>NC_133534.1:164215404-169215404 GCF_048544455.1 Silene latifolia
AAAGCATTTAGCGATTGAGGACAAAGGTACCCTAGCTTGACACAAATTGGACGTGATTTATTGGTATCCTTCTAGGCTTAGTAACTTGAAGAAACCATATCTATAATGGAGTGTGTACCCTTAGATTGCTTCCCTTCTAGATAATTTCCGTCTCTTAGATGTGGAAAGTGGTTATTCTTTTGTATATGCCTCCATTACCTTCTTTTGTGTGCTTAATGCTTGGATGCATCGCCATTTTGGCAAACCTCACCTTGCCTTGCAAGAAGGCATCCTACCTCATGGTTGTCTTGTTGTGAGTTGAAGGGGCGGAGTGAGACCCGCTAATTGTCTCATATCGGTAATATTAGTAGGCTAGTTTAAATAAAGGTCCTAGTGTGGACATGGGCCCACCTGCATATGCCCAGTCGATCTGTGGACAATGGCAACGGTCTTCTGAAAGCCACGCTCGGCGGCATAAAAATGCTTTCGACCGGATCATTTTAGATCGGTCGGTTTCGTCTTGGTAAGGGTCTCGAAGCGATTAGAGATGTTCGGAGTCGCCACCAAGAATTTGTGGGATTCTTGGAACCCGTTCGAATCAAGTTTATACCTCGGTCAAACGATGCAGAAAGCAGTGTTTGTCATAGGTTTCTAAAGATAAGGAATCGTCCCTCTATAGCATCCTATCTTTAGAATGACTCTCGTACGCCCTGGATAATGTCGTCCACGATCTAAAGTTTCTAAATAAGAGGTGAAGGTACGTATTGGGAAGCCCTTTAATCAGACACCCAATCCCGCCCGCAGAAGCGGCCTCTACTGATCGGTCTTGGTTGGTTGAATGCAAAAGTTAATAAAACGGTTTAAATGCATGAATGCGCATCCAATAATGTAAACCTAACATGTGAGAGCTTTCTAAGTCGGTTGATTTAATCCAAGTATCAAGTATAAGATATCGAGTTGGATTATGATTGATTTACATGCAAGAGTGAAATTAAACATCCATTTACCGAGTTAGGTTTATGGTGCATAACGCGATCCATTTGTCTTTGTAAGGCATTTTGCAAATATGATTTTTGAATGAGCAAATTAGTCATCTGATCCGTCCTATATCCGGGTTGACCGGAGTCGGGGTTGTCCTAGACTAATGCTGGAAGGGGAACAGACCCTGCACCAGGTAGCCATATGAGGCGCGAGCCTGTTGGCAGTGTAAGGGGGTTTCCCCTGGTTTGAAAATAGAAAAGAAATGGCCTGTTTAGGCGTGGTTCAGTCAACGATTTAAGACGCATTCTGACCATTTGAAAAACGTTTGTAAAACGTATTGAAAATGGGTATTTGAACCCGTCTTGGTATAAAAGGGTCGTTTAGACCGTATTTGTTGATTTGAGGAACGAGGCTCGAATAATCATCATTGTTTTGATGAAATTCGGTGTCGGGTTCGACTTGACAAGCTTGACAAGAATAGTTTTTGAAAATAGTTATGAGCTAATTGTTTTAAGTTCATTTGAATATAATTAGTCAATACTCATCATCGTACTCGGGTTAAAATCCGACATGGTATGTAGAACTAAGGATGACTTTGTGTTGGTGACTAATACATTTATTTTGGAAATGTAAGAAATGATGAAAGGCTTTAAAATACCTTCCAAAATGTAAAGAAATAAAAGGTTTTAAAATACCTTTTAAATATAATTAACCAAATATTATCACCGAAACACGGATTAAACCGTCATGGTATTAAAAACCAAGGGTGAAAAATGTTCTATAGTTAAAAACTTGTAAAAATAAATATAAGGGTTTGAAAGTATTTGAAATGGTAAAAACGGATTACAAATATGAAAATAGATTAAAGAGGAAAGATGAGAACAAACACGGTGGAGTCTGACCTGGACACCCCAATGAGGCGCGAGCCTCTGTGCATAACAAGGGGCTTCTGTCTCAGGCCAAAACTCAGTTTTGGCTCGTCTAACCGATATTTGGTTCGTGTATGCGTGATTTAGCATGTTATGGTCATGAAATAAGTAAAGACATGATAAAATAATGATTTTTACACCCTCATACTTACATGTTTGGTTATGGCGAGAAATCGACGTAAGTGTATCAACTCGTTTGGTCGGAAAAGACTCTGTTTAAAACCGTTTTAGCAAGTAAAAAGAGTGTTTTATTTAGATTAGTGACGGTGTAGTGGTCGAAATGGCCGGTCAAGTGATTTAATGCACGATAAATGTACCAAACAATGTGTAAGGCTTGTATTTACGATCGGTAGGTCGTAAATACGCGTCGGATTGTGACTTAGGAAGTCGAGTATAGAATTTTAAGGGAGAAAGAGGGGGCGGACACTCGCGTAAGTTCTCAAATGGGGGTATTTGAGGGGTATTTATAGGAAAATGAGTGGTTGTGTGAGTTTTGAGCGACGTGGCCACCTAGGCTGCTCAATGAGGCGCGAGCCATGTCGCGGGTCTTCGAGGTGTCTTGTCTCTTTCACACAAATGGAATCATGATTTGTTCTATCCTAGGATTTGCATGCACATGTTTGGTACTTGACCATACATGAATCCGGGAAATCTTAACATGGAAGCATTTGAATGGTTTGTTTTTTTGTGTTTGACTCAGTTTAACTCGTTGTTGGAGTCGGGATTTGAATTTTTGAGTCGGTTTTTGGTCCGGTGTCGGTTTTGACTCTAGTTAGTATCATTGCGACCCCGTCGTCATGTATTAAACACTCCAGGTACTTTTGAAAAGTTTTGAAATGTTTTATTTTCGAAATCGTTTTAAGTTTTCCGACGTAAAGTTGTACACGAACTGTCGATCAAACGCCGCGATTCCAAAGCATTTTATAGTACGATAATCATCAGGTGTTTGTTGGAGTCTCAACAGATACTGGGTATCTACAGAGCCCCCACTTTGACTGAGGCTTGGACAGGGCGAAAGTCAAAGTAGAACCCCCAGGTCAATCGAAGATTACAGCCTGGAGACCCAAGCGACGTCAAGGCGGCTCGAAAGGATTCGAGCCAAGGACCTGCAGTCGGGAAGGGCGACGCCAAGGCGACTCGAGGGTACGAGCCAAAGACCTGTCATCGAGAATAGTTTAGAGTCTGTCGACTGTCCGTACGGGTCGTTTAAAGTCCATTAAACTACGTACAAAGGCTCGCCAGCCATAAGATGGAGTCATACCTGAGGCATCTTCGGATATGTCCTTGCGTGTTTGCGGACAAAGGCTCGCCAGCTATGGTGCGTACATGAGGAGGGCACGTCTGCCGCGGCGCATTGTAAGGCTACCCAGCCATGAGGCGTATACGAGGAGGGCCCGCCAGCCGCGGCGCATTGTAAGGCTCGCCTGCCTTGGGGCGTATATGAGGAGGGCTCGCCACCCGTGGCGCATTATAATGCTCGGCAGCCATGGGGCGTATATGAGGAGGGCTTGCCAGCCACGGGGCATTGTAAGGCTCGCCTGCCATGGGGCATATATGAGAGTGGCTTGCCAGCCGCGGCGCATTATAAGGCTCGCCAGCCATGGGGCGTATATGAGGAGGGATCGCAGCCGCGGTGCGTAGTAAGGCATGCCAGCCATGTAGCGTATATGAGGAGGGCTCGCCAGCCACGGCCCATTATAAGGCTCGCCAGCCATGGGGCGTATATGAAGTGGGCTCGCCAGCCGCGGTGTGTAGTAAGGCTCGCCAGCCATGAGGCGTATATGAGGAGGGCTCGCTAGCCGCGGCGCGTTGTAAGGCTTGCCAGCCATGGGGCGTATATGAGGAGGGCTCTCCAGTCGCGGCGCGTTGTAAGGCTCGCCAGCCATGGGGCGTATATGAGGAGGACTCGCCAGCCGCGGCGCGTTGTAAGGCATGCCAGCCATGTAGCGTATATGAGGAGGGCTCGCAAGCCGCGACGCGTTGTAAGGCATGCCAGCCATGTGGCGTATATGAGGAGGGCTCGCAAGCCGCGGCGCGTTGTAAGGCTCGCCAGCCTTGGGGCGTATATGAGGAAGGCTTGCCAGCCACGGGGCGTAGTAAGGCTCGCTAGCCACGGGGCATATATGAGGAGGGCTCGCCAACCACGGCGCGTTGTAAGGCTCGCCAGCCATGAGGCGTATGTGAGGAGGGCTTGCCAGCCGCGACGCGTTGTAAGGCTTGGCAGCCATGGGGCGTATATGAGGTGGGCTCGCCCGCCGCGGCGCGGCGCGTAGTAAAGCTCGCCAGCCATGCGACGTATATGAGGAGGGCTCGCCAGTCGCGGTGCGTAGTAAGGCTCGCCAGCCTTGGGGCGTATATGAGGAGGGCTCGCCAGTCGCGGCGCGTTGTAAGACTCGCCAGCCATGAGGCGTATATGAGGAGGGCTCGCCAGCCGCGGTGCGTAGTAAGGCTCGCCAACCATGGGGGCGGTTGGTTGATCAACCGTGAGAATAACCGCTTTGGATGGGCTTGTTTTGGAAATAGCGGACTCTTGATGCTGCCGTGGAAATAGTGAATTTTGAATTTCACTATTATTGTTTTTGAAATAAGCGGGTTCCGCGAGGAAGCCCCCTGTTGATATTTGAAGGAATAGTGAATTTTGAATCTTTACTACACGTTTTTGAATTTGAAGTAGCGGTTGTAATCGCCGTTTGTTTGAATTTTGAAGGAAATAGCGAATTTTGAATTTTCGCTATTACGTTTGGAGTGACGGTTTATGTTGCCGCCGTTCACATGTGAAGGAAATAGTGAATTTTTAATCTTCACTATTTCTTTTGAAGTGACGGTTTATGTTACCGCAGGTGACATGTGAAGGAAATAGTGAATTTTGAATCTTCACTATTACTTTTGAAGTGACGGTTTATGTTGCCGCCATTGACATGTGTGGTGAAAATAGTGGAATTTAATTTCCAACTATTATTTTGAAAATGACGGTTTTAATTGCCGCTGTTCGAAATTTGAAGAAATAGTGATTTTGAATTTTCACTATTATTTTTGAAAATGACGGTTTTAATTGTCGTCGTTTGAAATTTGAAGAAATAGTGAATTTTTAATTTTCACTATTATTTTTGTATTTGAAAAATGACGGTCCTTAATGTCGTCATTGAAAATTTGAAGTTTGTTATGGGAAATTGGGCCAAAGCCCAAAATTTCACTGAATAGAGCAGGGAGCGCCCCATTGAGGCGCGAGCAACCTGGTGAGATAAGGGTGCTTCCCTATTTTCCTGTAAAAGATGATACGTGCATTTTATATAGTCTTTTTAGGCCTTTTTATGCACGTATTTCTATGCTATTATCGTAGTTTATGCTACGAAATGCCCCGAATATGCTACTTTGGTTTGTTTTGTCTTATTTGCAGGAATGAACCAAAAAGTAGTGAAATCAAGCCTTTTACCGTCCGTTTAGCATGCATTTGGAGGAAGAGTGAATTTGAAGCGGGAATGCAGCTATTTTGAGATGCGCAAAGAAGAAAGATAGCTAGGCGAGCAAAGGAAGAACTTCAAATTGCTAGTGCCTATTTTGAAGAGCCATATCTCAAGTTCTACAACAGATATTTAGGTGATTCTAATTGTAGATGAAAGCTTGTCCTCTTAGCTTTCCAACGCCACCGGAATCACCCTGTTTGCCCAAGTAACGAAGAAAAGGCAGCCGTTTGAAGTTCAGTGCGCGAAGCAGGAATTGTGTGATGGAAAGTACTCGATCGAGTAGATTTATGTTCGATCGAGTCCTTTTTCTACTCGATAGAGTAGATTCAATTTAAGGTATACTCGATCGAGTAGATTTTCTACTCGATCGAGTGGTTTAAGCTTAATTTTACTCGATCGAGTGATTTAAAGTTACTCGATCGAGTAGTTACTTTTGCTGGGCTTTAGTCCGCGACAATATTAGGTTTAGTTTACGCCTTATCTTTAATATAAATATTATGCTTAGCAATGAGAAGGGGGGGAACGACTTTACTACTTCTTTTTCCCTTCTACAGTTCCACAAACTTTTAGATCTAGCTTTCTTCTTTCTTTCCTGCCTCGGTCTCCGGTTTAATCTGTAATTTTTCTTCCCTTTAAATTTAATTTCTTTTGTCTTATTTCTCATTTCTCTTATCCTTTTACTACTCTTAATTAGTTTATATCATGTCTTTTTATGGCATCGTCTTAATGGTTAGCATAGATCCCGAAGCCATGTGTAGCTAATTTCATAGTATGTTAGGATAAGGGAAACTACGGTATTAATGTTATAAGATTCACATATTAGTCTTTTCTGCGATGAGGTTTGTTTATAGGCAATTTAATCATGAAACCTGTTAATTGAATGCATGCATGAGACCGGTTTAATTAGTAAAATTCCGCCTGGATCGAAAGATTGGTGGAGTAGGCTTGCTTAGAACAATCGATACAACCTTCCTGGATCGAAAGATTGGTTGGGGAGTCTAGGGCGATTTGAGACCGAAAGGAGACAATCACTACCCATCTTATCAATGATTTGACAGACCTAGTATTTTCGCATGACATGAATTACCGCGGTGACCCGATTCCTGACATATTCTCTTTCTCCTTATTAGACTTATATTTTCTCCGCTTTATTTCCTCTTCTCTTTTTCTCTCTTTAAAATCTCTTGTTAGTTTAGAAACCCAAATTTAAACCCCCAGTTTTGAGACATTCCGACAGACCGAATTAAACAGATAGATAGCAACTTAGCCTCCCTGTGGAGATCAACCCTACTTGCTGCTAGCTTCTGTTAGTTTTATTTAGGTTTATTTTTGGTACAGAAACGACCGTATCAAATTTTGGCGCCGTTGCCGGGGAGGCGACGCTTTTATCTGTTTTAATTTTGTCTGTTTTTCGCCTCAAGGGAAGACTGAGTACCTTGAGGCCGTTCTTATCTTTTTCTTTAGTGCTGTTTTGATAGGTCTTACAGGTCTATTAGACAGATTTTAGAAAGAGATTATCGAAGGGAAGGCTTGAGTACCTTCGATTCTTTTGCCAAGATTATGTTCGTCTCTCGACTTATTGCTCAGTTTGAAGCCCAAGCTGAAAAACCTGCTAGTTGGGAAAGGAAGAAATCTTGGGGTTGTGGTAATTTCTGCACTGCTCCTACGCCACAACCGGTGCTGTAACAGACTTCCAACAGTCTTGTTATTCTTTCTCACCGCAACCAACCCCCGCACCTGCTAGGAATGATGAGCATGAAGAACTAAAGTCAACAATAATGGCACTTGCATTACAACATCATAAGTCTTGTGCGGAATTTGAACTTCGTACACAGAAGATACGGACTTGGTGTGATCAATTAATTACCGAGCAAGAGCAATATGAGACGGTGTATGCTATCAACACCGACATGATTCCGTCTTATGAAGTGCCCGAGTCGCCTATTATTGCTACTGTTGATGACTCGAGTTTCACTGGTACTGTTCACGCACTCACAAGATCGATATGCACGCCGATTTAAGAGCTTCGTTGGGTAATCAATTCGATCGAGTAACTCACGATGACTCGATCGAGTTGGTTGGAGGACATGCCACTTGATCGAGCTATCGCTATTGTTCGATCGAGCAATTGCCAGGAGAATGAGCTCGATCGAGTAAATCGTATGCATGTACTCGATCGAGCAAGACGATCTTTGTAACCCTCGATCGAGAGGATGTAAACACTCGATCGAGGACTCTTGAGGAAGAAGCGTTCATTGAGCTATTCACTGATCCTCAACCGATTATAGATGATGAGGAAACTACTCAATCGAGTAGTATTACTGTTTGGTCAATTCCTTATCCACAACGATTGCTGCCACACCGTAGATTTCTGGACCGCATACGAGCTTTCAATGTCGCTGCTCATTACGATGAGATGATCACTAAGGTACCTACTTATGCTAATTTTATTTCTCAAATTGATTGGTCTGAGAGGGATGCTAGTGAGACGATAATGAATGTAGCTATGACTGAAGAGTGTAGCACACTTCTTCGAAAAGGGACCCCCTAATATATCTGACCCAAGTCGTGTTCCTATTCCGTGTTCTATAGGGACCCATTCGTTTGATAATGCTTTATGTGACCTCGATTCTAGTGTCAACATTTTACCTTTGTCGCTGGCGTTGAAATTGAGACTGACTAAGTTTACGCGCGCTAGAACGACTATCCAGTTGGCTGATTACTCTTATGTACGGGTCAAAGGAGCTTTACATGGTGTACCTGTTAGGATCGGGAATATCTATATTCCCGCAGATTTCATTGTCTTAAACATACCCGAAGACCACAATGTTCCCATTATTTTGGGACGACCATTTTTGTCCACTGCTGGCGCAATTGTTGATGTCGGGGTAGGGACACTTACCTTTCAGGTCGGAGGAGAGGACTTGGTTTTTACTAAGTCCGATGACCCTAGGTAATCCATACCTATCATACCTTGCAATGATATTCCCCTTGTAGACTCCGTTGACATTCCGTCTGAGCCGTCTTTTGAGTCACATATTGTCGCTGCTGTTGTAACACCTCCGCCCCATTCTGGGAGCGAATTGGAGGAACATTGTTTTGTTTCTGTTTTTACAGGTCTTGACAAGTTCACAGACCCGAGAGGCGAGATGGGTGCTCTGAGTCTGGAATTCGGAACTGCCTGGATAGACGACCCAGGAGGAGGTGTTGATAAAGCTACACCGTCTAGGAAGAAGCTGCGTGATGAGACAATAGTTTGGGACCCGGATGCTGTGGGAAGCTCTATTCTTACATTGCCAAGCTGTGGAGGCCGGATGTCCGCTTGACGATTCCTGAAGCTACCGCGTCCAGTCAGAGGCCTAGTAGTGGGCCAATGATTTATGCTGTTGGATGATCTGGGAAGAGGGTTGAGCTGGGACCTTCAAATCTAGCGCTACCGGGAGGCAGCCCGGAATTTTAGAACTCTTTATTTATTTTTGAACATTCTTTTTTAGTTTCCTTGTGTGCCATAATAATTAGCCTATTCGGCTATAGACTGTGAACAATTTAACCCTCTTTGCTTTAGCAGTCCTTTTGTGCGGTTGCTATTTGCGAATTTGCAGGTACTCTTGCATTCCGTTCGCAACTTAGCTGCTCTGAAGCCGCTAGCTGTGACCTCCCATGTTGCTGGCTGGTTTGGGGAGGTCCTTACTTCACGTATTCTTGTAAGTTTTTCTGCGTTTCACTCTCTTCTTTTCTAGTTTGCATTTCCTTTCCTTACTTTTGGGTACAATGAGGGCATTGTACAGTTTGGTTTGGGGAGGTTATGCATCCATATATGTGTCTGCATTCCTGTTATCATGCTTAATTTTCGTATGCATTGTTCTTTATTTTTCCAAAAAAAAAAAAAACAACGAAAATTAATAAAATATTCACGTTTATTTTTACATATACGTTGAGTCGGAAAGGTAGATTTCCGTGATGAAATTGCACTTTAACTTGTCATTTTTACTTGAGCCTTACACTTTATTGACGGTTATTAGCTGAGTCTCACGCATATCTACGAGTTTTTGTTCAAATTTAGCCGACTGTTTAGACTTGACCTGATAAATTGGCAACCTACTCTATAAATTCTGAGTTTTTGAGCCTTATAACAGGTGACATTCATGACCAGTTTACATAGGAATTGAAAGTAGTACTCCTTGCATAACATGTCTATTACTTTTGCACATTTATTAAATTCGATTTCTTGTCAATTGCATACATTCGGGTTTGTGGTCGGTGTCACATGCAGGGAGGTGCTTGAAAATTTTCTTTTTCTTATATTTTTCACCCATTTAGCCCCATTTAAGCCAAAACTTGCCTTTTTGACCCACTAGCTATATCCCAAACTGAGCCTGCCTAGTCAAGTTAGTCTAGTATGTCTTTTGTGGTATGATTTATCCGCCTGCAGTTTGGCGCGTATCATTTTGTTTTGAGTTGGTGTAAAAAAGAAAGGAAAAACGTGAATGAAAGAGAAAAAAAAAGAAAAATGTATGATACACGTGAAATATGAAAAAGAAGAAAAAAAATGAAAAGAAGAAAAAATGAAAAATGCTGATTCACGTGACAACCAGAGGCATGAACATCAATGAAAGCTTAGCTGGTTTGAATATTGAGTTCGTCGGTGCCTATTTCTATCTTGTGACGGTCTCACTCCTCCATTTTATTCATATCTTTTTGAGGAGATTGTGTATTGGGTAGTGAGTTTTGTGCCAAATGAAGGGCACTTGCGTTTGATTTTTTAGTCAGTTGAGATTCGGACGGTCTTATATGGTCTTGTTTAGGAACTAGCTTGGCGCTTTACCTTCACATTTCCATAATTTGTTTTGCCTTTTCTCACCTGAACCTCACTTTCCCATATTATTTGTAAGCCCTCAGCTGTGACGGACATTGTTGGTTGGATTGTACGCGTAGTACTTGAATCGTCTATCATTTTTGTTGCATGCATGTTATGTAGGTCGCAGTCTAGGTGAGTGACTCTTTTCTCTTTCTCTCTTATACATATACATTCACCCTTTGCTTCATGAGAGAAGAGTGACCACGTGAGAGTCCGATTTTGTTGGTCTTGCAGGGTTGATGGGTCAGCTTAATTTATGGACATCTTATAATTGGTTTGCGTAATGACCATTGTAGCTGTAACTGTTGATTTTAGTTTGCATTAAATTGGTTTAAGTAGATAAGTTATAGCTAGCTCTGAGTTATCTTTTTCGTTCCATTAGTTTGCATTTAGTTTACTCGGGGACGAGTAAAGGTTTGGTTTGGAGAGATTTGAGACGTGCATTTTATATAGTCTTTTAAGGCTTTTTTATGCACGTATTTCTATGCTATTATCGTAGTTTATGCTACGAAATGCCCCGAATATGCTACTTTGGTTTGTTTTGTCTTATTTGCAGGAATGAACCACAAAGTAGTGAAATCAAGCCTTTTACCGTCCGTTTAGCATGCATTTGGAGGAAGAGTGAATTTGGAGCGGGAATGTAGCTATTTTGAGATGCGCAAAGAAGAAAGATAGCTAGGCGAGCAAAGGAAGAACTTCAAATTGCTAGTGCCTACTTTGAAGAGCCATATCTCGAGTTCTACAACAGATATTCAGGTGATTATAATTGGAGATGAAACCTTGTCCTCTTAGCTTTCCAACGCCACCGGAATCGCCATGTTTTCCTAAGTAACGAAGAAATGGCAGCCGTTTGAAGTTCAGTGCGCGAAGCAGGAATTGTGTGATGGAAAGTACTCGATCGATTAGATTTATGTTCGATCGAGTCCTTTTTCTACTCGATCGAGTAGATTCAATTTAAGGTTTACTCGATCGAGTAGATTTTCTACTCGATCGAGTGGTTTAAGCTTAATTTTACTCGATCGAGTGATTTAAAGTTACTCGATCAAGTAGTTACTGTTGCTGGGCTTTAGTCCGCGACAATATTAGGTTTAGTTTACGCCTTATCTTTAATATAAATATTATGCTTAGCAATGAGAAGGGGGGGGGGAACGACTTTACTACTCTTTTTTCCCTTCTACAGGTCCACAAACTTTTAGATCTAGCTTTCTTCTTTCTTTCTTGCCTCGGGCTCCGGTTTAATCTGTAATTTTTCTTCCCTTTAAGTTTAATTTCTTTTGTCTTATTTCTCATTTCTCTTATCCTTTTACTACTCTTAATTAGTTTATATCATCTCTTTTTATGCCATCGTCTTAATGGTTAGCATAGATCCCGAAGCCATGTGTAGCTAATTTCTTAGTATGTTAGGATGAGGGAAACTGTGGTGTTAATGTTATAAGATTCACATGTTAGTCTTTTCTGCGACGAGGTTTGTTTATAGGCAAATTAATCATGAAACCTGTTAATTGAATGCATGCATGAGACCGGTTTAATTAGTAAAATTCCACCTGGATCGAAAGATTGGTGGAGTAGGCTTACTTAGAACAATCGATACATTCTTCCTGGATCGAAAGATTGGTTGGGGAGTCTAGGGCGATTTGAGACCGAAAGGAGACAATCACTACCCACCTTATCAATGATTTGACAGACCTAGTATTTTCGCATGACATGAATTACCACGGTGACCCGATTCCTGACATATTCTCTTTCTCCTTATTAGACTTATATTTTCTCCGCTTTATTTTCCCTTCTATTTTTCTCTCTTTAAAATCTCTTGTTAGTTTAGAAACCCAAATTTAAACCCCCAGTTTTGTGACATTCCGACAGACCGAATTAAACAGATAGATAGCAACTTAGCCTCCCTGTGGAGATCGACCGTACTTGCTGCTAGGTTCTGTTAGTTGTATTTTGGTTTATTTTTGGACAGAAACGACCGTATCAAAAGACGCGAGAATGGTTTTCATACCATTCTCATCCATCGTCTTCAACCTTTCAACAAACTAAAAACCGCCATTGTTGGTCTCTAGCTTGCTTCCATTCGTGCCATTATCAATATGTCATCTCAAGGTATGTATTTCTTCTTGAATCCATTTGAATTTGTTGGTCTTTTTGATAGATTGAATTAGGGCGAAATGTTTACCCTAGAAAATTGATTTGGGCGTTTTCGATTGAGCCGATTTCGAGAGAAATTAATGATTGCATTAGGTTAGAAACCTGTTTAGGAGTATAGGGGTGCTTTTAGTTTGCATTTTGGTCCCCGTTCCCGCTCCCTATGCTCGAAAAACGTGAGTGAGGCGAAGAAACCGTCTCATTTCACAATGCCAAGTTTATTTGCTTGGATAGTGGGCCCCACTAGGTTGCATTGTAGTCGGGAAAGACCGTATTTGCCATTGTAGACCTTTGTTGGGTATTGTGGACAAAATTGGAATTTTTGCCTTTTGTGACGGTCTTATGACAGAATAAGCGCCTGTTTAGGGCTTGAATTGAGTCAGTTGCCTTGAAATGGACATTATTAGTAGTTTAGGTCGCTTTGAGGAGTGATAAAATCACGTTGCCTTTTTGCGGTCGTATTTTGGAATTTTGACCTGTTTGTGCTCAAATTGGCGTAGGAATTGCCTTTTCGAGCCGTAGAAAAATACCCCATTGCATCGGGAATGTATTTTGGTTTGTTGCCGGACCTTGTACGGGCCTTGGGGTGCCGTTTTTTTTTGGTTGTTTTGACTCGTCTTTTGCTTGAAAAGAAGGGTGAGCCGTTTTTTGTGCCTTTTTTGTTTTTTTTTTGTGAATTGTTTTTGTTTGGTTGGGTTTGGGCGGGGTTGCCCTTGTTCTGCGTTGCAGTTTTTTTTTTTTTTTTTTTTAAATTTGTCCATTTTACGCCATCGTAATGCCGAAAAATTTCGGCTGACGTTCTTTGGTTGCAGGGGATCATTTAGGACCTATGGGGTCTGTTGTGGAGGCCTTGAAGGAGGAGGATGATCCTGGAGGATGAGAGACGACTGTTTTTGGTTACAGGCTTTGTTGTGTTTCTCCCTGGCGGCCTTTGCCCGGCCAATGATCGGGTATCGATCGTTGGTCGTTGTCTGCAGAGGTTTAGATGTCCGATGAGTGGGGTTCAATACGGGTGTGTTATCCCATATTGCCGCTTTTGATCGTTGTGGAGTTCTGGTGAGTGGGGGTCAACATCGGGGTAGCGTCCGTTGTCACGGTCCCCTTTCACCCTTGAATTCTGACGATTGGAGGTCAACATCGGGGTAACGTGTTGAGTTACGATCCTCGATTGTCGTGCCGTCTGAAGTCTGTCAGGCATCATTTTTCCTTTTGTTATGGAGTAGGAATGCGATGTTACCGTCATGGTAACCACCTCTACTTCCGTTGTTACTCCTTTGTTTCCTTTGTTGCTCCTTTTCTTTTCCGATTGGAAGGATAGGGAGTGCTTAGTTCGGTAGGTGGCAGGTAGCCCCCAGTTTGTTGTCTTAGGCCCGTGTGTGTATGATAAATGTCTTTACCGGATTCTGTTTGTATGGTCAGCCGTTTGTATCAAACGTGTGTCGATGTATTTTACGTGAGACGGTTTGTATATATGTGTTTTTGTATTGTGGTTCATTTTGTGATTTTTGGCTTTTTTTGTGTTGTGTTTCGGAGGAGCGTTGTCGTCTGTCAATTCTCCTTTTGCTTCGCACTAGTTCCTGCATCGTTAGTGCAGAAAACAGGCAACAAGTAGCACATATGCAAAACGTAAACGCATAACAAGCAATTGATTGAAAACAAAACTTAACCATGACGACTCGAAGTAAAAAATTTAAATTTGAAACGGTATTTTGAAAATTTGCGACAAGTCGTCACGTTTGGACTCCAAAAGAAATTGATTTGAAAATTGGGCAATTAACTCGTGTCTTGAATTAAATTGCATCGGAATTGTTGAAATTGATTTGTGACTCGATAAAAAAAAATTCAAACTCAAACCGTCAGGGATGAATTTTGGAAAAGATTTTTGCGAGTGTATTTGATTTGATTTTTTGTGAGATCAAGACTCGAATTTGTGAGTGCTTGAATTTTGAGGAAAATTGATGTCGTGTTATCAATTTTTGATTTTATTTTTGGCAAAATCGCGAATCAGGGCGACTAGCCCTTCCCCCCTTAAAAGAAGAAAGAAAAATCCGTATGTTTATAGCTGCGTCATGGGAACCGTGTCGGATTTCGTAAAACGCAAAAACAAGGAAATGTGAGTGTGAGAAAACACAAAATGTCGTGGACCATTTAGAAGAGGCGCGAGCATTCCGGCGGGAGGATTAAGGTGTCAGGAGAAAACACAACTTGAAAGGTACAACACAAGGCGAGAATCCCGGGAATACGCCTAAAGAGGCGCGAGCAATTGGGCGATAGAAGCCAGCTCTCCCTTTTTTCTGAAAAACGCGCTGATTATTTTGGTATAAATAGTGATGTTTGTGCTTCATTGTTTCATCATCCGAAACAAAAAATCATCTCTACAAACCTCTTCTTCCTCTTCCACAAAAATATTTCATGGATGCCTTTGAGAATGCGTTGCGACAGTGGTGTCGGGATTTGTCGCCTCCCGAAAAGTATCAACTCATTTGCATGAGAGTTGGTCAATTGTTGGTGCTCCGTCAAGTCAAGGTGCAATACTCATTTCTCGAAGCATGCTCTCGGTTTTGGGATTCGAAACACCATGTTTTCATTTTCCCAAAAGGTGAAATTTGTCCTCTTGCCGAAGAAGTTGGAGCCATTGGTGGGTAGTCGGGTTGTGTTCTGGTGCTTCCTCCGACAGGGTTGTGCTGCAAGGAGACATTCCGTTCAATGTTGGGCTTGTCGACAAGTCAAGTCAACTTCCTTCTTGCTCCACATGGTGTGGATATGTTGGCTCTTATCAACATCTTTTCAAACCGATTAGTTGCCAATGTTTCGGAGGTGGCTAGAAGAAGGGCTCTTGCCTTTTGCCTTGTCCATGTATACCTCTTTGTTGATGCTTTAAAGAAGGAGGGGCCAAAATGCTACGGTAGCATGACCCTCGTGCATGTGCTTGAGCAAATGGAGCATGGTAGAGATCCATCATGGTTGGTGCATAGCGAGATCATCCAAGCTTTGGACAAGGAAGGCTCTTGTGGAGAAGCTCCTTCATTTGGATCTCCAAGGATGCTCCAAGTGTGTCTATTGGAGAGGCTAAGGTATGTAGAGCCTCCGGTTGATTCTTCTTCTTATTCCTTCCGTCACCTTACTATGAGGAAGAAGTTGTACTCGGATAGTTTTGCTTCCACTGAGGCTTATTAGGCCGCGAGATTGGTGGAAGAGGGTGGTCCTCATATTCGTTGGGTGGTGCCATGGTGGCACTTGAGGTCCTTCACGGGGTTGCCCGCTTCGGGTGCTAGTCCTCGTTCTTTGATGGTGGTGGGCTTGAAGGTTGCTTCCTTCATTTATCCCGAAAGGCTCATGAGGCAAATGGGGCGTCAACAAAAGGTGTCCTCTCAAGATACCTGATGTGAACATTATTTGCGCACATTTAGTCCCTTAATTGAACCCATTTTGCATACTATTATAAATTTCCGTAGCCATTTTATCCGTCAAATGTTTTCTATTTTGCTTTCCTAGTGCATTTCGTATGTTTTTTAGGAAAGAAGATAATAAGGCGAAAATTCCCGTCTTTCTTGCATATTTGGAAGCTTATGGATGATATTAGATGGACTAGTATGAAGAGGAGGCAATAATGATGACTAAGGATGTAGGAATAAAGAGTATATAGAAGGATCATAGGGTTAAAAGTAAGAATGACGAGAGGGAAGGCATTACAAGAAAAAATCGCTCGAAAACCGAACCAAGGTTGCTCCTTTGGCTCTGAAAATATGCTAGATGGAACGGCGTTGAAAAAACAAGTGATCTAGGCTTTTGAATCACTCCAATAGGAGTCCGGATGAGAAAATGAAGTCCGTTTTACAATCCGAGCTCAAACAAAGAAGTTGTTCGCCAATCCACTCGTCCCGAGACTGAAGACACTCGTCCCCTGAAGGAATCCGCTCGGTCACCCCTTAAATCCGCTCGTCTTCCCCTCTTTTTGTCCGAGCGTCTTGCTCCAAATCCGCTCGTCTTCCCCTGCTACAATCCGAGCGTCCCGAGACCAATCCGCTCAGATTCCCTTACAGCAACTTTCGTTTTCTTCTTGCTCCACTAGAGATGCGCATATTTTTCAAAGACCGGCGAAAAGGAGACCGGAGTCTCTCTTGAGACCGGCGATTCCCTACCAACAATTAGCATTGTTAATTTACTATTTTACCCTTGCTTCACCTATTGATGCTCTACTATATATACCCCACTTGTAATAATGAAACCATCAAGTTTTTCATTAGGTTAAATCAATCCTTCCTTAGATTAGATTAGGAGTAGATTAGAATAGATTATCATTTAATCTTTCCACAAATTACACATTAATCTTTCCTTAATCATTGTTCAAGTTTATTATTAAGTAATTCAAGTTTATTATTGGGTAATTAGAAGATTATTGGGTTTATTGGGAGATTGACAACCTTCCATCAATCATCAAGTTCTTCTATTATTCTTTGCATTATTATTTTGGAATCTCCATTGGTATAATTCTCTTAATCCTTGTTTTAATTATTGTTAATCTTTTTTACTTGTTCATCATGTTTGGCTTTGTTAGTATGATTGACAACTTTGTTAACATGTCAAACTTGATAATGAGTGAGTAGTCTCTTAGCTAGGATTAATGGGTAATTAGGGGAAATAAACATGGGGAATGATTCATGCTTAATATAATATGCTTCCATAATTAATTTGCTTGCTTGTTGTGCTGTCAACTTATGCACATGTTATGTTTGATGAAATGCGAAGCCTATAAATCCTTGCATTTACAACCATCACTTATCTTTTAAATGAGACTTGTAAGACATAAACCAACTCGAGTCTCATTAGACCATGCATATAGTTGGATAGGGAGGATTAAGTCGACTTGTAGGTGTTGTACAATCTAATCGATTCTGCTCCAGGACCCATGGAAGGTTTGTAAGATATAAACCAACTCGATCCATCACAACAATAATTGCTTGCATCTAGTAGGAAACATGTTTGTATGATCAAATCCCATAAATCCCTTATGAACCCATGATATCCTAGCACTTTTAGTCATTTGTTTACATCTTTCCTTTTGTTGCTTGTTTATTGCTTTTATTAGATTAGAATCATCAACCCATTATAATTGTGACAACCCCTAGCACAACCATAATTAGATTGAATAATTTGAGTAGCCATCGTCCCATGGATCGACCTTGACTTACCGCTAACTAGTTGTTTGTTGAGTATTATAAATGTGTTTGATTGGATGTGACCCGACGACATCACCCATCAAAATGGCGCCGTTGCCGGGGAACGATGTTGTTTATTTGAATTGTTCTTTTGTCTAGTTTTAGTTGTGCTTCTTTTTCTTGAGTTTTATTGTACTTGTTCTATTTCACATGATCAACATGTCTACATTCACTTTTTGGCAATATGAAAATGAATCATTTGATAAATATGTTGCAAGATTTTAAGATTATATGACTCATGCTTGGCATCATGGTTTTACTCTTTCAAATTATGAAGTATGTTGTGTTGTTTATAATGGCATGAACCTTGAAACCCGCAACTTGGCATTTCACTTGAGTGGTGGTAGAATTTATGAGATGAGTTGTGAGGAATTTTGGGAATTTGTTGAGTTCATGACCATTCGTTGTCTCAAGCAAACTATACATGACATATTTGAAAGTGCCAAGGAAGGTATAGAAGCGATAAAAAGCACATTTCAAAAATTCATTGAGGAAAACTATGATGAAAATGAGATTTGTGAAGATGAGAAACCTTCCTATAACCTTGGGCCAATCCACTTTGCCAACAAAATTACCCCACTTGGGAAGATGAAGTGATAGATGAGGAGAGTGATGATGAGGAGGAGTACATTCTTGATTGTGAAACTAATGCTTGGATGCCGTCATCCTACTCCTCTTGTGTTTCACTGAAATCAACCTCCATGGAATTTGATGTTAATGGGCAAAGTGAGAATGATATGGATGTGAGCTTGAGAGAAAACTCACCCTTTGAGGATGACATATTTGAGGTAGACAATTGTGTTGAACTTGGTGAGCCTTGTTACGACAACCCCTTTGATAATGGACCTTGTTGGGATGAGGAATATGATGAGGACATTTGGGAACCCCAAATAGACACCCTTAAAATCACCTTGGATGATAATGAGAGTACTTGCATTGAATGTGGTGATTTGGACTATTTGGAGGATGAGTTGAGTGAATTGTGTTGGGAAATGTGTCCTCAACAATAGTGCGATCATATGATTTAAAATCATTATTAAATCTCATTTTAAAGAATACAATTGGGAAGTAATATTGTTACCGTCAACTGGTCAACATATATCGGTAATGATTGGCTGACTAGAGTTTGACATTACTGTCGTGTGACGGTGGTGATCAGTTGACCCCCTAGGTCATACCTAAAGGGCAATACTCTTAATTAATTATTTAATTAATCGTATAATGTTGCGAGTTAATTAAATTACTTGAAAATTGACGGACGATTTTGGAAGTGAAATTTACGTATCAAATTGAAATGTGATTAAATGAGATACGGTCTGAGTAATTGAATTGTATCATTACTCGGATGAAATAATTGTTTAATGTAACAATTAAATTTGAATGAATTGTTATAAATACAAACTGTTGTGATTTATAAATTGGTAAAAATTTTGGTACAAGTAATTATGATATTACTAAGTCGATTTTTGTATGTGACGTATTTTTGATAATACGTTGATTTTTAATATGTTAAAAATACATAACAAATTTATGTCACATATGACATGTGACATATTGACAATTGACAAAATAATATGGAATCCATATTATCAAATGGACCGAAAATTACAAGAAGAGGATTAAGCTAATTAATTGTTTAATTAGTAGCTAAACATAATGATTTTTTTTGCTTTAGTAGCCTTACAAGCCTATGGTGCATTGTGAAGACAAATGAGCCCATGCATTGGCTCCTTTCCACCTCCTCTTGGCCGAATTTTTAGAGAAGAAAAACCACTTGGTTTTTCCTATTATTTTTTATATACACTATAATGTCATGTGTGTATTATTCATTCTTATCTATCATCCAAAATAGAGATTTCTAGTGAGATAAAAAGCTCTCTTCTCCTCCCTCATTCAAACCGAAATATTCAAGTATTAATAATATTTTGGTTCAATTTTCTTCTAGATTTATATTATACTAGTTCCTATAATATCAATCTTAATTAAGAGAAAGCCTTGGGTATAAAGCTTAGGGAGAGATCTTATACTTAGATCTTGTTCATCCATAAAGGAAAGCTCAAGAACAAAAGAAAAGGAGATTTCTTTTGTGCCCTATAAAACCGAAACATCAATGTAAGGATATGATTTCTCCTCTTTTGATATATTGTTTGCATGCATAAAATCCGTTTTAATTTTATGACAATTATTTAGACATATATGAGTATGTTAAGTTTGTATATGAATCTACATTTCCTTCAATCGGTATCATGAGCCACGGTTGTTTGCATGCAAATTGGTTAAAAGTTTTTCTGAGTTATAAGAATAACAAATAAAACTTGTAAAATTTGTGTTATTATGATATATCACGAAATTATTACATGCATGTTAATATTTCTGGTCCTAAAATGTTTTAGGATATTTTGGTTAATTTTTCGGATTTTTATTGTTCATAATTACAATAATGGCATTTAAATGTGATTTTATGAGTAAAAATGTCATTTTTGGCCTAAAATTTGCTATACTTCGAATTTTCCAGTAATTTTTGGATATGTTGTCACATATATTATTTTGAGATAACCTGTAAATTTTCATAATTTTTGGACTTGTTATGCTCGAAAAATGGATTTTTCATTTTTAATTCGGATTTAAAGTGAAAAATAGGTTAATATGAGTTAAATTTCGAATCTGGTCATAGAAATTTTATATTTTGTCACATGCAATTTTACAAGATGTGTGTAAAATAATTGGCTATAAAGAAGTCTTTTTGCATGATTTATGGATTTTTGAAGAAAAATAGCATAAATAGTGACATTATTAGTGGAAAATTAATAAAACATAATCTATGACTTAGGAAAAACGTATAATGTTGCATTTTATTATCTTTTTCAGATCTAAAATTGAAAAGTTAATGAAAATAATTTTTCCATGTTTTTATGATTATTTTATTAAAAATCGATAAACCGCAACATTGTTTTTCCGGAAAATTTTCGAAATTTTTAACCTAAGATTTTGAACATTATGAGTGTCATGGATTTTTCCAGAATGTTCATGAGTTTAAATTTCAAATTTCAAATTTATTTGAAATTTTGTGATTTATTTGAAGTCTAATGGCTTATTTTTGTATTTTTTGGTCCATTTATGAACAATTTTGTAAATATGGGTTAATTATGGTCAAATTATTAGTGAAGACTAAATTTTGAGTCCTAAGTGGTTAGGGTAATTAACTAGTGCATAAATATGAATTTATGTAATTTTTGTGATTGTAAAATGTTGAAATCACGCAAATCCGTAAAAACCGAGTAATATACGATATTGGCTAATTAAAGGCGATTTAGCATAAAATTGAGCATGTTCATACATATTATAATGCTGCATTTTCTTTATGATTGTCATAATTTTAATTTATGTAATGTTGAATTTTGTAATTTTACTTAGTATGGCCTTAGATTTTAATTGGTATTTCCCGAAATGTATGGGAATATCGATTCGGTTGTAATTTTATTGTGATCTCGTATCACCGTTTTGTAATTTAATAGATTTATTTTATTTTAGTTACAAATGTATAATAGGAAATTATGTAATTTATTATGTAATTTTATTCATTCCGGAGTTCCCAAAGACGGATTTCTTCAAGAATGGTGATACATAAAGACGGTGTTACCTCGAGATGCGTGCCACAACCGAAGTTCAAGGGACCAATGGAGTTGGTTTCCGAATATGTAATAGTTAAATAGTTTTTCTATTTTAGGAAAGGCCATACTAGGATTTATTTATTTTATGCTTGCATTTTATTTTATGTCACATGCATCGCTAAATCGCCATAACTTAACATGCATCCTTATTTTATCGAGTTTATCGACCGTGTCAATTCGAATTATCGTAGTTCACCGCTTTAGTTCACTTAAAACGTGATAGATAATAAATTGACATGACCTCTCGCTAAAACAAACAATTGAGACATAGCCTTACCAAATAGTAGAAACCATGAAAACCTATTTCGTGAGGGAGTGCACTCGGCCCTACCGGGGTACAAACCTTGTTACGTAGGGGAAGTGGGTGATAACTGTTAATCCACCGAATTCATGTTGATGAGGGTTTCATCGGCCATACCGTGCCCAAGTTGATGTGGATTTGGATCATGGACACATTTATTCGAAATTTGGATTGAGCTTAACGGAAGTATTCGCGACCGTAGTTGCATGTGTTCCGGGCTATAGATAAATATTAGAGTAATTTTATCGACCAAGAGTTCTAAAAGTAGAATCGATTAAAGCGTTAATCCACCGAGTTATATTGATAAGGGTTTCATCGGCCATACCGTGCCTAAGTCGATATGAATTTGGGTCTTGGAATCATTTATCATAGTTGGGTAGAGGTCACTATGTAAATGCTATACTTGTTATTTACAAGTATTTATAAAACGATAAATGTTAAGTTTTCCTCTATTCCGTTATCACATTGTTCTATTTCTTTACCACTTTTCATATACAATATCATTTCGTTTTTTGATTCAAAACTCCATTAAAACATCGTAACTAAAGACAAAATATGATTTTTCTTCTAAAGACCTCGAATGAACCATTGCTAAGGATCTCTTGTAAAGAGTATAGATTAAAGTTATTCATTATCAAACAGGTTTTTGATTCTTGACTAACACTTCTACTTACAATGGATTGTTGTTCATATACTTAAGTGAATTAAGTACCTTGAAGCGATAAATTGTTTTGGTAATTAGTTTTGTCAGAATTCGTAATTGACCAAAATAACGCAACCACTTCAATGAAAGTTTTAAGACTAAAACGAACCAATGAAGAGTAATCTTCATGAATTCAATTTTGCTTCTCAAAGCAAAGACTCATTGAAATGAGTGGGAGCATTCTCTTAAACCGTTAAGATGACGACGAGGTTCAAGAAATAAAGATTATAATGGAATTGATACAAGGTAATGTTAAAGGTAAAGTTGTTGAGAATAACGTTACTAAACCTATCAATCCCGACCGATAAAGTTTCCATTATCTTAAAATGTTGGACACGAGAAAGGAAACTACCCCAAATTATTGAAGAATCAACAAGTTAGTTGTGGGACATCTAATGGGACCTTCTTCTTTAAAAATGTTTATTTGATTAAACATAAATTTTGCTAATACTACTTCGTCAATATTAGAAACCAGTGGAGGTTTTCATCATTGTGTTGGATACATAGGATGAATAGAATATGACGACTAGCAACAATGAAGTCGAGAGATAGAGTAATTGTGTACTCAATCTAGTTTTTGGATTTAAAGTGGTACTTAATTGTGACTATTAAGTGCATAAACTCTAAATAAGAATATAAACTTGTTAAGATACAAAAGAGGTTTCACTTTTGTGACCCTATACACCACGATTTGATGTATGGCAAGCCCATTATCAAGGTGATTATATTCTAAACCAAACTAAAATGATATATCATGTAGATGATGTAAGATTCAAATTGGTAACCCAAGATTAAACCTTAAATTTTGGAATGATGAACACAAAGAGTTATCGAGTACTCTTGAAACCATTAGATTGTTAATGGTATATGCGTATCTTGTATTCAAAGCAAGATGTCTCGTGCCTTTTGTTTGAAAAAGGAGATCGAGATTGTAAATCATTGATCCAAAATAGGTTGATCATTTTCTTTTACCAACGATTTAAGTTGACACTAGTGTGTTCACTTAATAAGGTAAATTGAGAAATCTTTGAAGAAGTTCAAGAGTTTAAGGAATCACGATATAGTCGTGATGGGATTATCAAAGTGAAGACTTTGATATAAGCCAAAGGAAATGTGATATAGTATCACAAGTTAATCTCTCTTAGCACGCATTATGAAATAATGTGTGGATGGATAAGAAATCAAACGCTATTCGATATGGTTTGGACTTCAATCAAGTTACTTTGAGTTACTTGATCCTTTTGGGGATTTTATCATTTTTGTCTAAATTATTTTTCCACTAATACGAATCATATGAGATATGAAATGGTAAGGGTACCATGTTTGTAAGTTTTCACAAGAAACAAAGGCTCATTTTTCCCTTTTCAATTATCACGAGTACGACGGGTTTGCGGCTCGTGAAGCTGTCTTTCTAAAATACAAGTTTATTTCTAGAAGACAGAGTGGGAGAATTTATTCAAGAGCCACAAAGAATGCTATGTCGCATTCAAGCCACAAAGAATGCTATGTCGCAAGAAACTGGTCTTTCTTGGCTACATGAGACGTTTTGTGTAAGATGTTGTTTCTTTAAAACCTAGGAGGTTAAATTCGTCAATTGTTGAAAATGATGGATTCATGCTACTTTTAAGAAAGTAAAGAGCTTATAACTTACAAAGAAATCGTTTGATTTAAATTGATTACTTCTAGAAAGTAATGAACATATGACTTACATAAGAGTGTTTAAGTCACAACTCAATATAAGGCTTAGAGCCATGAAAATCCGAAATAAAAAGGCTTGATTAGTTGCAAAGGGTTTTGCACTAATAAAGAGAGATTTCAAGGATGATTGGTTGCAAAGGGTTTTTACACCAATTGAAATACTTAAGTCTATTTGGATCTTCTTAGGGATTGTGTTTCATTATTATGAAATACATAGCGAGTGAATCTAAAACCCACTTCTTCAATTAGAAGGAATGTATTCAATACATGTCTTGAGTTTTGAAGATTCTTGCAATCCTAAGATAATGTGAAACTTAAGAGAGGGTCTTAAGTAGGACATCAATGAGTTAGAATCAACATTTTGATCATGTGATAAAACATTTCTCGATAAGTCGAGAAGTTGTGTTTATACATGAAGTTTAGTGGGAGTTACGGATGTTTTAATTAGTCCGATATGTGGATGACATATTGATCATTGAGAATGATTTAAGACTTTTGGAGTATTATAATACATCTTGAATATCCGGATTTATGAAGATAAATCCACATGATATCAGCGTCAGTAAGAAGTCTTATGTTGATAAGATTCATAACTAGTTCAATTAAATTGAACATATTTGATTGATTCCATTTGCTTCCGCTGCCGGATCAATTAAATAAGTAATGATGTATAACACTTCATATACTTTGAGTATGATGAACTGTTTTCAAAATCGAATTTAAGTAATCTTTACCTAGTATATAAAGATTACCCTTAAGTGTCTGCAGAAGCATTAAGGAAGTAAAGCAAAGTGTTTATGATGCAATTTTGTGTAAGGGTGTTACACAAGTGACAATTGACAATTGAGGTTGCGCATGGTTTCCGACAAAACCATAATCAAAACACATTAGGATGGTTAAGATACCATTGTTGCTATGATAATTAAGAAGTAGATTTTCTAGAATCGTTCTAGGCAATGAAGAACAATGAGAGATATTTATAACGGAAATTGAGTACACTTGCAATCATGAGATGTGCAAGAGGATGAGTCCCGCACACTGTGAAACCAGTGGGAGCTATTCTTAGGCTAAGAGGGCCTATGTCTTGATTGGATCTCGACACGTACTCAGAAAGTTTTGTGATGCAAATGTATACATTACAAAGGAAAACAAGCATGTAGTAAGGTTGAGTAAGGTACAAGAAATTGATAAAACCTACTAACCAAAGCCTTCTCAAAGGCTGAACATGATGAGTCATGTCATTTCAATTGAATTGAAATTAACAACTACATGCAAGATCAAATTAGATTATAGAATATGGAATAGTAATCAGGCATTGACTATTCATATGTGATAATCGCATTTGTCGTTCGAGTTTTTTTTTCCTTTAAAAACTCCTTTTATACTTTGTTACATCCAAACGGGTTGTAGTGACAATTGAACCCCGTTAAAGTGAACACGGATTAACATTGTATTCGCCCATAGTCACTTGTATGAGGTGACGTCTCGAAGTGACTAGAGTGTGATGCGATTGATGGCAAGTTCAAATGCCATAGAGTCATGTGAGATGACTAGTCGATCACATAGGCAGACTGTTAGGAATTTTTTGTCGGGCCTAATGACCGCTTATAGAGTTCTGGCAAATTTATATAGCCTGGTCGTGGCGAGAGCTGCTATAGTATTCTAATGAGTCGATTCTTTTGACTAAAGACTATTCACCTAAGATGGCACAGTTTCAGATTAACTTTGATTTGTGTTACTACGACCTTCGTAAATGGGGTCAAATGGGCATATTTTGGGTTATGATGGCTGTGGCTAGTCGAAGGGAATGAGTGCGATAGGAATTGTCCATCCCCTTGTCAGGGTTATAACAATATCTCAGGGCCACTCGAGGAGTAATGAACTGTAAATGCGTGGCCACGCTCGGAAGGTATCCAGAGTGGATAAATCCGGTCAATCAGTTATTCTCCAGATCGAGGAAACCACTCTCGATATGATCACTTGCAAGTACGACCCGAAAGACACCTCGCATTGAGTGGGAGATAGTAATAGGACAAGAGAATTGGTGACGCACACTTGTCGAGGACAAGTGGGAGATTGTTGGGAAATGTGTCCTCAACAATAGTGCGATCATATGATTTAAAATCATTATTAAATCTCATTTTAAAGAATACAATTGGGAAGTAATATTGTTACTGTCAACTGGTCAACATATATCGGTAATGATTGGTGACTAGAGTTTGACATTACTTGTCGTGTGACGGTGGTGATCGATTGACCCCTAGGTCATACCTAAAGGGCAATACTCTTAATTAATTATTTAATTAATCGTATAATGTTGCGAGTTAATTAAATTACTTGAAAATTGACGGACGATTTTGGAAGTGAAATTTACGTATCAAATTGAAATGTGATTAAATGAGATACGGTCTGAGTAATTGAATTGTATCATTACTCGGATGAAATAATTGTTTAATGTAACAATTAAATTTGAATGAATTGTTATAAATAGAAACTGTTGTGATTTATAAATTGGTAAAAAATTTGGTACAAGTAATTATGATATTACTAAGTCGATTTTTGTATGTGACGTATTTTTGATAATACGTTGATTTTTAATATGTTAAAAATACATAACAAATTTATGTCACATATGACATGTGACATATTGACAATTGACAAAATAATATGGAATCCATATTATCAAATGGACCGAAAATTACAAGAAGAGGATTAAGCTAATTAATTGTTTAATTAGTAGCTAAACATAATGATTGTTTTGCTTTAGTAGCCTTACAAGCCTATGGTGCATTGTGAAGACAAATAAGCCCATGCATTGGCTCCTTTCCACCTCCTCTTGGCCGAATTTTTAGAGAAGAAAAACCACTTGGTTTTTCCTATTATTTTTGATATACACTATAATGTCATGTGTGTATTATTCATTCTTATCTATCATCCAAAATAGAGATTTCTAGTGAGATAAAAAGCTATCTTCTCCTCCCTCATTCAAACCGAAATATTCAAGTATTAATAATATTTTGGTTCAATTTTCTTCTAGATTTATATTATACTAGTTCCTATAATATCAATCTTAATTAAGAGAAAGTCTTGGGTATAAAGCTTAGGGAGAGATCTTATACTTAGATCTTGTTCATCCATAAAGGAAAGCTCAAGAACAAAAGAAAAGGAGATTTCTTTTGTGCCCTATAAAACCGAAACATCAATGTAAGGATATGATTTCTCCTCTTTTGATATATTGTTTGCATGCATAAAATCCGTTTTAATTTTATGACAATTATTTAGACATATATGAGTATGTTAAGTTTGTATATGAATCTACATTTCCTTCAAATTGCCAACCAACTACCCATTTCATGTTCCTTCCATCCATCATTTCTCTTATAATTTTTGTCATAATGTTCTTGACATGCTTGTTCGGTCTCTTACTTGGGCATTATTTCATTGCATAATTTTGTGTTGTTATCCATGCCTATTTATTTCTCGCTCCCAAGAATTTGACCGACTTCTACGTGCTTTGAGTGCTAGTGATAATCTTCTATGAAATTGTTCATTAATAATCTTTGGTTTAATGGAGTTCCTCAATAACCATTAATTTGTATATATGTATTTAGTATAGTTTGCATTGTAATATTTCTCACATGATTCATGTAGATAGGTGCATATAGATTAGAATTCATGCATAGTCACTAATGGCCAAACATATTCATTGCTACACTAAAAATATTGTTTAAATCGGTTTGGGGAGGTTTGATCATAAGTGACCATAATTTAATAGAAATCATGCATCATATAATATAGTTTAGATTGCATTCATTTGTTATATATGTCATACGGAATTGCATTTAGTTAGAGCATGCATTCATTCATATCATATCATTGCATTTGTACATCAATTTCCATAAAATCAAAAATCCAAAAACATGTCTTTCTTTTTCATTCCTACTCCTACATGTACATTGAGGACAATGTCCAAAATAAAGTGGGGGATGGGAATTTATATTCCAAAAATGCATAAAAAATGAAAATTATCGAAAAATCACAAAAATATGTCTTTTAATTTCATAAAACAAAAATCCATAAAAATTTGAAAATTTAAAAAACCAAAAACCTGTTCTTTAATTTAGTAGTGTAGAATTGTATATACTTGTGCTTTTGTTCTCTTCTGACATAGATACAACACTACATTTAAGGCATTAGCAAGGGAAAATGAAGACCGCCTGGTATGATCGCTCTAATCTCTATTTCCTTTCCATTTCTTTTTCATTATTCATATAAGGAGGATGGGATTACATGTCAAGGAGGATGTGGTGTGTTTTGTTGTTGCGGTTTGTGTATCTATGTGTTGTTAGGAGTTGCATTTAGTTTATATGACACACTAGTTGGTAGAATCATATGCATTAGGATGTATAAATGTTAGTTGCATCATGGCATGTAGTTTGCATGTTAGAAAAATTTTGTGAAACTGTCTACTTGGGAAGCTTGACAAGTGTATATAAGCCCTAGTAGATGCTTTTTCTTCTTAAGATTTTGCTTGTTAGAATACTTGTAAAACACCCTAGGATGTGTCATGCTAGTATCCTTTGACCCATGGATTAAGGCCTAGTCAAGAGTACCTTGTGGTGAGATAACTCCTTGGCTACCGTTTATTCCATGGTGACCCTTGAAACCATGCATCCATCATCCATGTTCTACCACATTTTTACCATCAAAGGGAATGGGCACAAAAAGAAATTGATTTGAGTTCAAAGAAATGAAAAGAAATGTGAAAGAAAGTTTGCAAAATGCATCAAATGAAAAGAGGAGCCAAAATAGACTCTTAAAGCTTCAAATATAAGGCACCCTAACTACATATGGGGTGACTTTGAAAATGTTCAAAAAGAAAATGCAAAAAGTTGAAAGTTGTCAAGTGTTGAAATGCCAAAAACCAAAACAAATGGCAAAAGAAAATATTCTCAAATGTTATATGCCACAAGAAATTGGGGGGAAAACAAAAACAAAAGCAAACTCCCAAAATGAAACTCAAATATCTATTGATCCCTTTATCCATCGTATCCATTCTTGTGTATGGTAGAGAGGGGACGACCCTTCTTCTTGTCTAGGCAAGAGGGGGAATTCCGCGATCCTCCAGTGTTTCTAACACCATAGAGAGTCTATTCTTGACAAAAGCATTTAACGATTGAGGACAAAGGTACCCTAGCTTGACACAACTTGGAGGTGATTTATTGGTATCCTTCTAGGCCTAGTAGTTTGAAGAAATTGTATCTATGAAGGAGTGTGTACCCTTTAATTGCTTCCCTTGTAGATAATTTCCGCCACTTAGATAAGGAAAGTGGCTATTCTTTTGTAGATGCATCCATTACTTTATTTTGTGTGCTTAATGTTTGGATGTGTCGTCATTTTGGTAAGACCCACCTTGCCTTGCAAGAAGGCATCCTACCTCATGGTTGTCTTGTTGTGAGTTGAAGGGGCGGAGTGAGACCCGCTAATTGTCTCATATCGGCTATATTATTAGGATAGCTTAAATAAAGGTCTAGTTTTTGTCACCTCTTTACTCGGGACGAGTAAAGGTTCGGTTTGGGGATATTTGATGTGAACATTATTTGCGCACATTTAGTCCCTTAATTGAACCCATTTTGCATACTATTATAACTTTTCATAGCCATTTTATCCGTCAAATGTTTTCTATTTTGCTTTCCTAGTGCATTTCGTAAGTTTTGTTGGAAAGAAGATAATAAGGCGAAAATTCCCGTCTTTCTTGCATATTTGGAAGCTTATTGATGATATTAGATGGACTAGTATGAAGAGGAGGCAATAATGATGACCAAGGATGTAGGAATAAAGTGTATATAGAAGGATCGTAGGGTTAAAAGTAACAAATGACGAGAGGGAAGGCATTACAAGAAGAAATCGCTCGAAAACCTAACCACGGGTTGCTCCTTTCGCTCTGAAAATATGCTATATGGAACGACGTCAAAAAAACAAGTGATCTAGGCTTTTGAATCTCTCCAGTAGGTGCCCGGATGAGAAAATGACGTCCGTTTTACAATCCGAGCTCAAACAAAGAAGTTGTTCGCCAATCCGCTCGTCCCGAGACTGAAGACGCTCGTCCCCTGAAGGAATCCGCTCGTCCACCCCTTAAATCCGCTCGTCTTCCCCTCTTTTTGTCCGAGCGTCTTGCTCCAAATCCGCTTGTCTTCCCCTGCTACAATCTGAGCGTCCCGAGACCAATCCGCTCGGATTCCCTTACAGCAACTTTCGTTTTCTTCTTGCTCCACTAGAGATGCGCATATTTTTCAAAGACCGGCGAAAAGGAGACCGGAATCTCTCTTGAGACCGGCGATTCCCTACCAACAATTAGCATTGTTAATTACTATTTTACCCTTGCTTAACCTAATGATGCTCTACTATATATACCCCACTTGTAATAATCAAACCATCAAGTTTTTCATTAGGTTAAATCAATCGTTCCTTAGATTCGATTAGGAGTAGATTAGAATAGATTATCATTTAATCTTTCCACAAATTACACATTAATCTTTCCTTAATCATTGTTCAAGTTTATTATTAAGTAATTTAAGTTTATTATTGGGTAATTAGAAGATTATTGGGTTTATTGGGAGATTGACAACCTTCCATCAATCATCAAGTTCTTCTATTATTCATTGCATTATTATTTTGGCATCTCCATAGGTATAATTCTCTTAATCCTTGTTTTAATGATTGTTAATCTTTCTTACTTGTTCATCATGTTTGGGTTTGTTAGTATGATTGACAACCTTGTTAGCATGTCAAACTTGATAATGAGTGAGTAGTCTCTTAGCTAGGATTAATGGGTAATTAGGGGAAATAAACATGGGGAATGATTCATGCTTAATCTAATATGCTTCCATAATTAATTTTCTTGCTTGTTGTGATTTCCACTTATGCACATGTTATGTTTGATGAAATGTTAAGCCTATGAATCCTTGCATTTACAACCATCACTTATCTTTTAAATGAGACTTGTAAGGCATAAACCAACTCGAGTCTCATTAGACCATGCATATAGTTGGATAGGGAGGATTAAGTCGATTTGTAGGTGTTGTATAATCTAATCCATTCGGCTCTAGGACCCAAACCTTCCTAGGTTTGTAAGATATAAACCAACTCGATCCATCACAACAATAATTGCTTGCATCTAGTAGGAAACATGTTTGTATGATCAAATCCCATGAACCCCTTATGAACCCATGATATCCTAGCACTTTTAGTCATTTATTTACATCTTTCCTTTTGTTGCTTGTTTATTACTTTTATTAGATTAGAATCATCAACCCATTATAATTGTGACAACCCCTAGCACAACCATAATTAGATTGAATAATTTTAGTAACCATCGTCCCATGAATCGTCCTCGACTTACCGCTAACTAGTTGTTTGTTGAGTATTATAAATGTGTTTGATTGGATGTGACCCGATGACATCACCCATCAATAACCTTGTCCAAGAGAATGTTTTCCGAAACTCCGAGCTTATGGAGGTCTTCGAAAGATGGTGGGCCACTCGGCCGCTTTGGGAGGTACCAACCCCCGTTGCCAGGACATGGGTGACTCCCGCTTATGTCAAGTGGTCAAGAGCTCCTACCTTGGAGGAGAGGTCCAAGAGGTTGTCGATTTGAAGTATCAAGAAGTTGGCAAGGCCAACCGTGCATTCTTTGAGGACAATGTTGATGGAGCTAGCCCGGATGTGATAAGGCCACCAAAGAGTAGAAGCTCGGGACCCAAAGATGTAGTGGGTTGTGCATGGGCTCATTTCGGGTCGAACATGGAGTCTTTCACTAGACCGGAGGCCTTTGCCGTTGTAGAATGGGAGAACAAGAGGAAAATGTATCCCGAGGGAAAAGGCAAGGGTAGAATGGAAGAATGAAGACCTCCATTACCCACTTTATTATTATGTTCTATTATTGTTGTGAGTTTTTTTATTATGTTGTACTAGCTATGTTTTGTGTGTTTTGTGCTAGTTTTATTATGTGAGGTGTTTTAGTCGACACCTTAGCTTTGACAAGTTGTAGACTCGTCGAGCTTTATTTGTTGTTGAAATTTTAATCCCTCCCATTATTAATTAAATAAGAGGATTGCTCGTGTCAAAATCGTGAACGCTTGTTTCTTCCATCCATTTTGTAAAGGCAATTCAGTTTGAATCGTCCGAAATATTTGCACTTGGGAAATAGGATTTTTGTGGAAGAAAGGCTCTTGTTTTGTATTTTTTGTGAGGAAAGGGAATTTTTTTTCCTTTCTTTTTTTTGTTGAAAGTTGATATGGGTGATTTTTTGAATGTGGGTAAACATAAAGGAATTTTTTTTGTTGGGAATGTATTTTTTAATTAAGGGTATGGTTGTATCCTTCTTATGTAAGAAAGGACTGCCTACGTATCCACCTAAAGAGGTGAAATAAAACCATGCTCGTAGTTCAGAATGTTTTGTGAATTTGATTGGGTTTTGTGGTTGTATCCCTCATGCATAAGAGAGACTGCCTACGTATCCACCCGAAGAGGTGAAATCAAACCAGGCTCGTAGTTCAGGGGTTTTTGTTTTAGTGCAAATAGATGTTGCTTTTGACAGATCAAAGGACATTCGAAACGGGCAAGGTGCCGCAACTTAGACTCGATAAAACAAGCAATTTCAAATCAGAACGCGTTGAGAAACTTGATTTAAAAAGGGTTAAGGTGGACGCTAGTTGTAAAACTAGGGTTAGGTTGTTGGCTGCTACGGTTCAAGGGTAGTATTTCTTGAGTTTGTCCAGGTTGGTCGGGTTTGTAAAATCCTCCCCGTCTAGGTCACTCAGTCGCACTGCGCCCTCCGAAAGTATTTTCTTGACCAGGTATGGCCCGGCCCAGTTGGATTTGAATTTTCCCCTCGAATCGACGGGTAATAGTGCTCGGACCGACTTGAGGACCAAGTCGCCTTCTCGGATATTCCTCGGTTTAACCTTCTTGTTGAATGTATGTTGTATACGTCGTTGGTATAGCTGGACGTTGTGCAAGGCGTTGAGCCGCCGCTCGTCTAGAAGAGTGAGTTGCTCGTACCTTAGACGGGTCCATTCCGCCTCAGGGACCTGACTCTCCAGTAGGATGCGTAGGGAAGGGACCTCTAACTCTACCGGTTGAACCGCCTCCATACCGTATGCTAGGTAGAAGGGTATGGCGCCTGTCGGTGTTCGAATGGAGGTTCGGTATCCCTAGAGTGCGAATGGGAATGTGCTCGGCCAGTCACGGTAGTTGTCTTGCATGTTCTTGATAATGGTGACGAGAGTTTTGTTAGCTACCTCCACCGCTCCGTTGGTTTAGGGACGGTAGGGGGATGATCGATGTCGTTTAATCTTGTATTTATCCAGCAAGGCCTAAGTTTCCGTCCGGAAGTGAGAGCCTTGGTCGCTGATGATTTCATGAGGTACCCCATATCGGGAGATGATGTTGTTTTGGATGAACTTGGCCACTTGTTTGGCAGTCAAGACTGCATACGACTGCGCTTCCACCCATTTAGTGAATTAGTCGATGGCGACGAGGACGAAGCAATGCCTCTTAGTGCCTATCGGGTTAACCTTCCCGATGATGTCGATGCCCCAGGTTGAGAAAGGTCAGGGTGATGTCATGGTGTATAAAACGGATGGTGGTATGCGTTGTATGATGGCGAAGATTTGGCAATTGTGGCAAAGTGTGACGTAGTTACGGCAATCGGCTTCCATTGTGGTCCAGTAGTAGCCTAACCACATGATCTTTCGGGTAAGCATCATTACGCTCATGTGAGGGCCACATTCTCCGTCGTGGACCTCTCCCATGACTTTTTTGGCTTTGTGATGGTCAATACAAAGGAGGAGAATCCCTTGGGGTGTTCTTTTGTATAGTTGATTTTGGTTCATCACGAATTTTGATGCAAGTAAACGGATGGCTCTTTGTCCTCTTGGGTCAGAGTTTGGAGGGAATTCGTTTTTGGTTTTGTAGTTGAGGATGGCTTGGTACCAGGGTTATCATGGCTTTCCTCGCCGTCGTTGATGGCACAAATGTGAGCTGGCTCGCTCCTTCTCTCGACACATAGGGGCATCGATGTCATGTCGTCAGGTATGTTGACGAGCGCGGCAAGTTTTGCCAGGGCGTCAGCAAATTGATTTTCCTCTCGTGGCTAGTGGAAGTAGTCGACTTGGTCGAAGAACACGGCCTATTGATTGATCTTCGCTCGGTAGGGAGCTAAGCTTTCACTTCGGATTTTCCATGATCCGGACACCTGATTGATGATGAGTGAAGAATCACCGTGGACCCTCAGTCTCTTGATGCCAAGTGTGATGGCTGCTTGTAGGCCGATGAGGCATGCTTCATATTCAGCGGCATTGTTGGTGACGACGAAGTCTAATTTGACCGAGATCGGAACATGTTCTCCCTCTGGTGATATTAGAAGGATTCCTACCCCGAAGCCTCTCAGATTAGATGCACCATCGAAGTATAGGTCTCATGCGTCAGAGTCAGTACAAAGGATGTCTTCGTCAGGAACTGACCATGTGTCGGTTGTTGGATCCTCTTTGACGGGATTCTCTACTAGGAAATCGGCGACTACTCTTCCCTTGATAACCTTGAGGGGTGCAAACTGGAGATCAAACTTGGACAGCATGAGTGTCCACCTAGATATCCTTCCGTTTAGTTCGGGTTTTTTGAAGATGTATTTGACCGGGTCCATCTTGGAGTAGATGTGGACCGTGTAGCTGAGGATGTAATGTCGCAGCTTCTTTGTTGACCATACTAGGGCAAGGCATGTCTTCTCCAGTTGGGTGTACCTTATTTCGTACTCAATGAACTTTTTGCTGATGTAGTAGATGGCTCGTTCTTCGCCGTCGACTGTTTGTGCTAGCATTGCTCCCATGGCTGTGTCGGTAACAGTCAGGTATAGGGATAGAGGGATCCGCGGTTAAGGTGGCATGAGGACAGGAGGTTTGGATAGGAATTCCTTTATCCCGTCGAAGGCCTTTTGACAATCGTTGTCCCAATCGGTGTGATCAGAGGCGCGAAATTTCTTGAATATTGGTTCGCAAATCATGGTGAGCTTGGCAATGAAGCGGCTGATATATTGAACCTGACCGAGAAATCCCCGAATCTCCTTCTCGTTCTTAGGTCGTGGCATTTGTTGAAGGGCTTTGATTTTGGTTGGATCAATCTCAATGTCTCTCTTTCTGACAACATGTCCCAAGAGTTTTCCGGAGGTGACCCCGAATGCACATTTCTGAGGATTTAGTCTCATGTAATACTTCCGCAGACGAGCAAAGAATTTCCGAAGGGCGCTGGTGTGGCCGTCCCCTTCTGTTGATTTGACAAGTTGGCGGTAAGCATCGTCAAGTCGAGTGATCCTTTCGGAGAGACTGGATATAGCTTCCTCAACTTGTTGGAATATGGCAAGCATAGTTTCGGCGGTAAGCATAGTTTCGGCGGTGAGCACAAATACCCCGTCTGAGGCATCCTTCTCTAGGTCATTCACCTCGTTATCAATTGGCAGGATGAGGTGTGAGCAGTTTAAGGTTGGCTCATCATCGGAGATGGCATGGATTCCGAAAGGGTTCATTTTGTTGTTTGGTTTAGTTGGTGGAGTCAAAGGCAATTCTCCTTTCTCGATCATGTCTTGGATGATGTGTTTGAGTTTGAAGCAGGTTTCTGTGTCATGCCCTTTCCCTTGGTGATATTGACATGATGTGACCATAATTAGCGCATATTTAGCCCCCGAATTAGCCTTGTTCCCATGCTTTTTAGTGCATATTTGGGTCATTTATTGTCTTTAGTTCTTTGTTTTGCATATTCTTTGAGATTTTGATCCCTTGGTCGGAAAGGAGTGCAAATCTTGCATTTTCATGGCAAAAAGAGACTAAATTGATCGAATTCAATGACCAAGTGATACTGTCGTTTCGTACCAAAAATAAAATACCTAAGTACTACTAACAGAAGTCAGCGGTAAGTAGGGTCGATCTCCACAGGGAGGCGGTGTACTATCTATTTGTCTATTCTATCCGTCTGATGTCACAAATGTGGGTTGAATTGATTGTGTTGACTAAACTAAAAAGGCTAAAGAAGAGAAATGAATAAGAGAATTAACAGTAAGAGGAAGGAAGTATGCTAGGAGTCGGTCCACCGTGGCAGCTATCAGATCTTATACTATCGGGAATACTAAGGCGATTAGACTATTGATAAGAAGAGCTATGGTCGTCACCTTTCGGTCCTTACACCGCCCTAGAGCGTAAACAAACTTAACTTTCGCCCTCACTACAATACCCTATTGTAATTAAGCAAGCCTTCCCTTCCAATCTTTCGATCTAGGTCGGGGTTAACTAAATTTATGGTCTCCTGCATGCATTCATTCGACCGGATAACAATTAAATTGCCTAATACAATTCCTATCGCAAGACTAACCTATATAAGTCAATTAAAACATCGCTACCACGGCTTCCCTAATCCTAACATACTACGGGGAATTAGCTACTCATAATAAAATAAGCAATGACAATAATTAAAGAAGAAATAAGCATTAAAAGAGAATAAGGGAAGGAATTACTTGAATTAAGTGATCCTAAATGAGCAAGAATAAAAGTAACAGTGTATAAAGAAGGGAAAAGAGTAACGTGCAGTCCTCCCGGATAAAAAGCATAACATAACTGACGACCTAACTCCTATTTATAAGAAATTAGGAGTTTAATTAAACCTAATGACGGAAAATAACTAAAAAGCCCAGCCCGTCAGCAAAATCCACTCGATCGAGTAACTAAATCACTCGATCGAGCAAAGGCATAAAAGGAACTGGTCGATCGAGTACTTATTCATCCTAAAACCACTCGATCGAGAAGAAGTGGCTCTCGATCGAACAAATGGGCTCTCTATCGAATAGAAATAGTTCTCGATCGAGCACTTCTCAGCGCGTAATTCCTGCTTCGCGCACTGAACTTCAAACGGCTGCCATTCCTTCGTTACTTGGACAAATAGGGCGTGGTTGGTGGCGTTGGAAAGCTAAGAGGATAAGCTTTCACCTCCAACTAGAATCACCTTAATAACTGTTGTAGAACTCGAGATATGGCTCTTAAAAGCAGGAACTAGCAAATTGAAGCACTCTCTTGGCTCGCCTAACTTCCTTACTCCAATGCGGATCTCAAAATAGTACTTTCCAAGCTCCGACTCAACTCATCTCCTAAATGCATGCGTAGGGACATGTTTTAGGCTTGAATCTACTACTTTATGGTCCATTCCTGCAATTAAGACAAAATACACCAAAGTAGCATATTCGGGGCATTTCGTAGCATAAAACCACGATAAAAGCATAGAGATACGTGCATAAAATAGGCTAAAAAGACTATATAAAATGCACGTATCAAATCTCCCCAAACCAAACCTTTACTCGTCCCCGAGTAAACTAAAATGCAACTAAAGGAACGGAAAAAGATAACTCAGAGCCAGCTACAAATGCCCACTTAAGCCAATTTAATACAAGCAAACTAACACTTATAGCAAAACAGTCAAATGCAAACGAGTTATAGGATGTTTATAATAAAGCTGAACCGTCGACCTTGCAAGACCTTTAATAATGGACTCTCACGGGTCACTCTTCTCTCATGAAGCAAAGGGTAAGCATATATATGTAAGAGAGAAAGAAAAATAGTCGCTCACCTAAACTACGACCCACATAAACATGCATGCAACTAATATGACAGACAATTCTAGCTACCGTACACACATTCCAACCAAACAAGGTCCTGTCACAGCCGAGGGCTTACAAAAATATGGTAAAGTGAGGCAATGGGTAAGAAAAGGCAAAACATTTATGGGAATGTGGAGGTATAGGTGATCAAGCTAGTACCTAAACAAAACCATATGAAACATATCCATTTCCAACTCAATTATGAATCTAAGCACATGCCCTTCAATTGGCACAAAATCTCACCAAACCAAACTGAACATACTCCTCAAATGATATAAGATAGAACATAGGAGCAGAAACCGTCTCAAACAACATCTATTTTTTTTCTTCTTTTTCTTCTTTTTCTATTTCTTCACATTTTTCATTTTTTTCCGATTCTTTTTTTCTTCAACTTCTTTTTTTTTCATCTCACGTCTTATTTTTCTTTTTCATTTCTTTTTTTCTCCGGTTTCTTCTTCTTTTCTTTATTTATTTTCAACTTATTTTTCTTCTTTTTTTTTTTTCTATTTCTTTTTCACGTCTTTTTTTCTCATCAACCTTCTCTTCATAAATTACCAACTCCGAATCAATAGATACAAGCCAAACTTGATACAATAGACAATATACCGCAGAAACAATCTAAACTAGCTTGACAAGGCAGGCTAAATTTGGATGTAGCTAAGGGTCAACTGGCAAATTTGGCTAATGTGGAGTTTATGGGTAAAAATGAAAGAAAGGGAAATGTAAGCACCTCCCTGCATGTGACATCAACCACTAACCCGAATGTATGACGGCAAAAAGCAATTGAATTTCATATACGTGCAAGTTAATGATACATGATATGCAAGGAGTAACTACTCACAATCCTACATGAAACTGGTCATAAATGACACCAGCTTATAAGGCTCTAAAACTTAGAATTGATAAGTAGGTTGCCAAAATTTCAGGTCAAGTCTATTCGTTCAGCGAAATTAAACATTAACTCGTAGATATGCAATAAGACAAAGCTAAAAGAATAATAGTATAATGCAAGGCTTAAGCAAAAAGACAGATATAGTGCAATTTCATCATTGAAATCTACCGTTCCAACTCAACCTATATGCTAAAACGTGAAATTTTTGAATTTTTGAAAATTTTTCATTTTTTTTTGGGATTTTTGATTTTTATGAAAATAAACAACAATGCATACTGAAATTGAACGTGATAACAGAAATGTAATAAAAACAAGATGCAGACACAGATATGGATGCATAACCTCCCCAAACCAAACAGTACAATGCCCCCATTGTACCAAAACATGGAAAGGAAATGCAAACTGAAGGAGGAAGAGAGTAAATACGGAAAACTCACAAGATACGCAAAATAAGGGACCTCCCCAAACCGACCATGAAATGGGAGGTTGCTAAAGGCCCGGAAAACCGTCTCAAGAAGCTAATCCAAGTCAATCGAATGAATGGGCATCCAAAAACTGCTCGATCGAGAAGAAAGGCACTCGATCGAGTAGTTTCTCTTTTCGCAGGTGGTCGATCGAGTAAATATTTCACTCGATCGAGTGAATATAGCAGAAAAAGCTCTCGATCGAGTACAAAAAGTACTCGATCGAGTAATCCCCAGTGCATACCTGCAAAAACGCAATAAGAACAGCCCGCAAACTAAAAAGACAAGCATACTGAGAAAGTCTATGGTATAAAAACCATTTATTACAACTGAAAGTAAATAAAAAGCAAAATAAAATCGCCGGGTTGCCTCCCGGGTAGCGCTAGCTTCAGTCACGTCCCAGCTCGACCTTCTTTTCTTCGAGCCTCTCTAATTAAATACAATCAAAACAGCTCAAAGCGCGCAACAACCTGTCAAATAGCTGCGCATGTGCTACACAGAAGAGTAAGTAGCACCAAAGTGGAATAGCAAAGTAGGAAATAAAGATATGTAAACATTTAAGTCTAACAAATTTCCTATGGGCGCTCCTAAATTTATCCACAAAATATAGGAGCGCGGGAGCAAGCGTCAATAAAGTAGGGCTCCAATTCAGATTAACGAAATTAAAATGATAAGGACGGTGAAAAATCATCAAATTATACGACCTATTGGGAAGGGGTAAAGCATTGGTATGCGCAGCAAAAGTCAACTGAGGCAATTTACTATTAAAACAAACAATAAATAAATTATCGTTTACTACCTCGGGTCGGTCACTCTCAATGACGGAATCATCGACAAAGGAAGATATTACCTCTTCCGTGCCAGGAGCAATTACCGACTCTGCTGCCTCTTTGACACCCTCCTTAGTGGAATTCGTCCCGTAAATCGCAGCCTCAAGTGCATCCAACTCGGCCTTAAATAGGGAAGATTCACCGTATCCATTATCGTCATCGAAATCGTCATCAAAATCAAACCAAAATGACGAACCAAAGCTCCCAATGGCCAAACTACTCGATCGAGTAGAATCTTCATTCGATCGAGCAGTTTCCTCCTGATTTCCACTCGATCGAGTAGAATGTTCACTCGATCGAGCAGTTTCTCCTGGAAAATCACTCGATCGACTAATATAAGTCACTCGATCGAGTGATTCCTCTTGTACAGCGCTGAAATCCTCGTGTGGGGCAATGAAATATGATAGAAACTCGTCATCCGAGTCATAGAAGTCTTCCTCAGCATTGGGTAACACGGTATCCTCGGGGAAAAACCGCTCTCGGCAAAGAAGGTATACTTCTTCTTCTTGCATCTCACCGCTATCCGAGCAACTACAGATTCAAGCTCGTGGAATCGAGCGTCCATATTTTTATTACTCTCTTGCATTTGTGATATAAGCGTTACCATTGAATATGTCGACTCGCGATCTCTTCTTCTTCCATCTCACCGCTAGGCCGAGCAACTACTGAACTCGAGCTTATCAACTCGCGAGACATATTCTTGTGCTTGGAATGCAAGAGTCTCCATCAAGGATTTCAGCTCCGCAATGTCTTCTTCTTGTATATCAGGGGGATCTTGTTGCGGCGGCCATTGATAGGGTGGATGTGGCGGCACAACTACAAATGCATTGTGCTCGGAGAACCACATCTCCCGCAGCGGATCACCTACTGCTCCATATAATGGGACATCGGTGATGGGTCAAAGGTACTCAAGCCTTCCTTTGATCGTCTTTCACCTAGAACTGTCTAGGTAGTACCTGTAAGGCCTATCAAAACAAAGACTCAAGGAAAAAGATTAAAACGGCCTCAAGGAAAAATTCCCGAGGCTAGAAACAGATAAAATTAAACAAATAAATAAATAGATTGCCTCCCAAGAACGGCGCCAAAATTTGATACTGTCGTTTCGTACCAAAAATAAAATACCTAAGTACTACTAACAGAAGTCAGCGGTAAGTAGGGTCGATCTCCACAGGGAGGCGGTGTACTATCTATTTGTCTATTCTATCCGTCTGATGTCACAAATGTGGGTTGAATTGATTGTGTTGACTAAACTAAAAAGGCTAAAGAAGAGAAATGAATAAGAGAATTAACAGTAAGAGGAAGGAAGTATGCTAGGAGTCGGTCTACCGTGGCAGCTATCAGATCTTATACTATCGGGAATACTAAGGCGATTAGACTATTGATAAGAAGAGCTATGGTCGTCACCTTTCGGTCCTTAAACCGCCCTAGAGCGTAAAACGACTTAACTTTCGCCCTCACTACAATACCCTATTGTAATTAAGCAAGCCTTCCCTTCCAATCTTTCGATCTAGGTCGGGGTTAACTAAATTTATGGTCTCCTGCATGCATTCATTCGACTGATAACAATTAAATTGCCTAATACAATTCCTATCGCAAGACTAACCTATATAAGTCAATTAAAACATCGCTACCACGGCTTCCCTAATCCTAACATACTACGGGGAATTAGCTACTCATAATAAAATAAGCAATGACAATAATTAAAGAAGAAATAAGCATTAAAAGAGAATAAGGAAGGAATTACTTGAATTAAGTGATCCTAAATGAGCAAGAATAAAAGTAACAGTGTATAAAGAAGGGAAAAGAGTAACGTGCAGTCCTCCCGGATAAAAAGCATAACATAACTGACGACCTAACTCCTATTTATAAGAAATTAGGAGTTTAATTAAACCTAATGACGGAAAATAACTAAAAAGCCCAGCCCGTCAGCAAAATCCACTCGATCGAGTAACTAAATCACTCGATCGAGCAAAGGCATAAAAGGAACTGGTCGATCGAAAGGAAAAATAGTCGATCGAGTACTTATTCATCCTAAAACCACTCGATCGAGAAGAAGTGGCTCTCGATCGAACAAATGGGCTCTCGATCGAATAGAAATAGTTCTCGATCGAGCACTTCTCAGCGCGTAATTCCTGATTCGCGCACTGAACTTCAAACGGCTGCCATTCCTTCGTTACTTGGACAAATAGGGCGTGGTTGGTGGCGTTGAAAAGCTAAGAGGATAAGATTTCACCTCCAACTGGAATCACCTTAATAACTGTTGTAGAACTCGAGATATGGCTCTTACAAGCAGGAACTAGCAAATTGAAGCACTCTCTTGGCTCGCCTAACTTCCTTACTCCAATGCGCATCTCAAAATAGTACTTTCCAAGCTCCGACTCAACTCATCTCCTAAATGCATGCGTAGGGACATGTTTTAGGCTTGAATCTACTACTTTATGGTCCATTCCTGCAATTAAGACAAAATACACCAAAGTAGCATATTCGGGGCATTTCGTAGCATAAAACCACGATAAAAGCATAGAGATACGTGCATAAAATAGGCTAAAAAGACTATATAAAATGCACGTATCACCAAGCATCAAGAAGAGACAAGATTAGAAGGCCTTTGTGCATATTATAGTAGATGAGCAATGTTGAGAAAGGATCCTTGAGTCCCCAAGTAAATCCCAAAGGAATTTATGAAGAAAAGGGAAGAAAAGAAGAAGAAATGTTGCTGAGGCACAATCCGTGCGGATTGTCTACAATCCGGCCGTCCTCCACATGCACAATCCGTGCTGTTTCATCCCAAGACGCTCGGGTTTGCCATCACCAGAATCCGCCCGAATTCATCCAAAACCGCCCGTGTTCCACTGCCAGAATCCGCCCGTCCCGACTCCAAAGCCCTTCCTTCGAAAAATACCGGCTCCTCCCTCCTCAATCTAAAAAGTGTAATTACTAGTTTAGCCCTTAGTTAACCCTAATGCACCCCCCGAATTTCCACTATAAATACCCCATTAGTCTAATTAGAAGAGCATGTTCTTCTTATCAATAATTAGAGTAGTTAATATCAATCAAATCTCTCTTTAGTATTGTAATCAACAATTAATCAAGTTCTAATACAAGTTTTATTTCCTTAATCTCTCTTTTGTTCATCCTTTATTTTGGGTAATTGAAGATTATTTGGGTTATTATTGGGAGATTGACAACCTCTCAATCAAGCATCAAGTACTTCTTTTATCTTTGCTTTATTACTGGAATCATTAGTAGGTATAATTCTCTTAATCCCTCTTTAATTATCGTTAATTCCTTTCATTTATTCATCATGTTTCCTTTCGTTGGTATGATTGACAACCTTGCTAGCATGATCAACATAATATTTAGTGAGTAGTGACCTAGCTAGGGTTAATGGGTGATTAGGGGAAACCAACATGGGGAATGATTCATGCTTAATTTAATATGCTTTCATGGTTTATTTGCTTGCTTGTTTTGATCTCAACTCATGCACATGTTATGTTTGATGAAATGCTAAGCCTATGAATCCTTGCATTTACCACCATCTCCTATCTTTTCAATGAGACTTGTAAGACATAACCCAACTTGAGTCTCATTGGGCCATGCATGTTGTTGAGTAGGGAAGACTAAGTCGACTTGTAGGTGTTGTACAATCTAATCAATTCGGCTCTGGGACCCAAACTTTCCTAGGGTTGTAAGATATAACCCAACTCAATCCATCACAACAATAATTGCTTGCTTATAATTTGAGAACATGTTTGTATGATTAATTCCCATGAATCCCCTATGACCCCATGACACCCTAGTGCTTTTTATCAATTGTTTACAACCCTTTTAATTCATCTTGCTTATTTATTTCCATTGCTATTTTAGTTTAGTGACCTCCTACATCAACCCAATTTGTGACACCCCTAAGATACCACTAGTTGCAATAGAAATCTCATTTCAATACCCGTCCCTTGGGATCCGACCTTTACTTGCCTCTTTACTAATTGTAGAGTTGTTTGTGAAGCTATAAATTGTGTTTTGATTCGGACGTGACCCAACGACCACATCTATTTATTTGTGAACACGAAACGGACCGATCAAAAATGGCGCCGTTGCCGGGGACGGTGTTTACTTGATTTAGATTTTCTTTTATTGTTATTAGTTGTGTCTTTCTTCGCCTTGGGGAAGTAAAACTCCTCAAGGTTTGTTCTAATTGTTTTCAAGTTGTTTGATATTTTGCATGTCTAGAAGGTCAGAAGGTAATTTGTTACCTTTTGACTGTGAAATTGAAAGAACCTTGACGAACAATAGGAGATTTGCTAGGAGGAATTTGAGAGGTATTAGTGAGGTTTTTCAACCAACTATTGAGTTCACCAACCCTTTTGCAAGAGAAGGAGAGGAGAACCCATTAGAAAATACCCCACAAAATCAACCTACAATGCCTAAATATTCGTCACACTCCGTACCCACCGAGGAGAACCTACCCAATGGTACTCCCACACCACAACATCTAACCGGAAATTTTATTGCCAAATCAGCCTTTATCCAATTAATCGAAAGGAGCCAATTTGGGGGGATGCCTAGTGAAGACCCTCATTCTCATATGGAAACCTTTTGCGACTATTGCGATGCGATTTCTCAAACCGGTGTGACTCAAGACCAAATTCGATGGATCTTATTTCCTTTTTCTCTAATCGGCACCGCGAAACAATGGTTGAAGGGCCTTGACAAGGCCACTCTCGGAATAGATTCATCGAAGAAGTTGGCTCTAGCTTTCTACAAAAAGTTCTACCCACCGGAAAAGACTAACATGCTAAGAGCTCAAATTACGGGTTTTAAGCAAAGGGATGAAGAATCTTTGTATGAAGCTTGGGAGCGGTTTAAGGGAATTTGTCGCTCATGTCCTCACCATGGACTTAGCGAATGGTTCTTGGTACAACAATTTTGGAACGGTTTATATGAAGATTCAAGGAAAATTCTCAACATGGGATCAAATGGAATGTTCACCGAAGTTGATGACAATCAAACATGGAACAAGATTGAGGAAATGGCGGTCCATAACTCACAATATAGTAAACCTCGCAAGGCTACTAGAGGAGGAAGGCATGAAGTGGACTCCGTTAATCAATTGGGTGCTCAACTTAGTGCTCACATTGACACAATCAATTTGAAGTTTGAACAAGCTAAGGCTAAACTTGAAGAAGCCTCAAAATCACCAAAGCATCATGTTAATGCCATGACGGCATCCTCATCAATCCCAAGTGGGATATGTGAGAATTGTGGAACTTTGGGACATGACCAAAGCGAATGTAGGGGAACAAGTGAATGCTTTCCAAGCATACAAGAGTGGTACCCCTTATTCCAACTATTACAATGAAAACACCAAGTTTCACCCAAATCTCTCATACAAAAGCCAAAATGTTCAAAATCCTCAAACAACATACACTCCACCTCCCATGAGAAGCCAAAATCAAAGACCCTTTTACAACCAAAACCAAGGTTACCAAAATCAAAATCCATACAATCACCAAAATGACCAAGGTTTTGATGTTCAAAAAGCGGTCCTCCAAATGCAAAAGAATCAACAAGAGTTTTTCACTCAAATGCAAAAAGATAGTCAAGCAAAGGAAACCACCATCAACAACATTCTAGCTCACACCAAGATGTTGGAAACACAATTGACTCAACTAGCATCTTCAAGCTCACAAAGACAAAAGGGGCAATTACCACCTCAAAGTAATCCCCCAAGACATGAAACGGTTAGTGCCATACACTTGAGAAGTGGTACAAGGTATGAAGCACCGAAGAAGCAAATTGAGGATGAAGTTGTGGAGGCTAGTGATAAGGAAGAAATTGTGCAAAACTCCAAAGATGGAGAATCATCAAAAGAAGAAATTTCAAAGAGAAATGAAGACAAGGTCAAGGAGAAGGAGCCCATTGTGATTAGACTTCCTTTTCCAAGTCGTCAAGCCAAGCCCAAATTTGATGACCAACTTGGAAAGTTTATGGAAATTGTGAAGAATTTGGAAGTCTCAATTCCCTTCACGTAATTAATCAATCACGTGCCGGCCTATGCGAAATACATGAAAGACATCCTCACAAAGAAGAAGTCGATCCGGAAACTTGAGACTATCGCCTTCACTAAGGTGAGTAGTGCAATACTTCAAGGGAGTTCACCTCCAAAACTAAAGGATCCGGGAAGCTTCTCAATACCGTGTACCATTGGTGACACCACGATCAACAAAGCCTTATGTGATCTAGGGGCTAGTGTGAGTGTTATGCCGTACTCGTTAAGTAAAAGGTTGGGGATAGGAGAACTTAAATGCACCAATATCACACTCCAAATGGCCGATAGATTGACGAAGACACCATTAGGGATATGGGAAGATGTCCCCGTGCGAATTGGGAAGTTTTTCATCCCGGTGGACTTTGTCATTGTTGATATGGAGGAAGACTCCAACATTCCAATCATCCTTGGAAGACCCTTCTTACACACCGCGGGTGCGGTAATTGATGTAAAACATGGTGAGCTCACTCTAGAAGTGGGAGATGAGAGTATAACTTTTAATCTTGACAAGACTATGAGAGCTCCCCGTTTACATGAACCGTGTTTTATGATCGATCATTATAGTCGGAAGGATGAAAGGAAGGAGTCGGAACTCCAATGGAAGAAGAAAATTGAAGATGCTCCATTCAAAGAGCAAGTGAATTGTGACAAGGAGAGCTTGCAAAGCTCACCAAAATCAAACAAAGAAGAAGAAGATGGCCTCATTGGCCAAGAAAAGGAAATGGGAAATTTGTCACCATCAAATCAAGAGATTTTCAATGATCAACTTAATGAAGTTTATGGTCTTTGGGACGACGAATTTGAAGGGATTTTTAATCCCTACATTGGTAATGCTATCGATCAAGACCGACAACAAGGGCCAAGGTCTATTGAAGACCTCTACCATGATAATGAACAAGCTTTTGATTACTTTTTCAAGGTGTTGAGCAACATCAACAACACCTTGGACATGCCCCCTTGACATCTCATCAAGAATGACAGTTTGGTGGAGTCCTCCCTAAACCACCATTTGTAAATATTTCTAACTTTCTAACTTGCATTTCAATTCTTGTATTGCATTTTTGTTATTTTTGGATTTTTATACTTTGGTCAAGATAATTGTCATGTTTGAGAGAAGTGAGGGAGGGATTAATAATTTCAATTGATGTGTAATGCTTTAGCTTAGTGTGGGGATGACAATTGCCTAGGCTATCCATGCCTTAGTAGTGCCCCCCCACAATGAAGAACACAAGATATGAAGAAGAATGGAAGAATGGCAAGGGATATGCATTGTACACGGATGGAACTGAATCCGGGTACAAAGGGGTCGAATCCGAGCGGATTCAGGAGAATCCGCCCGTTTTCAAGAAATCCGAGCGTGTTGGGTGGAAGACGCACGTCCTGAATTGAGCTGAAATTTTCAAATTTTTGACTATCAGCAAATCCGAGCGCCTTACATCTTAATCCGCCCGTCTTTGAAAATCCGCCCGTCTTTTAGAGAAGACGCCCGTCTTCCAAGCTGAGGAAAACAAGAAAAATTCCTGGACTGAAATCCGCCCGTCTTCAGGAGAATCCGCCCGTCCCGTGTCTGCGAATCCGAGCGTCTTCACTGAAAGACGCCCGTCTTTAGGCGAGTTTTTCCCAACCCAGAAAAGGCAGAATCCGCCCGTCTTGATCAGAAACCGCACGGATTGCCCCTGCAGTTCGAATGTTTCGGGCTTTATAAAACCCCTCCCACATTCATTTCTTCATTCCTTCATTCATAACACTACTCAAAACCCTCAAAACCCTCATCCTCTCCATCACAAAAACAAAATTCCTCAACTACATTCACCAAAATCAAATCAAGACATCCTTTTAATAACAAATCAATCACTCCTTTTTCAATAAAAATCAAAACCAAGCACAAAATCTTCAACCTTTAAGTCGATTTTTGAATTCATAAAGGCAAAACCTTTCATCTTTAAATCGATTTGGGTGCACTAGAAATTGAATATTTTTCACTCTTTCTTAGTTAATTCATCAATGGCAAGGACTAAGGGAGCAACAAAGGCAACAAAGGCAAAGGCACCAAAGGCAAAAACACTTTCACAAAGGCAAAAGACTCTTCAAGCGAAGAAAGCATTGGCTATGATGGTAGAAAACCCAAACTTGGAAGTGCAACAACAACAACAACCTCCCATGGGTGCAACAACATCTACTACTCCGGAAATTGATAAACTTGCAAACTATCCGGAGGTAACTTTCATTTCCAAAACCCATAGGGACACTTTTGCTAAGTTTGCTAGAAAATCATTTCAAACCACCAAGTTTATATGTGAAGATACCTTAGAAAAATTGGGTGTTCTTGAGCAAACTAGAGCCTTTTTCAAAGCCATGGGGTTAGAGAAATTGTTTGAATCAAAAGAATTGACATACCCCTGCCTTACCTTAGAATTTTTGAGTTCTTTGAAAGTTAACAAGGTTGAGACTATAGAGAACCTCGAGTTTCGTCTAGCTAATGTTAGTAGACGCATCCCCTTTAGGGAATTGGGTAAAGCTTTTGGTCTTAGTGATGAACCGAGTTATTTTAAGAATGTTGGCAAATATGACCCCGACCCTCTTTGGGAGGCAATTTCCGGAAGGAAATTTGAAGACTTTCATGCGAGTCGTGCTCTTTTAGTCCACCATCCGGGCATAAGAGTATGGCACAAGGTCGTAGGGAGCACCATCAATGCAAGAAAAGACACCAATCATTTCACCAAACTCGATTTTGTTCTTCTTGACTCGGCTTTGAACATTGGAAGAGTACACACCAAGCCTTTCAACTTTCTAAGGCTATTGGTGGATAGATGGCTCAACATTGATTGTGGGAAGAAAGGCACTACCGTTATTGTGAATGGAGGCCTAGTTACTATCCTAGCTAAATACTTTGATCCTAACTTCAACAAAGATAACAAGTATGAGGCGAAAGAAGGTGGTCATCTTGTTGATTTGCATACTATGATACACAAGTACAAGTGGGTTGCCCATAACCCTCTTGACACCAAGTATGGATGGCTCACTAGTGAGGCTAGATCTTTCACTTTGCCTTCAAAGATTTGTCAATTGAGTGTCCACCAGACCAATTATCTACTTCCCCTTTCAAAAGAGGCCGAGTATATTATCCAACAACAAAAGGGTGAACTTGAAATACCCTCCTCTTCCATTGTCACACCACCTTACCCTTTTGAGTATCAAGAGTTCAAGCCGGAAGGAATTGAAGCAAGAAATGATTACTTGACTCTTCTCATGCAAGCAATGCACAAGCAAGCCTTTGAGGATCGGAAAAATGCTTACTTGGCTCAATATCCACCCCTCCTACACTTAGGATACTCTCGAAGGTCGGTTGTGACATTGGTGTCGGGATTTATCGCCGCCCGAAAAATATCAACTTGATGTAATGGGTGTTGGTCAATTGTTGGTGCTTCGCCAAGTCAAGGTTCAATCTTTGTTCCATGATGCATCCTTCCGGTTTTTGGATACGAAGCACCACGTTTTCGTCTTCCTGAAAGGCAAAATTTGCCCGCTTACCGAAAAAGTAGGTGCTATTCGAGAGTGGTCGGGTTGTACTTCAGTGCTTCCTCCAACTCGGTTGTGCTATAAAGAGAAATTCCGTTCCATGCTTGGCTTGTCGACGATCAAAATGAATTGTCTCCTTGCTCCTCATGGTGTTTACATGTTGTCCTTCATCAACATCATTTCCAATCGGTTGGATGCTAATACTTCGAAGGTTGCTAGGAAAAGGGCCATTGCCTTTTGCCTAATGCATGCTTACCTTCTTGTTGATGTTTTGAAGAAGGAGGGACCGACATGGTATGGTAGTTTGACCCTCATTCTGTTGGAATAAGTGTCCTCCGACAATAATGCGATCACAACTGTCGATCATGATGATCACATGTTTAAATCTCATTTTAAGAATATATGTGGGATGTAATATTTTACAGTCAACTGGTCCACACATATCGGTAATGATTGGCTGACTAGAGTTTGACATTACTGTCGTGCGACGGTGGTGATAAGTTGATCCCCTTAGGTCATACCTAAAGGGTAACACTCTTAATTGATTATTTAATTGATCGTATGTCTATACGGGTTAATTAAATTGCTTAAAATTGTCGAGCGATTTTGTGAGTATTATTGACGTATCTTATTGTAATTCGATTAAATAAGATACGGTCTAAGTAATCAAATTGTTTTATTACTTAGATAAAATTATTGTTTACGGAAACAATTGAAACGGAATGAATAAATTATTATAAATACAGTATATTGTAATTTATGATTCGGAATCCCATTACGGTACAAGTAATTATGAAGTACTAGGTTAATTTTATAAATGACATATTTTATTAATATGTTGATTTTTAATTGTTAAAAATACATTTTACACACACGATGTCATGGAACATATTACATGTGACAAATTGACAAATAAATTGTAAAATGGACTCTCCATTTTACAACATATGTACCGAAATAATATGGGGTGGGTTGGGGTTTGAATTATGTTTTATATTATATAAGAAGCATAATAATTAAACCTTATTGATAGCCATGCACACCTAGGTACTTTTGTGAAGAGCATCTTGGTCATGCTAGAATCAAAAAAAAAAAAGTTATACCTGTTAATAGTCATGCACGTTATTGAGTACATATTGTCTAGCCATATTGGCCCTTGCCACCCCCCCCCCCCCCCACTACCCGGTTTTTGAAGGAGAAAAGGCCAATGGTTTTTCCATTATTCATTCACAATTTTTTACATAAAACATTTATAGTGTAAGAAATAGAATATACTCTCTACATCTTATGAAAAATTAGAGCGATAAAATCTCCAAAATCTTTCCTCTTGGCCGAAATTACAAGAGTCAAAAACAAATATTTTGGGTCAATTTTTAGCAAGATTAATATTATTCTAGTTCTAATACTATTAGTTTTTAAGAGGTTATGTTGGGTATTCATCTTTGGGAAGGATTCTAAGCTTGGATCCTTTGTTCATCCATATAAGGAAAGCTCAAGAACAAGTGAGAAGGAGAACTCATTTGTGCCTAAAATCCGAAACAATCATAGTAAGGATTGATGATTTCTTCTCTACTTCTATTTTGTTTGCATGCATAAGATTTATAATTATTTTATGACTAAATAATTTCTCACATATATGAATATGTAAATTAATGAGATTAATTATTTCCAACACATTCATGTTATTGGACAAATGGAGCACAGATGGGACCCGACTTAGTTGGTGCTTGGCGAGATCGTTCAAGCCTTGGATAAGAAGGAGCCTTGTGAAAATTCACCCTCGTTTGGATCTCCTAGAATCCTCTAAGTATGGCTTATGGAGAGGATATGGTATGTTGAGCCTCCAATTGATGCTTCTTCTTACTCTTTCCGCCACCTTACCATGAGGAAAAAGTTGTATGCGGATAGCGTTACGTGCACAGAGGCCAATTGCACCTCGAAGTTGGTGGAGGAGGGCGGCCCTCATGTCCGTTAGGTGGTGTCGTGGTGGCACTTCATGTTGTTTATGGGGTTTCTCGCTCCGGCCACTTCTTCTCACTCTTTGATGATCGTTGGTTTGAAGTTTGCTTCCTTCATTTATCCGTGAAGGGTCATGAGGCAAATAGATCGCCAACAAAAGTTACCCGCTCAAGATACTCTTGTCCAAGAGAGCGTGTTCCGAAATTCCGAGCTAGAGGAGGTTTTTGAGAGGTAGTGGGCCACTCGGCCAACTTGGGAGGTACCGAATCCCGTTCCTATGACATGGGTGACTTCCGCTTATGTCAAATGGTCAAGAGCTTCCTCCTTAGAAGAAAGGTCAAAGTTCCACAAGGACGAAGTCAACGACTTGAAGTATAGGGAAGCGGCCAAGGAGAATCGTGCCTACTTTGATGAGTTTGTTGATAATGTGAGTCCAAATATTATGAGGCCGCCGAAGAAGAGGAGTTTGGGTCCTAAAAAGGCGTTGTGTCGTGTGTGGGCCCGACTTGGGCCGGGTATTGGGCCGTGTAGGAGATCGGATGTCATGGTCGTTGCGGGTTTATTGAAGATCTGTTCCGAAGAGGAAAATCGTTCTAGGCGAGCTAGGAAGAAGAACAAGGGGAAGATGCACCCCGAAGGCAAAGGCAGGGGTAGGATGGAGAAGTGAAGATCTTCGTCACCCTTAGATTATTATGTTGTACTAGTATCGTTATTATGTCGTATTAGTTATGTGTTGTGTGCTTGTGTGTGTTAGTTTTACTATGTAGAATGTCCGAGTCGGTGTTTAACTTTGCAAGTGTTGGACTCGCTTAGCCTCTTACTGTTGCCAAGTTTGTAATTCCACCTATTATTAATTTAATAAGAGGATTACTTATGTTAAAAAAATGTAGTGAACATTTGTCATTTCTTCATCCATTTTGTGAAGGTAATTTGTTTTTAATTATCATAAACTTGCACATGTGAAGGGGACTTTATTGTGGAATGTGTAATACCACGGTTTTCTGGGTCTTGTTATTGGAGTAAGTGTCCTCAACAATAGTGCGATCACATGATTTGATTATAAATCTCATAACAAGAATACACAAGGGATGATCCTTCATTTAAAATCAACTGATCAACATTTATCGGTAACGGTTGGCTGACTAGAGTTTGACGTTACTGTCATATGATGGTGGTGTTATGTTGATCCCTTTAGGTCACACCTATACGATGAGGCCCAAACATAAATATTAATTAATTGTATATTGATACAAATTAATTAATCACCTTAATATATTATGTGAGTTAATTATATCTTATTGTAATTGGACTAAATAAGATTTGATTTAGTAATTAAAAGGTTAGTTCACTATATTAATTGAGTTGTTGCATTAGTTTGAGGTAAAGGTAATAAGTTGTTCAAAGTTACAAAAGGTTGTAATTTTAACTAACTAGCAATTGTAGGACCCATTATATATTGATATAATGGTAGTATACTATTTAAAAGTTGAGTGTATATTATTTTATTGATTGTAATATTTAATTGTTAAATGATTATATTAATAAATCATTATGTAAGATAATTGAACGTATGAATTATAAGCATTTTTGGGACAAATGACAAAAGGCAAAAATGGACCTAAGAGGCCCCATATAGCCGGCCATATAGAGCAAAATATGCTCAATTTTGTCTTGTTCATTTGTGTTGTAATAGAGTGTGATTGTGACACTTCTATGACACATCTTACATAATTGTTTCCTACACTCTACCTTATCAAACAAGAGAATAAAACAAGAACAAATCATTCTCTTTTGTTGCTCTTGTTGCCGGCCATAATGGTCTTTAAATAGACCATTGTGTGTCATTTTTGAATTAGTTGATCTTTTGGCTCAATTACTAGCTTATTTCTCTATCTCTTCACACATGCAAACTCAAAAATACAACTCACATAATTCATCATAATTTACTAGTAGTAGGAATTGATTTTACTAAGGTCGTAATTTATATTAAGGGTTTACTACTATTATTATCTAGTTAATAATCTTAGTAGTATTTGGGTTTATATCTTGGGTGCAACTTATTGGAGTGTCTTCTATACTTGGAGTCTTAGGAGGATCATCCATCATTTTAAGCTCAAGAAAAAACAAGGAAGATGACCTTATTTGTGCCGAATATTTCGAAACATATAACAATGTAACGGACATTGTTTTTCCTTATAAATCTCTTATTTTCGAAACATATAACAATATTTCGAAACATATAACAATATAATTAAATATGTAAGATAGTTAAATATATGACTTATAAGCATTTGTGAGACAAATGACAAAAGGCAAAAATGGACCAAAATAAGACCATTATTTCGGCCAAAACAAGAGAGCACAAGATGCTCTTTTGTCTTTATTTGTTTGGATTAAAGCATGATTGTGACTTGTCATATGGAGCTTTTATCATGCTATATCTTACACTATTGTTCCCTATACACTAAACATGCTAAACAAGCGCTAAAAAAAATGGGAAAGATTCTCCCATGCCTTTGAGGCCACCGGTTTTGGTGTCTTAAAATGAGCATTTGTTGCTCATTTTCGACAACTCTTGTTTTGCTTGTTTTTCCCTCATGCTTCTCTCTAAACTTCCCTCACATGCAAGATCAAATAACTCTCTAGAATACTAATATACTTATCATATATTACTAGAGGTAGTAATAAAAGAACATTAGTATTATTAAGGTTATCTTTCTACTAAATATCTAGTTAATATTAGTAGGAATTTTTGGGATTAATCTTGGGTGCAATTTATTGGAGTGGCTTCTATACTTGGAGTCTTAGGAGGATCATCCATCATATTTAGCTCAATAACAAGTGAAGGAAGGTGACCTTACTTGTGCCCATTATTTCGAAACACCTAACAATGTAAGGAACATTGTTTTTCTTATAAATCTTTCATTTTGTTATGCATGCACTAGATCTAAAGAACAAATAATTAACAAGTTAATTAGTTCACTATTAGAGGAGTCTAATAATAGGTATATGAACCTAACAAGTGGTATCAGAGCATAGGATGTTGCATGCATAATCGGTTATTATTTTTCCGAGTTAAAATATTTACATATAAAACTAAAAATTTGTGATTTATAAGAGTAAATCACGGAATCATGTTGCATGTTATATATTCTGGTCCTAAAATAGTTTTAAGTCATTTTTATAATTTATGGAAATTTATTACTCATTTTAATGATTTTTAGTGATTTTATTACATTTTTATGAGTAAAATGAACTTTTATTCACTAAAATAAGCTAACCTTCACTACTGGCTGTGATATTTTAGTATGACCTCACATGAATATTTTATGTATTTAATATAAAATATCATATTAATGTGATTAATATTTCATGATTTATGAATTTTTAGTGTAAAAATGGCATAAATGGAGGTTAAATGACTAAAAATGGTTAAACTTACTCTCTAACCTTGAAAATTTTATATGACCTCACATGCATATTTTAAAAGTTGTGTGAAAAATCGCGTATTAAATTGATTAATATTGCATGTTTTATGATTTTTATGAGATAAAAATGGATTAAAAGAGGTAAAATGGTTAAAAATAGTTAAACACTAGTTTTTTTGCCCGTGCGTTGCACGGATATTAAAATAATGTGTGATAAATTTCACAATCAAATGGAATATAAACATATAGTACATTGTTCAAGTCTAAGATTTTATGTATGCCGCATGACCAACAAATAATTCCCGTTAACATAGTATTGAAATAAGAATAAAAGATTGTTTGATTAATAAAATACTTTTTTTTTTAGGAAAATAAAACTAATATGAAGTTTATATATACTCCCTCCTATTCTACATAAATTTCCCTCTTCCTTTTTCATCTATTCACAATACCTTCCATATTTCCTTATTTAGTAAAGTATTATATTTATTTTAATCACCTCACCTTACCTCACAACAATACCCCACCTCACCCACGACAATACTTATTTTAATCAACTTACCCCACAACAATACTTATTTTAATCACCCCACCCACAATAATACCCCACAATACCTTCCCTCTCTCCAATTACCAAACTCCACTACAATACTTTATCTTATTTTAATCTCTCTCCTTAATTCTAGTGCCCTCCATGAATAGGGAGGTTTGTCTAGAATAGGAGGGAGTATGATACTTAGACTGATAGTTTTTAGAATTTGTTCATTAATACCTGTTTGTTTTTCAATTGGTCAAGGAAAACAATAATATCTACTTTGCATAATCAACTCAATGATGCAACAAATTTCCTTTCGAATAACAACCATAATTTAATCATTGCTGGATGAAATTGTAATTATGTAAAAATATTTAGAGTTAGTTGGAATGTTATATCTCCCAGTCAAACTATAGAAGTACGTTTAAATATGAACCAAATTCCGACGCAATACTACATGACTGAGGCTGCTTATTAACACCCCCCCCCCCCCCTTTCAAAGTAATAGTATTGGCCCCCATATTCTCATTTGAAACAAAATCTTTTTTCTTCCCTGTTCACACATACACACGATCTAAAACAATCTCATCCTTTGAAGAACGATCCTTGTACACGAAACTTATCTCAAATTTATCTAACCAAGTGAAAAACTAAACCTCTACTTCTAGAAATATCCACCATCCAATGGAAACTAACCCTTGCTCTCAACAATGTTGTTTTTTTAGGAAAATAAAACCAATATGAAGTTTATATATACGATACTTGGGACTGAGAGTTTTTAGATTTTGTTCATTAATACCTGTTTGTTTTTTAATTGGTCAAAGAAAACAATGATATCTACTTTGTATAATCAACTTAATGATGCAACAAATCTCTTCTTTAGAATAACAACCATAATTTAATCATTGTTTGGTCAAATGATAGTTACGTAAAAACATTTACAGGTAGTTAAATGTTATATCTCTCGGTCAAACTATAGACGTACATTTGAATGTGAATCAATTCCTAACGCAATACTACATGGCTGGGGTTGATTATGACACCCCCCTATAACAATAGTCTTGTCCTCCATCTTCTCATTTGAAACAAAATCCTTCACGCAAACCTCTATTTTTCTTCCTTATTCACACACAAGATTTAAAACAATCTCATTCCTTGAAAGATCGATCCTTCTCTTCAAAACTTCTCTCAAATTTATCCAACCAAGTGCAAAACTAAACTTCTACTTCTAGAAAAATCCACAATCCAATGGAAACTAACTCTTGCTCTCGACAATGTTGTTAGAATTAAGATTTTACATTAATTTGGATTGAGGGGGTCAAGATTAATTTTATCAGTATGATCTTTTGAGGTTTCTTGTTATTATTCATGTTACCTATGTGTTTTAATGCAAGCGATATTTTGCTGATAAATAACCTTATTTATTTATTATCACTATCCACGTTAAACTCACCACCCTCCATAAATGCACCCTCCCTCCACCCCACTAATTTACCCGCAAAATAAAACATCAGCCACTGTGATTAGTTCTTACTACTTGAAACAACCTCCAATCCACTACCACTATCACTACCTTTATGCCACGTTTTACATCTAAGAAGTCATAAATCACATAAACCTCCATAATATACAAATCTTTACTCCAGATGATATGGATCATCATCTCCCTTACCGAAGACAATTTATTTCTCCTTCAACAAAGAAAAGTTTAAGAAGCAATCTTCCCTCTTATCTCTCCCTTTCCCTTCTAGTCTTTTACTCGCCCCCTCCCCTACCTTTATTCCCGATACTCAAACAAAGTGTTTGGGTACTATGTTTGTAAACTGAATATGTTTGAATAAATCTTACTTCTTCCATCTCATTATTATTGTCCTTTTTTCATCAAATTTTATTATCTCATAATTATTATCCCGTAAAGATTAAGTTGAACATGCCGAAAAAAAATACAGAAACTTAGGTTTTGTTTAATAACGACAGATTCAACATTTTTTTTTTAGCATTTTTGAGAGTTTTTTACACTATTTAAATAACAAATGTGTTATTTTGAGTGTTGATCATCGGCATATTGAAATATTAGATTGTCGTGTAATTTCATGTTTTACATTATGACCTTTAATTAGTATATTATAAGAAAATAAAAATTGAGTTTTTTTTATCTCTGAGAAAATTAAAGTTCAAACTTTATCTTTATCATATTTATAATTAATATTTTTCACTTAAAATATATAAATTTAAGCAAGTTCAAATAAGTTAGCTAAAAGTTATAAATCACAAATTGTACGAAGCAGTATAATCATTTTTTTTATTAATATGAAATAAATGTCATAAACTTAATGAAAATATTAATGCGACAGACAACAATAGAAGAGTCGGCAAGTACGTGACCCCCTTTTAGGTTTAAATTTTTTCATTTATTTTTATATTTTTGCCTAAAGACGGTTAAAGCATCGTATTATGAATGACGAATATGTCTCACTCTTCCCCAATTCGTATCTCTCCCTAAATTATAGTGATGATGTGCTCAATTTACACAAAAAAAATATATATAGCATCAACAATAATTAGTTTGCTCCATATAATTGAATAGTACCGTTTTTTATGCATGTAAATTTGTCAGAAGAAAAGTTGGAGAGAGACGGTTTTCACTATGTTAGGGAAAGACTACTCTTACCCTTTTATGTGTTGTTCATGACTTTTTTTTAATGTTGATCGTTGCTTGAATTGAATCTTAACCTTATACATATTTCTATAATAAGTGTATTTAATTTACCTTTAAGCCTCATTCAAATCTATTTTATTACTCGTGGTACCATTTTTACTTTAAATTGTAAAACGATCGCACAATAAAGTTTTTCAAAACATTTACTCATTTGTCATAATATGATATTTCGATTCGCAAATTAGCAGCAACTTTCTTTATCTTTTAATACTCATTGAAAAATAGATATCAAACATTGTACTTATCAATAATTTGTTAATATCTTATTTAAATTTTGATTAATATACTTTTATATAATGACAAATAAATGTAAATAATATAATAATAAATTATCAATAGAAAGTGAAGTGTATTGTGAGGGAAATAACTTTAAAATTAGTAGGAGAAATACATATGACATTTGAAAAATAAACTTCAAATTATGTATAATTAAATATGACATCAACAATAACAAAAGACGTAGGGGCATATTTCAGTGTTCATTTTACTCTTTACATGAGTAAACTCCATGTAGTACGTATTATGCATACACAATTGCCACAGCCCAATTCGACCAAGGGCCTTTTAGCCTCATAATACCTCATTTTTTTAATCGAAAGTTGTTATAAAATTGGATATTATAAATATATCAAATGTTTTTTTCCTTCTAATTTAATAAAAAGTGAACAAATACAAATGAATAATTTCTTAATATTAATAAATTGTAGATAATTAATTTATTTTCTGTTTCTAATAATAAAATTGTAAAATAATTAATTAATTCTCATTTTTAATAGGAAAATTATATTCCTAATTATAATAAAAAAAATTTAAATAATTATTTCTCCTAATTCTAATAGTATAATTAGGAAAAAAAAGCCTTAATAAATTGTTAATTTATTTCCTATTTCTAATAGGAAAATGGTAAAATAATTAATTAATTCTCATTTCTAATAGGAAAATTATATTCCTAATTATAATAGAAAAATTATAAATAATTAATTATCTCCTAATTCTAATGCTAATAGTATAATTCGAAAAAAAAGCCTCCTAATAATATAATTAGGAAAAAAAAGTCGTAATAAATTGTTAATTTATTTCCTATTTCTAATAGGAAAATGGTAAAATAATTAATTAATTCTCATTTCTAATAGGAAAATTATATTCCTAATTATAATAGAAAAATTATAAATAATTAATAATCTCCTAATTCTAATGTTAATAGTATAATTCGAAAAAAAAGCCTCCTTTAGTTATATATATTGATTGAACCAGGCCATGAAACTTTAATATGATGTCACATGCATGATTTACACAGTGTATGTAAATTTTAAGATGATATAATTTCACTTTGCATGATTTATGAATTTTTAGTATAAAAATGGCATAAATAGTGACTATTTTGGCATAAATAGCTAAAACGAATTACATGGCATGATAAAATTATTTTCGGTTTCATAAATATCCCACTTATCAGATCTAAAGTTGTAAAATTGATTGGATTAATTTTTGTATACTTTAGATGTTTTATGAGATAAAACCGATAAATTGCAATTATATTTTCTCAAAATTAAATCGAAAATTTTAACCGTGATTTTTGACATTCTGAGTGTCATTGAATTATTCCAGAATGTTCAAAAATTTAAAATTTAAATTTTGAAATTAATGTAATTTAATTTGGATTTATTTCATAAATGTTATGATTTTAAGGTAAAAAATGAGCATAAAATTAAATCAAGTTGAATTATTGTCAAAAATGAGTAATGACTAATTTTTGAGTCCTAAGAGTATTAGGATAATTAACTTGAGCTGAAATATGATTTAAGTGTTAATTTGTGATTTTAAGAAGTTATGATCACGCATTTCCATAAAACCAGGTTATGTAAATGAATCAAGTTAAATAGGGCGATTTGGCACATAATTTGGCATGATAGATACATAATATAATGCTGCATATTTAAATTCTTGAATGTCTTTTATTTATACAATTTTGAATTATGTAATTTTATCTTAGTATGGCCTTAGTTTTAATCGATATTACCCGTAATGAAAGAGAATATTGATTCGGTTGTAATTTAATGTGATCTCGTTTCACTTTTATTTTTACTAGTTTTTCCATTTTACAAATGTATAATAGGAATACCTTTGTATTTTTTATTATTATTTGTAATCATGGAGTTTCTTCAAGACTGTGTCATTCGAAAAGGTGTTCCGACGAAGACCGCATTCTTGGAAGGAGTGCCATTTGAAGAATCAAGGGACTAAAGGAGTTAGTTTCCGAATATGTAATAGATTATTTGATTTTCTATTTTAGGAAGGCCATACTAGGAATTTTATTATTGCTTTACATTATTTGATACGTGCTTTTTATATAGTCTTTTTAGCCTATTTCAGCACGTATTTCTATGCATTTTTATACTGTTTTTATAGTATTTTGCCCCGAATTGGCTACTTTGGTTCGTTTCATCCATTTTGTAGAAATGAACGCGAAAGTAGTGGAATCGTACCCTTTTTCTTCCTTTTTGCATGCATTTAGAGGAGACGGGATTTTTCCAGGGTGAGATACTACGTTTGGAAGCGTCATGGCACGCATTACGAGGCATTTAGGCGCGGACTTGAGCTGAAATGAAGACAAAGAACTCGATCGAGCAGTTTCACCACTCGATCGAGTGGTTTTTACGTCCCAGGATGGTCGATCGAGTAGAACTCTACTCGATCCTGATGCTGCAGAAAGACGAGTTACTCGATCGAGTAACTTTCTACTCGATCGAGTAGATTTGCTGAGGTGTTTGCTCGATCGAGTGGTTTCGCTGTTATGGGCTTTAAAACAGCCCGTGTTATGTTTATTTCGCTGAACTTAATTACTTTGCTATTTAAGCACGCTTTACTAGGTCATTCGGATCCATCTTTCCATTATCTATACTTTCTACTGTAAACTTTGTTACGTTGCTTTTCTCTTCACGGTAACCTTGCTCTCGGATCTATTTTCGCTCGGATTTTGTGTTCTTTACGACGGAATTCACACGATTGTAATCCTTTCTCTTCCCTTAATAATAGTTAATCATTTGTTGCTTTAATCATTTGTTCTATTTCGATTATTCTTCTGCCCTAATTTCTCCTTAATGCATTTTATTGTTTATTTCATAATGTTTACTGCTGGAATTTTATCTGCTGTTAGTTTAATTAGCGACATGAGTAGCTAAACCCCTTTCATGTTGGGATTAGGGGATCTGCGGTAGGAATGTGACGATGTAGTAAATGAAACAGATGAATTGATTATAAGACTCTGTCACCATAGCAATTTAATTGTATTTATTAGACTTAGTTGAGTGCACGCTTCTGAGTTAACCTTTAATCTGGCTAAAATTAATCCTAGATCGAAAGATTGGACTAAATAGGCCTGCTATGAACAGTAGACTACCCTCACGAGAATGAAAATTAAGTTAGTGGTATTTTAGGATAGAAAGTGGACCGAAAGGACCTTTCAACATCCGTCTTACATTAATTCGTCTGAGTCATTTACAGCTGAGTCACTGGACTACCGTAGTGAACCGAAATCCTGACATGTCCCTCTCTATCTGATAGTTTAATCTTATTTCTCTGCCTTTATTGTTCTTGCCCTTTATTTCTCTTTCCTTTAAAACTCGTATGTTAGATAACAATTCAAACAACCCCCCCCAATTTGTGACCAAATAGACGGACTTCTATAGATATCTTGCCTCCCTGTGGAGATAGACCTGACTTCCCTAGCTATATAGTTAGTTTAGTTAGTTTATTTTTGACAGCTAAATCGAGCCTAATTCGTCCCAATTGCATGCATTTATGGAGAATAAGGAGCCGGAGCTTGGAATCTAACATTTTGGAGACGCGTGAGCTGGTTTCGGAAGGTGCTTTTAAGGTCTTACGTGCCAAGATAGCCAAGGAAAAAAAACGTGAATGTGAAAGAAAGAAAAGAGAAAGAAAAAGAAAAAAGAAAAGAAGCTGGAACGTGAATCAGGAAGAAAGAAAGAAAGGAATTTTGAAAAAAAAGAGTTGTTTTGTTTCAGGTAGTTATTTCAGACGGTGTTTAAAAAAGGAAAGTTTGTGACCGTCTGACTCCTCCACTCTTATTCTATATTTTTGAGGAGATTGTGTTTGAGTTTAGTGAGTTTTGTGCCGAATGAAGGGCACTTGTACTTAGTTTGTCAGTCAGTTGAGATTCGGATGGTTTTTATTATGGTCCTGTTAGGAACTAGCTTGACGCTTTTACCTCCACATTACCATAACATGTTTTGTCCTTTCTCACCTGAACCTCACTATTCCCAAATTATTTGTAAGCCCTCGGCTTTGACGGACATTATTGGTTGTAGTGTGTGCATTAGTACTTGAATTGTGTTTCAGTTTTGTTGCATGCATGCTATGTAGGTCGCAGTTAGGTGAGTGACTGTCTTTTCTTCTCTCTTTTACATATAACATTCACCCTTTGCTTCATGAGAGAAGAGTGATCACGAGAGAGTCCGATTTTGTTGGTCTTGCAAGGTCGATATGTTGGCTATATTTCTGAACAACTTATAATTCGTTTGCGTATTGACTGCTTAGCTTTAACTGTTAGTTTTTGTTGCATTAAATTGGTTCAAGTAGACAAGTTAAGCTAGCTCTGAGTTATCATTTCCGTTCCATTAGTTGCATTTTAGTTTACTCGAGGACGAGTAAAGGTTCGGTTTGGGGAGATTTGATACGTGCTTTTTATATAGTCTTTTTAGCCTATTTCAGCACGCTTTACTAGGTCATTAGGATCCATCTTTCCATTATCTAAACTTTCTACTGTAAACTTTGTTACGTTGCTTTTCTCTTCACGGTAACCTTGCTCTCAGATCTATTTTCGCTCGGATTTTGTGTTCTTTACGCCGGAATTCGCACGATTGTAATCCTTTCTCTTCCCTTAATAATAGTTAATCATTTGTTGCTTTAATCATTTGTTCTATTTCGATTATTCTTCTGCCCTAATTTCTCCTTAATGCATTTTATTGTTTATTTCATAATAATTCTTGCTGGAATTTTATCTGCTGTTATTTTAATTAGCAACATGAGTAGCTAAACCCCTTTCATGTTGGGATTAGAGGATCTGCGGTAGGAATGTGACGATATAGTAAATGAAACAGATGAATTGATTATAAGACTCTGTCACCATAGCAATTTAATTGTATTTATTCGACTTAGTTGAGTGCACGCTTCTGAGTTAACCTTTAATCTGGCTAAAATTAATCCTAGATCGAAAGATTGGACTAAATAGGCCTGCTATGAACAGTAGACTACCCTGACGAGAATGAAAATTAAGTTAGTGGTATTTTAGAATAGAAAGTGGACCGAAAGGACCTTTCAACATCCGTCTTACATTAATTCGTCTGAGTCATTTACAGCTGAGTCACTGGACTACCGTAGTGAACCGAAATCCTGATATGTCCCTCTCTATCTGATAGTTTAATCTTATTTCTCTGCCTTTATTGTTCTTGCCCTTTATTTCTCTTTCCTTTAAAACTCGTAGTTTAGATAACAATTCAAACAACTCCCCCCATTTGTGACCAAATAGACGGACTTCTATAGATATCTTGCCTTCCTGTGAAGATCGACCTGACTTCCCTAGCTATATAGTTAGTTTAGTTAGTTTATTTTTGACAGGTACACGACATACGTGTCAAATTTTGGCGCCATTGCCGGGGAGGTGGCGCAATTCTGTTGCTTTATTTAAGTTTGTTTCTCGTCTCAAGGAATTTATTCCTTGAGACTGATCTCATTTCTGCAAATTTTTTTATTAGTTTTGCAGGTTACTTGTTGCTTTGTAAAGTCTATTTGCCAGAATGCCTAAGTTAGCCAGCCATTCAGAGCCTACTGTGGATTCACTTCCAAAAGGTTTCCTATTACCCATTACTGATCAGGGAAACTTTGGAATCCACCCATCTTACATACAGCTGGTAGAGAGAAATCTCTTTAGGGGGGTACCTGAAGAAGATCCATGCAGGCATATAGAGCTGTTTACAGAGTATTGCTCTACCATTCCCCTTTCTGCTAGGGTGACACAGGACAAGGTGAAGGGAGCCCTCTTTCCCTTTTCTTTAGCTGATGATGCCCGAGAGTGGTTGAGAGATATTGATAGGGTGGAAGCCGGTGTAACCGACTGGAGTTCCCTTGCTTTAGCCTTTTATAGGCAATATTTTCCGCCGCAGCGCACCAATGCCTTGAGAGCTCAGATTAGTTCTTTTGAGCAGCTGTCTACTGAAGATTTGAATGGGGCTTGGACTAGGTTCAAGAAGCTTGTCCGCTCTGTGCCTCATCACGGGTTCAAACGATGATTCCTTTGTACTCAGTTTTACAACGGACTATATCGAAGCGAGAGAGCTATTCTTGATAGCATAGCTAAAGGGAGATTCACGAAGAATGTTGAAGATGACCAAGGGTGGCGTCTCATTGAGGAGATGGTTATTCATGTCTCTGAATATGGAAATCCCCGAGGTAGTGAGCAAGTTATTGAGTCGGCAACAGCTGTAGTGGAAGGTCCTAGCAAAAGTCTAGGTAATGTGGAGATTACAGAAGTTTCAGGCGAGAGTGCTCGGGTTTGTTCGATTAATGAGTATGTAGAGCTATGTGGTAGATGTGGTATGGAAGGGCATGACCCTATTGGATGCCTGGCGAGTACAGAGCGTGTCCTTGCTTATCAGAAATACAAGCGAGGAGTTCCTTTTTCTCAACTCTACGAAGAAATAAGGAATGCTCCTACTCTTTCTATGCCAGCGCCGCAACCGGCTTCTCCTCCTGCAAATCAAGAAATTGCTGAACTGAAATCCTTTATGTTTAGCATAACACAACAATTTCAGGAGAAGTGCAATAGGAAAGAAAATGTCATAGCGGAATTGAGAGAACAAGTCGCGCAGTTAACACTCGCGAAAGACCAAGCCAAGCTTCTACCGACATGCGATTCAGCCAATGCAATGAATCTCCAAGTTGGCCTTACTCATGAAGGGCCAATAGTACCATAAGACGGGGTTTTGATAGCTGAAGATACCCCGGAGGATGATATAGATGAGTTTCTGGACGAAATTGTTGCTGCGTGTGTTCCAGACACTCGATCGAGTGAAAAATCTACTCGATCGAGTGATTCAATTCATCCCGTCACTCGATCGAGTGATAATTATGGTCGATCGAGAAGTGCACAAATTGAGGATGGTTGATCGAGTGATATTCTTACTCGATCGAGTAAGTTTGCTGAAGAAATCACTCGATCGAGTGATAAAAATGCTCGATCGAGTAAAGCAGAAAAAGGGAATGGTCGATCGAGTGAGGAAAGTGGTCGATCGAGTACTTATCAACATGAAATCACTAGATCGAGTGATAAAAGTACTCGATCGAGTACCAGAAGTGGCGGAGATCCTATTTTACTATCTAATTCCGCTACCGTGTCATCTTCCCCTGCTGTGGAGACGTCACGTACTGATAAAGGTAAAGAGAAAGTTGCGGGTCCACTCATTGCTACCAGAGTGCCCTTCCCATGTCGTCTAAAGGATGCAAAGATCGAGCGACAGTACGGTAAGTTTGTGGACGTTGTGAAGAACCTCCAGGTAACTGTCCCTTTTACCGAACTTGTTACTCAGGTACCTACTTACGCTATGTTTATGAAAGATATTGTGACGCGTAAGAGAGATTTAAGTGAATTTGAGACAGTTTCATTTATGGAAGAGTCTAGTAATTTGATTTTAAACAAGGCTCCACCCAAAATGAAAGACCCGGGCAGCTTTTCTATTACCTGTGTTATAGGCAATGTGGTTATTGATAAGGCTCTTTGTGACTTAGGAGCCAGTGTTAGTGTCATGCCCCTATCTGTCTGCATGAAACTGAACATGAGTCACCTTAAAGTGACTAATATTACCCTACAGATGGCTGATAGATCTGTTAGGAAGCCCTTAGGTGTCTTAGAGGACGTGCCTGTGAATAGGCAAGCTCTTTATTCCAGTGGATTTCATTGTTTTAGACATAGCTGAGGACACCCGGACCCCAATTATCTTAGGAAGACCATTCCTTTGTACAACTGGGGCCGTTATTAATGTTAAACAAGGGCGTTTGACTCTTGCAGTAGGGGATGACGCGATCACTTTTAGTCTGCCTAGTACTTTGGCTCGGCCAATGATAGAGGATACTTGCTATTCGGTTGATATTATTGACGAGTCTATTTATGACTTCTGGTTGGGTTCTTTTATGAAGGACCCACTAGAAACTCTCATGCTTTTTGATGAGTGTGCAGATAGCGCAAACGACGATGACGCTGTGTTGGATTTGCTCGTTGATGATTTAGATGAGCCTGAACTCACCGAAGCTGAGGGAGAGCAAGTGGAACAGATGAATAACACTCTTTGCTCCATTGAGGTAAAGGTACCGGAACGTAAGTCTCTCCCTTCTCATCTAAAATATGTTTTCTTAGACGATACTGAGCAATTTCCAGTCATTGTTAGTGCTAAGCTTAATAATGATCAGCTAACCTCTTTGTTAGCTGTACTTAATAAAAACAGGAAAGCACTGGGTTATTCATTGGACGATATCAAGGGGATTAGTCCCGATATTTGTATGCACTGGATAGAGTTGGAGGAAGATCACAAACCTTGCAGATAGGGACAACGCAGACTGAACCAGAAGATGCAGGATGTTGTGATGGTTGAGGTAATGAAACTGCTCGACGCAGGTATTATTTATTCTGTTGGTCATTCCAAATGGGTAAGTCTAGTGCAGGTGGTCCCGAAGAAAGGAGGGACAACTGTGGTTAAGAATGATAAGAATGAGTTAATACCTACTCGAGTAGTGACTGGTTGGCGAATGTGCATATATTACAAACAACTTAATGCCGCCACCAAGAAAGATCACTTTCCCCTTCCTTTTATTGATCAAATGGTAGAAAGGTTAGCTTTTCATAAGTTTTTCTGCTATTTAGACGGGTATTCAGGGTTCTTTCAGATCCCTATCCACCCAGACGATCAAGCTAAGACTACATTTACTTGTCCTTCTGGCGTTTTTGCTTATCGCAGGATGCCTTTTGGTTTGTGTAATGCCCCTGCTACCTTTCAAAGGTGCATGATGGGGATATTTTCAGAGTATATTGAGTCTATTATGGAAGTTTTCATGGACGATTTCAGTGTTTATGGAAGTGATTTTTCTAACTGTCTATCTAACCTTGAGAAAGTGTTGCAGCGCTGTATTGAGGTTAATCTTGTGCTGAACTGGGAGAAGTGCCACTTTATGGTCAACGAGGGAGTTGTCTTAGGGAACTTAGTTTCTGATAGGGGAATAGAGGTTGATAAAGCAAAGGTGGAAGTGATTCAACAATTACCACCTCCTATCAATGTTAAGGGGGTGAGGAGTTTCCTTGGCCACGCCGGCTTTTATCGCCGGTTTATCAAGGACTTCTTAAAAATTGCTAAACCACTTACACAGTTGCTACTTAAGGATGCCCCTTTTGTGTTTACTGATGAGTGTCTTTCTACTTTTCACAGGTTAAAGCAGGCTTTAGTCTCTGCGCCGATCATACAGCCTCCTGACTAGGACTTGTCGTTTGAGATTATGTGTGATGCCAGTGACTATGCACTAGGAGCGGTGCTAGGCCAAAGAAAAGACAAAGCTCTGAATGTTATCTACTATGCGAGTCGAACTCTGGATGAGGCTCAAGTGAAGTACACTACCACTGAAAAAGAGCTGCTAGCTGTAGTTTATGCCTTAGAGAAGTTTCGTTCTTATTTAGTTGGGTCAGAAGTTACTGTTTTTACTGACCATGAAACGTTGAGGCATCTCCTTGCTAAGAAGGAGGCTAAACCACGGCTATTGAGATGGATACTCCTTCTTCAGGAGTTTGATTAGCAGATTAAGGATAAGAAAGGAGCTGAGAACGTTGTAGCTGATCACCTGTCGCGACTGATGCGACAGGAAGGGGAGGATTCTCTACCTATTCATGACTCTTTCCCTGACGATACTTTAATTGCTGTTATATCGTCTATTATTAACCAAGAGCCTTGGTATGCAGATATAGCTAACTTCGTTGTCAGTGGCAAGCTGCCGCTTGACCTTTCTCATCAGCAGAGGAAGCGTTTTCTGTATAACGCTAAGCAGTATTTCTGGGATGATCCTTATTTGTTTAAGGAATGTGCAGACGGTCTCTACAGACTGGTGTATTCCGCAGTGGGAGGCCAAAGTAGTCCTGGAAGGCTGTCACTCCTCTTCCTATGTGGTCACCACGGTCCATCGCGCACCTTGGCTAAGGTACTTCAGTCTGGTTTTTACTGGCCTTCTTTGTTTGCCGATGCTAAGTCTTTTTTTTCAGCTTGTGATGCTTGCCAACGATCGGGAAACATTTCGAAGAGACATGAGATGCCACAAAACGGCATCTTAGAGGTTGAGGTTTTCGATGTCTGGGGCATTGATTTCCAAGGACTGTTCCCGTCTAGTAAAGGTAACAGGTACATTTTAGTGGCTGTAGATTATGTGTCAAAATGGGTTGAGCCCATTGCGTCACCCCATTGTGATGCCAAGACCGTGATAAAAATGTTCAAAAAGGTCATATTTCCCCGATTTGGTGTCGATAGGATCGTCATTAGTGATGGGGGAATGCACTTTAAGGAAAAGAAACTAACTTTTATTCTGTCTAAAGTTGGTGTCCAACACCGGCGTGGTTTGGGGTATCATCCCCAAACTAGTGGTCAGGTTGAGGTCTCTAACCGCGAGTTGAAAGAGATCTTGTCTAAAGTAGTTTCTAAATCACGGAAGGGACTGGAGTCTTAAGTTAGAGGATACATTATGGGCCTACAGAACTGCCTTTAAGATTGGTGCATCACCTTATAGGTTAGTTTATGGGAAATCATGCCACTTACCTGTTGAATTGGAATGTAAGGCTTGGTGGGCAATTCGTGAGCTTAACTTTGAGCCTAAGTTGTGTGGTCAGAATCGTCTTTTGCAGCTAGATGAGCTGGAAGAGTTTAGGCTAAATGCCTATGATAGCTCGCGCATATACAAAGAAAAGACGAAGAGATGGCATGACAAGAGAATTCTACCTCGGGAGTTTCATGTTGGACAAAAGGTGCTGTTGTTTAATGCCCGATTGAGATTGTTTCTGGCAAGTCAAGTCCGGTGGGAGTGGTCCCTATACGGTGACAAAATTTGTTACCAAATTTGGATCCGTGGAGCTCGAAGATTCCGAAGGTAGTAGGTTCAAGGTGAATGGGCAATATGTGAAGCATTACCACGAGGCGAATGAAGCAGACAATCGTGTTGAAGTCCTGTACTTCGACGAGCTAGACACTTCAGTTAATTGATGCCAGAAAGGTCGTGCCGGACCTCTTAAACCAGCGCTCTCCGGGAGGCAGCCCGGACTGTTTTATTGTACTTTTGTTGGACATTTTATTTTTCTTTAGCTTTATGTTGAACTTTAGACGCTATTTTACGAACTTTTTATGCTTTCCTTGCTTTTAACGCGTATTTTGCAGATCCACTCACTCGATCGAGTAGTTTTTCTACTCGATCGAGCACTTTTTGGGTAGTAATCACTCGATCGAGTGATATATCTACTCGATCGACCAGAGCAAAAATCACGTTTACTCGATTGAGTGGTTTTCTACTCGATCGAGTCCTTCCATATACCAGTTTGCTCGATCGAGCAACTTGGAACAGCTCGATCGAGCAGTTATGTCTTCCAGCTGCTATTTTACGTCTATGGAGCTACTGCTTGACTTTCTTTGACCTCCCATGTTCATGTCGGTTTGGGGAGGTCCTTCTATACGACATTTTGTAAGTTTTCCGACTCCACTTCTCCTTTTCTCTTCAGTTTGCATTTCATTCCCTATTTTTGGTACAATGAGGGCATTGTACGGTTTGGTTTGGGGAGGTATGCATCCATATCTGTGTCTGCATGTTTTTCTTGCATTTTTGCTTGCACGTTTAATTATCTTCGCATGCATTGTTGTTTTAATTAATTCAAAAAAAAAATCACAAAAAAAAATCATACAATTCAAAAAAAATTCATGTTTAATTTGAGTCGGAACGTTTGAACATTGACGCTACATTGAATCCTTACTTGAGCCTTGCATATTCTTGACATTTAGTTGGCATGATTATGTGCATGATCTACGAGTTTTTGTTTCTCTCTTATCTGAACGAATAGACTTGACTCTTATATTGGCAAGCTACATTACATTCTGAGGTTAGAGCTATATAAACTGGTGACATTCATGAGCGGTTTCATCTAGGATGTGAGTAGTACTCTCTTTAAGGCATGTAACATCAATTTGCATAAGCATGAGTCTAGTCTTCTTAATACCTGTATGCATTCGGTCTGTGGATGGAGACACATGTTAGGAGAGGCAGTTCCCTTTATTTCATTCTACCCATGAGCCCCACATAGCCAAATTGCCTTTTTGTCCTATTAGCTACTTTCTATAATACTTCCTACCCTAGCCGAGCTAGTGACAAGTAGTTGTTTGTGTTGGGAAATGTGTCCTCAACAATAGTGCGATCACATGATTTAAATATCATTATTAAATCTCATACTAAGAATACGTGAGGGATGATTCTTTATACAGTCAACTGACCGTCATTAATCGGTAATGATTGGCTAACTAGAGTTTGACATTACTGTCGTGTGACGGTGGTGGTCAGTTGATCCCTTTAGGTCACACCTATAGGATGAGGCCCAAATAGATATTTAATTAATTGTATGCGATACGAATTAATTAATTCCTTAATTATGGGAGTGCAATTTTGCGTCTTATTTTAATGTGATTAAATAAGATTAAATTTAGTAATTAAGTGTTATATTACTAAATTAGTTGAGGTATTAATATAAGTTTTGAGTTAGAGGTAATTAGTTATTTAAAGTTACAAGAAGTTGTAATTTTAACTAACTAGAAATTATGGGACCCATTATATGTTGATATAATGGTAGTATACTACTCAAAAAGTGGAGTGTATATTATATTATTAATGGTAATATTTAAGTGTAAAATGATTACATTAATAATTAAATATGTAAGATAGTTAAACATATGACTTATAAGCATTTGTGAGACAAATGACAAAAGGCAAAAATGGACCAAAATAAGACCATTATTTCGGCCAAAACAAGAGAGCACAAGATGCTCTTTTGTCTTTATTTGTTTGGATTAAAGCATGATTGTGACTTGTCATATGAAGCTTTTATCATGCTATATCTTACACTATTGTTCCCTATACACTAAACATGCTAAACAAGCGCTAAAAAACAAATGGGAAAGATTCTCCCATGCCTTTGAGGCCACCGGTTTTGGTGTCTTAAAATGAGCATTTGTTGCTCATTTTCGACTACTCTTGTTTTGCTTGTTTTTCCCTCATGCTTCTCTCTAAACTTCCCTCACATGCAAGATCAAATAACTCTCTAGAATACTAATACACTTATCATATATTACTAGAGGTAGTAATACAAGAACATTAGTATTATTAAGGTTATATTTCTACTAAATATCTAGTTAATAAGAGTAGGAATTTTTGGGATTAATCTTGGGTGCAATTTATTGGAGTGGCGTCTATACTTGGAGTCTTAGGAGGATCATCCATCATATTTAGCTCAAGAACAAGTGAAGGAAGGTGACCTTACTTGTGCCCATTATTTCGAAACACCTAACAATGTAAGGAACATTGTTTTTCTTATAAATCTTTCATTTTGTTATGCATGCACTAGATCTAAAGAACAAATAATTAACAAGTTAATTAGTTTACTATTAGAGGAGTCTAATAATAGGTATATGAACCTAACAAGGTGTATCAGAGAATAAAGATGTTGCATGCATAATCGGTTATTGTTTTTCCGAGTTAAAAGGTTAACATATAAAACTTAAATATTTGTGATTTGTAAGTATAAACCACGGAATCACCATGCATATTATATATTCTGGTCCTAAAATGTTTTTAGGTCATTTTTATGATTTATGGAAATTTATTGGTCATTTTAAGGATTTTTGGTCATTTTATTACATTTTTATGACTAAAATGGGAATTAAAATTCTAAAAATAGTTAAACTTTGTTTCTGACCTTGGACATTTTATATGACCTCATATGCATATTTTACAAGTTGTGTGTAAAAGGACGTGTTAATTTGATTAATATTGCATGATTTATGATTTTTATGAGATAAAAATTGATTAAAAGAGGTAAAATGGTTAAAAATAGTAAAATCTCGAATTAAGTCATGATCTTTTAATATGATGTCACATGCAAGAGTTACAGATTTTATGTAAATTTTTAGATTAAAATATCTTTTTAACATGATTTATGGATTTTTGAGTAAAAATGACATAAATAGTGACTATTTTAGCAAAAATTAGCTAAAACGTATTGCATGGCTTGAGAAAATTATTTTAAGTTGCATTAATATCCCACTAAGCAGATCTAAAGTTGTAAAAATTATTCGAGTAATATTTGGATACTTTAAGTATTTTATGAGATAAAACCTATAAAATGCAACTATATTTTCTCAAAATTATTTCGAAAATTTTAACCATTTTTTTTGTCATTATGAGTGTCATGGAATAATTCTAGAATGTTCAAAAATTTAAAATTCAAATTTTGAAACTTTTATGTTTTAATTTGCATTTATTTCATAAATATTGTGTTTTTAAGGTCAAAAATGAGCATAAAATTAAATCAAGTCGAATTATTATCAAAAATTTAGTGATGACTGATTTTTGAGTCCTAAAAAAGTGTTAGGATAATTAACTTGAGCTTTGATGTGATTTAAGTGTTAATTAGTGATTTTAAAAGGTTATTATCACGCATTTCTATAAAACCGGGTTATATGTACGACATAAGTTAAATAGGGCGATTTGGCACATCATTTGGCATGATAGATACATATTATAATGCTACATATTTCAATTGTTGAATGTCTTTTATTTATATAATTTTGAATTATGTAATTTTATCTTAGTATGGCCTTAGTATTAATCGATATTACCCGTAATGAAAGGGAATATTGATTCGGTTGTAATTTAATGTGATCTCGTATCACTTTTATTTTTATTTCATTAGTTTTTCCATTTTACAAATGTATAATAGGAATAGCTTTGTATTTTTATTATTATTTGTAATTATGGAGCATCTTCAAAGACGGTGCCATTCGGAAAGGTGATCCGACAAAGACGGTGTCTTGAGAAGCGTGCCAATTGAAGATTCAAGGGACCAAAGGAGTTGGTTTCCGAATATGTAATAGATTATTTGATTTTCTATTTTAGGAAGGCCATACTAGGAATTTTATTTATTACTTTGCATTTCTTTTAATATGTTGCTTGCATTGCCAAATCGCCATAACAACTCATGCATATCATATCGAGTAATCGACTGTGTCAATTATAATTATCGTAGTTCACCGCTTTAGTTCACTTAAAACGTGATAGATAATAAATTGACAAGACCTCTCACATATAATAATTGAGAAATAGCCTTACCAAATAGTAGAAACCCATGAAGTACCAATTTCATAAGGGAGTTAATCCGGCTTCACCGTAATACAAACCATGTTACGTTGGCAAAGTGGGGTAGTAAAAAGTTATTACATCGAAATTTGGATTGAGCTCAACGGAAGTATTGTTGACCGTAGTCGCATGTGTTTCGGGCTAAAGATGAAAATTAGAGTAATTTTTATCGACCGAGAGTTCTAAAAGAAGAATCGATTAAAGAGTTAATCCACCGAGTTATATTAATAAGGGATGAATCGGCTCACCGTGCCCGAGTTGATATGAATTTGGATCTCGGAATCATTTATGTAGTTGGGTGGAGGTCACTATATAAATGCAATACTTGTAGTTAAATTTACGAGTATTTTTAAAACGATAGATGATAAATAATTCCTTCATTTTCTATTTTGTAGTTAATTATTCGCAATAAATTCATCTTATACTCCTACGCCCATCACCTTAATTCATAGCTCCAATCATACGATGAAAAATGCTCCGATTATGACAATGATACGATTAGAGAATTACGCGTTGGCTATAGTGAGGATGGAAATCTTTGTCTTTTTACTACTTCTTCACCTCCCACTCACATACTCATGCCTACCTCTCAGGTAAGAGGATCATATGAGGGGAATCTCAAAGATTCCAAAATATCCTTGTTTGATGAAACAAGGAAAAATATCAAATTAAGTGGGAGTTCTAGCAAGAGTGTCCTTGCAAATGAAAGGAGTATTGGTATTAAAGGAAAAGCAAAGAAAGGTAAGAAACCCGAATCCAATTGTGAATTGGAAGTTGATAGTGAGACTACCACAAAACCAAGATGGGTATCCAATCCTACCATGAATATCATTATTTTAATGTCATGGGCCAATGGAAGCATAAATTGCCCCAAGTATTTGGATGATATCAAAGTTGGGCTTGTTACTCCAAGTGGGACTTGGAAATGTGGAAAAGCTAAACAGGAGTGATATGAATTTCCGACAATGAAATGGAGCTCGGGTAGCCGCCACTTCAAAAGAAATTTATGTACTTGTTTTTGCTAATAGCTTTGAGTTATAATTTACATAATTGTTATTATGTACCCACTTAGTCTAAAACATTATTTCTATTTCTATGTGAGACATGAAAGGATTTATATTTTGTCTTCAAAGACAATTGTTGTATTTTGTTGAAAATAGACATGGTTGTGAGCCATGTCACTTATCTTTATGATACACAAGTTTTAGACAGTTCCAAGTCATGTAAAGATATCTACATAATACGATCCAAAAGACTCATTACTAGTAATCCAAATGATTTGTACATTTGATTTTTCAATTAGGTTACGTAAATGAGAAACGCATTGAACACTAGTGTCAACTAGAATTATTGGACCATTTGATTTTTAATCATATGGAATATGCGAATCTTGTCACCTTTGCAATATAATTTGTACTTCCTTTAGTGGTAAAGGAACAAGAGCAAGTGATTTGTTGGGACTAATACATGCCGATGTATGTGTTCTAAATATGCATCATCGCAAAGGACATTTATGACTACTTCGTCACTTTTACCAATGATTTAAGTAGATAAGGGTATATTTACTTAATCAAATATAAAGTGTAGCATTTGAGAGATTTGAGAAATTTCTAAAATGGCGTAGAGAACCAATTGAATAAAGTTCTAACCATTACGATCCTATCGTAGTGGCAAAGATCTAAGTAATAAATTTGATTTATTAAAGATGGGTTATGACCTAGTATCACTACCCATAAGATCAAAGTAATATGATTTAGGTTTGAGTTGTTGAACTCAATTTTGGGAATTTGCAATCCAAAACGGACAAGTAATTCAAAACGGATGGTCAACCATGAGATACCTAGAATAGAGAGTCTATTAAACAGATGACATGGATAAGACTCGTATATTATCAAGCTGCCATGTCAGGATGGCCTTTTAAAAGCTAATACTAGTCTAAGTAAACTCTTAATACTCCGTTAAATATATATGTTTGTGACTCACAAAGCTATCTCTCATGAATATTGATATATTTCTGAGAGATAGAGTGGGATTAGATTGAATCGTCACAAACATCTCTTATAGTTGAAATGTTACTTTGTGAAAGTAATGGAATTATAGAGTGGGAGTTGGTATTGAACTATTATCTATGAAGATAGTATAAGAGCATAGTTCAGTGGGAGTTTATCGCACATGTCTTATTGTTTAAAAATATTACTTTGTGAAAGTAATAGTATCATGACCTTGTTACATACGAGCCGAAGCATTACAATGCGAAAATTATTACTCAAGAGTAGATTTACTTTAAGGTGCGGGTCTCCTCAAAAGTAAATAGAGCTCCAGAGTACACAAATGCATAAGATTTACATGAAGATGTTGATCAAGATAAATTGTGTTAGGAATTGCCGCATTTCATTTTAATGATGAATGACAAATAAAATTCGCTTTACTAAAATGGGAATTTAGAGAAGGAAGTGTTTGAAACACAAAATCTTAGATGAAGATCTAAGAATCCTAACATATTATGCGTAGCTTTCTTCAGTGATCATTACAATGATCTTAAGCAAGCATTATAGGATTTTATTTTTCGTTCATGTGATTATAGTGAATTGTTTCATTCACATGATTGAAGAATCATAATATACATGAAGTTAAGTGGGAGCTATAATTGTTTCTCCATGTCTTATATGTAGATAACATATTACTTATTGAGAATAATATACCAATGCTCTCTTCTGGTAAGGGTAATTGGGAGACATGGAAAGGGATGCAAATTATTCTAGATTTTGAATCTATGTGAGAGAATATTGGCATAGAGTTGAGAATCTTATGAGGATAAGATATTTTACATATGTTATACAACAACAAAGTTTAATGGCTTATTTTGATGATGAAAGTGGAATTACTATGATGGAATCATAGTCGTTCACTGAACCCATTAAGTTGTTGATTACATGAAATCGATTACTAATGTTTCCACCATTAGAACGATTATGTATGCCAACCGACGCACGTGCTGTGATGTACCATATGCTAGGTACATTATGAATCAATAATAAGTTAATTCATTACATGGGCTTGTGAAAGCCTTAAAGTAAAATTGATGACTTGTACACATGTTTGGATGATAAACTAAGTTTAGGTTGAAGGGTTGCACAAACTTTAGTTTCCAAGCTTAAAAGGATTTGATGAAATCCTAAGCTAATGTTATTGACTAAGGAGTAAGAAACTAAGAAAAGTGTTTTAGTTTCACGCATTGCAAATTCTACAAAAGGATTCTAAGTAAATAGTGATTAAATGGTCAACGTAGGGATTAAGGGTAAATCCTTCTACAAATGACTTTATCACAAGTTATGCGATAACAGTGGGAGCTTCTTTCAAGTTAAAGAGCTCAGGTCTAGTATGAAGTCTAGACATATACTTAGCGAAATTCATGTCATTAGAGATAACATTGAATGGAAGGAAATAACAATTAATAAAGTTGGAATATATGGATATCGGGTATATCCACTTGCCAAGCTTGTATTGCATTTTAACTAGTGTTATAATACACTAAAGATTATAAAATATGAAGTAGTAATAGTGTATTGACTGTTAATATGTGATAATCACATTTATCATTTGAGTTTTATTAAACTCACCCGCTACCTTGTCGTATCCGAATGGGTTGTAGAGACAAATTGAACCCCATTAAAGTGAACTGGATTGACATGGTATTCGCCCCTAGTTACTTATATGAGGTGACGTCTCCAAGTGACTAGAGTGTGATGCGATTGATGGCAAGTTCAAGTGCCATAGAGTCATATGGGATGACTAGTCGATCACATAGGCGATCGTATGGGACAATCGTCGGGCGATGATCGCTTATAGAGTTCTGGTAATTCATAAATCCTGGTCGTGGCAAGAGCTACTATAGTATTCTTATGAGTCAATTCTTTTGACTAGAGACTATTCGCCCAAGTTGGCACAACTTCTGATTAGCTTTGATTTATACTCTACGATTTCGTAAATGAGGTCAAACTGGGTATATTTTGGGTTATGATGGACTGTGGCTGAACGAAAGGAATAGGGCGATAGGAATTGTCCACTCCTTGTCAGGGTTATTTGAAATCTCAAGGCCACTCGAGGAGTAGTTAACTGGAAATGCGTGGCCACGCTCGGAAGGTATCTTTCATCGATAATTCCGGTCATACAGTTAATCTCCAGATCGAGAAAACCACTCAAGATATGATCAAATGTAAGTACGACCTGCAACACACCTTGCATTGAGTGGGAGATTGTAATAGGACAAGAGAATTGGTGACGCACACTTGTCGAAGACAAGTGGGATATTGTTGGGAAATGTGTCCTCAACAATAGTGCGATCACATGATTTAAATATCATTATTAAATCTCATACTAAGAATACGTGAGGGATGATTCTTTATACAGTCGACTGACCGTCATTAATCGGTAATGATTGGCTACCTAGAGTTTGACATTATTGTCGTGTGACGGTGGTCGTTAGTTGATCCCTTTAAGTCACACCTATAGGATGAGGCCCAAATAGATATTTAATTAATTGTATGCGATACGAATTAATTAATTCCTTAATTATGGGAGTGCAATTTTGCGTCTTATTTTAATGTGATTAAATAAGATTAAATTTAGTAATTAAGTCTTATATTACTAAATTAGTTGAGGTATTAATATAAGTTTTGAGGTAGAGGTAATTAGTTATTTAAAGTTACAAGAAGTTGTAATTTTAATTAACTAGAAATTATGGGACCCATTATATGTTGATATAATGGTAGTATACTACTCAAAAAGTGGAGTGTATATTATATTATTAATGGTAATATTTAAGTGTAAAATGATAACATTAATAATTAAATATGTAAGATAGTTAAACATATGACTTATAAGCATTTGTGGGACAAATGACAAAAGGCAAAAATGGACCATAATAAGACCATTATTTCGGCCAAAACAAGAGAGCACAAGATGCTCTTTTGTCTTTATTTGTTTGGATTAAAGCATGATTGTGACTTGTCATATGAAGCTTTTATCATGCTATATCTTACACTATTGTTCCCTATACACTAAACATGCTAAACAAGAGCTAAAAAACAAATGGGAAAGATTCTCCCATGCCTTTGAGGCCACCGGTTTTGGTGTCTTAAAATGAGCATTTGTTGCACATTTTCGACAACTCTTGTTTTGCTTGTTTTTCCCTCATGCTTCTCTCTAAACTTCCCTCACATGCAAGATCAAATAACTCTCTAGAATACTAATACACTTATCATATATTACTAGAGGTAGTAATACAAGAACATTAGTATTATTAAGGTTATATTTCTACTAAATATCTAGTTAATATTAGTAGGAATTTTTGGGATTAATCTTGGGTGCAATTTATTGGAGTGGCTTCTATACTTGGAGTCTTAGGAGGATCATCCATCATATTTAGCTCAAGAACAAGTGAAGGAAGGTGACCTTACCTGTGCCCATTATTTCGAAACACCTAACAATATAAGGAACATTGTTTGTCTTATAAATCTTTCATTTTGTTATGCATGCACTAGATCTAAAGAACAAATAATTAACAAGTTAATTAGTTCACTATTAGAGGAGTCTAATAATAGGTATATGAACCTAACAGTTTGGAATGTTTTACTGTAGTTTGGTTATTTTTGTCTGATTTTCAGCAGTTGGTGGAAGAATTGAAGGGAGTGAAAGAAAAAATGAGGATGAAAAATGAAAAAAAATGAAAAAGAAAAAAGAGAACGAAAAAAGAAAAGAAAAAGAAGAAAAAGAAAGAAAAATCATGTGTGAAAAAAAAATGAGAAATTGTATAATGATTTTCACTTCCATGTTTTATTTATATCTTACGGGGAGTTGACGAGTTTGCTTTGGTGTTTCGTGAGTAGAGTGCATAGTTTTTGCACCGTTTTATCTTGTTATATTGAGTACGAAGTTGGGATGCAGTTCAAATTTGGATTTCGTTGTTGCTAGCCTGGCTATTAACCCCACATATCCAAATTCATTTCAGCCCTTCTTACCCATTACCTAACTTACCCAAATGTAAGTCCTCGGCATGTGTCTTGGTCATTAGTATGGTGGAATGCGTATGTATGGTTGTAGAGACTTTATTCATGTTAACTGCATGCATGTTCTTATAGGTCGACTTAGGTGAGTGTCTTTACTTCTTTCTATCTTTCACATAAATACTCACCTTGTGCCTAATTCTGAGTGATGAACGACCCGTGAGAGTCCGATATCTTTTGAGTCTTGTAAGGTCGACGGTTCAGTAAGTTTGAAACATTGGTTTAACTCGTTTGCACTTCTCTTTTGCCACTTTGTCAGTTGTTGCATTAAACTGGTTTTGGTGGATGATTTGTAGTTGATGCGTTGGTCCCGTTCCACTGTTTATTCTTAGTTGCATTCATATTTTGCTTGGGGACAAGCAAAGGTTTGGTTTGGGGAGATTGATGCGTGTATTTTATATAAGGTTTTTACCTCATTTTTACACGCATTTCTGTACTATTTATGTAGCATCTGGCTAGAAATACCCCCGAATATTCTACTTTGGTTCGTTTTATGTAATTTGCAGGATTAAACCAAAGAGGAGCTAAATCGAGCCTAATTCGTCCCAATTGCATGCATTTATGGAGAATAAGGAGCCGGAGCTTGGAATTTAACATTTTGGAGACGCGTGAGCTGGTTTCGGAAGGTGCTTTAATGTCTTACGTGCCAAGATAGCTCGATCGAGTGATTTATTACTCGATCGAATGCTTTATATACTCCAAGTTGCTCGATCGAGCAGTTCAAGGAGCCAATCGAGAAGACTTTGCAAGGATGCTCGATCGAGTGGGTTATTTCCACTCGATCGAGTGGTTTGGTGCTAGTTTGCTCGACCGAGTGGTTTATTTCCACTCGATCGAGTGGTTTGTCCTGCTTTAGACTTTTTCCGCCTAGTTTTCGTATGGACTTTTGTAATTAGTCCATAGATTAGGTTTAGAGTGTGTTTTTCGTAGAAGACAGAGTGAAGAACAACGTAACTCTTCTCTCCATTCTCACTCACTGACTTTACTCTATACTTTGCTACTGTTCATTGGATTTTGCTTTCTTTCTACACTTTTGCTACTCGGATTCGGATTGTATTGATACTGTTATTCTTCTTTAATCCTTTAATCTCAATTATTGCTTTAATTCCCTCTTTCCTTTATTGTTATCATAATTGCTTTAATTCGATCTTTATTAGTTTTGTTATTATGTTTAGTTTCAATTATCTATTTGTTATTATTGTTAGTTCAATGATGATGCGTAGCTAATTCCCCTTTGCTAAGACTATAGGGGATCCATAATTATGAAGGGATAGTAATCGATTTATTGGGTTAATGTTGGTATAATCTTTGTTGTTAACTGCTGCAATTAACTGTATCTGTTTAATTGAGTCGACGCAATTAGGCATTTATATCTTAGTGACCCTTGACTTGGACCGAAAGGTTGGAAATGGCGAGATTAGTAGCGAACAATAAGGCATTATAGTTAGGGCGAAAGCTAAGCTATTTGTGCTTTAGGGCGAATTGAGACCGAAAGGAGATATTCACAGCCCCTCATACCGTATTTGCATTGACCTGAGACCTAGATTACTTGACTGAATGATTATGGTGAACCGTCTGTCTTAGCTGTCTCTCTCTATTTGGTTAATCTTTATTCTCTTATTCTCTCTTCCTATCCTCTCATTATTTTAGAATATCACAATTAAAAACCCACCAAATTGGTTACCTTGACGGACTTAGACGAGGCTGACATTTTCCCATCTCCCTGTGGATTCGACCCGACTTCCCTAGCTATATTAGTTAGAGCCAGTTGGTTATTTTTGATAGGTATACGACTGCCCTGTCAATTTCTTTAATATGTTGCATGCATTGCCAAATCGCCATAACAACACATGCATATCATATCGAGTCATCGACCGTGTCAATTAAAATTATCGTAGTTCACCGCTTTAGTTCACTTAAAACGTGATAGATAATAATTGACAAGACCTCTCACTAAAAAAAATTGAGAATTAGCCTTACCAAATAGTAGAAACCATGAGTCCCAATTTCATGAGGAAGTAGGCTCGGCTCACCGGGGTACTAAACTTGTTACGTTGGGTAAGTGAGTAATAAAATGTTATTACATCGAAATTTGGATTGAGCTTAACGGAAGTATTCGTGACCGTAGTCGCATGTCTTCCGGGCTAAAGATAAATATTAAAGTAATTTTTATCGACTGAGAGTTCTAGAAGTAAAATCGATTAAGAGGTTAATCCACCGAGTTATATTAATAAGGGATGAATCGGCGCACCGTGCCCGAGTTAATATGAATTTGGATCTCGGAATCATTTATAATAGTTGGGTAGAGGTCACTATATAAATGTTTAAAACTTGTTTAAAATGTTTACAAGTATTGTCAAAACGATAAATGTTCATTAATTCCTTCACTTCCTATTTTGTAGTCAAAATCGTTTTCTCAATTGCAATGGCAACTCCAATCACATCCGCAACCACTAGCTCCAACACGCTCACCAATGTGTCATGGCTCCGATCCTTCATGGATCGTTGTAAGTTAGAAAAGAATGGGTCCAATTTCGCCGATTGGGACGCGCATCTTCGCTTGGCGGCGGAGGGTGACGACAAGCTTCGTTACCTTACCGAGGCCTCTCCCACCGAACCTAATGCTAGGTCTACCACCGCCGCTAGGCAAGCCTATTAGGTTTCCCAAAAGGAGTCGGGCGAAATCAAAAATGTGTTGATCTTTGCAATGGAGGCCGAACTCCAAAGAAGTGCTATGAAGATTAGCACCGCTCATGAGATCTACATGAAACTTGTGAACATGTTTTCACGACCTCCAAGGGTCATACAATATGAAGCGGCTTTCGCATTCTTTGATCTCAACATTAAGGAGGGCCAAAAAGTTAGCCCTCATGTGCTCAAGTTGATGGAGCATGTTGATACGTTAAAAGTACATAAGGTGGAGATTCCCGAGGAACTCGTGATTGATCGGATTCTTCATTCCCTTAATAAAATCAAAGGATATGTTCAATTCCGGATGAATTTTAATATGCAAGACAAGAAATTTTCCCTTGATGAGTTGCACAAAATGCCTGTGCAAGCGAAAAGGGATATGGGGCTAAGTGTTAGCTCCACTAAAGACGTGCTCAATGTCAATCATAAGAGCAAGGGAACTTTCAAGAAAAGTGGGAACAAGGGAAAGAAGCGAACTCCCAACAGGAACAAAGGTAAAGCTTGTGAAGCTAGTTCCTCCAAGCCCAAGTACAGTGCCTCGTCCGGGGACAATTGCCACTATTGTTGTGGTGTTGGGCATTGGAAGAGAAACTGTTCAAAATACCTTGGCGACATCAAAGCTGGAAAGGTTATTCCAGTAGGTATATGACTATCCCTATCTTTTATGTTTCAATCTCAACTTTGGTATGTTGATACAAGTTGTGATGATTACCCTTTTTATTGTAATTAGGGCATCCTAGCAAGGACAAGGGCAAAGAAAAGCAAGCTTGAAGGATCTTGAGGGAAGCTAGAGGTAGCCGCCCATGGAGCTAGATATCTGGAAGCTTGGCTTTATATTTATTTGTCTTTATTTTTATTTTGAACTTTGAAATTTTAGAACTATTTTTATTTCCTTGTGTGACTTGGAAATTTGTTTGTATCATTTAAACACGGGTTGTATTTTGGATGTTGGTGACTTGGTTTGAAACCCAAGTCACTTGCTTTATTGTATCGTTTGTTCTAAAAGTTATCTTCATACACTACTTGCATATAGAAACGTAATATTTTCGACTTAATTGATAAAAATAGACAATTATAATGATGATAATTGGAAGAAAGTATCACGAAGAGGTAAGTCATCTGATTCTGAGTCTTCGAGGGTGAGTCAACTTCATCTTTCTAATAGTGATGTTGAGTCTGAATTGAAGTTTTGGTCTACGGCGGTATATTGTTACGTGTTAGGAGCTAACCACCCTTTTAAGGTCATTGATGGATTTGTTAAGAGAGTTTCGGGTTACACTGACTATGACCAGTTATCCTTTAATTCGAATGGTACTTTCCTGGTTCGGTTTAAGACGGAAGAGATGAAGCTACGTGTGTTGCAATCAGGACCAATTTTCTTTGACAATAAGCCTGTGATTGTTAAGGAATGGACTCCTGATTGTAAAATGATCAAAGAATCTATTGATATGGTGCTTATTTGGATTCGTTTTATGGCCTTCCACTGAAATTTTGGGGAAATGCTTTACTAAAAATTGCAGCTCTTGTAGGTAAACCTATAAGATGTGATAATAATACACTCCTTAAAACTTTTTTGGGTCATGCTAGGGTTATGGTTGAGGTGAAGGTAGGGACTGTCTTGCCTGATGTCTTTTAAATTTCTTGATGAGATGGGTGAACCACAGAGGCAGATAGTGCATTATGAGTGGAGATCTATTGTTTGCACTGATTGTAATGCTCTGGGTCCCTTAGAAACCTGGCCTTTCTAATCAGGTTCCTAAAGTTAATAATCCTATGGTTGATGTTCCAACTGTGGTAGCAGAACTAGTGGAGGAGACAGTGGTGGCACCAGTGGCTGCGGCGAGAGAAGACACAGGACAACTCATGACTTGTCCAACTAGGATTTTTAGTGGGGGCTTTGAATGTCTGGTTACTCCTATGCCTACTGTCTTTTTTTCTTGTACTCCTGCCAGGATTATTACTAAAATGACTAGGCAAGGGGAGTAAGTGGTAGTGGGAATAAAACTTATATGGAGGTATTGGAACATTCTATTCACTACACGAAAGTCCTGGGAGGGGAAATGGCAGCTCCACCTGTTGCTATTGAAAATGGGTAGTATAGGGTTCTGGAATGTTAGAGGCATGAATAGTATGAATAAGCAGGCTGATATTAAATGGTTTCTCCATACTAATAATGTAGGTTTATGTGGGCTATTAGAAACTAGGGTTAGAACTGGTTCTATCAATAAGGTCCATCAAGGGCTAGGTAATAATTGGAAGGTAGTTCATAATAATAATGCTCATGATGGTGGTAGGATTTGGGTAATTTGGGTTCCTGCTATCTTCACTGTTGATATCCTTGCTTGTGAGGCTCAGGTGATTCATTCCAAAGTTACTTCTTTGCAGTCTGGCATTGTTTGGTGGCTATCAATGGTTTATGGGTTTAACAGGGTCTATGAAAGAATGCCTTTATGGAATTCCTTTTATACAATGAATGCTTTGGTTAATGGTCCCTAGGTTGTCATGGGGGATTTTAATAATGTCTTAGCTTTGAATGAAAGGCTGGGGTCTGAGGTTACCAATTATGAGATCAAAGATTTCCAAAATTGTGTGGCTGATTGTGGTTTAGTGGATGTTCCTGCACATGGGGCCTATTTTACCTGGAATAATAAGCATGACCCAGGAGATATGGTGTTTAGTAGAATTGATAGGGTGAGGAGCAATGATGAGTGGCTTTTGCAATTTCCTGATGTTAGCATTATGTTGTTGGAAAAGTAGATCTATATACTCAACATATTCATATATGTTTTATTTTAATTTGTCATAAAATTAAATGGTGGATCTTATCCATGCAAACATCAATAGTTAAGAGAAGAAATCGGTTCCTTACATTGCATGTTTCGGATATTTGGGCACTAGTAAGGTCACCTACCTTACTTAGTTCTTGAGCTTTCCTTATGGATGAACAAGATTCAAAGGTAGAATCTCTCCCAAAGACATATACCCAAGGAACACTCATAACAACCAACATAATTTAGATCTAGTAATATTATTAGTTTTACTATAAAATTGACACAAAATAAATTGTGTTTTTCTCTTGAATATCTCGGTCAAGAGGGAGTAATTTTTGTGAGTTTATTTCTCTAGAATTATCATAAATTGTAGAGAGTTTTTGATAGATTTTCTTACACTAGAAAAAAAATGAAAAAGAATGAATGAATAATGAAAAGAACCTCTCCTCTTTCTTTTCTTTTTGGCCGAAAAATATGGCTTGGGTAGGTTGCCCAATACCTTTTATTTTTGCTCTTCTCAAAAGCTTAGGTTTGCATGCCTACTTGTTAGCTTTCATCATTGTGTTTATACTTAAACAATTAACACAATTTCCACTAACTCCCTACATATTTCGGTATGTATCAATAAAATGGGAGGTCCATTTTATTTTGTTATTTGTCAATTTTGTCACATGTAACATGTTACATGACATGTCACAATGTAATGTATTTTTAACATATTAAAAATCAACATACTCATAAAATATGTCATTTACAAAATCGACTAAAATATGTCATTTACAAAATCGACAAGTAATTCGTAATTACTCGTACCAAAAATGTTTCCAAATTATAAATTACAACATTCTGTATTTATAATAATTTATTCATTCCGTTTCAATTGTTTCTGTAAACAATAATGTCATCTAAGTAATAAAACAATTCGATTACTTAGTCCGTGTCTCATTTAATCATATTTACAATAAGATACGTAAATTATACTCACAAAATCATCCGTCAATTTTAAGCAATTTAATTAACTCGTATCGGTATACGATTAAATAAATAATCAATTAAGAGTATTTCCCTATAGGTATGACCTAAGGGGATCAGCTGATCACCACCGTCGTACGACAGTAATGTCAAACTCTAGTCAGCCAATCATTACTGATATGTGTGGACCAGTTGACTGTAAAATATTACATCCCACATGTATTCTTAAAATTAGATTTAATAATGATATTTAAATCATGTGATCGCACTATTGTTGAGGACACATTTCCCAACAATCTCCCACTTGTCCTCGACAAGTGTGCGTCACCAATTCTCTTGTCCTATTACTATCTCCCACTCAATCCAAGGTGTCTTTCATGTCGTACTTGCAAGTGATCATATCGAGAGTGGTTTCCGCGATCTGGAGAATAACTGTTTGACCGGATTTATCCACTCTGGATACCTTCCGAGCGTGGCCACGCATTTCCAGTTCATTACTCCTCGAGTGGCCCTGAGATATTGTTTTAACCCTGACAAGGGGATGGACAATTCCTATCGCACTCATTCCCTTCAACTAGCCACAACCATCATAACCCAAAATATGCCCATTTGACCCCATTTACGAAGGTCGTAGTAACACAAATCAAAGTTAATCTGAAATAGTGCCATCTTAGGTGAATAGTCTTTAGTCAAAAGAATCGACTCATTAGAATACTATAGCAGCTCTCGCCAGGACCAGGTTATATAAATTTGCCAGAACTCTATAAGCGGTCATTGCCCGACAAAGTGTTCCTAACAGTCTGCCTATGTGATCGACTAGTCATCTCACATGACTCTATGGCACTTGAACTTGCCATCAATCGCATCACACTCTAGTCACTTCGAGACGTCACCTCATACAAGCGACTATGGGCTAATACTATGTTAATCCGGGTTCACTTTAACGGGGTTCAACGTTGTCTCTACAACCCGTTTGGATGTAACAAGGTATAATAAAAGAGTTTTAAAGTAAAACTCGAACGACAAATGCGATTATCACATATGAATAGTCAATGCCTGATTACTATTTCATGTTCTATAATCTAATTTGATCTTGTACGTAGTTGTTCATTTCAATTCATTTGAAATGACATGACTCATCATGTTTAGCCTTTGAGAAGGCTTTGGTTAGTAGGTTTTATCAATTTCTTGTACCTTACTCAACCTTACTACATACTCGTTTTCCCTTGTAATGTATACATTTGCATTACAAAACTTTCTGAGTACGTGTCAAAATCCAATCAAGACATATGCCTTCTAGCCTAAGAATAGCTCCCACTGTTTTCACAGTGTGCGGGACTCATCCTTCTTGCACATCTCATGATTGCAAGTGTACTCAATTTCCGTTATAAATATCTCTCATTGTTCTTTATTGCCTAGAACGATTCTAGAAAATCTACTTCTTAATTAACATTGCCACAATGGTATCTTAACCATCCTAATGTGTTTTGATTATGGTTTTGTCAGAAACCATGCGCAATCTGAATTGTCAATTGTCACTTGTGTAACACCCTTACACAAAATTGCATCATAAACACTTTGCATCATAGCCTTAATGCTTCTGCAAGCACTTAAGGGTAATCTTTATGGCTTACTTGGTAAAGATTACTTAAATTCGATTTGAAAACAACTCATCATACTCAAAGTATGTGAAGTATTATACATCATTACTCATTTAATTGATCCGGCAGCGGAAGCAAATGAAATAAATCAAATATGTTCAATTTAATTGAACTAGTCATGAATCTTATCAACATAAGACTTCTTATTGACGCTAATATCATGTGGATTTATCTTCATAAAACCGTTATTAAAGATGTATTATAATACTCCAAAAGTCTTACATCATTCGCAATGATCAATATGTCATTCACATATAAGACTAATTAACATTTTAGTAACTCCCACTAAACTTCATGTATAAACACAACTTCTCGACTTATCGAGAAAAGTTTTATCACATGATCAAAATGTTGATTCTAACTCATTGATGTCCTACTTAAGATTCTCTCTTAAGTTTCACATTATCTTAGGTTGTAAGAATCTATAAAACTCAAGACATGTATTGAATACATTCCTTCTAAATGAAGAAGTGGGTTTTAGATTCACTCGCTATGTATTTCATAATAATGAAACACAATCCCTAAGAAGATCCAAATAGACTTAAGCATTTCAATTACTGCAAAACCCTTTGCAACCAATATTGCTATGAAATCTCTCTTTATTAGTGCAAAACCCTTTGTCACTAATCAAGCCCTTTTGTTTCGGATTTTCATGGCTCTAAGCCTTGTATTGAGTTGTGACTTAAACACTCTTATGTAAGTCATATGTTCATTACTTTCTAGAAGTAATCAACTTGAATCAAACAATTTCTTTTGTAAGTTATAAGCTCTTTACTTTCTTAAAAGTAGCATGAATTCATCATTTTTAACAAGTGACGAATTTAACCTCCTAGGTTTTAAAGAAACAATGTCTTACACAAAACGTCTCATGTAGCCAAGAAAGACCAGTTTCTTGCGACATAACATTCTTTGTGGCTCTCTTGAATAATTTCTCCCACTTTGTCTTCTAGAAATAAACTTGTATTTTAGAAAGACAGCTTCACGAGCCGCAAACCCGTCGTACTCGTGATAATTGAAAGGGAAAAATGAGCAATTGTTTTTTGTGAAAACTTACAAACATGGTACCCTACCATTTCATATCTCATATGAATCGTTTTATATTTAGTGGAAAAATAATCTAGACAAAATGATAAAATCCCCAAAAGGATCAAGTAACTCAAAGTAACTTGATCGAAGTCCAAACCTTATCTAATAGCGTTTGAATTCTTATCCAATCATACATTATCCCATAATGCGTGCTAAGAGAGATTAACTTCTGATACTATATCACATTTCTTTTGGCTTATATCAAAGTCTTCACTTTGATAATCCCATCACGACTAAATCGTGATTCCTTGAACTCTTTGAAATTCTTCAAAGATTTTTCTATTTACCTTATTAAGTGAACATATTAGCGTCAACTTAAATCGTTGGTAAAAGAAAATGATCAACCTATTTTGGATCGATGATTTACAACCTCGATCTCCTTTTCAACCAAAAGGCACGAGACATCTTGCTTTGAATACAAGATACGCATATACCATTAACAATCTAATGGTTTCAAGAGTACTCGATAACTCTTTGCGTTCATCATTCCAAAATTCAAGGTTTAATCTTGGGTTACCAATTTGAATCTTACATCATCTACATGATATATCATTCTAGTTTGGTTTAGAATATAATCACCTTGATAATGGGCTAGCCATACATCAAATCGTGGTGTATAGGGTCACAAAAGTGAAAACCTCTTTTGTATCTTAACAAGTTTATATTCTTATTTAGAGTTTATGCACTTAATAGTCATAATTAAGTACAACTTTAAATCCAAAAACTAGATTGAGTACACAATTACTCTATCTCTCGACATTATTGTGGCTAGTCGTCATATTCTAATCATCCTATGTATCAAGTACAATGATGAAAACCTTCATTGGTTTCTAATATTGACGAAGTAGTACTAGCAAAATTTTATGTCAATCAAATAAACATTTAAAGAAGAACGTCTCATTAGATGTCCCACAACTAACTTGTTGATTCTTCAATAATTTGGGGTAGTCTCCTTTCTCGTGTCCAACATTTAAGACAATGGAAACTTATTGGTCGGGATTGATAGGTTTAGTAACGTCATTCTCAACAACTTTACCTATAACATTACCTTTGTATCAATTCCATTATAATCTTTACTTCTTGCACCTCGTCCTCATCTTAACGGTTTAAGCGAATGCTCCCACTTATTTCAATGAGTCTTTGCTTTGAGAAGCAAAATTGAATTCATGAAGATTACTCTTCATTTGTTCGTTTTAGTCTTAAAACTTTCATTGAAGTGGTTGCGTTATTTTGGTCAATTACGAATTCTGACAAATCTAATTACCAAAATAATTTATCGCTTAAAGATACTTAATTCAATTAAGTATATGAATAACAATCCATTGTAAGTAGATGTGTTAGTCAAGAATCTAAAACCTGTTTGATAATGAATAACTTTAATCTATACTCTTTACAAGAGATCCTTAGCAATGGTTCTTTCGAGGTATTTAGAAGAAAATTCAAATTTTTGTCTTTAGTTAGGATGTTTTAATGGAGTTTTGAATCAAAAATCGAAATGATATCGTATATGAATTGTGGTAAAGAAATAGAACAATATAATAACGAAATAATGGAAAACTTAACATTTATCGTTTTATTAATACTTGGAAAAACAAGTATAGCATTTACATAGTGACCTCTACCCAACTATGATAAATGATTCCAAGATACAAATTCATATTAACTTGGGCACGGTGTGGCCGATACATCCCTTATCAATATAACTCGGTGGATTAACTCTTTAATCGATTCTACTCTTAGAACTCTTGGTCGTTAAAATTACATTAACATTTATCTTTAGCCCAAAACACATCCGACAAGGGCACGGTGTGGCCGATACATCCCTTATCAAAAACTTTTGTTGAGTTCAACCCAAATTTCGAATAAATGTGACCATGATCCAAATCCACATCAACTTGGGCACGGTGTGGCCGATACATCCCTTATCAACATGAATTCGGTGGATAGACATTTATCACCCACTTCCCCTACGTAACAAGGTTTGTAGCCCGGTGTGGCCGAGTGTACTCCCTCACGAAATAGGTTTTCATGGTTTCTACTCTTTGGTAAGGCTATGTCTCAATTGTTTATTTTAGCGAGAGGTCATGTCAATTTATTATCTATCACGTTTTAAGTGAACTAAAGCGGTGAACTACGATAATTATAATTGACACGGTCGATATACTCGATTAAAAGATGATGCATGTTTTAGTTATGGCGATTTAGCGATGCATGCAACATATAAATAAAATGCAAAGCATAAATTAAATAAAATCCTAGTATGGCGTTCCTAAAATAGAAAATCTAATTAACTATTACATATTCGGAAACCAACTCCATTGGTCCCTAGAACTTCGGTTGTGGCACGCATCTCGAGGTAACACCGTCTTTATGTATCGCCTTCTTGAAGAAATCCGTCTTTGGGAACTCCGAAATGAATAAAATTACATAATAAATTACATAATTTCCTATTATACATTTGTAACTATAATAAAATAAATCTATTAAATTACAAGACGGTGATACGAGATCACAATAAAATTACAACCGAATCGATATTCCCATACATTTCGGGCAATACCAATTAAAAACTAAGGCCATACTAAGTAAAAATTACATAAAATAAAATTATGACAATCATAAATAAAATGCAGCAATAAAATATGTATGAACATGCCCAATTTTATGCTAAATCGCCATTAATTAGCCAATATCGTATATTACTCGGTTTTTACGGATTTGCGTGATTCAACATTTTATAATCACAAAAATTACATAAATTCATATTTATGCACAAGTTAATTACCCTAACTTCTTAGGACTAAAAATTAGTCTCTACTAACTATTTGACCACAATTAACTCATATTTCTTAATATTGTTCATAAAAGGACTCAAAATTACAATAAAATGCTATAAATTTCAAATAAATCACAATAATTTCAAATAAATTTAAAATTTGAAATTTAAACTCATGAACATTCTGGAAAAATACCATGACACTCATAATGTTCAAAAACTTAGGTTAAAAATTTCGAAAGTTATCGGGAAAAACAATGTTGCGGTTTATCGGATTTATCAATAAAAATCATAAAAACATGAGAAAAAATATATTTAGAACTTTTCAATTTTAGATCTGAAAAAGATAATAAAATGCAACATGTGACATTTTTCCTTAGTCATGAAGTATGTTTTAGCAATTTTTCACTAATTAAGTCACTATTTATGCTATTTTTCATCAAAAATCCATAAATCATGCATGAGGACTTCATTATAGCCTATTATTTTACAGACATCTTGTAAAATTGCATGTGACAACATACTAAATTTCTATGACCAGATTCGAAATATTTCTCATATTAACCTATTTTTCATCTAAATCCGATTTTATCATGAAAAATCCATTTTTCGAGCATAAGAACTCATAAAATTATGAAAATTCCCAGATCATCTAAAAATAATATATGTGAAAGCATATCCAAAAACCACTGGAAAATTCAAAGTGTAGCTAATTTTCGTCCAAAAATGACATTTTTATCATAAAAATCACATTTTAATGCCAATATTATATAAAATGAACAATAAAATCCATAAATTAACCAAAATATCCTAAATACATTTTAGGATCAGAAACTTTAACTTGCAAAAAATAATTTTGTGATATATCATAATAACACAAATTATACAAGTTTTATATGTTAATCTTTATAACTCGGAAAAACTTTTAACCGATTTGCATGCAAACAACCATGGCTCTTGATACCGATTGTTGAAAAAGTAGATCTATATACTCAACATATTCATATATGTTTTATTTTAATTTGTCATAAAATTAAATGGTGGATCTTATGCATGCAAACATCAATAGTTAAGAGAAGAAATCGGTTCCTTACATTGCATGTTTCGGATATTTGGGCACTAGTAAGGTCACCTACCTTACTTAGTTCTTGAGCTTTCCTTATGGATGAACAAGATTCAAAGGTAGAATCTCTCCCAAAGACATATACCCAAGGAACACTCATAACAACCAACATTATTTACATCTAGTAATAATATTAGTTTTACTATAAAATTGACACAAAATAAATTGTGTTTTTCTCTTGAATATCTCGGTCAAGAGGGAGTAATTTTTGTGAGTTTATTTCTCTAGAATTATCATAAATTGTAGAGAGTTTTTGATAGATTTTCTTACACTAGAAAAAAAAAAAAGAATGAATAATGAAAAGAACCTCTCCTCTTTCTTTTCTTTTTGGCCGAAAAATATGGCTTGGGTAGGTTGCCCAATACCTTTTTTTTTTGCTCTTCTCAAAAGCTTAGGTTTGCATGCCTACTTGTTAGCTTTCATCATTGTGTTTATACTTAAACAATTAACACAATTTCCACTAACTCCCTCCATATTTCGGTATGTATCAATAAAATGGGAGGTCCATTTTATTTTGTTATTTGACAATTTTGTCACATGTAACATGTTACATGACATGTCACAATATAATATATTTTTAACATATTAAAAATCAACATACTCATAAAATATGTCATTTGCAAAATCGACAAGTAATTCGTAATTACTCGTACCAAAAATGTTTCCAAATTATAAATTACAACATTCTGTATTTATAATAATTTATTCATTCCGTTTCAATTGTTTCTGTAAACAATAATTTCATCTAAGTAATAAAACAATTCGATTACTTAGACCATGTCTCATTTAATCATATTTACAATAAGATACGTAAATTATACTCACAAAATCATCCGTCAATTTTAAGCAATTTAATTAACTCGTATCGGTATACGATTAATTAAATAACCAATTAAGAGTATTTCCCTATAGGTATGACCTAAGGGGATCAACTGATCACCACCGTCGTACGACAGTAATGTCAAACTCTAGTTAGCCAATCATTACTGATATGTGTGGACCAGTTGACTGTAAAATATTACATCCCACATGTATTCTTAAAATGAGATTTAATAATGATATTTAAATCATGTGATCGCCCTATTGTTGAGGACACATTTCCCTACATATGTTCCATCCTGAGGGCCTTTTTGATCACTGCCCATGTACTATCTTGTTGGCACCTAATGATATTAGAAGGAAAGGGAATTTCAAATACTTTAACATGTGGGGTAAGGACCCTGATTTCTTACACACTGTCCAGGAGGTGTGGGCCTCTGAAGATGTTTCAAGTTGTCAATAAGCTCAAATGGCTTAAGCTACCTCTGAAAAGGCTTAATGGGAGTGCTTTTACCAACATTGAGACATCTGTTCAGGTGGCTCAAATGCACATGTTTTCTATGCAAGAGAAGCTTCATGAGGATCCATTGAACCTTGATGTCCAAGATGAGGAGAAAGCTACCTGTGCTAGTTTTAAACTTCTGCAGGAGGCCAGGAGAAGTTTCTTAAGTCAGAAAGCCAAAGTTCAATGGATGGCTGAGGGTGATGATAATACTACTTATTTCCACAGTATTATTAAAGCTAGGAGATTACAGAACAGAATTTTGAGTATCAAAGATATGAATGGAAATCAATATACTCAAAATGAGGATATTGAGAATGCTTTTGTTAACTACTATAAAGAGTTGTTGGGGGCAAGCAAGGGTGTCAAGGCTGTTCATATTCCTACTATGCAAAAAGGAAGAGTAGTTTCTGGGGAGCAAGGTGCTTATCTGATTAAGGAGGTAACTGCTCACGAGATTCATGAAGCTTTAAAAGCTATACCAGCTAACAAGGCTCCTGGGCCTGATGGGTATACCTCCCAATTTTTTAAATATGCCAAGGATATTATTGGTAATGATGTGGTAGCTGTTGTGCAAGAATTTTTTGTTTCTGGTAAATTGCTGAAGCAGGTCAATACTACAATTCTCACCCTTATACCAAAGAAAGCTAGACCTGAGACTGTTGCTGATTTTAGACCCATTGCCTGTTGCAATGTGGTCTATAAGGTTATTTACAAGGTTATTTGCAATAGGATTGCTACTGTGTTACCTTCTATTATCTCTGAAACTCATAGTGCTTTTATTAAAGGAAGGGACATTGCGGACAATATCTTAATCTGTCATGACTTGGTAAGACTTTATAAGAGAAAATCTTGCTCTCCAAGATGTATCATGAAAGTGGACTTGAAAAAAGCATATGATTCTGTGGAGTGGAGGTTTATTGAACAAATGTTACAAACTCTGAAGTTTCCTGATAGGATGGTGAAGTGGATTATGGAGTGTGTGTCTACTCCTTGATTCACTATATCTCTTAATGGGTCTAATTTTGGGTACTTCCAAGGGAAAAGAGGGATTAGACAAGGTGACCCTATGTCACCTCTCCTTTTTACTATTGGTATGGAGTATCTGAGTAGGGTTCTAAATGAGGTCACCAGCAGTTTGGACTTCAACTATCACCCACTCTGTAGGGCTTTACAGCTTACTCACTTATACTTTGCAGACGACCTGTTGATGTTTTGCAGAGGGGACAGGGGCTCCATTACAATTATCCTTAGAATTTTTGCCACCTTCTCTTCTGCATCAGGACTTGCTATGAACAATGAGAACTCTGAGATTTATTTTAATAGTATGGCTCCTACTGAGGTGGATTATATTCTACATTTGTCTGGTTTTAAAGTTGGAGTGTTCCCTTTTCGTTACCTGGGTATTCCTATCTCTTACAAGAGGATGGTTGTTGGTGACTGCACCAGACTCGTGGAAAAGGTGGTGGGAAGAATCAGGGGATGGGGGGCAAAAAAACTAAGCTATGCAGGCAGGCTTGTCCTCATTAGGGTTGTGTTGACTCAGTTGCACTCCTTCTGGACTAGAGTATTTGTGATCCCCCTTACTGTTATTGATAGGATTAAGGGGATTTGTAGGAACTACCTCTGGTCAGGGTCTGATCAGTATTTGAAAACCCCTGCTTTGTCATGGGAGAAGATCTGCAATGAGAAGAGATATGGGGGGGTTGAATGTGGTGAATGCTAGGCTATGAAATCAGGCTATCATTGGTAAGTATACCTGGTGGTTGGCAGCTAAATCGGATCATATGTGGATAAGATGGGTTAACCATGTCTATATGAAGGGCAAAGATTGGCATGAGTACAATCCTACTACTTATTCCAGCTGGACCTGGCGTAAGATTTGCTAGGTAAGAGACATTCTGAAACCTGGTTTTCTGAATGGACAGTGGATTGACAACAAGGGTATATACTCAGTGTCTAGTGGATACAAGTGGTTATGTGGTCATAAGTCTAAGGTTAGTTGGTGCCCTCTGATTTGGAATAAAACCAGTATTCCCAAGCACTCTTTCATTGGCTGGTTGGTTGTTCAGGAGAGGCTCATGACCATAGAAAGGTTACTAAAATTTGGCATAATAGCTGATGGATCTTGCTTTTTATGTCAAACACATTTAGAGACTCACCAACACTTGCTCTATGACTGTAAGTTTAGTCAGTTGTGTTGGGATCTTCTACGAGGTTGGCTTGAGATTGATTTACCCTCTACTAGGCTCATAGAATGGTGTCTAAAATGGAGGTGCAAATCTCTTATGAAGAAACAAATTGTGTTTGCTGCCACTGTGGCAGTTTGGTATCATCTCTGGCATATTAGGAATGTTTGCAGACTGGAAGCTATGTTGATCACACCATCTGCACTTATAATGAAGGTCAAATAGGATATTTGTAGGAGGTGTAAGGATAGAGTCTGGTCCTTGAAAATTCACAAGCTACCATGGGAACCTAAGTATGATTAGTTTATTATGAGTTAGTTGGAATCTGTTGATTTGTAATTGGTAGATTGGTGTGATGCTTTGTACTGAACTATCCTATTTATGAGTTATAATATATTTCACTAATCACCAAAAAATGATTGGATCATTATAAGTCCATAAGCAATGAATTTGATTCTCCTTATGCCATTGTGATGGGTGAGATTGTCATCGTGTCTCCCAATCAAACACATTTATATTCTCAACAAACAACTAACTAGTGGTTAAGTCGAGGTCGATCCATGGGACGGTGTGCTTTGGGTTCTAAGTCTATCTATCTCAATTTATGCTAGTGTCACGATTGATTTGGGTTTGTAGTTATGGTCTAGACTAATGCAAGCAATAAAGTAAAACATGCAAGTAAAGGTGCAGACAAATAATAAAGGATACTAGGATGTCATTGGGTCATATGGTATTCATGGGAGTTGATCATACAAACATGTTCTCGATTAAATAGCAAGTACTTATCGTTGTGATGGGGTTGAGTTAGTGTATATCTTAAAATCCCTAGGAAGATTTGGGTCCCGGAGCCGAATCGATTAGATTGTACAACACCTACAAGTCGACTTAGTCTCCTCCTATTCAACTTCTATGCATGGTCTAATGAGGCTCGAGTTGGTTTATGTCTTACAAGTCTCATTGAAAATATAAGAGATGAGTAAAATGCAAGGATTCATAGGCTTAGCATTTCATCAAACATAACATGTGCATAGGTTGACATCACAACAAGCAAGCAAATTAATTATGGAGACATATTAAATTAAGCATGATTAATCCCCATGTTTGTTTCCCCTAATTCCCCATTAACCTAGTCAAGGAAACTACTCACTCATGATCATGTTTAACATGTTAATAAGGTTGTCAATCATACTAACAAAGCAAAACATGATGAATAAATGATGTGATTAACAATAATTAAACAAGGGTAAAAGAGAATTATACCTATGAAGATGATTCCAAATAATAAAGCAAAGAATAAAAGAAGAGAACTTGATTAATTGATGAAGAGTTGTCAAATCTCCAATAATAACCCAATAATCTTCAATTACCCAATAATAATAAAGCTTGAACAATAATTAAGGAATGTGTAATTTGTGGAATGATTGAGGTTTATCTATTCTAATCTACTCCTAATATAATCTAAGAGGATTTCTTTCTAGCTAAGAGAGCTTAATCTAAGCTAAGAATTCTTGATTTAATCTAAGAAACTTCCTACTATGGGAGCTTGGTTTCTTGATTATTACAAATGGAGTATATATAGTAGTACATTATTAGGTTAAGCAAGGGTAGATTAGTAAATAGCATTGCTAAGTTTTGAGTAGGGAAGTGCTCCTCTCGAAGGAGATGCGCATATCACATTGCTAGTCCCGCCATAATATTCTCGAATCGTCTTGAAGCACGGTCGGTTCTGCCACGGGATCTGTGCGTCTCTTGGAGAAGACGCTCGGATCATGGGTCTTAGAGACGCTTGGATCGAGCATGGGACGCTCGGATCTGAGACAGTGTTCTTCTTTATTCGTGTCTGCCAAACAATCCGAGCGTCATGGGGGGAGACGCTCGTCTTGCAGGAGACGCTCGGATTGGCGGACAGCTTGTGTATTTGAGCTCGGATTGTAAAACGGACGTCATTTCCTCATCCGGACTCCTATTGGAGTGATTCAAAAGCCTAAACCACTTGATTTTTTGACGCCGTTTCTTCTAGCATACTTTCAGAGCCAAAGAAGCAAACCTCAGTTTGGTTCCGAGCAATTTCTTCTTGTAATGACTTCCTTCTCGTCATCCTTGATCTTAAGCCTATGATCCTTCTATGTACTATTTATTCCTACATCCTTGGTCATCATTCTTGCCTCCTCTTCATACTAGTCCATCCAATATCATCAACAAGCTTCCAAATATGCACGGGAGATGGGAATTTCCGCCTCATTATCTTCTTTCCTACAAAACATATGAAATGCACTAGGAAAGCAAAAAAGGTAGGAATTGACGGATAAAATGGCCATGAAATGTTAGAATAGTATGCAAAATAGTTTCAATTAGGGAACTAAATGTGCGCAAATAAGAGTCACATCAAATATCCCCATACCGAACCTTTACTCGTCCCGAGTAAAGAGGTGACTAGAACTAGGACCCTTATTTAAAGTATCCTAATAATATAGCCGATGTGAGACAATTAGCGGGTCTTACTCCGCCCCTTCAACTCACAACAAGACAACCATAAGGTATGATGCCTTCTTGCAAGGCAAGGTGGGGCTTGCCAAAATGGTGATACATCCAAGCATTAAGCACATAAAACAAGTAATGGATGCATCTATAAAAGAATAGCCACTTTTCTCATCTAAGTGGCGGAAATTATCTACAAGGGAAACAATCTAAGGGTACACACTCCTTCATAGATATGGTTTCTTCAAACTAGTAAGCCTAGAAGGATACCAATAAATCACCTCCCAGTTGTGTCAAGCTATGGTACCTTTGTCCTCAATTGTTAAATGCTTTCATCAAGAGTAGACTCCCTATGGTGTTAGAAACACTGGAGGATCGCGGAATTCCCCTCCTTGCCTAGACAAGAAGAAGGGTCGTCCCCTCTCTACCATGCACAAAAGTGGATTCGATGGAAAATGGATCAATAGTATTTGAGTTTCATGTGGGAGTTTGCTTTTGTTGTTATTATTCCCCCCAATTTGTGGCATTTGACATTTGAGAACACTTTCTTTTTGCCATTTCTGTTGATGTTTGGCATTTCAATATTTGACAACTTTCAACTTTTTTGCATTTTCTTTTGAACATTTTCAAAGCTACCTCATTTGTAGTGAGGGTGCTTGTATTTGAAGCATAGGAGTTTTCATTTTTGTTACTCCTCTTTTCTTGGATGGAAATTGTAAACTTTTTCATTTCTTTTCATTACTTGAACTCAAATTTTGAACAGTTTTTGTGCCCATTCCCTTTTTGATGACAAAATGTGGTAGAACATGGATGATGGTTGCATGGTTTCAAGGGTCACCTTGGAATAAAAGGTATCCAAGGAGTCATCAAACCACAAGGTACTTTTGACTAGGCCTTAATCCATGGGTCAAAGGATACTAGCATGACACATCCTAGGGTGTTTTACAAATATTCTAGCAAGCAAAATCTTAAGAAGAAAAAGTATCTACAAGGGCCTTATATACACTTGTCAAGATTCCCAAATAGACGGTTTGACAAAAATTTTCCTAAATGCAACTATATGCCATGATGCAACTAACATTTATACATCCTAATGCATATGCTTCTACCAACTAGTATGCCAAATAATCTAAATGCAATCCTATAATCACATTGTTTATACAGCATCAATAAAGCCACATAATTATTAACATAAAGAGGAAAAAGGAGATTGGAAAAATCATACCATGTGGTCTTCAATATCCTCATGTCTCGGATGTGGCGTAGTCGATCAATGTGAAAAAGCATAGACAAACAAACAAACAAGTATATTCAATATATACAATACTACGCTATAAAGGAAATGAACATGTTTTTGGTATTTCAAATTTTCAAATTTTTATAGTTTTTAGGATCTATGAAATAAAATGACATGTTTTTGTATTTTTCAAAATTTTTAATTTTTTTGTATTTTTGGAATATAAATTCTCATCCCCCACTTTATTTTGGACATTGTCCTCAATGTACATGTAGGAGTAGGAATGAAAAAGAAAGTATATGTTTTTGGATTTTTGAAGATTTATGGAAATTGAAGAACAATGATATGAATGAATGCATGTTCTAACTAAATGCAATTCTATATGATATATATAACAAATGAATGCAATCTAAACTACACTAAATGATGCATGTTCTTCACCTAGGATCAAACCTCCCAAAACCGATTTAAGCACTATTTCTAATGTAGAAAAGAATAGGTTTGGTCATTAGCGAATAAGAATTCTAGTCTATATGCAACTATCTACATGAATCATGTGAGATATATTACAATGCAAACTAATCTATATGAACTAACTAATGTAAATGCAATATAAAATATAATACAAATGCAAGCTATATGTATATATATATATATATATATATATATATATATATATATATATATATATATATATATATATATATATATATATATATATATATATATATATATATATATATATATATATATAACTAAATGCAAGTGTAAATGTAATGCAAAGTCAAAGTAAAGGGTATCTTACAAATGGTGGTTTGAGGGAGGACTCCACCAAACTCATTCCTGGTTGCCATGGTTATTGATGTTGTCCGTGTTGCTTAATGCTCTCAATAACCTGTCAATGGCTTGGGCACAATCTTCAAACAAGCATGAATACGGTTTGTTCCAATTCAATATGAAGCTTGGCCAAGGGAGCTTCTCACTTATTCTCTCTTTCACCTTGCCCTTGGCACTCGAGTATATGCAATTCTTCAAACCAACATACCCATGATTCTTGTCAACACTAGGTATGAAGTATGGTTCATTTTTATCCGGAGACTTCCACTTACCACCTTCTCCTCTAAGTTCGGTGCTGATGATAGAACTTTGATTTGTCAATCCTTCCAAAGTAGAAGGAGAATTCTCATAACATTGATGATCGCATACCTTAGGAGTTGAAATTGTGGGTGCCAAATTTCTACAAGCAAGTTCATTTGCAAGTTTGTTCTTGAGCTTTTCCACCAAGTACCCTTTATATGATGTTTTGACTTTTTGGAGAAGTTCTTCCATATCATCTCCAACAATCATAGGTTCCATGGTGGGTGCGAAAAGGTCTTCATGGTCAATAAGAAAGAGACATTCATCTTCCTCATGGAAGCATACCTCAAACTTCTCAAGGATGGGGTCCTCAAGTGAGGCAATATCACAACTCCATTCTTCTTCTTCATTCCATAAGTCCTTGCAAGACACATATTCCGTATAAGATCCTTCCTTAGGCTTGTCATCATCGCTATCTCCATATGAATCATAAATGGGGGCTTCACTCCTCCTTATCAACTCTTTCTCCAACACCTCAATGTTCACATGAAAGGACACACCCTCATAATCACAAAGGTTAAGAGTATTTGGCTTACTCAATCTCATATCATCATCATCAAATACCACACTTTCATACTCACAAGAGCTCAAGGATATTGGCTCTTCCCACTTCACATCTTCTTTATCAAAGGTCATTGCTTTATATTCACATTCATGTTCAATGCTTAAGGATTGGTGGGGAGTGCTTGTTTGGGTTGTTTCTTGGGTTGCTTTCATTTGGGCAATTCGAATTGCCAACTCCTCACCATGGGTAGCAATGCTTTGAAGAACATTGTCCCTATTTTGGCTCTCCTCTAGCATTTGTGTGAAGAAATTTTGTTGGTCTCCCATCATTTGGAGAACCATATCTTGAATGTCAAAGTTGGGCTCATCTTTTTGTTGTGGGTGGGTGTGAAAGTGCTTATATTGTGGCATTTGGAATTGGTTGTAAAGTGAGTTTTGGGTGGGTGGTTGTTGTGGATAATGGATGTGGGGATTTTGGTGGGAAAAGTTGGGGTAGTAGTTAGGATTTTCATTGTATGAGTTGTAAGGTAGGTTTGTGTGGACTTGCTCCTCAAACTCCCCATACCCATTGTAGTCATACTCAAAAGATCCACCACATACTGCATATACCAAGTCTTGGGTCATCATCATAGCCAAGATAAAGATACAACTAAAAACATGGAAACTAAAATAAAACGGTAAAAACGAACCTTGAGGAACAAGTTCCTAAGATTAAAGCATAATTTAAAATAGACAAACAAACAAGAACTTAATCACATAACACCGTCCCCGGCAACGGCGCCATTTTGTTGAGAGGTATCGTCATGTCTCCCAATCAAACACATTTATATTCTCAACAAACAACTAGCTAGTGGTTAAGTCGAGGTCGATCCACGGGACGATGTGCTTTAGGTTCTAAGTCCATCTATCTCAATTTATGCTAGTGTCACGATTGATTTGGGTTTGTAGTTATGTTCTAGACTAATGCAAGCAATAAAGTAAAACAAGCAAGTAAAGGTGTAGACAAATAATAAAGGATACTAGGATGTCATGGGGTCATATGGTATTCATGGGAGTTGATCATATAAACATGTTCTCGATTAAATAGCAAGCACTTATCATTGTGATGGGGTTGAATTAGTGTATATCTTACAATCCCTAGGAAGATTTGGGTCCCGGAGCCGAATCGATTAGATTGTACAACACCTACAAGTCAACTTAGTCTCCTCATATTCAACTTCTATGCATGGTCTAATGAGGCTCGAGTTGGTTTATGTCTTACAAGTCTCATTGAAAATATAAGAGATGGGTAAAATTCAAGGATTCATAGGCTTAGCATTTCATCAAACATAACATGTGGATAGGTTGACATCACAACAAGCAAGCTAATTAATTATGGAGGCATATTAAATTAAGCATGATTAATCTCCATGTTTGTTTCTTCTAATTCCCCATTAATCGTAGTCAAGCAAACTACTCACTCATGATCAAGTTTAACATGTTAATAAGGTTGTCAATCATACTAACAAAGCAAAACATGATGAATAAATGATGTGATTAACAATAATTAAACAAGGGTAAAAGAGAATTATACCTATGAAGATGATTCCAAATAATAAAGAAAAGAATAAAAAAAGAGAACTTGATTGATTGATGAAGAGTTGTCAATTCTCCAATAATAACCTAATAATATTCAATTAACGCAATAATAATAAAGCTTGAAAAATAATTAAGGAATGTGTAATTTGTGGAATGATTGAGGTTTATATATTCTAATCTACTCCTAATATAATCTAAGAGGATTTCTTTCTATCTAAGAGAGCTTAATCTAAGCCAAGAATTCTTGATTTAATCTAAGAAAACTTTCTACTATGGGAGCTTGGTTTCTTGATTATTACAAATGGAGTATATAGTAGTACATCATTAGGTTAAGAAAGGGTAGATTAGTAAATAGCATTGCTAAGTGTTGAGTAGGGAAATGCTCCTCTCGAAGGAGTTGCGCATATCACGTTGCTAGCCCCGCCATAATATGCTCGGATCGTCTTGAAGCACGGCCGGTTCTGCCACAGGATCCGTGCGTCTCTGGGAGAAGACGCTCGGATCATGGGTCTTGGAGACGCTCGGATCGAGCACGGGACGCTCGGATCTGAGACAGTGTTCTTCTTCATTCTTGTCTGCCAAACAATCCGAGCGTCTTGGAGGGGAGACGCTCGTCTTGGGTCTTGGGACGCGCGGATTGGCGAACAGCTTGTCTATTTAAGCTCGGATTGTAAAACGGACGTCATTTCCTCATCCGGACTCCTATTGGAGTGATTCAATAGCCTAGACCACTTGATTTTTCGACGCCGTTTCATCTAGAATAATTTCAGAGCCAAAGAAGCAACCCTTGGTTTGGTTCCGAGCAATTTCTTCTTGCAATGACTGCCTTCTCGTCATCCTTGCTCTTAAGCCTATGATCCTTCTATATACTCTTTATTCCTACACCCTTGGTCATCATTCTTGCCTCCTATTCATACTAGTCCATCCAATATCATCAAAAAGCTTCCAAATAAGCACGAGAGATGGGAATTTCCGCCTCAATATCTTTTTTCCTACAAAACATATGAAATGCACTAGGAAAGAAAAATAGACAGAGCTTTCTCTATCTAACTTTTCTAAATTCCCATTTTTAGAAAAGCGTATTTTTAATATCATTTGTCATCCTTCATCAAGATGAAATGTGGCAATCCCTAACATAATTTATCTTGATCAACATCTTCATGTCAATCTTATGCTTTAAGTACTCTAAATCTCTATTTACCTTTAAAGAGACCCTCGCTTTAAAGTAAATCTACTCTTGAGTAACAATTTTTTCGGATTGTAATGCTATGACTCATATGTAACAAGGTCATAATACTATCACTTTCCCATTTTAAGGTAAAATGGGAAAGTTAGAAAGAGAAAGCTATGCCTTCTCTCTAGAATAATTAGGGTTTCTTCTGCATAATGGCTAAGAAACCTAAGACTAAAATCTCCCAAACTAAAAAGAAAACTACTACAAAAGCAAAATTAAGGCTATCATTTAGTAATCTCTCTCATATTGATCTCGACGACTCAAGTATGGCTGCGAATCTTGCTTCAGGAAGTGGAATCTCTCAATCTGCAGATGCAAAAAGTACCAAATCAATTGGAGAAATTGTTGGAATTGCTCCCCTGGAATTGGATTCAATTGTGGAACAGGAAATTCAACCTGAATCTGAAGAGGCGGTTAATTGTGAAGATTCTCTTGATTCTGAGGAAAATTGTGAAGCTGATAGGAGTGGTTGGACTCAGGTCTCTAAACGTTATCGTTCCAAATCGCCAGTAAGTTCACCTTCGTCTCCTGCTTCAAAATTGTTACAATTGTCCAAGGAGGATGTAAAACCTGAATTAGATTTTTGGTCGACTGCTGTAGTATGTTATGTCCTGGGTGGTAACCCGCCATGGGAACTCTTATATGGTTTTGTGAATCGGTTGAGGGGAAAATACAAATATGATATCATTCTTGCCTAATGGAGTTTTCCTAGTGAGGTTTCCTACCATGGAATGTAAAGATTTGGTCCTCAAACAAGGTTTCCCTATGTTTGATAACAAGCCTATGGTTGTCAAACCATAGACAGAAACCACCTCACTCGCAAAAGAAAAAGTCAAAGCAGTTCCTATATGGATCCATCTTTGTGGCCTAGGGTTGAAATTATGGGGAGAGAATTGTCTCTCTAAGCTGGGTTCTATCATAGGAACTTATATGCGTGCTGATGGTGTTACTATGGATAAAACTAGATTGGGTTATGCAAGATTAATGGTCGAGGTGCAAGAAGGACAAAATCTACCAGACAAGATTTACTTTAAGGATGAAAAGGGAACTGAGGTCTGTGTTCTGGTAGAATATGAATGGCGTCCTGATGTTTGCACTGCTTGCAAAGGCATTGGGCACACTACTGAACAATGTAAGAAAAAGACAGCTCCTAATGCTCCTGTGACTGCCCATGTCCAGCGTAAACAAACTCAGGTGTGGAAACCAGTCAGACAGATTCCTAATCAGCTTGGTAAGGATCCTGTACCCCCTGCTGTGATCAATCATGTGTCTCCTACTCACTCTTTTGGAGGACCTATAATCCATAATTCAAGTGTATTAATTCCTATTAGCCCAATCATTCAACTTACCAGACAGGAACATAATACTCCTGTCTCTCCTTCAAAGACTTATGTTGAAACTGTGATTAGTGATACTGATAATGCTAGTCCAGACATGAATTGGGGAACTGTTTCAACAGTATTGATTAATAATGGATAATATAGGCTGTTGGAACGTGAGAGGTCTTAATAATCCTAATAAACAAGTAGAAATTAAATGGTTTTTGCATTTGAATAAAATAAGCCTTTATGGTTTGGTTGAAACTAAGGTGAAGGCTCATGACTTCTCTACTATCTTAAATAATTTGGGTCAACACTGGTGTGGTATCAATAACAATTTACATCATCCTAGTGGGCGTATTTGGATTATTTGGGCTCCTAATGTTTTTCAGACTAGTACTATATCATGCTCTGCACAACAAATCACTGTAGAAGTTAAGGAGTTTGCAAGTGGGGATATTTTTTGGTTTACTGTTGTTTATGGTTTTAATGATGAGGCTAACAGAAGAAGTCTGTGGGATGAGCTTAAACAGCTTAGGATTCAAATAACTTGCCCCTGGTGTGTCAATGGAAACTTCAACACTAACCTTGATTATAATGAAAGATTGGGGAGGCCTGTGTTATGGAGTGAAGTTGCTGATTTTAGGCAGTGTGTGGATAGCTGTGACATCACGGATTTACAAGCCCAGGGATCTTTCTTCACATGGAACAACAAGCAGGAACCTTCCACGAGAGTGTTCTCTAGGATTGATAGATGTCTGGTATCCAATGAATGGTTGATCCAATATCCTAATAGCTACGCCTATTTCATGAATGAAGGTTTGTTTGATCATACTCCAATTCTTTGCTATAGGAGGCAGAGTAGTCAACCAAGGAAAACTTCATTTAGATACTTCAATATGTGGGGTATGGATCCTGATTTTATAGCTATTGTCAAAAGTGAATGGACTAAGCATGTTGGTGGCATTTCTATGTTCCAAATCATCACTAAACTCAGGAATTTGAAAAACCCACTCAAGCAACTGAACAAGAATAGGTTTGCTGATATTGAAAAAGCTACTACAGTAGCTAAGATGCAGCTAGATAATATCCAAACTAAACCCCACAATCAGCCTCATGACTTGATGCTTAGAAAGAAAGAAAGAAAGAGATGCTGCTACTGTTTTCTATTACCTTCAAAAGGCCCAATTCAGTTTCCTTCAACAGAAAGCAAAGGCAGCTTGGCTCAAGGAGGGGGGATGAAAATACTTCCTTTTATCACATAATGATCAAAGCCAGGCAAGTACCTAATAATGTTTTACAGATCAAAGATATGCATGGTTATTCTCATTCTGACCCTGGAGCTATTGAGAATGTTTTACAGATCAAGCCAGGCAAGCATGTTCAGCCACTCCATGTTCCCACTGTTAGGACTGGTAAAATTCTTTCTCCTGCTCATGCCAATATTCTCCTCAAACCACTCTCCCCCGAAGAGGTTAAAGCTTGTATTTTTTGCTATTCCTTCATCCAAATCCCTAGGGCCTGATGGCTACTCAAGCCAGTTCTTCAAAGACTCTTGGGATATAGTGGGTGGGACATCTTTAGTGTTGTGAACAATTTTTTCACCACTGGAAAGCTACTAAAACAAGTGAATGCTACTAATATCACCCTTATACCCAAGAACTCTAACCCTGCTAGTGTTATGGAGTTTAGACCTATCGCTTGTTGTAACACAATTTACAAATGCATTGCTAAACTTCTATGTGCCAGATTGAGTCAATTGCTACCTGACATGATTAGTAGCAATAAAGGAGGGTTTATTCATGGGAGGAATATAGTTGAAAACGTCTTGATTTGCCAGGATATTGTGAGACTATATAAGAGAAAAGTTGTCTCTCCCCGTTGCCTTATCAAAATTGATTTAAAAAACGCTTATGATACTGTAGAGTGGGAATTTTTACTCCAGATGCTAGTTGCCTTGAATTTTCCTAAGCATTTCATTGATTTGGTGATGATGTGTGTTTCTTCTACTTCCTACTCTTTGTCCTTAAATGGTAATTCTTTTGGCTTCTTCAAAGGTAATAGAGGGCTGAGACAAGGGGATCCTCTCTCCCCTTTACTATTCACAATTTGTATGGTGTATCTATCTAGGATTTTGAGGGTAGTTGGACAGCAGCAAAACTTCAAATTTCATCCTATGTGTGGTCCACTACAGCTCAATCATCTCCTTTTTGCTGATGACCTTTTACTTTTTTCCAAAGGTGATGAATCCTCCATAATGTGGCTTCTAAGGGCTTTCTCTACTTTCTCTGTTGCTTAAGGCTTGTGCCTTAATAGAGATAAATCTGAGATCTTTTTTAATGGGATGGCCTCTGGGGTAACTGATGGTATCATACAAGTCTCTGGTTTTAAGAAAGGGTTGCTTCCTTTTAGATACCTTGGTGTACCTATATCCTCTAAGAAGCTTACTAAAAATGAAGGTATGAAGCTCATTGATAAGATTACTACTAGGATCAGATCCTGGGGAGCTAGACACTTAAGCTATTCTGGGAGATTGGTGTTGGTTAACTCTGTCTTGACTGGGCTCCATTCTTATTGGTCCTCTATCTTTCTCATTCCCAATGGTATCCTTAACAAGATTGATGTTGTATGTAGAAATTACCTTTGGGGTGGCAATGAGAATTACCTTAAAGCTCCTAATAGTAACTGGGATACTTGTTACACTCCAAAAGAGGAAGGAGGACTGGGCATTAAAGCATCCAAACTGTGGAACAAAGCTCTTTTAGGCAAATATGTTTGGTGGGTTGCATCTAAAAAGGATCACTTGTAGGTGAAGTGGGTGAATCGCGTTTATATGAAAGGAGCATATTGGACCAGCTATGAACCTCCTAGTGATTTTAGTTGGTCGTGGAAAAAGATTGCTTCTCTTTTCAAAGTTTTTGCACCTGCTTACTCTACTGGTAAATGGCTTGGGGGGGACACTGATTATAGAGTTCAGGATGGTTATCATTGGTTAAGAAATGCTAAACCTAAGGTTATTTGGAGATTTTCTTGTTTGAATCACTTGAATGTTCCTAAGACTTCCTTCATCTATTGGGCTGCAATGCAAGGACGGCTTATGACTAATGATAGACTTGTTCGAATGGGGGCTAGAGTGGATACCCGTTGCTTTCTTTGTGGACTTGCTGATGAGACCCATCAACATATTTTCTATAACTGTCCATACTCTTTTAAATGTATCTCCCTGCTGCAGCAAAGTCTTAAAATCAATGTCCCTGCTGATACACTTAGCAGATGGTTTAATCGTGGTCATGGAGGTACAAGGTTGCAGAAAAGCATTATTTGTGTTGTTTATGTAGCAATGACTTATGCTATTTGGAGGGCTCGAAACAAGGCAAGGATCTCAGATTATGTACTCTACCCAGTTGTACTTGTCAGGAATATCATTAAGGAGGTCCTTACTCGGTTTTGGGCAAGGAACAAAGGCAATCTCACAAGACGGGAGGCTGATTGGATTACAAGTATTGAGGCTTAACCTTTCTATGTTTATTTTTCATGTGATAATTTTGGCCCTGTTTTTGTAATTTGATTAGATTATACGCAACAAATACTCCTACCTGATGATGTAATTTGGAATTGATTCTTTATATATATTTATATATTTATATATATATATATATATATATATATATATATATGTATATATATATGTATATATATATGTATATATATATGTATATATATATATATATATATATATATATATATATATACTTACCTTTTACCAAAAAAAAAAAAGGGAATTTAGAGACGTTTGTGTTTGGAACACAAAACCTTAGATAAAGATCTAAGAATCCTAACATCTTATGCGTTTTCTTAAGTGATCCTAGAATGGTCTTAAGCAAGCATTAAAGGATTATACTTTTCATTCATGTGATAATAGTGAATGGTTTCATTCACATGATTGAAGAATCGTGATTATACATGAAGTTAAGTGGGAGCTAGAATTGTTTCTCCATGTCTTATATGTTGATGACATATTACTTATTGAGAATAATGTACCAATTCTCTCTTCTGTCAAGAGTGATTGGGAGACTAGGAAAAGGTGCAATATACCTTAGATTACCGAATCTATATGAGAGTATATTGGCATAGAGTTGAGAGTCTTATGAGGATGAGATCTTTCGTATCTGTTGTACATCAACAAGGTTGAATGGGTTATTCATATTGATGGAAGTGGAATTACTATGATGGAGTCATAGTCGTTCACTGAACCTATTGAGTTGTTGATTACATGAAATCGATTTCTAAAGTTTCCGCCATTAGAATGATCATGTATGCAAACAGACACACATGCCATGATGTATCATATGCTAAGAGCATAATAAGTCAATGACAATATAATTCCCATGATATGGCTTGTGAAAGCCTTAAAGAACATCCTTGAGATTCTTGAGGAGAATTAAGGATTTGTTCATATATGTTTGGATGATATGCTAAGTTATGTGTTGAAGGGTTGCACAAACTTTAATTTCCAAACCAAAAGGAATTTGTTGAAATCCTAGGATGTCTTATTGACTTAGGAGTAAGAGACTAGAAAAGTGTTTTAGTTTCACGCATTGCAAATTCTACAAAAGGAATCTAAGTAAATTGTGATAAAGTGGTCAACGTAGGGATTAAAGGTGAATCCCTCTACAAATGACTTTATCACATGTTATGCGATAATAGTGGGAGCATCTTTCAAGTTAAAGAGTCCAAGTCTAGTAAGAAGACTAGACAAATACTTAGAGATAAGTTGAAGTTATTAGAAATAACGTTGAGTAGAAGGAAATAACAATGGACAAAGTTGGAATATATGGATATAGGATATATCCACTTGCCAAGCTTTTATTGCATTTCAACTAGTGTAAAAGCTACACTAAAGATTATAAGATATGAAGTAGTAATAGTGTATTGACTATTCATATGTGATAATCGCATTTATCGTTTGAGTTTTATTAAAACTCGCCCATTACTTTGTTAAATCCAAATGGGTTGTAAAGACAAATTGAACCCCATTAAAGTGAACTGGAATGACATGGTATTCACCCCTAGTTACTTATATGAGGTGACGTCTCGAAGTGACTAGAGTGTGATGCGATTGATGGCAAGTTCACGTGCCATAGAGTTATACGGGATGACTAGTCGATCACATAGGCAGACTGTATGGGACACTCTGTCGGGCAGTAGCCACTTATAGAGTTCTGGTAATTCATAAAGCTTGGTTATGGCAAGAGCTCCTATAGTGTTCTTAGGCGTCGATTCTTTTGACTAGAGACTATTCGCCCAAGTTGGCACAAATTTATGATTAGCTTTGATTTATGCTCTACGACTGTCGTAAATGAGGTCAAATGGGAATATTTTGGGTTATGATGAATTGTGGCAGAACAAAGGGAATAGTGCGATAGGAATTGTCCAATCCTTGTCACGGTTGTTTGAATTCTCAAGGCCACTCGAGGAGTAGTGAACTGGAAATGCGTGGCCACGCTCGGAAGGTATCTATGCTAGTTAATTCCGGTCAGACAGTTACACTCCAGATCAAGGAAACCAATCAAGATATGATCAAATGCAAGGTCGACCTGCAAGACACCTTGCATTTAGTGGGAGATGATGTAATAGGACAAGAGAATTGGTGACGCACACTTGTTAAGACAAGTGGGAGATTGTTGGAGTGAGTGTCCTCAACAATAGTGCGATCACATGATTTGATTATAAATCTCATAACAAGAATACACAAGGGATGATCCTTCATTTAAAATCAACTGATCAACATTTATCGGTAACGATTAGCTTACTGGTGTTTGACGTTACTGTCATATGATGGTGGTGTTCAGTTGATCCCTTTAGGTCACACCTATAGGATGAAGCCCAAACATAAATATTAATTGATTGTATATTGATACAGATTAATTAATCACCTTAATATATTATGTGAGTTAATTATATCTTATTGTAATTGGATTAAATAAGATTTGATTTAGTAATTAAAAGGTTAATTCACTATATTAATTGAGTTGTTGCATTATTTTGAGGTAGAGGTAATAAGTTGTTCAAAGTTACAAAAGGTTGTAATTTTAACTAACTAGCAATTGTAGGACCCATTATATATTGATATAATGGTAGTATACTATTTAAAAGTTGAGTGTATATTATTTTATTGATTGTAATATTTAATTATTAAATGATTATATTAGTAAATTATTATGTAAGATAATTGAACATATGACTTATAAGCATTTGTGGGACAAATGACAAAAGGCAAAAATGGACCTAAGAGGCTCCATATAGCCAGCAATATAGAGCAAAATATGCTCAATTTTGTCTTGTTTATTTATGTTGGAATAAAGTGTGATTGTGATACTTCTATGACACATCTTACATAATTGTTTCCTACACTTTACCTTATCAAACAAGAGAATAAAACAAGAACAAAAGATTCTCTTTTGCTGCTCATGTTGGCCGGCCATAATGGTCTTTAAATAGACCATTGTGTCATTTTTGAGTTAGTTGATCTTTTGGCTCAATTACTAGCTTATTTCTCTATCTCTTCACACATGCAAACTCAAAACTACAACTCACATAATTCATCATAATTTACTAGTAGTAGTAATTGATTTTAATAAGGTAGTAATTTATATTAAGGGTTTACTACTATTATTATCTAGTTAATAATCTTAGTAGTATTTGGGTTTACATCTTGGGTGCAACTTATTGGAGTGTCTTCTATACTTGGAGTCTTAGGAGGATCATCCATCATTTTAAGCTCAAGAACAAATAAGGAAGGTGACCTTATTTGTGCCCAATATTTTGAAACATATAACAATGTAAAGGACATTGTTTTTCCTTATAAATCTCTTATTTTGTTATGCATGCATTAGATCTAAAGAACAAATAATTAAGAAGTTAATTAGTTCACTATTAGGGGAGTCTAATAATAGGTATATGAACCTAACACTTGTTACTCGGCCGAGTAAACTGTCATGTGTTTTCTGGTCAGGCTATTGTCCAGGAACACTCGACCGACTAGTGTAATACTCGGCCGAGTAGGGGGTACTCAACCGAGTAACCGGTCTGACGAGATTTAATTCCGCGGTTTGATTAAGGATGATTAAAGGTTATATAAATAGTGTTTTTACAGTTTCTATTCATTTTACCAAAACCTAATTACATTATACGCTCCTCTAATCATCCGTAATCACTCTCAAGGCGATTGATCGTTGTGCGTCTTCTGTTCATCTCTTTTGCATCGGTCAGTCACTAATTTCACATCTTTTGTTTATAGTTGTTCTTAGGGTTTTTCCCTAATGTTGGATTTGGGGAAAAGGGTTGTTTGGCATGTTTGTGATTAGATTATTGTGATTATTGTTAGGTGAATGATACGTAAAGGAACGTTTCTAGCTTCTGTTGTATACTCATGATTCGGATCAGTGATAAGGTAGGGTTTTCCTATTCAGTTACCTGTTTAATTGATTTAAAATGGTGTTAATTGTTGTATTGGCATGATTGGAGTTATTGTTGGAATTGTCTTTCTTGGTTGTTGGAATTGTTATTGTTTGTCTATGTTGCGAGGTGCGTCTTCGGCTGAGTGGAGTCATTTTCGGGAATGGCTTCACGCACTTGATTTGCCCCTTGTGGTTGCCGTCACAAAGGGGGGTGTGCATATTAATGGACATGGGTTATTGCTCGTTGCGATGAGCGAGGCTTAGGTGGGCATGGCTGCGGTCCCCTACTGGCGGTGAAGATTACCTGTCGTAGAGGGTAATCTGGCAGGCCTACACACTTAAGTGACATGTCTGTTGCTCGTTGCGATGAGCGGGGCTTAGGTGGGGACGGCTGGGGTCCCCCACTGACGATGAGGATTACTTATCGCGGCGGGTAATCTGGCAGGGCTACACACTTATGTGTGTAGCCGGATATGAGATGTGATTTGAGTTGGAGAACGGTTGTATAGTTATTTGCCTTGGTTGTTTCTTTGTGATTAGCTTATCTTGATTATTCAGTTGACTGGCCCCGTTGTGTGTTGTAAACTGTGGTGATCCATTCGGGGATGGTGAGCAGATTGTGAGAGGTGATGATTACATTTAGCTGCGGGGACAAGGATGGGATGTCATCACTTTTAGTCTAGCTTCCGTTGTCACGAGTTTAGATAATTTGTATTGAGATTTATATACATTTACTTTGGTTTTCAGTTGAGACGATGTATTGACTAAACTTTATACTTTAATAATTGTTCTTGAATGGTTACCTTTGATATATTTACCTCGGGCAACCAAGATGATAGCATCTTCGAATGCTAGGGTGGTCCTTGGTAAGACACCTTGGTATGTGGGGGTGTTACAAAGTGGTATCAGAGCAATGATTTTGAAACCTATAACCAATGAACTTAGAGAGTCTAAATAAAATGAACCCGGGTAGAAGTTGTTTGGAGCTACCGCGAAGGCTTGGGAGACGTCCTAAGGCCGCAACTTTTCACTTACAACTTCGGGCCGATCACTATGGGATGTGTCAAGGGGATCTTTGCATGTATGTGTGTTTATATGTGTGAATAGAGTGGTGTATGTGTATTTTGGTTGGAAGTGATGGGGAAATTGTACTATGTGGTAATCTATGTGCATTAATATGAACTAGTGTGGTGATTTTGACAAGTAATATGATTGGCATGGGTGAGGGGAGGAATAATGTGGGTAGTACCGAATTGTGATATGTTTGGTTTGAATTTCATTTTGATGAGATGTGATGCGTATTATTCGGTTTGGAAGTATGAGCAAGAATGTGGTAAGAAAGGATGAACGTGACTTCTAGCATGTGTTGTATATGAATGCTGTGTTAATTTACATGTGGGTATGATAAAAGTTCATATATGTACTGGTTTTTAAAAGTATTGAGTTGCTGTTGTTTGCCTTATTCATGTTTAAGTTGTTTTGTTAAGAAAAATTGATTTGTATGAAAACTAATTACGGAAGGGTTGTCTTAAAACTTTCATATGTCGAGTTCTAGGAATGATATTGCAGTGATTCCAATTGTGGTGATATGTTGTCTTCCTACGATTCTAACGATAGGTCACACGCAAAAAATGACCAAGTAACGAGTGAGATATGTCTGTTTTACGAAAACTGGACGTTGGTGAGAACTGTACAGGAAATCGGCCGAGTAGGGCCTACTCGGTCGAGTAACTTTCGTATTCGGCCAAGTAACCCGTATTCGGCCAAGTAGCCTTCTGTGAAAATATGGGTCAGCTTGTGGAGTCGGAAACTCGGCCGAGTGGTATAGTTACTCGACTGAGTACCCTGTACTCGACCGAATACGTTATGTACTCAACCGAGTACCTCTTTGGGTGGTTGTTTTGAGTCGACCGTTATGTTCTTACATTTGTTTTGAGTCGTAAGTTATTTGCACACATATGTCTTGGGTTTTAAAGCATTCTTTTACATATGTGACGGTCTTGATACGTAAGTTACCAGATACTATGATGTGCAGAATACTAACTTATGTAGGATATGTGTTTGGTGAGGAGGACATGGGTACATGTGATTGTGGTGGATAGTGGAAAGAATAAGCGAATTTGACGAGTGATTGAGATAAGGAGCACATTCTTTTAGCTATGGTGAGTGAATTATTCGTTGGCTTAAGTGGTGTATTAAGCATTAATGTTATGGTCACTTTGGTCGGGTGGTGGTAGCTATGCGAATTGGAAGAATGTGTTATGAAGGGGCATATGAGTTTGACCTTGTGTGAGAGATGTATTTAATCAAGTGGTAACTTACGCGATCGGGATTGGCTAGTTAGATTTGATTATGGGTCTGTGATGTGTGTAAGTGATTGTGTGAGGTTCTGACCTTATGAGTAGTAGTATGTTATGATGTTCATAAAGTTGTTATCTAACTATTCCGTGTAATATGATGTGTTTTGGTGATTTAGTAAGCGGTATTAAGAAAGTTTCTTTCTCAAGGAAGTTATACCGAGCCAGTAATTATGAGATTGTATAAGTTGCGATGATTAACGATGTGGTTGTGGTGTCTCGGGTTGCGATCCGAGCACGGTACTCCATGTTGCGATGCGAGTACTTTCACGTTGCGGCTGTTGATGGGGGTGTTACGATGCCGTCATCGGTTGTGGTGGAGTAGTTGGGGTACTTGTGAGATGAACATTTGAAATACTATGTCAGTCTAGTATGGGTATATAGATTGTTGTTCTGTTTACTGTTGTTTCCAATGATTTTGGCTTGAGGGTTAGACTAGAGTATACTACGGACGAGAATTGCACATGTGGCCGATGTTGTCATAGTTACAGTGATACCTTGTTGAAGAAACATAGTTGTGGGAGGTGGTTGGAACAATTTGATCTTATGTTAGATGAGACTTTTGTTGACATAGTTGTGGCAAGTAATTAGCAGAACATGTGGGTACTGAGCTGGAAGTTGCGGTTGGTTCATAATCTTTTATCCGAGCAGTAAGTATGGAATGTTTGAGAATTAGTATCATGTTAAGTTTTGGACGAGTCCGATGACAATAAAAAAGGGGAATTTGAGGACCTAGTGAGTGTGTAACAATTTATGGATCATGGGTGATGTTGTGGGAACATGTAATACCCGTCTCATCTATGAATTAGATTTGTATAAATATTAGAGAAGTGTGATTATTGGAACAAAAGTAGTAATAATATTATATATATATATATATATATATATATATATATATATATATATATATATATATATATATATATATATATATATATATATATATATAGAGAGAGAGAGAGAGAGAGAGAGAGAGAGAGAAAAGATCAAGTGAGTCCACCCAATTTCATTGAGTCCCTAAGTCCTCTTTAGGGCCATTGAAAAGATGAGATGAGGGGTTGAGATTGAAAGGGAAAAGGTGTGACACCCTCATTTATCGCGGAAAAGTAAACACGTAATTCTAGAATAAAACAGCATGGATATGTTTGTAATAGGTTCATTTGGGTAAAAACCTGTAATTTTTAAAAACCTGAACCTGTTATAAAGATATCCAAATTGGAAGGTGTCAAAACATACAAGGTCTAAATAGAAGTTTCGCAACATAACCATTGCTAAAGTCGCGAATAGCAAAGTTATACAACCAAATGTAAAGAGAGAGACATATGTCCCTAAAATGTATATGACATAAAAAGTGTTTAAGGGTCACAAAATAATAAAGTCAATCTAGGTCCCAAGGTTACTTTGCTCGCTAGCTCGTCCATGTACCCCATATATGCATCACCTACCTGTCATTCGCATTTTATACAAATACGAAAGCCACAGTCAGTGGGGAGTAACTCCGAGTTCTCCCAGCCACGAAATGTCATAATTAATATACCATGTAAACATAAGAATATGAATATGAATAACACATAGCCTTAGCATATAGATGCTAGACAATCGTGCTTATCATGTGAACAACAATATAACAACACATAGTCCTAGCCTGTGAATACTAGACCGACTCATACTACACTATCATGTGAATCACATAACATCCAGGAATCCAAACTCTATCAACCATAGCCGGCTTGCATCTCACCTTCTATGATTCATAGAATCATCAAACAAGAAAGGACAATATATATCAAAGACAGGCATAAGTTCTTAGCACGGTCAATAGTCACTTTGTAACTCGAGTCTATACCACGAGGTAGGGAAGGTAATCGAACCGGTATCCTGACTCAGAGGTTCTATAAAAACATGGCCAAGACACAACACAACCCTAGTCCTAAATCTGCGCAGACCTAGACATGCGGATACACACCACCGCACCCAAGACCCACAATTTATAAAACCATGTGAGTACCCTAAGGAGTCCACCAAAGGGTTGGCTAGTACTTAAGCTGACCACTTACTCTCAAAATAAGTAACGAGGTCATGCCCCAACTTGGATATAAACCCACCAAGTCAGGAACACAAAGGCTATTGAGCAGTGAACATACACTCGTCAAAGACTGAAAAGACCTATCTTTAATGAAGGCCGAAATACTCACCTAGGACCTAAATAAAACCAATCTAGGTCCCAGCCTGAATACTTTAGCCCACACCACACAAGACAAGTAAGACACCCAATTAACCATAAGAGAGGCAAAGAGTCCAAACTTGCACACTCGTATGATCATACACACCCTAGTATCTGAAAGGCTACGCAAGAACATATTCAGCTGACAATCCAACAATATCTCCAATATCAATAATAATCCAAATTCCAGCTAACCGTTAATCTCATAATTCATGAGAACAAGCTAAAATGGCAACAGGGCAAGAAGACTCAAGCATAAGGCATCCAAAGCATCCAACAACCAACATGTGAAATGATAATTACAAATATCAAGGCATAACATAAAACTTCCAATGACAACCAATCTCACCTCAAAGACAAACCCTCGACCCGAGTCCCGCGACGGGTCATCGGTCAAATCGAGGCTGACTGGTTTAAACCTAGTTTGACCAAACTCGTTCGGTCAATAATCTGCCCACTCGAGTCTTGGCCTACTTTGGCCCAAATCACAAATTTTATCGCAATATTATTCTCATGCTATTTCCAATTTCTATCATGTGAAAAACGAAAGTAAAACATTATCAATCACCTAAACACTTAACAAACAACAAGCACAACATTAACTACTAATGTGACATTAATTCGTTGAGTAACTCGGAATAGTTACCTTACGCTAGCAAAGAGACAAGTAATAACTTGAGAAAGCTCCTAAAACCCAAAATTACTCTTCATCTTCAACCACATATGAGCCACCTAAAATAATTAGGTGAAAGGACGATATTAACGAATTATCGTTATATAAAATAAGAGACGGTTATTTAATTATATTTTAAATAAACCAAACTAGCGTCAAAACAATTTATAGACACGGCCCAAAAGTTATTATGACAACCTCAAACTCGGCCTAACCACCAACTACACATGGCCTCAAACTCGTGACTTAGCTAGGCCACTGCCTAGGCCACGGCCAGGCCGCTGCTAGGCCAACAACCCAACGACAACAACCCGCTACCAAAACTTTTCCGCAAAGCCACCCAAAACAATCCATACATGTCAGCATACACCGTCTTAAATATACCACTTACTAGCTAGCATCCCAAATGATCCCTAGAGGTCAGTATACACCGTCTCAATCATCTCCACATATCAGTATACACCGTCTCAACTATACAACTGACTAATTAACATCCATAAGGATCCCTATATATAATTATACACCGTCTATCTCAGCATCTATAACAGTCTTATAATAAATAAAGCTGAAAGTATAAATTGGGTTTGTAGAAATACATAACGAAAATGAATGTTACTTACATCGGAATGACGAGAACGACGAAAGGAGCGCTATGGAACAAAAATAGTTGAAAACGGATAAGGAACGAAGCACCGACGTCGATTAACAGATCAAATTTTGAAAAGGAAAGAAAACTCGCCAGAAGAAGAAAAAAGAACAAAGAAGAAGAAAAGAGACGTGAGTTCGTGAAATGAGACAGCAGCCTGCTAGCCTGCTATTTATTATACGTATCTTTCTTCATCGTTAAGTAATTTCGCTCGTTTTTAAAACCGTCTCGAGTTAATAAAATCGGTTTTAGTAAAAGTTTCAGTAATAAAACGGAATCAATAATAAATAAATTTAATGAGTGAAAATAAAATAAACTCAGCTAGTTAACGTAAATAATAGGAATTCGATTCGAATCGGAGTTATTAACGATTTTTACTAAATTAGCGGAGTTTAACGAAATTTGATAATTTAGGAAAATAAATTCAAAATGGTTAACTCGATGACTTTTTCTAAACCCAATTCGTGTTGTCAAAATAGGGTAGGTCGAGAAAGGTTAGTCTCACCAGTAGAAATGTGACGGTCTATAGCTAGACGGAAATTGAGATGGAAGTTATTATTATTACCGTCACTATTATTATCCGACCAAAATACGAATACATTTATTCTCATATAAATTATGTCCCGAAATATAATTTAATAATACGTACTTTAAAAATATTCTTTTCATTAAAATCGTGCTTGAAAGGAATTAATTATATTAAATAATTTAAAAATATAAAATAAGGTGATTAAACGGCTAAATAAATTTTAAATGTCAAAATGGGAAATTCGCGGGTGTTACAATCACCCCATCTTTTAAAAAGTTTCGTCCTCGAAACTAGAAAGTAGAAATGAAAAGCTATAAAAATAAAACTGGAATTGGAATCGGTAACCAAAACATTTTAAAGGTTATTTATCGTAAGAATCAAAATTCTTTCAAAAGTTTCAAATAAAATTTTTCGACAGAACCAAATTCTCATCAAGGGAACGAAAGTGTTCTCGTTACGTATTCAAGAACATCACATTCCAAATCAAAGATAAGGTCAAAAGGCAAATCATTTGTATAAATCAAAAATCAAAATACCTTCAAAAACATTAATGAAGAGTTTTCAAAAATAAAAGTCTCATTCATGGAACGGAATTGCTCTTGTCGTGCACACAAGAACGCTAACTTTCCAAGTCAGAGACAAATTTAAAACAAAAACTATTCGCCGATAAGCGTAGAACAAGTTATCAAACGTCTCCAATAACTCGTTCTAACATCCGATCAACAATAAAATCAAAATAAGAGAAAGGCAATCTACTCAAATTTTCTTTTGCGAAAAGCCAAAATAGAAATAAAGGTTTCACTTTTAAACCCAAATGGGGGTCAAATCCCTGAAAATGTAACATTAAATTTTGACAAAGAAGTCATAAATAGATCAAAGTTAACAGAAATTGGATAAAATTTAAAGAAATCTCGGGTTTAGCGATTAAAATCATGATAAAGAAGTCTATACTCAAGGAACAAATATGGAATTAAATCAAATTTTCATTTTCAAATCTTTAAAAATAGGTTAGGTTTGCGATGACATAAACTTTTAAGAATGAATCGAAACTGGTAGCTTGAAAGTTTAGAAGTTGTACAAAAAGGAAAGTAACTTAGATAGCATAAAAACGAAGTATGTTAAGAGAGCTCAAACTTAACCAATAAGAGAGCTATAATGACTTTCATAGGGTAAAAATTGAAGTCAAAATTACAAGGATGTCAAAGACAGAGTTTCACAGGATACGAGTGTCAAACTTAAAGGAGGAGCAAGATGAAGCGAGGAAATGAGGTATGAACGGTAACGCTTATGATCAAGGAGAAAGGGAAATTAGACAACAAGGAAACACCAGATACTCAAATCTCATACAACAATGTCATCACTCCACTAAGGAAACAAAGGGTAATAACCAGGTCAGGAAATGATAGGAAATTTAAAAAAAAAGATATATGAACATGTCAAGATGTGAGACTAAAAGAGTCGAATCATAAAGATAACTAGTTACCAACCAGTAAGAGATATTAGAATTAGGGAGGTATTCAAGACAAGGAAATAACGAGTAAACTTTTATACTTAAGAATCAAATCCAACCAAGGTATGAACGAAAGGGAGGAAAATGATTAATGGTACGAAAGAGGATTTTTAAGGCTTAATCCATACGCTTCCTAAAACTTAAGGTTCTCTCGAACAAGGTCACGTCTATTAGGGTATTGTACCTTCATGACAAAACGACCAAATCCCAAACAAGGGTCAAGGTAAAATAAACGCTCGCTTAAGGGGTGATAAATCGGTTAGATACTTCTTCCACCTATCTTATCACATATTAGGATTTCCCTAAATCAAATATACCACTCAAGTATAAAAGCATCTCTTTATCTCAAGCACTCGACACAACCTCAATGTTTTAAAAACCAAAGAATGAATTGACAAATACTTCTCAACAAAGTTCTCAAGGAACAACTAACACCAAATCACATTCCCAAACTATACGGGATTGTTAACATCTAAAAATGGGTTTTCTTCCAAATTCAAATTCTAAACTTATCTCATGTTTACTCCTAAGGCGACGACGCTCAACCTACTAAACTTTCAAATCCCAAACATAAACAACAAAGCCAAGTTCTATAACTTTAATCACATAGGCAACTCATTCCTAACACGAATACTCCACCAATCAATTATGCTCATTTTGTCAAGGAACTAGGTATAAGAATCACTAAGTATGTCTCATCACACTACCTAAGTCTTTCTAACATCACGACTTCTCAAAGCCAGGGTTAAGGGTCAGACACAAACAATCTCCTCAAAAGTCGAATTTTCCAACCAAGGTCAACATTCCTCACAAGAAAGAGTACTATCAAAAAGGCGTTAAGGAAGGATAAGCAAGGAACAAAAGACAAGTTAGGAGTACAAGCGTAGCTTTTAAAGTAAACAGAAGGGAGTTTAGAAGGAGGATAAGCACCAAGAAATTAAGAATAAGGCGAGATACAAAAAGAACGAGAAACATCTTCAAGTAAGTAGAAGCATTCTTCAAAGGTTGAACAAATCTTCAATCCTCAGCAATAGGCACTAAATCTTGATCTTCTTAAAATATAAGTGTCCTTTCAATGGAACGGAGATACTCTTGGCGATCACTCAAGAACATCAATATTCCAATTCAAAGACATAAAAATACATTTTTACACCAACAAATGATAAAACTAATTATCAGACGTCTCCAATAACAAACTTTAACACTAATTGACGTTAAAACCAGTGAAAAACATTAAAATATTTTCAAAACCTTTAGTTCAAAAAAAATTTTATAATAAGGGTAATAACTCCATTAGCTATAGATAAGCTCACGGTCATTGATCCAAGAACGCAACAATTATTAAATGACAATCAACAAACAGGTTAGTACCTAACAAAGAGCAAACACAAAGAGACTACAACATAAGGTCTGAAGTCTACCCATCTTACCCATCTCTCAAGTTTATTATTTTAAGGTCAAGTTATTTATATTGGGGTGCACAAACGTGCGTCGGGAGCAAATATGCTCTGATACCAACTGTGACACCCTCATTTATCGCGGAAAAGTAAACACGTAATTCTAGAATAAAACAGCATGGATATGTTTGTAATAGGTTCATTTGGGTAAAAACCTGTAATTTTTAAAACCCGAACTGTTATAAAGATATCCAAATTGGAAGGTGTCAAAACATACAAGGTCTAAATAGAAGTTTCGCAACATAACCATTGCTAAAGTCGCGAATAGCAAAGTTATACAACCAAATGTAAAGAGGGAGACATATGTCCCTAAAATGTATATGACATAAAAAGTGTTTAAGGGTCACAAAATAATAAAGTCAATCTAGGTCCCAAGGTTACTTTGCTCGCTAGCTCGTCCATGTACCCCATATATGCATCACCTACCTGTCATTCGCATTTTATACAAATACGAAAGCCACAGTCAGTGGGGAGTAACTCCGAGTTCTCCCAGCCACGAAATGTCATAATTAATATAACATGTAAACATAAGAATATGAATATGAATAACACATAGCCTTAGCATATAGATGCTAGACAATCGTGCTTATCATGTGAACAACAATATAACAACACATAGTCCTAGCCTGTGAATACTAGACCGACTCATACTACACTATCATGTGAATCACATAACATCCAGGAATCCAAACTCTATCAACCATAGCCGGCTTGCATCTCACCTTCTATGATTCATAGAATCATCAAACAAGAAAGGACAATATATCAAAGACAGGCATAAGTTCTTAGCACGGTCAATAGTCAGTTTGTAACTCGAGTCTATACCACGAGGTAGGGAAGGTAATCGAACCGGTATCCTGGCTCAGAGGTTCTATAAAAACATGGTCAAGACACAACACAACCCTAGTCCTAAATCTGCGCTGACCTAGACATGCGGATACACACCACCGCACCCAAGACCCACAATTTATAAAACCATGTGAGTACCCTAAGGAGTCCACCAAAGGGTTGGCTAGTACTTAAGCTGACCACTTACTCTCAAAATAAGTAACGAGGTCATGCCCCAACTTGGATATAAACCCACCAAGTCAGGAACACAAAGGCTATTGAGCAGTGAACATACACTCGTCAAAGACTATAAAGACCTATCTATGATGAAGGCTGAAATACTCACCTAGGACCTAAATAAAACCAATCTAGGTCCCAGCCTGAATACTTTAGCCCACACCACACAAGACAAGTAAGACACCCAATTAACCATAAGAGAGACAAAGAGTCCAAACTTGCACACTCGTATGATCATACACACCATAGTATCTGAAAGGCTACGCAAGAGCATATTCAGCTGACAATCCAACAATATCTCCAATATCAATAATAATCCAAATTCCAGCTAACCGTTAATCTCATAATTCATGAGAACAAGCTAAAATGGCAACAAGGCAAGAAGACTCAAGCATAAGGCATCCAAAGCATCCAACAACCAACATGTGAAATGATAATTACAAATATCAAGGCATAACATAAAACTTCCAATGACAACCAATCTCACCTCAAAGACAAACCCTCGACCCGAGTCTCGCGACGGGTCATCGGTCAAATCGAGGCTGACTTGTTTTAACCTAGTTTGACCAAACTCGTTCGGTCAAGCTGGCCCAGCTCAGAGTCTTGGCCTACTTTGGCCCAAATAACAAATTTTATCGCAATATTATTCTCATGCTATTTCCAATTTCTATCATGTGAAAAACGAAAGTAAAACATTATCAATCACCTAAACACTTAACAAACAACAAGCACAACATTAACTACTAATGTGACATTAATTCGTCGAGTAACTCGGAATAGTTACCTTACGCTAGCAAAGAGACAAGTAATAACTTGAGAAAGCTTCTAAAACCCAAAATTACTCTTCATCTTCAACCACATATGAGCCACCTAAAATAATTATGTGAAAGGACGATATTAACGAATTATCGTTATATAAAATAAGAGACGGTTATTTAATTATATTTTAAATAAACCAAACTAGCGTCAAAACAATTTATAGACACGGCCCAAAAGTTATTATGACAACCTCAAACTCGGCCTAACCACCAACTACACATGGCCTCAAACTCGTGACTTAGCTAGGCCACTGCCTAGGCCACGGCCAGGCCAAAAGCAGGCCACGGCCAGGACGCTGCTAGGCCAACAACCCAACGACAACAACCTGTTGGGGTTGGTGTCCTTAACAGTTAGTGCAAGGACTTATAAACCTCTAAAAGGATCAAAGGGCATACTTTGGTATTATTATCAGTTGATCCACGTTTATCAATAACGGTTGGCTTGCTAGATAAGTTTGACGTTATTGTCATACAGATGGCGGTGATCAACTGGTCCCTAAAAGTCACACCTATAGGATACGTTCGAGAGATGTGACGGTATGAAAATACTGTCATGTAGATGCCAAAAATTGACTAACCAGTTAGTCCGAGTTATTTGACTAGTAATTAGTCAAATACGTGATGTTGAGATATTATATTTAATACGGATTAAATATCATGGGCTAAGGCGAATTAACCAGTTAATTCGTGAAATTAAATATACGTGATTTATATTTAATTAAATGTATATTAAAATAATTATACAATACTGTTTTTGTCGGACACGAATTAATAATTCAGCTAACCCGTATTATTAGCCGATGCCTTAATTTCCGATAACCGATAACAGTTTATAATATAAACCGCGTCATATACATTTTAAGCGAGACGGGTCGGATCATCGGATCACTAGTCAAATGAGGAGAAAGTGGAAAGCCCACTCCCTCCTCTCTTGACCCGCGGACCGAGGCAACAAAAGGAGAGGCTCCCTCTCCTTTTGACCTAGCGATTTTCATTTACAGAAAAACTAGGGTTTTGGAGATAGTTTCTCTCTGAAACCTGAGATCTCTCATCTCGACAAAACTCACATCAGTTCTCCCTATATTGCAAGGCAATCGGAGAACACTGTTCTAGCACAAGGGCATATCTCGGACAAAGTCTTGGGTGCAACGATTAGGAGGGAATCTGCTTAGATTTCTGATCTTTACGCCGCAATTAAAAGGACCCGAGGTTGATTTCTATACACTTATCGTTTCTATTGTTTTATCGTTTTATGACTATAAATTGCATGTAAATTTTACGTTATAGTCCTGCAATTTAAGGGGTAGTATACGGATATTAACCCACAAGTGGTATCAGAGCGAGGCCACGTGAATTTTTCATGTGTTTTTCATAAAACGTTGTTGAAACGATGTATTTTGGTTAAAAATTTTGTCTCGGCAGCCATCCTTTTAACTCGGCAGAATTTTTTTTTAATTTGCTGCGTTTTTGGTTGCTTTGGGAACCGTGTCTTGTTTACACGGTTGCTCTTGTTGTTGTTTTGTCTCGAAAACCAAACCGTGTCATGTTTTACACGGCTGTTTTGCTTCAAATTTCATGTTGTTTTTACATGTTGTTATTTTATACGGAGATTATAGCAACATGTCAAGTTTTTGTCAATTGTCAAATTTGTTTTAATGCGTTTTTGATCATATTTGCAATTGATTTTGTCTCGAAATCAGTTTTCACGAGGGTTTGGGATTTTTCAGAAATTTTTGTACTTGATCGAATAAAGTTTCAATCGATCGAGTGTTTTTTCTGCTTGTTTTTGTTCGATCGAGTCCCTGATGTACTCGATCGACCGTGTCAAAAACCTTTTCTCGATCGAGTCCCCTGTTGTACTCGATCGACCCCCTTTCTAAACCCTGCTGCTCGATCGAGTTGTCCTCGTACTCGATCGAGTAGTGTTGCTGATATAGGTATTCGATCGACCACCAGTTTAGTCGATCGAGCACCTCCTGATTAGCATACCCCTCGATCGACTTGCAGTTCAGTCGATCGAGCCCTGTAGTTCCTCGATCGAGCACTTATGTCCCTGGATCGAGGGATTTCGTCTTTAACAGCTTTGAAAATTTGTTTCTTTTGATTTAAATTTTCCTTTGGCTTTAATATGTACTTTATCCGGATATAGTACACTCGCTTAATAGTGAATCGGTTCACTCACGTACCATATAGTTGTTTTAAAGTGTCTTTAAAATGACGGATTATAATAGATTAAAATTAAATGATAGAAGCGGTTTTATCACACGAATTTTAATCATTAAAAGGTGGTTTGGATAAATTTAACATAATTACAGAATTATGTCACGAATGAATTTGTTTTAGTTGATGCATTTTTATTTATCGTTTTGTTGAATGCCGTGAATGCCTTTTAATTACGTATTTAATTTTACAAGCGATTGTAACTTAGTGTGGCCTTAGTAGAACGTGTTACCGTAATGATGGAACACGGTCTTGGTTGTATTTTGAGATCTTGTATCTCCGTTTTGGATTTTTCACTTGTAATTACAGTTTTAATTAGAATGTAAATAGGTTTATATTTGTAATTTTAATTGTAATTTTTGAGAAGACCAAAGATGGAGACCGGATGCTCACTCCCGCTACTTGGATCAAGATGGAACATCAAGACAAGCTTTTCGGGTCCAACGGTGGATTCCAAAGTTGTATTATGTTCTCTTACTAGGATAGGCCACACTAGGACATTTTTATTTACGTTTTTGCATTCATTTATTTATTTTTCGCAACGATAATATGCATCATATTCCGCCTAAAACCAAACCACCTAATTTATTGCATGAAAACTGACACATATAGAGGTCACGAGTTAGTTTTCATTGACATTCTCATGTCACACGTTTTAAGCCATCATCCAAATAAATTCATTCACGACAGACGCTAGTTATTCGTTCACTTAAAATGAATTATAATTTTGTTGATGGGATCTTCCTCGTATAAACCAAAATTGAGAACGGTCTTTATAGGTCAAACTCCAATGAGTCCCTTCTTCGTCGGTAGGCATACTATGACCCCTTCTACGTCGGGTAAGTTGGAACCGATTGACCTATTTTATCTCAACACTATGGTCACTCGTACGATCCTGTGATCATAGTGGACTATAGATAGGATTTACGGAAATCTATCGACCAAGAGTTCTTCCTAAGAATTAGCTAAACAGTTGGCTTATCAATTTATCAAATTGAGTCTTGGGATCACTTGTATCATTCTTGAGGGAGATCAATTATGCAAGTGCGAGAGTCTACATGTTTAAAATGGATTTTAAAATAGACTTAAATCACCTCGATGAGTTGTTTTTTTCGTTTTGTTTTTCTTTCTTTTTCAAAGTAGATCACGTTTTAAATCGCTAAACATCAAATGGCTGGTTCAAGTGATAACCCAATGCCAAGTGCCACATTGGACCGTGAGTCCTGGCTTAGGATCTTCATGAATCGGATGAATCGGTCTACTCGATCAAGAATGATGGATCAAACTTCGCGGACCGGGAGGCGGCATTACGGAATGCTGCCGCTGCCGACGGAAAGCTCAAATATCTACTTGAGCCCATGCCGCCACACCCGTTCCCACGGCCGAGCTAACGAGATCGCTACTTATAACGATTTCGTCATGGAAGCGGGTGCGATTAAAAACGTGCTCATTTTTGCAATGGAATCCAATTTGCAGAAACGCTTCATAGCCCAAGGTGCAAACAAGATTTTCACCACGCTCACCAAGGAATTCTCGAAAGCACCGAGAATCGTGACCTATGAGCATACCACTCGCTTCTTTGATGCGAGACTCCAGAAGGGCCAACCGGTTAGCCCACACATTCTCAGCATGATTGAGAATGTCGAGAAACTGGAGACCTTTAACTGTAACATCAGCGAGAATATTGTTATCGACCGTATTCTTCACTCACTCCACGATGGTTATTCGCAATTCAGAGCGAATTACTATATGAATGATTTGAAGAAAACTCCCCATGAACTGCACTCCCTCCTCGTACAGACCGAGAAGGACATGAAGTGCAGTGGGAGTTCGAAACAGGATGTCCTCGTTGTGTCAAACAAAGGGAAAGGTAAGGGCAAAGCTCCGGCAAACCTAACAAAGAGGTAAGGCGAAGTTCAAGAAGTCGGGTTCAGGGAAGAGTGATCCTGGTGAGGCAAGTAACTCATCAGGCATGACAAAGAGCAAGAGTGAAAACATGGAATGCCATCATTGCCACAAGACTGGGCATTGGAGACGCACATGTCCTGTTTATCATGAGGACTTAAAGGCAGGTCGTGTTAAACCTGTTGGTATGTCTTCTCTCTCTTCTACTTTTATTCATATGATTGAGATTAACCACGCAAGTTACGGAACTTGGGTACTTGATACTGGTTGTGGTTCTCATCTGTGTAATCATGTGCAGGGGCTCCGAAACATCGAACCCCTCGTAAAGGGTGAGGTGGACCTGCGTGTTGGAAATGGAGCAAGAGTAGCTGCCATCTCCAAGGGGACATATGTGATCCAAATTCCAAGCGGATTTGAGTTATCATTATATGATTGCTATTATGTACCTAGTCTTTCCAAAAACATTATTTCATTTTCTGCGCTTGATAAACTTGGTTTTTCATTTGTAATAGAAAACAATGCTTGCATTTTCTCATTACACAATATGATTTATGGCAAGGCGCTTTCCATGAACGGAATTTATGTTTTAGATCAGACCTCGGAAATATTACACGTAATGAATAAAAGGTTAAAGGTTGGTGACAAAGATCAAACATATCTATGGCACTCGCCGCATGGGACACATTAATGAGAAACGCGTAAAAACAGCTCATCAAACATGGAGCTATCTCGGCCTTTGATTTTCAATCATTTGGCACGTGTGAATCATGTCTCATCGGTAAAATGACTCGTATTTCCTTCAAAGGTGTTGGAATGCGCGCTGCCGACCTATTAGGGCTCATACACACGGATGTATGTGGTCCTATGTCAATCACCGCACGAGAAGGCTATAGATATTTCATCACTTTCACGGACGATTTGAGTAGATATGGCTATGTCTACTTAATGAAGCACAAAAGTGAATCCTTTGAGAAATTCAAGGAATACCAAAATAGGGTGCAGAACCTATTGGGTAGAAAGATAATAACACTGCGTTCGGATCGTGGTGGCGAGTATCTTTCTCACGAGTTTGATCAACACCAAGGACCGTGGGGATTGCCCTACGCTTAACTCCACCGAACACCTCGGTTGAATGGTGTGTCCGAACGGAGAAATCGAACACTACTTGATATGGTTCGATCCATGATGAGTCACACGGTTTTACCCGATTCATTGTGGGGTTATGCTCTTATGTCACCGCTCTAATACTTAACAAGTCCGTCTAAAGTCATGTGACAAGACTCCATATGAACTATGGAAGGGAACGGTCCCTAACTTGTCCTTTATACGGGTTTGGGGCTGCGAGGCTTATGTCAAGTGGTGACACGAGGATAAGCTCGGCCCGCGATCGGTCAAGACATACTTTATAGGTTATCCTAAAGGAACACGTGGTCATTACTTCTATTCGCCAACCGAACAACGTGTTTTTGTTGCGGCTAGTGCGACATTCTTAGAGAAGGAATTTCTCGAGAATGCAAAGAGTGATAGAACCTTCGACCTGTCGGAGATTCCAGAACCAAACACCGAGCAACCATTGGAGGAACCAATTCCTTCAATCCCGGCTGCGGTGAATATTCCTGAGGAACCTAGGAGGTCGGGAAGAGTCTCTATTCCTCCGGACAGATACATCGGTATGGTCGAGGAACATGACATAGATGACGTTCTACTCTTAACGAGTAGTGAACCCGCAACCTATAAAGGTGCCATGACCAGATTCGACTCAAAGCTATGGCTTGAGGCCATGCAATCCGAGATGGACTCCATGTATGAGAACAACGTGTGGGATCTTGTTGACTTACCTGCTAAGGTTCGTCCCCTTCAATGCAAATGGCTTTACAAGATAAAGCATTCTGTGGAAGGTCAGCAAGATATCTACAAAGCACGACTAGTTGCTAAAGGTTTCACCCAAGTGCCAGGTTTGCACTACGATGAGATTTTTGCACCCGTAGTTATGCTGCGTTCCATTCGGATTATCTTAGCGATCGCCGCTTTTCATGACTATGAAATTTGGCAAATGGATGTGAAAACCGCCTTCTTAAACGGCTTTTTGGAGGAAGAGTTGTACATGGTACAACCCGAAGGTTTCATCGATCCTAAAAATCCTAAGAAAGTGTGCAAGCTTAAGCGTTCCATTTATGGACTTAAGCAAGCATCAAGGAGTTGGAATCATCGCTTCGACCAAGTGATAAAAGAAAATGGATTTACTCGATCTGTCGAGGAACCATGTCTATATATCAAGTCGAGTGGGAGCAAGATTGTCTTCCTAATATTGTATGTTGACGACATACTCCTGATTGGGAATGACATACCTCTCTTAACTTCGGTGAAAGTATGGTTGAAGAACCATTTCCAGATGAAAGATCTGGGAGAGGCACAGAGAATTCTTGGCATCCGTATCTATCGAGATAGATCACGACGGATGTTATCTCTCGATCAGAGTCTTACATAGACAAAGTCCTAGAGAGATTCAAAGATGACTAACTCCAAGAAGGGGTTCCTTCCCATGTCCCCGGGGTGCATTTGAGCAAGTCTCGGCACCGAGACACCGGAAGAGAAAGAGCGCATGACACGGATTCCTTATGCTTCGGCAATAGGATCAATCATGTATGCCATGATATGCACACGTCCGGACGTGGCATATGCATTGAGTATGACAAGTCGATTCCAACAAAGAACCAGGTGAACCACATTGGTTGGTCATCAAGAACATTCTTAAGTACCTACGGAGGACTAAAGATTGGGCATTGACTTATGGAGGCTCTCAAACGCTATGCGCAACCGGTTACGCAGATGCTAGCTTCCAAACGGATCGTGATGACTCGAAATCTCAGTCAGGATTCGTTTTTACTCTTAATGGCGCTGCATGCAATCACCGGAAGAGTTCAAACAAACTGTTACAGTGAGATTTCTACGATCGAGTCCGAGTACTATGCCGCGTCCGAAGCAACAAAGGAAGCGATATGGATGCGTCAATTCTTACATGGGCTCTCTGTAGTGCCTAGTTCGAATGACCCGATCACCATCTATTGCGACAATAGTGGTGCCATCTTCCAAGCTAAGGAGCCAAAGTCTAGCAACAAGTCTAGACATGTACAACGGAAAGCTCATCTAATCCGGGATTACGTGGAGCAAAAGATAGTAGTGATAGAAAAGATTGCTACAGATGATAACATAGCAGATCCTCTCACTAAAGCATTACGACAAGATAAGCATGAAGGGCACGTAAATTCCATGGGAATCAAACGTGTTCCTGAGTTGTAGTACTCTTTTATGGATCAGATTCATTCTCCTTTGTACTCTATACGACATCATCGTTTTGATATTTTATATAAATATTTTGTTTTTCATGTGGAATTGTACGACAATTTTGAACACCACAAAGTGAACTGAACAAACATCATATCTTGTTAGTCCTTAATTGCCCACATGAGCCGATAACTCGCAATTATTCTCGTGACGTTGGTTGATGGTGGGTTCAACGAGCCATAAGTCAACAAGTTGACTGACCAATCACAGGGGCGATTTATACGGATATTTCGTAGGACACAATTGTGACATCGACGTGGAGTCCTAAATGTTTTATAACATTCGTTGCTTGGGTCGTGGATAGGACTTCCATGGTGATCCTAAGAGTCGATTCTTTGACTATCGACTGTCTCTTGAGACTACGGCAGATTTTGGGTGACTTTGGTTTCTTTCTCACGGTCATCCGTAACAGGGGGCCAAGTAGATTTTTTCTGGGTCATTTCATGTTGTGCTTAGATCGGAAGGAGTCGAGTTGAAGGAAATATTCAGCCTTTATCGTGCACTCGATATTTCTCGGGGCCACTCGAGGAGTCAGAATCGAAATGCATGGCCATGCTCGGATACGGATTCGTTTTATCGGTTAAGTTACTCTCTAGTCGGGGAAACCACTCTAGATACAGATCGATTGTAAAATACGACCTTTGTGGATCCAGATCTGCAAATTGTTTTACATTGAGTGGGAGAGATTTTAAATGAATATGAGAATCGGTTATCGCACCTACACTTGTTCGGACAAGTGGGAGTTTGTTGGAGCTTGTGTCCTCCAGTTAGTGCGGATAACGTCATTGCACATACACTTGTACGGACAAGTGGGAGCTTGTTGGGGTTGGTGTCCTTAACGCTTAGTGCAAGGACTTATAAACCTCTAAAAGGATCAAAGGGCATATTTTGGTATTATTATCACTTGATCCACGTTTATCAATAACGGTTGGCTTGCTAGATAAGTTTGACGTTATTGTCATACTGATGGCGGTGATCATCTGGTCCCTAAAAGTCACACCTATAGGATACGTTCGAGAGATGTGACGGTATGAAAATACTGTCATGTAGATGCCAAAAATTGACTAACCAGTTAGTCCGAGTTATTTGACTAGTAATTAGTCAAATACGTGATGTTGAGATATTATATTTAATACGGATTAAATATCATGGGCTAAGGCGAATTAACCGATTAATTCGTGAAATTAAATATACGTGATTTATATTTAATTAAATGTATATTAAAATAATTATACAATACTGTTTTTGTCGGACACGAATTAATAATTCAGCTAACCCGTATTATTAGCCGATGCCTTAATTTCCGATAACCGATAACAGTTTATAATATAAACCGCGTCATATACATTTTAAGCGAGACGGGTCGGATCATCGGATCACTAGTCAAATGAGGAGAAAGTGGAAAGCCCACTCCCTCCTCTCTTGACCCGCGGACCGAGGCAACAAAAGGAGAGGCTCCCTCTCCTTTTGACCTAGCGATTTTCATTTACAGAAAAACTAGGGTTTTGGAGATAGTTTCTCTCTGAAACCTGAGATCTCTCATCTCGACAAAACTCACATCAGTTCTCCCTATATTGCAAGGCAATCGGAGAACACTGTTCTAGCACAAGGGCATATCTCGGACAAAGTCTTGGGTGCAACGATTAGGAGGGAATCTGCTTAGATTTCTGATCTTTACGCCGCAATTAAAAGGACCCGAGGTTGATTTCTATACACTTATCGTTTCTATTGTTTTATCGTTTTATGACTATAAATTGCATGTAAATTTTACGTTATAGTCCTGCAATTTAAGGGGTAGTATACGGATATTAACCCACACAACCCGCTACCAAAACTTGTCCGCAAAGCCACCCAAAACAATCCATACATGTCAGCATACACCGTCTTAAATATACCACTTACTAGCTAGCATCCCAAATGATCCCTAGAGGTCAGTATACACCGTCTCAATCATCTCCACATATCAGTATACACCGTCTCAACTATACAACTGACTAATTAACATCCATAAGGATCCCTATATATAATTATGCACCGTCTATCTCAGCATCTATAACAGTCTTATAATAAATAAAGCTGAAAGTATAAATTGGGTTTGTAGAAGTACATAACGAAAATGAATGTTACTTACATCGGAATGACGAGAACGACGAAAGGAGCGCTATGGAACAAAAATAGTTGAAAACGGATAAGGAACGAAGCACCGGCGTCGATTAACAGATCAAATTTTGAAAAGGAAAGAAAACTCGCCAGAAGAAGAAAAAAGAACAAAGAAGAAGAAAAGAGACGTGAGTTCGTGAAATGAGACAGCACCCTACTAGCCTGCTATTTATTATACGTATCTTTCTTCATCGTTAAGTAATTTCGCTCGTTTTTAAAACCGTCTCGAGTTAATAAAATCGGTTTTAGTAAAAGTTTCAGTAATAAAACGGAATCAATAATAAATAAATTTAATGAGTGAAAATAAAATAAACTCAGCTAGTTAACGTAAATAATAGGAATTCGATTCGAATCGGAGTTATTAACGATTTTTACTAAATTAGCGGAGTTTAACGAAATTTGATAATTTAGGAAAATAAATTCAAAATGGTTAACTCGATGACTTTTTCTAAACCCAATTCGTGTTGTCAAAATAGGGTAGGTCGAGAAAGGTTAGTCTCACCAGTAGAAATGTGACGGTCTATAGCTAGACGGAAATTGAGATGGAAGTTATTATTATTACCGTCACTATTATTATCCGACCAAAATACGTATACATTTATTCTCATATCAATTATGTCCCGAAATATAATTTAATAATACGTACTTTAAAAATATTCTTTTCATTAAAATCGTGCTTGAAAGGAATTAATTAAATTAAATAATTTAAAAATATAAAATAAGGTGATTAAACGGCTAAATAAATTTTAAATGTCAAAATGGGAAATTCGCGGGTGTTACAAAAGGGAGGGATTAGCGCTAAAATTAGGGGATCAATCCTAATTAATCACTTTACCTCACTACCTTCACTAATCAAACCCTAATTTCACTATAAAACCCTTCTTTTTCCACCCACTTCTCTCTCATCTCACAATTATCCTCCCCCTCATCTCTCCAAAAACCAAAAAAAACTCAAATCCTCTCAAAAATCCAACAAAATTCAAAAACCAAATAATTCAAAAAAAATTTCCCCCTCTTCCTGTGGGAAATCATCTGTATACTTCCCCTTAATTTAGAAGGATTATAATGATTTAAAGAAGATGATCTAAGGTCATAAAATAAAATACATAAACATAAGTAAAAAGATTTAGAATTAACCTCCGGTCCTAGCAAATATGGCCTAAGAACAATATCAAAATTGATATTCGCCTATTAGTTGCACCCAAGACGATCTGAGATATGCCCTTTGATTATGCTAGAAATCAATCTAAAATTTGCTGTAAAATTTTATTGTCTTTGTGTTTTTTTGTGATGAGAAAGAGGAGGCAAGGTCAGAAAAAGTATTAGGTTAGAAATAATTCTCTACCTTTCTTTTTATATAGACCGAAATCCGAAATCAATTAGGAAAGAAATGACTCTCCTAATTTTCGGCCACTGTTGACCGAAATAAGGAATAAAAATTTCCTTATTTTTGGTCTTTCCAAAAATATATAATATGTATTGAATTGTCATCTAGTGAGGATCAAACCCATGACCTCTTGGTATGTGTACCCTCACTATTACCACTATGACACATTCAGCTTGTTGATATTAAATACAACTGATTATATTTAATTACGAATTAACAGATTAATTCGTCCAAGCTAACATTATATATATTTAATTAAATATAACTTATTATATTTATTTTACGAATTGACAGTTAATTCGTCTCAATTTAATATTATTTAATTTTCATTAAATAATTATCTCATCAACACATTGACTAACTTTTTAGTCATTTTGGGCATCAATGTAATTATATTTCTATATCCACATTTCTCAAATACGTCCTATAGGTGTGACCTTTAGGGACCAGTTGATCACCGCCATCTGTATGATAATAACGTCAAACTTTCTAGCAAGCCAATCGTTATTAGGTAAACGTTAATCAATTGATTAAATATACGAAGTATACCCTTGTGAACCTGTAAGAGATTTACAAATGTTATCACACTAATTTGTGGAGGACACCAGCTCCAACAAACTCCCACTTGTCCTCACAAGTGTATGTGCGATAACCGATTCTCATATCCTTTAAAATTTCTCCCACTCAATGTAAAACAATTTGCAAATCCGAATTCACAAAGGTCGTATTTTACAAGCGATCAGTATCAAGAGTGGTTTTCCCGACTAGAGAGTAACTTAACTGATAAACGAATCAACATTCGAGCATGGCCATGCATTTCAGTTACAACTCCTCGAGTGGCCCTGAGAAATAACTATACCTGATAAGGGATGGATATTTTCCTCAACTTAAATCTTGCGAGATGTAAGCACGATGAAATGACCCGAAAAAATTTACTTAGCCCCAGTTACGGTAGACCGTGAGAAAGAAACCAAAGTCACCCAAAAACTGCCTAAATCTCAAGAGACAGTTGATAGTCAAAAGAATCGACTCTAGGTACACAATAGATGTCCTATCCACGACCTGGCACCGAATGTTATAGAACATTTAGGACTCCATTACGTTGTCACAAATAAAAATTGTCCTACGAGGTATCGTCATAATCTCGTATCCGTGATCGATTAGTCAACCGTTTAACTTATGGCTCGTTGAACCCACCATCAATCGATCGCAGAATATAATAGCCGGAGTTATCAACTCACATTGGCGATTACGGACCAAAACAAATATAATATAATTCAGTTCACTTTGTGGCGTTCAATGTTGTCAAGACAATCCACATGAAAAACAAAATATTATATATATAAAACGATGAAGTTATAAATAATATATGAAAAAGATAATGTATCAAATCCATAATCAAGTACTACAACTTAGGAACATGTTTAATTCCCATGGAATTAACATGCCCTACATGCTTATCATAATTCAACGGTTTGGTGAGAGGATCTGCGATGTTATCATCCGTCGCAATCTTGTCAATCACTATCTCTTCTTGCTCCACGTAATCACGGATCAGCTGAGCCTTCAGTAGTACATGTCTAGATTTGTTGCTAGACTTTGGCTCCTTAGCCTGGAAGATGGCACCTCTATTGTCACAAAAGATGGTGATCGGGTCATTCGAACTAGGAACTACCGAAAGCCCTTGTAAGAATTGACGCATCCATATCGCTTCCTTTGCTTTCTCCGAAGCGGCATAGTACTCGGATTCAGTAGTAGAATCTGCTACAACACTCTGTTTGGAACTCTTCCAGCTGACCGCAGCACCATTAAGAGTGAAGACGAACCCGGACTGAGATTTTGAATTGTCTCGATTCGTTTGGAAGCTAGCATCTGCGTAACCGGTTGCGCATAGCTTAGTATCGGCTCCATAAGTCAATACCCAATCCTTAGTCCTCCGTAGGTACCTGGATTCTTTTGGTACCGACTCGTCATACTCAATGCATGTGCCACGTCTGGACGTGTGCACATCATGGCATACATGATCGATCCTATTGTAGATGCATAAGGAATACGACTCATGTGTTCAACCCCTTCAGGCGTCGTGGGTGACTGAGACTTGCTCAACTGCATCCCAGACGTCATTGGAAGGTTTCCCTTCTTGGAGTTGGTCATGCTGAATCTCTCAAGAACCTTATTCAAATAAGACTCCTGACTAAGTGATAACGTCCGTCGTGATCTATCTCGGTAGATACGGATTCCCAAAAAATGTTGTGCCTCGCCTAGATCTTTCATCTGGAAATGGTTCTTCAACCATCCTTTAACCGAAGATAGGAGAGGAATGTCATTCCCAATCAAGAGTATGTCATCGACATACAATATCAAGAATACAATCTTGCTCCCACTCGACTTGATATATAAGCATGGTTCTTCGACTGATCGAGTAAAACCATACTCTTTTATCACTTGGTCGAAACGATGATTCCAACTCCGAGAAGCTTACTTAAGTCCATAAATGGAACGCTTAAGCTTGCATACTTTCTTAGGATGTTTAGGATCTATGAAACCTTCGGGTTGCACCATGTACAACTGTTCCTCCAAATAACCGTTTAAGAAGGCGGTTTTACATCCATTTGCCAAATCTCATAATCATGAAATGCGGCAATCGCTAAGATTATCCGAATGGAACGTAGCATGACTATAGGTGCAAAAATCTCATCATAATGCAATCCTTGCACTCGAGTGAAACCTTTTGCCACAAGTCGTGCCTTATAGATATCTGGTTGCGCGTCTACAGAACGCTTTATTTTGTAAAGCCATTTGCACTGTAGAGGTTTTACCTTATTAGGTAAATCAACTAGATCCCATACGTTATTCTCATACATGGAGTCCATCTCGGATTGCATGGCTTCGAGCCATAGCTTTGAGTCGGAACAGGCCATAGCACCTTTATAGGTTGCGGGTTCATTACTTTCTAGAAGTAAAACATCATTCTCCTCGACCATACCAATGTATCTGTCCGGAGGATGAGAGTCTCTACCCGACCTCCTAGGTTCCTCAGAATATTAACCGTATCATCGCTTGGAGGTACACTTCCTCCATCTCGTTGCTCGGTTGTTGGTTCTGGAATCTCCGACAGCTCGAAGGTTCTATTACTCGACTTATTCTCGAGAAGTTCTTTCTCTAAGAACGTCGCACTAGCCGCAACAAATACTCGATGTTCGGTAGGCGAATAGAAGTAATGACCAAATGTTCCTTTTGGATAACCTATAAAGTATGTCTTGACCGATCGCGGGCCGAGCTTATCCTCGTGTCTCCACTTGACATAAGCCTCGCAGCCCCAAACCCGAATAAAGGACAAGTTAGGGACCGTTCCTTCCACATTTCATATGGAGTCTTATCGACAGACTTTAGACGGACTTGATTAAGTATAAGAGCAAATGACAAAAGAGCATAACCCCATAATGAATCAGGCACTACGGTGTGACTCATCATGGATCGAACCATATCAAGTAAGGTTCGATTTCTCCGTTCGGACACACCATTCAATTGAGGCGTTCCAGGTGGAGTTAACTGCAAAACGATTCCACAGTCTTTTAGGTGTTGATCAAACTCATTTGAAAGATATTCGCCACCCCGATCTGAACAGAGTGCTTTAATCTTTCTACCCAGTTGGTTTTGTACCCTATTCTGGTATTCCTTGAATTTCTCAAAGGACTCACTTTTATGCTTCATTAAGTAGACATATCCGTATCTACTCAAATCGTCCGTGAAAGTGATAAAATATCTATAGCTATCTCTAGCGGTAATTGATATAGGTCCACATACGTCCGTATGTATGAGTCCTAATAGGTCACTAGCGCGCATTCCAACACCTTTGAAGGAAATTCGAGTCATCTTGTCAATGAGACATGATTCATACGTGTCATATGCAGAAAATCCGAATGAGGGAATAGTCCCATTATCGACGAGTTTCTTTACGCGTTTCTCATTTATGTGTCCCATTCGACAATGCCATAAATAAGTTTGATCTTTGTCACCAACCTTTAATTTCTTATTATTCATGTGTAATACTTCCGTGGTTTGATCTAAGATATAAATTCCATTCATGGAAACTGCTTTGCCATAAATCATTTCATTAAAAGAGAAAATACAACTATTATCCTTTATTAAAATGTAAAACCGTCTTTAGCAAGTACAGAAACAGAAATAATATTCTTAGATAAACTGGGTATATAGTAACAGTTATTTAAAGATAACTCAAAACCACTAGGGAGTTGGATTACATATGTTCCCTTCTAGGCAGCAGCAACTCGTGCTCCATTCCCGACTCGCAGGTCCACATCACCTTTTTCGAGAGGTATGATGTTCTTTAGGCCCTACAAATGATTACACAGATGAGAACCACAACCAGTATCTAGTACCCAAGTTCCGAAACTTGCATGGTTAATCTCAATCATATGAATATAAGATGACATACCAAGAGGAACGACGCGGCCTGCCTTGATGTCCTCACGGTAGACGGGACAGTTCCTCCTCCAATGTCCAGTCTTGTGACAATGGTGGCACTCTATGTCACCGCCCTTGCTCTTTGTCTTGCCCTGTGAGCCACTAGTCTCACCAGGCGCACTCTTACCGTTTCCTGGCTTCTTAAACTTTGGCTTACCTACAGCTAGGTCGCCATGAGCCTTGCCCTTGCCCTTACCTTTACCTTTGTTGTGAATCGTGAGAACATCCTGCTTCACGCTCCCACTCAATTTCATATCCTACTCGGTCTGTACGAGAAGGGAGTGTAGCTCATGAGGACTCTTTTTCAAGTCATTCATGTAGTAGTTCGCCCTGAAAAGGGCAAAACCATCGTGAAGAGAATGAAGCATTCGGTCAATGACAATGCTCTCACTGATTCTACAATTCAGTGACTCCAATTTCTCGACATTCTCAATCATGTGAAGAATGTGTGGGCTAACCGGTTGGCCCTTCTGGAGTTTCGCATCAAAGAAGCGACAGGTATGCTCATATGTAACGATTCTCGGTGCCTTTGAGAACTCTTTAGTGAGCGTGGTGAAAATCTTGTTTGCACCTTGGGCAATGAAGCGTCTCTGCAAATTGGTTTCCATTGCAAAGATTAGTACGTTCTTTATTGCACCCGCTTCCATAACAAAATCACTATAAGCGAGTGACTCGTTGACTCCTGCATTTGGGCCTGGGTTGACCGGTATTGGCTCAGGTAAATACCTGAGCTTACCGTCGCATCTTGGACATTCCGTAGTGCCGCCTCTCGGTCAGAAATTGGACCCATCATTCTTGATCGAGTGGACTGATTCATTTGGTCCATGAACATTTTAAGCCAGGACGAACGATCTAGTGTGTTACTAGGCATTGGGATTGCGTTATTTCCAGCCATTTGTTGTAATATTATTGATAATAAGCGTGTTCTACATCAAAAGAAGAATAAAATAATAAGCATGCATCGTTTTATTTTAAGTCTAATGAACTAATGTCATAACGCGAAGACTCAAAAACATTTATACAATTGACCTCCCTCAAGAATTATATAAATGATCCCAAGACTCAATTTTCTCAGAAATTGATAAGCTAATCTGTTAGCTAATTCTACCGTTAGAATTCTTGGTCGATAAATTTCTGTAAATACTATCTTTAGTCCATCATAATCACGAGAAACTCTTCGGACTATAATGTTGAGGTAAACTAAGTCAACACAACTACTTACCCAACGTAGAAGGGGTCATATTAGGCCTACCGACGAAGAAGGGATTCATAGATGTTTGCCCTTATAAAGACTAATCTCAATTTCCGTTTTAGAGGAAGATCCCATCAACTTTTTAATTCATTTTAAGTGAACTATAATCTAGCATGCGAGAATGATTTAAACTAAGGTGATGGCTTAAAGATCATGACATCTGCATGTCCATGAAAACTAACATACAACCTATATGAGTCAATTTTCATGCATTTTAGTAGTAGGGGGTTTGGTTTTAGGCGGAATATGATGCAATTACTAGCATGTGAATGAAAAGCAATAAAATGAAAAACGTAAAAAAAACAAAAAAAGTCCTAGTGTGGCCTATCCTATCAAAATGAACAATAAATACAAGTTTGGAATCCATCCTTGGACCCGAGAAGCTTGTCTTGATGTTCCATCTTGATCCATGTAGCGGGAGTGAGCTTGAATCTTCATCTTTAGTCTTCTTTGAAATTACAATAATTAAAATTACATAATTGACCTATTAATTACATTCTAATTTCAAAACCCAAAACTAAAATAAAGGAGATTCGAGATCTCATAATTACATAAAAATCATGTTTCCTTCATTACGAAAACATAATTGACTAAGGCCACACTAAGTATTACAAATTACAACCGATTGCAAAATTAAATACGTAAATAAAATTCATTCATTTGATTCATTCAACATAATTAAAAGCATCAACTAAAATAAATTAAACATACATAATACAATACATTAATTATGTTGATTAATTTATCCAAACCACCTATTTAAATTAAATTAAGTGACAATTCCGCAATTTAATCACATTAATTTCATTTCAATCCATATTAAACTTGTAATATGAATTCTATCCGTCAAAATTTTAAACCGCTTTAAAATAACTCGGTATCTTTAAATTGTGAACCGATTCACAATAACTAATTGGCCAAAAATAAAAAAAAACAAAAACCAATTAAAATTGGTTCGGTTGAAAAAATAAACAAATTTTTTTTTATTATTTTTAACAGCTACTACACGGCTGATCATAAAAAAAAAACAGCCCCTTCCCCTTTTTTTTTATTCGGCAATTAAGAAAAAAAAACTTCCATAATTTTTTTCGGAAAAAAACTTTCCTTCTTTTCTTTTTTTTTCCTGATTCGGTAATAGAGGAAAAAAAATAACCTAAAAACGATTTTTTTTCACGGCATACCTAAAAAAAATTGAGCCGTCAAAATTATTTTCCTTTTGCGGCAAAAAGCCCTAATACAAAAATTGATGAAGAACAAATTTTATAGTTGCTAATAGAACATGGTTTAGCAAATGAATTAACAATCATGATTAATCTTATATGCTAAAACTATATAGCAAAAACAAGTTCTTGTATCAATGACATGATGATACTATATTTATTTTAACTTAATCTGCATTAAATCAAAATCTACCAATTCTCATATGATAATTTTAACCGATTAGAACAATGATATGATCTAAAGAAATTGGATATAAATCATCAAACAAAAGGAAAAACGAAAGAAGAAAAAAAAACAGGCCGAAAGATAAAAAAACTCGGCCAAAAAATTTTTTTTTTTTTTTTTTTTTTTTAGCCGAAAAAAAAACGATGAAACCCTAATTTTTTCTCAAAAATTAGGTTATAGTTTACATACAAATTTTATGAAAATCATCAAAATTAAAATCGTAGCCTATTGCTCTGATACCACTTGTGGGAAATCATCTGTATACTTCCCCTTAATTTAGAAGGATTATAACGATTTAAAGAAGATGATCTAAGGTCATAAAATAAAATACATAAACATAAGTAAAAAGATTTAGAATTAACCTCCGGTCCTAGCAAATATGGCCTAAGAACAATATCAAAATTGATATTCGCCTATTAGTTGCACCCAAGACGATCTGAGATATGCCCTTTGATTATGCTAGAAATCAATCTAAAATTTGCTGTAAAATTTTATTGTCTTTGTGTTTTTTTGTGATGAGAAAGAGGAGGCAAGGTCAGAAAAAGTATTAGGTTAGAAATAATTCTCTACCTTTCTTTTTATATTGACCGAAATCCGAAATCAATCAGGAAAGAAATTACTCTCCTAATTTTCGGCCACTGTTGACCGAAATAAGGAATAAAAATTTCCTTATTTTTGGTCTTTCCAAAAATATATAATATGTGTTGAATTGTCATCTAGTGAGGATCGAACCCATGACCTCTTGGTATGTGTACCCTCACTATTACCACTATGACACATTCAGCTTGTTGATATTAAATACAACTGACTATATTTAATTACGAATTAACAGATTAATTCGTCCAAGCTAACATTATATATATTTAATTAAATATAACTTATTATATTTATTTTACGAATTGACAGTTAATTCGTCTCAACTTAATATTATTTAATTTTCATTAAATAATTATCTCATCAACACATTGACTAACTTTTTAGTCATTTTGGGCATCAATGTAATTATATTTCTATAACCACATTTCTCAAATACGTCCTATAGGTGTGACCTTTAAGGACCAGTTGATCACCGCCATCTGTATGATAATAACGTTAAACTTTCTAGCAAGCCAACCGTTATTAGGTAAACGTTAATCAACTGATTAAATATACGAAGTATACCCTTGTGAACCTGTAAGAGATTTACAAATGTTATCACACTAATTTGTGGAGGACACCAGCTCCAACACTTTCTCACCTACCCGACGCCACGACCACCTCCACCGCCACCTACCCACGCCCACCACACAGCCCCACTACCACTCCGGCGACATTGCTCCACCCCAAACCAACTCTATGACCGGCACCACCTCACTAGCCCCCGCCTTCTTCCTCTCCAACAACCGCCCACAACAACACCTCCACCCGACACCATCTTAGCCCACAACAACACCCGACACACACATTACCACCCCACCACCACGCACCACCCCTGAAACCACCGCACATCACCGCCACTCCCTCCTCTCTTCCTCTATTTCCGTCACCCACAATCACCTACCTCCTCTGGCAGATCTGAGCAAACATCAACGCCACCCACACGTGGCCGCCACCGTCACCTCATATTTCTAAATCTGAGTTTTTATTTTTTTAAATTGTTTTTTAAAAAAAAAAGTTGGTGGTTGATATGTTGTTCGTTGCTTTTGATGTATGTATTTTGTTCTTTATGAAGTTGATGTTGAGTGACTCACTGTTCGTTGTTTTGTTCTTTTTTTTTTTTTTATTATTATTGTTATATAGAAAGGTTGGTGGTTGGTGGTTTGTGTTTGTGTATTCGTTGTTTTTTTTTTATTATTATTATTATATAGAAAGGTTGGTGGTTGGTGGTTTGTGTTTGTGTATTCGTTTTTTTTTTTTTTTTTTTTTTTTTTTTTTTTTCCTAAAGGTTGGTGATTTGTTTTGTATATATGGGTTTGTTTGTGACTTTGTGTCACGTTTTTTGTGTTGCTAATTTACACTTATATTTTATTAAATTTACATTCGTAGATCTAATAAATATAGTAGATTTTGAAAAAAAAAAACCGCATTATCATGATTTTTATTCTTAGATCTCATAAATATATTTATTATGCTCATATTTCTTTAAATTTACACTCGTATTTCTTTACATTTACACTCATATTTCTTTACATTTACACTAACATTTTTCAGATTTACACTCACATTTCTTTACATTTACACTCACATTTCTTTACATTTACACTCATATTTCTTTACATTTACACTCATATTTTCTACATTTACACTTGTATTTCCTCACATTTACACTCGTTTTTATTTAAATTTACACTTGTATCTCCTCACATTTACACTCGTATTTCTCTTAAATTTACACTTGTATCTCCTCACATTTACACTCGTATTTCTTTCAATTTACACTCATATTTCTTAACATTTACAGTCATATATCTTAACAAATACACTCGTATTTCTTTACATTTACACTTGTATTTCTTTACATTTACACTCGTTAAAATTATATAAATTTGCACTCATATTTTTTGTGGATATGAGTTGGTGGGAGAGGACGATGATGGTGGCGTTTTTTGGTAGTCGGACTAAAGTTTTACTCGTAAAGGACAAAGTTATACTTATAAAGGACCAAATTCACACTCAAAGGACTAAAGTTACACTCTAAAACCTTCAAATTGACTAAAAAATCAAATTTACACTCTTAAAACATCAAATTTACACTTGTAAAATGTTAAAATTATATAAATTCAAAATTTCCGTCACAAAAAATCAAATTTACACTCTTAAAATGTTATATTTACACTCGTAAAACATCACATTTATACTTGTAAAATGTTAAAATTATATAAATTCAAAATTTCCGTCACAAAAAATCAAATTTACACTCTTAAAATGTTACATTTACACTCGTAAAACACCACATTTACACTTGTAAAATGTTAAAATTATATAAATTCAAAATTTCCGTCACAAAAAATCAAATTTACACTCTTAAAATGTTACATTTACACTCGTAAAACACCACATTTACACTTGTAAAATGTTAAAATTATATAAATTCAAATTTTCCGTCACAAAAAATCAAATTTACACTCTTAAAATGTTACATTTACACTCGTAAAACATCACATTTACACTTGTAAAATGTTAAAATTATATAAATTCAAAATTTCCGTCACAAAAAATCAAATTTACACTCTTAAAATGTTACATTTACACTCGTAAAACATCACATTTACACTTGTAAAATGTTAAAATTATATAAATTCAAAATTTCCGTCACAAAAAATAAATTTTACACTCTTAAAATGTTACATTTACACTCGTAAAACATCACATTTACACTTGTAAAACTCATACAACATTACATTTACACTTCTGAAATCTGAAACTCAAAACTAATTAATTAGGGGCTAGAGAGAGAAAGAAAAATTAATTAGTGCATAGAAATTTGATTAGTGGTAATTTTCAATCTCAACCACCCATCTCAATCCAACCATCCACATTTTTTTCCTTTTCTTTTTAATGGCCTTTAATCAAATTCATCTCAACCATCCATTGAGTCCATCCAATGGCCCTTAGAGGGACTTATAGACTCAATGGCACATGTTGGACTCATTAGATCTTATATATATATATATAGGGTTGAGATCCTATGAGAACCTTCTTCCCTTGAGAACCATGAGAACCTCAGGTTCAGAACATTTGTTCCAAAGGTCCAGAACCAGTATACCAAAGGTTCATAACCTTTGTACCAAAGGTACGGGTAGAATCAGATAAAACAATATCAATCATTCCTCTTATTATTTGTAGATTCTTTTACTTAATTACGAAAAATACTCTCAAATCGAATATTTTTATTAATAGGGAGTAGCATGACGTAATTCATTGATTGGAAAGGAACAAACAGGAAAATCTAATGGCATGTATAAAGACTATATATATTAGATGAATTTGGAGCAATAAATTAGTAGAAGTATGTGGGCGAAACTCCATTGACCAAACCATCTACTTTGATCGAAACATATCTTGGTTTCGAGTAATGTTTGACCAAATTGAAAGGGTATAAGTACTAAACTTATGATAAGTGGCTGGTATTATTTGGTTATCCAATTGTAATGTGCAACGAATGTGTACGTATACAAAACGCATGTAAAAATAATATCTCTTGTTATTGTTGCTCCACACTCTTTTACATTACATTATGATATGATTCATGACACATCGATTTTTATACTACTCATTGTTTGGTCTTTTTTTAGCAGATGTCCATGTATTTTTAGTACAAAAGTTCTGAACCATTAATAAAATATTATTGTATGCTTGATACAAAGGTTTTGAACCTGGAGTTCTCATGGTTCTCATGAGAAGAGGGTTCTCATAGGATCCTTAATCTATATATATATATATATATATATATATATATATATATATATATATATAGAGAGAGAGAGAGAGAGAGAGAGAGAGAGAGAGAGAGAGGCGGGATCTCGTGAGTTTGGTTCTTACGGTGAGTTGTAAGTTTGGAAAATCTGGACCATTGAATAAGTACAAGTACACGGCTGATATTGACTCTAATACTATAATAAAACGCACGCGCTCTGCTTTCCTAAACACATTACACATCTCAAACCTCAAACATGGCCTCATCTCCTCTTCCACTATCATCACCACCCAGCCATTCCCTCTTATTTAATAGCTCAGATTTACTATATTCATTTGATTACCCTGTTTTCTTATTGATTTTAACTTCCGTCACACCACTTTTTGGTTAGTATTCACTCTTTGTTTTCCCCCAAATTTTGAACCCTAAATTGAAATGACCATGTAATGGTCTATGAACAGATGCGTTGCGCGAATCCATGGTTGGCTCAATTTGCTCGAAGATGGTTCTACTTTGCGTGCTTTGGGATGAATGGGGGAGTTTATGAGTCAATATATTGAGTTTGTTGCGGACAAGTTGTTGGGAGCGTTAGGGTGTTGGAAAGTTTACGGTGTTTCGAATCCGTTTAATTGGATGGAATTGATTTCGTTGTAAGGGAAGACTAATTCAATGGAGATAAGTAGTCTTAGCATAGTGATTTCAAGTTAAGTTAGTAACACTCATGTATCTCAAGACGAGTTTTTCAATCTCAAGACGAAGAGAGTTAGATTGTTGAATCTGCTTGACGGCTGCCAAATCACCACGTTGAGCAGCCAAATGCAGCTCGGTGTCATTGTGGCGGCCTGTTATGTGCTTGACATACTTTTTCTTGCCTGTTTGAACAATCCGCTTGCCAGAATTAGATAGAACCAAAGCAGGGCCTGATGTGGCAGTTGGTGATGGAGACGGGGATGGTTCGTGGGTGTTTTAAGTTTCCGTTTGTTGATGTATATAGTTCAGGCTCTATTTTCTATTAGTGAGTGACATTTTTTTTATCAATGGAGGATATGTAGTACGGAGTATACGGTATACCATTGCATTCATGGTGTATAACTTGAGATCTTTGGATATGTATACAAACAAGGATATGTAGTACGACTCGTGTATACCATAGTGGGGATCATGATCTATAGTGGCTTATGTTGATTGTGTTTGTTGGAAATGTAACAAAACAAGGGTCTGTAGTAGCGAGTATATCATTGGGATAAATATAAAACGAGGGGAGGTATGGACTATCTCCAAATCTTGTTCCTCGGCTGAGAGTGTGAACATATCAATGAACTACCTTATGAATCTAACATTATTTGTTGAAGCAATCTAGCGAGTGTTGAGAGCATTTATGAGAAGTTGTGAATGTTACAAATACGATACTCTTAAACTTATGGTCAATACCCAAGATGAAGAGAGAGATAAGAGTGGTTAATATTTAAGTAAAAGTCGCACATCATTCAGTTTAAGAGCAAATTTGGTATTGATCAAAGTAGTAAAAAAATCAAAGTAACCCGGAATAACATCACAATAACAGCAGAATAACAGTACAATAAGACGTAAAAAAAAAGAAAAAAAATCAAAGTGGCACCGGAATAACATCACAATAACACCAGAATAACAGCACAATAACATCCGGTAAAAAAAGAGTAAAAAAATCAAAGTGGTAAAAAAATCAAAGTAGTAAAAAAATCAAACTGACACCGGAATAACATTACAATAACAGCAGAATAATAGTAGAATAACAGCACAATAACACCTGGTAAAAAAAAGCAAAAAAAAATCAGTCGTAAAAACATCAAAGTGACAGCAGCATAACATCACAATAACAGTGGAATAACAATAACAGCACAATAACATGTGGTAAAAAAAGAGAGAAAAAAATCAAAGTAAAAAAAAAAGCACAATAACAGCAGAATAACATTAGAATAACAGCACAATAACACGTGGTAAAAAAAAATCAAAGTCATAAAAAAATCAAAGTAGCAGCAGAATAACAGCGGAATAACAATAACAACACAATAACAGCACAATAACATGTGGTAAAAAAAAAAAAAAAAAAAAGAGAAAAAAAATTTCAAGTAAAAAAAATCCGGTACAAAAAAGAAAAAGAAAAAAAGGTAACATAATGAGTAAATTAAAAAAAACATAAGAGAAAACAAAAATCAAAGTGGTAAAAAAAAAACATAATAACACGAGGTAAAAAAAAAAGAGAAAAAAAAATTAAAGTAAAAAAAAAAGTAACATTAGAAAAAAGAGAAAATAAGTAAATGACAATGGTTTTATATGACATGTAAGATTTGATCTTGGCCTTTCATCTCTAATATAATCTAGTCGTTGAGATTTCAAAGCACAAAACTCACAACTCACCATAAGAAACCAAACTCACGAGATCCTATATATATATATATATATATATATATATATATATATATATATATATATATATATATGAATTACTTAATATGATCACACTATTACTAATTTATTATTACTTTTATTACTTATTACTATTACTAATTACTAGTATCCTAATTAGCCCACAATTATAATCTCTCACGTATTATTACAACTAAAAACCTAATAGTTTAGCACCGTAAAACCTAGGTACACAATTATCACGTTCAAACAGAGAAAGAGGAAAAAAAAAAGGATAGCGGGCTTCTGCTACCTTAATCATCATCGTCGTCGATTCATCTCCCTTTTCCCAACCGTCTTGTTTTCCATCATCCTCGTTCCTAAGCCAATTAAGGTAAGCACATGATCATCCTTTTAATTTAGCAATTGTCTTAGATTGTTTGGAATTAGGATTTGAGTCGGGTGTGGTGATGGGTTGTCTTGTCGATCGCGATAATAGGAAGGGGGCACAATTACAATCATTAGAGCCTGATTTAATGTCGTCTAGGGTTGTCGGAACTGCTGGCCGTAGATCCTATTCTATTGCAGTTTCGGCGGAGTCTCTCTAGGACCATATGTATTGTCTGAGTTGATTCATTGTATGAAGTCAAGGTAGTGAGTTAACTCGAAAACAAGACGTAGAGGTGATGGTTTCCGACTTTCAGGCCGTTTAATTGTCGTTGCGGCGTCGTATTTTTGTGTTCTCTATTTGACAGTGTGTAGCTAGCTTTATTAGCTGGTTACATGGTGGTCGTCGTTGTCGAGTAACGGGTCACTGTCGTGCTACTTGTTGGAGCGTGGTGGTTGTGCGTGTGGTGAGGTGTGGTTATCGTGGTAATGTAAGTAGGAGGATTTATGCAGGGAGACCGTGTGTGGTATCATGATGGTAAGCACATCATGATGATGATGTTGGTCATGTTAATAAAACAAACGAGAACAAGTGGGTTTGTTTTGTTTATAAATAATATATGGTGGGTGATGGGTACGTAAATAATTAAGTGACTGATTGTTATAATTACTACGCGAACTTATTTTTTAATAAGTAATTTGTAATAACGTAAATTGTATTAGATAACATATTAGTTAGCTTAGTTATTAATTAATATATGTTATAATTGTAGGATTCGACTTTGTAGAAGATCGTTACCAATTAGCTTGCATGCGCGGATTTGCTAAAAGGTAGGGATTATCCTACTCAACTTATATTTAAGTGATTGTTAATTGTTTATTATATATGTGATTGATTTATATATTGCGAATGTGATTACTGGTGTGGAGTTGAGTTATTTATTGAAGGGACTGATATACCGCTAGTCTTTGTGAGTTATTATATGAAGGGACCGATATACCGCTAGTCCTTGTGGGTTATTTGTTGAAGGAACCGATATACCGCTAGTCCTTGATTAATATTTGAAGGGACCGGATTGAGCCACCGCTAGTCCTTCTGGCGTTAGTTGATCACTGGCCGCCCCTCAAAGTCGCTTCTCTAGTAGGCTCGCTACTAGGGATATGTGCACATTCGGAGCTAAGGAAGCGTTAAGACGGAGTTTGGGAGGAGTGGATGTGGTTGGAGTATAATACGGATGGATGAATGTTATGGATGCTACCATAACCTGGAATTACATTGACTGAGCTAGATATCTTATTACTGTGCTTACACTACTGTCTTTACTTATGTCTTATTTATGATCAGTATTCATTATCATGTTGTTTTGTTAGTCCCTACTCAACCGTTGGGTTGACCGTGTATTCGTTAAACACCTGTGATGAACCAATTATTAGGGAGCAGATTGACTGACAGGTACTTGAGATTAGCTGACTTGGGAGCTCATGGGGATACGTGAGAATTTCGGCCAGTCTACCTAGAAGTCTAGATCACATAGTTTTACCATTCAGTTTATTTATTTCCGTTGCGTAGTAAATTGTATTATTAGATGTTTAATTTAATCTATTGGTTGAATTTTAATAAAATGTTTATTCGCTAAATTTTATTTAAATAACTTTGGTTTGTTATCTTTATTATTCACTGCCATGGGAAACCGAGATGGTGAAGGAAATGTAGATTCATATACATTAAAACATATTTATATATGTAGAAATAATTTGTCATAAAATTAAAACGGATCTTATGCATGCAAACATTAAAATAAATAGAGGAGAAATTATGTCCTTACAAATTAAATTTCGGATATTTGGGCACAAAAGAGATCACCTTTCTCTTTTGTTCTTGAGCTTATTCCTATGGAAGAACAAAGATCTAAGAGTAAGATCTCTCCCTAAATATAATACCCAAGGCTCCTCTTAATTAAATTAATATTACAAATACTAGTTATAATATTAATCTATGAGAAAATTGAACCAAAAATATTGTTAACACTTTGAATATTTTCGGTTTTGATGAGAGATAAAGAGAGGATTTTATTTCTCTAGAAAACTTGTATTTTGGATGATAATAAGAATGAATAATAGACTAACTCATATTAGTGTATTATTAGGTAAATAAGATGAAAAACCATAATGGTTTTTCATCTCAAAAACCGGGTGGAAGGGTGGCATGGGAGGGAGCCAATGCATGCTCTAGTTGCTCTTCACCATGAGCATTAGGTTTGCATGGCTACAAGAGTAGGTAATCATTGTGTTTTCTATTAATATAATCAACACAATATTAGACTAATTACTCCCATAATTTCGGTCCATTTAGATAATATGGACTCCACATTATCTTTGTCAAAATGTCAACTTGTCTTATGTCACATGTCATATGCAACATAATTTGTCATGTATTTTTAACATATTAAAAATCAACGTATTAATAAAAATACGTCACATACAAAAAATTGACTTAGTAATTTCATAATTACTTGTACCAAAATATTTAACCACTTATAAATCACAACTGATTGTATTTATAATAATTCATTCAATTTTAATTGTTACATTAAACAATTATTTCATCCGAGTAATGACACAATTCAATCACTCAGACCGTATCTTATTTAATCACATTTCAATATGATACGTAAATTTCACTTCCAAAATCGTCCGTCAATTTTCAAGTAATTTAATTAACTCGTAACATTATACGATTAATTAAATAATCAATTAAGAGGGTTGCCCTTTAGGTATGACCTAGGGGGTCAACTGATCACCACCGTCACACGACAGTAATGTCAAACTCTAGTAAGCCAATCATTACCGATATATGTGACCGGTTGACATAACAATATTACTTCCCAATTGTATTCATTTTAATGAGACTTAAACATGTGATCATCATGATCAACAGTCGTGATCGCATTATTGTCGGAGGACACATATTCCAACAATCTCCCACTTGTCCTCGACAAGTGTGCGTCACCAATTCTCTTGTCCTATTACTATCTCCCACTCAATGCAAGGTCTCTTTCAGTCGTACTTGCAAGTGATCATATCGAGAGTGGTTTCCTCGATCCGGAGAATAACTGATTGACCGGATTTATCCACTCGGATATCTTCCGAGCGTGGCCACGCATTTCCAATTCATTACTCCTCGAGTGGCCCCGAGATATTGTTATAACCCCGACTAGGGGTGGACAATTCCTATCGCACTCATTCCCTTCGACTAGCCACACCATCATAACCCAAAATATGCCCATTTGACCCCATTTACGAAGGTCGTAGTAACACAAATCAAAGTTAATCTGAAACTGTGCCATCTTAGGCGAATAGTCTTTAGTCAAAAGAATCGACTCATTTGAATACTATAGTAGCTCTCGCCACGACCAGGCTATATAAATTTGCCAGAACTCTATAAGCGGTCATTAGGCCCGACAAAAGGTTCCTAACAGTCTGCCTATGTGATCAACTAGTCATCTCACATGACTCTATGGCACTTGAACTTGCCATCAATTGCATCACACTCTAGTCACTTCGAGACGTCACCTCATATAAGTAACTATGGGCAAAAACAATGTTAATCCATGTTCACTTTAACGGGGTTCAATTGTCTCTACAACCCGTTTGGATATAACAATGTACCAAGTGAGTTAATTATAACTCAAACGACGAATGTCAACATCACACTCGGGTAGTCAATATCATATTACAACCTTGTGATGTATATCATAAGTGTAAACACTCATTGATTGCAATAGAAGTTTAACATCCCATGTGTCCATGTGTTCAAACTTCTTGCACTTGCAATTTCCTTCACATTCATGTTCTCATAGCATGAATCTTACCAAGTACACATCAAAGGTTCTCGACCTTGGTTTTGGTTCTTTAACTTGAAAGAACTTTCTTATCGATCATGTCATAACGAACGAATTTGCGATGAATAATACAACTTGCACTGATCAAGTATTTCATCCACACATAATGCACTTGGTATATGTTTTGTAGAATCTTGTAACAATTGACAAGATTATTTAGCTTAGCACTTCTAATAAGTCCTAGCTTTTACTAGGAAAGATTGTTTATGAATAACCTCTTATTCAACCAAGCATCTTTCCAAAAACTTCTCATTTCTCTTTCTAGGCTTGAAAGAATTGGGATTCTCATAAATCCTCATATGTGCTCGGATTTTCTATAATATGTGCAACTTCTTGAAACATAATAGAACATTCCGTCATCTATTGAAATCGCTCATCGGATTCTTCTCGAGAATTCATGACGTTTCTATTATGGCTCACCAACCAATCATCATGCTCTTATGCATATGATTCATAATTGACATGTACATGATTATTCTAATGGCGGAAACATTAGTTACTAATAATCATGAGATCAACCGTTCTCAGGTTCAATGAACTACCATGACTGCTAATGGTAATCCCATTTTCATTCATATGAATAATCTATGTATATGTTGATACGATGTGTATCTCTTTAATACTAATCCAACATCCCATGAGGTAATTGGATTCATCTTTGTCCATTTTCATCCAGAATTGAAAACTCGAAAGCTTCTTTATGAAAGAAGGTATTAGCTCGTCATTCTTTAATGAGTAATGGGTTTTATACATTCAAGGATGATAGCTCCCACTAAATTCCATGTCTTCACATGAGAATTTCCTAACTCCCACTCAATTCCACATATTTCGAAATTGACTTCTCAATCGAAATTTGTCAAGAATATAAATATAAATCGCTTTGCCAAGTTACTAGGATAAAACCATATATGTTCCCATCATATCCTTTCAAAATGCCTATTTTGAAGTGGTCTCATCTCAACCTTACGGAAAGAGATTTTAAATCTCTAACACACTCATGTCATAATGATGTGTAGCAATGTTATTATTCAAATACAAATAATATTTAGAATAGGTCCTTCGGAATACCCTTTCGGAAGGAGGTTTAACCATTTCATAGCGAGGTTAAACAATGACATTTGCGTGGTTAAACGTTGGCTATTTAAGATATCGGAATATCAATATTTGCAAAAACGTTGGCTATTGAAGATATCGGAATATCTATCTTTGCAACTTGATCATAACTAGTATGTTACTATGATTCATTTAGGCTCTTAAGTAAAACTCATGATTGAAACTATTGGTCAAATGATTCATAACCTTAGTCAAAAGCTTGTTAAGACTTTACATTAGTCATTATTCTTCCAAAACTTCTTTTGGTCTCCTCGTGTAGTTATCTTGAGAATAAACTCTTATGATTACTTCACTTGGTCTCTTAAGTCATTTAGAACTAACTTGAGACTATAGATCTCATCTATTTGGTATACTATGTAAATAGATATACCTTCATTCAAATCATTCTCTCTTGCGTAGATCTTTATTTACACAAGTACACAATTAGCAAGTACACAATTATATCTTGCCTTGTGTGTTGTGTCCTCATTTTTCTCCCACTCTATCTTTAGAATGAATACACTAAACATTCAAAGATAGCATATGAGACACAAATTAATGATGTTGAAGTATAAGGAGGACTACCTCATAGGTTGACTAATTGTTATTGATTTCATGTGTTTACTTGGTGGTTGACATACCTTTAAGAGAGTTCATAGACTCAAAGTCACTTCATAAATGATCATACACAAGCCTTAAGCATGTGGACATATAATGAAACCGGTCATTATATTTGTCTATTAGATCACTTTAAGTGAATAATCTTATGTTTCAAAACGCAAGCAATTTAAAGGTGAAATTTTAGAACATAAAGGATAAATGATAAAACGTGTGACTTGGGTTGCAAACCAAGTCACTATCATCCAAAATACAAACCATTATCCAAAATACCTTTCCATGTCGAACACGGAAACTTAAAGTTCTAAAATTCAAAACATAACTTAAAATAAGACAATGAAAAACAAAGCTCCATAAAAGCTATCCTTAGCTTCTTCATGGTTTCTTATGCTTGCTTTTCTTTTCCTTTGTCTTTGCTTGGTGGCGGCCCTATTTACAATAAAAAGGGAAGATACATTATCACAACTTTGCATCATAATACCATAGTTGAATTTAGAAACATAAAAGAAGGTTAGTCATTTACCTACTGGAGTGATCTTTCCAGCTTTGATATCACCAAGGTATTTGGAACAATTCCTCTTCCAATGTCCCATGCCATTACAATAATGGCATTTGTCAAGAGGACCCTTCTTGACTTTGGAGGTGCTAGCTTCACAAGACTTAGCTTTGGTGAATGTGGGAGCTTGCTTTTTACCCTTTCTCCCATTCTTCTTGAACTTCCCCTTACTCTTTGTGCTTATGTTAAGCACATCCTTGGGAGGGTTCACATTTAACCCCATGTCCCTCTCGGCTTGCACAAGTAACTTGTGCAACTCCTCAAGAGACACATCCTTGTCTTGCATATTGAAATTCACCCGGAATTGCACATATGCCTTAACCTTAGACAAGGAGTGTAGAATCCTATCTACGATGAGTTCTTTGGGGATTTCAACCTTTTGAATCTTCAAGGTCTCGACAAGCTCCATGAGTTTGAGCACATGAGGGCTAACCTTTTGGCCCTCTTTGAAGTCGAGATCAAAGAATGCCGCGGCCGCCTCATATTGGACGATCCGCGGAGTTTGTGAAAACATGGTCACAAGTTTGGAGTAAATCTCATTAGCATTGCCCATTTTGAAGGCTCTCCTTTGGAGTTCCGCCTCCATCGCAAATATTAAGACATTTTTCATTGCGGCGGACTCCTTTTGGTAAGCCTCATAGGCTTCCCTAGTGGCCGCGGTGGACCTAGTGGTGGGCTCGGGTGGAGAGGCCTCGGTAAGGTAACGAAGCTTGTCGTCACCTTCGTCGGCTAATTTGAGTTGGGCATCCCACTCGGAGAAATTTGACCCATTCTTTTCAAGTTTACATCGATCCATAAAGGATCGGAGCCATGATGAAGTAGCGAGTGGTGTAGCATTAGGAGTTGGTGTTGCCATTTGTTATGAATAAGAAGTGGTCTACAAAACAAAAATAAGGAGTAAAACAAATGTCGTTTTAATTATACTCGTAAAAATGTATGATTTAAACAAGTTATATGCATTTTTCTAGTGACCTCTACCCAACTAGATAAATGATTCCAAGACCCAAATTCATATCGACTTAGGCACGGTATGGCCGATGAAACCTTTATCAATATAACTCGGTGGATTAACATTTTAATCGATTCTACTTTTAGAACTCTTGGTCGATAAAATTACTCTAATAATTATCTATAGCCCGGAACACATGCAACTACGGTCGCGAATACTTCCGTTGAGCTCAATCCAAATTTCGAATAAATGTGTCCATTATCCAAATCCACATCAACTTGGGCACGGTATGGCCGATGAAACCCTCATCAATATGAACTCGGTGGATTAACACTCATCACCCACTTCCCCTACGTAACAAGGTTTGTACCCCGGTAGGGCCGAGTGCACTCCCTCGCGAAATAGGTTTTCATGGTTTCTACTATTTGGTAAGGCTATGTCTCAATTGATAGTTTTAGCGAGAGGTCATGTCAATTTATTATCTATCACGTTTTAAGTGAACTAAAGCGGTGAACTACGATAATTCTAATTGACACGGTCGATAAACTCGATAAAATAAGACAATGCATGTTTAGTTATGGCGATTTAGCGATGCATGTGACATAAAATAAAATGCAAGCATAAAGATAAATAAATCCTAGTATGGCCTTTCCTAAAATAGAAAAACTATTAATCTATTACATATTCGGAAACCAACTCCATTGGTCCCTTGAACTTCGGTTGTGACACGCATCTCGAGGTAACACCGTCTTTATGTATCGCCATTCTTGAAGAAATCCGTCTTTTGGAACTCCTAATGAATAAAATTACATAATAAATTACATAATTTCCTATTATACATTTGTAACTAAAATAAAATAAATCTATTAAATATTACAAAACGGTGATACGAGATCACAATAAAAATTACAACCGAATCGATATTCCCATACATTTCGGGAAATACCAATTAAAATCTAAGGCCATACTAAGTAAAATTACATAATTCAAAATTACATAAATTAAAATTATGACAATCATAAGAAAATGCAGTATTATAATATGTAAGAACATGCTCAATTTTTATGCTAAATCGCCTTTAAATTGCCAATATCGTATATTACTCGGTTTTTACGGATTTGCGTGATTTCAACATTTTATAATCACAAATATGCATAAACTCATATTTATGCACTAGTTAATTACCCTAACCACTTAGGACTCAAAATATAGTCTTCACTAATAATTTGACCATAATTAACCTTTATTTACAAATTTGTTCATAAATGGACCAAAATTACAAAAATAAGCTATTAAACTTCAAATAAATCCAAAAATTTCAAATAAATTCAAAATTTGAAATTTAAATTCATGAACATTCTGGAAAAATTCCATGACACTCATAATGTTCAAAATCTTAGGTTAAAAAATTTCAAATTTTCCTAAAAACAATGTTGCGGTTTATCGATATTTAATAAAATAATCATAAAAACATGGAAAAATTATTTTCATTAACTTTTCAATTTTAGATCTGAAAAATATAATAAAATGCAACATTAGACGTTTTTCCTAAGTCATAGATTATGTTTTATTAATTTTCAACTAATAATGTCACTATTTATGCCATTTTTCTTCAAAAATTCATAAATCATGCTAAAAGACTTCTTTATAGCCAATTATTTTACACACATCTTGTAAAATTGCATGTGACAACATATAAATTTCCTATGACCAAATTCGAAATTTAACTCATATTAACCTATTTTTCTCTTAAATCCGAATTTAATAATGAAAAATTCATTTTTCGAGCATAACAAGTGCAAAAATTATGAAAATTTACAGGTTATCTCAAAATAATATATGTGATAACATATCCAAAGATCAACTTAAAATTCGAAGTATAGCTAATTTTCGACCAAAAATGACATTTTTACTCATAAAATCACATTTAAATGTCATTATTATTAAATATGAACAATAAAAATCCGAAAAATTAACCCAAAAATCCTAAAACACTTTAGGACCAGAAATATTAACATGCATGTAATTATTTCGTGATATCTCATAATAACACAAATTTTACAAGTTTTATTTTGTTATTCATATAACTCGGAAAAACTTTTAACCAATTTGCATGCAAACAACCGTGGCTCTTGATACCGATTGAAGGAAATGTAGATTCATATACATTAAAACATATTTATATATGTAGAAATAATTTGTCATAAAATTAAAACGGATCTTATGCATGCAAACATTAAAATAAATAGAGGAGAAATTATGTCCTTACAAATTAAATTTCGGATATTTGGGCACAAAAGAGATCACCTTTCTCTTTTGTTCTTGAGCTTATTCCTATGGAAGAACAAAGATCTAAGAGTAAGATCTCTCCCTAAATATAATACCCAAGGCTCCTCTTAATTAAATTAATATTACAAATACTAGTTATAATATTAATCTATGAGAAAATTGAACCAAAAATATTGTTAACACTTTGAATATTTTCGGTTTTGATGAGAGATAAAGAGAGGATTTTATTTCTCTAGAAAACTTGTATTTTGGATGATAATAAGAATGAATAATAGACTAACTCATATTAGTGTATTATTAGGTAAATAAGATGAAAAACCATAATGGTTTTTCATCTCAAAAACCGGGTGGAAGGGTGGCATGGGAGGGAGCCAATGCATGCTCTAGTTGCTCTTCACCATGAGCATTAGGTTTGCATGGCTACAAGAGTAGGTAATCATTGTGTTTTCTATTAATATAATCAACACAATATTAGACTAATTACTCCCATAATTTCGGTCCATTTAGATAATATGGACTCCACATTATCTTTGTCAAAATGTCAACTTGTCTTATGTCACATGTCATATGCAACATAATTTGTCATGTATTTTTAACATATTAAAAATCAACGTATTAATAAAAATACGTCACATACAAAAAATTGACTTAGTAATTTCATAATTACTTGTACCAAAATATTTTACCATTTATAAATTACAACCGATTGTATTTATAATAATTCATTCAATTTTAATTGTTACATTAAACAATTATTTCATCCGAGTAATGACACAATTCAATCACTCAGACCGTATCTTATTTAATCACATTTCAATATGATACGTAAATTTCACTTCCAAAATCGTCCGTCAATTTTCAAGTAATTTAATTAACTCGTAACATTATACGATTAATTAAATAATCAATTAAGAGGGTTGCCCTTTAGGTATGACCTAGGGGGTCAACTGATCACCACCGTCACACGACAGTAATGTCAAACTCTAGTAAGCCAATCATTACCGATATATGTTGACCAGTTGACAGTAACAATATTACTTCCCAATTGTATTCATTTTAATGAGACTTAAACATGTGATCATCATGATCAACAGTCGTGATCGCATTATTGTCGGAGGACACATATTCCAACAGATGGTAACACTCATATTTAATTGGGAGGCCTAGCTAAAGACTCCTGAATAAGTGGGGGTGTTACAAAGTGGTAACAGAGTCAGGTTCCTCAGGCCTAAACAAATGAACAATAATGAACTTAGGATGTGTCTAAATAAAATGAACCCTGGGTAGAAACTGTTAGGTTCCCCTCTCAGTGCGGTTAAGAAGCTAGCCTTAATTCGTACCTTGGCCCTCTCAGTTTTGAACCGGACACCTTGGGAAAGGATAACGAGAGATGGGTAATTAAAAAGAATTGGATTTAATATGGATCTAGGGATACTTTTAAGTTTGAAATTTTTCTAACCTTGGTACTGGATGAGGCTGAGGTAAGTATTATGATGGGTGAATTGGCTTTGGCCGTATACTTGTGATAAATTGGAAGTATTTGATGGAAATCGTTGATTGTTAAATATATTTCATGAGGATGAGAATGTTTTCAGATTAATTGGTTATTATTTGATTGGATGTTCTATGCCGGATGTAATAGTAATATCATGTCTAGTGATATCCGGACACTATTATCCCTAAACCATGTTATGCTATCTAGTGTTTTCATTGATGACCAAGGTTAAGGGGATGTAACCTTAATTTTCAGGAGCGTAGAATGTGATAATAATTGCTAGAGAATAAATATTAAGTCGATGTGTAATATAATTAAGTTATTGTAAAGAATGTAGGCTTGATTAATTTCTCAGATTTTATCCTTATTTGTTTCGACTATCGTTTCTTGCATGTTTATTGTCTATGGACAAAATGTTTATGCGTGATAGTCCTGTGTGTTAGCTTTCATATGTCGTATGTTTCGTGTTTAAATAATTTACGGTTTAAGAGTAATAAATGTTTTAGTGAACAAGGGTCAGAATGTTCCTGTAGAGTCATGTTTTCGACCCATGTTTTTGTAAAATGTTCCATTAAAAATGTATTTATTGTTTATATATGATTCCAACTCCACTTTTTAAAAGATTCGTGTATGTTTTCAAATGGATAAGCCACGTTAAATCTTGATGTCTCTATATTTAGTAGTGTTTTTTGCAAGTTAACCCAAGTTTCTGTCAAGCTGCTGTTAAATTTCTGACTAGACCAAACAAGTTGTAAAATTCATTACAAATATATCTTTTGAGCTTTAGACTTAATTCTTTCTCTCTCGATTTTTTGACTCTTTGTATTTTCAAAAAAGTATAAGTACTCAAAGAATAGCTAGGCGATTATTTATAAATGAATTTTGAAAATTGTCGCATATTTCCCGATTCTTGAAAATGTAAGTTTTATGCCAAAGTTTTATGTGGGCTTTGTGACCCCGAAATCATGTTCGATATAGATAATTTATAAAGTATGATGATTTAGTGTTTGTGATGAGGGTGTAGGACTCACGGTTTTGGAACACCTATTGCATTGCAGGGGAATGGGAAAAGGGTACCTAGTTTGTAGATACCCGTATCCGTCGATATTGGAATTTATAGAGAACCCGACAAACACCTGATGATGATAGGACACATGTATTCTTTAGTTGTCATTGTCTTGGGCTCGTTTTACGATGTAGAATGAGCGTTGTCGACGAAGTATTTTATTAATTTAAATGATATTTAAATTAAATGTTTTTTTTAAAGTGAATTCATTTTATTGTTTTAATTTGAATTTATTTTCTTAAATTTATTTTATTGAAAATAAAATATATTTTTGATTTGAAAAATCATTCTTTAGTTATTTGATTTGAAAAATCAATTTATATCGTTTATAAACCGTATTTGAAGAACTCGATTTTTTACGATGGTTTTATACGCGATTTTGAGCTCGTTTTCAACTCGATTTGGGCACGATTTTTGAAGCAAACTCGAACCAATTCCTGACCCATAACCCAACCCATCACTCACCCTCATAACCAGACCCTAATACCATGCAAACCCACGTCCATACCTCCTTATTTTCGAGCCCCAAACAAAGAAAGACAAACCAAACCGTCACCCCTTCAACCCGAGTCCACTAAACAGCCCCAAACCCGCTCCCACTTAAACCCGTGCCCATTAACCCTAATCCATACCCTAGTACCCTACCCATATTACCCTAGCTTAACCACCAAGAAACACCCCTCCAAAACCCTACACGAGCTCACAATAGCTGCTGGACAGCAAAGAAATGAAATAAAGCAAATGACCGCTTGTTGCTCTCTTTTACCCTACTTTAACTCCCTATAAACACCTCCCCTTCACCATACATTCATTCCTCTAAGTTCTCCATACATACTACCTTCACTTACAAGCTTTAAACTTCAGAAACAAACCCTAATTGCCTCCCAAAAACCCTCGATAAAACCGACTTACAAACTGAGAATCAGTTTGTGTGTCCTCTTTGAAACCCTTCGTTCTCCCTTCAAACCTCCATCAAAATTCGAGTTTCTTATTCCAAAGTAACCATACAACATCCATCTACACATTAGACAAAGATTTACGAGCCAAATTGCCCTTTAGAGTACACGAATTCCCTCGAAAAACAGAGTGTTATACACTCTGTTTTCGCGGCATTTCCTGTCTGTCCAGTTCTGTTTGTGCTCATTTTTTGTGCCCAATAACTCAAAACGAGCAGGGATTGTTTTACGATCTCTGTTCTCCTCTCTTTCTAGTTTTCAAAACATCTTTTAAATCGAATTTTCACCGTGAAACGAGAGAGAAATCGCAGTTTGAAAGTTGCTGTCCAGATTTGCAAAAAACGTGTTGTTTGCTTTGTTTCTTCGTCGACGACGGCCTCTCGAGATAAAATCTACCATCGATTACGACCCAAGACGGTGTCAACGATACATGTAGGTTGAGAGTGCATCAAATCCTCCTCTTTCTCCCTTTTATTTCGTTTTTTTATGTTTGTTTTTTATTGTTTCGTTTTATTTTGTTTATCGATTGTTATCATTAACTATGAAACTAGTTTAGTCCGAGTATGAGTTAAAGTACCACCATGAACACCCGCGTTGACTTGAGATGGGAAAGAAATCCGCTACATCAGTCGGTCGTAACCCCCGTCTCATTTACATATCCTCGTGTTCAAGGTAGGGCATTAATAAAACGAATTCTAACTTCGCTCTTCGCTTTTGACCCCTCTCTTGTTTCGTTTAATTCGACCTGCCCAAGGACCATTCACATATTAGTTCGACCTCTGATTGTTAACATATGACTCATTTAGATGACATTAGATCAATTTAATAACCTAATTAGACACGTTAGGTGGCTTCGACACAAGCATTAAAATCAACTAACAATTCTCTAACTTAATTGAACGCATCTCTCTCTTTCACATAATTTCTCGCTAGTATAAGAGTGCGTGATTAGCACCTTCTTATTAACACTCGACGAGTTAATTTAATTAGCGAACTTGACCTAATTTGACCCCTTTAGGCCGTGTAGAATACACATTCGCGTGACATCATCTCAATCGATCAACGTCGTTTCTAACTTGTTTTCTAACTCGTTTCCTAACCGTTTCACAATCATCTATCTAACCTAATGAATCTAACCTAAGGATTAGGGTAGGCTAGAACGTGTAGGCCGTGTTTGGCCGTGTCTTTGTAGTCCTTTTCTCGTTTTTTTCTTATCTTTATCTCGTTATTTCGTATCTTGTAATTATTTTTGTTTACCGAGTCGTGTTTTGTAATTTGTTTGTAATTAGTTTACCGTCATCGAGTCAAATGATTTCTAAAAAACCTTAGTCTTGTTTGGTTAGATGGTTGTGCCCCAATTCATGTAAGAGCGTACTAAATCGCATGTTGTTTAAAGCGACATGGCCCGATTTATGCTAATGCATGCTTTGGTGTGTGGCCCTATGTCTAATTCGATAAGATTAAGTGAAAGCACGCATTATGGGGAGTGACCTAAGGCCGAGAGGCATGTAAGCCGTGGGCCACCCCCCTTGTGCACGTTTCCCTAGGCCGAATTGGCCGTGTAGTGTGTCGTGTATGGTTTTGTGTATAGCGTTGTATTTTAGATCGAGTTGTATCTTTAATTTCCTGTTGTGTCGGCATGAAATGCCTGGGTTGTAATAGGGTAGATCCCAACGGCTCCCCTATTCCCCTTAAGCCTTGTTTGTTTCGTTTTATGTGTTGTTAGATCAATCAACCCACATGCTAAATTGCAACTTTGACAAAGTTAGTTTAGTTGCATCTAAATCGACATAGAAACTTCACATGTTAGGGTTTTGAAAATGATGTTTGCATATCATATATCGTAGTAGCTATGACCTTGTTTGAAATCCGACACTTGACTTAGTAGAGGCCGTTATTGACGGGCGAGGTTAGGTGTCCTTATGGGCTTCCTAACACGTACCCTCACCCCTTACTCAAGATCTATGGTTTGTGGATCCGTCTAAATACCATTAGATTACGAGAGTCATTCAAATCGAGTGATATAGGGTACAAGTCTTTATCTTTAATCACTCGTAGTCGATTGGCTTTATGCTTTTCGATGAAAGGTGTAAAGTTGACTTGAACGGTTCCAAGTTCCCATAAAACTTGGTGGCGACTCTAATTTGTCTTAATTCGATTCGAAAGAACCTCGAGTCGATTATGCCTAGTGTGGATCCCGCACGCAGCTTCCCGAGGGCCTTGTCCACGGTTTGGCGACTCCGCCCGGGAAAAAGAGGACTAGTTACACTTTGTTTCTAGGGTCTTTTCCTCCGAGGTGAAACTTGAAAAGAAAGTATTGGAAAGTAAAACATTACTCATAGTGCTACGATTCATGCATAAACCCTTAAGGACTTTCGCGGGCCGTCCCAGCGTTTCTTTGTGATGCGTGGGGGGCGACGTCCCACTATGCCAGGAACTCGCACATTGCTTGCTTCCACTCCGTCTCGTCGTGGTTCTTGATGGTGGGGATGCTCTTCTAGGTACTCTACCTAAAGGCCCTTGCTCTATAAGACCCAAAAAGGATGGAGGGCATAGACCTTCTTGTAGAAGACTTGCCGAGACTTAGAGATGTCTAGGAGCATACATCCTTATAAGATGAGAATGACAATGTGCGAAATGATTTCCCGAGTCTTTTCAAAATTTTCCGTATCGATTTCAAAACCGAACTTTTGAACAACTTACTTTCAAAATAGCATGGTTTTAAAAACGCGCAATGCTGCCCAAATAGGACTAGATTTTTCGGCCCAAAATGAGCTTTTATAGCCGGCATGCTGCCCATTTCAAATCTCATTTTCAAATCAATTACTCGTTTTTCCAAATTGGGTCCAAAATGCCATTCGAACCTTAACCAAGCATGAAATGCGTCGAGTCGTGTCCGGGTCCTGGCCGTGTTGGGCTAGGCGTGCTTTGCCCCGAGAGTCTAGAACACGACCTTGTTGGGTCACCCAAGCTCACCTCTTGGGCTTCTAGTCATGTTAGTCGACCAATTGGTCTAGGATAGTCCACAGAAACGTCCAAGCTAGGCCCTTTAGGGCGTTTCACTCGAACCTAAGGACTATGTTAGTCCAATCACGGGTTTAGTCGTACCGAGTCCAGTTTAGAATCGAGCTATGATAACTTGAGTCATGTCGTCTTGTCGAGTCTGAAATGAATCAAGGTCTAAATCCAACCGTGAGTCGAACCTTTTGGTTAGTCAGCCTCAAGTCGAGTCTGTGTTTAAGTCAAGTTGGTGTCGTGTCCTTAAGTGTGCAGAGGCTCTTACATTCGAATATTGACTCAGTTCGGGGTTTTCTTGTAGAAAGGCCGCCAAAAACCCGACGTCAAGCAATGGAAGATGCTGTTAACAAACTCACTGAGGCCGTGAACCTCATGATGACCCGAATGGATGCAATCGAATCTAAGCTGGGTGAAGATTCCCCTCCATCTACCCCACCTCTCGACGATCCGGAGAAACGGTTCAAGTTCATCGAAGACCGTCTCGAAATTCTCCCGGGGAAGAACATCCACTATGAAAATGCTGGGGCCTATGCCCCGCCGATAAGTTGCCCACGAACATGGTACTCACTGACATCCCAAAGTTCAAGGGCACCGAAGATCCAGTCCACCATGTTAAGGCCTATAAAGGGTACTTAGCACTGAAGGGAGTACCTGCTGACATGCTCTCTGAAATTTTTGCCCAATCTCTGGGTGAACACCCGAAGGCGTGGTTCTATAATCTTGACCTTAAGAACTTCCCCACTTTCGAAGATATTACGGTGGAGTTCTGTAAGCACTATGCCGACAATGTCGAGATTCAAACCAACATAAGGACTTTGGAGGTAATGACACAGAAGGAAAAAGAGGGCTTTACTGAATTCCTCGCAAGATGGCGCGCTGAAAGCGTGAAACTAGCCAAAAAGCCTGATGAAGTTGAAATGGTAGATAAGTTCGTAAAGAATTTACGACCTGTTTACCGTAATGCTCTGAAATACAAGAATTTTGGTTCTTTCAAAGAATTGATAAGAATCGGGATAAAGGTAGAAGATGATGTCATAAGGGCAGAGGCTGAAAAGCCGAAAGGGTACCAAGGGGCCTCATCGTCAAAGGCCAAGGCCCCAGCAACGACCCATATTGATGAAGCCATCAATCTCTTAGAAGGGCAATCGAAGAAGTCGCAGCGCCAAACACCTAGGGCATTCACCGATATCGGATGCACTTATACATATGCTCTCCAAAGGCTCATAGCCCAAGGAAAGCTGAAGCCTATTGGTCCAACTCCGGACCCTCCTGCTGATCAACAAGGTAAATGGTATAAACCAAATGCCTACTGTGCCTTTCATCAAGGGAAAGGCCATGATACTGAAAGGTGCTATCGACTGAAGCACGAAATCCAAGACATGATTGAGAATGGAACACTCCCGATCCCAACTGCTAAACCCAATAACATCACCAATCCATTTGGCGATCACGCCAACTTTGTTTCTGTCGAAGACAATGTCGATTATTCCTATCTTATCCGCCCATGTCACTTGAAAGGGGTGTTTATCGGGAAAATATTTGTGGATTTCTTTGAATTCTGGCCAAACCCGAAGAATGAAATTCAAGTCGGGAGTCTTGCTCTAGAGTGTACTCCTCTCATTAACGAAGTTAATAAAAGACAATTCGATTCACCAACCTTCATCACTGGCGTAGATCCTCAGAAGACTACCTCAGGATGGAGGCAGACCATCAAAGGGATCAAGGACTAGAACCGAGCATCTAAGCTGACAGCTGAACAAGGGAAAGCTCAAGACCAGATTTGAAAAATTATGAGTCGGGATCTGTTTTCTTTTCTTAGTCGAGTCGAGTCTAGGACTTTCTTTTGTTGAAGTTGAGTCGTTTGTCCCACGATGACCTAGGGTGTGTCCTAGGAATCGTTCCTTTGAGTCTGTTAAGCATGTGTCATTCTAATAAAAGTTGCAGTTCGTTTCCAAATATGTCTTGTTTCCAATCCTCAATCATTCCGAAACATGATAAAATGCACAACACACTCAAAGGCATCCCTAGGGTGGAAATATGTCCCGTTTCAAAACGTAAGGTACAATAGGATTCCGTGTTCGATTCCTTTACCTATTCCATGTCTGGCGGTAGAAAACCTCCATCTGAACCAATGTTTGCGACAAGCTTTTAGACGATTCTATGACAAACCCGGACTAGCTCCTTGTTTCCCCATCAATGATGGAAGGCAAGCCTTTTCCCCAACAAAATCATCCCATCTCGAAGAGAGAAGATATCAACCCGTTCTAAGAAGGAATTGTTAATTCTAACCCAATTTAGTTCGCGAAGCCCAGTTTTCAAGGTGTATCCATTTATGACTAAGAGAATGAATACAAGATCATTTTCAAAGAGAGAAAAAAGATGAAAAAGAATGAAAAATGAGAAAAGGAGAAAAATTGGAAAAATGAAAAAAAATGAAAAAAAAGAAAAATGAAAAAAAGATGAAAGAAAAAGAAAAAAGGAAAAAAGATGTTGAAGTTATTGCGGAATGCTTTTTGGTTGAATGTCGAAGTTACGGAAGCCAGAATTCAAGTCAAGTACCCATAGTTGAGGTTCAATGGGCGAAGCCCAAAAGCTTAAGTAGTAACCTCTTTACCTCTAAGTCCTTCCTGAGACAGTTACAAAGGGATAGTCGGGAATTTTGAGAATTATTCCGCTTGTGTTGTTACACCCAGCCTTTAGGGTCCAGACATGGAAATTTGAACCCACATCATTTTTCAACCCATTTGCACTCGTGGTTCATCAAACCCGAGACACCCATTCCAACCACATCAGCAGCCATAGCCCTTGGCCTTAGCACCACAAAACAAACCTTCAGAATGATGGTTAACCATTCCAACTTGTTATTACCAAGCTCCACATCCCAAAAGATCCAAGCCTTTTACACCTAACCCCAAACACGGGATTTAACGGTACCTTACAGGCTAGAATGGGATACGACATGATACCTTAGGTGAAACCTTTGAGTGTGTACACACAATCAAACGATACCAAAATTATGCACCATGATCGAACTACGTCGGATTTGATTTCGCTCCACGCGAATACGTAGGCAGTCCTTCAGAATAAGGGATTCAATCCACTCATCAACCAAGTTGTCATCTTGTCGATTTCTTACGGGTCTTAACAAAGTCCAAATGAAGCCACCTTTGTTTGGGTCGGTCTTAGCACTCGATATAGGCTAGGATAAGGATATAGGTTCGGATGAATAGTATCAAGTCTCGGAATGAGCTTTATCTAATGGTTTAGGCAAAGATGCTGAGTCATATAGATGTGGGTTTGTGTTGGGAACAAAAAATATGAAAAACCCGCTGAAAAGAAAGAAGGCGTGGAAGAAAAATAGTAAAAGCCCGCTGAAAAGAAAGAAGGCGGTGGCAAGAAATGATGAAAACCCGCTGAAAAGAAAGGAGGCGAGGAGAAGAGTGACAGAATGTTCCCAACAAGAGTGATGTGTGATGTCTAAGTGTTCTCATAAAATCAGTCTGTGTTTAGTATCTGGGCGAAGACAACGTTGTTGCTCTGTGAGTTTAATCCACCTTATCAATGCCAAGTGATCTTGATTCCCATGTGCCCTTGGGAGCACGCCCATGCCATACGATATCTCCGTCCCAAGTTCGACGACCTTGTGATTCCCATTTGCCATCTTTTGGCGCCGGAACGGCCAATTTACATTTCTACCCCCAGCTAGTCAATATTTGAATTAAAACCCGCGCACACTTACGGTTTTATTTTCCTTTTTTGTTTTACGGTAGCGGGCTACGCCCACGTTTGTTTACGGGTCATACAGAGTGTCTGAGTCGTATTTCCTTCTCACCCGTCAAGGTTCGATTTCAAAATGCCAAAGATTTCAGAATTCCGAAATTTCAAAAACTTTTTTGCGAATTATGGATAGATGATCCAAGTAGTGGTACATTTCAAGTCAAGGTTCAAATCTCAAAGTTCAAAATCAAAATGATTCGTTTCAAATTCAAATTTCGGGTCGATGGCCCAACATCCAAGGGATTCATTTCAAATTCAAAATTTGGGTCGATGGCCCAATTATTCAAAATTTTCAACTTGTTCAAATTTTGGGTCGATGACCCAGTCATTCAAAATTTAATTTTAGGTCGACGACCCAGCATCCCAACACTTCAACTTCAAACCTCGGGTCGATGGCCCAATTATTCAATTTTCAAATTCAACTTCAATTTTCGGGTCGATGACCCAATCTTTTGAATGATCCAATTTTAAGATCGATGATCCAAATGTGCTTATGTGATGATTATTGCTAGTACGTTGTTGTGTTTCAATTGTAGCAGGATATACTTCAACTGGGGGCTCTGAAGCCGCTGGCTTCAGAGACCATTATCAAGATGTAAAGGATGACATCCACCAAGAATTCAATTCAATACAAGAGTATGAAATGGAAGAATTCCGTAGCTGAAAGCAAATGATGAAAGCGGCGGCAACCTCCTCGGAAAGTCCCGTCCCATTCGGACAAGCGCCAGAAGATGATAAATTTTGGGCAAATGTCAACAGATGATGAATTTTGGACAAATGCCAGCAGATGATAAACTTTGGGCATGTGTCAGCAGTTGCCGAACTACGACGCGGGTTTGATTCCGTCAGAAACGGATACGTAGGCGCCCGAGGATAAGGCTCAACCCACCATATATGCAATTTTATGGGTCGACGACCAATGATGACAATTTGACGGAACAGAAGCAAGAGTTAATCCCCGACGAAGTTTCAGGTATGATCTCTTCTTATGGCTGGCGAGCTTATATACGCAAGTCTAATGGACTATAAATGACCCGCGGAATCCTCAGGTCAAAAGGGACCTGGGGTATACTTTGACTTTCGCCTTGTCCAAGCCTCAGTCAAAGTGGGGGCTCTGTAGATACCCGTATCCGTCGATATTGGAATTTATAGAGAACCCGACAAACACCTGATGATGATAGGACACATGTATTCTTTAGTTGTCATTGTCATTATTTGGGCTCGTTTTACGATGTAGAATGAGCGTTGTCGACGAAGTATTTTATTAATTTAAATGATATTTAAATTAAATGTTTTTTTTAAAGTGAATTCATTTTATTGTTTTAATTTGAATTTATTTTCTTAAATTTATTTTATTTAAAATAAAATTTATTTTTGATTTGAAAAATCATTCTTTAGTTATTTGATTTGAAAAATCAATTTATATCGTTTATAAACCGTATTTGAAGAACTCGATTTTTTACGATGGTTTTATACGCGATTTTGAGCTCGTTTTCAACTCGATTTGGGCACGATTTTCGAAGCAAACTCGAACCAATTCCTGACCCATAACCCAACCCATCACTCACCCTCATAACCAGGCCCTAATAACATGCAAACCCACGTCCATACCTCCTTATTTTCGAGCCCCAAACAGCAGCACAAACCAGTCCGTCACCCTTCAACCCGAGTCCACTAAACAGCCCCAAACCCGCTCCAAACACCACTTAAACCCGTGCCCATTAACCCTAATCCATACCCTAGTACCCTACCCATATTACCCTAGCTTAACCACCAAGAAACACCCCTGCAAAACCCTACACGAGCTCACAATAGCTGCTGGACAGCAGCAGCGAAACAGATCAGCCCGACTGCTTGTTGCTCTCTTTTACCCTACTTTAACTCCCTATAAATACCTCCCCTTCACCATACATTCATTCCTCTAAGTTCTCCATACATAATACCTTCACTTACAAGCTTTAAACTTCAGAAACAAACCCTAATTGCCTCCCAAAAACCCTCGACAAAACCGACTTACAAACTGAGAATCAGTTTGTGTGTCCTCTTTGAAACCCTTCGTTCTCCCTTCAAACCTCCATCAAAATTCTAGTTTCTTGTTCCAAATTAACCATACAACATCCATCTATACATTAGACAAAGATTTACGAGCCAAATTGCCCTTGAGAGTACACGAATTCCCTCGAAAAACAGAGTGTTATACACTCTGTTTTCGCGGCTTTTCCTGTCTGTCCAGTTCTGTTTGTGCTCGTTTTTCGTGCCCAATAACTCAAAACGAGCAGGGATTGTTTTAATATCTCTGTTCTCCTCTCTTTCTAGTTTTCAAAACATCTTTTAAATCGAATTTTCACCGTGAAACGAGAGAGAAATCGCAGTTTGAAAGTTGTTGTCCAGATTTGCAAAAAACGTGTTGTTTGCTTTGTTTCTTCGTCGATGACGGCCTCTCAAGATAAAATCTACCATCGATTACGACCCAAGACGGTGTCAACGATACATGTAGGTTGAGGGTGCATCAAATCCTCCTCTTTCTCCCTTTTATTTCGTTTTTTTATGTTTTTTTTTATTGTTTCGTTTTATTTTGTTTATCGATTGTTATCATTAACTATGAAACTAGTTTAGTCCGAGTATGAGTTAAAGTACCACCATGAACACCCGCGTTGACTTGAGATGGGAAAGAAATCCACTACATCAGTCGGTCGTAACCCCCATCTCATTTACATATCCTCGTGTTCAAGGTAGGGCATTAATAAAACGAATTCTAACTTCGCTCTTCGCTTTTGACCCCTCTCCTGTTTCGTTTAATTCGACCTGCCCAAGGACCATTCACATATTAGTTCGACCTCTGATTGTTAACATATGACTCATTTAGATGACATTAGATCAATTTAATAACCTAATTAGACACGTTAGGTGGCTTCGACACAAGCATTAAAATCAACTAACAATTCTGTAACTTAATTGAACGCATCTCTCTCTTTCACATAATTTCTCGCTAGTATAAGAGTGCGTGATTAGTACCTTCTTATTAACACTCGACGAGTTAATTTAATTAGCGAACTTGACCTAATTTGACCCCTTTAGGCCGTGTAGAATACACATTCGCGTGACATCATCTCAATCGATCAACGTCGTTTCTAACTTGTTTTCTAACTCGTTTCCTAACCCGTTTCGCAATCATCTATCTAACCTAATGAATCTAACCTAAGGATTAGGGTAGGCTAGAACGTGTAGGCCGTGTTTGGCCGTGTCTTTGTAGTCCTTTTCTCGTTTTTTTCTTATCTTTATCTCGTTATTTCGTATCTTGTAATTATTTTTGTTTACCGAGTCGTGTTTTGTAATTTGTTTGTAATTAGTTTTCCGTCATCGAGTCAAATGATTTCTAAAAAACCTTAGTCTTGTTTGGTTAGATGGTTGTCCTCCAATTCATGTAAGAGCGTAGTAAATCGCATGTTGTTTAAAGCGACATGGCCCGATTTATGCTAATGCATGCTTTGGTGTGTGGCCCTATGTCTAATTCGATAAGATTAAGTGAAAGCACGCATCACGGGGAGTGACCTAAGGCCGAGAGGCATGTAAGCCATGGGCCACCCCCCTTGTGCACGTTTCCCTAGGCCGAATTGGCCGTGTAGTGTGTCGTGTATGGTTTTGTGTATAGCGTTGTATTTTAGATCGAGTTGTATCTTTAATTTCCTGTTGTGTCGGCATGAAATGCCAGGGTTGTAATAGGGTAGATCCCAACGGCTCCCCCATTCCCCTTAAGCCTTGTTTGTTTCGTTTTATGTGTTGTTAGATCAATCAACCCACATGCTAAATTATAACTTTGACAAAGTTAGTTTAGTTGCATCTAAATCGACATAGAAACTTCACATGTTAGGGTTTTGAAAACGATGTTTGCATATCATATATCGTAGTAGCTATGACCTTGTTTGAAATCCGACACTTGACTTAGTAGAGGCCGTTATTGACGGGCGAGGTTAGGTGTCCTTATGGGCTTTCTAACACGTACCCTCACCCCTTACTCAAGATCTATGGTTTGTGGATCCGTCTAAATACCATTGGATTACGAGAGTCATTCAAATCGAGTGATATAGGGTACAAGTCTTTATCTTTAATCATTCGTAGTCGATTGGCTTTATGCTTTTCGATGAAAGGTGTAAAGCTGACTTGAACGGTTCCAAGTTCCCATAAAACTTGGTGGCGACTCTAATTTGTCTTAATTCGATTCGAAAGAACCTCGAGTTGATTATGCCTAGTGTGGATCCCGCGGACGCAGTTCGCGAGGGCCTTGTCCACATAGTTATTTGAGGAGGTAATAATTTATGGGCATCTAAGATATTCGTAACTTTTAAATAAAGAATTATCCGGAAACTTCGGGACGAAGTTTGTTTTTAGGAGGGTAGAACGTGATACTACCAAAGTTTTATTATGATTTCTGCTACTTCGTTTTCTATTATTTTATTATGATTTCTGCTACTTCGTTTTCTATTATTTTATAAAAAAAAAATTGTGTCTTTTAAATGATACTGTTTTGTTATATAAGAAATTGGTTATACTATTTGAGTAAGGAAATAAGAGTGTAGTGATAATGATAGTATTATGATGGCATTTATTATGTCAGTTTTTGAGTAGTTGAGTAGCGTGCGCGAACTTCAAGGACAAGGTTCTTTTTAAGGGGGAAAAACTGTAATACCCGTCTCATCTATGAATTAGATTAATATAAATATTAGAGAAGTGTGATTATGGGAATAAAAGTAGTAATAATATTATATATATATATGAATTACTTAATATGGTCACACTATTACTAATTTATTATTACTTTTATTACTTATTACTATTACTAATTACTAGTATCCTAATTAGCCCACAATTATAATGTCTCACCTATTATTACAACTAAAAACCTAATAGTTTAGCACCGTAAAACCTAGGTACACAATTATCACGTTCAAACAGAGAAAGAGGAAAAAAAAGGATTGCGGGCTTCTGCTACCTTAATCATCATCGTCGTCGATTCATCTCCCTTTTCACAACCGTCTTGTTTTCCATCATCCTCGTTCCTAAGCCAATTAAGGTAAGGACATGATCGTCCTTTTAATTTAGCAATTGTCTTAGATTGTTTGTGAAAGGATTCAAAATCCTCTAATTAAACTCATTTAATTATAGATCTAGTTGCATGCATAACATAAGATGGAATAAGGAAGAATTAGGTTCCTTACAATGTAGGTAGGGCACGAAAAAGGGCACAAGTGAGGACTCCTTCCTCTACTTGTTCTTGAGCTACAATGTATTTGGATGATCTTCCAAAACCCCAAAGTAGAGATTCTCCTCTTAGTTGCACCAAGACTATCCCTTAAATCTAATAATATATTAAATTGATATTATTATTAGACACCTTAAAATTAATCTAATATTACCAAATATTACTTCTTTAGTAATCTACTTAGGGTATTAGATTTATGAACCAAACAAGTCTAAAACTAATTTTAGAGAGAAGTGTGTGAACATGTTATTTTTAGAGAGTTGCTAAGTGAGTAAAAAAATAAAAAAAATAAAAGTCCCTCTAAATGGCAGAGGGCCGGATGGGGTTGCCTCACAAGGCCAATGCATGGCCTTCACTTTTGCTTTTTACTCTTTTACCAAAATAAGTAGGGTATAGTCTATATAAGGTTAGGTCATGATTATGTCTTTTAAACAATTTAAAAATATTTTACAATAACCATAAACCACCCATATTTCAGTCCATATCACAATGTGTACACCCATATTATTCTTGTCAATTGTCATTTTATAATGTTGTGTGATATGTGACAATTCACATGTTACTAGTCTTACTAATTTACATTTAACTAATTAAATGTTATTTACAAAATGAACAAATCAATTTTAACTAATTAAAAGGTAATTCACAATTACATATTATAAAATGGATCATGTTAATATATCTACAACACTTTTTAATTAAGATTAACCATTCTCTCTTAATTATTTCATAATTAAATTTTAGTAATATAACATTTTAATTACTAAAATAAATCTTATTTAATCGAATTACAATAAGATATATATTCTCACTCAGAGACGCAAATTGTTCAATTTTAAGGAATTAATTAATCTGTATCAATATGCAATCAATTAAATTATCTATTAAGGGAATCGTCCTTTAGGTGTGACCTTAAGGGATCAACTGATCACCGTCGTCAAACGACAGTAATGTCAAACTCTAGTCAGCCAATCATTACCGATTAATGTGGATCAGTTGACATATATAAATGAATCATCCCTATACGTATTCTTATCACGAGTTTCAATAATGTGATCGCACTATTGTTGAGGACGCATACTCCAACAATCTCCCACTTGTCCGGGACAAGTGTGCATCACCAATTCTCTTGTCCTATTACAATCGCCCACTCAATGCAAGGTGTCTTGCAGGTCGTTCTTGCATGTGATCACATCAAGAGTGGTTTTCTCGATATGGAGAGTAGCTGTCTGACTGGAATTATCTACCATAGATACCTTCCGAGCGTGGCCGCGCATTTTTCAGTTCACTGCTCCTCGAGTGGCCCTGAAATTTTTAAATAACCCTGACAAGGGGGTGGACAATTCCTATCGCACTATTCCCTTTGCATAGCTACAGCTCATCATGACCCAAAAGATGCCCATTTGACCTCATTTACGAAAGTCGTAGAGCATAACTTAAAGTCACTCAGAAACTGTGTCAACTGGGGCGAACAGTCTCTAGTCAAAGAATTGACTCAAAAGAATACCATAGTAGTTCTCGCCACGACCAAACTATATAAATTACCAGAACTCTATAAGCGGTCACTGCCGGACAGAGTGTCCCTTACAGTCTGCCTATGTGATCGACTAGCCATCTCTTATGAACTTATGGCAATCGAACTTGCCATCAATTGACTCACACTCTAGTCACTTAGGGACGTCACCTCATAAAAGTAACTAGGGGCAATTACTATGTTAATCAAGTTCACTTTAATAGGGTTGAATATTGTCTCAACAACCTATTTGGATAAAACAAAGTAATAAATTAAAGAGTTTAAAATAAAATTCAAACGATAAATGCGATTATCACATATGAACAATCAATACAATATTATTACTTCATATCTCATAATCTAATACAAATTAGGCATGCTCTTAAGACCTATGGAAACTATATGTTGGTCATGCGTAGCCTGCGGTAGAGTCTTGGTTAGAAGATCCTTTCAATGGAATCCCTAATCATATGAAATTTTATGTGTACATGTCTAGACTTATTGCTAGACTTTGGTTCTTTATCTAGAAAGATGTGTTGGAATATGTGTCCTCCGACAATAATGCGATCACGACTGTTGATCATGATGATCACATGTTTAAGTCTCATTAAAATGAATACAATTGGGAAGTAATATTGTTATCACAACCGGTCAACATATATCGGTAATGATTGGCTTACTAGAGTTTGACATTACTGTCGTGTGACGGTGGTGATCAGTTGACCCCCTAGGTCATACCTAAAGGGCAACCCTCTTAATTGATTATTTAATTAATCGTATAATGTTACGAGTTAATTAAATTACTTGAAAATTGACGGACGATTTTGGAAGTGAAATTTACGTATCATATTGAAATGTGATTAAATGAGATACGGTCTGAGTAATTGAATTGTGTCATTACTCGGATGAAATAAATTGTTTAATGTAACAATTAAATTTGAATGAATTATTATAAATACAATCCGTTGTGATTTATAAATGGTAAAATATTTTTGGTACAAGTAATTATGAGATTACTAAGTCGATTTTGTATGTGACGTATTTTTATTAATACGTTGATTTTTAATATGTTAAAAATACATAACAATTTATGTCACATATGACATGTGACATATTGACAATTGACAAAAATAATATGGATTCCATATTATCATTTGTACCGAAATTATGGGGGTATTAGGTTAATATTGTGTTGATTAATTTATTGAGTAAACACAATGATTACCTGCATCCTAGCCATGCAACTCTAATTTTCTTGTGAAGACAAAAATGTTCATGCATTGGCTCCCCTAAAAGTCCCCCTTCCACCCGGTTTTTTATGTGAAAAACCATCATTGGTTTTTCATATAATCTTACCTATTATTACACTAAATTTAGTTAGTGATATTCATTCTTATTCCATCATCAAAAATTGAGTTTTAGTGAGATAAAAATCCTCTCTATTTTCTCTCTTAAAACCGAAACAAACAAGTGTTTTATAAAAGGTTTTGGTTCAATTTTCTACCTATAATTAATATTATACTAGTTTTGTAATATTAATTAAATTAAGAGGAGCCTTGGGTATAATACTTAGGGAGAGATCTTACTCTTAGATCTTTGTTCTTCCATTGGAATAAGCTCAAGAACAAGAAGAGAAAGGTGATCTCTCTTGTGCCCTAATAGCCGAAATTTACCATGTAAGGACATGATTTCTCCTCTATTCATTTTATTGTTTGCATGCATAAGTTCCGTTATTTATTTTATGACAAATTATTAGACATATAAGAGTATGTTAAATATGTATATGAATATATATTTCCTTCAATCGGTATCAAGAGCCACGGTTGTTTGCATGCAAATTGGTTAAAAGTTTTTCCGAGTTATATGAATAACAAAATAAAACTTGTAAAATTTGTGTTATTATGATATATCACGAAATAATTACATGCATGTTAATATTTCTGGTCCTAAAGTGTTTTAGGATTTTTGGGTTAATTTTTCGGATTTTTATTGTTCATATATAATAATAATGACATTTAAATGTGATTTTATGAGTAAAAATGTCATTTTTGGTCGAAAATTAGCTATACTTCGAATTTTAAGTTGATCTTTGGATATGTTATCACATATATTATTTTGAGATAACCTGTAAATTTTCATAATTTTTGCACTTGTTATGCTCGAAAAATGAATTTTTCATTATTAAATTCGGATTTAAGAGAAAAATAGGTTAATATGAGTTAAATTTCGAATCTGGTCATAGGAAATTTATATGTTGTCACATGCAATTTTACAAGATGTGTGTAAAATAATTGGCTATAAAGAAGTCTTTTAGCATGATTTATGAATTTTTGAAGAAAAATGGCATAAATAGTGACATTATTAGTTGAAAATTAATAAAACATATTCTATGACTTAGGAAAAACGTTTAATGTTGCATTTTATTATATTTTTTTTTCAGATCTAAAATTGAAAAGTTAATGAAAATAATTTTTCCATGTTTTTATGATTATTTTATTAAATATCGATAAACCGCAACATTGTTTTTCCGGAAAAATTTCGAAATTTTTAACCTAAGATTTTGAACATTATGAGTGTCATGGAATTTTTCCAGAATGTTCATGAATTTAAATTTCAAATTTTGAATTTATTTGAAATTTTTGGATTTATTTGAAGTTTAATAGCTTATTTTTGTAATTTTGGTCCATTTATGAACAAATTTGTAAATAAAAGTTAATTATGGTCAAATTACTAGTGAAGACTATATTTTGAGTCCTAAGTGGTTAGGGTAATTAACTAGTGCATAAATATGAGTTTATGCATATTTGTGATTATAAAATGTTGAAATCACGCAAATCCGTAAAAACCGAGTAATATACGATATTGGCAATTTAAAGGCGATTTAGCATAAAAATTGAGCATGTTCATACATATTATAATGCTGCATTTTCTTATGATTGTCATAATTTTAATTTATGTAATTTTGAATTATGTAATTTTACTTAGTATGGCCTTAGATTTTAATTGGTATTTCCCGAAATGTATGGGAATATCGATTCGGTTGTAATTTTTATTGTGATCTCGTATCACCGTTTTGTAATATTTAATAGATTTATTTTATTTTAGTTACAAATGTATAATAGGAAATTATGTAATTTATTATGTAATTTTATTCATTCCGGAGTTCCAAAAGACGGATTTCTTCAAGAATGGCGATACATAAAGACGGTGTTACCTCGAGATGCGTGTCACAACCGAAGTTCAAGGGACCAATGGAGTTGGTTTCCGAATTTGTAATAGATTAATAGTTTTTCTATTTTAGGAAAGGCCATACTAGGATTTATTTATCTTTATGCTTGCATTTTATTTTATGTCACATGCATCGCTAAATCGCCATAACTAAACATGCATTGTCTTTTTATCGAGTTTATCGACCGCGTCAATTCGAATTATCGTAGTTCACCGCTTTAGTTCACTTAAAACGTGATAGATAATAAATTGACATGACCTCTCGCTAAAACAAACAATTGAGACATAGCCTTACCAAATAGTAGAAACCATGAAAACCTATTTCGCGAGGGAGTGCACTCGGCCCTACCGGGTACAAACCTTGTTACGTAGGGGAAGTGGGTGATGAATGTTAATCCACCGAATTCATGTTGATAAGGGATGTATCGGCCCTACCGTGCCCAAGTTGATATGGATTTGGATCATGGACACATTTATTCGAAATTTGGATTGACCTCAACAAAAGTTTTTGATAAGGGATGTATCGGCCCTACCGTGCCCTTGTCAAATGTGTTTTGGGCTAAAGATAAAAGTTAATGTAATATTATCGACCAAGAGTTCTAAAAGTAGAATCGATTAAGCGTTAATCCACCGAGTTATATTGATAAAGGATGAATCGGCCCTACCGTGCCTAAGTCGATATGAATTTGGGTCTTGGAATCATTTATTCTAGTTGGGTAGAGGTCACTAGAAAAATGCTTATAACTTGTTTAAATCATACATTTTTACGAGTATTATTAAAACGACAATTGTTTTACTCCTTATATTTTGTTTTGTAGACCACTTCTTTTTCATAACAAATGGCAACACCAACTCCTAATGCTACACCACTCGCTACTTCATCTTGGCTCCGATCCTTCATGGATCGATGTAAACTTGAAAAGAATGGGTCAAATTTCTCCGAGTGGGATGCCCAACTCAAATTAGCCGCCGAAGGTGACGACAAGCTTCGTTACCTTACCGAGGCCTCTCCACCCGAGCCCACCACTAGGTCCACCGCGGCCACTAGGGAAGCCTATGAGGCTTACCAAAAGGAGTCCGCCGCAATGAAAAATGTCTTAATATTTGCGATGGAGGCGGAACTCCAAAGGAGAGCCTTCAAAATGGGCAATGCTAATGAGATTTACTCCAAACTTGTGACCATGTTTTCACAAACTCCGCGGATCGTCCAATATGAGGCGGCGCGGCATTCTTTGATCTCGACTTCAAAGAGGGCCAAAAGGTTAGCCCTCATGTGCTCAAACTCATGGAGCTTGTCGAGACCTTGAAAATTCAAAAAGTTGAAATCCCCAAAGAACTCATCGTAGATAGGATTCTACACTCCTTGTCTAAAGTAAAGGCATATGTGCAATTCCTGGTGAATTTCAACATGCAAGACAAGGATGTGTCTCTTGAGGAGTTGCACAAGTTACTTGTGCAAGCCGAGAGGGACATGGGGTTAAATGTGAACCCTCCCAAGGATGTGCTTAATATAAGCGCAAAGAGTAAGGGGAAGTTCAAGAAGAGTGGAAGAAAGGGTAAAAAGCAAGCTCCCACATTCACCAAAGCTAAGTCTTGTGAAGCTAGCACCTCCAAAGTCAAGAAGGGTCCTCTTGACAAATGCCATTATTGTAATGGCATGGGACATTGGAAGAGGAATTGTTCCAAATACCTTGGTGATATCAAAACTGGAAAGATCACTCCAGTAGGTAAATGACTAACCTTCTTTTGTGTTTCAAAATTCAACTATGGTATTATGATGCAAAGTTGTGATAATGTATCTCCCTTTTTATTGTAAATAGGGCCGCCACCAAGCAAAGACAAAGGAAAAGAAAAGCAAGCATAAGAAACCATGAAGAAGCTAAGGATAGCTTTTATGGAGCTTTGTTTTTCATTGTCTTATTTTAAGTTATGATTTGAATTTTAGAACTTTAAGTTTCCGTGTTCGACATGGAAAGGTATTTTGGATAATGGTTTGTATTTTGGATGATAGTGACTTGGTTTGCAACCCAAGTCACACGTTTTATCATTTATCCTTTATGTTCTAAAATTTCATCTTTAAATTGCTTGCGTTTTGAAACATAAAATTATTCACTTAAAGTGATCTAATAGACAAATATAATGACCGGTTTCATTATATGTCCACATGCTTAAGGCTTGTGTATGATCATTAATGAAGTGATTTTGAGTCTATGAACTCTCTTAAAGGTATGTCAACCACCAAGTACACATATGAAATCTATAACAATTAGTCAACCTATGAGGTAGTCCTCCTTATACTTCAACATCATTAATTTGTGTCTCATATGCTATCTTTGAATGTTTAGTGTATTCATTCTAAAGATAGAGTGGGAGAAAAATGAGGACACAACACACAAGGCAAGATATAATTGTGTACTTGTGTAAATGGAGATCTACGCAAGAAAGAATGATTTGAATGAAGGTATATCTATTTATATAGTATACCAAATAGATGAGATCTATAGTCTCAAGTTAGTTCTAAATGACTTAAGAGACCAAGTGGAATAATCATAAGAGTTTATTCTCAAGATAACTACACGAGGAGACCAAAAGAAGTTTTGGAAGAATAATGACTAATGTAAAGTCTTAACAAGCTTTTGACTAAGGTTATGAATCATTTGACCAATAGTTTCAATCATGAGTTTTACTTAAGAGCCTAAATGTATCATAGTAACATACTAGTTATGATCAAGTTGCAAAGATTGATATTCCGATATCTTCAATAGCCAACGTTTTAACCACGCAAATGTCATTGTTTAACCTCGCTATGAAATGGTTAAACCTCCTTCCGAAAGGGTATTCCGAAGGACCTATTCTAAATATTATTCGTATTTGAATAATGACATTGCTACACATCATTATGACATGAGTGTGTTAGAGATTTAAAATCTCTTTCCGTAAGGTTAAGATGAGACCACTTCAAAATAGGCATTTTGAAAGGATATGATGGGAACATATATGGTTTTATCCTAGTAACTTGGCACGGCAATTTATGTTTATATTCTTGACAAATTTCGATTAAGAAGTCATCTCGAAATATGTAGAATTGAGTGGGAGTTAGGAAATTCTCATGTGAAGACATAGAATTTAGTGGGAGCTATCATCCTTGAATGTATAAAACTCATTACTCATTAAAGAATGACGAGCTAATATCTTCTTTCATAAAGAAGCTTTTGAGTTTTCAATTCTGGATGAAAATGGACAATGATGAATCCAATTACATCATGGGATGTTGGATTAGTATTAAGAGATACACATCACATCAACATACGCATAGGTTATTCGTATGAATGAAAATGGGATTACCATTAGCAGTCATGGTAGTTCATTGAACCTATGAACGGTTGATCTCATGATTATTAGTAACTAATGTTTCCGCCATTAGAATAATCATGTACATGTCCAATTATGAATCATATGCATAAGAGCATGATGATTGACTTGGTGAGCCATAATAGAAGCGTCATGAATTCTCGAGTAGAATCCGATGAGCGATTTCAGTGATAGACGGATGTTCTATTGTGTGTCAAGAGTTTGCACATATTGTAGAAAATCCGAGCACATATGAGGATTTATGAGAATCCCAAATCTTTCAAGCCCAGAAAGAGAAATGAGGAATTTTGGAAAGATACTTGGTTAAATAAGAGGTTATTCAAAACAATCTTTCCTAATAAAGCTAGGACTTGTGAGAAGTACTAAGCTAATAATCTTGTCAATTGTTACAAGATTCTACAAAACATATACCTAGTGCATTGTGTGTGGATGGAATACTTGATCGGTACAAGTTGTATTATTCATCACAAATTCGTTCATTATGACATGATCGATAAGAAAGTTCTTTCAAGTTAAAGAACCAAAACCAAGGTCGAGAACCTTGATGTATGCTTGTAAAATTCATGGTATGAGAACATGAATGTGAAGGAAATTGCAAGTGTAAGAAGTTTGAACACGTGGACACATGGGATGTTAAACTTCTATTGCAATCGATAAGTGTTTACACTTATGATAAACATCACAAGGTTGTAATATGATATTGACTACCCGAGTGTGATGTCGACATTTGTCGTTTGAGTTATTATTAACTCACTTGGTACATTGTTATATCCAAACGGGTTGTGGAGACAATTGAACCCCGTTAAAGTGAACATGGATTAACATTGTTTATGCCCATAGTTACTTATATGAGGTGACGTCTCGAAGTGACTAGAGTGTGATGCGATTGATGGCAAGTTCAAGTGCCATAGAGTCATGTGTGATGACTAGTCGATCACATAGGCAGATTGTTAGGAACATTTTGTCGGGCCTTATGACCGCTTATAGAGTTCTGGCAAATTAATATAGCCTAGTCGTGGCGAGAGCTACTATAGTATTCAAATGAGTCGATTCTTTTGACTAAAGACTGTTCACCTAAGATGGCACAGTTTTCGATTAACTTTGATTTGTGTTACTACGACCTTCGTAAATGGGGTCAAATGGGCATATTTTGGGTTATGATGGCTGTGGCTAGTCGAAGGAAATGAGTGCGATAGGAATTGTCCACCCCTAGTCGGGGTTATAACAATATCTCGGGGCCACTCGAGGAGTAATGAATCGAAATGCGTGGCCACGCTCGGAAGATATCCGAGTGGATAAATCCGGTCAATCGCTTATTCTCCGGATCGAGGAAACCGCTCTCGATATGATCACTTGCAAGTACGACCTGAAAGACACCTTGCATTGAGTGGGAGATAGTAATAGGACAAGAGAATTGGTGACGCACACTTGTCGAGGACAAGTGGGAGATTGTTGGAATATGTGTCCTCCGACAATAATGCGATCACGACCGTTGATCATGATGATCACATGTTTAAGTCTCATTAAAATGAATACAATTGGGAAGTAATATTGTTACTCACAACTGGTCAACACATATCGGTAATGATTGGCTTACTAGAGTTTGACATTACGTCGTGTGACGGTGGTGATCGATTGACCCCTAGGTCATACCTAAAGGGCAACCCTCTTAATTGATTATTTAATTAATCGTATAATGTTACGAGTTAATTAAATTACTTGAAAATTGACGGACGATTTTGGAAGTGAAATTTACGTATCATATTGAAATGTGATTAAATGAGATACGGTCTGAGTAATTGAATTGTGTCATTACTCGGATGAAATAAATTGTTTAATGTAACAATTAAATTTGAATGAATTATTATAAATACAATCCGTTGTGATTTATAAATGGTAAAATATTTTTGGTACAAGTAATTATGAGATTACTAAGTCGATTTTGTATGTGACGTATTTTTATTAATACGTTGATTTTTAATATGTTAAAAATACATAACAATTTATGTCACATATGACATGTGACATATTGACAATTGACAAAAATAATATGGATTCCATATTATCATTTGTACCGAAATTATGGGGGTATTAGGTTAATATTGTGTTGATTAATTTATTGAGTAAACACAATGATTACCTACATCCTAGCCATGCAACTCTAATTTTCTTGTGAAGACAAAAATGTTCATGCATTGGCTCCCCTAAAAGTCCCCCTTCCACCCGGTTTTTTATGTGAAAAACCATCATTGGTTTTTCATATAATCTTACCTATTATTACACTAAATTTAGTTAGTGATATTCATTCTTATTCCATCATCAAAAATTGAGTTTTAGTGAGATAAAAATCCTCTCTATTTTCTCTCTTAAAACCGAAACAAACAAGTGTTTTATAAAAGGTTTTGGTTCAATTTTCTACCTATAATTAATATTATACTAGTTTTGTAATATTAATTAAATTAAGAGGAGCCTTGGGTATAATACTTAGGGAGAGATCTTACTCTTAGATCTTTGTTCTTCCATTGGAATAAGCTCAAGAACAAGAAGAGAAAGGTGATCTCTCTTGTGCCCTAATAGCCGAAATTTACCATGTAAGGACATGATTTCTCCTCTATTCATTTTATTGTTTGCATGCATAAGTTCCGTTATTTATTTTATGACAAATTATTAGACATATAAGAGTATGTTAAATATGTATATGAATATATATTTCCTTCAAGATGGCCGCTTTCTTATCACAATAAAATGTGATAGGATCTTTGGCGGAAGGGACTACCCTTAGTCCTTCTAAGAATTGCATTATCCATACAGCTTCTTTGGCAGCTTCAGATGCTGCAATGTACTCAGCCTCCGTTGTAGAATCCGCAACAACTGGCTCTTTGAAACTTCTCTAGCTAACGACATCACCATTGATCATGAAAATGAAGCCAGCCTGGGACTTCAAGTCATTCCTATCAGTTTGGAAGATTGAGTCAGTGTAACCCTTCACACTCAGCTCAGTATCACCTCCAAACATCAAGAATGAATATTTAGTCCTTCTCATGTACTTAAGGATATTCTTGACGGCTACCTAGTGACTTTCACCTGGATTGGCTTTATATCTACTTGTCATGCTCAAAGCATACGAAACATCGGGACGAGTGCATATCATGGCATACATGATTGATCCAACAACGGACGCATAAGGGATCAATTTCATGTGTTCAACATCTTCAGGTTCACTGGGTGACTGAGACTTGTTCAAGGTAATTCCACTGCCCATTGGAATAAAACCCCTTTTAGAGTTTTCCATGTTGAAACGTCGAAAAATCTTATCCACATAAGATTCTTGACTTAATGCCAATATCAGTTTAGACCTATTTCTATAGATTCGGATACCTAATATGCGTTATGCTTCTCCTAAATCTTTCATCTGGAAATGATTTCCCAACCACCCCTTGACAGAGGTAAGCATTGGCACATCATTTCCAATGAGCAGTATGTCATCTACATACAAGATAAGGAAGACAACATTGCTCCCACTGAATTTCATGTATAAGCAAGGTTCCTCGACACTTCGAGTGAAACCATTCTCTTTTATCACGTGATTGTGTTGGTAGACGTTGTCATCACACGCCCAATCAAACACCTTTATATTCTCAACAAACAACTAGTTAGTGGTTAAATCGAGGTCGATCCACGAGACGGTGTGCTTTGGGTTCTAAGTCTATCTATCTCAATTTATGCTAGTGTCACAATTGATTTGGGTTGGAGTTGGTGAGTCGAAACTAATAGAAGCAATAAAGTATAATAAGGAATAACTTAAAAGATTTAAATAATTAGTAAAGATACTAGGATGTCATGGGTTCATAGGCGATTCATGGTGGTTACCATACAAACATGTTTCCATAGTTACAAGAAATTAATGTTGTAGAGGAACCGAGTTAGTTTATGTCTTACGGTTAATAGGAAGATTTGGGTCCCGGAGCCGAGTCGTCTAGACTGTACAACACCTACAACAAGACTTACTTTCTTCCTATTCACTTCTATGCATGGTCTAACAAGATTCGAGTTGGTTTATATCTTACAAGTCTTATTGAATAGATAAGAGATGGGTAAAAAATGCATGGTTTAATAGTCTAGCATTTCATCAAACATAACATGTGCATAGGTTGATATTACAACAAGTAAGCAATCATAAGATAACATATTAGACTAAGTATGGATCTACCCCCATGTTATAGTTCCCCTATTCCCCCATTAGTCCTAGTTAAGTAACTACTCACTTATTATCATGGAAAACATGTTATTAATGGTGTCAATCATCAGAACAAGTATAAACATGATAAAAGAGTGAAGAAATAAGCAATAAAGAGTAAAGAGTAAAGGAATTATACCAAACTTAAGATGAACAATTGGAAAGGAAAGAATAATAGAAAACTTGATTGATTGATGAAGAGTTATCAATTCTGATATAATACCCTAATAATCTTCAATTACCCAATAATAAACTTGAACAATAGTTAAGGAAAGATTAATGTGCAATGATTGAGATTAATCTATTCTAATCTACTCCTAATGAAAGCTTTGCCTCTACTAAGAGGGCTTTTTTCTAGGCTAAGAGGACTTCATCTTTTGATTATTACAAATGGAGTATATATAGTTGTACATCATTAGGTTAAGTAAGAGTGGATTAGTAAATAACATTCTGAATTGTTAAATTTAGCTTTGCAAGTCCCGAGGGACATGCACAGATCATGTAGCAACTCCTAAGAAGATTCGTGCATCCTGGCTTGAAGCACGGTTGATCCTGTAAGGGAATCCGCTCGGATTGGCTGCGGGACGCTCGGACTTTAGGCTGAGACGCGCGGCTTGGTTTCGGCACGCTCGGACCCTATGCTGAGACGCTCGTCAAGGCCTTGGGACGCACGGATCCGGGGACAGGGTTCCGTCTCCTTGCTTTTAAGCCTATGATCCTTCTGTATACTCTTTTATTCTTCATCCTTGGTCATCATTCTTGCCTCCTCTTCATACTAGTCCATCCAAGGTTGTCAAAAAGCTTCCGAATATGCACGAGGGACGGGAATTCCGCCTCATTATCTTCTTTCCTACAAGACATATAAAATGCAATAGGAAAGCAAAGTAGGAAGGAATTGACGGACAAAATGGCCATGAAATGCTACATTAGTATATAAAATGGGTTCAATTAGGGGACTAAATGTGCACAATTAAGAGTCACATTAAACATCCCCAAACCGAACCTTTACTCGTCCCGAGTAAAGAGGAGACTAGAACTAGACCTTTATTTAAATTATCCTAATAATAATATAACCGATGTGAGACAATTAGCGGGTCTCACTCCCCCCCTTCAACTCACAACAAGACATCCATGAGGTAATATACCTTCTTGCAAGGCAAGGTAGGGCTTCCCAAAATGGCGATACATCCAAGCATTAAGAACACAAAATAAGTAATGGATGCATCTACAAACGAATAGCCACTTTCCTCATGTAAGTGGCAGAAATCATCTAAGGGGGAAGCAATTCAAGGGTACATACTCCATCATAGATATTGGTTCTCCTAGTTACTAAGTCCAAGAGGATACAAACAAGTCACCTCCAAGTTGTGTCAAACTAGGGTACCTTTGCCCACAATCGCTAAATGCTTTCGTCAAGAGTAGACTCCTTATGGTGTTAGAAACACTGTAGGATCGCGGAATTCCCCCTCTTGCCTAGACAAGAAGAAGGATCGTCCTCTTTACACCATGCAACAAATAAGATCAATGGATAAAAGGGATCAATATGCTTTGAGTTTCACAATGGTAGTTTGCTTTTGATTTGTTTTTCCCCCCAAATTGTTGTGGCATTGAACTTTTTGAGAATATTTCTTTGCCATTTTTTATGTTTGGCAATTTTATACTTGGCAATTTCTTTGCATTCTTTTTGAACATTTTCAAAGTAACCCCATTTTCTAGCAAGGGCACTTTTATTAAAGCATAAGAGTCTATTTTTGCTCCTCTTTTTATTTGATGCAATTTGCAAACATTTGATTTTGATTTCGTACTTGAACTGAATTTTATGTTTTTGTGCCCATTCCCTTTTTGTTGACAAAATATGATGATAGAAGTGTAAGAACGGTTGCACGGCTTCAAAGGTCACCTTGGAATAAACGGTAGCCAAGTAGTTATCACATCACAAGGAACTCTTGACTATGCCTTAGTCCATGGGTCAAAAGATACTAGTATGACACATCCTAGGGTATCTTAAGGGTATTCTAGCAAACAAAGTCTCAAGGAGAAAAATTATCTACAAGGGCCTTATATACACTTGTCAAGCTTCCCATGTAGGTATTTTCACAAAATTTTCTAACCATGAAACTACATGCCATGATCCAACTAACATGTATACAACTCCAATGCATATGCTTCTATCAACTATTATGTCACATAAACTAAATGCAACTCCTAACAACACACAGATACACCAACCGCAACAACAAAACACACAACATCCTCCTTGACATGTAAGCCCGTCCTCCTCATATGAGTAATGAAAAGAAATGGAAGGGAAATAGGGATTAGAGCGATCATACCAAGTGGTCTTCATTTTCCCTTGCTAATGCCTCAAATGTAGTGTTGTATCTATGTGAGAAGAGAACAAAAACACAAGTATATACAATACTACACTACTAAATTAAGGAACATGTTTTTGGTTTTTGAATTTTTCAAATTTTTATGGATTTTGTTTTTATGAAATTAAAGAACATATTTTTGGGATTTTTCGAAATTTTTCTATTTTTATGTATTTTTGGAATATAAATTCCCATCCCCTCTTTATTTTGGACTGTAATACCCCGTATTTTTATATAATATAATTAATTAAACGGATATTATTTTATATTAATTATTATACATTTTATATTACAATTATGTCGGGTAAATTGTTTAGTCGATAATTATGTTAAGTCATTTTATTTAACTCGCGTCGTATCGATACAAGTTAATTAAGACGGGTTTTATAAGAAATACGAATTGTGAGCTGACCCATTTAAATTGGCCCAATATATGTTCAGCCCATTAAACCCTAAAGCCCATTTATCCCTTAACCCTAAACCCTAACCCTAAATAGTGCCTAACCCTAACCCTAACAGTCCCCTAACCCGCCTCCCTCCTCTGATTCACTCAACCCGCCTCCCTCCTTCACCAACACCAAAGCTTCAGCCACACGCATAGAGAGAGAGAGAGAGTGGTCGTGGGCATTAACGGAACAACAAGGAAGGGATAGGGACGAATGTCGACGACCGTGGGTGGCCCTGGTGGCCGTTGTGGTGGCGAGAAAAGGTAAGCACAACTCCTCCTCCTCTGTTTTTCGAATTTCGGTCGGGTTTTTGGGGGTTGTCCGTGCCTGTTGAGGCTTTGTTAATGGTTGTTGTCGAGTTATATGAGTAGTATGGTGAGTGGCGAGTGTCGTGGTGGTGGTTAGGGTAGTTCTTGGTGGTGTTAGTAACAGTAAAGGGCGGCAGCGATATGGGTGGTCAAACGAGTTTATAATCTGGGTTTTCAGGGTGTTTGTGACGGGTAGGTTGGGGTGGCACCACTGTGGACTCGGGGGAGGTCGAAACAGTGGTGCCATGACATCTGGGTTCGTGGTCTGATGGCGAGCAAGGCGGTGGTGGTTTGGCAGGGGCTAAGTGTCAGCTGCGGTGGTGGTGAGTCGCGTAAAAGGGGTATTTGGTGAGGATTGGCGGTGAACCAGGCCATGTGGCGGCCCTGGTTCGACTCGCCGGCGACGGTCGACCTCCTTGGGGTTGGTGGTTGGTGGTGGGGACGAAGTGGGCAGCAGTCGTGGTGGTTGTCGTGGTGGTGTAGGTGGCGCGTGAGGAGTGTGAGCGTGTGTGAAGGGACGGGGGTTGATGACGGGTTATTCAAGTTGTTTTTGAAACGGGTTTTCATAGTTAATCGTTATAATTCGTTAATGGGTCGTATGTTTAACTAATTAATTTAATTCCGAGTTATTTAATTAATGAAAGACGGGTTTAAGTCGGGTTGTTGAATTGTTTTATGTTTGAGTCGGGTTTTCTTAAAACGTTTAATTCGTTCAATATTTTATCTATCATATTAGTTATTTAATTTAATTCCCGAGTCGGTTAAATAATTCAAGTCGGGTTTTGAGTCGGGACTGATTAAAGTGGAAAGTTACTATTTCGGGAAATTTTCTATTTTGGGAAATTCTGTATTTAGTAGTTAGTAATAATAAATATTATAATTCGTTTAGGTGACGGATTCGTGAAGGATCGATAATCAAATTCATTGCTTTATTTTTCGGGACTGCTTGAACTGCTTAATTGGATTTGCTGGCACTTTGAGGTAGGGAAATACACTTACTCTATTAACGTTGTTGAATTGTGTTGACTGGATTCCTGGTTGTTGATTTACGTTATCATTTATATTCGGAAAGGTGATTGACTGATTTGATCGTATTGAGTATGATATCACAACATCGGGTAACTGGCATGACTTTATGATTTATCAGTTCAGTGATTTATATACATATTGCATTGCATTAATTACTGTTGAGCATTTCATATGCATTGGAGTTGGAGGAGGATGTGGTGGTGACGATGTTGAGATATGATGTGATGTTGTGATAAGGCCCAGCGGTTCTGCGCAGACTTGCCCTGGTGTCCTCAAATTTGAGGTGGCGATCGACTTCGGTCGATATTTATAGTCTACCGGGATCGGTATGGTCAAGCGTTCGGGGTATGAGATGTGTGTGATGAGTTGAGATGGAGATGGAGGTGACGGAGTATCATGCATATCATATTTTATTGTTTTATTGTTTTCCCTACTCAACCTCGTGGTTGACCCTGTGTATTCGTGAACACCTGTGATGAACCGTTTTATGGGGAGCAGACTTGACAAGTTTAAGAGATAGAACGGGAGCTGGATGGGCGTGAGACATTGGATCAGACGACTTAGTAGCTAGATCATCATCTAGAAGTCTTTCACTTTTATTTATGTCAGTTCTTGTAATTTGAGTTGAAAAGAGGATTTTTAGTAATTAAGTTCAAATATTATATAAATTGCCTTGGAGTTTAATTTGTTATTCACTACCTCGGGAAACCGAGATGGTAACAGTCCGTTTTATTAGAGAATGTCTTGACGAGGACTTCTTTTATAAACCGGGGTGTTACAAAGTGGTATCAGAGCGAACGATCCTCAGGCCTAAACCAATGAGCCCAGTGAACATAGGATGTGTCTAATTAAAATGAACCCCGGGATAGAACTGTTAGGAGCACACTAAGGTAAGGTATGAGTTAGGGGCCCCCTCACACCGACCTGTGGTCCTCTCAGTTGAACCGGAAACCATGAGTGTATACGAGAGAAAGGGTAGAATAGTGCTTGAGGTTGAACAGGAAATTCATCTATCGTTGCCTAAGTGTTAATTGATTGATACATTGGTTATTGCAGGACAACGCTACGGTAAGTATCTTGTATGAATGATGTGTTGGTAGTACTACTATATCTAGTAATATGCGGTTATGTGATCTCAAAGCCATGCTAGTATAGTATTGTGATAGTAATTAGAAACACTATTGAATTGCACGTTTATAGTCATAGCAATCGTGATTAAATGTACGGAGTAGATCGAGATGCGAAGGGATTCTATGGGGTAGAGGTTACGAATAGTACAGTGTGAGATCTAAGTTGGTATGGGTTAGTATCGATAGCATAGTTGTAAGAATTGGGACATAGGAAATGAAAGACTTAGTGATGAAACTTGTTTTGGTTGATGTTACTCTTTAATTGACCTTACTGCCATTTCTTTTCTGTTTATTACCCATCGATGAAAATTTTATGAGAGATAGCCTCGTGAGTTAGTGTTCATTTGACGTTGGTTTCATGCTTATAGGATATACGGATTAGGAGTAATAAATATTTTAGTAAGCTGTGGTTAGGAAGTTTCGGTGCAGTGATGTTTGACCAATGATTTTATAAAATCCTCATTTAAATGGTATTAATAATTTTCGCATAATTCCAACTCCATCGATCGTAAATTTTACATATGTGTTCAAATTGATAAGCCACGGAAAATCATGATGTCTCTATATTAAATAATAAGTTTTGCAAACTGACCCAAATTTCAGACCAATTGCTGTCACATGTTTGTTGGACCAACTGAGTTGTAAAATTCTTTAAAAATTTAATTCTTGTGCTTTAAACCTAATTCTTTTTCCCTGTGTTTTGAACCCACCATGTTTTATAAAAGTAATATGAATCAAGTTTTAATCAAACAGTTATTTATTCGTGATTTTTGGAAGGTACAACGTAAATCAAAACATTTAAAATGTGCGTTCTATGTTAAAATTTCATACAATTGTTTGGTTAATTCATGAGCTTTAGTAATGAGAATTTATAATGTTTCATATGGCGATAGTAGCACACATGTTCAGTAATTATGTATCTTAACAAGTGATAAAAGTTTAAAACTTAGTTGATAACATGGTTGGCATGACAGTATGAGTAAAATTGGATAGCTTAATTTGATTTTTATCGAGGGTGAAATATTTTATATGAGTCCAGTTGCTTGCATATTTTATATACGTTTGGTATGTTGTAATATCGCTGGTGTGCGCATCATGTTTGCATAGTGGTCGGATATATATATAAATATAAAACCATATTGTCATATTCGTGTAAATTGATGACGTTAAAAGTTAATTTGATTTTTCTAATATACTCGCATGAAAATTATAATAGTTATGTTTAAAAGTTTATACATGGATGGTAGTAATAATTATGTCTAAATGTTCCCACATGTAGGAAGTCATCTGAGTTCTAAGGTCCTTTATGTGAGTCTGTGTACCTATAGTCATACCTATTGATTTCATTGCATTAAATTATTTCAGATGAACCTAAAACCTATAACATGATAATAAACAGTGTCGTTATTCATTATTGAATATGTTCGTTATTATATTATCATAAAATGCTAAAGTGATTCTTGCAATTGTATGGGTGTGATATAAAGGAAACTGTTTGATATAACACGACATTTGACATATCTATATTCTCGAGTCGTTACTATCAATTATATTTTAATAAAGATTGTTTATGATAATTATATTGGCAATTATAATGGATAACCCTTTTAGGATTCACATGATATGCGCTGGTTTAAATGATAGTCGTTAAAGCTACGCTTAATTGAGCCATGAATATAACTGAGTAAAGAAGTGCAACAAAATCCTGATGTTGAGGTAATAGTCGTTCATTAGTAAAGATAGGACTGAAATGAATAAGACGAACCTGTAGATTACGATATATGAGTCGACCCCTAAACTTGTTTGGTTAAAGGAATTGAATTAAATTAAGTTTATCTGATTTTGAGTTTCGTAGTAAGCTATAAATGGATTCTATGACGGTCCTGTTATAAGATTATGTTAAGAAAATTATTCACCATCCAAAGGAAAGTAAAAGTTTTGAAATTGAAGTTAAGTTTTGTCATGTAAGTATAAATTCGAATGAGATTTCCGGCCCGATTGTCCGTTGCTTGGTTCATAATTTTGCTAGTCGGGGGGAATGAAACTAGAACGGAGTCACAAGTAGTGGGTTAATTTAGTCATATTGTTCATTCGTGTAGCGAATTGGTGGGTTGTGGTTAGTTACGAATGTCAGAACGGGAAATGAAGTGGCGATTTAAAGGAGTTATGTGTTAACATGGTACGTTGATATTAGCATAACATGTAATGAATATTGTGAAATTGGTATAGTTAAATACATCTAATCTTTATGTCATTGTGTTGGGTGCAAATTAAATATAATTACACCAAGAACGAAATTTTATGTATGATAGTCTTGTATGTTAACTTTCTAATATCGCTGTTTAATCGCTGGCTTGACTCGACCAATAAGTTTATAAAATTTGCCAATCAATGTGCATGCGTCATTCGTGAATAAATCCCAAACCCTTGGTTATAAGGACTAAAAATATTGCTGGGACGATAAATACTGCGAACGGGTTGTCTTCATTTAAATGGTGATTCTATGTCTTGACCTAAATCGGTACAATTAAGTAAAGGAAAGTCGATTGGACCTAGTAGATTATAAATTTTCGTAAATCAATTTATTAAGTTGCGAGCCTAATTCCTTTCTTATGATGATTGATCCCCTACGTTTCTAAGGTACGCGATTACAATGATTGGTGAAATGAATAATTACTAATAATTTTACTGGTAACGGTAGTTTCCTTGAGAGAGCTTGTATATTGATTGTCTTTGGTAAGGATTAGTTAACTTGAGCGTGAGCTGTGAATATTTTATCATCTTTCAGGTTGTTAGCGAGCTTGAGAACCTTGTTATAATAATGAAGGTTACGGGGACGTAACCATGTTTTTAGTTGGGGAGGATTGTAAAATCTTGATGCTTAATTTGCACTTGTTTGTAGATTTTAGTTGACCAAGTTGATGTTTAGTTGTAGGGTACCTGTGCAAATGAGTTCTATATGTTGTTCCTACTTCTGGTAGTTGGTTGATGTGTAAAAAGAGTGTAGTTAAACTACTGGTAACGAGTTATGAGTTGGCCTATGAGCCGAGTGATGATTATTACGGGAGTGATGTTTGCGGTCCAAAGTCGACCATGGTTATTGAGTTAATTGAGTTTCAGATCGGAAATTAGATGGAAAATGACGATGTTCTCAGGTGATTATTTAGTTGTTATCCAGATGTGTTCTCAGGTAGTTATTAGTCGTAGTCAGTTGGGTTAAATAATGATGAGTTAAACTTCGGGACGAAGTTTATTTTTAGGAGGGCAGAATGTAACATTCCGTATTTGTTATGTTAAATTAAGGTGTCAAAGCGTGTGTTAACCGTGTTAGAAATGCGTGACGTCCGTAAGTACGATATGCAATACCCTTCGGAGGTTTGGGTACGGGAGCGAACTTTGGGACGAAGTTCATTTTAAGGGGGGAAGACTGTAATACCCCGTATTTTTATATAATATAATTAATTAAACGGATATTATTTTATATTAATTATTATACATTTTATATTATAATTATGTCGGGTAAATTGTTTAGTCGATAATTATGTTAAGTCATTTTATTTAACTCGCGTCGTATCGATACAAGTTAATTAAGACGGGTTTTATAAGAAATACGAATTGTGAGCTGACCCATTTAAATTGGCCCAATATATGTTCAGCCCATTAAACCCTAAAGCCCATTTATCCCTTAACCCTAAACCCTAACCCTAAATAGTGCCTAACCCTAACCCTAACAGTCCCCTAACCCGCCTCCCTCCTCTGATTCACTCAACCCGCCTCCCTCCTTCACCAACACCAAAGCTTCAGCTACACGCATAGAGAGAGAGAGAGAGTGGTCGTGGGCATTAATGGAACAACAAGGAAGGGATAGGGACGAATATCGACGACCGTGGGTGGCCCTGGTGGCCGTTGTGGTGGCAGGAAAAGGTAAGCACAACTCCTCCTCCTCTGTTTTTCGAATTTCAGTCGGGTTTTTGGGGGTTGTCCGTGCCCTGTTGAGGCTTTGTTAATGGTTGTTGTCAGGTTATATGAGTAGTATGGTGAGTGGCGAGTGTCGTGGTGGTGGTTAGGGTAGTTCTTGGTGGTGTTAGTAACAGTAAAGGGCGGCAGCGATATGGGTGGTCAAACGAGTTTATAATCTGGGTTTTCAGGGTGTTTGTGACGGGTAGGTTGGGGTGGCACCACTGTGGACTCGGGGGAGGTCGAAACAGTGGTGCCATGACATCTGGGTTCGTGGTCTGATGGCGAGCAAGGCGGTGGTGGTTTGGCAGGGGCTAAGTGTCAGCTGCGGTGGTGGTGAGTCGCGTAAAAGGGGTGTTTGGTGAGGATTGGCGGTGAACCAGGCCAAGTGGCGGCCCTGGTTCGACTCGCCGTCGACGGTCGACCTCCTTGGGGTTGGTGGTTGGTGGTGGGGACGAAGTGGGCAGCAGGTCAGGTGGTTGTCGTGGTGGTGTAGGTGGCGCGTGAGGAGTGTGAGCGTGTGTGAAGGGACGGGGGTTGATGACGGGTTATTCAAGTTGTTTTTGAAACGGGTTTTCATAGTTAATCGTTATAATTCGTTAATGGGTCGTATGTTTAACTAATTAATTTAATTCCGAGTTATTTAATTAATGAAAGACGGGTTTAAGTCGGGTTGTTGAATTGTTTTATGTTTGAGTCGGGTTTTCTTAAAACGTTTAATTCGTTCAATATTTTATCTATCATATTAGTTATTTAATTTAATTCCCGAGTCGGTTAAATAATTCAAGTCGGGTTTTGAGTCGGGACTGATTAAAGTGGAAAGTTACTATTTCGGGAAAGTTTCTATTTTGGGAAATTCTGTATTTAGTAGTTAGTAATAATAAATATTATAATTCGTTTAGGTGACGGATTCGTGAAGGATCGATAATCAAATTCATTGCTTTATTTTTCGGGACTGCTTGAACTGCTTAATTGGATTTGCTGGCACTTTGAGGTAGGGAAATACACTTACTCTATAATCGTTGTTGAATTGTGTTGATTGGATTCCTGGTTGTTGATTTACGTTATCATTTATATTCGGAAAGGTGATTGACCGATTTGATCGTATTGAGTATGATATCACAACATCGGGTAAATGGCATGACTTTATGATTCATCGGTTCAGTGATTTATATACATATTGCATTGCATTAATTACTGTTGAGCATTTCATATGCATTGGAGTTGGAGGAGGATGTGGTGGTGACGATGTTGAGATATGATGTGATGTTGTGATAAGGCCCAGGCGGGTTCTGCAGGACTTGCCCTGGTGTCCTCAGCTGTTGAGCTGGCAGATCGACTTCGGTCGATATTTATAGTCTACCGGGGATCGGTATGGTCAGGCGTTCCGGGTATGAGATGTGTGTGATGAGTTGAGATGGAGATGGAGGTGACGGAGTATCATGCATATCATATTTTATTGTTTTATTGTTTTCCCTACTCAACCTCGTGGTTGACCCTGTGTATTCGTGAACACCTGTGATGAACCGTTTTATGGGGAGCAGACTTGACAGGTTTAAGAGATAGAACGGGAGCTGGATGGGCGTGAGACATTGGATCAGACGACTTAGTAGCTAGATCATCATCTAGAAGTCTTTCACTTTTATTTATGTCAGTTCTTGTAATTTGAGTTGAAAAGAGGATTTTTAGTAATTAAGTTCAAATATTATATAAATTGCCTTGGAGTTTAATTTGTTATTCACTACCTCGGGAAACCGAGATGGTAACAGTCCGTTTTATTAGAGAATGTCTTGACGAGGACTTCTTTTATAAACCGGGGTGTTACATGGACATTGTCCTCAATGTACATGTAGGAGTAGGAATGAAAAAGAAATACATGTTTTTGGATTTTTGATTTTATGGAAATGAAGTACAAATGCAATGATATGATATGAATGAATGTATGCGCTAACTAAATGCAATTCTAAATGACATATATAACAAATGAATGCAATCTAAACTATACTAGATGATGCATATTCTTTATTAAACTATGGTCACCTATGATCAAATCTCCCCAAACCGATTTAAGCACTATTTTTAGTGTAGGAGAAATGAGGTTGGGTCATTAGTGACTATGCATGAATTCTAGTCTATATGCAACTAACTACATGAATCATATGAGATATAATACAATGCAACTAATATAATCATGTGAGAAATATTATAATCGACTATACGTGAGAGACAGGGATAAGGGTATCATACAAATGGAGGTGGTGTAGTTGATCACCTCTAGCCATCCTACTTATCATCATCATCATCATCATTGTGGTTTCCACGTCCGCTAGATCCTCCTTGGTCATACCATCCTCCTTGGCTAAAGAATCCCCCACTTTGGTCTCCAAAGTTCCCTTCTTGGTTGCCATAATTAGGGAACAAGAGATGTAGTGGAGCCCAAGATGGATGAGGGCCTCTAGGGTTGATGTACCCTTGTTGAGCCATGTTGTAGTAGGAGGGGTATTGGGCCAAGTAGTTGCCAAACCTCCCATTGTGAACTCCAAGATCAACATTTTGCATGAGCTTCATCAAATCGGTCATGGATAGAGCTCTCGGGTCTTGAGGAGTGAATGGTACATATTGTGTTGGGTAGGGTGGAATGGGTACATAAGATGGTGGTGCGGCACCCCATTCCGGCAACTCGCGAGGTCGATGAAGTGCTTCTTCTCTTGGTGGTGGGTTGTCATGGATTTCAATGGGGAGGAGGTAGCTTGGCCTTGGAGAATACCGGCTCAAGCGGGGCTCGGTGGGTGGTATATTCCATCCCCTTAGAATAAGTGATTTGCAACCCTTGGTGATCCACTCTACACTTCCAGCCTCATTGTAAGTACACCAACGGTGGTGGTTGAAGATAGCATCCTCATCTATCAAAGTGATCCCCTTGAGCTTTTCATAGCTTCCATCAAGGTTGAACCCGAGGCAAAGTTCATTGGCCAAAATTGTAATTAGGCCTCCCATCAAAAAGGTTTTGGTATGAGTGTTCCCTTGTAAAAAGTCATTGAACCGTGTAAGCATCTCAATGGGTGTGTTGAAATTGTTGGGCCTTGTCCCTTGCACATTGAAGTATGACTCTAGAAAAGTCAAGTAAAAAAGGGTGCACCTATCTTGCTCTAGCCTTCCATTGATAGTTCCGGCGATAAACCGTTCAGTAATCCTAATCACCGGATGTTGGATTGCAAAGGTATAACATTTCTTATAGGAATGAAGTTCTCTCCCAGAAATGACCACCCAAAGGTGGTTAACACTAAAGTCAGAGGGCTTATCGGTGTCATCCCTTGGTACCTCAAGACCAAAAATACTTGCAAATTGGTCTAGAGTCAACCTATGGTCTCTATTGCAAAGACGGAACATCAAACCAACATCTTTTCGCCGATTGGTGACTACCCGGAGACTACACAAAAACTCTAGCGTGAGACTCAAGTAAGTGTCCTCATGGGCATAGAACATTTTATCAAGACCCAAACCATTGGAAAACACCACCTTTTGATGTCTTATGCCAAGTACTTCTAATGCATCAAGATCGATGAATTGAGTGGGTTCATAGTCCTTACCTAGCAATTGCTCAAATCGTTGGTGGTGTTCATCTATTGTGAAGATTACCTCCGGAAATTACTCAAGTTGTGCAACACCTTATATCATTACATTCCCTTGGCCCCTTGCCTCTCGTTGGGCGGTTGAAGTAGCACCCTTGTGACGCTTGGGCGCGGAATCGACGGCTTTCTTGCTTTTGCTCCTTAGATTCATCATCCTTGCTTAATGTGGTTGGGATTTGTTTGATTTATGATGGGGTTTTTGTGGGGATTTTGTGAGGAAGATGATGAGATTATATTTTGATAAGATAAGGGAATAGGGATGGTGGGGCGCGTTTATATCGAATATGGGTTATGGGACGAGCGGGCTAGGGTTGGCCTCGGGCGAATTTAACTGTGACCCAGTCATTACCCGTTACAATCCGTGTGTCCTGCCATCGACTCGAGCGTCCTGAGGATGCAGTATGGGCATTCTGTTGAGGAGATTCACGGATCTCCTTACAGCTGGTCTTTTTGTTTTGCATTCAGTTCAAGACGAGCGTCTTGACTTCAGGATGAGCGGATCTTTATCTGCACGTGCGTCCTCTGAAAAATCTACTCTGATTCTCATCCAGGAAAAAATCTTGCCCAATGTATGGTCCAGGACGAGCGTCCTGGTGTCGGCTCGAGCGGGTCAGTTGTGGGATGTGCGTCCTGGCTCCAAGTCGCGCGGATTTTGTGATAGCAATCTATTTTGCCTGAAGCACAGCTCGGGATAAGCGGGCTGCTGTCGGGTCGTGCGTCCTGAGCTGTTCTTTATCAACCCTTCAATTGTTTCATGCTAATTCTTTCCCTTGCACCCTTTCGTGCTTCCTTCTTATCAATTTCTAAAAATTTGCTCAAAGAATGGGTAAAGAACCCTCCCTCACAACTCTCATGTAGAAAAATGCAAATAATCTAAAAGTACGTTAAATATGTTACAATGCAAAGTTGTAGAAAGGAATATTTTACAAATTGTGGTTTGAGATAGGACTCCACCAAACTAGTTTGAAATGTTGAAATCTATTGTCCATAGAGCTCAAGGCCCTTAAAAGTTGGTCAAAAGCTTGTGAATGGTCCTTGAGTAAGCATGAATAAGTTTTAAACCATTGCAAAATAGAGTAGGGCCAATCCATGAGGGACCTCCCTTTGAACTCCTTCTTTTTCTCTTTTGCTTTGTCATGATGGCCTTCCCGGCTCTTAAAAATAGCAAACTTGAGATTCTTGTCATTGGGGATTTTCCGGTTGCTCCTATTTCTTCCCAAGTTGATGACGAAAATATTTGGACTAGGTGATTTTCCAAGAATAGAAGGTGAACTGCCATGGCATTGATGATGGGGTGTTTTAGGAGTTGGGATAGTGGGTGCCAAATTTCCACAAGTAGACTCCTTCTTAGCCCTCTATTTGAGCATGCCTACTAAGTAATTCTTGTATGATGATTTAACTTTCGTGAGAAGGTCCATAATGTCATCTCCAAGTATCATGGGTTCCATAGCGGGTTTGAAAAGGCTCTCATGAAGGCATTCCTCCTCTTCCTCTAGGCAATCTTCGAACTTCTCAAAGATGGGCTACTCAAGCAAGTTGATTTCACAACTCCATTTATCATTTGAGCTAATCTTTCCCTCATCGTCTTCATCCATAGATGCGTCATCATTGCTTTCTCCATATGAATCATAAATAGGGGCTTCATTTCTCCTCAATAGTTCTTCCTCCACCGTCTCAATGTTCACACCAAATGACATACCCTCATACTCGCAAAGGCTAAGAGTACTTGGCTTACTCAACCTCATATCTTCTTCATCAAATACCACACTTTCATACTCACAAGAGCTCAAAGAGATTGACTTTTCCCACTTTACATCTCCTTCACAAAAGGTCATTACCTCAAATTCACATTCATGGTCAATGCTCAAGGATTTGTGGGGGGTGGTTGGTTGGATGGTTTCTTGGGTTGCCTCCATTTGGGCAACTCGAATTGCCAACTCCTCACCATAGGTAACAATGCTTTGGAGAACATTGTTCCTATTTTGGCTCTCTTCTAGCAGTTGTGTGAAGAAATTTTGTTGGTCTCCCATCATTTGGAGAACCACATTTTGAATGTCAAAGTTTGGCTCATCTTCTTGTTGTGTGGGAGTGTGAAAGTGGTCATATTGTGGCATTTGGCATTGGTTGTAATATGGGTCTTGGGTGGGTGGTTGTTGTGGGTATTGGATGTGATGATTTTGGTGGGGAAAGTTGGGGTAGTAGTTAGGATTTTCATTGTATGAGTTGTCTGGTAGGTTGGTATTGACTTGCTCCTAAAACTCCCCATACCCAGAGTCATACTCAAAAGATCCACCACATACTCCATGTACCAAGTCTTGTGTCATCATCATAACCAAGATAAAGATACGACTACAAACATGGAAACTACAATAAAACGGTAAAAACGGCCTTGAGGAAAAAGTTCCTTAAGGTTAAAGCACAATTAAAATAGACAAACAAGTAAGAACTTAATCACATAACACCGTCCCCAGCAAAACCGCCATTTTGGTGGTAGACGTTGTCGTCACATGCCCAATCAAACACATTTATATTCTCAACAAATAACTAGTTAGTGGTTAAGTCGAGATCGATCCACAGGACGGTGTGCTTTGGGTTCTAAGTCTAACTATCTCAATTTATGTCAGTGTCACAATTGATCTGGGTTGGAGTTGGTGAGTCTAAACTAATAGAAGCAATAAAGTATAATAAGCAATAACTTAAAAGATGTAAATAATTAGTAAAGATACTAGGATGTCATGGGTTCATAGGGGATTCATGGTGGAAACCATACAAACATGTTTCCATAGTTACAAGCAATTAATGTTGTAGAGGAACCGAGTTAGTTTATGTCTTACGGTTCATAGGAAGATTTGGGTCCCTGAGCCGAGTCGTCTAGATTGTACAACACCTACAAGTCGACTTACTTTCTTCCTATTCACTTCTATGCATGGTCTAACAAGACCCGTGTTGGTTTATAGCTTAAAAGTTTTTTTGAATAGATAAGAGATGGGTAAAAAATGCAAGGTTTCATAATCTAGCATTTCATCAAACATAACATGTGCATAGGTTGACACTAGAACAAGTAAGCAATTATAAGATAACATATTAGACTAAGTATGGATTACCCCCATGTTATAGTTCCCCTAATCTCCCATTAGTCCTAGTTAAGTAACTACTCAATTATTATCATGGAAAACATGTTATCAATCGTGTCAATCATCACAACAAGTATAAACATGGTAAAAGAGTGAAGAAATAAGCAATAAAGAGTAAAGAGTAAAGGAATTATACCAAACTTAAGATGAACAATTGGAATGGAAAAAATAATAGAAAAAAACATGATTGATTGATGAAAAGTTATCAATTCTCTAATAATAACCCAATAATCTTCAATTACCCAATAATAAACTTGAACAATAATTAAGGAAGATTAATGTGAAATGATTGACATTAATCTATTCTAATCTACTCCTAATGAAAGCTTTGCCTCTACTAAAAGGGCTTTTTTCTAGGCTAAGAGGACTTCGTCTTTTGATTATTACAAATGAAGTATATATAGTGGTACATCATTAGGTTAAGCAAGGGTAGATTCGTAAATAACATTCTTAATTGTTGAATAGAGCTTTACAGGTCCCGAGGGACATGCACGGATCATGTAGAAACTCCTATGAAGATCCGTGCGTCCTGGCTCGAAGCACGGTTAATCCTGTAAGGGAATCCGCTCGGATTGGTTACGGGACGCTCGGATTTAAGGCTGAGACGCGCGGCTTGGTTTCGGCATGCTCGGACCATATGCTGAGACGCTCGTCAAGGCCTTGGGACGCACGGATCCTGGGAAAGGGTTCCATCTTCTTACTTTTAAGCTTATGATCCTTGTATATACTCTTTTATTCTTCATCCTTGGTCATCATTCTTGCCTCCTCTTCATACTAGTCCATCCAAGGTCGTCAACAAGCTTCCGAATTTGCACGGGGATGGGAATTCCGTCTCATTATCTTCTTCCCTACAAGACATAGAAAATGCAATAGGAAAGCAATGTAGGAAGGAATTGACGAATAAAATGGCCATGAAATGCTACACTAGTATGCAAAATGGGTTCAATTAGGGCACTAAATATGCGCAATTAAGAGTCACATCAGATTGAAATGATGATTCTAACTTTTTGATGCTTGCTCAAGACCATAGATGGATCGCTTAAGCTTGCATACCTTGTTAGGATTTTTCGGGTTTGCAAAACCCTCTGGTTGTGTCATGTACACTTCCTCCTCTAAATATCCATTTAGGAAGGCGGTTTTGACATCCATTTGCCATATTTCATAATCATGAAATGCGGCAATCACTAACATAATCCGAATAGATCTAAGCATGGACACGGGGGCAAAAGTTTCATTATAGTGTAAACCATGAATTTGGGTAAAACCTTTTGCCACTAACCTTGCTTTGTAGACATCATCATGCCCTTGTATGCCATTCTTTACCTTAAAGATCCATTTGCATTGAAGAGGTTTTATATCTTCAGGCAAATCAACTAAGTCCCAAACTTGATTTTCATGCATAGAATTTATTTCGGATTGCATGGCTTCTTGCCATAAAGTTGAATTTGGACTAGAGATTGCGGCTTTGTAGGTCGCAGGTTCGTCACTTTCTATAAGTAACACATCTAGGTTGCCATCTTCTTGGATAATACCTATGTATCTATCAGGTTGGCGACTGACTCTATCTGACCTCCTCGGTTCGGAAGAAACAACGTATGTGTTAGACGAGGAAGAAATATCTTCATGCATCCTCTCTTCAGTTTGTGGCTCTTGAACTTCATCAAGTTCAAACTTTCTACCACTCTGTTGTCTTTTAGAAATAAACTCTTTTTCAAAGAAGATAGCCTCACGAGCCACAAACACTTTGTTCTCTTGACGGATGTAGATGTAAAAGCCATATGTTTTCTTTGGATAACCTACAAATATACACTTTTGAGATCTTGGGGCTAGTTTATTGTTGGTCTTAACTTTGACATGAGCATCACAACCCCAAATCTTAAGGTAAGACAAATTAGGGACCTTCCCTTTCCACTCATATGGAGTCTTCTCCGTTGCTTTAGTCGGGCTACGATTGAGTGAGCGAGCGGCCGATTGAAGAGCAAATACCCAAAAGGAGTCTGGTAAATCAGATTCACTCATCATAGATTGAACCATATCAAATAAGGTTCGATTTCTCCTCTCATCAACACCATTTAGTTGTGGCGTACCAGGTGGAGTGAGTTGTGACACAATGCCGCATCCTTGTATGTGTGAATCAAATTCATTACTAAATATTCACCACCACGATCGGATCGTAGTGCTTTTATCTTCTTGTTCAATTGGTTCTCTACTTCATTTTGAAATTCCTTGAATTTATCAAAAACTTCACTTTTATACTTGATTAAGTAGACATACCCATATCTACTTAAGTCATCGGTAAAAGTGACGAAATAGTCATAATTTCCTCTAGCGGTGATAGTCATCGGTCCACATACATCGGTATGTATTAGACCCAACAAATCACTTGCTGATGTGCCTTTACCACTAAAATGATTACGAGTCATTTTCCCTAGAAGACATGATTCGCATACACCAAATGATTGAAAATCAAATGATTTAATTACACCAGTCGACACTAGTCTTTTAATGCGCTTTTCATTTATGTGACCTAATCGACAATGCGAAATGTATGATTATTTGGGTCACTTGTTTTGAGACTTTTTGATTGCATGTTATAGATATCTTTGCTTGAACTAGAAGTTTCAAGAACATAAATGCCATTAATTGAAGTGGCTTGGTGTATGGCCAAGTCATTTCTAGAAATTACACAACAATTGTTCTTAATAGCAAAAGAAAAACCTTCCATGTCTAACATGGCAACGGAAATGATCTTCTTAGATAAATAAGGTACAAAATAACAATTATATAAGTACAACTCAAAGCCATTAGCTAAAACAAGTACATAAGTCCCTCTTGAAGTGGCGGCTATCCTAGCTCTATTTCCAAGTCGGAGATCCATATCACCCGTGTTTAGGTTTTCCACGTTTCTTAGCCCCTGTAAATGATTACAAATGTGAGAAGCACAACCGTTATCTAATGCCCATGTTGAGGTGGATGTATAGTTAATTTCAATAACATAAATTTCGGAAGATATATTACCTACTGGAGTGATGAGTCCAGTTTCAATATCTGCCAAATACTTGGGGCAATTGCGCTTCCAAAGGCCTAGGTTATAACAATAATGACACATTTCGAATGGTTGGGCACCCTTCTTTGGCTTGGTTGTGGTAGTCCCACAAGCCACTTCCTCTCCAATTATAAACTTGGGTTTCTCTCCCTTCCTTGCTCTCTTTTTAAACTTGCTATTACTCGTTTTAATTTTAAGGACACTCTTCCTTGAACTCCTACTCAACTCTTCATTACCCCTTGTTTCAATAAACAAGGAAGCCATATAAGTAATCATCTTCATGAGATTCATTATTTGAGGGCAAAATTAATGGAGTGGGAGGAGTTGAAGTTGTGAGATAGCAAAGATTCTCATCTTCACCAATGCTAAAGCGTAATTCTCAAGTCGAATTGTGATCGTGAATGGAGCATTTTTCATCAAATGATTTAAGCCAGGTATCAATGGTAATAGGTGAAGGATAATTAGATGAATCCATTGCGATAAATAACTACAAAAGGAGATGAAGAAAATATTTAACACTTATCGTTTTACTTGCAAACATTTAAACAAGGTTCTAAAAATTATGCATTTATATAATGACCTCGCACCTAAATAATATAAATGATTCCGAGATCCATCTTTACACAAACATGGGCACGGGAAACCGATATATCCCACACTTGCATAAATTTGGTGAATTAACTCTTTAATTGATTCTACTATAGAACTCTCGGTCGATGAATTTCATAAACTCCATCTCTAGCCCCGGAACATAAGACTAGTCATTATATCCCGCTGAGTCCAACCAAATTTCGGGTGTAATATTGTTTTATTACCCCATTTACCCAATGAAAAATGAAGGTACCCCGGGAAACCGAATCTACCCCAAATGTCAAAGGAATTCGTGAGTCCTACTATTTGGTAAGGCTAATCTCAATTTTAAATATGTGAGAGGTCTTGTCGATTTAGTTTCTATCATCTTTAAGTGAACTAAGTCGATGAATGCTTTATAATTATAATTGACAATAGTCGATAAGACGATAAAATATGCATGTGAAGTTATGGCGATTTGGCAATGCATGCAAACATATATATAAAGCAAGCAAAAAAAAAGAAAAGTAAATTTCCTAGTATGGCCTTTCCTTAAATAGAAAATATTATATTCTATTACAAATTCGAAAACCGACTCCTTTGGTCCCTTGTTTCTTCATGTGACACATCTCCCAAGGATAAACACCGTCTTGATCGGAACTCTTTTCCGAATGGCGCCGTCATTTGGAAATTCCGGAATTACAAATAATAATAATTAAATGTACATTGCACTTCCTATTATACATTTATAAAATAAAATAAAAGTGATACGAGATCACATTAAATTATAACCGAATCAATATTCCCTTACATTACGGGTATTATCGATTAAAACTAAGGCCATACTAAGATAAAATTACATAATTCAAAATTATATAAATGAAATATGACATTCATCAAGGAAAAATACAGCATTATAATATGTAACTAACATGCCAAGTTATATGCCAAATCGCCATATTTAAACTTATATCGTAAATATAATCCGGTTTTATGGATATTCGTGATCTTTAACTTATTAAAATCGTAAAATAATACTAAAATAAAATTTTAATCCAAGTTAATTATCCTAACCTTTTAGGACTCAAAAATTAGTTATCACTCAATTTTTGACAATAATTCAACTTGATATAACATTTACACTCATAATAGACCTTAAAATCATAATTTTTATGAAATAAATCCAAATTAAATTATAATAATTTTAAATTTCTGAACATTATGGAATAAATCCATGACACTCATAATGTCAAAAATCAAAGTTAAAATTTTCGAATTTATTTCGAGAAAAATATAGTTGCGATTTATCGGTTTTATCAAATAAAACATCTAAAGCATATGAAAATCAATCCAATCAATATTCCAACTTTAGATCTGATACGTGAGATGTAAATGCAACCTAATATAATTTTCTCATGCCATGTAATTCATTTTAGCTATTTTTGCTAAAATAGTCACTATTTATGTCATTTGTGACAAGATATTAAAATTTCATGGCCTGTTTCAAAGTTTAACTATTTTTGACCATTTGACCTCCATTTATTCAATTTTTTATCATATAAAAATTATAAATCATGCAAAATAAATTAAATTTATACGAAATTTTACATACAATAAGTAAAATATGCATGTGAGGTCGTATAAAAATTTCTAGCTCGGAAACTAAGTCAAACTATTTTTAGCATTTTAAATACCATTTTACTTATTAAAATGTAATAAAATCACTAAAAATCAATAAAATGAGCAAAAATTACCATAAATCATCAAAATGACCTAAATTTATTTTAGGACTAGAATATACAACATGCAAAAAATTTTGTCACTTTATAATATAAATCACAAAATATCTAGTTTTATATGTTTTAAATTTAACTCGGAAAAACTATAAACCGATTATGCATGCTACGACCTATGCTCTGATACCACTTGAAAGGATTCAAAACCCTCTAATTAAACTCATTTAATTATAGATCTAGTTGCATACATAACATAAGATGGAATAAGGAAGAATTAGGTTCATTACAATGTAGGTAAGGCACGAAAAAGGGCACAAGTGAGGACTCCTTCCTCCACTTGTTCTTGAGCTACAATGTATATGGATGATCTTCCAAAACCCTAAAGTAGAGATTCTCCTCTTAGTTGCACCAAGACTATCCCTTAAATCTAATAATATATTAACTAGATATTATTATTAGACACCTTAAAATTAATCTAATATTACCAAACATTACTACTTTAGTAATCTAATTAGGGTATTAGATTTATGAACAAAACAAGTCTAAAACTAATTTTAGAGAGAAGTGTGTGAACATATTAGTTTTAGAGAGTTGTTAAGTGAGTAAAAAAATGAAAAACAAAACTCCCTCTAAAAGGAAGAGGGCCGGATGGGGTTGCCTCACAAGGCCAATGCATGGCCTTCACTTTTGCTTTTTACTCTTACCAAAATAAGTAGGGTAGTCTATATAAGGTTAGGTCATGATTATGTCTTTTAAACAATTTAAAAATATTTTACAATAACCATAAACCACCCATATTTCGGTCCATATCATAATGTTTACACCCATTTTCTTTTTGTCAATTATCATTTTGTAATGTTGTGTGATATGTGACAATTCACATGTTACTAGTCTTACTAATTTACATTTAACAAATTAAATGTTATTTACAAAATGAACAAATCAATTTTAACTAATTAAAAGGTAATTCACAATTACATATTATAAAATGGATCATGTTAATATAATCTACAACACTTTGTAATTAAGATTAACCATTCTCTCTTAATTGTTTCATAATTAAATTTTAGTAATATAACATTTTAATTAGTAAAATAAATCTTATTTAATCGAATTACAATAAGATATATATTCTCACTCATAGACGTAAATTGTTCAATTTTAAGGAATTAATTAATCTGTATCAATATGCAATCAATTAAATTATCTATTAAGGGAATCGTCCTTTAGGTGTGACCTTAAGGGATCAACTGATCACCACCGTCAAACGACAGTAATGTCAAACTCTAGTCAGCCAATCATTACCGATTAATGTTGATCAGTTGACATATATAAATGAATCATCCCTATACGTATTCTTATCATGAGTTTCAATAATGTGATCGCACTATTGTTGAGGACACATACTCCAACAGTTTGGAATTAGTATTTGAGTCGGGTGTGGTGACGGGTTGTCTTGTGGATCGCGGTAATAGGAAGGGGGCACAATTACAATCTTTAGAGCCTGATTTAATTTCGTCTTGGGGTGTCGGAACTGCTGGTCGTAGGTCCTGTTCTATTGCAGTTTCGGCGGAGTCTCTCTAGGACCATACCTATTGTATGAGTTGATTCATTGTATGAAGCCAAGGTAGTGAGTTAACTCGATAACAGGACATAGAGGTGATAGTTTCCGACTATCAGGCCGTTTAATTGTCGTTGCGTTGTCGTATTTTTGTGTTCCCTATTTGACAGTGTGTAGCTAGCTTTATTAACTGGTTACATGGTGGTCGTCGTTGTCGAGTAACGGGTCATTGTCGTGCTAGTTGTTGGAGCGTGGTGGTTGTGCGTGTGGTGAGGTGTGGTTATCGTGCTAATGTAAGCAGGAGGATGTATGCGGGGAGACCGTGTGTGGTGTGTAGTAAGTAGTAAACGAGGTAGTGTAGTACGTAGTACTAGTGGTATCATGATGGTAAGCACATCATGATGATGATGTTGGTCATTCTAATATAAAACAAAGGAGAACAAGTGGGTTTGTTTTGTTTATAAATAATATATGGTGGGTTATGGGTACGTAAATAATTAAGTGACTGATTGTTATAATTACTAAGCGAACTTATTTATTAATAAGTAATTTGTAATAACATAAATTGTATTAGATAACATATTAGTTAGCTTAGTTACTAATTAATATATGTTATAATTGTAGGATCCGACTTTGTAGAAGATCGTTACCAATTTAGCTTGTGTGTGCGGATTTGCTAAAAGGTAGGGATTATCCTACTCAACTTATATTTAAGTGATTGTTAATTGTTTATTATATATGTGATTGATTTATATATTGCGAATGTGATTACGGGTGTGGAGTTGCGAACATGGAGTCGAGTTATTTATTAAAGGGACCGATATACCGCTAGTCTTTGTGAGTTATTATTTGAAGGGACCGATATACCGCTAGTCCTTGTGGGTTATTTGTTGAAGGGACCGATATATCGCTAGTCCTTGGTTAATATTTGAAGGGACCGGTCTGAGCAACCGCTAGTCTTTATGGGGTCAGTTGCTCACTGGCCGCCTCTCAGAGTCTCTTCTCTAGTAGGCTCGCTACTAGGGAGATGTGCACATTCGGAGCTGAGGAAGCGTTAAGACGGAGTTTGGAAGGAGTGGATGTGGTTGGAGTATAATACGGATGGATAAATGTTATGGATGCTACCATAACCCGGAATTACATTGACTGAGCTAGATATCTTATTATTGTGCTAACACTACTGTCTTTACTTATGTTCTATTTATGATCAGTATTCGTTATCGTGTTGCTTAGTTAATCTCTACTCAACCGTTGAGTTGACCGTGTATTCAATAAACACCTGTGATGAACCAATTATTGGGGAGCATATTGACTGACAGGTACATGAGATTAGCTGACTTGGGAGCTCATGGGGATACGTGAGGATTTCGGCCAGTCTGCCTAGAAGTCTAGATCACATAGTTTTACCATTCATTTTATTTATTTCCGTTGCATAGTAAATTGTATTATTAGAATTTTAATTTAATCTATTGGTTGAATTGTAATAAAAATTCTATTCGCTAAATTTTATTTAAAGTACATTGGTTTGTTATCTTTGTTATTCACTGCCTCGGAAAACCGATATGGTAACACTCCTATTTAATTGGGAGGCCTAGCTAAAGGCTCCTGAATAAATGAGGGTGTTACAGAACAGGTACGAGAATAGGGAAGTATCTTGTTGTGCAGTAATGTCGGAGAGTGTTGGTAGCGGTTATGTTGAGGATTTTGTGGTATATGTTAGGTGGTGTGCGCAATGATTAGGAGTATGGAATTAGAGAGAGAGAGAGAGAGAGAGAGAGAGAGAGAGAGAGAGAGAGAGAGAGAGAGCCTTGGAACTGGGAATTGTTATCGGTGTTAAGGTTATAGTCAGTTATCAGTGACATGAGATGGTGATAAGGGGAAGGAATAGCTAAGGATCTAGTACTAGTTGGGTTACGAGGACCTAAAAATTATCCTATAAGGAGTAGGATGCGACAAAGAGAGCTTGATGGTTATGCGTACGGTGGTATATTTGGAAGTATTGAGTCTTGATGTGGAAGAAAGGATGGACTTGTGGTTTCTATTATGAAAGGTGGAGGTTATGCTTGTAGTGGTATTTATTTCATTTGTATGGTTATGGAGTAAGGTTGTTGGTAAGTATGGTTACGATAGTGTTGATAGTTTTGGGTGGTGACGCTATGAGTGTGAGTAAATTTTGAGGACGAAGTTCATTTTAAGGGTGGTAGAATGTAACAACTCACTTGGTAGATGGTGGTGATATTGGATTTGTTAGTGAGCGGTATGGAAGTAAGACAAAGTTGGCGGCGCTTGTGTTGTTGGTATTCGATAGAGTTATGGAGTTACGTGGGTTACTCTATAGTTTATGCTATGTTGTGAGCTGCGTTTTTAGGTAGACGTTAGGCGTTGTTGGTTGAGTTAGTGTCGAGGATGGAGGATGAGAGTTGTGTGGTGAGGTGATGGTTGGTGGAGTGATATGTGTGCTTGCCATGTAGGTATGGGTGTGAACTTCGGGGACGAAGTTCGTTTTAAAGGAGGGAAGACTGTAATACCGCGGTTTTCTGGATCTTGTTACTCGGCCGAATAGGGCTAACTTGGCCAAGTAAAGTGTCATGTTTTTTCTGGTCAGGCTACTGTCCAGGAACACTCGGCCGAGTACTCTTGGTACTCGACCGAGTAACCGTTTTGACGGAATTTATTTCCGCGGTTTGATTAAGAAAGATTAAAGGTTATATAAATCGTGTTTTTACAGTTTCTATTCATTTTACCAAAACCTAATTACATTCTACGCTCCTCTAATCATCCGTAATCACTCTCAAGGCGATTGATCATTGTGAGTCTTTTGTTCATCTCTTTCACGCCAGTTCGTCGGTAAGTCACTAGTTCATATCTTTTGTTTAGAGTTGTTCTTTAGGGCTTTGCCCTAATGTTGGATTTGGGGAAAAGGGTTGTTTGGCATGTTTGTGATTAGATTATTGTGATTATTGTTAGGTGAAGTATTCGTAGAGGAACGTTTCTAGCTTCCACTGTATACTCGTGATTCGGATCAGTGATAAGGTAGGGTTTCCCTACTCAGCTGTCTGCTTAATTGATTTAAGACGGTGTTATTTATTGTATTGGCATGATTGGAGTTATTGTTGGAATTGTATTTCTTGGTTGTTGGAATTGTTGTTTTGTGTCTATGTTGCGAGGTGCGTCCTCGGCTGAGTGGAGTCATTTTCGGGAATGGCTTTACGCCCTTGATTCGCCCCTTGTGGTTCCTGTCACAAAGGGGGATGTGCATAATAATGGGCATGGGTTCTTGCTCTTTACGATGAGCGGGGCTTAGATGGGCATGGCTGCGGTCCCCCATGGGCGGTGAGGATTACCTGTCGCGGCGGGTATTCTGGCAGGGATACACACTTAAGTGTGTAGCCGGATATGAGATGTGATTGGAGTTGGAGAATGGTTGTATAGTTGTTTGCCTTGGTTGTTTGCCTTGGTTGTTTCTTTGCGATTAGCTTATCTTTATTATTCAGTTGACTGACCCCGTTGTGTTTTGTAAAACTGCAGTGATCCATTCGGGGATGATGAGCACATTGTGACAGGTGATGATTACATTTAGCTGCGGGGACAAGGATGGGATGTCATCACTTTTAGTCTAGCTTGCGCTGTCACGAGTTTAGAAAACTTGGTTTGATGTATTGAGATTTATATACTTTAACTTTGGTTTTCAGTTGAGACGATGTTTTTACTAAACTTTATACTTAAATAATTGTTCTTGAATGGTTACCTTTGATATACTTACCTCGGGCAACATCTTCATATGTTTGGGTGGTCCTTGGTAAGGCACCTTGGTATGTGGAGGTGTTACAGAAAGGGAGGAAGGTTTGCCTTTTTTTTGTTTTTTTGTCTTTTTTTTATGTTGTGAGAAAAAGGCTATGTTGGTTTTTGTATGTGTGGGTTGTTGTATCCATCTTGTGTAAGAAAGTACTGCCTACGTCACCTGAAAAGATGAAATTCATTTATGATCGTAGTTCAGGTGTTTTTTTTGTTTGTTCAAATGGATGATGCTTTTGATAGATCAAAAGCTTCTAGAAACATGGCAAGATGCCGTAACTTAGACTCGATAAACATGCAATTTTAGATCAGAACTTTTGAGGGATTGACTTGAGAGTTGGGTGCGGTTGTCAGGAGGGGTTATTGATGTTGGGTGGTGGCCACTAGTCGCGAAACTAGGGGTGATTGATGGTGCTATGTTTTAAGGGTAGTATTTCATGAGTTGGTCTAGGTCGGTCGGGTTTGTGAAGTGTTCCCTGGCTAGGTAATTCAATCTCACTACGCCCCCGAAAGGATTTTCTTCACCAATTATGGTGTTGTCCAATTGGGTTTGAATTTTCCCTTCGGATCGATAGGTAACAGTGCTCGAACTGACTTGAAGACCAAGTCGCCTTCTTTGATGTTTCTATGTTTGACTTTCTTGTTGAATGCTCGTTGTATACGTCGTTGGTATAGTTGGACGTTGTGCAAGGCGTTGAGTCGCCGTTCATCTAGAAGGATGAGTTGCTCATACCTTTGACGAGTCAGTTCTGCCTCCGCGACTTGGCTTTCTAGTAGGATGCTTAGAGATGGGACTTCCAACTCTACTGGTTGTACCACCTCCATACCATATGCTAGGTAGAAGGGTATTGCTCCTGTTGGTGTTCGAATGGAGGTTCAATATCCCCAGAGTGCGAATACGTGTTTGCTCGGCCAATCGCATTAATTGTCCGGCATTTTCTTGATGATTGTGACGAGTGTTTAGTTTGCTGCCTCTACCGCTCCGTTGGTTTGGGTACGGTAGGGAGATTAACGGTGTCGTTTGATTTTCTACTTGTCTAACAAGGCTTATGCTTCGGCTCGAAAATGGGAGCCTTGGTCACTGATGATTTCATAGGGTATCCCATATCTGCAAATGATGTTGTCTTGGATGAACCTGGCCACTTATTTAGCGGTCAAGACTGCATAGGATTGTGTGATGGTGTTGATTATACATTGACTCGAGTTCAATATGATGGTGTGACGCCGTTGAACGAGTCTCGATGGTGAGACGACTCATAAGTAAAGACCCATAAGTACATTGGCTTAGACTCGGTAGACACGAGGCTGAACCAGAGTGATGGATTGAAATTTTCAAAAATAAGAATTTTCAAAAATACATTTGTAGCTTTATATATAGTTTCCGAAAATATAGATCTTCAAAAACTGGCTAGTTGAGATGGAAAAGGTTGTCTTAGGTTTGTTTTCAAAAGACGGTTTGAGATAGAGTTGTGACGGTCTTGAAAAGTGTGCGTAGTTTCCGACGACGGGTTTTCAAAATTCAAAGGGTGAATGTTTTGAAAATCGAGGTTTGAAAGTTTCGAAATTGTTGTGCTCTCAAAAACGTCATGTCGTATTCGGGATTTGAAAAGGCCATTATGTCGGCGCAAATGTCCATTACATCGGCGTAAATGTGTTTTTGAAACGATTATGGAAAACCGTGTTTTGAAATTGTCATTACGACGGCGTGAAGGTTGTTTTTATTTGAAAACGGTTTAAAAATCGTGTTTTGAAATCGTCATTACAACGACGTAAAATGTTATTTTTGCAACGGTTGGCAAAAGACCGAGGTTTGCAATGACCAATATAACAGCGCGAAAAGGGTTTTTATGTAAAGTTTAGAAATGACATGGAAGGACTTATGATCATATAGCACACAAGCAATCACAGTTCATTATATTATGCATAATGCTGACAAGGATTTGGGCTTAATAAGGGTGGTTAAACACCAAGAAATAAATCCACGATTTTCGAGTGGGATGCCAATCCAAACAAATATGTAAGGTTGGTGCTCTAGCCTCGTTCATGAAGGAAGTGAATGCTCTTTGAAGAAACAAAAATGTGTGACGTTAATTGAATGCTTGACGCAATCGGGATTCGAAACGCGAGGATGAGAAAACTTAGGCCGACGAGACGAGCCAATTGGTTGATAAAGGTTAGGTTGTGGGCCCGGACAAGAAACCCGACTTATGACCGTAATATCAAATTATGCACTTCAACCAAGTCCTCGTTCGAGTTTCACCATCTAGGAATCACAAAGATAAAAGTGTCCTAGTTTTACCTAGCGGAGTCGCCAATCTGTAGATGTACGTGCTAACCTATGGACACATAACGGTCTGAAAGACACGTTCGGGGACATAGGATATCAATTGACCGGATCGCTTTAGATCTGTCAGTTTCATCTCGATGAAGATCTCGAAACGATGCACAGATGTTCGGAGGCGCCAGCAAGCAATTATGGGATGCCTGGAAACCATTTGAATCCACTTTATACCTCGATCAAACAAAGCACAAAGCAGTGCTTGACATAGGTACTAAAGATAAGGCCTCGTCCCTTTTTTAGCATCATATCGCTAGAATGACTCTTGTACGCCCTAGATAAGACCATCCACTATTCAAAGGTTCGGAGTAACCGGTGAGGGTACATATTGGGAAGCTCATTAAACGAACACCCAATCCCGCCCGCGGTAGCGGCCTCTACTGATCGATCTTGGTTTGTTAAGTGCAAAAGTTGATAAAACGGGTTTAATGCATGAATGCGCATCCACTAGTTTTAAACCTAACATGTGAGATTTGCTATGTCGGTTGTTTATCCAAATATCAAGTAATTGATGTCTAGTTGGATTTAAATGTTGATTTGAATGCAAAAACGGAAAGTAAACATCCATTTACCAAGTTAGGTTTACGGTGCTTAACACGATCCATTTGTTTGAAAAATTGTGCTTACAGTGTAAGATGTAAAATTTAAGCTCGCCAATCTGACCCGTCATGTACTTTGGTCAACCGAAATGAAGATCGTCCTTGACAAGTGTTGGAAAAGAAGCATAATAGTGCTAGGCAGCCCCTTTGGGGCGCAAGCCTATAGGCGATGCAATGGGGCTTCCCCTTGTTTTGCACAAGGTGAAGAAGAGCATTGGGGCGCGAGTCAGACGGCCGCCCAAGTGAGCCTTCTGGATTTGTAATAGGTTGTTAAAACCGTTTTAAAAGGTCGTTGAAACCGCTTTCGTTAAAAAGGTCGTTAAGACCGCTTTTGTGTTAAAGTGTAGAATATGACTCGGAATATTCATTATTATTATGTTGATGATACTCGTTGTCAAGTTTGAATTTGCAAGCTTGACATGAATATTTTTGCAAATAAACTTGTTAAATGTATTTGCTCAACCGTTCCATCACCGTACTCGAATTAAATCGACATAGCATATATCTTAGCCAAGGGTGACATGCAATATGGTCAAGATAAAGAGAAAATAAAAATGAAATAAAATGAAAGGTGTTTGATATGAACTAATTATATTAAGTTCATTGCTTTGTAATTAACCGATATTTATCATCTTACTCGGGATTAAACTGATATGGTATATGTGAACCAAGGATGATTATGAATATGACTAAAATGCTTGCAAATGTGAATAAATGAGAAAATGAAAGAAATAGGAGATTTAAATGTTCAAATCTCCGTAAATATGTTTTAACCAACAATATCATCGTTACACGGGATAAAATCGTCATGGTATAAATAACCAAGGATGATTTCGGTAATGGTCAAAATGTTTATCATAAATGTGATTTTAAATGGTAAAAAGGATGAAGTAAAATGTTGAAATGTAAAAGAATGATGAACTCAAACACGTTGAGTTCTGACCTGAGAAGCCATATGAGGCGTGAGCCCCTAGGCGAGGCAACAAGCCTCGATCTCGGGGCAAAACTCGGTTTCGGCTTGATATTTCTAAGTTTTGAATCGTGTTATGCATGTTTTATGATGTTAAAGTCATGAAAACAGTAAAGAGAACATGAAATAAGAGGATTAATTACACCCTCATAGTTACATGTTCGGTTGCTTGACGAGAAATCGACAAAGTGTAAAACTTATGAGTCGGAAAGCTCGATTTGAAAAAATGTTTTGTAAATGTTGAGTGTTGCTTTGCTTTAGTGTGAGTGTAGTTGGTCGAAGTGGTAATTCAAGTATTTTTAATGCACGATGACGGTACCAAATAATGTATATGGCTCGTGTTTTCAATCGGTAGGTCGAAAACACGTGTCAGTTTTTGACTTTAGAAGTCGAGTTCTAGAATTTTAAAGGACGAAGAAAGGGCGGATTCTCACGTAATTGTAAATGGTGGTGCTTGAATGGTATTTATAGAGGAATGTGTGGTGTTGTGCATTTTGGGCGGCGTGGCCGTACAAGCTATCCATTGAGATGCGAGTATATTGGCAACACAAGGGCCTGTCTTGTCCCTTTCGCAAATTTAGAATTTGTGGTTTGTTATATCTTAGGTTTTGTTGGATATGTTTTGTGGTTATTGTGTTTGCACCGTGTACAATAAGATGTTGGTGATATTTGGGGTAGGTTTGACTCGGGTTTGAGTCGGGATTCGAATTTTGAGTCACTTTTTGGTCTGGTGTCGGTTTTGACTAATTATTAGTGTCATTACGGCCCCTTCGTCATGCATAAACACTCCAGGTATTTTTGAAATTTTTTAATATGTTTTTCATTTTCGAGAACTTTTTTTGAGCTTTTCGACACAAAGTTATATAAACTGTCGATCAAACGTAGCGGTTTCCGAAACATGTTGTATAACGATAATCATCGGGTTTTTGTTGAGCATTCCACAGATACTGGGTATCTAAACTTATGAAATTAGAACGTTAAACATCGGATTTGACTTCGTTCTTTAACCTTCGAGAGACTCATAGACTAAGACTTATATCAACAACATTATGAACATACAAGATTTGACCATAGACTTGTGTAGTAGAGAAGTGGTTGGTAAACTCGGGAAGTGGTGGCTTATGGCATTAGATGATGAGTCCTTCGAGAGTACTTTATGAGTATTGACCGTTGAACTTCGGGACGAAATGCTCTTTTAGGGGAAGTGAATGTAACAATTAGGAGTGAATGTAACAATTAGGAGTTTAAAGAAGGAAACGGGCGTGGTATGTATCTGAGTAGCGCATGAGTAAGCATATGAGTATAAGAGAGGGTATATGCTAAATAAAAACGTGTGAGCTTGGTGTAAGAGATGAGAATCATATTGGCATAATGAAGGTGATGATGACGGTAAAGACCTCTAGAGAGCGCATGAGAACCGCTGATGAGGCTTCAGGGAGTAATAAGAAAGGAGAGAGAGTCAGGTGGACTTCGGGGACAAAGTTCTTTTTAAGGGCAGAATATTGTAATACCGAATAGTTTATAAGACCTATACTCGGTCGAGTAAACCGAGTACTAGACCGAGTAGAGATCACTCAACGGAGTTAGGGATCGAGTTAGACCTGTAACTTTGTGAAACATTTTGATGTTGAGTCACTCGAACGAGTGGCGGTTCACTCGAACGAGTGGAGTTTCACTCAACCGAGTGGAGTTTTACTCGACCAAGTGGAGTTTTACTCGACCAAGTGAACCGGGCACTCGACCGAGTGCCCTGTCGATGTCCAGCTTTCGCATTGGATTGTGGTAGGTGGCCTATCACTTTCTAAGCCTTATTTTTCAAAGTTCCTCCCCCCAAAACACTCCCACCTTATCCCTTCTACGCTTTAGACACATCTCTAAACATCACAAACAATATCCACAAAGATCTCGTTCTGACATTTGAAGATTTATCTCCCATTTATTGTTCTTGCTCATTTGTTATTATTTGTAAGTTTATACTTAACCTTTATCCCGTATTCTTAATTAGTAAACCTTAATCTCTCTAGTAGGTTTTCTTATAATTAATTAGGGTTTCGACTATTTAACTAGGGGTAATTAAGGCGGTTAATTAGTATTATTAGCTGTTGTAGAATGTTTTGTGATAGTTATTATGTAATTATGTAGGATAAGATGGTTTTATGAGATGAATACTGATGGTTTTGAGTGGCTTATAGAGTATGCTAAAAGGTAGGTTAGTCCTACTCGGTTTCAATAAGTATAAATGGTTGCATGTGTCATTATTGTATTGTTGTTGCATTATAATATGATTTTGTGGATTATGAGTGTTGGCTTCATAATGTTGTTGGGTGTTCTTTGTGACATGGTATTGAGTAGTAGTGTTGGTCTCATATGAACACTGTAGTTGCACGATAATATGATAGTTGACATTTGTTGTTAGACTCATAATATGTGGAGGCTGAATCTTGGCATGATAATGAGGTAAGGCGACTTGAAGAGTTGGTATGGTTATTAGTACATGTCTTTAGGTCATGTTGGTGAATCATGTTAATGTGAAAGAGTTACACTTTATATTCATTGTGATGCATATTGTGATACTTGGTTGATAAAGGAGACGTAAGGCAGTTGGGAGACCGTCTTACGCTTGAGTCGCCTCTTGTAGCTTCACACTCAAAGAAGGATGTGCACATTAATGACTTGAGTACGGAGGGACTCGTGTGGTTGAGGCACAGCGTCTGGCAGTGGATCCAGTTGGCTTCCGGACCCGATACCACGGGCATGTCCCAAGTACCTATTTGTGAGGTGTGGTGTCGTGGGCGTGTCCTTGGCACCGGTGTGGTTGTGGGTACGGCTGAGCGTGTCCCGATACCGGTGTGGTGTTGTATAGTCATGTGTTATGCATTCCATTGGAGAGCCTGAGTATGTTGAAATAGATGAACAACTTTCTTTTTTTTTTTTTTGGTGAAATGTGAATATATATATTAATTAAGAAACCAACCATTACATGTGCATTGTTACACACTGCTCACAAGCATAAACTACACACACACAGCTTAGCATTACAAAATAACACTAGGCTTAACTCTAGACGACCATTCCCGGCTTCTATACAAATTCTGAATGTATCTCATAACCTCATTAACTATGTACTATGGAGCAGGAACCCTATTCTCCTCTATACAGATATTCCTTGCCATCCATATGTGGTAAATCAAGGCCATCACAACTGCATATACTAACTACTTCTTTAATAGAGATCTGCACCTCCACGCAATACACCAAGGCAAAATCTCAATAGCAGGAAGAGCTACTCCTAGCCAATCCCTCAATAGGGTCCACCATCTGGTACTAAATTCACACAAGAAGAAGAGATGTTGATGATCCACTAACTGTGCCCTGCAGATCTCACACAGACCATCAGAAATAACACCAAATCTCATCATCCTGTCCTTAGTGTAAAGCCTCCCCTGAATCATTAACCATCCAATAATGGAATACTTAGGCAGATTTAACCTATGCCATATAAGATGAAACCAGTTCACCCTAACCTGAGTACCCTGTAGCCAATCATATCCACTAACCACAGTATAATGCCCCTGATTTGCACACCGGACATCATTCACAAAGCCATATTTCACCCTATCCTTAACCTAGCAGATTGTCCTCCACACCCAGCTCGAATTAGGAGTAGGAGGAGTATAATCAAAACAGTGTCTACCTTTCACATAAATATGATCCACCTACTTAATCCATAAGTGATCACTTTTGGTAGCTAACCAAGCAGTGTACTTGGCAATATGGGCAGTATTTCAAAGCCTGCAGTCCACAATCCCCAAACCTCCATATTTTTTCCCCATACAAATATTTTCCCATGCTACAGCAGGAGCTCTACCATACTGATCACTGCAACCCATAAATAGTTCTTTCATATGCATTTGATTTTATCAATAATAGTGACTGGAATTATGAAAATTATGGCCCAGAACACATGAAGTTGAGTGAGGACAGCTTTAATAAGAACTAAACGTCCAGCATAGCTAAGCTTCCTAGCCCCCCACCCTCGAATCCTCTCAAAAATCTACTCTACCAGCCTAGAACAATCTCCCACAGCCATTCTTTTGTAAGAAATGGGAATCCCTAAGTACCTGAAAGGAAATTGACCCACCTTGAAACCTGACAGTTGTAGAATAAATGCAACCTCCCCAGTATCCATTCCATTAAAATAAATCTCTGATTTCTCTTGGTTCATTGCTATCCCTGAAGACCCAGAAAAAATAGCAAAGGCTCTCAGAATAACAATGAGAGAACTATTGTCCCCTCTACAAAACATCAGAAGGTCATCAGCAAAACACGGATGTGACAGATTCAGTGCTCTGCATAAAGGGTGGAAAGTGAACTCCCTCCTAGCAGTGGCAGCCATGAAAATCCTATTTAAATACTCCATACATATTATAAACAAAAGTGGAGCGATGGGATCCCCTTGTCTAATCCCTCTCTTGCCTTGAAAGTAACCAAAACAAGATCCATTGAGAGATAACGTGAACCATGGTGAAGTGACACACACCATGATCAATTTAATGATCTTCTCAGGGAAAACCAAAGGACCCAACATCTGCTCAATTAACTCCCATTCTATAGAATCATATGCTTTCTTTAAATCCACTATCATCAAGCACCTGGGTGAGCAAGATTTCCTTTTGTATAATCTCACCAGGTCTTGACAAATCAAAATATTGTCAACAATTTCTCGTCCTTTAATAAATGCACTTTGATTTTCACTAATGATGTGAGGAAGAACAGCTGCTACCCTATTACAGAGCACCTTAGAGATTGTTTTATAGATTACGCTGCAACACGCAATTGGCCTGAAATCTGCAACAGAAATAGGCCTAGCTTTCTTAGGAATCAAGGTTAATGTGGTAGCATTAACCTGTCTCAGCAATTTCCCATTAGTGAAAAAATCCAGCACTGCCTGGATTACATCTTGCCCAACCACTGGGTAAGCATCTCGAAAGAACTGAGATGAGAACCCATCAGGTCCAGGGGCCTTGTTTGCAGGGATAGAAAACAAGGCCTCCTTGACCTCAGATTCAGACACAGGCCTCAACAGGTCAGTCACATGCTCAGCAGTCAGAGTCCTACCTATTTTAACAACTGGGACATGTATAGGGTTAACCTTCTTACTAGTCCCCAGCAGTTGGATATAATACTCAACAAAAGCCTCTTCAATTGCATCAGGTGCAGTATGAGTAACTCCCCTCATATCTTGAATGCTTAACACCTTATTCTGAAGTCTTCTAGCCTTGATCACACTATGAAATTATTGAGTGTTCTCATCCCCATATTTCATCCATTGAGCTTTAGCTTTCTGAAATAGAAACTTTCTCCTAGCCTTATCTAATTCCCTATATGCATCAGCAGCATCTTTTACTTCTGCCTGCAATTGGAGATTAATGGGATCACTCTGTAGCTTCCTTTGAACCTCAAACATATGTAGCTTAGCCACCTCAGCAGATGTTTAAATATTGGAAAATCTGTCACCATTCAATTCCTTCAACGGTCTTTTCAAAGCCTTGAGCTTGTTGACAATTTGGAACATCTTAACACCATCAATTCTAGTATCCCACACCTTTCTCACAATATTAAGGAACCCTTCAGCATGTCCCCACATATCAAAATATTTGAAATTACTTCTCCTCTTTTCCACTACAGTTCTAAGCACCATTGTAAAAGGGCAATGGTCAAAGATCCCTTCAGGGTGAAAGGTAGTGAGTGTATCAGGGAATCTATCTAACCAATCATCAGTAATCAGAGCCCTGTCTATCCTACTGAAAACCATGGCCCCCACCTCATGTTTATTATTCCAAGTAAAGAACGCTTCTTGAGCAGGAATGTCCATCAGTCCAAAGTAGGCCACACAATCCTGAAACCCCTTAAGTTCAGCATTAGAAATTTCAGATCCAATTCTTTCATTCATTGCTAGCACATTGTTAAAATCTCCTAATACTACCTAAGGCCCATCAATGAGCCTACTCATAGTACACAGAGACTCCCAGAGCACCTCCCTCTCAGCTATTCGATTACACCCATATACCATTGACATCCACCAAGATTCACTAGTAGGTATATAAGTGACCTTAGTATGAATGACTTGAGCTTCAGTACTATGAACCTCCACTTTGTAGTTAATGTCATCCCAAATTATCCAAATTCTTCCCCCCTCATGACTAGCTATATTTGTTACCAGTGACCAGTGTGCACCAATGCCGTGATGTACCTTATTGATAGAAGCTAATCTAACCCTAGTTTCCAAAAGACCAAAAACTCCTACCTAATTATTATGCAGAAACCACTTAACTTCCTTCTGCTTATTTTCACTATTTATTCCCCTAACATTTCAATATCCTATGCTACCTATTTTCAATCAGTGAAGAATCCTCCTCTTGTTCACCACCACTCACCTTCCTGATTTGGATAGAATGCTCCAGCACCTCCAAATAGGTACTCCTACCATTACCAGTCCCAAACCCTCTTTGTCTTGTCATCTGAGTGATAATTCTTGTAGGAGAGAATGAGGGGCGAAATGAGAAAGGCATTGGAGTAATTAGTCCATTGCCAATTCCCATTGTCACCGTTGACACCCTGGGTACTGTAACAGGAAGTACTGGATCAGGTGCTCTTGTAGGAACTTCCTGAATACCAGCCCTAGTTAGGGACCCAGATTTTCTTAGGTTTAGGAGACTCTTTCTTCTCCTTCCTCCTACAGTCCCGTGTTATATGTCTCATGATCTTGCACTCAGTACAAATCACAGGCTTCCACTCATAATGTACTATTTGCCTATGATGTATATCCATTTCATCATCAAATTCCACAACATCAGGCAGCACATCCCCCACCTTCACTTCAACCATGACCCTTGCATACCCCAGAAAAGTTTTCAGCTGGGTGTTACTATCACATCTTACTGGAACACCCACCAATCTAGCAATCTTTTTCAAGGCATTGCCCCAAAACTTCAACGGCAGACCATAGAAACGTATCCATATAGGAACCTTATCAACAGCCTCCTTGATTAGCTTAGTCGTTGGCGTCCATTCTTTAACTACCACAGGCTTGTTATCAAAGAAAATGGGACCAGCCTGAAGCACTCTCAATTTCATTTCCTCAGTTTTAAATCTTACTACAAAAATACCATTGGAATGAAAAGGGAGTTTCTCCGTATAACCCCAAATTCTCTTAACAAAGCCATCAATAACTTTCCACGGTGGGTTAGCTCCCACGACGTAGCAATAAATCGCTGTGGACTAATACTTTAATTCATCATCAACATCCGAGTTAGTAAGCTGAAGAGAACTTACCCTAGACGATGATTCAGAATTAGAGTCCCCATTCTTGCTACTCCTTGAAACATCAACCCAATCCTCCTCAGATTCTTCCTCAAGTATTGATTTCATCACATCATTCAAATTGTACGGCCTTAGAACATAAATCGGCTCAGATGAGACGTCCTCGTCAGTTTGATCATCTGAAACCCTAGAAATTACACGATATCGCGAACCATTATTTCTAATATGAGGCGTATTACTAGTATTTTTGTGTTTTTGTGTTTTTGTGTTTTTTAGTATTAAATTTTGTATTATTAGATGATATTACTCTAATTAGTCTACTAGATTTATGATGATTCTTACGTTTACGCGCCATTGCAGCTTAACGAAGAAGAAACCCCAAATTGCCTTCTCTCATTATATTAAATCGCATTCTCTCTGTTAATTAATATATTAGTTTAAGGGAAAGTCTTATGAACAACTTTCTTATGTAGAGGTGCCTTAGGAGATTCTTGATCGGAAGGTGAGGAAAACTCGTAATGGTGATACTGCGTTAGTGATGGTTTTATGAACTAATCATAATGTAGAGGAAGCTACTTGGGAAGCTGAAGCTGTTATGAGATAAAATTATCCCAATCTTTTTGTTTAGGGGAGTTGGTTGTTTTTTAGTGGAGTAGGATGTAATACCTCGGTGTTTTGTTGCATTTTTGAAAATAAAAGCGACGTTGTCAAGTTATTATTGTGGAATATTTAGTCGTGTTGGCCGTATATGGTAGTGTTTTGGGTGAACTTCGGGACAAAGTTCTTTTTTAGGAGGCAAGATTGTAATACCCCGTATTTTTAAAGCATGGTCAAAATTTAGTCAACGGTAAAATGTGAAAAATATATATTATAAAATTATATTTGAATTATATTTTATGAATTATGTTATAAGATGGAAATAATAAAAATAAAATAAAATGGTTGTGGGTGTCGTGTAGGCTAGGCGTGTGAGACAGGTTGTATGTGGTGACGGTAGTATTTAATAATAATAGTAATAAAGCAATAATATGAAATTATAATAATAAAACATAATAAAGAAATTGAACTTCCTAGAAGCTTCCCACCTACTATCTTTCTCTATAAATAAGACCTAACCCCTCACCATACATTACTTTTCCACATATAATTCATAAACATACCAATAATAAGAGAGAGAGAGAGAGAGGCAAAGAGAAAATCACCATCTTTTATTTGTCTCAAAGTAAGTTGTCTTAAAACATTCTTATAACTAATCCGTCTTATAATTAATTAATCTTATTGTCTTATGTCGTTGACCACCCTTGGACTTTCGTGAGACCTAACCCGAGACCACTATTGACTGGCTGTGGGTGGTTGTTTGACCGTGGGTGGTATTTGGTGTTAGGGTTTGGGTGTTGTGTTATTGACTCGTGTTTGTGCCTAAAGACCATACCTTTGACCAAGGCTGCTACCGCTAGACCCACCGTGGGTCAAGGGAGACCACGGTGGCGGCTATTGTTGGTGGCTAGATAGTGTATTGGTGGTGTGGGAACCGTGTTGTGGAGTATTGTGTCGGGGTTGTTGTTGGTTCTTGTTGTTGATTAGGGCACAGGTTTGTGGCCAAGGGTGGAGGTGACGGTGGTGCTAGTTGTGGTGCCTGACCAGGGGGTGTTGCGGGGAGGAGGTTGCCGTGGTTGATGGGTTGTTGTTGAGGGGTTAACACGGGTAAAACCGTGTGCGTTGGGTAGGTGGTGAACACGGGTTAAACCGTGTATAGCTAGGGGTGTCGGGTTTGTTTTGAGACGGGATTTATTATATAATTTAGTTATTGTCATGCGATTAGATTAGTTAGTAATTGTGTATACTTGTTATATTAATTAGGTGACGGTTTTGTTGAGGAGCATTACTAATTGGATTGCTTGCTTTTATTGGATTTGCTAATCATGTAGGATAACTACTCAACTCTAGTCATAATTAATAGTTTGTGCAAATTATGAAAGCAATGTGAATTGGATGGTTTACTGGTTTATTGGATGGATTATTATTATTGTTGTTAGATTCCTCGGTTTTGTGTCTGATAATAATTGATTGGTTATTGTGATTTCTTATTCATTGGCATTTTTATTTCATTGGTTACCTTGGCCTCGTGTCTAAGATGAATTATATTGGCATAGCATATTGCATTGGTTTCCCCATGCTGGTTCGGCAGGACTTGTCTCAGGGATGTTGAATACCTTAACTAATGGTTGGAATGATGTGTATAACCCGGGACATGGACTGGTGGGATGAACGGGAGTTTCAGGTGATAAGCTCAAGCATTCGCATATTATGTCATAGCATATCATATTATCGCCTTATTGTTGTTAATTGTTGTTGCTCAATTATTGTACTTAACCATTGGTTGATGTGTGTTTGTCTCTGTGTCAAAATAAAATGATGCCTGCTTTAATTGATAGCGTCCTTTGGTGAATCATTTAATATTTCCGGTTAAATAGGGAGCATATTTTAAATAACAGGTACTTGATTAGCTTGGCAAGGGAGCGTGGGCGAGAGTTTGGATGGACTTAGGCGTCTAGCTCACTTACTTCAGACATTATTTATTTTACATTAAGACATTATTTATTCCGCTGCGAGTTATGTAATTTATATTTAATTCAGTTAATCATTTCAGTTGTAATAAAACCATTTAAAGTTATTATTCAATAAAGTAACTTTTGGATTGTTACCTTTGTATACACTGCCTCCGGAAACTGAGATGGTAACCGTCCTATTTATCTGGGAATGCCTAGTTAAGGCTCTTGAATAAATGGAGGTGTACAGTTCCTTACTTCCCTACTCATCTTTATGAATTCGTAAGCTTGGATCGATCGATTGTGAGTTCTCGCATCTCGTTTTCTGTGTCGATTACTTTGGTAAGTCTCTAATATTTTATTAATCAGTTTATGGTTATCGTTAGGGGTTTATGCAAACCCTAATTTGGGTTATATTGGGGGAAGAGATTGATGTATGATGGTTGATGATTAGTATTGTTTGGTTATCATTGTTAGGTGATGATTTCGTAGAAGAACAGTTCTAGCTTGCTCGATTATTTGTCTTTCGAATTTGCGAATAATGTAATACCCCAAAATTATATAGACGGAGACTTGACCGAGTAGATGATTCACTTGGTCGAGTGAAGTCCCACTCGACCGAGTGAAGAACCGAGTACCATTTTGCAATAAGCTGGAAGTCTATAAACATAGTCACTCGACCGAGTGACCATCCACTCGACCGAGTGGAGCTCCCACTCGATCAAGGGTACTGACCACTCGACCGAGTGCCGGTCGAGTGCATCTTATACTGGAAGTTTGTTTGGTGAGATGTCTCTTTCGTGCCTTATCTCTTCAGATTTTCCACGCAAAACCCTTCTCAAACACTATTCACACCACTCTCTAAACTCCCCCAACATCTCTCTAGAGTATCCACCAACAAATCCCCTAAAAAATCCTACCATCCAAGTAAAGAATCCTTGTCTCCTTATTCATCCATCTTGTTTGTAAGTTGATTTATACTCCACTTCCTCTAATCTTATTTTAGTAGTCTTGATTATCCAAATATACTATCTCATAATTAATTAGGTTATGAGAATTAAGAGGAATAATTAAAGAGTTTCATTTGTCAATTTATTATAATGGTTTGTAGTAATGATTGTAGTAATTAATATGTGTAGGGAGCTTCATTGAGGAGCATTTCTAGTGAGTAAACTTGTGGATTTGTGAAGATAAGCTTGAGATAGGGTTTTCCCTACTTAGCTATGATGATATCAGTGTTTAATTGTGCATTTATTATCATTAATTACATTTGTCTCATGATAGTTACATTATAACATGTTTTGGTAATTAGGGTTTATCACATAAGATGACTCTATGGTAATTAGGTGATGATAAGTATGGTAAATTGTCACAAGCATGATTACACTGTATTATATCATAAAGAGAAATTAAAAGAGAAGAAATAAATTAGTGAAGAATTGGGCATGGTTATACTGGTTGTGATAATATGGTTTCATAGTTGTGTCGATTGGACTTGTTTGGTTTATTCATGGTTTGGTTGACAATGGAGGATGTTGGAGGATTATTGGTTACGATTTTGGAGATGGAAGGCGGTTGGGAAACCGTCTTCCGCTCAAGTCACCCTTGGAGCTTTCCGCTCCAAGGGGGATGTGCACATTTAGTACTTGGGTTTTGGAGGGACTCGTGTGGTGAGATACGACGTCTAGTAGGGGACTCGAGTCGCACTGGGCCCCAATACCACGGACGTGTTCCAAGTACCTTGTGTTGATAGTGGCGTCGTAGGCGTGTCCTGGTCACTAGTTTGGGGAGATGTATGTTGGAGGGTGATTCTCGCTATTTATCATCATACCTTGTTGGTTTACCTTGCATTGTCATATGACTAGGTAAGCTTAGTATTGCATGCATTGAATATTTAGATGGTTAAGCTAATACTTGGGTTTTGAATTATCTGTGGTGAACCATATGGTGATTTTCGCTCATATGGGGAGCAGTGTTGACAGGTTAGCATGATAGATTCGAGGACTTGGGGACTGGTCTTCATTAGTCGTCATCACTCTTGTTTATCTTAGCCTTTTGACTATTAAACTCCTTATTTCGATTTGGTTGTACTAATGGGATGACTTTTATATCCCTTAAACTTGTAACCGCTTAACTTATTACGACTTAGCTATTTGAATTTAATGTTGAACACTTCTTTACTTGATTGTTCGCACTAAAAGCTTGGAAAACCAAGTCTTGTAATGCCTCCATGTGTTGGAAATGCCTAAAGGAAAGGATCCCGACTTATGAGGGTGTTACAAAGTGGTATCAGAGCAACGGTTTTGGAGCCTAAAACAATGAACCAATGAACCAATGAACTAGGGTGAGTCAATCTAAAATGAACCCGGTTTGAGTCATAGAGAGCTTGTAACAAGCTTGGGAGACATCCCAAGGTTGTGTCATTGTCCTCTTAACTTAAGTCGGTCACTACGCGGGGGCAATGGGGCGTACTTAGTGCATATGGTTGTTGCATATACCTTGTTTGGTGTTATGGATTTATTACATGCTTGGTGATATCTTATGTGATAACATGGTTGATTATGGCACAATTGTGAAGGATGTGTTGGATGTATAGGTGTATACGTACTAATTGTCGTCATGTGTGAGTTGTATATCGTGTCAATGCCTCTTATTTTTCCCCTTATATGCGTTTAGGAAGATGTAAATAGGATTATATGTGAAATTATGTGAGTTGGGATGGATAAATAGGCCATAAGATGCATACTTGGTCAAGTGGAAAAAGGGACTCGGTCGACTAGAAGGCACTCGACCGAGTGCCCCTACCACTCGACCGAGTGGACACATTTCTAGACCCCTAGGACCTCCTGTACGTTTTGGCACTCGACCGAGTGGAGGATCCACTCGAGTGAAAGGACCACTCGACCGAGTAGACTTAGGGAGATTTCTGGAAACTTTCTATAAGCCGAGGTACTAGACCGATTGGGAAACCACTCGACCAAGTGGGATCACCACTCGACTAAGTGATATTCCACACTCGATCGAGTGGACCTGTATTGTGGTTAATGCCTTTTGTCTCCTAATTTGAAGCATGTATTGACGTTTGTTACACTTATTGAAGAGAAATAATACCGAGAACCCATTCAAGGACTCCTTCACCTCCATCCTGCGTATCCGAAGAGGAAATGGAGCAACTCATAGCTCAAAATGAGGCCCTTACTGAGGCCCTTAGAAATGTCACTAGAGAGAGATGCGGCGATGGATGCCTCCGCCGTGAGCACCGCCATATCGCGCCACCGTCCCACCAAGTACCTTGGGGTTGGGGAGCCTTTTCTCTTTAGCGACTGGATAAGGGAGATGGAGAACGTATTCAAAGTAGTAAGGTGCCCCTAAGAACTTAAGGTAGAGCAAGCCGCCTTCTACTTGGGAGGACTCGCGGGGGGATGGTGGTATAAATATAGGGACGTTATGAGAGAATTTTATGAGGAAAGAGCCGAGGCCGCAATACCATGGACTGATTTCAAGGTAGAGATGAGAAATTAATTTATTCCCGAGCATGTGAGATGCAAACACCGGGCGGAGTTCGACCGCTTTGTCATGACTGATGCTATGACAGTTCAAGATTACTATATCCGTTTCAACGAGCTAGCTACTTATGTGGAAGTTCTCCACATTAGCCAATCACACTTGGCTCTAAAAGTTGAGGGAGAATTAACCGTCAAGATCCTAGAGAAGCTCCCACCCGGAGAAGTGTCAAGTGTGAAAGAGGTCTATGCTAGGGCCGGAAACACGGAGAGGCTACTCGGCATGACCAAGGATGCTAAGGAGAGGTTCGGAGAAAAGAGGAAATTTGAGAGTGAAAGTTGAGGGTACCAACCTAAGAAGACTAATTTCAATCAAACTAGATAATAATCGGGAGGAGCGCCCACAAGTGGCTACGGGAAGTCGGGCGGCTATAGCAGAAGGGCCGTGAGTGAAGGAGGAGGACTTCGGTGCTATAATTGTGGTGGCCTTGTTCACAAGAAAGTAGAGTGCACGAGCACCCCAAAAGGGCCCAACCGGAGGTTCGGGCAAGGAAACACCTACTCCACTCCTTCTCAAAGCGGGAACAACAACCGGAATTCGGGAGCATGGAGCTACCCGAGGAATGCTAATTCCACTTTCAATGGTGGCAACAACCGGGGAAATTTCAACTGGGGAGCTCTATCTAGAGCCACAAGCTTCACGGGATGCAATGCTTCGGGGAGTAGGCCAACCCAATCTGCAAGCACGGTACAAGGTGAACCCAAGTCTAGTGGCAAGCTCTTTGCCATGGATAAGAAGAGCGCCGAAGAGGATGTCCACGTTGTCTCCGGTACATTCCTTATCAATTCTATCCTTGTTTCTCTTTATTTGACACGGGAGCCACTCATTCTTTTGTGTCTAAGAATCATGTGTCGACCCTAGGTTTGGGGGAGGGAGAAATAGCAAATGACAATGTGTCCTTACCTTCAGGAGAGTCCATCTTATATTCAAAAGTATATAAAGAGGTGTCGGTCATAGTACATTAGTCCAACTTTCTGGTAAACCAATTTGAGTTTCCTCTAGAAGGGTTTGAAGTGATCCTAGGGATGGATTGGTTAAGTAGACACAAAGCCAATATAGATTGCTACCAAAAGAAGATAGTCTTAAGAGGACTCAAAGGTGCTAGAGTGTCATACAAAGGTTACTTAGTCAAACCAAAGGTAAAGCTAGTTTCGGTAATGACCTTTAAAACATGTTTGAAGAAGGGTTGTCTTATGCTCTTGTATCATGTATGGGACACCAATATGGATGGACCGCAAGCACAAGATATACTGGTGGTAAGGTGTTTTGAAGATGTGTTTCCGGAGGAGTTAACCGGGTTGCCTCCACCAAGAGAGGTAGAATTCTCCAAGGCCCCGTACCGGATGGGTCCAAAGGAATTGGAGTTAAATAAGCAACTTTGGGAATTGGCGGATAAGGGTTACATTAGACCGAGTGTTTCACCATGGGGAGCACCGGTTATATTCGTAAACAAGAAGTACGGAAATTTGAGATTATGCATTGATTATAGGGAATTGAATAACATCACCGTCAAGAACAAGTACCCTTTACCAAGGATCGACGATTTGTTTCACCAACTTAGTGGAGCCGGAATATTTTCAAAGATTGACCTAAGATCGGGCTATCACCAATTGAAGATCAAGGATGAGGACATCCCCAAGACCGCATTTAGATCAAGGTACGGGCATTATGAGTTCGTAGGAATGCCATTTGGGTTAACGAATGCACCGGCCGCCTTCATGGATCTCATGAATAGTGTGTTTAATGCGTACTTGGACAAGTTCGTGGTGGTATTCATAGACGATATTTTGGTCTACTCCATGACCAAGGAAGAGAACGAGGGGCACCTAAGAATTGTTTTGCAAACCTTGAGGAAGCACCAACTCTATCAAAGCTTAGTAAGTGCGAGTTTTGGTTGGAGAAGGTAGCTTTCCTAGGTCATGTAATATCAAGGGAAGGAGTTGTCGTGGATCCTAAAAAGATTGAAGCCGTGTCTAAGTGGGTGGCACCCAAGAATGTATCGAAAATTCGAAGCTTCCTATGCCTAGCCGGGTATTATCTCCGATTTGTTAAAAACTTTTCCAAGATTGCTAGACCCTTGACATCATTTATGAGAAAAGAGAACCGTTTCAAATGGGACGGGAGTTGTAAGACAGTCTTCTTCACCCTAAAGGAGCGCCTAACCACGACCCCGTACTAGCCTTGCCGGAAGGGAGTTAAAATTTTAAAGTATACACCGATGCTTCAAAGAATGGCTTGGGATGCGTACTTATGCAAAATGGTAGAGTCATTATCTATACCTCGCGGCAATTGAAAATCTATGAGGAGAACTACCTAACCCATGATCTAGAATTGGGAGTCGTTGTCTTTGCCTTGAAATTTGGAGGCACTACTTGTATGGAGCAACCATTAAAGTATTTTCCGACCACAAAAACTTGAAGTATATCTACACCCAAAAGGAGTTGAAGATGAGACAAAGGAGATGGATCGAACTTATTAGGGACTATGATGTGGAGATAATATATCATGAAGGGAAAGCTAATGTGGTGGCCGATGCCTTGAGTAGGAAGTTGGTGCACTCCTTGTGTACCGCCTTGTTTATGTTAAGGCTAAAGGAAGAAGTAAGGAAAATGGGTATACATGTGATATGAAAGGGGGAAGCCATGGGAGATTTGACATTGGAGCCCGAGTTGTATGATGAAATCTGAGGAAGGCAAGCAAGTGATGTGAAGATCCAAAAGTGGAAAGGAGCACTAGAAAGAGGAGAGCCTTCAAGATTTGAGTTGCATGAGGATGGAAGCCTTAGATTCAAAGGGAGATGGTGTATACCAAATGATGATGAGCTTAAGAAGAGGATAATGAATGAAGCCCACAACACACCTTATTCGGCGCACCCGAGTGGCGATAAGTTGTACAAAGATCTCAAGAAGACCTTTTGGTGGTCAAATATGAAGAGGGGAGTGGCGGAATTTGTGGCAAGGTGCTTGACTTGCCAAAGGGTGAAAGGGGTACGCAAGAGACCACAAGGGAAAGTATGAAAATATATTATAGAAAAATCTTTTTTTGACCTTTTTACCCCTGAAAAACTTTCGTAATAAATACGTCTATTTAATCAACAACTTATTCGTGTTGAAATATGTAACTTTGCAAAGGAAGGAGACAATTTGTTTCTAAACTTTGATTATTAAACATGATTAACAAATTTTGCTAAGTGAATATTTTAGTCAAATTAATTTATTTTCACAACCTATTTCTACCAATAATGATTCATTGTTACTTAAATAATCAAGGCCATAAGATTACATCTCTATAAAATAAGGTAAGATATCACATGAATTTGCTTTTTTTTATCTGATATCAGATAATCCGGATTAAAGACATCAAATATGTTAAGAAATAATTTCAGCCAATTGCTTTTGATTCTCTTTGTAACCATTACTCTGAATTTTGATTTCTTTCCTTTCACACATAAGTATTTTCCCTCTATTTATGTATATATGCAATAGGTAGCTTTGTGACCTTTTCATCTTACTAAATTATTACTACGTCCACACTTCCTTGAAAATTAAAATGTCTTCTCAAGACATAACAATATTTTTGGTTACAATAATTTATTCACTAATGTTTTTATCTTCATATGCTAAGGGAGGTTTAAAAAGTAATGTGTTAGATAAGTTTTTCAGTCAAGTAAGTGTTAATAATGGGACAAAATGGGCAGTTTTAATAGCTGGCTCAAAAGGTTTTTCAAACTACAGACACCAGGTAAATTCTTTAATTCGATTATATTATCATATTATGTTCCAAATCTTTTCTCTATATCTACATAGTATAAAAGATGGCTTTTTTTAAAGGAATCTTATTATTTGTTGTTTTGTTTTCCATTGTGGGGTCCTCCATGATGTCTATAGAATTAATTAAGACTCTTCCTACTACACTTTTTCTCTCTTCATTATTATTCCTCTTTATATTATACTTACATTAAAAATCATACATTATACATCAAATGATTTTTGAAAAAGAAAAAAACGAAATAAAATTGCAGCAAAAAACAAATTGATTCAAAGAAAAATTTCAAGGATCAGATGATATTATCAATCAATCGTTCACTTTATGTACAAACGTGAAAATCTTGAGAACATTAACAAAGTATAATCTTTGAAATACGTTGAATACAATTTAATTGGACTAACTATAGCAGAAAACGGAAAAAAATATCTCTCTTTAAAAAATTAACAAAGCGAAAACATTTAAAGTAAATATTTTGAAAAAAAATATTATAGGACTTTAATTAGCGTAAAAAATTAAAACTAAGAAGTCACAAACACACTAAAATTATCATTAATCCCAGAATATCTTATAAATCGACATCAACATAATGCATATACTTACCGAACTGATGAATCGATCAAACTGAAGAAAAAATTTAACATTATCAAATCGAACACTTAATCAAATATGAAAATATTCAACTTGATCATATCAACCAATTTTCAGATTCATTTGATCGAATATTTTTTTGCTAACGATTTTGATAATTATTTTGAATATATAAGATTAATTAATTGACATGCCGAAAATTTAAATCTGTGAAAGAAGGTAAAAAACAAAAAAAAAAGTAAGAGAGATATATAGCATGAGATTGATGGTGAGGTGAAATATAGAAGTAGCTAGGTTAATTAATTATGTTTGCAAAAATATAGTAGTACTCTGTATGTGTCTTTTTCTAAATACTAGGAGTATATGATTTGGTTATGAGCCCAATTGTATCTGCTTCTATACTACGGAGTATCATCCTACTATTTTCTTGGATCGTATTTAAGCCATTGAGGATAACTTAATACAAAGTATTTTATTTGCGTTAACAAATTTGATATGTTCTTATATACATTTATCATAAACGGTGTATTGTATTTAAGCCATTGAGGATAACTTAATACGGAGTATTTTATTTGCGTTAACAAAGTTGATATGTTCCCATATACATTTATCATAAACGATGTATCGTATTTGGGCCATTTAAGGATAACTTAATACGGAGTATTTTATTTGCGTTAACAAGTTGATATGTTCTTATACATACATCTATCGTAAACGGTTGTAAGATAGTGTTAGACATCTTTATCTCATTATTTAACATATTCATATATGTAAGAAATTATTTAGTCATAAAATAATTACAAATCTTATGCATGCAAACATAAATAGAAGTAAAGAAGAAATCATGTTCCTTACTATGTGATTTCGGTTTTATTGGCATCAACAAGATCTCCTTCTTGTTAATTCTTGAGCATTCCAAATAATGGATGAACAAAGATTCAAGTATAGAATCTCTCCCAAAAGTGAATACCCAAGGAATACTCTTAAAGACTAAAGTAATATGATCTAGTATTAGGAGTAGCCTTACTTAAAATTTTGACACAAAATATTTTGTTCTCTCTTGCTTTTTTGGTTGAGAGAGAAGAGATTAGTGAGTTTTTATTTCTCTACAATTTTCACAAAGAATAGAGAGAATAATAGTAATTTCTTACACTAGAAATTCAATTGTGTAAAAAATGAATGAATGAATAATAGAGAGGAAAAACCCTTGCCTTTTCTCTATGCAAAACCGGTTGGAGGGAGTATTGGTGCCCAATGCATGGGCTAGTTTTTCTACCCAAGAAAAGATAGGCATGCAAGGCTAAGACTATAGGTAATTATTGTGTTTTTCACTTAAAAATAATCAACACAATTTTTATCCCAAAACTCCCTCAATTTCGGTACACACACATAAAATGGATGAGTCCATTTTATTTGTGATTTTGTCAATATGTCACATGTGACACATTACATGACATGTTATATATAAAATATATTTTTAACAATTAAAAATCAACATATTAATAAAATATGTCACTTATAAAAATTAACATAGTAATTCATAATTACTTGTACCAAAAGTGTTTCCGAATTATAAACTACAATATTCTGTATTTATAATAATTTATTCATTCCGTTTCAATTGTTTCCGTAAACAATAATTTCATCTAAGTAATAAAACAATTCGATTACTTAGACCGTGTCTCATTTAATCAAATTACAATAATATACGTTAACTTTACTCACAAATCATCCGTCAATTTTAAGCAATTTAATTAACTCGTATCGGCATACGATTAATTAAATAATTAATTAAGAGTATTTCCCTATAGGTATGACCTAAGGGGATCAACTGATCACCACCGTCGCACGACAGTAATGTCAAACTCTAGTCAGCCAATCATTACCGATATGTGTGGACCAGTTGACCGTAACATATTACATCCCACATGTATTCTTAAAATGAGATTTAAACATGTGATCATTATGATCAACAGTTGTGATCGCATTATTGTCGGAGGACACTTATTCCAACAATCTCCCACTTGTCCTCGACAAGTGTGCGTCACCAATTCTCTTGTCCTATTACTATCTCCCACTCAATGCAATGTGTCTTTCAAGTCGTACTTGCAAGTGATCATATCGAGAGTGGTTTCCCCGATCTGGAGAATAACTGATTGACCGGAATCATCTACCATAGATACCTTCCGAGCGTGGCCACGCATTTCCAGTTCATTACTCCTCGAGTGGCCCTGAGATATTGTTTTAGTCCTGACAAGGGGGTGGACAATTCCTATCGCACTTATTCCCTTCGACTAGCCACAGCCATCATAACCCAAAATATGCCCATTTGACCCCATTTACGAAGGTCGCAGTAACACAAATCAAAGTTAATCTGAAACTGTGCCACCTTAGGCGAATAGTCTTTAGTCAAAAGAATCGACTCATTAGAATACTATAGTAGCTCTCGCCACGACCAGGCTATATAAATTTGCCAGAACTCTATAAGCGGTCATAAGGCCCGACAAAGTGTTCCTAACAGTCTGTCTATGTGATCGACTAGTCATCTCACATGACTCCATGGCATTTGAACTTCCCATCAATCGCATCACACTCTAGTCACTTCGAGACGTCACCTCATACAAGTGACTATGGGCGAATACCATACTAATCCGGGTTCACTTTAACGGGGTTCAACATTGTCTCTACAACCCGTTTGGATGTAACAAGGCATAAAAGGAGTTTTTAGATTTTAAAAACTCGAACGATAAATGCGATTATCACATATGAATAGTCAATACCCAATTACTACATCATATTCTATAATCCAGTTTGATCCTGAATGTAGTTGTTCATCTCAATTCAATTGAAATGACATGACTCATCATGTTAAGCCTATGAGAAGGCTTTGGTTAGTAGGTTTTATCAACTTCTTGTACCTTACTCATCCTTACTACATACTTGTTTTCCTTTGTAATGTATACATTTGCATTACAAAACTTTCTGAGTACGTGTCTAGATCCAATCTAGACATAAGCTCTCTAGCCTTAGAATAGCTTCCACTGTTTTCACAGTGTGCGGGATCCATCCTTCTTGCACATCTCATGATTGCAAGTGTACTTAATTTCCGTTGTAAATAATTCTCATTGTTCTTTATTGCCTAGAACGATTCTAGAAAATCTATTTCTTAAAAACATAGCCACAATGGTATCTTAACCATCCTAATGTGTTTTGATTATGGTTTTGTGGAAAACCATGCGCAATCTTAATTGTCAATTGTCATTTGTGTAACACCCTTACACAAAATTGCATCAAAGACACTTTGCTTTATATCCTTAATGCTTCTGCAAGCACTTAGGGGTAATCTTTATGGCTTACTTGGTAACTTTTACTTAAATTCGATTTGAAACAATTCATCATACTCAAAGCATATGAAGTGTTATACATCATTACTTATTTAATTGATCCGGCAGCGGAAGCAATTGGAATCAATCAAATATGTTCAACTCTATTGAACTAATCATGAATCTTATCAACATAAGACTTCTTATTTGGCGCTAATATCATGTAGATTTATCTCCATAAATCTGGATATTAAAGATGTATTAAATTACTCCAAAAGTCTTAAATCATTCTCAATGATCAATATGTCATCCACATATAAGACTAATTTAAAATTACCGTAACTCCCACTAAACTCCATGTATAAACACAACTTCTCGACTTATCAGAAAAGTTTTATAACATGATCAAAACATTGATTCCAACTCATTGATGTCCTACTTAAGACCCTCTCTTAAGTTTCATATTATCTTAGGATTGCAAGAATCTACAAAACTCAAGACATGTATTGAATACATTCCTTCTAGTTGAAGAAGTGGTTTTAGATTCACTCGCTATATATCTCATAATGATACACAATCCTTAAGAAGATCCAAATAGACTTAAGCATTTCAACTAGTACAAAACCCTTTGTCACCAATCAAGCTTTGATATCTAACAATTCACTTGGAGTTTATTTCGGATTTTCATGGCTCTAAGCCTTGTATTGAGTTGTGACTTAAATACTCTCATGTAAGTCATATGTTCTTTACTTTCCAGAAGTAATCAACTTGAATCAAACAATTTCTTTGTAAGTTATAAGCTCTTTACTTTCTTAAAAGTAGCATGAATTCATCATCTTCAACAAGTGACGAATTTAACCTCCTAGGTTTTGAAGAAACAACGTCTTACACAAAACGTCTCATGTAAGCAAGAAAGACCAGTTTCTTGCGACATAACATTCTTTGTGGCTCTTGAATAATTTCTCCCACTCTGTCATCTAGAAATAAACTTGTATTTTAGAAAGACAGTTTCACGAGCCACAAACCCGTTGTACTCGTGATTATAATAAGGGAAAAATGAGCATCTATTTCTTTTGAAAACTTACAAACATGGTACCCTACCATTTCATATCTCATATGACTCGTTTTAGATTTAGTGGAAAAATAATTTAGACAAAATGATAAAATCCCCAAAAGAATCAAGTAACTCAAAGTAACTTGATTGAAGTCCAAACCATATCGAATGGCGTTTGATTTCTTTATCCAACCACACATTATCCCATAATGCGTGCTAAGAGAGGTTAATTTGTGATATTTATGTCACATTTCAATTGGCTTATATCAAAGTCTTCACTTTGATAATCCCATCACGACTAAATCGTGATTCTTTGAACTCTTTGAACTTCTTCAAAGATTTCTCTATTTACCTTATTAAGTGAACACATTAGAGTCAACCTAAATCGTTGGTAAAAGAAAACGATCAACCTATTTTGGATCAATGATTTACAACCTCGATCTCCTTTTCAACCAAAAGGTACAAGACATCTTGCTTTGAATACAAGATACGCATATACCATAAGACCTAATGGTTTCAAGAGTACTCATTAACTCTTTGTGTTCATCATTCCTAGAATCTAAGGTCTAATCTTGGGTTACCAATTTGAGTCTTGCATCATCTTCATGATATATCATTCTAGTTTGGTTTAGAATATAATCACCTTGATAATGGGCTAGCCATACATCAAATCATGGTGTATAGGATCACAAAAGTCAAACCTCTTTTGTATCTTAACAAGTTTATATTCTTATTTGGATTTTATTCACTTAATAATCATAATTAAGGTCAACAATAAACCCAAAACTAGATTGAGTACACAGTGACTCTATCTCTCGAAATCATGGTTGCTAGTCGTCATATTCTAATCATCCTATGTATCAAACACAATGATGAAAACCACCATTGGTTTCTAATATTGACGAAGTAGTACTAGCAAAACTTATGTTAATCGAATAAACATTTAAAGAAGAAGGTCTCATTAGATGTCCCACAACTAACTTGCTGATTCTTCAATAATTTGGGGTAGTTTCCTTTCTAGTGTCCAACATTTAAGACAATGGAAACTTTATCAGTCGGGATTGATAGGTTTAGTGTCGTTATTCTCAATAACTTTACTTTTAACATTACCTTGTATCAATTCCATTATAATCTTTACTTCTTGAACCTCGTCCTTTTCTTAACGGTTTAAGAGAATGCTCCCACTCATTTCAAAGAATCTTTACTTAGAGAAGCAAAGCTGAATCTTATGAAGACTACTCTTCAATTCAATCGTTTTAGTCTTAAAACTTTCATTGAAGTGGTTGCGTTATTTCGGTCAATTACGAATTCTGAAAAATCTAGTTACCAAAACAATTTATCGCTTCAAGGTACTTAATTCAATTAAGTATATGAAAAACAATCCATTGTAAGTAGATGTGTTAGTCAAGAATCAAAAACCTGTTTGATAATGAATAACTTTTATCTATACTCTTCACAAGAAATCCTTCCAATGGATAATTCGAGGTTTTTAGAAGAAAATTCAAATTTTGTCTTTAGTTACGATGTTTTAATGGAGTTTTGAATCGAAATGATATCGTATAGAAATTGTGGTGAAGAAATAGAACAATATGATAACGGAATAGTGGAAAACTTAACATTTATCGTTTTATTAATACTTGTAAACAAGTATAGCATTTACATAGTGACCTCTACACAACTATGATAAATGATTCCAAGATCCAAATTCATATTAACTTGGGCACGGTGTGGCCGATTCATCCCTTATCAATATAACTCGGTGGATTAACTCTTCAATCGATTCTACTTTTAGAATTCTTGGTCGATAAAATTACATTAACATTTATCTTCAGCCCAAAACACATCCGATAAGGGCACGGTGTGGCCGATTCATCCCTTATCAATACTTTTGTTGAGTTCAACCCAAATTTCGAATAAATGTGTCCATGATCCAAATCCACATTAACTTGGGCACGGTGTAGCCGATTCATCCCTTATCAACATGAATTCGGTGGATCGACATTTATCACCCACTTCCCCTACGTAACAAGGTTTGTACCCCGGTGTGGCCGAGCGCACTCCCTCACGAAATAGGTTTTCATGGTTTCTACTTTTTGGTAAGGCTAAGTCTCAATTGTTTATTTTAGCGAGAGGTCATGTCAATTTATTATCTATCACGTTTTAAGTGAACTAAAGCGGTGAACTACGATAATTGTAATTGACACGGTCGATTAACTCGATTAAAATGATAATGCATGTTTTAGTTTTGGCGATTTAGCGATGCATGCAACATATAAATAAAATGCAAAGCATAAATAAAATCCTAGTATGGCCTTCCTAAAAAGGTAAATCTAATAAACTATTACAAATTCGAAAACCAACTCCTTTGGTCCCTTGAACTTCGGTCTTGGCACGCATTTCAAGGCAACACTTTCTTAAATGAATCGCCTTCTCGAGTGGCACCGTCTTCAAGGAACTCCGGAATAAATGAATTACATAATAAATTACATAATTTCCTATTATACATTTGTAATTAAAATAAAATAAAACAAATCTATTAAATTACAAAACGGTGATACGAGATCACAAAAATTACAACCGAATCGATATTCCCATACATTTCGGGCAATACCAATAAAACTAAGGCCATACTAAGTAAAATTACATAATTCAAAAATTACATAAAATTAAAATATGACAATCATAAATAAAATGCAGCATTATAATATGTATGAACATGCCCAATTTTATGCTAAATCGCCTTTAAGGAGCCAATATCGTATATTAATCGGTTTTTACGGATTTGCGTGATTTAACCTTTTAAAAATCACAATAATTACATAAAATCATATTTATGTACAAGTTAATTACCCTAACCATCTTAGGACTCAAAATTAGTCTCCACTTACTTGTTGACAATAATTAACTTATATTTCTTAATATTGTTCATAAATGGACTCAAAATACAAAATTGTTTTGCCATAAACTTCAAATTAAATCATTATAATTTCAAATAATTTCAAATTTTAAAATTTTAAACTCATGAACATTCTGGAAAAATACCATGACACTCATAATGTTCAAAAACTTAGGTTAAAAATTTCGAAAATTATCGACGAAAAACAATGTTGCTGTTTATCGGATTTATCAATTATTACCATAAAAACATGAGAAAAATTATATTTATCAACTTTTCACTTTTAGATCTGAAATATATGATAAAATGCAACATGTGACGTTTTTCTTTAGTCATGAAGTATGTTTTAGCATTTTTACTAATTAAAGTCACTATTTATGTGATTTTTCATCAAAAATTCATAAATCATGCATAAAGACTTCATTATAGCCAAATATTTTACACACATCTTGTAAAATTGCATATGCCAACATACTAAATATCTATGACCAGATTCGAAATATAACTCATATTAACCTATTTTTCCATTTAAATTCGATTTTATCATGAAAAATCCATATTTCAAGCATAAAACCTCACAAAATTATGAAAAATTACAGGTCATCAAAATATAATATATTTGAAAACATATCCAAAAACCACTAGAAAAAACGAAGTTTAGCTAATTTTAGTCCAAAAATGACATTTTTTATCATAAAATCACATTTTAATGCCATTATTATACAAAATGAACAATAAAAATCCATAAATTAACCAAAATATCCTAAATATATTTTAGGACCAGAAACTTTAACATGCATAATAAATTTCGTGATATATCATAATAAACACAAATTTATAAGTTTTGTTTGTTAATCGTATAACTCGGAAAAACAATAACCGATTTGCATGCAAACAACCTAAGGCTCATGATACCGCTTGTTTGACATCTTTATCTCATTATTTAACATATTCAGATATGTAACAAATTATTTAGTCATAAAATAATTACAAATCTAATGCATGCAAACATAAATAGAAGTAAAGAAGAAATCATGTTCCTTACTATGTGATTTCGGTTTTATGGGCACCAACAAGATCTCCTTCTTGTTAGTTCTTGAGCATTCCAAATAATGGATGAACAAATATTCAAGTGTATAGAATCTCTCCCAAAAGTGAATACCCAAGGAATACTCTTAAAGACTAAAGTAATATGATCTAGTATTAGGATTAGTCTTACTTAAAATTTTGACACAAAATATTTTGTTCTCTCTTGCTTTTTCGGTTGAGAGAGAAGAGATTAGTGAGTTTTTATTTCTCTACAATTTTCACAAAGAATAGAGAGAATAATAGTAATTTCTTACACTAGAAATTCAATTGTGTAAAAAATGAATGAATGAATAATAGAGAGGAAAAACCCTTGCCTTTTCTCTATGCAAAACCGGTTGGAGGGAGTATTGGTGCCCAATGCATGGGCTAGTTTTTCTATCCAAGAAAAGATAGGCATGCAAGGCTAAGACTATAGGTAATTATTGTGTTTTTCACTTAAAAATAATCAACACAATTTTTATCCTAAAACTCCCTCAATTTCGGTACACACACATAAAATGGATGAGTCCATTTTATTTGTGATTTTGTCAATATGTCACATGTGACACATTACATGACATGTTATATATAAAATATATTTTTAACAATTAAAAATCAACATATTAATAAAATATGTCACTTATAAAAATTAACATAGTAATTCATAATTACTTGTATCAAAAGTGTTTCCGAATTATAAACTACAACATTCTGTATTTATAATAATTTATTCATTCCGTTTCAATTGTTTCCGTAAACAATAATTTCATCTAAGTAATAAAACAATTCGATTACTTAGACCGTGTCTCATTTAATCAAATTACAATAATATACGTTAACTTTACTCACAAATCATCCGTCAATTTTAAGCAATTTAATTAACTCGTATCGGCATACGATTAATTAAATAATCAATTAAGAGTATTTCCCTATAGGTATGACCTAAGGGGATCAACTGATCACCACCGTCGCACGACAGTAATGTCAAACTCTAGTCAGCCAATCATTTCCGATATGTGTGGACCAGTTGACTGTAAAATATTACATCCCACATGTATTCTTAAAATGAGATTTAAACATGTGATCATTATGATCAACAGTTGTGATCGCATTATTGTCGGAGGACACTTATTCCAACAGATAGTTCTATCTATAGTAGCAGTTTAATGATAATCCTAATTAAATTATTTTACGCCTTCATTTCGGTCAATTATTTACTTTTTAGTTTTAACACAAAATCCAACGAAAGTCGAAAGGGAAGGGTAGTAATAGCGTCAAATTATAAATTACTTAACTAAAATTCGTATTTATGTAGTGTTTAATACTATTGAAAGGGTTTAATAATAAATAATGATCGAATAATTTCAATAAACGAGATTACACTTAGGCTGATAATTAATAGTTATAAAAAATTGAACCGGCCCAATAGACACTTTAATAAACATATTATAATGGAATTTAAATGTAAATGGTCAGCCATATATGTGTAATCTTAATAAATGAGTATTTTTTTTTCATTATATGTGAGCATACGCCAATTACTTTCACCACCATAGGTTCATATAAAGTAATGTATATCATAAATAAAATATTTAGCATAGTGAGTACACATTTTAAATTATAAACTATTTAACTCTTGTATCCAATGGTAGCGCCTGCTAATACGACAATATGACCCGTGCATTTTTTACACTGGTTTAAAACTAGTTTTTTTGTAAACTCGAGTAAGTAGTTTTATTGGTACATAAACTAAAGCAGGTAGTAATGTACTACTAACTTTGCATTGATATATTATCTGGTTAAACGGTAGCCTAACCAGAAAAGTTAATGTAAATTGATGAAAATATAATTTTACTAGGTTGCATGCCCGTGCGTTGCACAGGGTAATTAACTTAATTATAATGAAAAAAATGTTATAAGGCTTTAATTTTTACATCTAATTATTTATTTACATGTGATTAGAATATTTCTTTCAAATAAAATAGAAGATAAATACATATACACCTACCGTTTATTATTTATGCAAGAAAAATAAATAATAAATAAATTTCGCTATTGTAGAGATAATAAAAGAAACTCTAATAAGAGATCTCTAAGACAATACTTAATAGACTCAAAAGATTTTAGGTTGATACCTAAGTTTAAAGATGACTCACATTTATAATCATAGGATTATTGTATCATCCCACCTTATGGTAATTTTCCGATGTGGGATAATTCGACTATTTATACTTTATATATTAATCATATCTATATTATTTTTCAATGTGTGACAAATAACATACCAAGAAATACATCATCTTTTTTGTACCTAGTACTATACTATGTTTGTATGTTTTTTTTTTTTCTATTTTTTATCATAATTAAAATATGTGCAAATGATAAGAAATATATACTCTAATGGTAACATTTTTTTACCACAAATCTAATTATATAATTTCCATAATTTTGTTTTTTACGATACTTTTTTTGTCAAATGAAATATGAAAGTTTTTATATAAAAATTATAAACATCACTTAAATATAATATAGGAAATGTGTATTATAATAATTAAAACATTCTCCCCATTGTTTTTATATCATAGTATAAGAGCTCTCTAAAACAATATTTGAGAGACTCAATTTTTTTTGGGTTGATACCTAAGTTTCAAGGATGCATTCTATTTATAATCATAGGATCACCCCCACCTTATATTAATCTTTCGATGTGGGGAAATTTTATTATTTATACGTTCAATGTAGGATATATAACATATTAAGAAGTATATCATCTGTAATATGTGCAAAAAATATGAAACCTACACTTTAATGATAAATTTTTTTTACCATGAATTTAATTATATTATTTTCATAATTTTTTTAAATATATAATAGGATAATCCCGCCTAACTTGTGCAATTATAAATCTTTGGGAATATAGAATAAGTATTTTCCACTAATCTAATTGATTAAATTACATTTTTTTTCTAACAAAATTTTAATGGAATTAATAAAATGTATAAATAAATGTAAAATGCTTTTTTTTCCTGGTGCGATTTCGATAAATGGTTAAAAATAACATTGTGTTTTAGTCTTACTTAAATCTTATGAGGCATAATAATTACCTATATTTGAAAGTTAAAAAGATTTAGTTCTACTATTTATCGAAGTAAAAAGCTAGTTATTAATTTGTTTGTGTATTCACGATCTTTTTAGAAAACACCTGGTTTTATTATTATATTTTATAAATTTTCTATCTTAGTGTAGAGATTATCGTTATTAATGACAAATTAATAACTTATTTATGTATATTTAGTACCATTTTATTTTAAGATGTGATTTTGACTTAAATGAAGTTATTATACTATCGATTGTCTTAAAATAATCATATTACAGCCTTAATATTTGTATGTTATTGTTGTTACTAAGGCGTGTCGTTAATAAAAACTCTTATAAGAGTTACCTAAGACAATACTTGAGAGACTTATAATATATAATAGCTCTCTAAGACAATACCTGAGAGACTCAAAATATTTTAGGTTGATAACTATGTTTCAAGGACGAATCCTATTTATCATCATGAACCTTATGATAATCTTCTAATGTGGGACAATTCAACTTTTGTCCATTATTTTCAAAGTGGGACGAATAATACACTTAGAAATACACCATATTTTTCGAGCCTACTTTGACATCAAACACGATTTAATAATAAGCAAATATTATACTATCTATTAATATTCATACGCTTTTTTTCTATTTTATTTTTTATCATAATTAAAATATGTGCAAATGATATGAAACCAATACTCTAACAATAACAATTTTTTTTACCACGAATCTAATTATATAATTTTCATAATTTTTTTTACGATACTTTTTTGTCAAATGGTATAAGTTTTTATATAAAAATTATAAATTTCACTTAAATATAATATAGAAAATATATATCATATTTTAGAGATAATGATATAAACTCTTAAGAGTTCTCTACTATTTATAAGTAATATATTCACCAAACCTGGAATATTTTTCCAATATGGGACAATTCTACTATTTATACGTAGTATATTCATCAAACCTGCATTATTTTTCAATGTGTGACAAATAATATGCTAAGAATTACACCATCTTTTTTTTACGTTATTTTTTTTTTATCATAATTGAAATACGGAAATTTCCTGTGCTACCCCTTAATTTTGTCAGATTTTTCATGCTACCCCTACTTTTAAGAATCTACCTATGGTACCCTTAAGGTTCCATTTTTGTGCCCATGGTACCCCATAATGTAAAGGCTGTTAAATTGATGTTATGCTTGATGACGTGACAATAAATTAATAATTAAAAGATAATACTCCCTTTATTGTTACGGATATCTCTCTCTTTTAAATAAAAATTTTATTAACTATATCATTATAATATTGGAAATTTCTCATGATAGCCTTAAACTTTGACATATTATACATGGTACCCCTGATTTTTAAGTTTCTAAATATGGTACCCATGTGTTCACCTTTTTCTTTCCCAGAATATTCTTTGGCGAACTTCCGTCATAACGCCCGTTACTCGATCTTATGACTTATGACGCCTTATTTTTTGTTATCTATTATACTAACACTTCATCATCTAATTCCTAAATCGTTATTTTACTTAATAAACTAACATTTAATATCTAAATAACAAAACAAAAATAGCATGGCATGCTCAATTAATCATTTAGTTACTCATAGGAGTAACGGCGTTATGACGGAAGTTTGTCAAACGATATTTTGGTAAAGAAAAAAAAAAAGTAAACACAGGGGTATCATATGTAGAAACTTAAAATTAGGGGTACCATGTGTAATCTGCCAAAATTCGAGGGTACCATGGAAAATTTCCGTTATAATATTGACCATTTTATCGCTTTTCTCCCACCTAAAAAATGTTACAACTTTAAAAATTTAACATTTAATTCAACTGTACGTTTAAAGTCTCTTATATAATAAGTATACTCAAGAGATTCAAAATATTTGGGTTGATACCTAAATTCCAAGTGAATCCTATTTATAATCATGGGATCACCCCACCTTATGATAATATTCTGATGTGGGACAATTCAACTATTTATAAGTAGTATATTCATCACCCTACCTTATGATAATTTTCTGATGTGGGACAATTCAACTATTTATACGTAGTATATTTATCACACCTACATTATTTTTTCAATGTGGGATGGATAATATATTTAGATGTACACCATATTTTTCAAACCTAGGTCGACATTCAACCCGATTTAGTAATAAGCAAATACTATACTATTTATTAATATTCGTAAGTTTTTTTGTTTTTTTATCATAATTAAAAATTAAAATATGTGCAAATGATATGAAATCTATTCTCTTAATGATAACATTTTTTTCCACGAATCTAATTATTAATTATGTAATTTTCATATTTTTTTCTACAATACCTTTTTGTCAAATGAATTGTATATGTTTTTATATAAAAATTATAAATTTCACTTAAATATAATATAGAAAATATATATTATATTTTGGAGATAATGATACAAATTCTTAAGAGCTCTTTAAGACAATACTTAAGAAACTCAAAAGATTTCGGTTGATACCTAACTTTCAAGGATGCCTCCTATTTATAATCATACAAACACACACCTTATGCTAATCTTTCGATGTGGGACAATTCTATTATTTATATCTAGTATATTTATCACACCTATATTATTTTTTCAATGTGGGACCTATATTATTCTATACTCTTATAATAGCATTTTTTTATGACGAATCTAATTATACTATTTTCATAATTTTTTCACCGTCATTTTTTTGCCAAATGAGATGTAAAAGTTTTTAAATATCACTTAAATATAATTTAATTTAGGAAATACATATTATAGTAATTAAAAGATTTTCCACTTTATTCTTTACATCAAAAATTATTATCTATGATATTTTCCTAAATTGAGTTTTGATGATGTGGACAGCCTAGAATCGCTCGAAAAAAAGCCTCAAATATATATTTACTAGGTTGAAAGCTCGTGTATTGCACGGGGTAATTAACTTATTTATAATGAAAAAAAATTATAATGCTTTAATTTTTACATATAATTATTAGTTTACATAAGATTACAATATTTATTTCAATGAAAATAGAAGATAAATACATACACACCTACCGTTTATTATTTATGCGATAAAAACAAATAGTAAATAAATTTCGCTATTGTAGAGATAATAATAAAAACTGTAATAAGAGACCTCTAAGATAATACTTAAGAGACTCAAAAGATTTTAGGTTGCTGACACGTAAGTTCAAAGATGACTCATATTTATAATCATAGATTCATAAGAATATAGGATCACCCCAATTCGACTCTTTATACTTTATATATTAACCATATCCTATATTATTTTTCAATGGGACAAATAACATACCAAAAAATACACCATCTTTTTCGTACTTGGTACTATACTATGTTCATACGTTTTTGTTTTCTATTTTTTTATCATAATTAGAATATGTGCAAATAATAAGAAATACTGTATATACTCTAATGTTGACATATTTTTTACCACGAGTCTAATTATATAATTTCCATAATTTTTGTTTTTTACAATATTTTTTTGTCAAATGAAATGTATATGTGTTTATATAAAAATTATAAACATTACTTAAATATAATATAAGAAATGTGTAATATAATGATTAAAACATTCTCCGCACTATTTTTTATATCATATTGTAAGAGCTCTCTAAGACAATACTTGAGAGACTCAAAATATTTTTGGTTGATACCTAAGTTTTAAGGGTGCATTCTATTTATAATCATAGGATCACCTACCTTATGCTAATCTTTTGACGTAGAACAATTCTATTATTTATACGTTCAATTTAGGATATATAACATACTAAGAAGTATACCATCTGTAATATGTGCAAATAAAACCTATACTTTAATGATAACATTTTTTTACCATGAATTTAATTATATTATTTTCATAATTTTTTTTAACTATATCATAGGATCACCCACTTTAGCTTATGCAATTATTGATCTTTTGGAATATAGAATAAGTATTTTCAATAATCTCATTGTTTAAATTACATATTTTTATTTTTTTCCTAACACGAATTTTAATATGAAATGGAGGAATCAATAATATGTATAAATAGATGTAAAATGCTTTTTTTTTTCTGGTGCGATTTCGATAAATGGTTAAAAATAACGTTGTGTTTTAGTCTTACTCAAATGTTATGAGACATAATAGTTACCTATATTTGAAAGTTAAAAAGATTTAGTTCTACTAGTTATCAAAGTAAAAAGTTAATTATTGATTTGTTTGTGTATTCACGATCTTTTTATATAACACTTGATTTTATTATATTTTATAAATTTTCTATCTTAGTGTAGAGATTATCATTATTTATGACAAATTAATAACCAATTTACGTATATTTAGCACCATTTTATTTTAAGTTCTGATTTTGACATAAATAAAGTTATTTATACTATCGATTGTCTTAAAATAATCATATTATAATTTCACTAATATGTAATCACCTTCATAATTATTTACGTGATTAATATCTGTATATTATTGTTGTAACTGAGGCGTGCCGTTAATAAAAACTCTTATAAGAGATATCTAAGATAATACTTAAGAGACTTAAAATATATAAAAGCTCTCTATGACAATACTTGAGATACTCGAAATATTTTGGGTTAATAAGTAAGTTTCAAGGATAAATCATATTTATAGTCATGAGATAACCTCACCTTATGATAATTTTTTAATGTGGGATAATTAAACTATTTGTACGTAGTATATTCATAACACCTCCATTATTTTTCATTGTGGAACGAATAATATACTTTGAAATACATCATATTTTTCGAACCTATTTTGACATTCAACCCGATTTAATATTAAGCAAATACTATACTATCAATTAATATTCGTACGTTTTTTCTATTTTTTTATTATAACTAAAATATGTGCAAATGATATGAAACAATACTCTAACGATAACATACTTTTTTACGGTGCTTTTTTGTCAAATGGTATAAGTTTTTATATAAAAATTATAAATTTCACTTAAATATAGTATAGAAAATATATATCACATTTTGGAGATAATGATACAAATTCTTAAGAGTCCTCTAAGACAATACTTAAGAGACTCGAAAGGTTTTGGGTTGATACCTAAGTTCTAAGGATTCCTCCTATTTATAATCATAGGATCACCCCACTTTATGCTAATCTTTCGATTTGAGACAATTCTATTATTTATACTCACCAACATTATTTAGTAATGTGGGATATATAGCATACTATGAAATACACAATTTTTACCATATGCAAATTATATGAAATTTATACTCTAATGATAACATTTATTTACCACGAATCGAATTATATTATTTTCATAATTTTTTAAATAATGTTTTTTTTGTCAAAAGAAATGTAAAAGTTTTCATGTAAAAAATAGAAATATGACTTGAATATAAATTAGGAAATATATATTTTTATACTATATATTACAATAATTAAAAGATTATCCACTTTATTCTTTACATCAAAAATTATTATGTATAAAAACTTTCCTAAATTGATTTTTAATGACGTGGACAGCTTAGAATCGCTCGAAAAAAGTCTCTTTTATAAATATACTAGGTTGAATGCCCGTGCGTTGCAACGGGATAATTAATTTAGGTTGGTAATCATTATTGTACGGACAATAGTACAAACTCCTACTTCTATTTATAACCATAAGATCACCCCACCTTATGGTAATCCGATATGGGTCGATTCTACTATTTATACATAGTATACACCACACCTACATTAATTTTCAATGTGGGACAAATAACATATTCTAAGAAAAGTAATAGTACAAATAATTTTTTTACCAACCATTTATAGATTATTTTTCATAAACTTTTTACCAACCATTTATAGATTATTAGGCGATGAGAACAAAATTTTACAAACTTTTACGAGTTCTTTATAAGACAATACTTAAGAGACTTAAAAGATTTTGGGTTGATACCTAAGTTTCAAGGATGAGTCCTATTTATACATAGTATATTCACCGCACTTACATTACTTTTTAGTGTTGGACATATAACATACTAAGAAGTACATAGCTTTTATATCAAACAATTTTAGGTTAATAACTAAGTTTCAAGGATGTCTCCTATTTATATTTATAGAATTACCCTACAATATACTATTTTTTCGATGTGAGATATATAATTTAATTATTTAGACATAGTATGTTCACCACGCCTACATTATTTTTCAATGTGAAAGATATATCATACCAAGAAATAAATGTATATTCTTAAAAAAAGCACTATTGTATACATATTATTTTTCTTTGAAGGTAAAATCACTTAGTCTCGATCATTAGATATAGATCTCTACATCATACATATAACGACTCATTAACGCTCTATTAGTCCATTCAGGAGACAACCATTAGTTAAAATTTTAGTTTTGTACTGTTTTAGGAGACTACCATTAGTAAACCCATTTGTTTTGTACTATGCTTTAACTTTGTGTATGTTGTAATGTTGTTCATTATAGGTTGCCTATACGACACCAATATTAAGTGATTTTTGCTTCTCTTGTTCATGTTCTTAACTCTTTCCCAATATGCAAGTAGTTATCATCAATCTTCACTTTATTTTTTATATCATATCATAGAGATAATAATAGAAAATCTTTAGAGAGCTCTTTAAAACAATATTTATGAGACTTAAAAAATTTTATGTCTCCTATTTATAATCATAAGATCACACTATCGTTAACTAATCTTTCGATGTGAGACAATTCTACTATTTATATGTAGTATATTCACCACACCTACTTATTTTCCAATGTGGGACAAAACATACAAAAAAGTACACAATTTTACATATTAAGTACACCATCTTTAATATGTGCAAATAATATGAAATCTATACTCTAATGATACCATTTCTTACCACAAAGCTAATTATATTATTTTCATAATTTTTGTAACGATATTTTTTTGCCAAATAAAATGTAAATATTTGATATAAAACTTGGAAATATCACTTAAATATAATTTAGGAAATATACATATTATACTAATTAAAAGATTCTCCACTTTATTTTTTACATAAAAAATTATACTTTTCTAAATTGATTTTTGATGATGTTGACGCTCTCAGATCGCTCGAAAAAACTCTCTTATATATATATATATATATATATATATATATATATATATATATATATATATATATATATATATATATATATATATATATATATATATATATATATATATATATATATATATATTTTAGGATCCTATGAGAACAAACACTCGGTGAGAACGGTGAGAACGACTCTCCTCCCTTGGATTAAAAGTGAATGTACGACTGATATTTGCGCTTAAATTAAAGTCATTAGTAAATCCATCAAGCCCTGCGGGTCCCACCTGCTTCCTTCGTTATGTGCGTAACTTTGATATTGCACTTTGATATTGCCATTGCCATTTCCTTTTAATCCATCATTTTAATCAAAGTCAGCTTCCTCCATCATTCCAAAAATGAACACTAATTCATTACTCTAAGGAACTTATCCTCTCTATTTTCCTCTAAATCATTAATCATCCTCCTATTTTTCAATTCTTAAATTGGTAAGTTCAGATTTTCGTGTTTATTGTTTTACTGCCGGAATTTAGCCAGATTTCCGACGACGAGGTCGCGGATTGAATGATGAATACTTGGGAAAATGGTGGAGATAGGGTTGTCGACGGCGGTATCAACCCAGATCTGAAAAGAAATTGAACCCAACAGTCCGTCTATGAGTTTCTCTTCTTCACTCTTAATCGCCTATTTTAATGTAACTACTCGAGTTTTTGATGTATCTAACCACAATTTTAATGTATCTAAACATATATACGCAAAATTACTTACTAGGTACATTAAAATTGCTTTGAGATACATTAATATAGAACCCAGATACATTGATTGTCGGAGTTTGTTGTAGTTCACTGTGGAATACCATTTTCCAGAGGATCCCAATTATTTCAAGATTGACGATCCATTATTGTATAAGTTCGTCGAGGAACAAAACAACCATCATTCCTGTTTTAGCATACATTCTTGTACAGTTAACCTATATCGCTGTATGGTTCCGTCTTGAACTAGAGCATCAACTTTCTTCTGTAAAGCTTATTTTCATCTTAAACCAATAAAATCCGCTCTAAGTGTAGTAGTGTACCATTGTGTCTGGAGTTTCTGCTTTTGTAGAAAGATCATCTCCAAATGGATAATCCATTTCTCATTGGCAATTTACACTGGCATCACGATGTGAGATACGACCGGAGCTCCGGTGATGCCATGGAATTAGAGTATAATATAAAGAGCGATGAAGGGCACTCTTAATGTAACCCGTGGTTTGACACCGTCATTTGATTTGCGCGTCATCATCGAATAGACGGCGATGAGTCGAGCGCCGCCGCCGCTATAGGCAGGGAGGAGAGATGACCGCCGTTGTCTGGCCGGAGGAAGGATAATCGAGACTTGAGGTTCATGAATCAGGAGGAGGTCAGGGGTTGGTGGTGCTCAATGGCGTCAATGAAGTTGTGTCGTGATCGTGGAAGATGAGATGGGATGAGAGGGTGTTTTGTTAAAATTGGATTGATAAAGGGATGGCAGGGAGGGAGTCACGTGGTATAGGATAATTAGCTTGTTCTCACCGTTCTCACCGAATGATCGTTCTCACCGGATCCCACCTCTATATATATATATATATATATATACTAGATTTAATGCCCGTGCGCTGCACGGACCAGTTGTACTATTATGTTATATAAGCAGTTATTGAATATTACGTTTATTATCACGTGTTATCTCGATATTTGCAATAGTAAATGTGTAGGTATTTAACAACTAACAGATCGTCTCAACAATAGCGAACGTTTATTAATCTTATGAAACGCAATCAAAATTAATAATAAGTTACATCCAATTATGTAATATCCAAATTAAATTATTTTAGTAGTGTTATGTATGTTATGTGGTAATCAAAAAAAATTAGCAAAATTGGTAAAAGATGCACGTAGGTGAGAAAAATTGTAATATCATATGACATTATATAGGAACGTAGAAACATTTGGGAGTCCTAAAAAGGTGAGTCCACAAACCTACAAAGGCCACAGTGATACAAAGTTACAAATGGAGCAAATGAATATCAACTACTGCTTTCATCTCGGTCATTTATTAACCTTTTATATTTGTTGTGAGGGATATTTTAATAAAAGTAAATAAATAATTAGGAAGAAGAAATGATAAAGTATATACTCCCTCCAAAATAAATAATGAAAGTGCTCAATAATCTATTCACATAATAAGCTGTATGTATAATTGTATTTATATAGAAAGAAGGATAGGTTTGATTAAAATTTATTGTTAGCAGTGGTGGAGCTAGGGGTTTGCCTTATTAAATTAGTCGTTTGCCCTCCCTAAAAATTTTTCGCCCCCCCCCCCCCTCCCCCCTTCAATTTCAAATCCTGGCTCCGCCACTAATTGTTAGTGTCAAATTCACCCAAACCTTCACCTTACTTTGTCCTGTGTGGGAGATCGCTTACTTGGTGTCAAGGCAGATAACAATCATTGTAAATTCTCCTGTGAATCTAGTCTTTGTATTATGATTCGAAAAAGTTCTATCATCAACATCAACATGATAAATATAACTCACTAAAAGAAATTATGAAATAAAACTAATGTCAAATCTAAAGACACAAGTTACACATGACACAACTAACAAAAAAATGAACTAACAACAACTCATTAGATTGAAAATTTATGAAATACAGTAATAAACAATAAGGAGAAAGGAAAAAAAGAAAACTAAAAGGTAGGCACGCAATCGTCACATAGGAAAAATAATGCGAGAGAGGATCATAGTTTCATGTTTGATTCAACGTTGTAAGCACTATGACAAAAATAATGCCTATAAAAATATCGAATTACGAAACAATAAACGCCATAAACGTATATGTAACCTAATACGATTAAATGGGCTTACTGTATGTTTATATAAGACTCAAGAGGCAAAACGTTTTTATATAGGCTATTCATTATTACTACAAAAAAAGCACAAAAAAAAACTATTGCTACCAAAATTAATCGTGTTTATATTTCTTGCCATTTTAAATACAAATAGTAAAAAAATTATATTTTGAATTAAAGTTTAATGTACCAGACTCAATCCAAAAAGGCGCATATATGTGTCCTACGGCTAAATACAAACATTTAAAGAAACTGTAATTTTAAGACTAAAGAATCCGATCTCGGTCCTCTTAGGCATTCGAAGCTCCAATAATTAAACACCGTATTTTATTCGGTTGGTCCTCTTAGGCAGTCGAAGCTCCAATAATTAAACACCGTATTTTATTCGGTCGTCATATATATATATATATATATATATATATATATATATATATATATATATATTTCTTGAAATTAAAACCAAAAATATTTAGTAAACATGCACTTAATAAATAAGTAATGAACAAACAAAAAATAGGAACTTGAAACTATATTTTTTTGGGTTATTTTATGAGAATAATCCAAACTATGCCTCCCCTTCTCGTATTAATCCATACTATTGTTTAACTCAGAAAAATCTGAACTATTGCATCATTTATCTTGTATTGAATCCGTCCCAAATTTGAACTGAAATAGCCGATTTGCTCTCGGTAATTAGACTGTAAGTAATATTTTTTATTTTATTATTATTTCTTCTTATTCTTCCTGGATTTCTTTCTTCTCCTCCCCTTATTTGCTCTTCATTTACCATCCTCCATTAATTATCCATACCTTCACTCCCTTACCTACCTCCTTCAGTCCTCCATAACCAACCACCAAAACTGCTCTCACTACCACACTAACACATGCATTACTACCAACACCAACACCACACTTGCCTGACCAAAGCATCAATTAAACCCAACTCCTACTTCTTGGATTTCGAATTTTTCACACTAACACCTTCATCCTGGATTTCGACCTTTTTCACATATATAAACCCAACTTCATCACCAATTCACCATGTTTGATTCACCTTGAGCTAATCCCACAAATAATACCAATACAAAAACCCAATTAAAGCTCTTCCTCAACCATCATTCAAATCGACCAACCTTAAACCCTTGATTTCAATTCACTAATCTAATTCCTCCCAACCCGATTCCTCCTCAATTTATCAAATTTTCACAAAAATGAACACTACCCAAATGACAAAAATTACCCAGTACTCCTCAATTTACCCAACATCCAACCAAGAACAACCCTACTCTTTTGAAACCATTACCAAACTTCTATGGACCTTTAGTTGGTGGTCGAAAAGGAGGTGTAGATCTAGTCGGAAAGAGGCGAATAAGTGAGTGTTGGTGGTGGACTCGGGGTGTCGGTGGTGGCGTAGTGCGGTGTTCGTTGGTGGGGGGATCGAGAGAGAGGGTTGGGTGGGCATATGAATTGGGGGTCTTTGTCGTCTTTGGGATAGTAATAGAAGTGGTAATTATTATATTTTTTTTTTTTTTTAGAAAAAGAGGTTAATAACCGATAAACAGTGGTAGCGTCATGTAGTTTAATTTGAGAACATCATAGTTAAAGTTAGGTTTATTATGAGTTAAAATGTTGTTCAGATTATTATGAGAAGGGGAACGTTAGTTTGGATTATTCACGTGAAATAACCCTATTTTTTTGGGGGGGATCTATATATATAGTAGTATAGATTTTAATTGTTTGGAGTTAAAAAAACCAACGTAATTAACTTTTGTTTTAATTTAGGATTTATATCATACCATAACAAACCATTAACTATTTATTGCTCCATATCTTATTTAAATAATTATTATCCTCAATATTATCTCTTATTTTAAATCGTTCGAAATAGCTATACTCTCTATAAACGCTCGAAAAAATCTCCTTTAGTAATATACATAGATAGATATATATATAGATATAGATATAGATATAGATATAGATATTGATTGATTGATTGTTTTTATGTGATTTACATTAAATTTCTTTTACTCAATCCATCCTAACCATCTTTTGTGCAGGAATTAATGATATTTATTTTTATTTTTTTGAGGAAAATGATATTTATTTTTATATTAAGGCAAATGTCAACTTGAAAATATTTAAAGGACTTTATAATGCATGATGATAGTTTCACATTAATCACTTATTCCTGACCTTGATAGAATAGCTAATTTTGTGATAACATCTAACATCTTATATTGTAATAATTATGAAGGCAGATGTTTGTCATGCATATCAAATCTTGAGAAATGGTGGCCTAAAAGATGAAAACATTATCGTTTTCATGTATGACGACATTGCTTACGACGAAGAAAACCCTAGACCCGGGATCATTATTAACAATCCGAAAGGCGTAAATGTGTACCCAGGCGTTCCAAAGGTTCGGAGTATATTCTTCGAATGACTTATTAATATTTTGTTGATTAAAATTACTACCTACAATTTTCGATTGTCATAAAGTAACTCATATGGATATATGTAGACCTAGCAAATGGGTTAATCGGGTTAGGTCAATTCGGGTTTATGTTGTTCGGGTTTGCACAAATTCGGGTTGACTCGGTCTGATTGGTTTCTTTTCGGGTACAGTTCATTTTTGGATTTTTTGTTTTCAAGTTATTTAGGGATAACAATTAGTTTCCGACAATAATTATTCAGGTCGGGTTGAATAAGTTCAGGCCAATTCGGGTTTTGTCAGATGCGGATCCTCAATTTGGGTTCGGATCGATTACGGGTCAAGTTATTTGGGTCGATTTAGACACATGCAGCATATATACGTTGTACTATTGTAATTTGAGAGGATAACATTAAAATCAACATCAACGGTGATAAATATTTTCTGAAACTATGACAGGATTATACAGGAGAAAATTTTACTGCTAGCAATGTTTTTGCGACTATACTTGGGAATAAAAAGGATATCAAGGGTGGTAGTGGCAAGGTGCTAAAAACTCATCCAAATGATCATATTTTCATATACTACACAGATCATGGCGGCCCTGGAGTTCTAGGTAACTTATAAGCGAATTCTTTAATGTCATTATTTGAACAAAAAAAAAAAACAACAGAAAAAAGTATTTATTGATGGAACTTTTTTTTTTCTCTGTGGTTGAACTAGGGATGCCTAATGATGATACGATTTATGCGAGCGATTTCATAGATGTTTTGAAAAAGAAACATGCCTCCAAGTCTTACAAAAACATGGTACGTTGTGGACTCTCATCATAATTAAGTACTCGGTATTAGATAGTTGGGTTTTTCTCATTAGATAATCCGATTGTTCAATTAAAACGTTATAGATAGAAGGATTTTTTATATTTATTAACAATTGACGCGTCAAACAGGTAATTTACGTGGAAGCATGTGAAGCTGGAAGTATATTTGATGGCCTTTTACCAAAAGACCTCAACATATATGCTACAACTGCATCAAACCCAGATGAAAGCAGTTATGCGTGTTATTGTACTGGTGAAGGTATTCCTAAGGAATACGATGGGGTTTGTTTAGGTGACTTGTACAGTGTCGCTTGGATGGAGGATAGGTAATTAAAATAATAAAGATACTACGTCTGTCACATTATAGAGTGATATAATTAACACTTAAACTTGTGCTTAATAAACAGTGAAGAGCATGATCCAACCAAAGAGACCTTGGAGCAACAATATAACACGGTAAGAGTAAATTCCCCCATATACCCAAAAAAAATGCAAGAATATACAGTATCAATTTAAAATCGGAATCTGTATTTCAAAATTTCACGATATATTTAAAACTATACAGGTAAAGAATCGCACTGGTTATCTTAAAGAAGAACCCGGACACTTTCATCAGTCTCATGTGATGCAATATGGTGATCTAAGCATCAGTAACGAGTTTCTTGCTAGTTACATTGGAGTCAATTCTACTGGAAACGAAATAGGATTTACAAGAGCATTTGGCACAACTCCTTTTGGTGGAATCGAACAGCGCCATGCCGATCTTTTCTATCTCATACAAAAGGTCAATATTAAGTTCATCTCATTTTTATTTTTATTTTATTTCAATCCATCTCAATTTTAGACCAATTTTTATTGTAATTTTGTTTTTCAAATTTTCGATAAGGAGTGGGTTGAGTAAAATATATCTTAAAGCACTCAGCATAATGTTGATGCATTGTTTGTTAATCTCATGTAGGTTAAAATAAGCGAGGAAGGCACAACTGAAAGAATCATTGCTCAAAAGAAATTAGATGAAGAGATTTCTCATAGGCATCATGTTGATCAAAGTATTAAAACAATTAGACATGTTTTATTAAATAAGCAGAGTAATCTACTTTTGCAAAATACAGTTCGGCAAGCGGGACAACCTCTCGTTGATGATTGGGATTGTTTCAAATCAATGGTATGTAAATCAAATTTAATTTTGATTTCTTGGTTCAATATAGTTTGGTTCGCACTACTCGCAATTTTTCATTCTGGACGGGTAGTTATCGTCTACACCTGTAGACGGGGTAAATGTCGCAATTTAACGACAAAATGTGACCATTTGCACGATAAAATGTTACGGCATAGAAAATTGTTCTGCTAACGTTTTATCAAAATATGGTTACATTTCATTGTAAATGAGTCACCTTTACTCGGTGTCCAGCTTAAGACGAAAAGTGACCCTGTTTAAGCGAGACTTATTGCTAATTAATTCACTTTTTTGTCCAAGTTCAATAAAGTGATAATTTTTCCCGATGAATTTATGTTATATCCAGGTTCTTACTTATGAAAAACATTGTGGACTCCTGAAGAACTATGGAAGGAAATATTTAAGGACTTTCGCAAACATGTGCAATGCAGGAAGTCGTCGGGATCATTTGGCTCTAGTCTTGGCTCAAGTATGCTCCACTTGAAGCAGCCCCATAAACTTACCTTAGTACTTAAGATCTTATGATAATCGAAATTTGAATAAAAGATTAATCAGTTCAATGTTAATTACATTTTGAAATATAGTATTAGCCATAGTAAGCAGTACTCAAGCAGTCAAGCTTATGGATGGGCAGGGATACTAGGTCCAAAATAAACTTTGAAAGTTGTATTTGGAATATGAAGCGCCAGTGCGTCACTAAGATGGGAAGATGGAAATTATAAAATGTGATTCGACCATCATCCAACAATCTTATCATTGTCCATGTTTCATGTTTTATTGGTTTTTTTTGTGAAGGGTAAGTATATATTAAAGGTCAACCAATTTGTGTTCGTTACAGATCCTTCATATTTTTGCCCTACAATAATTCTGTATGACAAAAATAGGCTATATATCAAGTAATTCAAGCCAATTTTTATGTTTGTGGATAATAAGTTGGAATTCAACCTATTAAATCGAGCATTGATGTCACTGTGAACAGAGGCGGCTATAGAGGGGGTGCAGGGGATGCACCCGCACCCCCTTTGTTAAAAAAATAAGTCTAATTTGTGTAATTAGGGAACATATTAATTATACACCATTTGTATTATGTATATTATGCCCAATCACATAACAAATTATTATCTTAGAACTAGATTTCTCATTATAAAACATAAATCCGCAACTTTCGTAATTTCATTAATTTTCCTTACCCCCCTCGATCGAATCCTGGAATCCCTCCTGACTGTGAAGCTGTTGTACCAGTAACTCAGGTCTTCTAACATGATGCTTAAATCTGATCTCATTCCTGACTTTGCATATTCCATATACAAATGCAACATGACAGACACCTATATATTTTCTATGCAATTTTGACTTCTCCCTGCCAGAAGAGTACCATTGAACCAGTTCTTGAAGATTAAATGAAACACGCTTTTCTGCTAAATGAACTTACCGCAGAGCTTGCTGTATACTTATTCATTGAATAAATGTTGATGGCTTTCAGAAAACATACCACACAATTCACACTTATCATCAACTACTAGGCCCATCCTCAACAACCTATCTTTAGTGAGAAAACGTTGATGCATGCAGCATGCTTGCCCAGAAAATGAAAGAAGTCTTGGGGATGTTAAGGTTATTACAACAAATAAATCTCCATGATACCTTAGATCTCCTGTTTCTCAACAAGTCATACCCTGTTGAAACTATATAATTCTTCTAAGAATTCTGCCATTTGTTATCAGTGTATGCTTGTTTGAAGATATCCATGACGCGCGTAATTTTCATCCATGACCAACTACTATCAGGAGGAGCTGTGTAATCAGTCTATTACAAGTCTTTCATATCCACATTACTAACCCATCTTACCCATAAATGATCTTTATTGGTTGTCATCCACCAAGCGTACTTCCCCAAAAGAGCTTTGTTCCGGTTCTTTAATTCCTTTATACCCAGTCTCCCCCTCTTCCTTAGGGAGACAACGGGAATCCCAATTGATGTAAGGAGCTTTCTTGTAATCATCTTTGCCACCCCATAGAAAACTTCTACATATTGAATCAATCTTGTTCATAACCCCATTTGGGATAAGCAAGGAAGATAGTAGTCCAATAGGAATGTAAAGAAGATAGCAAAGTGTTCACAAAGACCATTCTTCAAGCATAGGATAAGTATCTTGTGCCTCATTGTTGGACCATATAGTTATATGTTTATGTTTTGATAATGACAAGTGTGCTTTATAATATATATTTCCATTGCTTGTAATCGTTTGTTTAGTCTTGATTAGATAGAATAAGGTTACAATATGAGCAAGCAATGTTGTAGTAGCCTTGCCTATAACTTTGAAGATTTGTGATGTGACATTGAATTAAAGTGATAGTTGATTGAGCCATAACTCTAAAGCTTCATAAAGCAACTTTGATGATAAAGACAAGTACAAGCATTAGGAAGCTCTAAAGGAAGAGCTTATGATCAAGTTGAAGAGATGATCCATACACTGAAAATCTCCAGGAAGATTAGCTAGTATAGGTCATCATTCAATAACGGTATTTATAGAAGTAAGATTGGCAACGCAAAGTTACACCTGTTTTACCTATAACTTTACTCATCAAGCTTATAATTATAGTTGTTTCACCTATAACTTTGAGCTGGTATATGAAGAACACGACTTAAGGTTTTCAAAATAGATTTTTCCGTATTCTAAGTTTAAAATCTTTCAACAGAAAACGTGATTATAGTATAGTGAGGATTGAGCCTAGTTGGGTCGAATAAATTTATGATTATCCTATTGATTGATAAAACAACTTATGAGTTGTCATGCAATCTAGGGTTTTCTATTTATTAGTATCTAAACCCTTATTTAATCCAACTAACCTAATAATTCACTATGGTTTCGTGAAGAGGAATTGGGCTTATGAGCCATTTACTCTTATACATGATAATCTCTTGTGCAAGATAAGAATTAGAGTAAATCTCAAGATAATATTTGTTAGAGATATTTTATCTCCTTATATTATCTTAATTATTCTTTTCTATCTTCTAATATATTATTGTATTAAATAAAAGAGAATTTAATTCATTTCTTGTGGAAGAGTCCACGACAATTATTAGGGTTTCGACTAAACCCTAGCTCTCTTCTTTAATATATATACACGAGAACTCCAACATTTAAAACTAACTTTTCATGCTATAAAATTCTTTTGCAAACAAATTGAGTAAACTTTACATTTAATCGAGTAAACATATTTTGTTTTGCATATGGATATTTTTAAGAAAAGTCGTTCTTCATATTGCTAATTATTTCTAAGAATTACGTTATTGGATAATAGTGCTTAATTAAATTAGTTCTTATACGTTTAACTGTGTGAACATCAAAAGAACAATCAAACACTTTCTTATTAGCGTAAGTTGAGTCGAGTATTTAACGATACTCATAGTGAGTTACAACTAGAGTTAGTTGTACGAGTGGGTTGATAATGTTTTAATCCGTAGAAAGGTACTAAAATTATTAATCGAGAATAGTGGACGTAGGTTTCGACTTATGAAACTGAACCACTTCAAAAATCCACATGTCTCTTGCATTCTTTCCTTGTTTCGTTTCTTTACTTTTTGCAACGTTAGTAGATTAGTCGAGTTTAATCCATAAACACCGAATAATCTATTGACACACATGCTACATACAGATAATCGAATAAGTGGGCATACTTTATCATACTCAATTCACCCACCTCCCCTCTTGAGTATTTCGGATCGATAGACTCTTCAATTGGTATTAGAGCCTCGTGCACTTGATTGCCTAACCGCAAAGAAGCCGATTCGCTTATCCGACTTTATTTTATTTTATTTTATTTATTTCCGCTGCCTTATACGTGTGAAATGGATTTCAAATATCTTAAATGTCCTATCTTTGATGGGAAAAATTATAATCTTTGAAAAATCATGATGACACACTATATGAAGGGACAGGATTGGGAGTGCTAGAGAATTATTCAGAATGGACCAATCAAAATTTTGGTTGCGTCAACTGAAGGTACATCCTATGAAAAGAAAGAGGATGACTATTGTTGGAGTGTCCCCGACAATAATGCGATCACAATTGTCGATCATGATAATCACATGTTTAAATCTCATTTTAAGAATACATAAGAGATGATTCAATTATATAGTCAACTGATCAACATTAATCGGTAACGATTGGCTTGCTAGAGTTTGACGTTACTGTCGTGGGACGGTGGTGGTCAGTTGATCCCTTAAGGTCACACCTAAAGGATGATGGCCTAATTTTTAAAGTTGATTAATTGTATGACGATACAAGTTGATCAATTCCTTAAAATTGAACAATTCAATTAGTGAGAGAGAATATTGATATCTTATTGTAATGAGATTAAATAAGATTTATTTTAGTAATAAAAATGCTTTATTACTAAAATTGCTTATTGTTTGAGAAACGATAGAGATAAGAATGAATTATAATTACAAGATGTTGTGAATTATAATTAAATGACCCATTTTATTTATGTGATCAAGTATCACTAGTCAATTTGTTGAATGTAATTTAATTAATTTATAAAATGATATTTATGTGATAAATATGCATTAAAATTAATTAATAACATGTAACATACTACATGTGACATATTGTGTGACAAATGACAAATTGACAAAATAAAATGGTATTCCATTTTATGAATATGGACCGAAATAAAGAGGGTTTAGTGGATGGTGGTAGTTTATTTTAATAAGCTAAAATAACACCATCATGACACTACTTACCTAGCCTTACATGCCTAAGGTTTAAATAAGAACAAAAGTAAAAAGGGAAGGACCATATATTGGTCCTCTACCTCCCATAACCGTGACTCTCCTCTATTTTTTAGAGGATTTATTTTTCCTCTACTCATTCTCTTTATGCTTGTCCATTCAAAAGACATGCAAAGTTTTCTTCTCTCACATATTCATCTTTTTCTTCATCAAAACATGAGATTTTTGATTCAAATTGTTCATAAAAGATTACTAATATTATTAGTGTAATATATGAGTATTAATAATAAATTTTAAGGTAAACTACTAAACAAATATCTAGCACATATTATTTAGTAGATATAAGGGATAATCTTGGGTGCAATCAAGAGGAGTGACTTATATACTTGAAGTCTTTGGAGGATCATCCTATTACTCATCGTAGCTCAAGAACAAGTGAAGGTAGGAGACCTTACTTGTGCCTATAAACCGAAATATTCAATGTAAGGAACCGGTTTTCCTCTACACTTATTTATATGTTTTGCATGCATAAGATCCTTAAGTTTTTATGACTAAAACTTTAAACTAAAATATGTGATATTTAAAATATGATTTCTAACAAGTGGTGTAGATACCCGTATCCGTCGATATTGGAATTTATAGAGAACCCGACAAACACCCGATGATGATATGACACATGTATTTATTAGTTGTCACTGTCATTATTTGGGTTCGTTTTACGATGTAGAATGAGCGTTGTCGACGAAGTATTTTATTAATTTAAATGATATTTAAATTAAATGTTTTTTTAAAGTGAATTCATTTTAATGCTTTATTTTGAATTTATTTTCTCAAGTTTATTTTATTGAAAATAAAATAAATATTTGATTTGAAAAATCATTTTATGAGTGTATTTGATTTGAAAAATCATTTATTTTAATGAGTTAATCGATTTGAAAAATCGATTTAAAAATCGAAAAAAACTCATTTTAAACACGCGTTTTGGAGCTCGATTATAGCTCGGTTTTTGAGCCCGTTTTCTTCACGAGTTGGCACGAATCTCGAGTACACTAACCAACCTAAGCCTCTACCCATCCAACCCCAGTTCGAACCCCCTTAAACATGGCCCAAATCCCGTCCCAAACACTCCCCAACAGCCCGCATAAAACACGAGCAGCCCCCCTATTTTGCGTGCCAAATCCCGAGCCCAAAACCCGCTCCAAATACCACCAAACCCCGTGACCATTAACCCTAACCCATAACCTAGTATCCTACCCATATTACCCTAGCTTAACCACCAAGAAAACTCTTCACAAAGCCTCTCAAACCCTCACAAAAGCTGCTGGACAGCAGCTATGCGCAAAGGAGCCCGTCTGCCTCTCCCCTCTAAAACCCTACCTTAACTCCTTATAAATACCCCCCCTTCACCATACATTCATTCCTCTAAGTTCTCCATACATAAAACCGTCATTCACAAGCTTTAAACTCCAGAAACAAACCCTAATTGCCTCTCAAAAACCCTCGACAAAACCGACTCACAAACTAAGAATCAGTTTGTATGTCCTCTTTGAAACCCTTCGTTCTCCCTTCAAACCTCCATCAAAATTCTAGTTTCTTGTTCCAAATTAACCATAGAACATCCATCTACACATTAGACAAAGATTTACGAGCCAAATTGCCCTTGAGATTACACGAATTCCCTCGAAAAACAGAGTGTTATACACTCTGTTTTCGCGGCTTTTCCTGTCTGTCCAGTTCTGTTTGTGCTCGTTTTTCGTGCCCAATAACTCAAAACGAGCAGGGATTGTTTTAAGATCTCTGTTCTCCTCTCTTTCTAGTTTTCAAAACATCTTTTAAATCGAATTTTCACCATGAAACGAGAGAGAAATCGCAGTTTGAAAGTTGCTGTCCAGATTTGCAAAAAACGTGTTGTTTGCTTTGTTTCTTTGTCGACGACGGCCTCTCGAGATAAAATCTACCATCGATTACGACCCAAGACGGTGTCAACGATACATGTAGGTTGAGGGTGCATCAAATCCTCCTCTTTCTCCCTTTTATTTCGTTTTTTTTATGTTTGTTTTTTATTGTTTCGTTTTATTTTGTTTATCGATTGTTATCATTAACTATGAAACTAGTTTAGTCCGAGTATGAGTTAAAGTACCACCATGAACACCCGCGTTGACTTGAGATGGGAAAGAAATCCGCTACATCAGTCGGTCGTAACCCCCGTCTCATTTACATATCCTCGTGTTCAAGGTAGGGCATTAATAAAACGAATTCTAACTTCGCTCTTCGCTTTTGACCCCTCTTTTGTTTCGTGTAATTCGACCCACCCTAGGACCCGTCACATGTTAGTATGACCTCTGATTGTTAACATATAACTCGTTTATATGACATTAGATCAGTTTAATAACCTAATTAGACACGTTAGGGTACATCGACATAGCTTTAAAAATCAACTAACAATTCTCTAACCTAATTGAACGCATCTCTCTTTTCACTCGATTTCTCGCTAGCATAGGAGTGCGTGATTAGCACCTTCCTATTAACACTCGATGAGTAGCGTTAATATCGTAACTCCTTGACCTAAATTGACCCCTTTAGGCCGTGTAGAATACGCGTTTGCAAGACATCTTTTCAATCGATCAACGTCGTTTCTAACCTGTTTTCTAGCCCGCTTTCGAACTTGTTTCGCAATCAATTGATCTAACTAATGAACCTGACCTAGGACCTAGGGTAGCCGTGTCTAGAGTGGCCATGGCTTGGCCGTGTCCTTTGGTCTTTCTTGCTTCATTTTTTATGAATCGTTTGTTCTTTATTGTTTCGTCGCTTGTAATTTATCGTTTGTTCATCGAGTTGTAATTTTCAAGTTAGCTTTCTTTTATCGAGTCAAAACCTCTTCCAAAAACCTTAGTCTTGTTTGGTTAGATGGTTGTGCCCCAATGCATGTAAGAGCGTAGTAAATCGCATGTTGTTTAAAGCAACATGGCCCGATTTATGCTAATGCATGCTTTGGTGTGTGACCCAATGTCCAATTCGATAAGATTAAGTGAAAGCACGCATTACGAGGAGTGACCCAAGGCCGTGAGTCATGTAAGCCGTGGGCCACCCCTTTGTGCACATTTTCCTAGGCCGAATGGCCATGTGTCGTGTATGGTGTCGTATATAGCAATTGTATTTAGATCGAGTTGTATCTTTAATTTCTCGTTGTGTCGGCATGAAATGCCTGGGTTGTAATAGGGTAGATCCCAACGGCTCCCCCATTCCCATCAAGCCTTGTTTGTTTTGTTTATATGTTGTTAGATCAATCAACCCGCATGCTAAATTACAATTTGACAAAGTTAGTTTAGTTGCATATAAATCGACATAGAAACTTCACATGTTAGGGTTTTAAAAACGATGTTTGCATATCATATATCGTAGTAGCTATGACCTTGTTTGAAATCCGATACTTGACTTAGTAGAGGCCGTTATTTACGGGCGGGGTTAGGTGTCCTTATGGGCTTCCTAACACGTACCCTCACCCCTTACTCAAGATCTATGGTTTGCGGATCCGTCTAAATACCATTGGATTACGAGAGTCATTCAAATTGAGTGATATAGGGTACAAGTCTTTATCTTTAATCACTCGTAGTCGATTGGCTTTATGCTTTTCGATGAAAGGTGTAAAGTTGACTTGAACGGGTCCAAGTTCCCAAAAAACATGGTGGCGACTCTAATTTGTCTTAATTCGATTCGAAAGAACCTCGAGTTGATTATGCCTAGTGTGGATCCCGCGGACGCAGTTCCCGAGGGCCTTGTCCACAGTTTGGCGACTCCGCTGGGGAAAAGAGGACTAGTTACACTTTGTTTCTAGGGTCTTTTACTTCGAGGTGAAACTTGAAAAGAAAGTATTGGAAAGTAAAACATAGTGCTACGATTCATGCATAAACCCTTAAGGATTTTCCCGGGCCGTCCCAGTGTTTCTTTGTGATGCGTGGGGGGCGACGTCCCACTATGCCAGGAACTCGCACATTGCTTGCTTCCGCTCCGCCTCGCGTGGTTCTTGATGGTGGGGATGCTCTTCTAGGTACTCTACCTAAAGGCCCTTGCTCTATAAGACCGCAAAAGGATGGAGGGCATAGACCTTCTTGTAGAAGACTTGCCGAGACTTAGAGATGTCTAGGAGCATACATCCTTATAACATGAGAATGACAATGTGCAAGGTGTTTTTTCCCGAGTCTTTTCAAAATTTCCATGTCAATTTCAAAACCGAACTTTTGAACAACTTACTTTCAAATAACGTGATTTTCAAAACGCGGAATGCTGCCCAAATAGGACTAGAATTTTTGGCCAAAATAAGCTTTTATAGCCGGCGTGCTGCCCATTTCAAATCTCATTTTCAAATCGATCCTTCGTTTTTCTTCAAATTCAAATCCAAAATATTTCTCAAACCTTAACCAAGCATGAAATGCGTCGAGTCGTGTCCGGGTCATGGCCGTGTTAGGCCAGGCGTTTTTTCGTTCCAAGAGTCTAGAACACGACCCTGTTGGGTCACCCAAGCTCACCTCTTGGGCTTTGAGTCATGTTGGTCGACCATTTGGTCTAGGATAGTCCACAGAAACGTCCAAGCTAGGCCCTTTAGGACGTTTCACTCGAACCTAAGGACTATGTTGGTCCAATCACGGGTTTAGTCACACCGAGTCCAGTTTAGAATCGAGCTATGACAGCTTGAGTCATGTCGTTTTGTCGAGTCTACAATAAATCGAGGTCTAAATCCAACCGTGAGTCGAACCTTTGGTTAGTTAGTCTCAAGTCGAGTCTTTGCTTGAGTCAAGTTGGTGTCGTGTCCTTAAGTGTGCAGGGGCTCTTACTTTAAATATTGACTCGGTTCAGGGTTTTCTTGTAGAAAGGCCGCCCAAAACCCGACGTCAAGCAATGGAAGATGCTGTCAACAAGCTCACCAGGCCGTGAACCTCATGATCACCCGAATGGATACAATCGAATCTAAGCTGGGTGAAGATTCCCCTCTATCTACCCCACCTCTGACTGATCTGGAGAAACGGTTCAAGTTCATTGAAGACCGTCTGAAACTCTCCCAGGGGAAGAACATCCACTATGAAAATGCTAGGGCCTATGCCCCAGTTCAGGATAAGTTGCCCACGAACATGGTACTCACTGACATCCCAAAGTTCAAGGGCACCGAAGATCCAGTCCACCATGTTAAGGCCTATAAAGGGTACTTAGCACTGAAGGGAGTACCTGCTGACATGCTCTCTGAAATTTTTGGCCAATCTCTGGATGAACACCCGAAGGCGTGGTTCTATAATCTTGACCTTAAAAACTTCCCTACTTTCGAAGATATCACGGTGGAGTTCTGCAAGCACTATGCTGATAATGTCGAGATTCAAGCCAACATAAGAACATCGGAGGTGATGACACAGAAAGACAAAGAAGGCTTTACTGAATTCCTTGTAAGATGGCGCGCTGAAAGCGTGAAATTAGCCAAGAAGCCTGACGAAGTTGAAATGGTAGATAAGTTCGTAAAGAATCTACGACCTATTTACCGCAATGCTCTGAAATACCAGAATTTTGGCTCTTTCAAAGAATTGATAAGAATCGGGATAAAGGTAGAAGATGATGTCATAAGGGCAGAGGCTGAAAAGCCGAAAGGGTACCAAGGGGCCTCATCGTCTAAAGCTAAGGCCCCAGCAACGACCCATATTGATGAAGCCATCAATCTCTTAGAAGGGCAATCGAAGAAGTCGCAGCACCAAACACCTAGGGCATTCACCGATATCGGATGCACTTATACATATGCTCTCCAAAGGCTCAAAGCCCAAAGAAAGCTGAAGCCTATTGGTCCAACTCCGGACCCTCCTGCTGATCAACAAGGTAAATGGTATAAACCAAATGCCTACTGTGCCTTTCATCAAGGGAAAGGCCATGATACTGAAAGGTGCTATCGACTGAAGCACGAAATCCAAGACATGATTGAGAATGGAACACTCCCGATCCCAACTGTTAAACCCAATAACATCACCAATCCATTTGGCGATCACGCCAACTTTGTTTCTGTCGAAGACAATGTCGATTATTCCCATCTTATCCGCCCATGTCACTTGAAAGGGTGTTTATCGGGAAAATATTTGTGGATTGCTTTGAATTCTTGCCAAACCCGAAGAATGAAATTCAAGTCGGGAGTCTTGCTCTAGAATGTACTCCTCTCATTAACGAAGTTAATAAAAGACAATTCGATTCACCAACCTCCGTCACTAGCGTAGATCCTCAGAGGACTACCTCGGGATGGAGGCAAACCATCACAGGGATTAAGGACAAGAGCCGAGCATCTAAGCTGACAACTGAACAAGGGAAAGCTCTAAACTAGATTTGAAAATTATGAGTCGGGATCTGTTTTCTTTTCTTAGTTGAGTCGAGTCTAGGACTTTCTTTTCTTGAAGTTGAGTCGTTTGTTCCACGATGACCTAGGGTGTGTCCTAGGAATCGTTCCTTCGAGTCTGTTAAGCTTTTGTCATTCCAATAAAAAGTTCCAGTTTCGTTTCCAAATTTGTCTTGTTTCCAATCCTCAATCATTCTGAAAACATGATAAAATGCACAACACACTCAAAGGCATCCCTGGGTAGAAATATGTCCCGTTTCAAAACGTAAGGTACAATAGGATTCCGTGTTTGATTCCTTTACCTATTCCATGTCTGGCGGTAGAAAACCTCCATCAAAACCAGGTTTATGACAGGCTTTTAGATGATTCTATGACGAACCCAGACTAGCTCCTTGTTTCCCCTATCGATGATGGAAGGCGAGCCTTTTCCCCATAAAATCATCCCCTCTCGAAGAGAGAAGAGACCAACCCGTTGTAACAAGGATTTGTTAATCCTGACCCAAATTAGTTGGCGAAGCCCAGTTTTTAAGGTGTATCCATTTGTAACTAAGCGAATGAATAGAAGACCATTTTCAAGAAGAGAAGAAGAAAAAGAGATGAAAAAGAATGAAAAATGAGAAAAAGAGAAAAAATTGGAAAAATGAAAAAAAAATGAAAAATGAAAAATGAAAAAAGATGAAAGAAAAAGAAAAAAGATGTTGAAGTTATTGCAGAACGCTTTTGGTTGAATGTCGAAGTTACGGAAGCCAGAATTCAAGTCAAGTACCCATAGTTGAAGTTCAATGGGCGAAGCCCAAAAGCGTAGGTAGTGACCTCTTTACCCTCTAAGTCCTTCCTGAGACAGTTACAAAGGGATAGTCGGGAATTTTTGAGAATTATTCCGCTTGTGTTGTTACACCCAGCCTTTAGGGTCCAGACATGGAAATTTGAACCCACATCATTTTTCAACCCATTTGCACTCGTGGTTCATCAAACCCGAGACACCCATTCCAACCACATCAGCAGCCATAGCCCTTGGCCTTAGCACCACAAAACAAACCTTCAGAATGATGGTTAACCATTCCAACTTGTTATTACCAAGCTCCACATCCCAAAAGATCCAAGCCTTTTACACCTAATCCCAAACACGGGATTTAAAGGTACTTTACAGGCTAGAATGGGATATGACATGATACCTTAGGTGAAACCTTCGAGTGTGTACACACAATCAAAATGCCAAGTTTATGCACCTTGATCGAACTACGTCGGATTTGATTTCGCTCCACGCGAATACGTAGGCAGTCCTTCAGAATAAGGGATTCAATCCACTCATCAACCAAGTTGTCATCTTGTCGGTTTCTTACGGGTCTTAACCAAGTCCAAATGAAGCCACCTTTTTTTGAGTCGGTCGTAGCACTCGATGTAGGCTAGGATAAGGATATAGGTTCAGATGAATAGTATCAAGTCTCAGAATGAGCTTTATCGAACGGTTTAGGCAAAGATGCTGAGTCATATAGATGTGGGTTTGTGTTGGGAACCGAAAATATGAAAAACCCGCTGAAAAGAAAGAAGGCGTGGAAGAAAAATAGTAAAAGCCCGCTGAAAAGAAAGAAGGCGGTGGCAAGAAATGATGAATACTCGCTGAAAAGAAAGGAGGCGAGGAGAAGAGTGGCAGAATGCTCCCAACAAGAGTGATGTGTGATGTCCAACTGTTCTCATAAAATCAGTCTGTGTTTAGTGTCTAGGCGAAGCCAACGTTGTTGCTCTGTGATTTTAATCCACCTTGTCAATGCCAAGTGATCTTGATTCCCATGTGCCCTTGGGAGCACGCCCATGCCATACGGTATCTCCGTCTCAAGTCCGATGGCCTTGTGATTCCCGTTTGCCATCTTTTGGCGCCGGAACGGCCAATTTACATTTTTACCCCCAACAAGTCAATATATGAATTAAAACCCGTGCACACTTAGGGTTTTATTTTCCTTTTTTGTTTTACGGTAGCGGGCTACGCCCACGTTGTTTACGGGTCATACGGTGTGTCTGAGTCGTATCTCATGCTCACCCATCAAGGTTCGATTTCAAAAAAATTTCAAAATTTCAGAATTCCAAAAACTTCTTGCGAATTGTGGATAGATGATCCAAGTAGTGGAATCTTTGTGGGTCGATGATCCAATCCTTCGAAATTCAAAATTTAAGATTCAATTTTTGAAGGGTCGATGGCCCAACATACCAAGTGATGTCAAATTTAAGCTTCGGGTCGATGGCCCAATTATTCAAAATTTTAAAATTCAATTTTCGGGTCGATGACCCAATCTTTCAAATAATCTAATTTTAAGATTGATGATCCAAATGTGCTTATGTGATGATTATTGCTAGTACATTTTCTATGTTTCAAATATAGCAGGATATGCTTCAACTGGGGGCTCTAAAGTCTTCGACTTTAGAGCCATTGCAAACTGGGGGCTCTGAAGCCGTTGGCTTTAGAGACCATTATCAAGATGTAGAGGATGATATCCACCAAGAATTCAATTCAATACAAGAGTATGAGATGGAAGAATTCCGTAGCTGAAAGCAAATGATGAAAGCGGCGGCAACCTCCTTGGAAAGTCCCGTCCCATTCGGACAAGTGCCAGCAGATGATAAATTTTGGGCAAATGTCAGCAGATGATGAGTTTTGGACATACGCCAGCAGATGATAAACTTTGGGCATGTGTCAGCAGTTGTCGAACTACTACGCGGGTTTTGATTCCGTCAGAAACGGATACGTAGGCGCCTAAGGATAAGGCTCAATCCACCATACATGCAGTTTTATGGGTCGTTGACCAACGATGACAACTTGACACAACAGAAGCAAGAGTCAATCCCCAACGAAGTTTCGGTATGATCTCTTCTTATGGTCAAGCGAGCTTATATACGCAAGTCTAATGGACTATAAACGACCCGCAGAATCCTCAGGTCGAAAGGGACCTGGGGTATACTTTGACTTTCGCCTTGTCCAAGCCTCAGTCAAAGTGGGGGCTCTGTAAATACCCGTATCCGTCGATATTGGAATTTATAGAGAACCCGACAAACACCCGATGATGATAGGACACATGTATTTATTAGTTGTCACTGTCATTATTTGGGTTCGTTTTACGATGTAGAATGAGCGTTGTCGACGAAGTATTTTATTAATTTAAATGATATTTAAATTAAATGTTTTTTTAAAGTGAATTCATTTTATTGCTTTATTTTGAATTTATTTTCTCAAGTTTATTTTATTGAAAATAAAATAAATATTTGATTTGAAAAATCATTTTATGAGTGTATTTGATTTGAAAAATCATTTATTTTAATGAGTTAAACGATTTCAAAAATCGATTTAAAAATCGAAAAAAACTCGTTTTAAACACGCGTTTTGGAGCTCGATTATAGCTCGGTTTTTGAGCCCGTTTTCTTTACGAGTTGGCACGAATCTCGAGTACACCAACCAACCTAAGCCTCTACCCATCCAACCCCAGTTCGAACCCCCTTAACCATGGCCCAAATCCCGTCCCAAACACTCCCCAACAGCCCGCATAAAACACGAGCAGCCCCCCTGTTTTGCGTGCCAAATCCCGAGCCCAAAACCCGCTCCAAATACCACCAAAACCCGTGCCCATTAACCCTAACCCATACCCTAGTATCCTACCCATATTACCCTAGCTTAACCACCAAGAAAACCCCTCACAAAGCCTCTCAAACCCTCACAAAAGCTGCTGGACAGCAGCTATGCGCAAAGGAGCCCGTCTGCCTCTCCCCTCTAAAACCCTACCTTAACTCCTTATAAATACCCCCCCTTCACCATACATTCATGCCTCTAAGTTCTCCATACATACAACCGTCATTCACAAGCTTTAAACTCCAGAAACAGACCCTAATTGCCTCTCAAAAACCCTCGACAAAACCGACTCACAAACTGAGAATCAGTTTGTGTGTCCTCTTTGAAACCCTTCGTTCTCCCTTCAAACCTCCATCAAAATTCGAGTTTCTTATTCCAAATTAACCATACAACATCCATCTACACATTAGACAAAGATTTACGAGCCAAATTGCCCTTGAGAGTACACGAATTCCCTCGAAAAACAGAGTGTTATACACTCTGTTTTCGCGGCTTTTCCTGTCTGTCCAGTTCTGTTTGTGCTCGTTTTTCGTGCCCAATAACTCAAAATGAGCAGGGATTGTTTTAATATCTCTGTTCTCCCCTCTTTCTAGTTTTCAAAACATCTTTTAAATCGAATTTTCACCGTGAAACGAGAGAGAAATCGCAGTTTGAAAGTTGTTGTCCAGATTTGCAAAAAACGTGTTGTTTGCTTTGTTTCTTCGTCGACGACGGCCTCTCGAGATAAAATCTACCATCGATTACGACCCAAGACGGTGTCAACGATACATGTAGGTTGAGGGTGCATCAAATCCTCCTCTTTCTCCCTTTTATTTCGTTTTTTTTATGTTTGTTTTTTATTGTTTCGTTTTATTTTGTTTATCGATTGTTATCATTAACTATGAAACTATATTAGTCCGAGTATGAGTTAAAGTACCACCATGAACACCCGCGTTGACTTGAGATGGGAAATAAATCCGCTACATCAGTCGGTCGTAACCCCCGTCTCATTTACATATCCTCGTGTTCAAGGTAGGGCATTAATAAAACGAATTCTAACTTCGCTCTTCGCTTTTGACCCCTCTTTTGTTTCGTGTAATTCGACCCACCCTAGGACCCGTCACATATTAGTATGACCTCTGATTGTTAACATATAACTCGTTTAGATGACATTAGATCAGTTTAATAACCTAATTAGACACGTTAGGGTACATCGACATAGCTTTAAAAATCAACTAACAATTCTATAACCTAATTGAACGCATCTCTCTTTTCACTCGATTTCTCGCTAGCATAGGAGTGCGTGATTAGCACCTTCCTATTAACACTCGATGAGTAGCGTTAACATCGTAACTCCTTGACCTAATTTGACCCCTTTAGGCCGTGTAGAATACGCGTTTGCAAGACATCTTTTCAATCGATCAGCGTCGTTTCTAACCTGTTTTCTAGCCCGCTTTCGAACTTGTTTCGCAATCAATTGATCTAACTAATGAACCTGACCTAGGACCTAGAGTAGCCGTGTCTAGAGTGGCCATGGCTTGGCCGTGTCCTTTGGTCTTTCTTGCTTCGTTTTTTATGAATCGTTTGTTCTTTATTGTTTCGTCGCTTGTAATTTATCGTTTGTTCATCGAGTTATAATTTTCAAGTTATCTTTCTTTTATCGAGTCAAAACCTCTTCCAAAAACCTTAGTCTTTTTTGGTTAGATGGTTGTGCCCCAATGCATGTAAGAGCGTAGTAAATCGCATGTTGTTTAAAGCAACATGGCCCGATTTATGCTAATGCATGCTTTGGTGTGTGACCCAATGTCTAATTCGATAAGATTAAGTGAAAGCACACATTACGAGGAGTGACCCAAGGCCGTGAGTCATGTAAGCCGTGGGCCACCCCTTTGTGCACATTTTCCTAGGCCGAATGGCCATGTGTCGTGTATGGTGTCGTATATAGCAATTGTATTTAGATCGAGTTGTATCTTTAATTTCTCGTTGTGTCGGCATGAAATGCCTGGGTTGTAATAGGGTAGATCCCAATGGCTCCCCCATTCCCATCAAGCCTTGTTTGTTTCGTTTATATGTTGTTAGACCAATCAACCCGCATGCTAAATTACAACTTTGACAAAGTTAGTTTAGTTGCATATAAATCGACATAGAAACTTCACATGTTAGGGTTTTAAAAACGATGTTTGCATATCATATATCATAGTAGCTATGACCTTGTTTGAAATCCGATACTTGACTTAGTAGAGGCCGTTATTGACGGGCGGGGTTAGGTGTCCTTATGGGCTTCCTAACACGTACCCTCACCCCTTACTCAAGATCTAAGGTTTGCGGATCCGTCTAAATACCATTGGATTACGAGAGTCATTCAAATCGAGTGATATAGGGTACAAGTCTTTATCTTTAATCACTCGTAGTCGATTGGCTTTATGCTTTTCGATGAAAGGTGTAAAGTTGACTTGAACGGTTCCAAGTTCCCAAAAAACTTGGTGGCGACTTTAATTTGTCTTAATTCGATTCGAAAGAACCTCGAGTCGATTATGCCTAGTGTGGATCCCGCGGACGCAGCTCCCGAGGGCCTTGTCCACAAGTGGTATCAGAGACTTAGATTTTTTGCATGCAAATTGGTTTATTGTTTTTCCGAGTTAATCTAATTAACAAACAAAACTTGTAAATTTGTGCCTATTATGATATGTCACGAAATTTATTTGCATGTTTAAGTTTCTGGTCATAAAATGTATTTGGGATATTTTGGTTTATTTATGGATTTTATTGTTCATTTTATATATTATTGGCATTAAAATGTGATTTTTATGATAAAAATGTGATTTTTGGACGAAAAATAGCTAAACTTCGAATTTTTCAGTGGTTTTTGGATATGTTTTCACATATATTATCTAATGATAGCCTGTAAATTGTTATGTTAAAATGAGTTGTCTTGCTCGAAATATGGATTTTTAAAATTAAAATCGTATTTAAAGGGGTTAATAGGTTAATATGAGTTATATTTCGAATCTGGTCATGTAAATTTAGTATGTTGTCACATGCAATTTTACAAGATGTGTGTAAAATATTTGACTATAATTAAGTCTTTATGCATGATTTATAAATTTTTGATGAAAAATCACATAAATAGTGACTAAAATTAGTAATAATGCTAAAACATACTTCATGACTAAAGAAAAACGTCACATATTGCATTTTATCATATATTTCAGATCTAAAAGTAAAAAGTTGATGAAAATAAATTTTCTCATATTTTAATGGTCATATTTGATAAAAACGATAAAACCGCAACATTATTTTTCTCGATAAATTTTCGAATATTTAACCTAAGTTTTGAACATTATGAGTGTCATGGTATTTTTACAGAATGTTTATAAGTTTGAATTTCAAAATTTGAAATTATTTGAAATTATTTTGATTTAATTTGAAGTTTATGTTATAAAATTGTAATTTTAAGTCCATAATGAACAATGTTATCAAATCAAGTTGAATTATTGTCAAAATATTAGTGAAGACTAAGTTTTGAGTCCTAAGTGAGTTATGGTAATTAACTTGAACATAAATATGAGTTTATGTGACATATTGTGATTTTAATAAGTTAAATCACGCAAATCCGTAAAAACAGATTAATATACAATATTGGCTCGTAGTAGGCGATTTAGCTTAAAAATTGGCATGTTCATACATATTATAATGCTGCATTTTTTTTATGATTGTCATAATTTAGTTTTATATAATTTTGAATTATGTAATTGTACTTAGTATGGCCTTAGTTTTTTAATCGTTATTACCCGAAATGTATGGGAATATCGATTCGGTTGTAATTATTGTGATCTCGTATCACCGTTTTGTAAATTAATAGATTTATTTTTATTTTATTACAAATGTATAATAGGAAATTATGTAATTCATTTTGTAATTTAATTATTCCGGAGTTCCTTGAAGACGGTGCCATTCGAGAAGGCGATCCATCAAAGAAAGAGTTGCCTTGAAGTGCATGCCAAGACCGAAGTTCAAGGGACCAAAGGAGTTGGTTTCCGCATTTGTAATAGTTTATTAAATTTACTATTTTAGGAAGGCCATACTAGGATTTTATTTTATCCTTTGCATTTTATTTATATGTTGTATGCATCGCTAAATCGCCATAACTATAACATGCATTTTATTTAATCGAGTAAATCGACCATGTCAATTATAATTATCGTAGTTCACCGCTTTAGTTCACTTAAAACGTGATAGATAATAAATTGACATGACCTCTCGCTAAATAAACAATTGAGAGTTAGCCTTACCAAAAATTAGAAACCATGAAAACCTATTTCGTGAGGGAGTGCGCTCGGCTTTACCGGGGTACAAACCTTGCTACATAGGGGAAGTGGGTGATAAATGTCTACCCACCGAATTTATAAAGATAAGGGTTTTATTCGGCTTTACCGATGCCCAAGTTGATGTAAATTTGGATCATGGACACATTTATTCGAAATTTGGGTTGAACTCAACGAAAGTATTCTCGATGGTTGCCGGATGTGTTTCCGGCTAAAGATAAATATTAATGTAATTTTATCGACCAAGAGTTCTAAAAGTAGAATCGATTAAAGAGTTAATCCACCGAGTTATATTGATGAGGGTTGTATTCGACTTTACCGATGCCCAAGTTAATATGAATTTGGATCTTGGAATCATATATCATAGTTGGGTAGAGGTCACTATGTAAATGCTTTACTTGTTATTTATAAGTATTAATAAAACGATAAATGTTAAGTTTTCCACTATTCCGTTATCATATTGTTCTATTTCTTTACCACAATTCATATACGATATCATTTCGATTTTTAATTCAAATATCCATTAAAACATCGTAACCAAAGACAAATATGAATTTTCTTCTAAAAAACCTCGTGTTATCCATTGGAAGGATCTCTTATGAAGAGTATAGATGAAAGTTATTCGTGATCAAAAGGGTTTTTGATTTTTGACTAACATATCTACTTACAATGAATTGTTTCTCATGTGCTTAATTGAGTTAAGTACGTTAAATCATTTTGGTGACTAGATTTGTTAGAAATCGTAATTGACCAAAATACCGCAACCACTTCAATAAAAGTTTTAAGACTAAACGAATAAATTGAAGAGTAGTCTTCATGAATTTCAATTTTGCTTAGCAAAGACTCATTGAAATGAGTGGGAGCATTATCTTAAACCGTTAAGAAAAAGGACGAGGTTGTAAGAAGTAAAATTAGAATGGAATTGATACAAGGTAATGGTAAAAGTTAAGTTATTGAGAATAACGATACTAACCTATCAATCCCGACCAATAAAGTTTCCATTGTCTTAATTGTTGGACGCTAGAAAGGAAACTACCCCAATTTATTGAAGAATCAACAAGTTAGTTGTGGGACATCTAATGGGACCTTCTTCTTTAAATGTTTATTTGATTGACATAAATTTTGCTAGTACTACTCAGTCAATATTAGAAACCGGTGGTGGTTTTCATCATTGTATTTGATACATAGGATGATTAGAATATGACGACTAGCAACAAATGATGTTGAGAGATAGAGTCATTGTGTACTCAATCTAGTTTTGGGTTTAAAGTTGTACTTAATTATGACTATTAAGTGCATAAACTTTGAATAAGAATATAATCTTGTTAAGATACAATAGAGGTTTCACTTTTGTGACCCTATACACCACGATTTGATGTATGGCTAGCCCATTATCAAGGTGAACATATTCTAAACCAAACTAGAATGATACATCATGTAGATGATGCAAGACTCAAATTGGTAACCCAAGATTAAACCTTAAGTTCTGGAATGATGAACGCAAAGAGTTATCGAGTACTCTTGAAACCATTAGATTGTTAATCTTATGGTATATGCGTATCTTGTATTCAAAGCAAGATGTCTCGTGCCTTTTGGTTGAAAAGAAGATCGAGGTTGTAAACCATTGATCCAGGATAGGTTGATCATTTTCTTTTACCAACGATTTAAGTTGACACTAATGTGTTCACTTCATAAGGTAAAAAGAGAAATCTTTGAAGAAGTTCAAAGAGTTACATGAATCACGATTTAGTCGTAATGGGATTATCAAAGTGAAGACTTTGATATAAGCCAAAGAAAATGTGATATAGTATCACAAGTTAATCTCTTTTAGCACGCACTATGGGATAATGTGTGGTTGGATAAAGAAATCAAACGCTATTCGATATGGTTTGGACTTTAATCAAGTTACTTTGAGTTACTTGATCCTTTTGAGGATTTTATCATATTGTCTAAATAATTTTTCCACTAAATCTAAAACAATTCATATGAGATATGAAATGGTAGGGTACCATGCTTGTAAGTTTTCACAAGAAACAAATGCTCATTTTTATTACTATAATCACCATTCTTGCAATCTTATCCTAAGATAATGTGAAACTTAAGAGAGAGTCTTAAGTAGGACATCAATGAGTTGGAATCAATGTTTTGATCATGTTATAAAACGTTTCTCGATAGGTCGAGAAGTTGTGTTTATACATAAAGTTTAGTGGGAGTTACGGTAATTTTAATTAGTCTAACATGTGGATGACATATTGATCATTGGGAATGATTTAAGACTTGGAGATATATAATACATCTTTAATATCCAGATTTATGGAGATAAATCAACATGATATTAGCGTCATATAAGAAGTCTTATGTTGATAAGATTCATGACTAGTTCAATCAAGTTGAACATATTTGATTGATTCCATTTGCTTTCGCTGCCGAATCAATTAAATGAGTAATGATGTATAACACTTCATATACTTTGAGTATGATGAATTGTTTCAAATTGAATTTAAGTAATAGTTACCAAATAGCCATATTGATTATTCTTAAGTGCTTGAAGAAGCATTAAAGATGCAAAGTTAAGTGTTTTTGCAATTCAGAAATTTGTGTAAGGGCTTACACTAATGACTATTGAGAAACCGTATTCGAAACACCTAAAGATGGTTAAGGAACCATTGTGGCTATGTTATTTAAGAAGTGGATTTGCTAGAATTGTTCTAAGCAATAAAGAACAATGAGAGATGCTTACAACGGAAATTGAGTACACTTGCAATCATGAGATGTGCAAAAGGATGGATCCCGCACACTGTGAAAACAGTGGGAGCTATTCTAAGGCTAGAGAGCTTATGTCTAGATTGGATTTAGACACGTACTCAGAAAGTTTTGTAATGCAAATGTATACATTACAAAGGAAAACGAGTATGTAGTAAGGTTGAGTAACGTACATGAAGTTGATAAAACCTACTAACCAAAGCCTTCTCATAGGCTTAACATGATGAGTCATGTCATATATCATTTCAATTGCATTGAGATGAACAACTACATATAAGATGAAAATTGATTATAAAAATATGAAGTAGTAATCAGGTATTGACTATTCATATGAGATAATCACATTTGTCGTTCGAGTTTTTAAATCTAAAAACTCCTTTTATACTTTGTTACATCCAAACGGGTTGTAGAGACAATATTGAACCACGTTAAAGTGAACACAGATTAACATGCTAGTTGCCCATAGTCACTTGTATGAGGTGACGTCTCGAAGTGACTAGAGTGTGATGCGATTGATGGCAAGTTCAAGTGCCATAAAGTCATATGAGATGACTAGTCGATCACATAGGCAGACTGTTAGGAACACTCTGTCGGGCAGTGACCGCTTATAGAGTTCTGGCAAATTTATAAAGCCTGGTCGTGGCGAGAGCTACTATAGTATTCTAATGAGTCGATTATTTTGACTAAAGACTGTTCACCTAAGGTGGCACAGTTTCAGATTAACTCTGATTTATGTTACTACGACCTTCGTAAATGAGGTCAAATGGGCATATTTTGGGTTATGATGGCTGTGGCTAGTCGAATGGAATAGTGCGATAGGAATTGTCCACCCCCTTGTCAGGGTTAAAATAATATCTCAGGGCCCTTCGAGGAGTAATGAACTGGAAATGCGTGGCCACGCTCGGAAGGTATCTATGGTAGATGATTCCGGTCAATCAGTTATTATCCAGATCGAGGAAACCACTCTCGATATGATCACTTGCAAGTATGACCTGGAAGACACCTTGCATTGAGTGGGAGATAGTAATAGGACAAGATAATTGGTGACGCACACTTGTCGAGGACAAGTGGGAGATTGTTGGAGTGTCCCCGATAATAATGCGATCACTATTGTCGATCATGATGATCACATGTTTAAATCTCATTTTAAGAATACATAAGAGATGATTCAATTATATAGTCAACTGATCAACATTAATCGGTAACGATTGGCTTGCTGGAGTTTGACGTTACTGTCGTGGGACGGTGGTGGTCAGTTGATCCCTTAAGGTCACACCTAAAGGATGATGCCCTAATCTATAAAGTTGATTAATTGTATGACGATACAAGTTCATCAATTCCTTAAAATTGAACAATTCAATTAGTGAGAAAGAATATTGATATCTTATTGTAATGGGATTAAATAAGATTTATTTTAGTAATAAAAATGCTTTATTACTGGAATTGCTTATTGTTTGAGAAACGATAGAGATAAGAAAGAATGGTTAATTATAATTACAAGATGTTGTGAATTATAATTAAATGCCCCATTTTATTTATGTGATCAAGTATCACTAGTCAATTTGTTGAATGTAATTTAATTAATTTATAAAATGATATTTATGTGATAAATATGCATTAAAATTAATTATTAACATGTAACATACTAAATGTGACATATTGTGTGTGTGGACAACGGGGGGCCCATGGGGGCACTTGGGAGGAAGAGAACAAGCGTTTGCATTTTGTTGGAGTCGCCACCAATTTTTATGGGAAATTGGAACCGTTCGAATACCTCGTGTCACGTCAAGACACAAAGTAGAGACATGAACACCAAGCAATCGTTACCCTTAGCATTCTATGTCTAGAATGACTCTCGTGGATGCCAATGAACACGGGTGTTCACAGAGATCTGGAGTAAGGGGTGAGGGTACGTATTAGGAAGCTCTTTTGATCGAACACCTAATCCCGCCCGCCTCGATAGCGGCCTCTACTAATGATTAGGGACATCATCTATACTCGATATATCGTCGATTATATGCATGCAATGCAACATCCAAGTTTTAATCCTAACATGTGAGAATTAGACTAAGTCGGTTGACATATAATTTAGCATACAATTGGGTCGAAGTAGGATTTAATGCTCAATTACATGTGAAGACATACAAATGCGATAAATAATAAAATGATAGAAAGCTATAATAAAAATACAATAATTACATCGGGTTTAGCGATTTATGTCGAAAATACCTTTAAAATGGATAATTTGAGAAAAAGAATAAAAGAAAGAATTAACGAACTGATCAGTAGGCGATAATACGGTTAATAGTTAATTAATACGTAAGCTAATTAAACTAGGTCAAGGAACAACGGAGTTCAGAGACAGAACTCAACCTGGAATAGGCGCAGCAGGACTGCGCCCTTTGGAAGAGGGTGAGTTCTGGCTGTGAAGCCGGAACTGCAAATCGTTAATGTTAATTGGTAATTTTAATGGATGATTACGATACTTACTCGGATGGAAGTGATTATCAGATTAATTACATGCGAATGAGGGTCATAAAAGCAATAAAACATGGATGAGACGGATTAATTATACGAATGAACGATAGATTAATGACATGGGTGAATTAAATAAGCTAAACATGATGAATTAACGACAAATTAATGACGAATACGACAAAAGACAGATGAGAATATATCAAGGATCGAATCTCAGAAACCTGATATGAACGAATCGAATTCCTACAACCCGGATTGAATTTAATGACGAAAACCCGCAAATATGGATTACTTGGAATTTAAGTCGGATTTAGTGATGAATTATACATATGAATGAATGATAAACAATAATATACATGAGATTATTAGACTATTGTATCGAAGAATTAGAGATAACAAATCAAACAAACAAAAGACAAACGAATTACGGAGGACGAAGGAAGAAGAAAGGAAGCAAGAACTGCGGCAGCCTCATGAAGAGGCGCATCAGGAACTACGCTCTTTCGAAGAGGCGCAGCAGTTGCCGCGTCCTTTCTCGACGGTTTGCCTTCTGGAAATCCATAAAAAGAGATTTTAAAGCACGGTTTTAGAAATCGGGTTTGAAGAGGTATTTTCGACATAAACTTTACATTAGTGATGATACAAAAGGTAAATAACAATAAATAAAAGAGATATTTACACCCTCAGACTTACATGTTTAACGAAACAAGAAGAACTAAGTTATCGATTAGTGATGCTTGACTCGAATGTAGACGAAAGGTGCCCTCGTGAGAGGCAAATGATTAGATTAATTAAGTTGATTGATGTGAAGTTGGTCAAATTGGTCGGTCATGCAAACGAGGCTGGTACTCAGAAGGATCCGAGCTTACGTGGTCGAATGTTCAAGCACGTAGACGCCAAAAAGTAAGAACAAAGGTCTAGAATGCAAAGGGAGAAGAGAAGGGCGGACACTCACGTGAGAAATATGAGGAGCGAAGGCTCCTATTTATACTAATCACGTGAAGGAATAGGGTTTCGAAGAGTCTTTGGAAGTGAATCTCGGAAAGATACGAAAAAGACGCAGAAAAGGACCTGGGAAGAGGCGCAGCAGTCACTGCGTCTCTTGGAAGAGGCGCAGCACCTGCTGCGTCTGTTCCCAAGTGGTTTCCTCCTGCGGAAGAAAGATTTCCGTGTTTGAGTTATAGAAGGACGGAATAATTTGGTTTTCCTTAATATCTTGTATGAATATTTCGGGAAATTATTTACCAAAGAATAAAGATTGTGAAATAATTATAAAATATGGAATAGAAATATCCGGAACATTCCAGAACATTCCGACTCGGGATTTAGCGGTTATCAGAAAATGGAGACGGTTTTAGGCCCGGACTCCAAATGTACTCTAATTACTGTCAAAACGACCGTATCGGCACGTAGATGACAACTAAGAGGTAGACATTAATATTTGAGCAATCACCTGACGACAAACTTATGAACTGTCACAAATCGTTCCGCGTAGCAAACATGCGGCCCAATCATCACCGGGTGGTTTGCGAGAGGTGCAGAAATGAGGTATCTACAGAGCCCCCACTTTGGCTGAGGCTTGGACAAGGCGAAAGTTAAAGTATAGCCATCAGGTCAATCGAAGATTACAACCTGACGACTATGGCGACGCGAGGCGACTCAAGGGGTCTGAGCCAAGGACCTGTCGTCGGGAACATTTTAGAGTCTGTCGACTATCGGGGAAGGTCGTTTAAAGTCCATTAGACTACGTAAGGAAGCTCGCCAGCCATAAGAAGAGATCATACCTGAGATTTCTGGACGAAACGGGCCTGAGGGCGCTTCGGCAAAACTCTTGGGCCTGAATATAACTTGGTATCTGAAAATACGAAGGCTTATTCCTGAAAAAAAGGGCATCTGAAGGATATGAGAAAACGATGATTCTGAGGAAAGACAGCAGGACACACTCTGGAACTGCTGGGAGAAATTTGCTTGTGTTCAGCTTCAAACAAACTTCTGAAGAATTCGGGGTCGATGTTGATCTCCATGTCTCGAGAGGGAAAGTCTATCCGCTTACTCTCGTTGGGGAACATAATCGGGAACTAATCTCCATGTCTCGAGAGGGAAAGTCTATCCGCTTACTCTCGTTGGAAATATAATGAAGGCGTGTCGAAACACCTGTAAAGGAATAAGTGCTCGCTGTGACAAGCAAGGTCTTGGAAGCGATAAATAACATATGATAGTCTGCCGCTGGCTTAGAAGTGCGGGTCTGAACGAACGATGATCGTCAAACGGACCAAAAGATAAAATAGCACGGGGAAGAGGCGCACCAAAGATGGGCCCACAAATAACGAACTCATAACGAATTTTTGAAAACACGTATGGAGAGAACACCAGGAAGAGGCGCAACAAGAGCTGTGTCACTTGGAATAGGCGCAGCGCCTGCTGCGTCTGTTCCCAAGGGTGCATTTTCTGCGTAAAAATGCGATAAACAGAGGGATTATTTCATTTGTTTCGAAACACAAATCACACAATACTCTCTCAAATCTCAACCATTTCCGCCAACGTTTGATCCAAAAGCTTGCATTAATCATGACTAATCGAGGTATGTGTCTCATTCTTGCATTAATCTTCTATATTTGCTCAATTTGGATCGAAAAAATTAGGGTTTTCAACCCAATTATTTCGAAAATTTGGGGCTTTTCCCCCAAATGCATTTGCCTTGTAAAATTGATACTAGAAATGGATAATTGGTAGTATAAGGAACATAACCATGTATTTGTTTCGAATTTTCGTTGAGTTTTGAGCATTTGAGTGAAATTGAGACGGTTTCACAGCTAGACTGTAAATTGCTTCGAAAATGGCCTTAGGATTGCCCATTTGCGATGAAACTTGATATTTGGGATCCTTGGATGATGGGTAAACTTACTACCATCTTGGATTTTCGGTTTGTGACGGCTTTTTCACAACACTTTTCTAAAGCATAATCGCCGTTATAACGAAATGCTGCCGAAATTTCGACTCAAACCCGGAACTACGCTTCAAATTAGGCTTGACTTGACCCTAATTACCACATGAGTGATTGGGTTTGTGAGAATATGGCCAAAGATGGCGAGAAAGGAGCGATTTCAAGGCTTCCAAAGGCTCGAAAATCCCTTAACCAAGGTCCGTCGTCACGTGACGCGGCCTAAACTTGCTTTAATGTTGCAGGTGATGAGGCTTCTACTTCTGGGAGGACTCCCATGGAGATAAACGCTGCTGTTGTCGAGGAGGCTTTGGAGCAGGCTTTCACCGCCGCGGTGATGGGTGCTGGGGACGAGGTCCACGAGGAGGGGGCTTTTGAGGAGGAGGAAGCCCCGAGGCGGGCCAACGTTGGACGAGGAGGTCGTCAGCTGAGGGGAGCACCCGCGTGGGCTGAGTCTTGGGAGAGTAGGCACTTGCTCTGGGCTGCAGAGGGTCACCTGTCCTACAGGACGGTGAAGAGTTTGTTAATTTTGAATCAATACTCATCACTCACCTTCTTTCATTCATTTCATTTGTTCATATCTTTTCCAACTTTCAGTCAAAACTAAAGATAGCTTTTGTTTTAAATCACAATAGGAGGCCGGGAACATCAGGTCGTTCTAGGGTTACACGACAGCGATGGAGTGCTACGAGCGGCTGTTAGCGGAGGAGCGCGCCATGATCGACCGTGGAGCGTTCGGTGCCTTGGTGCAGGCCTGGAGGGATATCGCGAAGAGGAAGTTGCGGGCTAACCTTAGCCTGGTCCGCGCTTTTTTGGACCGATTCTGGGACACGACTTCCACGTTTCACATGCCTTTTGGTGAGGTGGGAGTCACTCTGGAGGACTACGACATGATTTCTGGTCTGCCGTGTGGGACTGAGGCGGGGGAGTGACCGGAGACTGCCATGAGGGTGGACTCGGCCGAGGCGAGGAGGTTGATCGGCTGATACTTGTCGCCGAAGGCTGTTACAGTGCCGGATTTGGTGCCCAGTTCCTACGTTCGAGACTACTTTGCGGGAAAGATCCGGCGGTGACGACGATTGGAGGGAGAGATGGCTCCTCCTCCCCGTCTGCCGAAAGCGAGGGCCCGCTTGTGGCTTTGGTGGTTTATGTCTTCGATTTACCTCGGAGACAAGGGAGAGAGGTCATCGACAAAGCTTTTTCCCTTCCTTTCGATCCGAGCTCCCTAGGGCGTTGGGACCGGTCATCATGGTTTTGCGGTCCTCATCCGCTTCATGAGGGCCATGGTTCGTCCGGGAGTTGATGGAGAAGGGGACTTCTCCCGTCTTTGACTCGGACACGGCTGTTGGAGGTATAAACCTTCATTGAGACTAAAATCAATTCTTTTCCTTATCAAATCAATCAAATTACGAAAAATCGTTATTGACTATCTTGTTTCACAGGCGTGGGTGTACTCCTACTTTTCGAGCCTCTCGCCCAAGAGGACGGAGCCGCTGGAGAAGGCCTATCCCGTCGTGAGGGATTGGGTGATGTGCAGGACGGGGAGCAAGCGTTCCTCTCACGGTGTTTACCGGCGGGACGTGAACGCTCTTCGGCTGGACAGCGTGAGCATCTCACTTATATTCATTTTGCTTCTTCATTGCTTTTAATCGATCATAAGAATGATTCCTGGTTTGTCTTGTCCCAGTGGGTGCCCAGGCCTTGGGCGGAGTACGCTGGCGCGCCTCCTTTTGTGGCTGAGGTCCTTCGACCTAGGAGCTCGAGCTGGCTGCTGTTGAGGACGTCGATGGGTCCTGTGTGGTACTTGGGCGAGCGCTTGGCTCGTCAGTGCTCTCGGGACGTGTTGACGGTTCCCATCGATCCTTTTAGGACGATGTTTAGGGAGCCTTCCGAGGCAGAGAGGGAGGCTGACTTGGCTGGCATCGGTGGTAACGCCCTCCTTCTTCCTGGTGAGGACTACTCGGCGTTCCTCTACGGGAGGTTAGCGTACTGGCCGGTAGTGGTGAGTATCTCAACTCTTCTTCTTTACTTGATTTTAAAACTACGATGAAAGATCACCGATTAATGAGAAATATTTGACCTTGCAGGAGGTTGAGGCGGCGGGCATCGAGCCCCCAGAGTACCCCGAGACCCTTGAGTACACTGACGCGACTGGGAGGACGACGATCTCCGAGCTGCGTGACTTTGACGTGGCTGTGACGGATGCAGGCCTGGACGATTGGCAGCATCTGATTCGGAGGGTGAGTCTCTAATTCACATAATATTTGTGTAAGAACACATTTGATTGAACTTATTCAATTATTGAGAACTTCTTTCTTGAAAATGCAGGTCGCGCCGTCTCGGTTCGTGGCGTTATGGAAGGTGGCCAACCGGCTGCGAGCTACTGCCGTCGAGGCACTTATCGGCGGTCTAGGTCGTCAGGTACGAACCTTGTGCCTATTTCATTTTTGAATTTTGATTTCCCTTGTAATTGCTTGAAATGATTGACATGAGCCAATTTTGTTGTTTACAGGGGGACCGTGAGCTGGAGCGAGAGTTGGCCCAGTCTCGGGAGGAGACAACTCGCTTGTTGAGGGAGCTCGAGGTTCGAGAGGCCAAGATTGTTGTTCTCGCGGCAAGGGTTGCGGAGCTGGAGGGCGACCGACAGTAGTTTTGTTTTGTTTTTTGTTTGTATTTTGCACATTTTGTACATTTTGACCTTCATTTCGGACATTTCGGACTTTGGTTGGGGCTCGAGCCCCCAGTTTGCTGTACATTTCCTTTTCTTGGTTGTATATATGACGGCCTGAGTGCCTTTGTTGCTGGGTTGCGTTGCTTGTATCTGCAGGTTATCTTTGAACAGGTTTGGTAGATGACGGTTTACGCCGTCATGCTGCCGAAATTTACATAGAAATCACGCAAACATACATTTGTATATACATATGGCCTAAACTAGTGCAAAACGAATGACTCAACGGAATACAAAAGTAAAAATGCAAAAAATTTGCCGGAAATGACCGGACGGTAGGGAGGGTTACCCCCTAAAAAAAAGAAAAAAATAGAACCCTATAAGTTAGAAATGAAATGGTGAAAAAGACGTAAAAGAAATATATAAATTAAATAAATATATAATCTTTGAAATGAATGAAAATGGAATTGTAGATTATTTCCTAAAATGAAAATGTACAAGTGTAATAAAATGACGAAAATGTTGATATTGCCTCGAGATGCGTGCACACGGAATTAGGAAATACAAAATATGGTAATTTCCTTGTATTTACCAAAACAATAACCCGTAGGAATAGGAAATTATTTGCCACGGAATTAGGAAAGATCCTGATACGTGCATATTCTATACACTTTATCTGTGGTTTTGGCACGTATTTCCATGCATAATTGTTAGCTTAAGGCTACTATTTCTCCCGAAACGGTTTACTTTGCATTTTCTATGATTTATTGTAGGAATGAATGGAAGTAAGCTAAATCAAGCCTAATTCGTCCTCCGGAGGCAACTTCAAGGAAGCCCAGAAGAAGGAGAGTCGTACTCACTCACCTCGGGACGCGTGCATTGGAGTAAGGAGCTGTTTTTGGAGAAAAGAAGTGTTTCTGCACAGCACCATCAGTCGATCGACTATGCTGTAAATTCGATCGACCACTGAAGCTCATCAGACGCTACTGTTCTGCATTTACCAGTCGATCGACCATGCTAACTGGTCGATTGACCAGTCTTCGAGCTGAGAATTATTTTCTTCGTGTTAGACTTTTAAAAGCCCAACTTGTAATTAACTTTTGGCATTCTTTTTATCAGTAGAACGCAGCAACTTTTAGGTTATGCTTTTCATTATTGAAGAACTCAGTTTTTAGATCTAGCTTTGCTGACGGAAAACCTCGAATTCGGTACCTTGTTCTTTAATTCAATTAGTAAGTTTTATGCAATTCTTTTCTTCTTTTAATTCTTGTTATTTCAATTCTTGTTTTACCAATTTAATTCCAGAAATTCATCTCTTGTCTTTTGTCTTTTATTTAAATTCAATCATGTCAATCTTGTTCTTTGTTATCAATTTAGCAATTGTTTTAGTTTTAGTCATGCGTAGCTAATTGTTTTGATTGGGAATGAGGTGAACCATGGCATAAATTAGGATTGTTTGTTAGCATGAATTCTTCCGTTTCGGTTTTGTCGTCTGTTGATATGTCCTTTTGCTAGATTGAAAGATTAGTAATTAGAACTATCATTAGATTGGAATTTCTCTTGAGTGAAAGCTTTGAGAAATTTCGGGGAATTAGAAGACCGCAAGGTTAATTTGAGCATAGATCGAAAGGCTTGCTTATACCTCCTGAGACCGTATTATAGGATTTCTGTTACCTTATTGTCCTGACCATTGCCATGGTGAACCGAATTTCCCGATCCCTTTTTTATCTTGTTGAGAAATTTCATTTTAGCATTTAGTCAATTTAGTCAACCAATCTCAAAACCCCCCAATTAATTGTTACCTTCATAGACTGAAAATTAGCAAACAAAATCAACCTTGTCTCTCTGTGGTTCGACCCTTACTATCACTAGCTATAGTTTTAGTTTGGAATTATAAATTTAATTTTGATACAAAACGACGGTATCAAATTTTGGCGCCGTTGTTAGGAGACGGTGTAATTACATTTGCTTTATTTTAGTTTATTTTTCTTGTCTCAAGGAACTTTTGTTCCTTGAGACCGTTGCTTACCTTTGCTTCTAGTTTTGCTTTTGCACAGTTAGAAGACAGGTTTTTGAGAGGAAGACTTGAGTACTCTCATTTTGGCAATTATGGCTAAAATATATGATAATCTACAACCAAAGGAACACCATCTTCCAAAGGGGCACCAGTTACCTACCCCTACTACGGGTAACTTCGAATTTCGTTCCTCTTATATCGATTTAGTGGAGCGAAATCGGTTTCTTTGTCTACCGATGAGGACCCCTTGAAGCATATGGAGATTTTCACGGACTCATCATTGTTCCATACCTATACCAGCTGGGGTGACTCAGGATGAAGTAAAGGGGTTGATGTTCTTATACTCCTTGAACGATTCAGCTCGAGATTGGTATCGCTACCTTGATAAGGTAGCAACTGGAGTCACGGACTGCACATCTCTAGCATTAGCCTTCTACAAGAAGTACTTCCCACTTTCAAAGACTGACGCCTTGAGAAGTAAAATCACAAGTTTCCAAAGAAGGAGTGATGAAGGTTTTTGTGAAGCATGGGGACGTTTCAAAAGTTTGGTCCGAGTTGTCCCTCACCATGGTTTCCAAAGAATGGTATCTTTGCAACCTATTTTATAATGCTCTATATGATGATTACAAGGTCATCCTGGATGCAAATTGCTAATGGTAGGTTCCAAAACAATACCGGTCAAAGTAAAGGTTGGAACACTATTGAGGAGATGGCAGTCCATAGAGCTGAGTTTGGAAGTTCACGTGGAAAGTCACAAAAATAAAGTGATGAAATGAGTGCCGTTGTGACACTTATAACTTCTATTACTGCCCGTCTCAAGAAGCTCGAGATCTCTGAAGCTTCCAAGGAGAAAGTTGAAATACCTGTTCAAAACTCAGATGAGACCGAGAAGTTGAGAGAAATGGTTCAACTCCTTTTGGTTCAAGTGGCGAATATGGAAGCAGCCGGGATTGAGTCCTCAAGGAATTTTGTGAAGCAATTGGAGAATATAGAGGCTAAGCAAGTTGCTAATTCTTCAAGCAAATGTGAAGGGCTGATTGAAACGATTAATGCCATTAATCTCAGAAGTGGCCTCTCTTATGAAAGTCCTGACGAGCCAAAGGAAGACTCGGGAAATGATGAAGAAGCTCGTTTAAATTCTGGTGCAAAAACGAGCTCAATTGCCGATTTCCGTCGATCGACCAACATTGTCGATCGATCGATCGACCAAGCGTCGATAAAATAGTTTCGATCGAAACTATTCACACCAAAGACAAAGACATCGATCGATCGACAACATTGTCGATTGATCGATGGATCACCCGACGAAATCAATTTCGAACAGAACTGTTCACGCCCAGCCAAGTTGGTCGATCGACCACTCATATCAGTCGATCGACTGGAATCCCAGAGCAGGATGCAAATCCGTCAACTAGTTTGCATGATTCTTCACTCATTGATGATTTGACGGGGGTTTTAAACTTACGGAAGCCGAAGGTTACTGATCCTACGGCCAGTGTTGCAGTCCCGTATCCGGAGCGTTTGAAGGCCACTAAGCTGGAGCGTAAGTTTGGTAAGTTTATGGAGATGGTCCAGAATCTCGAGGTAACGGTTCCTTTCACTGATCTAATTACCCATATACCCTCTTACGCTAAATTTATGAAAGATATTTTAAATCGTAAGAGAAATTTTCGTGATGATGGTAATGTTGCTTTTGTGGAAGAGTGTAATGCTCTTTCGCAAATTAATGTGCCACCTAAATTAAAGGACCCGGGTAGTTTTTCAATTCCTTGCACTATAGGTAACCACGTAATGGAAAGGCCCTCGTGACTTAGGGGCCAGTGTCGTTGTCATGCCGTATTCTCGTTTGCGAAAGGTTAAATATTGGTAGACTTAAGGTGACCGATATTACCGTTCAAATGGCAAATAGATCGACTCAGAGACCTATAGGAGTTCTAGAGGATGTACCCGTTCGAGTGGGTAAGTTTTTTATTCCTGTCGATTTCGTTGTTTTGGACATTGCAGAGAGACAATCGATACCTATTATTTTAGGCATCGTTCTTACATACAAATTTGGCCGTGATAGATGTTAAGCGCGGAACCATCACCTTAGAGGTAGGGGATGACACCATTGAGTTCGATCTTGCTCACAAGGCGATCGAACCTCGCCGATGAGGATACGTGTTATTCCATTGATATTGTTGATGGTCATTACTTGTAATTGGAGGGAATCCTTAGCCAAGGATCCCTTAGCTGATCTAACCCGTTTAGATGAGTGTGCAGGTAATACATTGGAGAATGCTGAGGAGCCAGATGCTTTGGTAGCCTCAATGGAGAGCTACGAGCTCAATGAGGAAGAAGATGAGATGCTCTTGAGCTTGCCCAACGAGAACTTGGTCAACACTTGCTACACCATTGAAGCTGATTCTGTCTATGCTGTAGAGGTAAAGGTCCCGGAGCGTAAGCCACTTCCTCCTAATCTTAAGTATGTTTTTCTAGATGATACGGAGCAAAGATCCGGCTATTGTTAGCTCTAAGCTTAATGATGACCACGGTATGCCGCTTTGATGTGTGTGCTTAAGAAAAATAGGAAGGCTTTGGGTTACTCTTTGGATGACATTAAGGGCATCACCGATGTTTGTATGCACAGATAGAGCCGGAGGAAGGCCACAAGCCTTACGATGGGTCAACGCAAGTTGAACCCGAAGATGCAGGAAGTTGTTATGGCCGAGGTGATGAAACTACTCGATGCGGTATTATTTATACGATTGGCAACTCCAAGTGGGTTAGCCCATTCGTAGTCCCGAAGAAAGGAGGGACTACCGTGGTTAAAAATGATAAAAATGAATTAATACCAACTCGAGTAGTGACAGGGTGGCGGATGTGCAGTGATTATAGACAGTTGAATGCCGCCACCAAGAAAGACCACTTCCCCCTCCCTTTTGTTGACCAAATGACTGAAAGACTTGCTTCTAACAAATTTTTCTGTTTTCTAGACGGATATTCAGGGTTATTTCAGATCCCTATTCATCCGGACGATCAGAGTAAGACCACTTTTACCTGTCCTGTAGTGTTTTTGCATATCGTAGAATGCCTTTTGGGTTGTGTAACGCCCCTGCTACCTTTCAGAGGTGCATGATGGGGATTTTTTCTGATTATATAGAGAATATTACGGAAGTATTCATGGATGATTTCTCAGTTTATGGTAGTGACTTTGATCGTTGTTTAGCTAACCTTGATAAAGTCATGCAGCGTTGTATAGATGTTAATCATGTTTTAAACTGAGAAAAGTGTCAGTTTATGGTCAATGAGGGAGTTGTGTTAGGGCATCTAATTTCTGATAAAGGTATACATGTTGATAAGGTAAAGGTGCAGGTGATTGAGCAATTACCTCCTCCCGTGAATGTTAAAGGAGTGAGGAGTTTACTTGGTCACGCTGGTTTTTACCGGCGTTTCATTAAGGATTTTTCAAAAATTGCTAAACCACTTACACATTTGCTCCTTAAGGATGCTGTCTTTGAATTTACTGATGAGTGCCTTACCGCTTTTAACAGGTTAAAGGAGGCCCTAGTTTCTGCGCCAATCATTCAAATTACCGATTGGGACCTCCCATTTGAGATCATGTATGATGCCGCGATTATGCGGTCGGTGCGATTTTGGGACAAATGGAAGAATAATGCTTTGAATGCCATATATTATGCGAGCCGAACTCTGGATGAGGCTCAAATTAATTATTTTACCACTGAGAAGGAGTTTCTAGCTGTAGTTTTTGCCTTTGAAAAATTTCGGTCTTATTTGTTAGGTTCTAACGTTATTTTTTATACTGACCATGCAGCGTTGAAGACTCTCTTTATTAAGAAAGATGCGAAGCCGAGACTTTTGAGGTGGATACTCCTTTTGCAGGAGTTTGATTTGGAGATCAAAGACAAGAAAGGAGCCGAGAATGTGGTGGCTGACCACCTATCTCGTCTCCACCGACGACGAAAGGGAGGATTCGTTACCTATTAATGATTCTTTTCTTGATGAGAGTCTGTTAGCTATTACTACTTCAGGGTCTTATCCACCTCCGTAGTTTGCTGATTTTCCTAACTTTGTTTGTGATGGGTAGGATACCACCCGAGCTTTCATGGCGTGCGAAGAAGCGGTTTGCTTATGATGCTAGACAATATTTTTGGGATGATCCTTATGTTTTCAAGGAATGTGCAGACGGTCTCATCCGGAGATGCGTACCTCAATGGGAGGTGAAGGATAACCTAGAGGCTTGCCACTCTTCTGCTTATGGTGGTCATCACGGTCCATCCATGACTGTAGCTAAGGTACTCCAATCTGGTTTCTATTGGCCAACTTTGCATGCGGTTGTCGCAATTTTGTTCTTGAGTGCGATGCTTGTCAAAGATCGGGGAATATTTCCAAGAGACATGAGATGCCACAGATAGGCATTCTTGAGGTTGAGATTTTCGATGTCTGGGGCATTGATTATCAAGGACCTTTTCCGAGCAGCCAAGGTAATAAATATATCCTCGTAGCTGTAGATTATGTATCCAAATGGGTGGAAGCTATTGCTACTCCCCATTGCGATGCAAAGGCCGTGATTAAACTGTTTAAAAAGATTATTTTCCCTCGTTTTGGTGTCCCTCGGGTCGTCATTAGCGATGGGGGAATGCATTTTAAAGAGAAACAACTTAGTGCTTTATTGACTAAATTCGGTGTCCAACATCGTAGAGGTTTGGGGTATCATCCCCAAACTAGTGGTCAGGTTGAGGTTTCTAACAGAGAATTGAAAGACGTCTTAGCTAAAGTTGTTTCTAAATCACGGAAAGATTGGAGTCTTAAGTTTGATGATGTCTTATGGGCTTATAGAACTGCGTTTAAAACGCCAATCGGGATGTCACCATACCGATTGATTTATGGTAAGACATGTCATTTACCTGTTGAGTTAGAGCGTAAGTCCTGGTGGGCTATTTGTGATTTGAATTTGGATCCTAACCTCTCTCGTGAGAAACGCATGACACAAACTTGAATGAGCTAGAGGAATTTAGGTCACGGCCTATGACAATGCAAGGATCTACAAGGAGAAAACAAAGCGCTTGCACGACAAGAGAATCATCAAGCGCGAGTTCCATATTGGCGATAAGGTACTTCTTTTTAACGCTCGTATCCGTTTATTTCCTGGTAAGTCAAATCCAGGTGGACTGCCCTTACACGGTCACACAAATCACAAAGTTCGATCGTTGAATTGGAGACCTCTGCTGGAGAAAGGTTCAAGGTTAATGGCCAATATGTGAAGAATTATCATGGATCAGATGCATATGTTAGGAAAGTCGAGGTATTGTACTTCGACCCGTTATCGGATGATGCAGAGTGAGGTAAGAAGGTCGTGCGGGACCTCTTAAACCAGCGCTAACTGGGAGGCAACCCAGGTTGTAATTATTTGTAATTTAGGATTTTTATTTTGTTATTTCATTTAATTTGCATTTTTGAGTTCTTCTGTATTCTTTAATTCCTTTCAATTTGCAATTTATTGGTTTGGGAATATGCGCGCCTTTGATGAATTTTGCAGGAATTTATTTTATGCAAAGTGCGTAGGTGGAATGCTGGATTTTTATGAAAGGAAGACAGGAAGTTATGATGGCAAAATGAATTTTGACGAATTAAAGTCCAATTGCCAGCTCTAGCAGTCGATCGACTAAGTGGTGCAGTCGATCGACTGAAGCGGAGAAACCAGAAGCTACTGTGTAGGGATATTAGTCGATCGACTGGGTCAATGAGTCGATCGACCAATACACGAGACTCCAGAAGCTGTTAAAGGACAGACCGGTCGATCGACCGAGTAAAGTGGTCGATCGACCACTCCGCGGGATCAGATTACAACTAAAAGGGAAGTTTTCACTCATTCACTCATTCACTTTCACAAACTCAGAAACTCATAAGCAAACCCTAAGTTTATCCCCCTTTTCGCGTTTTTCAACTGAATCCCGTCTTCCACTTGATTTTTCTTGCTTTAATCTTCAAGCTTCTTCAAGGTATGTCTCTAATCTCATTTCCATGCTCTATTTTCGATTTTATTGCGGTTTTTATGCAAAATTTTCGAGTTATGTGCTTTTGAGATGGAAAAATCGATTTGGGGAAATTGATTTTTGGGATTGATTCTTGTCTTTTACATGCTTTAATCGCTGTTCTACCCTTTTCCCCTTGATTCTCGGCGCTAGCTAGCAACGAGGAAGCGATTAAAGCCGTTTTCCCCAAAATCTCGAAACCCTAATTTGCGTTTCACATCTGATTTTGATTCGGGTTTCCGTAAATTGACATTGCTAGGGGATTTCTGTTGCTAACGAAGATTCTTTTGCAGGTAACAACAATGACAAAAGGGAAGGAGCACATGCACGAGGGACAGTCGAGCCAAGGCCCTCCCAAGCGGCCACGCGGACCTCCACTGATGATAGAGGCTACTACGGATAGTCTACCTGACTATCCGCAGGTTATCTTTGCTGATTCTACTCAACGTGCTAAGTTTTCCCTTTTTGTTGCGAGAATGAAGGTCGCAGCTACCCGGTTTCTCCATAAAGATACTTTGGAGAAATTAGGCTGTTATGAGTCGGTTGTGTCCCTGCTAAATGGGACAGGTATGATGGGTCTTGTGGACATGGCTGAGTTCACATACTATGTTTTGACCCTCGAATTCTTTTCGTCCTATGCTTTTGATTCAGACGCTTTCATGGCTGATAAGACTAACCCTTGCATTTCCTTTCGACTTTTCAATGTCAACTACTCTCTGACATTAGCTGATTTTGCCGGTTTTCTGGGTCTTTATTTCGGGGGCAGAACCTCGGACACCTCTGATGTTCATCGAATCATGTGGTCTTGCATCAGTGACTTTCACGGGCCTAAAAGGACGGGCACTTCGGTCCACTTGCCCCCTCTTCGCTATTTTCTACGGCTAATGGGTAATACCATTTTTGGCCGTAAAGAGTCTAATAATGTGAATAATATTGAATTGTCAATCATAGCGGGCTATCTGAACATTGAAAGTCGGGTAGCCCGTATCTATAACATTGCCTACTTGACTGCCGCTCACTTTCAGACTGTAAGTGAGGGCACTTTGACCACTATTGCTTATGGTGGGTTGGTGACGCGTCTCGCCAACCGTCTTGTTTTACTTTTCCCTCGACAGGAGTACCCTATCGACCCTGACCTACGTTTCATGGACCTTCCCTACGCGAGGGCTGTCTATTGGGTCGATAGACAGATGCGGTGGGAGATAGATTCTTTCATCTGTGACCGCATCCCCACATCGGCTACCCTCCCCGTCCCGCCCCTTACCACTCGTTCGGGGGCGCTCGGCGCCCTTGCCTAGTTATAGGCTTCCTCCGGTGGCGGCCATCGCATCGCTAGCACTTCGAGGAGAGCTCGTGCCTCCACTTCACATGCACCCTCTTCCTCCACTCCGGCCCACCGCTACCCGGACACTTTTCGACCTCCTACTCCTTTGGTTGTCCCTCCGGTCATGGACCGAGGGCAATGTCACGTGTGTTGGGTGACTTGTGCAGAGCTTTGACCAAAGACAGCTAGACACGGCTCTAGCCCTCTACCCAGTTTACGAGGAGTTAGCCCGAGGAGGGATGCTCCCACAGGGTGGTTGGACTCACCCTTCCTACTTTGTTCCCCCTGTGGGCGGCTACCCTCAGCCTGCCAGGAGACCCCCTCCCACTACTATCGCTGGTGCCTCCACTTCCGGAGAGAGCCACCGCGCCCGCGCTGCGAGGCGGAGGAGGAGGAGAGCGACTCGGGGTCCGACGAGGACAGAGATTCTGATTACGATGGTGGAGATTAGATGCTGGTGACCTCCCCGTTTTTGGCTGGTTTGGGGAGGTCGTATTTTGTGAGTTCCTTCCTTTATTTATTAGCTTCCTTTTATTTTATTATGCTTTTATTCTCCCATTTTTCTGCTGGTGATTTGCTGCTGAGCACAATGAGGGCATTGTGCGTTTTGGTTTGGGGAAGTTATTTGCATATGCCTTTTATTTTGCATCTGCATTTGTTTTTGTTGCATTTCAGTCACATGTTTAGTGCATTTCTGTTTGCATTTGTTTTTTTTCATTCATTCATAAAAAAAAAAAATAATAATAATAAACAAAGAAAAATTTGGAAATTCAAAAAAATCAAAAATATCACGTTTACTTTTGCATATAGTTGAGTCGGATTGGAGTTATTAATGATGATTTTGCACTATTAGTCAAATATGCCATTCCATGCCCTTTTCACAGCTGTTTAGCGAGAATTATAAGTGATTTCTCAAATTTTGTTATGGAATTCATTTCGGGTAATTAGACTTGACTCATTACTTTTGGCAAACTACTTATACTTTCTGAGATATAGAGCCTATAACTGGTGACATTCATGACCGGTTAATTTAGGATTGAGAGTAGTACTCCCTTCATTTCATGTTTTGCACGTGTATGAGTTTTGATTGCTTATTGCCTATACGCATTGGTTTGTGGTCGGTATTGCATGTTTTGAGAACTATTGCATCCTCCCCCTTTCTCATTTTACCCCATTAACTCCACTATAAGCTATAACTGCCAGTTGCCCTCAACTACATCCCATACTTAGCCTACCATTGTGCCAAGCTAGGAAGTAGTAGAGGAATTTTTGTCGCATTAGAAGCAGTTTTGGTTCGTTTTGTACTGATGGAGTGAGTACTGATGAGAAGTGAAGGGGATGTTAATGTCTCAGCTGAAAAGAAAGAAAAAAATTTCAGAAAAAAAAGAAAAAAAAAGAGGACTTACCTGGGCAGAGAGCTCTGGTTGTGATAGGGTGGTCGATCGACTGCCATCACTGGTCGATCGACCACCAGTTCAGAAGATGAAAAACAAAAAAAAAAATGAAAATGAAAGAAAAGAAAAAGAAACAGACAGAAAGAAAAAAAAAGAGGAGTTTTGAAAATAATAAGGTTTTGGTTGAATAAGTGATCGGAGCCATTTGGTGTTCACAATTAAGCATATGTGGTCGTTGGTCAATGGTCGATACAAAACACAATTTATACTCCACGAGCAACTCTACAATTAGCAAAGAGGCAAGTAAAGGTCGGATCCCAAGGGACGGGTATTGAAATGAGAATTCTATTGTAACTAGTAGTGTCTAGGGGTGTCACAAATTTGGTTGATGTAGAAGGTTACTAAACTAAAATAATAATGAAAGTAAACTAGCAAGATGAATAAAATAAGGGGTGTAAACAATTGATTAAAAGCACTAGGGTGTCATGGGTTCATAGGGGATTCATGGGATATGATCATACAAACATGTTCTCAAATTATAAGCAAGCAATTATTGTTGTGATGGATTGAGTTGGGTTATTTCTTACAATCCTAGGAAAGTTTGGGTCCCGGAGCCGAATCGATTAGATTGTACAACACCTACAAGTCGACTTAATCTTTCCTACTCAACACATGCATGGTCTAACAAGACTCGAGTTGGTTTATGTCTTACAAGTCAAGTTGAAAGGATAGAAGATGATAGTAAATGCAAGGATTCATAGGCTTAGCATTTCATCAAATATAACATGTGCATGTATTAAGATCAAAACAAGCAAGCAAATAAGATATGAAAGCATATCAATTTAAGCATGAATCATTCCCCATGTTGGTTTCCCCTAATCACCCATTAAACCCTAGCTAAGAGACTACTCACTCATTATCATATTGATCATGCTAGAAAGGTTGTCAATCATACTAACATAATGAAACATGATGAATAAATGAAAGTAATTAGCAATAATTAAAAAGGGATTAAGAGATTATACCTACTAATGATTCCAATAATAAAGATGCAAAGAATAATAGAAGAACTTGATGATTGATGGAAGGTTGTCAATCTCCCAATAAACCCAATAATCTTCTAATTACCCAAAATAAAGGAAGAACAAGAGAGAGATTAAAGAACTAAAACTTGAATTAAAACTTGATTAATATTTGATTACAATATTGAAGAGAGATTTGATTTATATTAACTACCCTAATTATTGATAAGAAGAACATGCTCCTCTAATTAGACTAATGGGGTATTTATAGTGAAAATTAGGGAGGATGCATTAGGGTTAACTAAGGGCTAAACTAGTAATTACACTTTTAAGTTGAGCAAGGAGACTCCGGTATTGTCCGAGAGAAGGGCTTCTCTTATCGTGGCTTGAAGAACGAAACGTCTTTGTCTTTGAAATCCGTGCGGATGGGAGTCGGGACGGCCGGATTTGGGCTGGAGAATCCGAGCGGATTCTTGGTCAAGACGCTCGGATTGGCGAGGTGGAATCCGAGCGGATTCCTTTGAAGGACGCTCGGACTGGCGAGGGCGGACGGACGGATTGTGTACAATCCGTTCGGATTGTCTGGCAGCAACTTTTCTTCTTCTTTTCTTCCCTTTTCTCCATGAATTCCTTGGGGATTTCCTTGGGGACTCAAGGATCCTTTTCTCAACAATGTTCTTCTACTATAATATGTACAAAGGCCTTCTAGTCTTGTCTCTCCTTGATGCTTGGTCATTGAATACAATCAATTTAGCCTCGTTTTGCCATGAAAATGCAAGATTCTTACTCCTTTCCTACCAAGGGATCAAAATCTCAAAGAATATGCAAAACAAAGAACTAAAGATAAGAAATGACCCAAATAGGCACTAAAAAGCATGGAAACAATGGTAATTCGGGGGCTAAATATGCGCCAATTATGGTCGCATCAAATATCCCCAAACCGAACCTTTGCTCGTCCCGAGTAAAGAGGTGACAAAGACTAGGACCAATACTAACCTAACCTAATAATAATAGCCGATATGAGACAATTAGCGGGTCTCACTCCGCCCCTTCAACTCACAACAAGACAACCATGAGGTAGGATGCCTTCTTGCAAGGCAAGGTGGGTCTTGCCAAAATGGCGACACATCCAAACATTAAGCACACAAAAACACATAATGGATGCATCTACAAAAAGAATAGCCACTTTCCTCATCTAAGTGGCGGAAATTATCTACAAGGGAAGCAATTCAAGGGTACACAATCCTTCATAGATGCAATTTGTTCAAACTACTAAGCCTAGAAGGATACCAATAAATCACCTCCAAAATGTGTCAAGCTAGGGTACCTTTGTCCTCAATCGTTAAATGCTTTTGTCAAGAGTAGACTCCCTATGGTGTTAGAAACACTGGAGGATCGCGGAATTCCCCCTCTTGCCTAGACAAGAAGAAGGGTCGTCCCCTCTCTACCATGCACAAAAATGGATACGATGGATAAAGGGATCGATAGTAATTGAGTTTCATTTCGGGAGTTTGCTTTTATTTTTTGTTTTTCCCCCCAATTTCTTGTGGCATATAACATTTTGAGAACACTTTCTTTGCCATTTCTTTTTGATTTTTGGCATTTCAATACTTGACAACTTTTTTGCATTTCTTTTTGAACATTTTCAAAGTCACCCCAATTAGTAACGAGGGTGCCTTGTATTTGAAGCATAGGAGTTCTATTTTTGCTCCTCTTTTCATTTGATGCATTTTTTGCAAACTTTCTTTCACTTTTCATTTCATTGAACTCAAATTGATTTCTTTTTGTGCCCATTCCCTTTGATGACATAAATGTGGTAGAACATGGATGAATGATAGAAGTATGCATGGTTTCAAGGGTCACCTTGGAATAAACGGTAGCCAAGGAGTTATCACACCACAAGGTACTCTTGACTAGGCCTTAAACCATGGGTCAAAGGATACTAGCATGACACATCCTAGGGTGTTTTACAAGCATTCTAACAAGCAAAGTCTTAAGAATAAAAAGCATCTACTAGGGCCTATATACACTTGTCAAGCTTCCCAAATAGACGGTTTCGCAAAATTTTTCTAACATGCAAACTACATGCCATGATGCAACTAACATTTATACATCCTAATGCAAATGATTCTACCAACTAACATGTCATATAAACTAAATGCAAGTCCTAAGTTCACATTGTTTTTACCGCATCAATCAAAATAAAGCCACATAGTCATTAACATAGAGAGGAAAAAGGAGATTGGAAAGATCATACCATGCGGTCTTCAATATCCTCATGTCTCGGATGTGGCGTAGTCGATCAAAGTGAACAAGGATAAACAAACACAATATATACAAGACAATATATACAAAGGAAATGAACTTGTTTTTGGTTTTTCAATTTTTTCAGTTTTTTTTTTTTTTGATTTTTGAAATTTTGAAATTTTTATGGTTTTTGAATAAAAGTTAAGTGTTAGAATTCCCATCCCCACACTAATATGGGCATTGTCCTCAATGGCCAAAATGATGGAAATTATGCAAAATGATGCATGATTTCTATACTAAATGCAATTCTACACTAAGCTACACTACATGATGCATGGTTTTTTGTTATGACGGAGAGGATAATTTAGATTACCTCCCGTTGTGTATGCATTAAATTCCCCAAACCAAATAAGACACTATTGCTAATGTCAAAGCATGGGTATAGTTCATGCACACACTATGCTATGCATGAAATTAAATTGTCATTTTGGATTTTAAAAAATGGGAACGATAAAGAACGCCTCAATGGTACCGAGGTGTGAGTCCTTTGATGTTGCTAGGACTCCTACAACAATGATCAAAATGAAATAAAATACAAAGAGATATAGACATACCATGGGAGTGTAGGAGTCTCCAAGGCTAGTCTTCCATCATGCTATCATCATCACCACTTCCCTCATGAGAAGTGGTCACATTGCCACTTTCCTTGGCACTTTCTTCATCACTTTCTTCATCATCATCTTCACCATCTCCTTCATCATCTCCACTTGCTTCTTCCTCAATGTTATCATCAAATTCTTCATCATTTCCAACAACCTCATTGTCTTCCACCACGTCCCTAGATGCACCCGGAAATAAGGCTTCTTTATCCGCCCAACTAGGCAAAGGACAAGATGGATCAAGGAGTCCTTGCCTAGCTAGATGTAAGAGGGGAGGATATTGAGCCAAATAAGCATTCTTCCGATCTTCATAAGCTTGCTTGTGCATGGCTTGCATAAGAAGAGTGACATAGTCTTTTCCAATTTCAACTCCTTGCGGTTTGAACTCTTCATATTCAAAGGGGTAAGGTGGTATAACAATGGAAGAGGAGGGAGTCTCATGATCACCCTTTTGTTGTTGAATGATGTACTCGGCTTCCTTGGATAGGGGAAGTAAATAGTTGGCCCGGTGGACACTAAGACGGCAAATCTTGGCGGGTAAAGTGAATGATCGAGCCTCACTAGTAAGCCACCCATACTTGTTGTCAAGGGGATTGTGATCACCCACTTAAACTTGTTAATCATGATGGACATATCAATAAGATGGCCACCTTCCTTTGCCTTGTACTTGCTATCCTTATTGAAATTAGGATCAAAGTGCTTGGCTAGGACCGTGACAAGGCCGCCATTAACAATAACGGTTTGACCCTTCTTCCCACTATCTACATGGAGCCATCTATCAACCAATAGCCTCAAAGAATTGTAAGGCTTGGTGTGAATTCTTCCAATATTCAAAGTTGATTCAAGGAGAATAAAATCGAGTCCCGTGAAATGATTGGTGTCTTTTCTAGCAATTATGGTATTTCCCACAACTTTGTGCCATACTCTTATGCCCGGATGATGGACCAAAAGAGAACGACAAGCATGAAAATCTTCAAATTTCCTCCCGGAGATTGCCTCCCAAAGAGGCTCGGGGTCATACTTACCATATTGCTTATAATATTTATGTGCATCGCTAAGACCCAAAATTCCACCCAATTCCGGAAAGGTAATGCGTCTACTAGTGTTAGCTAGACGAAACTCAATATTTTCCCTATTCTCAACTTTTGTCACTTTTAAAGAACTTAAGAATTCCAAGACAAGGGAGGGGTATGTTACTTCCTTCATTTCAAACAATTTCTTTAAACCCATGGCATTGAAAAAGACTCTTGTTTGTTCAAGAACACCTAACTTCTCTAAAGCATCTTGACATATGAATTTGGTGGATTGGATTTGTTTCATAGCAAACTTGACAAATGTATTCCTATGGGTATCGGAGATGAAAGTTACCTCCGGATAATGTAAGAGTTGATCGATTACCGGAGTAGAAGGTGATGCTCCCATAGAAATTTGTTGTTGTTGCACTTCCAAGCTTGGTGTTGCTACCACCATTGCCAAAGCTTTCTTTGTTTGTAGAGCTTTTTGCCTTTGAGAGAGAGCCTTTGCTTTTGGTGCCTTTGTTGCCTTTGTTGCTCCCTTTGTTCTTGCCATTTGATGAACTAACCAAGTAAAGAGTCAAAAATCTTCAATTTGTAGAATGCCCAAATCGATTTGAAGGTGAAAGGCTTTGCCTTTATGAAATCAAAAATCGACTCAAAGGTGAAGATTTTGTGCTTGGTTTTGATTGTTATTGAAGATGGAGTGATTGATTTGTTGTTTGAAGGGTGGTTTGATTTGATTTTGGTGAGTTTTGTTGAGGGTTTTTGTTTTTGAGATGGAGAGGATGAGGGTTTTGTTGTTATGGGTAGTGTTTATGAATGAATGAATGAATGAATGAAGGTGGGATGGGTATTTAAAGAGCTCGACATTTTCAAAACGCAGGGACAATCCGTGCGGATTGGGCGCAATCCGTGCGGATTCTTCAGCTTCAAAAATTTCAAAATCCCGCCTAGAGACGGGCGGATTAAGGGAATCCGCTCGGATTCTTTTTGTGAGACGGGCGGATTTTGTGCGGGACGGACGGATTCTTATCCGAGATTTTTCTTTGTTTTTCCCAGTGCTGCAAGACGGGCGGATTGTTCACAAGACGGACGGATTACGTGAGACGGGCGTCTTTCCGTAAATCCGCTCGGATTCTTCAACGATCAAGAATTTTGCAATTTCAGCTCAGCCCAAGACGGGCGTTTTCTCGAGGGGCGCTCGGATCATCTTCAGACGGGCGGATTCTCGAAATCCGCTCGGATTGGTCCTTGTGTACACGGATTCAGTTCCATCCGTGCACAAACGCATTCCCTTATCATTCTTTCTTTCTTTCTTTCAAATCTTGTGTTCTTCATTGTGGGGGCACTACTAAGGCATGAATAGCCTAGGCAATTGCCATCCCCACACTAAGGTAAAGCACTACACATCAATTGAAATTGTTAATCCCTCCCTCACTTCTCTCTTTTCATGACAATTATTTTGATCAAAGTAAATAAAATCCAAAAATGACAAAAATGCAATACAAAAATTGAAAAGCAAGTTAGGGAGTTAGAAATATTTACAAGTGGTGGTTTAGGGAGGACTCCACCAAACTCTCATTCTTGATGAGATGTCAAGGGGGCATGTTCAAGGTGTTGTTGATGTTGCTCAACACATTAAAGAAGTAATCAAAAGCTTGTTCATTGTTGTGGTAGAGGTCCTCAATAGACCGTGGCTCTTGTTGTTGATCATGATCGATGGCATGCCCAATGTAGGGATTAAAACTCCCTTCAAATTCGTCGTCCCAAAGACCACAAACTTCATTGAGTTGATCATTGAAAATCTCTTGCTTAGATGGAGACAACTCTCCCAATTTCTTCTCTTGGCCAATGAGGCCATCATCTTCTTCCTTGGTTGATTTTGATGAGCTTTGCAAGCTCTCCTTGTCACAATTCACTTGCTCTTTGAATGGAGCATCTTCAATTTTCTTCCTCCATTGGAGTTCCGATTTCTTCCTTTCATCTTTCCGGCTATAATGATCAATCATGAAACATGGCTCATGCAAACGAGGAGCTCTCATGGTCTTGTCAAGATTAAAAGTTATGCTTTCATCTCCCACTTCTAGAGTGAGCTCTCCATGTTTCACATCAATCACCGCACCCGCGGTGTGTAGGAAAGGTCTTCCTAAGATGATTGGAATGTTGGAATCTTCCTCCATATCAACAATGACAAAGTCCACCTGGATGAAAAACTTCCCAATTCGCACGGGGACATCTTCCCATATCCCTAATGGTGTCTTCGTCGATCTATCGGCCATTTGAAGAGTGATATTGGTGCACTTAAGCTCTCCCATTCCCAACCTTTTACTTACCGAGTACGGCATGACACTCACACTAGCCCCTAGATCACATAAGGCTTTGTTGATCGTTGTGTCGCCAATGGTACATGGTATTGAGAAGCTTCCCGGATCCTTTAACTTTGGAGGTGAACTCCCTTGAAGTATTGCACTACTCACCTTAGTAAAGGCGATAGTCTCAAGTTTCCGGATCGACTTCTTCTTTGTGAGGATATCTTTCATGTACTTTGCATAGGCCGGAACGTGATTGATCAATTCCGTGAAAGGAATTGAGACTTCTAAGTTCTTCACAATTTCCATGAACTTTCCAAGTTGATCATCAAATTTGGGCTTGGCTTGACGACTTGGAAAAGGAAGTCTAACCACAATGGGCTCCTTCTCTTTGGCTTTGTCTTCATTTTTCTTTAAACTTTCTTCTTTTGATGATTCCCCTTCTTTGGGACTTTGCACAATTTCTTCCTTTTCACTAGCTTTCACAACTTCATTCTCAACTTGCTCCTTTGGTGCTTCATATCTTGTACCACTTCTCAAGTGAATGGCACTAACCGTTTCATGTCTAGGGGGATTACTTTGAGGTGGTAATTGCCCCTTTTGTCTTTGTGAGCTTGAAGATGCTAGTTGAGTCAATTGTGTTTCCAACATCTTGGTGTGAGCTAGAATGTTGTTGATGGTGGTATCTTTTGCTTGGCTATCTTTTTGCATTTGAGTGAAAAATTCTTGTTGATTCTTTTGCATTTGGAGGACCGCTTTTTGGACATCAAAACCTTGGTCATTTTGGTGATTGTATGGATTTTGATTTTGGTAACCTTGGTTTTGATTGTAAAAGGGTCTTTGATTTTGATTTCTCATGGGTGGTGGAGTGTATGTTGTTTGAGGGTTTTGAACATTTTGACTTTTGTATGAGAGATTTGGATGGAACTTGGTGTTTTCATTGTAAAAATTTGAATAAGGGGTACCACTTTTGTAAGCTTGGAAAGCATTAACTTGTTCGGTTGTTCCCCTACATTCACTTGAGTCATGACCCAAGGTTCCACAATTCTCACATATCCCGCATGGGATTGATGAGGATGCCGTCATGGCATTGACATGATGCTTTGATGTTTTTGATTTTTCCTCAAGCCTAGCCATAGCTTGTTCAAACTTCAAGTTGATTGTGTCAATGTGAGCACTAAGTTGAGCACCTAATTGAGTCACGGTGTCCACTTCATACTTTCCTCCTCTAGTAGCCTTGCGAGGCCTACTATATTGTGAATTATGGACCGCCATTTCCTCAATCTTGTTCCATGTTTGATTGTCATCAACTTCGGTGAACATTCCATTTGATCCCATATTGAGAATGTTCCTTGAATCTTCATATAAACCATTCCAAAATTGTTGCACTAAAAACCATTCGCTAAGTCCATGGTGAGGACATGAGCGACAAATACCTTTGAACCGCTCCCAAGCTTCATACAAAGATTCTTCATCCCTTTGCTTAAAACCCATAATTTGAGCTCTTAGCTTGTTAGTCTTTTCCGGTGGGTAGAATTTTTTGTAGAAAGCTAGAGCTAGCTTCTTCCAAGAATCTATTCCAAGGGTGGCCTTATCAAGGCCCTTCAACCATTGCTTTGCGGTGCCGATTAACGAAAAAGGAAATAAGACCCATCTTATTTGGTCTTGAGTCACGCCCGTTTGAGAGATAGCATCACAATAATCGCCAAAGGTTTCCATATGAGAATGAGGGTCCTCACTAGGCATTCCCCCGAATTGGCTCCTCTCAACTAGTTGGATGAAGGCGGACTTGGCAATAAAGTTACCGGTGAGATGTTGTGGGGTAGGAGTACCATTTGGTAGATCCTCCTCGGTGGGTATAGAGTGTGACGAGAATTTAGGCATTGTAGGTGGATTTTGTGTGGTATTGTTTAATGGGTTCTCTTCTCCTTCTATTGCGAAAGGATTGACAAACTCACTAGTGGGTTGAACAACTTCACCAACACCTCCCAAATTCCTCCTAACAAGTCTCCTATTATTCGTCAAGGTTCTTTCGATTTCAAGGTCAAAAGGTAACAAATTTCTTTGTAACCTTCTAGACATGCAAAATATCAAACAACTCGAAAACAATTAGAGCAAACCTTGAGGAGTTTTACTTCCCCAAGGTGAAAAAGACACAACTAAAAACAATAAAAGAAATCTTAAATCAATTAAACACCGTCCCCGGCAACCGCGCCATTTTTGATCGGAGCCATTTGGTGTTCACAATTAAGCATATGTGGTCGTTGGTCAATGGTCGATACAAAACACAATTTATACTCCACGAGCAACTCTACAATTAGCAAAGAGGCAAGTAAAGGTCGGATCCCAAGGGACGGGTATTGAAATGAGAATTCTATTGTAACTAGTAGTGTCTAGGGGTGTCACAAATTTGGTTGATGTAGAAGGTTACTAAACTAAAATAATAATGAAAGTAAACTAGCAAGATGAATAAAATAAGGGGTGTAAACAATTGATTAAAAGCACTAGGGTGTCATGGGTTCATAGGGGATTCATGGGATATGATCATACAAACATGTTCTCAAATTATAAGCAAGCAATTATTGTTGTGATGGATTGAGTTGGGTTATTTCTTACAATCCTAGGAAAGTTTGGGTCCCTGAGCCGAATCGATTAGATTGTACAACACCTACAAGTCGACTTAATCTTTCCTACTCAACACATGCATGGTCTAACAAGACTCGAGTTGGTTTATGTCTTACAAGTCAAGTTGAAAGGATAGAAGATGATAGTAAATGCAAGGATTCATAGGCTTAGCATTTCATCAAATATAACATGTGCATGTATTAAGATCAAAACAAGCAAGCAAATAAGATATGAAAGCATATCAATTTAAGCATGAATCATTCCCCATGTTGGTTTCCCCTAATCACCCATTAAACCCTAGCTAAGAGACTACTCACTCATTATCATATTGATCATGCTAGAAAGGTTGTCAATCATACTAACATAATGAAACATGATGAATAAATGAAAGTAATTAGCAATAATTAAAAAGGGATTAAGAGATTATACCTACTAATGATTCCAATAATAAAGATGCAAAGAATAATAGAAGAACTTGATGATTGATGGAAGGTTGTCAATCTCCCAATAAACCCAATAATCTTCTAATTACCCAAAATAAAGGAAGAACAAGAGAGAGATTAAAGAACTAAAACTTGAATTAAAACTTGATTAATATTTGATTACAATATTGAAGAGAGATTTGATTTATATTAACTACCCTAATTATTGATAAGAAGAACATGCTCCTCTAATTAGACTAATGGGGTATTTATAGTGAAAATTAGGGAGGATGCATTAGGGTTAACTAAGGGCTAAACTAGTAATTACACTTTTTAAGTTGAGCAAGGAGACTCCGGTATTGTCCGAGAGAAGGGCTTCTCTTATCGTGGCTTGAAGAACGAAAACGTCTTTGTCATCAAATCCGTGCGGATGGGAGTCGGGACGGCCGGATTTGGGCTGGAGAATCCGAGCGGATTCTTGGTCAAGACGCTCGGATTGGCGAGGTGGAATCCGAGCGGATTCCTTTGAAGGACGCTCGGACTGGCGAGGGCGGACGGACGGATTGTGTACAATCCGTTCGGATTGTCTGGCAGCAACTTTTCTTCTTCTTTTCTTCCCTTTTCTCCATGAATTCCTTGGGGATTTCCTTGGGGACTCAAGGATCCTTTTCTCAACAATGTTCTTCTACTATAATATGTACAAAGGCCTTCTAGTCTTGTCTCTCCTTGATGCTTGGTCATTGAATACAATCAATTTAGCCTCGTTTTGCCATGAAAATGCAAGATTCTTACTCCTTTCCTACCAAGGGATCAAAATCTCAAAGAATATGCAAAACAAAGAACTAAAGATAAGAAATGACCCAAATAGGAACTAAAAAGCATGGAAACAATGGTAATTCGGGGGCTAAATATGCGCCAATTATGGTCGCATCAATAAGAACGCGCCTCATATGCTTATTTCATGAATTGGAGGCGTTTGTCTTGGGATTTTGTGATGCCTAGTCTTTTAAAGGCATGGTTTATATGTTGAGTTGGAGGAAGGGATACGGTTTCTGATGGTTGTATAGGTACTAGCTTGGCTCTTACCTTCACTTTTTCCATAATTGTTTTGCCCTTCGTTTTCCCCACTTAACCTCACATATCCAAATCTTGCAATAGTTCGGCATGTAATAGTCTTTGACGGTGGTTATGCGTATGTACGGTAGCTAGAATCATTATTCATGCTAGTCAGGCATACAGGTTTTGTCGGTCGCAGTCTAGGTGAGAGACTGTATTTTTCTTTCCTCTCTTTTACATATAATCTTACCATTTGCTTTGCTTTGAGAAAGAGTGACCGGGAGAGTCCGAATGTATAAGTCTTGCAAGGTCGAACGCCCGATTTGATTCCATGATATGCATAAGTTTGTTCACCTGATTTGAGCTTTGGAGTAGTTGATAATGTGCATTAAACGGTTTGGCATTGACTTGTAGTTAGCTCTGAGATATACCCCTCTCCATTTAGTTTTTATACGGGTCATAGTGCTTGCTTGGGGACAAGCAAGGTTTGGTTTTGGGAGATTTGATACGTGCATATTCTATACACTTTATCTGTGGTTTTAGCACGTATTTCCATGCATAATTGTTAGCTTAAGGCTACTATTTCTCCCGAAACGGTTTACTTTGCATTTTCTATGATTTATTGTAGGAATGAATGGAAGTAAGCTAAACCAAGCCTAATTCGTCCTCCGGAGGCAACTTCAAGGAAGCCCAGAAGAAGGAGAGTCGTACTCACTCACCTCGGGACGCGTGCATTGGAGTGAGGAGCTGTTTTTGGAGAAAAGAAGTGTTTCTGCACAGCACCATCAGTCGATCGACTATGCTGTAAAGTCGATCGACCACTGAAGCTCATCAGACGCTACTGTTCTGCATTTACCAGTCGATCGACCATGCTAACCGGTCGATCGGCCAGTCTTCGAGCTGAGAATTATTTTCTTCGTGTTAGACTTTTAAAAGCCCAACTTGTAATTAACTTTTGGCATTCTTTTTATCAGTAGAACGCAGCAACTTTTAGGTTATGCTTTTCATTATTGAAGAACTCAGTTTTTAGATCTAGCTTTGCTGACGGAAAACCTCGAATTCGGTACCTTGTTCTTTAATTCAATTAGTAAGTTTTATGCAATTCTTTTCTTCTTTTAATTCTTGTTATTTCAATTCTTGTTTTACCAATTTAATTCCAGAAATTCATCTCTTGTCTTTTGTCTTTTATTTAAATTCAATCATGTCAATCTTGTTCTTTGTTATCAATTTAGCAATTGTTTTAGTTTTAGTCATGCGTAGCTAATTGTTTTGATTGGGAATGAGGTGAACCATGGCATAAATTAGGATTGTTTGTTAGCATGAATTCTTCCGTTTCGGTTTTGTCGTCTGTTGATATGTCCTTTTGCTAGATTGAAATATTAGTAATTAGAACTATCATTAGATTGGAATTTCTCTTGAGTGAAAGCATTGAGAAATTTCGGGGAATTAGAAGACCGCAAGGTTAATTTGAGCATAGATCGAAAGGCTTGCTTATACCTCCTGAGACCGTATTATAGGATTTCTGTTACCTTATTGTCCTGACCATTGCCATGGTGAACCGAATTTCCCGATCCCTTTTTTATCTTGTTGAGAAATTTCATTTTAGCATTTAGTCAATTTAGTCAACCAATCTCAAAACCCCCCAATTAATTGTTACCTTCATAGACTGAAAATTAGCAAACAAAATCAACCTTGTCTCTCTGTGGTTCGACCCTTACTATAACTAGCTATAGTTTTAGTTTGGAATTATAAATTTAATTTTGATACAAAACGACGGTATCAGATCCAACGCGGAAAATCACAGAAACCTTGGTGAGGAAGAGGCGCAGCATGAGCTGCGTCCCTTTGAAGAGGCGCAGCAGGTGCTGCGCCTGTTCCCGGGTGTGTCTGCTCTGGCAGATTTTAGGAAACAGAAATTAGTATAAATAGAGATGTCGATAGAGCTTTTATTCACACAATTCTTCCGTCTCTTCTTCGTCTTATTACATAAAATTATCAAAACAAGCACTCATCATGAATACTTTGGAGATTCGCCTAAAGGAGTGGACTAACGAGTTTTCCAACATGGAGAAACACGACATGGGCGCCTATAATCTTGGATCATTGTTGAGTTTGAAGCTCATCAAGGTTGTCAAACCGTTCTTGGATGCTTGTCTTGATTACTGGGACCCGAATTATCATGTTTTTGCGTTCCCTGGAGGCGATATTTGCGCATTTCCTGAAGAAATTGCTGCGATTGGTGGGTGGGACCCTGAACACTTGCCTGTTATTCCTTCTACTTCGCAAGGGTATAAAAGCAAATTTAGAGACTTGCTTGGATTGACTAGACTTAAGGTGGACCGTCTAGTGACCTCGAAAGGAGTGCGAATGTTGGACTTTATCGACCGATTTATTAATAGGGTTGACCGCACCATTTCTTACGTTGCTAGGCGAAGGGCATTTGGATTTTGCTTGTTGCATGTGTATGTCCTCCAAGGGCATGTTGATGAAGACTTGAGAGGTGATCCTCGTCTTTTGGGCCTTGTTGAGCAAATGGAGTCGCAGAGCCCACTTGTTTATGCTTAGGAGAGATCTTGTTGGGCTTGGATAATAGGAAAGCCAATCGTGACCTACCGTACTTGGGAAGTCCCGTTATCTTGCAGGTAAAAGAACATTTTCTTCTTCTTTTTCTTCTTCTTTTTCGTTTTTTTTTTCTTTTTTTTTTGTCGTTTTTTTTATGTCTAATACCCGCTTTTGGTAGGTCTGGCTCATGGGACGGCTTCGATTGATCGAGCCCCCAGTTCATGTTCCTTCTTATCATGCTCGCTTGATTGCAATGAGGACCAGGTTGTACATGGTGGACTTTACTCGAGTCTGCGATTACTGGAAGAATAAACTGAAGAGTGATGACGGCCCCTTGATTAGGTGGATTGTACCATGGTGGCACCTCAAATCTGTCACTGGAGTGTCTTCTTTGGATCCTACCCGATCTGTGCGCATTCCTGGCCTGGAATTCATGGTGTGCATCTTCCCGGAAAGGCTGATGAGACAGGTTGGACTAAAACAGACGATCCCGAAGCTTGATACTGTCCCGCAGACCGTTGTGGCGCTTACTACTGATAGTCGAAGGGAATGGGCCATTAAATGGGCCCAAAGAAACATGTGGTTCTTGAACTCTTCTGCTAATGCCTTATGGGTGTCGGATTCTTTTAAGAGATGGAGGAAAGCTACTACTCCGGAAGAGCGCGAGTGATTGAGGAAGCGCGAGCCCGTTGATTACAAGGTGCGCGAGGTGGAAAAAGAGAAAGAGAAGCATCTGACCGAAGGAGAGGAAGAAGCCGGGTTTCGAGTTGTTCACCCTTCGAAGAAACCGAAGACTTCTCCTGCCGTGGAGATGGTGATGGGTACGAATGGTAAGGCTAGGCCTCGAGAAAGACCGTTGGTGATTAGGTCTGAAGTTGCGCAAGAGCGTCCGGCTCGAGGTCGTGACAAGAAAATATGACAAGAATGACAAGGGCAAAGGGAAGATGGAGGAATAGCCCTAGCTTTTATTATTATTATTATTATTATTTATTATTATTATTATTATTATTATTATTATTATTATTATTATTATTATTATTATTATTATTATTGTTGTTGTAATAAAAAGGTGGGGTTTTTAGAATCCTAGCCTATTTTATTTTTATTATGTAACGTATTATTATTAGAAAAAAGATGAAATAAAAAGGTTAAATGGTTATGAAACCGTTGTGATTTTTTATTTTATTATTCTTGTCGAATTCCAAATGCAATGCAAATGTCCTTCTATTTACATTTTAAGATAATGGGTTGTATCCGGTGAAGGATTGCCTACATATTCATTAAAAAAATGAAATCAAACCCTTGCGCGTAGTTCGAGTAAATGTAAAAGAATAATTGTTCTAAGCAAGAGCTTGTAATGAACTTAGAAAATAAGAATGAGCTTTTGCTTACTCTGAAGGTGCAGTTTAGTTTATTTGATGATATGAGGATGACAAATTTGTCAAAATGCAAGAGCAGAGTGACATTAGCTTATTTCAGCTTGGCCAGGGGCCGTTTATTTAGTGTCACAAGAGCGACACGTGAGGTTACGCGAGGCGCGTTTTTGTTCCTATTCTAGGCATAGTACCGTTTCAATTGGTCAAGGTTTGTCGGGTTGGAAAACTCATTCCCATCTAGGTCTGTGATTCTAACCGCACCCCCTGGAAGTATGGATTTGACTGGAAATGGTCCGGCCTAATTAGGTTTGAATTTTCCCCCCGGGTTAACAGGTAAAAGAGCTCTAACCGATTTGAGCACTAAGTCTCCTTCTTTGATGTTCCTGGGCCTAACCCTTTTGTTGAAAGCGTGTTTGACACGTGCTTGATATGTTTGGACATTGTGCAAGGCACGTAGCCTACGTTCATCCAGGAGGATGAGTTCTTCATATCTATCCCTCTTCCAGTCGGCTTCTGGGATTTGACTTTCGAGTAAGATGCGCAAGGATGGTATCTTTAACTCGACTGGTTGTACAGCTTCCATTCCGTAAGTCAAATAGAAAGGAGTGGCCCCAGTGGGCGTCCTAACAGATGTGCGATATCCCCACAAAGCAAAGGGTATCTTGCTTGGCCAATCTCGATAGTTGTCAATCATTTTCTTGAGAATTGTGACAACATTCTTGTATGCTGCCTCTACCGCGCCATTAGTCTATGGTCTATATGGCGAAGAGTGGTGATGCCTAATTTTGTACTTGGCTAGCAATTGCTTAGTCTCAGCTTAGAAATGTGATCCATTATCACTAATGATCTCATGTGGGCAACCGTATCGATAGATGATGTTGTTTTGTATGAATTTTGCCACGTTTTTAGCTGTGAGACTAGTGTAGGAAGCCGCTTCTACCCATTTGGTGAAATAGTTAATTGCCACTAGGATAAAACAGTGACCTCCTATTCCGGCTGGAGTTATCTTCCCGTTTATGTCAATTCCCCAGGCAGAAAATGGCCAAGCAGATGTCATTGTATAGAGCAATGAAGGAGGGATATGTTGTACATTCCCGAAGATTTGGCAATTGTGGCAATGTCTTACGTATTTGATGCAATCGGATTCCATTGTGGTCCAATAGTACCCCAAACGTGTGATTTTCTTTGCCATCATGGGCCCACTCATGTGAGGACCGCATTCTCCATCGTGGACCTCTTACATCACTTTCCGCGCCTGTGAATGATCAAGGCAACGTAGGATTACACCAAGAGGTGTTCTTTTGTATAACTCTCCTTGCATGAGAACGTATTGGGAAGCTAGCAGGCGTATAGCACGTTGTCCCCTCTTGTCCATATCCGGTGGATAGGTACCGTTGAGCTTAGAATTTAGGATTGCTTGGAACCAGGGTTCCTGTGCGATTTCCTCTTCATCGGTGATTTGGTGGACATAAGCTAGCTCCGACCGTCGTTCGATACATAAAGTCATTTCCACCATGTTGTCTGGCATATTAATCAAAGATGCAAGTTTTGCAAGAGCATCCGCAAATTGATTTTCTTCCCGAGGTAGGTGTAGATAGGTCACGTGATCAAGGAATTGAGCAACTTGGTCTATTCTGGCTTGATAAGGCGCTAAGCTCTCGCTTTGGATATTCCAAGATCCCGTAACTTGGTTGATGATCAGGGATGAATCCCCATGTACTCGGAGGTTTTTAATGCCTAAGCTCACTGCCGCTTGTTGTCCAATGAGACAAGCTTCGTATTCTGAAGCGTTATTTGTCACCTGGAAGTCGAGTTTGACAGAGATCGGTGTATGCTCACCTTCAGGAGAAATGAGCAACACTCCTATTCCAAATCCTCTTAAGTTTGATGCTTCATCAAAGTAAAGGCCCCAGGAGTCTACATCGGTTTGGAGTATATCCTCGTCTGGAAATGACCAAGTGTCTATTGTTTGTGCATCATTGATGGGATTCTCTGCGAAGAATTCGGCGACGGCGCGTCCTTTTATTACTTTCAGAGGCACATACTTGAGATCGAACTCTAAGAGCATCAAAGTCCATCTTGCTAGACGTCCGTTGAGAATGGGTTTTTCGAAGAGGTATTTGACTGGATCCATTTTAGAGTATATTTTGACGGAGTAGCTAAGCATGTAATGGCGTAGCTTCTTCGTTGCCCACACAAGAGCGAGGCATGTCTTTTCGAGTTGTGAGTATTTGCACTCGTACTCCAAGAACTTCTTACTAAGGTAGTAGATAGCCCTTTCTTCACTATCTACAGTTTGAGCTAGCATGGCACCCATGGGTGTTTCGATTACTGTGAGATATAAACCAAGAGGTTGATCTCGTTGAGGTGGCATGAGCACTGGTGGTTTAGCCAATATCTTTTTAATTCGATCAAATGCCTTTTGACAATCATCATCCCACATAGTGTGATCCGTTTTCTTGAGCTTCTTGAAGATAGGCTCGCAAATCATGGTGAGTTTCGATATGAATCGACTTATATATTGCACTTTTCCCAGAAATCCTCTGACTTCTTTTTCAGTTTGAGGTTGTGTCATTTCAATCAGAGCTTTGATCTTGGAAGGGTCTATCTCTATACCTCGTTGGCTAACAACATATCCCAGGAGTTTGCCAGATGTTACTCCGAATGTGCATTTCTGAGGATTGAGTCTCATGTTGTACTTTCGTAGCCTTGTGAAAAATTTGCGAAGGTTCGCAATATGCCCTTCTCTATCCTTGGACTTGACAATCATGTCGTCTACGTATACCTCAACTTCTTTGTGCATCATGTCATGTAAGAGTGTAGTTGCGGTGCGTTGATATGTAGCTCCGGCGTTGATTAACCCAAACGGCATTACCGTATAGCAATAGGTTCCCCATTGAGTGACAAAGGCTATCTTATGCATGTCTTCTATGGCCATCTTGATTTGGTTATAACTTGCATACCCATCCATGAAGGATAGTAGTGTGTGGTCTGCAGTATTGTCCACTAATATGTCGATATGTGGTAGAGGGAAGTCATCTTTAGGACTTGCTTTGTTTAAGTCCCTAAAATCAACACAAACACGGATTATCCCATCCTTTTTGGGTACGGGTACTATTTTGGCTACCTAGTCAGAATACTCGAAAACTTTGATGAACCCGGCTTTGAATTGCTTATCAACTTCTTCTTTAATCTTGAGAGCCCATTCCGTTCTCATTTGGCGAAGCTTCTGTTTCACAGGCTTGAAACCTGGCTTAATCGGAATTCTATGCTCGGCGATATCCCTGTCGATCCCTGGCATATCTTTGTAGGACCAAGCGAAGACGTCTTTGAACTCGTTTAGGAGGTCTATGAAATCGGCCCTTTCGGTAGAGCTCAAGGTAGTCCTTATCCTAAGTTCATGGGGTTCTAGTTCGGTTCCTACATTGATGGGTTCGGTGTCCCCTATTACTGGTCCCCCTTCCCCTTCCTGTAGTATTTCTTTGGCTACGTAGGGAGGTATTTCAATTGAGTCTGGGTCTTGGTCATCCTCAGTATCATCGTAAACAGAATTGCACTCAAGATAACACAAAGAGTAAGCAGAACCTGATTTATTCATATTAATGTTTGAAAAAAGTTGAAACAAAGAAGCCATTTGATCTGTGGTTAGCGGCGGTAAAGGGACAGTGGTTGGGACATTTCCCGAACTACTGTTACTACTCGAGGATAGGCTAGGAGAAACAAAGGGAATGGGGATGACGACAGGAGGAGACTCCCTAGTGACTTCTCTAGACTCTGACTCTGACTCCGACTCCGACTCGAATTCATCGTCTTCTGGTTCTCCTTTGAACATCTCTCCTTCTCCAGTGGTGAGCTTGAAGAGTCTTCCTTGATTGTTGGTCCACTTGATTGATTTTCTCCATCCTTTTTGCTGATTCGCGTTTCTTTTTGTGATTAACGCGGTAGGGTTGAAGTGATCGTCTTGAAGTATCATGGTAATGATCTCATCCTGCACGGCTCTAACAAATCGATCCTCCCCAAACAATAGACTAACGGCTTGTTCGTCTAAGAAAGGTGCTTGATGGGTTCTGACGGTAGGAACCGTTTCTGGAGGGATGAAGTAGCAATCATGAAAGATCTCGATTCCGGCTAGCTTCCTCTCGAGATAGTGCCAAGGTTCGGGAAATCCCTGAAAGAGTTCTAGGCTTCCTTCCTTAACGAAGTATCCGTTTAGGGTAGGGAGATAGGGTCGCATTTGGACTCCTACGTACTTACGGTTTTGAACTTGAGCAAGCATCTCGAGAACTTCCTCTTTGGTGGGTTTGTACCCTAGTCCAAGTGGTATCCTTTTTGAGTTGCCTTCCTTGTATGTTGCGAAGGTGTTTCTTCGGATGGGGTTTAAAGGCATTCCAAGGAAGTATCCCTGACTTTGAGTATGTGGTTGACCACCAAGTTGGAATAGGGATCGTAGTATAAGGGTGCCAATTCACTTTCTATGACATTTATGCTTTGGAAGCCCCCAAGTTCGTATACTGGATCCACAAGGACTTGATTGTTTGACTTCTTTTCGATTATTGCCTTGATGAGTGACGAAGTGATCGTCACCACTTTGCCATTTAGTGGGATCTTGATCGTTTGATGAAAGGTGGATGTCACCGCCTTATAAGGGTGAATCCAAGGTCTTCCTAGAAGTATGTTGAAGGAAGCTTCAATGTCCACTATTTGGAAGTTAACCTTTCGCTCAATTGGCCCTGTGGCTATGGTTAGGTTAATGAGTCCTACTACTTTTCGTCGTGTACCATCGTATGCGCGAACACCTTGATTGGTAGGGGTCCAATCCGACTCTTTCATGCCTAATTTGTATGCCGTTTTGAGGGGTATAACGTTGACCGCGGAGCCGTCATCTACCAAGGTCATTGGCACGTTCTTCTTTAGACAAATGACCGTGATGTAAAGAGCTAAGTTGTAACTAGCGCCAAAAGGTGGCAAATCTTCGTCTGAGAAAGTAATAGGATTACTTAGCTTCGGTGTTTCTTGGAAGACCAAATTGACTACATCTTCGGGTGTGGAGTTATGTGCTACGTTTAGTTTGGCTAAAGCTTGCAGTAAAGCTTGGCGATGTGGGAATGAGCTTACTACTAGTTGCCAGACTGAAAGATCAGCCTTTGTCTTCTGTAATTGCTTGAGCAAGTGATCAGTGGAGTCATCTTCGTTATCATTTGGTGTGACAACGTTGATTGGACCATTTTGAGTAGTGCTTTGATATGGACGGCCCAAACGAGTTAGGTGGTTCACATCTTGGTCTTAGCCATTGTGGACTATTTCTTTGACTAGGGAGTTTTCAATGAGGTACTCGTCCTCGTCGTCATCGGCCCATACTCCATTGATTATAGATAGTTCCCTCATTCTCATGATTTCGTCTTCTAGTCGTGTGAATTGGTCGACTAGTTTATCAACCACGGTGACTATTTCTTGCATAGTAGCATTTTGAGAGAAGATTAGTGGCACATGCTCCTTAGGTGTTGCGTTATGTAAAGTTGTCACCACATTTTCTAATTCCCAAACTTGTCTATCCACACTCCTTGCCCATGTGATGAAGTCAGAAATGGTAGGGGAGATAGTAGAGTAGAACCCTTCATTCTTAATTGCGTGGATCTCGTCTTCAATTGGAGAAATGAGGTGTGAACAATCTAAGGTAGATTCTTCACTTGTGATCACTAGAATCCCAAGAGGGTTCTAAGTGTTGTTGGGTTTACCTCCCGGCGGTATTGGTAGTCGACCATCTTCAATCATGTCTTGAAGCACATTTTTCAATTTGTAGCATTTTTCTTTGTCATGCCCCTTGCCCCTATGATATTCACAGTACGAGTTCTCGTCCCAGAACTTAGATTTCTTTTCAGGTTCGGGAGTAGGTCCTATGGGTTGGAGTTTGCCTTTCTTCATTAACCTGTTAAGAGTGTTGGAGTAAGTATCCCATGGTTTGTGAATTTCCTTGGCGAGGTACTTTTCTTGGATGGCTCAAGAAGGTTAACTTCATCGGTCTTGCTAGTGGAGCCGTATGAACGACTTCTTGAGCCTTGATATCCTCAACCTACCGTTTTGGACAAGAGCCCTTTACGGATGTCATCTTCTATCCTTGTTCCTAGTACGGTTAAGTCCTTGAAAGTTTTGATGTTTTGATATCTCAAATGATTGGCATAGATGGGTTTGAGATTATCTACGAACTTCTCCACAAGGGTAGCCTCATCCGGGCGTTCGACTAGTTGGGTACTAGTCTTCCTCCACCTACTTAGGAAGTCGTTGAATCCTTCTTTGTCATTTTGGGTAAGAACCTCTAGAGTGCACATGTTAACTTGGATCTCGGCATTATCCGCATATTGTTTAGCAAACTCGATCGCGGCATCTTCCAAAGTAGCGATCTTCTTGTGTTCTAAAGAGTAGAACCATTGCTTTGGGATGGTGTCAAGAGATGAAGGAAAGATCCTTAAGAACATCTCGGGTTTGATGCCTTTGATAGACATGTAATCCTTGAAGGCACGGATGTGGTTCAAAGGGTTTTCATGCCCCATGAATTTAGGGATATCCATCATATTGAAGTTGGTTGGCAATTTGGAATTGACGGCCTCGTACTTGTGGTTGTTCTCCCTATAAATGTCATCCCCTTTAAGGTACATCAATTGCTCCTCTAAGTATTGGAGTCTTTTCTCGGCTACAGTCATTCCCATGAGAGGATTTTCGTCCTTGGATTCACTCCCGAAGTCACCCACTACTTCACTCTCGTGAGGAGGCAATCTCCCCTCTACGACATAGATCCGTCCCTCGATGGTGTCAAGGCGATCATACACTTGGTCTTGAGTAACTTGGATCTGAGCTAGTGCGGCTAGGATTCGATCATTACTATCTTGAAGTTAGTGGAGGTTCGTGTCACTGGTTCCAGGCATCTTGAAAACTGGATAATAGATCGATAACGAATCAAAACACGATCGACCATTCTAACACACTTGCAAAGAGAAGGAATGGTTTGACTCTTGAAGTGGGTGTGTGCCACTTGTGTTGAGTGAGCTTTGAAGGAAAGACGAGGTTTTGAAAATGTATATCCTAGTCAACTATAGTGTAGTTGTAGGAGTGGACTCGAATTGAGGTTTTGAAATGGGCTTGGGCCCGAATTTTGACTCGACAAGCGGACATAGTTTTGACTGGGTTTTGCGCTAATCAATGGCCTTTTTTTTCGAAAATTCTTGTTTAAAAATGGTTTTGATTTTTTACCAAAATCGTCATGGTTTCGTTTTAGAAATGGTGATCACGTAAGGTACAAACATTCATACAAGCATTATAACGGGATGCTGAGTGCTTTTAAAAGGGTTTTGGTTTAAAGGGTGGGTTCCCATACCGAACAATCAAACCCAAAGTCTGTGGAGAGGCTCGTACCAAACAAGAGTAATGCCGATTCCTAGTCCATTTCCTCTAGTAGTGAAGGTCCTTGATACAAACAAGAGTAAGCATCATGGTATGGATGACGTCAATCGCTATCCATCCTTAGGCCCAAATAAGAATTAGGACCGTTTAGATGGGACGATTGGTCGAATGGGTTGGGTTGGGCCTAGGAAGGCCGAATATAACGGTCTAGGAAGACCGAGTTATGAAAACCGACAATTGTCTTGTACGAATTATTCCCTAACCTTGTTCAAGTTTCACCCTTGCTACACGTAAGTGTATTATCCCAGCGGAGTCGCCAAACTGTGGACAACGGGGGGCCAACGGGGGCGCTTGGGAGGAAGAGAACAAGCGTTTGCATTTTGTTGGAGTCGCCACCAATTTTTATGGGAAATTGGAACCGTTCGAATACCTCGTGTCATGTCAAGACACAAAGTAGAGACATGAACACCAAGCAATCATTACCCTTTGCATTCTATGTCTAGAATGACTCTCGTGGATGCCAATGAACTCGGGTGTTCACAGAGATCTGGAGTAAGGGGTGAGGGTACGTATTAGGAAGCTCTTTTGATCGAACACCTAATCCCGCCCGCCTCGATAGCGGCCTCTACTAATGATTAGGGACATTATCTATACTCGATATATCGTCGATTATATGCATGCAATGCAACATCCAAGTTTTAATCCTAACATGTGAGAATTAGACAAGTCGGTTAACATATAATTTAGCAAACAATTGGGTCGAAGTAGGATTTAATGCTCAATTACATGTGAAGACATACAAATGATACATAAAAATGCGTTAAATAATAAAATGATAGAAAGCTATAATAAAAATACAATAATTACATCGGGTTTAGCGATTTATGTCGAAAATACCTTTAAAACGGATAATTTGAGAAAAAAGAATAAAAGAAAGAATTAACGAACTGATCAGTAGGCGATAATACGGTTAATAGTCAATTAATACGTAAGCTAATTAAACTAGGTCAAGCAACAACGGAGTTCAGAGACAGAACTCAACCTGGAACAGGCGCAGCAGGACTGCGCCCTTTGGAAGAGGCGCAGCAGTTGCTGCGTCTGTTCCAAGGGTGAGTTCTGGCTGTGAAGCCGGAACTGAAAATCGTTAATGTTAATTGGTAATTTTAATGGATGATTACGATACTTACTCGGATGGAAGTGATTATCAGATTAATTACATGCGAATGAGGGTCATAAAAGCAATAAAACATGGATGAGACGGATTAATTATACGAATGAACGATAGATTAATGACATGGGTGAATTAAATAAGCTAAACATGATGAATTAACGATAAATTAATGACGAATACGGCAAAAGACAGATGAGAATATATCAAGGATCGAATTCCAGAAACCCGATATGAACGAATCGAATTCCTACAACCCGGATTGAATTTAATGACTAAAACCCGCAAATATGGATTACTTGGAATTTAAGTCGGATTTAGTGATGAATTATACATATGAATGAATGATAAACAATAATATACATGAGATTATTAGACTATTGTATTGAAGAATTAGAGAAAACAAATCAAACAAACAAAAGACAAACGAATTACAGAGGACGAAGGAAGAAGAAAGGAAGCAGGAACTGCGGCAGCCTCACGAAGAGGCGCAGCAAGAACTGCGCTCCTTCGAAGAGGCGCAGCAGTTGCTGCGTCCTTTCTCGACGGTTTGCCTTCTGGAAATCCGTAAAAAGAGATTTTAAAGCACGGTTTTAGAAATCGGTTTTAAAGAGGTTTTTTCGACATAAACCTTACATTAGTGATGATACAAAAGGTAAATAACAATAAATAAAAGAGAGATTTACACCCTCAGACTTACATGTTTGACGAAACGAGAAAAACTAAGTTATCGATTAGTGATGCTCGACTCGAATGTAGACGAAAGGTGCCCTCGTGAGAGGAAAACAATTAGATTAATTAAGTTGATTGATGTGGAGTTGGTCAAATTGGTCGGTCATGAAAACGAGGCTGGTACTCAGAAGGATCCGAGCTTACGTGGTCGAATGTTCAAGCAGGTAGACGCCAAAAAGTAAGAACAAAGGTCTAGAATGCAAAGGGAGAAGAGAAGGGCAGACACTCGCGTGAGAAATATGAGGAGAGAAGGCTCCTATTTATACTAATCACGTGAAGGAATAGGGTTTCGAAGATTCTTTGTAAGTGAATCTCGAAAAGATATGAAAAAGATACGAAAAATACGCAGAAAAGGACCTGGGAAGAGGCGCAGCAGTCACTGCGTCTCTTGGAAGAGGCGCAACACCTGCTGCGTCTGTTCTCAAGTGGTTTCCTCCTACGGAAGAAAGATTTCCGTGTTTGAGTTATAGAAGGACGGAATAATTTGGTTTTCCTTAATATCTTGTATGAATATTTCGGGAAATTGTTTACTAAAGAATAAAGATTGTGAAATAATTATAAAATATGGAATAGAAATATCCGGAACATTCCAGAACATTCCGACTCGGGATTTAGCGGTTATCAGAAAATGGAGACGGTTTTAGGCCCGGACTCCAAATGTACTCTAATTGTAACACCCCGATTTATGAAGGAGCCTCTAGCAAGACATTCCCTAATAAACCGGACTGTTACCATCTCGGTTTCCCGAGGTATTGAATAACAAATTAAACTCCAAGGCAAATTATATAATTACTTTAACTTAATTATTACAAAACCTCTTTTACATCAGATTACCAAGAACTAACATAAATAAAAGTGAAAGTCTTATAAATGATGATCTAGCTACTAAGTCTTCTGATCCAGTGTCTCACGCCCATCAAGCTCCCATCCTGTCTCATAAACCTGTCAAGACTGCTCCCCAATATTTGGATCGTCAAAGGTGTTCACGAATACACAAGGTCAACCACGAGGTTGAGTAGGGAATATAATGAAACAACAAAATATGATATGCATGCTCCTCCGTCACCTCCATCTCCATCTCAACTCATATCTCATAACCCGGAACACCCAGCCATACCGATCCCCGGTAGACTATATATCGACCGTAGCCGATCTCGCTCCCACTGAGGACACCAGGGCAAGTCCTGCAGAACCCGCCTGGGCCTTATCACAACATCATCTTCACCACACCACATCACCACAACATCCTCCATCTCCAATGCATATGAATGCTCAAAAGAAATTAATGCAACACAATATATATATCATTTAACTGATCAATCATAAAATCATGCCGATTACCAAATGTTGTGATAACATACTCAATACGATCAATTCAGTCAATCACCTTCCAGCATATGAATCATAACGTAAATCAACAACCACGAATCAAGTCAACATTCACAGTTTGGTCATATGAAACACAACCAAGTCAACACAATTCAACATCAACGATAATACGTCAAGTGTATTTCCCTACCTTTTCGCAATCCGTGCACACACAAACAATCAATTATGATTCTTCACATATCCATCACCTACATAACATAATTATGTATAATTACCACCTACTCACTCAATTAATCATTCACATAATCTAGACTCATCATAATTTAATAGGAATATCAACTTAAAGAACAAACACGACTTTTCCTGATTTTCCTGCACATGGCAGACTCGGTATAAAATGAATAACTAATTCCAGAAAATTCTAATTGATGTAAGGCCAATTGAATTGGAACCCCATGAGTCTTAGCTACAATTTATATCTAACGTGTGTTTCTCAAATTCCAAACTTATCAAGGGTTTTCAGACTGATTTCCAAAAACTGACAGAAACCGTCGCATAAAAAGTAAAGACTCATAAAACGAGTTTGACAAATGATTTTTAAGTAAAACCAACGCCTAACTCATCTAAACGCTTTATATTAAATATATGAAAAAGACCCAGCACCAATTCAATATCTAAATTACGTTTTAGAAGTAATCTTTTAGCCTCTACTGATTCGCGGACTTTTTAGATAGACGTTCACAAATAATTTCTTCATGAAACACTACACGGTGAAATGCTACCAATTTTCACAGGCATAAACTAGGCTTGGAATAAACATGAGTCTCTTCTTTAACTTTTTGCATCCCACGATTTTAAGACAGGTAAAATACTCAAATAACACAAACCAACGAATCTGTAAATTGCTGTAACTATTCTATTCATTTATCTCATACAATTTATTATCAAAACCCCCAACCCAATTTCTAGGGTTACGAAAATCATTCCACTACTACTATAATTATGCTAATAATTGAATAAAGAGGTAATAGGATAGTCTACTTACAAAATAGGATGAGAATAGGCTGAGAAATCGCCTCGCAATGCCTCACGCGGCTCCCTTCACACACGGCTCCCTCTTCTCTCTTTTCTCTCTTTTCTCATGGTTAAAGTGAATATGGTGATAGGGAGATTAGGGTTTGGTTATATGAGTTATATGTATAGGATACGGGCCTAGCCTAGTTAGATTAATTAAAACCCGAGTCACATAGTTACCCAAGTCACAAATACACTACACTACCCAGCTGGTAACTCGGCCTAATATAATATCATATTAAAATACCGGGTATTACAGTCTACCCTCCTTAAAAGAAACTTCGTCCCGAAGTTTACCCTCTCTACCAACCAACGCAAACGAATTATGAAACGCATATACAAAAGTATGTAAGGCACCCACCAAATTGAATATTAAACGCAGTATTACATTGCACCCACCAAATTGAATATTAAAGGCATTACATTCCACCCTCCTTAAAAGAAACTTCGTCCCGAAGTTTAACCATAACAGAAACACATCATGTAACACTCCAACATAACCCACACAACGCATAACCAATATAGCCAAACTGAGAAATCACCCATGAAGGTATAAAGATTTTACAATCCTACCCTCCTTAAACATGGTTACGTCCCCGTAACCTTCATTATTATAACAAAAGTTCTCAAACTACTGCTAACAACTGAAAGAGGATAAAAGATTCACAACTCACGCTCAAGTTAACTAATCCCTACTAAAGACAATCAATATACAAGCTCTCTCAAGGAAGCTACAGTTACTGCTGTTACAGCACATCGCCACGGATCGGAGCAAAAGCCACGTTGAATAACTTAAGACATTTCAGTATTAATCTAGACACTCTTCATATCAATCAATACATGCAATAACATTCACAGGATCTGCTTGTCAATCTAATGTATACATTACTACTCAGGTTACAAAGATGAAGATGCTTAGGTGCTCACATATGGTTCATGTCAAATAGCATATTTTCCAAGAAATATTGGTAACATTTATTCATGTGAATAATCAAATTATGAATGGCACAATGCTTTACAAGGTTACCAGTAAAAATCATTAGTAATTATTCATTTCACTAATCATTGTAATCTCATACCTTAGAAACATAGGGAATCAATCAACATAAGAAAAGAATTAGGGTCAAAACTTAATAAATCGATTTATGAAAATTTGTAACCTAATAGGTCCTGGTCGACTTTCCTTTACATAATCGTATGATTTAGGTCAAGACACGAATCACCAATAAAATGAAGAAAACCAGTTTCAGACTTATCATCCTAGAAATATTTTTAATCCTCATAACAAAGGGTTTGGGATTTATTCACGAATGACGAATGCACATTGATTGGCAAATTTTACAAACTTATTGGTCGAGTCAATCAAGCGAGTAAACAACGATATTGGAAAGTTAACATACAAGACTATCATACATAACATTTCGTTCTTGGTGTTAAATATATTTAAACTGCACCCAACACAATGACATAAAAGATTAAATGTATTTAACTACACCAATTTTACAAATATTCATTACATATCATGCTATTATCAACATACCATGTTAACACATAACTCACTTAAATCACCACATTACATTTCCCGTTTTGACATTCGTAACTAACCACAACCCACCAATTCACTACATGAATGAACAACATGACTAAATTAACCCACTATTTGTGACTCCGTTCTAGCTTCATTCCTCCAGACTAGCAAATATCATGAAACCATACAACCAGACACTGGCTGGAAATTTCATTCATTTCAGTCCTATCTTTACTAATGAACGACTATTACCTAAACATCAGGATTTTAGTCGCACTTCTTTACTCAGTTATATTCACGGCTAACACGACTACAGCATTTAATCGGAGACCTTTTAGATAGTACACATTCCCTGGTGACGTCTCGTCAAAGCATACGATTCGTACCATAATGTAAAGCAAGTAACTACAAATTAACTGTGTTTAATCAAAATTTTACCTCTTTATTACAGATCTATTTATCACAGGTTGCATGGTCACACAAAAGTATAAGTACCAACTCAATTACATGTTAAATTTTAAAACGATTTATCACGTCATAAGAACTAGACAAGAGTCTAACCATATAGTCAATATAAGAAGATTATTAGTTTAGATCGGAGGCACATTATAAAATTCCCGTTAAACTCCTTACGGAACCATCGATCGTAAGCGTCATGAGTAATTAACTTAATAATGTGGAAGTCAAACAACTGAAATTACAATTGAGTATTAATAGTTATATGATTCAGAATAACAACAAAATTACTTCCATATCACACATATGTTTAACATTTTAGTAACCATACCATTCAATTGTATCCATCAACTCAGTATAATTCATTTTCAGCAAAATAAAAGATATCGCATAAACAACTTAAACATGTACATATACCATCATATAACTTGTAAAACATTATCTATGACAAAACATTGGCAAGGTGAACAAGTTCTCTGGTTTGCACGGTTTGAACAAATAGGCAACTCGCGGCTCAATTAAACGTAACTATAACGACTATCATTTAAACATACGCATAACATGTGAATCATCAAAGGGTCGTCAAAATATAATTCATAGCGACGGTTCGAGAATATATTTTCAAATATCGTAACTATATCGTAACTATATCAAACTATATTACAAATATCGTGACAATTGCAACCATCACCTTAGCATTTCATGACAATACAACTATGAACATATCCAATAAGGAACAACAACACTATTTTATTATCATATCATAAGTTTAGGTTCAACTGAAATAAATTAATGCAATGAAAGTAATAAGTATAACTATAGGCACACAGACTCACATAAAAGACATTAGAACTCAGATGACATCCTACATGTGTGAATATTTAGACATACTCATTACTACCATCCATGTGTAAACACTTAAACATAATTATTATAAATATTCATGCGAGTATATTAGAACAATCAAGTTAACATTTAACGCCACCAACTTTACCAAGATATGACAATATAGTTTTATATTTATATATATCCGACCACTATACAAATTTGATGAACACACCAGAGATATTAAAACATGCCAAACATATATAAAATATGCAAACAACTGGACCGGTATAAAATATTTCACCCTCGATTAAGAATCAAATTAAGCTATTCAATTTCACTCATACTATCATGCCAACAATGTTCTCAACTAAACTTTAATTTTATCACTTGTTAAGATACATAACTACTGAACATGCGTGCTACTATCATCATATAAAAACATTATAAGGTCACATTAATAAGGCTCATGAAATAACCAAACAATTGTATGAAAACTCAACATAGAACGCACATTTTACAATTTATGATTCACGTTGTAACTTCCAAAGACCACGAACAAATAACCGTTCGATTAAAACTTGATTCATATTACTTTTATAAAATACGGAGAGTTAAAAACACAGTGGAAAAAGAATTAGGTCTAAAGCACAAGAATTCCATTTTTAAAGAATTTTACAACTCAATTGGTCCAAACAGGTATGTGACAGCAATTGGTCCGAAACTTGGGTCAGTTTGCAAAACTTACCATTTAATATAGAGACTTCAAGAATTTTCGTGGCTTATCAATTTGAAAACATATGCGAATCTTCTGATCGATGGAATTGGAATTATGCAAAAATTATTAATACAATTTAAATGAGGATTTTTACAAAATCGTTGGTCAAAACATCACTGCACAGGAACTTCCTGACCACAGCCCACTAAAATATTTATTACTCCTAATCCGTATATCCTATAAGCATGAAACTAACGCCAAATGAACACTAACTCACGAGGCTATCTCTCATAAAATGTTCATCCATAGGCGATAAACAGAAAACGAATGGCAGTAAGATCAATTAGAGAGTACGATCAAACAAAACGTGTTTCAGCACTAGGTCATTCATTTACTATGTTCCAAGCTCTTACACCACACTATCGATACTAACCTATCCTAACTTAAATCTCACATTGTGTACCTTCGTAACATCTACCCCATAGAATCCCTTCGCATCTCGATCTACTCCTTACATCTAAATCACGATTGCTATGACTAGAAACGTGCAATTCAATAGTGTTTCTCATTACTATCACAATACTATACTAGCATGGCTTCGGGATCACATAACCGCATATCACTAGACATAATAGTAATATAAACACATCATTCAACAGACATCCAGATAAATATCATCAATTCGCAATTATTTTCACGCTCGCGATTACCACAATCCAACACTTCATTGATTATCAACCTGAACACGAAAATTTTATTTCTCATCTCCACAACATCATATGACCACGCGATCATTCATACAAAATACTTACTGTAACGTTGTCATGCAGCATGGTTAGAATATATGGGTCTTAAGGTGTACACCCACTCGATTACATCCAAGGTTTTCCTTCTAACTACCCCATTCACTCGATTTCTCTCGGGTTACCTGGTTCAAAACTGAGAGGGCAAAAGAGCACGTATTAAGGGCGCCTTCTTAACCGCACTGTGAGCTCCTAACAGTTTATTCCCAGGGGTTCATTTTATTTAGACACATCCTACGTTCATTGGGTTCATTGGTTTAGGCCTGAGGATCGTTTGCTCTGATACCACTTTGTAACACCTCGATTTATGAAGGAGCCTCTAGCAAGACATTCCCTAATAAACCGGACTGTTACCATCTCGGTTACCCGAGGTAGTGAATAACAAATTAAACTCCAAGGCAAATTATATAATTACTTTAACTTAATTATTACAAAACCTCTTTTACATCAGATTACCAAGAACTAACATAAATAAAAGTGAAAGTCTTATAAATGATGATCTAGCTACTAAGTCTTCTGATCCAGTGTCTCACGCCCATCAAGCTCACATCCTGTCTCATAAACCTGTCAAGACTACTCCCCAATATTTGGATCGTCAAAGGTGTTCACGAATACACAGGGTCAACCACGACGTTGAGTAGGGAATACAATGAAACAACAAAATATGATATGCATGCTCCTCCGTCACCTCCATCTCCATCTCAACTCATATCTCATAACTCGGAACACCCAGCCATACCGATCCCCGGTAGACTATATATCGACCGTAGCCGATCTGCCCTTTCACTGAGGACACCAGGGCAAGTCCTGCAGAACCCGCCTGGGCCTTATCACAACATCATCTTCACCACACCACATCACCACAACATCCTCCATCTCCAATGCATATGAATTCTCAAAAGAAATTAATGCAACACAATATATATCATTTAACTGATCAATCATAAAATCATGCCGATTACCAAATGTTGTGATAACATACTCAATACGATCAATTCAGTCAATCACCTTCCAGCATATGAATCATAACGTCAATCAACAACCACGAATCAAGTCAACATTCACAGTTTGGTCATATGAAACACAAACAAGTCAACACAATTCAACATCAACGATAATACGTCAAGTGTATTTCCCTACCTTTTCGCAATCCATGCACACACAAGCAATCAATTATGATTCTTCACATATCCATCACCTACATAACATAATTATGTATAATTACCACCTACTCAGTCAATTAATCATTCACATAACCTAGACTCATCATAATTTAATAGGAATATCAACTTAAAGAACAAACACGACTTTTCCTGATTTTCCTGCACATGGCAGACTCGGTACAAAATGAATAACTAATTCCAGAAAATTCTAATTGATGTAAGGCCAATTGAATTGGAACCCCATGAGTCTTAGCTACAATTTATATATAACGTGTTTTTCTCAAATTCCAAACTTATCAAGGGTTTTCAGACTGATTTCCAAAAACTGACAGAAACCGTCGCATAAAAAGTAAAGACTCATAAAACGAGTTTGACAAATGATTTTTAAGTAAAACCAACGCCTAACTCATCTAAACTCTTTAATTAAATATATGAAAAAGACCCAGCACCAATTCAATAACTAAATTACGTTTTAGAAGTAATCTTTTAGCCTCTACTGATTCGCGGACTTTTTAGATAGACGTTCACAAATAATTTCTTCAGGAAAAACTACACGGTGAAATGCTACCAATTTTCACAGGCATAAACTAGGCTTGGAATAAACATGAGTCTCTTCTTTAACTTTTTGCATCCCACGATTTTAAGACAGGTAAAATACTCAAATAACACAGACCAACGAATCTGTAAATTGCTGTAACTATTCTATTCATTTATCTCATACAATTTATAATCAAAACCCCCAACCCAATTTCTAGGGTTACGAAAATCATTCCACTACTACTATAATTATGATAATAATTGAATAAAGAGGTAATAGGATAGTCTACTTACGAAATAGGATGAGAATAGGCTGAGAAATCGCCTCGCAATGCCTCACGCGGCTCCCTTCACACACGGCTCCCTCTTCTCTCTTTTTCTCTTTTCTCATGGTTAAAGTGAATATGGTGATAGGGAGATTAGGGTTTGGTTATATGAGTTATATGTATAGGATACGTGCCTAGCCTAGTTAGATTAATTAAAACCCGAGTCACATAGTTACCCGAGTCACAAATACACTACACGACCCAGCTGGTAACTCGGCCTAATATAATATCATATTAAAATATCGGGTATTACACTAATTACTGTCAAAACGACCGTATCGACACATAGATGACAACTAAGAGGTAGACATTAATATTTGAGCAATCACCTGACGATAAACTTACGAACTGTCATAAATCGTTCCGCGTAGCAAACATGCGGCCCAATCATCACCGGGTGGTTTGCGAGAGGTGCATAAATGAGGTATCTACAGTGTGACAAATGACAAATTGACAAAATAAAATGGTATTCCATTTTATGAATATGGACTGAAATAAAGAGGGTTTAGTGGATGGTGGTAGTTTATTTTAATAAGCTAAAATAACACCATCGTGACACTACTTACTTAGCCTTACATGCCTAAGGTTTAGATAAGAACAAAAGTAAAAAGGGAAGGACCATATATTGGTCCTCTACGTCCCATAACCGTGACCCTCCTCTATATTTTAGAGGATTTATTTTTCCTCTACTCATTCTCTTTATGCTTGTCCATTCAAAAGACATGCAAATTTTTCTTCTCTCACATATTCATCTTTTTCTTCATCAAAACATGAGATTTTTGATTCAAATTGTTCATAAAATATTACTAATATTATTAGTGTAATATATGAGTATTAGTAATAAATTTTAAGGTAAACTACTCAACAAATATCTAGCACATATTATTTAGTAGAGATAAGGGATAATCTTGGGTGCAATCAAGAGGAGTGGCTTCTATACTTGAAGTCTTTCGAAGATCATCCTATTACTCATCATAGCTCAAGAACAAGTGAAGGTAGGAGACCTTACTTGTGCCCATAAACCGAAATATTCAATGTAAGGAACCGGTTTTCCTCTACACTTATTTATATGTTTTGCATGCATAAGATCCTTAAGTTTTTATGACTAAAACTTTAAACTAAAATATGTGATATTTAAAATATGATTTCTAACAACTATATTAAGGCCGATTACAAGAAAGCTGGGAAGAATTCGAAAGCCATGAGCTTGTTGCAAAACGGCATGACTTCGACTGAATTTGACCGCTTCTCCTCTTGTAATTCTGCCAAGGAAATATGGGATGCTCTAGAGTTGGCCTAAAAAGGTACCTCGCTTGTTAAGAAACATAGGATTGACTTGTTGATTCAAAAATATGAACTCTTCAAAATGGAGCAAAATGAATCGATTGATAGTATGTCTGCACTTTTCTCTAGCATCATAAATGAAATGACGAAGCCTTGGTAGAAATTTTATTTTGAAGACATGGTTAGAAAGATTCTTAGGAGCCTTACGAAAAAATGGCAACCTAAGGTCACTGCGATCGAAGAAGCAAGGGATCTCATCTTACTCTCTTATCAAGAACTAATCGGTGTGCTTATGGCACATGAAATTATGCTCAACAAGTATGACGATGGGCCAGTAAAGGCAAAGAGTATGGCCTTGCAAGACTCAACAAGTGACAATGAACCTGAAATAGAGGATGAAACAATATTATTTGCTAGACGTTTCAAAAAGGCACTTGTTGAACCATATAGGATATATGTTTATGTTTTGACGATGTCAAGAAGTGCTTTATAATTTATGTACTTGTTGCGCGTAATCGTTTGTCTAAGTATTTTAGATTCAACTTATTTAATACAAGCAACAAGAGAAATTGTGATGGAAGTATATAATAGTCAAGCCTTTATTCAAGATCAATCGATGTGAAGATTCATTCAAGATTTATGTGAAGACGAAGTCCGTCTAAAGATTAATCAAGCTTGGATGATGACGTAGCCTATACTCGAAGATCTCCTTGAAGATTAGAATAGTATAGCTGATTATCTCGTAATGATAACCAAGAATGAGTTTCTTGAATTAGTAAAGTTATAGCTTTGCAGCTATAACATTACTAGTAAAAGAGCTCAATGTTATAGCTCTCTTATTATAACATTGAGATGCTGAGTTTTTCTATACACGACATATAATGTTTTAAAACTGTTTTGAAAATTGTTTAAAGTTTATTTTAAATGTTTTGATAAACGTATTTATTTAATAAGGCTCGGTTTAGTGTGGAGTTCGGTTTTATATTGGACGTTGACTAGTAGTCGTGTTGGGTCAACTTATGAGTTGGACCATGCTACTAATTAGGGTTTCAACAAAGCCTCTCTTAAAACCTAAATTCTAACCCATATATTAAGCTAGGGTTTACACGAGTCACGAGGAATATGAGCCATGACATCTCGTGTAACCTAAGATGTATTTGGTAAAGATTTTATTCCTTAATAATATATTTACATATCTTGTATATCTTACTTAATATATTTGTTGATGATAAAAGATATTCTTGATTAGGAAATCTTATCATATCTTAGAATTTATAGTAAAGATAATATTTGAATAAGATTATATTCTATCTTTTGGAATATTCTTTATTATCTTTTAGGCTTTTAGGAAAGAAATAATAGAAGATATGATTTGTTAACTTATCTCCTATTAATCGGCTATTAGGGTTTCTTTAAACCGAATTGCCTTGCTCTTTCCTTCTTATAAATACTTTGTTCTTTACAACATTTATTAGAGAGACCTTAAGCATAAAAATTGATATTAATTTTACAAAGCAAACCGTGTGTTTTCAAAGCAGAAAAACCGTTTTGTTATTTTTTAAAGGTCGTGTCTTTTAAACTCGTATACTTGTTCTTATTGTTATCATTATAAGATAATAGTGCTTATTTGATTTCGTACTTGTTCATTAACGTGAACCTTTGCAAGAATAATTAGTGCTTTCTTATTAGCGTAAGTTAGTCACTCGAGTATTTAACGGTACTAATTGAGTTACAGCTAGAGTTAGTTGTACGAGTTGGGTTAGTAAATTTGTAATTCGTAGAAAGGTACTAAATTTATTAATCGAGAATAGTGGACGTAGGTTTCGATTTGTGAAACTGAACCACTTCAAAAACCGTGTGTCTCTTCTCTTTCATTCTTTCGTTTACTTTGTTTTAATCGTTCATTAGTTGATTAGTTAAAGTTTAATCAATAAATTTTAAATAATCAATTATATACACATAATCAAAAAAGCTTTCAAAAGTTTTAAATCCTCAATTCACCCCCCCCCCCCCTTTTGAGTATTTTGGATCTATAGACTCTTCAATTGGTATCAGAGCCTCGTGCTCTTGATTGCCTAACCGCAAAGAGGTTGATCTATCCTATTTTATTTATCCTATCATTTTATATTACGCTGCCTATCACGTGATAAATAGATTCCAAATATCTCAAATGTCCCGTCTTTGATAGGAAGAATTATGGATTGTAGAAAAACATGATGACTCACTATGTGAAAGGTCACGATTAGGAGTGCTGGAGGATTATCCAAAGCGGACCGCACAAAATTCTTGTAGCATCCGAGAAAGGCACTACCTATGAAAAGAAAGAAGAGGACTATATCGAGGCCGACTACGAGAAGGCCGAAAAGAACTCCAAAGCAATAAGTCTCCTGCAAAACGGAATGAATTCTACAGAGTTTGATCGATTTTCTTCGTGTTCTACGGCCAAGGAGATATGGGATGGGCTTGACCTAGCTTATGAGGGTACTTCCATTCTTAGGAAGCACCGAATAGATTTGCTTATGCAAAAATATGAGCTATTCATTATGGAGCCTAATGAGTCCCTAGATAGTATGTCCGCAAGGTTTTCAAGCATCATAAACGAACTGAAAAACCTAGGTAGGAAATTCAAGATCGAGGACATTGCTAGAAAGGTTCTTAGGAGCCTGACTAAGAAGTGGCGTGCTAAAGTCACTGCAATGGAGGAATCACGAGATCTTGAAAACCTATCCTATCAAGAACTCATCGGTGCTCTCATGGCCCATGAAATTACTCTTCACAAAGATGACGCTGAACCAAGCCGTAATAAGAGTATGGCCTTAAAGAGCGAAGAAGTTGACTCCGAACTAGAGGATGAAACTGTTCTGTTTGCACGCCGTTTTAAAAATACGATATTTCGAAACAAACACACAAAATCATCCTACAACAACAACATCAAGTCATCCAACAAAAAGGTTACTAAATCAAAGTCATCTTTCACAAATAGAGGTTGCTTCAAGTGTGGAGAATCTGGTCATATGATCAAGGATTGTCCAACATGGGAGAAGATCAAGGACAAGACAAAAAGTGAGAAGACAAAGAGAGAATTCAAACAGGTTATGATGGTGTCGTGTTGGGGAGACCTTGACTCAGAAGATGACGAGGAATCTGAAGACGACGAAGTAGCAAACCTTTGTCTCAGCAGCGTTAGTCTTGATCTAATCTCTGACAACGACGATGAAAGCACAAACTCACACGCAAATTATTGCTTTCTTGAAGAATCAGATGAAGATGACGATGAAGAGGTAAGTTATATTGAGTTTAAAAAACGCGTTAAGAAATTGTCTAAAAGTGCACTAATTGAATTCTTTGAACAATCTCTCGATAAGTGTCATGAACAGGACTTGGAGCTAAAAGATCTAAAGGAACAGATTCTCGAAATTGCAGAAGAGAATCATACTCTAAAGGCCAAAGCTAAGAACTTAAAATCTAAGGTTATAGCTGAGAAAGAAACAACGTTAGATTCTACTATGGCTGAAAAGAAGGAATTAGAGTCCAAAGTTATAGCTAATGAAGCCATAACTTCAGACCTAAAGCTTAACATCAAGCACCTTCAAGCCAAAGTTATAGCTAATGAAGCTATAACTTTAGAACTTAGAAAAGCCAAAGAACATTTGGAAACTAAGGTCACATCTGATCAAGCAATGATCTTAGACCAAAAGAAAGAGATAGATTCCCTTTCAAAGAAATTAAAGGAATCTAAGACCGACATGATCAATGTTAAGAAACAACATTCCGATGTTTTATTCCTTCTTAACAAACGATTCCAAGACTTTCGTGATAACTTTAAGAAAGATAATGATATAGATCACACGAAATGTCAAGAGGAAATTAAGAAACAACATTCCGATGTTTTATTCCTTCTTAACAAACGATTCCAAGACTTTCGTGATAACTTTAAGAAAGATAATGATATAGATCACACGAAATGTCAAGAGGAAATTAAAACCCTAAAACACCTACTTCTAACCGAATAATCTGACAATAATATGAAGATGGGGTTAGGACATGAGTGCTACAGCCGTAGAGATCACTATAAATGCAAATCAACACCTTCAGATTTTGATTTCAGAAAAAGGAAGTATGCTGATCATCCTGAATATCTGATTTGCAATTACTGTGGTCATACGGGTCACATCTAAATCAATTGTGTCAAAAAGGCTCATGATATACGGAAAAATGCCGACCATGCTAAAACTGTTGACACGGTTGACGAGAATGATGAAACCCCCATTAATGAACCTAACGAAGAAAGGAATACTAAATTTTGTTGGTTCTATGACATGGCCTTCGACTACAGCAAGAAACCTAGCACCTCACAAAACCCTTGTCGATCTCAACCTAGTAAACCTATTCACAAGGAAAACAGTTATGAAAGACCTAGAGAAATTCCTAGACCAAGAGAAAACCCTAACCCTAGAACTCCTCCCAAGATAAATAAACCAAGGGTTATAAAAACGGTTATTAGACAAGTTTGGATTCGAAAAGATTTAGTATATAGAGTAACTAATCTTAAGGGACCCAACTTAGCTTGGGTACCTAAAAACTGTATCTAATCCCTTCTACATGAAGTAGTGAAAGAAAACAATCAATGGTATCTTGATAGTGGATGTTCAAGACACATGACTGGAGATAAGAATCTGTTTCTTTCACTCAAGCCCTTCAACGGAGGAAAAGTGACGTTCGGGACGGAGAATCTGTTTCTAAGTCTCACACGATCAGTGACGTTTATCTCGTGGACGGTCTAAAACATAGCTTGCTAAACATATCTCAACTATGCGAGAAAGGTAATAAAGTTGTTTTCCATACTGATAGTTATCGCATTATAATCGAAGGAACTAGCAATGTTATTCTTAAAGGCCACAGGAAAAGAAATGTTTATATGGTAGACTTAAATGCTGTGCCTACTTACTCTTTTTCATGCATGAAAGTTACACTTGATGACCCCTGTTTATGGCATAAACGGTTTGGTCACATTAGCTCACTAATGATACTGTCGTTTCGTACCAAAAATAAATACCTAAGTACTACTAACAGAAGCTAGCGGTAAGTAGGGTCGATCTCCACAGGGAGGCGGTGTACTATCTATTTGTCTATTTATCTGTCTGATGTCACAAATGTGGGTTGAATTGATTGTGTTGACTAAACTAAAAAGGCTAAAGAAGAGAAATGAATAAGAGAATTAACAGTAAGGGAAAGGGAGTATGCTAGGAGTCGGTCTACCGTGGCAGCTATCAAATCTTATACTATTGGGAATACTGAGGCGATTAAACTAATGATAAGAAGAGCTATGGTCGTCACCTTTCGGTCCTTAAACCGCCCTAGAGCGTAAACAGCTTAACTTTCGCCCTCACTGCAATACCCTATTGTAATTAAGCAAGCCTTCCCTTCCAATCTTTCGATCTAGGTCGGGGTTAACTAGATTTATGGTCTCCCGCATGCATTCATTCGACCGGATAACAATTAAATTGCCTAATACAATTCCTATCGCAAGACTAATCTATATAAGTCAATTAAAACATTGCTACCACGACTTCCCTAATCCTAACATACTAGGGGGATTTAGCTAGACATGGAATTAAAGAGAATAAGCATAAAGGAAATAAGAATAATAAACATTAAATTAAAAAGAGGGAAAGGAAGAAAGAATTACTGAATTGAAAAGATCCGGAAATGAGCAAGAATAAAAGTAACAGTGTATAAAGAAAGGGAGAAGAGTAACGTGATCCTTGGATAAAAAGCATAACATAACTGACGACCTAACTCCTATTTATAAGAAATTAGGAGTTTAATTAAACCTAATGACGGAAAATAACTAAAAAGCCCACCCGTCAAAGAAAATCCACTCGATCGAGTAACTAAATCACTCGATCGAGCAAAGGCATAAAAGGAACTGGTCGATCGAAAGGAAAAATAGTCGATCGAGTACTTATTCATCCTAAAACCACTCGATCGAGAAGAAGTGGCTCTCGATCGAGCAAATGGGCTCTCGATTGAATAGAAATAGTTCTCGATCGAGCACTTCTCAAATATGTAATTCCTGCTTCGCGCACTGAACTTCAAACGGCTGCCATTTCTTCGTTACTTGGACAAATAAGGCGTGGTTGGTGGCGTTGGAAAGCTAAGAGTATAAGCTTTCACCTCCAACTGGAATCACCTTAATAGCTATTGTAGAACTCGAGATATGGCTCTTACAAGCAGGAACTAGCAAATTGAAGCACTCTCTTGGTTCGCCTAACTTCCTTACTCCAATGCGCATCTCAAAATAGCACTTTCCAAGCTCCGAATTATCTCTTCCTCCAAATGCATGCTAAACGGACGGTAAATAGCTTGATTTCACTACTTTCGGATCCATACCTGCAAATAAGACATAATAACCCAAAGTAGCATATTCGGGGTATTTCGTAGCAATAAACCACGATAAAGGCATAGAAATACGTGCATAAAATAGGCTAAAAAGACTATATAAAATGCACGTATCAACTAACCTTGAACAAACTCAAGAAGTGGGACTTGGTTGAAGGGTTACCTAAAATCAAGTTCGACCAAGAAAAGATGTGTGACATGTGTGCAAGGTGCAAACAAGTAAGATCATCGTTCAAACCGAAAAGAGTAGTAAGCACAATTTAAGCCTTGGAATTAGTACACATGGATTTATGTGGACCTATGAAGGTAAGGAGTAGAGGAGGATCCAGGTACGTCTTTGTTCTTGTAGATGATTACTCAAGGTATGTATAGCCTATATTTCTTCATTCAAAAGATGAAACATTTGATGAATTTTATTGTCTTATGAAACGTGTTCAAAACAAATATAAGACTAATCTTGTATCTATTCGTACGGATCATGGCACCGAGTTTGACAATCAAGCTTTCATAGAATATTGTAGAGTTAATGGTGTAGGGCATAACTTCTCTGCACCAAGAACTCCTCAACAAAATGGTGTCGTTGAACGTATGAATAGAACTTTGGAAGATATGGCTCGTACAATGCTTTTGTGTAGTGGTTTACCTCGTAACTTTTGGGCTGAAGCCATTAGTACTTCTTGCTACATTCATAATCGTGCTATGATCCGACCTATTCTTAAGAAAACCCCCTACGAAATCCTTAGAGGTCGAAAACCTAATATCTCCCATCTTCGTTGCTTTGGGAGTAAATGTTTTGTTCACAATAACGGTAAAAACCGATTAAGTAAGTTCGACCCCATGAGTGATGAGGAGATTTTCATAGGATACTCAGATCATAGCAAGGCTTAAAAAGTATTCAGTAAGAGAACTCTTTGTATTGAAGAAAGTATCCACATTATTTTTGATGAAGATAACGTGTTTGATAAGCCTTTACAGGATGAGGAAGAAGATTTGGATGAACCCGACTTTCGTCTTTCAATAGACGATCCCCCGGAATTGGAATTGGAGGATAATGAGATTGAAGGAACAAGTGATGAACTTGATCGTTCTTCAAAAGATAATGTAACACCCCGATTTATAAAGGAGCCTCTAGCAAGACATTCCCTAATAAACCGGACTGTTACCATCTCGGTTTCCCGAGGTAGTGAATAACAAATTAAACTCCAAGGCAAATTACATAATTTCTTTAACTTAACTTTTTTACAAAACCTCATTTACATCAAATTACAAAGAACTAACATAAATAAAAGTGAAAGTCTTCTAAATGATGATCTAGCTACTAAGTCTTCTGATCCAGTGTCTCACGCCCATCAAGCTCCCATCCTATCTCATAAACCTGTCAAGTCTGCTCGCCAATATTTAGGTCATCACAGGTGTTCACGAATACACAAGGTCAACCATGAGGTTGAGTAGGGAATACAAAGAAACAACAAAATATGATATGCATGCTCCTCCGTCACCTCTACCTCCATCTCAACTCATATCTCATAACTCGTACAACCCAGCCATACCGATCCCCGGTAGACTATATATCGACCGTAGCCGATCTGCCAGCTCACAGCTGAGGACACCAGGGCAAGTCCTGCAGAACCCGCCTGGGCCTGATCACAACATCATCATCACCACACCACGTCACCACAACATCCTCCATCTCCAATGCATATGAATGCTCAAGAAATTAATGCAACACAATATGTATATCATTGAACTGGTAAATCATAGAATCATGTCGGTTACTGAATGTTGTGATAATATACTCAATACGATCAATTCAGTCAAGCACATTCCAGGATATGAATCAAAACATGAATCAACAACCACAAATCACGCCAACGTTCACAGTTTGGTCATATGAAACACAAACAAGTCAACACAATTCAACAACAACGATAATAAGTCAAGTGTATTTCCCTACCTTTTCGCAATCCAAGCACACAAGCAATCAATTATGATCCTTCACATATCCATCACCTACATAACATAATTATGTATAATTACCACCTACTCAATCAAATAATCATGCACATAACCTAGACTCATCATAACTTAATAGGAATATCAACTTAAAGAACAAACACGATTTTTCCCGATTTTCCAAAGACATGATGACAAGACTCGGAATAAAATACATAACTAATTCCAGAAAACTCAAATTGATACAAGGCCAATTGGATTGGAACCCCATGAGTCTTAGCTACAAATTATATCTTACGTGTTTTTCTCAAATTCCAAACTTATCAAGAGTTTTCAGACTGATTTCCAAAAACTGACAGAAACCGTCGCATAAAAAGTATTGATTCATAAAACGAGTTTAAAACATTATTTTGCAGTAATTCCAAATCCTATTATCATCTAGACTATACAAAGATGATGTATGAAGAAGCCTCATAACTGAATCGACATAAAATTAGGGTTTCAAATCATTTTCCACAACCAAATCAGATTCGCGGACTTTTCAGCGACATGTTCATAAATAAATCACCTAGGACAAACCATAAAGAATTTGACTACGAGATTTTATATGCATAAACTAGACATCAAATAAACAGGACTCTCTTTTCAAACTTTTTGAAGACGAATATTTAAAATAATATAAACAATGGAATGAAATCGACTTAAAAACAGAGAAATCGAATTAGGTTGGAATCGATGAGAAATCTTCAATCAAATGAAAGGCTCGACAATTATTCTTCCTCTCCCTTTCTCTAGGTTTAGAAATGGTTTTATGAATGATAAAATGAAAAGAGGGGAGAGGGAGAGCGGCTCTTAGATTAGGTTTAGGGTAAATGATGGTTACATGTTCCGGGTAGGGCAAATGGGTTAAACGGGTATGGTCGTTGGGTAAATGTAGATGGGTAATTCTTGACCCAAAAGACAAAATGTGATGTAGCCCGACTCAACATATACGATATAAACCCGACTTAATAACATTCACGATATTACGATGCAACCAATATAAAATGTATAATACTAATATAAAATAATATCCGTTTAATCGATTATATAAAATACGGGGTATTACAGATAAAAAGGAGAAAACCAAAGTTATAGTTGATGATACTATAACATTGACTCAAAATAAGGACTCCTAAACTAATGTTATAGGTGATGTTACTATAGCATTGAATCCAAATCAAGGTGTAGAACCTGAGGTTATAATCGGTTCTAATACAACATCCGGATTGGATTCAGGGGGAACTTCCTCCAATTCTGAGCCAAATGAAGTTGGGTCAAGCTCAAATAACGATGAAGAACCAAGTACTTCAACAAAGTGGAAATACAAGAGCTCACATCCTATGGACAATATTCTAGGGAATATTAAGAAGGGTGTTCAAACTAGACGTTCCTTGAATAACTTCTGCTGTTTCTACTCTATTCTATCCATGATCAAACCAACAAATATAAACGACGCTCTTGCAGAATCAGATTGGATTATAGCTATGCAAGAAGAGCTTCAACAGTTCGAAAGAAACAACGTTTGGCATTTAGTTCCTAGACCAAAGGATCGATCTGTCATTGGAACAAGGTGGGTCTTTTGGAACAAACTAGATGATGCCGGAGTCATTATCAGAAACAAATCAAGATTAGTGGTTTAAGGTTATAATCAACAAGAAGGAATAGATTATGACGAGACTTTCGCACCTGTTGCCCGTCTTGAAGCTGTTAGACTTCTGATAGCATTCGCAGCACATAAAGGAATGAAGCTCTTCCAGATGGACGACAAGACAGATTTTCTAAATGGGTATTTACAGAAAGAAGTCTTCGTTGAACAACCCCCCGGATTTAAGAATAGCAAATTTGAAGATCACGTCTTCAAGTTGGATAAAGCCCTTTACGGATTGAAACAAGCACCTAGGGCATGGTACGACAGACTATCCAAGTTTCTACTTGATAGTGGATTCAGCAGAGGATCTGTTGATAAAACCTTATTTCTAAAATCCGAGGGTTCTGACCTTTTGGTTGTTCAAATATACGTCGATGACATTATCTTTGGATCGACCAACCGAAACCTATGCAAGTATTTTTCTGAGTTGATGACCTCCGAGTTCGAGATGAGTATGATGGGAGAATTAAAATTCTTCCTAGGTCTGCAAATACAACAAACTGAAGAAGGCATTAAAATCCATCAACAAAAATATATTAAGGAATTAATTCGAAAATTCGGAATGGAAAATTCTCATGCTATGCCTACTCCAATGGTCGAAAACAAGAAATTGGCATTAGATGAAGACGGTAAATCAGTTGATGAAACTACTTACCGTGGAATGATTGGGTCATTGTTATATTTGACTGCAAGTAGACCCGATATTATGTTTAGCCTATGCGTTTGTGCGAGATATCAATCATCTCCCAAAGAATAGCATATGATGGCCGTAAAACGAATTTTACGATATTTAATTGGAACGGCCAAGCTGTATTTATGGTATCCGATGGAGTGTAACTTTGATCTAGTCGGTTATTCCGATGCCGACTACGCAGGATGTTCTCTAGACAGAAAAAGTACATCGGGTGTCGCCACATTTGTCGGACCGTGTATTATTACGTGGGGTTCGAAGAAGCAAAATTCGGTTACCCTCTCAACTGCTGAGGCCGAATACATCGCTGCAGGACTGGTATCTACTCAATTATTATGGCTTAAGCAACAATTACGTGATTATGGTATTGACGTAGGATGCATTCCTATTTTATGTGATAATACTAGTGCAATAATATTTTCTAAAAATCCCGCACAACATTCACGTACTAAACACATTGAAATAAAACACCATTTTATTAGAGACCATGTTGAGAAGGGGAATATAAAACTTGAATTTTGTAGTACTAAAAAACAATGGGTTGACATTTTGACAAAATCGTTAGCTAGAGAACGATTTGAGACTTTACGGTTGGAAATTGGTTTAATCGGTGGTACCTAAGTTTCTGTACACGTTCAATTTCTTTATGACTTACTAGTTTAAGTTAAGATTGTATGACTGTGTCCGTATATTGCGTTGTATGAGATAATTTCCTTAATAGGAAAATATTTATCATAATTTCTATTTGTTATTTAGAATTTAATTATCATACAAACTTTATTCTTTAGCAAGATACACCATATTTTGGTTGTTTCCTAATTACACAAAATTCTCACAAAAATAGCTTTACAAAATTGCACGTATTATGCTTCCTATTCCTAATATATTCACATAATCATACTTCCATATCTTATCTTTTACCATATTCAATTATTCACCTAACATCCTATTCATACCTTAACTCTTGTCACTTACCAAAATTGATTAACTCTTCCCTAAACCTAAAACCTAGCCTATAATTACCCCCCTTTCTTCTTTGCCGTGTAGACATATCCACATCCCCACTTGCATAACTTTTTCTCTTTTCAAAATAATTACCATCATCTCACCATCACTTCCTTTACTCAACCATCAACATCACAATGAATCCCAACCATGCAAAACTCGATCATCAACCCGCCATCAACAAAGCCGCCACTTTCACAAACCATCATCACCACTACCATCTCATGATCTTAACTCTCCTAGTTTTCCTTCAACTCAACTAAACCCAACTACGCCCCTGTTTCGTGGTCGGGACGACTCGGTGTTCGAGGGAAAGAGACGTCGCTTTTTCAAAGGGAAAAATAAGGTATTTGTTGATGAAGGTGAAGATATTGAGGAACCTGAGGTTGTTGTAAGAAACGGTGTTGCACAAACTTTGCTCCGGGATGTTTCGAAAACTGCCACAAAAGAAGGATTAAATCGTGTTCGGTTAACTCATGACGAAAGCATCCTTGTTTATCGTGTTTTGAGGTATTATATCCATGGAGGAAGGTATTATCCCAAATCTTGGTTGATTAATGTTCCCGCTCTTAAGTTCTTTGTTGATTTTCTTGATTTTCAAGGGTGGAGTCACATTAGTCAATTTCCGGGTCCTATTTATCCAGTTGAAGTTGTTCAATTCTTTGCTAGTGTGTCGATTAAGAAAGGGGTCTTGCATGAGACAGTTAATAGTGTTGATGTGACGGTCTCTGTTTCGGATTTTTGCTCTGCTTTTTCGGTTCCCGATGACGGAATTGAAATTAATCCGAGTCTTGAATGGTCTAATGTGGTTAGTAAAAAGGAGAGGTTGGTTAAAAGGTACTTTGAGGAGGTTGGGACGGATGGTGGAAACATTGTTGTTCGTCCTCTCTCGGCGAAAATTAAGTTCCTCTTAAATTTTCTATGGAACACGATTGTGCCGAGGAGAGGAGGACGAGAGAAGGTTTCGAGTTATGAGGCAATCATTATTTACTCATGGTTAGAGGGACAAAAAGTGAATTTAGTAAGTCTTGTTTTACATCGTATCATCCAAACAAGTCTCACGGTTACAAAGGAAAAATTAAGTACAACAATCGACCTTCCATATGGGATGTGGGTGTCTCGGTTGTTAGAAGTGAAACAAGTGGTGGGACGGGATAGCTACGGTGTAAGTGCAAAGGATTTCATGTGTGATCGCTTGATTAAGCTTATGGGTCTTGTCGTTGATGGACCCGAGTTACTTCTTGTTAAGGATGTTCAGAAGATTCCGAGTGATTTGGCTTTGGGGCCAATAGAGGCGAAATTGGGAAGTTTTATGACTACTTTAATAGAGAAGTTTCAGGAGCAATCTGAAGGAAATGTAGATCTTTATACATATTAACATACTCATATATGTCTAAACTAATTTGTCTTAAAATTAAAACGGATCTTATGCATGCAAACAATAAAATAAATAGAGGAGAAATCATGTCCTTACATTGTAGATTTCGGCTATTAGGGCACAAGAGAGATCACCTATCTCCCTTGTTCTTGAGCTTTTCCAATGGAAGAATAAAGATCTAAGTGTAAGATCTCTCCCTATGTTTTATACCCAAGGCTCCTCTTAATTTTAATTAATATTACAATACTAGTATAATATTAATCAAGGTAGAAAATTGAACCAAAAATATTGTTTAACACTTGAATATTTTCGGTTATTATGAGAGAGGAAGAGAGGATTTTATCTCACTAGAAATCTCTATATTTTTGATGATGGAATAGAATGAATAATAATACACTACCTTTGTATATTATTAGGTAAAATTATAGAGAAAACAATGATCACATTTGCCTTCTCAAAACCGTGTAAGAGGAGGGCAATAGGGGAGCCAATGCATGGAGAAATTGTTCTTCACAAGGAACAATAGGCTTGCATGGCTAGGTTGCTTTTAATCATTGTGTTTTCCACTAATTACAAACAACATATAATTAGCTTAAATCCTTCTAATTTTCGGCCCATTCTATAATATGGATTCCATATTATTTTTGTCAATTGTCTATATGTTACATGTCACATGTCACATATATTTGTTATGTATTTTTAACATATTAAAAATCAACGTATTAATAAAAATACGTCACATACAAAAATCGACTTAGTAATTTCATAATTACTTGTGCCAAAATATTTTACCATTTATAAATCACAACAGATTGTATTTATAACAATTCATTCAAATTTAATTGTTAGATTAAACAATTTATTTCATCCGAGTAATTATACAATTTAATTACTCAGACCGTATCTTATTTAATCACATTTCAATATGATACGTAAATTTTACTTCCAAAATCGTCCGTCAATTTTCAAGTAATTTAATTAACTCGTAACATTATACGATTAATTAAATAATCAATTAAGAGTGATGCCCTATAGGTATGACCTAGGGGTCAACGATCACCACCGTCACACGACAGTAATATCAAACTCTAGTCAGCCAATCATTACCGATATATGTTGACCAGTTGACAGTAACAATATTACTTCCCAATTGTATTCATTTTAATGAGACTTAAACATGTGATGTAATACCCCGTATTTTATATCGCTAATTGAGTCAAGTAATTGTTTAGTCGTATTTGATATCATAAGATCGAGTTATTCGTAAACTTGTTGAGACGGGTTTAACTGAACGAAGTCACGATAATTAATTCTTTTACCAACCACGCTGACCCATGACATTTACCCATTTACCCGGGCACGATTACCCATGACCCATTTTACCATTTAACCTAATTATAACCTAATTCTACCCTAAGACTACAAACCCTACTCCCTCAACCCGCCACCCTCATTTCAGCAACACCAATCCCCATTTTCACGCAATTCGAGAGAGAGAGAGAGTGTGTGGCTGTTGTCTACGCAGCAGGGATGAACTAGGGACCTTTGTCGACAACCGTGCGTGGCCCTGGTGGCGGTAGTGGCGGCAGGAAGAAGGTAAGAGCAACCCGTCTTTTCTCTGTTTTTGTTTTCTGTCGAGGGTTGTTTGTTGTTTCGTGTCTATGGGAGGCGTTCCTGGTGGTTGTTGATGGGGTACAGGAATAGTGGGGTATGTGACGAGTGTAGTGGTGGTGGTTAGGGCGGTTGTTGGTGGTGATAGTGACAGTAAAAGGGGGCAGCGACAGGGGGTGGCAAACGGGTTATTAGGCGGGTTTTCAGACGGGTTTAGACGGGTAGGTTTGGGGTGGCACCACCGTGGACTCGGGGGAGGTCGAAGTGGTGGTGCCACGGTGTCTGGGATCGTGGGGCGACGGCGAGCAAAGACGGTGGTAGTTGGGCAGGGTTATGGTGTTGGTTGCGGTGGAGGAAAGGAGAGAAACAGGGGGTTTGGTGATGATGCACGGTGAACCACGCCGTTGCCACCCTGGTTCGACTCGCTGGCGGCAGTCGACCAGGCTGGTGGTGGTTGTTGGTGGTGGGGTTGAAGTGGGTGTTGGGGCTGGTGGTTGACACGGCCTCACGGTGGCCTGTGGTGGTGTGTGCATGAGTGCGAAGGGGGTACGGGCTGTTTTGGTGGTTCGAAACGGTTTTTATTGATTTAATTGTTATATTTCGTATCGGGTCGTATTTTAAATTAATTAGTTAATTCCCGAGTCTTCTAAATAAATAATTAATGTAATTTCCGAATTAGTTAATATAATTAGAAATGGATTTTGAGTCGGGTTTGTTAAAAGAGAAAAGTTTCTATATCGGGAAAGTTTCTATTTTTAGTAATTTCTATTTTGGGAACGAGAATAGTTAAGTAACCAATTATCATTTATTTACCTTTCAGAGGGCGAATTGTTGTGGAAATATTACTGAGCACCCGACTATTTGACTGCAGATCTGAGGTAGGGAAATACACTTGACTTACCGGTGTTGTTAAATTGTGTTGAGTTGTTGTGTTACATGTGGCCGAGCTGTGATCGATGACTTGTGCGTGGTTGTAATTTATGTTATGATTCATATACTGGAGTGTGGTTGACAGAACTGTTCGTGTTGATTATGTTATTTCATTATTTTGATAGCTGGCATGATTTCATTCATTGATATACATATCATGTTGCATTGATTACTGTTGAGCATTGCATATGCATTGGAGTTGGAGGATGGTGTGGTGGTGACGATGATGAGATATGATGTGATGTTGTGATAAGGCCCAGGCGGGTTCTGCAGGACTTGCCCTGGTGTCCTCAGCTGTTGAGCTGGCAGATCGACTTCGGTCGATATATATATATAGTCTACCGGGGATCGGTATGGCTGGGTTGTCCGGGGTTATGAGATATGAGATATGAGTTGAGTTGGAGATGGAGGTGACGGAGGAGCATGCATATCATGTTTATTGTTTCATTGTTTTCCCTACTCAACCTCGTGGTTGACCCTGTGTATTCGTGAACACCTGTGATGAACCGTTTTATGGGGAGCAGACTTGACAGGTTTAAGAGATAGGACGGAAGCTTGATGGGCGTGAGACACTGGATCAGACGACCTAGTAGCTAGATCATCATCTAGAAGACTTCACTTTTATTTACGTCAGTTTTTGTAATTTAATTTAAAAGGAGAATTTTGTAATAATTAAGTTAAAATATTATATAGATTGCCTTGGAGTTTAATTTGTTATTCACTACCTCGAAACCGAGATGGTAACACCGTCATTTATCCGAGGAGTCCTAGTTCGTGGCCCTTAAATAAATGGGGGTGTTACAAAGTGGTATCAGAGCGAACGATCCTCAGGCCTAAACCAATGAACCCAATGAACGTAGGATGTGTCTAAATAAAATGAACCCCTGGGAATAAACTGTTAGGAGCTCACAGTGCGGTTAAGAAGGCGCCCTTAATACGTGCTCTTTTGCCCTCTCGATTTTGAACCGAGGCAACCCAAGAGAAAACGAGTGAATGGGGCGCTTAGAAGGAAAACCTTGGGTATAATTGAGTTGATGTATACCCTGAGACCCATATATTCTAACCATTCTATAGGACAGCGTTACAGTAAGTGTTTTGTATGAATGATGACGTGACCATATGATGTCGTGGAGATGGGAATTAAGTTTCGTGATCAGTTTAATAATCAATGAAGTGTTGGCTTGTGGTAATCGTGAGCGTGAAAAGAATTGCGAATTGATGATAATTATATGGATAGATGTTGAATGATGTCTGATAGTACTATTATGTCCGGTAATATGTGGTTATGTGATCCCAAAGCCATGCTAGTATAGTATCGTGATAGTAATGAGAGACACCATTGAATTGCTTGTTTCTAGTCGTAGCAATCGTGATTAGATGTAAGGGGTAGGTCGGGAGGCGAAGGGACTTCTATGGGATAGATGTTTACGTAAATACAAAAGCGTGAGATTTAAGTTAGGATGAGTTAGTATCGATAGTATGGTTGTAAGAGCTTGGAACATGGAAAATGAATGATTTAGTGTTGAAATCCGTTTTGTTTGATTTTACCCTGTAATTGATCTTGCTGTCATTTCCTCCCTGTTAATTTTCTACGGATGAAAATTTTATGAGAAATAGCCTCGTGAGTTAATGTTCTTTTGGCGTTGGTTTCATGCTTATAGGGTATACGGATTAAGAGTAATAAATGTTTTAGTGGGCTGTGGTCGGGAAGTTCTGTGCGGTGATGTTTTGACCAACGTTCTTGTAAAAATCCTCATTTAATTTGTGTAAATGATTTTTGCCTAATTCCAACTCCATTGACTAGAGGTTTCGCACACGTTTTCAATTGATAAGCCACGCAAATTCTTGATGTTTCTATATTAAATGGTAAGCTTTGCAAACTGACCCAAGTTTCGGACCAATTGCTGTCACATACTTGTTTGGACCAACTGAGTTGTAAAATTCTTTAAAAATTGAATTCTTGAACTTTCGACCTCATTCTTTTCATCACGAATTATTAACTCTCTGTATGTTATGAAAAGTAATATAACTTAAGTTTTCGTTGAACGGCTGTTTATTCGTGATTTTTGAAAGTTACAACGTGAATCATGACCTGTAAATGTGCGTTCTCTGCTAAGTTTTCACACAGTTGTTTGATTAATTCATGAGCCGTAGTAAGGTGAAATTATAATGTTTTATATGATGATAGTAGCACGCATGTTCAGTAGTTATATATCTTAACAAGTGATAACAACTAAAGCTTAGTTGATAACATTGTTGGCATGATAGCATGAGTAAAATTTGATAGCTTAATTTGATTCTTAATCGAGGGTGAAATGTTTATACGAGTCCAATTGTTTGCATACTTTGTATACATTTGGCATGATGTAATGTCTCTGGGTGTGCATCTTATTTGCATAGTGGTCGGGTATATATATATAAATATAAAACTATATTGTCATATCTTGGTAAGTTGATAGCGTTAAAAGTTAATTGACTGTTCTAACATACACGCATGAATAATTATAATAATTAGGTCTAAATGTCTACACATTAATGGTAGTAATGGTTATGCCTAAATATTACCACATGTAGGATGTCATCTGAGTCCTAAGGTCCTTTTTGTGAGCCTGTGTGCCTATAGTTATACCTATTGCTTCCATTGCATTAAATTATTTCGGTTGAACCTAAACCTATAACATGATAATAAACAGTGTTGTTATTTTTGTTATTGAATATGTTCGTTATTACAATATCGTAAAAATACTAAAGTGATTCTTGCAATTGCATGAGTGTGATATAAAGGAAACTGTTTGATATAACACGACAATTGGCATATTTATATTCTCGAGTCGTTGCTATCAATTATATTAAAATAAAGATTGTTATGATAACTATGTTGACAATTATAATAGGATAATCCTTTGATGATTCACATGATATGCTTTGGTTTAAATGATAGTCGATATAGTTACATCTAATTGAGTCTACAAGTTGCCCAAGTATTTAAGTCGTGCAAATAAGTGAAGTGTCCAAGTTGCTAATCTTTTACTATAGCTAGAATTCTACAAGGCATAAGATGATGAATGTATGTTTAAACTCGTTATGCGATATCGTTTGTTTTTTGAAAATGAGTTGTACTAAGTTGCTGGACACAATTGAACGATATGGTTGCTATGATGTCAAACACATGTGGGGTATGGAAGTAATGTTGTGTTGTTATGAATCATATGTTGTTACTTTTATTAGCGAATATGTTTCAGAATTTATATCAAACAAGTTGGCCAATTCGTGTTGTATGTCTGATGAGTAAAAAGGTTTTGATTACGCGTTTTGTTTTCTATGGTTTCGAGGTGTTTAAGTAATGCTCATGTACCGCATATTTTAATACTCCTGGTGATTTATTAGTAGCGGATTGTTCAATTATTCGGAATTGGTAACAGTTTTGACTTGGGAGTGGAATTTGGTGGGGTCAATGTAAATTGTATGCTGGTTTACGTGTATTCTTGCAGTTGATATTTCTAAAATGATTGTTCTCTGGTAGATAATGCGAATTGTGATGATCTTGAGTTGACCAAAACCCTGGTATTACAACAGTTACCCCGAAAACTTGTTTTATAACTTTCGCACACTTAAACCTCGAGGATGAATCCTTTGTCTTAACACCCCTGTGTCTTAATTTGTTAACTTCCCATTTTGTAGGATGGATCCCTACAATGTACACCCGCAAGACTGTTACATGTCACTTGATGCTGACTTTAATGAACATTGTGAGAGACTTTGTGCTGCCATGGACATGTATGGCCATAATGGGCACCCTGAGTATTTAACTAATACTCGCTTAAGAGCGTATACCCTTATCGATTCTATTCCCGACTCGCACACTAAAGGACAGCAAACGATTTTATATGAGAGAGTTGACCACCCATTGCATGAGGCTATTCCGTGACCCTAATTACTGCGGTGGGGCCAAATACCCGCCCGAGCATACCTTTGAATTCATAGCAGGCGACCTGAGACACGAATTTTACGCTAATGTACCTGATGCCGAAAGTACGACTGAACCACCCATGCCAGACTTCGGGGAAGAGGTGAACCAGAAAGAGAATGACGTGGAAGTCACCAGAAACAGAGGAAGCGCGACCTAAGGACCGTTAGGTTAGGGCTAGTAACACCATGATCGGTCTGTTGTGAAACCGTGTAAACCTTTGGTTCCTTCTTGTTGTTCTTTAGTTCGATGTTGTGTTTTAAGTCAAGCATGAACTAAGTAATAAGTGATACTTGTTGACAATCAGTTAATTTCATAATAAAACCTTGTTTTCAACTTTAATGTACTGCGCAATCTTTTGGTCATGTGTTCTTTTCTGATTACATGTTGTTGACAGTGTTTTGTTACATTGGAATATGAAAGTTGAGAAGAGGTTACGAGGGTGTAACCATGTTTTCTAGTCGGGTAGGATTGTAAAATCTTAATGTTTATATTGCACTTATTTGTAGATTGTAGTTTTGATCAAGTTGATGTTTCGTTGTGGGGTACCTATGCAAATGAGTTCTATATGTTTGTTCCTACTTCTGTTAGTTGGTGGATGTGTAAAAGGAGAGTGTAGTTAACTGTTGATATTGAGATTGAGATTGACCACTAGTATTGGGTTGAGGAGCCTTTGTGCCGAGTTACGTTTACGGTCCAGAGTGACCATGGTTATTTAGTTACTTGAGTTCGAGATCGGAATTTAGATGGAAGATGACGGTGTTCTCAGATGATTATATAGTTGTTATACATTTGTGTTCTCAGGTAGTTATTAGTTGTAGTTAGTGGGGTTAAGTGAAGATGAGTTAACTTCGGGACGAAGTTTATTTTTAGGAGGGCAGAATGTAACATTCCGTGTCTGTTATGTTTAATTGATGTGTCAAAAGTGTGTGTTAACTGTGTTAGAAATGCGTGACGTCCGTATGTACGATATACAATACCCCTTTCGATGTTTGAGTACGGGAGCGAACTTCGGGACGAAGTTCATTTTAAGGGGGGAAGACTGTAATACCCCGTATTTTATATCGCTAATTGAGTCAAGTAATTGTTTAGTCGTATTTGATATCATAAGATCGAGTTATTCGTAAACTTGTTGAGACGGGTTTAACTGAACGAAGTCACGATAATTAATTCTTTTACCAACCACGCTGACCCATGACATTTACCCATTTACCCGGGCACGATTACCCATGACCCATTTTACCATTTAACCTAATTATAACCTAATTCTACCCTAAGACTACAAACCCTACTCCCTCAACCCGCCACCCTCATTTCAGCAACACCAATCCCCATTTTCACGCAATTCGAGAGAGAGAGAGAGTGTGTGGTTGTCTCACGCAGCGAGGGATGAACTAGGGACCTTTGTCGACAACCGTGCGTGGCCCTGGTGGCGGTAGTGGCGGCAGGAAGAAGGTAAGAGCAACCCGTCTTTTCTCTGTTTTTGTTTTCTGTCGAGGGTTGTTTGTTGTTTCGTGTCTATGGGAGGCGTTCCTGGTGGTTGTTGATGGGGTACAGGAATAGTGGGGTATGTGACGAGTGTAGTGGTGGTGGTTAGGGCGGTTGTTGGTGGTGATAGTGACAGTAAAAGGGGGCAGCGACAGGGGGTGGCAAACGGGTTATTAGGCGGGTTTTCAGACGGGTTTAGACGGGTAGGTTTGGGGTGGCACCACCGTGGACTCGGGGGAGGTCGAAGTGGTGGTGCCACGGTGTCTGGGATCGTGGGCTGACGGCGAGCAGCACGGTGGTAGTTGGGCAGGGTTATGGTGTTGGTTGCGGTGGAGGAAAGGAGAGAAACAGGGGGGTTTGGTGATGATGCACGGTGAACCACGCCGTTGCCCTGTTCGACTCGACTCGCGTGACGATCGACCAGCCGGTGGTGGTTGTTGGTGGTGGGGTTGAAGTGGGTGTTGGGGCTGGTGGTTGACACGGCCTCACGGTGGCCTGTGGTGGTGTGTGGATGAGTGCGAAGGGGGTACGGGCTGTTTTGGTGGTTCGAAACGGTTTTTATTGATTTAATTGTTATATTTCGTATCGGGTCGTATTTTAAATTAATTAGTTAATTCCCGAGTCTTCTAAATAAATAATTAATGTAATTTCCGAATTAGTTAATATAATTAGAAATGGATTTTGAGTCGGGTTTGTTAAAAGAGAAAAGTTTCTATATCGGGAAAGTTTCTATTTTTAGTAATTTCTATTTTGGGAACGAGAATAGTTAAGTAACCAATTATCATTTATTTACCTTTCAGAGGGCGAATTGTTGTGGAAATATTACTGAGCACCCGACTATTTGACTGCAGATCTGAGGTAGGGAAATACACTTGACTTACCGGTGTTGTTAAATTGTGTTGAGTTGTTGTGTTACATGTGACCGAGCTGTGATCGATGACTTGTGCGTGGTTGTAATTTATGTTATGATTCATATACTGGAGTGTGGTTGACTGAACTGTTCGTGTTGATTATGTTATTTCATTATTTTGATAGCTGGCATGATTTCATTCATTGATATACATATCATGTTGCATTGATTACTGTTGAGCATTGCATATGCATTGGAGTTGGAGGATGGTGTGGTGGTGACGATGATGAGATATGATGTGATGTTGTGATAAGGCCCAGGCGGGTTCTGCAGGACTTGCCCTGGTGTCCTCAGCTGTTGAGCTGGCAGATCGACTTCGGTCGATATATATATATAGTCTACCGGGGATCGGTATGGTCAAGTTGTCCTGGGGTTATGAGATATGAGATATGAGTTGAGTTGGAGATGGAGGTGACGGAGGAGCATGCATATCATGTTTATTGTTTCATTGTTTTCCCTACTCAACCTCGTGGTTGACCCTGTGTATTCGTGAACACCTGTGATGAACCGTTTTATGGGGAGCAGACTTGACAGGTTTAAGAGATAGGACGGAAGCTTGATGGGCGTGAGACACTGGATCAGACGACCTAGTAGCTAGATCATCATCTAGAAGACTTCACTTTTATTTACGTCAGTTTTTGTAATTTAATTTAAAAGGAGAATTTTGTAATAATTAAGTTAAAATATTATATAGATTGCCTTGGAGTTTAATTTGTTATTCACTACCTCGGGAAACCGAGATGGTAACACCGTCATTTATCTGAGGAGTCCTAGTTCAGGCCCTTAAATAAATGGGGGTGTTACATGTGATCATTATGATCAACAGTCGTGATCGCATTATTGTCGGAGGACACATATTCCAACAATCTCCCACTTGTCCTCGACAAGTGTGCGTCACCAATTCTCTTGTCCTATTACTATCTCCCACTCAATGCAAGGTGTCTTTCAGGTCGTACTTGCAAGTGATTATATCAAGAGTGGTTTCCTCGATCTGGAGAATAACTGATTGACCGGATTTATCCACTCTGGATGCCATCCGAGCGTGGCCACGCATTTCCAGTTCATTACTCCTCGAGTGGCCCTGAGATATTGTTATAACCCTGACTAGGGGTGGACAATTCCTATCGCACTCATTCCCTTCGACTAGCCACAACCATCATAACCCAAAATATGCCCATTTGACCCCATTTACGAAGGTCGTAGTAACACAAATCAAAGTTAATTTGAAACTGTGCCATCTTAGGCGAATAGTCTTTAGTCAAAAGAATCGACTCATTTGAATACTATAGTAGCTCTCGCCACGACCAGGCTATATAAATTTGCCAGAACTCTGCCTATGTGATCGACTAGTCATCTCACATGACTGTATGGCACTTGAACTTGCCATCAATCGCCTCACACTCTAGTCACTTCGAGACGTCACCTCATATAAGTAACTATGGGCAAAAAACAATGTTAATCCATGTTCACTTTAACGGGGTTCAATTGTCTCTACAACCCGTTTGGATATAACAATGTTCAAGGTGAGTTAATAATAACTCAAACGACAAGTGTCGACATCACACCCGGGTAGTCAATATCATATTACAACCTTGTGATGTTTATCATAAGTGTAAACACTTATTGATTGCAATAGAAGTTTAACATCCCATGTGTCCACGTGTTCAAACTTCTTACACTTGCAATTTCCTTCACATTCATGTTCTCATACCATGAATTTTACCAAGTACACATCAAGGTTCTCGACCTTGGTTTTGGTTCTTTAACTTGAAAGAACTTTCTTATCGATCATCTCATAACGAACGAATTTGCGATGAATAATACAACTTGTACCGATCAAGTATTCCATCCACACACAATGCACTAGGCATATGTTTTGTAGAATCTTGTAATAGTTGACAAGATTATTAGCTTAGTACTTCTCACAGGTCCTAGCTTAACAAGGAAAGATTATCTTGAATAACCTCTTATTCAACCAAGCATCCTTCCAAAACTTCTCATTTCTCTTTCTAGGCTTGAAAGATTTGGGATTCTCATAAATCCTCATATGTGCTCGGATTTTCTACAGTATGTGCAACCTCTTAACACACAATGGAACATTCCGTCAATCACCGAAATCGCTCATCGGATTCTCCTCGAGAATTCATGACGTTTCTTTTATGGCTCACCAACCAATCATCATGCTCTTATGCATATGATTCAAAATTGGACATGTACATGATTATTCTAATGGCGGAAACATTAGTTACTAATAATCATGAGATCAACCGTTCTCAGGTTCAATGAACTACCATGACTGCTAATGGTAATCCCATTTTCATTCATATGAATAACCTATGTGTATGTTGATATGATGTGTATCTCTTAATACTAATCCAACATCCCTGATGCAATTGGATTCATCATTGTCCATTTTCATCCAGAATTGAAAACTCAAAGGCTTCTTTATGAAAGAAGGCATTAGCTCGTCATTCTCTAATGAGTTATGAGTCGTAAAATTCAAAAGATGATAACTCCCACTAAATTCCATGTCTTCACATGAGAATTTCCTAACTCCCACTTAATTCTACATATTTCGAAATTGACTTCTCAATCGGAATATGTCAAGAATTGAAATATAAATTGCACTGCCAAGTTATTAGGATAAAACCATATATGTTCCCATCATATCTTTTCAAAATACCTATTTTGAAGTGGTCTCTTCTTAACCTTACGGAAAGAGGTTTTGAATCTCCAACACACTCATGTCATAATGATGTGTAACAATGTCATTATTCAAATATAAACAATATCCAGAATATGTCCTTCACAAATACCCTTTTGGAAGGAAATTTAACCATTTCATAGGGAGGTTAAGCAATGACATTTGTATGGTTTAACTTGTAGCAATTGAGGATATCGGTATATCAAAACTTTGCAACTTAATCTTGACTATAACTAGTATGTTACTTTGATTCATTTAGGCACTTAAGTAAAACTCATGATTGAAACTATTGGTCAAATGCATCATAAACTTAGTCAAAAACTCGTTAAGACTTTACATTAGTCATTTTTCTTCCAAAACTTTCTTTTGGTCTCCTCGTGTAGTTATCTTAAGAAAATTCTCTTATGATTACTACACTTGGTCTCTTTAGTCATATAGAACTAACTTGAGACCATAGATCTCATCTATTCGGTATACTATGTAATTAGATATACCTTCATTCAAATCATTCTCTTTTGCGTAGATCTTCATTTACACAAGTACACAATTTAATCTTGTCTTGTGTGTTGTGTTCCTCAATTTTTCTCCCACTCTATCTTTAGAATAAATACACTAATCATTCAAAGATAGCATATGAGACACAAATTAATGATGTTGAATTATAAGGAGAACTACCTCATAGGTAGACTAATTGTTATTTAATTCATATGTGTACTTGGTGATTGACATACCTTAAGAGAGTTCATAGACTCAAAATCACTTTATAAATGATCATACACAAGCCTTAAGCATGTGGACATATAATGAAACCCGTCATTATAATTGTCTATTGGATCACTTTTAAGTGAATAATCTTATGTTTCAAAACTCAAGCATTTAAAGATGAAATTTTAGAACATAAAGGATAAATGATAAAACGGGTGACTTGGGTTGCAAACCAAGTCACTATCATCCAAAATACAAACCATTATCCAAAATACCTTTCCATGTCGAACATGGAAACTTAAAGTTCTAAAAATTCAAAACATAACTTAAAATAAGACAATGAAAAACAAAGCTCCATAAAAGCTATCCTTAGCTTCTTCATGGTTTCTTATGCTTGCTTTTCTTTTCCTTTGTCTTTGCTTGGTGGAGGCCCTATTTACAATAAAAAGGGAGATACATTATCACAACTTTGCATCATAATACCATAGTTGAATTTAGAAACATAAAAGAAGGTTAGTCATTTACCTACTGGAGTGATCTTTCCAGCTTTGATATCACCAAGGTATTTGGAACAATTTCTTTTCCAATGACCCATGCCATTACAATAATGGCACTTATCAAGAGGACCCTTCTTGACTTTGGAGGTGCTAGCTTCATAAGACTTAGCTTTGGTGAATGTGGGAGCTTGCTTTTTGCCCTTTCTCCCATTCTTCTTGAACTTCCCCTTACTCTTTGTGCTTATGTTAAGCACATCCTTGGGAGGGTTCACATTTAACCCCATGTCCCTCTCGGCTTGCACAAGTAGCTTGTGCAACTCCTCAAGAGACACGTCCTTGTCTTGCATGTTGAAATTCACCCGGAATTGCACATATGCCTTGACCTTAGACAAGGAGTGTAGAATCCTATCTACGATGAGTTCTTTGGGGATTTCAACCTTTTGAATTTTCAAGGTCTCGACAAGCTCCATGAGTTTGAGCACATGAGGGCTAACCTTTTGGCCCTCTTTGAAGTCGAGATCAAAGAATGCCGCGGCCGCCTCATATTGGACGATCCGCGGAGTTTGTGAAAACATGGTCACAAGTTTGGAGTAAATCTCATTAGCATTGCCCATTTTGAAGGCTCTCCTTTGGAGTTCCGCCTCCATCGCAAGTATTAATACATTTTTCATTGCGGCGGACTCCTTTTGGTAAGCCTCATAGGCTTCCCTAGTGGCCGCGGTGGACCTAGTGGAGGGTTCGGGTGGAGAGGCCTCGGTAAGGTAACGAAGCTTGTCGTCACCCTCGGCGGCTAATTTGAGTTGGGCATCCCACTCGGAGAAATTTGACCCATTCTTTTCAAGTTTACATCGATCCATAAAGGATCGGAGCCAAGATGAAGTAGCGAGTGGTGTAGCATTAGGAGTTGGTGTTGCCATTTGTTATGAATAAGAAGTGGTCTACAAAACAAAATATAAGGAGTAAAACATTTGTCGTTTTAATAATACTCGTAAAAAGTATGACTTAAACAAGTTATATGCATTTTTCTAGTGACCTCTATCCAACTAGAATAAATGATTCCAAGACCCAAATTCATATCGACTTAGGCACGGGGTAGCCGATGAAACCCTCATCAATATAACTCGGTGGATGAACCTTTTAATCGATTCTACTTTTAGAACTCTTGGTCGATAAAATTACTCTAATATTTATCTATAGCCCAAAACACATCAACAAGGGCACGGGGTAGCCGATGAAACCCTTATCAATTACTTTTGTTGAGTTCAATCCAAATTTCGAATAAATGTGTCCATTATCCAAACCCATATTAATTTAGGCACGGGGTAGCCGATGAAACCCTCATCAACATGAATTCGGTGGATTTAGACATTTATCACCCACTTCCCCTACGTAACAAGGTTTGTACCCCGGGGTAGCCGAGTGCACTCCCTCGCGAAATAGGTTTTCATGGTTTCTACTATTTGGTAAGGCTATGTCTCAATTAGTTGTTTTAGCGAGAGGTCATGACAATTTATTATCTATCACGTTTTAAGTGAACTAAAGCGGTGAACTACGATAATTCGAATTGACACGGTCGATAAACTCGATAAAAAGACAATGCATGTTTAGTTATGGCGATTTAGCGATGCATGTGACATAAAATAAAATGCAAACATACAAGTAAATAAATCCTAGTATGGCCTTTCCTAAAATAGAAAAACTATTAAACTATTACATATTCGGAAACCAACTCCATTGGTCCCTTGAACTTCGGTTGTGACACGCATCTCGAGGTAACACCGTCTTTATGTATCGCCATTCTTGAAGTAATCCGTCTTTTGGAACTCCGGAATGAATAAAATTACATAATAAATTACATAATTTCCTATTTATACATTTTTAACTAAAATAAAATAAATCTATTAAATTACAAAACGGTGATACGAGATCACAATAAAAATTACAACCGAATCGATATTCCCATACATTTCGGGAAATATCAATTAAAATCTAAGGCCATACTAAGTAAAATTACATAAATTAAAATTATGACAATCATAAAGAAAAATGCAGCATTATAATATGTATGAACATGCTCAATTTTATGCTAAATCGCCTTTTAATAGCCAATATCATATATTACTCGGTTTTTACGGATTTGCGTGATTTCAACGTTTTATAATCACAAAATACATAAACTCATATTTATGCATAAGTTAATTACCCTAACCTCTTAGGACTCAAAATATAGTCTTCACTAATAATTTGACCATAATTAACTTTTATTTACAAAATTGTTCATAAATGGACCAAAAATTACAAAATAAGCTATTAAACTTCAAATAAATCCAAAAATTCCAAATAAATTCAAAATTTGAAATTTAAATTCATGAACATTCTGGAAAGAAAAAAAAAAAAATTCCATGACACTCATAATGTTCAAAATCTTAGGTTAAAAATTTCGAAATTTTTCCGGAAAAACAATGTTGCGGTTTATCGATTTTTAATTAGAATAATCATAAAAATATGGAAAAATTATTTTCATTAACTTTTCAATTTTAGATCTGAAAAATATAATAAAATGCAACATTAGACGTTTTTCCTAAGTCATAGATTATGTTTTATTAATTTTTCACTAATAATGTCACTATTTATGCTATTTTTCTTCAAAAATTCATAAATCATGCTAAAAGACTTCTTTATAGCCAATTATTTTACACACATCTTGTAAAATTGCATGTGACAACATATTAATTTTCTATGACCAGATTCGAAATTTAACTCATATTAACCTATTTTTCTCTTAAATCCGTATTTAATAATGGAAAAATCATTTTTCGAGCATAACAAGTCCAAAAATTATGAAAATTTGCAGGTTATCTCAAAATAATATATGTAACAACATATCCAAAAATCAACTTAAAATTCGAAGTATAGCTAATTTTCGACCAAAAATGACATTTTTACTCATAAAATCACATTTAAATGTCATTATAGAGAAATATGAACAATAAAAATCCGTAAAATTAACCAAAATATCCTAAAACATTTTAGGACCAGAAATATTAACATGCATGTAATAATTTCGTGATATATCATAATAACACAAATTTTACAAGTTTTATTTGTTATTCATATAACTCGGAAAAACTTTTAACCAATTTGCATGCAAACAACCTTGGCTCATGATACCGATTGAAGGAAATGTAGATCTTTATACATATTAACATACTCATATATGTCTAAACTAATTTGTCATAAAATTAAAACGGATCTTATGCATGCAAACAATAAAATAAATAGAGGAGAAATCATGTCCTTACATTGTAGATTTCGGCTATTAGGGCACAAGAGAGATCACCTATCTCCCTTGTTCTTGAGCTTTTCCAATGGAAGAATAAAGATCTAAGTGTAAGATCTCTCCCTATGTTTTATACCCAAGGCTCCTCTTAATTTTAATTAATATTACAATACTAGTATAATATTAATCAAGGTAGAAAATTGAACCAAAAATAGTGTTTAACACTTGAATATTTTCGGTTATTATGAGAGAGGAAGAGAGGATTTTATCTCACTAGAAATCTCTATATTTTTGATGATGGAATAGAATGAATAATAATACACTACCTTTGTATATTATTAGGTAAAATTATAGAGAAAACAATGATCACATTTGCCTTCTCAAAACCGTGTAAGAGGAGGGCAATAGGGGAGCCAATGCATGGAGAAATTGTTCTTCACAAGGAACAATAGGCTTGCATGGCTAGGTTGCTTTTAATCATTGTGTTTTCCACTAATTACAAACAACATATAATTAGCTTAAATCCTTCTAATTTTCGGCCCATTCTATAATATGGATTCCATATTATTTTTGTCAATTGTCTATATGTTACATGTCACATGTCACATATATTTGTTATGTATTTTTAACATATTAAAAATCAACGTATTAATAAAAATACGTCACATACAAAAATCGACTTAGTAATTTCATAATTACTTGTGCCAAAATATTTTACCATTTATAAATCACAACAGATTGTATTTATAACAATTCATTCAAATTTAATTGTTAGATTAAACAATTTATTTCATCCGAGTAATTATACAATTTAATTACTCAGACCGTATCTTATTTAATCACATTTCAATATGATACGTAAATTTTACTTCCAAAATCGTCCGTCAATTTTCAAGTAATTTAATTAACTCGTAACATTATACGATTAATTAAATAATCAATTAAGAGTGATGCCCTATAGGTATGACCTAGGGGTCAATCGATCACCACCGTCACACGAAAGTAATGTCAAACTCTAGTCAGCCAATCATTACCGATATATGTTGACCAGTTGACAGTAACAATATTACTTCCCAATTGTATTCATTTTAATGAGACTTAAACATGTGATCATTATGATCAACAGTCGTGATCGCATTATTGTCGGAGGACACATATTCCAACACAATCCACCCACTTGGCTACGGTTTTGTCACATGTTGGACCATCACGGTCTTTGGAGTTGGGTTTGGATGCTTCGCGGGTTTATGCGTGGATGAATGAGGTGGATAAAAGGTTAGTGGATTTTGAACGGGAATTGAAAGCAATCCGTGGGGAAGTGTTCCCACATGGAAATCGTCACACTTTTCTCACGAGTCAAGGTGGAGCGTTGGTTATGCACGGAAAGGCTATGGCAAATGATCAATCGCTTACATTAGAGGCCACTAAAGCTTTGTCCTTGAAGGTGCTCAACTTCGAACGAAGTATTCAAAGTTTGTCCCAACTTGTGCGGAGCTCGTTTGATCGTCTTGATGCCTTGGAGCATCGTACTCGGCCCGACTACGTGAACCCATATAGAACCCGCAACATTTGATCTACCCTTGCCATCCCTTTATATGCTCTTTCTATTTTTAGCCCTTCTTTTTCATTTTCTAGCGGTGTGTTTTGCAAACTTATAATTCGGCCCGTTTTGGCATACACTTGTGGATTATGGCCCAAGTGTCTCTTTAAACATGTGTTTCATTCGGCCCATCGGCTTTAAACATGTTTTCTTAAGTTTGTTTGATACTTAATCCTCTAGATGCTTATAGTTGTGAGTGCTAATATTATTTTCTATGACGTTTTATCTCTTGTCTCGTCTTATATTATTCTAGTCATTTTTGATTTGTTCTTAACTTTTCGATCATGTCAAGAGGGGGAAAGAACGTCTATGGTAAGCATCTACCTAAGCTTGCTCCTTGTCAAGTCCAATTGTCTCTTAAAGCCCTTAAAGTTTCGATTTTATGTTAATCGTCTTGATCTTGCGTTGATCTTTATTATTAAGACGACGATATTATAATGAGAGGGAACTACATACTTAGTCACAATTTTAGGAGACTTGCCATCATCAAAAAGGGGGAATTTGTTGAACCATATAGGATATATGTTTATGTTTTGATGTTGTCAAGAAGTGCTTTATAATTTATATACTTGTTGCGCGTAATCATTTGTCTAAGTATTTTAGATTCAACTTATTTAATACAGGCAACAAGAGAAATTGTGATGGAAGTATACAATAGTCAAGCCTTTATTCAAGATCAATCGATGTGAAGATTCATTCATGATTTATGTGAAGACGAAGTCCGTCTAAAGATTAATCAAGCTTGGATGATGACGTAGCCTATACTCGAAGATCTCCTTGAAGATTAGAATAGTATTGGTGATTATCTCGTAATGATAACTAAGAATGAGTTTCTTGAATTAGTAAAGTTATAGCTTTGCAGCTATAACATTACTAGTAAAAGAGCTCAATGTTATAGCTCTGTTACTATAACATTGAGATGTTGAGTTTTCTATACACGACATATAATGTTTTAAAATTGTTTTGAAAATTGTTTAAATTTTATTTTAAATGTTTTGATAAAAGTATTTATTTAATAAAGCCCGGTTTAGTGCATAGTTCGGTTTTATGTTGGACGTTGACAAGTAGTCGTGTTGGGTCAACTTATGAGTTGGACCATACTATTAATTAGGGTTTCAACAAAGCCTCTCTTAAAACCTGAATTCTAACCCATATATTAAGCTAGGGTTTACACGAGTCACGATGCATATTAGCCGTGACATCTCGTGTAACCTAAGATGTATTTGGTAAAGATTTTATTCCTTAATAATATCTTTACATATCTTGTATATCTTACTTAATATATTTGTTTATGATAAAAGATATTCTTGATTAGGAAATCTTATCATATCTAAGAATTTATAGTAAAGATAATATTTGAATAAGATTATATTCTATCTTTTGGAATATTCTTTATTATCTTTTAGGCTTTTAGGAAAGAAATAATAGAAGATATGATTTGTTAACTTATCTCCTATTAATCGGCTATTAGGGTTTCTTTAAACCGAATTGCCTTGCTCTTTCCTTCTTATAAATACTTTGCTATTTACAACATTTATTAGAGAGACCTTAAGCATAAAAATTGATTTTCATTTTACAAAGCAAACCGTGTGTTTTCAAAGCAGAAAAACCGTTTTGTTATTTTTGAAAGGTCTGTGTTTTAAACTCGTTTACTTGTTCTTATTGTTATCATTATAAGATAATAGTGCTTATTTGATTTCGTACTTGTTCATTAACGTGAACCTTTGCAAGAATCATTAGTGCTTTCTTATTAGCGTAAGTTAGTCACTCGAGTATTTAATGGTACTCATTGAGTTACAGCTAGAGTTAGTTGTACGAGTTGGGTTAGCAAATTTGTAATCCGTAGAAAGGTACTAAATTTATTAATCGAGAATAGTGGACGTAGGTTTCGATTTGTGAAACTAAACCACTTCAAAAACCGTGTGTCTCTTCTCTTTCATTCTTTCGTTTAATTTGTTTTAATCGTTCATTAGTTGATTAGTTAAAGCTTAATCAATAAACTTTAAATAATCAATTATATACACATAATCGAAAAAGCTTTCAAAAGTTTTAAATCCTCAATTCACCCCTCCCTCTTGAGTATTTTGGATCTACAGACTCTTCAGCACTCTATAAGAGCAAGTCTTCTAAATCAAACAATAACAAATTCTTTAACAAGAAGGTTAGTTAGTCTAAATCATCGTTTGCAGATAGAGGATGCTTTAAGTTTGGAGAACCCGGTCATATGATCAAAGATTGTCCCACATGGTTGAAAACTAAAGACAAATCCAAAAGGGAGAAAACAAAGAACGAGTTCAAGCAAGTTATGATGGCATCGTGCTTGGGTGAGCTCGACACTGAAAATGATGGGGAGTCTGAAGAGAAAGAAGTTGCTAACTTATGCCTAAGCAACATTAGTCTTAATCTCATTTTAGACAGTGACAATGATAATTCCAGATCAGAGTTCTGCTTATCGGGAGAATCAGATTCGGATAACGAAAACGAAGAGGTAAGCTTTATTCGTCTTAATAAGCAAGTTAAAAAATTATCCTAAAATTCACTACGCCAAATCTGGCAATCAATAAGGAGCGTATCATAATGGTTTAATGCATTTAATAACGACACTTAGATTACCATTTTCTAAATATTGGCGGAAACCTAGATTGCGCTAATAGGAATAACGGTTTCCCTTGAAAACCGTTATTATTATAATTTGACAACGGCTGCTTAACAAACCGTTGTCAAAAACGTTTAACGGTTTCCAAAAACTCATTATAGAATCACTCTTATCAACGGTTGTTAGAAAACCGTTAAGAGTTTAGGATATCGGCATTTCGAAAACCGTTACTAAATTAACACCAGCAACGGTTTTTGTTACCTTTTGTTATGTTTTAGCTACGGATTTTTCGTAACCGTTATTATTTTGTATTATGAAACAACGGTTTTCCAATTCAACCATTGTCAGTATTTGATTAGATTTTTCAGTTTGACTACTGGATTCAAAACTTTATCAGAACTTTAATAAATATTCAATTTGACCAATAATATTCAATTTGACCAAAATAATCCTATAAATATGAATGTTTTAGGTCAAATTCTAAATTATGAAACATTTACTCTTTAATTTCTCTCTAAAAGAAATATGGCTGGTGTATCGGAGCTACAATCACATTCTCGTTACGCACAACCTTTTACTTGCATTCTCTATAATCTCCCGGTTCATTATGGTGTGAATGGAAAGGGTTTAAACCCTAAATTTGGGTGGTTGACGCAAATGCTTCATGACTCCGGTTTCACTGCGGTTAAAAAAGTGTACCCTGTGTCTACAAACAAACAAGGTTTTGTAGGCTTTGCTTTTATCGTGTTTGACGAAGCCAACTGCCATGATAGTTTTCGTCGGGCAAGAAAATTAAGGGCTAGATTTGCGGGGGAAGATGCGGGGAAAGAGGACTTCTTTTCGGATGATAAACAACAAGGCCCTTGTCTACGGGTTGCGACCCATCTTGATCATCATTTGCTGAAACATTGCAGGAAGCATCACATTCTTACCACTGTGCCTATGTCATGGGAGAAAGAGGCCATTCCACCTGCGCTTCCCGGTGATAATGAAGGGCCGATCTACGACTTGCTCTATACCAAAATTCATGATGACTATCCTAATACTTCTTCAGATTCTAATAATTAAGTCTTTAATTATTATTTGACATTGTAAGTTGTATTTGGATTATGGTGGTAGTTTGAATTAAAGCTAAGTTTAATTATTTATGTTTTTTGTTACGTTTTTTGTTACCCCATCCTCTGGAATTCAGAGACAATATCACCATATATGTCTCTTTCACCTTCAGCCCAATCCACACAGCCGTTTTCCCATAGCAACGGCACTATCCCCTGCTCGGCAATGCGACCTTGGCGGTGCAGAATTGGAAGTAGTATGAGACGGTCAGATTCATTCGCAACCCATAAATATGGGCCTACCCGCTGTTCATCATGATCAAACCAGAGTCTCAAAGAGTCATGGTTATAGAATGCCCGCTCAAGTTTGCGAGCCTGACGAAAGCATTCCCGCTTCTCACCTCTGCCAAACTCGATGAGGGCGCACCGCCCGAAGCCATCATGCGTATCATTGTCCAGGTAGATAGTTTGAACCAAATTCAATCCGTCTAACCGATTTAAACCTATTAACCAGTCAAGGCTATACAAGAGTATAGCCTTTTTATGCTCGTCCTCTGTATACGGGAGATTGTGTATGATGCACGTAAAGGGTTTAGCGTACATAAATTTACTTGGGGGTCCTGCAAGAGGTTCATATGATGCTTCATCATCATCATCATCATCAACGGATAAATTATATGAACCACTATAAGTTGATGAACTTGACGACATAATCGATGTGGAAAATTAATGGAGGACTTAACAAGTTAAGAATGGAAAGTTTAAACGGTGCAAATTAAGATTGTGAAAATTATAATTCTACTTATAATGAGGTTGGGTTGTATTGGAAACGGTATAATAAGATAGTAAGAATTGGAACCGGTATAAAAATAAGATAAGAATTGGAAACATAACAATTTAAGAATTGGAAAGTGGAAACGGTACAAGTTAAATAAGAATCGGTCAACTTTACCGTGTTAAAACATATAAGCTTACAACGATTATCCAAAACACCGTTGTCCAATAATTAAGAAAACAACGGTTATAAAAAAACCGTTGTCCAATTAGAAAAACAAAACGGTTATCGAATAACCGTTGTCCAATGACTAAAAACACAACGGTATTGATTTGACTAATGCATGCCTTGTAATTTTTACTTTTTCTGATTCAAAGTTGCAGTATTGCGTGTCTGACCATATGTAAACACAAAATGATAACGGTTCTTTGTTAAGCCGTTATCATATTACATATATCAACAACGGTTGGACAGAACCCGTTTAAAAAAAATGTTTAATTATTTGTGATTTTCTAGTGTTTGTGATTTGACTGATCCATGCCCTGTAATTTTTAATTTTTCTGATTCCAAGTTGCAGTATTGATTGTTTGACCGTATGTATAACACAAAATGATAACGGTTCTTTTATTAAGCCGTTATCATATTTCATATATCAACAACGGTTATTCTAAATCCGTTGTCATATTATACCAATAAACAACGGTTTTTCTTATAACCGTTGTAAATACAGATCCATTGTAAAAACTGAAAAGTTTGTGGTTTTACCAATCCATGCCCTATTATTGGTTGTTTGACCATTATTCACCACATGCATGCATGCACAATTAATAGAAGTTTGAATGTAACGTATGGATGAAATTAATCTAATTAATTATAGCTTTAATATATATAAATTACATCACATTTTCAGTAACAATAAGAATCACTTTATTATTACTAACCTTTCTACTTCACTTTTTAAATAATATACATATACATATACATACATATCATAATTAAAATGTCATCGTCTTCATCATCCGCAGTCGCACGTCCTCAGCAATTGGTAACCCGCTATATCAACCCGATTACGTGCATCATTCACAATCTCCCAGTCATACACGATGCTGCTGGGAAGCCAGCTTCTAAGTCTCTTAACCCATTGAGGGACATCCTCATTGAGATTGGGTTTTCAAATGTTGGGACAATCCACCCGGCTTGGATTGTGGTCCTGGGTTTCTTGGATATGCTCTGATCACGTTTCGAGGGGATGATCTTGACGATTTTCGCCAAGTAAAACAACTAGCTGCAAGGTATGCATCACGTGACCATCAAAGGGACAAAAGTGACTTTTATGCCGACGACGCTAAGGATCGCTATGTACATGCTGGGCCTTACTTATGTGTTACCACCGATGAGGACGCTCGTCTGTCAGAAGGTTCATTTCGTAAAGGTTTATTAATGTATCGAAATCATGGGAAGACGAAGAAGTGCCTCATTTTGATCACCGTCTTGATGCCGATGTAGTAAGCTTGATTTATAATCAAGTTTATGCTGAGTACCCACCTCCTAGTCAAACTCCTATTAGGGTGTTTAATTAATTTACTTAGTTAGCTGTTTGTTTTTGTGGTTTTTTAATTTTTATTGTGTTTCCTTTTTTTTCCTTTGTTGTACTGTTTTTTTTTTTTTTTTTTTTTTGCGCCACTGTATAATATGATCGTTTTAATATATATAGTTCTACTCTTTACTACATGCAAATGCTTATTAACATAGATTTTAAATAATTTGCGAACAGACAAATGAATGAAACAATAACATATAATATAACGACAATGGTAGTTCATAAGAACCGTGTTAGAATATAAACACTTCTAAAAATAAATGGAAATTGGAAGATATTAATAAGATAATTACAACGGTTCTTATAAGAACCGTGTTAGATTATGCAATTGCTGAATAACATATTTTTTAAATAACCTTCTTTCTTTCTTTCTTCCTCTCTCTCTCTCTCTCTCTCTCTCTCTCTCTCTCTCTCTCCCTCTCTCTCTCTCTCTCTCTTATTACGTAAATTATGTCGAGTGGTAGCTCTTCTTCTTCCTCTATTTCAACAGGGACATGTAATTGCTCAGTTCCGACAGCATTGCGGACTTCTTGGGCTTTGCAAAATCCGGGAATAAAGTTTCTTACTTGCAAATTCTATAATCCCGAGACTAAAATGTGTGGATGCAATTACTTCAAGTGGGTTAATAAATCAATGAGTGAGTGGTAGAGGAAGGTTATAAATAGGTTAGTGAATGTGAAAAAGAGCATGGATATTGGGACTACTCAAGTGACAAGTATACTACATCAACTTGAAGAATCGAAGCGGGGAAATGAAAGTGAAATATTGAAGGCAAAAGAAGAATGCAAGAAGTTAACCATGGATATCGTAGAACTAAAAAATAATGAGGTATGGCTTAAGTTAATTGTCAAATTTCTTCTTCTAATTGCTATTTACCTAGTTTATTATGTATGGTGGTAGTTTGTACTCTTTATGTGTAAACTTGTAATCCTTTAAATTAATGGAAATAAGCAAGATTTTCTGAGAAACGTATTGTAATTAGTTGGCATATAGCAAATGATGCTTTATTTCTTGGCGGTAAAATCAAACACAATGAAATATAAAATAAAACGGTTATACCTAAACCGTTGTTCAGGACATATACAGTTATAACGGTTCAGGCCGTTGTTATGTATATAAAAATGATGCTTTATTTCTTAGAGGGAAAATCAATCAAAATGAAAATATTACATACAACGGTTATTTCTAACCCGTTGTAGATAGTACTAATCAATTACGGTTTCAAACAAAACCGTTGTCTTTTTGGAAACAAAATACAACGGTTTTTCTTATACCGTGTTTATTACTTTCCATTAAACAAGATCTTGCAAGTGTTGTATTATTCACACATATATACTCTGAGCTTCCCCTCTCCCACATAATATACTCGAACATTGAGCTTCCCCTCAACCACCCGCCTACCCCATCGCCGTTGCAGTCATCGTCATCATCGCCATTGCCGCTGGCAGATCAATCCGGATTCTCCTCTTTAAAGAAGTAATAAACCCTCCTCTCTAGAGATTTGTTTGTTATTATAAGTTTACATTGTTATTATTTGTTTATTAATTTCTGCTTTAGATATTGTCGAAAAGCGGAAAAGAAACGATGGAAATGCGTTAGGCGACGACTCAGGTGATGAGAATAATTTGCAACACACTGCGGGTCGAATGCGCCACAGGGTTTCCCTAGAAGCAATAAATTCAAAGATACCTAATCCTTTACAGTGGGATAAAGATACGGGGCTGCCATATGGTGAGAATGTCGGGTATTTTGTGAGTTAGATTGGTTTTTGTGTAAGACAGTATGTGCCTCTCGGTACACCGCGTATTAGTGAACTGAGTAAAATATGGAACACCATGCTAAAAAACAGAATAAAGGTATGTATATACAATAATAAATGTTTTAGCTGAAATTAAGTTACTACTTGATATGTGTATTAGCGGAAACGCTTGTACCAACTATGCTCATCATATATGCAGTTAGCTTACGTTGCCCCCGAAAAGTTTGATAAGTACCTAAAAAAAAGACAGGGGAACCCCTCAATTCTTGGAAGTTAAAGATTGCTGAGAAGCACTTATTTAACAAGGAAACCGGGGAGATGAACAAGAAACCACCAACAAAGAAGTATCCGTATATCAGTCAAGACCATTAGGATAGCTATATCGCTTATATGCAGTCTAACAAGTTTAAGGTAACTTAATAATAATAAGTAAAGAAGTATACTTAGTTTAGTGTTTGGTCATGATTATGTTTCTTAATACAATTTATTTGATGAAGGCTATGAGTGAGAGGAACAAGGCGAACATTTCAAATAAAAAGACCCGTCTTTTACGGCTCCTGAGGTGGTTATAGTGGCCGTGATCCCTCGTGGGGTTTAGTTTTCAGTACTTGTCGTTAGGAGCACCTAGACCAAAACACAATTTATAACTTCACAAACAACTCTACAATTAGTAAAGAGGCAAGTAAAGGTCGGATCCCAAGGGACGGGAATTGAGATGAGATTTCTATTGCAACTAGTGGTGTCTAAGAGTGTCACAATTGGGGTTTGAAGTAGAAGATCACTAAACTAAATAGCAATGAAAGTAAACAAGCAAGATGAATTAAAAGGGATGTAAACAATTGATAAAAGGCACTAGGGTGTCATGGGGTCATAGGGGATTCATGGGAATTGATTATACAAACATATTCTCAAATTATAAGCAAGCAATTATTGTTGTGATGGATCGAGTTGGTTTATGTCTTACAATCCTAGGAAAGTTTGGGTCCCGGAGCCGAATCGATTAGATTGTACAACACCTAGAAGTCGACTTAATCTTCCCTACTCAACAATATGCATGGTCTAATGAGACTCGAGTTGGTTTATGTCTTACAAGTCTCATTGAAAAGATAGGTGATGGGTAAAAAATGCAAGGATTCATAGGCTCGCATTTCATCAAACATAACATGTGCATAAGTTGAGATCACAACAAGCAAGCAAATAAACTATGAAAGCATATTAATTTAAGCATGAATCATTCCCCATGTTGGTTTCCCCTAATTACCCATTAACCCTAGCTAAAGAAACTACTCACTCATTATCATGTTGAACATGCTAGCAAGGTTGTCAATCATACCAACAAAGTGAAACATGATGAATAAATGAAAGTGATTAACAATAATTAAAAAGGGATTAAGAGAATTATATCTACTAATGATTCCAATAATAAAGCAAAGAATAAAAGAAGTACTTGATGCTTGATTGGAAGGTTGCCAATCTCCCAATAATAACCCAAATAATCTTCAATTACCCAAAATAAAGGATGAACAAGAGAGAGATTAAGGAAATAAAACTTGTATTAAAACTTGATTAAATGTTGATTACAAGATTAAAGAGAGATTTGATTGATATTAACTACACTAAAGATTGCTAAGGGAACATGCTCTTCTAATTAGACTAATGGGGTATTTATAGTGTGGATTAGGTACATAAATTAGGGTTTACTAAGGGCTTAAATGACGATTAAGTCCTTGAGGAATCGCCGGTCTCTAGGGAGACTCCGGTCTCTTTTTCGCCGGTCTTAGAAAAAGATGCGCATCCTTCCTTGAAGATTGTAGATGACGAAAGTACTGTCTGGGAATCCGGGCGTTTTTGGCACGGGACGGGCGGATTTGGGAGCTTCTAGAGGGGCGTCCAGAAGGGAAAGACGGGCGTCTTTGGGTGGTTTTGCCCGGGCGTCTTGTGGAGGAAGACGCTCGGATTGTGGGTGGTGGAAGGGCGTCTTCAGGGCAATCCGCACGGATTGTCAAACAGTTTCATTCCTTCTTCTTTTATTCCTTTTTATTCATAAAATCCTTGAGGATTTCTTCGGGGATGCAAGGATCTTTTCTCATCAATTCCCATCTACTATAGTATGTACAAAGGCCTTCTAATCTTGTCTCTCCTTGATTCTTGGTCATTGAATTCAATCAATTTAGCCTCATTTTTCCATGAAAATGCAAGGTTTGCACTCCTTTCCTACCAAGGACACAAAACCTCAAAGAATATGCAAAACAAAGAACTAAAGACAATAAATGACCCAAATATGCACTAAAAAGCATGGGAACAAGGCTAATTCAGGGACTAAATATGCTTTAATTATGGTCACATCAAATATCCCCAAACCGAACCTTTGCTCGTCCCGAGTAAAGAGGTGACAAAGACTAGGACCATTATTTAAACTAACCTAATAACATAGCTGATATGAGACAATTAACGGGTCTCACTCCGCCCCTTCAACTCACAACAAGACAACCATGAGGTAGGATGCCTTCTTGCAAGACAAGGTGGGGCTTGCCAAAATGGCGACACATCCAAACATTAAGCACACAAAATCAAGTAATGGATGCATCTACAAAAGAAAAGCCACTTTCCTCATCTAAGTGGCATAAATTATCTACAAGGGAAGCAATTCAAGGGTACACACTCCTTCATAGATGCAATTTCTTCAAACTACTAAGCCTAGAAGGATACCAATAAATCACCTCCAAATTGTGTCAAGCTAGGGTATCTTTGTCCTCAATCGTTAAATGCTTTTGTCAAGAATAGACTCCCTATGGTGTTAGAAACACTGGAGGATTGCGGAATTCCCCCTCTTGCCTAGACAAGATGAAGGGTCGTCCCCTCTTTACCATGCACAAAAACGGATACTATGGATAAAGGGATCGATTGAATTTGAGTTTCACCTTGGGAGTTTGCTTTTGTTTTTATTTTTCCCCCCAATTTCTTGTGGCATATAACATTTGAGAACACTTTCTTGCCATTTCTTTGATGTTTGGCATTTCAACACTTGACAACTTTTCAACTTTTCTTTGCATTTCTTTTTGAACATTTTCAAAGTCACCCCATATGTAGTGAGGGTGCCTTTATTTGAAGCATAGGAGTTTTCATTTTTGTTGCTCCTCTTTTCTTTTGATGCAATTGCAAACTTTTTCTTTTCTTTTCTTTTCATTTCTTTAACTCAAATTTTTGAACAATTTCTTTTTGTGTCCATTCCCTTTGATGACAAAATGTATGGTAGAACATGGATGAATGATGGTTTCATGGTTTCAAGGGTCACCTTTGAATAAACGGTAGCCAAGTAGTTATCACACCACAAGGTACTCTTGACTAGGCCTTAATCCATGGGTCAAAGGATACTAGCATGACACATCCTAGGGTGTTTTACAAGTATTCGAACAAGCAAAGTCTTAAGGAGAAAAAGCATCTACTAGGGCCTATATACACTTGTCAAGCTTCCCAAGTAGACGGTTTCACAAAAATTTCTAACATGCAACTACATGCCATGATGCAACTAGCATATAAACATCCTAATGCATATGATTCTACCAACTAATATGACATATAAACTAAATGCAAGTCCTAGGTTCACATTGTTATACCGCATCAATCAAAATAAAGCCACATAGTCATTAACATAAATAGGAAAAAGGAGATTGGAAAGATCATACCATGTGGTTTTCAATATCCTCATGTCTCGGATGTGGCGTAGTCAATCAATGTGAACAAGGATAGAGCAAATACAATATATACAATAATATATACATGACTACACTACAAAGGAAATGAACTTATTTTGGTTTTTCAAACTTTTCAAATTTTTATGGTTTTTCGAAATTTTTTGATTTTTTTTTTTTGGATTTTTGAATAAAAGTTAAGTTAGAATTCCCCATCCCCACACTAATATGGGCATTGTCCTCAATGGCCAAAATGATGGGAAATCATGAAAACATGATGGATGAATTTTACACTAAATGCAAGCTATACTCATCTATACTACATGATGCATGGGTTTTTATTTATGACGGAGAGCGTAATTTAGATTACCTCCCGTTGCGTATGCATGTACTTCCCCAAAATGAGATAGACATTATTTCTAATGTCCTAAAGTTGGGGGTAGTTCATGCACACAAGATGCAATGCATGAAACTAAATTTGTCATTTTGGATTTTCAAAAAGTGGGAACAATGAAATAAGAACACCTCAATGGGGCCGAGGTGTTAGTCCTCTATGTTGTTAGGACTCTCCAACCATGATCAAGATAAAATAAATAAAACAAAGAAAGAAGTAGACAAACCTCAAGAGGGTAGGAGCCTCCAAAGCTTGCTAGTCTTCCACCATATCATCATTGTCATCATCTTCCTCAATAGAAGTGGACTCATCACCACTTCCCTCTTAACTTCCTTCATCATCTTCTTCTTCTTCATTAGGCTCTTCCTCTTCATTTACCTCTCCATCAATGCTTTCATCAACAACCTCATCACCGACAACCTCATCGTCACCCGGTATCTCACCCCTAGATGCACTTGGAAAGAAGACTTCCCTATCCGCCCAATTAGGCAAAGGACATGAAGAATCAAGTAGTCCTTGGCTAGCTAAATGAAGGAGGAGTGGATATTGGGCTAAGTATGCATCTTCCCGATCCTTATAAGCTTGTTTGTGCATCTCTTGCATAAGTAGAGTCATGTAGTCATTGCTTGCTTTAACACCTTCGGGTTTGAACTCTTGATACTTTAATGGATAGGGTGGTGTGACAATGGAGGAGGAGGGCATTTCAATTTCACCCCTTTGTTGACGGATGATGTATTCGGCTTCTTTTGAGAGGGGAGGAAGGTAGTTGGTCCGATGGTAACTCAAACGGCATATCTTGGAAGGCAAAGTAAAAGATCTAGCTTCATTGGCGAGCCACCCATATTTGGTGTCAAGAAGGTTATGAGTGACCCACTTGTACTTGTTAATCATGGCATCCATGTCAATGAGATGACGCCCTTTTTTCGCCATATACTTGCCATCCTTGTTGAAATTCGGATCAAAGTACTTAGCCAAAAGAGTGACTAGACCTCCATTTACTATAAAAGTGGTGCCTTGCTTTCCACAATCAACATTTAGCCATCTTTCCACCAAAAGCCTTAGATAATTGTAAGGCTTGGTGAATTCCCTTCCAATATTTAAGGCCGACTCAAGTAGAACACAATCGAGCTTGGTAAAGTGGTTAGTGTCTTTTCTTGCAATGATAGTATTCCCGATGACCTTCTGCCATACTCTAATGCCTGGATGGTGGACTAATAGAGCGCGACTAGCATGATAGTTCTCAAATTTCCTCCCGAAAATCGCATCCCAAAGAGGAGCGGGGTCATATTTTTCGGGCTTCTTGTAATAACTAGGTGAATCACTAAGACCTAATGCTTTACCCAATTTATCAAAGGTGATGCGCCTACTCACATTGGCAAGGCGGAACTTGATGTTTTCTTTAGTCTCTACCTTAGTTACTTTCAATGAACTCAAGAATTCTAAGGTAAGGGAGGGGTATGTCAATTCTCTTGTAGCAAACAATTTTCCCAACCCCATGGCTTCAAAGAAGGCTTTTGTTTGTTCAAGGACACCCAATTTGTTCAAGGCATCTTCACATATGAATTTGGTGGGTAGAAAGGATTTCTAGCATACTTGGCAAATGTATCCCTATGGGAGTTAGAAATGAAAATTACCTCCGGATAGTTTGATAATTGAGCAATTTCCGGAGTTGTTGATGTTGTTGCTTCCAATGGAGGAATTTGTTGTTGAACTTCCAAGTTTGAACTAGCTACCACCATAGCCAATGAGGCTTTCTTTGCTTGAAGACATTGTTGTCTTGTTAAGAGTGCCTTTGCCTTAGGTGCCTTTGTCGATCCTTTTGTTCTTGCCATTGATGATTATACCAAGAAAAGAGTGAAAATCTTCAATTTCCAAGTATACCCAAATCGATTTTAAGATAAAAGGCTTTGCCTTTATAATTAAAAAATCGACTCAAAGGTTGAAGATTTGGTGCTTGGTTTGATTTTTGTTGGAAGAGAGGTGATTAATTGTTGTTAGAAGGAAGTTTGGATTTGATTTTGTTGAATTTGGTTGAGGAAATCTTGTTTTGGTGATGGAGAGGGTGAGGGTTTTGAGTTTTGGGGTTTATGGGTAGTGTTTTGAATGAATGAATGAATAAATGAATGTGGGATGGCGTATTTAAAATACCCGAAAATTTTTAAACTGCAGGGGAAGACGGGCGTCTTTCCTTCGGGACGCTCGGATTCTGCCTATTTTGGGTTCAGGATTCTCGCCTAAAGACGGGCGTCTTTCAGCAGGGACGCTCGGATTCTTTAATTGCAGGACGAACGTCTTCCTCTAAAGACGCTCGGATTCTCCCTGTTTTACCCGGATTCAGTTCCATTCGTGCACTTGCATATCCCTTGTCATTTTTCATTCTTCAAATCCTGTGTTCTTCATTGTAGGGGCACTACTAAGGCATGAATAGCCTAGGCAATTGTTATCCCCACACTAAGCTAAAGCACTACACATCAATTATATCATTAGTCCCTCCCTCACTTCTCTCAAAAATGATAATTATCTTGATCAAAGCATAAAAATCAAAAAATGACAAAAATGCAATGTAAGAACTAAAATGCAAGTTAGAGAGTTAGAAATATTTACAAATGGTGGTTTAGGGAGGACTCCACCAAACTCTCATCCTTAGTGAGATGTCATGGGGGCAAGTCCAGAGTGTTGTTGATGTTGCTCAACACCTTGAAGAAGTAGTCAAAACCTTGTTTATTATCATGATAAAGATCTTCAATAGACCTTTGCCCTTGTTGTGCTTCATGTTGGTCTTTATCGATAGCATTACCAATATAGGGATTGAAAATCCCTTCAAACTCATCGTCCCAAAGACCACAAACTTCATCTACTTGATCACTAAAGATCTCTTGAGTTGATAGAGACAACTCTCCCACTTCCTTATCTTGGCTAATAAGGCCATCCTCTTCATTGCTTAACTTTGGTGAGCTTTTCAAGCCCTCTTTGTTACAATTCACTTGTTCTTTGAATGGAGCATCATCGATTTTCTTCTTCCATTGGAATTCCGACTTCTTCCTATCATCCTTCCGGCTATAATGATCAACCATAAAACATGGTTCATGCAAACGGGGAGCTCTCATGGTCTTGTCAAGATTGAAAGTTATGCTCTCATCTCCCACTTCTAGAGTGAGCTCTCCATGCTTCACATCAATCACCGCACCTGCGGTGTGTAAGAAAGGTCTTCCTAGAATGATTGGAATGTTGGAGTCTTCTTCCATGTCAACAATGACAAAGTCCACCGGGATGAAAAATTTCCCAACTCTTACGGGAACATCTTCCCATATCCCTAATGGTGTCTTCGTCGATCTATCGGCCATTTGGAGTGTGATATTGGTGCATTTAAGCTCTCCCATCCCTAACCTTTTACTTACCGAGTACGGCATAACACTCACATTAGCCCCTAGATCACATAAGGCTTTGTTGAGCGTGGTGTCGCCAATGGTACACGGTATTGAGAAGCTTCCCGGATCTTTGAGTTTTGGAGGTGAACTCCCTTGAAGGATTGCACTACTCACCTTAGTGAAGGCGATAGTCTCAAGCTTCCGGATTGACTTCTTCTTTGTGATAATGTCTTTCATGTATTTTGCATAGGCCGGCACGAGATTGATTAATTCCGTGAAAGGAATCGAGACTTCCAAATTCTTCACAATTTCCATAAATTTTCCAAGTTGGTCATCAAATTTGGGCTTGGCTTGACGACTTGGAAAAGGAAGTCTAATCACAATGGGCTCCTTCTCCTTGACCTTGTCTTCATTTTTCTTTGAAATTTCTTCTTTTGATGGTTCTCCATCCATGGAGTTTTGCACAATTTCTTCTTTGTCACTAGCTTCCACAACTTCATCCTCAACTTGCTTCTTTGGTGCTTCATACCTTGTACCACTCCTCAAGTGAATGGCACTAACCGTTTCATGTCTTCGGGGATTACTTTGAGGTGGTAATTGCCCCTTTTGTCTTTGTGAGCTTGAAGAAGCTAGTTGAGTCAATTGGGTTTCCAACATTTTGGTGTGAGCTAAGATGTTGTTGATGGTGATTTCCTTTGCTTGACTATCTTTTTGCATTTGAGTGAAAAACTCTTGTTGATTCTTTTGCATTTGGAGGACCGCTTTTTGGACATCAAAACCTTGATCATTTTGTTGATTGTATGGAGTTTTATTTTGGTAACCTTGGTTTTGGTTGTAAAAGGGTCTTTGATTTTGGTTTCTCATGGGAGGTCGGGTGTATGTTGGTTGAGGGTTTTGAACATTTTGGATTTTGTATGAGAGATTTGGATGGAATTTGGTGTTTTCATTCTAATAGTTTGAATAAGGGGTGCCACTCTTGTATGCTTGGAAAGCATTCACTTGTTCCCCTACATTCACTTTGGTCATGTCCCAAAGTTCACAATTCTCACATATCCCACTTGGGATTGATGAAGATGCCGTCATGGCATTAACATGATGCTTTGGTGATTTTGAGGCTTCTTAAAGTCTAGCCATAGCTTTTTAAAACTTCAAATTGATGGTATCAATGTGTGCACTAAGTTGAGCACCCAATTGAGTAATGGAGTCCACTTCATGCTTTCCTCCTCTAGTAGCCTTGCGAGGTTTACTATATTGTGAGTTATGGACCGCCATTTCCTCAATTTTGTTCCAAGTTTGACTGTCATCAACTTCGGTGAACATTCCATTTGATCCCATGTTGAGAATGTTCCTTGAGTCTTCATAAATACCGTTCCAAAATTGTTGTACCAAGAACCACTCGCTAAGTCCATGATGAGGACATGAGCGACAAATTCCCTTGAATCGCTCCCAAGCTTCATACAAGGATTCTTCATCTCTTTGCTTAAAGCCCGTAATTTGAGCTCTTAGCATGTTAGTATTTTCCGGTAGATAGAACTTTTTGTAGAAAGCTAGAGCCAACTTCTTCCAAGAATCAATTCCGAGAGTAGCCTTATCAAGGCCTTTCAACCATTGTTTCGCGGTGCCAATTAGAGAAAAAGGAAATAAGACCCATCGAATTTGGTCTTGAGTTACACCGGTTTGAGAAATCGCATCACAATAGTCACAAAAAGTCTCCATATGAGAATGAGGGTCTTCACTAGGCATCCCCCCAAATTAGCTTCTTTCGACTAATTGGATAAATGCGGATTAGGCAATAAAATTTCCGGTTAGATGTTGTGGATTTGGAGTACCATTTGGTAGGTTCTCCTCGGTGGGTACGGAATGTGATGAAAACATAGGCATTGTGGGTTGACTTTGTGTTGGATTTTGTGTTGGGTTCTCCTCACCTTCTCTTGCAAAAGGGTTGCTGAACTTAATAGTATTTGGTTGAATATCTATAACCTCACCAATACCTCTCAAAGTTCTCCTAGCAAGTCTTCTATTGGTTGTCAAAGTCCTTTCAATTTCGTGATCAAAGGGTAACAAGTCACCTTGTGACCTTCTAGACATGCAAAGTATCAAACAACTCGAAAATAATTAGAACAAACCTTGAGGAGTTTTACTTCCCCAAGGCAAAGAAAGGCACAACTAATAACAATATAAGAAAATCTAAATCAAGTTAACACCGTCCCCGACAACGGCGCCATTTTTTGTCGTGATCCCTCGTGGGGTTTAGTTTTCAGTACTTGTCGTTAGGAGCACCTAGACTAAAACACAAATTATAACTTCACAAATAACTCTACAATTAGTAAAGAGGCAAGTAAAGGTCGGATCCTAAGGGACGGGAATTGAGATGAGATTTCTATTGCAACTAGTGGTGTCTAAGAATGTCACAATTGAGGTTTGAAGTAAATGATCACTAAACTAAATAGCAATGAAAGTAAACAAGCAAGATGAATTAAAAGGGATGTAAACAATTGATAAAAGGCACAAGGGTGTCATGGGGTCATAGGGGATTCATGGGAATTAATCATACAAACATATTCTCAAATTATAAGCAAGCAATTATTGTTGTGATGGATCGAGTTGGTTTATATCTTACAATCCAAGGAAAGTTTGGGTCCCGAGCCGAATCGATTAGATTGTACAACACCTACAAGTCGACTTAATCTTCCCTACTCAACAATATGCATGATCTAATGAGACTCGAGTTGGTTTATGTCTTACAAGTCTCATTGAAAAGATAGGTGATGGGTAAAAAATGCAAGGATTCATAGGCTCGCATTTCATCAAACATAACATGTGCATAAGTTGAGATCACAACAAGCAAGCAAATAAACTATGAAAGCATATTAATTTAAGCATGAATCATTCCCCATGTTGGTTTCCCCTAATTACCCATTAACCCTAGCAAAAGAAACTACTCACTCATTATCATGTTGAACATGCTAGCAAGGTTGTCAATCATACCAACAAAGTGAAACATGATGAATAAATAAAAGTGATTAACAATAATTAAAAAGGGATTAAGAGAATTATACCTACTAATGATTCCAATAATAAAGAAAAGAATAAAAGAAGTACTTGATACTTGATTGGAAGGTTGTCAATCTCCCAATAATAACCCAAATAATCTTCAATTACCCAAAATAAAGGATGAACAAGAGAGAGATTAAGGAAATAAAACTTGTATTAAAACTTGATTAATTGTTGATTACAAGATTAAAGAGAGATTTGATTGATATTAACTACACTAAAGATTACTAAGAGGAACATGCTCTTCTAATTAGACTAATGGGGTATTTATAGTGGGGATTAGGTACATAAATTAGGGTTTACTAAGGGCTTAAATGACGATTAAGTCCTTGAGGAATCGCCGGTCTCTAGGGAGACTCCGGTCTCTTTTTCGCCGGTCTTAGAAAAAGATGCGCATCCTTCCTTGAAGCTTGTAGAAGACGAAAGTACTGTCTGGGAATCCGGGCGTTTTTGGCACGGGACGGGTGGATTTGGGAGCTTCTGGACGGGCGTCCAGAAGGGAAAGACGGGCGTCTTTGGGTGGTTTTCCCCGGGCGTCTTGTGGAGGAAGACGCTCGGATTGTGGGTGGTGGACGGGCGTCTTCAGGGCAATCCGCACGGATTGTCAAACAGTTTAATTCCTTCTTCTTTTCTTCCTTTTTCTTCCTAAAATCCTTGAGGATTTCTTCGGGGATGCAAGGATCTTTTCTCATCAATGTCCATCTACTATAGTATGTACAAAGGCCTTCTAATCTTGTCTCTCCTTGATGCTTGGTCATTGAATTCGATCAATTTAGCCTCATTTTGCCATGAAAATGCAAGGTTTGCACTCCTTTCCTACCAAGGACACAAAACTCAAAGAATATGCAAAACAAAGAACTAAAGACAATAAATGACCCAAATATGCACTAAAAAGCATGGGAACAAGACTAATTCGGGGAATAAATATGCTCTAATTATGGTCACATCATATAGATTGACTAAGAAGAAACTTGTAAGTACATAATTCTTATAGTATTAGACTAATAGGTGTTTTAGTCGGATGTTATATATGTTCATAGTAATCATACATATTTTGAGAGGATATCAATGTGATGAATGAATTGTAGGCAAAGATTGGAAAATTCAGTCGTCACGACGCTTGGGTGGAAGGTCACACTCCTAAGAATGGAAAGACGGAAACTGAATATGATAAGGACATCAGAGAAAAAATTGTAAGTTTGAATAAATATGTCACTCCTACCACTGGTGGTCGGAGTTATATAATTGTGAGTTGCTTAATGGTTTTATGTGTATGTAGAAGATCTGTGAGAAAGAGGTACAAGAAGGAAAATGGAAGCCTGAAGGACGTGATGACATTCTTGCTAGGGCAATTGGCAAAGCAGAGCATCCAGGTCGTGTGAGATGGGTATCGACGCATGTTGGTATCACTAAGTATTTTGGGAAAACTACTCGAAGTGGTGATGATTCCAAGAAGGTAATCTATAAATACTGTATTTGAACCAACGTAATTTATAACTATATATGCTGACATTAATTTCTAATACACAGCTACAGAAAATAGCCAGGTTGATGTTGAGAATGTTGGAAACTGGGGAAAAGCCATCAGAAAAAGAGTTGGATATGGTTCAAGAAGTCATAAAGAAAGTAGAGGAGGAGGAGGAGGAGGAGGAGGAGGAGGAGGAGGAGGAGGAGAAGGAGAAGGAGGAGGAGGAGGAAAACGAGGTAATAATATTTATGTCTTATATATATATAATGTGTTATATGATTTGGAAAATCAGTTCGTGTTATATGGTTAAGTGTTAATGTACAGAAAGAAGTCGAGGAGGACATGGCAAGGGAGAAGAAAATGGCAAAGGAGACTGAGGTGGGAGCCGAGGATCGATATTAGGCAGTTGAAGAGGAAGAGGAAGCCAGGAATGTCGTGACACAGGATGAGATTCAGGTAGTTGATGATCAGACGTTCTTCTCTACACCGAAAAAGGTAATAGCTGCTAGTTTATAATTATTCATCTCAGTACACGTTTTTTACTTATGAAATTTATTAAAGGTAGTGAATGTATGTGTACAAATTGATTACAGTTGTCATGAAGGGCGATTGGAAGGTGGATTGTCATCTGTTCTATTTACAGGGGAAACAGAAAGTTGCTGTTGCCAGGGGATACATGTTCACTTACGACCGGCTTCAACAAGTTAAGGTTCATGGTATACCCCTTCGTCACAATTGTAGGAAAGTGGAAGTGTCCCAATTATATAAAGACGAGTATGGGGAAGTAAAAGTACCATTTCCTAATGAGGAGATCACTTATTTGAAAGAAGCCCTAAGCTCTTATGTGCAATGGCATAACAACCTCATCAATGTTGTCATCCCCGAGGTACCTATACGCAGACGTTAATTATTACTTATTCTTTAAATATATTAGGGGTACGAATATTAACACATCGTAAGTACTTTAATCTTTACATTTGCAGAAGTTAAGCAAAGCCTTGGCGGCAGCTAAAGCAATTACTACTACGTCAATGGAAGTTGTTGCAGTCAAGCCTGCTTATGATTCTTATTATGAATCGTGTGAATATAAGAAAAAAATGAAAACTGCTTCATTGAAGGCTTTGCACAACCTGGCTGTAAAGAAGTCACCTAGAGGGGTTGTAGTCATGATTAACATTGAAGAGGAAATTATGGGCGCAGCTGATATAGCCGTACTGGACCCAAAGCAACTGATAGAATTTGTCGACCTTGGCAATTTAGATGTTGTTCACATTTTGATTTGGATGAAGTAAGTTTTATTAATAAAACTATTTAGTCATTTCCATTTATGAATAATGATGTTTGTTTAAATTATCAATTATAATAACATTCTTCGTTCCTTGTGGCATAATAGGTACCTCAATAATCAGTTCGCTGAGTGGAAGGTCCCAATTCACACCTACGGATTCTTGAGCCCTGAGGCGTTCTCTGTGCATAAAATTTCATACGAAGAACAAATCAATAGTATCGCTCGTCAGTTCTTGTCGACCAAAAAACTATGGCTTGCCCCCTACAATGAGAATATGTATGTATACTACGTGATTATTGTAATGAATCATGCTTCTATAAATATATTATTAACATGCTTAAATGCGTGTAAATGAACTAACAGTTCAATGTTCCAAATTGAATAGGAAGCATTGATGCTACTGCAATCCAAGTGGAAACAAAAACAGTGTACTGGATTGACTCTCGTGAAGGCAAACCCTCTAACAGTTGTGTAAGGATGATAACTGAGTAAGTTTACAACCTTCAATAATGTCATTTGTTATTGTATAACTTGAGCCATATATATGCAAATAATAATGGAATGTGTGTATTTTTATGAATTAGTGTTTTTGAAGCAAAAAAAAAAAGATTATGTCCACTTGGAAAATATGAAAGCAATGCTATTTCCAATTTTATCACGCCATTAGTAAGTGTATTCTTAATAATTACTCGTATCATTTAATTTATGTTTTTGTGAGAGGTTGATTATCGAATTCAGCTGTGTGATTTATATAATACTTTCCTGAAGCACCAGACGACAAACAATGAGCCTTTTACGTTTGTCAGTCCATGTGGGAGGTTATCAATAGAAAACTATCTACCATTCCGATAGGGGTTAGTGTGATTTAAAAACTATTTCAGACGTACATTGAGTTCAATTCTGTATACTTCCATGTATTATATCTATTTTGATTATGTATATTTTAAATTTTAGTTTCCACTAATACTCAACAAAGCCCCAGAATATTCGCCAGAGGACATCAAGCAGATGAGAAATATGTGGGCAAGTTATGTTTTTTTCATTAGCGGAGTCTAAATAGTTTTCTCATGCTTTATGTACGAGTGTGTAAATATAGAGCCATTGTGTATTGGCTTCTTTTGTTTTTCTGAGGAAGTTGTGTTTTGGCTTTTGATTATCCTATTTGTACTGTTTTTAAATTGGGTTTAATTGATCACGGGGTGTAACATTTTTATAAAGGATTGAATTTTTGCACTACACAGCTGCTGGAACGCTATTTTTCAGTAGCAGCTGAAAAAATAGCATTTCAGTAGCTAATGCAAACGCTGCTGAAAAAATAGCATTTCATCAGATGCTAGAACAAGCTAAAATTATTTAAAAAAAAAAATTTAAAAACAATAACAACAACCTGTCGCAAACAATTATTTGACAACGGTTTTGTTCAGATAAATAACCGTTGGCATATTTTCCCTCCCATTCAAACCGCCAAAAATATAAGATAACGAACGATAACCGTTGTCGAGTTCAAAACTTTTACAACGGTTTATTTAAGCATAACCGTTTACAAAATTTCTTCAATAAAAATATATAACGGTTACATACCGTTGTCAACAGATGAATATAACAACGGTTTTGCACGCAATAAAGCCTTTGTTAAATTTTGACATTCAATTAAATAAGATAACGAAATGAACCGTTATCATATATAATATTTAACAATGGTTTTGGAACGTTAAGAGTTATCAATAGTAAACTACGACAACGGATTTGAAACCGTTATTTATGATTTAATAACGGTTTCTTAAAAGATTTTATAACGGTTCTTGATGTTATATAACAGCCGCGTATTTTTTGTACAACTGTGGTTTATATTTAACAACCGTCGTTGCAATAACGGTCCCGTGTTTCTATTTAAAAATGGTAATTGCATTATTTGACCGTTATTGAAGGTCTTATTTGGCGTAGTGATTATTTGATAGATTTTTTTGAACAAACTCTTGGAAATGTCACAATAAAGCCTTAAGCTGAAAGATCTTAATGACCAAATTCTTAATATTGCCGAAGAGAATCAAGTTTTGAAAGCCAAAACAAAGAAGCTGTATTCTAAGTTATGGCTAATACAGCTACAACTTCAGAATAGGCTAAGGCTGAGAAAATAACTATTGATTCTAAAGTTGTAGCTAATGAAGCTCTAACCTCAGAGTTGAATCTCAATATTAAACATCTCGAAGCTAAGGTTATAGCTATTGAAGCTATAACTTTGGAATTGATAAAGGTTAATGAACTTATCAAATCCAAGACAACGGCTAGAGATGCTGTAGTTTTAGATCAACAGAAGGAAATTGATTCTGAGAATGAGCAACTAAAAGAATCTAAAGCTCAATTGACTAATATTAAGAAACAACATTCAGATGTAGTGTTTATTCCTTTTTTTTTGGTATAATGTAAGCTTTTTATTAATCAACATAAAATAGGACAATGAAGTACAGTTCTTGGTGCTACTACAACAAGCCAACAACTAAAATAATGTATTACATATGAATATCTAATTGCTGTAGCCAAACTTTATCTTTGTTAGGAACTCTAGGACTTATCTTCTGCAACAGACTAGTCCTAATGCAATGCTTCAGATCAGTTATCTTCTTAGCAGGTGAGGTAAGAGCAAGATTCAACCTGCAAGAGTTCCTTTCCTGCCAAATGTAGAACCAGCAAGCCATACAGGCCATCCTGCACACAGATTTCTGCAACTTAGAGTAGCCATTATGATGTTGAAAATGCAAGTGTAGCCACTGCTCAATTCCAGTAATAATCTGAGAACTATAAGTGCAAGACCTAAAAATATGAGTGTGAGTCTCCACAGATAGTTCACATAAGACACAGTTATCACTAGTACAAATCCCCAGATGCATCAGCTTCTCCCTGGTCTGCAATCCTCTCTACATAATTAACCAACCATTGAATGAATGCTTAGGCATGTTCCAATTATCCCACACAGTTTTATACCACTGGGCAGGGGGGTGTGGTCCCTGTAGCCAGTGATATCCAGCCCCAACAGAATACCCTTTAGAGTTAGGTATCCATTTGCCATCAATAAAGCCACCTCTCAAAGTATCTTTGACTCTACAAATATTTCTCTAATTCCAGTTAGAATCAGGAGGAGGAGAATAAGTATGCCAATCAGCCCCTTTCATATAAACATGGTCAATCCAGAGAACCAAAGCCTGTCAGCCTTGGTGTAAATCCAATTGACCAATTTTCCAACAGTTGCAATGTTCCACACCCCAGCCTCTTTGATATTCAAGCCTCCATCTTTCTTACTACAGCAGACCTTGTCCCATGCTACTAAAGGACACCTATGATACTCATTATCACCACTCCACATAAAATTCCTGCATATAACTTCTATTCTTTTGATGACACTTTTAGGAATTAAAAAGATAGAAGACCAGTAATTATGGAGGGTATTGAGAATAGAATTGATGAGTACCAGCCTGCCAGCATAGCTGTAGTGTTTATTCCTAATAAGAGTTTTCAAGACTTTCGTGACAACTATAAAGAGAATAATGATTTCAACCATTCTAAGTGTCATGAAGAAATTAAAACTCTAGAAGAATTAATTCTGCATGCTAGGAAGGTTCATGACAAATGGGAAGGTTAGTACGGATGTTCTAAACTTTCTAACTGAGCCATCTAATAATAACATGAAAATGGGTTTAGGACATGAGTGCTATGGCCGTAGAGACCACTCTAAATGAAAATCAACTCCCTCTGAACGTGACTTCAGAAAAAAGAAAACGTGTTCATCTACCTGAGTATATGATTTGTAATTACTGTGGTCATACGGGTTATCTTTTAGAAAACTGTGTCAAGCACATGAAAGACTTTGATAAGTGCACTAAATTTGTTAAACCTTCCATCACTCTAGAAGAAGATGATATCTGTCCCACCTTTGAACCAAGTCAAGAAAAAGAAAGGGATAATGATTCTCGTTGTTTCTATAATATGAGTTTTGAGCATGCAAAGAAAGCAAATGAACCCAAGGAAAGACAATAACCTGAAAAACCTAGCTAAGTCTTTCCCAAAAAACTCTCATCAGCCTACTAAGGGGAAAATATTTAGACAAGTGTGGGTAAGAAAAGATATGATATTTAGAATAACTAATGTTAAAGGACCCAACCTTGCTTGGGTACCTAAGATTTGTATTTAAATGTCTTGCATGTTGTGGTGAAAGAAAACAATAAATGGTTCCTTGACAGTGGATGCTCGAGGCACATGACTGGTAATAAGAAGTTGTTTCTTTCACTTGAACCCTTTGACGGAGGTAAGGTTACCTTTGGTGATAGCAATAAAGGTAATGTGATCGGTGTTGGTAATAAGATTGGTGTTTCTTCTTCACATGATATTAGTGATGTATATTTGGTAAGTGGTCTCAAGCATAACTTACTTAGTGTATCTCAACTATGCGATAAAGGAAACAAAGTTGTTTTTCAGTCTGATGTTTGTCGTATAATAGTTGAAGGAGAAAAAATATTATTTTTGAAGGCCAACGTAAGAGGAATGTATATATGGTTGATTTAAATGCCATTCCTACTAACTCCTTTTCGTGTATGAAGGCAACGTTAGATGATCCTTGTTTGTGGCACAAACAGTTTGCTCACATAAGCTCCCCTATATTAAACAAACTTAAAAGATGGGACTTGGTGGAAGGATTACCCAAAATCAAGTTTGATCAATAAAAGCTTTGTGACATATGTGCTCGTTGCAAACATGTTAGGTCATCTTTCAAACCTAAAAGAGTTGTAAGCAAAAAGGAACCACTAGAACTCATACATATGGAACTTTGTGGCCCAATGAAAGTAAGAAGTAGAGGTGGATCAAGGTATGTTTTCGTTCTAGTCGATGATTATTCAAGGTACGTATGGCCTATCTTTTCTAATTCCAAAGATGAAACTTTCGATGAGTTTGCAGTACTAATGAAATTTGCCCAAAATAAATATAAGTCTAAATTAGTTTTTATTCATACCGACTGTAACACCCCCTATTTAAGCAGGAGCCTTTAGCAAGACATTCTCGATTAAATGGAACCGTTACCATCTCGGTTTCCCAAGGCAATGAATATTAAATTTAAAAAGTCAAAGGTACTTTAAATAAATTTTCTTCTTAAATATGTAACTATCTCAAAACAGCTATTACAATACATTAATTCAACTTTCGAAAGAAAAGATACAACTGAGTTGGTTAACCAAATGAATGTCATAGTAGTTTATCGTGACGTCTAATTTCTGGTGATACTAGACCCGACCTCAATTCCCGTCACGCGTCCAACTTCCCAGCATAGCCATCATATAAGCTACTAATCTAAACCTGCTTTATTAACTGCTCCCCATTCAAGCGGAAATCATTGAATGGATCGACATAGGCCACCATGGAAATAGGTGACAATTTGACACAAGGCACAAACACGTCAACCACTGGTTCAGTAGGGATATAAACAGCATGCCTATAATAATAAAGATTCTAATAAAACGGATAATGGAATGAGTACCACTGCAACTAAAGAATAATAAACACAACCATTGGGTGTCCGGTCTCCCGTCTTATACGATCCAACCATCACCCCTCTGTCAGCAAGTATGGCATAACTTCGTGGTAACTGTGCTCATACCAAATGGTACAACTCCCTAGCCACTGTATCGTATCATCACCATACATCTCACACCATGGCACAACTCCCTGGTCAACGTGCCTCAATCACACCATACACTGGCGCAATTCCCTGGTCACCGCGCCTCAGAAATAACAGTAAAATATACTCATGTAGCAGAACATAGGCCAACGTATAATAACTAACTTTTGAATAATAAACAATAACACAAATAACCATAATTTGATCGACTATACCCGACTGTCGATCGACTTACCTTCCCTGTCTAACGACAATTACCTATTAGCTGCTTATTGGCTATCAATAGCTGTCGATTGACCACAATACGAATGTCTATCGATATTCCTCATATACACTTAGTATTACGCCTTAATCATTCAACAATACAACGAACAAGTCTACAATATGACATAAACAATAATAAGGGTGAGCAGGGTATCCCTACTTTTCGCAATCCAAGCACAATAAGAAATCTTAATAACGACCATCTACAAATCCGTCACCTACAGCAAGAATAATATATATGCAATTACTATAGTGAATGATCTACAACAATTATAATTGAGTTTCCCCAAATTCTCATCTAGGGTTCAGTCTACACGGTTTAGGGCATCGATTCCCATGAGTCCAATATGATAACAACTGATTAAGACAACAGATCTAGAAATATACGATGAGTAGGCATGAATTAGATGGATACAATTCCTAAACCCACGTTTCCCTCTTCCCTTTTCTTCTCTAACGTGATGATGTGTGTATGTGTGTTTTATAACTGGAAAAACTGTATTATGATGATGAGGGTTAGGTATATACAGGGCTTGGGTTAAGTTATAATAAAATAGAATCATAATAGGATATCGTCTAAACGCGCTGCTGTATACACTGACTCAGTTGTTCGACAGACTGTAACACCCCCATACACCAAGTGCCTTACCAGGACCACTTAATGTATGGGAATGCTACCATCTCGGTTACCCGATGCAATGTACATCAAATTGATCATAAAAGAACATACTTTTGATAATTAAGTTTAACGATTACATAACCAAAGCTGTAAAGTGAAATACAACCGTTCTCAAACTATAAACCAACTAAGTGAAACTGTCTTAATAAACAAAGCGGAAGACTAAAGACTCTGATATATAATGACACCATCCCAAACTAGATCCCGCGCGTATCCAAGATATACTTGTCAAACAACTGATCACCACCCCCGAATGGATCACCACAGTTTTTTTTTAAATATTTAAATGGGGTCAGTTACTGCTTAAACAATATTTGATAAACAACAACAGATACACAACCACAATCTCCAACACCGTCACATCACCAATCATCTGACTACACACTAAAGTGTGTAGCCCTGCCAGAATATCCATCGCAACAGATATTCTCACCGCCAGTGGGGGATCGCAGCCGGTCCCACCTAAGCCCCGCTCATCTCCATCGATCGAATAACCCATGTTCCTTAATGTGCACATCCCCTTCTGTGCGGGTTCCATAGAGGGCGAATCAAGGGCGTGAAGCTACTCCCGCAAGTGACTCCACTCAGCCGAGGACGCACCTCGAGAACCACAGACAATCAACAACAACTAATTATACAATCAACAATCACCAATTACAAATCCAATATGATATAAACCAACAACCAACCACAATATCAATTCAAAACAATGCCAATACCAATTACGATATAATCATCATGCCAATCAACCAATCAACCATCTTATAATCATTTATATAATAACTGAGTAGGGAAACTGTAACACCCCCATACTCCAAGTGCCTTACCAAGACCACTTAAGGCATGTAAGTGCTACCATCTTAGTTACCCGAGGCAATGATAATCAAATGACAATGAAGAAACATAATTTAAATAACAATATAGTTTAAAGTGATTACATGATCAAAACCAAAATTGTTAAACTGAAATACAAGATTCTCAGACGGTCTACTGCTAAAACTATCAAAGCTATAAAATATCGTCTGACACAGCGGAAGACTTCTAACTGCTACGTGATGACTCATCCCAGCTATCCCATACGCGCCATATCATACCTGCTCAATAACTGCTCACCACCCCCGAATGGATCACCACAGTTTTTAAAACATTTAAACGAGGTCAGTACTAATTACACAAAACCAATGCCACAATGAAACAAGTACACAAACAGTTCAAACAGCTCAACACAATCCCAATCTCCATCTCCTATCTCCACACAACTGACTACACACTAAAGTGTGCAGCCCTGCCAGAGTACCCATCGCAACAGGTTCCTCCTGGCCGCCAGTGGGGGACAACAGCCATTCCCACCTAAGCCCCGCTCATCTCCATCGAGCGATAAATCCATGTTCATTAATGTGCACATCCCTTCTGTGGCGGGTTCCACAGAAGGCGAATCAAGGGCGTGAAGCCACTCCCGCAAGTGACTCCACTCAGCCAGGGACGCACCTCGAAGATCACAGAAAGTTAAACAGTAATCACAACACAACCTCAACAACCGTCTGAAACATTCAACAACACAATATCACAACCGTCAGAAACAATCAACAATACAATATCACAACCATCTGAAACAATCAACAATTACTATCTACAGCACAATCACCACACACATCATGTAACTAATACTGAGTAGGGAAACCCTACCTGAAATAAGCCATCACCAAGATCGTCACAATCAGCTAATCATAATCATTCTTCAACGAAATCACCTCCTATAGACACACAATCATACAATCACAATCTACAACAACAATACTCCCCAAAACCCCTAAATTACCCAATTAGGGTTTTAAAAAAACTACACGAAACACTACATAAATTATACAAGGAACTTACCCCTGACACGACGATCACAACGGTGTAAAGAATAAGATGATCCAACTAACCAAGCCTTGGGATTTTCCACTAATGCGATGAATGCGAAGAACGTAACTTTCAATCTTCTCTAGAAAGGTTTTAGGATGATAAAAGTGTTTAAGAAAAGTGACGGAACCTTTTTATATTAATCCCGCATTAGTAACAAAACCCGTCAAAACAAACCCGTAAAACACACTTACTCGATCGAGTAACTAACGTACTCGATCGAGTGCCCCTTACTCGATCGAGTACCAAGGCTACTCGATCGAGTACCCTACAGGCATAATACTGTTTCTTAAATCAAAACATGCTTACTCGACAGAGTAAGCCCCACTCGATAGAGTACCCAGAGACTCATAAAACCGTAGTATTACAGTCTTCGCTCCTTAAAAAGAACTTCGTCCCCGAAGTTCAACCCATACATAAAAACAAACATACTAAGTCGGTCAAGACGCAACAATGCTACTAAGAACTCAAAACAAAACCCTAACTTATAAAACATGAAACCATGAACTCTTAACACCAATTCCACCAACTATTCCTACCTCCACACATCGCTCACGATATCGTATCAACTACATCATAGACTCTCCCGACACTAACTCCATACACTACCAACTACCATCCACTAACGCTGCTAGCTCCATAATATATCATCCACTACAAAATCCAATATCAAGACACTCATAGACATCAAACGGAATGTTACATTCTACCACCCTTAAAAAGAACTTCGTCTTCGAAGTTTACTCACACTCATAAAATCATCATCCAATTGTCAACACTATTGAAATATTCTCCCATTCCTAAACATCACACTACTACAAGTACGGTCATGACCTTTAATAAAATCAACCACAACACGAATCAATCTTTTATTCTACATCAAGACTCAAACTTCCACATCTACTACAACCTGTACAACCATTAAACTCTCTTTGTCGCATCCTACTCCTCTTAAGATAAATGTTACGTCCTCGTAACTCACTAATACTAGATCCTAGCTATATCTTCTCATTATTCTCATCACCACCGCATGTCAAAGATAACCACCTATACTCTAAACACTCGCCATGCATATATCTAAGGCTCTCTTACTTAAACAATTCTCATACTTCAATTTACTCGTCACACCACCTAACCTATACCTCAAAATCTTTAGCTTAACCAAAACTTCAATTGTTCCCTATTACTGCCAAAACGACATAATCCTCTATACCTGCACCTATCTCCATACTCATAACTCATGGTCCACAATTATTACATACACTCACACTAGATCCTCAAGTTCTTTTCTTTCTTTACCGCAAAACTCATACATAACTTAACATGACACTAATTCCCAACACCCTACACTCACTGTCTCAACGAAAGATTATGAACCACTTGCAGCTTTCAGATCATTACCACACATGTTCTATAAATCGCTTACCATGACTATGTCTACCGATTCGTCATCTTAAAACAAGATCAAATGTACTGTAACAACTTCTGACAACTGTGTCCCATCAACAAAATATCTCTATGCCATGACAACCACGGAAACAAATACACTCTCTTTCATATCATACTCTACCCTCATTCCAAAACTTAACTGATAAGAAACATCAATAAACAAAACAACTGTCTATCTGTACAAACTGAAACTCACTGGAAGCCACATCAAACAAAACAACAATTTATGTATAACTGGTATGTACTTTCGAAACTCGAATCATAATCATCCCGCCTACTCCACACAACCGGTGATGACATTGCAACACCGTCACCAACAACCATACCACAGTGCGAAAATACCCGCATCACAACACTAAGTACCGTGTCCGGATCACCACCCGAGGCACCACAACTACACCGATAGACATCGCCAACATACATAATTCCATAAACACTGACTCAGAAATAACTTTTCGGACAAGAAAACTTACTCAAATCCACTTTACTAAATCACAACGCAACATATTATATGAGTAAACGGATAAGCACCTCATGACCATCATCCCTACCATTTCATGGAATACACATGTATTATAAATACACATACAATTATAACTAACCATGCCAGATCAATCAAACTATTACCATTCTTTTTTTTTATCAATCAATCAGGTTACCGTACTCAACATATAGAAAATTCAGACAACAACTTTATAATTAACACACAATACCACTTCTTGTGAGGTCAAAACCTCACACAAACATTCATACACATCATAGACCCGTAATCGCATCCAACTAGTCAATCCTGATCACGTAAGTTACCACCTGACAAAGGTTACCTCTCACTCGAGCTTAACTCGTATGCCCCTCATAACACATTGTCCCATTCGCATAACCAGCACTTTCTCCCAAACATAACCATATAGCTAACCCTCATTACGAGGAACCGCCTCCTAAGACTACGTCTTATACTTCCTCATAACCATACATATCAATTCGGTCTCTACAAAATCAACCTCTTTAGAATTGCCATCTTTCCTATTTATCATCACCCTTAACCACTAGTGACAACATCTCCACACTACCACCGTTCGTACATCAAAACATCACAGTTTCTTTCCTATCTTTGGTTATCATCCCAAATAACGAACATCAAATACATGAACAAAAATCATCTCAACACTATTTCCAATTCCATCCTTAATTGTATCGTCACCCCACTCACCACCAAGATCTCATATCGTGCAAATTCTCTACCCAACTTTTACTTTACTTAATTCCTCGAAACTCCTGACTAATCATGTTGTTCTGAAACTCCTATATAACCATTAACTCAAATCCTCATGATAGTATCATACATCTCGATGATTCCTTACTTTTATATCACATAACTCCGGTGAACATTTTCTTAGTTTTACTCCCCTCATTCTTTTTTTTTACACTCGACAAAAGCAATTAACCATTCAACTCCTTATTACCTCTTACTTAACTCTTTAATGCCCCGGTTACCTTCTCATTGCTCCAAAACTCACATCTCATTATTTCATATCGATATTATCTAACTCTTTCTTACCATAAATATTCTCTTATTATGCTATCACTCACCCTTGCCACCAATCCATCCATAGAATCAACGTTTACTTGTTCAAACAATTTCATCTCCCTTTTTACATCTCTAGAAGTCAAAAATCATTTTACGCCGTTAATTGCCCAAGGAAATCACACGTTAGTTTCACCTCTTGATAACACAAATTCCCAAACTCAGTCACTATGTGCAAATCCACGTTGCGACATGTCTCCATTAAGTTCACTATATACCACTCTTCTCAATCCCTCTAAAACGACATTTCATTATATATATTCTTAACCAACACAATTCCTAACCATCTCCCTCCATAATTCTTTACACATTTCAAGTTGCTACTATCCACATTCTCCCTTTCAATCTATTCATTCTCACGTACCTTAGACTCACATCATCCCTTGCCCATATTTACTTACTTTACATTACTCAACACAAAATCATATCACTCATATCTTCTCACAAAACATGCTCCATGCCTTATTAAGCCTTACCAATCCTTCTTTGCTCTCTCCAATATCCATCACAACCACACATAACTCATGTCCTCCCACCGAATTCATACTCACCACAGGTGCTACTCACTACACCATAAGATTGGGTAACTTAGGCATCAAGACCAACATACATGTAAAACAATGCATAAAGAAGCAAAATAACACCTTTGAATTAAACATAATATGCAACGAAGTCAAAAGATAAGCATCTGACCCAAAACAGGTGTCACTAGATCGAGTACAGGCGACTCGATCGAGTAAATGACTTACTCGATCGAGTAGGTGAAAGTCAGAGATACGTATAAAAAATTACCAGGGCTACTTGATCGAGTAAGGGGTACTCGATCGAGTACCAAGGTGCACTCGATCGAGTGAGGGCCACTCGATCGAGTACCCTACGCATTTCTCAGCACTGTCCCGTTTTCGTAAAACGGTCATAACTCACTTGTTTCTTGGTCGTTTTGGGCGTGTGACCTATCGTTAGAATCGTAAAAGATCAAGCTATCACCTCCAATTAGAATCACATTAAAATCATTCATGCATCACAATTTATAATAGTTTAAAGACAACCTCTCTATAATCGAAAACGCAACTACTTGATTTTACTTCCAAACAACTTAAACGACAACAAGGTAAACAAAAACAACTTGACGCTCATAAAACCAGTATCCCTAATCACATGTTACTATCTTCAAAAGCCAAGCAACAATATCCATTATGAACATGCACCATTCAATTTACCAAGCATGTATTACCTACATGTTTTTATTCTATAACTTTACGTAGACAAAATCACAAATATATAACATCAAGTCTCCTATTCACGTGTTACTAGCATAATAACATTATAAAATCTCTTGATGTGACCATAATTAGAGCATATTTAGTCCCCGAATTAGCCTTGTTCCCATGCTTTTTAGTGCATATTTGGGTCATTTATTGTCTTTAGTTCTTTGTTTTGCATATTCTTTGAGGTTTTGTGTCCTTGGTAGGAAAGGAGTGCAAAACTTGCATTTTCATGGCAAAATGAGGCTAAATTGATTGAATTCAATGACCAAGCATCAAGGAGAGAGAAGATTAGAAGGCCTTTGTACATACTATAGTAGATGGGCAATGATGAGAAAAGATCCTTGCATCCTCGAGGAAATCCTCAAGGATTTTATGAAGAAAAAGGAAGAAAAGAAAAAGGAAGGAAACTGTCTGACAATCCGTGCGGATTGCCCTGAAGACGCCCGTCCGTCACCCACAATCCGAGCGTCTTCCTCCACAAGACGCCCGGGCAAAAGCTCCACAAGACGCCCGTCTTCCCCCTCTGGACGCCCGTCCAGGAACGCCCAAATCCGCCGGTCCCGTGCTAAAGACGCCCGGATTCGCAGACAGTTCCATTTCGTCTTCTACAAGCTTCAAGGAAGGATGCACATCTTTTTCTAAGACCGGCGAAAAAAGAGACTGGAGTCTCCCTTAGAGACCGGCGATTCCTCAAGGAATTAATCGTCATTTAAGCCCTTAGCAAACCCTAATTTATGTATCTAATCCCCACTATAAATACCCCATTAGTCTAATTAGAAGAGCATGTTCTTCTTAGCAATCTTTAGTATAGTTAATATCAATCAAATTTCTCTATAATTTTGTAATCAACATTTAATCAAGTTTTAATACAAGTTTTATTTCCTTAATCTCTCTCTTGTTCATCCTTTATTTTGGGTAATTGAAGATTATTTGGGTTATTATTGGGAGATTGACTACCTTCCAATCAAGCATCAAGTACTTCTTTTATTCTTTGCTTTATTATTGGAATCATTAGTAGGTATAATTCTCTTAGTCCCTTTTTAATTATTGTTAATCACTTTCATTTATTCATCATGTTTCACTTTGTTGGTATGATTGACAACCTTGCTAGCAGGTTCAACATGATAATGAGTGAGTAGTTTCCTTAGCTAGGGTTAATGGGTAATTAGGGGAAACCAACATGGGGAATGATTTATGCTTAAATTAATATGCTTTCATAGTTTATTTGCTTGCTTGTTGTGATCTCAACTTATGCACATGTTATGTTTGATGAAATGTGAGCCTATGAATCCTTGCATTTTTTACCCATCACCTATCTTTTCAATGAGACTTGTAAGACATAAACCAACTCGAGTCTCATTACACCATGCATATTGTTGAGTAGGGAAGATTAAGTCGACTTGTAGGTGTTGTACAATCTAATCGATTCGGCTCCGGGACCCAAACTTTCCTAGGATTGTAAGATATAAACCAACTCGATCCATCACAACAATAATTGCTTGCTTATAACTTGAGAATATGTTTGTATGATCAATTCCCATGAATCTCCTATGGCCCCATGACACCCTAGTGTCTTTTATCAATTTTTTACATCCCTTTTAATTCATCTTGCTTGTTTACTTTTATTGCTTTTTAGTTTAGTGATCTTCTACTTCAAACCCCAATTGTGACACCCTTAAACACCACTAGTTGCAATAGAAATCTCATCTCACTTCCCGTCCCTTGGGATCCGACCTTTACTTGCCTCTTTACTAACTGTAGAGTTGTTTGTGAAGTTATAAATTGTGTTTTGGTCTAGGTGCTCCTAACGACAAGTACTGAAAACTAAACTCTCACGAGGGATCACGACCAAAAATGGCGCCGTTGCCAGGGACGGTGTTAACTTGATTTAGATTTTCTTGTATTGTTATTAGTTGTTTCTTTTTTGCCTTGGGGAAGTAAAACTCCTCAAGGTTTGTTCTAATTATTTTCGAGTTGTTTGATATTTTGCATGTCTAGAAGATCACAAGGTAACTTGTTACCCTTTGATCACGAAATTGAAAGGACATTGACAACCAATAGAAGACTTGCTAGGAGAACTTTGAGAGGTATCGGTGAGGTTGTAGATATTCAACCAAATACTATTGAGTTCATCAAACCTTTTGCAAGAGAAGGTAAGGAGAACCCAACACAAAATCAACCCACAATGCCTAAGTTTTCATCACATTCCGTACCCACCGAGGAGAACCTACCCAATGGTACTCCCACACCACAACACTTAACCGGAAATTTTATTGCCAAATCTGCATTTATCCAATTAGTCGAAAGAAGCCAATTTTGGGGGATGCCTAGTGAAGACCCTCATTCTCATATGGAGACTTTTTGTGACTATTGTGATGCGATTTATCAAACCGGTGTAACTCAAGACCAAATTCGATGGGTATTATTTCTTTTTTCTCTAATTGGCACCGCGAAACAATGGTTGAAAGGCCTTGATAAGGCTACTCTCAGAATTGATTCTTGGAAAAAGTTGGCTCTAGCTTTCTACAAAAAGTTCTATCCACCGGAAAAGACTAACATGCTAAGAGCTCAAATCACGGGCTTTAAGCAAAGAGATGAAGAATCCTTGTATGAAGCTTGGGAGCGATTAAAGGGAATTTGTCGCTCATGTCCTCATCATGGACTTAGCGAGTGGTTCTTGGTACAACAATTTTGAAACGGTCTTTATGAAGATTCAAGGAACATTCTCAACATGGGATCAAATTGAATGTTCACCGAAGTTGATGACAATGAAACTTGGAACAAAATTGAGGAAATGGCGGTCCATAACTCACAATATAGTAGACCTCGCAAGGCTACTAGAGGAGAAAAGCATGAAGTGTACTCCATTACTCAATTGGGTGCTCAACTTAGTGCTCACATTGATACCATCAATTTGAAGTTTGAAAATGCTATGGCTAGACTTGAAAAAGCCTCAAAATCACCAAAGCATCATGTTAATGCCATGACGGCATCTTCATCCATCCCAAGTGGGATATGTGAGAATTGTGGAACTTTGGGATATGACCAAAGTGAATGTAGGGGAACAAATGAACAAGTGAATGCTTTTCAAGCATACAAGAGTGGTACCCCTTACTCAAACTATTACAATGGAAACACCAAATTCCATCCAAATCTCTCATACAAAAGCCAAAATGTTCAAAACCCTCAACCAACATACACCCCACCTCCCATGAGAAACCAAAATCAAAGACCCTTTTACAACCAAAACAAAGGTTACCAAAATCAAACTCCATACAATCAACAAAATGACCAAGGTTTTGATGTTCAAAAAGCGGTCCTCCTAATGCAAAAGAATCAACAAGAGTTTTTCACTCAAATGAAAAAAGATAGTCAAGCAAAGGAAATAACCATCAACAACATCCTAGCTCACACCAAAATGTTGGAATTCCAATTGACTCAACTAGCATCTTCAAGCTCACAAAGACAAAAGGGGTACCACCTCAAAGTAATCCCGCAAGACATGAAACAGTTAGTGCCATTAACTTGAGGAGTGGTACAAGGTATGAAGCACCGAAGAAGCAAGTTGAGAATGAAGTTGTGGAAGCTAGTGACAAAGAAGAAATTGTGCCAAACTCCAAGGATGGAGAACCATCAAAAGAAGAAATTTCAAAGAAAAATGAAGACAAGGTCAAGGAGAAGGAGCCCATTGTGATTAGACTTCCTTTTTCGAGTCGTCAAGCTAAGCCCAAATTTGATGACCAACTTGGAAAATTTATGGAAATTGTGAAGAATTTGGAAGTCTCAATTCCTTTCACGGAATTAATCAATCACGTGCCGGCCTATGCAAAATACATGAAATACACCCTCACAAAGAAGAAGTCGATCCGGAAGCTTGAGACTATCGCCTTCACTAAGGTGAGTAGTGCAATACTTCAAGGGAGTTCACCTCCAAAACTCAAAGATCCGGGAAGCTTCTCAATACTGTGTACCATTGGCGACACCACGATCAACAAAGCCTTATGTGATCTAGGGGCTAGTGTGAGTGTTATGCCATACTCGGTGAGTAAAAGGTTGGGGATGGGAGAGCTTAAATGCACCAATATCACACTCCAAATGGCCGATAGATCTACGAAGACACCATTAGGGATATGGGAAGATGTTCCCGTAAGAGTTGGGAAATTTTTCATCCCGGTGGACTTTGTCATTGTTGACATAGAAGAAGACTCCAACATTCCAATCATTCTAGGAAAACCTTTCTTGCACACCGCGGATGCGGTGATTGATGTGAAGCATGGAGAGCTCACTCTCGAAGTGGGAGATGAGAGCATAACTGATAGAGAATAATACTAGGTCGTTAAATGCTAGAATTAACCTATCAAATTAACAATTTATAAACCAAACTCGACTCTACACTATGCAATTAAGAATAGTAGTAAAGGGAAAGTACGGGTCGAACCCAAGAGAAGGGATTTAAGACTAAAAACTTGAATTTAGATTAATGGAAATAGACAAGGCACAAGACTATGCACAAACTATGAGTATTAACAGTGAACAACAATAGAGAGACATATATGGAGAATTGGCATGGAGAAAACAAGTAACAAAATTAAAGAGATGTGATTTTTCCTATGAAACAAGGTAACAAACACTTGGTATGTAAGTAACAATTATAAAAGGTGAGAACTTGGTATAATCCTACAAGTTTCAACTTTTCTCAAAGCAAGACTCTTTTCTCTCCAATTTTCATTTACCCAACAACAATCCTCAAGCAAATGATTACCACTATCTAAGCCAACAATAATAATCCTACTTAAACTACAAATTCTAATATTAAACCATGTAGGAGTTGTAGCCAAGAGCATGAAGAACAAAACCAAGAGGAAAGTAAATGGGATATCACAAAGATATGTTTAAACCAACAAACCCAATGATATAATCAATTTCTACTCACAAAGGTTGATACTTTAAACCAAGATATCAATAATCATGAGATGCTTCAACAAGTTATCACAAAAGCAAGGAACTTTGCAATAAACAAGCAATAGATGAACATTAAAGAGGCAAGGGTAATTACTTCTCACAACAAAACATTCATCATGTCATTAAAACTTAGAAATTGAAATAAATGAAAGAGTAGAGATTAAGGAGTCAATACAATGATAAAGATGAAAGCTTGCAATGGATTACACCAAGCAGGGAAGGATTTAGCCTTCCATAGTCTTCATAAACCCAACAACAAAGGAAAGATTACAACTTTGAATGGAAATTGTCCTCTAAATTATTACAAGATTAGAACCCTAAAAATGAGATTAGATGAGATTATAGGATGGTAGGTGAATGCTTTAGGTCTTCAAAATCTCGGGTATATATAGGGTTTCACGAAAACCTAGAAAGATTTCCAATTAAGAGGCCCAAAAAGGAGATTATAAAACCCGTATAGCAGAGGTGCGCAGGCTGCACAAAAACTATTCTTGCCTGCGCAATCGTGCGCACCTACGCACCCTATTTGCGCAGGCAGCGCACAGGCTCGCATTTTTGGACTCCTAATTCCCAAGAGCTAGACCTCGTCAAATGTCTTCATATCTTCTAATCTTCACTCCTACTTCTCCCAACTGGTTTTCGGGTTACAAGTGAGCCTCTCGTGCCTTGTCTTGACCTTTGAAAGGTGCTCTATTGCCTCTCGGGTTCCATGCATTAAGATCGAGTGTCCAACCGAGTTAAAGTGCACAAGTTACCACATCATACCCAATTGCCGAATGCTAGGAAAAGCATACTAAAAGACCCATATTAAAAGACACGAGGGTGATAAAATCACCCTCTTAGACCGACACAATACATTACTATCAAACTCCCCCACACTTAGACTTTTTCTAGTCCCGAGCAAAACCCGAAACAAGCAAACATCAAGTCTACAAGAGAGTGTAGGAGAGAATGATCACTCTTCCCTTTCCTGTTCCTTCTTATATCTCCCTCAAAACACAACCACCAATTAAAGAGAAAAGAACTTGACTCAAATTTGACACAACTCTTCACTCACTCCCCCGCCTTATCTCTCCCTCAAACAAGGACACGACACACCACCAACTCCGACTCATCACGCAACTCCACCCTTCTTATATCACCAAAGTAGACGTGGTCACTCTTGCCTTATCCCAAGGCAATAGCAAAGTGACCTAAAAAATCCTCCAACTCATTCATCTTCCCCTTATATCACCCCCTTATCACTCCAAGCAATGCAAGTTATGCTACAAAGTTGGCCAAACACCAATACAGATCAACAACCTAGTAGCCAACATGAAAAACCACCAATTTGAAATAATTTTCTTTGACTAAAAAAGAAATTAAATCCTAAATCTAACCTCCTTCCAAGACCCTCCTTATTGCTCCCTTCTTATCCCTCCATCTTTTTGGTGTTGCATTTTTCAATTTTTCAATTTTTTTGTTTGAAAATCCCTCATTTTGCCTAAGGTGCCCTTTCGGGTTTTCACCTTAGCTTTTTCCTTTCCTCTCATCGGTGGCTCGCAACTCGATTCTTTATTTTGCCCGGAATGCCCTTTCAGGTTTTCATTCCGTCCTCGGCCACCTTTTCCAATCTTGCCTAGGTGCCCACCCTTGTGGGTTTTCACCTAGCCGGAATTTTCAATTTTTTTTTTTTTTGATTTGCATTGATTTGAAAGACAATTTAAATATGTTACAATTTCTCACTCCCCCACACTTAAATCTCACATTGTCATCAATGTGGAGGAGTGCCAACTTCTTCAAAACTTTTAGTTGGAGGGGCCCGAGCCTTCTCCTCGCTCATATGCCCCCCGGTTGTTTCTTCTTCTTTCTCTTCTTTCTTTTTCTAGCTTGGCCCTCATGTAGGCCTCATTTACTTGAGTTTCATCAATGGTGGGTTGGTAGGTTGGTTCATTTTGGTGGAGAGTCATTCCGAAAAGGCCTTGAATGAGGCCAAAGGAGTCTTCATGGGCTTGAGCATCATAGTAAGAATCCTCAAGGTATTGGTGGTGCCTCTCATATTGCACCCCAAATTGGTGGCTTACTTGTTCAAGCCACTTGTTTTGCTCTTGCCACATTGCTTGATTCTCCGCCCAAGCCTTGGCGCTTTGTTGTTGCCATGCATAGGACTCCTCTTGCCTCTTAGCAATCCCCTCAAGCATCTTTTGTTGAGCCAATTCGGCCTCATCTCCCAACCTTTTATGCGCTTCAAAAGCATTCCGAAATTGCTCCAAACTCTCCAATCTTGGCCCTTATTGTTGTTGCCAAGAATGGGAGCTCTCAACCCTCCCACTAATTGCTTGCAAAGTCCCTCGGGTATCCTCAAAATATTGGAACATTTTGTGTTGCCATGGTTCCATAGTTGGAGTGGAGGAATCCCCGGCCTCATACATAAGAGTGTCTTGAGGCGGTTGGTAGGACGAAGAAATGTGTGGGGTCTCATGGAATCGCCCCTCAATGATCTCAACCTCTCTCTCTTCCTCTTGTTGGCGGCCTTGGGAAGATTAAACCGCTCTTCTCTTCCTCAATCTTTGTGGGGGTGGGTTGGGGAGGTTGCCCTCGGCGGGGCAAAAGAAATCCCGGGCTCTTGGTCCACTTGGAAGGGGGCCATTCATTGGTAGCTTCATATATTAGACACCCCCTTCCCCCAACCAATGACAACTCCATGGAACCGTGTCCAAAGGATGAATCATATGGGTCTCCGCCAACCCCGCTTCATTGTAAAGGTTATTCCCCCACACTCGAGGTTGCTCATCCGGAATAGCACCAACCAAGCTAGCCACAAAAAGAGTGACCAAACCTCCACAATTAATACTCCCTTTATTTTCTCTTTGCTTTGATGCACCAACCACAAAAATCTTTGCCCAATCCGGCAGCCCCTCCCCCTCGGGCAACATCGCCCAAATGCACTCACGGACCCCCTCATTTAGTTTTGTAGGTTCTCCCATCGTAAAGAAGAAGCACGAAATCATACGTGTAAGAATCCGGATGGGGGTGTTTGTGATGGAGGAGATCTTGTCATTGTTTTTCATGTGCGTTTTCCCCGTGAGTGCACACCAAGTATCGTTCAAGGCCAATCCCTGTGGGTTGATGGACGAAGGTGGCTTAGTAATCCTCAAAATTTCCCTCACCCTCTCAAAGGTTAGAGTGTGCCATGTTTTGTTCAACCTAAAACTCACCCTTGCACTCTCTTTTTCCCCCGTGATTTAGATGGTGGAAAGGAACTCTAAGGTGTAGGCGGGGTATGTGTGTGGTTGGAGGTTCATGTACCTCTCTAATCCTACCTTAGTGAGGAAGGAAAGGGTTTGGTCAAAGATACCCATGTCCCTCAAGGTCCCCGGGTGAAGGAATTTTGAAATCGGTAGGGGTTTAATCTCAAGGAACTTAAAGTAAGTCTTGGTTTGTGAGGGTAACCCTTCATCCCCTCTAAAAGGTTTAGGTGGTGCATCGGGTTGAGGTTGGGTTGAGGATTCACCCTTTTTCTTTGATTTTCCCTTTCCAAGACCAAAAACCATCTTGCTTTCTTTCAAAAAATGCAAAAACAACCACTTAAAACAACCAAAAATCTGAAAATTTTTCTAATGGGCAATTTAACAAACACCATGTGTGCACTAGTGCAAACTCGATTGATTATGGTAATTTTGTTGAATGTTGCCTTCCCTAGCAGAAAATGATTGCCATCAATCCCCAAATAATCAATTACAAGCAAGAATCCAACTCAACTACACAATGTAAATTGAATTAAATCAATGGAAAACAAAGAGAGTGAAGAAAGTTGTTATACCTTCCCGAATATTCCCAAACTTGCTTGAATGAAGAGGAAAGTTGCATAAAAATCCCTTGGTAACCCATAAATCCACTTGAAATAGCTTCAAATCAACCCGGAAAAATTAGGGTTATTGGGAGATTGGGGGATTTTTGTCCGAAATTGGGATGTCTGAAGGTGTTTTTGATATCCAAGATGAATTTGGTGAAGAATTTGGTGAAGAAGTTGGGGTTTGTTGATGATAATATATGATTTGGTGAGTGATGGAGAGAATGAGAGGGGAAATTTGGGGGTTTTGTCGATGAAGAGTTTATGAAGAATGAGGGATAAATCGGGATTTAGAAGAATAACGAACCGAGATTACAGTCCTGCGCAGGCTGCGTAAATTTTTGTCTTGCCTACGCAATCGTGCGTACCTGCGCAAGCCTGATGCGCAGGCTGCGCCTAGCTTCGCAGTTTTGGTTCTTGGTTCTTTTAATTGTGAAATCAATATTTAGTTCACTTTTTTCTCTTTTTCCCTTGATCCCTTCTTCAAAGCTTCTTCCAATCATGTTGCCTATTAAACCCGACTCTCATCTCCTCTTGGGCATGCCTTCCAAGAGGGTTCTTGCAAATCACTATATCATTTAACAAACCTCAAGTGCCTTTTTACATGTCAATGCAAATTAAATTAATTAGACGAAATTAACATGCAAGTAAATAAATTGCGGAAATAAACTACGCTAAGAAAGCAATTAAATTGGGATAGCATATTTAAAAATTTGCCGTTATTTAATGTCGATGGCTCGACAAAGTCATTGTTGGAGATTTAATCTTTGTAAATTGGATCTTCTAAAAGAAGATCCTCTTCACCTTGCAACTCAATTTCCTTGAAGTAATGCTTCAACCTTTGCCCATTGACCTTTATCACTTTTCCTGAGGTCGGGTCTTCTACCTCCACCGCTCCATGCGGAAAGACTTTATTGAATTTGTAAGGTCCAAACCACCTCGACCTTAGCTTGCCGGTAAAAATCTTGAACCGGCTTTGAAAAACCAAAACATCTTCTCCCTCCTTAAAAACCCTTCTTGTTACCATCTTGTCATGCCAAGACCGAGCCTTTTCCTTGTAAATGCTAGCATTGTCGTAGGCATTGTGCCTAAGCTCTTCCAATTCTTGTATTTGAAATTTCCGGTGCAATCCCGCCTCATCGACATTTTGATTGAAAGCTTTGATTGCCCAATAGGTTTTGTGTTCAACTTCTACGGGAAGGTGGCATCCCTTCCCATAAATTAGCCTATATGGGGACATGTCGATTGGGGTCTTATAAGCCGTTCTATAATCCTATAGAGCATCTTCAAGCCTCTTGCTCCAATCTTTCCGGTCGGGATTGACCGTTCTTTCCAAGATATGCTTAATCTCCCGGTTAGAGACTTCCGCTTGGCCGTTTGTTTGGGGGTGATAGGCCGTAGAAACCTTGTGAAGCACACCATATTTTTGAAGCAAGGTTGAGATCACCTTGTTGCAAAAATGAGTTCCTCTATCACTCACAATGGCATTTGGGAAGCCGAACCTTGAGAATATGTTGCTCTTGACAAATGCCTTCACCGTTTTTGCATCATCACATCTCGTGGGAATGGCTTCCACCCACTTAGAAACGTAATCAACCGCCAAGAGGATGTAGAGGTATCCACAAGAATTAGGGAATGGTCCCATGAAGTCTATTCCCCATACATCGAAAATCTCCAAATAAAGCATCGGTTGTTGGGGCATTTCGTTTCTACATGAGATGTTGCCAAAGCTTTGGCATCTATCACAAGAAGTGATGAAATTATGAGCATCTTTGAACAACTTGGGCCAATAGAACCCGCACTCCAGGATTTTCCGTGCCGTTCTATGAGGCCCAAAGTGACCCACACAAGCGTACTCGTGCCAATGTTTGAGGATGGATGGAATCTCTACATCCGGCACACAACGCCGAATGACTTGATCTTGGCACATCTTCCATAAGTATGGCTCATCCCATATGTAGAATCTAGAATCGGCCTTTATCCTATTCCTTTGACTTGATGAGAGTGAGGGTGGAAATTTCTTGGTTACCATGTAGTTGACAGGGATAGCATACCAAAGCTCAACGGCCTTCATAGAATATAGAGATTCATGTGGTAAGCTACCGTTCACTACTCCCATGGTCTTCACTAGATCCTCATTAATGTGAATCCGACTCAAATGGTCGGCCACCACATTAGCACTCCCATGCTTGTCCTTGATCTCAATATCAAACTCACTCAACAAAAGAACCCATCTCATTAGCCTTGCTTTGGTGTCTTTCTTGTCTACAAGTTGTCTTATAGACTTGTGAGCGGTATAAATGACAACCTTGGCACCTAAAAGATAAGCCCGGAACTTTTCAATTGCATACACCACTGCCAATAATTCCTTCTCCGTGGTAGTGTAGATCCGTTGAGCCTCATTCAAAAGTGAAGAAGCATATTGTATCACATGAGCAACCTTCCCGTCCCTTTGGCCTAAAACCGTGCCAAGGGCATAATCACTAGCATCGGTCTTGATTTCAAAAGGAAGGTCCCATCTTGGAGCTTGAATTATCGGGGCCGTCACAAGCTTTTCCTTCAAAGAATCAAATGCCAACCTACACGCATCATCAAAAATAAACTCCACATCCTTGTGCAAAAGCTTGCACAACGGGTAAGCAATCTTGGAGAAGTCCTTAATAAATCAACGATAGAAGCTCGCGTGTCCTAGGAACGACCTTATCTCCCGAGTATTAGTAGGATATGGCAAGGTTTTTATCACTTCAACCTTAGCCACATCCACCTCAATCCCTCTCTTTGAGACTATGTGACCTAACACGATGTCGCTTTTAACCATAAAGTGACATTTTTCGGAATTCAACACAAGGTGTGACTCCATGCATCGTGATAAGACCATAGTTAGGTGGTCCAAGCAAGCTTCAAAATTATCTCCATGGACGGTGAAGTCGTCCATGAATACCTCTAACACTCTTTCTACAAGATCCGAGAAAAGACTCACCATGCAACGTTGAAATGTACCCGGAGCATTACATAAACCGAAGGGCATCCTTCGGTATGCATATGTTCCGAAAGGGCATGTGAATGTTGTCTTGGATTGATCCTCCGGACATTTGGGAATTTGAAAGTACCCGGAATATTCGTCCAAGAAACAATAAAATTCCTTTCCCTCTAGCCTCTCTAGCATTTGGTCTAGAAAGGGTAGAGGAAAATGATCTTTGAAAGTCACGGCATTTAGGCGGCGGTAATCGATGCAAACTCTCCACCCGGTTTGAATCCGGGTGGGAATTACAGATCCTTCTTTGCCCTCGATTACCGTCACACCACCCTTTTTAGGTACACATTGAGTGGGACTTACCCATTGAGAGTCGCTAATGGGGTAGATGATTCCCATTTGGAGTAGTTTGATGATCTCTTTCTTTACCACCTCCATTATTGGTGGGTTTAATCTTCTTTGTGGTTGCCGAACCGGCTTTGCTTCCCCTTCCAAACGGATCTTGTGCATGCAAACGCTTGGGCTTATCCCTTTTAGATCTGCAATGCTCCACCCAAAAGCTTCCTTGTACTTGTGCAAAACATCCACCAATCTCCTTTCTTGATCACCCTCAAGTTGGTTTGAAATTATGAGGGGTAGAGTGTTGTTTGCCCCAAGAAAGACGTACTTCAAGTGGTCGGGGAGTGGTTTTAGATTGGGGGTGGGTGTCTTTATGATGGAGGGAAGTGGTCTTTCAAGGGAGGCTTCAAGGGGAAGGAATTTGGATGGGTAGTCAAAAGAATAGGAAGAAAAACAAGATTTAGTGGAGCTGAGAATTGCGCAGGCTGCGCTGGGGTTCTGCGCAGGATTGTGCAGGCTGCGCATGGGCTTGCGTAGGCTGCACCTGTTGTAATACTCCGTATTTATGGTCTTGGGGGTACTCTATCGAGTAGCCCTTACTCTGTCGAGTAAGGGGTGTGTCGCAGATTAAATAGTTTCTGACCTGTTGGGTACTCGATCGAGTAGCTGGGGCACTCGATCGAGTAGGGGGGTACTCGATCGAGTACCTTGGGTACTCGATCGAGTGTCCGGTTTATCGGGGGTTTTTCTCGGGTTTTGTTAATTACGCGATTAAGGTATTTAAATCAATTCGTCTTTATTCTAAATCACTTTTACCAAAACCTAAAACCTGTTTAAGGAAGAAAGCGATCATCATCTTCTTAATCGCGTCCTTAACAATTCCGGAGATCGAGGCGGTCGGATTGCATCGTAGTTTGTGTCGTTGGATTCGTTGCGTCAAGGGTAAGCTTCTAGCATAATTTTTTATAACGTTTTGTTAAGATTAGTGAAACCCTAATTTAGTAATTGGGGGTTTTTATGAATAAGTGATTGAATAGTAGTATTCATGTGTATCTCGTTAGGAGGAGAGTTCTTAGAAGAGGCGTTTTGAGACAAATTTGTAGATACCGTCTGCTTGTGTGCTTTCCAGGTAGGATTTCCTACTCGGTATTAGTCCCATAATGGGATATTGGTGATGTCTGTAGTTAGTTAATTGATTTGTTGATTGTGATTGTGTTTGTGATTGTGGTTGTGTCGTTGATGGTTCTCGAGATGCGTTCTCGGCTGAGTGGGGTCACTTGCGGGAGTGATCTCACGCCCTAGTTTCGCCCTTAGTGGAACCCGCCACGAAAGGGGATGTGCACATTAATGGACGGGGTTATCGCTCGTACGATGAGCGGGGCTTAGGTGGGAACGGCTGCGGTCCCCCAGCGGCGGGGCGGTCCAAAGTGGACGATCGATGATTGAGACGGTTGGTTGGATGGATGTGTATGTGTGTGTGGCGTTCAAATTGTCTGTTTGTCTTATTGTCGTTATCTGTTTTGATTGTGTGATTAGTCTCGACCCGGTGTTGTTTTGTAAAAACTGCGGTGATCCATTCGGGGATGGTGAGCAGATATTGAGCAGGTATAGAGATGATACGGGATAGCTGGGATGGCCACGACTTGACGATAGAGTCTTCCGCTGTAGTTTAGTTTTATTTACATTTCATTTGAGTAGACATTTGGAATAATGTATCGTACTATCAGTTTGGGTTTCAAGGATTGTATTCATTCGTTAAACGATTAATTATAAATGTTGTTTCTTTATCGCTGTTGTTTGATTATCATACCTCGGGCAACCGAGATGGTGATGTCTCCATACCTGAGTGGTCCTGGTAAGGCACTCGGAGTATGGGGGTGTTACAAATGGTATCAGAGCGACGATCCTGAAACCTGTAACCAATGAACTTAATGAACATAGGGAGTCAATTAAAATGAACCCGGGGTAAAAGTGGTAGGAGCTAGTGCAAAGGCTTGGGAGACGTCCTAAAGTCGCAAGGGGTCGCCCTACAACTTTGAACCGGTCACGTGGGGGAAAATGTGTTTGAGTCATGTATGTGCTTAGTAACTTGTGCAATAAAGTGATGAATGTGTTGATTGTTTGGTGTTGAAATAGGAAATTGAGCATGTGAAAGGAAATAATTATATGTGGAACATGTTAATGAGATGATAACATGTTGGATGTTTATAATGTGGCTTTAATAGCATGATGAATTGATCTTATCGATAGTAGCATAGATGCGTAGCGTATTTACTCTGTTATCATGTGATTTTATAAAGTTGGCATGTTAGTATACGAATAACATGCGGGTAGCTCCTTCGTATTGGGGGTACTTGATCGAGTGAGACGGACTCGATCGGGTAGGTTTTTGGCGATTCTGAGTCCAGAATCGAGTTTTGGGGCACTCGATCGAGTAACTAGGGGTACTCGATCGAGTAGGGGGTCACTCGATCGAGTAGCCCAGATACTCGATCGAGTGGGTTAGAGATCAGAAGGTCTGTTTGGTTCTGGAGTTTGGGTACTCGATCGAGTACATGGTGGCACTCGATCGAGTAGCCCGTTACTCGATCGAGTGGGTTAGGATACTCGATCGAGTAGGAGCTTGGCAACGCGTGTTCGTGTTTTGAAGATTAGTACGCGTGTTTATGTTTATCCCTTTCTTCTATAGCTTCAAGATGCCGCCCAAGAGAAATGCTTTGTACGCGAGAGCTGAGCTTATGACTACGGATGACATCGTTAAGATGTTGGAACACCAAGACGCTCTTACGGAGACCCTGAAGAGAGTGAATGAAGACAAGGACAAGAGTAAGGAGAAGGAGGTTGACCATGCTAAAGTCAGCCTCTATATCGCGAGGTTTAACCCGAAGGAGTACAAGGGGGTTGAGGAGCCTAACCACCTTGATAGTTGGCTGAGAGAGATGGAGAACATACTAGATTTAGTTCGTTGCCCTGATGAGATGAGGGTGGATCAGGCTGCATTCTATCTGAGGGAGGCAGCTGGCAAGTGGTGGGACTCAGTGAAAGTGAGTGCCAAGGAGTTATATACCAACCAGGGGTTACCTGCTATACCTTGGGAGGAGTTTCGTAGAGCTGTGAGGAAGGAGTTCGTGCCAGAGCATGTGAGGAGTAAGTTGAGGGAGGAGTTCGACAAGTTTAAGATGACGGCTGAAATGTCTGTGGCTGAATACTACAGACAGTTCAATGAGAAATCCAGATATGCTGAGGACATGGGTTTGAGTGAGGAGAATCTTGCTTTGAGGTTTGAGAGAGGGCTAACCACGACAATCATGGATAAGTTACCCGTGGGAGTCCTTACTGATGTGAAGGAAGCATATGAGAGGGCTGGGAGAGCTGAGAGGTTAGTGGAGATGGCTAAGGAGAGGTCAGGTGGAGAGAAGAGGAAGTCTGAGAGCGAGGGTGGTGGCCAATCTAATTTCAAGAAAGGCAACCACAATCAATCTAAGGGATTTTCTTCTGGGTCCGGGTTTAGTGCTGGAGCATCCTTTGGGAGAGGTCGTGGGAGTGTGAGCAACAGCTGGGGAGTGACCTGCTTCGGTTGTGGTGGCGTAGGCCACAAGAGACATGAGTGCACGAGTGCACCGGATCATTCCGAGACTGCGCGAGCTTCGCGAGCAACAGACCGGCGGGATCATGGCCAAACCGTGGAGGTCAGAGCTACCAGAGTGGAGGCAACCGCAACGGCGGTAATTCTTATCAGAAGACGCCGATGAACAACAACAACAATCAAGGGTCGGGTGCTAAGCCGACCGCTTCAGCCAGTACAGTCCAGGGAGGTGGGCAGAAGTCAAGTGGCAAGCTGTTCATGATGGACCAGAAAGCAGCTGAGGAGGATGAGCACGTTATCACCGGTACATTTCTTGTTAATGGCGTTCCTACGTTTGTTTTGTTTGATTCGGGGCTTCTCGATCGTTTGTGTCTTCGAGTCATGTAAAGCAGTTGGGTTTGAGGGGATATGAGTCTGTTAGGGAGCAAGTTTTCATACCTTCAGGTGAGTCTGTAACGTGTGGGAGGTTGTTTAGAGGTGTATCTTTGATAGTTGGGCAAGTCGATTTCCCTGTAGACTTGCTAGAGTTTCCTTTTAATGGTTTTGAGATGATAGTTGGGATGGATTGGTTAGGAAAGTATAAAGCTAAGATAGACTGTCATCAAAAGAAAGTGTCCCTACGAGGTCCTAAGGGAGTTAGTGTGTCTTACCGTGGGTTTCTAGTCAAACCCAAAGTTAAGTTGATTGCAAATTGCCGCTTTGAAGTCGTATCTGAGGAAGGGATGTCCTCTGATTCTGTGCCATGTGAGAGATGATCGGATAGAGAGCCCGGCAGATTGAGGAGATACCAAAGGGTGGGAGAGTATGCAGATGTCTTTCCGGAGGAGATTCCGGGGTTGCCACCGAAGAGGGAGATAGATTTCACCGTTGAGTTGAAGCCGGGGACGGGGCCAATCTCTAAGGCACCGTACCGTATGGGTCCTAAGGAGATGGAGGAGCTCGGAAGCGATTGGATGAGTTGATAGAGAAGGGATACATTAGACCAAGTGTATCGCCTTGGGAGCACCATTCTTTTCGTGAAGAAGAAGGATGGAACTTTGAGGTTATGCATAGATTACCGGGAGCTGAACCGTGTGACGATAAAGAACAAGTATCCTTTGCCAAGGATAGATGACCTGTTTGATCAGTTGAGTGGGGCAACGGTCTTTTCTAAGATCGATTTGAGGTCAGGGTACCATCAGGTGAAGATTAGAGATGTGGACATACCGAAGACAGCCTTCACGTCGAGGTATGGCCACTATGAGTATGTGGTGATGCCGTTTGGGTTGTCCAATGCGCCGGCAGTGTTTATGGATTTGATGAATAGGATCTTTAGACAGTTCTTAGACCAGTTCGTGGTGGTGTTTATCGATGATATCCTAGTCTACTCAAAGACTAAGGAGGAGCATGAGGAGCATCTGAGGATCGTGTTGCAGACGTTGAGAGATCATGAGTTGTATGCTAAGTTGTCCAAGTGTGAGTTTTGGTTGGAGAAAGTTGCTTTTAAGGGCATGTAATCTCTAAAGATGGGGTAGCTGTGGATCCGGCGAAGATTGAGGCAGTGACTAAGTGGGAAGCACCAAAGAATGTTGCTGAGGTGAGGAGTTTCTTGGGTTTAGCTGGATACTACAGGCGGTTCGTGAAAGATTTCTCCAAGATAGCTAGACCGATGACGGCGTTGATGAGGAAAGAGAACAGGTTTCGTTGGGATGAGAGTTGTGAGAAGGCGTTCCAAACATTAAAGGAGCGTTTAACCACAGCTCCTGTCCTAGCATTGCCTGAAGGAAGCGAGAATTTCGAGGTTTATACAGATGCCTCGAAGAATGGGTTGGGATGTGTGTTGATGCAGAATGGTAAAGTGATCGCCTATGCTTCTAGGCAGTTGAAGCCTTATGAGGAGAATTACCCTACTCATGACCTGGAGTTGGGTGCGGTGGTGTTTGCTCTCAAGATTTGGAGACATTACCTTTATGGAGCAATCTTTAAGGTATTTTCTGATCACAAGAGTCTCAAGTACATCTTCACGCAGAAGGAGTTGAACATGAGACAGAGGAGGCGGATGGAGCTGATTGGTGATTACGACATGGATATCATCTACCATGAAGGAAAGGCCAACGTTGTAGCTGATGCCTTGAGTAGGAAGAGTGTACATTCTTTGTGTACAGCTCTATCTTTGATGAGGCTGAGGGATGAGGTAGCGAGCTTTGGGATTCATATGTTGCAGAAAGGAGAGACTATGGGTGATATGACAAAGACATATGGAGTTCTATGATGATATTCGAGGTAAACAGGCTTTGGATCCTAAGATAGTGGAGTGGAGAGCTGGAGTAGAGAAAGGGACGGTGTCCCGGTTTTCCATTCATACAGATGGTAGTTTGAGGTTTGATGGTAGGTGGTGTATTCCTAATGACGAGGAGTTGAAAAGGACAATCATGACAGAAGCGCATTGCACACCATATTCGATTCATCCGGTGGAGACAAGCTTTACAAAGATTTGAAGAAAACGTTTTGGTGGCCTGGGATGAAGAAAGAGACAACGAGTTTGTGTCCGTTGTCGACATGCCGAGAGTTAAAGGGGAACAGAGAAGACCACAAGGTAAGGTTCGGTCTTTGGAGGTACTGAGTGGAAGTGGGAATCCATTTCCATGGATTTCATTGTGGGTTTACCTAAGAGTCAACAAGGTAACAATATGATTTGGGTGATAGTGGATCGGTTGACCAAGTCCGCTCACTTTGTTCCAATGAAAGATACATGGACTAAGGCACAATTGGCTATGGCCTATCGAAAGAACGTGCTTAAGTTACATGGAGTCCCTAAGGACATAGTGTCCGACAGAGATGCGAGGTTTATATCAAGGTTTTGGAAGGAGTTGCGGGAATCGTTGGGAACAAACTTTGAAGATGAGTACAACATTTCATCCTGCGACAGATGGGCAGACCGAGAGAACAATCAAGACCTTGGAGGATATGTTGAGAGCGTGTGTGATGGACTTCGGTGGTAGCCGGGAGCGAGGTTGGACTTGATAGAGTTCTCTTACAATAACAATTATATCACACTAGTATTGGTATGGCACCGTTTGAGGCTTTGTATGGTAGGAGATGTAGGAGTCCAATCTGTTGGGACGACAAAGTGCCGAGGCAAAGGGGTTTTAGGACCAGAGATGGTGCATGAGATGGTGGAACAGATTAAGATGATCGGGGAACGGATGAGAGCAAAAGGGATCGACGTAAGAGTTATGCGATCTACATCGACGAGACATAGAGTTTCAAGTTGGGGACAAAGTTCTTCCAAAGTGTCTCCTATGCGCGGAGTTATGAGATTTGGGAAGAAAGGCAAGCTAAGTCAGAAGTTTATAGGGCCTTACGAGATCTTAGAGCGAGTTGGAGAAGTGGCTTATCGTTTGGCTTTACCGGCCGCTTTGGAGAGAGTGCATAATGTGTTTCATGTATCGCAGGTGCGGAAGTATGTGAGTGACCCGTCACATGTGTTGGAGGCAGAGAGCTTAGAGCTGGATGAGTCTTTATCATACCTTGAGGTGCCTAAGCGGATCCTAGACCGAAAAGTTAGAAAGACCAGGTGGTGAGACAAGTGTTGCTTAAGATCCTTTGGTCTAACCATGAGACTGAGGAAGCTACATGGGAGGCGGAGGATATCATGAAAGAGCGTTACCCTTCCCTTTTTGATCAGGTATGTATGGTTACGGGGACGTAACCTTGTTTCTTTTAGGGGGGTAGGAGATGATCGCGAGAGTTTTAAGAGGGTTTACACCCCTTGTATATGTTGTGTCGGTATGTTTGTCGGGATAAGTTGGGTTAGTAGCATGTTTTACGTTGTGTTTATTTTGACCTTCGAGTCGGGAAGCTTATGGGAGTACCTTTGTTTTGGTAGTGGTTTGAACTTCGGGACGAAGTTCCTTTTAAGGAGGGAAGACTGTAATACTCCGTATTTATGGTCTTGGGGGTACTCTATCGAGTAGCCCTTACTCTGTCGAGTAAGGGTGTGTCGCATTAAATAGTTTCGACTGTTGGGTACTCGATCGAGTAGTCAGGGGCACTCGATCGAGTAGGGGGTACTCGATCGAGTACCTTGGGTACTCGATCGAGTGTCCGGTTTATCGGGGGTTTTTCTCGGGTTTTGTTAATTACGCGATTAAGGTATTTAAATCAATTCGTCTTTATTCTAAATCACTTTTACCAAAACCTAAAACCTGTTTAAGGAAGAAAGCAGTCAGTCATCTTCTTAATCGCGTCCTTAACAATTCCCGGAGATCAGACGGTCGGATTGCATCGTAGTTTGTGTCGTTGGATTCGTTGCGTCAAGGGTAAGCTTCTAGCATAATTTTTATAACGTTTTGTTAAGATTAGTGAAACCCTAATTTAGTAATTAGGGGTTTTTATGAATAAGTGATTGAATAGTAGTATTCATGTGTATCTCATAGGAGGAGAGTTCTTAGAAGAGGCGTTTTGAGACAAATTTGTAGATACCGTCCTTTGTGTGCTTTCCAGGTAGGATTTCCTACTCGGTATTAGTCCCATAATGGGATATTGGTGATGTCTTTGTAGTTAGTTAATTGATTTGTTGATTGTGATTGTGTTTGTGATTGTGGTTGTGTCGTTGATGGTTCTCGAGATGCGTTCTCGGCTGAGTGGGGTCACTTGCGGGAGTGATCTCACGCCCTAGTTTCGCCCTTAGTGGAACCCGCCACGAAAGGGGATGTGCACATTAATGGACAGGGTTATCGCTCGTACGATGAGCGGGGCTTAGGTGGGAACGGCTGCAGTCCCCCATCGGCGGTAGTCCAAAGGACGATCGATGATTGAGACGGTTGGTTGGATGGATGTGTATGTGTGTGTGGCGATTCAATTTGTCTGTTTGTCTTATTGTCGTTATCTGTTTTGATTGTGTGATTAGTCTTGACCCGGTGTTGTTTTGAAAACTGCGGTGATCCATTCGGGATGGTGAGCGATATTGAGCAGTATAGAGATGATACGGGATAGTTTGGGATGGCCACGACTTGACGATAGAGTCTTCCGCTGTAGTTTAGTTTTATTTACATTTCAGTTTGAGTAGACAGTTTGGAATAATGTATCGTACTATCAGTTTGGGTTTCAAGGATTGTATTCATTCGTTAAACGATTAATTATAAATGTTGTTTCTTTATCGCTGTTGTTTGATTATCATACCTCGGGCAACCGAGATGGTGATGTCTCCATACCTGAGTGGTCCTGGTAAGGCACTCGGAGTATGGGGGTGTTACACCTGTGCTCGACATTTCCTCCTCAATTTCTTTTATTTCTTTTTCTTCCTTTGATTATTCTAGAGGTTCTTCCTTCTCCAATGCCTCTTTATTTTCCTGCACATCATGACACAACAAAAACCGCAACCCTTCCTTCTCGACATTGTTAGTGAGGGCCACCTCAAGTGGGTCCCTATGACTCAATTGGTAAACTCGATTTGCCAAAGGTTCAATTTTATCAAGAAAATAGCAAAAACTCAAATCATCGGTCTTTTTCATTGTCTCATACACATTATACTTCCAAACTTTCCCTTCAAATTCCATGGTCAAAGTTCCATCATACATGTCAAGTTTGGTCTTGGAGGTTCTCATAAAAGGCCTCCCTAACAAGAGGGGAGTAGCCTTAAAGTCCGATTCCATCTCCAAAACATAAAAATCGGCCGGGAATATGAATTTATCAACCTCTACCAACACATCTTCTACAAGACCTTTGGGGTGAATTGTAGAGCGATCCGCCAATTGGATCACAACATTGGTCTTAGACAAGGGAGGAAATTCTAAGGTCTCATAAATGGAATAAGGCATAACATTAATAGAGGACCCCGAGTCTAGCATAGCTCTAGCAAAAGCTTTGCCTCCAATTGAGCACGGTATAGTTAGCATGCCCGAATCATCGCACTTTTTGGGAAGATTTTGTTTGAAAATTGCCGAGACATGCCTACTAACCGTGACTCTTTCAACTCCTTTCCTCGGCTTCCGTTTAGAGGTGCATACCTAGGAACGGTTTTGATGATAGTAAAAAGAGGGATGTTAACCTCACATTCCCTAAAAGTTTCATAAAGATCGGAGTCTTTATCAAACTTCTTGGGATTTGTGAGGGCACTCGGAAATGGTACCTCCGGTTCATATTCTTTTTCAATCTCTTTGAGTTGATCCTTTGTGTTGGCGCTTCCTTCCTTTCCATTGTCAATGCTCAAAGGACTCTCTTCTTTTTCCTCATTAGCTTTTGAAGATGACCCTTTCTCTTGTTCAACCACAAGCTCTTCTTCAATTTGCTCTTCAATTTCAATAACCCTTTCTTGTGACTTGCCCCTTCTCTTCTTCTTGGGAGGAGATTCTAAAGTTCTCCCCTTCCTCAATGTACTAGCACTAGCATTCTGTCTAGGAGGGAATGTAGTGGAGGGGATAGAAGTGGAATTCCTTTGGTTTTGCTTGGCAAGTTCTTGAGCAATTTGACCAAGTTGGACCTCAAGGTTGGCAACCTTGGCATCACTAACACCCTTGTCGGCTTCAATCTTGTCAAACCTCTTGTTTGTTTTGACTTGCTCTTGCAAAATGTTTTTAAGCAAGTCTTGAACACTTGGTTCCATTTGAGAATTGGTGTTGTTACCTTGATTGCCAAATTGGGATGATTGACTTTGGTTTTGGTTTCTACCTTGGTTGTTGAAATTCCCATTCCGATTTCCTTGAGAATTTGCGCCTTGACCTTGTCGGGAGTTTTGGTCCCTCAAGTGGTTGAATTGACCATTCACAAAATTCTTTGAGGTGTCACCACCCCAACCAAGTCGAGGGTTGTCTCTACTCCCAGCATTGTAAGTGTTTCCACTAGGATCATAGTTATAATATCCTCCCCCGGAAGGATTCCTAGCATTGTAATTCCCATGGCCCATTGAACTTACATTTTCCACTCCAATTCCTTCTTCAATCATAATGGGGCAAGCTTCCTCCAAATGAGGACATTGGCAATAGTTGCATTCCACTTGATTCCCTTTTCCCCCATCCTTGTTTGGATTGTTCACTATCATAGTCTTCACTAGGTGAGTTAAATCATTCACACTTTGCTCAAGGTTTTGAGTAGATGAGGAAGAGGTTCCCATTGAAGATGTATTCCTTGTTCCCCGGCAACGGCGCCAGAATTTGATAGAGAATATTACTAGGTCGTTAAATGCTAGAATTAAGCTACCAAATTAACAATTTATAAGCCTAACTAAACTTTACTAACTTCAAGCAATAAGGTAGTAAATTGGCAAGTTAGGGTCGAACCCAAGGGAAGGACTTTTGAACTAAAGACTTGAATTTTAACTATATAGCAACTAATTAGGACTCTATGGACTAATCAAGACACTAACCACAATTAAGACCTACTAATTATGTTTATCAACAAACAATGATTATGAACAATGGTTAACATGTAGTATGACATAAATGGAGAAAGTTTGGTTTTGAAGTAGCATAAGGAAAAGTAAAGATGCAATTTTTATCATAGAAGCAAAACTACAAACACTAGATATGCAACAATCAAATATAGGAAAGACTTGGTGTAATTCTCTATTAGTAATCCAACAATGACAAAGTTTGACTCTTTTCTCTCTATTGTTATCTATCCAATACTATCATCTCAAGAAATTGACACACACAATTAAACCATATATGTGAGTCCTTCAATTCCAACCACAACTCATTAAACCATGAATGAAAACTAGAATTGAGCATGAAGCTTTTGCCAAGAGATGTAAGCTAGAATCAAATCCTTCTAGATTAAACCATGCTAGCAAGAAAAGACATGTAATTTCCTACTTGAAATATGAATCCTTTAACCAAATCAACATACAACAAGTTTACTCCAAACAATTCTAGATAGATTAAACCATTTCTCTAGAATTTGCAATAGTTGGGTAAATAAGATGTAAGAGTGATCAATTCATACATTCATCTACTCAACATATGAATTTAAGAATAAAGGAAAGAACAATAGATAAATTGAGAGAGATTTAGGAGTCTTACAACATCAAAGTTGGATACTTTGATCAAATTACACCAAGTAAAGAAAGATTAACCTTCTATAGTTTGCTTACAACCCATAAAATGAAAAAAGATTAACATGAATTAAGGAAAGATTAAGTTTTAATTATTACAAGATTAAAGCCAAGCATGAGATCTTAACGGTAAAGAGGTTGTATGATGTGAGTAGGAGTCCCTTTAGATCTCAAAATTCTAGATATATATAGGGAGGCATTAGAATCTAGGTTAAGTCCCTTAAAAAAGCCCAAAACACGGAACTAGAGTTGCGATAGCAGCGCGTATTTGCGCAGGCTGCGCAAACAATTGCGCGGGCTGCGCAAACAATTGCGCAGGCTGCGCTTCAAACTGACAGCAGCATCTTGCAAAGGCCATATCTCCCTCGTTTCTTAGACAAACGAGGTGTGCAACCTACCGTTGGAAAGCTAAGATCACAAGCTTTCACCTCCAATTGGCCTTGCTTCAATACGAGCTATAGAACTCGAGATATATCCATTTGAAGTTGACCCTTATGAAACCGAGTTTTCAATTCTTCATTTTGGCTCTTGTTTGTCTATGCCAAGGCATCAAATCTTCCATTAGCTTACTTTTCTTGGCTTTGAACTTATTCCCTTGGCTTACCTTTTACTCTTCTTCTTCACCTTGGTTGACCGTTGCTCGGGTTTGACTTGTGAGTCGGTTTGTACAAAATGATCCATTCATCTTAACTTACCAATATGAAGTACTTGAATTACCTTGAGATGTAAATACCAACAACAACTTCACATGATCCAAATTACAACAAAAGTGTAATCACCGGAAAATACCACGATTAACATTCAAAACCGGCTTTATGACAAGTTTATTCAACTAAAATTACCTAATTAGGCCGACACTATTTGACTCTATCAATAACTTTCAATCTTGACAAGACCATGAGAGCTCCCCGTTTGCATGAACCATGTTTTATGGTTGATCATTATAGCCAGAAGGATGATAGGAAGAAGTTGGAATTCCAATGGAAGAAGAAAATTGATGATGATCCATTAAAAGAGCAAGTGAATTGTAACAAAGAGAGCATGAAAAGCTCACCAAATTCATGCAATGAAGAGGATGGCCTCATTGGCCAAGACAAGAAAGTGGGAGAGTTGTCTCTATCAACTCAAGAGATCTTTAGCGACCACGTAGATGAAGTTTGTGGTCTTTGGGACGATGAGTTTGAAGGGATTTTCAATCCCTATATTGGTAATGCTATCGATAAAGACCAACATGAAGCACAACAAGGGCAAAGGTCTATTGAAGATCTTTATCATGATAATAAACAAGGTTTTGACTACTTCTTCAAGGTGTTGAGCAACATTAACAACACTCTGGACTTGCCCCCATGACATCTCACTAAGGATGAGAGTTTGGTGGAGTCCTCCCTAAACCACCATTTGTAAATATTTCTAACTCTCTAACTTGCATTTTAGTTCTTACATTGCATTTTTGTCATTTTTTGATTTTTATGCTTTGATCAAGATAATTATCATTTTTGAGAGAAGTGAGGGAGGGACTAATGATATAATTGATGTGTAGTGCTTTAGTTTAGTGTGGGGATAGCAATTGCCTAGGCTATTCATGCCTTAGTAGTGCCCCTACAATGAAGAACACAGGATTTGAAGAATGAAAAATGACAAGGGATATGCAAGTGCACGAATGGAACTGAATCCGGGTAAAACAGGGAGAATCCGAGCGTTTTCAAGGGAATCCGCTCGTCTCCAGGAAAGACGAGCGTCTTTGCCAGAATCCGCCCATCCATTTTAACTGGAAATTTGAAATTTTGGGACTGTCGAAGAATCCGAGCGTCGTGGTAGAGAAGACGCTCGTCTTCAGAAATCCGCCCATCTTTGCAGGAAGACGCCCGTCTTTTTGCCTGTGTAAAATATGAAAGCTTGCTGTCTGAGAATCCGCCATTCTTTAGAGGAAGACGTTCGTCCTGCAATTAAAGAATCCGAGCGTCCCTGCTGAAAGACGCCCGTTTTTAGGCGAGAATCCTTAACCCAGAAATAGGAAGAATCCGAGCGTCCCGAAGGAAAGACGCCCGTCTTCCCCTGCAGTTTAAAATTTCTCGGGTATTTCAAATACCCCATCCCACATTAATTTCTTCATTCATTCATTCAAAACACTACCCATAAACCCCAAAAACTCAAAACCCTCATCCTCTCCATCACCAAAACAAAATTTCCTCAACCAAATTCAACAAAATCAAATCGAAACTTCCTTCTAACAACAATTAATCACTCCTCTTCCAACAAAAATCAAACCAAGCACCCAAATCTTCAACCTTTGAGTCGATTTTTGAAATTACAAAGGCAAAGCCTTTCATCTTAAAATCGATTTGGGTATGCTTGGAAATTGAAGATTTTCACTCTTTTCTTGGTATAATCATCAATGGCACGGACAAAAGGATCAACAAAGGCACCTAAGGGAAAGACACTCTCAACAAGACAACAATGTCTTCAAGCAAAGAAAGCCTCATTGGCTATGGTGGTAGCTAGTTCAAACTTGGAAGTTCAACAACAAATTCCTCCCTTGGAAGCAACAACATCAACAACTCCGGAAATTGCTCAATTATCAAACTATCCGAAGGTAATTTTCATTTCTAACTCCCATAGGGATACAATAGCCAAGTATGCTAAGAAAGCCATTCTACCCACCAAATTCATACGTGAAGATGCCTTGAACAAATTGGGTGTCCATGAACAAACAAAAGCCTTCTTTGAAGCCATGGGGTTGGGAAAATTGTTTACTACAAGAGAATTGACATACCCCTCCCTTACCTTGGAATTCTTGAGTTCATTGAAAGTGACTAAGGTAGAGAATAGAACATATATCGAGTTTCGCCTTGCCAATGTGAATAGGCGCATCACCTTTAATGTTTTGAGTAAAGCATTAGGTCTTAGTGATACACCTTATTATCATAAGATGCCCGAAAAATATGACCCCTCTCCTCTTTGAGAGGCGATTTCCGGGAATAAATTTGTGAGCTTTCATGTTTGTCGCGCTCTATTAGTCCACCATCCGGGCATTAGAGCATGGCACAAGGTCATCGGGAATACTATAATTGCAAGAAAAGACACTAATCACTTTACAAAGCTCGATTGTGTTCTACTTGAGTCGGCCTTAAATATTGGAAGGTAATTCACCAAGCCTTACAATTCTCTAAGGCTTTTGGTGGAACGATGGCTAAATGTTGATTGTGGAAAGCAAGGCACCGCTTTTATTGTAAATGGAGGTCTAGTCACTTTTTTGGCTAAGTACTTTGATCCGAATTTCAACAAGGATAGCAAGTATGTGGCGAAAAAGGGGGGTCATCTCATTGACATGGATGCCATGATTGACAAGTACAAATGGGTCACTCATAACCCTCTTGACACCAAATATGGGTGGCTCACCAAAGAAGCTAGATCTTTTACTTTGCCTTCCAAGATATGTCGTTTGAGTGTCCATCGGACAAACTACCTTCTTCCCCTCTCAAAAGAAGCGAATAGATCATACGTCAACAAAGGGGTGAAATTGAAATTCCCTCCTCCTCCATTGTCACACCACCCTATCCATTCAAGTATCAAGAGTTCAAACCCGAAGGCGTTAAAGCAAGCAATGACTACATGACTCTACTTATGCAAGAGATGCACAAACAAGCTTATAAGGATCGGGAAGATGCATAATTAGCCCAATATCCACCCCTCCTTTATTTAGCTAGGCAAGGTCTACTTGATCCTTCATGTCCTTTGCCTAGTTGGGCGTATAGGGAAGTCTTCTTTCCAAGTGCATCTAGGGGTGAGATACCGGGTGACGATGAGGTTGTCGGTGATGAGGTTGTTGATGAAGGCATTGATGAAGAGGTAAATGAAGAGGAAGAGGCTAATGAAGAAGAAGAAGATGATGAAGGAAGTGAGCAAGGAAGTGAAGAAGGAAGTGGTGATGAGTCCACTTCTATTGAGGTTTGTCTACTTCTTTCTTTGCTTTTTTTTTGTTTTTTTATCTTGATCATGGTTGGAGAGTCCTAGCAACATAGAGGACTAACACCTCGGCCCCATTGAGGTGTTCTTATTTCATTGTTCCCTCTTTTGAAAATCCAAAATGACAAATTTAGTTTCAGGCATTGCATCTTGTGTGCATGAACTACCCCCAACTTTAGGACATTAGAAATAATGTCTATCTCGGTTTGGGGAAATACATGCATACGCAACGGGAGGTAATCTAAATTACGCTCTCCGTCATAAACAAAAAACCCATGCATCATGTAGTGTAGATTAGTATAGCTTGCATTTAGTATAGAATTCATGCATCATATTTGCATAATTTTCCATCATTTTGGCCATTGAGAACAATGCCCATATTAGTGTGGGGATGGGGAATTCTAACTTAACTTTTATTCAAAAATCCAAAAAAAAATCAAAAATCAAAAAACAAAAATAAAAAAAAAAAAATTCGAAAAACCATAAAAATTTGAAAAACCAAAAACAAGTTCATTTCCTTTGTAGTGTAGTCATGTATATATTGTGCTTGTTTTATCCTTATTCACTTTGATTGACTACGCCACACCCGAGACATGCGGATCATGAAGACCGCATGGTATGATCTTTTCAATCCCCTTTTTCCTCTTTATGTTAATGACTATGTGGCTTTATTTTGATTGATGCGGTATAACAATGTGAACTTAGGACTTGCATTTAGTTTATATGTCATATTAGTTGGTAGAAGAATATGCATTAGGATGTTTATATGCTAGTTGCATGTTTGAAAAATTTTGCGAAACTGTCTACTTGGGAAGCTTGACAAGTGTATATAGGCCCTAGTAGATGCTTTTTTTTCTTAAGACTTTGCTTGTTAGAATGCTTGTAAAACACCCTAGGATGTGTCATGCTAGTATCCTTTGACCCATGGATTAAGGCCTAGTCAAGAGTACCTTGTGTTGTGATAACTCCTTGGCTACCGTTTATTCCAAGGTGACCCTTGAAACCATGCATCCATCCATCATCCATGTTCTACCACATTTTTGTCATCAAAGGGAATGGGCACAAAAAGAAATCAATTTGAGTTCAATGAAATGAAAAGTGAAAGAAAGTTTGCAAAATGCATCAAATGAAAAGAGGAGCAAAAATAGACTCCTAAAGCTTCAAATATAAGGCACCCTCACTACATATGGGGTGACTTTGAAAATGTTCAAAAGAAATGCAATGAAAAGTTGAAACGTTGTCAAGTGTTGAAAAGCCAAAAATTAAAAGAAATGGCAAGAAAGTGTTCTCAAATGTTATATGCCACAAGAAATTGGGGGGAAAACAAAAACAACGCAAACTCCCAAAGTGAAACTCAAATTTTATCGATCCCTTTATCCATCGTATCCACTTTTGTGCATGGTAGAGAGGGGACGACCCTTCTTCTTGTCTAAGCAAGAGGGGGAATTCCGCGATCCTCCAGTGTTTCTAATACCATAGGGAGTCTATTCTTGACAAAAGCATTTAACGATTGAGGACAAAGGTACCCTAGCTTGACACAACTTGGAGGTGATTTATTGGTATCCTTCTAGGCTTAGTAGTTTGAAGAAATTGTATATATGAAGGAGTGTGTACCCTTGAATTGCTTCCTTTGTAGATAATTTCCGCCACTTAGATGAAGAAAGTGGCTATTCTTTTGTAGATGCATCCATTACTTGATTTTGTGTGCTTTAATGTTTGGATGTGTCGCCATTTTGGCAAGACCCACCTTGCCTTGCAAGAAGGCATCCTACCTCATGGTTGTCTTGTTGTGAGTTGAAGGGGCGGAGTGAGACCCGCTAATTGTCTCATATCGGCTATGTTATTAGGTTAGTTTAAATAATGGTCCTAGTCTTTGTCACCTCTTTACTCTGGACGAGCAAAGGTTCGGTTTGGGGATATTTGATGTGACCATAATTAGAGCATATTTAGTCCCCGAATTAGCCTTGTTCCCATGCTTTTTAGTGCATATTTGGGTCATTTATTGTCTTTAGTTCTTTGTTTTGCATATTCTTTGAGGTTTTGTTTCCTTTGTAGGAAAGGAGTGCAAACCTTGCATTTTCATGGCAAAATGAGGCTAAATTGATTGAATTCAATGACCAAGCATCAAGGAGAGACAAGATTAGAAGGCCTTTGTACATACTATAGTAGATGGGAAATGATGAGAAAAGATCCTTGCATCCCCGAGGAAATCCTCAAGGATTTTATGAAGAAAAAGGAAGAAAAGAAGAAGGAAGGAAACTGTCTGACAATCCGTGCGGATTGACCTGAAGACGCCTGTCCCTCACCCACAATCCGAGCGTCTTCCTCCACAAGACGCCCGGGCAAAAGCTCCACAAGACGTCCGTCTTCCCCCTCTGGACGCCCGTCCAGGAATGCCCAAATCCGCCCGTCCCGTGCTAAAGACGCTCGGATTCTCAGACAGTTCCATTTCGTCTTTTACAAGCTTCAAGGAAGGATGCACGTCTTTTTCTAAGACCGGCGAAAAAGAGACCGGAGTCCCCCTAGAGACCGGCGATTCCTCAAGGACTTAATCGTCATTTAAGCCCTTAGTAAACCCTAATTTATGTACCTAATCCCCACTATAAATACCCCATTAGTCTAATTAGAAGAGCATGTTCTTCTTAGCAATCTTTAGTGTAGTTAATATCAATCAAATCTCTCTTTAATTTTGTAATCAACATTTAATCAAGTTTTAATACAAGTTTTATTTCCTTAATCTCTCTCTTGTTCATCCTTTATTTTGGGTAATTGAAGATTATTTTGGTTATTATTGGGAGATTGACAACCTTCCAATCAAGCATCAAGTACTTCTTTTATTCTTTGCTTTATTTTTGGAATCATTATTAGGTATAATTCTCTTAATCCCTTTTTAATTATTATTAATCACTTTCATTTATTCATCATGTTTCACTTTGTTGGTATGATTGACAACCTTGCTAGCATGTTTAACATGATAATGAGTGAGTAGTTTTCTTAGCTAGGGTTAATGGGTAATTAGGGTAAACCAACATGGGGAATGATTCATGCTTAAATTAATATGCTTTCATAGTTTATTTGCTTGCTTGTTGTGATCTCAACTTATGCACATGTTATGTTTCATGAAATGTTAGCCTATGAATCCTTGCATTTTTTACCCATCGCCTATCTTTTCAATGAGACTTGTAAGACATAAACCAACTCGAGTCTCATTAGACCATGCATATTGTTGAGTAGGGAAGATTAAGTCGACTTGTAGGTGTTGTACAATCTAATCGATTCGGCTCCGGGACCCAAAATTTTCTAGGATTGTAAGATATAAACCAACTCGATCCATCACAACAATAATTGCTTGCTTATAACTTGAGAATATGTTTGTATGATCAATTCCCATGAATCCCCTATGACCCCATGACACCCTAGTGCCTTTTATCAATTGTATACATCCCTTTTAATTCATCTTGGTTGTTTACTTTTATTGCTTTTTAGTTTAGTGATCTTCTACTTCAAACCCCAATTGTGACACCCTTAGACACCACTAGTTGCAATAGAAATCTCATCTCAATTCCCGTCCCTTGGGATCCGACCTTTACTTGCCTCTTTACTAATTGTAGAGTTGTTTGTGAAGTTATAAATTGTGTTTTGGTCTAGGTGCTCCTAACGACAAGTACTGAAAACTAAACCCTCACGAGGGATCACGACCATCTCTTCCATCATACAACATGCTTTATCAAAAATCATATTATCATGCAACAATTATCATCCTTTTTCCACCAATTATTCATGCTCTTACTCAAACTTTCAGCTATATAAACTCGTACAACGCTACCAACAACATATATTTATGCATAACTCTATGTATAACTCAAATCAAACAAATTCTCTTTGCGTATTTCTATAATTCCATATCGTAAAACAACTATCATGCTTTCAATCAATAATGTATAACATCACCTCATTATCATCTTTCTCTACACATTCCCCATTCTCCACATACATACATCCACCAATTTATACCACACTTTGCTACAAAGATACACAATTCACAAGATAAACACATAGCGATCCCGACTCTTATCCCATGGTGACCGGTTCAAAATTGTAGGGCGAGTTCGCGACTTCAGGACGTCTCCCAAGTTTTTGCATTAGCTCCTACAACTTCTACCCCGGGTTCATTTTAATTAGACTCCCTAGGTTCATTAGATTCATTGGTTACAGGTTTCAGGATCGTCGCTCTGATACCACTTTGTAACACCCCCATACTCCAAGTGCCTTACCAAGACCACTTAAGGCATGGAAGTGCTACCATCTCGGTTACCCGAGGCAATGATAATCAAATGACAATGAAGAAACATAATTTAAATAACAATATAGTTTAAAGTGATTACATGATCAAAACCAAAACTGTTAAACTGAAATACAAGATTCTCAGACGGTCTACTGCTAAAACTATCAAAACTATAAAACATCGTCTGACACAGCAGAAGACTTCTATCTGCCACGTGATGACTCATCCTAGCTATCCCATACGCGTCATATCATACCTGCTCAATAACTGCTCACCACCCCCAAATGGATCACCACAGTTTTTAAAACATTTAAACGGGGTCAGTACTAATTACACAAAAATAATGCCACAATGAAACAAGTACACAAACAGTTCAAACAGCTCAACACAATCCCAGTCTCCATCTCCCATCTCCACAAAACTGACTACACACTAAAGTGTGCAGCCCTTGCCAGAGTACCCATCGCAACAGGTTACTCCTCGCCGCCAGTAGGGGACCGCAGCCGTTCCCACCTAAGCCCGCTCGTCTCCATCGAGCGATAAACCCATGTTCATTAATGTGCACATCCCTTATGTGGCGGGTTCCACAGAAGGCGAATCAAGGGCGTGAAGCCATTCCCGCAAGTGACTCCACTCAGCCAGGGACGCACCTTGATGATCACGGACAGTTAAACAGTAATCACAACACAACCTCAACAACCATCTGAAACATTCAACAACACAATATCACAACCGTCTGAAACAATCAACAATACAATATCACAACCGTCTGAAACAATCAACAACTACTATCTACAGCACAATCACCACACACATCATGTAACTAATATCGAGTAGGGAAACCCTACCTGAAATAAGCCATCACCAAGATCCTCACAATCAGCTAATCATAATCATTCTTCAACGAAATCACCTCCTATAGACACACAATCATACAATCACAATCTACAACAACAATACTCCCTAAAACCCCCAAATTACCCAATTAGGGTTTTAAAGAAACTAAACGAAACACTACATAAATTACACAAGGAACTTACCCCTGACACGACGATCACAACGGTGTAAAAAAGAAGATGATCCGACTAACAAAGCCTTGGGATTTGCCACTAATGCGATGAATGCGAAGAACGTAACTTTCAATCTTCTCTAGAAAGGTTTTAGGATGATAAAAGTGTTTAAGAAAAGTGACGAAACCTTTTTATATTAATCCCGCATTAGTAACAAAACCCGTCAAAACAAACCCGTAAAACACACTTACTCGATCGAGTAACTAATGTACTCGATCGAGTGCCCCTTACTCGATCGAGTAACAAGGCTACTCGATCGAGTACCCTACAGGCAGAATACTGTTTCTTAAATCAAAACATGCTTACTCGACAGAGTAAGCCCCACTCGATAGAGTACCCAGAGACTCATAAAACCGTAGTATTACAGAAACCCTACCTGGAAAAGCAACCACCAAGATCGTCACAATTAGCTAATCAAAATCGTTCTCCAATGAAATCACCTCCTATAAACACACAATCATACAATCACAATCAAACATTAACAATACTCCCCAAAAACCACCAAATTACCCAATTAGGGTTTTAACTAAAATCAATGAAACGATATAAAAATCATACTAGAAGTTTACCCACAATACGACGGTCTCGACGACGTAAAGAACATAACGATCCGACGACTCTAGCCTTTAGGATTTGCTAATAACGCGATGAATGAAAGCTATTTAACTTCTTTTTCTCTTGAAAGGTTTTAGAAAAGGTGAAAAATGATTTAAAAGAATGACGGAGTCGTTTTATACTAATCACGCATGATTAACAAAACCTGGCTAAAATAACTCGTAAGACTCACTTACTCGATCGAGTAAGTCACTTACTCGATCGAGTTCCCCTTACTCGATCGAGTGCCCAACATACTCGATCGAGTACCCATCAGGTAGCCTACTATTTCGTATAAAAACATACTTACTCGATAGAGTAAGCCACATTCGATAGAGTACCCATAGACATAGAAAACCGTAGTATTACAATCTTCCCTCCTTAAAAAGAATTTTGTCCCCGAAGTTCAACCCGTACTCAAAAAAACAAACATACCCACTCGACCATGACGCAACAACGCAATAAAGACTCAAAACAAAACCTCAACCACAACTTATAACAACTCAAAACAACCTACCTCCACAACATGGCTCACGATATCGTATCCACCACAATATAGTCTGTCGACACTAACTCCATACACTACCAAATACCATTTACCAAAGTCGCTATCTTCGTCTCACTAACATATTATCCACTAGAAAAATCCATTATCAAGACACTCATAAACATCAAACAGACTGTTACATTCTACCACTCTTAAAAAGAACTTCGTCCTCGAAGTTTACTCCCACTCATAACATCATCATCCAACTTTCAACACTATCGAACTCATAAACATCATCATCCAACTGTCAACCCTATCGGAGTATTCTCACACTTCTAAACATCACACTACTACAAGCACGGCCATGACCTTTTAACAACATCCACCACAATACAAATCCATTCTTAATTCTCCATTAAGACTCAAACATCCAAATCTAATACAACATGTACAACAATTAAACTCTCTTTGTCGCATCCTACTCCTCTTAAGATAAATGTTATGTCCTCGTAACTCACTAATACTAAATCCTTTGCTATACTTCCTAAAATCCTCTTCGCCACCGTATGTCAACGATAACCGATTATAACCTCAACACCTACAACCATTCCCATATTCAGGTCTCTCTTCCTCTAACAATTCCCATACCTCAATTCATTCGGCACACTACCTAACCTATACCACAAAATCCTTAGCATAACCAATACACCAACTCTTCCACATTACCGTAAAACGACATACCTCTCTATAGAAAGCACCTATCACCAAAACCATACTCACGGTCCACATTTGTTACACACACTCACACTAGATCCTCAAGTTCTTTTCTTTTATTATCGCAAAACTCATTCATAACTTAACATGACACTAATTCCCAACACTCTATACTCACCGTCACAATAAAAGATTATGAATCACCTGCAGCTTCCAGATCAGTACAACACACGTTCTACAAAACACTTACCATGACTATGTCAACCAATGTCCCCTCTAAAAGAAGATTACAAGTACTCCAACAACCTCTGACAACTATGCCCCATTAACAGAATATCACAATACCATGACAACCACGACCACATGCGCAACTCTCTTCCATATCATACACTACTCTCACTCCCAAGCCAAAACTAGTAAGAAACATCAATAAACAAAACAACCATCTATATGTCCAACCGAAACTCACAGGAAGCAGTAGCAAAGAAAACAACAATCCATATAACTGGTCTGCACTTTTGAAAACTCGTATCGTAATCATTCCTCCTACTCCACCACAACCGATGACGACATCGCAACACCGCCACCAACAGCCGCAGCGCAGCGCGAAAGTACCTGCATCACAACACGAATTGTCGTGCCCAGGTCACCACCCGAGGCATAACAACCACATCGATAGTCATCGCAACTTACACAATTCCCATAAACACTGACTCAGTATAACCTTCCGGACAAGAAAACTAATCAAAACCGCTTTACTAGATCACAACGCAACATATTGCACGGAATAAACAGATAGGAACCTCAAGATTATCATCCATACCTTTTCATGGAATAAACATATATCATGAATACACATACAAGTATAACTAGCCATGCCAGATCACTCAAATTATTACTTTTTAATATCATTCCATTAGGTTACCGTACCCAACATATATTACAGAACATACAGATAACAACTTTATAACTAATACGCCATACCTCTTCTCGTGAGGTCAAAACCTTACAGAAACATTTATACATATCATAGATCCGGAATCACATCCAACTAGTCAATCCTGATCATGTAAGTTACCACTTGATAAAGGTTACCTCTCGCCCGGGCTTAACTCGTATGCCCCGCATGACACATTCCCCAATCCGCATAACAATCACCTCTTGACAAATATAACAATGTCATTAGTACTCAACTACTAGCAACCGCCTCCTATAACCACAGCTTATTCTCCCTCACAGGTCACAACCGTACATATTAATCCGACCTCTATAAAATCAAGCTCTTTAGAATTTCTATCTTTCTTGTCTATCATCGCCCTTATCCACTAGTGACAACACCTCAACGCTACCACTAATCCTATATCAAACCTCTTACACTCATCCCTAAATATCACGGTTTCCTTCCCATCTTCGGTTAATATCCCAAATATCAAACAATAAGTCCATCCACAAAAATTACCTGAACATTCATCCCGATTCTGTCTTTAATTGTATCGTTCCCCAACTCACCACCAAAATCTCATATCGTGTCAATACTTTACCAACTTTTACTCCACTTAATTCCTCGAAACTCATGGCTAACATGTTGTCCCGAAACTCCTATATAACCATTAACTCACATCCTCATGATAGTATCATACATCTCGGCATTCCTTACTTCTATATCACATACTCCGGTCAACACTCTCCTATTTTACTCCCATCATTCCTTTCTTTTAGACTCGATAAAATCAATTAACGATTCAAGTCCTTATTCCTTCTACCTAACTCTTTAGTGATCCAGATACCTTCTCATTGCTGCAAAACCCATTATTTCATATCAGTACCTTCTCACTCTTTCTTACCATGGGTCCTCTCTCGTCATTCTACTCACTCACACTTACCACTAATCAATCCACAAAATCATCATTTACTGAGAAACTCAAACAAACTTTTATTTTTTTATTTTTTGAAACCAAAACTCATCTCATACCGTTAATTGCCCGAGGAAATCACACACTAGTTTCATCTCTCAATAAACCAAATTCCCAAACTGAATCTCTATCTACAAATCCACATCACGACATGTCTCCATCGAAGTTCACTATATAACACTCTTCTCCATCCCTCTACAACGACCTTTCATTACGTATATTCTTAAGTAACACAATCTAACCATCTCCCTCCATAATTCCTTACACATCACAAGTTGCTACTATCGACATCCTTCCTTTCAATCTTTTCATTCTTACGTTCCGTAAACTTACATCACCCCCTCACCCATATTCACTTACTTTACATTACTCAACACACCTTCATATCACTCACCACATCTCACAAAAGATGCTCCATGCCTCAATAAGTTTATTAAACTCCCTTTTCTTTTCCCACTATCCATCACAACCACATATAACTTATGTCCTCCTCACCAAACTCATACCCATCATTAGGTGCCACTCCCCTCATCATAAGATTAGGTAACTTACGCATCAGGGCCAACGAATATGTAAAACAATGCATAAAGAAGTAAAAGAACACCTTTGAATTAAACCTAATATGCAACGAAGTCAAAAGATAAGCTTATGACCCAAATCATGGGTCACTATATCGAGTGCAGCCTACTCGATCGAGTAGGTGAAGGTCACAAGCACGTATAATAAATTACCAGGGCTACTCGATCGAGTAAGGGTTACTCGATCGAGTAACAAGAGGTGCACTCGATCGAGTAAGGAAACTCCTCCAATTGGAATCACATCCAAATCATATGTACATCTCAAGTTATAACAGTTTAAAGACAACTCCTCTATAATTGAACAACATAACTATTTGATTTTCCCCTTTCAAACAACTTAAATATCAACAAAGTGAGAAAAAGAGACTCGACACTTGTAAAACCAATATTCCTAATCAAGTGTTACTATCTACCAAAAGCCAAACAATAACATTTATTATGCTCATATAACATTCAACTTATCAATCATGTACTACCTGCATGCTTTGACTTTATTGCTTTTCGTAAAACAAAACATACTTATACATTACAAATCCTATTCCCATGTTACTAATACAACAATATTACAACTCCACTTCATCACCTAAACATATTCTTAATCACAAAATTCATATTCTTATGCAATTTCCACTCTATCTTTTCCAATCAATTCATCCATTTCAACCACATTCTTCATCCAACATGTGCATATGAAACAACAATAAACAAATATATAGCTTTATTATACAACTTTACGCAACCAAAATAATCTATAATCATATCACATTCCCCTAATCTCATGTCACTAAGATTGCCACATTATAAATCAGTTCCACCATACAACATGATCATCCACAACATATTACTATATACATCTTCTTCACCTTTTCCACCATATTCACCAATCCACCACAATCATTCATCCAACATTGATATACAACATATCATCCAATATACGCAATAGAACATTAGTAAACACATAGCGATCCCATGACACCCCCTAGTGACCGGTTTAGAGTTGTAGGGCGAGTTCGCGACTTTAGGACGCATTAGCTCCTAACAACTCCTACCTGGGTTCATTTTAATTTGACTCTCTATATTCATTGGGTTCATTAGTTATAGGTTCCAAAATCGTCGCTCTGATACCACTTTGTAACACCCTCATACACCAAGTGCCTTACCAGGATCACCTAATGCATGGGAATGCTACCATCTCGGTTACCCGAGGCAATGTATATCAAATTGACCATACAAGAACATACTTTAGATAATTAAGTTTAACGATTACATAACCAAAACTGTAAAGTGAAATACAACTGTTCTCAAACTCTAAACCAACTAAGTGAAACTGTCTTAACAAACACAGTGGAAGACTAAAGACTCTGATATATGATGACTCCATCCCCAGCTAGATCCCGCGCGTATCAAAGATATACCTGTCAAACAACTGCTCACCACCCCCGAATGGATCACCACAGTTTTTTTAAAACAGTTAAACGGGGCCAGGTACTGCTTAAACAATATAAGATAAACAACAACAGATACACAACCACAATCTCCAACACCGTCACATTACCAATCATCTGAGTACACACTAAATTGTGTAGCCCTGACAGAATATCCATCGCAACAGATATTCTCACAGCTAGTGGAGGACCGCAGCCGTTCCCACCTAAGCCCCGCTCATCTCCATCGAGCGAATAACCCATGTTCCTTAATGTGCACATCCCCTTCTGTGGCAGGTTCCACAGAGGGCGAATCAAGGGCGTGAAGCCACTCCTGTAACATCCGCCATTTTTGTAATCTATTTTCGTAACCGTATTTTATTTACGATTACGATTTGATTTGTATGACTCGGAATTTATCTGTGAGCCATTTCTTTTCTTCCTTTGAATTCTTAAGTTCTCTTATGTCTCGAATATTTCCTTAATTTCGAGAATTATTGTTATTTCTAACTATTTCAGCTTCGCCTTTTTTATTCATTTAATTTGTATTCTAATTCTACTTCGAGTTAATTCGTTGGACTTCGGAAATTATTTCTATTGAACCCTATTTTTATTCTTATTCATTTCTAATCTCATATATTTTAATTCTTATTTATGAGATTTAAATTTTTTTTATCTTTTAATTCACAGTTTTAATTTATTTATTTAATTAAATCCATTATTAGTTGATTTGCAGTCCAATTTTTCAAGTGGACCGAGTTTTATTCAAATGATCATTTTAAGAAACCCTAGCCTTTTCCGAGATATTTTAAAAGGTGTTTAACATCTTCTAATTTTATTTGCTCACATAATATCTTATCATTCACACATCTATCCCTCTTGCAAAAAAAAATTATTGAACGTAACCCTGCTTCCGCCTTTCTGCTTCCGCCGTTCTTCTCTGCTCAAACAAAATTTACGTCTGTGCTTGCCTTCTTGCTTCTTTATTTCCGTTTTACAAATTATTCTACGTACGTGCTTGCCTTCTTGCTTCTTTAGTTGGATCGACATTCTCTCATCATCCGTTCATCCTATTCTAAGGGTAAATTGATTACCCTTATCTTTCTTATCCTAGTTTTTATCTAGATTAATGATTCATATGTTTTACACATATGTAGTTTAAGTTTTTAAAGGTTTGTAGAGGAGATATTGAAGGCTAGCATATGTGAATTCGGATTCGTAAAAAGGTAACTTCGACGTTACTCGGTATTACATCGATTTAATTGTTGTAGTTGTATGTATTATTGGATTTTTAATGTTTTATGATGATTTATTGATACATATGATTTTTGAAACCTTTAATTTCTGATCTTTTGATATCCATAATTTATTTTGACTATGTATAATTTTATTTTGTCAATAGGGTATTTATTTTGGTTGATTTACAAGTTTTATGATCAAATCGATTGTTTTGATATTAGGGTTTTAATAATTCGTTTTTATAATTTAAACTGATGTAAATTATTTTTCTGGGTTAAATGATAGATTTTAAGATACCATAAATTTTTGTCGTAATTATTTTGGAGTTTTAGTATTTATTTCGTAATTTAAAGTATTGATGCAGTTTCTGCGATTATAGCGATTCTGTTCGGTTTTAATTATGATAAAAATACTAAATAAAATTATAAATTCAAAATATTTTAGTATGTGGCAGAGACATGGAGTATTAGGTTGTGTATAAATTTCTAGGTCTTCAATCATTATTTTCGATTTATGGTGTATTTTAAAAGTTTGATGAAAACCATTGTTAAATCTGTCAAATATGTTCGGCTGTTTGTAAAAATCATATCACCTGTTTTTATTTCGAATTTGCAAAAGTCTAAAGAATAGACTCCTGTTATTTTAAAGTGTAGAGTCTGCATAAAACATTTCATAAGATTTAAACTTACGGTTTGGTCATAATAAATTATTTGTAAACAGCTCGCTTGTAAAACGCGTTTCTGACTTCTCTCAAAGATTCATTTTTAAATGATATTTTTCTTTTGATACAGTAGCTAATATTTTTTCTCAAATGAAACTTTATAATGTTTACTTATGTTTAAAATTATGCCTTGCCTTCAAATATTTTTCTAAAAGTGGATTTATGAACTGAAACATTATGGGTGACGTTTTCTGACAGTTTTTATAAATGAATTTTTAGACCCCTGATACTTTTGTAATTTAAAGTTGGTCAAAAACAGAAAGTTGTAGCTAAAAGCTACAGGAAACCATGAAAATTGGCCTTGCGTCATTTCGATTTTTCTGTAATTAATTATGAATTTTACAATACTGCTGTTTAGTTTTATAAACTAATATAGATCTCCGTCTCATTAAAGCCTAAGTAAAAAGTCTTTACTAAAGTTCCTTAAGTCAAAGTTTCGATTTTTCTGTAATTAATTATGAATTTTACAATACTGCTGTTCAGTTTTATAAACTAATATAGATCTCCGTCTCATTAAAGCCTAAGTAATAAGTCTTTACTAAAGTTCCTTAAGTCAAAGGATGGTTTTTATAGTTTAATTTCAGCAAATTAATTTATTTAAAGTGCGTAAATAAATACTTTTGGATTTAAGTTTTAGTTTTCTAATTCAAGGAAAATAAAAGTGTAGTTCACTTACGAACCATTTGAATAATATACTTTCCTTGGGATATTTTTTTTAAGTTTGGAATAATGAAAGTAAAGGCAAAGAATAATAAACTAAGGCATACGGTTTTACTAAAACGGCTATATGGTTGGGTATCCTGCGGGAGGTACAGATCGTCGTAGAGTCATGTACATATACTTAGACTAGGACTTCGCACTGCGTGGTAAGTCGTGTCCTATTATAGTTTGTTGTCAAGTTAGTGAGCTTGGAGTTGGTCATCTTAGTGTGACACTGGGTTCCCGAAACTAGTAAAGATGTTGCGGTGTCAAAAGTATAACTAAAGTGGATATCTAGCCTGAACTAAATTATTTCCATTCTACCTTTTGAATATTTTGCTTTTAAGCATGCAGCACATTGGTTAACGTGATTAGGTAATCATATTTTGTTACTTATGTTTTATAACATTTTAATTTAATTTGATATATTATTTGCATCTGTAACATTTATATCATGTGATATGGCTGGGAGAACGTCGAGTTACTCCCCACTGATTGTGGCTGTTATGTTTATAACATGACAGGTGTTAGCTTTGCGGGGGATTTCTGTGTGAGCTAGCGAGTAGTTTGCAGATCTTACTCTTTTCTTTCTGCTTTCTTTTATGGCTTTAGTCTTGAACACTTTTGGATGTTTTCTTTATTTTCGCCCTTTTATAAAAGTGGCATTTGTTTAGACTTAACCATTTAATTTTATCCTTGAGAATTTTATACATTCTCAATTTATAACAGTTAGAACTTTTATCTTTGTGTATTTAATCCCATTCGACAGTGTTTCCGCCACTTTTTTGCACTAGATTTTATAGGGGATTACATTTGGTATCGTACAGATCGTCGTAGAGTCATGTACATGTACTTAGACTAGGACTTCGCACTGCTTGGTAAGTCGTGTCCTATTATAGTTTGTTGTCTAGTTAGTGAGCTTGGAGTTGGTCATCTTAGCGTGACACTGGGTTCCCGAAACTAGTAAAGATGCTGCGGTGTCAAAAGTATAGCTAAAGTGGATATCTAGCCTGAACTAAATTATTTCCATTTTACCTTTTGAATATTTTGCTTTTAAGCATGCAGCACGTTGGTTAACGTGATTTGGTAATCATATTTTGTTACATATGTTTTATAACATTTCAATTAACTTTGATATATTATTTGCATCTGTAACATTTATATCATGTGATATGGCTGGGAGAACGTCGAGTTACTCCCAACTGATTATGGCTGTTATGTTTTATAACATGACAAAAAGTTAGCTTTGTTTGGGGATTTACGTGAGCTAGCGAGTAGTTTGCGATCCTACTGTTCTTTTTTCGCTTTCTTTTATGGTTTTAGTCTTGAACACTTTTGGAGGTTTTCTTTATTTTCGCCCTTTTATAAAAGTGGCATTTGTTTAGACTTTAACCATTTAATTTTATCCTTGAGAAGTTTATACATTCTCAATTTATATCAGTTAGAACTTTTATCTTTTTGTATTTAATCCCATTCGACAGTATTTCCGCCACTGTTTTGCACTAGATTTTATAGGGGATTACAGTTGGTATCGTACAGATCGTCGTAGAGTCATGTACATGTACTTAGACTAGGACTTCGCACTGCTTGGTAAGTCGTGTCCTATTATAGTTTGTTGTCTAGTTAGTGAGCTTGGAGTTGGTCATCTTAGCGTGACACTGGGTTCCCGAAACTAGTAAAGATGCTGCGGTGTCAAAAGTATAGCTAAAGTGGATATCTAGCCTGAACTAAATTATTTCCATTTTACCTTTTGAATATTTTGCTTTTAAGCATGCAGCACGTTGGTTAACGTGATTTGGTAATCATATTTTGTTACATATGTTTTATAACATTTCAATTAACTTTGATATATTATTTGCATCTGTAACATTTATATCATGTGATATGGCTGGGAGAACGTCGAGTTACTCCCAACTGATTATGGCTGTTATGTTTATAACATGACAGGTGTTAGCTTTGCTGGGGATTTCTGTGTGAGCTAGCGAGTAGTTTGCAGATCCTACTCTGTTCTTTCTGCTTTCTTTTATGGTTTTAGTCTTGAACACTTTTGGAGGTTTTCTTTATTTTCGCCTTTTTATAAAAGTGGCATTTGTTTAGACTTTAACCATTTAATTTTATCCTTGAGAAGTTTATACATTCTCAATTTATATCAGTTAGAACTTTTATCTTTGTGTATTTAATCCCATTCGACAATGATTTCCGCCACTTTTTGCACTAGATTTTATAGGGGATTACAGTTTGGTATCGTCAGATCGTCGTAGAGTCATGTACATGTACTTAGACTAGGACTTCGCACTGCGTGGTAAGTCGTGTCCTATTATAGTTTGTTGTCTAGTTAGTGAGCTTGGAGTTGGTCATCTTAGCGTGACACTGGGTTCCCGAAACTAGTAAAGATGCTGCGGTGTCAAAAGTATAGCTAAAGTGGATATCTAGCCTGAACTAAATTATTTCCATTCTACCTTTTGAATATTTTGCTTTTAAGCATGCAGCACGTTGGTTAACGTGATTTGGTAACATATTTTGTTACTTATGTTTTATAACATTTCAATTTACTTTGATATATTATTTGCATCTGTAACATTTATATCATGTGATATGGCTGGGAGAACGTCGAGTTACTCCCAACTGATTATGGCTGTTATGTTTATAACATGACAGGTGTTAGCTTTGCTGGGGATTTCTATGTGAGCTAGCGAGTAGTTTGCAGATCCTACTCTGTTCTTTTTGCTTTCTTTTATGGTTTTAGTCTTGAACACTTTTGGAGGTTTTCTTTATTTTCGCCCTTTTATAAAAGTGGCATTTGTTTAGACTTTAACCATTTAATTTAATCCTTGAGAATTTTATACATTCTCAATTTATATCAGTTAGAACTTTTATCTTTGTGTATTTAATCCCATTCGACAGTGTTTCCGCCACTGTTTTGCACTAGATTTTATAGGGGATTACAGTTGGTATCAGAGCATCACTGCTCCCGACGCTCACACATTGATCTTTAGGAAAATGCCTAATAAATGATTTGACTAAATAAATGACTTAGTGAGAGATGGGTAGAAACGATAAGGACTTGAATGTTATTTTATGTGTTCCATGCAAAATCAATGACTAGCATTGAATCTATGTTTTCTTTTTTATTTTCTCCGACAAAGAAGATGAAAGAAGTTGGACGTGAACGTTGTGTTTTTACGGACCAGAACGCGATCACTATGTTGATATTGATCTCGCTCAACAACCTAGCTAACCGCTTAGAGAACTTGATGCCACAAGGAATAGACAATGGTAGTTCCAGCCCAGATTCAGTCTTGCTCAAGCTGCAGACCAGTTGGCCAAGAGTAGACTCAAGTTTCGCGATGGTGCAGTAGACCAAGAGATGATTACATTGTGGATCTGTTAGATGAAGCGTCCCAAGACTCGTGTGTTTATTTCTCTACCAGAACATAGAGCGACCTAGTGAGCCCTCTTACAACTCTAGAGCCTTAAAAATTCCTTCTATGGTCTCAGACCTTGTTAGTCTATGACCATCGTTCTTATTCCTTCAATCTTTTTCAGTCTTAGCTGATTCCTATGTCCTTATTATAAACTTTCATCTCCTATTCTGATGAATTAATCCTTCTTTGTGATTCCTCCACATTGATATCTATTCTCTTGAGATTCATTGGTTAAACTGACTCTTTCTTGGAAAAATGTGATGGTAGTTAAGTAGGTTTGAGGTCTAGTGAAGCACTGTTACTTACTGTTTGAGGATAGTGAGTTTTAGCCTTAATGTCTATCTGGTAAGAACTGTTATTTCTTGAGGATTAACTTGAATGGTGAGTAGTGGATTATGGAGTTAGAATTTTGGTGTAGTTAATGGTTTCTGTTTATAGGTAATTTACATATTTTGGACTGGAGGTGATTAAGGTTTTATAGTATCCATGTGTCATTATTGGTTGATCTAGATCAATCTCAGTTTCTATTCTTATGGATTTAGATTGTTGAGTTCTGATGTAAGGTTGTAACCTTGGAACTTTTAGTTGTGTGACTTAACTTTATTTGGGTTGTTTAGTGTTAACCTTGGAAATAAGGAGTGTCTTAGCTCAACTGTAGTTTGGATTGATTATATTGATTTGAAGATTTAGGAACCTGAAATTGGGAATTATGTATACCTATCATATCTTAATGTCTTAACCTTACTACTGGTATTTCTCGGAAGAATATTTTGGTCTGTATTACCTTAAAGGAAATTGTTGTTTGATGACCTTATATGATCGAAATTGTTGCTTGGATGAGTTCTTAACCCCCTAGCTGTTGCAGTGTTATGATTGGGAATTTAATGAACTTCTAAAAGACTTTGATGGACTTCTAAGAGAGCTTTATCTTCTTTAGATTGTACTTGTGGATGTTAGAGGCATTGTTGCTTTCAGTTCAGAGGAATTCTCATCAGAGCTTTGTTAGACGATGTTTTCTGTTTGGTGTTTTGAGGAGTCTTATGGATTTGATAACTTGAGGAATTTAGTTAGTCGGTTGGATGTTGAAGTACTTGATGGATTTTTACCATGATGTTTTGAGAGGATGATCAGTCATGTAAGGATTTGAGATGGAAGTTGTGTTAATCGATAATTTTGGAGGATGTAGACTAGGGAGTTTGGCAATTCTGAGCTTGACAACTTAGTTGACTAAGTTTAATAACCTTGGTGTTGTTTTCGATGGAAATAGAAAAATCTTGGGTTCCATAGGAGAGTCGTATCAAGAATCTTGAGACCTTTAACCTCTTCTGTAATCCTTGAGAGAGCTTTGTATAGGTCTTGAATCTCTCATTCTCACTTCTTCACCTGAGCATCTGTTACTACCTTAACCTTGGCTTAAGTTTGAAAACTTTTACCTTTAGCCTTTTTCCTCGAATATTTCTATTTTATACAAGGTTTTACTCCAAAGTTTTGATTATCTTGAAAATTTATGATTTCAAAGTGTTAAACTTATATTTTCGTTTTACTCTTGGTTATATTCGTTTGAAAGTAATTCGGAATTGTTTTGAAAATTTTTGTTTGGATGCTTCTAAAACTTTCAAAAGTTATGTTGTATTTACAAATTCGATTTGTACAAAGGTTTTAAGTAAAATTTGCACTCCTTCTTTTGAATCTCGAGATGTTTATCCCCTTTCATAATCCTTGAGAGAGTTATATATGACTCTTAAATCTTTCTCTCCCTTGCTTTAGTTTCAAAACTTTTGTCTTGATTTATCGTTGACCTTTTTCCTCGGATATTTCCATTTTATACAAGAGTTTCTGCTTTTACAAAGTTTGGTTCTCGGAAATTTTAATTTTGATTTATGATTTAAAAACTTTAATTTCATAGTTAGTGTTACTCTGGATTAGTGTCTAAACTTGGTTTTGTTTCAAAATGTCTTAAAAGTCGTTTGGAAATATGCTGGAATGGTTTCAAATAAAGTTATTTAATGCAAAAAAAAAAAAAAAACTTTCAAATGTTATGTTGCATATACAAATTTGATTTCTCGTTAACCTTTTTCTTTGAGAAATTTCATTTACACAAAATATTTTGACTTTTATGAAAATATTTTGATTATCTTGGAAATTTTGAATTATGACTAGCTTCAAAGTTTTGAACTTCCCTTTCTCTTTTAGTTTGGGTTATCATTTAAATTTGGTTTTGTTTCGAAATGACTTGAAATTCTTTTGAAAATACTTCCGAATTTTGGTTTTCAATACTTTGGTGCCTTTAGAAACTTTCAAAGTGGTGTTGTATTTTAAAAATTTGATTGGTTCAAAGGTTTTAAGTAAAATTTGCACATTTACTTTTGAATTTCGATATTGGTGGATGCTCGGACTTGTCATTAAAGACGTCTAATGACCGGTTCAGTACTTGCTGATGCATGGGTGTAAGATTTGATTTTTCCAATGTTGACTTACCCTTATCTTGGATGACAGAAACCTGGTCCGCGACAGTATTCCCTCGTTCCATGAGATGAGACAAGTGATTTTTAATAGTTCAATTTTGAAAATTGGTTTAAAAATTGTATGACCTCAACGATGATTTCTCGAATTTAAGTGTCAACTGAAATGATTTAAAAAAAAATCTTGTTCTTTAAATTTTGTTTTCTACTTTTAAGTTTCGAGGACGAAACTTTTTCTTAGTGGGGGAAGTTGTAACACCCGCCATTTTTGTAATCTATTTTTGTAACCGTATTTTATTTACGATTACGATTTGATTTGTATGACTCGGAATTTATCTGTGAGCCATTTCTTTTCTTCCTTTGAATTCTTAAGTTCTCTTATGTCTCGAATATTTACTTGTTTTCGAGAATTATTCTTATTTCTAACTATTTCAGCTTCGCCTTATTTATTCATTTAATTCGTATTCTAATTCTACTCCGAGTTAATTCGTTGGACTTCGAAAATTATTTCTATTGAACCCTATTTTTATTCTTATTCATTTCTAATCTCATATTGTAATACTACGGTTTTATGAGTCTCTGGGTACTCTATCGAGTGGGCCTTACTCTGTCGAGTAAGGGTGTGCTACGTTTTAAAATAGTTTCTGACCTTTTTGGTACTCGATCGAGTAACCTGGATACTCGATCGAGTAGGAGGCACTCAATCGAGTATGTCAGCTACTCGATCGAGTAGCCGGTTTACGGGGGGATGATTTGTCGGGTTTTGTTAATAATGCGATTTAGTATATAATCACTTCCGTCACTTTCTTAATACACTTTACAAACCTAAATACTTTCAAAAGAGAAAACAATCTACGTTCTTCGCATCAATCGCATTGTTGACAAATCTCGGAGCTTGGAAGGTCGGATTTCACCTTTCTTTTTACCTTTGTGATCCTTGCGTCGAGGATAAGATCTACATGTTGGGAAATGTGTCCTCAACAACAGTGCGATCACATGATTTAAATATCATTATTAAATCTCATTACAAGAATAAGGAAGGGATGATACATAATATATATAGTCAGCTGGTCCACACATATCGGTAATGATTGGCTGGCTAGAGTTTGACATTACTGTCGTGCGATGGTGGTGACCAGTTGATCCCTTGAGGTCACACCTAAAGGACGATTCCCTTAATTGAAAAGGTTAATTAATTGTATACCAATACAGATTAATTAATTCCTTAAAATTGAACAAATTATCATAAGGGAGAAAATGACATCTTATTCTAATGTGATTAAATGAGATTTTATTTAGTAATTTAAGAAGTTATATTACTAAAATTAATCGGTGTTTGCGAAACACGCGAGATGAGAATGATAAGTTTGTTATAAATTACAAGATATTGTGAATTATACTAACTAGTAATTAAATGACCATTTTATGAGAAAGTAATTTTATATTACTAGTCAATTGTTAAATGTGATTTATTTAATTTGTAAATGATATTTTATTTGTTAAATATGCATTTTAAATTAAAACATGACATAAGACATGTCACATGTCTCATGACATACAATTGTACAATTGACAAAAATAAAATGGACTCCATATTACACTACATAAACCGAAATTGGTGGACAAGGCTATAGATTTTTGTCTTGTTCATTTGTCTTATTCATTTGTCTATGACACTTGATAGTGACTTGACCATGACAAAGCCTTACACCTATTTGTCTTGTGAAGACAAAAAGAAAAATAATTATGGTCTATAATGTGATATGCCAAACGGTTTTGTAGAGATTAGAGTGAATATTATTCTCTTAATTTTTACTCATCATTCATTCTAATATTACATGCAAAAAGTTCATGTATTTTTCCTCTCTTCTCTGTCTTTAATCTTCATCAAAAAGATGAGTTTTTGATTCAAATTTGTTCAAAAGATTACTAAAATTATTAATGTGATATATGAGTATTAGTAATCAATTTTAAGGTAAACCACAATATAAATATCTAGTACATATTAGTTTGTGGGTTTAAGGGATAGTCTTGGGTGCTACTAATTAGAGGGCTTCTATTTTGAGGTCTTGTATGTTCATCCAATATTGGAAAGCTCAAGAACTAACAAGAAGGAGATCTTGTTGATGCCCATTTGACCGAATTTCATATGGTGAGAAAATGATTTCTTCACTTATCTATTTTAGTTTGCATGCATAAGATTTGCAATTTATTTTATGACTAAATAAATTTGAAACATATAAGAATATGTTAAATAATGAGAAATAGATTTCCAACAAGTGGTATCATGAGCACATGGTTGTTTGCATGCAAATCGGTTATTGTTTTTCCGAGTTATATGATTAACAAACAAAACTTATAAATTTGTGTTTATTATGAAACATCACGAAATTTATTTTGCATGTTAAAGTTTCTGATCCTAAAATGTATTTAGGATATTTTGATTAATTTATGGATTTTTATTGTTCATTTTATATAATATTGGCATTAAAATGTGATTTTTATGATAAAAATGTCATTTTTGGACGAAAATTAGCTAAACTTCGAATTTTCCAGTGGTTTTTGGATATGTTTTCACATATATTATTTTTAGATGATCTGGAAATTTTCATAATTTTATGAGTTCTTATGCTCGAAATATGGATTTTTCATGATAAAAATCGAATTTAAATGAAAAATAGGTTAATATGAGAAATATTTCCAATCTGGTCATAGAAATTTAGTATGTTGTCACATGCAATTTTACAAGATGTGTGTAAAATAATAGGCTATAATGAAGTCTTCATGCATGATTTATGAATATTTGATGAAAAATAGCATAAATAGTGACTTAATTAGTGAAAATTGCTAAAACATACTTCATGACTAAGGAAAAACGTCGCATGTTTCATTTTATTATCTTTTTCAGATCTAAAATTGAAAAGTTAATGAATATAATTTTTCTCATGTTTTTATGATTTTTATTGATAAATCCGTTAAACCGCAACATAGTTTTTTTTTTCCGATAATATTACGAAATTTTAACCTAAGTTTTTGAACATTATGAGTGTCATGGTATTTTTCCAGAATGTTCACAAGTTTTATATTTCAAATTTTGAATTTATTTGAAATTTTGTGATTTATTTGAAGTTTATAGCTTTTTATTGTAATTTTAAGTCCTTTTATGAACAATATTAAGAAATATGAGTTAATTATGGTCAAATGGTTAGTGGACACTAATTTTTGAGTCCTAAGAAGTTAGGGTAATTAACTTGTGCATTAATATGACTTTATGTAATTTTAGTGATTATAAAACGTTGAATCACGCAAATCAGTAAAAACCGTGTAATATACGATATTGCTCCTTAAAGGCGATTTAGCATAAAATTGGGCATGTTCATACATATTATAATGCTGCATTTTATTTATGATTGTCATAATTTTATTTTATGTAATTTTGAATTATGTAATTTTTACTTAGTATGGCCTTAGTTTTTAATTGGTATTACCCGAAATGTATGGGAATATCGATACGGTTGTAATTTTTGTGATCTCGTATCACCGTTTTGTAATTTAATAGATTTATTTCTATTTTAATTACAAATGTATAATAGGAAATTATGTAATTTGTTATGTAATTTATTTATTCCGGAGTTCCATAAAGACGGTGTTACCTCGAGATGCGTGCCTCAACCGAAGTTCAAGGGACCAATGGAGTTGGTTTCCGAATATGTAATATTTAAATAGTTTTTCTATTTTAAGAAGGCCATACTAGGATTATTTTATTTATGCTTTGCATTTTATTTATATGTCGCATGCATCGCTAAATCGCCATAACTAAAACATGCATTATCTTTTTATCGAGTTTATCGACCGTGTCAATTACAATTATCGTAGTTCACCGCTTTAGTTCACTTAAAACGTGATAGATAATAAATTGACATGACCTCTCGCTAAAATAAACAATTGAGACTTAGCCTTACCAAAAAGTAGAAACCATGAAAACCTATTTCGCGAGGGAGTGCACTCGGCCACCCCGGGGTACAAACCTTGTTACGTAGGGGAAGTGGGTGATAAATGTCTAATCCACCGAATTCATGTTGATGAGGGTTTCATCGGCTACCCCGTGCCCAAGTTAATGTGAATTTGAATCATGGACACATTTATTCGAAATTTGGGTTGAACTCAACAAAAGTAATTGATAAGGGTTTCATCGGCTACCCCGTGCCTTTGTCGGATGTGTTTTGGGCTAAAGATAAATGTTAATGTAATTTTATCGACCGAGAGTTCTAAAAGTAGAATCGATTAAAGAGTTAATCCACCGAGTTATATTGATAAGGGTTTCATCGGCTACCCCGTGCCCAAGTTAATATGAATTTGGATCTCGGAATCATTATCATAGTTGGGTAGAGGTCACTATGTAAATGCTTTACTTGTTTTTTACAAGTATTAATAAAACGATAAATGTTAAGTTTTCCACTATTCCGTTATTATATTGTTCTATTTCTTCGATATCATTTCGATTTTTCAAAATCTCCATTAAAACATCGTAACTAAAGACAAATATTAATTTGCTTATAAAACCTCAAATGAACCATTGCTAAGGATCTCTTGTAAAGAGTATAGATTAAAGCTATTCATTATCAAACTGGTTTTTGATTCTTGACTAACACATCTACTTACAATGAATTGTTTCTAATTTTGGTAACTAGATTTGTTGAAAATCAAAATTGACCAAAATAATGCAAAAACTTCAATGAAAGTTTTAAGACTAAAACTAACAAATGAAGAGTAATCTTCATGAATTCAATTTTGCTTCTCAAAGCAAAGACTCATTGAAATGAGTGGGAGCATTCTCTTAAACCGTTAAGATGAGGACGAGGTTCAAGAAGTAAAGATAATAATGGAATTGATACAAGGTAATGTTAAAAGTAAAGTTATTGAGAAATGACGATACTAAACCTATCAATCCCGACCAATAAAGTTTCCATTGTCTTAAATGTTGGACACAAGAAAGGAAACTACCCCAAATTATTGAAGAATCAACAAGTTAGTTGTGGGACATCTAATGGGACCTTCTTCTTTAAATGTTTATTTGATTAAACATAAATTTTGCTAGTACTACTTCGTCAATATTAGAAACCAGTAGAGGTTTTCATCATTGTATTCGACACATAAGATGATTAGAATATGACGACTAGCAACAATAATGTCGAGAGATAGAGTAATTCTGTACTCAATCTAGTTTTTGGATTTAAAGTTGTACTTAATTGTGACTATTAAGTGCATAAACTCTAAATAAGAATATAAACTTGTTAAGATACAAAAGTGGTTTTCACTTTTGTGACTCTATACACCACGATTTGATGTATGGCTAGCCCATTATTAAGGTGATTATATTCTAAACCAAACTAGAATGATATATCATATAGATGATGTAAGATTCAAATTGGTAACCCAAGATTAAACCTTAAATTTTGGAATGATGAACGCAAAGAGTTATCGAGTACTCTTGAAACCATTAGATTGTTAATGTTATATGCGTATCTTGTATTCAAAGCAAGTTGTCTCGTGCCTTTTGGTTGAAAAGGAGATCGAGGTTGTAAATCATCGATCCAAAATAGGTTGATCATTTACTTTTACCAACGATTTAAGTTGACGCTAATGTGTTCACTTAATAAGGTAAATAGAAAATTTTTTGAAGAAGTTTAAAGAGTTCAAGGAATCACGATTTAGTCGTGATGGGATTATCAAAGTGAAGACTTTGATATAAGCCAAAGGAAATGTGATATAGTATCACAAGTTAATCTCTCTTAGCACGCATTATGGAATAATGTGTGGTTGGATAAAAAATCAAACGCTATTCGATATGGTTTGGACTTCAATCAAGTTACTTTGAGTTACTTGATCCTTTTGGGGATTTTATCATTTTTGTCTAAATTATTTTTCCACTAAATAGAATCATATGAGATATGAAATGGTAAGGGTACCATGTTTGTAAGTTTTCACAAGAAACAAATGCTCATTTTTCCCTTTTCAATTATCACGAGTACGACGGGTTTGCGGCTCGTGAAGCTGTCTTTCTAAAATACAAGTTTATTTCTAGAAGACAGAGTGGGAGAAATTACTCAAGAGCCACAAAGAATGCCACAGAGAATGTTATGTCGCAAGAAACTGGTCTTTCTTGGCTACATGAGACGTTTTGTGTAAGACATTGTTTCTTCAAAACCTAGGAGGTTAAATTCGTCACTTGTTAAAAATGATGAATTCATGCTACTTTTAAGAAAGTAAAGAGCTTATAACTTACAAAAGAAATTGTTTGATTCAAGTTGATTACTTCTAGAAAGTAATGAACATATGACTTACATAAGAGTGTTTAAGTCACAACTCAATACAAGGCTTAGAGCCATGAAAATCCGAAACAAAAGGGCTTGATTAGTGACAAAGGGTTTTGCACTAATAAAGAGAGATTTCAAAGCAAGATTGGTTGCAAAGGGTTTTGCACTAATTGAAATGCTTAAGTCTATTTGGATCTTCTTAGGGATTGTGTTTTATTATGAGGATACGCATACAACATGTGAATCTAAAACCCACTTCTTCAAAAGAAGGAATGTATTCAATACATGTCATGAGTTTTATAGATTCTTGCAATCCTAAAATAATGTGCAACTTAAGAGATGGTCTTAAGTAGGACATCAATGAGTTAGAATCGATGTTTTGATCATGTTATAAAACTTTTCTCGATAAGTCGAGAAGTTGTGTTTATACATGGAGTTTAGTGGGAGTTACAGAAATTCTTATTAGTCTTATATGTGGATGACATATTGATCATTGCGAATGATTTAAGACTTTTGGAGTATTATAATACATCTTGAATATCCGGTTTTATGAAGATAAATCCACATGATATTAGCGTCAATAAGAAGTCTTATGTTGATAAGATTCATGACTAGTTCAATTAAATTGAACATATTTGATTGATTTCATTTGCTTCCGCTGCCGGATCAATTAAATGGGTACTGATGTATAACACTTTATATACTGAGTATGATGAGTTGTTTTCAAAATCGAATTTAAGTAATCTTTACCAAGTAAGCCATAAAGATTACCCTTAAGTGCTTGCAGAAGCATTAAGGAAGTAAAAGCAAGGTGTTTATGATGCAATTTTGTGTAAGGGTGTTACACAAGTGACAATTGACAATTGAGATTGCACATGGTTTCTGACAAAACCATAATCAAAACACATTAGGATGGTTAAGATACCATTGTGGCTATGTTAATTAAGAAGTGGATTTTCTAGAATCGTTCTAGGCAATAAAGAACAATGAGAAATGTTTACAACGGAAATTGAGTACACTTGCAATCATGAGAGGTGCAAGAAGGATGAGTCTCGCACACTGTGAAAACAGTGGGAGCTATTCTAAGGCTAGAGGGCCTATGTCTTGATTGGATCTCGACACGTACTCAGAAAGTTTTGTAATGCAAATGTATACATTACAAAGGAAAACGAGTATGTAGTAAGGTTGGGTAAGGTACAAGAAGTTGATAAAACCTACTAACCAAAGCCTTATCATAGGCTTAACATGACGAGTCATGTCATTTAAATTAAATTGAGATGAATAACTACATAAAAGATCAAATTAGATTATAGAATATGAAGTAGTAATCAAGCATTGACTATTCATATGTGATAATCGCATTTGTCGTTTGAGTTTTACTATAAAACTCTTTTATTATACTTTGTTACATCCAAATGGGTTGTAGAGACAACATTGAACCCCGTTAAAGTGAACCCGGATTAACATGGTATTCGCCCATCGTCACTTGTATGAGGTGACGTCTCGAAGTGACTAGAGTGTGATGCGATTGATGGCAAGTTCAAGTGCCATAGAGTCATGTGAGATGACTAGTCGATCACATAGGCAGACTGTTACGAACACTTTGTCGGCAAAGTGACCGCTTATAGAGTTCCTCGCAAATTTATATAGCCCGGTCGTGGCGAGAGCTACTATAGTATTCTAATGAGTCGATTTTTTTGACTAAAGACTATTCGCCTAAGATGGCACAGTTTCAGATTAACTTTGATTTGTGTTACTACGACCTTCGTAAATGGGGTCAAATGGGCATATTTTGGGTTATGATGGCTGTGGCTAGTCGAAGGGAATAAATGCAATAGGAATTTTCCACCCCCTTGTCAGGGTTAAAACAATATCTCAGGGCCACTCGAGGAGTAATGAACTGGAAATGCGTGGCCACGCTCGGAAGGTATCTATGATAGATAAATCCGGTCAATCAGTTATTCTCCAGATCGAGGAAACCACTCTCGATATGATCACTTTCAAGTACGACCCGATAGACACCTTGCATTGAGTGGGAGATAGTAATAGGACAAGAGAATTGGTGACGCACACTTGTCGAGGACAAGTGGGAGATTGTTGGGAAATGTGTCCTCAACAACAGTGCGATCACATGATTTAAATATAATTATTAAATCTCATTACAACAATACGGAAGGGATCATACATAATATATAAAGTCAACTGGTCCACACATATCGGTAATGATTGGCTAGCTAGAGTTTGACATTACTGTCGTGCGACGGTGGTGACCAGTTGATCCCTTGAGGTCACACCTAAAGGACGATTCCCTTAATAGAAAAGGTTAATTAATTGTATACCGATACAGATTAATTAATTCCTTAAAATTGAACAAATTATCATAAGAGAGAAAATGACATCTTATTCTAATGTGATTAAATGAGATTTTATTTAGTAATTTAAGAAGTTATATTACTAAAATTAATCGGTGTTTGCGAAACACGCGAGATGAGAATGATAAGTTAGTTATAAATTACAAGATATTGTGAATTATACTAACAAGTAATTAAATAACCATTTTATGAGAAAATAATTTTATATTACTAGTCAATTGTTAAATGTGATTTATTTAATTTGTAAATGATATTTTATTTGTTAAATATGCATTTTAAATTAAAACATGACATACGACATGTCACATGTCTCATGACATACAATTGTACAATTGACAAAAATAAAATGGACTCCATATTACACTACATAAACCGAAATTGGTGGACAAGGCTTTAGATTTATGTCTTGTTCATTTGTCTTATTCATTTGTCTATGACACTTGATAGTGACTTGACCATGACAAAGCCTTACACCTATTTGTCTTGTGAAGACAAAAAGAAAAATAATTATGGTCTATAATGTGATATGCCAAACGGTTTTGTAGAGATTAGAGTGAATATTATTCTCTTAATTTTTACTCATCATTCATTCTAATATTACATGCAAAAAGTTCATGTATTTTTCCTCTCTTCTCTGTCTTTAATCTTCATCAAAAAGATGAGTTTTTGATTCAAATATGTTCAAAATATTACTAAAATTATTAATGTGATATATGAGTATTAGTAATCAATTTTAGGGTAAACCACAATATAAATATCTAGTACATATTAGTTTGTGGGTTTAGGGATAGTCTTGGGTGCTACTAATTAGAGGGCTTCTATTTTGAGGTCTTGTATGTTCATCCAATATTGGAAAGCTCAAGAACTAACAAGAAGGAGATCTTGTTGGTGCCCATTTGACCGAATTTCATATGGTGAGAAAATGATTTCTTCACTTATCTATTTTAGTTTGCATGCATAAGATTTGCAATTTATTTTATGACTAAATAAATTTGAGACATATAAGAATATGTTAAATAATGAGATATAGATTTCCAACACTACATACTGTTTTTATAGTATTTCGTTAAAGTTAGTTAAACCCTAATTTTCGGATTTGGGGGTTTTGTTGTGTTTCTTGATTGGTAGTAATTGTATGATTGTATGTTAGGAGGAGGATTCGTAGAAGAATCCTTTTGATATCAGCTGTTGAGATCGTCTAACTGTGTTGCTTTCCAGGTAGGGTTTCCCTACTCTGTATTAGTCCTATAATGTGTTGTTGGTGTTTTGTGATTGTTGAATATTATCATACTCGTATTGTGACGATTGTTGGATTTGGTTGTTGATAGTAGTTGTGATTGATTGTATCTGTCTGTGTTCTTCGGGGCGCGTCCCTGGCTGAGTGGAGTCACTTACGAGATTGGCTTCACGCCCATTATTCGCCTTCTGTGGAACTCGCCACAAAAGGGATGTGCACATTAAGGAATTTGGGTTTATCGCTCGATGGAGATGAGCGGGGATTAGTTGGGAACGGCTGCGGTACCCCACTGGCGGCATGGAGTGACCTGTTGCGATGGGCACTCTGGCAGGGCTACACACTTTAGTGAGTAGTCAGTATTGTGGAGTTGGGAATGGAGTTCGGAGGATATCTGTGATGATTGAGCTGTTTGTTTACTGTGTTGTTGGATTATATAAATTGTGTGATTAGTACTGGCCCCGTTTATTGTTTTAAAAACTGTGGTGATCCATTCGGTGATGGTGAGCAGTTTTTGAGCAGGTATGAGTCGAGTTACACGGGATAGCTGGGAGGTGCCACTTTCAGATGATATAGTCTTCCGCTGTAGCCTGAGTAGTTCATTAAAAATTTCATTTAGTTGAGTAGGTAGTTGGTTTTGAGAACATGGAACCGTATTTTGGTATTGGTTTTGGTTTGTAACTTTTCACTAAAGTTTTACTATTTAAATGTTATTTCGTTATTGTCTTATGATTATCATTGCCTCAGAAAACCGAGATGGTAGCATCTTTATACCTGAGTAGTCCTGGTAAGGCACTTGGCGTATGGGGGTGTTACAAAATGGTATCAGAACGACGATCCGAAACCTGTAACATATGAATCTAATGAATATAGGGAGTCAATTAAAATGAACCCGGGGTAAAGGTTGTAGGAGCTAATTCAAAGACTTCGGAGACGTCCTAAAGTCGCGAACTCACCCTACAATTTTGAACCGGTCAAATGGGGGTATATGTCAAGGTCGTATGTGGTGATTGTTAGCTTGTATGAGAATGTGACGATATATGTTGTGAATTGATGGATGTTGGGAGTAGAAGATTGATGTGGTGATTGAAAAGTTAGTGAAGTACATATATGTATGTTGTTCGTATAAGAAGCATGATGGTTGTTTATTATGTGGCTGTTGATAACATGAAGTAGTGTAATTGTTGCTCATATGAGGAGTTGTGTAGAATTGCATGTTTAGCTATATTATAATGTTGAGTTTATAAAGTTGTATAGTATGTTGGGATATGAGAGATAACATGCGGGTAGTATATACGGGTCAGCATGACTCGATCGAGTAGGGGGTACTCGATCGAGTAGGTGAGGTACTCGGTCTAGTGGGTCTTACTCGATGGAGTGGGTATTTGATGTTTTTATAACCAGAATCGTGTTTTTGGGCACTCGATCGAGTACATTATGTACTCGATCGAGTAGGGGGTCACTCGATCGAGTGGCTGTGCTACTCGGTCGAGTATGTTATAGATCAGAAGGGCTGTTTTAGGTCTGATGTCGGGGCACTCGATCGAGTATGGTGGGCACTCGATCGAGTAGCCTCTACTCGATCGAGTAGGTTTAGGCACTCGATCAACTGTGTTCTGGGCAGTCTGTTTTCGTGTTTTGGGGTTATAGTGTGTATGTTTATATCTACCCTTTCTTATATAGTTTCAAGATGCCGCCCAAGAGAAACGCTTTGTATGCGAGAGCTAAGAGCATGAACATCGACGATGTAGTTATGATGTTGGAGCATCAAGATACTCTTACGGAGGCCCTAAAGAAAGTGGGAAAGGATAAGGAGGTTGATCACTCCTAGATCAGCCTTTATATAGCAAGGTTTAACCCAAAAGAGTACAAGGGGACCGGGGAGCCTAATCTTCTTGACAACTGGCACCGTGAGATGGAGAACATAGTGGACCTGGTACACTGTCCTGATGAGATGAGAGAAGAACAAGCTGCGTTCTTCTTGAGGGAAGCAGCTGGTGAGTGGTGGGACAAGGTGAAGGTGAGTGCTAGGGAGATGTATACGAACTAGGGCTTACCTGCTATACCTTGGGAAGAGTTTTGGAGGGCTATGAGGAAAGAGTTTTTACCTGAGCATGTGAGGAGTAAGCTGAGGGAGGAGTTTGATGGGTTTAGGATGACATCTGATATGTTAGTGGCTGAGTAATACAAGCAGTATAATGAGAAGTCTAGGTATGCTGAAGACATGGGTTTGAGTGAGGAGAACCTAGCGCTGAGATTTGAGAGGGGGTTGACCCCTAAGATCATGGATAAGTTACCCGTGGGAGTCCTTACCGATATTTAAGGAAGCGTATGAGGGGCTGGGAGAGCTGAGAGGTTGGTGGAGATGGCTCAGGAGAGAGTAGTTGAGAAAAGAAAGCCTGAGAGTGAAGGTGGTGACCAATCTAGTCACAAGAAAGGCAACCACAATCAGGCTAGAGCGTTTTCTTCTTGGTCAGGTTCAGTGCTGGGGCTTCCTTTGGGCGTGGCCGTATGAGTGGTAGTGGTAGTTGGGGGATGACCTTCTATGGCTGTGGCGGTGTAGGCCATAAGAGACATGAGTGTACGAGTTTACCTGGAGCTTTTCAGAGATCGGCTCAGGGGAGCTATTCTTAGGGGCCGGCACAGAGTTATGCGAGCAATAGACCGTCTGGGTCATGGTCTAACCGGGGAAGTCAGAGCTATCAGGGTGGAGGTAACCGCAATGGCGGTAATTCCTATCAGAAACCAGCTACGAACAATAACAACGATCGGGGTCGGGTGCTAAACCGACCACATCGGCCAAGATCTTGTCCAGGGAGGTGGACAGAAGACCAGTGGAAAGTTGTTCATGATGGACAAGAAAGCAGCTGAGGATGATGCACATGTTATCACTAGTACTTTTCTTGTTAACGGTATTCATACTTTGTTTTGTTTGATTCGGGGGCGTCTCAGTCGTTTGTATCTTCGAGTCATGTTAAACGGTTGGGTTTGAGGGTATATGAGTCTGTAAGTGAGAAAGTTTTTATACCGTCGGGTGAGTTTGTATCATGTGGGAGGTTGTATAGGGATGTATCTATGATAGTTGGGCAAGTTGATCTACCTGTAGACTTGCTAGAGATTCCTTTTGATGGTTTTGAGATGATAGTCGGGATGGATTGGTTGGGAAAGTAGAAAGCTAAGATAGACTGTCATCAAAAGAAAGTGTCTTTGAGAGGTCCTAAGGGCGTTAGTGTGTCTTATCGTGGGTTTGTTGTCAAACCCAAAGTTAAGTTGATTGCAGCTGTTACCTTGAAGTCCTATCTGAGGAAGGGATGCCCTTTAATCTTGTGCCATGTGAGAGATGACCGAATAGAGAGTCCGACAGTTGATCAGATACCAGTGGTGGGTGAGTTTGCAGATGTCTTTCCAGAGGAGATTTCGGGGTTACTACCGAAGAGGGAGATAGATTTCACGGTTGAGTTGAAACCGGGGACGGGGCCAATCTCTAAGGCACCGTAACGGATGGGTCCTAAGGAGATGGAGGATCTCAGGAAGCAGTTAGATGATCTGATAGAGAAGGGATACATTAGACCTAGTGTATCGCCATGGGGAGCACCAGTTCTTTTCGTGAAGAAGAAAGATGGGAGTTTGAGGTTATGTATAGACTACAGGGAGCTGAACCGAGTGACGGTGAAGAACAAGTATCCTTTGCCAAGGATAGATGACCTGTTTGATCAGTTGAGTGGTGCATCACTCTTTTCCAAGATTGATTTGAGGTCGGGGTACCATATCAGGTGAAGATTATAGAGGTGGGCATACCAAAGACAGCTTTCACGTCGAGGTATGGCCATTATGAGTATGTGGTGATGCCGTTTGGGTTATCTAATGCACCGGCTGTGTTTATGGATTTGATGAACAAAATCTTCAGACAATTTTTGGACAAGTTTGTAGTGGTGTTTATCGATGACATCTTAGTCTACTCCAAGAGTAAGGAGGAGCATGAGGAGCATCTGAGGATTGTGTTGCAGACTTTGAGGGAGCATGAGTTATATGCTAAGCTGTCCAAGTGTGAGTTCTGGTTAGACAAAGTTGCTTTTCTGGGGCATGTGATCTCTAAGGATGGGGTAGCTGTGGATCCGGCAAATATTGAGGAAGTGACAAAGTGGGAAGCACCAAAGAATGTTGCTGAGATCAGGAGTTTCTTGGGTTTAGCCGGATACTACAGACGGTTCGTGAAAGATTTCTCCAAGATTGCTAGACCTATGACAGCGTTGATGAGGAAAGAGAACAGGTTTCGTTGGGATGAGAGTTGTGAGACGGCGTTCCAAACATTAAAGGAGCGTTTGACCACAGCTCCTATCTTAGCATTGCCTGAAGGGATCGAGAACTTTGAGGTGTATACAGATGCCTCAAAGAACGAGTTGGGATGTGTGTTGATGCAGAACGGTAAAGTGATTGCCTATGCTTCTAGGCAATTAAAGCCTTATGAGGAGAATTATCCCACACACGATCTAGAGTTGGGTGCAGTGGTGTTTGCTCTCAAGATTTGGAGACATTACCTTTATGGGGCGACCTTTAAGGTATTTTCTGATCACAAGAGTCTCAAGTACATCTTCACTCAAAAGGAGTTGAACATGAGACAGAGGAGATGGATGGAGCTGATTGGCGATTATGATATGGATATTATCTACCATGAAGGGAAAGCCAATGTTGTTGCAGATGCTTTGAGTAGGAAGAGTGTACATTCTTTGTGTACAGCTCTATCTTTGATGAGGTTGAGAGATAAGGTGGGGAGGTTTGGGATACATATGATGCAGAGAGGGGATGCGATGGGAGATTTGACAGTGCAACCTGATCTTTATGACGATATTCGAGGTAAACAGGCGTTGGATCCTAAGATGGTTGAGTGGAGAGCTGGAGTAGAGAAAGGGATAGTGTCTCGATTCTCTATTCATACAGATGGTAGTTTGAGGTTTGATGGTAGGTTGTGTGTCCCTAGTGATGAGGAGCTGAAAAAGACAATCATGACAGAGGCACATTGTACACCGGATTCAGTACATTCAGGTGGTGACAAGCTGTACAAGGATTTAAAGAACACGTTCTGGTGGCCTGGGATGAAGAAAGAAACAACTGAGTTTGTGGCCCGTTGTTTGAGAGTTAAAGGGGAACAGCGACGACCACAAGGTAAGATTCAGTCTTTAGAGGTACCTGAGTGGAAGTGGGAATCCATTTCTATGGATTTTATCGTGGGTTTGCCAAAGAGTCAACAGGGTAACAATATGATATGGGTAATAGTGGATCGACTGACCAAGTCAGCTCATTTTGTGCCAATGAAAGATACATGGACTAAAGCACAATTAGCTATGGCTTATCGGAAGAATGTGCTAAAGTTACATGGAGTCCCTAAGGACATAGTATCTAACAGAGATGCGAGATTTATCTCAAGGTTTTGGAAAGAGTTACATGAATCTTTGGGAACAACTTTGAAGATGAGTACAGCATTTTATCCTGCGACAGACGGTCAGACTGAGAGAACGATCAAGACTCTTGAGGATATGTTGCGAGCTTGTGTGATGGACTTTGGTGGTAGCTGGGAACAGAGGCTGGATTTGATAGAGTTTTCTTACAACAACAGCTATCACACTAGTATTGGTATGGCACCGTTCGAGGCCTTATATGGGAGGAGATTTAGGAGTCCGATTTGTTGGGACGATAGTGTTGAGGCATTGGTTCTAGGACCAGAAATGGTGCATGAGATGGTTGAGCAGATTAAGAAGATCAGGGAACGGATGAGAGCAGCTCAGGATAGGCAAAAGAGTTATGCAGATCTACATCGCCGGGATATAGAGTTTCAGGTTGAGGACAAGGTTCTTCTGAAAGTGTCCCTTATGCGTGGGGTTATGAGATTTGGGAAGAAAGGCAAGCTGAGTCAGAAGTTCATAGGGCCTTATGAGATCTTAGAGTGGGTTGGAGAGGTTGCATATTGTCTGGCTTTACCAGGTGCGTTAGAGAGAGTGCATAATGTGTTTCATGTATCTCAGCTGCGGAAGTATGTGAGTGATCCCTCACATGTGTTAGAGGCAGAGAGCTTAGAGCTAGATGAGTCCTTGTCATATCTTGAGGTGCCTAAGCAGATTCTTGACCGGAAGGTTAGGAAGACTAGGAGTGGTGAGACAGTTTTGCTTAAGATCCTTTGGTCTAACCACGAGTCTGAGGAAGCTACATGGGAGGCAGAGGAGGCCATGAGAGAGCGTTACCCTTTCCTTTTTGATCAGGTATGTATGGTTACGGGGACGTAACCTTGTTTCTTTTAGGGGGGTAGGAGATGATCGCGAAGAGTTTTTAAGAACTTTTTATACCTTTTTATGTTGTGTCGGTATGTTTGTTGTGGTTGAGTCGGGTTGAGTTTGGCTTAGTAACATGTTTTATGTTGAGTTTTGTTTCGGTTGTTGAGTCGGGAGTGTAGTAGTGTGTGTCTTTGTTTTGTTGTGGTTTGAACTTCGGGGACAAAGTTCTTTTTAAGGAGGGAAGACTGTAATACTACGGTTTTATGAGTCTCTGGGTACTCTATCGAGTGGGCCTTACTCTGTCGAGTAAGGGTGTGTTACGTTTTAAAATAGTTTCTGACCTGTTGGGTACTCGATCGAGTAACCTGGATACTCGATCGAGTAGGAGGCACTCGATCGAGTATGTCAGCTACTCGATCGAGTAGCCGGTTTACGGGGGGATGATTTGTCGGGTTTTGTTAATAATGAAATTTAGTATATAATCACTTCTGTCACTTTCTTAATACACTTTACAAACCTAAATACTTTCAAAAGAGAAAACAATCTACGTTCTTCGCATCAATCGCATTGTTGACAAATCCCGGAGCTTGGAAGGTCGGATTTCACCATTCTTTATACCTTTGTGATCCTTGCATCGAGGGTAAGATCTACGTACTGTTTTTATAGTATTTCGTTAAAGTTAGTTAAACCCTAATTTGGGGATTTGGGGGTTTTTTTGTGTTTCTTGATTGGTAGTAATGGTATGATTGTATGTTAGGAGGAGGATTCGTAGAAGAAGCCTTTTGAAATCAGCTGTTGATATCGTCTGACTGTGTTGCTTTCCAGGTAGTGTTTCCCTACTCAGTATTAGTCCCATCATGTGTTGTTGGTGTTTTGCGATTGTTGAATATTATCATACTCGTATTGTGACGATTGTTGGATTTGGTTGTTGATAGTAGTTGTGATTGATTGTATCTGTCTGTGTTCTTCGGGACGCATCCCTGGCTGAGTGGAGTCACTTGCGGGAGTGGCTTCACACCCATTATTCGCCTTCTGTGGAACCCGCCACAGAAGGGATGTGCACTTTAAGGAATTTGGGTTTATCGCTCGATGGAGATGAGCGGGGATTAGGTGGGAACGGCTGCGGTCCTCCACTGGCGGCGTGGAGTGACCTGTTGGGATGGGCAGTCTGACAGGGCTACACACTTTAGTGTGTAGTCAGTATTGTGGAGTTGGGAATGGAGTTCGGAGGATATCTGTGATGATTGAGCTGTTTGTTTACTGTGTTGTTAGATTATATAAATTGTGTGATTAGTACTGACCCCGTTTATTGTTTTAAAAACTGTGGTGATCCATTCGGGGATGGTGAGTAGTTGTTGAGCAGGTAAGAGTCGAGCTACATGGGATAGCTGGGATGTGCCACTTTCAGATGATGATAGAGTCTTGCGCTGTAGCCTGACTAGTTCATTAAACATTTCATTTAGTTGAGTAAACAGTTGGTTTTGAGAACATGTAACCGTATTTTGTTATTTGGTTTTGGTTTGTAACCTTTCACTAAAGTTATACTATTTAAATGTTGTTTCGTTATTGTCTTATGATTATCATTGCCTCGGGCAACCGAGATGGTAGCATCTTTATACCTGAGTGGTCCTGGTAAGGCACTTGGAGTATGGGGGTGTTACACATATATTTTAATTCTTATTTATCAGATTTTAATTTTTTTATCTTTTAATTTACGGTTTTAAGTTATTTATTTAATTAAATTCGTTCTTAGTTGATTTGCAGTCTAATTTTTCAATGGACCGAGTTTTATTCAAATGATCATTTTAAAATCAAAACCCAAGCTTTTTCCGAGATATTTTAAAAGGTGTTTAACATCTTCTAATTTTATTTGCTCACATAATATCTTATCATTCACACATCTATCCCTCTTGCAAAAAAATTATTGAACGTAACCCTGCTTCCGCCTTTCTGCTTCCGCCGTTCTTCTCAGCTCAAACAAAATTTACGTACGTACTTGCCTTCTTGCTTCTTTATTTCCGTTTTACAAATTATTCTACGTACATGCTTCCTTTCTTGCTTCTTTATTTGGATTAACATTCTCTTATCATCCGTTCATCCTATTCTAAGGGTAAATTGATTACTCTTATCTTTCTTATCCTAGTTTTTATCTAGATTAATGATTCATATGTTTTACACATATGTAGTTTATGTTTTTAAAGGTTTGTAGAGGAGATATTGAAGGCTAGCATATGTGAATTCGGATTCGTAACAAGGTAACTTCGACGTTTCTCGGTATTAAATCGATTTAATTGTTGTAGTTGTATGTATTATTGGATTTTTAATGTTTTATGATGATTTATTGATACATATGATTTTTGAAACCTTTAATTTCTGATCTTTTGATATCCATAATTTATTTTGACTATGTATAATTTTATTTTGTCAATAGGGTATTTATTTTGGTTGATTTACAAGTTTTATGATCAAATCGATTGTTTTTATATTAGGGTTTTAATAATTCGTTTTTATAATTTAAACTGATGTAAATTATTTTTATGGGTTAAATGATAGATTTTAAGATACCATGACTTTTCGTGGTAATTATTTTGGAGTTTTAGTATTTATTTCGTAATTTAAAGTATTGATGCAGTTTCTGCGATTATAGCGATTCTGTTCGGTTTTAATTATGTTAAAAATACAAAATAAAATTATAAATTCACAAGATTTTAGTATCTGGTAGAGACATGGAGTATTAGGTTGTGTATATATTTGTAGGTCTTCAATCATTATTTTCGATTTATGGTGTATTTTACAAGTTTGATGAAAACCGTTGTTAAATCTGTCAAATATATTTGTCTGTTTGTAAAAATCATATCACCTGTTTTTATTTTGAATTTTCAAAAGTGTAAAGAATAGACTCCTGTTATTTTAAAGTGTAGAGTCTGCATAAAATATTTCATAAGATTTAAATTTACGGTTTGGTCAGAATAAATTATTTGTGAACAGCTCGCCTGTAAAACGCGTTTCTGACTTCTCTCAAAGATTCATTTTTAAAAGATATTTTTTTTTTTGATACAGTAGCTAATCTTTTTCTCAATGAAGCTTTATAATGTTTACTTATGTTTAAAATTATGTCTTGCCTTAAAATATTTTTCTAAAAGTGAATTCATGAACTGAAACATTATGGGTGACGTTTTCTGGCAGTTTTTATAAATGAATTTTTAGACCCCTGATACTTTCGTAATTTAAAGTTGGTCAAAAAAAATTACTGCAATTTACATGCCATCACTTCTACCACTCAACTAGTTAAACTACACACATAAATAAATCTCATAGTTTCACTACAAGGTTTAGTAACCGTCACAACATGAAGCATACGTGCAACAACAACAACTTCTACTTCATACATAAGAAATGAATAACAAATCCAACCATAACTGTATCATACTACGTAAATCTAATAGTAAACTCATATTTTCTCATTAATTTAACCATCATGTGTCAAATTCATCAAATCATATCACTAAGCATAGTAGTATTTACCTATTTTTAAACATAAGATGGTAGCACATATAAAGTAAATATTCCATTTCATGTACTTAGTAAATTTCCAAGCTCCCAAGTCAGTAACATATACCTGTTCATATAAGCTATGTCCCATATCATGTTCATTCAATTCCCCCTACTCACACGTTAATAACATTATCACCTTAATATGCAACATATTACAGCAACCAACTTTCACACCACCGTACTTGTTACAGTTAATAACATACTCAAGAAACCAAGCCACACAACAATCTAGTTATCATTCATGCTCATAATTCTTTACAAGATCAATCATCTCAACTCATCATTCGAACTCCAATATAATCATATCGGAAGTCATACCGTCTACCATACTTATCAACAAGTTCTAAGTATCCCTTTGACCCCACCACGCTTATCACTAGACTTACATCAAATCACAACATAATAAACCACTCAACATACAACGAAACAAGACATTATAGAAACAAATATCATTCTAAACGAAGCACAGAAGCATAATTCGACATTTACCACATTCCTTTAATTTATACTGTGACTATGTTACTATTTTCCAGATTCATCTCAAAATCGTTTGCATGAAATAATACCGATATGGCCAACTTATAGCAGAAAAAGGTGTACACGATCGCAGTCAAACACAAATATTGACACACATTATGCAAAATATAATGTTTCAGATAATCTTTACAAAGTACTCAAATTCTTCTACCAATTATTTCATGTTAACACTTAATCTACTCGAATCTTGTTCAGGATTATTGTAGCAACGAGTACTATGATTATCCGTGTTCAGAAATAAATTGACTAGTAAAACATCATACATACAACTAGTTCAAATCATTTATAACGTATATTTATACACAAACGAGTTCCACATAAATTAAAGCAAACGTTGTCCCAAACGTTGGAAACGATTTCAAACAATGCTCATCCTGGCAATATAATGTACAATGTACTATGTGATATTTCAAATTAATATGTTGGCATCTAATTTACACAGGTTATTCAATTTCATTACTCAGTCCGCAGCGTCCACCATTAACTTGACTAAATCTAGCATGTCAACCAACACAATGTCATCTTATTAGCTGTGCCATGGCATTATCTTTGCGATTAAAACTTAGAACTGAATTGTATACTTTAACACAGATTTTAGAACATGCTGACACTTAAAATTGTTCAAGACAAAATTTTTTTTATACGATTAAACTAACTAGGCTCAATAAAATTTATTCCAATACAAAGATCCAGGTCTCATCAAATACTTGCAAAATATGAATCTACTTCGACATCAAATTGCTAACCAAAGGCCATTACTTTAACATTATACTTCCTCCCTAAACACCCTAGATTAATCACACTACTTCAAAATTGTACTCTTTGAACAATCAGATTAATTCCGAAAATGTGGTAATTAACCCCCATAACTTTATCCAATTGTGAGATTAAGCCCAATAACTTACAAATGTAGGAATTAGGCCCCATAACTTTGGCAAAAAGTAAAATTCAACTCAATTTCTCTTTTCAACTTAAACCGTATCATTAAATCATTTTATATATAAGTTCTTTGTACACTAAATAATTATTAACATTTTAAAAGTATTTATTTAATTTATTAACATAATTTTTAGAATATTTTTAATATTTTTTTACTAAATTTATTATAATTCACATACATATGAGAGTACATTTACAAATTTTTAATTTTGTTTAATTCATTCAAATATTTGTTTCCAACAACGTGTAATAAATTGCATTCATAATTTTAAATCTTAAATAAGTTTTATTGTATACTTATAAATTATATTGATGAATGAAATTGAATTTTTTTTGTGCAATTTCGGTTGAAAATAAAAATTTGGGTTGAATTTAAGTTTTTATCAAAATTATGGGGCCTAATTACTACGTATGTAAGATACGGGGCCTAATCTCACAATTGGCTAACGTTATTGGGGCTAATCACCTCTTTCGTGGATTCATATGTAGCTAATTCAGCCATGCCATTCATTTGAAGACAATTAGACGACGACACATCTCATAGTAACCCTTCATCGAGACATATGATCCAAATTTTAAAGAAAGGCAATTAACCACAAATTAACTGAATTTTACAACAAACTTTCCCAAATTTTATATCAGGTTAATATTTGGAACTCGACTGAACTCGTCAATACTGAAATTAAACATATAGTTACTGTAAGATAGTCACCAAAGTAGAACAATTGTACATAATAAATCCATCAGTCTTAACTCCTTTACTAAAGAATCATTCATAACAAAAGCAATTAACTTAAGAATACAAAGGACCATGGATAACGAAATTTCACATATGCATCAATGATCTTAATAAACACATTTGCACATTTCACTTTATTCTTCTTAATTACTTCATGGTAATGTATATAGCCATGACATGGAATAATTCGAAACATAGCATATGGTCGACCCAATATACAATGTACTATTTTTAGTGTACATCACTTATTCACCCTTTTATCTGGCACTTGACATCTATGCGCAAATGGTCAGTACCCATGCCAACTGTCTCATTATCCACGTATCTACTCTAACTCGATGTCCTTAGTCCATAACAAGTAATTGACAGTTATTCGCAGTAGTAGTTACAATTAGTGATTTCCAATGACAAGTGTGTCACGTCCGCCTGATTATTCTCACTACTACTGATTTAATCTCATCCACTTTATCAACACTATAATCATGTTATGATTTCACACCATTTATAAAATTTCATTGTACGCACAAATATCTGCTCTTAATCATGTCGTTGTCATTCTCTTTTTTAGAACATAGCATAACCTTCGAATTCATATCATCAAGCATACGTTTATAACCGTTTAACCAATACAACTTTTATTAGAAGCTTGTCAACAAACACAGAGGCATCAAGTCTATCTACCCATCCTTTACCCGTATCGCAGTAACCGATTCAAAGCTGGAATGATCAGACCAGGGACATCTCACCAATCTTTTTAAGGGCTCCTAACCAAATCCTCCCCGGGGTTCATTTTTCTTTAGACTCATTCTAAGTTCATTGGGTTCATTCATTCAGGCCTGTAAGATCGTTCGCTCTAATACCACTTTGTAACACCCCTATTTAAGCAGGAGCCTTTAGCAAGACATTTTCGATTAAATGGAACCGTTACCATCTCAGTTTTCCGAGGCAATGAATATCAAATTAAACAATTCAAAGGAACTTTAAATAATTTGCTTCTCAAATATGTAACAGTCTCAAAACAACCATTAAAATACTTTAATTCAACTGTCGAAAGAAAAGATACAACTGAGTTGCTTAACAAAATAAATGTCGTAGTAGTTTATTGTGAAGTTTAATTTCTGGTGATACTAGACTCGGCCTCAATTCTCGTCAAGCGTCCAACTTTTTAGAATAGCAATCACAATAGCTACTAATCAGAACGTGCTTTATTAACTTCTACCCATTCAAGTGGAAATCATTGAATGGATCGACACAGGCCACCGCGAAAATAGGTGATAATTTGACACAAGATACAAACACGTCAACCACTGAGTAAGTAGGGTTGTAACCAGCATGCCAATAATAATAAAGATGCTAATAAAACGGATAATGGAATGTGTACCACTGCAACAAAAGAATAGTAAACATAACCATTGGGTGTTCGGTCTCCCGTCTTATACGAGCCAACCGTCACCCCTCTGTCAGCAAGTATGGCATAACTCCCTAGTCACCGTGCTCATACCAAATGGTGCAACTCCCTAGCCACCGTATTGTATCATCTCCACGCAACTCACACCATGGCACCACTCCCTTGTCCCCATGCCTTAATCACACCATACACTGACACAACTCCTTGGTCACCGCACCTCACAAATAGTAGTAAGATATACTCATACAATGGAACGTATGCCAATGCATAATAACTAACTTTTGAATAATAAAGAATAACACAAATAACCATAATGTCGATCGACTATCCATGACTGTCGATCGACTTACCTTCCCTGTCAAACGACAATTACCTGTTAGCTGTCGATCGACTATAATTAGTTGTCGATCGACCATAATTCGAATGTCTATTGACATTTCTCATAGACACTCAGTATTACGCATTAATCATTTAACAATACGACGAACAAGCCTGCAATATGACATAAACAGTAATAAGGGTGAGTTTGGTAGCCCTACCTGTTAGAGTATGTGTCCTCGACAATAATGCGATCACATGTTTAAATCTCATATTAAGAATGCTGAGGGAAAGTAATATTTTATCGTCAACTGATCCACATTAATCGGTAATGATTTGCTGAATAGAGTTTGCCATTACTGCCGTATAACGGTGGTGATCAGATGATCCCTTAAGGTCATACCTCTAGGGTAACACTCTTAATTGATTAAATAATTAATTGTATGTTGATACAAGTTAATTAATTCCTTAAAATTGATCAAATGATTTTGTGAGTAAGAATACGTATCTTATTGTAATTCGATTAAATAAGATTCTTACTAAGTAATTAAATTGTTTTATTATTTAGGTTTATTTATTGTTTATGAAAAAATTGAAATAAGAATGAATGGTTTATTATAAATACAAGTTGTTGTGATTTATAATACTATGACCCATTTTATGTACTTGTAATTGTGAATTACTAGTTAATTTTGTATGTGATTTATTTTGTTTATATATAATGACTTTTAATAAATTAAAAATGCATTATTTAATTACATGTATATTAACATGACCAAAATGTCACACTATGCAAATTGACAATTGACAAAACTAAAATGGACCATTTTAAGTCCATCGTGCTGTTTAAATGGAGGGTGTAGGGGTTGGTTGTGTTTTGTTCTATTAATTAGAGGGAACATAATGATGCCCTACTAATCATAGGCTTGCATGCCTACATTTTGAGAAGAACAAACTTGAAAAAGCATTGGGCACTCTTCCCTCTACCCACCCGGCCACCCCATGCAAAAGAGGAGAAGTTTTTTCTCTTCTTTTATTATTCATTCATTCTTACTAAAAATTATTCATTGATAATTTTTCCATATTCTCTCTAGATATTGTGAAGAACTAATTAGAAGTAAAACTCACAAATTACTAATATTCTTCCACCATTACTAGAAGTAGTAAAACAATAATATTAGTTATAATTTTAAGGGCTCATATTCTAATTTCTAGTATATAAATTAGCATATGAATTAAGGGTGATTACCTTGGTACAAATCCTTGAGGAGTAGATTCTACTATTGAATCTAAGGGTTTTGTTGGAGCATTTGGATTTTCTTAAGAAGACTAATTTGGTAATAGACCGATTAGTATAAACCATTAATCCCTTATTGTAAGTAGATCGGTTTTCTTCGTACTTTGTATTATTTTGTTATGCATGCATAAGATCTAGTTAGTTTATGACTAAACTAAATTTGATTAAGTTATTAGAAGTGTCTAATAAGAGGTTAATGAATCTTATACTACCTTTTGCAATCCATGCACAATTAGCAATCTTAACAACGATCTTCTACAAATCTGTCACCTATAGCAAGAATACAATATATGCAATTACTATAACGAACGATTTACAACAATTATTATTGAATTTCCTCAAATTCCCATCTAGGGTTTGGTCTACACGGTTTAGGGCATCGATTCCCATGAGTCCAATATGATAACCACTGATTAAGACCAAATATCTAGCAACTTACGATGAGTAGGCATGAATTACCAAATATATGTGTGTTTTGTAACTGGCAAAAGTGTATTATGATGATCAGGGTTAGGTATATATAGGTTTAGGGTTAAGTTATAGTAAAATAGAATCACAATAGGATATCGTCTAAACGCGTTGCTGTATACACTGACTCACTTGATCGACAGAGAGACTAAAACACAATCTTGCACCTCGGCTTAGTCGATCGATACACCCTCCCAGTCGATCAACTAAAATACCAAACTCCAGCCTCTAACGCTCACATCCAGTCGATCGATACACATTCCAAGTCGATCGACTAAAGTGACGCACTTCTAACAACACTTTTAGTTTAACGCCTAGCCAAAATCACAGGTAGTACACCGACCACGGCACTGAATTTGATAATCAAGCTTTCATAGAATTTTGTGGGGAAATGGTGTTGGCATAATTTCTCAGCACGACAAACTCCCCAACAAAACGGTATTGTGGAACAAATGAATATAACTCTAGAGGACAGGGCACGTACTATGCTTTTGTGTAGTGGTCTTCCTCGTAATTTTTGGGCAGAAGCTGTTAGTACTGCATGCTATGTGCATAACCGAGCTATGATTAGACCCATCCTTAAGAAGACTCCCTATGAGCTTCTTAAAAGACGGAAGCGAAATATCTCTCACCTTCGTTGCTTTGGGAGCAAATGCTTCGTTCATAATAATAGGAAAAATAGGCTAAGTAAATTTGATCCCAGAAGTGACGAGGCTATTTTTATTTGATATTCTAATCATGGTAAAGCTTATAAAATCTTTAATAAAAGAACTTTATGTATTGAGGAAAGTGTGCATGTAATGTTTGATGAAAATCATTCCGTTGAAAAGCCTATAAAGGATGAAGAAGAAGATGAAAATGAACCAGATTTTCGACTATCTAGGGATGATCCTCCAGAGTTGGATGAGGAGGAAAAAGAAATTGAGGGCATTAATGATGAACTTGAAAATGCTTCAAATGATAAAGAAAAGCGAGCTGAAGTTATAGTTGATGATACTACAACTTCTTCTCAGCGCAAGAATTTTGAATCTGAAGTTGTAGTTGATGATGCTACAACCTTGAATTCAAATCAAAGTATAGAATCCAGAGTTTTACCTGATTCTATTACTACCCCAGGATTGAATTCAAGGGGAACAACTCTTGATTCCGAATCATTTGAGGAAGGTAACTCAAGTTCTATTAATGATGAAGAACCTCAAGTTTCTAAGAAATAGAAATAAAAACACTCTCATCCAATGGATAACATCCTTGGAAATCTGAAAAAAGGATTTTAAACTCGAAGATCTTTGAACAACTTTTGTTCATTTTATTCCTTTTTATCAACCATTGAACCTACAAATATCAAAGAAGCTATTGCAGAGTCCGATTGAATAATTGCCATGCAAGAAGAGCTGCAACAGTTCGAAAGGCACAAAGTTTGGCACTTAGTTCCAAGGCCAAGAAATCGAACTGTAATTGGCACAAGATGGGTGTTTAGAAACAAATTGGATGACGCAGGATTTATTTTGAGAAACAAAGCAAGATTGGTTGTGCAAGGATACAATTAACAAGAAGGAATTGACTGTGACGAGACCTTCCTCCCGTTGCTCGACTTGAGGCTATTAGACTCCTAATAGCTTTTTCCGCTCACAAAGGACTCAAATTATTTCACATGGACGTTAAGACCACTTTTCTTAATGGGTATCTACAAGAAGAAGTATTTATAGAGCAACCCCCGGGATTTCTGAATAGCAAGTTTTAAAACCATGTTTTTAAATTAGATAAAGCTTTATATGGTTTGAAATAAGCTCCTAGGGCTTGGTACGACAGATTATCCAAGTTTTGACTTGAAAGTAATTTCGAAAGAGGATCTGTCGACAAAACCTTGTTTTTGAAATCCGAGGGTTCTGATTTGTTATCTGTTCAAATTTATGTTGATGATATTATTTTTGGATCAACTAATAATAAATTGTGTGAGTACTTCTCATAATTAATGACGTCAGAATTCGGGATGAGCATGATGGGAGAACTCAAATTCTTCCTAGGACTACAAATCCAACAAACAAGTGAAGGCATTATAATTCACCAACATAAATACATCAAAGAGCTAATCAGGAAATTTGGCATAGAAAACTCACATTCAATGTCAACTACAATGGTCACAGAGAAGAAATTATCTAAAGAGGAAGATGGTAAGAGTGTCGATGAGACAACTTATCTAGGTATGATTGGCTCACTTCTTTATTTAACTGCAAGTTGACAAGATTTCATGTTTAGTGTATGTGTTTGTGCTCGATTTCAATCGTGCCCTAAAGAATCACATTATTGCAGTAAAGAGGATTTTGAGGTATTTGATTGGTACGTCTAAATTATACTTATGGTATCCTATGAATTATAGTTTTGATCTTATAGGGTATTCAGACGTAGATTATCTAGGTTGTTCACTTGATAGAAAAAGTATCTCTGGCAGAGCTGCGTTTGTTGGACCATGCATAATATCATGGGGCCTGGGGGTCAAAGAAGCAGAATTCAGTCGCCCTAACTACAGTTGAAGACGAATATATTGCAGCCGCATTTGTATGTTCTCAATTATTATGGCTTAAGCAACAATTATCTAATTATGGTATTAATGTTGGATGCGTTCCTATTTTATGTGATAATACGAGTGCTATTACTATTTTAAAAAACCCTGCACATCACTCACGCACTAAGCACATAGAATTACGACATCATTTCTTAAGAGACCAAGTAGAAAAGGGCAACATAAAACTTGAATTTTGTAGTATGGAAAAATAATGGGCAGATATTTTGACAAAGGCATTGGCTAGAGATCGTTTTGAGATTTTACGGTTGGAAATTAGTTTCATTGGTGGAACCTAAGCTTGTAAAAAGTATTTCTAATCTTAATGACTGACTAGAATTAGACGAGATTGTATGACTGTGTCCGTATTTTCCGCTACTAGTATATTCATGTCTAATATTATATTATTTTACGAGAATATTCCGTCTGCTAGTCAATTATATTTTATGTTTATTACGAACCAATTTTTCCATCACAATATCTTTCCTAAATTTTATCCTAGCAGAAAATAATATGTGAAATATCTTCACTATTATACTTTGACTAAAACACTCCTTGTTACCTTTTTTTCTCCATATAATTTACCTAATCTTATCCTTTAAGATTTACCCTAGATTTCTATTTTAAAAAAAAAATTAATCTTACCATATAACTCCCCATCGCTGTTTCCCTCTTCCTACTTCTACCACAAGTCAGATATAATCACTTCCCCATAAATACACAATTCCCTCACGTCAAAATCACCATCATCATACTCACATACACTCTCAAACACTCAAACCTTCACAACTTTTAACGCACATATCATCATCTCTTCATTGCACCAAAACCAACTGATGTGACCATAATTAGTGCATATTTAGCCCCCGAATTAGCCTTGTTCCCATGCTTTTTAGTGCATATTTGGGTCATTTATTATCTTTAGTTCTTTGTTTTGCATATTCTTTGAGATTTTGATCCCTTGGTAGGAAAGGAGTAAGAATCTTGCATTTCCATGGCAAAGCGAGACTAAATTGATCGAATTCAATGACCAAGCATCAAGAAGAGACAAGATTAGAAGGCCTTTGTATATATGCTAGTAGATGAGCAATGTTGAGAAAGGATCCTTGAGTCCCCAAGGAAATCCCCAAGGAATTTATGAAGAAAAGGGAAGAAAAGAAGAAGAAGTCTTGCTGAGGCACAATCCGTGCGGATTGTCTACAATCCGGCCGTCCTCCACCTGCACAATCCGTGCGGTTTTCCACCAAGACGCTCGGGTTTAGCCACCACAATCCGCCCGGATTCTCTTGAATCCGCTGGGATTCCATCGACAGAATCCGCCCGTCCCGACCCTGATCCGCTCGGATTCCTCTACAGCGCATTTTCGTCTTCTCCAAGCTACAAAGAAAGAAGCCCTTCCTTCGGAAAATACCGGCTCCTCCCTGCTCAATCTAAAAAGTGTAATTACTAGTTTAGCCCTTAGTTAACCCTAATGCATCCCCCTAATTTCCACTATAAATACCCCATTAATCTAATTAGAAGAGCATGTTCTTATTATCAACAATTAGAGTAGTTAATATCAATCAAATTTCTCTTTAGTTTTGTAATCAACAATTAATCAAGTTCTAATACATGTTTTATTTCCTTAATCTCTCTTTTGTTCATCCTTTATTTTGGGTAATTGAAGATTATTTGGGTTATTATTGGGAGATTGACAACCTCTCAATCAAGCATTCAAGTACTTCTTTTATCTTTGCTTTATTATTGGAATCATTAGTAGGTATAATTCTCTTAATCCCTTTTTAATTATTGTTAATTACTTTCATTTATTCATCATGTTTCATTTTGTTGGTATGATTGACAACCTTGCTAGCATGATCAACATGATAATGAGTGAGTAGTCTCTTAGCTAGGGTTAATAGGTGATTAGGGGAAACCAACATGGGGAATGATTCATGCTTAAATTAATATGCTTTCATGTTTTATTTGCTTGCTTGTTTTGATCTCAACTCATGGACATGTTATATTTGATGAAATGCTAAGCCTATGAATCATTGCATTTACCACCATCTCCTATCTTTTCAATGAGACTTGTAAGACATAACCCAACTCGAGTCTCATTAAACCATGCATGTTGTTGAGTAGGGAAGATTAAGTCGACTTGTAGGTGTTGTACAATCTAATCGATTCGGCTCCGGGACCCAAACTTTCCTAGGATTGTAAGATATAACCCAACTCAATCCATCACAACAATAATTGCTTGCTTATAATTTGAGAACATGTTTGTATGATCAATTCCCATGGTTCCCCTATGATCCCATGACACCCTAGTGCTTTTTAATCAATTGTTTACACCCCTTTTAATTCATCTTGCTTGTTTATTTTCATTGCTATTTTAGTTAATGACCTTCTACATCAACCCAAATTGTGACACCCCTAAGACACCACTAGTTTCAATAGAAATCTCATCTCAATACCCGTCCTTTGGGATCCGACCTTTACTTGCCTCTTTACTAATTGTAGAGTTGTTTGTGAAGCTATAAATTGTGTTTTGATTCGGACGTGACCCAACGACCACACCTTTAATTGTGAACTCGAAACGGACCGATCAAAAATGGCGCCGTTGCCGGGGACGGTGTTTACTTGATTTAGATTTCCTTTTATTGTTATTAGTTGTGTCTTTCTTCGCCTTGGGGAAGTAAAACTCCTTAAGGTTTGTTCTAATTGTTTTCGAGTTGTTTGATATTTTGCATGTCTAGAAGGTCACAAGGTGATTTGTTACCTTTTGACCGTGAAATCGAAAGAACCTTGACGAACAATAGGAGATTTGCTAGGAGGAATTTGAGAGGTATTAGTGAAGTTGTTCAATCAACTATTGAGTTCATCAACCCTTTCGCAATAGAAGGAGAGGAGAACCCATTACACAATACCCCACAAAATCAACCTACAATGCCTAAATTCTCGTCACATTCCGTACCCACCGAGGAGAACCTACCCAATGGTACTCCTACACCACAACATCTAACCGGAAATTTTATTGCCAAATCCGCCTTTATCCAATCAGTCGAAAGGAGCCAATTTGGGAGGATGCCTAGTGAAGACCCTCATTCTCATATCGAAACCTTTTGCAACTATTGTGATGCAATCTCTCAAACCGGTGTGACTCAAGACCAAATTAGATGGGTCTTATTTCCTTTTTCTCTAATCGGCACCGCGAAACAATGGTTGAAGGGCCTTGACAAGGCCACTCTCGGAATAGATTCTTGGAAGAAGTTGGCTCTAGTTTTCTACAAAAAATTCTACCCACCGGAAAAGACTAACATGCTAAGAGCTCAAATTACGGGTTTCAAGCAAAGGGATGAAGAATCTTTGTATGAAGCTTGGGAGCGGTTCAAGGGAATTTGTCGCTCATGTCCTCAGCATGGACTTAGCGAATGGTTTTTGGTACAACAATTTTGGAACGGTTTATATGAGGATTCAAGGAACATTCTCAACATGGGATCAAATGGAATGTTCACCGAAGTTGATGATAATCAAACATGGAACAAGATTGAGGAAATGGCGGTCCATAACTCACAATATAGTAGACCTCGCAAGGCTACTAGAGGAGGAAAGCATGAAGTGGACTCCGTTACTCAATTGGGTGCTCAACTTAGTGCTCATATTGACACAATCAATTTGAAGTTTGAAAAAGCTATGGCTAGACTTGAAGAAGTCTCAAAATCACCAAAGCATCATGTTAATGCCATAACGGCATCTTCATCAATCCCAAGTGGGATATGTGAGAATTGTGGAACTTTGGGACATGACCAAAGTGAATGTAGGGGAACAAATGAACAAGTGAATGCTTTCCAAGCATACAAGAGTGGTACCCCTTATTCCAACAATTACAATGAAAACACCAAATTCCATCCAAATCTCTCATACAAAAGCCAAAATGTTCAAAACCCTCAAACAACATACACTCCACCACCCATGAGAAACCAAAATCAAAGACCCTTTTACAATCAAAACCATGGTTACCAAAATCAAAATCCATACAATCACCAAAATGACCAAGGTTTTGATGTCCAAAAAGCGGTCCTCCAAATGCAAAAGAATCAACAAGAATTTTTCACTCAAATGCAAAAAGATAGTCAAGCAAAGGAAACCACCATCAACAACATCCTAGGTCACACCAAGATGTTGGAAACACAATTGACTCAACTAGCATCTTCAAGCTCACAAAGACAAAAGGGGCAATTACCACCTTAAAGTAATCCCCCAAGACATGAAACGGTTAGTGCCATTCACTTGAGAAGTGGTACAAGGTATGAAGCACCAAGGAATCAAGTTGAGGATAAAGTTGTGGAAGCTAGTGATAACGAAGAAATTGTGCAAAACTCCAAGGATGGAGAATCTTCAAAAAAATAAAAGTTCAAAGAAAAATGAAGACAAGGTCAAGGAGAAGGAGCCCATTGTGATTAGACTCCCTTTTCCAAGTCGTCAAGCCAAGCCCAAATTTGATGATCAACTTGGAAAGTTCATGGAAATTGTGAATAATTTGGAAGTCTCAATTCCTTTCACGGAATTAATAAATCACGTGCCGGCCTATGCTAAATACATGAAAGATATCCTCACAAAGAAGAAGTTGATCCGGAAACTTGAGACTATCGCCTTCACTAAGGTGAGTAGTGCAATACTTCAAGGGAGTTCACCTCCAAAACTAAAGGATCGAGGAAGCTTCTAGAAACCGTGAACCATTGGCGACACAACGATCAACAAAGCCTTATGTGATCTAGGGGCTAGTGTGAGTGTCATGCCGTACTCGGTGAGTAAAAGGTTGGGGATGGGAGAGCTTAAATGCACCAACATCACACTCCAAATGGCCGATAGATCGACGAAGACACCATTAGGGATATGGGAAGATGTGCCCGTACGAATTGGGAAGTTTTTCATCCCGGTGGACTTTGTCATTGTTGATATGGAGGAAGATTCCAACATTCCAATCATTCTAGGAAGACCTTTCCTACACACCGCGGGTGCGGTGATTGATGTGAAACATGGTGAGCTCACTCTAGAAGTGGGAGATGAAAGCATAACCTTTAATCTTGACAAGACTATGAGAGCTCCTCGTTTGCATAACCATGTTTCATGATTGATCATTATAGCCGAAAGGATGAGAGGAAGAAATCGGAACTCCAATGGAAGAAGAAAATTGAAGATGCCCCATTCAAAGAGCAAGTGAATTATGACAAGGAGAGCTTGCAAAGCTCATCAAAATCAATCAAAGAAGAAGAGAATGGCCTCATTGGCCAAGAGAATAAATTGGGAGAGTTGTCTCCATCAAATCAAGAGATTTTCAATGATCAACTTAATGAAGTTTTTGGTCTTTGGGACGACGAATTTGAAGGGATTTTTAATCCCTACATTGGTAATGCCATCGATCAAGAACAACAACAAGGGCCAAGGTCTATTGAAGACCTCTATAACAATAATGAACAAGCTTTTGATTACTTTTTCAAGGTGTTGAGCAACATCAACAACACCTTGAACATGCCCCCTTGACATCTCATCAAGAATGAGAGTTTGGTGGAGTCCTCCCTAAACCACCATTTGTAAATATTTCTAACTCCCTAACTCGTATTTCAATTCTTGTATTACATTTTTGTCACCTTTGGATTTTTATTTACTTTGATCAAGATAATTGTCATGTTTGAGAGAAGTGAGGGAGGGACTAATAATTTCAATTGACGTGTAGTGCTCTAGCTTAGTGTGGGGATGGCAATTGCCTAGGCTATCCATGCCTTAGTTGTGCCCCCACAATGAAAAACATAAGATTTAAAGAAGAATGGAAGAATGATAAGGGATATGCATTGTACACGGATGGAACTGAATCCGGGTACAAAGGGGTCGAATCCGAGCGGATTCAAGAGAATCTGCCCGTCTTCATGCAATCCGAGCGTACTGGGTTGAAGACGCACGTCCCTATAAGCTGAAATTTTAAAAGATTTTTGACTGTAAGAGAATCCCGGCGTCTTGGACTGAAATCCGCCCGTCTCTAAAAATCCGTCCGTCTTCTGAAGAATCCGCCCGTCCCGTGTCAGTGAATCCGAGCGTCTTCTCTTAAAGACGCCCGTCTTTAGGCGAGTTTTTCCCAACCCAGAAAGTGAAGAATCCGCCCGTATTGGGCAGAAACCGCACGGATTGCCCCTGCAGTTCGAATTTTTCGGTCTTTATAAAACCCCTCCCACCTTCATTCATTCATTCATAACACTACTTCAAAACATCAAAACCCTCATCCTCTCCATCACAAAAACAAAATTCCTCAACTACATTCACCAAAATCAAATCAAATCATCCTTCTAACAACAAACCAATCACTCCCTTTTCAATAAAAATCAAAACCAAGCACAAAGTCTTCAACCTTTGAGTCGATTTTTGAATTCATAAAGGCAAAGCCTTTAACCTTTAAATCGATTTGGGTACACTACAAATCGAAGATTTTTCATTCTTTTCTTGGTTAATTCATCAAATGGCAAGGACTAAGGGAGCAACAAAGGCAACAAAGGCACCAAAGACAATTTCACAAAGGCAAAAGGCTCTTCAAGCAAAGAAAGCATTGGCTATGGTGGTAGCAACCCCAAACTTGGAAGTGCAACAACAACAACAACCTTCTATGGGAGCAACAACATCTTCTACTCCGGAAATCGATCAACTTTTGCATTATCCGGAGGTAACTTTTATTTCCGAAACCCATAGAGATACTTTTGCCAAGTTTGCTAGGAAATCACTTCAATCCACCAAATTTATTTGTGAAGACACCTTGGATAAGTTGGGTGTCCTTGAGCAAACTAGAGCCTTTTTCAAAGCCATGGGGTTAGAGAAATTGTTTGAATCAAAGGAATTGACATACCCCTCCCTTACCTTGGAGTTTTTGAGTTCTTTGAAAGTCACCAAAGTTGAGACTAGGGAGAATCTCGAGTTTCGTCTAGCTAATATTAGTAGACGCATTTGCTTTAGGGAATTGGGTGGTGGGTCTTAGTGATGAACCGAGTTATTTTAAGAATTATGGAAAGTATGACCCCGACCCTCTTTGGGAGGCAATTTCCGGGAGGAAATTTGAGGACTTTCATGCGAGTCGTGCTCTTTTAGTCCACCATCCGGGTATAAGGGTATGGCACAAGGTCATAGGAAACACCATTATTGCAAGGAAAGATACCAACCATTTAACCAAACTTGATTTTATTTTTCTTGAATCGGCTTTGAACATTGGAAGAGTACACACCAAGCCTTTCAACTCTTTGAGACTTTTGGTAGATAGATGGCTCAACATTGATTGTGGGAAGAAGGGAACAACCGTTATTGTCAATGGCGGCCTAGTCACTATCCTAGCTAAAGACTTTGATCCTAACTTCAACAAGGATAACAAGTATAAAGCAAAGGAGGGTGGTCATCTTGTTGATTTGCATACTATGATACACAAGTACAAGTGGGTTGCCCATAACCCTCTCGACACCAAGTATGGATGGCTCACTAGTGAAGCTAGATCGTTCACTTTGCCTTCAAAGATTTGTCGTCTAAGCGTCCACCGGACCAATTATCTACTTCCCCTTTCTAAAGAGGCCGAGTATATTATCCAACAACAAAAGGGTGAACTTGAAATGCCCTCCTCTTCCATTGTCATACCACCTCACCCTTTTGAGTATCAAGAGTTCAAGCCGGAAGGAGTTGAAGCTAGAAATGATTATTCGACTCTTCTCATGCAAGCAATGCACAAGCAAGCCTTTGAGGATTGGAAAAATGCTTACTTGGCTCAATATCCACCCCTCCTACACTTAGCTAGGCAAGGACTACATGATCCATCATGTCCTTTGCCTAGTTGGGCGGATAAAGAAGTCCTATTTCCGGGTGCATCTAGTGTCGTCTCGGGTGACAATGAGGTTGTTGGTAACGAAGAAGTTGATGATAACATTGAAGAGGAAGCAAGTGAAGAAGGAGAAAAGGATGGTGAGCAAGATGATGAGCAAGGTGAAGAAGCAAATGAAGAGGGAAGTGGCAATGAGACCACTTCTAATAAGGAAAGTGATGATGGTGATGATATGATGGAAGATTAGCAAGCCTTGGAGGCTCCTACTATCTCATGGTTTGTCTATTTCTGATACGAAAATTGCGCGGAAGCGGTTTAATAGAATAACGAACAATAATAGAAAAGGGATATTTGCTTCGAAATCTGTCTAGAAATCGAAACAATGGGATATTTGCGCGATCTAGACCTATAGATCGAACAATGGTGATTGAATCGCAAGACCTATTGCTATCAATCGGGTTAGAGTCTGAAAACGCGTCAAACAATAACAAAGCTTGGAACGAACGCGTCGATCCGAAATTCACAATTGCACGCAGCAAAGCAAAGTTCTGTTTTTTTTTTTATTATTAATTCTCAATCTATCAAAAATAACATACAACGACCTCTTATTTATACTAGAAAATAAACGACCTAGTGCTTCCTTGCTTCACAAGTTAATATTTTCCTAAAACACGACTTACACAATTACCTTATTCTATTATTCTGAAATTAGGAAATAAATAAACAAATAATAATCTAATTAGGAAATAAACTAGTTCTATGGTTTTTAGGAAACCTTTATTAAACTCCTAATTAAAATATCAGCAATAAAAATTATAGTATTTCTCCTAAATCGACATTTTCGGATCATCCCCTCCCCCTTTGAAAGGAATTGTCCTCAATTCATGTAACTTAATCCGCCAGGATCAAAAACGAACACACCTTCGACGCCAAGCCTCATCTCGTTCATTCCTCTTAATTTCAGCATCCTCTTGTGCCATAACTGCATGTGCCTACCACCCCTCCTCCCTCCATGCACAAGTCTTGAAAATTCTCTATCAGCCTGATTGTTATGAATCATTTTGATAACAGATTCAACTTGAAAGGACAACTTCTCAACACTTTTATCATGCTCCCCTATTTGAAAATCATCCATCCTAAAATTCAACAAGTCCTTTATCTCAATAAAGTACCACGCCTCCTCATGATCATATTCATCAAAGATAGGAGGTGATGTGGGATCAAACTTAACATTCTCCTCGTAGGTGCTTTGACTTGAGAATACTCCCGACATGTCTTCTTCTTTTTTGCCCCTTTTTTTCAGTTTTTTTTTTTTTTTTTTTTTTTTTTTTTTCGCGGATGAACAGTACCGCGTCGTGAACAGTAACTTTTTTTTTTTTTTTTTTTTTTGCAACCTTCACGCCTTGAGTAGCAAGTTACTAGAACCTCCTTGGATCAAAACCGATTAACCCTCGAACTACCTGTACGATTTTAACCCTTGAACTCCAATCGCAATCAGAAATTCAACTAACAACTTGGCTTTGACACGCCTAGGACCGTCTAGATTTAGGGAAATTAAGAGCCGAAGCTCTGATACCACTTATGATACGAAAATTGCGCGGAAGCGGTTTAATAGAATAACGAACAATAATAGAAAAGGGATATTTGCTTCGAAATCTGTCTAGAAATCGAAACAATGGGATATTTGCGCGATCTAGACCTATAGATCGAACAATGGTGATTGAATCGCAAGACCTATTGCTATCAATCGGGTTAGAGTCTGAAAACGCGTCAAACAATAACAAAGCTTGGAACGAACGCGTCGATCCGAAATTCACAATTGCACGCAGCAAAGCAAAGTTCTGTTTTTTTTTTATTATTAATTCTCAATCTATCAAAAATAACATACAACGACCTCTTATTTATACTAGAAAATAAACGACCTAGTGCTTCCTTGCTTCACAAGTTAATATTTTCCTAAAACACGACTTACACAATTACCTTATTCTATTATTCTGAAATTAGGAAATAAATAAACTAATAATAATCTAATTAGGAAATAAACTAGTTCTATGGTTTTTAGGAAACCTTTATTAAACTCCTAATTAAAATATCAGCAATAAAAATTATAGTATTTCTCCTAAATCGACATTTTCGGATCAATTTCTCTCTTTGTTTTAATTATTTTCTTGATCATTGTTGGAGTAGTCCTAGCACCATAGAGGACTCACACCTCGGTACCATTGAGGTGTTCTCATTTTATCGTTCCCATTTTCAAAATCCAAAATGACAAATTCGTTTCATGCATTGCATAGTGTGTGCATGAACTACACCCATCCTTGGACATTATCAATAGTGTCTAACTCGGTTTGGGGAAGTTAATGCATACACAACGGGAGGTAATCTAAATTATCCTCTCCGTCATAACAAAAACCATGCATCATGTAGTGTAGCTTAATGTAGATTGCATTTTAGTGTAGAAATCATGCATCATCTTTGCATAATTTCCATCATTTTGGCCATTGAGGACAATGCCCATATTAGTGTGGGGATGGGAATTCTAACATTTAACTCTTATTCAAAAAATCCAAAAAACTTGAAAAGGTTCGAAAATCATAAAAATTTGAAAATTGAAAAATCCAAAAACATGTTTATTTCCTTCTGTAGTCTTGTGTATATATAGTTTTGTATATATTGTGTTTGTTCTATCCTTGTTCACATTGATTGACTACGCCACATAAGAGACATGAGGATATTGAAGACCGCATGGTATGATCTTTCCAATCTCCTTTTTCCTCTTTATGTTAATGACTATGTGGCTTTATTTTGATTGATGCGGTATAACAATGTGAACTTAGGACTTGCATTTAGTTTATATGTCATATTAGTTGATAGAATCACTTGCATTAGGATGTTTATATTAGTTGCATCATGGCATGTAGTTGCATGTTAAAAATGTTTTGAAAAATGCCTAATTAGGAACTTTGACAAGAGCAACTAAGCCATTACAAATACTTGTTCAACTTAAGACTTTGCCTACTAGAATGGTTGTAAAACACCCTAGATAGTGTCATTCTAGTATCTTTTGACCCATGACCCAAGGCCTAATCAAGGGTTTGCATGTGAGTCACCTATCCAACCCCGTGATGCGATGTGGACTTGGTTAACTTGTCTAGGTGACCTTGATTGACCTTGTGGTAAGGCAACCCAAAAATATTTTCTGTCAATAAGCTTGAAGTGCTCATTTCAAGGAATTTTGTCATGTGGAAGTCATTTAATGCCAAGGAAACCTCAAATGTTATGAATTGTTGAATGTTGAGAAATTTAAATTGTTTTGATGGAGGCGTACCACTTCGATGTGCTTTGGAGCGGGATCCATTGAATTGGGCCCCCACACGGTTTTGAATTCGGCCGCCCAGAGACAGAGTGACAATCACCCCGAAAAGCTATTGTCTAGAGGTTAACCGGTTGCCTAATAAGTGATTGGCGAAAGCAAAGGACACTAGCCCGGAAGGGACAAACCCCATCTAAAATTTTTGAAATGGGAAAGTTGAAATGAGGTCAATTTTGAAAACTAGTCATATCCACCCGTTGTGTATAAAGATTTGAGCATTTCATTCCCAAAAAGCCTTTTTGTCAAGCCACTTTGTCGAGCTTGGGACGATCCATGACCTTTACTTTTGTAGAGAATTCGAGACTTGTCATGTCATATGCTACTAGCATCATAGGGATCATCATTCCACCACCATCCGATCGCTCTTGACGAAAGCATTTGGAAATTGAGGACGAAAGTAGTCTAGTTTAACACCATTTGGAGGTGATTTAATGCCATCCTCTTAGCCTTAGTAATTTGTTAAACTAGTATTTGTGAAGGATTACATGCTCTTAAATTTGTTCCTCTTTAGTGCCTCCGCCACTTGATGAGGAAGTGGCTATTCTTTTGTAGATGCATCCATTATGTGATTTTGTGTGCTTAATGTTTGGATGTGTCGCCATTTTGGCAAGACCCACCTTGCCTTGCAAGAAGGCATCCTACCTCATAGTTGTGTTGTTGTGAGTTGAAGGGGCGGAGTGAGACCCGCTAATTGTTTCATATCGGCTATGTTATTAGGTAAGTTTAAATAATGGTCCTAGTCTTTGTCACCTCTTTACTCGGGACGAGCAAAGGTTCGGTTTGGGGATATTTGATGTGACCATAATTAGTGCATATTTAGCCCCCGAATTAGCCTTGTTACCATGCTTTTTAGTGCATATTTGGGTCATTTATTATATTTAGTTCTTTGTTTTGCATATTCTTTGAGATTTTGATCCCTTGGTAGGAAAGGAGTAAGAATCTTGCATTTCCATGGCAAAACGAGACTAAATTGATCGAGTTCAATGACCAAGCATCAAGAAGAGACAAGATTAGAAGGCCTTTGTATATATGATAGTAGATGAGCAATGTTGAGAAAGGATCCTTGAGTCCCCAAGGAAATCCCCAAGGAATTTATGAAGAAAAGGGAAGAAAAGAAGAAGAAGTCTTGCTGAGGCACAATCCGTGCGGATTGTCTACAATCCGGCCGTCCTCCACCTGCACAATCCGTGCGGTTTTCCACCAAGACGCTCGGGTTTAGCCACCACAATCCGCCCGGATTCTCTTGAATCCGCTCGGATTCCATCGACAGAATCCGCCCGTCCCGACCCTGATCCGCTCGGATTCCTCTACAGCGCATTTTCGTCTTCTCCAAGCTACAAAGAAAGAAGCCCTTCCTTCGGAAAATACCGGCTCCTCCCTGCTCAATCTAAAAAGTGTAATTACTAGTTTAGCCCTTAGTTAACCCTAATGCATCTCCCTAATTTCCACTATAAATACCCCATTAGTCTAATTAGAAGAGCATGTTCTTCTTATCAACAATTAGAGTAGTTAATATCAATCAAATCTCTCTTTAGTTTTGTAATCAACAATTAATCAAGTTCTAATACAAGTTTTATTTCCTTAATCTCTCTTTTGTTCATCCTTTATTTTGAGTAATTGAAGATTATTTGGGTTATTATTGGGAGATTGACAACCTCTCAATCAAGCATTCAAGTACTTCTTTTATCTTTGCTTTATTATTGGAATCATTAGTAGGTATAAATCTCTTAATCCCTTTTTAATTATTGTTAATTACTTTCATTTATTCATCATGTTTCATTTTGTTGGTATGATTGACAACCTTGCTAGCATGATCAACATGATAATGAGTGAGTAGTCTCTTAGCTAGGGTTAATGGGTGATTAGGGGAAACCAACATGGGGAATGATTCATGCTTAAATTAATATGCTTTCATGTTTTATTTGCTTGCTTGTTTTGATCTCAACTCATGCACATGTTATATTTGATGAAATGCTAAGCCTATGAATCCTTGCATTTACCACCATCTCCTATCTTTTCAATGAGACTTGTAAGACATAACCCAACTCGAGTCTCATTAGACCATGCATGTTGTTGAGTAGGGATGATTAAGTCGACTTGTAGGTGTTGTACAATCTAATCGATTTGGCTCCGGGACCCAAACTTTCCTAGGATTGTAAGATATAACCCAACTCAATCCATCACAACAATAATTGCTTGCTTATAATTTGATAACATGTTTTTATGATCAATTCCCATGATTCCCCTATGATCTCATGACACCCTAGTGCTTTTTAATCAATTGTTTACACCTCTTTTAATTCATCTTGCTTGTTTATTTTCATTGCTATTTTAGTTAGTGACCTTCTACATCAACCCAAATTGTGACACCCCTAAGACACCACTAGTTTCAATAGAAATCTCATCTCAATACCCGTCCCTTGGGATCCGACCTTTACTTGCCTCTTTACTAATTGTAGAGTTGTTTGTGAAGCTATAAATTGTGTTTTGATTCGGACGTGACCCAACGACCACACCTTTAATTGTGAACACGAAACGGACCGATCACCAACTACCCAAACCACCTCACCATTCACTCCTTCCAGCACCAAAACCACTGAACCCACATGCATGCCTACAAATCCCTCCACTAATTCATCATCGCCAAAACCCACGAAACCAACTATAGACATGGGCACACCTACACGCTGATCCGTGGACGTACAGCGGTCGGAAAGTCTTGCTCGACGGCGTAATAGATGCTTTCGATCAGTCGGTTTTGTCTCGGCAAGAGTCTCGAAACGATGCTAGAGATGTTAGGAGTCACCACCAAGCAATTATGGGATCTTGGAAACCGTTCGAATCCAATTTATACCTAGGTCAATCAAGGCTAAATCGGTGCTTGACATAGGTACTAAAGATAAGAAATCGTCCCTCTCTAGCATCATATCGCTAGAATGACTCTCGTTTACCCTAGATAAGGTCGTCCACTATCCAAAGTTTTTGAGTAAGAGGTGAAGGTACGTATTGGGAAACCCTTCAATCAGACACCCAATCCTGCCCGCAGTAGCGGCCTCTACTGATCGATCCTGGTTGATTAAATGCAAAAGTTGATAAAACCGGTAAATGCATGATACGCATCCACAAGTTTAAACCTAACATGTGAAATTTGCTATTTCGGTTATTTATCCAAATATCAAGTAATTGATGTCAAGTTGGAATTAATGTTGATATGCATGCCATACAAAAATTAAACATCCATTTACCGAGTTAGGTTTATGGTGCATAACATGATTCATTTGAAAAATGTTTTCTAAATGCAAAGTGTAAAATGTGGACTCGTCAATCTGATTCGTCCTGTATTTGGGTTAACCGAAGTCGGGATCGTCCTAGACGAGTGCTGGAAAGGAAACGGGAGCTGCATCAGGCAGCCTATTGAGACGCGAGCCATAAGGCTATGCAAGGGAGTCTGCCCAGATTTGAAAAATGGAAATCAGAGGGCCTGTTTAGGCGTGAGGTAGGCGACGACCCAAAGGGGTGTCTTCTTGTTGCTGAAAACGTTTGTAAAATCGTTTGTAAAACGGTGTCGGAACCTGTTTTGTTGAAAAAGGTCGTTGAGACTGCTTTTGTACTAATATGAAGAACGAGACTTGAATAATCATCATTATGTTGATAATATTCGATGTCGGGTTCGGTTTTTCAAGCTTGACATGAATAGTTTTGAAAGAAAAGATGCAAAAATGTTTGATATGAACTAAATATGTTATGTTCATTGCTTTGTAATTAGTCAAAGTTCTTCATCGTACTCGGATTAAACCGACATGGTATATAGAACCAGGGATGATTATTCATGCATGACTAATATGGTTGTTTTGAAAATGTAAACAAATGAATAAAATGCTTTAAAATACCATTTGAAATGTAATTAACCAAATATTATCACCGAAACACGGATTAAACCGTCATGGTATGAGGAACCAAGGGTGAATATAATTTATGGTTAAAAAATATTCATCATAAAATTGATTTGAAATGGTAAAAACCGATTGTAAAATGAAATGAAAATGGGAAGAATGAACTTAAACACATTTGAGTTCTGACCTTGGCAGCCAGTATAGGCGCGAGCCACCTAGTTGTGACTAAGGGTTTCTGCTTCAGGTCAAAACTTAGTTTTGGCTCATTCAAACCGTATTTCGGACCATGTTATGCATGTTTTAGCATGTCAAGGTCGTAAAAACAGATAAAAGAATATGAATGAAGAGGATTAATTACACCCTCATAATTATATGCTAGGTTGTTGACGACAAATCGACAAAAGTGTAGAAACTTGTTATGTCGGAAAACTCGGTTTAAAACCGTTTTTCTAAAGTAAGGAGTGTTACTTTGTTTAGTGATGGTGTAGTTGGTTGAAATGGCTGGTAAGTGATTTAATGCACGATAACGGTACCAAATAATGTGTAAGGCTCGTATTTTCGATCGTTAGGTCGAAAATATGTGTCGTTTGTTGACTCGGAAAGACGAGGTCTAGAATTTTAAGGGAGGAAAGAGGGGGCGGACGCTCGCGTACCTTTCTAAATGTGGCATTTGAGGGGTATTTATATACAATTGTGTGGTTGTGTGCATTTTGAGCGACGTGGCCGTATAGGCTACTCGAAGAGGCGCGAGCATGTTCGCGGGTCTTCGGGCTGTCTTGTCACTATCACGCATTTGGAATCATGGTTTGTTCTATCCAAGGTTTTGGATGTCATGATTGTTATACTTTACTATAAAGTATATCGTGTATACTTAGCATGGAAGGTTTGTGATGTTTCTGTTTTGGCAGGTTTTTTACTGATCTAGAGCGTCCTGCCAGGGATTTATATGTAGGGTGATCTAACTCGAATAACTCGCCTGATTGGTATAATTAAGTGTAAAATGAACTAATAAACAATGACACAAAGATATTTATACGTGAAAAAACCCTGGGAATAAGGGAAAAAACCACGGGCACCAAGCCAGGAGTGATTGTTACTATGGTTTTAGATAGCCTGACAGAGTATTGTTATATCGGGCATGACAGGCGAATATATAGCTTAAGAATACAAAGAATATAAGTAAAAGTGAGGGTCTCTCTGATGATCCTTCTCATCTTCTCTTCTTTTCTATTTATAGGTGATTTCTTCCTTCCTCTTATGCCGTTTAGGTTTTCCTGGTAAATAGGGAATGTGCCCTATTTACCCGGAGGTGGTTGCCTCTCTCTTAGCCGTTGTTTTGATTGCTTCCTTTATCATAGCTTTCTGAATTGGTCTTCCTTTTTTGTAGGGAACATATATCAACTGCCTATTTGTCGCCTGTAGTGGCCTGGTGCTTCTCCTTTTTAGGCTGCTGGTTATCTTTCGCCTGTCTTTTACCAACTCCTGCTTGGTGCCTATCCGTGTTGAAGTAATGCCTGATTTTAGATATCTTTTGCCTGGAAGTTGTCTTTGGCTGTTGCCTGGCCTATATCAGGTCAGGCAGGATAATTTAGGGCCCAACAATTGCCCCTTATCTGCTTATTCCTTTATTGGGTCTGGCCAGGAATGAGGAGATAAAAATTTGGGCCAGGCAAGTGATTTGTGCAGGGACTTTATATCGGATTTAGAATTGGTGTTTGGTTCAACTTCTTGTAACGGTTATTTGTCATTAATAGGGTAGGTTCACAAAACCCTAGGAGAGTCATGATTAGTCTCTACCACTTGCTTTTCTAGCCGTTTAGGATTTGCGGTTATAAATAGCCTTCCTTTGCCGTGATTTTTTCCATATCTCAATCTCCAAATTTCTTCTTTCCCTTTCTAAAAATTCTCTCTTTGAAAAATTCATCTTCCGAAAAAAATAATATATGGCTGGTGGCGGAGAAGGACAAAGCGGCTTCAAAAGCTCTGGCTTTGCCGAGGCTGAAAAAGTTCCTGTTGAAGTTGAAATGGTTTCTGCTGAGGTTGAGGGGGTCCCTGATATCATCCCTGAGGATGATGTGGTGGAGGTTGTTGCTCCTCCAGAGATTCTGTCTATGTCTTATAAGGGGGTTGAATATTCTCTTAATAAGGCTTTGGCGGTTTCTTTTCATGAGGCCAATCAACTGAAACCTGCTTTTGAGCATTATATAAAGGGCAGGGGCCTTATTCCTCATGGGGCTGAGGTTTGGATTCCTGAGAATGGTCCCGTCAGGGCTAATTGGAGTAGCCCGGGTTGGTTCTGTATTTTTGAGTGGGCGTTCAGGGGTGGTGGTCAACTTCCCCTTTCTCCTTTTATGACTGAGGTGATTAGGGCTATTAGGGTTCCTCCGTTTCAACTCATGCCAATGGTTTGGAAGATTGTCCATTCTATTGAGCATTTATGTTCTAAGCATAAATTGGTTATTACCCTGGATGATTTTAAGAATGTCTATCACCCGAAGAGTCATTCTACTTTGGGAGGTTTAATTTTCGAGTCGGTCAAAGATGGCTCACCCGATCACCAATTTTGATTCAGGGGATGATAAAGGTGGGCTCAAACTTATATGTTTATCAAGGTGATTCAATTGCCCCGACCTGGACTATCCGAATTACCCAAATTGTTGAAGGAGGTAACTTTCTTTCCGCATTTTTTTTTTTTGGTTTGGTAATAATATGTTTTGGAGAGTTTACTTACTTTGCTCGTGCTTTCTTTTAGTAAATGATTGGGTGAATGATCCTGATGCTGAGGGGTCGGCTGACCGGATAGCAGCGTTTATGGCGTTGCCTGAAGAGGAGAGGGCTTGGCCTGCCTGTCTGGGGCAAGCTTCTATGCCTCGTTTTAAGAAGGCTAAGTTGAGTACGTATAAGCCTGTGAAGAGCACTAAGGTTCCAGGGGCATCTTCGTCAGGGAGTAAGTTCTTTTGCTTATCTTTTTATCATTTTGTTTCCTGTATTAGATTCATGCTTATATTGCTGATTTAGAAACTCGTCGTGCAGCTACCAGGGCTTCTGCAGAATTGCTAGTTTTGGTCTGTCTTTGGTGAAGGCAGGGGTCTCCCAGATTACAGGGGAGAAGTCAAAGAGCAGTGAGGCAACGGGAAGTGACAGTGCCGTTCACGTTCAGGAACCTGTGCAGGAAGTTCAGTTGACGTCTCCTGAAAAGATTGTGGATGATAGTGACCGTCCTGAGAAGAGGAAGAGAGTGGATGAGCCTAGGGGAGTCCATGAGGTCAGGGGGGTTAGGGCTCGTATGGATGAGGTCCAGTTTGCTAAGGATCAAATTCAGGCTCAGGCTTTTGTGGTTGATGATCCTTATTTCAAGTACCAGGCAGAGGAAGCTTCTGCTCGTGCTTTGGCTGCTATGTATCGTTCCAGGGACTATGCTGCCAACTTGGTTACCATGCTTCAGGAGGTAAATATTGTCTTTGTTTATTGTGAATTTTTGTGTGTTTTCTTTTTTGTGGCTTAGATAGGCATTTTTCTTTTGTTTCAGAATGTTAATGATGTCTTTGAGGAGCGCTTTGTCAATTGGAATCATCCATGGTCTAAAAATGCCTTGGATTGGGAGGTACAAATCTTGAAAAAGATGCTTTGAGAAGTTTAAAGCCGAGTTGGAGGTGTCCAAGGCCGAGAATCATTCTTTGAAGGAGGATAATGAGGCGGGAAGGCTCGGTTCTTTGGTGGAGTCTTCTAAGTGAAATCGCTCAGATGCCTTGAAAGCTCTTCAGGCTAAGTTTGATATTGCTCAGGAGGAGTTGAAGGCTGAAAAGCAGGCTATGCAGGAGCAGTTGAAAGTAAATGAAGAATTGGCTGTAGAGAGGGATGAGGTCCAGGCTAGGTATAAAGATGCTGCATTGTATTTCTTTGGCAAGGGCCGTGTGGATGCTATGAAAGAGCCTCTTTGAAGTCGGGCCTTTTTGGAATCCCGATCGGGAGTTGGTGATCTCAATGCCACTTATCCCGAGCTTTGTAAGTTGCATGCTGACGAGGAAGTGGACTCTCCTCCATCCAAAGGGAAAAATAGTGATCTTTGAAGAGGAGGGAGATGAAGAAGAGGAGGTCACGATGAGGGGATTGGCTCTGCTCGTGTCCAAGGCGGGCTAGTTTGATTTTTTCTGTTTGTGGGATTTTGTGTTGTTTTGGCCTATTCAGGGGGGGATGTTCCCTGAACAAATAATTTAGGATTTGTTTTGGTTTTTGTTGGCTTTGCCTGGATAGACGGTTTTGTTGCATGGGAAGGGCATATTCCTGGGTAGGTTTTAATACATCCTTTCTTCTCTTGATTTTCTTGCTGTGTTTGACTGGAATCTGTACCTGTACATTCATGTGATTTTTTTTTTTGTTAGAGTAATGCCTGTCAGGAGGGCTTATGGCCCTCATTCCTGTATTTTATGGGGAATGGTGGCTCTATCTGCCTGTCAGGAGGGCTTATGAGAATGAGGGTGGTTGCCGGTCAGGAGGGCTTATGGCCCTCAGCCTGTCAGGAGGGCTTCTTTGACAAGTATTATGGTCTATTCCACCTTTGTACTTATCTTTTTATGTACTGAGCTCGTTTAATTTTTGGGTCGAGGCAGTGGTGCCAAATTAGAGCATTTTTAGAAATGCTGTTCAGGTTAGGTGGAGTGGCCCTCAATCCTGAACATTTGTTTAAGCCTAAAGTGTAACATATAATAAGTGAAAAGAAGGCGTAAAACAAGTTTTCAGGATTTAAAATAAAGTTTTAGGTGAAGCTAAGAATAACAGGCAATCAATTTTAGCACATAGCAGGAAGTTCTATTGACATGTATATAGGATAGGTAGTTTTACCTGCTTCTCAGATATGAAATAGTTTTAAGTGGGAAATGTTCCAAGATCTGGGGATCATTTCTCCTTCCAAAGTTTGTAGCCTGTAAGCTCCTTGTCCCACTATTGAATCAATTAAGTATGGGCCTTCCCATGTAGGGGCTAGTTTGCCTGCGTTCTTTTCTCTGGTGTTGGGGAAAACTTTCCTTAGTACCAGGTCTCCTTCTTTGAATACTCTGATGTTGACATTTTTGTTGTAACTTCTGGCGACTGCCTATTGGTAGGCGGCTATCCTGACTTTGGCTGCATCCCTTAGTTCTTCTGTTAAGAGTAGGTTATCCTGTAATAGGGGCCTGTTCTCTTCTATTGTGTTCAGTGCTACTTCGGTAGTTGGCACATGAATTTCTGCTGGTATTATCGCTTTCGCGCCATAGACCAGGGAATATGGTGTCTGGCCTGTGGCTGTTTTGGGTGTGGTCCTATCAGCCCATAGGACTAGGGGGAGCTCTTCTGCCCATCTTCCTTTTCTTCTTTTCAGCTTTTTCTTCAGACAACTGATTACTACTTTGTTGCTTGATTCTGCTTGGCCGTTGGCTTTAGGGTAGCCTGGTGTAGATGTGACTAGATTGATATTCCATTGTGCACAGAAGTTAGCTGTTCTTTTTCCCACAAATTGTGTACCATTATCACAGACTATTTCTGAAGGTATTCCATATCTACATATGATATTCCTTTTGATAAATGATATGACATCTTTTTCTTTGACTTGCCTGTAAGAGTCTGCCTCTATCTATTTGGAAAAGTAGTCAGTCATTGCTAGCATGAAGACTTTTTGTCCAGGCGCCTGAGGTAGCTTCCCTACTATGTCCATGCCCCATTTCATGAATGGCCAGGGGGCTGAGATTGAATGTAGTAGCTCTGATGGTTGATGGATATAAGGGGAATGGATTTGACAGGCTTCGCATTTTGAGCTATATGCTATGCATTCAGCTCTCAGGGTTGGCCAGAAGTAGCCTGTCCTGAGAATTTTGCTTGCCAGGCTCCTTCCACCTTTATGATTTCCGCAGTATCCATTATGTATGTCTTCTATGACCTAGCTGGCTTCATTTGGTTCCAGGTAACGTAAGTAAGGTCCAGCCTGAGACTTTTTAAACAAGGTGTTATTTATAATGGTATAAGTGGATGCTTTGATTTTCAGGGCCCTTGCTTCGTTTTTATATGTAGGGAGTATCCCCTGTAGGAACCAATCATAGTAAGGTTTAGTCCAGGAGGTTGTATCTTCCTGGATAGGGCAAATTTGTTCAGGCCTTTCTATGGTTGGTTCCAGCAGGTGGACGATGGGTATTTTGTCAAACACAAAGCAGGGCTGAAGTTTGATCCCAGTGCAGCTAGGGCATCCGCCTGGGTATTTAAGTCCCTTGGTATTTGGTCAATGTTAAAGGTTCTGAATTTTTTGCAAAGGTTTTTGACATATTCCAAATAGAGTATCATCTTTGAATCTTTTGCAGCATATACTCCTTTGATTTGATTGGAAATTAAGAGAGAGTCAGTTTTTACCTTGAGATTTGCTACACCGAGTTCTATACATACCTTTAATCCAAAGAATCGGGGCTTCATATTCAGCCTCATTATTCGTGGCTTTGAATTCACAATTAATAGCCTGTGCAATCAGGTCTCCCTGTGGTGATTTTAGGACTAATCCTAGGCCAGTGCCTTTCATATTTGTTGCCCCATCTACATGGAGAGTCCATTCCTGGTCTGGTTTTTGGGTGTCAAGAAGATTGACCTCTTTTATGAGGTCTGGTTCTAGGGTAGGACTGAATTCAGCCACGAAGTCTGCTAGTGCCTGAGCTTTAATTGCCGTCCTGGGTTCAAAGGTTATATCATAGGTGCTGATTTGTACTGACCATTTTGCCATTCTGCCTGACAATTCAGGCTTTCTCAGGACAGATTTGATAGGCAAGTTGGTTCTTACAATGATTGGGTGACTTTCAAAATAAGGTCGAAGTTTAGTGCAGGACATTACTAAAGCAAGTACATATTTTTCAAGTAGGCCATACCTGGTTTCTGCGTCTAGGAGACTTTTACTTACATAGTAGACTGGATGATGTTGGCCATCAATTTCTTTGGTCAGGACTCCACTTACTGCTGTTTCTGTGACAGATAGGTAGACCGTCAGGGGTTCTCCTTTGTCTGGTTTGGCAAGTAGCGGAGGTGTAGTCAGGTATGTTTTGAGCTCCTGGAAGGCTGACTCGTGTTCAGGCAACCATTTGAATGCTTTGTTCTTCCTGAGTAGGTCATAGAATGCCTTGCACCTTACTGATGATCTGGAAATGAATCTATTCAGGGTTGCAACTCGTCCTGTCAGTTTTTGAATATCTTTGACTGACTTGGGGGATTCCAGTTCTAGTATGGCTCTTATTTGTTCTGGGCTGGCTTCTATTCATCTTTTGGTCACCATGTACCCCAGGAATTTTCCTGAGGATACCCCAAAATGGCATTTGGATGGGTTAAGTTTCATATTGAATTCTTCTAGGATCTTAAAGGCTGTTTCCAAGTCCCTGACATGATCTTCAGCTTTTTTTGATTTAACTACCATGTCATCAATATAGACTTCCATGGTGTCCCATATTTGGTCCTTAAACATTGTATTGACCAGGCGTTGGTATGTTGCCCCTGCATTTTTCAGGTCAAAGGGCATTGCTGTGTAGCAGTATATGCCCCTTTCCGTGATAAATGCAGTATGTTCCTGATCAGATGGGTGCATCTTGATTTGATTGAATCCACTTGAGGCATCCATGAATATCAGGAGTTCATGTCCTGCTGTAGCATCCACTATTGCGTCTATGTGTGGGAGTGGAAATGGGTCTTTTGGGCAGGCTTTATTGAGGTCTGTGTAATCTACACAAATTCTCCACTTGCCATTCTTCTTTTGTACCACCACTACGTTGGCTAGCCAGCTAGGGTACATGACTTCTCTTATCATCCCCATGTCCAATAGTTTTTCTACTTCTTCATTAATGATAGCATGTCTTTCAGCGGCAAACTTTCTTCTTTTCTGCTGGACAGGCTTATAAGACTCATCAACATTTAGTTTATGTGTAATAATATTGGCATCTATTCCGGTCATATCAAAATGTGACCAGGCAAAACATGAAGATCTACCTTTAAGAAAATTTACTAATTCTGGCCTGATATTATCAGGGACATCAGATCCTACCAAGACGTGCACATCGGGGTACTCAGGGTCTAAAATTACTTGATCAGTTTCCATTTTGGTTTCTGCCACATGAGTTGTCCTGACAGGGTACTGTAATTGCTAGGCGAGGGACTTACCTGCCTTGGAAGGCTTCAGTGACTCAGTATAACATTCCTGGGCAGATTTTTGTTCACCTTTTATGGTTGCTACTCCCCATTTTGTTGGTATTTTGATGCATTGGTGATAGGTGGAGGGTATGGCCCTTACGTTGTGGATCCATGGTCTTCCCAATATGGCATTATAGGATGACAGGCAGTCCAGGACTCCGAATCTTTCATATGAAGATACTCCTTCCACGTATGTGGGCAGGTGTATTTCTCCCAGTGTGTTTCTTGTTTCTCCACTGAATCCTACTAGGACATTAGACTTCTTTATGATTTGGCTTTCATCAATCTTCATTGCTTTAAGGACATCAAGCATGATCAGGTTTACTGAACTGCCTCCATCTATCAGGATTCTCATGACACGTGCAGTCCCTATTTGCATGGTGATCACTAGGCTGTCATGGTGGAGGTCTAGAATGCCCTGCATATCAGTGTCGTCAAAAATAATTTGAGGTAAATTGATAGGTTTAAAAGGAGATTTCATTTTTGACTCCCTGGCAATTTTCTTAGCAGCTGAGCTGGTCAGGCCACAAATTTCTGATCCTCCATTGATGAATTTGACTTCATAAATGGGTGGTGCAGGGGGTAGGTCACGTTGTTGCCTTTCTGTGTTTTTTCTTGTTCCATCGTCTTCCCTGTTCTTTGTTTGCATCAAGTCTTTCAGGTATCCTTTCTTTAGCAGGTAAGCCACTTGTCTCCGTAATCCCAGGCATTCCTCTGTTGTGTGTCCTATGTCCATGTGAAATTCGCACCACCTGGTGGTGTCCTTCCTTGAGTTGGGGTTGTCTGACTTCTTTGGCCACTTGACAATGTCTCCCATATGGTAAGTCTCTTGATCAGTCCTGCAACGTCAACAGAGAAGTTATATTCCTGGACAGGAGGATAAGTATAGGAGTTACCTCGTTGTTCATGTGTATAGTTGACTTCGATCCGTCGGGTCTTGTGTAGGGAGATGGCCTGGAACTGCTTCCTTTGTGGTTAAAGCTTTTTCTGTTGGTTTTGTCATATCCGAGTTGTTGTCGCATTATCGCCTTGTAGCCTTTGTCTTCTTCCAGACTGATATAGCCTATGGCTAATGCTTGGACATCTTCAAAGGTATGACAGGGCTTCATGGTCATTGCATCGTAGAAGTCACCGTCCGGGGGTAGCCCTTGCCGAAAGCTTCAACGGCTGTTCCAACATCACATCCGGGATTGAAACTTTTTCTTTGTTGAATCTTGTCATGTAGGATCGATGGATTCTCCAGGCTTTTGTTTAACCCCGTACAGTCACTGGATCTCTTTTCTAGTTCCCTGCTGCTGGCAAACCGATGATTGAAAGAATTGACCAGGTCGGAAAGGACTTGATGCTTCCATTTGGCGGTTTATGTACCATTGCAAGGCAGTCCGTTCGAGTTGTTCCAAATCCCTTACACATGCAGACTTGACGTAGTTCATCGGGAATTGATGCTTTGCCAAAGATCCTTTGCTTGTAATAGGCAACATGGTTTTGTGGATCAGTGGTTCCATCATAGATTCTCATTGAGGGAATCACAAATTTCTTTGGCAGGTCTATTTTTGCTATTTCATCCACAAAGGGTGAATTAGCATAGCTCTCTGGATTTGCTTCTTCAATTGTGGTAGGAACTCCTAGGATCTTTTCAAATCTCTCGTGAAGTTTTTGGATTTCCTGGAGCATAGCCATCATAATGGCCGTGTTAGTTTGATCTGACGAGGTTTCTTGATTTTGGAGTTCTTCTGAGTCTGTTCCTTCTCCTGCTTTGGATTTTAATGGAGTTGGAGTACCAATATTGGAGAAGTCAATGTTCCTTATGATGGAGGAGAATGGTGTGCCAGGCGGGACTTTCAACTTTGATCCTGAAGCTTTTTTCTCCCAAAATTTGTATCTTTAGGCCGGATTCGATTCTTTCAATTTTGCCACTTCGACTGGATCATTTTTTGTTTCGATTGTTCCATTTCCAACAATCGTTTTGCAAAGACTAATTGTTGCTCAACGCTATCTCCTGCCATTTTTTTCTTAGTTTTTTGTGGTATTTGGTGGTGGGCTTTTGATTATTTTTGAGTTAGATGCCCCACGGTGGGCGCCAATTGTTTTGGCAGGTTTTTTACTGATCTAGAGCGTCCTGCCAGGGATTTATATGTAGGGTGATCTAACTCGAATAACTCGCCTGATTGGTATAATTAAGTGTAAAAGGAACTAATAAACAATGACACAAAGATATTTATACGTGGAAAAACCACGGGAATAAGGGAAAAACCACGGGCACCAAGCCAGGAGTGATTGTTACTATGGTTTTAGATAGCCTGACAGAGTATTGTTATATCAGGCGTGACAGGCGAATATATAGCTTAAGAATACAAAGAATATAAGTAAAAGTGAGGGTCTCTCTGATGATCCTTCTCATCTTCTCTTCTTTTCTATTTATAGGTGATTTCTTCCTTCCTCTTATGCCGTTTAGGTTTTCCTGGTAAATAGGGAATGTGCCCTATTTACCCGGAGGTGGTTGCCTCTCTCTTAGCCGTTGTTTTGACTGCTTCCTTTATCATAGCTTTCTGGAATTGGTCTTCCTTTTTTGTAGGGAACATATATCAACTGCCTATTTGTCGCCTGCAGTGGCCTGATGCTTCTCCTTTTTAGGCTGCTGGTTATCTTTCGCCTGTCTTTTACCAACTCCTGCTTGGTGCCTATCCGTGTTGAAGTAATGCCTGATTTTAGATATCTTTTGCCTGGAAGTTGTGTTTGGCTGTTGCCTGGCCTATATCAGGTCAGGCAGGATAATTTAGGGCCCAACAGTTTCTCTTTTGTGTTTGACTCAGTTTGACTCGTTGTTGGAGTCGGGATTTGAATTTCGAGTCGGTTTTTGGTCCGGTGTCGGTTTTGACTCTAGTTAGTGTCATTGCGACCCCGTCGTTGTGCATAAAACACTCAAGGTATTTTTAAAATGTTTTGAGAATATTTTGTTTTCAAAATCATTTTGAGTTTTCCGACGTATAGTTATACAAACTGTCGATCAAACGTAGCGATTCCTAAGTATGTTGTAGTGCGATAATCATCGGGTGCTTGTTAGGGATTCAACAAATACTGGGTAACTACAGACTCCCCACTTTGACTAAGGCTTGAACAAAGCGAAAGCCAAAGTACAGCCCCCCGGTCAATCGAAGATTACAACCCGGAGACCGAAGAGACGTCGAGGCGGCTCGAAAGGAGTGGGGCTAAGCACCTGCCGCCGGGAAGGGACAAGTCAAGGCGACTCGGGTATTTGAGTTAAGGACCTGCCGTCGGGAACAATTTAGAGTCTGTCGACTGCCAGTGCGTTTCATTTAAAGTTCGTTAGACTACGTATAAAGGCTCGCCGGGCATAGGAAGGATTCATACCTGAGGCATCTTCGGGATATGTCCTTGAATTTTTTTTGTTTGCGCGCAATAACCAGTTTTTTTTTTCCAGCTATCGGGGTTTTTATAATCGACCGTGCAAAATAGCCAGAATTTTCAGGCTTATTTTAAGTGGTTTTTGTGTAGAGGTTCGCACGTCGTGGAAGGTACGCTTGAGGCTCGCCAGCCGTGCTGCGGATATGATGAGGCTCGCCAGCCGTGTTGGGAATACGTTTGAGGCTCGCCAGCCGTATTGCGGATATGATGAGGCTCGCCACCCTTGTTGAAGGCCGGGTGATCGACTGCGGGAAATAGCCAGATTTGTCGGGCCTATATCAAGAGGTTGTATGTTGTTAGTTGACTCTGTGAGGAGGTTTCCTTGGGGTTCGTTGGGAGATTTCGGTGTTTATATTGGATGTTTGTGGTGTCTGACAGAGATAGGCTTTTGTAGTTTGAGCCTGTCTCTTGCGGATGGCGGTCTCTATTATCGTCATTCGTAATTTCGAATTTCGAACAGAACTAACGGTTTTTATTGCCGTCGCTCGAAGTTTGTAGAAATAACGAATGTGAACTCCGCCATTTTCTATTTTGATTCGAAGATAACGGTTTTTATTCCCATCGTTTGAAATTCGTGAGGGATGGCGAATTTGAATTTCACTATTTGTTTGAAAATGACGGTTTTTAATTCCGCCGTTTGAATTTTGTGAGAATAACTAAACTAGGCTACTTTCGTCCATAATTGCTAAATGCTTTCGTCAAGGGCGATCAGATGGGGTGGAAGGATGATCCTTATGAAGTTAGTGGCATATGACATGAAAAATCTAAGATTCTCTACAAGTGTAAAGGCTAAGGATCGTCCCAAGCTCAACAAGGTGGCATAACAAAAAGGTTTTTGGGAATGAAGTGGTCAAGTCAATTAAGACAAAAATAGTGGATTTGAATAACTTTCAAAATTTGGTCCTCATTTCAACTTCCGCATTTCTGTAGATACCCAGTATCTGTTGAGACTCCAACAAACACCCGATGATTATCGGACTACAACATGCTTAGGAATCGCATCGTTTGATCAACCGTTTGTGTACAACTTTATGTCGGAAAACATAAAATGATTTCGAAAATAAAACATTTCAAAACTTTTCAAAAGTACCTGGAGTGTTTCATGCATGACGACAGGGTCGCAATGACACTAACTAGAGTCAAAATCAACACCGGACCAGAAACCGACTCAAAATTCAAATCCCGACTCCAACAACCAAACCGAGTCAAACACAAAAAACAAACCATTCAAATGCTTCTATGTTAAGATTTCCCGGAATCTTACATAGTCAAGTACCAAACACGTTCATCCAAATCCTAGGATAGAACAAATGATGATTTCCTCGTGTGACAATGACAAGACACCTCGAAGACGTGCGACGTGGCTCGCGCCTCTTTGAGCAGCCAAGGTGGCCACGTCGCTCAAAACTCATACATCCAATAATTCTCCTATAAATACCCCTCAAATGCCACCATTTGAGAGTTACGCGAGTGTCCGCCCCCTCTTTTCTCCCTTAAAATTCTAGACTCGACTTCGTAAGTCACAATCCGACACGTGTTTACGACCTACCAATTGTAAACATAAGCCTTACACATTGTTTGGTACCATCATCGTGCATTAAACCACTTGACCGACCATGTCGACCACTACACCATCACTAAACTTAACAAAACATTCTTTTTATTTACCAAAACGGTTTTAAACCGAGTTTTCCGACCAAACAAGTTGATACACTTACGTCGATTTCTCGCCATAAGCCTAACATATAAGTATGAGGGTGTAAAAATCTTCTTTTATCATGTTTTCATCTGTTTCATGACTATAACATTCTAAATCATGCATAACATGGTCCAAAACATGGGAAGAATGAGCCAAAATCGGATTTTTGTTTGAGACAGAGGCTACTTACGTAGCACACAGGCTCGCGCCTAAAACAGCCTGCCTCACCCTTAAATCCAAACCGTGTTTGGTCTATTCATCTCCTTTATTTTCATTTCATATTTGTAATTGGCTTTTACCATTTCAAGTATTTTCAAACCATTTTTACTAGTTTTTAACAGCAAAACATTTTTCACCCTTGGTTCCTAATACCATGACGGTTTAATCCGTGTTTCGGTGATAATATTTGGTTAATTACATTCTAAAAGGTATTTTAAAGCCTTTTATTTCACCTATTTACATTTTGGAGGGTATTTTAAAGCCTTTCATCATTTCTTTACATTTTCAAAACAAATGTATTAGTCACCAATACAAAGTCATCCTTGGTTCCACATACCATGTCGGATTTTAACCCGAGAACGATGATGAATATTGACTAATTATATTCAAATGAACTTAAAATAATTAGTTCATAATCATTTCAAAAACTATCCATGTCAAGCTTAAAAAATCGAACGCGACATCGAATATTGTCAAAACAATGACGATTATTCAAGTCTCGTTCTTCAAATAACCACAAATGCGGTCTAAACGGCCTTTTCAAACCAAAATGGGTTCAAACACCCGTCCTTCAAAACATTTGATAAACTTTTTCAATAGTCAAAATACGTTTTCCATCGTTGACTGACTCGCGCCTAAACAGGCCACTCCTTTTTCTATTTTCAAACCGGGGGAGACCCTTTTGCATCGCCAATAGGCCCGCGCCTCTTTTGGCTGCCTGATGCAGAGTCTGTTTCCCTTCCAGCACTTGTCTAGGACGATCCCGACTTCGGTTAACCCGAATATAGGACGGATCTGATGACGAATATGCCCATTCAACACCATATTTGAAAAATGCCTTACTAAGACAAATGCATCACGTTATGCACCCTAAACGTAATTCGGTAAATGGATGTTTAATTTCCGTCTTGCATGCAAATCAACGCTAAATCCAACTCGACATCTTTTACTTTATACTTGGATTAAATCAACCGACTTAAAAAGCTCACATGTTAGGTTTAAACTAGTGGATGTGCATTCATGCATTTACCCGTTTTATCAACTTTTGCATTCAACCAACCAAGATCGATCAGTAGAGGCCGCTACCGCGGGCGGGATTGGGTGTCTGATTAAAGGGCTTCCGAATACGTACCTTCACCTCTTACTCAGAAATTTTGGATAGTGGACGACCTTATCCAGGGCGTACGAGAGTCATTCTAGAGATAAGATGCTAAAGAGGGACGATTCCTTATCTTTAGTTACTATGTCAAACCCTACTTTGTGCTTCGTTTGACCGAGGTATAAAGTGGATTCGAACGGGTTCCAAGAATCCCACAAATGTTTGGTGGCGACTCCGAATATCACTAATTGTTTTGAGACCCTTATCGAGATGAAACCGACCGATCTAAAACGATCCGGTCGAAAGCATTCTTACGCCGCCGAGCGTGGCTTTCCAAAAGACCGCTATACGCCCGCAGATCAGCCCGGCGTGTAGGTGGCCATGTCCACAGATTGGCGACTCCGCTGGGGAAAACTAGGACATTTGTGTCTTTGTGATCCCTAGATGGTGAGACTCGAACGAGGTCTTGTTTGAAATGCATTAATTGATATTACGGTCATGGTCGGGTTCCTTGTCTGGGCCTATAACCTAACCCTTTTCGACCAAATGGCTCGTCTCATTGGCGTGAGTTTTCTCATCCCCGCGTTTTGAATCCCGATTGAGTCAAGCATACCGTTGACGATGCACATTTCTGTTTTGTCAAAGAGCTTTCATCACCTTCGAGCACGAGGCTAGGGCACCCTCCTTACACATTTTATTTGTATTGGTATCCCTCTCGCAAATCGGGGTTTGATTGCTTGGTGTGTAACCCACCCTTTTAAGTCAAAACCCGTGTCAGCATTATGCATAATATAATGAAACTGCGAGTGCTTATGTGCTATGTGATCATAAGTGCCTCCGTGTCATTTTCAAACTTTCAAAAACACCTTTTTGCGCCGTTATAATGGCCATTTCAAAACTCGATCTTTCCCCGACCGTTGCTTTAACACGCCTTTCTAGGCCGTCGTAATGACGATTTTCGAACCCGATTTTTTTACAACCATTTCAACACGCCTTTCTAGGCCGTCGTAATGACGATTTTCAAACTCGGTTTTCTACAACCAGTTCAAAACACCCTTTTTACGCCTTTATAATCGCCGCATCAAGACACGGATTTTAACCTGTCTCGCGCCAACGATGGCTCTTTCAAAACCCGAGAAAAGCACACACCCTTTTCTCGAGATACTTTCGAGATCCCAAGGACCATACACCGTCCCCGAGACTTTTTTAAACATTTCAAGGCTCGATTTTCAAAACATACAATTTTGAATTTCAAAAACCGTCTTGGGAAACAGTACATTGTTTTCCGAGCCGACTCAAAATCAAACCGTCTTTCGCAAACAAACTTAAGGCAACCTTTCAGCTGACCGACTTGCGGAGATCCCTATTCTTCGGGAGCCGTCCATAAAGCAACAAACATTTAAAATATCTATTTTCGAAACCTTCAGTCCACCATTCTAATTCTGCCTCGTGTGTATCGAGTCGAAGCAAACGTACTTATGGGTCTTTACTTATGAGTTGTCTCACCACGAGACTCGCCCCAACGGTGTCACGCCACTACGTTGGACGCGAGTCAAAAGTTCGGTCAACACCGCCACGTTATAAATCGAGTCAGCACCGAGGTACCACACACGGTCATCCTCGTCTTGTTGAGTCCAATCTTTGTTCCGTCCTTTGTGTTGTCTGCGTTCAGTCTTCGAACCGTGTTGGATTGAGTTGTAATGTGAGCCGTTTTCGTGCCTCAGAACCATGGCCCCGTCTTTAACTTCGTCCAACAATAACAACAACAGAAATGTTACAACTGCTCAGCTAGCCAGCCTACTCACTACTCTTAAGGTCACCCTGGACCGTGTCGAGACCCGTATCGAAACCCTGGAAAACAAGGAAACCGGAGAACACAACACTCCGCCCTTGACTGAAACTGATAAAAGGCTCAAGCTCCTGGAAGAACAACTCCTAGCCCGGGGTAACAACATCAACCTTGAGAACAACCGAAGATTTGAACCCGTTGGGGATCAACTACCCGACAACTTTACCTTGACCGATGTGCCCAAATTCAAAGGAGTGGAGGACCCACTCAATCATATTCGAACCTTCAAGGACTACATGGCCATAAAAGGGGTCAAACAGGAACTCTTCACCCTTATCTTTCCAACATCCTTGGAACCGATCCCTCGCCAATGGTACTACTCCCTTGACCCGAAGAACCTTACTACATGGGATGAGGTCGCAGTTGAATTTGTTAAGCAATATGCGGACAATGTCGAAATTCAGACCAATACCCGTACCCTCGAGGTCCTAACTCAAATTGATAAGGAGGGATTCACATAATTCTTAACCCGTTGGAGGAGAGTAAGCACTCAGTTGGTCAGCAACCCGAGTGAGTCAACTTTGGTGGAAACATTTGTCAACAATATCCGCCCGGTATATGCCAACTTAGTGAGATATCAAAACATCAAGACATTCCAGGATCTGCAAATCCTTGGAACCCGCATTGAAGACGACCTCCGAAAAAGTTCCTAGCCAAAACCACCGGTAGAGGCTACCAGGGATCTACATCAACAGGATCTCGCCCTTATGGTTAGATAAACAAAATTTACGAGGTCAACCTCCTCGAGCCAACCGCCAAGAGAGCTGAATGCCCTCAAAGAGTGTTCACCAACATAGGGTCAACTTATGCAAGCGCCCTAAAAAGGCTTATGGACCAAGGGAAGGTACAATAGATCGGACCCACCCCAGATCCGTCTGATGCTAGGAAATCTCGCTTCTTGAACCTTAATGCATACTGCCAGTACCACCAAGGGAAAGGTCATGACACGTAAACTTGTTTCAAATTCAAACACGTCATTCAGGACATGGTTGAGAAGGGGGAATTGCCTTTGCCTCCACCAAAAAAACCGAACAACAAGACAAACCCTTTGGGAATCCATGCTATCTCCGATGATGAGCCGGCCTTGGACTGCTCACACCTCATCTTACCAATTGATGATGAGTTGAATGCTCTGGAGAAGGATGCCTCAGACGGGGCATTTGTGTTCAGCGCCGCAACCATGCTTGCCATGTTCCAAAAAGTCGAGGAGGCTATAGCCAGTCTCTCCGAAAGAATTACTAGACTTGACGATGCTTACTGATGATTAATTTTCAATCCTATAACACCACGCCCGAGGGAGGGTCCCATAAACACCCAAAACTACCCTCACCAGGAAGGATTGCTCCCGCGACCATTCTGGCACGCACCCCACAATAATTAACCTCACAAAAATTTACCTCACAAAAACTGCCCACCGAGGAATACCCCTCCAAGGCACCCTCGAGATCCCGAAGTCAATGGTATCTGGAGAGATGATGCTGAGGACATCTATATAGTCCTAGGAAAAGAGAAACAGGCAAAAGAGATCGGTCATCTTACCCGGTCCGGGCGCTCCTATCAAAACCCGAACAATTCAACTGTCGTTCCAACAACGAATGTCCAGGTTATCCCCGACATGGACACTCAACCGAAGGCTCCCAAGAATTCGATTCTCAAACAACTGCAAAAAGCAAAAGCTGAAATTTCAATTTGGCAACTGATTGCTACATCCTTCGAGCATCGGCAAGCTCTACTACAACATTTGGAAAAACTGACTGTGCCCTCTACCTCCTCCCCTGAAAAAGTAGTAGCACACATGACAAGGGATGTCCCCGACCTGAACAATCCGGTCATCTTCTCTGATGAGGATATCCCTCCCTTCGGAGCCAACCATAACCTGACACTATACATCACCGTGCAGTGCCTAAAAAAGAATGTGCCTATGGTTCCTGTAGATGACGGATCCGCAGTTAATGTCATTCACCTCAAAACATCTCACAAACTGGGTATCAAAGAAACTGATTTGGTCCCAAACAATCAAGGAGTACGCGCCTATGACGACACTCGTCGTAAGGTTGCGAGGCTTATCACCCTAACTGTTACAACCGGGCCTTTGGAAAGGCAAACTAGTTTTCAGGTAGTCGACATCGACGCCTCCTTCAACATGTTTATGGGAGGTCCCTGGATTCACGCCGTCAAGGCGGTTACCTCAACTCTTCATAAGAAAATCAAGGTCCCTTTCAACGGGAAGACGATCATAATTCCCGCTTCCCCGATCAAAGCCGTCATGAAAAAGGGAATAGCCTCCCAAGCCATTGAGGAGGACAACAATGAGATGTGGGGATTCCAAGCTTTGAACACCTTATCCGATGAATCAAAACCCTTTGATTGTGACCCATTTGTAAATCTCACAGTCAACCGCATTCTGATGCGCCAGGGTTATTTCCCGGGTCTACCTCTCAATCCGCTGAAGAGCACCTTACCTCCCTTGAAATAGGCTAAGGTCCCCAACATCCCCTTCGGGCTGGGCTATGAACCTACCGATAAAGACATCCAGGAGATGACCTCCTGATTCGGAAGCGCAAGAAGCACGGAGTTATCCTCCGTCCCTATCATTTGACCCTCAATGGATACTTTGTCCACGAGGGAGAGTCCGAGCTCTACCACGGCTTTCCTGAGCCGATCTATGACTCCATGACCAAGGTCAGGCACCCAGGTGTAGAAGTCTTCCAAGACTGCTACTTCATCCCCGACAACACCGAAACTGCATCAACTAAGTCCAAGTCGTTCTAGTGCCTCGACGGACAAGCTGTCACTCTCCTCTTCGTAGAAGACAACATCAAGCACATCGGCTATGAGGACATCATCAACATTGCTCTGAAGGACAACCAGTATGGCCCCACCGCCTTAATCTATGATACTGACCCAGAGAAAGCTACACAGGGCTGTCGAAAAAATGTCAAATGGGCCGATCGTCAAGACCACATTCTCAAGATTACAACTGGAGAAGGCCCTATGTTCAAAGAGGGAAGTGAAGAAGAATATGAGTCTGAGTCGGAGTTTGAGTCTGTCATAGCTCCTAGCACTCCTGATGTCCCAGTCAAGGTCCCCTTCCCATTATTTTATAACAAACTTGTCGCTGCTTCAAAGGCTGAGTCAACTAAGGACATCCCCACTCCCATGGAAGGTGACAACCTGGAGCCTGGTCCAGGGGCCACCTCCTATGTTGTGTCGCCTCTGACCGACCATGAGATGTCTGTCCTCTCCGAGCTTTTCGCTCGAGTCAACTTAATGAACGCTAAGTTTGCTTATGACTCGTCTCAAGTTAACTGCAATGCTATTTTGAATGACTATGAGGAATTTGACTTGAGTGACTATCCACCTCTCCTAGCCAAAGAACTTGATAAACAGGAAAGCAGGACCCCCATCATAGAGGAGACCGAACCTATTAACGTAGGGACCGATAACACACCTCAAGAACTTAGGACAGGGACAGCCCTTAAGGCCTTGGAAGGACAACAATTCATTGACCTCCTACACGAATACAAGGACGTATTCGCCTGGTCCTACAGAGATATGCCTGGGATCGACAGAGAGATTGCAGAGCACAGGATACCCATTAAGCCCGGAGCTAAACCCGTGAAGCAAAAGTTGCACTGAATGCTCCCTAAATGGGCCCTTAAAATCAAGGAAGAAGTGGATAAACAGTTCAAGATCGGGTTCATCAAAGTGTCTGAATACTCTGACTGGGTGGCCAACATCATTCCTATACCAAAGAAAGACAGAAGAATTTGGGTTTGCATCGACTTCAGAGATCTGAACAAGGGAAGTCCACAGGACGACTTCCCTTTGCCACATGTTGACATCCTGGTGGACAATACCGCATAGCATGCTCTCCTATCATTCATGGACGGGTATGCTGGGTACAACCAGATCAAAATGGCTGAGGAAGACATGCACAAGACTTCATTCACTACACAGTGGGGTACATACTGCTACACGGTCATGCCTTTCGGCCTCATTAACGCCGGAGCAACCTATCAAAGAACCGCTACCACTCTCCTACATGATATGATGCACAAGGAGGTAGAGGTATATATCGACGACATGATCGTCAAATCAAGAGAACGGGATGGCCACATCAACGCCCTCCAGAAATTCTTCGCTCGTCTGCGGAAATATAACATGAGACTAAATCCTCAAAAATGTGCGTTCGGGGTCACCTCCGGAAAAGTCTTGGGACACGTCGTAAGCAAAAGAGGCATTGAGATTGATCCAACCAAAATCAAAGCCCTTCAGCAAATGCCCCGGCCTAAGAACGAGAAGTAGATTCGTGGATTTCTCGGTCAGGTTCAGTACATTAGCCGCCCCATAGCCAAGCTCACCATGATTTGTGAACCAATCTTCAAGAAACTTCGCGCCTCCGATCACACCGATTGGGACGACGACTGTCAAAAGGCCTTCGATAGGATAAAGGAAATCCTATCCAAACCTCTGGTCCTCATGCCACCTTAATAAGGGATTCCCTTATCTCTGTACCTGACTGTCACCGACACAGCCATGGGAGCAATGCTATCATAAACAGTCGACGGTGAAGAACGAGCCATCTACTACATCAGTAAAAAGTTCATTGAGTATGAGACAAGGTACACCCACCTGGAAAAGACATGCCTTGCCCTAGTATGGTCAACAAAGAAGTTGCGGCACTATATGCTCAGCTACACGGTCCACATCTACTCTAAGATGGACCCGGTCAAGTACATCTTTGAAAAACCCGTACTAAACGGAAAGCTGTCTAAATGGACACTTATGCTCTCCGAGTTTGATCTCAAATTCGTACCTCTCAAGGTTATCAAGGGAAGGGCAGTCGCCGATTTCCTAGCAGAAAATCTCGTCAACAAGGACTCATCGACCGACACATGGTCACTTCCTGACGAAGACATCCTTTGTGCCTACTCCAACGCATGGGACCTATACTTCGATGGTGCATCTAATCTGGGAGGCTTCGAGGTAGGAATCCTTCTAATATCGCCACAGAGAGAACATGTTCCAATCTCGGTCAAGCTAGACTTCGCCGTCACCAACAATGCCGCCGAATATGAAGCGTGCCTTATCGGCCTACAAACAGCCATCACACTTGGCCTCAAGAGACTGAGGGTCCACGGCGATTCCTCATTCATCATCAATCAGGTGTCCGGGTCATGGAAAATCCGAAGTGCTAGCTTAGCTCCCTACCGAGCGAAAATCAATCAAGAGGCCGAGTTCTTCGACCAGGTCGACTACTTCCATTTGCCGCGAGAGGAAATTCAATTTGTTGATGCCCTAGAAAAACTTGCCGCGCTCATCAACATACCTGACGACATGACATCAATACCCCTGCGCGTCGAGAGAAGGAGTGAGCCAACTCATATATGTACCATCAACAACGATGAGGAAAACCATGATGAACCCTAGTACCAAGCCATCCTCAACTACAAAACCAAAAACAAATTCCCTCCTAACTCTGATCCAAGAGGTTAAAGACCCATCCATTTACTTGCATCACAATTCGTGATAAACCAAGAACAATTATACAAAAGTACCCCCCAAGGGATTCTCCTCCTTTGCATTGACCATCACAAAGTCAAAAAAGTCATAGGAGAGGTCCACGACGGAGAATGCGGCCCTCACATGAACCCAATGATGCTGACCCGAAAGATCATACGGTTAGGCTACTACTGGACCACCATGGAAGCTTATTCCGCAACTACGTCAAACATTGCCATAATTGCCAAATCTTCACCAATATATAACACATACCACCATCCCTTTTATACACCATGACATCACCCTGGCCTTTCTCGACCTGGGGCATCGACATTATCGGGAAAGTCAATCCGATAGGCACCAAATTGCATTGCTTCGTCCTCGTCGCCATCGACTACTTCATCAAATACGTGGAAGCACAGTTCTATGCAGTCTTGACCGCCAAACATGTGGCCAAGTTCATCATGGACAACATCATCTGCAGATATGGGGTACCCCATGAAATCATCAGCGATCAAGGCTCTCACTTCTCGGCGGAAACATAGGCCTTGCTGGAAAAATACAAGATCTAACGACATCAGTCATCCCCCTACCGTCCCCAAACCAATGGAGCGGTAGAGGCAGTAAAAAAACTCTTGTCACCATTATCAAGAAAATGTAAGACAGCTATCGCGATTGGCCGAGCAAACTCCGATTCGCACTCTGGGGATACCGAACCTCCATTCGAACACCGAAAGGCGCCACGCCCTTCTACCTAGCATACGGTATGAAAGCGGTTCAACCGGTAAAGTTATAGGTCCTATCCTACGCATCCTACTGGAGAGTCAAGTTCCTGAGGCGGAATGGATCAGTCGAAGGTACGAACAACTCACACTTCTAGACGAGCGGCGACTCAACGCCTTGCACAACGTCCAGCTATAACAACAACGTATACAATGGCCATTCAGCAAGAAGGTTAAACCCAGGAACATCAACAAGGGGACTTGGTGGTCAAGTCAGTTCGAGCACCACTACCCGTCGATTCGAGGGGGAAATTCAAACCCAATTGGGCCGGGCCATACCAGGTTAAGAAAAAACTATCTGGGGGCGCAGTGAGACTGAGTGACCTAGACGGGGAGGATTTCACAAACCCGACCAACCTAGACCAACTCAAGAAATACTACCCTTGAACCATAGCAACCAGCAACTTCACCCTAGTTTTACAACTAGCGGCCACCTTAACCCTTTCAAGTCAAGTTCCTTAACGCGTTCTGATTTGAAATTGCATGTTTTATCGAGTCAAAGTTGCGGCACCTTGCCGGTTTCGAATGTCCTTTGATCTGTCAAAGGCAACATCTATTTGCACTAAAACAAAATACCCCCCCCCCCCGAACTACGAGCATGGTTTAATTTCACCTCTTCAGGTGGATACATAGGCAGTCCTTCTCCTACGAGAGGGATACAACCACAAAACCAAATCAAAATTTACAAAACATTTTGAACTACGATCATGGTTTGAGTTCACCTTTTTAGGTGGATATGTAGGCAGTCCTTTCTTACACAAGAAGGATACAACCATCCCCATAATAACAAAAAAAAAACATCCCTATAAAAACATCACCCATATCAACTTTCAAAAAAAAAGAAAGGAAAAAAACAGTCCCTTTCCCACAAAATACAAAGAAAGAAGCCTTTCTCTCTTTCTACAAAAATCCCATTTCCCAACTGCAAATGTTTAGGATAATTCAAATCGAATTGCCTTTACAAATGGAAGGAAGAAAGAACCGTTCACAATTTTGACATGAGCAATCCTCTTATTTAGTTAATAATGAGAAGGATTACAAATTCAACAACAAATGAAGCTCGACAAGTCTACAACTTGTCACAGCTAAGGTGTCGGCTAAGATACCTCACATAATAAAACAAGCACAAAACACACAAAACATAACTAGTACAACATAATAAAAAAAAACTCACAACACTAATACAACATAATAATAAAGTGGGTAATGGAGGTCTTCATTCTTCCATTCTACCCTTGCCTTTTCCCCCGGGGTACATCTTCCCCTTGTTCTTCTTTTTGGCCCGCCTAGCATGGACTTCCCCTTCAAAACGGATCCTCAACGGATCTACAACAGCGACGATTTCCGGTCTCTTGGAAGACCCCATGCTCGGTCCAAAACGAGCCCATACACGGCCCACTACTTCTTTAGGACTCGATCTTCTCCTATTTGGTGGCCTTATCACATCCAGGCTAGCTCCATCAACATAGTCCTCAAAGAAGGCACGGTTGGCCTTGCAACCCTCTCAATACTTCAAGTCAACAACCTCGTCCTTACGAGATTTGGACCTTTCCTCCAAGGTTTGAGCTCTTGACCACTTGACATAAGCGGGAGTCACCCATGTCGTGGCAACGGGGTTTGGTACATTCCAAAGTGGCCGTGTGGCCCACCATCTTTTGAAGACCTCCACAAGCTCGTAGTTTCGAAAAACATTCTCTTGGTCAAGGGTATCTTGAGCGGCTACCTTTTGTTCATGCCCCATTTGCCTCATGAGCCTTCCGGGATAGATGAAGGAAGCAACCTTCAAGCCCACCACCATCAAAGAACGAGAGCCAGCACCCAAAGCGGGCAACCCCATGAAAGACCTCAAGTGCCACCATGGCACCACCCAACGGATGTGAGGACCACCCTCATCTGCCAATCTTGCGGCCCAATAGGCCTCGGGGGATGCAAAGCTATCCGAGTACAACTTCTTCCTCATGGTAAGGTGACAGAAGGAATAAGAAGAAGTATCAACCGGAGGCTCTAGATACCTTAGCCTCGCCAATAGCCACACTTGGAGGATCCTTGGAGATCCAAACGAAGGAGCTTCTCCACAAGAGCCCTTCTTGTCCAAGGCTTGGACGATCTCGCCAAGCGCTGACCATGATGGATCTCTACCATGCTCCATGTGCTCGACTACGTGCACAAGGGTCATGCTACCGTAGCATTTTGGCCCCTCCTTCAAAGCATCAACAAATAGGTATGCTTGGACAAGGCAAAAGGCAAGAGCCCTCCTCCTAGCCACCTCCGAAACATTGGCATCCAGTCGGTTTGAAAAAATGTTGATAAGAGCCAACATATCCACACCATGAGGAGCAAGGATAATGTTGACTTGACTTGTTGACAAACCCAACATTGAACGAAATTTCTCCTTATAAGACAACCGAGTCGGGGGAAGCACCAGAACACAACCCGACCACCCACCAATGGCTCCTACTTCTTCGGCAAGAGGACAAATTTCACCTTTCGGGAAAACGAAAACATGATGTTTCGAATCCGAAAACCGAGAACATGCTTCAAGAAATGAGGATTGCATCTTGACTTGATGAAGCACCAACAATTGACCAACTCCCATGCAAACGAGTTGATACGTCTCGGGAGGCGACAAATCCCGACACCATTGTCGCAATACATTTTCAAAAGCATCCATGAATAATTTTGTGGAAGAAGAAGAAAGGTTTTTGTAGAGATATTTTCGTGTTTTGGATGATGAAACAATGAAGCAAAAATATCCCTATTTATACAAAACAATCAGCGTGTTTTTCCGAAAAAAGGGAGAGCTGGCTTCTATCGCCAATTGGCTTGCGCCTCTTTGGGGCTGTTCTCTGGATCCCCACCTTGAATTGTCCCTTTCAAGTTGTGTTTCTCCCGACACCTCAAACCTCCCACCGGAATGCTCGCGCCTCTTCAGGCCTATTCAAGATGTTTTGTGTTTTTTCACACTCACATTTCCTCATATTCGCGTTTTACGAATTCCGACACGGTTTCCATTGCGCAGCTTTAAACATACGTATTTTTCTCTTTTTTTAAGGGGGAAGGGCTAGTCGCCCCGATCCGCGATGGATCGTTTCCACGTCAGTCGAAATTCAGAAAATTTTTCGCTTTCTTTTCACGAAAATCGAAAATTGATAACACGACGTCAGTTTTCTTCAGAATTTTAAGCTCTCACAAATCCGAGTCTTGATCTCACAAAAATCAAAAACCAAATAAAGTCCAAAAAATCTACTTTAAATTCACCCCCTGACGGTTCGAGTTTGAATTTTTCGAGTCACAAATCAATTTCAACAATTTCGATACAAGTTAATTCAAGACACGAGTTAATTGCTCAATTTTCAAATTACTTCTTTTTGAGGAGTCCAAACGTGATGACTTGTCGCGGAATTTTCAAAATATCACTTCAAATTTCAATTTTAACTTCGAGGCACCGTGGTTAATTTCGTTTTCAATCAAATGCTTTTTACATGTTCACGTTTATGTGTATGTGCTACCTGTTGCCTGTTTTCTACACTAAACGATGCAGGAACTGGTGCGACAGAGAAGGGAACTGACAGCCGACTACGCTTCTCTGAAACACAACACAAAAAAGGCCAAAAATCATAAATAAACCACAATCCAAAAACACATATATACGAACCGCCTCACGCAAAATGTAAATATGTACAAACAAGAGTCCAAGACACCGACCAACAACTATAACTATTCACCGCCTCCCGTCAGACCAGTCTCGGTCTCACGAGGAGTCGCAGGCAAGGCATACACCACCATCTGCTCAGGCTCCCTCTCTAGAGAACTCTCCAACGTCTCGTACTCCATCGTGACGTGAAGTTCCTCCGCCGTAGCCAATTGAGCCCTGAGAGAGACAATCTCTGCATCTCGGCTCTGCAACCCATCCTCACGACACCTCAGCTCCTGGTCTTGACTGGTGATCCCCAACCCCTGGGCCACGATCGTCGACCTAGCTGCGTCCAACTCAGAACGGACCCGAGCAAGCTCCGTCGGATCCGCAGTACCCAGCAAAACACAATAGAGATCAATGAGATCTAAAAACGTGAAATGCAACACAAAAATACACAAAAACAACGAACAAAAAGTACCTGAGCAAGCCGAGCCTCCCTCGCAGACAGGTCACCAGCAAGTGCCCTCCACCGGTTAGCCATCCGCCACAAAGCCTGATGACTATCGGTCGACACCTACAAACAAGAAGGTCCTTCAATGCAATGCAAGGCAAAACATAAACGAGGAAAAAGTTTCAAATGAGGAACTCACCCTTAGGACGGTGAACCTCCACTCCATGCCAGCGTCGGTCACCTCAATGACCGCAGGCTCTGGCAGGTGCAGTTGTAGCTCCTCGCCCCTAGCCCCTGAAAGGTGGTCTCTGCCGGAAAAACTGGGGGCTGGGTCCTCATCAACGCATCGACCCCCTACAATTTGGGTCCACATCAAAGGTAACAAACCCTCCTATCAAAAAGAGGCAATGAAAACAAAAAACAGAGAAAACATACCTCGATCGGGTACCAGGCACGCCTCGACAACCGGAAGGTGTCGTAGTCGGACTCCCGCATCAACAACTCCTCACCACCCTGACCGTGAAGGTGCTCCTCAACCTCGTCGGGGGTCGACTCCTGGAACAACACCCTAGGCGGATCGACCGGTACCACGAAAGTCTCAGTGAAGCAGTGACGAGCTAAGCACTCGCCCAGGTACCAAACCGGCTCGATCGCCGTCTCAAGGTACAAACGCTGGGAGCTGTGAGGTCGCAAATGCTCCTTGACAGCGGCCAACACCTCTGTGTAGTGCTCCCAAGGCCACTCGACAAACTGCACTCAAGGCAAAGCTAATCAACTAACTGGGGGCTTTCTAAGCTACCTAGTCAGCCTATCTTTATCTGTCTCTACAAAACAAAAGGGAGTAAGAGACCACAACTTACGTCAGCAACACGAAGGGCATTCCCGAGATGCCTACAGTCCTCATAAGTTGACTTGGTCGACTTCTTACGAGCCACCGTCTAGGCCCTAACAGTAGGGTAAGTCGAAGGGATGCCACGAGTGGCCCTGGACGCAGAGGGATGAAGTAAGCATACAACCAAGCCTGTAACCAAACACAACAAACACAAATCAGCGAAATTTTCAAAAATTGCAAAAATCAAACCATAAATCAAAATCAAAATCAAAATCAAACTCAACAAAAAACTATAAAAACGCTCGTACCTCCAAGATGAGGCCGGGACCAACTAAAGTAGAGGCACTACCATCCCCCACTGCCTTCGGGCGCACCGCAGGGTGCAAGTACCGAGTGAAGCTTGCCAGGGCTGGCGTAACCCAATCAAACTGACCCAGAGTGTCGAGGTCAGCAAGAAGAGGAAGTACCTTGGTCGACAGACGCTCACCCTTGTCACCAAAGTACGTGGCACCCAAGAAGTACCACAACCACAACCGCCATGTCAGCTCTAGCCTCCGACTCCGAACTCGCCAACGGCGCCGGAGCGTAACCCACCACTCTCCCTCTGAAGTGGTCCCTCACATATGAGCTCGGGCTCAGGTATGGGGTGATGTTAGAAGGATCGGGCAAATCACTGCCGATCAAACGAGTGACTGCGGGGGAAGACACTCTCTCCGGCGTCTCTGAAAACTCAATAGGCATCTCGCTATAGGGGAGGCCAGATATCACGGCAAAATCCTCTAAGGTCACACCAACCTCCCCAAACTCCATATGGAATGACAATGTTGTGTCCCAGTAATGATCCAACATGGCACGGATCAGACACAAGTTTGACCTAATCGAAGCCCTGTGAATATCCCGCCACGCAGCCACCAGCGGCCTTAAAGCTGACCTCTCGATCAACGCCCTCGTACCGGCTCGGAGAACGTCGTACAAACCCAGACAGGTGGAGAAGCCTGAGAAAGTCCTCATGGTACCAATCTCCTGAAATAAAAAACAAACAACGTCAGAACTCCTATTCAGGTCTAAAATGTCAGAAACGACGAAAGTTCGACCAAGTGGCACAGCTTACCAGGCCCTCGTGCGCATGGTAGGAGATATGCTTGTCCAGCCGAAACAACAATTGGCTACCTTCAAAACCCTCGGCCTACGCAGGCGCCGCCCGCAGGTTCAGCCCCCGTAGAGCTGTAACCCGTATAGCCTCCTAACCCGGGACGTGAGCATCATCCTTGACCGTCTCCGCCCTCCGTCTCTTCTGCCCACGAGACTCCACGCGACGGATAAAAAGCATCTTAACAACCCTAACGATGTTCTGCAACTCCCGCATGGTCGGCTGAGTAGCCCTCCTCCTAGCAACCCTCCTCCCGTAGGTACCACCCTCAGACCCTGTCCGAGCTCTCTCAACACGAACATCCTCAACAACAGGCTCCTCCCGAGCCCCAGTGGCTCCCTCAGCACCGACAGCCCCAACAACGGGCCCCTCACGAACCTAATTGTCTCTCTCTTCCCTAACAACCTCCTCGGTGGGCCCCTCCTCCTCAGAAGTGTCCCCTACTACCACGTCAGGTGCACTAACCAGAGTACTAACTGGCCCAGTCCAAAACAGGTTCTCCAATGTCTCAGCAATGGACCCAACAGGTCTCGAGCACTCCCTTGCAAATAAGAACGTCAGCCGAAATTTCGGCATTACGACGACATAAAATGGGCAAATCCAAAAAAAAAAACCTGCAAAGCAAAACAAGGGCAATCTCGCCCGAACCTAGCCAAACAAAACAATCTACAAAAAACGCACAAAAAATGACTCGCCCTTCTTTTCAAGCAAAATACGAGTCAAAACAACAACAAAAGAAACAACACCTCAACACCCACACAAGGTCCACTAACAACCCAAAAAATGTTCCCAATGCGATGGGGTACTTTCCCACAGCTCAAAAAAGGCAATTTTACGCCAATATTGAGCGCAAACAGGTCAACATTTCAAAACACGACCACAACAAGGCAACGTGATTTTACCACGTCTCAAAGCGACCTAAACTACCAATGAGGTCCATTTCAAGGCAAACTGACTCAATTTAAGCTCAAACAGACGCTTATTTTGTCAGACATAAGACCGTCGCAAAAGGCAAAATTCCAATTTCGTGCACAATACCCAACAAAGGTTCAAAATGACAAACACGGTCTTCCCCGACTACAATACAACCCAGTGGGGCATACAACTCAAGCAAATAAACTTGACTTTGTAAAGTGAGACGGTTTCCTCGTTTCATTCACGTTTTTCGAGCATAGGGAGCGGGAACGGGGACCAAAATGCAAACTAAAAGCACCCCTATACTCCTAAACAAGTTTCTAACCTAATGCAATCATCAATTTCACTCGAAATTGGCTCATTCAAAAACGCCCAATTCGATTTTTAAGGGTATAAAAATTCGCCCTAATTCAATCAATAAAAAGACCAACAAATTCAAATTGATTCAGGAGGAATTATACACCTTGAGATGACATATTGATAATGGCACAAGCTCAAGCAAGAAGCAAAACCAAAAATGGCGATTTTTTGGTCGGGTATTTTTACAGAAAAAAGGGAAGCTCCCTTCCTTCGCCAGGTAGCTCGCGCCTCTTTGAGGCGTCCCTATTCCATTCAGCGGGATTTTGGGCTTTGGCCCAGTTCAACACACGTTTTCTCACAATTTCAATGACGGAACTAAAGATCGTCATTTTCAAGTAAAAAAAAATCAATATTAAAGAAATTCAAAATTCGCTATTTCTTCAAATTTCAAGCAACAACAATTAAAACCGTCTTTTCACAAAAATAATAGTGAATTTCAAAATTCACTATTTCTTCAAATTTCAAACGAAAACCATTAAAACCGTCATTTCACAAAAATAATAGTGAATTTAAAAATTCATTATTTCTTCAAATTTCAAACGACGACAATTAAAACCGTCACTTCACAAAAATAATAGTGAAATTCAAAATTCACTATTTCGTCAAATTTCAAACGACGGTAATTAGAACCGTCATTTCAAAAATAATAGTGAAATTCAAAATTCACTATTTCTTCAAATGTCAAACGACGGCAATTAAAACTGTCATTTCAAAAATAATAGTGAAATTCAAAATTCACTATTTTTCAAATTTCAAACGGCGGCAATTAAAACCGTCATTTCAAAAATAATAGTGAAATTCAAAATTCACTATTTCTTCAAAATTTCAAACGACGGCAACAAAAACCGTCACTTCAAAAACAATAATAGTGAAATTCAAAATTTGCTATTTCCACGGCGGCGTCAAAAGCCCCATCTGTCAAAAAACAAGCAGGTAGCGGGATTAAAACCCGCTGTCCCAACAAACATTCAATACAAACCCCGAGATTCCCCAATAGGATGTCGGAGGCTTCCTCGCAAAGGCCGTTATTTCAAAACAAGCCCATCCAACGCGGCTATTTCCACAGGCGATCAATCTACCCCTCAGTATGGCTGGCGGTCCTTACAATCGCATATGGCTGGCGGGCCTTACAATTGCATATGGCTGGCGGGCCTTACAATCGCATATGGCTGGCGGCCCTTACAATCGCATATGGCTGGCGGGCCTTACAATCGCATATGGCTGGCAGGCCTTACAATCGCATGTGACTGGCGGGGCTTACAATCCCATATGGCTGGCAGGCCTTACAATCGCATGTGGCTGGCAGGCCTTACAATCGCATGTGGCTGGTGAGCCTTACAATCGCATATGGCTGGCAGGCCTTATAATCGCATATGGCTGGCGGGCCTTATAATGCTTATGGGTGGCGAGCCTTACAACGCACAACGGCTGGCGAGCCCCCTCATATACGCACAGCGGCTGGCGAGCCCCCCTCATATACGCACCGCAGGTGGCGAACCCCTTCATATATGCATCGCAGCTAGCAAGCCTTAGTCCGCAAATAATATACAACTCAACGACAAATCCTGAAGATGCCTCAGGTATGACTCCTTCTCATGACTGGCGAGCCTTTGTACGTAGTCTAACGGACTTAAAACAACCCGCATGGATAGTCGACAAACTCTAAGCTATTCCCAACGATAGGTCCTTGGCTCGTACCCTCAAGTCCCCTTGACGTCGCCCTTCCTGACAGCAGGTCCTTATCCAGAATCCTTTCGAGCCGCCTCGGCGTCGCTTGAGTCTCCACGTTGTAATATTCGATTGACCTGGAGGCTCTACTTTGACTTTAGTCCTGTCCAAGCCTCGGTCAAAGTGGGGGCTTTGTAGATACCCAGTATCTGCTGAGACTCCAACAAACACCCGTTGATTATCGGACTACAACAGTTTGTGTACAACTTTACGTCGGAAAACATGAAACGATTTCGAAAATAAAAAATTTCAAAACTTTTCAAAAGTACCTGGAGTGTTTAATGGATGACGACGGGGTCGTAATGACACTAACTAGAGTCGAAACCGTCACCAGACCAGAAACCGACTCAAAATTAAAATCCCGACTCCAACAACGAGTCAAACCGAGTTAAACACAAAAAACAAACCATTCAAATGCTTCTATGTTAAGATTTCCCGGAATCTTACATAGTCAAGTACCAAACATGTTCATCCAAATTCTAGGATAGAACAACTTATGATTTTCTCGTGTGAAAGTGACAAGACACCTCGAAGACGTGCGACGTGGCTCGCGCGTCTTTGAGCAGCCCAGGTGGCCACATCGCTCAAAACTCACACAACCACTCATTCTCCTATAAATACCCCTAAAATACCACCATTTGAGAGTTACGCGAGTGTCCGTCCCCTCTTTTCTCCCTTAAAATTCTAGACTCGACTTCCTAAGTCACAATCCGAGACGTGTTTACGACCTACCGATCGTAAACACAAGCCTTACACATTGTTTGGTACCGTCATCGTGAATTAAACCACTTGACCGACCATCTCGACTACTACACCATCACTAAACTTAACAAAATACTCTTTTTACTTACCAAAACGGTTTTAAACCGAGTTTTCCGACCACACAAGTTGATACACTTACGTCGATTTTTCGCCATAAGCCTAACATGTAAGTATGAGGGTGTACAAATCTTCTTTTATCATGTATTCATATGTTTCATGACTATAACATGCTAAATCACGAATAACATAGTCCAAAACATGGGAAGAATGAGCCATAACCGGATTTTTGGTTGAGGTAGAGGCTACTTTTGTAGTACACAGGCTCGCACCTAAAGCAACCTGCCTCACCCTTAAATCCAAACCGTGTTTGGTCTCTTCATCTCCTTTATTTTCATTTCATATTTGTAATCGGTTTTTACCATTTCAAGCATTTTCATACCATTTCTACAAGTTTTTAACCATAAAACATTTTTCACCCTTGGTTCCTAATACCATGATGGTTTAATCCGGGTTTCGGTGATAATATTTGGTTAATTACATTCTAAAAGGTATTTTAAAGCCTTTTATTTCACTTATTTACATTTTGTAGGGTATTTTAAAGCCTTTCATCATTTCTTTACATTTTCAAAACAAATGTATTAGTCACCAATACAAAGTCGTCCTTGGTTCCACATACCATGTCGGATTTTAACCCGAGTACGATGATGAATATTGACTAATTATATTCAAATTAACTTAAAATAATTAGTTCATAATCATTTTCATAACTATCCATGTCAAGCTTACAAAATCGAACCCGACATCGAATATTGTCAAAACAATGATGATTATTCAAGTATCGTTTTTCAAATCAACACAAAAGCGGTCTAAACGGGCTTTTCAAACCAAAACGAGTTCAAACACCCGTCCTTCAAAACATTTGACAAAATTTTTAAATAGTCATAATACATCTTCCATCGTTGACGACTCGCGACTAAACAGCCACTCCTTTTTCTATTTTAAAACCGAGAGAGACCCTTTTGCATCGCCAATAGGCTTGCGCCTCTTCTGGCTGCCTGATACAGGGTCTGTTCCCCTTCCAGCACTTGTCTAGGATGATCCCGACTTTGGTTAACCCGAATATAGGACGGATCAGATGACGAATCTGCCCATTCAACACCATATTTGCAAAATGCCTTTCTAAGACAAATGGATCACGTTATGCACCATAAACCTAATTCGGTAAATGAATGTTTAATTTCCGTCTTGCATGCTAATCAACGCTAAATCTAACTCGACATCTTATACTTGATACTTGTATTAAATCAACCGACTTAGTAAGCTCACATGTTAGGTTTAAACTAGTGGATGCGCATCCATGCATTTACCCGTTTTATCAACTTTTGCATTCAACCAACCAAGATCGAACAGTAGAGGCTGCAACCGCGGGCGGGATTGGGTGTCTGATTTAAGGGCGTCCCAATACGTACCTTCGCCTCTTACTCAGAAACTTTGGATAGTGGGCGACCTTATCCAGGGCGTACGAGAGTCATTCTAGAGATAAGATGCTAAAGCGGGACGATTCCTTATCTTTAGTACCTATGTCAAATCCTGCTTTGTGCTTTGTTTGACCGAGGTATAAAGTGGATTCTAAAGGGTTCCAAGCATCCCACAAATGCTTGGTGGCGACTTCGAACATCTCTAATCGTTTCGAGACCCTTGCCGAGACAAAACTGACCTATCTAAAACGATCCGACCGAAAGCATTTTTACGCCGCCGAGCGTGGCTTTCAAAAACACCACTATACGCCCGCAGATCGACCCGGCGTGTAGGTGGGCATGTCCACAATTTCACATTTCAAAACATTGAGATGGGGTTTGTCCCTTATTTTCTAGTGTCCTTTGCTTTCGCCAATCGCTTATTAGGCAACCGGTTAACCTCTAAACAATAGTTCTTGGGGCGATAGTCTCTTTTTCTTTGGGCGGTCGAGTTCCTGTAGATGACGGATCCGCAGTTAATGTCATTCACCTCAAAACATCTCATAAACTGGGTATCAAAGAAACTGATTTGGTCCCAACCAATCAAGGAGTACGCGCCTATGACGACACTCGTCGTAAGGTTGCGAGGCTTATCACCCTAACTGTTACAACCAGGCCTTTGGAATGGCAAACTAGTTTTCAGGTAGTCGACATCGACGCCTCCTTCAACATGTTTATGGGAGGTCCCTGGATTCACGCCGTCAAGGCGGTTACCTCAACCCTTCATCAGAAAATCAAGGTCCCTTTCAATGGGAAGACGATCATAATTCCCGCTTCCCCGATCAAAGCCGTCATGAAAAAGGGAATAGCCTCCCAAGCCATTGAGGAGGATAACAATGAGATGTGGGGATTCCAAGCTTTGAACACCTTATCCGATGAATCAAAACCCTTTGATTGTGACCCATTTGCAAATCTCACAGTCAACCGTATTCTAATGCGCCAGGGTTATTTCCCGGTCTACCTCTCAATCCGCTGAAGAGCACCTTACCTCCCTTGAAATAGGCTAAGGTCCCCAACATCCCCTTCGGGCTGGGCTATGAACCTGTCGATAAATACATCCAGGAGATGACCTCCTGATTCGGAAGCGCAAGAAGCACGGAGTTATCTTCCGTCCCTATCATTTGACCCTCAATGGATACTTTGTCCGCGAGGGAGAGTCCGAGCTCTACCACGGCTTTCCTGAGCCGATCTATGACTCCGTGACCAAGGTCAGGCACCCGGGTGTAGAAGTCTTCCAAGACTGCTACTTCATCCCCGACAACACCGAAACTGCATCAACTAAGTCCAAGTCGTCCTAGTGCCTCGACGGACAAGCTGTCACTCTCCTCTTCGTAGAAGACAACATCAAGCACATCGGCTATGAGGACATCATCAACATTGCTCTGAAGGACAACCAGTATGGCCCCACCGCCTTAATCTATGATACTGACCCAGAGAAAGCTACACAGGGCTGGAGAAAAAATGTCAAATGGGCCGATCGTCAAGACCACATTCTCAAGATTACAACTGGAGAAGGCCATATGTTCAAAGAGGGAAGTGAAGAAGAATATGAGTCTGAGTCGGAGTTTGAGTCTGTCATAGCTCCTAGCACTCCTGATGTCCCAGTCAAGGTCCCCTTCCCACTATTTTATAACAAACTTGTGGCTGCTTCAAAGGCTGAGTCAACTAGGGACATCCCCACTCCCATGGAAGGTGACAACCTGGAGCCTGGTCCAGGGGCCACCTCCTATGCTGTGTCGCCTCTGACCGATCATGAGATGTCTGTCCTCTCCGAGCTTTTCGCTCGAGTCAACTTAATGAACGCTAAGTTTGCTTATGACTCGTCTCAAGTTAACTGCAATGCTATTCTGAATGACTATGAGGAATTTGACTTGAGTGACTATCCACCTCTCCTAGCCAAAGAACTTGATAAACAGGAAACCAGGACCCCCATCATAGAGGAGACCGAACCTATTAACGTAGGGACCGATAACACACCCTCAAGAACTTAGGATAGGGACGGCCCTTAAGGCCTTGGAAGGACAACAATTCATTGACCTCCTACACGAATACAAGGACGTATTCGCCTGGTCCTACAGAGATATGCCTGGGATCGACAGAGAGATTGCAGAGCACAGGATACCCATTAAGCCCGGAGCTAAACCCGTGAAGCAAAAGTTGCACCGAATGCTCCCTAAATGGGCCCTTAAAATCAAGGAAGAAGTGGATAAACAGTTCAAGATCGGGTTCATCAAAGTGTCTGAATACTCTGACTGGGTCGCCAACATCATTCCTATACCAAAGAAAGGCAGAAGAATTTGGGTTTGCGTCGACTTCAGGGATCTGAACAAGGGAAGTCCACAGGACGACTTCCCTTTGCCACATGTTGACATCCTGGTGGACAATACCGCAGAGCATGCTCTCCTATCATTCATGGACGGGTATGCTGGGTACAACCAGATCAAAATGGCTGAGGAAGACATGCACAAGACTTCATTCACTACACAGTGGGGTACATACTGCTACACGGTCATGCCCTTCGGCCTCATTAACGCCGGAGCAACCTATCAAAGAACCGCTACCACTCTCCTACATGATATGATGCACAAGGAGGTAGAGGTATATATCGACGACATGATCGTCAAATCAAGAGAACGGGATGGCCACATATATCAACGCCCTCCGGAAATTCTTCGCTCGTCTGCGGAAATATAACATGAGACTAAATCCTCAAAAATGTGCGTTCGGGGTCACCTCCGGAAAAGTCTTGGGACACGTCGTAAGCAAAAGAGGCATTGAGATTGATCCAACCAAAATCAAAGCCCTTCAGCAAATGCCCCGGCCTAAGAACGAGAAGTAGATTCGTGGATTTCTCGGTCAGGTTCAGTACATTAGCCGCCTCATAGCCAAGCTCACCATGATTTGTGAACCAATCTTCAAGAAACTTCGCGCCTCCGATCACACCGATTGGGACGACGACTGTCAAAAGGCCTTCGATAGGATAAAGGAAATCCTATCCAAACCTCTGGTCCTCATGCCACCTTAATAAGGGATTCCCTTATCTCTGTACCTGACTGTCACCGACACAGCCATGGGAGCAATGCTATCATAAACAGTCGACGGTGAAGAACGAGCCATCTACTACATCAGCAAAAAGTTCATTGAGTATGAGACAAGGTACACCCACCTGGAAAAGACATGCCTTGCCCTAGTATGGTCAACAAAGAAGTTGCGGCACTATATGCTCAGCTACACGGTCCACATCTACTCCAAGATGGACCCGGTCAAGTACATCTTTGAAAAACCCGTACTAAACGGAAAGCTGTCTAAATGGACACTTATGCTCTCCGAGTTTGATCTCAAATTCGTACCTCTCAAGGTTATCAAGGGAAGGGCAGTCGCCGATTTCCTAGCAGAAAATCTCGTCAACAAGGACTCAGCGACCGACACATGGTCACTTCCTGACGAAGACATCCTTTGTGCCTACTCCAACGCATGGGACCTATACTTCGATGGTGCATCTAATCTGAGAGGCTTCGAGGTAGGAATCCTTCTAATATCGCTACAGAGAGAACATGTTCCAATCTCGGTCAAGCTAGACTTCGCCGTCACCAACAATGCCGCCGAATATGAAGCATGCCTTATCGGCCTACAAACAGCCATCACACTTGGCCTCAAGAGACTGAGGGTCCACGGCGATTCCTCATTCATCATCAATCAGGTGTCCGGGTCATGGAAAATCCGAAGTGCTAGCTTAGCTCCCTACCGAGCGAAAATCAATCAAGAGGCCGAGTTCTTCGACCAGGTCGACTACTTCCATTTGCCGCGAGAGGAAATTCAATTTGTTGATGCCCTAGAAAAACTTGCCGCGCCCATCAACATACCTGACGACATGACATCAATACCCCTGCGCGTCGAGAGAAGGAGTGAGCCAACTCACATATGTGCCATCAACAACGATGAGGAAAACCATGATGAACCCTAGTACCAAGCCATCCTCAACTACAAAACCAAAAACAAATTCCCTCCTAACTCTGATCCAAGAGGTTAAAGACCCATCCATTTACTTGCATCACAATTCGTGATAAACCAAGAACAATTATACAAAAGTACCCCCCAAGGGATTCTCCTCCTTTGCATTGACCATCACAAAGCCAAAAAAGTCATAGGAGAGGTCCACGACGGAGAATGCGGCCCTCACATGAGCCCAATGATGCTGACCCGAAAGATCATGCGGTTAGGCTACTACTGGACCACCATGGAAGCTGATTTCCGCAACTACGTCAAACATTGCCATAATTGCCAAATCTTCACCAACATATAACACATACCACCATCCCTTTTATACACCATGACATCACCCTGGCCTTTCTCGACCTGGGGCATCGACATTATCGGGAAAGTCAATCCGATAGGCACCAAATTGCATTGCTTCGTCCTCGTCGCCATCGACTACTTCATCAAATAGGTGGAAGCACATTTCTATGCAGTCTTGACCGCCAAACATGTGGCCAAGTTCATCATGGACAACATCATCTGCAGATTTGGGGTACCCCATGAAATCATCAGCGATCAAGGCTCTCACTTCTCGGCGGAAACATAGGCCTTGCTGGACAAATACAAGATCTAACGACATCAGTCATCCCCCTACCGTCCCCAAACCAATGGAGCGGTAGAGGCAGTAAACAAAACTCTTGTCACCATTATCAAGAAAATATAAGACAGCTATCGCGATTGGCCGAGCAAACTCCGATTCACACTTTGGGGATACCGAACCTCCATTCGAACATCGACAGGCGCCACGCCCTTCTACCTAGCATACGGTATGAAAGCGGTTCAACCGGTAAAGTTAGAGGTCCTATCCTACGCATCCTACTGGAGAGTCAAGTTCCTGAGGCGGAATGGATCAGTCAAAGGTACGAACAACTCACACTTCTAGAGGAGCGGCGACTCAACGCCTTGCACAACGTCCAGCTATAACAACGACGTATACAATGGCCATTCAGCAAGAAGGTTAAACCCAGGAACATCAAGAAGGGGACTTGGTCGTCAAGTCAGTTCGAGCACCACTACCCGTCGATTCGAGGGGGAAATTCAAACCCAATTGGGCCGGGCCATACCAGGTTAAGAAAAAACTATCTGGGGGCGCAGTGAGACTGAGTGACCTAGACGGGAGGATTTCACAAACCCGACCAACCTAGACCAACTCAAGAAATACTACCCTTGAACCATAGCAACCAGCAACTTCACCCTAGTTTTACAACTAGCGGCCACCTTAACCCTTTCAAGTCAAGTTCCTTAACGCGTTCTGATTTGAAATTGCATGTTTTATCGAGTCAAAGTTGCGGCACCTTGCCGGTTTCGAATGTCCTTTGATCTGTCAAAGGCAACATCTATTTGCACTAAAACAAAATACCCCCCCGAACTACGAGCATGGTTTAATTTCACCTCTTCAGGTGGATATATAGGCAGTCCTTCTCCTACGAGAGGGATACAACCACAAAACCAAATCAAAATTTACAAAACATTTTGAACTACGATCATGGTTTGAGTTCACCTTTTTAGGTGGATATGTAGGAAGTCCTTTCTTACACAAGAAGGATACAACCATCCCCATAATAATTAAAAAAAAAAAACATCCCCATAAAAACATCACCCATATCAACTTTCAAAAAAAAAGAAAGGAAAAAAACATTCCCTTTCCCACAAAATACAAAGAAAGAAGCCTTTCTCTCTTTCTACAAAAATCCCATTTCCCAACTGCAAATGTTTAGGATAATTCAAATCGAATTGCCTTTACAAATGGATGGAAGAAAGAACCGTTCACAATTTTGACATGAGCAATCTTCTTATTTAGTTAATAATGAGAAGGATTACAAATTCAACAACAAATGAAGCTCGACAAGTCTACAACTTGTCAAAGCTAAGGTGTCGACTAAGATACCTCACATAATAAAACAAGCACAAAACACACAAAACATAACTAGTACAACATAATAAAAAAAACTCACAACACTAATACAACATAATAATAAAGTGGGTAATGGAGGTCTTCATTCTTCCATTCTACCCTTGCCTTTTCCCCCGGGGTACATCTTCCCCTTGTTCTTCTTTTTGGCCCGCCTAGCATGGACTTTCCCTTCAAAACGGATCCTCAACGGATCTACAACAGCGACGATTTCCGGTCTCTTGGAAGACCCCATGCTCGGTCCAAAACGAGCCCATACACGGCCCACTAATTCTTTAGGACTCGAGCTTCTCCTATTTGGTGGCCTTATCACATCCAGGCTAGCTCCATCAACATAGTTGATACGTGCATTTTATATAGTCTTTTTAGCCTATTTTATGCACGTATTTTTATGCTTTTATCGTGGTTTTATGCTACGAAATGCCCCGAATATACTACTTTGGTGTATTTTGTCTTATTTGCAGGAATGAGCCATAAAGTAGTGAAATCAAGTCATTTACCGTCCGTTTTGCATGCATTTGGAGGAAGAGATAATTTGGAGCGGGAAATATTGCAGTCTTGGGATGCGTGAAGGTGTTTCGGGAGCTAAAAGGACAAGTCAAGGCAAACTAACGAGAATTACAAGCTGCTGAAGTCAAGATCCACTCGATCGAGTGGTTAGGATTTAATAATAAGTCGATCGAGTGGTTAGTTTACTCGATCGACCAGCTCTTTTTATGCATTTACTCGATCGAGGACATTCTAAGTCGATCGAGCAGGTTTTTGAGTCAAGTTCACTCGATCGAGTGATTTAGTTAGTCGATCGAGTAGCTTCGCTGACGGGTTGGGCTTTTAAGCTTTAATTCGTTAATTAGGTTTAATCCTACTCCTATTTTCTTATAAATAGGAGTTAGGGATGTCATTAGTAGGGATCCAATAATCCGGGGGATCACGTTACTCCTTTTCCCTTCTTTAAACACCGTTACCTTGTTCTCTTATCTCCGGATCGCTTAATTTCAGTAATTCTTCTTCCCTTATTCACTTTTAATGTTTATTTCTTCTTTTATTATTGTTCTTGTTTATTTTATCATGCATAGCTAAATCCCCTAGTATGTTAGGATTAGGGAAGCCGTGGTAGCAATGCTTTAACTGTATTAAATAGATTAGCCCTGCGATAAGAATTGTATTAGGCAATTTAATTGTTATCCGGTCAAATGTATGCATGCAGGAGACCAATAATTCCAGTTAACCCCGACCTAGATCGAAAGATTGGAAGGGAAGGCTTGCTTAATTACAATAGGGTATTGCAGTGAGGGCGAAAGTTAAGTCATTTTTACGCTCTAGGGCGGTTTAAGGACCGAAAGGTGACGACCATAGCTCTTCTCATCAATAGTCTAATCGCCTTAATATTCTCGATAGTATAAGATCCAATAGCTGCCACGGTGGACCGACTCCTAGCATACTCCCTTCTCTCTTGTTGTTTATTTCTCTTATTTTTCTCTCTCGCCTATTAGTTTAGTTCAACAATCAATTCAAAACCCCCATTTCTGTGACACCCTGACAGACCAAATTAAACAGATAGATAGCAACCTTGCCTCCCTGTGGAGATCGACCCTACTTACTGCTAGCTATTAGTTAGTTGTACTTAGGTATTTTATTTTTGGTGTAGAAACGACCGCATCAAATTTTGGCGCCGTTGCCGGGGAGGCGACGCTTTTTATCTGTTTTATTTTGTTTGTCCTTTTGCCTCAAGGGAAGACTAAGTACCTTGAGGCTGTTCTTATCTTTTTCTTTAGTGCTGTTTTGATAGGCTCACAGGTTTATTAGACAGGCTACTGAGGGAGATTATCGAAGGGAAGGCTTGAGTACCTTCGATCCCTCTTGCCAAGATGACATCTGTCTCCCGACTAATTGCTCGGTTTGAAGCCCAAGCTGAGCCATCTGCTAGTTGGGAAAGGAAGAAGTCTTGGGGATGTGGTCCTGCTGAGCACAATGCAGCCGTAGTTGTGCCGCCACATCCACCCCTTCAATGGCCACCGCAACAAGATCCCCGTGATGTAGAGAAAAAAGAAATCGCAGAGCTGAGATCCTTCGTTCTGGAATTTGGTAGACATATGGGTGCTCAAGTCACTGAGATTGCTGAGTTGCAGTCTGAAATTGCTCGGTTAACAGCCGGGTTGGTTGCTCGGCAACCAAAAGAGGTGTGCTTGACCAAGAGCGGTTTTTCCCATGAAGAACCCGCGTTGCCCGATGCTGAAAATGATTTCCATATTTCGGATGAAGACTTTCTATCGTATTTCCAGAGCGTATGCAAGGATACCAGCGCTGTACAGGAAGAATCACTCGATCGAGTGACTTATAATGGTCGATCGAGTGAATTTCCAGAAGACAGTCCTCGATCGAGTAATATCTCTTCTCGATCGAGTGACATGCAGGAGGACAGTGCTCGATCGACTGATTTTGTTACTCGATCGAGTGAGATGCGGGAGGAAGGTGGTCGATCGAGTGATTATTTTGCTCGATCGACGGAAATGGCCATCGGGAGCTTTGGTTCGTCATTTTGGTTTGATATGGATGACGAGTCTGACGATGATTACGGTGAACCTCCCCTATTCACAGCCGAGTCGGATACACTTGAAGCTGCGATCTACGGGGCAGATTCCACTGAGGAGGTTGATGAAGAAGCAGTTGAGACGGTAATTGCTCCTAGCACGGAAGAGGTAATAACCCCTTTTACTTATGATTCCGTCATTAAGAGCGACCGATCTGAGGTAGTAAACGATAATTTTATTATTGTTTGTTCTAATAGTATCCTGCCTCGTTTGACTTGCGCAATTTCTTTTAAAGTTATACCCCCTCTCAAGTGGACGATTAAATTAGCAAATTCCCACCGTCCTCGTCATTTCAAAACTGTTACTCTGAGTCGGGACCCCCATATATTGACGATTGCTCCCGCGCTCCTTTATTTTGTGGATAAATTTAGGAGCTCCCATAGGAAATTTGTTCGGCTTAAAAAGTTAAACATTTTTATTTCCTATTTTGTTATTCCACTCTGGTGCTACTTACTGTTTTGTGTAGCACATGCGCAGCTATTTGACAGGTTGCTGCGCGCTTTGAGCTGTTTTGATTGTAGCTGATTACAGAGGCTTGAAGAAGGTCGAGCTGGGACCTGACTGAAGCTAGCGTTACCCGGGAGGCAACCCGGCGATTTTATTTTGCTTTTTATTTCAATTTCAGTTGTAATAAGTGGTTTTTACACCATAGACTATCTCAGTATGCTTGTTTTTGTCAGTTGCGGGCTGTTTTCATTGCGTTTGCAGGAATTACATTGAGGATTACTCGATCGAGTGGTTTTTCTACTCGATCGAGCACTGTAGCTGATGGATTCACTCGATCGAGTGATTAACCCACTCGATCGACCACCTGCAAGATGAAAACTACTCGATCGACTGGTATCTTCCTCGATCGAGCAGTTTTTGAGCGCCCATGTTACTCGATCAGCCACTATTCCTCTTGATCGAGTGTTATTGACTTGGATTAGCTTCCTGAAACGGTTTTCCGGGCCCTTAGCAACCTCCCATTTCATGGTCGGTTTGGGGAGGTCCCCTTATTTGCGCATTTTGTGAGTTTTCCGCTTTTACTCTCTTTCTCCTTTAGTTTGCATTTCCTTTCCATGTTTTGGTACAATGGGGGCATTGTACGGTTTGGTTTGGGGAGGTTATGCATCCATATCTGTGTCTGCATCTTGTTTTTACTGCATTTCAGTTATCACGTTTAATTTTATGCTTGCATTGTTGTTTATTTTTGTTAAAACTCAAAAATTCCATAAAAATCAGAAAATTGTTGAAAATTCAAAAAATTTCACATTTATTTTAGCATATAGGTTGAGTCGGAACGGTCGATTTCCATGATGAAATTGCACTGCATCTGTCTTTTTGCTTAAGCCTTGCAATAAACTGTTATCTTATTAGCTTTGTCTTATTGCATATCTACGAGTTAATGTTTAAATTTAGCTGAACGAATAGACTTGACCTGAAATTTTGGCAACCTACTTATAATTTCTATGATTTAGAGCCTTATAAGCTGGTGTCATTTATGACCAGTTTCATGTAGGATTGTGAGTAGTTACTCCTTGCATATCATGTATCATTAATTTGCACATATATGAAATTCAATTGCTTTTTGCCGTCATACATTCGGGTTAGTGGTTGGTGTCACATGCAGGGAGGTGCTTACATTTTCCCTTTCTTTCATTTTTACCCATTTAACTCCACATTAGCCAAATTTGCCAGTTGACCCTTTAGCTACATCCAAATTTAGCCTGCCTTGTCAAGCTAGTTTAGATTGTTGTTTTGCGGTATATATTTCATTGTATCAAATATTGGCGCATATTCTATTGAATCGGAGTTGGTATTTTATGAAGAAAAGGAGGATGATGGAAAAAAAATGACGTGAAAAAGAAAAAAAAAAGAATTCGAAAAAGAAGAAAACAAGAAACCGTGAGTAAAGAGAAAAAAATAGAAAAAAAAATCGAAAAGAAAAAAAAAAGATGTTGTTAGTTGACGGTTTCTACTCCTATGTTCTATCTTACATTATTTGAGGAGTATGTTTGGTTTGGTTTGGTGAGTCTTATGCCAAATGAAGGGCATGTGCTTAATTCATAATTGCTTAAGATTCGGATGTTGTCATATGGTTCTGTTTTGGTACTAGCTTGATCACCTATACCTCCACATTCCCATAAATTTTTTGCCTTTTCTTACCCATTGCCTCACTTTACCATATTTTTGTAAGCCCTCGGCTGTGATGGACCTTGTTTGGTTGGAATGTATGTATGGTAGTTAGAATTGTCTATCATATTAGTTGCATGCATGTTTATGTGGGTCGTAGTTTAGGTGAGCGACTATTTTCCTTTCTCTCATACATATATATGTTCACCCTTTGCTTCATGAGAGAAGAGTGACCCGTGAGAGTCCATTGTTGAAGGTCTTGCAAGGTCGACGGTTCAGCTTTATTTATAAACATCTTATAACTCGTTTGCATTTGACAGTTTAGCTATAAGTGTTAGTTTGCTTGCATTAAATTGACTTAAGCGGGCATTTGTAGCTGGCTCTGAGTTATCTTTTTCCGTTCCTTTAGTTGCATTTTAGTTTACTCGGGGACGAGTAAAGGTTTGGTTTGGGGAGATTTGATACGTGCATTTTATATAGTCTTTTTAGCCTATTTTATGCACGTATTTCTATGCTTTTATCGTGGTTTTATGCTACGAAATGCCCCGAATATACTACTTTGGTGTATTTTGTCTTATTTGCAGGAATGAGCCATAAAGTAGTGAAATCAAGTCATTTACCGTCCGTTTTGCATGCATTTGGAGGAAGAGATAATTTGGAGCGGGAAATATTGCAGTCTTGGGATGCGTGAAGGTGTTTCGGGAGCTACAAGGACAAGTCAAGGCAAACTAACGAGAATTACAAGCTGCTGAAGTCAAGATCCACTCGATCGAGTGGTTAGGATTCAATAATAAGTCGATCGAGTGGTTAGTTTACTCGATCGACCAGCTCTTTTTATGCATTTACTCGATCGAGGACATTCTAAGTCGATCGAGCAGGTTTTTGAGTCAAGTTCACTCGATCGAGTGATTTAGTTAGTCGATCGAGTAGCTTCGCTGACGGGTTGGGCTTTTAAGCTTTAATTCGTTAATTAGGTTTAATCCTACTCCTATTTTCTTATAAATAGGAGTTAGGGATGTCATTTGTAGGGATCCAATAATCCGGGGGATCACGTTACTCCTTTTCCCTTCTTTAAACACCGTTACCTTGTTCTCTTATCTCCGGATCGCTTAATTTCAGTAATTCTTCTTCCCTTATTCACTTTTAATGTTTATTTCTTCTTTTATTATTGTTCTTGTTTATTTTATCATGCATAGCTAAATCCCCTAGTATGTTAGGATTAGGGAAGCCGTGGTAGCAATGCTTTAACTGTATTAAATAGATTAGCCCTGCGATAAGAATTGTATTAGGCAATTTAATTGTTATCCGGTCAAATGTATGCATGCAGGAGACCAATAATTCCAGTTAACCCCGACCTAGATCGAAAGATTGGAAGGGAAGGCTTGCTTAATTACAATAGGGTATTGCAGTGAGGGCGAAAGTTAAGCTGTTTACGCTCTAGGGCGGTTTAAGGACCGAAAGGTGACGACCATAGCTCTTCTCATCAATAGTCTAATCGCCTTAATATTCTCGATAGTATAAGATCCAATAGCTGCCACGGTGGACCGACTCCTAGCATACTCCCTTCTCTCTTGTTGTTTATTTCTCTTATTTTTCTCTCTCGCCTATTAGTTTAGTTCAACAATCAATTCAAAACCCCCATTTCTGTGACACCCTGACAGACCAAATTAAACAGATAGATAGCAACCTTGCCTCCCTGTGGAGATCGACCCTACTTACTGCTAGCTATTAGTTAGTTGTACTTAGGTATTTTATTTTTGGTGTAGAAACGACCGCATCAATAGTCCTGAAAGAAGGCACGGTTGGCCTTGCAACCCTCTCAATACTTCAAGTCAACAACCTCGTCCTTACGAGATTTGGACCTTTCCTCCAAGGTTTGAGCTCTTGACCACTTGACATAAGCGGGAGTCACCCATGTCGTGGCAACGGGGTTTGGTACATTCCAAAGTGGCCGTGTGGCCCACCATCTTTTGAAGACCTCCACAAGCTCGTAGTTTCGAAAAACATTCTCTTGGTCAAGGGTATCTTGAGCGGCTACCTTTTGTTCATGCCCCATTTGCCTCATGAGCCTTCCGGGATAGATGAAGGAAGCAACCTTCAAGCCCACCACCATCAAAGAACGAGAGACAGCACCCAAAGCGGGCAACCCCATGAAAGACCTCAAGTGCCACCATGGCACCACCCAACGGATGTGAGGACCACCCTCATCCGCCAATCTTGCGGCCCAATAGGCCTCGGTGGATGCAAAGCTATCCGAGTACAACTTCTTCCTCATGGTAAGGTGACAGAAGGAATAAGAAGAAGTATCAACCGGAGGCTCTAGATACCTTAGCCTCGCCAATAGCCACACTTGGAGGATCCTTGGAGATCCAAACGAAGGAGCTTCTCCACAAGAGCCTTTCTTGTCCAAGGCTTGGACGATCTCGCCAAGCGCTGACCATGATGGATCTCTACCATGCTCCATGTGCTCGACTACGTGCACAAGGGTCATGCTACCGTAGCATTTTGGCCCCTCCTTCAGAGCATCAACAAATAGGTATGCTTGGACAAGGCAAAAGGCAAGAGTCCTCCTCCTAGCCACCTCCGAAACATTGGCATCCAGTCGGTTTGAAAAAATGTTGATAAGAGCCAACATTTCCACACCATGAGGAGCAACGATAATGTTGACTTGACTTGTTGACAAACCCAACATTGAACGTAATTTCTCCTTATAACACAACCGAGTCGAGGGAAGCACCAGAACACAACCCGACCACCCACCAATGGCTCCTACTTCTTCGGCAAGAGGACAAATTTCACCTTTCGGGAAAACGAAAACATGATGTTTCGAATCCGAAAACCGAGAGCATGCTTCAAGAAATGAGGATTGCATCTTGACTTGATGAAGCACCAACAATTGACCAACTCCCATGCAAACGAGTTAATACGTCTCTGGAGGCGACAAATCTCGACACCATTGTCGCAATACATTTTCAAAAGCATCCATGAATAATTTTGTGGAAGAAGAAGAAAGGTTTTTGTAGAGATATTTTCGTGTTTTGGATGATGAAACAATGAAGCAAAAATATCCCTATTTATACAAAACAATCAGCGTGTTTTTCCGAAAAAAGGGAGAGCTGGCTTCTATCGCCAATTGGCTTGCGCCTCTTTGGGGCTGTTCTCAGGATCCCCACCTTGAATTGTCCCTTTCAAGTTGTGTTTCTCCCAACACCTCAAACCTCCCATCGGAATGCTCGCGCCTCTTCAGGCCTATTCAAGATGTTTTGTGTTTTTTCACACTCACATTTCCTCATATTCGCGTTTTACGAATACCGACACGGTTTCCATTGCGCAGCTTTAAACATACGTATTTTTCTCTTTTTTTAAGGGGGAAGGGCTAGTCGCCCCGATCCGCGATGGATCGTTTCCACGTCAGTCGAAATTCAGAAAATTTTTCGCTTTCTTTTCACAAAAATCGAAAATTGATAACACGACGTCAGTCTTCTTCAAAATTTTAAGCTCTCACAAATCCGAGTCTTGATCTCACAAAAATCAAAAACCAAATAAATTCCAAAAAATCTACTTTAAATTCACCCCCTGACGGTTCGAGTTTGAATTTTTCGAGTCACAAATCAATTTCAACAATTTCGATACAAGTTAATTCAAGACACGAGTTAATTGCTCAATTTTCAAATTACTTCTTTTTGAGGAGTCCAAACGTGATGACTTGTCGCGGAATTTTCAAAATATCAATTCAAATTTCAATTTTAACTTCGAGTCACCGTGGTTAATTTCGTTTTCAATCAAATGCTTTTTACATGTTCACGTTTATGTGTATGTGCTACCTGTTGCCTGTTTTCTACACTAAACGATGCAGGAACTGGTGCGACAGAGAAGGGAACTGACAGCCGACTACGCTTCTCTGAAACACAACACAAAAAAGGCCAAAAATCATAAATAAACCACAATCCAAAAACACATATATACGAACCGCCTCACGCAAAATGTAAATATGTACAAACAAGAGTCCAAGACACCGACCAACAACTACAACTATTCACCTCCTCCCGTCAGACCAGTCTCGGTCTCACGAGGAGTCGCAGGCAAGGCATACACCACCATCTGCTCAGGCTCCCTCTCTAGAGAACTCTCCAACGTCTCGTACTCCATCGTGACGTGAAGTTCCTCCGCCGTAGCCAACTGAGCCCTGAGAGAGACAATCTCAGCATCTCGGCTCCGCAACCCATCCTCACGACACCTCAGCTCCTGGTCTTGACTGGTGATCCCCAACCTCTGGGACACGATCGTCGACCTAGCTGCGTCCAACTCAGCACGGACCCGAGCAAGCTCCGTCGGATCCGCAGTACCCAGCAAAACACAATAGAGATCAATGAGATCTAAAAACGTGAAATGCAACACAAAAATACACAAAAACAACGAACAAAAAGTACCTGAGCAAGCCGAGCCTCCCTCGCAGACAGGTCACCAGCAAGTGCCCTCCACCGGTTAGCCATCCGCCACAAAGCCTGATGACTAACGGTCGACACCTACAAACAAGAAGGTCCTTCAATGCAATGCAAGGCAAAACATAAACGAGGAAAAAGTTTCAAATGAGGAACTCACCCTCAGGACGGTGAACCTCCACTCCATGCCAGCGTCGGTCACCTCAATGACCGCAGGCTCTGGCAGGTGCAGCTGTAGCTCCTCGCCCCTAGCCCCTGAAAGGTGGTCTCTGCCGGAAAAACTGGGGGCTGGGTCCTCATCAACGCATCGACCCCCTACAATTTGGGTCCACATCAAAGGTAACAAACCCTCCTATCAAAAAGAGGCAATGAAAACAAAAAACAGAGAAAACATACCTCGATCGGGTACCAGGCACGCCTCGACAACCGGAAGGTGTCGTAGTCGGACTCCCGCATCAACAACTCCTCACCACCCTGACCGTGAAGGTGCTCCTCAACCTCGTCGGGGGTCGACTCCTGGAACAACACCCTAGGCGGATCGACCGGTACCACGAAAGTCTCAGTGAAGCAGTGACGAGCTAAGCACTCGCCCAGGTACCAAACCGGCTCGATCGCCGTCTCAAGGTACAAACGCTGGGAGCTGCGAGGTTGCAAATGCTCCTTGACAGCGGCCAACACCTCTGTGTAGTGCTCCCAAGGCCACCCGACAAACTGCACTCAAGGCAAAGCTAATCAACTAACTGGGGGCTTTCTAAGCTACCTAGTCAGCCTATCTTTATCTGTCTCTACAAAACAAAAGGGAGTAAGAGACCACAACTTACGTCAGCAACACGAAGGGCGTTCACGAGATGCCTACAGTCCTCATAAGTTGACTTGGTCGACTTCTTACGAGCCACCGTCTAGGCCCTAACAGTAGGGTAAGTCGAAGGGATGCCACGAGTGGCCCCGGACGCAGAGGGATGAAGTAAGCATACAACCAAGCCTGTAACCAAACACAACAAACACAAATCAGCGAAATTTTCAAAAATTGCCAAAATCAAACCATAAATCAAAATCAAAATCAAAATCAAACTCAACAAAAAACTATAAAAACGCTCGTACCTCCAAGATGAGGCCGGGACCAACTAAAGTAGAGGCACTACCATCCCCCACTGCCTTCGGGCGCACCGCAGCGTGCAAGTACCGAGTGAAGCTTGCCAGGGCTGGCGTAACCCAGTCAAACTGACCCAGAGTGTCGAGGTCAGCAAGAAGAGGAAGTACCTTGGTCGACAGACGCTCACCCTTGTCACCAAAGTACGTGGCACCCAAGAAGTACCACAACCACAACCGCCATGTCAGCTCTAGCCTCCGCCTCCGAACTCGCCAACGGCGCCGGAGCGTAACCCACCACTCTCCCTCTGAAGTGGTCCCTCACATATGAGCTCGGGCTCATGTATGGGGTGATGTTAGAAGGATCGGGCAAAACACTGCCGATCAAACGAGTGACTGCGGGGGAAGACACTCTCTCCGGCGTCTCTGAGAACTCAATAGGCATCTCGCTATAGGGGAGGCCAGATATCACGGCAAAATCCTCTAAGGTCACACCAACCTCCCCAAACTCCATATGGAATGACAATGTTGTGTCCCAGTAATGATCCAACATGGCACGGATCAGACACAAGTTTGACCTAATCGAAGCCCTGTGAATATCCCGCCAAGCAGCCACCAGCGGCCCTAAAGCTGACCTCTCGATCAACGCCCTCGTACCGGCTCGGAGAACGTCGTACAAACCCAGTCAGGTGGAGAAGCCTGAGAAAGTCCTCATGGTACCAATCTCCTGAAATAAAAAACAAACAACGTTAGAACTCCTATTCAGGTCTAAAATGTCAGAAACGACGAAAGTTCGACCAAGTGGCACAGCTTACCAGGCCCTCGTGCGCATGGTAGGAGATATGCTTGTCCAGCCGAAACAACAATTGGCTACCTTCAAAACCCTCGGCCTAAGCAGGCACCGCCCGCAGGTTCAGCCCCCGTAGAGCTGTAACCCGTATAGCCTCTTAACCCGCAACGTGAGCATCATCCTTGACCGTCTCCGCCCTCTGTCTCTTCTGCTCACGAGACTCCACGCGACGGATAAAAAGCATCTCAACAACCCTAACGATGTTCTGCGACTCCCGCATGGTCGGCTGAGTAGCCCTCCTCCTAGCAACCCTCCTCCTGTAGGTACCACCCTCAGACCCTGTCCGAGCTCTCTCAACACGAACAGCCTCAACAACCGGCTCCTCCCGAGCCCCAGTGGCTCCCTCAGAACCGACAGCCCCAACAACGGGCCCCTCACGAACCTAATTGTCTCTCTCAGCCCTAACAACCTCCTCGGTGGGCCCCTCCTCCTCAGAAATGTCCCCTACTACCACGTCAGGTGCACTAACCATAAAACTAACTGGCCCAGTCCAAAACAGGTTCTCCAAGGTCTCAGCAATGGACCCAACAGGTCTCGAGCACTCCCTTGCAAACAAGAACGTCAGCCGAAATTTCGGCATTACGACGACATAAAATGGGCAAATCCAAAAAAAAACCTGCAAAGCAAAACAAGGGCAATCTCGCCCGAACCTAGCCACACAAAACAATCTACAAAAAACGCACAAAAAATGACTCGCCCTTCTTTTCAAGCAAAAGACGAGTCAAAACAACAATAAAAGAAACAGCACCTCAACACCCACACAAGGTCCACTAACAACCCAAAAAATGTTCCCAATGCGATGGGGTACTTTCCCACAGCTCAAAAAAGGCAATTTTACGCCAATATTGAGCGCAAACAGGTCAACATTTCAAAACACGACCACAACAAGGCAACGTGATTTTACCACGTCTCAAAGCGACCAAAACTACCAATGAGGTCCATTTCAAGGCAAACTGACTCAATTTAAGCTCAAACAGACGCTTATTTCGTCAGACATAAGACCGTCGCAAAAGGCAAAATTCCAATTTCGTGCACAATACCCAACAAAGGTTCAAAATGACAAACACGGTCTTCCCCGACTACAATACAACCCAGTGGGGCATACAACTCAAGCAAATAAACTTGACTTTGTGAAGTGAGATGGTTTCCTCGTTTCATTCACGTTTTTCGAGCATAGGGAGCAGGAACGGGGACCAAAATGCAAACTAAAAGCACCCCTATACTCCTAAACAAGTTTCTAACCTAATGCAATCATCAATTTCACTCGAAATTGGCTCATTCAAAAACGCCCAATTTGATTTTTAAGGGTATAAAAATTCGCCCTAATTCAATCAATAAAAAGACCAACAAATTCAAATTGATTCAAGAGGAATTATATACCTTGAGATGACATATTGATAATGGCACAAGCTCAAGCAAGAAGCAAAACCAAAAATGGCGATTTTTTGGTCGGGTATTTTTACAGAAAAAAGGGAAGCTCCCTTCCTTCGCCAGGTAGCTCGCGCCTCATTGAGGCGTCCCTATTCCATTCAGCGGGATTTTGGGCTTTGGCCCAGTTCCACACACGTTTTCTCACAATTTCAATGACGGAACTAAAGATCGTCATTTTCAAGTAAAAAAAAATCAATATTAAAGAAATTCAAAATTCGCTATTTCTTCAAATTTCAAGCAACAACAATTAAAACCGTCATTTCACAAAAATAATAGTGAATTTCAAAATTCACTATTTCTTCAAATTTCAAACGACAACAATTAAAACCGTCATTTCACAAAAATAATAGTGAAATTAAAAATTCATTATTTCTTCAAATTTCAAACGACGACAATTAAAACCGTCACTTCACAAAAATAATAGTGAAATTCAAAATTCACTATTTCTTCAAATTTCAAACGACGGCAATTAAAACCGTCATTTCAAAAATAATAGTGAAATTCAAAATTCAATATTTCTTCAAATGTCAAACGACGGCAATTAAAACTGTCATTTCAAAAATAATAGGGAAATTCAAAATTCACTATTTTTAAATTTCAAACGGCGGCAATTAAAACCGTCATTTCAAAAATAATAGTGAAATTCAAAATTCACTATTTCTTCAAAATTTCAAACGACGGCAACAAAAACCGTCACTTCAAAAACAATAATAGTGAAATTCAAAATTCGCAATTTCCACGGCGGCGTCAAAAGCCCCATCTGTCAAAAAACAAGCAGGTAGCGGGATTAAAACCCGCTGTCCCAACAAACATTCAATACAAACACCGAGATTCCTCAATAGGATGTCGGAGGCTTCCTCGCAAAGGCCACTATTTCAAAACAAGCCCATCCAACGCGGCTATTTCCACAGGCGATCAATCTACCCCTCATTATGGCTGGCGGTCCTTACAATCGCATATGGATGGCGGGCCTTATAATTGCATATGGCTGACGGGCCTTACAATCGCATATGGCTGGCGGCCCTTACAATCGCATATGGCTCGCGGGCCTTACAATCGCATATGGCTCGCGGGCCTTACAATCGCATGTGACTGGCGGGCCTTACAATCCCATATGGCTGGCGGGCCTTCCAATCGCATGTGGCTGGCAGGCCTTACAATCGCATATGGCTGGCGGGCCTTACAATCGCATATGGCTGGCAGGCCTTACAATCGCATATGGCTGGCGGGCCTTATAATGCTTATGGCTGGCGAGCCTTACAACGCACAACGGCTGGCGAGCCCCCTCATATACACACAGCGGCTGGCGAGCCCCCCTCATATACGCACCGCAGGTGGCGAACCCCTTCATATATGCATCGCAGCTGGCAAGCCTTAGTCCGCAAATAATATACAACTCGAGGACAAATCCTGAAGATGCCTCAGGTATGACTCCTTCTGATGACTGGCGAGCCTTTGTACGTAGTCTAACGGACTTAAAACAACCCGCATGGATAGTCGACAAACTCTAAGCTATTCCCAACGATAGGTCCTTGGCTCGTACCCTCAAGTCCCCTTGACGTCGCCCTTCCTGACAGCAGGTCCTTATCCAGAATCCTTTCGAGCCGCCTCGGCGTCGCTTGAGTCTCCACGTTGTAATATTCGATTGACCTGGAGGCTCTACTTTGATTTTCGTCCTGTCCAAGCCTCGGTCAAAGTGGGGGCTTTGTAGATACCCAGTATCTGCTGAGACTCCAACAAACACCCGTTGATTATCGGACTACAACAGTTTGTGTACAACTTTACGTCGGAAAACTTGAAACGATTTCGAAAATAAAACATTTCAAAACTTTTCAAAAGTACCTGGAGTGTTTAATGGATGACGACGGGGTCGTAATGACACTAACTAGAGTCGAAACCGACACCAGACCAGAAACCGACTCAAAATTAAAATCCCGACTCCAACAACGAGTCAAACCGAGTTAAACACAAAAAACAAACCATTCAAATGCTTCTATGTTAAGATTTCCCGGAATCTTACATAGTCAAGTACCAAACATGTTCATCCAAATTCTAGGATAGAACAACTGATGATTTTCTCGTGTGATAGGGACAAGACACCTCGAAGACGTGCGACGTGGCTCGCGCGTCTTTGAGCAGCCCAGGTGGCCACATCGCTCAAAACTCACACAACCACTCATTCTCCTATAAATACCCCTAAAATACCACCATTTGAGAGTTACGCGAGTGTCCGTCCCCTCTTTTCTCCCTTAAAATTCTAGACTCGACTTCCTAAGTCACAATCCGAGACGTGTTTACGACCTACCGATCGTAAACACAAGCCTTACACATTGTTTGGTACCGTCATCGTGAATTAAACCACTTGACCGACCATCTCGACTACTACACCATCACTAAACTTAACAAAACACTCTTTTTACTTACCAAAACGGTTTTAAACCGAGTTTTCCGACCACACAAGTTGATACACTTACGTCGATTTTTCGCCATAAGCCTAATATGTAAGTATGAGGGTGTAAAAATCTTCTTTTATCATGTATTCATATGTTTCATGACTATAACATGCTAAATCACGAATAACATAGTCCAAAACATGGGAAGAATGAGCCATAACCGGATTTTTGGTTGAGGTAGAGGCTACTTTTGTAGTACACAAGCTCGCACCTAAAGCAACCTGCCTCACCCTTAAATCCAAACCGTGTTTGGTCTCTTCATCACCTTTATTTTCATTTCATATTTGTAATCGGTTTTTACCATTTCAAGCATTTTCATACCATTTTTACAAGTTTTTAACCATAAAACATTTTTCACCCTTGGTTCCTAATACCATGATGGTTTAATCCCGGTTTCGGTGATAATATTTGGTTAATTACATTCTAAAAGGTATTTTAAAGCCTTTTATTTCACTTATTTACATTTTGTAGGGTATTTTAAAGCCTTTCATCATTTCTTTACATTTTCAAAACAAATGTATTAGTCACCAATACAAAGTCGTCCTTGGTTCCACATACCATGTCGGATTTTAACCCGAGTACGATGATGAATATTGACTAATTATATTCAAATTAACTTAAAATAATTAGTTCATAATCATTTTCATAACTATCCATGTCAAGCTTACAAAATCGAACCCGACATCGAATATTGTCAAAACAATGATGATTATTCAAGTATCGTTTTTCAAATCAACACAAAAGCGGTCTAAACGGGCTTTTCAAACCAAAACGAGTTCAAACAGCCGTCCTTCAAAACATTTGACAAAATTTTTAAATAGTCATAATACATCTTCCATCGTTGACTGACTCGCGACTAAACAGGCCACTCCTTTTTCTATTTTAAAACCAGGGGAGACCCTTTTGCATCGCCAATAGGCTTGCGCCTCTTCTGGCTGCCTGATACAGGGTCTGTTCCCCTTCCAGCACTTGTCTAAGATGATCCCGACTTTGGTTAACCCGAATATAGGACGGATCAGATGACGAATCTGCCCATTCAACACCATATTTGCAAAATGCCTTTCTAAGACAAATGGATCACGTTATGCACCATAAACCTAATTCGGTAAATGAATGTTTAATTTCCGTCTTGCATGCTAATCAACGCTAAATCTAACTCGACATCTTATACTTGATACTTGTATTAAATCAACCGACTTAGTAAGCTCACATGTTAGGTTTAAACTAGTGGATGCGCATCCATGCATTTACCCGTTTTATCAACTTTTGCATTCAACCAACCAAGATCGAACAGTAGAGGCCGCAACCGCGGGCGGGATTGGGTGTCATATTTAAGGGCGTCCCAATACGTACCTTCGCCTCTTACTCAGAAACTTTGGATAGTGGGCGACCTTATCCAGGGCGTACGAGAGTCATTCTAGAGATAAGATGCTAAAGCGGGACGATTCCTTAACTTTAGTACCTATGTCAAATCCTGCTTTGTGCTTTGTTTGACCGAGGTATAAAGTGGATTCTAAAGGGTTCCAAGCATCCCACAAATGCTTGGTGGCGACTTCGAACATCTCTAATCGTTTCGAGACCCTTGCCGAGACAAAACTGACCTATCTAAAACGATCCGGTCGAAAGCATTCTTACGCCGCCGAGCGTGGCTTTCAAAAACACCATTATACGCCCGCAGATCGACCCGGCGTGTAGGTGGGCATGTCCACAATTTCACATTTCAAAACATTGAGATGGGGTTTGTCCCTTATTTGCTAGTGTCCTTTGCTTTCGCCAATCGCTTATTAGGCAACCGATTAACCTCTAAACAATAGTTCTTGGGGCGATAGTCTCTTTTTCTTTGGGCGGTCGAATTCAGAACCATGTGGGGGCCCAATTCAATGGATCCCTCACCAAAGCACATTGAAGTAGTACGTCTCCATCAAATTTCTCGGCAATTCAACAATTCAAAACATTTGAGGTTTCCATGGCAATTAAAAACGATTCCACATCTTGCTATTTTGTTTGTAAGATAACGGTTTTTACTTCCGTCATCTTGCGGCTTTGAATATTGTGTGAAAATTGTGAATTTCACTATTTTGCTTTTTGTTTGAAAGGGACGGTTTTTAGTTCCGCCGCTTGAAATTCATGAGGGATAGCGAATTTGAATTTCACTATTTGTTTGAAAATGACGGTATTTAATTTTGCCATTTGAATTTTGTCAGAATAACGAATTTGAATTTCGCTATTTGTTTGAAAATGATGGTTTTTAATTCTGCCGTTTGAATTTTGTGAAAATAACGGATTTGTGCTTCGTTATTTTATGTTTTTTTGTGAGAAAAATGACGGTTTTCAATTCCGCCATTTGAGATTTTGTGAAAATAGGAAATTTGAATTTCGCCATTTTGTATTTTAGAGTGTTCTTGTGTTGGCATTTGGACGAGCGTTTTGGGCGAAAGCCCAAAACTTGCCATAAAAGACAAAGACACACTAAAGAGGCGCGAGTCCTTTAACGATACAGGAGCTCCCCCTATTTTCTTCAAAAGACGCGAGGATTGGTTGCTCCTCATTTGCTTCGTCTTCCTCACAAAAAACGCGAAAATCAACCAAAAATGCCATTTTCGATCTCGTTTTCACGCTTGTATTTGTGCCATTGTCCTTATGTCATCTCAAGGTATGTAAATCCTCTTGAATCCATTTGAATTTGTTTGGCATTTTGTTTATTGAATTAGAGCAAAACCCTAACCCCTTAGAAATCAACTTGGGTGTTTTTGTTTGGCCCATTTTCAAGTGGAATTGATGCTTGCATTAGGTTAGAAACCTGTTTAGGGGTATAGGGGTGCTTTTAGTTTGCATTTTGGTCCCCGTTCCCACTCCCTAGGTGAGAAAAACGTGAATGAGATAAAAGAGCGTCTCATTTCGTAATGTTGTGCTTGTTTGCTTTAGTTCCGTGCCTTACTAGGTTGCATTGTATTCGGGGAAGGTCGTCTTTGCTATGTTAAATCTTCGTTGGGCGCTAGGGGCAAAATTTTTCATTTTGCCTTTGTTAGACGGTCTTATGATGACGTAATAATTGTCTGTTTGGGGCTCAAGCACATCCATTTTGCTTTGAAGTGGAACTTAACCGTAGTTTAGGTCATTTCAAGGCGTGATCGAGTCACGTTGCTTTGTTGTGGTCATAATTTAAATTTTCGACCTCTTTAAGATTAATTTGGCGTAAAATTGCCTTTTTTGAGCTACCCAGTTTTGTCGGGAATTTTTGTTGCTTATTTTGGCGGACCTTGTGTGGATCCAAGGGTGTTGGGTTGTTTATTTAGTTTTTGTTGTTGCTTTGACTTGTCTTTTGCTTAAAAAGAAGGGCAAGTCATTTTTTTTGTGAGTATTTGTGTTGGATAGGATGGGGCGGGTTTGCCCTTGCTGTTGTTTTGCATTTGCAGGTGGTTTTGTTTTTTTTGGATTTTGTCTGTTTTGTGCCGTCGTAATGCCGAAATTTCGGCTGACATTGCGTTTGTTTTAATTTCAGGTGAGTGTTCTGGAGCATCTAGGCCTGCTGGGTCCGTGACTGAGGCCTTGGAGAAGGAGGAAGATCCAGGCCGGTTAGTACTCTAGGGAGTGCTCGAAAGGTAGTGGTGGAGGACGTTTCTGAGGAGGAGCCTGCTGCTGAGGTTGCTAGGGCGGAGGGAGCCGTAGAGGCTCGGGAGGAGCCCATTGTTGACGCTGTTGCTGTCGGGAGGACTCGGACGGGGTCCGAGGCGGGCACCTATAGGAGGAGGGTTACTACCAGGAGGAGAAGGGCTCCTCCGGTCTCTCGGTAGGAGCTTGAGAGGGTTGTGCGGGTTATTGAGAGGGTTGTGCTTTTGTTCGTCTGGAGACGATGGAGAACGGGAGTTCTCCCGCTTTGGTCGGTCCCGACCTCATCTTTGAGGTACGAGCGTTTTTGTTGGTTGTTTGGTTTTTGAGTTTTGGAAATTTTTTGAAAATTGTCTGATTTGTTGTTGTTGTGTTTTGTGTTACAGGCTTGGTTGTTTACTTACTTTCCCCCTTTGCGCCCGAAGACGGTGGGTGTTGTGCCTTTGGTTTACCCGGCCATGAAGGGTTAGACGGTGGCTCGAAAGAAGTTCACCAAGTCGACCTATGAGGACTGCAGGCATCGGGTGAACACCCTTCGGCTTGGCGACGTAAGTCTTCGTTCCTTGTCTCTTTTATTTTGTAAAAAAAAGCTAGAGATAGGATGAATAGGTAGCTAGAAAGCCCCCAGTTAGTTGACTAGCCTTATCATACGCTAAGTTTGTTGGGTGGCCTAGGGAGCACTACACGTGGGTGCCGGCCTTTGTCAGGGAGCGCTTGCGCCTCGTAGCTGCCAGCGCTTGTACTTAGAGACAGGGATTGACCCGGTTTGGTACCTTGGCGAGCCTGTGGCTCGTCAGTGCTTTAGTTTGTCGAGGATTGCTTGGTACCCGATCGTCCCGCCTAGGGTGCTGTTCCAGGAGTCGATGCCTGACGAGGTTGAGGAGCAGTTTCACGGTCGTGGAGGTGAGGAGTTACTGTTGCGGGAGACCGACTACGATACCTTTCGTTTGTCGAGGATTGATTGGTACCCGATCGAGGTATGTTTCCCTTGGCTTTTTACTCATTGCCGCTTTTTGCGTTTTGGTAGAGGGGTTTGTTACCTTTGACTTGGTTTCCCGCTGTAGGGTGTTGACGACCTCATGAGGACCTAGCCCCCAGCTTTCATGGCACAGAATACTTTCCAGGGGCCTAGTAGTAAGGAGCTGCAGTTGCGTCTGCCAGAGCCTGCGGTTCCTAAGGTTACCGACGCTGGCATGGAGTCGAGGTTGACGGTTTTGAGGGTGAGCTTATAACTTGAGCTGTCCTTCTTGATTGTATTTCGTTCTTTGTGTTGTTGTTTTGTTGACAGGTTTTTGTTTTGTTGTGTAGGTGTCGACCGTTTGTCATCTGGCTTTGTGGCGGATGGCTAACCGGTGGAGAGCACTTGCTGGTAACTTGGCTGCGAGGGAGGCTCGGCTTGTGCATGTGCCTTTTGTTTGTTGTTTTTGTGTTTTTGTGTTGCATTTCATGTTTAGATCTTACCGACATGTGTTGTGTTTTGAGGGTACTGCGGATCCGGCAAAGCTTGCTCGGGTCCGTGCTGAGTTGGACGACGATCCATGCACAAGAGCTGGGACTCACCACTCTAGATCAGGAGTTGAGGCATCGCAGGGACGAGTTGCGGAACCGAGATGCTGGGATCTTCTTTCTTAGGGCTTGGTTGGCCGAGGCGGAGGAGCTTTATATCACGATGGAGCAGGAGATATTGGAGAGTTCTCTTGAGAGGGCGCTGGAGCAGGAGGTGGTGTCTGGTTTGCCCACGACTCCTCGTGAGACCGAGGCTGGCCCACCATGAGGCCTTGAGTAGTTGTAGTTGTTTGTCTGTGTTTTGGACTTTGATTTGTACATGTGTATATTTTGCTTGAGGCGGTTTATATATATGTGTTTTATTTTTTAGTTTGTTTGTCTTTGGCTTTTTTCGTATTGTGTTTCGGAGAAGCACGATCAACGGCTGATTACCCATTTGCTTCAGCATTTGTTCCTGGATCGTTAGTGTAGAAAATAGGCAACATGTAGCACATACGCATACATGTAAACACGTAAAAATATTTGTTGAAAACAAAAATACCCACGATGACTCGAAGTTAAAAGTTAAAATTCTTTGTTAAAAGAGGATTTTGAAAATTCCGCGACAAGTCGTCACGTTTGGATTTTTTAAAAGGAATTATTTTGAAATTTTGAGAAATTAATCTGTGTTTGGATTAAATAGCACCGAAGTTTGCCAAAATTGATCCGCAACTCGAAAAATTAAGACTTAAACCGCCATGGATGAATTTCAAAAAAAGATTTTTGTCAATGTGTTGATTTTGATTTTTGCGAGATCAAGACTCGAATTTGTAAAAGGCGTTTTGAGAAAAATTGATGTTATGTATCAATTTTGATTTTTGTGAATGTGTTGATTTTGATTTTTGGGAGATCAAGACTAGGATTTGCAAGAGCAATTTGCGGAAATGTGAAATTTTTTTGAAACTTTTGACTTGAATGGAAACGATCCGTCGCGGATTGGGGCATCGAAATTTTCGACTGGAATGGAAACGATCCGCTGTGTCATGGAAATCGTGCCGGATTTTCGTAAAACGTGAATCCAAGAAAATGTGAATGTGAGAAAACACAAAAAATTTCGGGATAGGCTTCAAGAGGCGCGATCCTTAAGGCGAGAAAAACGATGCGTCAGAAAGAAGCGGAACTTGACAAGGACAAGGTAAGGTGCGGGTTCTTAGAAACATCCCAAAGAGGCTCGAGTCCCTGAGCGATACAAGGTGGCTTCCCTTTTTTCGGAAAAAAGGGGCTGATTGTTTTGTAGAAATAGGAACATTTGTGCTTCATTATTTCAGCGCCCGAAACACGAAAACCATCTTTACGAAAACCTTCTCTTCTTCTTCCATAAAAAAATTCATGGATACTTTCGAAAATAGGTTGCGACATTGGTGTCCGGATTTATCGCCTCCTGAGAAGTATCAACTCATTGTGATGGGAGTTGGTCAATTGTTGGCGCTTCGTCAAGTTAAGGTGCAATCCTCGTTCCATGAAGCATGCTCTCGATTTTGGGGTTCGAAACATCATGTTTTCGCTTTCCCGAAAGGTGAAATTTGCCCTCTTGCCGAAGAAGTGGGTGCTATTAGAGAGTGGCCGAGTTGTACTCCGGTGCTTCCTCTGTTGGAGTTAGTGTCCTCCACAATAGTGCGTTTACATAATAAATCTCATTAACGGAATATCATCAGATATTTAATTATTTGATCCTCGTCAGTTGATTAACGTAAATCAATAACGGTTGGCTGACTAGAGTTTGACGTTATTGTCGTGAGACGGCGGTGATCAACTGACCCCTTTCGGTCACACGTAATGGAACGAGCCCCAATTGACAACTAATTAATTGTATGAGATACAATTTATTTAGTCCCTTGATTTATAGACTAAAAGGTTAGTTGATTATTTTTAGAGAGATTTCGAGTTGCGAATTTGAGGCACGGCAGTTATTATTTAATTATGCGATAATTGAATGTTAAATTTTGGGAGACGGGTTTTTGTTAATAAATTGTTAATTCACTAAAATTGTACTAATTGATTAATGTGATTAATATTAGTACGTAAATAATATGTGTAGTGGTACACGTATATTTACGGAGTGATTTGGACGAATTAATTATGGAAGTATTTAAACATGAAACGTTGTTTAAAATAAAATTACACGTATTTGTGCGACAAATATAAGAACCAACATGGACCCGTAAATGGGCAAGTGGACCGTGTAATATAGAGTTGTGGATGATTAGGAACATAATCATTTCACCTTACTTTATATACTTCCATAAGTTATCTTATTAGAATTTTGCATGTGATTTAAGATTGACTAAAATAAGAAAAATCACTCCCACGCTCTACCTCTCACCTATCCTGCCCCCCTTCCCTCCTTATAGACTAAGATAGTTCATTTTGTTACACTAGCTCACTTCACTTTTGCATGTGAACAAATATTTATTCTATCTCTCTAAACTCATTACACATCTTTACTAGGAAGTTAGTAATCAAATTTTATTACTAAGAAGTGTTAGTAATATTACAAATAATATCAAGGGTATAATTTTAATAAGTTTCTAGTTAAATACTTGTTAGTTTTGGGTTAAGTTCTTGGGTGCATCTTGAAGGAGATCTTCTCTTTGAAGATTTGTTAGAAGGATCATCCTTTTATTATAAGCTCAAGAACAATCAAGGTAAGAGATCTTGATTGTGCCCAAATCACCATAAAATCAATGTAAGGAAAATGTTTTTCCTTAAACTTTCATTTTTATGCTTTTATATTTGCATGCATGTTACATAGATCATCAAAATGATAAATTATGAGATAATTTAATTTTTATTAGAGAGTCTAATATAGATCTATGATCTTTCAAGTGGTATCAGAGCTTAGGCTTGTAATTTGCATGTTGATTTTAAGCATATTAATGAATTATGAGATAATTTATAAAAACTCAAAAATTGTGTTAGAAGAGGTTTTAGCACGAAATTTTTGGGGCATGCATACCTACTGATCTTAAAAGGTTTGTGGTTAAGTTTGGTGATTTATGAAGTTATTTTGCTATTTTTAATGATTTTTGGTAGAAAACCGAGTCAAAATGCCGTATTTTAGTTAAAAATTGACTAAAAACAGTTAAAAATTGATTCGGTTCATGGAATTTTTATCGTATTTCATGCATGTTTTCTACTAATTGTATGCAAAAGGTTGAAGGTTGGTTCGAAATTTTTTGCATGTTTATTGATTTTATGAGATAAAAGTCGATAAAAGTGAAATAATTTAATCATAATTTTGAAACATTTGATTATGCCCTTGATAAATTTATGTACATTTAAAAATATTATTTAAATTTTAAAAGTGAATTTTAAAATGTGTTTTCACCTTGTTTTGATGTTTATTGGTTTTAGTGGTTAAAAACCGATAAATATCGATCTTTTCCTTCATAAATTTTATCCGGATTTTGGGGGCAATTTTCTGACATTTTGGTGTTCTTGGGAGTGTTTCGGAATACTCAAATTTTTGTTTCAATTTTTTGGGTAATTTTTCAATTATTTTTTATTTTTACTTAAATATTATGATTTTGTCAATTAAATTAGCAAAATATCACCAAATCAAACTAATTATTTATCATAAAACTAGTGAGGACTAATTTTGAGGTTCAAAATAGTTTGGACAATTATTTTTGACTTAAATAAGATCTAAGAGTTGATTATTGATTTTTACATGTTAAAAATCGATTAAATCCACAAAAACCAAGATGGATACCAACGATTGATAGATAGGGTGATTTTGGCATGATTTTACAGCATTTGAAGCATATTTATTTAAGTTGAATGAATTATTGTAATTTATTTAAAGTATTTATCTTGTTGTACCTAGTATGGCCTAGTTTAATTTTAATCGTTATTACCCGAAATGAATGAGAATATCGATTTGTTTGTAATTAAATATGATCTCGTATCGTCGGTTTGTAATTAATTAATAGTTTTATTTATTTTATTAAGTAATGTATAATAGGAATAGCTATGTAATTTAAATTTTAATAGTTATTCTTACCGGCGTTTCCAAAAGACGGATTACATCGAGACGGTGTCTATTTTTGGAAGGCGTTCCAAATCTCACAAGAAGGAGCCACTTATGGAATGAAGAGGCAAGGGACCAAGGAGTTGGTTTCCGACATGTAATCGACTAGTTTTTATTAACTAGGTTGCCATACTAGGATTTATTCATATGCTTACTTGTTTGCTTGTTTTATTTTCGCGCATGCCAAAATCGCCATTCATATGCATTTTATTTTCATGGTTGTCAATTCACGTCATTTACATTCACCGACTTAGTTCACTTATAGGGAATTTATGACTAAATTGACAAGATCTCTCACATAACTAAAATTGAGATTAGCCTTACCAATTAGTAACACCTATGAATCTCTTGTTCATTAGAGCCACGCTCGCCCAAGCGGGGTGTTCTCTTTTTACCTTGGGTAGGTACGGTGGTAAACGGTTATCACACACTAAAATTGGTTGGACTCAATGGGATATAAGACGGTCTTGTCTTCCGGGGCTAGTAGATGGATTTAAGGAAATTCGTTGACCAAGAGTTCTAGAGGTAGAATTAGTCAACGTGACTTACCGAATTTACACAATTATGGGATGTTTCGCCCAAGCGATGCTCATTTTTGTTTAATATTTGGGTCTTGGAATCATTTATATAATTTAGTGGGAGATCATAATATAAATGCTTAAAACTTGTTAAACATGTTTTCACAAGTAAATTTTTAAAACAATGGATGTTAATGTTTCCTTTTTGTTGTAGCATTTTAATTCGCAATGGCAACTTCATCAACTCCATCGACTACTTCACTAGGCAAAGATTCATGGCTAAGGTCCGTAATGGACAAATGTATCTTAAAAGATGACGGTAGTAACTTTCTTGAATGGGAATCCAACATCAAAAGTGCCGCGTTGTCCGACAATGTGCTCACTTACTTGACCGATGCTCCTCCTATCGAGCCCGGTCCAAGGGCTTCATCGGCGGTGCCGACCGCCTATGATGACCATGTGAGGATGTCGAATGATATCAAAAATGTGTTGATATGGTCGATGTCCCCAAAGCTCAAGCTATCATGCATTTCTTTAAATGCGTACAAGATATTCACTCGTATGATCACTATGTTTTCACAAACACCTAAAGTCCGTCAATACGATGCGGCGGCACGCTTCTTTGAAGCTAAGCTTGAGAGGGGCCAAAAGGTTGGTCCCCATGTACTCAAAATGGTCGAATATGTTGACATCCTAGAGCGTCTAGGGTGTAAGATTCCTAAGACTCTTGTCGTGGATCGTATCCTCCACTCACATCCCACCAAGTTTGCCCACTTTAGGGTAAACTACAACATGAATGACATGGATAAGAGTTATCATGAAATTCATACACTCCTCACCCAAGCGGAGAGGGATATGGAAGCTAGTGGGAGTGAAAGAGGAGATGTTTTAACCATGAAGTTAAAGAACATGTCCCTTGGAGTTAAGAAAGGAAAAGGGAAGGAAAAGTCCCAATTCACGAAATCGTCAAAGAAACATGACAAGGGAAAGGGGAAGGCCATTGAGAATGGCAATCCCAAGGCAAAAAGTGTCAAACTCTCCGAGGCCGAATGTTTCCTTAGTAATGGGAAGGGGCATTATAGGAGGAGTTGTCCCAAATACTTGGAGGATCTCAAGGAAGGGTGTGTGACGCCTATTGGTATGATTTCCTCTCTCTATGTGATAGACGTTAATTATGCTTGTACTTCCACTTGGGTACTTGATACCGGATGTGGCTCTCACCTTTGTAATCATTTGCAGGGTTTAAGGGACGTGCAAGCACTAGCAAAACGTGATGTGGATCTCCGCATGGGCAATGGAGCTAGAGTAGCCGCCGTTTCCGTGGGGACCTATGTGCTCACTTTATCTAGTGGTATAGAGTTGTATTTAAATAAGTGTTATTTTGTACCAACTTTAACCAAGAACATCATCTCCATTTCAGCGTTAGACGCGGAAGGCTTTTGTTTTATAATTAAGGACAAGTGTTGTACTTTTTCTTTTAATGATGTGGTTTATGGCAAGGCCATTTCAATTGGAGGCATTTTTGTTTTAAATGATGTTAATGACATTTATCATGTGGAAACTAAAAAGCTCAAAACGGGTGATCCAATCAAATCCTACATTTGCCATTGTCGTTTAGGCCACATAAACGAAAGACGCATTAAGAGACTTGCTTCATCGAAAGTGCTCAAACCATTTGGTTAGAATCTTATGGTACATGGGAGTCTTGCCTTCTAGGCAAGATGACTCGTGCACCTTTTGCAGGAAAAGGGACACGAGCCAGTGAGGTTTTGGCTCTCATACATAGGGATGTGTGTGGACCATTAACCATCACTGCTAGAGGAGGTTTTCACTACTTCATTACTTTTACTGATGACTTAAGTAGATATGGGTATTTCTACTTAATGAAGAACAAGAGTGAAGCCTTTGACAAGTTCAAAGAGTTCGAAAATGAAGTAGAGAACCAATTGGATAAAAAGATTAAGACCCTACGATCCGATCGTGGTTGTGAATATCTAAATTATGAATTTGATTCACACCTAAAAGGTTGTGGTATGGTATCACAATGGACTCCTCCTGGCACACTGCAATTAAATGGTGTGGGCGAAAGGAGAAACCGAACTTTACTAGATATGGTTCGGTCTATGATGAGTCTAACTGAGCTTCCTAGTTCATTTTGGGGTTTTACCCTCTTGTCTGCAGTATTTTCACTAAATCGAAGCCCGACTAAAGCGGCCGATAAGACTCCATATGAGATATGGACAGGGAAAGTCCCACATTAGTCATTCATGCGTATTTGGGGTTGCGAAGCGTATGTTAGGATCAAGTCTAACAATAAGCTTGCACCCAGGTCTGACAAATGTCTTTTTCTAGGATATCCAAGGGAAACACATGGCTATTACTTCTACAATAAACACGAGAACAAAGTGTTTGTGGCTCATGATGCTGTCTTCCTAGAAAAGGAGTTTATTTATAGGAGACATAGTGGGAGAAAATTTGAACTTGAAGAAGTTCGAGAGCCACAAACCGAGAATGAGGTAGAGGAGAACGTGGAGGATAGCATTCCCTCTTCCTCTGAAACGGTAATTGTTCCTAGAAAGTCAGGTAGGATTTCTAATCCACCTGATCGCTACCTTGGTAACATCGAAGATGATGGTGTCTTGTTACTTTTGGAAAGTGATGAACCCACTACCTACAAATCGGCCATGTCTAGTCCCGACTCCTCGCTTTGGCTAGAAGCCATGCGGTCCGAAATGGATTCCATGTACGAGAACCAAGTATGGGACTTGTTTGATTTACCTGGGGGAGTGCGACCCCTTCAGTGTAAATGGATATATAAAATTAAGCTCAGCGTGGATAAACATGTCGATGTTTACAAAGCTAGATTGGTGGCAAAAGGTTTCACCCAAGTTCATGGTTTACACTATGACGAAACCTTCGCTCCAGTCGCTATGCTTAGGTCCATTAGGATAATCTTAGCGGTTGCCGCATTTCATGATTATGACATTTGGCTAATGGATGTCAAAACCGCCTTCTTGAATGGGATTCTAGAAGAAGAGGTGTACATGATACAACCTGAAGGTTTTGTGGATACATCTAACCCTAAGAAGGTGTGTAAGCTCAAGAAGTCCATTTATGGTCTTAAGCAAGCATCTAGGAGTTGGAATCATCGCTTTGATCATGTTATTAAACAATACGGTTTCACTAGAAGTTTGGAAGAACCGTGTTTATACATGAAGTTTAGTGGGAGTAAGGTTGCATTCCTTGTCCTATATGTGGATGACATATTGCTCATTGGGAATGATATTACATCGCTCACTTCAGTTAAGGAGTGGCTAGGGAAACACTTCCAGATGAAGTACTTGGGAGAGGCACAATGAATCTTGGGTATCCGGATCTATAGGGATAGGTCCAAGAGGATACTAGCATTGAGTCAAGAAGCTTATATTGACAAAGTTCTTGACCGGATCAATATGAAAGACTCCAAGAGAGGATTTCTACCTATGGGCCAAGGGATTACTTTGAGCAAGTCACAGTCTCCCTCCACCCCTAAGGACATTGAACACATGAAGACTGTCCCTTATGCTTCCGCTGTTGGGTCTATCATGTTTGCTATGATTTGCACTCGTCCCAACGTTGCGTATGCCTTGAGCATGACAAGTCGTTATCAAGCCAAGCCTGGTGAGAGTCACTGGATAGCCATAAAGAACATCCTTAAGTACTTGAGAAGGACTAAGGATTCGTTCTTAGTGTTTGGAGGAGAAACTGAGTTGCGTGTAAGAGGTTACACGGACGCAAGTTTCCAAACCGATCGGGATGACATGAAATCCCAATCCGGCTATGTGTTTATGCTAAATGGAGGAGCTGTTTTCTAGATGAGCTTCAAGCAAAGCGTTACTGTGGATTCTACAACAGAGGCTGAGTACCTTGCAGCGTCTGAGGCTGCGAAGGAAGCTGTTTGGATTAGGAAATTCATGGAGTGGCTAGGAGTAGTCCATTCCGCCAAAGATCCTATCACTCTATATTGTGATAACAGTGGAGCTATTTTTCAAGCCAATGAGTCGAAGTCTAGTAACAAATCTAGACACATTGAAAGGAAATACCATGTAATTAGAGATTATGTGGAAAGGAAGGAAATTGACATTTGTAAGGTTGGGATAGATGATAATATTTCTTATCCTTTAACCAAGCCTTTAACCAAGCCTTTATCAAAGGCTAAGCACGATGGTCATGTCGTCGCTATGGGATTGAGACGAGTACCAGATTTTCTTTAGATTATGGATATGTAATAATTGTATCGTGTATCTCTTATTATATATATGATAATCACATTCATTGTTTTCGCATTCATTCTTTTATGAATCTTTTATTTAGTGTGACTAAATTTTAAATACCTTGTTTATCTGAATAAGTTGTGGAGAAAATGTTGAACACTATTCAAGTGAATAAGATGAACATTGTATTTTGTCCCTAGTCACTTAATGAGGTGACGTTTCGGAGTGACTCGATTGTAAGTCGATTGATGGTTGTTCAACACCCTAAGGTCATACGTGATGACTAGTCGATTACATAGGCAAAGTGTGTGACACTTTGCCGGAAAGTGACCATTTAGAGAGTCCCTAAGTTCTATTATAGACGCCTGGTCGTGGCGGGGATCTCTAAGATGTTATAATGAGTCGATTCTTTTGACTGGAGACTATTATCTGAGCAAGTGCAGTTTTCGAGTGACTTTGGTTTTTGTCCTAGGTCGTGCCGTGAAAGGAGTTTAAAAGGGCATTTACTAGGTCATGACGATATGTATTGTGCAATAGGATAGATAGGGCATACAGGAATTGTCCACCCACGTTGGGTAAACTTTATCTCATGGCCACTCGAGGAGTTAATGACTACAAATGCGTGGCCACGCTCGGAAGTAATCTGTGATAGATTTTTCCGGTCAGGTAGTCACACTCCCGATCGAGAAAACCACTCGCGATATGTTCATGTGCAAGTGCAACCTGAAAGACACCTTGCATTGAGTGGGAGATTAGAACGGACAAGACAATTGGTAGCGCACACCTTGTGTCAGACAAGTGGGAGATTTTTGGAGTTAGTGTCCTCCACAATAGTGCGTTTACATAATAAATCTCATTAATGGAATATCATCAGATATTTAATTATTTGATCCTCGTTAGTTGATTAACGTAGATCGATAACGGTTGGCTGACTAGAGTCTGACGTTATTGTCGTGAGACGACGGTGATCAACTGACCCCTTTCGATCACACCTAAAGGAACGAACCCCAATTGACAACTAATTAATTGTATGAGATACAATTTATTTAGTCCCTTGATTTATAGACTAAAAGGTTAGTCGATTATTTTTAGAGAGATTTCGAGTTGCGAACTCGAGGCACGGCTGTTATTATTTAATTATGCAATAATTGAATAATAAATTTTGGGAGACGAGTTTTAGTTAATTAATTGTTAATTCACTAAAATTATACTAATTGATTAATGTGATTAATATTAGTACGTAAATAATATGTGTAGTGGTACACGTATATTTAAGGAGTGATTTGGACGAATTAATTATGAAAGTATTTAAACATGAAACGATGTTTAAAATAAAATTACACGTATTTTTGCGACAAATATAAGAACCAACATGGACCCGTAAATGGGCAAGTGGACTGTGTAAAATAGAGTTGTGGATGATTAGGAACATAATCATTTCACCTTACTTATATACTTCCATAAGTTATCTTATTAGAATTTTTCATGTGATGTAAGATTGACTAAAATAAGAAAAATCACTCCCACACTCTACCTCTCACCTACCTGGCCGCCCTTCCCTCCATATAGACTAAGACTGTTCATTTTGTTACACTAGCTCACTTCACTTTTGCATGTGAACAAATATTTAGTCTATCTCTCTAAAATTATTACACATCTTTACTAAGAAGTTAGTAATCAAATTTTTTTTTTTTTTTTTTTTTTTTTTGCTAAAATGTAAGCTTATCATTAATTTTCAAAGCAATATTTCAATATGTCCTTTTTAGATTAATACAATTTGTAGATGCATATATTAAACTAGTTGCACCCTATTCAACCAAACTTCATCTCTGGCAGAGACAAGGTTTGATTTACATAAACTAACACGGCTTCTTAAGACACTCTTGATATGAGCAGCCAAATGCTCAGGTCTGGCAACTCTACCATACAAACGTGCCTCATTTCTCTGCATCCAAATCTCATACCAGCATGCTAGAATTGCTGCATTAATCACAGCTTTCCTCAACCTGCTCCACCTCCTCCAAGCTATGCTCTGAATCTAGTCATGCTATCCAATAGGAGACCCTAAACCAGTCAAAACAGAATGTACTAGCCTCTCAGTAAAGCTGCACTCCTGAAAAAGATGATTATGGGTTTCTCTCTGAAGATAACACACACAGCATAGATCATCAGTAGCTACTGCCAAATGATAAAGCTTGTCCTTCAACCGTAGAGCATTACTACTCACCAGCCAGGCCACAAACCCATGCTTAGACAAGACTAGTGAGTGCCAAATAGCTCTAAACCAGGGTACAACTGGTGTAGGTTTCCTAATCCAGTTGTAGCAACTCTTAATAGTATAATCCTCATTACCAATACTCCATATATTAGATACAAACCCGTCTTTAATGAGATACCTGACCTTGCAAATCTTCTTCCAATACCAACTAGCATCCGAGGAAGGGTTATGATTCAGCCAGTCACCATTCTTTATGTAAATGTGATGTACCCGTTTGACCCACAACTTGTCTGGTTTAACAGCCAACCACCAAATAAGCTTTCCTATATTGCTACATTCTAAACATAACTCTCTTTCAGACCCAAACCACCTTCTCTCTTTGGGACACAAACTTTATGCCAGGCCAGTCTAGGAACACTACTATACTCAGCATGACCCTCCCAAAGGAAATTCCTGCAGATGGCATCCACCCTACTAAATACACCCTTGGGTAAGACAAATATAGATGCCCAGTATCTATGCATATTAGTCAAAACAGAATCAAGCAAGGTAAACCTTCCAGCATAAGAAAGTTTCTTGGCCCCCAAACATCTAATCCTTTCTACTATCTTATCAATCAAAATAGCACAATCAGATTTCTTCAATCTCCCTGCAGTTATTGGCACACCCCAAGTACTTGAATGAAAGCTGCCCTTCACTAAAACCAGAAATTGAGAGAATCTCCTTCTTTAAAGAAATAGGAAATCTATTAAAATATGCCTCAGATTTTGTAGAGTTCATTTTCAAACCAGATGCCAAGGAAAATGAAGAAAAAGCTCTAAGTAAAACTTGTTAAATATTACAAATAATATCAAGGGTATAATTTTAACAAGTTTCTAGTTAAATACTTGTTAGTTTTGGGTTAAGATCTTGGGTGCATCTTGAAGGAGATCTTCTTTTTGAAGATTTGTTAGGAGGATCATCCTTTTATTATAAGCTCAAGAACAATCAAGGTAGGAGATCTTGATTGTGCCCAAATCACCATAAAATCAATGTAAGGAAATTGTTTTTCCTTAAACTTTCATTTTTATGCTTTTATATTTGCATGCATGTTACATAGATCATCAAAATGATAAATTATGATATAATTTAATTTTTATTAGAGAGTCTAATATAGATCTATGATCTTTCATCCTCCGACTCGGTTGTGCTATAAGGAGAAGTTTCGTTCTATGTTGGGCTTGTCGACGAGCCAAGTGAAGTTCCTCCTTGCTCACTATGGTGTGGATATGTTGTCTGTCAGGAACATCTTCTCAAACTGCTTAGATGTTAATATCTCGGAGGTGGCTAGGAGAAGGGCTCCTGCCTTTTGCCTAGTGCATGCTTACCTCCATGTCGATGCTTTGAAGAAGGAGGGGTCATGATGGTATGGTAGCATGACCCTTGTGCATGTTGTTGAGCAAATGATGCATGGGTGGGATCCATCATGGTTGGTGCTTGGTGAGATCGTCCAAGCTTTGGCTAAAAAGGGTTCTTGTGGAGAAGCTCCTCGTTTGGATCTCCAAGGATCCTCCAAGGATGGCTCATGGAGAGGCTAAGGTATGTTGAGCCTCCGGTTGATGCTGCTTCTTACTCCTTCCTTAACCTTACTACGAGGAAGAATTTGTATTAGGATAGCTTTGCGTCCACTGAGGCCTATTGGACCTCGAAGTCAGTGGAGGAGGGTGGTCCTCATATCCTTTGGGTAGTGCCGTGGTAGCACTTGAGGTCCTTCACGTGATTGCCCGCTTCGGCCGCTTGTTCTTGCGCCTTGATGGTTGTGGGCTTGAAGGTTGTTTCCTTCATCTATCCGGAAAGGGTTATGAGGCAAATGGACCATCAACAAATGGTGCCTGCTCAAGACAGTCTCGTCCAAGAGAGTGTTTTCCAAAACACAGAGCTTGTTGAGGCTTTCGAGAGGTGGTGGGCCACTCGACCGACTTGGGAGGTAACAAACCCCGCTTCAACAACATGGGTGACTCTTGCTTATGTCAAATGGTCAAGAGCTCAAACATGAAAGAAAGGTCCAATTCCGTAAAGATGAAGTCGTCGACTCGAAGTATAGGGAGGTTGGCAAGGCCAACGACGCCTTCTTTGACGACTTTGCTGACGATGTTAGCCCGGGTGTGGTGAGGCCACCGAAGAGGAGGAGCTTGTGTAATACCCGCCCTTTTAGGGACCCTTTTACCAGCATTGACTGACCTTGGGAGCGGGAATAGTTCTTAGAAGTGTGTGCCAAAGCCGTCTTGGGTTACGAGTTATGGGTGGTACTCGATAGAGTAGAGGCTACTCGATCGAGTAGCGTGGTTACTCGATCGAGTAGGGGGTCACTCGATCGAGTATGTGTGGTACTCGATCGAGTATCGGGTTTTCAGCGAGGGTTTTTAATCGCGTTTTGTTAAATCCGCAAATCATTTCCTCCTCATTCCTTCTATCCTCTAGTCGCCCCTTTCCCTTCCCTTCACCATAACACCTCCATGGAAGCCCTTTTGAAGGTCCTTGTGCCTTGGGAGAGCATAGCTTAAGTCGGGTAGCGGTCTTTTTCCGGGTTTCTCCTCATAGGTATGTCGTCATCATCATCCGTATCCTTGTCTTTGCAGTTAGGGTTTGCTTGGTAGTAATAGATGATTGTGTGGTGGTTATAGGCTTTGCTTGGTTGCTGGATATGTCATATGTTGGCATGGATTGGTTGCAGTTGCTTAAAGGTAGGGTTTCCCTACTCAGTATTATTTACATAATGTGTGGTGATTGTGCTGTAGTTAGTGATTGTTGGTTGGTTCAGACGGTTGTTGATGTTGTATTGTGATTATGATTGTTTGTCTCTGGTTCTCGAGATGCGTTCTCGGCTGAATGGAGTCACTTGCGGGAGTGGCTTCACGCCCTAGTTTTGCCCTTCGTGGAACCCGACACGGAAGGGGATGTGCACATTAATGGGACAAGGTTATCGCTCGGTATGATGAGCGGGGATTTGGTGGGTACGGCTGCGGTCCCCCACTGGCAGGGCTGGTCCAGTGGACAGTCGGTGACGGAGATTGATAGGTGTGGGTGTGCTTGTGTGTGATTGATTGTGTTGCATTGGATTGTTAGGTGTTGTTAGCATTGATGTATCTTATCTCGGTACTGACCTTGTGTGGTTGTCTTGTTGTTTTATGTGTCTGCCGTGATCCCTTATGGTGAGCAGTCTGTCTTAGCAGGTGTTGATATCGTGGATAGCTGGAGTCCGGGCAGGGATGAGTCTTCACGAGATTTGATAGTTATAGCGAGTAGCCTTGAGTTGTCCCTTGTATATTATCAGTCGATTTTAAATCACTTATAATGTATCATAATAGTTCTTCTATCGACGTTTGATTATTACTGTCCTCGGGTAACCGAGATGGTAATGCCCTTATATATTAGGGAAGGTCTAGTTAAGGCTCCTCTGGATATAGGGGTGTTACAAAGTGGTATCAGAGCGACGATTTTGGAACCTGTAACAAATGAATTTAATGAACGTAGTGAGTCTAATAAAATGAACCTGGTGTATGTATAATGGGAGCCCCACTGATGCTAGATTTTCGGTGAGTAGGCGCCCTCATTTCAAAATCCTGGCCCCATGGTACTTAAGCCAGCCACAGGGTATGGGAATGTGGAGTCCGTGTGTATATATATGATGTATATATTAGTTATGTCGGAATTATTTGAGGTTGAGTCTTTGCTAACGTAGAGATGGGTATAGTAGTTGCATTTGGATGGTGCTTAGTGAAGTATTGGCATTGTTGGAGCTGGTGTCCTCCACAAATTAGTGTGATAACATTTGTAAAACTCTTACAGGTTCACAAGGGTATACTTCGTATATTTAATCAGTTGATTAACGTTTACCTAATAACGGTTGGCTTGCTAGAAAGTTTGACGTTATTATCATACAGATGGCGGTGATCAACTGGTCCCTAAAGGTCACACCTATAGGATGTTTTTGAGAAATGTGGATATAGAAATATAATTACATTGATGCCCAAAATGACTAAAAAGTTAGTCAATGTGTTGATGAGATAATTATTTAATGAAAATTAAATAATATTAAGTTGAGACGAATTAACTGTCAATTCGTAAATTAAATATAATAAGTTATATTTAAACTAAATATATATAAGGTTAGTTTGGACGAATTAATCTGTTAATTCGTAGTTAACTATAATCAGTTGTATTTAATATCAACAAGTTGAATGTGTCATAGTGGTAATAGTGAGGGTACACATACCAAGAGGTCATGGGTTCGATCCTCACTAGATGACAATTCAACACATATTATATATTTTTGGAAAGACCAAAAATAAGGAAATTTTATTCCTTATTTCGGTCAACATTGGCCGAAAATTAGGAGAGTAATATCTTTCCAAATTAATTTGGTAATTCGGTCTATATAAAAGAAAGGGAGAGAATTATTTCTACCTTAATTCTTTTTCTGACCGAGCCTCCTCTTTCTCATCACAAAACACAAAGACAATAAAATTTTACAGAAAATTTTAGATTGATTTCTAACATAATCAAAGGGTATATCTTAGATCGTCTTGGGTGCAACTAATAGGCGAATATCAATTTTGATATTGTTCTTAGGCCAATTTTGTAAGGACCCGAGGTTAATTCTAAATCTTTTTACTTATGCTTATGTATTTTATTTTATGACCATAGATCATCTTTATTATATCGTTATAATCCTTCATGTTAAGGGGAAGTATACAGATTATTTCCCACAAGTGGTATCAGAGCCTTTGGCTACGATTTTAATTTTGATGATTTTCATAAAATTTGTATGTAAACGATCAGATTTTCGAGAAGAAAAAAATATTAGGGTTTCGGTTTTTTTTGGGATCGAATTTTTTGTGCCGTTTTTTTTCCTGTTTGATGATAGTTCTTCCATTCTATTTTTCATATTATAGTTTATAATCAGTTAAAATTATCATATGAAGAATTGGTAGTTTTTGATTTAATGCAGATTAATTTAAAATCAAATGGAATCGTCATGTTTATGATTAAAAGATTGTTTTTGCTATATAAGTTTTGGCATATAAATTAATCATGTTTATTATTTCATATGCTAATCATGTTCTAATAGCAAAGGTAAATAATTGATCATCAAATCTTGTTTTAGGGCATAATTGCCGCAAAAAGAAAAGGAAAAAAAAGGAGGCTGCGCTTTTTTTTAGGGTTTATGAAAAAAAAAAAAAACTTATGTTAATTTTATTTTTGGTAAACTGAGAAAAAGAAGAAGAAAAAAAATTTAGGAAAGTTTTTTTTTGCCTTTAGCCGAAAAATAGAAAATATTTTTTTGGAAAGTTTTTTTTCCCTTGTTTTTCCTATTTACCGAATTAGAATAGGAAAGGAGTTTTTTTTTTATTTTTAGCCGTGACTAATAAAAAAAAAACTTTTCGTTTTGTTTTTGGCCGAGACAAATTTAAAGAATTGGATATTAATTTTTTTATTTTTGGCCAATTAGTTATTGTGAATCGGTTCACAATTTAATGATACCGAGTTATTTTAAAGCAGTTTAAAATTTTTGACGGATAGAATTCATATTACAAGTATAATATGGATTAAGTATGAAATTAATGTGATTAAATTGCGGAATTGTCACTTAATTTAATTTAAAAAGGTGGTTTGGATAAATTAATCAACATAATTTATTTATCGTATTATGTATTTTTAATTTATTTTTAGTTGATGCTTTTAATTATGTTGAATGAATCGAATGAATGAATTTTATTTACGTATTTAATTTTGCAATCGGTTGTAATTTGTAAAACTTAGTGTGGCCTTAGTCAATTATGTTTTCGTAATGAAGGAAACATGATTTTTATGTAATTATGAGATCTCGAATCTCCTTTATTTTAGTTTTGCGTTTTGAAATTAGAATGTAATTAATAGCTCAATTATGTAATTTTAATTATTGTAATTTCAAAGAAGACTAAAGATGAAGATTCAAGCTCACTCCCGCTACATGGATCAAAATGGAACATCAAGACAAGCTTCTCGGGTCCAAGGATGGATTCCAAACTTGTATTTATTGTTCCTTTTGATAGGATAGGCCACACTAGGACTTTTACTATTTTTTTTACGTTTTTCATTTTATTGCTTTTCATTCCCATGCTAGTAATTGCATCATATTCCGCCTAAAACCAAACCACCTACTACTAAAATGCATGAAAATTGACTCATATAGTTGTATGTTAGTTTTCATGGACATGCAGATGTCACAGTCTATAAGCCATCACTTTAGTTTAAATCATTCTCGCATGCTAGATTATAGTTCACTTAAAATGAATTAAAAATAGTTGATTGGATCTTCCTCTAAAACGGAAATTGAGATTAGTCTTTATAAGGGCAAACATCTATGAGTCCCTTCTTCGTCGCTAGGCCTAATATGACCCCTTCTACGTTGGGTAAGTAGTTGTGTTGACTTAGTTTACCTCAACATCATAGTCCGAAGAGTTTCTCGTGATTATGATGGACTATAGATAGAATTTACAGAAATTTATCGACCAAGAATTCTAACGGTAGAATTAGCTAAAAGGTTAGCTTATCAATTTACAGAGAATTGAGTCTTGGGGTCATTTATATAATTCTTGAGGGAGGTCAATTGTATAAATGTCTTTGAGTCTTCGCGTTATGACATTAGTTCATTAGACTTAAAATAAAAACGATGCATGCTTATTATTTTATTCTTATTTCGCAGTATAGAACACGCTAATTATCAGTAATAGTGTTACAACAAATGGCTGGAAATAACGCAATCCCAATGCCTAGTGCCACACTAGATCGTTCGTCTTGGCTTAAAATGTTCATGGACCAAATGAATCACCCACTCGATCAAGAATGATGGGTCCAATTTTGTGGTCCGGGAGGCGGCACTACGGAATGTCTGCCATGCGACGTAAGCTCGGTATTTAATCGAGCCAATACCGGTCAACCCAGGCCCAAATGCAGGAGTCAACGAGTCACTCGCTTATAGTGATTTCGTTATGGAAGCGGGTGTGGTAAAGAACGTACTCATCTTTGCAATGGAAACCAATTTGCAGAGAGGCTTCATTGCCCAAGGTGCAAACAAGATTTTCACCACGCTCACTAACGAGTTCTCAAAAGCACCGAGAATTATTACATATGAGCATACCTGTCGCTTCTTTGATGCGAAACTCCAGAAGGGCCAACCGGTTAGCCCACACATTCTTCACATGATTGAGAATGTCGAGAAACTGGAGTCACTGAATTGTAGAATCAGTGAGAGCATTGTCATTGACCGAATGCTTCATTCTCTTCACGATGGTTTTGCCCTTTTCTGGGCGAACTACTACATGAATGACTTGAAAAAGAGTCCTCATGAGCTACACTCCCTTCTCGTACAGACTGAGAAGGATATGAAATTGAGTGGGAGCGTGAAGCAGGATGTTCTCACGATTCACAACAAGAGTATAGGTAAGGGCAAGGCTCATGGCGACCTAGCTGTAGGTAAGCCAAAGTTTAAAAAGCCAGGAAACGGTAAGAGTGCGCCCGGTGAGACTAGTGGCTCACAGGGCAAGACAAAGAGCAAGGGCGGTGACATAGAGTGCCACCATTGTCACAAGACTGGACATTGGAGGAGGAACTGTCCCGTCGACCGTGAGGACATCAAAGCAGGCCGTGTCGCTCCTGTTGGTATGTCATCTTATATTCATATGATTGAGATTAACCATGCAAGTTTCATAACTTGGGTACTAGATACTGGTTGTGGTTCTCATCTGTGTAATCATTTGCAGGGCCTAAAGAACATCATACCTCTCGAAAAAGGTGATGTGGACCTGCGAGTCGGGAATGGAGCACGAGTTATTGCTGCCTCGAAGGGAACATATGTAATCCAACTCCCTAGTGGTTTTGAGTTATCATTAAATAACTGTTACTATGTACCCAGTTTATCTAAGAACATTATTTCTGTTTCCGTACTTGCTAAAGACGGTTTTACATTTTCAATAAAGGATAATAGTTGTATTTTCTCTTTTAATGAAATGATTTATGGCAAAGCAGTTTCCATGAATGGAATTTATATCTTAGATCAAACCACGGAAGTATTACACATAAATAATAAGAAATTAAAGGTTGGTGACAAAGATCAAACCTATCTATGGCATTGTCGAATGGGACACATAAATGAGAAACGCGTAAAGAAACTCGTCGATAATGGGACTATTCCCTCATTCGGATTTTCTGCATATGGCACGTGTGAATCATGTCTCATTGGCAAGATGACTCGAATTTCCTTCAAAGGTGTTGGAATGCGCGCTAGTAACCTATTAGGACTCATACATACGGACGTATGTGGACCTATGTCGATTCTGCTAGAGATGGCTATAGATATTTTATCACTTTCACGGACGATTTGAGTAGATACGGATATGTCTACTTAATGAAGCATAAAAGTGAGTCCTTTGAGAAATTTAAGGAATACCAGAATAGGGTACAGAACCAACTGGGTAGAAAGATTAAAGCACTCCGTTCAGATCGGGGTGGCGAATATCTTTCAAATGAGTTTGATCAACACCTGAAAGACTGTGGAATCGCTCTACAGTTAACTCCACCTGGAACACCTCAATTAAATGGTGTGTCCGAACGGAGAAATCAAACCTTACTTGATATGGTTCGATCCATGATGAATCACACCGTAGTGCCTGATTCAATTATGGGGATGCTCTTTTGTCAGCTGCTCTTATACTTAACCGAAGTCTGTCTAAAGCTGTCGACAAGACTCCATATGAAATGTGGAAGGGAACGGTACCTAACTTGTCCTTTATTCGGGTTTGGGGCTGCGAGGCTTATTTCAAGTGGAGACACGAGGATAAGCTCGGCCCGCGATCGGTCAAGACATACTTTATAGGTTATCCAAAAGGACCATTTGGTCATTACTTCTATTCGCCAACGAACATAGAGTTTTTGTTGCGGCTAGTGCGACGTTCTTAGAGAAAGAATTTCTCGAGAACAAGTCGAGTAATAGAACCTTCGAGCTGTCGGAGATTCCAGAACCAACAACCGAGGAACAGATGGAGGAAGCTGTACCTCCAACTGATGATACGGTTAATATTCCTGAGGAGCCTAGGAGGTCGGGTAGAGACTCTCATCCTCCGGACAGATACATTGGTATGGTCGAGGAGAATGACGTTTTACTTCTAGAAAGTAATGAACCCGCAACCTATAAAGGTGCTATGGCATGTTCCGACTCAAAGCTATGGCTCAAAGCCATGGAATCCGAGATGGACTCCATTTATGAGAATAACGTATGGGATCTAGTTGATTCACCTAATAAGGTAAAACCTCTACAGTGCAAATGGCTTTACAAAATAAAGCGTTCTGTAGACGCGCAACCAGATATCTATAAGGCACGACTTGTGGCAAAAGGTTTCACTCAAGTGCAAGGATTGCATTATGATGAGATTTTTGCACCTGTAGTCATGTTACGTTCCTTTCGGATAATCTTAGCGATTGCCGCATTTCATGATTATGAAATTTGGCAAATGGATGTGAAAACCGCCTTCTTAAACGGTTATTTGGAGGAAGAGTTGTACATGGTGCAAGCCGAAGGTTTCATAGATCCTAAGCATCCTAAGAAAGTATGCAAGCTTAAGCGTTCCATTTATGGACTTAAGCAAGCTTCTCGGAGTTGAAATCATCGTTTCGACCAAGTGATAAAAGAGTATGGTTTCACTCGATCGGTCGAGGAATCATGCTTATATATCAAGTCGAGTGGGAGCAAGATTGTATTCTTGATATTGTATGTCGATGACATACTCTTGATTGGGAATGACATTCCTCTCCTATCTTCGGTTAAAGAATGGTTGAAGAACCATTTCCAGATGAAAGATCTGGGTGAGGCACAGCGCATTTTGGGAATCCGTATCTACCGAGATAGATCACGACGGACGTTATCACTTTGTCAGGAGTCTTATTGGGATAAAGTTCTTGAGAGGTTCAGCATGACCAACTCCAAGAAGGGGAAACTTCCAATGACGTGTGGGATGCAGTTGAGCAAGTCTCAGTCACCCACGACGCCTGAAGGGATTGAGGGCATGAGTCGTGTTCTTTATGCATCTGCAATAGGATCAATCATGTATGCCATGATATGCACATGTCCTGACGTGGCATATGCATTGAGTATGACGAGTCGGTACCAAAAGAATCCTCAAGTACCTACGGAGGACTAAGGATTGGGTATTGACTTATGGAGGCGATGCAAAGCTATGCGCAATCGGTTACGCAGATGCCAGCTTCCAAACGGATCGAAATGATTAGAAATCTCAGTCTAGATTCGTTCTTACTCTTAATGGTGCTGCGATCAGCTGGAATAGTTCCAAAAAGGAAGTTGTAGCAGATTCTACTACTGGGCCATTGAAATATGATAAGCATTGAGGACACGTTATTTCCATGAGAATTTAACGTGTACCTGAGTTATAGTAGTTGATTATGAATTCGATACGTAATCTTTTGTGGGGTAATATCCGTATAAGACCCTTTAAATTTAGGACTATAACGTAAATTTAACATGTGAAATATGGTCATAAACGAAATACAATATAGAAACGACAAAGATAAAGAATCAACCTCGGGTCCTTTATAGTGCGGCGTAAAGAACAGAAATCAACAGAGATTCCCTCCTAATTGTTGCACCCAAGACCGTCTGAGACTATGCCCTTGTGCTAGAAATGCTTTCTAATTGACTTGCAATATTGAGAAAGCTCTTGTGAGGTTTTACGATGTGAGATCTAGGAATTTCGGAGAAAAATTGCACTTTGAAACCTAATTGTTTTTCACTAATGATGATTAGGTTAACTGGAAGGAGAAGGCTCTCCCTTTTATTCTCCTAATTCGGCCAAAACCGAGAGCCCTCATGGGGAAGTGGGCTTCCACTTCCTCTTACTTTTAGCTCGAGGTCCAGTTCGCCAAATGCTAAAATGTATATGACGGGTTTTTATTATAAACTGTCATCGGTTATCGGTTATTAATACATCGACTAATAACACGGATTAGTTGAAGTATTAATACATGTCCGACAAAGACAATATTGTATAATTAATTTTCAATATACATTTAATTAAATATAAAACGCGCTTACATTCAATTTACGAATTAATCGCTTAATTGTCTTAGCCATTATTATTTAATCCGTATTAAATAACATATCTCAACATCACATTTTGACTTATTATTAGTCAAATAACTCGGACTAACTGGTTAGTCAATTTTGGCATCTACATGACAGTATTTTCATATTGTCACATCTCTCAAACGTATCCTATAGGTGTGACTTTTAGGGACCAGTTGATCACCGCCATCTGTATGACAATAACGTCAAACTTATCTAGCAAGCCAACCGTTATTGATAAACGTGGATCAACTGATAATAATACCAAAAGTATGCCCTTTGATCCTTTTAGAGATTTATAAGTCCTTGCACTAACTGTTAAGGACACCAACCCCAACAAGCTCCCACTTGTCCGTACAAGTGTATGTGCAATGACGTTATCCGCACTAACTGGAGGACACAGCTCCAACAAACTCCCACTTGTCCGTACAAGTGTATGTGCGATAACCGATTCTCATATTCATTTAAAAATTTCTCCCACTCAATGTAAAACAATTTGCAGATCCGGATCCGCAAAGGTCGTATTTTACAATCGATCTGTATCTAGAGTGGTTTCCCCGACTAGAGAGTAACTTAACTGATAAAACGAATCCGTATCCGAGCATGGCCATGCATTTCGATTCTGACTCCTCGAGTGGCCCTGAGAAATATCGAGTACCTGATAAAGGCTGAATATTTCCTTCAACTCGACTCCTTCCGATCTAAGCACAGCATGAAATGACCCAGAAAAAATCTACTTGGCCCCCTGTTACGGATGACCGTGAGAAAGAAACCAAAGTCACCCAAAATCTGCCGTAGTCTCAAGAGACAGTCGATAGTCAAAAGAATCGACTCTTAGGATCACCATGGAGGTCCTATCCACGATCGGGCACCGAATGTTATAAAACATTTAGGACTCCACGTCGATGTCACAATTGTGTCCTACGAAATATCCGTATAAATCGCCTTTGTGATTGGTCAGTCAACTGGTTGACTTATGGCTCGTTGAACCCACCATCAACCAACGTCACAAAATAATTGCCAGAGTTATCAGCTCATGTGGGCAATTAAGGACCAAAAATATAATGTTTGTTCAGTTCACTTTGTGGTGTTCAAAATTTGTTATACAAATCCACATGAAAAACAAAATATATATAAAATATCAAAACGATGATGTCGTATAGAGTACAAAAGCGAATGAATCTAATCCATAAAAGAGTACTACAACTTTGGAACACGTTTAATTCCCATGGAATTAACATACCCTTCATGCTTATCTTGTCGTAATGGTTTAGTGAGAGGATCTGCTATGTTATCATCTGTAGCAATCTTTTCTATCACTACTTCCTTTTGCTCCACGTAATCTCGGATTAGATGAGCTTTCCGTTGTACATGTCTAGACTTGTTGCTAGACTTTGGCTCCTTAGCTTGGAAGATGGCACCACTATTGTCGCAATAGATGGTGATCGGGTCATTCGAACTAGGCACTACGGATAGTCCATGTAAGAATTGACGCATCCATATCGCTTCCTTTGTAGCTTCGGACGCGCATAGTACTCGGACTCGGTCGTAGAATCTGCTTTAATGATTTGTTTGGAACTCTTCCAGCTGACTGCAGCGCCATTAAGAGTAAATACGAATCCAGACTGAGATTTCGAGTCATCTCGATCCGTTTGGAAGCTAGCATCTGCGTAACCGGTTGCGCATAGCTTTTGAGGGCCTCCATAAGTCAATGCCCAATCTTTAGTCCTCCGTAGGTACTTAAGAATGTTCTTGACAGCCAGCCAATGTGATTCACCTGGATGCTGTTGGAATCGACTTGTCATACTCAATGCATATGCCACGTCGGGACGTGTGCATATCATGGCATACATGATTGATCCTATAGCCGAAGCATAGGGAATCCGTGTCATGCGCTCTTTCTCTTCCGGTGTCTCTGGTGACTGAGACTTGCTCAAATGCACCCCTGGAGCTATAGAAAGAAAACCCTTCTTGGAGTTAGTCATGCTGAATCTCTCTAGGACTTTGTCTATGTAAGACTCCTGACTGAGAGATAACATCCGTCGTGATCTATCTCGATAGATACGGATGCCTAGAATTCTTTGTGCCTCTCCCAGATCTTTCATCTGGAAATGGTTTTTCAACCATACTTTCACCGAAGTTAAGAGAGGTATGTCATTCCCAATCAGGAGTATGTCGTCAACATACAATATTAAGAAGACAATCTTGCTCCCACTCGACTTGATATATAGACATGGTTCCTCGACCGATCGAGTAAATCCATTTTCTTTTATCACTTGGTCGAAGCGATGATTCCAACTCCTTGATGCTTGCTTAAGTCCATAAATGGAATGCTTAAGCTTGCACACTTTCTTAGGATGTTCTGGATCGATGAAACCTTCGGGTTGTACCATGTACAACTCTTCCTCCAAAAAGCCGTTTAAGAAGGCGGTTTTCACGTCCATTTGCCAAATTTCATAGTCATGAAAGGCGGCAATCGCTAAGATAATCCGAATGGAACGCAGCATGACTACGGGTGCAAAAATCTCATCGTAGTGCAAACCTGGCACTTGGGTGAAACCTTTAGCAACTAGTCGTGCTTTGTAGATATCTTGTTGACCTTCCACAGAATGCTTTATCTTGTAAAGCCATTTGCATTGAAGGGGACGAACCTTAGCAGGTAAGTCAACAAGATCCCACACGTTGTTCTCATACATGGAGTCCATCTCGGATTGCATGGCCTCAAGCCATAGCTTTGAGTCAGAACTAGTCATGGCACCTTTATAGGTTGCGGGTTCACTACTCGTTAAGAGTAGAATGTCATCTATGTCATGTTCCTCGACCACACCAATGTATCTGTCCGGAGGAATAGAGACTCTTCCCGACCTCCTAGGTTCCTCAGGAATATTCACCGCAGCCGGGATTGAAGGAATTGGTTCCTCCAATAGTTGCTCGGTATTTGGTTCTGGAATCTCCGACAGGTCAAAGGTTCTATCACTCTTTGCATTCTCGAGAAATTCCTTCTCTAAGAATGTCGCACTAGCCGCAACAAAAACACGTTGTTCGGTTGGCGAATAGAAGTAATGACCAAGTGTTCCTTTAGGATAACCTATAAAGTATGTCTTGACCAATCGCGGGCCAAGCTTATCCTCGTGTCTCCACTTGACATAAGCCTCGCAGCCCCAAACCCGTATAAAGGACAAGTTAGGGACCGTTCCCTTCCATAGTTCATATGGAGTCTTGTCAACACTTTAGACGGACTTGATTAAGTATTAGCGCGGTGACGAAAGAGCATAACCCCACAATGAGTCGGGCAACACGGTGTGACTCATCATGGATCGAACCATATCAAGTAGTGTTCGATTTCTCCGTTCGGACACACCATTCAACCGAGGTGTTCCAGTGGAGTTAATCGTAGGGCAATCCCACAGTCTTTAAGGTGTTGATCAAACTCGTGAGAAAGATACTCGCCACCACGATCTGAACGTAGTGTTTTAATCTTTCTACCCAATAGGTTCTGTACCCTATTCTGGTATTCCTTGAATTTCTCAAAGGATTCACTTTTGTGCTTCATTAAGTAGACATAGCCATATCTACTTAAATCGTCCGTGAAAGTGATGAAATACCTATAGCCTTCTCGTGCGGTGATTGACATAGGACCACATACATCCGTGTGTATGAGTCCTAATAGGTCAGCAGCGCGCATTCCAACTGTTAGTTATTTAGACCATATTAATACTCATCTTATGATATTAAAATTACAAAATAATTATAAATGGTCTAAATCTACATGCATGCAAAAGAAATGTATAAAGGATGGTTTTAAACCACCTTAAGACAAAAGTTCCTTACATTGTTAAGGAAGATCTCCTACCTTTGTAGTTCTTGAGCTATAAAATGTTAAGGAAGATCCTCCAAACTATAGTACCCAAAGTAGAGTACCTTTGTAGTTCTTGAGCTATAAAATGTTCAGGTTGTGTCATGAACACTTCCTCTTCCAGAAACCCATTCAGGAAAGCGGTTTTGACATCCATTTGCCATATCTCATAATCATGAAATGCAGCAATCGCTAACATTATCCGAACAGATCTAAGCATAGCAACTGGTGCAAAAGTTTCATCATAGTGTAAACCATGAACCTGAGTGAAACCTTTTGCAACCAATCTAGCTTTGTAGACATCTTTATGTCCATCCATGCCGATTTTAATCTTGAATATCCACTTACACTGAAGAGGTCGAACATCTTTAGGTAAGTCAACCAGGTCCCATACCTGATTATCGTACATGGAATCCATTTCGGATTGCATGGCTTCGAGCCATAGCTTAGAGTCAGAACTCATAATAGCTGCTTTATAGGTCTTGGGTTCATCACTTTCTAAAAGTAAAACCTCATAGTCACCATCTTCCTCGATAATACCAAGGTATCTATCAGGCTGGCGACTAACCCTTTCTGACCTCCTAGGTTCAGAAGGAACAATAACCGATTCAGACGTGGAAGGAACATCTTCCTGTATTGTCATATCAGTATGTGGCTCTTGAACTTCGTCAAGTTCAAATTTTCTCCCACTCTGTCTTCTAGAAATAAACTCTTTTTCTAGAAAGACAGCTTCACGAGCCACAAACACTTTGTTCTCGTTACTATTGTAGAAGTAATATCCACAAGTTTCCTTAGGGTAGCCTACAAAAATACACTTTTCAGAACGAGGTGCAAGCTTATCGTTCGACTTACTCTTGACATAAGCATCACAACCCCATACTTTCATGTATCGCAGATTCGGGACTTTCCCTTTCCATATCTCATATGGAGTTTTGTCGATTGCTTTAGTGGGACTTTTATTAAGTGATTGTACAAACGGATAAAATGGCAAAACCCCAGAATGACTTAGGTAACTCTGTTTGACTCATCATCGATCGGACCATATCTAATAAAGTTTGATTCCTCCTTTCAGCTACACCATTTAATTGAGGTGTGCCAGGAGGAGTTAACTGAGATACAATACCACAGTCTTTAAGGTGATCTCTAAAATCATTGCTTAAATATTCCCCACCACGATCTGATCGTAATGTTTTAATCTTCTTATTTAATTGGTTTTCTACTTCATTCTGAAACTCTTTGAACTTATCAAAAGCTTCACTTTTATACCTCATTAAGTAGATATACCCATATCTACTCATGTCATCGGTAAAAGTAATGAAATAGTCATAATTACCTCTAGCGTGATCGTTATTGGACCACACGCATCGGTGTGTATTAAACCCAATAACTCACTAGCTCGAGATCCTTTTCCTAGAAAAGGTGAACGAGTCATCTTGCCAAGAAGACAAGATTCGCATGTACCAAATGATTCGAAATCAAAAGGTTTAATTATACCAGTCGACACTAGTCTTTTAATGCGTTTCTCGTTGATGTGTCCTAATCGACAATGCCATAAATAAGATAGATCAGGATCACCTGTTTTTGAGTCTTTTATTATCTAAATGATAAACATCGTTGCAAGTATCTAGAATATAAATACCATTGATTGAAATAGCTTGACTATATACAATCCCATTAAGGGAAAAAGTACAACACTTGCCTTTAATTACAAAGGAAAACCCTTCTGTGTCTAACACAGATACGGATATTATATTTCTAGATAGCGTTGGTACAAAATAACAATTATTAAGATGCAACTCCAACCCCGAAGCTAAACTAAGTACATAAGTTCCTACAGAGACGGCAGCTACTTTAGACCCGTTTCCCATTCGGAGATCGACATCACCCTTGTTTAGCTTTCTTATGCTTTTTAGGCCCTGCAAATGATTGCACAAGTGAGAACCACAACCAGTATCTAATACCCAAGTTGTATTTGAAGCATAATTTATGTCTATCATAAAAGATTCAGTTAAGAAATTACATGTCGGCTTCACAATGCCAGCTTTTATGTCATCCAGGTACTTTGTGCAATTACGTCTCCAATGTCCCTTGTTATTACAATAATTACAAGTATCTTTAAGAGGATTACCCTTTATGGATTTTGGCTTGGTAGAGCAATTCGCAATTGCTTTACCTTTGCCCTCCACCTGAACGGGCTTCTTACCTGCATTCCTCTTAAACTGCTTCCTCCCCTTCACGTTAATCGCAAGCACATCCTTCCTTGTACTCCCACTCAATCCCATGTCCTTCTCTGCTTGCACAAGCAGAGAATGGAGCTCATGTAAACTCTTCTTCATGTTTGTCATGTTGTAATTTACCCTAAATTGGGTAAATCCTTTGACGTTTAAGAGAGAGTGGAGTACTCGGTCCACCACAAGTTCGTCGGGGATTTTGCATCCCAACCCCTCTAAAGTTTCCACGTACTCAATCAATTTAAGTACGTGTGAACTTACAGGTTGACCATCTTTGAGGTTAGCCTCAAAGAAACGAACAATGTGTCATCTTGAATTATTCTCGGGGCTTGAGAAAACATAGTTGAAAGCCTCGAAAATACTTCATGTGCATCGCGAAACTTGACACATTGCCTTTGTAAAGCAGGATCCATTGAAAAAATCAAAACATTTTTTATTGCAGCGGAATCCTTTTGATAATTTGAAAAAGCCTCCCTTACATCGGCAGTGGCCCTAGTACTAGGCGAAGGGGGAGAGGGTTCGACAAGGTAGCGTAATTTGCCATCACCTACGGCAGCTAATCGAAGTTGTTCTTCCCAATCTTTAAAATTACTACCGTCGGCTTTTAATACATATTTGTCCATAAAAGAACGTAGCCATGAATCTCTAGCTATGGTGGCGGTTTGACTAGTAGAAGCCATCGTGATTACTACAAAGGAAATAAAGGAAAGATTAACATTTATCGTCTAGAAATATTTAACTTGTGAAACTATTTAACAAGTCCCCATTTATATAATGATCTCCCACTGAATTATATAAATGATTCCAAGATCCAATTTTATATGAACACGGGCACGGTGGACCGATTCAACCCATATTTATATAAATTTGGTGAGTCAACAACTTTGACTGATTCTACTACTAGAACTCTTGGTTGATGGATTTTCTTAAAATCTATCTTTTAGCCCCAGAATAAATATGGGCACGGTGGACCGATTCAACCCATATTTATCCCGTTGAGTCCAACCAATTTTCACGCGTAATAACCTTTATTACCCTACTTACCCAACGTAAAAAGAGTGTACCTCGGTGATCCGAACCTACCTCTAATGAAGAAGGGATTCATAGGTGCTATTATTTGGTAAGGCTTAATCTCAATTTTAAATAAATGTGAGAGATCTTATCAATTTAATTGTCTATCACTTTTAAGTGAACAAAATTAGTGAATGCTAGACGATTAAATCGATAACAACAAAAATAAAACATGTAGTGACGATTTGGCATGAATGCATGAAAGAATTAAAACAAACAAGTCCTAATATGGCCACCTAGTTAATCTAATTAACTAAAATTATTACACTTCGGAAACCAACTCCTTGGTCCCTTGAGTCTTCATAAATAGGCCTCCTTCTTTAGGATTTCGGAACGCCTTTCCGAAAACACCGTCTTCATGAAAACTCCGTCTTTAGATGCTTCATCTAATTACTAATAATTAAATTACATAACAGTACCCTATTATACAATTTGTAATAAAATTAAAATAAAACTATTAATTAATTACAAATTAGGCGATGCGAAATCGCAATTAATTACAAAACAAGTCGATATTCCCTTACATTACGGAAATACCAACTTCTACCTATGGCCATATTAGGAAAAATTACATAATTATAATTCTAAAAACCATTCATCTAAATGAATAATAAAATGCATTATGGAAAATGACATGCCAAATCGTCTAACTTACCAACAACGATCATTTGAGCTTGCCTTGACGGAATTTTTACCAATAAAAATTCATAATCATTTCTTAAAACAATTTTAAGACTTACTCATCATACTAATCTGGTCTACTATCAAAATAATCATTCTCAACAATTATCTTGAATTTATATGGGAATTAAAACACAACTGTGACAAAAAAGATATAATAATTCACAATTATCATATAAAATTCCATTTAATATAAAAATTTATGGAAAAATAAATTTCAAAACCATGAACATTCTGGTCTTACACCCAAAATGCCATGCAAGTGAAAATTGATGGTTTTAAAATTTATTTAAAATGATTTCACAATTTTATCGGTAAAGCGATAAATTTTATGATTTAATTCTAAATCAAACCATAAAAAAAATGAAACGACTTAAAATAAAATTTTGTACATTTTGGAAAAATTTCCAGGACCTAAAAAAAACATAAATTTCGAGCTCTTAAGTTAAATCAATATTTACTTACAAAATAACCACTATTTACCCATTTTTATCAAATAAAATTAATAACCAACCTAAATTAATCAAATTAATTTATAGTATCTACTTATCTCATAAATATAACATGCATGTGGTTATTTATAAATAAACATGCATAAAATTAACATGCAACCCAATTTAATTAACTCTTAATTAATTTTAATGCATTTTTACTCAATTTTATGCCAATTTAAGTAATAAAAAGTGGAAAAATTTAACAAAAATCAAATTTTTGTCCCATATCATCCTAAGACCAGATTATTTACATGCAAGACTATATTATGTGATAAAACGACTTTTAGTAACATAATATCAATTTTATTAATTTATCTAATAAATTACTAAAATCGTCTTAAGACAACATGCATGTATTTAACAATGCTCTGATACCACTTGTTAGTTATTTAGACCATATTAATACTCATCTTATGATATTAAAATTACAAAATAATTATAAATGGTCTAAATCTACATGCATGCAAAAGAAATGTATAAAGGATGGTTATAAACCACCTTAAGACAAAAGTTCCTTACATTGTTATAAGGCGAAAATATGGGCACTACAAAGGTCTCCTACCTTTGTAGTTCTTGAGCTATAAAATGTTAAGGAAGATCCTCCAAACTATAGTACCCAAAGTAGAGTACCTCCTTAGATTTACACCCAAGATTAACCCAAAAACTACTATATTACTAACTAGGTAATTATAGTAGTAATCCTTATTTGTAATGTATTTGATGTACTAATAAATATTATTACTATGATAATATTATTAGTTGGTATTTATATGTGTTTTTAAGATGGAAATTATGAACAAAATAAGAAGAAAAAATGGTCTAAGGAGTAGTGGTGAAACCGTCCAAGTAGAGCACCCAAGACCAAGTTTTCTTCTAATTTTTTTCAACTCATGAATTAGGTGAATATTAGGGTATTTATAGCAAAAATATGGGGACAAAATAAAGACAAAGAGGACACTTGTTGTGTGTTCTAAAAAAAACGGTCCAAGTGGACTAATTTGTGTCCAATTCAATTTTCGACATTTGCCCCACAAATGCTTATAAGTCTTATATTTAATTATCTTACATAATTAAATATTAATTTAATTATTTAACACTTAAATAATACAAATTAACTACTAATGACCATTTAACTATTAAGTGATCATAAGACTATTTTATCAACATACAATGTGTTAATATTACCCCATTTAGCTAATTTTACAACCTCTTGTAAAATATAAATAGCTAATTAATTCCACCTCAAAACATATACACATATCGCATAAAATTAATTAATTAACAATTAATTAATCATTTATTATTTAAATATCTCATAATTAAATAATAAATCTCTTTATCTCGAGTTCGTAACCCGTCATCAAATAATACATTTATGTGACTAACTAAGAGTCAAATAATACAAGGAATTAATTATTTCGTATCTCATACAAACAATAATTTATTCTATTTGGGTGTTATCCTATAGGTGTGACCTAAAGGGATCAGCTGATCACCGCCGTCACACGACGACGAATGTCAAACTCTAGTCACCGATCATTACCGATTAACGATGACCAGCTGACAAATAAATAAATAAATCCCTGATATTCCTTTTACGAGATTTAATATGTAAACGCACTCATTGTGGAGGACACTACTCCAACACCAACACCTTTGAAGGAAATACGAGTCATCTTACCGATGAGACATGATTCACACGTGCCAAATGATTGAAAATCAAAGGCCGAGATAGCTCCATTCTTGATGAGCTGTTTTACGCGTTTCTCATTAATGTGTCCCATACGGCAGTGCCATAGATACGTTTGATCTTTGTCACCAACCTTTAACCTTTTATTCATTACGTGTAATATTTCGGTGGTCTGATCTAAAACATAAATTCCGTTCATGGAGACTGCCTTGCCGTAAATCATATCGTGTAATGAGAAAATGCAAGTATTATTCTCTATTACAAATGAAAAACCAAGTTTATCAAGTGCGAAACCAAATAATGTTTTTCGAAAGACTAGGTACATAATAGCAGTCATATAATGACAACTCAAATCCGCTAGGAAGTTGGATCACATATGTCCCCTTTGAGATGGCAGCCACTCTTGCTCCATTCCCGACACGCAGTCCACCTCACCCTTTACGAGGGGTTCGATGTTTCGGAGCCCCCGCACATGATTACACAGATGAGAACCACAACCAGTATCAAGTACCCAAGTTCCGTAACTTGCGTGGTTAATCTCAATCATATGAATAAAAGTAGAAGAAGAAGAAGACATACCAACAGGTTTAACACGACCTGCCTTTAAGTCCTCATGATAAACAGGACATGTACGCCTCCAATGCCCAGTCTTGTGGCAATGATGGCATTCCACGTTTTCATTCTTGCTCTTTGTCGTGCCTGATGAGGTGCTCGACTCACCAGGCCCACTCTTACCTGAACCCGACTTCTTGAACTTCGGTTTACCTACTGCTAGGTTTGCCTGAGCTTTGCCCTTACCTTTCCCCTTGTTTGTCACAACGAGAACATCCTGTTTCAAGCTCCCACTGAACTTCATGTCCTTCTCGGTGCACGAGAAAGGGAGTGTAGTTCATGGGGACTTTTCTTCAAATCATTCATATAGTAATTCGCTCTAAATTGCGAAAAACCATCGTGGAGTGAGTGAAGCATGCCGTCGATCACAATGTTCTCGCTGATCTTACAATCAAAGGTCTCCAGCTTCTCGACATTCTCAATCATGCTGAGAATGTGTGGGCTAACTGGTTGGCCCTTCTGGAGTCTCGCATCAAAGAAGCGAGTGGTATGCTCATAGGTCACGATTCTCGGTGCTTTTGAGAATTCCTTAGTGAGCGTGGTGAAAATCTTGTTTGCACCATGGGCTATGAAGCGTTTCTGCAAATTGGGTTCCATTGCAAAAATGAGTACGTTTTTAATCGCACCCGCTTCCATACGAAAATCATTAAACTTGGTGATTTCAAAGACTCTAGCCGTGGGACCTGGGTTTGCCGGGATGGGCTCTAATAGATATTTGAGCTTCCCGTCGGCGGCGCACATTCCGTAATGCCGCCTCCCAATCCGCGATGTTTGATCCATCATTCTTCGATCCGAGTGGACTGATTCATCCGATTCATGAAGATCCGAAGCCGGGACTCACGGTCCAAGTGGCACTTGGCATTGGGTTATCGGTAGAACCAGACCATTTGTTATTAGCGCTTTTAAAATTCGTGATCTACACTTTGAAAAGAAAGAAAAACAAAACGAAATCAGCAACTCATCGAGGTGATTTAAGTCTATTTAAAATGTATTTTAACGTGTAGACTCAAGCACTTGCATAATTGATCTCCCTCAAGAATGATACAAGTGATCCCAAGACTCAATTTCCGTAAATTGATAAGCCAACTGTTTAGCTAATTCTTCCGTAAGAACTCTCGGTCGATAGATTTCCGTAAATCCTATCTATAGTCCACCATGATCACGGGATCGCATTTAGTGACCATAGTGTTGAGATAAAATAGGTCAATCGGTTCCAACTTACCCGACGTAGAAGGGGTCATATTATGCCTACCGACGAAGAAGGGACTCATTGGAGTTTGACCTATAAAGACCGTTCTCAATTTTGGTTTATACGAGGAAGATCCCATCAACAAAATTATAATTCATTTTAAGTGAACGAATAACTAGCGTCTGCGTGAATGAATTAATTTAGGTGATGGCTTAAAATCATGTGACATGAGAATGTCAAAAAAAAAAAAAAAAAAAAAAAACTAACTCGTGACCACTATATGTGTCAGTTTTCATGCAATAAATAGGTGGTTTGGTTTTTAGGCGGAATATGATGCATATAATCGTTGCGAAAAATAAATAAAAGAATGCAATACGTAAATAAAATTCCTAGTGTGGCCTATCCTAATAAAAAGAACATAAAACAACTTTGGAATCCACCGTTGGACCCGAGAAGCTTGTCTTGATGTTCCATCTTGATCCATGTAGCGGGAGTGAGCATCCGGTCTCCATCTTTGGTCTTCTCAAAAATTACAATTAAAATTACAAAATATAAACCTATTTACATTCTAATTAAAAACTGTAATTACAAGTGAAAAATCCAAAACGGAGATACGAGATCTCAAAATACAACCAAGACCGTGTTCCATCATTACAGTAACACGTTCTACTAAGGCCACACTAAGTTACAACCGTTTGTAAAATAAATAAATACGTAATATAAAGCATTCACAGTGATACGTGCATTTTACATAGTCTTTTTAGCCTATTTTATGCACGTATTTCCATGCTTTTATCGTAGTTTTATGCTACGAAATGCCCCGAATATGCTACTTTGGGTTATTTTGTCTTATTTGCAGGAATGAACCAGAAAGTAGTGAAATCAAGCCTTTTACAATCCATTTAGCATGCATTCGGAGGAAGAGTGAATTTGGAGCGGGAATGTAGCTAGTTTGGGATGCGCAAAGAAGAAAGATAGCTAGGCGAACAAAGGAAGAACTTCAAATTGCTAGTGCCTACTTTGGAGAGCCATATCTCGAGTTCTACAATAGATATTCAGGTGATTCCAATTGGAGATGAAAGTTTGTCCTCTTAGCTTTCCAACGCCACCGGAATCGCCCTATTTGCCCAAGTAACGAAGAAATGGCAGCCGTTTGAAGTTCAGTGCGCAAAGCAGGGAAAGTACTCGATCGAGTACAATATTGGTCGATCGAGTACTAGCTACAGCGAGAAGTTTTTAGTCGAGAATAATTAGATTAATAAGAATACTACTTAGTATAAATAAGAGTAGTTTAGACCTAATAGCATATAATTCATTCCCTGGAGTCAGTAGAGGGGACGGACGACTGCTTGTTCTTCAATTCTCTATTTTCCGGATCAGTTATTGTATTGGTATTATTTATTCTTCTTTAATCTTTTAATCATCTTTATTGCTTGAATTCCTTCTTCCCTTATTTATTATCATAATTGCTTTTATTCAATCCTTATCAGTTTATCATTATGTTTAGTTTCAATTATTTATTTGTTGTTGTTGTTAATTCGATGGTAGTGAATAGCTAATTTTCTCATGCTAAGACTATAGGGGATCCATAATTATGAAGGGAGAGTAATCGATTTATTGGGTTAATGCTGGTGTTGTCTTTGTTGGTTAAATGCTGCAGTTAATTGTATCTGTCTGATTGAGTCGACGCAATTAGACCTTTAATTCTTAGTGATCCTTGACCTGGACCGAAAGGTTGGAAAAGGTAGACTAGTAGCGAACAATAGAGTATTGCAGTGAGGGCGAAAGTTAAGCTGTTTACACTTTAGGGTGAATTAAGGACCGAAAGGTGACGTTCGTTACCCCTTAGACCGTATTTGCATTGACCTGAGACCTAGATTACTTAACTGAATGATTATGGTGAACCGTCTGTCTTAGCTGTTCCTCCTTATCTGTTTGCTTCCTTCTTTTTATTTCCCTCTCCCTTATTCTCTTTAGTTTAGAATATCACTTTTCAAACCCCCACATTGTGACCCGTTACTCATAGACTAAAAGTAGACAGATAAATCTCATTTTTGCCTCCCTGTGGAGATCGACCCTACTTACCGCTAGCTTCTGTTAGTAGTACTTAGGTATTTATTTTTGGTACCTGACGACGGTATCACACAGCATTCAAATCAACGATAAAAGAAAATGCATCAACTAAAACAAATTTATTCGTGACATAATTCCGTAATTATGTTAAATTATCCAAACCACCTTTTAATGATTAAAATTCATGTGATAAAACCGCTTCTATCAATTTAATTTTAATCTAATACAATCCGTTACTTTAAATACGCTTTAAAATAACTTAATGGTACGTGTGTAAACCGTTTCACAATCATAGCGAGTGTACAATATCCGTATAAAGTACATATTAAGGCCAAAAGAAAATTTAAAACAAAAGGATAAATTTTCAAAGCTGCCAAACCAAAAATCACTCGATCCAGGGACATAAGTGCTCGACCGAGGAATAAAAGAGCTCGATCGACTGAACTGCTAGTCGATCGAGAGGATTGCCAAACAGAAAGTGCTAGATCGACTAAACCGGAGGTCGATCGAGTACTTTTATTAGCAACACTGTTCGATCGAGTACGAGGAGGTCTCGATCGAGCAGTCAGGGTTTTAAAAGTGGTCGATCGAGTGCAGCAAGGACTCGATCGAGTAAAAACAAGACAGAAAAACCACTCGATCGATAAAAAACATGCTCGATCGAGTACAAAAAAAAACTCGTGAAAACTGTTTTGACGAAACAAAACAAATGCAATTTTGATCAAAAACGCATAAGAACAATTTTATGATCTGACAAAACTTGACATATTGTTATAATCTCCGTATAAAACAACAATATGCACAAAAACAAATCGAACAAAAAATGAAACAACCGTGTAAAACATGTCACGGTTTCAAAATTTTCAGCCGTGTAAACAAGGCACGGTATTCGAGACAAAAACAACCGTTTCAAATCGTTTTATGAAAAATCACAATGAAAATTTACGTGGCCTCGCTCTGATACCACTTGTGGGGTAATATCCGTATAAGACCCTTTAAATTTAGGACTATAACGTAAATTTAACATGTGAAATATGGTCATAAACGAAATACAATATAGAAACGACAAAGATAAAGAATCAACCTCGGGTCCTTTATAGTGCGGCGTAAAGAACAGAAATCAACAGAGATTCCCTCCTAATTGTTGCACCCAAGACCGTCTGAGACTATGCCCTTGTGCTAGAAATGCTTTCTAATTGACTTGCAATATTGAGAAAGCTCTTGTGAGGTTTTACGATGTGAGATCTAGGAATTTCGAGAAAAATTGCACTTTGAAACCCTAATTGTTTTTCACTAATGATGATTAGGTTAATCGGAAGGAGAAGGCTCTCCCTTTTGTTCTCCTAATTCGGCCAAAACCGAGAGCCCTCATGGGGAAGTGGGCTTCCACTTCCTCTTACTTTTAGCTCGAGGTCCATTAAGCAAATGCTAAAATGTATATGATGCGGTTTTTATTATAAATCGTCATCGGTTATCGATTATTAATACATCGACTAATAACACGGATTAGTTGAAGTATTAATACATGTCCGACAAAGACAATATTGTATAATTAATTTTCAATATACATTTAATTAAATATAAAACGCTTACATTCAATTTACGAATTAACTCGCTTAATTGCCTTAGCCATTATTATTTAATCCGTATTAAATAACATATCTCAACATCACATTTTGACTTATTATTAGTCAAATAACTCGGACTAACTGGTTAGTCAATTTTGCATCTACATGACAAGTATTTTCATCTTGTCACATCTCTCAAACGTATCCTATAGGTGTGACTTTTAGGGACCAGTTCATCACCGCCATCTGTATGACAATAACGTCAAACTTATCTAGCAAGCCAACCGTTATTGATAAACGTGGATCAACTGATAATAATACCAAAAGTATGCCCTTTGATCCTTTTAGAGATTTATAAGTCCTTGCACTAACTGTTAAGGACACCAACCCCAACAAGCTCCCACTTGTCCGTAAAAGTGTATGTGCAATGACGTTATCCGCACTAACTGGAGGACACAGCTCCAACATCTTTTTCATATACTATTAATAACTTCATCGGTTTTATAATATTTTGTTTTTCATGTGGATTGTACTGACAACATTGAACGCCACAAAGTGATCTGAATTACATTATATTTGTTTTGGTCCGTAATCGCCAATGTGAGCTGATAACTCTGGCTATTATATTGTGCAGTCGATTAATGGTGGGTTCAACGAGCCATAAGTCCAACGGTTGACTGATCGATCACAGATGCGAGATTATGACGATACGTCGTAGGACAACTTTTTGTGACAACGTCATGGAGTCCTAAATGTTTTATAACATTCGGTGCCAGGTCGTGGATAGGACATCCATTGCGTTCCTAGAGTCGATTCTTTTGACTATCGACTGTCTTTTGAGATTAAGGCAGTTTTTGGGTGACTTTGGTTTCTTTCTCACGGTCTACCGTAACTGGTGCTAAATAGATTTTTTCTGGGTCATTTCATACTGTGCTTACATCTGCAGGATTCGAATTGAGGAAAATATCCATCCCTTATCAGGTATAGTTATTTCTCAGGGCCACTCGAGGAGTTGTAACTGAAATGCATGGCCATGCTTGAATGTTGATTCGTTTATCAGTTAAGTTACTCTCTAGTCGGGAAAACCACTCTTGATACTGATCGCTTGTAAAATACGACCTTTGTGAATTCGGATTTGCAAATTGTTTTACATTGAGTGGGAGAAATTTTAAAGGATATGAGAATCGGTTATCGCACATACACTTGTGAGGACAAGTGGGAGTTTGTTGGAGCTGGTGTCCTCCAAAAATTAGTGTGATAACATTTGTGAATCTCTTACAGGTTCACAAGGGTATACTTCGTATATTTAATCAGTTGATTAACGTTTACCTAATAATGGTTGGTTTGCTAGAAAGTTTGACGTTATTATCATACAGATGGAGGTGATCAACTGGTCCCTAAAGGTTACACCTATAGGATGTTTTTGAGAAATGTGGTTATAGAAATATAATTACATTGATGCCCAAAATGACTAAAAAGTTAGTCAATGTGTTGATGAGATAATTATTTAATGAAAATTAAATAATATTAAGTTGAGACGAATTAACTGTTAATTCGTAAATTAAATATAATAAGTTATATATAAATTAAATATATATAAGGTTAGTTTGGACGAATTAATCTGTTAATTCGTAGTTAAATATAATCAGTTGTATTTAATATCAACAAGTTGAATGTGTCATAGTGGTAATAGTGAGGGTACAAATACCAAGAGGTCATGGGTTCGATCCTCACTAGATGACAATTCAACACATATTATATATTTTTGGAAAGACCAAAAATAAAGAAATTTTATTCCTTATTTCGGTCAACATTGGCCGAAAATTAGGAGAGTAATATCTTTCCTAATTAATTTGGTAATTCGGTCTATATAAAAGAAAGGGAGAGAATTATTTCTACCTTAATTCTTTTTCTGACCGAGCCTCCTCTTTCTCATCACAAAACACAAAGACAATAAAATTTTACAGAAAATTTTAGATTGATTTCTAGCATAATCAAAGGGTATATCTTAGATCGTCTTGGGTGCAACTAATAGGCGAATATCAATTTTGATATTGTTCTTAGGCCAATTTTGCAAGGACCCGAGGTTAATTCTAAATCTTTTTACTTATGCTTATGTATTTTATTTTATGACCATAGATCATCTTTATTATATCGTTATAATCCTTCATGTTAAGGGGAAGTATACAGATTATTTCCCACAGGCATGACTAGTGGGCTTATACGATGATTATGAGAAACGTGGCAAGGGTATAGATGATAGAGTGGTAAAAATGTGGAAGTGTATACTATGGTATGAATAGCAATCGTGTTGGTATTTGCTTCAGGATTGTTAATAACGGTATAGTTATAGAATTGTTGAGTTATAATATGAAACATAGCATATAGTAATGCATATATGCCTTGTTTATTGGTTGAAATTTTTCCGCTGCGTGACAAACGATTTATGTAAGATGATTTTCTTATGATTGGATTTGGAATATGATAATTAATTTGTTATGTAGAGTATACATTATATTTTTATGACATATGAAAGAATGAATTAATGTTAATTACATGTTTCATGTTGATGTGAACACGAGTTTGGTAGTAATGCGGTAAGATAAGTTTAAGTAAGGTATGATAACATGATTATGCTTATGAATGACTCGGTAGCAGGTAAACCGAGTTGGGTAATTTGTTGTAGCATAGTATGACATAAGCCTTAATTGTTGAGATGATATGGTAAGCTTGAGTAATAATGGTAATGCGTGAGTAAGTGTGATGACTAGTGGCGAATTCCGAACTCAGTTTGGAATCGACACGCGGTATTGTTTTTGCAGGAACCTTCGATTTATCTCTTATTTCTGACCATGTACTTAACTATACTTGACCGAGTGCGAGTGCTTACTAGACCGAGTAGACCTCACTCGATCTAGTTAGGAAGCTATGACGTCGAGATGTGAAAATTTTCAGCAGATACTCGACGAAATAACACCTACTCGATCGAGTGGAGGGCACTCGATCGAGTACCCTAGGCACTCGATCGAGTAGGCTACAGTACAGAGTCGCTTACGGGTTTCTTAAAACCCCTATTCTTCCTTATTCCTCTTATTCCTCCTTCTTATTTAGAACCCTAATCCTATATTCCTCTCAAAAGCTCCCTCATCTCTTGTGTTTATGGTGACTAGTTTGGGTTAATTACTTGTTAGTTTTGTTCTTTTACTTGCCTATTTAATCAAGGTATGATCTTTTGCTCCATTTACATGCTTTTATTGCTTTAAATTTGTTGGAATGAAGGTGTAATCTGAAATTTGCGATTCACGTGGATAGATTATTGCTTTTAATTGTTGTAATATGATTCACATGCCTTCTTTTCTTGATTGTTGGTGATTAATTGCTGTAAAATAGATTGGAAATCATGAAATTTGGGGGCCGAAATTTCTAGGGTTACGAAATTAAAAATTTATTTGGTTGTTTTACATTGATTAGATAATGGAATTGAGTGCTATACATTATATATATCATGTTGAAGGATGAGTTTTGATGATTTTCAACTTAAAAGTTGCCTTAAAACTCCGTCTTAAAAGTGCCCCAAATTGAAATTCGTCTTCTATATTTGAAATTTGGTGTTGAATATGAATGTTTAGGTAAGGGATAAACTTCCATATGATAGTGGTAATGTTATTTGATGGGGAATATGTCAAATTTGTTTCAGCTGTAGAGACCATCTGACAAGCCTAATTGAATTGTTTTGTGTCTAATAACGAAAGTTGATGATGATATGTTCTAAATTACTTTTCTATGAGCATGTACAAGTACCTCACATTTTATTAAAAGTGTGTATGGAGTAACATTGAATCATGCTAGGATGTTAGAATTGGTTGGGTATATGTGTTCGCCATGATAAACTTTTCACAACTATTGAACATGAGTGGCTATAAACTGAGTTTGCATATCAAATTGGGAATTCGTTGATGACGTGTGTACTTAGCTTTGCATTCAAAGTCCAAATGTATGAATTATGTGCTTCACATGCCTATACAAATTTGTTTAAGTTATATGCTGAAACAGATGCTGAGACCGAACGTAGGGACCCGTCAGAGTAAACGGGGAAGGGTGACACAGCCTGAGATTGGGGAAGGGAGTGGACCTGTGGTACTCGCGGTACCGGATTGTCCTTTAGTAGTGTTTGTAGATTTCAGACAAAGAGAGCGTTTTGTAGCTTTGCAAAAACGCAAAATGAGACCAACGAGGTGTGTGGATACCACACTTCTGACTGAGTTGGGAATAGAGACGGATGTCCGTCACATATTTGAGACCTTGGGCTTTACGGGTTTGTATCGGCAGAGGAAACACTCCTACCCTTTTCTTACTTTGGAGTTTATGAGCTCCTTTAGCTATGACCCAGCTGCCCAGACCGTTGAGTTTCGGTTGATGAATACCAGTTTCTTGCTTACTATGGACCTTTTTGCTTCTCACCTTGGGTTGGCCAAGCCTCCCAAGGATTCTATCATTGATATTCCAGCTAAGTGCGGTGTCTGCCGCCTAATGCCTTGTCTGACCGAAAAGCCAGCTCCCACCTCATGCAACATGCTGATTAATGACGTTCAGCATGTTACATTGAGGATCTTTCTTCGTTCTCTTTCGAACCTCCTTTATTATAGACCGGATATTAGTAAGTTGAACAACCATGAGGTGTTGCTTTAGATGTCTTACTTGAACCCGGAGCGGGCCAGGAAGGTGGTCTTCAATGCTCTTGCCATCGTCTACGCGAGCCTTGCTTTGATGGCTACTGCCTCTTCCCGGTTCCTGAGTTGTGGCGCTATCGCCACTCGGTTAGCTGAAAAGCTAACCTCCTTTGAGGCTTCTACGGAGTACGTGCCTCTGGCTACACCGGTGCCTACGATGGACCGTGACTACTATCTCGACCTGAAATGGTTTAGAACCTTGGCCGACGGTAGCCTAGCCTGGAGAGTGTGGGGGATGAGTTGGATGGGGATCCCGGCTCCTGAGCACCTTCCACCGACCGAGCCGTTAGAGCCGGTGGTGACACCTGTTGACTTCGACGAGGAGGAGGAGGATGATGACGTGCCCCGCCAGTTGCAGACCTATCTCATCGATGACGTGATTCTCCAGGTGATGCCCGAGCCGAAGAAGGGGGAGAACGCGATAGTCAGGGAGGAGAGGCCCAGGTTGGGGAGAGGACCCCGTAGAGTGAGAGAAAGGACCGCTGATACGTGCATATTCTATACACTTTATTTGCACTTTTGGCACGTATTTCCATGCATAATTGTTAGCTTAAGGCTACTATTTCTCCCGAAACGGTTCACTTTGTAATTTCTACGATTTATTGTAGGAATGAGTGAAAGTGGGCTAAATCAAGCCTAAATTGTCCTCCGGAGGAAACTTCAGGGAAGCTTGGAAGAAGGGAGTTCGTACTCACTCACCTCGGGATGCGTGCATGGAGCTTAGAGGCTGATTGGAAGAGGAAAGGAGGTTACTGCACAGCTCAGCTGGTCGATAGACCAGCATCCTCAGTCGATCGACCGTGGAATTTCTTCAGCTGCTACTGTACTGCACTCTCCAGTCGATCGACCACGCCCCTTAGTCGATCGACCAAGCCGCCCAGCTGAGATTTATTTTTCGTGTTAGACTTTTAAAAGCCCAATTTCTAATTAACTTTTGGCATCGTTTATCAGTAGAACGGAGAATACTTTTAGGTTATCCTTTTCATTATGGAAGAACTCAGTTTTTAGATCTAGTAAGAGGCAAGAAAGAAGGATGACGGATCCCGAATTCAATTACTTTGTTCTTCGTTTTAATTAGTAAGTTTTTATGCAAATTCTTTCTTCTTTAATTTCTTGTTATTTCAATTCTTGTTAGTACCAATTTAATTTCAGCAATTCAGTTCTTATCCTTTGTCTTTAATTCGATCCAATCATGTCAAACTTGTTCTTTGCTATCAATTTTGCAATTGTTATAGTTTTAATCATGCATAGCAAATTTTATTGATTGAGAACGAGGTGAGCCATGGCATAAATTAGGGTTGTCTTGTTAGTATGAATTCTTCCGTATCAATCTTATTACCTTTTGATAAATCCGTCTTGCTAGATTGAAAGATTAGTAGGTTAGGATTTCATTGGGTTTGGAATTTCCTTTGAGCGAAAGTGACACCCGTCGTGAGGTGTCAAAAATAAATTTATAATCTCCAACTACAACTATAGCTAGTGGCAGTCGGGTCGAACCACAGAGAGGCAGACGTAATTTCTAGTTGTTTAAATTCGGCCTAAGGTAACAATAAGGCGGGGGTTTGATTGAATTGGTCTGTAACACCCCACGGTAAGTGAAGAGGTTCAGTGATAGGCTTAAATGACTAGTGCTTAAAGGGATTCGAAGTACTACTCATATCAACAAAGTGCACTTTCTTTTATGGTCATCCATGCGAAAGAACTCCAAAGTTAAGCGTGCTTGGCTGGGAGTAGTCTTAGGATGGGTGACCTCCTGGGAAGGTTCCCGGGATGCGCATGAGTGAGGACAAAATGCAGTATAAAGGACTTGTGTTGATCTGTGGGCCATGTACATAGCCTGGTTAGCTATCATAAGTAACCGCTCCCGACCCGGTTTGGGCCGGGGTGTTACAAGTGGTATCAGAGCGTGTGCTGATCGGAGGCAGTGGTTATACGCTACATTGTGATCACACACCTAGCGGGGGAGGATTCTGGGTTAGCGGTTATGCTCCCAGGCGCAACGAGGACGTTGCGTTCTTCAAGTGGGGGTGATTGTAACACCCCACGGTAAGTGAAGAGGTTCAGTGATAGGCTTAAATGACTAGTGCTTAAAGGGATTCGAAGTACTACTCATATCAACAAAGTGCACTTTCTTTTATGGTCATCCATGCAAAAGAACTCCAAAGTTAAGCGTGCTTGGCTGGGAGTAGTCTTAGGATGGGTGACCTCCGCGGAAGGTTCCCGGGATGCGCATGAGTGAGGACAAAATGCGCTATAAAGGACCTGTGTTGATCTGTGGGCCATGTACACAGCCTGGTGAGCTATCATAAGTAACCGCTCCCAACCCGGTTTGGGCCGGGGTGTTACATGGTCTATAGCTAATGAGCAATAAAATAAAGTAAACTAAACAAACGGATGAAATCAAGTATAAAAAGGGTACTAGGATGGTCGGTTCGTTATAGTTTCGGCGGCAGCATAGTAAACAGGTCTAAATCAAACACATGAGGCGGGAAATAAAGAGGTCCTCTCGGTCCACTCTTAACAAATAGCATCTTTCGATCTCGCTATAGGTCCCTAATATCACTAATACTAACTTTCGTCCTGAAAAGTGACTACGGTCTAAACTTTACCTATCTTTCGATCTCAGCATAGTTTAGTCATTTTAATTGGTGATCTAACAACTGTCCCTATCTCTCGATCTAATGGGTCAGTCATATATTAAGCATTCAACTAGTCGTGTGCACTCGATTCGTCGAATAAAGAATTAAAACAATTAAAACGAAAATAAAACCTCACGTGGTCAGTCGATCGACCAAGTATGGCAGTCGATCGACTGACACGCGATTCAGGCCGTGTTTATTATATTGTCGCCTACACTATAATTCCCCTACATCCAAGCACGAATAAATTAGCTACTCATACTGAAATTAAAGCAACAATAATATTGAGGATTAAATCTACGGAATTCATGCTTAATGCGATAAAATAAACAATTAACAAAAGATGGCAATTCGGCTTGGGACCCTTGTCTAGAAATTCGACAACTATGAACGAAAATAAAATAACAGAATAAAACCAGAGAGTACCGTATGAATTGCGAAGGAAAAGAACAAAGCCGAATGACAAAGCGAATTGTATTCAATACCGAAAGTAATCTCTAACCCTAATTATTTCTAAAGAACTATATGTAAAACTTAATGTAAAAACTTGATAAAAACTGGATCCTCGTATCTGTCGAACTAGGTTACGTTATATAGAAAGTATACGTAACGTAATTCCTAAACCTAATAACTCATGGGCTTGATAAATCTCGATCTTTTAATTCTCGTCTGGAATAGCGTTTTGGTCGATCGACTGAAGTGACCGGTCGATCGACTGAATAGCAGTGTACAATAGCCTCTGGAACCCGATGGTTGGTCGATCGACTGAAGGCAGTGGTCGATCGACTGAAGTAGCTGACACTTGACTTCCAATTTCTCGTGTATTTGTCTTTCGGGCCTTGAATTGCGTACCAAGCTCGTTCCTTAAGTAAATACTTCACGTCAAAATGCAATGCAGGATACTCGGGGATGGATTTAGCTCAATTTCCGTTGGATTCTTCACATTTCTGCAATAATATACAAAAACACGAAAGTTGACGGAAATAGGGGAAATGGTAGCTTAAACTACACAAATGAGCTCTGAAATGCGTGGAAAATAGGATGTAAAACATCATATCAAAGACACGCATAAAACTTCCCCAAACCAAACCCTTGCTTGTCCCCAAGCAAGAACTAGACTCGATCTAATAACCTAATGGAACGAGTTCAATCTCAGAGCGAATTACGACATGTAAAGCCCAAACCAATTTAATGCAATAACTAACAATCAACTAGTAATGCGAATCATGCAAACGAGTTATGTAGTCGTTAAAAACTGCTAAACCGTCAACCATAGAGACTTATCAAATTGGACTCTCACGGGTCGCTCGAATCACTCATAAGCACAGGTGAATATATAAGAGGATAGAAGAAATTCATTTTGTAGAGACTCTCACCTAACTACGACCTATAAGAACATGCATGCAATCTAATATGAAAATAATCTCTACAACCGTACATATCCATTCCAACCAAACAAATGACCATGACACATGCCGAGGTATATATGGATATGTGAGGTATGGGTAAGAAGGGGCAAAACGTTTTATGGAAATGAGGAGGTACAGGTGATCAAGCTAGTACCAAAACGGAACCATATGGCAACATCCACTTCTTGCTCAAAATCGATTGATACGGTGCTAAAGCAAGCACAAAACTCACAGTCTCCGATATAACAGTAATCAACTAACTCCCCGTAAGAAATGAATAATACATGGGAGCAAAAATCGCCATAAGATAAAGCTTGAATTATGCGAAATTGATTTCTTCTTTTTTTTCTTTCCTTTCGAACTCCAGTCGATCGACCAGAATTGGCAGTCGATCGACTGCTATGAACAGTACATAACCTCTTTTTTTTTTTTCCATTTTTCGAATCATTTTTCACTTTTTTTTTTTTTTTTTTTTTCTTTTTCAACTTCATTCCTCCTTCATTTCATCTTCCCAACTAAATCTCAATAAGAGCATTTGCCACCAAAAACTAAGTAACAATCCCAATAACATGGACTACTAGCTTGACAAAGGACAGGCTAAATGTAGGATGTAGTGAATAGGACAAAAAGGATATTTTTGGCAGTGTGGAGCTTATGGGTAAGATGAATAAAGGGAAACCTCTACCACATGTGTCAACAAACCACAAACCGAATGCATACAGGTATTAAGCAGATTAAGTTCATATTTATGCACATTGATGTAACATGTCTCATAAGGAGTACTACTCACATTCCTAACTAAACCGGTCATAAATGTCACCAGTTATAGGCTATAAATCTCACAAATATGATGTAGTTTGCCAATTTTCTAAGTCAAGTCTCAAGTTCAGCAAATAAATTAACGAAAACTCGTAGGTATGCACTTATATGATTCTACTAATAACATGTCAATCAAGCAAGGCTTAGGCAAAACAGATGCAAATGCTATGTCATCATTGAAATACTACCGTTCCGACTCGACCTATATGCTAAAATAAACATCCATTTTAGTGAAATTTTTTGAAATTTTTCAATTTTTTTGAATTTTTGAATTTTGGTATACATATATAAAATGAAATAAACAATGCAAAACAGAATGTATACGTGAATGCAAGCAAATGATGTGCGACGCAAAACCCTTCCCCAAACCAAATCGCACAATGTCCCCATTGTGCAAAATCATGTAATGAAGAAAAAAGAAACGGGAATTTGCGAGAAAATAAACAAATAAATATGACATGAAGTGGAAATCGGGAACTCACAAGACTTTAAGCCCAGCAAAGGAAACCTCCCCAAACCAGCGTAAGCTAGAAGGTTTCAGTAGCCAGCAGTGCTACTAATGAGTACTTGAAAAGACAAACAAAATACCAAGCATAAAATCGAGAAAGCAATGATGAAGCGGTACTATGTGCAAAAGTGAGAAAAATAGAAGAAATAAATAGTGACGGAAGATAAAGTGGAGTAGAAAGCTCCCTCAATTCCGCAAATCGACCAAACATAGCAGGAGAGAGGTCATAAACAGATACAGCAGTGCAGGTCAGTCGATCAACCACATCACTCAGTCGATCGACCGAGGTGAAAGGAACAGTAGCTCCTGGAAACTACAGACCAGTCGATCGACTATATAGCCCAGTCGATCGACTGAGAATACTGCTGTACTTCAGATTTCTTCGTATTTGCTCAATTACTTGAGCTAATGAGGTCTAAAAACCTGCAAATGCACAATAATACGCGCCCAAAATTGCGCAAAACCCAAAGTTAAGACTTAAGCGTATAAAATCCTAAGCAAGCAAAATAAAATGCGAAGTTTCGCGCACACAAAAGCAATAAAAAGTGTCTAACAAAAGCAAATAAAATGTTTGTAAAACATGTGATCAACAAGTAGTTGATCAAGAACGGCCACGGAATGGCCCACTTCGTCGGCTTCTGGCTACTAGAGGTAGCCGCAACGGTGCTTATCTTATCAGCTGCACCCTTCTTAGCTTCCACATCCGTATGGCTCAATGGATCAACACTTTCATCATCTCCCCAGTCAATGACCTCTTCTTGCTCATCAAAGTCTAAGTCAGACTCCCTTGCCTTGACCGGTTCGTCATCAACTTCCTCATCAGGGCCATAGCTGAGGCAACCAAGACCGCCTCGTGAGATGATTGGCTTCTTTGCTGCTGGAGTAACTTGCAATTCTTCCTTCCCCAAACCAGCTCCTGCAATATCAGAAATAGTCAAATCTTCCTCCAATTTGCTCCCAAACTGGGGCGGAGGGATTACAATAGGAAAAGGAGTAGAGACAGGCATATCAGGAAGTATAAAATAAGATTTCTTTTCAGAAACCGTATTGCAAGTCACAGGCGACATGGGGTCCTTCTTCTTAGCAGGTTGGGCAAAGACAATAGAATGCTTCCCTACTTTAAAAGTCAAGGTACCTGAACCAACATCTATGACTGCACCAGCAGTGTGCAGAAATGGCCTAGCCAAAATAATGGGAATATGGGCATCCTCAGGCATGTCAAGTACGACGAAGTCAACAGGGAAGAAGAACTTCCCTATTTGCACGGGGATGTCCTCTAAGACTCCTATTGGCTGGACCGTAGATCGGTCAGCCATCTGTACTGTCATGTCTGTCACTGTGAACCTAGTCAGTTTGAGCTTCTTAGCAAGACTCAAGGGCATTACACTTATACTAGCTCCTAAGTCACATAATGCCTTCTCAATAAAGAAGGTACCTATATTACAAGGAACGGAAAAGCTACCCGGGTCCTCAAGCTTATGGGGTGCAGTGTGAGACAAATAAGAGCATGACTCTTTGGTTAATGCGACAGTATGCACATTTTCAAGTGACTTTTTCTTAGACAAGAGTTGTTTCATGAATTTAGTATAGGCAGGCACTTGATTAACTAACTCAAGGAAAGGCACTTGTACATTCAAGCTACGAATAACTTTTTCAAATTTATTATAAGATACCTATTCCTTCGTCGGCACTAGTCTTTCCGGATAGGGGGCTGTAAGCAGTAACTTAGCCCTCTCCTCTAAATCGCGCATGCCGGTATCCGTGGACTTAGGCTAGAAGTCCACTACTTTCTCCTTGTTGAAGTTTGAACCCTCTTCAGACCGTCTCAAATGTGAACCATTGATCGACATTGGGTCGTACTTCGGAGCTGGGACTGACCCATCAGCACTCGGGTCTTTCCCCAATATTTTCGGCACTGTCGTGCCCCGAAAAAAATGATCCCTCAAGTTGTCGGGTATCGGAGGACGAAAAATCTCACTATCAGCAGCGATCTCAGTCGATCGACCAGTGATGTTAGTTGATCGACTGAGTTGAACAGGACCAGAAGCTTCTGTAACCCGCACTTCAGTCGATCGACCGGGTGTATCAGTCGATCAACTGATATACCTGGTAGACGCCTTTTTCTTTCCTTTGCTCGTTCCAGCTTTGTTTTGACTCGGTTTTGCCTCATCTTTTGCAGCATCATCCTCGACCATAACAGGCCCCTCCAGGGTTGACCCACTCCTCAAAGTTATGGCATTTAGGGTCTCTTTCTGGTCAGTTTGAGTTGGTATGTGTCCCGGAGCTCGAGTGGTACTCTTGCTAGCCAATTGAGCAATTTGGCTCTCTAGCATCTTCATCCCGGCCTCTCTAGCTTGGGACTCCTTCAGCAATAAGTTCTTCAACTCGGTGAACTCGGAATTTTGTTGCTGCTGCTGAGGAATATACGGAGGCTTTTGATATGGCTGCTTATGTGGAAGCACATAGGCTTGCTGCTGATGCTGTTGTGGAGGTTGAGTCGGATTCAGGACATTCTGGCTACTTCACCTCAAGTTGGGGTGGACATTCGGCTCGTAGTACGTGTTTGTCTGCCTATAGTGTTGAAAGGCAACACAAGACTCAAAGGGGATAAAACAATTCTCTGAGACATGCCCCTCAGCTCCACATCTTCTACAGACGAAAGGACCGTCTGAAACAACATTAACATGGTACATCCCTCATTTAGAAGCTCCTCCCAACTCATATTTGTCAAACCTTGCAGTGAGAGCTTCTAGTGCAGCAACAAAGGAAGATTCAACAGTTCTCCTCTGGTTTCCTCTCGAATTCCCATATTCAGCCTTATGAGTGGCCAAATCATCAATGATCTTCCACCCCTTAGTCTCTCCCATGTTCTCAAAGAAATCGGCCATTGGTCAGAGATCCAAAATAGTCCTCTGATCGTCATACAGCCCATTATAGAACTGGTTGCAAAGACTCCATTTTTCGAACCCATGGTGCGATATGGTTCGCACCAATTTCTTGAAACGGACCCATGCTTCATGAAAGTTCTCGTCAGGCCCCTGTTTAAAGCTCGTGATCTGAGCTCTAATGGCATTCGTCTTTGAGGCAGAGAAGTATTTCTTGTAGAATGCCAAGGCCAAAGAATTCCAGTCGGTGATCCCATGAGTGGCTCGGTCCAGATCTCTATACCACTCTCTTGCAGCATCACGAAGAGAGAAAATGAACATGGTCTCCTTGATCTGGTCTTGGGTCACACCGGTCGGCGGGGGTATAGAGCAGCAATAATCAATAAAAATCTCCATGTGCTTGGCTGCATCTTCATTTGCAGCTCCCTCGATCTGGTTTCTCTCAACCAGGTTAATATAGGAATGCTTCGGCTCGAATTTTCTCGCCTCCCCAGGCACTTCGAATCCTTTGTAGAGATTTGCAGCTGTCGACTCTAAGTGACTGGCAATGGTTGCTTCTTCAGCCATGACTGGAATTCCTGGAGAAGTGACTGTCTCAGCTGAAGAAATTGAAGCAGGAGATGTAGGTGGATCTTCCTCGAACAGAGCGTTCTCGTAGTAGCTTGACAGAGTACTCAGCTCTTCCTCTGTCGGTAATACCCTTTGTGATCGTCTCAACTCGCGCAAGGATTTCTCGATCTCAGGATTGAATGGTATTAGTACACCACCCTGTGACCTGCGCATAAGAAGAAACTACAAAAAGAATATAAGAAAAGTTTAAGGAATGGAAGTCCCTTAAACTAAAGAAAGACTAAATAAAAACAACTAAAAATTAGAACAATTGCCTCCCCGGCAACGGCGCCAAAATTTGATACCCGTCGTGAGGTGTCAAAAATAAATTTATAATCTCCAACTACAACTATAGCTAGTGGCAGTCGGGTCGAACCACAGAGAGGCAGACGTAATTTCTAGTTGTTTAAATTCGGCCTAAGGTAACAATAAGGTGGCGGTTTGATTGAATTGTTCTATAGCTAATGAGCAATAAAATAAAGTAAACTAAGCAAACAGATGGAATCAAGTATAAAAAGGGTACTAGGATGGTCGGTTCGTTATAGTTTCGGCGGCAGCATACTAAACAGGTCTAAATCAAACACATGAGGCGGGAAATAAAGAGGTCCTCTCGGTCAACTCTTAACAAATAGCATCTTTCGATCTCGCTATAGGTCCCTAATATCACTAATACTAACTTTCGTCCTGAAAAGTGACTACGGTCTAAACTTTACCTATCTTTCGATCTCAGCATAGTTTAGTCATTTTAATTGGTGATCTAACAACTGTCCCTATCTCTCGATCTAATGGGGCAGTCATACATTAAGCATTAAACTAGTCGTGTTCACTCGATTCGTCGAATAAAGAATTAAAACAATTAAAACGAAAATAAAACCTCACGTGGTCAGTCGATCGACCAAGTATGGCAGTCGATCGACTGACACGCGATTCAGGCCGTGTTTATTATATTGCCGCCTACACTATAACTCCCCTACATCCTAGCACGAATAAATTAGCTACTCATACTGAAATTAATGGCAACAATAATATTGAGGATTAAATCTAGGGAATTCATGCTTAATGCGATAAAATAAACAATTAACAAAAGATGGCAATTCGGCTTGGGAACTGATCTAGCAATTCGACAACTATGAACGAAAATAAAATAACAGAATAAAACCAGAGAGTACCGTGTGAATTGCGAAGAAAAAGAACAAAGCCGAATGACAAAGCAAATTGTATTCAATACCGAAAGTAATCTCTAACCCTAATTATTTCTAAAGAACTATATGTAAAACTTAATGTAAAAACTTGATAAATACTGGATCCTCGTATCTGTCGAACTAGGTTACGTTATATAGAAAGTATACGTAACGTAATTCCTAAACCTAATAACTCATGGGCTTGATAAATCTCGATCTTTTAATTCTCGTCTGGAATAGCGTCTTGGTCGATCGACTGAAGTGACCGGTCGATCGATCAATAGCGATGTACTGATAGCCTCGGAACCGATGGTTGGTCGATCGACTTAAGGCAGTGGTCGATCGACTGAAGTAGCTGACACTTGACTTCCAATTTCTCGTGTATTTGTCTTTCGGGCCTTGAATTGCGCACCAAGCTCGTTCCTTAAGTAAATACTTCACGTCAAAATGCAATGCAGGATACTCGGGGATGGATTTAGCTCAATTTCCGTTGGATTCTTCACATTTCTGCAATAATATACAAAAACACGAAAGTAGACGGAAATAGGGGAAATGGTAGCTTAAACTACACAAATGAGCTCTGAAATGCGTGGAAAATAGGATGTAAAACATCATATCAAAGACACACATCAGAAAGCTTTGAGAAATCCTTGGGAATTAGAAGACCGTAAGGTTAGTGAGCATTGATCGAAGGACTTGCTCATGTTCCCCGAGACCGTTTTACAAGACCTCTACTACCTTTTTGACCCGACCTTAGCCATGGTGAACCGAAGTTCCTAATCTCTCTTTTATCTTATTTGCGAATTCTCTTATTTTGTCAATTAGTTTTTAGATTCAAACAATTTCAAAACCCCCACTTAATTGTTACTTTTTTAGTCTGGAAATAGCAAATAGAATTGACCCTGTCTCTCTGTGGTTTTACCCTTACTATCACTAGCTATAGTTTTAGTTTGGAATTATAAATTTAATTTTGATACAAAACGACGGTATCAAATTTTGGCGCCGTTGCCGGGGAGACAGTGTAATTCTGTTTGCTTTATTTTTAGTTTATTTTTCTTTTCTCAAGGAACTTTGGTTCCTTGAGACCGTTTCTTACCCTTGCTTCTAGTTTTGCTTCTGCACAGTTAGAAGATAGGTTTTTGAGAGGAAGTCTTGAGTACTCTCAGTTTTGCGAATATGGCTACGATATATGATAATCTTCCGCCAAAAGAGCACCACCTTCCAAAGGGGCACGTGTTACCTACCCCCACTACTGGTAACTTCGAATTTCGTTCCTCTTTATCGATTTAGTGGAGCGAAATCAGTTTGCTGGTCTATCAGATGAGGATCCTTTGAAGCATATGGAAATTTTCACAGACTATTGCTGTTCTATACCTATACCGGCTGGGGTGACTCAGGATGAAGTAAAGGGGGTGATATTCTTATACTCCTTGAAGGATTCGGCGCGAGATTGGTACCGTTACCTTGATAGGGTAGCAGCTGGAATCACAGATTGGACATCTCTATCATTAGCCTTTTACAAGAAATACTTCCCACTTGCAAAGACTGATGCTTTGAGAAGTAAAAGCACTAATTTCTAGCAAGGACCTGATGAGGAATTTTGTGAAGCATGGGGACGTTTCAAGAATTTGGTTCGGTCTGTCCCTCACCACGATTTCCAGCAGTGGTACCTTTGAAACTTATTCTACAATGCTTTATATGATGATTACAAGGTCATCCTGGATGCAGCTGCGAATGGTAGGTTCCAAAACAATACCGGTCAGAATAAAGGTTGGAACACTATTGAGGAGATGGCAATCCATAGAACTGAGTTTGGGAGTTCACGTGGAAAATCACGCAAGCAAAGTGATGAAATGAGTGCCGTTGTGACACTCATTAGTTCTATTACTGCCCGTCTCGAGAAGCTCGAGGCCTCTGAAGCTTCCAAGGAAAGAGTGGAAATTCCTGTCCATAATTCAGATGAGACCACGAAATTGAGAGAAACTGTCCGCACTCTTTTGGTTCAAGTGGCGAAAATAGAAGCAGCCGGGATTGAGTCCACAAAGAATTTTGTGAAGCAGTTGGAGAAAATAGAGGCTAAGCAAGTCGCCAATTCTTCAAGCAAATATGAGGGGCCAATTGAGACAATTAATGCCATTAATCTCAGAAGCGGCCTCTCTTATGAAGGTCCCGATAAGCCAAGAGGAGACTCGGGAAATGATAAGGAGGCTAGTTTAATTTCTGGTGCAAAAACGAGCTCAATTGCCAGTACCTCTGGTCGATCGACCACTACTATCAGTCGATCGACTGGAGCGTCAGATGAAAAAGCTTCTGACCAGAAACTTTTCACGCCTAGCACATGCGGTCGATCGACCACCAACCTCAGTTGATCGACTGAGGTTCCTGACGAATCAGTCTTTGTCCAGGAACTATTCACGCCCAGTGTGATTGGTCGATCGACCACTCCTATCAGTCGATCGACTGGGTCTCCAGTACAGGACGCAAACCCGTCAACTAGTTTGTATGATTCTACACTTATTGATGATTTGACGGAAGTTTTAAACTTACGGAAGCCGAAGGTCACTGATCCTATGGCCAGTGTTGTAGTCCCGTATCCGGAGCGTTTAAAGAATACTAAGCTGGAGCGCAAGTATGGTAAGTTTTTGGAGATGGTCAGGAATCTCGAGGTAACCATTCCTTTCACTGACCTAATTACCCAGGTACCCTCTTACGCCAAGTTTATGAAAGACATTTTGAATCGTAAGAGAAACTTTCGTGATGATGGTAATGTTGCTTTTGTGGAAGAATGCAATGCTCTTTCGCAAATTAATATACCACCCAAATTAAAGGACCCGGGTAGTTTTTCAATTCCCTGTACTATAGGTAACCACGAAATTGGGAAGGCCCTTTGTGATTTAGGGGCCAGTGTCAGTGTCATGCCATATTCTGTTTGCGAAAGGTTAAATATTGGTAGACTCAAGGTGACCGATATTACCGTTCAGATGGCAAATTGATCGACTCAGAGACCTATAGGAGTCTTAGAGGATGTACCCGTTCGAGTGGGTAAGTATTTTATTCCTGTCGATTTCGTTGTTTTGGACATTGCAGAGGACAGTCAGATACCTATTATTTTAGGAAGACCATTTTTACATACAGCTGGGGCTGTAATAGATGTCAAACACGGAATCATAACCTTAGAGGTAGGGGATGACACCATTGAGTTCAGTATTTCTCGTAAGGCCACTGAACCTGCTGATGATGATACGTGTTATTCCATTGATATTGTTGACAGGGCTGTTAATTATAATTGGAGGGAATCCTTAGCCAAGGATCCCTTAGCTGATCTAACCAGTTTAGATGAGTGTGCAGGTAATACAGCGGAGAATGCTGAGGAGCCATATGCTTTGGTAGCCTAAATGGAAAGCTACGAGCTCACAAAGGAAGAAGATGAGATGCTCTTGAGCCTAGCCAATGAGAATTTGGTAAACACTTGCTATACCATTGAAGCTGATTCTGTCTGTGCTGTAGAGATAAAGGTGCCTGAGCGTAAGCCACTTCCTCCTAATCTTAAGTATGTTTTTCTAGATGATACAGAGCAGTACCCAGCTATTGTTAGTGTTAAGCTTAATGATGACCAGATGTCTGCTTTGATGTGTGTGCTTAAAAAAACAGGAAGGCTTTAGGTTACTCTTTGGATGATATTAAGGGCATCAGCCCTGATATTTGCATGCACAGGATAGAGCTGGAGGAAGGCCACAAGCCTTACAGACAGGGTCAACGCAAGTTGAACCCGAAGATGAAGGAAGTTGTTATGGCTGAGGTGATGAAACTACTTGATGCAGGTATTATTTATACAGTTGGCAACTCCAAGTGGGTTAGCCCAGTTCAGGTAGTTCCAAAGAAAGAAGGGACTACCATGGTTAAAAATGAGAAAAATGAATTAATACCAACTCGAGTAGTGACAGGGTGGCGGATGTGCATTGATTATAGACAGTTGAATGTCGCCACTAAGAAAGACCACTTCCCCCTCCCTTTTGTTGACCAAATGACTGAAAGACTTGCTTCTAATAAATTTTTCTATTTTCTAGACGGATATTCAGGGTTCTTTCAGATCCCTATTCATCCGGATGATCAGAGTAAGACAACTTTTACCTGTCCAGAAGGGGTTTTTACGTACCGCAGGATGCCCTTCGGATTGTGTAACGCCCCAGCTACCTTTCAGAGGTGCATGATGGGGATTTTTTCTGATTATATAGAGAACATTATGGAGGTATTTATGGACGATTTCTCAGTTTATGGTAATGACCTTGATCGTTGTTTAGCTAACCTTGATAAAGTCATGCAGCGTTGTATTGATGTTAATCTTGTTTTAAACTGGGAAAAGTGTCAGTTTATGGTCAATGAGGGAGTTGTGTTAGGGCATTTGATTTCTGATAAAGGTATACATGTTGACAAAGCAAAAGTGCAGATGATTGAGCAATTGCCTCCTCCCGTGAATGTTAAAGGAGTGAGCAGTTTCCTTGGTCACGCTGGTTTCTATCGGCGTTTCATTAAGGATTTTTCAAAAATTGCTAAACCACTTACACAATTGCTCCTTAAGGATGATGTCTTTGAGTTTACTGCTGAGTGCCTTTTAGCTTTTAACAGGTTGAAGGAGGCTCTAGTTTCTGCACCAATCATTCAGCCGCCTGATTGGGATCTCCCATTTGAGATTATGTGTGATGCCAGCGATTATGCGATCGGTTCAGTTTTGGGACAGCGGAAGAACAAAGCTTTGAATGCCATATACTATGCGAGTTGAACTCTAGATGAGGCTCAAGTCAATTATTATACCACTGAGAAGGAGTTTTTAGCTGTCGTTTTTGCCTTAGATAAATTTCGATCTTATTTGTTAGGTTCTAAGGTTGTTGTTTATACTGATCATGCAGCGTTGAAGACTCTCTTTCTTAAGAAGGATGCGAAGCCGAGGCTCTTGAGGTGGATACTCCTTTTGCAGGAGTTTGATTTGGAGATTAGAGATAAGAAAGGAGCAGAGAATGTGGTGGCTGACCATTTATCTCGTATACAGCTGACAGAAAGGGAGGATTCGTTACCTATTAATGATTTTTTTCCTGATGAGAGTCTGTTAGCTATTACTACTTCAGGGTCTTATCCACCTCCGTGGTTTACTGATTTTGCTTACTTTGCTGTGACAGGTAGGATACCACCCTAGCTTTCATGGCAACAGAAGAAGTGGTTCGCTTATGATGCTAGACAATACTTTTGGGATGATCCTTATGTTTTCAAGGAATGCGCAGACGGTCTTATCCGGAGATGTGTGCCTCAATGGGAGGTGAAGGATATCGTAGAAGCTTGCCACTCTTCTGCCTATGGTGGTCACCATGGTCCATCCCGGACTGTGGCAAAGGTACTCCAATCTGGTTCTATTGGCCAACTTTGCATGCAGATAGTCGCAATTTTGTTGCTGAGTGCGATGCTTGTCAAAGATCGGGGAATATTTCCAAGAGACATGAGATGCCACAGGTAGGCATTCTTGAGGTTGGGATTTTCGATGTCTGGGGCATTGATTATCAAGGACCTTTTCCGAGCAGTCAAGGTAATAAATATATCCTCGTAGCTGTAGATTATGTGTCCAAATGGGTAGAAGCTATCGCTACTCCCCATTGCGACGCAAAAGCCGTGATTAAACTGTTTAAAAAGATTATTTTCCCTCGTTTTGGTGTCCCTAGGGTTGTCATTAGCGATGGGGGAATGCATTTTAAAGAGAAACAACTTAGTGCTTTGTTGACTAAATTCGGTGTCCAACATCGTCGAGGTTTGGGGTATCATCCCCAAACTAGTGGTCAGGTTGAGATTTCTAACAGAGAATTGAAAGAAGTCTTAGCTAAAGTTGTTTCTAAATCACGGAAAGATTGGAGTCTTAAGTTAGATGATGTCTTATGGGCTTATAGAACCGCGTTTAAGACGCCAATCGGGATGTCACCATACCGATTGATTTATGGTAAGACATGTCATTTACCTGTTGAGTTGGAGCGTAAGTCTTGGTGGGCTATATGTGATTTGAATTTGGATCCTAACCTCTCTCGCGTGAAACGCATGACACAGCTGAACGAGCTAGAGGAATTTAGGCTGCTGGCCTATGATAATGCTAGGATCTACAAAGAGAAAACAAAGCGCCGGCACGACAAGAGAATCATCAAGCGCGAATTCCATATTGGCGATAAGGTACTTTTTAACGCACGTATCCGTTTATTTCCTGGTAAGCTGAAATCCAGGTGGACAGGCCCCTATACGGTCACAGCAGTTATAAAATTCAGATCAGTTGAATTGGAGACCTCTGCTCGAGAAAGGTTCAAAGTTATTGGCCAATATGTGAAACATTATCACGGAGCAGACGATTTCGTTGGACAGGTCAAAGTACTATACTTTGACCCAATTTTTGAAGCTGCAAACTGAGGTAAAAAAGGTCGTGCGGGACCTCTTAAACCATCGCTAACCAGGAGGCAACCCGGCTTTTAAAATTTTGTAATTAGGATCTTTACAGTTTCATTTCAATTATTTTGCATTAGGAGCTTTAGCTTGTTTCCTTTTAATTAGCAATTTCTTGGTTCGGAGAATATGCGCCTTTGAAAATTTTTGCAGGTGATTATTTCATGCAAAGTGCGCAGGTGATTTACTGAATGTGTAACACCCCCATTTATTCAGGAGCCTTTAGCTAAACATTCCCAAGTAAATGAGAGCGTTACCATCTCGGTTACCCGAGGTAGTAGATAACAAAGTCCAACTCACCAAAGTACTTTAAATAAAAACTTTAATGATTACATATGTCCTACAATTTTTAATCAACTAGAACTTAATGTAAAAATAAATACAACTCGCAGCGGAAATTAAATAAGTGATATAACTACATTTGTGATCTAGACTCCTGCAGGTCCGAAAGCTCACACGCCCAAGCTCCCCATATCCAAACTAACTCAAAACCTCGTTATTTAAATCGCTCCCCATTTAACCGGAAATATTAAATGGTTCACCACAGGATGCCATCAATTAAAGCAGGCATCAATTTTATTTTGACACAGAAGCAAACACGTCAACCAATGGTTGAGTAGGATAAAATACATGAAAACAACCAATCTTCCACAATTATCAATATTCCAATCTCAACTGTTCACATGTCACATCTCGACATCAACTATCCACATTATCCACCAGAGACTATGCCTGGGGCAGTCCAAATACTCACACACGTTATCCACCAGAGACTAAGCCTGGGGCCTTCCAATTAATCACACACGATATCCACCAGAGACTAAGCCTGGGGCAGTCCAATCACCACTCACGTTATCCACGGAGACTAAGCCTGGGCGCCCAATTCTCATAAACCATTCCACAATATAATCGTATAAAATATACACAACTCCAACAATTAACAAAGTTAATCACTTAATTAGCTTAACTAAATAAGCAATCATACACCAATCATTCTTTCAATACATTCTCGTATTAAACACGCAAACCCGGATATAGTTAAGTAGATTATCCTACATTTTCGCAAATCTTCGAGTCACGCGAGTCACACAAGTCATCAAAATTGATTCTTTACCAATTCATAACCTACATAACATAACTATGTACAATTACTATATAACCAATAATCAACCAACTAATCATGCACTTCTCCTATGCCCATCACGTCCTAATCCTTTTGACAACTTCAATGCTAAATCTCTAATTCTACCGTTTTATAGCACTGTTCAGTCTCGCTATAAAATTCATAAGTAATTCATAAAAAATCAAAACGATGCAAGACCAGTGAGGTTGGAACCCTAAGACACATATCTACAATTATTGTGAAATAGACTTTCTTCAAATTCCAGACTTATCAGGGTTTTCTTGAAGGAATCATAAATACTGACGAATTCCGTCGCATAAAAAGTATTGACCTCTAAAATAAGTTTAACAAATCCTTTTCAAGTGAAACAAAAACCTAACATCATCTAGACTCTCCAATTTTAATGTTTGAAAAAGACTAAACTCAATTTCATTTTATAAACTAGGTTTGCAAAATAAACTTTAGACCACTAGTGCATTCGCGGATTCTCAGGCGACATGTTCATAACAAATTTATTCTGGAAAATCTACACGTTCAATTGCTACGGAATTTTATAGGCATCAACAAGACTTGAAAATAACCTAAGTCTATTCTTTACGTTTTTGAAGACAACGACTTTAAGATAGTCTGGTAGTTCGTTTAAGACAACTTACAGATTTATTGAATTGTTGTAACTTTATTCTAAACATTGAAAGATTAAAGATGAACTTACAACATAAAAGATGATGAACTTCTCCTTTTTTTTTCCTTTAAATTCTCTTTCTCTCTTTTATGTGATTATGAGTTTTTATGTGGAATAAGGATTTATGATTAGGTTAGCCTTGTTTATATACTAGTAAGGTAGTATTATTTTAGGAAAGTTTCTCTCTTTATTATTATTGTACTAGTCTTACCATAAGTAGGATTACCATACATCACTTTTAGTAATTTAATTATTAAGATATTAATATAATTATTATTACTTTCCCATATTATTATTAATTCCATATTATTTATTATTAATTCCCGATATAAAAACCCGATCACACCCATACTATACTAATAAGTTTCGTTCCATATAATAATGGCACACGGCCCAAAGCACAAATATAAGCTAAGCCCAATTCCCGACTTGGATGCTTAATTTATTATTTAATTAACGTCTTGTTATAATTACTATTAGAAATGTCTTAAATCAATTATTAAATTACACAAATTATTCTTATAAATTATTATTAAAATACGGATTATTACAGTCTTCTCCCCTTAAAATGAACTTCGTCCCGAAGTTCGCCCACAACTACCACCACATCACTTATAAACATTCTCACAACTAAGCATCATCCAACACAATCCTCCATTTACGATTATTAACCACACCAATCTTATCACAAGGTATCACAACAATAACTTAAACATTCGATGTATTACATTCTTTCCCCCTAAAAATAAACTTCGTCCTCGAAGTTCGAAATAACAAACAATAGGAACAACCAAATCATTGTTGTAATGCCATAAAGCATGAAACACACATTGTAATATAAAACAACTTTCATTTCCAACAATAATTAATGGTAAAATGAATAACAAAATCTTTGATTTACTAGCAAAATCACATCATACAGGATATTCGATCTAATCTTTTTTTTTTTAAATTTCAACTTCTTATTTTAGTTATTGGCGAATACATTACCAAGATAAATAATAATTTATAACAAAATACGCATAATTAATTAGTTAATCTTTTCTTAATAATGATAACAAACTTAAACATGGATGCAATTATTTTAATCATATATATAGGCTTAGGGAAACACATTCCGCATATCACTAGACATGGTAATCTACTTCACACAATTCACAATATTAAAATATCAAGAAACAAAAACTTTCATTTGTTCAAGACTAAGGAAAACATGCTATAACTAAAAATCATAAATAATTAATAACATAATTAATTCTTGAAAACTTATACTTTTTAGAACATAAAGAGAGTTAGTAATCACTAGCGAAAGAATTAAGTCAAAAACTCATAAGGTCAATTTATAATGCATTTTACAAATTGTTTGGTCGAAACAGAAATTTTACAGTAACTTGTCAGAAACTTAGGTCAAATTGTAAAACTCACTATTAATTGTCAAAAATTTAAATTACAATGTGGCTTATCAATTTGAAAACCTACATGAGTCTATTAAACATTGGAGCTGGAATTATAACAAATTATTAAGTAGTTTTTAAATGGCAAATTTTACAAGAGCATGGCGCGAAAACACAACTGTACAGGGACATTCCGACTAGTGTCCACTAAAATATTTATTTCCCCTAAACCGTATATTATTTGAATATGAGACCAGTGACATATGAAAGCTAACTCACAAGGGTATCACACATAAAAATCTCGGACAAGAATTTTAAACCGACAATAAATAGCAGCCAAAATAATCAAGCGATAAAATTTTGAGAAATCAACCACAATCACAATAATTAATACTTCACATGTTTAATCAAATTGACCCCTTCCACATACATGCCAACATACTTTCCCCATATTATCATGCTTATATCAATGCTTAAATAAATCATATCACACCCCTCCTCCGTAAAATAAGGTTACACCCCCGTAACCGCAACCATTAATGACAACAATACGCAACAACGACAAACAAAATTCCTAAGAGAAATATACTATATTCATTTTAAATTACCCCACACTCTCAATTATTCTCTCAAGGTTCCCGGTTCAAAACTGAGAGGGCCATGGTATAAATACAGGCTAGCTTCTTAACCGCACTAAGAGGGGCACCTAACAGTTCTTTCCCGAGGTTTATTTTATTTAGACACATCCTAGGTTCATTATTATTAATTAGTTAGGCCTGAGGATCGTTTTGCTCTGATACCACTTTGTAACACCCCCATTTATTCGGGAGCCTTTAGCTAAACATTCCCAAGTAAATGAGAGCGTTACCATCTCGGTTACCCGAGGTAGTAGATAACAAAATCCAACTCACCAAAGTACTTTAAATAAAAACTTTAATGATTACATATGTCTTACAATTTTTAATCAACTAGAACTTAATGTAAAAATAAATACAACTCGCAGCGGAAATTAAATAAGTGATATAACTACATTTGTGATCTAGACTCCTGCAGGTCCGAAAGCTCACACGCCCAAGCTCCCCATATCCAGCTAACTCAAAACCTGGTATTTAAATCTGCTCCCCATTTAACCGGAAATATTAAATGGTTCACCACAGGATGCCATCAATTAAAGCAGGCATCAATTTTATTTTGACACAGAAGCAAACACGTCAACCAATGGTTGAGTAGGATAAAATACATGAAAACAACCAATCTTCCACAATTATCAATATTCAAATCTCAACTGTTCACATGTCACATCTCGACATCAACTATCCACATTATCCACCAGAGACTATGCCTGGGGCAGTCCAAATACTCACACACGTTATCCACCAGAGACTAAGCCTGAGGCCTTCCAATTAATCACACACGATATCCACCAGAGACTAAGCCTGGGGCAGTCCAATCACCACTCACGTTATCCACCAGAGACTAAGCCTGGGGCAGTCCAATTCTCATAAACCATTCCACAATATAATCGTATAAAATATACACAACTCCAACAATTAACAAAGTTAATCACTTAATTAGCTTAACTAAATAAGCAATCATACACCAATCATTCTTTCAATACATTCTCGTATTAAACACGCAAACCAGATATAGTTAAGTAGATTATCCTACATTTTCGCAAATCTTCGAGTCACGCGAGTCACACAAGTCATCAAAATTGATTCTTTACCAATTCATAACCTACATAACATAACTATGTACAATTACTATATAACCAATAATCAACCAACTAATCATGCACTTCTCCTATGCCCATCACGTCCTAATCCTTTTGACAACTTCAAAGCTAAATCTCTAATTCTACCGTTTTATAGCACTGTTCAGTCTCGCTATAAAATTCATAAGTAATTCATAAAAAATCAAAACGATGCAAGACCAGTGAGGTTGGAACCCTAAGACACATATCTACAATTATTGTGAAATAGACTTTCTTCAAATTCCAGACTTATCAGGGTTTTCTTGAAGGAATCATAAATACTGACGAATTCCGTCGCATAAAAAGTATTGACCTCTAAAATAAGTTTAACAAATCCTTTTCAAGTGAAACAAAAACCTAACATCATCTAGACTCTCCAATTTTAATGTTTGCAAAAGACTAAACTCAATTTCATTTTATAAACTAGGTTTGCAAAATAAACTTTAGACCACTAGTGCATTCGCGGATTCTCAGGCGACATGTTCATAACGAATTTATTCTGGAAAATCTACACGTTCAATTGCTACGGAATTTTATAGGCATCAACAAGACTTGAAAATAACCTAAGTCTATTCTTTACGTTTTTGAAGACAACGACTTTAAGATAGTCTGGTAGTTCGTTTAAGACAACTTACAGATTTATTGAATTGTTGTAACTTTATTCTAAACATTGAAAGATTAAAGATGAACTTACAAAATAAAAGATGATGAACTTCTCCTTTTTTTTTCCTTTAAATTCTCTTTCTCTCTTTTATGTGATTATGAGTTTTTATGTGGAATAAGGATTTATGATTAGGTTAGCCTTGTTTATATACTAGTAAGGTAGTATTATTTTAGGAAAGTTTCTCTCTTTATTATTATTGTACTAGTCTTACCATAAGTAGGATTACCATACATCACTTTTAGTAATTTAATTATTAAGATATTAATATAATTATTATTACTTTCCCATATTATTATTAATTCCATATTATTTATTATTAATTCCCGATATAAAAACCCGATCACACCCATACTATACTAATAAGTTTCGTTCCATATAATAATGGCACACGGCCCAAAGCACAAATATAAGCTAAGCCCAATTCCCGACTTGGATGCTTAATTTATTATTTAATTAACGTCTTGTTATAATTACTATTAGAAATGTCTTAAATCAATTATTAAATTACACAAATTATTCTTATAAATTATTATTAAAATACGGATTATTACAGAATGTTTGTGAGAGAAAGACGGGAAATTATGTTGGCAAAGTAATTTTAACGTAAAAAAGGATTTGTTGCCAGTACCTACAGTCGATCAACCAAGTTCATCAGTCGATCGACTGAGAAACAAAGGGGCAGAAGCTGTTTCTCAGGGATATTGGTCGATCGACTGGGTAGAGTAGTCGATCGACCACTACGCGAAAAGTCAGAAGGGCTGTATGAGGAAGACTGGTCGATCGACCACAGCGCGAGTTCAGAACGCAAGTTAATAGGGAAGTGTTACTTCACTCTTCATTCATTCTTTCACTTTCACAAAATCAGAAAAAATCAAAAGCAAACTCCATTTTCTTCCCCCTTTTTCGTGATTTTCTTGCTAATCCATCCCTTCATCTCGATTTTTCTTGCTTAAATCTTCAAGTTCTCTTCAAAGGTATGTCTCTAATCCCTTCTTACTCCTTTATATTCGATTTTTACTGAAGTTTCATGCCCATATTTCGAACACTGTTACATTGAGACGGAAAAATCGAATTGGGGGAAATCGATTTAGGGCTAGTTCTTGTCGATTTTTATGCTTTAATTGCTATTTTTACCCTTTTCCCTTGATTTTCGAAACAAATTAGCAACTAGGAGTTGTTTAATGCAATTTTCCCCAAATTTTCGAAACCCTAATTCGGTTTCCAACTTCTGATTGTTGGTTAGGGTTTTATAAATTGACATTGTTAATGGTTATGGGAATCTAGTTGTTAATTTTGTTCACTTTGTAGGAAGCAAAGATGACAAAGGAAAAGCAGGCGATGTACGCGGGTCAGTCCAGTCAGGGAGCTGCCAAGCGGCTGCGAGGTCCACCATTGATGATCGAGTCAACTACGGATAGTCTACCTGACTATCCGCAGGTTATTTTTTCCGATTCTACTCAGCGAGCCAAGTTCGCTCTTTTTGTCGCGAAAATGAAAGTAACAGCCACCTGATTTCTTCACAAACCTACTTTAGAGAAATTAGGTTGTTTTGAGTCTGTTGTGTCCCTGCTAAATGGGACAGGAATGACGGGTCTAGTGGAGATGGCTGAGTTCACTTATTACATTATGACCCTTGAGTTTTTCTCGTCCTATGCTTTTGACCAGGCTTCTTATGAAGCCAATAGGAGTAGCCCTTGCATTTCTTTTCGGCTATTTAATGTCACCTACTCCTTGACATTAGCCGACTTTGCTGGATTTTTGGGTCTTTATTTCGAGGGTAACACCTCGGAAACTTCTGATGTTCACCGAGTCATGTGGTCATGCATTAGTGACTGGAACGGGCCTAAGAGGACGGGCACTTCCGTCCACGTGCCCCCTATTCGTTATTTTCTACGGCTAATGGGTAATACCATTTTCGGCCGTAAGGAGTCGAATAATGTGAATACTATTGAACTGTCTATCTTGGCGGGCTATCTGAACATTGAAAGTCGGGTAGCCCGTATCTATAACATCGCTTTTTTGACTTTCGCTCACTTTCAGACTCTAAGTGAGGGCACTTTGACCACTATTACTTGTGGTAGGTTGGTGACACGTATCGCCAACCGCCTAGTTCTTCTTTTCCCTCGAGAGGAGGCTCCTATTGACCCTGACCTACGCTTCATGGATCTTGCCTACGCGAGGACTGTGAAGTGGGTCGATAGTCGGAGTCGATGGAAGATTGACTCTTTCATCTGCGGCCTCATCCCTGTCCTTAGCCTCCCTCCTATCCTGCCCCTTACCACTGTCCAGGGGGCAGCTCGCCTGCCCTTGCCTAGCTAGAGGCTCCCTATTCGGGTGGGCACCGCTACTGCTACCACCTCGAGGCGGGCTAATACCTCATTTTCACGAGCCTCCTCCTCTTCTACTCCTGCTCCCACGGGTTACTCGGACACTTTCAGCCCCCCTACACCTTTGGTTATCCCTCCGGTCATGGACCAAACGGGGATGTCACGTGTGTTGAGTGACTTGTGCAGGAGCTTTGACCAGCACCGACTAGACACGGCCCTGGCCTGTACCCAGTTTACGAGGAGTACGCCCGGGGAGGGATGCTCCCACAGGGTGCCTGGACTCACCCGTCTTTCTTTGTCCCTCCGGTGGGCGGTTACCCTCAGCCTGCCAGGAGACGTCCTCCCACGACTACTACTGCCGCTTCTGCTGAGGCGGAGGAGGAGGAGACCGACTCGGGGTCCGGGGAGTCTAGTGGTTCCGAGTACGATGGTGGCGATTAGATGCTTGTGACCTCCCCGTTTTTGGCTGGTTTGGGGAGGTCGTCTTTTGTGAGTTTCCTACCCTTCTTTATTAGTTTCCCTTTTATTTTGTTGTGCTTTTATTCTTCCCTATTTCTGCTGGTGATTTGCTGCTGAGCACAATGGGGGCATTGTGCGTTTTGGTTTGGGGAGGGTATTGCATATGTCTTTTGCATCTGCATTTGTATTCCTTTTTATTGCATTTCAGTCACACGTTTACAGCATTTCAACTTGGATTTGTGTTTTTTCAAAAAAAAAAAAAAAAATTACAAAAAAAAAAATCAAAAATATCACGTTTACTTTTGCATATAGTAGAGCCAGATTGGAGTTTATTAATGATCATATTGCACTATTAGTCAAATATGCCATTCCTTGCCTTTTCACAGCTGCTTAGCGAGAATTAAAAGTGATTTCTCAAATTTTGTTATGGAATTCACTTCGGGTAATTAGACTTGGCTCATTAATTTTGGCAAACTACTTATACTTTCTGAGATATAGAGCCTATAACTGGTGACATTCATGACCGGTTAATTTAGGATTGAGAGTAGCACTCCCGTCATTTTATGTTTTGCACGTGTATGAGTTTTGATTGCTTATTGCCTATACGCATTGGTTTGTGGTCGGTATTACATGTTTTGAGAACTATTGCATCTTCCCCTTTCTCATTTTTGCCCCATTTAACTCCACTATAAGCCATATCTGCCAGTTGCCCTCAACTACATCCCATACTTAGCCTACCATTATGCCGAGGTAGGTAGTAGTAGAGGAATTTGTCGAATTATAGCAGTTTTGGTTCGTTCCTGCACTGCTGGAGTGGGTATTCATGAGAATTGCTGGTAATGTGTCAGCCTGAAAAAGGAGAAAATCAGGAGAGAAAAAGTAAGAAAGAAAAAACGCAAAAAAAAAAAATAGAAGAAGCTGATCTGGGCAGAGGGCACTGGAATGGCAGGGGTGGTCGATCGACTGCTGTTTTTGGTCGATCGACTGCCCATTCCAGAAAAAGAAAAAAAACAGAAAGAAAGAAAAAAAAATAAGAAAAAAAAAAGGAATTTGAAAAATTTTTCGGCTGAGTTAAGAATATGCCTCACGTGCTCATCTTGTGAAATGGAGGTGTCGGTTTTTGGGATAGTGTGTTGCCTAGACTTTTAAAGGCATTGTTTATTTTTCGAGTTGGAGGAATGGGATACGGTTTCTGATGGTTTGTTAGGTACTAGCTTGGCTCTTACCTTCACATTTCCATACATGTTTTTTCCCTTTCTTTCCCACTTAGCCTCACATATCCAAATTTTGCAATAGTTCGGCATGTAATTGTCCTTGACGGTGGGTATGCGTGTGTACGGTAGCTAGAATCATTATTCATACTAGTCAAGCATACATGTTTTGTCGGTCCCAGTCCAGGTGAGAGTCTTTATTTTCTTCCCTCTCTTCTACATACATTCTTACCATTTGCTTTGCTGAGAGAAGAGTGACCCGGGAGAGTCCGAATTTATGAGTCTTGCAAGGTCGAACGCCTGATTTAATTCCATGATATGCATAAATTTGTTCACTTGATTCGAGCTTTGCAATAGTTGATTATGTCCATTAAACGGTTTGGCATTGACTTGTAGTTAGCTCTGAGATATACTCCTTTCCATTAAGTTTTTATTTGGGTCATAGTGCGTGCTTGGGGACAAGCAAGGTTTGGTTTGGGGAGATTTGATACGTGCATATTCTATACACTTTATTTGCACTTTTGGCACGTATTTCCATGCATAATTGTTAGCTTAAGGCTACTATTTCTCCCGAAACGGTTCACTTTGCAATTTCTATGATTTATTGTAGGAATGAGTGAAAGTGGGCTAAATCAAGCCTAAATTGTCCTCGAGAGGAAACATCAGGGAAGCTTGGAAGAAGGGAGTTCGTACTAACTCACCTCGGGATGCGTGCATGGAGCTTAGAGGCTGATTGGAAGAGGGAAGGAGGTTACTGCACAGGTCAGCTGGTCGATCGACCAGCATCCTAAGTCGATAGACCGTGGAGTTTCTTCAGGTGCTACTGTACTGCACTCTCTAGTCGATCGACCACGCCCCACGCCCCTTAGTCGATCGACCAAGCCGCGCAGCTGAGATTTATTTTTCGTGTTAGACTTTTAAAAGCCCAATTTTTAATTAACTTTTGGCATCGTTTATCAGTAGAACAGAGAATACTTTTAGGTTATGCTTTTCATTATGGAAGAACTCAGTTTTTAGATCTAGTAAGAGGCAAGAAAGAGGGACGACGGATCCCGAATTCAATTTCTTTGTTCATCGTTTTAATTAGTAAGTTTTTATGCAAATTCTTTCTTCTTTAATTTCTTGTTATTTCAATTCTTGTTAGTACCAATTTAATTTCAGCAATTCAGTTCTTATCCTTTGTCTTTAATTCGATCAAATCATGTCAAACTTGTTCTTTGCTATCAATTTTGCAATTGTTATAGTTTTAATCATGTATAGCTAATTTTATTGATTGGGAACGAGGTGAGCCATGGCATAAATTAGGGTTGTGTTGTTAGTATGAATTCTTCCGTATCAATCTTATTGCCTTTTGATAAATCCGTCTTGCTAGATTGAAACATTAGTAGGTTAGGTTTTCATTGGGTTTGGAATTTCCATTGAGCGAAAGCTTTGAGAAATCCTTGAGAATTAGAAGACCGTAAGGTTATTGAGCATTGATCGAAGGACTTGCTCATGTTCCCCGAGACCGTTTTACAAGACCTCTACTACCTTTTTGACCCGACCTTAGCCATGGTGAACCGAAGTTCCTAATCTCTCTTTTATTTTATTTGCGAATTCTCATATTTTGTCAATTAGTTTTTAGATTCAAACAATTTCAAAACCCCCACTTAATTGTTACTTTTTTAGACTGGAAATAGCAAATAGAATTGACCTTGTCTCTCTGTGGTTCGACCCTTACTATCACTAGCTATAGTTTTAGTTTGGAATTTTAAATTTAATTTTGATAGAAAACGACGGTATCAACCGCTGAGACCAGACCACGGCCGGTAGCACCACCACAGCAGCACCCTTTTCCGTGCTACCCCTACATTGACACCCTGGAGACGCGATCGAGTTACTTAGCAGAGAGAGTGTCATCTACCTTGACACTTCGGAACATGCACGAGATGGCGTACACTCAGGGGATTGGGATAGGAGGACCGCATCCGGTTTGGTGGAGTGGAGTCGGGGACTACAGTGGGGTTTTCCACTCTTACGGAGTGGATCAGTCGGCTTGGGGGACGCCTCAGTCCTTTCCCTATGGTGGTTTGACTCCATGGCACGTAGGTCCGGGAGATGGAGCGGGAGTTGATGCAGGGATCGGGTCATCGGGAGCTGGCACCTCGGGAGGTGATGGTGGTGGTGATGAGGTGATGGAGGAGGAGCAGCAGCAGCAGCAGGAGGAGTGATACTCCTATTTCTTTGTCTTTGTTATGATTGTTGGTCTTGGATGTTGGTAGTTGTTGGTTGTTAGAACCTTTTATTTTCGGATTTGTATGCTTGGCCATAAGGCCGGATTTACTACGTGACTTTGTTGCAGGATTTTGTGAGTTGGGAGGTCATTCCGACTCAAGTTATGTGACAATTTTGTATATACATGTGTGGTTATGTTAGCTTTCCCAAATATTTCGACCTATAGGTACTCGACAGAGTACCCTGTACTCGATCGAGTAGCTATAGGTGTGGCAGAAAAGAGACATTCTGATCTCAGGGCTACTCGATCGAGTAGCCAAGACACTCGATCGAGTAGCACGACACTCGATCGAGTACCACTACTTACTCGATCGAGTAGCACTGTTACAGGAACTTTTCGAAAATTAAAATTGTTTAATTGATATATAATTGCAAGTTTGATGTTTAACGTGGTTATTAGCGAGTGGTAACATGTTTGGATTGTTTATTTCACATGTTAGAAGTCGTGTTTGGTTTCAGTGGCGTATTTGCATTGAATAGTGGAGTTGTGATTCTTCTAATTGTATTCGTTTTACATCTGTTTGCTGACAAGTTATATTTCAACGAATTCTATATATAAACGTTCAAATGATACACTTAATATACTTTTTCGACGGCGGCTAGTCATGCAGGTGAGTTGTGTATGTTTTCAGCTGAATCAGACGGTCCATAATAAATAATATGGTTTTAATTTATGTTACGATACAAATAATGGGTAACGTGTCTGATAATTGGGTGGCGAACTTCGGGGAAGAAGTTCCTTTTAGAGGGGAAGAGTAATGTCGCAAAATAAAAAGGCTGATTTTGAGATTATGTTGTTGTTCGTTTATAATGTTTTGTTGTTTATTTACAAAGTTTCTTTTACCTTAGTCACTTTGATTGTATGAAGTTGTAATTGGTTACTTTAGTTCGTCGAGTAATTCATACGTTGAAGTGATAATTGATAGCATGTTTAAAAGTTGGTCGTAAAGAGATAGTTGTAGTGCAATGTGTCGTAGTAGGATTGCGTTGCTGAGTAACATGGTGGTATAGCCGTGCAGCATGAAGTTGTCGGTGTCTTAGACGATAGTTTGTAAGAGCCGATATACATATACATATATTTGGAACGTTAGATAATGATGATGATGACATGGGGGATGCGTTTCAGGGGAGTAGGTGATTTGTGTCGGAGGAATAGTGATGTCGTGTTTTCCCATGTCTTGTGCGTTGAGGTAGGCGAGTTGAACTTCGGGGACGAAGTTCTTTTTAAGGGGGGAAGACTGTAATACCCGCCCTTTTAGGGACCCTTTGACCAGCATTGACTGACCTTGGGAGCGGGAATAGTTCTTAGAAGTGCATGCCAAAGCCGTCTTGGGTTACTAGTTATGGGTGGTACTCGATAGAGTAGAGGCTACACGATCGAGTAGTGTGGTTACTCGATCGAGTAGGGGGTCACTCGATCGAGTATGTGTGGTACTCGATTGAGTATCGGGTTTTCAGCGAGGGTTTTTAATCGCGTTTTGTTAAATCCGAAAATCATTTCCGCCTCATTCCTTCTATCCTCTAGTCGCCCCTTTCTTTTCCCTTCACCATAAAACCTCCATGGAAGCCCTTTTGAAGGTCCTTGTGCCTTAGGAGAGCATAGCTTGAGTCGGGTAGCGGTCTTTTGCCGGGTTTCTCCTCACAGGTATGTCGTCATCATCATCATCCGTATCCTTGTCTTTGTAGTTAGGGTTTGCTTGGTAGTAGTAGATGATTGTATGGTGGTTATAGGTTGTGCTTGGTTGCTGGATATGTCATATGTTGGCATGGATTTGTTGTAGTTGCTTAAAGGTAGGGTTTCCCTACTCAGTAATATTTACATAATGTGTGGTGATTGTGCTGTAGTTAGTGATTGTTGGTTGGTTCAGACGGTTGTTGATGTTGTATTGTGATTGTGATTGTTTGTCTCTGGTTCTCAAGATGAGTTCTCGGCTGAGTGGAGTCACTTGCGGGAGTGGCTTCAAGCCCTAGTTTCGCCCTTCGTGGAACCCGCCACGGAAGGGGATGTGAACATTAATGGGACAGGGTTATCGCTCGGTATGATGAGAGTGGATTTGGTGGGTACGGCTGCGGTCCCCCACTGGCAGGGCTGGTCCAGTGGACAGTCGGTGACGAAGATTGATCGGTGTGGGTGTGCTTGTGTGTGATTGATTGTGTTGCATTGGATTGTTAGGTGTAGTTGGCATTAATGTATCTTATCTCAGTACTGACCTTGTGTGGTTGTCTTGTTGTTTTATGTGTCTGCCGTGATCCCTTATGGTGAGCAGTCTGTCTTAGCAGGTGTTGATATCGTTGATAGATGGAGTCCGGGCAGGGATGAGTCTTCACGAGATTTGATAGTTATAGCGAGTAGCCTTGAGTTGTACCTTTTATATCATCAGTTGGTTTTAAATCACTTGTAATGTATCATAATAGTTCTTCTATCGACGTTTGATTATTACTGTCCTCGGGTAACCGAGATGGTAATGCCCTTATATGCTAAGGAAGGCCTAGTTAAGGCTCCTCTGGATATGGGGGTGTTACAGCTTGGGTCCCAAAGAGATGGTGATCCGGGTGTGGGCTCAACTTGGACCGAGTATGGGGTCTTGTAAGAGACCAGATGTCGTTGCCGTTGTGGATCCACCGAGGATCTGTTCTGAAGAGGAAGCTTATGCTAGGTGGGCTAGCAAGAAGAACATGGGGAATATGTACCCCGAGGGAAAAGGCAAGGGTAGAATCGAAGAATGAAGACCTTCATTACCCGTTTTATTATTATGTTGTATTAGTGTATGTGTGTTTTTATTATGTTGTATTAGCTATGTATTATGCGTTCTTGTGCTAGTATTACTATGTGAGATGTCTTAGTCCACACTCTAGCTTGGTAAGTGGTGGACTTACTTAGCTTTATTTGTTGTCAAGTTTGTAATCCTTCTCATTATTAATTAACTAAGAGGATTGCTTGTGTTAAAAAAACGTTGTGAACGCTTGTTGTTTCTTCCATCCGTCTTATAAAGGCAATTCATTTTAAATTATCCTAAACATTGCACATGTGAAAGGGATTTTTGTGGGAAGGGAGAAAGGCTCTTTTTTGTTCTTTTTTTCGTGGAAAAAGGAATGCTTCTCCCCCTTTTTTTGGAATTTGTATAGGTGATTGTTTTTTGTGTGTGTGGGGGGAAGGGAGCGTTTTGTTTGCTGCCTGTACCGCTCTGTTGGTTTAGGGACGATAGGGGGTTGATCGGTGTCGTTTGGTTTTGTATTTTTCCAGCAGGGCTTGTGTTTCAGCCCGGAAGTGGGAGCCTTGGTCGCTGATGATTTCATGAGGTACCTTATATTTGTAAATGATGTTGTCTTGGATGAACTTGGCCACTTGTTTGGCGGTCAAGACTGCATATGATTGTGCTTCCACCCATTTTGTGAAGTAACCGATTACGATGAGGACAAAGCAACGTCCCTGGATGTCTATCGGGTTAACTTTGCCGATGATGTTGATGCCCCATATTGAGAAAGGACAGGGTGATGTCATGGTGTATAAAAGGGATGGAGGTATGTGTTGTATGTTGGCAAAGATTTGGCAATTGTTGCAATGTTTGACGTAGTTTATGTAATCGGCTTCCATGGTGGTCAAGTAGTAGCCTAATCAGATGATTTTTCGGGCTAGAATCATTGCGCTCATGTGAGGGCCACATTCTCCGCCGTGGACCTCTTCCATGGCTTTTTTGGCTTTGTGGTGATCGATGTAAAGGAGAAGGATGCGCTAGGTGTTTTTTTGTATAGTTGTTCTTGGTTTATCACGAATTGTGATAAAAGTAAACTATTGGCTCTTTGTTCTCTCATATCATAGTTGGGAGGGAATTCGTTTTTGGTTTTGTAGTTGAGCATGGCTTGGTACCAAGGTTCGACATGGTTCTCCTCGTCGTTGTTGATGGCACAGATGTAAGCTGGTTCACTTCTTCTCTCGACACATAGGGTCAGGGATGTCATGTCGTCGGGTATGTTGACGAGCGTGACAAGTTTTGCTAAGGTTTTGGCAAATTGATTTTCCCCCCATGGCAAGTAGAAGTAGTCGATTTGGTCAAAGAATTCGGGCGTTTGATTGATTTTTGTTTGGTAGGGTGCTAAGTTGTCGCTTTAGATTTTCTTGATCCGAACACTTGATTGATGATGAGTGAGGAATCGCCGTGGTCCCTCAGCTTTCTGATGCCAAGTGTTATGACTGCTTGTAGGCCGATGAGACATGCTTTGTATTCGGCGACATTGTTGGTGACGACGAAGTCTAGCTTGACTGAGATCGGAACGTGTCCCACTTTTGGTGATATTAGAAGGATTCCTACCTCGAAGCCTTTTAGGTTTGACGCACCATCGAATTATTGGTCTCATGCGTCGGTGTCGGCACAAAAGATGTCCTCGTCAGGGAGTGCTCATGTGTCGGTCATCGGATTATCGTTGACGGGATTTTCTTCTAGGAAATCGGCGACTACCCATCCCTTGATAACTTTGAGGGGTATGAATTTGAGGTCAAATTCGGATAGCATGAGTGTCCACCTACACAACCTTCTATTTAGCACGGGCTTTTCGCAGATGTATTTGACGGGGTCCATCTTGGAGTAGATGTGAACCGTGTAGCTAAGCATATAATATTGTAGCTTCTTTGTCGACCAATCTAGGGCAAGGAATGTTTCTTCTAGTTCGGTGTATCTTGTTTCATATTCGATGAACTTTTTGCTGATGTAGTAGTGTTGTGACCATAATTAGCCCCCGAATTAGCCTTGTTCCCATGCTTTTTAGTGCATATTTGGGTCATTTATTGTCTTTAGTTCTTTGTTTTGCATATTCTTTGAGGTTTTGATCCCTTGGTAGGAAGGGAGTGAAAACCTTGTATTTTCATGGCAAAATGAAGCTAAATTGATTGAATTCAATGACCAAGCGTCAAAGAGAAGACAAGATTGGAAGGCCCTTGTATATACTATAGTCGATGGGCAATGATGAGAAAAGATCCTTGCATCCCCGAGGAAATCCTCCAGCATTTTATGAAGAGAAAGGAAGAAAAGAAGAAAGGAAGAAGCTGTAAGAGAATCCGAGCGGATTGCCCACAATCCGCCCGTCCAAAAGGAGCAATCCGAGTGTCTTCCTCAGTTGGACGCCCGTCCAGAACCACCACAATCCGCCCGTCCACCCCACGAATCCGCTTGTCCAACAAGAACACAATCCGCCCGTCCCGTGCCCTGGACGCTCGGATTGTGTGACAGCTATTTCGTCTACTACTTGCTCAAATGAAGGATGCGCATATTTTTCTAAGACCGACGAAAAGGAGACCGGAGTCTCCCTTGAGACCGGCGATTCCTCAAGGACTTAATCGTCATTTAAGCCCTTAGTAAACCCTAATTTATGTACCTAATCCCCACTATAAATACCCTATTAGGCTAATTAGATTATCATGTTTTTCTTAGCAATCTCTAGTGTAGTTTATATTAATCTAATCTCTCTTTAGTCTTGTAATCAACATTTAATCAAGTTTTAATACAAATCTCATTTCCTTAATCTCTCTTTTGTTCATCTTTCATTTTGGGTAATTGAAGATTATTTGGGTTATTATTGGGAGATTGACAACCTTCCAGTCAATCATCAAGTACTTCTATTATTCTTTGCTTTATTATTGGAATCATTAGTAGGTATAATTCTCTTAATCCCTCTTTAATTATTGTTAATTTTCTTCATTTATTCATCATGTCTTACTTTGTTGGTATGATTGACAACCTTGCTAGCATGTTCAACATGATAATGAGTGACTAGTTTCCTTAGCTAGGGTTAATGAGTACTTAGGGGAAACCAACATGGGGGATGGTTCATGCTTAAATTAATATGTTTTCATTGTTTATTTGCTAGCTTGTTGTGATCTCAACTTATGCACATGTTATGTTTGATGAAATGCGAGCCTATAAATGCTTGCATTTTTTACCCATCACCTATCTTTTCAATGAGACTTGTAAGACATAAACCAACTCGAGTCTCATTAGACCATGCATATAGTTGAGTAGGGAAGATTAAGTCGACTTGTAGGTGTTCTATAATCTAATCGATTCGGCTCCGGGGCCCAAACTTTCTTAGGATTGTAAGATATAAACCAACTCGATCCATCACAACAATAATTGCTTGCTTATAATTTGAGAATATGTTTGTATGATCAATTCCCATGAATCCCCTATGACCCCATGACACCCTAGTGCCTTTTATCAATTGTTTACATCCCTTTTTAATCATCTTGCTTGTTTACTTTTATTGCTATTTAGTTTAGTGATCTTCTACTTCAAACCCCAAATTGTGACACCCTTAGACACCACTAGTTTCAATTGAAAATCTCATCTTAATTCCCGTCCCTTGGAATCCGACCTTTACTTGCCTCTTTACTAATTGTAGAGTTGTTTGTGGAGTTATCAATTGTGTTTTGGTCTAGGTGCTCCTAACGACAAGTACCGAAAACTAAACCCTCACAAGAGGTACAACCAACAAAAGGTTACCAAAATCAAACTCCATACAACCAACAAAATGACCAAGGTTTTGATGTTCAAAAATCGGTCCTCCAAATGCAAAAGAATCAACAAGAGTTTTTCACTCAAATGCAAAAGGATAGTCAAGAAAAGGAAATCACCATCAACAACATCCTAGCCATCACCAAAATGTTGGAAACCCAATTGACTCAACTAGCATCTTCAAGCTCACAAAGTCTAAAGGGGCAATTACCACCTCAAAGTAATCCCCCAAGACATGAAACGGTTAGTGACATTCACTTGAGAAGTGGTACAAGGTATGAAGCACTAAAGAAGCAAGTTGAGGATGAAGTTGTGAAAGCTAGTGACAAAGAAGAAGTTGTGCAAAACTCCAAGGATGGAGAACCATCAAAAGAAGAAGTTACAAAGAAAAATGAAGACAAGGCCAAGGAGAAGGAGCCCATTGTGATTAGACTTCCTTTTCCAAGTTGTCAAGCCAATCCCAAATTTGATGACCAACTTGGAAAATTTATGGAAATTGTGAAGAATTTGGAAGTCTCGATTCCTTTCACGGAATTAATCAGTGCCGGCCTATGCAAAGTACATGAAAGACATCCTTACGAAAACGAAGTCGATCCGGAAGCTTGAGACTATCGCCTTCACTAAGGTGAGTAGTGCAATACTTCAAGGGAGTTCACTCCAAAACTTAAAGATCCGAGAAGCTTCTCAATACCGTGTACCATTAGCGACACCACGATCAACAAAGCCTTATGTGATCTAGGGGCTAGTGTGAGTGTTATGCCGTACTCGGTGAGTAAAAGGTTAGGGATGGGAGAGTTTAAATACACCAATATCACACTCCAAATGGCCGATAGATCGACGAAGACACCATTGGGGATATGGGAAGATGTTCCCGTAAGAGTTGGGAAATTTTTCATCCCGGTGGACTTTGTCATTGTTGACATGGAAGAAGACTCTAATATTCCAATCATTCTAGGTAGACCTTTCATGCACACCACGGGTGCGGTGATAGATGTGAAGCATGGAGAGCTCACTCTTGTTGATTCTTTTGCATTTGGAGGACCGCTTTTTGAACATCAAAACCTTGGTCATTTTGTTGGTTGTATGGAGTTTGATTTTGGTAACCTTAGAAAATTTCTTGTGGCATTTGACATTTGAGAACACTTTCTTGCCATTTATTTTGATTTTTGGCTTTTCAAAACTTGACAACTTTTCAACTTTTTGCATTTCTTTGAAACATTTTCAAAGTCACCCCAATTAGTAACGAGGGTGCCTTATATTTGAAGCATAGGAGTGTTTATTTTTTGTTACTCCTCTTTTATTTTGATGCATTTGCAAACTTTTTCTTTTCTTTTCTTTTCATTTCTTGAACTAAAATTTGAACAATTTCTTTTTATTTGTGCCCATTCCCTTTGATGACAAAAATGTGGTAGAACATGGATGAATGATGGTTGCATGGTTTCAAGGGTCACCTTGGAATAATCCGTAGCCAAGGAGTTATCACACCACTAGGTACTCTTGACTAGGCCATAATCCATGGGTCAAAGGATACTAGCATGACACATCCTAGGGTGTTTTACAAGTATGCTAACAAGCAAAGTCTTAAGAAGAAAAAACATCTACTAGGGCCTATATACACTTGTCAAGCTTCTCAAGTAGACGGGTTCGCAAAATTTTCTAACATACAACTACATGCCATGATGCAACTAACATATAAACATCCTAATGCAAATGATTCTACCAACTAATATGCCATATAATCTAAATGCAAGTCCTAAATTCACATTGTTATACCGCATCAATCAAAATAAAGCCACACAGTCATTAACATAAAGAGGAAAAAGGAGATTGGAAAGATCATACCATGCGGTCTTCAATATCGTCATGTCTCGGATGTGGCGTAGTCGATTAATGTGAACAAGGATAGAACAAACACAATATATACAAGTCTACACTACAAAGGAAAAGACTTGTTTTTGGATTTTCCAATTTTTCAATTTTTTCAAATTTTTCGAAATTTTTGAATTTTTAGATTTTTGAATAAAAGTTAGATTAGAATGTCCCATCCCCACACTAATATGGGCATTGTCCTCAATGGCCAAAATGATAGGAAATTATGCAAGTATGATGTATGTATTCTATACTAAATGCAAGCTATACTAATCTACACTACATGATGCATGGGTTTTTGTTTATGACGGAGAGCGTAATTTAGATTACCTCCTGTTGTGTATGCATGTACTTTCCCAAACCGAGATAGACATTATTTCTAATGTCTTGAATTATGGGGTAGTTCATGCACACAAGATGCAATGCATGAAACTAAATGTTGTCATTTTGGAATTTTCAAATGGGAACAATAAAAGAACACCTCAATGTGGCCGAGGTTTTAGTCCTCTATGTTGCTAGGACTCTCCAACCAAAGACAAAGTCAAATATTGTACAATTTAACAAAACATAAACTTCTTTCATGAAAATTGAAAATAAAGAGAGGAGATAAGGAAACTTAACTTAAGCTTGAGATGGGTGCCTCACGCCCGCTCCATCTAGCTATGAAGAGATCTTCTAGAGATCGCCATCATCTCCCTCTAGGTCACTATCCCATATTTCCGTGGATGCATCACTTGTATTAGGGTCCATGAACTCATCCTCTTCGCTACCAAGCTCCATCGTGTCCCCACCGCAAGATTTGTCGCTCCCTTCCTCTTGTCGCCCGTTTGCCCCTTCATTTGCCTTCCCTCCTCACTAATCTTCCCTCTTTGAATCATATCATGGTATTGAGGGTAGAGTGCATAATAATTGTCCACGGTAGCTTAATATTGTCGGAAGTGCAAATCTTGAAGAATTGTCGTTACAAAGTCATCACGGGGGAGGATAAAGGGGTTAGGGTGGTTGTACGGTTGATATGGAAAAGGGTAGGTAGGCACTTTGATTTTCTCATCTTATGGTTGTTGCTCTTGTTGTTGTTGGGGATTGGGTGGTGGTGGTGCTTGCCTTGCTTGGGTTGGGTTTGTAGGGATGAGGTAGGATGGGATTGGTGATAAAGGTCCCCTTCTTGGTGAGATTCTTGGTAGTCCGGTCATTGGTAAGTATATTGGATCACTCCCTTTTGTTATCCACTTGATCCTTTTATCAACCCCCTCAAGGGTTATCCAATGATGATGCACAAGAAGAAGGTCTTCATTTATCCTTGTATTCCCGATAAGAGGAGTATACTCATTAAATTTTGGATTGAAATGCTTTGCAATCTTTGTAATGAGCCCTCCATTAACAATGTGTTTCACCCCATCATCATCACCGTTTCTGAACTTAGCCGACTTTTCGAGTAGCACAAGAGGCGCATTAAAGTGGTACCCACCCCTTCCTTGGATATCGAGATAAGACTCCATGAACATAAGGTTAAGTTCGTTCACTATTGCCGGGTCTCGGCGAGCAAGGAGGGTGCCGAAAAGGAACCGGTAAGTAAGTCTCAAAATAGGATTTTGAATGTGGAAAGCTAGACACTCCTTGATGTACATGAAATCTCGGCTGGTCATGGCCCTCCATAGGGGTGAAACACTATATTTCTTCGGTTTTGATGTCCGGGAAGGCAAGACATCGAGACCAAGCACATTAGCAAATTCCACTAGAGTCATCATTCTTGAAACACTCTCCAACCTAAATTCTATGCATATCGTTCTATTCAAGGTCGTGATTTTCAAGAAGTTTAAAAATTCAAGCACAAGGGATCGGTAAGTTTGCTCGTGCATGTGGAAAAGGGTAGAGAGACCAAACAACTCAAAAAGGGCTTCCATTTGATGGTAAATCCCAAGCTTCCTTAAAGTTCTATGACATAAAAACTTAGTAGGGAGAATGTTCTTACGAAGTAACCGGTGAAAAACGAGTCTTTGCACATCATTGACGAATTCAACATTTGAGAAGTCATCAAGCCTTGTAAGATCCACAATTTCTTCATGCTCCCTCCTTACGGTGTTGACGTGGGAGGTAGAAGAGCTTCCTCTTACTCTTGGTCTTTTTCTATCCCTAAAGGAAGATCCCTTTGGTGTCATTCTTTGATTGTTGAGTTGGATTTTGTTGATTTGTTAAAGTATGAAGATACTCTTTGAGGATTGAATGTTGCTTTTGAAACCCTAGAAATTGGGGCTTTTTGATTTTGTGGAATAAAAGAGTGTTTGGGATATGCTTTGGAGTCATAAGGGGGTGGGTTTTTATAATACAAGTGGAAGGAAGGGTGATGTGTCACAAATTGTGTGGTGGGGTGAATTAAAATTTGAAAATCGGGAGTGAAGGCCGCATGAAGTTGAGCGGACTCGGCACAAGATGCTCGGATTCTGTCATTCTGGGATGATCGGATTCCAGAGAAGACGCTTGGATTCTCTTACAGCGATTTTTTGCAAAAATTTGACGCAGCCAAGACGAGCGGATCGAGCACAAGAGGAGTGTCTTTTCTGGAGAAAAACGAGCGTCTTTTCCCAAAGATGAGCGGATTCTGTGACACGAACTTTTCTTCAAATGCACTGGCAAAAAGACTAGCGGATCCATCTTCAGACGCTCAGACTCCTGGCGGACGAGCGTATTCTTAACAAGACGGTCATCTTTGTACAAACCGAGCGGATTCTCTTTTTGGACACTCGGGTTCCTTGCGGCGGATTCCCTTTGATTTCCTTGACTCCGGTAAAGGCTTTCCCACACTTGAAAATTAGTTCCTTCCTTCATCAAAAATCATTAGTGACCCTCCCTCACTTACTCTCATGGAAAGATTTATGTTTACGTTAAAAGGAATGCAACAAAATTATAAATACAAGTTAGAGGGGTTAGTATATTTACAAGTGGTGGTTTAGGGAGGACTCCACCAAACTCTCCCTTTGACGATTCCTTCAAGGATGAGGAGGCCCGAGGTAGGTGACCTCGACCTCTCCAATAAATTCTCCCTCATAATATGGCTTCAATCTTTGACCATTGACCTTGAATTTGCTTCCATCTTCCGCCTTAATTTCAAAATCCCAATATTTCCCAACCTCGGTGATCACATAGGGACCCATCCATCTAGAGTTCAACATTCCAGGAAAGAGTCGATAGCGGGAATTGAATAGAAGGACTTTATCCCCTTTGTGCAAGGCTTTTTGCTTGATCCTCTTGTCATGAAGCAACCTTGTCCTTTCCTTGTAGATCTTGGCATTCTCATAAGATTGTAGTCGGAATTCATCCAACTCTTGAATTTGAATCATCCTCTTTTGACCACATAATTTGAGATCTAGGTTAAGGGCTCCGATTGCCAAAAAAGCTTTGTACTCCAATTCGATTGGCAAGTTGCATGCTTTTCCATAAACAAGATTGTAAGGGGAGGCTCCTATGGGAGTCTTATAGGCCGTCCTATAAGCCCAAAGAGCGTCATCAAGCTTTGTGCTCCAATCTTTTCGGGTCTTGTTCACCACTTTCTCAAGAATTTGCTTGATCTCTCTATTCAAAACTTCAACTTGACCGCTTGTTTGAGGATGATATCCCAAGCCGGTTCTATTTTGAACACCATACTTGGTCAAAAGGGATGCGAGTTTCTTTTCATGAAAATGCGTTCCTCCATCACTTATGATTGCTCTAGGAACTCCGAATCTCGGGAAGATTATTTTCTTGAAGAGCTTGGAGACCGTGTTCGCATCATCATTTGGGGTGGCAATAGCCTCCACCCACTTTGAGACGTAGTCTACGGCCACAAGGATATACTTATTCCCATTGGATGTCACAAACGAACCTTGGTAGTCGATCCCCCAAACATCAAAGATCTCCACCTCTAGAATGCCCCTTTGTGGCATTTCATTCCTCCAAGAGATATTCCCCGTTCTTTGACAAGCATCACAATGAATGATGAATTCCCTCGTGTTTTGGAACATTGTAGGCCAATAGAAGCCCGATTGAAGAATTTTTGCAATGGTTCTCCTTGCTCCATGGTGCCCACCGTAGGGTGACGAGTGGCATCCTTACAAGATTCCTTGGACATCCCATTGAGGGATGCACCTTCGGTAGAGCCCATCACTACACTCTTTGTAGAGGTTTGGGTCATCCCAAAAGTACCTCTTTACTTCGAATACGAATCTCTTCCTTTGGTTGTAGTCCAAATTTGGAGGGAGTACTCTTCCAACGATATAGTTGGCATAATCGGCAAACCATGGGGTGATATGCCTTTCAAGTTGTGTTTGAATGTCCATCAAGATATCATCGGGAAATGAGTCATTGATCGACGTTTCTCCTTGTTCATCATGAAACCGGATCCTTGACAAGTGATCCGCCACTACATTTTCGGATCCTTTCTTTTCTCTTTTCTCCAAGTCGATTTCTTGAAGAAGAAAAATCCATCTTAACAACCTTGGTTTGGCCTCTTTTTTTATCAAGAGATGTCGGAGAGCACGGTGATCTGAAAAGACAATCACCTTGAATCCAAGTAAGTAGGAACGAAATTTGTCCAAAGCATAAACAATGGCAAGAAGGTCTTTCTCGGTAGTATCATAGTTCACTTGGGAGGGATCAAGAATCTTGCTTATATAATAGATGGCATGAAGAGCTCTTCCTACCCGTTGGCCAAGAACCGCTCCAACGGCGTAGTTACTAGCATCACACATAATCTCGAACGGTAGTTCCCAATTTGGAGGTTGAATGATCGGTGCCGAGATTAGTGCTTCCTTGATTCTATTAAAGGCTTCAACACACTCATCAGTGAAATGGAATTGGGCATTTTTAAGTAAGAGTTGAGTGAGGGGTTTCGCTATTTTTGAAAAATCTTTTATGAAACGGCGATAAAAACCCGCGTGACCGAGAAAACTTCTCACCCCTCTAACATTCACGGGAGGTGGGAGTTTCTCTATCACCTCAACCTTAGCTTTATCGACCTCGATGCCCTTTTCAGAGATTAAATGACCCAAAACAATTCCTTCATTGACCATGAAGTGACACTTTTCTTAATTTAAAACAAGACTAACATCTTCACTTTTTTGCAATACAAGAGAAAGATTATGCAAACATGAGTCAAAGTCCTTTCCATAAACGCTAAAGTCATCCATGAAAACTTCCATTATGGTCTCTCGGTAGTCGGAGAAGACACTCATCATGCATCTTTGCAAAGTGGCGGGGGCATTACATAAGCCAAAAGGCATCCTCCTATATGCAAAAGTACCATAAGGGCATGTGAAGGTGGTCTTAAGTTCGTTGGTCATCCTGGTGTATAGGGATTTGAAAGAATCCCGAATACCCGTCAAGGTAACAAAAGAATTTGTTGGAGGCCAACCTCTCAAGCATTTGGTCAATGAATGGTAGGGGGAAATGATCCATTCTTGTTGCGGAATTCAATTTTCGATAGTCAATGCACATACGCCAACCGGTGATTTTCCTAGTGGGTATTAGCTCATTCTTTTCGTTTGTCACCACCGTGGTACCTCCTTTCTTAGGTACCACTTGAATGGGGCTAACCCAAAAAGAGTCCGATATGGGATATATAATTCCCGCATCAAGTAATTTCATAACCTCTCCCTTGACAACTTCTTGCATGTGGGGGTTTAATCTCCTTTGAAATTGAATGGTAGGTCTATGGTCCTCTTCTAGATGAATTCTATGCATACAAAAGTTGGGACTTATCCCCTTAAGGTCATCTAGACTATAACCTATAGCCTTTTCATGTTGTTTCAACACATCAAGCAATTTTCCCAATTGGATTTCATCAAGTCTATTATTAACAATCACGGGTTGGTCTTTGATTCATCAAGTTAAGCATATTTCAAATTTGGGGGAAGGGGTTTTAAAGTAGGGGTTTGTACCTCACTTTCCTCCTTTTAAGGTTCATTGAGAATTTGCTCCATTTCCATTAGACATTCCATTGTCATGGCATATTCAACTTGTTCTTCGTTCTCATCAATCTCATCACACTCAAATTCCATGACGAATTCCTCTTGCTCTTAAGCTTGTAAGATGTCTTCTAGGATGTGACACGTCTGTCGCGTACCTGTCAAAAATAAAACCTAACGGTCTCAACTAAAATGTAGTAGAGGCAGTCGAGTATCGAATCCTCAGGGAGGTAATGCAACTACAGCTACCTATTTCTAATCCTATGGTAACAATTGGTGTTGATTGAATTTTTGGTTCTAAACTACGGAGTTGAAGGGGAAGAGAAATAAAGCAGAGAGCAGTAAAGCAGGAAAGTGAAATAAAGCAGAGAGCAGTAAAGCAGGAAAGTGAATTAAAACTATCAATAAAAGGGGGACATGTCGGGAATTCGGTTCACTACGGTAGTTCAACAACTTAGTAGTAAATGACTCAGACGAACTAATGCGAGACGGATATTAGAAGGTCCTTTCGGTCCACTTCCCACCCTAAAATACCACTAACTTAACTTTCGTCCTCATTAGGGTAGTCTACTGTTTATAGCAGGCCTATTTAGTCCAATCTTTCGATCCAGGATTAATTATAGCCAAATTAATGGGTGACAGAAGCGTGCACTCAACTAGGTCGGGAATTACAGTTAAATTGCTATAGTGACAGAGTCTCTTTAATCAAATTGTCCAGTTCATTCGTTACGTCGTTATTTTCCTACCGCAGATCCCCTAATCCCAACATGAAAGGGTTTAGCTACTCATATTCTTAATAAAACTAACAGCAAACAATTTTCCAGCAGAAAACATGATGAATAACAATAAATTGCAATAATAGATAAACTAGGGCAAAAGAATAAATAAGGCAAACAAAGAATTAACGCAACAAGAAGGTTAATTATTATTGAAAGAAGAGAGGGAATTACAATCCAAGCAAATTCCGGCGTAAAGAACTCGTAATCCGAGTGAAGCAATCCCAAAATAAAAGTAACAGTTGAAGGAGCAAGAGTAACGTAGGAAATTCTACTGTGGAAACTTAGTTAATAAAAGAAATGATAAAGAATAGATAAAAAGATGACTAACAACCTAGTAAATCATAGGTTAAATAGCCAAACCACAAAGTGTTTATGCGGAAATAGATAAAACACGGACTGATTAAAGCCCATAATGTCGAAAACCTCTCGATCGAGTGGATTAAACCACTCGATCGACCAACATCTCAGCAGAAGTCCCTCGATCGACCAACAGGGTACTCGATCGAGGACTTGGTCATGTGCAGCTTACTCGATCGAGTAAGGAATAGCTCGATCGAGCCTCAGGGAGCCTAGGAACCACTCGATCGACCACCAAACAGCTCGATCAAGCACTTGTATCTTCAATTCAGCTCACGTCTTCACCCAAATGCCTCGTAATGCGTGAAACGACACTTCCAAGTACAGTATCTCACTCTGGGACAATCCCGACTCCTCTAAATGCATGCAAAAAGGACGAAAAGGAGTATGGTTCCGCTACTTCCGCGATTATCCCTACAAAAATGACAAAATACACCAAAGTAGCCAATTCGGGGCAAAATACTATAAAAACAAAGATAGAAATGCATAGAAATACGTCTTTGAAATAGGCCAAAAAGACTATACATTAGGCACGTATCAAATCTCCCCAAACCAAACCTTTACTCGCCCTCGAGTAAACTCAAAACTAAACTAATGGAACGGAAATGATAGCTCAGAGCTAGCTTAACTTGTCTACTTGAACCGATTTAATGCAACAAAATCAACGATTAAAGCTAAGTAGTCAATACGCAAACGAATTATAAGTCGTTCGAAAATAAAGTCGACCTATCAACCTTGCAAGACCAACAAAACCGGACTCTCACGTGGTCACTCTTCTCTCATGAAGCAAAGGGCAAATGTTATATGTAAAAGAGAGAAGAAAAGACAGTCACTCGCCTAATCATGACCTACATAGCATGCATGCAACAAAAATGAAAGACAATTCAAGTACTAACGCACACACTCCAACCGAAAATGTCCGTCACAGCCGAGGATTTGCAAATAATATGGGAATAGTGAGGTTCAGGTGAGAAAAGGCAAAACAAGTTATGGAAATGTGGAGGTAAAAGCGTCAAGCTAGTTCCTAACAGACCATGATAAACCATCCGGATCTCAACCGTCGAAAGACTAAACACAGTGCCCTTCACTTGGCACAAAACTCACTAGACTCAAAGCACAATCTCCTCAAAAATATAGAATAAGAGTGGAGGAGTTAGACGGTCACAAAGTTCCCTTTTTTAAACACCGTCTGAAGATACTAACTGGAACAAACAACCTTTTTTCAATTGTACATCCTCAAACATCTTCTCAACTCTGACAAGAGGGTACAACTTTTTCACAATTTTTTTCTTTCTTTCACGTTTCTCTTTTTTTTCTTTCTTTTTCATTTTCTTTTCTTTCTTTCCTCCTTCCTTAATACAAACACCAACTCCAAACGGGAATTACGGACCAAACTGCAACGGAAAACATACCACAAAAGGACAGACTAACTAGCTTGACTAGGCAGGCTTAGTTTGGAATGTGGCTAATGGGTCAAAAAGGCAAGTTTTGGTCAATGTGGAGCTAAATGGGTGAAGGATGTAAAGAAAGGGGAATTTGCAAGACCCTCCCTGCATGTGACACCAACCACAAACCCGAATATGTGCATTTGACGAGAAATTGAATGTCATAAATGTGCAAATGAGATGAACATGCTATGCAAGGAGTACTACTCTCAAAATTCCTAATGAACTGGTCATGAATGGCACCAGTTATGGCTCTAAAACTCAGAATTTTTAAGTAGTTTGCCAATTTATCAGGTCAAGTCTAGACAGTCAGCTATTATTTGAACAGAAATTCGTAGACTATGCGTATGACGAAGCTAAAAACCATCAATAAAGTGCAAGGCTCAAGTGAATTAACAAGTTATAGTGCAATTTCATCACGGGAATCTACCGTTCCGACTCAACCTAAATGCAAAAATAAACGTGAAAAATTTTTGAATTTAAACATTTTCTAATTTTTTTGGATTTTTGATTTTTTTGAAAATAAACAACAAATGCAAACTGAAAAATTAAACGTGAATGCAAAACAAATGCAGATGCAGACTCAAAAGGATGCAATACCCTCCCCAAACCAAAACGGACAACGCCCTCGTTGTCCTCCATCATACACCAGCAGAAAAATGGTGGATGGGGGTATACAACCAATAAAATAAAAATAAAGGAGACGAAATAAAAAGAGTAAGAGAACATACAAGACACGAACTTCCCCAAACCAGCCAGAAAACTAGGGAAGTGAGTAGACCAGTAGCTACTCGTCGTCGGCACCGCCGTCTCCCAGGTACTCCGACTCAACAAAACGGTCTCCCCAAACCAGCAACAAACAAGGGGGGGACCTCTAGTCGTCATCTCCAGCCTCCTCCGCAGTCGATGAAAACGGGGGGTGAATCCGCAGTCCAGCAGGGAAAAAGGCCTGGTAGGAATAGTGGCCGGTGTAACTCGAATCGAGCTCCCTACCGAGCCGGGCCGCGGCGAAACGTCCCCGCACTGAGACAAGTAGAATCGGTGCTTTGCGGTGGTGACCAAGGCGGAGCTAGTGGCAACAAAGCAGGGGACCACCGCTCGGTCACGGATGGATGGAGGATGAACTCGCGAAAGCGAGAGAACTAGTATCCATCCTGCAAAGTATCAAAGGGCATGATAAGAGAAGATAGCTGCTAACCGTGGCTAAAATGAAGCGTTAACCAAAGATGTGACAAAAAAAAAGAATGGCCCTATTAGTCGAAACAATCGACGTACAGCAATCAAAACCCAATAATTCCTCAAAAATTCGAAATACAGCATGTGAGTGGTGGTGATATGATAAAATAATGACTGCTAAAGGGGCTAATACATCATGAAAACCAAACATGGGAGCATGTATGACTCCTAGCAGTCGAGGACTTCTACTCACAGCACGGGATTTCCCAGTGATTCACAGCGTGTAATGGGGATAGGGGACGGAAAAGCAGATAACAGCAGCAACAAGTAGTCAAGAGCTGCAGTTAGACATAGCATGGCAGCATAAAACCGTCTGACAGTCGACAAATTTCGACTTACAGGAACCCTAATCGCGGAAATCGCGCAAAATTCAAATTAAACATGTAACAACAGCGAGGAATTGCGAAAAGATCATCAACAAGCTAATTAAGGGCATATAAACACGATTAAGTCGAAACAAAATCGACTAGACATGGATTTTCGAACCCTAATTCAAATCACCTCAAGAATTTCGAATTAAATGAAAAGAAATTGCAAAGAGTGTGAAAGGAAACTTACTTGATGATGATTAACCTACAATAAGCAAGTAAACTTCAAATAACAAGCAACAAAGGCGGATTTTCGATCGAAAAACCGCGAACCCTAATTCCCTTTAAAAACCGCGAAAACGAGCACAAAAGAGGGGGAAAATAAGGGGCTATTGAAGATTAATTAGCTAGCAATAGAATGTAGGTGACGGATTTGATAATTTTGGGCAAGAAATGGGGATTTGGGGGAGATGGAAATCGCAATTAGGAAGGGGTTAGAAGAAATTAGGGATAAAAATAGAAATGAAAACTGAAATAAGGAGTTAAGTATAGGAAACTCCCGTGTCCTATTCATACCACTCGATCGAGTGGTTTTTAAATCACTCGATCGAGGACTGTTGATATCCCTCTGTTCGATCGAGTAAGAAACCTCTCGATCGACCTGTTCCTCTTGGCCTTTCTCGATCGAGTAACCAGCAAGCTCGATCGAACCAACTTCCACTCGATCGAGTACAAAAAGTACTCGATCGAGGGCTTCCTCTTGTAGACTCTTTGAATTTCGTCCCTTCTTCCTCGAATTGCGTGAATCTTCCCCAAACCTGCGTAAAACATAACCAAACACATCCCAAAATACCAAAAACGCATAAAACACAGTCTATAGTCTTAGTCTAAGCTAAAGGATTGTCTAAACTAATTGTCCTAATTAAAAATGTAATAAAGAAATTCAAAAGAAATTCAAACAATTATCTATTACAATTTGTTACACGGGGCATTTCCCCGTTTAATTCCCATCAGCTTTTAGTAGCCCCTTCGTGGGCTTCTGACTGGAGGACGTCACTTCAGCGATACTGACCGTCCTCTTTGATTTCCATGAGCTTGAATTACTGTTTGCAAGAGGAGGAGGAACATAGTTCCAATCTATGTAGGTTCGAACTGTCTTCGTTCTCGCCCCTCTGTCATCTTCTTTGGCATCCTTGGCTCCAGTTTGATTGATAGTGGTTGCACCACGTCCCTTGACAGCTCCTTTCTTGCCTTCATCTGTACCTGCAGTAAGGAAAACAGACGAATTTTCCTCCTTTTTGCTCTCAGTATGAGGCGGAGGGTTAACAATAACAGCAATATTCTCCAAATTTTCATCTGGAGTGTCAATAATAGGGTCGACAGAAGAGAGGGCATTGCAAGGCTGAGCTTGCATGGGAGCCCTCCGGAACTTGGACTGATGAAAAGTCAGCTCCTCGTCCCCTACCTGAAAGGTCAAAGTCTTCCCCCCGACGTCTATTACTGCACGGGCAGTGGACAAAAATGGTCTCCCTAAAATGATAGGGGTGTGCACATCTTCGGGGATATCTAAGACGACAAAATCAACGGGAATAAAGAACTTCCCGATCCGAACAGCACACGTCTTCTCGCTACACCTAGTGGCCGTGATAGACTACGGTCGGCCATCTGGACAGTCATGTTGGTGCAACTCAGCTTTGTCACACCAAGTCTCTTAGCTAGAGACAAAGGTAAAACACTTACGCTAGCGCCTAGATCGCATAGCGCATTATCAATCAATTGCATACCGATGTGACAAGGGATCGAAAAACTACCCGGGTCTGATTGCTTAGGAGGTAGCTTATTTTGAAATAGGGCCGACCCCACCTCGACCAAAGCTACGGTCTCATTATCATTTATAGTCCTCTTACGTGCTAAAATCTCTTTCATAAATCGTAAATAAGAGGGTACATTAGTCAGCAATTCAGTGAACGGCACGGAAACTTCCAAGCTTTTCAAGAGTTCAACAAATTAGCCAAACTGTTGATTAATCTTGGTATTCTGCAGCCGCCTCGGGAAGGGAACCGTAATTGGAATCTCGAGTCCCTTGTTTCTCGCCTCCAAAGTGTCTTCCGGAGCAAGTTCGGTGTCCTTTGGACGCTTCTTACCTCTCGAACGAGGCCTTTCTGGTAATTCCTCGCTTAAACGAGCACTAGCAGGCTCTCGAATAAGCTTCCCGTCATCAGTATCACTCGATCGAGCAATGTGCTCACTCGATTGAGCGGTTTCTTCACTAGTCACGTCGATCGATCGAGCAAACTTACCACTCGATCGACCAACCTCATCATCTTTCTTCACTCGATCGAGCAGGGATTCTACTCGATCGACCAGCTTCTTCACTATTTCCACTCGATCGAGCATCGACTTGATCGATCGAGTAACTCTGTGTCGTGAGTCCTTTTCTCTTAACGAACACTGTTCATCATCGTGAGAGCTTCCCTTGGGTCGATTTACGTCCATCCGGTCCCTCATAAGAAAGACCGCTTCTCAACTCTATCAGATGCACCGTCTCATTTGGGTTCTTGTCATTTTGAGTCGGTAAATGACCGGGCTTCCTTGAGGATTGATTTTCAGCCAGTTGTGCAACTTGAGTCTCAAGTGCCTTGAATGCCGTGTCCTTCTGTTGTAATTGCTTTGCAATTGACTGCATCATGGACTTTAACTCACCTATCTCACTCACCCCACTAGATGACGAAGCACCTTGGTTAGGAGGGTTGAAAGACGGAGGCTTCTGATAGCCTTGTTGCTTCTGGTGTGGAGGAACATAGGGCTGTTGCGGCTGATTTGGAGGGGCAGTGGGGTTGAGTACGTTCTGGTTACTCCACCTCAAATTGGGGTGGATATTCGGCTCGTAATGAGTGTTGTTTTGCCTGTAATGTTGAAAGGCAGCACATTGCTCATAAGGACTAGGACAATAATCAGAGACATATCCATCTACCCCACATCTTGTACAGACGAAAGGACCGTCTGTCATAGCATTAACCTGGTACATCCCTCCCTTGAGATCGCCCCCTAATTCATACTTGTCAAACCTCGCGGTAAGGGCTTCTAATGCGGCTACTGAAGAGGATTCAGCGGCTCTCCTTTGGTTTCCTCTTGAATTCCCATATTCAGCCCTATGAGTGGCTAAATCATCTATGATTTTCCATCCCTTGGTCGCTCCCAAGTTGTCAGCAAATCGACCGTTGGCTGCAGCATCTAATATAGCCCTCTGATCATCATATAAACCATTGTAAAAATGGTTACACAGGCTCCACTTTTCGAAACCGTGGTGCGGTATGGTCCGCACCAGTTTCTTAAATCGAAGCCATGCCTCGTGGAAGTTCTCGTCAGGCCCTTGTTTGAAACTTGTTATCTGAGCTCTGATGGCGATGGTTCTCGAAGCAGAGAAGTACTTCTTATAAAACGCCAATGCTAGCGAATTCCAATCTGTTATGCCGTGAGCGGCTCGGTCCAAGTCCCTATACCACTCCCTTGCAAAGATCGCGAGTGAGAAGATGAACATGGTTTCTTTTATCCGATCACCATCACGCCGGTAGGAGGGGGGTATGGAGCAGCGATAATCAATGAAGGTCTCCATATCTTTGAGCCGCATCTTGATTGCGGCTCCCCCGAACTGATTTTTCTCGACCATATTGATGTATGCAGGCTTTGGCTCGAACTTCCTAGCATCTCCCGGCAGTTCGAACCCTTTATAGAGATTGTCAGCCGTGGGCTCGGAGTGACTAGCAATGGTTGCTTCCTCGACCATTTCGGGAAAATCTGGGAAAGTAATAGACTCAACTGATGAATTGGAAACTGGAGAAGACGGTGGATTGTCTTCGAAAAGCTCGTTCTCGTAAAAGCTACCACGAGAACTAGGCTCTTCCTCTGCCTGTTGTTCTTGAAATAGTCTCTTTTTTACGTGCAGAGATCTCTCAATCTCGGGATCAAAAGGTAGTAGTGGACCACCTTGCGACCTGCGCATAAGAAGAAACTACAGACAAGATATAAGAATAGTCTAAGGAACGATGTTCCTTAAACTAAAAGAAGAATTAAAAATAAAACAGCTAGTAAATTGAACAATTGCCTCCCCGGCAACGGCGCCAAAATTTGACACGTCTGTCGCGTACCTGTCAAAAATAAAACCTAACGGTCTCAACTAAAATGTAGTAGAGGCAGTCGAGTATCGAATCCTCAGGGAGGTAATGCAACTACAGCTACCTATTTCTAATCCTATGGTAACAATTGGTGTTGATTGAATTTTTTGTTCTAAACTACGGAGTTGAAGGGGAAGAGAAATAAAGCAGAGAGCAGTAAAGCAGGAAAGTGAATTAAAACTATCAATAAAAGGGGGACATGTCGGGAATTCGGTTCACTACGGTAGTTCAACAACTTAGCGAAAATGAAATGACTCAGGCGAACTAATGCGAGACGGATATTAGAAGGTCCTTTCGGTCCACTTCCCACCCTAAAATACCACTAACTTAACTTTCGTCCTCATTAGGGTAGTCTACTGTTTATAGCAGGCCTATTTAGTCCAATCTTTCGATCCAGGATTAATCATAGCCAAATTAATGGGTGACATAGAAGCGTGCACTCAACTAGGTCGGGAATTACAGTTAAATTGCTATAGTGACAGAGTCTCTTTAATCAAATTGTCCAGTTCATTCGCTACGTCGTTATTTTCCTACCGCAGATCCCCTAATCCCAACATGAAAGGGTTTAGCTACTCATATTCTTAATAAAACTAACAGCAAACAATTTTCCAGCAGAAAACATGATGAATAACAATAAATTGCAATAATAGATAAACTAGGGCAAAAGAATAAATAAGGCAAACAAAGAATTAACGCAACAAGAAGGTTAATTATTATTGAAAGAAGAGAGGGAATTACAATCCAAGCAAATTCCGGCGTAAAGAACTCGTAATCCGAGTGAAGCAATCCAAAAATAAAAGTAACAGTTGAAGGAGCAAGAGTAACGTAGGAAAATTCTACTGTGGAAACTTAGTTAATAAAAGAGATGATAAAGAATAGATAAAAAGATGACTAACAACCTAGTAAATCATAGGTTAAATAGCCAAACCACAAAGTGTTTATGCGAAAATAGATAAAATACGGACTGATTAAAGCCCATAATGTCGAAAACCTCTCGATCGAGTGGATTAAACCACTCGATCGACCAACATCTCAGCAGAAGTCCCTCGATCGACCAGCAGGGTACTCGATCGAGGACTTGGTCATGTGCAGCTTACCTGATTGAGTAAGGAATAGCTCGATCGAGCCTCAGGGAGCCTAGGAACCACTCGATCGACCACCAAACAGCTCGATCAAGCACTTGTATCTTCAATTCAGCTCACGTCTTCACCCAAATGCCTCGTAATGCGTGAAACGACACTTCCAAGTACAGTATCTCACTCTGGGACAATCCCGTCTCCTCTAAATGCATGCAAAAAGGACGAAAAGGAGTATGGTTCCGCTACTTCCGCGATTATCCCAACAAAAAGGACAAAATACACCAAAGTAGCCAATTCGGGGCAAAATACTATAAAAACAGTATAGAAATGCATAAAAATACGTGCTGAAATAGGCCAAAAAGACTATACATTAGGCACTTATCAGGATGGATTGCTCATTTTCTATAGGTTGGTATGCTTCCACAAAGATGTTATGTACTAATTCGGATTGCTCAAGAGTAAGTTCTTTGTTGGCTAGAGCGGCCTCAAAAAGTTCTACCTCCAATTCCCAATACATATTTTTAGCCTCACTTGCTTCCAAGGCTTCCAATGCTTGCATGGGGTCTTTGAAGAAAGGTATACTTAAGTGGTCCTCTACAAAACAATCTATAAGGTCCATCTTGCAAAATATCGAACAACTTGAAAATAGTTAGAACAAACCTTGAGGAGTTTTACTTCCCCAAGGCAAAGAAAGACACGGCTAATAACTATTTAAGAAAATCTAAATCAAGTTAACACCGTCCCCGGAAACGGCGCCATTTTTGGTCGGTACCCCTTGTGAGGGTTTAGTTTTCGGTACTTGTCGTTAGGAGCACCTAGACCAAAACACAATTTATAACTCCACCAACAACTCTACAATTAGTAAAGAGGCAAGTAAAGGTCGGATCCCAAGGGACGGGAATTGAGATGAATTTTCAATTGCAACTAGTGGTGTCTAAGGGTGTCACAATTTGGGGTTTGAAGTAGAAGATCACTAAACTAAATAGCAATAAAAGTAAATAAGCAAGATGATTAAAAAGGGATGTAAAAAATTGATAAAAGGCACTAGGGTGTCATGGGGTCATAGGGTATTCATGGGAATTGATCATACAAACATATTCTCAAATTATAAGCAAGCAATTATTGTTGTGATGGATCGAGTTGGTTTTTATCTTACAATCCTAGGAAAGTTTGGGTCCCGGAGCCGAATCGATTAGAATGTACAACACCTACAAGTCGACTTAATCTTCCCTACTCAACTATATGCATGGTCTAATGAGACTCGACTTGGTTTATGTCTTACAAGTCAAATTGAAAAGATCGGTGATGGGTAAAAAATGCAAGGATTCATAGGCTCGCATTTCATCAAACATAACATATGCTTAAGTTGAGATCAAAACAAGCAAATAAACTATGAAAACATATTAATTTAAGCATGAATCATCCCCCATGTTGGTTTCCCCTAATTACCCATTAACCCTAGCGAAGGAAACTACTCACTCATTATCATGTTGAACATGCTAGCACGGTTGTCAATCATACCAACAAAGTAAAACATGATGAATAAATGAAGATAATTAACAATAATTAAAGAGAGATTAAGAATATTATACCTACTAATGATTCCAATAATAAATCAAAGAATAATAGAAGTACTTGATGATTGATTGGAAGGTTGTCAATCTCCCAATAATAACCCAAATAATCTTCAATAACCCAAAATGAAAGATGAACAAAAGAGAGATTAAGGAAATGAGATTTGTATTAAAACTTGATTAAATGTTGATTACAAGATTAAAGAGAGATTTGGTTGATATAAACTATATTAGAGATTGCTAAGAAAAACATGATAATCTAATTAGCCTAATGGGGTATTTATAGTGGGGATTAGGTACATAAATTAGGGTTTACTAAGGGCTTAAATGAAGATTAAGTCCTTAAGGAATCGCCGGTCTCAAGGGAGACTCCGGTCTCCTTTTCGCCGGTTTAGAAAAATATGCGCATCCTTCATAAAACATGTAGAAGACGAAATAGCTGTCACACAATCCGAGCGTCCAGGGCACGGGACGGGCGGATTGTGGTGATTCTGGACGAGCGGATTCGTGAGGTGGACGGGCGGATTGGGGTGGTTCTGGACGAGCGTCCAGCTGAGAAGACGCTCAGATTGCTCCTCTTGGACGGGTGGATTGTGGGCAATCCGCTCGGATTGTCTTACAGCTTCTTCCTTTCTTATTTTCTTCCTTTCTCTTCATAAAATCCTTGAGGATTTTCTCGGGGATTCAAGGATCTTTTCTCATCATTGTCCATCTACTATAGTATGTACAAAGGCCTTTTAATCTTGTCTTCTCTTTGATGCTTGGTCATTGAATTCAATCAATTTAGCTTCATTTTGCCATGAAAATGCAAGGTTTGTACTCCTTTCCTACCAAGGGATCAAAACCTCAAAGAGTATGCAAAAGAAAGGACTAAAGACAATAAATGACCCAAATATGCACTAAAAAGCATGGGAACAAGGCTAATTCGGGGACTAAATATGCTCAAATTATGGTCACATCATGTATATATTGTGTTTGTTCTATCCTTGTTCACATTGATCGACTACGCCACATCCGAGACATGAGGATATTGAAGACCGCATGGTATGATCTTTCCAATCTCCTTTTTCCTCTTTATGTTAACGACTATGTGGCTTTATTTTGATTGATGCGGTATAAACATTGTGAATTTAGGACTTGCATTTAGATTATATGGCATATTAGTTGGTAGAATTATTTGCATTAGGATGTATATATATTAGTTGCATCATGGCATGTAGTTTGCATGTTAGAAACTTTTTGCGAAACCATCTACTTGGAAAGCTTGACAAGTGTATATAGGCCCTAGTAGATGCTTTTTCTTCTTCAGACTTTGTTTATTAGAATACTAGTAAAACACCATAGGATGTGTCATACTAGTATCCTTTGATCCATGGATTAAGGCCTAGTCAAGAGTACCTTGTGGTGTGATAACTCCTTGGCTACCGTTTATTCCAAGGTGACCCTTGAAACCATGCAACCATCATTCATCCGTGTTCTACCCATTTTGTCATCAAAGGGAATGGGCACAAAAAGAAATTGATTTAAGTTCGAAAAGTGAAAGAAAGTTTACAAAATGCATCAAATGAAAAAAAGAGCAAAAATAGACTCTTAAAACTTCAAATATAATGCAGCCCCACTACATATGGGGTGACTTTGAAAATGTTTCAAAGAAATGCGAAAAGTTGAAAGTTGTCAAGTGTTGAAAAGCCAAAAATCAAAAGAAATGGCAAAAGAAAGTATTCTAAAATGTTATATGCCACAAGAAATTGGAGGGAAAAACAAAAACAAAAAAAAATTCCCAAAATGAAACTCAAATATATATCGATCCCTTTATCCATCGTATCCATTTTTGTGCATGATAGAGAGGGGACGACCCTTCTTCTTATCTAGGCAAGAAATTGGCAATCCGCCCGTCCAAAAGGAGCAATCCGAGCGTCTTCCTCAGCTGGACGCCCGTCCAGAACCACCACAATTCGCCCGTCCACCCCACGAATCCGCTCGTCCAACAAGAAGACAATCCGCTCGTCCCGTGCCCTGGATGCTCGGATTGTGTGACAGCTATTTCGTCTTCTACTTGCTCAAATGAAGGATGCGCATATTTTTCTAAGACCGGCGAAAAGGAGACCGGAGTCTCCCTTGAGACCGGCGATTCCTCAAGGACTTAATCGTCATTTAAACCCTTAGTAAAACCTAATTTATGTACCTAATCCCCACTATAAATACCCCATTAGGCTAATTAGATTATCATGTTCTTCTTCGCAATCTCTAGTGTAGTTTATATTAATCTAATCTCTCTTTAATCATGTAATCAACATTTAATCAAGTTTTAATACAAATCTCATTTCCTTAATCTCTCTTTTGTTCATCTTTCATTTTTGGTAATTGAAGATTATTTGGGTTATTATTTGGAGATTGACAACCTTCCAATCAATCATCAAGTACTTCTATTATTCTTTGCTTTATTATTGGAATCATTAGTAGGTATAATTCTCTTAATCCCTCTTTAATTATTGTTAATTTTCTTCATTTATTCATCATGTTTTACTTTGTTGGTATGATTGACAACCTTTCTAGCATGTTCAACATGATAATGAGTGAGTAGTTTCCTTAGCTAGGGTTAATGGGTAATTAGGGGAAACCAACATGGGGGATGATTCATGCTTGAATTAATATGTTTTCATAGTTTATTTGCTTGCTTGTTGTGATATCAACTAATGCACATGTTATGTTTGATGAAATGCGAGCCTATGAATCATTGCATATTTTACCCATCACCTATGTTTTCAATGAGACTTGTAAGACATAAACCAACTCGAATCTCATTAGACCATGCATATAGTTGAGTAGGGAAGATTAAGTCGACTTGTAGGTGTTGTACATTCTAATCGATTCGGCTCCGGGACCCAAACTTTCCTAGGATTGTAAGATAAAAACCAACTCGATCCATCACAACAATAATTGCTTGCTTATAATTTGAGAATATGTTTGTATGATCAATTCCCATGAAACCCCTATGACCCCATGACACCCTAGTGCCTTTTATCAATTGTTTACATCCCTTTTTAATAATCTTGCTTGTTTACTTTTATTGCTATTTAGTTTAGTGATCTTCTACTTCAAACTCCAAATTGTGAAACCCTTAGACACCACTAGTTGCAATTGAAAATCTCATCTCAATTCCCGTCCCTTGGGATCCGACCTTTACTTGCCTCTTTACTAATTGTAGAGTTGTTTGTGGTGTTATAAATTGTGTTTTGGTCTTGGTGCTCCTAACGACAAGTACCAAAAACTAAACCCTCACAAGAGTTACCGACCAAGTAGATGGCTTGTTCTTAGCCGTCGACTGTTTGTGCTAGCATTGCTCCTATGGCCGTGTCGGTGACAATCAGGTATAGGCATAACTGGATAAGGGAATTCCCTGCTGAGGTGGCATGAGGACATGAGGCTTGGATAAGACTTCATTTATCGTGTCGAAGGCCTTTTGACAATCGTCGTCCCAATCAGTGTGATCGGAGGGGCAGAGCTCCTTCAAAATTGGTTCGCAAATCATAGTGAGTTTAGCTATGAAGCGGCTGATGTATTGGACTTGACCGAGAAATCTCCGAATCTCCTTCTCGTTCTTAGGCCGAGGCATTTGTTAGAGAGCTTTGATTTTTGTAGGATCAATTTCGATGCCCCTTTTGCTGACGACGTGTCCCACGATTTTTCCGGAGATGACTCCGAATGCACACTTCTGAGGATTTACTCTCATGTTTTATTTTCGAAGGCGAGAGAAGAACTTTCGAAGGGCGCTGATGTGGCCATCTCGCTCTTTTTATTCGACGATCATGCCAACGACATATACCTCCACCTCCTTGTGCATCATGTCGTGTAGGAGAGTGGTGGCGGTTCTTTGATAAGTTGCTCCGGCGTTGATTAGGCTAAAGGGTATGACGGTGTAGCAATATATACCCCACCGTGTAGTGAATGCGGTTTTGTGCATGTTTTCCTCAACCATCTTGATTTGGTTGTACTCAGCATACCCATCCATAGATGATAATAGGGCGTGCTCGGCGGTGTTATCCACCAAGATTTCAACACGTGGTAGAGGAAAGTCTTCTTTTGGACTTGCTTGTCAAGGTATCTGAAGTCGACACAGTCTCGGATTCTCACTTCTTTCTTGGGTACGGGAAGTATGTTAGCCACCCAATCGGAATATTCAGAAACTTTGATGAATCCGGCTTTGAATTGTTTGTCTACCTCTTCTTTGATTTTCAGGACCCATTCAGGGCGCATACGGTGCAACTTTTGCTTCACAGGTTTAGCTTCGAGCTTAATGGGTATCCTGTGCTCTGCAATCTCTCAGTCGATCCCAGGTATGTCTTTGTAGGACCATGCGAATATGTTATTGTATTCGTGTAGGAGGTCGATGAATTGTTGTCTTTCCGAGGGGTCAAGGGTGGTCCCTATCCTATGTTCTTGAGGTGTATTGTCGGTCCCTACGTTGATAGGTTCAGTCTCCTCAATGATGGGTATCCTGTCTTCTCATCTGTCAAGTTCTTTGGCTAGGTGAGGTGGTTAGTCACTCAGGTCAAATTCCTCATATTTGTTCAGAATTGCATTGCAGTTAAATTGAGACGAGTGATAAGCAAACTTAGCATTCATTAAGTCGACATGAGCGAAAAGCTCGGATAGGACAGACATCTCATGGGCAGTCAGAGGCGACACAGTATAGGAGGTGGCCCATGGAACAAGCTCTGGGTTGCTGATGAGTCATAATTATATACATATTTATGCCTCCCCTTAGTTACTTTTGATACGGTTTTCGTGCTAGTTTATATTAATTACATGCCTTTTATGCTAGAATGTCGATACGTCCGCTGTTTGGTGTTGAATGCAGGAATGATGCATTTACAGAGCAAAGGAATGAAATGAGCACCGTGGAGTGGGCATGAAGGAATGCACTGAGCATGGCACGGGAATGTAATAGAATAAATGAAGAGAGGTGAAGAAGACAACAAGAAAAAAAGAGATGAAACAGTGAGAGTCCTCGATCATGCCTAAGTAGACTCGATCAACTAAAAATGTACACGATCGAGTGCACTCAAGCTCGATTAAGTACAGACTAGTTTCAGGGTTTTTCCGCAATTTCCATAAGTCGGTTATGTTTTACTATAAATATCCAATTCATACACTATGTTATATTTACGCTTTATTTTACCAAGCTACGTAAATTTTACCCTAGAAACTCTCTAAAAACTCCTTGGTTAGTTCTATTATTATTGTCTACGGATCTAAGAATTCTCTATTACAGTATTATTGTTGATCTTCTTCTATTATTAATCATTCATTTATCGTTCATCTTTTATGCTTTTAATTATGTCTTCTATTGTTATTGTTATTGTTATGCTTTCTAGTATGCGTAGGTAAACCTCTAATCTAGGGTGAAAGGGGATCCAGGTTTTTAGAAGGGGGATTAATTAATGAATTGATAGTTAAATTGCTTATTCGTTGTTGTTCAGTTGATTGTTCTTCATCTAGTTAGTTAATTACTGACCAGGGTTAATTGACTAGTATAGCGAAATGAGACTTTCACCGACCGGGTTAGAAACAATATAGGATGCGATAACTAAATACAGATAATTTAATGATAGTGATAGCATGTTAAATTAGATCTAAAGGGAATATTAAATCGACCGATCATATAACCTTAAAAAACGTAATTAGGTCTGTTAATGAATTAAATCTCACCCCCGGATAACTACCTAGTGAACTTGATCCCTAGACTCTTTAAAATTATTGAATTTGTCTTTTATTTACATCGTAATTAGTTTTTAGTAAACCAATCAAATCCTTCAAGAAAACGGTTACTTTAAGACGAACTTAAATAATAGCAAACTAGAATAATTAACTCGCCTCCCTGTGGATTCGACCCTTTCTTGCCACTAGCTACTAGTTAGTAGTAATTTAGGATTTATTTTGATAGGCCAACGACTGAAAATACCTTTATCAAATTTGGCATCGTTGCCTGGGAGGCAAAAAAAATTTTCTGTTTGTTTGTGTTTATTTTTGTCTTTTTGTCTCAGGGAGCATTAGTTCCTTGAAACAGTTTGATATTTCTGTTGTTGTTTTCGTGTGTGCCCGGGTCTAACAGGTCAGAGATTGTTCTTTTTGATCCCGAGCCAGAGAAGACTTTTCGCTATAGACGAAAATTTCAAATAGAAGTAAGTCATGTGGAAGATATGAGTACACTTGACTACGAGCATTTTAATTTCGCAGAAGACTCGTCCTTTGAAGAGGACACATTAGTTTCTGCACCCGTTATTTCTACGTTATTAAAGATGCCGACCTTGGCAAGTCATTCCGAACCCATCATTGATTATATTCCTAAAAGCTTTAAGCTCCCTACCACTGATAAAGCAAAATTTGAGATCAAACCGTCTTGTATAAGCCTGGTAGAGCGAAATTTATTTGGAGGAAAAGCTGGTAAGGACCCTGTCAAGCACATGGAGAAATTTGTCACATATTGATGTTCTATTCCCTTGACTGCTGGAATGACTCAATGTAATACACGCCTTGTTAGGGACCCGTTGACCGTCGCTGACTGACCTTAGACACATGTCAAGACCTTTGGGAAACCTTATTAGTTCGATCTTATGTTATAGTAACCTTTGGGGATTAGGAGGCTCGATCTAGCGAGGGCTACTCGATCGAGTAGCTCTGTGACTCGATCTAGTAAAGGCAACTCGATCGAGTAAGTTCCATACTCAATCGAGTAAGTGGAGTTCAATGGTAAGATATAAATCATGAAGCCGTGAAACTAAAATCAGTTTCATTTCATTTCTCCTAAACCTAATTGTCGATACATCTCTCTCTTTCACCAATCTTCATCCTTTGGAGCCCTTTGTGAGTTGAGATACCATGAGAATGGGAAGTGTGAGTCGGGTAGCGGTCTTATCGCCGGAACACGCGTCGGTAAGTTATCATCATCGTCTTCCTTAGTTTTGGTTATGGTTGTGTTAGTAGTAATAGGGTTTGTCAGATTGTTTGTAATAGGTGGTAATGGTGGTTGCTTGTCGTAATATGGTCGTATGTGGTCGGTCCGCTTTGAGCTTAGATTTCGGTAACTTGTCGTTAGGAGCACCAAGACCAAAATAATATTTATAACTTCAAAAACAACTCTACTATTAGTAAAGAGGAAAGTAATGGTCGGATCCCAAGGGACAGGTATTGATGTAAGATTTTTGATTACAATTACTGGTGTCTAGGGGTGTCACAATTTGGGTTGAGATAAGAAGATCACTAAACTAAATAACAATAAAAGTAAACAAGCAAGATGACTAAAACGAGATGTAAACGATTGATTTAAAGCACTAGGGTGTCATGGGTTCATAGGGGATTCATGGGAATTGATCATACAAACATATTCTCAAATTATAAGCAAGCAATTATTGTTGTGATAGGATCGAGTTGGTTTATATCTTACAATCCTAGGAAAGTTTGGGTCCCGGAGCCGAATCGATTAGATTGTACAACACCTACAAGTCGACTTAATCCTCCCTTCTCAACTTTGTGCATGGTGTAATGAGACTCGAGTTGGTTTATGTCTTACAAGTCTCATTGAAAAGGTAAGTGATGGGTAAAAAATGCAAGGATTCATAGGCTCACATTTCATCAAACATAACATGTGCATAAGTTGATATCACAACAAGCAAGCAAATAAATTATGTGAACATATTAGATTAAGCATGAATCATTCCTCATGTCGGGTTCCCCTAATTCCCCATTAACCCTAGTTAAGGAAACTACTCACTCATTATCAAGTTTAACATGTTAACAAGGTTGTCAATCATATTAACAAAGCAAAACATGATGAATAAGTAAAGATGATTAACAATAATTAAAAGGGATTAAGAGATTTACACCTAATGATGATTCCAAAATAATAAGCAAAGAATAATAGAAGTAGTTGATGAATGATTGGAAGGTAGTGAATCCTCCAAAATAAACCCAAATAATCTTCAATTACCCAAAATAAAGGATGAACAATAGAGAAATTAAGGAAATGAGATTTGTATTAATACTTGATTAAAAGTTGATTACGAGATTAAAGAGAGATTAGAATAATTTTAGTAATGCCCAAATCGATTTAGAATGAATGAATGTTGCTTTTTATCCTAAAAATCGACTCAAAACCTGAAGATGTTGGTGTTTGAATCACTTGTTCTTGCAAAAGGAGTGATTAATTTTTGTTGTGGGGATGTTTGGATTTGATTTGGTTGAATTTGGTTGAGGGAATTTGTTTTTGTTGATGGAGAGGATGAGGGTTTTGGGATTTTGGGATTTTGGGTAGTGTTTGTATTTTGAAGAAATGAGAATGAATGGGAGAGGAGGGTTTAAAATGATTCGTTAATTTTGAACCTGCAGTGGGAGACAAGCGGATCAGGGGTCGGGACACTAGGATTCTTCAGAAAACGGTTAAGAAAAAGATGCCACAGGACGAGTGGACCGCAGGAAAGACGAGCGGATTCCTTCTGCTTAGGACGCTCGAATTCCTTTCCTGGGGGAAATCCCAGAATTTGGCAGCAAAAAGACGAGTGTCTTTCTTGCTCGACGACCGTCCAGACTAAGATGAGCGTCTTTCAGGCTGGGACGCTCGGATTAACAGTCAGACCCAAATATTAATTTCTGCAGCTTCACCAAACGAGCGTCTGATGGCTTGTACGCTCGCATTTCTTCAGGACGAGCGGATTATCCCTCAGGCCGCTCGGATTCTTCGTTGACCACACAGACTCAGGTCCATCCGTGGGTGCTTCGTAACCTGTGTCATTTCATATTTCGATTCTTGTGTTCTTCATTGTAGGGGCACTACAAAGGTATGAATAGCCTAGGCAATTGCTATCCCCACACTAACTCAAAGCACTACACATTAATAAATTCATAAGTCCCTCCCTCACTTCTCTCAAAATGATGAATATCTTGATCTAGGCATAAAAATGTAAATCCAAAAATGACAAAAATGCAATAGAATAATTGAAATGCAAGTTAGGGAGTTAAAGTATTTACAAATGGTGGTTTAGGGAGGACTCCACCAAACTCTCATCCAATATGAGATGTCAAGGGGGCATGTTCAAGGTGTTGTTGGTGTTACTCAACACCTTGAAGAATTAATCGAAAGCTTGCTCATTATCATGATAAAGATCCTCAATAGATTTTTGCACTTGTTGTTCTCCATGATGGTCTTGGGTCATAGCATTACCAATATAGGGAGTGAACAACGACTCGATCACCGTCACCTTCTCTCGACACATAGGGGCATTGATGTCATGTCGTTGGGTATGTTGACAGGTGCGACAATTTTTGCTAGGGCATCAGCAAACTGGTTTTCCTCCCGTGGCAAGTGGAAGTAGTCGATTTGGTCGAAGAATTCGGCCTCTTGATTAATTTTTACCTGATAGAGTGCTAAGCTGTCACTTCGGATTTTCCATGATCCAATTACTTGATTGATGATGAGTGAGGAATCACCGTGAACCCTCAACCTTTTGATTCCAAGTGTTATGGCTGCTTCTAAGCCGATGAGGCATGCTTCATACTCGGCGGCGTTGTTGGTGACTGCGAAGTCTAGCTTGACTGAGATCAAAACATGTTCTCCATCAGGTGATATGAGAAGGACGCCTACCCCAAAGCCTCTCAGGTTTGATACACCTTCAAAGTATAGGTCCCATGCGTCGGTATTGGCACAAAGGATATCTTCGTTAGGGAGCCACCATGTGTCAGTCGTTGGGTCCTCGTTGACGGGATTTTCTGCTAGGAAATCGGCGACTGCCCTTCCATTGATAACACTGAAGGGTATGAATTTGAGGTCAAATTCGGATAGCATGAGTGTCTATCTAAACAGCCTTCTGTTTAGTACGGGTTTTTCGAAGATGTATTTGATAGGGTCCATCTTGGAATAGATGTGAATCGTGTAGCTGAGCATGTAATGTCGCAGCTTCTTTGTCGACCAAACAACGGCAACGCATGTCTTTTCCAGTTGGGTGTATCTTGTTTCGTATTCAATGACCTTTTTGCTGATGTAGTAGATGGCCCGTTCTTCGCTATCAACTATTTGTGCTTGCATTGCTCCCATGGCTGTGTCGATGACAGTCAGGTATAGGGATAAGCGAATTCATTGCTGAGGTGGCATGAGGACAAGAGGCTTGGATAGGATTTCCTTTATACTGTCGAAGGCTTTTTGGCAATCTTCGTCCCAATCGGTGTGATCGGAGGCACGAGGCTTCTTGAAGATCGGTTCATAAATCATAGTGAGCTTGGCTATGAAGTGGCTGATGTATTGTACTTGACCGAGAAATCCCTGAATCTCATTCTCGTTCTTAGGCCGAGGCATTTGTTGAAGACCTTTGATATTGGTAGGATCAATTTCGATGCCTCTTTTGTGGACGAAGTGTCTTAGGATTTTTCTAGTGGTGACTCTGAATGCACACTTTTGAAGATTTAGTCTCATGTTGTATTTTTGAAGAAGAGCGAAGAATTTCCGAAGGACGCTGATGTGGTCGTCCCGCTCTTTTGATTTGACTATCGTGACGTCAACGTATACCTCCACTTCCTTATGCATCATGTCATGTAGGAGAGTGGTGGCGGTTCTTTGATAGGTTGTTCCGGCGTTGATTAGATCATAGGGCATAACAGTGTAACAATATGTTCCCCACTGTGTAGTGAATGCAGTCTTGTGCATGTCTTCCTCAGCCATTTTGATTTGGTTATACCCAACATACCCGTCCATGAATGATAAAAGGGCGTGCTCGGCGGTATTTTCCACCAAGATGTCAACATGTGGCAGAGGGAAGTCGTCTTTTGGACTTGCTTTGTTCAGGTCTCTGAAGTCGATGCAAACCCGAATTCTCCCGTCTTTCTTGGGTAAGGGGACTATGTTGGCCACCCAATCAGAGTATTTGGAAACTTTGATGAATCCGGCTTTAAATTGCTTGTCTACCTCTTCCATGATTTTCAGGCTCCATTTGGGGCGCATACGGTGCAACTTTTGTTTCACGGGTTTAGCTCTGGGTTTTTTGGGTATCTTGTGCTCTACAATCTCCGTGTCGATCCCAGGCATGTCTCGGTAGGACCATGCGAATACATCTTTGTATTCGTGCAAAAGGTTATTAAACTCCTTTGTTTACGAGGGGTCAAGGCTAGTCCCTATCCTAAGTTCTTGAGGTGTGTTATCGGTCCCTACGTTGATGGGTTCGGTCTCCTCAATGATGGGTGTCCTATATTCTCGTTTCTCAAGTTCTTTAGCTAAGTGAGGTGGGCAGTCACTCAAGACAAATTCCTAGTATTCGTTCAGAATTCCGGCCTTGACGATTGGTCCACTTGACAGTTTCCCTCCAGCCTTGTGTAGCTTTCTCTGGGTTAGCATATGAGATTAAGGCAGTTGGGTCAAAATGGTTGTCTTTGAGAGCGATGTTAATGATGTCCTCATAGCCGAGGTGCTTGATATTGTCTTCTCCGAAGAGGAGAGTCACGGGTTGCCCGTCCAGACAAGGGGTTGATTCAGATTTGGTTGGCGTAGCAGTCTGGAAAGACCTCTACGCCTGGATGTTTGGCCTTTGATACGGCGTCGTTGATTGGCTCACAAAAGCCGTTTTAGCGCTCAGACTCTCCCTTGGGGACGAAGTATCCATTGAGAGTCAAATGATAGGGTCGGAGGATGACTCCGTGCTTTTTGCGCTACCGTACTAGGAGATTCATTTACTGGATGTCTTCATCAGTCGGCTCGTATCCTAGCCCGAAGGGGATGTTGGGGACCTCCGCCTGTTTCATGGGAGGCAAGGTGCTCTTCAGTGGTTTAAGAGGTAGGCACGAGAAATAACCCTGGCGCATCAAGATGCTGGTGACTGTGAGATTCGAGAACGGGTTAAAATCAAAGGGTAATGAGTCATCGGTTAAGACATTCACAGCTTGGAATCCCCACATTTCACTGTCGTCTTCCTCAATTACTTGAGAGCCTATTCCCTTTTTTGTGATAGCATTGATCGGGGATGCCAGAATCGTGATTGTTTTCCCGTTGAAAGGGACCCTAATTTTCTTATGAAGGGTCGAGGTGACGGTATTGGCCGCATGAATCCATAGGCATCCCAGAAGCATGTTAAAAGAGGCGTCGATATCGACCACCTGAAATCTAGATTGTCTTTCTAGGGGTCATGTCGTAATCGTCAATGTGATGAGCCCAACGACCTTACGACGAGCACCGTCATAGACGCGTACTCCTTTGTTAGTCGGGATCAAGTCAGCTTCCTTGATACCTAGTTTATGAGCCATCTTGAGGGGAATGACGTTGACTGCCGATCCGTCATCCACTAGGACCATAGGCACGTTCTTCTCCAGGCACTACACATTGATGTATAGGGCCAGGTTATGGTTGGCTCTGAACGGAGGGATATCTTCATAAGAGAAGATGACCGGGTTGTTCAGGTTAGGGACATCCCTTGTCATGTGTGCTACCACTTCTTCGGGAGAGGAGGTAGAGGGATCTGTCAACTTCCCCAAGGCTTGTAGAAAAGCCTACTGATGTTCGAAGGACGTGGCGATCAGTTGCCAAATGTAAATTTTGGCCTTTGCCTTTTACAGTTGTTTAAGGATTGAGTTCCCGGAAACCCTAGGTTGAATGTCCACATCTGGGACGATTTGGTCATTCGTTGTTGGAATAGCTACTGAATTGTTCCGATTCTGGTAGGAGCTTCCGGACCGGGTTAGGGTGTTGGAATATGTGTCCTCCAACAATAATGCGATCACAACTGTCGATCATGATGATCACATGTTTAAGTCTCATTTTAAGAATACAATTGGGAAGTAATATTTTACTGTCAACTGGTCCACATCTATCGGTAATGATTGGCTGACTAGAGTTTGACATTACTGTCGTGCAACGGTAGTGATCAGTTGATCCCCTTAGGTCATACCTAAAGGGTAACACTCTTAATTGATTATTTAATTGATCGTATGATGATACGGGTTAATTAAATTACTTGAAATTGACCGACGATTTTGGAAGTAATATTTACGTGTCTCATTGTAATTTGATTAAATAAGATACGGTCTAAGTAATCGAATTATTTTATTGCTTAGATTAAATTATTGTTTACGGAAGCAATTGAACTGAATGAATAATTTATTATAAATACAAGATGTTGTGATTTATAATTGGTAAATTATTTTGGTACAAGTAATTATGAATTACTAAGTCGATTTTGTATATGACGTATTTTTATTAATGCGTTGATTTTTAATATGTTAAAAATGCATAACAATTTTACATGACATGTGACATGTGACAAATTGACAAAGATAAAATGGAGTCCATTTTATCTTATATGGACCGAATTAGTGGGAGTATTAGGATAAATATTATGTTGATTAATTACATGGAAAACATAATCATTTTTCCTAAACCTAGCCATGCATACCTAGTGCGTCTTGTGAAGAACACCTTGCTCATGCATTGTGATGCGTGTCTTTTATATAAGGTTTTCACCTCATTTTTACACGCATTTCTGTGCCTTTTATGTAGCATCTGGCTACAAATACCCCGAATATTCTACTTTGGTCCGTTTATTGTATTTTGCAGGAATTGACCAGAGAGGAGCTAAATCAAGCCTTAATTGTCCCAATTGTATGCATTCATGGGAAATAAGGAGCCGGAGCTTAGACATATAACATTTGGAAGACGCATGAGCTGAGTTCGGGAAGCAGTTCAAGTCCTAACATGCCTACATAGCTCGATCGAGTGGTCTACTGCTCGATCGAATGCTCTACACACTCAAGAATGGTCGATCGACCAGTTTAAGGAGTCGATCGAGGACGTTACGCATGATCGATCGAGAGGTTGTTCTAGCTCGATCGAGTGATTTGCGGTCGATCGAGTAATCTTTCTACTCGATCGAGGGGTTTTCGTGTGCTTTTAGTTCATTTCCGCCTAATCTTTTATGGGCTTTTGTAATTAGTCCATAGATTAGATTTAAGACGATTTTTCAGTATAAGACTGAGGAGAACAAGACGTTACTCCCATCTCTTCACTACGTACATTTTCGACTGCTACTTCTGTCACTGTTCTTTGGATTACTATTCTCTACATTTGTTACTCGGATTCGGTATTATCAATCTAATTTATTTCTTAATCGTATTTACTGCTTTTAAATCCTTTTCTCTCTTTGCTTTATAATTGTTCAATCAGTCTCTTAATAGTTTATTTATCATGCTTAGTTTAAATTATTTGGTTGTTGTAATTGTTAATCCGACGATTATGAGTAGCTAATTTCCTATGCTAAGACTATAGGGGATCCATAACATGAAGGGAGGGTAATCGATCTACTAGGTTAATGCCGGTATCGTCTTTCTTGTTTAAATGCTACAATTAATTGTAATTGCCTAATCGAGTCGACGCGGTTAGACCCTTATTCTTAGTGGACCTTGACCTGGACCGAAAGGTTGGAAGAGGCAGACTAGTAGCGAACAATAGAGTATTGCAGCGAGGGCGAAAGTTAAACTGTTTACACTTTAGGGTGAATTAAGGACCGAAAGGTGACATTCGCTACCCCTTAGACCGTACTGCATTGACCTGGGACCTAGATTACTCGACCAGATGATTATGGTGAACCGTTTGTCTTAGCTATTCTCCTTATTCTGTTAAACTCTTTCTTTTTATTTCTCTTCTCCTTGTCCTCTTAGTTTAGAAATCACATTTTATAAACCCCCCCCCAAATTGGTTACCTTGGCGAACCTAGTTTTAGCAGACAATTTCCTACCTCTCTGTGGATTCGACCCGACTTCCCTAGCTATATTAGTTAGAGCCAGTTGGTTATTTTTGACAGGTACGCGACAGACGTGTCAAATTTTGGCGCCGTTGCCGGGGAGGTGGCGCAATTTTGTTGCTTTAATTAAGTTTGTCTTTTGTCTCAAGGAATTTATTCCTTGAGGCTGATCTCATTCTCTGCAAAGTTTTGATCGCTTTGCGATTAGTTTGCTTCGAAAGTTGATTAACAATATGCCTACGATTACAGAGCATACGGAGCCATGTGGTAGATGTGGCGAGGAAGGGCACGATCTTTATGAATGCACGGCAGGTGTAGAGCGCGCCCTTGCATATAAGAAGTACAAGCAGGGAGTTCCTTTCTCCCAGCTATATGAAGAGATAAAGAGCGTTTCTACCCTTTCTACGCCAGTACCACAACCAGTCTCTCCCTCTGCAAGAGAAGAAATTGTTGAGTTGAAATCCATTATGATGAGTATGTCAAAGATGTCACAGCAATCTGAAACGGTTATATCGGAATTGAAAGAACAACTCGCGCAGTTAACACACGCAACAGATCAAGCCAAGTTTCTTCCAATTTGCGATCCAGTCAGTGGAATGAACTTTCAAAATGACCCTCCTCATGAAGAAGACGAGGTTTTGGCAGCTAATGATGACTCAGATGATGATCTAGATGAGTTTTTGCAGAAATACTTGTCATATGTGCGAAACCACTCGATCGAGCAACTCATCTACTCGATCGAGCGGTTCTAATCATCCAGTCACTCGATCGAGTGACAATGGCGGTCGATCGAGAAGTACAGAACTCCAAGTTGGTCGATCGAGTAACTATGCTGAAGAAAACACTCGATCGAGTGTCAAGACAGGCCGATCGAATGAAATTGAAGAAGAAACTGGTCGATCGACCAGTAAAAGTACTCGACCCAGTGCTGTAAGTGGCGGGAATCCTAATTTATTATCCAATACCGCCGCCGTGTCATCTTCCCCTGCTGTGGAGACGTCACGCATTGATAAGGGTAAAGAAAAGGTTGCAGGACCGCTCATCGCTACCAGAGTGCCCTTCCCAAGTCGTCTGAAGGACGCAAAGATCGAGCAACAGTACGGTAAGTTCGTGGACATCGTGTAGAACCTCCAGGTAACTGTCCCTTTTTCCGAACTTGTTACTCAGGTAACCACTTACGCTAAGTTTATGAAGGATATCGAAACGCGTAAGAGGAATTTGAGCGAATTTGAGACAATTTCATTTATGGAAGAGTCTAGTAATTTACTGTTAAATAAGGCCCCTCCAAAAATGAAAGACCCGGGCAGCTTTTCTATTACTTGTGTCATAGGTAATATGGTTATTGATAAGGCCCTTTGCGATTTAGGTGCCAGTGTTAGTGTCATGCCCCTTCCGTCTCGCAAGAAATTGAAGATGAGTCACTTCAAAGTGACTAACATTACCCTACAGATGGCTGATAGATCTGTTAGGAGACCTTTAGGTGTCTTGGAGGATGTGCCTGTGAAAATAGGCAAGCTCTACATCCCAGTAGATTTCATAGTTTTGGATATAGCTGAGGACACCCGGACCCAAATTATCTTAGGAAGACCATTCCTTTGTACAGCTGGGGCCGTTATTGATGTCGACAAGGGCGCCCGACTCTTGCGGTAGGGGATGACGCTATCACATTCAGTTTGCCAGATTTTTAGCCCACCCAATGATAGAGGACACTTGTTATTCGGTCGATATCATTGATGAGTCTATTTATGACTTCTGGTCGGGTTCTTTTATGAAGGACCCACTGGAAGCTCTCATGCTTTTTGATGAGTGTGCAGATAGCCCAGAGGACGATGACGCTGCATTGGATTTGCTTGTTGATGATTTAGACGAGCATGAGGGAGAGCAGGTGGAACAAATGATTAGCACACTTTGCTCCATTGAGGTAAAGGTACCGGAACGTAAGCCTCTCCCTTCTCATCTTAAATATGCTTTTCTAGACGATACAGAGCAAGATCCAGTCATTGTTAGTGCTAAGCTTAGTGACGATCACCGACCTCTTTGTTAGCCGTACTTAAGAAAAACAAGAAAGCAATGGGCTATTCACTGGACGATATCACGGGGATTAGTCCCGATATTTGTATGCACAGGATAGAGTCGAGGAGGATCACAAACCTTGCGAGACAGGGTCGGCGTCGGTGAACCCGAAGATGCGGGATGTTGTGATGGCCGAGGTAATGAAGGCTGCTGGATGCGGTATTATTTATTCGTAGGTAATTCTAGATGGGTAAGCCCAAGATGTAGTCCCGAAGAAAGGAGGGACAAATCGTAGTTAAGAATGAGAAGAATGAATTAATACCTACCCGAGTAGTGACTGGTTGGCGGATGTGCATAGACTACAGACAACCGAATGCGCCACTAAGAAAGATCACTTTCCCCTTCCTTTTATTGATCAAATGGTAGAAAGGTTAGCTTCTCATAAATTTTTCTCGCTATTTAGATGGGTATTCGGGTTCTTTCGCATCCCTATCCACCTGCACGATCGTGCCAAGACTACATTTTACCCGTCCTAAGGGCGTTTTTGCGTATCGCAGAATGCCTTTTGGTTTGTGCAATGCCCCTGCCACCTTCCAAAGGTGTATGATGGGGATATTTTCAGAGTATATTGAGTCTATCATGGAAGTTTTTATGGATGACTTTAGTGTATATGGAAGTGATTTTTCTAACTGTCTGTCTAACCTTGAGAAAGTGTTGCAGCGCTGTATTGAGGTTAAGCTTGTGCTGAATTGGGAGAAGTGCCACTTTATGGTAAACGAGGGAGTTGTTTTAGGGCACTTGGTTTCTGATAGGGGAATAGAAGTTGACAAAGCAAAGGTGGAAGTGATTCCGCAATTACCACCTCCTGTTAATGTTAAGGGGGTGAGGAGCTTCCTTGGTTACGCCGGTTTTTATCGCCGGTTTATCAAGGATTTCTCCAAAATTGCTAAACCACTTACACAGCTGTTGCTCAAGGATGCCCCTTTTGTGTTTACTGATGCTTGTCTTTCTCGCTTTTAACAGTTAAGCAGGCCTTAGTCTCCGCGCCGATCATACAACCTCCCAACCGGGACTTGCCGTTTGAGATCATGTGTGATGCGAGTGACTATGCACTAGGAGCGGTGCTTGGCCAGAGGAAAGACAAAGCCTTGAATGCTATTTACTATGCGAGCCGAACTCTGGATGAGGCTCAAGTGAAGTACACTACCACTGAGAAGGAGCTGTTAGCTGTAGTTTATGCCTTAGAGAAGTTTCGTACTTATTTAGTTGGGTCAGAAGTCACTGTTTTTACTGACCATGCAGCTTTGAGGCATCTCCTTGCTAAGAAGGAGGCTAAACCGCGACTACTGAGATGGATACTCCTTCTTCAGGAGTTTGACCTGCAGATTAAGGATAAGAAAGGAGCTGAGAACGTTGTAGTTGATCACTTGTCGCGGCTGATGCGACAAGAAGGGGAAGATTCTCTACCCATTGATGATTTTTTTCCTGACGATACTTTATTTGCTGTTGTATCGTCTATTGTTAAACAAGAACCTTGGTATGCAGATATAGCTAACTTCGTTGTCAGCGGCGAGCTGCCGCCTGATCTTTCGCATCAGCAAAAGAATCGTTTTCTATATAACGATAAGCAGTACTTCTGGGACGATCCTTACTTGTTTAAGGAATGTGCAGACGGTCTCTACAGACGGTGTATTCCGCAGTGGGAGACCAAAATAGTCCTGGAAGGCTGTCACTCCTCTTCATATGGTGGTCACCACGGTCCATCGCGCACCGTGGCTAAGGTACTTCAGTCTGGTTTTTACTGGCCTTCTTTGTTTGCTGACGCCAAGTCTTTTGTTTCAGCTTGTGATGCATGCCAACGATCAGGGAATATTTCGAAGAGACATGAGATGCCACAAAACGGCATCCTAGAGGTTGAGGTTTTCGATGTCTGGGGCATTGATTTCCAAGGACCGTTCCCGTCCCAAAGAAAGGTAACAGTACATCTTAGTAGCTGTAGACTATGTGTCAAAATGGGTTGAGGCAATTGCTTCACCTCACTGTGACGGTAAGACCGTGATAAAGATGTTCAAAAAGATCATAGTCCCCCGTTTTGGTGTCCCTAGGGTCGTCATTAGTGATGGGGGGATGCATTTTAAGGAAAAGAAACTCACTTCCATACTGTCTAGAGTTGGTGTCCAACACCGGCGTGGTTTGGGGTATCATCCCCAAACTAGTGGTCAGGTAGAGGTCTCTAATCGTGAGCTGAAAGAGATCTTGTCTAAGGTAGTTTCTAAATCACGGAAGGACTGGAGTCTTAAGCTAGATGACACATTATGGGCTTATAGAACTGCCTTTAAGACACCAATTGGTGCATCACCTTATAGGTTAGTTTATGGGAAATCGTGTCACTTACCTGTTGAGCTGGAATGTAAGGCCTGGTGGGCAATCCGTGAGCTTAATTATGATCCTAAATTGTGTGGTCAGAATCGTCTTTTGCAGCTAGATGAATTAGAGGAGTTTAGGCTTAATGCCTATGACAGCTCGCGCATTTACAAGGAAAAAACGAAGAGATGGCATGACAAGAGAATCCTACCTCGGGAGTTTCATGTGGGGGGCGAGAAGGTGTTGCTTTGTTTAATGCCCGTTTGAGACTATTTCCTGGCAAGTCAAGTCCAGGTGGAGTGGTCCATACACGGTGACAAATTTACAAATTTGGATCCGTGGAGCTTGAAGATTCCAAGGGTCATAGATTCAGGGTGAATGGCCAATATGTGAAGCATTACCATGAGGCGAGTGAAGCGGACAACCGCATTGAAGTCTTGCGCTTCGACGAGCTCGACGCGCCAGTTACTTGATACCAGAAAGGTCGTGCGGGACCTCTTAAACCAGCGCTCTCCGGGAGGCAGCCCGGACAGTTTTATTTGTACATTTGTTGAACTATTTGTTTTTCTTTAGCTTTACGTTGAACTTTAGACGCTGTTTATGAACCCCCTCTGTATTTTCCTTGCTTTTAATGCGTCTTTTGCAGGTTAAAGTACTCGATCGAATGACTTTGTGTTCGATCGAGCACTTTCTGATGCAGCTGTTACTCGATCGAGGGATAATGTCCTCGATCGACCAGATCCAAACCCGTGTTAACTCGATCGAGTGATACGTCCTTCGATCGAGCTCTTCCAATACACCGGTTCCTTCGATCGAGCTGTCCCAGGCGCTCGATCGAGTAGTTATGACCTCCAGCTGCTGTTTTACGTCTATGGAGCCGCTGCTCGACTTTCTTTGACCTCCCATGTTCATGGTCGGTTTGGGGAGGTCCCTCCTTATGACGTTTTGTAAGTTTTCTGACTCCGTCTCCTTTTTCCTTTCAGTCTGCATTTCTTTCCCTATTTTTAGTACAATGAGGACATTGTACGGTTTGGTTTGGGGAGGTATGCATCCATATCTGTGTCTGCATGTTTCTTGCATTTTTGCTTGCACGTTCATTTATTCTCGCATGCATTGTTGTTTGAATTAAAAAAAAATCATATAAAAATCATAAAATTCAAAAAAAAAAATTTCAAAAAAAATCATGTTTAAATTGAGTCGGAACGTTTGAACATTGACGCTACTTTGAATCCTTACTTGAGCCCTGCGTATTCTTGACATTTAGTTGGCATGATTATGTGCATAATCTACGAGTTTTTGTTCCTTCTTTATCTGAACGAATAGACCTGATTCATTACGTCGGCAAGCTACATTACATTCTGAGGTTAGAGCTTTATAAACTGGTGACATTCATGACCGGTTTCATTTAGGATGTGAGTAGTACTCTCTCTAAGACATGTAACATCAATTTGCATAAGCATGAGTCTAGTCTTCTTAATACCTGTATGCATTCGGTTTGTGGATGGTGACACGTGATAGGAGAGGCAGTCCCCCTTATTTCATTCTACCCACGAGCCTCACATAGCCAAATTGCCTTTTTGTCCTATCAACTACTTTCTATAATACTTCCTACCCTAGCTGAGCTAGTAACGAGTAGTTCTTGGAATGTTTTATTGCAATACGGTTATTTTATCTGATTTCAGAAGATGGTGGAAGAATTGAAGGGAAAGAAAGAAAAAGAAAAAAATGTTGAATTGAAAATGAAAAAAAAAAGAAAAAAAAAAAAAATGGAAAATGAAAAGAAGAAAAAATTCAAAATGAAAAAAAAGGAATGAGAATTGCACAATGTTTCACACTCCCATGTCTTATTTATATTCTATGGGGAGTCGACGATTTTTGGTGTTTTGTGAGTTTAGTGCATAATGTTGCACCGTTTCATCTTGTTTGTTATGAGTACGAAGATGGGATGCGCTTATATTTGGATCCGTTGTTGCTAGCCTGGCTATTAACCCCACATATCCAAATTCATTTTAGCCCCTTCTTACCCATTACCTCACTAACCCAAATATAAGTCCTCGGCACGTGTCTTGGTCATTAGTATGGTTGGAATGCATATGTACGGTTGTAGAGACTTTATTCATGTTAACTGCATGCATGTTCTTATAGGTCGAGTTAGGTGAGTGTCTAATTTCTTCCTATCTTTCACGTTTATACTCACCCTGTGCCTGATTTTGAGTGACGAGCGACCCGTGAGAGTCCGACATCTTCTGAATCTTGCAAGGTCGATGGTTCAGTAAGCTTGAAACATTAATTTAACTCGTCTGCACTTTTCAGTTGCCATTTTGTCATTTTGTTGCATTAAATTGGTTCTAGTGGATGATTTGTAGCTGATGCGTTGGTCCCGTTCCATTGTTCACCCTTAGTTGCATTCATATTTGCTTGGGGACAAGCAAAGGTTTGGTTTGGGGAGATTTGATGCGTGTCTTTTATATAAGGTTTTCACCTCATTTTTACACGCATTTCTGTGCCTTTTATGTAGCATCTGGCTACAAATACCCCGAATATTCTACTTTGGTCCGTTTATTGTATTTTGCAGGAATTGACCAGAGAGGAGCTAAATCAAGCCTTAATTGTCCCAATTGTATGCATTCATGGGAAATAAGGAGCCGGAGCTTAGACATCTAACATTTGGAAGACGCATGAGCTGAGTTCGGGAAGCAGTTCAAGTCCTAACATGCCTACATAGCTCGATCGAGTGGTCTCATCGCTCGATCGAATGCTCTACACACTCAAGAATGGTCGATCGACCAGTTTAAGGAGTCGATCGAGGACGTTCGCAAGCGATCGATCGAGAGGTTGTTCTAGCTCGATCGAGTGATTTGCGGTCGATCGAGTAATCTTTCTACTCGATCGAGGGGTTTTCGTGTGCTTTTAGTTCATTTCCGCCTAATCTTTTATGGGCTTTTGTAATTAGTCCATAGATTAGGTTTAAGACGATTTTTCAGTATAAGACTGAGGAGAACAGGACGTTACTCCCATCTCTTCACTACGTACATTTTCGATCGCTACTTCACATCGTTCTTTGGATTACTATTCTCTACATTTGTTACTCGGATTCGGTATTATCAATCTAATTTATTTCTTAATCGTATTTACTGCTTTTAAATCCTTTTCTCTCTTTGCTTTATAATTGTTCAATCAGTCTCTTAATAGTTTATTTATCATGCTTAGTTTAAATTATTTGGTTGTTGTAATTGTTAATCCGACGATTATGAGTAGCTAATTTCCTATGCTAAGACTATAGGGGATCCATAACATGAAGGGAGGGTAATCGATCTACTAGGTTAATGCCGGTATCGTCTTTGTTGTTTAAATGCTACAATTAATTGTAATTGCCTAATCGAGTCGACGCGGTTAGACCCTTATTCTTAGTGGACCTTGACCTGGACCGAAAGGTTGGAAGAGGCAGACTAGTAGCGAACAATAGAGTATTGCAGCGAGGGCGAAAGTTAAACTGTTTACACTTTAGGGTGAATTAAGGACCGAAAGGTGACATTCGCTACCCCTTAGACCGTACTGCATTGACCTGGGACCTAGATTACTCGACCAGATGATTATGGTGAACCGTTTGTCTTAGCTATTCTCCTTATTCTGTTAAACTCTTTCTTTTTATTTCTCTTCTCCTTGTCCTCTTAGTTTAGAAATCACATTTTATAAACCCCCCCCCAAATTGGTTACCTTGGCGAACCTAGTTTTAGCAGACAATTTCCTACCTCTCTGTGGATTCGACCCGACTTCCCTAGCTATATTAGTTAGAGCCAGTTGGTTATTTTTGACAGGTACGCGACAGACGTGTCAAATTGGCCATCACCACCCCTCCCCCTACCCGGTTTTGTCATAGAGAAAACCATGGGTTTTTCTCTATAATTTACCTAATACACTACTTCAATAGTTAGTGTAATATTCATTCATTCTACCATCTAAAAATAGAGTTTTTAGAGAGATAAAAATTCTTCCTCCTTCTCCCTTTCTCTTAACCAAAAATTAAGAGACCAATATAATATTTTTGGGTCAATTTTATTGATATTATTTTTTTTTGGTGAAAATGTGAAAATATATTAATAAAGGATAATTAAGTTTACACTATCACCAACCTACATGACATTTTCCCATGGTAATTTAGTCATCTTCAAACTCCATTTTCGTTCTTGGCACTTCCTTGTATATCCTGCTTTACTTTCCTCAGGATAAATCTAGGCGCCAAAACTCTATCTTCAGTTCTCGCTATGTTCCTTGCATTCCATATGTGATACCATAAAGCTACAACGGCTACCCCAATAATCTGCTTCTTCATCAACGAGGGGCATCTCCAAGCAATAAACCATTCCACCACACTTGTCTTAGGAATTGACATACCAAGCCACTCATTGAGGAGATCCCAGCAACGTGTGCAATAAGTACAATCAGAGAACAAATGTTGATGCATTTCATTCTGTAATGAGCATATTGCACAAGCCATATCAGTAGTGATTCCAAACCTAAACAGCCTATCCCTAGTCATCAGACGACCCTGAACTATAAGCCATCCAACAAAGGCATGTCTGGGCACCATGGTCTTGTTCCAGATCAGAGGTTACCAAGTTACTTGATACTGTTGCCCCATAAGCCATCTATACCCATGGGACACACTATAACTGCCTGGGAATACAGCCCAAGTCCCAGTAACAAAACCAGGCTTCATAATGTCCATTACTTGACAGATTTTCCGCCAAGTCCAACTGGTGTTAACAGAGGGTTTATAATCAATCCATTCCCTCCCTTTCATATAAACATGACAAACCCACCTGAGCCAAAGGTGATCACTCTTAATAGCCAACCAACTAGTGTATTTGCCAATCACAGCAGTGTTCCATATTCTGGAATTAACAATACCCAGACCACCATGCTTCTTGTCTTTGCAAATATTATCCCAGCTTACAGTAGGAGTTTTACCATACTGGTCAGAACCAGACCAAAGGTAGTTCCTGCATATTCGTTCAATCTTGTCAATTACTGTAAGAGGGATTACAAAAATACGAGTCCAATAAGAATGCAACTGACTAAGAACAGCTTTTATGAGGACAAGTCTCCCTGCATAGCTCAGTTTCTTATCCCCCAGCTTCGAATTCTAGTCACCACCTTCTCAATGAGTCTTGTACAGTCACCAATGCCCATCCTTTTATGAGATATAGGCACCCCCAGGTATCTAAAAGGAAAGGCACCAGGTTTAAAACAAGAGATTCTCAGAATGTAATCAATCTCACCTTGCTCCATACCATTAAAGTAAATGTCTGACTTTTCAGAGTTCATTTCCAAACCAGAGGAGCAAGAGAAAGAAGCAAAGGCCCTTAGTAGAACCTTAATGGATGTTCTATCACCCCTACTAAACATCAACAAGTCATCAGCAAAGCAGAGGTGATTTAACTTTAAAGGTAATTTTTTTTTATTGAAATTAATATTGTTCTAGTATCAATAATATTAATTTTATTAAGAGGTTACCTTGGGTATTATTGTTTGGGAGGGATTCTATACTTGAATCCTTGTTCATCCAATATTTGGAGAGCTCAAGAACAAGTGAGTAGGAGAACTCACTTGTGCCCAATAATCCGAAATATCCAATGTAAGAATGATGATTTCTTCTTTATCCTTATTATTGTTTGCATGCATAAGATCAATATTTAATTTTATGACTAAATTAATTCATCACATATATGAATATGTTAAGAAATGAGATATAGATTTCTAACAAGCGGTATCAAGAGCCTTAGGTTGTTTGCATGCAAATCGGTTATAGTTTTTCCGAGTTATACGATTAACATATAAAACTTATAAATTTGCGCTTATTATGATATATCACGAAATCAATTATGCATGTTGAAGTTTCTGATCCTAAAATATATTTAGGATATTTTGGTTAATTTATGGATTTTTATTCTTCATTTTATATAATAATGGCATTAAAAATGTGATTTTATGATAAAAATGTCATTTTCCGATTATAATTAGTTAAGCTTCGAATTTCCTAGTGGTTTTTGGATATGTTTCCGCATATATTATTTTTAGATGACCTGTAAATTTTCATAATGTTTGGAGTTTTTATGCTCGAAATATGGATTTTTCATGATAAAAATCGAATTTAAATTAAAAATAGGTTAATATGAGATAAATTTCGAATCTGGTCATAGAAATTTAGTATGTTGTCACATGCAATTTTAAAAGATGTGTGTAAAATAATTGGCTATAATGAAGTTTTTATGCATGATTTACGAATATTTGATGAAAAATAACATAAATAGTGACTTAATTAGTATAAATTGCTAAAACATACTTCATGACTAAGGAAAAACGTCACATGTTGCATTTTATCATATATTTCAGATCTAAAATTGAAAAGTTGATATATATATATATATATTTTTCTCATGTTTTTATGATTATATTTGTTAAATCCGATAAACCGCAACAATGTTTTTCCCGATAAATTTTGAAATTTTTAACCTATGTTTTTTAACATTATGAGTGTCATTGTATTTTTTCAGAATGTTCATGACTTTAAATTTTGAATTTTGAATTTATTTGAAATTTTTATGATTTATTTGGAGTTTATGGCATTTTATTGTAATTTTGAGTCCATTAATGAACAAATTTTAAGAAATATAAGTTAATTATTGTCAATATGTTAGTGGAAACTAATTTTGAGTCCTAAGTTGGTTAGGGTAATTAACTTGTGCATAAATATGATTTTATGTAATTTATTGTGATTTTAAAAGGTTGAATCACGCAAATCCGTAAAAACCGTTTAATATACGATATTGGCTCCTTAAAGGCGATTTAGCATAAAATTGGGCATGTTCATACATATTATAATGCTGCATTTTATTTATGATTGTCATAATTTTATTTTATGTAATTTTTGAATTATGTAATTTTTACTTAGTATGGCCTTAGTTTTTAATTGGTATTACCCGAAATGTATGGGAATATCGATTCGGTTGTAATTTATTGCGATCTCGTATCACCGTTTTGTAATTTAATAGATTTACTTTATTTTAATTACAAATGTATAATAGGAAATTATGTAATTTGTTATGTAATTTAATTATTCCGGAGTTCCTTGAAGACGATGCCACTCAAGAAGGCGATACATTAAAGACGGTGTTACCTCGAGATGCGTGCCAAAACCGAAGTTCAAGGGACCAATGGAGTTGGTTTCCGAATATGTAATAGTTAATTATATTTTCTATTTTAGGAAGGCCATACTAGGATTTAATTTATGCTTTGTATTTTATTTATATGTTGCATGCATCGCTAAATCGCCATAACTAAAACATGCATTGTCATTTTAATCGAGTTTATCGACCGTGTCAATTATAATTATCGTAGTTCACCGCTTTAGTTCACTTAAAATGTGATAGATAATAAATTGACATGACCTCTCACTAAAAATAAACAATTGAGACTTAGCCTTACCAAAAAGTAGAAACCATGAAAACCTATTTCGCGAGGGAGTGCACTCGGCCACCCCGGGGTAGAAACCTTGTTACGTAGGGGAAGTGGGTGATAAATGTCTATCCACCGAATTCGTGTTGATGAGGGTTTCATCAGCTACCCCGTGCCCAAGTTAATGTTAATTTGTATCATGGACACATTTATTTAAAATTTGGATTGACCTCAACGGAAGTATTCGTGACCGTAGTCGCATGTGTTCCGGGCTATAGATAAATGTTAGAGTAATTTTATCGACCAAGAGTTCTAAAAGTAGAATCGATTAAAGAGTTAATTCACCGAGTTATATTGATAAGGGTTTCATCGGCTACCCCGTGCCCAAGTTAATATGAATTTGGGTCTTGGAATCATTTATCAAGTTGGGTAGAGGTCACTAGATAAATGCAAATAAAACTTTTTTAAATTAAATTTTTACGAGTATTATTATTTTGAAAACGACATATGTTTTATTCCTTCTAATTTTGTTTTGTAGACCACTTTTATTTCTCATAACAAATGGCCACTCCAAACACAACGCCACACCTCTCACTAATTCTTCATGGCTCCGATCCTTCATAGATCGTTGTAAACTTGAAAATAATGGGTCAAATTTCTCCGATTGGGATGCCCAACTCAAATTAGCCGCCCAAGGTGACGACAAGCTGCGTTACCTCACCGAGGCCTCTCCACCCAAACCTAATGCTAGGTCGAGTGCCGCTACTAGGGAAGCATATGAGGCTTACCACAAGGAGTCCGCCGCAATGAAAAATGTGTTGATCTTTGCGATGGAGGCGGATCTCCAAAGGAGAGCCTTTAAAATGGGCACTGCTAATGAAATCTATTCCAAGCTTGTGACAATGTTTTCACAAACTCCGATGATCGTCCAATATGAGGCGGCCGCGGCATTCTTTGATCTCGACTTTAAAGAAGGCCAAAAGGTTAGCCCTCACGTGCTCAAATTGATGGAGCTAATCGAGACTTTGAAGATTCAAAAGGTTGAAATCCCCAAAGAACTCATTGTAGATAGGATTCTACACTCCTTATCCAAAGTCAAAGCGTATGTTCAATTCCGGGTGAACTTTAACATGGAAGACAAGGACGTGTCTCTTGAAGAGTTGCACAAGTTACTTGTGCAAGCCGAAAGAGACATGGGGTTAAATGTTAACCCACCTAAGGATGTGCTTAACATAAGCACCAAAAGCAAGGGGAAGTTCAAGAAGAATGGGAAGAAAGGTAAGAAGCAAGCTCCCACTTTCACCAAAGCTAAGACTTATGAAGCTAGCACTTCCAAGATCAAGAACGGTCCTCTTGATAAATGCCATTATTGTAATGGTGTTGGACATTGGAAAATAAATTGTTCCAAATATCTTGGTGACATTAAAGCTGGAAAGATCACTCCAGTAGGTAAATGACTATCCTTTATTTTATGTTTCTAATTCAACTATGGTATTGTGATACAAATTTGTGATAATGTATCCCCTTTTTATTCTAAATAGGGCCTCCACCAAGCAAGGACAAGGGAATAGAAAAGCAAGTTTGAGAAACCATCAAAAAGCTAGGAGTAGCTTCCATGAAGCTTGGCTTTTTAATGTCTTATTTTAATTTATGTTTCGGATTTTTAGAACTTTTTGATTTCCGTGTTCGACATGGAAATGTTTGATCCTTTCTAAAACAATTGTTGTATTTTGGATTATGGTGGCTTGGTTTGCAACCCAAGTCACCCGTTTTATCGTATTTTATCTTTGTTATAAGAATTCGTCTTTATATGCGTGCGCATAGAAACATATGATCATTCACTTAAAGTTATCTAATGGACAACTATAATGATGGGATTCATTATATCTCCACAAGCTTAAGGCTTGTGTATGATCAATTATAAAGTGATATTGAGTTAATGAACTCTCTTAAAGGAATGTCAATCACCAAGTACACTTATCAAATCTAAAACAATTAGTCAACCTATGAGATAGTCTTCCTTATACTTCAAGAATCATTATTTGTGTCTCATATGCTATCTTTGAATCTCTAGTGTATTCATTCTAAAGATAGAGTGGGAGAAAATGAAGACATAAAGAACACCAAGCAAAATTTGTGTACTTGTGTAATTGAGATCTGTGTAATTGAGATCTACGCAAGAAAGAATGATTTGTATACCTATACAGATAGTATACATGAATAGATGAGATCTATGGTCTCGAATAGTTGAAACCTACATGACAAAAGAGACCAAGTGAAGTAATCAAAAGAATATGTTCTCAAGATAACTACACGAGGAGACCAAAAGAGAGTTTTGGAAAAAGAATGACTAATGTAATGTCTTAACAGGAGACTTGACTAGTTTATGAGCGAAATTTGACAAATAGTTTCAATGTTGGTATTTACTTAAGAGCCTAAATGAAACAAGTTGCATCCTAGAAAATAAATAAGATTTATTACTAAAAGTTGCAAAGAATGATATGCCGATATCCACAAGAGCTAAATTAATTGTTAACCATGCTAGTGTCATTACTTAACCTCATTATGATAATGAAATGGTTAAACCTCCTTCCAGAAAAAGGTATTTTGAGAAGGACGTATATTAAATGAAATTCACATTTAAATAATGACATTACTACGCATCATTATAAAATGAATGAGTTAGAGATTAAAATCTCTTTCCATAAAGTTTAAGATATGAAACCTTTTCAAAATAGGTATTTTGAAAGGATATGCTGGGAGCGTATATGGTTTTATCTTAATAACTTGGCAAAGCAAAATATATTTAAATTCTTGAAATGTTTCGATTGAGTAGTCAATTGCGAAACATGTGGAATTAAGTGGGAGTTGGAAATTATCATGTGAAGACATGGAATTTAGTGGGAGAAATCATCTTGTAAAAGTTTATAACTCATTACTCATTGAGAATGACGAGCTAATACTTTCTTTCACAAAGAAGTATTTGAGTTTTCAATTCTGGATGAAAATGGACTATGATGAATCGAATCACATCATGAGATGTTGGATAGGTATTGAGATATACACATCGAATCAACGAGAAACGTAGGTTATTCATGTCAATGAAAATGGAATTGCCATTAGCAGTCATGGTCGTTCAATGAACCTAAGATTGGTTGATCACATGATTGTTAGTTTCTAATGTTTCCGCCATTAGAATAATCATGCACATGTCCAATAATGAATCATATGCATAAGAGCATGATGAATCATTGGCAAGCCATAGAAGAACCGTCATGTATTCTCGAGGAGAACCAATGCGCGATTTCAGTGTTGGACAGAACACTTTGTTATGTGTCAAGAGGTTGCACATATTGAAGTTCGAACACGCGTAAGGATTTATGAAAATCCTAAGCTATTCAAGATAAAAGGAGAAATAAGAAGTTTGGAAATATACTTAGTTGAAGTAAGAAGTTACCCAAAACAAATATTTTCTAATATGATAGGACTTGTGAGAAGTGCTAGGCTAATTATCTTGACAATTGTTGCAAGACTCTACAAAACATATACCTAGTGCATTGTGAGTGGGTGGAGTACTTGATCAGTGCAAGTTATATCATTCACCACAAATTCGTTGGTTATGTGATAAACAACCAGAAAGTTCTTTCAAAATAAAGAACCCAAACCTAGGTTGGGACCTATATGTGTACTTGGTAAGGTTCATGCTATGAGAGATAACATGAATGTAAAGGAAAATGCGATAAAGGAAGTTTGAACACATGGACACATGGTATGTTAAACTTCTATAGCAATCGACTAGTGTTTACACACTTACGATATGCATCACAAGGTTGTAATATACTATTGACTACCCGAATGTGATGCCGACATTTGTCGTTTGAGTTATTACTCTTAACTCACCTTATACTTTGTTACATCCAAACGGGTTATAGAGACAATTGAACCGCGTTAAAGTGAACACGGATTAGCATTGTATTCGCCCATAGTTACTTACATGAGGTGACGTCTCGAAGTAACTAGAATGTGATGCGATTGATGGCAAGTTCAAGTGCCATGGAGTTATGTGCGATGACTAGTCGATCACATAGGCAGACTGTTAGGAACACCTTGTCGGGCCTTATGACCGCTTATAGAGTTCTGGCAAATTTATATAGCCTGGTCGTGGCGAGAGCTACTAGAGTATTCTAATGAGTCGATTCTTTTGACTAAATATTGTTCGCCTACGATGGCACAATTTCAGATGAACTTTGATTTGTGTTACTACGACCTTCGTAAATGGGGTCAAATGGGAATATTTTGGGTCATGATGGCTGTGGCTAACCGATGGGAATAAGTGCGATAGGAATTGTCCACCCCTAGTCAGGGTTATAACAATATCTCAGGGCCACTCGAGGAGTAATGAACTGGAAATGCGTGGCCAAGCTCGGAAGATATCTATGGTAGATAAATCTAGTCAATCAGTTATTCTCTAGATCGAGGTAACCACTCTCTATATGATCACTTGCAAGTACGACCTGAAAGACACCTTGCATTGACTGGGAGATAGTAATAGGACAAGAGAATTGGTGACGCACACTTGTCGAGGACAAGTGGGAGATTGTTGGAATATGTGTCCTTCGACAATAATGCGATCACAACTGTCGATCATGATGATCACATGTTTAAGTCTCATTTTAAGAATACAATTGGGAAGTAATATTTTACTGTCAACTGGTCCACACATATCGGTAATGATTGGCTGACTAGAGTTTGACAATACTGTCGTGCGACGGTGGTGATCAGTTGATCCCCTTAGGTCATACCTAAAGGGTAACACTCTTAATTGATTATTTAATTGATCGTATGACGATACGGGTTAATTAAATTACTTGAAATTGACGGACGATTTTAGAAGTAATATTTACGTGTCTCATTCTAATTTGATTAAATAAGATACGGTCTAAGTAATCCAATTGTTTTATTGCTTAGATGAAATTATTGTTTACGGAAGCAATTGAACTGAATGAATAATTTATTATAAATACAAGATGTTGTGATTTATAATTGGTAAATTATTTTGGTACAAGTAATTATGAATTACTAAGTCGATTTTGTATATGACGTATTTTTATTAATGCGTTGATTTTTAATATGTTAAAAATGCATAACAATTTTACATTACATGTGACATGTGACAAATTGACAAAGATAAAATGGAGTCCATTTTATCTTATATGGACCGAATTAGTGGGAGTATTAGGATAAATATTATGTTGATTAATTAAGTGGAAAACATAATCATTTTTCCTAAACCTAGCCATGCATACCTAGTGCCTCTCGTGAAGAACACCTTGCTCATGCATTGGCCATCACCACCCCTCCCCCTACCCGGTTTTGCCACAGAGAAAACCATGGGTTTTTCTCTATAATTTACCTAATATACTACTTCAATAGTTAGTGTAATATTCATTCATTCTACCATCTAAAAATAGAGTTTTTAGAGAGAAAAAAATTATTCCTCCTTTTCCCTTTCTCTTAACCGAAAATTAAGAGACCAATATAATATTTTTGGGTCAATTTTATTCAAATTAATATTGTTCTAGTATCAATAATATTAATTTTATTAAGAGGTTACCTTGGGTATTATTGTTTGGGATGAATTCTATACTTGAATCCTTGTTCATGCAATATTTGGAGAGCTCAAGAACAAGTGAGTAGGAGAACTCACTTGTGCCCAATAATCCGAAATATCCAATGTAAGAATGATGATTTCTTCTTTATCCTTATTATTGTTTGCATGCATAAGAACAATATTTAATTTTATGACTAAATTAATTCATCACATATATGAATATGTTAAGAAATGAGATATAGATTTCTAACAAGCGGTATCAAGAGCCTTAGGTTGTTTGCATTTAAATCGGTTATAGTTTTTCCGAGTTATACGATTAACATATTAAACTTATAAATTTGTGCATATTATGATATATCACGAAATCAATTATGCATGTTAAAGTTTCTGATCCTAAAATGTATTTAGGATATTTTGGTTAATTTATGGATTTTTATTGTTCATTTTATATAATAAGGGCATTAAAAATGTGATTTTATGATAAAAATGTCATTTTCGGACTAAAATTAGCTAAGCTTCGAATTTTCTAGTGGTTTTTGGATATATTTTTGCATATATTATTTTTAGATGACCTGTACATTTTCATAATTTTTGGAGTTCTTATGCTCGAAATATGGATTTTTCATGATAAAAATCGAATTTAAATGAAAAATAGGTTAATATGAAATAAATTTCGAATCTGGTCATAGAAATTTAGTATGTTGTCACATGCAATTTTACAGGATGTGTGTAAAAAAATTGGCTATAATGAAGTTTTTATGCATGATTTATGATTTTTTGATGAAAAATAACATAAATAGTGACTTAATTAGTATAAATTGCTAAAACATACTTCATGACTAAGGAAAAACGTCACATGTTGCATTTTATCATATATTTCAGATCTAAAATTGAAAAGTTGATACATATTTTTTTCTCATGTTTTTATGATTATATTTGTTAAATCCGATAAACCGCAACAATGTTTTTCCCGATAAATTTTGAAACTTTTAACCTATGTTTTTGAATATTATGAGTGTCATGGTAATTTTACAGAATGTTCATGAGTTTAAATTTTGAATTTTGAATTTATTTGAAATTTTTATGATTTATTTGGAGTTTATGGCATTTTATTGTAATTTTGAGTCCATTAATGAACAAATTTTAAGAAATATAAGTTAATTATTGTCAATATGTTAGTGGAAACTAATTTTGAGTCCTAAGTTGGTTAGGGTAATGAACTTGTGCATAAATATGATTTTATGTAATTTATTGTGATTTTAAAAGGTTGAATCACGCAAATCCGTAAAAACCGTTTAATATACGAGATTGGCTCCTTAAAGGCGATTTAGCATAAAATTGGGTATGTTCATACATATTATAATGCTGCATTTTATTTTATGTAGGGACGACATTCAGTTGATGTAGACCCCCGGTAGCCTCTACCGGTGGTGATGGTGAGCGAGTCGTTGTTCACTCCATCAAACACATTTATAATCTCAACAAACAACTAATTAGTGGTTAAGTCGAGGTCGATCCACGTGACGGTGTGCTTTGGGTTCTAAGTCTATCTATCTCAATGTATGCTACTGTCACAATTGATTTCTGTTGGAGTTGGGAAGTCTAAGCTAATAAAAGCAATAAAGTAAAACAAGCAATAAATTAAGAGATGTAAATAATTAATAAAGATACTAGGAAGTCCTAGGATCTTTAGGGAATCATGGTGAGATAGCATAAATGAGTTATGTCTCGGAGCCAAGTCGGTTAAGACTTTACAACACCTACAAGTCGACTTGGGTTTTCCCTATTCAACAATATGCAAGGTCTAACAAGGCTTGAGTTGGTTTATATCTTACAAGCCTTGTTGAAAAGATAAGAGAAACATGCTATGTAGTTAATCAAGCATTTCATCAAACATGACATGTGCATAAGTTGGAAAACAATAAGCAGGCATTCATATTAACTTATTAAGCATAAATTTATCCCATGATTGACTCTTCTAATCCCCCACTGATCCTAGTTAGGTAACTACTTACTTATTATCATGGAAGACATGTTATCAATGGTGTCAATCATCTTAACAAGCATAAAGATGATTAAAGAGTGAGGAAATAAGCAATAAAGAGTAAAGAGTAAAGAGTAAAGAGATTATACCAATATTAAGATGGACAAATGGAAAATGAAAGAATAATAAAAGAGAACTTGATTAATTGATGAAGAGTTGTCAAATCGTCAAATAATAACCCAATAATCTTCAATTACCCAATAAAGCTTGAACAATAATTAAGGAAAGATTAATGTGTGATTTGTGGAAAGATTAAAGGATAATCTATTCTAATCTACTCCTAATCTAATCTAAGAGAGCTTGATTTAGTCTTGAAACTTTTTATCTAAGAGAGAATAGGTAATTAGATAGGTAGTACAATGCGGTATTTATACTAATGATTAAGTATAAGAATTACGGTTACAAAGGGCATAAATGATGATAAATTCTCATCCCCCACTTTATTTTGGACATTGTTCTCAATGTACATGTAGGAGTAGGAATGAAAAAGAAATACATGTTTTTGGTTTTTTGATGGTTTATGGAATTTAAAGTATAAATTCAAATGCAATTATATGAATTAATGCATGTTGTAATTAAATGAAATCCTATATGACATATATAACAAATGAATACAATCTGAACTACACTAGATGATGCATGTTCTCTATTAAGCTATGATCACCTATGATCAAACCTTCCCAAACCGATTTAAGCACTATTTCTAGTGTAGGGTAAATGAGGTTGGTTCATTAGTGACTATGCATGAACCCTAGTCTATATGCAACTAACTACATGAATCATGTGAGATATAATACAATGCAAAATAATCTAATCATGTGAGATATATTACAATGCAATTATATATGAGAGATAGGGAAAGAAATATCATACCAGTGGAGGTGGTGTGGCTAGCCATCTCACTCGTCGTCATCATCATTGTTGTGGCCTCCATGTCCGCTTGATCCTCCTTTGTCATAGCCTCCTCCTTGGCCATATAATCCCCCACTTTAGTCTCTGATGTTTCCTCCTTGGTTATCATAGTTGGGGAACAAGAGATGCGGTTGAGCCCAAGATGGATGAGGGCCTCAAGGGTTGATGTACCCTTGTTGAGCCATGTTGTAGTAGAAGGGGTATTGGGCCAAGTAGTTGTCAACCCTCCCATCGTGTACTTGAAGATCAACATTTTTCATGAGCTTCATCAATTCACTCATGGATGGAGCTCTCGGATCTTGGGGAGTGAATGGTACATGTGGTGTTAGGTAGGGTGGAATGGGTACAAAAGATGGTGGTGCATTACCCCATTCCGGTAACTCACGAGGTCGACGAGGTGCTTCTTCTCTCGGTGGTGGGTGGTCAAGGATCTTAATTGGGAGGAGGTAGCTTGGCCTTGGAGAATACCGGCTCAAGCGGGGCTCGCTGGGTGGTATGTTCCACCCCCTAAGAATAAGTGATTTGCAACCCTTGGTGAACCACTCTACACTTCCGACCTCATTGTATCTACACCAACGATGGTGGTTGAAGATAGCATCCTTATCTATCAAGGTGCTTCCCTTGAGCTTGTAGATACCTCATTTCTACACCTTCCGCCAACCACCCAGTGATGATTGGGCCGCATGCTTGGTACGCGGAACGGCTTATGACAATCCGTAAGTTTATCGTCAAGTGGTAGTTCAAATACTTGTGTCTACTCCTTGGTCGTCATCTACGCTCCTATACGGTCTTTTTGACAGTAACTAGAGTTCATTTGGAGTCCGGGTAAAAAACCGCTTCATTTTATAAGAAACCGTTTAAAATGCCAAGTCGGAATGCTCTAGAATATTCCGGATATTTATTCCATAATTTAATTTTTTATATTTTGGTTAAATATATCTTGTAAATCTTATTTTAAGGAATAAGGAAGTATAGATTTATCGCAATTCCATAATAGAAACGCGGAAATCTTTCTTCCGCAAGAGGAAACCTCTGGGAAAATGATGCAGCTGATGCTGCGCCTCTTGGAAGGATCGCAGCAGCTGCTGCGCCTTTTTTCCAGCTCGTTTCTGCCTGTTTTTAGATTTTTTCCGTGATTTCTTTCCGAAGTTTGAGTTATTCCATAACTTTCACATTTTTTAGTATAAATAGAGACCTTCGGTCTCCATATTTTTCACGCGAGTGTCCCCCCTTCGCTTATCCCTTTGTATTCTAAGACCGTGCTCTAAGCTTTCGAAGCCTACATGTTTGAACAATCGAGCAAGTAAGCTCAGATCATTCTGAGTTCCAGTCACGTTGCATGACCGACCAATTTGACTACTACACAGCAATCAACTTAATCTAAATCCTCTAACGAGGGCACTTTCTATATACATTCGGGACGAGCAATCACTAAACGTTATCTTAGTTAATCTCGTTTCGTCAAATATGTAAGTCTGAGTGTGTATATCCCATCTTTTTATTGTATTTATTTTTGTATCAATTAATGTAAGATTCACGTCAAAAATACATTCAAAACCAACTTTTAAAACCCTTTTATCAAACTATTTTTATGGAACAACAGCAACCAGGCGTGGAGAAGAAACGCAACAGCAGTTGCGCCTCTTCGAAGAATCGCAGCATCTGCAGCGCCTCTTCCAGAGGTTGCCGCTGCTCCTGCTCTTCGTTTTTTTCCTCGGTATTTCTGTTGTTTTCGTTTATTTTCTTTTACTTTTTGATTTTCTTTTCTTTGTACATAAAGTAGATTTTTATTATATTCCTTTCAAATTGTGTGACGTTTTATTTATGACTTAAATACCTTATAATCAATATTTGCGGGTTTTCGTCATTAGATCAAACCCGGATTTTAGAAACTCGATTTGTTCATATGAAGTTTCTGTAATTCGTCCTTTGTAGGTGCTTCCATTGCTTATTTTCAGTTTGTCAAGTTATTTCCAAGTTCATTTCCGTCATCGTAATAAACCTAATTCGCCTTAATCCGTTTATAATTCGTTCTTAACTCGTTTTGGCCCGTTTTAATTCGTGTTTATCGCTTTTATGGCGGTTTCATATGTAGTTAATATGTTAAATCACTTCCACTTGAGTCAAATATCGATAATCAATCATAAAACATACCAACGAACATTAACTACCCGCAATTCTGACTTCACAGTCAGGGTTCAACTTAAGAACATACGCAATAATAGCTGCGCCTCTTTCAAGGGACGCAGCACTGCTACCCCTGTTCTGAGGTGAGTTTTGTCCCTGAATTTCCGTTCTCGCTTTGACCTAGCCTTTAGTTACGTAATTAATCGACTATTAACCATAATATCACACTTAATATGTCTTAATATGTCTTATTTTTGTTACTTTAATTTTTACCCCTTGTGTTTTCTTTTCTTATCTTCAAATTTCTGTCTTGAGTGTATTTTACGTAAAACAGTTAAATCATTGAAATTCATTATAATTTTAATTATTACTATTTTATTTATTGTTGTTTTATTTATCGTTTCTCGTATGATTTCTTTGGTTTTTACATGTAATTAATTCTAACTCCCAGTATGACATAATTGAATGCTAATTATTTGTTCACCGATATAGTTTAATTCACATGCTAGGATTAAAACGTTGTTTGATGCATTGCATGCATATAATCGACAACATATCAAATATGAACGATTTCCCCAATCATTAGTAGAGGCCGCTATCGAGGCGGGCGTGATTAAGTGTTCGATTAAAGAGCTTCCTAATACGTACCCTCACCCCTTACTCCAGATCTCTGTGAACATCTGTGTTCATTGGCATCCACGAGAGTCATTCTAGACATAGAATGCTAAGGGTAACGTGTTCTTAGTGTTCATGTCACTACTTTGTGTCTTGACATGGCACGAGGTGTTCGAACGGTTCTAATTTCCCATTAAATTTGGTGGCGGCTCCACAAATGCAACGCTTGTCCCAAGCACTCCCGTGGCTAATGTCCACAGAGATTTTCATAGCTTCCATCAAAGTTGAACCCGGGGCAAAGCTCATTGGCCAAAATTGTAATTAGGCATCCAATCACAAAGGTTTTGAATGAAGTGTTCCCTTGTGCAAAGCCATTGAACCTTGTAAGTACCTTAAGGGGTGTGTTGAAGTTGTAGGGCATTGTTCCTTACACATTCAAGTAAGACTCTAGAAAGGTCAAGTCGAGAAGGGTGCACCTATCTTGTTCTAGTCTTCCATTTATGGTTCTGGACACAAACCGCTCAGTAATCCTAATCACCGGATGTTGGATTACAATGGTATAACATTGCTTGTAGGAATGAAGTTCTCCTCTAGAAATAGCCCTCCAAAGGTGGTTAACAATAAAGTCGGAGGGCTTATCGGTGTCATTCCTTGGTACTTCAAGACCAAAAATACTTGCAAATTGGTCTAGAGTCAACCTATGGTCTTTATTGCAAACACGGAACTCCAAACCAACACCTTTTCGCCGATTGGTGACAACACGGAGACTATATAAAAACTCTAGTGTGAGACTCAAGTAAGTGTCCTCTTGGGCATAGAACAACTTCTCAAGACCCAAGCCATTGAAAAATACCTCCATTTGATGCCTTATGCCAAGTACCTCTAACACATCAAGATCTATGAATTGAGTAGGTTCATAGTCGTTACCTAGCAATTGCTCGAATAGTTGGCGGTGTTCATTTTTGGTGAAGATTACCTCCAGGAAATACTCAAGTTGTGCAATACCTTGTATCATTACATTCTCTTGGCCCTTTGCCTCTCATGAGACGGATGAAATAGCACCCTTTCGACGCTTGGGAGCTGTCTCGGCGGCCTTCTTGCTCTTGCTCCTTAGATTCATTCTTGCTTGATGTGGTTGGTAGGGATTTGTTCAAAGAACTTTTGTGATGGTGATGGGGTTGTTGTGATGGGGATTGTAAGGAGGATGGTGAGATTTGGTTTGGATGTTTATAAGATAAGGGAATAGGGATGGTGGGGGAGGCGTTTATATCAAAGAAAGGTGCTGGGACAAGCGGGCTAGGGGCTGGGCTCGGGCGTACAGAAATGCAGCCCAGTATTTATCCTCTGCTATCCGGGCATCTTGAGGTTGCTGCACGTGCGTCCTGTCAAAAAGTCGCGCGGATTTTCTTACAACAAATCTTCATTGTTTTGAGTAGAGCTCAGGTCGAGCGTTTTGAGATTGGCTCGAGCATCCTAAAGATAGGATCGGGCGTCTTCTGAATAATCTGCCTAGATTTTCACCCAGGGAAATTTTTGCTTATGGCACTGCCCAGGACAGACGTCGTAAATTTGGCTCGAGGGTATCATGAGATAGGACGCGCAGCCTCCCTTTAAATCGCGCAGATCTTATGTCAGTGAATTAATTTGTCTAAAGCATATCTCGGGATGAGTGTTTCACTGTCGAGACGGACGTCTTGTTCTGCTCTTTGTCCAACCTTCAATCGTTACATGCTAAATCTTTCTCTTGCACCCTTTGTGATCCCCTCTTATCATCATTTCCTGAAACTTCCTCAAATAATAGATGAAGAAACCTCCCTCACAACTCTCATGTTTAGAATAATGCAAAAAGCTTGTTTGATATTATACAATGCAAAGTTTTAGAAAGGAATATATTACAAACGGTGGTTTGAGATAGGACTCCACCAAACTAGTTTGAAATGTTGAAATTCATTTTCCATAGAGCTCAAGGCTCCTAAAAGTTGATGAAAAGTTTGTGAATGGTCCTCAAGTAAGCATAGATAAGTCTTGAACCATTCCAAAATAGAGTAGGGTAAATCCATGAGAGACCTCCCTTTAAATTCCTTCCCCTTCTCCTTTGCTTTGTCATAATGGCCTTCCCGACTTTTAAAACTAGCAAACTTAAGATTCTTGTCATTGGGGGTTTTCCGGTTGCTCCTATTTCTTCCAAAGTCGATGACGAAAATACTTGGACTAGTCAATCCTCCAAGTATAGAAGGTGAATTTTCATGGCGTTGATGATGGGATGTATTAGGAGTTGGGATAGTGGGTGCCAAATTTCCACACGTAGGCTCCTTCTTAGCCTTGTCCTTGAGCTTCTCCACTAGGTTATTCTTGTATGACGATTTGACTTTTGTCAGGAGGTCCATAATGTCATCTCCAACTATCATGAGCTCCATAGTGGGTGTGAGATGTTTCTCATAAAGGCATTCCTCCTCTTCATCGAAGCAAACTTCAAACTTCACAAGGATGAGTTCCTTAAGCAAGTTGATCTCGCAACTCCATTTATCATTTAAGCCTATCTTTCCCTCATCATCTTCTTCCATAGATCTATCATTATCGCTTTTTCCATATGAATCATAAATAGGGGCTTCACTTCTCCTCAATAACTCTTCCTCCACCATCTCAATGTTCACATCAAAGGTCACCCCTTCATACTCACGAATGCTAAGAGTATTTGGCTTACTCAACCTCATGTCTTCTTCATCAAATACTATACTTTCATACTCACAAGAGCTCAAGGAGATTGGCTCTTCCCATTTCACATATTCTTCATAAAAAGTCATTACCTTAAATTCACATTCATGGTCAATGCTTAAGGATTGGTGGGGAGTGGTCGGTTGGGTTGCTTTCATTTGGGCAATTCGAATTGCCAACTCCTGACCATAGGTAGAAATGCTTTGAAGAACATTGTCCCTATATTGGCTCTCCACTAGCACTTATTTGAAGAAGTTTTGTTGATCTCCCATCATTTGGAGAACCACATTTTGAATGTTAAAGTTGGGCTCATCTTCTTGTTGTGGGTGGGTATGAGAGTGGTTGTATTGTGGCATTTGGAATTCATTGTAAAGTGGGTATTTGGAGGGTGATTGTTGTGGATATTGGGAATGGTGATTTTGGTGGGAAAAGTTGGGGTAGTAGTTAGGATTTTCATTGTATGAGTTGTAAGGTAGGTTTGTATTGACTAGCTCCTCAAACTCCCCATACCCAAAGTCATACTCAAAAGATCCACCACATACTCCATATGTCATGTCTTAAGCCATAATATCTAAGACAAGGAAACAACTACAACCAAGGAAACTACACATAAACGGTAAGAATGACCTTGAGGAACAAGTTCCTCAAGGTTAAGCAAAATTAAAATAGACAAACAAACATGAACTTAATCACAAAACACCGTCCCCGGAAACGGCGCCATTTTGATGGTGAGCGAGTCGTTGTTCACTTTATCAAACACATTTATAATCTGAACAAATAACTAGTTAGTGGTTAAGTCGAGGTCAATCCATGGGACGGTGTGCTTTGGGTTCTAAGTCTATCTATCTCAATTTATGCTAGTGTCACAATTGATTTGGGTTGGAGTTGGTGATTCTAAGCTAATAGAAGCAATAAATTAAGAGATGTAAATAATTAATAAAGATACTAGGATGTCATGGGATCATAAGGGAATCATGGTGAGATAGCATCAATGAGTTATGTTTATGCAAGCAATTATTATTGTTGGAATTGAGTTAGTTCATGTCTTATAATTCATAGTAAGATTTGGGCCCCGGAGCCGAGTCATTTGTGACTTTACAACACCTATAAGTCGACTTGATTCTTCCTATTAAACTACACGCATGATAAACCAATTCTTAGGTAAAATTAAGTCTCGGAGCCGAGTCAGTTAAGACTTTACGACACCTACAAGTCAACTTGGGTTTTCCCTGTTCAACAATATGCAATGTCTAACAAGGCTTGAGTTGTTTATATCTTACAAGCCTTGTTGAAAAGATAAGAGAAAAATGCTAGGTTATCAATCAAGTATTTTATCAAACATGACATGTGCATAAGTTGGAAAACAATAAGCAAGCATTCGTATGAACTCATTAAGCATAAAACTATCCCATGATTGACTCCCCTAATCCCCCACAAATCCTAGTTAGGTAACTACTCACTTATTATCATGGAAGACATGATATCAATGGTGTCAATCATCTTAACAAACATAAATATGATTAAAGAGTGAGGAAATAAGCAAAAAAGAGTAAAGAGATTATACGAATATTAAGATGGACAAATGGAAAATGTAAGAATAATAGAAGAGAACTTGATTAATTGATGAAGAGTTGTCAAATCTCCAAATAATAACCCAATAATCTTCAATTACCCAATAAAGCTTGAACAATAATTTAGGAAAGATTAATGTGTAATTTGTGGAAAGATTAAAGGATAATCTATTCTAATCTACTCATAATCTAATCTAAGAGAGCTTGATTTAATCTAAGGAAACTTTTTTATCTGAGAGAGAATTGGTAATTAGATAGGTAGTACAATGGGGTATTTATTCTAAAGATTAAGTACAAGAATTAGGTTACAATGGGCATAAATGACGATTAAGACCCTAAGAGAAGGTCAGTGCTTTGCTCGTGCTACTATGGGATCCGCCCGTCCTGGGCTCGGGACGCCCGGATTATGGACTGGGACGCCCATCTTGAGGTTGGGACGCCCGAATTATGGGACAGCTCAGTTCTTCTTTTTGTGACTGCCCCAAGATCCATGGGGATCTTCTAGGGGTCGTGGGGCTCCTTTGCAATTGCCCATTTCCTTGTTTTATTGACTTAGGTCCATAATTCTAGTCTCCTCTTTGATGCTTGGTCGTTATGTGATATCAATTTAGCTCCGCTTCATTCCGTTTAGGCAAGGTTAGTGCTCATCTCCTACCAAGGACACCAAACCTCTTAGAATATGCATAATAGGAAGCTAAAGACAAGAAATGACCCTAATACTTACTAAAAAGATTAGGAACTAGGCTAGTTAGGGAACTAAATGTGTGCAAATATGAGGCACATCAGGTGGTTTTTGCTAGCACGCCCTTGCGTAGGTCATCTTCAATGCGGGTTATGAGGATTGCAGATCCTGGAAGGTTTTGATGTTTTGATACCTCAGCAGATTGGCATAAACTAGGCATAGGTTGTTGACAAACTTCTCCACCAGAGTTGATTCACTCGGCTTACTGACCAACAGGGCGCTTACCCTCCTCCAACGAGTTAAGAATTTTGTGAACCCTTCCTTGTCATTCTGAGTCAGGAACTCAAGAGTGCGGGTGTTGCCTTGGATTTCGACGTTGTCGGCATATTGTTAAGCAAATTCAACGGTAACTTAGTCCTATGTGGTAATGCTCTTGGGGTCGAGGGAATAGTACCATTGGCGGGGAATTGGTTCCAAGGATGATGGAAATATCCGGGTGAAGACTTATTGTTTGACCCCCTTGATGGACATGTAATTCTTAATGGCCCGAATGTGATTGAACGGGTCCTCTACTCCTTTGAACTTGGGCAGATAAGTTAGGTTAAAGTTGTCGGGCAGTTGATCCCTGACGGGTTCAAATCTTCGATTGTTCTCAAGGTGGATGTTGTTACCACGAGCTAGGAGTTGCTCTTCCATGAGCTTGAGCCTTTTCTCGGTTTCGGTTAAAGGCGAAGTGTTGTGTTCTTCGGTTTCCTTATTTTCCAAGGTGTCGATACGAGTCTCGACACGGTCCAAGGTGACCTTAAGCGCTGTGAGCAAGTTGGCTAGCTGAGCCGTTGTGAGATCTCTGTTGTCATCGTTGTTGTTGGAGGAAGCTGAAGATGGGGCCATGGCTCTACAGCAAGAAATGGCTCATGTTACATCCCAATACGACGGTTTAATGACTAAATGCAGACAACACAGAAGAAGATAAGGCACTTTTGGACCCAACGAGACGAGGACAACTGTGTATGGTGCCTTGGTGCTAACTCGGTTTATGGTGTGGCGGTGTTGACCGGACATTGACTCGCATTCCACGTAAGGGCGTAACGCCTTTGAACGAGTCTCGAGGTGAGACGACTCATAAGTGAAGATCGATAAGTATGTTTGCTTTGACTCGATAGACATGATGCGGAATTGGAATGGTGGACTAAAATTTTCGAAAATAGAAATTTTCAAAAAGATTCATTTGTCGTTTTTATGGACGGCTTCCGAAGAGCAGGGGTCTTCAAAACGTCGGTCAGTTAAAAAGTTGTCTTAAGTTTTTTTTCAAAAGACGGTTGGAGTTTGAGTTGCGGCGGCTCTAAAAACAAAGTCCTGTTACCGACGACGGCTTTTGAAATTCAAAATTGTGTGTTTTGAAAATCAAGTTTTGAAAGGTTTGAAAAGGTTATGGTCTCGAGAATGGTATATAGTCCTTGGGGATTGAAAATCCTCGGAAAAGGGTGTGTGTCATTTTCAGGTTTTGAAAGAGCCACTGTGTCGGCACGAGACGGCTTAAAATTCGTGTCTTGACGCGGCGATTATAACGGCATAAAAGTTATTTTTTCAATGGTTCGTGAAAACCAGGTTTAAAAATCGTCATTATGACGGTGAAAAAACGTTCTTTTTTGAAACGGTTGTAGAAAACCGGATTTGAAAATCGTCATTACGCTAGCCTAAAAAGGCGTGCAATGGTCGGTGAAAGACCGAGGTTTAAAATGGCCATTATAATGGCGCAAAAATGTGTTTTGAAAGGTTTAAAATGACACAGAAGGACTTATGATCACATAGCACATAAGCACTCATAGTTCATTATATTATGCATAATACTGATGCGGGTTTGGCTTTTTAAGGGTGGGTTACACACCAACCGATCAATCCCCGATTTTCGAGAGGGATACCAATCCAAACAAAATGTGTAAGGAGGGAATGAAAGCTCTTTGATAAAACAGAACTGTGTAACGTCAATGGTATGCTTGACTCAATCAGGATTCAAAACATGGGGATGAAAAAGCTCATGTCGACGGGATGAGCCAATTGGTCGATAAAGTTTAGGTTGTGGGCCCGGACAAGGAACTCGAATTATGTCCGTAATATCAATTAATGCATTTCAACCAAGACCTCGTTCGAGTCTCTCCATCTAGGGATCACAAAGACACAGGTGTCCTAGTTTTCCCCGGCGGAGTCGCCAATCTGTGGACATAGGCCACCCGCAACGCCAAGCCAATTTGCGGACGAGTGGTAGTCTGAAAGCCACGCTCTGTGGCGTAAAAATGCTTTCAACCGGATCGCTTTAGATCGGTCGGTTTTGTCTCGGCAAGGGTCTTGAAACGATGTTACAGATGTTCGGAGTCGCCACCACGCAATTATGGGATGCTTAGAAAACGTTCGAATCCACTTTATACCTAGGTCAACCAAGGCAAAAAGCGGTGTTTGACATAGGTACTAAAGATAAGGAGTCGTCTCTCTTTAGCATCCTATCTGTAGAATGTTCGCCCTGGATAAGGTCATCCACTATCCAAAGTTTTTGAGTAAGAGGTGAAGGTACGTATTGGGAAGCCCTTTAATCGGACACCCAATCCCGCCCGCGGTAAAGGCCTCTACTGATTGATCTTGGTTGGTAAATGCAAGAGTTGATAAAACCGGTAAATGCATGAATGCACATCCACAAGTTTAAACCTAACATGTGAGCTTTCTATGTCGGTTGTTTATCTAAGTATCAAGTAATTGATGTGAGGTTGGATTTATTGTTGATTTGCATGCAAGACGGAAATTAAACATCCATTTACCGCGTTAGGTTTATGGTGCATAACATGATCCATTTATCTTAGAAAGGCGTTTTGCAAATATAAAGTAAAATGTGGACTCGACAATATGATCCGTCCTGTATTCGGGTTAACTGAAGTCGGGATTGTCCTAGATAAGTGCTGGAAAGGAAGCAGTATCTACATCATGTAGCCTATAGTGGCACGAGCCTTAAGCCAATGCATAGGGCCCTGTCCCGGTTTGAAAACTGGAAATCATGAAGCCTGTTTAAGCGTAAGGCAGCAGACGACCGAAACGGGTGTCTCTTGGTTGTTGAAAACGTTTGTGAAATGGTTTGTAAAAGGGTTTTTGAACCCGTCTTTGTTAAAAAGGCCGTTTAGACCGCTTTTGTGCCAATATGATGAACGAGACTTGAACAATCATCATTGGGTGGATGATATTCAATGTCGGGTTCGGTTTTGCAAGCTTGACATGAATAGTTTTGAAAAAAATGTTTGTTATGAACTAATTGTGTTAAGTTCATTGTTTTGTAATGAGTCAATGTTTATCATCATATTTGGGTTTAAACCGACATGGCATGTGGAACCAAGGATGACTATGCATGTATTACTAATATAGATGTTTTTGAAATGTAAACAAATGAATATAAGGTTTTAAAATGCCTTTTAAAATGTATTTATCCAAATATTATCACCGAAACACTGATTAAACCGTCATGGTATGAGGAACCAAGGGTGAACATGATTTATGGTATAAACATGTTGCAAAATAAAATGAAAATGGAAAGAATAAACTCAAACACGTTTGAGTTCTGACCTGGTGTGTGAAGGTGGGTATTTATAGAGGATTGAGTGGTTGTGTGCGTTTTGAGCGACGTGGCCGCATGGGTTACTGTAGATACCTCATTTCTGCACCTCTCGCAAACCACCCGGTGATGATTGGGCCGCATGTTTGGTACGCGGAACGATTTGTGACAATTCGTAAGATTATCGTCAAGTGATTGCTCAAATATTAATATCTACCTCTTAGTTGTCATCTACGTCCCGATACGGTCGTTTTGACAGTAATTAGAGTACATTTGGAGTCCGGGCCTAAAACCGTCTTCATTTTCTGATAACCGTTAAATCCCGAGTCAGAATGTTCTGGAATGTTCCGGATATTTCTATTCCATATTTTTTTATAAATATTCCACAATCTTTATTCTTTGGTAAACAATTCCCCGTCATATTCAAATAAGATATTAAGGAAAACCGAATTACCTCTTTAATCCATAATATAAAGACGGAAATCTTGCTTTCGCAGGAGGAAACCACTTGGAAACAGACGCAGCAGGTGCTGCGCCTCTTCCAAGAGACGCAGTGGCTGCTGCGCCTCTTCCCAGGCCCTTTTCTACGTATTTCTCGTATCTTTTTCATATCTTTCCGAGATTCACTTCCAAAGAGTCTCCGAAACCCTAATTCCTCCACGTGGTTAGTATAAATAGGAGCCTGCGCTCCTCATATTTCTCACGCGAGTGTCCGCTATTCTCTTCTCCCTTTGCATTCTAGACCTTTGTTCTTACTTTTTGGCGTCTACGTGCTTGAACATTCGACCACGTAAGCTCGGATCCTTTTGAGTACCAGCCTCGTTTGCATGACCGACCAATTTGACCAACTCCACATCAATCAACTTAATTAATCTAATCGTTTTCCTCTTACGAGGGCACTTTCTTTGCATTCGCGTCGAGCATCACTAATCGATATCTTAGTCCTTCTCGTTTCGTCAAACATGTAAGTCTGAGGGTGTATAATCTCTCTTTTATTTATTGTATTTTAATTATTGTATCACAATTGTAAGGTTTATGTCGAAAATACCTCATTAAAACCGATTTCTAAAACCATGCTTTAAAACCTCTTTTTACGGATTTCCAGAAGACTGACCGTCGAGAAAGGACGCAGCAACTGTTGCGCCTCTTCGAAGGAGCGCAGTTCCTGCTGCGCCTCTTCGTGAGGCTGCCACAGTTCCTGCTTCCTTTCTTCTTCCTTCGTCCTCTGTAATTCGTTCGTTTCTTTATTTTGTTTCGTTTGTTTCCGTTAATTCTTTGACACAATAGCATATAATTCACATGTATATTTATTATTCATCTTTAACATGTTTTAAATCATTATAAATCCGACTTAAATCCCAAATAATTCAATATTTGCGGGTTTTCGTCATTAAATTCAATTCCGAGTTATAGAGATTCAATTCATCAATATTGAGTTTCTGGAATTCGTCTTTGATATAGTTTTCATCTGTCTTTTGTCGTATTCCTCATATATTCGTCATTAATCCATTGTATTTAACCTAATTAATTGATTTAGTTTGTTACTTTGTTAATAATTCTCATTAATCTTATATTAATTCGTTTAATTCCGTCTCATTCATGTTTTATCGTTTTTATGACATTAATCACATGTAAATAACCTATTAATCACTTTCATCCGAGTAAATAATTTAATCAATCATTAAATTCACCGACCAGTATTAACAACACGCAATTCCGGCTTCACAGCCAGAATTCAGGTCAGGAACAGACGCAGCAACTGCTGCGCCTATTCTAAGGGACGCAGCTCTGCTGCGCCTGTTCCGGGTTGAATTCTGTCCCTGAACTCCGTTGTTGCCTGACCTAGTTTAATTAGCTTACGTATTAATTGATTATTATTCGTATTATCACCTTCTGTTTTGTCGTAATTCATTCTCTTATTCTTTTTCAGAAATTATCCGTTTTAAAGGTATTTTCGACATAAATCGCCTATTCCATTGTAATTATTGTAATTTTCATTATTGCAATTTTGTTTATTATGTTTATCATATTTCTTGCATCATTTGTATGTTTTCACATGTAATTGAGCATTAAATCCCAACTTCGACATTAATTGTATGTTAAATTGCGTGTTAACCGACTTAGCCTAATCTTCACATGCTAGGATTAAAACTTGGATGTTGCATTGCATGCATATAACCGATGATATATCGAGTATAGACGATGTCCCTAATCATTAGTATAGGCCGCTATCGAGGCGGGCGGGATTAGGTGTTCGATCAAAAGAGCTTCCTAATACATACCCTCACCCCTTACTCCAGATATCTGTGAACACCCGTGTTCATTGGCATCCACGAGAGTCATTCTAGACATAGAATGCTAAGGGTAACGATTGCTTAGTGTTCATGTCTCTACTTTGTGTCTTGACATGGCACGAGGTATTCGAACGGTTCCAATTTCCCATAAAAATTGGTGGCGACTCCATACAAAAATGCAAACGCTTGTTTCTCTTTCCTCCTAAGCGCGCCCGTGGGCCCCCGCTGTCCACAGTTTGGCGACTCCGCTGGGGATAATACACTTACGTGTAGCAAGGGTGAAACTTGAACAAGGTTAGGGAATAGTTTGTACAAGACAATTGTCGGTTTTCATAACTCGGTCTTCCTAGACCGTTTTATTCGGCCTTCCTAGGCCCAACCCAACCCATTCGACCAATCGTCCCGTCTAAACGGTCATAATTCTTATTTGGGCCTAAGGATGGATAGCGGTTGACGTCATCCATACCATGATGCTTACTCTTGTCTGTATCAAGGGCCTTCACTACTTGAAGAAATGGACTAGGAATCGGCCTTACTCTTATTTGGTACGAGCCTCTCCACAGACTTCGGGTTTGATGGTTCGGTATGGCAACCCACCCTTTAAACCAAAACCCTTTTAAATGCACTCAGCATCCCGTTATAATGTTTGTATAAATGTTTGTACCTTACATGATCACCATTCCTAAACAAAACCATGACGTTTTTTTCAAAAATCAAAACCCATTTTCAAATAAAATTTCGAAATAGGCCTTCAACTTGTGCAAAATCCGGTCAAAACTTTGTCCGCTTGTCGTGTCAAAATTCGGGCCACAAGCCCATTTCAAAACCTCACTTCGAGTCCACTCCTACAACTACACTATAGTTGACTAGGACACACATTTTCAAAAACCTTGTCTTTCTTCAAAGCTCCCTCAACACAAGTGGCACACACCCACTTCACGAGTCAAAACATTTCTTCTTTTAGCAAGTGTGTTAGAATGGTCGATCGTGTTTTGATTCGTCGCCAATCTCTTATCCAGTTTTTAAGATTCCTGGATCCAGTGAAACAAACATCCACCAACTTCAAGATGGTAATGATCGAATCCTAGCCGCGCTAGCCCAAATGCAAGTTACCCAAGACCAAGTCTATGACCGCCTTGAGCTCATCGAGGGCCGTATCTATGCCGTAGAGGGAAGGTTGCCTCCTCACGAAAGTGGAGTACTAGGTGACTCCGATAATGAATCCAAGGATGAAAATCTTCTCATGGGGATGACTGTAGCTGAGAAAAGACTCCAATACTTAGAGGAGCAATTGATGTACCTAAAGGGGGATGACATTTATAGGGAGAACAATCGCAAGTATGAGGCCGTCAATTCCAAATTGCCAACCAACTTCAATTTGACGGATATCCCTAAATTCAAGGGGCACGAGAACCCTTTGAACCACATCCGTGCCTTCAAGGATTACATGTCTATCAAAGGCATCAAACCCGAGATGTTCTTAAGGATCTTTCCTTCATCTCTTGACACTATCCCAAAACAATGGTTCTACTCCTTAGATCATAAGAAGGTCGCTACTTGGGAAGATGCTGCAATCGAGTTTTCTAAACAATATGCGGATAATGCCGAGATCCAAGTTAACTTGCGCACTCTAGAGGTTCTTACCCAAAATGACAAAGAAGGATTCACCGACTTCCTAAGTAGGTGGAGGAAGACTAGCACCCAACTAGTTGAACGCCCGGATGAGGCTACCCTTGTGGAGAAGTTTGTGGACAATCTCAAACCCATCTATGCCAATCATTTGAGATACCAAAACATCAAAACTTTCAAGGACTTAACCGTACTAGGGATAAGGATTGAAGATGACATCCGTAAAGGACTCTTGTCCAAAACGATGGGCCGAGGATATCAAGGTTCAACAAGTCGTTCATACGGCTCTACTAGCAAGACCGATGAAGTTAACCTTCTCGAGCCATTCAAGAAAAGTACCCCACCAAGGAAATTCACAAATCTTGGGGACACTTACTCCAACGCTCTAAAAAGGTTAATGAAGCAAGGTAAACTCCAACCCATTGGTCCTACTCCCGAACCCGAAAGAAAATCCAAATTCTGGGACGAGAACTCGTACTGTGAATACCATAGGGGCACGGGGCATGACACAGAAAAGTGCTACAAGTTGAAAAACGTGCTTCAAGACATGATTGAAGATGGTCGATTGCCAATACCACCAGGAGGTAAACCCAACAACACTCAGAATCCTCTTGGAGTTCTATTGATTACAAGTGATGAATCTACCTTAGATTGCTCACACCTTATTTCTCCAATCGAAAATGAAATCTATGCAATCGAGGATGAAGGGTTCTACTCTACTATCTCCCCTACCATTTCCGACTTCATCATATGGGCAAGGAGTGTAGATGGGCAAGTTTGGGAATTAGAAAATATGGTGACAACTTTACGCGATCCCGACGCAACACCCAAAGAACATGTGCCACTAATCTTCTCTCAAAATGCTACTATGCAAGAAGTAGTCACCGTGGTTGATAAACTAGTTGACCAAATCATACGACTGGAAGATGAAATCATGAGAATGAGAGAGCTAACTGCAATCAATGGAGTTTGGGCCGACGATGATGAGGACGAGTATCTCATTAAAAACTCCCTAGTCTAAGAAATAGTCCAAAATGGTGAAGACCAAGATGTGGACCACCTAACTCGTTCGGGTCGCCTATATCAAAGCACTACTCAAAACGGTCCAACCAACGTTGTCACCCCAAATGATAACAAAGAGGACTCCACTGACCATTTGCTCAAGCAATTACAGAAGACGAAGGCTGATCTTTCAGTCTGGCAATTAGTAGCAAGCTCATTCCCACATCGCCAAGCTATACTGCAAGCTTTGGCCAAACTAAATGTAGCACATAACTCGACACCCGAAGATGTAGTCAACTTGGTCTTCCAAGAATCACCGAAGCTAAGTAATCATATTACTTTCTCAGACGAAGATTTACCACCTTTTGGCGCCAGTCATAATTTAGCTCTTTACATCACTGTCATTTGTCTAAAGAAGAATGTGCCAATGACCTTGGTAGATGATGGCTCCGTGGTCAACGTCATACCCCTCAAAACGGAATACAAGCTAGGCATGAAAGAGTCGGATTGGACCCCTACCAATCAAGGTGTGCGTGCATATGACGGTACACGACGAAAGGTGGTAGGACTTGTTAACCTAACCATAGCCACAGGGCCAATTGAACGAAAGGTTAACTTCCAAATAGTGGACATTGAAGCTTCATTCAACATACTTCTGGGAAGGCCGTGGATTCACTCTTCCACAGCGGTAACATCCACCCTTCATCAAAAGATGAAAATCCCACTAAATGGCAAAGTAGTGACGATCACTTCGTCACCCATCAAGGCAATAATCGAAAAACAGTCGAACAATCAAGTCCTTGCAGATCCCGTATACGAACTTGAGGGCTTCCAAAGTGTAAGTGTCATAGAAAGTGAGTTGGCACCCTTATACTATGATCCCTACTCTAACTTGGTTGTCAACCACATGCTCAAAACCCAGGGATACTTCCCTGGAATGCCTTTAAACCCTACTCGAAGAAACACCTTCGCACCATACAAGGAAGGCAACTCGAAGAGGATACCACTTGGACTAGGGTACAAACCCACTAAAGAAGAAGTTCTCGAAATGCACGCTTAAGTCCAAAACCGAAAGCATGTAGGAGTCCAAATGAGACCCTATCTCCCTAATTTAAATGGATACTTTGTTCAAGAAGGAAGTCTAGAACTCTTTCACGGATTTCCCGAGCCTTGCCATTTTCTCGAGAGGAAGCTAGCCGGAATCGAGATCTTTCACGATTGCTACTTTATCCCTCCAGAAACGGTTCCTACCGTCAAAACCCGTCAAGCACCTTGCCTAGACGAACAAGCCGTTAGCCTATTGTTCGGAGAAGATCGATTTGTTAGGGCCGCGCAGGATGAAATCATTACCATGATACTTCAAGACGATCGCTTCAATCCCACTGCACTAATCACAGAAACCAACGCAAGACAGCAGAAAGGATGGAGAAAATCAATCAAGTGTACCAACAATCAAGGAAGACTCCTCAAGCTCACAACTGGAGAAGGAGAGATGTTCAAAGGAAACCAGAAGATGATGAGTTTGAGTCGGAGTCGGAGTCAGAGTCGGAGTCTAGAGAAGTCATTAGAGAGTCTCCTCCTGTCGTCATCCCCACTCCCTTTGTTTCTCCTAGCTTAGCCTCAAGTAGTCACAGTAGTTCGGGAAATGCCCCAACCACTGTCCCTTTGCCGCCACTGACCATGGATCAGTTGGCTTCTTTGTTTCAACTCTACTCAAATTTTAATATGAATAAATCAGGTTCTGCTTACTCTTTGCGTTATCTTGAGTACAATTCTGTTTACGATGATACTGAGGATGACCAAGACCCAGACTCGATCGAAATACCTCCCTACATAGCCAAAGAAATACTGTAGGAAGGGGAATGGGGACCAGTAATAGAAGATACCGAACCCATCAATGTAGGAACCGAACTAGAACCCCAAGAACTTAGGATAGGGACTACCTTGAGCTCTACCGAAAGGGCCGATTTCATAGACCTCCTAAATGAATTCAAAGACGTTTTCGCTTGGTCCTACAAAGACATGCCAGGGATCGATAGGGATATCGCCGAACATAGGATTCCAATTAAGCCAGGTTACAAACCTGTGAAACAGAAGCTTTGACGAATGAGGACAGAATGGGCCCTCAAGATTAAGGAAGAAGTTGACAAACAATTCAAAGCCGGGTTCATCAAAGTTTCCAAGTATTCTGACTGGGTAGCCAACATAGTACCCGTAACCAAAAAGGATGGGAGAATACGTGTTTGTGTTGACTTTAGGGACTTAAACAAAGCAAGTCCAAAAGATGACTTCCCTCTACCTCACATCGACATATTGGTGGACAATACTGCTGACCACGCGTTACTATCCTTCATGGATGGGTATGCGGGTTATAATCAAATCAAAATGGCCATGGAAGATATGCATAAGACCGCCTTTGTCACCCAATGGGGAACCTATTGCTATACGGTAATGTCGTTTTGATTGATCAATGCCGGAGCTACATATCAACGCACCGCAACTACACTCCTACATGACATGATGCACAAAGAAGTTGAGGTATACGTAGATGACATGATTGTCAAGTCCAAGGAAAGAGAGGGGCATATTGCGAACCTTCGCAAGTTCTTCGCAAGGCTACGAAAGTACAACATGAGGCTCAATCCTCAGAAATACACATTCGGGGTAACATCTGGCAAACTCCTGGGATACGTCATTAGTCAAAGAGGTATAGAAATAGATCCTTCCAAAATCAAAGCTCTGATCGAAATGCCACAACCTTAAACAGAAAAAGAAGTCAGAGGATTCCTGGGAAAGGTGCAGTATATAAGTCGGTTCATATCGAAACTCACGATGATTTGTGAGCCTATCTTCAAGAAACTCAAGAAAACGGACCACGCCATGTGGGATGATGATTGTCAAAAGGCATTCGACCAAATCAAGGAGATATTGGCTAAACCACCATTGCTCATGCCACCACAACGAGATCAACCTCTTGGTTTATATCTCACAGTAACCGAAACGGCCATGGGTGCCATGCTGGCTCAAACTGTAGGAAGTGAAGAAAGAGCTAGCTACTACCTTAGTAAGAAGTTCTTGGAGTACGAGTGCAAATACTCACAACTCGAAAAGACATGCCTCGCTCTTGTATGGGCAACGAAGAAGCTACGCCATTACATGCTTAGCTATTCCGTCAAAATATACTCCAAAATGGATCCAGTCAAATACCTCTTCGAGAAACCCGTCCTCAACGGACGCCTAGCAAGATGGACCCTGATGCTCTCATAATTCGACCTCAAATACGTGCCACTGAAGTTATAAAAGGTCGCGCCGTCGCCGAATTTTTCGCAGAAAATCCTATCAATGACACACAAACAATAGATACTTGGTCATTTCCAGACGAGGATATACTCCAAACTGATGTAGACTCCTGGGACCTTTAGTTTGATGGAGCATCAAACTTAAGAGGATTTGGAATAGGAGTGTTGCTCATTTCTCCTGAAGGCGAGCATACACCAATTGCTGTCAAACTCAACTTCGAGGTGACAAACAATGCTGCAGAATACGAAGCTTGTCTCATTGGACTACAAGCGGCAGTGAGCTTAGGCATTAAAAACCTCCGAGTACATGGGATTCATCACTGATCATCAACCAAGTTACAGGATCTTGGAAAATTCGAAGCGAAACCCTCGCACCTTATCAGGCTAGAATAGACCAAGTCGCTCAATTCTTTGATCACGTAACCTACCTACACCTACCTCGGGAAGAAAATCAATTTGCAGACGCTCTTGCGAAACTTGCATCTTTGATTAATATGCCAGATCACATGGTGGAAATGCCTTTGTGCATCGAACGACGGTCAGAGCCGGCTTATATCCACCAAATCACCGATGAAGAGGAAATCGCGCAGGAACCCTGGTTCCAAGCAATCCTGAATTTTAAGCTTAATGGTACCTATCCACCGGATATGGACAAGAGGGGACAACGTGCTATACGCCTACTAGCTTCCCAATACGTTCTCATGCAAGGAGAGTTATACAAAAGAACACCTCTTGGTGTAGTCCTACGTTGCCTTGATCATTCAAAGGCACGAAAGGTGATGGAAGAAGTCCACGATGGGGAATGCGGTCCTCACATGAGTGGGCCCATGATGGCGAAGAAAATCACACGTTTGGGGTATTATTGGACCACAATGGAATCCGATTGCATCAAATATGTAAGACATTGCCACAATTGCCAAATCTTCGGGAATGTACAACATGTCCCTCCTTCATTGCTCTATACAATGACATCCCCTTGGCCATTTTCTGCATGGGGAATTGACATAATCGGGAAGATAACCCCGGCCAAAACAGGAGGTCACTGTTTCATCCTAGTAGCAATTGACTATTTCACCAAATGGGTAGAAGCGGCTTCCTACACTAGTCTTACAGCTAAAAATGTGGCAAAGTTCATACAAAACAACATTATCTGTCGATATGGTTGCCCACATGAGATCATCAGCGATAACGGATCACATTTCCAAGCTGAGACCGAGCAATTGCTAGCCAAATACAAGATTAAGCATCACCACTCTTCGCCCTATAGACCACAGACTAACGGCGCGGTAGAGGCGGCAAACAAGAATGTTGTCACGATTCTCAAGAAAATCATTGACAACTATAAAGATTGGCCAAGCAAGATACCCTTTGCTTTGTGGGGGTATCGTACATCTGTTAGGACGCCCACTGGGGCTACTCCTTTCTATTTGACCTACGGCATGGAAGCTGTATAACCAGTCGAGCTAGAAATACCATCCTTGCGAATTTTACTCGAAAGCCAAATCCCGGAAGCCGATTGGAAGAGGGATAGATATGAAGAACTCATCCTCCTGGATGAACGTAGGCTACGCGCCTTATATAATGTCCAAACATATCAAGCACGTATCAAACGAGCTTACAACAAAAGGGTTAGGCCAAGGAACATCAAAGAAGGAGACTTAGTGCTCAAATCGGTTAGAGCTCTTTTACCTGTCGACCCATGGGGAAAATTCAAACCTAATTGGGCCGGACCTTTTCTAGTCAAATCCATACTCCCAGGGGGCGCGGTTAGAATCACAGACCTAGATGGGAATGAGTTTTCCAACCCGACAAACCTTGACCAACTAAAACGGTACTATGCCTAGAATAGGAACAAAAACGCGCCTCGCGTAACCCCACGTGTCGCTCATGTGGCACTAAATAAACGGCCCCTGGCCAAGCTGAAATAAGCTAATGTCACTGTGCTCTCGCATTTTGACAAATTTGTCATCCTCGTATCATCAAATAAACTAAATTTGCACCTTCGGAGTAAGCAAAAAGCTCATGCTTATTTTCTAAGTTCATTACAAGCTCTTGCTTAGAACAATTATTCTTTTACATTTACTCGAACTAAGCGCAAGGGTTTGATTTCATTTTTTTAAGTGAATACGTAGGCAATCCTTCACAGGATTCAACCCATTATATCTAAAATGTAAATAGAAGGACATTTGCATTGCATTTGGAATTCGACAAGAATAATAAATAGAAAATCACAACGGTTTCATAACCATTTAACCTTTTTGAATTTCATCCATTTTCTAATAATAATAGTACGCTACATAATAAAAATACAATAGGCTAGGATTCTAAAAACCCCACCTTTTTATTACAACAATAAATAATAATAATAGTCAAATAATAAATAAAGACTCGGGCTATTCCTCCATCTTCCCCTTCCCTTGTCATTCTTGTCATATTTCTTGTCACGACCCCGAGCCGGACGCTCATGCGCCACTTCAGACCTAATCACCAATGGTCTTTCTCGAGGCCTAGACTTTCCATTCTTGCCAACCACCATTTCCGCGACAGGAGTAGTATTTGGTTTCTTCGAAGGATGAACAACTTGAAACCCGACTTCTTCTTCTCCCCCTATCAGATGCTTCTCTTTCTCTTTCTCTACCTCGCGTACCTTGTAGTCAACGGGCTCGCGCTTCCTCCATCTCTCGCGCTCTTCCGGAGTAGTAGCCTTTCTCCATCGCAGATAAGAATCCGACACCCACAAGCCATTAGCGGAGAAATTCAAGAACCACATGTTTCTTTGGGCTCATTTAATGGCCCACTCTCTTCGGCTCTCCATAGTAAGCGCCATATCAGTCTGCGGGACGGTATCAAGCTTCGGGATCGTCTGTTTCAGCCCAACTTGTCTCATCAGCCTTTCCGGGAAGATGCACACCATAAAATCCAATCCAGGAATGCGCACGGACCTAGTAGGATCCAAAGAAGACACTCCAGTGACAGATTTGAGGTGCCACCATGGTACAACCCACCTAATCAAGGGACCATTGTCGCTCTTCAGCTTGTTCTTCTAGTAATCACAGACCCGAATGAAGTCCACCATGTACAACCTCGTCCTCATCGCAATCGAGCGGGCATGATAGGAAAGCACATGAACTGGTGGCTCGATCAATCAGAGCCGTTCCATAAGCCAAACCTACCAAAAGTGGGTATTAGACAAAAAAAAAAAAAAAAAAAAACCAAACGAAAAAAAAAAAAAAAACGAAGAAATAAAAACATGTCTTTTACCTGCAGAATGACGGGACTTCCCAAATACGGTAGATCACGGTTGGATTTCCTATTATCCAAGCCCAAAAGCATCTCTCCTAAGCATAAGCAAGCTAGGCTCCTGCGCAGCTCCATTTGCTCAACAATGCCCAGAAGGCGGGGATCACCTCTCAAGTCTTCATCAACATGCCCTTGGAAGACATACACATGAAACAAGCAAAAGCCAAATGCCCTCCGCCTAGCAACATGAGAAACGGTGGGGTCGGCCCTGTTGATGAATCGATCCATGAAATCCAGCATCCTCACGCCCTTCGAGGTCACTAGACGGTCCACCTTAAGTCTAGTCAACCCAAGCAAGTCTCTAAATTTTCTCTTGTACTCTTGCGAAGTAGAAGGAATGGCAGGCAAGTGTTCGGGATCCCACCCACCAATAGCGGCAATTTCTTCAGGAAATGGGCAAATATCACCTCCAGGGAACGCAAAAACATGGTAATTCGGGTCCCAATAGTCAAAGACAAGCATCCAGGAACGGTTTAACAACCTTGATGAGTTTTAAACTCAACAAAGACCCAAATTTATAAGAGCCCATATCATGTTTCTCAATAGTCGAAAATTCGTTGGTCCATTCCTTCAAGCAGATCACCAAAGTATTCATGATGAGAAAATTATTTTGAGAATTTTATGAAATTAGACGAAGAAGAGACGGAAGATTTGTGTGAATAAAAGCTCCATCGACGTTTCTATTTACACTAATTTCTGTTTCCAAAAATCCGTCAGAGCAGAACACCTTGGGAACAGGCGCAGCACCTGCTGCGCCTCTTCAAAGGGACGCAGCTCATGCTGTGCCTCTTCCTCAGCTTCACTTCTGTGATTTTCCGCGTTGGATCTTTCCTAATTCCATGGCGAACAATTTTCTATTCCTACGGGTTATTATTTTGGTAAATACGAGAAGATTACCATGTTTCAGGTTTTCTAATTTCGCGGGCACGCATTTCGAGGCGACATCGACATTTTCGCCATTTTATCACACTTGTATATTTTCATTTTAGGAAGTAATTTTCATTGTAATTCATCATTTTAGGGAATAATTTTCGTTTTCATTCATTTTAGTTTTATATTTCTCATTAATTCATTTATTTTAGAAAATAATTTTCAATTTAACTAATTTCAACATTTATATTCATTTCAGTTTCTTAACTTCATTTCTACATTTCTAACTTATAGATTTCTATTTTTTTCTTTTTTTTAGGGGTAACCCTCTCCACCGTCCGGTCATTTCGTCATTTCCGGCAATTTTTTTCATTTTTTTGCATTTTTTGCATTCTTTTTAGTCTCTCATTTTGCGCTAATTATGGCCATATGTATATATAAATGTATGTTTTGCGTGTTTTCTATGTAAATTTCGGCAGCATGATGGCGTAAACCGTCATCTACCAAACCTGTTCAGAGCTAACCTGCAGATACAAGCAACGCAACCCAGCAGCAAAGGCTCTCAAGACATCTCATATACACCAAACAAAGGAAATGTACAACAAACTGGGGGCTCTCGCGCCAAACAAAGTCCAAAAATGTCCAAATGTGCAAGTTTACAAAAGCTACACAAAACTACTGCTGGTCGCCCTCCAACTCTGCAACTCTTGCCGCAAGAACGGCGATCTCGGTGTCCCGAACCTCGAGCTCCCTCAACAAGCGAGCTGTCTCCTCTCGAGACTGGGTCAACTCTCGCTCCAGCTCGCGGTCACCCTGTAAACAACAAAATTGGCTCCTGTCAACCTCGACCGCCGACAAGTGCCTCGACAGCAGTAGCTCGCAGCCGGTTGGCCACCCTCCACAACGCCACAAACCAAGACGGCGCGACCTGCATTTTCAAAAAGAAATTCTCAACAATTGAACAAGCTCAATCAAATGTGTTCCTACACAAAAGTTACGCAAAGTTAGAGGGTTTACCCTACGAATCAGATGCTGCCAGTCGTCCAGGCCAGCATCCGTCACAGCTACGTCAAAGTCACGCAGCTCGGAGATCGTCGTCCTCCCGGTCGCATCAGTGTACTCGAGGGTCTCGGGGTACTCTGGGGGCTCGATGCCCGCCGCCTCGACCTCCTGCAAAGACAAATGGTTCTCATTAATCGATGATCTTTCATCATAATTCTCAAAATCAAGTCAAGAGGAAGAGTAAAAGATGCTCACCACTACCGGCCAGTACGCCAACCTCCCGTAGAGGAACGCCGAGTAGTCCTTGCCAGGAAGAAGGAGGGCGTCACCACTGGCACCAGCCAAGTCCGCCTCTCTCTCAGCCTCAGAAGGCTCCCTGAACATCGTCCTGGGAGGATCGACGGGAACCGTCAACACGTCCCGAGAGCACTGACGAGCCAGGCGCTCGCCCAAGTACCACACAGGACCCATCGACGTCCTCAACAGCAGTCGACTCGAGCTCCTGGGTCGAAGGACCTCAGCCACGAAAGGAGGCGCTCCAGCGTACTCCGCCCTAGGTCTGGGCACCCACTGTGACAAGATAAACATGGATCATTCCTATGATCAATTTAAAAGCAATGAAGAAATAAATTAATATGAGATACTTACGCTGTCCAGCTGAAGAGCGTTCACATCTCGTCGGTAGACACCGTGAGAGGAACGCTTGCTCTTCGTCCTGCACATCACCCAATCCCTCACCACGGGATAGGCCTTCTCCAGCGGCTCCGTCCTCTTGGGCGCGAGGCCCGGGAAAAAGGAGTACACCCACGCCTGTAAAGCAAGATAATCAATAACGATCTTTCATGATTTAATAAAGAAAGGAATTTACTTTGGTCTAGAGCAAGGTTCATACCTCCAGCAGTAGTCCTGGCCCGACAGCGCCAGGAGAAGTCCCCTTCTCCATCAACTCCGGATGAACCATGGCCCTCATGAAGCGGATGAGGACCGCAAAGCCAGCAGTGACCCAGTCCCAACGCCCTAGGGAAATCAGGTCAGAAAGGAAGGGAAGAAGCTTCGTCGACAGCCTCTCGCCCTTGTTTCCGAGGTAAATCGAAGATAGAAACCACCAGAGCCACAAACGAGCCCTCTGCTCAGTTGTACAGGGAGGAGGAGTCGTCTCCCTCCCATCAATCGTCACCAGCGTCGGGATCTTTCCCGCAAATTAGTTTCGAACGTAGGAACTGGGTACCAAACCCAGTACTGTAACAGCCTTCGGCGACAAGTTCCAGCCGATCAATCTCCTCGCCTCGGCCGAGTCCACCCTCATGGCAGTCTCTGGCCACTCCACCTCCTCGATCCCACACGGCAGACCATAAATCATGCCGTAGTCCTCCAGAGTGACTCCCACCTCACCGAAAGGCATGTGAAACGTGGAAGTCGTATCCCAGAATCGGTCCAAGAAAGCGCGGACCAGGCTAAGGTTAGCCCGCAACTTCCTCTTCGCGATATCTCTCCAGACCTGCACCAAAGGACCGAACGCTCCACGCTCGATCATGGCCCGCTCCTCCGCCGACAACCGCTCGTAGTGCTCCATCGCTGTCGTGTAACCCGAGAATGACCTGATATTCCCGGCCTCCTATTGTGATTTGAAACAAGAGCTATCTTTAGTTTTGAATAAAATTTGAAAGAAATTTGAACAAGTGAATGAAAGAGGATGAGTAATGAGTAGTGAATTCCTATTTACCAAGCTCTTCACCGTCCTGTAGGACAGGTTACCCTCTACGACCCACAAAGGCGGTGCTCTCTCCCAAGTCTCAGCCCACGCAGGAGCTCCTCTCAGCTGACGACCTCCTCGCCCAACGTTGGCCCGTCTCGGGGCCTCCTCCTCCTCGACAGCCTCCTCCTCATGAACCTCGTCCCCAACAGCCATCACCGCAGCGGTGAAGGCCTGCTCTAAAGCCTCCTCGACAGTAGCAGCGTCTATCTCCATGGGAGCTCTCTCAGAAGTAGAAGCCTCATCACCTGCAACATTAAAGCAAATTTAGGCCGCGTCACGTGGCGACAAGCCTTGGTTAAGGTATTTTCGAGCCTTCGGAAGCCCTGAAATCGCTCTTTTCTTGCCATCCTTGGCCATATTCCCACCAATCCAATAACTCATGTGGTAACTTGGGTCAAGTCAAGCCTAATGTGAAGCCTAGTTCCGGGTTCAAGCCGAAATTTCGGCAGCATTTCGTTATAACAGCGATTGTGCCTTAGAAAAGTGTCCTGAAAAAGCCATCACAAACAAAAATTCCGAGAATGGTAGAAAGTTTACCCATCATTTAAGGATCCCAAATATCAAGTTTCATCGCAAGTGGGCAATCCTAAGGCTATTTTCGAAGCAATTTACGGTTTAGCTGTAAAACCGTCTCACATTTCATTCAAAAGCTCAAAACTCAACGAAAATTCGAGACAAATACATGGTTATGTTCCTAATATTACCTATTATCCATTTCTAATGTCAATTTGAAAAGGCAAATGCATTTGGGAGAAAAGCCCCAAATTTTCGATCAAATGGGTCATAAACCCTAATTTTTTCGGCTCAAAATTGGGCAAATATAGACGATTAATGCAAGAATGAGACACATACCTCGATTAGTCATAATTAATGCAAGCTTTTGGATCAAACCTTGGCGGAAATGGTGAAGATTTGAGAGAGAAATTGTGTAATTTGTGTTTCGAAATAATGAACATAAAGCCTCTGATTATCGCGTTTTTACGCAGAAATAACACTTTGGGGAATAGACGCAGCAGGCGCTGCGCCTCTTCCAAGAGACGCACTCTTCTTTGCGCGCCTCTTCCTTGTGTTCCCTCCATACGGATTTTCAAAAATTCGTTATGAATTCGTTATTTGTGGGCCCATCTTTGGTGCGCCTCTTCCCCGATGCTATTTTATCCTTTTGGTCCGTTTGACGATTTTCTTTCGTTCCGGGCCGTATTTCCAAGCCATCAGTAGACTGTCGCATGTTATTTATTTCTTCCAAGACCTTTTGCTTGTCACAACGAGCCTTTATTCCTTCACAGAATTCGACACGCCTTCATTATGTCTCCAGCGAGAGTAAGCGGATACACTTTCCCTCTCATGACATGAAGAATAATTCCCAATCATGTCTCCAGCGAGAGTAAGCAGACGTACTGTCTCTCTCAAGACATGAGGATTAACATCTACCTAAGCAGACTTCCCTTCAACAGTTCCCGCTTGTGTCCTGCTACTCGCAATTATTTCTCGAAGACTATCCAAGCAGTTTTCTCTCAGCAGTTCCCGCCCGTGTCCTGCTACTCACAATATTTCATGTTTCCCCGCGGAGTTCGACAAAGGTGTCGTTCTCCAGAAGTTCCCTCGTGAAAACTGATTTCGAGACAAAATCAATTGCAAATTCGATCAAAATTGCATCAAAACAAATTTGACTATTTACAAAACATGACATATTGTTATAATCTCCGTATAAAACAACAATATGCAAAAACCAAATCGAGAAAGATGATAAAACCGTGTAATACATGACACGGTTTCAAACAAATTCTGCCGTGTATACTGGGCACGGGTTTTCAAGCACAAAAACATCGAGAGCAACCGTGTAAACAAGACACGGTTCCCAAAGCAACCATAAAAAAACGCAGCAAATTTAAAAAAAAATTCTGCCGAGTGAAAAATAGGCTGCCGAGACAAATTTTTAGCCAAAACAAAATCGTTTCAAGATCGTTTTATGAAAAACACATGAAAATTCACGTGGCCTCGCTCTGATACCACTTGTGGGTAAATATCCGTATACTACCCCTTAAATTGCAGGACTATAACGTAAAATTTACATGCAATTTATAGTCATAAAACGATAAAACAATAGAAACGATAAGTGTATAGAAATCAACCTCGGGTCCTTTTAATTGCGGCGTAAAGATCGAAATCTAAGCGATTCCCTCCTAATCGTTGCACCCAAGACTTGGTCCGAGATATGCCCTTGTGCTAGAACAGTGTTCTCCGATTGCCTTGCAATATAGGGAGAACTGTTGTGAGTTTTGTCGAGATGTGAGATCTCGGTTTCTCTGAGAGAAGAATGCTCTTTCGAAACCCTAATTTTCTCTCAAATGATGATTAGGTTTAACAGAAGGAGGAGGTCTCCTTTTGTTCTCCTATTCGGCCGAGAACCGTGACCCACACAGGGAAGTGGGCTTCCACTTCCTCTTGGTTTTAACTCGAGGTCCGGTTCGTTAATTACTAAAATGTATATGACGGGTTTGTATTATAAACTGTTATCGGTTATCGGAAATTAAGGCATCAGCTAATAATACGGGTTAGCTGAATTATTAATACGTGTCCGACAAAACAGTATTGTATAATTATTTTAATATACATTTAATTAAATATAAATCACGTATATTTAATTTCACGAATTAACTGGTTAATTCGCCTTAGCCCATGATATTTAATCCGTATTAAATATAATATCTCAACATCACGTATTTGACTAATTACTTAGTCAAATAACTCGGACTAACTGGTTAGTCAATTTTGGCATCTACATGACAGTATTTTCATACCGTCACATCTCTCGAACGTATCCTATAGGTGTGACTTTTAGGGACCAGTTGATCACCGCCATCTGTATGACAATAACGTCAAACTTATCTAGCAAGCCAACCGTTATTGATAAACGTGGATCAACTGATAATAATACCAAAGTATGCCCTTTGATCCTTTTAGAGGTTTATAAGTCCTTGCACTAACTGTTAAGGACACCAACCCCAACAATATATCCTTTAGGTCTTAACCTTAGCTCCTACGCTTAACCTTAGCTCCTACGCGGCTCCGGAAGCATCTCGAGAAGAAGTCTCAGGTATGGTCTCTTCTTATGGCTGGTGAGCCTCCTTACGTAGTCTAATGGACTTTAAACGACCCTCCCCGATAGTCGACAGACTCTAAAATGTTTCCGATGAAAGGTCCTTGGCTCAGACACCTTGAGCGGCCTCGCGTCGCCATAGTCGTCAGGTTGTAATCTTCGATTCACCTGATGGCTATACTTTGACTTTCGCCTTGTCCAAGCCTCATTCAAAGTGGGGGCTCTGTAGATACCTCATTTCTGCACCTCTCGCAAACCACCCGGTGATGATTGGGCCGCATGTTTGGTACGCGGAATGATTTGTGATAATTCGTAAGATTATCGTCAAGTGATTGCTCAAATATTAATATCTACCTCTTAGTTGTCATCTACGTCCCGATACGGTCGTTTTGACAGTAATTAGAGTACATTTGGAGTCCGGGCCTAAAACCGTCTTCATTTTCTGATAACCGTTAAATCCCGAGTTAGAATGTTCTGGAATGTTCCGGATATTTCTATTCCATATTTTTTTATAAATATTCCACAATCTTTATTCTTTGGTAAACAATTCCCCGTAATATTCACATAAGATATTAAGGAAAACCGAATTATCTCTTTATTACATAATTTAAAGACGAAAATCTTGCTTTCGCAGGAGGAAACCACTTGGGAACAGACGCAGCAGGTGCTGCGCCTCGTCCAAGAGACGCAGTGGCTGCTGCGCCTCTTCCCAAGCCCTTTTCTGCGTATTTCTCGTATCTTTTTCATATCTTTCCGAGATTCACTTCCAAAGAGTCTCCGACACCCTAATTCCTCCACGTGATTAGTATAAATAGGAGCCTTCGCTCCTCATATTTCTCACGCGAGTGTCCGCCCTTCTCTTCTCCGTTTGCATTCTAGACCTTTGTTCTTACTTTTTGGCGTCTACGTGCTTGAACATTCAACCACGTAAGCTCGGATCCTTCTGAGTACCAGCCTCGTTTGCATGACCGACCAATTTGACCAACTCCACATCAATCAACTTAATTAATCTAATCGTTTACCTCTTACGAGGGCACTTTTTTTGCATTCGCGTCGAGCATCACTAATCGATATCTTAGTCCTTCTCGTTTCGTCAAACATGTAAGTCTGAGGGTGTATAGTCTCTCTTTTATTTATTGTATTTTAATTATTGTATCACAATTGTAAGGTTTATGTCGAAAATACCTCACTAAAACCGATTTCTAAAACCATGCTTTAAAACCTCTTTTTACGGATTTCCAGAAGACTGACCGTCGAGAAAGGACGCAGCAACTGCTGCGCCTCTTCGAAGGAGCGCAGTTCCTGCTGCGCCTCTTCGTGAGGTTGCCGCAATTCCTGCTTCCTTTCTTCTTCCATCGTCCTCTGTAATTCGTTCGTTTCTTTATTTTGTTTCATTTGTTTCCGTTAATTCTTTGACACAATAGCATATAATTCACATGTATATTTATTATTCATCTTTAACATGTTTTAAATCATCATAAATCCGACTTAAATCCCAAATAACTCAATATTTGCGGGTTTTCGTCATTAAATTCAATTCCGGGTTATAGAGATTCAATTCATCAATATTGAGCTTCTGGAATTCGTCTTTGATATAGTATTCATCTGTCTTTTGTCGTATTCATCATATATTCGTCATTAATCCATTGTATTTAACCTAATTAATTGATTTAGTTTGTTAATTTGTTAATAATTCTCAGTAATCTTATATTAATTCGTTTAATTCCGTCTCATTCATGTTTTATCGTTTTTATGACATTAATCACATGTAAATAACCTATTTCTCACTTTCATCCGAGTAAATAATTTAATCAATCATTAAATTCACCGACGAGTATCAACAATACACAATTCCGGCTTCACAGCCAGAATTTAGGTCAGGAACAGACGCAGCAACTGTTGCGCCTATTCTAAGGGACGCAGCTCTGCTGCGCCTGTTCCGGATTGAATTCTGTCCCTGAACTCCGTTGTTGCCTGACCTAGTTTAATTAGCTTACGTATTAATTGATTATTATTCGTATTATCACCTTCTGTTTTGTCGTAATTCATTCTCTTATTTTTTTTCTCAAATTATCCGTTTTAAAGGTATTTTCGACATAAATCGCCTATTCCATTGTAATTATTGTAATTTTCATTATTGCAATTTTTTTTATTATGTTTATCATATTTCTTGCATCATTTGTATGTTTTCACATGTAATTGAGCATTAAGTCCCAAATTCGACGTTAATTGTATGTTAAATTGCGTGTTAACCGACTTAGCCTAATCTTCACATGCTAGGATTAAAACTTGGATGTTGCATTGCATGCATATAACCGACGATATATCGAGTATAGACGATGTCCCTAATCATTAGTAGAGGCCGATATCGAGGCGGGCGGGATTAGGTGTTCGATCAAAAGAGCTTCCTAATACGTACCCTCACCCCTTACTCCAGATATCTGTGAACACCCGTGTTCATTGGCATCCACGAGAGTCATTCTAGACATAGAATGCTAAGGGTAACGATTGCTTAGTGTTCATGTCTCTACTTTGTGTCTTGACATGGCACGAGGTATTCGAACGGTTCCAATTTCCCATAAAAATTGGTGGCGACTCCATACAAAAATGCAAACGATTGTTTCTCTTTCCTCCCAAGCGCCCCCGTGGGCCCCCGCTGTCCACAGTTACTCGAAGAGGCGTGAGCCATTTCGCGGGTCTTCGAGCGGCCTTGTCACTATGACGTACTTGAAATCATGATTTCTTCTATCCTAGGTTTTGGATATCATGATTGTTGTACTTGACCATTCAAGTATACCGGGTATACTTAATATGGAAGCTTTGTGATTTTTGTTTTTTGTGTTTGACTTGGTTTGACTCGTTGTTGGAGTCGGGATTTGAATTTTGAGTCGGTTTTGGTCCGATGTCGGTTTTGACTCTATTTACTATCATTGCGACCCCGTCGTCGTGCATAAAACACTATATGTACTTTTAAGAATGTTTTGTTTTCGAAATCGTTTTGAGTTTTCCGACGTATAGTTATAAAAACTGTCGATTTAACATAGAAATTCCTAAGCATGTTATAGTCCGATAATGATCGAGTGTTTGTTGGGGATTAAACAGATTCTGGGTATCTACAATATTATCTTTTCCATGCTTTTGTTGAACTACTTCTCGTTTTATAATATGTTTTTGCTTTAATATGTCTCTCCTTGGTCTATATTATTCTAGTCATTTTATGTTTGTTCTCGTCTTGTCGATGATGTCAAGAGGGGGAAGACATGAACATGATTTAAGTATTTCCTTAAGCTTGCTCCTTGTCAAGACCTTTAATCTCTTAAGGTCCTTAAGTGCTATAACTTTGAATATAAATTGCTTGTTCTCGCATTCAACTTACTATAAATCGTGTTGTTGAGGGGGAACTTAACCTTAGTCACAAATCATAGAGGCTTGTCATCATAAAAACGGAGGGATTTCTTGGACCATATAGTTATATGTTTATGTTTTGAAAATGACAAGTGTGCTTTATAATCTATATTTATGTTCCTTGTAATCGTCTGTTTAGTCTTGATTAGATTGAATAAGGTTACAATATGAGAAAGCAATGTTATAATAGCTTTGCCTGTAACTTTGAAGATTTGTGATGTAACATTAAAGTAAAGTTATAGTTGGTTGAGCCATAACACTGAAGCTTCATAAAGCAACTTTGATGATAAAGACAATTACAAGCATTAGGAAGATCTAAAGGAAGAGCATATGATCAAGATGAAGAGATGATCCATATACTGAAGATCTCCAGGAAGATTAGTTAGTATAGGTCATCATTCAGTAACGGTATTTATAAAAGTAATATTGGCAAAGTAAAGTTATAGTTTTCTTACCTATAACTTTACTTATCAAGCTAATAGTTATAGTTGTTTCACCTATAACTTTGAGCTGGTATATAAATAACACGACTTAGGGTTTTCAAAATAGATTTTTCCGTATTCTAAGTTTAAAATCTTTCAAAAGTAAACTTGATTATAGTAGAGTGAGGATTAAGCCTAGTTGGACCGAATAAATTTATGATTATATTATTGCTTAGTAAAACAACTTATGAGTTCTCATGCAATCTAGGGTTTTCTATTTATTAGTATCTAAACCCTAATTTAATCCATCTAACCTAATATCTCACTAGGCTTTCGTGAAGAGGAATTGGGCTTATTAGCCGTTTTCTCTTATGCATGATAATCCCTTGTGCAAGATAAGAATTAGAGTAAATCTCAAGATAATATTTGTTAGAGATATTTTATCTCCTTATATTATCTTAATTATTTTATTCTATCTTCTAAGTTATTATTGGATTAAGTAAAAGAGGATTTAATGCTTTTCTTGTGGAAGACTCCGCGACACTCATTAGGATTTCGACTAAACCCTAGCTCTCCTCTCTACTATATATACACGAGTACTCCAGCATTTAAAACTAACTTTTCATGCTATAAAACTCCTTTGCAAATAAATTGAGTAATATTTACATTTAATCGAGTAAACATATTTTGTTTTGCATACGGATATTTTTAAGAAAAGTCGTTCTTCATATTGCTAATTATTTCTAAGAATTACGTTAATGGATAATAGTGCTTAGATTAGTTCTTATACATACAATTGTGTGAACATCAAAAGAACAATCAAACACTTTCATATTAGCATAAGATAAGATGAGTATTTAACGATGCTCATAGTGAGTTACAACTGGAGTTAGTTTTATGAGTAGGGTGATAATTTTGTAATCCGTAGAAAGTTACTAAAATTATTAATCAAGAATAGTGGATGTAGGTTTCGACTTGTAAAACTGAATCACTTCAAAAACCCACGTGTCTCTTGCATTCTTTCCTTGTTTTGTTTCTTTACTTTTTGCAACGTTAGTAGATTAGTCGAGTTTAATCCATAAACATCGAATAATATATTGACAAACACGCTACATACGGATAATCGAAGAAGTGGGCATACTTTATCATGCTCAGGTCACCCCCCCCCCCCCCCTCCCTTGTTGAGTATTTCGGATCGATAGACTCTTCACTCATCTTCTAATTCTAGCTACAATCTTGTCTGTTAGCTTCATATCTTCATGTTTGTACAACGTTTTAGCAGATATAGGGACACCAAAGTATTTAACAGAAAGTTTGGCCATTCAAAATTAAGAGCCTTGCAGGATATTTGCTATGATGCCGTTAGAGACTCCACTAAAATAGATTTCAAACTTGGTTTTATTTAGACAAAGCCCAGAAGAAGCACAAAATGTAGCAAAACTTCTCAAAACCCATATAATAGAAGCTTCATTCCCCTTATAGAATAGTAGCAAGTCATTAGCAAATAACAAATTACTCAACTTGATATGCCCTTACAAAGGATAGAATCTGAAATAATCTTTTGAGCAATAACCCCTAAAATTCTAGATAAATTCTCCATACATAGGGTAAAAGTAGAGGAGACAAGGGGTCTCCTTGTCTTATTCCTCTTTTACCCTAAAAGAATCCAAAATAATTGTCATTCATTCGCAGCCAGGGTATAGCTAGGGGTACTTACACACAGCATCAGCAAATCAATAAACTTCTTCGGATATTTTAAAACAATAAGAATTTGATTCGGGAAGGACAATCCAACAGAATCGTAGGCCTTCTTTAGATCAATCTTAATCAAACATCTAGGTATGGCAGAATTCCTATGATAGAGTCTTATAAGATCTTGGCAGGTGTAGACATTCTCAAAAATATTTCTCTCTTTTACAAACTCCCCTTGATTACTACTCACTATATAAGGCAAGACCTCACTAAGTCTATTGTATCAGACCTTAGGAATACACTTGTCGACAGTATTACAACAAGATATAAGTCTGAACTCCAACACACTAGTAGGGTTATCAGTCTTAGGAATTAGGGTAAGGGTTGTAGTGTTCACCTGCTTGAGGAGTTTTCCAGTGAGAAAGAAATCCTGAACTTCTTTGATAATGTCCCCACCAACTATGTCCTATGAGTCCTTAAAGAACTAACTAGAGTAGCCATCAGGACCTGGGAACTTAGTTGAAGGAATGAAGAAGATACAAATTCTTGACCTCATTTCGGTTCACATAGGATAACAAAATATTCTCATACTCCTTTGTGATCAGTTTTCGAGTTCTGACAATTGGGTAGTGCACATTTCCTGTACTATGGCTTGCACCCAACAATTCTTTATAATAGGCCAAGAAGGCATTCTTAATGTGTTGATAATTATTATGTAGAACCCCGTGAAAACCTTTGATACAAAGAATCTTCTTTTGAATTTGCCTTGCCCTAATGTGATTGTGAAAAAACTTTATGTTCTCATCACCTTTCTTTATCAAATCAATTTTGGCTTTACGACTTAGATAACCTGTGTTGAGCTTTATATAAGTTCCTGGAAGAGTTGGCAGCTTCTCTTTCAGCAAACAACACTTCTTGATCAGTAGGATTTGGGTGTTTTTGAATTTGAAGATCTTTTAAAATAGCCTTAGCTACACCTACAACCTTCTCTACATCTGAGAACTTATTTCTGGTTAACTCTTTTAGAGGCTTCTTAAGATTTTTGAGCTTTGAAACTACTTGATACATATGAGTCTCAAAAATATTTATGACTCTAAGTATTTTAGATTACACCTTTGAAACCAGGATCCAAACTCCATATATTATAGTATCCAAAATAAGGCTTCCTTTGATTTCTAGTTTGTCTCCTATAGCAAACACAGGGGTTATGGTTTAAAGACCTTCTAGAAGGAAATGGGCATAAGTTTCTTGATACATCACCATCCAGTCTTAACATCTTATTGTTATTGATCTCATTTATTCCCCTTACATTCCAACATCAAATACTATCCATGAGCATCCTTGCCTAATGGGTTTTCCTGTCCCCCGTTCAAGTGTTTCTTAGCCCCTTAATGTAATACTACGTTTTTCTACGCCCTGTTACTCTGCTGAATAAGGCTTACTCGACCGAGTAATGTGTCGTGTGTTTTTGGTCACGCTACTGTCTAGGAATACTCGGCCGAGTATGGTAATACTCGAGCGAGTAAAGGATAATCGGCCGAGTATACTCTATACTCTATACTCGATCGAGTATCCGGTCTGGCGGTAATTATTTTACGCGGTTTGATTAAACAGGATTAGAGTTATAAATTGAGTTTAACAGTTTCATTTTACTTTTTACAAAACCTAAAACATTTCTACGTAACTCTAATCACCTCTAATCTTTCTCAAGATCGTAGATTGCTCGCGAGTCTTGTTCTTTCCTCTCTTGCATCGATTGCGTCAGTAAGTCACTAGTCCTATGAGTTGTCAGTTTGTCTTTTAGGGTTTTCCCTAGTTTTGGGATTAGGGGATTTAGGGTTTTGGGTCATCGTATATGTTATTGATTATTGTTTATCTTTGTTGTAGGCGATGATGTGTTACTCGTTGTGCATTTGTATGATTGGCTGCGACATAACAGATTGCGAGAAGGTAGGGTTTCCTACTCGGTCTACTGTTTAATTGATTTAAGATTGTATTGCGATTGTTGTACGATTGATATTGGGATTGTCTGTTGATTGTTGATTTGGAGTTGTGTGTTGTGTATTGGAGTTGTGATGGTTGATGGTGATGTTCTCGAGGCGCGTCCTCGGCTGAGTGGAGTCACTTGCGGGAGTGGCTTCACGTCCTAGTTTTGCCCTATATGGAACCTGCCATAGGAGGGGATGTGCACATTAATGGACAGGGTTATCGCTCGTTGATGAGCAGGGGCTTAGGGTTTAGGTGGGTACGGCTGTGGTCCCCCACTGGAAGGGCTACACACTTTAGTGTGTAGTCAGTTACATGATGTGATTGGTAGTTGGAGGTGGATGATGATCATCTGTTTATTTTATCGTAATTGTCTTGTTTTGATTATGCAGTAAACTAACCCCGTTGTTGTTTTGTAAAATCTGTGGTGATCCATTCGAGGATGGTGATCATATTGTAACAAGTGATGATGATTATTAGCTTTGGGGATGAGATGGGGAGTCATCACTCGAGTCTAGCTTCCGCTGTCATGAGATTTATCTTTCAGTTTCAGTTGTTGAACATTAGTAATCTTTATTTTGGATTTGGTTTTTGGAACATTTAATCATAAACTATTTATACTTTAATAAATGTAGTTTTGGAATGGTAACTATGATATACTAACATCGGGCAACCGAGATGGTGACGGTCTCTCATGCTAGGGTGCTCCTGGTAAGGCACCTTGTTATGTGGGGGTGTCACAAAGTGTTATCAGAGCGACGATTCTGGAATCTAAAACCAATGAACCTAATGAACATAGGGAGTCTAAATAAAATGAACCCGGGGAGAGTTGTTTGGAGCTACCGCAAAGACTTGGGAGACGTCCCGAAGTCACGTTGAGGCCCTTACAATTTCTAGCAGGTCAACATAGGGTGTCTTGGGGATCGTGTGTGTTTAAAGTAATGTGTGTTGTATTTGTAGCTGTAATTTTTGTGAAGTTGTTGGATGAAGTGAGAAAGTAATGTGTGTTGTACTTGTACCTTTATGTATATGTTGGATGAAGTATATTTTTGGGTTGAATGGAAGTGATTGGAATATATGTAATATGACGTGGGGTATATCTATATGATCATGATGATGTTAATGTTTGGGTTGTTGGTAGTAGCATGTGATTAAGGTCATACGTCTCTATATATGAATGTTGTGTTTAATTTACATATGGGTATGATAAAAGTTTACCAATGTACTGGTTTTTAAAAGTATAGAGTTGTTATTGTTTGCCTTATTCATGTTCAAGTTGTTTTGTTCAGAAAATTAGATTTGTATGAAGACCGATTATGGAAGGGCTATTTTAAAACTGTTATAATTCGAGTTCTAGAAACGATATTGTTGTAATTACAATTGGAGGTGATAGCTTGTCCTCTTACGATTCTAACAATAGGTCACACGCCCAAAATGACCAAGTAACGAGTGAGATATGACTGTTTTATGAAAACTGGACATTGTTGAGAACTATGCCGATACTCGACCGAGTAGGCCCTACTCGGCCGAGTATCTTTCATACTAGACCAAGTAACCCATATTCGGCCAAGTAATCTTTCTGTGATAATTTTGTTCAGCATCTGGAGTCGGGGGCTCGGCCGAGTAGTCCCATTACTCGACCGAGTACGTCAAGTACTCGATCGCGTACCTATTTGGGGCGGATGTTTTGAGTCGATGGCTACGTTCATACGCATGTTTTGAGTAGTAGGTTACGTGCACATGTATGTTTTGGGTCTTAAAGTATTCTTTTATATATATATGTGACGGTCTTGATATGTAAGTTACCAGATGCTATGATATGGAGAATGCCAGCTGATGAGGGATATGTGTTGGATAGGGATAGTGGAAAAAGAAAGGGAAGATTGATGAGCTAATCGAGGCAAGAAGCATGTTTTGTGAGATATGGTGAGTGATTTAGTCGCGCGTCAAGTAATATAAAAGCAATTGTATATGGGCAAGATTTATGTAAGTGTAACGAAACTTGAGAATGAAAGATTGAAAGGAAGGATGTGAATAGTGATAACTTGAGAGGTGTAAGGATTTATAGAGGGGGATGGTTAGGATTGTGTTGGTTAAGAATATATATCTAATGAAAGATTGTTGTAGAGGAATGGAGAAGAGGGGTATATAGTGAACTAAGATGGAGTTATGTCGCAACGTGGATTTGTAGATAGTGACTGAGTTTGGGAATTTAGATTATCAAGCAGTGAGCCTAACGTATAATTATTTGGGCAATTAATGGTATGAGGTGAATTTTCGGTTTTCTAGGGATACGAACAGGAGATACAACTAATTGAAGAGTAACCGTTAGTTGTGTGGACTTGATGGTGACAAGTGTGAGTGAGTAGGTTGATGGGAGAGGATCAGTGATAAGGAAGAATGAGGAGATATTAATATGAATTAACGGAATTTGAGTTGTGGAGCAACAAGAAGGTAACCGAATTACTAAAGAGTTAGGTAGAAGAAGGAAGGAGATGCATTATAAATTGGTATTATTGGATGAGAGTAAGCTGAGAGAACGTTGACCAAAATTATGGAACATGAAAGTAAGGAATCATGAAAATGTACGATAGCATCATGAGAGGGTGTGAGTTAATGGTTATATAGGAGTTAAGTACGACATGTTAGCCGTGAGTTTTGAGGTATTAAGGGAATAAGAAGCTGGTAGAGTGTTTGCGCGATATGAGATTTTGGTGGAGAGTTAGGTGACGATATGATAAAGGATAGAATTGGAAAGAATGTTGAGGTAAATTTTGTTGGTAGATTTGATGTTCGTTATTGGGATGACAACCTAAGAGAGGAAACGATTGTTATATCAAAAAGTGATAATAAGAGAGTAGTCACATGAAGGATGGTGGTGTAGTAGTGTTGTCACTAGTGGTTGAGGATGATGTTATATAGGGAAGTTAGTTGTTCTAAAGGGGTTGATTTTATGGAGACTGATTGGTATGTATGGTTGTGACTTTGTGAGGGAGTATAAATTGTGGATATAGGATGTGTTTGATAGCAGTTGGGTACTGATGATATGGTTACGTTCGTCGGGTAGTGATAATTATGTGGATGAGAGGATATGTTATGAAGGGCATCTGAATTATGTTCGAATGAGCGATATTCATTATCAAGTGCTAACTTACGTGATCAGGATTGGCTAGTTAGATTCGATTATGGGTTCATGATGTGTGTAAATCTTTGTGTGAGGTTCTGACCTCACGAGTAATGGTATGGTGTGATAGTTATGAGTCGTTACATGAGTGTTCCGCGTCATATGTTGTACTCGTATGTGTATGTATGATATCTTTAAGTGATAGTGTGAGGTTCCGGCCTCATGAGTAACAATATAGATGGTATTCATAAGGTTATTATCTAGTTTTTCATGTAATATGTTGCGTAATGATCTAGTGAAGCGATTTTAAGGAAGTATGCCGGTCAAGGAAGTTGTACTGAGTCAGTGTTTATGGGGTTATATAAGTGGCGATGTCTATCGATGTGGTTGTTGTGCCACGGGTGATGATCCGGGCACGGTACTTCTTGTTGTGATACGAGTATTTTCGCGTTGCGGTGCAGCTGTTGATGGCGGTGTTGCGATGCCGTCATTGGTTGTTGTGGAGTAGGCGGGATACTTATGAGACGAGTTTTCGAAAGTATATATCAGTTATATAGATTATTGATTGTTTACTGTTGTTTCTTATCAGTGTTGGATTGAGCATATAGATTTCTGTTTTGTTTATTAATGTTTCTTACGAGTCTCGGCTTGGGAGTGAGGGTAGAGTATGTTATGGAAGAAAGTTGCGTATATTTCCGTTGTTGTCATGGTATAGTGATATTCTGTTAATGGGACACAGTTGTGAGAAGTTGTTAGAGTACTTTCGATCTTGTTTTAAATGAGGCATTGGTTAACATAGTTGTGGCAAGGGTTTTGTGGAATGTGTGTGCGCTGAGTAGGAAGCGGCAAGTGGTTCGTGATCTTTATTGGGACAGTGAGTATAAGGTGTTGGGAACTAGTATTATGTTAAGTTATGGATGATTTTTACAGCAATAAACAGGAGAACTTGAGGATCTAGTTTGAGTGTGTATAACAATCGTGGATCGTGAGTTATGATTGTGGAAATAAGTGCATGTATAAAGAAGTATGCCATTTGGCGGTAATGTTAAAGAGATGGAGTAGTGGTTATACTGAGGATTTTATGATATAGGTTAGATGGAGTGCAGAATAATTGTAGGCACGAGAACTATTAGAGAAAAAGAGCCCTGGATATAGGAATGGTTGTAGGTGTTGAGGTTATAGTGGGTTATCGTTGACATGCGATGGTAATGAGGATTATGGGAGGTATAGCAAAGGACTTAGTATTAGTGAATTACAAGGACGTAACATTTATCTTAAGAGGAGTAGCATGCGACAAACAGAGTTTGAAGGTTGTATATGTTGTGGTTTAATTGAAGTTGAGTGTTGGTGTAGAATAATGGATGGATTTGTGTTGCGGTTGATTTTATTACTGGTAATGACAGTGCTTGTAGTAGTATGATGTTTATGAGGGTGATTAAACTTCCAGGACGAAGTTCGTTTTAAGGGTGGTAGAATGTAACATTCTGTTTTGTTGGATTGTCTTGTTATTGAGTTTGCTACTGAGCGTTATGGAAGTAAGACAGAGTTGGCAACACTTATGTTGTTGGTATTTCATAGTATTATGGAATTAGTATCGAGAGGCTATGTTGTAGTTGATACGATATGGTGAGCTGTGTTGTGTTAGTGAGCAAGGTTGGTGGAGTTAGTGTTAGGTGTTTATGTTTTATAAGTTGGGTTTAAACTTCGGGGACGAAGTTCATTTTTAACGAGGGAAGACTGTAATACTACGTTTTTCTAAGCCCTGTTACTCGGCTGAATAAGGCTTACTCGGCCGAGTAATGCGTCGTGTGTTTCTTGTCAGGCTACTGTCGAGGAATACTCGGCCGAGTATGGTAATACTCGATCGAGAAGGGATACTCGGCCAAGTATGGTAATACTCGACCAAGTAGGGGATACTCAGCCGAGTATACTCTATACTCGACCGAGTATCCGGTCTGGCGGCTATTATTTTACGCGGTTTGATTAAAAGGGGTTAGAGTTATAAATTGAGTTTAACAGTTTCATTTTACATTTTACAAAACCTAAAACATTTCTACGTAACTCTAATCACCTCTAATCAGTCTCAAGATCGTGGATTGCTCGTGAGTCTTGTTCTTTCCTCTCTTGCGTCGATTGCGTCGGTAAGTCTCTAGTCTTATGAGTTGTCAGTTTGTCTTTTGGGGTTTGCCCTAGTTTTGGGATTTGGGGATTTAGGGTTTCGGGTCATCGTATGTGTTGTTTATCGTTGTTGTAGGCAATGATGTGTTACTCGTTGTGCATTTGTATGATTGGCTGCGACATAACAGATTGCGAGAAGGTAGGGTTTCCTTACTCGGTTTACTGTTTAATCTATTTAAGATTGTATTGTGATTGTTGTACGATTGATATTGTGATTATCTGCTGATTGTTGGTTTGGAGTTGGGTGTTGGAGTTGTGATGCATGGTTGATGGTGATGTTCGCGAGATGCGTCCTCGACTGAGTGGAGTCACTTGCGGGAGTGGCTTCACGTCCTAGTTTTGCCCTATGTGGAACCCGCCACAGGAGGGGATGTGCACATTAATGGAGAGGGTTATCGCTCATTGATGAGCGGGGGCTTAGGTGGGACGACTGCGGTCCCCCACTGGCAGGGCTACACACTTTAGTGTGTAGTCAGTTACATGATGTGATTGGCAGTTGGAGGTGGATGCTGATCACCTGTTTATCTTATCGTACTTGTCTTGTTTTGATTATGCAGTAAACTAACAATGTTGTTGTGTTGTAAAATCTGTGGTGATCCATTTGGGGATGGTGATCAGATTGTGACAAGTGATGATGATTATTAGCTTTGGGGACGAGATGGGGAGTCATCACTCGAGTCTAGCTTCCGCTGTCATGAGATTTATCTTTCAGTTTCAGTTGTTGAACATTAGTAATCTATTTTTTTATATTTGGTTTTTGGAAGATGTAATTATTAACTATTTATACTTTAATAAATGTTGTTTTGGAATGGTAACTATGATATACTAACCTCGGGCAACCGAGATGGTGACGGTCTCTTATACTAGGGTGGTCCTGGTAAGGCACCTTTGTATGTGGGGGTGTCACACTTAATCAGTAGTAAGAGCCTCTACAAAAGTCTTGCTTGGTGTAAGCTCACCCTTAATCCTTTCATATTCTTGTCTAGTCACCTTGGTAATGACAGTAGTTGGAGTAAGAATTGAGAAGTCATGATGCAGAGGTCCTCCTGAAAGTGCAGGAGTAGTAACATGCAAATGTGGTTGGTTAAATATTTGATTACTAGTCTGAACCACATTTGTCTTAACTGCTACCCCTATTGGTTTATGCACTAGTCTCCACTCTTTAACTACAGGCTTAGGAACAGAAACTTTTATCTATTTATAAGCATTTGTTCCATGCTCTATCCCTTTAAAAGAAGTACATATGCAAGGCTTACATTTATACTACACTAACACATGCACAATCATCATTGCCTTTCTCATCCCTGATGTATATTTTATCTAGAAAGTGTTGTCCAACCTCCGCTTCCACCATTAGTTAGCATTAGCTCAGTCAACTTTTATCCTCAGTACCCCCATCACGTTTAAGAAATTTGCCATTAAACATGCCAATTTCTCCAAACTTGTTTTCTCCCAAAACTTAAGAGGTAGACCACATATACGAATCTAGGTAGGCACTGACTTAACACTCTCCTTTCCAAGGCTAACTTACAAGAGCTCCCATGGTGGATTACTGCAATACTCCGCATTACTTTTGGGTCTCGAGGTAGAGTACGGTGATGTACTCGGTTGAGTAGGCTGACGAGTAAGGTGGGAGATTTGAACAGGTTCTGTCTAGTAGTCACTCTAGTGAGTAATTATTGAAAGATCATAGATCCATATTAGACTCTCTAATAAAAATTAAATTATCTCATAATTTATCATTTTGGTGATTTATGTAACATGCATACAAATATAAAAGCATAAAAATGAAATTTAAGGAAAAACATTTTCCTTACATAGATTTTTATGGTAATATGGGCACAATCAAGATCTCCTACCTTGATTGTTCTTGAACTTATAACAAAAGGATGATCCTCCTAACAAATCTTCAAAGAGAAGATCTCCTAACAATGTGCACCCAAGAAATTAACCCAATTAATCTAACAAGTATTTACTTGTAACTTGTTAGAATTATTCCCTTGATAATATGTAAATATTACTAACACTCTTAGTAATTATTCATTTTAGTTTACTAACAACTTAGTAAAGGATGTTTATTATTTTAGAGAGAAGATAGATAAATTATTGTTCACATGCAAAATGTACAAGTGAAGTGTGTAAAAATCAACAACAATTTGGAGTGTATAAGGGGAAAGTGGCGGGTGGAGTGAGGTGGAGTGAGGGAGTCAACTCGTTATAATATTTGTCCAATTTTTATCATATGCACATGATCATATGACAATATTATAGAAGAATAACAAGCAAAGTGAAATGATTTATAATCATCCACTATACTCCATTTACACGGTCCAATGTCCCATTTACGGGTCCATTTTGGTTCTAATATTTGTCGCACAAATACGTGTAAATTTTAGTTAAACATTGTTTCATGTTTAAATGCTTCCAATTAATTTCGTCCAAATCACTCCATAAATATAAGTGTACCGCTACACATATTATTTACGTACTAATATTAATCACATAAATCAATTTGTAGAATTTTAGTGAATTAACAATTAATTAACTAAAACCCGTCTCCCAAAATTTATTATTCAATTATCGCATAATTAAATAATAATTGTCATGCCTCGAGTTCGCAACTCGAAATCTCTCTAAAAATAATCGACTAACCTTTTAGTCTATAAATCAAGGGACTAAATAAATTGTATCTCATACAATTAATTAGTTGTCAATTGGGGTTCGTTCCTTTAGATGTGACCGAAAGGGGTCAGTTGATCACCGCCGTCTCATGACAAAAACGTCAAACTCTAGTCAGCCAACCGTTACCGATTTACATTAATCAACTGACGAGGATCAAATAATTAAATATCTGATGACATTCCTTTAATGAGATTTATTATGTAAACGCACTATTGTGCAGGACACTAACTTCAACAATCTTCCACTTGTCCGACACAAGGTGTGCGCTACCAATTCTCTTGTCCGTTTTAATCTCCCACTCAATGCAAGGTGTCTTTGAGGTCGCACTTGCACATGAACATATCGCGAGTGGTTTTCTCGATCGGGAGTGTGATTACCTGACCGTAAAAATCTCTCACAGATTACTTTCGAGCGTGGCCACACATTTGTAGTCATTAACTCCTCGAGTGGGCTTGAGATATAGTTACCCAACATGGGTGGACAATTCTTGTATGCCCTATCTATCCTATTGCACAGTACATATCACCAGGACCTAGTAAATGCCCTTTTGGCCTCCTTTCAATAGCACGACCTAGGACAAAAAACAAAGTCACTCGAAAACTGCACTTGCTCAGATAATAGTCTCCAGTCAAAAGAATCGACTCATTAGAACATCTTAGAGATCCCCGCCACGACCAGGCGTCTACAATAGAACTTAGGGACTCTCTAAATGGTCACTGTCCGGCAAAGTGTCACACGCTCTGCCTATGTAATCGACTCGTCATCCCGTATGACATTATGGTGTTGAAAAACCTTAAATCGACTTACAATCTAGTCACTTCGAGACGTGACCTCATTAAGTGACTATGGAAAAAAATAATGTTCATCTTATTCACTTGAATAGTGTTCAACATTGTCTCCACAACTTATTCAGATAAACAAGGTATTTAAAATTTAGTCACACTAAATATAAGATTCATAAAAGAATGAATGCAAAAACAATGAATGTGATTATCATATATATAATAAGAGATACACTATCCAATTATTACATATCCTTAATCTAAAGAAAATATGGTACTCGTCTCAATCCCATTGCAACGACATGACCATCATGCTTAGCCTTTGATAAAGGCTTGGTTAAAGGATCAACAATATTATCATCTGTCCTAACCTTACAAATGTCAATTTCCTTCCTTTCCACATAATCTCTAATTACCTGGTATTTCCTTTCAATGTGTCTAGATTTGTTACTAGACTTCGGCTCTTTGTCTTTAAAAATAGCTCCACTGTTATCACAATATAGAGTGATACGATATTTGGCGGAATTGACTACTCCTAGTCCCTCCATGAAATGCCTAATCCAAACAGCTTCCTTCGCAGCCTCAGACGCTGCAAGGTACTCAGCCTTTGTTGTAGAATCCGCAGTAACACTTTGCTTGAAACTCTTCCAGCAAATAGCTCCTCCATTTAGCATAAACACATAGCCGGATTGTGATTTCATGTCATCCCGATCGGGTTAGAAACTTGCGTCCGTGTAACCTCTTACACGCAACTCAGTTTCTCCTCCAAACACTAAGAACGAATCCTTAGTCCTTCTCAAGTACTTAAGGATGTTCTTTACGGCTATCCAGTGACTCTCACCAGTCTTGGATTGATAACGACTTGTCATGCTCAAGGCTACGCATCGTCGGGACGAGTGCAAATCATAGCATACATGATAGACCCAACAACGGAAGCATAAGGGACGATCTACATGTGTTCAATCTCCTTAGGGGTAGAGGGAGACTGTGACTTGCTTAAAGTAATCCCTTGGCCTGTAGGTAGAAATTCTTTCTTGGAGTCTTTCATATTGAACTGGTCAAGAACTTTGTCAATATAAGCTTCTTGACTCAATGCTAGTATCCTCTTCGACCTATTCCTATAGATCCGGATACCCAAGATTCGTTGTGCCTCTCCCAAGTCCTTCATTTGGAAGTGTTTCCCTAGCCACTCTTTTACGGAAGTGAGTGATGGAACATCATTCCCAATGAGCAATATGTCATCCACATATAGGACAAGGAATGCAACCTTACTCCTACTAAACTTCATGTATAAACACGGTTCTTCCACACTTCTAGTGAAACCGTAATGTTTGTATAATTAATTATTTAAAGTTTATGATTTAAAACTTTTGAATGCTTTTTCGAGTATGTATGTATAATTAATTATTTAAAGTTTATTGATTAAACTTTAACTAATTAACAAATTAAAAGCAAAGCAAATAAACGAAAGAAAGAGAGACACACGGATTTTTGAAGTGGTTCAGTTTCACAAGTCGAAACCTACGTCCACTATTCTCGATTAATAAATTTAGTACCTTTCTCCGGATTACAAATTTAGTAACCCAACTCGTACAACTAACTCTAGCTGTAACTCAATGAGTACCGTTAAATACTCGAGTGACTAACTTACGCTAATAAGAAAGCACTAATGATTCTTGCAAAGGTTCACGTTAATGAACAAGTAAGAAATCAATTAAGCACTATTATCTTATAACGATAATGAAAGAACAAATGCACAAGTTTATAATTCACACGACCTTTTTCGAAAATAAACATAACGGTTTTCTTGCTTTAAAACACGGTTTTTGTTTTGTGAAAATATATGAAAGTTATGCTCAAAGGTCTTAACTTTAATGATGTAAAGTATGGAGTATTTATAGTAAAAGAGGAGCAAGGGTTTCGGTTTACTAAAACCCTAGATGTCGTGTGGTGTCTTGTAAAGCAAGAAGGAATTAGGTTAAATCTTTCCTTAATTCTTTTCAAGACTTGCCTTAATAAATAATATCTTCATATCTTAACAACTCACCAATATCTTGGAGATTAGGAAAGATGATTTAAAACTTTTAAAGAAATCTCTAACAAATATTATCCTAATACCTTAACCCTTATCCAAGCAAAGGCTTATTGTGCAAGAAAGAAATTACTATTCACGTTTACTATTCACGTGTAACTGTTCACGGGTACTATTCACACAGCACTATTCACCCCTAATATTTTTATAAGATAGGAAGGATTAAATAAAATAATAAAGAGATAACAAATCTCTAACCAAATATTATTTTAAAGATTTACTCAATCTTTTCCTTCTATCCTTACAAAAATAATGTCTTATAAGTTAGGAAAGAATAAATCAAAATAATATAGAAGAGATATTAAATCTCTAATCAAATATTATAAAGATTTACCTAAAACCCTAACTTGTACAAAGAGTAACCGTGTATGAGAAATAAACGACTCATAAGCCTAATCCTCTTTCACGAAAACCCTAGGTAAGATAAATTAGGTTTAGGGTTTTTAGAGTATGTAGAAACTAGAAACCCTAATTAGCAAGATGCCTCAACTCGTAAGTTGATTCAATCATAATTACTAATTATAAGCTAATAGTAAAACCATACTCAATATTAAAATAAGCTCCCTTTTAAAATAAATACTTTTACTGAATCATTCAAAACGGTTTTCCAAAAACAATTTAAAAACTATTTTGTCGTGTATTTTATAAACTTCACATCTCAATGTTATAGTAGAAGAGCTATAACATTGAGCTCTTATATAAGTAGTGTTATAGCTGGGAGGCCATAACCTTACCAATGTAAGAAGTCCATTCTTATGTTACTATTACGAGATAATCACTTACGCTATTCTAATCTTCGTTAGGAGATCTTCGAGTGTAGGCTACTTCATTATCCAAGCTTGATCAATCTTTAGATGAGCTTTATCTTCTCATGTCGCTTGAATAATTCTTTCACTATCTTGTAATATCTTGATCCGTGATTGAAGGCTTGATCACAATATATTCTTGTATACTTCCATCACAATTCTTTAATGCTTGCGATTAGTAAGTCCAATCTAAAAGACTAAACAAACAATTACGCGCAACGAGTATATATAATATAAAGCACTCTTGACATCACCAAAACATAAACATATATATCTATATGGTTCAACAAATTCCCCCTTTTTTATGATGGCAAGTCTCCTAAAATTTTGACTAAGTATACAGTTCCCCCTCAATATAATACCGTCATCTTTATAGATAAAGGTCAATGCAAGTTCAAACAATTATATTCAATACCAAAGCTTTAAGGACTTTAAGAGACAATCGGTCTTGACAAGGAGCAAACTTAGGCAAATACTAAATCATGGTTATTTCTTCCCCCTCTTGACATCATCGAAAAGACGAGAAGAGACATAAAACGACTAGAATGATATCAACCGAGGCAAGAAATATATATTAATCAAAGCATATATTATAGTATAAGAACGATTTCAACATAAGCAAGCTCTAAGTATAGAGTGTGTAATACAAACCAAGATGAATAGAGATTTTGTAGGAGAGAAGAAAATTAGTCACTCACCTAACTACGACCTACAAACGCATGCATGCAATCTAACATGATAGATATCTCTAGTAACCGTACATATACACTCCAACCAATCGAGGTCCAAAACACATGCCGAGGACTTACATATGAATGTGAGGTGAGGTAATTGGGTAAGAAGGGGCAAAATAATTTGGATATGTGGAGGTAAAAGCCAAGCTAGCACCGAACACAACCAAAAGTAACCATATTCCACTTTCCAACACAACATGAAAGATGATGCACCATGCCATGTATGGCAAACACTCACTCACATCAACAAGTACTTCTCCTCAAGTAATATGGAAATGAATAACAATAGGAGTAATAAGAGATTTTCGCCTTTCCATCTTTTATAGTATCATTTTTCTCCTTTTTTTTGTATATTTTTTCATTAATTTTTTTTTCATTCCGTCTTTTTCTTCTTCCTTCCAATATCCATCACAAAAGCAACAAATTTGACCACAACAAGACTTCCAAACTTACCAACAAGATTAGCTTGACAAGGGTAGGCCATATGGAATGTAGTAGAATAAATAGGTCAAAACAGGACAAATTTGGCTAATGTGAGGTTAATAGGTAAAACGTAAAGGAAGGGTCGCCTCTCCACATGTGTCACCACCACAAACCCGAGTATATACAGGTAATATGAGACAAATTTCATGCTTATGCAATTTGATGTTACATGCCATGTAGGGAGTACTACTCACATCCTAGATGAAACCAATCATGAATGTCATTGGTTTATGAAGCTCTAAACCTTATAATGCATATGTGATGAACAAGAGTTATGGTTTGTATACAACACAAAATATAATACACTAGCAAACGGAATATTCTCATAAAATAATAAAATACTATATAAGAATGTACTTGCAACGGAAAATACGGAAACAGACATACAATCTCATCTTAACTGGCCAGTCATACGTTTAGGAAATAATTATGATAGTTTAGGTGCCACCGATTAAACCAATTTCCAACCGTAAAGTCTCAAAACGTCCTCTAGCTAATGATTTTGTCAAAATGTCTGCCCATTGTTTTTCAGTACTACAAAATTCAGGTTTTATATTCCCCTTCTCAACATGGTCTCGTATAAAATGGTGTCTTATTTCAATGTGTTTGGTACGTGAATGTTGTGCGGGATTTTTAGAAATAATAATTGCACTAGTATTATCACACAAAATAGGAATACATCCTACGTCAACACCATAATCACGTAATTGTTGCTTAAGCCATAAAAGTTGAGTACATACCAGTCCTGCAGCAATATATTCGGCTTCAGCAGTTGAGAGAGCGACCGAATTTTGTTTCTTCGAACCCCACGTAATGATCCACGGTCCGACAAAGTTGGCGACACCCGACGTGCTTTTTCTGACTAGAGAACATCCTGCGTAGTCAGCATCGGAATAACCGACTAGATCCAAATTGTACTCCATTGGATACCATAGGTATAAGTTGGCCGTTCCAATCAAGTAACGTAAAATGCGTTTTACGGCCGTCATATGCGATTCTTTGGGAGACGATTGATATCTCGCACAAACGCATACGCTAAACATAATATCGGGTCTACTTGCGGTCAACTATAACATTGACCCAATTATCCCACGGTAAGTAGTTTCATCAACTAATTTACCGTTTTCATCCAATGTCAATTTCTTGTTTTCGACCATTGGAGTAGGCATAGCGTGTGAATTTTCCATTCCAAATTTCCGAATCAACTCCTTGATATATTTCTGTTGATGGATTTTAATGCCTTCATCAGTTTGTTGTATTTGCAGTCCTAAGAAGAATTTTAATTCTCCCATCATACTCATCTCGAACTCGGAAGTCCTCAACTCAGAAAAATATTTGCACAAGCTTCGGTTAGTCGATCCAAAGATGATATCATCGACGTATATTTGAACAACCAAAAGGTTAGAACCCTCAGTTTTTAGAAATAGGGTTTTGTCGACAGATCCTCTACTGAATCCACTGTCAAGTAGAAACTTAGATAATCGATCGTACCAAGCCCTAGGTGCTTGCTTTAATCCGTATAGGGCTTTATCTAATTTGAATACGTGATCCTCAAATTTGATATTCTTAAAACCAGGGGGTTGTTCAACGAAGACTTCCTCTTGTAAATAACCATTCTAGAATGTCGTCTTGATGTCCATCTGGAAGAGCTTCACTCCCTTGTGTGCTGCGAATGCTATTGGAAGTCTGATAGCTTCAAGACAAGCAACAGGTGCAAAAGTCTCGTCATAATCTATTCCTTCTTGTTGATTATATCCTTGGACCACCAATCTTGCTTTCTTTTTGACAATGACTCCGGCATCATCTAATTTGTTCCTGAAGACCCACCGAGTTCCAATGACTGTACGATTTTTTGGTCTAGGAACTAAATGCCAAACCTTGTTTCTTTCGAACTGTTGTAGCTCTTCTTGCATAGCTATAATCCAATCTGATTCTGCAAGAGCTTCATTGATGTTCTTTGGTTCGATCATGGATAGGAAAGAATAGAAAGAGCAGAAATTGTTCAAGGAACGTCTTGTTTGAACACCCTTTTTAATATTTCCAAGAATATTGTCCATGGGGTATGAGTTCTTGTATTTCCACTTCGTCGAAGTGCTTGGTTCTTCCTCGTTATTCGGGCTTGACCCAACTTCATTTGGTTCGGAATTAGAGAGAGTTCCCCCTGAATCCAATTCGGGTGTTGTATTTGAGCCGATTATAACCTCGGACTCTACACCTGGATTTGGATTCAATGTTACAGTAACATCATCTATAACAATTGTTTGGGAGTTCTTGTCTTGAGTCAATTATATAGTATCATCAACTACAACTTTGCCTTTCTCCTTTTTATCTTTTGAGGAACGATCAAGTTCATCGTTTATTCCCTCAATCTCATTATCCTCTAATTCCAAATCCGGGGGATCGTCTCTTGAAAGACGAAAGTCGGGTTCATCCAAGTCTTCTTCCTCATCCTGTAAAGGCTTATCGAACACGTTATCTTCATCAAAGATAACGTGGACACTTTCTTCAATACAAAGAGTTCTCTTATTGAAGACTTTGTAAGCCTTGCTATGATCTAAATATCCTATAAAAATCGCCTCATCACTCCTAGGTTCGTATTTACTTAAACGGTTCTTACCATTATTATGTACAAAACATTTACTCCCAAAACAGCGAAGATGGGAGATATTAAGTTTTCGACCTCTAAGGAGTTCGTAGGGGGTTTTCTTAAGGATAGGTCGGATCATGGCACGATTATGGATGTAGCAAGAAGTACTAATGGCTTCAGCCCAAAAATTACGAGGTAAACCACTACACAGAAGCATTGTACGTGCCATATCTTCCAAAGTTCTATTCATATATTCAACGACACCGTTTTGTTGAGGAGTTCTTGGTGCAGAAAAGTTATGCCCTACACCATTAACTCTACAATATTCTATAAAAGTTTGGTTGTCAAATTCGGTGCCATGATTCGTACGAATAGATATAAGATTAGTCTTATATTTATTTTGAACACGTTTCATAAGACAATCAAATTCATCAAAAGTTTCGTCTTTTGAATGAAGAAAGATAGGCCATACATACCTTGAGTAGTCATCTACAAGAACAAAGACTTACCTGGATCCTCCTCTACTCCTTACCTTCATAGGTCCACATAAATCCATGTGTACTAGTTCCAAGGCTTGATTTGTGCTTACTACTCTGTTAGGTTTGAACGATGATCTTACTTGTTTGCACCTTGCACACGTGTCACACATCTTTTCTTGGTCGAACTTGATCTTAGTTAACCCTTCCACCAAGTCCCACTTCTTGAGTTTGTTCAAGGTTAGTGAGCTAATGTGACCAAACCGTTTATGCCACAAACAAGGATCATCAAGAGTAACATTCATGCACGAAAAAGAGTTAGTAGGCACACCATTTAGATCTACCATATAAACGTTCCTTTTTCTGTGGCCTTCAAGAATAACATTGCTAGTACCCTCAATAATGATGCGACAACTATTAGTATGAAAAACTACTTTGTTACCTTTGTCGCATAGTTGAGATATGCTTAGCAAGTTGTGTTTTAAACCATCCACGAGATAAACATCACTGATTGCGTGAGACTTAGAAATTCCGATTTTGCCAACACCGATTACTTTACCCTTTTTATTGTCCCCGAACGTTACTTTTCCTCCATTGAAGGGCTTAAGTGAAAGAAACAGATTCTTATCTCCGGTCATGTGTCTTGAGCATCCACTATCAAGATACCATTGATTGTTTTCTTTCACTTCTTCCTGCAAAAAGATAGGTACAGTTTTTAGGTACCCAAGCTAAGTTGGGTCCCTTATGATTAGTTACTCTATAAACTAGATCCTTTCGAATCCACACTTGTCTAATGATCGTTTTTCTAACCATTGGTTTATTTGACTTGGGAGGAGTTCTAGGGTTAGGGTTTTCTCTAGGTCTAGGAATTTCTCTAGGTCTCTCTTGACTATTTGCCTTGTGAATAGGTTTACTGGGTTGAGATATACAAGGGCTTTGTGAAGTGCTAGGTTTCTTAGAGTAGTCAAAGGCCATGTCATAGAACCAACGAAATTTATTGTTCCTTTCTTCGTTAGGTTCGTTAGTGGGGATTTCCTTATCCTCGACAACTATGTCAACAGTTTTGGCATGTTCGGCATTTTTTCGTAAATCATGAGCCTTTTTGACACAATTGATTTGGATATGACCCGTATGCCCACAGTAATTGCAAATCAAGTATTCAGGAAGATCAGCATACTTCCTTTTTCTAAAATCAAAATCCGAAGGTGTTGATTTGCATTTAGAGTGATCTCTACGGCTGTAGCACTCATGTCCTAACCCCATCTTCATATTATTGTCAGATTGTTCGGTTAGGAAGTTTAGGACTTTTGTGCTACCTTCCCACTTGTCATGGACCTTTCTGGCGTGTAGAAGTAGGTCTTTTAGGGTTTTAATTTCCTCTTGACATTTCGTGTGATCTACATCATTGTCCTTTTTAAAGTTGTCACGAAAGTCTTGGAATCGTTTGTTAAGAATGAACACAACATCGGTGTGGTGTTTCTTAACATTGATCATATCGGTCTTAGATTCTTTCAATTGCTTTGAAAGAGAATCTATCTCTTTCTTTTGATCCAAGATCACTTCTTCATTAGACGTGACCTTAGTTTCCAAGAGTTCTTTGACTTTTCTAAGTTCTAAAGTTATAGCTTCATTAGCTATAACTTTGGCTTGAAGGTGCTTAATGTTACGTTTTAGGTTGGAAGTTATAGCTTCATTAGCTATAACTTTGGACTCTAATTCCGTCTTTTCAGCCAGTGTAGAGTCTAATGTTGTAGCTTTCTCAGCTATAACTTTAGAATTCAACTTCTTAGCTTTAGTCTTGAGTCTATGATTCACTTCCGCGATTTCGAGAATATGTTCCTTTAGATCTTTCAATTCCAAATCCTGTTCGTGACACTTATCAAGAGATTGTTCAAAGAATTCAATTAAAGCACTTTTAGACAATTTCCTAACACGTTTTTTAAGCTCAAGGTAACTTACCTCTTCATCGTCGTCTTCGCCTGATTCTCCAAGAAAGCAATAGTTTGAATGAGAATTTGTGCTTTCATCGTCACTGTCGGAAATTAGGTCAAGACTAACACTGCTGAGACAAAGGTTTGCTACTTCGTCGTCTTCAGATTCCTCGTCATCTTCTGAGTCAAGGTCTCCCCAAAACGAAGCCATCATAACTTGCTTGAATTCTTTCTTTTGTCTTCTCACGTTTCGTCTTGTCCTTTATCTTTTCCCATGTTGGACAATCCTTGATCATATGACCAGATTCTCCACACTTGAAGCAACCTCTATTTGCGAAAGACGATTTTGAGTAATTAACCTTTTTGTTGAATGACTTGTTGTTATTGTTGTTATAGGATGATTTTGTTTGTTTATTTCGAAAGATCTTATTTTTAAAACGTCGTGCAAACAAGACAGTTTCATCCTCTAGGTCAGAGTCCACTTCTTCGCTCTTTAAGCCCATACTCTTATTGCGACTTGGTTCAGCGTCATCTTTGTTAAGAGTAATTTCATGGGCCATGAGAGCACCAATGAGTTCTTGATAGGATAGGGTTTAAAGATCTCGTGATTCCTCCATTGCAGTGACCTTAGCACGCCACTTCTTAATCAGGCTCCTAAGAACCTTTCTAGCAATGTCCTCAGTAAAGAATTTCCTACCTAGGGTTTTTAGTTCATTTATGATGCTTGAAAACCTTGCGGACATACTATCTAGAGACTCATTAGGCTCCATAATGAATAGCTCATATTTTTGCATAAGCAAATCAATTCGGTGCTTCCTAACAATGGAAGTACCTTCATAAGCTAATTCGAGCCCATCCCATATCTCCTTAGCCGTGGAGCATGAAGAGAACCGATCAAACTCAGTAGAAGTCATTCCGTTTTGCAAAAGACTTATTGCTTTGGAGTTCTTTTCGGCCTGCTTGTAGTCGGCCTCGACATAGTCCTCTTCTTTCTTTTCATAGGTAGTGCCTTCCTCGGATGCAACAAGAATTTTGTGCGGTCCATTTTGAATAATCCTCCAGCACTCCCAATCGTGTCCTTTCACTTAGTGAGTCATCATGTTTTTCCACAATCCGTAATTCTTCCCATCAAAGACGGGACACTTGAGATATTTGGAATCCATTTATCACGTGATAGGCAGCGGAATATAAAACAATATGATAAATGAAAAACAAGATAGATCAGCCTCTTTGCGGTTAGGCAATCAAGAGCACGAGGCTCTGATACCAATTGAATAGTCTATTGATCCAAAATACTCAAGAGGGGGGGTGAATTGAGGATTTAAAACTTTTGAAAGCTTTTTCGAATATGTATGTATAATTAATTATTTAAAGTTTATTGATTAAACTTTAACTAATTAACTAATTAACAAATTAAAAGCAAAGCAAATAAACGAAAGAAAGAGAGACACACGGATTTTTGAAGTGGTTCAGTTTCACAAGTCAAAACCTACGTCCACTATTCTCGATTAATAAATTTAGTACCTTTCTCCGGATTACAAATTTACTAACCCAACTCGTACAACTAACTCTAGCTGTAACTCAATGAATACCATTAAATACTCGAGTGACTAACTTACGCTAATAAGAAAGCACTAATGATTCTTGCAAAGGTTCACGTTAATGAACAAGTTAGAAATAAATTAAGCACTATTATCTTATAACGATAATGAAAGAAAGAATGCACAAGTTTATAATTCACACGACCTTTTTCGAAAATAAACAAAACGGTTTTCTTGCTCTAAAACACGGTTTTTGTTTTGTGAAAATATATGAAAGTTATGCTCAAAGGTCTTAACTTTAATGATGTAAAGTATGTTGTAATTATAGTAAAAGAGGAGCAAGGGTTTCGGTTTACTAAAACCCTAGATGCCGTGTGGTGTCTTGTAAAGCAAGAAGGAATTAGGTTAAATCTTTCCTTAATTCTTTTCAAGACTTGCCTTAATAAATAATATCTTCATATCTTAACAACTCACCAATATCTTGGAGATTAGGAAAGATAATATAAAGAGATAGAGAAAACTCTAACAAATATTATCCTAATACCTTAACCCTTATCCAAGCGAAGGCTTATTGTGCAAGAAAGAAATTACTATTCACGCGGCACTGTTCACGGGTACTATTCACACATCACTATTCACCCCTAATATTTTTATAAGATAGGAAGGAATAAATAAAATAATAAAGAGATAACAAATCTCTAACCAAATATTATTTTAAAGATTTACTCAATCTTTTCCTTCTATCTTTACAAAAATAATATCTTACAAGTTAGAAAAGAATAAATCAAAATAATATAGAAGAGATATTAAATCTCTAATCAAATATTATAAAGATTTACCTAAAACCCTAACTTGTACAAAGAGTAATCGTGTATGAGAAATAAACGACTCATAAGCCCAATCCTCTTTCACGAAAACCCTAGGTAGGATAAATTAGGTTTAGGGTTTTTAGAGTATGTAGAAACTAGAAACCCTAATTAGCAAGATGCCTCAACTCATAAGTTGATTCAATCATAATTACTAATTATAAGCTAATAGTAAAACCATACTCAATATTAAAATAAGCTCCCTTGTAAAATAAATACTTTTACTAAATCATTCAAAACGGTTTTCCAAAAACAATTTAAAAACTATTTTGTCGTGTATAAACTTCACATCTCAATGTTATAGTAGAAGAGCTATAACATTGAGCTCTTATATAAGTAGTGTTATAACTGGGAGGCCATAACCTTACCAATGTAAGAAGTCCATTCTTATGTTACCATTACGAGATAATCACCTACGCTATTCTAATCTTCGTTAGGAGATCTTCGAGTGTAGGGTACTTCATTATCCAAGCTTGATCAATCTTTAGATGAGCTTTATCTTCTCATGATGCTTGAATAATTCTTTCACTATCTTGTAATATCTTGATCCGTGATTGAGGGCTTGATCACAATATATTGTTGTATACTTCCATCACAATTCTTTAATGCTTGCGATTAGTAAGTCCAATCTAAAAGACTAAACAAACAATTACGCGCAACGAGTATATAGAATATAAAGCACTCTTGACATCATCAAAACATAAACATATATATTTATATGGTTCAACAGATTCCAACTCTTAGTTGCTTGCTTAAGACCAGAAATGGACTTCTTGAGCTTACACACCTTCTTAGGGTTAGATGTATCCACAAAACCTTCAGGTTGTATCATGTACACTTCTTCTTCTAGAATCCCATTCAAGAAGGCGGTTTTGACATCCATTTGCCAAATCTCATAATCATGAAATGCGGCAACTGCTAAGATTATCCTAATGGACCGAAGCATAGCGACTGGAGCGATGGTTTCGTCTTAGTGTAAACCATGAACTTGGGTGAAATCTTTTGCCATCAATCTACCTTTGTAAACATCTACATGTTTATCCACGCCGAGCTTAATTTTATATATCCATTTATACTGAAGGGGTCGCACTCCCTCAGGTAAATCCACCAAGTCCCATACTTGGTTCTCGTACATGGATTCCATTTCGGACCGCATGGCTTCTAGCCAAAGCGAGGAGTTGGGACTAGACATGGCCTATTTGTAGGTAGTGGGTTATCAATTTCAAAAAGTAACAAAACACTATCCTCTTCGATGATACCAAGGTAGCGGTCAGGTAGATTAGAAATCCTACTTGACTTTCTAGGAACAATTACTGTTTCAGAGGAAGAGGGAATGCTATCCTCCACGTTCTCCTCTACCTCATTCTCGGTTTGTGGCTCTCGAACTTCTTCAAGTTCAAATTTTCTCCCACTCTGTGTCCTAGAAATAAACTCCTTTTCTAGGAAGACAACATCACAAGCCACAAACACTTTGTTCTCGTGTTTATTGTAGAAGTAATAGCCACGTGTTTTCCTTGGACATCCTACAAATAAACATTTTGTCAGACCTGGGTGCAAGCTTATTGTGAGACTTGGTCTTGACGTATGCTTCGCAACCCTAAATACGCATGAATGACAAATGAGGGACTTTCCCTGTCCATATCTCATATGGAGTCTTATCGGCCGCTTTAGTCGGGCTTCGATTTAGTGAAAATATTGCAGACAAGAGGGCAAAACCCCAAAATGAACTAGGAAGCTCGGTTAGACTCATCATAGATCGAACCATATCTAGTAAAGTTCGGTTTCTCCTTTCGGCCACACCATTTAATTGTGGTGTGCCAGGAGGAGTCCATTGTGATACTATACCACAATCTTTCAGGTGTGAATCAAATTCAGAATTTAGGTATTCACCACCAGGATCGGATCGTAGTGTCTTAATCCTTTTATCCAATTGGTTCTCTACTTCATTTTGAAATTCTTTGAACTTGTCAAAGGCTTCACTCTTGTTCTTCATTAAGAAGACATACCCATATCTACTTAAGTCATCAGTAAAAGTAATGAAGTAGTAAAAACCTCTTCTAGCGGTGATGGTTAATGGTCCACACACATCCGTATGTATGAGAGCCAAAACCTCACTAGCTCGTGTCCCTTTTCCCGCAAAAGGTGCACGAGTCATCTTGCCTAGAAGGCAAGACTCGCATGTACCATAAGATTCGAAATCAAATGGTTTGAGCACTTTTGATGAAGCAAGTATCTTAATGCGTCTTTCGTTTATGTGGCCTAAATGACAATGCCAAAGGTAGGATTCGTTTGGATCACCCGTTTTGAGCTTTTTAGTTTCCACATGATAAACGCCATTAACATCGTTTAAAACATAAATGCTTCCAATTGAAATGGCCTTGCCATAAACCACATCATTTAATGAAAAAGTACAACTATTGTCCTTAATCATAAAACAAAAGCCTTCCGCGTCTAACGCCGAAATGGAGATGATGTTCTTGGTTAAAGTTGGTACAAAATAACACGTATTTAAATAGAGCTCTAGACCACTAGCTAAAGTGAGTACATAGGTCCCCACGGAAACGGCCACTACTCTAGCTCCATTGCCCATGCAGAGATCCACATCACCTTTTTCTAGTGCTTGCATGTTCCTTAAACCCTGCAAATGATTACAAAGGTGAGAGCCACATCCGGTATCAAGTACCCAAGTGGAAGTGTAAGCATAATTAACGTCTATCACATAGAGAGAGAGGAAATCATACCAATAGGTGTCACACGCCCTTCCTTGAGATCCTCCAAGTATTTGGGACAACTCCTCATATAATGCCCCTTCCCATTACAATGGAAACATTCGGCCTCAGAGAGTTTGACACTTTTTGCCTTGGGATTGCCATTCACAACAGTCTTCCCCTTTCTTTTGTCATGTTTCCTTGACGATTTCTTGAATTGGGACTTTTCCTTCCCTTTTCCTTTCTTAACTCCAAGGGACATATTCTTTAACTTCATTGTTAAAACATCCCCTTTGTCACTCCCACTTGCTTCCATATCCCTCTCCGCTTGGGTGAGGAGTGCATGAATTTCATGATAACTCTTATCCATGCCATTCATGTTGTAGTTTACCCTAAAGTGGGCTAACTTGGTGGGAAGTGAGTGGAGGATTCGATTCACCACAAGAGTTTTAGGAATGTTACACCCTAGACGCTCTAGGATGTCGACATATTCGACCGTTTTGAGCACATGGGGTGAAGGAAATGTAGATTCATATACATTAAAACATATTTATATATGTCGAAATAATTTGTCATAAAATTAAAACGGATCTTATGCATGCAAACATTAAAATAAATAGAGGAGAAATTATGTCCTTACATATTAAATTTCGGATATTTGGGCACAAAAGAGATCACCTTTCTCTTTTGTTCTTGAGCTTATTCCTATGGAAGAACAAAGATCTAAGAGTAAGATCTCTCCCTAAATATAATACCCAAGGCTCCTCTTAATTAAATTAATATTACAAATACTAGTTATAATATTAATCTATGAGAAAATTGAACCAAAAATATTGTTAACACTTTGAATATTTTCGGTTTTGATGAGAGATAAAGAGAGGATTTTATTTCTCTAGAAAACTTGTATTTTGGATGATAATAAGAATGAATAATAGACTAACTCATATTAGTGTATTATTAGGTAAATAAGATGAAAAACCATAATGGTTTTTCATCTCAAAAACCGGGTGGAAGGGTGGCATGGGAGGGAGCCAATGCATGCTCTAGTTGCTCTTCACCATGAGCATTAGGTTTGCATGGCTACAAGAGTAGGTAATCATTGTGTTTTCTATTAATATAATCAACACAATATTAGACTAATTACTCCCATAATTTCGGTCCATTTAGATAATATGGACTCCACATTATCTTTGTCAAAATGTCAACTTGTCTTATGTCACATGTCATATGCAACATAATTTGTCATGTATTTTTAACATATTAAAAATCAACGTATTAATAAAAATACGTCACATACAAAAAATTGACTTAGTAATTTCATAATTACTTGTACCAAAATATTAAACCACTTATAAATCACAACTGATTGTATTTATAATAATTCATTCAATTTTAATTGTTACATTAAACAATTATTTCATCCGAGTAATGACACAATTCAATCACTCGGATCGTATCTTATTTAATCACATTTCAATATGATACGTAAATTTCACTTCCAAAATCGTCCGTCAATTTTCAAGTAATTTAATTAACTCGTAACATTATACGATTAATTAAATAATCAATTAAGAGGGTTGCCCTTTAGGTATGACCTAGGGGGTCAACTGATCACCACCGTCACACGACGGTAATGTCAAACTCTAGTCAGCCAATCATTACCGATATATGTTGACCAGTTGACAGTAACAATATTACTTCCCAATTGTACTCATTTTAATGAGACTTAAACATGTGATCATCATGATCAACAGTCGTGATCGCATTATTGTCGGAGGACACATATTCCAACAATCTCCCACTTGTCCTCGACAAGTGTGCGTCACCAATTCTCTTGTCCTATTACTATCTCCCACTCAATGCAAGGTGTCTTTCAGGTCGTACTTGCAAGTGATCATATCGAGAGCGGTTTCCTCGATCTGGAGAATAACTGATTGACCGGATTTATCCACTCTGGATATCTTCCGAGCGTGGCCACGCATTTCCAGTTCATTACTCCTCGAGTGGCCCTGAGATATTGTTATAACCCTGACTAGGGGTGGACAATTCCTATTGCACTCATTCCCTTCGACTAGCCACAGCCATCATAACCCAAAATATGCCCATTTGACCCCATTTACGAAGGTCGTAGTAACACAAATCAAAGTTAATCTGAAACTGTGCCATCTTAGGCGAATAGTCTTTAGTCAAAAGAATCGACTCATTTGAATACTATAGTAGCTCTCGCCACGACCAGGCTATATAAATTTGCCAGAACTCTATAAGCGGTCATTAGGCCCGACAAAAGGTTCCTAACAGTCTGCCTATGTGATCAACTAGTCATCTCACATGACTCTATGGCACTTGAACTTGCCATCAATTGCATCACACTCTAGTCACTTCGAGACGTCACCTCATATAAGTAACTATGGGCAAAAACAATGTTAATCCATGTTCACTTTAACGGGGTTCAATTGTCTCTACAACCCGTTTGGATATAACAATGTACCAAGTGAGTTAATTATAACTCAAACGACGAATGTCAACATCACACTCGGGTAGTCAATATCATATTACAACCTTGTGATGTATATCATAAGTGTAAACACTCATTGATTGCAATAGAAGTTTAACATCCCATGTGTCCATGTGTTCAAACTTCTTGCACTTGCAATTTCCTTCACATTCATGTTCTCATAGCATGAATCTTACCAAGTACACATCAAAGGTTCTCGACCTTGGTTTTGGTTCTTTAACTTGAAAGAACTTTCTTATCGATCATGTCATAACGAACGAATTTGCGATGAATAATACAACTTGCACTGATCAAGTATTTCATCCACACATAATGCACTAGGTATATGTTTTGTAGAATCTTGTAACAATTGACAAGATTATTTAGCTTAGCACTTCTAATAAGTCCTAGCTTTTACTAGGAAAGATTGTTTATGAATAACCTCTTATTCAACCAAGCATCTTTCCAAAAACTTCTCATTTCTCTTTCTAGGCTTGAAAGAATTGGGATTCTCATAAATCCTCATATGTGCTCGGATTTTCTATAATATGTGCAACTTCTTGAAACATAATAGAACATTCCGTCATCTACTGAAATCGCTCATCGGATTCTTCTCGAGAATTCATGACGTTTCTATTATGGCTCACCAACCAATCATCATGCTCTTATGCATATGATTCATAATTGACATGTACATGATTATTCTAATGGCGGAAACATTAGTTACTAATAATCATGAGATCAACCGCTTCTCGTGTTCAATGAACTACCATGACTGCTAATGGTAATCCCATTTTCATTCATATGAATAACCTATGTATATGTTGATACGATGTGTATCTCTTTAATACTAATCCAACATCCCATGAGGTAATTGGATTCATCTTTGTCCATTTTCATCCAGAATTGAAAACTCGAAAGCTTCTTTATGAAAGAAGGTATTAGCTCGTCATTCTTTAATGAGCAATGGGTTTTATACATTCAAGGATGATAGCTCCCACTAAATTCCATGTCTTCACATGAGAATTTCCTAACTCCCACTCAATTCCACATATTTCGAAATTGACTTCTCAATCGAAATTTGTCAAGAATATAAATATAAATCGCTTTGCCAAGTTACTAGGATAAAACCATATATGTTCCCATCATATCCTTTCAAAATGCCTATTTTGAAGTGGTCTCATCTCAACCTTACGGAAAGAGATTTTAAATCTCTAACACACTCATGTCATAATGATGTGTAGCAATGTTATAATTCAAATACAAATAATATTTAGAATAGGTCCTTCGGAATACCCTTTCGGAAGGAGGTTTAACCATTTCATAGCGAGGTTAAACAATGACATTTGCGTGGTTAAACGTTGGCTATTTAAGATATCGAAATATCAATATTTGCAAAAACGTTGGCTATTGAAGATATCGGAATATCTATCTTTGCAACTTGATCATAACTAGTATGTAACTATGATTCATTTAGGCTCTTAAGTAAAACTCATGATTGAAACTATTGGTCAAATGATTCATAACCTTAGTCAAAAGCTTGTTAAGACTTTACATTAGTCATTATTCTTCCAAAACTTCTTTTGGTCTCCTCGTGTAGTTATCTTGAGAATAAACTCTTATGATTACTTCACTTGGTCTCTTAAGTCATTTGGAACTAACTTGAGACTATAGATCTCATCTATTTGGTATACTATGTAAATAGATATACCTTCATTCAAATCATTCTCTCTTGCGTAGATCTGTATTTACACAAGTACACAATTATATCTTGCCTTGTGTGTTGTGTCCTCATTTTTCTCCCACTCTATCTTTAGAATGAATACACTAAACATTCAAAGATAGCATATGAGACACAAATTAATGATGTTGAAGTATAAGGAGGACTACCTCATAGGTTGACTAATTGTTATTGATTTCATGTGTTTACTTGGTGGTTGACATACCTTTAAGAGAGTTCATAGACTCAAAGTCACTTCATAAATGATCATACACAAGCCTTAAGCATGTGGACATATAATGAAACCGGTCATTATATTTGTCTATTAGATCACTTTAAGTGAATAATCTTATGTTTCAAAACGCAAGCAATTTAAAGATGAAATTTTAGAACATAAAGGATAAATGATAAAACGTGTGACTTGGGTTGCAAACCAAGTCACTATCATCCAAAATACAAACCATTATCCAAAATACCTTTCCATGTCGAACACGGAAACTTAAAGTTCTAAAATTCAAAACATAACTTAAAATAAGACAATGAAAAACAAAGCTCCATAAAAGCTATCCTTAGCTTCTTCATGGTTTCTTATGCTTGCTTTTCTTTTCCTTTGTCTTTGCTTGGTGGCGGCCCTATTTACAATAAAAAGGGAAGATACATTATCACAACTTTGCATCATAATACCATAGTTGAATTTAGAAACATAAAAGAAGGTTAGTCATTTACCTACTGGAGTGATCTTTCCAGCTTTGATATCACCAAGGTATTTGGAACAATTCCTCTTCCAATGTCCCATGCCATTACAATAATGGCATTTGTCAAGAGGACCCTTCTTGACTTTGGAGGTGCTAGCTTCACAAGACTTAGCTTTGGTGAATGTGGGAGCTTGCTTTTTACCCTTTCTCCCATTCTTCTTGAACTTCCCCTTACTCTTTGTGCTTATGTTAAGCACATCCTTGGGAGGGTTCACATTTAACCCCATGTCCCTCTCGGCTTGCACAAGTAACTTGTGCAACTCCTCAAGAGACACATCCTTGTCTTGCATATTGAAATTCACCCGGAATTGCACATATGCCTTAACCTTAGACAAGGAGTGTAGAATCCTATCTACGATGAGTTCTTTGGGGATTTCAACCTTTTGAATCTTCAAGGTCTCGACAAGCTCCATGAGTTTGAGCACATGAGGGCTAACCTTTTGGCCCTCTTTGAAGTCGAGATCAAAGAATGCCGCGGCCGCCTCATATTGGACGATCCGCGGAGTTTGTGAAAACATGGTCACAAGTTTGGAGTAAATCTCATTAGCATTGCCCATTTTGAAGGCTCTCCTTTGGAGTTCCGCCTCCATCGCAAATATTAAGACATTTTTCATTGCGGCGGACTCCTTTTGGTAAGCCTCATAGGCTTCCCTAGTGGCCGCGGTGGACCTAGTGGTGGGCTCGGGTGGAGAGGCCTCGGTAAGGTAACGAAGCTTGTCGTCACCTTCGGCGGCTAATTTGAGTTGGGCATCCCACTCGGAGAAATTTGACCCATTCTTTTCAAGTTTACATCGATCCATAAAGGATCGGAGCCAAGATGAAGTAGCGAGTGGTGTAGCATTAGGAGTTGGTGTTGCCATTTGTTATGAATAAGAAGTGGTCTACAAAATAAAAATAAGGAGTAAAACAAATGTCGTTTTAATTATACTCGTAAAAATGTATGATTTAAACAAGTTATATGCATTTTTCTAGTGACCTCTACCCAACTAGATAAATGATTCCAAGACCCAAATTCATATCGACTTAGGCACGGTATGGCCGATGAAACCTTTATCAATATAACTCGGTGGATTAACATTTTAATCGATTCTACTTTTAGAACTCTTGGTCGATAAAATTACTCTAATAATTATCTATAGCCCGGAACACATGCAACTACGGTCGCGAATACTTCCGTTGAGCTCAATCCAAATTTCGAATAAATGTGTCCATTATCCAAATCCACATCAACTTGGGCACGGTATGGCCGATGAAACCCTCATCAATATGAACTCGGTGGATTAACACTCATCACCCACTTCCCCTACGTAACAAGGTTTGTACCCCGGTGTGGCCGAGTGCACTCCCTCGAAATAGGTTTTCATGGTTTCTACTATTTGGTAAGGCTATGTCTCAATTGATAGTTTTAGCGAGAGGTCATGTCAATTTATTATCTATCACGTTTTAAGTGAACTAAAGCGGTGAACTACGATAATTCTAATTGACACGGTCGATAAACTCGATAAAATAAGACAATGCATGTTTAGTTATGGCGATTTAGCGATGCATGTGACATAAAATAAAATGCAAGCATAAAGATAAATAAATCCTAGTATGGCCTTTCCTAAAATAGAAAAACTATTAATCTATTACATATTCGGAAACCAACTCCATTGGTCCCTTGAACTTCGGTTGTGACACGCATCTCGAGGTAACACCGTCTTTATGTATCGCCATTCTTGAAGAAATCCGTCTTTTGGAACTCCGGAATGAATAAAATTACATAATAAATTACATAATTTTCTATTATACATTTGTAACTAAAATAAAATAAATCTATTAAATATTACAAAACGGTGATACGAGATCACAATAAAAATTACAACCGAATCGATATTCCCATACATTTCGGGAAATACCAATTAAAATCTAAGGCCATACTAAGTAAAATTACATAATTCAAAATTACATAAATTAAAATTATGACAATCATAAGAAAATGCAGCATTATAATATGTATGAACATGCTCAATTTTTATGCTAAATCGCCTTTAAATTGCCAATATCGTATATTACTCGGTTTTTACGGATTTGCGTGATTTCAACATTTTATAATCACAAATATGCATAAACTCATATTTATGCACTAGTTAATTACCCTAACCACTTAGGACTCAAAATATAGTCTTCACTAGTAATTTGACCATAATTAACTTTTATTTACAAATTTGTTCATAAATGGACCAAAATTACAAAAATAAGCTATTAAACTTCAAATAAATCCAAAAATTTCAAATAAATTCAAAATTTGAAATTTAAATTCATGAACATTCTGGAAAAATTCCATGACACTCATAATGTTCAAAATCTTAGGTTAAAAAATTTCGAAATTTTCCGGAAAAACAATGTTGCGGTTTATCGATATTTAATAAAATAATCATAAAAACATGGAAAAATTATTTTCATTAACTTTTCAATTTTAGATCTGAAAAATATAATAAAATGCAACATTAGACGTTTTTCCTAAGTCATAGATTATGTTTTATTAATTTTCAACTAATAATGTCACTATTTATGCCATTTTTCTTCAAAAATTCATAAATCATGCTAAAAGACTTCTTTATAGCCAATTATTTTACACACATCTTGTAAAATTGCATGTGACAACATATAAATTTCCTATGACCAAATTCGAAATTTAACTCATATTAACCTATTTTTCTCTTAAATCCGAATTTAATAATGAAAAAATTCATTTTTCGAGCATAACAAGTGCAAAAATTATGAAAATTTACAGGTTATCTCAAAATAATATATGTGATAACATATCCAAAGATCAACTTAAAATTCGAAGTATAGCTAATTTTCGACCAAAAATGACATTTTTACTCATAAAATCACATTTAAATGTCATTATTATTATATATGAACAATAAAAATCCGAAAAATTAACCCAAAAATCCTAAAACACTTTAGGACCAGAAATATTAACATGCATGTAATTATTTCGTGATATCTCATAATAACACAAATTTTACAAGTTTTATTTTGTTATTCATATAACTCGGAAAAACTTTTAACCAATTTGCATGCAAACAACCGTGGCTCTTGATACCAATTGAAGGAAATGTAGATTCATATACATTAAAACATATTTATATATGTCGAAATAATTTGTCATAAAATTAAAACGGATCTTATGCATGCAAACATTAAAATAAATAGAGGAGAAATTATGTCCTTACATATTAAATTTCGGATATTTGGGCACAAAAGAGATCACCTTTCTCTTTTGTTCTTGAGCTTATTCCTATGGAAGAACAAAGATCTAAGAGTAAGATCTCTCCCTAAATATAATACCCAAGGCTCCTCTTAATTAAATTAATATTACAAATACTAGTTATAATATTAATCTATGAGAAAATTGAACCAAAAATATTGTTAACACTTTGAATATTTTCGGTTTTGATGAGAGATAAAGAGAGGATTTTATTTCTCTAGAAAACTTGTATTTTGGATGATAATAAGAATGAATAATAGACTAACTCATATTAGTGTATTATTAGGTAAATAAGATGAAAAACCATAATGGTTTTTCATCTCAAAAACCGGGTGGAAGGGTGGCATGGGAGGGAGCCAATGCATGCTCTAGTTGCTCTTCACCATGAGCATTAGGTTTGCATGGCTACAAGAGTAGGTAATCATTGTGTTTTCTATTAATATAATCAACACAATATTAGACTAATTACTCCCATAATTTCGGTCCATTTAGATAATATGGACTCCACATTATCTTTGTCAAAATGTCAACTTGTCTTATGTCACATGTCATATGCAACATAATTTGTCATGTATTTTTAACATATTAAAAATCAACGTATTAATAAAAATACGTCACATACAAAAAATTGACTTAGTAATTTCATAATTACTTGTACCAAAATATTAAACCACTTATAAATCACAACTGATTGTATTTATAATAATTCATTCAATTTTAATTGTTACATTAAACAATTATTTCATCCGAGTAATGACACAATTCAATCACTCAGACCGTATCTTATTTAATCACATTTCAATATGATACGTAAATTTCACTTCCAAAATCGTCCGTCAATTTTCAAGTAATTTAATTAACTCGTAACATTATACGATTAATTAAATAATCAATTAAGAGGGTTGCCCTTTAGGTATGACCTAGGGGGTCAACTGATCACCACCGTCACACGACAAAAGAATGTCAAACTCTAGTAAGCCAATCATTACCGATATATGTTGACCAGTTGACAGTAACAATATTACTTCCCAATTGTATTCATTTTAATGAGACTTAAACATGTGATCATCATGATCAACAGTCGTGATCGCATTATTGTCGGAGGACACATATTCCAACATGGGGACCAACCTTTTGGCCTCTCTCAAGCTTAGCTTCAAAAAAGCTTGCCGCCACATCGTATTGACGGACTTTAGGTGTTTGTGAAAACATAGTAATCATACGAGTGAATATCTCGTACGCATTTAAAGAAATGCATGATAGCTTGAGCTTTGGGGACATCGACCATATCAACACATTCTTGATATCATTCGACATCCTCACATGGTCATCATAGACGGTCCGCACCGCTGATGAAGCCCTTGGACCGGGTTCGATGGGAGGAGCTTTGGTCAAGTAAGTGAGCACATTGTCGGACAATGCGACACTTTTGATGTTAGATTCCCATTCAAGAAAGTTACTACCGTCATCTTTTAAGATACATTTGTCCATTACGGACCTTAGCCATGAATCTTTGCCTAGTGAAGTAGTCGATGAAGTTGAAGAAGTTGCTATTGCGAATTAAAATGCTACAACAAATAAGGAAAAATTAACATCCATTGTTTTAAAAATACTTGTGAAAACATGTTTAACAAGTTTTAGCATTTATATAATGATCTCCCACTAAATTATATAAACGACTCCAAGACCCAAATCTTAAACAAAAATGAGCATCGCTTGAGGGAAACATCCCATAATTGTGTAAATTTGGTAAGTCACGTTGACTAATTCTACCTCTAGAACTCTTGGTTGATGAATTTCCTTAAATTCATCTACTATACCCGGAACACAAGATCGTCTTATATCCCGTTGAGTCCACCAATTTTGGCGTGTGATAACCGCTTAGCACCCTACTTACTCAAGGTAAAAAGAGAACACCCCGCTTGGGCGAGCGTAGTTCTAATGAACAAGAGATTCATTGGTGTTACTAATTGGTAAGGCTAATCTCAATTTTAGTTATGTGAGAGATCTTGTCAATTTAGTCATAAATTCCCTATAAGTGAACTAAGTCGGTGAATGTAAATGACGTGAATTGACAACCGCGGAAATAAAATGCATGTGAATGGCGATTTTAGCATGCGCGAAAAATAAAAATAAGCAAACAAGTAAGCATATGAATAAATCCTAGTATGGCCACCTAGTTAACAAAAACTAGTCTATTACATTTCGGAAACCAACTCCTTGGTCCTTTGCCTCTTCATTCCATAAGTGGCTCCTTCTTGTGGGATTTGGAACACCTTCCAAAAATAGACTTTGTCTCGATGTAATCCGTCTTTTGGAAACGCCGGTAAGAATAACTATTATAATTAAATTACATAGCTATTCCTATTATACATTAATTAATAAAATAAATAAAACTATTAATTAATTACAAACCGACGATACGAGATCGTATTTAATTACAAACAAATCGCTATTCCCATTCATTTCGGGTAATAACGATTAAAAATAAACTAGGCCATACTCGGTACAACAAGATAAATACTTTAAATAAATGACAATCATTCATTGAACTTAAATAAATATGGTTAAAATGCCGTAGAATAATGCCAAAATCGGCCTAACAATCAATCGTTGGTAACCATATCGGGTTTTGTGGATTTAATCGATTTTTAACTTGTAAAAATCAATAATCAACTCTTAAATCTCATTTAAGTCCAAAATAATTGTCCAAACTGTTTTGAAACTCAAAATTAGTCCTCACTAATTTTATGATGAATAAATTAGTTTGATTTGGTGATATTTTGCTAATTTAATCGGTAAAATCATAATCTTTAAGTAAAAATCAAAAATAAATGAAACATTACCCAAAAAATTGAAACAGAAATTTTGAGTATTCCGGAAGACTCCCAATAACACTAAAATGTCAGAAATATTTCCCCAGAAATTCGGATAAAATTTATGAAGAAAAAGATCGATATTTATCGGTTTTTAACCACTAAAACCAATAAACATCAAACCAAGGTGAAATCAAATTTTAATTTTCACTTTTATCTTTTAAATAAAATTTTAAAATGTACATAAATTTATCAAGGTCATAATCAATTGTTTCGAAATTATGATTAATTTATTTCACTTTTATCGACTTTTATCACATAAAATCAATAAACATGCAAAAATTCAAACAGACCTTCAAACTTTTGCATACGATCATTAGAAACCATGCATGAAATACCATAAACATGCCATGGCCCGAATCAACTTTTAACTATTTTTTGTCAATTTTTAACTAAAATACGGCATTTTGACTCGGTTTTCTACCAAAAAACATTAAAAATAGCAAAATAACTTCATAAATAACCAAACGTTACCACAAATCTTTTGAGATCAGCATGTATGCATGTCCCAAAAATTTCGTGCTAAAACCTCTTCTAACACAATTTTTGAGTTTTTATAAACTATCTCATAATTTATTAATATGCTTAAAATCAACATGCAAATTACAAGCCTAAGCTCTGATACCACTTGAAAGATCATAGATCCATATTAGACTCTCTTATAAAAATTAAATTATCTCATAATTTATCATTTTTGTGATCTATGTAACATGCATGCAAATATAAAAGCATAAAAATAAAAGTTAAGGAAAAACAATTTCCTTGCATAGATTTTTATGGTAATATGGGCACAATCAAGATCTCCTACCTTGATTTTTCTTGAGCTTATAACAAAAGGATGATCCTCCTAACAAATCTTCAAAGAGAAGATCTCCTAACAATGTGCACCCAAGAACTCAACCCAATTAATCTAACAAGTATTTACTAGTAACTTGTTAGAATTATTCCCTTGATAATATGTAAATATTACTAACTCTCTTAGTAATTATTCATTTTAGTTTACTAATAACTTAGAAAATGATGTTTATTATTTTAGAGAGAAGATAGACAAATTATTGTTCACATGCAAAATGTACAAGTGAAGTGTGTAAAAATCAACAACAATTTGTAGTGTATAAGGGGAAAGTGGCGGGTGGAGTGAGGTGGAGTGAGGGAGTCAACTTGTTATAATATTTGTCCAATCTTTATCACATGCACATGATCATATGACAATATTATGGAAGAATAACAAGCAAAGTGTCATGATTATAATCATCCACTACACTCCATTTACACGGTCCAATGTCCCATTTGAGGGTCCATTTTGGTTCTAATATTTGTCGCACAATTACTTGTAAATTTTATTTAAACATTGTTTCATGTTTAAATGCTTCCAATTAATTTCGTCCAAATCACTCCGTAAATATACGTGTACCGCTACACATATTATTTACGTACTTCTATTAATCACATTAATCAATCAGTACAATTTTAGTGAACTAACAATTAATTAACTAAAACCCGTCTCCCAAAATTTATTATTCAATTATCGCATAATTAAATAATAACCGTCATGCCTCGAGTTCGCAACTCGAAATCTCTCTAAAAATAATCGACTAACCTTTTAGTCTATAAACCAAGGGACTAAATAAATTGCATCTCATACAATTAATTAGTTGTCAATTGGGGTTCGTTCCTTTAGGTGTGACCGAAAGGGGTCAGTTCATCACCGCCATCTCACGACAATAACGTCAAACTCTAGTCATTAAACCGTTATCGATTTACGTTAATCAACTGACGAGGATCAAATAATTAAATATCTGATGACATTCCTTTAATGAAATTTATTATGTAAACGCACTATTGTGGAGGACACTAACTTCAACAATTATGGCACTCGAGACTCGGTCAAGTAAGTCTGCGTTACTCGACCAAGTAAGTCGGTCTGAGTATTTCGACTGTTCAGTTTTTCCGTGCTTAAGGGAAGAGGTTATGAATACGCATAAAACATTTCATTATCATTATTTTAACCTTTATCCTCTCTAAACCTCCCTTAAACTCTTTCTTAAGCATTTATTGAGAAGATCATCCCAGTTATTAATTTAGGGTTTCATTCACCCCGTCTTTTGAATCTCTGTTACGCAAGTCTCTAGTTTATGTTGTCAGTCACCTAGTCTAACCCTATCATTTGGGAACTTAGGTAATTGGTTTTTTGTCGGATTATTGTGTAGTATTAGTTTTAATTATGTACGATTATGCTATGTAGGTGACGATTTTGTAGTGGAACTCTTCTAGCGCATGATTTCTTGCGGTATATTGCTAAGGTAGGGCTTCCCTAATAAACTTTTGATATATGTAAGGATTGCTATGTGGATTTGATGATGATGATGATAAGATTATGATTGAGATTGTACATTATTTCTGATGGTTGTTATGAGAAGTATTATTGATTTATGGTTGTTGTGAAGAGTTAATTGGGAGATTGACTCGGCCTGGGATTGCTCCTTGTGGTCTTCTCAACCACGAGGAGGGTATGCACATTAATGGTCTGGGTTACATCGGTCGAGCATTCAACCCGTGTGATTTGAGTACCGAGGGGTGGTTGTGCACGTAGCACATGTGGTTTGAGTACCGTCGGGACAGAGCACGTGCCCCGTGTGATCCGAGTGCCTAAGATTGGGGTGACCTGTGATCCATATCAGGCCCCATGAGATTGAGTACAATGATGGTAACATGTGATGAGACGGAAGTACTCACGATTGTGATATCATGTAATGATGATGTGGTTATAAATCTATAATTGATGTTACTGTACCTTTTTACTGTTGGGAAATATGTCCTCAACAATAGTGCGATCATATGATTTAAATATCATTATTAAATCTCATTTTAAAGAATACAATTGGGAAGTATTTATACTGTCAACTGGTCAACATATATCGGTAATGATTGGCTGGCTAGAGTTTGACATTACTGTCGTGTGACGGTGGTGATCAGTTGACCCCCTAGGTCATACCTATAGTGCAACACTCTTAATTGATCATTTAATTAATCGTGTAATGTTACGAGTTAATTAAATTACTTGAAAAATTGACGGACGATTTTGGAAGTAAAATTTACGTATCAAATTGAAATGTGATTAAATGAGATACGGTATGAGTATGTTGGAATATGTCCTCCGACAATAATGCGATCACAACTGTTGATCATGATGATCACATGTTTAAGTCTCATTAAAATGAATACAAATGGGAAGTAATATTGTTCTTGTCACAATCGGTCAACATATATCGGTAATGATTGGTCGACTAGAGTTTGACATTACTGTCGTGTGACGGTGGTGATCAGTTGACCCCCTAGGTCATACCTATAGGGCGATACTCTTAATTGATCATTTAATTAATCGTATAATGTTACGAGTTAATTAAATTACTTGAAAAATTGACGGACGATTTTGGAAGTAAAATTTACGTATCAAATTGAAATGTGATTAAATGAGATACGGTCTGAGTAATTAAACTGTATAATTACTCGGATGAAATAAATTGTTTAATGTGACAATTGGATTTGAATGAATTATTATAAATACGATTTATAAATTGGTAAAATATTTTGGCACTAGTAATTATGAAATTACTAAGTCGATTTTTGTATGTGACGTATTTTTATTAATACGTTGATTTTTAATATGTTAAAAATACATAACAAATTCATGTCACACATGACATGTGACATATTGACAATTGACAAAATAATATGAAATCCATATTATGTCAAAATGCCGAAATAATGGAGGAGCATTAGGCTAAAATTATGTTTATATTTAAAATGGAAAACATAATGATGAAAAAGCTATAATAGCCATGCAACCCTATTCATCTTGTAAAGACAAATATGGGCATGCATTGGCTCTCCTTCTCCTCCACTCCCACCGGTTTTGGGAAGAGAAAAATCCTAGTGATTTTTCTTCTTATTTTACCTATTATTCACTTAGAGAAAAACTAGTGAATTATTATTCTTATTCATCTAAAATAAGAGTTTTAGAAAGAGAAAATCCTCCATAATCTCTCCTCTCCTTCCCGGTTTTAGGAGCATAAAACCAAACATTTTGGTTCAATTGTTCTACAAAATTAATATTATACTAGATCTTATAATATTGATTTAATTAAGAGGAGCCTTGGGTATAAAGCTTAGGGAGAGATCTTATACTTAGATCTTGTTCATCCATAAGGGAAAGCTCAAGAACAAGAGAGAAAGGTGATCTCTCTTGTGCCCAATATAACCGAAATCTACAATGTAAGGACATGATTTCTCCTCTATTTATATTATTGTTTGCATGCATAAAATCCGTTTTAATTTTATGACAAATTAATTAGACATATATGAGTATGTTAATATGTATATGAATCTACATTTCTTTCAATCGGTATCAAGAGCCACGGTTGTTTGCATGCAAATTGGTTAAAAGTTTTTCCGAGTTATAAGAATAACAAATAAAACTTGTAAAATTTGTGTTATTATGATATATCACGAAATTATTACATGCATGTTAATATTTCTGGTCCTAAAGTGTTTTAGGATATTTTGGTTAATTTTTCGGATTTTTATTGTTCATAATTTACAATAATGGCATTTAAATGTGATTTTATGAGTAAAAATGTCATTTTTGGTCGAAAATTAGCTATACTTCGAATTTTAAGTTGGTTTTTGGATATGTTGTTAAATATATTATTTTGAGATAACCTGTAACTTTTCATAGTTTTTGGACTAGTTATGCTCGAAAAATGAATTTTTCATTATTTAATTCGGATTTAAGTGAAAAATAGGTTAATATGAGTTAAATTTCGATTTTGGTCATAGAAAATTAATATGTTGTCACATGCAATTTTACAAGATGTGTGTAAAATAATTGGCTATAAAGAAGTCTTTTAGCATGATTTATGAATTTTTGAAGAAAAATAGCATAAATAGTGACATTATTAGTGAAAATTAATAAAACATAATCTATGACTTAGGAAAAACGTCTAATGTTGCATTTTATTATTTTGTTTTCAGATCTAAAATTGAAAAATTAATGAAAATAATTTTTCCATGTTTTTATGATTATTTTATTAAAAAACGATAAACCGCAACATTGTTTTTCCGGAAAAATTTCGAAATTTTTAACCTAAGATTTTGAACATTATGAGTGTCATGGAATATTTCCAGAATGTTCATGAGTTTAAATTTCAAATTTTGAATTTATTTGAAATTTTGTGATTTATTTGAAGTTTAATAGCTTATTTTGTAATTTTTGGTCCATTTATGAACAATTTTGTAAATAAAAGTTAATTATGGTCAAATTATTAGTGAAGACTATATTTTGAGTCCTAAGAGGTTAGGGTAATTAACTTATGCATAAATATGAGTTTATGTATTTTTGTGATTATAAAATGTTGAAATCACGCAAATCCGTAAAAACCGAGTAATATACGATATTGGCTAATTAAAAGGCGATTTAGCATAAAATTGAGCATGTTCATACATATTATAATGCTGCATTTTCTTTATGATTGTCATAATTTTAATTTATGTAATTTTTGAATTATGTAATTTTACTTAGTATGGCCTTAGTTTTTAATTGGTATTTCCGAAATGTATGGGAATATCGATTCGGTTGTAATTTTATTGTGATCTCGTATCACCGTTTTGTAATTTAATAGATTTATTTTATTTTTAATTACAAATGTATAATAGGAAATTATGTAATTTATTATGTAATTTTATTCATTCCGGAGTTCCCAAAGACGGATTTCTTCAAGAATGGCGATACATAAAGACGGTGTTACCCCGAGATGCGTGCCACAACCGAAGTTCAAGGGACCAATGGAGTTGGTTTCCGAATATGTAATAGTTAAATAGTTTTTCTATTTTAGGAAAGGCCATACTAGGATTTATTTATCTTTATGCTTGCATTTTATTTTATGTCACATGCATTGCTAAATCGTCATAACTAAACATGCATTGTTATTTTATCGAGTTTATCGACCGTGTCAATTAGAATTATCATAGTTCACCGCTTTAGTTCACTTAAAACGTGATAGATAATAAATTGACATGACCTCTCGCTAAAACAATAAATTGAGACATAGCCTTACCAAATAGTAGAAACCATGAAAACCTATTTCGTGAGGGAGTGCACTCGGCCCTACCGGGGTACAAACCTTGTTACGTAGGGGAAGTGGGTGATAAATGTCAATCCACCGAATTCATGTTGATGAGGGTTTCATCGGCCATACCGTGCCCAAGTTGATGTGGATTTGGATCATGGACACATTTATTCGAAATTTGGATTGAGCTCAACGGAAGTATTCGCGACCGTAGTTGCATGTGTTCCGGGCTATAGATAATTATTAAAGTAATTTTATCGACCAAGAGTTCTAAAAGTAGAATCGATTAAAGCGTTAATCCACCGAGTTATATTGATAAGGGTTTCATCGGCCATACCGTGCCTAAGTCGATATGAATTTGGGTCTTGGAATCATTTATCATAGTTGGGTAGAGGTCACTATGTAAATGCTATACTTGTTTACAAGTATTAATAAAACGATAAATGTTAAGTTTTCCACTATTCCGTTGTTATTATTGTTCTATTTCTTTACCACAATTCATATACGATATCATTTCGTTTTTGATTCAAATCTCCATTAAAATATCGTAACTAAAGACAAATTTGAATTTGCTTCTAAAATCTCAAATGAACCATTGCTAAGGATCTCTTGTAAAGAGTATAGATTAAAGTTATTCATTATCAAACAGGTTTTTGATTCTTGACTAACACTTCTACTTACAATGGATTGTTGTTCATATACTTAAGTGAATTAAGTACCTTGAAGCAATAAATTGTTTTGGTAATTAGATTTGTAAGAATTCGTAATTGACCAAAATAATGCAACCACTTCAATGAAAGTTTTAAGACTAAAACGAACAAATGAAGATTAATCTTCATGAATTCAATTTTGCTTCTCAAAGCAAAGACTCATTGAAATGAGTGGGAGCATTCACTTAAACCGTTAAGATGAGGACGAGGTTCAAGAAGTAAAGATTATAATGGAGTTGATACAAGGTAATGTTAAAGGTAAAGTTGTTGAGAATGACGATACTAAACCTATCAATCCCGACCGATAAAATTTCCATTGACTTAAATGTTAGACACGAGAAAGGAAACTACCCCAAATTATTGAAGAATCAACAAATTAGTTGTGGGACATCTAATAGGATTTTCTTCTTTAAATGTTTATATGATTGACATAAATTTTGCTAGTACCACTTCCTCAATATTAGAAACCGGTGGTGGTTTACATCGTTGTACTTGATACATAGAATGATTAGAATATGACGACTAGCATCAATGATGTCGAGAGATAGAGTCATTGTGTACTCAATCTAGTTTTCGGGTTTGGAGTTGTACTTAATTGTGACTATTAAGTACATAAACTCTAAATAAGAATACATACTTGTTAAGATACAAAAGAGGTTTCACTTTTGTGACCCTTTACACCACGATTTGATATATGGCTAGCCCATTATCAAGGTGATAATATTCTAAACCAAACTAGAATGATATATCATGTAGATGATGTAAGGTTCAAATTGGTAACCCAAAGATTAAACCTTAAATTTTGGAATGATGAACGCAAAGAGTTATCGAGTACTCTTGAAACCATTAGATTGTTAATGGTATATGCGTATCTTGTATTCAAAGCAAGATGTCTCATGCCTTTTGGTTGAAAAGGAAATCGAGGTTGTATATCATCGATCCAAAATAGGTTAATAATTTTCTTTTACCAACGATTTAAGTTGACGCTAATATGTTCACTTAATAAGGTAAAAGGAGAAATCTTTGAAGAACTTCAAAGAGTTCAAGGAATCACGATTTAGTCGTGATGGGATTATCAAAGTGAAGACTTTGATGTAAGCCAAAGAAAATGTGATATAGAATCACAAGTTAATCTCTCGTAGCACGCATTATGGAATAATGTGTGATTAGATAAGAAATCAAACGCTATTCGATATGGTTTGGATTTCAATCAAGTTACTTTGAGTTACTTGATCCATTTGGGGATTTTATCATTTTTGTCTAAATTATTTTTCCACTAAATCGAATCATATGAGATATGAAATGGTAAAAGTACCATGTTTGTAAGTTTTCACAAGAAACAAATGCTCATTTTTCCTTTCTTTTCTCACGAGTACGACGGGTTTGTGGCTCGTGAAGCTGTCTTTCTTAAATACAAGTTTATTTTAGAAGACAGAGTGGGAGAAATTATTCAAGAGCCACAAAGAATGCCACAGAGAATGTTATGCCGCAAGAAACTGGTCCTTCTTGGCTACGTGAGACGTTTTGTGTAAAATATTGTTTCTTTAAAACCTAGGAGGTTAAATTCGTCACTTATTAAAAAAAATGATGAATTCATGCTACTTTTAAGAAAGTAAAGAGCTTATAACTTACAAAAGAAATTGTTTGATTCAAGTTGATTACTTCTAGAAAGTAATCAACAAATGACTTACATAAGAGTGTTTAAGTCACAACTCAAAACAAGGCTTAGAGCCATGAGAATCAATTAAAGACTTGATTAGTGACAAAGGGTTTTGCACTAATAAAGAGAGATTTCAAAGCTTGGTTGGTGGCAAAGTGTTTTGCGCTAGTTGAAATGCTTAAGTCTATATGGATCTTCTTAGGGATTGTGTTTCATTATGAGGTTATGAAATACATAGCGAGTGAATCTAAAACCCACTTCTTCAATAGAAAGAATGTATTCAATACATGTCATGAGTTTTATAGATTCTTGCAATCCTAAGATAATGTGAAACTTAAGAGAGAATCTTAAGTAGGACATCAATGAGTTGGAATCAACATTTCGATCATGTGATAAAACATTTCTCGATAAGTCGAGAAGTTGTGTTTATACATGGAGTTTAGTGGGAGTTACGGAAATTTTAATTAGTCCAATATGTGGATGACATATTGATCATTGCGAATGATTTAAGACTTTTGGAGTATTATAATACATCTTGAATATCCGGATTTATGAAGATAAATCCACATGATATTAGCGTCAGTAAGAAGTCTTATGTTGATAAGATTCATGACTAGTTCAATTAAATTGAACATATTTGATTGATTCCATTTGCTTCATTTTGCCGAATCAATTAAAAAGAAATGATGTATAACACTTCATATGCTTTGAGTATGATGAACTGTTTTCAAAATCGAATTTAAGTAATCTTTACCTAGTATATAAAGATTACCCTTAAGTGCTTGCAGAAGCATTAAGAAAGTATAGCAGAGTGTTTATGATGCAATTTTGTGTAAGGGTGTTACACAAGTGACAATTGACAATTGAGGTTGCGCATGGTTTCCGACAAAACCATAATCAAAACACATTAGGATGGTTAAGATACCATTGTGGCTATGATAATTAAGAAGTAGATTTTCTAGAATCGTTCTAGGCAATAAAGAACAATGAGAGATATTTATAACGGAAATTGAGTACACTTGCGATCATGAGATGTGCAAGAAGGATGAGTCCCGCACACTGTGAAAACAGTGGGAGCTATTCTTAGGCTAGAGGGCCTATGTCTTGATTGGATCTCGACACGTACTCAGAAAGTTTTGTAATGCAAATGTATACATTACAAAGGAAAACAAGTATGTAGTGAGGTTGAGTAAGGTACAAGAAGTTGATAAAACCTACTAACCAAAGCCTTCTCAAAGGCTAAACATGATGAGTCATGTCATTTCAATTGAATTGAAATGAACAACTACGTACAAGATCAAATTAGATTATAGAATATGAAATAGTAATCAAGCATTGACTATTCATATGTTATAATCACATTTGTCGTTCGAGTATTATTTTTAAAACTCTTTTATTATACTTTGTTACATCCAAACGGGTTGTGGAGACAATTGAACCCCGTTAAAGTGAACACGGATTAACATTGTATTTGCCCATAGTTACTTGTATGAGGTGACGTCTCGAAGTAACTAGAGTGTGATGCGATTGATGGCAAGTTCAAGTGCCATAGAGTCATGTGAGATGACTAGTCGATCACATAGGCAGACTGTTAGGAACGTTTTGTCGGGCCTTATGACCGCTTATAGAGTTCTGGCAAATTTATATAGCCTGGTCGTGGCGAGAGCTGCTATAGTATTCAAATGAGTCGATTCTTTTGACTAAAGACTATTCACCTAAGATGGCTCAGTTTCAGATTAACTTTGATTTGTGTTACTACGACCTTCGTAAATGGGGTCAAATGGGCATATTTTGGGTTATGATGGCTGTGGCTAGTCGAAGGGAATGAGTGCGATAGGAATTGTCCATCCCCTTGTCAGGGTTAAAACAATATCTCAGGGCCACTCGAGGAGTAATGAACTGGAAATGCGTGGCCACGCTCGGAAGGTATCCGAGTGGATAAATCCGGTCAATCGCTTATTCTCCGGATCGAGGAAACCACTCTCGATATGATCACTTGCAAGTACGACCTGAAAGACACCTTGCATTGAGTGGGAGATAGTAATAGGACAAGAGAATTGGTGACGCACACTTGTCGAGGACAAGTGGGAGATTGTTGGAATATGTCCTCCGACAATAATGCGATCACAACTGTTGATCATGATGATCACATGTTTAAGTCTCATTAAAATGAATACAAATGGGAAGTAATATTGTTACTGTCAACTGGTCAACATATATCGGTAATGATTGGCTGACTAGAGTTTGACATTACTGTCGTGTGACGGTGGTGATCAGTTGACCCCCTAGGTCATACCTATAGGGCGATACTCTTAATTGATCATTTAATTAATCGTATAATGTTACGAGTTAATTAAATTACTTGAAAAATTGACGGACGATTTTGGAAGTAAAATTTACGTATCAAATTGAAATGTGATTAAATGAGATACGGTCTGAGTAATTAAACTGTATAATTACTCGGATGAAATAAATTGTTTAATGTGACAATTGGATTTGAATGAATTATTATAAATACGATTTATAAATTGGTAAAATATTTTGGCACTAGTAATTATGAAATTACTAAGTCGATTTTTGTATGTGACGTATTTTTATTAATACGTTGATTTTTAATATGTTAAAAATACATAACAAATTCGTGTCACACATGACATGTGACATATTGACAATTGACAAAATAATATGAAATCCATATTATGTCAAAATGCCGAAATAATGGAGGAGCATTAGGCTAAAATTATGTTTATATTTAAAATGGAAAACATAATGATGAAAAAGCTATAATAGCCATGCAACCCTATTCATCTTGTAAAGACAAATATGGGCATGCATTGGCTCTCCTTCTCCTCCACTCCCACCGGTTTTGGGAAGAGAAAAATCCTAGTGATTTTTCTTCTTATTTTACCTATTATTCACTTAGAGAAAAACTAGTGAATTATTATTCTTATTCATCTAAAATAAGAGTTTTAGAAAGAGAAAATCCTCCATAATCTCTCCTCTCCTACCCGGTTTTAGGAGCATAAAACCAAACATTTTGGTTCAATTTTTCTACAAAATTAATATTATACTAGATCTTATAATATTGATTTAATTAAGAGGAGCCTTGGGTATAAAGCTTAGGGAGAGATCTTATACTTAGATCTTGTTCATCCATAAGGGAAAGCTCAAGAACAAGAGAGAAAGGTGATCTCTCTTGTGCCCAATATAACTGAAATCTACAATGTAAGGACATGATTTCTCCTCTATTTATATTATTGTTTGCATGCATAAAATCCGTTTTAATTTTATGACAAATTAATTAGACATATATGAGTATGTTAATATGTATATGAATCTACATTTCTTTCAGAGTAATCGAATTGTATCATTACTCGGATGAAATTATTGTTTAAAGAAACAATTGAATTTGAATGAATTATTATAAATACGATTTATAAACTGGTGAAATATTTTGGTACAAGTAATTTTGAATTACTAAGTTGATTGTTGTATATGACGTATTTTTATTAATGCGTTGATTTTTAATATGTTAAAAATACATAACAATTTATGTTACATATGACATGTGACATATTGACATTTGACAAAAATAATATGGAATCCATATTGCAATAAGTGCCGAAAATTGGAGGTGGTTTAGGCTAATTGTGGTTGATTAAATAAGTGGAAAACACAATCATTCTATAGTGAGCCTAGCCATGCAACCCTAGTTTGCATTGTGAAGGCAAACAAGGGCATGCGTTGGGTCTTTCTCTTCCCCCTTTCTACCCTCCTACCCGGTTTCACCCTAGCAAAGACAAAAGGATTTTTGTCTTATATTTTGATAAAAACACTACATGCATTAGTGTGTATCTATCTATCATTATTCATTCTTACTTCTTAATATTTTAGAAAGAGAAAAACCTCTAAAAATCCCTCTCCTCTAACCGGTTTTAGAGAGTAAAAACCAAACAATTTTTGGTTCAATTTTTCACAAGATTAATATTCTACTAGCTCATATAATATTAATTTGATTAAGAGTAAGCCTTGGGTATAAAGCTTAGGTAGAGTTCCTATACTTGGATCTTATTTCTTCCATTAAAGGAAAGCCCAAGAACAAAAGAAAAGGAGATTTCTTTTGTGCCCATTAAACCGAAATACCCCTTGTAAGAATAATGATTTCTCCCCTATTTTTCCATATTGTTTGCATGCATAAAATCCGTATTTAATTTTATGACAAATTAATTAAGACATATATGAGTATGTTAATATGTATATGAATCTAATTTTCCTTCAATCGGTATCAGAGCCACGGTTGTTTGCATGCAAATCGGTTAAAGGTTTTTCCGAGTTATAAGAATAACAAATAAAACTTGTAATTTTGTGTTATTGTGATATATCACGAAATTAATCCATGCATGTTAATATTTCTGGTCCTAAAATGTTTTAGGATATTTTGGTTAATTTTACGGATTTTTATTGTTCATAATTTACTATAATGGCATTTAAATGTGATTTTATGAGTAAAAATGTCATTTTTGGTCTAAAATTAGCTATACTTCGAATTTTCCATTGATTTTTGGATATGTTGTCATATATATTATTTTGAGATAACCTGTAAATTTTCATATTTTTTGGACTTGTTATGCTCGAAAAATGAATTTTTCATTATTAAATTCGGATTTAAGTGAAAAATAAGTTAATATGAGTTAAATTTCGAATCTGGTCATAGAAAATTAATATGTTGTCACATGCAATTTTACAAGATGTGTGTAAAATAATTGGCTATAAAGAAGTCTTTTTGCATGATTTATGGATTTTTGAAGAAAAATAGCATAAATAGTGACATTATTAGTGGAAAATTAATAAAACATAATCTATGACTTAGGAAAAACGTCTAATGTTGCATTTTTATTATCTTTTTCAGATCTAAAATTGAAAAGTTAATGAAAATAATTTTTCCATGTTTTTATGATTATTTTATTAAAAAATCGATAAACCGCAACATTGTTTTTCCGGAAAATTTCAAAATTTTTAACCTAAGATTTTGAACATTATGAGTGTCATGGTAATTTTCCAGAATGTTCATGAGTTTAAATTTCAAATTTTGAATTTATTTGAAATTTTGTGATTTATTTGAAGTTTAATAGCTTATTTTTGTAATTTTTGGTCCATTTATGAACAATTTTGTAAATATGGGTTAATTATGGTCAAATTATTAGTGAAGACTAAGTTTTGAGTCCTAAGAGGTTAGGGTAATTAACTTATGCATAAATATGAGTTTATGTATTTTTGTGATTATAAAAATGTTGAAATCACGCAAATCCGTAAAAACCGAGTAATATACGATATTGGCTAATTAAAGGCGATTTAGCATAAAATTGAGCATGTTCATACATATTATAATGCTGCATTTTTCTTTATGATTGTCATAATTTTAATTTATGTAATTTTGAATTATGTAATTTTACTTAGTATGGCCTTAGATTTTTAATTGGTATTTCCCGAAATGTATGGGAATATCGATTCGGTTGTAATTTTATTGTGATCTCGTATCACCGTTATGTAATTTAATAGATTTATTTTATTTTAGTTACAAATGTATAATAGGAAATTATGTAATTTATTATGTAATTTTATTCATTCCGGAGTTCCCAAAGACGGATTTCTTCAAGAATGGCGATACATAAAGACGGTGTTACCTCGAGATGCGTGCCACAACCGAAGTTCAAGGGACCAATGGAGTTGGTTTTCGAATATGTAATAGTTAAATAGTTTTTCTATTTTAGGAAAGGCCATACTAGGATTTATTTATCTTTATGCTTGCATTTTATTTTATGTCACATGCATCGCTAAATCGCCATAACTAAAACATGCATCTTTTATCGAGTTTATCGACCGTGTCAATTCGAATTATCGTAGTTCACCGCTTTAGTTCACTTAAAACGTGATAGATAATAAATTGACATGACCTCTCGCTAAAACAAACAATTGAGACATAGCCTTACCAAATAGTAGAAACCATGAAAACCTATTTCGCGAGGGAGTGCACTCGGCTACCCCGGGGTACAAACCTTGCTACGTAGGGGAAGTGGGTGATAAATGTCTATCCACCGAATTCATGTTGATGAGGGTTGCATCGGCTACCCCGTGCCTAAGTTGATGTGGGTTTGGATAATGGACACATTTATTCGAAATTTGGATTGTACTCAACAAAAGTTATTGATAAGGGTTGCATCGGCTACCCCGTGCCCTTGTTGATGTGTTTTGGGCTATAGATAAACATTAGAGTAATTTTATCGACCAAGAGTTCTAAAAGTATAATCGATTAAAAGGTTAATCCACCGAGTTATATTGATAAAGGTTGCATCGGCTACCCCGTGCCTAAGTTGATATGAATTAGGGTCTTGGAATCATTTATTATAGTTGGGTAGAGGTCACTATATAAATGTTCATATCTTGTTAATTTGCAAGTATGATTTAAAAAGACAAATGTCAATATTTCCTTTCCTCCATATTTGTAGTGCATTACAATAAATCCAACAAATGCTACCGTACCGATAACTATTGAGTCATATCACAATGTTCTTGACAACATATGCTCCAACAACGATTTCGATACAACTAGAGAACTTCATTTCGGGATAGGTTCGGATGGAAACCTTAACTTCATCACCTCTTCTAAACCACCCACTACTACTATACCTCGTGTGAGTCCGTCTCAGGAAGTCTACCTCATACAATCTATAGGGTCTTTGTCTCTGGAAGATAAAGATGTCAAAGCTAGTGGGAGCTCTAGCAATCAAGTTCTTGCTTCAAAGGGCAAGAGGTTCAAGAAGAAAGGAAAGAAAATCAAAAACTTCAAGCAAGTTAATGATGAGTGCCATTATTGCTATGGCATGGGACATTGGCTTAGGAATTGTCCCATGTATTTGCGAAATATAGAGGAAGGACTCATTACTCCAAAAGGTACAATTCCTAAAGAAATTTATGTTATTGATATAAATTATACTTCCACTACAACATGGGTACTAGATACCGGTTGTGGTTCTCACCTTTGTAATCATTTACAGGGTTTAAGAGATGTGGAGAGGCTTAGCAAGGGAGATGTGGATCTACGCCTTGGAAATGGAGCTCGGGTAGCGGCCGAATCCAAGGGAACTTATGTTTTAGCTTTGCCAAATGGATTTGAGTTGTATTTGCATAATTGTTTTTATGTGCCTACACTCTCTAAAAACATTTTTTCAATCGCCATGCTAGACATGGACGGTTTTTGTTTTGTCATTAAGAACAATCGTTGTACTATTTCTAGGAACGACTTGGTTATAGGCCAAGCTTCCTCTATCAATGGCATTTACATTTTAGAGACCTCAAATCCGACAAATGATATTTATAACATTCAATCAAAGAAACTCAAAACAAGTGACCCAAGTGAAGCGTTCATTTGGCATTGTCGATTAGGTCATATAAACGAGAATCGCATCAAAAGATTAATTTCGACTAATGTGATTACACCATTTGATTATCAATCATTTGGTACATGCGAATATTGCCTACTTGGCAAAATGACTCGTAATCCTTTTAGTGGTAAAGGGACACGAGCTAGTGAGCTATTGGGACTCATACACACCGATGTATGTGGACCAATGACTATCACCGCTCGTGGTAATTATGACTACTTCATAACCTTCACCGATGATTTAAGTAGATATGGGTATATCTATTTAATGAAACATAAGAGTGAAGCGTTTGAGAAATTCAAGGAATTTCAAAACGAAGTAGAGAACCAATTGAACAAAAGGATTAAGGCACTACGATCCGATCGTGGTGGTGAACACCTTAGTCTTGAATTTGATTCACACTTGAAAGGTTGTGGTATTATATCACAACTTTCTCCACCCGGAACACCACAACTGAATGGTGTTGCCGAAAGGAGAAATCGAACCCTACTTGATATGGTTCGATCCATGATGAGTCAAACCGAGTTACCGAACTCGTTTTGGGGATTTGCAATCCAAACTGCAATTCTATCTTTAAATAATAGTCCCACTAAAGCCACCGAAAAGACTCCATTTGAAACATGGAAAGGAAAAGTTCCTAATCTATCCTACATGAAAATTTGGGGATGTGATGCTTACGTCAAATCTAAACCTGACAATAAGCTTGCCCCAAGATCTGAAAAGTGCATCTTTGTAGGCTATCCATTGACCTCTCGAGGATACTATTTCTATAAACCTCAAGATAACAAAGTATTTGTGTCTTGCGAGGCTGTCTTCTTTGAACGAGAATTTATTTCTAAGAGACAGAGTGGGAAAAATTTTGAACTTGATGAAGTTCAAGAGCCACAAACCGAGGTAGAGACGCAAGAAGATGTTCCTTCGTCGTCTAACGCGGTTGTACCTCCTCCAATAAGAAGGACGGGCCGAGTAATTCGCCATCCCGATCGATATGTGGGACTTATCGAGGAAGATGGAACACTCGATGTGTTGCTTATAGAAAGTGACGAGCCCGCCACCTACAAGACCGTAATCTCTAGTCCAAATTCCTCCTTACGGCTTGAAGCCATGAAGTCCGAAATGGATTCTATGCATGAAAACCAAGTTTGGGACTTGGTCGATTTGCCTAAAGGGGTAAGACCCCTTCAATGCAAATGGATATTCAAAATCAAGAATGGCATAGAAGGACATGATGATGTCTACAAAGCTAGGCTAGTGGCAAAAGGATTTACCCAAGTCCAAGGTCTCCATTATGATGAGACCTTCGCCCCCGTAGCCATGCTAAGATCCATACGGATTATGTTAGCGATCGCCGCATTTCATGATTATGAAATATGGTAAATGGATGTCAAAACCGCTTTTCTAAATGGGCATTTAGAAGAGGAGGTGTACATGATACAACCCGAAGGTTTTGTTGATTCTAAAAATCCTAACAAAGTATGCAAACTTAAGAGATCCATTTATGGTCTTAAGCAAGTATCTAGAAGTTGGAATCATCGATTCAATCATGTTATAAAGGAAAATGGTTTCACTAGAAGTGTTGAGGAACCATGTTTATACATGAAATTCAGTGGGAGCAATGTTGTGTTCCTAATCTTGTATGTCGATGACATACTACTCATTGGAAATGATATTCCAATGTTGTCTTCTGTTAAGAAGTGGTTAGGTAACCACTTCCAAATGAAGGATTTAGGGGAGGCACAACGCATTTTAGGTATCCGGATCTATAGAGATAGATCCAAGAGGATATTGGCACTAAGTCAAGAGTCTTATGTTGATAAGAGTCTTCGACGATTCAGCATGGACAAATCCAAAAGGGGTTTGGTACCTATGGTAACCGGGACGATAGTGACCAAGACTCAATGTCCCTCCGAACCCCATGATGTTGAACGCATAAAGTTGATCCCTTATGCTTCCGCTGTTGGATCAATCATGTATGCCATGATATGCACACGTCCTGATGTCTCGTATGCCTTGAGCATGACGAGTAGATATCAAGGAAATCCAGGTGAGAGTCACTGGATTGCTGTCAAGAACATCCTTAAGTACTTGAGAAGAACTAAGGATTCTATCCTTGTGTTTGGAGGAGACACTGAGTTGCGTGTTAATGGATACACGGACTCAAGTTTTCAAACAGATAGAGATGACTTGAAATCACAAGCTGGTTTCGTGTTTATGCTCAATGGTGGTGCCGTAAGCTAGAGAAGCTTCAAGGAAGCTGTAACCGAGGATTCTACAACGGAGGCTGAGTACATTGCAAAGATCGAAGTCGCTAAGGAAGTCGTTTGGATCAGGCAATTCACGGAAGGTCTAAATGTAGTACCTACCGCCAATGATCCCATCACTCTCTATTGTGATAATAGTGCGACGATCTTCCAAGCTAAGGAGCCGAAGTCTAGTAATAGATCTACACATATACTTAGAAAATATCATGTAATAAGAGATTTCATTCAAAGAAAGGAAATTGCGATTTGTAAGGTTGGGACGGATGACAACATAGCCGATCCACTCACCAAGCCTTTATCGCAGGCTAAGCATGATGGACAAGTTACGTCCATGGGACTTAAACGTGTACCAAGTTTTTGTTAGATTTTGAAATGAAATAAAAGTGTCGTTTTTGTTCATGTTCATAATCACATTTGTCTTTTATCTTTAATTTATACATTGTTACATCCAAACGGGTTGTAGAGACAATTGAACCCCGTTAAAGTGAACACGGATTAACATAGTATTTGCCCATAGTCACTTGTATGTGGTGACGTCTCGAAGTGACTAAAGTGTGATGCGATTGATGGCAAGTTCAAGTGCCATAGAGTCATGTGAGATGACTAGTCGATCACATAGGCAGACTGTTAGGAACATTTTGTCGGGCCTAATGACCGCTTATAGAGTTCTGGCAAATTTATATAGCCTGGTCGTGGCGAGAGCTACTATAGTATTCAAATGAGTCGATTCTTTTGACTAAAGACTATTCACCTAAGATGGCACAGTTTCAGATTAACTTTGATTTGTGTTACTACGACTTTCGTAAATGGGGTCAAATGGGCATATTTTGGGTTATGATGGTTGTGGCTAGTCGAAGGGAATGAATGCGATAGGAGTTGTCCACCCCTAGTCAGGGTTATAACAATATCTTAGGGCCACTCGAGGAGTAATGAACTGGAAATGCGTGGCCACGCTCGGAAAGTATCTATGATAGATAAGTCCGGTCAATCAGTTATTCTCCAGATCGAGGAAACCACTCTCGATATGATCACTTGCAAGTACGACCTGAAAGACACCTTGCATTGAGTGGGAGATAGTAATAGGACAAGAGAATTGGTGACCCACACTTGTCGAGGACAAGTGGGAGATTGTTGGGAAATGTGTCCTCAACAATAGTGCGATCATATGATTTAAATATCATTATTAAATCTCATTTTAAAGAATACCATTGGGAAGTATTTATACTGTCAACTGGTCAACATATATCGATAATGATTGGCTGGCTAGAGTTTGACATTACTGTCGTGTGACGGTGGTGATCAGTTGACCCCCTAGGTCATACCTATAGGGCAACACTCTTAATTGATCATTTAATTAATCGTGTAATGTTACGAGTTAATTAAATTACTTGAAAAATTGACGGACGATTTTGGAAGTAAAATTTACGTATCAAATTGAAATGTGATTAAATGAGATACGGTCTGAGTAATCGAATTGTATCATTACTCAGATGAAATTATTGTTTAAAGAAACAATTGAATTTGAATGAATTATTATAAATACGATTTATAAACTGGTGAAATATTTTGGTACAAGTAATTTTGAATTACTAAGTTGATTGTTGTATATGACGTATTTTTATTAATGCGTTGATTTTTAATATGTTAAAAATACATAACAATTTATGTTACATATGACATGTGACATATTGACATTTGACAAAAATAATATGGAATCCATATTACAATAAGTGCCGAAAATTGGAGGTGGTTTAGGCTAATTGTGGTTGATTAAATAAGTGGAAAACACAATCATTCTATAGTGAGCCTAGCCATGCAACCCTAGTTTGCATTGTGAAGGCAAACAAGGGCATGCATTGGGTCTTTCTCTTCCCCCTTTCTACCCTCCTACTCGGTTTCACCCTAGGAAAGACAAAAGGATTTTTGTCTTATATTTTGATAAAAACACTACATGCATTAGTGTGTATCTATCTATCATTATTCATTCTTACTTCTTAATATTTTAGAAAGAGAAAAACCTCTAAAAATCCCTCTCCTCTAACCGGTTTTAGAGAGTAAAAACCAAACAATTTTTGGTTTAATTTTTCACAAGATTAATATTCTACTAGCTCATATAATATTAATTTGATTAAGAGTAAGCCTTGGGTATAAAGCTTAGGGAGAGTTCCTATACTTGGATCTTGTTTCTCCCATTAAAGGAAAGCTCAAGAACAAAAGAAAAGGAGATTTCTTTTGTGCCCATTAAACCGAAATACCCATTGTAAGAATAATGATTTCTCCTCTATTTTTCCATATTGTTTGCATGCATAAAATCCGTATTTAATTTTATGACAAATTAATTAAGACATATATGAGTATGTTAATATGTATATGAATCTACTTTTCCTTCATTTACTACTTAATTTATATGTATATTGTGCTTCACGGGTGTTTTACTTTTGTCAAACTTCTTTTAAAAACCTTTATGCGGTGATCCATTGATATTTCCGGCAAAATGTGAGGAATAAATCTTGGCAAGTAGTCATATGTTTTGTTGTGGCTTGCTGATGCAGAATGGAGGACACATGATTGTTAATAGGCTACATCGCACATGTAATCAAAGATAGAACAACTGGCCTAAACTAATGTAGTGGAGGCCGGAGGGAGTGGGGATCGTATCCACAGGGAGATAAATGTTCTCTATTTGCAATCCTAAGTCTGTCTAAGTCACAAAACTGGGGGTTTTATTGGTTTGTTTACTAACTAATATGGCAAGCAAAGTGAAACTTAAGCGTAGGAAATGGAATTCAAATAATATGAGAAAAGGCGAGGACATCAGGTCACCACGGTCAACAACAATCAGATAAAGCCAAACGGTCGGCATAAGTATAGTATGGGGGGAAATGAACAGGTCCTCGTGGTCCACTATATGCCCTAGAAAACTAATATAGCTCTCGCTCTAATTAGGATATTCTATTGTTTGTAGCAGGTCTAACCATTTCCAATCTCTCGATCTAGGTCGGAGTTTTTCGAAATAATTAACAATTTACGTGCACTTAGCCAACTAACTCGATTATATGCTACAATTAACAACACAGATTAATATTTATGCCAAACCTAAAAACCTAACTATGACTGTATTATAACCATGGCTTCCCTAAATCCTAGCATAAGAAATTTAGCTACGCATAATTGAATTAACAAACTTAGCAATATTAATGAAAATTAAATTAAACACGATGGAAAGAAGTAAATAACAATTAAGCATAAAACTTGCAATCATATAAGAAGAACGAGAATAAACTCAGAGAACTAAATGAAGAACAAGGATTAATTAATTACCGAAATAGGGAAGAAAGATTACAATGTTCCAGATCCGAAATCAAAAGCCGAAAGCAACGTAGTCTATGTTTTTTGCAATATTGAAAGATACCCTAAAATTGTTCTCAGAGTTCTCCTGAAATAAAAAAAAAAGTAAATTATTCATCAAGCAACCAATAGGCCGAGATAATAAGAAACAAATCTCGCTAGAATTACAAAATAGTCGATCGACGAAATACCAGTTGATCGACTAGTTCCAAAATCAACAAAAGTCGATCGACCAAACAGCATTGTCGATCAACTTTTTCATGCAGCACAGCTTCAAAATCTTCCCTTTTGTAATACCTCAGATATTTAGGCTGTTGGGTACTCTATCGAGTAGGGCTTACTCTGTCGAGTAAGTCTCTATCGCGTTTTGGACAATGTTTTGCTTCATAGTTACTCGATCCAGTAAGGGTAGCTCGATCGAGTAGCGGGTACTCAATTGAGTACGTTATTTACTTGAGCGAGTAAGTCGGTTTTTACGGTTTTTGGCCGGGTTTGACAGTAATGCGTGAAGAGCTATAAAAGTTATTTCGACAGTGTACTTTTACTTTTTACTTTATTCTCCAAACTTTTCACAAAAGAAAAACATAGACGTTCATTCTCTTCACTCGTTTATATTAAATCAAGGGCTAGGGTTATCTGATTTCTGAGTTCATCGCACCTTTGTGAATGTCGTATTGATGTGAGCGAGTCGTTATTCATTCAATCAAACACATTTATATTCTCAACAAATAACTAGTAAGTGGTTAAGACGAGGTCGATCCACGAGACGGTGTGCTTTGGGTTCTAAGTCTATCTATCTCAATTTATGCTACTTTTCATAATTATTGGGGTTTGAGGTTGTGTTCTAAACTACGACAAGGAAATATAAACAAATGAAGAACAAGGCAAGTAAATAGAAATGGAGATGTAAACAAATGGCTAAAGACACTAGGGTGTCATGGGATCATAGGGGAATCATGGTAAGATAACATAAATGAGTCACATAGATGTAAGCAATTATTATTGTTGGAATCGAGTTAGCTTATGTCTTACAATTCCTAGGGAGACTTAGGTCTCGAAGCCGAGTTGGTCACAACTTTACAACACCTAAATCGACTTTGTTCTCGCTATTCAACTATATGCATGGTGTAACAAGCCTTGAGTTAGTTTATATCTTACAAGTCTTGTTGAAAGGATAAGAGAATCATGTTAGGTTATCAATCAAGCATTTCATCAAACATAACATATGCATAAGTTGAAAGTAGAATAAGAAAGCATTCATATGAACTCATTAAGCATAGACTTATCCCATAATTACTCCCATAATCCCCCACTAACCCTAGCTAGAAGACTACACATCATGATTAATATGCTAGCAATGGTGTCAAACATTACAATACAAATGAACATGATGATTAAGCAAGGTAATAAAATAAGAGATTAACAAGTAAATAAAGAGGGATTAAGAAGGTTATCAACTTGGAAAGTAAAGATTAATATAAATAAAGAAGAATCCTTGAAAACGATGGAGACTTGTCACTTAGTCTTCAAATACATACCCAAAAGGTCCAAATGTAAATAACTTGAGATGAACAAAGGAAATGGAAGAACAATAGAAGAAACCCTTTGAATAATGGTGGAGAGTTGTCAATTTCCCAATACAAACCCAAAAATTCTTCAAGTACAAAGCTAGATCTAGGATTGTTTAAGAAATAATTAAGGAAAGATTAAAGTGTAATTGGTGGAATAATTAAAGACTAATTTTATTCTAATCTACTCCTAAGAAGGCTTAATCTAATCTAAGAGAGCATAATCTCCTCTAAATACAAGAGGGGCATATATAGTTGGTACAAGAATTAGGTTAACTAAGGGGTTAAATGACGATTAAGCCTCTTAATTGAAGTCCAACGCCTTGCAAGTGCCAGTTGGGGACGCACGACCTCCCATCTTGAAGATAATCATCTTCCACTGAGGGACGCCCGTCCTAGCTTGGGGACGCCCGTCCTGACTTGGGGACTCTCGTCCTGAGGGACAGCTTGTCTATTTGAGCTCGGATTGTACAACAGACGTCATTTCCTCATACGGACTTCTATTGGACTGATTCAAATGCCTAGACCAATTTATTTTTCGACACCGTTTCATGTATCATAGTTTCAGAGCCAAAAAAGCAACTCTTGGTTTGGTTCCAAGCAATTTCCTCTTGTAATGGCTCCCTTCTCGTCATCCTTTCCCAGCAACTTGTGAGGATTTATTCTTGGGTCTTGTGGATTGACCTTCATAGCCCTAAAAAGTTCTTTTTTAAGCTACGACCTTTAGCCTCAGTCTCCTCTTTGATGCTCGGTCGTTGGATGCAATCAATTTGGCTCCGTTTTACTCCGTTTAGGCAAGGTTAGTGCTCCCCTCCTACCAAGGATACCAAACCTCATAGAATATGCACAATAGGAAGCTAAAGACAAGAAACGACCCAAATACAAATTAAAAAGCATAGGAACTAGGCTAGTTAGGGGACTAAATGTGCGTAAATACGAGTCACATCACGTATTGTGGGTAAGATTTCTATATTGTTTTTATGTCAGATAGTTTTTGTTGGTTAAACCCTAATTGGGTGATTTGGGGATTTTTGGGAGTATTATGTGATAGATTTCTGATTATGTGATTTTGATTATAAGAGGTGGTTTCGTAGAAGAGCCTTTTTGATCCGCTGCATTGATTGTTAGTGATTTCGTCTCAGGTAGGGTTTCCCTACTCAGTTGACTGTGTAAAAATTATAAGATGGCATGATTGTTTGATTGGCATGATTATTTTTATCGTTAATTTGAATTGGCATTGTTATCTTGGTATTGTGGGTTGGTTGATTGTTTATCTCTGGTTTGCGAGTTGTGCCCTCTGCTGAGTGGAGTCACTTACAGGAGTGGCTTCATGCCCTTGATTCGCCCCTTGTGGTTCCCGTCACAAGGGGGATGTGCACAGGTTATTCGCTCTATGGTGTTGAGCGGGGCTTAGGTGATACAGTTGCGGTCCCCACTTATGGTGAAGAATATCTGTTCCGATGGGTTTTCTGGTAGGCAGGGCTACACACTTTAGTGTGTAGTCAGATGATTGGTGAGGAGATGGAGTTGGACGAATGTGATTGTGTAATTCAATGTTGTTGATTTTTGTTTTTTGTTTATGCAGTAATGACCCCGTTTAACTGTTTTAAAAACTGTGGTCATCCATTCGGGGATGGTGAGTAGTTGATTAGCAGGTATTTATTAGGAGTATGCGCGGGATCTAGATGGGGATGGAGTGATGACGTGTCAGAGTCGTAGTCTTCCGCTGGTTTATTATAACACTTTTGCTTTAGTTGGATGTCAGTTTGGTACAGTTGTATTTTACATTTCAGTTTTGGTTTTGATGTACGCACATTAAACCTATTTACTTAAAATACATTTCTTTACGGTTTACTTTGATTACTATACCTCAGGTAACCGAGATGGTAGCTGATGAGCATGTCGTTGTCCGCTCTCAAACACATTTATACCCAACTGCTAGCATAGAAGCAAGTCGGGGTCGAACCCAAAGGACGGGGGTACTCAAATTGTTTAATCTAATTGTAATTGAACTAGGTCTGTCACAATTGGTTGGGTTGATGATACTAAACTAATAAAACCAATGGAAGGTAAACACGCAAGAAAACAAGGACGTGTACAAATGATTAAAAACACTAGGGTGTCATGGGTTCATAGGGGATTCATGGTTGTGATTATACAAACATGTTTACATAGATGTAAGCAATTATTGTTGTCGTGGAATCGAGTTAGTTTATGTCTTACAATTCTTAGGAATATTTGGATCCCGAAGCCGAGTCGGTCAAGACTGTACAACACCTACAAGTCGACTTAGTTTCTTCCTATTCAACTGTATGCATGGTCTAACAAGCCTTGTTGAATGGATAAGAGATTTATGCATGCAAGGTTTTCAATCAAGCAATTTATCAAGCATAACATGTGCATAAGTTTAAACTACAACAAGCAAGCAATCTTATGAAAGCATATTAAATTAAGTATGGATCTACCCCCATCTTTTAGTTCCCCTAATTCGCGATTAACCCTAACTAGGAGACTACTCACTCATGGTCATGGGAAACATCCTAATAAGGATGTCAATCATATTAACAACGTTAAGCATGGTGAATGAGTAAAACAATAATTAACAACAATTAAGCAAGGAGTAAAGAAATTGTACCAAATTTATGATGAACAAATGGACGGAAAGAATAATAAAAGAAAACTTGATTGATGAATGAAGAGTTGTTAATTCTTCAATAATAATCCTATAGTCTTCAATTACCCAATAAGAAGTCTTGAATAATAAGTAAGGAGAGATTAAAGTGCAATTTTGTGGAATGATTGAGATTAATCTATTCTAATCTATTCTTAATCTAATCTAAGAATGCTTAATCTAAACCAAGGAAGCTTAATATTCTCTAAATACAAGAGGGGTATATATAGTAGTACAAGGATTAGGTTAACTAAGGGTTTAAATGACGATTAAACCCCTTGAAAGAGGATTAGAGCATTGCAAATCCTAGAAGGAACCCCACGACTCTATGATTGAGAAAATCTCCCTGCATGAGAATATGGGCGTCCTGGAGTGGGGTCGGGTGTCCCGAGTCTTAGGTGGGCCGACTCTCTGCTCAGGTCGGGCGTCCCGACGCTCAGCTTGTCTATTTGAGCTCGGATTGTAAAACGGGCGTTATGTCCTCATCCGAACTCTTATTGGAGTGATTCAAAAGCCTAGACCACTTGATTTTTCGACACTGTTTCATCTAGAATATTTTTAGAGCTAAAAGAGTAAGTCTTGGTTTGGGTCCAAGCAATTTCCTCTTGTAATGGCTCTCTTCCAATCCGTGGGGATCCTTCATGTGTCATGGGGATCCTTAGTCATTGCCCAATTACTTGTTTTATTGACTTATGCCTTTAGTATTGGTCTCCTATTTGGTGCTTGTTCGTTATATGCTATCAATATACGTAAATGGGAGTCACATCAAATATCCCCAAACCGAACCTTTGCTCGTCCCGAGTAATTAAAGAGGTGACTAAAATTATGACCTTTATTTATACTAATCTAATAATATAGCCGATGTAAGATAATAAACGGGTCTCACTCCGCCCCTTCAACTCACAACAAGACATCCATGAGGTAAGATGCCTTCTAGCAAGGCAAGGTATAGCTTGCCAAAATGGTGATGCATCATAACATTTAAGCACACAAGAACAAGTAAAAGGATGCATCTACAAAAGAATAGCCACTTTCCTAATCTAAGTGGCGGAAATCATCTAAAGGGGAAGTAATCTAAGAGTACACATTCCATTATAGATATCATTTCTCCAAGTTACTAAGTCTAAAAGGATACCAACAAATCACCTCCAAGTTGTGTCAAACTAGAGTAACTTTGTCCACAATCGCTAAATACTTTCATCAAGAGTAGACTCCTTATGGTCTTAGAAACACTGTAGGATCGGGGAATTCCCTCTCTTGCCTAGACAGGAAGAAGGGTCGTCCCCTCTCCACCATGCAACAATGTGGATCATCAAAGGATAGAAAGGGTTTCAAGATGCATGAGTTTTACAATGGTAGTTTGCTTTTGATTTGTTTTCCCCCCAAATTGTTGTGGCATATGACTTTTTGAGAACATTTATTTGCTATTTTTTATGTTTGGCATTTTGATACTTGGCAAATTTTTCAATCTTTGCATTTTTTAACATTTTTCAAAGTAACACCATTTTGTAGCAAGGGTACTTTTATTGACGCATAGGAGTCTATTTTTGCTCCTCTTTTCATTTGATGCAATTTGCAAACATTTGATTTCGATTTGGTACTTACACTCAATTTGCTGTTGTTGTGCCCATTCCCTTTTGTTGAGAAAAATTGATGATAGAAGTGAAAGAATGGTTGCATGGCTTCAAAAGCCACCTTGGAATAAATAGTAGCCAAGGAGTTATCACACCACAAGGTACTCTTCACTATGCCTTAGTCCATGGGTCAAAAGATACTAGTATGACACATCCTAGGGTGTCTTGAGGGTATTCTAGCAGACAAAATCTGAAGGAGAAAAATTATCTACAAGGGCCTTATATACACTTGTGAAGCTTCCCAAATAGGCATTTTCACAAAATGTTTCTAACCATGCAAACTACATGCCATGATGCAACTAACATATATAAAACTCTAATGCATATGCTTCTATCAACTAAAATTCCATATAATCTAGATGCAATTCCTAACATATTGGTTCATACTGCATCAATCAAAAGATAGCAACATTGTCATTAACATATAAAAAGGAGGAATGAGATTTGGAAAGATCATACCATGCCGCCTCCTATTTCTTTTCTGCCTCAAATGTGGCGTAATCGACCCAATGTGATAAGAGTGACAAACAAACAAACAAATATATACAATTCTACACTACAAAGGAAAGAACATGTTTTTGGAATTTTTAAATTTTTAAAATTTTATGGGTTTTGTTTTTATGAAATTGAAGATCATATTTTTGAGTTTTTTCGAAATTTTTCAATTTTTTTGTGTTTTGGAATATAAATTCCCAACCCCCACTTTATTTTGGACATTGTCCTCAATGTGCATGTAGGAGTAGGAATGAAAAAGAAATACATGTTTTTGGAATTTTAAGGTTTTATGGAAATTGAAGTACAAATGAGATGATATGATATGAATGAATGCATGCTCTAACTAAATGCAATTCTATATGACATATATAACAAATGAATGCAATCTACACTATACTAGATGATTCATGCTTAGGTCATCTATGATCAAACCTATTGAAACCGATTTAAGCACTATTTCTAGTGTAGGAAAAATGAAGTTTGGTCATTAGTGGCTATACATGAATGCAAATTTAACTATATGCAACTAACTATATGAGATATGTGATATTTATTACAATGCAAGCTATACTATATGATGGACTATGATGTATGTTACTTCATGGTTGAACCTCCCCAAACTGATTTTAAACACTTTTGCTAATGTAGGAAGAAAATGGTTTAATCATGAGGTAACTACATAAATGCAATTATACATGAGAGATAGGGAAAGAAAGGGTTCTTACAATCATTGTAGGAGATGAAGATGGTAGATAGGATGCAGACATAGAAATGTCACGAGCCAAGTGAGAGAAAAAGGTGAATTTCAGGGTCAACCCACTCGAGTCAAATATAACCCACTCGAGTTCAGCCTCAACCCGCTCGAGTTAATTTCGACCCGCTCGGGTTGAAGCTTCGAGATGCGCGTTTTCTCCGAAAATCGCCCAGATTCTCAGGCAGTTAAAAATCATTATTTTGCTTTGGTTTCAACTACCACGAGTTGAGGTCGGGCCCCACGGATTTCAAGCAAATTTTAACCCAACACCTTTTTAATGATAAGAAAGATGTGTACAAGCCCAAAATCTCCATTTTCTTCATTTCTTTTCATTTGGTACCTTCTCATTTTCATCAATTTTCTTCAAAAAGTTCAATTAAAATATGAGATCCCTCCCTTTTATCTCTGATGCAATTTATTAAATGAATGCAAATCTACACTAAATGCATATATACAAGCTAATTGTTATTGGGGAACTCCATCAAACCAAAGATTGTTAATAAATAAATTTCATAGAAAATCATCACTAGCACTCAAAGCACGTAGAAGTCGGTCAAATTCTTTAGAATGGGACATGAATAGGCATGGATAGCAACATAAGATTATGCAATTGAATAATGCCCAAGTAATAGATCGAACAATCATGTTAAGAACAATATCACAAAAATTATAAGAAATGTAATGGATGGAAGGGACATGAAATGGGTAGTTGCTTAGCACTTCATTCAACTCATCCTCCAAATAGTCAAAATCACCACATTCAAGGCAAGTACTCTCACTCTTTTACAAGGTGACTTCAATGGTGTCTATTTGGGTTCCCACATGTCCTCATATTCCTCATCCCAACAAGGACCATTATCAAAGGGGTTGTCATAACAAGGCTCACCAAGTTCAACACAATTGTCTCCCTCTAATATGTCATCCTCAAAGGGTGAGTTTTAACTCAAGCTCACATCCATCTCACTCTCACTTTGCCCATTAACATCAAATTTCATGGAAGTTCGGTTCATTGTTACACAAGAAGAGTAGGGTGATGGTATCCAAGCATTGGTTTCACAATCAAGAACGTACTCCTCATCATCATCACTCTCTTCATCTATCACTCCATCTTTCCAAGGAGGGGCAAATTTGTGAACATAGTAGGTTGGCTTAAGGTTATAGGATGGTGTCTCATTCTCACAAATCTCATTTTCATCATAGTTTTCCTCAATGAATTTTTGAAATCTGGTTTTTATCGCTTTCATACCTTCTTTGGCACTTTGAAAGATGTCATGTAAAATATGCTTAAGACATTGGGTTGTCATGAACTCAACAAATTCCCAAAATTCCTCACAACTCATCTCACATACCCTACCACCACTCAAGTGAGATGCCAAGTTGCGGGTTTCAAGGTTCATGCCATTATAAACAACACAACATGCTTCATAATTTGAAAGAGTAAAACCATGATGCCAAGCATAAGTCATATATTCTTCAAATCTTGCAATATACTTATCAAATGACTCATTTTCATATTGCTAAAAAGTGAAAGTAGACATGTTGATCATATGAAATAGGACAAGTACAAGAAATAAAATCTTCAAGGAACCAATGTTCCTCAAGAAGGATCACAACTAAGACTAGACAAAAGAACGATTCAAATACAATTCCTAGGAAGATTCTAAACTAATAAAAGCAATGGAAGGTAAACACGCAAGAAAACAAGGATGTGAACAAATGATTAAAAGCACTAGGGTGTCATAGGTTCATAGGGGATTCATGGTGGTGATCATACAAACATGTTTATATAGCTGCAAGCAATTATTATTGTTGTGGAATCGAGTTAGTTTATGTCTTACAATTCCTAGGAAGATTTGGGTCCCGGAGCCGAGTCGGTCAAGACTTTACAACACCTACAATTCCACTTAGTTTCTTCCTGTTCAACTTTATGCATGGTCTAACAAGCCTCGAGTTAGTTTATATCTTACAAGTCTTGCTAAATGGATGCAAGGTTTTCAATCAAGCAATTTAACAAGCATAACATGTGCATAAGTTGAAACTACAACAAGCAAGCAATCTTATGAAAGCATGTTAAACTAAGTATGGATCTACCCCCATGTTTTAGTTCCCCTAATTCCACATTAACCCTAACTAGGAGACTACTCACTCATGGTCATGGTAAACATCCTAATAAGGGTGTCAATCATATTAACAAGGTTAAACATGGTGAATGAGTAAAACAATAATTAACAACAATTAAGCAAGGAGTAAAGAAATTGTACCAAACTTATGATGAACAAATGGAAGGAAAGAATAATAGAAGAAAAATTGATTGATGAATGAAGAGTTGTTAATTCTTCAATAATAACCCAATAGTCTTCAATTACCCAAATAAGAAGTCTTGAACAATAATTAAGGAAACATTAAAGTGCAATTTTCTGGAATGATTGAGATTATTCCATTCTAATCTACTCCTAATCTAATCTAAGAAAACTTAATCTAAACTAAGGAAGCTTAACCTCCTCTAAATAAAAGAGGGGTATATATAGTAGTACAAGAATTAGGTTAACTAAGGGCGTTAATGACAATTAAACCCCTTGAAAGAGGATTAGAGGCTTTCAAGTCCAAGGAGGAACCCCACGAGTCTATGATTGAGAAAATATCCCTGCATGAGAATATGGGCGCCCTGGAGTGGGGTCGAGCATCATGGGTCTTAGGTCGGGCGCCTCTCTGCTCAGGTCGGGCGTCATGATGCTCAGCTTGTCTATTTGAGCTCGGATTGTAAAATGGACGTTGTTTCCTTATCCGGACTCCTATTGGAGTGATTCAAAAGCCTAGACCACTTGATTTTTTGACGCCGTTTCATCTAGAATATTTTCATAGCTAAAAGAGCAAGTCTTGGTTTGGGTCCAAGCAATTTCCTCTTGTAATGGCTCTCTTCCAATCCGTAGGGATCCTTCATGGGTAGGTGGGATCCTTAGTCATTGCCCAATTACTTGTTTTATTGACTTACGCCTTTAGTATTGGTCTCCTCTTTAGCGCTTGTTTGTTATATGCTATCAATTTAGCTCCGCTTCACTCCATCTAGTTAAGTTAGTGCTCTTCTCCTTCAAAGGACACCAAACCTCATAGAATATGCATAGAAGGAGGCTAAAGAAAAGAAGCGACCCTAATACACACTAAAAAGCATAGGAACTAGGCTAGTTAAGGGACTAAATGTGCGTAAATAGGAGTCACATCAGTAGCATCTCCATATGCTAGGGTGGTCTTTGTAAGGCACCTTGGTGTACAAAGGTGTTACAAAGTGGTATCAGATCGACGATTTTGGAAACTGTAACCAATGAACTTATTGAACCTAGGGAGTCTAATTAAAAGGAACCCGAGTAGGAGTTGGTAGGAGCTAATGCAAAAGCTTGGGAGACGTTCTAAAGTCGCAAACTCGCCCTACAACTTTGAACCGGTCACTATGGGGTGTCATGGGATCGCTACTTGTTTACAGTTGGTTCATATGCATATGTTGGATGAAGTGTGTGGTTGAATGGATGAATTGTTTGGAAAAGATAGAAGTAGTAATTGCATGAGAATATGAAATTTCTTGATTAAGAATATGTTTTTGTGATGGAAGTGGATTTATAATGTTGTTGTATTAGTAACATGCGACTAGGGGATGCGATATTGTATATACATGTTATTATTTACATAATGTATAAAATCATGCGGGTTGTATGAGTTGTGAGCATGACTCGATCGAGTAGGGTGGACTCGATCGAGTAGGCTTGGCTCAATCGAGTGGGTATGTGTACGTGTTAGGCTGTAGCTACTGGAGTCGTGTTACTCGATCGAGTAAAGGGAGTACTCGATCGAGTGTCGTGTACTCGACCGAGTACGTAAGTGACTCGATCGAGTATGTTTTATGTCAGTTATGGATAACTTCTGGAGCTGAGGTAATCGATCGAGTGTGTAGGTTACTCGATCAAGTGACACCTACTCGATCGAGTATGTGTAGTTACTCGATCGAGTAAGTCCTGGTGTGGGTCCTATTTGCTTTGAGCCATAGGCTATGTGCTTACGTTTATTCCCCTTTTATAGCTCAAAGATATACCGCCAAAAAGATCAGCCATGTATGGTAAGGCTCAACAGATGAGCATTGAGGATATTGCCAAAATACTTAAGCACCAAGACGCGCTAACTGAGACCCTCAAGAATATGGGGGAAGATAAGGAGGCTGTGGTAGACTTTGCCAAGATGAGAACTACAAAATCTCGATTTAACCCCACTAACTATGTGGGCACAGGTGCGCTAATTCTGCTCGAGAACTAGCTTTGTGAGATGGAGAACATCCCAGGTGATGAGGCTGTCGCAACTCTATCAAAAATAAAACCAACCGGTCTATATAAAATGTAGTAGAGGCAGTCGGGTATCGTATCCACAGGAAGATGGTGTTGGAGTAGTGTCCTCCACAATAAGTGCGTTTACATATTAAATCTCGTAAAAGGAATATCAGGGATTTATCTTTTGATTTATCAGCTGGTCATCGTTAATCGGTAATGATTGGCATACTAGAGTTTGACATTACTGTCGTGTGACGGCGGTGATCAGCTGATCCCTTTAGGTCACACCTATAGGATGATGCCCAAATGGAAAAACTAATTATTTGTATGAGATATAAAATAATTAAATTCTTGTATTATTTGACTTTTAGTTAGTTACATAAATGTATTATTTGATGACGGGTTACGAACTCGGGACAAGGAGATTTATTATTTAATTATGTGATGTTTAAATAATAAATGATTATAATTTATTAATTAATTGTTAATTAATTAATTTTATATGATATGTGTATATGTTTTGAGGTGGAATTAATTAGCTATTAAATTTTACAAGAGGTTGTAAAATTAGCTAAGTGGGTTAATATTGATACATTGTATGTTGATAAAATGGTCTTATGATTACTTCATGGTTAAGTAGTCATTGGTACTTAATTTATATTATTTAAGTGTGAAATAATTAAATTAATATTTAATTATGTAAGATAATTAAATATAAGATTTATAAGCATTTGTGGGGCAAATGTCGAAAAGCGAAATGGACCTATAAAAGTCCATTTGGCTGATTTTTTAGAGGACACCAAGTGTCCTTTTAAGTGGCAAATTCCACTTAGATTTGTCTCCCATATTTGGCTATAAATACCCAACTATTCACATCATTTTACAAGTTGGAAAATTTTGAAGAAAATTGTGTCTTTGTTTGAGCACTTTATCAAGATACCATTTTTCTCCTCATTTGTTCATCTTGTTTATCTTAAAAACACATATATAAATTAACTAGTAATATTGTCAAAGTAATAATATTATTTAGTACATCAAATATACAATAAACAAGGTTTACTACTACATATACCTAGTAAGTATTTTTGTAACACCCCGGTTTATGAAGGAGCCTTTAGCAAGACATTCCCTAATAAACCGGACTGTTACCATCTCGGTTTCCCGAGGTAGTGAATAACAAATTAAACTCCAAGGCAAAATTATATATTTACTTTAACTTAATTATTACAAAACCTCTTTTACGTCAAATTACAAAGAACTAACATAAATAAAAGTGAAAGTCTTCTAGATGATGATCTAGCTACTAAGTCTTCTGATCCAGTGTCTCACGCCCACCAAGCTCCCGTTCTATCTCTTAAACTGTCAAGTCCGCTTCGCCAATATTTGGGTCATCACAGGTGTTCACGAATACACAGGGTCAACCACGAGGTTGAGTAGGGAAAACAATGAAACAACAAAGAAATATGATATGCATGCTCCTCCGTCACCTCCATCTCCATCTCAACTCATATCTCATAACCAGTCTCATAACTCATAACCCGGAACGCCTAGCCATATCGATCCCCGGTAGACTATATATATCGACCGTAGCCGATCTCGCTCGTCTTGTGAGGACACCAGGGCAAGTCCTGCAGAACCAGCCTGGGCCTTATCACAACATCATCATCACCACACCACATCACCACAACATCCTCCATCTCCAATGCATATGAATGCTCAAAAGAAATTAATGCAACACAATATATATATATCATTGAACTGAGAAATCATAAAATCATGCCGGTTACCCGATGTTGTGATATCATACTCAATACGATCAATTCAGACAATCACCTTCCCGTATATGAATCATAACGTAAATCAACAACCATGAATCAAGTCAACACAATTCAACAACAACGATAATAAGTCAAGTGTATTTCCCTACCTCAGTACTGCAGTCAAATGGTCGGGTGTCCAGTAATATTCCACAACAATTCGCCCTCTGAAAGATAATTAGATGATAAACAATCACTTAACTATTCCCGTTCCCAAAATAGAAAGTTACTAAAAATAGAACTCCCTAAATGGAAAGTTTCCTTAAATGGAAACTTCCCCGATATAGCAGTTTTCCATTTAACCATCCCGACTCCAAAACCCGACTTGAATTATTTAACTGACTCGAAAATTAAACTGAATAACTAATATGATAAATAAAAGATTAAACGAATTAAACGATTTAAGAAAACCCGAGTCAAACATTTGAACAACTCAACAACCCGACTCAAAACCCGTATTTAATTATTTAAATAACTCGGGAATTAAATTAATTAATTAAGAATACGACCAATTAACGAATTATAACGATTAAACTATGAAAACCCGTTTCAAAACTAAAACAATTCGAATAACCCGACTCTTACAACCCACGCCTTCACTCTCGCCCACACCCCTCACGCGCCGCCTGAACCACCCCGACAACCACCAGGCTAGCTCCCCACTTCGACCCCACCACCAACAACCACCACCAGCATGGTCGACTGCCGCCGGCGAGTCGAACCAGGGTTGTCATTTGGCCTGGTTCACCACTGTGCCTCACCAAACGCCCCATTTTCTCAACCTACAACCACCGCAACTCTCACCTATCCCCTGCCAAACCACCACCGTCATGCTCGCCGCCAAACCACGCACCTAGACACAGTGGCACCACCGTTTCGACCTCCCCCAAGTCCACGGTGGCGCCACCCCAAACCTACCCATCTAAACTCGCCTGAAAACCCATATCTTGACCCGTTTGCTACCCCACAATCGCTGCCGCCTTTTACCGTCACTATCACCACCCAAAACCACCATAACCACCACCACTACACTCGTCACTAACCACCCTACCCATATACCCCGTCAACAACCACCAGAAACGCCTCTATCAGACACGCAACCACCAACAAAACTGCTAGAAATTCGAAAACAGAGGAAAGGGGTTGACTCTTACATTTTTCCGCCACCACAACAGCCACCAGGGCCACCCACGGTCGACGACAATAGTCCCTAGCTCATCCCTGTTGCGCCGCCAACACCCACAACCACTCTCTCTCTCTAAGCGTGAGGGTTGAAGTTTTGGGCTGCTGAAAGAGGGAGGCGTGAGGGAGGCGGGTTGAGGGAGGGTTTGGTAGTGTTTAAGTTATAATTATGGTTAGGGTTTAGGGTTAATTGGGCTGAACATGTTATGGGGCCAACTTAAATAGGTCGAGGGCAAATGGGTTAGCTCACATTTCGAATTCTTATAAACCCGTCTCAATTAACTTGCGATAGCTTAACGTAATTATCCACTCAACAATTAACCCGATATAATTAGTAATATAAAATGTATAATAATTAATATATAATGATATCCGTTTAATTGATTATATAAAATACAGGGTATTACAGTCTTCCCCCATTAAAATGAACTTCGTCCCGAAGTTCGCTCCCGTACTCAAACATCAGAAGGGTATTGTATATCTTACATACGGACGTCACGCATTTCTAACACAGTTAACACACACTTTTGACACATCAATTAAACATAACAGACACGAAATGTTACATTACGCCTCCTAAAAATAAACTTCGTCCCGAAGTTTAACTCGTCTTTACTTAACCCAACTAACTACAACTAATAACTACCTGAGAACACAAATGGATAACAACTAAATATTCATCTGAGAACACCGTCATCTTCCATCTAAATTCCGATCTCAAACTCAAATAACTCAATACCAGTAGTTTAACTACACTCTCCTTTTACACATCAACCAACTAAAGAAGTAGGAACAAAACATATAGAACTCATTTGCATAGGTACCCCACAACGAAACATCAACTTGATCAAAACCACAATCTACAAACAAGTGCAAATTAAACATTAAGATTTTACAATCCTACCCAACTAAAAACATGGTTACGTCCTCGTAACCTTCATTATTATAACAAAAGTTCACAAAATACTGCTAACAACTGAAAGAGGATAAAAGATTCACAACTCACGCTCAAGTTAACTAATCCTTACCAAAGGCAATCAATATACAAGCTCTCTCAAGGAAGCTATTGTTACCAGTAAAAGTCATTAGTAATTATTCATTTCACCAATCATTGTAATCTCATACCTTAGAAACATAGGGGATTAATCAACATAAGAAAAGAATTAGGGTCAAAACTTAATAAATCGATTTATGAAAATTTATAACCTAATAGGTCCAAATCGACTTTCCTTTACATAATTTTACTGATTCAGTCAAGACACGAATCACCAAAAAAAATGAAGACAACCAGTTTTTAAAGACTTATCATCCTAGAAATATTTTTAATCCTCATAACAAAGGGTTTGGGATTTATTCACGAATGACGAATGCACATTGATTGGCAATTTTTTTACAACTTATTGGTCGAGTCGAACAAGCGAGTAAACAGCGATATTGGAAAGTTAACATACAAGACTATCATACATAAAATTTCGTTCTTGGTATTAAATATATTTAAACTGCACCAACACCATGACATAAAAGATTAAATGTATTTAACTACACCAATTTTACAAATATCCCTTACATTCATGCTAATATCAACATACCGTGTTAACACATAACTCACTTAAATCACCACATTCCATTTCCCGTTTTGACATTCGTAACTAACCACAACCCACCAATTCGCTACATGAACGAACAACATGACTAATTTAACCCACTACTTGTGACTCCGTTCTAGTTTCATTCCTCCAGACTAGCAAAAATCATGGAACCATACCACCAGACATTGGCTGGAAATCTCATTCCGAATTTATACTCACACGACAAAATTTAACTTCATTTTCAAAACTTTTACTTTCATACCGGGCGGTGATTAACCTCCCTAACATAAATCTTATAACAGAGCCGTCCATAGAATCCATTTACAGCTTACTACGAAACTCGAAATCAGATAAACTTAATTCAATTCCTTCAAACAAAACGAGCTTAGGTGTCGACTCATATATTGTAATTTACAGGTTCATCTTATTCATTTCAGTCCTATCTTTACTAATGAACGACTATCATTGGAACCAATGCATATCATGGGAATCATCAAAGGGTTATCCCATTATAATTGTCAACATAGTTATCATAAACAATATTCATTAGAATATAATTGATAGCAACGACTCGAGAATATAGATATGTCAAATGTCGTGCTACATAAAACAGTTTCCTTTATATCATGCCCATACAATTGCAAGAATCACTTTAACATTTTATGACGATATAATGACGAACATATCCAATAAAAAGTAACAACACTGTTTATTATCATGTCCTAGGTTTAGGTTCAACTGAAATAATTTAATACAATGAAAGTAATAAGTATAACTATAGGCACACAGACTCACATAAAAGATATTAGAACTCAGATGACATCCTACATGTGTGAACATTTAGACATAATTATTATAAATATTCTCGCGAGTATATTTGAACAATCAAGTTAACATTTAACGCCACCAACTCTACCAAGATATGACAATATAGTTTTATATTTATATATATTCGACCACTATACAAATATGATGAACACACCAGAGATATTACAATATGCCAAACGTATATAAAATATGCAAGCAACGGGACTCGTCTAAAATATTTCACTCTCGATTGAGAATCGAATTAAGCTATTCAATTTCACTCATACTATCATGCCAACAATGTTATCAACTAAACTTTAATTTTATCATTTGTTAAGATACCTAACTACTGAACATGCGTGCTACTATCGTCATATAAGAAAAAAAAACATTGAAAATTCACATTACTAAGGCTCATGAATTAACCCAACAATTGTATGAAAATTCAACATAGAACACACATTTTAAATGTTTTGATTCACGTTGTAACTTCCAAAAATCACGAATAAATAACCGTTCAACGAATACTTGAGTTAGATTACTTTTTATAACATACAGAGAGTTAATAATACGTGAGAAAAAGAATGAAGTCAAAAGCTCAAGAATTCAATTTTTAAAGCATTTTTAAAACTCCGTTGGTCCAAACAGCATGTAACAACAATTGGTCCGAACTTGGGTCAGTTTGCAAAACTTACCATTTAATATAGAAACATCCAGAATTTTCGTGGTTTATCAATTTGAAAACATATGCGAATATTCGGATCGATGGAGTTGGAATTATGCAAAGATTATTAGTATAATTTACATGAGGATTTTTTTACAAAATTTTTGGTCAAAACATCACTGTATAGGAACTTCCTAACCACAACTCACTAAAATATTTGTTACTCCTAATCCGTATATCATATAAGCATGAAACCAATGCCAAATGAACACTAACTCACGAGGCTATCTCCCATGAAATTCTCATCCATAGGCAATAAACAGAAAAGAAATGGCAGTAAGGTCAATTAAAGAGTAAAATCAAACAAAACGAGTTTCAGCACTAAGTCTTTCATTTTCCATGTTCCAAACTCTTACAACAACACTATCGATATTAACCCATCCTAACTTATATCTCACACTGTACCTACGTAAGCATCTATCCCATAGAATCCCTTCGCATCTCGATCTACTCCTTACATCTAAATCACGATTGCTATGACTAAAACATGCGATTCAATAGTGTTTCTTATTACTATCACAAGACTATACTAGCAGGGCTTTGGGATCACATAACCGCATATTACTAGACATAATAGTACTATCAGCACATCATTCAACATCCACCTAGATAAATATCATCGACTCGCAATTATTTTCACGCTCACGACTACCACAATCCAATACTTCATTGATTATCGACCGGAACACGAGAATTTTATTTCTCATCTCCATAACATCATATGATCACGTCATCATTCATACAAAATACTTACCGTAGCGTTGTCCTGCAGAATGGTTAGAATATATGGGTCTCAAGGTATACATCAACTATTTTATGCAATAATCAATGTATCAATCAGTTAATACTTAGGCAACGATATTTGGATTTCATGCGCAACCTCATGCAACTTTTCTACCCTTTCTCTCATATACCCTCAGGGTTTCCGGGTCAACTGAGAGGGCCACTGGTTCGGTGTGAGGGGGCCCCTAACTCATCCCTTACCTTAGTTGGCTCCTAACAGTTCTATCCCGGGGTTCATTTTATTCAGACTCTTCCTATGTTCATTGGATTCATTGGTTTAGGCCTGAGGATCGTTCGCTCTGATACCACTTTGTAACACCCCGGTTTATGAAGGAGCCTTTAGCAAGACATTCCCTAATAAACCGGACTGTTACCATCTCGGTTTCCCGAGGTAGTGAATAACAAATTAAACTCCAAGGCAAAATTATATAATTACTTTAACTTAATTATTACAAAACCTCTTTTACGTCAAATTACAAAGAACTAACATAAATAAAAGTGAAAGTCTTCTAGATGATGATCAAGCTACTACGTCTTCTGATCCAGTGTCTCACGCCCACCAAGCTCCCGTTCTATCTCTTAAACCTGTCAAGTCTGCTCGCCAATATTTGGGTCATCACAGGTGTTCACGAATACACAGGGTCAACCACGAGGTTGAGTAGGGAAAACAATGAAACAACAAAGAAATATGATATGCATGCTCCTCCGTCACCTCCATCTCCATCTCAACTCATATCTCATAACCAGTCTCATAACTCATAACCCGGAACGCCCAGCCATACCGATCCCCGGTAGACTATATATATCGACCGTAGCCGATCTGCCTGCTCGCAGCTGAGGACACCAGGGCAAGTCCTGCAGAACCCGCCTGGGCTTTATCACAACATCATCATCACCACACCACATCACCACAACATCCTCCATCTCTAATGCATATGAATGCTCAAAAGAAATTAATGCAACACAATATATATATATATATCATTTAACTGAGAAATCATAAAATCATGCCGGTTACCCGATGTTGTGATATCATACTCAATACGATCAATTCAGACAATCACCTTCCCGTATATGAATCATAACGTAAATCAACAACCATGAATCAAGTCAACACAATTCAACAACAACGATAATAAGTCAAGTGTATTTCCCTACCTCAGTACTGCAGTCAAATGGTCGGGTGTCCAGTAATATTCCACAACAATTCGCCCTCTGAAAGATAATTAGATGATAAACAATCTCTTAACTATTCCCGTTCCCAAAATAGAAAGTTACTAAAAATAGAACTCCCTAAATGGAAAGTTTCCTTAAATGGAAACTTCCCCGATATAGCAGTTTTCCATTTAACCATCCCGACTCCAAAACCCGACTTGAATTATTTAACTGACTCGGGAATTAAACTGAATAACTAATATGATAAATAAAAGATTAAACGAATTAAACGATTTAAGAAAACCCGAATCAAACATTTGAACAACTCAACAACCCGACTCAAAACCCGTCTTTAATTATTTAAATAACTCGGGAATTAAATTAATTAATTAAGAATACGACCAATTAACGAATTATAACGATTAAACTATGAAAACCCGTTTCAAAACTAAAACAATTCGAATAACCCGACTCTTACAACCCACGCCTTCACTCTCGCCCACACCCCTCACGCGCCGCCTGAACCACCCCGACAACCACCAGGCCAGCTCCCCACTTCGACCCCACCACCAACAACCACCACCAGCATGGTCGACTGCCGCCGGCGAGTCGAACCAGGGCTGTCATTTGGCCTGGTTCACCACCGTGCCTCACCAAACGCCCCATTTTCTCAACCTACAACCACCGCAACTCTCACCTATCCCCTGCCAAACCACCACCGTCATGCTCGCCGCCAAACCACGCACCCAAACACAGTGGCACCACCGTTTCGACCTCCCCCAAGTCCACATTGGCGCCACCCCAAACCTACCCATCTAAACTCGCCTGAAAACCCATATCTTGACCCGTTTGCTACCCCCTTATCGCTGCCGCCTTTTACCGTCACTATCACCACCCAAAACCACCATAACCACCACCACTACACTCGTCACTAACCACCCTACCCATATACCCCGTCAACAACCACCAGAAACGCCTCTATCAGTCACGCAACCACCAACAAAACTGCTAGAAATTCGAAAACAGAGGAAAGGGGTTGACTCTTACCTTTTTCCGCCACCACAACAGCCACCAGGGCCACCCACGGTCGACGACAATAGTCCCTAGCTCATCCCTGCTGCGCTGCCAACACCCACGGCCACTCTCTCTCTCTCTCTAAGCGTGAGGGTTGAAGTTTTGGGCTGCTGAAAGAGGGAGGCGTGAGGGAGGCGGGTTGAGGGAGGGTTTGGTAGTGTTTAGGTTATAATTAGGGTAGGGTTTAGGGTTAATTGGGCTGAACATGTTATGGGGCCAACTTAAATGGGTCGAGGGCAAATGGGTTAGCTCACATTTCGAATTCTTATAAACCCGTCTCAATTAACTTGCGATAGCTTAACGTAATTATCCACTCAACAATTAACCCGATATAATTAGTAATATAAAATGTATAATAATTAATATATAATGATATCCGTTTAATTGATTATATAAAATACAGGGTATTACAGTCTTCCCCCCTTAAAATGAACTTCGTCCCGAAGTTCGCTCCCGTACTCAAACATCAGAAGGGTATTGTATATCGTACATACGGACGTCACGCATTTCTAACATAGTTAACACACACTTTTGACACATCAATTAAACATAACAGACACGAAATGTTACATTCTGCCCTCCTAAAAATAAACTTCGTCCCGAAGTTTAACTCGTCTTTACTTAACCCAACTAACTACAACTAATAACTACCTGAGAACACAAATGTATAACAACTAAATATTCATCTGAGAACACCGTCATCTTCCATCTAAATTCCGATCTCAAACTCAAATAACTCAATACCAGTAGTTTAACTACACTCTCCTTTTACACATCAACCAACTAAAGAAGTAGGAACAAAACATATAGAACTCATTTGCATAGGTACCCCACAACGAAACATCAACTTGATCAAAACCACAATCTACAAACAAGTGCAAATTAAACATTAATATTTTACAATCCTACCCAACTAAAAACATGGTTACGTCCTCGTAACCTTCATTATTATAACAAAAGTTCTCAAACTACTGCTAACAACTGAAAGAGGATAAAATATTTTTATTTCTCTTACTTCTCTCACATTCTATTTCTATCTAAAATAGTTTTAGAATATAAATTGTTCAAAAATCTTATAAGATTACTATAGTAGTAATATAAAACAATAAGCTTAATTTAAGGTTTCTAATTTATATATCTAGTTAATATATAATTAGAATTAAGGAGTTATCTTGGTGCCATTAAGAGGAGAATCTCTAATATTGGGGTTTTGGAGGATCATCCTTTAATTTATAGCTCAAGAACAAGTGAGAAGGAGTCCTCACTTGTGCCCTAAAAACCGATTTTTTCATATGTAAGGAACTTTGTTCTTACTTTTATATTTATATTATGTTATGCATGCACTAGATCAACATCTAATTTAATGAGTTAAGTAGATAAATAATTAAAGAGTTTAATTAGTGGGTTCAGAATCCTTTCAAATGGCTCTATATATATTGTTCAAAAATCTTATAAGATTACTATAGTAGTAATATAAACAATAAGATTAATTTAAAGTTTCTAATTTATATATCTAGTTAATATATAATTAGAATTAAGGGGTTTTCTTGGTGCCATCAAGAGGCGAATCTCTAATATTGGGGGTTTTGCAGGATCATCCTTTAATTTATAGCTCAAGAACAAATGAGAAGAAGTCCTCACTTGTGCCCTAAAAACCGATTTCTTCAAAATTAAGGAACTTTGTTCTTACTTTTCTATTTATATTATGTTTTGCATGCATTAGATAAATAATGAAATGATTCTTCAACCCTCTAATTAAACTCTTTAATTATTTATCTAAATTACTCATTGATTTAGATGTTGATCTAGTACATGCATAACATAATGTAAATAGAAAAGTAAGAATAATTTTCCTTATATTTGTGTAAATCGGTTTAGGGCATAAGTGAGGACTCCTTCACACACTTATTCTTAAGCTACAAATAAATGGATGATCCTACAAAATCCCAATAGTAGAGATTCTCCTCTTGATGGCACCAAGACTACCCCTTAATTTTAATTATATATTAACTAGATATATTAATTAGAGACCTTAAAATTAATCTTAATATTACTTCATTACTACTATAGTAATCATAAATGAATATAAGATTTTTAAACAATTGTATTTTCTAAAACTTATTTTAGAGAGAATATGAGAGAAGTGAGAATAATGAATAATGTAAGAATGAATTGTGTGAGAATAAGAACAATTCTTATTCTCTAAAAAAGGGGTGGAAAAACCGGTGGAGGGGAGAGGCAAAAGGGAGCCAGTGCATGCCTCTTTTCTTTTTAGAGTTGTTCTTCTCAAAATGCATTAGGGTGTAGTATAGGTTATAATAGTAATCATTGTGTTTTCCACAATTAAAAAAACAATTTAACCATTTAACCCTAATACCCTCTAAAAAAAACTGGTCCATATAGATAATATGGAGTCCATTTTATTTTTGTCAATTGTCATTTTGTCATATAATGTGTGACATGTAACATGTAACATGTTGTTAATAATATTAATGTATATTTAACAATTAAATATCATTACATATATTAATTCAATTATATATAACAATTGACTAGTAATTCACAATCACAAGTATATAAAATGGATCATGTTAATATAATCTACAACACATAATAATTATAATTAACTAATTAATCATTCTTAATTTAATTGTTTCATAAACCAAATTTTAGTAATATAACATTTTAATTACTAAAATGATTCTTATTTAATCGAATTACAATAAGATACATATTCTCACTCACATATGTAAATTGTTCAATTTTTAAGGAATTAATTAATCTGTATCAATATACAATTAATTAATTTATCTATTAAGGGAATAATCCTTTAGGTGTGACCTTAAGGGATCAACTGATCACCACCGTCAAACGACAGTAATGTCAAACTTTAGTCAGCCAAGCATTACCGATTAATATTGATCAGTTGACGTATAAAAATGAATAACCCCTTCATGTATTCTTATCATGAGTTTAATAATGTGATCGCACTATTGTTGAGGAAACATACTCCAACAATCTCCCACTTGTCCGAGACAAGTGTGCGTCACCAATTCTCTTGTTCTATTACAATCTCTACTCAATGCAAGGTGTCTCGCAGGTCGTTCTTGCAAGTGATCATATCAAGAGTGGTTTCCTCGATTTGCAGAATAACTGTTTGACCTGAATTATCTATCGTAGATACCTTCCGAGCGTGGCCACGCATTTTCACTTCACTACTCCTCGAGTGGCCCTGAGATTTTTAAATAACCCTGACAAGGGGGTGGACAATTCCTATCGCACTATTCCCTTTGTCTAGCCACAACTCATCATGACCCAAAAGATGCCCATTTGACCTCATTTACGAAAGTCGTAGAGCATAACTTAAAGTCACTCAATAAACTCTGCCAACTTGGGCGAACAGTCTCTAGTCAAAGAATTGACTCAAAAGAATACTATAGTAGCTCTCGCCACGACCAGGCTATACGAATTACCAGAACTCTATAAGCGGTCACTGCCCGACAGAGTGTCCCTTACAGTCTGTCTATGTGATCGACTAGTCATCTATTATGACCCTATGGCACTCAAACTCGCCATCAATCGACTCACACTCTAGTCACTTAGAGATGTCACCTTATGTAAGTAACTAGGGGCAATTACTATGTTAATCCAGTTCACTTTAATAGGGTTCAATATTCTCTGAACAACCTATTTGGATATAACAAAGTAATAAAATAGTTTGTAATTAAACTCTAACTACGAATGTGTTATCACATATGTAAAATTGATACAATGTCAATTACTACATAATCTAAAATCCATACTTAATATTGTATGTAACAATACATCTCAACTCAATTGAAATGGCATGACTTATCATGCTTAGCCTATGAAAAGGCCTTGGTTAGCAAGTTTTAGCAATACTTTACACTTTGCCTAACCTTACTATATACTATTTCCCATTCTTGTGTATAATCTTGTATTATAAGAATTTCTTTGAGTATGTGTCTAGATCAAATCTGGACATAGGATCTCAGGCCTTGAATAACTTCCACACCGTCCTAACAATATGTAGGGATAGGACCTTCGGTTATTGGAACGAACTACCATAGTTCCTCCAATTCACAAAACCGAATCCTAATTCCATCCCTTCGTTCTTGCATATCTCATTATTGCAAATTGTACTCAATTTCCATTGTGTATATCTCTTTGTTCAACTGCCTAGGACGTTTCACGTATATTTCCTCCTTAAATAATATAGCCAAGATGGTCCTCTAATCATGTTTGTGTGTTAGAATATGGTTTTTGTGGAACTCCTTGCACATAAATCCATTTCGTTTCTAAATGCTTAGCTTCATATCATTAGTACTTCCTGAGTACTAACTAATGAACTATATGTCTATGTAGAGACTTCTCTCAAAGATTCGATTTGTAACATCTCGTCATACTTCAAGTATATGAGGTTTAAGAATGATAATACATATTAGCGTAATTAATTAATCCCGCAGCGGAAGCAAATGGATTCAATTTCTTCATGTTCAATACCTTTGAACTTGTCTAGGCTCTTATCAACATAAGAATATTCATTCAACAATAATATCCTCTTAGAACTATCTTTATAGGTCTGGATACCTTAGAGATGTAATTATTCCTCTCCTAAGTCTTTCATCATTCACAATGATCAATATGTCGTTTACATATAATACTATTAACACCACCATACTCCTACTAAACTTCATGTGTAAACATCACTACTCGACAAATCGAGAAAGGTTTATAACATGGATGAAACATACCATTCAACTCCTTGACTTCTACTTAAGATTTCTTTTTAAGTTCGTATCCTGCCTTAGGATAGTTGCGATTTACAAAACTCATGCAAGATGATTTTAAAATCCAACAGTCAAATAATATTGTTAAATCCGAATTTAACGAAGCGTTGCAATTGGTGTAAACCTCTTACCACCAATCTACCAAGTTATAGAAACATCTTAATGTTAATGTTCAGTTCGGACTTTTGCGCAGTTAAAATTAGATAAAGCATCTTAATAAGTTACAAGTTTGTTACTTTCAAAAATAACATGACTCCTGTCCACTTAGATTTCGAAGAACGAAATATTTACGGATTTTGACCAAGAAGGAACATCTTTCTACATCTTATTCTCATTTTGTGGTTCTTTGAACATTTTCTCCCACTCCGTCTTTAAGAAATAGTCCTCTTTTCTATAATAGATAGCATCACGAGCCACAAACCCTTTATTCTCGTGATCATGTAGGAAGAAAGAGCACATGTTTACTATCGAAACAAGCTACAATTTAGGTACCATGCCTAACCATATCTCATATGAAAAGTAGATGATGCTTTAACCATGTATATATTAGTAAAAAATTTAAATTCCAGACAAATTTTATTGTAGAAACTACCTCCAACTACAATGTAAAGATTCAATCATCTTGTAATGAGAGTGAACTTGTAATACCATATCACACTCTTTTTGGTGCAGATAAAAAAGGCATCACTTTATTGTTCCCCATTTTAACAAAGTACTAATACTTTGGTTTTTAAATCTTTAGGTTTTGATACCTTTTAAACATTCATTGAACATATTCAAAGAATTTCTGTAATCCCCTATAAAATCTAGTGCAGAACAGTGGCGGAAACACTGTCGAATGGGATTAAATACACAAAGATAAAAGTTCTAACTGTAATAGAGTGGTGGACAAAATAGTTGCAAGAATTCAAGTCAGGGGGTCCAAGCACCTAAGCTATGCAAGGAGGCTAGTATTGGTTAAAGTGGTACTGACTCAGTTGCATGCTTATTGGGCTAGGATTTTCTTGCTGCCAAAGGGAGTTATTCATAAGGTGGAGAGCATATGCAGGAACTATCTTTGGGTTGGCCATGCTGAGTTCAAACATGCTCCTCCTGTTGTTTGGGAGACTTGTTGTTTACCTAAGGAACATGGGGGCTTGGGTATTACTAACTGCCATTTATGGAATGTTGCTTTGCTAGGAAAATATGCCTGGTGGATTCATAAGAAGAAGGATAGTGTATGGGTCCAATGGGTACATCATATTTATATAAAGCAGTGTGACTGGTGGCTTTATCAACTAACTCTGAATTCCAGCTAGACTTGGAGACCAATTTGCAATGTAAAAGAAACTCTTAAACCAGGTTTTTTGAATGGTACCTGGGCAGATAAATATTCTATTCAGAAGGCATATCACTGGCTACTTGGCTATCTTCAAAAGAAGGACTGGGTGCCCATGGCCTGGAATAGAGTATGTGTACTTAAGCATAATTTTAGCGCCTAGATTTATGTGCAACGTCGTTTTCTAACTAGAGACAAATTATAGAGATTTGGAGTCATCACTGATGGTGACTGTTACTTGTGTGGGGGTGCATTAGGAAACTCACAGTCATCTGTTTTTTGATTGTTAATTCAGCATGAGTTGCCTGGTTCTTCTGCAAACCTGGTTACAGATTCAGTGGCAGGGGAGTATGATGGACTGGATCATTAGATGGAGGTGTAGATCACTACTGAAAAAACAAGTGGTTATGGCGGCTACTTCTGGGCTCATTTACAGCATTTGGGATTGCAGGAACAGGTGTAGATGGGAGCACTACATCCTACAGCCTGTTCGTGTGGTGATGGGAGTGCGTCAGATGATTAAATTACGTTTGAACAAGATTGAATTTGGTAGGGAGAAATTTAAATGTAAGCATTGGTTAACGCAAATCGATGTATTAGATTAATGTCTCCTCTTAATATTGTAAGATAGGTGGCGGTGAAATCTCTTTGATTAATGATATTCACATTTTCACCAAAAAAAAAAAGTTCTAACTGTTATAAATTGAGAATGTATTATTCTCAAGGATAAAATAAAAACAAATGGTCAAGTCTAAACAATTGCCACTTTTATAAAAACGGCGAAAATAAAAGTTCGTTAAAGTGTTCAAACTAAAACCATAAAAGAAAGCAGAAAAATAGAGTAGGATCTGCAAACTACTCGCTAGCTCACACAAAAATCCCCAGCAAAGCTAACACCTGTCATGTTATAAACATAACAGCCACAATCAGTGGGGAGTAACTCGACGTTCTCCCAGCCATATCACATGATATAAAAATTGCAGAAGCAGATAATATATCAAAGTAAATCGAAATGTTATAAAACATAAGTAACAAAATATGATTAACAAATCACGTTAAAACCAACGTGCTGCATGCTTAAAATCAAAATATTCAAATGACAGAATGAAAATAATTTAGTTCAGGCTAGATTTTCACTTTAGCTATACTCCTTGATACTGCAACATCTTACACTAGTTTCGGGAACCCAGTGTCACGCAAAGGTGACCAACTCCAAGTCCACGCACTAGACAACAAACTATAACAGGACTCGTCTTACCACGCAGTGCGTAGTCCCAGTCTAAGTACATGTACATGACTCTACGACAATCTGTACCTCCCACAAGGGTACCCAATCATATAGCTGTATAAGAACCCGTATGCCTTAGTTCATTATTCTTTGCCCTTACTTTAATTATTCCAAACTTAAAAATATTCCAAGGATAGTATATTATTCAGATAAAATTATCCCAGAGGTTCGTAAGTGAACTAAACTTTTATTTCTCAAAGTAAATTTAATAAAATTCCTTTCAAGTGTAAAAGAGTATAAAAGATATAAGGTCAATTAATTTAACAAGGTCACCATATTTAGAAAATAGTGACTTAGAATATTATAGCAAAAATATATTATTTAGGCCTTACGAGACAAAATTTATTATTTATAGCGATAGCGAAATTTAAACTAACAATTTAATAAGATGTAAAGTTTCAAGTTTAAATTTAAAAAATAAAAAATAAAGTCCAAAACACTAGCTCCTGGCCGTGGCTATATTTTGCGCCGAAGGCGAAATTTACGATTTTAGAATTTATTTACGATATAATAGCTTTACTATTTAAATTAAATACTTAAAAATTACTAAATAAATCCAAAGTCAGAGTATAAATATTTTTGCAGCTGACTAGATTTGTCTTCCTCAAAAATCTGATGTAGACAAAATTTGTAGGATTTATTTCGCAGCGAAAATAATTAAATTACCCATTTCGTCGCAGATACGATAAAATCGATTAAAAGTAATTTAAACGGTATTTCTAAATTTTTTAAATTACTAAATCAGTCCAGAGCATGTTTTTAACTTAAATAATATATTTTACAAAATAAAATTTTGCAGATTTAATATTTAAGTCAATAAAGTCATTTTTAACGCGAAAATCGATTAACTCAAATCCGTGACCAACTTGGCCCATTAATATTTCTGGAAAATCATAGTTTTTATTTTTCATTCTAAATATAATATTGAGGCTAAAAAAAATAAAAAAAATTTATAAGATGGAAAAATTTGGAATTGCCCTTTTAAATAAAGCTAAGGCTCTCGAAATCTCATTTTTTAAAACGGAAATTCCTATTTCGTTTTTGCAACTTATATTTATTTGCAAAACCAGATTTTAACCAAGAGTTTAAGGCAAATATCACCATTAAAACAGAATGTTTCTCCGTGCCCGAGTTAATATGGATTTGGATCTCGGAATCATTTATATAATTGGGTGGAGCTCATTATATAAATGATAAAACATACTACAATGTTTTAATATATTAACGATGAATGTTTCTTTTCCCACTATTTCGTTGTTTTATGTTGTTCTTTAACATTTCTCCTATTAATATACGATATCATTTCGATTTTAAATTATGTCTCCATTAAACCACTAATGTCAAAGATAAATATAATCTCTTTCTAAATCCTCAAATGAACCATTTAAATAGGGCATGGACTAGTTCCATAGGAATCATTCTATTCCATAGAACTCCATAGGAGTTGTCCTATGTCATATAAGATTAGTATCTTAAATTCCTAACATGCCTATGTATAATTTCTTGTGAAGAAAGGTCAATGGAAGTAATGATTAGTCAAAATATGTTTTGATAATATCTTTTATGCATCAACGGTTCAAAAATCTTATTGCTCAACCTAAACACTTGTCATCAAGTACTTAAGTTATTAAGAATATGACAATGTTAAATTGGTAAATTGATTTGTGAGAAATTTTGATTAAACCAAATACCACAATAGAGTTAACCCATGTGAAGGATTAACTAAGAATTTATATGAAGAGAGGTCTTCACCATGTAGAAATTCTTGAAGTTAGTGGGAGCAATAAAAAGTAAGTACCTATCTTAATCGTTAAGGATAGAATTAGGATCGAAAGGGAAGATGTTAGACACTAAAATAGATACAAACTCCAATAAGTAAAGATCAAGGAAGTTGGTCGTGTGACTCCAACATATTCCTTCCTGAATATCTATGACATTGACATTGCATTCTTACCAATTACCACATCATGAATATTTGATACAAATTTGTGAATTATGTTAGAAATTGCCATATTTCATGATTATAAAATATGGCAAAAGGATGTCAAAACCACCTTTCTAAATGGGTATTTAGAGGAGGATGTATTCATAACACAGTCCGAGTGTTTTGTAAATCCTTAGAATCCTATTATTGAATAACCGTTTGACCACAAGCAAGAATAAGTTCAGAAATTTCCATGAATGGAACTAGGGTAGTTGTCATTTTATCCATGAACATATGAATGTTGTAGCATACTCATTTTAGTTTTGTATTTAGAAATGTACCACAATAATCATTATGATGTACAATATTTCTAAATAAGAGTATAATAGAAGTTTTTGTATAAAATGCAAAGGGTTTCTCAATTATGTAATTAGTGTGCCCTAACATACCACGATTAAGTTTATGGTGAGACCATACAAATCAAGGTAATTATATTCAAACTAGAAATAAAATGTCATATATATACAAGACTCGAGTTGGTGACCCCAAATTATTTCTCATTTCTCGATTGAAAATCGCATTAAAACTAGTTTTAACTAGTATCCCACACCATTTGATTGTGAATCTCATGAAATGTGCGAATCTTGTATTCAAAGCAAGATGGTTCATGACTTTTCTTGAAAAGTATAGCGAATAGAATAAGTTATTCACCTAATTACACTTCAATGTATGGTCGAATATATTTTCAATCTGAGAAGGTCATTATTACTTCTTCTCTTTTACCGATAAACTAGGTAGATACTTGGTATCCGCTTAATGAGGTAAGAAGAGAAATTCTTTAAATAAGTTCAATGAATTCTTCTTATGAAGTATAATAACCAAAGTATTAGTACTTTGTTAAAATGGAGAACGATAAAGTGATGACTTTTATCTGCACCAAAAAAGAGTGATATGGCATCACAAGTTCACTTTTATTACGATATGATTGTATCTTTACTATAAAGTTGGAAGTAGTTTCTATCACAATTTGTCTAATATTTATTTATTCCACTAAAACAAAACATAGTTAAAGCAATCGAGTACAATTCATATATGATATGATTAGGCAACCTAAGTTGTAGTAGCTTGTTTCGGAAGAAAGCATATGGCTTTGTCACCCAACTATCACGAGAACAACATGTTTGTGGCTCGTGATGCTATCTTTTGAGAAAAGAGGATTATTTCTTAAAGACAGAGTGGGAGAAAATGTTCAAGAGCCACAAACTGAGAATAAGACGTAGGAATATGTTCCTTCTCGGTCAAAATCAGTTATTATTTCTTCGAAAGCTAAAGTAGACATGAGTCATGTTACCTTTTGAAAGTAATAAACCTGTAACTTTTTTTTTTTTTTGATGACGAGGGGGTTAAATCCCCCCCGGGCCCATGCATTCCCGCACCACCACATCGACCATGTAAGCCACCCCATTTAGGGGCTGCAGTGGCCAAGTGATCATCGCCTCAGCTGGTAGTCGAACCCGGGACCTCTCAAATCCTGCACTTCTGCAAGCTTCAAGGTTTAACCCGGCTACTACTGGACTAACACCACTTTGTTAACATGTAACTTATTAAGATGCTTTATCTAGTTTAAACTCCACATGAGTCCGAAGTGAGCATAAACATGAAGATGTTCATTTAGCTTGGTTAATTTATTGCAAAGAGTTTTGCACGCTACAACTAAGTTTCATTGAATTCGGATTCTGTAATGGTTGGATTTTAAAATCATCTTGCATGAGTTTTGAAAATCGCAACTATCCTAAGGTAGGATGAAAACTTAAGAATAAGTCTTAAGTAGATGTTAAGGAGTTAAATTGTGTATTTTGATCATCTGATAAACCTTTCTCAAGTTGTCGATTAGTTTTGTTTATACATGGAGTTTAGTGGGAGTAATGTGGTGTTACTAGTCTTATATGTAAGCGACATTTTGATCATTGTGATGATGAAAGACTTAAGAGAAGAATAATACATCTCGAAGTTATCCAGACCTATAAAGATAGATCTAAGAGGATATTAGCGTTAAATTTAATATTCTTATGTTAATAAGAATCTTGACAAGTTCAAAAGTATTGAACATGAAGGAATTGAATTCATTTGCTTCCGCTGCGTGATTAATTTATTACGCTAAGATGTATTAACATTCTTAAACCTCGTATACTTGGAGTATGACGAGATGTTACAAATATAATCCTTGAGAGAAGTCTCCATATAGCCACATAGTTCATTAGTTAGTAATCAGGAAGTACTAAAGATATGAAGCTAAGCATTTAGAAATGAGATGGATTTATGTGCAAGGAGTTACACAAAAACCATATTCTAAACACATAAGGATGGTTAGAGAACCATCTGAGCTATATTATTTGAGTAGGATATATGCTAGAAACATCCTAGGCAGTTGAACAATGAGATATGCACAACGGAAATTGAGTACACTTGCAATAATGAGATATGCAAGAAGGAAGGGATGATATTAGGATTCGGTTTTGTGAATTGGGCGAACTATGGTAGTTCGTTCCAATAAGCGAAGATCCTATCCCTACTCACTGTAAGGACAGTGGGAGCTATCCTAATGCAAGAGAGCCTATGTCTAGATTGGATCTAGACACGTACTCAAAAGTTTTATAATAAAGATTATACATAGCAAAGGGAAAAGGTATATAGTATAGTTAGTTAAGTGCAAAGTGTTATTGGGTCTTACTAACCAAAGCCTTCTCAAGGGCTTAACATGACAAGTCATGTCATTTCAATTCAATTGAAATTTACAACCATATACAAAATTAAAAATGGATTATAGATTATGTAGTAATTGATATTGTATCAATTTTACATATGTGATAATACATTCGTCGTCAGAGTTTAATTACAAACTCTTTTATTACTTTGTTATATCCAAATAGGTTGTTGAGACAATATTGAACCCTATTAATATAAAATGGATTAACATAGTATTGGCCCCTAGTTGCTTATACGAGGTGACGTCTCAAAGTGACTAGACTGTGATGCGATTGATGGCAAGTTCAAGTGCCATAGAGTCATAAGATATGACTAGTCGATCACATAGGAAGACTGTATGAGACACTCTCTCGGGCAGTGACCACTTATAGAGTTCTGGCAACATTTATATAGCGTGGTCGGGGCGAGAGCTACTATAGTATTCTTTTGAGTAGATTCTTTGACTAGAGACTGTTTGCCCACGTCGACACAGTTTCTGATTGACTTTGATTTTTGCCCCAAGCCATTCTGTCAAAGGGGGTGAGTGTGCATATTTTGGGTCATGACGAATTGTGGGTGTAGGAAGGGAATAGTGCGATAGGAATTGCCCACCCCTTGTCAGGGTTATTTGAAATCTCAAGACCACTCGAGGAGTAGTGAACTGAAAATGCTTGGCCACGCTCGGAAGGTATCAACGGTAGATAATTCCGGTCAAGCAGTTACTCTCCATATCGAGGAAACCACTCTTGATGTGATCAAATGCAAGAATGACCTGCAAGACACCTTGCATTGAGTGGGAGATTGTAATAGGACAAGAGAATTGGTGACGCACCCTTGTCTCGGACAAGTGGGAGATTGTTGAAGTTTGTGTCCTCAACAATAGTGCGATCACACTATTGAAACTCATGATAAGAGTACGTGTAGGGATGATTCATTTATATATGTCAACTGATCAACATTAATCGGTAATGATTGGCTAACTAGAGTTTCACATTACTGTTGTTTGACGGTGTTGATCAGTTGATCCCTTAGGGTCACACCTAAAGGACGATTCCCTTAATAGATAATTTAATTAATTATATATCGATACAGATTAATTGATTCCTTATAATTGAACAATTTACATCTATGAATGAGGATATATATATATATATATATATATATATATATATATATATATATATATATATATATATATATATATATATATATATATATATATATATATATATATATATATATATATATATATATATATATATATATCTTATTGTAATTCGATTAAATAAGATTCGATTTAGTAATTAAAATGTTATATTACCAAAATTTGTTAATGAAACAATTAAGAGAGAATGGTAAATCTTAATTACAAAGTGTTGTAGATTATATTAACATGATCCATTTTATGATATGTAATTGTGAGTTACCTTTTAATTAGTTAAAATTTGATCTGTCCATTTTGTGAATAACATTTAATTTGTTAAATGTAAATTAGTGAGACAAATAACATGTGAGTTGTCACATGTCACATAACATTACAAAATGATAATTGACAAAAAAATAAAATTGGTGTACACATTATGGATTAATCAAAATAATGGGTATTTTATGGTTATTGGAAAATGTTTTTAAATTGCTTTAAGAACATAATCATGACCTAACATTCCATAGCTTTTACCCTACACATTTTGGTAAGAGAAAGAGAAAAAGGTGAAGGCCATGCATTGGCCTTGTGAGGCTTCCCAAACCGGCACACCCTTAGACAAATAAGAAAATTGATTTTCTTATTTTGATAATTCATTCATCTCTTTTTCTCCTCCTCTCGCCTTCTTCTCTTTCTCTCTAAAATAAGTTTTAGATCAAAATTGTTCAAGTAAGAAATCTAATAAAATCATTCTACATTACTATAGTAGTAATATCATTTTTATTAGATTAATATAAGGTTACTAATTATATTATCTACTTAGTAATTTAATTAGTTTTAAGGGTTTGTCTTGGTGAAACTTAGAGGAGGTATTCCAATATGAATATTTGAAGTTTTGTAGGATCATCCATTTACTAATAGCTCAAGATCTACAAGAGAAGGAGTCTCTTGTGGTGCCCTATTTCGAACTTTATTACAATTTAAGGAGAATTGATTTTCTTCTTAATCTTCTTATTTGTATAATTTCATTTTGCATGCAACTAGATCCATGAGATAAATTAATGAGTAATTTACAAAATCTATTAAATAAGTTTAATAGGGGTTTTAGAAACTTTTACCCCTAATCCCCCATTAACCCTAGCTAGGAGACTTCTCACTCATGACTATGGTAAACATGCTAATGAAAGTGTCAATCATATTAGTAAAGTTAAACATGGTAAATGAATAAAGTAATAATTAAGCAAGGGTAAAAAGGATTATACCAATTTGAGGATGATCTAAATAATATGCAAAGAATAATAGAAGAACACTTGATGAATGATGAAGAGTTGTCAAGTCTTCAATAAACCCAAATAATCTTCAAATTACCCAACTAAACTAAGAACACTTGAAGGATTAAAGAGGAATTTAGATTTCATTAATATTGGATTAAGAGATTACAACTTGATTAATAGAAAATAAACTTGAGATTAATACTAAATTCTAACTTGGTAAACTTCGTTTTTAAACCCTAACGCAATGGGGTATTTATACTAAGTACACGTATTAGGGTAACTAAGGGCTTAAATGACGATTAAGTCCCTAATAAGATGATTAGTGCTTTGCAAGTCCTAGAGAGAGCCGTCCGGATTGTCATTGAAGCAAACTCGTGCTACCCAAGGATCTACTCGACGTGGATGTGAGACGCTCGGATCGTGGCCTGAGATGCCCGGATTGATGGTGGAGTCGCTCGACCTAGGCTCAGGACGCCCGGATCAAGCTTGAGACGCCCAGATCTTTGATTAGCTCCTCTTCTTCTTCTTTGACTACCCAAGGATCAGTGGGGATCGATGGGAGGTCGTGGGGCTCTTCATCATTGCCCATTTCTCCTTCATTTATTCACTTAGGCCTTTAGTAATGATCTCCTCTTTGATGCTTGGTCATTAGATGCACTCCTTTTAGCTCCACTTTGCTCCATAGATGCAAGGTTATCAATCCTCTCATACCAAGGACATAAAAGCTCAAAGAATATGCAAAGTAGGGAACTAAAGATAAGAAATTGTAATACCCTGAGAGATGATTGAGAGTAAGTTGTCTCACATCGGGAAAATATGGAGCTTGTGATATGTTTATAAGGGATTCCACCCACCACTTAGTAACAAGGCCTTGTGCTTTTAGGCTTAAGTGAAGACAAATAATGGGCCCAATGGTACACATCTCCTCTTATAGAGGTTGTGTTACGACGTGGCGGGTCGAGTTGTTATAAATGGTATCAGAGCAACCCTGCGACCGTGTGGTGAGCCTGTGGTCGGGAGTACCCGGGTCACACACCTAGCGGGGGAAGATTCTGGGCTTGGTTGCGGCCAGCCTCCAGACACAATGAGGACATTGTGTTATTTAAGTGGGGGAGTTTGTAAAACCCTGAGAGATGATTGAGAGTAAGTTGTCCCACATCGGGAAAATATAGAGCTTGTGAAATGATTGTAAGGGATTCCACCCACCACTTAGTAACAAGGCCTTGTGCTTCTGGGCTTAAGTGAGGACAAATAATGGGCCCAAAGGTACACATCTCATGTTAATGAGATTGTGTTACGACGTGGCGGGTCGAGTTGTTATAGAAACGACCCTAATAAACTCTAGAAGGCATAGTAACGAGGCTAGTTCGGGGTCTTAATGTGCACAAATTTGAGTCACATCAAATATCCCCAAACCGAACCTTTGCTCGTCCCGAGTAAAGAGGTGACTAAAACTATGACCCTTATTAATACTACTAGCCGATGTGAGATAATTAGCGGGTCTCACTCCGCCCCTTCAACTCACAACAAGACATCCATGAGGTAAGATGCCTTCTTGCAAGGCAAGGTGGGGCTTGCCAAAATGGCGATACATCCAAGCAATTAAGCACATAAGATCAAATAGAGGATGCATCTACAAAAAGAATAGCCACTTTCCTCATCTATGTGGCGGAAATCATCTAGAGGGGAAGAAATATAAGGGTACACATTCTATTATAGATATTGTTTCTCCAAGCTACTAAGTCCAAAAGGATACCAACAAATCACCTCCAAGTTGTGTCAAACTAGGGTACTTTTATCCTCAATCGCTAAATGCTTTTGTCAAGAGTAGGCTCCCTATGGTGTTACAAACACTGTATTAGGATCGCGGAATTCCCCCTATTGCCTAGACAAGAAGAAGGGTCATCCCCTTTCCACCATGCAACAAAGAAAAGATCATCAATGGATAAAAGGGATCAAAATGCTTTGAGTTTCACAATGGTAGTTTGCTTTTGGTTTGTTTCCCCCCAATTTCTTATGTTATTTGACTTTTGAGAACATTTTCTTGCCATTTTTTATGTTTGGCAATTTTGATACTTGGCAATTTATTTTGCATTCTTTTTGAACATTTTCAAAGTAACCCCATTTTGTAGCAAGGGCACTTTTATTGAAGCTTAGGAGTCTATTTATGATCCTCTTTTCATTGATGCAATTTTTGTGCAAACTTTTTTATTTTGATTTTGGTACTTGAACTCAATTTGGAGATTTTTGTGCCCATTCCCTTTTGTATTGGCAAAACATGATGATAGTAACGAAAGAACGATTGTATGGCATCAAGGGTCACCTTGGAATAAATGGTAGCCAAGGAGTCATCACACCACAAGGTACTCATGACTAGGACTTAGTCCATGGGTCAAAAGATACTAGTATGACACATCCTAGGGTGTCTTGAGAGTATTCTAGCAAACAAAGTCTCAAGGAGAAAAATTATCTACAAGGGCCTATGTACACTTGCCAAGCTTCCCAACTAGACATTTTCACAAAAAATTTCCTAAAATGCAACTACATGCCATGATGGAATAAATATATATACAACCTAATGCAAATACTACTATCACTAGTATGCCATATAATCTAAATGCAACTCCTAGAATCACATTGGTTTTTACTACATCAAACAAAAAGAGGCCATAAAGAGGAAAAAGGACATTTGGAAAGACCATACCATGCAGTCTTCATATTCCTCATGCCTCAGATGTGGCGTTGTCGGTCCAATGTAAATAGAGTAAACACAAATAAATAAATATATACAATATATACATTTCTACACCACAAAAGGAAGAACATGTTTTTGGATTTTTGAAATTTTTGGAATTTTTATCATTTTTTTTTTTAATTTTTGAGTTAGAAGGTGTTAGAGTTCCCCCATCCCCACACTTAGAATGGACATTGTCCCCAATGAACAAAATAATAGCGAATTGTGCAAATGTAGTGGAATGAATGATGCATGATTCTACATTAGATGCAAACTATATGTGAGATATGTACATGTGATAAATATATACAAGTAATGCAAACTAAACAATACTACATGATGCATGCTTTCTATTGTTCGGAAAGCTAATTTGAATTAACTCGCATTCCTTATGATTGAACTTCCCCAAATCGGACAAAACACTATTGTTAGTGCAAAAAGAAAGGGAAGTTCATTCACAAGGCATGAAATGCAATGCATGAATGAAGATTGTCATTTTGGATTCTTGTAGTGGGGGAAAAAAGATAAAAACCTCAATGGGACCGATGTGGGAGTCCTTTGAGTGGTGATAGGACTCCAAACTCAAAACTACCAAGAGCCCGAAATGACTCTCAAAGTGGCGGGGGTTAAATATTATATAAGTCATGGAAACATGAGATAAAAACAAAGCAAAAAGAGGTGTAGGAGACTTACAATGGAATAGGTTGGTACTAGCATAAGTGATCAACCCTGCATTGTAGTGCCCTTCTTCATGCTTTGTCAACCATCAATTGTCACTCATCGTGACATCATCATCATCATCATCATCATCATCATCTACCTCCATGGAACCGGAGGTTTCACCATCATTCTCTTCCCTTGAACTTTGCTCTTCTTCCTCATTATCTTGGCAAGACCCACTACTTTCCCCGCTCTCATCATCAACTTCCTCCTCTCTCCTTGTATCCCTTTCTTCGTCTTGAGAAGCATAAGGAAAGAACACTTTCCTATCCACCCAATCCGGCAAAGAACTCGAAGGATAAAGAAGTCCTTGCCTAGCAATATGGTAGAGGGGTGGATATTGGGCGTAATATGCATTCACCCGGTCATTGTGAGCTTCTTTATGCATGGGTTGCATTAGTTGGGTCAAGTAGTCATTGCCCGCCATAGCACCATTTGAAGGAAAAGTAGATCTATATACTCAATATATTCATATATGTTTTATTTTAATTTGTCATAAAATTAAATGGTGGATCTTGTGCATGCAAACAACAATATTTAAAAGAAGAAATCGGTTCCTTACATTGCATGTTTTGGATATTTGGCCACTAGTAAGGTCACCTACCTTACTTAGTTCTTGAGATTTCCTTATGGATGAACAAGATTCAAAGGTAGAATCTCTCCCAAAGACATATACCCAAGGAACACTCATAACAACCAACATTATTTAGATCTAGTAATAATATTAGTTTTACTATAAAATTGACACAAAATAAATTGTGTTTTTCTCTTGAATATCTCGGTCAAGAGGGAGTAATTTTTGTGAGTTTATTTCTCTAGAATTATCATAAATTGTAGAGAGTTTTTGATAGATTTTATTACACTAGAAAAATAAGATGATAAGAATGAAATGAATGATTGAAAAGAAAAACTCTTTTCTTTTCTTCTATGGTTGGCCGAAAAAATGGCCTTGGGTAGTATGCCCAATGCCTTTTATTTTTTGCTCTTCTCAAAAGCTTAGGTTTGCATGGCTACTTGTTAGCTTTCATCATTGTGTTTTGCACTTAAACAATTAACACAATTTCTCCACTAACTCCCTCCATAATTTCGGCACTTTCATTATAAAATGGATGGTCCATTTTATTTTGTCATTTGTCAATTTGTCACATGTAACATGTTACATGACATGTCACAATGTAATGTATTTTTAACTTATTAAAAATCAACATACTCATAAAATATGTCATTTACAAAATCGACTAGTAATTCGTAATTACTCGTACCAAAAATGTTTCCAAATTATAAATTACAACATTCTGTATTTATAATAATTTATTCATTCCGTTTCAATTGTTTCTGTAAACAATGATTTCATCTAAGTAATAAAACAATTCGATTACTTAGACCGTGTCTCATTTAATCATATTTACAATAAGATACGTAAATTATACTCACAAAATCATCCGTCAATTTTAAGCAATTTAATTAACTCGATCGGTATACGATTAATTAAATAATCAATTAAGAGTATTTCCCTATAGGTATGACCTAAGGGGATCAACTGATCACCACCGTCGCACGACAGTAATGTCAAACTCTAGTCAGCCAATCATTACCGATATGTGTGGACCAGTTGACTGTAAAATATTACATCCCACATGTATTCTTAAAATGAGATTTAATAATGATATTTAAATCATGTGATCGCACTATTGTTGAGGACACATTTCCCAACAATCTCCCACTTGTCCTCGATAAGTGTGCATCACCAATTCTCTTGTCCTATTACTATCTCCCACTCAATGCAAGGTGTCTTTCGGGTCGTAGTTGCAAGTGATCATATCGAGAGTGGTTTCCTCGATCTGGAGAATAACTGATTGACCGGATTTATCTATCATAGATACCTTCCGAGCGTGGCCACGCATTTCCAGTTCATTAATCCTCGAGTGGCCCTGAGATATTGTTTTAACCCTGACAAGGGGGTGGACAATTCCTATCGCACTTATTCCCTTCGACTAGCCACAACCATCATAACCTAAAATATGCCCATTTGACCCAATTTACGAAGGTCGTAGTAACACAAATCAAAGTTAATCTGAAACTGTGCCATCTTAGGCGAACAGTCTTTAGTCAAAAGAATCGACTCATTAGAATACTATAGCAGCTCTCGCCACGACCAGGATATATAAATTGCCAGAACTCTATAAGCGGTCATAAGGCCGGACAAAGTGTTCCTATCAGTCTACCTATGTGATCGACTAGTCATCTCACATGACTCTATGGCACTTGAAATTGCCATCAATCGCATCACACTTTAGTCACTTCGAGACGTCACCTCATACAAGCGACTATGGGCTAATACTATGTTAATCCGAGTTCACTTTAACGGGGTTCAACGTTGTCTCTACAACCCGTTTAGATGTAACAAAGTATAATAAAAGAGTTTTAAAGTAAAACTCGAACGACAAATGCGATTATCACATATGAATAGTCAATGCCTGATTACTATTTCATGTTCTATAATCTAATTTGATCTTGTACGTAGTTGTTCATTTCAATTCAATTGAAATGACATGACTCATCATGTTTAGCCTTTGATAAGGCTTTGGTTAGTAGGTTTTATCAATTTCTTGTACCTTACTCAACCTTACTACATACTCGTTTTCCTTTGTAATGTATACATTTGCATTACAAAACTTTCTGAGTACGTGTCGAGATCCAATCAAGACATAGGCCCTCTTGCCTAAGAATAGCTCCCACTGTTTTCACAGTGTGCGAGACTCATCCTTCTTGCACATCTCATGATTGCAAGTGTACTCAATTTCCGTTATAAATATCTCTCATTGTTCTTTATTGCCTAGAACGATTCTAGAAAATCTACTTCTTAATTAACATTGCCACAATGGTATCTTACCATCCTAATGTGTTTTGATTATGGTTTTGTCGGAAACCATGCGCAATCTCAATTGTCAATTGTCACTTGTGTAACACCCTTACACAAAATTGCATCATAAACACTTTGCATCATAGCCTTAATGCTTCTGCAAGCACTTAAGGGTAATCTTTATGGCTTACTTCGTAAAGATTACTTAAATTTGATTTTGAAAACAATTCATCATACTCAAAGTATATGAAGTGTTACACATCATTACTTATTTAATTGATCCGGCAGCGGAAGCAAATGTAATCAATCAAATATGTGGATCTTATCAACGTAAGACTTCTTATTGACGCTAATATCATGTGGATTTATCTTCATAAATCCGGATATTAAAGATGTATTATAATACTCCAAAAGTCTTAAATCATTCTCAATGATCAGTATGTCATCCACATATAAGACTAATTAAAATTTCCGTAACTCCCACTAAACTTCATGTATAAAAACAACTTCTCGACTTATTGAGAAATGTTTTATCACATGATCAAAATGTTGATTCCAACTCATTGATGTCCTACTTAAGACTCTCTCTTAAGTTTCACATTATCTTAGGATTGTAAGAATCTATAAAACTCATGACATGTATTGAATACATTCCTTCCAATTGAAGAAGTGGGTTTTAGATTCACTCACTATGTATTTCATAATAATGAAACAGAATCCCTAAGAAGATCCAAATAGACTTTTCAACCAGTGCAAAACCCTTTACAACCAATCTTGCTTTGAAATCTCTCTTTATTAGTGCAAAACCCTTTGTCACTAATTAAGCCTTTTATTTCGGATTTTCATGGCTCTAAGCCTTGTATTGAGTTGTGACTTAAACACACTTATGTAAGTCATATGTTCATTACTTTCTAGAAGGAATCAACTTTGAATCAAACGATTTCTTTTGTAAGTTATAATCTCTTTACTTTCTTAAAAGTAGCATGAATTCATCATTTTCAACAAGTGATGAATTTTAACCTCCTAGGTTTTGAAGAAACAATGTTTTACACGAAACGTCTCAGGTAGCCAAGAAAGACCAGTTTCTTGCGACATAACATTCTCTGTGGTATTCTTTGTGGCTCTTGAATAATTTCTCCCACTCTGTCTTCTGGAAATAAACTTGTATTTTAGAAAGACAGTTTCACGAGCCGCAAACCCGTCGTACTCGTGATGATTGAAAAGGGAAAAATGAGCATTTGTTTCTTGTGAAAACTTACAAGCATGGTACCCTTACCATTTCATATCTCATATGATTCGATTTAGTGGAAAAATAATCTAGACAAAATGATAAAATCCCCAAAAGGATCAAGTAACTCAAAGTAACTTGATCGAAGTCCATACCTTATCGAATAGCGTTTGAATTCTTATCCAATCATACATTATCCCATAATGCGTGTTAAGAGAGATTAATTTGTGATACTATATCACAATTTATTTGGCTTATATCAAAGTCTTCACTTTGATAATCCCATCACGACTAAATCGTGATTCCTTGAACTCTTTGAAATTCTCCAAAGATTTCTCTATTTACCTTATTAAGTGAACATATTAGTGTCAACTTAAATCGTTGGTAAAAGATAATGATCAACCTATTTTGGATCGATGATTTACAACCTCGATCTCCTTTTCAACTAAAAGGCACGAGATATCTTGCTTTGAATACAAGATACGCATATACCATTAACAATCTAATGGTTTCAAGAATACTCGATAACTCTTTGCGTTAATCATTCCAGAATTTAAGGTTTAATCTTGGGTTACCAATTTGAGTCTTGCATCATCTTCATGATATATCATTCTAGTTTGGTTTAGAATATAATCACCTTGATGATGGGCTAGCCATACATCAAATCATGGTGTATAGGGTCACAAAAGTGAAACCTCTTTTGTATCTTTAACAAATTGTATTCTTATTTAGAGTTTATGTACTTAATAGTCACAATTAAGTACAACTCCAAACCCGAAAACCAGATTTAGTACACAATGACTCTATCTCTTGACTTCATTGTTGCTAGTCGTCATATTCTAATCATCCTATGTATCAAACATAATGATGAAAACCACCACCGGTTTCTAATATTGACGAAGTAATACTAGCAAAATTTATGTTTAATCAAATAAACATTTAACGAAGAAGGTCCCATTAGATGTCCCACAACTACCTTGTTGATTCTTCAATAATTTGGGGTAGTTTCCTTTCTAGTGTCCAATATTTAAGACAATGGAAACTTTATCGGTCGGGATTGATAGGTTTAGTATCGTCATTCTCAACAACTTTACCTTTAACATAACCTTGTATCAATTCCATTCTAATTTTACTTCTTTAACCACGTCCTCATCTTAACGGTTTAAGAGAATGCTCCCACTCATTTCAATGAGTCTTTACTTAGAGAAGCAAAGGTGAATCTTATAAAGATTACTCTGTTGGGAAATGTGTCCTCAACAATAGTGCGATCACATGATTTAAATATCATTATTAAATCTCATTTTAAGAATACATGTGGGATGTAATATTTTACAGTCAACTGGTCCACACATATCGGTAATGATTGGCTGACTAGAGTTTGACATTACTGTCGTGCGACGGTGGTGATCAGTTGAGCCCCTTAGGTCATACCTATAGGGAAATACTCTTAATTGATTATTTAATTAATCGTATACCGATACGAGTTAATTAAATTGCTTAAAATTGACGGATGATTTTGTGAGTATAATTTACGTATCTTATTGTAAATATGATTAAATGAGATACGATGCCGAGTAATCGAATTGTATCATTGCTCAGATGAAATTATTGTTTAAGGAAACAATTGAATTGAATGAATTATTATAAATACAATTTATTGTAATTTATAAATTGGTAAAATATTTTGGTACAAGTAATTATGAATTACTAAGTCGATTTTTGTATATGACGTATTTTTATTAATACCTTGATTTTTAATATGATAAAAATATATTGCATTGTAACATGTCATGTAACATGTAACATGTGACAAAATTGACAAATGACAAAATATAAAATGGACTTTCCATTTTATAAGTGCCGAAATATTAAGAGGGAGTTAGTGGAAAAATTATGTTTATTATTTTAATAAGAGAAAAACATAATTATTAAAGCCTAATCTCTAGCCATGTAAGCCTACAAGCTTTTGAGAAGAGCAAAATCTAAAGGCATTGGGCATGCTACCCAAGGCCATTTTTTCGGCCACCCTAAGGAAAGAAAAGGAGTTTTTCTTTTTCCAATTTCATTCATTCATAGAATACAATAATTTTCTAGTGTAAGAAAATTAATATCCTCTCTACATCTTATGAGATTTCTAGAGAAATAAATCACAAAATCCTCTTCTCTCTCAACCGAAATATATGAGAGAACAAAAATATTTTGTGTCAATATTTTTAAGCAAGACTAATTTTAATACTAGATCATATTATTTTAGTCTTTAAGATGTATTCCTTAGGTATATACTTTTGGGAGGGATTCTACATTTGAGTCCTTGTTCTTCCATTTGGAGAGCTCAAGAACAAGTGAGTAGGTGAACTCACTTGTGCCCATAAATCCGAAAATTACATGGTGAGATATAGATTTTTCCATCTCTTTAATTAATGTTTGCATGCATAAGACCTTTATTAATTTTATGACAAATTAATTTCGACATATAAGAGTATGTTAGTATGTATATGAATCTTCATTTCCTTCAATCGGTATCAAGAGCCACGGTTGTTTGCATGCAAATCGGTTAAAAGTTTTTCCGAGTTATAAGAATAACAAATAAAACTTGTAAAATTTGTGTTATTATGAGATATCACGAAATCAATCCATGCATGTTAATATTTCTGGTCCTAAAATGTTTTAGGATATTTTGGTTAATTTTTCGGATTTTTTATTGTTCATAATTTACAATAATGGCATTTAAATGTGATTTTATGAGTAAAAATGTCATTTTTGGTCTAAAATTAGCTATACTTCGAATTTTCACTTGGTTTTTTGGATATGTTGTCCCATATATTATTTTGAGATAACCTGTAAAGTTTCATAATTTTTGGACTTGTTATGCTCGAAAAATGGATTTTACATTTTTAAATTCGGATTTAGGTGTAAAATAGGTTAATATGAGATAAATTTCGAATCTGGTCATATAAATTTAGTATGTTGTCACATGCAATTTTATAAGATGTGTGTAAAATAATTGGCCTTATTGATATCTTTATGCATGATTTACGATTTTTTGAAGAAAAATGACATAAATAGTGACATTATTAATGAAATATTGATAAAACATGCTCTATGACTAAAGAAAAACATGATATGTTGCATTTTATTGTCTTTTTCAGATCTAAAATTGAAAAGTTAATGAATATATTTTTCCATGTTTTTATGATTATTTTCTTAAAAATCGATAAACCGCAACATTGTTTTTCCGGTAAATTTTCGAAATTTTTAACCTAATATTTTGAACATTATGAGTGTAATGGAAATTTTCCAGAATGTTCATGAGTTTAAATTTCAAATTTCAAATTTATTTGAAATTTTGTGATTTATTTGAAGTTTAATAGCTTATTTTTGTAATTTTTGGTCCATTTATGAACAATTTTGTTAATATGGGTTAATTATGGTCAAATTATTAGTGAAGACTATATTTTGAGTCCTAAGAGGTTAGGGTAATTAACTTATGCATAAATATGAGTTTATGTATTTTTGTGATTATAAAATGTTGAAATCACGCAAATCCGTAAAAACCGAGTAATATACGATATTGGCTTATTAAAGGCGATTTAGCATAAAATTGAGCATGTTCATACATATTTTAATGCTGCATTTTCTTTATGATTGTCATAATTTTAATTTATGTAATTTTTGAAATTATGTAATTTTACTTAGTATGGCCTTAGATTTTAATTGGTATTTCCCGAAATGTATGGGAATATCGATTCGGTTGTAATTTTATTGTGATCTCGTATCACCGTTTTGTAATTTAATAGATTTATTTTATTTTAGTTACAAATGTATAATAGGAAATTATGTAATTTGCTATGTAATTTTATTCATTCCGGAGTTCCCAAAGACGGATTTCTTCAAGAATGGCGATACATAAAGACGGTGTTACCTCGAGATGCGTGCCACAACCGAAGTTCAAGGGACCAATGGAGTTGGTTTCCGAATATGTAATAGTTAAATAGTTTTTCTATTTTAGGAAAGGCCATACTAGGATTTATTTATTTTATGCTTGCATTTTATTTTATGTCACATGCATCGCTAAATCGCCATAACTAAAACATGCATCCTTATTTCATCGAGTTTTTCGACCGTGTCAATTAAAATTATCGTAGTTCACCGCTTTAGTTCACTTAAAACGTGATAGATAATAAATTGACATGACCTCTCGCTAAAACAATTAATTGACACATAGCCTTACCAAATAGTAGAAACCATGAAAACCTATTTCGCGAGGGAGTGCGCTCGGCTACCCCGGGGTACAAACCTTGTTACGTAGGGGAAGTGGGTGATGAATGTTAATCCACCGAATTCATGTTGATAAGGGATGTATCGGCCACACCGTGCCCAAGTTAATGTGGGTTTGGATAATGGACACATTTATTCGAAATTTGGATTGAACTCAACAAAAGTAATTGATAAGGGTTGCATCGGCTACCCCGTGCCCTTGTTGATGTGTTTTGGGCTATAGATAAACATTAGAGTAAGTTTATCGACCAAGAGTTCTAAAAGTAGAATCGATTAAAAAGTTAATCTACCGAGTTATATTAATGAAGGTTGCATCGGCTACCCCGTGCCTAAGTTGATATGAATTTGGGTCTTGGAATCATTTATCATAGTTGGGTAGAGGTCACTATGTAAATGCTTTACTTGTTTTTCAAGTATTAATAAAACGATAAATGTTAAGTTTTCCACTATTCCGTTATTATTGTTCTATTTCTTTACCACTATTCATATACGGTATCATTTCGTTTTTGATTCAAATCTCCATTAAAACATCGTAACTAAAGACAAAATATGAATTTTCTTCTAAAGACCTCGTACGAACCATTGCTAAGGATCTCTTGTAAAGAGTGTAGATTAAAGTTATTCATTATCAAACAGGTTTTTGATTCTTGACTAACACATCTACTTACAATGGATTATTTTTCCATGTACTTAATTGAATTAAGTACCTTGAAGCGATAAATTGTTTTGGTAATTAGTTTTGTCAGAATTCGTAATTGACCAAAATAACGCAACCACTTCAATGAAAGTTTTAAGACTAAAACGAACAAATGAAGAGTAATCTTCATGAATTCAATTTTGCTTCTCAAAGCAAAGACTCATTGAAATGAGTGGGAGCATTCTCTTAAACCGTTAAGATGAGGACGAGGTTCAAGAAGTAAAGATTATAATGGAATTGATACAAGGTAATGTTAAAGGTAAAGTTGTTGAGAATGACGATACTAAACCTATCAATCCCGACTGATAAAGTTTCCATTGTCTTAAATGTTGGACACGAGAAAGGAAACTACCCCAAATTATTGAAGAATCAACAAATTAGTTGTGGGACATCTAATAGGATCTTCTTCTTTAAATGTTTATATGATTAACATAAAATTTTGCTAGTACTACTTCGTCAATATTAGAAACCTAGGAGGTTTTCATCATTGTGTTCGTTACATAAGATGATTAGAATATGACGACTAGCATCAATAATGTCGAGAGATAGAGTAATTGTGTACTCAATCTAGTTTTTGGATTTAAAGTTGTACTTAATTATGACTATTAAGTGCATAAACTCTAAATAAGAATATAAACTTGTTAAGATACAAAAGAGGTTTTCTCTTTTGTGACCCTATACACCACGATTTGATGTATGGCTAGCCCATTATCAAGGTGATTATATTCTAAACCAAACTAGAATGATATATCATGTAGATGATGTAAGATTCAAATTGGTAACCCAAGATTAAACCTTAAATTTTGGAATGATGAACGCAAAGAGTTATCGAGTACTCTTGAAACCATTAGATTGTTAATGGTATATGCGTATCTTGTATTCAAAGCAAGATGTCTCGTGCCTTTTTGGTTGAAAAGGAGATCGAGGTTATAAATCATCGATCCAAAATAGGTTGATCATCATCTTTTACCAACGATTTAAGTTGACACTAGTGTGTTCACTTAATAAGGTAAATAGAGAAATCTTTGAAAAAGTTCAAGAGTTCAAGGAATCACGATTTAGTTGTGATGGGATTATCAAAGTGAAGACTTTGATATAAGCCAAAGGAAATGTGATATAGTATCACAAGTTAATCTCTCTTAGCACGCATTATGAAATAATGTGTGGATGGATAAGAAATCAAACTCTATTCGATATGGTTTGAACTTCGATCAAGTTACTTTGAGTTACTTGATCCTTTTGGGGATTTTATCATTTTGTCTAGATTATTTTTCCACTAAATCGAATCATATGAGATATGAAATGGTAAGGGTACCATGGTTGTAAGTTTTCACAAGAAACAAATGCTCATTTTTCCCTTGCAATTATGTAACACCCCCATTTATTTAAGGGCCTGAACTAGGACTCCTCAGATAAAGAAGGGCGTTACCATCTCGGAAATCCGAGGCAGTAGATAACAAAGGGAAAGATAACAGTACTTTAAATTAAAAAGGTTATAATGTTTACAACGGAATTAACACATGTCTTAAATAAAAATAAAGTCTGACAACTAAACAAAATAAAGGTGAGCTAGCTCTAAGTCGGCAGTGATCCATGCTCTCTCCCCGCCAGGCTCCCAATGTCTCAACAACTGTCAAATCTGCTCCCCATAAAAGGATCATCACGGGCATACACGAATACACAGAGTCAACCGCGAGGTTGAGTAGGTAATACGATATAATAAAGAATGCAATGCTATGCTCCTCCAATCAACTCCATCACACACATCCCCGGCACGCCCAGCCATACCGATCCCCGGTAGACTATATATATCGACCGTAGTCGATCCGCCCGCTTCGCAAGTGGGAGGACACCAGGGCAAGTCTGCGCAGAACCCGCCCGGGGCCTTAATCACAACAAATCTCATCTCCTCCAACTCCAACTCCAATGCAAATGCAATGCATGAAATATATGAAACAAAATGCTCAACAAAGTTAAACAAGATTATTAGGTGTGTCACACAATCACCAAACATATCAACTCTTTATAATCATAATAATTCAATCAGTGTATTCCCCTACCTCAAATAGCGGTGATAAGCTAACTGCAGATCAGAAGTATTCCACCCGAAACTCGCCACCTAAACATATATATATATAACACAATTAATTCTCTTACTAATCCCGTTCCCATACTCAAAAGTTACTATAAGTAGAAACTTTCCCAATTTAGAAATTACTAAAAATATAAGTTACTAAAAATAGAAAGTTTCCTAAAATGGGAAGTTTCCCAAAATAGCAATTACCAAAAGAATAGCCAGTTACTAACAATAGTAATTTTCCCGAAATAGACTCCCGACTCAATAGTTTAAATATACTATTCCGTCACCGCTACTTAAGATTAACTTAATAATCAAACTAAAAATGTAAATATTAGAAGTATACACAATTCCCGACTCATTAAAATAAAACCCGTAACAAAACAATTTCAAAAACAACGCACCATACAACACACGCACACTCCCTTTTCAACCCGTCACAACCGCCCCTCAACCACCAATCCTCACCGCCGACCACCAGGCCTGACACCAGGTCTGGCCTGGTCACCTCCCACCACCACCAACGTGGTCGACCCACGCCGGCGGTCCTAGCCACCACCACAAAACCCCCTGCCTGTGTTCCTGCCGCCACAAAACACCATGAACAGCCCCCCTTTTTAACCCGACAGCCACCACGACACTCCCCTGCCACCCTACCAACCACCACCATTGCCACCACCGTCGCACGGCGACTCTGACACACGTGGCACCACCGATTCGACCTCCCCCGAGTCCACGGTGGTGCCACCCCTTTTCCTATGTCTGAAATGCTACCCAAATACACCCCACCGACCCCGACACCTAAACACCACCACTGCAACCACCACCAGCAACGACCACCACTCTAACCACCACCACCCGACTCGACTCTACACCCACAACACATCTCACCACCCCACGACCACCACAACAATCCCTAAAAGACGCATAACACAATACAAAACAGTGGGACAGAAAAGAAAACGAGAACCCTTACCTATGACGGCCGTCGACCTGTGCTTTTCCGGCCAGAACAACCACCAACGACCACTAGCAAAGACTCCCCTGGACTCCTGGCAGACCCTACTACCTCCACACTCACCGGCGTGCTCTCTTTGGCCGTGTACAAAGCTTAAACGAGAGAGGAAAGAGGGGTTGTTGTTTTGTGTTGTCAAAATGACGGTAGGGAGAGAGATAGGGTTTTAAAGGTGTATTAGGGTTTGTTTTTAGGGTTTGGTGAGGTAAAATGGTAGGTGGGTAAATGGGTAGTAAGTGGGTAAATGGGCTATGACCTCTCGACCCAAAATGCCACTCAATTATAAACCCGACTCATCTCGCGATATAAATTAAACAATTCTTTTTACGCATTTACCATTACTTTTACGCTACCATAAAAACAATAAAACTCGCCCGAACGATAATAAAATACGGGGTATTACAGTCTTCCCCCCTTAAAAGAACTTCGTCCCGAAGTTCGCCCCCATACCAAACATGTCATACGAAAATATAAAAGACATCTCGTATAACTAACACGGTCAAACACACTACTAGACTACATAAACACGAAATGTTACATTCTACCCTCCTAAAAAGAAAGTTACGTCCCGTAACTTACCTCAAGCGAACAGATGTGGATAGCTCTCTCTCATCGCGGCCTCGGTTTCCCAGGTAGCCTTCTCCGCTTTATGATTAGACCACAACACTTTCACTAAAGCAGTCTCTCCGTGCCTGGTCTTTCTAACCTTCCTGTCCAAGATCTCCTTAGGCGTCTCGATGTAAGTCAACTGCTCGTCCACCTCGACCACATCATGGCTCAAAATGTGCGAAGGGTCACTCATATATCTCCGTAGCTGAGAAACATGGAAGACATTATGTACCCTGGCTAAAGCTGGGGGTAAAGCTAGCCGATATGCCACTTCCCCAATTCTATCCAGGATCTCGTATGGCCCAATAAACTTCTGGCTCAACTTTCCCCGCTTCCCGAATCTCATCACTCCTTTCATCGGAGATACTCTAAGAAGTACTTTCTCCCCCACCTGGAAAGAAATGTCGCTTCTCCTAGCATCAGCGTAGCTCTTCTGCCGGTCCTGGGCAGCCCTCATCTTCTGTCGAATGATCTGCACCTGTTCAACCATCTCCTGAATCATCTCTGGTCCCAAAACTACCGCATCAGCTCGATCATCCCAACACACAGGACTCCTACACTTCCTGCCATACAAAGCCTCGAATGGAGCCATCCCAATACTAGCGTGGTAACTGTTGTTGTATGAAAACTCAATCAACCCCAGTCTATCCTCCCAAGACCCGCCGAACTCCAAAACACAAGCCCTCAACATGTCCTCGAGTGTCTGAATAGTCCTCTCTGTCGACCATCCGTAGCCGGATGAAAAGCGGTGCTCATCTTTAATCGAGTACCCATTAGTGATCGTAACTCCCGCGAATTTGGATAGAAACCTGGAGTCTCTATCGGAAATGATGTCCTTGGGTACACCATGCAGCTTCACCACATACTGCACATAAGCCTTGGCCAACTCAGCTTTACTCCAAGTATCCTTCATGGGGATAAAGTGAGCCGACTTGGTTAGTCTATCCACGATCACCCAAATCATATTGTTACCTTTCTGTGTTCGAGGCAGCCCAACAATGAAATCCATGGAAATGCTTTCCCACTTCCACTCCGGCACATCTAAAGGTTGAACCTTCCCTTGCGGTCTCTTATGTTCACCCTTCACTCTCTGGCAAGTCAAGCATCGAGCTACGAACTCAGCAACTTCCCTCTTCATATTCGGCCACCAAAAGGTCTTCTTGAGGTCCTTGTACAGCTTATCTCCCCCAGGATGAACCGAGTATGGCGTGGCATGTGCCTCAGTAAGAATCTTCCTTTTCAGCTCATCATTATCCGGAACACACCACCGTCCTCCAAACCTCAGACTACCATCAGCGTGGATAACAAACCCGGAATCATCCCCGATTCGCTTTCTTCTCTTGTCTTTGCGCCACTTCGAATTCTAGCATCGACTTTCTCAGAACTCTCGATCTCCTCATATAACTCTGGCTCAACGGTCAAGTCCCCAAGAATCTCTCCTCTCCGGATCATGTGGATTCCCATCTCCCGCAGCTCATTATGCAACCTCACCCTAGATCTGGCACTGCTCAAAGCATGTATGGATTTCCTGCTTAAGGCATCGGCTACAACATTCGCTTTCCCTTCATGATAAAGTATTTCCATGTCATAGTCGCCGATTAATTCGATCCATCTCCTCTGTCTCATGTTCAACTCCTTTTGTGTGTAAATGTACTTTAAACTCTTGTGATCGGAGAACACTTTGAAGGTAGCCCCATAAAGGTAATGTCGCCATAGTTTGAGCGCGAACACCACTGCCCCCAACTCCAGATCATGAGTAGGGTAATTCTCCTCATAGGTCTTCAATTGTCGAGAAGCATAAGCGATTACTTTCCCGTTTTGCATCAATACGCACCCCAGACCCTTCTTGGAAGCATCAGTATACACCTCGAAATTATCATTCCCATCTGGTAGAGCAAGTATAGGAGCTGTAGTGAGACGTTCTTTGAGGGTTAAAAACGCCTCCTCACAACTCTCATCCCAAACAAACCTGTTCTCCTTCCGCATTAATGACGTCAATGGCTTTGCGATCTTTGAGAAGTCCTTGACAAATCTGCGATAATAACCTGCTAGCCCCAAGAAGCTTCGGATCTCACCCACATTCTTAGGACTCTGCCATCTCGTCACTGCCTCAATCTTACTAGGATCAACTGAAACCCCTTCCTTGGAAATCACATGGCCCAGAAAAGCAACTTTCTTCAACCAGAACTCGCACTTGCTCAGCTTGGCATATAACTGGTTCTCCTCCAAGGTTTTCAAGACTAGCCTCAAATGTTCCTCATGTTCCTCCTCATTCTTGGAGTATACCAGGATGTCATCGATGAATACCACCACGAACTTGTCCAGGTAAGGACTGAACACTCGATTCATCAGGTCAATAAACACTGCTGGCGCATTAGTCAACCCAAATGGCATGACCACGAACTCATAGTGCCCGTATCTTGTTCTGAAAGCGGTCTTAGGTATATCCTCGTTCTTAATTCTCAACTGGTGATACCCTGACCTCAAATCGATCTTAGAGAAAACTCCGGCTCCACTTAATTGATCAAACAAATCATCGATTCTTGGCAAAGGATAACGGTTCTTGATGGTCACATTGTTCAACTCACGGTAATCCACGCAAAGTCTCAAGCTTCCATCTTTCTTCTTGACAAACAGCACTGGTGCTCCCCAAGGTGAAACACTAGGTCGTATGTAACCTTTCTCAGCTAGCTCATCCAACTGCTTCTTCAATTCCTCCATCTCTTTCGGCCCCATACGATAAGGTGGTTTAGAAATCGGCCCTGTTCCTGGCTTCAGATCAATGGAAAAGTCCACTTCTCTTTTCGGTGGTAACCCTGGAATGTCCTCCGGAAATACATTCTCGAACTCCCTCACCACTGGAATCTCAGACACCTTAAGGGTCTCCGACTCACTATCCCACATCTGGCACAAGATTAACTGATCCCCTTTCCTCAGACTCGACTTTAGGGTGTTAACAGATATGAATTTGACTCTTGGCTTGACCACATACCCCTTATAAGACACCCTAGTTCCCTTAGGTCCCCTCAAAGAGATTTTCTTCTGATAGCAGTCGATAAAAGCCTTGTACTTCCCTAACCAGTCCATCCCCAGAATCACCTCGAAACCCCCCAAGGGAAACTCTATAAGGTCACCGTGAAACACCACCTCTCCGATCTGGATTGGTACCCCAGTGTAGACTCTATCACAAGACACCGACTCCCCCGAAGGTACCACTACCGAATCAACAATTCTATCATATGACTTAAGATTCAAGACTCTGGCATGTTCCGCGGATATAAAAGAATGTGTAGCTCCGGAATCAAACAACACAAAGGTGGATTTAGAGTTAACAGGAAAAGTACCAGTCACAACATGTGCATCCTCCTTTGCTGCTTCCTTCCCCATGGCAAAGAGCTTGCCACTGGACTTAGCTCCGCATCGACTCGATGAAGCGGTATTGGATTGCTTGTTCCCCTCGTTACTCGGTTCCTCCGAAATTACCACCCCGCCGGCCTGGTTTTGCCGACTACGGTTCGATAGTTGTTGTAGCTTCCTTGATAATTGTTACTTGCCCCAGATCGGGCACCTCCTCCATAGCCAGTGTTAGGAGTACGGTAGCTGCTGAATCCTGATCCCACTGTCCGAGACCCACTGAACCCACATGTAGGTGTCCGGAAGCCCCCAGATTGGCTCCCTCCAGAACTTCGGCACTCAAACTTCCTGTGTCCCAACTTCCCACACCCAAAACAAGTGATCCTGGACGCATTACCTCCAAGACTAGCACCTCTGAAACTGCCTCCGCTTTGGTTCCTCATCCCCCCAGGGGCACTATTGGTGGAGTACCCACTGAACTTGCCTGAATTCGGCTTCTTGGCCCATGTATTATCACTGACAGTTTCCGACTTCCTCTTCTCAGCTTTTCCTTTCTTATCCTCTTTGATCTGGTCGGAGAGCCTTTTAGCAGCACCAGCCCTCAGATAGATGTCCTGAACGGTGGTAGGTGGAGCTGCCGTGAGTCTCTTTTTGATATCCACCGTCAAACCCCTCTCAAACCTCATAGCCAGCATGGTCTCGTTCTTTGCAAATTCATCGATGTATGATGCCAACAGTCGGAACTTCCTATGGTATGTTTCCACTGTCATGTCCTCTGTCATCTTAAATGTATCAAACTCCTCTCTCGACTTAGCTTTCCCGAACTCGGCATGAACTGATCCGTTAATATCACTTGAAATTCTAACCAAGACACGTATCCTTCCTCAATATCCCTAGCAACATGTCGAATCTCCGCCTTGTTCCTATTCCACCACTCCCCAGCTGTAGCCCTGAGGTAGTGTGCAGCCTGGTCTACTTGCAGTTCTTCAGGACAAGCTATCAGTTCGAATAGGTTGGTGAACTCCCGACACCAATCTCCCAGCAAGTGAGGTTCCCCCTCCCCAGTGAAGATGGTAGGGTTATGCCTCGCCACTATTGTACTCATCTTGGCAGGGTCCATTCTTTTGGCTTTTAGGGCCTCATTCTCAGCCAGTAGTTGATCTAACTCTTCCTGGGTGATGTTCACAGCCGTGTTCCTTCTTGGAGGCATGACTACAATGGAGAATTTTAGGAATTAGCTGCAACACAAAACACTTTGGTAATTCTAGCCAATTCTTTTACTCTTATCTTACTTGTCTATCTAGCATGGCTTAGGGATCACATAACCGCATATCACTAGACATAGCCTTCTGACACAACTTAATAGATGTATAAGTATAAATCAACCTTAAAACATGCAAAGTATTATGCCACAACCTACTATCAACTTTTTATGCAACAATTATCATATCAATCAGTTAATACTTAGGCAATAATATATGGAGTTATGCTCAATATCATGCAACTTCTCTACCCTTCCTCTCATATGCACTCGGGGTTCCCGGTCGATGAGAGGGCCATTGGTCGGTGTGAGGGGGCCCTAACTCATCCCTTACCTTTAGTGTGCTCCTAACAGTTTTGTCCCGGGGTTCATTTTATTTAGACTCTTCTTATATTCATTGGATTCATTGGTTTAGGCCTGAAGATCGTTCGCTCTGATACCACTTTGTAACACCCCCATTTATTTAAGGGCCTGAACTAGGACTCCTCAGATAAAGAAGGGCGTTACCATCTCGGAAATCCGAGGCAGTAGATAACAAAGGGAAAGATAACGATTTTAAATTAAAAAGGTTATAATGTTTACAACGGAATTAACACATATCTTAAATAAAAATAAAGTCTGACAACTAAACAAAATAAAGGTGAGCTAGCTCTAAGTCAGGTGATCCATGCTCTCTCCCTGCCAGCTCCCAATGTCTCAACAACCTGTCAATCTGCTCCCCATAAAAGGATCATCACAGGCATACACGAATACACAGAGTCAACCGCGAGGTTGAGTAGGTAATACGATATAATAAAGAATGCAATGCTATGCTCCTCCAATCAACTCCATCACACACATCCCAAGACGCCCACCATATACCGATCCCCGGCAGACTATATATATCGACCGTAGTCGATCTGCCCGCTCGCAGGGCGGAGGACACCAGGGCAAGTCTGCGAACCCGCCTGGGCCTTAATCACAACAAATCTCATCTCCTCCAACTCCAACTCCAATGCAAATGCAATGCATGAAATATATGAAACAAAATGCTCAACAGGTTAAACAAGATTATTAGGTGTGTCACACAATCACCAAACATATCAACTCTTTATAATCATAATAATTCAATCAGTGTATTCCCCTACCTCAAATAGCGGTGATAAGCTAACTGCAGATCAGAAGTATTCCACCCGAAACTCGCCACCTAAACATATATATATATAACACAATTAATTCTCTTACTAATCCCGTTCCCATACTCAAAAGTTACTATAAGTAGAAACTTTCCCAATTTAGAAATTACTAAAAATATAAGTTACTCAAAAAAGAAAGTTTCCTAAAATGGGAAGTTTCCCAAAATAGCAATTACCAAAAGAATAGCCAGTTACTAACAATAGTAATTTTCCCGAAATAGACTCCCGACTCAATAGTTTAAATATACTATTCCGTCACCGCTACTTAAGATTAACTTAATAATCAAACTAAAAATGTAAATATTAGAAGTATACACAATTCCCGACTCATTAAAATAAAACCCGTAACAAAACAATTTCAAAAACAACGCACCATACAACACACGCACACTCCCTTTTCAACCCGTCACAACCGCCCCTCAACCACCAATCCTCACCGCCGACCACCAGGCCTGACACCAGGTCTGGCCTGGTCACCTCCCACCACCACCAACGTGGTCGACCCACGCCGGCGGTCCTAGCCACCACCACAAAACCCCCTGCCTGTGTTCCTGCCGCCACAAAACACCATGAACAGCCCCCCTTTTTAACCCGACAACCACCACGACACTCCCCTGCCACCCTACCAACCACCACCATTGCCACCACCGTCGCACGGCGACTCTGACACACGTGGCACCACCGATTCGACCTCCCCCGAGTCCACGGTGGTGCCACCCCTTTTCCTATGTCTGAAATGCTACCCAAATACACCCCACCGACCCCGACACCTAAACACCACCACTGCAACCACCACCAGCAACGACCACCACTCTAACCACCACCACCCGACTCGACTCTACACCCACAACACATCTCACCACCCCACGACCACCACAACAATCCCTAAAAGACGCATAACACAATACAAAACAGTGGGACAGAAAAGAAAACGAGAACCCTTACCTATGACGGCCGTCGACCTGTGCTTTTCCGGCCAGAACAACCACCAACGACCACTAGCAAAGACTCCCCTGGACTCCTGGCAGACCCTACTACCTCCACACTCACCGGCGTGCTCTCTTTGGCCGTGTACAAAGCTTAAACGAGAGAGGAAAGAGGGTTGTTGTTTTGTGTTGTCAAAATGACGGTAGGGAGAGAGATAGGGTTTTAAAGGTGTATTAGGGTTTGTTTTTAGGGTTTGGTGAGGTAAAATGGTAGGTGGGTAAATGGGTAGTAAGTGGGTAAATGGGCTATGACCTCTCGACCCAAAATGCCACTCAATTATAAACCCGACTCATCTCGCGATATAAATTAAACAATTCTTTTTACGCATTTACCATTACTTTTACGCTACCATAAAAACAATAAAACTCGCCCGAACGATAATAAAATACGGGGTATTACAAATTATCACGTGCACGACGGGTTTGCGGCTCATGAAGCTGTCTTTCTAAAATACAAGTTTATTTCTAGAAGACAGAGTGGGAGAAATTATTCAAGAGCCACAAAGAATGTTATATCGCAAGAAACTGGTCTTTCTTGGCTACATGAGACGTTTTGTGTAAGACATTGTTTCTTCAAAACCTAGGAGGTTAAGTTCGTCACTTGTTAAAAATGATGAATTCGTGCTACTCTTAAGAAAGTAAAGAGCTTATAACTTACAAAACAAATTGTTTGATTCAAGTTGATTACTTCTAGAAAGTAATGAACATATGACTTACATAAGAGTGGTTAAGTCACAACTCAATACAAGGCTTAGAGCCATGAAAATCCGAAACAAAAAGGCTTGATTAGTGACAAAGGGTTTTGAACTAATAAAGAGATATTTCAAAGCAAGATTGATTGCAAAGGGTTTTGCACTAATTGAAATACTTAAGTCTATTTGGATCTTCTTGGGGATTATATATCATTATGAGATATATAGCGAGTGAATCTAAAACCCACTTCTTCAATAGAAGGAATGTATTCAATACATGTCATGAGTTTTAGTAGATTCTTGCAATCCTAAGATAATGTGAAACTTAAGAGAGGGTCTTAAGTAGGACATCAATGAGTTAGAATCAACGTTTTGATCATGTGATAAAACATTTCTCGATAAGTCGAGAAGTTGTGTTTATACATGGAGTTTAGTGGGAGTTACAGAATTTTTAATTAGTCCGATATGTGGATGACATATTGATCATTGAGAATGATTTAAGACTTTTGGAGTATTATAATACATCTTTATTATCCGGATTTATGAAGATAAATCCACATGATATTAGCGTCAATAAGAAGTCTTATGTTGATAAGATTCATGACTAGTTCAATTAATTTGAACATATTTGATTGATTCCATTTGCTTCCGCTGCCGGATCAATTAAATGAGTAATGATGTATAACACTTCATATGCTTTGAGTATGATGAATTGTTTTCAAAATCGAATTTAAGTAATCTTTACCAAGTAAGCTATAAAGATTACCCTTAAGTGCATGCAAAAGCATTAAGGAAGTAAAGCAAAGTGTTTATGATGCAATTTTGTGTAAGGGTGTTACACAAGTGACAATTGACAATTGAGGTTGCGCATGGTTTCCGACAAAACCATAATCAAAACATATTAGGATGGTTAAGATACCATTGCGGCTATGTTAATTAAGAAGTAGATTTTCTAGAATCGTTCTAGGCAATAAAGAACAATGAGAGATATTTATAACGGAAATTGAGTACACTTGCAATCATGAGATGTGCAAGAGGATGAGTCCCGCACACTGTGAAAACAGTGGGAGCTATTCTTAGGCTAGAGGACCTATGTTTTGATTGGATCTCGACACGTACTCAGAAAGTTTTGTGATGGAAATGTATACATTACAAAGGAAAACGAGTATGTAGTAAGGTTGAGTAAGGTACAAGAAGTTGATAAAACCTACTAACCAAAGCCTTCTCAAAGGCTAAACATGATGAGTCATGTCATTTCAATGAATTGAAATTAACAACTACATGCAAGATCAAATTAGATTATAGAATATGAAATAGTAATCAGGCATTGACTATTCATATGTGATAATCGCATTTGTCGTTCGAGTTTTTCTTTAAAAACTCCTTTTATACTTTGTTACATCCAAACGGGTTGTAGTGACAATTGAACCCCGTTAAAGTGAACACGGATTAACATTGTATTCGCCCATAGTCACTTGTATGAGGTGACGTCTCGAAGTGACTAGAGTGTGATGCGATTGATGGCAAGTTCAAATGACATAGAGTCATGTGAGATGACTAGTCGATCACATAGGCGATCATTAGGAACTTTTTGTCGGGCCTAATGACCGCTTATAGAGTTCTGGCAAATTTATATAGCCTGGTCCTGGCGAGAGCTGCTATAGTATTCAAATGAGTCGATTCTTTTGACTAAAGACTATTCACCTAAGATGGCTCGGTTTCAGATTAACTTTGATTTGTGTTACTACGACCTTCGTAAATGGGGTCAAATGGGCATATTTTGGGTTATGATGGATGTGGCTAGTCGAAGGGAATGAGTGCGATAGGAATTGTCCATCCCCTTGTCAGGGTTAAAACAATATCTCAGGGCCACTCGAGGAGTAATGAACTGGAAATGCGTGGCCACGCTCGGAAGGTATCTATGATAGATAAATCCGGTCAATCAGTTATTCTCCAGATCGAGGAAACCACTCTCGATATGATCACTTGCAAGTACGACCTGAAAGACACCTTGCATTGAGTGGGAGATAGTAATAGGACAAGAGAATCAGTGACGCACACTTGTCGAGGACAAGTGGGAGATTGTTGGGAAATGTGTCCTCAACAATAGTGCAATCACATGATTTAAATATCATTATTAAATCTCATTTTAAGAATACATGTGGGATGTAATATTTTACAACAATCGGTCCACACATATCGGTAATGATTGGCTGACTAGAGTTTGACATTACTGTCGTGCGACGGTGGTGATCAGTTGATCCCCTTAGGTCATACCTATAGGGAAATACTCTTAATTGATTATTTAATTAATCGTATACCGATACGAGTTAATTAAATTGCTTAAAATTGACGGATGATTTTGTGAGTATAATTTACGTATCTTATTGTAAATATGATTAAATGAGATACGGTCTGAGTAATCGAATTGTATCATTGCTCAGATGAAATTATTGTTTAAGGAAACAATTGAATTGAATGAATTATTATAAATACAATTTATTGTAATTTATAAATTGGTAAAATATTTTGGTACAAGTAATTATGAATTACTAAGTCGATTTTTGTATATGACGTATTTTTATTAATACGTTGATTTTTAATATGATAAAAATATATTGCATTGTAACATGTCATGTAACATGTAACATGTGACAAAATTGACAAATGACAAAATATAAAATGGACTTTCCATTTTATAAGTGCCGAAATATTAAGAGGGAGTTAGTGGAAAAATTATGTTGATTATTTTAATAAGAGAAAAACATAATTATTAAAGCCTAATCTCTAGCCATGTAAGCCTACAAGCTTTTGAGAAGAGCAAAATCTAAAGGCATTGGGCATGCTACCCAAGGCCATTTTTTCGGCCACCCTAAGGAAAGAAAAGGAGTTTTTCTTTTTCCAATTTCATTCATTCATAGAATACAATAATTTTCTAGTGTAAGAAAATTAATATCCTCTCTACATCTTATGAGATTTCTAGAGAAATAAATCACAATATCCTCTTCTCTCTCAACTGAAATATATGAGAGAACAAAAATATTTTGTGTCAATATTTTTAAGCAAGACTAATTTTAATACTAGATCATATTATTTTAGTCTTTAAGATGTATTCCTTGGGTATATACTTTTGGGAGGGATTCTACATTTGAGTCCTTGTTCTTCCATTTGGAGAGCTCAAGAACGTGAACTCACTTGTGCCCATAAATCCGAAAATCACATGGTGAGATATAGATTTTTCCATCTCTTTAATTAATGTTTGCATGCATAAGACCTTTATTAATTTTATGACAAATTAATTTCGACATATAAGAGTATGTTAGTATGTATATGAATCTTCATTTCCTTCATACTCTTCAATTCAATCGTTTTAGTCTTAAAACTTTCATTGAAGTGGTTGCGTTATTTTGGTCAATTACGAATTCTGAGAAAACTAATTACCAAAACAATTTATCGCTACAAGGTACTTAATTCAATTAAGTATATGAAACATAATCCATTGTAAGTAGAAGTGTTAGTCAAGAATCAAAAACCTGTTTGATAATGAATAACTTTAATCTATACTCTTTACAAGAGATCCTTAGCAATGGTTCATTCGAGGTCTTTAGAAGAAATTTCAAATTTTGTCTTTAGATACGATGTTTTAATGGAGTTTTGAATCGAAATGATATCGTATATGAATTGTGGCAAAGAAATAGAACAATATAACAACGGAATAGTGGAAAACTTAACGTTTATCGTTTTATTAATACTTGTAAACAACAAGTAAAGCATTTACATAGTGATTTCTACCCAACTATGATAAATGATTCCAAGACCCAAATTCATATCGACTTAGGCACGGTATGGCCGATGAAACCCTTATCAATATAACTCGGTGGATTAACGTTTTAATCGATTCTACTTTTAGAACTCTTGGTCGATAAAATTACTCTAATAATTATCTATAGCCCAAAACACATCCGACAAGGGCACGGTATGGCCGATGAAACCCTTATCGAAAAACTTTTGTTGAGTTCAATCCAAATTTCGAATAAATGTGTCCATGATCCAAATCCACATCAACTTGGGCACGGTATGGCCGATGAAACCCTCATTAACATGAACACGGTGGATTAACATTCATCACCCACTTCCCCTACATAACAAGGTTTGTACCCCGGTAGGGCCGAGTGCACTCCCTCGCGAAATAGGTTTTCATGGTTTCTACTATTTGGTAAGGCTATGTCTCAATTAATTGTTTTAGCGAGAGGTCATGTCAATTTATTATCTATCTCGTTTTAAGTGAACTAAAGCGGTGAACTACGATAATTCTAATTGACACAGTCGATGAACTCGATTAGATGATGATGCATGTTTTAGTTATGGCGATTTAGCGATGCATGTGACATATAAATAAAATGCAAAGCATAAAAATAAATCCTAGTATGGCCTTCCTAAAATAGAAAATCTAATTAACTATTACATATTCGGAAACCAACTCCATTGGTCCCTTGAACTTCGGTTGTGGCACGCATCTCGAGGTAACACCGTCTTTATGTATCGCCATCTTGAAGAAATCCGTCTTTGGGAACTCCGAAATGAATAAAATTGCATAATAAATTACATAATTTCCTATTATACATTTGTAACTATAATAAAATAAATCTCTTAAATTACAAGACGGTGATACGAGATCACAATAAAATTACAACCGAATCGATATTCCCATACATTTCGGGTAATACCAATTAAAAACTAAGGCCATACTAAGTAAAAATTACATAATTCAAAATTACATAAATAAAATTATGACAATCATAAAGAAAATGCAGCATTATAATATGTATGAACATGCCCAATTTTATGCTAAATCGCCTTTAATTAGCCAATATCGTATATTACTCGGTTTTTACGGATTTGCCTGATTTCAACATTTTATAATCACAAAAATTACATAAATTCATATTTATTCATAAGTTAATTACCCTAACCTCTTAGGACTCAAAATTTAGTCTTCACTAATTATTTGACCATAATTAACTCATATTACTAAAATATGTTCATAATGGACTTAAAATTATAATAAAATGCTATAAACTTCAAATAAATAACAAAATTTCAAATAAATTTGAAATTTGAAATTTAAACTCATGAACATTCTGGAAAAATACCATGACACTCATAATGTTCAAAAAACTTAGGTTAAAAATTTCGAAATTTATACGGAAAAACAATGTTGCGGTTTATCGGTTTTAACAAAATAATCATAAAAACATGAGAAAAATTATATTCATTAACTTTTAAATTTTAGATCTGAAAAATATAATAAAATGCAACATATAATGTTTTTCCTTAGTCATAGAGTATGTTTTATTAATATTTCACTAATAAAGTCACTATTCATGCTATTTTTCTTCAAAAATCCATAAATCATGCAAAAAGACTTCACTATAGCCTATTATTTTACACACATCTTGTAAGATTTCATGTGACAACATACTAAATTTATATGACCATATTCGAAATTTATCTCATATTAACCTATTTTTCACTTAAATCCGATTTTAAAAATGAAAAATTCATATTTCGAGCATAAGAACTCATAAAATTATGAAAATTTCCAGATCATCTAAAAATAATATATGTGAAAACATATAAAAAATTACTGGAAAATTCGAAGTTTAGCTAATTTTCGTCCAAAAATGACATTTTTATCATAAAAATCACATTTTAATGCCAATATTGTATAATATGAACAATAAAAATCCATAAATTAACCAAAATATCCTAAAAATATTTTAGGACCAGAAATTTTAACATGCATGATGATTTTCGTGATATATCAAAATAACACAAATTAAATAAGTTTTATATGTTATTCTTATAACTCGGAAAAACTTTTAACCGATTTGCATGCAAACAACCAAGGCTCTTGATACCGATTGAAGTAAAAGTAGATCTATATACTCAACATATTCATATATGTTCTATTTTAATTTTTCATAAAATTAAATGGTGGATCTTATGCATGCAAACATCAATATTTAAAAGAAGAAACCGGTTCCTTACATTGCATGTTTTGGATATTTGGGCACTAGTAAGGTCACCTACCTTACTTAGTTCTTGAGATTTCCTTATGGATGAACAAGATTCAAAGGTAGAATCTCTCCCAAAGACATATACCCAAGGAACACTCATAACAACCAACATTATTTAGATCTAGTAATAATATTAGTTTTACTATAAAATTGACACAAAATAAATTGTGTTTTTCTCTTGAATATCTCGGTCAAGAGGGAGTAATTTTTGTGAGTTTATTTCTCTAGAATTATCATAAATTGCAGAGAGTTTTTGATAGATTTTCTTACACTAGAAAAATAAGATGATAAGAATGAAATGAATGATTGAAAAGAAAAACTCTTTTCTTTTCATCTATGGTTGGCCGAAAAAATGGCCTTGGGTAGTATGCCCAATGCCTTTTATTTTTTGCTCTTCTCAAAAGCTTAGGTTTGCATGGCTACTTGTTAGCTTTCATCATTGTGTTTTCCACTTAAACAATTAACACAATTTCTCCACTAACTCCCTCCATAATTTCGGCACTTTCATTATAAAATGGATGGTCCATTTTATTTTGTCATTTGTCAATTTGTCACATGTAACATGTTACATGACATGTCACAATGTAATGTATTTTTAACTTATTAAAAATCAACATACTCATAAAATATGTCATTTACAAAATCGACTAGTAATTCGTAATTACTCGTACCAAAAATGTTTCTAAATTATAAATTACAACATTCTGTATTTATAATAATTTATTCATTCCGTTTCAATTGTTTTTGTAAACAATGATTTCCTCTAAGTAATAAAACAATTCGATACGTAAATCATCTTTACAATAAGATACGTAAATTATACTCACAAAATCATCTTTACAATAAGATACGTAAATTATACTCACAAAATCATCTTTACAATAAGATACGTAAATTATACTCACAAAATCATCCGTCAATGTTAAGCAATTTAATTAACTCGTATCGGTATACGATTAATTAAATAATCAATTAAGAGTATTTCCCTATAGGTATGACCTAAGGGGATCAATCGATCACCACTGCCGCACGACAACGAATGTCAAACTCTAGGCAGCCAATCATTACCGATATGTGTGGACCAGTTGACTGTAAAATATTACATCCCACATGTATTCTTAAAATGATATTTAATAATGATATTTAAATCATGTGATCGCACTATTGTTGAGAACACATTTCCCAACACCATTAGCTTTGAATTCTTAGTAGGGAAAGGGATAAGGCGATGTAACAATGGAGGAGGAGGGTTCTTCTCTTGGTTGTTGTGTTGTTTGATGATGGTCTCGGCTTGCTCGGAAATGGGGATGAGGTAGTTGGTCCGGTGGGTAGAGATGCGACAAATCTTACTTGCTAAGAAAATGGACTTGGCATCCTTGATGAGCCACTCATAGGTATGGTCCAAGTTATCATGCTTAATCCATTGAAACTTGTGAATCATGTTGCTCATGTCAAGAAGGTGGCTCCCTTTAACCGATTTATAGGTGTTATCCTTGTTGAAATCCGGGTTAAAATGTCTTTCCAACCTCGTCACCAAGCCTTCATTAACAATAAAGGCGGCACCATCCTTCCCATTTTCTGCAACCATCTTTTTATCAATAGTTAAAGAACATTATAATCACTCTTGGGTTTCCCAAGAACATTCAAGAAAGACTCAAGGTAAACAAATTCTAATTCCGTCAAGTGATTGGCTTCTTTCCTACTAATCAAAGTGTTTGCCACGAACTTGTGCCAATACCTTATACCCGGATGATGAATGTACAAGGCATGACACTCTTTGAAAGTAGTGAACTTACGACCAGAGATAGCTAGCCAAATTGGTTCGGCATCAAATTCCAATGGTTTCTTTGTGAACCGGTCATTGCTCTTAAGCCCAAATACTTCACCAAATTCATCTTTGTGCATCGTTCTAGTCTTGTTTTCGAGACGGAATTCTACATAATTTCGAGTCTCAGTCTTATACTCCCTTAATGAGCTAATGAACTACAAAGTCAAGGAGGGGTATGTCAATTCATTCATTTCAAAGAGGGTTGCTAACCCAATGGACTCGAAAAATGCCTTTGTTTGGTCAAGGACACCCAATTTTCTCAAAGCATCTTGACATACTAATTTTGTAGCTAGAATCTTTTTCTATGCAAGGGATTCGAAAGATAATAATAATTCATCAATTAATAACAACAATATTAGTACTAATAATATTAATACTCAACAAAATATCGCTTCTAGTAACAATAATTCTGAAAATTCTGGTTCTACTGAAATTGATCTTGTTGATCTTGATATTGAATCTCCGAAGCAAGGAGTTTATAAGATACTTCAACCTCCGCTCACTCTGAAGGATGGTTTGGTGTAATCTGATGACCCTAAGGATTGGACTGATGCGACTAATCAACCTGTTTCATCTCCTCCTGCAATGTCTCGTCTTGAACCTATTGCTGAAAGTGAGTTGGAGGATGTTGAAAGTACGTCGCTCCTCAAGCTGTCTGTTGATGATATGAAGGATGAGATAGCCTACTGGAAGTTAGCAGTTTATGGATATGTGATGGGGGCTAATTCACCAAGGGAAGTTATGAAAGCATTTCTCCGGAAAATCTGGGCTGCATATGAGATAACTAAGATTGCTTTCCTTCCTAATCGCTTGTTTGTGGTAAGATTTAACAAAGTTGAGCATCATAAACTTTTCCTTGCTAATGGAATGTTTATTTTTGATGGTAAGCCTCTTGTTATTAAACATTGGGATCCTGCTGTTAGAATTTCCAAAATTTCTGTAAAGAAGGTTCCCATTTGGATTAAGCTTGTGGGTTTAGATTATAAATTCTGGGGGCAGACTGTTTAGAGAAACTTGCTGGGCTTGTTGGTCGTTTTATTCATATTGATGATGCTACCTTGGATAAATCCTTGTTGGGCTTTGCATGTATTATGGTTAAGGTAGAAATTGACCAACAATTCCCTAAACAAATTGTGTTTGAAGATGAGATGGGATGTGAGACTAAGGTGGCTGTAGAGTATGACTGGCTTCCTATTACCTGTCAGCAGTGTAAGGGGATTAGTCATCTTACTAATTCTTGTCGCAAAAAGGTTATTGGTGCTAACAGGCATTATAAACACCAACCTCAGCGGCAAGTTTGGAGGCCTAAACAGGCTTTGGGAGGGCTGACAGTGGATCCAAAGGAATTTATTCCTTTACCTGGTACTGTTCACAGTAATACAGGGGGTATGTCTGGGGTGGTTGCCACTCCTATTGTGACACCTGCACATCAGTGTTCATGATCTGTTTTTACTCCTGCTAGGATTATCACACGCATCACCAGGCATGAATCTAGAGTGACTGGGGACCCAACTTCCGGATTTACAGTGAATTATAATGCTGAAATGGCCAAAGCAAGTAGTAAAACTGGTCCAATGGTTACATAATTGGTTGATAAAGGAGGAGGGCGAGGGGATCCCTGCTCTTCTAATGATTAATTTTGGAATGTGGAATGTTCGGGGCCTTAACAGTGAGACCAAACAAAAAGACATTAAATGGTTTCTACATCAATCTGGTGTGGAATTGTTTGGGCTCCTTGAGACTAAGGTTAAACCTGAGTCTTTAAATAGGGTAGCTGGTAATGTTTGTCAGAATTGGAGGTATATTACTAATACTGCTTGTCACACAGGTGGTAGAGTCTGGATTCTTTGGAATCATAATAAACTTGATGTTGATCTCATTGATGTAATGGTTGCATGTCCCATAGAAAACCTCTCTCGCAATTATAATATGAAAATTCATAGCACTGCGATTTGTATAAGACGCATTAGCGAGTCGTCTTGATACTACCAAGAGGTCTTTATTTTAGTGGGAGGTTATGTTCGATATGATTGATACGTTTGTATGACATGTTCTTTTATATGATAAAAGGTTGATTTTGCATTTATTTATCGTATGATTAAATTTTTGTCCTAGAATAGTATACATTGTTTAAACAGATCACCAAGTGCGTGACTTGGTTATGGAACTCTCTTTAAGATAATGTATTTAGATAAGTCTTTGATCAGGCCATAGTGAAAGGGACACTTATGCCTCATAATATTAGTATGTGAGTTGGTTGATGACTACGTTCCGTAAGTCATGATATTGAGATATCAAATCAGGCACATGGATACATATTTGGAATATGTATTAGACTGACATGTCAAAGAACATTGTTAAGGTTTCGCTCAGTGTCAACAAAGTTTCTTTCACCGTTTGGTAATCTTTAGACCTGAGTCTTTGACTAATCTGTACATGTGAAGTGCTAGTTTTGACATCATCAAACGTCAACCATGACTGGTGGCTATAAAGGTGATGGTTGAACTTGTCATGGAATGTGTCACGGAATGTGGTTAGACAAAATGGGATTTACTCCTCCTTTGAGAAAGGAGTTTATCATCTTCGGCCTCTCGAAGAGTGGGAATTGTATAAGTGCATGGCCATGCCCAGACGAGGTGAAAGTCAGTCTTCTGTTGTAACAATTCTACTCAGAGATTTGAGAAACGAGATAGAGATTTATAGGGATGACACTTCTCCTACCCTATTCTCATCTGAAGAGATAGAAGCAAAGAGATTATGGTGGCTTATAAGAAATAAGTGCAAGTGAGAGACTGAATGAGTTAGTGTGCCCATATGTCCGGAATATTGTATAACAGATTAATTCTATGTGGCTACAATGGTCTGCTAGGAGCCGCTTTTAGTCTGAGTCCTAAATGATTTAGGATTCGGGTAGTATTAATCGGTCCTACAGGGTCACACACTAGATGAGTTTTGGACAATTATAATTAATATAGATTAATTATTATATAGGTAATAAGAATAATAAAAGATTATTCTATTAGACTTTCCATATCCTAGATAGTCTAGGATTCTCCTTGAACTCCCTATATATAGAGATATAAGGGGAGATGTTTGATGATCAATTTTCTGAAAGACAAAACCTCAAGGGAGAAAAAGGAAGAAAATTGCCCTTAAATTTGTACTAGCATACATACTCATATCGTGTGGATACCGGTAGAGGCGCAACACTTGAGGTGTTATTGTGAGACGGTCTCACAGATTATATTTCTATTCAAGGAGCTGCGATTTGGGTTTTATTATACTTCTTATTATTAGCATATTTTTGGAATTCTTACGCATCCAAGTAAGTTTGCTAATCACCCTTTTATTTAATCTTAATACTAAACATGCATGAGATCTTGGGAATTCTGTAATTCAAATATGTTGAAAATCGTTACAGAACCCTTCAGTCAATTCATCCATTTTAAAGATGGTTATCAACCCCATTGACTCGGAAAATGCTCTAGTTCGCTCAAGTACACCCAATTTTCGCAAGGCATCTTGACAAATAAACTTGGTAGTCACAATAGTCTTTTTGGCAAGTGATATAAATGCAATCCTATGCTTATCATTTCAGAAAGTTACCTCCGGAAAATTTGACAATTGTTCTACAACCGGAGTAGATGTGGTAGCTTCCACAATAGGATTGATGGTTACTTGGCCTTCCTACCTTGGTTGGGTTATTACCAAAGCCTTAGATGCAAGAAGAGCTTGTTGCCTCTTTGATAAATTTTGAGTTTTGGGTGCCTTGGTTCCGCCTTTGGTTCTTGCCATTGTATTCTCCTTCTTAAATTGGTATCAACAAACCAAGATGTTGCTTGAATGTTCTTTGCTTCTTCAAAATTCAATCAATTCCTCAATTAATTTAGGATTTTCGAAATTTTGCCCAAACCCTAGAAAATTGATTTAATTTGTGAATAAATTGATGTTTAGATGGTCTTTTGTTGATGAAGGAGTGATTTAATCTTGTTTTGAGAATGTTTTATTTTGATTGTGGTGAGTTTTGTTGAGAAATTGATGTTTTTTAATGAGGGGATTGAGGGTTGAAGTGGAGGAAAAATGTATGTGTTTGTGTTTTCGAAAGATAGAAATGAATTGGGAAGAAGGGTGTCCCGTGTTTTGTTTAAGTATTAGTCCCGAGACGCTCGTATTGTAGACTGGACGTGCGGATTGTCTTACAGGACATCCTGAAATAACAAGCAGTGCTGGGATGCGCGGATTTCTTTCAGCTCGAACGAATTTCTGCTGAGACGCTCGGATTATGCATGGGACGTGAATATTTTCTTGCAGCAAAATTTCAGAAGATTGGAACTTCCCAGGACCCGCGGATTGATTTCAAGACGAGCGTCCTGATGTTGGGGACGAGCGTCCTGATGTTGGCTTGCGCATATTTTCTTACAGGACGTCTCCCACAAAGTGAACTTTCCCAGCTCCCACGTCCTAGGGCCAGGACGCGCGGATGGAGCCTGGGGACGCTCGGATTGGCCTCAGCTCCCACGAGCTCATGTTTGCTCGTGGGGATTCCTCTTTGCGTGTCATACCTTATTCCTTTCCTTGTTAAATGTTGTGGGTTGTACTACAAAGGCTTGGTTAGCCTAGGCATTTACCATCCCCACACTTGATCAAACACTACATATTGAAACACGTTAAAATACCTCCCTCGCTCTCATGTTAAAAATCTTGTAATAAAGCACAAAAATGCAAATCCAAAAGTGACAAAGATACAATAAAGGAAATAAAATTCTAGTTAAGGGGTTAGAGTATTTACAAATGGTGGTTTAGGGAGGACTCAACCAAACTCTCTTTCTTGTGAGAGGTATCAAGGGGGAAAAGCCAATGTGTTGTTGATGTTGCTCAACACCTTGTAGAAATAGTCGAAGGCTTGCTTATTTTGATGACAGAGGTCTTGCGTAGACCTTTGCATATTGTTTTCTTCATTGTTGTAGTCATCCAAGTCAAAGTGATGACAAGGATCTACAAAACCTTGGTCTAAGGTCATAGCATTTCCAATATAAGGATTGACCAATCCTTCAAATTCATCGTCCCATAGACCACAAACTTCACTAACTTGTTCCCCAATGATGTCATGAGTTGATAAGAGCAACTCTCCTTTCTTGTTATCATGGCCATTGAGGCCTTCTTCATTACTTGGGTGAGTTATTCAAGCTCTCATTGTTGTTGAAAATTACATGCTCTCCGAATAGAGCTACTTGAAGGTCATCCACTTTCTCCTTCCATATGGGTGATGTTTATTTACCCATGGCTTGATCTTTGCATAGAGATTCTAACTTCTTCCTATCAGTTTCTCGGCTATAGTGATCGACCATGACGCATGGCTCATGTAATCGGGGGGCTCTCATTATTTTGTCAAGGCTGAAAGTAATTGTCTCATCCCCTACTTCAAGTGTGAGCTCTCCATGTTTCACATCGATTACCGCTCCCTCGGTGTGCAAGAAAGGTCTTCCTAAGATGATAAGAATGTTGGAATCCTCCTCCATGTCTACAATGACAGTCTACCGGGATGAAGAATTTGCCAATTCGCACGGGCACATCATCCCATACCACCCAAAGGTATCTTAGTTGATAGATCCACCATTTGAAGAGTGATGTTGGTGCATTTGAGCTCTCCCATTCCTAGCCTCTTACATACCGAGTATGGCATGACACTTACACTTGCTCCAAGGTAGCACAATGCTTTGTTAATTGTAGTGTCGCCAATGGTACATGGGATAAAAAAACTTCCCGGATCTTTAAGCTTTGGAGGGGAACTCCCTTGAAGAATTGCACTACTCACTTTGGTAAAGGCAATAGTCTTCAACTTTCGGATGGATTTCTTCTTGGTAAGAATATCCTTCATGTACTTTGCATAACCAGAACATGATTGATCAATTCCGTGAATGGGATTGAGACTTCTAAGTTCTTAACAATTTCCATGAACTTTCCAAGTTGCTCATCAAACTTAGGCTTAGCTTGACGACTTGGGAATGGAAGTCTAATCACAATAGGCTCTTTTTCCTCAGCTTTCTCTTCATTCTTCTTCTTTGAAAGTTCATTGGTAGTAGGATCTACCTCCTTAGAGTTCTCCACAACTCCTTGCTTGCTACTAGCATCCACAATATCTTCATCAATTGGCCTCTTCGGCCACTCATATCTTGTACCGCTCATCAAATGGATGACACTCACCGTCTCATGTCTTGTGGGTAGGTTACCTGGAGGCGGTAATTGCCCCTTCTGTCTTTGGGAGCTAGAAGATGCTAATTGGGTCATTTGAGTCTCTAAGATTTTGGTGTGGGCAAGTATGTTGATGGTGATTTAATTAGCTTAGATATCTTTTTTCAGTTGGGTGAAGAATTCTTGTTGGTTATTTTGCATTTGGAGGACCGTTTTTTTAACATCAAAGCTTTGGTCATTGGATTGGTTGTAGGAAGGTGGATTTTGATACCCTTGGATTTGGTTGAAAAAGGGTCTTTGAGCTTGGTGTCTCATTGGAGGTGGAGTGTATGATGGTTGAGGATTTTGAACATTTTGGCTTTTATATGAGAGATTTGGATGGAATTTTGTGATCTCATTATAGTAGTTAGAATAAGGGGTACCACTCTCGTATGCTTAGAAAGCATTTACTTGTTCATTTGTTCCCCTACATTCGTTTTGATCATGTCTGATGTGACCATAATTAGCGCATACTTAGCCCCCAAATTAGCCTTGTTCCCATGCTTGTTAGTGCATATTTGGGTCATTTATTGTCTTTAGTTCTTTGTTTTGCATATTCTTTTAGATTTTGATCCCTTGGTAGGAAAGGAGTGCAAATCTTGCATTTTCATGGCAAAACGAGACTAAACTAATTGAATTCAATGACCAAGCATCAAGGAGAGACAAGATTAGAAGGCCTTCGTACATATGATAGTAGATGAGCAATGTTGGGAAAGGATCCTTGCATCCCCGAGGAAATCCCCAAGGATTTTATGAAGAAAAGGGAAGAAAAGAAGAAGAAACAATGCTGAGCAGCAATCCGTGCGGATTGCCTTGAATCCGTCCGTCCCCAGCACGAGAATCCTTGGGTCTTCCTCCAAAGACGCCCGGGTAAGCTGTAACACCCCCATACTCCGAGTGCCTTACCAGGACCACTCAGGTATGAAGACATCACCATCTCGGTCGCCCGAGGTATGATAATCAAATAGACAAAACAGAAACAACGTTTATTATAAATAGTTTAATGAATAAATACAATCCTCAAAACCAAACCAAAGTACGATACATTATTATCAAATGACTGTCTAACTGAAAAGTAACTAAACTAAGGCTACAGCGGAAGACTCCTATCATCTGTCGTGGCATCCCAGCTATCCCAGTACTCATCTCAATACCTGCTCAATATCGGCTCACCATCCCCGAATGGATCACCGCAGGTTTACAAAACAACACCGGGGTCGATCTAATCACACAATCAATAAAGATAACAACCATAAGATAACAGACATGATTTGACCAATCACACACACACACACACCACCAACTCCCATCATCTCAATACGACGTCCACTGGACCCGCCCGCCAGCTGGGGGACCGCAGCCTGCCGTTCCCACCTAAGCCCCGCTCATCGTACGAGCGATAACCCTGTCCATTAATGTGCACATCCCCTTCCGTGGCGGGTTCCACGAAGGGCGAAACTAGGGCGTGAAGTCACTCCCGCAAGTGACCCCACTCAGCCGAGAACGCATCTCGAGAGCCATAGACAACCAATCACAATCACAATCACAATCATCATATCAAACAACTAACTACAAAGACATCACCAATATCCCATTATGGGACTAATACGAGTAGGAAATCCTACCTGAAAGCACAACAAGCGGACGGTATCTACAAATTTGTATCAAAACGCCTCTTCTACGAATCCTCCTCCTATCATATAGCACATAAATACTACACATCACAAACTACTCACAAAAACCCCCAAACCCTAAATTAGGGTTTAACCAAACTTAGCAAAACATTATAAAAATTGTATTAAAAGCTTACCCTCGACGCAAGGAACTCAACGATACGAACTACGACACGAACGACCGTCGAACTCCGGAATTGCTAAGGATGCGATTAGGAAGATGAATGACTGCTTTCTCTCTTAAACAGGTTTTAGGTTTTGGTAAAAGTGTTTTAAAACAGTGACGATTATGTTTAAATATCTTAATCGCATAATTAACAAAACCCGAGAAAAACTCCCCGTAAACCGGACACTCGAACGAGTACCCAAGGTACTCGATCGAGTACCCCCTTACTCGATCGAGTACTGACTACTCGATCGAGTACCCAACAGGTCAGAAACTATTTTATTTCGCAACTTACCCTTACTCGACAGAGTAAGGCCTACTCGATAGAGTACCCTAAGACTTATAAATACGGAGTATTACAGTCTTCCCTCCTTAAAAAGAACTTCGTCCCCGAAGTTCAACCCATACATAAAAACAACCATACTGACTCGACCAAGACACAAGAACTTAGCTAAGGACTCAAGAACTCGACCGAACATAGAACATGGACTCTTAACCCCCACTCTACCAACTGTGTTTACTTCCACAACATGATCACTATATCGTATCTACCACATATGTATATATATATCTCACGACACCAACTCCATACATAATCAATTACCATCCTCTAATGCTGCTAGCTCCATAATATCATCAACTATCAAATCTAAAATCAAGACACTCATAGACATCAAACGGAATGTTACATTCCACCACCCTTAAAAGGAACTTCGTCCTCGAAGTTTACCCACACTCATAAACATCCTCGTTCAACTGCCAAGACTATCGAACTCATAACCATCATCATCCAACTGTCAACACTATCCAAATATTCTCACACTCCTAAACATCGAACTACTACCAGTCCGGTCATGACCTTTAACAAAATTAACCACAACACGAATCAACCTTTTATTCGACATCAAGACTCAAACTTCCAAATATATTACCATATGCACACCCATCAAAATCTCTTTTATCACATCCTACTCCTCTTAAGATAAATGTTACGTCCTCGTAACTCACTAATACTAAATCCTAGATACATCTCATTACCCTCTTTACCACCACATGTGCAAGACAACCGTTTATAAACCAAACACTCACCATGCATATATCTAAGGCTCTCTTACTTAAACAATTCTCATACTTTAATTCACTCATCAAACCACCTAACTTATACCTCAAATTCTTTAGCTTAACCCAAAACTTCAACTCTTCCACATTACCGCAACACGACATACCTCTCTATATAAACTATATAAAACTCCCATTGCCAAAAGCATAACTCACGATCCACACTTGTTACGTACACTCACACTAGATCCTCAAGTTCTTTCTTCCATTACCGCAAAACTCATACATAACTCAACATGGCACAAATTCCCCAACACCCTACACTCACTGTCTTCAACAACGGATTATGAACCACCTGCATCTTTCGGATCATTACCACACATGTTCTACGACTCACTTGCCATTACCATGTCTCTCAAACCTTAACTAGAACAGGATCAAAATTATCGTAACAACCTCTCACAACCGTGTCCCATCAATAGAACATCACTATACCATGACAACAACGAAAACATTTTCAACTCTATTTCATATCATACTCTACCTCATTCTTAACTTAACCTGGTAAAGAAAACATAAATAAGCAAGACAACTGTCTATCTGCACAAACTGAAACTCGCAGGGGGCAACATCAAACAAAGCAACAATCTATGTATAACTGGTATGTACTTTCGAAACTCGAATCATAATCATCCCGCCTACTCCACCACAACCGGTGACGGCATCACAACACCGCCACCAACAGCCACACCGTAGTGCGAAAATACCCGCATCACAACACTATGTACCGTGCCCGGATCACCACCCGAGGCATCACAACCACACCGATAGACATCACAACTGCATACAATTCCCATAAACACTGACTCAGCATAACTTTTCAGACAAGAAAACTTACTCAAATCCACTTATTAAATCACCACGCAACATATGATATGGATAAACAGATAAGCATCTCATGAACATCATCTCTACCATTTCACGGAATACACACGTGTTATTAATACACACAAAATTATAACTAGCCATGTTAAATTAATTGAATTATCACCCTTTTGGATATCATTCAATTAGTATACCGTACCCAACATAAATTACAAAACAATCATATAACAACTTTATAATTATCACACCATACCACTTCTTGTGAGGTCAGAACCTCACACAAACATTTATATATAACATAGACCCATAATCACATCCAACCAATCAATCCTGATCACGTAAGTTACCACTCAACCAAGATTACCTGTCACCCGAGCTTAACTCGCATGCCCCTCATCACATTCTTCCATTCGCATGCCCAACACCTTCTGCCATACATAACCATATAGCTAACACTCACTATGAGAAACCGCCTCCCAAGACTATGTCTTATACTTCCTCACAACCATACTTATCAATTCAGTCTCTACAAAATCAGCCTCTTTAGAATTACCATCTCTCTAACATACCGTCACTCTTACCCATTAGTCAAAAACCATAACACTACCACTATCCGGACTTTGAACCCTTTTCACTCATCTCTAAACATCACGATTTCTTTCCTATCTTTGGTTAACATCCCAAACAACGAACAACAAACCCATCAACAAAATTACCTCAACATTATTCCCAATACTATCTTATTTGTATTGTCATCTAACTCTCCACCAAAATCTCATATCATGCAGGTATTCTACCAACTTCTTGCTTTCCTTAATTCCTCAAAACTAAAAACTAATCATGTTGTTCTGGAACCTCTATATAACTGTAAACTCAAATCCTCATGATAGTATCATACATCTCGACGATTCCTTACTTTTATATCACATAACCTCGGTGGACACTTCCTTAGTTTTATTCACCTCATTCTTTTCTTTTGCCCTTGACAAAATCCCTTATTAACTCAACTCTTCATTATTTCTATCTAACTCTCTAGTGCTCCGGTTACCTTCTCATTGTTCAAGAACTCACATCTCATTATTTTATATCGATATCATCTCCCTCTTCCTTACCATAGATATCCTCTTATTATGCTATCACTCACCCTTGCCACTAATTTATCCATAAAATCAACGTTCATTGTTCAAACAATTGCATCTCCTTTGTACCTCTCTAGAAATCCAAATTTATTTTATACCATTAATTGCCCAAGGAAGTCACACATTAGTTTCACCTCTTAATGGACCAAATCTCCCAATCTCACTCACTATATGCAAATCTACGTCGCGACATGCCTCCATTAAGTTCGCTATATACCACTATTTCCAAACGACCTTTCATTACATATGTTCTTACTCAACACTATTTCTAACCATCTCCCTCCATAATTTATTATACATCTCAGGTTGCTACTATCCACATCCTTTCTTTCACTCTTTTCATTCTCACGTTCCTTAAACTTACATCATGCCTTGCTCACATTCACTTACATTTTCATTACTCAACATACAATCATGTCACTCATCTCGTCTCACACAACATGCTCTATGCCTCAATTAAGTCTTACCAATCCCAACACATATAAATCATGTCCTCCCCACCGAACTCATACTCATCATAGGTGCCACTCTTTACACCACAAAATTGGGTAACTTACGCGTCAAGACCAACATACATGTAAAACAATGCATAAAGAAGCAAAATGACGCCTTTGAATTAAACATAATATGCAACGAAGTCAAAAGATAAGCATATGACCCAAAACAGGGGTCACTAGATCGAGTATCTGAGCCACTCGATCGAGTAAGTGACTTACTCGGTCGAGTAGGTGAAGATCAGAAGCACGTAAACAAATTACCAGGGCTACTCGATCGAGTACCCAAGGCTACTCGATCGAGTACCCCCCTACTCGATCGAATATCCTAGTTACTCGATCGAGTACCCCAATTCTCAGCACTGTCCAGTTTTCGTAAAACAGTCATAACTCACTCATTACTTGGTCATTTTGGGCGTGTGACCTATCGTTAGAATCGTAAAAGGACAAGCTATCACCTCCAATTGGAATCACATCAAAATCATTTATGCATCTTAAGTTATAGCAGTTTAAAGACAGCCTCTTTATCATCGAAAAACACAACTATTGATTTTTACTTTCCAAACGACTTAAACAACAACAAGGTAGACAAAACGACCCAAGATCATAAAACCAATATTGCTAATCTCATGTTACCATCTTCAAAAATCAAGCAACATCATCCATCATGCACATATATTATTCAACTTACCAATCACATATTACCCACATGTTATCTCACATCTCCCAACATACTAAGCAACATTATAAACGCAACATGTGATATAGCTAAGCATGAAATTTTATCAAGCTTTTCATATAATCAACGAAACAGTGACGTCATATTATCAAATGCCACATAGTAATCATCCAACATGCTTTTCTATTCCAACAACAATTCTATATATCTCATCAATCTTTCAATTCAGATCCCCCATCCTCCACATACATGCATCCATCAATTCATACAACATACTACTACATAGATACACACACAAGACACAATCAAGACATAACGATCCCGACACATATCCCATGGTGACCGGTTCAAAATTGTAGGGCGAGTTCGCGACTTTAGGACGTCTCCCAAGTCTTTGCATTAGCTCCTACAACCTTTACCCCGGGTTCATTTTAATTTGACTCCTATATTCATTAGGTTCATTGGTTACGGGTTTCGGGATCGTCGCTCGATACCATTTGTAACACCCCCATACTCCGAGTGCCTTACCAGGACCACTCAGGTATGAAGACATCACCATCTCGGTCGCCCGAGGTATGATAATCAAATAGACAAAACAGAAACAACGTTTATTATAAATAGTTTAATGAATAAATACAATCCTCAAAACCAAACCAAAGTACGATACATTATTATCAAATGACTGTCTAATCGAAAAGTAACTAAACTAAGGCTACAATGGAAGACTCCTATCATCCGTCGTGGCATCCCACTATCCCGTACTCATCTCAATAACTGCTCAATATCTGCTCACCATCCCCGAATGGATCACCGCAGTTTACAAAACAACACCGGGTCGATACTAATCACACAATCAATAAAGATAACAACCATAAGATAACAGACAATTTGAATCACACACACACACACACACACCACCAACTCCCATCATCTCAATCTTGACGACTTTGGACCCGACCACCGATGGGGGACCGCACCGTTCCCACCTAAGCCCCGCTCATCGTACGAGCGATAACCCCGTCCATTAATGTGCACATCCCCTTCCGTGGCGGGTTCCACGAAGGGCGAAACTAGGGCGTGAAGTCACTCCCGCAAGTGACCCCACTCGGTAGAGAACGCATCTCGAGAGCCATAGACAACCAATCACAATCACAATCACAATCACAATCATCATATCAAACAACTAACTACAAAGACATCACCAATATCCCATTATGGGACTAATACGAGTAGGAAATCCTACCCGGAAAGCACAACAAGCGATTTGGTATCTACAAAATGTATCAAAACGCCTCTTCTACGAATCCTCCTCCTATCATATAGCACATAATAACTACACATCACAAACTACTCACAAAAACCCCCAAACCCTAAATTAGGGTTTAACCAAACTTAGCAAAACATTATAAAAATTGTATTAAAAGCTTACCCTCGACGCAAGGAACTCAACGATACGAACTACGACACGAACTGACCGTCTGAACTCCGGGAATTGCTAAGGATGCGATTAGGAAGATGAATGACTGCTTTCTCTCTTAAACAGGTTTTAGGTTTTGGTAAAAGTGTTTTAAAACAGTGACGATAATGTTTAAATACATTAATCGCATAATTAACAAAACCCGAGAAAAACTCCCCGTAAACCGGACACTCGATCGAGTACCCAAGGTACTCGATCGAGTACCCCCTTACTCGATCGAGTACCCCAGCTACTCGATCGAGTACCCAACAGGTCAGAAACTATTTTATTTCGCAACTTACCCTTACTCGACAGAGTAAGGCCTACTCGATAGAGTACCCCAAGACTTATAAATACGGAGTATTACATAAGCAGCCACTAGAATCCGCCCGGATTCCCTTGAAGACGCCCGTCTTCCCCTGCTACAATCCGCCCGTCCCGACACCAATACGCCCGGATTCCAGCCCAGCACGAATTCGTCTCTACATGCATCAAAGAAAGAAGCCCTTCCTTCGAAAAATACCGGCTTCTCCCTGCTCAATCTAAAAAGTGTAATTACTAATTTAGCCCTTAGTAACTGATGGAGTGATGTCGTCGCTCATCCAATCAAACACATTTATAAAACTCAACATACAACTAGCTAGTGGTAAGTCGAGGTCGATCCATGGGACGGTGGTTACTCAAATTATTCAATCTAATTATGGTTATGCTTGGGGTTGTCACAATTATAATGGGTTGATGATTCTAAGCTAATAAAGGCAATAAACAAGCAACAAAAGGAAAGATGTAAACAATTGATTAAAAAGCACTAGGGTGTCATGGGATTATAGGGGAATCATGGGATATGATCATACAAACATGTTCTCAAATTATAAGCAAGCAATTATTGTTGTGATGGATTGAGTTGGGTTATATCTTACAATACTAGGAATGTTTGGGTCCCGGAGCCGAATCGATTAGATTGTACAACACCTACAAGTCGACTTAATCTTCCCTACTCAACAACATGCATGGTCTAATGAGACTCGAGTTGGGTTATGTCTTACAAGTCTCATTGAAAAGATAGGAGATAATAGTAAATGCAAGGATTCATAGGCTTAGCATTTCATCAAATATAACATGTGCATGAGTTGAGATCAAAACAAGCAAGCAAATAAAACATGAAAGCATATTAATTTAAGCATCAATCATTCCCCATGTTGGTTTCCCCTAATCACCCATTAACCCTAGCTAAGAGACTACTCACTCATTATCATGTTGATCATGCTAGCAAGGTTGTCAATCATACTAACAATATGAAACATGATGAATAAATGAAAGTAATTAACAATAATTAAAAAGGGATTAAGAGATTATACCTACTAATGATTCCAATAATAAAGCAAGAATAATAGAAGTACTTGAATGCTAGATTGAGAGGTTGTCAATCTCCCAATAATAACCCAAATAATCTTCAATTACCCAAAATAAAGGATGAACAAAAGAGAGATTAAAGAACTAAAACTTGGATTAAAACTTGATTAATACTTGATTACAATATTGAAGAGAGATTTGATTGATATTAACTACACTAATTATTGATAAGAAGAACATGCTCCTCTAATTAGCCTAATGGGGTATATATAGTGAAAATTAGGGAGGATGCATTAGGGTTAACTAAGGGCTAAACTAGTAATTACACTTTTTAAGTTGAGCAAGGAGGACCCGGTATTTTCTGAGAGGAGGGCTTCTCTTTTCGTAGCTTGAAGAAGACAATCCGTGCTGTGAAGAAATCCAGGCGGAATAAGGTCGGGACGGACGGATTTGGGCGGTGGAATCCGAGCGGATTCAGAGGAATCCGGACGGATTGTTGAGGGGGAATCCGAGTGGATTCAGGCACGGGACGCTCGGATTGTGCAAGGGCTGGACGGGCGGATTGTTGACAATCCGCTCGAATTGTCAGTCAGCATAGTAACTTCTTCTTTTCTTCCCTTTTCTTCATAAATTCCTTGGGGATTTCCTTGGGGACTCAAGGATCTTTCCTCAACATTGCTCTTCTACTATGATATGTACAAAGGCCTTCTAATCTTGTCTCTCCTTGATGCTTGGTCATTGAATTCGATCAATTTAGTCTCGTTTTGCCATGAAAAAGCAAGATTCTTACTCCTTTCCTACCAAGGGATCAAAATCTCAACGAATATGCAAAACAAAGAGCGAAAGATAAGAAATTACCCAAATAAGCACTAAAAAGCATGGAAACAAGGCTAATTCGGGGGCTAAATATGCGCCAATTATGGTCACATCAAATATCCCCAAACCGAACCTTTGCTCGTCCCGAGTAAAGAGGTGACAAAGACTCGGACCAATACTAACCTATCCTAATAATATAGCCGATATGAGACAATTAGCGGGTCTCACTCCGCCCCTTCAACTCACAACAAGACAACCATGAGGTAGGATGCCTTCTTGCAAGGCAAGGTGGGTCTTGCCAAAATGGCGACACATCCAAACATTAAGCACACAAAAACACATAATGGATGCATCTACAAAAAGAATAGCCACTCCCTCATCAAGTGGCGGAGGCACTAAAGAGGAACAAATTTAAGAGCATGTAATCCTTCACAAATACTAGTTCAACAAATTACTAAGTCTAAGAGGATGGCACTAAATCACCTCCAAATGGTGTTAAACTAGACTACTTTCGTCCTCAATTTCCAAATGCTTTCGTCAAGAGCGATCGGATGGTGGTGGAATGATGATCCCTATGATGCTAGTGGCATATGACATGACAAGTCTCGAATTCTCTACAAAAGTAAAGGTCATGGATCGTCCCAAGCTTGACCAAGTGGCTTGACAAAAGGCTTTTTGGGAATGAAATGCTCAAATCTTTATTCACAATGGGTGGATATGACTAGTATTTCAAAATTGTCCTCATTTCACTTTCACATTTCAAAAATTTAAGATGGGGTTTGTCCCTTCCGGGCTAGTGTCCTTTGCTTTCGCCAATCGCTTATTAGGCAACCGGTTAACCTCTAGACAATAGCTTTTCGGGGTGAAGTCACTCTGTCTCTGGGCGGCCGAATTCACAACCGTATGGGGGCCCAATTCAATGGATCCCACACCAAAGCACATCGAAGTGGTAAACCTCCATCAAAACAAAAATTTCTCAACATTCAACAATTCATAATATTTGAGGTTTCCTTGGCATTACATTACTTCTACATGACAAAATTTGTTTGAGATGAGCACTTGAAGCTTATAGAAAATTTTTTGGGTTGTCTTACCACAAGGTCAATCAAGGTCACCTAGACAAGCTAACCAAGTCCATATCGCATCACGGGGTTGGATAGGTGACTCACATGCAAACCCTTGACTAGGCCTTGGGTCATGGGTCAAAAGACACTAGTATGACACTATCTAGGGTGTTTTACAACCATTCTAGTAGGCAAAGTCTTAAGTTGAACAAGTATTTATAATGGCTTAGTTGCTCTTGTCAAAGTTCCTAAATAGGCATTTTTCAAAACTTTTCTAACATGCAACTAAATGCCATGATGCAACTAATATAAACATCCCAATGCAAGTGATTCTACCAACTAATATGACATATAATCTAAATGCAAGTCCTAAGTTCACATTGTTTTTACCGCATCAATCAAAATAAAGCCACATAGTCATTAACATAAAGAGGAAAAAGGAGATTGGAAAGATCATACAATGCGGTCTTCAATATCCTCAAGTCTCGGATGTGGCGTAGTCGATCAATGTGAACAAGGATAAAACAAACACAATATATACAAGACAATATATACAAGACAATATATACAAAGGAAATAAACATATTTTTGGGTTTTCAATTTTTCAAATTTTTATGATTTTTGAAATTTTTTCAATTTTTTTGGATTTTTAAATAAGAGTTAAATGTTAGAATTCCCATCCCCACACTAATATGGGCATTGTCCTCAATGGCCAAAATGATGAAAATTATGAAAAGATGATGCATGATTTCTATACTAAATGCAATCTACACTAAGCTACACTACATGATGCATGGTTTTTTGTTATGACGGAGAGGATAATTTAGATTACCTCCCGTTGTGTATGCATTAACTTCCCCAAACCGAGTAAGACACTATTGCTAATGTCCAAGGATTGGTATAGTTTATGCACACACTATGCTATGCATGAAACTAATTTGTCATTTTGGATTTTACAAATGGGAACAATAGAATAAGAACACCTCAATGGTACCGAGGTGTGAGTCCTTTGATGGGGCTAGGACTAAACCAACAAATGATCAAAATTATAGAAGACAAAGGTACAAGACACAAACTTCTTTTCATGAAAAATAAAGATAAAGAGGAGAGATGAGAGAACTTCACTTGAACTTAGGTGGGCGCTCATGCTTGCTCCACCTAGTGATGAAGTTGTCTCCTAGGCATCCGCATCATCTCCCTCTATATCGCTATCCCAAATATCCTTTGAAGCATCACTTAAACTTGGATCCATGAATTCATCTTCCTCACTCTCAAGCTTCACCATATCACCACCACAAGAATCGCCACTCTCCTCCCCTTTGCGACCGTTCGCCCCTTCATTAGCCTTCTCCGAGTTTGGAAAGAGCAATTCCATTTGAGCCCATGAGGGGAAAGCTCCTTCCTCACTAATCCGTCCTTTTTGAGCCATCTCATGGTATTGGGGGTAAAGAGCGTAGTAAGTGTCCACGGCGGTCTCATATTGACGGTAGTGTAAATCTTGCAAAATTCCCGTGACAAAGTCGTCACGGGGGAGGATGAAGGGATTTGGATGGTTATATGGTTGGTAGGGAAAGGGGTAAGGAGGCACTTTTATCTTCTCATTTTGAGTTTGTTGTTCTTGTTGTTGTGGTGGTGGATTTTGTGGTGGTGGAGTTTGCCTTGTTTGACTTGGGATGAGGTAGGAGGGCATTAGGGACAAGCTTCCTCTTCTTGGGGAGATCCGTGGTAGATCGGTTACTGGGAGATAGATAGGATCGCTCCCTTTTGTCAACCACTATATCCTCTTATCGACCCCCTCAAGGGTTATCCAATGGTGTTGGACGACAAGGAGGTCTTTATTAATTCTCGTGCTCCCCGTAAGTGGAGTGTACTCATTGTTCTCATTGAACCTTGGGTTAAAGTGCTTTGCAAGTCTAGTTATGAGTCCACCATTCACTATGTGCTTCATTCCATCATCATCCCCATTTCTAAACCTTGCCCACTTCTCTAGCAAAACTAGAGGTGCATTGAAGTGATACCCATCTCTCCCTTGAATGTTGAGGTATGATTCCATAAATACAAGGTCCAATTGGTTAACGATGGCCGTATCTCGGCGGGCGAAGAGAGTACCCGAAAGAAATCGATATGTAAGCCTCAAGATCGGGTTTTGGATGTGAAAAGCAAGGCATTCCTTGGTAAGAATGAAATCCCGGCCCGTCATGGCCCTCCACAATGGTGCAACATTATACTTCTTGGGCTTTGATGTTCGGGTAGGCGAAACATCAAGTCCGAACACATTGGCAAACTCGACAAGGGTCATCATCCTAGAGACATTTTCCAACCTAAACTCTATGCATATCACTTTGTTTACGGTTTTAATCTTCAAAAAGCTTAAGAATTCTAGCACAAGGGACCGATAGGTTGGTTCATACATGCGAAAGAGAGTTGAAAGACCAAAAACCTCAAAGAGTGCTTCTACTTGGTGAAAAATCCCAAGCTTTATTAAGGTAGCATGACAAAGAAATTTAGTGGGAAGAATATTCTTACTTAAGAGTCGGTGGAAGACCAATCGCTGCACATCATCAAGGAATTCCACATTCGAGAAATCATCGAGCCTTGTGAGATCTACAATCTCTACATGTTCCCTTCTAATGGTGTTGAGATGTGAGGTAGAGGAACTTCCCACCATCCTTGGTCTTCTTGCACTTCTAAAGGAGGATCTCCTTGGTGCCATTCTTGCTTCTTTTGTTGGGTTCTTTTGATTTGAAGATTGCTAAGGATGTTCCTTGTTGATTGAGAATTGGAAACCCTAGAAAATTGGGGATTTTTAATTTTGAGGGTAAAGAGAGTGATTTGGATATGTATGGGAGTCATAAGGAGGTGGGTTTTATAGGGTAAGTGGAAGGAATAGTGATGTGTCAATGTATGTGTGGTGGGGGGTATTTTAATTAGGAAGAAGTCGGGTCAAGACGCTGTGAGAAGAAGAGCGGATTCGAGGTGAAGACGCTCGGATTCTTGCTTCACGGGACGGGCGGATTCTTCACAATCCGCTCGGATTTTGCCACAGAGAAAAATCCCAAAATTTTGACGCGACAAGACGGGCGTCCCGAGCATAAGACGCTCGGATTCTTTCACGGTGGGACGGGCGTCTTTTTGAGAAGACGGGCGGATTCCAGTACAGAGATTTTCCTTGAAATGCACAGGTAGAAAAGACGGGCGTCTTTTTTCAAATCCGGCCGGATTCTAGAAGACGGGCGGATTATTCACAGGACGCTCGGATTTGACCTCAGTCCAGAAATCTTCAATTTCTCAGCGCAGCTGGACGTACGGTTTCTCCCCTATACGCCCGGATTCTAACAGGACGGCCGGATTCTTTGGAATCCGCACGGATTCTGGCTGCGAATTTTGACTTTCTTTCCTTTCTTCAATGCGTCCCCACACTCGAGGATTTGCTCCTTCCTTCATTCAAAAACTCATTAGTGACCCTCCCTCACTTACGCTCATGAAAAGAGTCTATGCTAATTATTAAAACAAATGCAATAAATAAATTCAACTTGGAGGGTTAGTATATTTACAAATGGTGGTTTAGGGAGGACTCCACCAAACTCTCCCTTAGATGGTCCTTTCAAGGGGGAGGAGGCCCGAGGTAGGTAGCCTCGACCTCTCCAACAAATGCTCCTTCATAGTAGGACTTCAACCTTTGACCATTTACCTTGAATTTGCTTCCATCGTCCGCCTTGAGTTCGAAATCTCCATATTTTCCAACTTCGGTTATCACATAGGGACCCATCCATCTAGAGTTCAATTTTCCCGAAAAGAGTCGGTAGCGGGAATTGAATAGAAGGACTTTGTCTCCCTTATGCAAGGCCTTTTGTCTAATTCTTTTGTCATGAAGCAATTTTATTCTTTCTTTGTAAATCTTTGCATTCTCATAGGATTGTAGTCGGAATTCCTCCAACTCCATCCTCCTTTGACCGCTCAATTTGAGATCAAGATTGAGTGCTCGGATTGCCCAATAAGCTTTGTACTCCAATTCGATTGGCAAATGACATGCTTTTCCATATACAAGCTTGTAGGGGGAGGCTCCTATGGGAGTCTTGTAGGCCGTCCTATAAGCCCAAAGAGCATCATCAAGCTTTGTGCTCCAATCTTTCCGAGTCTTGTTCACAACTTTTTCAAGGATTTGCTTGATCTCTCTACTTGAAATTTCTACTTGACCGCTTGTTTGAGGATGATATCCCAAGCCGGTTTGATGTTGAACACCATATTTGGTCAAAAGGGATGCAAGCTTCTTCTCATGGAAATGTGTTCCTCCATCACTAATGATTGCTCTAGGAACTCCAAATCTAGGGAAAATTATCTTCTTGAAGAGCTTGGTGACCGTTTTTGCATCATCATTTAGGGTGGCAATTGCCTCCACCCACTTTGAAACATAATCGACGGCCACAAGGATGTACTTATTCCCATTGGATGTCACAAAGGGCCCTTGGTAGTCAATTCCCCAAACATCGAAGATCTCTACCTCTAGAATGCCCCTTTGTGGCATTTCGTTCCTCCAAGATATATTCCCCGTTCTTTGACAAGCATCGCAATGAATGATGAATTCTCTTGTATCTTGAAACATTGTAGGCCAATAGAAGCCCGATTGAAGAATTTTTGCAACGGTTCTCCTTGCTCCATGGTGCCCACCGTAGGGTGATGAATGACATCCTTCCAAGATTCCTTGGATTTCCCATTGAGGGATGCATCTCCGGTAGAGCCCATCACTACACTCCTTGTAGAGGTTTGGGTCATCCCAAAAGTACCTCTTTACTTCGAATTGGAATCTCTTCCTTTGGTTGTGGTTCAAGTTTGGAGGGAGTACTTTTCCAACAATATAATTGGCATAATCGGCAAACCATGGGGTGATGTGCCTTTCAAGTTGTGTTTGAATAGCCATCAAAATATCGTCGGGAAATGAGTCATTGATCGGGATTTCTCCATTTTCATCATGAAACCGGATTCTTGACAAGTGATCCGCCACTACATTCTCGGCTCCTTTCTTGTCTCTTATTTCCAAGTCAAATTCTTGAAGAAACAAAATCCATCTCAACAATCTTGGTTTTGCCTCATTCTTTATCAAGAGATGTCGAAGAGCACGGTGATCCAAAAATACAATCACCTTGGATCCAAGCAAGTAGGAACGGAATTTATCCAAAGCATATACAATGTCAAGAAGCTCCTTTTCGGTTGTATCATAATTTACTTGAGAAGGGTCGAGGGTTTTGCTTATGTAATAGATGGCATGAAGAGCTCTCCCTACCCGTTGGCCAAGAACCGCTCCAACGGCGTAGTTGCTAGCATCACACATAATCTCGAAGGGTAACTCCCAATTCGGGGGTTGAATGATTGGTGCCGAGATTAATGCTTCTTTGATTCTATTAAAAGCTTCAACACACTCGTTAGTAAATTGGAATTGGGCATCTTTAAGCAAAAGTTGAGTGAGGGGTTTTGCTATTTTCGAAAAATCTTTTATGAAACGACGATAAAAACCCGCGTGACCGAGAAAACTTCTCACCCCTCTAACATTCACGGGAGGTGGGAGTTTCTCTATCACCTCAACTTTAGCTTTATCGACCTCGATGCCCTTTTCCGAAATCAAATGACCCAAAATAATTCCTTCATTGACCATGAAATGACACTTTTCCCAATTTAAAACAAGGCTAACATCTTCACATTTTTGCAATACAAGAGAAAGATTATGTAAGCAAGAGTCAAAGTCCTTTCCATAAACACTAAAATCATCCATAAAAACTTCCATTATGGTCTCTAAGTAATCGGAGAAGACACTCATCATGCATCTTTGGAAAATGGCGGGGGCATTACATAATCCAAAAGGCATCCTCCTATATGCAAAAGTGCCATAAGGGCATGTGAAGGTGGTCTTATGTTGGTCATCCGGGTGTATAGGGATTTGGAATAATCCCGAATACCCGTCAAGGTAACAAAAGAATTTGTTAGAGGCTAACCTCTCAAGCATTTGGTCTATGAATGGTAAGGGGAAGTGATCTTTTCTTGTTGCGGAGTTTAATTTCCGGTAGTCAATGCACATACACCAACCGGTGATCATTCTTGTGGGTATTAATTCATTCTTTTCATTTGTCACTACCGTGGTACCTCCTTTCTTAAGTACCACTTGAACGGGGCTAACCCACAAAGAATCCGATATGGGATATATGATTCCCGCATCAAGTAATTTCATGACCTCTCCTTTGACAACTTCTTGCATGTGGGGGTTCAATCTTCTTTGGGGTTGAATGGTAGGTCTATGGTCGTCCTCTAGATAAATTCTATGCATGCAAAAGTTGGGACTTATCCCCTTAAGGTCATCTAGACTATAACCTATAGCCTTCTCATGTTGTTTCAACACATCAAGCAATTTTCCCAATTGGTCATCATCAAGTCTATCATTAACAATCACGGGTTTTGTCTTTGATTCATCAAGGTAAGCATATTTCAAATTTGGGGGAAGGGGTTTCAAAGTAGGAGTTTGTACCTTACTTTCTTCCTTTGGAGTTTCATTGAGAATTTGCTCCATCTCCATTAGACATTCCATTTTCATAGCATATTCAACTTCACTTTCATCAACCTCATCATATTCAAATCCTATGATGGGTTCCTCTTGCTCTTGACTTTGTAAAATATCCTCTAGGATGGATTGCTCATCCTCTATGGGTTGACATGCTTCTACTAGAATATTATGCACCAACTCGGATTGTGCATGAGTAAGTTCCTTGTTAGCTAGAGCGGCCTCAAAGAGATCCACCTCCAACTCCCAATACATGCTCTTAGCCTCACTTGCTTCTAAGGCTTCTAATGCTTGCATGGGATCCTTGAAGTAAGGGATACTCAAGTGGTCCTCTACAAAACAATCTATGAAATCCATCTCGCAAAATATCAAACAACTCGAAAAATGATTAGAACAAACCTTGAGGGGTTTTACTTCCTCAAGGTGAAGAAAGACACAACTAATAACAATAAAACGAAATCTAAATCAAACAAACACCGTCCCCGGCAACGGCGCCATTTTGATGGGGTGATGTCGTCGCTCATCCAATCAAACACATTTATAAAACTCAACATACAACTAGCTAGTGGTAAGTCGAGGTCGATCCATGGGACGGTGGTTACTCAAATTATTCAATCTAATTATGGTTATGCTTGGGGTTGTCACAATTATAATGGGGTGATGATTCTAAGCTAATAAAGGCAATAAACAAGCAACAAAAGGAAAGATGTAAACAATTGATTAAAAAGCACTAGGGTGTCATGGGATTATAGGGGAATCATGGGATATGATCATACAAACATGTTCTCAAATTATAAGCAAGCAATTATTGTTGTGATGGATTGAGTTGGGTTATATCTTACAATCCAAGGAAAGTTTGGGTCCCGGAGCCGAATCGATTAGATTGTACAACACCTACAAGTCGACTTAATCTTCCCTACTCAACAACATGCATGGTCTAATGAGACTCGAGTTGGGTTATGTCTTACAAGTCTCATTGAAAAGATAGGAGATGATAGTAAATGCAAGGATTCATAGGCTTAGCATTTCATCAAATATAACATGTGCATGAGTTGAGATCAAAACAAGCAAGCAAATAAAACATGAAAGCATATTAATTTAAGCATGAATCATTCCCCATGTTGGTTTCCCCTAATCACCCATTAACCCTAGCTAAGAGACTACTCACTCATTATCATGTTGATCATGCTAGCAAGGTTGTCAATCATACTAACAATATGAAACATGATGAATACATGAAAGTAATTAACAATAATTAAAAAGGGATTAAGAGATTATACCTACTAATGATTCCAATAATAAAGCAAGAATAATAGAAGTACTTGAATGCTAGATTGAGAGGTTGTCAATCTCCCAATAATAACCCAAATAATCTTCAATTACCCAAAATAAAGGATGAACAAAAGAGAGATTAAAGAACTAAAACATGGATTAAAACTTGATTAATACTTGATTACAATATTGAAGAGAGATTTGATTGATATTAACTACACTAATTATTGATAAGAAGAACATGCTCCTCTAATTAGCCTAATGGGGTATTTATAGTGAAAATTAGGGAGGATGCATTAGGGTTAACTAAGGGCTAAACTAGTAATTACACTTTTAAGTTGAGCAAGGAGGACCCGGTATTTTTCGAGAGGAGGGCTTCTCTTTTCGTAGCTTGAAGAAGACAATCCGTCTTTGTGAAAGAAATCCGGGGCGGAATAAGGTCGGGACGGACGGATTTGGGCGGTGGAATCCGAGCGGATTCAGAGGAATCCGGACGGATTGTTGAGGGGAATCCGAGCGGATTCGAGCACGGGACGCTCGGATTGTGCAAGGGCTGGACGGGCGGATTGTTGACAATCCGCTCGGATTGTCAGTCAGCATAGTAACTTCTTCTTTTCTTCCCTTTTCTTCATAAATTCCTTGGGGATTTCCTTGGGGACTCAAGGATCTTTCCTCAACATTGCTCTTCTACTATGATATGTACAAAGGCCTTCTAATCGTGTCTCTCCTTGATGCTTGGTCATTGAATTCGATCAATTTAGTCTCGTTTTGCCATGAAAATGCAAGATTCTTACTCCTTTCCTACCAAGGGATCAAAATCTCAAAGAATATGCAAAACAAAGAGCTAAAGATAAGAAATGACCCAAATAAGCACTAAAAAGCATGGAAACAAGGCTAATTCGGGGGCTAAATATGCGCCAATTATGGTCACATCAGTAACCCTAATGCATCCACCTAATTTCCACTATAAATACCCCATTAGTCTAATTAGAAGAGCATGTTCTTCTTACCAATTATTAGAGTAGTTAATATCAATCAAATCTCTCTTTAGTATTGTAATCAACAATTAATCAAGTTTTAATACAAGTTTTATTTCCTTAATTTTTCTTTTGTTCATCCTTTATTTTGGGTAATTGAAGATTATTTGGGTTATTATTGGGAGATTGACAACCTCTCAATCAAGCATCAAGTACTTCTTTTATTCTTTGCTTTATTATTGGAATCATTAGTAGGTATAATTCTCTTAATCCCTTTTTAATTATTGTTAATTACTTTCATTTATTCATCATGTTTCCTTTTGTTGGTATGATTGACAACCTTGCTAGCATGATCAACATGATAATGAGTGAGTAGTGACCTAGCTAGGGTTAATGGGTAATTAGCGGAAACCTACATGGGGAATGATTCATGCTTAAATTAATATGCTTTCATGGTTTATTTGCTTGCTTGTTTTGATCTCAACTCATGCACATGTTATGTTTGATGAAATGTGAGCCTATGAATCCTTGCATTTTTTACCCATCACCTATCTTTTCAATGAGACTTGTAAGACATAAACCAACTCGAGTCTCATTAGAACATGCATGTTGTTGAGTAGGGAAGACTAAGTCGACTTGTAGGTGTTCTAATCGATTCGGCTCCGGGACCCAAACTTTCCTAGGATTGTAAGATATAACCCAACTCAATCCATCACAACAATAATTGCTTGCTTATAATTTGAGAACATGTTTGTATGATCAATTCCCATGATTCCCCTATGACCCCATGACACCCTAGTGCTTTTTATCAGTTTTTTACAACTCTTTTAATTCATCTTTCTTATTTACTTTCATTGCTATTTAGTTAGTGACCTTCTACATCAACCCAAATTGTTACACCCCTAAGACACCACTAGTTTCAATAGAAATCTCATCTCAATTCCCGACCCTTGGGATCCGACCTTTACTTGCCTCTTTACTAATTGTAGAGTTTTTTGTGAAGCTATAAATTGTGTTTTGATTCGGACGTGACCCAACGACAACATCTATTCAACTGTGAACACGAAACGGACCGATCAAAAATGGCACCGTTGCCGGGGACGGTGTTTACTTGATTTAGATTTTCTTATATTATTATTAGTTGTGTCTTTCTTTGCCTTGAAGAAGTAAAACTCCTCAAGGTTTGTTCTAATTGTTTTCAAGTTGTTCGATATTTTGCAAGATGGACCTTATAGATTGTTTTGTAGAGGACCACTTAAGTATACCTTTCTTCAAAGATCCCATGCAAGCATTGGAAGCCTTGGAAGCAAGTGAGGCTAAATATATGTATTGGGAATTGGAGGTGGATCTTTTTGAGGCCGCTCTAGCTAACAAAGAACTTACTCATGCACAATCCGTATTGGTGCATAACATCCTTGTGGAAGCATGTCAACCCATAGAAGATGAGCAATCCATCCTAGAAGATATTTTACAAGCTCAAGAGCAAGAGGAACCCATCATGGAATTTGAATATGAAGAGGTTGATGAGAATGAAGTTGAATATGCTATGAGAATGGAATGTCTAATGGAGATGGAGCAAATTCTCAATGAAACTCCAAAGGAAGAAAGTGAGGTACAAATTCCTACTTTAAAACCCCTTCCCCCAAATTTGAAATATGCTTACCTTGATGAATCAAAGACCAAACCCGTGATTGTTAATGATAGACTTGATGAGAACCAATTGGAAAAATTGCTTGATGTGTTGAAACAACATGAAAAGGCTATAGGTTATAGTGTAGATGACCTTAATGGGATAAGTCCCAACTTTTGCATGCATAGAATTCATCTAGAGGAAGACCACAGACCTACCATTCAACCCCAAAGAAGATTGAACCCCCACATGCAAGAAGTTGTCAAAGGAGAAGTTATGAAGTTACTTGATGCGGGAATCATATATCCCATATCGGACTCTTTGTGGGTTAGCCCCGTCCAAGTGGTACCTAAGAAAGGAGGTACCACGGTAGTGACAAATGAAAAGAATGAACTAATACCCACAAGAATGATCACCGGTTGGCGTATGTGTATTGACTATCGAAAATTAAACTCCGCAACAAGAAAGGATCATTTCCCCCTACCATTCATTGACCAAATGCTTGAGAGGTTAGCCTCCAACAAATTCTTTTGTTACCTTGACGGGTATTCGGGATTTTTCCAAATCCCTATACACCCGGATGACCAACATAAGACCACCTTCACATGCCCCCGCCACTTTGCAAAGATGCATGATGAGTGTCTTCTCCGATTACTTAGAGACCATAATGGAAGTTTTTATGGATGATTTTAGTGTTTATGGAAAGGACTTTGACTCATGTTTGCATAATCTTTCTCTCGTGTTACAAAAATGTGAAGATGTTAGTCTTGTTTTAAATTGGGAAAAGTGTCACTTCATGGTCAATGAAGGAATTGTTTTGGGTCATTTAATTTCGGAAAAGGGCATCGAGGTCGATAAAGCTAAAGTTGAGGTGATAGAGAAACTCCCACCTCCCGTGAATGTTAGAGGGGTGAGAAGTTTTCTCGGTCACGTGGGCTTCTATCGCCGTTTCATAAAGGATTTTTCAAAAATAGCAAAACCCGTCACTCAACTTTTGCTTAAAGATGCCCAATTCCAATTCACTGATGAGTGTGTTGAAGCCTTTAATAGAATCAAGGAAGCACTAATCTCGGCACTGATCATCCAACCTCCAAATTGGGAATTACCATTCGAGATTATGTGTGATGCTAGCAACTACGCCGTTGGAGCGGTTCTTGGCCAACGGGTAGGGAGAGCTCTTCACGCCATCTATTATATAAGCAAGACTCTTGAATCCTCCCAAGTGAATTATGATACCACCGAGAAGGAGCTTCTTGCCATTGTCTATGCTTTGGACAAATTCCGTTCCTACTTGCTTGGATCCAAAGTGATTGTATTTTCGGATCACCGTGCTTTCTGACATCTCTTGATAAAGAGGGAGGCAAAACCAAGATTGTTGAGATGGATTTTTCTTCTTCAAGAATTTGACTTAGAAATAAGAGACAAGAAAGGAGCCGAGAATGTAGTGGCAGATCATTTGTCAAGGATCCGGTTTCATGATGAAAATGGAGAAACCCCGATCAATGACTCATTTCCCGACAATATTTTAATGGCCATTCAAACACAACTCGAAAGGCACATCCCCCCATGGTTTGCCTATTATGCTAATTATATTGTTGAAAAAGTACTCCCTCCAAATTTGAATCACAACCAAAGGAAGAGATTCCTATTCGAAGTGAAGAGGTACTTTTGGGACGACCCAAACCTCTACAAAGAATGTAGTGATGGGCTCTACCGGAGATGCATCCCTCAATGGGAAGTCCAAGGAATCTTGGAAGGATGTCACTCATCACTCTACGGTGGGCACCATGGAGCAAGGAGGACCGTTGCAAAAATTCTTCAATCGGGCTTCTATTGGCCTACAATGTTTCAATATACAAGAGAATTCATCATTCATTGCGATGCTTGTCAAAGAACGGGGAATATCTCTTGGAGGAACGAAATGCCACAAAGCGGCATTCTAGAGGTGGAGATCTTCGATGTTTGGGGAATCGACTACCAAGGTCCCTTTGTGACATCCAATGGGAATAAGAACATCCTTGTGGCCGTAGACTACGTCTCAAAGTGTGTGGAGGCAATTGCCACTCCAAATGATGATGCAAAAACGGTCACCAAGCTCTTCAAGAAAATAATCATCCTAAGATTTGGAGTTCCTAGAGCAATAATAAGTGATGGAGGAACGCAATTCCATGAGAAGAAACTTGCATCTCTTTTGACCAAAGATGGTGTTCAACATAGAACCGGCTGGGATATCATCCTCAAACAAGCGGTCAAGTTGAAATTTCAAATAGAGAGATCAAACAAATCCTTGAGAAAGTTTTGAACAAGACCCGAAAAGATTGGAGCACAAATCTTGATGATGCTCTTTGGGCTTATAGGACGGCCTATAAGACTCCTATAGGAGCCTCCCCTTACAAACTTGTTTATGGAAAAGCATGTCATTTGCCAATCGAATTGGAGTACAAAGCTTTTTGGGCAATCCGAGCACTTAATCTTGATCTCAAATTGAGTGGTCAAAAGAGGATGATTCAAATTCAAGAGTTGGAGGAATTCCGACTACAATCCTATGAGAATGCAAAGATTTACAAGGAAAGAACAAAATTACTCCATGACAAGAGAATTAGACAAAAGGCCTTGCACAAAGGGGACAAAGTCCTTCTATTCAATTCCCGCTACCGACTTTTTCCGGGAAAGTTGAACTCTAGATGGATGGGTCCCTATGTGATAACCGAAGTTGGAAAATATGGAGATTTTTAACTCAAGGCGGTAGATGGAAGCAAGTTCAAAGTCAATGGTCAAAGATTGAAGCCATATTATGAAGGAGCGTTCATTGGAGAGGTCGAGGTCACCTACCTCGGGCCTTCTCATCCTTGAAAGAACCATCAAAGGGAGAGTTTGGTGGAGTCCTCCCTAAACCACCACTTGTAAATATACTAACCCTCTAACTTGTATTTATAATTTTATTGCACTTCTTTTGATAATAAGCATGAACTCTTTTCATGAGAGTAAGTGAGGGAGGGTCACTAACGAATTTTTATGAAGGAAGGAACCAATTTTTAAAGTGTGGGGAAGCATCTAAAAGAGGAAAGAAAGTCAAACGAAGAATTCACAGCTTGAACACTTGCGTGTTCCCTGGAATCCGGCCGTCTTGCCAGAATCCGGGCGGCGTGAGGAGAATCCGTCCGTCCTGTTAAACCGAGAATTTGAAGATTTTGGGACTGAAGGAGAATCCGAGCGTTTCAGAAGGGAAGACGCCCGTCCTGAACAATCCGGCCGGCTTTGCAAAAAGACGCCCGTGTTTCTACCTGTGCATTTCAAGAAAAATTCCTGGAAGAGAATCCGCCCGTCTTCAGTAGAATCCGCCCGTCCCGATAAAAAGGAATCCGAGCGTCTCATGCTCGGGACGCCTGTCTTTGTGGCGTTATATTTTTGGAAATTTAGCTGTGAAAGAATCCGGGCGTCTTACCCAGAATCCGCCCGTCCCGAGAAGCCGGAATCCGAGCGTCTTCTGCTCGAATCCGCCCGTCTTCCCACGTTGATTTGACCCGTCTTTTCTTAATTAAAATTACACCCCACCTCACATTTAGTGACACATCACCCTTCCTTCCACTTTCCATCATAAAACCCACCTCCTTACGACTCCCAAGCACATCCAAATCACTATTAAACCCACAAAAATAAAAAAGCCTCAATTTTCTAGGGTTTCCAAAGGCAACACTCAATCAACAAGGAGCATCTTTATTCCTTCACAAATCAAAAGAATCCAGCTCTATAATCAAGGAATGGCACCAAGGAGAGATCCTCTTTTAGGAATAGGAGGAGACCAAGGATGAGGGGAAGTTCTTCTACCTCCCATGTCAACACATTAAGAAGGGAGCATGAAGAGATTGTAGATCTCACAAGGCTTGATGACTTCTCAAATGTGGAATTTGTCAATGATGTGCAAAGATTAGTCTTCCACCGGCTTCTAGGTAAGAATATTCTTCCCACTAAGTTTTTATGTCATGCTACCTTGAGGAAACTTGGGATTTATCACCAAGTGGGAGCTCTCTTTGAAGTATTTGGTCTCTCAACCGTTTTTCGCATGTATGAACAAACTTATCGATCTCTTGTGCTTGAATTTTTGAGCTTTTTGAAGATTACAACCTTGAACAAAACAATTTGCATAGAGTTTAGGTTGGAGAATGTTTCTAGGATGATGACCCTTGTAGAATTCGCAAATTTACTCGGTCTCGATGTTTCGCCTACTCGAACATCGAAGCCAAAGAAGTATAGTGTTGAACCTTTGTGGAGGGCCATGACCGGCCGGGATTTCATACACACCAAGGAATGCCTCGCTTTTCATATCCAGAATCCGATCAGGAGGCTTACTTATCGATTTCTTTCGGGCACCCTACTTGCCCGCCGAGATCCGGCCATAGTGAACCAGTTAGACCTTGTGTTTATGGAATCCTACCTCAATATTCAAGGAAGCAATCTGTACCACTTCAATGCACCTCTAGTATTACTAGAGAAATGGGCAAAGTTTAGGAATGGTGACGATGATGGAATGAAACACATTGTGAATGGAGGACTCATTACTAGGCTTGCGAAGCATTTCAACCCGAGATTCAATAAGAATAATGAGTATCCTCCTCTTTTGGGAAACACGAGGATAAACGAAGATCTTCTTCTTATTCATCACCATTGGATAACCTTTGAGGGGGTCGATAAGCGGATCAAGTGGTTAACGAAAGGAAGCGATCCGATATATCTACCAATGAACGACCTACCATGTATCTCCCCGAGAAGAGGACATTTGTCTCCAATCCCATCCTACCTCATCCCTCCAAATCCAACCCAACCAAGACAAGCACCACCTCCAAATCCCCAACAACAACAACAAGAGCAACAATCACAAGATGAAAAGATCAAAGTGCCTCCCTACCCATTTCCTTATCAACCGTATAACCATTCCAACCCCTTCATCCTTCCCCGTGACGACTTTGTCACGGGAATTCTACAAGATTTGCACTTCCGCCAATACGAAACCAACGTGGACATCTACTATGCACTTTATCCTCAATACCAAGATATGGTTCAAAAGGGAAAGATTAGTGAGGAAGGAGCATTTCCCTCTTGGGCTCAAATGGACCTACTCTTCCCCAATTCGGAGAGAGCAAATGAAGGAGCAAACGGGAGACAAGAGGAGGGAAGCAACAATTCTTGTGGAGGAGATACGGTGGAGCTTGAAAGTGAAGAGGACGAGTTCATGGACCCAAGTTTGAGTGATGCATCAAAGGAGATATGGGATAGCGATCTATAAGGAGATGATGCCTATCTCTAGAGGATTATTTCATAGCTAGGTGGAGCGGGCGAGAGGCACCCACCTAAGTTTAAGTAAAGTTCCCTCATCTCCTCTCTTTAATTTTAAAGTTTCATGAAAAGAAGTTTGTGTTTTGTTAACTTGTATTTTATTAATCTTTATCATTGTTGGAGTAGTCCTAGCACCATTAAGGACTAACACCTCGGCCCCATTGAGGTGTTCTCATTTTATTGTTCCCACCTTTCAAAATCCAAAATGACAAAATTAGTTTCATGCATTGCATAGTGTGTGCATGAACTACACCCATCCTTGGACATTGGCAATAATGTCTAGATCGGTTTGGGGAAGTTAATGCATACACAACGGGAGGTAATCTAAATTATCCTCTCCGTCATAAACAAAAACCATGCATCATGTAGTGTAGATTAGTGTAGCTTGCATTTAGTGTAGAAATCATGCATCATGTTTGCATAATTTACCATCATTTTGGCCATTGAGGACAATGCCCATATTAGTGTGGGGATGGGGAATTCTAACTTAAATTTTATTCAAAAATCCAAAAAAATTGAAAAAATTTCGAAAAACCATAAAAATGTGAAAATTGAAAAACCCAAAAACATGTTTATTTCTTTTGTAGTGTAGTTATGTATATATTGTATATATTGTTTTTTCTATCCTTGTTCACATTGATTGACTACGCCACATCCGAGACATGAGGATCATGAAGACCGCATGGTATGATCTTTCCAATCTCCTTTTTCCTCTTTATGTTAATGACTATGTGGCTTTATTTTGATTGATGCGGTATAACAATGTGAACTTAGGACTTGCATTTAGTTTATATGTCATATTAGTTGATAGAATCACTTGCATTAGAATGTATATAATAGTTGCATCATGGCATGTAGTTGCATTTAGATAAAACATTTTGAAAAGTGCCTAATTGAGAACTTTGACAAGAGCAACTAAGCCATTATAAATACATTTTCAACTTAAGACTTTGCCTACTAGAATGGTTGTAAAACACCCTAGGTTGTGTCATACTAGTGTCTTTTGACCCATGACCCAAAGCCTAGTCAAGGGTTTTCATGTGAGTTACCTATCCAACCCCGTGATGCGATGTGGACTTGTTTAACTTGTCTAGGTGACCTTGATTGACCTTGTGGTAAGGCAACCCAAAAATACTTTCTATCAATATGTTTGAAGTGCTCATTTCAAAGATTTTGTTATGTGGAAGTAATTTATTGCTAAGGAAACCTCAAATGTTATTAAATGTTGAAATGTTGAGAAATTTAGTTGTTTTGATGGAGGCGTACCACTTCGATGTGCTTTGGAGAGGGATCCATTGAATTGGGCCCCCACACAGTTGTGAATTCAACCGCCCAGATACAGAGTGACTATCACCCCCAAAAGCTATTGTCTAGAGGTTAACCGGTTGCGTAATAAGCGATTGGCGAAAGCAAAGGACACTAGCCCGGAAGGGACAAACCCCATCTTAAATTTTTGAAATGTGAAAGTTAAATGAGGACAATTTTGAATACTAGTCATATCCACCCTTTGTTTATAAAGATTTGAGCATTTCATTCCCAAAAAGCCTTTTGTCAAACCACTTTGTCGAGCTTGGGACGATCCATGACCTTTACTTTTGTAGAGAATTCGAGACTTATCATGTCATATGCTACTAGCATCATAGGGATCATCATTCCACCACCATCCGATCGCTCTTGACGAAAGCATTTGGAAATTGAGGACGAAAGTAGTCTAGTTTAACACCATTTGGAGGTGATTTAGTGCCATCCTCTTAGCCCTAATAATTTGTTGAACTAGTATTTGTGAAGGATTATATGCTCCTAGTCTTTGTCACCTCTTTACTCGGGACGAGCAAAGGTTCGGTTAGGGGATATTTGATGTGACCATAATTAGCGCATACTTAGCCCCCGAATTAGCTTTTTCCCATGCTTTTTAGTGCATATTTGGGTCATTTATTGTCTTTAGTTCTTTGTTTTGCATATTCTTTGAGATTTTGATCCCGTGGTAGGAAAGGAGTGCAAATCTTGCATTTTCATGGCAAAACGAGACTAAATTGATTGAATTCAATGACCAAGCATCAAGGGGAGACAAGATTAGAAGGCCTTCGTACATATGATAGTAGATGAGCAATGTTGGGAAAGGATCCTTGCATCCCTGAGGAAATCCCCAAGGATTTTATGAAGAAAAGGGAAGAAAAGAAGAAGAAACAATGCTGAGCAGGAATCCGTGCGGATTGCCTTGAATCCGTCCGTCCCCAGCACGAGAATCTGTGCGTCTTCCTCCAAAGACGCCCAGGTAAGCAGCCACCAGAATCCGCCTGGATTCCCTTGAAGACGCACGTCTTCCCCTGCTACAATTCGCCCGTCCCGACACCAATACGCCCGGATTCCAGCCCAGCACGAATTCGTCTCTTCATGCATCAAAGAAAGAAGCCCTTCCTTCGAAAAATATCGGCTTCTCCCTGCTCAATCTAAAAAGTGTAATTACTAGTTTAGCCCTTAGTAACCCTAATGCATCCACCTAATTTCCACTATAAATACCCCATTAGTCTAATTAGAAGAGCATGTTCTTCTCACCAATTATTAGAGTAGTTAATATCAATCAAATCTCTCTTTAGTGTTATAATCAACAATTAATCAAGTTTTAATACAAGTTTTATTTCCTTAATCTCTCTTTTGTTCATCCTTTATTTTGGGTAATTGAAGATTATTTGGGTTATTATTGGGAGATTGACAACCTCACAATCAAGCATCAAGTACTTCTTTTATTCTTTGCTTTATTATTGGAATCATTAGTAGGTATAATTCTCTTAATCCCTTTTTAATTATTGTTAATTACTTTCATTTATTCATCATGTTTCCTTTTGTTGGTATGATTGACAACCTTGCTAGCACGATCAACATGATAATGAGTGAGTAGTGGCCTAGCTAGGGTTAATGGGTAATTAGGGGAAACCAACATGGGGAATGATTCATGCTTAAATTAATATGATTTCATGGTTTATTTGCTTGTTTGTTTTGATCTCAACTCATGCACATGTTATGTTTGATGAAATGTGAGCCTATGAATCCTTGCATTTTTTACCCATCACCTATCTTTTCAATGAGACTTGTAAGACATAAACCAACTCGAGTCTCATTAGACCATGCATGTTGTTGAGTAGGGAAGACTAAGTCGACTTGTAGGTGTTGTACAATCTAATCGATTCGGCTCCGGGACCCAAACTTTCCTAGGATTGTAAGATATAACCCAACTCAATCCATCACAACAATAATTGCTTGCTTATAATTTGAGAACATGTTTGTATGATCAATTCCCATGATTCCCCTATGACCCCATGACACCCTAGTGCTTTTTATCAATTGTTTACAACTCTTTTAATTCATCTTGCTTATTTACTTTCATTGCTATTTAGTTAGTGACCTTCTACATCAACCCAAATTGTGACACCCCTAAGACACCACTAGTTTCAATAGAAATCTCATCTCAATTCCCGTCCCTTGGGATCCGACCTTTACTTGCCTCTTTACTAATTGTAGAGTTGTTTGTGAAGCTATAAATTGTGTTTTGATTCGGACGTGACCCAACGACAACATCTATTCAATTGTGAACACGAAACGGACCGATCAAAAATCATCAATGTCCCAAGGTTTCACAACTTTCACATACTCCATTTGGGATTGAGGATGATGACATCATAGCATTAACATGCTGTTTGGGTGATTTGGAAGCTTCATCAAGCTTAGCCATTGCCTTTTCAAACTTCAATTTGATGGTGTCGATATGAGCACTTAGTTGAGCACCTAATTGTGTGATGGAATCTACCTCATGCTTTCCTCCTCTAGTGGCCTTTCGAGGCCTACTATATTGGGAATTATGAACCGCCATCTCTTTGATTTTCGCCCATGTTTGATTATCATAAACTTCAGTAAAACTCCCATTGGATCCCATATTAAGAACATTGCGTGAGGCTTCATATAAGTCATTCCAAAATTGTTCCACAAGGAACCACTCACTAAGTCCACGGTGTGGACAAGAACGACAAGTGTCCTTAAATCTCTCCCATGCTTCATATAAGGATTCCTCTTCCCTTTGCTCGAACCTAGTGATTTAGGCTCTCAACATATTAGTCTTCTCCGGAGGATAGAATTTCTTGTAGAAGGCAAGTTCTAGCTTTTTCCATGAATCAATACCAAGGGTAGCCTTGTATAGGCTCTTCAACCATTGCTTTGCGGTACCGATCAAGAAAAAAGGAAACAATACCCATCGGATTTGGTCTTGAGTAACTTCGATTTGAGAAATTGCATCACAATAATCGAAAAAATTCTCCAAATGTAAATGAGGATCCTCACTAGGCATCCTCCAAATTGACTTCTCTCAACTAATTGTATGAATGCGGATTTAAATATGGTAGTGTAGGAGTACCGTTTGTTAGATTCTCCTCGGTTGGTACGGAATGTGATGAAAATTTAGGCTTTGTGGGTCTATTTTGTGGTTGGTCAGGAATTCGATTATACTCTCCTTCTCTTGCAAAGGGGTTGACAAACTCAATGTTTTTTGGTTGAATGTCCACAATCTCTCCAATACGTACAACTCATGAAGTACCTCTAGCAACTCTTCTATTGTTGGTTAAGGTCCTTTCAATCTCGAAATCATTAGATAACAAATTACCTTGTGATCTCCGAGTCATGCAAAATATCAAACAACTAGAAAACAATTAGAACAACCTTGAGGAGATTGACTTCCCAAAGGTAAAGAAAGACACAACTAAAAACAATTAATGAAAATCAAATAAATTGAACACCGTCCCCGGCAACGGCGCCATTTTTGGTGAGGCATTTTTGTGCTTAGTGCTTAGTCGTTGTCACTACCTAACCAAAATAATATTTATAACTTCACAAAATACTCTTAGTAAAGAGGTAAGTAAAGGTCGGATCCCAAGGGACGGGTATTGATTTAAGATTTCAATTGCAAGTAGCTATGTCTTAGGGTGTCACAAATTGGGTTGAGATGAGATGTAATCTACACTATTCAACAAGATGAATGTAAATTAATGAAAACAAATTAAAGAAAAAGGGGTTTGTAAACAATTGATTAAAGGCACTAGGGTGTCATGGGTTCATAAGGGAATCATGGAAATAGATCATACAAACATGTTCTCAATTAGAAGCAAGCACTTATTGTTGTGATGGGACCGAGTTAGTGTATATCTTACAATCCCTAGGAGGATTTGGGTCCTAGAGCCGAGTCGATCAAGACTTTACAACACCTACAAGTCGACTTAGTCTCTTCCTATTCAACTCTATGCATGGTCTAATGAGGATCGAGTTGGTTTATGTCTTAAAAGCCTCATTAAAAAGATAAGAGATGGGTAAAAAATACAAGGTTTCATAGTCTAGCATTTCATCAAACATAACATGTGCATAGGTTGAAATCACAACAAGCAAGCAATTAATTATCAAAATATATTAGATTAAGCATAGATTAATTCCCATGATTGTTTTCCCTAATTCCCCATTAACCCTAGCTAAAGGACTACTCACTCATGATCAAGTTTAACATGCTAATAAGGTTGTCAATCATAATAACAATGATTAACATGATGAATAAATGATGTGATTAACAACAATTAAACAAAGGTAAAAGAGATTATACCTACTTGAGATGATCCAAATAATAAAGCAAAGAATAATTGAAGTAAACTTGATGATTGATGGAAGGTTGTCAATCCTCCAATAAACCCCAAATAATCTTCTAATTACCCAAATAAAACTAAGAACAATTGAGTGATTAATGAAAGATTAAGATGTGATTAATATTAAAATGTGTATTACAACTTTGATTAAGACTAAATTAAGAGAATAATTATGATAAGATGAGATTAGATGTTCTAAGATGATAATCTAGGTAGTACAATAGGGTATTGATACTAAAATTAAGTACAAGGATTAGGGATACTAAGGGCTTAAATGACGATTAAGACCCTAAGAGAAGCTTGACAATTTTGCTAATCCCGAGGGATATGCGCGGATCATGCAGCAACTCCCAGGGGAATCCGCGCGTCCTTGCCTAAAGCACGGTTGGTCCTGTAAGAAGATTCGCTCGGGCTGGCTTGGAGACGCTCAGATCCTGGGCTCTGGGACGCTCGTCCTGAGCTCAGGACCCTCAGATCCTGGTACAGGGTTCTTCTCTTGTTCTTGGCTCCCTAAAAATCCGTGGGGATTGTCTTGGGGATGCACGGATCTTTCATCATTGCCCATTTCTCTTCATTTAATTACTTAGGCTTCTAGTGTCGGTCTCCTCTTTGATGCTTGGTCATTAGATGCGATCCATTTAGCTTCATTTCGCTCCATAAATACAAGGCTAGGAATCCTCTCCTACCAAGGACACAAAACCTCAAAGAATATGCAAAATGGGAAACTAAAGATAATAAATGACCCTAATATATGCTAGAAAGCATGAGAACGAGGTTAATTCGGGGACTAAATGTGCTCAAATATGAGTCACATCACACCTCATTCGAACAACACAAAAATCTCTCTAAAAATAATTCCAAAACTTCATTTTTGTGATTTATTACTTGGGCAAAGTTTTCCACTCAAAATTTGGGTCTTAAATCTCTCTTAATTAGCAATGTAAGTGGATCATTATTCCTCTTATTCCTTCATTTTGAATTTGTTAAATATACACTAATGTGCTTGAGGTTGTAAATTTAGTTCATGCTTTTACTTAATTCATGGTAACAAATAGTTCTTTACATGATTATTGTCGCGAAAAATCAAGTTTTTATGTCAATCCTACCACATAAATTGAAGAACACGAAAATGGATACATGAGCTTGTATGTGGACTTTTGGTGCTTGTTGTTGAGTCTAGTTAGACGACAAAGGATTAACCTTTGTTGTTATGGATGGATTTTGTTTAATATGTGAAAATTTCGCCTTACAACTTCGTCTTAAGTTTTCTAATTTTAGACAAGTCATGCCCAAATTTTTAATTTCCTTGAGTAAAAGTTTGTTTAATTGCCTTATAAGGCTACCATTCTAATTGATAATACGGTATGTGGTCTCAAGAATGAAATTTTTCCATCTTTAAAATTGGGTGAAACTCTTGAAAACTTCCTAAGTATCCATGACCAATTTTAATTTTGTCTTGAAAATGGTTTGACAAGTGTCGACAAACTAAGAACTTGATGGTTATTACTATACTACGAGGTAAATCAAGAAAGTTAGTCACAATTCTCATCCATCCTTCAATGCCTTCTGTGTGATTTCTCTTGTAGCATATCAAGGAACACGAGTACAACCCGTGGAAGAAACAACCGTCAACCCCAACCTGAACCGGTGGCACCACCCGCCTCTACCCATCCAGGATACTCGGGGTTACAATTTGAGAGTGAACCTCATAGAAATACCTTATTAGCCCTCACCGAGGGAAGTATGAATGCCACTAGGTGTGTGTCAGAGAGTGCCTTAGAAGCCTTGGGAATAGAGGTACAAGTGTATGACATCTTTAGCGTACTTGGAATGGAGGGATTGTATAACTTAGCGAAAATAAGCTACCGCACTCTTACCTTAGAATTTTTGAGCTCCTTACTCTACAATCCAAAAGACCACACCGTTAGCATTCGACTGAAGAACACCTCCTTTCACCTATTTAGTGATGTCTTTGCGGGTCGGCTAGGTTTAGGAAAAAGGACCAACCTTACTCTTGATAAGGTGGGAAAGGAAATGAAAGCCACAAAATGCTTCAACCTTTACACGGGTAACTGCAATACCAACGTCACTGCCATGAAAATAAATGATGTTGAACACTCCGTTTTGAAAATTTTCCTTCGCCTAATAACCAACCTCTTTTACGGGAAAAAGGACCCTAGTAAACTCAATTCCTCTGAAGTATTACTTTTAAGCTCCTACCTCAATCCATACTATGAGAGGCGTTTTTACTTTAGCCCCGTGTCTATGGTATTGTTAGCATTTGAAAGGATGACCAAGTCTGACAAGTGCTCCTTTGATTGTGGCGCCCTAGTGACCAGACTAGCCAAGAACCTCTTGGGTTATGAACCGGGGGTTATTGATAGACCCATGAGTATGGAGGTGCCTTACTTCGATATTGCCTATAAGAAAGGCATGTTTTGGGTTGTGGGTAGGAAAGACAAAAAGGGGTACTCGTGAAGGGTGAACACAGACTAATACATAAAGCTTCCCGCAAATGGGAGATTGCCCGAAACCTCCCACCTACCAGAGCTAGCACCACCTCGCCTTCCGGCCCGGTCCTACCTTATTCCAGAAAATCTTTCTTACACTCTTGATGGTGAAGCGGTACAAGGGGAACCAATCGCCCAACTCCTTTCTGATCCTCTTAGGACTTCTCCACGTGCCCCATCGTCCTCCTATATGCCCATACCCTCGCCGCCCTTTGATCGCCGTAGACACTCCACTTACGCCCCGTCCTCTTCTTTCATGCACGAACCTTCACCACACCGTGACCCTCCCCAACACTTTATGCACATGCCGTCTTTCACCGGAGGGTATAACCAACCACCACCGGCTTATGGTCATCAATATCCCATGGCGGACCTAGTTGAGAGAGTGAATAACTCCTTGGTCCTTAGAGATGTGCACAAGTTCACCTATAACCAAGGGATAAGACCGACCGAGCGCCCTAGCTTTTGGTCTGGGGATGGAGATGCTTCCGGAGTATTCAAAGCCTATGGTATTCAACCCTCGGATTGGGGTCACAGAATTCCTCACAGCGACGGACACTTGCTTGGCCCTTGAGCGGGACCGCACTATATCACCGGGAGTTTCTTCAATGATACGCACCAAAGTGAAGGCTACCAAGAGAATGTGGGTGGTGATTACCAAGGTAATGTGGATAGTTCGTACCAAGAGGATGTGGGAGGTGTCTCTCACGAGGATGGGAGCAATATTTTCTATCGAAGCAGGAGTGGAGGTGGACCATCTAATTGGACACCAGGACTTACGGAGTACCATGGCCGCTATCTCAACGCAATTGTAGAAGACGCGATGATGGACATCTCGGGCGATACGAGGAGTGAAGAGCTTAGTATGCAGAGGGAGGACTCACCGGTAAACAACACTATGCCAAATAATAGGTGCAACAACGGTTAAATAAGGTGATATACCGTTGTAATTCAAAATACGGAACCTTTATTACATCGACCGTTGTTATTTTGTGACCATAGTTTTTAAAAAGGCGAAGCCGTTATGAAATTTAAATAACGGGTTCAAATAACCGTAATACAATATTAAGAACGGTTCAAAAACCATTGTCTATAATATTGAAACCTGGTTGTAATTAGTCTGAATGCTCTAAGGAAACCTATGACAACGGTTTTATTGAAACACAACCGTTGTAAAATAGTAAATATAACAACGGTTTATTCCTATTAAACCGTTTTAAATGTCAGGAATTCGACAAAGGTTTATCCTTATTAAACAAATATATTTTGGATGAATATGTTAACGGGTTTCTATATAAATGCGACCGTTTTCAATAGATTTATTGACCACGGTTTTATTTTTAATTGTAATTGAATTTATAAATATTTTAAAAAAAAATGTTTTAGCAGGTTCCAGCAGCTACTGAAATGCTAATTTTTGCAGTAGCAGGTTCCGTTGAAATGCTACTGCAAAATAGCATTTCAGCAGCTGCGCATTGCAAAATTTCAATTCTGCAACATCAGAATATTACACAGATTGATCTATTCAACCCAGCATCAAATATTATAAACAGGGTGACCAAAACTAATTACACATGGCTCTATATACACACATACATAATGAGCAGACTATTGACTATCCGCTAATAAAAGAAAATAGGTGGCCCACTTATTTCTCATGTCGGCGATGTCTTCCTTCGAATAGGTTGGGTCTTTATTGTTGATTGAAGGTAGGAACTACAAATCAAAATATACTTGATCAAAATAGACAGAATAAGTGGAATATTACACAGAATTAAACCCAAGTTACGTTTGAAATAGTTATTAAAACACACTAACCGGTGACTCTATGTTGATATACTTTTGGGTGATAATCTCCCACATGGACCGACAAAAGAAAAAGGCGCCTTGTTTGCTGTCTGGTTGTAGATGAGACTATTATATAAATCACATATAAATAAAAATTAGATCAACCTTTTGCATAAACATAAATTAAATGATAGCATTAATTATTAAGAATACACATACTTTTAATGTGACAAAAGTTGGACTTGATGCTCCTATTGCTTGAAACACACTAATTCATAAATATATACAAGAAATTACAATTAGCATTTGGCTCAGTAATACTGATGGGACATTAAAAGGAGCCTAGTCTTCAAAGGTCATACAATAACAATTGACATTATAATGTAAGGTTGTAAACTTACTCAGTCATCATCTTTACAAATTTATCACTCGGACTATGTCCGCAATAGTCAATCTAGTACACTATGCCTTTTTTCGAATTGATTGCCGTTAGCAGCCAATGCTTGCTATGAAATATTGAAAACTGAATTGTTACTTCATATACATGCATGTAAGCGTGTTAATAAATGAATAGAATCGTGATTCATTATAATAAAGTACTATACATACTGATTCTCATTGTATGGGGCAAACCATACGCATTTGGGCGTCTGATGTGACTATTATTTGCGCACATTTAGTCCCCCAATTGAACCTATTTTGCATATTATTATTATAGCGTCTCATAGCTATTTTACCCGTCAAATGCTTCCTATTTTGCTTTCCTATTGCTTTGTGTTTGATTTGTAGGAAATGAGATAATCAGGCGGAAATTTCCTGTCTCTTGAGCCTATTTGGAAGGACAATGACGATCTTGGTTGAACGGGTATTGAAGGAAGGGCAAGAACTAAAGATCAACATTACAAGAATAAGAAGTATGCGAAGGAAAGCATTCTGAAGAGGAATCCGAGCGTCCCGACTCTTCAGCCGCTCATCCCTCCATGCAACAATCCGAGCGTCTTACCTCTTGGACGAGCGGACCATGGCGTCTTCAGCAAAGATGCCCATCTCTCCGAAATACTTGCGATTCCCTGCTTAGAACTTAAACTTGTTAATTACTAGTTTAGCCTTAGTTAACCAAAGGAGGCACTAAAATAAATACCCCAATTTGATGATATTCAGGGGGGGCTTCCACATTAGAAAATCCTATTAGAATAGATTAGGAGTAGATTAGATTAGATTACTCTTTAATCGTTCCACAAATTTCACATTAATCTCTCCTTAATAATTGTTCAAGTTTGTTACTTTTGGGTAATTGAAGACTATTGGGTTATTATTGGAGGATTGACAACCCTTCATCAATCAATAAAGTTCTCTTCTTTTATTCTTTGCTTTATTATTTGGATCATCTCAAGTTTGGTATAATTCCTTTACCCTTTACTCTTTATTGTTTATTTCCCCATTCTCTTATCATGTTTACACTTGTTTTGATGATTGACACCATTAATGACATGTTTACCATGATAATAAGTGAGTAGTCTCTTAACTAGGACTAGTGGGTAATTAGGGGAAACCAACATGGGGATGATTCATGCTTAATCTAATATGTTTTCATAATTTATTTGCTTGCTTGTTGTTATGTAAACCTATGCACATGTTATGTTTGATGAAATTCTAAGCCTATGAATCCTTGCATTTATAACCATCTCTTATCTATTCATCTTGACTTGTAAGATATAAATGGTCGTACTCACTTGGAGGTTTAGTTTTTGGTACTTGACGTTAGGAGCACCTAGACCAAAACACAATTTATAACTCCACAAACAACTCTACAATTAGTAAAGAGGCAAGTAAAGGTCGGATTCAAAGGGACGGGAATTGAGATGAGATTTTCAATTGCAACTAGTAGTGTCTAAGGGTTTCACAATTTGGGGTTTGAAGTAGAAGATCACTAAACTAAATAGCAATAAAAGTAAACAAGCAAGATGATTAAAAGGGGTGTAAACAATTGATAAAAGGCACTAGGGTGTCATGGGGTCATAGGGGATTCATGGGAATTGATCATATAAACATATTCTCAAATTATAAGCAAGCAATTATTGTTGTGATGGATCGAGTTGGTTTATATCTTACAATCCTAGGAAAGTTTGGGTCCCGGAGCCGAATTGATTAGATTGTACAACACCTACAAGTCGACTTAATCTTCCCTACTCAACTATATGCATGGTCTAATGAGACTCGAGTTGGTTTATGTCTTACAAGTCTCATTGAAAAGATAGGTGATGGGTAAAAAATGCAAGGATTCATAGGCTCACATTTCATCAAACATAACATGTGCATAAGTTGAGATCACAACAAGCAAGCAAATAAACTATGAAAACATAATAATTTAAGCAAGAATCATCCCCCATGTTGGTTTCCCCTAATTACCCATTAACCCTAGCTAAGGAAACTACTCACTCATTATCATGTTGAACATGCTAGCATGGTTGTCAATCACACCAACAAAGTAAAACATGATGAATAAATGAAGATTATTAACAATAATTAAAAAGGGATTAAGAGAATTATACCTACTAATGATTCCAATAACAAAGCAAAGAATAATAGAAGTACTTGATGATGTTGGGAAATGTGTCCTCAACAATAGTGCGATCACATGATTTAAATATCATTATTAAATCTCATACCAAGAATACGAAAGGGATGATACATTACATATATAGTCAACTGGTCCACACACATCAGTAATGATTGGCTGGCTAGAGTTTGACATTACTTGTCGTGACGGTGGTGATCAATTGATCCCTTGAGGTCACACCTAAAGGACGATTCCCTTAATTGAAAAGGTTAATTAATTGTATGCCGATACAGATTAATTAATTCCTTAAAATTGAACAAATTATTATCATAAGAGAGAAAATGACATCTTATTATAATGTGATTAAATGAGATTTTATTTAGTAATTTAAGAAGTTATAATACTAAAATTAATCGGTGTTTGCGAAACACGCGAGATGAGAATGATAAGTCAGTTATAATTACAAGATGTTGTGAATTATACTAACTAGTAATTAAATGACCATTTTATGAGAAAGTAATTTTATATTACTAGTGAATTTGTTAAATATGATTTATTTAATTTGTAAATGATATTTAATTTGTTAAATATGCATTTTAAATTAAAACTTGACATAAGACATGTCATATGTCACATGACATACAATTGTACAATTGACAAAAATAAAATGGACTCCATATTACACTATAGAAACCGAAATATTGGAGGTAGTATGGGTGAGTGGGTGTTTTATTTAATGGATAAATAAAACACTATGATTACCTACAATGTAGGGTAGTCTTACACCTACTTTACTTAATAAGAACAAAAGTAAAAAGGAAAGACCATGCATTGGTCTTACACACTCCTCCAACCGGTTTTGTGAGCATGCATAGAGAATTTTATTCTCTTAATTTTATTATCATTCATTTTCTAATATCACATGCAAAAGGTTCATGTATTTTCTCTCTTCTCTCTCTTTAATCTTCATCAAAAAGATGATATTTTAATTCAAATTGTTCATGAAATATTACTAAAATTATTAATGTAATATATGAGTATTAGTAATCAATTTTAAGGTAAACTACATTACAAACATCTAGTACATGTTAGTTTGTGGAATTAAGGGATAGTTTTGGGTGCTACTAATTGGAGGGCTTCTAATTTGAAGTCATGAATGTTCATCCATTAATGGAAAGCTCAAGAACTAACAAGAAGGAGATCTTGTTGGTGCCCATATGATGACCAAAATTATCATAGTAAGGAACATGATTTCTTCTCTTACCTTTTTAGTTTGCAGGCATAAGATCTAGAATTTATTTTATGACTAAATAAATTTGAAACATATAAGAATATGTTATGTAATAAGATATAGATTTATAACAAGCGGTATCAGAGCGCCTTGGTTGTTTGCATGCGAATCGGTTATAGTTTTTCCGAGTTATACGATTAACATATAAAACTTGTAAATTTGTGTTATTATGATATATCACAAAATAACATTATGCATGTTAAAGTTTCTGATCCTAAAATGTATTTAGGATATTTTGGTTAATTTATGAATTTTTATTGTTCATCTTATATAATAATGGCATTAAAAATATGATTTTATGATCAAAATGTCATTTTTGGACCAAAATTAGCTAAACTACGAATTTTCCAGTGATTTTTGGATATGTTATCACATGTTTTATTTTTGGATGACCTGTAAAGTTTCATAATTTTTGGAGTTTTTATGCTCGAAATTTGGATTTTTCATGATAACAATTGAATTTAAATGGAAAATAGGTTAATATGAGATAAATTTTGAATCTGGTCATAGAAATTTAGTATGTTATCATATGAAATTTTAAAATATGTGTGTAAAATAATAGGCTATAATGAAGTCTTCATGCATGATTTATGGATTTTTGATGAAAAATAGCATAAATAGTGACTTAATTAGTGAAAAATTGCTAAAACATACCCTATGACTAAGGAAAAACGTCACATATTGCATTTTATTATCTTTTTCAGATCTAAAATTGAAAAGTTGGTGAATATATTTTTTCTCATGTTTTTATGATTTTTATTGATAAATCCGATAAACCGCAACATAGTTTTTCCGATAATTTTACGAAATTTTAACCTAAGTTTTTTGAACATTATGAGTGTCATGGTATTTTTCCAGAATGTTCATGAGTTTAAATTTTGAATTTTGAATTTATTTGAAATTTTTATGATTTATTTGGAGTTTATAGCATTTTATTATATTTTGAGTCCATTAATGAACAATTTTAAGTAATATAAGTTAATTATAGTCAAATAGTTAGTGGAGACTAATTTTGAGTCCTAAGAGGTTAGGGTAATTAACTTGTGCATAAATATGAATTTATGTAATTTATTGTGATTTTAAAAGGTTGAATCACGCAAATCCGTAGAAACCGATTAATATACGATATTGGCTCCTTAAAGGCGATTTAGCATAAAATTGGGCATGTTCATACATATTATAATGCTACATTTTATTTATGATTGTCATAATTTTTAATTTTATGTAATTTTGAGTTATGTATTTTTTACTTAGTATAGCCATAGTTTTTAATTGGTATTAACCGAAATGTATGGGAATATCGATTCGGTTGTAATTTATTGTGATCTCGAATCACCGTTTTGTAATTTAATAGATTTATTTTATTTTAATTACAAATGTGTAATAGGAAATTATGTAATTTATTATGTAATTTATTTATTCCGGAGTTCCATGAAGACGGTGTCACACAAGATGGCGATACATAAAGACGGTGTTACCTCAAGATGCGTGCCTCAACCGAAGTTCAAGGTACCAATGGAGTTGTTTTCCGAATATGTAATAGTTAATTAGATTTTCTATTTTAGGAAGGCCATACTAGGATTTTATTTATGCTTTGCATTTTATTTATATGTCGCATGCATCGCTAAATCGCCATAACTAAAACATGCATTGTCATTTTAATCGAGTTTATCGACCGTGTCAATTAGAATTATCGTAGTTCACCGCTTTAGTTCACTAAAAGCGTGATAGATAATAAATTGACATGACCTCTCGCTAAAATAATCAATTGAGACATAGCCTTACCAAAAAGTAGAAACCATGAAAACCTATTTCGTGAGGGAGTGCACTCGGCCACACCGGGGTACAAACCTTGTTATGTAGGGGAAGTGGGTGATAAATGTCTATCCACCGAATTTATATTAATAAAGGGTATTTCGGCACACCGTGCCCTAAGTTGATATGAGTTTGGATCATGGACACATTTATTCGAAATTTGGGTTGAACTCAACGAAAGTATTCACGACGTATTTCCGGATGTGTTTTGGGCTTGAAATAAATATTAATGTAATTTTATCGACCAAGAGTTCTAAAAGTAGAATCGATTAAAGAGTTAATCCACCGAGTTATATTAATAAAGGGTATTTCGGCACACCGTGCCCCAAGTTAATATGAATTTGGATCTTGGAATCATTTATCATAGTTGGGTAGAGGTCACTATGTAAATGCTTTACTTGTTATTTACAAGTATTATTATAACGATGAATGTTTTGTTTTCACTATTCCGTTATAATATTGTTCTATTTCTTTACCACAATTTATATACGATATCATTTCGATTTTTTATTCAAATCTCCATTAAACATCGTAACTAAAGACAAATATGAATTTGCTTCTAAAACCTCAAATGAACCATTGCTAAGGATCCCTTGGAAAGAGTATAGATTAAAGTTATTCATTATCAAACAGGTTTTTGATTCTTGACTAACACATCTACTTACAATGAATTGTTTCTAATTTTGGTAACTAGATTTGTTGGAAATCAAAATTGACCAAAATAACGCAACCACTTCAATGAAAGCTTTAAGACTAAAACGAACAAAAGAAGAGTAATCTTCATAAATTCAATTTTGCTTCTCAATACAAAGACTCATTGAAATGAGTGGGAGCATTCTCTTAAACCGTTAAGATGAGGACGAGGTTCAAGAAGTAAAGATTATAATGGAATTGATACAAGGTAATGTTAAAAGTAACGTTATTGAGAATGACAATACTAAACCTATCAATCCCGACCGATAAAGTTTCCATTGTCTTAAATGTTGGACACTAGAGAGGAAACTACCCCAAATTATTGAAGAATCAACAAGTTAGTTGTGGGACATCTAATGGGATCTTCTTCTTTAAATGTTTATTTGATTGACATAAATCTTGCTAGAACTACTTCGTCAATATTAGAAACCAGTGGAGGTTTTCATCATTTGTACTTGATACATACGATGATTAGAATATGACGATTAGCAACAATGATGTTGAGAGATAGAGTCATTGTGTAATCAATCTAATTTTGGGTTTATAGTTGTACTTAATTATGACTAGTAAGTGCATAAACTCTAAATAAGAATATAAACTTGTTAATATATAAAAGAGGTTTCACTTTTGTGGCCCTATACACCACGATTTGATGTATGGCTAGCCCATTATCAAGGTGATTATATTTTAAACCAAACTAGGATGACATATCATGTAGATGATGCAAGGCTCAAATTGGTAACCCAAAAATTAAAACTTAGTTTCTGGAATGATGAACGCAAAGAGTTATCAAGTACTCTTGAAACCATTAGATCTTATGGTATATGCGTATCTTGTATTCAAAGCAAGATGTCTCGTGCCTTTTGGTTGAAAAGGAGATCGAGGTTGTAAATCATTGATACAGAATAGATTGATCATTTACTTTTATCAACGATTTAAGTTGACGCTAATGTGTTCACTTAATAAGGTAGATAGAGAAATCTTTGAGGAAGTTCAAAGTGTTCAAAGAATCACGATTTAGTCGTGATGGGATTATCAAAGTGAAGACTTTGATATAAGCCAAAGGAAATGTGTGGTTGGATAAGAAATCAAACGCTATTCGATATGGTTTGGACTTCAATCAAGTTACTTTGAGTTACTTGATCCTTTTGGGGATTTTATCATTTTGTCTAAATTATTTTTTCCACTAAATCTAAAACAAATCATATGAGATATGAAATGGTAGGGTACCATGTTTGTAAGTTTTCACAAGAAACAAATGCTCATTTTTCCCTTTCAATTATCACGAGTACGACGGGTTTGCGGCTCGTGAAGCTGTCTTTCTAAAATACTAGTTTATTTCTAGAAGACATAGTGGGCGAAATTATTCAAGAGCCACAAAGAATGTCACAAAGAATGTTATGTCGCAAGAAACTGGTCTTTCTTGGCTACATGAGAGTTTTGTGTAAAACGTTGTTTCTTTAAAACCTAGGAGGTTAAATTCGTCACTTGTTGAAAATGATGAATTCATGCTACTTTTAAGAAAGTAAAGAGCTTATAACTTACAAAAGAAATCGTTTGATTCAAGTTGATTACTTCTAGAAAGTAATGAACATATGACTTACATGAGAGTGTTTAAGTCACAACTCAATACAAGGCTTAGAGCCATGGAAATCCGAAATAAAAGGCTTGATTGGTAGAAAAGGGTTTTACACTAGTTGAAATGCTTAAGTCTATTTGGATCTTCTTAAGGATTGTGTTTGATTTGTACAAATATACATATAGCAAGTGAATCTAAAACCCACTTCTTCAATTAGAAGGAATGTATTCAATACATGTCTTGAGTTTTGTAGATTCTTGCAATCCTAAGATAATGTGAAACTTAAGAGAGGGTCTTAAGTAGGACATCAGTGAGTTGGAATCAATGTTTTGATCATGTTATAAAACTTTTCTCGATAAGTCGAGAAGTTGTGTTTATACATGGATTTTAGTGGGAGTTACGGTAATTTTAATTAGTCTTATATGTGGATGACATATTAATCATTGGGAATGATTTAAGACTTATGGAGTATTATAATACATCTAATAATATCCGGATTTATGAAGATAAATCTACATGATATTAGCGTCAATAAGAAGTCTTATGTTGATAAGATTCATGACTAGTTCAACCAAATTGAACATATTTGATTAATTCCTTCTACTTCCGCTGCCGAATCAATTAAATAGGATATGATGTATAAAAATTCATATACTTTGAGTATGATGAATTGTTTTCAAAATCGAATTTAAGTAATCTTTACCAAGTAAGCCATAAAGATTACCCTTAAGTGCTTGCAGAAACAATAAGGATGTAAAGTAAAGTGTTTTTGAAGCAATTTTGTGTAAGGGTGTTACACAAGTGACAATTGACAATTGAGATTGCGCATAGTTTCCGACAAAACCATAATCAAAACACATTAGGATGGTTAAGATACCATTGTGGCTATGTTGTTTAAGAAATAGATTTTCTAGAATCGTTCTAGGCAGTAAAGAACAATGAGAAATATTTACAACGGAAATTGAGTACACTTGCAATCATGAGATGTGCGAGAGGGATGGGTCCCTCACACTGTGAAAACAGTGGGAGCTATTCTAAGGCTAGAGGGCCTATGTCTAGATTGGATCTAGACACGTACTCAGAAAGTTTTGTAATGCAAATGTATACATTACAAAGGAAAACGAGTATGTAGTAAGGTTGAGTAAGGTACAAGAAGTTGATAAAACCTACTAACCAAAGCCTTCTCATGGGCTTAACATGATGAGTCATGTCATATGTCATTTCAATTGAATTGAGATGAACAACTACATATAAGATGAAAATGGATTATAAAAATATGAAGTAGTAATCAGGTATTGAGTATTCATATGATAATCACATTTATCATTCGAGTTTTTAAATCTAAAAACTCCTTTTATACTTTGTTACATCCAAAAGGATTGTAATGACAATATTGAACCCCGATAAAGTGAACCCGAATTAACATAGTATTAGCCCATAGTCACTTGTATGAGGTGACGTCTCGAAGTGACTAGAGTGATGCGATTGATGGCAAGTTGAAAGCCATAGAGTCATGTGAGATGACTAGTCGATCACATAGGCAGACTGTTAGGAACACTTTGTCGGGCAGTGACCGCTTATAGAGTTCTGGCAAATTTATAAAGCCTGGTCGTGGCGAGAGCTACTATAGTATTCTAATGAGTCGATTCTTTTGACTAAAGACTGTTCACCTAAGATGGCACAGTTTCTGATTAACTTTGATTTGTGTTACTACGACCTTCGTAAATGGGGTCAAATGGGCATATTTTGGGTTATGATGGTCGTGGCTTGTCGAAGGGAATAAGTGGGATAGGAATTGTCCACCCCCTTGTCAGGATTAAAACAATATCTCAGGGCCACTCGAGGAGTAATGAACTGGAAATGCGTGGCCACGCTCGGAAGGTATCTATGATAGATAAATCCGGTCAATCAGTTATTCCCCAGATCGAGGAAACCACTCTCGATATGATCACTTGCAAGTACGACCCGAAAGACACCTGACATTGAGTGGGAGATAGTAATAGGACAGGAGAATTGGTGACGCACACTTTTCGAGGACAAGTGGGAGATTGTTGGGAAATGTGTCCTCAACAATAGTGCGATCAAAATATTTAAATATCATTATTAAATCTCATACCAAGAATACGAAAGGGATGATACATTACATATATAGTCAACTGGTCCACACACATCAGTAATGATTGGCTAGCTAGAGTTTGACATTACTGTCGTGCGACGGTGGTGATCAGTTGATCCCTTGAGGTCACACCTAAAGGACGATTCCCTTAAATTAAAAGGTTAATTAATTGTATGCCGATACAGATTAATTAATTCCTTAAAATTGAACAAATTATTATCATAAGAGAGAAAATGACATCTTATTATAATGTGATTAAATGAGATTTTTAGTAATTTAAGAAGTTATATTACTAAAATTAATCGGTGTTTGCGAAACACGCGAGATGAGAATGATAAGTCAGTTATAATTACAAGATGTTGTGAATTATACTAACTAGTAATTAAATGACCATTTTATGAGAAAGTAATTTTATATTACTAGTTACTTTTCTTCCTGAGGGATTATATGATCATAGTCCCTGTCTTATGGAGTTATGGCATTCTTATCCCAAGCAGAAATCTCGTTTTATGTACTTCAATATGTGGGGAAAGATGACCAGTTTCTGAGTATTGTCCAGCAGGTTTGGGGTACATCAGTATCTGGGTGTTTGAGTTATCAGGTTGCAAGGAAGTTGAAGCTTCTGAAAGGTCCTCTTAAGAAGTTGAATAGAGAAGGCTATGGGGACATTGTTACCTCTGCTAAGGTGGTTAAACTGTTTTTGGAGGATATCCAGGGGAAACTTCACTAGGACCCCACAAACATTATGCTCATGGCAGAGGAGAGGATTGCTTCTAAATCCTACCAGGATTTGGAAGCTGCCAAGACCTCATATCTTGCTCAGAAAGCTAAAGCTCTATGGCTAAATAATGCAGATGAAAACACTCACTTCTTTCATAGTACCATTAAAGCTAGGAGAGTTATGAATAAAGTGCTTAGTATCCAGGATGTTAATGGTCAGATATGTGGTGAAGCTGACACCATTGAACATGCTTTTTTGGATTATTATGAGAAACTCTTGGGTACTTCTGAAGATGTGGTTAATGTTTGTGCTGGAGTAGTTAGGCAAGGCAAACTGGTTACCCCTGATCAGGCTGTTGCTATGTGTCTACCTATTACCAAGGAGGAGATTAAGGCTACTTTGTTGTCCATTCCCAGTGACAAGGCTCCTGGCCCTGATGGGTACTCGTCTGGTTTCTTCAAGGATGCCTTTAATGTTGTTGGTGATGAGGTGTGTGGTGCAGTTCAGGAATTTTTCAGATCGGTAAGTCATTTAAAACAGTTTAGGGCCACCATCCTTACATTGATTCCTAAAAAAGATTGTCCTACCTCTGTGACTGATTACAGACCAATTGCGTGATGCAATGTGATTTACAAGTGTATTACTAAGATCATTTGTAATAGAATTGCTAGCACCCTTGCTGAGCTTGTGAGTCTTAATCAGAGTGCTTTCCTTCAAGGGAGGGATATCATTGATAATATCATGATCTGTCAAGACCTAGTGAGACTCTATAACAGGAAGATTTGTTCTCCTAGGGTCCTTATGAAAGTTGACCTCAGGAAAGCATATGATTCCATTGAATGGCAGTTTGTTGAAGGGATGTTGGTTTCTTTGGAGTTTCCTAGGACTATGATCAATTGGATCATGCAATGCCTCACTTCTCCTTATTATTCTCTAGCTCTTAATGGAAATCAATTTGGCTTTTTCAAAGGAAGGAGGGGGCTCAGACAAGGAGATCCTATGTCTCCTCTTTTATTTACCATCTGTCTTGAGTATTTTACCAGGATTCTCAGTGTAATTACTCAAAGACCAGACTTTAGGTTTCATCCTATGTGCAGGATGTTGGGGTTGAGTCACCTGGCCTTTGCTGATGATTTGCTCCTGTTTTGCAGAGGAGACCTTGCTTCTGTGAGAGTACTCATGAGAGCTTTCATTTCTTTTTCTTAGGCTTCTGGCCTTCGTATGAATCAAGACAAGTCTGAGATGTATCTTCATGGTATTACACCTCTGGCTACTGAGGCAATTCTGCAGCTGTCTGGTTTTAAGATTGGCCAATTTCCCTTTAGATATCTTGGCATTCCAATCTCTTACAAGAGGCTCATTAATGCTGAATGTAGTCTTTTGGTGGAAAAAATTGTGACTAGGATAAGAAGTTGGGGGGCAAAAAAATTGAGTTATGCTGGAAGACTAGTTTTGGTAAGGGCAGTTCTTTCTCAATTTCACAGTTACTGGTCCAGGATCTTTCTCATACCTAAGGGTGTTCTGAGTAGAGTAGATGCAGTTTGCAGGAACTACTTATGGTCTGGCACTGATGCTTTTCATAAGGTTCCTGGAATTGCATGGGATACCTGCTGCTTGCCATATGATATGGGTGGACTTGGTATTAAGCATAGTCTTCTCTGGAACCTGGCAGTGTTGGGCAAGTATACTTGGTGGATTTCTCAGAAGAAGGACACCTTGTGGGTGAAATGGGTGCATCATCTCTATATAAAACAAACTAACTGCTGGGATTACAAGGCTACCACTAACTCTAGCTGGACTTGACAACAAGTTTGTAGAGTTAAAGATATTTTACAGTCTGGTTTCCTTCTTAATGGTTGGTTATCTAAGGATTATGCATTGGGTGAGGTGTATGACTGGCTGCTCAGGGATCATGTGCAGGTCAGTTGGATGCCCTATGTATGGAATAGGCTATGTTTACCAAAAGTATGCTTCATTAATTGGGTCTATGTGCATCAAAAATTGTTGACTAAGGATAGACTCCTACGGTTTGGGATCATTAGTGATGGGGTTTGTGATCTGTGTGGTGTCCAACAGGAGACTCAACAGCATCTCTTTTTTTATTGTGCTTACAGTCAGAAATGTGTGCAGGAACTTCAGCAGTGGCTAGGATATGCATGTCAGAGAGAGCTTGTTAATTGGCTTATTAGCTGGAGATGCAGGTCCTTGCTGCAAAAGAAAGTTGTCATGGCTGCGTTTTCAACATTGGTTTATCTTATTTGGTTCAATAGGAATACTTCACGGGTTGAGGGTGTGGTGCAGCATCCTCAGGCTATTTTGTGTAAAATTCAGTGTGTTTTAAAAGGAAAGCTAGAAGCAATAGAAGCATGTAAGGGTCATAGAAAAGCGTTGTGTTGGTTGCAAAAATTAGAGTTAGTCTAATTTCTTTTGAGTTGTATGTTGAGTAATGTGCTTGGTGTAATGTTCTTAATTATTAATACAAGTTTACATTTCACCAAAAAAAAAAAAAAAATTTATATTACTAGTCAATTTGTTAAATATGATTTATTTAATTTGTAAATGCTATTTAATTTGTTAAATATGCATTTTAACTAACATAAGACATGTCACATGTCACATGACATACAACTGTACAATTGACAAAAATAAAATGGACTCCATATTACACTATAGAAACCGAAATATTGGAGGTAGTATGGCTGAGTGGGTGTTTTGTTTAATGGATAAATAAAACACTATGATTACCTACAATGTAGGGTAGTCTTACATCTACTTTACTTAATAAGAACAAAAGGAAAAAGGAAAGACCATGCATTGGTCTTACACACTCCTCCAACCGGTTTTGTGAGCATGCATAGAGAATTTTATTCTCTTAATTTTATTATCATTCATTTTCTAATATCACATGCAAAAGGTTCATGTATTTTCTCTCTCTTCTCTCTCTTTAATATTCATCAAAAAGATGAGATTTTAATTCAAATTGTTCATGAAAGATTACTAAAATTATTAATGTAATATATGAGTATTAGTAATCGATTTTAAGTTAAACTACATTACAAACATCTAGTACATGTTAGTTTGTGGGATTAAGGGATAGTTTTGGGTGCTACTAATTGGAGGGCTTCTAATTTGAAGTCATGATTGTTCATCCATTAATGGAAAGCTCAAGAACTAACAAGAAGGAGATCTTGTTGGTGCCCATATGATGACCGAAATTATCATAGTAAGGAACATGATTTCTTCTCTTACCTTTTTAGTTTGCATGCATAAGATCTAGAATATATTTTATGACTAAATAAATTTGAAACATATAAGAATATGTTATGTAATGAGATATAGATTTCTAACAGATGATTGATTGGAAGGTTGTCAATCTCTCAATAATGACCCAAATAATTTTCAATTACCCAAAATTAAAGATGAACCAAAGAGAGATTAAGGAAATGAAATTTGTATTAAAACTTGATTAAATGTTGATTACAAGATTAAAGAGAGATTTGATTGATATAAACTACTCTAGAGATTGCTAAGAAGAACATCATAATCTAATTAGCCTAATGGGGTATTTATAGTGGGGATTAGTTACATAAATTAGGGTTTACTAAGGGCTTAAATGACGATTAAGTCCTTGAGGAATCGCTGGTCTCAAGAGAGACTCCGGTCTCCTTTTCGCCGGTCTTAGAAAAATATGCGCATCCTTCATAAAACAAGTAGAAGATGAAATAGCTGACACACAATCGGAGCGTCCGGGGCATGGGACGAGCGGATTGTGGGCGTTTTGGACGAGCGGATTCGAGGGGTGGACGGGCGGATTGTGGTGTTTCTGGACGGGCGTCCAGCTGGGGAAGACGCTCGGATTGCACCTTTTGGACGGGCGGATTGTGGGCAATCCGCTCGGATTGTCTTACAGCTTCTTCCTTTCTTCTTTTCTTCCTTTCCGTTCATAAAATCCTTGAGGATTTCCTCAGGGATGCAAGGATATTTTCTCATCATTGCCCATCTACTATAGTATGTACAAAGGCCTTCTAATCTTGTCTTCTCTTTGATGCTTGGTCATTGAATTCAATCTATTTAGCTTCATTTTGCCATGAAAATGCAAGGTTTGCACTCCTTTCCTACCAAGGGATCAAAACCTCAAAGAATATGCAAAACAAAGGACTAAAGACAATACATGACCCAAATATGCACTAAAAAGCATGGGAACAAGGCTAATTCGGGGACTAAATATACTCTAATTATGGTCACATCAAATATCCCCAATCGAACCTTTGCTCGTCCCGAGTAAAGAGGTGACAAAGACTAGGACCGTTATTTAAACTAACCTAATAGCATAGCCGATATGAGACAATTAGCGGGTCTCACTCCGCCCCTTCAACTCATTACAAGACAACCATGAGGTAGGATGCCTTCTTGCAAGGCAAGGTGGGTCTTGCCAAAATGGTGACACATCCAAACATTAAAGCACATAAAATCAAGTAATGGATGCATCTACAAAAGAATAGCCACTTTCCTCATCTAAGTGGCGGAAATTATCTACAAGGGAAGTAATTCAAGGGTACACACTCCTTCATAGATCCAATTTCTTCAAACTACTAAGCCTAGAAGGATACCAATAAATCTCCTCCAAATTGTGTCAAGCTAGGGTACCTTTTTCCTCAATCGTTAAATGCGTTTGTCAAGAATAGACTCCCTATGGTGTTAGTAACACTGGAGGATCACGGAATCCCCCCTCTTGCCTAGACAAGAAGAAGGGTCGTCCCCTCTCTACCATGCACAAAAATGGATACGATGGATAAGGGATTGATAGATATTTGAGTTTCATTTTGGGAGTTTGTTTTTTTTTTGTTTTTTTCCCCCAATTTCTTGTGGCATTTGACATTTGAGAACACTTTCTTTTGCCATTTCTTTGATGTTTGGCATTTCAACACTTAACAACTTTTCAAATTTTTTCATTTCTTTTTGGACATTTTCAAAGTCACCCCAAATGTAGTGAGGGTGCCTTATATTTTAAGCATTAGGAGTCTATTTTTGCTCCTCTTTTCATTTGATGCATTTTGCAAACTTTCTTTCACTTTTCATTTCATTGAACTCAAATCAAATTCTTTTTGTGCCCATTTCCTTTGATGACAAAAATGTGGTAAAACATGGATGATGGATTCATGGTTTCAAGGGTCACCTTGGAATAAACAGTAGCCAAGGAGTTATCACACCACAAGGTATTCTTAACTAGGCCTTAATCCATGGGTCAAATGATACTAGCATGACACATCCTAGGGTGTTTTACAAGTATTCTAACAAGCAAAGTCTTAAGAAGAAAAAGCATCTACTAGGGCCTACATATACTTGTCAAGCTTCCCAAGTAGACGGTTTCGCAAAATTTTCTAACATGCAACTACATGCCATGATGCAACTAACATATAAACATCCTAATACAAATGATTCTACCAACTAATATGGCATATAATCTAAATCCAAGTCCTAAATTCAAATTGTTATACCGCATCAATAAAAAAAAAAGCCACATAGTAATTAACATAAAGAGGAAAAAGGAGATTGAAAAGATCATACCATGTGGTCTTCAATATCCTCATGTCTCGAATGTGGCGTAGTCGATCAATGTGAACAAGCATAGAACAAACACAATATATACAAGTCTATACTACAAAGGAAAAGAACTTGTTTTTTGGATTTTCAAATTTTTCAAATTTTTTGATTTTTCGAAACTTTTTGTTTTTTTTGGGTTTTTGAATAAAAGTTAAGTTAGAATTTTCCATCCCCACACTAATATGGGCATTGTCCTCAATGGCCAAAATGATAGGAAATTATGCAAGTATGATGCATGAATTCTATACTAAATGCAAGCTATAGTAATCTACACTACATGATGCATTGGTTTTTGTTTATGACGGAGAGCGTAATTTAGATTACCTCCCGTTGCATATGCATGTACTTCCCCAAACCGAGATAGACATTATTTCTAATGTCTTAAATTTTTGGGTAGTTCATGCACACAAGATGCAATGCATGAAATTAAATTGTCATTTTGGATTTTTCAAATGGGAACAATAAAATAAGAACACCTCAATGTGGCCGAGGTGTTAGTCCTCTATGTTACTAGGACTCTCCAACCAAAGACAAAGTCAAATATTGTACAAGTTAACAAAATATAAACTTCTTTCATGAAAATTGAAAATAAAGAGAGGAGATGAGGAAACTTCACTTAAGCTTGAGATGGGTGCCTCACGCCTGCTCCATCTAGCTATGAAGAGATCCTCTAGAGATCGTCGTCATCTCCCTCTAGATCACTATCCCATATTTCCTTGGATGCGTCACTTGTCTTAGGGTCCATGAACTTATCCTCTTCGTTATCAAGCTCCACCGTGTCCCCACCGCAAGATTTGTCGCTCCCTTCCTCTTGTCGCCCGTTTGCCCCTTCATTTGCCCTCTCCGAATTGGGGAAGAGTATATCTATTTGTGCCCAAGGGGGAAATGCTCCCTCCTCACTAATCTCCCCCCTTTGAATCATATCGTGGAATTGAGGGTAGAGTGCATAATAATTGTCCACGGTAGCTTCATATTGTCGGAAGTGTAAATCTTGAAGAATTCCCGTTACAAAGTCATCACGGGGGAGGATAAAGGGTTTAGGGTGGTTATACGGTTGATATGGGAAAGGGTAGGGAGGTACTTTGATTTTCTCATCTTGTGGTTGTCGCTCTTGTTGTTGTTGTTGGGGATTTGGAGGTGGTGCTGCTTGCATTGCTTGGGTTGGGTTTGGGGGGATGAGGTAGGATGGGATTGGTGATAAAGGTCCTCTTCTTGGTTAGATTCTTGGTAGTCCGGTCATTGGTAGGTAGATTGGATCACTTCCTTTTGTTATCCACTTCACCCTTTTATCAACCCCCTCAAGGGTTATCCAATGATGATGCACAAGAAGAAGGTCTTCATTTATCCTTGTATTCCCGGTAAGAGGAGTGTACTCATTATTCTCATTAAATTTTGGATTGAAATGCTTTTCAATCTTTGTAATGAGCCCTCCATTAACTGTAACACCCGCCCTTTTTGTATAATTTTCGTAAAGAAAAGTAATACTTTTACATTACTTTACCTAGTTAATTTCATTATATTACTAAAAGTGAATTTAATTAAAGCTATAATTTTTAAAGCTTACTTTATACGAAATATACGTTTTAACCGGATGAAGTAATAATAATAATAATAATAATAGTGTTAAAAGTAATAAGTTCCGTCTTAAATTATAGTAGGTTTAAGACGTAATTTTTAAGTCTAGCTAGGAATCGTCACACGTTCTCATGTGAGACTAGACTAATCTACCCTCGACCTAGTCCGAGTCGACAACTCAATGCTCAATTCATCACCCAATTAATACAATACTTTATCTAATCTCCTCTCACACTTTTCTTTGTTTTGGTTGTGGACCAATCCTAAGCCATTGACCTCCCTTCCTTTTTCCACCTACCTGGTAAACCACAAAAAGGAAAGCAACCTGCATTGTGAAAACAATAGACGAAGCAGCGGTTAAAAGCTCCCTTTTCACGACCTTGTTACACAATCCCGGCCCCATTTCTTCACCATTCCTCTTAAATTTTGTACCGTCCTCATCCCCTTTCCTTCCTTCATCTTTCAAGGTAAGAAAGACATAGTCTTGTGGAGTTTTCGTCTCGACCCGTCTCATGAATGTAACGTTTTTAAGCTAATCTCGGCTGTTATTACGGTTTCTAGGTGAAGGATTTGAAGACCCGGAGTAAGACTCGAGCTTTGGGGTCCGTTTATTCAAAGAATAAGGAGCGTTTAAGGTAACGGTGATGGGATTACTCGACATTATGTCGAAATCTATATGTGCTTAAGTGTGTTTTACCCTTTTATAACATAAAGTTTGTGTCTTGATTGCGTTCATGTGGTGTCCTTTGAGACGGTTTTATTCGAGTTTTACTTATCCATTTTGAGAAAAGTTGGTACCTTTGGATTCTTGGTGGAGTGGGGAATCATGTTGGGCAATTTTTTGGAGGAATACTATCATTTTCGTGCTTAAAATTTCATTTTAAGACGGACACAAGACTGAATATAAAACCGTGGATATGGGCTGCATTGGGTCAGTTTTGGACGCGATTTTTAGGTTGAAATGGTTGTTGGTTCGAGTCAATTTGGTTGCTCATGTCTTGTGTGCATATACATGAATGAATATAGTCTTTTGTTTGGATGAATTCTGCCTTGTAACATGTTTAAAAACTTGTCTTAAGACGGCCTCATGAATTTGTTAGATAAACCAAGTATAAACAAGTTGATGATGTGTGATTTTCTTGGACTGTTTTTGAGTCGACTTCACGGATGATTTGTGCCAATTATTTATTTTTCGTCTCATGTGAATATCCATGTATGTAATGGGTTGGTTGTATGTAAGAAATTCTATTCTTTTCATGCTTAAAATTTCATCTTAAGACGGTCACAAATGAGCTTCCTTACTCGTGAAAATGGCTTTTGTCGGGCAGTGTCATCAGACCTGCATTTGGATAAGTTTGGTAATGTAACTGAGCAAATCCAATCATTCACATAAGTTTGGATTCCTAGCTACTTATATTGTTTGCGTCGATGCACTATATATGTTATGTTTTTGGCCAGTTTGAACCATTCCTCTTTCTTCCATCATTGATTTCATAAGTATAAAGAAAATCATAGCTCTCAGAAACCTACTATATCTATTTCAATTTCAATACAATTGCTATGTGTTATATTTAGAATTTAGAGCATTGACATTTGACAGAGACATTTCTAGTCTGTCTTTGAACCTGTCAATTTTAAGCATTTAGGTTAGTTCTCTAGTGTATTCCTCTCAGTGTATCTTGTCTTTTCAGCATTATTGTATTAGACTAGTAACTTGTCTGTTCTGTCGAGTTGTGCATGGTGCGTATTCCTTCTCTGTTTGGTTGATCGGGTCCGTTTAGTGTTCACAATTAAAGATGTGGTCGTTGGGTCACGGTCGAATCAAAACACAATTTATAACTTCACAAACAACTCTACAATTAGTAAAGAGGCAAGTAAAGGTCGGATCCCAAGGGACGAGTATTGAAATGAGATTTCTATTGCAACTAGTGGTGTCTAAGGGGTGTCACAAATTGGGTTGATGTCGAAGGTCACTAAACTAAAATAGCAATGAAAATAAACAAGCAAGATGAATTAAAGGGGTGTAAACAATTGATTAAAAGCACTAGGGTGTCATGGGATCATAGGGGAATCATGGGAATTGATCATACAAACATGTTCTCAAATTATAAGCAAGCAATTATTGTTATGATGGATTGAGTTGGGTTATATCTTACAATCCTAGGAAAGTTTGGGTCCCGGAGCCGAATCGATTAGATTGTACAACACCTACCAGTCGACTTAATCTTCCCTACTCAACAACATGCATGGTCTAATGAGACTCGAGTTGGGTTATGTCTTACAAGTCTCATTGAAAAGATAGAAGATGATAGTAAATGCAAGGATTCATAGGCTTAGCATTTCATCAAATATAACATGTGCATGAGTTGATATCAAAACAAGCAAGCAAATAAAACATGAAAGCATATTAATTTAAGCATGAATCATTCCCCATGTTGGTTTCCCCTAATCACCCATTTAACCCTAGCTAAGAGACTACTCACTCATTATTATGTTGATCATGCTAGCAAGGTTGTCAATCATACCAACAATATGAAACATGATGAATAAATGGAAGTAATTAACAATAATTAAAAAGGGATTAAGAGAATTATACCTACTAATGATTCCAATAATAAAGCAAAGATAAAAGAAGTACTTGATGCTTGATTGAGAGGTTGTCAATCTCCCAGCAATAACCCAAATAATCTTCAATTACCCAAAATAAAGGATGAACAAAAGAGAGATTAAGGAAATAAAACTTGTATTAGAACTTGATTAATTGTTGATTACAAAACTAAAGAGAGATTTGATTGATATTAACTACTCTAATTATTGATAAGAAGAACATGCTCCTCTAATTAGACTAATGGGGTATTTATAGTGGAAATTAGGGAGGATGCATTAGGGTTAACTAAGGGCTAAACTAGTAATTACACTTTTTAGATTGAGCAAGGAGGAGCCGGTATTTTTCGAAGGAAGGGCTTCTTTCTTCGTAGCTTGGAGAAGAGGAAATCACGCTGTCTTTGGAATCCGGCGGAATAAGGTCGGGACGGGCGGATTCTTGTGATGGGGTCCGAGCGGATTCGAGGGAATCCGGGCGGATTGTGGAGGTGGAATCCGAGCGGATTAGAGCAAAGTCGCACGGATTGTGCAATGGGGACGGCCGGATTGGTGACAATCCGCACGGATTGTCACTCAAAGAAGACATCTTCTTCTTTTCTTCCCTTTTCTTCATAAATTCCTTGGGGATTTCCTTGGGGACTCAAGGATCCTTTCTCAACATTGCTCTTCTACTATAATATGTACAAAGGCCTTCTAATCTTGTCTCTCCTTGATGCTTGGTCATTGAATTCGATAAATTTAGTCTCGTTTTGCCATGAAAATGCAAGATTCTTACTCCTTTCCTACCAAGGGATCAAAATCTCAAAGAATATGCAAAACAAAAAATTAAAGATAAGAAATGACCCAAATATGCACTAAAAAGCATGGGAACAAGGTTCGGGGGCTAAATATGCGCTAATTATGGTCACATCAAATATCCCCAAACCGAACCTTTGCTCGTCCCGAGTAAAGAGGTGACAAAGACTAGGACCAATACTAACCTATCCTAATAATATAGCCAATATGAGACAATTAGCGGGTCTCACTCCGCCCCTTCAACTCACAACAAGACAACCATGAGGTAGGATGCCTTCTTGCAAGGCAAGGTGGGTCTTGCCAAAATGGCGACACATCCAAACATTAAGCAAACACAAAATCACATAATGGATGTATCTACAAAAGGAATAGCCACTTCCTCATCAAGTGGCGGAGGCACTAAAGAGGAACAAATTTAAGAGCATGTAATCCATCACAAATACTAGTTCAACAAATTACTAAGGCTAAGAGGATGGCACTAAATCACCTCCAAATGGTGTTAAACTAGACTACTTTCGTCCTCAATTTCCAAATGCTTTCGTCAAGAGCGATCAGATGGTGGTGGAATGATGATCCCTATGATGCTAGTAGCATATGACATGACAAGTCTCGAATTCTCTACAAAAGTAAATGTCATGGATCGTCCCAAGCTCGACCAAGTGGCTTGACAAAAAGGCTTTTTGGGAATGAAATGCTCAAATCTTTATTCACAACGGGTGGATATGACTAGTATTCAAAATTGTGCTCATTTCACTTTCACATTTCAAAAATTTAAGATGGGGTTTGTCCCTTCCGGGCTAGTGTCCTTTGCTTTCGCCAATCGCTTATTAGGCAACCGGTTAACCTCTAGACAATAGCTTTTCGGGGTGATAGTCACTCTGTCTTTGGGCGGCCGAATTCACAACCGTATGGGGGCCCAATTCAGTGGATCCCGCACCAAAGCACATCGAAGTGGTACGCCTCCATCAAAACAACTTAAATTTCTCAACTTTCAACAATTCATAACATTTGAGGTTCCTTGGCATTAAATTACTTCCACATGACAAAATTTCTTTGAAATGAGCACTTCAAGCTTATTGATAGAAAATATTTTTGGGTTGCCTTACCACAAGGTCAATCAAGGTCACCTAGACAAGTTAACCAAGTCCACATCGCATCACGGGGTTGGATAGGTGACTCACATGCAAACCCTTGACTAGGCTTTGGGTCATGGGTCAAAAGACACTAGTATGACACTATCTAGGGTGTTTTACAACCATTCTAGTAGACAAAGTCTTAAGTTGAACAAGTATTTGTAATGGCTTAGTTGCTCTTGTCAAAGTTCCTAATTAGGCATTTTTTCAAAACATTTCTAACATGCAACTATATGCCATGATGCAACTAATATAAACATCCTAATGCAAGTGATTCTATTAACTAATATGACATATAAACTAAATGCAAGTCCTAAGTTCACATTGTTATACCGCATCAATCAAAATAAAGCCACATAGTCATTAACATAAAGAGGAAAAAAGAGATTGGAAAGATCATACCATGCGGTCTTCAATATCCTCATGTCTCGGATGTGGCGTAGTCAATCAATGTGAACAAGGATAAAACAAACACAATATATACAAGACAATATATACAAGACTACAAAAGGAAATAAACATGTTTTTGGGTTTTTAATTTTCAAATTTTTATGATTTTTGAAATTTTTCAATTTTTTTGGATTTTTGAATAAGAGTTAAATGTTAGAATTCCCATCCCCACACTAATATGGGAATTTTCCTCAATGGCCAAAATGATGGAAATTATGCAAAGATGATGCATGATTTCTACACTAAATGCAATCTACACTAAGCTACACTACATGATGCATGGTTTTTGTTATGACGGAGAGGATAATTTAGATTACCTCCCGTTGTGTATGCATTAACTTCCCCAAAACGAGTGAGACACTATTGCTAATGTCCAAGGATGGGTGTAGTTCATGCATACACTATGCAATGCACGAAACTAATTTGTCATTTTGGATTTTGAAAATGGGAACAATAAAATGAGAACACCTCAATGGTACCGAGGTGTGAGTCCTCTATGGTGCTAGGACTACTCCAACAATGATCAAAATTATAATTAAAACAAAGAGAGAAATAGACAAACCATGAGAGGGTAGGAGTCTCCAAGGCTTGCTAATCTTCCATCATGTTATCACCATCACTTTCCTCATTAGAAGTGGTCACATTGCCACTTCCCTTGTCATTTGCTTCTTCACTTTCTTCCTCATCTTGCTCATCATCATCTTCACCATCCTTTTCTCCTTCTTCACTTGCTTCTTCATCAATTTTATCATCAACTTCTTCATCATTACCAACAACCTCATTGTCACCCGAAACGACCCTAGATGCACCCGGAAATAGGACTTCTCTATCCGCCCAACTAGGCAAAGGACAAGATGGATCAAGTAGTCCTTGCCTAGCTAAGTGTAGGAGGGGTGGATATTGAGCCAAGTAAGCATTTTTCCGATCTTCAAAGGCTTGCTTGTGCATTGCTTCCATGAGAAGATTCAAATAATCATTTCTAGCTTCAACTCCTTCCGGCTTGAACTCTTGATACTCAAAGGGGTAAGGTGGTATGACAATGGAAGAGGAGGGAGTTTCTAGATCACCCTTTTGTTGTTGAATAATATACTCGGCCTCTTTAGAAAGGGGAAGTAGATAATTGGTCTGGTGGACGCTTAGACGATAAATCTTTGAAGGCAAGGTGAACGATCTAGCTTCACTAGTGAGCCATCCATACTTAGTGTCAAGGGGGTTATGGGCAACCCACTTGTACTTGTGTATCATAGTATGCATATCAACAAGATGGCCACCCTCCTTTGCTTTGTACTTGTTATCCTTATTGAAGTTAGGATCAAAGTACTTAGCTAGGATAGTGACTAGGCCGCCATTGACAATAACGGTAGTGCCCTTCTTCCCACAATCAATGTTGAGCCATCTATCTACCAAGAGCCTCAAAGAATTGTAAGGCTTGGTGTGTACTCTTCCAATGTTCAAAGCCGATTCAAGGAGAATAAAATCAAGTTTGGTGAAATGGTTGGTATCTTTCCTTGCAATTATGGTGTTTCCCATGACCTTGTGACATACTCTTATGCCCGGATGGTGGACCAAAACAGCACGACTCGCATGAAAGTCCTCAAATTTGCTCCCGAAAATTGCCTCCCAAAGAGGGTCGGGGTCATACTTTCCATAATTCTTAAAATAACGCGGTTCATCACTAAGACCCAAAATTTCACTCAATTCCCTAAAGGAAATGCGTCTACTAACATTAGCTAGACGAAACTCGAGATTCTCCCTATTCTCAACTTTGGTGACTTTTAAAGAACTCAAAAATTCCAAGGTAAGGGAGGGGTATGTCAATTCCTTTGTTTCAAACAATTTCTTCAACCCCATGGCTTTGAAAAAGGCTCTAGTTTGCTCAAGAACACCCAATTTTTCTAAGGTATTTTCACATATAAATTTGGAGGATTGTAATTACTTCCTAGCAAACTTGACAAAGGTATTTCTATGGGTTTCGGAAATAAAGGTTACCTCCGGATAATGTAAAAGTTGATCAATTTCCGGAGTAGAAGGTGTTGTTGCTCCCATAGAAGGTTCTTGTTGTTGTTGCACTTCCGAGTTTGGTGTTGCTACCACCATAGCTAATGCTTTCTTTGTTTGAAGAGCCTTTTGCCTTTGTGAGAGTGCCTTAGCCTTTGGTGCCTTTGTTGCCTTTGTTGCTCCCTTAGTCCTTGCCATTGATGAACTAACCAAGAAAAGAATGAAAAATCTTCAATTTGTAGTGTACCCAAATCGATTTAAAGGTGAAAGGCTTTGCCTTTATGAAATCAAAAATCGAGCCAAAGGTTGAAGATTTTGTGCTTGGTTTTGATTTGTATTGAAGAAGGAGTGATTGATTTGTTGTTAGAAGGATGATTTGATTTGTTTTTGGTGAATGTTATTGAGGGATTTTGTTTTTGTGATGGAGAGGATGAGGGTTTTGATGTTGTGGGTAATGTTTACGAATGAATGAATGAATGAACGAAGGTGGGAGGGATTTAATAAAGACCGAAATTTTCGAACTGCAGGGGCAATCCGTGCAGATTCTGCCCAATCCGTGCGGATTCTGCTCTTTCTGGGTTTTATAAAACTCGCCTAAAGACGGGCGGATTCATAAGAAGACGCTCGGATTTTCTTGATGCGGGACGGGCGGATTTACCAGAAGACGGACGGATTTCAGTCCTGGAAAGTTTTCTTGTTTTCCTCAGCAGAGAAGACGGGCGTCTTCAGTCCAGGATGGACGGATTTGCAGAGACGGGCGGATTGATGTTCAGGACTCCCGGATTCTCTTACAGTCAAAAATCTTCCAAAATCTCAGCTTATAAAGTCATGCGTCTTCGACCCGATGCGCTCGGATTCATCAAGACGGGGATTCTCCGAATCCGTTCGGATTCGACCCCTTGTACCCGGATTCAGTTCCATCCGTGCACAATGCATATCCCTTACCATTCTTCTATTCTTTCTTCAAATCTTGTGTTCTTCATTATGGGGGCACTACTAAGGCATGGATAGCCTAGGCAATTGTCATCCCCACCCTAAGGTAGAGCACTACACATCAATTGAAATTATTAGTCCCTCCCTCACTTCTCTCAAACATGACAATTATCTTGATCAAAGTAAATAAAAATCCAAAGATGACAAAAATGCAATACAAGAATTGAAATGTAAGTTAGGGAGTTAGAAATATTTACAAGTGGTGGTTTAGGGAGGACTCCACCAAACTCTCATTCTTGATGAGATGTCAGGGGGGCGTGTCCAAGGTGTTGTTGATGTTGCTCAACACCTTGAAAAAGTAATCGAAAGCTTGTTCATTATCATGGTAGAGGTCTTCAATAGACCTTGGCCCTTGTTGTCGGTCTTGATCGATGGCATTACCAGTGTAGGGATTAAAAATCCCTTCAAATTCGTTGTCCCAAAGAGCACAAACTTCATTAAGGTGATCATTGAAAATCTCTTGCTTAGATAGAGACAACTCTCCCAATTTCTTCTCTTGGCCAATGAGGCCATCCTCTCCTTGTCACAATTCACTTGCTCTTTGAATGGAGCATCTTCAATTTTCTTCTTCCATTGGAGTTCCGATTTCTTCCTTTCATCCTTTCGGCTATAATGATCAATCATGAAACATGGTTCATGCAAACGAGGAGCTCTCATAGTCTTGTCAAGATTAAAAGTTATGCTTTCATCTCCCACTTCTAGAGTGAGCTCACCATGTTTCACATCAATCACCGCACCCGCGGTGTGTAGGAAAGGTCTTCCTAGAATGATTGGAATGTTGGAATCTTCCTCCATATCAACAATGACAAAGTCCACCGGGATGAAAAACTTCCCAATTCGCACGGGGACATCTTCCCATATCCCTAATGGTGTATTCGTCGATCTATCGGCCATTTGGAGTGTGATGTTGGTGCATTTAAGCTATCCCATCCCCAACCTTTTACTCACCGAGTACGGCATGACACTCACACTAGCCCCTAGATCACATAAGGCTTTGTTGATCGTCGTGTCGCCAATGGTACACGGTATTGAGAAGCTTCCCGGATCCTTTAACTTTGGAGGTGACCTCCCTTGAAGTATTGCACTACTCACCTTAGTGAAGGCGATAGTCTCAAGCTTCGGGATCGACTTCGCATAGGCCGGCACGTGATTGATTAATTCCGTGAAAGGAATTGAGACTTCCAAATTCTTCACAATTTCCATGAACTTTCCAAGTTGATCATCAAATTTGGGCTTGGCTTGACGACTTGGAAAAGGAAGTCTAATCACAATGGACTCCTTCTCCTTGACCTTGTCTTCATTTTTCTTTGAACTTTCTTCTTTTGATGGTTCTCCATCTTTGGAGGTTTGCACAATTTCTTCCTTTTCACAAGCTTCCACAACTTCTTCCTCAACTTGCTTCTTCGGTGCTTCATACCTTGTACCACTTCTCAAGTGAATGGCACTAACCGTTTCATGTCTAGGGGGATTACTTTGAGGTGGTAATTGCCCCTTTTGTCTTTGTGAGCTTGAAGATGCTAGTTGAGTCAATTGTGTTTCCAACATCTTGGTGTGAGCTAGAATGTTGTTGATGGTTGTTTCCTTTGCTTGGCTATCTTTTTGCATTTGAGTGAAAAATTCTTGTTGATTCTTTTGCATTTGGAGGACCGCTTTTTGGACATCAAAACCTTGGTCATTTTGGTGATTGTATGGATTTTGATTTTGGTAACCTTGGTTTTGATTGTAAAAGGGCCTTTGATTTTGGTTTCTCATGGGTGGTGGAGTGTATGTTGTTTGAGGGTTTTGAACATTTTGGCTTTTGTATGAGAGATTTGGATGGAATTTGGTGTTTTCATTGTAAAAATTGGAATAAGGGGTAACACTCTTGTATGCTTGGAAAGCATTCACTTGTTCATTTGTTCCCCTACATTCACCTTGGTCATGTCCCAAAGTTCCACAATTCTCACATATCCCACTTGGGATTGATGAGGATGCCGTCATGCATTAACATGATGCTTTGATGATTTTGAGTTTTCTTCAAGTCTAGCCATAGCTTGTTCAAACTTCAAGTTGATTGTGTCAATGTGAGCACTAAGTTAAGCACCCAATTGAGTAACGGAGTCCACTTCATGCTTTCCTCTTCTAGTAGCCTTGCGAGGTCTACTATATTGTGAGTTATGGACCGCCATTTCCTCAATCTTGTTCCATGTTTGATTGTCATCAACTTCGGTGAACATTCCATTCGATCCCATATTGAGAATGTTCCTAGAATCTTCATATAAACCATTCCAAATTGTTGTACCAAAAACCATTCGCTAAGTCCATGGTGAGGACATGAGCGACAAATTCCCTTGAACCGCTCCCAAGCTTCATACAAAGATTCTTCATCCCTTTGCTTAAAACCCGTAATTTGAGCTCTTAGCATGTTAGTCTTTTTCCGGTGGGTAGAATTTTTTGTAGAAAGCTAGAGCCAACTTCTTCCAAGAATCTATTCCGAGGGTGGCCTTATCAAGGCCCTTCAACCATTGCTTCACGGTGCCGATTAGAGAAAAAGGAAATAAGACCCATCTAATTTGGTCTTGAGTCACGCCCGTTTGAGAGATTGCATCACAATAGTCGCAAAAGGTTTCCATATGAGAATGAGGGTCTTCACTAGGCATCCCCCATAATTGGCTCCTCTCAACTAATTGGATGAAGGCGGACTTGGCAATAAAATTTCCGGTTAGATGTTGCGGTGTAGGACTACCATTTGGTAGATTCTCCTCGGTGGGTACGGAGTGTGACGAGAATTTAGGCATTGTAGGTGGATTTTGTGGGGTATTGTGTAATGGGTTTGTGGGGTAATATCCGTATAAGACCCTTTAAATTTAGGACTATAACGTAAATTTAACATGTGAAATATGGTCATAAACGAAATACAATATAGAAACGACAAAGATAAAGAATCAACCTCGGGTCCTTTGTGGTGCGGCGTAAAGAACAGAAATCAACAGAGATTCCCTCCTAATTGTTGCACCCAAGACCGTCTGAGACTATGCCCTTGTGCTAGAAATGCTTTCTAATTGACTTGCAATATTGAGAAAGCTCTTGTGAGGTTTTACGATGTGAGATCTAGGTTTCAGAGAGAAATGATCTCCAAAACCCTAGTTTTTTGTAAAATGAAATTGTCTAGGTCAAAAGGAGAGGGAGTCTCTCCTTTTGTTTGGTTCGGCCAGCCGTGGGTTTGCATGGGGAAGTGGGCTTCCACTTCCTCTTAATTTTACCTCGTGGACCGGCTCGAAAAACGCTAAATGTATATGACGCGGTTTATTATAAATCGTCATCGGTTATCGGTTATTAAAGCATCAACTAATAATACGGATTAGTTGAAACATTAATACATGTCCGACAAAGACGATATTGTATAATTATATTCAATATACATTTAATTAAATATAAAACGGTTATATTCAATTTACGAATTAACTGCTTAATTCGCCTTAGCCATTATTATTTAATCCGTATTAAATAACATATCTCAACATCACATTTTGACTTATTATTAGTCAAATAACTCGGACTAACTGGTTAGTCAATTTTGGCATCTACATGACAAAGTATTTTCATCTTGTCACATCTCTCAAACGTATCCTATAGGTGTGACTTTTAGGGACCAGTTGATCACCGCCATCTGTATGACAATAACGTCAAACTTATCTAGCAAGCCAACCGTTATTGATAAACGTGGATCAACTGATAATAATACCAAAAGTATGCCCTTTGATCCTTTTAGAGATTTATAAGTCCTTGCACTAACTGTTAAGGACACCAACCCCAACAAGCTCCCACTTGTCCGTACAAGTGTATGTGCAATGACGTTATCCGCACTAACTGGAGGACACATGCTCCAACAAACTCCCACTTGTCCGTACAAGTGTATGTGCGATAACCGATTCTCATATTCATTTAAAATTTCTCCCACTCAATGTAAAACAATTTGCGATCCGGATCCGCAAAGGTCGTATGTTACAATCGATCCAGTATCAAGAGTGGTTTCCCCGACTAGAGAGTAACTTAACCGATAAAACGAATCCGTATCCGAGCATGGCCATGCATTTCGATTCTGACTCCTCGAGTGGCCCTGAGAAATATCGAGTAACTGATAAAGGCTGAATATTTCCTTCAACTCGACTCCTTCCGATCTAAGCACGATGAAATGACCCGAAAAAATCTACTTGGCCCCCTGTTACGGATGACCGTGAGAAAGAAACCAAAGTCACCCAAAATCTGCCGTAGTCTCAAGAGACAGTCGATAGTCAAAAGAATCGACTCTTAGGATCACCATGGAGGTCCTATCCACGACCGGGCAGCGAATGTTATAAAACATTTAGGACTCCACGTCGATGTCACAATTGTGCCCTACGAAATATCCGTATAAATCGCCTCTGTGATTGGTTAGTCAACCGGTTGACTTATGGCTCGTTGAACCCACCATCAACCAACGTCACAAAATAATTGCCAGAGTTATTAGCTCATGTGGGCAATTAAGGACCAAAAATATAATGTTTGTTGATCGGAGCCATTTGGTGTTCACAATTAAGCATATGTGGTCGTTGGTCAATGGTCGATACAAAACACAATTTATACTTCACAAACAACTCTACAATTAGTAAAGAGGCAAGTAAAGGTCGGATCCCAAGGGACGGGTATTGAAATGAAGATTCTATTGTAACTAGTGGTGTCTAGGGGTGTCACAAATTGGGTTGATGTAGAAGGTCACTAAACTAAAATAGCAATGAAAATAAACTAACAAGGTAGATGAAATAAGGGTGTAAACAATTGATTAAAAGCACTAGGGTGTCATGGGTTCATAGGGGAATCATGGGATATGATCATACAAACATGTTCTCAAATTATAAGCAAGCAATTATTGTTGTGATGGATTGAGTTGGGTTATATCTTACAATCCTAGGAAAGTTTGGGTCCCGGAGCCGAATCTCTTGGATTGTACAACACCTACAAGTCGACTTAATCTTCCCTACTTAACACATGCATGATCTAACAAGACTCGAGTTGGGTTATGTCTTACAAGTCAAGTTGAAAGGATAGAAGATGATAGTAAATGCAAGGATTCATAGGCTTAGCATTTCATCAAATATAACATGTGCATGTATTAAGATCAAAACAAGCAAGCAAATAAGATATGAAAGCATATTAATTTAAGCATGAATCATTCCCCATGTTGGTTTCCCCTAATCACCCATTAAACCCTAGCTAAGAGACTACTCACTCATTATCATATTGATCATGCTAGAAAGGTTGTCAATCATACTAACATAATGAAACATGATGAATAAATGAAAGTAATTAGCAATAATTAAAAAGGGATTAAGAGATTATACCTACTAATGATTCCAAAATAATAATGCAAAGAATAATAGAAGAACTTGATGATTGATGGAAGGTTGTCAATCTCCCAATAAACCCAATAATCTTCTAATTACCCAAAATAAAGTAAGAACAAGAGAGAGATTGAAGAACTAAAACTTGGATTAAAACTTGATTAATATTTGATTACAATATTGAAGAGAGATTTGATTGATATTAACTACTCTAATTTTTGATAAGAAGAACATGCTCCTCTAATTAGACTAATGGGGTATTTATAGTGAAAATTAGGGAGGATGCATTAGGGTTAACTAAGGGCTAAACTAGTAATTACACTTTTAAGTTGAGCAAGGAGCCTCCGGGATTATCCGAGAGAAGGGCTTCTCCATTTCGTAGCTTGAAGAACGAAATCGCTGTCTTTGTCTTTGTGATCCGTGCGGGCCGGGAGTCGGGACGGCCGGATCTGGGATGGACGATCCGAGCGGATCAAGGAACAAGACGCTCGGACTGGGCATGGGGAATCCGAGCGGATTCCTGGTGAGGACGCTCGGACTGGCGAGGACGGACGGATTCTCTACAATCCGTTCGGATTGTAGTTCAGCAGCTTTCCTTCTTCTTTTTCTTCCCTTTTCTTCATGAATTCCTTGGGGATTTCCTTGGGGACTCAAGGATCCCTTTCTCAACAATGCTCTTCTACTATGCTATGTACAAAGGCCTTCTAGTCTTGTCTCTCCTTGATGCTTGGTCATTGAATATGATCAATTTAGCCTTGTTTTGCCATGAAAATGCAAGATTCTTACTCCTTTCCTACCAAGGGATCAAAATCTCAAAGAATATGCAAAATAAAGAACTAAAGATAAGAAATGACCCAAATAGGCACTAAAAAGCATGGAAACAATGGTAATTCGGGGGCTAAATATGCGCCAATTATGGTCGCATCAAATATCCCCAAACCGAACCTTTGCTCGTCCCGAGTAAAGAGGTGACTAAGACTAGGACCAATACTAACCTAACCTAATAATAATAGCCGATATGAGACAATTAGCGGGTCTCACTCCGCCCCTTCAACTCACAACAAGACAACCATGAGGTAGGATGCCTTCTTGCAAGGCAAGGTGGGTCTTGCCAAAATGGCGACACATCCAAACATTAAGCACACAAAAACACATAATGGATGCATCTACAAAAAGAATAGCCACTTTCCTCATCTAAATGGCGGAAATTATCTACAAGGGAAGCAATTCAAGGGTACACAATCCTTCATAGATGCAATTTGTTCAAACTACTAAGCCTAGAAGGATACCAATAAATCACCTCCAAAAGGTGTCAAGCTAGGGTACCTTTGTCCTCAATCGTTAAATGCTTTTGTCAAAAGTAGACTCCCTATGGTGTTAGAAACACTGGAGGATCGCGGAATTCCCCCTCTTGCCTAGACAAGAAGAAGGGTCGTCCCCTCTCTACCATGCACAAAAATGGATACGATGGATAAAGGGATCAATAGATATTTGAGTTTCACTTTGGGAGTTTGCTTTTGTTTTTGTTTTCCCCCCCAAATTTCTTTGGCATATAACATTTGAGAACACTTTCTTTTTGCCATTTCTTTTTGATTTTTGGCTTTTCAATACTTGACAATTTTTTTGCATTTCTTTTTGAACATTTTCAAAGTCACCCCAATTAGTAACGAGGGTGCCTTGTATTTGAAGCTTTTAGGAGTTCTATTTTTGCTCCTCTTTTCATTTGATGCATTTTTGCAAACTTTCTTTCACTTTTCATTTCATTGAACTCAAATTGATTTCTTTTTGTTTTGTTCCCTTTGATGACAAAATTGTGGTAGAACATGGATGAATGATGGATGTATGCATGGTTTCAAGGGTCACCTTGGAATAAACGGTAGCCAAGGAGTTATCACACCACAAGGTACTCTTGACTAGGCCTTAAACCATGGGTCAAAGGATACTAGCATGACACATCCTAGGGTGTTTTACAAGTATTCTAACAAGCAAAGTCTTAAGAAGAAAAAGCATCTACTAGGGCCTATATACACTTGTCAAGCTTCCCAAGTAGACGGTTTCGCAAAATTTTCTAACATGCAACTACATGCCATGATGCAACTTAGCATATAAACATCCTAATGCATATGATTCTACCAACTAATATGACATATAAACTAAATGCAATCCTAAGTTCACATTGTTTTTACCGCATCAATCAAAATAAAGCCACATAGTCATTAACATAAAGAGGAAAAAGGAGATTGGAAAGATCATACCATGCGGTCTTCAATATCCTCATGTCTCGGATGTGGCGTAGTCAATCAAAGTGAACAAGGATGAACAAACGCAATATATACAAGACAATACATACAAAGGAGATGAACTTGTTTTTGGTTTTTTCAATTTTTTCAAATTTTTATGATTTTTGAATAAAAGTTAAGTGTTAGAATTCCCATCCCCACACTAATATGGGCATTGTCCTCAATGGCCAAAATGATGGAAATTATGCAAGAATGATGCATGATTTCTATACTAAATGCAATTCTACACTAAGCTATACTACATGATGCATGGTTTTTGTTATGACGGAGAGGATAATTTAAATTACCTCCCGTTGCGTATGCATTAACTTCCCCAAACCAAGTAAGACACTATTGCTAATGTCAAAGCAAGGGGGAGTTCATGCACATGCTATGCAATGCATGAAACTAGATTGTCATTTTGGATTTTACAAAAGTGGGAACAATAAAGAACACCTCAAAGGAACCGAGGTTTGAGTCCTTTGATGTTGCTAGGACTAAACCAACAATGATCAAAATGAAATAAAATACAAAGAGATATAGACAAACCGTGGGAGAGTAGGAATCTCCAAGGCTAGTCTTCCATCATGCTACTATCACCATCACTTCCCTCATGAGAGGTGGTCACATTGCCACTTTCCTTGGCACTTTCTTCTTTGCTTTCCTCATCACTATCTTCTTCATCATTATCTTCACCATCTTCACCATCTCTTTCTTTATCTCCACTTGCTTCTTCCTCAATGTTATCATCAAATTCCTCATCATTTCCAACAACTTCATTGCCTTCCACCACGTCCCTTGATGCACCCGGAAATAAGGCTTCTCTATCCGCCCAACTAGGCAAAGGACAAGATGGATCAAGGAGTCCTTGCCTAGCTAGATGTAGGAGGGGAGGATATTGAGCCAAATAAGCATTCTTCCGATCTTCATAAGCTTGCTTGTGCATGGCTTGCATTAGAAGAGTGACATAATCTTTTCCAATTTCAACTCCTTGCGGTGTGAACTCTTCATAATCATAGGGGTAAGGTGGTATAACAATGGAAGAGGAGGGAGTTTCATGATCACCCTTTTGTTGTTGAATGATGTACTCGGCTTCCTTGGATAGGGGAAGTAAATAGTTGGTCCGGTGGACACTAAGACGGCAAATCTTTGCGGGTAGAGTGAATGATCGAGCCTCACTTGTAAGCCACCCATACTTGGTATCAAGGGGATTGTGAGCAACCCACTTAAACTTGTTAATCAAGGTGGACATATCAATAAGATGGCCACCATCCTTAGCCTTGTACTTGCTATCCTTATTGAAATTAGGATCAAAGTGCTTGGCTAGGACCGTGACAAGGCCGCCATTAACAATTACGGTTTGACCCTTCTTCCCACTATCTACATGGAGCCATCTATCAACCAATAGCCTCAAAGAATTGTAAGGCTTGGTGTGAATTCTTCCAATATTCAAAGTTGATTCAAGGAGAATAAAATCGAGTCCCGTGAAATGATTGGTGTCTTTCCTAGCAATTATGGTATTTCCCACAACTTTGTGCCATATTCTTATGCCCGGATGATGGACCAAAGGAGCACGACAAGCTTTAAAATCTTCAAATTTCTTCCCGGAGATTGCCTCCCAAAGAGGCTCGGGATCATACTTCCCATATTGCTTATAAAATTTTTGTTCATCGCTAAGACCCAAAATTGCACCCAATTCCGGAAAGGTAATGCGTCTACTAGTGTTAGCTAGACGAAACTCAATATTTTCCCTATTCTCAACTTTTGTCACTTTTAAAGAACTTAAGAATTCCAAGACAAGGGAGGGGTATGTTACTTCCTTCATTTCAAACAATTTCTTTAAACCCATGGCATTGAAAAAGACTCTTTTTTGTTCAAGAACACCCAACTTCTCTAAAGCATCTTGGCATATGAATTTGGTGGATTGAATTTGTTTCATAGCAAACTTGACAAATGTATTTCTATGGGAATCGGAAATGAATGTTACCTCCGGGTAATGCAAGAGTTGATTAATTACCGGAGTAGAGGGTGATGCTTCCATAGAAATTTGTTGAGGTGGTTGCACTTCCAAGCTTGGTGTTGATACCACCATTGCCAAAGCCTTCTTCATTTGTAGAGCTTTTTCCCTTTGAGAGAGAGTTGTAGTCTTTGGTGCCTTTGCTTTTGCTTTTGTTGCTCCCTTTGTTCTTGCCATTTGATGAGCTAACCAAGAAAAAGATCAAAAATATTCAATTTGTAGAATGCCCAAATCGATTTTGAAGGTAAAAGGCTTTGCCTTTATGAGAACAAAAATCAATTCAAAGGTGAAGATTTTGTGCTTGGTTTTGATTGTTAATGAAGATGGAGTGATTGATTTGTTATTTGAAAGATGGTTTGATTTGATTTTGGTGAGTTTTGTTGAGGGTTTTTGTTTTTGAGATGGAGAGGATGAGGGTTTTGATGTTATGGGTAGTGTTTATGAGTGAATGAATGAATGAATGAAGGTGGGGTGGGTATTTAAAGAACTCGACAATATTAGGACGCAGGGGACAATCCGTGCGGATTAGGCGCAATCCGCTCGGATTCTTCAACTTCAAATTTTCAAAAATCCCGCCTAGAGACGGGCGGATTAAGGAATCCGCTCGGATTCTTCCGAGATGAGACGGGCGGATTTCGTGCGGACGGACGGATTCTTGTCCGAGATTTTTCTTTGTTTTTCTTCACCGCAAGACGGGCGGATTGTCCACAAGACGGACGGATTCTCGTGAGACGGGCGTCTTTCCGTAAATCCGCTCGGATTCTTCAACATCAAGAATTTGCGCTATTTCAGCTCAAAGACGGGCGTCTTCTCAGGGGACGCTCGGATCCTCTGCAGACGGGCGGATTCTCGTGAATCCGCTCGGATTGGTCCTTGTGTACACGGATTCCCCATCCGTGCACCAACGCATTCCCTTATCATTCTTTCTTTCTTTCTTTCAAATCTTGTGTTCTTCATTGTGGGGGCACTACTAAGGCATGAACAGCCTAGGCAATTGCCATCCCCACACTAAGGTAAAGCACTACACATCAATTAAAATCATTAGTCCCTCCCTCACTTCTCTCTTTTCATGACAATTATTTTGATCAAAGTAAATAAATCCAAAAATGACAAAAAAAATGCAATGCAAAAATTAAATGTAAGTTAGGGAGTTAGAAATATTTACAAGTGGTGGTTTAAGGAGGACTCCACCAAACTCTCATTCTTGATGAGATGTCAAGGAGGCATGTTCAAGGTGTTGTTGATGTTGCTCAACACCTCGAAGAAGTAATTAAAAGCTTGTTCATTGTTGTGGTAGAGGTCCTCAATAGACCGTGGCCCTTGTTGTTGATCATGATCGATGGCATGCCCAATGTAGGGATTAAAGATCCCTTCAAATTCATCGTCCCAAAGACCACAAACTTCATTGAGTTGATCATTGAAAATCTCTTGCTTGGATGGAGACAACTCTCCCAATTTCTTCTCTTGGCCAATGAGGCCATCATCTTCTTCCGTGGTTGATTTTGATGAGCTTTGCAAGCTCTCCTTTTCACAATTCACTTGCTCTTTGAATGGAGCATCTTCAACTTTCTTCCTCCATTGGAGTTCCGATTTCTTCTTTTCATCTTTTCGGCTATAATGATCAATCATGAAACATGGCTCATGCAAACGAGGAGCTCTCATGGTCTTGTCAAGATTAAAAGTTATGCTTTCATCTCCCACTTCTAGAGTGAGCTCTCCATGTTTCACATCAATCACCGCACCCGCGGTCTGTAGGAAAGGTCTTCCTAAGATGATTGGAATGTTGGAATCTTCCTCCATATCAACTATGACAAAGTCCACCGGGATGAAAAACTTCCCAATTCGCACGGGGACATCTTCCCATATCCCTAGCGGTGTCTTCGTCGATCTATCGGCCATTTGAAGAGTGATATTGGTACATTTAAGCTCTTCCCTTCCCAACCTTTTACTTACCGAGTACGGCATGACACTCACACTAGCCCCTAGATCACATAAGGCTTTGTTGATCGTTGTGTCGCCAATGGTACACGGTATTGAGAAGCTTCCCGGATCCTTTAACTTTGGAGGTGAACTCCCTTGAAGAATTGCACTACTCACCTTAGTGAAGGCGATAGTCTCAAGTTTCCGGATTGACTTCTTCTTTGTGAGGATATCTTTCATGTACTTTGCATAGGCCGGAACGTGATTGATTAATTCCGTGAAAGGAATTGAGACTTCTAAGTTCTTCACAATTTCCATGAACTTTCCAAGTTGATCATCAAATTTAGGCTTGGCTTGACGACTTGGAAAAGGAAGTCTAATCACAATGGGCTCCTTTTCTTTGGCTTTGTCTTCATTTTTCTTTGAACTTTCTTCTTTTGATGATTCCCCTTCCTTGGGACCTTGCACCACAACTTCATTCTCACTAGCTCTCACAACTTCATCCTCAACTTGCTTCTTCGGTGCTTCATATCTTGTACCACTTCTCAAGTGAATGGCACTAACCGTTTCATGTCTAGGAGGATTACCTTGAGGTGGTAATTGCCCCTTTTGTCTTTGTGAGTTTGAAGATGCTAGTTGGGTCAATTGTGTTTCCAACATCTTGGTGTGAGCTAGAATGTTGTTGATGGTGGTGTCTTTTACTTGGCTATCTTTTTGTATTTTGGTGAAAAATTCATGTTGATTTTTTTGCATTTGAAGGACCGCTTTTTGGACATCAAAACTTTGGTCATTGCGGTGATTGTATGGATTTTGATTTTGGTAGCCTTGGTTTTGATTGAAAAAGGGTCTTTGATTTTGATTTCTCATGGGTGGTGGAGTGTATGTTGTTTGAGGGTTTTGGACATTTTGGCTTTTGTATGAGAGATTTGGATGGAACTTGGTGTTTTCATTGTAAAAATTTGAATAAGGGGTACCACTTTTGTAAGCTTGGAAAGCATTGACTTGCTCGGTTGTTCCCCTACATTCACTTGAGTCATGACCCAAGGTTCCACAATTCTCACATATCCCGCTTGGGATTGATGAGGATGCCGTCATGGCATTGACATGATGCTTTGATGATTTTGAGCTTTCCTCAAGTCTAGACATAGCTTGTTCAAACTTCAAGTTGATTGTGTCAATGTGAGCACTAAGTTGAGCACCCAATTGAGTAACGGTGTCCACTTCATACTTTCCTCCTCTAGTAGCCTTGCGAGGCCTACTATATTGCGAATTATGGACCGCCATTTCCTCAATCTTGTTCCATGTTTGATTGTCATCAACTTCGGTGAACATTCCATTTGATCCCATATTGAGAATGTTCCTTGAATCTTCATATAAACCATTCCAAAATTGTTGCACTAAAAACCATTCGCTAAGTCCATGGTGAGGACATGAGCGACAAATACCCTTGAACCGCTCCCAAGCTTCGTACAAAGATTCTTCATCCCTTTGCTTAAAACCCGTAATTTGAGCTCTTAGCATGTTGGTCTTCTCCGGTGGGTAGAATTTTTGTAGAAAGCTAGAGCTAGCTTCTTCCAAGAATCTATTCCAAGGGTGGCCTTATCAAGGCCCTTCAACCATTGCTTTGCGGTGCCGATTAACGAAAAAGGAAATAAGACCCATCTTATTTGGTCTTGAGTCACGCCCGTTTGAGAGATAGCTTCACAATAATCACAAAATGTTTCCATATGAGAATGAGGGTCCTCACTAGGCATTCCCCCGAATTGGCTCCTCTCAACTAGTTGGATGAAGGCGGACTTGGCAATAAAGTTTCCGGTAAGATGTTGTGGGGTAGGAGTACCATTTGGTAAATCCTCCTCGGTGGGAATAGAGTGTGACGAGAATTTAGGCATTGTAGGTGGATTTTGTGTGGTATTGTTTAATGGGTTCTCTTCTCCTTCTATTGCGAAAGGATTGACAAACTCACTAGTAGGTTGAACAACTTCACCAACACCTCCCAAATTCCTCCTAACAAGTCTCCTATTATTCGTCAAGGTTCTTTCGATTTCACGGTCAAAAGGTAACAAATCTCTTTGTAACCTTCTAGACATGCAAAATATCAAACAACTAGAAAACAATTAGAACAAACCTTGAGGAGTTTTACTTCCCAAGGTGAAAAAGACACAACTAAAAACAATAAAAGAAATCTTAAATCAATTAAACACCGTCCCCCGAAAACGCGCCATTTTTGATCGGAGCCATTTGGTGTTCACAATTAAGCATATGTGGTCGTTGGTCAATGGTCCATACAAAACACAATTTATACTTCACAAACAACTCTACAATTAGTAAAGAGGCAAGTAAAGGTCGGATCCCAAGGGACGGGTATTGAAATGAAGATTCTATTGTAACTAGTGGTGTCTAGGGGTGTCACAAATTGGGTTGATGTAGAAGGTCACTAAACTAAAATAGCAATGAAAATAAACTAACAAGGTAGATGAAATAAGGGTGTAAACAATTGATTAAAAGCACTAGGGTGTCATGGGTTCATAGGGGAATCATGGGATATGATCATACAAACATGTTCTCAAATTATAAGCAAGCAATTATTGTTGTGATGGATTGAGTTGGGTTATATCTTACAATCCTAGGAAAGTTTGGGTCCCGGAGCCGAATCTCTTGGATTGTACAACACCTACAAGTCGACTTAATCTTCCCTACTTAACACATGCATGATCTAACAAGACTCGAGTTGGGTTATGTCTTACAAGTCAAGTTGAAAGGATAGAAGATGATAGTAAATGCAAGGATTCATAGGCTTAGCATTTCATCAAATATAACATGTGTATGTATTAAGATCAAAACAAGCAAGCAAATAAGATATGAAAGCATATTAATTTAAGCATGAATCATTCCCCATGTTGGTTTCCCCTAATCACCCATTAAACCCTAGCTAAGAGATTACTCACTCATTATCATATTGATCATGCTAGAAAGGTTGTCAATCATACTAACATAATGAAACATGATGAATAAATGAAAGTAATTAGCAATAATTAAAAAGGGATTAAGAGATTATACCTACTAATGATTCCAAAATAATAATGCAAAGAATAATAGAAGAACTTGATGATTGATGGAAGGTTGTCAATCTCCCAATAAACCCAATAATCTTCTAATTACCCAAAATAAAGTAAGAACAAGAGAGAGATTGAAGAACTAAAACTTGGATTAAAACTTGATTAATATTTGATTACAATATTGAAGAGAGATTTGATTGATATTAACTACTCTAATTTTTGATAAGAAGAACATGCTCCTCTAATTAGACTAATGGGGTATTTATAGTGAAAATTAGGGAGGATGCATTAGGGTTAACTAAGGGCTAAACTAGTAATTACACTTTTTAAGTTGAGCAAGGAGCCTCCGGGATTATCCGAGAGAAGGGCTTCTCCATTTCGTAGCTTGAAGAACGAAACTCAGCTGTCTTTGTCTTTGTGATCCGTGCGGTACCGGGAGTCGGGACGGCCGGATCTGGGATGGACGATCCGAGCGGATCAAGGAACAAGACGCTCGGACTGGGCATGGGGAATCCGAGCGGATTCCTGGTGAGGACGCTCGGACTGGCGAGGACGGACGGATTCTCTACAATCCGTTCGGATTGTAGTTCAGCAGCTTTCCTTCTTCTTTTTCTTCCCTTTTCTTCATGAATTCCTTGGGGATTTCCTTGGGGACTCAAGGATCCTTTTCTCAACAATGCTCTTCTACTATGCTATGTACAAAGGCCTTCTAGTCTTGTCTCTCCTTGATGCTTGGTCATTGAATATGATCAATTTAGCCTTGTTTTGCCATGAAAATGCAAGATTCTTACTCCTTTCCTACCAAGGGATCAAAATCTCAAAGAATATGCAAAACAAAGAACTAAAGATAAGAAATGACCCAAATAGGCACTAAAAAGCATGGAAACAATGGTAATTCGGGGGCTAAATATGCGCCAATTATGGTCGCATCATTTGTTCAGTTCACTTTGTCTATGTAAGACTCCTGACTGAGAGATAACATCCGTCGTGATCTATCTCGATAGATACGGATGCCCAGAATTCTTTGTGCCTCACCCAGATCTTTCATCTGGAAATGGTTTTTTAACCATACTTTCACCGAAGTTAAGAGAGGTATGTCATTCCCAATCAGGAGTATGTCGTCTACATACAATATTAGGAAGACAATCTTGCTCCCACTCGACTTGATATATAGACATGGTTCCTCGACCGATCGAGTAAATCCATTTTCTTTTATCACTTGGTCGAAGCGATGATTCCAACTCCTTGATGCTTGCTTAAGTCCATAAATGGACCGCTTAAGCTTGCACACTTTCTTAGGATGTTCTGGATCGATGAAACCTTCGGGTTGTACCATGTACAACTCTTCCTCCAAAAAGCCGTTTAAGAAGGCGGTTTTAACGTCCATTTGCCAAATCTCATAGTCATGAAAAGCGGCAATCGCTAAGATAATCCGAATGGAACGCAGCATGACTACGGGTGCAAAAATCTCATCGTAGTGCAAACCTGGCACTTGGGTGAAACCTTTAGCAACTAGTCGTGCTTTATAGATATCTTGTTGACCTTCCACAGAATGCTTTATCTTGTAAAGCCATTTGCATTGAAGGGGACGAACCTTAGCAGGTAAGTCAACAAGATCCCATACGTTGTTCTCATACATAGAGTCCATCTCGGATTGCATGGCCTCAAGCCATAGCTTTGAGTCAGAACTAGTCATGGCACCTTTATAGGTTGCGGGTTCACTACTCGTTAAGAGTAGAACGTCATCTATGTCATGTTCCTCGACCATACCAATGTATCTGTCTGGAGGAATAGAGACTCTTCCCGACCTCCTAGGTTCCTCAGGAATATTAACCGGAGCCGGGATTGAAGGAACTGGTTCCTCCAATGGTTGCTCGGTATTTGGTTCCGGAATCTCCGACAGGTCGAAGGTTCTATCACTCTTTGCATTGTCGAGAAATTCCTTTTCTAAGAATGTCGCACTAGCCGCAACAAAAACGCGTTGTTCGGTTGGCGAATTGAAGTAATGACCAAGTGTTCCTTTAGGATAACCTATAAAGTATGTCTTGACCGATCGCGGGCCGAGCTTATCCTCGTGTCTCCACTTGACATAAGCCTCGCAGCCCCAAACCCGTATAAAGGACAAGTTAGGGACCGTTCCCTTCCATAGTTCATATGGAGTCTTGTCAACAGCTTTAGACGGACTTCGGTTAAGTATTAGAGCTGACAGAAGAGCATAACCCCACAATGAGTCGGGCAACACGGTGTGACTCATCATGGATCGAACCATATCAAGTAGTGTTCGATTTCTCCGTTCGGACACACCATTCAACCGAGGTGTTCCAGTGGAGTTAACGTAGGGCAATCCCACGCCTTTAAGGTGTTGATCAAACTCGTGAGAAAGATACTCGCCACCACGATCTGAACGTAGTGTTTTAATCTTTCTACCCAATAGGTTCTGTACCCTATTCTGGTATTCTTTGAATTTCTCAAAGGATTCACTTTTATGCTTCATTAAGTAGACATAGCCATATCTACTTAAATCGTCCGTGAAAGTGATGAAATACCTATAGCCTTCTCGTGCGGTGATTGACATAGGACCACATACATCCGTGTGTATGAGTCCTAATAGGTCAGCAGCGCGCATTCCAACACCTTTGAAGGAAATACGAGTCATCGTACCGATGAGACATGATTCACACGTGCCAAATGATTGAAAATCAAAAGCCGAGATAGCTCCATTCTTGATGAGCTGTTTAACGCGTTTCTCATTAATGTGTCCCATACGGCAGTGCCATAGATACGTTTGATCTTTGTCACCAACCTTTAACCTTTTATTCATTACGTGTAATATTTCAGTGGTCTGATCTAAAACATAAATTCCGTTCATGGAGACTGCCTTGCCGTAAATCATATCGTGTAATGAGAAAATGCAAGTATTATTCTCTATTACAAATGAAAAACCAAGTTTATCAAGTGCAAGAAACTGAAATAATGTTTTTCGAAAGACTGGGGTACATAATAGCAGTTATATAAAGATAACTCAAATCCGCTAGGAAGTTGGATCACATATGTTCCCCTCGAGACGGCAGCCACTCGTGCTCCATTCCCGACACACAGGTCCACCTCACCCTTTACGAGGGGTTCGATGTTTCGGAGCCCCTGCAGATGATTACACAGATGAGAACCACAACCAGTATCAAGTACACAAGTTCCGTAACTTGCGTGGTTAATCTCAATCATATGAATAAAAGTAGAAGAAGAAGAAGACATACCAACAGGTTTAGCACGACCTGCCTTTAAGTCCTCATGATAAACAGGACATGTACGCCTCCAATGCCCAGTCTTGTGGCAATGATGGCATTCCATGTTTTCATTCTTGCTCTTTGTCGTGCCTGATGAGGTGCTCGACTCACCAGGCCCACTCTTACCTGAACCCGACTTCTTGAACTTCGGTTTACCTACTGTTAGGTTTGCCTGAGCTTTGCCCTTACCTTTCTCTTTGTTTGTTACAACGAGAACATCCTGTTTCAAGCTCCCACTGAACTTCATGTCCTTCTCGGTCTGTACGAGAAGGGAGTGCAGTTCATGGGGACTTTTCTTCAAATCATTCATATAGTAATTCGCTCTAAATTGCGAAAAACCATCGTGGAGTGAGTGAAGCATGCGGTCGATCACAATGTTCTCGCTGATCTTACAATCAAAGGTCTCCAGCTTCTCGACATTCTCAATCATGCTGAAAATGTGTGGGCTAACTGGTTGGCCCTTCTGGAGTCTCGCATCAAAGAAACGAGTGGTATGCTCATAGGTCACGATTCTCGGTGCTTTCGAGAATTCCTTGGGGAGCGTGGTGAAAATCTTGTTCGCACCATGGGATATGAAGCGTTTCTGCAAATTGGGTTCCATTGCAAAAATGAGTACGTTTTTAATCGCACCCGCTTCCATACAGAAATCATTAAACTTGGTGATTACAGCAGCTCTAGCCGTGGGACCTGGGTTTGCCGGGATGGGCTCTAATAGATATTTGAGCTTCCCGTCAGCAGCGGCAGCATTCCGTAATGCCGCCTCCCAATCCGCGAAGTTTGATCCATCATTCTTCAGTCGAGTAGACTGATTCATCTGATTTATGAAGATCCGAAGCCAGGACTCACGGTCCAATGTGGCACTTGGCATTGGGTTATCAGTAGAACCAGCCATTTGTTATTAGCAGTTTAAAAATTCGTGATCTACACTGAAAAGGAAAGAAAAACAAAACGAAATAAGCAACTCATCGAGGTGATTTAAGTCTATTTTAAAATACATTTTAACATGTAGACTCTCGCACTTGCATAATTGATCTCCCTCAAGAATGATACAAGTGATCCCAAGACTCAATTTCCGTAAATTGATAAGCCAACTGTTTAGCTAGTTCTTCCGTAAAAACTCTTGGTCGATAGATTTCTGGAAATCCTATCTATAGTCCACCATAATCACAGGATCGTACGAGTGACCATAGTGTTGAGATAAATAAGTCAATCGGTTCCAACTTACCCGACGTAGAAGGGGTCATATTATGCCTACCGACGAAGAAGGGATTCATTGGAGTTTGACCTATAAAGACCGTTCTCAATTTTTTGATTATACGAGGAAGATCCCATCAACTTAATTATAATTCATATTAAGTGAACGAATAACTAGCGTCTGCGTGAATGAATTAATTTAGGTGATGGCTTAGCATAGATCGTGTGATATGAGAATGTCAAAGAAAACTAACTCGAGACCTCTATATGTGTCAGTTTTCATGCAATAAATAGGTGGTTTGGTGTTTAGGCGGAATATGATGCATATTATCGTTGCGAAAAATAAATAAAAGAATGCAATACGTAAATAAAAAATTCCTAGTGTGGCCTATCCTAATAAAAAGAACATAAAACAACTTTGGAATCCACCGTTGGACCCGAGAAGCTTGTCTTGATGTTCCATCTTGATCCATGTAGCGGGAGTGAGCATCCGGTCTCCACCTTTGGTCTTCTCAAAAATTACATTTAAAATTACAAAATATAACCTATTTACATTCTAATTAAAACAGTAATTACAAGTGAAAAATCCAAAACGGAGATACGAGATCTCAAAATACAACCAAGACCGTGTTCCATCATTACGGTAACACGTTCTACTAAGGCCACACTAAGTTACAACCGTTTGTAAAATAAATAAATACGTAATATAAAGCATTCAAAATAATCAAAACGATAAATAAAATGCATTAACTAAATTAAATTTATTCGTGACATAATTCCGTAATTATGTTAAATTTATCCAAACCACCTTTTAATGATTAAAATTCATGTGATAAAACCGCTTCTATCATTCAATTTTAATCTAATACAATCCGTTACTTTAAATACGCTTTAAAATAACTTAATGGTACGTGTGTGAACCGTTTCACAATCATAGCGAGTGTACAATATCCGTATAAAGTACATATTAAGGACAAAAGAAAATTTAAAACAAAAGAATAAATTTTCAAAGCTTGCGAAACAAAAAAATCCCTCGATCCAGGGACAATAGTGCTCGATCGAGGAACTAAAGGGCTCGATCGATCAATCGCTAGTCGATCGAGAGGTATGCTAATCAGGAAGTACTCGATCGACAGAACTGGTGGTCGATCGAGGACTTTTATCAGCAATACTGCTCGATCGAGTACGAGGACTTCTCGATCGAGCAGTGGGGTTTTAAAAGTGGTCGATCGAGTACAGCAAGGACTCGATCGAGTAAAAACAAGACAGAAAAACCTCTCGATCGATTAAAAACTTGGTCGATCGAGAACAAAAGTTTCTGGAAAACTTAAAACCCTCGTGAAACAGTTTTGACGAAATAAAACAAAAACAATTTTGATCAAAACCACATCAAAACAATTTTATAATCTGACAAAACGTGACATATTGTTATAATCTCCGTATAAAACAACAATATGCATAAAAACAAATCGAAAATGAAAACAAAAACAGCCGCAAAACACGTTTGGCCGCACGGTTTTCAAAGCACGAAAACGCAACAACAAAAAAAAAAATTTCAGCCGAGAAAAAAAATTGCTGCCTCACGGTTTTCTAGACAATCCGAGATCGTCTCAAATCGTTTTTATGAAAAATCACAATGAAAATTTACGTGGCCTCGCTCTGATACCACTTGTGGGGTAATATCCGTATAAGACCCTTTAAATTTAGGACTATAACGTAAATTTAACATGTGAAATATGGTCATAAACGAAATACAATATAGAAACGACAAAGATAAAGAATCAACCTCGGGTCCTTTGTGGTGCGGCGTAAAGAACAGAAATCAACAGAGATTCCCTCCTAATTGTTGCACCCAAGACCGTCTGAGACTATGCCCTTGTGCTAGAAATGCTTTCTAATTGACTTGCAATATTGAGAAAGCTCTTGTGAGGTTTTACGATGTGAGATCTAGGTTTCGAGAGAAAATGATCTCCAAAACCCTAGTTTTCTCGAAAAATGAAATTGTCTAGGTCAAAAGGAGAGGGAGTCTCTCCTTTTGTTTGGTTCGGCCAGCCGTGGGTTTGCATGGGGAAGTGGGCTTCCACTTCCTCTTAATTTTACCTCGTGGACCGGCTCGAAAAACGCTAAATGTATATGACGCGGTTTATTATAAATCGTCATCGGTTATCGGTTATTAAAGCATCAACTAATAATACGGATTAGTTGAAACATTAATACATGTCCGACAAAGACGATATTGTATAATTATATTCAATATACATTTAATTAAATATAAAACGGTTATATTCAATTTACGAATTAACTGCTTAATTCGCCTTAGCCATTATTATTTAATCCGTATTAAATAACATATCTCAACATCACATTTTGACTTATTATTAGTCAAATAACTCGGACTAACTGGTTAGTCAATTTTGGCATCTACATGACAGTATTTTCATACTGTCACATCTCTCAAACGTATCCTATAGGTGTGATTTTGAGGGACCAGTTGATCACCGCCATCTGTATGACAATAACGTCAAACTTATCTAGCAAGCCAACCGTTATTGATAAACGTGGATCAACTGATAATAATACCAAAAGTATGCCCTTTGATCCTTTTAGAGATTTATAAGTCCTTGCACTAACTGTTAAGGACACCAACCCCAACAAGCTCCCACTTGTCCGTACAAGTGTATGTGCAATGACGTTATCCGCACTAACTGGAGGACACATGCTCCAACAAGGTTCTCCTCTCCTTCTATTGTGAAAGGATTTACGAACTCTCTAGTGGGTTGAACAACTTCACTAATACCTCTTAAATTCCTCCTAACAAGTCTCCTATTGTTCGTCAAGGTTCTTTCGATTTCACGGTCAAAAGGTAACAAATCACCTTGTAACCTTCTAGACATGCAAAATATCAAACAACTTGAAAACAATTAGAACAAACCTTGAGGAGTTTTACTTCCCCAAGGCGAAGAAAGACACAACTAATAACAATAAAAAGGAAATCTAAATCAAACAAACACCGTCCCCGGCAATGGCGCCATTTTTGATCAGGTCCGTTTCGTGTTCACAATTAAAGATGTGGTCGTTGGGTCACGGTCGAATCAAAACACAATTTATAACTTCACAAACAACTCTATAATTAGTAAAGAGGCAAGTAAAGGTCGGATCCCAAGGGACGGGTATTGAAATGATATTTCTATTGCAACTAGTGGTGTCTAAGGGGTGTCACAAATTGGGTTGATGTAGAAGGTCACTAAACTAAACTAGCAATGAAAATAAACAAGAAAGATGAACTAAAATAGCACTAGGGTGTCATGGGATCATAGGGGAATCATGGGAATTGATCATACAAACATGTTCTCAAATTATAAGCAAGCAATTATTGTTGTGATGGATTGAGTTGGGTTATATCTTACAATCCTAGGAAAGTTTGGGTCCCGGAGCCGAATCGATTAGATTGTACAACACCTACAAGTCGACTGAATCTTCCCTACTCAACAACATGCATGGTCTAATGAGACTCGAGTTGGTTTATGTCTTACAAGTCTCATTGAAAAGATAGAAGATGATAGTAAATGCAAGGATTCATAGGCTTAGCATTTCATCAAATATAACATGTCCATGAGTTGAGATCAAAACAAGCAAGCAAATAAAACATAAAAGCATATTAATTTAAGCATGAATCATTCCCCATGTTGGTTTCCCCTAATCACCCATTTAACCCTAGCTAAAAGACTACTCACTCATTATCATGTTGATCATGTTAGCAAGGTTGTCAATCATACCAACAATATGAAACATGATGAATAAATGGAAGTAATTAACAATAATTAAAAAGGGATTAAGAGAATTATACCTACTAATGATTCCAATAATAAAGCAAAGATAAAAGAAGTACTTGATGCTTGATTGAGAGGTTGTCAATCTCCAAACAATAACCCAAATAATCTTCAATTACCCAAAATAAAGGATGAACAAAAGAGAGATTAAGGAAATAAAACTTGTATTAGAACTTGATTAATTGTTGATTACAAAACTAAAGAGAGATTTGATTGATATTAACTACTCTAATTATTGATAAAAGAACATGCTCCTCTAATTAGACTAATGGGGTATTTATAGTGGAAATTAGGGAGGATGCATTAGGGTTAACTAAGGGCTAAACTAGTAATTACACTTTTTAGATTGAGCAAGGAGGAGCCGGTATTTTTCGAAGGAAGGGCTTCTTTCTTCGTAGCTTGGAGAAGAGGAAATCACGCTGTGCTGGAATCCGGGCGGAATAAGGTCGGGACGGGCGGATTCTGGTGATGGGGTCCGAGCGGATTCGAGGGAATCCGGGCGGATTGTGGAGGTGGAATCCGAGCGGATTAGAGCAAAGCCGCATGGATTGTGCAGCTGTGGGACGGCCGGATTGGTGACAATCCGCACGGATTGTCACTCAGCAAGACATCTTCTTCTTTTCTTCCCTTTTCTTCATAAATTCCTTGGGGATTTCCTTGGGTACTCAAGGATCCTTTCTCAACATTGCTCTTCTACTATAATATGTACAAAGGCCTTCTAATCTTGTCTCTCCTTGATGCTTGGTCATTGAATTCGATCAATTTAGTCTCGTTTTGCCATGAAAATGCAAGATTCTTACTCCTTTCCTACCAAGGGTTCAAAATCTCAAAGAATATGCAAAAGAAAGAACTAAAGATAAGAAATGACCCAAATATGCACTAAAAAGCATGGGAACAAGGTTAATTCGGGGGCTAAATATGCGCTAATTATGGTCACATCATTGGTCAGCACTGCTGCTGCATTTTTTTTTTCTTTGGGCTTTTGTTGCTGTGTTGTGCAGGAGCTACGGCCAATCTGTGCAGGCCGTGGCTGGGCATTGTCGGGGTGCGGCCAGGCCGTGGCTGGGCAGGTTATGGTCACGGCAAGGTCGTAGCCTCGGTTGGGTTAATTTTTATCCGTGAAATATTTTTTTTTCGGGTTTAATTAAATTGAATTTCTTCACATGTTTTATGCATATTAAATTCCTTATTTGCCATTTATTTACATATTTCTCACATGAGTCATAAATGTGGAACTTATTGTTTATTCATGTCATAACTATTTGAAATATCTTCATTTATCTATTATATGAGCTTTAATTAATTTATTCTCATTTATTTATCGTATTTCAAATACGAGCGATTTATTCCACTTGGTTAATTGATGAGTCGTATTCTTGTGAAAATGTCATAATGCTATGCCTTATTGCTTGACTAATTTACACCTCTCTCGTTGGCCGTTCTGCCGAGGGTTGGTTATTATACTCCTTCGACACTTCTCTCGTTGGCCGTTCTGCCGAGGTTGGTTATTATACTCTTTCGACACCTCTCTCGTTGGCCGTTCTGCCGAGAGTTGCTTATTATACTCTTTTGACACCTCTCTCGTTGGCCGTTCTGCCGAGAGTTGGTTACTATGCTTTCTCGACACCTCTCTCGTTGGCCGTTCTGCCGAGAGTTGGATATCTTATTTTATTTCTGCCGCTCTCGTTGGCCGTTCTGCCGAGAGTTTGGTACTCGACTTCCCTTCTGTCGATCGAGTCTTGGGTGCGAACCGTTCAACAGTAGGTCGAATCTGTCCAGGTTACACTAGGACCTACCAGGGGAAAGTGAGTCTAAGAGTAGCTAGTAAAGGTTTTGCATAGTCGGATAGTTGCATATGACATACTTCCGTAATTAATTGCATTTCATTTCTTTACCTTCTTATTTAATTGAGTATGTCCATAAATTGCCTAGTTTTATCCTATTGTGTCTCCTCTTATTAATCCATTATATATATAATCTCGTGTTCTCTCATGTTTCAAGTTATTTACATTTTAATTAACATGCTTGCCTATCTGAGTTCTTTGTTATGTTTGTATCGATTTAATGTGGCTGGGAGGATCCTTGAATTACTCCCCACCGACTGTGGCGTTCATGTTTACATGAATGACAGGTACTAATCGGCGTTTATATGGGGTGAAGACATGTGTGAGCTAGCGAGTACGTCGACCCTTGGATCATGTTATTTTTACCCTTTTATGACGCGTAGACTTATGTCCTAAATATGTTATTCGTGGGATATCTTTTCCCTGTTTACTAAACTTGGATGGTAAACATCTAAATTTACCCATTTGTACTTGTTTACCTATGTTATGGATACCTCGTGTTAAACTTCGATAAAACTTTAAAAAAAAAAAATATTCAAAATTTTCATGTTTTTCCGCTGTGGTTTATTAAGTTGTATCTTCCGCTTTAACGCGGGGTGTCACAGTTGGTATCAGAGCCTTTGTTGCTCCCGACACACACACGTGTACCCCAATTTAAATTTGAACTTGACCTTGAAATAATGAATGAGAGATGGTTAGAACTAAGGACCTAAGTTGGTAGTCTTCTTGTGTATGGTATTTGTTAAGTACTAACTTGTTTGATTTTCTTTGGTGCTTTAAGAAGTTATAAGATGGTGCGACCAAATAATGTGGAGAATACTATCTTGCAAGCCCTTACTCAAATTCTTCAAAATCAACAAAATGTCAATGTTCAAGCCAATCCCGCTCCACAAGTGGTAGATCGTCAAGGAAGTTTTGCTTGGATTCCAAGTCAACTAGCAAGAAACAAGGCTAGGACCTATGGTGGTGAAGTGGATCCTATTGAGATTTCTGAGTGGTTCCGTGACATGGAAAAGAATTTCTCTCTTTATGATGTCCAAGATCGAGACAAAGTGAAGTTTGCCTCTCATTTCCTTGTGAGGGAGGCCGATAGGTGGTGGACTATAACTGGACCTTCCGTCACTCAAGACCCCACCTTTGATTGGAGCCGCTTCAAGTCTCTTGTGGAAACTGGTTTCTACCCTAAGGAACTCAAACAACAAAAATTGAAGGAGTTCATTGAATTCAAGCAAGGAGGACTATCTGTCCAAGCTTTCACCGACAACTTCAATGATCTCGCTCATTATGCTTCAAGATTCGTGAAAGATGAAGATGAGCGTGTCTACTTCTACCGGAGCAAGTTGAATCCCAAGTTGGAAAGTATGGTGAGAAGAGACTCCACAACCTTTGTGCCGGTCTATGATGATGCTCTTTGGGCCGAGAATTCCTTGAAGGCTATTGAAGATGATGCTAAGCCTCGTCCCTCCTCTATTTCTTATCATCTTAACGTCCATGGCAAGAGACCCTTTGTGCCCCCGTCTTCGACGAACATTGCTAACAAGAAGAGATCCTTACCAAGAGATCAAGAACCAAGAGTACATGAGCCGAGTGGACAAGTCTCCCAACCAAGCTATAACACCAATTTTGAGAAGTCCCGCAAGTGCTTCGGTTGTAAGGAAGCCCTACACCCCGGAGTTGGATGTTATGGTAGACCCTTAACTTGCTACCGTTGTAAGACGTCCGGACATCGCTTCCATGATTGCCCCGAAAGGAAAGTTTCTACTACTTCTAATCCCACTCAAGCTCCAAAAGCTAAGCCAAGAGGAACCATTTATGTTATGAGTCGAGCCGAAGCTGCCGCTTATTCCGATATCATTACGGGTGTGTTTCTCCATTCTTGATCAACTTTGCCTTATTCTTCGCCTCTTGGTGCTTATCCTTCTTCTAAACTCTCTTTCGTTATACTTTGGAAGCCACTCTTATAACCTTCTCAACTTGCCCTTTATTTCTTGCTTACCCTCCTTGACCATAAGCTCTTTCGTTCATGCCTGTGTTACTCTTTTCGTTGTCCTTTCCCATTGAGTTCAAGTCTAGTGACCTATAAAAACTCTATGTCCTTTCGCCTTGTGTTGACCTTATTTACCGTGACTTTTTACCCTTAAAAGTTCGTCATAGCTCTTTTGTTGGTTAAGTTTAAATTCTCTTAGCGTGCTTTGTAAACGTAATATCTAAGTTGTTTTTTTTTCCATTTGTACAATCTCTAAACTTTTCAAACTACCATTTTTTTATTTGTTGTTAAAAAAATTTATGTTACTATTACAAAACTTTACCTATTTGTAAAGATTTGAAAAATGAAAATTTGATTTAATCCTCTTTTTGTTCTTTGAGTATAACTTCTTTTTATTGATTTTTAATTGCTGAACCCGGGCTACTTTTAATTTTGCTCAATTTCTAAATAACTTTGATTTATCTATGATTCTTTGTCAAAGTTTAATGTTATAATTTCAAGGACTTGACTCCTTTTTGAGTTTAAAAATGAAACTTTTATTTTCATTTTGGCTTTTGCAAAAAAAAAAAATTGAGTTGATTACCTTTTTCGATTGGTTATAACGTTGATGGAATGTTAGGACTCGTTATTAAAGGCGTCTAATAACTTGTCCTGCGCTTATCGATGAATGATTTTTGTTTAAAACTTGTCCTTGACTTGGAAAGTTAGCGTTCTTGTGTGCACGACAAGAGCAATTTCGTTCCATGAAGGGACTTACACTTTTGAAAACTCTCCATAGATATTTTTGGAAGTATTTTATTTCTGCAAATGATTTGGTTTTTAACCTTATTTTCGATTTGGAGTGTGATGTTCTTGAATGCGCAACGAGAACACTTCCGTTTCTTTGACGGGAATATGGTGCTGTTTAAAATCTTACTTGAAACTTTTGAAAAAAATAAATTTAATTTACAATAAGTATCCTTTTAATATTTTAGTTACCGATTTCAAAAAGTCCAGCTTTATTTTTATAACCTTTCATTTCTACTTTCAAGTTTCGAGGACGAAACTTTTTAAAAGGAGAGGTGATTGTAACACCCGCCCTTTTTGTATAATTTTCGTAAAGAAAAGTAATACTTTTACATTACTTTACCTAGTTAATTTAATTATATTACTAAAAGTGAATTTAATTAAAGCTATAATTTTTAAAGCTTACTTTATACGAAATATACGTTTTAACCGGATGAAGTAATAATGATGATAATAATAATAATAATAATAATAATAATAATAATAATAATAATAATAATAATAATAATATTAATAATATTAATAATAATAATAATAATAATAATAATAATAATAATAATAATAATAATAATAATAATAATAATAATAATAATAATAATAATAATAATAATAATAATAATAATAATAATAATAATAATAATAATAATAATAATAATAATAATAATAATAATAATAATAATAATAATAGTGTTAATAGTAATAAGTTCCGTCTTAAATTATAGTAGGTTTAAGACGTAATTTTTAAGTCTAGCTAGGAATCGTCACACGTTCTCATGTGAGACTAGACTAAAATCTACCCTCGACCTAGTCCGAATCGACAACTCAATGCTCAATTCATCACCCAATTAATACAATACAATACTTTATCTAATCTCCTCTCACACTTTTCTTTGTTTTGGTTCTGGACCAATCCTAAGCCATTGACCTTCCTTCCTTTTTCCACCTACCTGGTAAACCACAAAAAGGAAAGCAACCTGCATTGTGAAAACAATAGACGAAGCAGAGGTTAAAAGCTCCTTTTTCACGACCTTGTTACACAGATCCCGGCCCCATTTCTTCACCATTCCTCTTAAATTTTGTACCGTCCCCATCCCCTTTCCTTCCTTCATCTTTCAAGGTATGAAAGACATAGTCTTGTGGAGTTTTCGTCTCGACCCGTCTCATGAATGTAACGTTTTTAAGCTAATCTCGGCTATTATTACGGTTTCTAGGTGAAGGATTTGAAGACCCGGAGTAAGACTCGAGCTTTGGGGACCGTTTATTCGAAGAATAAGGAGCGTTTAAGGTAACGGTGATGGGATTACTCGACATTATGTCGAAAACTGACCCAATGCAGCCCATGGGACTACCTTTGTCCCGGGTTCAACATCCATGGGACTTATACACCTCTTGAGGGTAGTACTTTGATTGATGAGGACGCCGTCTTCAACCACCACCGGTGGTGTAGGCAATGGGAGTGTAGAATGGTTCACAAAAGGGTGTTCCTCTATTGTTCTTTCGGAGTGGAATATACCCGGTACCGACCCAAGGTTGACCCCGTATTCGCCTAGGCCGAGCTACCTTCTCGACATCCAAATCCTCGCCAAACCCCCCCCAAAGAGAAGAAGTACCTCAACAACCTCGTGGGATACCGGCAAGGCCTATTCCCCCGCTATCCTATGTGCCTATCCCATCTTACCCTACTCCTCATACGCTATTTTCACCACAAATCCCCAATGCTCCGGATATGCATGACTTGATGAACCTTATGAAGAAGGTTGATCTCGGAGTACACTGTAATACTACGGTTTTATGAGTCTCTGGGTACTCTATCGAGTAAGGGTGAGTTGCGATTTAAAATAGTTTCTGACCTGTTGGGTACTCGATCGAGTAACTTGGGTACTCGATCAAGTAAGGGGGCACTCGATCGAGTACCTTAGCTACTCGATTGAGTAGCCGGTTTACGGGGAGTTATTTCTCGGGTTTTGTTAATTATGTGATTAAGGTATATAATCTTTTCCGTCATTGTTTCTAAACACTTTTCAAAACCTAAATTACTGTCAAAGAGAGAAAGCAAGTACGTTCATCACTTTAATCGCATTGTTAGCAAATCCCGGAGTTTGGAAGGTCGGTTTTCATCGTTTGTTATACCATCGAGATCCTTGCGTCGAGGGTAAGATCTATGTACCCTTTTTTTCTGTTTTTCCTTTAAGTTGGTTAAACCCTAATATGGGGATTTGGGGGTTTTGTGTAGATTGTGATTTGGTAGTGTTTATATGTTTGTATGATAGGAGGAGGTTTTGTAGAAGAGGCTTTTTGATACAGCTGTTGATACCGTCTGATAGTTGTGCTTTCCAGGTAGGATTTCCTACTCAGTATTAGTCCCATAATGGGATGATTGTTGATGTGTTGAGATTGATTGTTTGCTATAGTAATTGTATTGTGACGGTTGTGATTGTGATTGTGATTGGTTGTCTAAGTTTCTCGAGGCGTGTCCTCGGCTGAGTAGTGTCTCTTGCGGGAGTGGCTTCACGCCCTAGTTTCGCCCTTCGTGGAACCCGCCACGGAAGGGGATGTGCACATTAATGGACAGGGTTATCGCTCAATATGAGGAGCGGGGATTTGGTGGGTAAGGCTGCGGTCCCCCACTAGCAGGGCTGGTCCAGTGGACAGTCGGTGATTGAGATTGACGGGATTGGAGTAATTGTGTGTATGTGTGACGGTTAAGCTGTCTGTTTATCTTACTGTTGATATATATAAGTTGTGTGATTAGTACTGACCCCGGTTGTTGTTTTGTAAACCCGCAGTGATCCATTCGGGGATGGTGAGCGAGAATGAGCGAGTTTGAGTTGAGTATTGGGATAGCTGGGATGTGCCACCGTCTGACGATAGAAGTCTTCCGCTGTAGTCTTTTAATTTTATGACATTTCAGTATTTCAGTAGACAGTTGGTTTTAAGAACTTGTACCCGTATTTTGGGATTTGGTTTCAGATGTACTTTTCACTAAAGTTATATTATTTAAAGTTGTTTCTTTATTGTCTTATGAATATAATGCCTCGGACAACAGAGATTGTGGCATCCTTATACCTGAGTGGTCCTGGTAAGGCACTTGGAGTATGGGGGTGTTACAAATGGTATCAGAGCGACGATCCTGAAACCTGTAACCAATGAATCTAATGAATCTAGGGAGTCAATTAAAATGAACCCGGGGTAAAGGTTGTAGGAGCTAATGGAAAGACTTGGGAGACGTCCTAAAGTTGCGAACTCGCTCTACAATTTTGAACCGGTCACCATGGGATATGTGTCAGGTTCATTATGTGCTAATTGTGTGCTGTGTGTATCTAGGTAGTAGTATGTTGTATGAATTGATGGATGCATGCATGTGGAGGATGGGGGATCTGAATTGAAAGATGATGATGACGTGAATTGTATGTTGGTTGATTGTAAAGCATGAAAGTATAATGATTGATACATGTAATTTGGCATGTTATAATTATGTAAGGAAAAGTGTTTTGTCTATATATATAAAGCGATGTGTAAGTATACATGTTGTTGTTGTCGTGTTGAGTAAAAGTACAGAAGGTTGGGAGTGTGAATTGAACATGTGCTGGGTTAATATGTTGAACGAATATGGTGGATAAATATGTGGTATGATGGATGAATTAGTGGAAAAAGATGAATCATCGTGGTATGATAACATGGTTCCTGATTAAGCATGTTATATAATGGAAGTTATTTTATAATGTTGTTATGCTAGTAACTTGTGAATAGAGGACTTGATGTCATGTATTTGTGATTTTGTTTACGAAAAGTGATAGAATAAAAACATGTGGGTAAGTCATAATTGGCAAGTTAGATAAATTATGTGCATGATGAATGTTGTTGCTTGGCTTTTGAAAATAGTAACATATGATTATGAATACTGGTTTTATGAGTTTTGGACTGGTTTTGTTTGCTTGGTTGTTGTTTAAGCTGTTTGGAAGTAAAAATCAAATAGTTATGTCGTCTGATAACAGCAAAGTTGTCTTTAAACTGTTATAACGTGAGATGCACAAATGATTTTGATGTGATTCAAATTGGAGGTGATAGCTTGTCCTTTTACGATTCTAACGATAGGTCACACGCCCAAAACGACCAAGAAATGAGTGAGTTATGACTGTTTTACGAAAACTGGACAGTGCTGAGAAATGCGTAGGTACTCGATCGAGTAGCCTTGGTACTCGATCGAGTACGTTAGTTACTCGATCGAGTGTCCCTGGTCATTGTTTTACGTGCTTCTAATCTTCACCTACTCGATCGAGTAAGTCCCTTACTCGATCGAGTGGCCTGTACTCGATCTAGTGACCCCTGTTTTGGGTCATATGCTTATCTTTTGACATTCGTTGCATATTATGTTTAATTCAAACCTATTATATTACTTCTTTATGCATTGTTTTACGTTTGTTTTGGTCCTGAAGCGTAAGTTACCTAATCTTATGATGTAAAGAGTGGCACCTATGATGAGTGTGAGTTCGATGGGGAGGACATGAGTTATACGTGGTTGTGATAGATAGTGGAAAAAGAAAAGGAAGATCGTTATGGCTTAATTGAGATATAGAACAGGTTTTGTGAGACGAGATGAGTGATATGATTGTGTGTTGGGTAATGTAAAAGTAAGTGAAAGTGGGTAAGGGATGATATGGGTCTAAGGAACGTGAGAATGAAAAGATTGAAAGGAAGGATTGGATAGTGGAAACTTGAGATGTGTAAAGAATTATGGAGGGAGATGGTTAGGAGTCGTGTGGGTCAAGAATATATGTAGTGAAAGTTCGTTTTAAAGGGGTTGAGAAGAGTGGTATATAGTGAACTTTGTGGAGACATGTCGCGAGGTGGATTTGTAGACAGTGAGTGAGTTTGGGGAGATTTGGCTTATTAAGAGGTGAAACCACTGTGGGATTTTTTAGGGATTTAACGGTATGAAATGAATTTTGATTTCTAGAGATTTACGAAGGAGATGCAATTGTTTGAACAGTGAACGTCGATTTTATGGATAGATTAGTGGCAAGTGTGAGTGATAGCATAATAAGAGAAGATCCATGGTAAGAAAGAGTGAGATGATATCGATAAGAAATAACGGGATTGGAATTTTGGAGCAATGAGAAGGTGATCGGAGCACTAAAGAGTTAGGAAGAAGTAATAAGAAGTTGAATGGTTAATTGCTTTAGTCGAGTGTAAAAAGAAAAGCATGAGGGGAGTAAAACTAAGAAAATGTTCACCGGAGTTATGTGATATAAAAGTAAGGAATCGTCAAGATGCATGATACTATCATGAGGACTTGAATTAATGGTTATATAGGATTTTCGGAACAACGTGATTAGTCTTGAGTTTTGAGGAATTAAAGAAAGTAAGAAGTTGGTAAAATATCTGCATGATATGAGACTTTGGTGGAGAGTTAGATGATGATACAATTAAGGATAGTATTGGGAATAATGTTGAGGTAATTTTGTTCATGGATTCGATGTTCGTGGTTTGGGATGTTAACCAAAGATAGGAAAGAAATCGTGATGTTTAGAGATGAGTGAAGAGGTTTGATGTACAGACAGTGGTAGTGTTATGGTTTATGACTAGTGGTTAAGGGTGACGGTATGTTAGAAAGATGGCAATTCAAAAGAGGCTGATTTTGTAGAGACTAAATTGATAGGTATGGTTGTGAGGAAGTATAAGACATAGTCTTGGGAGGCGGTCTCTCATAATGAGTGTTAGCTGTATGGTTATGTATGGCAGAAGGTGCTGGTTATACGAATGGAAGAATGTGATGAGGGGCATACGAGTTAAGCTCGGGTGACAGGTAAACTTTGTTGAGTGGTAACTTACGTGATCAGGATTGACTGGTTGGATGTGATTATGCGTCTAAGATGTATATAAATGTTGGTGTGAGGTTGTGACCTCACGAGAAGCGGTATGGTGTGATAGTTATAATGTTGGTATCTGAATGTTTTGTAATATATGTTGGATACGGTAACATAATGGAATGATGATCAAAAGTGATAGTTTGGGTGATCTGACATGACCGGTTATACTTGCATGTGTATTCATGATATATGTTGATTCCGTGAAAAGGTATGGAGGGTATGCATGAGTTTTCTTGTCTGTTATTCAGTATGATATATGGTGTTGTGATCTAGTAAAGCAGTTATGAGTAAGTTTTCTTGTCCGAGATGTTATATTGAGTCAGTGTTTATGGGATTGTGTAAATTGTGATGACTATCGATGTGGTTGTGGTGCCTCAGGTGGTGATCCGGGCACGGTATTTAGTGTTGTGATGCGGGTATTTTCGCCCTGCGGTGTGGCTGTTAGTGGCGGTGTTGTGATGCCGTCACCGGTTGTGGTGGAGTAGGCGAGATGATTATGATTCGAGTTTCGAAAGTACATACTAGTCATACATAGATTGTTGTTTTGTTTGCTGCTGTTCCTTGTGAGTTTTGGTTAAACAGGTGGACTGTTGTTTTGTTTGTTGATGTTTCTGACCAGTTTTGGTTTGGGAATGAAGGTAGAGTATGATATGAAAGATAGTTGTGCATGTTTCCGTTGTTGTCATGGTATAGTGATATTCTGTTGATGAGACACAGTTGTGAGAAGTTGTTACAGTAATTTTGATCTTGTTTTAGGATGAGGTATCAGTAGACATAGTCATGACAAGTGATTTGTGGAATAAGTGTTGTACTGATATGGAAGCTGTAAGTGGTTCATAATCTCTTATTGGGACAGGGAGTATAGGGTGTTGGAGAATAGTACCTTGTTAAGTGATGAATGAGTTTTGTGGTAATAAAAGAAAAGAAATCGAAGATCTAGTGTGAGTATGCGTAACGAGTGTGGATCGTGAGTTATGCCTTTGGGTGATAGGTGCTTTACATATAGAGGTATGTTGTTGTGCAGTAATAATGGAGAGTTAGTATGGTGATTTTTCTACAAGCTTTATGGTATAGGTTGGGGGTGTGCCGATGAGTTGAAGTATGAGAACGGTTTAAGTAAGAGAGTCTTGGAAATAGGAATGGTTATGGAAATTAGGTTATAGGCAGTTATCTTTGACATGTGGTGGTGATGAGAATAATGAGATGATATAGCTAAGGATTTAGTATTAGTGAGTTACGAGGACGTAACATTTGTCTTAAGAGGAGTAGGATGCGATAAAAGAGAGTTTCATGGTGGTGCATGTTGCAATATAATTGGAAGTAGAGTATTAGCGTAGCGTAAAGGAGGGATTTGTTTTGTGGTTGATACTGTTAAAAGGCCATGGTCGTGCTTTTAGTAGTGCGATGCTTCGGAGTGTGAGAATATTTTAAATAGTGTTGACAGTTGGAGGATGATATTATGAGTCTGAGTAAACTTCGAGGACGAAGTTCCTTTTAAGGGTGGTAGAATGTAACATTCCGTTTGATGTTATGGGTATTTTGTTATTTGATTGGCTCTGGATGATATATTACGGAGCTAGATGGTAGTGTATGGAGTTAGTGTTGAGAGAGATATAATGGGTTGATACGATATCGTGAGCCATGTGGTGGAGGTAGGAATAGTTAGTGGAGTTGGTGTTACGAGTTCATGTTTGGGTTGGAGTTTTGTTTTGAGTTCTTAGTCACGTTGTTGTGTCTTGATTGAGTTAGTATGTTTGCTTTTGAGTATGGGTTGAACTTCGGGGACGAAGTTCAACTTAAGGAGGGAAGATTGTAATACTACGGTTTTATGAGTCTCTAGGTACTCTATCGAGTAGGCCTTACTCTGTCGAGTAAGGGTGAGTTGCGATTTAAAATAGTTTCTGACCTGTTGGGTACTCGATCGAGTAACGTGGGTACTCGATCAAGTAAGGGGGCACTCGATCGAGTACCTTAGCTACTCGATCGAGTAGCCGGTTTACGGGGAGTTATTTCTCGGGTTTTGTTAATTATGCGATTAAGGTATATAATCTTTTCCGTCATTGTTTCTAAACACTTTTCAAAACCTAAATTACTGTCAAAGAGAGAAAGCAACTACGTTCATCACTTTAATCGCATTGTTAGCAAATCCCGGAGTTTGGAAGGTCGGTTTTCATCGTTTGTTATACCATCGAGATCCTTGCGTCGAGGGTAAGATCTATGTACCCTTTTTACTGTTTTTTCTTTAAGTTGGTTAAACCCTAATATGGGGATTTGGGGGTTTTGTGTAGATTGTGATTTGGTAGTGTTTTTATGTTTGTGTGATAGGAGGAGGTTTTGTAGAAGAGGCTTTTTGATACAGCTGTTGATACCGTCTGATAGTTGTGCTTTCCAGGTAGGATTTCCTACTCAGTATTAGTCCCATAATGGGATGATTGTTGATGTGTTGAGATTGATTGTTTGCTATAGTAATTGCATTGTGACGGTTGTGATTGTGATTGTGATTGGTTGTCTAAGTTTCTCGAGGCGTGTCCTCGGCTGAGTTGGGTCACTTGCGGGAGTGGCTTCACGCCCTAGTTTCGCCCTTCGTGGAACCCGCCACGGAAGGGGATGTGCACATTAATGGACAGGGTTATCGCTCAATATGAGGAGCGGGGATTTGGTGGGTACGGCTGCGGTCCCCCACTGGCAGGGCTGGTCTAGTGGACAGTCGGTGATTGAGATTGATGGGATTGGAGTAATTGTGTGTATGTGTGACGGTTAAGCTGTCTGTTTATCTTACTTTTAATATATATAAGTTGTGTGATTAGTACTGACCCCGGTTGTTGTTTTGTAAAACCTGCGGTGATCCATTCGGGGATGGTGAGCAGTAATTGAGCAGGTTTGAGTTGAGTACTGGGATATCTGGGATGTGCCACCGTCTGACGATAGAAGTCTTCCACTGTAGCCTTTTAGTTTTATGACATTTCAGTATTTCAGTAGACAGTTGGTTTTAAGAACTTGTACCCGTATTTTGGGATTTGGTTTCAGATGTACTTTTCACTAAAGTTATATTATTTAAAGTTGTTTCTTTATTGTCTTATGAATATCATGCCTCGGGCAACCGAGGTGGTGGCATCCTTATACCTGAGTGGTCCTGGTAAGGCACTTGGAGTATGGGGGTGTTACATACACGATATAGACATCATTGGAGAAAACGAGTACCTTTCATTTTCATGTCCCATGCTCATAGGAAGTGACCAAAATTGATGGCGTAGTTGGGCAGTAAATGTACTACTGATTGCTCAGGAATAAACAAAACTAAACTGGAAGATCCATCATCTTAATGCCTTTCAGAGACCTGGAAGTTCGTCATTATTAGGCAAATTTCAAGTTTCCTAAGGCAATACCTCTGTAAACTGCCCACTGTCGGTGAATGCTTCTCCTCGTGGACTTCTTTTTAATTAATATCATGCTCCTGGTCTTTAGCATTAACAACTGCAATGCTGCAAATAAAAATAAAACTTGTATTAGTCATCATTACCTTGCTGATCGTGAGTAATAGACCTTACTCAAACCATAATTACAACTTTATAAGTTCATATTACCCTGGTATTGAAACACATGAATTCTCGTATAAAATGGGCTAGTGATAAAACTATCATGAAACCGATCTTCTAAAGTAGTTACTCCGTATTTAGTTCCGTATCAAAACTGAATGCTACAAAATTTTAGATACTAAATGCATTTGAACCTAAGAAATCAAAAGTGTCTTAAACATTCTTGAACTAAAATAAGATTTTCCTCTGTTAGATAAAATCTACTTGTATTATTTCTTTTTAGTTCGTTCTCAAAGCTCTCTAGACTCGTGACACATGAAAACAAACACGTGAGACTATCGAACGTAGCATACAACATTACCAATGCACGTAGCAGACAACAATACCAATGTATTGATAGCGAGTGGAGCTTATGGTAGTAACCATTGGGCATTAACGATTCTAACTCAGACATAAAGCCATATATAGGGCACTGGTGAATGTTTGGAGAGTCGGAGACACCAGAAAATGAGCTTCCACGGATAAAGAAAGAACTACCCTCTATGTTATGTTAGTGGAACTCGACTGTAAATGCGGTATGTTAACATAACTCAATTGGGAATGCCGGAATATTAGCATGCCTATTCTGATAAAACTTGAAATGCTTTGAAAATACATAAAATTCAAACAAAGCAAACTACTCCGTATCAGAGTAGCTTAAGCCCAAGTTCTAAACAGCAGCATTTCATAGTAATAAAATAGCTTGCTAGTGAATAATCGAGTTTTCGAACTATTATAAACTATAGAAAAGTCATGTAATCAGAAATTGAACAATTTTCGGGCATAAAAATGATCAACAACAACTAATTTTAAACAAATTTTCATAAAATAAATAATCGAAAGAGTTCCTAATGTGAGGAGAAATTATATACCAGAACAGTGAGTCTTTCAAGGAGATTTCCGGTGGATTCATTTGTTTACGCTACTACCTGGAAATTTCACAAAGAAGAATTCAGCAGTATTCGAACCATAAAGACAAGTTGTATGATCCACAAAGCGAAATGAAACATTTTCGAAAGTTGAAGATGAAAAGTAGCAACAAGGTGACGAATTAGGGTTCGATTTTTCCGGATTAGGTAAAATTTGGGGTAAATAATTACCTAAATTAGGAACAATTTAGCAAGAGTGACTCTTCTTGAGCAGGGGTGGTCATCTCGCCACCAATTCATGTCGTCGTGGCCCATCAGCATGTGACGGCGTTGGTCGGTGGTTGAAAATGAAGGAGAGCGAAGGTGATAATCGTAGAGAGAGAAAACAAGATGGGTGAGAATAGGTTTTTGTAAAATGAGGTGATTATTATGGTTTTGGGGTGGGGGTGGTTGATTGTGCGAGACTTTTCAAGTTGAATGAGTTAATCTCGTGGTCCATTCGACATTAGATCTAAGGGCTGTGAGTGGTTCTCACGGTTCTCATTATCTTGATGGTTCTCACAGGATCTCAAATATATATATATATATATATATATATATATATATATATATATATATATATATATATATATATATAAAATTATGTTGAATAAAATACAGTATTTATATACCATATCATCACCACTCATTGTCCTTCGAGTATTTTTCCCAAAATACTTAATGATACCAACATGCGTCGATACCCCTCTCACACGACGTGGATGCTCTGCTTTGCCGATTGCCCTATCAATAATGTCATCACGTCCTTCAGGCTTCCATTTTCCTTCCTGTACCTCCGTCTCACAGATCCTCTACATACACAAAAATGCATTATGCGACTAAATTTTATTTAAACTCACAATTATATAACTGACCACCAGTGGTGAAGTGACATATTTATTCAAACTTATAATTTTCTCTTTGATGGCCTTATCATATGGAGTTTCTAAGATTTCATTCTTAGGAGTGTGATCGGCCACCCAAGCATCGTGATAATTGACATCCAATGTAACACCCCCATACTCCAAGTGCCTTACCAGGACCACTCAGGTATAAAGTTGTTACCATCTCGGTTTCCCGAGGCAATGATAATCAAAAGACAATAAAGAAACAACGTTTAAATAGTATAAAGTTTAAGGTGAATACAATCCAAAACCAAACTGCCAAATACGGATTACATGTTCATAAGCCAACTGTTTAAACAACTAAACAAAAGTCTGATAAATTACTCAAGCAACATCGGAAGACTCTATCATCTGAAGGTGACACATCCCAGCTAGCCCATATGTCTCGACTCATACCTGCTCAACAACTGCTCACCATCCCGGAATGGATCACCATAGTTTTTAAAACAATAAAACGGGGTCAGTACTATGCACACAATCATACATATACAACTACTATAAGACAGAAACAAACATATCTCAACCGTCACATAACCCAAACTCCACAATCAACTCCTCATCACCGACTACACACTAAAGTGTATAGTCCTGCCAGAGTACCTGTCGCAACAGGTTACTCCACTCCGCCAGTGGGGGACCACAGCCATTCCCACCTAAGCCCCGCTCATACCATAGAGCGAATAACCAAAATCCATTAATGTGCACATCCCTTTTGTGGCGGGTTCCACAGAAGGCGAATAATGGGCGTGAAGCCACTCCCGCAAGTGACCCCACTCAGCCAGGGACGCACCCCGAATACCACAGACAGATACAGTCAATCATAACTACCAACAGTAAACAATTCCAACAACCGTCACAATACTCGTATGATAATACTCAACAAACATAGATCACAACCAACACATATGTGAATAATACTAAGTAGGGAAACCCTACCTGGAATGCAAAACAATCAGACTATCTCAACAACTGTTATAAAAAAGCCTCCTCTACGAATTCTCCTCCTAACATATGATCACATAATTACTAACAATCATGAAAACAAACAAAACCCCCAAATCCCCAAATTAGGGTTTAAACAAACTTAATAAAATACTATAAAATCGGTACGTAGATCTTACCCTCGACGCAAGGATCACAACGATGTAAAGAACGATAGAATCCAACCTCCCAAGCTCCGGGATTTGTCAATAGTGCGAAAGATGCAAAGTACGTAGGTTGAAATCTCTTTTGAAGTAATTAGGTTTGATAAAAGTGTATTATGAAAGTGACGGAAAGGTTTATATATTAATTCGCATTATTAACAAAACCCAACAAAACATGACCCGTAAACCGAGCCACTCGATCGAGTGCCCAACATACTCGATCGAGTGCCCCCTACTCGATCGAGTACCAAGGCTACTCGATCGAGTACCCTACATACAGAAACTGTTTTAAAATCCAAAACACCCTTACTCGACAGAGTAAGGCCCACTTGATAGAGTACCTAGAGACTCATAAAACCGTAGTATTACAGTCTTCCCTCCTTAAAAAGAACTTCGTCCCCGAAATTCAAACCACAACAAAACAAAAACATACTACCACACTTGCGACACAACAACCAACATAAAACTTAACATAAAAACATGTTACCAACCAAACTCAACCCGACTCAAACCACTACAATACAAACCAACACAACATAAAAAGGGTGTAAAACTCTTTGCGATCATCTTTTACCCCCTAAAAGAAACAAGGTTACGTCCCCGTAACCATACATACCTGATCAAAAAGGAAAGGGTAACGCTCTCTCATAGCCTCCTCTGCCTCCCATGTAGCTTCCTCTACCTCATGATTAGACCAAAGGATCTTAAGCAAAACTGTCTCACCACTCCTAGTCTTCCATATGGCCCTATGAACTTCTGACTCAGCTTGCCTTTCTTCCCAAATCTCATAACCCCACGTATAGAAGACACTTTCAGAAGAACCTTGTCCCCAACCTGAAACTCGATATCCCGGCGATGTAGATCTGCAAAACTCTTTTGCCTATCCTGAGCTGCTCTCATCCTCTCCCTGATCATCCTACTCTGCTCAACCATATCATGTACCATCGCTAGTCCTAAAACCACTGCCTCAGCACTGTCGTCCCAATAGATCGGACTCCTACATCTCCTCCCATATAAGGCCTCAAACGGTGCCATTCCAATACTAGTGTGATAGCTGTGGTTGTAAGAAAACTCTATCAAATCCAATCTCAGTTCCAAGCTACCACCAAAGTCCATCACACAAGCTCGTAACATATCCTCAAGAGTCTTGATTGTTCTCTCTGTCTGACCATCTATTGCAGGATGAAATGCTGTACTCATCTTCAATGTCGTTCCCAAAGATTCCTGTAACTCTTTCCAAAACTTGGAGATAAACCTCGCATCTCTGTCAGATACTATGTCTTTGGGCACCCCATGTAACTTTAGCACATTCTTTCGATAAGCCATAGCTAATTGTGCTTTAGTCCATGTATCTTTCATTGGCACAAAATGAGCCGACTTGGTCAGTCGATCCACTATAATCCATATCATGTTGTTACCCTGTTGACTCTTTGGTCAACCCACGATAAAATCCCTAGAAATGGATTCCCACTTCCACTCAGGTACCACAAGAGACTGAATCTTACCTTGTGGTCGTCGCTATGCCCCTTTAACTCTCTGGCATATCAAACAACGGGCCACAAACTCAGCTATTTCTTTCTTCATCCCAGGCCACCAGAACGTGTTCTTTAAATCTTTGTACAGCTTGTCACCACCTGGATGTACCGAATACGGTGTACAATGTGCCTCTGTCATGATTGTTTTCAGCTCCTCATCATTAAGTACACACCACCTCCCATCAAACCTCAAACGACCATCTGAATGAATAGAGAATCTAGACACTGTCCCTTTCTCTACTCCAGCTCTCCACTCTACCATCTTAGGATCCAAAGCCTGTTTACCTCGTATATCATCACAAAGATCAGGCTGCACTGTCAAATCTCCCATGGCATCCCCTCTCTGCATCATATATATCCCAAACTTCCCCACCTCATCTCTCAACCTCATCAAGGATATAGTTTTACATAAAGAATGTACACTCTTCCTGCTCAAAGCATCTGCAACAACATTGGCTTTCCCTTCATGGTAGATAATATCCATGTCATAATCGCCAATCAACAGCATCCACCTCCTCTGTCTCATGTTCAACTCCTTTTGAGTGAAGATGTACTTGAGACTCTTGTGATCTAAAAATACCTTAAAGGTCGCCCCATAAACGTAATGTCTCCAAATCTTGAGAGCAAACATTACTGTACCCAACTGTAGGTCGTGTGTAGGATAATTCTCCTCATAAGGCTTCAATTGCCTAGAAGCATAGGCAATTACTTTACCGTTCTGCATCAACACACATCCCAACCCATTCTTTGAGGCATCTGTATAAACCTCAAAGTTCTCACTCCCTTCAGGCAATGCTAAGATTGAAGCTGTGGTCAAACGCTCCTTTAATGTTTGGAACGCCGTCTCACAACTCTCATCCCAACGAAACCTGTTCTCTTTCCTCATCAAAGCTATCCTAGGTCTAGCAATCTTGGAGAAATCCTTCACGAACCGTCTGTAGTATCCAGCTAAACCCAAGAAACTCTGAATCGCAGCTACATTCTTCGGTGCTTCTCACTTGGTCACTGCCTTAATCTTTGCCGGATCCACAGCTACCCCATCCTTAGAGATCACATGTCCCAGAAAAGCAACTTTCTCTAACCAGAACTCACACTTGGACAGCTTAGCATACAACTCGTGTTCTCTCAAGGTCTGCAACACGATCCTCAGATGTTCCTCATGCTCCTCCTTAATCTTGGAATAGACTAAGATGTCATCAATGAAAACCACCAAGAACTTGACCAGAAACTGACTGAAAACTCTGTTCATCAAATCCATAAACACAGCCGGTGCATTAGATAACCCAAAAGGCATCACCACATACTCATAATGGCCATACCTCGACGTGAAAGCTGTCTTTGGTATGTCCACCTCCCTAATCTTTACCTGATGGTATCCCGACCTCAAATAAATCTTGGAAAAGACTGATGCGCCACTCAACTGATAAAACAAGTCATCTATCCTTGGCAAAGGATATTTGTTCTTTCCCGTCACTCGGTTCAACTCCTTGTAATCTATGCACAACCTCAAACTCCCATCTTTATTCTTCACGAAAAGAACTGGTGCTCCCCACGGTGATACACTTGGTCTAATGTATCCCTTCTCTATCAGATCGTTCAACTGCTTCATGAGCTCCACCAACTCCTTAGGACCCATCCGGTGCGGTGCCTTAGAGATTGGCCCTGTCCCCGGTTTCAACTCAACCGTGAAATCTATCTCCCTCTTCGGCGGCAACCCCAGAATCTCCTTTGGAAAGACATCTGAAAACTCCCCCACAAGTGGTATCTGATCAACTTTCGGACTCTGTATCCGGTCATCTCTCACATGGAACAAGATTAATGGGCAACCCTTCCTCAGATAGGACTTCAAGGTCACAGCTACAATCAACTTAACTTTGGGTTTGACAACAAACCCACGATAAGACACACTAATGCCCTTAGGACCTCTCAGAGACACTTTCTTTTGATGACAGTCTATCTTTGCTTTATACTTTCCTAACAAATCCATCCCGACTATCATCTCAAAACCGTTTAAAGGAAACTCAAGCAAGTCCACAGGTAGATCAACTTGCCCAACTATAAAAGATACATCCCTAAACAACCTCCCACTTGTTACAGACTCTCCCGAAGGTATAAAAACTTTCTCACTTACAGACTCATACTCTCTCAAGCCCAACTGTTTAACATGACTCGAAGATACAAACGACTGAGATGCCCCTGAATCAAACAAAACAAAGGTGTGAACACCATTAACAAGAAAGGTACCCGCGATAACATGTGCGTCGTCCTCAGCTGCTAGTTTATCCATTATAAACAGCTTTCCACTGGTCTTCTGCCCACCTCCCTGGACAGTACTGGCTGAAGTAGTCGGCTTGGCACCCGACCCTTGGTTGTTGTTGGTGTTGGTAACTGGTTTCTGATAAGAATTACTGCCATTGCGGTGACCTCCACCGTTGTTGCTCTGACCTCCCCGGTTGCTCCATGACCCAGCTGGTCTGTTACTCGCAAAACTTTGTGCCGGCCCCTGAGAAAAAGTCCCCTGTCCCGATCTCTAGTAACCCCCGTTCGCTGCACTGGTGTACTCATGTCCCTTGTGGCCTACACCGCCATAGTTAAATCAGGTCATATCCCAACTACCACCACTACTACCACGGCCACGCCCGTATGAAGCCCCAGTACTAAACCCTGAACTAGAAGAATACGCTCTAGCCTGATTGTGGTTGCCTTTCTTGTAGTTTGATTGGCCACCACCCTCGCTCTCAACCTTTCTTTTCTCAGCACCTCTCTCCCGGGCCATCTCTACCAACCTCTCGGCTCTCCCAGCTCTCTCATAAGCTTCCTTAACATCAGTAAGGACTCCCACGGGTAACTTATCTATTATCTTGGGGTCAACCCTTCGAACCTCGTAGCTAGGTTCTCCTTACTCACCCCATATCCTCAGCATATCTAGACTTCTCATTAAACTGTTTATAGTACTCAGCCACAGACATCTCAGAGGTCATCTTGAACCCATCAAACTCCTCCCTCAGCTTACTCCTCACATGTTCCGGCACGAACTCCCTCTTCATAGCTTTCCTAAACTCTTCCCACGGAATAGCAGGCAGCCCCTTCTTCTCATACATCTCTCTAGCACTCCCTTTCACCTTGTCCCACCACTCTCCTGCTGCCTCCCTCAAGTAGAGCGCAGCTTGTTCTACCCTCATCTCATCCGGACAATGCACTAAATCCAGAATGTTCTCCATCTCTCTATGCCAATTGTCAAGAAGAATTGGCTCTCCGGTCCCCTTATACTCTTTGGGGTTAAACCTTGCTATGTACAGGCTGATCTTAAGAGTGATCAACCTCCTTATCCTTCCCCACTCTCTTAAGGGCCTCCGTAAGAGCATCTTGATGCTCCAACATCTTAACTATGTCATCCACGTTCATGCTCTCAGCTCTCGCATACAAAGCGGTTTTCTTTGGCGGCATCTTGAAACTATATAAGAAAAGGTATATATAAACATACGTAATATAACTCAAAACACGAAAACAGCCTGCCCTGAACCCACTTGATCGATTGCCCAAACCTACTAGATCTAGTGGAGCCTACTCGATCGAGTGCCCCACGTACTCGATCGAGTACCCCGACTCCAGACCCCAAACAGACCTTCTGATCTCTAACCTACTCGATCGAGCTGACAAGCCACTCGATCGAGTGCCCCCTACTCGATCGAGTGCCCAAAAACACGGTTCTGGTCATAAAAACGTCAAATACCCACTCGATCTAGTCACACCCATTCGGTCGAGTACCTCACCTACTCGATCGAGTGCCCCCCCCCCTCGATCGAGTCATGCAAACTCGTGAATACTACCCGCATGTTATCTCACATTCCCCAACGTACTATACATTCATTAGTATCTCAACATTATAGTTACAACTACGCATGCAAATCTACACAATTCCTCATACAATCAACAAAATAATCTACTTCATGTTATCAAGTGCCACATTATAAACAGCTAACATGCCTTTCATTCAATTCCACATATAAAACACACCCCTTCAACTTTTAACCACACACCCAATCCTCCATTTCCAACATCCAATGATTCTCAACATATATTATTACGTACACACACAAACCAAAAGATAACACACACGACTCCGACACATACCTCCCATGTGACCGGTTCAAAATTGTCGGGCGAGTTCGCGACTTTAGGACGTTTCCCAAGCCTTTGAATTAGCTCCTACAACTTAAACCCCAGGTTCATTTTATTTGACTCCCTATGTTCATTAGATTCATTAGTTACAGGTTTCAGGATCGTCGCTGGATACCATTTTGTAACACCCCATACTCCAAGTGCCTTACCAGGACCACTCAGGTATAAAGCTGTTACCATCTCGGTTCTCCGAGGCAATGATAATCATAAGACAATAACAAAATAACCTTTAAATAGTATAAGTTTAGTGAAAGAATACAATTCAAAACCAAATGCTCAAAATACGGGTACATGTTCTCCAAAACAACTGTCTAATCAACTAAATAAAAATGTCTGACCAACTACTAAAGCTACAGCGGAAGACTCTATCATCTGAAGGTGACACATCCCAGCTAGCCCATATGTCTCGACTCATACCTGCTCAACAACTGCTCACCATCCCCGAATGGATTACCACAGTTTTTAAAACAATAAAACGGGGTGAATACTATTCACACACTCATACATATACAACTACTATAAGACAAAAACCAACATATCTCAACCGTCACATAACCCAAACTCCACAATCAACTCCTCATCACCGACTACAAACTAAAGTGTGTAGTCCTGCCAGAGTACCCATCGCAACAGGTTACTCGACTCCGCCAGTGGGGGACCGGAGCCGTTCCCACCTAAGCCTCGCTCATACCATAGAGCGAATAACCCAAATCCATTAAAGTGCACATCCCTTCTGTGGCGGGTTCCACAGAAGGCGAATAATGGGCGTGAAGCCACTCCCGCAAGTGACCCCACTCAGCCAGGGACGCACCTCGAATACCACAGAATGATACAATCAATCATAATTACCAGCAGTAAATAATTCCAACAACCGTCACAATACTCGTATGATAACACTCAACAAACATAGATCACAACCAACACATATGTGAATAATACTGAGTAGGGAAACCCTACTTGGAATGCAAAACAATCAGACGATCTCAACAGCTGTTATCAAAAAGCCTCCTCTACGAATTTTCCTTCTAACATATGATCACATAATTACTAACAATCATGAAAACCAACAAAACCCCCCAAATCCCCAAATTAGGGTTTAAACAAACGTAATAATATACTATAAAATTGGTATGTAGACCTTACCCTCGACGCAAGGATCCCAAGGATGTAAAGAACGATAGATTCCGATCTCCCAAGCTCCGGGATTTGTCAATAGTGCGAAAGATGCAAAGTACGTAGGTTGAAATCTCTTTTGAAGTAATTAGGTTTGATAAAAGTGTATTATGAATGTGACGGAAAGGTTTATATATTAATTCGCATTATTAACAAAACCCAACAAAACATTACCCGTAAACCGAGCCACTCGATCGATTGCCCAACATACTCGATCGAGTGCCCCCTACTCGATCGAGTACCAAGGCTACTCGATCGAGTACCCTATAGACAGAAACTGTTTTAAAATCCAAAACACCCTTACTCGACAGAGTAAGGCCCACTCGATAGAGTACTTAGAGACTCATAAAACCGTAGTATTACATCCAAGCTTCTTCTTAATCAATCTATAACCACCTCTGGAGCCATGAAAGACGCTCTCTTTCTTTGAAATGTTCTCTAGGTGCTGCTTACTCATAGTCTTCATAAAATGAATTGTGTCGAGTAACCTAAGCATGTTACATTACTTATTAAGTGATTACTAATAAAGTGATCCCAATGAGTCGCAAATAAATTACCTTAAACTTGTCGGACTGCCTATAAGCAATAAAGTTATACCATTCTTGCTGGCTGACATACCGATACTTCTTCGGTGGTGGTTTCTTGTTTATCTCCCTGGTCTTCTTGTTGAACAAGTGGTTCCGAGAAACCTTTAACTTCCATGCTCTGAAGGATTCCCCTATCTTTTTTTTAGGTAACCATTATGTTCTTGGGGGACAGTGTAAGCAGCCTGAATATATGGTGAGCATATTTGGTTAGTTTCGGCTAATAGCACATATCGAATACTAAGATCATTTCATCTCACTGCATTTATTATTATATACACATATATTTATTCTCCCACATAGCTTTTCCTCCTGGTCTTTACTCAACTGATCGATACGCGGTAAACCGAGAGGCACATACTCTCTTACACAACAACCAATCCAACTCGCGAATTGTGAAGCAAAGATACCATCTGGCATCCCCGTTTATTTTATCCCATTGAAGTTTATTAGGTATCCCTCTCTCTATTGCTTCTAAGAAAACCCTATAGCTCCTTCGTCCAGTATCCGATTCCAAATTATTCTCATCACCTGAATCTTCTTCGTTTGACCTTTTCCCATCATTTCTTTTCCGCTTTCCACCCATATCTAAACCAGAAATTAACAAACTACTAACTTTAAGCATTAAGTCGAGATAGCAAGAGCACCGTCTCAAATAAATGATCACACAGTACACCTAAAAATATAGGTTTGTTTAACACACAATATACTTAAAATAATAGGTGTTGTTTAACACACAGTAAACCTAAATTAATTAGGGGATAATATCACAACTAAAAAAGAAAATAAAGATATTAAGTTAGTGAGACGAAGTAGTAGGGTTTATTATTACTTCTTCAAAGAGGAGAAGCCGGCTCCGGTATGGCGATGACAGAGAGGGTTTTAAGTGAGCGAGGAGAAGGTTTGCATGTGTGTTGGTTGAAGAATTATTTAATTGAAACTAATAAACACGGGTTAAGCGAAACCGTATTCTGTTTTTTGCAATATGACCATGGCTGACTATAAACCCATAATTGTTTTCATTATATTACATCGGTTGGTGCCTAACCGTTGTCATTTATCTTTCATTATGTCAAGTTTTTCCCGCAAAAAAAAAATTACATCTTCCATATTTGGTAATCCGTATTAAGTTAGTACAAACTTCTTTCCTCAACTAGGCAACTGGGATAGCAAGTGGGGGAAAATGGAAATTCAAGACTAAATTATACACAACCCAATGTAATTAATGCATATATTAAAAACTTCTCTCCTCAATTAGATTCCTAAACACAAGACAATGAGCAATTAATAAACATACATTAATCAAATAACGCAAAATACACTACGTCATGGACAATATCTATTCCCATTTATGATGGTGTAGGACTCTATTTCAACTCTGGTCTTTTCCTCCAAATCCGACATCACTTTCGATGACCTAAACCACCATTGACGTTAAGCTTTTGTTGCTTCACTCACGGTAGATACATACCAATCGCATCTGGGTAATATATACCCCACCATCAAATCCTCAGAAGAACCAACTTCGAAAGCCGATGAATTCTCATCTGTACCTTATAGAATTATATGTTTAGGGGGAAACTAAATGAAATGGAAATGACTGTAATACTACGGTTTTCATAGGCTGGTACTCGACCGAGTATGGCCCACTCGGTCGAGTAAAGTGTGTCAGGTATTCTGTTTGGCTACTGCCTAGGAACACTCGGCCGAGTACGCTGAATACTTGACCGAGTGGAGGGTACTCGGCCGAGTATACACTATACTCGAACGAGTATCCGGTTCGTCGGGTGTTGTTTCCGCGGTTTGATTTGGAGATGGTTAGGGTAATATATAGTTCACTAAACAGTTTCTAATTACGTTTAACAAAACTTAAAACATCCTACGATGCTCTAATCATCTCTGAATCTCTCCTTTGTGTGTGGGTGATCATAGCAATTGCATGTTGGAGTATGTGTCCTCGACAATAATGCGATCACATGTTTAAATCTCATATTAAGAATACATAAGGGAATGAAACATTTTATTGTCAACTGATCCACATTAATCGGTAATGATTGACTGACTAGAGTTTGATATTACTGTCGTGTGACGGTGGTGATCAGTTGATCCCTTGAGGTCATACCTCTAGGGAAACATTCTTAATTGATTAATTGATTAAGTGTATTATGATACAAGTTAATTAATTCCTTAAAATTGAACAAATGATTTTGTGAGTGATAATTCGTATCTTATAGTAATTTGATTAAATAAGATTCATGTTAAGTAATTAAATTGTTTTATTACTTAAGGTTTATTTATTGTTTATTTTTGTATGTGATTTATTTTGTTTATATAATGATTTTTAATTTCTTAAAAATGCATTATTTAAAAGACATGTCTAGTAACATGTCCAATTTGTCACACAATACAATTTAACAAATTGACAAAGTTAAAATGGATCCATTTTACATATGTAAACCGTGTAAATGGAAGATGATGGATTATTTGTGCCTTAATTAGTTTAATTAGTGGGTAACATGATAATTACCTACTAATAGGGTTGCATACCTATTGTTCTTCTGAAGAGCAACATCAAAAGCTATTGGGCACTCTTCCCCCTCCATCCACCCGCCCACTCTAGAGAAAAAGAGGAAGTTTTTCTCTTCTTATTTTTACACTAATTCATTCTAATTATTTCATTGACTTGAATATATCTTATCTCGCTAGGTTTTATTTTTGAACAAATTTAAAAACTCACATAAATCTCTAATATTATTCTCTTAATACTAGAAGTAGTATATATATAATATTAGTAATTTTAAGGGGACAAATATTAATTCTAGTAATCAAATTAAGATTTGTATTAAGAAGGATTTCCTTGGTACAATCCTTGAGGAGAGATTCCATAATTGAATCTTGTTCATCCATTTGGGAAGCTCAAGAACTAAGTAAGGAAGGAGACCTTAGTAGTGCCCTAATAGTCGAAAATACATTTGTAAGGAACCGTTTTTCTTCACTCTTGTATTTTGTTTTGCATGCATAAGATCTAGAATTAATTATATGACTAAATTAATTTATCACATATTTAATATGTAAACTATGAGATTGATGAATCCCAACAAGTGGTATCAGAGCAACACAGTTGTTGCATGCAAAATCGGGTTAGTTTTTCCGAGTTAATTTGTTAACAAATAAGATTTGTTATTTAGGATTTATGAAGATAAATCATGAAATAATTTTGCATGTTTAAAGTTTCTGGTCCTAAATGGATTTTTGGATATGTTTTCACATATATTATCTACTGATGTCATGTTAATTCTCGTGAATAACTAAGTTATTTTGCATGAAATATGAATTTTATAAGCTTAAATTGAATTTAAAAGGTTTATTAGGTTAATATGAGTTAAATTTCGAATCTGGTCATGGAATTTTTATATGTTGTCACATGCATTTTTACTCAGTGTGTGTAAAAATCTTAGACGTATTGAACTTCTTATGCATGATTTATGAATTTTTGAGTAAAACTTTAATAAATAGTGACTTAAATTAGCCTATAATGCTAAAACATATTTCATGACTATAGAAAAACGTCATATGTTGCATTTTATCCCTCTTTTCAGATCTAAAAGTGAAAAGTTGATTAAAATTATATTTCTCATATTTTAATGGTCATGGTTGTTAAAACCGATAAACCGCAACGATGTCTTTCTCGAAAAAAGTTCGAAATTTTTAACCTAAGTTTTGAACACTATGAGTGTCATGGTATTTTTCCAGAATGTTCATGAGTTTGAATTTCAAATTTTGAAATTATTTGGAATTTTTATAATTTAATTTGGAGTTTATAATATAATATTGTATTTTTGGGTCCATAATGAACAATATTAGGGAATCAAGTTGAATTATTGTCAAAATGTTAGTGAACACTAAGTTTTGAGTCCTAAGATGGTTAGGGTAATTAATTTGAACATAAATATGGATTTATGAGACATTTTGTGAATTTAACAAGCTTATAGTCACGTAAATCCATAAAAACTGATAAAATATACGATATTGGCTCTTAAAAGGCGATTTAGCATAAAATTAAGCATGTTCATACATATTATAATGCTGCATTTTATTTATGATTGTCATATTTTTATTTTATATAATTTTTGAATTATGTAATTTTACTTAATATGGCCTTAATTTTTAGTTGATATTACCCGAAATGTATGGGAATATCGATTCGGTTGTAATTATTATGATCTCGTATCACCGTTTTATAAATTAATAGATTTTTTTTTTATTACAAATGTATAATGGGAAATTATGTAATTTTTATTTGTTATTTGTAATTTCCCGGAGTTTCCATGAAGACGGTGTTACCTCGAGATGCGTGCGAAGACCGAAGTTCAAGGGACCAAAGGAGTTGGTTTCCGAATTTGTAATAGTTTATTAGATTTACTATTTTAGGAAGGTCATACTAGGACTTTATATTTATGCTTGGCATTTTCTTTATATGTTTGCATGCATCGCTAAATCGCCTTAACTGAACATGCATTTTATTTAATCGAGTCATCGACCGTGTCAATTATAATTATCGTAGTTCACCGCTTTAGTTCACTTAAAACGTGATAGATAATAAATTGACATGACCTCTCGCTAAATTAATAATTGAGATATAGCCTTACCAAATAGTAGAACCCATGAAGTACCAATTTCATAAGGGAGTTAAGCCGGCTTCACCGTAATACAAACCTTGTTACGTTGGCGAAGTGGGGTAGTAAAATGTTATTACATCGAAATTTGGATTGAGCTCAACGGAAGTATTCGTGACCGTAGTCGCATGTGTTCCGGGCTAAAGATAAATATTAGAGTAATTTTATCGACCGAGAGTTCTAGAAGTAGAATCGATTAAGGAGTTAATCCACCAAGTTATATTGATAAGGGATGAATCGGCTCACCGTGCCCGAATTAATATGAATTTGGATCTCGGGATCATTTATAATAGTTGGGTAGAGGTCACTATATAAATGTTTAAAAATGTTTGCAAATTTTATTAGATGACAAATGTTAATATTTCCTTTACCTCCATTTGTAGTTGATTTATATCACAATGGATCCATCACAAGCAACAACACCAATTACCATTGAGTCATGTCACAAATTATTTGACGAAATTTGCTCCAACCACCAACTCGATACTACTAGAGAACTTCATTTTCAGATCGGTTCTGATGTAAACCTCAATTTCATCACTTCCTCCATACCTCCTACTATAACTAGGCCTTGTGTGAATGCGTCTCGGGTAGACCATGTCACTAAGTCTATGAAATCCCTTTCTTTGGAAGTAAGGGATGTGGAAGTAAGTAGGAGTTCTAGCAAACAAGTTCTTGCTACAAAAGGGAAATGGTTCAAGAGAAAAGGGAGAAAATTCAACGATGGGGCTAGTGGGACTAGTAGAGGAGCCAAAGTTGATGATGAATGCCATTATTGTCATGGCATGGGACATTGGATGAGAAATTGCCCTATATATTTGGGAAATATAAGGGATGGACTTGTCATTCCGCTTGGTAAAATTCCTTCTTAAATTTATGTTATTGATGTAAATTTCACTTCCACCACAACATGGGTACTAGATAGTGGTTGTGGTTCTCACCTTTGTAATCATTTATAGAGGCTAAGAAACGTGGAAAGGCTGAGCAAAGGCGATGTTGATCTCCGACTTGGGAATGGAGCTAGGGTAGCGGCTGCGTCCAAGGGTACTTATGTGCTTGTTCTACCGAATGGATTTGAATTGTATTTGCATAATTGTTTTTTTTATGTACCTACTCTATCTAAGAACATCATTTCAATTGTTATGTTAGACATAAAAGGTTTTAATTTTGCCATTAAAAACAATTGTTGTACTATTTCTAGAAATGACTTGGTTATAGGCCGAGGTTCATCTATTAATGGCATTTATGTTCTAGAGACATCAAATCCAAGAAAAGACATCTATAATACACAATCAAAGAAACTCAAGTCTAGTGATCCAAATGAATCGTACATTTGGCATTGTCGATTGGGTCATATCAATGAGAATCGCATTAAAAGATTAGTTTCCACTAATTTTATTAAACCAATCGATTTTCAATCATATGGTGTATGCGAATCTTGTATCCTAGGTAAAATGACTCGTAACCCTTTTAGTGGTAAAAGGACTCGAGCTAGTGAACAATTGGGACTTATACACACCGATGTATGTGGACCAATGACCATCACCTCTAGGGGAAACTATGACTACTTCATAACCTTCACCAATGATTTAAGTAGATATGGGTATATCTACTTAATGAAGTATAAGAGTGAAGCTTTTGAGAAATTTAAAGAATTTCAAAATGAAGTATAAAACAAATTGAACAAAAGGATAAAGGCACTACGATCCGATCACGGTGGAGAATATCTAAGTAATGAATTTGATTCACACTTGAAAGATTGGGGCATTGTGTCACAATTCACTCCACCGGGTACACCACAACTTAATGGTGTTGCTGAAAGAAGAAATCGAACCCTACTAGATATGGTTCGATCCATGATGAGTCAAATCGAGTTACCCGACTCGTTTTGGGGATTTGCAATCCAAACTGCAATCAAATCTTTGAATAATAGTCCAACAAAGGCCACCGAAAAGACTCCATATGAGATGTGGAAGGGAAGGGTTCCTAATATATCCTATATGAAGATTTGGGGACGTAATGCTTACATCAAGGCAAAAACCGACAACAAGCTTGCCCCACGATCTGAAAAATGCATCTTTGCAGGTTACCCCATTACCTCCCGAGGATATTACTTCTACAAGCCTCAAGAAAACAAAGTGTTTGTGTCTAGTGAGGCTGTCTTCTTAGAAACTGAGTTTATTTATAAGAGACAGAGTGGGAGAAATTTTTAACTTGATAAAGTTCAAGAGCCACAAACCGAAGTAGAGACGAAAGAAGATGTTCCTTCGTCGTCTAATCCTGTTATTAATCCACAACCAAGGAGACCAGGTCAAATTTCAAGTCATCCTGAAAGATATGTTGGACTTATCCAAGAGGATGGAAGTCTTGATGTGTTACTTCTTGAAAGTGACGAACCGATCACCTACAAAGCTGCAATCTCTAGTCCAAATTCAGCTTTATGGCTTGAAGCCATGAAAATTAAGTTTGGAACTTGGTAGATTTGCCTGAAGGGGTGAGACCTCTTCAGTGCAAATGGACCTTCAAAGTAAAGAATGGCATAGAAGGACATGATGATGTCTACAAAGCTAGGTTAGTTGCAAAGGGTTTTACCCAAGTTTAGGGTCTTCACTATGATGAAACCTTTGCCCCTGTAGCCATGCTAAGATCCATTCGGATATTGTTAGCGATTGCCACATTTCATGAATATGAAATATGGAAAATGGATGTAAAAACCGCTTTTCTAAATGAGCATTTAGAAGAGGAGGTGTACATGTTGCAACCTGAAGGTTTTTTAGATCTCAAAAATCCTAACAAGGTGTGCAAGCTTAAGATATCCATTTATGCTCTTAAGCAAGCATCTAGAAGCTGGAATCATCGATTCAATCATGTTATAAGAGAAAATGGTTTTACTCGAAGTGTTGAGGAACCATGTTTATACATGAAGTTCAGTGGGAGCAATGTTGTGTTCCGAATATTGTATGTGGATGACATACTACTCATTGGAAATGACATTCCAATGTTGTCCTCCGTCAAGGAGTATTTGGGAAGTCATTTCCAAATGAAGGATTTAGGAGAAGCACAACGCATACTGGGTATCCGGATCTATATAGATAGACCCAAAATGATATTGGCATTGAGTCAAGAATCTTACATTGACAAGATTCTTCGACGCTTCAACATGGATAAGTCTAAGAGAGGCTTAATTCCTATGCGTAGTGGAATCTTTTTGACCCAAAATTGTGAATTACTAGTTAATTTTTGTATGTGATTTATTTGTTTATATAATGATTTTTAATTTGTTAAAAATGCATTATTTAAAAGACATGTCTAGTAACATGTCCAATTTGTCACACAATACAATTTAACAAATTGACAAAGTTAAAATGGATCCATTTTACATATGTAAACCGTGTAAATGGAAGAGGATGAATTATTTGTGCCTTAATTAGTTTAATTAGTGGGTATCATGATAATTCCCTACTAATAGGGTTGCATACCTATTGTTCTTGTGAAGAGCAACATCAAAAGCTATTGGGCACTCTTCCCCCCCTCCATCCACCCGTCCACTCTAGAGAAAAAGAGAAAGTTTTTCTCTTCTTATTTTTACACTAATTCATTCTAATTATTTCATTGACTTGAATATATCTTATCTCACTAGGTTTTGTTGTTGAACAAAATTAAAAACTCACATAAATCTCTAATATTATTCTCTTATTACTAGAAGTAGTATACATATAATATTAGTAATTTTAAGGGGATAAATGTTAATTCTAGTAATCAAATTAATATTTGTATTAAGAAGGATTTCCTTGGTACAATCCTTGAGGAGAGATTCCATAATTGAATCTTTTTCATCCATTTGGAAAGCTCAAGAACTAAGTAAGGAAGGAGACCTTACTAGTGCCCTAATAGCCGAAAATACATTTGTAAGGAACCGTTTTTCTTCACTCTTGTATTTTGTTTTGCATGCGTAAGATCTAGAATTAATTTTATGACTAAATTAATTTATCACATATTCAATATGTAAACTTATGAGATTGATGAATCCCAGCATTGCATTCTTTCCTTTGATTCATCGTCGGTAAGTTCTTGTCTTCATATTTAATGGTTTATATTTTAGGGTTTGTCTTTGATTATGAATTGGGGGAATTGGGGTTTACATATAGTGATTGTGTTATGTTATTATTGATTAGGCGGAGACTTCGTAGAGGAGCCGTTCTAGATTGCTTGCTCGTATTCCTTGCTGTTGTGCAAAGGTAGGGTTTCTCTACTCAGTTCCTTTTTAATTGATTTGAGATTTTGTTGTTTTACGTACGATTGTTTGTCTGCTGATCATCGTTGGAGTGTTGGTGCGGTGTTAGTGTAATGATAGTGTTGGTGTTGTGATGATTGTGGTGGAGTCACTTGCGGGAGTGGCTTCACACCCTAGTTCGCCCTCCGTGGAACCCGCCACGGGAGGGGATGTGCACATTAAGGGACAGGGATATCGCTCAGCGGGACTTAGGTGGGGATTGGCTGCGGCCCCCCACTGGCAGCGAGGATTACTTGTTGCGATGGGTAATCTGGCAGGGTTACACACTTCGGTGTGTAGTCGGTTCCTGTGTCAGATCGGGTGACCGAGGGTGGAGGATGATCAACTGGTTGCTTTATAAGCTTGTCTTATTTTAATTATACGGTAACTGACCCCGTTGTGTTTTGTAAAATCTGTGGTGATCCATTCGGGGATGGTGAGCAGATTGTGACAGGTGATGCTCTTGATAAGCTTGGGGTAGTCATGGGAGAGTCACCACGCAGATTAGTTATCACCGTCAAGAGTCTTAGCTGTCTTTTTGTAGTTGGTAGTTTTGGTTAATACTTATGTGGGATTTAGAGACAATGTAACTTCTATAACTCTCGTACTTTAATAAATGTGTTTGGACTGTTGCTTTTGATATATAATAACCTCAGGCAACCGAGATGGTAACAGCCTTTCATGCGAGGGTAGTCCTGGTAAGGTACCTTGGTATGAGGGAGTGTTAGAAAGTGGTATCAGAGCCGACGATTCCGGCACCTAAAACTAATGAACCCAATGAACTTAGGGAGTCTAAATAAATTGAACCCGGAGAGAGTTGTTTGGAGCTACCGCAAGGAGTTGGGAGACATCCCGAAGTCGCACTATGGCCCTCACAATCTCAAGCCGGTCACCAGGGGGAATTTGGTGTGTGTCTATTCGATGCATGTGTGTTGTATGTAGAAATTGAATGGTTGGAACATGTGGTAGAAGGTGTGATGTGTGGAAATATGTGTAAAACATGGTGAAATTGGTTGAAACGGATTTAATATGAAACATGTTGGCATGTTATGTGTTTATTATATGGCTTTAAGATTGATGACATATTATGCTTAATTTTGGATAGAAAAGCATGATAGGATATGTTTATGTGCTGTTTTAGCTCATTTTGGCATAACTCGGCCGAGCAGGGCAGGTACTCAACTAAGTAGGGGGTACTCGGCCGAGTAACCAAGCACTCCACCAAGTGTTTTTTTGCAGTGAGTAGCAGTGGCTACTAGAAGTGTAATACTACGTTTTTATGAGTCTTTGGGTACTCTGTCGAGTGGGGCTTACTCTGTCGAGTAAGTATGTTTGTTATACGAAGCAGTAGTATGGGTACTCTGTCGAGTGGGGCTTACTCTGTCGAGTAAGTATGTTTGTTATACGAAGCAGTAGTATGCCTGTAGGGTACTCGATCGAGTAGGCTTGGCACTCGATCGAGTAAGTGGCACTCGATCGAGTACGTGACTTACACGATCGAGTAAGTCGGGTTAAGGGTGTTATTTGACGGGTTTTGTTAATAACGCGGATTAATATATAACAAGTTTCATCATCTTCTTTAAACACTTTTACAAAACCTAATTCACTGTTAAGAGAGATTTTAAATTACGTTGCATTGTTCTTCCGCATTATTAGCAAATCCCGTAGCTAGAGGTGTCGCTTTCCTTTGTTCTTTATACCATTGTGATCCTTGTGTCATGGGTAAGTTCTACGTATCATTTTTATAGCGTTTTGTTAATGTTGGTTAAACCTTAATTTGGGGAATTGGGGGTTTTTATGATTTGTATTGTTGTAGTAGTAATTGTATGAATGTGTATATAGGAGGAGGGTTCGTAGAAGAGAGGTTTTGAGACAGCTGCTAGATCGTCTGATTCTGTGATTGCATTCCAGGAAGGGTTTCCCTACTCAGTATTAATTACATGATGTGTTTGGTTGTTTCATTGTGATTATTGTTAAAGTATATTGTTGGTGGTTGTGACGGTTGTTTGTTATATTGTTAGTTGTATTGTTGATTAATATCGTCGAGTGTTGTTGTATATGTCGGTGGTCTTCGGGGTGCGTCCCTGGCTGAGTGGAGTCATTTGCGGGAGTGGCTTCACGCCCTTGATTCGCCTTCTGTGGAACCCGCCACAGGAGGGATGTGCACATTAATGAACATGGGTTTATCGCTCGATGGAGATGAGCGGGGCTTAGGTGGGAATGGCTGCGGTCCCCCACTGGCGGTGTGGAGTGTCTGTTGCGATGGGTACTCTGGCAGGGCTATACACTTTGGTGTGTAGTCAGTTGTGTGGAGATTGATTATGGAGACTGGGGTTTGATGTGACGATCTTGCTGTTTGGCATTTGTTTTATTGTGATTTGTATTGTGTAATTAGTACTAACCCCGTTTAATTGTTTTAAAAACTGTGGTTATCCATTCGGGGATGGTGAGCAGTTGATGAGCAGATATGATATGATGCATATGGGCTAGCTGGGATGAGTCATCACTTGCAAATAGAAGAGTCTTCCGTTGCGTCAGACGATGTCCTTTAGTTATTCAGTTTTGTTAGCAGACCCTTTTGGATTGGTTGTATTTCATTTAACAGTTTTGGTTTGAGACATGTAATCACTTACATTATATTTACTTTTAAAGTACGTTTCTTCACTGTCTTATGATTATCATTGCCTCGGGTAACCGAGATGGTGACGTTCCTATACTTGAGTGGTCCTGGTAAGGCACTTGGAATATGGGGTGTGACAAAGTGGTATCAGAGCGACGATCCTTAAACATGTAACCAATGAATCTAATGAACATAGGGAGTCAATTAAAATGAACCCAGGGTAGAAGTTTTAGGAGCTAATACAAAGGCTTGGGAGACGTCCTAAAGTCGCGAACTCGCCCTACAATTTTGAACCGGTCATATGGGGTACGTGTCGGGATCGTATGTATTATCTTCTTGGTTGTGTATCTATATAGTAGCATGTGCTGTGGAACAGTGGATGTGTGAATGTGGAGAATAGGAGGTATGGAATGAAAGTTGATAGATATGTAGTTTGTATGTTGGATGAATGAAGCATGTTGATTGTCTTACAATGTGGCATATTAGATATACGGAAGTGAAATTGTTTTGTTGAGTATATAAAGAGTTGCGTATAATTGCATGTATAGTTGTTGTGGTTATGTTGAAAGTATAGAAGTTGTATATAGTGTTGGGAAAGTAAGATGAACATGCGGGTAGTGTTTACGAGTTAGCATGGCTCGATCGAGTGGGTCTGACTCGATCAAGTGGGTAGTTTACGTTTTCTGAGCAGAAGCGAGATTTTGGGCACCCGATCGAGTAGGTAGGGGCACTCGATCGAGTGGGGTCAGCTCGATCGAGTGGCTAGTCAGCTCGATCGAGTGGCTAGTCAGCTCGATCGAGTATGTATTGAGAAGCGTTCTGATCAGGTTCTGGAGTCGAGGAACTCAATCGAGTGGCCTCAACTAGACCGAGTGGGTTTTGGGACTCGATCGAGTGGGTTTTATACAGGTCGTATGCATGTTTTGGGTTATAGTATGAGTGTTTATGTCTACCTTTTCTTATATAGTTACAAGATGCCGCCAAAGAAAACCGTCTTGTATGCTAGAGCTGAGAGTGTGACGATTGACGACATAGTAAAGACGTTGGCGCACCAAGATACTCTTACGAAAGCTTTGAAGAGAGTGGGAAAGGATAAGGAGATTGATCACTCCAAGATCAGTATCCACATATCTAGGTTCAGTTCGAAAGAGTATAAGGAAACCAGGGCGCCAATTGTTCTGGATAATTGGCACAAGGAGATGTTGAATATCCTGGAGTTAGTTCATTGCCCGGATGAGTTGAAAGTGGAACAAGTTGCGTTCTACTTGAGGGAAGCGGCAGGTGAGTGGTGGGATAAGGTCAAGGTGAGTGCTAGGGAGATGTATATGAAGAAGGGACTACCTGCAATACCTTGGGATGAGTTCATAAGAGCCATGAGACGTGAGTTCGTGCCGGAACATGTGAGGAGTAAGCTGAGGGAGGAGTTCGATGAGTTTAAGATGACATCTGATATGACGGTGGCTGAGTACTACCGTAAGTTTAATGAGAAGTCCAGATACGCTTAGGATATGGGCCTGAGTGAGGAGAATCTAGCTTTGAGGTTTGAGAAGGGGTTGACCCCCAACATTATGGAGAAGCTACCGGTGGGAGTCCTTACAGATGTTAAGGAAGTCTATGAGCGAGCTGGGAGGGCTAAGAGGTTGGTTGAGATGACCAAAGAAAGAGGTGCTGAGAAGTGGAAATCTGAGAGCGAAGGGGTGGTCATTCTAGTTATAAGAAGAGTAATCATAATCAGGCGAGAGCATATTCATTTGGTTCAGGGTTTAGTGTTGGGGCTTCATATGGGCGTGGCCGTGGGAGTGGTAGCAGTAGCTTGGGAATAACCTCTTTTAACTGTGGCGGTGTTGGCCACAAGAGACATGAGTGCAGCAGTGCGGTGAGTGGGGGTTTCCAGAGACCGTCACAGGGGAGCTTCTCACAGGGTCCTGCACAGAGTTATGCGAGTAACAGACCGGTTGGGTCATGGAACAACAAGGGAGGTCAGAACATCGGTGGGGGCAATCGCAATGGCGGTAATTCTTGTCAGAAACCAGCTACGAACACCAACAACAACCAGGGGTCGGGTCCTAAACCGGCTACCTCAGCTAGTACTGTCCAGGGAGGTGGGCAGAAGACCAGTGGCAAGCTGTTTATTGTTGGAGCTTGTGTCCTCCACAAATTAGTGAGATAACATTTGTAAATCTCTTACAGGTTCACAAGGGTATACTTCGTATATTTAATCAGTTGATTAACGTTTACCTAATAACGGTTGGCTTGCTAGAAATTTTGACGTTATTATCATACAGATGGCGGTGATCAACTGGTCCCTAAAGGTCACACCTATAGGACGTATTTGAGAAATGTGATTATAGAAATATAATTACATTGATGCCCCAAAATGACTAAAAAGTTAGTCAATGTGTTGATGAGATAATTATTTAATGAAAATTAAATAATATTAGGTTGAGACGAATTAACTGTCAATTCGTAAATTAAATATAATAAGTTATATTTAAATTTAATATATATAAGGTTAGTTTGGGCGAATTAATCTGTTAATTCGTAGTTAAATATAATTAGTTGTATTTAATATCAACAAGTTGAATGTGTCATAGTGGTAATAGTGAGGGCACACATACAAAGAGGTCATGGGTTCGATCCTCACTAGATGACAATTTAACACACTCTATTTATTTTTGGAAAGACCAAAAATAAGGAAATTTTTATTCATTATTTCGGTCATTATTGGCCGAAAATTAGGAGAATAATATATTTCCTAACTGAATTGGTAATTCGGTCTATACAAGTGGTATCAGAGCACTAGGCTACGATTTTAATCTTGATGATTTTCATAAAAATTGTATGTAAACTTTAACCTGTTTTTCGAAAAATTAGGGTTTCGAATTTTATGATTCGGAATTTTTTTTGTGTGTGCCGTTTTTTTTCCTTTCTAGTTTGATGATATTTTTTCCATTCTATTTTTCATATTATAGTTTATAATCAGTTAAAATTATCATATGAAGAATTAGTTGTTTTAATTTAATGCAGATTAAGTTAAAATTGAATGGAATCATCATGTTTATGATAAAAAGATTGTTTTTGCTATATAGTTTTTGGCATATAAATTGATCATGTATGTTCATTATTTCATATGCTAATCATGTTCTAATAGCAAAGGTAAACAATTTAGTCATCAAATCTAGTTTTAGGGCATTTTGCCGCAAAAGGAAAGAAAAAAAAAAAGGAGAGGCCGTTTTTAGGGTTTACCGAAAAAAAAAAAAAAATTGTTAATTTTTTGTTTTTGGTAAACCGAGAAAAAGAAAAGAAAAAAAAATTAGGAAAGTTTTTTTTATTGCCTTTTGCCGAAAAAGATGGAGAAAAAATTTTATGGAAAGTTTTTCCCTTGTTTTTTTTTTCCTATTTACCAAATTAAAATAGGAAAGGGGTTGTTTTTTTTTTTTTTTTTTATTTCAGCCGTGACAATTTAAAAAAAATTAATAAAAAAAAATTGTTTTTTTTCGCCGAGACATATTTAAAGCATTGGTTTTTTTTTTTTTTTTTTGGCCAATTAGTTATTGTGAATCGGTTCACAATTTTATGATACCGTGTTATTTTAAAGCGGTTTAAAATTTTGACGGATAGAATTCATATTACAAGTTTAATATGGATTGAAATGAAATTAATGTGATTAAATTGCGGAATTGTCACTTAATTTAATTTAAATAGGTGGTTTGGATAAATTAATCAACATAATTAATGAATTGTGTAATGAATGTTTAATTTATTTTAGTTGATGCTTTTAATTTTGTTGAATGAATCGAATGAATGAATTTTATTTACGTATTTGTTTTTGCAATCGGTTGTATTTTGTAATACTTAGTGTGGCCTTAGTCAATTATGTTTTCGTAATGAAGGAAACATAATTTTTATGTAACTATGAGATCTCGAATCTCCTTTATTTTAGTTTTGGGTTTTGAAATTAGAATGTAATTAATAGGTCAATTATGTAATTTTAATTATTGTAATTACAAAGAAGACTAAAGATGAAGATTCAAGCTCACTCCCGCTACATGGATCAAGATGGAACATCAAGACAAGCTTCTCGGGTCCAAGGATGGATTCCAAACTTGTATTTATTGTTCATTTTGATAGGATAGGCCACACTAGGACTTTTACTGTTTTTTTTTACGTTTTTCATTTTATTGCTTTTCATTCACATGCTAGTAATTGCATCATATTCTGCCTAAAACCAAACCACCTACTACTAAAATGCATGAAAATTGACTCATATAGTTGTATGTTAGTTTTCATGGACATGCAGATGTCACAGTCTTTAAGCCATCACTTTAGTTTAAATCATTCTCGCATGCTAGATAATAGTTCACTTAAAATGAATTAAAAATAGTTGATGGGATCTTCCTCTAAAAACCGGAAATTGAGATTAGTCTTTATAAGGGCAAACATCTATGAGTCCCTTCTTCGTCGGTAGGCCTAATATGACCCCTTCTACGTTGGGTAAGTAGTTGTGTTGACTTAGTTTACCTCAACATCATAGTCCGAAGAGTTTCTCGTGATTATGATGGACTAAAGATAGAATTTACAGAAATTTATCGACCAGGAATTCTAACGGTAGAATTAGCTAACAGGTTAGCTTATCATTTTACAGAGAATTGAGTCTTGGGGTCATTTATATAATTCTTGAGGAAGGTCAATTGTATAAATGTTTTTGAGTCTTCGCGTTATGACATTAGTTCATTAGACTTAAAATAAAAACGATGCATGCTTATTATTTTATTCTCCTTTCGCAGTGTGGAACACGCTTATTATCAATAATACTGTTACAACAAATGGCTGGAAATAACGCAATCCCAATGCCTAGTGCCACACTAGATTGTTCATCCTGGCTGAAAGTATTCATGGACCAAATGAATCAGTCCACGCGACTGAAGAATGATGGGTCCAACTTTGCGGACTGGGAGGCGACACTACGAAATGCTGCCATTGCTGACGGTAAGCTCAGGTATTTAACTGAGCCAATACCGGTCAACCCAGGCCCAAATGCAGGAGCCAACGAGTCACTCGCTTATAGTGATTTCGTTATAGAAGCGGGTGCGATAAAGAATGTACTCATCTTTGCAATGGAAACCAATGTGCAGAGACACTTCATTGCCCAAGGTGCAAACAAGATTTTCAACATGCTCACTAATGAGTTCTCAAAGGCACCGAGAATCATCACATATGACAATACCTGTCGCTTCTTTCATGCGAAACTCCAGAAGGGCCAACCGGTTAGCCCACACATTCTTCACATGATTGAGAATGTCGAGAAACTGGAGTCACTGAATTGTAGAATCAGTGAGAGCATTGTCATTGACCGAATGCTTCATTCTCTTCACGATGGTTTTGCCCTTTTCAGGGCGAATTACTACATGAATGACTTGAAAAAGAGTCCTCATGAGCTAAACTCCCTTCTCGTACAGACCAAGAAGGATATGAAATTGAGTGGCAGCATAAAGCAGGATGTTCTCACGATTCACAACAAGAGTAAAGGTAAGGGCAAGGCTCATGGCGACTTAACTGTAGGTAAGCCAAAGTTTAAGAAGCCAGGAAACGGTAAGAGTGCGCCTGGTGAGACTAGTGGCTCACAGGGCAAGACAAAGAGCAAGGGCGGTGACATAGAGTGCCACCATTGTCATAAGACTGGACATTGGAGGAGGAACTGTCCCGTCTACCGTGAGGACATCAAGGCAGGCCGCGTCGTTCCTGTTGGTATGTCATCTTATATTCATATGATTGAGATTAACCATGCAAGTTTCGGAACTTGGGTACTAGATACTGGTTGTGGTTCTCATCTGTGTAATCATTTGCAGGGCCTAAAGAACATCATACCTCTCGAAAAAGGTGATGTGGACCTGCGAGTCGGGAATGGAGCACGAGTAGCTGCTGCCTCGAAGGGAACATATGTAATCCAACTCCCTAGTGGTTTTGAGTTATCATTAAATAACTGTTACTATGTACCCAGTTTATCTAAGAACATTATTTCTGTTTCCGTACTTGCTAAAGACGGTTTTACATTTTCAATAAAGGATAATAGTTGTATTTTCTCTTTTAATGAAATGATTTATGGCAAAGCAGTTTCCATGAATGGAATTTATATCTTAGATCAAACCACGGAAGTATTACACATGAATAATAAGAAATTAAAGGTTGGTGACAAAGATCAAACCTATCTATGGCATTGTCGAATGGGACACATAAATGCGAAACGCGTAAAGAAACTCGTCGATAATGGGACTATTCCCTCATTCGGATTTTCTGCATATGGCACGTGTGAATCATGTCTCATTGGCAAGATGACTCGAATTTCCTTCAAAGGTGTTGGAATGCGCTAGTGACCTATTAGGACTCATACATACGGACGTATGTGGACCTATGTCAATTACCGCTAGAGATGGCTATAGATATTTTATCACTTTCACGGACGATTTGAGTAGATACCGATATGTCTACTTAATGAAGCATAAAAGTGAGTCCTTTGAGAAATTCAAGGAATACCAGAATAGGGTACAGAACCAACTGGGTAGAAAGATTAAAGCACTCCGTTCAGATCGGGGTGGCGAATATCTTTCAAATGAGTTTGATCAACACCGAAAGATCGTGGAATCGCTCTACGATTAACTCCACCTAGAACACCTCAATTAAATGGTGTGTCCGAACGGAGAAATCGAACCTTACTTGATATGGTTCGATCCATGATGAGTCACACCGTAGTGCCCGATTCATTATGGGGTTATCTTTGTTTTGTCACCGCTCTTATACTTAACCGAAGTCCGTCTAAAGCTGTCGACAAGACTCCATATGATATGTGGAAGGGAACGGTACCTAACTTGTCCTTTATTCGGGTTTGGGGCTGCGAGGCTTATGTCAAGTGGAGACACGAGGATAAGCTCGGCCCGCGATCGGTCAAGACATACTTTATAGGTTATCCAAAAGGAACATTTGGTCATTACTTCTATTCGCCTACCGAACATCGAGTATTTGTTGCGGCTAGTGCGACGTTATTAGAGAAAGAATTTCTCGAGAACAAGTCGAGTAATAGAACCTTCGAGCTGTCGGAGATTCCAGAACCAACAACCGTGGAACAGATGGAGGAAGTTGTACCTCCAACTGATGATACGGTTAATATTCCTGAGGAACCTAGGAGGTCGGGTAGAGAGTCTAATCCTCCGGACAGATACATTGGTATGGTCGAGGAGAATGATGTTTTACTTCTAGAAAGTAATGAACCCGCAACCTATAAAGGTGCCTGTAACACCCCCATACTCCAAGTGCCTTACCAGGACCACTCAGGTATAAGGATGCTACCATCTCGGTTACCCGAGGCATGATAATCATAAGACAATGAAGAAACATACTTTATTAAATAAGTTTTAGCGATTACATAACAAAACCAACTGTAAGCAAAATACAACTGTTCTCAAACTATAAACCAACTGAAAGGAACCGTCCTAACAAACACAAATGAAGACTAAAGACTCGATATGTGATGACTCCATCCCCACTAGATCCCACGCGTATCCAAGATATACCGCTGCAATCGCTCACCACCCCCGAATGGATCACCACAGTTTTTAAAACATTTAAACGAGGTCAGTACTAATCACACAACTTATATATATATATATATCAACAGTAAGATACACAGACAGCTTAACCGTCACACATACACACAACTACTCCAATCCCATCAATCTCAATCACCGACTGTCCACTGGACCAGCCCTGCCAGTGGGGGACCGCAGCCGTTCCCACCTAAGCCCCGCTCATCATACCGAGCGATAACCCTGTCCATTAATGTGCACATCCCCTTCCGTGGCGGGTTCCACGAAGGGCGAAACTAGGGCGTGAAGTCACTCCCGCAAGTAACTCCACTCAGCCGAGAACGCATCTCGAGAACCATAGACAACCAATCACAATCACTACATCAACAACCGTCTGAATCTATCAACAATGTACAATCACAATCACAGCCGTCACAATACAATCACTATATCAAACAATCAATCTCACACATCAACAATCATCCCATTATGGGACTAATACTGAGTAGGGAATCCTACCTGGAAAGCATAATTATCAGACGGTCTCTACAGCTGTATCAAAAAGGCTCTTCTACAAAACCTCCTCCTATCATACAAACATACAAACACTACCGAATCACAATCTACACAAAAACCCCCAAATCCCTAAATTAGGGTTTAACCAAACTTAACAAAACATTATAAAAATTATATTAAAAGCTTACTCTCGACGCAAGGAACTCAACGACACGAATAACGACAAGAATCGACCGTCTGAACTCCGGGAATTGCTAAGAATGCGATTAGGAAGATGAACTGGTTGCTTTCTCTCTTAAACAGGGTTTTAGGTTTTGTAAAAGTGATTTAAAACAATGACGACGAAGCTTAAATACCTTAATCGCATAATTAACAAAACCCGAAAAAACTCCCCGTAAAACCGGACACTCGATCGAGTACCCAAGGTACTCGATCGAGTACCCCCTTACTCGATCGAGTGCCTAAGGCTACTTGATAGAGTACCCCCTTACTCTATCGAGTACCTAAGGCTACTTGATAGAGTACCCCCTTACTCTATCGAGTACCTAAGGCTACTTGATAGAGTACCCCCTTACTCTATCGAGTACCTAAGGCTACTTGATAGAGTACCCTACAGTGTCGAAACTTTTCTAAAACGCAACTTACCCTTACTCGACAGAGTAAGGCCTACTCGATAGAGTACCCCAAGACTTATAAATACGGAGTATTACAGTCTTCCCTCCTTAAAAAGAACTTCGTCCCCGAAGTTCAACCCATACTCTAAAAACAACCATACTAACTCGACTAAGACACAACAACATAACTAAGAACTCAAAAACTCGACCAAACATAAAACATGAACTCTTAACACCCACTCCACCAACTATGTTTACTTCCTTAACATGACTCACGATATCGCATCCACCACATATATATCTCTCACGACACCAACTTCATACATAACCAACCACCATCCACTAACACTGCTAGCTCCATAATATCATCCACTATCAAATCCAAAATCAAGACACTCCTAGACATCAAACGAAATGTTACATTCTACCACCCTTAAAAGGAACTTCGTCCTCGAAGTTTACTCAGACTCATAACATCATCCTCCAACTCACAACATTATATAAAATATTCTCATACTCCGAAGCATCACAAGATTAAAGCACGGCCATGGCCTTTTATAAGTATTGTCCACAAAACAAATCCCTCCTTTACGCTACGCTAACACTCTACTTCCAATTATATTACCGCATGCACCACCATGAAACTCTCTTTTATTGCATCCTACTCCTCTTAAGACAAATGTTACGTCCTCGTAACTCACTAATACTAAACCCTTAGCTATATTATCTCATTATCCTCATCACCACCATATGTCAAAGATAACCGCCTATAACCTCATTTCCATAATCACTCCTATTTCTCAAGGCTCTCTTACTTCAACAGTTCTCATACTTCAAATCAATCTGCACACCCCTAACCTATACCATAAGGCTCGTAGCAAAATCACCATACTAACTCTCCATTATCACTGCAAACCAACATACCTCGCTATGTAAAGCACTTATCTTCCAGAAGCATAACTCCCGATCCACACTCGTTACTTATACTCACACTAGATCCTCAAGTTCTTTCCTTCATTACCGCAAAACTCATACATAACTTAATATGACACTAATTCCCCCAACACCCTACAATCACTGTCCCAACAAAAGATTATGAACTACCTGCCGCTTTCAGATCATTACAACACATGTTCCACGAATCATTTTCCATTACCATGTCTACTAAAGCCTTATCTAGAACAAGATCAAAATTACTGTAACAACCTCTCACAACCGTGTCCCATCAATAGAACATCACTATACCATGACAACAACGAAAACATATTCAACCCTATTCCATATCATACTCTACCCTCATTCTCAAACTTAACCTGATAAAGAAAACACCAATGATCAAGATGACTGTCTATCTGTTCAAACTGAAACTCACAGGAAACAACAACAAACGAAACAACAATCTATGTATAATTGGTATGTACTTTCGAAACTCGAATCATAATCATCCCGCCTACTCCATCACAACCGGTGACGGCATCACAACACCGCCACCAACAGCCACACCGCAGTGCGAAAATACCCGCATCACAACACTAAATATCGTGCCCGGATCACCACCCGAGGCACTACAACCACATCGATAGACATCACAACATACACAATCCCATAAGTACTGACTCAACATAACTTCTTGAACAAGAAAAACTTACTCAAATCCACTTTGCTAAATCACAAAGCAACATATTGTATGAATTAAACAGATAATAACCTCATGAATATCATCCCCTTACCGCATCACGGAATCAACATATATCATGAATACATACAAGTATAACCAGTCATGCCAGATTAATCAAATTATTACCCTTTTGAATATCATTCAATTAAATTACCGTGTTCAACATATATTGCAGAACATTCAGATAACAACATTATAACTATCACACCATACCACTTCTTGTGAGGTCAGAACCTCACACAAACATTTATATATAACATAGACCCATAATCACATCCAACCAATCAATCCTGATCACGTAAGTTACCACTCTACAAAGGTTACCTGTCACCCGAGCTTAACCCGCATGCCCCTCATCACATTCTTCCATTCGCATACCCAACACCTTCTGCCATACATAACCATACAGCTAACACTCATTATGAGAAACAGCCTCCCAAGACTATGTCTTATACTTCCTCACAACCATACTTATCAATTCAGTCTCTACAAAATCAGCCTCTTTAGAATTACCATCTCTCTAACATACCGTCACCCTTAACCACTATTCATAAACCATAACACTACCACTGTCCGGACATCAAACCTCTTACACTCATCTCTAAACATCACGATTTTTCTCCTATCTTTGGTTAACATCCCCAAACAACGAACATCAAACCCATCAACAAAATTACCTCAACATTATTCTCAATACTATCCTTAATTGTATCATCATCTAACTCTCCACCAAAAATCTCGTATCGTCAAATACTCCACCAACTTCATACTCCCTTAATTCCTCTAAACTCATGATTAATCATGTTGTCCTGACACTTCTGTATATAACCATTAACTTACTTACTCTTAACAGTATCATACATCTCGACGATTCCTTACTTTTATGTCACATAACTCCGGTGAACATTTTTCTCAACTTACTTTTATCCTTCTTTTCTCTTTATACTCAACAATATCATTTAATAGTTCAACTCCTTATTCCTTCTAGCTAACTCTTTAGAAATCCAGTTACCCCTTCGTTGCTCCAAAACTCAAATTCCATTATTTTCTACCGACATCATCTCACTCTTTCTTACCATGGATCTTCTCTTATTATGCTATCACTCACACTTGCCACTAATCTATCCATAAAATCAACGTTCACTGTTCAAACAATTGCATCTCCTTCGTACATCTCTAGTAATCAAAATTCATTTAATACCGTTAATTACCCAAGGAAATCACACAGTAGTTTCGTCTCTCGATAACACAAATTTCCAAACTCAGTCACTACCTGCAAATCCACGTCGCGACATGTCCCATTAAGTTCGCAACATACCACTATTTCCAAACGACCTTTCATTACATATGTTCTTACTCAACACTATTTCTAGCCATCTCCCTCCATAATTTATTATACATCTCAGGTTGCTACTATCCACATCCTTTCTTTCAATCTTTTCATTCTCACGCTCCTTAGACCCACATCATCCCTTACCCACTTTCACTTACTTTCACATCACTCAATTTAGCGAATAAATCACTCACCACGTCTCACCAAAACTTGCACCATGCCTCAATCAACTCATCAATATTCTTTTTCTTTTTCCACTTCTCAGCACAACCACATATAGCTCATCTCCTCCCACCAAACTCATACTCATCTTAGGTGCCACTCTTTACACCACAAAATTGGGTAACTTACGCGTCAAGACCAACATACATGTAAAACAATGCATAAAGAAGCAAAATAACACCTTTGAATTAAACATAATATGCAACGAAGTCAAAAGATAAGCATATGACCCAAAATAGGGGTCACTAGATCGAGTACAGGCCACTCGATCGAGTAAGGGACTTACTCGATCGAGTAGGTGAAGATCAGAAGCACGTAAAACAAATCACCAGGGCTACTTGATCGAGTAGCTAAGGTACTCGATCGAGTGTCCCCTTACTCGATCGAGTACCAAGGATACTCGATCGAGTACCCCAATTCTCAAGACACTCCAGTTTTTCGTAAAAACAGCCATAACTCACTCATTTCTTGGTCGTTTTGGGCGTGTGACCTATCGTTAGAATCGTAAAAGGACAAGCTATAACCTCCAATTGGAATCACATCAAAATCATTTATGCATCTAAAGTTATAACAGTTTAAAGACAACTTTGCTGTAATCAGACGACATAACTATTTGATTTTTACTTCCAAACAGCTTAAACAACAACCAAGCAAACAAAACCAGTCCAAAACTCATAAAACCAGTATTCATAATCGTATGTTACTATTTTCAAAAGCCAAACAACAACATTCATCATGCACATAATTTATATAACTTGCCAATTATGACTTACCCACATGTTTTTATTCTATCACTTTTCGTAAACAAAATCACAAATACACGATATCAAGTCCCCTATTCACATGTTACTAGCATAACAACATTATAAAATAACTTCCATTATATAACATGCTTAATCCGGAACCATGTTATCGTACCACGATGATTCATCTTTTTCCAATAATTCATCCATCATACCACATATTTACCCACCATATTCGTTCAACATATTCACCCAGCACATGTTCAATTCACACTCCCAACCTTCTGTACTTTTACTCAACACGACAACAACAACATGTATACTTACACATCGCCTTATATATATATATATATATATATATATATATATATATATATATATATAGACAAAACACTTTTCCTTACATAATTATAACATGCCAAATTACATGTATCAATCATTATACTTTCATGCTTTACAATCAACCAACATACAATTCACGTCATTATCATCAATTCATGCAACATACTACTACATAGATACACACAGCACACAATATGCACATAACGATCCCGACACATATCCCATGGTGACCGGTTCAAAATTATAGGGCGAGTTCGCGACTTTAGGACGTCTCCCAAGTCTTTGCATTAGCTCCTACAACCTTTACCCCGGGTTCATTTTAGTTGACTCCCTATATTCATTGGATTTATTGGTTACGAGGTTTCGGGATCGTCGCTCGATACCCATTTGTAACACCCCCATACTCCAAGTGCCTTACCAGGACCACTCAGGTATAAGGATGCTACCATCTCGGTTACCGAGGCATGATAATCATAAGACAATGAAGAAACATACTTTATTAAATAAGTTTTAGCGATTACATAACAAAACCAATCAGTAAGCAAAATACAACTGTTCTCAAACTATAAACCAACCGAAAGGAACCGTCCTAACAAACACAAATGCGGAAGACTAAAGACTCGATATGTGATGACTCCATCCCCACTAGATCCCACGCGTATCCAAGATATACCCTGCTAAGCAACCGCTCACCACCCCGAATGGATCACCACGCTTTTAAAACATTTAAACGAGGTCGGTACTAATCACACAACTTATATATATATATCAACAAGAAGATACACAGATAGCTTAACCGTCACACATACACACAACTACTCCAATCCCATCAATCTCAATCACCGACTGTCCACTGGACCAGCCACGCCATGGGGGGACCGCAGCCGTTCCCACCTAAGCCCCGCTCATCATACCGAGCGATAACCCCGTCCATTAATGTGCACATCCCCTTCCGTGGCGGGTTCCACGAAGGGCGAAACTAGGGCGTGAAGTCACTCCCGCAAGTAACTCCACTCAGCCGAGAACGCATCTCGAGAACCATAGACAACCAATCACAATCACTACATCAACAACCGTCTCGAATCTATCAACAATGTACAATCACAATCACAAAGTCACAATACAATCACTATATCAAACAATCAATCTCACACATCAACAATCATCCCATTATGGGACTAATACGAGTAGGGAATCCTACCCGAAAGCATAATTATCGACGGTCTCTACAATTTTGTATCAAAAAGGCTCTTCTACAAAACCTCCTCCTATCATACAAACATACAAACACTACCGAATCACAATCTACACAAAAACCCCCAAATCCCTAAATTAGGGTTTAACCAAACTTAACAAAACATTATAAAAATTATATTAAAAGCTTACCCTCGACGCAAGGAACTCAACGACACGAATAACGACAAGAATCGACCGTCTGAACTCCGGGAATTGCTAAGAATGCGATTAGGAAGATGAACTGGTTGCTTTCTCTCTTAAACAGGGTTTTAGGTATTGTAAAAGTGATTTAAAACAATGACGACGAAGCTTAAATACCTTAATCGCATAATTAACAAAACCCGAGAAAACTCCCCGTAAAACCGGACACTCGATCGAGTACCCAAGGTACTCGATCGAGTACCCCCTTACTCGATCGAGTGCCTAATGCTACTTGATAGAGTACCCCCTTACTCTATCGAGTACCTAAGGCTACTTGATAGAGTACCCCCTTACTCTATCGAGTACCTAAGGCTACTTGATAGAGTACCCTACAGGTCAGAAACTTTTCTAAAACGCAACTTACCCTTACTCGACAGAGTAAGGCCTACTCGATAGAGTACCCCAAGACTTATAAATACGGAGTATTACAGTGCCATGGCCTGTTCCGACTCAAAGCTATGGCTCGAAGCCATGCAATCCGAGATGGACTCCATGTATGAGAATAACGTATGGGATCTAGTTGATTTACCTAATAAGGTAAAACCTCTACAGTGCAAATGGCTTTACAAAATAAAGCGTTCTGTAGACGCGCAACCAGATATTTATAAGGCACGACTTGTGGCAAAAGGTTTCACTCAAGTGCAAGGATTGCATTATGATGAGATTTTTGCACCTGTAGTCATGCTACATTCCATTCGGATAATCTTAGTGATTGCCGCATTTCATGATTATGAGATTTGGCAAATGGATGTGAAAACCGCCTTCTTAAACGGTTATTTGGAGGAAGAGTTGTACATGGTGCAACCCGAAGGTTTCATAGATCCTAAACATCCTAAAAAAGTATGCAAGCTTAAGCGTTCCATTTATGGACTTAAGCAACCTTATCGGAGTTGGAATCATCGTTTCGACCAAGTGATAAAAGAGTATGGTTTCACTCGATCGGTCGAAGAACCATGCCTATATATCAAGACGAGTGGGAGCAAGATTGTGTTCTTAATATTGTATGTCGATGACATACTCTTGATTGGGAATGAGATTCCTCTCCTATCTTCGGTTAAAGAATGGTTGAAAAACCATTTCCAGATGAAAGATCTGGGTGAGGCACAGCGTATTTTGGCAATCCGTATCTACCGAGATAGATCACGACGGACGTTATCACTTAGTCAGGAGTCTTATTTGGATAAGGTTCTTGAGAGGTTCAGCATGACCAACTCCAAGAAGGGGAACCTTCCTATGACGACTGGGATGCAGTTGAGCAAGTCTCAGTCACCCACGACGCCTGAAGGTATTGAGCGCATGAGTCGTGTTCCTTATGCTTCTGCAATAGGATCGATCATGTATGCCATGATATGCACACATCCAGACGTGGCATATGCATTGAGTATGACGAGTCGGTACCAAAAGACTCCAGGTGAAACACACTGGATAGCAGTCAAAAATATCCTCAAGTACCTACGGAGGACTAAGGATTGGGTATTGACTTATGGAGGCGATACTAAGCTATGCGCAACCGGTTACGCAGATGCTAGCTTCCAAACGGATCGAGATGATTCAAAATCTCAGTCCGGGTTCGTCTTCACTCTTAATGGTGTTGCGGTCAGCTGGAAGAGTTCCAAATAGAGTGTTGTAGCAGATTCTACTACTGAATCCCAATACTATGCCGCTTCGGAGGCAGCAAAGGAAGAGATATGGATGCGTCAATTTTTATAAGGGCTTTCGGTAGTTCCTAGTTCGAATGACCCGATCACCATCTATTGTGACAATAGAGGTGCCATCTTCCAGGCTAAGGAGCCAAAGTCTAGCAGCAAATCTAGACATGTACTTCAGAAGGCTCACCTGATCCGTGATTACGTGGAGCAAGAAGAGATAGTGATTGACAAGATTGCGACGGATGATAACATCGCAGATCCTCTCACCAAACCGTTGAATTATGATAAGCATGTAGGGCATGTAAATTCCATGGGAATTAAACATGTTCCTAAGTTGTAGTACGTGATTATGGATTTGATACATTATCTTTTTCTTATATTATTTACAACTTCATCGTATTATATATAATATTTTGTTTTTCATGTGGATTGTACTGACAACATTGAACGCCACAAAGTGAACTGGATTACATTATATTTGTTTAGGTCCGTAATCGCCAATGTGAGCTGATAACTCCGGCTATTATATTGTGCAGTCGATTGATGGTGGGTTCAACGAGCCATAAGTTAAACGGTTGACTAATCGATCACAGATACGAGATTATGACGATACCTCGTAGGACAATTTTTATTTGTGACAACGTAATGGAGTCCTAAATGTTTTATAACATTCGGTGCCAGGTCGTGGATAGGACATCTATTGTGTACCTAGAGTCGATTCTTTTGACTATCAACTGTCTCTTGAGATTAAGGCAGTCTTTGGGTGACTTTGGTTTCTTTCTCACAGTCTACCGTAACTGGGGCTAAGTAGATTTTTTCTGGGTCATTTCATACTGTGCTTACATCTGCAAGTTTTGAGTTGAGGAAAATATCCATCCCTTATCAGGTATAGTTATTTCTCGGGGCCACTCGAGGAGTTATAACTGAAATGCATGGCCATGCTCGAATGTTGATTCGTTTATCAGTTAAGTTACTCTCCAGTCGGGAAACCACTCTTGATACTGATCGCTTGTAAAATACGACCTTTGTGAATTCGGATTTGCAAATTGTTTTACATTGAGTGGGAGAAATTTTAAAGGATATGAGAATCGGTTATCGCACATACACTTGTGAGGACAAGTGGGAGTTTGTTGGAGCTTGTGTCCTCCACAAATTAGTGAGATAACATTTTTAAATATCTTACAAGTTCACAAGGGTATACTTCGTATATTTAATCAGTTGATTAACGTTTACCTAATAACGGTTGGCTTGCTAGAAAGTTTGACATTTTTATCATACAGATGGCGGTGATCAACTGGTCCCTAAAGGTCACACGTATAGGACGTATTTGAGAAATGTGGTTATAGAAATATAATTACATTGATGCCCAAAATGACTAAAAAGTTAGTCAATGTGTTAATGAGATAATTATTTAATGAAAATTAAATAATATTAAGTTGAGACGAATTAACTGTCAATTCGTAAATTAAATATAATAAGTTATATTTAAATTTAATATATATAAGGTTAGTTTGGACGAATTAATCTGTTAATTCGTAGTTAAATATAATCAGTTGTATTTAATATCAACAAGTTGAATGTGTCATAGTGGTAATAGTGAGGGTACACATACCAAGAGGTCATGGGTTCGATCCTCACTAGATGACAATTTAACACACTTTATATATTTTTGGAAATACCACTAATAAGGAAATTTTTATTCATTATTTCGGTCATTATTGGCCGAAAATTAGGAGAATAATATATTTCCTAATTGAATTGGTAATTCGGTCTATATAAGAGAAAAGGGGAAAATTATTTCTACTCTAATACTTTTTCTGACCTTGCCTCCTCTTTCTCATCACAAGAACACAAAGACAATAAAATTTTACAGAAAATTTTAGATTGATTTCTAGCATAATCAAAGGGTATATCTCAGATCGTCTTGGGTGCAACTAATAGGCAAATATCAATTTTGATATTGTTCTTAGGCCAATTTTGCTAGGACCTGAGATTAATTCTAAATCCTTTTGCTTTTGTTTATGTATTTTATTTTATGACCTTAGATCATCTTTGTGAAATCGTTATAATCCTTAATGTTAAAGGGAAGTATACAGATTATTTCCCACATTTATGATGGAAAAGAAAGCAGCTAAGGACGACGCTCATGTTATCACTCGTACATTTCTTGTTAATGGTGTTTAAACCTTTGTTTTGTTTGATTTGGGAGCATCACAGTTGTTTGTATCATCGAGTCATGTTAAACAGTTGGGTTTGAGTGAGTATGAGTCTGTAAGAGAGGAAGTTTTTATACCTTGAAGGGAGTATGTATCTTGTGGGAGGTTGTATACGGGTGTATCCATGATAGTTGGGCAAGTTGATGTACCTGTAGACTTGCTAGAGTTTCCTTTGGATGGTTTTGAGATGATAGTCGGGATAGATTGGTTGGGAAAGTACAAAGCTAAGATAGATTGTCATCAAAAGAATGTTTCTCTGAGAGGTCCTAAAGGGATTAGTGTGTCTTATCGTGGGTTTGTTGTCAAACCCAAAGTTATGTTGATTGCAGCAGTGACCTTGAAGTCCTATCTGAGGAAGGGGTGCCCGTTGATCTTATACCATTTGAGGGATCACAGAGTTGAGAGTCCGACATGTGAGCAGATACCAGTTGTGGGGGAGTTTCCAGATGTCTTTCTAGAGGAGATTCCAGGGTTGCCACCAAAGAGGGAGATAGATTTCAGTGTTGAGCTGAAACCGGGGACGTGGCCAATCTCTAAGGCACCGTACCGGATGGGTTCTAAGGAGTTGGAGGAGCTAAGGAAGAAGTTGGATGATCTGATTGAGAGGGGATATATTAGACCTAGTGTATCACCATGGGGAGCACCATTTTTGTTTGTGAAAAAGAAAGATGGGAGCCTGAGGTTGTGCATAGATTACAGGGAGCTGAACAGAGTGACAGTGAAGAATAAGTATCCTTTGCCAAGGATAGATGACTTGTTTGATCAGTTGAGTGGTGGAGAAGTCTTTTCTAAGATAAATTTGAGGTCGGGTTACCATCAGGTGAAAATTAGAGAGGAGGACATACAAAAGACAACTTTCACGTCGAGGTATGGCCATTATGAGTATGTGGTGATGCCGTTTGGGTTATCTAATGCACTAGCTGTGTTTATGGATTTGATGAACCGGGTTTTCAGTCAGTTCTTGGACAAGTTTGTGGTGGTTTTCATAGATGATATCTTAGTCTTCTCTAAGACTAAGGAGGAGCATGAGGACCATTTGAGGATTGTGTTGCAGACCTTAAGGGAACATGAGTTGTATGCAAAGTTCTCCAAGTGTGAGTTCTGGTTAGAGGAGGTTGCCTTTTGGGGGCATGTGATTTCAAAGAAAGGGGTAGCTGTGGATCCTGCAAAGATTGAAGCAGTTACCAATTAGGAAGCACCAAAGAATGTAGCTGAGATAAGGAGTTTCTTGGGTTTAGCAAGATATTATCGACGGTTCGTGAAAGATTTCTCCAAGATTGCTAGACCTAAGGCAATTTTGATGAGGAAAGAGAACAGGTTTTGCTGGGATAAAAGTTGTGATACGGCGTTTCAAACATTAAAGGAGTGTTTGACCACAGCTCCAATCCTAGCATTGCCTGAAGGGAGTGACAACTTTGAAGTATATACAGATGCTTCAAAGACTGTGTTGGGTTGTGTGGTAATGCAGAAAGGGAAAGTGATTGCCTATGCTTCTATGCAATTGAAGCCTTATGAAGAGAACTACCCTACACATGATCTAGAATTGGGTGCAGTTGTGTTTGCTCTTAAGATTTGGAGACATTACCTATATGGGGCGACCTTTAAGGTATTTTCAGATCACAAGAGTCTCAAGTACATCTTCACTCAAAAAGAGTTGAACATGAGACAAAGGAGGTGGATGGAGTTGATTGGCGATTATGACATGGATATTATCTACCATGAAGGGAAAGCCAATGTTGTTGCAGATGCTTTGAGCAGAAAGAGTGAGCATTCTCTGTGCACAACTATATCCTTGATGAGATTGAGGGATGAGGTAGGAAGGTTCGGGATACATATGATCCAAAAAGGGGTTGCTATGGGAGATTTGACAGTGCAGCCTGATCTTTATGATGATATTCGCAGTAAACAGGCGTTGGATCCCAAGATGGTGGATTGGAGAGCTGGAGTAGAGAAAAGGACAGTGTCTAGATTCTCTATTCATACAGATGGTAGTTTGAGGTTTGAGAGGAGGTGGTGTGTCCCTAATGATGAAGAGCTGAAAAAGATGATCATGACAGAGGCACATTTCATACCATACTTTGTACATCTAGGCGGTGACAAGCTATACAGGGATTTGAAAAAGACTTTTTGGTGGCCTGGGATGAAGAAAGAAACAGCTGAGTTCGTGGCTCGTTGTTTGACATGTGAGAGAGTGAAAGGGGAGCAGCGACGACCACAAGGTAAGATTCCGTCTCTTGAGGTACCTGAGTATAAGTGGGAGTTCATTTATATGGATTTTATCGTGGGTTTACCGAAAAGTCAACAGGGTAACAACATGATATGGGTTATAGTGGATCGACTGACCAAGTCAGCTCATTTTGTGCCAATGAAAGATATATGGTCTAAGACACAGTTAGCTTTGGCTTATCGGAAGAATGTGGTGAGATTGCATGGGGTGCGTAAAGATATAGTGTCTGAAAGAGATTCGAGGTTTATCTCACGGTTTTGGAAAGAGTTGCAGGAGTCTTTGGAAACTACCTTGAAGATGAGTACAACATTTCATCCTGTGACAGATGGCCAGATGGAGAGGACCATCAAAACTCCAGAGGATATGTTGCGAGCTTCTGTTATGGATTTTGGTGGTAGCTGGGAACAGAGGTTGGATTTGATTGAGTTTTTTTTTACAACAACAGCTATCACACCAGTATTGGCATGACGGCATTTGAGGCTTTATAGAGGAGGAGATTCAGGAGTCCGATTTGTTGGGACGATAGTGCTGAGGCAGTAGTTTTGGGACCAGAAATGGTACATGAGATGGTGGAGCAGATTAAGCTGATCAGACAGAGGATGAGAGCGGCCCAGGATCGACAAAGGAGTTATGCTGATCTACATCGACGGGATATAGAGTTTCAGGTTGGGGCAAGATTCTTTTAAAAGTGTCTCCTATGCGTGGGGTCATGAGATTTGGTAAGAAAGGGAAGTTGAGTAAGAAGTTCATAGGACCGTATGAGATCTTAGACCGTGTTGGAGAGGTTGCTTATTGGTTGGATTTACCGTCTGCTCTGGATAGGGTACGTAATGTGTTTCATGTTTCTCAGCTGCGAAAGTATGTTAGTGATCCGTCACATGTGTTAGAGGTAGAGAACATAGAGCTGGATGAGTCCTTGTCTTATATTGAGGGGCCAAAACAGATTCTTGACCGGAAGGTTAGGAAAACTAGACATGGTGAGACAGTGTTGCTTAAGATTCTTTGGTGTAATCATGAGGTTGAGGAGGCTACATGGGAGGCGGAAGAGGCTATGAGGGAGCGGTACCCGTCTCTTTTTTATTAGGTATATATGGTTACGGGGACGTAACCTTGTTTCTTTTAGGGGGGTAGGAGATGGTCGCATAGAGTTTTTGCATGTTTTTATGTTGATTTTGATATAGTTAGTAGTTGTTTGAGTCGGGTTGAGTTTGGTTTGGTAAGTATGCCTTGGAGTTTTATGTTGAGTTTTGTTTTTGTTGTTGTGTCGGGATAGTGTTAGTGTGTTTTTGTTTTGTGGTGGTTTGAACTTCGGAGACGAAGTTTTTTTTAAGGAGGGAAGACTGTAATACTACGGTTTTATGAGTCTTTGGGTACTCTATCGAGTGGGGCTTACTCTATCAAGTAAGTAAGTTTGGTATACGAAGCAGTAGTCTGCCTATAGGGTACTCGATCGAGTAGCCTTGGTACTCAATCGAGTAAGTGTCACTCGATCGAGTACGTGACTTACTCGATCGAGTAAGTCGGGTTACAGGTGTTACTTGACGGGTTTTGCTAATAACGCGGATTAATATATAACAAGTTTCATCATCTTCTTTAAACACTTTTACAAAACCTAATTCACTGTTAAGAGAGATTTCAAGTTACGTTTCACTGTTCTTCCACATTATTAGCAAATCTCGGAGCTAGAGGCGTCGCTTTCTTTTGTTCTTTATACCGTTGTGATCCTTGCGTCAAGGGTAAGTTCTACGTATCATTTTTATAGCGTTTGGTTAATGTTGGTTAAACCCTAATTTGGGGAATTGGGGGTTTTTATGATTTGTATTATTGTAGTAGTAATTGTATGAATGTGTATATAGGAGGAGGGTCCATAGAAGAGAGGTTTTGAGACAGCTGCTAGATCGTCTAATTCTGTGATTGCATTCCAAGAAGGGTTTCCCTACTCAGTATTAATTACATGATGTGTTTGGTGGTTTCATTGTGATTATTGTTAAAGTATATTGTTGGTGGTTGTGACGATTGTTGGTTATATTGTTGGTTGTATTGTTGATTAATATCGTTGAGTCTTGTTATAGTCGTCTGTGGTCTTCAGGGTGCATCCTTGGCTGAGTGGAGTCACTTGCGGGGGTGGCTTCACGCCCTTGATTCGCCTTCTATGGAACCCGCCACATTAGGGATGTGCATATAAATGAACATGGGTTTATCGCTCGATGGAGATGAGCGGAGATTTGGTGGGAATGGCTGCGGTCCTCCACTGGTGGTGTGGTGTATCTGTTGCGATGAGTACTCTGGCAGGGCTACACACTTTGGTGTGTAGTCAGTTGGGTGGAGATTGATTATCGAGACTGGGGTTTGATGTGACGATCGAGTTGTTTGGCATTTGTTTTATTCTGATTTGTATTGTGTAATTAGTACTGACCCTGTTTAATTGTTGTAAAAACTGTGCTGATCCATTTAGGGATGGTGAGAAGTTGTTCAGCAGGCTTCATATGATGCATATGGGCTAGCTGGGATGAGTCATCACTTGCATTTAGAAGAGTCTTCCGCTGTGTCAGACGATGTCCTTTAGTTATTCAGTTTTGTTAGCAGACAATTTTGGATTGGTTGTATTTCATTTAACAGTTTTGGTTTGAGACATGTAATCACTTACATTATATTTACTTTTAAAGTACGTTTCTTCATTGTCTTATGATTATCATTGCCTCAGGTAACCGACATGGTGACGTTCCTACCTGAGTGGTCCTGCTAAGGCACTTGGAGTATGAGGGTGTCACAGGAAGTGTTTACTCGACCGAGTATTTAAGCATACTCGACCGAGTATAGCATACTCGACCGAGTATTGTTTATACTCGACCGAGTATGGTTTATACTCGACCGATTATGATTCTTGTGTTTTTGACGTTGGCTACTAGAGTAGATTACTCGACCGAGTATCAGTGATACTCGACCGAGTATCAGTGATACTTGACCGAGTAGTCTTTACTCGACCGAGTATCGCTAAATACTCGGCCGAGTACTTCTTTGGCGGAGGGTCGTTTACATTTTGAGCCTTAGGCTTTTGTGCTTACGGTTCTTTGCCTCTTATCAGCTCAAAATGCCGCCAAAGAGGAACGTCGCGCAAATTCAAGCATCTGAGATGACTATTGATGAGATAGCTCGCACGATCGAGCAACAAGAGGCTCTCCTTGACGCTCGTAAGAATGTGGGAAAGGGTGCGGAGAAACCTGTGGATGCTACCCAACTTAGCATCATCATCGCGCGCTTTAACCCACCTACTTATGAGGGCGTCGGAGAACCAAATTTCTCGAAAACTGGCATCGTGAGATGGAGAGTCTTATGGAGGTCGTTAAGTGTCCGCCAGAGTTAGTGGTTGAGCAAATAGTGTATTACCTGAGGGGTGAGGCTGTTGTGTGGTGGCAAAATGTCAAAGAAGATGCCAGAGCTTACTACCAAGCTGAGGGTCTAGGGGCTATACCATGGTCAGGTCTGAAGAGTGCCATGAGGGAACATTTTGTGCCGGAGCATTTCCATCACAAGTTGAGATCCGAGTTAGATTCCTTCACTATGACTGATGATATGACCGTCACCGAGTACTCTCACCGGTTCCTTGAGTTGTCTCGCTATGCGGAAGACATGCAGCTAGGGCAATGAGGTTTGGCTCTTCCCTTTCAGAGGGGTTTGTCCGCCAAGATCATGAACTGTTTGCCAGCTGGAGTTATCACTGATCTTAAGGATGTGTACCTGAGGGCTGGTCAAGTTGAGAGGTTGGTATATCTCTTTAAGGAAGCTACCGAGAGAACTGCTGCTGAGAAAAGAAAAGCAGTGAGTGGGAACAACAATCAGTCAGGTAATAAGAAGGGCAACTTAAATCAGGCTAGAGCTTTTTCTGGTGAAGCTGGTTTTTCTGGAGGATCACGAGCATGGGGTAGAGGTGGTGGTCGGAGTGTGAGTGAAAACTCCAACCTTTCTTGCTTCAACTGTGGTGGCATAGGCCAGAAGAGTTGTGATTGCACGAGTGCCAAGAGTGGAGTGAGCTCGGGAGCTTTTCAAGGGAATTTCTCACAGGGTCCAAGTCAGAGCTTTGCTAGCAACCGACAATATGGGTCATGGGGTAACCGTGGAGAACATAACAATAGTGGCGGTTTTAACCGCAACAGTGGAGGATCTTACCAGCGCCCGAACAACAGCGTCACCCAGGATTCGGCAGCTAAGCCGAGTACTTCTAACGCATCAGTCCAAGGAGGAGGTCATAAAAGCAGTGGGAAGCTCTTTATGATGGACAAACAAGAAGCTCAGAACGATGCACATGTAGTTACCGGTACCTTTCTTGTTCATAATACACCGTCTTTTATTTTGTTTGACTCGGGGGCAACACACTCTTTCGTGTCTAGGAGTCATGCTTTGTCTAAGGGCTTGGGGGAGTTTTAACTTGTAAAAGATGATGTGTTTATACCTTCTGGACAGTCGGTGTCATGTGTTAAGTTGTATAGGGGTGTGTCTATGTTGGTTGGAGGGGTACACTTACCGGTTGACTTGCTAGAGTTTCCTATGGATGGGTTTGAGGTTATTGTCGGGATGGATTGGTTGGGTAAGTATGATGCCAAGATAGATTATCGGCAAAAGAAAGTGTGTTTAAAGGGTCCTAAGGGTATAAGGGTGTCTTACAAGGGTTTTGTTGTGAGACCTAAGTGTAAGTTCATCGCTATAATGACCTTAAAGTTGTGCTTGAGGAAGAAGTGTCCCTAGATTCTTTGTCAAGTGAGATATCTCTGAGTATAGCCGCAGACAGCTTCTGATATACCTGTGGTCGTGGAGTTTCATGATGTCTTTCCAGAAGAGATACCGGGATTGCCGCCAAAGAGAGATGTTGACTTCAACGTGGAGCTTAAACCGGGAACATGTCCTATATCTAAAGCACCATACCGTATGGCACCTAAGAAGCTAGCAGAGTTGAAGAAACAGTTATATGAGCTGTTAGACAAGGGTTATATCCGGCCAAGTGTGTCGCCATGGGGAGCTCCAGTTTTTTTTATAAAGAAGAAATATGGGAGCATCAGGCTATGTATCGACTACAGGAGCTTAACCATTTTACGGTGAAGAACAAGTATCCTTTGCCTAGGATTGATGATCTCTTTGACCAGCTGAGTGGAGCAGTGGTGTTCTCTAACATAGATCTGAGGTCATGTTATCACCAGTTGAGGATAGCAGATGAGGATATTCCCAAGATAAATTCCGGTCCCGTTATGGCCACTATGAGTATGTGGTAATGCCTTTTGGTTTGACTAATGCACTAGTAGCTTTCATGGATCGGATGAATCGGATTTTCAGTCCGGTTTTGGACAAGTTTGTGGTTGTCTTCATTGATGACATCTTTATGCCAAGCTATCTAAGTGTGAGTTCTGGTTAGAGGAGATGGCTTTTCTGGGTCATGTGATATCTAAAAAGGGGGTGTCCGTGGATCCTAGCAAGATTGAGGCAGTGACCAAGTGGGAATCACCGAAGAGTGTTGCTGAGGTTCGGAGTTTGTTGGGTCTGGCTGGTTACTACAGGAGGTTCGTCAAAGACTTTTCCACAATAACACGGCCTATGACTGCTTTGATGAGGAAAGAAACCATATTTTTTTGGGATGAGAGTTGTGAGACGGCGTTCCAGACCTTAAAGAAGCGTTTGACCATGGCTCCTATTCTAGCTTTGCCAGAGGGATGTGGGAACTTTGAAGTATATACCGATGCTTCAAAGAATGGTCTGGGTTGTGTTTTGATGCAGGATGGGAAGGTTATAGCTAATGCTTTGAGGCAACTAAAGCCATATGAGGAGAACTACCCTACTCATGTTTTGGAGCTGGGTACACTTGTCTTTGCTCTTAAGAATTGGGGGCACTACCTTTACGGGGCAACCTTTAAGGTGTATTCTACACTCAGAGGGAGCTTAACATGCGACAGAGACGATGGATGGAGCTGATTGGGGACTACGATATGGAGATCATCTATCACGAGGGTAAGGCTAACGTTGTTGCAGATGCTTTTAGTCGGAAGAGCGTTCATTCCCTATGTACATCTATGTCTTTGCTGAAGATGAGGGATGAGATGTCCAAGATAGGGATCTATATGATAAGGAAAGGGGATGCCATCGGGGATTTGACGATCGAGCGGGATTTATACGAGAACATCAAGAGTAAACAGGAGCTTGATCCTAAGATTCAAGAGTGGAAGTCTAGAGTGGAGAGTGGTACAATTTCCAGGTTTTCTATCCACGCAGACGGGAGTGTTCGCTTTGATGGGATATGGTGTGTTCCTGATGATGCAGATTTGAGGAGAGTGATCCTGACAGAGGCTCATTGCACTCCTTATTCGGTTCACCCAGGAGGTGACAAGCTATATAAAGACCTTAAGAAGACTTTTTGGTGGCCCAACATGATGAGGGATTTGGCTGAGTTCGTGGCTAGATGTTTGACCTGTAAGAGGGTCAGGGGTGAGCAGCGGAGACCACATGGTAAAATTCAATCCCTTGAGGTACCTGAGTGGAAGTGGGAGTCGATCTCTATGGACTTTATCGTGGGGTTACCTAGGACACAGCAAGGTAACAATATCATCTGGGTGATTGTTGTCCGGTTAACAAAGTAAGCTCATTTCGTTCCTATGAAGGATACCTGGTCTAAGATGCAGCTGGCCTTGGGTTACATGAGATATGTGGTCTGGTTACATGGTATCCCTAAGGATATAGTGTCTGACCGAGATGCGAGGTTTATATCCAAGTTTTGGCAAGAACTGCAGGACTTGATGGGTACTACCTTGAAGATGAGTACATCTTTTCATCCTGCAACTGATGGTCAGACTGAGAGGACTATCAAGACCTTGGAGGACATGTTGAGAGCATGTGCCATGGAATTTGGGGGAAGTTTGGAGGACAGATTGGATTTGATCGAGTTTTCTTACAACAACTGTTACCATAATAGCATCGGGATGACACCTTTCGAGACTTGCTCAAGTTGCTTTGATCGAGATTCTAGACCGCAAAGTACGCAAGATAAGGAATGGTGAGACCGTCTTGCTCGAGTTGCTTTGGTTGAATCATAATGTGGAAGAGGCCACATGGGAACCTGAGGAGGCGATGCGAGAGCGTTTTGCTAACCTTTTTTATCAGGTATGGTTGGTTATGGGGACGTAACCGTTGTCTTTTTAGGGGGGTAGGAGATGGTCGCTTGTGTGTTTTTGGGGTAGTTTGAGTCGAGTTAGTTGTGTTTTGTAACGTTTTGTGTTAGTATATTGTTTGGTATGTTGTGTCGGGAGATCGTTTAGTAGTAGTATGTTTTTGTAGAAGTGTGAACATCGAGGACGAAGTTCTTTTTAAGGGGGGAAGACCGTAATACCACGGTTTTCATAGGCTGGTACTCGACCGAGTATGGCCTACTCGGTCGAGTAAAGTGTGTTAGGTATTATATTTGGCTACTGCCCAGGAACACTCGGGCGAGTATGCTGAATACTCGACCGAGTGGAGGGTACTCGGCCAAGTATACTCTATACTCTACCCAGTATCCGGTTCGTCGGGTGTTGTTTCTACAGTTTGACTTGGAGATGATTAGGGCAATATATAGTTCACTAAACAGTTTCTAATTACGTTTTACAAAACCTAGAACATCCTACGACACTCTAATCACCTCTGAATCTCTCCTTTGTGTGTGGGTGATCATAGCAATTGCATTCTTTCCTTTGATTCATCGTCGGTAAGTTCTTGTCTTCATATTTTATGGTTTATATTTTATGGTTTATCTTTGATTATGAATTGGGGGTAATGGGGTTTGCATATAGTGATTGTGTTATGTGATTATTGATTAGGCGGAGACTTCGTAGAGGAGCCGTTCTAGATTGCTTGCTCGCATTCCTTGTTGTTGTGCTAAGGTAGGGTTTCCCTACTCAGTTCCTGATTAATTGATTTGAGATTTTGTTGTTTTTCGTAAGATTGTTTGTCTGGTGATCATCGTTGGAGTGTTGGTGCAATGTTGGTGTGATGATAGTGTTGGTGTTGTGATGATTGTGGTAAAGTCACTTGCGGGAGTGGCTTCACACCCTAGTTCTCCCTCCGTAGAACCCGCCATGGGAGGGGATGTGTACATTAATGGACATGGATATCGCTCGTTGATGAGCGGAACATAGGTGGGGATTGGCTGCGGTCCCCCACTGGCGGCGAGGATTACCTGTTGTGATGGGTAATCTGGCAGGGCTACACACATCGGTCTGTAGTCGGTTACTGTGTGAGGTCGGGAGACCGGAGGTGGAGGATGATCAGCTGGTTGCTTTATACGCTTGTCTTATTTTAACTATACAGTAACTGACCCCGTTGTGTTTTGTAAAATCTATGGTGATCCATTCGGGGATAGTGAACAGATTGTGACAGGTGATGCACTGATGAGCATGGGGTAGTCATGGGAGAGTTACCACGCAGATTAGTTATCACCGTCAAGAGTCTTAGCTGTCTTTTTGTAGTTTCTATTTTTGGTTAATACTTATGTTGGATTTTGAGACAATGTAACTTCTATAACTCTCGTACTTTAATAAATGTGTTGGGACTGTTGCTTTTGATATATACTAACCTCGGGCAACAGAGATGGTAACATTCTTTCATGCGAGGGTAGTCCTGGTAAGGTACCTTCGTATGAGGGGGTGTTACAAGGACATTGTTCCTTTAACCTTTCTCGTAATGCATCCATTTTATTCTCGCTTTCAATATAGCTCGGTTGACGCCGCAATTCCCTTAATCTTTTATTTTCTGCTTCTTCTGACAAATTACGATGCCTCTGCACCCATGGACCCACAATATTTGTACCTTGGTTAACGACCATAATTTTGGAACAAAATTAAAATTATAGAATCACCCACCAATAATGCAGTGTTGATTCAAACCCACCAATAATGGAACGTTGATTCAATAAAAAATAACTGAACCGTCCGTGCATTGGTCAAATCAAGAATAATGAGACATATTAGCCACGGCTTAAAAAATACCGTATGGTCAAACACTTAATTATTTTTTAATATCTTAAGTCGTATGGTCATATCTTACATTTATTTATCTTTTTAATATATTAAGTCTTATGGTCAAACAATTAATAAACGGTGCACGTTGAAGTTAGAACGTCACGATTGACAACGGTTGTAGGTGAACCGTTGTTAATGAACAAATTTACAATGGTCGTAGTTGTAGGTGAACCGTTGTTGATGAACCAATTGACAACGGTTGTAGGTGAACCGTTGTTGATGAACCAATTAACAACGGTTGCAGGTGAACCGTTGTTGATGAGTATTATGTAGCAGCAAAGTGGATCTTGATTACTGACTAATCTATGGAGTTCAAAAAATGGAAGCAAATCAAACAAGCATAACTCAACACTTTCAAAATGATGATTTCATTTAATTTTAAACCAAATACATTAAAGCATTTATCAGAAATCAAAAGATGTATAATAAGCCGGAACAACCCCGGTTAAGCGTAAAAAGCGCTTCTCAACCTGCCACCAATTACGCCACTTTGGTATACCACTAACTTCCGGGTCATTGGCTTTATATTTTGCAATAACAGATTGAATATATGCAAGGACACGACTTGCATGTGGAGATAAGGTTGGAAGAGAATAACTCAACATATCTCTGGCTGCAGCCAAGTTGCGAGTAATAGACAGACGAGGGTCTGAAGATGATGATGATGATGACGCTTGGTTAACAAGCCTGACTGCTTCACGCCTCTTAATCCAATAATTCCATTGATGTTCAAGGGATGCTTTGATTAATGGGTGTTGATCAGCGGGAAGCCCCGCGAGAACCTTCCTATCATCTGCAATCGTTTGTGTAAGCCATTCTTCGTTGTTGATAAAATTAGGGTTCATTGCCGTGTTGTTTCAAATTTGTGTAATGGGGATGAAACATTAAGATTTGATTAATGAATGTTAGTAAAGGATGCTTTAACATTTATAGTCACATTTATAATTTTTTTCAAAACCGTTGGTAATTAATTTAATTTAAAAGTTGACTTATTAACAAATATTTTAAACCTAGGTAACTTGCAATAAATAATTAGAAAATAAAATACATTACCACGTATATATTCAAGAAAAAGACATACATAACAAGAAATTAAAAGACGCGCGGTTTTAACAACGTTAATTAGAATAATAATAATAATAATTAATCAACATAATCAACTTGTAATTCCCCTGCGATTGAGATAAATATATGGAATTCAATATGTGGATTATTAGGAGGCACTTGTTGTGGCAAGCGAGGGTACTCGCTCGTTGTGGCAAGCGAGGTCTTGATAACATACCGCGACAGTTCGTAGTTGGCTTGAAAATGCAGGTCCGGGCGAAGAATAAACATCAAACGGACCAAATATATGATATATGGTACTGAGGAAGAGGCGCACCAAATATGGCCCCACAAATAACGAACTTATAACGAATATTCAAAAAATTAATTTGCAGGGAAACTGAGCAAGAGGCGCAGCAAGAGCTGCGTCTCTTGGAAGAGGCGCAGCACCTGCTGCGTCTTTTCCTAGATGTGGCTTTGTCTGGGTAAAAACCAGATAAAAGTCGTGTTTTATTCATAATTTCGAAACACAAATCCTCACAATACTCTCTCAAACTCCAACCATTTCTCGCCAAAATTTTATCAAAAGCTTGCATTTGCCATGACTAATCGAGGTATGTGTATTATCTTTGCATTAATCTTCCATATCTGAACAATTTGGATCGACAAATTAGGGTTTCCAACCCTAAAAATGTCAAAAATTTGGGGCTTTTCCCCCAAACGATTTTGCCTTACAAAATTGACTTGGTAGATGAATAATTGGCAATATAAGGATCATAACCATGTGTTCATTTCGAATTTTCGAAAATAGCCTTAGGATTGCCCATTTGTGATGAGACTCGATATTTAGAATCCTTGTATGATGGGTAAACTTCCTACCATTTCGGATTTTTGATTTGTGACGGCTTTTTCAGGACACTTTTCTAGGGCATAATCATCGTAATAATGAAATGCTGTCAAAATTCCGACTCGAACCCATGACCAGGCTTCAATTTAGACTTGACTTGACCCATACTACCACATGAACGGACGAGTTTGTGAGAAAACGGCTAAATATGGCGAGAAAAGAACGATTGCGGAGCTTTGAAAGTTCAAAAATCCCCTAACTAAGGCTTGTCGTCATTTCACACGGTCTAAATTCACTTTACTCTTGCAGGTGATGAGGCTTGTACGTCAGGGAGGGGTCCCATGGACGTGGATACCGTTCTTGACCCTTCTCGTACGCTCGAGGAGGCGTTAGAGCAGGTTTTACTACTGCAGTGGCAGCTGCTGAGGACGAGGTCGTCGAGGCGGAGGCTATTGAGGATGAGGAGGCCCCGAGGCGGGCCAACGTTGGACGAGGTGGTCGTCAACTGAGGGGAACACGCCAGTGGTCTGAGAGTTGGGACAATAGACACCTCATCTGGGTGGCGGGGGGTTACATGTTCTACAGGACGGTGAAGAGCTTGGTAATTTGAACTCATCAATCTTTCATTTATCTTCTTTTATTCTTATTTGATATTCCTTTTCTCTTTCATTCGAGCTAAAGATAGCTCTTGCTTCGAATCAAAATAGGAGGTCGGGAACATCAGGTCTTTCTCGGGCTACACAACGACAATGGAGTTTTACGGGAGGTTGTCGGCAGAGGAGCGGACCATCATCGAGCGGGGAGCGTTTGGCGCCTTGGTACGAGCTTGGAGGGACATCAAGGGAAGGAAGATTCGGGCTAACCTTAGCCTGGTTCGAGCTTTCCTTGATCGGTTTTGGGACACGACCTCTACCTTTCACATGCCTTTTAGCGAGGTCGGGGTCACATTGGAGGATTACGGCATGATTTCTGGCTTGCCGTGCGGGACCGAGGCTGTGGTGTGGCCGAAGACAACCATAAGGGTGGACTCGGCTGAGGCTAGGAGCTTGATCGGTTGGAACGTGATGCCGAAGGCTGCTGCGGTTCCCGGGTTGGTGCCGAGTTCCTACGTCCGGGATTATTTCGCTGGGAAGAGACCGACGATGGTGGTGATCGATGAAAGGGAGACAGCTCCTCCTCCTTGCACTGTAGAGTAGAGAGCTCGTATATGGCTCTGGTGGTTCTTGTCTTCCTTCCTCCCTTTCTGACTTGTGTGAACTAGGTCGTTATTGGGACTGGGTCACTGCTGGTTTTGCGGTCCTCATTCAATATATGAGGGACATGGTTCATCCGGAGCTGATGGAGAAGGGGACTTCTCCTGCCACTATTGGCCCTAGGCTGTTGCTGGAGGTATGAACGTTCTTTTCGTAACATGAAAGATCATTTCCTTTTCTTATCGAATCACGAAAGATCGTTATTGATTATCTTGTCCTGCAGGCGTGGGTGTACTCCTACTTTCCGAGTCTCGCGCCCAAGAGGACGGAGCCAGTGGAGAGAGCCTATCCCGTTGTGAGGGATTGGGTGATGTGTCGCACGAAGAGCCAGCTTTCGTTTCACGACGTTTGTTGACAGGACGTGAACGCTCTGCAGTTGGAGGGCGTGAGTACCTTCGACTCAGGTTTCTTTATTTGCTTCTTCAATTCTTTCTTTTATAACTGATCATAAGAATGGCCTCTTGTTTGTTTTTCATAGTGGGTGCGCAGGCCTTGGGTGGACTACACCGGCGTCCCACCTTTTGTACTTCGACCTAGGAGCTCGAGCCGGTTGCTTCTGAGGATGTCGATGGGTCACATGTGATACTTGGGCGAGCGTTTGACTCGTCACTGCTCTAGTGATGTCTTCCTCGGACGATGTTCAGGGCGCCTTCCGATGCTGAGAGGGAGGCAGACGTCGGTGGCGACGCCCTCCTTCTTCCTGTTGAGGACTACTCGGCGTTCCTCTACCGGAGGTTGGCGTACTGGCCAGTTGTGGTAGGTGCTTTATTCTTCTTTCGATTGTCTTGAAAACTGTTGGAATATGTGTCCTCCGACAATAATGCGATCACAACTGTCGATCATGATGATCACATGTTTAAATCTCATTTTTTTTTTAAGAATACATGTGGGATGTAATATTTTACAGTCAACTGGTCCACACATATCGGTAATGATTGGCTGACTAGAGTTTGACATTACTGTCATGCGACGGTGGTGATCAGTTGATCCCCTTAGGTCATACCTAAAGGGTAACACTCTTAATTGAATATTTAATTGATCGTATGACGATACGAGTTGATTAAATAACTTAAAATTGACTGACGATTTTGGAAGTGATATTTACGTGTCTCATTGTAATTTGATTAAATAAGATACGGTCTAAGTGATCAAATTGTTTTATTACTTAGATGAAATTATTATTTACGGAAACAACTGAAACTGAATGAATAATTTATTATAAATACAATATGTTGTGATTTATAAATTGGTAAGCCATTGTTGGTACAAGTAATTGTGAATTACTATGTTAATTTTTATAAGTGACATATTTTATTAATATGTTGATTTTTAATTGTTAAAAATACATTTTATATATAAGATGTCATGTAATATGTCACATGTGACATATTGACAAAATCACAAATAAAATGGACTCATCCATTTTATGTGTGTGTACCGAAATGGAGGGTGTATTAGGATAAAAATTGTGTTGATTATTTATAAGTGGAAAACATAATTATAAAACCTACACCTAGCCTTGCATGCCTATATTCTTGGTTAGAGAATCAAGGCCATGCATAGGGCACCCTTCCACACCCACCGGTTTTACCCTCTAAAGAGAATCAAACGGGTTCTTTTATTATTCATTCACATAATTCTAATTTTCTAGTGTAAGAAATAGAATTTTCTCTCAACATCTTAAGAAAAACTAGAGAAATAAAAACTCCAAAATCAGTCTCTCTTGGCCGAAAATACAAGAGACAAAACAATGGTTCTGGTCAATTTTAGTAAGATTAATATTGTTATAGTTCAAATAATATTAGTCTTTTAAGGGGTTATCTTGGGTATTCATCTTTGGGAGGGATTCTAAGCTTGAATCTTTGTTCATCCACATAAGGAAAGCTCAAGAACAAGTAAGAAGGAGATCTTACTTGTGCCCTTTGATCCGAAATTTTATAGTAAGGAAAACGATTTCTTCTCTATTCTTATTCATGTTTGCATGCATAAGATCTAAATTTAATTTTATGACTAAATTAATTGTAACTTATATGAATATGTTGTATAATGAGATTAATAATTTCTAACAAGTGGTATCAGAGCCTTAGGTTGTTTGCATGCAAATCGGTTATTGTTTTTCCGAGTTATACGATTAACAAATAAAACTTATAAATTTGTGTTTATTATGATATATCACGAAATTTATTATGCATGTTAAAGTTGCTGCTCCTAAAATGTTTTTAGGATATTTTGGTTTATTTATGGATTTTATTGTTCATTTTTATTAATAATGGCATTAAAATATGATTTTTAAGATTAAAATGTCATTTTTGGACTAAAAATAGCTAAACTTTAATTTTTTCAGTGGTTTTTGGATATGTTTTCACATATATTATATACTGATGGCCAGTAAATTTTCATAATAATATGAGTGTTATGCTCGAAATATGGTTTTTTCAATTTAAAATCGTATTTAAATTGATAAATAGGTTAATATTAGATATATTTCGAATCTGGTCATAGAACTTTAGTATGTTGTCACATGCAATTTTAGAAGATGTGTCTAAAATATTTGGCTATAATGAATTCTTTATGCATGATTTATGAATTTTTGATGAAAAATCACATAAATAGTGACTTTAATTAGTAAAAATTGCTAAAACATACTTATTGACTAAGGAAAAACGTCACATGTTGAATTTTATCACATATTTCAGATCTAAAAGTGAAAAGTTAAGAAAAATATTTTTTCCTCTTTTTTTATGGTAATAATTGAAAAATGGGATAAACCGCAACATTGTTTTTCTCGATAAATTTCGAAATTTTTAACCTAAGTTTTGAACATTATGAGTGTCATGGTATTTTTTCCAGAATGTTCATGAGTTTAAATATCAAATTTTGAATTTATTTGAAATTTTTATGATTTATTTGAATTTTATGACATAATATTGTAATTTTGAGTCCTTTTATGAACAATTTTAAGAAATATAAGTTAATTATTGTCAATATGTTAGTGGAGACTAATTTTGTGTCCTAAGAAGGTTACGGTAATTAACTTGTACATAAATATGAATTTATGTAATTATTGTGATTATAAAAGGTTAAATCACGCAAATCCGTAAAAACCGTTTAATATACGATATTGGCTCCTTAAAGGCGATTTAGCATAAAATTGGGCATGTTCTTACATATTATAATGCTTAATTTTATTTATGATTGTCATAATTTTATTTTTATGTAATTTTGAATTATGTAATTTTACTTAGTAGGGCCTTAGTTTTAATTGATATTACCCGAAATGTATGGGAATATCGATTCGGTTGTAATTTATTGTGATCTCGTATCACCGTTTTGTAATTTAATAGATTTATTTTATTTACAAATGTATAATAGGAATTTATGTAATTCATTTATAATTTTATTTATTACTTTGTAATTTCCCGGAGTTTCCATGGAGACGGTGTTACCTCGAGATGCGTGCCAAGACCGAAGTTCAAGGGACCAAAGGAGTTGGTTTCCGAATTTGTAATAGTTTTTATATTTACTATTTTAGGAAGGCCATACTAGGATTTTATTTTTATGCTTTGCATTTTATTTATTGCATGCATCGCTAAATCGCCATAACTAAAACATGCATTGTCATTTTTTATCGAGTTTATCGACCGTGTCAATTACAATTATCGTAGTTCACCGCTTTAGTTCACTTAAAACGTGATAGATAATAAATTGACATGACCTCTCGCTAAAACAAACAATTGAGACTTAGCCTTACCAAAAAGTAGAAACCATGAAAACCTATTTCGTGAGGGAGTGCACTCGGCCACACCGGAGTACAAACCTTGCTACGTAGGGGAAGTGGGTGATAAAAGTCTATCCACCGAATTTATATTAATAAAGGGTATTTCGGCACACCGTGCCCTAAGTTGATATAAGTTTGGATCATGGACACATTTATTCGAAATTTGGGTTGAACTCAACGAAAGTATTCACGACGATTTCCAGATGTTTTCCGGGCTAGAGATAAATATTAATGTAATTTTATTGACCAAGAGTTCTAAAAGTAGAATCGATTAAAAAGTTAATCCACCGAGTTATGTTAATAAAGGGTATTTCAGCACACCGTGCCCTGAGTTAATATGAATTTGGGTCTTGGAATCATTTATATTAGTTGGGTAGAGGTCACTATATAAATGCTCATATCTTGTTAATTTATTTACAAGTATGATATTAAAAAGACAAATGTTAATATTTCTTTTTCCTCCATACTTGTAGTTCATTACAATGAATCCATCAAACGCTACTACACCGATAACTATTGAATCTTGCCACAATGTTTTTGACGACGTTTGCTTCAACAATGATTTCGACACTACTAGAGAACTTCATTTTAGGATAGATTCTGATGGAAACCTAAACTTCATCACTTATTCTAAACCTCCTACTACTACTACAAGATCTCTTGTGAGCCAGTCTCAGGAAGACCGCCTCATAAAATCTATAGGATCTTTGTCTTTGGAAGAGAAAGATGCCAAAACTAGTGGGAGCTCAAGCAATCAAGTTCTTGCTTCTAAGGGCAAAAGGTTCAAGAAGAAGGGAAAGAAAGGTAAAAACTTCAAGCAAGTTGAAGATGAGTGCCATTATTGCTATGGCATGGGATATTGGCTTAGGAATTGTCCCGTATATTTGCGAAATATAAGAGAAGGAATCATCGTTCCAAAAGGTAAAATTCCTAAGGAAATTTATGTTATTGATGTAAATTATACTTCCACTACGACATGGGTACTGGATACCGGTTGTGGTTCTCACCTTTGTAATAATTTACAGGGGTTAAGAGACGTGAAGAGGCTTAGCAAAGGAGATGTGGATCTACGCCTTGGAAATGGAGCTCGAGTAGCGGCCAAATCCAAGGGAACTTATGTATTACCTTTGCCTAATGGATTTGAGTTGTATTTACATAACTGTTTTTATGTACCTACACTTTCTAAAAACATTATTTCTATCGCTATGTTCGACATGGACGGTTTTTGTTTTGTCATTAAGAACAATCGTTGTACTATTTCAAGGAACGACTTGGTTATAGGCCAAGCTCCTTCCATTAATGGCATTTATATTTTAGAAACCTCGATTCCGACTAATGACATCTACAACATTCAATCAAAGAAACTCAAATCAAGTGATCCAAATGAATCGTTCATTTGGCATTGTCGATTAGGTCACATAAACGAGAATCGCATCAAAAGATTAATTTCGACTAATGTGATTAAACCATTTGATTATCAATCATATGGAACATGCGAATATTGCCTTCTTGGAAAAATGACTCGAAATCCATTTAGTGGTAAAGGGACACGAGCAAGTGAACTATTGGGACTCATACATACCGATGTATGTGGACTAATGAGTATCACCGCTCGAGGAAATTATGACTACTTCATAACCTTCACCGATGACTTGAGTAGATATGGGTATATCTATTTAATGAAGCATAAAAGTGAAGCCTTTGAGAAATTCAAGGAATTTCAAAACGAAGTAGAGAACCAATTGAACAAAAGGATAAAGGCACTACGATCCAATCGTGGTGGAGAATATCATAGCCTTGAATTCCATTCACACATGAAAGGTTGTGGTATTATATCACAACTTACTCCACCCGGAAACCACAACTCAATGGTGTTGCCGAAAGGAGAAATCGAACCCTACTTGATATGGTTCGATCCATGATGAGTCAAACCGAGTTACCGAACTAGTTTTGGGGATTTACGATTCAAACCGCAATAAAATCTTTGAACGTAAGTCCAACCAAAGCAACTGAAAAGACTCCATATTAGATATGGAGAGGAAAGGTTCCAGTTCTATCCCATGTGAAAATTTGGGGTTGTGATGCTTATGTCAAAACAAAGTGTTTGTGTCTCGAGATGCTGTCTTCCTAGAAAGTGACTTTATTTCTAGGAGACAGAGTGGGAGAAATTTTGAACTTGATGAAGTTCAAGAGCCACAAACCGAGGTAGAGACGCAAGAAGATGTTCCTTCGTCGTCTAACGCAGTTGTCCCTTCTCCACTTAGAAGAACGGGCCGAGTTATTCGCCATCCCGATCGATATGTGGGACTTATCGAAGAAAATGGAACAATCGATGTGTTGCTTTTAGAAAGTGACGAGCCCGCCACCTACAAAGCCGCAATCTCTAGTCCAAATTCCTCCTTATGGCTTGAAGCTATGAAGTCCGAGATGGATTATATGCATGAAAACCATGTTTGGAACTTGGTGGATCTGGCTAAAGGGGCAAGACCTCTTCAATTCAAATGGATTTTCAAAGTCAAGAATGGCATAGAAGGACATGATGATGTCTAAAAAGCTAGGCTAGTGGCAAAAGGATTTACCCAAGTCCAAGGTCTCCATTATGATGAAACCTTCGCCCCCGTAGCCAAGCTTAGATCCATACGGATTTTGTTAGCGATTGCCGCATTTCATGATTATTTAATATGGCAAATGGATGTCAAAACCGCTTTTCTAAATGGGCATTTAGAAGACGAATTTACATGATACAACCCGAAGGTTTTGTTTATTCTAAAAATCCTAACAAAGTGTGCAAGCATAAGAGATCCATTTATGGTCTTAAGCAAGCATCTAGAAGTTGGAATCGTCGATTCGATCATGTGATAAAAGAGAATGGTTTCACTCGAAGTGTTGAGGAACCATGTTTATACATGAAATTTAGTGGGAGCAATGTTGTGTTCCTAATCTTGTATGTCGATGACATACTACTCATTGGAAATGACATTCCAATGTTGTCTTCTGTTAAGAAGTGGTTAGGTAACCATTTCCAAATGAAGGATTTAGGAGAGGCACAACGCATATTAGGTATTCAGATCTATAGAGATAGATCTAAGAGGATATTGGCACTAAGTCAAGAGTCTTATGTTGATAAGATTCTTCGACGTTTCAGCATGGACAAATCAAAAATGGGATTGGTACCTATGGTAACTGGGATGATATTGAGCAAGTCTCAATCACACTCCGAACCCCATGATGTTAAACGCATGAAGTTGATCCCTTATGCTTCCGCTGTTGGATCAATCATGTACGCCATGATATGCACACGTTATGATGTCTCGTATGCCTTGAGCAAGACTAGTAGATATCAAGGAAATCAAGGTGAGAGTCACTGGATAGCCGTCAAGAACATCCTTAAGTACTTGAGAAGAACTAAGGATTCTATCTTAGTGTTTGGAGGAGACATTGAGCTCCGTGTTAATGGTTACACGGACTCAAGTTTCCAAACGGATAGAGATGACATGAAATCACAAGCGGGTTTCGTTTTCATGATCAATGGTGGTGTCGTTAGCTAGAGAAGCTTCAAGGAAGCTGTGACTGCAGATTCAACAACGGAGGCTGAGTACATTGCAGCATCAGAAGCTGCCAAGGAAGCTGTGTGGATCAGGCAATTCACGGAAGGTCTAAGAGTAGTACCTACTGCCAATGATCCCATCACTCTCTATTGTGATAATAGTGGGACAATCTTCCAAGCTAAAGAGCCAAAGTCTAGTAATAGATCTACACATGTACTTAGAAAATATCATGTAATTAGAGATTTCATTGAAAGAAAGGAAATTGCGATATGTAAGGTTGGGACGGATGATAACATAGCTGATCCGCTCACCAAGCCTTTATTTCAGGCTAAGCATGAAGGACATGTTGCGTCCATGGGACTTAAACGTGTACCAAGTTTGTGTTAGATTTTGAAATGAAATAAAAGTGTTATTTTTGTTCATGTTCATAATCACATTTGTCTTTTATCTTTTCTTTATACATTGTTACATCCAAACGGGTTATAGTGACAATTGAAGCCCGTTAATGTGAACACGGATTAACATTGTATTCACCCGTAGTCACTTGTATGAGGTGACGTCTCAAAGTGACTAGAGTGTGATGCGATTGATGGCAAGTTCAAGTGCCATGGAGTCATGTGTGATGACTAGTCGATCACATAGGCAGACTGTTAGGAACACCTTGTCGGGCCTTATGACCGCTTATAGAGTTCTGGCTAATTTATATAGCATGGTCATGGCGAGAGCTACTATAGTATTCTAATGAGTCGATTCTTTTGACTAATGACTATTCGCCTAAGGTGACACAATTTCAGATTAACTTTGATTTATGTTACTACGACCTTCGTAAATGGGGTCAAATGGGCATATTTTGGGTTATGATGGCTGTGGCTAGTCGAAGGGAATAAGTGCAATAGGAATTTTCCACCCCTTGTCAGGGTTATAACAATATCTCACGGCCACTCGAGGAGTAATGAACTGGATATGCGTGGCCACGCTCGGAAGGTATCAATGGTAGATAAATCCGGTCAATCAGTTATTCTCCAGATTGAGGAAACCACTCTCGATATGATCACTTGCAAGTACGACCTGAAAGACACCTTGCATTGAGTGGGAGATAGTAATAGGACAAGAAAATTGGTGACGCACACTTGTCGAGGACAAGTGGGAGATTGTTGGAATATGTGTCCTCCGACAATAATGCGATCACAAATGTCGATCATGATGATCACATGTTTAAATCTCATTTTTTTTAAGAATACATGTGGGATGTAATATTTTACAGTCAACTGGTCCACACATATCGGTAATAATTGGCTGACTAGAGTATGATATTACTGTCGTGCGACGGTGGTGATCAGTTGATCCCCTTAGGTCATACCTAAAGGGTAACACTCTTAATTGAATATTTAATTGATCGTATGACGATACGAGTTGATTAAATTACTTAAAATTGACGGACGATTTTGGAAGTAATATTTACGCGTCTCATTGTAATTTGATTAAATAAGATACGATAAGTGATCAAATTCTTTTATTACTTAGATGAAATTATTGTTTACAGAAACAATTGAAACTGAATGAATAATTTATCATAAATACAAGATGTTGTGATTTATAAATTGGTAAACCATTTTTGGTACAAGTAATTGTGAATTACTATGTTAATTTTTATAATTGACATATTTTATTAATATGTTGATTTTTAATTGTTAAAAATACATTTTATATATAAGATGTCATGTAATATGTCACATGTGACATATTGACAAAAACACAAATAAAATGGACTCATCCATTTTATGTGTGTGTACCGAAATGGAGGGTGTATTAGGATAAAAATTGTGTTGGTTATTTATAAGTGGAAAACATAATTATAAAACCTACACCTAGCCTTGCATGCCTATATTCTTGGTTAGAGAATCAAGCCCATGCATAGGGCACCCTTCCACACCCACCGATTTTGCCCTCTAAAGAGAATCAAATGGGTTCTTTTATTATTCATTCACATAATTCTAATTTTCTAGTGTAAGAAATAGAATTTTCTCTCAACATCTTAAGAAAAACTAGAGAAATAATAACTCCGAAATCATTCTCTCTTGGCCGAAAATACAAGAGACAAAACAATGGTTTTGGGTCAGTTTTAGTAAGATTAATATTGTTCTAGTTCAAATAATATTAGTCTTTTAAGGGGTTATCTTGGGTATTCATCTTTGGGAGGGATTCTAAGCTTGAATCTTTGTTCATCCATATAAGGAAAGCTCTAGAACAAGTAAGAAGGAGATCTTACTTGTGTCCTTTGATCCGAAATTTTATAGTATGAAAAACGATTTCTTCTCTATTCTTATTCATGTTTGCATGCATAAGATCTAAATTTAATTTTATGACTAAATTAATTGTAACATATATGAATATGTTGTATAATGAGATTAATAATTTCTAACAAAAACATGATGAATGATCATCAATTAATGAAAACCATTTGAATTCTGCAGGAGGTTGAGGTGGCGGGCATCGAGCCCCTAGTGTACCCTGAGACCCTCGAGTATACTGATGCGACGGGGATGACGACGATCTCCGAGCTTCGCGACTTTGACGTGGCTGTGAGAGATGCTGGCCTGGACGAGTGGCAGCATCTTATTCGGAGGGTATTTTCCCCAATTTTTTAAATTTTTGTATAAGAACACATTTGTTTAAACTTATCGAATCATTGAGAATCCTTGTTTATTGGAATGTAGGTTACGCCATCCCGGTTCTTGGCTTTGTGGAGGGTAGCCAACCGGCTACGGGCTACTGCCATCGAGACACTTGCTGGCGGTCGAGGATGTCAGGTATGAACCTTCCGTTTATTTCGTTTTTGAATTTTTTAACTTTCTTTATGTTTGAAATGATTGACATGAGCCAATTCTTGTCGTTTGCAGAGGGAGCGTGACTTGGAGCGAGAGCTAGCCCAGTCCCAAGAGGAAACAGCTCGCCTGCTGAGGGAGCTAGAGGTCCGCGACGCCGAGATCGCTGTTCTCGAGGCGAGAGTTAACGAGTTGGGGGGCGACCAAAATTAGTTTGTTGCTTTTTTGGTGTTTTTGTTGTTGGTTGTACTTCACACACTTTTGTACATTTTAGGACCTTCATTTTGCACTTTATATACTTTGTTTCGGGCTCGAGCCCCCAGTTTGGTGTACATATTCCTTTTGGTTATATATATGATGGCCCGAGTGCCTTTGCTGCTGGGTTGTATGTTTGTACCTGCAGGTTACCTTTGAACAGGTTTGGTAGATGATGGTTTATGCCGTCATGCTGCTGACATTTACATAGAAATTGCACATAAAACACATATTCGTACATATGGCCTAAATTAGCGCAAGACAAAGACTCGAGAAAATACAAAAAATTTATCGAAAATGACCGGACGGAAAATTTTTTATCGAAAATGACCGGACGGTCGGGAGGGTTACCCCCTAAAAAAAATGAAAATAGAAACATATAAGTTATAAATGAAACGGGAGTGTGCTGAAATAAATAATTAAATTGGTGAAATGATTCCCAAAAAAAAAAGAAAATTAAAAAGAAATCGATAAGTATGCTGAAATGTCGACAATATGTCGATGTTGCTTCGAAATGGGTGCCCGTGGAATTAGGAAACTCGAAACATGATAATTTGACGGAATTACCAAAAATAATAACCCGTATGAATAGGAAATTATATTTTAAGGAATTAAAAAATATCCAACGCTGAAAATCACAGAAATACAGCTGAGGAAGAGTCGCAGCAGGAGCTGCGTCCCTTTGAAGAGGTGCAGCAGGTGCTGCGCCCTTTCCTCAGTGTGTCCGTCCTGACAAATTTTAGGAAACAACTTTTAGTATAAATATAGACATCGATGGAGGTTTTTTTCACATAAGTCTTCTGTCTTTCTCTGTCTTATTACATAAAAACTCTCTAATTAATCATACATCATAAATACTTTAGAAATCCGCCTCAAGGAATGGACAAACGAGTTCTCAAATGTGGAGAAACATGATATGGGTGCCTACAACTTTGGATCAATTTTGAGCTTCAAGCTAATTAAGGTTGTCAGACCATTTTTGGATGCTTGTCTTGAGTATTGGGACCCGAACTATCACGTATTTGCCTTTCCTGGAGTCGATATCTGCCCATTCCCTGAAGAAATTGCTGCAATTGGTGGTTGGGACCCGGAACATTTACCTGCTATACCCTCTACTTCTCAAGGGTATAAGAACAAATTCAGGGATTTGCTTGGATTGACAAGAGCTGAGGTTGACCGTCTTGTGACCTCAAAATGAGTCCGAATGCTGGATTTCATCGATCGATTCATAAATAGGTCAGATCCTACTATCTCCTATGTTGTGAGGCGGAGGGCATTCGGGTTTTGCCTATTGCATGTTTATGTCCTTCAAGGCCATGTTGATGAGGATATGAGAGGTGACCCTCGCTATTTGAGCCTACTTGAGCAGATGGAGCTGCGCAGGAGCCCAGCTTGCCTATGTTTAGGAGAGATCCTGTTCGGTTTAGATAACAGGGAAGCCAACCGCGACCTTCCTTATTTGGGAAGTCCCATCATTTTGCAGGTAAAAGAACACAATTTTTCCTTTTCCTTTTTTTTTCTTCTTTTTTTTCGATTCCAATACCTGCTTTTTGGTAGGTCTGGCTTATAGAGCGCTTGCGATTTATCGAGCCCCTAGTTAATGTTCCTGCTTATCATGCTCTCTCAATTGCAATGAGGACTAGGTTTTACATGGTGGACTTTAATCGAGTCTGCAACTACTGGGAGAACAAGCTAAGGAGAGAGGATGGTCCCTTGATTAGATGGATCGTACCATGGTGGCATCTCAAGTCTGTTACTGGAGTATAGTCCTTGTGTACGACCCCCATAGTCCAAGTGCCTTACCAGGACCACTCAGGTATAAAGCTGTTACGATCTCGGTTCCCCGAGGCAATGATAATCATAAGACAATAACGAAACAAACTTTAAATAGTATAAGTTTAGTGAAAGAATACAAATCAAAACCAAATGCTCAAAATATGGGTACATATTCTCCAAAACAACTGTCTAATCAACTAAATAAAAATGTCTGACAAACTACTAAAGCTACAGCGGAAGACTCTATCATCTAAAGGTGACACATCCCAGCTAGCCCATGTATCTTGACTCATACCTGCTCAACAACTGCTCACCATCCCCGAATGGATCACCACAGTTTTTAAAACAATAAACGGGGTCAGTACTAATCACTTAATTTATAAACTCAACAATACAACAATACAACAAACAACACAACTCAATCGTCACAGATGTACTCCGAACTCCATCACCAACTCCACAATACTGACTACACACTAAAGTGTGTAGCCCTGCCAGAGTACCCATCGCAACAGGTTACTTTTCGCCGCCAGTGGAGGACCGCAGCCGTCCCACCTAAGCCCCGCTCATCTCTGTCGAGCGATAAACCCAAATCCATTAATGTGCACATCCCTTCTGTGGTAGGTTCCACAGAAGGCGAATAATGGGCGTGAAGCCACTCCCGCAAGTGACTCCACTCAGCCAGGGATGCACTGCGAAGAACACAGACAGATACAATCAACCACAACTACTATCAACAATCAAAACCAACAACCGTCACAATACTCGTAAAATAATAATCAACAATCACAAAGCACAACCAACACATCATGTGACTAATAATGAGTAGAGAAACCCTACCTGGAAAGCAACATAGTCAGACGATCTCAAAAGCTGTTATCAAAAGGTGTCCTCTACGAATCCTCATCCTAACATAACATCACATATATCACGAACCACACAAAAGTAACACAAATCCCCAATTCCCAAAATTAGGATTTAACGAAACTTAATTAAATATAACAAATTCGGTACGTAGATCTTACCCTCGACTCAAGGATCACAAAGATGTAAAGAAAGGTGAATTCCGACCTTCCAAGCTCCGAGATTTGTCAATAATGCGATGAATGCGAAGTACGTAGGTTGAAATCTCTTTTTCAAAGTAATTAAGTTTGTAAAGCGTATTTTGAAAGTGACGGAAGTGTTTATATATTAATTCGCATTATTAACAAAACCCGACAAAACATTACTCGTAAACCAGGCTACTCGATCGAGTAACTGACGTACTCGATCGAGTGTCGCCTACTCGATCGAGTACCAAGGCTACTCGATCGAGTACCCTATAGGTCAGAAACTATTTTAAATCGCAAAACACCCTTACTCGATAGAGTAAGGCCCACTCGATAGAGTACCCTGAGACTCATAAAACCGTAGTATTACAGCCTTTCCTCCTTAAAAAGAACTTCGTCCCCGAAGTTCAAACCACAACAAAATAAAGACATACTACTACACTTCCGACACAACAACTAAAACAAAACTCAACATAAAAACATGCTACTAACCAAACTCAACCCGACTCCACCCCACCAAAACATACCGACACATACCGACAGAACACCAAAAAGGGTATAAAAACTCTTAAAAACTCTTTGCGATCATCTCCTTGTTAGAAAATATTAATCTCATTATTTAACATATTCATATATGTGACATTTAATTTAGTCATAAAATTAAATTTAGATCTTATGCATGCAAACATGAATAAGAATAGAGAAGAAATCGTTTTCCTTACAATAAAATTTCGGATCAAAGGGCGCAAGTAAGATCTCTTTCTTACTTGTTCTTGAGCTTTCCTTATATGGATGAACAAAGATTCAAGCTTAGAATCCCTCCCAAAGATGAATACCCAATATAACCTCTTAAAAGACTAATATTATTTGAACTAGAACAATATTAATCTTACTAAAATTGGCCCAAAAATTTGTATGTTCTCTTGAATAAAATCGGCCAAGAGAGAAGGATTTTGGAGATTTTATTTCTCTAGTTTTTCATAAGATGTTGAGAGAAAATTCCATTTCTTACACTAGAAAATTAGAATTGTATGAATGAATAATAAAAGAACCCATTTGATTCTCTTAGAAGGAAAAACCGGTGGGTGTGGGAAGGGTGCCCTATGCATGGGCTTGATTCTCTAACCAAGAATATAGGCATGCAAGGCTAGTCCCTAGAGGTAATAATCATGTTCCTATTTAAAATAAAAACACAATATTAATCCTCATACTCCCTCGATTATTTCGGTCCATATAAGATAAAATGGGTTCCATTTTATCTTTGTCAATTTTATCAATTGTCACATGTCACAAGTCATGTAAAATTGTCATGCATTTTTAACATATTAAAAATCAACGTATTAATAAAAATACATCATGTACAAAATCGACTTAGTAATTCATAATTACTTGTACCAAAACGGTTTACCAATTATAAATCACAACATCTTGTATTTATAATAAAATATTCATTCAGCTTTAATTGTTTCGTAAATATTTTTATCTAAGTAGTAAAACAATTTGATTACTTAGACCGTATCTTATTTAATCGAATTACAATAAGATACATCAATAATACTCACAAAATCGTCCGTCAATTTTAAGCAATTTATTTAACTCGTATCGTCATACGATCAGTTAAATATTCAATTAAGAGTGTTACCCTTTAGGTATGACCTAAGGGGATCAACTGATCACCACCGTCACACGATAGTAATGTCAAACTCTAGTCAGCCAATCATTACCGATATGTGTGGACCAGTTGACTGTAAAATATTACATCCCACATGTATTCTTAAAAATGAGATTTAAACATATGATCATCATGATCGACAGTTGTGATCGCATTATTGTCGGAGGACACATATTCCAACAATCTCCCACGTGTCCTCGACAAGTGTGCTTCACCAATTCTCTTGTCCTATTATTATCTCCCACTCAATGCAAGGTGTCTTTCAGGTCGTATTTGCAAGTGATCATGCCGAGAGTGGTTTCCTCGATCTGGAGAATAACTGATTGACCGGAATTATCTACCATAGATACCTTCCGAGAATGGCCACGCATTTCCAGTTCATTACTCCTCGAGTGGCCCTGAGATATTATTATAACCCTGACAAAGGGGTGGAAAATTCCTATCTCACTTATTCCCTTCGACTAGCCACAACCATCATAACCCAAAATATGCCCATTTGACCCCATTTACGAAGGTCGTAGTAACATAAATAAAAGTTAATCTGAAAATGTGCCACCTTAGGCGAACAGTCTTTTGTCAAAAGAATCGACTCATTAGAATAATATAGTAGCTCTCGCCATGACCAGGCTATATAAATTTGCTAGAACTCTATAAGCGGTCATAAGGCCCGACAAAGTGTTCCTAACAGTCTGCCTATGTGATCGACTAGTCATTCTCATATGACTCCATGGCACTTGAACTTGCCATCAATCGCATCACACTCTAGTCACTTCGAGACGTCACCTCATACAAGTGACTATGGGCGAATACAATGTTAATCCGTGTTCACTTTAACAGGGTTCAATTGTCACTACAACCCGTTTGGATGTAACAATGTATAATAAAAAGATAAAAGACAAATGTGATTATGAACATGAACAAAACTAACACTTTTATTTCATTTCGAAATCTAACACAAACTTGGTACACGTTTAAGTCCCATGGACGCAACATGTCCATCATGCTTAGCCTGCGATAAAGGCTTGGTGAGCGGATCAGCTATGTTATCATCCGTCCCAACCTTACATATCGCAATTTCCTTTCTTTCAATGAAATCTCTAATTACATGATATTTTCTAAGTACATGTCTAGATCTATTACTAGACTTTGGCTCTTTAGAATGGAAGATTCTCCCACTATTATCACAATATAGAGTGATGGGATCATTGGCAGTAGGTACTACTCTTAGACCTTCCGTGAATTGCCTGATCCACACAGCTTCCTTGGCAGCTTCTAATGCTGCAATGTACTCAGCCTCCGTTGTTGAATCATGATCCACGACTTCCTTGAAGCTTCTCCAGCTAACGGCACCACATTGAGCATGAAAACGAAACCAGCTTGTAATTTCATGTCATCTCTATCCGTTTGGAAACTTGAGTCCGTGTAACCATTAACACGGAGCTCAGTGATGTGACCATAATTAGCGCATATTTAGCTCCCGAATTAGCCTTGTTCCCATGCTTTTTAGTGCATATTTGGGTCATTTATTGTCTTTAGTTCTTTGTTTTGCATATTCTTTGAGATTTTGATCCCTTGGTAGGAATGGAGTGCAAATCTTGCATTTTCATGGCAAAACGAGACTAAATTGATTGAATTCAATGACTAAGCATCAAGGAGAGACAAGATTAGAAGGCCTTCGTACATATTATAGTAGATGAGCAATGTTAAGAAAGGATCCTTGAGTCCCCAAGGAATTTATGAACAAAAGGGAAGAAAAGAAGAAGAAATGTTGCTGAAGAACAATCCGTGCGGATTGTCTACAATCCGGCCGTCCTCCACATGCACAATCCGTGCGGTTTCATCCCAAGACGCTCGGGTTTGCCATCACCAGAATCTGTCCGGATTCCTCCAAAACCGCCCGTGTTCCACCGCCAGAATCCGCCCGTCCCGACTCCAAAACGCACGGATTCCTGTACAGGGCAATCTCGTCTTCTCCAAGCTACAAAGAAAGAAGCCCTTCCTTCGAAAAATACCGGCTCCTCCCTGCTTAATCTAAAAAGTGTAATTACTAGTTTAGCCCTTAGTTAACCCTAATGCATGCCCCTAATTTCCACTATAAATACCCCATTAGTCTAATTAGAAGAGCATGTTCTTCTTATCAATAATTAGAGTAGTTAATATCAATGAAATCTCCCTTTAGTATTGTAATCAACAATTAATCAAGTTCTAATACAAGTTTTATTTCCTTAATCTCTCTTTTGTTCATCCTTTATTTTGGGTAATTGAAGATTATTTGGGTTATTATTGGGAGATTGACAACCTCTCAATCAAGCATCAAGTACTTCTTTTATCTTTGCTTTATTATTGGAATCATTAGTAGGTATAATTCTCTTAATCCCTCTTTAATTATTGTTAATTACTTTCAATTATTCATCATGTTTCCTTTTGTTGGTATGATTGACAACCTTGCTAGCATGATCAACATGATAATGAGTGAGTAGTCTCTTAGCTAGGGTTAATGGGTGATTAGGGGAAACCAACATGGGGAATGATTCATGCTTAATTTAATATGCTTTCATGGTTTATTTTCTTGCTTGTTTTGATCTCAACTCATGCACATGTTATGTTTGATGAAATGCTAAGGCTATGAATCCTTGCATTTACCACCATCTCCTATCTTTTCAATGAGACTTGTAAGACATAACCCAACTCGAGTCTCATTCGACCATGCATGTTGTTGAGTAGGGAAGACTAAGTCGACTTGTAGGTGTTGTACAATCTAATCGATTCGGCTCCGGGACCCAAACTTTCCTAGGGTTTTAAGATATAACCCAACTCAATCCATCACAACAATAATTGCTTGCTTATAATTTGAGAACATGTTTGTATGATTGATACGTGCATTTTATATAGTCTTTTTAGCCTATTTTATGCACGTATTTCTATGCTTTTATCGTGGTTTTATGCTACGAAATGCCCCGAATATGCTACTTTGGTGTATTTTGTCTTAATTGCAGGAATGGACCAATAAGTAGTGGATTCAAGCCTAAAACATGTCCCTACGCATGCATTTAGGAGATGAGTTGAGTTAGAGCGGAAATGAAGCTATTTTGAGATGCGCATTGGAGTAAGGAAGTTAGGCGAGCCAAGAGAGTGCTTCAATTTGCTAGTTCCTGCTTGTAAGAGCCATATCTCGAGTTCTACAACAGTTATTAAGGTGATTCCAGTTGGAGGTGAAAGATTATCCTCTTAGCTTTCCAACGCCACCAACCACGCCCTATTTGTCCAAGTAACGAAGGAATGGCAGCCGTTTGAAGTTCAGTGCGCGAAGCAGGAATTACGCGCTGAGAAGTGCTCGATCGAGAACTATTTCTATTCGATCGAGAGCCCATTTGCTCGATCGAGAGCTACTTCTTCTCGATCGAGTGATTAAAGAGAAAGAAGTCTTCGATCGAGAGGAATTGTTCTTGATCAAGAGGAATGCTAAGGAATAATACTCGATCGAGAGCCTTAAGTGCTCGATCGAGCAACAATCTTTGACGGGCTTGGACTTTTTAGTTAATTTCCGTCTATTAGGTTTAGCTAATCCTATTTTCTTATAAATAGGAAGTCAGTATGTCATTGTAAAACATCTATCACACACACACTTTACTTCGTTCCTTTTCTCTCTGGTTCGGATATACTGCTACTGTTACTTTGGTTCTTCTTTTCCGGATCTTTTAAATTCAGTAATTCTTTCTTCCTTTCTCTCCTTTTAACTTAATGTTTATTATTCTTATTTCCTTTATGCTTGTTTCCCTCATTTACATGTCTAGCTAAATCCCCTTAGTATGTTAGGATTAGGGAAGCCGTGGTAGCGATGTTTTAATTGACTTATATAGATTAGTCTTGCGATAGGAATTGTATTAGGCAATTTAATTGTTATCCGGTCGAATGAATGCATGCAGGAGACCATAAACTTAGTTAACCCCGACCTAGATCGAAAGATTGGAAGGGAAGGCTTGCTTAATTACAATAGGGTATTGCAGTGAGGGCGAAAGTTAAGCTGTTTACGCTCTAGGGCGGTTTAAGGACCGAAAGGTGATGACCATAGCTCTTCTTATCAATAGTCTAATCGCCTTAGTATTCCCGATAGTATAAGATCTGATAGCTGCCACGGTAGACCGACTCCTAGCATACTTCCTTTCTCTTATTTTTAATTTCCTTTATTCCCTTCTCTTGCCTTTAGTTTCAGTAGTTTAGTTAGTTCACAATCAATTCAAAACCCCCATTTCGTGACACCCGACGGACCGAATTAGACAGGATAGATAGCAACTTAGCCTCCCTGTGGAGATCGACCCTACTTGCCGCTGACTTCTGTTAGCAGTAATCTAGGTATTTTATTTTTGGTGTAGAAACGACCGCATCAAATTTTGGCGCCGTTGCCGGGGAGGCGACGCTTTTTATCTGTTTTATTTTGTTTGTCCTTTCACCTCAAGGGAAGACTAAGTACCTTGAGGCTGTTCTTATCTTTCTCTTTTAGTGCTGTTTTGATAGGTCTACAGGTTTGTTAAACAGGCTACTGAGGGAGATTATCGAAGGGAAGGCTTGAGTACCTTCGATCCCTCTTGCCAAGATGACATCTGTCTCCCAACTAATTGCTCAGTTTGAAGCCCAAGCTGAGAAACCTGCTAGTTGGGAAAGGAAGAAATCTTGGGGATGTGGTATACAGAAAAAAGAAATCGCGGAGCTGAAATCCTTAATTCTAGAATATGATAGACATATGGATGCTCAAGTCACTGAGCTGCAGTCTGAAATTGCTCGGTTAACAGCTGGGTTGAATGATCGACAACAAGAAGAGGTGTACTTGACCAAGAGCGGTTTTTCCCATGAAGAACCCGCGTTGCCCAATGCTGAAAATGATTTCTATATTTCGGATGAGGACTTTCTATCGTATTTCCAGAGTGTATGCGGGGATGTCAGCACTGTACAGGAAGAATCACTCGATCGAGTGACTTATAATGGTCGATCGAGTGAATTTCCAGAAGACAGTCCTCGATCGAGTAATATCTCTTCTCGATCGAGTGAAGTGCAGAAGGATAGTCCTCGATCGAGTGATTTTGTTACTCGATCGAGTGAGATGCGGGAGGAAAGTGGTCGATCGAGTGATTATTCTGCTCGATCGACTGAATTGGCCATTGGGAGCTTTAATTCGTCACTTGGGTTCATATTGGATGACGAGTTTGACGATGATGAAGGTTACGGTGACCCTCCCTTATTCACAAAAGTCGGATACACTTGAAGTCTGCGATTTACGGGATGGATTCCACGAGGAGGTTGATGAAGAAGCGGTGAGACGGTATTTGCTCCTAGCACGGATGAGGTATTACATTCTTTTGGCAGTGATTCCGTGGTTGAAAGCAACCAACCTGAGGTAGTAAACGATAATTTTATTATTGTTCGTTTTAATAGTATATTGCCTCGTTTGACTCGCGCTATTCCTTTTAATGCTATACCCTCTCTCATGTGGTCGATTAATTTAAAGATTTTTCACCGTCCTCATCATTTCAAAACTGTTAATCTGAAACGATACCCTACTTTATTGACAATTGCTCCCGCGCTCCTTTATTTTGTGGATAAATTTAGGAGCTCACATAGGAAATTTGTTAGCCTTAAATGCTTACATATTTTTATTTCCTATTTCTGTATTCCACTTTGGTGCTACTTATGCTGTTGTGTAGCACATGCGCAGCTATTTGACAAAGTTCTTTGCGCGCTTTGAGCTGTTTTGATTGTGATTAGTTTGAGTGGCTCGAAGAAAAGAAGGTCGAGCTGGGACTGATCTGAAGCTAGCGCTATCCGGGAGGCAACCCGGCGATTTTATTTTGCTTTTTATTTTATTTCAGTTGTAATAAATGGTTTTTACACCATAGACTATCTCAGTATGCTTGTTTTTGTCAGTTGCGGGCTGTTTTCATTGCGTTTGCAGGAATTACATTGAGGATTACTCGATCGAGTGGTTTTTCTACTCGATCGAGCACTGTAGCTGATGGATTCACTCGATCGAGTGATTAACCCACTCGATCGACCACCTGCAAGATGAAAACTACTCGATCGACTGGTATCTTCCTCGATCGAGCAGTTTTTGAGCGCCCATGTTACTCGATCAGCCACTATTCCTCTTGATCGAGTGTTATTGACTTGGATTAGCTTCCTGAGACGGTTTTCCGGGCCCTTAGCAACCTCCCATTTCATGGTCGGTTTGGGGAGGTCCCCTTATTCGCGCATTTTGTGAGTTTTTCCGCTTTTACTCTCTTTCTCTTTAGTTTGCATTTAATTTCCATGTTTTGGTACAATGGGGGCATTGTACGGTTTGGTTTGGGGAGGTTATGCATCCATATCTTTGTCTGCATATTGTTTTTATTGCATTTCAGTTATCACATTTAATTTATATTGCATTGTTGTTTATTTTCTATAAAATTCATAAAATTCAATAAAAATTTGAAAAATTGTTGAAAATTTCAAATTGTTGAAAATTTCAAAAATTTCACGTTTATTTTAGCATGTAGGTTGAGTCGGAACGGTCGATTTCCATGATGAAATTGCACCGCGATTGTCTTTTTGCTTAAGCCTTGCAATAAACTGTTATCTTATTAGCTTTGTCTTATTGCATATCTACGAGTTAATGTTTAAATTTAGCTGAACGAATAGACTTGACCTATAATTTTTGGCAACCTACTTATAATTTCTAAGATTTAGAGCCTTATAAACTGGTGTCATTCATGACCAGTTCATGTAGGATTGTGAGTAGTTACTCCTTGCATAACATGTATCATCAATTTGCACGTGTATGAAATTCAATTGCTTTTTGCCGTCATACGTTCGGGTTAGTGGTTGGTGTCACATGCAGGGAGGTGCTTACATTTTCCCTTTCTTTCATTTTTACCCATTTAACTCCACATTAGCCAAATTTGCCAGTTGACCCTTTAGCTACATCCAAATTTAGCCTGCCTTGTCAAGCTAGTTTAGATTGTTCTGCGGTATACTGTTTATTGTATCAAATTTTGGCGCGTATTCTGTTGATTTGGAGTTGGTAGAAAAGAAAAAAGAGGATGAATTGAGGAAAGGTTGATGAAAAAAGACGAGAAAAAGAAAAAAAAGAGATGAAAAATGAAAAAAACAAAAAATTCGAAGAAAAGAAAAAGAAACCGAGAAAAATGAAAAAATGTAGAAAGAGAAGAAAATTAAGAAAAAAAAAGATGTTGTTTGTTAGTCGGTTTCTACTCCTATGTTCTATCTTACATAATTTGAGGAGTATTATCAGTTTGGTTTGGTGAGATTTTATGCCAAATGAAGGGCATGTGCTTAATTCATAATTGCTTAAGAATCGGATGTTGATATATGGTTTTGTTTAGGTACTAGCTTGGCCGCCTATACCTCCACATTCCCATAAATGCTTTGCCTTTTCTTACCCATTGCCTCACTTTACCATATTTTTGTAAGCCCTCGGCTGTGACAGGACCTTGTTTGGTTGGAATGTATGTTCGGTAGTTAGAATTGTCTATCATATTAGTTGCATGCATGTTTATGTGGGTCGTAGTCTAGGTGAGCGACTATTCTTCTTTCTCTCTTCTACATATATATGTTCACCCTTTGATTCATGAGAGAAGAGTGACCCGTGAGAGTCCGATTTTAAAGGTCTTGCAAGGTCGACGGTTTAGCTTTGTTTATAAACATCCTATAACTCGTTTGCATTTGACTGTCTTGCTATAAGTACTTAGTTAGCTTGCATTAAATTGGCTTAAATGAGCATTTGTAGCTAGCTCTGAGTTATCTTTTTCCGTTCCTTTAGTTGCATTTTAGTTTACTCGGGGACGAGTAAAGGTTTGGTTTGGGGAGATTTGATACGTGCATTTTATATAGTCTTTTTAGCCTATTTTATGCACGTATTTCTATGCTTTTATCGTGGTTTTATGCTACGAAATGCCCCGAATATGCTACTTTGGTGTATTTTGTCTTAATTGCAGGAATGGACCAATAAGTAGTGGATTCAAGCCTAAAACATGTCCCTACGCATGCATTTAGGAGATGAGTTGAGTTAGAGCGGAAATGAAGCTATTTTGAGATGCGCATTGGAGTAAGGAAGTTAGGCGAGCCAAGAGAGTGCTTCAATTTGCTAATTCCTGCTTATAAGAGCCATATCTCGAGTTCTACAACAGTTATTAAGGTGATTCCAGTTGGAGGTGAAATATTATCCTCTTAGCTTTCCAACGCCACCAACCACGCCCTATTTGTCCAAGTAACGAAGGAATGGCAGCCGTTTGAAGTTCAGTGCGCGAAGCAGGAATTACGCGCTGAGAAGTGCTCGATCGAGAACTATTTCTATTCGATCGAGAGCCCATTTGCTCGATCGAGAGCTACTTCTTCTCTATCGAGTGATTAAAGAGAAAGAAGTCTTCGATCGAGAGGAATTGTTCTTGATCAAGAGGAATGCTAAGGAATAATACTCGATCGAGAGCCTTAAGTGCTCGATCGAGCAACAATCTTTGACGGGCTTGGACTTTTTAGTTAATTTCCGTCTATTAGGTTTAGCTAATCCTATTTTCTTATAAATAGGAAGTCAGTATGTCATTGTAAAACATCTATCACACACACACTTTACTTCGTTCCTTTTCTCTCTGGTTCGGATATACTGCTACTGTTACTTTGGTTCTTCTTTTCCGGATCTTTTAAATTCAGTAATTCTTTCTTCCTTTCTCTCCTTTTAACTTAATGTTTATTATTCTTATTTCCTTTATGCTTGTTTCCCTCATTTCCATGTCTAGCTAAATCCCCTTAGTATGTTAGGATTAGGGAAGCCGTGGTAGCGATGTTTTAATTGACTTATATAGATTAGTCTTGCGATAGGAATTGTATTAGGCAATTTAATTGTTATCCGGTCGAATGAATGCATGCAGGAGACCATAAACTTAGTTAACCCCGACCTAGATCGAAAGATTGGAAGGGAAGGCTTGCTTAATTACAATAGGGTATTGCAGTGAGGGCGAAAGTTAAGCTGTTTACGCTCTAGGGCGGTTTAAGGACCGAAAGGTGATGACCATAGCTCTTCTTATCAATAGTCTAATCGCCTTAGTATTCCCGATAGTATAAGATCTGATAGCTGCCACGGTAGACCGACTCCTAGCATACTTCCTTTCTCTTATTTTTAATTTCCTTTATTCCCTTCTCTTGCCTTTAGTTTCAGTAGTTTAGTTAGTTCACAATCAATTCAAAACCCCCATTTCTGTGACACCCTGACAGACCGAATTAGACAGATAGATAGCAACTTAGCCTCCCTGTGGAGATCGACCCTACTTGCTGCTAGCTTCTGTTAGTTGTATTTAGGTTTATTTTTGGTACATAACGACAGTATCAATGATCAATTCCCATGAATCCCCTATGACCCCATGACACCCTAGTGCTTTTTATTAATTGTTTACACCCCTTTTAATTCATCTTGCTTGTTTATTTCCATTGCTATTTTAGTTTAGTGACCTTATACATCAACCCAAATTGTGACACCCCTAAGACACCACTAGTTGCAATAGAAATCTTATTTCAATACCCGTCCCTTGCGATCCGACCTTTACTTGCCTCTTTACTAATTGTAGAGTTGTTTGTGAAGCTATAAATTATGTTTTGATTCGGACGTGACCCAACGACCACATCTATTTAATTGTGAACACGAAACGGACCGATCAAAAATGGCGCCGTTGCCGGGGACGGTGTTTACTTGATTTAGATTTTATTTTATTGTTATTAGTTGTGTCTTTCTTCGCCTTGGGGAAGTAAAACTCCTCAAGGTTTGTTCTAATTGTTTTCAAGTTGTTTGATGTTTTGCATGTCTAGAAGGTCACAAGGTGATTTGTTACCTTTTGACCGTGAAATTGAAAGAACCTTGACGAACAATAGGATATTTGCTAGGAGGAATTTGAGAGGTATTAGTGAGGTTGTTCAACCAACTATTGAGTTCATCAACCCTTTTGCAAGAGAAGGGGAAGAGAACCCATTACAAAATACCCCACAAAATCAACCTACAATTCCTAAATTTTCGTCACATTTCGTACCCACCGAGGAGAACCTACCCAATGGAACTCCCACACCACAACATCTAACCGGAAATTTTATTGCCAAATCCGCCTTTATCCAATCAGTCGAAAGGAGCCAATTTGGGGGGATGCCTAGTGAAGACCCTCATTCTCATATGGAAACCTTTTGTGACTACTGTGATGCGATTTCTCAAACCGGTGTGACTCAAGACCAAATTCGATGGGTCTTATTTCCTTTTTCTCTAATCGGCACCGCGAAACAATTGTTGAAGGGCCTTGACAAGGCCACTCTCGGAATAGATTCTTGGAAGAAGTTGGCTCTAGCTTTCTACAAAAAGTTCTACCCACCGGGAAAGACTAACATGCTAAGAGCTCAAATTACGGGTTTTAAGCAAAGGGATGAAGAATCTTTGTATGAAGCTTGGGAGCGGTTTAAGGGAATTTGTCGCTCATGTCCTCACCATGGACTTAGCGAATGGTTCTTGGTACAACAATTTTGGAACGGTTTATATGAAGATTCAAGGAACATTTTCAACATGGGATCAAATAGAATGTTCACCGAAGTTGATGACAATCAAACATGGAACAAGATTGAGGAAATGGCGGTCCATAACTCACAATATAGTAGACCTCGCAAGGCTACTAGAGGAGGAAGTCATGAAGTGGACTCCGTTACGCAATTGGGTACTCAACTTAGTGCTCACATTGACACAATCAATTTGAAGTTTGAACAAGCTATGGCTAAACTTGAAGAAGCCTCAAAATCACCAAAGCATCATGTTAATGCCATAACGGCATCCTCATCAATCCCAAGTGGGATATGTGAGAATTGTGGAACTTTGGGACATGACCAAAGTGAATGTAGGGGAACAAATGAACAAGTGAATGCTTTCCAAGCATACAAGAGTGGTACCCCTTATTCCAACTATTACAATGAAAACACCAAGTTTCACCCAAATCTCTCATACAAAAGCCAAAATGTTCAAAATCCTCAAACAACTTACACTCCACCTCCCATGAGAAACCAAAATCAAAGACCCTTTTACAACCAAAACCAAGGTTACCAAAATCAAAATCCATACAATCACCAAAATGACCAAGGTTTTGATGTTCAAAAAGCGGTCCTCCAAATGCAAAAGAATCAACAAGAGTTTTTCACTCAAATGCAAAAAGATAGTCAAGCAAAGGAAACCACCATCAAAAACATTCTAGCTCACACCAAGGTGTTGGAAACACAATTGACTCAACTAGCATCTTCAAGCTCACAAAGACAAAAGGGGCAATTACCACCTCAGGTAATCCCCCAAGACATGAAACGGTTAGTGCCATTCACTTGAGAAGTGGTACAAGGTATGAAGCACCGAAGAAGCAAGTTAAGGATGAAGTTGTGGAAGCTAGTGATAAGGAAGAAATTGTGCAAAACTCCAAAGATGGAGAATCATCAAAAGAAGAAATTTCAAAGAGAAATGAAGACAAGGTCAAGGAGAAGGAGCCCATTGTGATTAGACTTCCTTTTCCAAGTCGTCAAGCCAAGCCCAAATTTGATGACCAACTTGGAAAGTTTATGGAAATTGTGAAGAATTTGGAAGTCTCAATTCCCTTCACGGAATTAATCAATCACGTGCCGACCTATGCCAAATACATGAAAGACATCATCACAAAGAAGAAATCGATCCGGAAACTTGAGACTATCGCCTTCACTAAGGTTAGTAGTGCAATACTTCAAGGGAGTTCACCTCCAAAACTAAAGGATCCGGGAAGCTTCTCAATACCGTGTACCATTGGCGACACCACGATCAACAAAGCCTTATGTGATCTAGGGGCTAGTGTGAGTGTTATGCCGTACTCGGTAAGTAAAAGGTTGGGGATGGGAGAGCTTAAATGTACCAATATCACACTCCAAATGGCCGATAGATCGACGAAGACGCCATTAGGGATATGGGAAGATGTCCCCGTGCGAATTGGGAACTTTTTCATCCCGGTGGACTTTGTCATTGTTGATATGGAGGAAGACTCCAACATTCCAATCATTCTTGGAAGACCCTTCTTACACACCGCGGGTGCGGTGATTTATGTAAAACATGGTGAGCTCACTCTAGAAGTGGGAGATGAGAGTAACTTTTAATCTTGACAAGACTATGAGAGCTCCCCGTTTACATGAACCGTGTTTTATGATCTATCATTATAGTCGAAAGGATGAAAGGAAGAAGTCGGAACTCCAATGGAAGAAGAAAATTGAAGATGCTCCATTCAAAGAGCAGGTGAATTATGACAAGGAGAGCTTGCAAAGCTCACCAAAATCAAACAAAGAAGAAGAAGATGGCCTCATTGGCCAAGAATAGGAAATGGGAAAGTTGTCACCATCAAATCAAGAGATTTTCAATGATCAACTTAATGAAGTTTGTGGTCTTTGGGACGACGAATTTGAAGGGATTTTTAATCCCTACATTGGTAATGCCATCGATCAAGACCGACAACAAGGGCCAAGGTCTATTGAAGACCTCTACCATGATAATGAACAAGCTTTTGATTACTTTTTCAAGGTGTTGAGCAACATCAACAACACCTTGGACATGCCCCCTTGACATCTCATCAAGAATGAGAGTTTGGTGGAGTCCTCCCTAAACCACCATTTGTAAATATTTCTAACTCCCTAACTTGCATTTCAATTCTTGTATTGCATTTTTGTTATTTTTGGATTTTTATACTTTGATCAAGATAATTGTCATATTTGAGAGAAGTGAGGGAGGGATTAATAATTTCAATTAATGTGTAGTGCTTTAGCTTAGTGTGGGGATGACAATTGCCTAGGCTATCCATGCCTTAGTAGTGCCCCCCACAATGAAGAACACAAGATATGAAGAAGAATGGCAAGGGATATGCATTGTACACGGATGGAACTGAATCCGGGTACAAAGGGGTCGAATCCGAGCGGATTCAGGAAAATCCGCCCGTTTTCAAGAAATCCGAGCGTGTTGGGTAGAAGACGCACGTCCTGAATTGAGCTGAAGTTTTCAAAATTTTTACTGTCAGCAAATCCGAGCGTCCTACATCCTAATCCGCTCGTCTTTGAAAATCAGCCCGTCTTGAAAAGAAGACGCCCGTCTTCTTAGATGAGGAAAACAAGAAAAATTCCTGGACTGAAATCCGCTCGTCTTCAGGAGAATCCGCCCGTCCAGTGTCTGCGAATCCGAGCGTCTTCCCTTAAAGACGCCCGTCTTTAGGCGAGTTTTTCCCAACCCAGAAAAGGAAGAATCCGCCCGTCTTGAGCAGAAACCGCACGGATTGCCCCTGCAGTTCGAATTTTTCGGGCTTTATAAAACCCCTCCCACATTCATTTCTTCATTCCTTCATTCATAACACTACTCAAAACCCTCATCCTCTCCATCACAAACACAAAATTCCTCAACTACATTCACCAAAATAAAATCAAAACATCCTTTTAATAACAAATCAATCACTCCTTTTTCAATAAAAATCAAAACCAAGCACAAAATCTTCAACCTTTGAGTCGATTTTTGAATTCATAAAGGCAAAGCCTTTCATCTTTAAATCGATTTGGGTGCACTAGAAATTTAAGATTTTTCACTCTTTCTTGGTTAATTCATCAATGGCAAGGACTAAGGGAGCAACAAAGGCAACAAAGGCAAAGGCACCAAAGGCAAAGACACTTTCATTAAGGCAAAAGACTCTTCAAGCGAAGAAAGCATTGGCTATGGTGGTAGCAAACCCATGGGTGCAACAACATCTACTACTCCGGAAATTGATCAACTTGCAAACTATCCGGAGGTAACTTTCATTTCCAAAACCCATAGGGACACTTTTGCTAAGTTTGCTAGAAAATCATTTCAATCCACCAAGTTTATATGTGAAGATACCTTAGAAAAATTGGGTGTCCTTGAGCAAACTAGAGCCTTTTTCAAAGCCATGGGGTTGGAGAAATTGTTTGAATCAAAAGAATTGACATACCCCTCCCTTACCTTAGAATTTTTGAGTTCTTTGAAAGTTAACAAGGTTGAGACTATGGAGAACCTCGAGTTTCGTCTAGCTAATGTTAGTAGACGCATCCCCTTTAGGGAATTGGGTAAAGCTTTGGGTCTTAGTGATGAACCGAGTTATTTTAAGAATGTTGGCAAATATGACCCCGATTCTCTTTGGGAGGCAATTTCCGGAAGGAAATTTGAAGACTTTCATGCGAGTCGTGCTCTTTTAGTCCACCATCCGGGCATAAGAGTATGGCACAAGGTCGTAGGGAGCACCATCAATGCACGAAAAGACACCAATCATTTCACCAAACTCGATTTTGTTCTTCTTGAGTCGGCTTTGAACATTGGAAGAGTACACACCAAGCCTTTCAACTTTCTAAGGCTATTGGTGGATAGATGGCTCAACATTGATTGTGGGAAGAAAGGCACTACCGTTATTGTAAATGGAGGCCTAGTCACTATCCTAGCTAAATACTTTGATCCTAACTTCAAAAAAGATAACAAGTATGAGGCGAAAGAAGGTGGTCATCTCGTTGATTTGCATACTATGATACACAAGTACAAGTGGGTTGCCCATAACCCTCTTGACACCAAGTATGGATGGCTCACTAGTGAGGCTAGTTCTTTCACTTTGCCTTCAAAGATTTGTCTACTGAGTGTCCACCGGACCAATTATCTACTTCCCCTTTAAAAAGAGGTCGAGTATATTATCCAACAACAAAAGGGTGAACTTGAAATACCCTCCTCTTCCATTGTCACACCACCTTACCCTTTTGAGTATCAAGAGTTCAAGCCGGAAGGAGTTGAAGCAAGAAATGATTACTTGACTCTTCTTATGCAAGCAATGCACAAGAAAGCCTTTGAGGATCGGAAAAATGCTTACTTGGCTCAATATCCACCCCTCCTACACTTAGCTAGGCAAGGACTACTTGACCCATCATGTCCTTTGCCTAGTTGGGCGGATAAGGAAGTCCTATTTCCGAGTGCATCTAGGGTTGTTTCGGGTGACAATGAGGTTGTTGGTAATGAAGAAGTTGATGATAACATTGATGAGGAAGCAAGTGAAGAAGGAGAAGAGGATGATGGGGAAAATGAAGTAGAAGGTGAAGAAGCAAGTGAAGAGGGAAGTGGCAATGAGACCACTTCTAATGAGGATAATAATGATAGTGATGATATGATGGAAGGTTAGCAAGCTTTGGAGGCTCCTACCCTCTCAAGGTTTGTTTATTTCTCTCTTTGTTCTATTTATTTATTTTTCTTGATAATTGTTGGAGTAGTCCTAGCTCCATTGAGAACTCACACCTCGGTACTTTTTGAGGTGTTCTCATTTTATTGTTCCCACTTTCAAAATCCAAAATGACAAATTAGTTTCATGCATTGCATAGTGTGTGCATGAACTACACCCATCCTTGGACATTAGCAATAGTGTCTAACTTGGTTTGGGGAAGTTAATGCATACACAACGGGAGGTAATCTAAATTATCCTCTCCGTCATAAACAAAAACCATGCATCATGTAGTGTATATATTAGTGTAGATTGCATTTAGTGTAGAAATCATGCATCATGTTTGCATAATTTCCCATCATTTTGGCCATTGAGGACAATGCCCATATTAGTGTGGGGATGGGGAATTCTAACTTAACTCTTATTCAAAAATCCAAAAAAATTGAAAAATTTCGAAATTACATAAAAATTTGAAAAATTGAAAAACCCAAAAACATGTTTATTCCTTTTGTAGCATAGTTATATTGTATATATTGTACATTGTGTTTGTTCTATCCTTGTTCACATTGATTGACTACGCCACATCCGAGACATGAGGATCATGAAGACCGCATGGTATGAAATTTCCAATCTCCTTTTTCCTCTTTATGTTAATGACTATGTGGCTTTATTTTGATTGATGCGGTATAAAAATATGAATTTAGGACTTGCATTTAGTTTATATGTCATATTAGTTGATAGAGTCACTTGCATTAGGATGTTTATATAAGTTGCATCATTGCATGTAGTTGCATTTAGAAAAAGCTTTGAAAAGTGCCTAATTGAGAACTTTGACAAGAGCAACTAAGCCATTACAAATACTTTTTCAACTTAAGACTTTGCCTACTAGAATGGTTGTAAAACACCCTAGATAGTGTCATACTAGTGTCTTTTGACCCATGACCCAAAGCCTAGTCAAGGGTTTGCATGTGAGTCACCTATCCAACCCCGTGATGCGATGTGGACTTGGTTAACTTGTCTAGGTGACCTTGATTGACCTTGTGGTAAGGCAACCCAAAAATATTTTCTATCAATAAGCTTGAAGTGCTCATTTCAAAAATTTTGTCATGTGGAAGTAATTTAATGCCAAAGAAACCTCAAATGTTATGAATTGTTGAATGTTGAGAAATTTAATTGTTTTGATGGAGGCGTACCACTTCGATGTGCTTTGGAGCAGGATCCATTGAATTGGGCCCCCACACGGTTGTGAATTTGGCCGCCCAGAGACAGAGTGACTATCACCCCGAAAAGGTATTGTCTAGAGGTTAACCGGTTGCCTAATAAGCGATTGGCGAAAGCAAAGGACACTAGCCCGGAAGGGACAAACCCCATCTTAAATTTTTGAAATGTGAAAGTTAAATGAGGACAATTTTGAATACTAGTCATATCCACCGTTGTGTATAAAGATTTGAGCATTTCATTCCCAAAAAGCCTTTTGTCAAACCACTTTGTCGAGCTTAGGACGATCCATGACCTTTACTCTTATAGAGAATTCGAGACTTGTCATGTCATATGCTACTAGCATCATAGGGATCATCATTCCACCACCATCCGATCGCTCTTGACGAATGCATTTGGAAATTGAGGACGAAAGTAGTCTAGTTTAACACCATTTGGAGGTGATTTAGTGCCATCCTCTTAGCCTTAGTAATTTGTTGAACTAGTATTTGTGAAGGATTACATGTTCTTAAATTTGTTCTCTCTTTGTTGCCTCCGCCACTTGATGAGGAAGTGGCTATTCCTTTTGTAGATGCATCCATTATGTGATTTTGTGTGCTTAATGTTTGGATGTGTCGCCATTTTGGCAAGACCCACCTTGCCTTGCAAGAAGGCATCCTACCTCATGGTTGTCTTGTTGTGAGTTGAAGGGGCGGAGTGAGACCCGCTAATTGTCTCATATCGGCTATGTTATTAGGTTAGTTTAAATAATGGTCCTAGTCTTTGTCACGTCTTTACTCGGGACGAGCAAAGGTTCGGTTTCGGGATATTTGTTGTGATCATAATTAGCGCATATTTAGCCCCCGAATTAGCCTTGTTCCCATGCTTTTTAGTGTATATTTGGGTCATTTATTGTCTTTAGTTCTTTGTTTTGTATATTCTTTGAGAGTTTGATCCCTTGGTAGGAAAGGAGTGCAAATCTTGCATTTTCATGGCAAAACGAGACTAAATTGATCGAATTCAATGACCAAGCATCAAGGAGAGACAAGATTAGAAGGTCTTTGTACATATTATAGTAGATGAGCAATGTTGAGAAAGGATCCTTGAGTCCCCAAGGAAATCCCCAAGGAATTTATGAAGAAAAGGGAAGAAAAGAAGAACAAATGTTGCTGAGGAACAATCCGTGCGGATTGTCTACAATCCGGCCGTCCTCCACATGCACAATCCGTGCGGTTTCATCCCAAGACGCTCGGGTTTGCCATCACCAGAATCCGTCCGGATTCCTCAAAAACCGCCCGTGTTCCACCGCCAGAATCCCCCCGTCCCGACTCCAAAACGCACGGATTCCTGTACAGCGCAATCTCGTCTTCTCCAAGCTACAAGGAAAGAAGCCCTTCCTTCGGAAAATACCGGCTCCTCCCTGCTCAATCTAAAAAGTGTAATTACTAGTTTAGCCCTTAGTTAACCCTAATGCATCCCCCTAATTTCCACTATAAATACCCCATTAGTCTAATTAGAAGAGCATGTTCTTCTTATCAATAATTAGAGTAGTTAATATCAATCAAATCTCTCTTTAGTATTGTAATCAACAATTAATCAAGTTCTAATACAAGTTTTATTTCCTTAATCTCTCTTTTGTTCATCCTTTATTTTGGGTAATTGAAGATTATTTGGGTTATTATTGGGAGATTGACAACCTCTCAATCAAGCATCAAGTACTTCTTTTATCTTTGCTTTATTATTGGAATCATTAGTAGGTATAATTCTCTTAATCCCTCTTTAATTATTGTTAATTACTTTCATTTATTCATCGTGTTTCCTTCTGTTGGTATGATTGACAACCTTGCTAGCATGATCAACATGATAATGAGTGAGTAGTCTCTTAGCTAGGGTTAATGGGTGATTAGGGGAAACAAACATGGGGAATGATTCATGCTTAATTTAATATGCTTTCATGGTTTATTTGCTTGCTTGTTTTGATCTCAACTCATGCACATGTTATGTTTGATGAAATGCTAAGCCTATGAATCCTTGCATTTACCACCATCTCCTATCTTTTCAATGAGACTTGTAAGACATAACCCAACTCGAGTCTCATTAGACCATGCATGTTGTTGAGTAGGGAAGACTAAGTCGACTTGTAGGTGTTGTACAATCTAATCGATTCGGCTCCGGGACCCAAACTTTCCTAGGGTTGTAAGATATAACCCAACTCAATCAATCACAACAATAATTGCTTGCTTATAATTTGAGAACATGTTTGTATGATCAATTCCCATGAATCCCCTATGACCCCATGACACCCTAGTGCTTTTTATCAATTGTTTACACCCCTTTTAATTCATCTTGCTTGTTTATTTCCATTGCTATTTTAGTTTAGTGACCTTCTACATCAACCCAAATTGTGACACCCCTAAGACACCACTAGTTGCAATAGAAATCTCATTTTAATACCCGTCCCTTGGGATCCGACCTTTACTTGCCTCTTTACTAATTGTAGAGTTGTTTGTGAAGCTATAAATTGTGTTTTGATTCGGACGTGACCCAACGATCACATCTATTTAATTGTGAACACGAAACGGACCGATCACTCAGTGTCTCCTCCAAACACTAAGATAGAATCCTTAGTTCTTCTCAAGTACTTATGGATGTTCTTGACGGCTATCCAGTGACTCTCACCTGGATTTCCTTGATATCTACTCGTCCTGCTCAAGGCATACGAGACATCAGGACGTGTGCATATCATGGCGTACATGATTGATCCAATAGCGGAAGCATAAGGGATCAACTTCATGCGTTCAACATCATGGGGTTCGGTGGGCGATTGAGACTTATTCAATATCGTCCCAGTTACCATAGGTACCAATCCCCTTTTTTATTTGTCGATGCTGAAACGTCGAAGAATCTTATCAACATAAGACTCTTGACTTAGTGCCAATATCCTCTTGGATCTATCTCTATAGATCCGGATACCTAATATGCGTTGTGCCTCTCTCAAATCCTTCATTTGGAAATGGTTACCTAACCACTTCTTAACAGAAGGCAACATTGAAATGTCATTTCCAATGAGTAGTATGTCATCGACATACAAGATTAGGAACACAACATTACTCCTACTAAATTTCATGTATAAACATGGTTCCTCAACACTTCGAGTGAAACCATTCTCTTTTATCGAATGATCGAATCGACGATTCCAACTTCTAGATGCTTGCTTAAGACCATAAATGGATCTCTTAAGCTTGCACACTTTGTTAGGATTTTTAGAATCAACATAACCTTCGGGTTGTATCATGTACACCTCCTCTTCTAAATGCCCATTTAGAAAAGCGGTTTTGACATCCATTTGACATATTTCATAATCATGAAATGCGGCAATCGCTAACAAAATCCGTATGGATCTAAGCATGGCTACGGGGGCGAAGATTTCATCATAATGGAGACCTTGGACTTGGGTAAATCCTTTTGCCACTAGCCTAGCTTTGTAGACATCATCATGTCCTTCTATGCCATTCTTGACTTTGAAAATCCATTTGCATTGAAGAGGTCTTGCCCCTTTAGGCAAATCCACCAAGTTCCAAACTTGGTTTTCATGCATAGAATCCATCTCGGACTTCATGGCTTCAAGCCATAAGGAGGAATTTGGACTAGAGATTGCGGCCTTGTAGGTGGCGGGCTCGTCACTTTCTAAAAGCAACACATCGAGTGTTCCATCTTCTTCGATAAGTCCCACATATCGATCGGGATGGCGAATAACACGGCCCGTTCTTCTAAGTGGAGGAGAGACAACCGCGTTAGATGACGAAGGAACATCTTCTTGCGTCTCTACATCGGTTTGTGGCTCTTGAACTTCATCAAGTTAAAAATTTCTCCCACTCTGTCTCTTAGAAATAAATTGTCTTTCTAAGAAGACAGCCTCGTAAGACACAAACACTTTGTTTTCTTGAGGTTGTAGAAGTAGTATCCTCGAGAGGTCAAGGGGTAACCTACAAAGATGCATTTTTCGGATCTTGGGGCAAGCTTGTTGTCGGTCTTTGCCTTGACGTAAGCATCACATCCCCAAATTTTCATGTAGGATATATTAGGAACTCTTCCCTTCCACATCTCACATGGAGTCTTTTCGGTTGTCTTCGTGAGACTATTATTCAATGATCTAATTGCGGTTTGAATCGCAAATCCCTAAAACAAGTTTGGTAGCTCGGTTTGACTCATCATTGATCGAACCATATCAAGTAGGGTTCGATTTCTCCTTTCGGCAACACCATGGAGTTGTGGTGTTCCGGGTGGAGATAGTTGTGATATTATGCCACAACCTTTCAAGTGTGAATCGAATTCAAGGCTAAGATATTCTCCACCACGATCGGATCGTAGTGCCTTTATCCTTTTGTTCAATTGGTTCGCTACTTCGTTTTGAAATTCCTTGAATTTCTCAAAGGCTTCACTTTTATGCTTCATTAAATTGATATACCCATATCTACTCAAGTCATCGGTGAAGGTTATAAAGTAGTCATAATTTCCTTGAGCGGTGATACTCATTGGTCCATATACATCGGTATGTATGAGTCCCAATAGTTCACTTGCTCGTGTACCTTTACCACTAAAAGGATTTCGAGCCAATTTGCCAAGAAGGCAATATTCGCATGTTCCATATGATTGATAATCAAATGGTGTAATCACATTAGTCGAAATTAATCTTTTGATGCGATTCTCGTTTATGTGACCTAATCGACAATGCCAAATGAACGATTCATTTGGATCTCTTGATTTGAGTTTCTTTGATTGAATGTTGTAGATGTCATTATTCGGATTCGAGGTTTCTAAAATGTAAATTACATTAATGGAAAGAGCTTGGCCTATAACCAAGTCGTTCCTTGAAATAGTCCAACGATTGTTCTTAATGACAGAACAAAAACCGTTCATGTCTAACATAGAGATAGAAATAATGTTTTTAGAAAGTGTAGGCACATAAAAACAATTATGTAAATACAACTCAAATCCTTTAGGCAAAGCTAATACATAAGTTCCCTTGGATTCGGCCGCTACTCGAGCTCCATTTCCAAGGCGTAGATCCACATCTCCTTTGCTAAGCCTCTTCACGTCTCTTAACCCCTGTAAATGATTACAAAGGTGAGAACCACAACCGGTATCCAGTACCCATGTCGTAGTGGAAGTATAATTTACATCAATAACATAAATTTCCTTAGGAATTTTACCTTTTGGAACGATGATTCCTTCCCTTATATTTCACAAATATACGGGACAATTCCTAAGCCAATGTCCCATGCCATAGCAAAAATGGAACTCATCTTCAACTTGCTTGCAGTTTTTCCCTTTCTTTCCCTTCTTCTTGAACCTTTTACCCTTAGAAGCAAGAACTTGATTGCTTGAGCTCCCACTAGTTTTGCCATCTTTCTCTTCCAAAGACAAAGATCCTATAGATTTTATGAGGCGGTCTTCCTGAGACCGGCTCACAAGAGATCTTGTAGTAGTAGTAGGAGGTTTAGAAGAAGTGATGAAGTTTAGGTTTCTATCCGAACCTATCCCAAAATGAAGTTCTCTAGTAGTGTCGAAATCATTGTTGAAGCAAACGTCGTCAAAAACATTGTGGCAAGACTCAATAGTTATCGGTGTAGTAGCGTTTGATGGATTCATTGTAATGAACTACAAGTATGGAGGAAAAGGAAATATTAACATTTGTCTTTTTAATATCATACTTGTAAATAAATTAACAAGATATGAGCATTTATATAGTGACCTCTAGCCAACTATTATAAATGATTCCAAGATCCAAATTCATATTAACTTGGGCACGGTGTGGCCGATAAATCCCTTATCAATATAACTCGGTGGATTAACTCTTTAATCGATTCAACTTTTAGAAATCTTGGTTGATAAAATTACATTAACATTTATCTTTAGCCCGGAAACACATGCAACTACGGTCACGAATACTTCCGTTGAGCTCAATCCAAATTTCGAATAAATGTGTCCATGATCCAAACCCACATTAACTTGGGCACGGTGTGGCCGATAAATCCTTCATCAATATGAATTCGGTGGATAGACATTTATCACCCACTTCCCCAACGTAACAAGGTTTGTATCCCGGTGTGGCCGAGTGCACTCCCTCACGAAATAGGTTTTCATGGTTTCTACTTTTTGGTAAGACTAAGTCTCAATTGTTTGTTTTAGCGAGAGGTCATGTCAATTAATTATCTATCATGTTTTAAGTGAACTAAAGCGGTGAACTACGATAATTGTAATTGGCACGGTCGATAAACTCGATTAAAATGCATGTTTAGTTATGGCGATTTAGCGATGCATGCAACATATAAATAAAAAGCAAAGCATAAATAAATTCCTAGTATGGACTTCCTAAAATAGTAAATCAAATAAACTATTACAAATTCGGAAACCAACTCCTTTGGTCCCTAGAACTTCATTCTTGGCACGCATCTCAAGATAACACCGTCTTCATGGAAACTCCGGGAAATTACAAAGTAATAAATAAAATTATAAGTGAATTACATAATTTCCTATTATACATTTCTAAATAAAATAAAATAAATCTATTAAATTACAAAACGGTGATACGAGATCACAATAAATTACAACCGAATCATTATTCCCATACATTTCGGGTAATATCAATAAAAACTAAGGCCATACTAAGTAAAATTACATAATTCAAAAATTACATAAAATTAAAATATAACAATCATAAATAAAATTCAGCATTATAATATGTATGAACATGCCCAATTTTATGCTAATTCGCCTTTAAGGAGCCAATATCGTATATTAATCGGTTTTTACGAATTTGCGTGATTTAACGCTTTAAAAATCACAATAATTACATAAAATCATATTTATGTATAAGTTAATTACCCTAACCATCTTAGGATTCAAAATTAGTCTCCACTAACATTTGACAATAATTAACCTAAATTTCTTAATATTGTTCATAAATGAACCCAATAACAAAATTATTCCATAAACTTCAAATCAAATCATAAAAATTTCAATTAATTTCAAAATTTGAAATTTAAATTCATGAACATTCTGGAAAAAAAATACCATGACACTCATAATGTTCAAAACATAGGTTAAAAATTTCGAAAATTTATCGAGAAAAACAATGTTGCGCTTTATCGGATTTATCAATTATAACCATAAAAATATGAGAAAAATTATTTTTATTAACTTTTCACTTTTATATCTGAAATATATGATAAAATGAAACATGTGACGTTTTTCCTTAGTCATAAAGTATGTTTTAGCAATTTTTACTAATTAAAGTCACTATTTATGTGATTTTTCATCAAAAATTCATAAATCATGCTCAAAGACTTCATTATAGCCAAATATTTTACACACATCTTTTAAAATTGCATGTGACAAAATACTAAATTTCAATGACCAGATTCGAAATATAACTCATATTAACCTATTTTCCCATTTAAATATGATTTTAACTTGAAAAATCCATATTTCGAGCAAAATAACTCATTTTATTATGAAACTTTACATGCCATCAGTAGATAATATATGTGAAAACATATCCAAAAATCACTGGAAAAATCGTAGTTTAGCTATTAATCCAAAAATGACATTTTTATCATAAAAATCACATTTTAATGCCATTATTATATAAAATGAACAATAAAATCCATAAATAAACCAAAATATCCTAAATACATTTTAGGACCAGAAACTTTAACATGCAAATAAATTTCGTGATATTTCATAATAAACACAAATTTATAAGTTTTATTTGTTAATCGTATAACTCGGAAAAACAATAACCGGTTTGCATGCAAACAACCTAAGGCTCATGATACCACTTGTTAGAAAATATTAATCTCTTTATTTAACATATTCATATATGTGACATTTAATTTAGTCATAAAATTAAATTTAGATCTTATGCATGCAAACATGAATAAGAATAGAGAAGAAATCGGTTTCCTTACTATAAAATTTCGGATCAAAGGGCACAAGTAAGATCTCCTTCTTACTTGTTCTTGAGCTTTCCTTATATGGATGAAAAAAGATTCAAGCTTAGAATCCCTCCCAAAGATGAATACTAAAGATAACCTCTTAAAAGACTAATATTATTTGAACTAGAACAATATTAATCTTACTAAAATTGACCCAAAAATTTGTATGTTCTCTTGAATAAAATCGGCCAAGAGAGAAGGATTTTGGAGATTTTATTTCTCTAGTTTTTCATAAGATGTTGAGAGAAAATTCTATTTCTTATACTAGAAATTTAGAATTGTATGAATGAATAATAAAAGAACCCATTTGATTCTCTTAGAAGGAAAAACCGGTGGGTGTGGGAAGGGTGCCCTATGCATGGGCTTGATTCTCTAACCAAGAATATAGGCATGCAAGGCTAGTCCCTAGAGGTAATAATCATGTTTCTATTTAAAATAAAATCACAATATTAATCCTCATACTCCCTCCATTTTTTCAGTCCATATAAGATAAAATGGGTTCCATTTTATCTTTGTCAATTTTATCAATTGTCAAATGTCACAAGTCATATAAATTGTCATGCATTTTTAACATATTAAAAATCAACGTATTAATACAAATAAGTCATGTACAAAATCGACTTAGTAATTCATAATTACTTGTACCAAAACGGTTTACCAATTATAAATCACAACATCTTGTATTTATAATAAATTATTCATTCAACTTCAATTGTTTCGTAAACAATATTTTTATCTAAGTAGTAAAACAATTTGATTACTTAGACCGTATCTTATTTAATCGAATTACAATAAGATACGTCAATAATACTCACAAAATCGTCCGTCAATTTTAAGCAATTTAATTAACTCGTATCGTCATACGATCAATTAAATATTCAATTAAGAGTGTTACCCTTTAGGTATGACCTAAGGGGATCAACTGATCACCACCGTCGCACAACAGTAATGTCAAACTCTAATCAGCCAATCATTACCGATATGTGTGGACCAGTTGACTGTAAAATATTACATCCCACATGTATTCTTAAAAATGAGATTTAAACATGTGATCATCATGATCGACAGTTGTGATCATTGATACGGTCGTTTTGTACCAAAAATAAATACCTAAGTTACTATTAACAGAAGTCAGTGGTAAGTAGGGTCGATCTCCACATGGAGGCTAAATTGCTATCTATCTGTTTAATTCGGTCTGTCAGGGTGTCACAGAAATGGGGGTTTTGATTGTTGTACTAAACTAATGAAGCTAAGGCAAGAGAGAAATGAATGTAAGAAATTAACAGAAAGAGAAAGGAATATGCTAGGAGTCGGTCTCACCGTGGCGGCTACACTATCGGTCAACTCGAGTCGATTAAACTATTGATAAGAAGAGCTATGGTCGTCACCTTTCGGTCCTTAAACCGCCCTAGGGTCTCCTAACTTAGCTTTCGCCCTAATTAGGTATTACCTATTGTAATTAAGCAAGCCTTCCCTTCCAATCTTTCGATCAAGGTCGGGGTTAACTAGATAAATTGGTCTCCTGCATGCATTCATTTGACCTAATAACAATTAAATTGCCTAATACAATTCTTATCGCGAGACTAATCTAATCAAGTCAATCCTAACATATTACTACCACGGCTTCCCTAATCCTAGCATACTAAGAGAAATTAGCTACACATGATTAAAGGGAGAACAAGATATAAAGGAAGAACAATAAACATAAGCATAAATTAAAGAGGAAAAGAAAGAGAAAGAATTAATTACTAAAATAGATCCTAAGAAAAAGAAAAAGAGAAAATTAACAGTGTATGATAAAGTTCCAGAGGAAAAAGAGAAAGTTTAAATGTCGTCCTAATCTTCCTATTTATAAGAAAATAGGATTTGCTAAACCTAATGACGGAAATAAGCTAAAAAACCCAAGCCCATAGCGAATCCACTCGATCGAGTGGTTTAAAACCACTCGATCGAGTAACTAAAGCTTAAACCACTCGATCGAGTAGAAAATCTACTCGATCGAGTAAACCATAAATTGAATCTACTCGATCGAGTAGAAAAAGGACTCGATCGAGCAAAATTCTACTCGATCGAGTACTTTCCAGCATCAGTTTCCTGCTTTGCGCACTGAGCTTCAAACGACTGTCATTTCTTCGTTACTTGGGCAAACAGGGTGATTCCGGTGGCGTTAGAAAGCTAAGAGGACAAGATTTCATCCCCAATTGGAATCATCTGAATATCTGTTGTAAAACGCGAGATATAGCTCTTCAAAGTAGGTACTAGCAATTTGAAGTTCTTCCTTTGCTCGCCTAGCTATCTTTCTTCTTTGCGCATCTCAAAATAGCTACATTCCCGCTCCAAATTAACTCTTCCTCCAAATGCATGCTAAACGGACGGTAAAAGACTTGATTTCACTACTTTTGTGTTCATTCCTGCAAATAAGACAAAATAACCCAAAGTAGCATATTCGGGGCATTTCGTTGCATAAAACCATGATAAAATCATAGAAATACGTGCATAAAATAGGCTAAAAAGACTATATAAAATGCACGTATCAAATCTCCCCAAACCAAACCTTTACTCGTCCCCTGAGTAAATTAAGATGCAACTAATGGAATGGAAAAAGATAACTCAGAGCTAGCTACAAATGCCCACTTAAGCCAATTTAATGCAAGCAAACTAACACGTATAGCAAGACAGTCAAATGCAAACGAGTTGTAAAATGTTTATAATACAGCTGAACCGTCGACCTTGCAAGACCTTTAATAATGGACTCTCACGGGTCACTCTTCTCTCATGAAGCAAAGGGTAAGCATGTGAATGTAAGAGAGAGGAAGAAAAATAGTCGCTCACCTAGACTACGACCCACATAAACATGCATGCAACTAATATGATAGACAATTCTAGCTACAGTACACGCATTCCAACCGAACAAGGTCATGTCACAGCCGAGGGCTTACAAAAATATGGTAAAGTGAGGCAATGGGTAAGAAAAGGCAAAACATGTTATGGGAATGTGGAGGTATAGGTGATCAAGCTAGTACCTAAACAAAACCATATGAGACATATCCATTTCCAACTCAATTATGAAATTAAGCACAGTGCCCTTCATTTGGCACAAAACTCACCAAACCAAACTGAACTAACTCCTCAAAAGATATGTAAATAAAGCATAGGAGTAGAAACCGTCTTATCAAACAACATTTTTTTTTCTTTTTTCTTTCTTTTTCTATTTTTTGCGGTTTCTTCTTTTCTTCTTTTTCGAATTTTTTCTCTTTTTCAAATTCCTTTTTTTTTCAACTTCTTTTTTTTTTCTTTTTCACGTCTTTTTCATCATCCTCCTTTTCTTCATAAGTTACCAACTCCGAATCAATAGATGCAAGCGAAACTTGATACAATAGACAAAATACCGCAGAACAATCTAAACTAGCTTGACAAGGTAGGCTAAATTTGGAATGTAGCTAAAGGGCAACAGGCAAATTTGGCTAATGTGGAGTTTAATGGGTAAAAATGAAAGAAAGGGAAAATGTAAGCACCTCCCTGCATGTGACACCAACCACTAACCCGAATGTATGACGGCAAAAAGCAATTGAATTTCATATACGTGCAAATTAATGAACATGCTATGCAAGGAGTAACTACTCACAATCCTACATGAAACGGTCACAAATGACCGGTTTATACGGCTCTAATTCCTTAGAATTTATAAGTAGGTTGCCAAAATTTCAGGTCAAGTCTATTCGTTCAGCTAAATTAAACATTAACTCGTAGATATGCAATAAGACAAAGCTAAAAGATAACAGTCTAATGCAAAGCTTAAGCAAAAAGACAGATATAGTGCAATTTCATCATTGAAATCTACCGTTCCGACTCAACCTATATGCAAAAATAAACATGAAATTTTTTTGAATTTTAACAATTTTTCAATTTTTATGGAATTTTTGAATTTTTAACAAAAATAAACAACAATGCAAACATAAATTAAACGTGATAACTGAAATGCAATGAAAACAAAATGCAGACACAGATATGGATGCATAAACATGGAAAGGAAATGCAAACTGAAGGAGGAAGTGAGTAAATACGGAAAAAACTCATAAAATGCGCGAATAAAGGGACCTCCCTAAACCAGCCAGTAACGTGGGAGGTCACTAATAGCTCCGAAACATCGTCACAAGAAGCTAAGTCAAGCAATGGGCGTCCAAAACAGCTCGATCGAGAGGAATAGTGGTCGATCGAGTAATTTTTTTTTTTTGTTTTTTTTTTTTTGTTTTTTTTTACTCGATCGAGTAGAAAGTTACTCGATCGAGTAACTCGTCTTTCTGCAGCTTAAAGGTCGAGTAGAATTCCTGCAAAGATGCAATGAAAAACAGCCCGCAAACTAACTAAACAAGCATACTAAAATAGTTTATGGTATAAAAACCATTTATTGCAACTGAAATTAAATAAAAGCAAAATAAAATCGCCGGGTTGCCTCCCGGGTAGCGCTAGCTTCAGACAGGTCCCAGCTCGACCTTCTTCTCATCATCCAACAGCACAGATCATTGGCCCACTACTAGGCCTCTGACTCGACGCGGTAGCTTCAGCAATTGTCAAGCGGACATCCGGCCTCCAGAGCTTGGCAATGTAAGAACAACAGCTTCCCACAGCATCCGGGTCCCAAACTATTGTCTCATCACGCAGCTTCTTCCTAGGCGGTGTAGCTTTATCAACATCTCCTCCTGGGTCGTCTATCCAGGCAGTTCCATATTCCAGACTCAGAGCACCCATCTCGCCTCTCGGGTCTGTGAACTTGTCAAGACCTGTAAAAAGAGAAACAAAGCAATGTTCCTCCAATTCGCTCCCAGAATGGGGCGGAGGTGTCATAACAGCAGCAATAAGTGACACACTAGGAATATCAGACGTAATATCAATGGGCTCTACATGAGGAATATCGTCACAGGATATGATATGCATAGGTTCCTTAGGATCATCAGACTTAGTAAAAACCAAATCCTCCCCTCCGACCTGAAAGGTAAGTGTCCCAACCCCGACATCGATAATTGCGCCAACAGTGCACAAAAATGGTCTTCCCAAAATAACGAGAATGTTACGGTCCTCGGGTGTATTTAAGACAATAAAATCTACGGGAATAAAGAAATTCCCGATCCTAACAGGTACATCATGTAAAGATCCTTTGACCCGAACATAAGAATGGTCAGCTAGCTGAACAGTTGTTTTAGCGCGTGTGAACTTAGTCAACCCAATTTTCGAGGCAAGAGACAAAGGTAAAATGCTAATACTAGCTCCTAGGTCACATAAAGCATTATCAATTGAATGGGTCCCTATTGACCATGGTATAGAAAAATGACCTGGGTCAGACATTTTGGGCGGGGTCCCATTTCGAAGAAGTGCGCTGCACTCTTCAGTCATAGCAACATTCATTACCGTCTTAACATCACTAATATCCATCTTAGACCAATTAATTTGACCGATAAATTCAGAATAAGAGGGTACATGGGCAATCATCGCTTTGTAGTGATCAACGACATTGAGATCTCGGATACGGTCCAGGAATGCACGGTGTGGCAGCAATCGTTGTGGATAAGGAAGTGACCGAACAGTAATACTACTCGATCGAGTAGTTTCCCCATCATCTATAGTCGGTTGAGGATCAGTGAATAGCTGAATGAACGCTTCTTCCTCAAGAGCCTTCGATCGAGTGTTTACATCCTCTCGATCGAGGGTTACAGCATCAGTCTCGTTCGATCGACCGGTTTTATAACTCGATCGAGTGATTTCTTCAGTAATTTCAGTCGATCGAGTAAAAATTCCACTCGATCGACCATCCTCAATTTCTGTAATGCTTGATCGACCATAATTATCACTCGATCGAGTGATGGGATGAATAAGTTCACTCGATCGAGTTGATTTTTCACTCGATCGAGTGTCTGCATTGCACGCAGCAAGTATTAATTCCAAAAACTCGTCTAAACCATCCTCCGGGGTATCTTCATGAAACGGAATGGTGTCGGTGTTGATAGCATACACCGTCTTACATTGCTCTTGCTCGGTAATTAATTGATCATACCGAGCCTCTAGCTTCTTTATACGGCTATCAAATTCCGCACTAGAATTATGACACTGTAGTGCAAGTGCCAATATCAGTGACTTAACTTCTTCAGCCTCATCATTCCTAGCAAGTGGGGGAATTGGTTGCGGTGAGAAAGAATAACAAGGTGGTGGGTAGCCTTGTTGCAGCAACGGTTGTGGTCTAGGCCTCGGTGGAGGAGCAGCATCGTAGTGATTACCACAACCCCAAGATTCTTTCCTCTCCCAATTAGTTGATCTTTCAGTTTGAACTTCAAACTGAGCAATGAGTCGAGAGACGGACGTCATCTTGGCAAAAGAGTCGAAGGTACTCAAGCCTTCCCTTCGACAATCTCTTTCTAAAATCTTTCAAATAGACCTGTAGGACCTATCAAAACAGCACTAAAGAAAAAGATAAGAACGGCCTCAGGGTACTCAGTCTTCCCTTGAGGCGAAAAATAGACAAAATTAAAACAGATAAAAAGCGTCGCCTCCTCGGCAACGGCGCCAAAATTTGATACGGTCGTTTTGTACCAAAAATAAATACCTAAGTTACTACTAACAGAAGTCAGCGGTAAGTAGGGTCGATCTCCACAGGGAGGCTAAATTGGCATCTATCTGTTTAATTCGGTCTGTCAGGGTGTCACAGAAATTGGGGTTTTGATTGTTGTACTAAACTAATGAAGCTAAGGAAAGAGAGAAATGAATGTAAGAAAGTAACAGAAAGAGAAAGGAATATGCTAGGAGTCGGTCTACCGTGGTGATGTGAACATTATTTGCGCACATTTAGTCCCCTAATTGAGCCTATTTTGCATACTATTATAACATTCTATGGCCACTTTATCCGTCAAAACCTTCCTATTTGCTTTTCTATCGCATTTCATATATTTTGTAGAAAAGAAGATAATAAGACGGAAATCCCCGTCTTTCATGCATATTTGGAAGCATATTGACGATACTAGATGGACTAGTATGAAGAGGAAGCAAGGACCAAAGACCAATCCCACAAGAATAAAATGGAAGTGAACAAAAAGGGAAGAAAAGAAGAAGAATCACTGCTGAAGAACAATCCGAGCGGATTGTCTCCAATCCGCCCGTCTCCTCACAACACAATCCGAGCGGATTTCCACAAAGACGCTCGGATTGCCCCGCCAGAATCCGCCGGGATTCCGTCGAATCCGCCCGGATTCCGTCGAATCCGCTCGTCTTCCATCAACAGAATCCGCCCGTCCCGACCCCAATAAGCACGGATTTCTTCACAGCATAATTTCGTCTTCTCCAAGCTACAAAGAAAGAAGCCCTTCCTTCGAGAAATACCGGCTCCTCCCTGTTCCATTTAAAAAGTGTAATTACTAGTTTAGCCCTTAGTTAACCCTAAATGCATCCACCTAATTTCCACTATAAATACCCCATCTTTGTAATTAATCAGGTGTGTGGTTTTTAGGAGGAAATTCTCTTAGATTAGATTAGGAGTAGATTAAAATAAATTATCATTTAATGTTTCCATAAATTACACATTAATCTCTACTTAATTATTGTTCAAGTTTATTATTCAAGTTTATTATTGGGTAATTAAAGATTATTGGGTGATTGGAGGATTGACAACCTTCCATCAATTATCAAGTTTCTTCTATTATTCTTTGCATTATTATTTGGATCACCTCAAGTTTGGTATAATTCCTTTACCCTTTAAATCTTTATTGTTCATTTCTTCATTCTATTATCATGTTTATACTTGTGATGTTTGACACCATTAATGACATGTTCCTCATGATAATGAGTGAGTAGTTACTTAGCTAGGATTAGTGGGTAATTAGGGGCAACCAACATGGGATTGATTCATGCTTAATCTAATATGTTCACATGATTAAATTGCTTGCTTGTTGTGATGTCAACTTTATGCACATGTTATGTTTGATGAAATGCTAAGCCTATGAATCCTTGCATTTACAACCATCTCTTATCTACTCAACTTGACTTGTAAGATATAACCCAACTCGAGTCTTGTTAGACCATGCATAGAAGTTGATTAGGAGGAAAGTAAGTCGACTTGTAGGTGTTGTACAATCTAATCGATTCGGCTCCGGGACCCAACTCTTCTTAAGAACCGTAAGATATAACCCAACTCGGTTCCTCCACAACATTAATTGCTTGCAACCTTGTGAACATGTTTGTATGATCAACACCATGAATCCCTATGACCCCATGATATCCTAGCACTTTTAATCAATTGTTTCCATCTTTCCTTTTATTGCTTGTTTTACCTTATTGTTTGCATTAGTCTAGACACAACTACAAACCCGAACAAATCGTGACACTAGCATAATTTGAGATAGATAGACTTAGAACACAAAGCACACCGTCCCATGGATCGACCTCGACTACCACTAACTAGTTGTATGTTGAGTATTATAAATGTGTTTGATGGATGTGTGACGACCAACTCTTGTCGCATCGAAATGGCGCCGTTGCCGGGGATGGTGCTATGTGATTAAGTTCTTACTTGTTTGTCTATTTTGATTTTGCTTTAACCTTGAGGAACTTGTTCCTCAAGGATTGTTTTTACCGTTTTCTTGTAGTTTCCATGTTTGTAGTTGTATCTTTATCTTGACCATGATGATGCAAGACTTAACATATGGAGTATATGTTGGATCTTTTGAGTATGACTATGGGTATGGGGAGTTTGAGGAGCAAGTCAACACAAACCTACCTTACTACTCATACAATGAAAATCCTAACTACTACCCCAATTTTTCCCACCAAAATCACCACACCCAATATCAACAACAACCACCCACCCAATACCCATTTCACAATGAACTTCAATTGCCACAATACAACCACTTTCACACCTACCCACAACAAAAAGATGAACCCATTCAAAACATGATTCTCCAAATGATGGGAAATCAACAAAACTTCTTCAAACAAATGCTAGAAGAGAGCCAAAAAGAAGATAATGTTCTTAAAAACATTGTTATCCAAAGAGAGGAATTGAGGATTCAAATTGCCCAATTAAAAAAATCCCAAGCAATCACTCACCACCGTTCTTTGGACATTGAGCATAAATGCGAATTTGAAGTAGTGACCTTTGACATGGAAGATGAGAAGTGGGAGGAGCCAAGTTCCTTGAGCTCTTGCGACTATGAAAGTGTTGTGTTCGATGAAAAAGACACGAGGTTGAGCAAACCAAATACTCTTAACCTTTGTGAGTATGAGGGTGTGTCTTTTGATATGGGCGTCGAGGTGTTGAAAAAAGAGTTACATGTAGCCCACATTTATGATTCATGTGAAGATAGCAACAATGATGATGAACCTAGAGGAGGGACTCACAATATCACCTTGCTTGAGGAGCCTATCCTTGAGGCATTTGAGATACCCTATCATGAAGAAGAACGTCCTTCCTTTATCCTTCATAAAGACCACTTGGCACCTATCTTGGAGCCAATGATCATTGAAGAGGATATGATAGACCTTCTTCAAAAGGCCAAAGTTTCTTACAAGAGCTACTTGGTGAAAAAGCTCAAAGGGAAAATTGCTCGTGAGGCTACTTGTGAAGATTTGGCACCCGCAATCTTAACTCCTAAGGTATCCAATCATCAAAGCCATGAAAATTCTCCTTCTACCTTGGAAGGATTGAAAAATCAAAATGTTATCATCATCACCAAAATTAAAGAAGAAGTTGGTAAGTGGAAGTCCACGGATGAAAATGAACCACACTTCATGCTTAGTGTTGACAAGAATCATGGGTTTACCTATTTGAAGCATCGGGAAAGCTCTAACACTAAGGAGAACGCAAGAAAAAGAACATTCTACAAGCCTCCTTGGCCAAATTTCATATTCAGATTGAGCAACCCATACTTGTGCTTATTTGGAGCTTGTTCACAAGCTTTTGATCTTTTATTAAGAGCTCTGAGCTCTATGGATAAGAATTTAAAATTGAACTAGTTTGGTGGAGTCCTATCTCAAACCACCATTTGTAAGATATTTCTTGAACCCCTTTACTTTGTATAATATTGTACATTATTACATTTGCATTTAATTTCTTGCATGAGAGAGAAGAGAGAGAGAGTCATCTTACATGTTTCATGAGCAAATTTCAGAAAAAGATAAGGAAAAAGAGAAAATTGGTGAGAAGGGGTGCGTTATTTCACGGAAAAAGGAACAAAAAGAAGGAAAAGAACAGAAGACGCTCGGATCGAGAGGAGGACGCCCGACCAAGACCCGCGGAAAAGAAAAAGGCTAAAACTGAAGAAGAATCCGTGCGGATTCGAGCGAATCCGCCCGTCCTGGACAATACGTCCGTCTTCTTCACGGGACGCCCGTCCCGTGTGTCATCCAGAAGCAAGATTTTAAGCTGTGAAAGAATCCGTGCGGATTGTTCACAATCCGCCCGTCCCGATCAAGCCGCGCGTCCTATATACAATCCGCCCGTCTTTCCCCGCTTCTCAGCCAACGAAATTCTCTGTGCGAGAATCCGTGCGGATTCTAGAAAAGACGCCCGTCTTCTTCCTCGACAATCCGCCCGTCCCGACTGAAATCCGCTCGGATTGTCCTGTTCCTTCGGATAAAACGGGTCCGATCCAACCTTATCCGTTCGGATTCCCTACTCCTTCTATAGAATCACCCCCTTTCTCCCTCATTTCCTCACCTTACCAAACCCTAAAAACACTCATCTCAATCCTCAAAATCACCATCCCATCCTCAAAAACACCCCCATCACCAACATCCAAATGGCACCATTGACAAACACCAAAGGAAAGGCCAAGAAATTGGTTGAATCATTCGGGAAGAAGCGCAAAGGATCAACCTCTTCAACACCGCGAGAGGTAGTACTACCAAGGAGCACCCGACCCTTAATGAGGGGAGGCATTGAACAACTCAACCACTTCCAAGAAGTGCTCTTTCAATCCGACGACCACCGCCAAAAATTTGTCGAGCTACTAGGTAAGAAGTACGAACCTACTCAATTTGTAGACACTAGGGTGTTGGAAATCCTTAAGATAAGGTACCCTACCGAGATGTTCTTTAATGGCCTTGGCATTGGGAAACTTTTCCATGCCCATGAAGAGACTTACCTTAGTCTCACCCTTGAATTCTTGAGTAGCCTTCGCATTATGGCGGATACCCACAACAACGTAGGCATGGAGTTTAGGTTATGCAACCTAGACCATAGTCTTTCGCTTGAGGAATTTGCCTATGTTTTCGGTCTTGAAGTACCCACCGACCATACCGAGAAGCCCGATAATTTTGGTGTGGACTTTCTTTGGAAGGCTATCTCCGGGAGGGACTTTACCCATATAAAACGTTGCTATACCTTTGCCATCCGACATCCGGTGATTCGATTCACCGAACGCTTTGTAGCCGGTTGCATCAATGGGAGGTACGAACAAGATAGGTGTACTCTTATCGACTTAACTTTTCTTGAGTCCTATTTGAATGTTCGAGCGGTGAGGCGTTATAACTTTAATACCCCACTTGAGATACTTACTAGGTTCCATGATTTTGCTCAAGGGACCACCCAACTCAAAACCTTCGTGATGGGAGGTCTAATTACCATTTTGGCCCACCACCTTTGTCCCGGGTTCAATACCCGAGGAACCTATACTCCTCTTGAGGGGAGGACTTTGATTGATGAGCACACCATCTTCCACAGTCACCGATGGTGTAACTACACTCGAGATGGGAGTGTGGAGTGGCACACCAAGGGGTGCACTTCAATGATCCTTGAAGGATGGAAGATACCGGGCATTGACCCAAGATTGAGTCCATACTCTCCTCCACCAAGCTACCTCCTTGATATCCAAATTCTTGATAATCCCCCTCAAAGGGAAGAGCCACACCGTCAACCACCTCGTGGAGGGCCGGGAATACATATTCGCCCACCTTCCTACGTACCTATCCCGCCATACCCTACTCCTTATACCGAATTTCAACCGGCAATCCCCAATACCCCGGGTGCTAATGATTTGATGGCACTCATGAATAGAGTGGACCTTGGGGTGCATAAAGGGAGGGAAGACAACTACTTGGCCCTCTACCCCCAATACTATAACATGGCTCAACAAGGGTATATTGACCACGATGGTCCTAAGCCCTCTTGGGAACAACCGGAGCTCTTGTTCCCAAATTATGGAGACCAAGCTTGGGGTCGAGGAGACGGAGGGCATTCTAGCCAAGGTGGAGGGTACTCGGGTCAAGGAGGAGGATTTGACCAAGGAGGATATTGGGGCCAAGCACCCGGATGTGATCAAGCCGGAAGCTCTCATGGTTATGGCTATGATCAAGATGAGGATGACGAGTGAAAGAGGCCTACTTCACCACTCCCATTTGTATGATACCCATCTCTCCTTCCCACTCTCTCTTGTGTATATACATTGCATTTAGTGTAGCTTTTGCATGCATTTGTATTATATTTCATATTGCATTTATATTAGTTAGTTCATATAGATTAGCTTGTATTGTATTTATCCCACATGATTCATATAAATAGTTTCATATTGACTAGAATTCATGCATTGCCACTAATGGCCAAACCTATTCATTTCTACACTAGAAATAGTGTTTAAATCGGTTTGGGGAGGTTTGATCATAGGTGACCATAGTTTACTAGAAATCATGCATCATATAGTATAGTTTAGATTGCATTTATTTGTTATATATGTCATATAGAATTGCATTTAGTTAGAGCATGCATTCATTCATATCATTGCATTTGTACTTCATTTCTAAAAATCAAAAATCCAAAAACATGTATTTCCTCTTTATTCCTACTCCTACATGTACATTGAGGACTGTGGACAAGGCCCTCGGGAACTGCGTCCGAGGGATCCACACCTGACATAATCGACTCGAGGTTCTTTCGAATCGAATTAAGACATATTAGAGTCGCCACCAAGTTTTTTGGGAACTTGGAACCGTTCAAGTCAACTTTACACCTTTCATCGAAAAGCATAAAGCCCATCGACTACGAGTGATTAAAGATAAAGACTTGTACCCTATATCACTCGATTTGAATGACTCTCGTAATCCAATGGTATTTAGACGAATCCACAAACCATAGATCTTGAGTAAGGGGTGAGGGTACGTGTTGGGAAGCCCATAAGGACACCCAACCCCGCCCGTCGATAACGGCCTCTACTAAGTCAAGTGTCGGATTTCAAACAAGGTCATAGCTACTGCGATGTATGATGTGCAAAACGTTGTTTTAACCCTAACATGTGAAGTTTCTACGTCGTTTTAGATGCAACTAAACTAACTTTGTCAAAGTGGTAATTTAGCATGTGGGTTGATTGATCTAACAACATACAAATAAAACAAACAAGGCTTGATGGGGAATGGGGGAGCCGTTGGGATCTACCTATTACAAACCAGGCATTTCATGCCGACACAACAATAAATAAATTACAACTCGATCTAATTACAATTGCTATAAACAAAACAATACATGACGCAAACCCGCGGCCAATTGGCCTTGAAAACCGTGCACTTGAGGGTGGCCCTCGGCTCACATGACCCACGGTCCTTGGGCCATCCTCGTATTGCGTGCTCGCGCTTAATCTCATCGAATTAGACATAAGGCTACGCACCAAAGCATGTATTAGCATAAACCGGGCCATGTTGCTTTCGACAACATGCGGTTTACTACGCTTTTACAAGCATTGGGAACAACCGTCTAACCAAATAAGACCAAGGTTTTTGAAAAGGTTTTGACTCAAAAGAAGTAAAACAAAATTGAAAGATTACAACTCGATAAACAAAACCGTAAATTACAAGCTATGAACGACAAGGAACAAAAGATAAACAAAGAGAGGGAGACGAACAAAGAAGGCCAAAATACACGGCCAAAGCACACGGCCAAGACACAGCCCAACCAAAGCCAACCTAGTTCCTAAGTTAGATTAATTGATTAGATCGAATGATTGCGAAAAGGAATCGAAAACAAGTTAGAAAACGAGTAAAAAAACGATGTTGATTGATTGTCGCGCAAGGGTGCATTCTACACGGCCTAAAGGGTCCAATTAGGTCACGATATCATAAGATTAATGCTTACTCGTCGAGTGTTAATAGGGAGGTGCTAATCACGCACTCCTATGCTAGCGAGAAATCAAGTGATAAGAGAGATGCGTTCGATTATTTACGAAAATCGTTAGTTGATTTTATAAATTACGTCAAAGCCACCTAAAGTGTCTAATTAAATTATTGAATTGAATTAAAGTCATCTAATTACGTCATAGGTTAACAATCAGAGGTTAAACTAACATACAACGGGTCCTAAGGTCCATCGATTTGGCCGAAACCAAAAGGGGGTCGAAAACGAAGATCGAAGTTAAATAACTTGTTTTATTTATGCCCTACTTTGAACACGAGGATATGTAAATGAGACAGGGGTGTACGACCGACAGAAGGAGCGGTTTCTTTTCCCATCTCAAGTCAACGCGGGTGTTCATAGTGGTACTTTAACTCATACTCGGACTAACTAGTTTCATAGTTAATTAAAACAAACGAAAAAACAAACAAAAAACAAACGAAAAAACAAACTAAAAAAAGCATAAGAAAAACGAAATAAAAAGGAAAGAGAAGGGGATTTAATGCACCCTCAACCTACATGTATCGTTGACACCGTCTTGGGTCGTAATCGAAGGTAGATTTTATCTCGAGAGGCCGTCGTCGACGAAGAACAAAGCACACGCGCGTTTTGGAAAGTTTCTGGACAGCAGTTTTAAAACAGTGATATCTCCCTCGTTTCACGACGAAAATTCAATCCGAAAGATGTTTAAAAAACTAGAAAGAGAGGAGAACAAGGATCTTAAAGCAACCCCTGCTCGTTTTGGGTTATTGGGCACGAAAAACGAGCACAAACAGAACTGGACAGACAAGGAAAAACCGCGAAAACAGAGTGTTATTTCACTCTGTTTTTCGAGGGATTTCGTGTACTCTCAAGGGCAATTTGGCTCGTAATTCTTTATCTAATGTGTATATGGATGTTATATGGTTAATTAGGAACAAGAAACTCGAATTTTTATGGTGATTTGATGAAGGAACGAAAGGGTTTTCGAAGGAGACACACAAACAGTTTCAGTTTGTGTGTCGGTTTTGGTTAGGGTTTTTTGAGGATGTTTAGGGTTTGTTTCTGAGGTTTAAAGCTTCTATGTGATGGTTGGATGTATGGAGAACTTAGAGGAATGAATGTATGGTGAAGGGGTGGTATTTATAAGGGTTTAAAATAGGTTAAAAGGGAGTAAGGAAGCAGCCGGGCTCAATGAACATAGCTGCTGTCCATCGGTTTTGGGAGGGGTTTCTAGGGTTCGTTTTGGGGGATTTCTTGGTGATTAAGCTAGGATAATATGGGTAGGATACTAGGGTATGGGTTAGGGTTAATGGGTACGGGTCTTGGTAGTGTTTGAAGCGGGTTTGGGCTCGGGAATTGGCTCGCAAAACAGGGGGCTGTTTGCGGTTTTATGCGGGCTGCTTGGGGTTGGTTTTGAACGAGAATTTGGGCCATGGTATGGGGGTTCGAACATGGGTTGATGGATATTGGTATAGGTGGGTTAGTGTACTCGAGATTCGCGCCAATTCGCAAAGGAAACGGGCTTAAAAACCGAGCTAAAATCGAGCTCAAAACACACGATGCAAAACGAGTTCCTCGCTTTTAAAAAACGATTTTTCAAATCAAATAACAAATTAAAATAAATGACTTTTCAAATCAAATATACTCATAAAATGATTTTTCAAATCAAATACTTATTTTATTTTCAATAAAATAAACTTGGAAAATAAATTCAAAATAAAGCTTTAATTTAAATATCATTTAAATTAAATGAATAATGAATTCACTTAAAAAAACACATTAATCTTAAATATCATTTAAAATAACAAAATGAACTTACCAAAAACATTAATTTAAATATCATTTAAAATAATAAATTACTTCATCGACGACGCCCATTCTACATCGTAAAGCGAGCCCAAATAATGACAATGACAACTAAAGAATACATGTGTCCTATCATCATCGGGTGTTTGTCGGGTTCTCTATAAATTCCAATATCGACGGATACGGGTATCTCTGAGCCCCCACTTTGACCGAGGCTTGGACAAGGCGAAAGTCAAAGTATACCCCAGTCCCTCTCGACCGAGGATTCTTCGGTCGTTTATAGTCCATTAGACTTGCGTATATAAGCTCGCTTGACCATAAGAAGAGATCATACCTGAAACTTCGTTGGGGTTGACTCTTGCTTCAGTTACGTCGAAATATCATCGTTGGTCATCGACCCATAAATTGTATAAATGGTGGGTTGAGCCTTAGCCTTAGGCGCCTACGTATCCGTTTCTGACGGAATCAAACCCGCGTCGTAGTTCGGCAACTGCTGACTCATGCCCAAAGTTTATCATCTGCTGGCGTTTGTCCAAAATTCATCGTCTGCTGACATTTGCCCAAAATTTATCATCTGCTGGCACTCGTCCGAACGGGACGGGACTTTCCAAGGAGGTTGCCGCCGCTTTCCTCATTTGCTTTCAGCTACGGAATTCTTCCATTTCATACTCTTGTATTGAATTGAATTCTTGGTGGATGTCATCCTTTACATCTTGATAATGGTCTCTGAAGCCAACGGCTTCAGAGCCCCCAGTTTGCAATGGCTCTAAAGTCGAAGACTTTAGAGCCCCCAGTTGAAGCATATCCTGCTACATTTGAAACATAGAAAATGTACTAGCAATAAATCATACGTAAGCACATTTGGATCATTGATCTTGAAATTGGATCATTTGAAATACTGGGTCATCGACCCGAAAATTGAATCTTGAAAATTTCGAATAGTTGGGCCATCGGCCTGAAAATTGATTTTGACAGACTGGGTCATCGACCCGACATTTGAACATGTTGAAAATTTTGAATTTATAATGAATCCCTTGGATGTTGGGTCGTCGACCCCAAAAAAAAAGTTTTTTGAAATTTTGAAAGTTTTGAAATTTTTTGAATTTTTTGAAATTTTGAAAGTTTTGAAATTTTTTGAATGTTGAAACTTTTGATGGGTGAGCATGAAATGCGACTCAGACATACTATATGATTCGTGAACGTGGGCGTAGCCCGCTACCGCAAAATAAAAAAGAAAATAAAACCCTAAGTGTGCACGAGTTTTAATTCAAATATTGACTTGCTGGGGGTAAGAAAGTAAATTAGCCATTCTGGCGTTCCCCAAAATGCGATAGATGCGCAAAAACCCGATGCATTGCCGAATATTGGTGTGGACTGGAGCGGGCCTCAGAGGCGCGCGACCCAAGGCCCACACGGCTCAAAAAAACGGTACCCTAGGGGTGTCCTCCTAGGTGCTTCCTTCCCTTATACTTTCTATATATAAAGAAGAGCTGTACTGCCAAATTTATTCTGCCTTTTCCCTCAAACTGGTGCAAGTAACATAAATCATTATGAATAATCTAGTTAGTGCTATGCGAGCATGGGAGACCGATTTTACTAGCGCAGAGAGACTAGAATTAAGGACCGTTCACTTGGCTCAATTACTTCCCTTACGCCAGATCCCCCTTCAACCTGCGCTGTTGGAGCACTGCCTTAGCTATTGGGATCCTCTGAACCATGTCTTTGCTTTTCCCGAGGGGGAGATCTGCCCTCTACCCGAAGAGTTTTCTGCCCTTGGAGGATGGGATGCTGAGGCCATACCGGCTATACCTAAATTTCATTCAGGGTGGCGCGGAACCTATCTAGACTGCCTTGGCCTTTCCAGGACGGAGTCTGAGGGGGTAGTGACTGGTGACGAAGTCAACCTTCTTGCTATTCATAGGAGGTTTTGTATCTTGCGGAGCAGTACTTCGCTGCCAGCATACTGCCGCAGGGCCTTTGGATTGATCATGCTACACCTTTATGTCTTCGAAGGTAGGATGAACAAGACAACTTGTGTAGGACAAGCGAAGCTTTTGTCCATTGTGTCTCAGATGGAGACGGGACATAACCCTTCCTGGATTATTCTTGCTGAAACCCTTCGAGGATTAGATGCTAAGAAAATGAACCCTGGTGCCGATTGGTCGGGATGCTCCCGTCTATTGCAGGTGATAAGATCTATTCTCCTGATTTCACATCCTTAATTGATTTTCTTTTTTTTTTTTTTTTTTTTTTTTTTTACCACAATTCTTGTGTTATTGCCACGATTTTGTCACGATTTTGCTTTGCTTACGCCACGATTTTGTTTGTATTCTCGCACAATTTTGTTTGTATTCTGCCACAATTTTGCCACAAATCCGTTTTTTCTTCTTTTTCGTTTTTTTTTTTTTTTTTTTTTTTTTTTTTTTTCCTTTTTTCGTCCTTTTTTTTTTTCTTCTTCTTTTTCTTTTTTTTCTTTCTTTTCTCTTTTTTTTCACGTTTTTTTTTTCAGGTGTGGCTTTGCGAGAGATTTTGGCTCTTCGCCCCGCCGCGTGAGCCCAACTCGTATCTCGCTCGTATGCTGACGATGCGTGCCAAGCGGTATGAAGACGGGCATCAAGATGACCTTGCCTATTGGCGAAACAAACTGACAGAAGGGGAAGGTCGCCCTCTTTGCTGGTTCATGCCTTGGCTTCGCCTCAAATCCTTTACTATCCTTCCTAAGACGACACAAGACTAGACGTTTGCGCTCTACGGGTTTAGAAAGGTCTATCCACATTTACCCCGACCGCGTCTTGCGTCGGATGGGCCGCAGACAAATGATTCCCAAGTGTGAGGTCATTGCAGGGACGAGCAAGAGAGCTGAATTCTTCTATATGTGACGATTGGCTCAGGAGGTGGCACCAAAGGCGTCTTTGGTACGTGTCCGCGCGCCCTCAGACTATCTGGGTATCCCCGTCTTATACTAAATGGCTTAAAGAGAAGACCGAATCAGGTAAGGACTTGTGTCGGAAGGATGAGCTCGTCGACATCAAATATTATGACAAAAGCAAAAACAGTCGTGATTTCTTTGTTAACAATCTTTCGTTTGCATCTGGACCTGAGGCTAGGACTGAGAAGACTCCTAAGACTGACTCACAGGCGACAGGTGTGTGGAAACGGTTGGGTTCAAAGGTACACTCGGACCCAGCCTTAGAAGGGAGGCTTGGTCCTCGCTTGAGTGTAAAAGATAGGCTGGGCCCTCGGGAGGAAATGACAATTCCTCCTAAGAAGCGTGCTAGACAAGACACAACTACCCCTCCCCCACAGGAGCCGCGGTCGCGCGACCCAAAAGGCAAAGGGAAAAAGAAGATGTAGGAGCCTTCGACTCCAATTTATTATTTAAATACTACTACTTATTATTTGTTGCTTGCTGTGTGTTTTTTTTTTTGGATGTTGTAATGGGCATCGCCCGATTTTAATAAGACTTACTATTTATTAAAATCCCAGTTTCTGCATAAAATTTCATTTTATTTAAAAGAAGGGTCGGTTGTACTCTTTTAAAGAGTCGCCTACGTATCTCGTTATCAACGAATCAAACCGAGCTCGTAGTTCCACAAAACAAACGCGCTACAATCATCGATTTATAACGCATAAAAAAGCAGCGAAGCAAAAAGTGCCGCGGCCTAGACTCGCTCACGAGCACTACAATTCAAAAATTTATTTTACGACATTGAGAATGAGTTCTACGGATAGTATTTCTTCAGCTGATCCAAATTCGTCGGATTTGCGAAGTCGTTTCCATCTAGATCTGTCAATCTGACTGCGCCTCCCGATAATATCTTCTTTACCGTGTAGGACCGCCCAGATTCGGCTTGAATTTTCCCCTCGGGTCAATTGGTAGTAAAGCGCGAACGGACTTTAGGACTAAATCCCCATCTTTTATTCCTCGAGGTTTCACCTTTTTGTTAAATGCCCTTTGTATCCTTTTCTGATAGAGTTGAACATGGTGTAACGCATTTAACCGTCGCTCGTCGAGCATGACCAGGGAATCATACCGGCTTGCGAGCGATCGGCTTCAGGGACCTGACTTTCTAACAGGATCCTTAAAGAAGGTACCTCTAATTCGATAGGTGAACACTTCCATCCCATATGTCAAATAGAACGGAGTTACTCCGGTGGGTCGTGCGAATAGACGTTCGTATCCCCACAGTGCGAATGGTATCTTTTCGCCACTCGCGATAATTGTCGGTCATCTTTACGAGAATCACGGTGATTGTCTTGTTGGCGGCTTCCACCGCACCATTTGTTTGAGGTCGATATGGTGACGACTTGTGGTGTTTGATTTTATACTTTTCAAGCATTATGGCAGTTTCAGCCTGGAAGTGAGTGCCATGGTTGCTAATGAGCTCATGTGGCACCCCGTATCTGCAAATGATTTCATTCTGAATGAACTTTGCTACCTGCTTCGCTTGTAGAACCTTGTATGATTTCACTTCCACCCACTTTGTGAAGTAATCAATGGCGACTAGCATGAAACAATGCCCACCTGTTCCAGATGGGTTGACCTTTCCGATAATGTCGATTCCCCATGTTGAGAAAGGCCATGGTGATGTCGAGTATACAACATGTGATGGCGGCACATGCTTTGTATGTTTGCGAAGATCCGCAATTATGGCAATGTTTGACATATTGGCGACAATCTGTCTCCATCGTGGTCCAATAATACCCTAATCTCATGATTTTACGAACCAAAGATATGGGCATTCATGTGTGGGCCACACTCTCCGTCATGGACTTCTTCCATAACTCTTTTCGCAGTTGGTGAGTCTATGCATCGCAGGAGGATATTCTGCGCAGTCTTCTTGTACAATTGTCCGTCATTGGTTTTAACGAATTGAGGGGCTAGCATTCGAATAGCGCGCTTTCCGCGGTTATCCATGTCGGGTGGATACTCCCCTGATTCTTTAAATTTCAGAATAGCATGGTACCAAGGTTCGGCCTCGGTTTCTTCCGTGTCTCCGATTACATTAACATAGGCAGGTGACGATCTTCGTTCGACACATATTGGCATGGTATCCATGTGATCAGGTATGTTGATCAGAGCAGCTAGCTTTGATAGTGCATCAGCAAATTGGTTTTCATCTCTGGGGAGGTGCACATACTTGACCTCGGTGAACAACTTTTCTAGTTCTTCGATTCTCGCTTGGTATGGAGCCAAGCTATCACTTCGGGTTTTCCACGTCCCGGCCACTTGATTGATCACTAGTGACGAGTCCCCATGTACTACAAGCTTTTTGACGCCTAACTCGAGAGCACTGTGCAAACCGAGTAGGCATGCTTCATATTCAGCCGCGTTATTAGTGACGTTAAAGTCCAACTTGATCGAGATGGGCACATGTTCACCTTCCGGTGAGATGAGTAGAACTCCTATCCCATATCCCCTATAGTTCGATGCTCCATCGAAATAGAGGTCCCATGTATCATTGTCTATGTGAACGATATCTTCGTCGGGAAACGACCACGTATCCACAACCTCAGTTTCTTCTATCGGGTTATCCGCCAGGAAGTCTGCAACCGCCCTTCCCTTTATCACTTTTAGCGGTACATATTTCAGGTCGAACTCGGAAAGCATTAGAGTCCACCTTGACACCCTGCCGTTCAGAACCGGTTTTTCAAACAGGTATTTAATTGGGTCCATCTTCGAGTGGATGCGGACACTATGGTGAGCATGTAGTGTCGTAACTTCTTTGTTGCCCATACTAGAGCCAAACATGTCTTTTCGAGCTGAGTATACTTGATTTCATACTCCAAGAACTTTTTACTAATGTAGTAAATCGCTCTTTCCTCTTTATCGATTATGTCTGCGCCAAAGATTGCCCCCATTGCGATCTCAGAATCGTAAGATACAAAGAATAAAGGTGGTAACCCAGTAGTTGGTGGGCTAAGCACGGGAGGGGAAGATAGTATTTCTTTGATCTTATCGAACGCAGACTTGACAAAGTGATCATCCCATACGACGTGTTCCCCGACCTTCAACTTCTTGAAAATTGGTTCGCATATCATAGTTAGCCTTGCCACGAACCGACTTATATATTGAATTCTTCCCAGGAACCCTCGAATTTCCTTCTCGGTTTTCGGGTGAGGCATTTCCATTATGGCCTTTATTTTCGATGGGTCCACCTCGATGCCACGGTGGCTAACGATGTGACCCAACAGTTTGCCGGATGTGACTCCGAATGCGCATTTTTGTGGATTCAACCTCATGTTATACTTGCGCGATCGCTCGAAGAATTTGCGTAGTGTGCCAAGGTGGCCATCACGCTCCTTTGACTTGACAATCATGTCGTCGACATAAACCTCGACTTCCTTGTGCATCAAATCATGTAACAATGTTGTCGCGGTCCTCTGGTATGTAGCCCCTGCGTTTATCAACCCAAAAGGCATTACTGTGTAGCAATAGGTTCCCCATTGCGTTCTGAACGCAGTCTTATGCATATCTTCTTTCGCCATCTTGATCTGATTATAACCGGCGTACCCATCCATAAAGGATAGTAACGCGTGCTTTGCCGTGTTGTCAACTAGGATGTCGATGTGAGGTAATGGGAAATCGTCCTTCGGACTTGCCTTGTTTAAATCCCTAAGTCCACACAAACCCGAACTTTACCATCTTTCTTAGGCACCGGGACGACGTTAGCCACCCAAATCCGAGTATTCGACACCTTGATGAACCCAGCTTTGAGTTGCTTGTCGATTTCTTCCTTGACTTTCAAAGACCAATCGGTATGCATTTTGCGTAGTTTCTGCTTGACCGGCTTATATCCTGGCTTGATTGGGATCCTGTGTTCCGCAATTTCCCTATCAATGCCTGGCATGTCTTTGTAGGACCATGCGAAAACATCTTTGAACTCATGCAATAAATCAATGAACCCCTGTCTTTCGGTGGGACTTAAAGTAGTTCCTATTTTAAGCTCCTGTGGTTCTAAGGTTGTACCTACGTTGATAGTTTCGGTATCTTCGATGATTGAAGTTTTCTGTTCGTACTCTTCCACCCCTTTTATCAATTGTAGAGGCGGTTCCATTTCTTCTTCCTCCTCTTCTTCGACCAACTGTTCATCCTCGACCTCGCCTCAATGTCATTATTAAAACAATCATTTTCAAAAATTGAATTGCAATGTAAGGGAGACAAGTCGTAAGCAAACTGGTTCATATTATTATTGATTTGAAATTTCGCGAAATGCGCTAACATTTGAGCCAACTGATCAGAACTCAGTGGCGAGATAGGGGTATTCGGGACAGGCCCCGGAATACCACCATTAGGAAAAGGTGCATAGGAAGGGAAAGCTAGGGGAGGGGCATTTTCAACACCTGACTCCTTAGACTCAATCTTAGGACCTAACTCAGACTCAGACTCAGACTCTGACTCAGACTCAGAATCGGTGACATCACTTGGCTTGAACATCTCTCCTTCTCCCGTTGTCAACTTGAAAAGAAGTCCCTTGTTGTCAGTCCACTTGATTGTTTTCCGCCATCCCGTGTTGGTCCTAAGAGGATCCACATCGGTGATGAGGGTAGATGGGTCAAACCGCTCGCTCCTCAGGATCATGCTTACCAAATCTTCGTTTGGTATTGGTGATTTCTTCTCTTCACCGAAAAGGAGACCCATGGCTTTCTCGTCATCCATCGGGTCCGATTTGGCTTCTATTGGCATCACGGTCAGAATGTCTTCGGGGATGTAGTAGCAATCTTGGAATACTTCGATTCCTGGGACCATGATGTTCTTCTTTGGGTCGAAGATGGGTTCGGAAAATCCATGCAAGGGAGTTCTTCCCCGACTTTCACGAAGTGACCGTTTAGAGTTAGGTGATACGGTCCCATTTTAATATCTCGATCGTCGATCGTTCTTCCCCTCTTTTCCCGTAGATCTTTCTCAGTGAGCTCATATCCAAGCCCGAAGGTTACTCCCTTGGCTACGGGTGGTTTCAACTTGAAAGCCTCCTCCCTTCTAGGATATAAAGAGAAACCGAAGTACTTCCCGGTTTGAGGATCACCTCGCAGACATGACTTCCGTATATAGATCCATATTTTCGCCGGAGTTCACTCGATCATGTTGACAATCTCGAAACCACATGCGTCATTGGCAGTTTCGACCCTTACTTCAGAAGTAATGTCTCCTCCTGCCACAGTAATTGGCGTGGCGTCAATGGTGATGGTTTTGCCATTGAGTGGGACCTTGATTTTTCGATGCGGCGTTGATGTTACGGCCCTTGCGATGGATCCGGGGCCTTCCCAACAATAAGTTGAAGGATGAGCATATGTCAATTACTTGGCAATTTATTTTCTTTTCCACTTGCCCAGTCTGTACTACTAGATCGACAAGTCCACTCACTCGACGCACAAAGTGCCATCGAATGCCCGGACTGTCTCGTGAAGTGGGGATGAAGTCATTCTTCTCCAAGCCAGAATATGCGCCGTTTTCAGAGGGAGTACGTTGACGGCCGATCCGTCGTCAACCAAGGTCATAGGGATATGCTTGTTGAGGCACACGAGCAATATAGAGGGCCAGGTTATGTCGAGGCCCGAACGGTGGCAGATCTTCGTTGGAGAATGTCACACCATTGGTAATCTGAGGCCGATTCTGGGCGATGTGAGTGACCATGTCCGCAGGAGTAGCACTTGACGACACGGTCATGTTCATCAAAGCTTGCAACAAAGCTTGACGATGCTCGAAAGAGCTCAGGATAAGTTGCCAGATAGATACGTCGGCTTTAGTCTTTTGGAGTTGCTTGATGAGGGAAGCCTCGGAGGTCGACCCTTCACCAAGAACTTCGACCACTGCCGGCTCCTTTTGAGGTGCTTTACTCGGGATATCCTTAGCTTTCTCCACACGATATGGGCGCCCAGATCTAGTCAAATGGTTTGACTCTAGGGCATCTTGCCTCACCTTTAAGATTTCTTCTTGGGTGTGAGGAATTGTCGCACCTTTGACGAGGTAAACATCATCCTCATCGTCAGCCCAAACGCCATTGATTTCATTGCCGCTTCGGAGTATGTAAGGAGTACAATCGACAACAAAATCCCCGAATGTAATCTCGTTTCTCGAGCTTGGTAGGAATTTGGAGCAATCTACGAATATTCTTCCGACAAAAACCCCTTTCAGACGACATGGGCGAATCAAGTGAGAGTAATCGACACTATCTTCGGTAGAGACAAAGTTAGTGTGGTCGCCAAATGGATTGGTGACGTTGTTGGGCTTTATAGCCGGGATTGGGAGCGTTCCGTTCTCAATCATATCTTGAATTTCGTGCTTTAGTCTAAAGCACCTTTCAGTATCGTGTCCCTTCCCTTGATGAAAGGCACAGTAGGCATTCAGTTTAAACCATTTGCCTTGTTGATCAGCGGGTGGATCCGGAGTTGGACCAATGGGCTTCAATTTTCCTTGGGCCATGAGCCTTTGGAGAGCATAGGCGTAAGTGCATCCGATATCAGTGAATACCCTTGGAGCTTGGCGCGGAGGCCTTTTTGACTGTCCATCTAGGAGATTGACGGTTTCAACAAAGTGGGCGCTGCGGCGCTTTGGCTTTAGATGACGAAGCCCCTTGGTATCCCTTTGGCTTCTCAGCTTCAGCAATTCGGACATCGTCCTCTACCTTTATCCCGATCCTTATCAATTCTTTGAAAGAACCGAAGTTTTGGTATTTCAGAGCATTACGGTAAACAGGTCGTAGATTTTTTACGAACTTATCCACCATTTCAACTTCGTCGGGCTTTTTAGCTAATTTCACGCTTTCAGCGCGCCACCTTGCGAGGAATTCAGTAAAGCCCTCTTTCTCCTTTTGCGTCATAACCTCCAAAGTTCTTATGTTGGTTTGGATCTCGACATTGTCGGATAGTGCTTACGAACTCCACCGTAATATCTTCGAAAGTGGGGAAGTTCTTGAGGTCAAGATTGTAGAACCAAGCCTTTGGGTGTTCACCCAGAGATTGGGCGAAGATTTCAGAGAGCATATCAGCAGGTACTCCCTTTAGTGCTAAGTACCCTTTATAGGCCTTAACGTGGTGGATCGGATCTTCATGCCCTTGAACTTGGGAATGTCGGTGAGTACCATGTTCGTGGGCGGCTTGTCCCGAATCGGGGCATAGGTCCTAGCATTCTCATAGTGGATGTTCTTCCCCTGAGAGAGCTTCAAACGGTCTTCGATGAACTTGAACCGTTTCTCCAGGTCAGTCAGCGGTGGAGGGGGTGGAGGTGAATCTTCACTCAGCCTAGATTCGATTGCTTCCATTCTAGTCATCATGAGGTTCACGGCCTCAGTAAGCTTGTTAACAGCATCTTCCATTGCTTGACGTCGGGTTTTTGGCGGCCTTTCTACAAGAAAACCCTGTACTAAGTCAATATTTAAAGTAAGAGCCCCTGCACACTTAAGGACACGACCCCAACTTGACTCAAACAAAGACTCGACTTGAGATTGACTAACCAGAGGTTCGACTCACGGTTTGATTTAGACATCGGTTCATTTTAGACTCGACAAAACGACATGACTCAAACTGTCATAACTCGATTCTAAACTGGACTTGGTGTGACTAAACCCGTGATTGGGCTAACATAGCCCAGGGGTTTGAGTGAAACGTCCATAAGGCCTAGCTTGGACGTTTTTTGTGGACTATTCTAGACCAAAAGGTCGACCAACATGACTCAAAGCCCAAGAGGTGAGCTTGGGTGACCCAACAAGGTCGTGTTCTAGACTCTTGAAACAAACCCGGCCTAACACGGCCATGACCTGGACACGACTCGACGCATTTCATGCTTGGTTGAGGTTCGGGAAACATTTTGGATTGATTTTGAAAAACGAAGGATTGATTTGAAAATGAGATTTGAAATGGGCAAAGATGCCGGCTATAAAAGCTTGTTTTGGGCCGAAATTCTAGTCCTATTTGGGCAGCGTTCCGCGTTTTGAAAATCATGCTAGGTTTGAAAGTAAGTTGTTCAAAAGTTCGGTTTTGAAAAGGACTTGGAATTTTCGAAAAAAAGGACTCGGGAAAACATATTGCACATTGTCATTCTCATGTTATAAGGATGTATGCTCCTAGACATCTCTAAGTCTCGGCAAGTCTTCTACAAGAAGGTCTATGCCCTCCATCCTTTTGCGGTCTTATAAAGCGAGGTGTCTTAAGGTAAAGTACCTAGAAGATCCTCTCCATTCCCAAGAACCGCGCGAGGCGAAGTGGAAGCGAGCAATGTGCGGCTTCCGGCATAGTGGGACGTCGCCCCCACGCATCACGAAGAAACGCTGGGACGGCCCGGCAAGTCCTTAAGGGTTTATGCATGAATCGTAGCACTATGAGTAATGTTTTACTTTCCAACACTTTCTTTTCAAGTTTCACCTCGGAGGAAAAGACCCTAGAAACACAAAGTGTAACTAGTCCTCTTTTCCCCAAATGAGTCGCCAAATCGTGGACAAGGCCCTCGGGAACTGCGTCCGAGGGATCCACACCTGACATAATCGACTCAAGGTTCTTTCGAATCGAATTAAGACATATTAGAGTCGCCACCAAGTTTTTTGGGAACTTGGAACCGTTCAAGTCAACTTTACACCTTTCATCGAAAAGCATAAAGCCCATCGACTACGAGTGATTAAAGATAAAGACTTGTACCCTATATCACTCGATTTGAATGACTCTCGTAATCCAATGGTATTTAGACGGATCCACAAACCATAGATCTTGAGTAAGGGGTGAGGGTACGTGTTGGGAAGCCCATAAGGACACCCAACCCCGCCCGTCGATAACGGCCTCTACTAAGTCAAGTGTCGGATTTCAAACAAGGTCATAGCTACTGCGATGTATGATGTGCAAAACGTTGTTTTAACCCTAACATGTGAAGTTTCTACGTCGTTTTAGATGCAACTAAACTAACTTTGTCAAAGTGGTAATTTAGCATGTGGGTTGATTGATCTAACAACATACAAATAAAACAAACAAGGCTTGATGGGGAATGGGGAGCCGTTGGGATCTACCTATTACAAACCAGGCATTTCATGCCGACACAACAATAAATAAATTACAACTCGATCTAATTACAATTGCTATAAACAAAACAATACATGACGCAAACCCGCGGCCAATTGGCCTTGAAAACCGTGCACTTGAGGGTGGCCCTCGGCTCACATGACCCACGGTCCTTGGGCCATCCTCGTATTGCGTGCTCGCGCTTAATCTCATCGAATTAGACATAAGGCTACGCACCAAAGCATGTATTAGCATAAACCGGGCCATGTTGCTTTCGACAACATGCGGTTTACTACGCTTTTACAAGCATTGGGAACAACCGTCTAACCAAATAAGACCAAGGTTTTTGAAAAGGTTTTGACTCAAAAGAAGTAAAACAAAATTGAAAGATTACAACTCGATAAACAAAACCGTAAATTACAAGCTATGAACGACAAGGAACAAAAGATAAACAAAGAGAGGGAGACGAACAAAGAAGGCCAAAATACACGGCCAAAGCACACGGCCAAGACACAGCCCAACCAAAGCCAACCTAGTTCCTAAGTTAGATTAATTGATTAGATCGAATGATTGCGAAAAGGAATCGAAAACAAGTTAGAAAACGAGTAAAAAAACGATGTTGATTGATTGTCGCGCAAGGGTGCATTCTACACGGCCTAATGGGTCCAATTAGGTCAGATATCATAAGATTAATGCTTACTCGTCGAGTGTTAATAGGGAGGTGCTAATCACGCACTCCTATGCTAGCGAGAAATCAAGTGATAAGAGAGATGCGTTCAGTTATTTACAGAAATCGTTAGTTGATTTTATAAATTACGTCAAAGCCACCTAAAGTGTCTAATTAAATTATTGAATTGAATTAAAGTCATCTAATTACGTCATAGGTTAACAATCAGAGGTTAAACTAACATACAACGGGTCCTAAGGTCCATCGATTTGGCCGAAACCAAAAGGGGGTCGAAAACGAAGATCGAAGTTAAATAACTTGTTTTATTTATGCCCTACTTTGAACACGAGGATATGTAAATGAGACAGGGGTGTACGACCGACAGAAGGAGCGGTTTCTTTTCCCATCTCAAGTCAACGCGGGTGTTCATAGTGGTACTTTAACTCATACTCGGACTAACTAGTTTCATAGTTAATTAAAACAAACGAAAAAACAAACAAAAAACAAACGAAAAAAACAAACTAAAAAAAGCATAAGAAAAACGAAATAAAAAGGAAAGAGAAGGGGATTTAATGCACCCTCAACCTACATGTATCGTTGACACCGTCTTGGGTCGTAATCGAAGGTAGATTTTATCTCGAGAGGCCGTCGTCGACGAAGAACAAAGCACACGCGCGTTTTGGAAAGTTTCTGGACAGCAGTTTTAAAACAGTGATATCTCCCTCGTTTCACGACGAAAATTCAATCCGAAAGATGTTTAAAAAACTAGAAAGAGAGGAGAACAAGGATCTTAAAGCAACCCCTGCTCGTTTTGGGTTATTGGGCACGAAAAACGAGCACAAACAGAACTGGACAGACAAGGAAAAACCGCGAAAACAGAGTGTTATTTCACTCTGTTTTTCGAGGGATTTCGTGTACTCTCAAGGGCAATTTGGCTCGTAATTCTTTATCTAATGTGTATATGGATGTTATATGGTTAATTAGGAACAAGAAACTCGAATTTTTATGGTGATTTGATGGAGGAACGAAAGGGTTTTCGAAGGAGACACACAAACAGTTTCAGTTTGTGTGTCGGTTTTGGTTAGGGTTTTTTGAGGATGTTTAGGGTTTGTTTCTGAGGTTTAAAGCTTCTATGTGATGGTTGGATGTATGGAGAACTTAGAGGAATGAATGTATGGTGAAGGGGTGGTATTTATAAGGGTTTAAAATAGGTTAAAAGGGAGTAAGGAAGCAGCCGGGCTCAATGAACATAGCTGCTGTCCATCGGTTTTGGGAGGGGTTTCTAGGGTTCGTTTTGGGGGATTTCTTGGTGATTAAGCTAGGATAATATGGGTAGGATACTAGGGTATGGGTTAGGGTTAATGGGTACGGGTCTTGGTAGTGTTTGAAGCGGGTTTGGGCTCGGGAATTGGCTCGCAAAACAGGGGGCTGTTTGCGGTTTTATGCGGGCTGCTTGGGGTTGGTTTTGAACGAGAATTTGGGCCATGGTATGGGGGTTCGAACATGGGTTGATGGATATTGGTATAGGTGGGTTAGTGTACTCGAGATTCGCGCCAATTCGCAAAGGAAACGGGCTTAAAAACCGAGCTAAAATCGAGCTCAAAACACACGATGCAAAACGAGTTCCTCGCTTTTAAAAAACGATTTTTCAAATCAAATAACAAATTAAAATAAATGACTTTTCAAATCAAATATACTCATAAAATGATTTTTCAAATCAAATACTTATTTTATTTTCAATAAAATAAACTTGGAAAATAAATTCAAAATAAAGCTTTAATTTAAATATCATTTAAATTAAATGAATAATGAATTCACTTAAAAAAACACATTAATCTTAAATATCATTTAAAATAACAAAATGAACTTACCAAAAACATTAATTTAAATATCATTTAAAATAATAAATTACTTCATCGACGACGCCCATTCTACCTCGTAAAACGAGCCCAAATAATGACAATGACAACTAAAGAATACATGTGTCCTATCATCATCGGGTGTTTGTCGGGTTCTCTATAAATTCCAATATCGACGGATACGGGTATCTACAAGGACAATGTCCAAAATAAAGTGGGGGATGGGAATTTATATTCCAAAAATGCATAAAAATTGAAAAATTTCGAAAAATCACAAAAATATGTCTTTTAATTTCATTAAAACAAAAACCATAAAAATTTGAAAAATTCAAAAATTCAAAAACATGTTTTTTTTTTTTTGGTGAACTGTGAAAATATATTAATAATAATCAAAATTGTTCCTTACAAAACACCATCACCAATCAAAAAATACAGTTGCATTAGCACCAAACTAACAAGACTAGTCATAACTTGGCTCCCACGGAAACTTCTGAACTTTGAGCGCCCAAGCCCTGTCCCTGCATCTAGCTTGAATGTCACATTTCACCTTCTGAATTATCCATCTAGGACACGGGACCTTAGCTTCAATCCTGCATACATTCCTAGCATTCCAAATATAGTACCATAGTGCTACAATGGCAGCACAAACAATCTGTTTCTTCATCAAGGAGGAGCATCTCCATTGCAACCAACACTCTACCACTCTGTCCCTGGGTACAGTGATACCAAGCCAATCAGATAACATCACCCAGCACTGTTTGCTAAATGCACACTCATACAATAAATGCCTATGATCTTCCAACTGGTCCTGGCAGAATTCACACAGTCCATCATTGAAAACACCAAACTTAAGGAGTCTGTCCTTAGTGAGCAACCTTTCTTGAACTATCAGCCACCCAATGAATGCATGCTTAGGAATGATAGTCTTGCTCCAGATCAACAGGTACCAAGGAACAGGCTGTCAAAAACATGTTCATTTCCTTTGTAGTGTAGTCTTGTATATATTGTGTTTGTTCATCCTTGTTCACATTGATTGACTACGCCACATCCGAGACATGAGGATATTGAAGACCACATGGTATGATCTTTCCAATCTCCTTTTTCCTCTTTATGTTAATGACTATGTGGCTTTATTTTGATTGATGCGGTGAAAACAATGTGAACTTAGGACTTGCATTTAGTTTATATGGCATATTAGTTGGTAGAATCATTTGCATTAGGATGTATATATGTTAGTTGCATCATGGCATGTAGTTTGCATGTTGGAAAAATTTTTGCGAAACCGTCTACTTGGGAAGCTTGACAAGTTTATATAGGCCCTAGTAGATGCTTTTTCTTCTTAAGACTTTGCTTGTTATAATACTTGTAAAACACCCTAGGATGTGTCATGCTAGTATTCTTTGACCCATGGATTAAGGCCTAGTCAAGAGTACCTTGTGGTGTGATAACTCCTTGGCTACCGTTTATTCCAAGGTGACCCTTGAAACCATGCATGCATCCATCCATCATCCATGTTCTACCACATTTTTGTCATCAAAGGGAATGGGCACAAAAAGAAATCAATTTGAGTTCAATGAAATGAAAAGTGAAATAAAGTTTGCAAATTGCATCAAATGAAAAGAGGAGCAAAAATAGAACTCCTATGCTTCAAATATAAGGCACCCTCGTTACTAATTGGGGTGACTTTGAAAATGTTCAAAAAGAAAATGCAAAAAAGTTGAAAGTTGTCAAGTGTCGAAATTGCCAAAAATCAAAAAGAAATGGCAAAGAAAGTGTTCTCAAATGTTATATGCCACAAGAAATTGGGGGGAAAAAGAACAAAAACAAAAGCAAACTCCCAAAAGAAACTCAAATACTATCGATCCCTTTTCCATCTTATCCATTTTTGTGCATGGTAGAGAGGGGACGACCCTTCTTCTTGTCTAGGCAAGAGGGGGAATTCCGCGATCCTCCAGTGTTTCTAACACCATAGGGAGTCTACTCTTGACAAAAGGATTTAACGATTGAGGACAAAGGTACCCTAGCTTGACACAATTTGGAGGTGATTTATTAGTATCCTTCTAGGCTTAGTAGTTTGAAGAAACTGTATCTATGAAGGAGTGTGTACCCTTGAATTGCTTCCCTTGTAGATAATTTCCGCCACTTAGATGAGGAAAGTGGCTATTCTTTTGTAGATACATCCATTATTTGATTTTGTGTGCTTAATGTTTGGATGTGTCGCCATTTTGGCAAGACCCACCTTGCCTTGCAAGAAGGCATCCTACCTCATGGTTGTCTTGTTGTGAGTTGAAGGGGCGGAGTGAGACCCGCTAATTGTCTCATATTGGTTAGGTTATTAGGTTAGTTTAAATAAAGGTCTAGTTTTAGTCACCTCTTTACTCGGGACGAGTAAAGGTTCGGTTTGGGGATATTTGATGTGAACATTATTTGCGCACATTTAGTCCCCTAATTGAGCCTATTTTGCATACTATTATAACATTCTATGGCCACTTTATCCGTCAAAACCTTCCTATTTTCTTTTCTATCGCATTTCATATGTTTTGTAGAAAAGAAGATAATAAGACGGAAATCCCCGTCTTTCATGCATATTTGGAAGCATATTGACGATACTAGATGGACTAGTATGAAGAGGAAGTAAGGACCAAAGACCAATCCCACAAGAATAAAATGGAAGTGAACAAAAAGGGAAGAAAAGAAGAAGAATCACTGCTGAAGAACAATCCGAGCGGATTGTCTCCAATCCGCCCGTCTCCTCACAACATAATCCGAGCGGATTTCCACAAAGACGCTCGGATTGCCCCGCCAGAATCCGCCCGGATTCCGTCGAATCCGCTCGTCTTCCATCAACAGAATCCGCCTGTCCCGACCCCAATACGCACGGATTTCTTCACAGCATAATTTCGTCTTCTCCAAGCTACAAAGAAAGAAGCCCTTCCTTCGAGAAATACCGGCTCCTCCCTGTTCCATTTAAAAAGTGTAATTACTAGTTTAGCCCTTAGTTAACCCTAAATGCATCCACCTAATTTCCACTATAAATACCCCATCTTTGTAATTAATCAGGTGTGTGGTTTTTAGGAGGAAATTCTCTTAGATTAGATTAGGAGTAGATTAGAATAAATTATCATTTAATGTTTCCATAAATTACACGTTAATCTCTCCTTAATTATTGTTCAAGTTTATTATTGGGTAATTGAAGATTATTGGGTGATTGGAGGATTGACAACCTTCCATCAATCATCAAGTTTCTTCTATTATTCTTTGCATTATTATTTGGATCACCTCAAGTTTGGTATAATTCCTTTACCCTTTAAATCTTTATTGTTCATTTCTTCATTCTATTATCATGTTTATACTTGTTGTGATGTTTGACACCATTAATGACATGTTCCTCATGATAATGAGTGAGTAGTTACTTACCTAGGATTAGTGGGTAATTAGGGGCAACCAACATGAGATTGATTCATGCTTAATCTAATATCTTCACATGATTAAATTGCTTGCTTGTTGTGATGTCAACTTTATGCACATGTTATGTTTGATGAAATGCTAAGCCTATGAATCCTTGCATTTACAACCATCTCTTATCTACTCAACTTGACTTGTAAGATATAACCCAACTCGAGTCTTGTTAGACCATGCATAGAAGTTGATTAGGAGGAAAGTAAGTCGACTTGTAGGTGTTGTACAATATAATCGATTCGGCTCCGGGACCCAACTCTTCCTAAGAACCGTAAGATATAACCCAACTCGGTTCCTCAACAACATTAATTGCTTGCAACCTTGTGAACATGTTTGTATGATCAACACCATGAATCCCCTATGACCCCATGATATCCTTGCACTTTTAATCAATTGTTTCCATCTTTCCTTTTATTGCTTGTTTTACCTTATTGTTTGCATTATTCTAGACACAACTACAAACCCGAACAAATCGTGACACTAGCATAATTTGAGATAGATAGACTTAGAACCCAAAGCACACCGTCCCATGGATCGACCTCGACTACCACTAACTAGTTATATGTTGAGTATTATAAATGTGTTTGATGGATGTGTGACGACCAACTCTTGTCGCATCACGTGGCAGCTACACTATCGGGTCAACTGAGTCGATTAAACTATTGATAAGAAGAGCTATGGTCGTCACCTTTCGGTCCTTAAACTGCCCTAGGGTCTCCTAACTTAGCTTTCGCCCTAATTAGGTATTACCTATTGTAATTAAGCAAGCCTTCCCTTACAATCTTTCGATCCAGGTCGGGGTTAACTAGATAAATTGGTCTCCTACATGCATTCATTTGACCTAATAACAATTAAATTGCCTAATACAATTCTTATCGCGAGACTAATCTAATGAAGTCAATCCTAACATATTACTACCACGGCTTCCCTAATCCTATCATACTAAGAGAAATTAGCTACACATGATTAAAGGGAGAACAAGATATAAAGGAAGAACAATAAACATAAGCATAAATTAAAGAGGAAAAGAAAGGGAAAGAATTAATTACTAAAATAGATCCGGAAGAAAGAACAGTAGAAAATTAACAGTGTATGATAAAGTTCCAGAGGAAAAAGAGAGAGTTTAAATGTCGTTCTAATCTTCCTATTTATAAGAAAATAGGATTTGCTAAACCTAATGACGAAAATAAGCTAAAAAACCCAAGCCCATAGCGAATCCACTCGATCGAGTGGTTTAAAACCACTCGATCGAGTAACTAAAGCTTAAACCACTCGATCGAGTAGAAAATATACTCGATCGATTAAACCATAAATTGAATCTACTCGATCGAGTAGAAAAAGGACTCGATCGAGCAAAATTCTACTCGATCGAGTACTTTCCAGCAACAGGGTGATTCCGGTGGCGTTGGAAAGGTAAGAGGACAAGCTTTCATCCCCAATTAAAATCACCTGAATATCTGTTTTAGAACTCGAGATATAGCTCTTCAAAGTAGGTACTAGCAATTTGAAGTTCTTCCTTTGCTCGCCTAGCTATCTTTCTTCTTTGCGCATCTCAAAATAGCTACATTCCCGCTCCAAATTCACTCTTCCTCCAAATGCATGCTAAACGGACGGTAAAAGACTTGATTTCACTACTTTTGGGTTCATTCCTGCAAATAAGACAAAATAACCCAAAGTAGCATATTCGGGGCATTTCGTAGCATAAAACCACGATAAAAGCATAGAAATACGTGCATAAAATAGGCTAAAAAGACTATATATAATGCACGTATCAATCATATTATTATCGGAGGACACATATTCCAACACTCCTACCCCCCTAAAACAAACAAGGTTACGTCCCCGTAACCATACATACCTGATCGAAAAGGACAGGGTAACGCTCTCTCATGGCCTCCTCTGCCTCCTATGTAGATTCCTCAGTCTCGTGATTAGACCAAAGGATCTTGAGCAAAACTGTCTCACCACTCCTAGTCTTCCTAACCTTCCGGTCAATAATCTGCTTAGGCACCTCAAGATAAGACAAAGACTCATCTAGTTCTAGGCTCTCTGCCTCTAACACATGTGACGGATCACTCACATACTTGCCCAACTGGGACACATGAAACACATTATGCACCCTCTCCAACGCAGCTGGTAAAGCCAAACGATAAGCAACCTCTCCAACCCGTTCTAAGATCTCATAAGGCCCGATGAACTTCTGACTCAGCTTGCCTTTCTTACCAAATCTCATAACCCCGCGCATAGGAGACACTTTCAGAAGGACCTTGTCCCCAACCTGAAACTCTATATCCATACGATGTAGATCTGGATAACTCTTTTGTCTATCCTGAGCTACTCTCATCCTTTCCCTGATCATCTTAATCTGCTCAACCATCTCATGTACTATGTCCGGTCCTAGAACCACTGCCTCAGCACTGTCGACCCATTAAATCGGACTCCTACATCTCCTCCCATATAAGGCCTCAAACGGTGCCATGCCAATACTAGAGTGATAGCTGTTGTTGTAAGAAAACTCAATCAAATCTAGCCTCTGTTCCCAGCTACCACCAAATTCCATCACACAAGCTCGCAACATATCCTCAAGAGTCTTGATTGTTCTCTCAGTCTGACCGTCTGTCGCAGGATGAAATGCTGTACTCATCTTCAAAGTTGTTCCCAAAGATTCCTGTAACTCTTTCCAAAACATTGAGATAAACCTCGCATCTCTGTCAGATACTATGTCCTTAGGGACTCCATGCAATCTCAACACATGCCTCCGATAAGCCAAGCTAATTGTGCCTTAGTCCATGTATCTTTCATTGGCACAAAATGAGCTGACTTGGTTAGTCGATCCACTATTACCCATATCTTGTTGTTACCCTGTTGACACTTAGGCAAACCCACGATAAAATCCATAGAAATGGATTCCCACTTCCACTCAGGTACCTCTAAAGACTGAATCTTACCTTGTGGTCGTCGTTGTTCCCCTTTAACTCTCTGGCATGTCAAACAACGGGCCACAAACTCAGCTGTCTCTTTCTTCATCCCAGGCCACCAGAACGTGTTCTTTAAATCCTTGCATAGCTTATCAGCACCTGGATGTACTGAATATGGTGTACAATGTGCCTCTATCATGATTGTCTTTTTCAGCTCCTCATCATTAGGGACACACCACCTCTCATCAAACCTCAAACTACCATCTGAATGAATAGAGAATCTGGACACTGTCCCTTTCTCTACTCCAGCTCTCCACTATACCATCTTAGGATCCAACGCCTGTTTACCTCGAATATCATCCTAAAGATCAGGCTATACTGTCCAATCTCCCATGGCATCCCCTCTCTGCATCATATGTATCCCAAACATCCCCACCTTATCTCTCAACATCATCAAAGATAAAGCTGTACACAAAGAATGTATAATCTTCCTACTCAAAGCATCTGCAACAACATTGGCTTTCCCTTCATGGTAGATAATATCCATGTCATAATCGCCAATCAACTCCATCCACCTCCTCTGTCTCATGTTCAACTCCTTTTAAGTGAAGATGTACTTGAGACTCTCGTGATCAGAAAATACCTTAAAGGTCGCCCCATAAAGGTAATGTCTCCAAATCTTGAGAGCAAACACCACTGCACCCAACTCTAGATCGTGTGTAGGATAATTCTCCTCATAAGGCTTCAATTGCCTAGAAGCATAGGCAATCACTTTACCGTTCTGCATCAACACACAACCCAACCCATTCTTTGAGGCATCTGTATAAACCTCAAAGTTCTCAATCCCCTCAGGCAATGCTAAGATACGAGATGTGGTCAAACGCTTCTTTAATGTTTGGAACGCCATCTCACAACTCCCATCCCAACGAAACCTGTTCTCTTTCCTCATCAAAGCTGTCATAGGTCTAGCGATCTTGGAGAAATCCTTCACGAATCGTCTGTAATATCCAGCTAAACCCAAGAAACTCTTGATCTCAGCAACATTCTTTGGTGCTTCACACTTTGTCACTGCCTAAATATTTGCCGAATCCACAGCTACCCCATCCTTAGAGATCACATGCCCCAGAAAAGCAACTTTCTCTAACCATAACTCACACTTGGACAGCTTAGCATAAAGCTCGTGCTCCCTTAAGGTCTGCAACACAACCCTCAGATGCTCCTCGTGCTCCTCCTTAGTCTTGGAATAGACTAAGATGTCATTTATAAACACCACCGCAAAATTTTCCAAAAACTGTCTGAAGATTCTGTTCATCATATCCATAAACACAGCCGGTGCATTAGATAACCCAAAAGGCATCACCACATACTCATATTGGCCATACCTCGACGTGAAAGCTGTCTTCGGTATGTCCACCTCTCTAATCTTCACCTGATGGTACCCCGACCTCAAATCAATCTTGGAAAAGACTGATGCACCACTCAACTGATCAAATAGGTCGTCTATCCTTGGCAAAGGATACTTGTTCTTCCCCGTCACTCGGTTCAATTCCCTGTAATCTATACACAACCTCAAGCTCCCATCTTTCTTCTTCACAAAAAGACCTGGTGCTCGCCACGGTGATACACTAGGTCTAATGTATCCCTTCTCTATCAGATCATCTAACTGTTTCCTAAGCTCCTCCATCTCTTTAGGACCCATCCGGTACGGTGCCTTAGAGATTGGTCCCGTCCCGAGTTTCAACTCAACTGTGAAATCTATCTCCCTCTTCGGTGGCAAACCCGGAATCTCCTCTGGTAAGACATCTGCAAACTCACCCACCACTGGTATCTGCTCAACTGTCGGACTCCCTATCCGGTTATCTCTTACATGGCACAAGATCAAAGGGCATCCCTTCCTCCGATAGGACTTCAAGGTTACAGCTGCAATCAACTTAACTTTGGGTTTGACCACAAACCCACGATACGACACACTAACACCCTTAGGACCTCTCAAAGACAGTTTCTTTTGATGACAGTCTATCTTAGCTTTGTACTTCCTTAACCAATGCATCCCGATTATCATCTCAAAATAGTCTAAAGGAAACTCTAGCAAGTCCACTGGGAGATCAACTTGCCCAACTATCATAGATATATCTCTATACAATCTCCCACATGATACAGATTCACCCGAAGGTAGAAAACCTTTCTCACTTACAGACTCATATACCCTCAGACCCAACCGTTTAACATGACTCAAAGATACAAACGACTAAGACGCCCCCGAATCAAACAAAACAAAGGTATGAATACCGTTAACAAGAAAAGTACCCGTGATAACATGTGCGTCGTCCTCAACTGCTTTCTTGTCCATCATAAACAGCTTTCCACTGGTCTTCTGTCCACCTCCCTAGACAGTACTGGCTGAAGTGGTTGGCTTAGCACCCGACCCCTGATTGTTGTTATTGTTCATAGCTGGTTTCTAATAAGAATTACCGCCATTGCGGTTACCTCCACCCATGTTGCTCTGACCTCCTCGGTTAGACCATGACCCAGTCAGTCTGTTACTCGCATAACTCTGTGTCGACCCCTGAGAATAGCTCCCCTGAGCCGATCTCTGAAAAGCTCCAGGTACACTCGTGCACTCATGTCTCTTGTGGCATATACCGCCACAGCCAAAGCAGGTCATGTTGGGAAATGTGTCCTCAACAATAGTGCGATCACGTGATTTAAATATCATTATTAAATCTCATACCAAGAATAAGAAAGGGATGATACATTACATATATAGTCAACTGGTCCACACATATCGGTAATGATTGGCTGGCTAGAGTTTGACATTACTGTCGTGCGACGGTGGTGATCAGTTGATCCCTTGAGGTCACACCTAAAGGACGATTCCCTTAATTGAAAAGGTTAATTAGTTGTATACCGATACAGATTAATTAATTCCTTAAAATTGAACAATTCGATTTGTGAGAGAGAATATTGATATCTTATTGTAATGGGATTAAATAAGATTTATTTTAGTAATAAAATGCTTTGTTGCTAAAATTATTTATTGTTTGAGAAACAATAAAGATAAGAATGAATGGTTAATTATAATTACAAGAAGTTGTGAATTATAACTATATGACCCATTTTATTTATGTGATCAAGTATGACTAGTAAATTTGTTGTATGAAATTTAATTAATTCATGAAATGATATTTATGTGATAAATATGCATCAAATTAATTAATAACATGTAACATACTACATGTGACATATTGTGTGATAAATGACAAATTGACAAAATAAAATGGTAGTCCATTTTATGTATATGGACCGAAATAATGGAAGTGGAAGATGTTAGTGGGTGAATTATTTTATGAGATAAAATGACCTAATCATGGCCTACCTACAACTAGCCTTACACCTACTCTTACACATCTTACACACCTAATTCTTGTGAAGACAAAAAGAGAAAATAGGATGCCCCATATTGGAGTCGCAACCGTGAACCTCCTCTAGATTAAGGGAATTAATTTCTCTTATTCATTCATTCTAAGATAATACATGCAAAAAGGTTCATGTATATTTTTCTCTCTTCTCTCTCTTTAATCTTCATCAAAAAGATGAGATTTTAATCTAATTTGTTCATGAAAGATTACTAAAATTATCAAAGTAATATATGAGTATTAGTAATTAAATTTAAGGTAAACCACAATGTAAACATCTAGTACATGTTAGTTTGTGGGATTAAGGGATAGTTTTGGGTGAAACTAATTGGAGGGCTTCTATTTTGAGGTCATGTATGTTCATCCATTAATGGAAAGCTCATGAACTAACAAGAAGGAGATCTTGTTGGTGCCCAATATGACCGAAATTATTATGGTGAGAAAATGTTTTCTTATCTTCTTTTATTAAAGTTTGCATGCATAAGATCATTAATTATTTTTATGACAAATTAAATTAAAACATATATGAATATGTCAAGTATATAGATCTACTTTTCCTTCAATCGGTATCAAGAGCCATGGTTGTTTGCATGCAAATCGGTTACAAGTTTTTCCGAGTTATAAGAATAACATATAAAACTTGAATAATTTGTGTTATTATGAGATATCACGAAATTAATTCATACATGTTAAAATTTCTGATCCTAAAATATTTTAGGATATTTTTGGTTAATTTACGGATTTTTATTGTTCATATTATACAATAATGGCATTTAAATATGATTTTATGAGTAAAAATGTCATTTTCGGTCTAAAATTAGCTATACTTCAAATTTTCCAGTTATTTTTGGATATATTGTCACATATATTATTTTGAGATAACCTGTAAATTTTCATAATTTTTGGACTTATTATGCTCGAAAAATAGATTTTTCATTATTAAATTCGGTTTTAAGTGAAAAATAGGTTAATATGAGATAAATTTCGAATCTGGTCATAGAAATTTAGTATGTTGTCACATGCAATTTTACAAGATGTGTGTAAAATAATGGGCTATAGTGAAGTCTTTTTGCATGATTTATGGATTTTTGAAGAAAAATAGCATAAATAGTGACATTATTAGTGAAAAATTAATAAAACATTATCTATGACTTAGGAAAAACATCATATGTTGCATTTTATTATATTTTTCAGATCTAAAATTGAAAAGTTAATGAATATAATTTTTCCATGTTTTTATGATTATTTTAGTTAAAAACCGATAAACCGCAACATTGTTTTTCCGGAAAAAAATTCGAAATTTTTAACCTAAGTTTTTGAACATTATGAGTGTCATGGTATTTTTCCAGAATGTTCATGAGTTTAAATTTCAAATTTTGAATTTATTTGAAATTTTGTGATTTATTTGAAGTTTATAGCTTATTTTTGTAATTTTTGGTCCATTAATGAACAATTTTAGAAATATGAGTTAATTATGGTCAAATAATTAGTGAAGACTAACTTTTGAGTCCTAAGAGCTTAGGGTAATTAACTTATGCATAAATATGAATTTATGTAATTTTTGTGATTGTAAAATGTTGAAATCACGCAAATCCGTAAAAACCGAGTAATATACGATATTGGCTAATTAAAGGCGATTTAGCATTAAATTGGGCATGTTCATACATATTATAATGCTGCGTTTTCTTTATGATTGTCATAATTTTATTTATGTAATTTTTGAATTATGTAATTTTACTTAGTATGGCCTTAGTTTTTAATTGGTATTTCCCGAAATGTATGGGAATATCGATTCGGTTGTAATTTTATTGTGATCTCGTATCACCGTTTTGTAATTTAATAGATTTATTTTATTTTAGTTACAAATGTATAATAGGAAATTATGTAATTTATTATGTAATTTATTTTATCTCGGAGTTCCCAAAGACGGATTTCTTCAAGATGGCGATACATAAAGACGGTGTTACCTCGAGATAAGTGTCACAACCGAAGTTCAAGGGACCAATGGAGTTGGTTTCCGAATATGTAATAGTTAAATAGAGTTTCTATTTTAGGAAAGGCCATACTAGGATTTATTTTATGCTTGCATTTTATTTATATGTCACATGCATTGCTAAATCGCCATAACTAAACATGCATTGTCTTTTTTATCGAGTTTATCGACCGTGTCAATTAAAATTATTGTAGTTCACCGCTTTAGTTCACTTAAAACGTGATAGATAATAAATTGACATGACCTCTCGCTAAAACAATCAATTGAGACATAGCCTTACCAAATAGTAGAAACCATGAAAACCTATTTCGCGAGGGAGTGCGCTCGGCCCTACCGGGGTACAAACCTTGTTACGTAGGGGAAGTGGGTGATGAATGTTAATCCACCGAATTCATGTTGATAAGGGATGAATTGGCCCTACCGTGCCCAAGTTGATATGGATTTGGATCATGGACACATTTATTCGAAATTTGGATTGAACTCAACAAAAGTTTTTGATAAGGGATGAATCGGCCCTACCGTGCCCTTGTCGAATGTGTTTTTGGCTATAGATAAATATTAGAGTAATTTTATCGATCAAGAGTTCTAAAAGTAGAATCGATTAAAGAGTTAATCCACCGAGTTATATTGATAAGGGATGAATCGGCCCTACCGTGCCCAAGTTAATATGAATTTGGATCTTGGAATCATTTATCATAGTTGGGTAGAGGTCACTATGTAAATGCTTTACTTGTTATTTACAAGTATTATTAAAACGATAAATGTTAAGTTTTTCAATATTCCGTTATTATATTGTTCTATTTCTTTACCACAATTTATATACGATATCATTTCGATTTTTGATTCAAATCTCCTTAAAACATCGTTAGTAAAGACAAATATGAATTTGCTTCTAAAACCTCAAATGAACCATTGATAAGGATCTCTTGTAAATAGTATAGATTAAAGTTATTCATTATCAAATAGGTTTTTGATTCATGACTAACACTTCTACTTACAATGGATTATGTTTCATATACTTAATTGAATTAAGTACCTTGAAGCGATAAATTGTTTTGGTAATTAGTTTTGTCAGAATTCGTAATTGACCAAAATAACGCAACCACTTCAATGAAAGTTTTAAGACTAAAATGAACAAATGAAGAGTAATCTTCATGAATTCAATTTTGCTTCTCAAAGCAAAGACTCGTTGAAATGAGTGGGAGCATTCTCTTAAACCGTTAAGATGAGGACGAGGTTCAAGAAGTAAAGATAATAATGGAATTGATACAAGGTAATGTTAAAAGTAAAGTTGTTGAGAATAGCGATACTAAACCTGTCAATCCCGACTGATAAAGTTTCCATTGTCTTAAATGTTGGACACGAGAAAGGAAACTACCCCAAATTATTGAAGAATCAACAAGTTAGTTGTGGGACATCTAATGAGACCTTCTTCTTTAAATGTTTATTTGATTAAACATAAATTTTGCTAGTACTACTTCGTCAATATTAGAAACCAGTGGAGGTTTTCATCATTGTGTTCGTTACTGAAAGAAATGTAGATTCATATACATTATAACATACTCTTATATGTCTAATAATTTGTCATAAAATTAATAACGGAACTTATGCATGCAAACAATAAAATGAATAGAGGAGAAATCATGTCCTTACATGGTAAATTTCGGCTATTAGGGCACAAGAGAGATCACCTTTCTCTTCTTGTTCTTGAGCTTATTCCAATGGAAGAACAAAGATCTAAGAGTAAGATCTCTCCCTAAGTATTATACCCAAGGCTCCTCTTAATTTAATTAATATTACAAAACTAGTATAATATTAATTATAGTAGAAAAATGGAACCAAAAATATTTATAAACACTTATGTTATTTTCGGTTTTTAGAGAGATGATGAGGAGGATTTTATTCTCTCTAAAACTTGTATTTTGGATGAGTTGAATGAATGAAAATAATACACTACCTTTAGTATATTATTAGGCAAAATTTAAAGAAAAACAATGATCACTTTTCTCTTCTCAAAACCGTGTAAGAGGAGGCAATAGGGGAGCCAATGCATGAAGATTTTGTTCTTCACAAGGAACAATAGCCTTGCATGGCTAGGTGGCTTTTTAATCATTGTGTTTTCCACTAATTACAAATAACATATAATTAGCTTAATCTCTTCTAATTTTCGGCCCATATGATAATATGGAATCCATATTATTTTTGTCAATTGTCTATATGTTACATGTCACATGTCACATATATTTGTTATGTAATTTTTATCATATTAAAAATCAACGTATTAATAAAATACGTCACATACAAAAATTGACTTAGTAATTTCATAATTACTTGTGCCAAAAATATTTTACCATTTATAAATCACAACAGATTGTATTTATAACAGTTCATTCAAATTTAATTGTTACATTAAACAATTTATTTCATCCGAGTAATTATACAATTTAATTACTCAGACCGTATCTTATTTAATCACATTTCAATATGATACGTAAATTTTACTTCCAAAATCGTCCGTCAATTTTCAAGTAATTTAATTAACTCGTAACATTATACGATTAATTAAATAATCAATTAAGAGGGTTGCCCTTTAGGTATGACCTAGGGGTCAATCGATCACCACCGTCACACACGACGAATGTCAAACTCTAGTAAGCCAATCATTACCGATATATGTTGACCATTGACAAGAACAATATTACTTCCCAATTGTATTCATTTTAATGAGACTTAAACATGTGATCATCATGATCAATAGTTGTGATCGCATTATTGTCGGAGGACACATATTCCAACAATCTCCCACTTGTCCTCGACAAGTGTGCGTCACCAATTCTCTTGTCCTATTACTATCTCCCACTCAATGCAAGGTGTCTTTCAGGTCGTACTTGCAAGTGATCATATCGAGAGTGGTTTCCTCGATCTGGAGAATAACTGATTGACCGGATTTATCCACTCTGGATACCTTCCGAGCGTGGCCACGCATTTCCAGTTCATTACTCCTCGAGTGGCCCTGAGATATTGTTTTAACCCTGACAAGGGGGTGGACAATTCCTATCGCACTCATTCCCTTCGACTAGCCACAGCCATCATAACCCAAAATATGCCCATTTGACCCCATTTACAAAGGTCGTAGTAACACAAATCAAAGTTAATCTGAAACTGTGCCATCTTAGGTGAATAGTCTTTAGTCAAAAGAATCGACTCATTAGAATACTATAGCAGCTCTCGCCACGACCAGGCTATATAAATTTGCAGAACTCTATAAGCGGTCATAAGGCCCGACAAGGTGTTCCTAACATCTGCCTATGTGATCGACTAGTCATCTCACATGACCGTATGGCACTTGAACTTGCCATCAATCGCATCACACTCTAGTCACTTCGAGACGTCACCTCATACAAGTGACTATGGGCGAATACTATGCTAATCCGTGTTCACTTTAACGGGGTTCAATTGTCTCCACAACCCGTTTGGATGTAACAAAGTATAATAAAAGAGTTTTAAAAATAAAACTCGAACGACAAATGCGATTATCACACATGAATAGTCAATGCCTGATTACTATTTCATGTTCTATAATCTGATTTGATCTTGTACGTAGTTGTTTATTTCAATTCAATTGAAATGACATGACTCATCATGTTTAGCCTTTGAGAAGGCTTTGGTTAGTAGGTTTTATCAACTTCTTGTACCTTACTCAACCTTACTACATATTCGTTTTCCTTTGTAATGTATACATTTGCATCACAACACTTTCTCGAGTACGTGTCGAGATCCAATCAAGACATAGGCCCTCTTAGCCTAAGAATAGCTCCCACTTGTTTTCACAATTAATGCGGGACTCATCCTCTTGCACATCTCATGATTGCAAGTGTACTCAATTTCCGTTATATATATATCTCTCATTGTTCTTTATTGCCTAGAACGATTCTAGAAAATCTACTTCTTAATTATCATAGCCACAATGGTATCTTAACCATCCTAATGTGTTTTGATTATGGTTTTGTCGGAAACCATGCGCAACCTCAATTGTCAATTGTCACTTGTGTAACACCCTTACACAAAATTGCATCATAAACACTTTGCTTTACTTCCTTAATGCTTCTGCAAGCACTTAAGGGTAATCTTTATATACTAGGTAAAGATTACTTAAATTCGATTTTGAAAACAATTTATCATACTCAAAGTATATGAAGTGTTATACATCATTACTCATTTAATTGATCCGGCAGCGGAAGCAAATGGAATCAATCAAATATGTTCGATTTAATTGAACTAGTCATGAATCTTATCAACATAAGACTTCTTACTGACGCTAATATCATGTGGATTTATCTTCATAAATCCGGATATTCAAGATGTATTATAATACTCCAAAAGTCTTAAATCATTCTCGATGATCAATATGTCATCCACATATCGGACTAATTAAAATTTCCGTAACTCCCACTAAACTTCATGTATAAACACAACTTCTCGACATATCGAGAAATGTTTTATCACATGATCCAAAAATGTTGATTCCAACTCATTGATGTCCTACTTAAGACCCTCTCTTAAGTTTCACATTATCTTAGGATTGCAAGAATCTTCAAAACTCAAGACATGTATTGAATACATTCCTTCTAATTGAAGAAGTGGGTTTTAGATTCACTTGCTATGTATTTCATAACCTCATAATGAAACACAATCCCTAAGAAGATCCAAATAGACTTAAGCATTTCAATTAGTGCAAAACCCTTTGCATCCAATCAAATTTTGAAATTTGTCTTTATTAGTGCAAAACCCTTTGCAACTAATCAAGCCCTTTTATTTTGGATTTTCATGGCTCTAAGCTTTATATTGAGTTGTGACTTAAACACTCTCATGTAAGTCATATGTTCATTACTTTCTAGAAGTAATCAATTTGAATCAAACGATTTCTTTGTAAGTTATAAGCTCTTTACTTTCTTAAAAGTAGCATGAATCCATCATTTTTAACAAGTGATGAATTTTAACCTCCTAGGTTTTGAAGAAACAATGTCTCACACAAAACGTCTCATGTAGCCAAGAAAGACCAGTTTCTTGCGACAACGTTTTACACAAAACATCTCATGTAGCCAAGAAAGACCAGTTTCTTGCGACATAACATCTTGTGGCTCTTTGTGGCTCTTTGAATAATTTCTCCCACTCTGTCTTCAAAAATAAACTTGTATTTTAGAAAGACAGCTTCATGAGCCGCTAACCCGTCGTACTCGTGATAATTGGAAAGGGAAAAATGAGCATTTGTTTCTTGTGAAAACTTACAAACATGGTACCCTTACCATTTCATATCTCATATGATTCGTTTTAGTGGAAAAATAATTTAGACAAAAATGATAAAAACCCCAAAAGGATCAAGTAACTCAAAGTAACTTGATTGAAATCCAAACCATATCGAATAGCGTTTGATTTCTTATCCATCCACACATTATTTCATAATGCGTGCTAAGAGAGATTAACTTGTGATACTATATCACATTTCCTTTGGCTTATATCAAAGTCTTCACTTTGATAATCCCATCACGACTAAATCGTGATTCCTTGAACTCTTGAACTTCTTCAAAGATTTCTTTATTTACCTTATTAAGTGAACATATTAGTGTCAACTTAAATCGTTGGTAAAAGATAATGATCAACCTATTTTGGATCGATGATATACAACCTCGATCACCTTTTCAACCAAAAGGCACGAGACATCTTGCTTTGAATACAAGATACACATATACCATTAACAATCTAATGGTTTCAAGAGTACTCGATAACTCTTTGCGTTTATCATTCCAAAATTTAAGGTTTGATCTGGGTTACCAATTTGAGTCTTGCATCATCTTCATGATATATATTATTCTAGTTTGGTTTAGAATATATTCACCTTGATAATGGGCTAGCCATACATCAAATCGTGGTGTAAAGGGTCACAAAAGTGAAACCTCTTTTGTATCGTAACAAGCTTGTATTCTAATTTAGAGTTTATGTACTTAATAGTCACAATTAAGCACAACTCCAAACCCAAAAACTAGATTTTGGTACACAATGACTCTTTCTCTCGACTTCATTGTTGCTAGTCGTCATATTCTAATCATCCTATGTATCCAACATAATGATGAAAACCTCCACTGGTTTCTAATATTGACGAAGTCGTACTAGCAAAATTTATGTTTAATCAAATAAACACTTAAAGAAGAAGATCCCATTAGATGTCCCACAACTAATTTGTTGATTCTTCAATAATTTGGGGTAGTTTCCTTTCTCGTGTCCAACATTTTAAGACAATGGAAACTTTATCGGTCGGGATTGATAGGTTTAGTATCGTCATTCTCAACAACTTTACTTTTAACATTACCTTGTATCAATTCCATTATAATCTTTACTTCTTGAACCTCGTCCTCATCTTAACAAGTTAAGAGAATGCTCCCACTCATTTCAATGAGTCTTTGCTTTGAGAAGCAAAATTGAATTCATGAAGATTACTCTTCATTTGTTCGTTTTAGTCTTAAAAACTTTCATTGAAGTGGTTGCGTTATTTTGGTCAATTACGAATTCTTGACAAAACTAATTACCAAAACAATTTTATCGCTTCGATGTACTTAATTCATTTAAGTATATGAAACATAATCCATTGTAAGTAGATGTGTTAGTCTAGAATCAAAAACCTGTTTGATAATGAATAACATTAATCTATACTCCTTTCAAGAGATCCTTATCAATGGTTCATTTGAGGTTTTAGAAGCAAATTCATATTTTGTCTTTAGTTACGATATTTTAATGGAGATTTGAATCAAAAAACGAAATGATATCGTATATGAATTGTGGTAAAGAAATAGAACAATATGATAACGGAATAGTGGAAAACAAAACATTCATCGTCATATTAATACTTGTAAACAAGTATAGCATTTACATAGTGACCTCTACCCAACTATGATAAATGATTCCAAGATCCAAATTCATATTAACTTGGGCACGGGGTAGCCGATGAAACCCTTATCAATATAACTCGGTGGATTAACTCTTTAATCGATTCTACTTTTAGAACTCTCGGTCGATAAATTTACTCTAATATTTATCTATAGCCCAAAACACATCAACAAGGGCACGGGGTAGCCGATGAAACCCTTATCAATTACTTTTGTTGAGTTCAATCCAAATTTCGAATAAATGTGTCCATTATCCAAACCCACATTAACTTAGGCACGGGGTAGCCGATGAAACCCTCATCAACATGAATTCGGTGGATTAACATTTATCACCCACTTCCCCTACGTAACAAGGTTTGTACCCCGGGTAGCCGAGTGCACTCCCTCGCGAAATAGGTTTTCATGGTTTCTACTATTTGGTAAGGCTATGTCTCAATTAGTTGTTTTAGCGAGAGGTCATGTCAATTTATTATCTATCACGTTTTAAGTGAACTAAAGCGGTGAACTACGATAATTCGAATTGACACGGTCGATAAACTCGATAAAATAACAATGCATGTTTAGTTATGGCGATTTAGCGATGCATGTGACATAAAATAAAATGCAAGCATAAAATAAATAAATCCTAGTATGGCCTTTCCTAAAATAGAAAAACTATTAATCTATTACATATTCGGAAACCAACTCCATTGGTCCCTTGAACTTCGGTTGTGGCACGCATCTCGAGGTAACACCGTCTTTATGTATCGCCATTCTTGAAGTAATCCGTCTTTTGGAACTCCTAAATGAATAAAATTACATAATAAATTACATAATTTCCTATTATACATTTGTAACTAAAATAAAATAAATCTATTAAATTACAAAACGGTGATACGAGATCACAATAAAAATTACAACCGAATCGATATTCCCATACATTTCGGAAATACCAATTAAAATCTAAGGCCATACTAAGTAAAATTACATAATTCAAAATTACATAAATTAAAATTATGACAATCATAAGAAAATGCAGCATTATATTATGTATGAACATGCTCAATTTTTATGCTAAATCGCCCTATAATTAGCCAATATCGTATATTACTCGGTTTTTTTCGGTTTGCGTGATTTCAACATTTTATAATCACAAAAATGCACAAACTCATATTTATGCATAAGTTAATTACCCTAACCTCTTAGGACTCAAAATATAGTCTCCACTAGTAATTTGACCATAATTAACTTTTATTTACAAAATTGTTCATAAAAGGACCAAAAATTACAAAAATAAGCTATTAAACTTCAAATAAATCCAAAAATTTCAAATAAATTCAAAATTCAAAATTTAAATTCATGAACATTCTGGAAAAATTCCATGACACTCATAATGTTCAAAATCTTAGGTTAAAAATTCCGAAAATTTTCCGGAAAAACAATGTTGCGGTTTATCGATATTTAATAAAATAATCATAAAAACATGGAAAAATTATTTTCATTAACTTTTCAATTTTAGATCTGAAAAATATAATAAAATGCAACATTAGACGTTTTTCCTAAGTCATAGATTATGTTTTATTAATTTTCACTAATAATGTCACTATTTATGTCATTTTTCTTCAAAAATTCATAAATCATGCTAAAAGACTTCTTTATAGCCAATTATTTTACATACATCTTGTAAAATTGCATGTGACAACATATAAATTTTCTATGACCAGATTCGAAATTTAACTCATATTAACCTATTTTTCTCTTAAATCCGAATTTAATAATGAAAAATTCATTTTTCGAGCATAACAAGTGCAAAAATTATGAAAATTTACAGGTTATCTCAAAATAATATATGTAACAACATATCCAAAAACCAAGTGAAAATTCGAAGTATAGCTAATTTTCGACCAAAAATGACATTTTTACTCATAAAATCACATTTAAATGTCATTATTATTAAATATGAACAATAAAAATCCGAAAAATTAACCAAAAAATCCTAAAACATTTTAGGACCAGAAATATTAACATGCATGTAATTATTTCGTGATATATCATAATAACACAAATTTTACAAGTTTTATTTTGTTATTCATATAACTCGGAAAAACTTTTAACCAATTTGCATGCAAACAACCGTGGCTCTTGATACCGATTGAAAGAAATGTAGATTCATATACATTATAACATACTCTTATATGTCTAATAATTTGTCATAAAATTAATAACGGAACTTATGCATGCAAACAATAAAATGAATAGAGGAGAAATCATGTCCTTACATGGTAAATTTCGGCTATTAGGGCACAAGAGAGATCACCTTTCTCTTCTTGTTCTTGAGCTTATTCCAATGGAAGAACAAAGATCTAAGAGTAAGATCTCTCCCTAAGTATTATACCCAAGGCTCCTCTTAATTTAATTAATATTACAAAACTAGTATAATATTAATTATAGTAGAAAAATGGAACCAAAAATATTTATAAACACTTATGTTATTTTCGGTTTTTAGAGAGATGATGAGGAGGATTTTATTCTCTCTAAAACTTGTATTTTGGATGAGTTGAATGAATGAAAATAATACACTACCTTTAGTATATTATTAGGCAAAATTTAAAGAAAAACAATGATCACTTTTCTCTTCTCAAAACCGTGTAAGAGGAGGCAATAGGGGAGCCAATGCATGAAGATTTTGTTCTTCACAAGGAACAATAGCCTTGCATGGCTAGGTGGCTTTTTAATCATTGTGTTTTCCACTAATTACAAATAACATATAATTAGCTTAATCTCTTCTAATTTTCGGCCCATATGATAATATGGAATCCATATTATTTTTGTCAATTGTCTATATGTTACATGTCACATGTCACATATATTTGTTATGTAATTTTTATCATATTAAAAATCAACGTATTAATAAAATACGTCACATACAAAAATTGACTTAGTAATTTCATAATTACTTGTGCCAAAAATATTTTACCATTTATAAATCACAACAGATTGTATTTATAACAGTTCATTCAAATTTAATTGTTACATTAAACAATTTATTTCATCCGAGTAATTATACAATTTAATTACTCAGACCGTATCTTATTTAATCACATTTCAATATGATACGTAAATTTTACTTCCAAAATCGTCCGTCAATTTTCAAGTAATTTAATTAACTCGTAACATTATACGATTAATTAAATAATCAATTAAGAGGGTTGCCCTTTAGGTATGACCTAGGGGTCAACTGATCACCACCGTCACACACGACAAGAATGTCAAACTCTAGTAAGCCAATCATTACCGATATATGTTGACCAATTGATGAGAACAATATTACTTCCCAATTGTATTCATTTTAATGAGACTTAAACATGTGATCATCATGATCAATAGTTGTGATCGCATTATTGTCGGAGGACACATATTCCAACAGTTACATAAGATGATTAGAATATGACGACTAGCATCAATAATGTCGAGAGATAGAGTAATTGTGTACTCAATCTAGTTTTTGGATTTAAAGTTGTACTTAATTATGACTATTAAGTGCATAAACTCTAAATAAGAATATAAACTTGTTAAGATACAAAAGAGGTTTTCACTTTTGTGACCCTATACACCACGATTTGATGTATGGCTAGCCCATTATCAAGGTGATTATATTCTAAACCAAACTAGAATGATATATCATGTAGATGATGTAAGATTCAAATTGGTAACCCAAGATTAAACCTTAAATTTTGGAATGATGAACGCAAAGAGTTATCGAGTACTCTTGAAACCACTAGATTGTTAATGGTGTATGCGTATCTTGTATTCAAAGCAAGATGTCTCGTGCCTTTTGGTTGAAAAGGAGATCGAGTTTGTAAATCATCGATCCAAAATAGGTTGATCATTTTCTTTTACCAATGATTTAAGTTGACGCTAATATGTTCACTTAATAAGGTAAATAGAGAAATCTTTGAAGAATTTCAAAGAGTTCAAGGAATCACGATTTAAGTCGTGATGGGATTATCAAAGTGAAGACTTTGATATAAGCCAAAGGAAATGTGATATAGTATCACAAGTTAATCTCTCTTAGCACGCATTATGGAATAATGTGTGATTAGATAAAATATCAAACGCTATTCGATATGGTTTGAACTTCAATCAAGTTACTTTGAGTTACTTGATCCTTTTGGGGATTTTATCATTTTTGTCTAAATTATTTTTCCACTAAATCGAATCATATGAGATATGAAATGGTAAGGGTACCATGTTTGTAAGTTTTCACAAGAAACAAATGCTCATTTTTCCCTTTCAATTGTCATGAGTACGACGGGTTTTGCGGCTCGTGAAGCTGTCTTTCTAAAATACAAGTTTATTTCTAGAAGACAGAGTGGGAGAAATTATTCAAGAGCCACAAAGAATGTTATGTCGCAAGAAACTGGTCTTTCTTGGCTACATGAGACGTTTTGTGTAAGACGTTGTTTCTTCGAAACCTAGGAGGTTAAATTCGTCACTTGTTAAAAATGATGAACTCATGCTACTTTTAAGAAAGTAAAGAGCTTATAACTTACAAAAGAAATTGTTTGATTCAAGTTGATTACTTCTGGAAAGTAATCAACAAATGACTTACATAAGAGTGTTTAAGTCACAACGCAATACAAGGCTTAGAGCCATGAAAATCCGAAATAAAAGGCTTGATTAGTGACAAAGGGTTTTGCACTAATAAAGACAGTTTTCAAGGCTTGATTGGTTGCAAAGAGTTTTGCATAAATTGAAATGCTTAAGTCTATTTGGATCTTCTTAGGGATTGTGTTTCATTATTATGAAATACATAGCGAGTGAATCTAAAACCCACTTCTTCAATAGAAGGAATGTATTCAATACATGTCATGAGTTTTATAGATTCTTGCAATCCTAAGATAATGTGAAACTTAAGAGAGAATTTTAAGTAGGACATCAATGAGTTGGAGTCAACATTTTGATCATGTGATAAAACTTTTCTCGATAAGTCGAGAAGTTGTGTTTATACATGGAGTTTAGTGGGAGTTACGGAAGTTTTAATTAGTCTTATATGTGGATGACATATTGATCATTTCGAATGATATAAGATTTTTGGAGTATTATAATACATCTTTATTATCCGGATTTATGAAGATAAATCCACATGATATTAGCGTCAATAAGAAGTCTTATGTTGATAAGATTCATGACTAGTTCAATTAATTTGAACATATTTGATTGATTCCATTTGCTTCCGCTGCCAAATCAATTAAATGAGTAATGATGTATAACACTTCATATACTTTGAGTATGATGAATTGTTTTCAAAATTGAATTTAAGTAATCTTTAACTAGTAAGCTATAAAGATTACCCTTAAGTGCTTGCAGAAGCATTAAGGCTATGATGCAAAGTGTTTATGATGCAATTTTGTGTAAGGGTGTTACACAAGTGACAATTGACAATTGAGATTGCGCATGGTTTCCGACAAAACCATAATCAAAACACATTAGGATGGTTAAGATACCATTGTGGCTATGTTAATTAAGAAGTATATTTTCTAGAATCGTTCTAGGCAATAAAGAACAATGAGAGATATTTATAACGGAAATTGAGTACACTTGCAATCATGAGATGTGCAAGAAGGATGAGTCCCAAACACTGTGAAAACAGTGGGAGCTATTCTTAGGCTAGAGGGCCTATGTCTTGATTGGATCTCGACACGTACTCAGAAAGTTTTGTAATGCAAATGTATACATTACAAAGGAAAACGAGTATGTAGTAAGGTTGAGTAAGGTACAAGAAGTTGATAAAACCTACTAACCAAAGCCTTCTCAAAGGCTAAACATGATGAGTCATGTCATTTCAATTAAATTGAAATGAACAACTACGTACAAGATCAAATTAGATTATGGAACATGATATAGTAATCAGGCATTGACTATTCATATGTGATAATCGCATTTGTCGTTCGAGTTTTACTTTAAAACTCTTTTATTATACTTTGTTACATCCAAACGGGTTGTAGAGACAATTGAACCCTGTTAAAGTGAACACGGATTAGCATGGTATTCGCCCATAGTCACTTGTATGAGGTGACGTCTCGAAGTGACTAAAGTGTGATGTGATTGATGGCAAGTTCAAGTGCCATAGAGTCATGTGAGATGACTAGTCAATCACATAGGCGGACTGTTAGGAACACTTTGTCGGGCAGTGACCGCTTATAGAGTTCTGACAAATTTATAAAGCCTGGTCGTGGCGAGAGCTACTATAGTATTCTAATGAGTCGATTCTTTTGACTAAAGACTGTTCGCCTAAGATGGCACAGTTTCAGATTAACTTTGATTTGTGTTACTACGACCTTCGTAAATGGGGTCAAATGGGCATATTTGGGTTTTGATGGCTGTTGCTAGTCGAAGGGAATAAGTGCAATAGGAATTGTCCACCCCCTTGTCAGGGTTAAAACAATATCTCAGGGCCACTCGAGGAGTAATGAACTGGAAATGCGTGGCCACGCTCGGAAGGTATCTATGATAGATAAATCCGGTCAATCAGTTATTCTCCAGATCGAGGAAACCACTTTCGATATGATCACTTGCAAGTACGACCCGAAAGACACCTTGCATTAAGTGGGAGATAGTAATAGGACAAGAGAATTGGTGACGCACACTTGTCGAGGACAAGTGGGAGATTGTTGGGAAATGTGTCCTCAACAATAGTGCGATCACGTGATTTAAATATCATTATTAAATCTCATACCAAGAATAAGAAAGGGATGATACATTACATATATAGTCAACTGGTCCACACATATCGGTAATGATTGGCTGGCTAGAGTTTGACATTACTGTCGTGCGACGGTGGTGATGAGTTGATCCCTTGAGGTCACACCTAAAGGACGATTCCCTTAATTGAAAAGGTTAATTAGTTGTATACCGATACAGATTAATTAATTCCCTAAAATTGAACAATTCGATTTGTGAGAGAGAATATTGATATCTTATTGTAATGGGATTAAATATGATTTATTTTAGTAATAAAATGCTTTGTTGCTAAAATTATTTATTGTTTAAGAAACAATACAGATAAGAATGAATGGTTAATTATAATTACAAGAAATTGTGAATTGTAACTATATGACCCATTTTATTTATGTGATCAAGTATGACTAGTCAATTTGTTGTATGAAATTTAATTAATTCATGAAATGATATTTATGTGATAAATATGCATCAAATTAATTAATAACATGTAACATACTACATGTGACATATTGTGTGACAAATGACAAATTGACAAAATAAAATGGTAGTCCATTTTATGTATATGGACCGAAATAATGGAAGTGGAAGATGTTAGTGGGTGAATTATTTTATGAGATAAAATTACCTAATCATGGCCTACCTACAACTAGCCTTACACCTACTCTTACACATCTTACACACCTAATTCTTGTGAAGACAAAAAGAGAAAATAGGATGCCCCATATTGGAGTCCCAACTGTGAACCTCCTCTAGATTAAGGGAATTAATTTCTCTTATTCATTCATTCTAAGATAATACATGCAAAAAGGTTCATGTATATTTTTCTCTCTTCTCTCTCTTTAATCTTCATCAAAAAGATGAGATTTTAATCTAATTTGCTCATGAAAGATTACTAAAATTATCAAAGTAATATATGAGTATTAGTAATCAAATTTAAGGTAAACCACAATGTAAACATCTAGTACATGTTAGTTTGTGGGATTAAGGGATAGTTTTGGGTGCAACTAATTGGAGGGCTTCTATTTTGAGGTCATGTATGTTCATCCATTAATGGAAAGCTCAAGAACTAACAAGAAGGAGATCTTGTTGGTGCCCAATATGACCGAAATTATTATGGTGAGAAAACGTTTTCTTATCTTCTTTTATTAAAGTTTGCATGCATAAGATCACTAATTAATTTTATGACAAATTAAATTAAAACATATATGAATATGTCAAGTATATAGATCTACTTTTCCTTCAGGTCATCCCCCAACTACCACTACCGCTCCCTCGGCCACGCCCAAAGGAAGTCCCAGCACTGAACCCCGAGCCAGAAGAAAACGCTCTAGCCTAAATGTGGTTCCCTTTCTTGTAGTTAGATTGGCCACCACCCTCACTCTCAGCCTTCCTTTTCTCACTACCTCTCTCACGGGCCATCTCCACCAACCTCTCAGCTCTCCCAGCCCTCTCATAAGCTTCCTTAACATCGGTAAGGACTCCCACGGGTAACTTTTCCATGATCCCGGGGGTCAACCCCCTCTCAAACCTTAGCGCTAGGTTCTCCTCACTCAAACCCATGTCCTCAGCATATCTAGACATCTCATTAAACTGCTTGTAGTACTCAGCAACCGACATGTCAGATGTCATCCTAAACCCATCAAACTCCTCCCTCAACTTACTCCTCACATGCTCATGTACAAACTCTCTCCTTATAGCCCTCCGAAACTCTTCCCAAGGTATAGCAGGCAGACCCTGCTTCGTATACATCTCTCTAGCACTCGCTTTCACCTTATCCCACCACTCACCGGCCGCCTCCCTCAAGTAGAACGCAGCTTGTTCTACTTTCATCTCATCAGGATAATGTACCAGGTCCAGAATGTTCGCCATCTCACGATGCCAATTATCAAGAAGAATTGGCTCCCCGGTCCCCTTGTACTCTTTCGGGTTGAACCTCGCTATGTAAAGACTGATCTTAGAGTGATCAACCTCCTTATCCTTCCCCACTCTCTTTAGGGCCTCTGTAAGAGCATCTTGATGCTCCAACATCTTAACTATATCGTCGATGTTCATGCTCTCAGCTCTCGCATACAAAGCTGTTTTCTTTGGCGGCATCTTGAAACTTTATAAGAAAAGGTAGATATAAACATACATACTATATCCCAAAACACGAAAACAACCTGCCCAAAACCCACTCGATCGAGTGCCCCACGTGCTCGATCGAGTGGCCCGACTCTAGACCCAAAATAGACCTTCTGATCTCTAACATACTCGGCCGAGTAGCCTAGCCACTCGACCGAGTGACCCCCTACTCGATCGAGTGCTCTATGTACTCGATCGGGTACCCAAAAACACGATTCGGGTCATAAAAACGTCAAAATACCCACTCGATCGAGTCGAACCCACTCGATCAAGTACCTCACCTACTCGATCGAGTGCCCCCTACTCGATCGAGTCATGCTGACTCGTACATACTACCCGTATGTTATCTCTCAGAACCCAACATACTATGCAACTTCATAATCTCAACATTATAATATAACTAAGCATGAAATTCTACACAATTCCTCATACAATCAATAAATAAACTACTTCATTATATCAAATGCCAAATAACAAATAACCATCATGCTTCTTTATGAAAACCAACATATATACACAACCCACCAAATTTTCAATCACAATTTTAATCCTCTACTCCCAACATCCAACAATTCACAACATATATCGTTACGTTCACATACAAGCTAACAGACACCACATACGACCTTGACATATATCCCCCCATGTGACCGGTTCAAAATTGTAGGGCGAGGTCGCGACTTTAGGACGTCTCCCAAGCCTTTGCATTAGCTCCTACAACCTTTACCCCGGAATCATTTTAATTGACTCCCTATATTCATTAGATTCATTAGTTACGGGTTTTAGGATCGTCGCTCTGATACCATTTTGTAACACCCCCATACTCCAAGTGCCTTACCAGGACCACTCAGGTATAAAGTTGTTACCATCTCGGTTCCCCGAGGCAATGATAATCATAAGACAATAACGAAACAACATTTAAATAGTATAAGTTTAGTGAAAAAATACAATTCAAAACCAAATGCTCACAATACGGGTACATGTTCTCCAAAACAACTGTCTAATCAACTAAATAAAAATGTCTGACAAACTACTAAAGCTACAGCGGAAGACTCTATCATCTGAAGGTGACACATCCCAGCTAGCCCATATATCTTGACTCATACCTGCTCAACAACTGCTCATCATCCCCGAATGGATCACCACAGTTTTTAAAACAATAAACGGGGTCAGTACTAATCACACAATTTATAAACTCAACAATACAACAAACAACACAGCTCAATCTCACAGATGTACTCCAAACTCCATCACCAATTCCACAATACTGACTACACACTAAAGTGTGTAGCCCTGCCAGAGTACCCATCGTAACAGGTTACTCCTCGCCGCCAGTGGGGGACCGCAGCCGTTCGCACTTAAGCCCCGCTCATCTCCGTTGAGCGATAAACCCAAATCCATTAATGTGCACATCCTTCTGGGGCGGGTTCCATAGAAGGCGAATAATGGGCGTGAAGCCACTCCCGCAAGTGACTCCACTCTGCCAGGGACGCACCCCGAAGAACACAGACAGATACAATCAACCACAACTCCTATCAACAATCAAAACCAACAACCGTCACAATACTCGTAGGATAATATTTAACAATCACAAAGCATAACCAACACATCATGTGACTAATACTGAGTAGGGAAACCCTACCTGGAAAGCAACACAGTCAGACGATCTCAACAGCTGTTATCAAAAGGCCTCCTCTACGAATCCTCCTCCTAACATAACATCACATATATCACTAACCACACAAAACTAACACAAATCCCCAATTCCCAAAATTAGGGTTTAACGAAACTTAATTAAATATAACAAATTCGGTACGTAGATCTTACCCTCGACGCAAGGATCAAAAAGATGTAAAGAAAGGTGAATTCCGACCTTCCAAGATCCGGGATTTGTCAATAATGCGATTAATGCGAAGTACGTAGGTTGAAATCTCTTTTTCAAAGTAATTAGGTTTGTAAAGCGTATTATGAAAGTGACGGAAGTGTTTATATATTAATTCGCATTATTAACAAAACCCGACAAAACATTGCTCCCAAACCGGGCTACTCGATCGAGTACCAAGGCTACTCGATCGAGTACCCTACAGGTCAGAAACTATTTTAAATCGCCAAACACCCTTACTCGATAGAGTATGGCCCACTCGATAGAGTACCCTGAGACTCATAAAACCGTAGTATTGTAGTCTTCCCTCCTTAAAAAGAACTTCGTCCCCGAAGTTCAAACCACAACAAAACAAAGACATACTACTACACTTCCGACACAACAACTAAAATAAAACTCAACATAAAGACATGCTACTAACCAAACTCAACCCGACTCCACCCCAACAAAACATACCGACACATACCGACACAACACCAAAAAGGGTATAAAAACTCTTAAAAATTCTTTGCGATCATCTCCTTGTTAGAAAATATTAATCTCATTATTTAACATATTCATATATGTGACATTTAATTTAGTCATAAAATTAAATTTAGATCTTATGCATGCAAACTTGAATAAGAATAGAGAAGAAATCGTTTTCCTTACGATAAAATTTCGGATCAAAGGGCACAAGTAAGATATCCTTTTTACTTGTTCTTGAGCTTTCCTTATATGGATGAACAAAGATTCAAGCTTAGAATCCCTCCCAAAGATGAATACCCAAGATAACCTCTTAAAAGACTAATATTATTTGAACTAGAACAATATTAATCTTACTAAAATTGACCCAAAAATTTGTATGTTCTCTTGAATAAAATCGGCCAAGAGAGAATGATTTTGGAGATTTTATTTCTCTAGTTTTTCATAAGATGTTGAGAGAAAATTCTATTTCTTACACTAGAAAATTAGAATTGTATGAATGAATAATAAAAGAACCCATTTGATTCTCTTAGAAGGAAAAACCGGTGGGTGTAGGAAGGGTGCCCTATGCATGGGCTTAATTCTCTAACCAAGAATATAGGCATGCAAGGCTAGTCCCTAGAGGTAATAATCATGTTCCTATTTAAAATAAAAACACAATATTAATCCTCATACTCCCTTGATTATTTCGGTCCATATAAGATAAAATGGGTTACATTTTATCTTTGTCAATTTTATCAATTGTCACATGTCACAAGTCATGTAAAATTGTCATGCATTTTTAACATATTAAAAATCAACGTATTAATAAAAATACGTCATATACAAAATCGACTTAGTAATTCATAATTACTTGTACCAAAACGGTTTACCAATTATAAATCACAACATCTTGTATTTATAATAAATTATTCATTCAGCTTCAATTGTTTCGTAAACAATATTTTTATCTAAGTAGTAAAACAATTTGATTACTTAGACCGTATCTTATTTAATCGAATTACAATAAGATACATCAATAATACTCACAAAATCGTCCGTCAATTTTAACCAATTTAATTAACTCGTATCGTCATACGATCAATTAAATATTCAATTAAGAGTGTTACCCTTTAAGTATGACCTAAGGGGATCAATTGATCACCATCGTCGCACGACAGTAATGTCAAACTCTAGTCAGCCAATCATTACCGATATGTGTGGACCAGTTGACTGTAAAATATTACATCCCACATGTATTCTTAAAAATGAGATTTAAACATGTGATCATCATGATCGACAGTTGTGATCGCATTATTGTCGGAGGACACATATTCCAACAATCTCCCACTTGTCCTTGACAAGTGTGCGTCACCAAATCTCTTGTCCTATTACTATCTCCCACTCAATGCAAGGTGTCTTTCGGGTCGTACTTGAAAGTGATCATATCGAGAGTGGTTTCCTCGAACTGGAGAATAACTGATTGACCGGAATTATCTACCATAGATACCTTCCGAGCGTGGCCACGCATTTCCAGTTCATTACTCCTCGAGTGGCCCTGAGATATTATTATAACCCTGACATAGGGGTGGACAATTCCTATCGCACTTATTCCCTTCGACTAGCCACAGCCATCATAACCCAAAATATGCCCATTTGACCCCATTTACGAAGGTCGTAGTAACATAAAGCAAAGTTAATCTGAAACTATGCCACCTTAGGCGAACAGTCTTTAGTCAAAAGAATCGACTCATTAGAATATTATAGTAGCTCTCGCCATGACCAGGCTATATAAATTTGCCATAACTCTATAAGCGGTCATAAGGCCCGACAAAGTGTTCCTAACAGTCTGCCTATGTGTTCGACTAGTCATTCTCATATGACTCCATGGCACTTAAACTTGCCATCAATTGCATCACACTCTAGTCACTTCGAGACGTCACCTCATACAAGTGACTTTGGGCGAATACAATGTTAATCCGTGGTCACTTTAACGGGGTTCAATTGTCACTACAACCCGTTTGGATGTAACAATGTATAATGAAAAGATAAAAGACAAATGTGATTATGAACATGAACAAAAATAACACTTTTATTTCATTTCAAAATCTAACACAAACTTGGTAAACGTTTAAGTCCCATGGACGCAACATGTTCATCATGCTTAGCCTGCGATAAAGGCTTGGTGAGCGGATCTGCTATGTTATCATCCGTCCCAACCTTACATATCGCAATTTCCTTTATTTCAATGAAATCTCTAATTACATGATATTTTCTAAGTACATGTCTAGATCTATTACTAGACTTTGGCTCTTTAGCTTGGAAGATTGACCCACTATTATCACAATAGAGAGTGATGGGATCATTGGCGGTAGGTACTACTCTTAGACCTTCCGTGAATTGCCTGATCCACACAGCTTCCTTGGCAGCTTCTGATGTTGCAATGTACTCAGCCTTCGTTGTTGAATCCGCAGTCACAGCTTCCTTGATGCTTCTCCAGCTAACGACACCACCATTGAGCATTAAAACGAAACCAGCTTCTGATTTCATGTCATCTATATCCGCTTGGAAACTTGAGTCCGTGTAACCATTAACACGGAGCTCGGTGTCTCCTCCAAACACTAAGATATAATCCTTAGTTCTTCTCAAGTACTTAAGAATGTTCTTGACGGCTATCCAGTGACTCTCACGTGGATTTCCTTGATATCTACTCGTCATGCTCAAGGCATACGAGACATCAGGACGTGTGCATATTATGGCGTACATGATTGATCCAACAGCGGAAGCATAAGGGATCAACTTCATGCGTTCAACATCATGGGGTTCGGTGGGCGATTGAGACTTGCTCAATATCGTCCCAGTTACCATAGGTACCAATCCCCTTTTTGATTTGTCCATGCTGAAACGTCGAAGAATCTTATCAACATAAGACTCTTGACTTAGTGCCAATATCCTCTTGGATCTATCTCAATAGATCCGGATACCTAATATGCGTTGTGCCTCTCCTAAATCCTTCATTTGGAAATGGTTACCTAACCACTTCTTAATAGAAGACAACATTAGAATGTCATTTCCAATGAGTAGTATGTCATCGACATACAAGATTAGGAACACAACATTGCTCCCACTAAATTTCATGTATAAACATGGTTCTTCAACACTTCGAGTGAAACCATTCTCTTTTATCACATGATCGAATCGATGATTCCAACTTCTACATGCTTGTTTAAGACCATAAATGGATCTCTTAAGCTTGCACACTTTGTTAAGATTTTTAGAATCAACAAAACCTTCGGGTTGTATCATGTACACCTCCTCTTCTAAATGCCCATTTAGAAAAGCGGTTTTGACATCCATTTGCCATATATTCATAATCATGAAATGCGGCAATCTCTAACAAAATCCGTATGGATCTAAGCATGGATACGGGGGCGAAGGTTTTATCATAATGGAGACCTTGGACTTGGGTAAATCCTTTTGCCACTAGCCTAGCTTTGTAGACATCATCATGTCCTTCTATGCCATTCTTGACTTTGAAAATCCATTTGCATTGAAGAGGTCTTGCCCCTTTAGGCAAATCCACCAAGTTCCAAACTTGGTTTTCATGCATAGAATCCATCTCGGACATCATGGCTTCAAGCCATAAAGAGGAATTTGGACTAGAGATTGCGGCCTTGTAGGTGGCGGGCTCGTCACTTTCTAAAAGCAACACATCGAGTGTTCCATCTTCTTCGATAAGTCCCACATATCGATCGGGATGTCGAATAACACGGCCCGTTCTTCTAAGTGGAGGAGAGACAACCGCGTTAGATGACAAAGGAACATCTTCTTGCGTCTCTACATCGGTTTGTGGCTCTTGAACTTCATCAAGATAAAAATTTCTCCCACTCTGTCTCTTAGAAATAAATTGTCTTTCTATGAAGACAGCCTCGCAAGACACACACACTTTGTTTTCTTGAGGTTTGTAGAAGTAGTATCCTCGAGAGGTCAAGGGGTAACCTACAAAGTTGCATTTTTCGAATCTTGGGGCAAGCTTGTTGTCGGTCTTTGCCTTGACGTAAGCATCACATCCCCAAGTTTTCATGTAGCATTTATTAGGAACTCTTCCCTTCCATATCTCATATGGAGTCTTTTCGGTTGTCTTCGTGGGACTATTATTCAAAGATCTAATTGCGGTTTGAATCGCAAATCCCCAAAACGAGTTTGGTATCTCGGTTTGACTCATCATTGATCGAACCATATCAAGTAGGGTTCGATTTCTCCTTTTGGCAACACCATTGAGTTGTGGTGTTCAGAGTGGAGATAGTTGTGATATTATGCCACAACCTTTCAAGTGTGAATCGAATTCAAGCCTAAGATATTCTCCACCACGATCGGATTGTAGTGCCTTTATCCTTTTGTTCAATTGGTTCTCTACTTCGTTTTGAAATTCCTTGAATTTCTCAAAGGCTTCACTTTTATGCTTCATTAAATAGATATACCCATATCTGCTCAATTTATCGGTGAAGGTTATGAAGTAGTCATAATTTCCTCGAGCGGTGATACTCATTGGTCCACATACATCGGTATGTATGAGTCCCAATAGTTCACTTGCTCGTGTCCCTTTACCACTAAAAGGATTTCGAGCCATTTTGATAAGAAGGCAATATTCGCATGTCCCATATGATTGATAATCAAATGGTGTAATCACATTAGTCGAAATTAATCTTTTGATGCGATTCTCGTTTATGTGACCTAATCGACAATGCCAAATGAACGATTCATTTGGATCACTTGATTTGAGTTTGTTTGATTGATTGTTGTAAATGTCATTAGTCGGATTCGAGGTTTCTAAAATGTAAATGCCATTAATGGAATGATATAACCAAGTCATTCCTTGAAATAGTACAACGATTATTCTTAATGACAAAACAAAAACCGTCCATGTCTAACATAGCGATAGAAATAATGTTTTTAGAAAGTGTAGGCACATAAAAACAATTATGTAAATACAACTCAAATCCATTAGGCAAAGCTAATACATAAGTTCCCTTGGATTCGGCCGCTACTCGAGCTCCATTTCCAAGCCGTAGATCCACATCTCCTTTGCTAAGCCTCTTCACGTCTCTTAACCCCTGTAAATGATTACAAAGGTGAGAACCACAACCGGTATCCAGTACCCATGTCGTAGTGGAAGTATAATTTACATCAATAACATAAATTTCCTTAGGAATTTTACCTTTTGGAACGATGATTCCTTCCCTTATATTTCGCAAATATACGGGACAATTCCTAAACCAATGTCCCATGCCATAGCAAAAATGGAACTCATCTTCAACTTGCTTGAAGTTTTTCCCTTTCTTTCCCTTCTTCTTGAACCTTTTGCCCTTAGAAGCAAGAACTTGATTGCTTGATCTCCCACTAGTTTTGCCATCTTTCTCTTCCAAAGACAAAGATCCTATAGATTTTATAAGGCGGTCTTCCTGAGACCGGCTCACAAGAGATCTTTTAGTAGTAGTAGGAGGTTTAGAAGAAGTGATGAAGTTTAGGTTTCCATCCGAACCTATCCCAAAATGAAGTTCTCTAGTAGTGTCGAAATCATTGTTGAAGCAAACGTCGTCAAAAACATTGTGGCAAGACTCAATAGTTATCGGTGTAGTAGCGTTTGATGGATTCATTGTAATGAACTAAAAGTATGGAGGAAAAGGAAATATTAACATTTGTCTTTTTAATATCATACTTGTAAATAAATTAACAAGATATGAGCATTTATATAGTGACCTCTACCCAACTATTATAAATGATTCCAAGATCTAAATTCATATTAACTTGGGCACGGTGTGGCCGATAAATCCCTTATCAATATAACTCGGTGGATTAACTCTTTAATCGATTCAACTTTTAGAACTCTTGGTCGATAAAATTACATTAACATTTATCTTTAGCCCGGAACACATGCAACTACGTCCAAGAATACTTCCGTTGAGCTCATCCAAATTTCGAATAAATGTGTCCATGATCTAAACCCACATTAACTTGGGCACGGTGTGGCCGATAAATCCCTTATCAATATGAATTCGGTGGATAGACATTTATCACCCACTTCCCCTACGTAACAAGGTTTGTACCCCGGTGTGGCCGAGTGCACTCCCTCACGAAATAGGTTTTCATGGTTTCTACTTTTTGGTAAGGCTAAGTCCCAATTGTTTGTTTTAGCGAGAGGTCATGTCAATTTATTATCTATCACGTTTTAAGTGAACTAAAGCGGTGAGCTACGATAATTGTAATTGGCACGGTCGATAAACTCGATTAAAATGCATGTTTAGTTATGGTGATTTAGCGATGCATGCAACATATAAATAAAATGCAAAGCATAAATAAATTCCTAGTATGGCCTTCCTAAAATAGTAAATCTTATAAACTATTACAAATTTGGAAACCAACTCCTTTGGTCTCTAGAACTTCGGTCTTGGCACGCATCTCGAGATAACACCGTCTTCATGGAAACTCCGGGAAATTACAAAGTAATAAATAAAATTACAAATGAATTACATAATTTCAAATTATACATTTGTAAATAAAATAAAATAAATCTATTAAATTACAAAACGGTGATACGAGATCACCATAAATTACAACTGAATCGATATTCCCATACATTTCGGGTAATATCAATAAAAACTAAGGCCATACTAAGTAAAATTATATAATTCAAAAATTACATAAAATTAAAATATGAAAATCATAAATAAAATGCAGCATTATAATATGTATGAACATGCCCAATTTTATGCTAAATCGCCTTTAAGGAGCCAATATCGTATATTAATCGGTTTTTACGGATTTGCGTGATTTAACCCTTTAAAAATCACAATAATTACATAAAATCATATTTATGTATAAGTTAGTTACCCTAACCATCTTAGGATTCAAAATTAGTCTCCACTAACATTTGACAATAATTAACCTAAATTTCTTAATATTGTTCATAAATGGACCCAAAAACAAAATTATTCCATAAACTTCAAATCAAATCATAAAAATTTCAATTAATTTCAAAATTTGAAATTTAAATTCATGAACATTCTGGAAAAAAATACCATGACACTCATAATGTTCAAAACATAGGTTAAAAATTTCGAAAATTTATCGAGAAAAACAATGTTGCGGTTTATCGGATTTATCAATTATAACCATAAAAATATGAGAAAAGTTATTTTATTAACTTTTCACTTTTAGATCTGAAATATATGATAAAATTCAACATGTGACGTTTTTCCTTAGTCATGAAGTATGTTTTAGCAATTTTTACTAATTAAAGTCACTATTTATGTGATTTTTCATCAAAAATTCATAAATCATGCTCAAAGACTTCATTATAACCAAATATTTTACACACATCTTGTAAAATTGCATGTGACAAAATACTAAATTTCAATGACCAGATTCGAAATATAACTCATATTAACCTATTTTCCCATTTAAATATGATTTTAACTTGAAAAATCCATATTTCGAGCAAAATAACTCATTTTATTATGAAAATTTACATGCGATCAGTAGATAATATATGTGAAAACATATCTAAAAACCACTGGAAAAATCGTAGTTTTGCTATTAGTCCAAAAATGATATTTTTATCATAAAAATCACATTTTAATGCCATTATTATATAAAATGAACAATAAAATCCATAAATAAACCAAAATATCCTAAATACATTTTAGAGCCAGGAACTTTAACATGCAAATAAATTTCGTGATATTTCATAATAAACACAAATTTATAAGTCTTATTTGTTAATCGTATAAGTCGGAAAAACAATAAAAGATTTGCATGCAAACAACCTAAGGCTCATGATACCGCTTGTTAGAAAATATTAATCTCATTATTTAACATATTCATATATGTGACATTTAATTTAGTCATAAAATTAAATTTAGATCTTATGCATGGAAACATGAATAAGAATAGAGAAGAAATCGTTTTTCTTACTATAAAATTTCGGATCAAAGGGCACAAGTAAGATCTCCTTTTTACTTGTTCTTGAGCTTTCCTTATATGGATGAACAAAGATTCAAGCTTAGAATCCCTCCCAAAGATGACCCAAAAAATTGTATGTTCTCTTGAATAAAATCGGCCAAGAGAGAAGGATTTTGGAGATTTTATTTCTCTAGTTTTTCATAAGATGTTGAGAGAAAATTCTATCTCGTACACTAGAAAATTAGAATTGTATGAATGAATAATAAAGGAACCCATTTGATTCTCTTAGAAGGAAAAACCGGTGGGTGTGGGAAGGGTGCCCTATGCATGGGCTTGATTCTCTAACCAAAAATATAGGCATGCAAGGCTAGTCCCTAGAGGTAATAATCATGTTCCTATTTAAAATAAAAACACAATATTAATCCTCATACTCCCTCCATTATTTCAGTCCATATAAGATAAATGGGTTCCATTTTATCTTTGTCAATTTTATCAATTGTCACATGTCACAAGTCATGTAAATTGTCATGCATTTTTAACATATTAAAAATCAACGTATTAATAAAAATACGTCATATACAAAATCGACTTAGTAATTCATAATTACTTGTACCAAAACGGTTTACCAATTATAAATCACAACATCTTGTATTTATAATAAATTATTCATTCAGCTTCAATTGTTTCGTAAACAATATTTTTATCTAAGTAGTAAAACAATTTGATTACTTAGACTGTATCTTATTTAATCGAATTACAATAAGATACGTCAATAATAGTATAATACTCACAAAATCGTCCGTCAATTTTAAGCAATTTAATTAACTCGTATCGTCATACGATCAATTAAATATTCAATTAAGAGTGTTACACTTTAGGTATGACCTAAGGTGATCAACTGAGCACCACCGTCGCACGACAGTAATGTCAAACTCGAATCAGCCAAATATTACCGATATGTATGGACCAGTTGACTGTAAAATATTACATCCCACATGTATTCTTAAAAATGAGATTTAAACATGTGATCATCATGATCGACAGTTGTGATTGCATTATTGTCGGAGGACACATATTCCAACACTCATACCCCCCTAAAAGAAAAAAGGTTACGTCCCCGTAACCATACATGCCTGATCAAAAAGGAAAGGGTAACGCTCTCTCATGGCCTCCTCTGCCTCCCATGTAGATTCCTCAGTCTCGTGATTAGACCAAAGGATCTTGAGCAAAACTGTCTCACCACTCCTAGTCTTCCTAACATTCCGGTCAAGAATCTGCTTAGGCACTTCAAGATAAGACAAGGACTCATCTAGTTCTAGGCTCTCTGCCTCTAACACATGTGACGAATCACTCACATACTTGCGCAACTGGGACACATGAAACACATTATGCACCCTCTCCAACGCAGCTGGTAAAGCCAAACGATAAGCATCCTCTCCAACCCGTTCTAAGATCTTATAAGGCCCGATGAACTTCTGACTCAGCTTGCCTTTCTTCCCAAATCTCATAACCCCGCGCATAGGAGACACTTTCAGAAAGACCTTGTCCCCAACCTAAAACTCTATATCTATACGATGTAGATCTGCATAACTCTTTTGTCTATCCTGAGCTTCTCTCATCCTTTCCCTGATCATCTTAATCTGCTCAACCATCTAATGTACCATGTCTAGTCCTAGAACCACTGCCTCAGCACTGTCGACCCAACAAATCGGACTCCTATATCTCCTCCCATATAAGGCCTCAAACGGTGCCATGCTAATACTAGAGTGATAGCTGTTGTTGTAAGAAAACTTAATCAAATCTAGCCTCTGTTCCCAGCTACCACCAAAGTCCATCACACAAGCTCGCAACATATCCTCAAGAGTCTTGATTGTTCTCTTAGGATGAAATGTTGTACTCATCTTCAAAGTTGTTCCCAAAGATTCCTGCAACTCTTTCCAAAACTTTGAGATAAACCTCGCATCTCTGTCAGATACTATGTCCTTAGGGACTCCATGCAATCTCAACACATGCCTCCGATAAGCCATAGCTAATTGTGCCTTAGTCCATGTATCTTTCATTGGCACAAAATGAGCTGACTTGGTCAGCCGATCCACTATTACCCATATCATGTTGTTAACCTGTTGACTCTTCGGCAAACCCACGATAAAATCCATAGAAATGGATTCCCACTTCCACTCAGGTACCTCTAAAGACTGAATCTTACCTTGTGGTCGTCGCTGTTCCCCTTTAACTCTCTAGCATGTCAAACAACGGGCCACAAACTCAGCTGTCTATTTTTTCATCCCAGGCCACCAGAACGTGCACTTTAAATCCTTGTATAGCTGGTCACCATCTGGATGTACTGAATATGGTGTACAATGTGCCTCTGTCATGATTGTCTTTTTCAGCTCCTCATCATTAGGGACACACCACCTCTTATCAAACCTCAAACTACCATCTGAATGAATAGAGAATCTGGACACTGTCCCTTTCTCTACTCCTGCTCTCCACTCTACCATCTTAGGATCCAACACCTGTTTACCTCGAATATCATCATAAAGATCGGGCTGTACTGTCAAATCTCCCATGGCATCCCCTCTCTGCATCATATGTATCCCAAACTTCCCCACCTCATCTCTCAACATCATCAAAGATAAAGTTGTACACAAAGAATGTACACTCTTCCTACTCAAAGCATCTGCAACAACATTGGCTTTCCCTTCATGTTAGATAATATCCATGTTATAATCGCCAATCAGCTCCATCCACCTCCTATGTCTCATGTTCAACTCCTTTTGAGTGAAGATGTACTTGAGACTCTTGTGATAAGAAAATACCTTAAAGGTCGCCCCATAAAGGTAATGTCTCCAAATCTTGAGAGCAAACACCACTGCACCCAACTCTAGATCGTGTGTAGGATAATTCTCCTCATAAGGCTTCAATTGCCTAGAAGCATAGGCAATCACTTTATCGTTCTGCATCAACACACATCCCAACCCATTCTTTGAGGCATCTGTATAAACCTTAAAGTTCTCAATCCCCTCAGGCAATGCTAAGATACGAGTTGTGGACAAACGCTTCTTTAATGTTTGGAACGCCGTCTCACAACTCTCATCCCAACGAAACCTGTTCTCTTTCCTCATCAAAGTTGTCATAGGTCTAGCGATCTTGGAGAAATCCTTCACGAACCGTCTGTAATATCCAGCTAAACCCAAGAAACTCTTAATCTCAGCAACATTCTTTTGTGCTTACCACTTTGTCACTGCCTAAATCTTTGCCGGATCCACAGCGATCCCATCCTTAGAGATTACATGCCCCAGAAAAGCAACTTTCTCTAACCATAACTCACACTTGGGCAGCTTAGCATAAAGCTCGTGCTCCCTCAAGCTCTTCAACACAACCCTCAAATGCTCCTCGTGCTCCTCCTTAGTCTTGGAATAGACTAAGATGTCATCTATAAACACCACCACAAACTTGTCCAAAAACTGTCTGAAGATTATGTTCATCAAATCCATAAACACAGCCGGTGCATTAGATAACCCAGAAGGCATCACCACATACTCATAATGGACATACCTCGACGTGAAAGCTGTCTTCGGTATGTCCACCTCTCTAATCTTCACCTGATGGTACCCCGACCTTAAATCAATCTTGGAAAAGACTGATGCACCACTCAACTGATTAAACAGGTCGTCTATCCTTGGCAAAGAATACTTGTTCTTCACCGTCACTCGGTTTAGCTCCCTGTAATCTATACACAACCTCAAGCTCCCATCTTTCTTCTTCACAAAGAGAACTGGTGCTCCCCACGGTGATACACTAGGTCTAATGTATCCCTTATCTATCAGATCATCTAACTGTTTTTTGAGCTCCTCCATCTCTTTTGGACCCATCCGGTACGGTGCCTTAGAGATTGGCCCCGTCCCTGGTTTCAACTCAACTGTGAAATCTATCTCCCTCTTCGGTGGCAACCCCGGAATCTCCTCTGGAAAGACACCTACAAACTCACCCACCACTGGTATTTGCTCAACTGTCGGACTCCCTATCCGGTCATCTCTCAAATGGCACAAGATCAAAGGGCATCCCTTCCTCAGATAGGACTTCAAGGTTACAGTTGCAATCAACTTAACTTTGGGTTTGACCACAAACCCACGATAAGACACACTAACACCCTTAGGACCTCTCAAAGACACTTTCTTTTGATGACAGTCTATCTTAGCTTTGTACTTCCCCAACCAATCCATCCCGACTATCATCTCAAAACCGTCTTAATGGAAACTCTAGCAAGTCCGCTGGTAGATCAACTTGCCCAACTATCATAGATACATCTCTATACAACCTCCCACATGATACAGACTCACCCGAAGGTATAAAAAATTTCTCACTTACAGACTCATATACACTCAGACCCAACCGTTTAACATGACTCGAAGAAACAAACGACTGAGACGCCCCCGAATAAAACAAAACAAAGGTATGAATACCGTTAACAAGAAAAGTACCCGTGATAACATGTGCGTCGTCCTCAGCTGCTTTCTTGTCCATCATAAACAGCTTTCCACTGGTCTTCTGTCCACCTTCCTGGACAGTACTGGCTGAAGTGGTTGGCTTAGCAACCGACCCCTGATTGTTGTTATTGTTCGTAGCCGGCTTCTGATAATATTTACCGCCATTACGGTTACCTCCACCCTGGTTGCTCTGACCTCCCCGGTTAGACCATGACCCAGTCGGTCTGTTACTCGCATAACTCTGTGCCGGCCTCTAAGAATAGCTCCCCTGAGCCGATCTCTGAAAAGCTCCAGGTACACTCGTGCACTCAAGTCTCTTGTGGCATATACCGCCACAGCCAAAGAAGGTCATCCCCCAACTACAACTACCGCTCCCTCGGCCACGCCCAAAGGAAGTCCCAGCACTGAACCCTAAGCCAGAAGAAGACGCTCTAGCCTGACTGTGGTTGCCTTTCTTGTAGTTAGATGGGCCACCACCCTCACTCTCAGCCATCTTTTTCTCACTACCTCTCTCCCGGGCCATCTCTACCAACCTCTCATCTCTCCCAGCCCTCTCATAAGCTTCCTTAACATCGGTAAGGACTCCCACGAGTAACTTTTCCATGATCTTGGGGGTCAACCCCCTCTCAGACCTCAGCGCTAGGTTATCCTCACTAAAACCCATGTCCTCAGCATATCTAGACTTCTCATTAAACTGCTTGAAGTACTCAGCAACCGACATGTCAGATGTCATCCTAAACCCATCAAACTCTTCCCTCAGCTTACTCCTCACATGCTCAGGTACAAACTCACTACTCATAGCCCTCCGGAACTCTTCCTAAGGTATAGCAGGCAGACCCTGCTTCGTATACATCTCTCTAGCACTCGCTTTCACCTTATCCCACCACTCACCGGCCGCCTCCCTCAAGTAGAACGCAGCTTGTTCTACTTTCATCTCATTAGGACAATGTACCAGGCCAAGAATTTTCTCCATCTCACGATGCCAATTATCAAGAAGAATCGGCTCCCCGGTCTCCTTGTACTCTTTCGGGTTGAACCTCGCTATGTAAAGACTGATCTTAGAGTGATCAACCTCCTTATCCTTCCCCACTCTCTTTAGGGCCTCCGTAAGAGCATCTTAAAGCTCCAACATCTTTACTATATCGTCGATGTTCATGCTCTCAGCTCTCGTATACAAAGCGGTTTTCTTTGGCGGCATCTTGAAACTATATAAGAAAAGGTTGATATAAACATACATACTATATCCCAAAACACGAAAACAACCTGTCCAGAACCCACTCGATCGAGTGCCTAAACCTACTCGATCGAGTAGCGGCTACTCGATCGAGTGCCCCACGTACTCGATCGAGTGGCCTGACTCCAAACCCAAAACAGACCTTCTGATCTCTGACATACTCGACAGATTAGCCTAGCCACTCGATCGAGTGACCCCTACTCGATCGAGTGCCCTATGTACTCGATCGAGTACCCAAAAACACGATTCTGGTCATAAAAACGTCAAAATACCAACTCGATCGAGTCAGACCCACTCGATCAAGTACCTCACCTACTCGATCGAGTGCCCCCTACTCGATCGAGTCATGCTAACTCGTACATACTACACGCATGTTATCTCTCACAACCCAATATACTATGCAACTTCATAATCTCAACATTATAATATAACTAAGCATGCAATTCTACACAATTCCTCATACAATCAACAAATAAACTACTTCATGTTATCAAATGCCACATAACAAATAACCATCATGCTTCTTTATGCAAACCAACATATATACACACCCCACCAAATTTTCAATCACAATTTCAATCCTCTACTCCCAACATTTAACAATGCACAACATATATCGTTACGTTCACATACAAGCTAACAGACACCACATACGACCTTGACATATATCCCCCCATGTGACCGGTTCAAAATTGTAGGGCAAGGTCGCGACTTTAGAACGTCTCCCAAGCCTTTGCATTAGCTCCTACAACCTTTACCCCGGGTTCATTTTAATTGACTCCCTATATTAATTAGATTCATTAGTTACAGGTTTTAGGATCATCGCTCTGATACCATTTTGTAAAACCCCCATACTCCAAGTGCCTTACCAGGACCACTCAGGTATAAAGCTGTTACTATCTCGGTTCCCCGTGGCAATGATAATCATAAGACAATAACGAAACAACCTTTAAATAGTATAAGTTCAGTGAAAGAATACAATTCAAAACCAAATGCTCAAAATACGGGTACATGTTCTCCAAAACAACTGTCTAATCAAGTAAATAAAAATGTTTGACCAACTACTAAAGCTACAGCGAAAGACTCTATCATCTGAAGGTGACACATCCCAGCTAGCCCATGTATCTCGACTCATACCTGCTCAACAACTGCTCACCATCCCCGAATGGATCACCACAATTTTAAAAAGAATAAACGGGGTCAGTACTAATCACACAATTTATAAACTCATCAATACAACAAACAACACAGCTCAATCGTCACAGATGTACTCCGAACTCCATCACCAACTCGACAATACTGACTACACACTAAAGTGTGTAGCCCTGCCAGAGTACCCATCGCAACAGGTTACTCCTCGCCGCCAGTGGGGGACCGCAGCCGTTCCCACCTAAGCTCCGCTCATCTCCGTCGAGCGACAAACCCAAATCCATTAATTTGCACATCCCTTCTGGGCGGGTTCCACAGAAGGCGAATAATGGGCGTGAAGCCACTCCCGCAAGTGACTCCACTCAGCCAGGGACGCACCCCGAAGAACACAGACAGATACAATCAACCACACCTACTATCAACAATCAAAACCAACAACCGTCACAATACTCGTAGGATAATATTCAACAATTACAAAGCACAACCAACACATCATGTGACTAATACTGAGTAGGGAAACCCTACCTGCAAAGCAACACAGTCAGACGATCTTAATAACTGTTATCAAAAGGCCTCCTCTATGAATCCTCCTCCTAACATAACATCACATATATCACTAACCACACAAAACTAACACAAATCCCCAATTCCCAAAATTAGGGTTTAACGAAACTTAATTAAATATAACAAATTTGGTACGTAGATCTTACCCTCGACGCAAGGATCACAAAGATGTAAAGAAAGGTGAATTCCGACCTTCCAAGCTCCGGGATTTGTCAATAATGCGATGAATGCGAAGTACGTAGGTTGAAATCTCCTTTTCAAAGTAGTTAGGTTTGTAAAGCGTATTATGAAAGTGACGGAAGTGTTTATATATTAATTCTCATTATTAACAAAACCCGACAAAACATTACTCGCAAACCGGGCTACTCGATCGAGTAACTGACGTACTCGATCGAGTGGCGCCTACTCGATCGAGTACCAAGGCTACTCGATCGAGTACCCTACAGGTCAGAAACTATTTTAAATCGCAAAACACCCTTACTCGACAGAGTAAGGCCCACTCGATAGAGTACCCTGACACTCATAAAACCGTATTATTACACCTTGGATCCTACCCGATCGGTACGCATTCCTGGCTTGGAATTCATGATATGCATCTTTCCAGAGAGGCTGATGAGGCAGGTTGGATTGAAGAAGACAATTCTGAAGCTTGATGCTGTTCCTCAGACTGCCATGGCGCTTACTCTTGAGAGCTGAAGAGAGTGGGCCATCAAATGGGCTCAAAGAAACATGTGGTTCCTGAACTGTTCTGTTAGTGCACTATGGGTATCAGATTCCTACTTGCAGTGGAGGTAAGCTATTACTCCTAAGGAGCATGAGAGACTAAGGGAACGCGAGCCTATTGACTACAAGGTTCGTGATGTAGAGAAGGAGAAAGAGAAGCACTTGACCGAGGGAGAAGAAGAAGCTGGATTTCGAGTTGTTCGTCCATCGAAGAAACCGAAGACTTCTTCTGCCGTGGAAAAGGTGGTTGATAAGAATGCCAAGGCTAGACAACAAGAGAGACCGTTGGTGATTAGGTCTGAGATAGCGCAGGAGCGCCCGGTTCGTGGTCGAGACAAGAAATATGATAAAAATGACAAAGGCAAAGGGAAAATGGAAGAATAGCCTAAGTCTTTGATATTATTTATTATTATTATTATTATTATTATTATTATTATTATTTGTGATAAGATGGCGGGGTTTTTAGAATCCTAGCCTATATATTATAGCATTTATTTTATTATGTAGCGTATTATTATTATTATGGAAAGAAATGAAATAAAAAAGGTTAATTGGTTATGAAACCGTTGTGATTTTCTTTTATTATTCTTGTCGAATTCCAAATGCATATGCAAATGTCCTTCTATTTACATTTAAAAAAATAATGGGTTGTATCCTGTGAAGGATTGCCTACGTATTCATTTAAAAATCAAATCAAACCCTTGCGCGTAGTTCAAGTAAATGTAAAAGAATAATTTTTCTAAGCAAGAGCTTGTAATGAACTAGAAAATAAGCATGAGCTTTACTTACTCTTAAAGCACAATTAAGTTTATTTGATGATATGAGGATGACGATCCGTCAAAATGCAAGAGCAAGGTGACATTATCTTTATTTCAGCTGGCCAGGGGCCGTTTATATTCCGTGCCACAGGAGCGACATGATAGGTTACGCGAGGTGCGTTTTGTTCCTATTCTAGGCATAGTAACGTTTCAGTTGGTCGAGGTTTGTTGGGTTGGCAAATTCGATCCCATCTAAGTCCGTGATCCTAACCGCACCCCCCGGGAGTATAGATTTGACCAAAAATGGTCCGGCCCAGTTGGGTTTAAACTTTCCTCGTGGATCGACAGGTAAAAGAGCTCTAACTAATTTGAGAACCAAGTCTCCTTCTTTGATGTTCCTTGGCTTAGCCCTTTTGTTGAAGGCTCGTTTGATACGTGTTGGAATATGTGTCCTCCGACAATAATGCGATCACGACTGTTGATCATGATGATCACATGTTTAAAACTCATTATAAAGAATACAATTGGGAAGTATTTTTTACTGTCAACTGATCAACATATATCGGTAATAATTGGCTGACTAGAGTTTGACATTACTGTCGTGCGACGGTGGTGATCGGTTGATCCCCTAGGTTATACCTATAGGGCAACACTCTTAATTGATCATTTAATTAATCGTATAACGTTACGAGTTAATTAAATTACTTGAAAATTGACGGACGATTTTGGAAGTATAATTTACGTATCACATTGGAATTTGATTAAATGAGATACGGTCTGAGTAATCGAATTGTATTATTACTCAGATGAAATTATTGTTTAAAGAAACAATTAAAATTGAATGAATTATTATAAATACAATTTGTTGTGATTTATAATTGGTAAAATATTTTGGTACAAGTAATTGTGAATTACTAAGTCGGTTTTTGTATATGATGTATTTTTATTAATACGTTGATTTTTAATATGTTAAAAATACATAGCAATTTTATGTGACATGTGACATGTGACATATTGATAAATTGACAAAAATAAAATGGATTCCATATTAATTATATGTACCGAAAATTAGAGGAGGATTAAGCTAATTATATGTTGATTATATTAGTGGAGGGCATGATGATTACCTACTAATCTAGCCATGCAACCCTATTATGCATTGTGAAGACAAATAAGTGCATGCATTGGCTCCCCTCCCCCTCCTCTTGTCCGGTTTTTTAGAGAGGAAAACCACTTGGTTTTTCTTCTCAATTTTACCATATACACAATAATGTTATTGTCATTCATTTTATTCATATCATCAAAATATATTTTTAGAGAGATAAAAATATTCCACTTCCTCTTCTCCTCTCCTAACCGGTTTTGGGAGATTAAAACCAAATTATTTTGGGTAATTTTTCTACAAAATTAATATTATCTAGTATTCATAGTATTAATTTTATTAAGAGTAAGCTTTGGGTATAAAGCTTTGGGAGAGATCCTATACTTGGATCTTAGTTCTTCCATAAAAGGAAAGCACAAGAACAAGAGAGAAAGGTGATCTCTCTTGTGCCCATATTAACCGAATTTCCAATGTAAGAACAATGTTTGTTCCTTATTTTGTTTATATGTTTGCATGTATAAGATCATTCTTTAATTTTATGACAAATTAAATTAAAACATATATGAGTATGTTAAGTATATAGATCTACTTTTCCTTCAATTGGTATCAGAGCCATGGTTGTTTACATGCAAATCGGTTCAAAGTTTTTCCGAGTTATAAAAATTAACATATAAAACTTGTATAATTTGTGTTATTATGATATATCACGAAATTAATTTATGCATGTTAAAATTTCTGGTCCTAAAATGTTTTAGGATATTTTGGTCAATTTAAAGATTTTTATTGTTCATATTATTCAATAATGGCATTAAAATATGATTTTATGAGTAAAAATGTCATTTTCGGACTAAAATTAGCTATACTTCGTATTTTCCAGTGATTTTTGGATATGTTGTCACATATATTATTTTGAGATAACCTGTAAATTTTCATAATTTTTAGACTTCTTATGCTCGAAAAATGGATTTTTCATTATTAAATTCGGATTTAGGAGAAAAATAGGTTAATATGAGATAAATTTCGAATCTGGTCATAGAAATTTAGTATGTTGTCACATGCAATTTTAAAATATGTGTGTAAAATAATAGGCTATAGTGAAGTCTTTTTGCATGATTTATGGATTTTTGAAGAAAAATAGCATAAATAGTGACATTATTAGTGAAAAATTAATAAAACATAATCAATGACTAAGGAAAAACATTATATGTTGCATTTTATTATCTTTTTCTGATCTAAAATTGAAAAGTTGATGTATATATTTTTTTACATGTTTTTATGATTATTTTGGTTAAAACCGATAAACCGCAACATTGTTTTTCCGGAAAAATTCTAAATTTTTAACCTAAGGTTTTGAACATTATGAGTGTCATGGTTTTTTCCCAGAATGTTCATGAGTTTAAATTTCAAATTTCAAATTTTTTTGAAATTTTGTGATTTATTTGAAGTTTATAGCTTATTTTTGTATTTTGGTCCATTAATGAACAATTTTAGAAATATGAGTTAATTATGGTCAAATTATTAGTGAAGACTAAATTTTGAGTCCTAAGAGGTTAGGGTAATTAACTTATGCATAAATATGAATTTATGTAATTTTTGTGATTGTAAAATGTTGAAATCACGCAAATCCGTAAAAACCGAGTAATATACGATATTGGCTAATTAAAGGCGATTTAGCATAAAATTGGGCATGTTCATACATATTATAATGCTGCATTTTCTTTATGATTGTCATAATTTTAATTTATGTAATTTTTGAATTATGTGATTTTTACTTAGTATGACCTACTTAGTATGACCTTAGTTTTAATTGGTATATCCCGAAATGTATGGGAATATCGATTCGGTTGTAATTTTATTGTGATCTCGTATCACTGTTTTGTAATTCAATAGATTTATTTTATTTTAGTTACAAATGTATAATAGGAAATTATGTAATTTGCTATGTAATTTAATTTATCTCGGAGTTCCCAAAGACGGATTTCTTCAAGATGGCGATACATAAAGACGGTGTTACCTCGAGATGCGTGCCACAACCGAAGTTCAAAGGACCAATGGCGTTGGTTTCCTAATATTTAATAGTTAAATAGTTTTTCTATTTTAGGAAGGCCATACTAGGATTTATTTTATGTTTGCATTTTATTTATATGTCACATGCATCGCTAAATCGCCATAACTAAAACATGCATCATCATCTTATCGAGTTCATCGACCGTGTCAATTAGAATTATCGTAGTTCACCGCTTTAGTTCACTTAAAACGTGATAGATAATAAATTGACATGACCTCTCGCTATAACAATTAATTGAGACATAGCCTTACCAAATAGTATAAACCATGAAAACCTATTTCGCAAGGGAGTGCACTCGGCCCTACCGGGGTACAAACCTTGTTACGTAGGGGAAGTGGGTGATGAATGTCAATCCACCGAGTTCATGTTAATGAGGGTTTCATCGGCCATACCGTGCCTAAATTGATGTGGATTTGGATCATGGACACATTTATTCGAAATTTGGATTGAACTCAACAAAAGCTTTTCGATAAGGGTTTCATCGGCCATGCCGTGCCCTTGTCAGATGTGTTTTGGGCTATAGATAATTATTAGAGTAATTTTATCGACCAAGAGTTCTAAAAGTAGAATCGATTAAAACGTTAATCCACCGAGTTATATTGATAAAGGTTTCATCGGCCATACCGTGCCTAAGTCGATATGAATTTGGGTCTTGGAATCATTTATCTAGTTGGGTAGTGGTCACTAGAAAAATGCATAAAACTTGTTTAAATTATAATTTTTTACGAGTATTATTATTAAAACGACATTTGTTTTACTCCTTTGTTTTGTAGACCACTTCTATTTCCTCATAACAAATGGCAACACCAACCCCTATTGCAACGCCTCTCGCTAATTCATCATGGCTCCGATTCTTCATGGATCGATGTAAACTTGAAAAGAATGGGTCAAATTTCTCCGATTGGGATGCCCAACTCAAATTAGCCGCCCAAGGTAACGACAAGCTTCGTTACCATACCGAGGCCTCTCCACCCGAACCTACTACTAGGTCGACCACCGCCACTAGGGAAGCATATGAGGCTTACCAAAAGGAGTCCGCCGCAATGAAAAATGTCTTGATATTTGCGATGGAGGCGGATCTCCAAAGGAGAGCCTTTAAAATGGGCAATGCTAATGAGATTTACTCCAAGCTTGTGACAATGTTTTCACAAACTTCGCGGATCGTCCAATATGAGGCGGCCGCGGCATTCTTTGATCTCGACTTCAAAGAGGGCCAAAAGGTTAGCCCTCATGTGCTCAAACTTATGGAGCTTGTCGAGCTCTGAAGATTCAAAAGGTTGAAATCCCCAAAGAACTTGTTGTAGATAGGATTCTACACTCCTTGTCCAAAGTCAAAGCGTATGTTCAATTCCGGGTGAATTTTAACATGCAAGACAAGGATGTGTCTCTTGAAGAATTGCACAAGTTACTTGTGCAAGCCGAAAGGGACATGGGGTTAAATGTGAACCCACCCAAGGATGTGCTTAACATAAGCACTAAGAGTAAGGGGAAGTTCAAGAAGAATGGGAGGAAGGGTAAGAAGCAAGCTCCCACTTTCACCAAAGCTAGGACTTGTGAAGCTAGCACTTCAAAAATCAAGAAGGGTCCTCTTGATAAATGCCATTATTGTAATGGTATGGGACATTGGAAAAGAAATTGTTCCAAATACCTTGGTGATATTAAGGCTGGAAAGATTACTCCAGTAGGTAAATGACTATCCTTTCTTTTATGTTTCTAATTCAACTATGGTATTATGATACACAGTAAAGATAAAGGAAAAGAAAAGCAAGCTTAAGAAACCATCAAGGAGCTAGGAATAGCTTTCATGGAGCTTCGCTTTTATTGTCTTATTTTAAATTATGTTTTGGATTTTTAGAACCTTAAGTTTCCGTGTTCGACATGGAAAGGTATTTGGATAATTGGTTGTATTTTGAATTATGGTGACTTGGTTTGCAACCCAAGTCGCCCGTTTTATCATTTTATCCTTTTGTTCTAAAATCCATGTTTAAATGCTTGTTCTTAGAAACATATAACTTAAAATGATCTAATAGACAAATATAATGACGGGTTTCATTATATGTCCACATGCTTAAGGCTTGTGTATGATCATTTATAAAGCGATTTTGAGTCTATGAACTCTTTTAAAGGAATGTCAATCACCAAGTACACTTACGAAATCTATAACTATTAGTCAATCTATGAGATAGTTCTCCTTATAAGCTCAATATCATTATTTGTGTCTCATATGCTATCTTTGAATCTATAGTGTATTTATTCTAAAGATAGAGTGGGAGAAAAATGAGGACACAACACACGAGACAAGATAAATTTGTGTACTTGTGTAAATGAGATCTACGCAAGGTAGAATAATTTGAATGAAGGGTATATCTATTCACATAGTATACCAAATAGATGAGATATATGGTCACAAGTAAGTTCTATATGACTAAAGAGACCAAGTGTAGTAATCGTAAGAGAATGTTCTCAAGATAACTACACGAGGAGACCTTGAGATTTGACTAAGTTTATGAAAATTTTGACTAAGTTTATGAAAATTCACATAGTATACCAAATAGATGAGTTTTGACTAAGTTTATGAAAATTTTGACCAATAGTTTCAACCTTGAGATTTACTTAAGAGCCTAAATGAATCAATGTAACATCCTAGTTATAAGCGATATTTATGACTAGAGGTTGCAAGGATTGATATACCGATATCTTCAATAGCCAAAGTTTTAAACCACGTAGATGTCATTACTTAACCTCATTATGAAAATGAATGGGTTAAACATCCTTCTAAAAGGGATATTTTGAAGGATGTGTATTAGATATTACTCATATTTAATAAGTGACATTGCCACACCTCATTATGACATGAGTGTGTTAGAGATTTAAAATCTCTTTCCATAAGGTTAAAATGAGACCTCTTCGAAATAGGAATTTTGAAAGGATATGATGGGAACATATATGGTTTCATCTTAATAACTTTGCAAAGCAACATACATTCCAAATTTTGAAATGTGTTCAATTGAGTAATCAATTTCGAAACATGTGGAATTAAGTGGGAGCATTAGAAATTATCATGTGAAGACATGGAATTTAGTGGAAGCTATCATCCTTTGAATGTTTACAACTCATTACTCATTAGGAATGACGAGCTAATATCTTCTTTCATAAAGAAGCATTTGAGTTTTCAATTCTGGATGAAAATGGACTATGATGAGTCCAATTACATCAAGGGATATTGGATAAGTATTAAGAGATACACGTCGAATCAACATTCACATAGGTTATTCATGTAAATGAAAATGGAATTACCATCAGCAGTCATGGTCGTTCATTGAACCTTAGAACGGTTGATCTCATGATTATTAGTGACTAATGTTTCCGCCATTAGAATAATCATGCACATGTCCAATTATGAATCATATGCATAAGAGCATGATGGATCATTGGTAAGCCATAATAGAAACGTCATGAATTCTCGAGGAGAATCCCATGAGCGATTTCAGTGTTTGTCAGAATACTCTTATATGTGTCAAGAGGTTGCACATATTAATGAGAATCCGAACACATGTAAGGATTTATGAGAATCCCAAACCTTTCAAGCTAGAAAGAGAAATAAGAAGTTTTGGAAAGATACTTAGTGGAATAAGAAGTTACTCAAAACTAATCTTTTCTAACAATGCTAGGACTTGTTAGAAGTGCTAGGCTAATCATCTTGTCAAATTGTTGCAAGATTCTGCAAAACATATACCTAGTGCATTGTGTGTGGATGGAGTACTTGATCAGTACAAGTTATATCATTCACCACAAATTCGTTCGTTGTGTGATAATAGATAAGGAAGTTCTTTCAAGATAAAGAACCAAAACCGAGGTCGGGAACCTTGATGTGTACTTGGTAAGGTCCATGCTATGAGAAGATAACATGAACATAAAGGAAAATGCGATTATAAGAAGTTTGAACACATGGACACATGACATGTTAAACTTCTATTGCAATCAACAAGTGTTTATACACTTACGATTTGCATCACAAGGTTGAAATATGGTATTGACTACCCGAGTGTGATGTCGACATTTGTCGTTTGAGTTATTATTAACTCACCTTGTACATTGTTATATCCAAACGAGTTGTGGAGACAATTGAACCCCGTTAAAGTGAACATGGATTAACATAGTATTTGCCCATAGTTACTTACATGAGGTGACGTCTGGAAGTGACTAGAGTGTGATACGATTGATGGCAAGTTCAAGTGCCATAGAGTCATGTGAGATGACTAGTCGATCACATAAGCAGACTGTTAGGAACATTTTGTCGGGCCTTTTGACCGCTTATAGAGTTCTGGCAAATTTATATAGCCTGGTCGTGGCGAGAGCTACTATAGTATTCGAATGAGTCGATTCTTTTGACTAAAGACTATTAGCCTAAGATGGCACAGTTTCAGATTAACTTTGATTTGTGTTACTACGACCTTCGTAAATGGGGTCAAATGGGCATATTTTGGGTTATGATGGTTGTGGCTAGTCGAAGGGAATGAGTGCGATAGGAATTGTCCATCCCTAGTCAAGGTTATAACAATATCTCAGGGCCACTAGAGGAGTAATGAACTGGAAATGCGTGGCCACGCTCGGAATGTATCCATGGTGGATAAATCCGGTCAATAAGTTATTCTCCAGATCGAGGAAACCACTCTCGATATGATCACTTGCAAGTACGACCTGAAAGACACCTTGCATTGAGTGGGAGATAGTAATAGGACAAGAGATTTGGTGACGCACACTTGTCGAGGACAAGTGAGAGATTGTTGGAATATGTGTCCTCCGACAATAATGCGATCACGACTGTTGATCATGATGATCACATGTTTAAAACTCATTATAAAGAATACAATTGGGAAGTATTTTTTACTGTCAACTGATCAACATATATCGGTAATGATTGGCTGACTAGAGTTTGACATTACTGTCGTGCGATGGTGGTGATCAGTTGATCCCCTAGGTCATACCTATAGGGCAACACTCTTAATTGATCATTTAATTAATCGTATAACGTTACGAGTTAATTAAATTACTTGAAAATTAACGGACGATTTTGGAAGTAAAATTTACGTATCACATTGGAATTTGATTAAATGAAATACGGTCTGAGTAATCGAATTGTATTATTACTCAGATGAAATTATTGTTTAAAGAAACAATTAAAATTGAATGAATTATTATAAATACAATTTGTTGTGATTTATAATTGGTAAAATATTTTGGTACAAGTAATTGTGAATTACTAAGTCGGTTTTTGTATATGACGCATTTTTATTAATACGTTGATTTTTAATATGTTAAAAATACGTAGCAATTTTATGTGACATGTGACATGTGACATGTGACATATTGACAAATTGACAAAAATAAAATGGATTCCATATTAACTATATGTACCGAAAATTAGAGGAGGATTAAGCTAATTATATGTTGATTATATTAGTGCAGGGCATGATGATTACCTACTAATCTAGCCATGCAACCCTATTGTGCATTGTGAAGACAAATAAGTGCATGCATTGGCTCCCCTCCCCCTCCTCTTGTCCGGTTTTTTAGAGAGGAAACCCACTTGGTTTTTCTTCTCAATTTTACCATATACACAATAATGTTATTGTCTTTCATTTTATTCATATCATCAAAATATATTTTTAGAGAGATAAAAATATTCCACTTCCTCTTCTCCTCTCCTAACCGGTTTTGGGAGATTAAAACCAAATTATTTTGGGTCATTTTTCTACAAAATTAATATTATCTAGTATTCATAGTATTAATTTTATTAAGATTAAGCTTTGGGTATAAAGCTTTGGGAGAGATCCTATACTTGGATCTTAGTTCTTCCATAAAAGAAAAGCACAAGAACAAGAGAGAAAGGTGATCTCTCTTGTGCCCATATTAACCGAATTTCCAATGTAAGAACAATGTTTCTTCCTTATTTTGTTTATATGTTTGCATGCATAAGATCATTCTTTAATTTTATGACAAATTAAATTAAAACATATATGAGTATGTTAAGTATATAGATCTACTTTTCCTTCAATACGTGCCTGATACGTTTGCACATTATGTAATGCGCGCAATCTACGTTCATCCTGGAGGATGAGTTCTTCATATCTATCCCTCTTCCAATCGGCTTCTGGGATTTGACTTTCGAGTAAAATACGCAAGGACGGTATTTCGAGCTCGACTGGTTGTACGGCTTCCATGCCGTAGGTCAAATAGAAAGGAGTTGCCCCAGTGGGCATCCTAACGGATGTGCGATATCCCCACAAGGTAAATGGTATCTTACTTGGCCAATCGCGATAGTTGTCAATCATTTTTTTGAGGATTGTGACAACATTTTTGTTTGCTGCCTCTACTGCGCCAATAGTTTGTGGCCTATATGGCGAGGAATGGTGATGCTTAATCTTGTACATGGCTAGCAGTTGCTCAGTCTCAGCCTGGAAATGGGACCCATTGTCATTGATGATCTCATGTGGGCAACCGTAACGACAGATGATATTGGTTTGTATAAATTTTGCCACGTTCTTGGCTGTGAGACTAGTATAAGAAGCAGCTTCTACCCATTTGGTGAAATAGTCGATAGCCGCCAAAATGAAACAGTGACCTCCTGTTCCGGCTGGGGTGATATTTCCGATGATGTCGATTCCCCAAGCGGAAAATGGCCAAGGAGATGTCATGGTGTAGAGTAATGAAGGAGGGACATGTTGCACATTCCCGAAGATTTGGCAGTTATCACAATGTCTGACGTACTTGATGCAATCGGATTCCATTGTGGTCCAATAATACCCTAAACGCGCGATTTTCTTTGCCATCATTGGTCCACTCATGTGAGGGCCACATTCTCCATCATGGACTTCTTTCATCACTTTTCGTTCCTGTGAATGATCAAGGCAACGCAGGATTACACCAAGAGGCGTTCTTTTATATAATTCTCCTTGCATGAGGACGTATTGGGAGGCTAGTAAGCGTATAGCAGGTTTTCCTTTTTTGTCCATATCCGGTGGATAGGTGTCGTTCAGTTTGAAGTTCAGGATCGCTTGGAACCAAGGTTTCTCTGAGTTTTCTTTCTCATATGTGATTTGGTGCACATAAGCCGGTTCTGACCGTCGTTCGATGCATAAAAGCATTTCTACCATATCATCCGGCATATTAATCAAAGATGCAAGTTTTGCAAGAGCATCTGCAAATCGTTTCTCTTCTCAAGGTAGGTGTAGGTATGTTACTTGATCTAAGAATTGGGCAACTTGGTCTATTTTGGCCTGATAAGGTGTTAGGCTTTCACTTCAAATTTTCCAAAATCCCGTAGTTTTGCAAGAGCATTATTTGTCACTTCGAAATCGAGTTTGACAGAGAGTGGTGTATGCTCGCCTTCAGGAGAAATGAGCAACACTCCTATTCTAAATCCTCTTAAGTTTGATGCTCCATCAAAGTAAAACCCCAGGAGTCTATATCGGTTTGGAGTATATCCTCGTCCGGAAACGACCAGGTGTCTATTGCTTGTGGATCATTGATGGATTTTCTGCAAAGAACTCGGCGACAGCGCGCCCTTTTATAACTTTCAGAGGTACATACTTGAGATCGAACTTTAAGAGCATCAAAGTCCATCTCGCTGGGCGTCCATTGAGAACAGGTTTTTCGAAGAGGTATTTGACAGGATCCATTTTGGAGTATATTTTGACGAAGTAGCTAAGCATGTAATGGCGTAGCTTCTTTATTGCCCAGACAAGAGCGAGGCATGTCTTCTCGAGTGGTGTGTATTTGCACTCGTACTCCAAGAACTTCTTACTAAGGTAGTAAATAGCTCTTTCTTCTTTTCCTACCGTTTGGACCAACATGGCACCCATGGCTGTTTCAGTTACCATGAGATATAAACCAAGAGGTTGATCTCATTGGGGTGGCATAAGCACTAGTGGCTTGGCTAGTATCTCCTTGATTCGGTCGAATGTCTTTTGACAGTCATCATCCCACATGGTGTGATCCGTTTTCTTTAGCTTTTTGAAGATAGGTTCACAGATCACGGTGAGTTTCGATATGAATCGACTTTTGTACTGCACCTTACCCAAGAATCCTCTAACTTCCTTCTCTGTTTGAGGTTGCGGCATTTCGATTAGAGCTTTGATCTTGGAAGGGTCTATTTCTATACCACGTTGGCTAACAACATACCCCAGGAGCATGCCGGATGTTACTCCAAATGCACATTTTTGAGGATTGAGCCTCATGTTGTACTTTCGTAATCTGGAAAATAATTTGCGAAGGTTCGCAATGTGACCCTCTCTGTCTTTAGACTTGACAATCATATCATCTACGTAGACCTCAACTTCTTTATGCATCATATCATGTAATAGTGTAGTTGCGGTGCGTTGATATGTAGCTCCGACATTGATTAACTGAAACGGCATAACCGTGTAGAAATAGGTACCTCATTGAGTTACGAAGGCGGTCTTGTGCATATCTTCTATGGCCATCTTGATTTGGTCATATCCCGCGTATCCATCCATGAAGGACAATAACGCGTGATCTGCCGTGTTATCCACCAATATGTCGATATGTGGTAGAGGAAAGTCATCCTTGGGTCTTGCTTTGTTTAAGTCTCTGAAATCAACATAAACATGGATTCTCCCATCCATTTTGGGTACGGGTACTATGTTGGCTACCCAGTCTGAATACTCAAAAACTTTGATAAACCCGGCTTTGAATTGCTTATCGACTTCTTCTTTGATCTTAAGAGCCCATTCTGTCTTCATTCGACGCAGCTTCTGTTTTACGGGTTTGAAACCTGGTTTGATTGGGATTTTGTGCTCTGCGATATCCCTGGCATGTCTTTGTAAGACCAAGCAAAAAAGTCTTTGAACTCATGTAGGAGGTCTACAAAGCTGGCCCTTTCGGCGGGGCTCAAGGTCGTCCCTATCCTAAGTTCTTGGGGTTATAGTTCGGTTCCTACGTTGATGGGTTCAATGTTTTCTATAACTGGTCCCCTTCCCCCTCTTGTAGTATTTCTTTGGCTATGTAAGGAGGTATTTCGATTGAGTCTGGGTCTGGGTCATCCTCATTATCATCGTAAATGCAATGCATTCGAGAATAACACAAAGAGTAAGCAGAACCTGATTTATTCATATTAAAATTCGAGAAAAGTTTAAACAAAGAAGCCATATGTTCGGTAGTCAGTGGCGGTAAAGGGACAGCCGTTGGGACATTTCTCGAACTACTGTTACTACTCGATGCTAAGCTAGGAGAAACAAGGGGAGTGGGAGTGACGACAGGAGAAGACTCTCTAGGGACTTCTCTAGACTCCGACTCTGACTCCAACTCTGACTCTGACTCGAATTCATCGTCTTCTGGTTCTCCTTTGAGCATCTCTCCTTCTCCAGTGGTGAGCTTGAAGAGTCTTCCTTGGTTGTTTGTCCACTTGATCGACTTTCTCCATCCTTTCTGTTTATTCGAACTGGTTTCTGTGATCAATGCGGTAGGGTTAAAGTGATCGTCTTGAAGTATCATGGTAATGATCTCATCCTGCGAGGCTCTAACAAATCGATCTTCCCCAAATAGTAAGCTAACAGCTTGTTCGTCTAGGCAAGGTGATTGACGAGTTTTGACGGTAGGAACCGTTTCTGTGGGAATAAAGTACCAATCGTGAAAGATCTCGATTCCAGCCAGTTGCTTTCCTATGTAGAGCCAAGGCTCGGGAAACCCATGAAAGAGTTCTTGACTCCCTTCTCTAACGAAGTATCCATTTAGGGTAGGTAGGTAGGGTCGCATTTGGATTCCCATGTTCGTGCGGTTTTGAAATTGAGTGAGCATTTCGCGGACCTCTTCCTTGGTGGGTTTGTATCCTAGTCCTAGTGGTTTCCTTTGTGAGTTGCCTTCTTTGTAGGGTGCAAAGGTGTTTCTTCGGATAGGATTCAAAAGCATTCCCGGGAAGTATCCCTGAGATTTGCGTATGTGGTTGACCACTAAATTAGAGTAGGGATTGAAGTACAAGGGTGCCAACTCGCTTTTTATGACGTTTATGCTATGGAGGCCCTCAAGTTCATATACTGGATCCGCGAGTACTTGGTTACTTGACCTCTTTTCTATTACCGCTTTGATGGGTGACGAAGTGATCGTCACCACTTTACCATCTAGTGAGATCTTGATTTTCTGGTGGAGGGTGGATGTTACAGCTTTGGAAGCGTGAATCCAAGGTCTTCCCATAAGTATATTAAAGGATGCTTCAATGTCCACTATTTGGAAGTTAACCTTTCGCTCAATCAGCCATGTGGCTAAGGTAAGGTTAGCTAGTCCTACCACTTTCCGTCGTGTACCATCATATGCGCGAACACCTTGGTTTGTAGGGGTCCAATCTGACCCTCTCATGCCTAATTTGTACGCTGTTTTTAATGGTATGGCGTTGACTGTCGAGCCATCATCTACCAAAGTCATTGGCACATTCTTCTTCAAGCAAATGACAGTGATGTAAAGAGCCAAGTTGGGATTAGCGCCAAAAGGTGGTAAATCTTCATCCGAGAAAGTAACAGGGTTACTTAGCTTAGGTGACTCTTGGAAGACCAAGTTGACCACGTCATAAGGTGTGGAGTTATGTGGCAGAATTAGTTTGGCCAAGGCTTGCAGTAAAGCTTGGCGATGTGGGAACGAGCTTGCAACTAGTTGCCATACTGAAAGATCAGCCTTTGTCTTCTAAATTTGCTTTAGCAAATGGTCAGTAGAGGTATCTTCGTTATCATTCGGTATGACAATGTTGGTATTGGTGATTGGACCATTTGCTATGGGACCATTTTGAGAAACCTTTTTGGTATGGACGCTCTGAATGAGTAAGGTGGTCTACATCTTGGTCCTCACTATTTTGGACTATTTTCTCACTGACTTTTACTAGGTAGTGTTCGGTGAGGTATTCATCTTCATCATCATCGGCCCATACTCCATTGACAATAGCAAGCTCTCTCAACCTCATGATTTCGGCCTCCAATTGGATGATTTGGTCCATTAGTTCATAAACCACGGCAATTACTTCTTGCATTTTAGCATTTTGAGATAGATTTAGTGGCGCATGTTTTTTGGGTGTTTCATTTGGATCACGTAGGATTGCCACTACACTTTCTAATTCTGAGACTTGCCTATCCACACTCTTTGGCCATGCTATAAAGTCAGTGATGGTAGGGGAAATGGTGGAGTAGTTCCCTTCATCTCATACTGCATGGATCTCATCTTCGACTGGAGAAATGAGGTGTGAACAATCTAGGGTAGACTCTTCACTTGTAATAATCAGAACTCTAAGAGGATTCTGAGTATTTTTAGGCTTACCTCCAGGCGGTATTGGTAGGCGACCGTCTTCAATCATCTCTTGAAGTACAGCTTTTAGCTTGTAACATTTTTCTGTATCGTGTCCCTTACCTCTATGATATTCGCAGTACGAATTCTCGTCCCAGGACTTAGATTTCTTTTCTGGTTCAGGTGTAGGCCCTATGGGTTGAAGTTTTCCCTGTTTCATCAATCTTTTTAGAGAATTTGAGTATGTATCCCCAATATTTGTGAACTTTCTTTGTGGGATACTCTTCTTTGATGGTTCGAGAAGGTTAACCTCACTGGTCTTGCTAGTAGAGCCGTAAGAACGACTTGTTGAACCTTGATATCCACGACCTACCGTTTTGGACAAGAGTCCTTTACGGATATCATCTTCGATCCTTGTTCCTAGTACGGTTAACTCCTTGAAGGTCTTAATGTTTTGGTACCTCAAATGATTTGCATAAATGGGCTTTAAATTATCCACAAATTTTTGCACGAGGGTAGCTTCATCTGGACGTTCGACAAGTTGGGTATTATTCTTCCTCCACCTACTTAGGAAGTCGGTGAAGCCTTTTTTATCATTTTGGGTAACAACCTCTAAAGTGCGCATATTGACTTGGATCTCAGCATTATCCGTTTAATGCTTAGCAAACTCGATCGCGGCATCATCTTAAGTGGTCATCTTGTTATGCTCTAGAGAATAAAACAATAGTTTCGGGATGGTGTCAAGAGATGAAGGAAAGATCCTTAAGAACATTTCGGGTTTAATGCCTTTGATAGACATGTAATCCTTGAAAGCACGGATGGGGTTCAAAGGGTTTTCATGCCCCTTGAATTTCGGGATATCCGTCATGTTGAAGTTGGTTGGCAATTTGGAACTCATGGCCTCATACTTGCGATTGTTTTCCATATAGATATCATCCCCTTTGAGATACATCAGTTGTTCCTCCAAGTATTGGAGTCATTTCTCAACTGTAGTTGGATCTACGGGAGGGTTGACTGTTGGGAAATGTGTCCTCAACAATAGTGCGATCACGTGATTTAAATATCGTTATTAAATCTCATTTTAAAGAATACAATTGGGAAGTAATATTGTTACTGTCAACTGGTCAACATATATCGGTAATGATTGGTTGACTAGAGTTTGACATTCTTGTCGTGTGACGGTGGTGATCGATTGACCCCTAGGTCATACCTATAGGGCGATACTCTTAATTGATCATTTAATTAATCGTATAATGTTACGAGTTAATTAAATTACTTGAAAATTGACGGACGATTTTGGAAGTAAAATTTACGTATCAAATTGAAATATGATTAAATGAGATACGGTCTGAGTAATTAAATTGTATAATTACTCGGATGAAATAAATTGTTTAATGTAACAATTAAAATGAATGAATTATTATAAATTCAATCAGTTGAAATTTATAAATGGTAAAATATTTTGGCACAAGTAATTATGAAATTACTAAGTCGATTTTTGTATGTGACGTATTTTTATTAATACGTTGATTTTTAATATGTTAAAAATACATAACATATTTATGTCACATATGACATGTGACATATTGACAATTGACAAAAATAATATGGGATCCATATTATGTTAAGTGCTTAGAAAATTGGGGAGATTAAGCTAGTTAATTGTTTTATTTAGTTGATAAAACATAATGATGAAAAAGCAAGTCTACGCATGCAAGCCTATTGTTCCTTGTGAAGAACAAATTTTTCATGCATTGGCTCCCCAATAGCCCTCCTCTTACACGGTTTTGGGGAAGAAAAACTATCATTGTTTTTCTTTAATTTTGCCTAATAATATACTAAAGGTAGTGTATTATTTTCCATTCCATTCACTCATCCAAAAATACAAGTTCTAGTGAGAAGAAAATCCTCTCTTCTTCTCTCTTAAAAACCGAAAACACATAAGAGTTTTATAAAGTTTTTGGTTCAATTTTCTCCCAAATTAATATTATACTAGATCAAATAATATTAATTAGATTAAGTGTTAAGCCTTGGGTATAAAGCTTGGGGAGAGATCTTATTCTTAGATCTTGTTCATCCATTGGAATAGCTCAAGAACAAGAAGAGAAAGGTGATCTCTCTTGTGCCCAATATAGCCGAAATATTGAATGTAAGGACATTATTTCTCTTCTTTTATATTATTGTTTGCATGCATAAAATCCGTTTTAATTTTATGACAAATTATTTAGACATATAATGAGTATGTTAATATGTATATGAATTTACATTTCCTTCAATCGGTATCATGAGCCACGGTTGTTTGCATGCAAATTGGTTAAAAGTTTTTCCGAGTTATATGAATAACAAAATAAAACTTGTAAAATTTGTGTTATTATGATATATCACGAAATTATTACATGCATGTTAATATTTCTGGTCCTAAAGTGTTTTAGGATATTTTGGTTAATTCTTCGGATTTTTATTGTTCATATTTTACAATAATGGCATTTAAATGTGATTTTATGAGTAAAAATGTCATTTTTGGTCTAAAAATAGCTATACTTCGAATTTTCACTTGGTTTTTGGATATGTTGTTACATATATTGTTTTGAGATAACCTGTAAATTTTCATAATTTTTGGACCTGTTATGCTCGAAAAATGAATTTTTCATCATTAAATTCGGATTTAAGAGAAAAATAGGTTAATATGAGTTAAATTTCGAATCTTGTCATAGAAAATTAATATGTTGTCACATGCAATTTTACAAGATGTGTGTAAAATAATTGGCTATAAAGAAGTCTTTTAGCATGATTTATGAATTTTTGAAGAAAAATTAGCATAAATAGTGACATTATTAGTGAAAATTAATAAAAACATAATCTATGACTTAGGAAAAACGTCTAATGTTGCATTTTATTATATTTTTCAGATCTAAAATGAAAAGTTAATGAAAATAATTTTTCCATGTTTTTATGATTATTTTATTAAATATCGATAAACCGCAACATTGTTTTTCCGGAAAATTTTCGAAATTTTTAACCTAAGATTTTGAACATTATGAGTGTCATGGATTTTTCCAGAATGTTCATGAATTTAAATTTTGAATTTTGAATTTATTTGGAATTTTGTGATTTATTTGAAGTCTAATAGCTTATTTTTGTAATTTTGGTCCATTTATGAACAAATTTGTAAATAAAGGTTAATTATGGTCAAATTATTAGTGAAGACTATATTTTGAGTCCTAAGAGGTTAGGGTAATTAACTTATGCATAAATATGAGTTTATGTATTTTGTGATTATAAAATGTTGAAATCACGCAAATCCGTAAAAACCGAGTAATATACGATATTGGCTAATTAAAAGGCGATTTAGCATAAAAATTGAGCATGTTTATACATATTATAATGCTGCATTTTCCTTATGATTGTCATAATTTTAATTTATGTAATTTTGAATTATGTAATTTTACTTAGTATGGCCTTAGATTTTAATTGGTATTTCCCGAAATGTATGGGAATATCGATTCGGTTGTAATTTTTATTGTGATCTCGTATCACCGTTTTGTAATTTAATAGATTTATTTTATTTTAGTTACAAATGTATAATAGGAAATTATGTAATTTATTATGTAATTTTATTCATTCCGGAGTTCCAAAAGACGGATTTCTTCAAGAATGGCGATACATAAAGACGGTGTTACCTCGAGATGCGTGCCACAACCGAAGTTCAAGGGACCAATGGAGTTGGTTTCCGAATATGTAATAGATTAATAGTTTTTCTATTTTAGGAAAGGCCATACTAGGATTTATTTATTTTATGATTGCATTTTATTTTATGTCACATGCATCGCTAAATCGCCATAACTAAACATGCATTGTCTTTTATCGAGTTTATCGACCGTGTCAATTAGAATTATCGTAGTTCACCGCTTTAGTTCACTTAAAACGTGATAGATAATAAATTGACATGACCTCTCGCTAAAACAATTAATTGAGACATAGCCTTACCAAAGAGTAGAAACCATGAAAACCTATTTCGTGAGGGAGTGCACTCGGCCACACCGGGGTACAAACCTTGTTACGTAGGGGAAGTGGGTGATGAATGTTAATCCACCGAATTCATGTTGATGAGGGTTTCATCGGCCACACCGTGCCCAAGTTAATGTGGGTTTGGATCATGGACACATTTATTCGAAATTTGGATTGAACTCAACAAAAGTTTTTCGATAAGGGTTTCATCGGCCACACCGTCCCCTTGTTGAATGTGTTTTGGGCTATAGATAAATGTTAATGTAATATTATCGACCAAGAGTTCTAGAAGTAGAATCGATTAAAGCGTTAATCCACCGAGTTATATTGATAAGGGTTTCATCGGCCACACCGTGCCCAAGTTAATATGAATTTGGGTCTTGGAATCATTTATTATAGTTGGGTAGAGGTCACTATATAAATGTTCATATCTTGTTATATTTGCAAGTATGATTTTAAAGACAAATGTTAATATTTCCTTTCCTCCATATTTGTAGTGCATTACAATGAATCCATCAAATGCTACCGCACCGATAACCATTGAGTCATATCACCATGTTCTTGACAACGTATGCTCCAACAATAATTTCGATACAACTAGAGAACTTCATTTCGGGATAGGTTCGGATGGAAACCTTAATTTCATCACCACTTCTAAACCACCCACTACTACTAGACCTCGTGTGAGTCCGTCTCAGGAAGACTACCTCATACGATCTATAGGGTCTTTATCTCTGGAAGATAACGATGCCAAAGCTAGTGGGAGCTCTAGCAATCAAGTTCTTGCTTCAAAGGGCAAGAGGTTCAAGAAGAAGGGAAAGAAAATCAAGAACTTCAAGCAAGTTAATGATGAGTGCCATTATTGCTATGGCATGGGACATTGGCTAAGGAATTGCCCTATGTATTTGCGAAATATAAGGGAGGGACTCATTACTCCAAAAGGTACAATTCCTAAAGAAATTTATGTTATTGATATAAATTATACTTCCACTACGACATGGGTACTTGATACCGGTTTTGGTTCTCACCTTTGTAATCATTTACAGGGTTTAAGAGATGTGGAGAAGCTTAGCAAAGGAGATGTGGATCTTCGACTTGGAAATGGAGCTCGGGTAGAGGCCGAATCCAAATGAACTTATGTTCTAGCTTTGCCAAATGGTTTTGAGTTGTATTTGCATAATTGTTTTTATGTTCCTACGCTCTCTAAAAACATTATTTCAATCGCCATGCTAGACATGGACGGTTTTTGTTTTGTCATTAAGAACAATCGTTGCTCTATTTCTAGGAATGATTTGGTTATTGGCCAAGCTTCTTCCATAAATGGCATTTACATTTTAGAGACCTCAAATCCGACAAATGAAATTTATAACATTCAATCAAAGAAACTCAAAACAAGTGACCCAAGTGAAGCGTTCATTTGGCATTGTCGATTAGGTCACATAAACGAGAATCGCATCAAAAGATTAATTTCTACTAATGTGATTACACCATTTGATTATCAATCATTTGGTACATGCGAATATTGCCTACTTGGCAAAATGACTCGTAATCCTTTTAGCGGTAAAGGGACACGAGCTAGTGAGCTATTGGGACTCATACACACCGATGTATGTGGACCAATGACTATCACCGCTCGTGGTAATTATGACTACTTCATAACCTTCACCGATGATTTAAGTAGATATGGGTATATCTATTTGATGAAACATAAGAGTGAAGCGTTTGAGAAATTCAAGGAGTTTCAAAACGAAGTAGAGAACCAATTGAACAAAAGGATTAAGGCACTACGATCCGATCGTGGTGGAGAATACCTTAGCCATGAATTTGATTCGCACTTGAAAGGTCGTGGTATTATATCACAACTTACTCCACCTGGAACACCACAACTCAATGGTGTTGCCGAAAGGAGGAATCGAACCCTACTAGATATGGTTCGATCCATGATGAGTCAAACCGAGTTACCGAACTCGTTTTGGGGATTTGCGATACAAACCGCAATTCGATCTTTGAACAATAGTCCCACAAAGTCCACTGAAAAGACTCCATGTGAGATGTGGACGGGTAAGATCCCAAATATATCCTATATGAAGATTTGGGGATGTGATGCTTACGTCAAGACTAAACCCGACAATAAGCTTGCCCCAAGATCCGAAAAATGCATCTTTGTAGGCTATCCTTTGACCTCTCGAGGTTATTACTTCTACAAACCTCAAGATAACAAAGTGTTTGTGTCTTGCGAGGCTGTCTTCTTAGAAAGACAATTTATTTCTAAGAGACAGTGGGAGAAATTTTGAACTTGACGAAGTTCAAGAGCCACAAACCGAGGTAGAGACGCAAGAAGATGTTCCTTCGTCGTCTAACGCGGTTGTACCTCCTCCACTAAGAAGGACGGGCCGAGTTATTCGCCATCCCGATCGATATGTGGGACTTATCGAAGAAGATGGAACGCTCGATGTGTTGCTTATGGAAAGTGACGAGCCCGCCACCTACAAGGCCGCAATCTCTAGTCCTAATTCCACCTTATGGCTTGAAGCCATGAAGTCCGAAATGGATTCTATGCTTGAAAACCAAGTTTGGGACTTGGTAGATTTGCCTAAAGGGGCAAGACCCCTCCAATGCAAATGGATATTCAAGGTCAAAAATGGCATAGAAGGACATGACGATGTCTACAAAGCTAGGCTAGTGGCAAAAGGATTTACCCAAGTCCAAGGTCTCCATTATGATGAGACCTTCGCCCCGTAGCCATGCTAAGATCCATACGGATTTTGTTAGCGATCGCCGCATTTCATGATTATGAAATTTGGCAAATGGATGTCAAAACCGCTTTTCTAAATGGGCATTTAGAAGAGGAGGTGTACATGATACAACCCGAAGGTTTTGTTGATTCTAAAAATCCTAACAAAGTGTGGAAGCTTAAGAGATCCATTTATGGTCTTAAGCAAGCATCTAGAAGTTGGAATCATCGATTCAATCATGTTATAAAAGAAAATGGGTTCACTCGAAATGTTGAGGAACCATGTTTATACATGAAATTCAGTGGGAGCAATGTTGTGTTCCTAATCTTGTATATCGATGACATACTACTCATTGGAAATGATATTCCAATGTCTTCTTCGTTAAGAAGTGGTTAGGTAACCACTTCCAAATGAAGGATTTAGGAGAGGCACAACGCATATTAGGTATCCGGATCTATAGAGATAGACCCAAGAGGATATTGGCACTAAGTCAAGAGTCTTATGTTGATAAGATTCTTCGACGATTCAAAGATGGACAAATCCAAAAGGGGTTTGGTACCTATGGTAACCGGAACGATATTGAGCACGACTCAATGTCCCTCCGAACCCCATGATGTTGAACGCATGAAGTTGATCCCTTACGCTTCCGCTGTTGGATCAATCATGTATGCCATGATATGCACACGTCTCGATGTCTCGTATGCCTTGAGCATGACGAGTAGATATCAAGGAAATCCAGGTGAGAGTCACTGGATTGCTGTCAAGAACATCCTTAAGTACTTGAGAAGAACTAAGGACTCTATCCTTGTGTTTGGAGGAGACACTGAGTTGCGTGTTACAGGATACACGGACTCAAGTTTTCAAACAGATAGAGATGACATGAAATCACAAGTGGTTTTGTTTTCATGCTCAATGGTGGTGCCGTAAGTGGAGAAGCTTCAAGGAAGTCAGAATCATGATTCAACAACGGAGGTGAGTACATAGCGGATCGAGGTCGCCAAGGAAGCTATGTGGATCAAGCAATTCACGGAAGGTCTAAAAGTAGTACCTACCGCCGATGATCCCATCACTCTCTATTGTGATAATAGTGGGACGATCTTCCAAGCTAAGGAGCCGGAGTCTAGTAATAGATCTAGACATGTACTTAGAAAATATCATGTAATAAGAGATTTCATTGAAAGAAAGGAAATTGCGATTTGTAAGGTTGGGACGGATGACAACATAGCCGATCCGCTCACCAAGCCTTTATCGCAAGCTAAGCATGATGGGCATGTTACGTCCATGGGACTTAAACGTGTACCAAATTTCTGTTAGATTTTGAAATGAAATAAAAGTGTTGTTTTTGTTCATGTTCATAATCACATTTGTCTTTTATCTTTAATTTATACTTTGTTACATCCATACGGGTTGTAGAGACAATTGAACCCCGTTAAACTGAACACGGATTAACATAGTATTTGCCCATAGTCACTTGTATGAGGTGACGTCTCGAAGTGACTAGAGTGTGAGGCGATTGATGGCAAGTTCAAGTGCCATAGAGTCATGTGAGATGACTAGTCGATCACATAGGCAGATCATTAAGAACATTTTGTCGGGCCTAATGACCGCTTATAGAGTTCTCGCAAATTTATATAGCCTGGTCGTGGCGAGAGCTACTATAGTATTCAAATGAGTCGATTCTTTTGACTAAAGACTGTTCACCTAAGATGGCACAGTTTTCGATTAACTTTGATTTGTGTTACTACGACCTTCGTAAATGGGGTCAAATGGGCATATTTTGGGTTATGATGGTCGTGGCTAGTCGAAGGGAATGAGTGCGATAGGAATTGTCCACCCCTTGTCAGGGTTATAACAATATCTCGGGGCCACTCGAGGAGCAATGAATCGGAAATGCGTGGCCACGCCGGAAGGTATCCAGAGTGGATAAATCCGGTCAATCGCTTATTCTCCGGATCGAGGAAACCACTCTCGATATGATCACTTGCAAGTACGACACGAAAGACACCTTGCATTGAGTGGGAGATAGTAATAGGACAAGAGAATTGGTGACGCACACTTGTCGAGGACAAGTGGGAGATTGTTGGGAAATGTGTCCTCAACAATAGTGCGATCACGTGATTTAAATATCGTTATTAAATCTCATTTTAAAGAATACAATTGGGAAGTAATATTGTTACTCACAACTGGTCAACATATATCGGTAATGATTGGTGACTAGAGTTTGACATTACTTGTCGTGTGACGGTGGTGATCGATTGACCCCTAGGTCATACCTATAGGGCGATACTCTTAATTGATCATTTAATTAATCGTATAATGTTACGAGTTAATTAAATTACTTGAAAATTGACGGACGATTTTGGAAGTAAAATTTACGTATCAAATTGAAATATGATTAAATGAGATACGGTCTGAGTAATTAAATTGTATAATTACTCGGATGAAATAAATTGTTTAATGTAACAATTAAAATGAATGAATTATTATAAATTCAATCAGTTGAAATTTATAAATGGTAAAATATTTTGGCACAAGTAATTATGAAATTACTAAGTCGATTTTTGTATGTGACGTATTTTTATTAATACGTTGATTTTTAATATGTTAAAAATACATAACATATTTATGTCACATATGACATGTGACATATTGACAATTGACAAAAATAATATGGGATCCATATTATGTTAAGTGCCGAAAAATTGGGGAGATTAAGCTAGTTAATTGTTTTATTTAGTTGATAAAACATAATGATGAAAAAGCAAGTCTAGGCATGCAAGCCTATTGTTCCTTGTGAAGAACAAATTTTTCATGCATTGGCTCCCCAATAGCCCTCCTCTTACACGGTTTTGGGGAAGAAAAACTATCATTGTTTTTCTTTAATTTTGCCTAATAATATACTAAAGGTAGTGTATTATTTTCCATTCCATTCACTCATCCAAAAATACAAGTTCTAGTGAGAAGAAAATCCTCTCTTCTTCTCTCTTAAAAAGCGAAAACACATAAGAGTTTTATAAAGTTTTTGGTTCAATTTTCTCCCAAATTAATATTATACTAGATCAAATAATATTAATTAGATTAAGTGTTAAGCCTTGGGTATAAAGCTTGGGGAGAGATCTTATTCTTAGATCTTGTTCATCCATTGGAATAGCTCAAGAACAAGAAGAGAAAGGTGATCTCTCTTGTGCCCAATATTGCCGAAATATTGAATGTAAGGACATTATTTCTCTTCTTTTATATTATTGTTTGCATGCATAAAATCCGTTTTAATTTTATGACAAATTATTTAGACATATAATGAGTATGTTAATATGTATATGAATTTACATTTCCTTCATTGACTTCTTGTGCTCCCACAAAAGGTGAAGGATTTTAATTCGCGAAGTCATTCACAAAATCATGAAGTATTTCATTTTCTGCAGGAGGCAACCTAGTTTCTACGGCAATAATTCGGCCCTCGATCATGTTGAGGCGATTATTCACTAGGTCTTGGCTAGTTTGGAGACGAGCGAGCGCGGCTAGGATTAGATCATTACCATTCGGTGTTTGTCCATTGACACTTGCGTGACTAGTTCCAGGCATCTTGAAAAACTGGATAAGAGATCGACGATGAATCAAAACACGATCGACCATTTTAGCACACTTACTCAAAAAAAGGTTTGACTTTTGAAGTTGGAGTGTGCCACTTGTGTTAAGTGAGGTTTAAAGAATTGAAAAAGTTTGGAAATGTTGGTCCTAGTCAACTATAGTGTAGTTGTAGGAGTGGACTCGAAGTGAGGTTTTGAAATGGGCTTTGAGGCCCGAATTTTGACTTGACAATTGGACAGAGGTTTGACTTGTTTTGCGCTAATATTGGCCTATTTAAAAATTTTACACTTTGAAAGAGGTTTTGATTTTTTTACAAAATTCGTCATGGTTTTATTTAGAAATGGTGATCACATATAATACAAGCATTATAAGAGGCATTATAACAGGATGCTGAGTGTATTTAAAAGGGTTTTGGTTTAAAGGGTGAGTTGCCATACCGAACAATCAAACCCGGGGTCTGTGGAGAGGCTCGTACCAAACAGGAGTAAGGCCGATTCCTAGTCCATTTCCTCGAGTAGTGAAAGCCCTTGATACAAACAAGAGTAAGTACCATGGTATGGTTGACGTCAATCGCTATCCATGCTTAGGCCCAACTAAGAATTTGGACCGTCTAGACGGGACGATTGGTCGAATGGGTTGGGTTCGGCCTTAGGAAGGCCGAATAAACGGTGTAGGAAGACCGAGTTATGAAAAACAACAACTGTCTTGTACAAACTATTCCCTAAACTTGTTCAAGTTTCACCCTTGGCTACACGTAAGTGTATTAATCCCCAGCGGAGTCGCCAAACAGTGGACGCGGGCCCACGGGGGTCGCGCAGGTAGAAAGCGAGCAAGCTTTTGCATTTGTGGAGTCGCCACCAATTTATTGTGGAAAATTGGAAACCGTTTGAATACCTCATGCCATGTCAAGACACAAAGTAGTGACATGAACACCAAGAACTCGTTACCCTTAGCATTCTATGTCTAGAATGACTCTCGTGGATGCCAATGAACACGGATGTTTATAGAGATCTGGAGTAAGGTGTGAGGGTACGTATTAGGAAGCTCTTTTGATCGAACACCTAATCCCGCCCGCCTAGATAGCGGCCTCTACTAATGATTAGGGAAGTCATCTATACTTGATATGTTGTCGATTATATGCATGCAATGCAACATCCATTAAATTAATCCTAACATGTGAGCTAAACTAAGTTGGTTAAAAATTAATTTTGGCACTCATTAATTCGAAACATGATTTAGAATAGAGATGAGAGAGAATCTAGAGAGAAGGAAAGATTCTAACTGATTTCTTCCACCTTCAGCAATGGCGAGGAAGAAGAAACCAACAAAAAATCTCAATCAAAATTTTAATCATCAAAATAGTAATAGTAATAATCAAAATAATCACAATAAGTCAGCGATTAAAGCTGCAAATACTAATATGAATAGTAATAATAATTCTACGATGAATTCACCAAAAACGGGAGGGAGACCTGCTCTACAGGTTTCGCCTTTGCGTTTTGAGGTGGATTTGGAGCCTATTGAGGAGGAAACTGATGGAGATGAGGAGGAGGAATCCGCGACTGTGGAGGACTCTGTTCGGCCTCTGTTACAACTCAGCAAGGAGGATGTTGACGGTGAGATACAATACTAGTCCACTTCTGTTTTATGCTATATCCTAGGGGCAAACCCACCCAGTTCTGTGATCTCAGGGTTTGTCAAAAGGGTTTGGCAGTCTCATGGTGTTGATAAGGTGTCGTTCTTACCTAATGGAATTTTCATTGTGCGTTTAAAACTAAGGAGCAACAACAGCAGGTGCTAAACAATGGACACCTTCTTTTTGATAGTAAACCTGTTATCATTAAGGAATGGAGTCCAGATGTAGCTCTTATCAAACATGATGTGAAGCAGGTTCCTGTTTGGATGAAACTGTACGGTTTGGAGATCAAATTCTGGGGTAAAGAATGCCTGAACAAATTGAGTGGAGAAGTTGGCAAATTCATCAAGTGTGATGACGCCACTTCAAAGCGTAGTTTCTTTGGGTATGCCAGAATTTTGATTGAGGTCCAAATTGGGCAAAACTTCCCAAATGAGCTAAGCTTTGTTGATGAATTGGGATTGTTGCACAAGTTGAGGGTATATTATGACTAGTTGCCTGTCTCTTGTGTACAATGTAAGGGTATGGGGCACACTGCAGAACAATGTAAGAAGGGTGAAGGGCACAAACCTCAGAGGAAGGTCTGGAAACCCAAAACCCAACCTGTGAAACCTGCGGTGCTGAACCCTCAACCAAAACCTGCAGGCACACCCAGAGCACATGTGGTACAGAAGAGTGTGTGTACACCTGTGGTCCTGCCGACTGTAACTCCACTTGTTACACCTACTGTACCTGTGCCAAAGCGAGTTGAGATGAGCTCATTTCCTAGAATGATTTTGACCAGGATGATGAGACAGGAGACAGCTAATACTAGCCAACCTTCAGTTTCTGGAGTGTCTTTTCTGGATTCTTTAAACATGACAATATCTAGGAGTGTGAGTGCTGGAAAACGTGGTTTGAGAAGGATTCAAGCTGATAATGGTTAAGATGGGGTTTGGGAACATAAGGGGCATGAATAGCATGAATAAACAATTAGAAATAAAGTGGTTTCTCAACCAGAATAAATTTGGGCTTTTTGGCTTATTAGAAACTAAAATTAGAGGTAGTAATTGGATAAAAGTTATAAACGTTGTTTGTGATTCCTGGGCTATTTGCACTAACAGTAGCTACCACAAAGGGGGTAGGATCTGGTTAATTTGGCAGCCTTCTCAGGTTGTGGTTAATGTGCAGCATGTCACAGCTCAATTAATACATGCTAAGGTGTTTGATAAAAATAGGGACTGGCATTTCTGGTTTACCCTTGTCTATGGCTTTAATAAGGATAAGGATAGGGAGAGTCTTTGGGAGTCCTTAATCTCACTTGGGAAAAGAGTAGACAGTAGATGGATGGTGTGTGGGGATTTTAATAGCCTTATGCATCTGAATGAGAGGATAGGCGGAGCTGAGGTGCAATGGCATGATGTTCTCCCTATGAAGCAGATGACTGTCAGCTGTGACTTAACTGAATTGAAGACTATTGGATGTTTTTTTACATGGAACAATAAGCATGAAAATGGGTCCAAAGTCTATAGCAAAATTGATAGAGTTTTGGTAAATGCTGACTGGTTGAATGATTTCCCTGACTGTTTTGCCAATTTTCTCCCTGAAGGGCTTTTTGATCACTGCCCATGTGTGATCTACTTCCAGGAAGAAAGAGAGAGGAAGGGTAGTCCTTTCAAGGACTTCAATATGTGGTATCTGGTGGATGACTTTCTTAGGGTGGTTGAGACTCATTATAAGCAAACTGTGAATGGGAACCCTATGTTTCAGGTTACTCAGAAGCTAAAAACCTTGATAAATAGCTTAAAGCAACTGGATAGGCATAACTTCAGTGACATTCAGAACAGCACCCATGTGACTGAAGTTGCTCTTAAGGGGTTTTAGAAACAGCTTAGACTTGATCCTTTGAATCAGGAAATTTGTAATGCTGAATATGCTTGTTCACAGGAACTGAGAGTTCTTAAAACTGCTTGTACACAATACCTCCAACAAAAATCAAAGGAAAATTGGATGGACGAGGGAGATTCTAATTCTGCATTCTTCCATGCTAGTATTAAACATAGAAGAATGAAGAATAGAGTTTACCAGATTAAGAATATGCATGGTGTGTTATGCACTGGGCAGAAGGAGATTCAGGGTGCATTTGAAGAGTATTATGGCACGTTATTAGGCACTTCCAAACCTGTAGAACCTGTAAATGTGAAGGTTGTCAGGCATGGGCCTTGCTTAACTACAACTCATCATGATCTCCTTCTTGCTCCTGTCACTGATGATGAAATTAAGACTGCACTTTTCTCCATTCTTGGTACTAAAGCTCCTGGACCAGATGGATATAGTAGCCAGTTTTTCAAAGATGCGTGGACCATCATAGGGAAGGATGTTATTGCTGCTGTAAAGAATGTTTTTAAGTTTGGAATACTTCTGAAAGCTTGTAATGCAACCGTCCTCACTCTGATACCTAAGGTGGATGTTCCGGAGCATGTCACTCAATTTCGGCCAATAGCTTGTTGTAACACCATTTATAAATGTGATACAAAAGTTATGTGCAATAGGTTGAATACTATTTTGCCTGAGATAATTAGCCCCTCTCAAAGTGCTTTCATCAAGGGGAGGGACATTGTGGGAAATGTTCTTATTTGTCAAGATTTAATTCGACTGTACAGAAGAAAAGCTTGTTCCCCTAGAGTAATGATGAATATTGACTTACAAAAGGCGTATGACTCTGTTGAATGGGCCTTCCTGAGACAAATGTTGAGTGCTCTTAACTTCCCCAGACATTGGATGGAGCTCATTATGCAATGTGTAAGTACTCCCACCTTTTCTATGGCTTTAAATGGGAATGTTTTTGGGTAATTTCAAGGGAAACGTGGACTGAGACAAAGGGATCCCCTTTCCCCCCTTCTCTTCACTATTTGCCTGGACTATCTCAGTAGATTCTATTGTGGATTCAGAGGAGGACTGAGTTCAGATATCACCTACTATGTAAAAGAGTGCAGCTAAGTCATCTATGCTTTGCAGATGACTTAGTGATGTTCTGCAGAGGTAATGTACCATCTGTCTTACTGATGCTGAGGGCTTTTAAGACTTTCTCATTACCTTCTGGTCTGGTAATGAATCAAGGAAAATCTTAGATTTATTGCTATGGGGTTGACAAGCACACGATGGCAATGATGATTAGGATCTCTGGAATGCACAGTGGCAAAATCCCTTTCAAATATTTGGGAGTGAACATATCTCCTAAATGATTGGGTGTAAATGATTGTCAGGGCCTGATTGATAATGTAACTACCAGAATGCGAAGTTTGGGGGCAAGAAAATTGTCATATGCTGGTAGAGTGGTGATGATCAAGGCTGTCCTAAGTACACTTCACAATTATTGGGCACGAATTTTCATACTGCCAAAAACTATACTTGCTAAGATAGATTCCTTATGCAGACAATTTCTTTGGCATGGCAATGATATAAAGGAGAGTCCAGCTTTGATTGCTTGGGAGCAAATTTGTAAGGCAAAAAAGAAGGGTGGGCTTGGAATGAAAAATCTGTACTGCTGGAATATAGCTGCAGTAGCAAAGTATGTCTGGTGGATTGCTCAAAAGACTGATCATTTATGGGTCCGCTGGATTCATGCAGTTTATATGAAAGACAAAGACTGGGAGGATTATGTACCTGGCAGTGAAGTTAGTTGGGCATGGAGGAAAATTTGCTGGGTTAAAGACCTAGTTACACATCATATGTTCAATGATACTCTTACTGATTATACTATCAAGCTTGGATATGGCTGGCTTGTTGATGAGGGGATGGATGTCTCTTGGCATGCTTGGACTTCCAACAGGATGATTGTCCCAAAGCATGGTTTTATTATATGGTTACTGGCTCATAAACGACTCTTAACACAAGATAGATTGGTTAGAATGGGGATCATTCACCTGAATTGATGCTACCTTTGTGGTGATGACAAAGAATGTTTGGAGCATTTGTTTTTCCAATGCTCCTTCAGTAGAAGATGCTTGGCTTTTCTATCTGATTGGCTTCAGTTGCAGGTCCCAGATAAGAACGTTTTGTCATGGTGGGTGCAACTGAGGTGCAGATCTCTCCAACAGAAACAAGCGCTTGCTGCTGTGTTCGCTGCAGCAGTGTATTTCATTTGGTGGTGCAGGAACAAATGTCGAACTGAAGAGCTAGTTCCTATGCCAATAGTGGTGATGAAGATATGCAAGAAGGATATTCAGATGAGACTAAGCAGTTGTAGGCATTTGTTTAAATTCTCAAAAACAAATGCTTGGTTTAACAAAATTTGTAGTAACTAATGATGTATGAGTGCATATGGCCTAGCTCAAAGGCAAAAATGTAAGGGGTGAGAAATTGTATGAGTGGTTTTATGATCATTAATGAATTGCTTACATTTTCCCCAAAAAAAAAAAAAAAAAAGAAAAAGAAAGAAACATGATTTAGAATTAATTTCATGTGAGTGCAATTAAATAATCATACAATACGATGAATAAATAAATGCAATAATTAAAATTACAATTGATTAATTGATTTACGTCGAAAATACATTTAAAACGGTTGGTTTGAGAAAAGAAAGAATAAACAAATTAACGAACTTATTATTAGGTGATAATACGAGTAATAGTTAATTAACACGTAAACTAACGAATTAGGTCAAAGCAACAACGGAAGTTTAGAGACAAAATTCAACCCGGAACAGGCACAGTAGAGCTGCGTCCTTTGGAAGAGGCGCAGCAGTTGCTGCGTCTGTTCCTGACCTGCATTCTGGCTGTGAAGCCGGAATTGTGTGTTGTTAATGTTCATTGGTGAGTTTAATGCTCGATTTCAATATTTGACACGGATAGAAGTGGTTTAATAGACTCTTTATATGTGAATTGGTCATAAAAACAATAAAAGACATGATAAAACTAATTAGGACAAATTAATTACAAGATTAGTTACAAGGTTAATAATGAATTAAATAAACTAATTAGGTTAACTAGATTATTAATGATGAACTAATGACGATAATGATAAATAACAGATGCAAATATACAAAGGATGGAATTCAGAGGCTCAATATTGATGAATCGAACCTCTAAAAACCCGAATTGATTTTAATGACGAAAACCCGCAAATATGAATTAAAAGGGATTTTAATTCGGGAATTTAATGATGATAAATTATTAATGATATTATATGCCAAGATTAATATACGAATGAAATAAGAACAAAGAAAGACGAAATAAGAAATAACAGACGAAAATAACAGAAGACGAAGGATGTAGAAGGAGAGCAGGAACTGCGGCAGCCTCAGGAAGAGGCGCAGCAGGTGCTGCGTCCCTTCGAAGAGGCGCAGCAGTTGCTGCGCTCCTTCTCGACGTCTGTCTCCCGTTAATCCGTGAAAAGGTTTGAATAAAGGTTTTATAAATCGGTTTCGAATATATTTTCGACGTAAACCTTACAATAATGATTATGAAAATAAAGTACATAATAAAATATGGGATTTACACCCTCAGACTTACATGTTTGACGAAACGAGATTGACTAAGTTAACGATTAGTGATGCTCGACTAGAATGTACGACGAAAGTGCCCTCTAAGAGGAAATTAAACAAGATTGATTAAGTTGAATGATGTGGAGTTGGTCAAATTGGTCGGTCATGCAAAACGAGGCTGGTACTCAGAAGGATCCGAGCTTACGTGGTCGAAAGTTCAAGCACTTAGACGCCAAAAAGCAAGAGCGTGGTCTTAGAATGCAAAGGGAGAAGAGAAGGGCGGACACTCGCGTGAGAAATATGAGGACCAAAGGTCTCTATTTATACTAATCACACGAAGGAATTAGGGTTTCGGAGAAACTTTGGAAGTGAATCTCGAAGAGATTTGAAAATACGCAGAAAGGAACTGGGAAAGAGGTGCAGCAACCACTGCGTCTCTTGGAAGAGGTACATCACTTGCTGCGTCCTTTCCCAAGTGGTTTCCTCCTGCGGAAGAAAGATTTCCGCGTTTCTATTATGGAATTGCGGTTTGATCTCAATTTCCTTAATATTTTATATAATATTTCCGGGATATAATTTGCCAAAGAGATTAAAAGATTGAAAATATGGAATATAAACATCCGGAACATTCCAGAATATTCTGACTCGGCATTTTAAACGGTTATTAGAAAATGAAGACGATTTTTTGACCCGGACTCGAAATGTATTCTAATTACTGTCAAAACGACCGTATCGGTGCGTAGATGACGACTATGAGGTGGACACAAGTGTTTGAGCTATCACTTGACGATAAACTTACGAACTGTCATAAATCGTTCCGCGTACCAAATATGCGGCCCAATCATTACCGGGTGACTTGCGGGAGGTGCAGAAATGAGGTATCTACAGAGTCACAACAAACATGATTCAAGGATGGAAAAATCGTCGGCCCTTACCACCAGTGGTGAGACTACACGATTTGGGTTAGATGCTGATGGTAGCCTCCGCTTTGAGGGTCGTTGGTGTGTTCCTGATGATAAAAAATTGAAAAAGAGTATCTTGTCTGAGGCTTATAATACTCCATATTAAGTTCACCCTGGTGGAGATAAACTGTATAAAGACTTGAAGAAAACTTTTTGGTGGCCTAGAATGAAGAGGGAAGTAGCAGAATTTGTTGCTAAGTGTTTGACCTGCCAGAGAGTAAAAGGAGAACATAAGAGGCCTCAAGGGAAAGTATAGTCCTTGGAAATACCTAAGTGGAAATGGGAGTGTATATCTATGGATTTTATTATGGGATTACCTAGGAGTCAAAAGGGGAACAATATGATATGGGTAATAGTGGATCGGTTGACTAAGTCTGCTCACTTTGTTCCTACGAAATTACTTGGAGTAACGCTGAATTGGATAAGGCTTATAGGAGGAATGTGGTGAAATTGCATGGGATTACTAAGGATATCGTGTCAGATAGAGATTGTAGGTTTATATCTAAATTTTGGAAAGAGTTGCAAGAGTCTTTGGGAACACAATTGAAGATGAGTACAACATTTCATCCTGCGACGGGCGGTCAGATAGAGCGAACTATGAAGACACTGGAAGACATGCTGCGGGCATGTATCCTGGAGTTTAGAGGGTCTTGTGAGGAGAAGCAGGATTTGATTGAATTCTCTTATAATAATAGCTACCATGCCAGTATCGACATGGCTCTATTCGAGGCTTTGTATAGGAGGAGGTGTAGAAGTCCAATTTGCTGGGATTATAGTGTATAGAGGATAGGGGTGGGACCTGAAATGGTCCAAGAGATGATTGAGCAAGTTCAAGTAATTAGAAAGAAGATGAAAGCTGCACAAGATCGTCACAAAAGTTATGTAGATTTGAGGAGATCAGAGATTGAGTTCAATGCGGTTGATAAGGTGTTGCTTAAAGTGTCACCAATGAAGGGAGTCATAAGATTTGGGGAGCGTGGAAAGTTGAGCCAGAAATATGTGCGACCATATGAGATTCAAGATAGAGTTGGGGACGTAGCATACCCTCTTGCACTACCTCCAGCTTTAGCAAGAGTCCATAATTGTTTCATGTGTCGCAGCTAAGAAAGTATGTAAGTGACCAATCATATGTGCTGGAGATTGAAAATGAGCTAGATGATCAGTTGACCTACGAAGAAGTTCCTACGGAGATATTAGACACCAAAGTTCGCAAGGCTAGAAATGATGAAGTGTCTTTAGTGAAGGTGCTATGGTCTAATCATGAGGTGGAGGAAGCTACATGGAAGACATAAGTCTCTCTACACGAGAAGTATCCTCATCTTTTCCATTGGGTATGTACATGGTTACGGGGACGTAACCTTCTTTTTAGGAGGGTAAAATATAAAACATTGTTTAAATTCAGTAATTTATACATTTTTAGTGGATTGTGTTGTGCTAGTTCTAGGTGAACTTTGGGACGAAGTTCATTTTAAGGGGAGAAGACTGTAATACCCGTAATTTTATAAAGTTTAATTAGCATTTTAAATTCTATATATTATTTTATAAGCTAATTATGAGTCGGGATTAATAAGTGAGACGGTTTAGAAAAGAGAAAAATAAAAAACAAAAAACAAAAGACCTAAATCTCGGTTAGGCCGAGTAAACAAAGAGGCCCAAAAGCCCTTTAATATATATACTTAAAAATTATAATCTTTTACCTATTTTCACATATCAAACAATCAAAAAAAAGAAAGGAGAGAGGAGAGCAGCATAGACATACGACGGACGACAACGAAGGAAGGGGGATTTTAATCTGATTTTTTTATAAATAGCTAGCTTGTTTTCATCTCGAATAATAAGTAAGTTAACCTATCATCTTTAATTCGATTATTAGCTTTTTTAGAGTAGCGTGTATGTCAATTTATGTAACACTAAAAATTATTTGGGGGTACTTAATTATAATTTTTTGTGAAAGTTTCATAGGTGTTGACTGATAAGGATTGGGGTTTGTTGGACTAGGAATCGTTCATGGTTGAGCCGTGTGTTAGGATTGTTAGTGCTTAGTTTTATACCGTCTTATACCTCGTCTTGAGGCCGTCTTATACATGGTGTAAGGAGGGAAGGTAGCTGTGTTGGAGGGCTGCCAAACACAGATTTAGGCTGTGACACGGGTGTGTGTTGCCTCGCTATTGCTACCTGCCTATGTAGTACAATACGTCTCGTTGTGTTTGATGGATGTGCACTGGTAAACACTTTTCCAGGAAGTAGCCATCAAATTCGTAATATGTTGTCTAATTTATTGACTTGATCCTGACATTGATTATCATTATGCTAGTGCGCACAGACATTCATCATTTATAATATTCACAATTCGATCTGTATATTCTGAGGTGAATACAGAGATACTGAAAATGAGCTGCTATATGAGCATATGAGCTCATTTAGTCTCCACATCTCTGTACTCCCAGGTAACCAGCCTGTTTAGCCTGTCTTTTCATTGAAGAAATTATTTAATGTGAGAGAGAGCAGTCTTAAACCTTGGGGACATGGGTAGCGTTGAGACTAATTTATTTAATTACGTATTGTAATTTATTTAGTTAGTTAGTAATTTTGTGTTATTCGCTTTGTATAGGTGACGGCTTTGTCGAGGAACCATTTTCGTAATATTTGCTCAGCTTGGACACTTGCACAAAAGGTAGGCTAGCTACTCAACATTGTATGTGGGGTTTCTTATGTGGTTTATTTGTCTTGGGTGCTTACTAGTTATGTTTGGTGACTATTGTTCATTGTTTATTATTGTTGTTTTAAGCATATTGGCATGTTAATTGATAAGTTAGGCATGTTATATCATATCTTATTGTTTCGTCTCGCATGGTTATCATTAATTATAAGGAACTTTGCATTGTGGTTTGGCTTATATATTATGAAATTATATTATTGTGATGGCACCAGAACGAGATGGATTATGTTTTGGATAGGCCAGGCACAGGGATGTTGAAGAGCCGTGGACCTTGGTTTGAATAGGATAGGCGGGGCACAGTGTAAGGAGTTAGCCCTGGACCTTGTGTGTCTATTCCACATTGTGTGGTTCAGCTCGGGCTGAGGGCCTTGGCAACAGACTACTTCTGACATATTATTGAGGCGGTGGCACAGGGCTTGACAGTTATGTCCATTGTTTATATTGCATTACTTACATATTGTCCTTTCATTTTAATAAAGATCACAAAGTTCACTTGTGTGTGTGTTGTGTGTTGTTAAATGTTTGTTTCCTTCATGGGAACAGAATACAGGTGTTAGGCCCAGTTTAGCCTGATCCGATTCTAACCTGGCCTGATCCGACTAGGCTGACTAATCCAACTAGAGACCGGACAAATCTAACTACTATTTGGCAGATGAAGAGTATTACAGGATAAGCAGGCTACTAGATCCTGGAAGAAGAGCCTGATACTAAGTACAAAATAGCCTGGCAGGGCATTAAAACAGGCTGGATTAAGAAGATAAACAAGAAATGCAGTTGTTGGGAATGAATAATCGTGTCCTATTCTCAGGGAAGACCAAGTCCAACTATAAGACTATATCATCCATGAATCAAGACGGGTAAAGGAGAAAAAGCTGAAGATTGGTTAAGAGTAGAATAAGTCAAGCGGATTAATAGGGAGCATGTCCTATTAATCCGGAAACAGCTCCTAAAATTGGGAAAGAGGTTGAGATCATTGTAACGTTAATATTTAGAGAACTATAAATAGCATTTGTAAATAGGTAATTGATAGAGAAAAAGACTAGGTCGCTAATATACTAGAATTAACTACCAAATTAACAATTTATAAGCCTAACTAAACTTTACTAACTTCAAGCAATAGGGTAGTAAATTGGCAAGTTAGGGTCGAACCCAAGGGAAGAACTTTTGAACTAAAGACTTGAATTTTAACTATAAAGCAACTAATTAGGACTTTATGGACTAATCACAACACTAACTACAATAAGGACCTACTAATTATATTTATCAACAAACAATGCTTATGAACAATGGTTAACATGTAATATGACATAAATGGAGAAAGGGGTTTTGAAGTAGAATAAGGGAAAATAAAGATGCAATTCTTATCATAGAAGCAAAACAACAAACACTAGATGTGCAACAATCAAATATGGGAAAGACTTGGTATAATTCTCTCTTAGTAATCCAACAATGACAAAGTTTGACTCTTTTCTCTCTATTGTTATCTATCCAATACTATCATCTCAAGAAATTGACACACACAATTAAACCATATATGTGAGTCCTTCAATTCCAACCACAACTCATTAAACCATGAATAAAGACTAGAATTGAGCATGAAGTTTTTGCCAAGAGATGTAAGCTAGAATCAAATCCTACTAGATTAAACCATACTAGCAAGAAAAGACATGTAATTTCCTACTTGAAATATGCATCCTTTAAACCAAATCAACATATAACAAGTTTGCTCCAAACAATTCTAGATAGATTAAACCATTTCTCTAGAATTTGCAATAGATGGGTAAATAAGATGCAAGAGTGATCAATTCAAACATTCATCTACTCAACATAGGAATTTAAGAACAAAGGAAAGAACAATAGATAAATTGAGAGAGTTTTAAGAGTCTTACAACATCAAAGTTGGATACTTTGATTAAATTACACCAAGTAAAAGGGAGATTAGCCTTCCATCTTCTTAGTAAAACCCAAGAATTGAAGAAAGATTAACATCCAAACTAAAAGATTACAAATTCCTTAATAAAAATCCAAGCTTTCTTAACACACAAGCCTTTTTGAATTACTCCTAAACAAGATGATTTTTAGGTCTCCAAAATGTGAACTATTTATAAGGTCAGCACACGAATCTAGGGTAATACGGGATTTGGGCTTAAATTTAAGCCAACGGGCTTAATAAAAGTCACGAGCACAAAGACAACGGCATCTGCGGATGAGTGGCAGATCGCCACGGCAGATCGCTGCCGTCGGAGGGCAGATGCCATGGCAGATCGTCTTGCGATGGTGGCAATCGATCGCGCCAAAACCGCCGGAACAATTTATTTCTTCACTTCCTCAACACGAGTTCTTCACTACTTAGCCTTCATGCTTCCTAGCAGGGAATGCCGGCTCCGTAACTGGTTCATGTGAGGTCGTCTCCGCATGATTGCTTGTCTACTAGTGTGGCTAGAGGTTCACTCTTTGGATTCCGGGCTCCATCCTCATACGCAGCTCCACACGTGAATCAAAACGCATTAGTTATGACAATCATCGGGACGGGAAGATTAACTCTTGATTCCGACAAAAGACCCTTAATTAAAAGCATACTTGGCCTAAAAAGGCCCTAGTGACTCGACACTTCTTGACTCTATCAAACTCCCCCACACTTGGACTTTTGCTCGTCCCGAGTAAAACTCAAGAAAGCATTTGGCAAGTCCACAAGCGGGTGTAGGAGAGAATGACCACTCTTCCCTCACCTCTTCCTCCTTATATCTCCCTCTTGAACTACCACCAATTAAAGAGAAAATCTAGACTCAAAGGTGACACAAACTCTTCTCTCACTCGTCCTCCTTATATCATCCCTCGCACAAGACACGACATGACCCCAACTCCGACTCCTCACATAACTCCACCCTTCTTATATCTCCAAAGAAGAAGTAGCCACTCTTGCCTTATCCCAAGGCACAAGCAAAGTGGCAAAACCAATCCTCCAATTCATTCATCTTCCCCTTATTTCACCCCCTTATCACTCCACAAAGAGTATGATCATGCTACTTGGTTGGCCACACACCTATGCAATTCAACAACCAAAGTAGCCATAGCCAAAAATCCACCGATTTGGAACAAGTTTTTTGTGACTCAAAAATGAAATTAAATCCTAGTCTAACCTCCTTCCAAGACCCTCCTTATCACTCCCTTCTTGTCCCTCCATCTTTTTGGTGGTGCTTTTTTTTTTTTTTTTTTTTTTTTTTTTTTTTTTTTTTTTTTTTTTTTGAAAATCCCTCATTTTGCCTAAGGTGCCCTTTCGGGTTTTCACCTTAGCTTTTCCTTTCCTCCCATGGTGGCTCGCAACTCAATTTTTCATTTTGCCCGGAATGCCCTTTCGGGTTTTCATTCCGTCCTCGGCCACCTTTCCCAATCTTGCCTAGGCGCCCACCCTTGTGGGTTTTCACCTAGATGGGATTTTCGTCGTTTTTTTTTTTTTTTTTTTTTTTTTTTTTTTTTTTTTTTTTTTTTTTAACATTAACCAACAAGAAATTTACATATAATACAATCCAAATTCCTCCCCCACACTTACATTCCACATTGTCCTCAATGTGGAGGAGGCAAACACTTCTTCTTCTTCAATGAGAACCCGAGGCACCCCCTTGATCATCGGTGCCTTGGTTCTTCCACCTTCTTTCTCTTCTTTCTCTTTCGCTTATTGCCCGGGCATATTGTTGGTCCACATCTTCTTGGGTGATAGAGGGTGGGATGGTGGGGTGGAGAGACATGCCAAATAGACCACTAACTATCCCAAGTGTGTCTTCTTGGGTCCGTGCATCATAGTATGAATCTTCAACATACTCTTGATATCTTTCATTTTGGACCCCAAATTGGTGGTCCATTTGGCTTCTCCACTCATTTTGCTCTTTCCACATGGTGGCATTGTCCGCCATTGATTGGTCAAGTTGTTGTTGCTAACGACGGTTAGCCTCTTGGTTGGCAATCATTTCCCTCATCAAAGCCGTTTGAGTTGTTGCGGCCTCCTCTATCAATCTTCCCCGATCATCAACCACACTTTTCCATTGGTCAAGATTCTCCAACCTTGGTGTTTGTTGTTGTTGCCAAGATTGGAGATTCTCCACACGCCCACTTATGGTAGTGAACACCTCTCTAGTCTCTTTGAAATAGTCGTACATATTTTGTTGCCAAGGAGCAACCGATGCATGAGAGCCCTCCCCCGCGTCATACATGGGGGTGTCCATGTCCACGGGAGGCTCATTTGTTGCCTCCTCTTCCTCCTCATCGGAGGCAAAGTCCGAAATATCCATATGACAAAAGAAGTTCCTACCATGGGTACCACTTGGCAAAGGAGAATTGCTAGGCCTCGGAAGCCTCAAGTATTTTTGCTTGTCGGGACCCAACCAATACCCCTTAAGGGGTATATCCTTCACCTTCTTGAACATCTTACACTCCTCAAGGACCATGTCATTGTAATAGGGAAGACCTTTAGTCTTGAAGACGTCTTGGGACTCATCAATGTCCCCATCAAAATGCGTGACAAAGAATGTGATTGCTCCCCCACAATTTATACTCCCTCCCGAACTCTTGGTCTTGTGGACCATGCATGCATCAATAAATAATTGCACCCAATCGGGCACTCCTACCCCCCCGGAGCATGGTCCACATGGTAGCTCGGATTTTGGCATTGACCTTAGTTGGTTCTCCTATAGCATAGAAGATGGTGGTGATGAAGCGGGTAAGGAGTTGGACTACGGGGTTGGTGCAATAGGAAATCATATTGGCATGGGCGGCATTTTTGGGTCCCACCATCTCGGTCCAAGCCGCATCACTCCGATTCCCGGGCATGAGAATGGGGGACGGGGCTTTGGAGATGGACAAGACTTCTCTTACTTGGGTATGGGTGAGGGTATGCCACTTGCCATTCACTCGAAATCGGATTTTTTTCTCTCTACCCTCCGCCACATTACACTCCATCAAGGTCGAAAGGAACTCTCGGGTGTAGGAGGTGTATGTGTAATCCCATAACCCATCATCAAAGTAGTCTTCTAAACCCACCTTAGCAAGCATAGACCGGGCGAGAGTGCCCATGCCTAGGTCATTGAGAGTCTCGGGGGAAAGGAAACGAGTGGTTTTGATAGGTTGTTTTTGGTGAAGGCCAAGTTTTTGAAAGATTTTGAGTTGGTTGGCATCTAACCCTTCCCCCCCGGTAAAAATTGGTTCCTCCACATGTTCGGCTTCCTCTACAACCCTTTTCTTGTTTGGTCTTCGGAATGGGTTCAAGCTTGACATGTTCGTACCTACAAGAGAAATGATACAACACAACCAACACAAAATAGGGCACTCAAAATAAAATTTTCACTCTTTGAGACAATTCACCAAACACTTGGTGTGCACTAGCTTAAGATGAATTCAAAAGCTTGTGTTTGATGTTTGTCAAGCCTCACCCAGAAAATTTTTCCACCAACAACAACTATAACATCAATTGGCAACAACTAATCCAACTAATTCTTCTAAAACAAGAAGAAAATCGAATTATAAGAGAGCAAGAAAAATGGAAGTAGAGTTTGGTTGTTATACCTCCCCGAATTCCACAAAAATAATGCTCCTTGTTGCTCCTAGTTGCTCAAAAACCCGACTTAGACCCTTGAATTCCACTCTAGAAGCTTGAAATTTGAGATCTTCAAAGTTAGGGTTCTTCAAAATTTGGGGGAAATTTCTGATTTTGGGTGAAATCAAAGGTATTTTGTGTGTTGTGAGGGTATGATGGAGGCTTAATGATTGAAGGATTGAAGATTTGCTGAAAGTTGGTAAGGATTTTGGGTGGGAATAGGGTGATTGAAGGGAGATGGGGTGTGAGGTTTTCGAAATCTCTGAAATGAGGAACAATAGGACATTCGTGGGTATTTTTAGAGTAATCTGGCACTGTAGCAGAAACGGCAGACTGCCGTGGTTTTGGCAGACTGCCGTGGCAGACTGCCGAGGGGTTTGGCAGTCTGCCAAAATAGCCTGATGTCGCATTTTTTGTGTTGGCTAAATTTTGGTATAAAACCAAAATTTGGCTCAAAAAGCTTCACCTCATCCTTGCTCTTCCCCGTGACACGCCCCTATTCAAATTCCTTTCCACTTTTCCGTCACTTCATCAATGACACGCCTTCCGAGGAGATGTAAAAATCGACTTCACACTTTATAGAATGATTAGTAACTTCATGAAGGTTAATGCAATTTATTAACAAGAATGTAAATAACGGAATGATAAATGACGTGAATATAAATTCTATCTATGAAAAAGGGGAAATTCTACACTAAAAGAGAATATTTACAAATTTGTGCCGTATTTTTAACGTCGATGGCTCGACTAAGTCAAAGTTGGAGAGTCAAGCTTTATAAATTGGATCTTCTAAAAGAAGATCCTCTTCACCTTGTAATTCGATTCCTTTGTAGTACTTCTTCAATCGTTGACCATTCACCTTTATCACCTTCCCGGAGGTCGGGTCTTCCACCTCCACCGCTCCGTGAGGAAAAACTTTCTTGACGGTGTAAGGTCCATACCACTTTGACCTTAGCTTGCCGGGAAAATTCTTGAGGCGACTTTGAAAAACCAACACCTCTTCTCCTTCTTTGAAGACTCTTCTTGAGACCATCTTGTCATGCCATGACCGAGCCTTTTCCTTGTAAATGCTAGCATTGTCATAGGCATTGTGCCTAAGCTCTTCCAATTCTTGTATTTGAAGCTTCCGGTGCAATCCCGCCTCATCGACATTTTGATTAAAAGCTTTGATTGCCCAATAGGCTTTGTGCTCCACTTCTACGGGAAGGTGGCATCCCTTCCCATAAATTAGCCTATATGGGGACATGTCGATTGGGGTCTTATAGGCCGTTCTATAAGCCCAAAGAGCATCTTCAAGCCTCTTGCTCCAATCCTTTCGGTCGGGATTGACCGTTCTTTCCAAGATGTGTTTAATCTCCCGGTTAGAGACTTCCGCTTGGCCATTTGTTTGGGGGTGATATGCCGTAGAAACTTTGTGAAGCACACCATATTTTTGAAGCAAGGTTGAGATCACCTTGTTGCAAAAATGAGTCCCCCTATCACTCACAATGGCTTTTGGGAAGCCGAATCTTGAAAATATATTGCTTTTGACAAATGCTTGCACCGTCTTTGCATCATCACATTTGGTGGGGATGGCTTCCACCCATTTAGACACGTAATCGACCGCCAAGAGAATGTAGATGTATCCATAGGAATTAGGGAATGGCCCCATGAAGTCTATTCCCCAAACATCAAAAATTTCCAAGTAAAGCATCAGTTGTTGGGGCATTTCGTTCCGACGTGATATATTGCCAAAACGTTGGCATCTATCACAAGTAGTAACGAAAATATGAGCATCTTTAAATAACTTGGGCCAATAGAAACCGCACTCAAGGATTTTACGTGCCGTTCGATGAGGCCCAAAGTGACCCCCACAAGCGTACTCATGGCAATGCTTTAGGATGGATGGGATTTCTACATCCGGCACACAACGGCGGATGACTTGGTCTTGGCACATTTTCCACAAATATGGCTCATCCCATATATAGAACCGAGAATCGGACTTGATCTTGTTCCTTTGACTAGATGAAAGAGAGGTGGGAAACTTCTTGGTGACCATGTAGTTTACCAAGTTGGCATACCATGGCTCCGTCATCCTCACACTATAAAGAGATTCATGAGGCAAACTCCCATCGACTACCCCCATTCGTTGCATTTGTTGATCATTAAGTTGTAGTCGACTTAGGTGGTCGGCCACCACATTTGCCAATCCCTTTTTCTCTCTTATCTCTATGTCAAACTCACTAAGTAGGAGAACCCACCTCATTAATCTTGGTTTGGAGTCCTTCTTGCTCACAAGTTGAGTGATGGATTTGTGATCGGTATAGACAATCACCTTGACTCCTAGTAAGTATGAGCGGAACTTCTCTAGAGCATAAACCACCGCCAAGAATTCCTTCTCGGTGACGGTGTAGTTTCGTTGGGCATCATTCAAAAGAGATGAAGCATATTGAATCACATAAGAAGCTTTGTCATCCTTTTGTCCCAATACGGCTCCAATGGCAAAATCACTTGCATCGGTCATGATCTCAAAAGGTCGATCCCACTTGGGTGCTTGAATGATTGGGGCCGATACAAGTCTTTCCTTCAACAAGTCAAATGCTTCCCTACAATGATCATCAAACACGAACTCCACATCCTTGTGCAAAAGTTTGCACAAGGGGTTAGCTATTTTGGAGAAATCTTTAATAAACCTTCGATAAAAACCCGCGTGTCCCAAGAACGACCTCACGTCTCGAGTATTAGATGGATACGGTAAGGTTTTAATCACATCCACCTTTGCCGTATCCACCTCAATCCCTCTTTTCGACACTATGTGTCCTAACACGATTCCACTACTCACCATTAAGTGACACTTTTCAGAATTTAAAATGAGGTGAGAGTCTATGCACCGTGTTAGGACCATAGCGAGGTGGTCTAGACACGAGTCAAATGAGTCCCCATGGATGGTGAAGTCATCCATGAAGACTTCCAAAATACGCTCCACATAGTCCGAGAAAATGCTCATCATGCATCGTTGGAAAGTGCCGGGGGCATTGCACAATCCAAAGGGCATGCGGCGGTAAGCATAAGTACCAAATGGGCAAGTAAAAGTTGTTTTGGATTGATCCTCCGGGTGAATGGGGATTTGAAAATACCCGGAATATCCATCCAAAAAACAATAGTACTCTTTTCCACCTAACCTCTCTAGCATTTGATCTATAAAGGGTAGGGGGAAATGGTCCTTCCAAGTGACTTGGTTGAGGCGGCGATAATCAATACACACCCTCCATCCCGTTTGTAAACGGGTGGGGATCAATGCCCCTTGAGGGTTTTTGATTACCGTCACCCCTCCCTTCTTTGGCACAACTTGAGTAGGACTTACCCATTGGGAGTCACTAATTGGAAAGATAATACCCATTTGGAGAAGTTTGATAATCTCTTCCTTGACAACTTCCATCATGGGTGGATTGAGCCTCCGTTGTGGTTGCTTGACGGGTTTTGCATCCTTTTCCAAGCGAATTTTGTGCATGCAAGTGCTTGGACTTATTCCCTTGATATCCGCGATGCTCCATCCAAATGCTCCTTTGTATTTATGCAAAACATCCACCAATCTCTTCTCTTGATCACCCTCAAGTTGGTTTGAAATGATGAGAGGTAGAGTGTTGTTTTTCCCAAGAAACACGTACTTCAAGTGGTCGGGGAGTGGTTTTAGATCGGGGGTGGGTGGCTTAATGATGGATGGAAGTGGTCTTTCAAGGGAGGCTTCTAGGGGAAGGAATTTGGGGTAACTAGGATTTGTCTTCAAGCATAACAAGTATTCGGGAACAGGGGATTTGGCAGATCGTCCGTGGGGATGGCAGATCGCCATGGCAGATCGCGAGGGTCCGGCAGATCGCCGTGTGCAGATCATGTGGGTTTGGCATCTCTGCTGAAACCCCCTGATTCCGTCCTCCATCTTTTCCATTTGATCATCATCAAGGGTTACTTCCTCCTCTAACTTGTCGACATAATCCTGCACATCATTGGACAACAAAAACCGCAACCCTTCTTTCTCGATATTGTTAGTGAGGGCCACCTCAAGTGGGTCCCTATGACACAACATATAAATTTGAGAGGTAATTGGTTCAATGATGTCTAAGAAATAACATGAATGTGAATCACTAGGTTGTTTCATAGCATCATAGATGTTGTACGTGAGTTTCCTTCCATCAAATTCCATAGTGAGGTTCCCATTAGACACATCAATCTTGGTTTTAGAAGTCTTCATAAAAGGCCTCCCCAAAAGGATTGGAGTGGCCCTCGAGTCGGCTTCCATGTCAAGAACATAGAAGTCGGCCGGGAAGGTTAAGTGATCTACCTCTACCAACACATCCTCCACCATCCCCTTTGGGTATATGTTTGAGCGATCCGCAAGTTGGATCACTACATCGGTTTTGTTCAATGGTGGAAGTCCCAAAGTCTCATAGAGGGCATATGGCATAACATTGATTGATGCACCAAGGTCTAACATAGCATGAGTGAAACTTTTGTCCCCAATAGAGCATGGTATGGTGAACATTCCTGGTCTCCACACTTTTTGGGAAGTGATTTTTTAAAAATTGCGGAAACATGTTCACTTACCCTTACTCTTTGGGTTCCCTTCCTTGGGCTTCTCCTAGGTGTGCAAAGTTCCTTGAGAAACTTTGCATACCTAGGCACACCTTTCAAAAGATTTAGCAAAGGGATATTTACTTCACACTTCCTAAAAGTTTCATAGAGATCCTCATCTCTTGCGACACTTTTAGAATGTGTGAGAGCACTAGGAAAAGGTACCTCCACAACATATTCTCTTTCGATCTCCTCAACATGATCCTTGGTTTTGTTGCTTTCACTCTTTTCTTTGTCATTCCTCAAGGGAGTCTTCTCCTCTTCCCCACTAGCTCTAGAGGGTGTCTCTTTCTCTTTCTCAACCACTAGCTCTTCTTCAATTTGTTCCTCAATGTCAATAACCCTCTCATGTGACTTGGCCTTCCTCTTCTTCTTCGGGGGAGATTCTAGGGTTCTCCCCTTTCTCAAAGTCATGGAGCTTGCATTTTCCTTTGGTGGAAATGTTGTAGATGGAATTGAGTTAGAGTTCCTTTGATTGTTCTTGGCCATTTCTTGTGCAAGTTGGCCAAGTTGGATTTCAAGGTTCTTCACCCTAGCATCACTTGAAATTTTGTCCGCATCCATTTTGTCAAACCTCTTGGTATTGTCGGCTTGCCCTTTCATGATCATCTTAAACATCTCATTTGTAGACAAATCTTCATTTCCTTGGGAGGAAGAGCCCCCTCCTTGTTGGAAGTTCTTGTGGTTACCTTGGAAATTCCCTTGGTTTCCTTGGTTTCCAAATTGGAAGGATCCTCCCTTGGCTTGTTGATGATTGTTGTTTCTTTGGTAATTGGAGTTTTGTCCTTGAGAGTTGGAGTTCTTCAAGTGATTGAATTGACCATTTTGGAAACTCTTGGAAGTATCTCCTCCCCAACTAAAGTTTGGATGGTCCTTTGTCCCAATGTTGTAAGTATTGCCGCTCGGATCATACTTATAATACCCTCCCCCATTGGGGTTCCTAGAGTTGTATTGACCGTGCATCATGGCACTCACATTCTCCTTGCTTATTCCTTGCTCTTCCATGATGGGACAAGTTTCCATTGGGTGTGGCCCTTGACAAAAATTACACTCCACATTAGATCCTTGTGCTCCTCCTTGATTGTTCCCCACTAGTTGAGCAACCATTTTTGTGAGATCATCCACGGTTTTCTCAAGCTTGTGGGAGGAAGGAGAAGGTGTCTCAATGGAGTTAATATTCTTTGACACTCGGCTTCTTCCATAGTTCCTTGTGCTAGCGGCCAACTTTTCTATGATCTCATTTGCCTCCGCCACGGAATAGTTGTCAACTCCACCACCCGTAGCGGAATTAACCATGATTTGGTATTGTACGGTAAGACCATCACAAAAGTTGACCAAAAGGTCATCACCACTAAGACCATGGTAAGGACATTGAGCAACCAATTTCTTGAATCTCTCCCAATACTCATATAAGCTCTCACTTGCATCTTGCTCCGGAGAAGTGATGGCTTTCTTTGCATGGTTATGTCTTGAGTCGGGGTAGTATTTCTCAAGAAAAGCCGCCTTCATGTCCTTCCAAGTACGGATTGTGCCCGGTTGAAGGTAAAACAACCAATCTTTTGCCGCATCTTGAAGTGAAAATGGGAAAGCTCTCAACTTAAATTGATCTTCCGTGACACCATTTGGAATTGCACCCTCACACATCATATGGAATTCGGAAAGATGGCGATTTGGATCATCCCCCGCATGTCCATGAAACTTTGGGAGGTTGTGAATGAAATAGCCCTTCAATTCAAAGTTGGCATTAGCCCCCATGGGTGGGTAGGCAATGCAAAGAGGTTGAGTGTCATAATTTCTTGCCCGGAGCTCCCTAATAGTTCTAGTATCATTCGCCATTGAAGGATATTCCACTTCAATTGGCTCCACTTCAATAGGGTCTTCTTCAATAGGGGTTTCTAAGGGTGTTTCTTCCACTATATGGTCTCTTTGGGGTCTTCGGTACCAAGGGTTAGTGAATAGCCAAGAATAGGCCCCAAAAGCGTCTTCTTCTACGGGAGTCGATTCACCGTGTTGTGGGGAACCAAACATATACCTTCGCACTAAGCAAACAAATTAGAACGTCCTATTACTTCTAACAACAAGAGGAGTAATAAAACAACTAAACATAAATTCACAAACTCAAGTTCTAGCTATGTTGCCCTTCCTGCAACGGCAACGCCAAAATTTGATAGAGAAAAAGACTAGGTCGCTAATATACTAGAATTAACTACCAAATTAACAATTTATAAGCCTAACTAAACTTTACTAACTTCAAGCAATAGGGTAGTAAATTGGCAAGTTAGGGTCGAACCCAAGGGAAGAACTTTTGAACTAAAGACTTGAATTTTAACTATAAAGCAACTAATTAGGACTTTATGGACTAATCACAACACTAACTACAATAAGGACCTACTAATTATATTTATCAACAAACAATGCTTATGAACAATGGTTAACATGTAGTATGACATAAATGGAGAAAGGGGTTTTGAAGTAGAATAAGGGAAAATAAAGATGCAATTCTTATCATAGAAGCAAAACAACAAACACTAGATGTGCAACAATGAAATATGGGAAAGACTTGGTATAATTCTCTCTTAGTAATCCAACAATGACAAAGTTTGACTCTTTTCTCTCTATTGTTATCTATCCAATACTATCATCTCAAGAAATTGACACACACAATTAAACCATATATGTGAGTCCTTCAATTCCAACCACAACTCATTAAACCATGAATAAAGACTAGAATTGAGCATGAAGTTTTTGCCAAGAGATGTAAGCTAGAATCAAATCCTACTAGATTAAACCATACTAGCAAGAAAAGACATGTAATTTCCTACTTGAAATATGCATCCTTTAAACCAAATCAACATATAACAAGTTTGCTCCAAACAATTCTAGATAGATTAAACCATTTCTCTAGAATTTGCAATAGATGGGTAAATAAGATGCAAGAGTGATCAATTCAAACATTCATCTACTCAACATAGGAATTTAAGAACAAAGGAAAGAACAATAGATAAATTGAGAGAGTTTTAAGAGTCTTACAACATCAAAGTTGGATACTTTGATTAAATTACACCAAGTAAAAGGGAGATTAGCCTTCCATCTTCTTAGTAAAACCCAAGAATTGAAGAAAGATTAACATCCAAACTAAAAGATTACAAATTCCTTAATAAAAATCCAAGCTTTCTTAACACACAAGCCTTTTTGAATTACTCCTAAACAAGATGATTTTTAGGTCTCCAAAATGTGAACTATTTATAAGGCTGCACACGAATCTAGGGTAATACGGGATTTGGGCTTAAATTTAAGCCAACGGGCTTAATAAAAGTCACGAGCACAGCACAACGGCAGTCTGCCGGATGAGTGGCAGACTGCCACGGCAGACTGCCGTCTGGAGGGCAGACTGCCATGGCAGACTGCTGCTGATGGTGGCAGTCTGCCAAAACCGCCTGGAACGAATTTATTTCTTCACTTCCTCAACACGAGTTCTTCACTACTTAGCCTTCATGCTTCCTAGCAGGGAATGCCGGCTCCGTAACTGGTTCATGTGAGGTCGTCTCCGCATGATTGCTTGTCTACTAGTGTGGCTAGAGGTTCACTCTTTGGATTCCGGGCTCCATCCTCATACGCAGCTCCACACGTGAATCAAAACGCATTAGTTATGACAATCATCGGGACGGGAAGATTAACTCTTGATTCCGACAAAAGACCCTTAATTAAAAGCATACTTGGCCTAAAAAGGCCCTAGTGACTCGACACTTCTTGACTCTATCAGTAATCATTCATCAATTACTCCTTAGATATTCTACATTTTACCTCTCATTACTTCCCAAATATTCGATCGTATACACTAATTTGTACTAAACTTGTCCATATAATATAAGCAATATTCTTTATACTTAGTCTTTTCTTATTATTTACTCGTTAATCTTTTCCAAGCATATAGAACTAGATACCCAAATTACTCTCTAATTAGGCCGGATCCATTCAGGAAAATCCTGCTAAAACAATTGGCGCCCGCCGTAGGGCATCTTGTTCTTTAATCAAAAAATTCCTTTTACCATTTTCCATTTAATACTCACATACAAAAATGGTGGAACTCACCTCAGATCAACAATTAGCGGCTGCCCTAGCTAAGATCAAAGAATTGGAGTCAATTCAAGAAAAGGCAGCCCAGGCAGAAGTTGAAGTCAGTAGGCTCAAGGAATCTGAGTCCAACCTGAAAAAGAAATTGGAAAATCAGGCTTCAGGCTCCAAGACCAAATTCAAGCCAGGAACCCCATTCTCATCCATTATCAAAAACATTGACTTTTCCAATTTTGGAACTCCGGAGAAGGATACTTTATCAGACACCCGGACCATCCCCAATGATGAAACAAACAAAACTAGAGCAGCAATAATGATGGCTATGCTTCAGGAAATTCAAAAACTCCACAACAAAATAGAGAACATACCTGGAGTGCCAGACCCTGTGGCTGAAGTAGAAATTGACAGCTTTGCTGATTCACCCTTTGCAGATGAAATTGCAAAGATTGATCTCACCACGAAATTCACCGTTCCATCCATGAGAACTTATGATGGAACCTCTGATTCACAAAATCACGTTGCCATATTCAAACAGAAGATGTTAGCTGCCTCAATACCCAGTGAACTCAGGCAGGTTTGCATGTGTAAAGGCTTTGGTACAACCCTGACCGGAGCAGCATTACAATGGTTCATTAATCTCCCAAATGAAGGTATCAAGAATTTTGCAGAATTGATCAATGCCTTCAATCAACAATTCGCAAGCAGCAGAGACATGGCCAAGAGACCCAGTAACCTGTTCAGGGTAAAACAACTTCCTAAAGAATCTCTTAAAGAATTCCTAGCAAGATTCGTCAAATAGAAGGTACCCATTCCCAGGTGTGACGAGGAGACAACGGTAGAAGCCTTCAGGCAAGGAGTCCTGCTTGACAGTGACATCTATGCAGACTTGACCAAGAAAGCATGCCCAACCTTTGCCACTGTTCAATCCATCGCCTTAGAACATGTCAGATTGGAGGAAGATCTCAACTTCAGAACAAACTCATCCGGAGGAAAGCAAGGCTATGGACACACGAACAGGAAAAGCTCCTACCAGAAAGGAGGCAACACCAGATCAGCCCCTTATTCCAGGCCTGAACGATCTGAAGTCAATATGACACAAGAACACAAAGGTAACCTTTCTAGCCTACCAAATATTCCTGAATATAACTTCTCTATAAATACTGCAGGATTAATCAAACGCCTGGAAAGCTTGGGAGATACGGTCAGATGGCCCGAAAAATCCGACAACCCCAGGAAAGATCCAACGAGATGGTGTGATTTCCACCAGGACATTGGACACACCACAGAAGAATGTATCCAACTCAGGAAACAAGTGGCTACCTCCTAAAGAAGGGCCTTCTAAAGGACTTAATCCGGCAGCCAAAGAACAAAGATGAGGGACAGAACAAGAGAGATCCAGGAAACAGCAGAGATCCTCCTCCTCCTCCTCCCATCTATGAAGTCAAGTTCATAAATGGAGGATCATAAATCTGTGGTCTGACCAGCTCGGCTGCCAAAAGAATATCCAGGGAGTCTAGACTTCAGCCCCCTCTTAGATCTAAATCATTACCTTCTATTACCTTTGATAACTCAGATTTGCAGGGACTATCAGATCTACACCATGGGAGCTTAGTGATCACCATGCAAATTGGCACGGCTAAGGTGTCAAGAATCCTGATAGGCGGAGGAAGTTCGATAAACTTAGTGATGCTTGACGTCCTCAAAGCTATGAAGATAGACGAAGAAAAAATCATCAAAAAATCCAGTGTCCTGGTTGGATTCGGTGGAGAGACAAAGAATACCCTGGGAGAAATTAGCCTGCCAACCTATGTGGAAGGCGTGGCTTCATATGAAAGATACGGGGTAATGGATTGCCTATCCTCATATAACGTAATCCTGAGCAGACCATGGATCCACAATGTCAAAGCAATCCCATCAACATACCATCAATGTGTGAAAATACCAACCGAGTGGGGGATAACCACCATCAGTGGAGAACAAAAGACGGCCCAGGAATGCTACACCCAGGCTTTGAAACCCTCAAAGTTGGGTAAGTCCCTTGCATAGCAATTAAAGTCACCTGTCAGGGAAGAATATATTGCACAAACATAGATGGAAACAGGAGAGGTCATTTTAGACCCATAATTCCCTGACAGGAAAGTACTTGTAGGGTCGGATGCACCAGACTCGGTCAGACCCAATCTGGTCAGCTTTCTCAAAACTAAAATGTCCTGTTTTGCTTGATCACATTTTGATATGACTGGTATAGATGCTGATATTATAACCCATAAGTTAAATATTGACAAATCATTTAAGCCTGTACAGCAAAAGAGGAGAAAATTCGCTGCAGAGAGGCATTAAATCATCAACCAAGAATTTGACAAGCTATTGGACATGGGAATGATCAGGGAAGTAATGTACCCTGACTGGCTTGCAAATGTAGTAGTCGTCCAAAAGAAAAATGGCAAATGAAGAGTCTTTGTAGACTACACCGACCTAAACAAGGCCTGCTCCAAAGATCCATTTCCCCTGCCATACATCGATGCAATGGTCGATGCCACTGCAGGCCACGAGATGTTAACATTCATGGATGCCTCCAGTGGATTCAACCAAATAAAGATGCACCCTGCAGATCAGGAAAGTACAGCTTTCATCACTGAAAGAGGAATATACTGTTATACTGCTATGCCCTTTGGATTAAAGAATGCAGGTGCAACCTATCAAAGGTTAGTCAACATGATGTTCAAAGACCAAATAGGAGATACCATGGAAGTCTACATAGATGACATGGTAGTCAAGTCAAAAAAGGCAGAAGACCACGTCAAAGACCTGGAAGTAGCCTTCCAAATACTGGAGAAATTCAATATGAAGCTCAATCCACAAAAATGCCAATTTGGAGTCTCAGCAGGCAAATTCTTGGGCTATATGGTGACAAAGAGAGGAATAGAAGCCGTCCCTGAACAGATCAAAGCCATCCTGGAGCTAGAACCACCAAAGTCAGTCAAAGACATACAAAAGCTGACAGGAAGAATAGCAGCCCTGAACAGGTTCATTTCAAGATCGTCAGAAAGATGCAAATCATTCTATAATCTGCTAAGGAAAAATAAAAACTTTCAATGGACCCCTGATCATCAGGCTGCCTTTGAAGATCTGAAAACATATCTATCCTCTCCTCCCTTGCTGGCAAAACCAGTCAAAGATGAACCCCTGACAGTATACCTGTCAGTCACAGAAACTGCTGTCAGTTGGAGTCTTGGTCAAAGAAGCAGAAGGACAACAACACCATGTCTATTACGTAAGTAAAAGTCTACTGGACGCAGAGATCAGGTATGGGTTGCTTGAAAAATATGTTTTAGCTTTAATTATGAGTTGCACAAAATTAAGACCATACTTTGAAAGCCACCCTATAATAGTCAAAACCAATCTTCAAATAAACTGAACAACGACCAAACAGACCTAGAATGGACCCTATTTGTCGATGGTGCAGCCAACATGAGGGGCACAGGCCTGGGGGTAGTACTAAAATCGCCACAGGGGGATAAGATAGTACAGGCTATAAGCTGTGCATTTGAAGCTACCAACAATGAAGCAGAATATGAAGCCCTAATAGCTGGATTAAAGGTATGTATTGACCTTGGTGTACAAAACCTAAAGGTACGTACTGATTCCCTTCTTATTTCAAACCAAGTAAATGGAATATATATTGCAAAAGACTAAAAAATGATGCTTTATTTGGAAGTTGTTCAAAACCTAAAATCAAAATTCCGTAATTTTAATATTGACCAAATTCCCAGGACTTGAATACCCATATTGGCCAAATCAGGATACTGGGCGTCCAGAGCTGCCTCATCCCGGTCCGGGTCCCAATTAGCCCGGTCAGATTCCGGATCCCTCATAGCATCAACCCGGCCTTTCCCAAAGAAGTACTGAGCGGCATCAGCAAGCCGCGCCTCCACTAGTTCCCTTTCAGCACCAAGCTCTTCATTTTTTCTCACCGATCTTGCATTGCCTCGCTTCTCGAACAACTCTTCCTTGACAGTTCTCAACTCTTCCCTTACAGCCTCCAACTCTTGCCTGACAGCCTTCTCAGCATTTTTTGCAGCCACCTCACAAACTATAGCAGCCCTGGATGCCTCTCTAGTTGTCCCCAGCTGAGATTGAAGTACTACCTCATTTCCCCTGGACGTGAGCAGCTCACGGTTAACTTTATCCACTTTCTCTTCCAACCTAGAAACCCTAGCCTAGGCATCCCTAAGCTGACAAGCGGTAGCCAACCCGACATCCAATCCCTACAAGAAACAAAAGAAAGTCAATCAGCCAAATGTAAAGCAACACGAAAGAACATATGACAAACAAAAATCCCCTTATAACTAACCTCCTTGGCTTGAGAAGCAAGCTCAGCAGCCTTTGTCACAAGAGAAGACAAGATAGAAACCACTTTAGTAGAAGACTCAAGAGTATTAGCAGATAAAAGCTGGATGCCCATCTTAGCAGAAAACTCATTTATCCATGCCTGGGCAGCATCCATATCGTCAATCCTAGCAGACACCTGCCTGATACTCCTGATCGGTTGAGCTTGAATAGGCTCTTTCTCTCTCTCTCCTCCTCTTCAGGGACGACATCTTCCCCCCTTCTCTTGGAAGCCTGAATAACCTCTGGTGATACTAGCCTGGGTGGATCCTGAGGAGGCTGGACATCAGAAACCAAAATATCAAGTGTCTTATCACTCCCACTAGCCTCCTGGCTCTTGGACTGTTCAGCAATCCTAGCAACCCCAGCTTTCAAATCTTTTGCAGAAAAGCTGGCCAACCTAGCAGAAGACCTGAATACTGAATATACAGAGAATATACATAAATATTAGATGAGAAGCGATAAGAAAACAACAATTGACATAAAGACATATAGAAGACGTACAGGAAAGAGTAGTGGAGCCAGGCTTGCCTTTGGGTACTTTGACCACATTCAGCTTGGTCTTCATATACCGGGGCAATAATTCCCTGCCCAGACTAGCAGGCCAGGTCCTCTCTTCCTCAGGAATAGCAAGGAAAGCCTCTATCCAGGAAATAGCTTCCTCGTCAAGAGGATCAAAGTTCCAATCAGGAGCTGCAAAGATCACCAAAAATATACAGGTAAGACTCCAAACATCCTAATTTGGTGTAATATGTATAGTAAACTAAGAGTACAGGAAACCTACCACTCTCCAAGGGAGGATATCTCAGATAATCAAAGCCTGATCCCAGACTCTCAGTCCGGATGAACAGGAAAGTCTTTGTCCAACTTTTATCATCTCCACAATCCAGGTTAGTAATTAATGGAGACATTTTTTACTTGATTCTTAAATTAAAACGACCATTAACAGGATTTTTCATATGATATATTGCCTTGATATCATTAATAGTAATCACAAGATTATGTTTAGCACACAAATTTTCAATAGAATGAACAAGTTTCCAAACCATTGGCATAATCTGAAAAGGTGATACCTCCATAGCACGAATGGTATCAATCATTAAAGGAGTAAAAAGTAACTTACAACCAGCTTTGAACGCCCACTCAAAAATACAAAACCAACCAGGTGACACCCAGTTAGCTCTGACTGGACAAGACTCGGGAATCCATACCTCAGTCGAATCAGGAATTAATTTCTTCTCCCTTAAAACCCTATCATAGTTTATTTTCAATAAGTTTTCTTCAGGAAAGTAATGATCCAGAGATTGAAGAGCAGAAAAAATAGAATCCTGATATTTAAAAGCTATAGCACGAGCAGGAGGATCAACTTCAACAACCTCCTCCTCCTGGACGACTTTGGGTTCAGGTTCAACAGCAGTTTTCTGGGGTGCAGGACGCTTTTTGGCTCCCATATCCTTTATTATTTAGTTTATTGTGATGAATTTTATTTTATAAGTTAGCATAATAGAACTCCTGGGAAATAGGGAAGAATTTTAGAGAAAATTTAGCAAAAAAAGTGGAAGAAAATTGGTGGAAAACAAACTCGTCACAAGTACCATATTTATAGAAGGGGTTTAACGGTGCAAAAACCCTTGAAATTGCAAAACTGTCATCATGACATCACACAAATTAGCCGTTATAGTATTTAACGGTAACTAGGAGTCTAAGACTCATTGAGTAAGTGTAATTCTTTTTATTGTTTAACCCGGTAAAATTGACATCTCACCCCTGGCCTGATCCAGCACGGGTAAAATGTCAAGGGGCAATTGTTAGGCCCAGTTTAGCCTGGTCCGACTCTAACCTGGCCTGATCCGACTAGGATGACTAATCCAACTAGAGACCGGACAAATCTAACTACTATTTGGCAGATGAAGAGTATTACAAGATAAGCAGGCTACTAGATCCTGGAAGAAGAGCCTGATAGTAAGTACAAAATAGCCTGGTAGGGCATTAAAACAGGGTGGATTAAGAAGACAAACAAGAAATGCAGTTGTTGGGAATGAATAATCGTGTCCTATTCTCAAGGAAGACCAAGTCCAACTATAAGACTATATCATCCATGAATCAAGACGGGTAAAGGAGAAAAAGCTGAAGATTGGTTAAGAGTAGAATAAGTCAAGCGGATTAATAGGGAGCATGCCCTATTAATCCGACAACAGCTCCTACAATTGGGAAAGAGGTTGAGATCATTGTAACGTTAATATTTAGAGAACTATAAATAGCATTTGTAAATAGATAATCATTCATCAATTACTCCTTAGTTATTCTACATTTTACCTCTCATTACTTCCCAAATATTCGATCGTATACACTAATTTGTACTCAACTTGTCCATATAATATAAGCAATATTCCTTATACTTAGTCTTTTCTTATTATTTACTCGTTAATCTTTTCCAAGCATATAGAACTAGATACCCAAATTACTCTCTAATCAGGCCGGATCCATTCAGGAAAATCCTGCTAAAACAACAGGTATAGTAGCTGGATGATTGCTTGGGATGGGACGAGTACGCTGGGATTTGTATCATCAACTAGCTATTTTTATAATACATTCATTCATTAGTATACTCATTTATTGGTTTGTAATTAAATTATTTAAACTAGTTCATTATTTATTGGCACAGTTAGCTGTGAGTTATAAATCCAATGCGGACAATTAATTTTATCATTCAGTATTTCATTTAAAGTACCTTGTATCGTTTGTTTCTTGTATTATTTACCGCAGGCAACTGAGATGGTAACACCGTCACTTATCGGAGATGGATATTTAAGACTCTTGGATAAGTGCGGTGTTACACAATTGCTCTATCACTTGCACCTTCGATTTGTCAACCTGGATGCTCTTATCAGATACTAATTGCCCAAGGACAATGCCCTCGTTAACCATGAAATGGCACTTCTCCCAATTCAGCACTAAATGAACCTCAATACATCGCTGCAAAACTTTCTCAAGGTTAGTTAAACAATCATCAAAATTATTGCAATAGACGCTGAAATCATCCATAAATATCTCCGTAATTGACTCTATATACTCATAAAATATCCCAATCATGTACCTTTGAAAGGTAGATAGGGCATTACACAGTCCAAATGGCATTCTGCGATAAGCAAAAACACCATGCAGGCAAGTAAAAGTAGTCTTTTCCTGATCACCAGGATGGATTGGGATCTGAAAGAAATCTAGATATCCATCTAAACAACAGAAAAATTTATGTGAGGCCAATCTCTCTACTATCTGATCAATAAAACGAAGGGGAAAGTGATCTTTCTTTGTGGCGGCATTTAATTGTATAATCAATGCACATCCGCCAACCTGTTACTATTCTAGTTTGTATTAATTCATTTTTATCATTTTTCACCACTGTAGTCCCTCTTTTCTTTGGGACTACCTGAACCGGACTTATCCGTTTGGAGTTGCCAACGGTGTAGATAATACATGTATCAAGTAACTTCACCACTTCCGCCATAACTACATCCTGCATCTTCGGGTTCAACTTACGCTGACCTTGTTTGCAAGGTTTATGACCTTCCTCTAACTCAATTATGTTCTTACAAATGTCAGGACTGATGCCCTTAAGGTCATCCAAACTGTAGCCCAAAGCATTCCTATTCTTTTTAAGAACAACCAACAAAGTAGAAAGTTGGTTCTCATCAAGTTTAGGATTAACAATGACAGGATATTGCTAGGATTCATCTAAGAACACATATTTAAGTTGAGAAGGGAGAGGTTTGAGCTCGGGTTTCTTTACCTCGGCAGCAGAAGAGGTTTCCATTATGGCATTTACCATCTCACCTTACTCAATAGTGAACTCCCGACCATTTAAAGCAGCATCCATTGTCCTGTAATCAACTTGTACATCCTCTACAAAATCATCAAGAACCATCAAAGCCTCTTACGGGTCCCTAATCAGGGAACCCATCTAATAATCAAACATAGATTCATCTACAATGTCTATAGCATAACATGTATCCTTATCATAGGCTTAGCCAGCGTGCTAGCTAAATTAAAAGTCACCTTATCATCCCCCACCTCAAGAGTTATACGTCCATGTTTGACATCTATAATACCTCCTACTGTATGCAAAAATGGCCTACCCAAAATAATAAGAATCTGAGTATCTTCAGCCATATCCAACACAATAAAATCAACAGGTATGAAGAATTTACGTATCTTAATAGGGACATCCTCTAAAGCACCTAAAGGACGCTTAAGTGTTCGGTTAGCCATTTGTAGGGTCATGTTGGTAACTTTAAGATCCCGCATATTCAGTTTCTCACAAACCGAATAGGGCATGACACTGACACTGGCACCCAAATCATATAAAGCTTTATCTATTACATAAGTACCTATGGTACATGGAATGGAAAAACTACCCGGGTCCTTTAATTTGGGTGGAGACTTACTTTGTAGGAGTACACTACACTCTTCTGTAACAACAATGGTCTCCACTTCGTTAAAGCTTCTCTTACAAGTCAGAATATCTTTCACAAATTTAGCGTAAGAGGGTACCTGGATGATTAGTTCGGTAAAGGGTATAGTTGCCTGAAGATTTTTGACGACCTCCAAGAATTAGACGCCTTGCTCTTCCTTTTATCAGCGTAAGAGGGTACCTGGATGAAACTTTGATAACGATTGGCTCGACAGCTTTGCTCTTCCCTTTATCAGAATTAGACGCCTTATCAGCAGTACAAGACGTCCCATCAACAATAGGTAGCGGATCAGTAACTCCGTCAGGCACAAAAGTCGATCGACCACCAGTATTAGTCGATCGACCAACAGAACTAGTCAATCAACTTTTTCCAATTTCATCAGTGTTCAAAGCTGCAGACTTAGTTGATCGCCCATCATTTCCTATCGATCGACTTTTTTCAGGCGTTACATGACCTTCATCAGCGACTTTCTTTTCCGCATCCACATCTAACCCCTCAATTATGACATTTTCAGTGACCTGGGGCATCTCTGGTACATCGTATGTAAGACCACTTCAAACATGTATCGCATTAGTGTGTCATGCGGCTTTTTTGGTTGAGACGGCAATGTACCCGGTTATCTACTGGAATTTGATAATTGGGCAATATTCTCCAACATCTTATTATGGGCCATCAATTGAGTAATTAGAGCCTCCTGCTTCTGTGAAGCCATCATCTGTTGTTGTGACATGGCTTTAATCTCCACCATATCATTATTTGGAGCTTGGTGAAGATGTTGCATCAGTTATTAATATTGTTGATGCTGAGTATTAAACTATTGACCTCCTTGGCTTTGTCTTTAATAGCCACCTTGTGGTTGATTACCTAGATTATGAGGAACCACATATGTATTCTATTGTGGTTGTTGTGGTTACGGATTTTGCACATTCTGGGTAGTCCACGAAAGGAACGGATGCTCCTTAGTCCTTTAATTATAAAAATTAGAGCAAGAATTATTTTGCTTGAAAGATTGAAAGGCATTCACTTGCTCTATCGTACTAAAACATTCAGCTGCCCTATGACCTTCCAAACCGCATCTAGCACAAGACTCTTGCTGTTGAACCATAGCATTAATTGTTTGCCTATTTCCTAAAGATTGGGGTATCTTCAATTCAAAAATTTGGGCAGTCTATGCCTCTAACTGTGCTGCAACGGCTACATCTGAGCCACTCCCTCTTGTACTACCTATGGGATTACCATACTCAGTAGTTTGAGTAGCAATCTCAATAATCAACTTCCAAGCATTATTAACATTTGTATTGTTCTGGAATCTCTCTTTGGCTGAAGAATCAAGGAGAGCTCGATGATCATCATACAACCCATTATAAAACTGGTTGCAAAGGAACCACTTCTGGAAACCATGTTGAGGGACTGAACGGACAAGCCTCTTGAAGCGAACCCACGCCTCATTCAGGTCTTTAGTAGGACTTTTTTTTAAGCTAGTAATCTGACTTTTTAAGGCATTGGTCATCTGCGGCGGAAAATACCTCTTGTAGAATGCAAGGGCTAAGGTATTCCAATCAGTAACCGTATGATCCTCTGTATCTAAGTGACGGAAAATTTTACTTGATCATGGGTTACCCCAGTAGTCAATGAAATGGAGCAGCATTAGTCTGTGAACTTCTCCATATGTTTAGCAGGATCTTCACTAGCTCCCCCTCCAAACAAGTTTCTCTCCGCCAGGTTGATATAAGATGGACGAATCTCGAAAGTTCCATTGTTTGTGGTAGGGAGTTTGAATCCTTTAGTAATGGACTCAAGGGTGGGCTCTGAGTGACTTGTTAATGTAGCCATGATCGTAGTAGTGGCGGAAGTTGAAGTGTCTTCCTCTAAAGACCAATTTTCTATAATAAAACTAGCGTAGGCAGAGTCAAGCGTACTCGTGTCTTCGGCTTGACGGATTTCGTTCAAAAAATTTCGTCTAGCTAGGAATCTTTTCTGGTTCAGAGTTGAATGGTACGAGCTCGGACCTGTAAGACCTGGGCATAAAAAAACACTAAAGGGAAAAATAAGAACGGTCTCAAGGAACTAAAGTTCCATGAGACAAGACAAACTAAAATAAACAAATAAAAATGTTATCTCACCAGCAATGGCGCCAAAATTTGACAAGCTAAATCACACACCTAATCAAAGATAAACCAACTGGCCTAAACTAATGTAGAGGAGGGAGTCGGGATCGTATCCACAAGGAGACAAATGTCCTCTATTTGCAATCCTAAGTCTGTCTAAGTCACAAAACTAGGGGTTTGATTGGTTTTTTTGCTAACTAATATGGCAAGAAAAGAGAAACTTAAGCGAAGAAAAAGGAGTTCAAATAATATGAGAAAAGTCTAGGACATCGGCTCACCACGGTCAACAACGGTCAGATATAAAGCTAAACGGTCGGCATAAGTTTAGTCTGAGGGGAAATGAACAGGTCCTCTCGGTCCACTATATGCCCTAGAAAACTAATATAGCTCTTGCTCTAATTAGGATATTCTATTGTTTGTAGCAGGTCTAACCTTTTCCAATCTCTCGATGTAGGCCGGAGTTGTCCAAAACAATTAACAAGTTACGTGCACTTAACTAATTAACTCGATTATATGCTACAATTAACAACACGGGTTAATATTTACGCCAAACCTAATAACCTAACTATGACCGTATTATAACCATGGCTTTCCTAAATCCTAACATAAGAAATTTAGCTACACATAATTGAATAAACAAACTTAGCAATATTAATGAAAATTAAATTAAACATGATGCAAAGAAGTAAATAAAAATTAAGCATAAAACTTGCAATCAGAGAAGAAAAACAAGAATAAACTCAGAGAACTAAATGAAGAACAAGGATTAATTAAGTACCTAAATAGGGAAGAAAGATTACAATGTTTCAGATCCGACATCAAATGGCAAAATTAAAGCAACGTAGTCTATATTTTTTGAAATATTGAAAGATAACATAAAATTGTTTTCCGAGTTCTCCTTAAAAAAGAGAGTAAATGATTCATCAAGCAAATAATCGGCCGAGATAATAAGAAACAAATCTCGCCAGAATTACAAAATAGTCAATCGACCAGAATACCAGTCGATCGACTGGTTCCAAAATCAGCAAAAGTCGATCGACTTTTTCACGCATCACATCTTCAAAATCTTCCCTTCAACGTGCTTCCTTACGTCCTCACGCACCTCGAAATAGTAGTTTCCGAGCTATGACTTCTCCAGTTTCCAAAATGCAACATCGGGGACAGGTTTCGGCTTGTTTACAGTCGTCTGGGTTCAAACCTGCATAAAATACAAAGTAGCCCAAAGTAAACCATTCTTGGGAGGATAGTAGAAAAAGTGCATAAATAAGATACGCATCAATTGTCATAGAAGTCTTACTTAGTTGTTTGATCATCGTAGTTTATGGATTTAATTTACTTTTCCTCTGTACTTTGGATTTTTATTTTGGATTTCTATGTAACATCCCCATACACCAAGGTGCCTTACCAAGACCACCCTAGTACATGGAGATGCTACCATCTAGGTCGCGAGGTTGTGTAATCAAAAGTGACCATTCCAAAACATACTTTAAGTTCAAAAGTTAAATGTGCGTACATCTTAAAACCAAAACTGGAAATATAATACAAGTGTCTCAAACAAATATTTAAACTGAAATAAAAGAATGTCATAAACTGTAGCGGAAGACTAAGACTCATAAAGTGATGACTTCATCCCCATCAAGATCCCACGCGTAATCCAAGGCATACCTGATAATCATGTGCTCACCATCCCCCAAACGGATCACCATAGTTTTCAAAACATTTAAACGGGGTCAGTTATTGAATAATCAAAATAAGCAATACATCAACATCCAATTACATAAGCACATTCCTCCAACTCCAGTTCATCACCAATCACCTGACAACACACTAAAGTGTGTCGACCTGCCAGAATACCCATCGCAACAGATTTTCCAGTCCGTCAGTGAGGACCGCAGCCTTACCACCTAAGCCCCGCTCAAAATCGTAGAGCGAATAACCCAATGACCATTAATGTGCACATCCACCTTATGACGGGAACCACAAGGGGTGAATAAAGGGCGTGAAGCCATTCCTGAAAATGACTCCACTCAGCCGAGGGCGCACCTCGCGAACCACATTCAATTACAACCAAAAACCACAATACTAATTGTTTTGTATGGATTTTGCGCAAAGAGAAATCAGGTCAGGGTAGGTCTAGCAGGGTTAACTAGCTCGAACTTATCCATGAATATGCAGGGCAGGGTACATGACTAGATAAGTAAAGTAAGACTAATAAACAATAATAAGACAAGAAATTTGTACGTGGAAAACTCTTCAATAGGAAAAAACAACGGGCACCAAGCCAGGAGAGGATTTCACTATAATGTTGAATATTTAGCACAAATGATTGTAATATAGCTTGAGTATTGTATGAGAGAATATTGTAAGCTCTTGTATATGCTACTTTGTATTGTGTTGAGTATGTTGTAAATAATCTTCAAATGTTCTTTATATAGTCCATGCTGAACCGCTGCTAGATCTCCCACATTAATGCTGAATATTCCGCCTTAATTGCTCATTTTAATGCGCTTCATTGCTCCTTTAATTGTTGTCTTTTATTACCAAATCTTCTCCATTAATGCTCCAATTATTATCCGTATATTGTCAATAATATAGTCATTGAATTGGTCAAATATTGACCTTATATTTTGATCGTTGTCCTCTCCATGGCTGGCACCAGTCTTTTTGTACCATGGCAGTTTGATGTCCTGATAGCCTGATGGTCAGGCCAGGGTGGGATAGCATCCTGAAATATCTGCGGATTTCCAGGCCTAACAATTGCCCCTTATCTCCTTATTTTCGCTGGGTCATGCCAGAAATAAGGAGATAACTTCAAACTTTGGAAAACTGCTTTTTTAACGGCTGAATAGTGACTGATTGGATCCTGTAACGGCTAATTAGCTATTGTGACGCGTGTTACAATTACTGAAACTCTTCAATAATTACTCTGCAAGTTGCGGATGAAAAACCCTAAATTTACCGAGTATAAATAGCCTTCACTTCATTGATTCTAACTCCACCAAAATCCGATCATTTTCTTCTAATAATATTCATCCTCAAGTTCCCTTAATTCCCAGATTTTAATCTTCAATAATCCTTGAACAAAGCTTCAAGAATGGTTGCAAAAAAAGAAATCTTCCAGGGGAGTGATGTCTCTTGGAACCCCATTCATTTCCAATCCTGAAGAAACCACCTCTAAAAATTTACCAGCGTCTACTGCTGTTCAACCTCTTGCGGTTGAAAAGTCAATTAATCCGCCTCTCGAAATGATTTCCATTTTTCATAAAGAATTTGAGTTTAAACTCACAAAAGCTCTAAAAGATTATCAGTCTCTTCCAAATCGTCTGAAACCCGAGTTAGAAAAGGTCTCGAAGGATAAGGGAATCATTCCTGCTGATTCTGAGGTCTGGATCCCTGAAAATTCTCCTGTCAGGGCAGACTGGTCATGTCCTGGCTTATTTTGTATCCACGACTGGGCCTTCAGGGCTAGTTGGAAGCTTTCTTTCTCTCCACTTATGGTGGATGTCATTAAAGAAATTGGTGTGCCTTCCTACCAACTGATGCCTATGGTGTGGAAGGTGCTCTGCTCCGTTCAATACCTCTGCAAAAAAACATAATTTTTCCTTCTCCTTGGAGGACTTGAAGGCTGTTATGATGTCATGACCAACAGTCCTGGCCGGATTAGTTTCAAGGATAGGCCTTTAGCCGCTCCTCTTCTTAGCAACCGGGATAGCGGTCATGACAAGAATTGGGTCGCTGGGTATATGTTTATCAGGACCAATTATGTGGGTCCTGATCTGGCATACTTGAACTATGATGCCTGTGTTGGTGGTGAGTGCCCTGAATTTTTCTCTTATCCTGCATATTTATTTGTTAGTTTTAAAGAAAGTAAATAAACTTGAATGACTTATACCTCTTTTTGTGTGCAGTTGATGATTGGTCCAGTGAGATTGAGTATCCTAGTGCAAGCATCTCTGCTTTCCTTACAATTCCTAAATTGGAGACGACTTGGCCTCTCTGTTGTGGGGCTGGTCATCTTCCTCGTTGCCTGAAGACTGAAGGTGCTGCTAGAGTGCCCATGCCTTCAAAAGCTATCAGTGCTTCTACTTCAGGCAGTAAGTCTTTCTGTTCCATATTTTTGTTTTGTTTTTCTTTCTATTTTGGCTTTTTTTATGACAGCATGTCTTTATTGCTAATATAGTGTCTCGTGTTAGCCACTAGGTCATCCACCCGCCTTACCAATTTTGGCATAGCTGACCTTTCTGCCAGGCTGACCTGTCATTGATTGAACTGAGTTTCCTGCTACTCCCAAGGTCTCATGTACTCCGGTTGCTCCTGCTGAAGCAAGTTCAGCAGCCCAGAAAAGGAAAGTGGAGCAAGTTGATCCGTTTGCCCAGTCAGGGAGGTGCGTGCCAGGGTGGATAATTTGGAGGCTGTCAGGCTGAAAATTAGTGATTATGCCACTTCCAAATCTGATGTTATGCTCACCCTTGATTCAATTGAGACTGCTACTTAGGCGATTGCTTCAGTAGATCATATGATAGCCTTTTGGCATGCGCCTTGGCTGGTGTGAGAGAGGTACATATAGTTTATTATTATTATTATTGTTATTATTATTATTATTATTATTATTATTATTATTATTATTATTATTATTATTATTATTATTATTATTATTATTATTATTATTATTATTATTATTATTATTATTATTATTATTATTATTATTATTATTATTATTATTATTATTATTATTTTGTAATATGAGTATATGTTTTATTTAGAGGTTTTTATTATTATGATATAATATTTATACTATTTTTATTTCTGTTCAGGGTGCTGCAGCTTGTCTCCACAATGCTTATCAGGCTACTTCTTTGGTGGCCAAGATTGATCTTATGGGATCTGATTATGATAAGCTGAAGTTTGAACTGGACTTCGCTCGGGCTGATCTGGCTGCAAGGGCTGTGATCCGGTCGATGTCGTCACTCAACCAATCAAACACATTTATAATACTCAACAAACAACTAGTTAGCGGTAAGTCGAGGTCGATCCATGGGACGGTGTGCTTTGGGTTCTAAGTCTATCTATATCAATTTATGCTAGTGTCACAATTTGGTTGGGTTTGTAGTTGTGTCTAAACTAATGCATGCAATATAGTAAAACAAGTAATAAAAGGAAGGATGTAAACAAATGATTAAGAGTGCTAGGATATCATGGGGTCATAGGGGATTCATGGTGTTGATCATACAAACATGTTCACAAGGTTGCAAGCAATTAATGTTGTGGAGGAACCGAGTTGGGTTATATCTTACGGTTCATAGGAAGAGTTGGGTCCCGGAGCCGAATCGATTAGATTGTACAACACATACAAGTCGACTTACTTTCCTCCTATTCAACTTCTATGCATGGTCTAACAAGACTCGAGTTGGTTTATGTCTTACAAGTCAAGTTAAGTAGATAAGAGATGGTAAAAATGCAACGATTCATAGGCTTAGCATTTCATCAAACATAACATGTGCATAAAGTTGACATCACAACAAGCAAGCAATTTAATCATGTGAACATATTAGATTAAGCATGAATCAATCCCATGTTGGTTTCCCCTAATTACCCACTAATCCTAGCAAGAGACTACTCACTCATTATCATGGGAAACATGTCATTAATGGTATCAATCATCACAACAAGTATAAACATGATAATAGAATGAAGAAATAAACAATAAAGATTAAAGAGTAAAGGAATTATACCAACTTAAGATGATCCAAATAATAAAGCAAAGAATAATAGAAGAACTTGATGATTGATGGAAGGTTGTCAATCTCCTAATAATAACCCAATAATCTTCAATTACCCAATAATAAACTTGAATAATAAACTTGAACAATAATTAAAGAGAGATTAATGTGTAATTTGTGGAAAGATTAAAGAGTAATCTATTCTAATCTACTCCTAATCTAATCTAAAGAAGGATTTTCTACCCAAAAACCACATGCTTGATTAATTACAAAGATGGGGTATTTATAGTGGAAATTAGGTGGATGTATTAGGATTAACTAAGGGCTAAACTAGTAATTACACTTTTTAAGTTGAGCAAGGAGACTCCGGTATTTTCTGAGGAAGGGAGTCTTTCTTTGAAGCTTGGAGAAGACGAAATCATGCTGTGAAGAAATCCGTGCGTATTGGGGTCGGGACGGACGGAATCTGGCAAAGGAATCCGAGCGGATTCGGGTGGATGAATCCGAGCGGATTCTGAGCAGGACGCTCGGATTGTTTAGTGGAGACGGGCGGATTTGGCACAATCCGCTCGGATTGTTCTTCAGCAGTGGTTCTTCTTCTTTTCTTCCCTTTTTGCTCATTTCCATTTTATTCTTGCGAGATTGGTCTTTAGTCTTTGCTTCCTCTTCATACTAGTCCGTCTATTATCGTCAAGTAGCTTCCAGATGTGCGCGAAAGACGGGAATTTCCGCCTCATTATCTCCTTTTCTACAAAACATATGAAATGCGATAGAAACCAAATAGGAAGGTTTTGACGGATAAAATGGTCATAGAATGTTATAATAGTATGCAAAATAGGCTCAATTAGGGGACTAAATGTGCGCAAATAATGGTCACATCAAATATCCCCAAACCGAACCTTTACTCGTCCCGAGTAAAGAGGTGACAAAAACTAGACCTTTATTTAAACTATCCTAATAATATAGCCGATATGAGACAATTAGCGGGTCTCACTCCGCCCCTTCAACTCACAACAAGACAACCATGAGGTAGGATGCCTTCTTGCAAGGCAAGGTGGGTCTTGCCAAAATGGCGACACATCCAAGCATTAAAGCACAACAAAATCAAGTAATGGATGCATCTACAAAAAGAATAGCCACTTTCCTCATCTAAGTGGCGGAAATTATCTATAAGGGAAGCAATTCAAGGGTACACACTCCTTCATAGATGCAATTTCTTCAAACTACTAAGCCTAGAAGGATACCGATAAATCACCTCCAAGTTGTGTCAAGCTAGGGTACCTTTGTCCTCAATCGTTAAATGCTTTTGTCAAGAGTAGACTCCCTATGGTGTTAGAAACACTGGAGGATCGCGGAATTCCCCCTCTTGCCTAGACAAGAAGAAGGGTCGTCCCCTCTCTACCATGCATAAAAATGGATAAGATGGAAAAGGGATTGATAGTATTTGAGTTTCATTTTGGGAGTTTGCTTTCATTTTTGTTTTTCCCCCCAATTTCTTGTGGCAAATAACTTTTGAGAACACTTTCTTGCCATTTCTTTTGATTTTTGGCATTTTCAACACTTGACAACTTTTTGCATTTTCTTTTGAACATTTTCAAAGTCACCCCAATTAGTAACGAGGGTGCCTTATATTTGAAGCTTAGGAGTCTATTTTTGCTCCTCTTTTCATTTGATGGATTTTTTTTTGCAAACTTTCTTTCCTTTTCTTTTCATTTCTTGAACTCAAATTTTTGAACAATTTTTGTGCCCATTCCCTTTGATGACAAAACGTGGTAGAACATGGGTGAATGATGGTTTCATGGTTTCAAGGGTCACCTTGGAATAAACGGTAGCCAAGGAGTTATCACACCACAAGGTACTCTTTACTAGGCCTTAATCCATGGGTCAAAGGATACTAGCATGACACATCCTAGGGTGTTTTACAAGTATTCTAACAAGCAAAGTTTTTAGAAGAAAAAGCATCTACTAGGGCCTATATACACTTGTCAAGCTTCCCAAGTAGACGGTTTCGCAAAATTTTTCTATCATGCAAACTACATGCCATGATGCAACTAACATATAAACATCCTAATGCAAATGATTCTACCAACTAATATGACATATAAGCTAAATGCAATCCTAAATTCACATTGTTTTTACCGCATCAATCAAAATAAAGCCACATAGTCATTAACATAAAGAGGAAAAGGAGATTGGAAAGATCATACCATGCGGTCTTCAATATCCTCATGTCTCAGATGTGGCGTAGTCAATCAATGTGAAAAAGGATGAACAAACACAATATATACAAAACAATATATACAAGACTACACTACAAAGGAAATGAACATGTTTTTGGATTTTTGAATTTTTCAAATTTTTATGGTTTTTGTTTTTATGAAATTAAAAGACATATTTTTGTGATTTTTCGAAATTTTTCAATTTTTATGCATTTTTGGAATATGAATTCCCATCCCCCACTTTATTTTGGACATTGTCCTCAATGTACATGTAGGAGTAGGAATAAAAAGAAAAACATGTTTTTGGATTTTTCAATTTTATGGAAATTGAAGTACAAATGCAATGATATGATATGAATGAATGCATGCTCTAAATAAATGCAATTCTATATGACATATATAACAAATGAATGCAATCTAAACTATACTATATGATGCATGATTTCTAGTAAACTATGGTCACTTATGATCAAACCTCCCCAAACCGATTTAAAAACTATTTCTAATGTAGAAATGAATAGGTTTGGCCATTAGTAACTATGCATGAATTCTAATCTATATGCAACCATCTTATATGAATCATGTGATATATATTACAATGCAAACTAATGTAAATGAACTTAACTAATGCAAAATGCAATATGAAATATAATACATATGCAAGCTAAATGCTATACTAAATGCAATGTAAATATAAAAGAGAGAGGGAGAGATGGGTATCATACAAGTGGAAGTGGTGAAGTAGGCCTCTTTCACTCGTCATCCTCATCTTGGTCGTAGCCATAACCATGAGAGCTTCCGGCTTGACCATGTCCCGGTGCTTGGCCCCAATATCCTCCTTGGTCAAAATCTCCTCCTTGACCCGAGTACCCTCCACCTTGGCTAGAATGCCCTCCGTCGCCGCGACTCCAAGTTTGGTCCCCATAATTTGGGAACAAGAGCTCCGGTTGTGCCCAAGAGGGCTTAGGACCATTGGGGTCAATATACCCTTGTTGAGCCATGTTATAGTATTGGGGGTAGAGGGCTAAGTAGTTGTCTTCCCTCCCTTTATGCACCCCAAGGTCCACTCTATTCATGAGTGCCATCAAATCATTAATACCCGGGGTGTTAGGGATTGCCGGTTGGAATGGGGTATGCGGAATAGGGTAAGGTGGGATAGGGACGTAGGAAGGTGGGCGCATTTGTATGCCCGGCCCTCCACGAGGTGGTTGACGGCGTGGCTCCTCCCTTTGAGGGGGATTTTCAAGAATTTGGATATCAAGGAGGTAGCTTGGTGGAGGAGAGTATGGACTCAATCTTGGGTCAATGCCCGGTATCTTCCATCCTTCAAGGATCATTGAAGTGCAACCCTTGGTGTACCATTCCACACTCCCATCTTGAGTGTAGTTGCACCATCGGCGACTATAGAAGATGGTGTGCTCATCAATCAAAGTCCTCCCTTCAAGAGGAATATAGGCCCCTCGGGCATTGAACCCGGGACAAAGGTGTTTAGCCAAAATTGTAATTAGACCTCCCATCACGAAGGTCTTAAGTTGAGATGTCCCTTGAGCAAAGTCATGGAACCTAGTGAGTATCTCAAGTGGCGTATTGAAGTTATAACGCCTCACCGCTCGAACATTCAAATAAGACTCAAGAAAAGTTAAGTCGATGAGAGTACACCGATCTTTCTCGTACCTCCCATTGATGCACCCAGCTACAAAGCGTTCGGTGAATCGAATCACCGGATGTTGGATAGCAAAAGTATAGCAACGCTTTATATGGGTAAAGTCCCTCCCGGAGATAGCTTTCCAAAGAAAATCCACATTAAAATTATCGGGCTTTTCGGTATAGCCGGTGGGTACTTCAAGACCGAAAACGTAGGCAAATTCCTCAAGAGAAAGAACATGGTTTCGGTTGCATAACCTAAACCTTATGCTTAAATCGTTGCGGGCATCCGCCATAATGTGAAGGCTACTCAAGAACTCAAGGGTGAGACTAAGGTAAGTCTCTTCATGAGCATGGAAAAAATTCCCAATGCCAAGGCCATTAAAGAACATCTCGGTAGGGTACCTTATCTTAAGGATTTCCAACACCCTAGTGTCAACAAATTGAGTAGGTTCGTATTTCTTACCTAGAAGCTCGACGAATTTTTCTCGTTGGTCGTCGGATAGGAAGATCACTTCTTGGAAGTTGTTGAGTTGTTCAATACCTCCCCTCATTATCACATCTCGTGGTGTTGAAGAGGTTGATCCCTTGCGCTTCTTCGCGATTGATTCAATCAATTTCTTGGCCTTTCCCTTTGAACTCATGTTGGTGATTGGGGTGATGTGGGTGTTTTTGAGGATGTGGAGGTGATTTTGAGGATTGAAGAGAGTGTTTTAGGGTTTGATAAGATGAGGAAATGAGGGAGAAGGGGGGTGTTTATATAGAAGAAGAAGGGAATCCGAACGGATAGGGTTGGACCTAACCCGTTTTCTCGCGTGAAAATGTACAATCCGAGCGGATTGCAGCTGGGACGGACGGATTCTCGATGGGCAAGACGGGCGTCTTTCGTAGAATCCGCACGGATTCTAGAACAGAGAAATCTGTTGGTTGAGAAGCGAGGAGAAGACGGGCGGATTCTAAAAGGACGGACGGCTTGATCAGGACGGGTGGATTCTTGATAATCCGCACGGATTTTGTCACAGATTAAAATCTTGCTTCTGGACGTCATACGGGACGGGCGTCCCGTGAAGAGGACGGACGGATTGCAAGGGACGGGCGGATTTCTTTGAATCCGCTCGGATTCTTCCTCAATTTCAGCTTTTTCTCTCCCGTGGGCCTGGACGGGCGGATTTCTTTGGATCCGAGCGTCTCTGCTTTTCTCTCCTTCTTCTTTCTTCTTTCGTGAAATGATAAACCCCTTTTCACCGATTTCCTCTTTTTTTCCTTATCCTTTTCTGAAATTTGCTTAGGAAACATGTAAGATGACTCTCTTTCTCTTCTCTCTTATGCAAGAAATTAAATGCAAAAATAAAATGTACAATATTATACAAAATAAAAGGGTTCAAGAAACATCTTACACATGGTGGTTTGAGGTAGGACTCCACCAAACTAGTTCAATTTGTAACAATTCTTATCCTAGAGCTCAAGGCTCTCAACAAAAGGTCAAAAGCTTGTGAACAAGCTCCAAACAAGCATAAGTATGGGTTGCTCCATTTGAAAATGAAATTTGGCCAAGGAGGTTTGTAAAATGCTCTTTTTCTTGTCTCCTCCTTAGCGTTAGAGCTTTCCCAATGTTTCAAGTAAACATATTCATGATTCTTGTTAAGATTGAGCGTGAAGTGTGGTTCATTTTCATCCGTGGACTTCCACTTACCAACTTCTTCTTCAATTTTGGTGATGATGATAGTATTTTGATTCTTCAATCCTTCCAAGGTGGAAGGAGAGTTTTCATGACTTTGATGATCGGATACCATAGGAGTTGAGATTATGGGTGCCAAATCTTCACAAGTAGCCTCACGAGCAATTTTCTCTTTGAGCTTTTTCACCAAATAACTCTTGTAAGACACTTTGGCTTTTTGAAGAAGATCTAACATATCCTCTTCAATGATCATTGGCTCCATGATAGGTGCCAAGTGGTCTTCATGAAGGATAAAGGAAGGACGTTCTTCTTCATGATAGGGTATCTCAAATGCCTCAAGGATAGGCTCCTCAAGCAAGGTGATATTGTGAATCCCTCCTCTAGGTTCATCATCATTGTTGCTATTGTCACGTAAATCATGAATGGGGGCTTCATCTAGCTCTTTTTCCAACACCTCAACGTTCACATTAAAGGACACACCTTCATACTCGCAAAGGTTAAGAACATTTGGTTTGCTCAACCTCATGTCTTCCTCATCAAACACAACACTCTCATAGTCGCAAGAGCTCAAGGAACTTGGCTCCTCCCACTTTTCATCTTCCATGTCAAATGTCACTACTTCAAACTCGCATTTATGCTCAATATCCAAAGAGCGGTGGTGAGGGGTTGCTTGGAATTCTTTTAATTTGGCAATTTGAATCCCCAATTCCTTTCTTTGGATAGCGATGTTTTTAAGAACATCTTCTTCTTTTCGGCTTTCTTCTAGCATTTGTTTGAAGAAGTTTTGTTGGTCTCCCATCATTTGGAGGATCATGTTTTGAATGGGTTCATTTCTTTGTTGTGGGTGGGTGTGAAAATGGTTGTATTGTGGCAATTGAAGTTCATTGTGAAATGGGTATTGAGTGGGTGGTTGTTGTTGATATTGGGTGTGGTAATTTTGGTGAGAAAAATTGGGGTAGTGGTTAGGATTTTCATTGTACAAATAGTAAGGTAGGTTTGTGTTGACTTGCTCCTCAAACTCCCCATACCCATAGTCATACTCAAAAGATCCACCACATACTCCACAACACATGTCTTGAGTCATCATAACTAAGACAAGGAGATAACTACAAACATGGAAACTACACAAAAATGGTAAGAACAATCCTTGAGGAACAAGTTCCTCAAGGTGAAAGCACAATTAAAATAGACAAACAAGTAAGAACTTAATCACATAGCACCATCCCCGGCAACGGCGCCATTTTGATCCGGTCGATGTCGTCACTCAACCAATCAAACACATTTATAATACTCAACAAACAACTAGTTAGCGGTAAGTCGAGGTCGATCCATGGGACGGTGTGCTTTGGGTTCTAAGTCTATCTATATCAATTTATGCTACTGTCACAATTTGGTTGGGTTTGTAGTTGTGTCTAAACTAATGCATGCAATATAGTAAAACAAGCAATAAAAGAAAGGATGTAAACAAATGATTAAGAGTGCTAGGATATCATGGGGTCATAGGGGATTCATGGTGTTGATCATACAAACATGTTCACAAGGTTGCAAGCAATTAATGTTGTGGAGGAACCGAGTTGGGTTATATCTTACGGTTCATAGGAAGAGTTGGGTCCCGGAGCCGAATCGATTAGATTGTACAACACCTACAAGTCGACTTACTTTCCTCCTATTCAACTTCTATGCATGGTCTAACAAGACTCGAGTTGGTTTATGTCTTACAAGTCAAGTTAAGTAGATAAGAGATGGTAAAAATGCAAGGATTCATAGGCTTAGCATTTCATCAAACATAACATGTGCATAAAGTTGACATCACAACAAGCAAGCAATTTAATCATGTGAACATATTAGATTAAGCATGAATCAATCCCATGTTGGTTTCCCCTAATTACCCACTAATCCTAGCAAGAGACTACTCACTCATTATCATGGGAAACATGTCATTAATGGTGTCAATCATCACAACAAGTATAAACATGATAATAGAATGAAGAAATAAACAATAAAGATTAAAGAGTAAAGGAATTATACCAACTTAAGATGATCCAAATAATAAAGCAAAGAATAATAGAAGAACTTGATGATTGATGGAAGGTTGTCAATCTCCCAATAATAACCCAATAATCTTCAATTACCCAATAATAAACTTGAATAATAAACTTGAACAATAATTAAAGAGAGATTAATGTGTAATTTGTGGGAAGATTAAAGAGTAATCTATTCTAATCTACTCCTAATCTAATCTAAAGAAGGATTTTCTACCCAAAAACCACATGCTTGATTAATTACAAAGATGGGGTATTTATAGTGGAAATTAGGTGGATGTATTAGGGTTAACTAAGGGCTAAACTAGTAATTACACTTTTTAAGTTGAGCAAGGAGACTCCGGTATTTTCTGAGGAAGGGAGTCTTTCTTTGAAGCTTGGAGAAGACGAAATCATGCTGTGAAGAAATCCGTGCGTATTGGGGTCGGGACGGACGGAATCTGGCAAAGGAATCCGAGCGGATTCAAGAGAATCCGGGCGGATTCGGGTGGATGAATCCGAGCGGATTCTGAGCAGGACGCTCGGATTGTTTAGTGGAGACGGGCGGATTTGGCACAATCCGCTCGGATTGTTCTTCAGCAGTGGTTCTTCTTCTTTTCTTCCCTTTTTGCTCATTTCCATTTTATTCTTGCGAGATTGGTCTTTAGTCTTTGCTTCCTCTTCATACTAGTCCGTCTATTATCGTCAAGTAGCTTCCGGATGTGCGCGAAAGACGGGAATTTCCGCCTCATTATCTCCTTTTCTACAAAACATATGAAATGCGATAGAAAACCAAATAGGAAGGTTTTGACGGATAAAATGGTCATAGAATGTTATAATAGTATGCAAAATAGGCTCAATTAGGGGATTAAATGTGCGCAAATAATGGTCACATCAGGCTGCTAACTTGGCGAAGGTGCAGGCTGAGAGAGATGCTGCCAAGACTGAGGCAAGCTCGAGTAAGCAGCTTCTGCAGGAGGCACTGGACAGGAATGAGGAGCTTACCCTGGAGAGGGATGATTTGGAGTTAAAGCTCGATGATGCTTCCTTGTACTTCTTCATCAAGGGGAAAGTGGCTGCCATGTCGGAGCCTGTGGAGGCCAGGGCAAATTGGTACCCTGATGTTCATATGGCCTTTATTGCTTCTAAGTATCCTGACCTGCACAATATGGATAATGAACAAGAAGTCGAATTTCTAGGGAAGCAAGATGTTGACGCTGATGAGGAGCAGGATTCTGGGGTTGATCAGGCCAAGGATGGAAGTGTTGACGCTGTTTCCAAGGGGGAGCAGTAATTTTATTTTTTTCTTTGATGGTATTGGCCCATCCAGGGGGGATGTCCATGGAAAGACAATTTTAATTTCTCGTTTGTCTGTGTTTGGCTGGTCAGGGAGGTTACCCTGGCCTTAACAATTATTTTGGTGCCTTTTCCTCAGGGGGTAAGGGCTTTACAAATATGATGGTAGTGGCCTTCCTTGGCTCACTTTGTTTATTTCTTGGAATCTTATTGTTCTTCTGTTTTTGATTTTTCTTTGTCTGAAATTTCCTTAGACCTGCAAGCTTTATATCTTCGGACCTGTTAACCTATTAAGTTTCTAAATCTGTTAACCTGTTTTTTTAATTTTTTATCCCTGTCTTGCTATTAAAGCCATCGTAAGCCATTCAACCACATATAGCTTTTACTATAGCGGTCAAAGGAGTGGGAAAATCGGCCTGTCAAGAGGCTTATGTCCCCTGCCTGACTGGAGGGCTTGGTGCTCGACCTGTCGAGAGGGCATTTAGATTGATGGTCGGGATAAAACACCCTTGCGCCGTCTTGCTGCGTCCAACCGGTTGTAGATGTGTGCACCAAATAGTCAGGTCAGGCAATTATTTCACGCCTGATTGGTCCTGCTATTCAACGTATCCGGTGATGGTTACCAACTTTATCAGGCACAGCGGGGTGCAAAAAATTAAAAAAGTACATAAATAAGAAATCTAATGTGCAGTAGAGTAACCCTCAATCCTGAATATTTATGCATATAATCATTTATCATGTATAATTTTTCAAGTTTCAAAGAATGGGAGAAATTAGGTTAGTTGCATATATAGACATGGATTGCACTGATAGTAAAGATGTGGTTTTTAGCTGATCAGGCTAGTATAAGTTTTATACATGGAACAATTTCAAATGAGCTACATTCCAGGCTGTTGGGATCATTTCTCCTTCTAATGTTTGGAGCCTGTATGCTCCTTGTCCAACGATAGAGTCAATTAAATAGGGGCCTTCTCACGTAGGGTCTAGCTTGCCTGCTGATTTTTCTTTCTTATTTGGGAAACCTTTTCGTAGTACAAGGTCTCCTTCCTTGAAGACTCTTATCTTGACATTTTTGTTGTATGTTCTGGCCACTGTTTGTTGATATGATGCCATCCTGATTTTGGCAGCGTCTCTTAGTTCTTCTGCTAGGACCAGGTTGTCTTGCAGCAGGCTGCTGTTTCCTTCAACATTGTTCAGGCTATATCTAGATGTTGGCACCCGAACTTCTGCAGGGATGACAGCTTCACAGCTATTCACCAAAGAATAGGGTGTTTGGCATGTTGATGTCTTTGGAGTTGTCATGTCTGCCCATAGCTCTAGTGGAAGTTCTTAAGCCCATCTGCCTCGTCTTCTCTTCAGTTTCTTCTTTAAGTAGATTATGACTACCTTGTTGCTAGATTCAGTTTGGCCATTAGCTTTTGAATATCCAGGGGTGGATGTGACCAGGTTGATATTCCACTCTTGGCAAAATGCTTTAATCTTTTTCCCCACAAACTAGGTCTCGTTATCACACACTATCTCTGATGGGAATCCATAGTTGCAAATAATATTCGTCCTAATAAAAGATATTACTTCCTTTTCGGTTACTTGTCTGAAAGAGTCAGCCTCGATCCATTTGGAAAAGTAGTCAGTCATAGCCAACATGAATACTTTTTGCCCTGGAGCTACAGGCAATTTCCCTACAATATCCATGACCCACTTCATGAATGGCCAGGGTGCAGAAATTGAGTGAAGAAGTTCATATGGCTGGTGTATTATTAGTGCAAGAATTTGACAGGCTTTACATTTTTAACAATATTCCAAGTAATCAGCCCTCAGCGTTGGCCAATAGTAGCCTGTTCTGAGTATTTTACTTGCCAGGCTCTTTCCTCCTTTATGGTTGCCACAATGTCCATCATGTATTTCTTGAAGTACTTGTTTAGCTTAATCAGGCTCTAAGCATCTCAAATATGGTCCAGCCTGCGATCACTTAAATAAAGTATTATTGATAATAGAATAGGTTGAACCTCTGATTTTAAAAGCCCTTGCTTCATGCCTACCCCGAGGTAATATTCCTTGGAGGAACCAATCATAATAAGGTTTGGTCCAAGAATTATTATTTTGATTGACAGGGTTGACTTGTTCAGCTTTACTGATAGCTGGCTCTAATAAGGGAACAATTGGTATTTTATCAAAAACTGCGGGAGTAAAATTTGAACCTAGGCTGGCCACAGCATCAGCCTGGGTGTTTAGGTCTCTTGGTATTTGGTCTATATCAAATAAAGTAAATTTAGCGGTAATGGTTTTTGCATATTCTAAATATGAAATCATTTTTGCATCCTTTGTCGTATAAATTCCCTTTATTTGATTAGTAATTAAAAGTGAATATGTTTTTACCTTTAAATTTTGAACACCGAGGTCTAGACATACCTTTAGGCCTGCTATCAGGGCTTCATATTCTGCTTCATTATTGGTAGCTTTGAACTCACAGCTTACAGCCTGAGCTATCATGTCTCCTTGTGGTGATTTTAGTACTAACCCTAATCATGTCCCCCTGGCATTCGATACCCCATCTATGAACAAAGTTCACTCTTGGTCTGGGATTTTATTAACTAACTGGTTAACTTCTTTTTTTCAGGTCAAGCTCTAGGTTAGGGCTGAAATCAGCCACAAAGTCTGCTAAGGCCTGTGATTTAATCGTTGTCCTGGGTTCAAAGGTAATATCATATGTACTAAGCTGAACTGACCACTTGGCCATCCTACCTGACAATTCAGGCTTGCGTAGGACTGATTTTATGGGTAAGTTTGTCCTGACTATGATAGGGTGACACTAAAAATAAGGACGCAGCTTAGCACATGACATAATTAAAGCTAAAACATATCTTTCAAGTAATCCATACCTCATTTCAGCATCTAGCAGGCTTTTATTTACATAATAGACAGGATGTTGTTGGCCTTCTTGTTTCTTTACCAGGACTGCACTTACTGCCGTGTCAGTGACAGATAGGTATACTGACAGAGTTTGTCCTTTCTCTGGTTTAGCCAGTAAAGGTGGAGATGACAGGTACGATTTTAAGTCCTGAAAGGCTTCTTCATGCTCAGGTGTCAAATAGACCTGTTTATTTTTTCTGAGCAGGTTCTAAAATGTTTTAAACCTTTTAGAGGATCTTGATATGAACCGGTTCAGGGCAGCTCCCCGGCCCGTCAATTTCTGAACATCCTTGACAGACTTGGGTGATTGAAGTTCCAGGATAGCTTTTATCTGTTCAGGACTGGCCTCTATGCCTCTTTTTGTCACCATGTATCCAAGGAACTTACTTGCAGAGACTCCGAAGTGGCACTTTGCAGGGTTGAGTTTCATATTGTATTTTTCCAATATTTAAAAAGCTATTTCCATGTGCTTCACATGATCTTCTGCATTCTTAGATTTTACTACCATGTCGTCTATATAGACTTCCATGATATCACCTATTTGATCCTTGAACATCATGTTGACTAGGCGCTGGTATGTTGCCCTTGCATTCTTCAGGCCGTAAGGCATGGCTGTGTAACAGTATATGCCCCGGTCTGTAATGAATGCAGTACTTTCCTGGTCAGCAGGGTGCATCTTTATTTGATTGAATCCACTGGAGGCATCAATGAATGTCAGCATCTCATGCCCCACTGTGGCATCTACCATGGCAACAATATGTGGCAGGGGAAACGGATCCTTAGGGTAGGCTTTGTTCAGGTCAGTGTAATCTACACAAACTCTCCATTTACCATTCTTTTTCTGCACAACAACCACGTTGGCTAACCATTCAGGGTACATTACTTCCCTGATCATTCCATATCCAGAAGTTTTTCCACTTTTTCATTAATTATTGCATTTCTTTCCGGTGCAAATTTTCATCTTTTCTGTTGCAAAGGCTTAAAAGATTGATCAATGTTAAATTTATGTGTAATTACATCAGCACTAATTCCAGTCATATCAAAATGAGACCAAGCAAACCAAGATGATTTATTTTTTAGAAATTTTACCAGTTCTGGTCTGACATAATCTAGGGCGTCAGACCCTACCAGAACATACCTGTCGGGATACTCAGGATCCAGGATTACCTAATCTGTTTCCATCCTGGACGGCGCCACATAAGTACTCCTGATAGGGTACGGTAATTGATATGCAAGAGACTCACCTGCCTTGGAAGGCTTTAAGGCCACTGTATAGCATTCTTGGGCTGCTTTGTGTTCTCCTTTGATTGTGGCTATGCCCCAATCTGCCGGTACCTTGATACACTGATGATAGGTTGATGGTACAGCCTTGACGTTATGGATCCATGGCCTGCCAAATATTGCATTGTAGGACGACAAGCAGTCCAGGACTCCAAATTTCTCATAGGATGAGACCCCTTCAACATAGGTTGGAAGATGAATTTCTCCCAATGTGCTTTTGGTTTCTCCACATAACCCTACCAAAATGCTGGATTTCTTGGTGATTTGATCTTCACCAATATTCATGGCTTTCAGTACATCAAGCATGATCAGGTTTACTGAGCTGCCTCCGTCTACTAGGATCCTCCTCACTATGGCACTTCCAATCTGCATAGAAATTACCAGGCTATCATGATGAACATCAGGAATTCCTACAAGGTCACAATCACTGGAAGTGATTGATGGGACATGATCCGGTTTGTAGAGCGTTGTAGTCATCAGCGTCATGGCTATCTTTTTTGCTGCTGAACTGGTCAGGCCACATATTTCTGATCCACCAGATATGAATTTTACTTCATGGATTGGGGTGGTGGAGGAAGGTTGCGGTCCTGTTTTCGCTCCTAGTTCTCTTTGCCCTGGTCTTCACTCCTACCCTTCGTCCTGATCAGGTCCTTTAGATATCCGGATTTCAACAGGTGGGCCACTTCTTTCCTCAGGTGAATCAATTATCCGTCGTATGTCCATTGTCCATGTGGAATTCGCACCATTTGAAGTTGTCTCTCCTAGGGTTGGGATTTTCCACCTTTCTAGGCCATCTGACCACTGATCCCATGTTGTCAAGTCTCTGGATCAATCCTGCAATATCAACACTGAAGTTATGCTCAGAAATAGGTGGGAAAACTTTAGCCATACCTTGATACTCATATGCCAGGTTGACTTCTGAATGGTCTGGCCTGGAATATGGAGTAGGTCTGTAATTGTTTCCTTTATTCCTCTTCTTATTACGTTTTTCATAGTCCTTTGATCCACTGGATGATCCGACTTTGTAGCTTTTGTCTTCTTCCAACCTGATATATGCAAGGGTCTTGGCCTGGACATCCTCGAAGGTATGGCAGGGATACTTAATGAGTTCATTGTACAAATCACTATGAGGTAGTAACCCCTGCCTGAATGCCTCCACTGCTGTTCCAACGTCACACCTAGGAATAGATACTTTCTCCTTGTTGAACCTGGCGAGGAATGCTCTAAGAGTCTCCTCTGGCTTCTGTGTAATCCTGTAAAGATCACTGGACCGCTTCTCCAACTCTCTGGTTCTTGCAAACTGTTGGTTGAAGTTGTTGATCAGGTTGGCAAAAGAATGGATGCTCAAAGTTGGCAGGTTGATGTACTATTGTAGAGCAGGTCCGGTCAGGGTTGTTCCAAATCCCTTACACATGCAGACTTGCCTGAACTCACTGGGATAGATGCAGCTAACATTTTCTGTTTATAGAGAGCTGCATGATTCTGTGGATCTGTGGTCCCATCATAAATCTTCATAGACGGAATCACAAATATTTTAGGCAGATCCACTTTTGCTATTTCGTCTATAAAAGGCGAATCAGCATAACTATCAGGGGCAGCTTCCTCCAAGCTGGCAGGAACTCCAAGTATCTTTTCGAATTTTTCATTTAGCTTCTTGATTTCCTGGACTACTGCCATCATGATGACTACCGCGGATTCATCAGGTTTTTCATTGTTATTGTTTGGCTCACCATCACCATCAACATTGATAAATTTAGAGCCACTTGGACTCCCAAAGCTGGAGAAATCAATGTTTTTGATGATTGATGCAAATGGTGTTCCTGGCAGGAATCTAGAGCCTGCTTCTTGAGTTTTCTCTAATTTTTGTCTCAAGGCTGACTCAGATTCTCTTAACTGAAGTATTTCTGCCTCAGTTTGGGTTGCCTGTCTTTCAAACCTTCCAATTCAGCAAGTTGCTGGAGGGGTTCGTTCAATTGTTGTTCGATGGTAGGCTGAGCCATTTTTGTAGGTTATTTGGATTTTTATAAGATAAGGAAAAAATATTTTAAAGAGCTAGATGCCCCACGATGGGCGCCAATTGTTTTGTATGGATTTTGCGCAAAGCGAAATCAGGTCAGGGTAGGTCTAGACAGGGTTAACTAGTTCGAACTTATCTATGAATATGGAGGGCATGGTACGTGACTAGATAAGTAAAGTAAGATAAATAAACAATAATAAGACAAGGAATTTGTACGTGGAAAACCCTTAAATAGGAAAAACACACGAGCACCAAGCCAGGAGAGGATTTCACTATAATGTTGAATATTTAGCACAAATGATTGTAATATAGCATGTGTATTGTATGAGAGAATATTGTAAGCCCTTGTATGTGCTACGTTGTATTGCGTTGAGTATGTTGTAAATAATCTTCAAGTGTTCTTTATATAGTCCATGCTGAACGGCAACTGGATCTCCCACATTAATGCTGAATATTCCGCCTTAATTGCTCATTTTAATGCGCTTCATTGCTCCCTTAATTGTTGTCTTTTATTACCAAATCTTCTCCATTAATGCTCCAATTATTATCCGTATAATGTCAATAATATAGTCATTGAATTGGTTAAATATTGTCCTTATATTTTGACCGTTGTCCTCTCCATGGTTGGCACCAGTCTTCTTGTACCCTGGCGGTTTGACGTCCTGACAGCCTGATGGTCATGCCAGGGTGGGATAGCATCCTGAAATATCTGCGGATTTCTAGGCCTAACACTAATAATCATGCCAATACCAAGAAATATAATTAGCCATAGAAATAGCATATGATTCAACCACCATAGTACTTAAATCAATTATACAATAACCGAGTAGGCAAAACCCTACCTGAAATAGAATCACCACCAACAACAACAACAACAGATCAAAAAGCCTCTTCTACGAAATCATCTCCTATAACAATAATGCATATAATTTCGATCCACAACAACAATTACACCAAGACCCCCCCCCCCTAAAATAAGGTCTAGACAAATATACTATACTGACATAAAAATTACATAGGTGACTTACCCAAATGATGATGATCACAAGGGTATAACGATCTCAGAAATCTGACAATCCTAGCCTTGATTTCATAACAAAATAGGAGAGAACTGAACGTCGGGGTGTTTTCTTGTGAAAAGTTTAGAAAATAAAAGTAAAAGTTACAAAGACAATCGATCAAAACTTTAAATACCTCTCCGCATTTACTATCAAACCCGGCCGAAAAGTCTATAAAACCCGATTTACTCGATCGAGTAACTAACGTAGTCGATCGAGTATCGGCTACTCGATCGAGTTGTCTCCACTCGATCGAGTAAATTCAATATAGAATGTACTCTAGAATATGTAAACGACTTAATCGACAAAGTAAGTCCTACTCGATAGAGTACCTAACAACTCAAATATCTGAGGTATTACAGTCTTCCTTCTTAAAATCGAACATTGTCACCGAAGTTCAAACCCATACTGAAAACGAAACTCAATATACTCAATTATAACGCAACGATACAACTACAACTCAGGGCAAAACTTAAAGCACAACTTAACAACCTAAAACTTACACTAAAGTTGACCAAAACTGACCAAACATCGCACCAAAAGCTTATGCTATCATCTCCTAGCCCCCTTAAAGAAACATAGTTATGTCCCCATAACCACATATACCTGATAAAAAAGAAACGGCTAGCGCTCCTTCATAGCTTCTTCCGCCTCCCAAATTGCTTTCTCAACATTGTGATTGGACCACAACACCTTTAACAAAACAGTTTCCCTATTCCTTGTCTTTTGAACCTTGCGATCTAGAATCTCCTTTGGCAATTCAAGATAAGAAGGGGATTCATCCAACTTATTGTCCTCGACCTCTAGCACAAGAGAAAGCTCACTCACGTACTTCCGGAGTTGAGACACATGAAATTCATTGTGTACTCGATCTAACGCTGGTCTGGACAATGGGCCCACGGGGGCGCTTGGCAAAGAACAAGCGTTTGCATTTGTGGAGTCGCCACCAATTTATTGTGGAAAATTGGAAACCGTTCAAATTCCTCGTGCCATGTCAAGACACAAAGTAGTGACATAAACACCAAGAACTCGTTACCCTTAGCATTCTATGTTAAGAATGACTCTCGTGCATGCCAATGAACACGGATGTTCACAGAGATCTGGAGTAAGGGGTGAGGGTACGTATTAGGAAGCTCTTTTGATCGAACACCTTATCCCGCCCGCCTCGATAGCGGCCTCTACTAATGATTAGGGAACTTATCTATACTCGATATATTGTCGATTATATCCATGAAATGCAACATTCAACGCTTTAATCCTAACATGTGAAGAATTAGACTAAGTCGGTGAACACGTAATTTATCATACAATTGAGTCGAATCGTGATTTAAATTGATTACATGTGAAGGCATACAAGTGATACAATAAAGAAATACAATAATGAAAATTACAATAATTACATTGGATTAAATGATTTATGTCGAAAATACTTCTAAAACGGATAATTTGAGAAAGAAATAAATAAACAAATTAACGAACAATAATTAAGGGTGATAATACGAATAGTAGTTAATTAATACGTAAGCTAAGACTAGGTCAAGGCAAAACGGGAGTTCAGAGACAGAAATCAACCAGGAACAGGCGCAGCGCCCTCTGGAAGAGGCGCAACAGTTGCTGCGTCTGTTCCTTGGCTCAGTTCTGGCCGTGAAGCCGGAATTGCAAATCGTTAATGTTCGTTGGTGATTTTAAGGCTTGATTATGCTATTTGACTCGGGTGAAAGTGATTAGCAGATTATTTACATGCGATTAAAGGTCATGAAAGCAATAAACACGGATGAAACTGATTAATACGAATTAATTACATGATTAAAAAGGGTTAATTAGCGAATTAATGAACTAAACGAACTAATTAGGTTAAATATGATGAATTAATGATGAACTAATGATAAATATGGTAATAAACAAGTAAGAATATATCAAAGGTCGAATTCCAGAAACTCAATATGAATGAATCGAATTTCTACAACCCGGTTTGACTTTACTGACGAAAACCCGCAAATATTGGTTATTTGGGATTTGAGTCGGGATTTAATGATGAATTATATGTTAATGATGATGAACAATATGTTAAATTACCGCGTGGATGAAATAAGAATAAACAAAGACGAAAGAAAACAAACGGACGAAACAACAGAGGACGAAGGAAGAAGAAGAGAAGCAAGAACGCCGGCAACCTCAGGAAGAGGCGCAGCGAATGCTGCGTCCTTTCCAAGAGGCGCAGCAATTGCTACGTCCCTTCACGACGTCTGTCTCTTGTTAATCCGTAAAAAGGGATTTAAATAAAGGGTTTTAGAATTCGGTTTTAATTGTATTCTCGACATAAATCTTACATTATGATTACAACAATAAAGAACAATAAATAAAAGAGAGATTTACACCCTCAAACATACATGTTTGACGAAACGAGATGAACTAAGTTTACGATTAGTGATGCTCGACTCGAATGTAGACGAAAGTGCCCTCGTAAGAGGAAAAAAAGACTAAGATTGATTAAGTTGATTATGGTGGAGTTGGTCAAATTGGTCGGTCATGCAAAACGAGGCTGTACTCAGAAATATCCGAGCTTACGTGGTCGAATGTTCAAGCACGTAGCCGCCAAAAAGTAAGAACGTGGTGTATAATACAAAGGGAGAAGAGAAGGGCGGACACTCGCGTGAGAAATATGTGAGACCGAAGGCCTCTATTTATACTAATCAGGTGGAGGAAGTAGGGTTTTTCGGAGAAACTTTGGAAGTGAATCTCGAAAAGATATGACAAGATACGCAGAAAAGGACTTGGGAAGAGGCGCAGCAGGCACTGCGTCTCTTGGAAGAGGCGCAGCACTTGCTGCGTCCTTTCCTAAGTGGTTTCCCCCTGCGGAATAAAGATTTCCGTGTTTAGTGTATGGAATAACGGAATGATTTGGTTTTCCTTAATATTTTGTGTGAATATTACGGGAAATTGTTTACCAAAGATTAAAATATTTATAAAATATGGAATAGAAATATCCGGAACATTCCAGAACATTCTGACTCGGCATTTTAACGGTTATCAGAAAATGAAGACGGTTTTAGGCCCGGACTTCAAATGTACTCTAATTACTGCCAAAACGACCGTATCGGCACGTAGATGACAATTAAGAGGTAGACATAAATGTTTGAGCAATCACTCGATGATAAACTTACGAACTGTCACAAATCGTTCCGCATACCAAACATGCGGCCCAATCATCACCGGGTGGTTGGCGGGAGGTGCAGAAATGAGGTATCTACAGAGCCCCCACTTTGACTGAGGCTTGGATAAGGCGAAAGTAAAAGTATAGCCATCAGGTCAATCGAATATTACAACCTGGCGACTATGGCGATGCGAGGCGGCTCAAGGGGTCTGTGCCAAGGACCTGTTGTCGGGAACATTTTAGAGTCTGCCGACTATCGGGGAGGCTCGTTTAAAGTCCATTAGACTACGTGAGGAGGCTCGCCAGCCATAAGAAGAGACCATACCTGAAATTCCTTGAAACTCAAGAGGAAAACCAAACGCAATATTGGGAGAAGACAGCAGGACACAGTCTGGAACTGCTGGGAGAAATCTGCTTGTGTTCAGCTTCAAACAAACTTCAGAAGGATTTGGGGTCGATGTTGATCTCCATGTCTTGAGAAGGGAATGACTGTCGGCCGTGAACTCTCGCTGGGGGAACATAATCGGGAACTGATCTCCATCTCTCGAGAGGGAATGTCTATCCGTGTACTCTCGCTGGGGGAACATAATCGAGAACTGATCTCCATGTCTCGAGAGGGAATGTATATCCGTGTACTCTCGCTGGGGGAACAAAATAAAGGCGTGTCGAAACACCTGTCAAAGAAGGAACGCTCGTTGTGACAAGCTAGGTCTTGGATAAAAATAAAGCGATAATTTGCTGTTGGCTTGGCAGAGGCGGATCTGGGCAAAAAATATACGTCAAACGGACCAAATATGCGATGTAGCGTCAAGGAAGAGGCGCACCAAAGATGGGCCCACAAAATAACGAACTCATAACGAATTTTTGAAAATTCGTATGAAGGGAGGCTGAGGAAGAGACGCAGCAAGAGTTGCGTCCCCTGGAAAAGGCGCAGCACCTGCTGCGTCTGTTCCTGGATGTGGTAATTCTGCGTAAAAACCCAATGAAACACAGGGTTCATTTCATTATTTCGAAACATAATTCCTCAATTTCTCTCTCAAATTCCAACCATTTCCGTCAAAATTTGATCCAAAATCTTGCATTTGCCATGACTAATCGAGGTATGTGTATCAATCTTGCATTTATCTTCCGTATTTGATCAAATGGGATCGACAAAATTAGGGTTTTCGACCCTAATTAGTCGAAAATTTGGGGCTTTTCCCCCAAACGACTTTGCCTTGTGAAATTGACTTTGTAAATGGTCAATTGGTAGTATAAGGATCATAACCATGTATTTGTTTCGAATTTTCATTAAGTTTTGAGCATTTGAGTGAAATTGAGACGGTTTCACAGCTAAACCGTAAATCACTTCGAAAATAGCCTTAGGATTGCCCATTTGCGACGAAACTCGATATTTGGAATCCTTATGTTATGGGTAAACTTCCTACCATCTCGGAATTTTGGTTGGTGACGGTTTTTTCAGGAAACTTTCTAGGGCATAATTGCCGTTACAACGAAATCCTGTCGAAATTCCGACTCGAACCCATGACTAGGCTTCAACTTAGGCTTGACTTGACCCAAATTACCACAGGAGCGGATGGTTTTGTGGGAAAATTGCCAAAGATGGCAAGAAAAGAGTGATTTCAGGACTCCGAAAACTCAAAAATCCGCTAATCAAAGCTTGCCGTCACTTGACGCGGCCTAAATTTACTTTAATCTTGCAGGTGATGAGGCTTCTACGTCAGGGAGAGATCCCATGGATGTGGACACTGATGTTGACCCTTCTCAGGTGCTTGAGGAGGCGTTGGAGGAGGCTTTCACCGCTGCGGTGATGGCTGCTGAGGACGAGGTCCGGGAGGAGGAGGCTGCTGAGGAGGAGGAGGTCCCGAGATGGGCCAACGTTGGACAGGGTGGTCGCCACCTGAGGGGAGAACCTGCGTGGGCTGAGACCTGGGACAGTAGGCACCTGCTTTGGGCTGCGGAGGGTCACATGTCCTACAGGACGATGAAGAGCTTGGTAAATAGAACTCATAACTCTCCATTCATCTTCTTTCATTTATGTTGGTCATTCCTTTCCTTCTTCAATTGAGCTAAAGATAGTTTTTGTTTCAAATCAACATAGGAGGCCGGGAACATCAAGTCGTTCTCGGGCTATACGACGGCGATAGGGTGCTACGAGCGGCTGTCGGCTGAGGAGCGAGCCATGATCGAGCGAGGAGCGTTTGGCGCCTTGGTGCAGGCTTGGAGGGATATTGCAAGGAGGAAACTTTGGGCTAACCTCAGTCTCGTCCGAGCTTTCTTGGACCGGTTTTGGGACACGACCTTCACGTTTGTCATGCCTTTGGAGAGGTGGGGTCACGTTGGAGGACTACGGCATGATTTCTGGTCTGCCGTGTGGGACTGAGGTGGTGGAGTGGCCGGAGACAGCCATGAGGGTTGACTCGGCGGAGGCTAGGACGCTGATCGGTTGGAACTTGGCGCCGAAGGAGGCTGCGGTACCAGGCTTGGTGTCTAGTTCTTACATGCGGGACTACTTCGCAAGGAAGACCCTGGCGTCGGTGGTGATCGAGGGGAGGGAGACGGCTCCTCCTCCCTGCACTGCAGAGCAGAGAGTCCGCTTGTGGCTCTGGTGGTTCTTGTCTTTGATTTACCTCGGAGACAAGGGGGAGAGGCTTTCGACGAAGCTTCTTCTTTTTATCTCTGACCTGAGCGACCTAGGTCGTTGGCACTGGGTCACTGCTGGCTTTGCGGTCCTCATCTGCTTCATGAGGGCCATCACTACAAGAATAACGTGGGAAACTGACGGAAAAATAAAGCCCATACTGACGGCTTTTCCGTCGGTATTTCACTTTACTGACGGAAATTCCGTCAGTAATCAGGGGTCAGCTTATTTTGTCAGTAAAACACGTGTACTGACGGAATTTCCGTCAGTCTCCCAAATAACTGACGGAACTGTGACGGACAATCCGTCCTTTTTTACATATCTAGTCTAATTCATATTTATTCTAATTAACATTTAACAATAATCTAATTTTTAATAATAAAATTAAATATCTATCTTAACTCAACATGCATACATTAAAAAAAAAAAATTATAACTAATAATCTAAATTAACAACATACATTACCAACATACATCCGTCACAACATTGGCTTCTATCCTAAGTCAACATGCATCAACACCAACCCTTTTTCAACAACAATTAAAATAATAACTAATAATCTAAATTAATTAAACTAATTAAAAAATTTAAAAAGAGTAATATCCGTCGATTTTTCACAATTAAACGGAATATCCGTCGGTAGAAACCTCTGACGGATTAAAACAATAACTAATAATCTAAATTAATTAAACTAATTAAAAGGAGTAATACCTAATTAACTTGACCAAAAAAATGAAAAAGGAAGTGCGAGTGGTGGCGGCTGCGGCGGCGGCGGGCGGCGGCGGCGGCGGGGGCGGGGGCCGGGGTGGCGGGTGACGGCGGCCTACTATTAACAAAAAAAAAAAAAAAAAAAGATAAATAAGAAAAGGAGAAGGAAAAGGATGAAGGAGAAGGAAAAAGATAAAGAAAATAGAAAAAAAGATAAAGTTAATTACCTTATAGTGATGGCGACGGCGTGGTGGTGTTGGTGGTGGTGGTGGCGGCGCCGGAAGTGGAGGAGGGTGGTGGTGGTGTCGGGTTTTAAGGAGGTTAGGAGGGTTGACGATTTTTAATTGATTTGGGGAAATTTGGTAAAGTGAGGGGAAAGTGTTCGCGTGTTTTTAATTAATAGGGACATCGACGGAAATTCCGTCGATTAAAAAAATCTGACGGAAATTCCGTCGTATTCCTATTTAACGACGGAAAATCCGTCGACGCTCACTTTATCGAGAAAATAATACAAGTGATTTGTACACGTCGGTTAAACACAACTCCCGACGGAATATCCGTCGATTTTTTAAAATTCGACGGAATATCCGTCGAGAACAATTATTGTGACACCCTGTCACACACTACCACCAACTAATAATTGACCATGTGACGGATATTCCGTCGGTTTATGAAAAAAATCGACGGATATTCCGTCGAATTGTATAGTGTTTTCCAAAGTCATCCAATTTAACGCGCAAAGACCATTGACGGATTTTCCGTCGGTATTAAAAGATTACCGACGGAATTTCCGTCACGGTTCTTTGGCGCCTTTGACTTGGTCAACGCGCCAATAAATACCGACGGGATATCCGTCAGAAACTTTTGACGGAATTTCCGTCACACATCCGTCAGTAACCCGTGTTTTCTGACGGCTTCTTTTTTCCGTCAGTAAGGCCGTCAGTAAGCCGCGTTTTTCTTGTAGTGCATGGTTCGTCCGGAGTTGATGGAGAAGGGAACTTCTCCTGCTGCTGTCGGCCCTGGACTGCTGTTGGAGGTATGACCCTTCACTTCTTCTCATGAAAGATCATTTCCTTTTCTTATCGAATTACGAAAGATCGTTATTGATTATCTTGTTTACAGGCATGGGTGTACTCCTACTTTCTGGGCCTCGCGCCCAAGAGGACGGAGCCGGTGGAGAAGGCCTATCTCGTTGTGAGGGATTGGGTGATGTGCCGCACGAGGAGTCGGCGTTCTCTCCACGACGTTTGTCGGCGGGAGGTGAACGCTCTTCAGCTGGACGACGTGAGTATTTCACCTTACATTCGTCTGTTTCTCTTTATTTACTTTTAGAACAAATCATAAGAATGACCCTTCGTTTGCTTATTCTAATGGGTGCCTAGGCCTTGGGAGGAGTGATGCGTGTCTTTTATATAAGGTTTTCACCTCATTTTTACACGCATTTCTGTGCTTTTTATGTAGCATCTGGCTACAAATACCCCCGAATATTCTACTTTGGTCCATTTATTGTGATTTGCAGGAATTGACCGAGGAGGAGCTAAATCAAGCCTTAATTGTCCCAATTGTGCGCATTCATGGGAAATAAGGAGCCGGAGCTTATAAATCTTACACTTGGAGGACGCATGAGCTGAGTAAAGGAAGAAATTCAAGTCCTGACGTGCCTATGTAGCTCGATCGAGTGGTTTATTGCTCGATCGAATGCTTTATACACTCAAGACTGGTCGATCGACCAGTTTAAGGAGTCGATCGAGGAGGGTCAGCAAGCAGTGCTCGATCGAGGGGTAGTTCTAGCTCGATCGAGTGACTTGGCGTTCGATCGAGTAATCTTTCTACTCGATCGAGGGGTTTTCGTGTGCTTTTGGTTTATTTCCGCCTAATCTTTTATGGGCTTTTGTAATCAGTCCATAGATTAGGTTTAAGACAATTTCTCAGTATAAGACTGAGGAGAACATCACGTTACTTGGAGCTCTTCACTACGTACATTTCGACTGTTACTTTTGTCACTGTTCTTTGGATTTCTATTCCCCACCTTGCTACTCGAATTCGGTATTATCTATCTAGTTATTTCTTAATCGTATTTATTGCTTTTAATTCCTTTTCTCTCTTTACTTTATAATTGTTCAATCAAATAGATTATTCATCATGTTTAGTTTTAATTGTTTGGTTATTGTAATTGTTAATCCGATGATTATGAGTAGCTAATTCCCTATGCTAAGACTATAGGGGACCCATGATTTGAAGGGAGAGTAGTCGATTTACTAGGTTAATGCTAGTGCTGTCTTTGTTGTTTAAGTGCTACAAATAATTGTAATTGCCTAATTGAGTCGACGCAATTAGACCCTTATTCTCAGTGGACCTTGACCTGGACCGAAAGGTTGGAAGAGGCAGACTAGTAGCGAACAATAGAGTATTGCAGCGAGGGCGAATGTTAAACTGTTTACACTTTAGGGTGAATTAAGGACCGAAAGGTGACGTTCGCTACCCCTTGGACCGCATTGCATTAACCTAGGACCTAGATTACTCGACCAGATGATTATGGTGAACCGACTGTCTTAGCTATTCTCTTTTATCTGTTAAATCCCTTCCTTAATTTCTCTTTTCCTTACTCTCTTAGTTTAGAAATTACATTTTATAAACCCCCAAATTGGTTACTTAGACAAGCCTAATTCAGTCGACAAATTCCTACCTCTCTGTGGATTCGACCCGACTTCCCTAGCTATATTAGTTAGTTAGAACCAGTTGGTTATTTTTGACAGGTACGCGACAGACGTGTCAAATTTTGGCGCCGTTGCCGGGGAGGTGGCGCAATTTTGTTGCTCAAATTAAGTTTGTCTTTTGTCTCAAGGAATTTATTCCTTGAGGCTGATCTCATTTTCTGCAAGTTTTGACAGTTTTGCAGATTAGCTGTTGCTTCGAAGACGTTGTCGACAATATGCCTACGATTATAGAGCCATGTGGTAGATGTGGCGAGGAAGGACATGACCTTTACGAATGTGTAGCAAGTATAGAGCGTGCTCTTGCTTACAAGAAGTACAAGCAAGGGATCCCTTTTTCTCAGCTTTATGAAGAGATAAAGAGCGTCGCTACCCCTTCTACGCCAGTACCACAACCGGTCTCTCCCTCTGCAAGACAAGAAATTGCCGAGTTGAAATCCATCATGATGAGCATGTCACAGAAATCTGATACGGTTATATCGGAATTGAAAGAGCAAGTCGCGCAGTTGACACACGCGACGGATCAAGCCAAGTCTCTTCCAATTTGCGACCCAGTCAGTGCAATGAACCTTCAAAGTGACCCTCCTCATGAAGAAGGCGAGGTTTTGGCAGCTAATGATGACTCAGATGATGATCTAGACGAGTTTTTGCAGGAAATACTTGCTGCGTGTGCAGTAACCACTCGATCGAGCAACTCATCCACTCGATCGAGCGGTTCTAATCATCCAGTCACTCGATCGAGTGACAATGGCGGTCGATCGAGAAGTACAGAACTCCAAGTTGGTCGATCGAGTAACTATGCTGAAGAAAACACTCGATCGAGTGTCAAGACAGTCGATCGAGTGAAATCGAAGAAGAAGCTGGTCGATCGACCAGTAAAAGTACTCAATCCAGTGCATTAAGTGGCGGAATTCCTAATTCAGTATCTAATACCGCTACCGTGTCATCTTCCCCTGCTGTGGAGACGTCACGCATTGATAAGGGTAAAGGAAAGGTTGCGGGACCACTCATCGCTACCAGGGTACCTTTCCCAAGTCGTCTGAAGGACGCAATGGTCGAGCAACAGTACGGTAAGTTCGTGGACATCGTGAAGAACCTCCAGGTAACCGTCCCTTTTTCTGAACTTGTTACTCAGGTACCCACTTACGCTAAGTTTATGAAAGATATCGTGACGCGTAAGAGAAATTTGAGTGAATTTGAGACGATTTCATTTATGGAAGAGTCTAGTAACCTGCTGTTAAATAAGGCCCCTCCAAAAATGAAAGACCCGGGCAGCTTTTCTATTACTTGTGTCATAGGTAATATGGTCATTGATAAGGCCCTTTGCGATTTAGGTGCCAGTGTTAGTGTTATGCCCCTTCCTGTCTGCAAGAAATTGAAGATGAGTCACTTCAAGGTGACTAACATTACCCTACAGATGGCCGATAGATCTGTTAGGAGACCTTTAGGTGTCTTGGAGGATGTGCCTGTGAAAATAGGCAAGCTTTACATCCCAGTAGATTTCATTGTTTTGGATATAGCTGAGGACACCCGGACCCAAATTATTTTAGGAAGATCGTTCCTTTGTACAGCTGGGGCCGTTATTGATGTCAGACAAGGGCGTCTGACTCTTGCAGTAGGGGATGACGCTATCACATTTAGTTTGCCCAAGATTTTTTAGCCCACCCAATGATAGAGGACACTTGTTATTCGGTCGATATCATTGATGAGTCTATTTATGACTTCTGGTCGGGTTCTTTTATGAAGGACCCACTGGAAGCTCTTATGCTTTTTGATGAGTGTGCGGATAGCCCGAGAGGATGATGACGCTGCGTTGGATTTGCTTGTTGATGATTTAGATGAGCATGACGGGGAGCAGGTGGAACAAATGATCAGCACTCTTTGCTCCATTGAGGTAAAGGTACCGGAACGTAAGCCTCTCCCATCTCATCTTAAATATGCTTTTCTAGACGATACAGAGCAGTATCCAGTCATTGTTAGTGCCAAGCTTAGTGATGATCAGCTGACTTCTTTGTTAGCTGTACTTAAGAAAAACAGGAAAGCAATGGGCTATTCACTGGATGATATCACGGGGATTAGTCCCGATATTTGTATGCACAGGATAGAGTGGAGGAGGATCACAAACCTGCAGACAGGTCAGTGTCGGGCTGAACCGGAAGATGCGGGATGTTGTGATGGCCGAGGTAATGAAGGCTGCGGATGCGGTATTATTTATTCTGTAGGTAATTCTAGATGGGTAAGCCCGGTCATGGGTAGTCCCAAAGAAAGGAGGGACAAATCGTAGTTAAGAATGAGAAGAATGAATTGATACCTACCCGAGTAGTGACTGGTTGGCGGATGTGCATAGACTACGACAATGAATGCCGCCACTAAGAAAGATCACTTTCCCCTTCCTTTTATTGATCAAATGGTAGAAAGGTTAGCTTCTCATAAATTTTTCTGCTATTTAGATGGGTATTCAGGGTTCTTTAAGATCCCTATCCACCCAGACGATCAGGCCAAGACTACATTTACCTGTCCTAAGGGCGTTTTTGCGTATCGCAGAATGCCTTTTGGTTTGTGCAATGCCCCTGCCACCTTCCAAAGGTGTATGATGGGGATATTTTCAGAGTATATTGAGTCTATCATGGAAGTTTTTATGGATGACTTTAGTGTATATGGAAGTGATTTTTCTAACTGTCTGTCTAACCTTGAGAAAGTGTTGCAGCGTTTGTATTGAGGTTAATCTTGTCTTTGAATCGGGAGAAGTGCCACTTTATGGTCAACGAGGGAGTTGTCCTAGGGCACTTAGTTTTCGATAGGGGAATAGAAGTTGACAAAGCAAAGGTGGAAGTGATTCAAAGAATTACCACCTCCCGTTAATGTTAAGGGGGTGAGGAGCTTCCTTGGTCACGCTGGCTTTTATCGCCGGTTTATCAAGGATTTCTCCAAAATTGCTAAACCACTTACAGAGCTGTTGCTTAAAGATGCCCCTTTTGTGTTTACTGACGCTTGTCTTTCTGCTTTTAACAGGTTAAAGCAGGCCTTAGTCTCTGCACCGATCATACAGCCTCCCAACTGGGACTTGCCGTTTGAGATCATGTGCGACGCGAGTGACTATGCACTAGGAGCGGTGCTTGGCCAGAGGAAAGACAAAGCCTTGAATGCTATCTACTATGCGAGCCGAACTCTGGATGTGGCTCAAGTGAAGTACACTACCACTGAGAAGGAGCTGTTAGCTGTAGTTTATGCCTTAGAGAAGTTTCGTACTTATTTAGTTGGGTCGAAGTCACTTTTTACCGACCATGCAGCTTTGAGGCATCTCCTTGCAAAGAAGGAGGCTAAACCGCGGCTACTCGAGATGGATACTCCTTCTTCGGAGTTTGACCTGCAGATTAAAGATAAGAAAGGAGCCGAGAACGTTGTAGAAGCGATCACTTGTCGCGACTGATGCGACAAGAAGGGGAAGATTCTCTACCTATTGATGATTCTTTTCCTGACGATACTTTAATTGTTGTTATATCGTCTATTGTTGACCAGGAACCTTGGTATGCGAGATATAGCTAACTTCGTTGTCGGTGGCAAGTCGCGCCCGACCTTTCCCACCAAAGAAAAGAAGCGTTTTACGTATAACGCTAAGCAGTACTTCTAGGATGATCCTTACTTGTTTAAGGAATGTGAAGACGGTCTCTACAGACGGTGTATTCCGCAGTGGGAGACCAAAATAGTCCTGGAAGGCTGTCACTCCTCTTCATACGGTGGTCACCACGGTCCATCGCGCACCGTGGCTAAGGTACTTCATCCGGTTTTACTTGGCCTTCTTTGTTTGCTTGACGCCAAGTCTTTTGTTTCAAACTGTGATGCATGCCAACGATCCGGGAATATTTCGAAGAGACATGAGATGCCACAAAACGGCATCCTAGAGGTTGAGGTTTTCGATGTCCGGGGCATTGATTTCCAAGGACCGTTCCCGTCCAAAGAAAACGTAATGTACATTTTAGTAGTCAGTAGACTATGTGTCAAAATGGGTTGAGGCAATTGCTTCACCTCATTGTGATGGTAAGACCGTGATAAAAATGTTCAAAAAGATCATATTCCCCCGTTTTGGTGTCCCTAGGGTCGTCATTAGTGATGGGGGGATGCATTTTAAGGAAAAGAAACTCACTTCCATACTGTCTAGAGTTGGTGTCCAACACCGGCGTGGTTTGGGGTATCATCCCCAAACTAGTGGTCAGGTAGAGGTCTCTAATCGTGAGCTGAAAGAGATCTTGTCTAAAGTAGTTTCTAAATCACGGAAAGACTGGAGTCTTAAGCTAGATGACACATTATGGGCTTATAGAACTGCCTTTAAGACACCAATTGGTGCATCACCTTATAGGTTAGTTTATGGGAAATCGTGTCACTTACCTGTTGAGCTGGAATGTAAGGCCTGGTGGGCAATTCGTGAGCTTAATTATGATCCTAAACTGTGTGGTCAGAATCGTCTTTTGCAGCTAGATGAATTAGAGGAGTTTAGGCTTAATGCCTATGACAGCTCACGCATTTACAAGGAAAAGACGAAGAGATGGCATGACAAGAGAATCTTACCTCGGGAGTTTCATGTGGGGCAGAAGGTGTTGCTGTTTAATGCCCGGTTGAGACTATTTCCTGGCAAGCTGAAGTCCAGGTTGGACTGGTCCATACACGGTGACAGCTGTTACCAAATTTGGATCCGTGGAGCTTGAAGATTCTGAGGGTCATAGATTCAAGGTGAATGGCCAATATGTGAAGCACTACCATGAGGCGAGTGAAGCGGACAATCGCGTTGAAGTCTTGCACTTCGACGAGCTCGACGCGCCAGTTACTTGATACCAGAAAGGTCGTGCGGGACCTCTTAAACCAGCGCTCTCCGGAGGCGGCCGGACAGTTTATTTGTACTTTTGTTGAACTATTTGTTTTTCTTTAGCTTTACGTTAAACATTAGACGCTGCTTTATGAGCATTTTTTTGTGCTTTCCTTGCTTTTATGCGTTATTTGCAGGTTAAAGTACTCGATCGAGTGCTTTTGTGTTCGATCGAGCACTTTCTGATGCGGCTGCTACTCGATCGAGGGATGATGTCCTCGATCGACCAGATCCCTATCCGTGCTTACTCGAACGAGTGGGTTGCCGCTCGATCGAGCCCTTCCAATACACTGGTTCACTCGATCGAGCTGTTCCAGGCGCTCGATCGAGTAGTTATGACCTCCAGCTGCTGTATTACGTCTATGGAGCTACTACTTGACTTTCTTTGACCTCCCATATTCATGGTCGGTTTGGGGAGGTCCCGCTATATGACGTTTTGTAAGTTTTCCGACTCCAGTTCTCCTTTTCTTTTCAGTTTGCATTTCTTTCCCTATTTTTGGTACAATGAGGGCATTGTACGGTTTGGTTTGGGGAGGTATGCATCCATATTTGTGTCTGCATGTTTCTTGCATTTTTGCTTGCACGTTTATTTAATTCCGCATGCATTGTTGTTTTAATTAATTCCAAAAAAAAAAATCATATAAAATCATAAAATTCAAAAATTTTCAAAATTTTCATGTTTAAATTGAGTCGGAACGTTTGAACATTGACGCTACCTTGAATCCTTACTTGAGCCTGGCATATTCTTGACATTTAGCTGACATGTTTATGTGCATAATCTACGAGTTTTTGTTTCTCTCTTATCTGAACGAATAGACTTGATTCTTTATGTCGGCAAGCTACAATACATTCTGAGGTTAGAGCTTATTAAACTGGTGACATTCATGACCGGTTTCATTTAGGATGTGAGTAGTACTCTCTTTAAGACATGCAACATCAATTTGCATAAGCATGAGTCCAGTCTTCTTAATACCTGTATGCATTCGGTCTGTGGATGGTGACACGTGTTAGGAGAGGCGGTCCCCCTTATTTCATTCTACCCATAAGCCTCACATAGCCAAATTGCCTTTTTGTCCCATCAACTACTTTCTATAATACTTCCTACCCTAGCTGAGCTAGTAACGAGTAGTTCTTGGAATGTTTTATTGCAATATGGTTATTTCATCTGAATTCAGAAGATGGTGGAAGAATTGAAGGGAAAGAAAGAAAAAAATCTGTTGAATTGTTGAAAAAAAATGGAACGAAAAAAAAAACGAGAAAAGAAAGAAAGCGAAAAAAAAGAGACAGAAAAAATTCAAAATGAAAAAAAAAGAGGAAGGAAAAAGAATGAGAATTGCACAATGTTTCACACTCCCATGCTTTATTTATATTTTATGGGGAGTTGACGACCTTTGGTGTTTTGTGAGTTTAGTGCATAATTTTGCACCGTTTCATCTTGCTGTTATGAGTACGAAGTTGGGATGCAGTCTATATTTGGATCCGTTGTTGCTAGCCTAGCTATTAACCCCACATATCCAAATTCATTTTAGCCCCTTCTTACCCATTACCTCACTAACCCAAATGTAAGTCCTCGGCACGTGTCTTGGTCATTAGTATGGTTGGAATGCATATGTACGGTTGTAGAGACTTTATTCATGTTAACTGCATGCATGTTCTTTTAGGTCGAGTTAGGTGAGTGTCTTGCTTCTTCCTATCTTTCACATATATACTCACCTTGTACCTGATTTTGAGTGACGAGCGACCCGCGAGAGTCCGACATCTTTGAGTCTTGCAAGGTCGACGATTCAGTAAGCTTGAAATATTAACTTAACTCGTTTGCACTTTTCAGTTGCCACTTTGTCATTTTGTTGCATTAAATTGGTTCTAGTGGATGATTTGTAGCTGATGCGTTGGTCCCGTTCTATTGTTCACCCTTAGTTGCATTCATATTTGCTTGGGGACAAGCAAAGGTTTGGTTTGGGGAGATTTGATGCGTGTCTTTTATATAAGGTTTTCACCTCATTTTTACACGCATTTCTGTGCTTTTTATGTAGCATCTGGCTACAAATACCCCCGAATATTCTACTTTGGTCCGTTTATTGTGATTTGCAGGAATTGACCGAGGAGGAGCTAAATCAAGCCTTAATTGTCCCAATTGTGCGCATTCATGGGAAATAAGGAGCCGGAGCTTAGAAATCTTACACTTGGAGGACGCATGAGCTGAGTAAAGGAAGAAATTCAAGTCCTGACGTGCCTATATAGCTCGATCGAGTGGTTTATTGCTCGATCGAATGCTTTATACACTCAAGACTGGTCGATCGACCAGTTTTAAGGAGTCGATCGAGGAGGGTCGGCAAGCGATGCTCGATCGAGGGGTAGTTCTAGCTCGATCGAGTGACTTGGCGTTCGATCGAGTAATCTTTCTACTCGATCGAGGGGTTTTCGTGTGCTTTTGGTTTATTTCCGCCTAATCTTTTATGGGCTTTTGTAATCAGTCCATAGATTAGGTTTAAGACAATTTCTCAGTATAAGACTGAGGAGAACATCACGTTACTTGGAGCTCTTCACTACGTACATTTCGACTGTTACTTTTGTCATTGTTCTTTGGATTTCTATTCCCCACCTTGCTACTCGAATTCGGTATTATCTATCTAGTTATTTCTTAATCGTATTTATTGATTTTAATTCCTTTTCTCTCTTTACTTTATAATTGTTCAATCAAATAGATTATTCATCATGTTTAGTTTTAATTGTTTGGTTATTGTAATTGTTAATCCGATGATTATGAGTAGCTAATTCCCTATGCTAAGACTATAGGGGACCCATGATTTGAAGGGAGAGTAATCGATTTACTAGGTTAATGCTAGTGCTGTATTTGTTGTTTAAGTGCTACAAATAATTGTAATTGCCTAATTGAGTCGACGCAATTAGACCCTTATTCTCAGTGGACCTTGACCTGGACCGAAAGGTTGGAAGAGGCAGACTAGTAGCGAACAATAGAGTATTGCAGCGAGGGCGAAAGTTAAACTGTTTACACTTTAGGGTGAATTAAGGACCGAAAGGTGACGTTCGCTACCCCTTGGACCGCATTGCATTAACCTAGGACCTAGATTACTCGACCAGATGATTATGGTGAACCGTCTGTCTTAGCTATTCTCTTTTATCTGTTAAACCCCTTCCTTAATTTCTCTTTTCCTTACTCTCTTAGTTTAGAAATTACATTTTATAAACCCCCAAATTGGTTACTTAGACAAGCCTAATTCAGTCGACAAATTCCTACCTCTCTGTGGATTCGACCCGACTTCCCTAGCTATATTAGTTAGTTAGAACCAGTTGGTTATTTTTGACAGGTACGCGACAGACGTGTCAAGGAGTACGCTGGCGCTCTTCCTTTCGTGGCTGAGGTCCTTTGGCCTAAGAGCTCGAGCCGGCTGCTGTTGAGGACGTCGATGGGTCCTGTGTGGTACTTGGGTGAGCGCTTGGCTCGTCAGTGCTCTCGGGACGTCTTGACAGTTCCCATCGATCCTCCTCGGACGATGTTTAGGGAGCCTTCTGAGGCTGAGAGGGAGACTGACCTGGCTGGCGTCGGTAGCGACACCCTCCTTCTTTCCCATGAGGACTACTCAACGTTTCTCTACGGGAGGTTGGCATACTGGCCGGTTGTGGTAAGTGCTTTACCCTTTTTCATTTTCGATTGTTTGAGCATGTGATGAAAGATCATCAGTTAACGTAAGTCATTTGACCTTACAGGAGGTCGAGGCAGCGGTCATCGAGCCCCCAGAGTACCCTAAGACCCTTGAGTACACCAACACGACGGGGATGACGATGATCTCCAAGCTGCGTGACTTTGACGTGGCGGTGAGAGATGCTGGCCTAGACGAGTGGCAGCATCTTATTCGGAGAGTGAGCCTTCTAGCTCGTGTAGTTTTTGCGTAAGAATGCATTTGCTCAAGTTTGTCCAATCACTAAGAATCTTTCTTTTGAAATGTAGGTTGCGCCATCCCGGTTCGTGGCTTTGTGGAGGGTAGCCAACCGGCTACGGGCTACTACTGTCGAGCCGCTTGCTGGTGGCCGAGGACGTCAGGTATGAACCTTCCGTTTAATTTATTTTTGAATTTTCTAATCTTCCTTTATGTTTGGAGTGATTGACATAAGACAGTTTTGTTGTTTGCAGAGGGAGCGTGAGCTGGAGCGAGAGCTTGCCCAGTCCCGGGAGGAGACGGCTCGCCTGCTGAGGGAGCTTGAGGCCCGCGACGCCGAGGTTGCTGCTCTCGAGGCGAGAGTTGCTGAGCTAGACGGCGACCAGCAGTAGCTTCCGTGTTTCTTCTTGTTTTTTTGGTTGTATTTATGTACATTTATACATTTTAAGACCCACTTTTGGACATTTGGATCTTGTTTTGGGGCTCGAGCCCTCAGTTTCGTGTACATATTCCTTTTTGTTGTATATATGATGGCCTGAGTGCCTTTGCTGTTGGGTTGCTTTGTTCGTACCTGCAGGTTAGCTTTGGACAGGTTTGGTAGATGACGGTTTACGCCGTCATGTTGCCGAAATTTACACCGAAATCACATAGAACATATATTTGTACATATGGGCTAAATTAGCGCAAAACAATGACTCGAAAAAGCAAAAAAAATGACCAGAAATAAAAATGCAAAAAATTCGGCCAGAAATTGCAAATATTTGGTCGGAAATGACCGGACGGTAGGGAGGGTTACCCTATAAAAAAGAAAAAAAGAAAGACTTATAAGTTTGAAGTGGGGAGTGAAATCATTCCCCAAAAAGAAAAAGTAAAAAGAAATGTATAAGTTGGAAAAAGAATAAATTAGATTAAATTGGTGAAATGATTCCCCCAAAAAAAGAAATTAAAAGAAATGTACAAGTGTGCTAAAATGACGAAAATGTCGATATCGTCTCGAGATACGCATCCGCGAAATTAGAAAACACGAAAAATGGCAACCTGTCGTATTTACCAAAATAATAACTCGTATGAATAGGAAATTATTCGTTGAGGAATTTAGGAAAGATCTAACGCGGAAAAATCACAGAAAGGGTGCTGAGGAAGAGGCGCAAAGAAGAGTCGCGTCCTTCAAGAGGCGCGCACTGCTTCGCGCCTGTTCCCCAGTGTGTCCGTTCTGACGTATTTTAGGAAACAACTTTTAGTATAAATAGAGACGTCGATGGAGGTTTTATTCATATAATTCTTCCGTCTTTCTTCGTCTTTTTACACAAATCTCCCAAAATAAGCATACAACATGAATACTCTTGCGATTCATCTAAAAGAATGGACAAATGAGTTCTCCAACGTGGAGAAACACGACATGGGTGCTTATAATTTTGGAGCAATTTTGAGCTTGAAGTTGATCAAGGTAGTCAAACCGTTTCTAGATTCTTGTCTTGACTATTGGGACCCGAATTATCATGTATTTGCCTTTCCTGGAGGCGACATTTGCCCATTTCCTGAGGAGATTGCTGCGATTGGTGGATGGGATCCGGAACATTTGCCTGCTATTCCCTCCACTTCTCAAGGGTATAAGAATAAGTTTAGAGACTTGCTTGGATTGGCCAGAGTTGATGTTGACCGTCTTGTGACTTCTAAAGGAGTGTGAATGTTGGATTTCATCGATCCCTTTATCAATAGGGCTGATCCCACTGTCTCTTATGTCGCGAGGCGAAGGGCATTCGGGTTTTGCCTATTACATGTGTATGTCCTTCAAGGGCATGTTAATGAGGATATGAGAGGCGACCCTCGTCTCTTGAGCTTGATCGAGCAAATGGAGCTGCGCAGGAGCCCAGCTTGTCTGTGTTTAGGAGAGATCCTATTGGGCTTAGATAACAGAAAAGCTAATCGCGACCTACCTTATCTGGGAAGTCCCATTATTTTGCAGGTAACAAGAATTCTCTTCTTTTTTCTCTTTTTTTTCTTTTTTTTTCTTTTTTTTTTAATACCTGTTTCTGGTTGGCCTGGCTTATGGAGCATCTTCGATTGATCGAGCCCCCAGTTTATGTTCCTGCTTATCGTGCTCGCTCAATTGCAATGAGGACTAGGCTTTACATGGTGGACTTCACTCGAGTTTGAAATTACTGGGAGAATAAACTGAAGAGCGAAGATGGCCCCTTAATCAGATGGATCGTACCAGGGTGGCATCTTAAATCTGTCACTGGAGTATCTTCCCTGGATCCTACCCGATCCGTTCGCATTCCCGGCTTGGAGTTTATGGTATGCATTTTCCCGGAGAGGCTGATGAGGTAGGTTGGATTGAAGCAGATGATCCCGAAGCTAGACACTGTCCCGCAGACTGCCGTGGCGCTTACTACTGAGAGGCGAAGAGAATGGGCCATCAAATGGGCTCAGAGGAACATTTGGTTCTTGAATTCTTCTGTCAGTGCTCTATGGGTGTCAGATTCCTATCTGCGGTGGAGAAAAGCTACTACTCCGGAGGAGCGCGAGAGATTGAGGAAGCGTGAACCTGTCGACTACAAGGTTCGCGAGGTGGAAAAGGAGAAGGAGAAGCATCTGACTGAAGGAGAGGAAGAAGCCGGGTTTCGAGTTGTTCATCCTTCGAAGAAACCGAAGACTTCTCCTGCCGTCGAGATGGTGGTCGACAAGAATGGCAAAGCGAGACCACGAAAGAGACCATTGGTTATTAGGTCTGAAGTGACGCAAAAGCGTCCGGCTCGAGGTCGCGACAAGAAATATGACAAAAATGACAAAGGCAAAGGAAAAATGGAAGAATAGCCTAAGTCTTTATTATTATTTATTATTATTATAATTGTAATAAGAAGGTGGGGTTTTTAGAATCCTAGCCTATTTATTTTTATGATGATTTTATTATGTAATGTACTATTATTATTAATGAAATAAAAAGGTTAAATGGTTATGAAACCGTTGTGATTTTCTTTTCATTATTCTTGTCGAATTTCAAATGCATTCGCAAATGTCCCTCTATTTACATTTAAAATAATTAAATGGGTTGTATCCCGTGAAGGATTGCCTACGTATTCATTTAAAAACATGAAATCAAACCCTTGCGCGTAGTTCGAGTAAATGTAAAAGAATAATTGTTCTAAGCAAGAGCTTGTAATGAACTTTAGAAAATAATTAAGCATGAGCTTTACTTACTCCTAAAATGCAATTTAGTTTATTTGATGATATGAGAATGACAAACTGTCAAAGTGCAAGAGCGAGATGACATTAGCTTGATTCAGCTTGGCCAGGGGCCGTTTATTTCGTGCCACAAGAGCTACACGTGAGGTCACGCGAGGCGCGTTTTTGCTCCTATTCTAGGCATTGTAACGTCTCAGTTGGTCAAGGTTTGTTGGGTTGGCAAATTCATTCCCGTCTAGGTCTGTGATCCTAACCGCACCCCCTGGAAGTATGGACTTGAATAGGAAAGGCCCGGCCCAATTGGGTTTGAATTTTCCTCGCGGATCCACAGGTAAAAGAGCCCTAATGGATTTGAGGACCAAGTCTCCCTCCTTGATGTTACTTGGCTTAACCCTTTTGTTGAAGGCTTGTTTGATACGCGCCTGGTATGTTTGCACATTATGTAATGCACGTAACCTTCGTTCATCCAGAAGGATGAGTTCTTCATATCTATCCCTCTTCCACTCGGCTTCTGGATTTGACTTTCGAGTAAAATACGTAAGGATGGTATTTCTAGCTCGACTGGTTGTACGGCTTCTATGCCGTAGGTCAAATAGAAAGGAGTAGCCCCAGTGGGCGTCCTAATGGATGTACGGTATCCCCATAAAGCAAAGGGTATCTTGCTTGGCCAATCTCTATAGTTGTCAATCATTTTCTTGAGAATCGTGACAACATTTTTGTTTGCCACTTCTACCGCGCCATTGGTTTGTGGTCTATATGGCGATGAGTGGTGATGCTTAATTTTGTACTTGGATAGCAATTGTTCAGTCTCAGCTTGGAAATGTGATCCGTTGTCACTGATGATCTCATGTGGGCAACCATATCGACAGATGATATTGGTTTGTATGAACTTTGCCACGTTCTTGGTCATAAGACTGGTGTAGGAAGCTGCTTCTACCCATCCGGCTAGAGTGATTTTACCGATTATGTCAATTCCCCAAGCAGAAAATGGCCAGGGAGATGTCATGGTGTAAAGCAATGAAGGAGGAACATGTTGCACGTTCCCGAAGATTTGGCAATTATGGCAATGTCTCACATACTTAATGCAATAAGATTCCATCGTGGTCCAATAATATCCTAAACGTGTGATTTTCTTTGCCATCATGGGTCCACTCATGTGAGGGCCACATTCTCCATCATGGACTTCTTCCATCACTTTCCGTGCATGTGAATAATCAAGACAACGTAGGATTACACCAAGAGGTGTTCTTTTGTATAACTCTCCTTGCATGAGCACGTATTGGGAAGCTAGCAAGCGGATGGCGCGTTGTCCCCTTTTGTCCATTTCTGGTGGATAGGTGCCATGGAGTTTGAAGTTTAGGATTGCCAGGAACCAAGGCTCTTCTGTAATTTCCTCTTCATTGGTGATTTGGTGCACGTAAGCTGGCTCTGACTGTCGTTCGATGCATAAAGGCATTTCTACCATGTTATCCGGCATATTAATTAAAGATGCGAGTTTTGCAAGAGCATCCGCTAATTGATTTTCTTCTCGAGGTAGATGTAAGTAGGTTACTTGATCGAAGAATTGGGCGACTTGGTCTATTCTGGCTTGATAAGGTGCCAGGCTTTCGCTTCGTATTTTCCAAGATCCCGTAATTTGATTGATGATCAAAGATGAATCCCCATGTACTCGAAGATTCTTGATGCCTAAACTTACTGCCGCTTGCAATCCAATGAGACAGGCTTCGTATTCTGCAGCGTTATTTGTCACCTCGAAGTCGAGTTTGACAGATATTGGTGTATGCTCGCCTTCAGGACAAATAAGCAACACTCCTATTCCAAATCCTCTTAAGTTCGATACCTCATCAAAATAGAGATCCCAGGAGTGTTGGAGTTGTGTCCTCCAGTTAGTGCGGATAACGTCATTGCACATACACTTGTACGGACAAGTGGGAGCTTGTTGGGGTTGGTGTCCTTAACAGTTAGTGCAAGGACTTATAAATCTCTAAAAGGATCAAAGGGCATACTTTTGGTATTATTATCAGTTGATCCACGTTTATCAATATGTCACATGTTAAATTTACGTTATAGTCCTAAATTTAAAGGGTCTTATACGGATATTACCCCACAAGTGGTATCAGAGCAAGGCCACGTAAATTTTCATTGTGATTTTTCATAAAACGATTTGAAACGGTTGTTTTTGCTCGAAAACCGTGCCTTGTTCACACGGCTGAAATTTTTGAAACCGTGACATGTTTTACACGGTTGTTTCATCTTATTTTCGATTTGTTTTTGTGCATATTGTTGTTTTATACGGAGATTATAACAATATGTCAAGTTTTGTCAGATTGTAAAATTGTTCTTATGCGTTTTTGATCAAAATTGCATTTGTTTTGTTTCGTCAAAACAGTTTTCACGAGGGTTTTGTTTTTCAGAAATTTTTGTACTCGATCGAGCATGTTTTTTATCGATCGAGTGGGTTTTCTGTCTTGTTTTTACTCGATCGAGTCCTTGCTGCACTCGATCGACCTCTTTTAAAACCCTGACTGCTCGATCGAGACCTCCTCGTACTCGATCGAACAGTGTTGCTAATAAAAGTACTCGATCGACCTCCAGTTTAGTCGATCGAGCACTTTCTGTTTGGCAATCCCCTCGATCGACTAGCGTTCATCGATCGAGCTCTTTTATTCCTCGATCGAGCACTTATGTCCCTGGATCGAGTGATTTTTGGTCCGCGACTTTGAAAATTTATTCTTTTGTTTTAAATTTTCTTTTGGCCTTAATATGTACTTTATACGGATATTGTACACTCGCTATGATTGTGAAACGGTTCACACACGTACCATTAAGTTATTTTAAAGCGTATTTAAAGTAACGGATTGTATTAGATTAAAATTAAATTGATAGAAGCGGTTTTATCACATGAATTTTAATCATTAAAAGGTGGTTTGGATAATTTAACATAATTACGGAATTATGTCACGAATAAATTTAATTTAGTTGATGCATTTTCTTTTATCGTTCATTTGAATGCTGTGAATGCTTTATATTACGTATTTATTTATTTTACAAACGGTTGTAACTTAGTGTGGCCTTAGTAGAACGTGTTACCGTAATGATGGAACACGGTCTTGGTTGTATTTTGAGATCTCGTATCTCCGTTTTGGATTTTTCACTTGTAATTACAGTTTTTAAATTAGAATGTAAATAGGTTTATATTTTGTAATTTTAATTGTAATTTTTGAGAAGACCAAAGATGGAGACCGGATGCTCACTCCCGCTACATGGATCAAGATGGAACATCAAGACAAGCTTCTCGGGTCCAACGGTGGATTCCAAAGTTGTTTTATGTTCTTTTTATTAGGATAGGCCACACTAGGAATTTTTTTACGTATTGCATTCATTTATTTATTTTATCGTAATGATAGTATGCATCATATTCTGCCTAAAAACAAAACCACCTAATAATTGCATGAAAACTGACACATATAGAGGTCACGAGTTAGTTTTCTTTGACATTCTTATGTCACATGATTTTAAGCCATCACCCAAATTAATTCATTCACGCAGACGCTAGTTATTCGTTCACTTAAAATGAATTAAAATTAAGTTGATGGGATCTTCCTCGTATAAACCAAAATTGAGAACGGTCTTTATAGGTCAAACTCCAATGAGTCCCTTCTTCGTCGGTAGGCATAATATGACCCCTTCTACGTCGGGTAAGTTGGAACCGATTGACCTATTTTATCTCAACACTATGGTCACTCGTACGATCCTGTGATCATGGTGGACTATAGATAGGATTTACAGAAATCTATCGACCGAGTGTTCTTACGGAAGAATTAGCTAAACAGTTGGCTTATCAATTTACGGAAATTGAGTCTTGGGATCACTTGTATCATTCTTGAGGAAGATCAATTATGCAAGTGCTTGAGTCTACACGTTAAAATACATTTTAAATAGACTTAAATCGCCTCGATGAGTTGCTTATTTCGTTTTGTTTGTCTTTCTTTTCAGTGTAGATCACGAATTTTTAAACTGCGAATAACAAATGGCTGGTTCTACTGATAACCCAATGCCAAGTGCCACATTGGACCGTGAGTCCTGGCTTCGGATCTTCATGAATCAGATGAATCACCCACTCGATCAAGAATGATGGATCAAACTTCGCGAATTGGGAGGCGGCATTACGGAATGCTTGCCACCGCCGACGGAAGCTCAAATATCTATTAGAGCCCATCCCGGCAAAACCCAGTCCCACGGCTAGAGAGCTGCTGAAATCACCAAGTTTAATGATTTCTGTATGGAAGCGGGTGCGATTAAAAACGTACTCATTTTTGCAATGGAACCCAATTTGCAGAAACGCTTCATAGCCCATGGTGCGAACAAGATTTTCACCACGCTCACCAAGGAACTCTCGAAAGCACCGAGAATCGTGACCTATGAGCATACCACTCGCTTCTTTGATGCGAGACTCGAAAGGGCCAACTAGTTAGCCCACACATTCTCAGCATGATTGAGAATGTCGAGAAGCTGGAGACCTTTGATTGTAAGATCAGCGAGAACATTGTGATCGACCGCATGCTTCACTCACTCCACGATGGTTTTTCGCAATTTAGAGCGAATTACTATATGAATGATTTGAAGAAAAGTCCCCATGAATTGCACTCCCTTCTCGTACAGACCGAGAAGGACATGGAGTTCAGTGGGGCTTGAAACAGATGTTCTCGTTGTGACAAACAAGGGGAAAGGTAAGGGCAAAGCTCGAGCAAACCTAGCGATAGGTAAACCGAAGTTCAAGAAGTCGGGTTCAGGTAAGAGTGGGCCTGGTGAGTCGAGCACCTCATCAGGCGCGACAAAGAGCAAGAATGAAAACATGGAATGCCATCATTGCCACAAGACTGGGCATTGGAGGCGTACATGTCCTGTTTATCATGAGGACTTAAAGGCAGGTCGTGTTAAACCTGTTGGTATGTCTTCTTCTTCTTCTACTTTTATTCATATGATTGAGATTAACCACGCAAGTTACGGAACTTGGGTACTTGATACTGGTTGTGGTTCTCATCTGTGTAATCATGTGCAGGGGCTCCGAAACATCGAACCCCTCGTAAAGGGTGAGGTGGACCTGCGTGTCGGGAATGGAGCACGAGTGGCTGCCGTCTCGAGGGGAACATACGTGATCCAGCTTCCTAGCGGATTTGAGTTATTTTTATATAATCGCTATTATGTACCCATCTTTCGAAAAACATTATTTCGGTTTACGCACTTGACAAACTTGGTTTTTCATTTGTAATAAAGAATAATACTTTCATTTTCTCTTTACACGATATGATTTATGGCAAGGCAGTCTCCATGAACGGAATTTATGTTTTAGATCAGACCACCGAAATATTACACGTAATAAATAAAAAGTTAAAGGTTGGTGACAAAGATCAAACGTATCTATGGCACTGCCGTTTGGGACACATTAATGAGAAACGCGTAAAATAGCTCATCAAGAATGGAGCTATCTCGGCCTTTGATTTTCAATCATTTGGCACGTGTGAATCATGTCTCATCGGTAAGATGACTCGTATTTCCTTCAAAGGTGTTGGAATGCGCGTTGCAGACCTATTAGGACTCATACACACGGATGTATGTGGACCTATGTCAATCACCGCACGAGAAGGCTATAGGTATTTCATCACTTTCACGGACGATTTAAGTAGATATGGCTATGTCTACTTAATGAAGCACAAAAGTGAATCCTTTGAGAAATTCAAGGAATACTAGAATAGGGTACAGAACCTATTAGGTAGAAAGATTAAAACACTACGTTCGGATCGTGGTGGCGAGTATCTTTCTCACGAGATTGATCAACACCTCAAAGACTGTGGGATTGCCCTACGCTTAACTCCACCGGAACACCTCGGTTGAATGGTGTGTCCGAACGGAGAAATCGAACACTACTTGATATGGTTCGATCCATGATGAGTCACACCGTGTTGCCTCGACTCATTGTGGGGTTATGCTCTTCTGTCACCGCTCTAATACTTAACCGAAGTCCGTCTAAAGTCATGACAAGACTCCATATGAACTATGGAAGGGAACAGTCCCTAACTTGTCCTTTATACGGGTTTGGGACTGCGAGGCTTATGTCAAGTGGAGACACGAGGATAAGCTCGGCCCGCGATCGGTCAAGACATACTTTATAGGTTATCCTAAAGGAACACTTGGTCATTACTTCTATTCGCCAACCGAACAACGTGTTTTTGTTGCGGCTAGTGCGACATTCTTAGAGAAGGAATTTCTCGAGAATGCAAAGAGTGATAGAACCTTCGACCTGTCGAAGATTCCAGAACCAAATACCGAGCAACTATTAGAGGAACCAATTCCTTCAATCCCGGCTGCGGTGAATATTCCCGAGGAACCTAGGAGGTCGGGAAGAGTCTCTATTCCTCCGCATGATACATTGGTATGGTCGAGGAACATGACATAGATGACGTTCTACTCTTAACGAGTAGTGAACCCGCAACCTATAAAGGTGCCATGACTAGTTCTGACTCAAAGCTATGGCTTGAGGCCATGCAATCCGAGATGGACTCTATGTATGAGAACAACGTAGGGGATCTTGTTGACTTACCTGCTAAGGTTCGTCCCCTTCAATGCAAATGGCTTTACAAGATAAAGCATTCTGTGGAAGGTCAGCAAGATATCTACAAAGCACGACTAGTTGCTAAAGGTTTCACCCAAGTGCCAGGTTTGCACTACGATGAAATTTTCGCACCCGTAGTCATGCTGCGTTCCATTCGGATTATCTTAGCGATTGCCGCTTTTCATGACTATGAAATTTGGCAAACGGCTTTTTGGAGGAAGAGTTGTACATGGTACAACCCAAAGGTTTCATCGATCCAGAACATCCTAAGAAAGTGTGCAAGCTTAAGCGTTCCATTTATGGACTTAAGCAAGCATCTCGGAGTTGGAATCATCGCTTCGACCAAGTGATTAAAGAAAATGGATTTACTCGATCGGTCGAGGAACCATGTCTATATATCAAGTCGAGTGGGAGCAAGATTGTCTTCCTAATATTGTATGTTGACGACATACTCCTGATTGGGAATGACATACCTCGCTTAACTTCGGTGAAAGTATGGTTGAAAAACCATTTCCAGATGAAAGATCTGGGTGAGGCACAAAGAATTCTGGGCATCCGTATCTATCGAGATAGATCACGACGGATGTTATCTCTCAGTCAGGAGTCTTACATAGACAAAGTCCTAGAGAGATTCAGCATGACTAACTCCAAGAAGGGGTTTCTTCCTATGGCTCCGGGGGTGCATTTGAGCAAGTCTCGGTCACCGAGAGACACCGGAAGAGAAAGAGCGCATGACACGGATTCCTTATGCCTCGGCTATAGGATCAATCATGTATGCCATGATATGCACACGTCCGGACGTGGCATATGCATTGAGTATGACAAGTCGATTCCAACAAAGATCCGGGTGAATCACATTGGCTGGCTGTCAAGAACATTCGTAAGTACCTACGGAGGACTAAAGATTGGGCATTGACTTATGGAGGCCCTCAAAAGCTATGCGCAACCGGTTACGCAAATGCTAGCTTCGAAACGGATCGAGATGACTCGAAATCTCAGTCTGGATTCATATTTACTCTTAATGGCGCTGCATCACCGGAAGAGTTCCAAACAAATCATTTACAAAGATTCTACGACCGAGTCCGAGTACTATGCCGCGTCTGAAGCTACAAAGGAAGCGATATGGATGCGTCAATTCTTACATGGGCTATCTGTAGTGCCTAGTTCGAATGACCCAATCACCATCTATTGCGACAATAGTGGTGCCATCTTCCAAGCTAAGGAGCCAAAGTCTAGCAACAAGTCTAGACATGTACAACGGAAAGCTCATCTAATCCGAGATTACGTGGAGCAAAAGGAAGTAGTGATAGAAAAGATTGCTACAGATGATAACATAGCAGATCCTCTCACTAACCATTACGACAAGATAAGCATGAAGGGCACGTTAATTCCATGGGAATTAAACGTGTTCCTAAGTTGTAGTACTCTTTTATGGATTAGATTCATTCGCTTTTGTACTCTATACGACATCATCGTTTTGATATTTTATATATATTTTGTTTTTCATGTGGATTTGTACGACAAATTTTGAACACCACAAAGTGAACTGAACAAACATTATATTTTTGGTCCTTAATTGCCCACATGAGCTGATAACTCTGGCAATTATTTTGTGACGTTGGTTGATGGTGGGTTCAACGAGCCATAAGTCAACCGGTTGGCTGACCAATCACAGAGGCGATTTATACGGATATTTCGTAGGACACAATTGTGACATCGACGTGGAGTCCTAAATGTTTTATAACATTCGCTGCCCGGTTGTGGATAGGACCTCCATGGTGATCCTAAGAGTCGATTCTTTTGACTATCGACTGTCTCTTGAGACTACGGCAGATTTTGGGTGACTTTGGTTTCTTTCTCACGGTCATCCGTAACAGGGGGCCAAGTAGATTTTTTCTGGGTCATTTCATGCTGTGCTTAGATCGGAAGGAGTCGAGTTGAAGGAAATATTCAGCCTTTATCGTGTACTCGATATTTCTCGGGGCCACTCAAGGAGTCAGAATCGAAATGCATGGCCATGCTCGGATACGGATTCGTTTTATCAATTAAGTTACTCTCTAGTCGGGGAAACCACTCTAGATACAGATCGATTGTAAAATACGACCTTTGCGGATCCGGATCTGCAAATTGTTTTACATTGAGTGGGAGAAATTTTTAAATGAATATGAGAATCGGTTATCGCACATACACTTGTACGGACAAGTGGGAGTTTGTTGAGCCGTGTGTCCTCCGAGTTAGTGCGGATAACGTCATTGCACATACACTTGTACGGACAAGTGGGAGCTTGTTGGGGTTGGTGTCCTTAACAGTTAGTGCAAGGACTTATAAATCTCTAAAAGGATCAAAGGGCATACTTTTGGTATTATTATCAGTTGATCCACGTTTATCAATAACGGTTGGCTTGCTAGATAAGTTTGACGTTATTGTCATACAGATGGCGGTGATCAACTGGTCCCTAAAAGTCACACCTATAGGATACGTTTGAGAGATGTGACAGTATGAAAATACTGTCATGTAGATGCCAAAATTGACTAACCAGTTAGTCCGAGTTATTTGACTAATAATAAGTCAAAATGTGATGTTGAGATATGTTATTTAATACGGATTAAATAATAATGGCTAAGACGAATTAAGCAGTTAATTCGTAAATTGAATGTAAGCGTTTTATATTTAATTAAATGTATATTGAAAATTAATTATACAATATTGTCTTTGTCGGACATGTATTAATACTTCAACTAATACGTGTTATTAGTCGATGTATTAATAACCGATAACCGATGACAGTTTATAATAAAAACCCGTCATATACATTTTAGCATTTGGCGAACTGGACCTCGAGCTAAAAGTAAGAGGAAGTGGAAGCCCACTTCCCCATGAGGGCTCTCGGATTTGGCCGAAATAGGAGAACAAAAGGGAGGGCCTTCTCCTTCCAGTTAACCTAATCATCATTAGTGAAAGACAATTTCATTTTACAGAAAACTAGGGTTTTGGAGATCATTTCTCTCTGAAACCTAGATCTCACATCGGAAAAACCTCACAACAGCTTTCTCAATATTGCAAGTCAATTAGAAAGCATTTCTAGCACAAGGGCATAGTCTCAGACGGTCTTGGGTGCAACAATTAGGAGGAAATCTCTGTTGATTTCTGTTCTTTACGCCGCACTACAAAGGACCCGAGGTTGATTCTTAATCCTTTTTGCTTCTTTGTTGTTTTTCGTTTATGACAATATTTCACATGTTAAATTTACGTTATAGTCCTAAATTTAAAGGGTCTTATACGGATATTACCCCACAAGGAGTCTATATCCGTTTGGAGTATATCCTCATCCGGAAATGACAAGGTGTCTATCGTTTGTGTATCATTGATGGGATTTTCTGCGAAGAATTCGGCAACGGCGCGCCCTTTTATGACTTTCAAAGGTATATCCTTGAGATCGAACTCTGAGAGCATTAAGGTCCATCTCGCTAGACGTCCATTGAAAACGGGTTTCTCGAAGAGGTATTTGACAGGATCTATTTTGGAGAATATTTTGACGGAGTAGCTAAGCATGTAATGGCGTAGCTTCTTCGTTGCCCACACAAGAGCGAGGCATGTCTTCTCGAGTGGCGTGTATTTGCACTCGTACTCCAAGAACTTCTTACTAAGGTAGTAGATGGCGTTTTCTTCTTTTCCTACAGTTTGAGCTATAGCATGGCGCCCATGGCCATTTCAGTTACCGTGAGATATAAACCAAGAGGTTGATCTCGTTGAGGTGGCATGAGCACTAGCGGTTTGGCTAGTATTTCCTTGATTCGATCGAAAGACTTCTGACAGTCATCATCCCACACGGCGTGATCTGTTTTCTTTAACTTCTTGAATATAGGTTCGCAGATCATGGTGAGTTTCGATATGAATCGACTTATGTATTGTACCTTGCCTAGAAATCCCCTAACTTCTTTCTCCGTTTGAGGTTGCGGCATTTTGATTAAATCTTTGATCTTTGAAGGGTCTATTTCTATACCTCGTTGGCTAACGACGTATCCCAGGAGTTTTCCAGATGTTACTCCGAATGCGCATTTTTGAGGATTGAGCCTCATGTTGTACTTCCGTAGCCTTGAGAAGAATTTGCGAAGGTTCACAATATCTCCCTCTCTTTCCTTGGACTTGACAATCATGTCGTCTACGTATACCACAACTTCTTTATGCATCATGTCATATAAGAGTGTAGTTGCGGTGCGTTGGTATGTAGCTCCGGCGCTGATTAACCCAAACGGCATGACCGTGTAGCAATAGGTTCCCCGTTGAGTGGCGAAGGCAGTCTTATGCATGTCTTCTAAGGCCATCTTGATCGGTTATATCTCGCGTATCCGTCCATGAAGGATAGCAACGTGTGATCTGCCGTATTGTCTACTAATATGTCGATATGTGGTAGAGGAAAGTCATATTTAGGACTTGCTTTGTTTAAGTCTCTAAAATCAACACAAACACAGATTCTCCCATCCTTTTTGGGTACGGGTACTATGTTAGCTACCCAGTCTGAGTACTCGGAAACTTTGATGAACCCGGCTTTGAATTGTTTATCGACCACTTCTTTGATCTTGAGAGCCCATTCTGTCCTCATTCATCGAAGCTTATGTTTCACGGGTTTGAAACCTGGTTTGATTGGGATTCTATGCTCTGCAATTTCCCAGTCGATCCCTGACATATCTTTGTAGGACCAAGCAAAAACATCCTTGAACTCGTGTAGGAGGTCTATGAAACTGGCCCTTTCGGTGGGGCTCAAGGTTGTCCCTATCCTAAGTTCTTGGGGTTCTAGTTCAGTTCCTACGTTAATGGGTTCAGTATTTTCTATCACTGGTCCCCCTTTCCCCCCTTGTAGTATTTATTTGGCTATGTAGGGAGGTATTTGGATTGAGTCCGGGTCTGGGTCATTCTCATTATCATCGTAAATGACACGTCTGTCGCGTACCTGTCAAAAATACCAACTGGCTCTAACTAATATAGCTAGGGAAGTCGGGTCGAATCAACAGAGAGGTAGGAAATTGTCGGCTAAAACTAGGTTCGTCAAGGTAACCAAATTGGGGGTTTATAAATGTGATTTCTAAATTAAGAGAAGGGAGAAGAGAAATAAAAGAGAGATAATAACAGATAGAGGAAAATAGCTAAGACAAATTGTTCACCATAATCATCCGGTCGAGTAATCTAGGTCTCAGGTCAATGCAAATACGGTCTAAGGGGTAGCGAATGTCACCTTTCGGTCCTTAATTCACCCTAAAGTGTAAACAGCTTAACTTTCGTCCTCACTGCAATACTCTATTGTTCGCTACTAGTCTACCTTTTTCAACCTTTCGGTCCAGGTCAAGGATCACTAGGAATTATAGGTCTAATTGCGTCGACTCAATTAGAAAGATACAGTTAATTGTAGCATTTAACCAACAGAGACAAGACCAAAGATTAACCTAATAAATCGATTACTCTCCCTTCATATTACGGATCCCCTATAGCCTTAGCATAAGAAAATTAGCTACTCAGAACCATTGAATTATCAGTAACAACGAACAAATAATTAAAACTAGATATAATGATAAAATTGACAACAATTCGATTGAAGCAATGATAACAATTCAGAAGAAGGGAAGAATTAAAAGCAATAATGAAATTAAGAGTAACATTAGATCGAAAATACCAATCGTATCCCAAATCCGAGTAGCAAAAGTAAAAGAAGGACAAAATCCAAAGAACAGTGACAGAAATAGAGTCAAACTAACGTGTGTGTGGAAGAGATGAGTAACGTAGTTACTCTTCTCCAGTCTTATACTAGAAAATCATCCTAAAACCTAATCTATGGACTAATTACAAAAGCCCATAATATGATTAGGCGGAAATCAACTAAAACACACGAAACCCCTCGATCGAGCAGGAATAATCTACTCGATCGAACAATATCATCACCAAATCACTCGATCGAGTGAGAACAAACCTCTCGATCGAGCACCCCTTGCAAAAACTCCTCGACGTACTCCTTACACTGCTCGATCGAGCAGTCTTGAGTATATAGAGCATTCGATCGAGCAAAGAACCAATCGATCGAGCTATATGGGCACGTTAAACTTGAGATGCTTCCCGAATCTAGCTCACGCGTCTTCCAAGTGTTGGATTTCCAAGCTCCGGCTCCTTATCCTCCATGAATGCGTACAATTGGGACAATTAAAGCTCGATTTAGCTCCTCTTCGGTCAATTCCTGCAAAATACAATAAACGGACCAAAGTAGAATATTCGGGGTATTTGTAGCCACCGCTACATAAAAATACGTAAATGCGTGTAAAAATGAGGTATAAACCTTATATAAAAGACACGCATCAAATCTCCCCAAACCAAACCTTTGCTTGTCCCCAAGCAAATATGAATGCAAACTAAGGGTGAACAATGGAACGGGACCAACGCATCGGCTACAAATCATCCACTAGAACCAATTTAATGCGATAACATGACAAAGTGGCAGTGAAAAGTGCAAACGAGTTAAATTAATGTTTCAAACTTACTGAACCGTCGACCTTGCAAGACTCAAAAGATATCGGACTCTCACGGGTCGCTCGTCACTCAAAATCAGGCACAAGGTGAGTATATATGTGAAATATAGGAAGAAATCAGACACTCACCTAACTCGACCTATAAGAACATGCATGCAGTTAACATGAGTAAAGTCTCTATAACCGTACATATGCATTCCAACCATACTAATGACCAAGACACGTGCCGAGGACTTACATTTGGGTAAGTGAGGTAACGGGTAAGAAGGGGCTAAAATGAATTTGGATATGTGGGGTTAGTAGCCAAGCTAGCAACAACGAATCCAAATATAGACTGCATCCCAACTTCGTACTCATGACAGCAAGATAAAACGGTGCAAAATTATGCACTAACTCACAAAACACCAAAAATCGTCAACTCCCCATAAAGTATAGATAAGACATGGGAGTGTGAATCATTGTACAATTCACATTCTTTTTCATTTTTGATTTTTTTTCTTTTTCCATTTTTTCTTTCTTTTTTCTTTCCGCTTTTTTTTTTCGTTCTCTCCTTTTTTTTTCAATTCAACATTTTTCCTTTCTTTTTTTTTTCTTTCTTTCCCTTCAATTCTCCCACCATCTTCTGAAATCAGATAAAATAACCATATTGCAATAAAACATTCCAAGAACTACTCGTTACTAGCTCAGCTAGGGTTGGAAGTATTATAGAAAGTAGTTGATAGGACAAAAGGGCAATTTGGCTATGCGAGGCTCATGGGTAGAGTGAAATAAAGGGGACTGCCTCTCCTAACACGTGTCACCATCCACAGACTGAATGCATACAGGTATTAAGAAGACTAGACTCATGCCTATGAAAATTGATGTTACATGTCTTAAAGAGAGTACTACTCACATCCTAAATGAAACCGGTCATGAATGTCACCAGTTTAATAAGCTCTAACCTCAGAATGTAATGTAGCTTGCCGACATAATGAATCAAGTCTATTCGTTCAGATAAAGAAGAAACAAAAACTCGTAGATTATGCACATGACCACGCCAACTAAATGTCAAGAATATGCAGGGCTCAGGTAAGGGTTCAAAGTAGCGTCAATGTTCAAACGTTCCGACCCAAAATTAAACATGAAATTTGAAAATTTTTGTAAATTTTGTATGATTTTTTTTTTGAAGTGAAACAAACAACAATGCATGCGGAAGTAATAAACATGGAAGCAAAAATGCAAGAAAAAATGCAGACACAGATATGGATGCATACCTCCCCAAACCAAACCGTACAATGCCCTCATTGTACCAAAAATAGGGAAGGAAATGCAAAATGAAAGGAGAAGGAGAAGTGGAGTCGGAAAACTTACAAAACGTCATAAGGAGGTACCTCCCCAAACCGACCATGAACATGGGAGGTCAAAGAAAGTCAAGCAGTAGCTCCATAGACGTAAAACAATAGCTGGAAGTCAAAACCATTCGATCGAGCACTTGGAACAGCTCGATCGAATGAACTGCTGCATTGGAAGGGCTCAATCGAATGAAAAACCACTCGATCGAGTAGGAGCGAGTCAGGTTCTGGTCGATCGAGGAGAATATCACTCGATCGAGTGATAGCTGCCTCAGAAAGTTCTCGATCGAACACAAAATCATTCGATCGAGTACTTTGACCTGCAAAACACGCATAAAAAGCAAGAAAACAACGTAGGAAGTTCATAAAACCGCGTCTAAAGTTCAACGTAAGGCTAAAGAAAAATAAATAGTTCAATCAAGTACGATAAAACACCGATCCGGGCCTCCCGGAGAGCGCTGGTTTAAGAGGTCCCGCACGACCTTTCTCGGCATCAATTAATCGGCGCGTCGAGCTCGTCGAAGCGCAAGACTTCAACTCGATTATCCCTTGATCGCCTGGTGGTAATGCTTCACATATTGACCATTCACCTTGAATCTGCGCCCCTCGGAATCTTCAAGCTCCACAGATCCAAATTTGGTAACAGCTGTCACCGTATAAGGACCACTCCATCTAGACTTCAGCTTGCCAGGAAATAGTCTCAGCCGGGCATTAAACAACAGCACCTTTTGCCCAACATGGAACTCCCGAGGTAGGATTCTCTTATCATGCCATCTCTTTGTCTTTTCCTTGTAAATGCGCGAGCTGTCATAGGCATTAAGCCTAAACTCCTCCAATTCATCTAGCTGCAAAAGACGATTCTGACCACACAACTTAGGATCATAATTAAGCTCTCGAATTGCCTACCAGGCCTTACATTCCAATTCAACAGGTAAATGACACGATTTCCCATAAACTAACCTATAAGGTGATGTACCAATTGGTGTCTTAAAGGCAGTTCTATAAGCCCATAATGTATCATCTAGCTTAAGACTACAGTCCTTCCGTGATTTAGAAACTACCTTAGACAAGATCTCTTTCAACTCGCGATTAGAGACCTCTACCTGACCACTAGTTTGGGGATGACACCCCAAACCACGCCGGTGTTGGACACCAACTCTAGACAGTATGGAAGTGAGTTTCTTTTCCTTAAAATGCATCCCCCCATCACTAATGACGACCCTAGGGACACCAAAACGGGGGAATATGATCTTTTTGAACATCTTTATCACGGTCTTAGCATCACAATGCGGTGAAGCAATTGCCTCAACCCATTTTGACACATAGTCTACAGCTACTAAGATGTACCTGTTACCTTTACTGGATGGGAACGGTCCTTGGAAATCAATGCCCCAGACATCGAAAACCTCAACCTCTAGGATGCCGTTTTGTGGCATCTCATGTCTCTTTGAAATGTTCCTTGATCGTTGGCAAGCATCACAAGCTGAAACCAAAGACTTAGCGTCCGCAAACAAAGAAGGCCAGTAAAAACCAGACTGAAGTACCTTAGCCACGGTGCGCGATGGACCGTGGTGACCACCATATGAAGAGGAGTGACAGCCTTCTAGGACTATTTTGGTCTCCCACTGCGGAATACACCGTCTGTAGAGACCGTCTGCACATTCCTTAAACAAGTAAGGATCATCCCAAAAGTACTGCTTAGCGTTGTACAGAAAACGCTTCTTTTGTTGATGAGATAGGTCAGGCGGAAGCTTGCCACTGACAACGAAGTTAGCTATATCTGCATACCAAGGTTCTTGTTTAACAATAGACGATATAATAGCAATTAAAGTATCGTCAGGAAAAGAATCATCAATGGGTAAAGAATCTTCCCCTTCTTGTCGCATCAGTCGCGACAAGTGATCAGCTACAACGTTCTCAGCTCCTTTCTTATCCTTGATCTGCAAATCAAACTCCTGAAGAAGGAGTATCCATCTCAGTAGCCGTGGTTTGGCCTCCTTCTTAGCAAGGAGGTGCCTCAAAGCTGCATGGTTAGTAAAAACAGTGACTTCTGACCGAACTAAATAAGTACGAAACTTCTCTAAGGCATAAACTATAGCTAACAGCTCCTTCTCAGTGGTAGTGTACTTCACTTGAGCCTCATCCAGAGTTCGGCTCGCATAATAGATAGCATTCAAGGCTTTGTCTTTCCTCTGGCCAAGCACCGCACCTAGTGCATAGTCACTCGCATCACACATGACCTCAAACGGCAAGTCCCAATTGGGAGGCTGTATGATCGGCGCAGAGACTAAAGCCTGCTTTAACCTGTTAAAAGCAGAAAGACAAGCATCAGTGAACACAAAATGGGCATCCTTAAGTAGCAAATGTGTAAGTGGTTTAGCAATTTTGGAGAAATCCTTGATAAACTGGCGATAAAAGCCGGCGTGACCAAGGAAGCTCCTCACCCCCTTAACATTAACAGGAGGTGGTAATTGCTGGATCACTTCCACCTTTGCTTTATCAACTTCTATTCCCCTATCAGAAAGTAAGTGCCTTAAGACAACTCCCTCGTTGACCATAAAGTGGCACTTCTCCCGATTCAGCAAGGTTAACCTCAATACAAATACGCAACACTTTCTCAAGGTTAGACAGACAAATCAGGAAAAATCACTTCCATATACACCGAAATCATCCATAAAACTTCCATGATAGACTCAATATACTCTGAAAATATCCCCATCATACACCTTTGGAAGGTGGCGGGGGCATTGCACAAACCAAAAGGCATTCGTGCGGTACGCAAAAACGCCCTTAGGACGGTAAATGTAGTCTTAGCTTGATCGTGCAGGGTGGATAGGGATCCGAAAGAACCACGAATACCCGTCTAAATAGCAGAAAAATTTATGAGAAGCTAACCTTTCTACCATTTGATCAATAAAAGGAAGGGGAAAGTGATCTTTCTTAGTGGCGGCATTCAAATTGTCTCGTAGTCTATGCACATCCGCCAACCGATTACAACTCGAGTAGGTATTAATTCATTCTTCTCATTCTTAACTACGATTGTCCCTCCTTTCTTCGGGACCTCCCGCACTTGACTCACCCATCTAGAATTACCGACGAATAAATAATACCGCATCCAGCAGCTTCATTACCTCACCGTCACGACATCTTGCATCTTCCGGTTCAGCCGGCGCCGACCACCCGTCTGCAAGGTTTGTGATCCTCCTCCAACTCTATCCTGTGCATACAAATATCGGGACTAATCCCCGTGATATCGTCCGATGAATAGCCCATTGCTTTCTGTTTTTCTTAAATACAACTAACAAAGAGGTCACCGATCATCACTAAGCTTGGCACTAACAATGACTGGATATTGCTCTGTATCGTCTAAGAAAGCATATTTAAGATGAGAAGGAGAGGCTTACGTTCCGGTACCTTTACCTCAATGGAGCAAAGAGTGCTAATCATTTGTTCCACCTGTTCTCCCTCATGCTCATCTAAATCATCAACAAGCAAATCCAACGCAGCATCATCGTCGTCCTGGGCTATCTCGCACACTCATCAAAAAGCATAAGAGCTTCTAGTGGGTCCTTCATAAAAGAACCCGACCAGAAGTCATAAATAGACTCATCAATGACATCGACCGAATAACAAGTGTCCTCTATCATTGGGCGAGCTAAAGTCTTGGGCGGATCAACGTGATAGCGTCATCCCCTATCGCAAGAGTCGACGCCCTTGTCGACATCGATAATGACCCAATTGTGTGAAAGGAATGGTCTTCCTAAGATAATTTTGGTCCGAGTGTCCTCGGCTATATCCAAAACAATGAAATCTACTTTGGGATGTAAAGCTTGCCTATTTTCACGAGCACGTCCTCTAAGACACCTAAGGGCCTCCTAACAGATCTATCGGCCATCTGTAGGGTAATGTTAGTCACTTTGAAATGACTCATCTTCGATTTCTTGCAGACAGGAAGGGGCATGACACCGACACGGCACCTAAATCGCAAAGGGCCTTATCAATAATCATATTACCTATGACACGGGTAATAGAAATACTTTGCTGGTCTTTCATTTTTGGAGGGCCTTATTCAACAAAGAAAATTACTAGACTCTTCCATAAATGAAATTGTCTCAAATTCACTCAAATTTCTCTTACGCGTCACAATATCTTTCATGAACTTAGCGTAAGTGGGTACCCGAGTAACAAGTTCGGAAAAGGGACAAGCATTACGGAGGTTCTTCACGATGTCCACAAACTTACCGTATTGTTGCTCGATCTTTGCGTCCTTCAGACGACTTGGGAAGGGTACCCTGGTAGCGATGAGTGGCCCTGCAACCTTTTCTTTACCCTTGTCATTGCGTGACATCTCCACAAAGAGGGGAAGATGACACGGTGGCGGTATTAGATAGTAAATTAGGATCCCCGCCACTTAAAGTACTGGATCGAGTACTTTTATCAATCGATCGACTAATTGCTTTTCCTGTTTCACTCGATCGACCATGTTTGTCACTCGATCGAGTGATTTCTTCAGCGTAGTTACTCGATCGAGTAAGGTTGTCGCTCGATCGACCAACTTGGAATTCTGCGCTTCTCGATCGACCACCATTTTCACTCGATCGAGTGATAGGATGGTTAGAACCGCTCGATCGAGTAGAAAAGTCACTCGATCGAGTGGTTACAGCACACGCAGCAAGTATTTCCTTCAAAAACTCATCTATATCATCATCCGAGTTATCATCAGCTATCAAAACCTCGTCTTCTTCATGAATAAGGTCATTTTGAAAATTCACTGCACTGACTGGGTCACAAACTGGAAGAAGCTTGGCTTGGTCTGTCGCGAGTGTTAATTGCGCGACTTGTTCTTTCAATTCCGATATAACCGTTTCAGATTGCCGTGACATACTCATCATTATGGATTTTAACTCGACAATTTCTTCGTTTGCGAAAGGAGGAATCGGTAGCGAGTCAAGGCGTGGAAGGGGCAGAGACGCTCTTTATCTCTTCATATATCTGAGAGAAAGGAACCCCTTGCTTGTACTTCTTATAAGCAAGGGCGCGCTCTACACTTGTCATACATTCATAAAGGTCGTGCCCTTCCTCGCCACATCTACCACATGGCTCTATATGCTCTGTAATCGTAGGCATCTTGGCAAATAAACTTCCAAAGCAACAACTAACCTGCAAAACTAATCAAATCTTTGCAGAAATGAGATCCGCCTCAAGGAATAAATTCCTTGAGACGAGGGACAAACTTAATTAAAACATCAAAAATGCACCACCTCCCCGGCAACGGCGCCAAAATTTGACACGTCTGTCGCGTACCTGTCAAAAATACCAACTGGCTCTAACTAATATAGCTAGGGAAGTCGGGTCGAATCCACAGAGAGGTAGGAAATTGTCGGCTAAAACTAGGTTCATCAAGGTAACCAAATTGGGGGTTTATAAATGTGATTTCTAAACTAAGAGACGGGAGAAGAGAAATAAAAGAGAGATAATAACAGATAGGGGAAAATAGCTAAGACAAACGGTTCACCATAATCATCTGGTCGAGTAATCTAGGTCTCAGGTCAATGCAAATACGGTCTAAGGGGTAGCGAATGTCACCTTTCGGTCCTTAATTCACCCTAAAGTGTAAACAGCTTAACTTTCGTCCTCACTGCAATACTCTATTGTTCGCTACTAGTCTACCTTTTCCAACCTTTCGGTCCAGGTCAAGGATCACTAGGAATTATAGGTCTAATTGCGTCCACTCAATTAGAAAGATACAGTTAATTGTAGCATTTAACCAACAGAGACAGTACCAACATTAACCTAATAAATCCCCTATAGCCTTAGCATAAGAAAATTAGCTACTCATAACCATTGAATTATCAGTAACAACGAACAAATAATTAAAACTAGACATAATGATAAAACTGACAACAATTCGATTGAAGCAATGATAACATTTCAGAAGAAGGGAAGAATTAAAAGCAATAATGAAATTAAGAATAACATTAGATCGAAAATACCAATCGTATCCCAAATCCGAGTAGCAAAAGTAAAAGAAGGGCAAAATCCAAAGAACAGTGACAGAAATAGAGTCAAACTAACGTGTGTGTGGAAGAGATGAGTAACGTAGTTACTCTTCTCCAGTCTTATACTAGAAAATCATCCTAAAACCTAATCTATGGACTAATTACAAAAGCCCATAATATGATTAGGCGGAAATCAACTAAAACACACGAAACCCCTCGATCGAGCAGGAATAATCTACTCGATCGAACAATATCATCACCAAATCACTCGATCGAGTGAGAACAAACCTCTCGATCGAGCACCCCTTGCAAAAACTCCTCGACGTACTCCTTACACTGCTCGATCGAGCAGTCTTGAGTATATAGAGCATTCGATCGAGCAAAGAACCACTCGATCGAGCTATATGGGCACGTTAAACTTGAGATGCTTCCCGAATCTAGCTCACGCGTCTTCCAAGTGTTGGATTTCCAAGCTCCGGCTCCTTATCCTCCATGAATGCGTACAATTGGGACAATTAAAGCTCGATTTAGCTCCTCTTCGGTCAATTCCTGCAAAATACAATAAACGGACCAAAGTAGAATATTCGGGGGTATTTGTAGCCAGCTGCTACATAAAAATACAGAAATGCGTGTAAAAATGAGGTATAAACCTTATATAAAAGACACGCATCAGTAAACAGAATTGCATTCAAGATAACACGGAGAGTAAGCAGAACCTGATTTATTCATATTAAGATTTGAGAAAAGTTTAAACAAAGAAGCCATCTAATCTTTGGTCAGTGGCGGTAAAGGGACAGCGGTTAGGGCATTTCCCGAACTACTATTGCTATTAGACACTAGGCTAGGAGAAACGAGCGGAGTGAGAATGACGACAGGAGGAGACTCTCTAGGAACTTCTCTAGACTCCGACTCTAACTCTGACTCGAATTCATCGTCTTCTGGTTCTCCTTTGAACATCTCTTCTTCTCCAGTAGTGAGCTTGAAGAGTCTTCCTTGATTGTTTGTCCACTTGATCGATTTTCTCCATCCTTTCTGCTGATTGGTGTTTGTTTCTGTGATTAACGCGGTAGGGTTGAAGTGATCCTCTTGAAGTATCATGGTAATGATCTCATCTATGATGCTTTCGGCGCTCTTGATTAAGGGAAGATCCTGGAGGTAGACATCTTCCTCGTTATCCGTCCATATCCCGTTGATCACCTCTTCTTTTGGGGAGATAAGATGTGAGTAATCTAAGTTAGATTCATCACTTGGGATCATCAGAACTCCAAGAGGATTATGAGTGTTGCTAGGCTTACCTCCAGGAGGTATTGGTAGGCGACCGTCTTCAATCATATCTTGAAGTACATTTTTCAGTTTGTAGCATTTCTCTGTAACGTGTCCCTTACCTTTATGGTATTCGCAGTACGAATTCTCATCCCAGAATTTGGATTTCTTATCTAGTTCGGGTGTAGGGCCTATGGGTTGAAGTTTTCCCAGCTTCATCAACCTTTTCAGAGCGTTGGAATATGTGTCCCCTAGATTTGTGAATTTCCTTGGAGGGGTACTCTTCTTAGATGGCTCGAGGAGGTTAACTTCATCAGTCTTGCTAGTAGAGCTGTAAGAACGACTTGTTGAGCCTTGATATCCACGACCTATCGTTTTGGACAAGAGCCCTTTACGAATGTCATCTTCGATCCTTGTCCCTAGTACGGTCAAGTCTTTGAAAGTTTTGATGTTTTGATACCTCAAATGATTTGCATAGATGGGCTTTATGTTGTCCACGAATTTCTCCACGAGGGTGGCTTCATCCGGGCGTTCAACAAGTTGAGTACTAGTCTTCCTCCACCGACTTAGGAAATCGGTGAAACCTTCTTTGTCATTGATACCCGTCGTTGTGAGTACCAAAAATAAGATTTATAATTCCTATTAAAACTAACCTAGGCTAGTGGTAACAGGGTCGAACCACAGAGAGGCGGGGGAGTTATAGTTGCTTTTATTTTAGTCTATCGGTAACAATTGTGGGGGTTTTGATATGGAAAGAATCTAAGTCTAAATGCGAAAATAAAAGAGCAAATAACAAAAATAGATGTAAACTAATGATAAAAAGGAGCTAGGATGATCGGGTCACTACAGCTATGATTGCACACAAGTCTAGGTAAGTCTCGAAATACAGTCGTGGGTGATGGGGAAAACAAGTCCTCTCGGTCCATGTTAATTAGTAGCTACCTCTCGGCCTATGCTACTAATCCCTAAGTCTCATTAATACTAACTCTCGTTCTTGATTAATGAATCCTAATGCAAACTAAATTACATTATCTCTCGATCTTAGCAATTTAGCCGTCTTAATTCGTTAATTTAAGTCCTTCCCTATCTTTCGATCTACGGGTTGGTCAAAACTAAGCATCTAACAAGTCTCCGCTAGGTCTCATTGATAGATACTGCACTTAACGATTCAAACGAAGCAAAACAAACACGAAGTCAGTCGATCGACCAGCTACCCCATCGATCGACCAAGCGACTCGATCGATCGACCACTACTACCCCGATCGATCGACCAAGCCCTAATCCGAGGGTCTCCTATTCGTATGCCATCTTCGCTAAGTTCGCCTACATCCTAGCAAAGGTATTTAGCTAGACATAAAGGAATTAATAACGAAAACTAAATTGATCACAAGCATAGAGAATTGCATAATTGAAATATTGAATGGATAAACTCGCATAAAACTATAACTAGGGCTTTGGGATTCTATCTAGCAAGAATAAATCTAACAAAGCAAAACGTAAATAAAAGAATGGTAATTACAAGAAGCAAAAGGCAAGAATTGAATCCGTAGCAAAGAACTTTATTAAAGAACCAATTTGATAAAGTAAACTAATGTAGCGAATGAATTCGATATCAACTAAGCTAATGAATGAATTGTATCTCGTAATGAATGATAAAATCGGATGTCGAGGTTACGTTATATAGCAATCTCACGTAACATTATTCCTAAACCTAATATATATTGGGCTTCCTTATTCTCGATCTTTTATTTTGCGTCAGACCCGTTGTTCAGTCGATCGACCATAAGCATCAGTCGATCGACTAAGTAGCAGCGAACAGTAGCTACTGGAACCCGTGGGGTGGTCGATCGACCACTTGGACCATCGATCGACCAAGAGTGCTTTGTCTGAAATAGCATTCGACGATTCCTGCAGCGCGCACCGATCTTAAAACAGCTGCCATTTCTTCGTTACTTGGTCAAATCAAGCGTTCTACACGGCGTTGGAAAGCTAAGAGGATAAGCTTTCACCTCCAATTGGAATCACTCGATTATCAGGTCTAGAACTCGAGATATAGCCATCTGAAGCAGCCTGCAATGTCGAGAAGTGCTTCTTTGCTTCTTAAACTCGTACGCATCCTTGCTTTTGCTATCTTTAGGCCTTGAAACGCACACCAAGCTCATCCCTCGAGTCAATACTCCATGTCAAATGCAATGCTAAGTACTTAGGGACGGATTCGGCTTATTTCCCACTGAAATCTTCATATTCCTACAAAATCACAAGAAAAGGAAGAAATACACGAAACAAGGGAAATAGTAGCATAAACTACTTAATTGAGCCCTGAAATGCGTGTAAAATAGGGTGTAAAACATCATATAAATGACACGCATCAAACTTCCCCAAACCAAACCCTTGCTTGTCCCCAAGCAAGAACTAGACTCGATCCTAAAACCTAATGGAACGAGTTCAATCTCAGAGCGAAATGCAACCTGTCAAGCCTAAACCAATTTAATGCAATAACCAACAATCAATTAGCAATGTGAATCATGCAAACGAGTTATGAAGTCGTTAAAAACTGCTGAACCGTCAACTGTAGAGACTTATCAAATTGGACTCTCACGGGTCGCTCATATCACTCAATAAACACAGGTGAATATATGTAAGATAGAAAGAATTAATTTTGTAGTGACTCTCACCTAACTACGACCTATGTAGACATGCCAGCAATAAAAAAATGAAAATAATCTCTATGACCGTACATATGCATTCCAACCAACAAAAGACCAATGACACATGCCGAGGTATAAATATGGGATATGTGAGGTATGGGTAAGAAGAGGCAAAACATTTATGGGAATGTGGAGGTATAGGCGGCCAAGCTAGTACCTAAACAAAACCATATGACAACATCCAACTTCTTGCTCAAAATCAACAATCAAACCCGGTGCTAATTATCAAGCACAAATCTCGCAACTTCCATAAAAGTCAACTCCCCGAAGAATATAGATGATAACATGGGAGTGAAAATCACCAAATCATAATAATTGAAACATGTGATTTTTCTTTCTTTTCCTCGGGATGCAGTCGATCGACCATGTGGAGCAGTCGATCGACTGCTTCTACAGCACTCGTCTCTTTTTTCTTTTCTTTCTTTTTTCTTTTTCAATTCTATTTTTTTCTTTCTTTCCTTCCTTTTTCTTTCATCTTCCCAACATCATCTCAAATTGAGCATATAACCAAATTTGCAAAAAAACATTCCCACAAATACAAGTACTAGCTCGGATAAGGTAGGCTAATTTTAGACTGTAGTTTATGGGACAAAAGAGGCTAAATTTGGCTATGAGGGGTTCATGGGCAAAATAAGAAAAGGGAAACCTCTACCACATGTGTCAACAAACCACAGACCGAATGCATACAGGTATTAAGCAGATTAAGTTCATATTTATGCATATTGATGTAACATGTCTCATAAGGAGTAACTACTCACAATCCTAGATAAACTAGTCATGAATGACACCAGTTATAAGGCTCTAAATCTCAGAATATGATGTAGTTTGCCAATTTTCAAAGTCAAGTCTCAAGTTCAGCAAATAAAATAACGAAAACTCGTAGACTATGCATATATGATTCTACTAATAACATGTCAATTAGCAAGGCTCAGGCAAAAACAGATGCAAAATGCAATGTCATCATTGAAATACTACCGTTTCGACTCAACCTACATGCTAAAATAAACGTGCCTTTTTGTGGAATTTTTTTGAAATTTTTTCAATTTTTTTTTTTGAATTTTGTGTATATAAGAGAAATGAAATAAAACAATGCAAAACAAAATTAAACGTGAATGCAAACAAATGAAATGCGACGAAAAACCCTTCCCCAAACCAAATCGCACAATGTCCCCATTGTGCAAAATCATGTAATGAAGAAATGAGAAATGGGAATTTGCGTTAAATTAAACAAACAATACATGAAGTGGAAATCGGGAACTCACAAGACTTTAAGCGCAGAAAAAAGGAAACCTCCCCAAACCAGCGTGAGCTAGGAGGTTTCAGTAGCCAGCAGTGCTACCAATAGGTACCTGAAAAGACAAACAAAAGATACCGCGTGTAAAACCGAGAAAACAATAATGAAGCGGCAATTATGTGCAAAAATAAAAACAGAAGAAATCAGAAATTAAGCGGAGAATAAAGTGAAGGGAATACTCCCTTGACTCCGCAAATCGACCAAACACAGCAGGGGAGTGATCGAAAACAGGTACATCAGCTCTGGGCGGTCGATCGACCACATCACTCAGTCGATCGACCAGAGTGAACAGGAACAGAAGCTCCTGGATATCGCAGCTCAGTCGATCGACCATACTGGCCAGTCGATCGACTGAAAAACCTGCTGTAACTTTCTGATTTCCTCGAATTAGCTCAATAACTTGAGCTAATATGGTCTATAAACCTGTAAAAACACATAATATGGCGCCCAAAATTGCGCAAAACCCAAAGTAACAGTCTAAAGTTTATAGAAAATCCTAAACAAACCAAACTAAGCGAAGTTTCGCGCACACGAAAAACGATAAAAGGTCTAAAAGCAATAAAATAGATCAACGGAAACTGAAAAATCTCCGACCAAGGCTTCGCCTACATGAAGTAGCTTCCGCAGTGCTCATCTCGTGTGGACTCCACTCTACTCCAACTGGGATGCTCAATGGATCATCTCTAGCATCTTCCCAAGCATGGCCATCATCTAGCTTCTCACACTCGAGATCTGACTCCGAGACTTTGATTGGCTCCTTCTTCTTGGGCTCCTCATCTGGCTCCTCGTCAGTTGCATAGCTCAGACATCCCAAACCGCCTCTCTGAACAATGGGCTCCTTCACAGCTGGAGCAATGAGCGGTTCTTCCTTCCCCAAACCAGTTCCTGCAACAGTCAAAACAGAAGAATTTTCCTCCAATTTGCTCCCAATCTGGGGCGGAGGTGTCATAACAGGAATAGGTACATGCAAGGAAGAAGGAGTGTCAGAAAGCACGAAATAAGACTTCTTTTCAGAAATCATATTACAGGTCATGGGCCACATGGGGTCTTTCTTCCTAGGGGACTGGGCAAACATAATAGAATGCTTCCCTACCTTAAATTTCAAAGTTCTTTCTCCTACATCAATTATTGCACCAAAGATGTGCAAAAACGGTCTTCCCAAAATAATTGGGGTGTTGACATCTTCAGGAATATCCAAAATAACAAAGTCAACAGGAAAAAAGAACTTTTCAATTTGAACAGGCACATTCTCTAAGACCCCTACTTGGCCGAATCGCTGAACGGTCACCATTTGCACAAATCATGTCAGTAATGGCAAATCTAGTCAATCCCAACTTCTTAGCCAGACTCAAAGGCATAACGCTGACACTAGCCCCTAAATCACATAATGCCTTCTCAATTGAGAAGGTACCAATATTACAAGGGACTGAAAAACTACCCGGTCGATACGGTTTATGAGTAGCGAGTGAGTTAAGTACGAACTAGACTCTTCGATTAAATGCACCGACTCCACCACATTCAAAGACCTCTTCTTAGCTAGCAATTGTTTCATGAATTTCGTATATGCAGGTATTTGATTAACTAGCTCTAAGAAAGGAATTTGCACGTTAAGACTACGCACGACATCTTTAAATTTATCGAATGTTACCTCATCTTTGGTCGGCACCAGTCTTTCCGGATAAGGAGTCTGTCGAAGTAGCTTTTCCTCTCCTCTCTAGGTCTCTCACACCGCATCGATGGACTTAGTCTGAAAATCTACCACTTTCTCCTTGTTGTAACTTGCCCCTTCTTCGACCGTCTCGAGATATGAACCATTAATCTTTGTCGGGTCATATTTCGGACTGGGACCGACCCATCAAGCATTCGGGTCTTGCCTCAATAAATTCGGAGTCGTCTCATCCCGAAACAAGAAATCCCTCAAGTTATCCGGCATTGGAGGACGAATTGGCTCATCATCGCGAAGATCATCGGTCGATCGACCGGTGTGGTCGGTCGATCGGCTGATTTCTTCTTTTCCAGAATGAACAGAGAGATCAGAAGGTATCACTGAGGATCGCGGAGTGGTCGATCGACTAGGTGATGCGGTCGATCGACCGGAATCGCTGTTGTCCGTCTTTTTCTCGCTCTTTTTCTTCTTTCCTTTTCCAACAGCTTTCTTAGGTTCATCGAGAGCGGACCCACTCCTCAGCGTCATTGCATGTACGGTCTCAATACGCTGATTCAGAGAGTGAAACTGACTCGGTATCTCAGCTGCATTTTGATCCAATGTTGCAATATGAGATATCAGCTTCGCGATTAAGACCTGATTCGCCGCATTGTTTTTCTGTACCTCCACCATAAGCGGTTTGCACCGGACTCGTCAACTCTGCAACTTCGTTTTTCAACTCTTGCTGTGACGGAGTGGATGGTGGTGGGGCTTCATTTGGAGGCTCATATGGTTGATGCGGTGAAGTAGGAGCGTAATTATACGAATTGTCGAGCTGAAGTTGATGAAAAGCGATCATCTTCTCCTTAGGGTGCCCGCATGCATCAGGTGTGTGTCCCGCTCCGCCGCATCTCCCACAAAACGGAACCTGCTGCTCCTGAGAATGGAACATGTGTGGATCCTTCTGAAGTGCTGCAGATAGGACCTGTAGGACCTAACAAAACAACACTAAAGAAGATGGTAAGAACTGCCTCAAGGTACTCAGTTTTCCCTTGAGGCGAAAAAATAGACTAAAATGAAAAACAACTACAACTAGCGCTGCCTCCCCGGCAACGGCGCCAAAATTTGATACCCGTCGTTGTGAGTACCAAAAATAAGATTTATAATTCCTATTAAAACTAACCTAGGCTAGTGGTAACAGGGTCGAACCACAGAGAGACGGGGGAGTTATAGTTGCTTTTATTTTAGTCTATCGGTAACAATTGTGGGGGTTTTGATATGGAAAGAATCTAAGTCTAAATGCGAAAATAAAAGAGCAAATAACAAAAATAGATGTAAACTAATGATAAAAAGGAGCTAGGATGATCGGGTCACTACAGCTACGATGGCACACAAGTCTAGGTAAGTCTCGAAATACAGTCGTGGGTGATGGGGAAAACAAGTCCTCTCGGTCCATGTTAATTAGTAGCTACCTCTCGGCCTATGCTACTAATCCCTAAGTCTCATTAATACTAACTCTCGTTCTTGATTAATGAATCCTAATGCAAACTAAATTACATTATCTCTCGATCTTAGCAATTTAGCCGTCTTAATTCGTTAATTTAAGTCCTTCCCTATCTTTCGATCTACGGGTTGGTCAAAACTAAGCATCTAACAAGTCTCCGCTAGGTCTCATTGATAGATACTGCACTTAACGATTCAAACGAAGCAAAACAAACACGAAGTCAGTCGATCGACCAGCTACCCCAGTCGACCGACCAAGCGACTCGATCGATCGACCACTACCGATCGATCGACCAAGCCCTAATCCGAGGGTCTCCTATTCGTATGCCATCTTCGCTAAGTTCGCCTACATCCTAGCAAAGGTATTTAGCTAGACATAAAGGAATTAATAACGAAAACTAAATTGATCACAAGCATAGAGAATTGCATAATTGAAATATTGAATGGATAAACTCGCATAAAACTATAACTAGGGCTTTGGGATTCTATCTAGCAAGAATAAATCTAACAAAGCAAAACTGTAAATAAAAGAATGGTAATTACCGAAGCAAAAGGCAAGAATTGAATCCGTAGCAAAGAACTTTATTAAAGAACCAATTTGATAAAGTAAACTAATGTAGCGAATGAATTCCGATATCAACTAAGCTAATGAATGAATTGTATCTCAGAACTGAATGATAAAAACTGGATGTCAGGTTACGTTATATAGCAATCTCACGTAACATTATTCCTAAACCTAATATATATTGGGCTTCCTTATTCTCGATCTTTTATTTTGCGTCAGACCCGTTGTTCAGTCGATCGACCATAAGCATCAGTCGATCGACTAAGTAGCAGCGAACAGTAGCTACTGGAACCCGTGGGGTGGTCGATCGACCACTTGGACCAGTCGATCGACCAAGAGTGCTGTACAGAATAGCATTCTGACGATTCCTGCAGCGCGCACCGATCTTAAAAAAGCTGCCATTTCTTCGTTACTTGGTCAAATCAAGCGTTCTACACGGCGTTGGAAAGCTAAGAGGATAAGCTTTCACCTCCAATTGGAATCACTCGATTATCAGGTCTAGAACTCGAGATATAGCCATCTGAAGCAGCCTGCAATGTCGAGAAGTGCTTCTTTGCTTCTTAAACTCGTACGCATCCTTGCTTTTGCTATCTTTAGGCCTTGAAACGCACACCAAGCTCATCCCTCGAGTCAATACTCCATGTCAAATGCAATGCTAAGTACTTAGGGACGGATTCGGCTTATTTCCCACTGAAATCTTCATATTCCTACAAAATCACAAGAAAAGGAAGAAATACACGAAACAAGGGAAATAGTAGCATAAACTACTTAATTGAGCTCTGAAATGCGTGTAAAATAGGGTGTAAAACATCATATAAATGACACGCATCAGTCATTTTGGGTAAGAACCTCTAAAGTGCGCATGTTGATTTTGATTTTAGCATTATCCGCATATTGTTTAGCAAACTCGATTGCGGCATCGTCCCAAGTAGCGATTTTCTTGTGTTCTAGCGAGTAGAACCATTGTTTTGGAATGGTGTCAAGATATGAAGGAAAGATCCTTAAGAGCATCTCAGGTTTAATGCCTTTTATAGACATGTAATCCTTAAAGGCACGGATATGGTTCAAAGGGTTTTCGTGCCCCTTGAATTTCGGGATATCCGTCATGTTGAAGTTGGTTGGCAATTTGGAACTCACAGCCTCATACTTGCGATTGTTCTCCCTGTAAATGTCATCCCCTTTGAGATACATCAATTGTTCCTCCAAGTATTGGAGTCGTTTCTCAGCTGCAGTCATACCTATGGGAGGGTTTTCGTCACCGAAGTTGTTCACGAAGTCATCGGCTATTTCACTTTCTCGAGGAGGCATCCTCGTTTCTACGGCATATATTCGGCCCTCGACACTACTACAAATGAGCACTTGGGCCACGACTAAATCCGTGGCACAAGTGTTAAATTTCTGTGGCTAAATCATTTGGCCACGGGAATACCTTCCGTGACGCAAGTGGCCGTGGCAAAGAGATAGCCACGGGAAAAACAAGAACGTGGCTATTATTAAATTTTTGGCTACGGATTCTCTTGTGGCTAATAACTCCCGTGGCCAAAAAAATTTCCGTGGCCAACAAATAATTCCCGTGGCAAAAAATATATATGAAAATTAAATAAATAAAATGTTAAATAATTTTTTTTTCACGATCGATATTTTATCATATATGGAATAATGACAATCTCGGTACTGGTTTCGCTAATTAACTCGATTCACTTGAATCATTCTTTGGTTTCACCGGTTATGCATTCGCGCGCATCAAAGAGGCTTCCCAGGAGGTCACCCATCCCAACACTACTCCCACCTGAGCACGCTTAACTGTAGAGTTCTTTTGATGTGCTACCGAAACTGAAAGTTAACTTTGTTGATATAATTAGTACTTTGAATCCTTTAAGTTTATTTTTTTTTCTTTCAAAATTTACTTTTAGTACTATTTAATTACAAAAATGTTACATGATTTACGAATTTTTGCGGAAAAAACATTATTTTGGCCAAAACAATCAAATTTTCGATGTTGCCCTCCCAACTAATGATTTTGACATCATTTTTTTGCCCAAGTTAGCAAAACCATTTTCTCTAAAAAGAAAACTTAATCGTGTTTTCCTAACATTTTTTTTTTATTTCTTTAGTTTATCGACATTCTTATTTTCATTTCTCTTGTACTCATTTTTTCGTATATTTTTTATGCAAATGCTATTGTATGACTGTCGTACATACGATATGAAAAATTAATCCTTTTTTTGTAAAATAAGATCACTTTTTATAACTTAAGATCTTTTTTCCCCCAAGTTGGTCACTATTAACCAACAACTAGTCACTTTTTACTCAATAAACACGAAAAACACTTCCGTACAACAAAATCACTTATTTTCTTAAACTGATTTCTCTTTGTTATGATTTATCGTTTTTTTCTCAAATGTTTCACATTATTTGCACATGTGACTTTAAATTATTATAATTTCTATATTTTCCCTGTGATGTGGTCATTTTCAATTGAAATAATTTCTCCATATTGAATTTTGGGTAAATTGATAAAAACTACCAACTTTAGTCATCTTTTTCATAATCAATACCAACATAATCAGTAATTAGTAATCACTACCAAAATATTAACTTTTTTTCTACGATAGGTATCAAGTCGCCTTCTTACTCTAATTTTTTTCCTACTTTAAAGATGTTTTCATTTAAGAGAGGGATTTTGGAAGTGGGTGAATGGAGATTTGTACTTGAATGATGGCTTTTTGGAAATTTTCAAGTAGGTTAAAATTAGATTTTCAGGCGACTTAGTACCGATCGTAGAAAAAAGTTAATATTTTGGTATCGATTACTAATTATTGATTATGTTGGTGCTGATTATGAAAAGAAGTCATTATATTTGTAATGTTTATCAATTAACACTTGAATTTTTTATATTGATAATTTTTCCGATATGTTTTTTTCTTAATTGATTTGTGGAAGATCATTTTTTTTTTCAATTCTCAGCGCACTTATTTTATTTAATCAATTTTGTAATCTAATTGTCGTTTTTTTTTCACTCCTCAAAAAAAATTTCCCAAAGTTTTTTTTCTCATCAAGTTAAATTTTATATCAAATTCAAATTTTTCTATAAATACCTTACAAATAAAGTTGTAAACAATTCTGAATGAACCAATTTGACAATATGTTAATTTTAGATTTATCAAAGATAGATGATAAATAACTTATTTATTTAATTTTATATCCTATATCTTTAAATATGATACGATCATTTAAGATTGTTATTCAAGATTATAATGTTTTAATTAAAAAATTAAAAGAAATTCACGACTCTAATAAACAGAATTATATTTTAAAACAAATTTCTTAAATTACAAATGTTTTGAAAAACCTGCAAAAAGTAATTGTGATTTCTAAAAGAATAAAAAAATTTAGTCGATAAACTTTTCTTTGCTTGCATATAAGTTTATAAAATTTTAAAATTTCTTATTAAAGTAAATAAAATAATAAAAAAATATTAATTAAATAAACCAAAGTGTGTGCAAATTTTTTTATTTAAATACATTTTCAAATTATTTATATTTGATTAAATTTCTTTTACATTTTAAGTTTGCCTTAACATAAAAATATCTTAATTTAAGTCGGAAAAGATACTCGCCACGGGAGTTTGTTAGTTCGTGGCTAATTTTTTTTTTGCCACGGAACAATTCATGGCTAATTAAATTTTCGTCACGGGTGTGACATAGTTCGTGACTAAAATGATTATTTGCCATGGGTGTAGCCTATTTCGTGGCGCAAGTGACTTTTTGCCACGAAAAAAGTTATCCCGCGGCATAAAAGTTTTTCCAAAAAAATGAATAAATTTTTCCCGTGGCTAAGCAGAGTTTAGCCACGAATTATAAATTCTCGTGGCATAATTCGTGGCGCAAGTGACAATTTGTTGTAGTGCGATGGTCCTAGTTAACTTTAGTGTAGTTGTAGGAGTGGACTCGAAGTGAGGTTTTGAAATGGGTTTTGAGGCCTGAATTTTGACTTGACAATTGGACAGAGTTCCGGCTTGTTTTGCGCTAATGTTAGGCCCAATTTCGAAATTTTGTATTTTAAAGAAGGATTTCGTTTTTACAAAAATCATCATGGTTTCGTTTAGAAAATGGTGATCACATATGGTACAAGCATTATAAGGGATGCTTTGTGCATTTAAAAGGGTTTTGGTTTAAATGGTGGGTTGCCATACCGAACAATCAAACCCGAAGTCTGTGGAGAGGCTCGTACCTAACAAGAGTAAGGCCGATTCCTAGTCCATTTCCCAAGTAGTGAAAGTCCTTGATACAAACAAGAATAAGTACCATGGTATGGTTGACGTCAATCGCTATCCATCCTTAGGCCCAAATAAGAATTAGGACCATTTAGACGGGATTATTGGTCGAATGGGTTGGGTTGGGCCTAGGAAGGCCGATTAAAACGATCTAGGAAGACCGAGTTATGAAAACCGACAATTGTCTTGTACAAACTATTCCCAAACCTTGTTCAAGTTTCACCCTTTTGGCTATACGTAAGTGTATTATCCCCAGCGGAGTCGCCAAACTGTGGACAATGGGCCCACGGGGGCGCTTGGGAAAGAACACGCGTTTGCATTTGTGGAGTCGCCAACAATTTATTGTGGAAAATTGGAAACCGTTCAAATACCTCGTGCCATGTCAAGACACAAAGTAGTGAAATGAACACCAAGAACTCGTTACCCTTAGCATTCTATGTCTAGAATGACTCTCGTGGATGCCAATGAACACGGTTGTTCACAAAGATCTGGAGTAAGGGGTCAGGGTACGTATTAGGAACTCTTTTGATCGAACACCTAATCCCGCCCGCCTCGATAGCTGCCTCTACTAATGATTAGGGAAGTTATCTATACTCGATATATTGTCGATTATATGCATGCAATGCAACATTCAACGCTTTAATCCTAACATGTGAAGAATTAGACTAAGTCGGTGAACACGTAATTTATCATACAATTGAGTCGAATCGGGATTTAAATTGATTACATGTGAAGGCATACAAGTGATACAATAAAGAAATACAATAATAATACAATAATGAAAATTACAATAATTACATTGGATTAAATGATTTATGTCGAAAATACTTCTAAAACGGATAATTTGTGAAAGAAATAAATAAACAAATTAACGAACAGGAATTAAGGGAGATAATACGAATAGTAGTTAATTAATACGTAAGCTAAAACTAGGTCAAGGCAAAACGGGAGTTCAGAGACAGAAATCAACCAGGAACAGGCGCAACAGAGCTGCGCCCTCTGGAAGAGGCGCAGCAGTTGTTGCGTCTGTTCCTTGGCTCAGTTCTGGCCGTGAAGCCGGAATTGCAAATCGTTAATGTTCATTGGTGATTTTAAGGCTTGATTATGCTATTTGACTCGGGTGAAAGTGATTAGTAGTTTATTTACATGCGATTAAAGGTCATGAAAGCAATAAACATGGATGAAACCGATTAATACGAATTAATTACAAGATTAAAAAGGGTTAATTAGCGAATTAATGAACTAAACGAACTAATTAGGTTAAATATGATGAATTAATGATGAACTAATGATAAATATGGTAATAAACAAGTAAGAATATATCAAAGGTCGAATTCCAGAAACTCAATATGAATGAATCGAATTTCTACAACCCGCAAATATTGGTTATTTGGGATTTGAGTCGGGATTTAATGATGAATTATATGTTAATGATGATGAACAATATGTTAAATTACCGCGTGGATGAAATAAGAACAAACAAAGACGAAAGAAAACAAAAGAACGAAACAACAGAGGGCGAAGGAAGAAGAAGAGAAGCAAGAACGGCGGCAACCTCAGGAAGAGGCACAGCAAATGCTGCGTCCTTTCCAAGAGGCGCAGCAATTGCTGCGTCCCTTCTCGACGTCTGTCTACTGTTAATCCTAAAAAGGGATTTAAACAAAGGGTTTTAGAAATCGGTTTTACTTGTATTATCGACATAAATCTTACATTATGATTACAACAATAAAGAACAATAAATAAAAGAGAGATTTACACCCTCAAACTTACATGTTTGACGAAACGAGATGAACTAAGTTTACGATTAGTGATGCTCGACTCGAATGTAGACGAAAGTGCCCTCGTAAGAGGAAAAAAGACTAAGATTGATTAAGTTGATTATGGTGGAGTTGGTCAAATTGGTCGGTCATGCAAAATGAGGCTAGTACTCAGAAAGATCCGAGCTTAAGTGGTCGAATGTTCAAGCACGTAGACGCCAAAAAGTAAGAACGTGGTCTAGAATGCAAAGGGAGAAGAGAAGGGCGGACACTCGCATGAGAAATATGTGAGACCGAAGGCCTCTATTTATACTAATCACGTGGAGGAAGTAGGGTTTTTCGGAGAAACTTTGGAAGTGAATCTCGAATAAAAATGAAAAGATACGAAAAATACGCAGAAAAGGACTTGGGAAGAGGCGCAGCAGGCACTGCATCTCTTGGAAGAGGCGCAGCACTTGCTGCGTCCTTTCCCAAGTGGTTTCCCCCTTCGGAATAAAGATTTCCGTGTTTAGTTTATGGAATAACGGAATGATTTGGTTTTCCTTAATATTTTGTGTGAATATTACGGGAAATTGTTTACCAAAGATTAAAAGATTTATATAATATGGAATAGAAATATCCGGAACATTCCAGAACATTCTGACTCGGCATTTTAACGGTTATTAGAAAATGAAGACGGTTTTAGACCCGAACTCCAAATGTACTCTAATTACTGCCAAAACGACCGTATCGGCACGTAGATGACAATTAAGAGGTAGGCAAAAATGTTTGAGCGATCAGTTGAAGATAAACTTACAAACTGTCACAAATCGTTCCGCGTACCAAACATGCGGCCCAATCATCACCGGGTGGTTGGCGGGAGGTGCAGAAATGAGGTATCTACAGCTGGTGGCAAGGCTAACCGATAATCAACCTCGCGAACACGATCCAAAATCTCATAAGGGCCAATGAATTTCTGACTTAGTTTCCCTTTCTTACCAAATCGAATCACCCCACGCATAGGAGACACCTTTAAAAGAACCATATCCCACACGACACTGAGTCCCCAGACGTTATAAAAACTTCATCTTTTACACACACAAACTTCTCGAAACTCATAGACTTAGCATGACTTGACGATAGGAAAGAGTGTGATGCCCCCGAATCAAATAAAACAAAAGTAGGAACGTTTTTAGGAAGAAATATACCGGTGACCACTTGCGCATCATCCTCCACAGCCTTCTTATCCATCATGATAAGTTTACCGCTGTTCATCTGGCCTCCTTACACCGTACTATCTGATGTAGTAGACTTGGCAGCTGATGCCTGATTGGCATTAACCGCCGGACGCTGATACGAACTACCGCCATTGCGGTTGAAACCGTCATTATTATTGCTCTGCCCACCTTGGTTATTCCACGACCCAGCTGGTCGATTACTTGCATAACTCTGCGTCAGTCCCTGATAATAGTTCCCCTGAGACTATCTCTGAAAGCCACTCCCAACAGCACTAGTACACTCATGCCTCTTGTGGCCAACACCGCCACAGTTAAAACATGTCATACTCCAGTTAAAGCTACCACTGCGACCACTATGACCGTAAGAAGATCTTCCAGTGAATCCCGACCCAAAAGAATAAGCCTTCGACTGATTGTGGTTACCACGCTTGTAACTAGATTGATTACCGCCATCACTCTCAGCCTTCCTCTTCTCCGAGCTCTTCTCCCTAGTTTCCTTAGCCAGTTCAACCAACCTTCCAGCCCGTCCAGCTCTCTCATAGACCTCCTTCACATCAGTAAGAGTCCTCGCCGGTAACTTTTCCATGATCTTGTAAGTTAGCCCTTTATCAAATCGAAGTGTTAAGTTCACCGGAGTTAATCCCATATCCTCAGCATACCTCGACTTCTCATTGAACTTATGATAGTACTCTGTCACAGACTTGTCCCCAGTCATCACAAAAGAATCGAACTTATCTCGCATATTGTTGCGAACATGCTCCGGAACAAACACATTTCTCATAGCTTTTTTGAACTCGGACCACGGAATTGCGGTCTCACCCTGTTTCAGATAGATCTCCAAAGCATTATCTTTCACCTTATCCTACCACTCTCCGGCTGAGTCCCTTAGGTAGAACGCAGCCTGTTCTACCTTAAACTCTTATGGACAATGCACCACCCCAAGGATATTCTAAATCCCACGAAGCTAGTGGTCGAGCAGAATCGGCGCGCATGTGCCTTTATAGGTTGTGGGGTTGAAGCGAGATATGGTAGTACTAATCTTGGAGAAAAATATCCTATTCTCATTTTATTTCCCCAACCTCTTGAGGGTCTCACTGAACGCATCTTGGTGCTCAATCATTTTGACGATATCCTCAATGCTCATCTTTTGAGCCTGAACATACGCGGTTGATCTGTTTGGCGGCATATCTTTAAGCTATAAAAAGGGAGATAAACGTAAGCACATAGCCTACGGCTCAAAGCAATTATGACCCACACAAAGACATACTTGATCGAGTACTTGTACCTACTCGATCGAGTAAGAGTCACTCGATCGAGTAACCTACACTCGATCGAGTACCCCAACTCCAGAAGTTGACCAGAACTGACATAAAAATACTCTATCAAGTACCAAACGTACTCGGCCGAGTACACGATACTCGATCGAGTACTCCCCTTACTTGGTCAAGTAACTCGACTCCAGAAGCTACTGTCCATATCACAAATTACCCAGTCGATCGAGTGCAGCCAACTAGATCGAATCAACCCTACTCGATCGAGTTTATCCCATTCGGTCAAGTACATTCTCAAGATCTAACCACCCGCGTGCTTATATATATATATATATATATACATATATATATATATATATATATATATATATATATATATATATATATATATATATAGGTCGAGGATCCTATGAGAACCACTAACATAATGAGAACCTTGAGAACCTTTACTAAATCATCATCAAATCTTGTTCTGAAAGTTTCGATGGATCATTTACCCTTAGTTTAGTTTATTCTAACACATTTGTAGTATAGCTAAAAAAAAATTATTTTATTAACAAAATATAAACTTAATGTAAAAAAATACAATTAGGTATACTAAAAATGGCTATAGATGCACGAAAATCAATACTAGGTGCATGAAAATTGTTACATGCATGAAAATGATTACTAGGTGCATGAAATATCAGGCTCTACGTGCACGAAAACGAGTTCCAGGTGTGTGAAAATTGTTAGATACATGAAAAATGAGTAATACTTGCATCAAAATTAATAAAATGTTTCTCGTCTCGATTGCGGTCAAAAATTTATACTTTTTCGACCAAGAAATATGTTATCTAGGCATAAAATTCTATGCTGAATCCAAATATGTCGTCATTTTTTAGAAAAAAAATCATTAAGGTGGAGTTTTAACGGTTCTCACTATGTAGGTGGTTCTCACCGGATCCCAAACATATATATATATATATATATATATATATATATATAATAATAACTTCAACCCATAAAAAATATACAACATCAGTTTCTCCTACCCACATTTTACTACTATAGCCAAACAATAAAAGCATTTTCCATCACATAATCATACTTTTAACATGCAACTCATATTCGTATGGAATCACATACTACCACCTTTTCCAATAAATTCATCCACTTTGCCTACAGACCTCATATAACACATACATCATAAAACAACAATAAACAAGTAGCGATCCCGTGACACCCCCATAGTGACCGGTTTAAAGTTGTAAGGGCAAGTTCGCAACTTTAGGACGTCTCCCAAGCCTTTACATTAGCTCCTAACAACTCCTACCCGAGTTCATTTTTATTTGACTATCTACATTCATTAGGTTCATTGGTTAGCGGTTCCAAAATCGTCGCACTGGTACCACTTTGTAACACCCCCATACACCAAGGTGCCTTACCAAGACCACCCTAGCACATAGAGATGCTACCATCTCGGTCGCCCGAGGTATAGTAATCAAAAGTGAAAATTCCAAAACATACTTTAAGTTCAAAAGTTAAATGTGCCTACAACTTAAAACCAAAACTGAAAATATAACACAACTGTCTCAAACAAATATCCAAACTGAAATAAAAGATTATCATAAACTGTAGCGGAAGACTAAGACTCATAAACTCATGACTTCATCCCAGCAAGATCCCGCGCGTAATCCAAGGCATACCTGCTAATCAATTGCTCACCATCCCCCAAATGGTTCACCACAGTTTTCAAAACATTTAAATGGGGCCAGTTACTGAATAATCAAAATAAGCAATACAGCAACATCCAATTACATAAGCACATTCCTCCAACTCCAGTTCATCACCAATCACCTGACTACACACTAAAGTGTGTAGACCTGCCAGAATACCCATCGCAATAGATTTTCCACTCCGTCATTGGGGATCGCAGCCTTACCACTAAGCCCCGCTCAAAACTGTAGAGCGAATAACCCAATGACCATTAATGTGCACATCCCCCTTATGACGGGAACCACAAGGGGCGAATCAAGAGTGTGAAGCCATTCCCGAAAATGACTCCACTCAGCCGAGGGCGCACCTGGCGAACCATATACAATTACAACCAAAAACCACAATACTGATATTCATGCCAATACCAACAAATACAATTAACCATAGAAATAATCATATGATTCAACCACCATAGCACTTAAAACAATTATATAATAACCGAGTAGGGAAAACCCTACCTGAAATGGAATCACCAACAACAGCCGTCGCAGATCAAAAAGCCTCTTCTACAAAATCACCTCCTATAACAATAATGCATATAATTACGATCCACAACAAAAATTACACCAGAAAACCCCCAAAATACCCAAATTAGGGTTTAGATTGACAAATCTAGTATACTGACATAAAAATTAAACAGGTGACTTACCCAAACGATGACGATTACAAGGGTATAATAATCTCAGAAATCTGACAACCCTAGCCTTGATTTGATAGCAAAAGAGGAGAGAACTGAACGTCGTAGAGTTTTCTTGTGAAAACTTTAGAAAATAAAGGTAAAAGTGACAAAGACTGTCAATCAAAAGTTTAAATACCTCTCCACGTTTACTATCAAACCAGGGCCGAAAAGTCCGTAAAACCCGAGTTACTTGATCGAGTAACTAACATACTCGATCGAGTATCGAGTATCGCCTACTCGATCGAGTTGTCTCCACTCGATCGAGTACATTCAAAACAAAATGTACTCCAGAATCTGTAAACGACTGACTCGACAAAGTAAGTTCTACTAGATAGAGTACCCAACAACTCAAATATCTGAGGTATTACATTATAACTGTATCTGGTTCGGTATTTATTATTAAGCATTAAATGTTCTTTTACAGATTGATTTGATATTTTCTACTTCGGGTAACAGAGATGGTAACCCTCCTATTTTTCTTGAAAGGTCTTACTAAAAGTTCTCGGGAAATGAAGGTGTTTACTACCTAGAACATAACATATCACAGCGTGTCCTAGTATTTAATCTCAGGAGTAACATCATCTAGTGTAAGTTGTAATAGTTCTTTATCAAGCAAAGGGGAATTACGACTGATGCAGAAGAGTATGACGCTTACTTGACACCCCAGTCCAGCTACCACTATCCTCTTCCTGTTTCGAATGAGAGCTGTAATTGTTTTTAATGCTACATACGTGATTGAGATGTTCGAGTAAATTGAACGAGTTGTTACTAGTCTCGAAGAGAGAATTACTGAACTCGAAGAAAGAATGACTGAAGTCTAAGGTCGATATCCCTAGCGGTGACGAAGAGGTGTGCTATTTCTAAGAGAAGGTTGTGTTGAGTGAAGTAGTGCAACTTACCCAAGTGGATCATCCCGAAGTCCACCAAAACATACATCATCAAGAAATGTCCCACCAAGCCACGCCCGGGACCATGAATTCAATGGTATTTGGCAAGATGATGAAGAGGATTTTTACATCACCCAAAAAGCGAAGTCGAGGTCGATCTAACCCGGGAAGTAAACCACCTTACTCGATCTGGGCAACCTTACTAAAACCCTAGTCCCAACACTAACTCCACCACATGGCTAGACAACCAAGTTGCCCATGATGTCTTCGAACAGGTTAGGGTCTCAAAGGCCTCTATCCTCAAACAACTCCAGAAAGCTAAGACCGAAATCTTTATTTGGCAACTGATAGCTAGCTCTTAAGAGCATCGTCAAGCTTTATTGCAAGCATTGGGAAAATTGACTGTGTCGTCCACCTCAACCCCGAAAGATGTGATAGCACACGTGATTCAAGGCGCACCAAGGCTCAATAACCCGGTTACCTTATTTGATGAGGACATTCCTCTCTTTGGTACACGCCATAATTTGACGTTGTTCATAACTGTGCATTCTCTTCTCAAGAATGTACCTATATTCCTAGTAGATAACGGATTTGAAGTCAACGCCATCCCACTCAAAACTGCTCACAAAATAGGAATGAAAGAATTTTATTTCATGCCGACTAATGAAGGAGTTCGTGCTTACGACGGTACTTGTCAGAAGGTAGTAGGTCTCATCACCACTGGTCCAATCGAAAGGAAGGTGGATTTCTATGTCGTTGACATTGATGTATCGTTCTGCATGTTACTCAGTAAGCCATGGATTCACGCAGAAAAGACGGCCACCTCAAATCTCCACCAAAAGAACAAATGCTTACTTCAGTGCAGAATCTGGGTATTCCATTAGTCATTACTGGTAGCAGACTTACCAAGAAGAATTGTGGTGTCCTTATTAATAAACAGGTTGAAAGTATTAGAAAATTTGGGGCAAAGAAGTGCTGGGGAAGCGTCCTGTAAACCCGGTGTGGGAAGAATCTTGCCCAACAACGATACTACGAAGGAACACAAACAACGGACGTAACTAAGAGCAAATAAAGAGACACCGCAATTTTACGTGGAAACCCCTTCTCAATTAAGGGTAAAACCACGGCCCTGCTCGGCAAATCAATCCACTAGTAAAGTGTAACAAATAATTATGGAGTACAATCACAACAAGTATTGTCACTCTCTCTCACAATTTGTAACACTCTTACTCTCTTCTTATAAAGGATGTTGAACACTTAATTTCTCCGAAAATTAATGTTCTCACCAATCCTATAAATAATGCCCCACGTATAATTTATACTTGCACTTATTTTAGGGCTTTTTTCTCCACTCTACATAACTCCACAATGATGTATATTTATACATGATGAATAACACATTCACTCATGAAACTTCTCTAACCATTATGGCTCTAAATGCAACATTTTTACATTAGTTACTTTATTCAATTGATGCAATAGATAACATCTAATCCCATGAATATTAGTTTGCGTTTTATATTTTCTACGTTAATTATTTGTAGAGTTTGGGGAGATTAACCCAACGAATTCCTCCCTCGACCCAAATCTCCAAACACCTCAACTACATCGGAAAAACGGACCTTCTTTTTTATGTCGGCTTTTCTCACTTGGCCATTCTTCATGCTTTGACCATCGACGTAACAAATATTCTTAATCTTTATCCCTTGCATCACCACGCTTCTCCCACGATACACTTTTCACCATTTACCACTACCAACATATCGGTCCCTTGAGTCGTCAACACACCCAAAGAAATAATGTTGGAACAAGCTTTAGGGACATACCTCACATTTTTAAAAGTTCTCATAGTGCCATCATGGAGTTTCATCCTCACAGTCCCTACACCCTCACCCTTCAATTTGAGGCCGTCGCCCACTTTGACATGCCCAAAGGCTCCATTTGTTTGCAAAGTATCAAATGCTCCTTGGTCTTTACACACATGCACAGATGCACCCGAATCCATCACCCATTTATCTTGACATTCCACCTCATCTTGGGTAGTCAAGAATATATCTTCATCACTACTATTACCACACACCATATTGGAAGAATCACCTACATCACCAACCTTAGCCTTACCCAACTTTTCTCTTAAAGACTTCACACTTTTCAAGTCTTCTTTCATTATTGGACAATTTCGTTGAATATGACCCTTCTCATGACAATAATAACACTCCACATTATCCATGTCTCTCGCGCGCGACTTCGATCTACTTCTTTAGCCATTTCCATGTCTTTGTGATCCTCTCCCTTTTTCACAACCATCTGCCACTAGTGCCCCATCACTTGATGATGCATCTCCATCTATTTTCGCCATCATCCTCTCATTTTCTCTCACCACTTTTATTGCTTTATCCAACGAGATCCTCTCTTTACCCACGAGCATCGTCATAACAATGGGTCTAAAACTCTTCGGCAATGAAGCCAATAACAAGAGAGCTTGCTCTTGATCCGTTATCTTCTCATCGGCATTCAAGAGTTGACACACTAGCTGGTTAAATTTATTTATGTGGTCTTGCAAGTTTGTATCACCCTCCTCCATCTTGAGTTGATACAACTCCCATCGCAAACATAATCGGTTGGTGAGTGACATTGACGCATACATGCCTTGTAACTTTTCTAACAAGGCCCTCGGCTCCTTTTCGCCCAAAAGATTATACTTAATCTCCGGTGCTACCGCCAACCTTATCATACTCACGGCTTTCTTTTTCTTTGACTCCCAATTAGATTCACTCATTTCCGATGGTTTAGTCAATTCCAAAGCCTCATCAAGACTCGACTGGACTAGCAAGTCTTCAACTGTGCTTTTCCACACCATAAAATTCATCTTCCCTTCAAATAATGGAACATGAAATTTCTCCGCCATCTTACTTACGATAAATAAGTTCCTCCCTAAATCGGCATCTCCCACACCTCCCAGTATACAGAACCTTCGGCTCTGATACCACTGTTGGGGAAGCGTACTGTAAACCCGGTGCGGGAAGAATCTCACCCAACAACGATACTATGAAGGAACACACACAACGGACGTAAGTAAGAGCAAATAAAGAGACACCGCAATTTTACGTGGAAACCCCTTCTCAATTAAGGGTAAAACCACTGTCCTGCTCGGCAAATCAATCCACTAGTAAAGTGTAACAAATAATTATGGAGTACAATCAAAACAAGTATTGTCACTCTCTCTCACAATTTGTAACACTCTTACTCTCTTCTTATAAAGGATGTTGAACACTTAATTTCTCCGAAAATTAATGTTCTCACCAATCCTATAAATAATGCCCCACGTATAATTTATACTTGCACTTATTTTAGGACTTTTTTCTCTACTCTACATAACTCCACAATGATGTCTATTTATACATGATGAATAACACATTCACTCATGAAACTTCTCTAACCATTATGGCTCTAAATGTAACATTTTTACATTAGTTACTTTATTCAATTGATGCAATAGATAACAACTAATCCCATGAATATTAGTTTGCGTTTTATATTTGCTACGTTAATTATTTGTGGAGTTTGGGGAGACTAACCCAACAAGAAGTTATCTTATCCTCGCAGGTTGGGACTGATTAGTTAAATTTTGACCTCTCTTTAGAGTATCTGAGCCAATATTTTTTATCATTCCTAAGGGTGTTCTGAGGATGACTGACACTATTTGCAAAAATTACCATTGGGATGAGAAAATTTACTATAATAGAGTGCCTTTACTCAATTGGGAAAAGGCTTGTACACCAGGAAAAAAAAGGGGGATTGGGTATTAAGAATATTTTTATTTGGAACATAGCTGTTATTGGTAAATTGGTCTGGTAGATATATACTAAGACGGACACTGTTTGCATGAAGTGGGTTAATCGAGTTTATTTAAAAGGTTCAGAGTGGAATTCTTATACTCCTAAGAATGGTGTGATTTGGGGTTGGTAGGTTGTTTGTAAAGTTAGGGATAAGTTGAGAGATGAGAATAGAAATGGCGGTTGGATTAATTATCCTATTTAAAGGGTATACTATGCATGAAGGGTATGATTGGATTCGTCATAGAAGCTAACATGTCATCTGACACAAATATGTGTGAAAGGCTTGGGATGTTCCTAAGCACGGCTTCAGTATTTGGTTAATTTGCAGGAATGCCTTACTGTTTTGGTAAAAAAACTACCGAGTTATTAATTTTATTGGTGAGTGATAGTGATTGATCTACGGCCGATAATATGGGATTACGACGAATTTAAGGATTGAATATGCAATGAAATAAAGAAAGAAAAAGATAAGCAAAACGGATGACACGACAGATTTTTGGTGACGCGGAAAACCCGGTGTGGGAACAACCGCGGGGGGAGTCGGAATCCCGCCAACTTTGCACTATAATCGATGTAAAAATGCCCGATCTGGAAAATTGTTTATGTTGCCAAAATAATTGTCGTCAATGGTTGATGGATTTTCTAGAATGAATTGTTGCTTGACGATCTGGAGAATGCCCCTTGAGTGTTGATTATCTCGCCATTATATAGCCGCTGGAGTCTAAGCTAGGGTTCTTCTGCTTCTGTTCCTGAATACCAGGTCAACTCCTAAAGAATAGGGAGTTGTTAGTTGACTTGGTAGGTGACTTCCTTTGTACGTGTATTCTTCTATGGGCCAAAGTGTGTTTGTTCTCTTTTTAATCCCATGGCCCATAGTTTGCCATCTCAGCAATCCTTCTTTACTTTCCTCTACCAACCATCGCGCTCCACGTGGCCACTTCTTAGTCACTTTCTCCTGTCAACTTGATGCCACGTTGGGATTTGTAAATAGCGTTTTTTATCCATAACAATTGCCCCCAAATTTCCGTCTCAAATATTTTTAGGCGGGAATTTCTGTTTGCGATGCGGAGAACTGACGAAGCTGGGCAGTTACACCTGATGATTACAACTTCCCACTTGTGATAAACTGCCGCCACTTTCCCACTTCCCCAAGAACTCTCTCCTCACCATAACTCCTCAACCTCCCCTTTTAATAAATCCCTCGGTATCCCCTCACTTTTCCTATTCCTCTTCATTACTATTCCTTCTCTCTCTACTTTTCTCCATTAATCATCTTAAAATTTCCTCTCCTCCGGTTGCTACAGGTACATCATCTTCTTCCTTACTTTCTTTTTTCTTACTTTTCGTATAATGTCACAAAAAACCGCTTCTTCGACCTCGGACTCGGATCCGGTGATGACGCCTGACCTCTTTCTTTCCGGCGGTGTGCTCTCCGCCAAGCACTCCTGTGATTCTGACTTTACCTCCGAGGATCTTGATTATATCAAGAAAACCTTTGGTTTTTCAGATGATGTGGTGTTCCACATTCCGTCTCCTGGCCAGAAGGCCGACTCAGGGAGGGAAGGGTGGATTTGCTTGTATGAATACGTCTTTCGTCTGGGTCTGCGATTTCCTTTCCCTTCTTTGGTCCAAGAGTATCTGAACTTGAATCAGTTGGCTATTTGCCAAGTGGCCCCATACACTTGGCGGACTTTGCTTGCGATTGATGCTATGAATAAGCGTTTTGGTTATGAAATTGGTCTCCCGGACCTTGCACACTTGTTCTCGGTCAGGTCCCTTGCTCGGGGTCAAGTGACCATTCGGGTTCGAGACGGGGAGAAGAATTGCATCATCTTCCCCGTGAAGCCGGATGATAGCAAGTGGTTTTCCCGCTTTATTTTCGTGAAAATTGATTCCCTTCCTGCTCCGACTGACTACATTGTCAGTGTCTGGCGATCAACACACGGTACTTGCATGCCCTTGTTCCTGTGCATTTTTCTTTGATGCTTATATTTCCTTACTTGGTTTTTTGTGCAGGTCTGTGCCCCTTGCCCTTGTCTCCTGACAGAACTGCATCCCTTTCCAAATTATTCAGTCCTCCTCTAGAAAATAGGACCTTTCCCAACCTGGTCCAGGATTCTGCTGCTGCGGTGAAGAAAACAGCTGCTGAAGAGAAAGATTCAATGTCGACTAGTGCGTTATTCTTCCCTTTTTTGATTTGGCTCTGCTTCTGGATTCTTCGTATATTTGGTTCTAACTTGATCTTTGCTGCTTCCAGGTTCTGCAAAATCTAGAATTTCATTGCAAGATGTTCTGGCTCAGAGAGTGAAAGAGCAGGTTACGGCTGCCCCCAAGCCTGCTGAGAAGAGAAAGTCTACTCCTGCCCCTGGTTCTGGACCTCGTCGCAAAAGGAGATCTGCTGCTGTGCAACGGGCTAAGGAGCAGACTCCTATTGAAGCTACACCTCTGGCTGTGAGGCCTCTATTACCTGGGCACGGATTGTCTGCTTCTGGAGATGCTTTGGTTTCCAGAGCTGTTCCTGGTTCTGCCCCAACTATGCCTGCGTCTGGTGCGATTCCAACGTCTGAAACCATCCCTGCTTCTGGGGCTATTCTCGCTTCGAGCTCGTTCACCTTCTAGAGCTACTTCGCTTCTAGAGTCGCTCCCGCTTCGGGGTCATCGGTTCCAAATCCGCTTCCGCTTCAGGGTCGCTTCGTTCCAAATCTGCTCCGGGGGTTATTGTTTTTACTCTTCCAGATAATTTTGGTAAGGCTAAATCTACGAGTAGTTTGGACTTAATGAGCCGATGCTTCTTCCAGGCTCCTAGTCCCTACTGGATTGCAATCCTTTGCCTGACTTGGTGGACCGTGCTACTGAGCATTCTTTTGAGGTAAACGATCATTGGCCGCTGCTATATAGACTTTTTTTTTTTTTTTTTTTTTTGACGTTGGGTTCTGGTTCACCAGTCTTTTCAGATGGCCCTGTATCTGCGGGAGAAGGTGCCTCTCCTGGTAGCAGAAAATGCGAAACTGCGGAAGCTGGCGAAGGAAGCTAATGAGGATAGGCTGAAAACTCAGGCTGATCTAAACAAGTCCCAGAGTTTGTTGTTGGAGGAGGCCACTCAGAAGCAGAGTTTGCGAGCACGCTCTTCTCTCTTGAGGGGCGGATTTACAGTCCGAGAAGGGAGTTGCGATGTTGAGAAGAAAGTCACGATCTTTGAAAGGCGTCTCTCAGAGGTGGAGAAACGTGCTTCTGATGCATAGACTCGTGCTGCCCAGATTCAGGAGGGGAAGGTTTCTGAGGTGCAGGAGTTGAAAAGGACTCTGGTGGATGCTTTGTCTTATGCTGCTTTGGAAACAAAGATTGACTGTATAAAGGTGTTCCAGAAGGGAGAGCATTCGGCCTGGGACTTAGGAGCTGAAGAGGGGAGGCTTGCTGCTACTTTTCCTGATGGTCTGAATTTGGATATATTGGCTGACTTGGTGGAGCCTGGTACTGTTCCTGCTGATGATCCAGGCGCTGAGGAGGAGGTGAATTCCCTCGCTCCCGATGCTCGGCACCGCTATACGGAGCATGGGAGCACATTGACGTAGATTAGTATTTTTCTGCTTCTGAAAGACTTATGCTATGCTTAGTTAGTTTTTGGCCCTTCGAGGCATGACATCTTTATTTTGAACAGTTTATGTACTTTTGGTCTTGCTCTGGTGCCAGACGTACTTTGCTTTGTGACTCAAGTATTTCCTACTGGTTATCTTTTTGTGTCGTACCGTTTCTGGTGCTTTGATTTGTGCATGCACGTCGTTTGTTTGGCCATCGCTGATAGATTGCTGGCTAAGGGGTCTAGTATGCCCACTCGTTCAGAGGAGCCAGGCTTGCATGGGTGCTAATGCATCGCGGGAGGCTGGTTGTCCCGGTTGTATGTGCTTAGCCACGGACACACGCCCTCTGTGATAAATACAAGCTCTGCCAGATTAGTTTGCATTTTATTTCCTTGGCTTAGAAAAAATTAGTTTACTCAAGGTGGTTTTATAATTTAAAACTTTCCGGATTTAAAATACGAGCAAGTCTGTTGGAACCAGAATTGTTGACCTTAAAAATAACATTTTGTTTTTTTTAGAGCCAGAAAATATTCAGACTCAGGAAATATCCAGACCCAGAGAAATAGAAAAATATTTTAGAAGCAGGAAAATGTTTTTTAGGGCTAGAAGAGTTTTTGGAGGCATAAAAGTATTCAGAGCCAGAAAAATATTCAGAGCCAGAAAATATGTAAGGCAATATCTATAACCTGGTGGGGCCGCATCTGTAGGGCCGAAAATACCGGTTGTTGACTTTGCTGGTGACTTTAAATAAAATATTTTTTCAAGTGGGTGATATTCCAGGATCTGGGAACCATTTGCCCTTCCATAGTCATGAATCGGTAGGCTCCATTTCCAACTGCGCTTTCTACTTGGTATGGCCCCTCCCAATTGTAGGCAAATTTCCCTGCTTGCTGGTTCTTGGTATTCTGGAAGACTTTCCTTAGGACCAGATCTCCCACCTGCAGGGTTCTTACTTTTACGTTCTTGTTGTAGCTTTTAGCCACAGTCTGTCGGTAGGAAGCCATCCTGATCTGGGCGCTGGTTCTGAGTTCATCTATCGTGTCCAGGCTGCTTGCCATTTCCACCTGGTTCCGATCTTCTGTGATGCATCCATATCTGTGGGTTGGGACCACGACTTGAGATGGGATGACTCGCTTCTCGCTCCGAACACCAGTGAAGGGGTTTGCCCCGTTGCAACCTTTGGTGTGGTTCTGTCAGCCCAGAGAACCAAAGGTAGCTCTTCCGCCCATTTGCCCCCAATCTCCTCTAGTTTCTTTTTCAAGTTTTCAATGATAATCTTATTGCTGGATTCAGCTTGTCCGTTGGACTGGGGGTTCCTGGGAGTAGATTTCTGCAACGAGATATTCCACCTAGCACACAAAGCTTCCGTCTTATTTCCAATGAATTGGGACCCATTATCACATATAATCTCAGATGGAATGCCAAACCTGCATATGATATTGCGTTTAATGAAAGATATCACCTGGGTTTCTGTAACCTGGGAGAATGATTCTGCTTCTATCCATTTGGAGAAGTAGTCCGTCATGGCGAGCATATAGACTTTGTTTCCTGGTGCTCTAGGTAGTGGTCCCACGATATCCATCCCCCATTTCATGAAAGGCCATGGTGAAATAACCTGGTGCAGAGGCTCTGCTGGCTGGTGGCTAACGTGGGCGTGTTTCTGGCAAGCGTCGCATCTTTTTGCGAATTCCATGGCATCTTTGCGCATTGTGGGCCAAAAGTATCCCTGCCTCAGTGCCTTGTTGGACAGGCTCCTGCCCCCTGCATGGTTTCCACATTCTCCACTGTGGATAGCATGCAAAACAGCCTGAGACTCTTCCCGATCCAGGCATCTGAGGTAGGGTCCAGCGTGGGATTTCCCGAAAAGAACATTATCGATTAGTAGGAACCTGGATGCTTTCATTTTAAAGCCTCTTACCTCCTTTTTATCTGCTGGTAGGACGTCATTCTGCAACCAGTCTAGGTAGGGTTTCCTCCATCTGAGTACTTTCTTCACTGCTGGTGCTTTGCACACTTTTTCTCGCTTCTGTTTGAGATTTTAGTGTTGGCTCCCCAAAGACGTGGACAATTCGTATCGTGGAAATAGTTCCTGTTTTGAAGGTTGCCCCCAGGGGTGGATAGTGCGTCGCGCTTCTCGCATTCTCGCTCCCCGGGGATTTGCTTGATGTTGAATGTGACAAATTTGACTTTCAGCTCTTTTGCTATATCTAAATATGCCATCATCCTGGGGTCCCCGGCTTCATAGCGATCATTTACATGGTTAACTATAAGCTTAGAATCACCGCAAACCCGAAGGTGTCGATTTTCGATCCAGAGCGCTTTCGAGACCCGGATTAGTGCCTCATACTCTGCTTCGTTGTTTGTGGCTTTGAATTCACATCGTACGGCCTGGACTATGAGGTCTCCCCGGGGAGATTTGAGGACCAGCCCTACTCCTGCTCCTTTGGCGTTTGAGGCTCCGTCCACATGTAACTCCCACACTTGTTCTCCTTTGTCTTCTTCTAGATTCAGGATGTCCTGTTCGGCCTGGGTCTGGAGTGTTGGGCAGAAGTCAGACACAAAGTCTGCCAGAGCCTGAGACTTTATGGCCGTACGGGGTTCAAACTTCAAATCGTACCCGCTCAAATGCACGGACCATTTAGCCATTCGTCCTGACAATTCTGGTTTTCTCATTATAGTTTTAAGAGGATAATTAGTTATCACAGAATTTGTATGAGATTCAAAGTAGGGACGCAGTTTATAGGATGCAGTAACAAGTGCAAGGACAAGTTTTTCTAGCGATGTGTACCTGGTCTCTGCCGAAAGCAGAGACTTACTGATGTAGTATACCGGATGCTGTGATCCTTCCTGCTCTCGCACTAGCACGGCATCGATCGTGCTTCGTGGATCGATAGATACGAGAAAAGTGGTTCTCCTGGCTCTGGTTTCGACGGGAGAGGTGGGGTGCTGAGATAACGCTTCAGCTCCTGAAATGCTTTCTCATGGTCGTCCGTCCATTCAAATCTTTGGCTTTTTCTGAGTATATCATAGAATAGCCTGCATCTGTCTAAGGATCTGGATATGAATCTGTTTAAGGCCGCCACTCTTCCAGTCAGGCGCTGGACGTCTTTCGGTTTCTGCGGTGATTCCAGCTGCAGAATTGCTTTTATTTGCTCGGTGCTGGCCTCTATCCCCCTCTGGGTCACCATGTACCCTAGGAATTTTCCACTGGATACTCCGAAGGTGCACTTCGTAGGATTCAGCTTCATTTGATATTTCCTGAGGGTATTGAAAGTTTCTGCCAGGTGTTGGTGGTGTTGTGCAACCTGCTTTGATTTGACGACCATATCGTCTATATATACTTCCATAGTTTGGCCTATTTGTTCTTTAAACATCATGTTCACCAACCTCTGATAGGTGGATCCTGCATTTTTCAGTCCAAAAGGCATGACGTTATAACAATAGATACCTCTCTCGGATCTGAATGCTGTCTTTTCCTGGTCACTGGGGTGCATCTTTATCTGGTTATATCCGCTCCAGGCATCCAGGAATGTCGATCTCGTGGCCTGCATGGGCATCTACCATGGCGTCTATGTGTGGTAGAGGGAATGGATCCTTTGGGCAAGCTTTGTTTAAATCCGTGAAATCGACGCAGATCCTCCACTTGCCATTCTTCTTTGGGACCACTACCACATTAGACAACCACTCTGGGTACTTTACTTCGCGAATTTTCCCTGCAGCGAGTAGGTTATCTACTTCTTGATTTATGACTTGGTTTCTTTCAGAAGCAAACTTTCTTCTTTTCTGCTGCACAGGTTTATAGCTTGGATCCACACTTAGCTTGTGAGTTATCACGCTTGGGCCTATCCCTATCATATCATCATGTGACCAAGCAAAGCAATCTATGTTAGTTCTCAACAACCGAACGAGCTCTTCACGAATCTTACCTCTACACTCAGATCCAATGAGAACAGTTCGTTCTGGATGCAGCGAGTCCAGGATTACTTCGTCTAGTTCTGCCTGCTGAGGCTCAATGTACTCGTCCTGGATGCGCTGGCTCTGTAATTGCTATGCGGGCGATCCTGTTGTTGGCTTCAGAGCCACCTTGTAACAATCCTTAGCTTCTTCCTGGTCCCCACGTATTTCTTGCACCCACCAAGGTGTTGGAAACTTTAGGCATTGGTGGTACGTTGAGGGAATTGCTTTCATCTCGTGGATCCAGGGCCTGCCAAGGATTACATTGTAAGTAGAGGGCCCATCAATAACCAAATATCTTACTCAATCTGTTACACCTCCGGCGTAGGTCGGGATGATGATTTCTCCTAGGGAGTGCTTTGTTTCGCCGCTGAAACCAACTAAGGGAATTGCCTTCTTTGCTAGATCTTTCTCGGTGAATCCCATTCCTTTGAGTGTTTCCATCATGATCAAGTTGACGGAGCTTCCGGTATCCACCAGGATCTTTTTCACCTTACAATTTCCTATGGGAAGCGTGATGATTAGAGCGTCGTGGTGCTGTTCGGGAGTAGATCCTGCGTCTGTTTCGTCGAAGTTGACTGACGGCAGATTCTGGTGGTTAACCCTGCAGGAGTTCTCTGGTATGTCTCCCTTAGCCCTGGTTGCGTGCCTCTTAGCTGCTGAGTAGGTCAGCCCACACAGCTCCGATCCACCTGTAATGACATTCACAGTTCTAGAGCAATGAGGAGGAGGGGAAGGCAGAACCTGATCCGCTGAATTTACTCTGGTTGTGTTTCTGGGTAGGAGATGATCCAGGTTTCCTTGGTCATAGTGAAATTTGACTTCCTTTCTGAGGGAGTGGCATTCATCGGTGTTGTGAGTGTTGCTGCCGTGGAACTCACACTTTTTGCCGGTGTCTCTGCTGCTGGGGTTTCCTTCTGGAAGTTTTGGCCATCTGACTCTGTGTCCCAGTTCCTTCAAGGCTTTGAATAATCCTGCAAGATTGGTAGTGAAGCCATACTCACTTACTTTCGGAGGCAGATCTGCTTCGGATTTTCCTTCTGCATTTCCAGAAACTTTATTCACGCTCCTGCTGTAGGGTTTGGATCTTTCACTTTTCTTCTCTACCGGAGCCTTTCTGGATACTGGGTCTGAATCATAAGTGCCTCTTACTGGTGCAGAGTCTTCTTCCAGCCTCATGACAGCAATTGCCTTTGATTGCACCTCCTCAAAGGTAGTGCACGGATGCATGGTTAGTTCCTTGTATAGCTGTGAATCCTGGTGTAGTCCTCGACGGAAGGCTTGTATAGCGGTTGCTATGTCACACCTCGGAATTGACACCTTCTCTTTGTTGAACCGGTTCAAGTAATCGCGTGTGGATTCCTCAAACCCTTGCACCAGCCGGTAGAGGTCGCTGGTCTGCTTCTCTGGCCTTCTGCTGCTGGTGAACTGCTGGTTGAAGGCATTGACTAGGTCGGCGAAGCTGGATATGCTTTTGTTCGGTAAGCCGACGAACCACTGCAGGGCTGCTCCTGACAGTGTTGATCCGAAACCCTTGCACATGCAAACTTCCTTTAGAGATCCAGTTGCGGTTATCACCATCATTTTCTGCTTGTAGTGGTTGATATGGTCAAGTGGATCTGTGGTCCCGTCATAGAGTGTCATAGCTGGCGGCACACATCCTTTAGGAACACCGATTAGAGCTATATCATCCACAAAAGGTGAGTCTGCGTAGCTGTCTTTGGCTGCTTTCTCCAGCCGGACGGACTCGCCCGTATCCTATACATTAGCTCCCTCGGCTCCCGGTATTGCTTTGCTCCAATGAGTTACTCCGCTCTGCAAGAGGGTTAGAAACAAAGTGGGCGGGAACCGGCGAGCGTACCTCCTAGCCAGGGTGCTCCGAAAGTTGGCCGATCTTTGGATGACCGGTTCTGGTGTTGCAGACGATTATGGATCCAGTGCCATCACGGTGTCTGCTTTGTAATCCTCCGATCCAGGCTCCACCGGTGAACCGGTTGCGGGATGGGATTGCTTTGTGTTAGGGACAGTCCGATCGCCATCCTGGTGTCTGGTGTGCGGGGGTACCGAAAAGGATGGAAGGTCGATCCGAAGGGTGCTAAATAACGCGTTACTGTTGTCTGCTGCAGATCGGGTGGATTATCAAATGACGACATCCCAATCCTCTTGGCTCGATTGGTTTCTTTGGGTGCTACCCCTGCAAGATCCACTGTAACTAGTTCGACGGGATTGGCCGACCCAGTGTTCCACCGCCGGTTACGGGCTTGGAGCCTCTGGTGCGATCTTTGGTTTGGACCGGATTGCCGTCACGATTTGAGCCATCATATTCGGTTGTCTTTCCTCGGATCTTCAACGACCGACGCAATGTCCATCCCCCGAATCATCACCCGCATCGGATCGAGTCTTTGGAGATCCTCCGCTTCGAGAACTTCTGCGCTGAACTTTCTGGTCGGGCTTCGGATCTTCTTCGCCTCCTCTGCTTGGGGCCGCTTTCCTGCTTGGATTTGGGTTTGTTGGATGCACTGTTGCCTTGGGAATCTGCGGTGGTTTCTGAGGCTGGGGCATGGCTCTGGTCGACATGCTAGCAGGGATCATTTGGCTGGATGCCGGGGATGCACTGACTGGTCCTGCAGATGCAGAAGTAATTCTGGCTGCCGAAGATAGATAGGGCACGGCATACTCTCACTTTGGAAGGATTAAGGCAGTTCCAGACATTGTGATGGCTGGTTTGGTTTTGCGAGGCTTGGCTATTGAAAATGATCACTATGCCCCACGGTGGGCGCCAAACTGCTTTGGTAAAAAACTACCGAGTTATTAATTTTATTGGTGAGTGATAGTGATTGATCTACGGCCGATAATATGGGATTACGACGAATTTAAGGATTGAATATGCAATGAAATAAAGAAAGAAAAAGATAAGTAAAACGGATGACACGACAGATTTTTGGTGACGCGGAAAACCCGGTGTGGGAACAACCGCGGGGGGAGTCGGAATCCCGCCAACTTTGCACTATAATCGATGTAAAAATGCCCGAGAAAGGAAATACAATTGTTTATGTTGCCAAAATAATTGTCGTCAATGGCTGATGGATTTTCTAGAATGAATTGTTGCTTGACGATCTGGAGAATGCCCCTTGAGTGTTGATTATCTCGTCATTATATAGCCGCTGGAGTCTAAGCTAGGGTTCTTCTGCTTCATTCTCGAATACTGGTCAACTCCTAAAGAATAGGGAGTTGTTAGTTGACTTGGTAGGTGACTTCCTTTGTACGTGTATTCTTCTATGGGCCAAAGTGTGTTTGTTCTCTTTTTAATCCCATGGCCCATAGTTTGCCATCTCAGCAATCCTTCTTTACTTTCCTCTACCAACCATCGCGCTCCACGTGGCCACTTCTTAGTCACTTTCTCCTGTCAACTTGATGCCACGTTGGGATTTGTAAATAGCGTTTTTTATCCATAACACTTACAAGGCAACGAAAGGTTGTTTTAGCTAAACCTTTGCAGTGACTCAAATTGTTGTTTGTGTGATGCTGAAATGGATAAGCCATGTTCAGCTGTTTCATAAATGCAAATAGTCAAATACAGTAGAATTCTTATCAAGATCAGAATGGCTGATATGTGTAATATGAATGTTCTTGATACCAATGTTCTGGCCTGGATTGATAGCAGGAGCTAATCCAAGTTGATGAAGAATGTCCTTAATTGTGCTTTTGTGGCATTGTATTAAACTGAGTATCATTTTTGGATACAAAAGAATAGAGTATGGATGAAAGATAGCCTACAAAGGCATAATATCATCTGAAGGAGTTGAGTAAAGTAGTTAAACTGCGTGTTACTTCAAGATTGAGGTCTCATCTTGTACAAGATAATGCGAATTGAATCGGGAACCTAGCTATTATGCTTTGATTATTTTATGTATTAGTTTGATCTGTTGTAATATGGATGGTTAGATTGTAGAGTTGTTTGAGCTTTAATGAAAGTCTTACATTTAATATAAAAAACAGAAGAAAAAACACAAAAACTTCTGAGAGACGGTCTCTCAATAGCATAAGAAATAAGCTTTTTTCCACCAAAACTACTTCATATTTAGGTGTATTTGCAAAAATGACTACCTTACATTAGTTTTTTTATTTTATTTCCAGTTTTATTTTATTCGTCGACAACTACCTATGCTAAGAGCCTATTGAAATTTTTTTCAGGTTTCTCCATCAGTCTATCTCACATGACATTTTTCAACAACAAAAAAATAGAAAAAAAATGCATGGCTTGATTTTGAGAAGTCAAGATATATTTACACTTAACACTTTAGTAGATTTTCATAGTTATTATTGAAATATGTAAATAAGATACTTGGTTACATGAAATTAAATTGCAGTTTGGTTACAGATGGTCATCGTTGTCTAATGTTAACAGAAACTTGTAAGCTTAGTTATTGTCGGAAAACCGACCGAATCTCGCCGGATATTTACTATATGTAATTGTTAACAAAAAAAATATAGGTCATCTAAAACAAAATAAAAAATATAAGATAGAAAGTTAATTTACAAATATTCCTAAATATAAGACAATTTTTGAAAAAAATGATAGTAGAATAATATCTACGAAACTTATCGAATTTTTTTCTTTTGCGTCTCACAAAGCGCTCACTTATCCACAAATAACATTATACCTCCAGTGGTATAATAGCATCATACAACCAAGTTATATCTTATCGAGCTTATGTATAATTTTATTGAGCTTTTTTAAAGTTAATTTTTTTTTTATGTTAAGTGAGTGAATTCAGAAATTTTATGGTATAGCTCGACTTCTTTAAAATAAAACTCGAAAACTTTATTATATAGCTCGGATTCTAGAGCATATAACTGGGTACAACTGGTTGTAGGATCTATTAACTATCATTTATCGCATTAAAATAGAGGAGAGGGGGAATCAAATCTGAGGCCTACTATCTAAAATTTTTTCGGCTTAACTACTACACTAATAAGAGATATTCGGTGAAACTTATCTAAGATGATAACTTCCAATTGTGATGCAATTGTGATAGTTGGACAAAGACAATCATAGTCTAATAAGAACAACGAGAGTACTAATAATTAATAATTATCTTAATAGTGGCGTACATTTACATCCAACTTGATATTATTGGAGGTTGATATTTTTGTAGTTTTCTCGACTAAATTAGTAACTCTCTCTTGGATTCCTTATTACGGAGTAGTAGAGTGTGATGTCAAGCGGAAGGAATCTAGATGATAAGTTGATAAGTATGATAAACCAAGCTTTTTGCAACAAGTACGCACCTCTTATTTGTAAGCCGTCTCTTATTTTAGTTTCCATCCCATTCTTATGGTTTCTATTTCTCCAAAATTTATCGTATTTTTATTGTCTACTTAATTTAGTATGATAATTTAAAAACTGTCACTAATACCCCTAAATTTTTAAGAGATGTGCTAAATCCCGCACGTCATTTTACTAAATTCCGCACATTTTTTTGATTTATTCCAGGTTTACCCTTCTCATTTCCTACCCCAATCAAAGAAAGACAAATTAAAAATAAAAAACAAAATAAAGAAATTCCAGAACCAATAAAGCCCGTGTCCTTGCAAAATTCAAAATCATCAATCATGTTGTAATTACGAAAACAATCATAAATCATGTTGTAATTATGAAAATCAATTAGGCTTGTGTCTTTTGCTATGGTAATACCACGAATGAATCAATTAGGTTTGTATCTGTCAAAGGTAATGCCATGAATTCAACGACCACGTGCCTACCACGAATTCGACAGCCACCCTCACCCGCGCCATCCAACCCACTACTTTGACCGCCTACTCGACAAATCCACAACCACCCCTTCAACAGCCCGCCATTATTTGTAATCCAACATCTATCCAAATTCCAAACCCTAATTATAAAAAATCCTCTTTATTTAAAAAAAAATCAATTAAATCGATTAAAAGATGGGTGTTAATAAAATTGCTAATAAAACAGAGAGATTGCGTGTGATATGTGCGAATTACGATCGATAATTGTCTAACTATTAACAAATTTGTTTGGTTATGAGAGAGAGAGGAGGGAGAGTGATGCGTGTCCTAAATATGATGTTTTACACCCTCTTTTACACGCATTTAAGAGCTCAAATAGGTACTTTATGCTACTATTTTCCCTATTTCCGTCTACTTTCGTGTTTTTGTGTAATATTGCAGAAATGTGAAGAATCCAGCGGAAATCGAGCCGAATCCGTCCCTAAGTGCTTGGCATGGGATTTGACATGAAGTATTTACTCAAGAAACGAACTTGGTGCGTGTATCAAGGCCTGAAAGATAGATTTGCGAGAGTTTCAGAAGCGGATTACCAGCTACAGTAGTCTATAAACTGACCTACGCGGTCTATAGACTGTCAGAATGCTGAACAGAAGTCTGCAGGAAAGAGGAGCAGTCGATCGACTAATGCCTTGGGTCGATCGACCAGAGCACGATTATCAAAAGCTTCTGTACAGCGCATTTTGGTCGATCGACCGGTCTTAGTGGTCGATCGACCGCTATTTTAATCTGACGCAAATTAAAAGGACGAGAAGTCAGAAGCCCAATTGTAATTAGGTTTTAAGAATAAGAATCACGCTATATTCCTATATAACGTGAACCCTATGTTTCAGAACAGGCATCGGGTGATTCTAGGGAGTTAATTAGGGTTCATCACACAAAAAAGGTTGAATTTTGATTGTTCCATTAGTTTAGAATAATTTTCCGTCAACAAAATTTTCTTTTGCTTTGGGTTTGATCTTTTCTCTTCAATTCTTCTTTACGGTATTCTCTGTTCCTTTGTTCAATTTCGTTGCTTTAATTCTTCCGTAGTTTAGAATTGCTAGTTTAGATTTCCCAAAGCCAAATTATCGTTTCATGTTAGTTATTTATTTAGTTAATTCAATTATGAATTCGATTGCTTTATCTGTTAATTTTATTGCTGTTATTATCATCATCATGAGTAGCTAAATCCTTCGTGCTAAGATGTAGGGGACCTGTAGTGTAGGCGGCGTAGATTTCGTAGACCTGAGTCGCATCATGGTCGATCGACTGCCTTACCTAGTCGATCAACCGGCTCACGTGAGATCAGCTCCGTTTTAATTAATTTAATTGCTATATTTGACGAATCGAGTGCACGCGACTAGTTGAATGCTTAGGAATTGACCGACCCGATAGATCGAAAGATAAGGGAGGGAAATAGACTACTTAATTAAGACGACTAAATTAATAAGATCGAGAGATAAGTTAGTTTAGGCTTTTAAATCACTTATCAGGGCGAGAGTCAGTACTAGTGATATTAAGGGACCCGTAGCTAGATCGAAAGATGCTACCTGTTAAGAATGGACCGAGAGGACTTCTTATTTTCCCGTCTTACGTGATTATTTCAGACTTACTTAGGATACTGCCGTCGAACTACAGTGAACCGACCATCTTAGCAGCCTTTTAATATTTGATTTCATCCATTCTTTTTAATTTCTCATTTACTTGCTTTAGTTTACTTTTAATTTCATTGCCCTTTAGTTATAGAATTATTCAAATCAAACCCCCGTTAAAACTGTTACCTTAGACTAAAATTAGACAATTATTAATTGCATCGCCTCCTTGTGGTTCGACCCTGACTACCACTAGCTTCTGTTAGTAGTATTTAGGTTATAAATATTATTTTTGATACTAAACGATGGTATCAAATTTTGGCGCCGTTGCCGGGGAGGCAATTGTTTAAATTTTTAGTTGTTTTTATTTTAGTCTTTATCTTAGTTTAAGGGACATCTGTTCCTTAAACTCTTCTCATATTCTACTTCTAGTTTCCACTTATGCGCAGGTCACAGGGTGGTGAATTATGACCGTTAGATCCTAAGATCGAAAGGACTTTGTGTGAGTTAAGACGATCATCTAGAGTATTGCCGACAGAGGAAGAGCTGAGTACTTTGTCTAGTTACTATGAGAACGAGTTATTTGAGGAGGATCCACCTTCGTCTCCTATTTCTACTTCTTCAGCTGAGACCGTTACATCTCCAGATATGGCTGAAGAAGCAAGTATAGCCAGTCACTCCGAGCTAAAAGCTGAGAATCTCTATAAGGGATTCGCGTTGCCAGCCGGGACGGAAAGAAAATTCGAAGCAAAACCGTCCTACATCAACTTGGTTGAGAGAAACCAATTTGGGGGAGCTTCGAATGAAGATGCAGCTAAACATATGGAGATATTCATTGACTACTGTTGTTCCATACCCCCACCAACAGGTGTGACCCAGGACCAGATAAAAGACCCAGGTAGTTTCTCAGTCCCATGTAATATTGACACCTTTTCTATTGAGAAGGCATTTTGTGAGCTAGGGGCCAGTATTAGTGTTATGGCTTTGAGTCTTGCTAAGAAATTGAAATTGACTAGGTTTGCAGTTACTAATAAGACTGTACAGATGGCTGATCGTTCTGGTCCAGCCTATAGGAGTCTTAGAGGACATTCCTGTGCAAATAGGAAAGTTCTTTTTCCCAGTTGACTTCGTTGTGCTAGATATGCCCGAGGATGCTCACATTCCTATCATTTTGGGTAGACCATTTATGCACACTACTTGTGCAGTTATAGATGTTGGCTTAGGGACATTGACCTTTAAGGTAGGGAAACAGTCCATTGTTTTTGCCCAGACCTATAAGAAAAAGGATGCTATGTACCCAGTAACTTGCAATGTAGCTAAATCTTATGTTGTGTTGCCTGATATGCCTACCCCTATTCCTATTTCTGCTATAACACCTCCGCCCCAGATTGGGAGCAAATTGGAGGAAGATCCTTCTGTTTTGACTATTGCAGGAAATGGTTTGGGGAAGGAAGAGCCGTTCATTGCTCCAGCTGTGAAGGAGCCAATCGTTCAAAAAGGCGGTCTAGGATGTCTTAGCTATGGCACAGATGAGGAGGCTGATGAGGAGCCAGTCAAGGTGACGGAGTCCGATTTGGATTTTGACGAGCCAGACGAGGTCATTGTTTGGGAAGATGTTAGAGATGTTGTTCCGTTGAGTTCTGTGGATATTGGAATTGTTAGGAGCCCCACTGAGGAGATGAGCACTGTAGAGGCTACTTCTTGTAGTCAGAAGCCGAGCAAGTGGGTAATTCCGTGGCCATTCTTGATCAACTATTAGTTGATTAAGACTTTTTGAAAACATTTTATTTCCTTTGTTAGACTTTTTATTGCTTTGGTGTGCGCGAGACTTCGCTTTAATAAGTTTGCTTAGGATTTAAAGACTTTAGACTATTACTTTGGGTTTTGCGCAATTTTGGGCGCGTTATTATGTGTATTTGCAGGTCCATAGACCATGTCAGCTCAAGTTATTGAGCTAATTCGAAGAAATAAGAAACTTACAGCAGGTATTTCAGTCGATCGACTGGTTTGTGCGGTCGATCGACTGTGCCGCGACTCCAGGGGCTTCTGTTCCTGTCACCTTGGTCGATCGACTGGCTGGTATGGTTGATCGACTCCCTTCGCTGCTGTACCTGTTCACGACCATTCCCCTGCTGTGTTTGGTCGATTTGCGGAGTTGAGGGAGTCTTTTCTCCACTTTATTCTCCGATTCATTTCTGTTTTCTTCTGTTTTTCTTATTTTGCACATAATTTTGCGTTTCGTAAATTTTTTTCTCGGAATTACGCGCGGTACTTTTGTTTCTTTTCAGGTACCTATGGTAGCACTGCTGGCTACTGAAACTGTTAGAAATCTAGATCTCTTTACTCAACATATTCATTTATGTTATAATTTTAATCTAGTCATAAAATTAAAAGGTGATCTTATGCATGCAAACAAAATATAATTAAAGAAGAAATCATCATCTTACATTGATATTTTCGGATCAAAGGGCACAAGAGAGTTCTCCTACTCTCTTGTTCTTGAGCTTTCCTTAATTGGATGAATAAGGATTCAAGAAGAGAATCCCTCCCAAGGTTTTATACCTAAGATAACAACTTAATAAAATTAATATTATTATTACTATAATAATACTAATTTTTGTATAAAAATTGACCCAAAAATATAATTTGGTCTCTCTATGTTTCGGTTAAGAGAGAGGGAGGAGGAGGAAGATTTTTATCTTTCTAAAACTCTAATTTTAGATGAATGAATGGAATAATACACTAGTGAATATCATAGTGTATATTAGGTAAAATTAGAAGAAAAACCCATGGTTTTTCTCCTCTCAAAAACCGAGTAGAAGGGGGAGGTTTTTATGCCCAATGCATGATCAAAGTGCTCTTCACAATAACCACTAGGTTTGCATGGCTAGGTTTAGGCAAATGATTATGCTCACCACTTACTTAATCAACATAATATTCTCCTAACATCACCCTTAATTTCGGTCATATGGAGATAAAATGGGTTCCATTTTATCTTTGTCAAATTGTCAATTTGTCATATGTCACATGTCACATGTCACATAAAATTGTTATGTATTTTTAACATATTAAAAATCAACGTATTAATAAAAATACGTCATATACAAAATCGACTTAGTAATTCATAATTACTTGTACCAAAATATTTTACCAATTATAAATCACAATATCTCGTATTTATAATAATTTATTCATTCAAATGCAATTGTTTCCTTAAACAATAATTTCATCTAAGTAATTAAAACAATTAGATCACTTAGACCGTATCTTATTTAATCAAATTACAATAAGACACGTAAATATTACTTCCAAAATCGTCCGTCAATTTTAAGTAATTTAATTAACCCGTATCGTCATACGATCAATTAAATGATAAATTAAGAGTGTTACCCTTTAGGTATGACCTAAGGGGATCAACTGATCACCACCGTCGCACGACAGTAATGTCAAACTCTAGTCACCAATCATTACCGATATGTGTGGACCAATGACAAGAAAATATTACTTCCCAATTGTATTCTTTAAAATGAGATTTAAACATGTGATCATCATGATCAACAGTTGTGATCGCATTATTGTCGGAGGACACATATTCCAACAATCTCCCACTTGTCCTCGACAAGTGTGCGTCACCAATTCTCTTGTCCCATTACTATCTCCCACTCAATGCAAGGTGTCTTTCAGGTCGTACTTGCAAGTGATCATATCAAGAGTGGTTTCCTCGATCTGGAGAATAACTGATTGACCGGATTTATCTATCATAGATATCTTCCGAGCGTGGCCACGCATTTTCAGTTCATTACTCCTCAAGTGGCCCTGAGATATTGTTATAACCCTGACTAGGGGTGGACAATTCCTATTGCACTCATTCCCTTCGAATAGCCACAACCATCATAACCAAAAATATGCCCATTTGACCCCATTTACGAAGGTCGTAGTAACACAAATCAAATATAATCTGAAACTGTGCCATCTTAGGTGAATAGTCTTTAGTCAAAATAATCGACTCATTAGAATACTATAGCAGCTCTCGCCACGACCAAGCTATATAAATTTGCCAGAACTCTATAAGCGGTCATAAGGCCCGACAAAATGTTCCTAACAGTCTGCCTATGTGATCGACTAGTCATTCTCATATGACTCCATGGCATTTTAACTTGCCATCAATCGCATCACATTCTAGTCACTTCGAGACGTCACCTCATGTAAGTAACTATGGGCGAATACAATGCTAATCCGTGTTCACTTAAACGGGGTTCAATTGTCTCTACAACCCGTTGGATGTAACAAAGTATAAGGTGAGTTAATAATAACTCAAACGACAAATGTCGACATCACACTCGGGTAGTCAATACCATATTACAACCTTGTGATACATATCGTAAGTGTGTAAACACTTGTTGATTGCAATAGAAGTTTAACATATCATGTGTCCATGTGTTCAAACTTCTTTTTATCGCATTTTCCTTTACGTTCATGTTATCTATCATAGCATGAACCTTACCAAGTACACATCTAGGTTCACAACCTTGGTTTCGGCTCTTTTCTTGAAAGAACTTCTTTATCGATTATCACATAACAAACCAATTTGTGGTGAATGATATAACTTGTACTGATCAAATACTCCACCCACACATAATGCACTAGGTATATGTTTTGTAGAATCTTGCAACAATTGTCAAGATGATTAGCCTAGCACTTCTCACAAGTCCTAGCATATTAGGAAAGATTAGTTTTGAGTAACTTCTTATTCAACTAAGTATCTTTCCAAACTTCCTATTTCTCCTTTTAGCTAGCTTGAAAAGCTTAGGATTTTCATAAATCCTTACATGTGTTCGCGCTGCAATATGTGCAACCTCTTGACACACAACAAAGTCTTCTGTCAAACACTGAAATCGCTCATCGGATTCTCCTCGAGAATTCATGACGTTTCATCTATGGCTTCCCAATGATCCATCATGCTCTTATGCATATGATTTATTTTGGAAATGTGCATGATTAATCTAATGGCGGAAACATTAGTAACTAATAATCATGAGATCAACCATTCCTAGGTTCAAGGAACGACCATGACTGCTAATGGCAATTCCATTTTCATTTACATGAATAACCTACGTTTCTCGTTGATTCAATGTATATGTCTCAATACTTATCCAACATCTCTTGATTTAATTGGATTCATCATAGTCCATTTTCATCCAGAATTGAAAACTCAAATACTTCTTGTACAAGAAAGTTCTAGCTCGTCATTCTCAATGAGTAGTGAGTTGTAAATTTTTACAAGATGATTACTCCCACTAAATTCCATGTCTTCACATGATAATTTCCAAACTCCCACTTAATTCCACATGTTTCGAAATTGACTACTCAATCGAAACATTTCAAGAATTGGAATATATGTTGCTTCGCAAAGTTTGTTAAGATGAAACCATATATGTTCCCATCATATCTTTTCAAAATACCTATTTTGAAAAGGTTTTAATCTCAACCTTATGGAAAAAGATCTTTAATCTCTAACTCATTTATTTTATAATGATTCGTGGCAATGTCATTATTTAAATATGAATAATATCTAATACACGTCCTTCAAAATACCCTTTTCGGAAGGATGTTTAACCAATTTATTTTCATAATGTGGTTAAGTAATGACATTAGCGTGGTTAAAACTTAGCTATTGAAGATATCGGTATATCAATCTTTGCAACTTCTAGTCTTAAATCTCATTTATTTTCTAGGATGTAACTTTGATTCATTTAGGCTCTTAAGTAAATATCAATGTTGAAACTATTGGTCAAAATTTATCATAAACAAGTCAAAACTCTTGTTAAGACTTTACATTAGTCATTTTTCTTCCAAAACTTTCTTTTGGTCTCCTCGTGTAGTTATCTTGAGAAAATATTCTTTTGATTACTTCACTTGGTCTCTTTTGTCATGTAGATCTATTCGAGACCATAGATCTCATCTATTCATGTATACCGTATAAATAGATATACCTTTATAAAAATCATTCTCCCTTGCGTAGATCTCATTTACACAAGTACACAAATTTATCTTGGTGTTGTGTCCTCATTTTTCTCCCACTCTATCTTTAGAATAAATACACTAGAGATTCAAAGATAGCATATGAGACACAAATAATGATTTTTGAAGTATGAGGAGAACTATCTCATAGTTTGACTAATAGTTTTAGATTTCGTAAGTGTACTTGGTGATTAACTTTCCTTTAAGAGAGTTCATTAACTCAATATCACTTTGTAAATGATCATTCACAAGTCTTTAGATTGTGGTCATATAATGAATCCCATCATTATAGTTGTTTATTAGATCACTTTAAGTGAATAATCATATGTTTCTATGAGCAAGCATGTAAAGACTAATTTTAGAACAAGGATAAAAAAAGATAAAACGGGTGACTTGGGTTGCAAACCAAGCCATCATTATCCAAAATACAACCAATTATCCAAAATACATTTCCATGTCGAACACGGAAATTTAAAAGGTTCTAAAATCCAAAACATAATTAAAATAAGACAATAAAAAGCGAAGCTCCATGAAAGCTATTCCTAGCTTCTTGATGGTATCTCAAGCTTGTTTTTCTTAGTGACAAAGGGTTTTGCATTATCTATGGTAGATAACTCCGGTCAATCAGTTATTCTCCAGATCGAGGAAACCACTCTCGATATGATCACTTGCAAGTACGACCCGAAAGACACCTTGCATTGAGTGAGAGATAGTAATAGGACAAGAGAATTGGTGACGCACACTTGTCGAGGACAAGTGGGAGATTGTTGGGAAATGTGTCCTCAACAATAGTGCGATCACATGATTTAAATATCATTATTAAATCTCATATAAAGAATACGTAAGGGATGATTCAATTATATTGTCAACTGATCAACATTAATCGGTAACGATTGGCTTGCTAGAGTTTGACGTTACTGTCGTGGGACGGTGGTGGTCAGTTGATCCCTTAAGGTCACACCTAAAGGATGATGCCCTTATCTATAAAGTTGATTAATTGTATGACGATGCAAGTTGATCAATTTCTTAAAATTGAACAATTCGATTTGTAAGAGAGAATAATTATCTTATTGTAATGGGATTAAATAAGATTTATTTTAGTAATAAAATGCCTTGTTACTAAAATTATTTATTGTTTGAGAAACAATAGAGATAGGAATGAATGGTTAATTATAATTACAAGATGTTGTGAATTATAATCACATGACCCATTTTATTTATGTGATCAACTATCACTAGTCAATTTATTGGATGTAATTTAATTAGTTCATGAAATGATATTTATGTGATAAATATGCATTAAATTAATTAATAACATGTATCATACTACATGTGACATATTGTGTGACAATTGACAAAATAAAATGGTGGTCCATATTATGTGTAAACCGAAATATTGGAGGTTGTATGGGTGAGTGGGTGTTTTGTTTAATGGACAAATAAAACACTATGATTACCTATAATGTAGGGTAGTCTTACACCCACTTTACTTAATAAGAACAAAAGTAAAAAGGAAAGACCATGCATTGGTCTTTCACAACTCCTCCAACCGGTTTTATGAGGATGCATAGAGAATTTTATTCTCTTAATTTTTACTTATCATTCATTCTAATATCACATGCAAAAGTTCATGTATTTTCTCTCTTCTCTCTCTTTAATCTTCATCAATTAGATGAGTTTTTGATTCAAATTGTTCTAAAAGATTACTAAAATTATTAATGTAATATATGAGTGTTAGTAATCAATTTTAAGGTAAACTACTAAACTAATATCTAGCTAATATTATTTAGTGGGGATAAGGGATAGTCTTGGGTGCAATCAAGAGGAGAATCTCTACTTTGGGATTTTGGAAGATCATCCTTATATTCATGGAAAGCTCAAGAACTAACAAGAAGGAGATCTTGTTGGTGCCCCTTTTGACCGAAATTTATTTGGTGAGAAATTGATTTTCTTATCTCTTTTTGTTTTAGTTTGCATACATAAGATCTAGTTTTAATTTTATGACTAAATTAAAATGATACATATAGCTTCTTGTCTTTGCTTGGTGGAGGCCCTATTTACAATAAAAATGGAGATACATTATCACAACTTTGTATCACAATACCATAGTTGAAATAGAAACATAAAAGAAAGGATAGTCATTTACCTACTGGAGTAATCTTTCCAACCTTAATATCACCAAGGTATTTGGAACAATTTCTTTTCCAATGTCCAACACCATTACAATAATGGCCTTTGTCCAAGAGGACCCTTCTTGATTTTTGAAGTGCTAGCTTCATAAGTCTTAGCTTTGGTGAAAGTGGGAGCTTGTTTCTTACCCTTCCTCCCATTCTTCTTGAATTTCCCTTGCTTTTGGTGCTAATGTTAAGCACATCCTTGGGTGAGTTCACATTTAACCCCATGTCCCATTCGGCTTGCACAAGTAACTTGTGCAATTCTTCAAGCGACACATCCTTGTCTTGCATGTTAAAATTCACCCGGAATTGAACATATGCCTTGACTTTGGATAAGGAGTGTAGAATCCTATCTACAATGAGTTCTTTGGGGATTTCAACCTTTTGAATTTTCAAAGTCTCGACTAGCTCCATTAATTTGAGCACATGAGGGCTAACCTTTTGGCCCTCTTTGAAGTCGAGATCAAAGAATGCCGCGGCCGCCTCATATTGGACGATCCGCGGAGTTTGTGAAAACATTGTCACAAGCTTGGAGTAAATCTCATTAGCGGTGCCCATCTTAAAGGCTCTCCTTTGGAGATCCGCCTCCATCGCAAAGATCAACAATTTTTTCATTGCGGCGGACTCCTTATGGTAAGCCTCATATGCTTCCCTTGTGGCGGCGGTCGACCTAGTATTAGGTTCGGGTGGAGAGGCCTCGGTTAGGTAACGAAGCTTGTCGTCACCTTGGGCGGCTAGTTTGAGTTGGGCATCCCAATCGGAGAAATTTGACCCATTCTTTTCAAGTTTACATCGATCCATGAAGGATCGGAGCCATGATGAATTAGCGAGAGGCGTGGCGTTTGTGTTTGGTGTAGCCATTTGTTATGAGAAAAAGAAAGTGGTCTACAAAACAAAATAGAAGGAGTAAAACAAATGTCGTTTTATGAATAATAATAATACTTGTAAAAATTTAATTTAACCAAGTTTTATTGCATTTATCTAGTGACCTCTACCCAACTTGATAAATGATTCCAAGACCCAAATTCATATTAATTTAGGCATCGGTAAAGCCGAAAAAACAACCCTTATCAATATAACTCGGTGGATTAACCTTTTAATCGATTCTACTTTTAGAACTCTTGGTCGATAAATTTACATTTAAAATTATCTTTAGCCCGAAACACATCCGGCAACCGTCGAGAATACTTTCGTTGAGTTGAACCCAAATTTCGAATAATTGTGTCCATGATCCAAACTTACATCAACTTGGGCATCGGTAAAGCCGAAAACAACCCTCATCTTTATAAATTTGGTGGGTAGACATTTATCACCCCACTTCACCAACGTAACAAGGTTTGTCTTACGGTGAAGCCGGCTCAACTCCCTTGCGAAACTGGTACTTCATGGGTTTCTAATTTTTGGTAAGGCTATGTCTCAATTGTTTATTTTTAGCGAGAGGTCATGTCAATTTATTATCTATCACGTTTTAAGTGAACTAAAGCGATGAACTACGATAATTATAATTGACACGGTCGATAAACTCGATAAAATGACAATGCATGTTTTACTTATGACGATTTAGCGATGCATGCGACATATAAATAAAATGCAAAGCATAAAATAAATCCTAGTATGGCCTTCCTAAAATAGAAAAACTATTTAACTATTACATATTCGGAAACCAACTCCATTGGACCCTTGAACTTTGGTTATGGCACGCATCTCGAGGTAACACCGTCTTTATGTATCGCCTTCTTGAATGACACTGTCTTCAAGGAACTCCGGAATAAATAAATTACATAACAAATTACATAATTTCCTATTATACATTTGTAATTAAAATAAAATAAATCTATTAAATTACAAAACGGTGATACGAGATCACAATAAATTACAACCGAATCGATATTCCCATACATTTCGGGTAATACCAATTAAAAACTAAGGCCATACTAAGTAAAAAATTACATAATTCAAAAATTACATAAATACAATTATGACAATCATAAATAAAATGCAGTATTATAATATGTATGAACATGCCCAATTTTATGGTAAATCGCCTTTAAGTAGCAAATATCGTATATTACACGGTTTTTACGGATTTGCGTGATTCAACGTTTTATAATCACGATAATTTCATAAATTCATATTTATGCACAAGTTAATTACCTTAACCTCTTAGGACTCAAAATTAGTCTCCACTAACTATTTGACCATAATTAACTCATATTTCTTAAAATTGTTCATTAATGGACCTAAAAATACAATAAAATGCTATAAACTTCAAATAAATCACAAAAATTCCAAATAAATTCAAAATTTGAAATTTAAACTTATGAACATTCTCGAAAAATACCATGACACTCATAATGTTCAAAAAACTTAGGTTAAAATTTCGTAAAAATATCGGAAAAACTATGTTGCGGTTTATCGGATTTATCAATAAAAAATATAAAAACATGAGAAAAATTATATTCATCAACTTTTCAATTTTTGGATCTGAAAAAGATAATAAAATGTAACATGTGACGTTTTTCCTTAGTCATGGAGTATGTTTTAGTAATTATTTACTAATTAAGTCACTATTTATGCTATTTTTCATCAAAAATCCATAAATCATGCATAAAGCCTTCAATATAGCCCATTATTTTACATACATCTTGGAAAATTGCATGTGACAACATACTAAATTTCTAAGACCAGATTCGAAATTTATCTCATATTAACCTATTGTTCATCTAAATCCGATTTTAAACATGAAAAATCCATTTTTCGAGCATAAGAACTCCAAAAATTGTGAAAATTTACAAGTCATCTCAAAATAATATATGTGATAACATATAAAAAAATCACTGGAAAATTCAAAGTTTAGCTAATTTTAGTCCGAAAATGACATTTTAATCATAAAATCACATTTTAATGTCATTATTGTATAAGATGAACAATAAAAATCCATAAAATAACCAAAATATCCTAAAAACATTTTAGGACCAGAAACTTAACATGCATAAATTTATTTTGTGATATTTCATAATAACACAAATTTACAAGTTTTATATGTTAATCGTATAACTCGAAAAACCTATAACCGATTTGCATGCAAACAACCAAGGCTCTTGATACCGATTGTTAGAAATCTAGATCTCTTTACTCAAGATATTCATATATGTTATAATTTTAATTTAGTCATAAAATTAAAAGGTGATCTTATGCATGCAAACAAAATATAATTAAAGAAGAAATCATCATCTTACATTGATATTTTCGAATCAAAGGGCACAAGAGAGTTCTCCTACTCTCTTGTTCTTGAGCTTTCCTTAATTGGATGAACAAGGATTCAAGAAGAGAATGCCTCCCAAGGTTTTATACCCAAGATAACAACTTAATAAAATTAATATTATTATTACTAGAATAATACTAATTTTTGTATAAAAATTGACCCAAAAATATAATTTGGTCTCTCTATGTTTCGGTTAAGAGAGAGGGAGTAGGAGGAAGATTTTTATCTTTCTAAAACTCTAATTTTAGATGAATGAATGGAATAATACACTAGTGAATATCATAGTGTATATTAGGTAAAATTAGAAGAAAAACCCATGGTTTTTCTCCTCTCAAAAACCGGGTAGAAGGGGGAGGTTTTTATGCCCAATGCATGATCAAAGTGCTCTTCACAATAACCACTAGGTTTGCATGGCTAGGTTTAGGCAAATGATTATGCTCACCACTTAGTTATTCAACATAATATTCTCCTAACATCACCCTTAATTTCGGTCGTATGGAGATAAAATGGGTTCCATTTTATCTTTGTCAAATTGTCAATTTGTCATATGTCACATGTCACATGTCACATAAAATTGTTATGTATTTTTAATATATTAAAAATCAACGTATTAATAAAAATACGTCATATACAAAATCGACTTAGTAATTCATAATTACTTGTACCAAAATATTTTACCAATTATAAATCACAATATCTTGTATTTATAATAATTTATTCATTCAAATGCAATTGTTTCGTTAAACAATAATTTCGTCTAAGTAATTAAAACAATTCGATTACTTAGACCGTATCTTATTTAATCAAATTACAATGAGACACGTAAATATTACTTCAAAAATCGTCCGTCAATTTTAAGTAATTTAATTAACCTGTATCATCATACGATCAATTAAATGATCAATTAAGAGTGTTAACCTTTATGTATGACCTAAGGGGATCAACTGATCACCACCGTCGCACGACAGTAATGTCAAACTCTAGTCAGCCAATCATTACCGATATGTGTGGACCAGTTGACAGTAAAATATTACTTCCCAATTGTATTCTTTAAAATGAGATTTAAACATGTGATCATCATGATCAACAGTTGTGATCGCATTATTGTCGGAGGACACATATTCCACCAAAAACCTCCTAGCTCACGCTGGTTTGGGGAGGTTTCCTTTTGCTGCGCTTAAAGTCTTGTGAGTTTCCGAGTTTAACTTCATGTCTTGTTTAGTTATTTATCGCAAATTCCCATTTCCCTTGATTATTTTCTCGTATGATTTTGCACAATGGGGACATTGTGTGATTTGGTTTAGGGAAGGGTTTTGCGTCGCATTCATTCTGTTTTGCATTCACGTTTACATTTTTGTCTTGCATTGTTGTTTATTTTCCTCTTATATACAGAAAATTCAAAAAAAATTCAAAAAATTCAAAAAAATGTACGTTTATTTTAGTATTTAGTCGAGTCGGAACGACAGTATTTCAATGATGACATTGCATTTTCATCCGTTTATGCCTAAGCCTTGCTATTTGACATGTTATTAGTAGAATCATTTATGCATAATCTACGAGTTTTCGTTAATATCTTGCTGAACTTTAAACTTGACTTAGATTTTTGGCAAACTACATCATTTTCTGAGTTTTAGAGATTATAACTAATGACATTCATGACCGGTTTATTTAGGAATGTGAGTAGTACTCCTTATGAGACGTGTTATATCAATATGCATAAATATGAACTTTATCTGCTTAATACCTGTATGCATTCGGTATGTGGTTTGTTGACATATGTGGAAGAGGTCTCCTTTATTCATTTTGTTCATAAGCTTCACATAGCCAAAAATAGCCTTTTGTCCCTTTAACTACATCCTATATTCAGCCTGCCTTTGTCAAGCTAGTAGTATTAGTCTTTGGGAGTGTTCTTATCATTTTGGTTATATTTGCTCTTATTGAGAATGTTGGTGAAATGATTGAAGGGAAAGGAAAGGAAAGAAAGAAAAAAAAAAACAAAAACAAAAACAGGAATTCGAAAAAAAAGGATTCAGTCGGTCGACCGTCCCACTTGGTCGATCGACAGTGGTAAAAGAAAAAAAGAAGAGAACAATTACATGGTTGAAGTTTTGAGTAGATGATGATTTTATTCCCATGTTTTATTATTATCATTTGGGGAATTACAGTTTGTATGGAGATTGTGATATTAGTGCTAATCATTAGCACCGGTTTTATTGTTGAATCTTGAGTAAGAAAGTCGGATGTTGTTATCATTTGGTGTTTAGTAAGTTACTACCTTGGATTTAACTCCTCATATCCAAATTTATCTTAGCCCCTTCTTACCCATTTCCTCACATATCCATATTTACCTCGGCGTGTGTCATGGTCATTTGTTTGGTTGGAATGCATATGTACGGTTGTAGAGATCATTTTCATATTAGATTGCAGGCATGTTCTTATAGGTCGTAGTTAGGTGAGAGTCTTTACAAAATTACTTCTTTCTATCTTTTACATATACTCACCTGTATTCATTGTGTGATATGAGCGACCCGTGAGAGTCCAATATGATAAGTCTCTATAGTTTAAAGTTCAGCAGTTTTTAACGACTACATAACTCGTTTGCATGATTCATATTACTAATTGATTGCTGATCTGTAGCATTAAACTGGTTTAGGCTTTACAGTATGCATTTCGGTCTGAGATTGAAATCGTTCCAATTAGGTCCTAGGATCGAGTCTAGTTCTTGCTTAATAGGAATATTTATAATAGTTGGGCCTCAACCATCACCTTAAGGTTTTGGTTGAGATAGATGAACCATCTCAACCAAAACCTTAAGATGATGGTTGAGGCCCAACTATTATAAATATTCCTATTATTGCTTGGGGACAAGCAAGGGTTTGGTTTGGGGAAGTTTGATGCGTGTCCTAAATATGATGTTTTACACCCTCTTTTACACGCATTTCAGAGCTCAAGTAGGTAGTTTATGCTACTATTTTCCCTATTTCCGTCTACTTTCGTGTTTTTGTGTAATATTGCAAAAATGTGAAGAATCCAGCGGAAATCGAGCCGAATCCGTTCCTAAGTGCTTGGCATGAGATTTGACATGAAGTATTTACTCAAGAAACGAACTTGGTGCGCGTATCAAGGCCTGAAAGATAGATTTGCGAGAGTTTCAGAAGCGGATTACCAGCTACAGTAGTCTATAGACTTATCTACGCGGTCTATAGTCTGTCAGAATGCTGAACAGAAGTTTGTAGGAAAGAGGAGCAGCTGATCGACTGATGCCTTGGGTCGATCGACCAGAGCACGATTATTAGAAGCTTCTGTACAGCGCATCTTGGTCGATCGATCGGTCTTAGTGGTCGATCGACCGCTATTTTAATCTAACGCAAATTAAAAGGACGAGAAGTCAGAAGCCCAATTGTAATTAGGTTTTAAGAATAAGAATCACGCTATATTCCTATATAACGTGAACCCTATGTTTCAGAACAGGCATCGGGTGATTCTAGGGAATTAATTAGGGTTCATCACACAAATAAGATTGAATTTTGATTGTTCCATTAGTTTAGAATAATTTTCCGTCAACAAAGTTTTCTTTTGCATTGGGTTTGATCTTTTATCTTCAATTCTTCTTTACGGTATTCTCTGTTCCTTTGTTCAATTTTGTTGCTTTAATTCTTCCGTAGTTTAGAATTGCTAGTTTAGATTTCCCAAAGCCAAATTATCGTTTCATGTTAGTTATTTATTTAGTTAATTCAATTATGAATTCGATTGCTTTATCTGTTAGTTTTATTGCTATTATTATCACCATCATGAGTAGCTAAATCCTTCGTGCTAAGATGTAGGGGACCTGTAGTGTAGGCGGCGTAGATTTCGTAGAACTGAGTCGCGTCATGGTCGATCGACTGCCTAACCTGCTGGTCGATCGACCGGCTCACGTGAGATCAGCTCCGTTTTAATTAATTTAATTGCTATATTTGACGAATCGAGTGCACGCGACTAGTTGAATGCTTAGGAATTGACCGACCCGATAGATCGAAAGATAGGGGAGGGAAATAGACTACTTAATTAAGACGACTAAATTAATAAGATCGAGAGATAAGTTATTTTAGGATTTTAAATCACTTTTCAGGGCGAGAGTCAGTACTAGTGATATTAAGGGACCCGTAGCTAGATCGAAAGATGCTACCTGTTAAGAATGGACCGAGAGGACTTCTTATTTTCCCGTCTTACGTGATTATTTCAGACTTACTTAGGATACTGCCGTCGAACTACAGTGAACCGACCATCTTAGCAGCCTTTTAATATTTGATTTCATCCATTCTTTTTAATTGCTCATTTATTTGCTTTAGTTTACTTTTAATTTTATTGCTCTTTAGTTATAGAATTATTCAAATCAAACCCCCCTCAAAACTGTTACCTTAGACTAAAATTAGACAATCATTAATTGCATCGCCTCCTTGTGGTTCGACCCTGACTGCCACTAGCTTCTGTTAGTAGTATTTAGGTTATAAATATTATTTTTGATACTAAACAACGTTATCACAGAGAACTCATTTTAATTGTTTTATAAGACGAAGGGTAGTTATGAAATATCTGGGGAAAGTGTGTGGGATATAGTAAACTCGTGTGCGGAATTTAGCAATTACGATTTTTAATTACATTCACCCTATCAAAATTGAAATCTCACTTTTGTTTTAAATTAAAGAGGTAGAGTATGTAGAGAATTGAATGTAATTGCTTGAATAATATTATTATAAATGCAATGTATATATATAACAAGAGCTTGAGGCCTAAGCAAGCTATCAAAAGATACAGCTAATGAGAATTGAAATACAATAATATATGGCTATAAACTGGGATACAAAATATTGACAGAATATAATCATAAATATTAACAAATATTATGAAGAAGATTTGATTTCCTTAACACGCTCCCGCAAGATGAACGGTCCATGGACAAGGCCAATCTTGGAAAATAGCGAGTGAAAACGAGTACGGGGAAGAGACTTAGTAAGCGCGTCAGCCAACTGATCATTACCGAAGATATACTGAACACGTAAGGTACCTTGTTGTACCCGTTCACGAACAAAATGAAATGCCAAGGCGAGGTGCTTCATTCGAGAGTGAAAAACGGGATTTGAAGAGTAATGTGTGGCACTAAGATTATCACAAAATATAACCGGAGTTGAGTAGAAGGAACCTGTAGCTCATGAAGTAGAGATTGAACCCAAGAGATTTCAGATGTGGTGTCAGCAATGGCACGAAATTCGGCCTCCGTAGAAGAGCGAGACAAGGCTCGTTGCTTTTTAGAGGACAAGGAAACAGGATTCCGACTAAGGTACACTAAATAACCCGTAGTAGAGATGTAATCATTCTTATCACCGTCCAAATCGGCATCACAGAAGGCAATTAAATGCAGTGGACTTGAACGATGAAGACGGAGACCAACAGAAATGGAGCCTTTTAAATAACGTAGCAACCGTTTTAAGGCAGCCCTGTGAGAAGTACGAGGAGCCTGCATAAACTATGCTAATTTGTTGACAGAAAAAGAGATATCAGGTCGAGTAAGTGATAAATATTGCAAATTGCCGACTATGGCACGATAATCCGTGGAATTGGGAATAAGCGAACCATCAGCTTTCAGTAGAGAAGTATCATACGACATAGGAGAGGGAGAGGGCTTAGCATCGAGCATCTTGTGACGCTCAAGCAAATCATAAATATACTTTTGTTGTGATAGAAAAAGACCAGTAGAAGTAGGGCAGACCTCGACACCAAGAAAGTATAAGAGTGGACCAAAATCCTTAAGCGAGAAACGAGACGAAAAATCAGTAATAAACCGAGAAACACTGTTAATACATGGACCTGTGACGACAATATCGTCAACATAAACCAATAAATAGACAGGACGGGGAGAGGAGAGAATAAATAAAGAGGGATTCGACAATGAGCGTCGAAACCCTTATGACACAAGGAAGTTTTTGAGTTCATTATACCAAGCCTGAGGGGCCTGCTTAAGATCGTAGATAGCATTGGATAACTTACATACAAAAGTGGGACAAGAGGGATCGACAAAAATAGGCGGTTGTTTCATAAAGACAATTTCATGTAAATGACCTTGCAAGAACGCATTGTTGACATCTAATTGACGGAGATGCCAGCCTTGAGTCACTGCAAGAGATAAAAGAACACGAATTATTGTAGGCCTAACGACCGGACTAAATGTTTTAGAGAAATCAATACCTAGGCGTTGAGGAAATCCTTCCGCAAAGAGCCTAGCTTTAAACTTGTAGATGGTATTGTCAGGACGGTATTTGACTCGGTAAACCCACTTACAACTAATAATTTTTTCCGTAGGAGTCCGAGGGACAAGAGTCCAGGTTTTGTTGGAAAGCAGGGCAGTAAATTCAGAGGTCATGGCGTCGCGCCAGCGGTTATCAAGCAAGGCTTGTTAAGTGGTGGTAGGAAGAGCAATTGAGTTAGCGGTACTGATGGCAAGAGCATATCTAGGATTTGGTTTTATAATGTTATTGGAAAGACGGGTGCCATAAGGATGAGTTATAGGGGGGGGGGGGGTGGGAGGAGGAGGAGGAGGAGGAGGAGGAGGGGGAGGGGAAGGCATGGCAGTACGAGGGGAGGCAGTGGAGGGAGAGATCTGAACAGAGGGAGAATTAGAGGCAGGGGACGTAACAGGAGAGGTGGTGGCAGGTGTGCGATCAAGGGAGGGGGATGCTGGGAGGAGAAGGTGTAGGAGTAGCAGCAGTGGTGTCGGGGATTGAGGAGGCAGGCAGAGGGATGATGAGAGTGCACCATTGCGAGAGGTCATAGGACAGAGGGGGATCATAGGACGCATAGGAAGAGTAAGTAGACTTAAAAAATTTAACATGTCGAGAAGTATATATTTTGAGAGAGACGGAATCGAGGTAGTTATAAGCGCTCTGTGTTGGGGAGTACCCAACAAAGAGGCAAGGAGTAGAGCGAGGTTCCAACTTATTTGGCGCATACGGTCCTAGCCAAGGATAGCAAAGACATCCAAAGGAGCGGAGCTTGGTGTAATTTGGTGGTTGTTGAAATAAACGAAAATATGGAGAATAATTATTTAATGTTGGAGTTGGGAGGCGATTGATTAAATAAGTAGCAGTTGTGAAAGCAAACGATCAGAATGTAGTTTGTAACTTAACGCGATGCAGCAAAGCGAGACCAGTTTCAACAATATTTCGGTGTTGTCTTTCTGCAAAGCCATTATATTCAGGGGTATGAGGAGGAGAAGTTATGTGAGAAATACCATCATTGAGAATAGTTGGAGTGAGTTTAATAAACGCGCCTCCATTGTCAGAATAAAGGCGTAAAATGGGACGATTAAAAAATTTCTCAACCAGTGCACGAAACCGTTGAAATATAGGAGCAATGTCGGATTTGCGCTTCATAGGATAAAACCAAATACAACGCGTGAAGTGATCGACAAAAATGACGTAATATTTAAAGTCATCAATAGATGCCAAAGGAGAACACCACACATCAGAATAGAGTAAATCAAGAGGAGTGGAAGATGTTATTGTATTAATAGAGAAAGGAAGCTTATGGCTTTTATTAATTTCACATGAATCACACGGAATAGATAAGGATAAACTAGGAATAGACAATTGACGACAAATATGAAAATAAATCTTAGAAGACGGATATCCTAGTCGATGATGCCACGCCACAGATGAAGAGGCAAGACGGAGGTGAGCTTGAGGATAGATGGGGTCCATTCATACACGCCGAATAAGAGGTTCGTGGAGCAGAAGAGTTGTCAGGGAAGGCACCTTTAAGAAGAAAGAATTAGAAGAAAATTCAAGTGAGAAAGGGCAAATGTAAAGGTACATGAAGGTAGGGGGAATAAATGTAAAGGTAGGGGGAATAGGAATGGAGAAAGAACCTATATGAGATATGGGCAAAGTTAAGCCATCACCAATAATGAGTTCATCACTCCCATCATACGGTACATGAAGGGAAAGGGTGGACAAAAAATCAGTGATGTGATGGGTGGCTCCGTTGTCCAGTAAATAGGAGGACGGAGAGTGGGAGGAGGGAGCAGTGGCAGAATGTACTTGAGGGCGAGGCTGGTGGGTACGAGGTGGAGGCTAGGGAAAGGCAATATGTGGGAACTTCTTCTTAAAGTCTAAACAATCAGACAGAAAATGTTCAGGGCAACGGCACCACTGACCGGTACCCTTAAAATTTTTGGAGGGAGTTGGGGTAGGAAGCAGGGCAGGGGCTTTGAGCGAGATGGGTGTATCACGAGCACGCACTCCATCGATAACTGACTGATAAGTTTTGTAGTCAAGGCCCTTAAGGACCCTGTCAACAACGTCCTTGATATCTAGAGTTTTGCCGAGGAGTGCAAACTCAGTGACACATGAGGTAATATCATGCATAAGGTCGGAAACAGAACGATCACCTTTGGACAGATTATCAAACCGATTTTTGAATTGAAGAAGATGACATCTGGACAGATTGGCATATGTGTTCTCAAGTATGGTCCAAACCTCGCGAGAGGTAATGGCTTTGAGGACAAGAGGAGAGACAGAGGGATGTAAAGTGCCAAGAAGAGCGCCCTTTATAAGGCTATCTTGACGCTTCCAGGATGAAAATTTTGGGTTAGGGGAGGTTTTGGAATCAGCAGTGATGGTGGAGTCGGGTTGTGGGTGAGAACCATCGACAAATTTCAGCAAGTCGAAACCGAAAAGCAGATCAGTAACTTGAATTTTCCAGGTTTGATAGGTTTTGGAAGTGAGTTGGGTGCATGACGTAAAATTGATTAGGATAAAAGGGGAGGATGGCTCGTGTAGATTTGGGAAAGACACACCAAAATTCGACATTGGTAAGACTAAAGGAAGACACAAAGGAAAGAAAAAAAAATTGATAACGGCCTCAGGATGCAAGGCTCGATATCATGTAGAGAACTTAATGTAATTGCTTGAATAATATTATTAACAATACAAATTTATATATATATATATATATATATATATATATATATATATATACATATATAGTCGGGATCCGGTGAGAACTACTAAATATTTGAGGATTCAGTAAAGAGTACAATATCGCGCATTATACTAAACAATAGCACTTCCAAAATAAGGTAACAATAACAAACACGCACGCTTGTTCAAAATTCATAAACGCGCGACAGTTTTTTCGACTATTCACTTTCTCTCTCTAAAAACTGGAAAAAAACACAGAAACTCATGATTATTAAGCGCGAATCACTAACAATTTACGAAGAAATACTAATCATTGCTCAATTCAATTGCGTTTTGAGTAGAAATCAGGTACAGTTTCTATCTTAATTCTCTCGAATACTTGAATTTTAGTGAAATAATTGTTAAAATCGAGTATTTATGCAGTTGATAGTTTCAGTATCAAAATTATTGCTAAACTTCGTTAATTTCAAATAATTTTCATATAATTGTACAACTTCGTAGTTGTTAATTGCATGTTTTTCTGTTACAATTGATAATTATATAATTTTTTGTTTAAATCTCCTAATTTAGGGTTCAATATTGTGCGATTGCGAAATTTAGGGTTCGACATTGTTTGAAGTGGAAAATTAGTACTTCGGAATGTTTTAATCAATTAAAAATAGGTTTTAACCTACTCAATTGAGAAATTTAAGTTTCAACACTGTTCGATTGTGATATTGAAAGTTCAACATTGTTTATTGGTGAAAAATTAGGGTTAAAACTGGTTAAAAACTGTTTAATATAGTACAATGTTTAATTGTTCGTTTCAACACTATTCGATTGTGAAGTTGAAAGTTCAAAACAGTGTATTTGTGAAAAATACGGTTTCAAAATTGTTTGAATCGCGAAAACTAGGGTTAAAAGTTTTGTTAAATGTGCACATATACAGTTTCAAATTACTAAATTCAATTTGTTTAACAATGAGGTCTATGAATTGATGGTTTCTGGTCAGTACAATGAGTAATGTTGATATATGTGTTGGCTAAGATAAAGAAAAACTTGTAATATTGTTATTTATATGCTCTGATATTGAATCTGAATATTAGTGGTACTCAATCTTCATGGATTTTGAGTAGTTGAAATATATTGATAGTGTTTAACAGAAATATAATAGTGATGTTGTTTTGAATAAGGTGTGAAATTATTTCTAATGAAGTGTGATATTAAATCAGCAGAATGGAATTGACACCTTCCAACCAACCTGAGAAAACATATAGCAGAAAGAGGCCATCAACAAATGATAAAGTTGAAGAACAACCAAACAAGAGGTCAAAGGCTGGTAAAGGCGACGAAATGGTGATACAAGATGACGTTGAAGAGCACCCTGTCCTCAAGGGAAAAAAGGGGCAACCATCAACAAGAAAATCAAAGTCTGATAATACAAATAAAAGTAAAGAAGACAAAATGGTGATACAGAATGCAGTGGTAGAGCAGCCTGAGATCAAAAAAAAGAAGGCACAACCATTTCAGACTAAATGTAGGCCACTAAAGTTGGTTGAGTTGATTAGGAACTTAAATGAAGAACAAAAGAAGGTTGTTTCTGATGTTGGGTTTGGTGGATTGTTAGAGTTGAAACTAACAAAAATTCCACATGGAATTCTGAAGTTGTTGCTGAAGGCATTTGATTACACATGCAACATGTTCAAAACAAAAGAGTTTGATTTTCTGTTGACAAAAGACAATGTGCATGACATATTTCAACTTCCTCGAGAAGGTCGTAAAGTGGAGGTTGCTCACATGGTAAACAACACTGCTGTGACAGACACTAAGCTGAAAAATGCATGGAAGGCGAATTTTCAATTGAATAGTACTTCTGCTCCAATTATGGCCAAGGATGTGCATGACAGATTGATGGCATGTAATGATGCTGGAGATGAATTTAAAAGAATGTTCGTAATTTACAGCATGTCTATTTTCCTAGCACCGTCTTCAAATAAATCTTTGTACTTGAAACTGGTAAAGGCTGTTGAGCATGTGACAAGGATAAGCCAATTTGATTGGTGTAATTAGGTATTTGAGGAAATGGTTAAGAGTATTAAGGTGTTCAAAGAAGGGGCAAAGTCAACTGTCAGTGGATGCATAATAGTTCTTATGCTAGCGTATATGCATAGGTTCGATTTCAAGGGCGATGATTTGGAACACACTTTACCATTCATCCAACATTGGGACGATAAAAAATTGTCAAAAAAGTGGATGATGAGAAAAAAATACGGGATCTTTGGGGAATGCTCCAATATCAAAGATTCAGTACCCCATCTGCCAGCAACAACAAGTCCCTAAAAAAACACCATATTCTTCAGCAGGTCCAGAGATATTACTGACTCAGGCGTCCAACCATGAAGCTGACACTGAAGCTGAAGTGGAAGCAAAAGAGGGGTATATGATGGTGAAGTTGCCTAGTGGTGTTGAAACTGATAAACAAATTAGATCAAGGGCAATTGATGTAAGCACTAATAAAATCATTTGCTATCTGATAATTATTTTAGCTTTGATATTGTTTAATATATTGTGTGATATTGTTAATTGATAAATGTGATATAGTTTCTAAAAGCAAATGATATTGAATAAAAGATTGTTGTGATATTGATTAAAAGATTGTTGTGATATTGTTTTTGCACTAGTGTGATATTATTTTCAGTATGCTGTGATATTATTATGATATTGATATTGAATAGAATAATTTGTTATCTGATAATTATTTTAGCTATGATATTGTTTAATATATGGTATGATATTGTGTGATATTGTTAATTGATAATTGTGATATAGTTTCTAAAAGCAAATGATATTGAATAAAAGATTGTTGTGATATTGATTTAAAAATTATTGTGATATTGTTTTTGCACTATTGTGATATTATTTTTAGTATGCCGTGATATTGTTATGATATTGATATTGAATAACCTAATAATTATTTCATATCTCCTTAATTTCACATATCAAAGAGTATATCTTAGTATTTAATATATTTATTTTGTAATTTGGCAGCGTGCTCATGAATTTTATATACGTATGAAGAGGGAAAATGAACTGTTCATTGGTAGGTATGTACATAACATGAGAAAGCTCATAACTATGAAAGCAAAAAGTTCGATGGGTGAAGCAACTACATTTACTCAATCTGGTGCGAAGGTAGATGGTGTTGAAGATGTTAATTCTAAAGAACATGCTGCTACTAAAGTATAGGTTGAGAATCCTGAAAACAGTACAACAGAGACTCAAATGCTGCCTTTTAAGAAAGATCTTGGATACCATAACTTGATGGACATGTTGATAGCTAGGTCATATGAATTGAAGAAAGCAAAACAAGGGCTACCATCATTTGATGTTTGGACTGAACTGCTGAAAGTGCAGTACAAATAATTGCACAAAAAATATGGTGGATGTACAGATAAAGATCTTCAGAAGTTCAGAACAGTGATGATGAGTTGGGATGCGATGACAAACAGCAAGATGATGATATTAATGATGTTACTAACTTGGACAGTGGTGATGATAAAGACCAAGATGATGGGATGGATAATGACATGAATTCAAATTTGAACGATGTAATATCCAATATTGGTGTAGGAGTAGGAAGTGCCATTGCGGAGGAAAACAATGAAGAGTTGAATCGTGATACACTTAATCAAAAAGGCATTGCAAAAGAGAATGAAAAAAATAAATGAGAAGACAGATGTGTTGACACAGCTTGATGAAGGGGTAATCAATGTTGGTGTAGGAGGGAGCAAGACTGTTGAGAAGGTTAACACTGATAAACCAAATGAGGGCATTGAAAAAGAGGTTCAGGAAATGAATGAGGAGGCTGGCAAAAGGGATGACGATACGACAAATGTTGAGAACGTACCAAATGTTGAGGAGGGAATTAGAGAAGATGTTGGGAACAATGTTGACAACGTACCAAATGTTCAGGACTTGGATACTAAGCAACCACACACGGAAGGCAGTGGAAATTAGGTTGGGGAAAAGAATGATGATAAAAGTGTGGAGCCTAATATGAAGGGGGTTGTTCAAAATGTTCAGTTGGAAACAACGGGAATGAGGAGCATCAATTACTATTTGTTCTACACAAACAACATGAAGAAAATACCTGAATCAGCAGATATGGTACTTCATAATTTGGGGTGTACTATGGACTATGGTTTGTCAGACAAGGATGCTCAACTTGTCTCAGATTCCATGTTCCGACAAGACCATTTATTTGAGACTGTCTTGAAGCGTCCGAAGGAAGTCATGGATTATTGCTTCCTTACAGATCATGCAATTAAGAAGTCGTAAGTTTATTTTTTCATTGTAAGACATTAATTAATTTACTCCATAACAATAATTAAAATCTAATATGCTAATTTTTTTCTGGAAAATGGTACAGAGAGATTGTCTGCGACTTTGGTATTTACCATGCCATACCAAAGAGCGATATTGAGTCTTTGTTGCCTAGCACTAAAATAGCAGCAATGATCATTGAGTCATGGGCAATATTGCTCAATCACTTCCAAATGGCACAAAAGGACAGCAACATACCGACAAGGATTTTCTACGGCCTTGCCCACTCGGTATGGAAAACATAAACTTCATGTGTTCCTCGTGTTTTAAATTATGTAGTGTAAAAATGTGTGTCAATAAGACTAATCAATTCTCTTATAAACAACAGGGTGCTATGGAGAAAATCTTACTTGTAGATGAAGAAGATGTTGATGAACTGACAAGACTTAAAGAAGACGTATTGAGGACATGGGATATGTGGTCAGAACAGTATAAACGGCCACTGAATTTGAATTCCGATATGGTAAGAATTTAAAAATACTTTTAGTTGTTATACTGTTAAGTATATTATGTGATATTGTCAGAAGTAAGTATTGATATTGTTCCTTAAATCAGATAAATATTTTAGTTGTTTTATTGTATTATATATTCTGTGATATTGTTAGTCGTTACTTGTGATATTGTATTATATATTCTATGATATTCTGTGAATAACGGTTGTTATTTTCTTTATAATATTTCTGTACGTGTTAATACCTTTGCTATATCAAGAACACTACATTTGCGTCTGTGTTGACTCCAAGAGGGAAAAAATGTTCTACATGGACAACCGAGAATATGATGATTTCGAAGACGAGGAGCATGTACACCTGGCTCATTTAACTATAAGTACTATATTTAAAAATAAGAACTAAGGATATAATGCTTTTGTTAGCTAAGATTGAAATTTGATAGTTATTTATTATAAACATAAGTAGAGGGCTATTTATGGGCACTACCACAACAATAAAGGCAATGATAGTGGGGTGAAAGTACAGGAGTATGTGCTGACAAATGTGGCCTTTGATTGGCAAAAAAAAGAGTTGAACCTGGATTGTGGATTATTCATGATGTTTTTTGTGGGTGAGGATTTTAAAAGTGAACTGAATGATGAAAAGAAGAGGTAGTTGTATAGGAGGGAGATTGCAGCGACGCTTGTCTTGAGTGATTTAAATAAATGTAGGAGTGAGGTCCTGAGGAAGGTTACAAACCTTAACGCCATCAAAGGACCACTGTTACCTAAGTTGCTGACAAAGAGGAAAGCAGCAAGCAAAAACAAGACAGAGAAACGTGGGAAAAAGAATGTTCAAACTCCTGTATCAAAAATAAAAGGTTATTTTCTTTAACACTGACTTATTTTCATTATATATACTCATTGTGTATGCAGTAACAACAATTTTAATTTTTTAGCTCTGGTAGAAGATGGTTCTGCCAGTGTCGTGGGATGCGGTAGGAGGGGGAAATCAGATGGCCTTGGCAGCACGTACAACTGTGGTGTGGCAGATGCTAAGTTAGAGGTCGTCTCAAGGTTTATGAAGGCTAACAAATCACTGTGTGCAAAGATGTTGACCATGAGGAAACAAGTGCTTGACAACTGCCTATTGGACGATCACAGTTTTCTATTAGAGTATGGTTCTTTTAAAATCTATGAGTATATCAGAATTGTTATTTTTTGTGATATTGTTTCTTTAAGGGTATGATATGGTTTTTAGATTACTCTGATATTGTTTGGACTATGTTAATTTATTTTGTGTTAATGTTTGGAGTAGTGAGGTGGTTGCAAAATTAAGTAATGATCAATATCTTGTCAGACACGATATATTGTCGTTGCTTCCAAATGCGCACGTCAGTAGCAATGTTATTGAATGTTGGTCGCTAATTCTGAACCAGATTGAGCACACAGAGAAATGTGAAACAAGTTTAATGTTTTTTGGGATTCGACAAATGGTAAGTTGTCAATTTAGTTTGATTAAATGTAATAACTCTTTAAACAAAATGAAATTTTAACATATATATACGCAACAGGAAATAAAAACCGAAGGAACTGGAGACAGGGAATTGGTTAAAGAAAAAATGTTCGTAGAATGGGACGAATTCATTAGAAGAAACACAGTTCCCTGTAACCTGGAAACAGATCTGGTTTTTATTCCAATGGTATGGAAATAACATTATTTCTGTGTTTGTATAAATTTCAAAACCGAGACAGTGGAAGTGCTGGACAACACAGAGTACGCCGACTGAGAGCAAACACAAATACACAAAATTGCAGATTTGGTGGTATGAGTAATTGATATTTATTTAAATTATTGATGTATATTAACATTTAAATAATGGATTTAAGTGTGTGTGAAATTATCACTAATGGTTAAGCTTAATATTGTAGGCTGAACACATGAGTGACTACCTAACAAAGAAGAATGTTGAAAGAGCGGGGGATATAATAACGTTTGACGTTGTCAACATCAACTTCCCTTGGCAAAACACAAAGATGAACAATACTGAGTCTGGTAACTTCTTAATGATGCACATGATACGGTATGAGGGTTTAATGTTTGAAGCCGACTTGAACCAGAAAGTGTATAGGCGATACTACTGGCTAGAAATGGCAGCCGCATTGCTTTTAGCTGACATAAATGAGAACAGGACATCTTTGATCGAAAAGGTAAAAGAATTTTCAGCTGGAAATGAGGAACTTTGGAAGACATTAAAGAAAAAGAGGAAGAACAACGAAAATGTGAAGGGCAAGGAGAAGATTGTTGAGAAGGAGGAAGTACCAAAGGTTGAAGTTAAGACAAAAGAGAAGGTTGATGTTATTGACCAGGAGGCAAATAAAGAAGATGTTCCGGAAACAGCAATGAATGATTGTAAGAAGATACCCATTATTAACACAGAATTGCCAATTCTTCGGCAATCTCCTAGGAAAAGGTAAAACCAAAGCATTTACAGTTTTTTTATGCAAAAAAGGTATAAAATAATTTGGACTGACTATAATTATTGTCAATAATAACTGAATGTTATTATGTATTTGCTTACAGAGGAGCTGATTCCGGAAAAGATGGTGAAGATGGTAAAAACGAGCCAACAATAACATACAAACGTGGTAGGGTAAAGACTGTTACAAATCCTAAGAACCGAGGTAGAGGTAGAGGAAGGAATTAGGATTACTAGATTTGTTTGCTGAAAGTTGTAATTAAACTAAATAGAATATAATGTTAGTAGGACAGAGAATCTAATGGTAACTTCTTATAATGGTAAAGTAGTTGTGGCTCTTTTGGATCTGATATAACTATTGGTAAAGTGTGATATTCTTTTAAGTGTGGTATGATATTGTGCTATAATTGTTGTGATATTGCTTACCAATAATATCACACAGTTTGCTAAACAATATCACACAGTTTGCTAACCAAAATCACAAAGTTAGTGATATTGTGTGATATTGTTTTTCGAATGTTGTGATATTGTTTTGTACACAGGTTGATAATGTGTTACAAAAACAGAAAAAGCATAATAAATGGATATGGATATTTTAATCTTTACTTTGATATATTGGTTTTCAGAATGTTATGATATTGTGTGTACACAGGCTGATATTGTGTTATATTAATTGTAAATAACAATAATGTGATTTTGTTTATTATGAACTGCGATATTTTAATTTGACGTTTGTGATATTGTTTCACAGTTAGTGATATTCCTACACAGCGGGTGTGATGTACTTTGACAACACATAAAAAACAAGTTGTAAAATTTTTAAAACAAATAGGCATGTAAAAGTACTACTGAAGTAGTGATACTGTTTAAAGTAAGATGTGAAATTTTTAAAAATAAAGTGTGACATTGTTTCTCAGTATCACAATAATACAAAAAATAAGACAACTAAGACGAATAAAATGATTTAATATTATACCGGAGTATATTCTATATAAAAGTAACATATAATCTATACTCTAATAATGAAGTTTGTGGTGTATATAATAAACTAGTAATAAAGTATGTCGTCTGTTTCCCGCTGCTATCATTAATGAGCGTCATCAACAACAAATCCTTTGACCGATCAACCATCATCAGCATCATCCTCATCAGAACTCCCCTAAAAAATACAAAAATAAGATGAATACAGTGATATTGTTTTATATAAGAAGTGATATTATTTCTAATAACGTATGATATTCTTTGTCACTCGCGACCATAAGAAACAATACCATTTTGATATACTAAAATAGTGATACTGTTTAGTACAAGGTGTGATATTATTTCTAATAACGTGTGGTATTGTTTCTAATACTCCTCAGAAAAATATAAAAATAAGGTGCAATAGTGATATTGTTTTATACAAGCACTGATATTTTTTATAATAACGTGTGATATTATTTATGTCTCGTGACCATTACAAACATATCACATTCTGTTGTCCTAAAATAGTGATACTGTTTGGTACAAGGTGTGATATTATTTCTAATAACGTGTGGTATTGTTTCTGACTCGGGACCATAGACCATATATAAAACCTTCATACAAAGACTTGACATGGTGAGCATACCTTATTGTCAGCATCAGGTACAAAAGCATTAGGACACTTACGCTTATCATGGTGAGCCATTTGTTTGCAATTACGGCAAAGCCTTTTAGGCTTCTCCGCTTTGGCTATGCATTGTTGCTTTTTGGAGATCATTCTCTTCCCACTACCCTTGTTCTTTGCCTGACGAGGTGGTAGAATCCTCACCTCAGTAGAGGAACCGCATCCAAGAAGCATCTCCAACTCCTGCTCTTTGGTCATTGACTCCGATTGCGGATCGATTTTAACCCGAAATTGCTTCAGTGTGTCAACAAGATCAGTGATGTCATTGGTAGGCACATTCTTGAGCACACTGATAGTCGCGTAAAACACTGACCATAACTTGCACATCTCCAGCTTTCGTAAATCAGTGGCATCAAAGTCATCCATTAACTCACCATGTAGACCATAAAGAAGGATCTTGTGTGCATTACTGGTCCACCGCATAAGGATGTACTTATCAGGCAAAGTGTGAACTTGTTTCCCAGAGTAAACCCAAATAATGTATCTACAAATAATACCCTTTCTGTTGAACAACTTTCAAGAACATTTAGCATCGTTGGTTGTAGAATTGTAGACGACTTGATAGGTCTTCTGGGTTCTAGCATCAGCTTCAACAATTACCTCTATACCGTTGACAGGTGGGGTGAAGCTACCAACACTAAGGGAACAAATAGAAGTTGTAGCTTCTAGTTGAAAATCTGCGAAAGCAGAATTTGTATAAACCTTGGAAGCATGAGCTTCCAACTTAAGAGAAGTTGATAATCATGGAAGAGTACAATCATCGTCTCTATCAAGTTGCTTTTGAGTATGGCATTGGACATCAATGGCGCTTTGAAACCTCATCCAGAATTCGACAAGTGTACCATGTGCATTTTCAAAACACTTGAAAAAATTATTCTGACTCTCAGATCGTTGAGTTGTTCTTGATAGACAACCTATAGAAATATCACGAAAAAAGGTTGGGATCCACTTTCTCCTTTTTCTAAACATTGTTGACAACAAGGAATTACCTTCAAGATTATGCTCATTAACCAACTGAGACCACTTTTCTTTAAATTCAGAAGGTTCTAACTCAGCATCCCAAACAATAGCATTCAAACGGCTGACAAAATCAGTCTCTTTCGAGATTGCAGGCCCAACCTTATCAGTCAGCTTTTGCATGATATGCCACATGCAATATCTGCGCCTAGAATGTTTGAAGACAGCACGCATACCCTTCTTTATCCCAGCACATTGATCAGTTATTATACAGTGTGGTTCTCGCTGACCCATAGCATCTAGGAACTTCTCAAACAGCCACTTGAACGAATCTTCATTCTCATGAAATAGCAAGACAACAGCAAAAGTAACTGACCTTTTGTGGTGGTCTACACCACTAAAAAGAGTAAAAACCATACAATACTTATTCGTACTGTAAGTTGGATCATAAGTGATGTAATAACCAAACAAAGCATAGTTTCTACGAGACTCTTGATGTGAACATTATTTGCACACATTTAGTCCCCTAATTGAGGCTATTTTGCATACTATTATAGCATTCTATGACCATTTTATCCGTCGAAACATTCCTATTTGCTTTTCTATCGCATTTCATATGTTTTGTAGAAAAGGAGATAATAAGGCGGAAATTCCCGTCTTTCCTGCATATTTGGAAGCTACTTGACGATACTGGATGGACTAGTATGGAGAAGAAGCAAGGACCAAAGACCAATCCCACAAGAATAAAATGGAAGTGAACAAAAAGGGAAGAAAAGAAGATGAACCACTGCTGAAGAACAATCCGAGCGGATTGTCTACAATCCGCCCGTCTCCCCACTACACAATCCGAGCGGATTCCCACAAAGACGCTCGGATTGCCCTGACAGAATCCGCCCGGATTCCATCAAATCCGCTCGTCTTCCATTAGCAGAATCCGTCCGTCCCGACCCTAATCCGCTCGGATTCCTTTCCAGTGATTTTCGTGTTCTTCAAGCTCCGTGAAAGACTCCCTTCCTCCGAAAAATACCGGCTCCTCCCTGCTCTAAACTCAAAAGTGTAATTACTAGTTTAGCCCTTAGTTAACCCTAATGCATCCACCTAATTTCCACTATAAATACCCCATTTGTAATAATCCTTTGACACATCTTTTTAGCTAGAAAAATCCTTCCTTAGATTAGATTAGGAGTAGATTAGAATAGATTACTCTTTAATCTTTCCACAAATTACACATTAATCTCTCCTTAATTATCATTCAAGTTTATTATTGGGTAATTGAAGATTATTGGGTTATTATTAGGAGATTGACAACCTTCCATCAATCATCAAGTTTCTTCTATTATTCTTTGCTTAATTATTTGGATCATCTCAAGTTTGGTATAAATCCTCTACTCTTTACTCTGTATTGTTTATTTCCTCATTCTATTATCATGTTTATACTTGTTGTGATGATTGACACCATTAATGACATGTTTCCCATGATAATGAGTGAGTAGTTTCTTTAGCTAGGATTAGTGGGTAATTAGGGGAAACCAACATGGGATTGATTCATGCTTAATCTAATATGTTCACATGATTAAATTGCTTGCTTGTTGTGATGTCAACTTTATGTACATGTTATGTTTGATGAAATGCTAAGCCTATGAATCCTTGCATTTTTACCATCTCTTATCTACTCAACTTGACTCGTAAGATATAAACCAACTCGAGTCTTGTTAGACCATGCATAGAAGTTGATTAGGAGGAAAGTAAGTCGACTTGTAGGTGTTGTACAATCTAATCGATTCGGCTCCGGGACCCAACTCTTCCTATGAACCGTAAGATATAACCCAACTCGGTTCCTCCACAACATTAATTGCTTGCAACCTTGTAAACATGTTTGTATGATCAACACCATGAATCCCCAATAACCCCATGATATCCTAGCACTTTTAATTAATTGTTTACATCTTTCCTTTTATTGCTCGTTCTACTTTATTGCCTGCATTAGTCTAGACACAACTACAAACCCCATCAATTGTGACACTTGCATAAATTGAGATAGATAGACTTAGAACCCAAAGCACACCGTCCCATGGATCGACCTCGACTTACCGCTAACTAGTTGTTTGTTGAGTATTATAAATGTGTTTGATTGGATGAGTGACGACATCAACCGGATCAAAATGGCGCCGTTGCCGGGGAAGGTGCTATGTGATTAAGTTCTTACTTGTTTGTCTATTTTAATTGTGCTTTCACCTTGAGGAACTTGTTCCTCAAGGATCGTTTTTACCGTTTTCTTGTAGTTTCCATGTTTGTAGTTGTATCTTTATCTTGACCATGATGATGCAAGACTTGACATATGGAGTATGTGGTGGATCTTTTGAGTATGACTATGGGTATAGGGAGTTTGAGGAGCAAGTCAACACAAACCTACCTTATTATTTGTACAACGAAAATCCTAACCACTACCCCAATTTTTCCCACCAAAATCACCACACCCAATATCAACAACAATCACTCCCCCAATACCCACTTAATAATGAGTTTCAATTGCCACAATACAACCACTTTCACACATACCCACAACAAAAAGATGAACCCATTCAAAACATGATTCTCCAAATGATGGGAGATCAACAAAACTTCTTCAAACAAATGCTAGAAGAGAGCCAAAAAGAAGATAATGTTCTTAAAAACATTGTTATCCAAAGAGAGGAATTGAGGATTCAAATTGCCCAATTGAAAGAATCCCAAGCAATCACTCACCACCGTTCTTTGGACATTAAGCATAAGTGCGAATTTGAAGTAGTGACCTTTGACATGGAAGATGAGAAGTGGGAGGAGCCAAGTTCCTTGAACTCTTGTGACTATGAAAGTGTTGTGTTCGATGAAGAAGACATGAGGTTGAGCAAACCAAATACTCTTAACCTTTGTGAGTATGAGGGTGTGTCTTTTGATATGAACGTTGAGGTGTTGGCAAAAGAGTTACATGAAGCCCACATTTATAATTCACGTGAAGATAGCAACAATGATGATGAACCTAGAGGAGGGACTCTCAATATCACCTTGCTTGAGGAGCCTATCCTTGAGGCATTTGAGATACCCTATCATGAAGAAGACTGTCCTTCCTTTATCCGTCATGAAGACCACTTGGCACCTATCTTGGAGCCAATGATCATTGAAGAGGATATGATAGACCTTCTTCAAAAGGCCAAAGTTTCTTACAAGAGCTATTTGGTGAAAAAGCTCAAAGAGAAAATTGCTCGTGAGGCTACTTGTGAAGATTTGGCACCCACAATCTCAACTCCTATGGTATCCAATCATCAAAGTCATGAAAATTCTCCTTCTACCTTGGAAGAATTGAAAAATCGAAATGCTATCATCATCACCAAAATTGAAGAAGAAGTTGGTAAGTGGAAGTCCATGGATGGAAATGAACCACACTTCATGCTTAGTGTTGGCAAGAATCATGGGTTTACCTATTTGAAGCATCGGGAAAGCTCTAACGCTAAGGAGAAGGCAAGGAAAAGAACATTCTACAAGCCTCCTTGGCCAAATTTCTTATTCAAATTGAGCAACCCATACTTGTGCTTATTTGGAGCTTGTTCACAAGCTTTTGATCTTTTATTAAGAGCTTTGAGCTCTATGGATAAGAATTTAAAATTGAACTAGTTTGGTGGAGTCCTATCTCAAACCACCATTTGTAAGATATTTCTTGGACCCCTTTACTTTGTATAATATTGTACATTTCCATTTACATTTAATTTCTTGCATGAGAGAGAAGAGAGAGAGAGTCATCTTACATGTTTCATGAGAAAATTTCAGAAAAAGAAAAGGAAAAAGAGAAAATCAGTGAAAAGGGGTGTGTCATTTCACGAAAGAAGAAAGAAGAAGAAGGAAAGAAGCAGAGACGCCCGGATCCGCCCGTCCAGGGCCCACGGGAAAGAAAAAGTTGAAGCTGAAGAAGAATCCGTGCGGATTCAAGCGAATCCGCCCGTCCTGAACAATACGTCCGTCTTCTTCACGGGACGCCCGTCCCGTGTGTCATCCAGAAGCAAGATTTTGAACTGTGTCAAAATCCGTGCGGATTGTTCACAATCCGCCCGTCCCGATCAAGCCGCGCGTCCTAGGCACAATCCGCCCGTCTTTCCCCGCTTCTCAGCCAACGAAATTCTCTGTCCTAGAATCCGAGCGGATTCTTGCAAAGACGCCCGTCTTCTTTCTCGACAATCCGCCCGTCCCGACTTAAATCCGCTCGGATTGTCCTGTTCCTGCAGATAAAACGGGTCCGACCCAACCTTATCCGTTCGGATTCCCTACTCCTTCTATATAATCACCCCCTTTCTCCCTCATTTCCTCACCTTACCAAACCCTAAAAACACTCATCTCAATCCTCAAAAACACCCCCATCACCAACATCCAAATGGCACCATTGACAAACACCAAGGGAAAGGCCAAGAAATTGGTTGAATCATTCGGGAAGAAGCGCAAGGGATCAACCTCTTCAACACCGCGAGAGGTAGTACTACCAAGGAGCACCCAACCCTTAATGAGGGGAGGCATTGAACAACTCAACCGCTTTCAAGAGGTGCTCTTTCAATCCGACGACCACCGCCAAAAATTTGTTGAGCTACTAGGTAAGAAGTACGAACCTACTCAATTTGTAGACACTAGGATGTTGGAAATCCTTAAAATAAGGTACCCTACCGAGATGTTCTTTAATGGCCTTGGCATTGGGAAACTTTTCCATGCCCATGAAGAGACTTACCTTAGTCTCACCCTTGAATTCTTGAGTAGCCTTCGCATTATGGCGGATACCCACAACAATGTGGGCATGGAGTTTAGGTTATGCAACTTAGACCATGTTCTTTCTCTTGAGGAATTTGCCTATATTTTCGGTCTTGAAGTACCCACCGACTACACCGAAAAGCCCGATAATTTTGGTGTGGACTTCCTTTGGAAGGCTATCTCCGGGAGGGACTTTACCCATATAAAGCATTGCTATACCTTTGCCATCCAACATCCGGTGATTCGATTCACCGAACGCTTTGTAGCCGGTTGCATCAATGGGAGGTACGAGCAAAATAGGTGTACTCTCATCGACTTAACTTTCCTTGAGTCCTATTTGAATGTTCGAGCGGTGAGGCGTTATAACTTTAATACGCCACTTGAGATACTTACTAGGTTCCATAATTTTGCTCAAGGGACCACCCAACTCAAAACCTTCGTGATGGGAGGTCTAATTACCATTTTGGCTCACCACCTTTGCCCCGGGTTCAATACCCGAGGAACCTATACTCCTCTTGAGGGGAGGACTTTGATTGATGAGCACACCATCTTCCACAGTCACCGATGGTGTAACTACACTCGAGATGGGAGTGTGGAGTGGCACACCAAGGGATGCACTTCAATGATCCTTGAGGGATGGAAGATACCGGGGATTGACCCAAGATTGAGTCCATACTCTCCTCCACCAAGTTACCTCCTTGAAATCCAAATTCTTGATAATCCCCCTCAAAGGGAAGAGCCACAACGTCAACCACCTCGTGGAGGGCCGGGAATACCTATTCGCCCACCTTCCTACGTACCCATCCCGCCATACCCTACTCCTTATACCGAATTCCAACCGGAAATCCCCAACACCCCGGGTATTAATGATTTGATGGCACTCATGAATAGAGTGGACCTTGGGGTGCATAAAGTAAGGGAATACAACTACTTGGCCCTCTACCTCCAATACTATAACATGTCTCATCAAGGGTATATTGACCCCGATGGTCCTAAACCCTCTTGGGCACAACCGGAGCTCTTGTTCCCAAATTATGGGGACCAAGCTTGGGGTCGAGGAGACGGAGGGCATTCTAGCCAAGGTGGAGGGTACTCGGGTCAAGGAGGAGGATTTGACCAAGGAGGATATTGGGGCCAAGCACCCGGATATGATCAAGCCGGAAGCTCTCATGGTTATGGCTATGATCAAAATGAGGATGACGAGTGAAAGAGGCCTACTTCACCACTTCCATTTGTATGATACCCATCTCTCCCTCTCTCTCTTTTGTATATACATTGCATTTAGTGTAGCTTTTGCATGCATTTGTATTATATTTCATATTGCATTTGCATTAGTTAGTTCATATAGTATAGTTTGCATTATATTTATCTCACATGATTCGTGTAGATAGTTGCATATAGATTAGAATTCATGCATAGTCACTAATGACCAATCCTATTCTTTTCTACACTAGAGATAGTGTTTAAATCGGTTTGGGGAGGTTTGATCATAAGTGACCATAGTTTAAATCATGCATAGTTTAGATTGCATTCATTTGTTATATATGTCATATAGAATTGCATTTAGTTAGAGCTTGCATTCATTCATACCATATCATTGCATTTGTACTTTATTTCAAAAAAAATCAAAAATGCAAAAACATGTATTTCCTTTTTCATTCCTACTCCTACATGTACATTGAGGACAATGTCCAAAATAAAGTGGGGGATGGGAATTTATAATCCAAAAATGCATAAAAATTGAAAAATTTCGACAAATCACAAAAATATGTCTTCTAATTTCATAAAAACAAAAACCATAAAAATTTGAAAAATTGAAAAATCCAAAAACAAGTTCATTTCCTTTGTAGTGTAGACTTTTATATATTGTGTTTGTTCATCCTTGTTCACATTGATTGACTACACCACATCCGAGACATGAGGATATTGAAGACCGCATGGTATGATCTTTCCAATCTCCTTTTTCCTCTTTATGTTAATGACTATGTGGATTTATTTTGATTGATGCGGTATAACAATGTGAACTTAGGACTTGCATTTAGTTTATATGGCATATTAGTTGGTAGAATCATATGCATTAGGATGTTTATATGGTAGTTGCATCATGGCATGTAGTTGCATGTTAGAAAAATTTTGCGAAACCGTCTACTTGGGAAGCTTGACAAGTGTATATAGGCCCTAGTAGATACTTTTTCTTCTTAAGACTTTGCTTGTTAGAATACTTGTAAAACACCCTAGGATGTGTCATGCTAGTATCCTTTGACCCATGGTTTAAGGCCTAGTCAAGAGTACCTTGTGGTGTGATAACTCCTTGGCTACCGTTTATTCCAAGGTGACCCTTGAAACCATGCATCCATCCATCCATCATCCATGTTCTACCACATTTTTGACATCAAAGGGAATGGGCACAAAAAGAAATCAATTTGAGTTCACTGAAATGAAAAGTGAAAGAAAGTTTGCAAAAAATGCATAAAATGAAAAGAGGAGCAAAAATAGAACTCCTAAAGCTTCAAATATAAGCCACCCTCACTACATATGGGGTGACTTTGAAAATGTTCAAAAGTGAAAAGTTATCAAGTGTTGAAAAGCCAAAAATGAAAAGAAATGGCAAAAGAAAGTGTTCTCAAATGTTATATGCCACAAGAAATTGGGGGGAAAAACAAAAACAAAAGCAAACTCCCAAAGTGAAACTCAAATATCTATCGATCCCTTTATCCATCGTATCCATTTTTGTGCATGGTAGAGAGGGGACGACCCTTCTTCTTGTGTAGGCAAGAGGGGGAATTCCGCGATCCTCCAGTGTTTCTAACGCCATAGGGAGTCTACTCTTGACAAAAGCATTTAACGATTGAGGACAAAGGTACCCTAGCTTGACACAACTTGGAGGTGATTTATTGGTATCCTTCTAGGCTTAGTAGTTTGAAGAAATTGCATCTATGAAGGAGTGTGTACCCTTGAATTGCTTCCCTTGTAGATAATTTCCGCCACTTAGATGAGGAAAGTGGCTATTCTTTTGTAGATGCATCCATTATTTGATTTTGTGTGCTTAATGATTGGATGTGTCGCCATTTTGGCATGACCCACCTTGCCTTGCAAGAAGGCATCCTACCTCATGGTTGTCTTGTTGTGAGTTGAAGGGGCGGAGTGAGACCCGCTAATTGTCTCATATCGGTTATGTTATTAGGTTAGTTTAAATAAAGGTCTAGTTTTAGTCACCTCTTTACTCGGGACGAGTAAAGGTTCGGTTTGGGGATATTTGATGTGAACATTATTTGCACACATTTAGTCCCCTAATTGAGGCTATTTTGCATACTATTATAGCATTCTATGACCATTTTATCCGTCGAAGCCTTCCTATTTGCTTTTCTATCGCATTTCATATGTTTTGTAGAAAAGGAGATAATAAGGCGGAAATTCCCGTCTTTCGTGCATATTTGGAAGCTACTTGACGATACTGGATGGACTAGTATGGAGAGGAAGCAAGGACCAAAGACCAATCCCACAAGAATAAAATGGAAGTGAACAAAAAGGGAAGAAAAGAAGATGAACCACTGCTGAAGAACAATCCGAGCGGATTGTCTACAATCCGCCCGTCTCCCCACTACACAATCCGAGCGGATTCCCACAAAGACGCTCGGATTGACCCGACAGAATCTGCCCGGATTCCATCAAATCCGCTCGTCTTCCATTAGCAGAATCCGTCTGTCCCGACCCTAATCCGCTCGGATTCCTTTCCAGCAATTTTCGTGTTCTTCAAGCTCGTGAAAGACTCCCTTCCTCCGAAAAATACCGGCTCCTCCCTGCTCTAAACTCAAAAGTGTAATTACTAGTTTAGCCCTTAGTTAACCCTAATGCATCCACCTAATTTCCACTATAAATACCCCATTTGTAATAATCCTTTGACACATCTTTTTAGCTAGAAAAATCCTTCCTTAGATTAGATTAGGAGTAGATTAGAATAGATTACTCTTTAATCTTTCAACAAATTACACATTAATCTCTCCTTAATTATCATTCAAGTTTATTATTGGGTAATTGAAGATTATTGGGTTATTATTGGGAGATTGACAACCTTCCATCAATCATCAAGTTTCTTCTATTATTCTTTGCTTTATTATTTGGATCATCTCAAGTTTGGTATAAATCCTCTACTCTTTACTCTTTATTGTTTATTTCCTCATTCTATTATCATGTTTATACTTGTTGTGATGATTGACACCATTAATGACATGTTTCCCATGATAATGAGTGAGTAGTTTCTTTAGCTAGGATTAGTGGGTAATTAGGGGAAACCAACATGGGATTGATTCATGCTTAATCTAATATGTTCACATGATTAAATTGCTTGCTTGTTGTGATGTCAACTTTATGCACATGTTATGTTTGATGAAATGCTAAGCCTATGAATCCTTGCATTTTTACCATCTCTTATCTACTCAACTTGACTCGTAAGATATAAACCAACTTGAGTCTTGTTGGACCATGCATAGAAGTTGATTAGGAGGAAAGTAAGTCGACTTGTAGGTGTTGTACAATCTAATCGATTCGGCTCCGGGACCCAACTCTTCCTATGAACCGTAAGATATAACCCAACTCGGTTCCTCCACAACATTAATTGCTTGCAACCTTGTAAACATGTTTGTATGATCAACACCATGAATCCCCAATAACCCCATGATATCCTAGCACTTTTAATCAATTGTTTACATCTTTCCTTTTATTGCTCGTTCTACATTATTGCCTGCATTAGTCTAGACACAACTACAAACCCCATCAATTGTGACACTTGCATAAATTGAGATAGATAGACTTAGAACCCAAAGCACACCGTCCCATGGATCGACCTCGACTTACCGCTAACTAGTTGTTTGTTGAGTATTATAAATGTGTTTGATTGGATGAGTGACGACATCAACCGGATCAACTCTGCATCACACCAAAACGCACGAGCCAAATATTTCCCGGAATCGACCTCATAAGCAAAGTAAAAACCTTCATTGGCATCACGTTTTTCCTCAAAATAGTTAAAAAAATAGTTGAGCATCCCGGGCTCCTATGAAACATTTGATATCCCTTCCAAAATTCTTATAATCAACAAGTTGAGCTCCAACATTCTCATAGCCATCTACATATTCCTTGACATTTCTAAATGCCATTGTTGGGCCTTGATTAACCCTTGAATGATCAATAATTGTCTTTTTATGGTAAAGATGGAGATGCCTGTGTTTTTTTTTAAAATTTTTGATTTCTAAGTGAACAAAGACGGTGATTATGTCACTCACGAAAATAGAAAACAACATGCCCATCCCTATTATAGCGAAATTCAATCATAGCTGTACAACCAATCCTATTTAGTTCAGTGTTCCTAATATTAAATGGCCTGGGAGTTGCCTACTCCTCTCCACTATCTAAAACAATAGCCTTCTTCTTACGATCTCTAAAACCTTTTTGGTTACAAACAACAAATTTATACTGGACATCACCAGAAACAGACCATTTTTGGGAAGACTTCCTAGGTTCAAAACCACGTGCTTCTGCATACACACCATAAAAACTAATAGCTTCTTCCAACGTCCCAAAAAACTATCCAATGTGAGGTTTAAACTCAACTGCAACTTTCCTTGTCCACAATTCATTATCACCAGGTGTGGAGTCCAAAAGTAGTTGATGCACACGAGAAGGAACAGAATGTTGTACAACATGTTGAGTAGAGCTAGATGCATCAGGTGGTTCAATGTGTACAGTAGAAGTAATTGAAGATTCAAGAATATCAATACTATCCTTAGAGATAATTGCAGACACATGAATATCATTATTGGATGAAGAAGTAACAGTACTTGTAGGATCTAGCAAGAAAAGTACAATGTAAACAAACAAGAAAAAGTTTAATAGATATGAAAGAAATCAATATCACACAGGTGTCTGAACAATATCACAAATTCAGGAAAACAATATCACATATTTTGTAAACAATATCACAGATGGTATTGAAAAACAATATCACACAAGTGACTGAACAATGTTACATACCCTCATAAACAATATCAAGAATTATGGAAAACAATAACACATATTGTGTAAAATAAAAACACAGTTGCTGTAAGGCACAAAATGAAGCTACATGCATATCACACCAACCAGCTTTTACAAAATTAGACAATCCAAATCACAAGAAGCATATTTTGGAAGAATATGAATATGGCAACTTAATCTTAGGTCAAACTAAAACGGATCACATGAAATAAGAATGTAAATGCACATAAAATATTTTTATGTAATAATTATAAGAACAATAAAGACGACTAGTTGTAGATACCTCATTTCTGCACCTCCCGCAAGCCACCCGGTGATGATTGGGCCGCATGTTTGGTACACGGAACGATTTATGACAGTTCGTAAGTTTATCGTCAAGTGATAGCTCAAACACTTGTGTCTACCTCATAGTCATCATCTACACGCCAATACCGTCGTTTTGACAGTAATTAGAGTACATTTGGAGTCCGGGTAAAAAACCGTCTTCATTTTCTAATAACCGTTTAAAATGCCGAGTCATAATATTCTGGAATGTTCCGGATGTTTCTATTCCATATTTTCAATCTTTTAGGGGTCGTTTGGTTCGCTGCTTAGGAAAGGAATGAATTGGAATGAGAAACCATAGAAGTATGGGGTTCCAACTCCATACCTTTTTAAACTTGTTTGTTTCATTGGAAAAATAAACATGAAGGTATGGAGTTTGAATCCATATGAAGGAGGTGGGTATGAGATTCCAAGGGGTTGGAATGGAGTTAGAATCCATTAGGTATCTAACTCTATTCCAAAATGCTCCAACCAAACATTGGAATGGATCAAATCCATTCCAATCCATTCCAATGATGCCAACCAAACACCCCCTTAATCTCTTTGGTAAATTATATCCCGAAAATATTATATAAAATATTAAGGAAATTGAGATCAAACCACAATTCCATAATAGAAACGCGAAAATCTTTCTTCCGCAGGAGAAAACCACTTGGGAAAGGACGTAGCAGGTGCTGCGCCTCTTCCAAGAGGCGCAGTGGCTGTTGCGCCTCTTCCCAGTTCCTTTCTGCGTATTTTCAAATCTTTTCGAGATTCACTTCCAAAGTTTCTCCGAAACCCTAATTCCTTCGTGTGATTAGTATAAATAGAGACCTTCGGTCCTCATATTTCTCACGCAAGTGTCCGCCCTTCTCTTCTCCGGATCCCTTTGTATTCTAAGACCACACTCTTGCTTTTTGGCGTCTACGTGCTTGAACTTTCGACCACGTAAGCTCGGATCCTTCTGAGTACCAGTCTCGTTTTGCATGACCGACCAATTTGACCAACTCCACATCAATCAACTTTAATCAATCTTGTTTAATTTTCTCTTAAAGGGCACTTTCGTCGTACATTCGAGTCGAGCATCACTAAACATTAACTTAGTCAATCTCGTTTCGTCAAACATGTAAGTCTGAGGGTGTAAATCCCATATTTTATTATTGTAATTTATTTTTGTAATTATTATTGTAAGGTTTACGTCGAAAACACATTCAGAACCGATTTATAAAACCTTGTTTTAAATCTTTTTTTACGGATTAACAGGAGACAAACGTCGAGAAAGGACGCAGCAACTGCTGCGCCTCTTCGAAGGGACGCAGCATCTGCTACGCCTCTTCTTGAGGTTGCCGCAGTTCCTGCTTCCTTTCTTCTTCCTTCGTCTTTTGTTCATCTGTTTGTTTTGTCTTTGTTTGTTCACGTTTCATTGACACGATAATTCTAGTATAATATTTTTAACATATAATTCGTTATTAATTAATTCATCTTTTAATTCCCGACTTAAATCCCTCATAATTCATATTTGCGGATTTTCGTCATTAAAATCAATTCGGGTTTTTAGAGGTTCGATTCATCAATATTGAGTCTCTGAAATTCATTCATTGATATATTTTCATCTGATTATTATCATCACCATCATTAGTTCGTCATTAATAACCTAATTAATTTGTTTAGTTTGTTAATTTTTATCATTAATCCCATAATCAACCTTTTTATTGATTTCTTCTAATTAATTTTATCCATATTTTATTGTTTTTATGACCCAATCATATGTAAATAATATGTTAAATCACTTCTATCCGAGTCAATTGTCCATAATCGATCCTTAAATCACCAATGAATATTAACAATTTGCAATTCCGGCTTCACAGCCAGAACTGAACTCAGGAACAGACGCAGCGTTTGCTGCGCCTCTTCCGAAGGACGCAGTTCTTCTGCGCCTATTCCGGGTTGAGTTCTGTCCCTGAACACCCGTTTCTGCCTTGACCTAGTTCATTAATTACGCATTAATTAACTATTAATCGTATTATCGCCTAATAATCTGTTTCATTTATTTATTTTCCCTTTCTTTTCTAAAACCATCCGTTTTAAATGTATTTTCGACGTAAATCGATTAACCCATTGTAATTATTGTAATTGTCTTTATTGTATTTTTATTTTATTTCTTTATTATCATATTGTTTGTATGTCTTCACATGTAATCAATCTAAATTCCTACTTCGACCCAATTGTATGCTAAATTACGTGTCTACCGACTTAGTCTAAATTCACATGCTAGGATTAATCAAATGGATTGCATTGCATGCATATAATCTCCAACATATCGAGTATGAATAACTTCCCTAATCATTAGTAGAGGCCGCTATCGAGGCGGGCTTGATTAGGTGTTCGATCAAAAGAGCTTCCTAATACGTACCCTCACCCCTTACTCCAGATCTCTGTGAACATCCGTGTTCATTAGCATCCACGATAGTCATTCTAAACATAGAATGCTAAGGGTAACGAGTTCTTGGTGTTCATGTCACTACTTTGTGTCTTGACATGACACGAGGTATTCGAACGGTTTCCAATTTTCTACAATAAATTGGTGGCGACTCCACAAATGCAAAAGCTTGCTCGCTTTCTACCCGACCGACCCCCGTGGGCCCGCGTCCATAGTTTGGCGAATCCGCTGGGGATTAATACACTTACGTGTAGCCAAGGGTGAAACTTGAACAAGGTTAGGGAATAGTTTGTACAAGACAGTTGTCGGTTTTCATAACTCGGTCTTCCTAGACCGTTTATTCGGCCTTCCTAAGGCCCAACCCAACCCATTCGACCAATCGTCCCGTCTAGACGGTCCAAATTCTTATTTGGCCCTAAGGATAAATAACGATTGACGTCAACCATTCCATGGTACTTACTCTTGTTTGTATCAAGGACTTTCACTACTCGAGTAAATGGACTAGGAATCGGCCTTACTCCTGTTTGGTACGAGCCTCTCCACAGACCCAGGGTTTGATTGTTCGGTATGGCAACCCACCCTTTGAACCAAAACCCTTTTAAATGCACTCAGCATCCCGTTGTAATGCCTGTTTTATAAGTGATCACCATTTCTAAACAAAACCATGATGAATTTTGTAAAAAAAAAAAAAAAACCAAAACCTCTTTAATGTATAATTTTCGAAAATAGGCCAAATTTAGCGCAAAACTAGTCGAAACTACGTCCAATTGTCGAGTCAAAATTCGGGCTTTGAAGCCCATTTCAAAACCTCACTTCGAGTCCATTCCTACAACTACACTATAGTTGACTTGGACCAATATTTCCAAACCTTGTCATTTCTTCAAACCTCACTTGACACAAGTGGCACACTCCCACTTCACAAGTCAAACCTTTTTTGAGTAAGTGTGCTAGAATGGTCGATCGTGTTTTGATTCGTCGTCGATCTCTTATCCAGTTTTTCAAGATGCCTGGAACTAGTCACGCAAGTGTCAATGAACAACCACCGAATGGTAATGATCTAATCCTAGCCTCGCTGGCTCGTCTCCAAACTAGCCAAGACCTAGTGAATGATCGCCTCAACACGATCGAGGGTCGAATTGTTGCAGTAGAAACTAGGTTGCCTCCTACAGAAAATGAAATACTCCATGAAGTTGTGAATGACTTTGTGAATGAAAATCCTCCAACTTTTGTGGGAGCACAAGAGGTCAACCCTCCCGTAGATCCGACTGCAGCCGAGAGACGACTCCAATACTTGGAAGAACAACTGATGTATCTCAAAGGGGATGATATCTATAGGGAAAACAATCGCAAATATGAGGCCGTAAGTTCGAAATTACCAACCAACTTCAACATGACGGATATCCCGAAGTTCACCAGGCATGAAAACCCTTTGAACCATATCCATGCTTTCAAGGATTACATGTCTATCAAAGGCATTAAACCCGAGATGATCTGAAGTATCTTTCCTTCATCTCTTGACACCATCCCGAAACAATGGTTCTATTCCCTAGAGCACAAGAAGATTGCCACATGGGATGATGTCGTGATCGATTTTGCTAAGCACTGTTGGAGTTAATGTCCTCCACAATAGTGCGTTAACATAATAAATCTCAATGAAATATCATCAAATATTTAATTATTTGATCCTCGTCAGTTGATTAACGTAATTCGATAACGGTTGGCTTACTAGAGTTTGACGTTATTGTCGTGAGACGGCGGTGATCAACTGACCCCTTTCGGTCACACCTAAAGGAACGAACCCCAATTGATTACTAATTAATTGTATGAGATACAATTTGTTTAGTCCCTTGATTTATAGACTAAGAGGTTAGTCAATTATTTTTAGAGAGATTTCGAGTTGCGAACTCGAGGAGCGGCAGTTATTATTTAATTATGCGATAATTGAATAATAAGTTTTGGGAGAAGGATTTTAGTTAATTAACTGTTAATTTACTAAAATTTTACTAATTGATTAATGTGATTAATATTAGTACGTAAATAATATGTGTAGTGTTACACGTATATTTACAGAGTGAATTGGACGAATTAATTATGGAAGTATTTAAACATGATACGATGTTTAAAATAAAAATTACACGGATTTGTGGGACAAATATAAGTACAAACATGGACCCGTAAATGGTCAAGTGGACCGTGTAAAATAAGAGTAGTGGATGATTACTCACATAATCATTTCTTCTTATTTTGTATACTACCATACTTTATCTTATACAAGATTTTGCAGGTGATGTAAGATAAAAATGTAAGACAAAATTGTCCACTAAGATACTCCTCCACCCGCCACTTTTTCCCTACTATTTCACTCCATCAATTGTTCATATTTTACTCTACCTTACTTCTTTACTCTTCCTACATGCATGTGAACATTTCATCCTTCTCTCTAAAATAATAACTATCAATATTTACTAAGTTGTTAGTATACACAAATAATATTACTAAGATTAGTTAGTATTATTATTAATAATAATCAAGGGATCATTATTAACAAGTTCTAGTTCATACTTGTTATTAATTTTTGGGTAAGTTCTTGGGTGCAACAAGAAGGAGATCTTCTATTTTGAAGATTTGCAAGAAGGATCTTCCATTGGTATAAGCTCAAGAACAAGCTAGTTAGGTGAACTAGTTTGTGCCCTTTTTACCGCAAATTCAATGTAAGGAAATTGTTCTTTCCTTTTATACTTTCATATTAGCATGCATGTTACATAGATCACCTAAATGATAATTTATGAGATAAATTAATTTTATTAGAGAGTCTAATATGGATCTATGATCTTTCAAGTGGTATCAGAGCTTAGACTTGTAATTTGCATGTTGATTTTAAGCATTTTAATGAATTATGAGATAATTTGTAAAAACTCAAAAATTGTGTTAGAAGAGGTTTTAGCACGAAATTTTTGGGGCATGCATACCTACTCTGATCTAAAACGGTTTGTGGAATTTTTTGGTGATTTTTGAAGTTATTTTGCTAATTTTAATGTTTTTGGTAGAAAACCGAGTCAAAATGTCGCATTTTAGTGAAAAATTGACTAAAATTAATTAATAGTTGATCCGGTGCATGGATTTTTAGTGGTATTTCATGCATGTTTTCTACTGATTGTATGCAAAAAATTGAAGGTTGGTTCGAATTTTTGCATGTTGATTGATTTTTTGAGTTAAAAGTCGATAAAAGTCAAATTAATTAATCATAATTTCGAAAATTTTGATTCTGCCCATGATAAATTTATGTACATTTAAGAATATTATTTAAATGTCAAAAGTGATTTTGCATGTGTGTTTTCACTTTGTTTTGATGTTTATTGGTTTTAGTGGTTAAAAACCGATAAATATCGATCTTTTTCTTCCCAAAATTTATCCGGAATTTTTGGGCAATTTTTCTGACATTTTGGTATTCTTGGGAGTGTTCCAAAATACTAATATTTTTTTTTAAAATTTTTTGGGTAATTTTTCAATTATTTTGGATTTTTACTTAAATATTATGATTTTATCGATTAAATTAGCAAATTATCACCAAATCAAACTAATAATTCATCATAAAATTAGTGAGGACTAATTTTGAGGTTCAAAACAGTTTGGACAATTAGTTTAGACTTAAATGAGATTTAAGAGTTAATTATTGATTTTTACATGTTAAAAATCGATTAAATCCACAAAAACCGAGATGGATACCAATGAATGATAGATAGGGCGATTTTGGCATCATTTTTACAGCATTTTAAGCATATTTATTTAAGTTGAATGATTTATTGTCATTTATTTAAAGTATTTATCTTATTGTACCTAGTATGGCCGAGTTAATTTTAATCGTTATTACCCGAAATGAATGGGAATATCGATTTGTTTGTAATTAAATACGATCTCGTATCGTCGGTTTGTAATTAATTAATATTTTTATTTATTTTATTAATTAATGTATTATAGGAATAGCTGTGTAATTCATTTATAATAGTTATTTTTACCGGCGTTACCAAAAGACGGATTACATCAAGAAGGAGTCTATTTTTGGAAGGTGTTCCAAATCCCACAAGGAAGAGCCACTTATGGAATGAAGAGGCAAGGGACCAAGGAGTTGGTTTCTGAAATGTATTAGACTAGTTTTTATTAACTAGGAGGCCATACTAGGATTTATTCATATGCTTACATGTTTGCTTGTTTTATTTTCGTGCATGCCAAAATCGCCATTCACATGCATTTTATCTTCGCAATTGTCAATTCACGTCATTTACATTCGCTGACTTAGTTCACTTAAAGGGAATTCATGACTAAATTGACAAGATCTCTCACATAACTAAAATTGAGATTAGCCTTACCAATTAGTAACACCTATGAATCACTTATTCATTAGAGCCACGCTCGCCCAAGCGGGGTGTTCTCTTTTTACCTTGGGTAAGTAGGGTGGTAAGCGGTTATCACACGCCAAAATTGGTTGGACTCAACGGGATATAAGACGGTCTTGTGTTCCGGGGCTAGTAGATGAATTTGTGGAAATTCGTCGACCAAGAGTTCTAGAGGTAGAATTAGTCAACGTGACTTACCGAATTTACGCAATTATGGGATGTTTCGCCCAAGCGATGCTCATTTTTGTTTAATATTTGGGTCTTGGAATCATTTATATAATTTAGTGGGAGATCATTATATAAATTCGATAACTTGTTGAACATGTTTTTCACAAGTATTTTTAAAAACATTGAATGTTATTTTTCCTATTTTTCGTTCATTCTTATAAATGTGTGACATCGCGCACTTCATCCTCCTCTATTTATTATTATAGTCGTTTCGTTCTTTCTTAGGAAGCGGTTTCTTTGAAGGAATTCGGTAGCAATGATTGGTAACATGATTTACTAATTCACCTACATAAGCTTACAACAAGTATTGCGATTATTATACAATTTAACATCCATACATATTTAAAAAGGGGTTTTCATGTTGCAAACTCATATTACGAGTTTAAAAGGGAGTCAAATTTTATCAAGAGAGTCTTGATTTCGAAAGTGACACCTCTGTCATGATGATGACATATTAATTACTCAAGAGTAATTTAAATGTTTACGAAAAGAGTTTTCAAAAACACAAATAATACTCCAATATAATACCGTCAAATGGCTCAATTCAATAAAAGCCAAATCGATTGTTTATGCGCTAAAGAATTTAGGCATATGATAACAATTGAACGGTTAGGTAGTCCAATTTCGCAAGAAGTTGAGATTTTGCCACATGTTTCACTCACTTTATAGTAATTCACTCTTACTAAGTGTATAAAATATCACAAATGACATGAAGAGAGGTCTTCATGAGATTCATTTTTGCTTGATTGAAGCAAAGAGGAATGTGAAAGTGAGTGGAAGTTAAGAAGAATCAACCCTAGATGTATGCGATAGAACAAAGTTGAAAGAGACAACTACTCAATGGATAGGCTAGTTCCACTATCTTGGTATGACATACTAATTATGGGTCATTTCTTTGTAAAGAAGTTTACATGAATTGATAAAACGTAAGACGTGTAGCATAAGACATTTTTGTATCGAAATGGTGCTAGATTAGCAATGATTTCGATGGGGACAAATGTACCTAAATTTGGTTTTAAAAGAATGTAATCATCTATGTTTATACATAGAAGGCTTCACTTATGTGATTTAAAGCAAAATGTTGTACCTATTCCTATGATAACTTGGTGGTTGGTTTAGACCACTTAAGTTAGAGGAATTTTACATTCTTCATGAAAACTTTATACTATCTAGTAGATTTTAAAGTCTCTAATCTAGTGAACCCTATTGATCAAACCTCAAGTAAATTCGTTTCAAACGAGTAAACGAAAAGCACATTGAACAACCATTTGATTGTGAGTCTTATGGTATGTGTGCACGTATTATGTTTTCTTTTGTAGAAAAGAAACACAATAGTGAGGTGATTGACCATATACATACGGATGTGTAAGGCCGATAGTTGGTAATATACTTACTTGGTTACTTTTACCATAATGTTAAGTAGATATGAAAACCTCATATCTATTTAATAAGACATAAAAGTGATTTTTGAAACGTGGAATATTTTCAAAATGAAGTAGTAAACCAATAGCACGTCAAGATCAAGATGTTGATCGGAAGTTTCAAAGTAATGACTTTGAAGATCAAATGGGTAATATCAAGTAATGACCTTGATAATCACTAAGAAGATTGTGAACCAGTTCACATAATACTTTCTCCTTGGGACACCATAGAGTATGGTGTAGTCAAGTATATAAACCGAACTTTATGAGATATAGTTTGAGGTTTTTCGCAATTTTGTAAGCTATTTTTCTCACTAAAAGTTTAAAACCCAACTATAATAGCCTAAATGACTCCATACGAGATATGGATAGGGAGAGTCCTTAACTTGTCTTTTATACATTTAGGATCATAAATGTTTATGTTCAGAACCAATTTGTGTATTTGTGAGGGTTATCCAAAATTGAACCACTTGGTTTTTACTCCTCCAAAACGAGAACAAAGAGTTTGTGGCTCATAATACTGTCTTTCCAGAAAGATTTTCATTTTCTGGAAGACAGGGTGGGAGAAATTTTGAACTTGCGGAAGTCCAAGACCCACAAACTGAGTATAATGCAAGAAGACGTTATTTATTGAGGCTCAGTGGTGAGTACAATGCAAGAAGAGGTTCTTTATTGTGGCTCAGTGGTTATAAGGACATAATTTTGAGATAATATTGCGTTACTTTTCAAAAGTGACGAATCATAAACCCTCATCAAAGGCTTTTCTATAGTATGAGATGGCGTGTCACAATGCAATTCGAATTGATCTCCTTGCACATGATGCTATAAGGAAGGAAACACGAGATGTTTTCGAGACTTGATTTAAGGTGAATACTTTGGTTGGTTACCTTGATCTTGTCGTAGAGGTTACATAAGATGTTTAAAATTTGGGCTTGTTATAGAGAGTTTATGACAACCCAAATGCCTTTATCAATTCGTATGTTCTTAGCAATATATCTTCTCATGAGGATGAGATTCGGCAAATAAATAATGAAACTTTCTCCTTAGGAGAAGTTTTGTTGATGTTTTCAATGCTAAGAAGCCTAGCATGCTTGAAAGATCTCTTTTGTGATCTATATACGTCAAAGAGTTGGAACTTTAGGTTCAATCATGTAGTATATCAAAATGGTATTACTCGAGTGTCGAGATAACATGATGATACATGGAGTTTAGTGGGAGCTAAAGTAAGTTTCTTAGTCTAAATATGTGCCTGACATATTAGTGACTAGAAATGTAGCTAAGGTGATGTTTCTTAGTCTAAATGTGTTTGACATATTAGTGACTAGAAATATTCTCGGGTGAATAATTGAGATTAGCATGGCGCATATTAAATATCCAGATCTAATGAGATAGATCTCTATGGATATTAGCATTATAGGTCAAGAGACATATGTGATAAGATTCTTGACTCGTTCAAGTTGTTAAACAACTAATATGATCTCTTGTGCATCCGCTGCAGGATCTATTAACTATGCTAAAAGCTTCTCTCGTCGGGACTTATCATGTTGAGAATATGAGAAGTCATTACCAATCATTTTCTAGTGAGTGTAACTAGATGATTATCAAGAGCATCCTTGAGTACTTCAGAAGCACTGAGGATTTATTCTTGTAGTTTGGAGGAATTAATTAATTTCGTGTAAGAGGTTATAAGATTACATTCCTATGCTTATAAGATGTTATGAGCCTCGTTAAGGAATGGTTAGCATATAAGAGTGCTATGTGCATAACGAATAATATGTATAAGAAGTTATGCATATATGTATAAGAAGTTATAAATGTATAAAGCAAACATGTATGAGGAGTCATACATAAAAGATGTCATATGAAGGATGTGTATGTATAAGTGTTATACGTACAAATAATGAACGAAAAGCTAAGTACATTACAGCATCCAATGTTGTAAAAGAGATAAGATAACCGGAATTTAATGGAACTAGAGTAGTTCCGTTAGCCGAATATCGTCTCCCGATAGACTGTAAAAATAGTGGGAGTGTTTGACTGGCTTTAGAACCAGAGTCTAAAAACTTGTTTAGACATGTACTTAGAAAGGCTCTATGTGATCAAAAGATTGCATAGAATAGAGGAAAATTGCAATAAAAATTAGAGTGATGCAACTGTTGCTAATCCTCTAACCGAAGCCATTGGCATAAGGTTGACATGATGGTTATGTCATCTCAATGTGATTGAGCAGTATACCTTAATTGCTGAAGATATTTATGTAGATAATGGATAGAGTATTGATATTTACATAAGTGATGATCGCATTCATTGTTAGAGTTTCTTTAAGAACTCAATTATTCAGTTTGACTGAAAACATTGAATACCTTGTTTATCTGAATAAGTTGTGGAGACAATGTTGAACACTATTCAAGTGAATAAGATGAACATTGTATTTTGTCCCTAGTCACTTAATGTGGTGACGTCTCGGAGTGACTAGATTGTAAGTCGATTGATGGTTGTTCAACACCATAAGGTCATATGTGATGACTGGTCGATTACATAGGCAGAGTGTGTGACACTTTGCCGGATAGTGACCATTTAGAGAGTCCCTAAGTTCTATTATAGACGCCTGGTCGTGGCGAGGATCTCTAAGACGTTCTAATGAGTCGATTCTTTTGACTGGAGACTATTATCTGAGAAGTTGCAGTTTCCGAGTGACTTTGGTTTTTGTCCTAGGTCGTGCCGTGAAAGGAGGCCAAAAGGGCATTTACTAGGTCATGGTGAGCTGTATTGTGCAATAGGATTGATAGGGCATACAGGATATGTCCACCCACGCTGGGTACCTATATCTCAAGGCCACTCGAGGAGTTAATGACTACAAATGCGAGGCCACGCTCGGAAGTAATCTGTGAGAGATTTATCCGGTTAGGTAGTAACACTCCCGATCGAGAAAAGCACTCGCGATGTGTTCATGTGCAAGTGCGACCTGAAAGACACCTTGCATTGAGTGGGAGATCAAAACGGACAAGAGAATTGGGAGCGCACACCTTGTGTCGGACAAGTGGGAGATTGTTGGAGTTAGTGTCCTCCACAATAGTGCGTTAACATAATAAATCTCATTAATGGAATATCATCAGATATTTAATTATTTGATCCTCGCCAGTTGATTAACGTAAATCGATAACGGTTGGCTGACTAGAGTTTGACGTTATTGTCGTGAGACGACGGTGATCAATTGACCCCTTTCGGTCACACCTCAAGGAACGAACCCCAATTGATTACTAATTAATTGTATGAGATACAATTTGTTTAGTCCCTTGATTTATAGACTAAGAGGTTAGTCAATTATTTTTAGAGAGATTTCGAGTTGCGAACTCGAGGAGCGGCAGTTATTATTTAATTATGCGATAATTGAATAATAAGTTTTGGGAGAAGGATTTTAGTTAATTAACTGTTAATTTACTAAAATTTTACTAATTGATTAATGTGATTAATATTAGTACGTAAATAATATGTGTAGTGGTACACGTATATTTACAGAGTGAATTGGACGAATTAATTATGGAAGTATTTAAACATGATACGATGTTTAAAATAAAAATTACACGGATTTGTGCGACAAATATAAGTACAAACATGGACCCGTAAATGGTCAAGTGGACCGTGTAAAATAAGAGTAGTGGATGATTACTCACATAATCATTTCATCTTATTTTGTATACTACCATAATTTATCTTATACAAGATTTTGCATGTGATGTAAGATAAAAATGTAAGACAAAATTGTCCACTAAGATACTCCTCCACCCGCCACTTTTTCCCTACTACTTCACTCCATCAATTGTTCACATTTTACTCTACTTTACTTCTTTACTCTTCCTACATGCATGTGAACATTTCATCCTTCTCTCTAAAATAATAACTATCAATATTTACTAAGTTGTTAGTATACACAAATAATATTACTAAGATTAGTTAGTATTATTATTAATAATAATCAAGGGATCATTATTAACAAGTTCTAGTTCATACTTGTTATTAATTTTTGGGTAAGTTCTTGGGTGCAACAAGAAGGAGATCTTCTATTTTGAAGTTTTGCAAGAAGGATCTTCCATTGGTATAAGCTCAAGAACAAGCTAGTTAGGTGAACTAGTTTGTGCCCTTTTTACCACAAATTCAATGTAAGAAAATTGTTCTTTCCTTTTATGCTTTCATATTAGCATGCATGTTACATAGATCACCTAAATGATAATTTATGAGATAAATGAATTTTATTTGAGAGTCTAATATGGATCTATGATCTTTCAAGCACTATGCGGATAATGCCGAGATCCAAGTCAATATAAGCACCTTAGAGGTTCTTACCCAAAATGATAAAGAAGGTTTCACCGACTTCCTAAGTAGGTGGAGGAAGACTAGTACCCAACTTGTCGAATGTCGAGATGAAGCTACCCTCGTGGAGAAATTCGTGGACAATTTAAAGCCCATCTATACAAGTCATTTGAGGTACCAAAACATTAAGACCTTCAAGGACTTAACCGTACTAGGAACAAGGATCGAAGATGACATCCGTAAAGGGCTCTTGTCCAAAACAGTAGGTCGTGGATATCAAGGTTCAACAAGTCGTTCTTACGGCTCAACTAGAAAGACTGATGAAGTTAACCTTCTCAAACCATCAAACAAGAGTATCCCACAAAGAAAGTTCGCAAATATTGGGGATACTTACTCCAATGCTCTGAAGAGATTGATGAAACAGGGTAAGCTTCAACCCATAGGCCCTACACCTGAACCAGAAAATAAATCCAAGTCCTGGGACGAGAATTCATACTGCGAATATCATAGAGGTAAGGGACATGATACAGAAAAATGTTACAAGCTAAAACATGTACTTCAAGACATGATTGAAGACGGTCGCCTACCAATACCGGCTGGAGGTATGCCTAACAATACTCAGAATCCTCTTGGAGTTCTGATTATTACAAGTGAAGAATCTACCTTAGATTGTTCACACCTCATTTCTCCAGTTGAAGATGAGATCTATGCAATAGAAAAATAAGGGAACTACTCTACCATTTCCCCTACCATCACCGACTTTATAGCATGGGCAAAGAGTGTGGATAGGCAAGTTTCAGAATTCGAAAGTGTAATGGCAACCCTACATGATCAAAATGCAACACCCAAAGAACGTGCGCCACCAAGTCTCTCTCAAAATGCTACAATGCAAGAAGTAGTAGGCGTGGTTGATGCATTAATCGACCAAATTATCCAATTGGAGGCTGAGATCATGAGATTGAGAGAACTTGCTACTGTCAATGGAGTATGGGCCGACGATGATGAAGATGAATACCTCACTGAACACTATCTAGTTAAAGTCAGTGAGGAAATAGTCCAAAACAATGAGGACCAAGATGTAGACCACCTTACTCGTTCAGGGCGTCCATACAAAAATGCTTCTCAAAATGGTCCCATAGCAAATGGTCCAATCACCAATACCAACGTTGTCACGCCGAATGATAACGAAGATACCTCTACTGACCATTTACTAAAGCAACTACAAAAGATAAAGGCTGATCTTTCAGTCTGGCAACTAGTTGCAAGCTCGTTCCCGCATTGCCAAGCTTTACTGCAAGCTTCGGCCAAACTAAATGTGGCACATAACTCTACACCCAATGACATGGTCAACTTGGTCTTCCAAGAGTCACCTAAGCTAAGTAACCCTGTTATTTTCTTGGATGAAGATTTACCACCTTTTGGTGCTAATCACAACTTGGCTCTTTACATCACTGTCATTTGCTTGAAGAAGAATGTGCCAATGACTTTGGTAGATGATGGCTCGGCAGTCAACGTCATACCCTTGAAAACGGCATAAAATTAGGCATAAAAGAGTCGGATTGGACCCCTACCAACCAAGGAGTTCGCGCATATGATGGTACACGACGAAAAGTGGTTGGACTAGTTAACCTTACCATAGCCACATGGCCGATTGAACGAAAGGTTAATTTCCAAATAGTGGACATTGAAGCATCCTTTAATATACTTCTGGGAAGACCTTGGATTCACGCTTCCAAAGTGGTAACATCCACCCTCCACCGAAAGATCAAGATCCCACTAGATAGTAAAGTGGTGACGATCACTTCGTCACCCATCAAAGCGGTAATAGAAAAGAGGTATAGTAACCAAGTACTCGTGGATCCAGTATATGAACTTGGGGGCTTTCATAGCATAAACGTCATAGAAAGCGAGTTGGCACCTGTTGGACCATATAGATATATGATTAAGTTTTGATAATGACAAGTGTGTGCTTCGTTTTATATATAGTCTTGCTCGTAATCGTTTGTTTAGTCTTTATTAGATTAACTTAGGTTTACAAGTTTAGTAAGGAATGTTATAGCATTCTAAGCTATAACATTGAAGATTTGTGAGCCATCATTCAAGTAATGTTATATCAGCTTGAGCTATAACATTGAAGATTCTTAAAGCGTCATAGTAACTGTAACAAGTTTCAAGTATGATGATCAACTCAAGCAAAAGGCTAGATCAAGTCTTTAATAAAGCTCAAGATGAAGAGCTTTTGGTCAAGATAAAGAGAAGATCCTATCACTGAAGATCTCCAGGAAGATTAGCTAGTATAGGTCTTCATCTAATGACGGTATCTTAAGATAAGAATATTGGGAAGGTAAAGTTATAGCTATTTCACCTATAACTTTACTTACCAAACTTAAAGTTATAACTGTTTCAACTATAACTTTAGGTAGCATTTTAATAGCACGATTTTAATAGTTTTAAAATCATTTTTCAAAGGATAAAATTCTTTAAGCATATTTTGAAATCATTTGTGTATATAGTAGAGATGAATTATGGGTTGTTATAATTGATAACTTGCATTTCACTATTGCTTAGTAAAACGACTTATGGGTCGTCATGCTACCTAGGGTTTGCTAGTCTATTTAACCTAACCCTAATCCAAAAAGAGATTTTTTCATCTAAGATGGACACGGGCCTAGGGTTTCGGCCGTGGGCTGTAAACCGATGAGTTGTGTAAGTTGTTTTGTATAAGTAATCTATCTAATCAAATCTAGCTTATATTTGTATAAGATATTTTCCTATCTTAATAATATATGATTTGATTTGTTTACTTATCTAAACATCTTAAAGATATAGTTTTAGAAAACAAATAAGATTCACTTTTATCTTATTTACCTAAACTATAATATCTTGGATTGAATTTGGAAAGAGATAGAGATTTATCTTTTGCAAAGCATGCCGCCTATCTCACGGCATCCTAGGGTTTTGTGCAAACCCTAGTTCTCTCTTCTACTATAAATACACATGATCATTCCTTATTTAAGTTAAGCTTTTCGAAATACAACAATCCTTTGCAAACATATTTGAGTTTAATTCTTAAGTGTTTTATTGTTTTACTTTTGAAAATATTACGAAAAGTCATGCTCTTTAATTTGCTTATCTTTCTTAAGATTACGTCATAAGATAATAGTACTTCATATTGTTTCTTACTCGTTCAATTGTGTGAACACTTAGAAGAACAATCAAGTGCTTTCGTAGTAACTTAAGATAGTCAAAATCGAATATCTAGAGATATTCAAATTGAGTTATAGTTAGAGTTAACTATACGAGTTAGGTTGATAATTTTGTAATCCGGAGTAAGGTACTAAAATTATTAATCGAGAATAGTGGACGTAGGCTTCGACGTGTGAAGCTAAACCACTTCAAATATCGTGTGTCCTTGCAGTTTTCATTTCAGTCATTTCATTAAGTTCATAATCATTTAGTTAATTAGTTAAAGTTTAATCAATAAACTTTAAGTAATTAATTACCTTGATATAAAATAAAAAGTAGGCATAATTTCTTTAAATACTCAATTCACCCCCCCCCCCTCTCGAGTATTTCGGGTGTGATAGACTCTTCAATTGGTATCAGTGCCTCGTGCTCTTGATTGCCTAACCGCAAAGAGGCTAGATCCGTCTATCTTTCTATCTTTTTATTTTATTTTTATTACGCTGCCTTACACGTGTGAAATGGATTCCAAGTATCTTAAGTGTCCCGTCTTTGATGGGAAGAATTATGGGCATTGGAAAAACATGATGACACACTACATAAAAGGACATGATTGGGAGTGCTGGACGATTATAAAGAACGGACCACATAAAATCTTGGTCGCATCTTCGGAAGGCACTACCTATGAGAAAAAGGAAGAAGACTATGTTAAGGCTGATTACAAGAAAGCTGAGAAAAACTCGAAAGCGATAAGCCTGTTACAAAACGGCATGACATCAACTGAATTCGATCGTTTTTCTTCTTGCACTTCAGCCAAGGAAATATGGGATGGTCTTGAATTGGCCTATGAAGGAACGTCAGCTGTAAGGAAATATCGCATTGACTTGCTGATTCAAAAATATGAACTTTTTATAATGGAAAGGAATGAATCACTTGATAGCATGTCAGCACGATTTTCTACTATAGTCAATGAGCTAAAAAATCTTGGTAAAACTTTTAACTCCGAGGATATTGCTAGAAATGTACTTAGGAGTCTAACCAAGAAATGGCATCCCAAGGTCACGGTCATGGAAGAAGTCAGAGATCTTACTTCTCTTTCTTATGTCGAACTTATTGGTGCTCTTATGGCGCATGAACTCGTCCTGGAAGACGATGAGGCCGAGGCCAATAACACTAAAAGCATGGCTTTACAAGCTTCTGCTAAGGAAGAAGAAGATGCTGAAATAGAGGACGAAACGGTCTTGTTTGCTAAACTATTTAACAAACGCATCTTCAGAAATAAGCATGCAAAATCGTTCAACAACAAGAACAACAATTTCTCTAATAATAAAACTTCTGAGTCAAAGAATACATTTGCTAATAGAGGATGCTTCAAGTGTGGAGAATCCAGTCATATGATTAAGGATTGTCCCACATGGGAGAACATTATAGGTAAAGCAAAACGTGAGAAGACCAAGAAGGAATTCAAGGAAGTGATGATGGCATCTTGCTGGGGAGATCTCGACCCAGAGGATGACGAAGCATCAGAAGAAGAAGAAGTTGCTAACTTATGTCTGAGCAAAATTAGTCTTGACCTCTTCTCAGACAATGATAAAGATAGCATGGACTCCTACTGCTGCTTCCTAGGAGACTCCGATTCAGAAGAAGAAGAAGAGGTAAGTTATCTTGAACTTAAGAAAAGTGTTAAGAAATTGCCTAAGAATGCTTTAATTGAATATTTTGAGCAATCTCTTGATAAGTGTCACGAACAGGAGATGGAATTGAAAGACTTGAAAGAACAAATTCTCGATATGGCTACAACTTCAGATACGACAAATGCTGAGAAGAAGGCTCTTGAGTCTAAAGTTATAGCTAATGAAGCTATAACCTCAGACCTGAAACTCAACATTAAGCATCTTCAAGCCAAAGCTATAGCTAGTGAAGCTATAACATTGGAATTGAGGAAAGTCAAAGAGCTTCTTGAGACCAAGGCTATGGCTAGAGAGGCCGTGATCTCAGATCAAAAGAAGGAGATTGAATCTCTAACTCAGCAATTAAAGGAATCTAAGACTGTTCTTTCGAATACTAAAAGAACGCATACCAAGACGGTACGTGTTCTTAATGATAGATTCCAGAACTTTAGTGACAACTATGAAGAGACTCATCCTCCCAAAGTCGTAGAGTCAGACCATTCCAAATGCAACAAAGAAATAGAGTACCTAAAGGAATTACTTTTGCATGCTAGAAAAGTTCATGAGAAATGGCAAGGTAGCACACGTGTCCTAAATTTCCTAACTGAGCAATCAGATAATAACATGAAAAAGGGATTAGGACATGAGTGCTATGGTCGTAGAGATCACTCTAAATGCAAATCAACCCCTTCCAAACGAGATTTCAGAAGGAGAAAATATACAAATTTACCAGAATATTTGATTTGCAATTACTGTGGTCATACTGGACATACCCAAGAAAATTGTGTCAAATATGCTCAGGATTTAAGAAAAGGAATCAACTTTGTTAAAGCATCCGACACTATTTTCGAGGATAATGATTGTACCCCATCAGAACCAAGTACAAGTGGATAACGCAAAAATGATCATCGTTGGTTCTACGATATGAGTTTTGATTTCAAAAAGGCTACAAAATCAAAACAAGCACCTAAACCTAAAGAGCCCTTCAAAACCAAAGCTCCTCCAAAACAATCTGAAGGACCACGACATAAGGAACCCACAACTAAACCTAAGACGGCTCCTAAACAAACCCATTCGCCTCCAAAACGAAAAGTTATAAAAAGGGTTTGGGTTAGAAAAGATCTAGTTTTTAGAGTGACTAACGTCAAAGGACCCAACCTAGCTTGGGTACCTAAAAACTATATCTAATTATTTTGCAGGTTGTGATGAAAGAAAATAACTTATGGTACCTTGATAGTTGAGGCTCAAGGCACATGACTGGAGATGTAAATTTATTTCTTTCACTTGAACCTTTCGATGGAGGTAAGGTCACATTTGGTGTTAACAAGAAGGGTACGATCATCGGTGTTGGTAAAGTTGGAATATCCTCTTCTCATGCTATTAGTGATGTTTATCTTGTTAGTGGTCTCAAACACAATTTACTAAGTATCTCTCAATTATGTGACAAAGGAAATAAAGTTGTCTTTCATTCGGACTCTTGCCGAATAATAATTGAAGGAACAAGTAGTGTTGTGCTTGAAGGACACCGTAGAAGGAATGTTTATATGATTGACCTAAATAATATTCCTACTAATTCATTCACATTCATGAAAGTAACGACAGATGATCCATGCCTTTGGCACAAAAGATTGGCTCACATAAATTCAACAACGTTAAATAAACTAAAGATATGGGATTTAGTTGAAGGACTTCCTTCAATCAAGTTTGATCAAGAAACTTTATGTGATTCTTGTGCTCGTTTCAAACATGTGAGATCATCGTTCAAACCCAAGAGAATGGTAAGTACCAAGAAACCACTAGAACTCGTGCATATGGATCTTTGTGGCCCAATGAAGGTAAGAAGTAGAGGTGGATCCAGGTATGTCTTCGTCCTAGTTGATGATTACTCTAGATATGTTTGGCCTATATTTCTCAATTCAAAAGATGAAACTTTCGAAGAGTTTGCAGTTCTAGTGAAGCTTGCCCAAAATAAGTATAAATCAAAGTTAATTTCCATTCGTACGGATCATGGCACCGAATTTGATAACCAAACTTTTATAGAATATTGTAGGGAGAATGGTGTTGGGCATAACTTCTCGGCACCACGAACCCCACAACAAAACGGTGTTGTTGAACGTATGAATAGAACATTGGAGGATATGGCACGCACAATGTTATTGTGTAGTGGCCTACCTCGAAATTTCTGGGCTGAGGCTATTAGTACTGCATGCTATGTTTATAATCGAGCTTTGATTAGACCCATTCTCAAGAAGACTCCTTATGAGCTTCTTAGGGGACGTAAACCTAACATATCACATCTACGTTGCTTCGGGAGTAAATGTTTTGTCCATAATAATGGCAGAAATAGATTAAGCAAATTCGATCCCAGAAGTGACGAAGCGGTGTTTGTCGGTTATTCTAATCATAGTAAAGCATATAAGGTTTTCAATAAAAGAACCTTATGCATCGAAGAAAGTGTTCATGTTGTTTTTTATGAGAATAATATGTTTGACAAAGCTAAACAGGATGAGGAAGAAGATTTGAACGAACCTGATTTCCGACTATCCAGGGATAAACTTCCAGAATTGGATGAGGAAGATAAAGAAATTGAGGGCACAAATGATGAACAAAGAAGCCCTTCAAATGATAAAGGAAAGAGAACTGAGAGTTTAGTTGATGATACTAAAACCTCTTCTCAATCTAAGAATTTAGAGAATAAAGTTATAACTGATGAAGCTATAACTTCAACTCTAAATCAACGAACTAAGTCCAGTGTTATATCTGATTCTGTTATAACCCCAGGCTTGGATTTAGGGGGAACAAGGCTTGAACCCCGATCATTCGAAGATGATGAAACTAGTTCAGATGAAGATGTGCCTCCTGTTTTAAAGAAATGGAGATATAAGGATTCCCATCCAATGGAAACCATCCTAGGAAGTTTGAATGAAGGCGTTCGAACTCGTAGAAGACTTAACAACTTTTCCTCTTTCTACTCCTTTCTTTCAACCATTGAGCCAAAAAATATCAAAGAAGCACTTGCCGAACCAGATTGGATCATTGCTATGCAAGAAGAGCTTCAACAGTTCGAACGGAACAAAGTGTGGCATTTGGTTCCAAGACCTAAAGACCGAACGGTTATCGGTACGAGATGGGTTTTCAGAAACAAGTTGGACGATACAGGAGTTATAGTACGAAATAAAGCTAGATTGGTTGTAAAAAGGTATAATCAACAAGAAAGAATTGACTATGATGAAACCTTCGCTCCTGTAGCCAGACTTGAGGCTATTAGATTATTAATAGCATTTGTTGCTCATAAAGGAATTAAACTTTTTCAAATGGACGTTAAGACAGCTTTTCTTAACGGTTATTTGAATGAGGAGGTTTTTGTTGAACAACCCCCGGTATTTCTCGATAGCAAGTTTCAAGACCATGTTTTCAAATTAGATAAAGCCCTGTATGGTTTGAAACAAGCTCCAAGATCGTGGTACGACAAATTGTCAAAATATCTTTTTGAAAGTGGTTTTAAAAGAGGATCTGTCGATAAAACCCTATTCCTGGAAACCGAGGATTCCGATCTATTAGTTGTACAAATATACGTTGATGATATTATTTTTAGTTCAACTAATAATCGTTTATGTAAGTACTTTTCATATTTAATGACCTCAGAATTCAAGATGAGCATGATGGGAGAACTCAAGTTCTTCCTTGGACTCCAAATCCAACAAACTCATGAAGGGATTATGATACACCAACAAAAATACATCAAGGACCTAATCAAGAAATTCGGTATGGAAAATTCTAATTCTAATCCAACTCCTATGGGTACTGAGAAGAAGTTGACTTTGGATGAAAACGGTAAGTCTGTCGATGAGACCACTTATCGAGGTATGATTGGCTCACTTCTTTATTTAACCGCAAGTCGTCCGGATATTATGTTTAGTGTATGCGTATGTGCTCGGTTCCAATCGTGCCCTAAAGAATCCCATATGATTGCAGTTGAGAGAATCATGAGGTATTTAATAGGTACATCTAAATTATATCTGTGGTATCCTCTTGAGTGTAATTTCGATCTCATAGGGTATTCAGATGCAGATTATGCAGGTTGTTCACTTGACAGAAAAAGTACTTCCGGCATAGCCACGTTTGGTGGACCGTGTAATATCACGTGGGGGTCAAAGAAGCAAAATTCTGTTGCGTTATCTACAGCTGAAGCCGAATACATTGCTGCTGGATTTGTATGTTCTCAACTTTTATGGCTTAAGCAACAACTATGTGATTACGGTGTTAATGTTGGGTGTATACCTATTTTATTTGATAACACGGGTGCCATAATTATATCTAAGAACCCTGCACAGCACTCACGAACTAAGCATATAGACATTAGACACCATTTTCTACGTGATCAAGTAGATAAGGGCAACATAAGACAGGAGTTGGTGGCACATTAGACACATAAGACTCATCATGTAGACATTAGACACATAAGTCTGATCATGTAGATAAGGGCAACATCTACGTGATCATGTAGTCAAACATTTTTACCAAAGCATTGGCTAGATAACGTTTTGAGATTTTACGGTTGGAAATTGGTTTAATTGGTGGCAACTAAACTTGTCACAAATATTTTATTCTCCATATGACTGACTAGATTTGACGAGATTGTATGACTGTGTCCGTATTTTTCGTTGCAAGTTTATTTATGTCAAATGTTATATTATATTATGAGAATATTCCATTTTCTAGTCATGTATATCTTAAGTTTTATTACGAACCAAGAGTCGTAACAAATTGCTTCCAGTTTCTTGCCTTAACCGAAATTCTCCACAACTTTATATAACTTGTCATATCTTACCATATCTTATCATATCTTTTAAAAAATTTACCCTAACCACTTATTTTATCTTCTGGTAAGTAAACAATAAAAAAAAGGAAACCTTTACCTACTTCCACACGCCACCTCCACCTTTCCAATTTCCCTTAAACTCTTTTACCATAATTGAATTATTACTCCCATAAATACTCACCTCCTACCATCACAATCACACACAACACCTAAAGATTTACCTTTAGACGTTTCTACACACTCAACCTCCAAAATCCAATCATCATTATGACTCCTCCCTCAACTCAATTCCACTCGCCCTCAACTCGGTCCACAACCTCCAAAATCCAATTATCACCATGCAACAAAACCTATGTCCCTCTCAAAACTCCCTCACCTTCATCAAACCTAAAACCAACTAACCCCGATCATAACCGGGTTGATCCTAACTTAGAAGGGAAAAGACGGAAGTTAAATAAAGGGAAATAGAAGCCCGTAGGGTTTGAAGATTCGGTGGAAGAAACCGAGGTTATAGCTACTCAAGAAGGTCATCAAAGGGCAATATTTCGAGAGTATATGCCGAATGCAACATCAACAGGGCTTGATATGTAACACCCGCGAATTTCCCATTTTGACATTTAAAATTTATTAACCCGTTTGGATTACTTTATTAAGTATTTTTGAATTATCCAATTTAATTAATTTTATGTCAAACACGATTTTTATAAACGTATTATATAAAAGTGCATTTTTATAAAAATACCTATTATTAAGAATACATGTATACATATTTTTGGTCGGACAATAATAGTGACAGCAATAGTAATAATTCCCGTCTTAATTTCTGTCTAGCTATAGACCGTCACATTTCACTTTGTACCTGCTTCAATCCGGACCAAACAGAAACTAACAACATGCTCACCTACCCTCTTACACCCTACCTCTAAATATCTCATTTATATATAATATTATAATTCATTTATTCTTATTATTATTAATATATTATTATATATTATTATTATTATAAATTTGTGTGGTTGTTGATGTAGTAACACGCCCCACCCCCCTTCTTATCTCTTTCCTCCTTTCGTCTTCTTCCTTTAAACAACAACAACAACAACAACAACAACAACGAAACAGCAGCAGCAACAACACACCCCATTTCTGTCTCTTTCAACCTCCATTTTCTCCTTTATTTCTCAACCAAACTCCATTATTTTTACACCATTAGCTTACTCTCTCCGTCCTCATTCTTTTATGGTAAGAAAGCTTTGATTTTGTTGAATTTTTGAATTGGGCATCTTATGACAAATTCGGTTTTGGTGAGTCATATAATTCGTTTTTCCTCTTTTAAGTTGAGGACCTTGAAGACTGAAGGAAAGTGCACGTTTTTGGATGTTTTACTCCGGAATTCGAGAGCTAAAGGTAACGGTGATAGGTTACTCGACAATGTGTCGATATTTCGCTTCATAAATTCGTTTTTAACCCCCTTGTATGCGAAAGTCGTGTTCTTTATGTTCACTTTCATGTGTATGGTTAATGGTGTGAGTTTAGCAAGTATTTTACATGTTTTGAACGGCTGTTTTCATGGCTCGGTTCGTTTAAGAGGATTTGACCTTTGTTTGTATGTCGGATGTGCTCCATCTTGTTTGACTGTTGGCTGCTGTTCGAGTAGTTGTGAACACGGTAGGGTTTAGTCTATTTTGGGAACGGTGTCACTGCAACCCACGGACAGTTTTGGGACTGTCGAATGAGTGGTCATTGGGAACTGTGTTTGGGGCGGTTGTAGGTACCTTTGGTTCTGTTTTTGGACTGATTTTAGGACGGGGTATAAGGCGGTGTGAAGGGTGGTTAGGGGCAGCCATGAGAAGGTGACTGAGTGAGTTGTGGGCAGTTGCGTGGTGGCCGTTGGGTGAGGGTACGAGACCATTTGGGCGCGGCTTGGTCTCTGTTTTGGTGATGTCGTGGATGACTATTTGCAGGTGACCTATTTTTGGTTGGGCTTGAGTCGTAATGTCAATGTCTTGGGTCGTCTTGAAATGTGGCTGGTGGTAAGGCCGTGTAAGGTTGTTGATGGGGTCGGGATTTGGCTGCCCAAGGGCTCCCCTTGAGTCGTGGTTATCATGGTTCTTGGCGCAATTTGGGTTTATTTAAATTATTTGAATTCCCGTCTCGTGTCTTTATAAAACGTAATTCGTTAAATTCGCTTATTTAAATATTTATCTTTCATGGTTTATACTTATAAGATCCCACTATTTAATTATTTAAATTACCGTCTCAAATATGCTCATGTACCCGTCTTGTCATTTAGTAATGTGGCAAATTGGTCTTATTTTATATCATATGTCATTGGGCTATGTAGGTGTGGTATGGCATTTTAATAGGGTTGGCCTTGTTTATTAACCGTTTTGGCGCTAAATTGGTTTAATTAAAATATGATAAATTAACCGTCTCACATTTTATGTAACGTAATTAGTTAATATCGTTCATTTATTTATTTATCCTGTTGGGCATGTAACGTGATTTATTTATTGGGCTTATCCTAGTCCATTCATTGGATTTCACACGATTTAACTATTGGGCTCATAAATGGTTCACTTGCTCTTGGTCACATTTTATCCCGTATATTTCATATAACGTAAGTTACTCATTATCATTTATTATATTTTATTTAACCGGCATGTTAAATCAGAGAATGGAATATCTATTAATATAAGACAAGTATGAGTCATTATTATTAAATGGTTATTTGTGAAGAGTCATATTCTTGTTAATGCCTTGTATTGTTCTGTTGTGAGAGTCTTGGTCCTATCGGATACTAGGCGTGAGCTATAAGCCCTCTACTTGCGATATGATTGTTGGGATTAATGTTCCCATCTGTACTTATGGTGACATGCAAGCCATGAGTATGAATGTGACATTTATGGTCCCGTGGCATATGATGTTTGCATGATCATTATTACTCTTATTGTGACTCAAGTGTGACGTTTTACATTGTGTGACGACTTGACATTCCTTATTTGCCCTTTCAGACCTTTGGTCACCGATATGTGTGCCATGTTTCCGGATTGGGTTATCCTTCCGCCTCTTCGGACCTTTGGTTACGGACTGTGTGCCATGTTTCCGATTTGGGGTTACTCGGCCTTTGGTTACGGACTGTGTGCCATGTTTCGAGTCTTGGATGCGGATAGGTCACCGCATGTCGAATCGGGTGACGCCCATCCCGAGAGTCTGGATCCAGGTTTAGACTAGGACTGTATTATGATCGTCGTCCTACCAAGAGGAGTGGAGCCTAGGATATATTCTTGTGTGTGGTATCTCGGACATGCTTTAAAGGTAGCCTCTGAGCCAGATGCTTCGTCTACACTTTGTGTCGGTCTTACACTTGTTGAGTCGTGTCAATATGAGTTGGTTGACTTGATTATTCTATTCCCTTGATTGCATATCTATTCTCATTTATCATGCATATTCTACTAAGAAAGTATTATGCCTATCTCACCATGATATCAATTATATTATCTTTGTTCTTTATTGTTCATATATGATGCATGATCTATATGTTTAATTAAGTGGTTGTTTACTTGCATTTCGACATATTGTGGCTGGGAGAACCTTGAGTTACTCCCCACTGACTGTGGCGTTCATGTTTACATGAATGACAGGTGGTGAAGAGGATTACGTGGGGAAGACGTGTGTGCTAGCGAGAACTTAACCCTTGGACCTTAGTTTGCTTATTAGAAACCCCTTTTATTTGTTTATTCGTGGGATATCTTTTCCCCGCTTTCTAGACTTGGGTTTTAATAACCTAAATTTGTCTATTGTAGTATTCGTTTCATTTCTTTTTTGGCACCTGTGTATTAATCCTTAACTTATAACAAAAAGTTTTTAAAATCTCACAAATTTCCGCTGTAATTTATTAGTTATATTTTCCGCTTTATCGCGGGGTGTCACATGATAAGCTTCGACTCACCGCGGACGAGAGAACCCGTGTCGACCATGTTATGCGGTACGGTATTCAGGGTGGTCGTTCCTACTTCGACAAATGGTATGGAAAAATCGAAGCTTTACAATTCTTTAAGGATTTCTTGAATTTTCAAGAATGGAAGAAAGTTTGTTCCTTTGTTGGTCCGGTTTGTCCTATTGAGGTAATCCAATTTTACTCTTCCGTCTCCGTAAAAAATATCGTGTTGCATGCGGTGGTGAATGATTCCGAAGTCAAAATCTCCCTTGCCGATTTTTGTACTCTGTTTTCGGTCCCTGATGAAAGGATCGAAATAAATCCGAGTGCGGAATGGGGAGATGTGACGGAGGAAGAAAAACTTAAAATTAAGAAGTCGTTTGATGTTGATGCTACGGGGTCAAGTAATATGCTTGCGGGGTCGTTTCCTCCAAAGTTGAAATTCTTTCTTAATTTTCTTTGGAACACGGTTGTTCCAAGGAGGGGTGGTCGTGATAAATTGTCGAGTTATGAGATGGTGTTGATGTCTAAGTGGCTTGAAGGGTCCAAAGTTAGTCTTCCTCGTCTCGTGTTTCATAAAATCATTTAACAAGTATTTGCGTCACTGAGGAAAAGTTTTATACTACTTTGGATTTGCCGTATGGTATGTGGGTCTCTCGGCTTTTGGAACAAAAAGGGGTTATTGGGACTTCTAGCTATAGTGTAAAGGTGAAAGATGAGATGTGTGACACTCATATTAAATTGATGAAGATGGGTGCCATTGGACCCGATTTGGTGTTTTTGGCAAAAGGGAATGTGGTGGAGAAATCGTCGGATGTGGTCTCGGTTGTTGAACAAAAATTGGAATCGTTTATGGCAAGTATTTGTGAGAAAATGGATGCACAAAATAAGATGGTTGCGGAGTTGGTCTCGGGTTTGGGACAAGACAAGAATGGGGCTTCGGGTTCGAAGGGTTCAGATCTTGGCGAAGTCTTGTCTTATTTACATGGGCGGCCAAAGAGTGTGTTCGTCATTCTGGATCATTGGCTAAGTTAGCTAGTCAAGGTGGGGTAATATGGCGTGAAGGGAAGGCCATGCATGAGGATATGCGGGTTGTTTACGAGGCTACTAAAGCCTTGTCCTTGAAAGTGCTTAATTTCGAGAGGTGTCTCACGACACAAGCTAACCATGTTCGTTCATGCTTTGATCGTCTTGACTCTCTTGAGTTTAGGACCCGTCCCGATTATGTGAACCCCAATGTCGTGAAACGTGACTACCCTTAACCCGTCATCATCTTTTCCTTGATTTTCTTTTATTAGACATTATATTTGGAATAATTGTCTAATTCGGCCCATTTTGGCTTGCTTCTCATTTGGCCCATCTGGCTTAATAACTTGTTTCTTATTCGACCCAATTGGCAATTAGACTATCTTGGTTTGTAGTACTCTTATTTTATATGTGACATGCTTATGTAGTTTATTTTCTCGTTTTATAATCTTTCTTTGCATGTTTAATACTTGTCTCGACTTATATTATTCTAGTTATTTTATGTCTTTTCTCGTCTTTTCGATGATGTCAAGAGGGGGAAGAAAATTATCGTGACTTAAGTATTTGCCTAAGCTTGCTCCTTGTCGGAAACTTTAATCTCTTAAGGTCCTTAGATGCAATACTTTGTATATAAGTGATTGTTCTTGCGTTCAACTGTCTATGACTTTTATAGTACTATGTTGAGGGGGAACTTACACTTAGTCACAAATCATAAGAGACTTGTCATCATCAAAAAGGGGGAATTTGTTGGACCATATAGATATATGATTAAGTGTTGATAATGATAAGTGTGTGCTTCGTTTTATATATACTCTTGCTCGTAATCGTTTGTTTAGTCTTTGTTAGATTAACTTAGGTTTACAAGTTCAGCAAGTAATGTTATAGCATTCTTAGCTATAACATTGAAGATTTGTGGGGCATAATTCAAGTAATGTTATAGTAGCTTGAGCTATAACATTGAAGATTCTTAAAGCGTCATAGTAACTGTAACAAGTTTCAAGTATGATAATCAACTCAAGAAAAAGGCTAGATCAAGTCTTTTAAAAAGCTCAAGATGAAGAGCTTTTGGTCAAGATAAAGAGAAGATCCTATCACTGAAGATCTCCAGGAAGATTAGCTAGTATAGGTCTTCATCTAATGACGGTATCTTAAGATAAGAATATTGGGAAGGTAAAGTTATAGCTATTTCACCTATAACTTTACTTACCAAAACTTAAAGTTATAAATTTGTTTCTACTATAACTTTAGGTAGCATTTTAATAGCACGATTTTAATAGTTTTAAAATCATTTTTCAAAGGATAAAATTCTTTAAACATATTTCGAAATCATTTGTGTATATAGTAGAGATGAATTATGGGTTGTTATAATTGATAACTTGCATTTCTCTATTGGTTAGTAAAACGACTTATGGGTCGTCATGCTACCTAGGGCTTGCTTGTCTATTTAACCTAACCCTAATCCAAGAAGAGAGTTTTTCATCTAATATGGACATGGGCCTAGGGTTTCGGTCGTGGGCTGTAAACCGATGGGTTGTGTAAGTTGTTTTGTATAAGTAATCTATCTAATCAAATCTAGCTTATATTTATATAAGATATTTTCCTATCTTAATAATATATGATTTGATTTGTTTACTTATCTAAACATCTTAAAGATATAGTTTCAGAAAACAAATAAGATTCACTTTTATCTTATTTACCTAAACTATAATATCTTGGATTGAATTTGGAAAGAGATAGAGATTTATCTCTTGCAAAGCATGCCGCCTATCTCACGGCATCCTAAGGTTTCGTGCAAACCCTAGTTCTCTCTTCTACTATAAATACACATGATCATTCCTTATTTAAGTTAAGCTTTTCGAAATACAACAATCCTTTGCAAACATATTTGAGTTTACTTCTTAATTGTTTTATTGTTTTGCTTTTGAAAATATTACGAAAAGTCGTGCTCTTTAATTTGCTTATCTTTCATAAGATTTCGTCATAAGATAATAGTACTTCATATTGTTTCTTACTCGTTCAATTGTGTGAACACTTAGAAGAACAATCAAGTGCTTTCTTAGTAATTTAAGATAGTCAAAATCGAATATCTAGTGATATTCAAATTGAGTTATAGTTAGAGTTAACTATACGAGTAGGGTTGATAATTTTGTAATCCGGAGTAAGGTACTAAAATTATTAATCGAGAATAGTGGACGTAGGCTTCGACGTGTGAAGCTGAACCACTTCAAATATCGTGTGTCCTTGCAGTTTTCATTTCAGTCATTTCATTACGTTCATAATCATTTAGTTAATTAGTTAAAGTTTAATCAATAAACTTTAAGTAATTAATTACCTTGATATAAAATAAAAAGTAGGCATAATTTCTTTAAATACTCAATTAACCCCCCCCCTCTCTCTCGAGTATTTCGGGTGTGATAGACTCTTCAGCACCCTTGTACTTCAATCCCTACTCTAATTTAGTGGTCTACCACATACTCAAATCTCAAGGATACTTCCCGGGAATGCCTTTGAATCCTATCGGAAGAAACACCTTTGCACCCTACAAAGAAAGCAACTCACAATGGATACCACTCGGGTTAGGGTTCAAACCCACTAAAGAAGAGGTCCTCGAAATGCTCACTCAATTTCAAAACCGCAAGAACGTGGGAATCCAAATGCGACCCTACCTCCCTACCCTAATTGGATACTTCGTTAGGGAGGGGAGTCAAGAACTCTTTCATGGGTTTCACGAACCTTGGCACTATCTCGAAAGGAAGTTAGCTGGAATCGAGATCTTTCACGATTGCTAGTTCATTCCTCCAGAAACGGTTTCTACCATCAAGACTCGTCAAGCACATTGCTTAGACGAACAAGCTGTTAGCCTACTATTTGGGGAAGATCGATTTGTTAGAGATGCGCAGGATGAGATCATTACCATGATACTTCAAGAGGATCACTTCAACCCTACTGCATTGATCACAGAAACCCGTTCAAATCAACAGAAAGGATGGAGAAAGTCGATCAAGTGGACAAACAACCAAGGAAGACTCTTCAAGCTCACCACTGGAGAAGGAGAGATGTTCAAAGGAGAACCAGAAGACGATGAATTCGAGTCAGATTCAGAGTCGGAGTCAGAGTCGGAGTCTAGAGAAGTCCCTAGAGAGTCTCCTCCTGTCATCACTCCCACTCCCCTTATTTCTCCTAGCTTAGCATCGAGTACTAACAGCAGTTCAGGAAATGTCCCAACAGCTGTCCCTTTACCGCCACTGACTATCGAACATATGGTTTCTTTGTTTCAACTTTTCTCGAATTTTAATATGAATAAATCAGGTTCTGCTTACTCTTTGTGTTATTCTGAATGCAATTCTGTTTACGAAGATAATGAGGATGACCCAGACCCAGACTCAATCGAAATACCTCCCTACATAGACAAAGAAATACTACAAGAGGGGGAAGAGGGACCTGTTATAGAAAACATTGTACCCATAAATGTAGGAACCGAACTAGAACCCCAAGAACTTAGGACAAGGACAACCTTGAGCCCCGCCGAAAGGGCCAGTTTTGTAGACCTCCTACATGAGTTCAAAGACGTGTTTTCTTGGTCCTATACAGACATGCCATGGATCGACAGGGATATCACAGAGCACAGACTCCCGATTAAACCAGGTTTCAAGCCCGTAAAACAGAAGCTTCGTCGAATGAGGACAGAGTGGGCACTTAAGATAAAAGAAGAAGCCGATAACCAATTCAAAGCTGGGTTCATCAAAGTTTCCGAGTGTTCAGACTGGGTAGCCAACATAGTACCCGTACCCAAAAAGGATGGGAGAATCCGTGTTTGTGTTGATTTCAGAGACTTAAACAAAGCAAGTCCCAAGGATGACTTTCCTCTACCACATATCGACATATTGGTGGATAACACGGCATATCACGCGTTATTGTCCTTCATGGATGGATACGCGGGATATAACCAAATCAAGATGGCCATAGAAGATATGCACAAGACCACCTTCGTCACTAAATGGGGTACCTATTGCTACACGGTCATGACGTTTGGGTTAATCAATGCCGGGGCTACATATCAACACACTGCAACTACACTATTACATGACATGATGCATAAAGAATTTGAGGTATACGTAGATGACATGATTGTCAAGTCCAAATATAGAGAGGGGCACATTGCGAACCTTCGCGAATTCTTCTCAAGATTACGAAAGTACAACATGAGACTCAATCCACAGAAATATGCATTTGGGGTAACATCCGGCAAAATCCTGGGATATGTTGTTAGCAAACGAGGTATAGAAATAGACCCTTCCAAGATCAAAGATCTAATCGAAATGCCGCAACCTCAAACAGAGAAGGAAGTTAGAAGATTCTTGGGTAAGGTGCAGTACATAAGTCGATTCATATCGAAACTCACCATGATCTGTGAACATATCTTCAAAAAGCTAAAGAAAACGGATCACACCATGTAGGATGATGACTGTCAAAAGGCATTCGACCGAATCAAGGAGATACTAGCCAAACCATCAGTGCTCATGCCACCCCAACGAGATAAACCTCTTGGTTTATATCTCACAGTAACTGAAACAGCCATGGGCGCCATGCTAGCCCAAACCGTAGGAAAAGAAGAAAGAGCTATCTACTACCTTAAAGAAGTTCTTGGATTATGAGTGCAAATACACACCACTCGAGAAGACATGCCTCGCTCTTCTGTGGGAAACGAAGAAGCTACGCCATTACATGCTTAGCTACTCCGTCAAAATATACTCCAAAATGGATCCTGTCAAATACCTCTTCGACAAACCCGTTCTCAACGGACGCCTAGCAAGATTAACTTTGATGCTCTCGGAGTTCGATCTCAAGTATGTACCTCGGAATGTTATGAAAGGGTACGCCGTTGCCGAGTTCTTTGCAGAAAATCCCATCAATGATGCACAAACAATAGACACCTGGCCTGGTCGTTTCTGGATGAGGATATACTCCAAACCGATATAGACTCCTGGGACCTTTATTTTGATGGAGTATCAAACTTAAGAGGATTTGGAATAGGAGTGTTGCTCATTTCTCCTGAAGGCGAGCATAAACCACCCTCTGTCAAACTCGACTTCGAGGTGACAAATAACGCGGCAGAATACGAAGCTTGCCTCATTGGACTACAAGCAGCAGTAGGTTTAGGCATAAAAAATCTTCGAGTACATGGAGATTTATCTTTGATCATCAACCAAATTACGGGATCTTGGAAAATTCGAAGTGAAAGCCTAGCACCTTATTAGGCCAGAATAAACCAAGTTGCCCAATTCTTCGATCAAGTAACCTACCTACACCTACCTCGAGAAGAGAATTAATTTGCAGATGCTCTTGCAAAACTTGCATCATTGATTAATATGCCGGATGATATGGTAGAAATGTCTTTATGCATCGAACGACAATCAGAACCGGCTTATGTGCACCAAATTACAGATGAAGAAGAAAACCCAGAGGAACCTTGGTTCCAAGCGATCCTGAACTTCAAACTCAACGGCACCTATCCACCGGATATGGACAAGAGGGGACAATGTGTTATACGCTTACTAGCTTCCCAATACGTCCTCATGCAAGGAGAATTATACAAAAGAACACCTCTTGGTGTAATCCTACGTTGCCTTGATCATTCACAGGCACGGAAAGTGATGGAAGAAGTTCATCATGAAGAATGTGGCCCTCACATGAATGGACCAATGATGGCAAAGAACATCATGCGTTTAGGGTATTATTGGACCACAATGGAATCCGATTGCATCAAATATGTCAGACATTGTCACAACTGCCAAATCTTCGAGAATGTGCAACATGTCCCTCCTTCATTACTCTACACCATGACATCTCCTTGGCTATTTTCTGCTTGGGGAATCGACATCATCAGAAAGATCACTCCAGCCGAAACATGAGATCACTGTTTCATTCTGGTGGTGATCGACTATTTCACCAAGTGGGTAGAAGCGACTTCCTACACTAGTCTCACAGCCAAGAACGTGGCAAAATTCATACAAACCAATAACATCTGTCGATACGGTTGCCCACATGAGATCATCAGTGACAATGGGTCACATTTTCAGGCTGAGGCTGAGCAACTGTTAGCCAAGTACAAGATCAAGCATCACCATTCCTCGCCATATAGACCACAAACTAATGGCGCAGTAGAGGCAGCAAACAAAAACTTTGTCACAATCCTCAAGAAAATGATTGATAACTATCGAGATTTGCCAAGGAACATATAATTTGCCTTATGGGGATATCGCACATTTGTTAGGATGCCCACTGGGGCCACCCCTTTCTATTTGACCTACGACATGGAAGCCGTACAACCAGTCGAGCTCAAAATACCGTCCTTGCGTATTTTACTCGAAAGTCAAATCCCAGAAGCCGAGTAGAGGAGGGATAGATATGAAGAACTCATCCTCCTGGATGAACGTAGATTGTGCGCATTACATAATGTGCAAACATATCAGGCACGTATCAAACGAGCCTTCAACAAAAGGGTTAAGCCAAGGAACATCAAAGAAGGAGACTTGGTTCTCAAATCAGTTAGAGCTCTTTTACATGTCGATCCACGAGGAAAGTTTAAACCTAACTGGGCCGGACCATTTCAGGTCAAATCCATACTCCTAGGGGGTGCGGTTAGGATCACAGACTTAGATGGGAATGAATTTGCTAACCCAACAAACCTCGACCAACTGAAACGTTACTATGCCTAGAATAGGAACAAAACGCGCCTCGCGTAACCTTACGTGTCGTTCCTTTAGCACGGAATAAAAAATAGCCCCTGGCCAGCTGAAATAAAGTTTATGTCACCTTGCTCTTGCATTTTGACAAATCGTCATCCTCATTTCATCAAATAAACTAAATTGTGCTTTAAGAGTAAGTAAAACTCATGCTTATTTTCTAGTTTATTACAAGCTCTTGCTTAGAATAATTATTCTTTTACATTTACTTGAACTACGCGAAAGGGTTTGATTTCATTTTTTAAATGAATACGTAGGCAATCCTTCACAGGATACAACCCATTATTTTAATAATATAAATAGAAGGACATTTGCATATGCATCTGGAATTCAACAAGGATAATAATGGAAAAATCACAACGATTTCATAACCAATTAACCTTTTTATTTCATATCTTTCCATAATAATAATAATAATACGCTACAATAAAATAAATGCTAAAATAAATAGGCTAGGACTCTAAAAACCCTGCCATCTTATCACAAATAATAAAAATAATAAATAATATCAAAGACTTAGGCTATTCTTCCATTTCCCTTTTCCTTTATCGTTCTTGTCATATTTCCTATCTCGACCACGAGTCGGGCGCTCCTGCGCTATCTCAGACCTAATCACCAACGGTCTCTCTCGTGGTCTAGCCTTGTCATTCTTATCTACCACCTTTTCCACGGCAGGAGAATTCTTCGGTTTCTTCAAGTGCTTCTCTTTCTCCTTCTCTACATCACGAACCTTGTAGTCAATAGGCTCGTGTTTCCTTATACTCTCTCGCTCCTCAGGAGTAGTAGCTTTCCTCCACTGCAAGTAGGAATCTAATACCCAAACTGCACTAACAGAAGAGTTCAGGAACCACATCTTTCTTTGAGCCCATTTGATGGCCCACTCTCTTCGGCTCTCAGTAGTAAGCGCCATGGCAGTCTGAGGAACAGTATCAAGCTTCGGAATCGTCTGCTTCAATCCAACCTGCCTCATCAGCCTCTCTGGGAAGATGCATATCATGAATTCCAAGCCAGGAATGCGCACCGATCGAGTGGGATCCAAGGACGATACTCCAGTAACAGACTTGAGATGCCACCATGGTACGATCCATCTAATCAAAGGATCATCCTCGCTCTTCAGCTTGTTCTCCCAGTAGTTGCAGACTCGAGTAAAGTCCACCATGTAAAGCCTAGTCCTCATTGCAATTGAGCGAGCATGATAAGCCGGAACATTAACTGGGTGCTCGATTAATCACAAGCGCTCCATAAGCCAGACCTACCAAAAAAGCAGGTATTAGAATCGAAAAAAAAAACAAACGAAAAAGAAACGAACGAAAAAAAAAAGAAAAAAAAACAAACAAAAGAAAAATTGTGTTCTTTTACCTGCAAAATGATAGGACTTCCCAAATAAGGAAGATCGCGGTTAGCTTTCCTGTTATCTAACCCCAACAAGATCTCTCCTAAACATAGGCAAGCTGGGCTCCTGCGCAGCTCCATCTGCTCAACTAGGCTCAAATAGCGAGGGTCACCTCTCATATCCTCATCGACATGTCCTTAAAGGACATAAACATGCAATAGGCAAAACCCGAATGCCCTACGCCTCGCAACATGGGAGATAGTAGGATCTGCCCTATTTATGAATCGATCGATAAAATCAAGCATTCGGACTCCTTTTGAGGTCAAAAGACGGTCAACCCCAGCTCTTGTCAATCCAAGCAAATCCCTGAATTTGTTCTTATACCCTTGAGAAGTAGAGGGTATAGCAGGTAAATGCTCCGGGTCCAAACCACCAATTGCAGCAATTTTCTCAGGGAATGGGCAGATTTCGCCTCCAAGAAAGACAAATACGTGACCATTCGGGTCCCAATACTTAAGACAAGCATCCAAAAATGGTCTGACAACCTTAATTAGCTTCAAGCTCAAAATTGATCCAAAGTTGTAGGCACCCATATCGTGTTTCTCCACATTTGAGAACTCGTTTGTCCATTCTTTGAGACGGATTTCTAAAGTATTCATGATGTAAGAAAAATTAGAGAGTTTTTTTGTAATAAAACGGAGAAAGACGGGAGAATTATGTGAATAAAACCTCCATCGATGTCTATATTTATACTAAAAGTTGTTTCCTAAAATCTGTCAGGACGGACATAGTGAGGAAAGGGCGCAGCACTTGCTGCGCCTCTTCAAAGGGACGCAGCTCCCGCTGCGCCTCTTCCTCGGCTGTATTTCTAAGATTTTCCGCGTTAGATATTTCCAAATTCCTTAAAGCATAATTTCCTATTCATACGGGTTATTATTTTTGGTAATTCCGTCAAATTACCATTTTTCTAGTTTCCTAATTACACGGGCACGCATTTCGAGGCGACATCGGCATTCTCGTCATTTCAGCACACTTATCCATTTCTTTTTAATTTTCTTTTTTGGGGAATCATTTCACTTCCGTTTCATTGCAAACTTATATGTTTCTATTTTCATTTTTTTAGGGGGTAACCCTCCCTACCGTGCGGTCATTTCCGATAATTTTTTTGCAGTTTCTAGATTCTTTGTCTTGCGCTAATTAAGGCCATATGTACAAATATGTGTTTTATGTGAAATTTCTATGTAAATTTCGGCAGCATGACGGCATAAACCGTCATTTTCCAAACTTGTTCAAAGCTAACTTTCAGGTACAAACAAGACAACCCAGCAGCAAAGGCAATCAGGCCATCATATATACAACCAAAAGGAATATGTACACCAAACTGGGGCTCGAGCCCGAAACAAAGTGTATAAAGTGCAAAATGAAGGTCCTAAAAATGTACAAAAGTGTGTGAACTACAGCCAACAACAAAAAGCAACAAACTACTGTTGGTCGCCACCCAACTCGGTAACTTTTGCCTCGAGAGCAGTGATCTCTGCGTTGCGGACCTCTAGCTCCCTCAGCAGGCGAGTCGTCTCCTCTCGGGACTGGACTAACTCTCGCTCCAAGTCACGCTACCTCTGCAAACGACAAGAATTGGCTTATGTCAATCATCTCAAACATAAAGAAAGTTAGAAAATTTAAAATGAAGTAAACGGAAGGTTCATACCTGACGTCCTCAACCGCCAGCAAGTGCCTCGATGGCAGTAGCCCGTAGCCGGTTGGCTACCCTCCACAAAGCCACGAACTGGGATGGCGCAACCTACATTTTAATAAACAAGGATTCTCAATGATTGAATAAGTTTAAACAAATGTGTTCTTATACAAAAATTAAACAAGTTGGGGAACATACCCTTTGAATCAGATGCCGCCACTTGTCCAGGCCCGCATCTGTCACCGCCACGTCAAAGTCGCGAAGCTCGGAGATCGTCGTCATCCCCATCGCATCAGTGTTTTCGAGGGTCTCGGGGTAAACTGGGGACTCGATGCCCGCCACCTTAACCTCCTGCAAAATTCAAATGGTTTCCATTAATTGATGATCATTCATCATGTTTTCAAGACAATCGAAAGAAGAATAAAGCACTTACCACAATCGGCGCGCGACGCCTCCTCCAGATGAGAGGAACGCCGAGTAGTCCTCACCAGGAAGAAGGAGGGCGTCGCCACCGATGTCTACCAAGTCTGCCTCCCTCTCAGCATCGGAAGGCTCCCTGAACATCGTCCGAGGAGGATCGATGGGGACCGTCAATAGATCACGAGAGCACTGACGAGTCAAACGCTCTCCCAAGTACCACACGGGACACATCGACATCCTCAGCAGTAACCGGCTCGAGCTCCTGGGTCGAAGGACCTCAGCCACAAAAGGAGGGACACCAGTGTAGTCCAGCCAAGGCCTTGGTACCCACTATGAAAGCAAACAAGAGGTCATTCTTATGATCAGCTCGAAAAGAAAGCAATGAAGAAGCAAACAAACAAAGGTGAGTCGAAGGTACTCACGCCCTCCAACTGCAGAGCATTCACGTCCCGTTGACAGACGTCGTGAAATGAACGCTAGCTCCTCACCCAACCCCTCACAACGGGATAGGCTCTCTCCACTGGCTCCGTCCTCTTGGGCGCGAGACTCGGAAAGTAGGAGTACAACCATGCCTGCAAAACAAGATAATCAATAACGATCTTTCGTGATTCGATAAGAAAAGGAAATGATCTTTCATGATACGAAATGAAGGTTCATACCTCCAGCAACAATCCAGGACCAACAGTGGTAGGAGAAGTCCCCTTCTCCATCAGCTCCGGACGAACCATGACCCTCATATAGTGAAAGAGGACCGCAAAACCAGCAGTGATCCAGTCCCAATGGCCTAGGTCACTCAAGTCAGAAAGGAAGGGAAGAAGCTTCGTCGACAACCTCTCTCCCTTGTCTCCGAGGTAGATCGAAGACAAGAACAACTAGAGTCATAAATGAGCTCTCTGCTCTGCAGTGCAAGGAGGAGGAGCCGTCTCCCTCCCATCGATCCCCACCATCGTCGGTCTCTTCTCAGCGAATTAATCCCGGACGTAGGAACTCGGCAACATCGCGGGAACCGCAGCATCCTTCCGCATCAGGTTCCAACCGATCAAGCTCCTAGCCTCAGCCTAGTCCACCCTCATGGCTGTCTCCGGCCACACCAAAGCCTCGGTCCCACACGGCAAGCCAGAAATCATGTCGTAATCCTCCAACGTGACCCCGACCTCGCCAAAAGGCATGTGAAAGGTCGAGGTCGTGTCCTAGAACCGAACAAGGAAAGCTCCAACCAGGCTAAGGTTTGCCCGAATCTTCCTTCCCTTGATGTCCCTCCAAGCTCGTAGCAAGGCACCAAACGCTCCCCGATCGATGATGGTCTGCTCCTCCACCGACAACCTCCCGTAAAACTCCATCATCGTCGTGTAGCCCGAGAAAGACCTGATGTTCCCGGCCTCCTATTTGGATTCGAAGCAAGAGTTATCTTTAGCTCAAATGAAAGAGAAAAGGAATAACAAATAAGAGTAAAAGAAGATAAATGAAAGAGTGATGAGTTAAAATTACCAAGCTCTTCACCGTCCTGTAGGACAGGTGACCCTCTGCAGCCCAGATGAGGTGTCTGTTATCCTAACTCTCAGTCCACTATGGTGCGCCCCTCAACTGATGACCACCTCGTCCAATGTTGGCCTACATCGGGGCCTCCCCCTCCTCAACAGCCTCCTCCTCGACGATCTCCTCCTTAGCAGCTGCCAGTGCAGCAGTAAAAGCCTGCTGTAACGCCTCCTAGAGCGTACGAGAAGGGTCAAGAACTGTGTCCACGTCCATGGGACCTCTCCCCGACGTAGAGACCTCGTCACCTGCAAGATTGAAGTGAATTTAGGCCGCGTCAAATGACGACGAGCCTTTGCTAGGGGATTTTCGAGTTTTCAAAGCCCCGAAATCGCTCTTTTCTCGCCATATTTGGTCAATTTCCCAAGAATCCTACCGCTCATGTGGTAATATGGGTCAAGACAAGCCTAAGTTGGAGCCTGGTCATGGGTTCGAGTCGGAATTTCGACACCATTTCATTATTACGGTGATTATGCCCTAGAAAAGTGTCCTGAAAGAGCCGTCACAAATCGAAATTTCGAGATGGTGGGAATTTTACCCATCATACAAGGATTCTAAATATCAAGTTTCATCACAAATGGGCAATCCAGAGGCTATTTTCGAAGCAATTTACGGTTCAGCGGTGAGACCGTCACAATTTCACTCAAATGCTCAAAAATCAATGAAGATTCGAAATGAAGACGTGGTTACGATCCCTATACTACCAATTATCCATTACCAAGTCAATTTTAAAAGGCGAAATCGTATGGGAGAAAAGCCCCAAATTTTCGACATTTTTTAGGGTTGGAAACCCTAATTTGTCGATCCAAATTGATCAAATATGGAAGATTAATGCAAAGATAATACACATAGCTCGATTAGTCATGGCAAATGCAAGCTTTTGATCAAATTTTGGCGAGAAATGGTTGGAATTTGAGAGAGTTTAGACGGAATTATGTTTTTTTATTATGAAACAAAACACGACTTTTATCGGGTTTTTACCCAGACAAAGCCACATCCAGGAAAAGACGCAGCAGGTGCCGCGCCTCTTCCAAGAGACACAGCTCTTGCTGCGCCTCTTCCTCGGTTTCCCTCCAAATTAATTTTCAAAGATTCGTTATAAGGTCGTTATTTGTAAGCCCATCTTTGGTGCGCCTCTTCCTCAGTACCATATATCATATATTTGGTCCGTTTGATGTTTATTCTTCGCCCGGACCCGCATTTTCAAGCCAACTGCGAACTGTCGTGGTACGCTATCAAGACCTCGCTTGCCACAATGAGCGAGTACCCTCTGACAGGTGTTTCGACACACCTCTATTCTGTTTCCCCAGTGAGAGTTCTAGACAGACAATTGTCCCTCTCAAGACGTGGAGATCAGTCCCAATTATGTTCCCCCAGCCAGAGTTCCGGACATACAGTCGTCCCTCTCAACACGTGGAGATCAACATCAGCCTCAAGTTTTGCCGAAGTTTGTTTGAAAACCGACCCGAGCAGATTTCCCCAGCAGTTCCTGCCGACGTCCTGCTGTCTCTTCGATTTCACGTTTTGCCTTCCCTTGGAGTCTCAAGGAATCTCGGGTATGGTCTCTTCTTATGGTTGTCGAGCCTCCTTACATAGTTTAATGGACTTTAAACGACCCTCCCCGATAGTCGACAGACTCTAAAATGTTCCTGACAACAGGTCCTTGGCTCAGACCCCTTGAGCCGCCTCGCGTCGCCATAGTCGTCAGGTTGTAATCTTCGATTGACCTGATGACTATACTTTGACTTTCGCCTTGTCCAAGCCTCAATCAAAGTAAGGGCTCTGTAGATACCTTATTTCTGCACCTCCCGCAAGCCACCCGGTGATGATTGGGCCGCATGTTTGGTACACGGAATGATTTATGACAGTTCGTAAGTTTATCCTCAAGTGATAGCTCAAACACTTGTGTCTACCTCATAGTCTTCATCTACTCGCCGATACAGACGTTTTGACAGTAATTAGAGTCCATTTGGAGTCCGGGTCAAAAACCGTCTTCATTTTTTAATAACCGTTTAAAATGCCGAGTCAGAATATTCTGGAATCCGGATGTTTCTATTCCATATTTTCAATCTTTTAATCTCTTTGATAAATTATATCCCGGAAATATTATATAAAATGTTAAGGAAATTGAGATCAAACAACAATTCCATAATAGAAACGCGGAAATCTTTCTTCCGCAGGAGGAAACCACTTGGGAAAGAACGCAGCAGGTGATGCGCCTCTTCGAAGAGACGCAGTGGCTGCTGCGCCTCTTCCCCAGTTCTTTTCTGCGTATTTTCAAATCTTTTCGAGATTCACTTCCAAAGTTTCTCCGAAACCCTAATTCCCTCGTGTGATTAGTATAAATAGAGACCTTCGGTCCTCATATTTCTCACGCGAGTGTCCGCCCTTCTCTTCTCCCTTTGCATTCTAAGACGACGCTCTTGCTTTTTGGCGTCTACGTGCTTGAACTTTCGACCACGTAAGCTCGGATCCTTCTGAGTACCATCCTCGTTTTGCATGACCGACTAATTTGACCAACTCCACATCAATCAACTTTAATCAATCTTGTTTAATTTCCTCTTAGAGGGCACTTTCGTCGTACATTCGAGTCGATCATCACTAAACGTTAACTTAGTCAATCTCGTTTCGTCAAACATGTAAGTCTGAGGGTGTAAATCCCATATTTTATTATTGTACTTTATTTTTGTAATTATTATTGTAAGGTTAACGTCGAAAACACATTCAAAACCAATTTATAAAACCTTGTTTTAAATCTTTTTTTACGGATTAACAGGAGACAAACGTCGAGAAAGAACGCAGCAACTACTGCGCCTATTCGAAGGGACGCAGCATCGGCTGCGCCTCTTCCTGAGGTTGCTGCAGTTCCTGCTTCCTTTATTCTTCCTTCATCTTTTGTTCGCCTGTTGGTTTTGTTTTGTCTTTGTTTGTTCACGTTTCATTGACACGATAATTCATCTTTTAATTCCCGACTAAAATCCCTCATAATTCATATTTGCGGGTTTTCGTCATTAAAATCAATTCGGGTTTTTAGAGGTTCGATTCATCAATATTGAGTCTCTGAAATTCATTCATTGATATATTTTCATCTGATTATTATCATCACCATCATTAGTTCGTCATTAATAACCTAATTAATTTGTTTAGTTTGTTAATTTGTATCATTAATCCCGTCATCAACCTTTTTATTGATTTGTTCTAATTAATTTTATCCATGTTTTATTCTTTTTATGACCCAATCATATGTAAATAATATGTTAAATCACTTCTATCCGAGTCAAATGTCCATAATTGATCCTTAAATCACCAATGAATATTAAGAAATTGCAATTCCGACTTCACAGCTTGAACTGAACTTAGGAACAGACGCAGCGTTTGCTGCGCCTCTTCCGAAGGACGCAGCTCTATTGCGCCTGTTCCAGGTTGAGTTCTCTCCCTGAACTCTCGTTTCTGCTTTGACCTAGTTTATTAATTACGTATTAATTAACTATTAATCGTATTATCGCCTAATAATCTATTTCGTTTATTTATTTTCCCTTTCTTTTCTAAAACCATCCGTTTTAAATGTATTTTCGACGTAAATCAATTAACCCATTGTAATTATTGTAATTTTCTTTATTGTATTTTTATTTTATTTCTTTATTATCATATTGTTTGTATTTCTTCACATGTAATCAATCTAAATTCCTACTTCGACCGAATTGTATGCTAAATTACGTGTCTACCAACTTAGTCTAAATTCACATGGTAGGATTAATCTAATGGATGTTGCATTGCATGCATATAATCGCCAACATATCGAGTATGAATAACTTCCCTAATCATTAGTAGAGGCCGTTATCGAGGCGGGCGGGATTAGGTGTTCGATCAAAAGAGCTTCCTAATACGTACCCTCACCCCTTACTCCAGGTCTCTGTGAACATCCGTGTTAATTGGCATCCACAAGAGTCATTCTAGACATAGAATGCAAAGGGTAACGAGTTCTTGGCTTTCATGTCACTACTTTGTGTCTTGACATGACACGTGGTATTCGAACGGTTTCTAATTTTCCACAATAAATTGGTGGCGACTCCACAAATGCAAAAGCTTGCTCGCTTTCTACCCGAGCGACCCCCGTGGGCCCGTGTCCACACTAGTAATTGAGAATATTTAGCAAAAAATTAAAGAACATGTGATTGAAAGCTTAAAGTACTAAATAATGAGAAAAAAACCCTGAAATTAAGAACAATAACGTACCAGATATCCCAATGATGATTGAATACACGGAGATTAGAGCAGAAAACCAAAAAAATCAAACAAAAACGTATAAAATTTAGGGAAACACAAAATTTAAGTGAAAATAACAAATATATCAAGAAGAAAGTAAAAGTATTGAAACGAAAGCAGAAGAAACGGAGTAAGTTAACAACGAATTCGAAACATAGGGACGAAAAACGGAAAATATGTGATTTAAAACTGAAATTACAAATTAAAGAGAAGAATAATGTACCAGAACACACGAATTAATTGGAACAGTATGATAATTGAGAAGGATGAGAGGGAAAAACTGAGATCAGGCCTAAATTCTAGGGTGCCCGACCTCAACAATGGAGAAACAAAGCTACAGTAGAGAGATTTTAGAGGGAGAAGCTAATTAATGAGGAAATAACGGTTTTGGCTGGGAAAAGACGTTTATATAGTGGCGAATAAAATTATTAATTTGCCCTTATTTGTTTCCGCCCTAAATACCTATGATAGTATTAATCCTCAATCCTCAAATATATAAGTCATACTCGCATGATCCCATTCCTATATATATATATATATATATATATATATATATATATATATATATATATATATAGATTGAGGATCCTATGAGAACCCCATTTACATGAGAACCGTGAGAACCACGGGTTCAAAATTTTCGTACCAAAGATTCAGAATCTTTTTACCAAAGATTCAGAACTTTTGTAGTAAAGGTTCAAAGGGTTGTCAACTGGTCTCCTAATCTCAGTTTCTTTTCCACATTGCAACAAATTTCTAGTAATTAGACCCAATACTTCCCTTGTTGGTAAAAATTAACAAGGTAAACAAATGTTGGATATAAGGGGGCATCTTTTAATTATTAGTTAGCAAAAAATATTTACTTCAGAGTAGTTTCCTGTTCTTGTTGGCACGGGTCGAGATTTATGAGTTTAAGATTCTTAAGAAGCACGTGAGGTCAAATGCCAAAAGATCACACGCATTGTCCTTATATTCAATATGTGGCTAGACATTCTGACATTTAGTTTTTTTATTAAAATGCAACATGGTGCACCACTAACAAAATACATGTTCCTTCTTTTTGGTTCAAACATAAACCATTATATAAGGATGATGTTATATGATGGAGAGATCAAGTATAACATGAACTGCATGGTATTGAACTTATTGTGGGAAAATCAAGAATAAATTTTACACCAGTGAGTTCGAAAATGTGCTGGAATAATCACAGCTGCAAACATGAATGCTCAGATGTGTAAAACTAATGTTGTTGTTCTAACTTATAGAATCTATTCATGAAGAATTTACCATACATTATCTTTACTTTAGCTTTTTAATTATTTAACAAAAGAGAGGAGGAATGAATCAGAAATTTTATGGAGATTCCCACTCGCTATGAATCTTTGGTACAAAGGTTCTGAACTTTTGATATACAGATTTCGAACCATTGGTATAAAGGTTCTGAACCTGAGGTTCTCACGGTTCTCATAGGAAGAGGGTTCTCATAGGATCTCAATCCTCTATATATATATATATATATATATATATATATATATATATATATATATATATATATATATATATATACAACAAGAGCTTGAGGCCTAAGCAAGTTATTAAAAGATACAGCTAATGAGAAAGAAAATACAATAATATATGGCTATAAACTAGGATACAAAATATTGACAAAATATAATCATAAATATTAACAAATATTATGAAGAAGATTTGATTTCCTTAACAGAGTATTAATTTTATCTTCTTTTTTAAATACTTCCCAATGAAGAAATTAGAACAATAAAAGTGGGATGATGTATTATACAGCCGTATTTTCTCGATATTTTGTAAAACAACATTTCTAAGTTAACATTGTATTTTGAAATAGCTATTTCAACTAGGGTTAATTAGAAATGAATATTCCATACAATTTTTTAAAACCTCACCGGATCTTCTATTTTAAAAACACAAAATTTTAGTACATGGATATGACGTTTAACACGGTATTTTGTATACCTAGTTAAATCATGTATACGGCAAACGGGTTTACGGATCGTATACCCGAATTCGATTTTAGGCAATGAGCTTTAACGTACAACATTCAAAAAACCGAAAAAAAACTCAATCAATCAATACATATATATAAAGCAGGAACTTTTCGAGCGATATTAGAGGGTCTAACTTTTTAAGATTACCTAAAGTGAATTAAAATTAATTATTATAATCTTAGAATAAGTTCTAAAAGAATTAAAATAGGACTTAAGAGAGCTTAAATATACGTGATAACTTTTGCAATTCTATCATGAGGCGTTATTGATATTATAGTGCCTTCATGCTCCATACATGACTCCACAAATCATGTTTTCAGAATCTGTTTTTTCGATTACTTTCTGCAATGAGCCTCCCAAAATGATATGAATTCCAGGAATAATCGAGGAAAACTGATACAATAATAGGATTCTTATGAAGAGAAAAGAATCGAATGTTTCGTCTTATTAATTTTGATAATTGAAAGATTACAGCGGAATGTTTAGAGAGAGAAGTAAGAGAGATTATAGCAAAAATGATGAATGAATCTAACAACCACAACAGCTTTTTTAAAGACAGTTCTAACAACTTTTCCCGCCAAAAATCTCTAACAGAATTCTGTTAGAATTCCTACAATTCTGTTTGGAATTCTGTTTCCAGCTGTTGACAGCTCTTGCTTCTTATTACTTTCAATTCCTTCTCATTACAATCCTTCCCCCTTATCAACAGCTTGTCCTCAAGCTTCAAGGTTGAATTCTGGAAAGCGTTTTGCTATCTCATCATAAGGTCCCCATGTTGCATCTTCAGGTCCACTGTTGGACCATTGGATTAAGAGATAAACTGTAGCTTCATTGCCCTCCTTAGCCAACTTCCTACCCAAAATAGCCACTGGCTCCGCCATGAGCTGCTGCAAATTATCAAGCTCAGGGATGTTCACACTCTTTGGTGGGGAGCCTTCATGCTTTTTCAGTTGAGACACATGGAACACAAGATGTATTTTGGAGGTTTCTGGAAGTTGCAGTTTGTAGGCTACTTCTCCAATCCTTTGTATGACTTGAAAAGGCCCAAAATACCTAGGGGAGAGCTTAGCACAAGATCTGTAAACAACAGACATTTACCTTCAATGCTGAATCTTCACATAAACCAGATCCCCAACAACAAACTGTCTGTCAATCCTTCCTTTGTCAGACTGAACCTTCATTTTGTCTTGCGCCCTCTTTAAATGAAATTGCAACATCTTAATGCGCTCTTCCCTAGTAGCCAGGCTTCTATCAACAGCCGCTACTCTGCTGTCTCCCATGACATATGGAAAGTGAATAGCTGGTGATTGACCATAGACAATCTGGTAGGGAGTGTTCTGAGCAGAAGAATGAAAATTGGTATTGTACCACCATTCCGCCAAAGGTATCCACTGAGCCCATTCCTTTGGCTTCTCACCTGTCATACATCTCAGGTAAGTCTCAAGACACTTGTTGACCACTTCAGAGTGTCCATCAGTTTGAGAATGGTAACTGGTGGACATATGTAGGTCAACCTGCTGCAGGTTGAACAACTCCTTCCAGAACCTGCTGAGGAAGATCTTATCCCTATCACTCACAATGGTCTTAGGTAAACCATGAAGCCTGAACACCTGATCAAAGAAAACCTGGGCCACTTTTTCAGCAGAAAAAGGATGACTTAGCAGCATAAATTGTGCATACTTGCTAAGTCTATCCACCACTACAAAAATGGTGTCCTTGCCTTGTGACTTAGGTAAACCTTCTACGAAATCCATAGATATATCTACCCATATAGCTCCTGGTACAGGCAAGGGTTGAAATAACCCAGCAGGAAGTTGTAACAACGGTTTGCACCTTTGACATGTACTGTAGTGTTTCACATAGTTTCTGACCCCTTTATCCAAATTTTTCCAATAAAACAATTCTGAAATCCTCTTAACTGTAGCCTGCACACCTGAATAGCCACCTATTGGTGACTCATGGATGAGAGAAATAATTTTTTGTCTGAACTGTTCATCATGCCCAACTAACAACCTGCCCTTCCTTCTCAACTCTTCTTGAGTCCAAGTATAATGAGCCTTAGCATGCCCTCCTTTAATTTGTTGGATTAGTACCTATAATTCATCATCATGGTCCCAACTAGCTTTCACTAAAGCTAATAGGCCAGTGTGTATGTTGGAAACAACCATGGCCATTAGTTCAGACCCAGTTACTCTGGATAGTGCATCAGTTGCTCTATTTTCAGTTCCCTTCATATAGATTATCTCATAATCCAACCCCATTAATTTAGGCAAACAATTGCTTTGAAATGAGGTGGTAATCTTCTGACCCAACTAATATTTGAGGCTAAAATGATCAGTTTTTATTTTGAAATGTCGACCAATCAAATATGGCTTCCATTTCTCAACTGCAAATATGATTGCCAACAATTCTCTCCCATATGTAGAAAGAGCTTGATTCTTCTTTGAAAAAGCTTTCCTGATAAAAGCTATGGGATGACCTTCTTGGCTGAGTAGAGCCTCCATTCTAACTCCTGATGCATTTGTCTCAACCACAAATTCCTTTGAAAAATCAGTTAATGCTAATAAAGAAGCTTGTGTCATGGCTGCCTTCAAGTTTTCAAATGCTAGAGTAGCTTCCTCACCCCACTTAAAAGCATCTTTTTTCAATAAACTAGTAAGAGGCTTACTCACTATTCCATACCATCTAACAAACTTCCTATAATAGCCTGTTAAGCCTTAAAATCCTCTTAGTTCCTTAATATTTTTAGGCCAGTGTGTATGTTGGAAACAACCATGGCCATTAGTTCAGACCCAGTTACTCTGGATAGTGCATCAGCTGCTCTATTTTCAGTTCCCTTCATGTAGATTACCTCATAATCCAACCCCATTAATTTAGGCAAACAGTTGCTTTGAAATGAGGTGGTAATCTTCTGATCCAACTAATATTTGAGGCTAAAATGATCAGTTTTTATTTTAAAATGTCGACCAATCAAATATGGCTTCCATTTCTCAACTGCAAATATGATTGCCAACAATTCTTTCCCATATGTAGAAAGAGCTTGATTCTTCTGTGAAAAAGCTTTGCTGATAAAAGCTATGGGATGACCTTCTTGGCTGAGTACAACCCCCATTCTAACTCCTGATGCATTTGTCTCAACCACAAATTCCTTTGAAAAATCAGTTAATGCTAATAAAGAAGCTTGTGTCATGGATGCCTTCAAGTTTTCAAATGCCAGAGTAGCTTCCTCACCCCACTTAAAAGCATCTTTTTTCAATAAACTAGTAAGAGGCTTACTCACTATTCCAAACCATCTAACAAACTTCCTATAATAGCCTGTTAAGCCTTAAAATCCTCTTAGTTCCTTAATATTTTTAGGCACAGGCCACTCCACCATTGCCTGAATTTTAGCTGGATCAGTACTAACCCCTTTTTCAGAAATAATATGTCCAAGATATTCTATTTGTGGACTTCCAAATGAACACTTAGACAATTTGGCAAATAAGGTGTGTTGTCTCAAGATCCCAATGGTGAGCCTGAGGTGTTGTTCATGTTGGACAGCATTCTTGCTATACACAAGAATATCATCAAAACAAAACTAGAATAAATTTCCTCAAATAAGGCTTTAATATGGAATTCATCAAGTTTTGTAATGTAGATGGAGCATTGGTTAAACCAAAGGGCATTACCAGAAACTCATAGTGACCTTCATGAGTTCTAAAGGCAGTTTTGGAAATGTTACCTGGATGCATCCTAATCTGCCAATAGCCTGATCTAAGATCAATTTTAGAAAAGATAGCAGCCGCATATAGTTCATCAAGCAATTCCTCAATAACAGGAATAGGAAATTTATCCTTAACTGTGCCCTTATTTAGCTCCCTATAATCCACACAAAGTCTCCAAGTACCATCTTTCTTCTTTAATTACAGTTGGGGAAGAAAATGGGCTTTGACTAGGCCTTACCACTCCTGCCTCCAATATTTCTTGTACAATTCTTTCAATGGCATCTTTCTGAATTATAGGATATCTGTAAGATCTAACATTGACTGGTGTCATTCCTTCTTGCAGATGAATTCTGTGGTCATGTGACCTATGTGGTGGTAAGGCAGTTGGTTCCTCAAAGATATCTTCAAACTCTTGAATCAGTGATTGAATACCAGGGTCACTAGTGGATGCTTCCATGGTGTTGCATTCCAACATAGGATAAGCCTTTACAGCAAATAATTGAGCTTCTGATGTATACTGTTTTGACAGGGTGTTCTGCATTTGTTTGCCATATACCCAATGCAAAGTACCACCCTTACAACCTCTCAACACATGCCTTCTACCCTGTACTGTAAACTCCATTTTAAGATTTTTGAAGTCATAAAGAACTGGCCCCAAAGATTCAAGCCACTGAATTCCCAACACCATTTCACACCCTCCAAGTGGAACTAACTTGACATCAGTGGTAAACTCATGTCCTTGTAACTGCCATTTAAATCTTTGACACATGGATTTTGAGATAATAGTCTCCCCATTTGCCACTGTCACCATAAATTGGTAGGTACTCTTAACTGGACACCCAAATTTTTGAGCAGTTGAAGTGTCTAGAAAATTGTGAGTACTGCCAGAGTCAATAAGAATATGAATTGGGTTTCCTCTAACTTTACCACTCACCCTCATAGTTTGATAATTGGCATTCCCATGTATAGCATTAAGGGAGATTAATGGTGGAATCTCCTCCTCCTGCCACTTCTGCCCTTGCATTAGTTGGTCTGAAGTATCCCCTGAATTACTCCCAAACTCATAGTTATCTTCCCCTTCTTCTTCCAGGGTGAACACTTGGATGCTATGCAATTGTGCCTTACACTTATGGTTAGGAGTCCAAGCCTCATTATATGTGAAACACAAGTTTTTAGCTTGCCTATCCTGCACCTCTTTCTCACTCAATTCTGCTGACTTAATTTTCTGATATGCATTTTTCCTGAAATTGCTGGACTGTGGTGTATATGGAGCGTTCCTTTGATTAAAGGACTGTGATTGTGGTGCTTGAGGTATTATTTTTTGTTGAAAAGGAGCAAAAGGTTTAGAGATGGGTTTTTCAAGGATTGGTTTAGAAAATTAATTTTTCTTGTGAATTGAAGCTAGGGCACTTTCTTATAATCTGTCTAAAGAATATGTTTCTGCCAAGGATTGAGATTTGACCATTCTTACATTACTTTGAATGTCAGCATCAAGACCCTTGAGAAAGCAACTAATTACCTGCTTTTCTATTAGATCTGTTCTATTAAGAATACTATCAAACTGATCCTGATAAGCTTCCACAGATCCTTTCTGTCTTAAAGTCATGATTTCAGCAGTAGGATCATCATAAGGTTATGTCCCAAACCTAAGCATCATAGCAGCCCTATAATCTGACCATGATGGCCAATCACCAATAGCCCTAGTTTTCATTAATGATTGATGCCACATCAAGGCTTTACCTTCTAAGTGAATTGATACCATTTTGACTCTAACATTTTCAGAAGTATTATCCACTTCAAATAACTGCTCTACTTTGTACAATCATCCCTGAATATCGTCCCCCCAAAATTTAGGAAATTCAATCTTAGAAAAATGCCCAAAATTTGAATTAGGGTTAGGGTTTACTTGAGTACCTCCATTAAGACATCCCCTGCCATTGTGATGCTGGGAATTTGCTGCCAATTGATTTAATTGCCACAACATTTCCTCCATGCGAGCATTAGGTTGCTCTAACCCCTGCCCATGTATCTTCAATGCAGTTTGCCAATCAACCCGATCTTTTTCTTTGTTTCTGGGTAATTATCCCTAAAGTTGCCTGAATACTGATCATATCTTCTGGAACTTACTTCAATTTGCCCTCCTATGATTGAAAGGAATCTTCAAGTTGATTTTCAGAACTACGCGTAACTTTGTTGTTCACCATTTTTGCACCGTTAAAGCTTTTGCCCAGAAAGGAAGTCTGATACCACTTACAATGAACCTCCCAAACTGATATGAATTCCAGGAATAATCTAGGAAAACTGAGACAATAATAGGATTCTTATGAAGAAAAAAGAATCGAATGTTTCGTATTATTGATTTTGATAATGAAAGATTACAGAGGAATGTTTAGAGAGAGAAGTAAGAAAGATTACAGAAAAAATGATGAATGAATCTAACAACCACAACAGTTTATTTAAAGACAGTTCTAACAACTTTTCCCGTCAAAACACTCTAACAGAATTCTGTTTAGAAAGAGAAGTTAGAATTCTGTTTCCAGCTGTTGACAACTCTTGCTTCTTATTACTTTCAATTCCTTCTCATTACACTTTCATCCCTCAACAACTTCAATTTGAACGTGTTTTCATTACCTAGTTTTATTAGTATTAAATCGCAAGGATGGAGGTGTTTTCATTACCTAGTTTTATTAATATTCAAATTGAATTTCTGTAACATACTTTCTATATTAAGTTAATTTAAGTATATTATTGTCCATTCCGGCTTTTTTTAGGAGACTTACTATGAATTATATAAGATCATTGAATTGGCGTTTCCATATCCATTGAAATTTTTTTTCCTTGAGCATTTGATAAAGTAGTTTTCTTAACATATTGTTAAGACGGTTTTGCTTATGCTCTGCCATTGTTTTCATGGAAGCAAGCTAGCGTGTGGATCGTAATTGTAAAATATGTACGAGTTGCACTCTCAAAATAAATGCTAATACATAATGTTGAATTAAAAATCATAGGTTTTGTTTTGGTATTTTTTTGTTTTTAGTGTTATCATTGTTTTACTACTTCCAGATTTTTATTCATCAACTTAGATTTTTTATTTTTTTTTTTTTTATTTTTTTTTTTTTTTGCAAATTCTTTTGTAATATGCATATATCATTAGCGATGGGTCTTTTGTCTAGATTTGTTATTTTTGTTTAGGACTTTTGCTTATACATAAGATAGCTTTTAATGACTTTCCTCGCGTTGATAGGTTGTTGGGTAAGTTAAAATTTATCTATTTTGATCTGAATACAATTACCATATGAATCTTACAAAATATACTCCGTCGATCATATAGAGAGCTAGATTTAAAATTTAATAAAATTATTTCCTAAAAACAACAACTCTTTTTATAGTTATCCCAAACCACCAATTCTAAAATAAGACAGTTTCAGGTTATTTCTTTTTTCTTTCTGTTTTTGTAGATAATTACTCCTATTCGTCAACAATTATCATTGTCTAAAACTTAAATCCACGCGATAATAGCAAGAACTAAGAAGTACTTACCCTGTTTTAACCTCTCTTCTAGGGTTTCTCTCCTAGGGTTCCCGTCTAGGTCTAGGGTATAGGTCTTGGTTTTCTCCTCCGACTCGAGGCTTCTCTCACGCTTTCACGTGAGATTTGCTAGGGTTTTCTTTGTTTTTGCTTTGTTTGCTCTTTTGTTGTTGTGCAGGTCTTGAGGATAGCGAGTTCCGATGGCCACATCTTTGAACAAGGGGAAGGGATTGTTGGGAGGAGAGGATAGCAGAGAGGAGGAATCCTTTTTGTAGGGTGAAGGGACTAAGGAAGAACACGAGCATGGACAATTGATGTTGGTGGGACGGATATGGGCTCAGAAATCAATCAATGTGAAGGCGGCAGTTGAGACGATGATTAAGCTATGGAATCCTTTGAAACCGATCATAGGGAACGTAATTGATGCTAAAGAGAAAACTTTTGTGTTCCGATTTGGAGAGATGCGTGACAAGGGGCGGGTATTAGAAAATCAACCATGGCACTTTGATAAGTTTGTGTGGTGTTTCAACGAGCCGAGTGCGACGGGTAAGATGACTGATCTTCCTTTATTTTATTTACCGTTATGGTCTCTGATACGTGCATATTGTATAGTCTTTTTAGCCTATTTTAGCACGTATTTCCATGCATTTTCGTACTGTTTATATAGTATTATGCCCCGAATTGGCTACTTTGGTTCGTTTTGTCCGTTTTGTAGAAATGAACGCAAAAGTAGTGGAATCGTACCATTTTTCGTCCTTTTTGCACGCATTTAGAGGAGACGGAATTTTCCAGAGTGAGATACTGCATTGGAATGCGTGAAGGCACGGTTTACGAGACAGTCGGTGACGAGATTGGGCTGATTTGAAGGAAGAAGACTCGATCGAGTGGTTTTATTACTCGATCGAGTGGTTTTTATGGCCTCAGTTGATCGATCGAGCAGTTATTTACTCGATCCAGAAGTGCTAAAAAGAGAGGTTACTCAATCGAGTAACTATTCTACTCGATCGAGTAGATTTTCTGGTGTTTTGCTCGATCGAGTGGATTTATTCTACTCGATCAAGTGGTTTCTGCTGGCGTGGGCTTTAATTTGCCCGTGAGCTTGTTTTAGCTTTTTGACTTAGTTTATTTTCTATTTAAGCATTACGTTACTAGGTCATTAGAGATCTATCTTTTATCATCGACACTTTTACTCAGTTTTCATCAATCATTTTCATTTTTCACTGTAACTTTGCTTTCGGGGTTAATTCGCTTAGATTTTGTCGTTCTTTACGCCGGATTCGCACGATTGTAATCTCTTTCTCCTTTCTTAATAATAATATCTATTTCGATTGCTTTAATTACTTGTTTTGTTTCATTTACTTTTTGCCCTAATTCTCTTTTATGCACTTTATTTATTATTTCATTATGTTTATTGTTAGTTCATCTTTTGTTGTTAGTTCTGATAATATTAATAGCGATATGAGTAGCTAAATCTAATTCATGTTGGGATTAGGGGATCTACGGTAGAAATGTGACGATGTAGTAAATAGGTTAGATGAATTAATTGTGAGATTCTGTCACCATAGCAATTTAACTGTATTTTACCGACTTAGTTGAGTGCACGCTTCTGAGTCACCCTTTAATCTGGCTAAATTTGATCTTGGATCGGAAGATTGGACTAAATAGGCCTGCTATGAACAGTAGACTACCCTGACGAGGACGGAAGTTAAGTTAGTGGAAGTTTAGGGTAGAAAGTGGACCGGAAGGACCTTTCCATATCCGTCTCGCATTAATTTGTCTAAGTTGTTTACAGTTGAGTCACTGGACTACCGTAGTGAACCGAAATCCTGACATGATCCTTCTCTATCTGATAGTTTAATTCTATTTCCTGCCTTTACTGCTCTATCTCTGCTTCTTTTTCCTTTAAGCTTTTAGTTAGAAAACCAATTTAAACAACCCCATTTGTGACCAAATAGACGAACTTTTACAGATATCTTGCCTCCCTGAGGAGATCGACCTGACTTCCCTAGCTATATAGTTAGTTTAGTTAGTTTATTTTTGATAGGTACACGACAGACGTATCAAATTTTGGCGCCGTTGCCGGGGAGGCAATTTCCCTATCTGTGTTTGCTTCGTTTATTTTATCCGTCTCAGGGAATTTTTATTCCTTGAGGTAGTGCTTATTATTCTTTTTCAGTGTTGTTTATCCCCAGGTCAGACAGGTTTGAGTTAGTTGCAGCTGATTCTGAGCCAGAAAGATTGCTCAGGCATAGACTCCGTCTGCAAAGAGAATCACGAAAGGAAGACTTGAGTACTTTCGAACCAGGGCTACATCATTTTATTTTCACAAAAGACCAGTCTTTAGAAGAAGACATTCTAATTTCTGTCGGTCAACCAGTAAAGATGTCGAACATTGCTAGTCACTCGGAGCCTAAAGCATCGTATATTCCTAAAGGTTTCAATCTCCAGACTGAGGATGGGAACACATTTGACATCCGTCCTTCCTATATCAATCTAGTGGAGAGAAATCTCTATAGAGGTGTGGCAGGTGAAGACCCGAGGAAGCATATGGAGGTCTTTACGGAATATTGTTCTACTATCCACGCCACAAAGGGGGTAACTCAAGACAAGATTAAGGAAGTTCTGTTTCTTTTTTTCTTTGATCGATGCGGCCCGGGGAGTGGTCGATCGATTTGGACCGTACGGCCGCGGGGGTTACAAACTGGGAGACCCTTGCTCTTGCTTTTTATAAGAGATATTTCCCTCCACAGCGCACTAAACAGCTGAGGGCAAAGATTACGAGTTTCAAGCAGCCACCCGCTGAGACTTTTTATAAAGCATGGTCCCGTTTTAAGAAGTTGGTGAGGTCTCTTCCTCACCATGGTTTTGACCCGTGGTTTCTTTCCAACCAGTTCTACAATGGGTTGTATGATGATCACAGAGCCATACTTGATGCGTCATCTAATGGGAGATTCCAAGAGAATACCGACGATGATAGAGGATGGGCCCTTATTGAAGAGATGGCGAACCACAGTGTTGAATATGGAAACCCGAGGGATGGTATTAGAACAGTTCATGCAGTCGATAAGCAAGTTGTGGCTCAGCTGGAAGCCATGAATGCTAGATTTGACAAGTTGGAGTTACATTCTGATGCGGAGCCTCAGACGGTCCATGTGCTTACAAAAGGGGAGATCGTCACATGTGAGAGGTGTGGTAGCAACGACGGTCATACTGTTGTTGGCTGTCTTACAGAGAAGGAACAAGTCCTTGCCTTTCAACAATATAGGCAAGGAGGGGGTTCCTATTATAATAACCAAGGGGCAGTCCATCCCAATTTGAGGTGGACAAGTCAAAATGTACTCAATCTTACCCCTCCTCCACACCAGCAGCAGTCATATGTCCCTCCACATAAGACTCAACAAGGCTTTCAGAAGCCTCCTTCCTTTCCTATACCTAATCAAGGTGCCTCGTCTTCTGGTGGGGTAAGTGAGACAAGAGAGTTGAAGACTATGTTGCAGTCTTTGACAAAGCAGTGGAAGTTATGCGACCAGCAAAAAGATGCTTCTATCAAGGCACTTGAAACTCAAGTTGCCCAGTTGGCCGCGAACCAATCTGCAAGGAAACCGGGTCATTTACCGTCACAAACTGACAAAAATCCACATGAGATGGTAAATTTAATCAATTTGAGAAGCGGTCGTTCGTATGAGGGACCGGAAGTGTTGAAATCAGACCCAAGGAAGGAAACAATAGCTGATGAACAGTGTTCTATCAAAGGAAATGAGCTGACGGCTAAGAAGGTACTCGATCGACTAGTTTCTGGAGGTCGATCGAGTAGATTTGCTGAAGAAAGTGCTCGATCGAGTGGAATTTCTACTCGATCGAGTGAACAGGAAAAGCTAACTGCTTGATCGAGTGAATTTTCTACTCGATCGAGTGATGCTGTTGAGGAAACTACTCGATCGAATGGGAATTTTGGTCGATCGAGTAGTATGGATAATGGACAGCTTGATCGAGAGCCTGCTAGTGCTCGATTGAATGATAAATCACCTGAAAGACCTCGTTCGAGAGGAAAGAAGCGTCCAAAGGATACGGAGCTTGATCCGGCTGACACATTAGAAGAGAGAAACAAGGGACTCGAGATACCCATCACGTTTCCCTTCCCAAGGCCTGTGCAGAGTACTAAAGCTAATCAACAATTCGGCAAATTTGCCGAGATCCTGAGAAGCTTGCAGGTCACTGTGCCATTCGTCGAACTGCTGACACAGGTACCTCTTACCTTAAATTTATGAAAGAAATTTTATCGCGTAAGAGGCACATTAGTGATAATGAGACGGTAGCCTTGACTGAGGTAGGGACGGCCCTAGTTCAAAATAAGTTACCTCCCAAACAGTCAGACCCGGGTAGTTTCTCAATTCCGTGTCATATTGGTACCCATTTGATTGATAACGCGTTATGCGATCTAGGCGCTAGCGTGAGTGTCTTACCGTTGTCTCTGGCTAAGAGACTTGGTTTGACAACGTTTAATTGCACCAACATGACTGTTCAGATGGCCGACCGTAGCATATCACGGCCACTAGGTGTAATAGAAGACATACCTGTTAAGATCGGGAGGTTCTTTATTCCCATTGACTTCGTTGTACTTGATATCCCCGAAGATGCCCATACCCCTATTATTTTAGGGAGACCATTTTTATCTACTGCCCGTGCAGTAATAGATGTCGGGGGCAAGACATTGACTTTTCAGGTTGGGGACGAGGAGCTGATATTCCATCAGTCTAAGTTCCGGAGGGCTCCCATGCAAGCTCAGCCTTGCAATGCCCTCTCTTATATTGACCCTATTATTGACACTCCAAATGAAAATTTGGAGCATTGTGCTGCTATTGTTACCCCTCCGCCCCAGATTGAGAGCAAAAAGGAGGAAAGTTCGTCTGTTTTCCTTGCTGTAGGTACAGATGAAAATAATGAAGGAGCTGTCAAAGGGCATTGTGCAATTAATGTCAGTCAAGTTGGGAGAGACAGTGTTATAGACGGTGAGAAATGAGCAAGGGTGAGAAAATTTCGAGCATATGTGGATGTGAACTATTCTCCTCCGAATGATTCAAGTTCAAGCTCATGGGAGCTAAAGAGGACGATCAATGTTGCTGATGTGACGTCCTCCAGTCAGGAGCCCTCCGAGGGGCTACTGAATTGATTTGGGAAGTGAGCGGGGAAATGCCCCGTGTACCATCTTGTATAAACAATTTTTGAATTTCCCCCCGTTGAATTTCTTTTATTACTTTTAATTAGGACAATTAGAATTCAGACAATTTTTAGCGTAGATAGAGACTGTTGACTGTTACCTTGCGTATTTCGTATTTTGGGATATTTTTGCAAGTGTTTTTATGTAGGTTTGGGGAAGTTTACGCAAATTTAAAGGAAGAATGACGAATTCAGGAGCTTACACGAGAAAAAGAGCTCGATCGAGTACTTTTTGTACTCGATCGAGTGGATTCTGTTCGATCGAGTAACGCCATATCAGTCGATCGAGTAAAGCAGAAATGGGGAGTTCTCGATCGAGTAAATTTCTACTCGATCGAGTGGATGGATCCATTAAGTCCTTGATCGAGTAGTTCTAAACCACTCGATCGAGTGAAATCGCAAGAGACGCAGGTAGTTTTTCCTTAACTTCCTTCTTTTTCATTCTTATTTCATTTTCCCCCTTTATTTCGACTCCCTTTCCTATTTGCGACTAAAAACACCCCCAAATCCCACATTTTTCTTGCCCTTTTACCAAATCCGTCACCTACATTGCGCTTATTGTTGATTAATCGTCACTTGCCCTCTGTTTCCCCTTTGATTCACGCCCATTTACACGGTCTATTGAGGGGATTAGGGTTCCGCGGTTTTCGTTCAAAAATCGCCTAATTTGCTTATTTCTCGTCGATTAATTCTTCTTTGCAGGATCTCTAGCATCAAGCAAGTAATTCCTACACCTTATTGCATTTTAATTTCATTAATTATGCCTTTTATGAAGTGTATTAGGAATTAGGGTTTCGATTTCAGTTTTGGGTCGAAATTTTCAACTTAAATTTCGTTTCCTTGTTTAATTTACACTACTTGATGCTTAATTCCCATGCCTCATTGATTCTTACATGTTTAATTCGAATTTTGCGCGAAATTTGCGTTTAGGGGTCTTTACAGTCGAAATTTTAGACTGAAACTGGTTTCGACTGAAAGACTTGGTTTTTTCTGTTGTCATATGCTTAGTCAACTTTATTTGTTGCTTAACTGCTGCTGTTGATGCTTGCTACCCCGCCCCTCTCGCTGTTTACCCGCTGTCATTCGAAGTTTTAAGGAAAATTGGGAATTTTCGGGCTGTAATCGAATTTTTCAACTGTTTGGGGATTGTCATACCGTTACCATGCTGGTTTTCATGCTGTTTAGCCGCTGTTTTCTTATCAATTCCCCTGCCCTATTTATTCAGGATGGACTCTAGCTCAATGCCTTCATCGAGCTCTTCTACCAGTCCATCTTTGTCTCTGTCTGAGACGGTAGTCCCTGCTGTTACTACCGTCCTCGCACCGGCCAGCACTTTTGTGTTCTTAGTATCAGCTGACGGTACTGTTTTTACGCCAGCTAGCACTGCTGCTAGCTCCATTTCGGCTGCCACTTTAGTTACAGCCACCACCACTGTTAGCACTGCTGCTGGTCTTTCTTCGTCAATGGTGGTCACAGCAGCCACAGCCTCTGCTTCAGCCACGGTGAGCAAACATGTGGCGGACTCACCTGTAGTTGCAGCTGCCTTTAGAGCGGCCTTAGTTCCTCGCACCGTCACTGGACGGGCTTCTACTTCGGGTTCTATAGGCCGGGGCCGAGGTCGTGGATGTTCCCGTTCTACGCCAGCTCCTAGCACTTCCACTTCAGCTGCTCCTTCTGGCACGGTCACTGTTCGAGGGGATAACTCCCTCAACTCTCACCCAGACTACCCGCAGGTAATTTTCAATAACGGTGTACATCGTAAGAGGATTTATAACCTCCTAGGCTGTATGTTTTTACCAACCCGGTTTTTAGATAAACCGGCACTTGAGAGACTCGGCATCTACGAGTCAGTTTGTGAGCTTTTACGGGGCACGGGGATAGCCGGACTCATTACTACGAGTGGTCGTACCTTTCTGGAGCTGAGTCTTGAATTCCTCAGCTCCTTCACCTTCTCCTCCAGGGCACACGACGTTGCCCCCACTAGTCCTTCTGTGTCAATCCGGTTGTTCAACCGGACTTTTTCGAGGACTTTGGAGGAGTTTGGTAGCAGACTTAGCCTTTCCTCTACGGGCGACGCTACAGCCCCTAGGAGGGTCATTGTTCAGCTTTGGCGGACCTTGGCCCAGACCACCTTTCCTGAGCGAAAGCTCGCACAGGTCCACCTTCCCCCTGCCCGTTACTTTCTTAGACTGATGGGGAGCACCATTTTTGGCCGAGAGGAGCCAAACAACATCAACAACAACGAGCTCTCCATTTTAGGCGGTTACCTGAATATTGACTGCGAGGGTCCCTTTACCCTTAACATCTTCTATCTGACCGCCCAGTACTTCCAGGCCCAGGGGCTGAAAATCACGGGATCTATTGCCTGCGGTGGCATGGCCACCATTCTTGCCCGTTCCCTTTTGCCCGTCTGGCCTCGTAATTACCGTACCTTCAGGGAGAGAGGTACTTGAGCCTGGATGCCATGCACTGTCAGCATTGGCTGACCACCGACTACCAGACATGGAAGATAGACGGTTCCTTGTCTATAGACCTGCCTTGTGACACTCTCGCCCGTCTAGCCCCTTTGCCTACTGCCGCTAGGGGCGCCCGACTTCCACCACTGCCTGATTACCACCTTCCACTCCTACCACCTCCCACTTTACCCTCCGCCAAGAAGCGACGTAGACTTGAGACTGGAGAGGGGTCCACACCTTCTGGGAGTGTCCAGCCTTCCACGGCTACTCCCATCCCGACCCATACTCCTACTCCCGCACCCGCCGACCAGGCACAGGCACAGCCGTTCCTACCGGTTAATTTTTTACCTCCACCACCCTTTGAGGCGTCCTCGGTCATTGTCCAAGGGCGTCGTGACGGTTTGTTAGTTGAGATTGCAGAGAGACAGGCTCGTATGGAGCGGGACATAGCCTTGACTTTGTTCCCTCTATACGAGTACCACTTAAGTCGACACTGTCCGATCCCTGAGGGTTGGCCACACCCTTCCTTTTACCACTACCAGTGAGGGGTACCGGAGCTCGCGAGGAGGAGGAGGACGAGGACCCTAAGGTGGCAGTGGAGAGAGCTCGAGCTGAGCAGCGGAGGAGGAGAGAGGAGGAGGAGGATCCGGAGTTCACGGTGGAGGACGTCCGTGACGACGAGGCTGATGAGTAGCTACTGGTCTACTCACTTCCCCAGTTTTCTGGCTGGTTTGGGGAAGTTCGTATTTTGTATGTACATCTTACTCTTTTATTTTTGTCTCCTTTTTATTTTATTGTTTTTATTCTTTATTGGTTGTATATTCCCGTTCCCCTGTATATATTTGATGGTGTATGCTGGAGGACAACGAGGGCGTTGTCCGTTTTGGTTTGGGGAGGGTAATGCATCCTTTTGAGTCTGCATTTGCATTTTTTTTGCATTCACGTTTGTTTATTTCAGCTTGCATTGTTTATTTATTTCATTAAAAAAATTCAAAAATAAAAAAAAAATTAGAAATTTCAAAAATTCAAAAATATTCACGTTTATTTTCGCATATAGGTTGAGTCGGAACGGTAGATTTCCGTGATGAAACTGCACTATAACTTGTCATTTTACTTGAGCCTTGCACTTCTGTTGATAGTTATTAGCTTTGTCATACGCATAGTTTACGAGTTTCTGTTCAAATATAGCTGACTGTTTAGACTTGACCTGATAAATTGGCAAACTACTCCATAATTTCTAAGTTTTAGAGCCCATAACTGTTAACATTCATGACCAGTTAATTAGGAATTGAGAGTAGTACTCCTTGCAAAGCATGTTCATCATTTTTGCACTTTTATGACATTCAATTTCTTGTCAAATGCACACATTCGGTTTTGTGGTTGGTGTCACATGCAGGGAGGTGCTTGCAAATTTTCCCCCTTTCCTTATATTTTTCACCCATTTAGCTCCACATAAGCCAAAACTTGCCTTTTTGACCCATTAGCTACATCCCAAACTGAGCCTGCCTAGTCAAGCTAGTTTAGTATGTCTTTTGTGGTATGATTTTCCGTCTGCAGTTTGGCCCGTATTTATTTGTATGGAGTTGGTGTAAATAGGGGAGGGAGAAAAAGAAAAAAAAAAGAATTGAAAAAGAAAAAAAAGAATTGAAAAAGAAAAAAAAGACTGGAAAACGTGAAGAAGAAAGAAAGAAAAAAAAATGAAAAAAAATGAAAAGAAAAGTTGATTCACGTGAAAGAAGAAGAAGAAGAAAGAAAAAAAAGGTTTGATTTGTTTGATTTGATTCATTTAGACGGTGTTAAAAAGGAAAGTTTGTGACCGTCTAACTCCTCCATTCTTTTTCCATATTTTTGAGGAGATTGTGTATGAGTTTAGTGAGCTGTGTGCCAAATGAAGGGCATTTGTATTCTATTTTTCAGTCAGTTGAGATTCGGATGGTTTATTATGGTCCTGTTAGGAACTAGCTTGACGCTTTTACCTCCACATTACCATAACTTGTTTTGCCTTTTCTCACCTGAACCTCACTATTCCCATATTATTTGTAAGTCCTCGGCTGTGACGGACATTATTGGTTGGAGTGTGTGCGTTAGTACTTAAATTATCTTTCATTTTTGTTGCATGCATGCTATGTAGGTCGCAGTTAGGTGAGTGAATGTCCTTCCTTCTCTCTTTTACATATAACATTCACCTTTTGCTTCATGAGAGAAGAGTGACCACGAGAGAGTCCGATTTTGTTGGTCTTTCAAGGTCGATAGGTTGGCTATATTTCTGAACAGCTTATAACTCGTTTGCGTATTGGCTACTTAGCTATAACTGTTAGTTTTTGTTGCATTAAATTGGTTCAAGTAGACAAGTTAAGCTGGCTCTGAGTTTTCATTTCCGTTCTATTAGTTGCATTTTAGTTTACTCGAGGACGAGTAAAAGTTCGGTTTGGGGAGATTTAATACGTGCATATTGTATAGTCTTTTTAGCCTATTTTAGCACGTATTTCCATGCATTTTCGTACTGTTTATATAGTATTATGCCCCGAATTGGCTACTTTGGTTCGTTTTGTCCGTTTTGTAGAAATGAACGCAAAAGTAGTGGAATCGTACCATTTTTCGTCCTTTTTGCACGCATTTAGAGGAGACGAAATTTTCCAGAGTGAGATACTGCATTGGAATGCGTGAAGGCACGGTTTACGAGACAGTCCGTGACGAGATTGGGCTGATTTGAAGGAAGAAGACTCGATCGAGTGGTTTTTACGGCCTCAGTTGATCGATCGAGCAGTTATTTACTCGATCCAGAAGTGCTAAAAAGAGAGGTTACTCAATCGAGTTACTATTCTACTCGATCGAGTAGATTTTCTGGTGTTTTGCTCGATCGAGTGGATTTATTCTACTCGATCGAGTGGTTTCTGCTGGCGTGGGCTTTAATTAGCCCGTGAGCTTGTTTTCGCTTTTGGACTTAGTTTATTTTCTATTTAAGCATTACGTTACTAGGTCATTAGAGATCTATCTTTTATCATCGACACTTTTACTCAGTTTTCTTCTATCATTTTCATTCTTCACTGTAACTTTGCTTTCGGGGTTAATTCGCTTGGATTTTGTCGTTCTTTACGCCGGATTCGTACGATTGTAATCCATTTCTCCTTTCTTAATAATAATCTCTATTTCGATTGCTTTAATTACTTGTTTTATTTCATTTACTTTCTGCCCTAATTCTCTTTTATGCACTTTATTTATTATTTCATTATGTTTATTGTTAGTTCATCGTTTGTTGTTAGTTCTGATAATATTAATAGCGATATGAGTAGCTAAATCTAATTCATGTTGGGATTAGGGGATCTACGGTAGAAATGTGACGATGTAGTAAATAGGTTAGATGAATTAATTGTGAGATTCTGTCACTATAGCAATTTAACTGTATTTTACCGTCTTTGTCGAGTGCACGCTTCTGAGTCACCCTTTAATCTGGCTAAATTTAATCGTGGATTGGAAGATTGGACTAAATAGGCCTGCTATGAATAGTGTACTACCCTGACGAGGACGGAAGTTAAGTTAGTGGAAGTTTAGGGTAGAAAGTGGACCGGAAGGACCTTTCCATATCCGTCTCGCATTAATTTGTCTAAGTTGTTTACAGTCGAGTCACTGGACTACCGTAGTGAACCGAAATCCTGACATGACCCTTCTCTATCTGATAGTTTAATTCTATTTCCTGCATTTACTGCTCTGTCTCTGCTTCTCTTTCCTTTAACCTTTTAGTTAGAAAACCAATTTAAACAACCCCCCATTTGTGACCAAATAGACGAACTTTTACAGATATCTTGCCTCCCTGAGGAGATCGACCTGACTTCCCTAGCTATATAGTTAGTTTAGTTAGTTTATTTTTGATAGGTACACGACAGGAGAAGGGTGGCGATGTGGTGGTCGGTACGGGCAGTGGGAAGGCAAGGAAATGGGTTAGGATAGAAAGATCAGGTGGAGGGGAAGGGGGGGTGCTGGAGATGCCAGAGGTCGGAGACAAGCGGGGTTGGGTTGAGGAGGCTCTCATTGGGTGTAATAAGAAATTTCATGCTATGAAAGACGGGGGCGTCATTGTACCTGAGGCGGTGGTTGAGAGTGCTCAACCCCGCCGGGCCCAATGATTCTTCTAAGTATTAACTGTCGGGGCTTGGGCCACCCCGATGCAGTAAGTTCGCTCCGTCATTTGTTACGACGGGAGGCCCCGGCCATGGTGTTACTTTGCGAGATGAAACTCAGTGGTCGTGAGATGCGGACTGTCCGGGATAAGTTCGAGGGGTATGAGGGAATGGAGGTGGATAGTGTGGGCAGGTCTAGTGGGCTCGCTTTTTGGTGGAAGAAGGGTGTTTGTTGTGACTTTGTTTCGGCTTCAGTTCACTATATGGACTTTGTCATCCGTGATGAAGGAGGGGATTGGAGAGTGACGGGTTTTTATGGGTGGCCTTCAGTTACGGACCGTCATCTTTCTTGGCAGCTGCTGCGTATCCTAGGTAGGCATTCTTCGTTACCTTGGATATATATCGGTGATTATAATGAAATTCTGTATGCAAATGAAATGAAGAGAGGACAACGTCCTCAATGGCAGATGAATAATTTCAGGGAAGCTGTAGATGATTGTGGGCTCATAGATGTTCGGTTCGAAGGGTATGGCTTCACTTGGGACAATGGGCAAGCTGGGGAGAATAATCGCCAGAGTAGGATTGATCGTGATATGGCTAATAGTGACTGGTTGGACAGATTTCCTTACGCGAGACTTATTCATCTTAGTCGGGAATGATCTGATCATTCACCCATTAAGCTTGTTATGGATAGACGGGAGGAGGGGGAGCAACGCAAGAAACGTTTTCGTTTCGAGCAGGTTTGGGTGGGGAAGCTGGGAGTGAGGAGGCTGTCAGGAGAGGTTTTGAAAGGGGCGGGTGGGACATGATGGCGGCCTTGAGGGAGAGTGCGGAGGAGCCCCAAGCGTGGAAGGGGGTTAGCATTGGGAAGATTGTTAAGTCGATTGCTACTAAGAGGAAACAAATAGAGAGGCTCAATGCAGGGGGGCGCACGGTGGAGGAGGTAAGGAGGAGGAGGAAGCTTGTGGGGGAGGTTGCTGAGTTGTGTAGACAAGAGGAACAATTTTGGAGGCAAAGATCGAGGGCCCTTTGGCTCAAGGAGGGTGGCCGTAACATAATTTTCTTCCATAAACAGGTGGGGCAGAGAAAGGCTAAAAATCACATCCATAAACTCATTGACGTTGACGGGATTGTTCGACATGGGGATGAGGCGGTTGCGAGGGTGGCTACGAATTATTTTACGGAGTTGTTTTCCGCGACTCCCGAGCGTGATTTTGGGGATGTGATGGGTGGGTTGGAGGGCCGGGTCAATGATGAGATGAACAATGTCCTTAGGCAGCCCTATTGTGCAGAGGAGGTCCTTGATGCTCTTAATCAAATGCATCCGTTGAAAGCTCCGGGTCTGGATGGGATGAATTGTTTATTTTATCAGACTTATTGGCACATTGTTGGAACGTTGGTTACTAATACGGTGTTGGGAATATTGGATAGGGCTCCAATGCCGGATGAGGTTAATTACACCCACATTGTGTTGATACCGAAGAAAAAAGTTCCGGATAAAATTCGTGACTTTCGACCGATAAGCCTTTGCAACGTAATTTACAAGCTAGTGTCCAAAATTCTTGCGAATCGACTTAAGCATTTCTTGGCTGAGATTGTCTCAGTTAACCAAAGTGCTTTCAATCCGGGGAGATTGATATCGGATAATATTCTTATTGCCTTTGAATTGTTCCATCATATGAAAAATTCGAAGAGCAAGGACAGACATATGGCTATAAAACTTAACATGGCAAAGGCGTATGATAGAGTGGAGTGGGATTTTTTGGACCGTGTTTTACGAGTTATGGGTTTTGATGGGCTTGCCAACTATTATTGGACGGTCAAAAAAACCGATTACTGATATCGTCCGTAATAAGCTGCTTAAACGGCTTCAAGGGTGGCGAGGGAAGATTTTGTCTAAGGCTGGTAGGGAGATTCTTATAAAGGCAGTAGCCAATTCACTCCCTACATATGTGATGAGTATTTTTAAACTTCCAGCTGCTTTTTGTGACGACTTACGGAGATTGGTCTCGAGATTTTGGTGGGGACATGAGGATGTTAAGAAGGGCATTTCTTTGGTTTCGTGGAATCATATGTGTAAACCTAAGTGTGTCGGGGGGATGGGTTTTCGAGATTTTTTCAAGTCGAATCTAGCTCTTTTAGGCAAACAAGCCTGGCGTTTGCTAACTTCTCCGGATTGCCTTTGGGCGCAATTGATGCGGGGTAAATACTACCATGGAAGCGATTTTTTGACCGCAAATTTGGGGCATAATCCGAGTTATACTTGGAGGAGTATATTAGGTGTGAGGAATGGGTTACTTAATGGGTTAGGGAATATTTTAGATACTTTGGTTTGGGGCGATCAGTGGATACCGAATACACAGTCGGGGAAGGTTCTGTCGCCGTGTTTTGGAGCGAATTTAGGCATGCGAGTATCCGAGCTCATGGTGACGGGTGGAGGTCCTTGGAGTGAGGAACGGTTTTCAATGTACTTGCTTCCTTTTGAAAGGGAGCGTGTGCGCAATATTCGGTTGAGTGGCGAGAATCATGAGGACATGTGGTATTGGGCTGCGGAAAAAGACGGGGAATACTCAGTTCGCTCTGCTTATAAGCTTCTAGTGGGGATGGAGGGTGATACGTCAGAACCATCAACATGGGAACGAAGTAAGTGGATAAGGAACAATCTTTGGAAAGTTCAACTGTGCCCACGGATCAAGCTTTTCTTCTGGCAGCTGTGCAATGATGCTTTAGCAATCAAGGTAAATTTATCTTTTCGAGTTGGTAGGGAGGATGTCTTGTGTCCGTTGTGTCAGTGTCAAATTGAGTCTTCCATTCATTTATTTCGTGACTGTGGCTTTGCTAGTGAGGTGTGAGATCGGTTGGGAATGACCAAGAGGAGGCCATGCGGCTTGGGGGGCTACGGGACTGGGTGGAGGGATGTTGGAGGGAGATGGATAAGCGGGATTACGGCCTCTTTATGGTAGGGTGTTGGGCCTTGTGGGAGGTGCGAAATCAGGTGGTTTTTGAGGGAGGAAAGGGTGAGGTTGATGGAATGGTTCGAAGGGCTAAAAGGGTCTTGGACGAGGTTGAGGGGGAAAGGAGGGCGTAGAGAAAATGTGACGGGAGGCAGGTGGTTGTGAGGCAGGCCGAGGAGGATAGGGGGTGGACGGCTCTTGGCGAAGGATAGGTTAAATTGAACGTGGATGCTAGTGTGAAGGAGGGAGTCAGTGTGGGAATAGGAGGGGTGTGTCAGGATAGCACAGGGAAGGTTCTTTGGGGGATGGCAGCCCGAAGACCGGAGGTGTGGGAAGCCCATGTTGCTGAAGCTGTGGCGGTTCTCAAGGCTGGAAGAGGCGGCGAAGGCAAGTCACACGGCAGTGATTGTGGAAAGCGACTGCTCCCAAGTTATTGACGGGCTGAATTTGCGGAAGAAGGGTCGAAGTATTTTTGCTCTTGTGTTGGTTGATATTTTACGGCTTTGTAATTCTTTTACGTCTCTTGTTTTTCGTTTGTTTCTCATAAGAACAATAAGGTAGCTCACGCCTTAGCTCATGCGCTACCAGTAGTTTTGGGTCGTTCGGTGTGTTATGATACTTTACCTGATGTAGCTCAACGTTATATCTCTTTCGAGTAATATATTTACACATGTGGGTTTCAAAAAAAAAAAATAAGACGCTTTCACATGTAAAAAAGTCCTTTTGTGTAAATGAACCGTCTCACCGCGTAAAGCCGTTTTATACAATAATTATTGTCATCAAACACTATCACATTAACCAAAGTGGCTTGAGTGTAATGGAGCGCGGGAGTGACTCAAAGCGTTGCAAATTGGCAAGAATTGAGAGGTCCCGGGGTCGACTCCCTACACGGGAGTATTGCGATTACCTGTCATCCTAAGGGATGTCTTACCTGGCAAACGTGGTTTACAGGGTATTGCATGTGCCCGGGGGATTAAACCTCTCATCATCAAAAAAAAAAAAATAACACTATCACATTGATAGCCTTCCTCTCAAAATTAAAAAAATAATTCTCAATATGATTTATCTCAGCTAAAATGGTCGCAATTAGGACTACAAAAATGGCGCAGTCGAGTTACTGAATATTGTGAGATTGAAAAGAATTTTTTTTTTAAAATATAGTACTTTCCAACTCCATGTTTTATACTCCGCAACTCGATATTTCATTGACTATGGGCATAAATATAGTGTAGGTTCATTTTGTTGTTGCTTCAGTTAAATTAAGAATATTTTGCAAACCGTAAATAGTGTTGTTTTTCAAAATAAAATATTATCAAAATTAGAATTTGAATAAAACTACTACAAAGAATTAGCCAAGTACTCTATTTCCTATTTACAATACCCTACCAGTTACCACGCACCATCAATTAAAATGGTGGCCTTCACAAACTCCATTTCCTACTCCCCTTTTCAACAAAAATTTGTGTACTTTTAGGTATATTTTAACTAAAAAGATATGCAGTGAGGATCCTCAGTTCCATTTTTGTATCCCATCTCCTGTTTCATGCTCTCTCCTTTTGACACATAGACATAAAAACCACATATATGATATATTTATTATCTTCTATGTTGATGTGTCAAGCAAAGAGTAGCATGGGACAGGAGATGGGACACCATATTAGACAGAGGATCCTCACTGCTAAACAATGCCTTAAGCTTTCGATCTTGAACTCTTGAAGGGTCGAACATGTTGATGTATTGGTTCGATACTTACTTCTAACATAACAATCATTGTCAAATGATTAAAAAAATGCGGAAATTTCTCATGATACACTCGAATTTTGGCAGATTACCTCATTTTAAGTTTCTACATATGGTATCATGTGTTTACTTTTTTTCTTTCCCAGAATACCCTTTGACAAACTTCCATCATAACGTCATTATTCCTATAACTTGTGACACCATTTGTTTGCTATCTAATACTCTAACACTTCGTCATCTAATATCTAAATCCATATTTTATCTACAAACAAACATTTATTACCTAAATAACAAAACACAAATTACATAACATAGTCAATTATTCATCTAATTACTCATAGGAGTAACGACGTTAAGACCAGGGGCGGATTTAGCTCATATTTACTAGGGCTATAGCCCTAAATGAATTGACATATAAAATTGAGTGAACAAAGATTATATGAGTATATGGTTTGTATGTTGTTTGCCAACCAAACTACGGGAGTTCAATTCCCACCTAGAGCATTTTTTCAATTAAATTTTTTGTTGTTAGAAAAAGTGCCCATTATTTTCTCGCCATTTATCCATTATTACCACATTAAAAAAAAAAAAAAAAAAAAAAAAAATCACAACATATGAGGAAATTTAACCCTAATTTTTAATGTCAGCCATATACACACTCCACTATTATTTACTTTTCAAATAAAAATCTAATCTTATTGGACAATCTATTATAAATATTTTACTTATTTATATCAAGTAATTATTAATTGTGTGGTATTATTAAGCATTGTACTCCGTAAGTCCCTAACATACGTATTGTTTTTGATAAAATATTGTATACTAGTATCGGTTTTCTAAATAAAATGGTTTTCTAAACAACCTTTTCTTATGCTAATCTTTACTATCAGTTTGCCATATCGATATTTTTTTCGTGTATGTATCATAGTACAAATTAGTTAAACTAGTAAAATATCTATCTCGATATAAAGGTATGTCGATAGTAATTTTTTTAACATATCTGATTTGGTAGTCTATTAATCTAGCCCTAGATACATCCCAGTCCTGGTTCCGCCCCTGGTTATGACGGAAGTTTGTCAAAGTGTATTTTGGGAAAGAAAAAAAAGTAAACATAGAGGTATCATATGTAGAAACTTAAAATAAAAGGTATCAATATAATCTGCCAAAATACGAGGTATATGAAAATTTTCTAAAAAAAATATATATCGCATGAAACTTGATGGTACAATAACACCTATACCTAATTGGTGTGATGAAGTACTAATCTCATGTATGTTATGCTAATGTTAGAAAGAACTTCCATCATTTAAGAGAGAGAATGTAGAGAGAGGAAAAACCAAAAAATCAGAAAAAGAAGCTTGGAAGTTAGGAAACCTAAATTTTGCAATGACGGCGCACAAATCATCGTCTGCTACATCAAAAAATCAAAAAAATTCTAATAAAAATCGTTTTTCTGCTCTGGATTTTTCTGTTGTTGGTCCATCATCGGTAATCAAACTGGTTTGTAATCCGGTGGAGATTGAGTCTCTCGACTTAAATGACCTGATTGCTGATGAGGAAGCAGAGGAATAGACTATTCAGAACATGGGGAAAAGCAAACCGCGACTGGAAACAATAGAGGAAATCCCAGAAAGTATGTTGCAATTCTCAGAAACTTATATTAAGAAAGAACTTGATTTCTGGGAGAACTCAGCTGTTTGCTTTCTACTTGGTGTGAATCCTCCATGGGAAGTTGTGGAGAAGTTTATTCTTGGATTATGGGAAGGAATTGATAGAATTTCCTTTTTACCCTCGGGAGTTTTCTGGATAGGTTCAGGAAGAAAAAGGATTTGGAGATGGTTGTGAAGCAGGGACATCACTTGTTTAACAATACCCCTATTATTGTTCGGCCTTGGACTCCCCAGCATTCATTGGAGAAAACTAAGGTTTCTGTTGTACCTGTCTGGATTAAGCTACTCAACCTACCCTTGAAGTTTTGGGGTCGGTGTATCCCTAGGATTGCTGGTCTGGTGGGTGGGTATGTGAGGTGTGATGACTCTACTGAGCATAGGACTCGACTTGGCTCTACTAGAGTTTTAGTTGACGTTCCTTTTGGTGCACCTGCTATACCTGAAGTTAAGTTCCTAGATGAAGAAGCTCAGATAGTTACCATTAAAGTTGAATATGAATGGCATCATGTTCTCTGCCAGGCTTGTGGTGGTATAGGGCAATTTGATAAGGCCTGTGTGAAAAAAGAAAAAACAACAACCTAGGAAGAGGGTAGCTCAGGTGTGGAAACCTAAGGTGGTAGCACAGGCAAAGGATACCAGACAAAAGGTACCTTCTCTTAAGCTTACTCCTAGGGTGGTTACACCTAGGTCTACTAGTATCCCAGCTAGTAGTGGTGCTAGTCAGACTCCAATGGCTCGACCAAACAAAGATCAGACATCCTGGAATAGTAATGAGACATATAAAATTGCCACTCCTGCTAGGGCTGTGATCAGTTTAAGCAGGCAGGAATTGATTTACCAGGGGAGTACTTTGAGTAAGTTTGGTAATCATACCTTTTTGGAAGCTTTAAATAATGCAACTCCAAAGGTTGGCATAGGCACCACTAAGGCAGCTACCCCTCTGGTGGGGGGTTATCTCAATGATTGGCTTTTGGAATGTGAGGGGGTTAAATAATCCATCTAAACAGAAACATATCAAATGGTTTTTGCATCAGCATAATATTGGATTATTTCGCCTCCTTGAGACGAAGGTCAAACCTTCATCTCTAAATAAAATTAGACAAAATATCTGTGAAGGTTGGTGTGTCTCTAGTAATTCCCATTGGCACAGTAGTGGTAGAGTCTGACTCCTTTGGAAACCTAGTTTATATCAGATACATTTTATTGAGTATGGGGCACAATTTATCATATTTTAGTCCAGGAGCTAAGTACTAAGGATTTATTTCATCTTACTATGGTTTATGCATTTGATGGAGTACAGGAGAGAAAATGTTTATGGGAAAGATTGTGTGCTTTTCATAACTAAATCCATGGTCCTTGGCTCATTTGTGGAGATTTCAACACTGTGCTTAGACCATGTGAAAGATTAGGGGGGATGTCCACTGAGGAGGAAATGAATGATTTCCAGATGTGTCTGGATTACTGTAATGTGGTGGATATTGCTGCTACTGGGTCATACTTCACCTCGAATAATAAGCAGGAAGCACATTCCAGAGTGTATAGTCGACTGGATAAGGCTCTAGTCAATCATGCTTGGCTAGTGCAACGACCTGATTATTATGCTTTTTTCCATGTCGAGGGGTATTATGATCACACACCTTGCATCATTCAGAAAACTAGTAATGACAAGCAGAAAAAAAGATGTTTCAAATATTTTAACATGTGGAGTGAGGTAGATCAATTCATCCCTTGTGTTAGACAGACTTGGGAAGTTAGGGTTTCTTATAAGTTTGTTAAAAAGTTCAAAATGTTGAAGCAACCGTTAAAATTGCTTTACAAAGAACTTTTTGATGATGTGGAGAATAATGCTATGAGAGCTTGGCAGCACTTGGAAGATATTCAAATCCAACTGAGAGCTGATCCTCAAAACCGTGACCTGATTGAGCTTGAGCTTGAAGCTGCTAAGGACTTTGTGGAATTACAGAAGGCTACTGAAAGTTTCCTTTTGCAAAAATCTAAAGCTATCTGGCTTAAAGAAGGAGATAATAACTCAAGAATTTTTCATAGTTATATGAAAGGGAGACATGAGAAGAATAAGGTGTTGTGGATTACTGATGAACAAGGGGTTTGTCATACTGATCTACTGCAAATACAACAGGCTTTCTTATCTTTTTATCAGAAACTGTTGGGAGATACTGAGACTCTTAAACCTGTCAATTCCCAGGTGGTGCAGAGGGGTCCTTTATGTACTGAGGAACATCATCATATGCTGCTCGACCCAGTGACCAATGCTGAGATAAAAGCTATTGTTTGGCAAATTCCTGCTACTAAAGCTCCTGGCTCAGATGGGTATACCAGTGCATTTTTTAAAGATGCATGGAGTGTGGTTGGGGATGAGCTGTGCAATGTGGTTAAGTATTTCTTCTACCATGGCAAGTTGCTTAAACAGGTCAATCATACTTTGGTTAGCCTCATTCCAAAAGTGGATTTACCTGAGAATGTCACTCAATTCAGGCCTATATCTTGCTGCAACGTTGTTTACAAATTCATTTCTAAATTACTTTGTTCCAGACTCTCTAAAGTACTACCTCATATTAGTAGTCCTAATCAAGGGGGTTTTATTAAAGGGAGGAATATCATAGAGAACATATTGGTGTGTCAGGATCTTATTAGGCTCTATAATAGAAGCTTTGTAACTCCTAGGTGCATGCTGAAAGTGGATCTTAAGAAGGCTTATGATTCTGTGAACTGGAATTTTTTACAACAGATGTTAACTGCTCTAAAATTCCCTACTCAGTTCACTCAGCTGATCATGGAATATGTGTCTACTGCATCCTACTCATTGGTTCTAAATGGGGAGCCATTTGGCATGTTTCCTGGCAAAAAGGAATTGAGACAGCTGATCATGGAATATGTGTCTACTGCATCCTACTCATTGGTTCTAAATGGGGAGCCATTTGGCATGTTTCCTGGCAAAAAGGAATTGAGACAGGGTGACCCCCTTTCACCTCTTCTGTTCACTATTGCCATGGAATATTTGTCTAGAATTCTCCAATTCACTACTGATGTTCTGGATTTTAAATTCCATTCTTTGTGTGGGAAGTTGAGGCTACAATATCCCATGTTTGCAGACGATCTCTTGTTATTCTCTAGTGGTGATGATCAGTCTGTTCTGGCTTTGCTCAGATCCTTTGCTACTTTTTTTGCAGCCTCTGGTCTTCAAATGAACAAGCACAAATCTAATATTTACTTCAGTGGTGTGCATAGTCCTATGAAAGAGCATCTTATTAGCCTCTCTGGTTGTATAGAAGGGAAGGTCCCTTTTAAATACTTAGGGGTACCTGTTACTGCTGGGAAGTTGGGTAAGAAGGACTGTCAGATTTTGATTGAAAAAATAATTGAGAAGATTAGATCCTTTGGGGCTAGGAAAATATCTTATGCTGGTAGATTGATCATTGTACAGTCAGTGCTCACCTCTTTGTTCTCCTACTGGGCTAATATTTTCCTTATCCCCAAAGGTATTATAAAGAAGATTGATGTTATATGTCGTAACTATCTTTGGGATGGCACTAGTGTGTATATGAGAGCTCCTATGGTCAGCTGGGAACAAGTGTGTACTCCTAAATCTGAAGGTGGCTTAGGTATCAGGTATAGCTTTCATTGGAACATATCCACTGTGGGGAAACTGGTTTGGTGGATATTTAACAAGCCTGAAAGTTTATGGGTCAAGTGGATTCACCAAATTTATATGAAAGGTAATGTCTAGGATAGTTACCTTCCTAAAGCCCATATGAGTGGGAATTGTTGGAATATGTGTCCTCCGAAAATAATGCGATCACAAATGTCGATCATGATGATCACATGTTTAAGTCTCATTTTAAGAATACAATTGGGAAGTAATATTTTACTGTCAACTGGTCCACACATATCGGTAATGATTGGCTGACTAGTGTTTGACATTACTGTCGTGCGACGGTGATGATCAGTTGATCCCCTTAGGTCATACCTAAAGGGTAACACTCTTAATTGATTATTTAATTGATCGTATGACGATACGGGTTAATTAAATTACTTGAAATTGACGGACGATTTTGGAAGTAATATTTACGTGTCTCATTGTAATTTGATTAAATAAGATACGGTCTAGGTAATCGAATTGTTTTATTGCTTAGATGAAATTATTGTTTACGGAAGCAATTGAACTGAATGAATAATTTATTATAAATACAAGATGTTGTGATTTATAATTGGTAAATTATTTTGGTACAAGTAATTATGAATTACTAAGTCGATTTTGTATATGACGTACTTTTATTAATGCGTTGATTTTTAATATGTTAAAAATGCATAACAATTTTACATGACATGTGACATGTGACAAATTGACAAAGATAAAATGGAGTCCATTTTATCTTATATGGACCGAATTAGTGGGAGTATTAGGATAAATATTATGTTGATTAATTAAGTGGAAAACATAATCATTTTTCCTAAACCTAGCCATGCATACCTAGTGCATCTTGTGAAGAACACCTTGCTCATGCATTGGCCATCACCACTCCTCCCCCTACCCGGTTTTGCCATAGAGAAAACCATGGGTTTTTCTCTATAATTTACCTAATACACTACTTCAATAGTTAGTGTAATATTCATTCATTCTACCATCTAAAAACAGAGTTTTTAGAGAGATATAAATTCTTCCTCATTCTCCCTTTCTCTTAACCGAAAATTAAGAGACCAATATAACATTTTTGGGTCAATTTTATTCAAATTAATATTGTTCTAGTATCAATAATATTAATTTTATTAAGAGGTTACCTTGGGTATTATTCTTTGGGAGGGATTCTATACTTGAATCCTTGTTCATCCAATATTTGGAGAGCTCAAGAACAAGTGAGTAGGAAAACTCACTTGTGCCCAATAATCCGAAATATCCAATGTAAGAATGATGATTTCTTCTTTATCATTATTATTGTTTGCATGCATAAGATCAATATTTAATTTTATGACTAAATTAATTCATCACATATATGAATATGTTAAGAAATGAGATATAGATTTCTAACAAGCGGTATCAGGGCCTTAGGTTGTTTGCATGCAAATCGGTTATAGTTTTTCCGAGTTATACGATTAACATATAAAACTTATAAATTTGTGCTTATTATGATATATCACGAAATCAATTATGCATGTTAAAGTTTCTGATCCTAAAATGTAGTTAGGATATTTTGGTTAATTTATGAATTTTTATTGTTCATTTTATATAATAATGGCATTAAAAATGTGATTTTATGATAAAAATGTCATTTTCGGACTAAAATTAGCTAAACTTCTAATTTTCCAGTGGTTTGTGGATATGTTTTCACATATATTATTTTTAGATGAACGTTAAATTTTCATAATTTTTGGAGTTCTTATGCTCGAAATATGGATTTTTCATGATAAAAATCGAATTTAAATGAAAAATAGGTTAATATGATGTAAATTTCGAATCTGGTTATAGAAATTTAGTATGTTATCACATGCAATTTTAAAAGATATGTGTAAAATAATTGGCTATAATGAAGTCTTTATGCATGATTTTTGAATTTTTGATGAAAAATAACATAAATAGTGACTTAATTAGTATAAATTGCTAAAACATACTTCATGACTTAATTTTGAATTTATTTGAAATTTTTATGATTTATTTGGAGTTTATGGCATTTTATTGTAATTTTGAGTCCATTAATGAACAAATTTTAAGAAATATAAGTTAATTATTGTCAATATGTTAGTGGAAACTAATTTTGAGTCCTAAGTTGGTTAGGGTAATTAACTTGTGCATAAATATGATTTTATGTAATTTATTGTGATTTTAAAAGGTTGAATCACGCAAATCCGTAAAAACCGTTTAATATACGATATTGGCTCCTTAAAGGCGATTTAGCTTAAAATTGGGCATGTTCATACATATTATAATGCTGCATTTTATTTATGATTGTCATAATTTTATTTTATGTAATTTTTGAATTATGTAATTTTTACTTAGTATGGCCTTAATTTTTAATTGGTATTACCCGAAATGTATGGGACTATCGATTCGGTTATAATTTATTGTGATCTCGTATCACCGTTTTTTAATTTAATAGATTTATTTTATTTAAATTACAAATGTGTAATAGGAAATTATGTAATTTGTTATATAATTTAATTATTCCGGAGTTCCTTGAAGACGATGCCACTCAAGAAGGCGATACATTAAAGACGGTGTTACCTCGAGATGCGTGCGAAAACCGAAGTTCAAGGGAACCAATGGAGTTGGTTTCCGAATATGTAATAGTTAATTAGATTTTCTATTTTAGGAAGGCCATACTAGGATTTAATTTATGCTTTGCATTTTATTTATATGTTGCATGCATCGCTAAATCGCCATAACTAAAACATGCATTGTCATTTTAATCGAGTTTATCGACCGTGTCAATTATAATTATCGTAGTTCACCGCTTTAGTTCACTTAAAACGTGATAGATAATAAATTGACAAGACCTCTCGCTAAAAAATAAACAATTGAGACTTAGCCTTACCAAAAAGTAGAAACCATGAAAACCTATTTCGCGAGGGAGTGCACTCGGCCACCCCGGGGTACAAACCTTGTTACGTAGGGGAAGTGGGTGATAAATGTATATCCACCGAATTCGTGTTGATGAGGGTTTCATCGGCTACCCCGTGCCCAAGTTAATGTGAATTTGGATCATGGACACATTAATTTGAAATTTGGATTGACCTCAACGGAAGTATTCGTGACCGTAGTCGCATGTGTTCCGGGCTATAGATAAATGTTAGAGTAATTTTATCGACCAAGAGTTCTAAAAGTAGAATCGATTAAAGAGTTAATCCACCAAGTTATATTGATAAGGGTTTCGTCGGCTACACCGTGCCCAAGTTAATATGAATTTGGGTCTTGGAATCATTTATCAAGTTGGGTAGAGGTCACAAGATAAATGCAAATAAAACTTGTTTAAATTAAATTTTTACGAGTATTATTATTTTGAAAACGACATATGTTTTATTCCTTCTAATTTTGTTTTGTAGACCGCTTTTATTTCTCATAACAAATGGCCACTCCAAACACCAACGCCACACCTCTCACTAATACTTCATGGCTCCAATCCTTCATGGATCCTTGTAAACTTGAAAAGAATGGGTCAAATTTCTCCGATTGGGATGCCCAACACAAATTAGCCGCCCAAGGTGACGACAAGCTTCGTTACCTCACCGAGGCCTCTCCACCCGAACCTAATGCTAGGTCGAGTGCCGCTACTAGGGAAGCATATGTGGGTTACCACAAGGAGTCCGCCGCAATGAAAAATGTGTTGATCTTTGCGATGGAGGCGGATCTCCAAAGGAGAGCCTTTAAAATGGGTACCGCTAATGAAATCTGTTCCAACCTTGTGACAATGTTTTCACAAACTCCGAGGATCGTCCAATATGAGGCGGCCGCGGCATTCTTTGATATCGACTTTAAAGAGGGCCAAAAGGTTAGCCCTCACGTGCTCAAATTGATGGAGCTAGTCGAGACTTTGAAGATTCAAAAGGTTGAAATCCCCAAAGAATTCATTGTAGATTGGATTCTACACTCCTTATCCAAAGTCAAAGCGTATGTTCAATTCCGGGTGAATTTTAACATGCAAGACAAGGACGTGTCTCTTGAAGAGTTGCACAATTTACTTGTGCAAGCCGAAAGAGACATGGGGTTAAACGTTAACCCACCTAAGGATGTGCTTAACATAAGAACCAAAAGCAAGGGGAAGTTCAAGAAAAATGGGAAGAAAGGTAAGAAGCAAGCTCCCACATTCACCTAAGCTAAGACTTATGAAGCTAGCACTTCCAAGATCAAGAAGGGTCCTCTTGATAAATGTCATTATTGTAATGGTGTAGGACATTGGAAAAGAAATTGTTCCAAATATCTTGGTGACATTAAAGCTGGAAAGATCACTCTAGTAGGTAAATGACTATCCTTTCTTTTATGTTTCTAATTCAATTATGGTATTGTGATACAAAGTTGTGATAATGTTTCCCCTTTTTATTGTAAATAGGGCCTCCACCAAGCAAGGACAAGGGAAAAGAAAAGCAAGCTTGAGAAACCATCAAGAAGCTAAGAGTAGCTTCCATGAAGCTTGGCTTTTTATTGTCTTATTTTAATTTATGTTTCGGATTTTTAGAACTTTTTGATTTCCGTGTTCGACATGGAAATGTTTGATCGTTTCTAAAACAATTGTTGTATTTTGGATTATGGTGGCTTGGTTTGCAACCCAAGTCACCCGTTTTATCGTATTTTATCTTTGTTCTAAGAATTCGTCTTTATATGCTTGCTCATAGAAACATATAATCATTCACTTAAAGTGATCTAATGGACAACTATAATGATGGTATTCATTATATGTCCACAAGCTTAAGGCTTGTGTATGATCAATTATAAAGTGATATTGAGTTAATGAACTCTCTTAAAGGAATGTCAATCACCAAGTACACTTATCAAATCTAAAACAATTAGTCAACCTATGAGATAGTCCTCCTTATACTTCAAGAATCATTATTTGTGTCTCATATGCTATCTTTGAATCTCTAGTTTATTCATTCTAAAGATAGAGTGGGAGAAAATGAAGACACAAAGAACACCAAGCAAAATTTGTGTACTTGTGTAATTGAGATCTGTGTAATTGAGATCTACGCAAAAAGAATGATTTGTATACCTATACAGAGAGTATACACGAATAGATGAGATCTATGGTCTCGAATAGTTGAAACCTACATGACAAAAGAGACCAAGTGAAGAAATCAAACGAATATGTTCTCAAGATAACTACACGAGGAGACCAAAAGAAAGTTTTGGAAAAAGAATGACTAATGTAATGTCTTAACAAGAGATTTGACTAGTTTATGAGCGAAATTTGACAAATAGTTTCAATATTGATATTTACTTAAGAGCCTAAATGAAACAAGTTGCATCCTAGAAAATAAATGAGATTTATTACTAAAAGTTGCAAAGAATGATATGCCGATATCCACAAGAGCTAAATTAATTGTTAACCATGCTAGTGTCATTACTTAACCTCATTATGAAAATAAAATGGTTAAACCTCCTTCCAGAAAAGGGTATTTTGAGAAGGACGTATATTAAATGAAATTCACATTGAAATAATGACATTGCTACGCATCATTATAAAATGAATGAGTTAGAGATTAAAATCTCTTTCCATAAAGTTTAAGATATGAAACCTTTTCAAAATAGGTATTTTGAAAGGATATGCTGGGAGCGTATATGGTTTTATCTTAATAACTTGGCAAAGCAAAATATATTTCAATTCTTGAAATGTTTCGATTGAGTAGTCAATTGCGAAATATGTGGAATTAAGTGGGAGTTGGAAATTATCATCTGAAGACATGGAATTTAGTGGGAGAAATCATCTTGTAAATGTTTATAACTCATTACTCATTGAGAATGACGAGCTAATACTTTCTTTCACAAAGAAGTATTTGAGTTTTCAATTCTGGATGAAAATGGACTATGATGAATCCAATCACATCATGAGATGTTGGATAGGTATTGAGATATACACATCGAATCAACGAGAAACGTAGGTTATTAATGTCAATGAAAATGGAATTGCCATTAGCAGTTATGGTCGTTCATTGAAACTAAGAATGGTTGATCACATGATTGTTAGTTTCTAATGTTTCCGTCATTAGAATAATCATGCACATGTCCAATAATGAATCATATGCATAAGAGCATGATGAATCATTGGCAAGCCATAGAAGAATCGTCATGTATTCTCGAGGAGAACCAATGAGCGATTTCAGTGTTGGACAGAACACTTTGTTATGTGTCAAGAGGTTGCACATATTGAAGTTCGAACACGCGTAAGGATTTATGAAAATCCTAAGCTATTCAAGATAAAAGGAGAAATAAGAAGTTTGGAAAGATACTTAGTTGAAGTAAGAAGTTACTCAAAACTAATATTTTCTAATATGCTAGGACTTGTGAGAAGTGCTAGGCTAATTATCTTGACAATTGTTGCAAGACTCTACAAAACATATACCTAGTGCATTGTGAGTGGGTGGAGTACTTGATCAGTGCAAGTTATATCATTCACCACAAATTCGTTGGTTATGTGATAAACAACCAGAAAGTTCTTTCAAAATAAAGAACCCAAACCTAGGTTGTGAACCTATATGTGTACTTGGTAAGGTTCATGCTATGAGAGATAACATGAATATAAAGGATAATGCAATATGAGAAGTTTGAACACATGGACACAGGGTATGTTAAACTTTTATTGCAATCGACTAGTGTTTACACACTTACGATTTGTATCAAAAGGTTGTAATATGGTATTGACTACCTGAATGTGATGTCGACATTTGTCGTTTGAGTTATTATTAACTCACCTTATACTTTGTTACATCCAAACGGGTTGTAGAGACAATTGAACCCCGTTAAAGTGAACACAGATTAGCATTGTATTCGCCCATAGTTACTTACATGAGATGACGTCTCGAAGTGACTAGAATGTGATGCGATTGATGGCAAGTTCAAGTGGCATGGAGTCATGTGTGATGACTAGTCGATCACATAGGCAAAATGTTATGAACACCTTGTTGGGCCTTATGACCGCTTATAGAGTTCTGGCAAATTTATATAGCCTGGTCGTGGCGAGAGCTACTATAGTATTCTAATGAGTCGATTCTTTTGACTAAAGACTGTTCGCCTAAGATGGCACAGTTTCAGTTTCAGATTAACTTTGATTTGTGTTACTACGACCTTCGTAAATGGGGTCAAATGGGTATATTTTGGGTTATAATGGCTGTGGCTAATCGAAGGGAATGAGTGCGATAGGAATTGTCCACCCCTAGTCAGGGTTATAACAATATCTGAGGGCCACTCGAGGAGTAATGAACTGGAAATGCGTGGCCACACTCGGAAGATATCTATGGTAGATAAATCTGGTCAATCAGTTATTCTCCAGATCGAGGAAACCACTATCGATATGATCACTTGCAAGTACGACCTGAAAGACACCTTGCATTGAGTGGGAGATAGTAATAGGACAAGAGAATTGGTGACGCACACTTGTCGAGGACAAGTGGGAGATTGTTGGAATATGTGTCCTCCGACAATAATGCGATCAGAACTGTTGGTCATGATGATCACATGTTTAAGTCTCATTTTAAGAATACAATTGGGAAGTAATATTTTACTGTCAACTGATCCACACATATCGGTAATGATTGGTTGACTAGAGTTTGACATTACTGTCGTGCGACGGTGGTGATAAGTTGATCCCCTTAGGTCATACCTAAAGGGTAACACTCTTAATTGATTATTTAATTGATCGTATGACGATACGGGTTAATTAAATTACTTGAAATTGACAGACGATTTTGGAAGTAATATTTACGTGTCTCATTGTAATTTGATTAAATAAGATACGGTCTAAGTAATCGAATTGTTTTATTGCTTAGATGAAATTATTGTTTACGGAAGCAATTGAACTGAATGAATAATTTATTATAAATTCAAGATGTTGTGATTTATAATTGGTAAATTATTTTGGTACAAGTAATTATGAATTACTAAGTCGATTTTGTATATGACGTACTTTTATTAATGCGTTGATTTTTAATATGTTAAAAATGCATAACAATTTTACATGACATGTGACATGTGACATGTGACAAATTGACAAAGATAAAATGGAGTTCATTTTATCTTATATGGACCGAATTAGTGGGAGTATTAGGATAAATATTATGTTGATTAATTAAGTGGAAAACATAATCATTTTTCCTAAACCTAGCCATGCATACCTAGTGCATCTTGTGAAGAACACCTTGCTCATGCATTGGCCATCACCACTCCTCCCCCTACCCGGTTTTGCCATAGAGAAAACCATGGGTTTTTCTCTATAATTTACCTAATACACTACTTCAATAGTTAGTGTAATATTCATTCATTCTACCATCTAAAAATAGAGTTTTTAGAGAGATAAAAATTCTTCCTCCTTCTCCCTTTCTCTTAACCGAAAATTAAGAGACCAATATAATATTTTTGGGTCAATTTTATTCAAATTAATATTGTTCTAGTATCAATAATATTAATTTTATTAAGAGGTTACCATGGGTATTCTTCTTTGGGAGGGATTCTATACTTGAATCCTTGTTCATCCAATATTTGGAGAGCTCAAGAACAAGTGAGTAGGAGAACTCACTTGTGCCCAATAATCCGAAATATCCAATGTAAGAATGATGATTTCTTCTTTATCCTTATTATTGTTTGCATGCATAAGATCAATATTTAATTTTATGACTAAATTAATTCATCACATACATGAATATGTTAAGAAATGAGTTATAGATTTCTAACAGGAATTGGAAGGCTATCTGCAAGGTCAAAGAACTGTTTAAAGGGGGATACCATAATGGCGTTTGGCTTGCTGATCAAAGAGGGTATAGTGTATGTTCTGGCTACAACTGGGTCAGACATATGGAGCACAAAGTGGGGTGGGCTAAATTTATTTGGAATCCCAAAGCTCTCCCTAAACATAGCTTTATGTGTTGGCTAGTTTTCAAGAATGCTTTGAATGAAGGATTGGAATATGTACTGATGATAGGTGCTGTATTTGTGTTGCGGACACAGAGACTATTGGTCATCTCTTTATGCATTGCAGATACAGTAGATTAATCCTACATGAAGTCTGCTCGTGGCTGTGCATTCCTACCCCTGGTGGAAATGCAATCATCTGGGTTGGCCGTAGGAAATGGAGTCCAGTTCAGAAGGGGATATGTCTTGCGGCTGTAATGGCAGTTTACTATCAGGTATGGCAGCAGCGTAACCTGGCTAGAATTGAAGGAAAGCTGATGGGGCCTATGACTTTGGTATATCAAATTCAGAAGATGGTTAACAGTAAGGTGCATCAGTTAGAGTTAGGTAATGTATCTGTAAGAGATATAGATTGGCTTAGTTTAGTAGGCCTTATTTAATGTATTTGCCTTTCTGTTGATAGTTTGTAATAGTTCTTTTAAGCTTAATGAGAATGTTACATTCTACCAAAAAAAAAAAAGAACTTCCATCATTTTCAAACTTAACACAAATCACATTACATTGTTTACTAATTTACTATTCCTCCACCTATTAACTCAGGTGGTGTTACATTATTTTAATATCATCTTTACATAAATATTTTGAGTACTTTAAATTGTGAAATCAGTTTTTAAAATATTATGATAAATAAAATAATAATATCATGTTGTGTTTTTAATGTGATCATTTATTCTACGTATCAATTATATGTTTTTGAACAGTTTCAAGAAGATATAAGCCTTGTTTGATAAACAGCATAGTGAGTAAAATTTGTAGATTTTGGCCTAATTAGTAGATTAACCAAACAATCTACTATTTTCAAGTGTTTGGTAAACGGCGTATTCTATAGCATATTGGTCGGAATCTACTATTGAATATGCTGCTAATAGCAGCATATTGTATTAGCATATTCAACTTATACATGAAACCATTCTAATTATCCTATAATCAACCAATTACGAAACACCCTTTTTTAATTCGGCTAATTTAATTTCATAGTCAAACCTTCTACTAAATTATGCTAATCGTATTCTGCTAGCGTTATTTACTTTCAAAAATCTGCTTCTGCTACTTGCCAAACAGAGCCATATAGTCCAAAAACTCAAGAATGGAAGGATAAGTAGTTCATGGCAAAAATAGGGTAAGGTTAATTTATTTTGTGGATCTCATAAGATCACCCTCACTTATGATGTGTTTATTTTGGGGAATTAAACCATATTGTTTTGGCAATAATGATTTATATTACCTAAAAATCAGTGGTGCGTACAACAATAAAAATAGGTCGTAACTATATATAAGACAAATTTGTCTTTAATTATAAAACTGATAAAATAAATGTCAAAGGGAGTACCATTAATGTCAAAGGGACTGATGATCCACCAATAATCAACCGCAAAGTTTTGTATGTTCCAATTTTGAAGAGACCCAATTTGATTAAGTTAATGGTGATGATGCCTTAAAACAAATTAATCTCGTTGTTATTTAATTGTGTGTCTCTTAAGTATTAACCATGTAGCATGAAACTTCAATTATCAATTCAAGGTTATCAACAAAGTCATCATGAAGATCATAGATGAAAATTGTCAATAGTGTTAAAGTCATGTGTTGTAAGGAGATCTTTAACTCGAATTTACGTGTAGGTGCAAAAACAACAGTTCAGTCAACTGGTACTTCTGACTCGTTCTTCAAAGAATTAAATATTTTAACCTTTGTTAAAATGCTTTCAATGTTCACAAATAGTTTTCTGAAAATTGCTTTGATGTCTTTGAAGAAAATATAGCTTTCAATGTCTTGCTAAGGAGTTTGCTTGCACAATAAGACACTTTCTATAAATGGGTTGTTTGCTTTTTAAATTTATGGAAATGTTTATGGTTCCCATAAACACAACCATTTATTCTTGTTTCTTGATGAAAAACTCAACCCATATTTGTGTATGCACAATCTGATTTCTTGCATTCTTAGGCACCGATTTCTTGAGGAAGAATACTCGGTTTGCTTGGAGAAGAATTTCGGTTGACTTGTGCATGTTGCGCAAGAAAACTACTTACAATATTTTAATCACTTGTGCTTATGAGTGTAAGATATTTTAATATATAAAGTATACTACTTGGACATTATAAATACCTTGCTTAATTCATTTTTACAAGTGTGCAACAACGAGTTTAAAACCGAAAAAAAAAGACTTATGCTTTATCGAGTAAATTAACTTTGCAAAATCGTTTATCATTTCAAAATCATTGAGTCATGTTGCAAGTTTTTTTTCTTTTCTTTGAGTTTTTTATTGTGTTGTTGTATCGCACTTAGTCGTTTAATTGAGTTCGAGGATCCCGTGTTTTGTACTTAAACTTTATCTCCTCCGTTCAATTGAGTGAACAACATTGAGATAAGTGGAGTCTTGTAACAACTGAGTAGAAGCAAACCAAAGTCTTAGGATAGAGTTATCCTTAAGCATGGAGTCTTAGAAGCGGAGTATCTTTTGAGCACGGAGTCTTTCGGCGAAGTAGCCTAAAGCAAAAGCCTTATTGCGGAGTAGCTTTAAGTACGAAGTCTTTCGGCGGAGTAGCCCAAAGTAAAATTCTTGGAAGCGGAGTAGGTTTTAAGCATTAGCAACCGGAGTAGGTTGGGGAGTTGTTTTATTATTCGGGGTGGTCTTAGTTTGTATGAGTTTACTTCTAAGACGTTTAATAAAATGGCGTTGGACGTAGGTCGCGGACTAGTGACCGAACAAGTTTTTAAAAACATCGTTTGTCGTGTCTATTTCGTTTTAATTCCGCTGCCACTCTATACTCACGTTTATATCTTAAGAACCAATAGTTGAGTACACTGTAACTTCTACTTGCTAAATCGTTGTTGATTACTTCTAACTCTCTAGTTCTAAGTATCAACTTCTCCTTTCATCTAAGCATGGTTTAAAGTGTTTAAGAGTTTTATAAGAAGCTTTCATTAAGCTTAAATTTTTAAATAGACACCTAATTCACCCCCTCCCCCTCTTAGGTGTTCTCGCCCTTGACTCTTCAAATTTCAATATGATGGGACTTTTTAAAGGCACAAACAATTGATTACATATATATTGGTTAAGAAGTAGTGAAGCAATTGTACATATATATTTATTAATTTGAAGCTCTTTTTAGAAATTGAAACTCTTTTCTGAAAATTTGTGCATTAGTTATTATAAATAGAGAGTAGAATAACAATGTAAAATAAGGCTTCAATTTGTTAACTAATATTGTAGATAATAATTTCAAGTAAATAAATAAATTATAATTTGCTAATAAATTCAATCTAACACTAATCGGGTTGAAGAGTAGTAGCCTATTAGTCTATCTTTTAGAAATAATATATTTATTTAGCTATACTTCAAGAATAAACGTATATTTATTTACATACCATGAAGTCTTAATGAGTCAGATCTTCATATCCTTGTTATCAGATGTCTTTGTATTATCTATATTAAAATAAATCTCTTAATAAAACTAAGTGTTTGAATGTTATACAGCTGATATAATTAAGTAGCATAGATCCCGCGCTATGCGCGGTATATATAGAGTATTTTTTTTTATGGTGTTATTTATAATGAAAAACTAATTAAAGAGAATCGAGTAACGTTATGAAATGTGTATTTTTATGAATTAAATATATTTTTTGTACCATGAAATTAATGATTTCTATATTTAAATAATTCTCCAATTGTTTTAATGAATTTTCTATTATCACAAAGTTAATGGTAGGTATGTGAATAATTTAAATTTAAGAAATTCTATCTTCCTAATGATAAAGCATGCCGGAAGATTTTACTTTCTTGAACAGCGTCGCATAAGAATAAGAAGTCCGGAGAGGGGCGGAAGAGGCGGAATTAGTTGTAAAATTGCCAGAAAACACTCGAGTAACGCCGAAATTCACGGGTTTATTAAAAAATTTCGCCCAAAAACTACTCGGAGTCAAAATAAAGCTCGCTCCGGGACTACACTCGTTCATTGCGCTCGCTTCGTATTTTTGGGTTGCCAAACCGGGGGCAAGTTTACTTGCGCTAGCGGAAAACCCTTCATTTTAAACAGATAAAGTCTGAATGCGTTTTCGACCTTTAGCGCTAGCTTGCTCTCGTCAGTGGAGTCAGCCTCTTCCCAATTTCTGGGATTAATACAGGCAAGGCGCGAATTATTCTCTAAAATTAAAATTATAACATTTAGTGAAGAATTTACAATGTGCAGTTTATAGTTTGACATCAAATTTAGTTTATTTTGATGAAAAAATTATAAAAATTAGTAAAGCTAATAGTTTAATAAAAAAGATAGTTTATAATTTTAATCTATACTAAATAGTTTAATAAAAAAAGATAATAGTTTAAAGAAGGAATATTTTACTTGTTTCTTGAATTAGATAGATGTATTTGGAGGGAAATAAGAGAAATATTATTCTCTTAGTAGTAAATAAAGAATATTTTATTAGTAAATATAGATAGTGAATACAAATTAAATAGGAAATAAATATTATCTAGTATAATTCACTTGGGCGGGAAATATAAGCGGGAAAATTTAGAGATGCGTTAATCTTTTAGTATATAGGGGATGACATATGGAGTAGATTATATATACCTATCCTTTCTAAAAACCCCAGCCTCCATCAATCAGCAGATCCAGGGTTTCCATCGACCATTAATCGATGGTTAGCCCTGTAAAAGCTTTATTTATCAATTATTAGTATGCAAAACTATGAATTAATTAATAAAAGTCTCCCTTTTGGTGAGATCTGTTTGTCAGTCTCCGTTTTCGGAGTTTTTTCTGTCCATTATATCTTCTTAGGGTTTTGTTTTATTGGAAATTTAGATAAGAGCGGTTACAATGGATGCGGGTTATTCGCCGGCGATCTATAATGCCGAAAAAAGGTAAATTTTCTCCATCAATAAATCAAATGAAGGACCCCCTTAAAAGTTACATGAAGAGAGTGATACAAGGACGAGCCGAATTGTCATATGATGTTTTGAGATCCTTAGTTTTATAAGAAGAATTTGTCATTTGACTTCTATTAGATTTGTTTTGGATTATACCTATTTTTGGTACGTGTCGTTTGGCAATTTATTAATAAATTAATCTTTTGTAACATCCCTAATTTCCATAATATAATTCTTTAATTTTATTTTACCATATTTTATATTTTATTTTTTCGGGAAAATATCCGTCTTGTCTTTTAGGCTCGTTGGGCTCGAAAAACGGTGAAGACCCGTTTCTTCCTTGGGTCTCACGTGTTTCTTGGCGTAGATGGGTAAGTTTTGGGCCTAAACCTAGAATAAACCCATGAGCTTCTCTATATATATATGAGGGAAAACCAAACCCTTGTTTTTCTTTTCTCATAATTCTCAAAACCCTAAACCTAATTTCTCTCCTCCTCCTTCCTCCCTTGTGCCGCACGCCCCTCGCCTAGGGTTTCGTGTCGTTCTTCCTTTCATCCTCCTTCCTTCATCATCTTTCGTGCTTAGATCGATCCTACTTCTTGGATTTATCTATCTTCTTCGTAAGTTTTATGTTTTCGCATAGTTTTATAGTTTTTATAGTTTTTATATATATAGTTAGTATATTTCTTAGATTCGTTATCTTTGGCACGTGGATGATTTCAATGAAGGCGTGGAAGTTGCTCCTGGAGAGGACGTTTATATCGTTGAAGACGATCTTTAAGATTATTTGCTTAATAAGGTAATTAGGTGTTTTCTTTTAATTGTGTTTATGCCAATTGATGTAATTAATATGACTTAATGAATGTTTTGTATGATTGGTACATGTTTGATTGTTTATTATCACGTTAATTATGTTTTCACATGTTTTTATATGTTTTAATGCATTAATTATATGTCGTATGTTGCTTATATGTTTATTATGTGTGTCATGAGCGTAATTAGGGTTTCCGAATCAAACCCTAGTGGCGGCATGATAGGCGGCCAAGAGTGCTCTCCAAAGTTATAGCTAAAGCTAGTATAACCTTGATGATGATTCAAGTGTTATAGCTAAAGCTAATACAACTTTGGGTAGTTACTCTAGTTATAGCTGAAACAGGTATAATGTTGGAAATATGAATCCAGGTTATAGCTGAATCTACTATAACATTGAAGTACGAGTCAAGGTTGTAGCTGGAACTAACGTACCCTGAGATTATGGCTCAAGGTTATGGTTGGAACTAGTATAACTTTGAGTTTCGTGTCAAAGTTATAGTTGAGGTAAGTATAACTTCAACTCGTATATGTTGAAGTTATAGTCGAGGCTATATGGTTAGGGTTATTATAACATTGAATGGTTAATGTTAAAGTTATAGCTGAAGTTACTATAACATCGGTTGCTTATACTTGTTTCATATGTTGTATTGTGTTCAACATGTTATGTCCTTGTGTTGCATATATGTTCAACATGTTATGTCCTTGTGTTGCATATATCCTTGGTTACTCTTGTTCATATGATAAGTAGGATGGTCAGTTACACTATCCTATGAGTTGAGTTGTGATGTGGTTCACGCATGTTAGTACAGTCGGTTATACTGTGTATTGGTTTGTTTGCTAGTTTGAATAGATGACGGTAGTATCATTTATATACTATCGGAATGAACCAATGCTACCCGTTGATGCGGGATTTGTTTGGTCTATGTTCGGGGGTGGCCAGAGGCAGTGGTTATACGCTCTGGGTCTCGAGTGTCGTTCGGTTTACCGAGAGTCTGGCCAGGTCTTAGACATATAGGCAGTGGTTATACGCTATACATAGTACCGTGGAGGCAGTGGTTATACGTTCCACACCGATGGAGGCAGTGGTTATACGCTCCGTCAGCTAGAGGCAGTGGTTATACGCTCTGACAAGTTAGAGGCAGTGGTTATACGCTCTAACGGGCGTTCGCTCTATTCCTATGCTTGATTGCTAGCTTTGTGCCTTCTGTTGCTGTGGATTGTGTGTCACCATGTTTGCTATGCTTCAATGCTAGCTTTGTGCCTTAGGTTGTTGTGGGTCGTTTGTTACTACTAGTCTTATAAGTATTCATGGTCTAGTGGTTGCATATGGTCTAGGTTTGCATGATTGCATTCGTTTAAGATTGATAAGTCATGGTAAGCTTGGTTGGGTCTTTCATGAGTATAGATGATCTTGCATGTTTACTGGTTTTACATTTCAATTGTTATTGATTGTTGATTATATTCAATTGTTGTAAACATGACTGGGAGAGCATCTAGTTACTCCCGACTGATTATCGACCCCCATTCTCGGGTTGTTCAGATGATCGCTGTTTGGAAGATGTTGTTTGGGATGCATCGAGGGGCGAGACGAATAATAAATTAGGAGTTTGCTTTTATGTTTTGAGAACCTTAAATAATGTAGTAGTTTGGTTTTGGATTTAGTAGCGAACCAGATTGGTCAGGTGTTTCCGCCACCATGACCCTTTTATCATTGTTATACTCTGATAATACATTTAATATACATTTTCCCTTTGTTTTATAATCCGGGTTGTTACAGTTGGTATCAGAGCGAACACGCTCCCAACTCTCGCTTAGTTGATGACTAAAATAAATGAACTAGTTAATGAGTGAGAGTAAATGGGGTAGAAACCAATAGGATTTGTTGGTTTTCTTATGTTTTTAAAGTGTATGAGTAGTTGTTTGGAGTGGTACCTAGGTTCTACCACTTATAACGAGATTTCGTTCTTGCAGATGGTGCGTAACGGAAATGGTGAGTCTGATGCAGATCGCATCAGGAGACTTGAGGCCGGTTTGGCATCTATGGCCGAAGGTTTCACTAATCATCTCAACAACAACAATAACAACAACAACAACCACTATCCGCAACCGACTGTGTTTGATCGCTTTGCTCGTGACCGTCCTCCGACTTATGATGGTGCGAATGATCCTACTGCTTTGGAGGCCTGGATTCGACAGATCAAGAAGCTGTTCCTTGCTACTGGATGTCCTGAGGATCAGAAGGTAGATATCGCCACCTATTATCTGAAGGACGAGGCCGACAACTGGTGGGCTCTGGCTAGAGCTGGTCTGGAAGTTCAGCCAGGTTATGGTTGGGCTGTTTTCTCTGAAGCGCTGAAGAAAAGGTTTTATCCTGAAGAGATGCGCTGGCAAAAGGAGCAGGAGTTTCTTCGTCTGCAGCAAGGTTCCATGACCGTTGAGGAGTACACCAACAAGTTCGTGAAGCTGTCACGTTTTGTTACTTCTGTAGCTATGGACGAGGTTTCGAGGACTCGTCGCTACGAGAAGAATCTAGCTCCTAAGGTCTGGACTGCTATGTCTAGTATTCCTTCAACTTCTTTCCAACAGGCTTATGATCGTGCTCTTAGTATCTATGATTCGGTTCTTGCTACCGAGGCTGAGGAGAGCGCAAAGAGTAAGTTTGATGCCTGTCGTTGTATGCACCAAAGATAATATTTATAATACCTATTAAAACTAACAGAAGCTAGTGGTAACAGGGTCGAACCACATGGAGGCGATGCAATTATTAGTTGTCTATTTAAGTCTTAAAGTAACGGTGTGTGGGGGTTTGATTTGATTTGGTCTATAGCTAAAGACAATAAAAGAAAAGTAAACTAAATAAACGGATGAAAACAAATATTAAAAGGGTGCTAAGATGGTCGGTTCACTATAGATTCGGCGGCAGTATACTAGGTAGGTCTAAAACAAACACGTGAGACGGGAAAATAAGAAGTCCTCTTGGTCCATTCTTACAGGTAACATCTTTCTATCTCGCTACGGGTCCCTAATATCACTAAACTATCTTTCGTCCTGAAAAGTGACTAAAAAGGCTAAATTAACTCATCTCTCGATCTTATTAATTTAGTCGTCTCAATTAGGTAGGCTATCTCCCTTCCCTATCTTTCGATCTTTATCGGGTCGGTCAAATCTAAGCATCTAACAAGTCTCCTCTCGGTCTCATTGTTAAATATTGCACTTAACGAATCAAACGGTGCTATTCAGACACGAAGTCAGTCGATCGACCAGCTACCCCAGTCGACTGACAAACCGGCTCAGTCGATCGACTAGTTAAGCCAGTCGATCGACCAAGCCCTAATGCGGGGTCACCGACAAATCCTTGGCATTCAACTAGTCGCGTGCACTCGATTCGTCAAACATAGCAATTTAATTAATTAAAACGAAGGTGATCTCACGTGGCCGGTCGATCGACCAGGTAGGCCAGTCGATCGACCAAGGCGCGATTCGGGTCTACTATTCTAATGCCGCCTACTTCTACAGATTCCCTACATCCTAGCACAAGGTATTAAGCTACTCATACTAGAAATAATGACAGCAATAAACTGAACAATTAAAACATTCGAATTCATACTTAAATTATCTAAACAAACGATTAACATAAAACGATAATTTGGTTTCGGGAGATCTAACCTAGCAATTCTATACTACGAACGAAAGCAATAAAACGGAATATAAGAACAGAAGAATACCGTATAGAACAGGAGGGAAAGATCAAAACCGAATGCAAGGAGTAAACTTTATTGACGGAAAAATTATCTAACTAATGAATGTTTAGAACTTCTTGATAAAACTGAATTAAAGCTTGATGATCCTTCTGAAAACCTAAGTTACGTTATAAAGAATATCGCATAACACTTATTCCTAATCCTAATTTACAATGGGCTTCTTAATTCCCGATCTCTTAATTCACGCAAAATTGACGGTATGGTCGATCGACCATAGCACCAGGTCGATCAACTGGCCATCGCTGAACAGTAGCTTCTGTAAGTCGTGGGTTGGTCGATCGACCATGGAGGCCAGTCGATCGACTACTTTAGCTGCTAGTCCGCTTCTAATTCTTCATAAAATTATCTTTCAGGCCTCGAAATGCGCACCAAACTCGTTCCTTAAGTAAATACTTCACGTCAAATGCAATGCAAGATACTCGAGGACGGATTTAACTCAATATCTACTCATTTCCGCATAAATCTGCAATATATATAAAAATACGAAAGTAGACGAAATGGGGCAAATAGTAGCTTTAACCTACATAATTGAGCTCTGAAATGCGTGTAAAATGGGGTGTAAAACATCATATTTAGGACACGCATCAAACTTCCCCAAACCAACCCTTGCTTGTCCCCAAGCAAGAACTAGACTCGATCCTAAAAACCTAATGGAACGAGTTCAATCTCAGAGACTTATCAATTCGGACTCTCACGGGTCGGTCATAACACTCAATAAATACAGCTGAGTATATGTAAAGGATAGAAAGAAGTAATATTGTAAAGACTCTCACCTAACTACGACCTATAAGAACATGCCTGCAATCTAATATGAAAGTAATCTCTACAACCGTACAAATGCATTCCGACCAAACAAATGACCATGACACATGCCGAGGTAAATATTGATATGTGAGGTATGGGTAAGAAGAGGCTAAGATAAATTTGGATATTAACAGAGTTAAAAGCCAAGCTAGTAACTAAGGGAACCAAATTATGACAACATCCAACTTCTTGCTCAAAATTCCAATAAAACGAGTGCTAATAGCAAGCACAAATCTCACAATCTCCGATATAATTGTAATTCCCCAAGTGATGATAATAAAGCATGGGAATAGAATCACCAACTGATCAAAACTCCAACCATGTGATTTTCGAATTTCCATTTTCTCGGGCTTCGGTCGATCGACCAAAATGGGCAGTCGATCGACCGGATTATACAGTACAGCATGCGTTTTTTCTTTTTGTTTTTCGAATCATTTTTCTTCTCTTTTTTTTTCAATTCTGTTTTTTCTTTCTTTCCTTCCTTTTTCATTTTCCCAACATCATCTCAAAAGAGCAAATGCAACCAAAAATGAAGTAACAATCCCAAGAACATAAACTACTAGCTTGACAAGGGCAGGCTAAATGTAGGATGTGGTTAACGGGACAAAAAGGCTATTTTTGGCAGTGTGGAGCTTATGGGTAAAATGAATAAAGGGGTGACCTCTTCCACATGTGTCAACTAACCACAAACCGAATGCACACAGGTATTAAGCAGATTAAGTTCATATTTATGCATATTGATATAACATGTCTCATAAGGAGTAACTACTCACAATCCTAGATAAACTGGTCATGAATGACACCAGTTAAAAGGCTCTAATCCTCAGAAAATATAAGTAGTTTGCCAAAATTTAAGTCAAGTCTCAAGTTCAGCAAGAAATGTAACGAAAACTCGTAGGCTATGCATATATGATTCTACTAATAACATCTTAATTAAGCAAGGCTTAGGCATAAACAGCTGAAAATGCAATGTCATCATTAAAATACTACCGTTCCGACTCAACATATATGCTAAAATAAACATGCAAATTTTTTGAATTTTTGAAATTTTCAGTTTCGTTTTTTTTTTTTGAATTTTCTGTATATATAAGAGAAAATAAACAACAATGCAAGACAAAATGTAAACGTGAATGCAAGCAAATGAAATGCAACGCAAAACTCTTCCCCAAACCAAATCGCACAATGTCCCCATTGTGCAAAATTATGTAATGAAGTAAAAGGAAAACGGGAATTTGCGTGAAATTAACTAAACAAAACATGAAGTAAGAACTCTAAAACTCACAAGACCTTAAGCGTAGCAAAAGGAAACCTCCCCAAACCAGCGTGAGCTAGGAGGTTTCAGTAGCCAGCAGTGCTACCATAAGTACCAGAAAAGACAGAATATACCGCGCATAAAGCGAGAAAACAATTTATGAAACGCAACATTATGTGTAAAATAAAGAAACGGATGAAAACAGCAATGAGTCGGAGAATAAAGTGGAAAAAAGACTCCCTCAATTCCGCAAATCGATCAAACACAGCAGGGGAATGATCGAAAATAGGTACAACAGCGCAGGGTGGTCGATCGACCACATCACCCAGTCGATCGACCAAGGTGAACAGGAACAGAAGCTCCTGGAAATGTAGCGCTCAGTCGATCGACCATACTGGCAGGTCGATCGACTGCAATACCTGCTGTAAGTTCTGATTTCTTCGATTTAGCTCAATAAATTGAGCTATCAAGGTCTATAAACCTGCAAATACACATAACGCGCCCAAAATTGCGCAAAACCCAAAGTAACAGTCTAAAGTGTATAAAATCCTAAGCAAACTAATTAAAATGCGAAGTCTCGCGCACACGAAAAACGATAAATAGTCTTAAAATTAATAAAATGAATGGTTTTGTAAACGTCTTGATCAACTAATAGTTGATCAAGAACGGCCACGGAATGGCCCACGTGCTCGGCTTTTGGCTATAAGAAGTAGCCTCTACAGTGCTCATTTTCTCAGCTGCACTCTTCTCAACTCCAACATCCGCAGATCTCAACGGATCAACAGCTTCATCATCTCCCAAATCAATGACCTCATCCAGCTCATCAGAATCCAAATCGGACTCCGTCACTTTGACTGGCTCCTCATCAGGCTCCTCATCAGTGCCATAGCGAAGATATCCTAGACCGCCTCTTTGAACGATTGGCTCCTTCATAGCTGGAGCAACATGCGGCTCTTCCTTCCCCAAACGAGCTCCTGCAACATCCAAAACAGAAGAATCTTCCTCCAATTTGCTCCCAATCTGGGGCGGAGGTGTTATAGCAGAACCAGGCATAGAAACAGGCATGTCAGGAAGTATAAAATAGGATTTCTTCTCAGAAACCGTATTACAAGTGACTGACCACATGGGGTCTTTCTTCTTAGCTGTCTGGGCAAAGACAATGGAAAGCTTCCCTACTTTGAAGGTCAAAGTCCCTGAACCAACATCAATAACTGCACCAGCAGTGTGCAGAAATGGTCTACCCAAAATGATAGGAATGTGGGCATCCTCGGGCATATCTAGTACAACGAAGTCAATAGGGAAAAAGAACTTTCCTATTTGCACGGGAATGTCCTCTAAGACTCCTATAGGCTGGACCGTAGATCGATCAGCCATCTGTACTGTCATGTTTGTGACTGCAAACCTAGTCAATTTTAACTTCCTAGCAAGACTCAAAGGCATGACACTAATACTGGCTCCTAGGTCGCACAAGATCTTCTCAATAGAAAAGGTGCCAATACTACATGGGTCCGAAAAGCTACCTGGGTCTTCTAGCTTATGAGGTGCAGTGTGGGTCAGATAAGAACATGACTCCTCAGTTAGTGCGACAGAATGCACAGTTTCAAGTGACTTCTTTTTAGACAACAGTTGCTTCATAAATTTCATGTAAGCAGGCACTTCATTAACTAACTCAAGAAAAGGAACTTGTACGTTTAAGCTACGAATAACATTTTTAAATTTATTAAACGATACCTGTTCTTTTGTCGGCACCAATCTCTCTTGATAAGGGGCTGAAAGAAGTAACTTAACCCTCTCCTCTAAGTCTCTCATGCGGGCATCGGTGGATTTAGGCTGAAAATCCACTACCTTCTCTTTGTTGTAGCTCAAACCCTCTTCAGACCGACTCAAATATGAACCATTAATCGTCATCGGGTCGTACTTCGGAACCGGAACTGACCCATCAGCATTTGGTTCTTGCCTCAATATTTTCGGAGTTGTCGTACCCCGAAATAAGTGGTATCTCGAGTTATTTGGCATTGGAGGACGAAAAGACTCACCATCAGCAGCGTTGTCAGTCGATCGACCATGCATGTCAGTCGATCGACTGACTTCTACAGGAACAGTAGCTGAAATTTTTCGCGGACTGGTCGATCGACTGGGTATGTCAGTCGATCGACTGACATACCTGCTGTTGTCTTTTTCTTGCTATTATTCATCACTGCCTTCTTCTTACTTGGTTCCGTCTCATCTTTTTCTGTAGCTTCCTCGACCATAGCGGGCCCATCAAGGTTAGACCCACTCCTCAAAGTAATGGCATTGAGGGTCTCCTTTTAATCCGTCTGCGATGGCAAATGTCCCGGGGCTCGAGTTGCACTCTTGCTAGCCAATTGAGCAATTTGGCTCTCTAACATCTTCATCCCGGCCTCTCTAGCTTGAGACTCTTTCAGCAACAAATTTTTCAATTCGGCAAATTCAGAACCTTGGGACTGCTGCTGCTGTTGTGGAACATACGGAGGTTTTTGGTATGGCTGCTGCTGCTTATAAGGGGGCACATAATTCTACTGTTGCTGCTGCTGTGGAGGTGGAGTCGGATTTAGGACATTTTGGCTACTCCACCTCAAATTTGGATGGACATTCGGCTCAAAATAAGTGTTTGTCTGCCTATAATGTTGAAAGGCAGCACAAGACTCATAGGGATTAGGACAGTTGTCTGAAACATATCCTTCTCCTCCACATCTCTTACAGACGAAAGGACCGTCTGAAACAGCTTTCACATGATAGATCCCTCCTTTTGAAGCTCCTCCCAACTCGTACTTATCAAATCACGCCGTGAGAGCCTCTAATGCAGCTAAAGAAGGGGATTCAGCTTTCCTCCTTTGATTTCCTCTGGAATTCCCACACTCAGCTTTATGGGTGGCCAAATCATCAATAATCTTCCACCTCTTAGTCTCTCCAACATTCTCCTGGAATCTACCATTTGCTGCCGCATCCAAGATAGCCCTCTGGTCGTCATAGAGCCCATTATAAAATTGATTGCATAGGCTCCACTTCTCGAACCCATGGTGCGGAATAGTTCGCACCAACTTCTTGAAACGGACCCATGCTTCATGAAAATTCTCATCCGGACCCTGTTTAAAGCTCGTGATCTGAGCTCTAATGGCATTTGTCTTCGAGGCAGAGAAGTATTTCTTGTAGAATGTCAGGGCCAGCGAATTCCAGTCTATTATCCCATGAGCAGCTCGATCCAGGTCTCGGTACCACTCCCTTGCAGCATCACGAAGAGAGAATATAAACATAGTTTCCTTCACCTGGTCCTGGGTCACACCGGTTGGTGGGGCTATGGAACAGCAATAATCAATGAATGTCTCCATGTGCTTAGCTACATCTTCATTTGCAGCTCCCCCGAATTGGTTCCTCTCAACCAAGTTGATATAAGACGGCTTCGGCTCGAATTTCCTATCCGTCCCTGGTAATGCGAATCCCTTATAGAGATTCTCAGCTGTCGGCTCGAGTGATCAAGCTATACTCGCTTCTTCAGCCATGTCTGGAGATGTGACGGTCTCAGCTGAAGAAGTAGAAATAGGTGACGAAGGTGGATCCTCCTCAAAAAGCTCGTTCTCGTAGTAACTAGACAGAGTACTCAGCTCTTCCTCTGTCGGCAATACCCTAGATGATCGTCTCAACTCACGCAAAGTCTTCTCAATCTCAGGATTGAACGGTAGTACTTCACCACCCTGTGACCTGCGCATAAGAAGAAACTACAAGAAGAATATGAGAATAGTTTAAGGAACAGATGCCCCTTAAACTAAGAGAAAGACTAAAAATAGAAACAACTAAAAATTTTAAACAATTGCCTCCCCGGCAACGGTGCCAAAATTTGATGCCTCTCGTTGTATGCACCAAAGATAATATTTATAATACCTATTAAAACTAACAGAAGCTAGTGGTAACAGGGTCGAACCACAGGGAGGCGATGCAATTATTAGTTGTCTATTTAAGTCTTAAAGTAACGGTGTGTGGGGGTTTGATTTGATTTGGTCTATAACTAAAGACAATAAAAGAAAGTAAACTAAATAAACGGATGAAAACAAATATTAAAAGGGTGCTAAGATGGTCGGTTCACTATAGTTTCGGCGGCAGTATACTAGGTAGGTCTAAAACAAACACGTGAGACGGGAAAATAAGAAGTCCTCTCGGTCCATTCTTACAGGTAACATCTTTCGATCTCGCTACGGGTCCCTAATATCACTAATACTAACTTTCGTCCTGAAAAGTGACTAAAAAGGCTAAATTAACTCATCTCTCGATCTTATTAATTTAGTCGTCTCAATTAGGTAGGCTATCTCCCTTCCCTATCTTTCGATCTTTTTCGGGTCGGTCAAATCTAAGCATCTAACAAGTCTCCTCTCAGTCTCATTGTTAAATATTGCACTTAAAGAATCAAACGGTGCTAATCAGACACGAAGTCAGTCGATCGACAAGCTACCCCATTCGACTGACAAACCGGCTCAGTCGATCGACTAGTTAAGCCAGTCGATCGACCAAGCCCTAATGCGAGGTCACCGACAAATCCTAGGCATTCAACTAGTCGTGTGCACTCGATTGGTCAAACATAGCAATTTAATTAATTAAAACGAAGGTCATCTCACGTGGCCGGTTGATCGACCAGGTAGGCCAGTCGATCGACCAAGGCGCGATTCGGGTCTACTAGTCTAATGTCGCCTACTTCTACAGATTCCCTACATCCTACGACAAGGTATTTAGCTACTCATACTAGAAATAATGACAGCAATAAACTTAACAATTAAAACATTCGAATTCATACTTAAATTATCTAAACAAACGATTAACATAAAACGATAATTTGGTTTCGGGAGATCTAACCTAGCAATTCTATACTACGAATGAAAGCAATAAAACGGAATATAAGAACAGAAGAATACCGTATAGACCAGGAGGGAAAGATCAAAACCGAATGCAAGGAGTAAACTTTATTGACGGAAAAATAATCTAACTAATGAATGTTTAGAACTTGATGATAATACTGAATTAAAGCTTGATGATCCTTCTGAAAACCTAAGTTACGTTATATAGAATATCGCGTAACACTTATTCCTAAACCTAATATACAATGAGCTTCTTAATTCTCGATCTCTTAATTCACGTAGAATTGACGGTATGGTCGATCGACCATAGCACCCGGTCGATCGACTGGCCATCGCTGAACAGTAGCTTCTGTAAGTCGTGGGTTGGTCGATCGACCATGGAGGCCAGTCGATCGACTGCTTTAGCTGCTAGTCCGCTTCTAATTCTTCATAAAATTATGTTTTAGGCCTCGAAATGCGCACCAAGCTCGTTCCTTAAGTAAATACTTCACGTCAAATGCAATGCAAGATACTCGGGGACGGAGTTAGCTCAATATCTACTCATTTCCGCATAAATCTACAATATTACACAAAAATACGAAAGTAGACGAAATGGGGCAAATAGTAGCTTTAACCTACATAATTGAGCTCTGAAATGCGTGTAAAATGGGGTGTAAAACATCATATTTAGGACACGCATCAAAGTTCGTGAAGAGGCCTTATGTTGCTCCTAAATCTTCCCATAAGAAGCAGAAGTTCGAGGTTCGTCCGTATACACCGCGTGATCAGAGTCAAGCGAGGGAGGGCATGACTTGCTAAAAATGCCGGAAGCCTTACCATCCGGGAAAGAGTTGTGCTCCTGATACTCCGATCACATGTTACACATCCAGGGCTCCCGGACACAAGGCTGTTGATTGTCCCCAGAAACCAAAGGCGGAAACGCCGAAGGTTGAAGCTCTGAAGGCTGGACGAGTGTTCGTTATGAGTCGTGCTGAGGCAGATGCTAATCCAGATGTGGTTACGGGTACCTTTCTCGTTCATTCTTTATCTGCTTTTGTCCTTTTTGATACGGGTGCATCGATGTCTTTCGTATCCGAATCCTTTTCCGTTCGTGCTGGACTCTCTTCCTCTTCAACCGTTCATACCTCTATATCCCTTCCTACGGGTGAGATTGTTTCTTGCTCCGTTATTTTCAAGGACGTACCTGTTAGTATCGCAGGGGCGATCCTTCCTACCGATCTCGTCTAATTTAAACTCGGAGAGTTTTATGTGATTTTGGGTATGGATTGGTTATCTCGCTATGACGCTAGGTTTCTTTGTCGTGATCAGAAGATTGTGCTTAAGAGTCCCACAGGTTCGAGGGTTTCTTAACAGGGTGTTAGGGTTACACCTACTGTCAAGTGGGTTTCTGCTATGAAGATGGTTAACATGGGTAGAAAGGGTCATCAGATCTATCTGTGTAGTGTTCATGGTGTTTCAGTAGAGCCGAAGTTAGAGGATATCCCTTTGGTTAGGGAGTTTTCTGATGTCTTTCCTGAGGATCTACCTGGTATTCCTCCTGAGCGAGATGTAGAGTTCTCGATCGAGTTGCTACCTGGAACTGGTCCCATTTCGAAAGCTCCTTATCGTATGGCACCAGCTGAGTTACAGGAACTCAAGAAGCAACTTGAGGAGATGATCGATAAGGGTTTTATCCGACCAAGTGCTTCTCCGTGGGGTGCTCTTGTTTTGTTCGTCAAGAAGAAGTATGGTAGTATGCGGTTGTGCATTGACTACCGTGAGCTGAACAAGGTTACTATCAAGAATAAGTATCCTTTACCGAGGATTGAGGATTTGTTTGATCAGCTCCGTGGTGCTAGTGTGTTCTCGAAGATCGATCTGAGGTCAGGTTACCATCAGATTCCAATTAGGAATGAAGATATTCCTAGGACAGCTTTTCGTTCAAGGTATGGCCACTATGAGTTCGTGGTGATGCCATTTGGGTTGACGAATGCACCTACCATTTTCATGGATCAGATAAACCGCACTTGCAGCGAGTATTTGGATAAGTCGGTCGTGGTGTTCATAGACGACATACTGATTTACTCAAGAGATGAGGTTGAACACGAGAGTCACCTTCGTGCTATCTTGGAGACTCTGCGTAACCAGAAGTGGTATGCTAAGTTCTCAAAGTGCGAGTTTTGGTTAAAGGAAGTTACCTTCTTAGGTCATGTGATATATGGCGATGGAGTTATGGTTGATCCGTCGAAGATCCGAGCTGTGGTTGATTGGGAGAGTCCGAGGAATGTGAACGAGGTTCGGAATTTCCTTGGTCTAGCTGGGTATTATTGTCGGTTTGTACATGATTTCTCTAAGATCTCAAGACCGATGACTCAGTTAATGAAGAAGGAATCAAAGTTCATTTGGACCGAGGCTTGTGAAGCTGCCTTTCAGGAGTTGAAGAAGAGGCTGACTACCGCTCCTGTGTTGACTCTACCAGAAGAGGGTGTTGAGTTCGATGTTTTCTGCGATGTGTCAAAGTTTGGGTTGGGTTGTGTCTTGATGCAGAAGGGTAAAGTTGTGGCTTATGCTCCTCGTCAGTTGAAAGTTCACGAGACGAATTATCCGACTCACGATCTTGAGTTAGTAGCAGTGGTGTTTGCACTTAAGCTGTGGCGACACTACTTGTATGGAGTCTCTTGCAACTTTTATACGGACCATAAGAGCTTCAAGTATATTTTCACTCAGAGAGATCTTAACATGAGGCAGAGACGTTGGTTGGTGCTACTTAACGACTACAAGATTGAGCTGCAGTATCATGAGGGTAAGGCAAACGTGGTTGCCGATGCTTTGAGTCGCAAGGTGTGTCATCGTATGAGATCTGTGTTGGTGTTACCTGATGACTTGAGTCGAGAGTTCCAGAAGATGAGCCTTGAGGTAGTTCTTCCTGGTACTTTAGATTTGAGTGCGATGGTTGCTGAACCCGAGATCCTTCATGAGATCCGAGTTAACCAAAGAGAGGATGAATACTTAGAAGGAGTTTGAGTCGCTTTAAGCGAAGGGCGCGCCAAAGACTTCAACGTTGGACCTGATGATGGTCTACGATTCCAAGGTCGTTGGTGTGTGCCTAGCTGTGAGGTCTTAAAATGTAAGATTCTCAAAGAGGCTCATATTACTCCTATTCGGTTCATCCTGGTGGTGATAAGATGTATAAGGATTTGAAGCTAAGGTTTTGGTGGCCGGGTATGAAGAAAGAGATCGCCGAGTTTGTAAGTCGTTGCTTGGTTTGTCAGAAGGTTAAGTTCAAACATCAGAGATCTGGTGGTCTACTGCAACCTTTGGAGATTCCCACGTGGAAATGGGATTCGATTTCGATGGACTTCGTCATGGGTCTGCCGAGGTCGCCGAGAGGGATGAATGCGATTTGGGTCGTGGTTGATCGTTTGTCTAAGGTCGCGCATTTCATTCCAATGAAGGAGACTTGGAGTCTCGAGGAACTAGTGAATGCTTATCAGCGTGAGATCATTCGACATCATGGGGTTCCTAAAGATATCATCTCCGACCGTGATCCGAGGTTTTGTTCTCAGTTTTGGAAAAAGCTTCAGTTGGCTTTGGGCAGTGAGCTTAAGATGAGTACGGCTTTTCATGCTGCAACTGATGGTCAGACTTAGCGTACGATTCAGACGCTTGAGGACATGTTGCGAGCTTGTGCTTTGGAGTTTCATGTTAGTTGGGAGAAGAGTTTACCGCTTGTGGAGTTCTCCTACAACAACAGTTATCAAGCTAGTATTCAAATGGCTCCGTTTGAGGCACTTTATGGAAGAAAGTGTCGTAGTCCTTTGTGTTGGGACGATTCTAGTGAGGCTGTCGTTCTTGGCCCAGAGTTTGTTCAAGAATCGATTGAGCAACTGAGGTTGATCCGCGAGAAGCTTAAGGCAGCCCAGGATCGACAGAAGACGTATGCAGACTTGCGGCGTAGGCCGATTGAGTTTGAGGTTGGCGATAAGGTTTTTCTTAAGGTTTCGCCGATGAAAGGTGTTAAGAGATTTGGGTTTAGGGGCAAGCTTAGTCCTAAGTACATTGGACCGTATGAGGTGCTCGAGAGAGTTGGCGAGGTAGCCTATAGGTTGGCTTTACCTCCGAATCTGTCGAAGGTTCACGATGTGTTCCATGTGTCGAAGTTGCGTTGTTATCGCAGTGATCCATCTCATGTTCTGTAGGCTGATGTTATCGAGGTTGAGCCTAACCTGACTTATGAGGAACGTCCTGTTCGCATTTTGGAACATCAGGAAAAGAGGTTAAGGAATAAGGTTGTACCTTTGGTTCGGGTTTTGTGGAGGAGTCAAAAGTTTGAGCAAGAGACTTGGGAAACCGAAGCGTCTATGCGAGAGGAGCATCCACATCTTTTCGAGTGAGGTAGTTCTCCTATCAAGTTTCGAGGACGAAACTTCTTTTAGGGGGTTGGGTTGTAACACCCCTAATTTCCATAATATAATTCTCTAATTTTATTTTCCCATATTTTATTATTTTTTCGGGAAAATATCCGTCTCTTGTCTTTTGGGCTCGTTGGTCTCGAAAAACTGTGAAGACCCGTTTCTTCCTTGGGTCTCACGTGTTTCTTGGTGTAGATGGGTAAGTTTTGGGCCTAAACCTAGAATAAACCCATGAGCTTCTCTATATATATGAGGGAAAACCAAACCCTTGTTTTTCTTTTCTCATAATTCTCAAAACCCTAAACCTAATTTCTCTCCTCCTCCTTCCTCCCTTGTGCCGCGCGCCCCTCGCCTAGGGTTTCGTGACGTTCTTCCTTTCTTCCTTCTTCCTTCATCATCTTTCGTGCTTAGATCGATCCTACTTCTTGTATTTATCTATCTTCTTCGTAAGTTTTATGTTTTCGCATAGTTTTATAGTTTTTATATATATAGTTAGTATATTTATTAGATTCGTTATCTTTGGCACGTGGATGATTTCAATGAAGGCGTGGAAGTTGCTCCTGGAGAGGACGTTTATGTCGTTGAAGACGATCTTTAAGATTATTTGCTTAATAAGGTAACTAGGTGTTTTCTTTTAATTGTATTTATGCCAATTGATGTAATTAATATGATTTAATGAATGTTTTGTATGATTAGTACATGTTTGATTGTTTATTATCATGTTAATTATGTTTTCACATGTTTGTATATGTTTTAATGCATTAATTATATGTCGTATGTTGCTTATATGTTTATTATGGTTGTCATGAGCATAATTAGGGTTTCCGAATCAAACCCTAGTGGCGGCATGATAGGCGGCCAAAAGTGCTCTCCAAAGTTATAGCTAAAGCTTGTATAACCTTGATGATGATTCAAGTGTTATAGCTAAAGCTAATACAACTTTGGGTAGTTACTCGAGTTATGGCTGAAACAGGTATAACCTTGGAAATATGAATCCAGGTTATAGCTGAATCTACTATAACATTGAAGTACGAGTCAAGGTTGTAGCTGGGACTAACGTACTCTGAGATTATGGCTCAAGGTTATGGTTGGAACTAGTATACCTTTGAGTTTCGTGTCAAAGTTATAGTTGAGGTAAGTATAACTTCAAGTCGTATATGTTGAAGTTATAGTCGAGGTTATATGGTTAGGGTTATTATAACATTGAATGGTTAATGTTAAAGTTATAGCTGAAGTTACTATAACATCGGTTGCTTATACTTGTTTCATATGTTATATTGTGTTCAACATGTTATGTCCTTGTGTTGCATATATCTTTGGTTACTCTTGTTCATATGATAAGTAGGATGGTCAGTTACACTATCCTATGAGTTGAGTCGGGATGTGGTTCACGCATGTTAGTACAGTCGGTTCTACTGTGCATTGGTTTGTTTGCTAACAATGTGATCGAAGTTCATTACATGAAACTATAGATGAACTAAAAATACAAACATAATGAAGAGGACATTTCTTATGTTCATTTTCTAAAACATATCCTGAGAAGGAGTTCCACCCTAAATTTTTTTCAATCAACCATACACCAACCTAGCCGACGTGATGAACAAAGGATGCCAGCGTAACAAGTACAATTGACTACAAGAATATAATTCCACAAAAAAGATCACATAGACCACAAAAGCTTAGACACGCAAACCCACTTGCGAGCAATGTTGATCAGGTCATCCAACCATTTAAAAGAGGCACAATTCAGTGCACAGAAATCTTTTCCGACTAAGAATATCTTGCTCTTTTAGCCGATGTTGGAATCTAGCTAGCCGTGCTTGTAAACTAACCAACCCAGCTGCCTTTTGTGAGAGCACAAAGCTTAACTGAGACACATAATTGTCGATTAGACTTCCTCAATGATCAACTTCAACCAACCATTTCATTTCCTGTCATGAAACAAATGACAACCAATTCAATCATCCACAATAATAGCAGTCTACCATGCTAATATAGAGTACAACAGAAACTTAGGAAAAATGTTTGTTTAAATCTTTAATGCATTCTCTAAATTCACGTATCACACTACTAAATTTATTGTCAAATAGCAACCACACACTCAGAGAGAATAATACAAGTTGTAACAACAAAGGTCAGATACATTCGTCTACTGCAAACTAAGATCATTCCATTACTTTTGGCATAAGGTTCCACACAGTAAAACTCTTGTGATCTACAAATTTCTCATTGCGATGTCCGAAGGGCTTGACTAGTTTTCACTTTGGTGATTAAGGGAATTTTAACACAATTTACACGGAGGAAAATTTACTTTAGTTACATTATAATGTCGGTCATAACAAGGTATAACCCACCATATTACATTACTACTAGAAAATTCTTTTTCGAAATCTCAATGTATAGAAGTAGAATTAGCCGAACCTGAACGTACTGGAGTGAAAATTTTCCAAGTTGTGGTTCTAAAGCTAGATACAAGTAGCCATCTAATTTAACTTATTATGCAACAAAGAGTATGAGTGTGTACTTCATGGTAGTTTATGACTTCATGCCTTTCTAGATTCAGATTGTATTTGGTCGAAACAAGTGCTTGTATTTCAGTGCATACATGAAATAAGTGTTATGCCTTCTTTTACTCTTTTTAATGCACATAAAACCTTATTTCATGTACATAGAACCTTATTTCTAGCACATATAACCTTATTTCACGCACGTGTAACCTTATTTCATGCACACATGTCACTTATTTCATGCATGTACACGGTTGTTTTATGCACGTATATTGTTTTTTTTATGCATCTACAAGGCTACTTCATACATTCATATGGCTATTGCACCCAGAAATCTTGTCATTCTATTAGGACGGAAAAGGTTTAGGGTTGGATTACGCGGCTCGCTACGCAAAACCTCATAATCCAACCTTAAACCCTTTCCCTTATTAGCGGAACGAGTTAAACTTAAAATTAACGGAAATTAATGTCCTTAACAAACAGTAATTAGTTTCGTAATATAATCAACTAATGGGAACTGAGAAATATTTAATGCACATAGGACCTTATTTCATGCATACATAACCTAATTTCATGCACACATGACCTTATTTCATGCACATATAACCTTATTTCATTTGACAGGATTAAAACTAGGGCAATAATGTCCTAAGATTTAGGACGGCAAAGGGTTTATGATTGGATTAGGCAGACCGCTATGCGGACCCGCCTAATACAGCCCTAAACCCTTTCCCTTATTTTCATTCGAATGGTAACAATACCAAAAGACAACCCTAATGGAAAAGAGTGAACCCTCTTTAGGGGAGGGGATTAAAACTAGGGAGATAGTGTCCTAAAATTTAGGACGGGAAATTGTTTTGGGGTTGGATTAGGCGGCCCGCTACCATGGAGCCGCCTAATCCAACCCTAAACCCTTTACTTTATGATGGGAACGAGATTAAATTTGGGGGAATAGTGTCCTTAAGCATGCGAAAAAAGGATTTAGGGTAGGATTAGCCAACCCCGGCATCAAGACCAAAAGACACTCTAGAGGGACAGAGTGAACCGTTTTGACTTTTGAGGGGTAAAGGATTAGGGTAGGATAAGCCAACTCCGAGGTACATTTTCCAGAAAAGTCATTCAAAAAGGGATTTAAGATAAAAAAAAAAGACGAAACAGCGCACATTTTTACATATTTCATGCATTAACAAGGTTCTTTAACACACATATATCACTTTATCGTGCATCTAAAAGGTTACTTTATGCACTAATAGAGTCATTGCACCCTAAACTCTTACCATCATTACTCGGGGATCAAAAACAAAAAATACAAGGAGTCACTCAAATGGGGATCAAATACAAAAAAAACAAAAAGACGAAACGATGCAAATTTTACATATTTCATGCATGTGTAAGGTTGTTTAATGCACATATATCACTTTTTCATGCATCTATAAGGCTATTCTATGCACTGATAAGGCTATTTAAGCCTAAACCCTTACCATTCATGCTTTTCTAACATAAATCCAATAAACTGACCCAACTCTAGCAATTATTTTCCTACCCATGAATATGAATACTCCCAACGGAAGTTTTTAATGAAACAGTTCCTTTTATCAAAAAATAAAACAAAAGTTACTGCAGTTTGGCTTGTTAATTTTATAAGCTACTAGCTCAAATTTTATCAATCATACACCCACGAGGCCACGAGCTGTCATTCTTTCCTATGAGCTTTCCCCCTCTTTAGATGTGACACAAGTAATTGTCCTAGCATGATCCCTGCTATATTTAGGAAATCTTACAACTTCTAGTTCTAAAATAACAGTCTAAAAGTGTAATCCTCATTTCCCTGTGTTTAGTATCAAACACAGGTATGCAAGGTGAATAAGAGTTTTCGGTGTAGCATATCCTACCAAACTGTATCCAACAATTTTTTCCCTCATGTGAAAGCTAGTTCTGATTTCTTCTTTTATCCTAACTTGGTTGTTTCTTAAAGGTAGAAAAATCTGGTGAATGTTAAATTAATTATAGTACTCTGGTTCTTAATATAGAGAATCACAATGGTGATTGTAAGTCACGATCAAAGTTTTGAGTTTTCTTTACAGTCTAGACTTGACTATAGTTGCTGATGAATATTTAAGTTTTTGTGATCACAGGCCAGTGATAGATTTAATATCAATTCGCAACTTGAGCATCTCCAAGCAAAATATGTTGGGACTGGACATGCTGATATGAATAGATTGTAAGATTTCTTCGTTTAGCATCTCTTCTTTTAGAACTCCAGGGAATGAACTATAAATTATTGAAAAATTGATTTCCAAATCACTAAGAAAACAGTTTGCTAATATATATTGATATAAAGTTTAATTGGATTGTGTAAAATTTCAGAACACAGCTTATGGCAACTGGCAAGTAATTATCGAGGAATACAAGTAAGAATCAAATGACATTTGAAAAGTAGCAAAACAACATAGAGTAGAACAAACCAAGAATGCAACCCTAACTTATATCATTAAAATCGTAAAATTGTGGAATGAAAAAGAAATAGGGAAAACTGGAAATTAGGGTTAATCGCAAGATACAAATTGATGAATCTTAGGAAAAAATACATGAATGAACAAATTAGGGAAAGTATGGAGTATAATCGCCTTTACCCGAATCCGCGGAAATGTGCGGTGGAAGGAGCGAAAACGGTGGTGATTGATAAATTCAACCCTAATTTAAGAAGCGGTTTAACAAGAGTCGAAAACAAGGTGATCAGAGAGGATGATCGGAGAGTGATATGATCGGAGAGGGTGATTGGAGAGGATGATCGGAGAGTGATATGATCGGAAAGGGTGATTAAAGAGGACGATTGCAGAAAGATGATAGAGAAAGAGGAATTGTGAAAGTGATTTGGTTTGGAGGGTCTGATAATTTCGAAAATTTCGGGAAGTTATTTGAGACCAACAATCTTAATCGTCCAATTTCAATTAGATCAAAGGATTGTAAGTGGTTCTCATTATCTTAATGGTTCTCACATGATCCTAAATCTATATATATATATATATATATATATATATATATACATATATATATATATATATACATATATATATATATATATATATATATATATATATATATACATATATATATATATATACATATATATATATATATTGTTAGGTTCATATACCTATTATTAGACTCCTCTAATAGTGAACTAATTAACTTGTTAATTATTTGTTCTTTAGATCTAGTGCATGCATAACAAAATGAAAGATTTATAAGAAAACAATGTCCCTTACATTGTAAATTTCGGTTTATGGGCACAAGTAAGGTCTCCTACCTTCACTTGTTCTTGAGCTATGATGAGTATTAGGACGATCCTCCAAAGACCTCAAGTGTAGAAGTCACTCCTCTTGATTGCACCCAAGATTATCCCTTATCCCCACTAAATAATATTTGCTAGATACTTGTTTAGTAGTTTACCTTAAAATTGATTACTAATACTCATATATTACACTAATAATATTAGTAATCTTTATGAACAAATTGAATCAAAACTCATATTTTGATAGAGAGAAAACTATGAACATGTGTGAGGTTTTGCATGTTGTATTTTTGGAGAGTGTGAGAGAGGTTGAAAAGAGAACAAAAGCTCTTCACTCTTGTGAGTGAGCCGGCCCCTAGGCCTTAATAAGAGCATTTTTATGTTCTCAAAACTTACTTCCCCTATGCTCATCAAAAGAGCAAATTTCTCTTCTCAAAAACTCACTACCCAATGCACATGTTGGAGTGAATTATAAAAGAACAAAAGGCTCCTCTTACCCACTTGATGATGCGGCCCTTTTGCTCTTAATATGGTCCATATTTGTCTTATAATATTTGTCCCACAAATGCTTATAAGTCTTATGTTTAATTATCTCACATAATTAAATATTAATTTGATCATACAACAATTATGACACAAATTAATAAACATATATTCACTCAACTTATTGAGTAATATTTTATCATTATATCAACATATAATGGGTCCCATAATAGCTAGTTAGTTAAATTCACAACCTCTTGTAAATGTAAATAACTAATTACCTCTACCTCGAAACTTTATAAAACCTCAACATAATTTAGTGAATTAACATATTAATCCACTAAATATGATCTTATTTAATCACATTATAATAAGATACATATTTCCTCTCATAAATATAAATTGTTCATATTTAAGGAATTAATCAACTTGTATCAACATACAATTAATTAACTTTATAGATAAGGGCATCATCCTTTAGGTGTGACCTTAAGGGATCAACTGACCACCACCGTCCCACGACAAGAACGTCAAACTCTAGCAAGCCAATCGTTACCGATTAATGTTGATCAATTGACTATATAATTGAATCATCCCTTATGTATTCTTTATATGAGATTTAATTATGATATTAAATCATGTGATCGCACTATTGTTGAGGACACATTTCCCAACAATCTCCCACTTGTCCTCGACAAGTGTGCGTCACCAATTCTCTTGTCCTATTACAATCTCCCACTCAATGTAAGGTGTCTTGCAGGTCGTACTTACATTTGATCATATCTTGAGTGGTTTTCTCGATCTGGAGATTAACTGTCTGACCGGAATTATCTATCATAGATGCTTTCCGAGCGTGGCCACGCATTTCCAGTTAACTACTCCTCGAGTGGCCTTGAGATTTCAAACAACCCTGACAAGGGGTGGACAATTCCTATCGCCCTATTCCCTTCGTTCAGCCACAGTCCATCATAACCCAAAATATACCCAGTTTGACCTCGTTTAAGAAATCGTAGAGTATAAATCAAAGCTAATCAGAACTTGTGCCAACTTGGGCGAATAGTCTCTAGTCAAAAGAATTGACTCATAAGAATACTATAGTAGCTCTTGCCACGACCAGGCTTTATGAATTACCGAACTCTATAAGCGGTCATCGCCGACGATTGTCCCATACAGTCTGCCTATGTGATCGACTAGTCATCCCATATGACTCTATGGCACTTGAACTTGCCATCAATCGCATCACACTCTAGTCACTTCGAGACGTCACCTCATATAAGTAACTAGGGGCCAATACCATGTCAATCCAGTTCACTTTAATGGGGTTCAATTTGTCTCTACAACCCATTCGGATACGACAAAGTAGCGGGTGAGTTAAAACTCAAACGATAAATGTGATTATCACATATGAATAGTCAATACACTATTACTACTTCATATTCTATAATCTTTAGTGTATTATTAACACTAATTAAAATGCAATACAAGCTTGGCAAGTGGATATACCCGATATCCATATATTCCAACTTTATTAATTGCTATTTCCTTGCATTCAATGTCATCTCTTATGACATGAATTTCTCTAAGTATATGTCTAGACTTCATACTAGACCTGAGCTCTTTAACTTGAAAGAAGCTCCCACTGTTATCGCATAACTTGTGATAAAGTCATTTGTTGAGGGATTCACCCTTAATCCCTATGTTGACCATTTTATCACAATTTACTTAGATTCCTTTTGTAGTATTTGCAATGAGCGAAATTTAAAACACCTTTCTTAGTTTCTTTCTCCTTTGTCAATAAGACATCCTAGGATTTCAACAAATCCGTTTTGGTTTGGAAACTAAAGTTTGTGTATCCCATCAGCACCTAACTTAGTTTATCATCCAAACATGTGAACGACTCCTTCCCTAATTCTTCTCAAGAATCTCAAGGATGTTCTATAAGGCTCTCACAAACCATATCATGGGAATTATCTTGTTATTGACTTATTATGCCCTAGGCATATTTTTCATCACAAAGACATGCGTCTGTTGGCATACATAATCGTTCTAATGGCGGAAACATTAGCAATCGATTTCATGTAATCAACAACTTAATGGGTTCAGTGAACGACTATGATTCCATCATAGTAATTCCACTTTCATCATCATGAATAAGCCATTCAACCTTGTTGATGTTACAACAGATACGAAAGATCTTATCCTCATAAGACTCTCAACTCTATGCCAATATACTCTCACATAGATTCGGTAATCTAACGTATATTGCACCCTTTCCTAGTCTCCCAATCACTCTTGCCGGAAGAGAGCATTGGTACATTATTCTCAATAATTAATATGTCATCAACATATAAGACATGGAAAAACAATTCTAGCTCCCACTTAACTTCATGTATATCATGATTCTTCAATCATGTGAATGAAACAATTCACTATAATCACATGAATGAAAAGTATAATCCTTTAATGCTAGCTTAAAACCAACTTGTGATCACTTAAGATAGCTACGCATAATATGATAGGATTCTTAGATCTTCATCTAAGGTTTTGTGTTTCAAACACTTCCTTCTCTAAATTCCCATTTTAGAAAAGCGAATTTTTATTTGCCATTCTTCATGAAATGCGGCAATTCCTAACACTATTGATCTTGATTAACATCTTCATGTAAATCTTATGCATTTGAGTACTCTGGAGCTCTATTTACTTTTGAGGAGACCCGCGCCTTAAAGCAAATCTACTCTAGAGTTACAATTTTTGGATTGTAATGCTTCGGCTCGTATGTAACAAGGTCATGATACTATCACTTTCACAAAGTAATGTTTTAACAATAAGACATGTGCGATAAACTCCCACTGAACTATGCTCTCATACTATCTTCATAGATAATAGTTCAATAACAACTCCCACTCTATAATTCTATTACTTTCACAAAGTAACATTTCAACTATAAGAGATGTTTGTGACGATACAATTTTCTCCCACTCTATCTCTCGTAAATACATCTATCTTCTTGAGAGATAGCCTTGTGAGTCACAAACATATATTTTTGACGGAGTATTAGTGTTTATCTAGACTATGTATTAGCTTTCAAAGGGCCAACCTAACATGGCAGCTAGATAATATACGAGTCTTATCCATGTCATCTGTTTAATAGACTCTCTATTCTAGGTATCTCATGGTTGACCATCCAATTAGAATTACTTGTCCGTTTTGGATTGCAAATTCCCAAAATTGAGTTCATCAACTCAAACCGACTCATATTAGTTTGATCTTATGGGTAGTGACGCTAGGTCATAATCCATCTTTAATAAATCAAATTTATTACTTAGATCTTTGCCACTACGATTAGGTCGTAATGCTTAGAACTTTATTCTATTGGTTCTCTACGTCATTTTAGAAATTTCTCAAATCTCTCAAATGGTTCACCTTTTATTAGATTAAGTAAATATACCCTTATCTACTTGAATCATTGGTAAAAGTGACGAAGTAGTCATAAATTCCCCTTGCGGTGATGCTTATTAGAACACATACATCGGCATGTATTAGTCTCAACAATCACTTGCTTGTGTCCCTTTACCACTAAAGGAAGTGCAAATTATATTGCAAAGGAGATAAGATTCGCATATTCCATATGATTGAAAATCAAATGGTCCAATAATTCTAGTCAACACTAGCGTTTAATGCGTTTCTCATGTACGTAACCAAATTGAAAAATCAAATGTACAAATCATTTGGATTACTAGTTATGAGTCTTTTGGATCGTATTATGTAGATATCTTTACATGAGTTGGAACTGTCTAAAACTTGTGTATCATAAAGATAAGTGACATGGCTCACATCCATGTCTATTTTCAACAAAATACAACAATTGTCTTTGATGACAAAATATAGATCCTTTCATGTCTCACATGGAAATAATGTTTTAGACTAAGTGGGAACATAATAACAATTATGTAAATCATAACTCAAAGCTATTTGCTAAAACAAGCATATAAATTTCTCATGAAGTGGCGGCTACCCGAGCTCCATTTCATTGTCGGCGATCCACATCACCCTTGTTTAGCTTCTCCACATTTCCAAGTCCCACTTGGAGTAATGAATCCAACTTGATATCTTCTAAATACTTGGGGCAAATATGCTTCCATTGGCCCATGACATTTAAATAATGATATTCATGGTAGGATTGGATACCCATCTTGCTTTTGTGGTAGTCTCACTATCAACTTCCAATTCACAATCGGATTTGGGTTTCTTACCTTTCTTTGCTTTTCCTTTATTAATACCAATAATTTGTTCATTTGCAAGGACATTCTTGCTAGAACTCCCACTTAATTTGATATTACTCCTTGTTTCATCAAACAAGGATATCTTGGAATCTGTGAGATTCCCCTCATATGATCCTCTTACCTGAGAGGTAGGCATGAGTATGGAGTGGGAGGTGTAGAAGTAGTAAAAAGACAAAGATTCCCATCTTCACCAATGCTAAAGCGTAGTACTCTAATCGGGTCGTTGATATACGAGAAGCATTTTTCATTGAATGATTGGAGCCATGAATTAACGGTGATTGGTGTAGGAGTATTAGATGAAATTGGAGTTGCCATTGCAATTGTGAAAACAAATTTGACTACAAAATAGGAAATGAAGGAATTAATTATCATCTATCGTTTTAATAATACTCGTAAATTTATCTACAAGTATTGCATTTATATAGTGACCTCCACCCAACTATATAAATGATTCCGAGATCCAAATTCATATCAACTCGGGCACGGTGAGCCGATTCATCCCTTATTAATATAACTCGGTGGATTAACTCTTTAATCGATTCTACTTTTAGAACTCTCGGTCGATAAAAATTACTCTAATTCTCATCTTTAGCCCCGAACACATGCGACTACGGTCAACAATACTTCCGTTGAGCTCAATCCAAATTTCGATGTAATAACTTTTTACTACCCCACTTCGCCAACGTAACAAGGTTTGTATTACGGTGAAGCCGGATTAACTCCCTTGCGAAATTGGTACTTCATGAGTTTCTACTATTTGGTAAGGCTTTATCTCAATTATTATATGTGAGAGGTCTTGTCAATTTATTATCTATCACATTTTAAGTGAACTAAAGCAGTGAACTACGATAATTATAATTGACACGGTCGATGATTCGATATGATATGCATGTGTTGTTATGGCGATTTGGCAATGCATGCAACATATTAAAGAAATGCAAAGCAATAAATAAAATTCCTAGTATGGCCTTCCTAAAATAGAAAATCAAATAATCTATTACATATTCGGAAACCAACTCCTTTGGTCCCTTGAATCTTCAAATGGCACGCCTCCCAAGACACCGTCTTTGTCGGATCACCCTTCCGAATGGCACCGTCTTTGAAGATGCTCCATAATTACAAATAATAATAAAAATACAAAGCTATTCCTATTATACATTTGTAAAATGGAAAAACTACTGAAAATAAAATAAAAGTGATTCGAGATCACATTAAATTACAACCGTATCAATATTCCCTTTCATTACGGGTAATATTGATTAAAACTAAGGCCATACTAAGATAAAAATTACATAATTCAAAATTATATAAATAAAATACATTCAACAATTGAAATATGCAGCATTATAATATGTACCTATCATGCAAAATGATATGCCAAATCGCCCTATTTAACTTATGTCGACATATAACCCGGTTTTCATGGAAATACGTGATAATAACCTTTTAAAATCACTAATTAACACTTAAATCACATCTAAGCTCAAGTTAATTATCCTAACACATTTTAGGACTCAAAATTCAGTCAACACTAAATTTTTGACAATAATTCAACTTGATTTAAGTTTATGCTCATTTTTGACCTTAAAATCATTATTTATATGAAATAAATCCAAATTAATTCATAAAAGTTTCAAAATTTGAATTTTAAATTTTTGAACATTCTGGAATAATTCCATGACCCTCATAATGTCAAAAATATGGTTAAAATTTTCGAATTAAGTTTGAGAAAATATAGTTGCATTTTATCGGTTTTATCTCATAAAATACATAAAGTATCCGAAAATTAAACCAATAATTTTTACAACTTTAGATCTGATTAGTGGGATATTTATGCAACTTAAAATAATTTTCTCAAGCCATGCAATATGTTTTAGCTAATTTTTGCTAAAATAGTCACTATTTATGCCATTTTTACTCAAAAATCCATAAATCATGCTAAAGAAGATATTTAAATCTAGAAATTTACATACTCCCTGTAAATCTTGCATGTGACATCATATTAAAAGATCATGGCTTAATTCGAAATTTAACTAATTTTAACCATTTTACCTCTTTTAATCCATTTTTATCTCATAAAAATCATAAATCATGCAAAATTAATCAAATTAACTCGTCCTTTTACATACAACTTGTAAAATATGCATGTGAGGTCATATAAATTTGCCAAGGTCAGAAACGAAATTTAACTATTTTTAGCATTTTAATTCCCATTTTAGTCATAAAAATGTAATAAAATGACCAAAAATCCTTAAAATGAGCAATAAATTTCCATGAATCATAAAAATGACCCAAAAACACTTTAGGACCAGAATATATAACATGCATGGTGATTTCGTGGCTTATACTTTTAAATCACAAATTTTTAAGTTTTATATGTTAACCTTTTAACTCGGAAAAACAATAACCGATTATGCATGCAACATCCTTATGCTCTGATACCACTTGTTAGGTTCATATACCTATTATTAGACTCCTCTAATAGTGAACTAATTAACTTGTTAATTATTTGTTCTTTAGATCTAGTGCATGCATAACAAAATGAAAGATTTATAAGAAAACAATGTCCCTTACATTGTAAATTTCGGTTTATGGGCACAAGTAAGGTCTCCTACCTTCACTTGTTCTTGAGCTATGATGAGTATTAGGACGATCCTCCAAAGACCTCAAGTGTAGAAGTCACTCCTCTTGATTGCACCCAAGATTATCCCTTATCCCCACTAAATAATATTTGCTAGATACTTGTTTAGTAGTTTACCTTAAAATTGATTACTAATACTCATATATTACACTAATAATATTAGTAATCTTTATGAACAAATTGAATCAAAACTCATATTTTGATAGAGAGAAAACTATGAACATGTGTGAGGTTTTGCATGTTGTATTTTTGGAGAGTGTGAGAGAGGTTGAAAAGAGAACAAAAGCTCTTCACTCTTGTGAGTGAGCCGGCCCCTAGGCCTTAATAAGAGCATTTTTATGTTCTCAAAACTTACTTCCCCTATGCTCATCAAAAGAGCAAATTTCTCTTCTCAAAAACTCACTACCCAATGCACATGTTGGAGTGAATTATAAAAGAACAAAAGGCTCCTCTTACCCACTTGATGATGCGGCCCTTTTGCTCTTAATATGGTCCATATTTGTCTTATAATATTTGTCCCACAAATGCTTATAAGTCTTATGTTTAATTATCTCACATAATTAAATATTAATTTGATCATACAACAATTATGACACAAATTAATAAACATATATTCACTCAACTTATTGAGTAATATTTTATCATTATATCAACATATAATGGGTCCCATAATAGCTAGTTAGTTAAATTCACAACCTCTTGTAAATGTAAATAACTAATTACCTCTACCTCGAAACTTTATAAAACCTCAACATAATTTAGTGAATTAACATATTAATCCACTAAATATGATCTTATTTAATCACATTATAATAAGATACATATTTCCTCTCATAAATATAAATTGTTCATATTTAAGGAATTAATCAACTTGTATCAACATACAATTAATTAACTTTATAGATAAGGGCATCATCCTTTAGGTGTGACCTTAAGGGATCAACTGACCACCACCGTCCCACGACAGTAACGTCAAACTCTAGCAAGCCAATCGTTACCGATTAATGTTGATCAGTTGACTATATAATTGAATCATCCCTTATGTATTCTTTATATGAGATTTAATTATGATATTAAATCATGTGATCGCACTATTGTTGAGGACACATTTCCCAACATATATATATATATATATATATATAGTTAAGAGTGAGAGTGTACCATGCACCATACTCTTGGATGCATGGTGTAGATACCAAGTATCTGTCGAGTCTCCAACAAACACCCGATGATTATCGGAGTACAACATGCTTAGGAATCGCAGCATTTAATCGACAGTTTGTACAACTATACGTTGGAAAACTTAAAACGATTTCGAAAACAAAACTTTTCAAAACTTTTCAAAAGTACCTGGAGTGTTTAATGCATGACGACGGGGTCACAATGACACTAACTAGAGTCAAAACCAACACCGGACCAAAAACCGACTCAAAAACTCAAATCCCGACTCCAACAACGAGTCAAACCGAGTCAAACACAAAAAAAAAAAACTTTTCAAGACTTCTATGTTAAGTATTCCCGGAATGCTTCATGGTCAAGTACAAATCATGTCATCCAAAACATAGGATAAAACAAATCATGATTTCAATTGCGAGATAGTGACAAGACACCTCGATGACCCGCGAAATGGCTCGCGCCTCTTCGAGCAGCCCATGCGGCCACGTCGCTCAAAACGCACACAACTACCCATTTCTCTATAAATACCCACCTTCACACACCATAATACCTTACGTGAGTGTCTGCCCCCTCTTCTCTCCCTTAAAATTTTAGACTCGACTTCTCAAGTGACAAACCGACACGTGTTTTCGACCTACCGATCGAAAACACAAGCCTTACACATTGTTTGGTACCGTCATCGTGCATTAAATCACTTGACTGACCATCTTGACCAACTACACCATCACTAAACTTAAAACACTCTTTTACATTGCTAAAACGGTTTTCAAACCGAGTTTTCCGACCAAATAAGCTGATACACTTTCATCGATTTCTCGTCTCAAGCCTAACATGTAAGTATGAGGGTGTAAAAATTCTATTCTATCATGTTTTTTATCTGTTTTATGACTATAACATGCTAAAACATGACAAACATGATTCAAATATAGGTTAGATGAGCTAAAACCGGATTTTAGGCCGAGACAGGGGCTGCTTGTATAGCAAATAGGCTCGGGCATAAACCCCCTCTCAGGCCTTAATCCAGCCGTGTTTGGTCTCATCTTCCTCTTTAATTCATTTCTTATTTGTAATCGGTTTTTACCATTTCAAATATTTCAAAATATTTTCATGATAAACGTTTAACCATAAAACATTTTCACCCTTGGTTCCTAATACCATGATGGTTTAATCTGTGTTTCGGTGATAATATTTGGTTAATTACATTTTAAAAGGCATTTTAAAACCTTTTATTTCATTTCTTTACATTTCAAAAACAAACATATTAGTCATAAATACGAAATCGTCCTTGGTTCTACATACCATGTCGGATTTTAACCTGAGTACGATGATGAACATTGACTAATTACAAACAAATGAACTTAAGACAATTAGTTCATAATCATTTTTCAAAACTATTCATGTCAAGCTTGCAAAACCGAACCCGACATCGAATATTGTCAATACAATGATGATTATTCAAGTCTTGTTCTTCACATCAATACAAAAGCGGTCTAAACGAACTTTTCAAACCAAGACGGTTTCAAACACCCTCTTTTCAAACCATTTTACAAATGTTTTAATAGTTAGGAGACGTCCCTTCAACCGTCTGCTGACTCGTGCCTAAACAGGCCACTCATTTTCCAATTTTCAAACCACGACAGGCCTGTTTGCATCGCCGGATGGCTCGCGCCTATATAGGCTGCATGATGCAGACCCTGTTTCCTTCTAGCACTTGTGTAAGACGACCCCGACTTCGAATAACCGGAATACAGGACGGATCAGATGACAAATCTGCCCTTTTACATCGTATTTGCAAAATGCCTTACTAAGACAAATGGATCACCTTATGCACTATAAACCTAACTCGGTAAATGGATGTTTAATTTCCGTCTTGCATGCAAATCAACATTAAATCAAACTTGACATCAAATACCTGATACTTAGGTTAAATAACCGACATAGAAAGCTCACATGTTAGGTTCAAACTTGTGGATGCGCATTCATGCATTTACCCATTTAATCAACCTTCGCATTTAACCAACCAAGATCGATCAGTAGAGGCCGCTACCGCGGGCGGGATTGGGTGTCTTATTAAAGGGCTTCCCAATACGTATGTTCACCTCTTACATAGAAACTATAGATAGTGAAGACCTTATCCAGGGCGTACGAGAGTCATTCTATAGATAGGATGCTAAAGAGAGACGACTCCTTATCTTTAGTACCTATGTCAAACACTGCTTTTTGCCTTGGTTGACCTAGGTATAAACTGGATTCGAACGGGTTCCAAGCATCCCACAAATGCTTGGTGGCGACTCCGACCATCTCTTACATCGTTTCGAGACCCTTGCCGAGACGAAACCGACCTATCTAAAATGATCCGGTCGAAAGCATTTTTATTCCGCCGAGCGTGGCTTTCAAAAGACCATTTCTATGTCCACAGATCGGCTGGGCGTCGCAGGTAGCTGTGTCCACAGATTGGCGACTCCGCTGGATAACTAGGACACTTGTGTCTTTGTGATCCCTAGATGGTGAGACTCGAATGAGGTCTTGGTTGAAATGCGTTAATTGATATTACGGTCATAAGTCGGCTTCCTTGTCCGGGCCCACAACCTAACCCATTTCGACCAATTGGCTCGTCTCGTCGGCGTGAGTTTTCTCATCCTCCCGTTTTGAATCCCGATTGAGTCAAGTATACCGTTGACCTTACACATTTCTGTTTTGTCAAAGAGCTTTCATCACCTTCGGGCACGAGGCTAGGGCACCCTCCTTACACATTTTGTTTGGATTGGTATCCCTCTCGAAAATCGGGATTTGATCGGTTGGTGTGTAACCCACCCTTTTAAGCCAAAACCTGTGTCAAGATTATGCATAATATAATGAAACTACGAGTGCTTATGTGTTATGTGATCATAAGTCCTTCCGTGTCATTTCAAACTTTCAAAACACCTTTTTGCGCCGTTATAATGGCTGTTTTAAACCTCGGTCTTTCGCCGACCGTCGCATTTCAAACAACACGCCTTTCTAGGTCGTCGTAATGACGACTTTCAAACCCGATTTTCTACAACCATTTCAAACAACACCCCTTTCTAGGCCGTCGTAATGACGATTTTCAAACTCGGTTTTCTACAACCATTTTAAAAGCACGCCTTTCTAGGCCATCGTAATGACGATTTTTAAACCCGGTTTTCTACATCCATTTCAAAAGCACGCCTTTCTAGGACGTCGTAATGACGATTTTCAAAACCCGATTTTCACAACCATTTCAAAAACACCCTTTTTATGTCGTTATAATCGCCGCGTCAAGACACGGATTTCAACTCGTCTCCCGCCGACACAATGGCTCTTTCAAAACACGAGAAAGGCACACTCCCCTTTTTTGAAACTTTTTCAAATCCCGTGGACCATACACCATCCCCAAGACCTTATCAAACATTTCAAAGCTCGATTTCCAAAACATACAATTTTAAATTTCAAAAACCGTCTTTGGAAACAGTACATTATTTTCAGAGCTGACTCAAACTAAAACTGTCTTTTGAAAACAAACTTAAGATAACTCTTCAACTGATCGACTTCTGAAGATCCTATTCTTTAGGAGCCATCCATAAAGCGACAAACGAATCTTTTTGAAAATCTCAATTTTCGAAAACTCCAGTCCACCATTCCAATTCCGCCTCGTGTCTATTGAGTCAAAGCAAGCGTACTTATGGGTCTTCACTTATGATTCGTCTCACCTCGAGACTCGTTCAACGGCATCACGCCATTACATTGGACGCGAGTCAAAGTCCGGTCAACACCGTCACATTATAAATCGAGTCAGCACCGAGGTACCATACACGGTCGCTCTCGTCTTATTGAGTCTGATCAGTCTTTCCATCTTTTGTGTTGTCTGTGTTTAGTCGTTAAACCGTGTCGGATTGAGATGTAATGTGATCCATCTTTCTGCCTCAGAGACATGGCCCCGTCTTCAACTTCATCCAACAACAACAATGACAACAGAGACGTCACAACTGCTCAGCTAGCCAACCTGCTCACCGCTCTTAAGGTCACCCTGGACCGTGTCGAGACCCGTATCGACACCCTGGAAAATAAGGAAACCGGAGAACACAATATTCCACCTTTGACTGAAATGGAGAAAAGGCTCAAGGTCTTGAAAGAACAGCTCCTAGCCCGTGGTATCAATATCCACCTTGAGAACAATCGAACATTCGAACCCATTGGGAATCAACTACCCGACAACTTTACCTTGACTGATGTACCCAAGTTTAAGGGAGTGGAGGACCCACATAATCACATTCGAGCCTTTAAGGTTTACATGGCCATTAAGGGGGTCAAATAAGAACTCTTCACTCGGATCTTCTAGTCGTCCCTGGAACCAATTACCCGCCAGTGGTACTATTCCCTCGACCCCAAGAACCTTACTACTTGGGATGAAGTCGCCGTTGAATTCGCCAAGCAATATGCCGACAATGTCAAAATCCAAGCTAACACCCGCACTCTCGAGGTCCTGACTCAGAATGATAAGGAAGGGTTCACAGAATTCCTAACCCGTTGGAGGAGGGTAAGCACTCAATTGGTCAGTAACCCGAGTGAATCAACTCTGGAGGAGAAGTTTGTCAACAACCTGTGCCCAGTTTATGTCAACCTGCTGAGATACCAAAACATCAAAACATTCTAGGACCTATAGATCCTCGGGACCCGCATTGAAGACGACCTCCGTAAGGGTGTCCTAGCTAAAACCACCGGTAGAGGATACCAGGATCTACATCAACCGTGTCTTTCCCCTATGGTCAGACAAACAAAATTGATGAGGTCAATTTCCTCGAACCAACCGCAAAGAGAATTAAGCGTCCTCAAAGGGTATTCACAAACTTGGGATCAACCTATGCCACTGTCTTAAAAAGACTCATTGACCAAGGGAAAATACAACCAATTGGGCCCATTCCGGACCCGTCCGAGGCTAAGAAACCCCGTTTCTTGAATCCCAATGCCTACTGCCAGTATCACCAGGGAAAGGGTCATGACATAGAAGCCTGGTTTAAGCTAAAGCACATCATTCCAGATATGATCGAAAAGGGGGAGCTACCTTTACCCCCACCAACCAAACCAAACAAAAAAACAAACCCATTGGGAATCCATGCGATCTCTGATGACGAGCCAACCTTGGATTGCTCGCACCTCATCCTGCCAATTGATGACGGGGTGAATGCCTAGGAGAAGGATATCCCGGACAGGATATTCATATTCAGCACCGCAACCATGCTCACCTTGTTATACCAGGTTGAGGAAGCCATAGCAAGTCTCTCAGAAAGGATTACCCGAGTTGAGGACCCCTACCGCCGGTTGATTTTAAATCCACCAACACCAACACAGCGCCCGGGGGAGGGTCCTCCAAGCACCCAAATATACCCTCACCAGGAAGAATTTCTTCCGCGACCATTCTGGCACGCACCCCATCATAATCAACCCCATAATAATCAACCCCAGAATAATCGAGCCCACAAAAATTACCCCCACAAAAACTTCCCTCACAAAAACTACCCACCGAGGAATACTCCTCCAAGGTACCCTTGCGATCCCGAAATCAATAGTATCTGGAGAGACGACGTGAAATATGTCTACATGGTTCCGGGAAAGGGCAAACAAGCAAGAGAGATCGGTCATCTTACCCGGTCCGGACGCCCCTACCAAAACCCTAACAATTCAACAGTCATCCCGACAATGAATGACCAAGTTATCCCGGACACGGACACCCAACCATGGGTTCCCGAAAACTCGATCCTTAAGCAACTGCAAAAGGCAAAGGCCGAAATTTAAATTTGGCAACTGATTGCTACATCCTTCGAACTTCGGCAGGCTTTGCTACAAGCCTTGGGAAAGCTAACAGTTCCCTCTACCTCATCTCCAGAAGAAGTGGTGGCACATATATCAAGAGATGTCCCCGACCTGAGCAACTCGGTCATCTTCTCTGACAAAGATATCCCTCCATTCGGAGCCAACCATAATCTGGCCTTGTACATCACTGTACAATGCCTCAAGAAGAATGTGCCTATGGTTCTAGTGGATGACGGATCTGCGGTTAATGGCATTCCCCTCAAGACGGCTCGCAAACTGGGTATCAAAGAAGCTGATTTGGTCCCAACTAACCAAGGAGTACGCACATATGACGACACTCGTCGTAAGGTTGCGGGGCTTATCACCTTGACAATTGCAATTGGACCCTTGGAAAGACAAGCCAGTTTTCAGGTGATCGACATCGATGCCTCTTTCAACATGCTTCTGGGATGCCCTTGGATTCACGCCGTCAAGGCCGTCACCTCAACCCTCCATCAGAAAATCAGGGTCCCTTTCAACGGGAAGACAATCACAATTCCCGCTTCCCCGATCAAGGCTAACATGAAGAAGGGAATAGCCTCTCAAGTCATTAAGGAGGACGACAACGAAATGTGGGGATTCCAAGCCGTGAATGCCCAAACCGATGAATCAGCTCCTTTTTGTTGTGACCCATTCTCTAACCTCACAGTCAACCGCATTCTGATGCGCCAAGGATATTTCCCGGGCTTACCCCTCAATCCGCTGAAGAGCGCCTTGCCTCCTATAAAACAGGCCAAAGTCTCCAACATCCCCTTCGGGCTAGACTATGAGCCTACCGATGAAGACATCCAGGAGATTAACCTCCTAATATGGAATCGCAAAAACCACGGAGTCATCCTCCATCCCTACCATTTGACTCTCAATGGATACTTCGTTTTCGAGGGAGAATCAGAGCTCTACAACGGCTTTTCCGAGCCAGTCTATGACTCCGTAGCCAAAGTCAAGCAGCCGGGTGTAGAGGTCTTTCAAGAATGCTACTTCATCCCCGAAAACACCAAAGTTGCGTCGAACAAATCTGAATCGACCCCAAGCCACGACGGACAAGCCGTCAGTCTCCTCTTCGGAGAAGACAATATCAAACGCCTCGGCTATGAGGACATCATTAACATTTCTATAAAGGATAACCAGTTCGATCGCACCGCCTTAATCTCTGATACTGACCCGGAGAAAGCTACACAAGGATGGAGGAAAACTGTCAAGTGGACCGATCGCCAAGGCCGCATCCTAAAGGTCACAACTCGAGGAGGCCCTATGTTCAAAGAGGAAAGTGAAGGAGAGTGAGTCTGAGTCTGAGTCAGAGTCTGTCCTAGCTCCTAGAACTCCTGATGTCCCAGTCAAGGTGATGCGTATCTAAAATATGATGTTTTACACCCTATTTTACACGCATTTTAGAACTCAATTATGTAGTTTATGCTACTATTTTCCCTATTTCCGTCTACTTTCATGTTTTTGTGTATTATTGCAAAAATGTGAAGAATTCAGCGGAAATCGAGCCGAATCCGTCCCCGAGTGCTTGGCATAGGATTTGACATGATTTAGTGACTCGAGAGATGAACTTGGTGCGCATTTCAAGGCCTGAAAGATAGATTTGCGAGAGTTTCAGAAGCGGATTACCAGCTGACTTAGTCTATAGACTGACCTACATGGTCTATAGACTGTCAGAATGCTGAATAGTTTACTGCAGGCTGCTTAAAATGGCTATATCTCAAGTTCTAGAGCAGATAATCAAGTGATTCCAATTGGATGTGAAAGCTTATCCTCTTAGCTTTCCAAGTCCGCGTAGAACGCCTTATTTGACCAAGTAACGATGAAATGGCAGCTATTTTAAGATCGGTGCGCGCTGCAGAATTCGTCAGAATGCATTACTGTACAGCACCCTTGGTCGATCGACTGGTCTCAGTGGTCGATCGACCACTCCACCACTCTGACGCGCAAATTAAAATTAAAATTCCGAAGTCCACTTGTAATTAGGTTTTAAGAATAAGTTACGGGACTTCTCTATAAAAACAAAACATCATTCATCAGTTTGAGGAGGTCTCTCTCGCATGAGAGAAGAACGGTAGATTAGTTTACAATAATTGGATACTTCACATTCATAGCTTTAGCATTCTTAAGAAAGTTCATTCCTTCCGGATCTTGTTTATCCTTCCTTTATTTTTGGTAATTCTTGTTCTTTAATTTACAGTTTACCTTTATTTGCTTCATTTAGTCTAGAAATTGCTAGTTAGATCCTGAAACCTCAATTGCTTTATTGCATTTAATCATGTTTTCCTTATTAGTTTTTATCAAATTCGTTGTTATTATCATTCACATGAGTAGCTAAGTACCCTTTGCTAAGATGTAGGGGAGTTATAGCGTAGATGGCGTAGAATAGGTGACCCCGAATTAGGGCATGGTCGATCGACTGGCTTAACTGGTCGATCGACTATGCCGTGTGGTCGGTCGACTGAGGTAGTTGGTCGATCGACCAGACCCGTGTCTGATTAGCATCGTTTGATTCATTAAGTGCAATATTTAACAACGAGACCGAGAGGAGACTTGTTAGATGCTTAGTTTTGACCAACCCGTAGATCGAGAGATAGGGGAGGGTATTAATTAATGAATTAAGACGACTAAATTGCTAAGATCGAAAGATAAGTAATTTAGGCTTTAGGAATCACTTTTCAGGGCGAGAGCTAGTATTAGTGAGACCTAGGGACTAGTAGCATAGGCCGAAAGGAGCTACTAGTTAACTTGGACCGAGAGGACATGTTATACCCATCCTACATGACTATATTTCGGACTTACCTAGGATTATGTGCCATCATAGCTATAGTGAACCGACCATCTTAGCTCATTTTCATCATTTGTTTACACCTCTGTTGTGTTGCTTATGACTGCCCACGAGATGTCTGTCCTATCCGAGCTTTTCCCTCAAGTCGACTTAATGAACGGTAAGTTTGCTTATGACTCATCTCAATTTAACTGCAATGCAATTGTGAACGAATATGAGGAATTTGACTTGAGTGACTAACCACCTCACCTAGCCAAAGAACTTGACAAACGAGAAGATATGACCCATATCATTAAGGAGACCGAACCTATTAAAGTAGGGCCGATAACACGCCTCAAGAACTTAGGATAGGGACAACCCTTGACCCCTCGGAAAGACAGCAGTTCATCGACCTCCTGCACGAATACAAGGACGTATTCGCTTGGTCCTACAAAGACATGTCTGGGATCGACAAAGAGATTGCAGAACACAAGATACCCATTACACCCAGAGCTAAACCCGTGAAATAAAAGTTGCGCTGAATGCGCCTTGAATGGGCCTTGAAAATTAAGGAAGAAGTGGACAAACAGTTCAAAGCCGGGTTCATCAAAGTGCCCGAATACTCTGACTGGGTGGCCAACATAGTTCTTGTACCTAAGAAAGACGGTAAAATCCGGGTTTGCATCGACTTCCCTCTGCCACATGTAGATATCCTGGTGGATAACACCACCGAGCACGCCCTATTATCATTCATGGACGGGAATGCTGGGTACAACCAGATCAAAATGGCTAAGGAAGACATGCACAAGACTGCACTCACTACACATTGGGGTACATACTGCTAAACTGGCAGGCCCTTCGGTCTAATCAACGGCGGCACAACCTACCAAAGGACCGCCACCACACTCCTACATGATATGATGCACAAGGAGGTGGAGGTATATGTCGATGATAGGATCGTCAAATCAAAAGAATGGGACGGCCACATTAGCGCCCTCCCGAAATTCTTTGCTCGTCTGCGGAAATATAACATGAGACTAAATCCTCAAAAGTGTGCATTCGGGGTCACCTCCGGAAAACTCCTGGGAGACTTCGTCAGCAAGAGGGGCATCGAGATTGATCCTACCAAAATCAAGGCCCTTCAACACATCAGCCGCTTCATAGCCAAGCTCCTTATGATTTGCGAACCAATCTTCAAGAAGCTTCGCGCCTCCGATCAGACCAATTGGAACGACAACTGTCAAAAGGCCTTCGACTGGATAAAGGAAATCCTATCCAAGCCACCTGTCCTCATGCCACCTCAACAAGGAATTCCCTTATCGCTATACCTGACTGTCACCGACACAGCCATAGAAACAATGCTAGCATAAACAGTAAACGACGAAGTGTGGACAGCGGGGGCCCACGGAGGCGCTTGGGAGGAAGAGAACAAGTGTTTGCATTTTTGTTGGAGTCGCCACCAATTTTTATGGCAAATTGGAACCGTTCGAATACCTCGTGCCATGTCAAGACACAAAGTAGAAACATGAACACCAAGCAATCGTTACCCTTAGCATTCTATGTCTAAAATGACTCTCGTGGATGCCAATGAACACGGATGTTCACAGAGATCTGGAGTAAGGGGTTAGGGTACGTATTAGGAAGCTCTTTTGATCGAACACCTAATCCCGCCCGCCTCGATAGCGGCCTCTACTAATGATTAGGGAAAATCGTCTATACTCGATACATCGTCGATTATATGCATGCAATGCAACATCCAAGTTTTAATCCTAGCATGTGAAGATTAGACTAAGTCGGTTAACACATAATTTAATCATACAATTGGGTCGAAGTAGGGATTTATGCTCAATTACATGTGAAAATATACAAATGATACAGGAAATATGATAAATACAATAAAAGAAAATTACAATAATGAAAATTACATTAATTACAATGGATTAGGCGATTTATGTCAAAAATACCTTTAAAACGGATAATTCGGAAAAAAACGAATAAAGGAATAAATTAACGAACAAGTCAGAAGGTGATAATACGAATAATAGTTAATTATACGTAAGCTAATTAAACTAGGTCAGGCAACAACGGAGTTCAGAGACAGAAATCATCCTGGAACAGCGCAGATCTAGCCCCTGGAAGAGGCGCGCATTCTTTCGTCGTCATTTCCAAGGGTGAGTTCTGGCTGTGAAGCCGGAACTGCAAATCGTTAATGTTCGTGGGTTAATTTAATGATTGATTTATAATATTTACTCGGATGGAAGTGATTATCAGGTTAATTACATGTGATTAATGGTCATAAAAGCAATAAACATGGATGAGACGGAATATTACTAATTATTTACATGGAAGAATGATTGATTAGTGACATGGGTGAATGAAATAACCTAAACATGATGAATTAATGACAAATTAATAGCGAACATGCGATGAATATGATAATAAACAGATGAAAATATGTCAAAGGTCGAATTCCAGAAACTCAATATGAACAAATCGAATCCCTACAACCCGGATTGAATTTTATGACGAAAACCCGGAAATATGAGATTATAAGGGATTTAAGTCGGATTTAATGATGAATTATATATATGAATGAATGATAATTAATATACATGTGAGATGATAAGCTATTATGTCAAAGAATCAATGAGAAACAAACGAAACAAATAAAAAGACGAACGAATTACAGAGGACGAAGGAAGAAGAAAGGAAGCAGGAACTGCGGCAGCCTCACGAAGAGACGCAGCAGGAACTGCACTCCTTCGAAGAGGCGCAGCAGTTACTGCATCCTTTCTCGACAGTTTGTCTTCTGGAAATCCGCAAAAAGAGGTTTTAAAGCACGGTTTTAGAAATCGGTTTTAATTGGTATTTTCGACATAAACATTATAATAGTGGATACAAAAAGATAAATAACAATAAATAAAAGGAGAGATTTACACCCTCAGACTTACATGTTTGACGAAACGAGAAGGACTAAGTTATCGATTCGCGATGCTCGACTCGAACTATAATGCAAATATGAAAGTGCCCTCGTAAGAGGAAAACGATTAAGATTAATTAAGTTGATTGATGTGGAGTTGGTCAAATTGGTCGGTCATGCAAACGAGGCTGGTACTCAGAAATATCCGAGCTTACGTGGTCGAATGTTCAAGCACGTAGACGCCAAAAAGTAAGAACAAAGGTCTAGAATGCAAAGGGAGAAGAGAAGGGCGGACACTCGCGTGAGAAATATGAGGAGCGAAGGCTCCTATTTATACTAATCACGTGAAGGAATTAGGGTTTCGGAGAGTCTTTGGAAGTGAATCTCGGAAACATATGAAAAAGATACGAAAATTACGCAGAAAAGGACCTGGGAAGAGGTGCAGCAGCCACTGCGTCTCTTGGAAGAGGCGCAGCACCTGCTCCGTCTATTCCCAAGTGGTTTCCTCCTGCGGAAGAAAGATTTCCGTGTTTGAGTTATAGAAGGACGGAATAATTTGGTTTTCCTTAATATCTTATGTGAATATTACGGGAAATTGTTTACCAAAGATTAAAGATTGTGAAATATTTATAAAATATGGAATAGAAATATCCGGAACATTCTGACTCGGGATTTAACGGTTATCAGAAAATGAAGACGCTTTTAGGCCCGGACTCCAAATGTACTCTAATTACTGCCAAAACGACCGTATCGGCACGTAGATGGCAACTAAGAGGTAGACATTAGTATTTGAGCAATCACTTGATGATAAACTTACGAACTGTCACAAATCGTTCCGCGTACCAAACATGCGGCCCAATCATCACCGGGTGGTTTGCGAGAGGTGCAGAAATGAGGTATCTACAGAGCCCCCACTTTGACTGAGGCTTGGACAAGGCGAAAGTCAAAGTATAGCCAACAGGTCAATCGAAGATTACAACCAGACAACCATGGTGACGTGAGGCGGTTCAAGGGGTCTGAACCAAGGACCTGTCGTCGGGAACATTTTAGAGTCTGTCGACTATCGGGAAGGGTCGTTTAAAGTCCATTAGACTACGTAAGAAGGCTCGCCAGCCATAAGAAGAGACCATACCTGAGACTTCTTTCTCGAGATGCTTCCGGAGTTGCGTAGGAGCATATGAGCTAAGGGTAAGACCTAAAATATATATAAGGATTGTGCTAGGGTATGGGATCCCTAAAGGAAAGCATCGGCGGGAAGGAGGCCCGAATATAGGTTTAAACTAAAGGGTAAATAAGGCTCGAGTGTAGGAACTCTACTGGTCTGGGGAATTGTGGAGAACGACATCTTTATTGCACTCCGAGGAGAAACAAGAAATATTGTGAGTAGCAGGACACAGGCGGGAACTGCTGGGAGAAATCTGTTCGTGTTCAGCTTCAAACAAACTTCGAAAGAAATAGGGGCTGATGTTGATCTCCATGTCTCGAGAGGGAAAGTCTATCCGCTTACTCTCGTTGGGGAACATAATCGGGAATTAATCTCCGTGTCTCGAGAGGGAAAGTCTATCCGCTTACTCTCGTTGGGGAAATATAATGAAGGCGTGTCGAAACACCTGTAAAAGGGGTAAATGCTCGTTGTGACAAGCAAGGTCTTGGAAGCAATAAATATCGTGTAATAGTCTGCTGTTTGGCTTAGAAATGCGGGCCAGAACGAAAGATAATCGGCAAACGGACCAAAAGGATAAAATAGCAACGAGGAAGAGGCGCACCAAAGATGGGCCCACAAATAACGAACTCATAACGAACTTTTGAAAACTCGTATGGAGGGAACACCAGGAAGAGGCGCAGCAAGAGCTGCGTCTCTTGGAATAGGCGCAGCGCCTGCTGCGTCTGTTCCTAAGGGTGTATTTGCTGCGTAAAAACGCGATAAACAGAGGGATTATTTCATTTGTTTCGAAACACAAATCACACAATACTCTCTCAAATCTTAACCATTTCCTCCAAGGTTTGATCCAAAAGCTTGCATTAATCATGACTAATTGAGGTATGTGTCTCATTCTTGCATTAATCTTCTGTATTTGTTCAATTTTGGATCGAAAAAATTAGGGTTTATGACCCAATTAATCGAAAATTTGGGGCTTTTCCCCCAAATGCATTTGCCTTGTCAAATTGGTATTAGAAACGGATACTTGGTAGTATAAGGAACATAACCATGTATTTGTTTCAAATTTTCATTGAGTTTTAAGCGTTTGAGTGAATTTGAGACGGTTTCACAGCTAAACCGTAAATTGCTTCGAAAATAGCCTTAGGATTGCCCATTTGCGATGAAACTTGATATTTGGGATCCTTGGATGATGGGTAAACTTCCTACCATCTCCGAATTTTGGTTTGTGACAGCTTTTTCAGGACACTTTTCTAGGGCATAATCGTTGTTATAACGAAATGCTGCCGAAATATCGACTCGATCCCAAGACTAGGCTTCAAATTAGGTTTGACTTGACCCAAATTACCACATGAGTGATCGGGTTTGTGAGAATATGGCTAAAGATGGCGAGAAAGAGCGATTTTAGGGCTTTCGAAGGCTCGAAAATCCCTTAACCAAGGCTCGTCGTCACGTGACGCGGCCTAAATTTGCTTTAATGTTGCAGGTGATGAGGCTTCTACTTCTGGGAGAGCTCCCATGGAGATAGACGCTGCTGTTGTCGAGGAGGCTTTGGAGCAGGCGTTCACCGCTGCGGTGATGGCTGCTGGGGACGAGGTCCACGAGGAGGAGGCTGTTGAGGAGGAGGAGGCCCCGAGACGGGCCAACGTTGGACGAGGAGGTCGTCAGCTGAGGGGAGCTCCCGTGTGGGCTGAGACCTGGGAGAGTAAGCACCTGCTTTGGGCTACAGAGGGTCACCTGTCCTACAGGACGGTGAAGAGCTTGGTAAATAGGAATTCACTACTCATCACTCATCTTCTTTCGTTTATTTGTTCATATTCCAATTTTCATTCAAAAACTAAAGATAGCTTTTGTTTCAAATCACAATAGGAGGCCGGGAACATCAGGTCGTTCTCGGGTTACACGACAGCGATGGAGTGCTACGAGCGGCTGTCGGCGGAGGAGCGCGCCATGATCGAGCGCGGAGCGTTCGGTGCTTTGGTGCAGGCCTGGAGGGACATCGCGAAGAGGAAGCTGCGGCCTAACCTTACCCTGGTCCGCGCTTTCTTGGACCGATTCTGGGATACGACTTCCACTTTTCACATGCCTTTTGGTGAAGTGGGAGTCACTCTGGAGGACTATGACATGATTTCTGGTCTGCCGTGTGGGTCTGAGGCTGTGGAGTGGCCGGAGACTGCCATGAGGGTTGACTCGGCCGAGGCTAGGAGGTTGATCGGCTGGAACTTATCGCCGAAGGCTGTCACAGTGCCGGGTTTAGTGCCCAGCTCCTACGTTCGAGACTACCTTGCGGGAAAGATTCCGGTGCTGGTGACGATTGACGGGAGAGAGATGGCTCCTCCTCCCTGTACAGCTGAGCAGAGGGCTCGTTTGCAGCTCTGGTGGTTTCTGTCTTCGATTTACCTCGGAGACAAGAGAGAGAGGCTGTCGACGAAGCTTCTTCCCTTCCTTTCTGACCTGAGCTCCCTAGGGCGTTGGTACTGGGTCACTGCTAGTTTTGCGGTCCTCATCCGCTTCATGAGGGCCATGGTTCGTCCGGAGTTGATGGAGAAGTGGACTTCTCCTGGCGCTGTCGGACCTGGACTGCTGTTGGAGGTATGAACCTTCGTTTAGACTAAAATGAATTCCTTTCTTTGTCAAATTACGAAAGATCGTTATTAACTATCTTGCTTCACAGGCGTGGGTGTACTTCTATTTTCCGGGCCTCGCGCCCAAGAGGACTGAGCCGCTGGAGAGAGCCTATCCTATGGTGAGGGATTGGGTGATGTGTAGGACGAAGAGCAAGCATTCTTCTCACGGTGTCTACCAAGGGGACGTGAACGCTCTTCAGCTAGACAGCGTAAGCATCTCACTTATATTCATTTGCTTCTATATTGCTTTTAAACTGATCATAAGAATGATTCCTTGTTTGTCTTATCCCAGTGGGTGCCCAGACCTTGGGCGGAGTACGCTGGAGCGCCACCTTTTGTGGCTGAGGTCCTTCGACCTAGGTGCTCGAGCCGGCTGCTGCTGAGGACGTTGATGGGTCATTTGTGGTACTTGGGCGAGCGCTTGGCTCGTCAGTGCTCCCAGGACGTGTTGACGGTTCCCATCGATCCTCCTAGGACGATGTTCAGGGAGCCTTATGAGGCTGAGAGAGAGGCTGACTTGGCTGGCGTTGGTGGTGACGCCCTTCTTCTTCCTGGCGAGGACTACTCGGCGTTCCACTACGGAAGGTTGGCGTACTGGCCGGTAGTGGTGAGCATCTTTACTCTTCTTCTTTACTTGATTTTTGATAATTATGATGAAAGATCATCGATTAATGAGAAATATTTGGCTTTGTAGGAGGTTGAGGCGGCGGGCATCGAGCCCCCAGAGTACCCTGAGACCCTCGAGTACACTGACGCGACCGGGAGGACGACGATCTCCGAGCTGCGTGACTTTGAGGTGGCTATGACGGATGCTGGCCTGGACGACTGGCAGCATCTGATTCGGAGGGTGAGCCTCTAATTTTGCATAATTTTTGTATAGGAACAGATTTGATTGAGTTTGTTCAGTTATTGAGAACTTCTTTTTATGAAAATGCAGGTTGCGCCGTCTCGGTTCGTGGCGTTATGGAGGGTGGTCAACCGGCTGCGAGCTACTGCCGTCGAGGCACTTGTCGGCGGTCGAGGCCGTTAGGTATGAACCTTGTGCCTGTTCCATTTTCAATTTTGATTTTCCAACTTTTTTTGTAATTGCTTGAAATGATTGACATGAGCCAATTTTGTTCTTTTACATGGGGACCGCGAGCTGGAGCGAGAGTTGGCTCAGTCTCGGGAGGAGACAGCTCGCTTGTTGAGGGAGCTCGAGGTTCGAGACGCCGAGATTGCTGCTCTTGCGGCAAGAGTTGCAGAGCTGGAGGGCGACCAGCAGTAGCTTTGTGTAGTTTTTGTTTGTTTGTTGGCCGTATTTTGCACATTTGTACATTTTGGACCTACATTTTGAACATTCCGGACTTCGTTTGGGGCTCGAGCCCCAAGTTTGTTGTACATTTCCTTTTTTGGTTGTATATAAGATGGCTTGAGTGCCTTTGCTGCTGGGTTGTGTTGCTTGTATCTGCAGGTTAGCTTTGAACAGGTTTGGTAGATGACGGTTTACGCCGTCATGCTGCCGAAATTTACATAGAAATCACGCAAAACATACATTTGTATATACACGTGGCCTTAATTAGCGCAAAACGACTGACTCAAAAGCACGCAAAAATGCAAAAATTTTGCCGGAAGTGACCGGACGGTAGGGAGGGTTACTCCTAAAAAAAGAAATGAAAGAAATATAATGAAATAAATATATAAATTTTGGAATGAATTATAATGAAAAATATTTCCTAAAATGAATATGTAAAAGTGTGATAAAATGACGAAAATGTCGATGTCGTCTCGAGATGCGTGCCCGCGGAATTAGGAAACACGAAATATAGTAACTTCCACGTATTTACCAAAATAATAACCCGTAGGAATAGGAAATTATTCGTCGAGGAATTAGGAAAGATCCAACACGGAAAATCACAGAAATCAAGCTGAGGAAGAGGCGCAACATGAACTGCGTCCCTTTGAAGAGGCGCAGCAGGTACTGCGCCTGTTCCCAGGTGGTTCCGTTCTGGCAGATTTTTGGAAACAGATTTTAAGTATAAATAGAGATGTCGATAGAGCTTTTATTCACACAATTCTTCCGTCTCTTCTTCGTCTTATTACATAAAGTTCTCAAAATAATCTCTCATCATGAATACTTTGGAGATTCACCTGAAAGAATGGACCAACGAGTTTTCAAACATGGAGAAATATGATATGGGCGCCTCTAATCTTGGATCATTATTGAGTTTGAAGCTTATCAAGGTTGTCAAACCATTCTTGGATGCTTGTCTTGATTATTGGGACCCGAATTACCATGTTTTTGCGTTCCCTGGAGGCGATATTTGCCCATTTCCTGAAGAAATTGCTGCGATTGGTGGGTGGGACCCTAAACACTTGCCTACCATTCCTTCTACTTCTCAAGGGTATAAAAGCAAATTTAGAGACTTGCTTGGGTTGACTAGACTCGAGGTGGACCGTCTAGTGACCTCGAAGGGAGTGCGAATGTTGGACTTCATGACCGATTTATTAATAAGGCCGACCCCACCGTTTCTTATGTTGCTAGGCGAAGGGCATTTGGGTTTTGCTTGTTGCATGTGTATGTCTTCCAAGGGCATGTTGATGAAGACTTGAGAGGTGATCCCCGTCTTCTGGGCCTTGTTGAGCAAATGGAGCTGCGCAGGAGCCCAGCTTGCTTATGTCTAGGAGAGATCCTGTTGGGCTTGGATAATAGAAAAGCCAACCGCGACCTACCGTATTTGGGAAGTCCCGTCATTCTGCAGGTAAAAGAACGCTTATTTTTCTTTTTCTTCTTTTTTTTTCTTTCGGTTTTTTTTTTTTTATTCCTTTTTTTTTATGTCTAATACATGCGTTTGGTAGGTTTGGCTTATGGAACGGCTTCGATTGATCCAGCCCCCAGTTCACGTTCCTTCTTATCATGCTCGTTCAATTGCAATGAGGACCAGGATTTACATGGCGGACTTCACCCGAGTCTGCAATTATTGGGAGAACAAACTTAAGAGTGATGATGGCCCTTTGATTAAGTGGATTGTACCGTGGTGGCACCTCAAATCTGTCACTGGAGTGTCTTCTTTGGATCCTACCCGATCTGTGCGCATTCCTGGCTTGGAATTCATGGTGTGCATCTTCCCGGAAAGGCTGATGAGACATGTTGGACTAAAACAGACGATCCCAAAGCTTGATACCGTTCCGCAGACCGCCGTGGCGCTTACTACAGAGAGCCGAAGGGAGTGGGCCATTAAATGGGCCCAAAGAAATGTATGGTTCTTGAACTCTTCTGCTAATGCCTTATGGGTGTCGGATTCTTATCTGCGATGGAGGAAAGCTACTACTCCGGAAGAGCGCGAGAGATTGAGGAAGCGCGAGCCCGTCGACTACAAGGTGCGTGAGGTGGAAAAAGAGAAGGAGAAACCTCTGACCGAGGGAGAGGAGGAAGCCGGGTTTCGATTCGTTCATCCTTCGAAGAAACAGAAGACCTCTCCTGTCGTGGAGATGGTGATTGGCAAGAATGGTAAGGCGAGGCCTCGAGAAAGACCGTTGGTGATTAGGTCCGAAGTGCCGCAAGAGCGTCCGGCTCGAGGTCGTGACAAGAAATATGACAAAAATGACAAGGGCAAAGGGAGGATGGAAGAATAGCCCGAGTCTTTATTTATTATTTATTATTATTATTATTGTTGTAATAAAGAGGTGGGGTTTTTAGAATCCTAGCCTATTTTTATTTTTATTATGTAGCGTACTATTACTAGAAAATGAATGAAATAAAAAAGGTTAAATGGTTATGAAACCGTTGTGATTTTCTATTTATTATTCTTGTCGAATTCCAAATGCAATGCAAATGTCCTTCTATTTACATTTTAAAATAATGGGTTGTATCCTGTGAAGGATTGCCTACGTATTCATTAAAAATGAAATCAAACCCTTGCGCGTAGTTCGAGTAAATGTAAAAGAATAATTGTTCAAAGCAAGAGCTTGTAATGAACTTAGAAAATAAGCATGAGCTTTTGCTTACTCTGAAGGTTCAAATTTAGTTTATTTGATGATATGAGGATGACAAAATTGTCAAAATGCAAGAGCATAGTGACATTAGCTTATTTCAGCTTGGCCAGGGGCCGTTTATTCAGTGCCACAAGAGCGACACGTGAGGTTACGCGAGGCGCGTTTTTTGTTCTTATTCTAGGCATAGTACCGTTTTAGTTGGTCAAGGTTTGTTGGGTTGGAAAACTCATTCCCGTCTAGGTCTGTGATTCTAACCTCACCCCCTGGAAGTATGGACTTGACTAGAAATGGTCCGGCCCAATTGGGTTTGAATTTTCCCCGTGGGTCAACAGGTAAAAGAGCTCTAACCGATTTGAGTACTAAGTCTCCTTCCTTGATGTTTCTTGGCTTAACCCTTTTGTTGAAAGCTCGTTTGATGCGTGCTTGATATGTTTGAACATTATGCAAGGCGTGTAGCCTACGTTCATCCAGGAGTTCTTCATATCTATCCCTTTTCCAATCGGCTTCTGGGATTTGACTTTCGAGTAAAATACGCAAGGATGGTATCTCTAGCTCGACTGGTTGTACAGCTTCCATGCCGTAGGGCAAATAGAAAGGTGTGGCTCCAGTGGGCATCCTAACAGATGTACGATATCCCCACAAAGCAAAGGGTATCTTACTTGGCCAGTCTCGAGAGTTGTCAATCATTTTATTGAGAATTGTGACAACGTTCTTGTTTGCTGCCTCTACCGCGCCGTTAGTCTGTGGTCTATAGGGCGAAGAGTGGTGATGCCTAATTTTGTACTTGGCTAGCAACTGCTCAGTCTCAGCTTGGAAATGTGATCCATTATCACTAATGATCTCATGTGGGCAACCATATCGACAGATGATGTTGTTTTGTATGAACTTTGCCACATTTTTAGCCGTGGGACTAGTGTAGGAAGCCGCTTCTACCCATTTGGTGAAATAGTCGATCGCTACTCGGATGAAACAGTGACCTCCTGTTTCGGCTGGGGTTATCTTCCCGATTATGTCAATTCCCCAGGCAGAAAATGGCCAAGGAGATGTCATCGTATAGAGCAATGAAGGAGGGACGTGTTGTACATTCCCGAAGATTTGGCAATTGTGGCAATGTCTTACGTATTTGATGCAATCGGATTCCATTGTGGTCCAGTAATACCCCAAACGTGTGATCTTCTTTACCATCATGGGCCCAATCATGTGAGGACCGCATTCTCCATCGTGGACTTCTTCCATCACTTTCCGCGCCTGTGAATGATCAAGGCAACGTAGGATTACACCAAGAGGTGTTCTTTTGTATAACTCTCATTGCATGAGAACGTATTGGGAAGCTGGTAGGCGTATAGCACGTTGTCCACTTTTGTCCATATCGGGTGGATAGGTACCATTGAGCTTGAAATTTAGGATTGCTTGGAACCAGGGTTCCTGCATGATTTCCTCTTCATTGGTGATTTGGTGTATATAAGCTGGCTCTGACCGTCGTACGATGCATAAAGGCATTTCCACCATGTCATCCGGCATATTAATCAAAGATGCGAGTTTTGCAAGAGCATCTGCAAATTGATTTTCTTCCCGAGGTAGGTGTAGATATGTCACAGGATCAAAGAATTGGGCAACTTGGTCTATTCTGGCTTGATAAGGTGCTAAGCTTTCGCTTCGAATTTTCCAAGATCCCGTAACTTGATTGATGATCAGGGATGAATCCCCGTGTACTCTGAGGTTCTTAATGCCTAAGCTCACTGCCGCCTGTAGTCCAATGAGACAAGCTTCGTATTCTGCAGCGTTATTTGTCACCTCGAAGTCGAGTTTGACAGAGATTGGTGTATGCTCGCCGTCAGGAGAAATGAGCAACACTCCTATTCCAAATCCTCTTAAGTTTGACGCTCCATCAAAGTAAAGATCCCAGGAGTCTACATTAGTTTGGAGTATGTCCTCGTCTGGAAATGACCAAGTATCTATTGTTTGTGCATCGTCGATGGGATTCTCTGCAAAGAATTCGGCAACGGCGCGACCTTTTATAACTTTTAGAGGTACGTATTTGAGATCGAATTCTGAGAGCATCAAAGTCTATCTTGCTAGGCGACCGTTGAGGACGGGTTTCTCGAAGAGGTATTTGACTGGATCCATTTTGGAGTATATTTTGACGGAGTAGCAAAGCATGTAATGGCGTAGCTTCTTCGTTGCCCACACAAGAGCGAGGCATGTCTTTTCGAGTTGTGAGTATTTGCACTCGTACTCCAAGAACTTCTTACTAAGGTAGTAGATAGCCCTTTCTTCACTTCCTATGGTTTGAGCTAGCATGGCACCCATAGCTGTTTCGGTTACTGTGAGATATAAACCAAGAGATTGATCTCGTTGAGGTGGCATGAGCACTGGTGGTTTAGCCAATATCTCTTTGATTCGGTCAAATGCCTTTTGACAATCATCATTCCACATGGTGTGGTCTGTTTTCTTGAGCTTCTTGAAGATAGGCTCACAAATTATGGTGAGTTTCGATATGAATCGACTTATATATTGCACTTTTCCCAGGAATCCTCTGACTTCTTTTTCTGTTTGAGGTTGTGGCATTTCGATCAGAGCCTTGATCTTGGAAGAGTCTATCTCTATACCTCGTTGGCTAACGACGTATCCCAGGAGTTTGCCAGACGTTACTCCGAATGTGCATTTCTGAGGATTGAGCCTCATGTTGTACTTTCGTAGCCTTGCGAAAAATTTGCGAAGGTTCGCAATATGCCCCTCTCTATCTTTGGATTTGACAATCATGCCGTCTACGTATACCTCAACTTCTTTGTGCATCATATCATGTAAGAGTGTAGTTGCGGTGCGTTAATATGTAGCTCCGGCGTTGATCAATCCAAATGGCATGACCGTATAGCAATAGGTTCCCCATTAAGTGATAAAGGCGGTCTTATGCATGTCTTCTATGGCCATCTTGATTTGGTTATAACCCGCATATCCATCCATGAAGGATAGTAATGCGTGGTCTGCAGTATTGTCCACCAATATGTCGATGTGTGGTAGAGGGAAGTCATCTTTAGGACTTGCTTTGTTTAAGTCCCTAAAATCAACACAAACGCGGATTCTCCCATCCTTTTTGGGTACAGGTACTATGTTGGCTACCCAGTCAGAATACTCGGAAACTTTGATGAACCCGGCTTTGAATTTCATATCAACTTCTTCCTTAATCTTGAGAGCCCATTCGGTTCTCATTCGTCGAAGCCTCTGTTTTACAGGTTTGAAACCTGGCTTAATCGGGATTCTATGTTCGGCGATGTCCCTGTCGATCCCTGGCATGTCTTTGTAGGACCAAGCGAAAACGTCTTTGAACTCGTTTAGGAGGTCTATGAAATCGGCCCTTTCGGTAGAGCTCAAGGTAGTCCCTATCCTAAGTTCTTGGGGTTCTAGTTAGGTTCCTACATTGATGGGTTCGGTGTCCTCTATTACTGGTCCCCTTCCCCTTCCTGTAGTATTTCTTTGGCTACGTAGGGAGGTATTTTGATTGAGTCTGGGTCTTGGTCATCCTCAGTATCATCGTAAACAGAATTGCACTCAAGATAACACAAAGAGTAAGCAGAACCTGATTTATTCATATTAAAGTTTGAGAAAAGTTGAAACAAAGAAGCCATCTGATCTGTGGTCAGTGGCGGCAAAGGGACAGTGGTTGGGATATTTCCCGAACTACTGTGACTACTCGAGGCTAAGCTAGGAGAAACAAAGGGAATGGGGATGATGACAGGAGGAGATTCTCTAGTGACTTCTCTAGACTCCGACTCTGACTCAAACTCATCGTCTTCTGGTTCTCCTTTGAACATCTCTCCTTCTCCAGTGGTGAGCTTGAAGAGTCTTCCTTGATTGTTGGTCCACTTGATTGACTTTCTCCATCCTTTCTGCTGACTCGCGTTAGTTTCTGTGATTAACGCGGTGGGGTTGAAGCGATCATCTTGAAGTATCATGGTAATGATCTCATCCTGCGCGGCTCTAACGAATCGATCTTCTCCGAACAATAGGCTAACAGCTTGTTCGTCTAAGCAAGGTGCTTGACGGGTTTTGACGGTAGGAACCGTTTCTGGAGGGATGAAGTAGCAATCGTTAAAGATCTCGATTCCGGCTAGCTTCCTCTCGAGATAATGCCAAGGCTCGGGAAATCCGTGAAAGAGTTCTAGACTTCCTTCTTTAACAAAGTACCCATTTAGGGTAGGGAGATAGGGTCGCATTTGGACTCCTACATGCTTACGGTTTTGAACTTGAGCGAGCATCTCGAGAAGCTCCTCTTTAGTGGGTTTGTACCCTAGTCCAAGTGGTATCCTTTTTTAGTTGCCTTCCTTGTATGGTGCGAAGGTGTTTCTTCGAATACGGTTCAAAGGCATTCCAGGGAAGTATCCCTGGGATTTGAGTATGCGGTTGACCACCAAGTTGGAGTAGGGATCATAGTAAAGTGTGCCAATTCGCTTTCTATGACACTTATGTTTTAGAAGCCCCCAAGTTCATATACGGGATCTGCAAGGACTTGATTGTTCGACTTCTTTTCGATTATTGCTTTGATGGGTGACGAAGTGATCGTCACCACTTTGCCATTTAGTGGGATCTTGATCTTTTGATGAAGGGTGGATGTCACTGCTTTGGAAGCATGAATCCAAGGTCTTCCTAGGAGTATGTTGAAGGAAGCTTCAATGTCCACTATTTGGAAGTTAACCTTTCGCTCAATTGTCCTTGTGGCTATGGTTAGGTTAGCAAGTCCTACCACCTTTCGTCGTGTACCATCATATGCGCGAACACCTTGATTGGTAGGGGTCCAATCCGACTCTTTCATGCCTAATTTGTATGCCGTTTTGAGGGGTATGACGTTGACCGCATAGCCATCATCTACCAAGGTCATTGGCACATTTTTCTTTAGACAAATGACAGTGATGTAAAGAGCTAAGTTGTGACTAGCGCCAAAAGGTGGCAAATCTTCGTCTGAGAAAGTAATAGGATTACTTAGCTTCGGTGATTCTTGGAAGACCAAGTTGACTACATCTTCGGGTGTCGAGTTATGTGCTACATTTAGTTTGGCCAAAGCTTGCAGTAAAGCTTGGCGATGTGGGAATGAGCTTGCTACTAATTGCCAGACTGAAAGATCAGCCTTTGTCTTCTGTAATTGCTTGAGCAAATGGTCAGTAGAGTCATCTTCGTTATCATTTGGTGTGACAACGTTGGTTGGACCATTTTGAGTAGTGTTTTGATATGGACGTCCCGAACGAGTTAGGTGGTCCACATCTTGGTCTTCACCATTTTGGACTATTTCCTTGACTAGGGAGTTTTCGATGAGGTACTCGTCTTCATCATCATCGGCCCAAACTCTATTGATTGTAGCTAGTTCCCTCATTCTCATGATTTCATCTTCTAGTCGTATGATTTGGTCGACTAGTTTATCAACCACGGCGACTATTCCTTGCATAGTAGCGTTTTGGAGAAGATTAGTGGCACATGCTCCTTGGGTGTTGCGTTGGGATCACGTAAAGTTGTCACCACATTTTCTAATTCCTAAACTTGTCTATCCACACTCTTTGCCCATGTGATGAAGTCGGAAATGGTAGGGGAGATAGTAGAATAGAACCTTTCATTCTCGATTGCATGGATTTCATCTTCAATTGGAGAAATGAGGTGTGAACAATCTAATGTAGATTCGTCACTTGTAATCACTAGAACTCCAAGAGGATTCTGAGTGTTGTTGGGTTTACCTCCCGGCGGTATTGGTAGTCGACCATCTTCAATCATGTCTTGAAGCACATTTTTCAATTTGTAGCATTTTTCTGTGTCATGCCCCTTACCCCTATGGTATTCACAGTACGAGTTCTCATCCCAGAACTTGGATTTCTTTTCAGGTTCAGGAGTAGGTCCTATGGGTTGGAGTTTGCCTTGCTTCATTAACCTTTTAACAGCGTTGGAGTAAGTATCCCCAAGGTTTGTTAATTTCCTTGGTGGGGTACTTTTCTTGGATTGCTCGAGAAGGTTAACTTCATCAGTCTTGCTAGTAGAGTCGTAAGAACGACTTGTTGAGCCTTGATATCCTCGACCTACCGTTTTGGACAAGAGCCCTTTACGGATGTCATCTTCAATCCATGTCTCTAGTACGGTTAAGTCCTTGAAAGTTTTGATGTTTTGATATCTCAAATGGTTGGCATAAATGGGTTTGAGATTGTCCACGAACTTCTCCACAAGGGTAGCCTCATCCGGGCGTTCAACTAGTTGGGTACTAGTCTTCCTCCACCTACTTAGGAAGTCGGTGAATCCTTCTTTGTCATTTTGGGTATGAACCTCTAGAGTGCGCATGTTAACTTGGATCTCGGCATTATCCGCATATTGTTTGGCAAACTCGATCGTGGCATCTTCCCAAGTAGCGATCTTCTTGTGTTCTAAAGAGTAGAACCATTGCTTTGGGATGGTGTCAAGAGATGAAGGAAATATCCTTAAAACCAACTCGGGTTTGATACCTTTGATAGACATGTAATCCTTGAAGGCACGGATGTGGTTCAGAGGGTTTTTGTGCCCCTTGAATTTAGGGATATCCATCATATTGAAGTTGGTTGGCAATTTTGAGTTGACGGCCTCATACTTATGATTATTCTCCCTATAAATGTCATCGCCTTTAAGATACATCAATTGCTCCTCTAAGTATTGGAGTCTTTTCTCAGCTACAGTCATTCCCATAAGAGGATTTTCGTCCTTGGATTCGCTCGCGAAGTCACCCACTACTTTACTTTCGTGAGGAGGCAATCTCCCCTCTACGGCATAGATCCGGCCCTCGATGGTGTCAAGGCGATCATACACTTGGTCTTGAGTAACTTGGATTTGAGCTAGTGCGGCTAGGATTCGATCATTACCATCTTGAAGTTGGTGGAGGTTTGTTTCGCTGGTTCCAGGCATCTTGAAAACTGGATAAGAGACCGATGACGAATCAAAACACGATCGACCATTCTAACACACTTGCTAAAAGAAGAAATGTTTTGACTCGTGAAGTGGGTGTGTGCCACTCGTGTTGAGTGAGCTTTGAAGAAAGGACAAAATTTTGAAAAATGTGTATCCTAGTCAACTATAGTGTAGTTGTAGGAGTGGACTCGAAGTGAGGTTTTGAAATGGGCTTGTGGCCCGAATTTTGACTCGACAAACGGACAGAGTTTCGACAGGGTTTTGCACTAATCCAATGGCCTTTTTCGAAATTTTGATTAAAAAAAGGGTTTTGATTTTTGCAAAAATTGTCATGGTTTTGTAGATACCTCATTTCTGCACCTCTCGCAAACCACCCGGTGATAATTGGGCCGCATGTTTGGTACGTGGAACGATTTGTGACAATTCATAAGTTTATCCTCGAGTGATTGCTCAAATATTAATGTCTACCTTTTAGTTGTCATCTACGTGCCGATACGGTCGTTTTGACAGTAAATAGAGTACATTTGGAGTCCGAGCCTAAAACCGTCTCCATTTTCTGATAATCGTTCAATCCCGAGTCGGAATGTTCTGGAATGTTCCGGATGTTTCTATTCCATATTTCATAAATATTTCACAATCTTAATCTTTTGGCAAACAATTTCCCGTAATATTCATATAAAGTATTAAGGAAAACCAAATTATTCCGTCCTTCCATAACTCAAACACAGAAATCTTTCTTCCGCAGGAGGAAACCACTTGGGAACAGACGCAGCAGGTGCTGCGCCTCTTCCAAGAGACGCGGTGCTTGCTGCGCCTCTTCCCAGGTCCTTTTCTGCGTATTTTTCGTATCTTTTTCATATCTTTCCGAGATTCACTTCCAAAGAGTCTCCGAAACCCTATTTCCTCCACGTGATTAGTATAAATAGGAGCCTTCGCTCCTCATATTTCTCACGCGAGTGTCCGCCCTTCTCTTCTCCCTTTGCATTCTAGACTTTTGTTCTTACTTTTTGGCGCCTACGTGCTTGATCTTTCAACCACATAAACTCGGATCCTTCTGAGTACCAGCCTCGTTTGCATGACCGACCAACTTGACCAACTACACATCAATCAACTTAATTAATCTAATCGTTTTCCTCTTACGAGGGCACTTTTTGTGCATTCGCGTCGAGCATCACTAATCGATATCTTAGTCCTTCTCGTCAACATGTAAGTCTGAGGGTGTAAATCTCTCTTTTATTTATTGTATTTTAATTATTGTATCACAATTGTAAGGTTTATGTCGAAAATACCTCTTAAAACCGATTTCTAAACCGTGCTTTAAAACCTCTTTTTTTACGGATTTCCAGAAGACTAACCGTCGAGAAAGGACGCAGCAACTGCTGCGCCTCTTCGAAGGAACGCAGTACCTGCTGCGCCTCTTCATGAGGCTGCCGCAGTTCCTGCTTCCTTTCTTCTTCCTTCGTCCTCTGTAATTCGTCAAATTCTTATTTGTTTATTCGTTTGATTGTTAATTATTCGTTATAATAGTCATATATTTCACATGTATGTTATTCATCATCATTAACACGTTTAATTCATCATTAAATCCGACTTAAATCCCTTATAATCTCATATTTGCGGGTTTTCGTCATTAAATTCAATCCGGGTTGTAGAAATTCGATTTGTTCATATTGAGTTTCTGGAATTCGTCTTTGATATATTTTAATCTGTCTTTTGTCACATTCACAGCATGTTCATCATTAATTCGTTATTAATTTGTCATATTTAGCCTATTTTGTTCACCCATGTCACTAATCAATTATTAATCATGTAGTTAACCCGCCTTATCTCCGTCTTATCCATGTTTTATTGTTTTATGACCCCTCAATCACATGTAATTAACCTATTAATCACTTCCATCCGAGTAAATAAATTAATCCATCGTCAAATCCATCAATGAGTATTAACAACACGCAATTCCGGCTTCACAACCAGAATTATCACGTATAATTAACTATTAATCGTATTATCACCTTATGATCTGTTCGTAATTTTATTCTTTTATTCTTTTTTCTCAAAACATCCGTTTTAAAGGTATTTTCGACATAAATCGCCTAATCCAATGTAATTATTGTAATTCTTTTATTGTAATTTTCTTTTGTTGTATTTATCATTATTTCCTGTATCATTTGAATGTTCTTACATGCAATTGAGCATTAAATCCTACTTCGACCTTAATTGTATGCTAAATTGATTGTTCACCGACTTAGTATTAATTCTCACATGCTAGGATTAAAACTTGGATGTTGCATTGCATGCATACAATCGACGATATATCGAGTGCGAATAACTTCCCTAATCATTAGTAGAGGCCGCTATCGAGGCGGGCGGGATTAGGTGTTCGATCAAAAGAGCTTCCTAATACGTACCCTCACCCCTTACTCCAGATCTCCGTGAACACCCGTGTTCATTGGCATCCACGAGAGTCATTCTAGACATAGAATGCTAAAGGTAACGATTGCTTAGTGTTCATGTCTCTACTTTGTGTCTTGACATGACGCGAGGTATTCGAACGGTTCCAATTTCCCATAAAAATTGGTGGCGACTCCAACAAAAATACAAACGCTTGTTTCTCCTCTCTCCCAAGCGCCCCCGTGGGCCCCCCGCTGTCCACAGTTTGGCGACTCCGTTGGGGATAATACACTTACGTGTAGCTAAGGGTGAAACTTGAACAAGGTTAGGGAATAGTTTGTACAAGACAATTGTCGGTTCTCATAACTCGGTCTTCCTAGACCGTTTTATTCTGCCTTCCTAGGCCCAACCCAACCTATTGGACCAATCGTCCCGTCTAAACGGTCCTAATTCCTATTTGGGCCTAAGGATGGATAGCGATTGACGTCATCCATACCATGATGCTTACTCTTCTTTGTGTCAAGGGCCTTCACTACTTGAGGAAATGGACTAGGAATCGGCCTTACTCTTGTTTGGTACGAGCCTCTCCACAGACTTCGGGTTTGATGGTTCGGTATGGCAACCCACCCTTTAAACCAAAACCCTCTTAAATGCACTCAGCATCCCGTTATAATGCTTGTATAAAAGCTTGTACATTACATGATCACCATTTTCTAAACAAAACCATGACGATTTTTTCAAAAATCAAAACCCCTTTTCTTAATCAAAATTTCGAAATAGGTCATTTGATTAGCGCAAAATCCAGTCGAAACTCTGTCCGTTTGTCAAGTCAAAATTCGGGCCACAAGCCCATTTCAAAACCTCACTTCGAGTCCACTCCTACAACTACACTATAGTTGACTAGGATACACATTTTCAAAATCTTTTGTCTTTTTTCAAAACTAACTCAACACAAGTGGCACACACCCACTTCACGAGTCAAAAAATTTCTTCTTTTATCAAGCGTGTTAGAATGGTCGATCGTGTTTTGATTCGTCATCGATCTCTTATCCAGTTTTCAAGATGCCTAGATCCAGCGAAACAAACCTCAACCAACTTCAAGATGGTAATGATCGAATCCTAGCCGCGCTAGCCCGTATCCAAGATACCCAAGACCAAGTCCATGATCGCCTTGAGATCATCGAGGGCCGGATCTATGCCGTAGAGGGAAGGTTGCCTCTCCATGAAAGTGAAGTAATAGGTGACTCCAAGAATGAATCCAGGGATGAAAATCCTCTCATGGGGATGACTGTAGCTGAGAAAAGACTCCAATACTTAGAGGAGCAATTGATGTACCTTAAGGGGGATGACATTTATAGAGAGAATAACCGCAAGTACGAGGCCGTCGATGCCAAATTACCAACCAACTTCAATATGACGGATATCCCCAAATTCAAGGGTCATGAGAACCCTTTGAACCACATCCGTGCTTTCAAGGATTACATGTTTATCAAAGGCATCAAACCCGAGATGTTCTTAAGGATCTTTCCTTCATCTCTTGACACTATCCCACAGCAATGGTTCTACTCTCTAGATCATAAGAAGGTCGCTACTTGGGAAGATGCTGCAATCGAGTTTTCTAAACAATATGCGGATAATGCCATGATCCAAGTTAACATGCGCACTCTAGAGGTTCTTACCCAAAATGACAAAGAAGGATTCACCGACTTCCTAAGTAGGTGGAGGAAGACTAGTACCCAACTAGTTGAACGTCTGGATGAGGCTACCCTTGTGGAGAAGTTCGTGGATAATCTCAAACTCATTTATGCCAACCATTTGAGATACCAAAACATCAAAAGTTTCAAGGACTTAACCGTACTAGGGACAAGGATCGAAGATGACATCCGTAAAGGACTCTTGTCCAAAACAGTAGGTCGAGGATATCAAGGCTCAACAAGCCATTCATACGGCTCTACTAGCAAGACAGATGAAGTTAACCTTCTCGAGCCATCCAAGAAAACTACCTCACCAAGGAAATTCACAAATCTTGGAGACACTTACGCCAACGCTCTAAAAAGGCTAATGAAGCAAGGCAAACTCCAACCCATTGGACCTACTCCCGAACCCGAAAGGAAATCCAAGTTCTGGGATAAGAACTCGTACTGTGAATACCATAGGGGCAAGGGACATGACACAGAAAAGTGCTACAAGTTGAAAAATGTGCTTCAAGACATGATTGAAGATGGTCGATTGCCAATACCGCCGGGAGGTAAACCCAACAACACTCAGAATCCTCTTGGAGTTCTAGTGATTACAAGTGACGAATCTACCATAGATTGCTCACATTTCATCTCCCCAGTCGAAGATGAAGTTCATGCAATAGAAAATGAAATGAATTACTCCACCATCTCTCCAAGCATCACCATGAATCTATTGTTCAGAGAAGATCGATTTGTTAGAGCTGCGCAGGATGAGATCATTACCATGGTACTTCAAGACGACCACTTCAACCCTACCGCGTTAATCACAGAAACAAGCACAAATCAGCAGAAAGGATGGAGAAAATCGATCAAGTGGACCAACAATCAAGGAAGACTCTTCAAGCTCACCACTGGAGAAGGAGAGATGTTCAAAGGAGAACCAGAAGACGATGAGTTCGAGTCGGAGTCGGAGTTAGAGTCGGAGTCTAGAGAAGTCACTAGGAAATCTCCTCCTGTCGTCATCCCCGTCACCTTCGTTTTTCTTAGCTTAGCCTCGAGTAGTCACAGTAGTTCGGGAAATGCCCCAACCACTGTCCCTTTGCCGCCACTGACCATGGATCAGCTGGCTTCTTTGTTTCAACTTTACTCAAACTTTAATATGAATAAATCAGGTTCTGCTTACTCTTTGTGTTATCTTGAGTGCAATTCTGTTTACGATGATACTGAGGATGACCAAGACCCAGACTCGATCAAAATACCTCCCTACGTAGCCAAAGAAATACTATAGGAAGGGGAAGGGGGACCAGTAATAGAGGACACCGAACCCATCAATGTAGGAACCGAACTAGAACCCCAAGAACTTAGAATAGGGACTACCTTGAGCTCTACCGAAAGGGCCGACTTCATAGACCTTCTAAACGAGTTCAAAGATGTTTTCGCTTGGTCCTACAAAGACATGCCAGGAATCGACAGGGACATCGTCGAGCATAGGATTCCGATAAAGCCAGGTTTCAAACCTGTGAAACAGAAGCTTCGACGAATGAGAACGGAATGGGCTCTCAAGATTAAGGAAGAAGTTGATAAGCAATTCAAGGCCGGGTTCATCAAAGTTTCCGAGTATTCTGACTGGGTAGCCAACATAGTACCTGTACCCAAAAAGGACGGGAGAATCCGCGTTTGTGTTGATTTTAGGGACTTAAACAAAGCAAGTCCTAAAGATGACTTCCCTCTACCACACATCGACATATTGGTGGACAATACTGCAGACCACGCATTACTATCCTTCATGGATGGATATGCGGGTTATAACCAAATCAAGATGGCCATAGAAGACATGCATAAGACCGCCTTTATCACTCAATGGGGAACCTATTGCTCTACGGCCATGCCATTTGGATTGATCAACGCCGGAGCTACATATTAACGCACCGCAACTACACTCTTACATGACATGATGCACAAAGAAGTTGAGGTATACGTAGACGACATGATCGTCAAGTCCAAGGATAGAGAGGGGCATATTGCGAACCTTCGCAAATTTTTCGCAAGACTACGAAAGTACAACATGAGGCTCAATCCTCAGAAGTGCACATTTGGGGTAACATCTGGCAAACTCCTGGGATACGTCGTTAGTCAAAGAGGTATAGAAATAGACCCTTCCAAGATCAAGGCTCTGATCGAAATGCCGCAACCACAAAACAGAAAAAAAAGTCGAGGATTCCCGGGAAAAGTGCAATATATAAGTCGATTCATATCAAAACTGACAATGATTTGTGAGCCTATCTTCAAGAAGCTCAAGAAGACAGACCACACCATGTGGGATGATGATTGTCAAAAGGCATTTGACAAAATAAAGGAGATATTGGCCAAACCGCCAGTGCTCATGCCACCTCAACAAGATCAACCTCTTGGTTTATATCTCACAGTAACCGAAATCGCCATGGGTGCCATGCTAGCTCAAACTGTAGGAAATGAAGAAAGGGCTATCTACTACCTTAATAAGAAGTTCTTGGAGTACGAGTATAAATATTCACAACTCGAAAAGACATGCCTCGCTCTTGTGTGAGCAACGAAGAAGCTACGCCATTACATGCTTAGCTACTCCGTCAAAATATACTCCAAAATGGATCCAGTCAAATACCTCTTTGCAAAACCCGTCCTCAACGGACGCCTAGCAAGATGGACTTTGATGCTCTCAGAATTCGATCTCAAATACGTGCCCCTGAAAGTAATAAAAGGTCGCGCCGTTGCCGAATTCTTTGCAGAGAATCCCATCGACGATGCACAAACAATAGATACTTGGTCATTTTCAGACGAGGACATACTCCAAACTAATGTAGACTCCTGGGATCTTTACTTTGATGGAGCGTCAAACTTAAGAGGATTTGGAATAGGAGTGTTGCTCATTTCTCCTGAAGGCGAGCATACACCAATCTCTGTCAAACTCGACTTCGAGGTGACAAATAACGCCGCAGAATATGAAGCTTGTCTCATTGGACTACAAGCGACAGTGAGCTTAGGCATTAAAAATCTTCGCGTGCATGGGGATTCATCCCTAATCATCAACCAAATTACAGGATCTTGGAAAATCCGAAGCGAAAGCCTCGCACCTTATCAGGCTAGAATAGACCAAGTTGCTCAATTCTTTGATCACGTAACTTATCTACACCTACCTCGAGAGGAAAATCAATTTGCAGATGCTCTTGCAAAACTCGCATCTTTGATTAATATGCAGGATAACATGATGGAAACGCCTTTATGCATCGCACGACGGTCGGAACCGGCTTATGTGCATCAAATCACCGATGAAGAGGAGATCGCGCAGGAACCCTGGTTCCAAGCAATCCTGAATTTCAAACTCAATGGTACCTATCCACCGGATATGGACAAGAGGGACAACGTACTATACGCCTACTCGCTTCCCAATAGGTTCTCATGCAAGGAGAGTTATACAAAAGAACACCTCTTGGTGTAATCTTATGTTGCCTTGATCATTCACAGGCGCGAAAGGTGATGGAAGAAGTCCACGACGGAGAATGCGGTCCTCACATGAGTGGGCCCATAATGGCAAAGAAAATCACACGTTTGGGATATTATTGGACCACAATGGAATTCGATTGCATCAAATATGTAAGACATTGCCACAATTGCTAAATCTTCGGGAATGTACAACATGGCCCTCCTTCATTGCTCTATACGATGACATCTCCTTGGCCATTTTCTGCCTGGGGAATTGACATAATCGGGAAGATAACCCCAGCCGGAACAGGAGGTCACTATTTCATCCTAGTGGCAATTGACTATTTTACCAAGTGGGTGGAAGCGGCTTCCTACACCAGTCTCACGGCCAAAAATGTGGCAAAGTTCATACAATACAACATCATCTGTCAATACGGTTGCCCGCATGAGATCATTAGTGATAATGGATCCCATTTCCAAGCTGAGACTGAACAATTGCTAGCCAAGTACAAAATTAGGCATCACCATTCTTCGCCCTATAGACCACAGACTAATGGTGCGGTAGAGGCAGCAAATAAGAACGTTGTCACAATTCTCAAGAAAATGATTGACAACTATCGAGATTGGCCAAGCAAGATACCCTTTGCTCTGTGGGGATATCGTACATCTCTGTTAGGGACGCCCACTGGGGCTACTCCTTTCTATTTGACCTACGGCATGGAGGCTGTACAACCAGTTGAGCTAGAGATACCATCCTTGCGTATCTTACTCGAGATTCAAATCCCAGAAGCTGATTGGAAAAGGGATAGCTATGAAGAACTCATCCTCCTGGATGAACGCAGGCTACGCGCCTTGCATAATGTCCAAACATACCAAGCCCGTATCAAACGAGCTTTCAACAAAAGGGTTAAGCCCAGAAACATCAAGGAAGGAGACTTAGTGCTCAAATCGGTTAGAGCTCTTTACCTGTCGATCCACGGGGAAAATTCAAACCTAATTGGGCCGGACCTTTTCTAGTCAAATCCATACTTCCGGGGGGTGCAGTTAGAATCGCAGACCTAGATGGGAATGAGTTCTCCAACCCGACAAACTTTGACCAATTGAAACGATACTATGCCTAGAATAGGAACAAAAACGCGCTTCGTGTAACCCCACGTGTCGCTCTTGTGGCACTAAATAAACCGGCCCCTGGCCAAGCTGAAATAAGCTAATGTCACTGTGCTCTTGCATTTTGACAAATTTGTCATCCTCATGTCATCAAACAAACTAAATTTGCACCTTCAGAGTAAGCAAAAGCTCATGTTAATTTTCTAAGTTCATTATAAGCTCTTGCTTAGAACAATTATTCTTTTACATTTACTCGAACTACGCGCAAGGGTTTGATTTCATTTTCTAAGTGAATACGTAGGCAATCCTTCACAGGATACAACCCGTCATTTTCAAAAATGTAAATAGAAGGATATTTGCATTGCATTTGGAATTCGACAAGAATAATAAATAGAAAATCACAACGGTTTCATAACCATTTAACCTTTTTTATTTCATTCATTTTCTAATATTAATAGTACACTACATAATAAAAATAGAAGAGGCTAGGATTCTAAAAACCCCACCTTTTTTATTACAACAATAATAATAATAATAATAATAAATAATAATAAAAGGACTTGGGCTATTCTTCCATCTTCCCCTTGCCCTTGTCATTCTTGTCACACTTCTTGTCACGACCTCGAGCCGGACAATCTTGCGCCACTTCAGACCTAATCACCAATGGTCTTTCTCGAGGCCTCGACTTCCCATTCTTTCCAACCACCATTTCCGCGACAGGAGAGATCTTCGGTTTCTTCGAAGGATGAATAACTCGAAGCCCGGCTTCTTCTTCTCCTTCTGTCAGATGCTTCTCTTTCTCTTTCTCTACCTCGCGCACCTTGTAGTCCACAGGCTCGCGCTTCCTCAATCTCTAGAGTTCTTCAGGAGTCGTAGCCCTCCTCCATCGCAGATAAGAATCCGACACCCATAAGGCATTAGCGGAGAAATTCAAGAACCACATGTTTCTTTGGGCCCATTTAATGGCCCATTCCCTCCGGCTATCAGCGGTAAGTGCCACAGCGGTCTGCGCAACGGTGTCCAGCTTCGGGATCATCTGCTTCATTCCGATTTGTCTCATCAATCTTTCCGGGAAGATACACACCATGAATTCTAGGCCAGGAATGCGCACGGACCTAGTAGGATCCAAAGAAAACACTCCAGTGACGGATTTGAGGTGCCACCACGGTATGACCCACCTAATCAAAGGGCCATCCTCACTCTTCAGTTTATTCTTCCATTAATCACAGACCCGAGTGAAGTCCACCATGTACAACCTCATCCTCATCGCAATCGAGCGGGCATGGTAAGAAGGAACATGGACTGGGGGCTCGATCAATCGAAGCCGTTCCATAAGCCAAACCTAACAAAAGCAGGTATTAGACATAAAACGAAAAAAATCATCAGGTAAAAAAAAACGAAAAAAAGAAAAGAGAACAAAACGAAAGTGTTGTTTTACCTGCAAGATGACGGGACTCCCCAAATACGGTAGGTCGCGGTTGGATTTCCTATTATCCAAGCCCAACAAGATCTCTCCTAAGCATAAACAAGCTGGGCTCCTGCGCAACTCCATTTGCTCAACAAGGACCAGAAGACGGGGATCACCTCTCAAGTCTTCATCAACATGCCCTTGGAAGACATACGCATGCAAAAGGCAAAACCCAAATGCCCTCCGCCTAGCAACATGAGAAACGGTGGGGTCAGCCCTATTTATGAATCGGTCTAGGAAGCCCAGCATTCTCACTCCTTTCGAGGTAACTAGTCGGTCTACCTCAAGTCTAGTCAACCCAAGCAAATCTCTAAATTTGCTCTTGTACCCTTGCGAAGTAGAAGGAATGGCAGGCAAATGTTCGAGATCCCACCCACCAACCGCAGCAATTTCTTCAGGAAATGGGCAAATGTCACCTCCAGGGAACGCAAAAACGTGATAATTCGGGTCCCAATAATCAAGACAAGCATCCAAGAACGGTTTAACAACCTTGATTAGCCTCAAACTCAACAATGATCCAAGGTTATAGGCACCCATATCATTTTTTTCCGTGTTCGAAAATTCGTTGGTCCATTCCTTCAAGCGAATCTCCAAAGTATTCACGATGAAAAGTTTCTTTTGAGAATTTTATGTAATAAGACGAAGAAGAGACGGAAGATATATGTGAATAAAAGCTCCATCCGCGTTTCTATTTATACAAATTTCTGTTTCCAAAAATCCGTCGAACAGACGGCTTGGAACAGCGCAAAGACTGCCGCACCTCTTCAAAGGGACGCAGCTCATGCTGCGCCTCTTCCTCAGCCTCACTTCTGTGATTTTCCGCGTTGGATCTTTTTCCTAATTCCATGACGAATAATTTCCTATTCCTACGGGTTATTATTTTGGTAAATACGTGAAAATTACCATGTTTCAGGTTTCCTAATTCCGCGGGCACGAATTTCGAAACGACATCGACATTTTCGCCATTTTACCACACGTGCACATTTTCATTTTAGGAAATAATTTTCATTTTCATTTTAGGAAATAATTTTTTTGTTTTAATTCATTTTAATTCATTTACATTTCTCATTTAATTCACTTATTTTAGAAAATGATTTTCGATTTACCGAATTTCAAATTAATTTCAATTTCTTACTTCCATTTCTACATTTCTAACTTATAGATTTCTATTTTTTTCTTTTTTTTAGGGGTAACCCTCCCTACCGTCCGGTCATTTCCAGCAAATTTTTTGCATTTTTGCATTTCTTTCGAGTCTTTCATTTCGCGCTAATTAAGGCCATATGTATATATAAATGAATGTTTTGCGTGATTTCTATGTAAATTTCGGCAGCATGACGGCGTAAACCGTCATCTACCAAACCTGTTCAAAGCTAACCTGCAGATACAAGCAACACAACCCAGCAGCAAAGGCTCTCAGGCCATCTTATATACACCAAACAAGGAAATGTACAGCAAACTGGGGGATCTCGCCCTAAACAAAAGTCCAAAAATGTCTGAAATCAAGATCCAAAATGTACAAGTGTGCAAGTCTACAAAAACAAAGCAAAGCTACTGCTGGTCGCCCTCCAGCTCCGCAACTCTTTCCGCAAGAGCGGCAATCTCGGCGTCCCGAACCTCGAGCTCCCTCAACAAGCGAGCTAACTCTCGCTCCAGCTCGCGGTCCCCCTGTAAACAACAACAAAATTGGCTCATGTCAATCGTGTCAAATCAGTCCAAACAATTACAAAGGAATTAAAAATCAAAAATGAAATAAGCATAAGGTTCATACCTGACGACCTCGACCGTCGACAAGTGCCTCGACGGCAGTAGCCCGCAGCCGGTTGGCCACCCTCCATAGCGCCACGAACCGAGACGGCGCAACCTGCATTTTCAAAAGGAAGTTCTCAATAAATTTAATAATGTTCAATCAAACGTGTTCTTACACAAAATTATACAAGTCAGAGGCTCACCCTCCGAATCGATGATCTTGCCATCATCCAGCCAAGATCCGTCACAAACCACGTCAAAGTCACGCAGCTCGGAGATCGTCGTCCTCCCAGTCGCGTCAGTGTACTCAAGGGTCTCGGGGTACTCTGGGGGCTCGATGCCCGCCGCCTCAACCTCTTGTGAAGCCAAATATTTCTCATTAATCGGTGGTCTTTCATCATAAGTTTTCAAAAAAAAAATCATCAAGTAAAGAAAAAGAGTAAAGATGCTCACCACTACCGGCCAGTACGCCAACCTCCCGTAAAGGAACGCCGAGTAGTCCTCGCCAGGAAGAAGGACGGCGTCACCACCGACGCCAGCCAAGTCAGCCTCCCTCTCTGCCTCAGAAGGCTTCCTGAACATCGTCCTAGGAGGATCGATGGGAACCGTCAACACGTCCCGAGAGCACTGACGAGCCAAGCGCTCGCCCAAGTACCACACAGGACCCATCGACGTCCTCAGCAGCAGCCGGCTCGAGCTCCTGGGTCGAAGGACCTCAGCCACAAAAGGAGGCGCTCCGGCATACTCCGCCCTAGGTCTGGGCACCCACTGTGATAAGACAAACACGGATCATTCATATGATCGATTAAAAACAATGAAGAAGTGAATATAAGTGAGATGCTTATGCTGTCCAGCTGAAGAGCGTTCACATCCCGCCGGTAAACGCCGTGAGAGGAACGCTTGCTCCTCGTCCTACACATCACCCAATCCCTCACAACGGGATAGGCCTTCTCCAGCGGCTCCGTCCTCTTGGGCGCGAGGCCCGGGAAGTAGGAGTACACCCACGCCTGTGAAACAAGATAGTCAATAACGATCATTCGTGATTTGATAAAGAAAGGAATTCATTTCAAGCCTCAATGAAGGTTCATACCTCCAGCAGTAGTCCAGGTCCGACAGCACCAGGAGAAGTTCCCTTCTCCATCAACTCCGGACGAACCATGGCCCTCATGAAGCGAATGAGGCCCGCAAAGCCAGCAGTGACCCAGTCCCAACGCCCTAGGGAGCTCAGGTCAGAAAGGAAGGGAAGAAGCTTCGTCGACAGCCTCTCTCCCTTGTCTCCAAGGTAAATCGAAGATAGAAACCACCAGAGCCACAAACGAGCCCTCTGCTTAGCTGTACTAGGAGGAGGAGCCGTCTCCCTCCCATCAATCATCACCAGCGCCGGGATCTTTCCCACAAAGTAGTCTCGAACGTAGGAGCTGGACACCAAGCCCGGCACTGTGACGGCCTTCGGCGACAAGTTCCAGCCGATCAGTCTCCTCACCTCGGCCGAGTCCGCCCTCATGGCAATCTCTGGCCACTCTACCTCTCGGTCCCACACGGCAGACCAGAAATCATGCCGTAGTCCTCCAGAGTGACTCCCACCTCACCGAAAGGCATGTGAAACGTGGAAGTCGTATCCTAGAGTCGGTCCAAGAAAGCGCGGACCAGGCTAAGGTTAGCCCGCAGCTTCCTCTTCGCGATATCCCTCCAGGCCTGCACCAAAGAATCGAACGCTCCGCGCTCGATCATGGCGCGCTTCTCTTCCGACAGCCGCTTGTAGCACTCCATCGCTGTTGTATAGCCCGAGAACGACCTGATGTTCCCGGCCTCCTATTGTGATTTGAAACAAAAGCTATCTTTAGTTTTGAATGAAAATTGGAAAAGATATGGGCAAATGAAACGAGAGAAGATGAGTGATGAGTAGTGAATTCCTATTTACCAAACTCTTCACCGTCCTGTAGGACAGGTGACCCTCGGCAGCCCACAGCAGGTGCCTACTCTCCCAAGTCTCAGCCCACGCAGGAGCTCCTCTAAGCTGACGACCTCCTCGCCCAACTTGGTCCGTCTCGGGGCCTCCTCCTCCTCAACAGCCTCCTCCTCGTGGACCTCGTCTCCAGCAGCCATCACCGCGGCGGTGAAGGCCTGCTCTAGAGCCTCCTCGACAGCAGCAGTGTCTATCTCCATAGGAGCTCTCCCAGAAGTAGAAGCCACATCACCTATGACATTAAAGCAAATTTAGGCCGCGTCGCATGACGACAAGCCTTGGTTAAGGAATTTTCGAGCCTTTGGAAGCCCTGAAACCGCTCTTTTCTCGCCGTCTTTGGCCATAATCTCACCAACCCGATCACTCATGTGGTAATATGCGTCAAGTAAAGCCTAATTGGAAGCCTAGTTCCGGGTTCGAGTCGAAATTTCGGTAGCATTTCGTTATAATGGCGATTATACCTTAGAAAGTGTCCTGAAAAAGCTGTCACAAACCAAAATTCCGAGATGATAGAAAGTTTACCCGTCATCCAAAGGTCCCAAATATCAAGTTTCATCGCAAATGGGCAATCCTAAGACTATTTTCGAAGCAATTTACGGTTCAGCTGTGAAACCGTCTCAAATTTCACTCAAAGGCTCAAAAACTCAACGAAAATTCCAGATAAATACATGGTTGTGTTCCTTATACTACCAATTACCCGTTTCTAATGTCAATTTGACAAAGCAAATGCATTTGGGGGAAAAGCCCCAAATTTTCGATCAATTGGGTCATGAACCCTAATTTTTCGATCCAAAATTCGACAAATACAGAAGATTAATGCAAGAATGAGACACATACCTCAATTAGTCATGATTAATGCAAGCTTTTGGATCAAACCTTGGCATATGGTGAAGATTTGAGAGAGAAATAAAAGGAATTGTGTTTCGAAATAATGAAATGAACCTTCTGAGTATCGCGTTTTTACGCAGAATAGACACTTTGGGGAACAGACGCAGCAGGCGCTGCGCCTCTTCCTTGTGTTCCCTCCATACGAATTTTCAAAAGTTCGTTATGAGTTCGTTATTTATGGGCCCATCTTTGGTGCGCTTCTTCGCCGATGCTATTTTATCCTTTTGGTCCGTTTGACGATTATCTTTCGTTCCGGCCCGCATTTACCAAGCCACCAACAGACTGTTACACGTCATTTATTGCTTCCAAGATCTTTGCTCGTCATAACAAGCATTTATTCCTTCACAGGTGTTTCAACACACCTTCACGAGAGTAAGCGGATATACTTTCCCTCTCACGATATGGAGATTAACGTCTACCCAAGCAGATTTCTCCTCAGCAGTTCCCGCCCGTGTCCTGCTCTTTACCCTTTTTCTAAAAGACTACCCAAGCAGTCTTCTTTCAGCAGTTCCCGTCTGTGTCCTGCTACTCACTTTATTTTAACCTTCACACCTGATCTTCGCTCCTTAGCTCCCATGCACCTCCGGAAGCATTTCGAGAAGAAGTCTCAGGTATGGTCTCTTCTTATGGCTGGCGAGCCTCCTTATGTAGTCTAATGGACTTTAAATGACCCTCCTTGATAGTCGACAGACTCTAAAATGTTCCCGACGACAGGTCCTTGGCTCAAACCCCTTGAGCCGCCTCGCGTCGCCATAGTCGTCAGGTTGTAATCTTCGATTGACATGATGGCTATACTTTAACTTTCGCCTTGTCCAAGCCTCAGTCAAAGTGGGGGCTCTGTAGATACCTCATTTCTGCACCTCTCGCAAACCACCCGGTGATGATTGGGCCGCATGTTTGGTACGCGGAACGATTTGTGACAATTCATAAGTTTATCGTCGAGTGATTGCTCAAATATTAATGTCTACCTCTTAGTTGTCATCTACGTGCCGATACGGTCGTTTTGACAGTAAATAGAGTACATTTGGAGTCGGAGCCTAAAACCGTCTCCATTTTCTGATAATCATTCAATCCCGAGTCGGAATGTTCTGGAATGTTCCGGATATTTCTATTCCATATTTCATAAATATTTCTCAATCTTAATCTTTTGGCAAACAATTTCCCTCTAATATTCATATAAAGTATTAAGGAAAACCAAATTATTCCGTCCTTCCATAACTCAAACACGGAAATCTTTCTTCCACAGGAGGAAACCACTTGGGAACAGACGCAGCAGGTGCTGCGCCTCTTCCAAGAGACGCAGTGCTTGCTGCACCTCTTCCCAGGTCCTTTTCTGCGTATTTTTCGTATCTTTTTCATATCTTTCCGAGATTCACTTCCAAAGAGTCTCTGAAACCCTATTTCCTCCACGTGATTAGTATAAATAGGAGCCTTCGCTCCTCATATTTCTCACGCGAGTGTCCGCCCTTCTCTTCTCCCTTTGCATTATAGACTTTTGTTCTTACTTTTTGGCGCCTACGTGCTTGATCTTTCAACCATGTAAGCTCGGATCCTTCTGAGTACCAGCCTCGTTTGCATGACCGACCAACTTGACCAACTACACATCAATCAACTTAATTAATCTAATCGTTTTCCTCTTACGAGGGCACTTTCTTTGCATTCGCGTCGAGCATCACTAATCGATATCTTAGTCCTTCTCGTTTCGTCAACATGTAAGTCTGAGGGTGTAAATCTCTCTTTTATTTATTTTATTTTAATTATTGTATCACAATTGTAAGGTTTATGTCGAAAATACCTCTTAAAACCGATTTCTAAACCGTGCTTTAAAACCTCTTTTTTTACGGATTTCCAGAAGACTAACCGTCGAGAAAGGACGCAGCAACTGCTGCGCCTCTTCGAAGGAGCGCAGTACTTGCTGCGCCTCTTCATGAGGCTGCCGCAGTTCCTGCTTCCTTTCTTCTTCCTTTGTCCTCTGTAATTCGTCAAATTCTTATTTGTTTATTCGTTTGATTGTTAATTCTTCGTTATAATAGTCATATATTTCACATGTATGTTATTCATCATCATTAACACGTTTAATTCGTCATTAAATCCGACTTAAATCCCTTATAATCTCATATTTGCGGGTTTTCGTCATTAAATTCAATCCGGGTTGTAGAAATTCGATTTGTTCATATTGAGTTTCTGGAATTCGTCTTTGATATATTTTAATCTGTCTTTTGTCACATTCACCGCATGTTCATCATTAATTCGTTATTAATTTGTCATATTTAGCCTATTTTGTTCACCCATGTCACTAATCAATCATTAATCATGTAGTTAACCCGCCTTATCTCCGTCGTATCCATGTTTTATTGTTTTATGACCCCTCAATCACATGTAGTTAACCTATTAGTCACTTCCATCCGAGTAAATAAATTAATCCATCGTCAAATCCATCAATGAGTATTAACAACACGCAATTTCGGCTTCACAACCAGAATTCAGGTCAGGAACAGACGCAGCGTCTGCTGCGCCTGTTCCGGGTTGAATTCTGTCCCTGAACTCCGTGGTTGCCTTGACTTAGTTTAATTAGCTCACGTATAATTAATTATTAATCGTATTATCACCTTCTGATCTGTTCGTAATTTTATTATTTTATTCTTTTTTCTTAAAACATTCGTTTTAAAGGTATTTTCGACATAAATCGCCTAATCCAATGTAATTATTGTAATTCTTTTATTGTAATTTTCTTTTGCTGTATTTATCATTATTTCCTGTATCATTTGAATGTTCTCACATGTAATTGAGCATTAAATCCTACTTCGACATTAATTGTATGCTAAATTGATTGTTCACCGACTTAGTATTAATTCTCACATGCTAGGATTAAAACTTGGATGTTGCATTGCATGCATACAATCGACGATATATCGAGTACGAATAACTTCCCTAATCATTAGTAGAGGCCGCTATCGAGGCGGGCGGGATTAGGTGTTCGATCAAAAGAGCTTCCTAATACGTACCCTCACCCCTTACTCCAGATCTCCGTGAACACGCGTGTTCATTGGCATCCACGAGAGTCATTCTAGACATAGAATGCTAAGGGTAATGATTGCTTAGTGTTCATGTCTCTACTTTGTGTCTAGACATGACGCGAGGTATTCGAACGGTTCCAATTTCCCATAAAAATTGGTGGCGACTCCAACAAAAATGCAAACGCTTGTTTCTCCTCTCTCCCAAGCGCCCCCGTGGGCCTCCCGATGTCCACAGGTTTCGTTTAGAAATGGTGATCACGTAAGGTACAAACATTTATACAATCATTATAACGGGATGTTGAGTGCATTTAAAAGGGTTTTGGTTTAAAGGGTGGGTTGCCATACCGAACCATCAAACTCAAAGTCTGTGGAGAGGCTCGTACCAAACAAGAGTAAGGCCGATTCCTAGTCCATTTCCTCAAGTAGTGAAGGCCCTTGATACAAACAAGAGTAAGCATCATGGTATGGATGACGTCAATCGCTATCCATCCTTCGGCCCAAATAAGAATTAGGACCGTTTAGACGGGACGATTGGTCGAATGGGTTGGGTTGGGCCTAGGAAGACCGAATGAAACGGTCTAGGAAGACCGAGTTATGAAAACCGACAATTGTCTTGTACAACCTATTCCCTAACTTTGTTCAAGTTTCACCCTTGGCTACACGTAAGTGTATTTTCCCCAGCGGAGTCGCCAAACTGTGGACAGCGGGGGGCCCACGGGGGCGCTTGGGAGGAAGAGAACAAGCGTTTGCATTTTTGTTGGAGTCGCCACCAATTTTTATGGGAAATTGGAACCATTCGAATACCTCGTGCCATGTCAAGACACAAAGTAGAGACATGAACACCAAGCAATCGTTACCCTTAGCATTCTATGTCTAGAATGACTCTCATGGATGCCAATGAACACGGATGTTCACAGAGATCTGGAGTAAGGGGTGAGGGTACGTATTAGGAAGCTCTTTTGATCGAACACCTAATCCCGCCCGCCTCGATAGCGGCCTCAACTAATGATTAGGGAAAATCGTCTATACTCGATATATCGTCGATTATATGCATGCAATACAACATCCAAGTTTTAATCCTAGCATGTGAAGATTAGACTAAGTCGGTTAACACGTAATTTAATCATATAATTAGGTCAAAGTAGGGATTTATGCTCAATTACATGTGAAAACATACAAATGATACAGGAAATATGATAAATACAATAAAAGAAAATTACAATAATGAAAATTACAATAATTACAATGGATTAGGCGATTTATGTCGAAAATACCTTTAAAACGGATAATTCGGAAAAACGAATAAAGGAATAAATTAACGAACAAGTCAGAAGGTGATAATACGAATAATAGTTAATTATACGTAAGCTAATTAAACTAGGTCAGGCAACAACGGAGTTCAGAGACAGAAATCATCCTGGAACAGCGCAGCAGATCGCGCCCTCTGAAGAGGCGCAGGATCGCGCCCTGCAGGAAGAGGCGCGGCGATTCTTGCGGTTGTTCCAAGGGTGAGTTCTGGCAGTGAAGCCGGAACTGCAAATCGTTAATGTTCGTGGGTTAATTTAATGATTGATTTATAATATTTACTCGGATGGAAGTGATTATCAGGTTAATTACATGTGATTAATGGTCATAAAAGCAATAAACATGGATGAGACGGAATATTACTAATTATTTACATGGAAGAATGATTGATTAGTGACATGGGTGAATTAAATAAACTAAACATGATGAATTAATGACAAATTAATGACGAACATGCGATGAATATGACAATAAACATATGAAAATATGTCAAAGGTCGAATTCCCGAAACTCAATATGAACAAATCGAATCCCTACAACCCGGATTGAATTTTATGACGAAAACCCGCAAATATGAGATTATAAGGGATTTAAGTAGGATTTAATGATGAATTATATATATATGAATGAATAATAATTAATATACATGTGAGATGATATGCTATTATGTCAAAGAATCAACGAGAAACAAACAAAACAAATAAAAAGACGAACGAATTACAGAGGGCGAAGGAAGAAAAAAGGAAGCAGGAATTGCGGCAGCCTCACTAAGAGGCGCAGCAGGAACTGCGCTCCTTCGAAGAGGCGCAGCAGTTGCTGCGTCCTTTCTCGACGGTTTGTCTTCTGGAAATCCGCAAAAAGAGGTTTTAAAGCACGGTTTTATAAATCGATTTTAATTGGTATTTTCGACATAAACCTTACAATAGTGGATACAAAAAGATAAATAACAATAAATAAAAGGAGAGATTTACACCCTCAAACTTACATGTTTGACGAAACGAGAAGGACTAAGTTATCGATTAGCGATGCTCGACTCGAAATATAATGCAAATATGAAAGTGCCCTCGTAAGAGGAAAACGATTAAGATTAATTAAGTTGATTGATGTGGAGTTGGTCAAATTGGTCGGTCATGCAAACGAGGCTGGTACTCATAAAGATCCGAGCTTACATGGTCGAATGTTCAAGAACGTAGACGCCAAAAAGTAAGAATAAAGGTCTAGAATGCAAAGGGAGAAGAGAAGGGCGGACACTCGCGTGAGAAATATGAGGAGCGAAGGCTCCTATTTATACTAATCACGTGAAGGAATTAGGGTTTCGGAGAGTCTTTGGAAGTGAATCTCGGAAAGATATGAAAAAGATACGAAAATTACGCAGAAAAGGACCTGGGAAGAGGCGCAGCACCTGCTGCGTCTATTCCCAAGTGGTTTCCTCCTGCGGAAGAAAGATTTCCGTGTTTGAGTTATAGAAGGACGGAATAATTTGGTTTTCCTTAATATCTTATCTGAATATTAGAGGAAATTGTTTACCAAAGATTAAAGATTGTGAAATATTTATAAAATATGGAATAGAAATATCCGGAACATTTTAGAACATTCTGACTCGGGATTTAACGGTTATCAGAAAATGAAGACGGTTTTAGGCCCGGACTCCAAATGTACTCTAATTACTGCCAAAACGACCGTATCGGCACATAGATGACAACTAAGAGGTAGACATTAGTATTTGAGCAATCACTTGACGATAAACTTACGAACTGTCACAAATCGTTCCGCGTACCAAACATGCGGCCCAATCATCACCGGGTGGTTTGCGAGAGGTGCAGAAATGAGGTATCTACACGAAGAACGAGTCATCTACTACATCAGCAAAAAGTTCATCGAGTATGAGACAAGGTACACCCAGCTGGAAAAGACATGCCTTGCCCTGGTCTGGTCAACAAAGAAGCTGCGACACTACATGCTCAACTACACGGTTCACATCTACTCAAAGATAGACCTGGTCAAATACATCTTCGAAAATACGTACTAAATGGAAGGCTGTCTACATGGACACTCATGCTATCCAAATTTAACCTCAAATTCATAACCCTCAAGGTTATCAGGGAAGGGCAGTTGCCGATTTCCTAGAAGAAAACCCCGTCAACGGTTTGAGTTTTAGTTTTTCGAGTTGCAAATCAATTTTCAGCAAAATTCGATGCAATTTAATTCAAACACGAGTTAATTGCTCAAAATCTCAAATCAGTTTCTTTTGAAAAATCCAAACGTGACGACCTGTCGCTGAATTTTCAAGATTTCTTTTCAAATTTCAAATTTTAACTTCGAGTCATCGTGGTTATTTTTGTCAAATGTTTTTGCGTGATTACGCGTGTGCATACGTGCTACTTGTTGCCTGTTTTCTACACTAACGATGCAGGAACAAATGCAAAGCAAAGGGGATCAACCACTGACCGAGCTTCTCCGAAACACAACACAAAAAAGCCAAACAAAATAAACTACAATCCAAAAACACATATATAGAAACCGCCTCACGCAAAATACATCAACACACGTTTGATACAATTGACTGACCATACAAACAGGATCCAGTGCAACTTTTTATCATACAGACACTGGCCTAGAACAACGAACTGGGAGCTATCTGCCAACTACCGGACTAAGCACTCCATATCCTTCTGATCGCAAAAGAAAAGGAGCAACAAGGCAAAGAAAGAAGTAACCGCGGAAGCAGAGGTGGTTACCATGACGGTAATACCTTATTCTTACTCCATGACAAAAAGGGAAACAATGCCTGGCATATTTCGGATGGCGTGACAATCAGGAATGGTGACTTAGTGCATCACCCCGACGTTAATCCCCAATCGTCGGAATTCGGCGATGAGAAGGAGCCATGACATAGGGCGCCACCCCGATGTTGAACCCCAATCATCAGAATTCAACAACGATTGAAGACGGTAACGTGGAACAATGCACCCGTCTTGACCCCCAATCATCAGACGTCCGAATCTCTGCAGACAACAGCCAATGATCAATACTTGATCAAAGGCTGGACAAAGGCCACCAGGGAGAAACACAACTCGAGAAGGACAAGGCAGCAACCATCTCTCCTCCTCCTGGATCATCCTTCTCCCTAAAGTCTCAGCAACGGACCCAGTGGGCCCAGAACACTCCCCTACAATCAGGACAAAATAAAAACGTCAGCCGAAAAAAAAAGCAAAAACACCTGCAAACGCAAAACACAAAAAGGGCAAACCCGCCCAAAGCCATCCGACAAAAAACACTTCACAAAAATCGCACAAGAAACGACTCGCCCTTCTTTTCAAGCAAACGACGAGTCAAAACAACAATAAAAATTTCAAAACCACCCAACAACTCAAGGCCCACATAAGGCCCGCAAAACAACAACAAAAATTTCCGACACAATTGGGTATTTTTCACAGCTCAAAAAGGCAATTTTACGCCAATTCGGGCACAAACAGGTCAAAAGTTCAAAATACGACCACAACAAAACGTGATTTAATCACATCTCAATATGACCTAAACTGCCGTTAAGGGCCATTTCAAGACAAACTGGCTCAATTTGAGCTCAAACAGACGCTTATTTCGTCAGACAAAAGACCATCGCAAAAGGGCAAAAATTCAAATTTTGCCCACAACGCCTAACGAAGGTTCAATATAGCAAAAGTGGTCTTCTCCGACTACAATGCAAGCTAGTGGGCCACACAACTCAAGCAAACAAACTTGGCATTATGAAATAAGACGGTTTTTCGTCTCATTCACGTTTTTCGAGCCTAGGGAGCGGAAACGGGGACCAAAATGCAAACTAAAAGCACCCCTATACTCCTAAACAGGTTTCTAACCTAATGCAATCATCAATTTCACTCGAAAATGGGCTAAACAAAAACGCCCAACTCGATTTTCAAAAGCTTAGGGTTTCGCCCTAATTCAATTAACGAAAAGACAAACAAATTCAAATGGATTCGAGAGGATTAACGTACCTTGAGATGACATGATGTTTGTAGCACGAAAGCAAGCAAAAAACGAAACCCAAAAATGGCGATTTTTTTATGATTGTCGCGGTTTTAGGGAAGAAGATGAAGTGAAATGAGAAGCATAGGCTTCTCGTGTCTTTTTACAGGAAAAAGGGGAGCCCCATCCCTTCCCAGGAAGGCTCGCGCCTCAATGGGGTATTATCTGCTCATTCAGCGGAATTTTGGGCTTCGGCCCAATTCCCCACACAAATTTCAAATTCTCAACGACATAATTTAAAACCGTCATTTTTCAAATACAAAAAAAAAGTGAAATTCAAACTCGCTATTTTCACAAAACTTCAACGACGGAATTAAAAACCGTCACTTTCAAACAAAAATAAATACTGAAGTTCAAATTCGGTATTTTCAAAAAAATTTCAACGACATGTTCAAACCTCGAAAAAACCGACATTAAAAACCGTCAAACCTTCAAACAGAGCAGTGAAATTCACTACCCTTCACAAATCTCAAATAATGGGAAGATGAAATTGAGACCGTTATCCCCAAACACACATCAAATGGCAGAACACACATCTATCCTTTTTCTACAAAACAAACGGCAATAAAAACCGTTATCCCCCTTTGAGATTCTAAATAGCCGCCAACCACGGCAGCCAGGCTCACAAGCCTATCCCTTTTCGGCGCCACAGACATCCGATATAAACACCGAGATCCCCCAGTAGGATATCGGAAGCTTCCTCACGGAGCCCGCTAACTCGAACGACTTCTCGGAATGGGCCTATCCAACACAGCTATTTCCCACAATCCACCACACATTCAACATGGATGGCGAGCCTCACAACGCACATTAAACATGGCTGGCGAGCCTCACAACGTACATTCAACATGGCTGGCGAGCCTCAAAACGCATCCAATTCAACGCGGCTGGCGAGCCCCTTCATATCCACAACGCAGCTGGCGAGCCCCTTCATATCCGCAATGCGGCTGACGAGCCCTTACATATCAGCGACGTGGATGGCAAGCCTATTCATATTCGCAACGCGGCTGGTGAGCCTTTTCCCGAAAACAAAAAAACAGCTCAAGGACATATCCCGAAGATGCCTCAGGTATGACTCCTTCTCATGGCTGGCGAGCATTCGTACGTAGTCTAATGGACTTTAAACAACCCGCACGGACAGTCGACACACTACAAACTGTTCTCGACGAGAGGTCCTTGGCTCATATCCCCGAGTCGCCTTGGCGTCGCTCTTCCTGACGGTAGGTCCTTAGCCCGAATTATTTTGAGCCACCTTGACGTCACTTCGGTCTCTAGGTTGTAATCTTCGATTAACCTGGGGGCTTTACTTTGACTTTCGCCTTGTCCAAGCCTCAGTCAAAGTGGGAGCTCTATAGATTCCCAGTATCTGTCGAGCCTCCAAGAAACACCCGATGATTATCGAACTACAACATGCTTAGGAATCGCAGCTTTTAATCGATAGTTTATACAACTATACGTCGGAAAACATAGAACGATTTCGAAAACAAAACATTTTAAAACTTTCCAAAAGTACCTGGAGTGTTTAATGCATGACGACGGGGTCACAATGACACTAACTAGTGGCAAAACCGACACCGGACCAAAAGTCGACTCAAAAATTCAAATCCCGACTCCAACAACGAGTCAAACCGAGTCAAACACAAAAAACAAAACTTTTTAAGACTTCCATGTTAAGTATTCCCGGAATGCTTCAAGGTCAAGTACAAATCATGTCATCCAAAACATAGGATAGAACAAATCATGATTTCAATTGCGTGATAGTGACAACACACCTCGAAGACCCGCGAAATGGCTCACGCCTCTTCGAGCAGCCCATGCGGCCACGTCGCTCAAAACGCACACAATCACCCATTTCTCTATACATACCCACCTTCAAACAACCACTCATCTCTCCCTTAAAATTCTAGACTCAACTTCTCAAGTCACAAACCGACAAATGTTTTCCACCTACCGATCGAAAAAACAATCCTTACACATTGTTTGGTACCGTCATCGTGCATTAAATCACTCTTTTTCATTGCTAAAACGGTTTTCAAACCGATTTTTCCAACCAAACAAGTTGATACACTTTCGTCGATTTCTTGTCTCAAGCCTAGCATGTAAGTATAAGGGTGTAAAAATCCTCTTCTATTATGTTTTTCATCTGTTTTATGACTATAATATGCTAAAACATGCATAACATGATTCAAATATCGGTTAGATGATAAACTTCCGTGTTTGGTCTCATCTTCCTTTTTAATTCATTTCTTATTTGTAATCGGTTTTTACCATTTCAAATATTTCAAAATATTTTTATGATAAACTTTTAAGCATAAAACATTTTTCACCCTTGGTTCCTAATACCATGACGGTTTAATCCGTGTTTCGGTGATAATATTTGGTTAATTACATTTTAAAACCCTTTATTTCATTTCTTTACATTTCAAAAACAAACATATTAGTCATAAATACAAAATCATCCTTGGTTCTACATACCATGTCGGATTTTAACCCGAGTACGATGATGAACATTGACTAATTACAAACAAAGGTCAAGCTTGCAAAACCGAACCCAACATCGAATATTATCAATACAATGATGATCATTCAAGTATCGTTCTTCACATCAACACAAAAGCGGTCTAAACGACCTTTTCAAACCAAGACGGGTTCAAACACCCCCTTTTCAAACCATTTTACAAATGTTTTAATAGTCAGGAGACGTCCCTTCAACCGTCTGTTGATTGTGCCTAAACAGGCCACTCATTTTCCAATTTTCAAACCAAGATAGGCCTGTTTGCATTGACGGATGGCTCGCGCCCATATAGGCTGCCTGATGCAAACCCTGTTTCCTTCTAGCACTTGTCTAGGACGATCACGACTTCAGATAACTCGAATATAGGACAGATCAGATGACAAATCTGCCCTTTTACATTATATTTGCAAAATTCCTTACTAAGACAAATGGATCACCTTATCCAGGGCGTACGAGAGTCATTTTAGAGATAGGATGCTGATACATGCTTAATGTATAGTCTTTTTGGCCTATTTCAGCACGTATTTCTATGCATTTCTATACTATTTTTATAGTATTTTGCCCCGAATTGGCTACTTTGGTGTATTTTGTCCTTTTTGTAGGAATGATCGCGAAAGTGGTGGAACCATACTCCTTTTCGTCCTTTTTGCATGCATTTAGAGGATACGGGATTGTCCCAGAGTGAGTTACTGCACTTGGAAGCGTCATGGCACGCACTACGAGGCACTTGGGTGAAGACGTGAGCTGAACTGAAGATAAAAGTACTCGATCGAGTGATTTCTAGACCCCCTGGTACTCGATCGAGCTATCCCTTAGTCGATCGAGTAAGCTGCACATGACCAAGTCCTCGATCGAGTAAGAAGCTGGTCGATCGAGGGACTTCTGCTGAGATGATGGTCGATCGAGTGGTTTAACCCACTCGATCGAGAGGTTTTCGACGTCATGGGCTTTAATCAGTCCATGCTTTACTTATTTCCGCGTAAACTTTTGGTTGTTTTGGCTATTTAACCTATGATTTACTAGGTTAATAGCATCTCCTTTTTATTATCTTTTACACTAGAAAACTAAAAAACCCTTAGTACGTAGCTTTGCCTTCACTGTTACTTTTATTTTCGGATTATTGGCTGCTCGGATTCAGTGTTCTTTACGCCGGATTCGCTCAGATTGTAATCTTTCCTTTCTCTTTATTATTAATAATCACTTGTTGCTTTTATTTCTTGTTGATGTTATCATTCTTCCTTGCCCTAATTTCCGTTATTGCATTTTATTATTATTTTATTATGTCTTCTGCTGGAAATTTATTTGCTGTTAGATTAATTACGAACATGAGTAGCTAAACCCCTTTCATGTTGGGATTAGGGAATCTGCGGTAGAAAATGACGATGTAGTGAATGAATTAGATGAACTGATAAGAGACTCTCACACTATAGCAATTTAACTGTAATTCCCGACCTAGTTGAGTGCACGCTTCTATGTCACCCATTAAACTGTCTACAATTAATCCTGGATCGAAAGATTGGACTAAATAGGCCTGCTATAAACATGAGAGATGCCCTAATGAGGACGAAAGTTAAGTTAGTGGTATTTTAGGATAGGAAGTGGACCGAAAGGACCTTCTAACATCCGTCTCACATTAGTTCGTCTGAGTCATTCACTGCCGAGTTGTTGGGTTACCGTAGTGAACCGAATTCCCGACATGTCTCTCTCTTATTGATAGTTTTAAATTATTTTCCTGCTCTTACTGCTCTCTACTTTATTTCTCTTCCCCTTAATTCTCGTAGTTTAGAAACCAAAAATTCAATCAACACCAATTGTTACCATAGGATTAGAATAGACAGCTATAATTACATTTCCTCCCTGTGGATTCGATACTCGACTGCCTCTGCTACATTTTAGTTGAGACCGTTAGGTTTTATCTTTGATAGGGTTGCGATAGCCGTGTCAAATTTTGGCGCCGTTGCCGGGGAGGCAATTGTTCAATTTACTAGCTGTTTTATTTTTAATTCTTCTTTTAGTTTAAGGAACATCGTTCCTTAGACTAATCTTACACTTGTCTGTAGTTTCTTCTTATGCGCAGGTCGCAGGGTGGTCCACTACTACCGTTCAATCCTGAGATTGAAAGATCCTTGCACGTAAAGAGGAGACTATTTCAAGAACAACAGGCAGAGGAAGAGTCTGGTTCTCGTTCTAGCTATTACGAGAACGAGCTTTTCGAGGAGAATCCACCGTCTTCTCCAGTTTACAATTCATCAGTTGAATCTATTACTTTCCCAAATTTTCCCGAAATGACTGAGGAAGCAACCATTGCTAGTCACTCCGAGCCCACGGCTGACAATCTCTATAAGGGGTTTGCCTTACCAGGGGAGGCAAGAAAATTCGAACCAAAGCCTGCCTATATTAGCATGATCGAGAGAAATCAGTAGGGAGGAGCTGCCACTGAAGATGCAGCTCAGCATATGGAGACTTTTATTGATTACTGCTGCTCCATACCTCCTCCCACTGGCGTGACACCAGATCAGATAAAAGAGACCATGTTCATCTTCTCACTCCGCGATGCTGCAAGGGAGTGGTATAGGGATTTGGACCGAGCTGCTCACGGTATAACCGACTGGAGTTCACTGGCTTTAGCGTTCTATAAGAAGTATTTCTCTGCATCGAGGACTATCGCCATTAGAGCTCAGATAACGAGCTTTAAACAAGGGCCTGACGAGAACTTTCATGAGGCATGGCTTCGATTTAAGAAACTAGTGCGAACCATACCGCACCACGGTTTCGAAAAGTGGAGCTTGTGCAACCATTTTTACAATGGTTTATATGACGATCAGAGGGCTATTTTAGACGCTGCAGCCAATGGTCGATTTGCTGACAACTTGGGAGCGACCAAGGGATGGAAGATCATAGACGATTTGGCCACTCATAAGGCCGAATATGGGAATTCAAGAGGAAACCAACGGAGAGCCGCTGAATCCTCCTTAGTAGCTGCATTAGAAGCCCTTACCGCGAGGTTTGACAAGTATGAACTAGGGGGAGCTCTCAAGGGAGGAATGTACCAGGTTAATGCTATGACAGACGGTCCTTTCGTCTGTACAAGGTGTGGGGGAGATGGACATGTCTCTGATTATTGTCCTAGTCCTTATGAGCAGTGTGCTGCCTTTCAAGATTATAGGCAGAATAACACTTATTACGAGCCAAATGTCCATCCCAATTTGAGGTGGACAAGCCAAAACGTGCTCAATCCTACTCCTCCTCCGAATCAGCAGCAGCAACCGTATATCCCACCGCATAAGAACCAACAAGGCTATCAGAAGCCTCCGTCTTTCAACCCTCCTAACCAAGGTGCTTCGTCATCTAGTGGGGTGAGTGAGATGGGTGAGTTAAAGTCCATGATGCAGTCCATTGCAAAGCAATTACAACAGAAGGACACGGCATTCAAGGCACTTGAGACTCAAGTTGCCCAACTTGCTGCAAATCAATCTTCGAGGAAGCCGGGTCATTTACCGACTCAAAATAAGAAGAACCCAAATGAGACGGTAAATTTGATAGAATTAAGAAGTGGTCTTTCTTATGTGGGACCTAAGTACAAAGAATCGGGACCCGAGGGAAGCTCTCACTGATGGTGAACAGTGTTCTGTTAAGAGAAAAGGGCTCACGACAAATGAGTTACTCGATCGATCAAATCGGTGTTTCGATCGAGTGGAAATGGTGAAGAAAGCCCTCGATCGAGTAGTCTTTCTGCTCGATCGAGTGAACAGGAAGCTGAAGATGGTCGATCGAGTGGGAATGTTGCTCGATCGACTGAAGTTGCTGAAGAAACTGCTCGATCGAGTGAGGAAACTGGTCGATCGAACAGTATTGATGACGGGAAGCTTATACGAGAGCCTGCTAGTGCTCGTTTAAGCGAGAAATCACCGGAAAGACCTCGTTCGAGAGGTAAGATGCGTTCAAAGGATATTGAACTTGCTCCGGAAGACACTTTGGAGGCGAGAAACAAGGGACTCGAGATACCAATCACGGTTCCCTTCCCGAGGCGGCTGCAGAATACCAAGGTTAATCAACAGTTTGGCAAATTTGTTGAACTTTTGAAGAGCTTGGAAGTTTCCGTGCCGTTCACTGAATTGCTGACTAAGGTACCCTCTTATTTAAAGTTCATGAAAGAAATTTTAGCACGTAAGAGGGCTATTAATGATAATGAGACCGTAGCTTTAACTGAGGTGAGGTCAGCCCTATTTCAAAATAAGTTACCCCCTAAGCAATCAGACCCGGGTAGTTTTTCGATCCCGTGTCACATCGGTATGCAATTGATTGATAACGCGTTATGCGATTTAGGCGCTAGCGTAAGTGTTTTACCTTTGTCTCTAGCCAAGAGACTTGGTTTAACAAAGCTGAGTTGCACCAATATGACTGTTCAGATGGCCGACCGTAGTCTATCACGGCCACTAGGTGTAGCAGAAGACGTGCACTGCTCGGATCGGGAAGTTCTTTATTCCCGTCGATTTTGTTGTCTTAGATATCCCCAAAGATGCACACACCCCTATTATTTTAGGGAGACCATTTTTGTCCACCGCCCGTGCGGTAATAGACGTCGGGGGGAAGACTTTGACCTTCCAGGTAGGGGATGAGGAGCTGATTTTTCATCAGTCCAAGTTCCGGAGGGCTCCCATGCAAGCTTAGCCTTGCAATGCCCTCTCTTCTGTTGACCCTATTATTGACACTCCAGATGAAAATTTGGAGGATATTGCTGTTATTGCTAACCCTCCGCCTCATACTGAGAGCAAGAAGGAGGGAAGTTCGTCTGTTTTCCTTGCTGCAGGTACAGATGAGAGCAAGAAAGGAGCTGTCAAGGGACATGGCGCAACCATTATCAATCAAACTGGAGCCCAGGATGCAAAGAAGATGACAGAGGAGCGAGAACAAAGAAAGTTCGAACTTACATAGATTGGAACTACATTCCTCCTACTGTTGCAAATAGTGATTCAAGCTCATAGAAGGTGAAGAGGTCGGTCAGTATCGCTGAGGTGACGTCCTCCAGTCAGAAGCCCACAAAGGGGCTACTGAAAGCTGATGAGGATTAAACGGGGAAATGCCCCGTGTAACAAATTGTAATATACAATTCGTTTGAATTTCTTTTGAATTTGCTTTATTACGTTTTAATTAGGACAATTAGTTTAGACAATTTTTAGCATAGACTAAGACTATAGACTGTATTTCATGCGTATTTGGTATTTCGGGATGTGTTTGGATGTGTTTTATGCAGGTTTGGGGAAGTTTCACGCATTTCGAGGAAGTAAAGACGGAAATTCAAAGAGTCTACAAGAGGAAGTCCTCGATCGAGTACTTTTTGTACTCGATCGAGTGGAAATTGGGTCGATCGAGCTGTCTGGTTACTCGATCGAGAAAAGCCAAAGAGGAACAGGTCGATCGAGGGGATACCTACTCGATCGAGCATAGGGGACATCAAAAGTCCTCGATCGAGTGATTTAAAAACCACTCGATCGAGTGGTATGAACAGGACACGGGAGTTTTCTTTCTTAAAACTCTTATTTTCCTAATTCTGTTTTCATTTCACCCTAATTCCGTCTAACCCCCTCTCTAATTGCGATTTTCACTCCCCCAAATCCCCATTTTCTTGCCCAAAATCACCAAATCCGTCACCTACATTCCATTGCTAGCACTTTAATCTTCAATAACCCCTTGTTTTCCCTGTCATTTGTGTTCGTCTTCACTGTTTTTAAGGGAAATTAGGGTTCGCGGTTTTTTCGATTAAAATCCGCCTTTGTCGCTTGTTTATTTGAAGTTTAATTGCTTTTATAGGATCATCATCATCAAGTAAGTGTTTCATTCACACTCTTTGCATTTTCTCTTCGATTAATTCGAATTTCTTGAGGTGATCTTGAATTAGGGTTCGAAAAATCCATGTCTAGTCGAATTTTTTCGATTTCATTGTGTTTATACACCCTTAATTAGCTTGTTGATGATCTTATCGCAATTCCTCGCTGTTGTTACATGTTTAATTCGGAATTTGCGCGAGATTCCGCGAATAGGGCTTCTCAGTCGAATTTTTCGATTGCTAGACGGTTTTTATGCTGCCATGCTTTGTCTAACTGCAGTTCTTGCCTACTTGTTGCTGCTGTTATCTGTTTTTCCGTCCCCTATCGCCATTACATGCTGTAAATCATTGGGAATCTTGTACTGTGAGTATTTTTTCGACTGCTAGGAGTCCCACATGCTTTCATATGCGGCTTTCATGCCTCTTAGTCTCCTTTAGCAGTCATTATTTTGTCACTTTATCACCATTCACTTGCTGCCAATTCGAAAATCCAGAGGAATTGTTGGGGTTTTGCTTGCTGTAGAGTCGATTTTTTCGACTTTTAGGGACTTACATGCTGTCACATGCTGGTTAACGCGTTATTTTAGCCACGGTTAGCAGCCGTTCTTTCTTATTTAGTCCCTTGATTTGATTGCAGGATGGATGCTAGTTCTTTGCCTTCTACTAGTACGTCCTCCAGCCCGTCCGTGAGCGAGTCAGTGGTCCCTGCTGTCACCACTACTTCTGCCCTGGTCACCACTACAGTTCCTGCTACTGTTTCTACCCCTGCTAGACCCTTCTCCATGCTGGACAGAGGACTCACACCTCGATTCCCGCAGCCAGGTATGGTGCCACCTAGACCTAACCAGCAGGCTAGCCAGTTAGCCATCACTTCCAGCCCTTCTGAGGCTGATGTTACGGGAGAGGGCGCTCTCACGCCTTTACCGCGGATGCCCACGGTACGTTTTACTTCAGCGGACCACCGGACTCGGTTAGCCGCTTTACTTCGTTGCCCCCTCTCCTCCACCCGTTTCCTTGCACGGACTGACCTAGAGACCTTAGGAATTTATGAGGAGGTCTGTAGTTTGTTGAACGGGACGGGTATGTCGGGTCCCGATCACCATGCGGGAAGGCGCTATTCGTATCCCTACATACGAGTTTTTCAAATCTCTATTCTTTTGACACCGACTCTTACGATGCTGACCACTCCAGCTCTTGCATTCACTTTCGACTCCGTAATGAGTCGCACCACTGGACTTTGGCCAGGTTTGGGCAGGTTTTAGGCCTAGTTACTGACGGTCCCACCGACCCACCTCGGGATCTCCTTCAGCCACTTTGGGCTGCGATTTCTCACACCCCCTTCCCCTCACGGAAGGGAGCTCACGTTCACTTACCTGCCCCCCGTTACTACTTGCGTCTGATAGGAGAGACCATTTTTGGGCGACCTGAGCCCAATAACGTGACCAACACTGAGCTAGCGATTCCCGCGGGGTACCTCAACATTGACTACGGTACCCCGTTTGTTCTAAACATTGCCTATCTAGTAGCTCGGCAAAGATTGGAACGGAATTGGGACTCGGGTCAAGACCGCTGTTGTCTGCGGCGGGCTAGTGACTAGGATTGCCCGCCACCTTTACCCCACTGAGCCTGGACTTACTGCACCCGATAGGATGGCTTACCTTGACCTGGGAGCCATGACCGACTTCGCCTGGTTCCCAAAGGCGAAGGGGAGCGCGAGGACGTGGAAGATTTGTGGTTCCACGTCTGTTACCTTGCCGTGCTCTACCCTTCCTCCACTCTTACCGCTCCCGTCTCGCTGCCGAGGGGCGAGGCCACCTCCACCCACCTACCACCTTACCTTCACCCCTACTTCTTCTTCTAGGAAGAGGAAGCGGGAGGCCGGAGCGACTTCCAGCTCTCAGGCTCAGACTCCGGCCCAGACTCAGACTCAGACTCAGACTGGACCCACACAGACTCCCACACCTACACCTTCACTCACTCCACCTCCTTCCGATCCGGCCTTTCCGGCCAATTTTGTTTGCCCTCCTGTTTTAGGGGCGCCCGAGGTCATGGACGAAGGGCGTCGTGATGCCTTGCTTTTGGATATGTGCAGGTACATTACTGAGATGAGACGGGATATGGCTTTGGCTGTATTCCCGCTCTACGAGTACCACATCCGAGCACGGCGACCGATTCCAGAGGGGTGGCCACATCCCTCCTTCTACCGATACCCAGCGGACGGGTACCCTCCACTACCTTCTGACTCAGAGGAGGCGCCGGAGGAGACACCGGTAGCACGAGAGGTGCGGTTACGGGCTGAGCAGGCGGCACAGCGAGCTGCCAGAGAGGAGGAGAGTGATCCTCCGTTCACACCCGAGGATCAGCCTGGAGATGACGACTGAGTTTCCACCTTGTCTGTTGCTGGTTTGGGGAAGTTCGCTTTTGTATGTACATTACTCTTTTCATTTTTGTCTCCTTTATTTTTATTTTTGCTGGTTGTATACTCCCATCCCCCATCTTTCTGCTGGTGTATGCTGGAGGACAACGAGGGCGTTGTCCGTTTTGGTTTGGGGAGGGTATTGCATCCTTTTGAGTCTGCATCTGCATTTGTTTTGCATTCACGTTTAATTTCTTGCCTGCATTGTTGTTTATTTTCAATAAAAATCAAAAAAATCAAAAAAATTAGAAAAAATTAGAAAAATTTCAAAAATTCAAAAACATTTCACGTTTATTTTTGCATATAGGTCGAGTCGGAACGGTAGATTCCCGTGATGAAATTGCACTATAACTTGTCATATTACTTGAGCCTTGCACTTTTATTGATAGTCTTTAGCCTTGTCATACGCATAATCTACGAATTTCTGTTCAAATATAAGCTGACTGTTTAGACTTGACCAATAAACTGCAAACTACTTAAAAATTAAGTTTTAGAGCCATAATTGGTGACATTCATGACCAGTTCATTAGGAATTTTGAGAGTAGTACTCCTTGCATAGCATGTTTGTCTCATTTGCACATTTATGACATTCAATTTCTCGTCAAATGCACATATTCGGGTTTGTGGTTGGTGTCACATGCAGGGAGAGTCTTGCAAATTCCCCTTCCTTTATATCTTTCACCCACTTAGCTCCACATTAGCCAAAACTTGCCTTTTGACCCATTAGCTACATTCCAAACTAAGCCTGCCTAGTCAAGCTAGTTAGTTTGTCTTTTTGTGGTATGTTTTCCACTGCAGTTTGGCCTGTCATTCTTGTTGGGAGTTGGTGTTTGTATTAAGGAAGGAGAAAAAAAAAAAAAAAAAAAAAAAAAAAAAAAAAAAAAAAAAAAAAAAGCTGGAACGAGAAAGAAAGAAAAATTGTGAAAAAGTTGTACCCTCTTGTCAGAGTTGAGAAGATGTTCGAAGATGTACAATCAAAAGGGGTTGTTTGTTTCAGTTAGTATTTTCAGACGGTGTTTAAAAAAGGGAATTTTGTGACCGTCTGACTCCTCCACTCTTATTCTATATTTTTTGAGGAGATTGTGCTTTGAGTCTAGTGAGTTTTGTGCCAAGTGAAGGGCACTAGTACTTAGTTTTCAGTCAGTTTGAGATCCGGATGGTTTCATTATGGTCCTGTTAGGAACTAGCTTGACGCTTTTACCTCCACATTTCCATAACTTGTTTTGCCTTTTCTCACCTGAGCCTCACTATTCCCATATTATTTGCAAATCCTCGGCTGTGACGGACATTATTGGTTGGAGTTTGTGCGTTAGTACTTGAATTGTCTTTCATTTTTGTTGCATGCATGCTATGTAGGTCGCAGTTAGGTGAGTGACTGTCCTTTCTTCTCCCTTTTACATATTACATTCGCCCTTTGCTTCATGAGAGAAGAGTGACCACGTGAGAGTCCAGTTTTGTTGGTCTTGCAAGGTCGATAGGTCGGCTTTATTTATGAACAAACTTATAATTCGTTTGCGTCTTCGACCGCTTGGCTTTAATCGTTGATTTTTGTTGCATTAATTCGGTTCAAGTAGACAAGTTAAGCTAGCTCTGAGTTATCATTTCCGTTCCATTAGTTTAGTTTTGAGTTTACTCGAGGGCGAGTAAAGGTTTGGTTTGAGGAGATTTGATACGTGCTTAATGTATAGTCTTTTTGGCCTATTTCAGCACGTATTTCTATGCATTTCTATACTATTTTTATAGTATTTTGCCCCGAATTGGCTACTTTGGTGTATTTTGTCCTTTTTGTAGGAATGATCGCGAAAGTGGTGGAACCATACTCCTTTTAGTCCTTTTTGCATGCATTTAGAGGAGACGGGATTGTCCCAGAGTGAGTTACTGCACTTGGAAGCGTCATGGCACGCACTACGAGGCACTTGGGTGAAGACGTGAGCTGAACTGAAGATAAAAGTACTCGATCGAGCTATCCCTTGGTCGATCGAGTGATTTCTAGACCCCCTGGTACTCGATCGAGCTATCCCTTAGTCGATCGAGTAAGCTGCACATGACCAAGTCCTCGATCGAGTAAGAAGCTGGTCGATCGAGGGACTTCTGCTGAGATGATGGTCGATCGAGTGGTTTAACCCACTCGATCGAGAGGTTTTCGACGTCATGGGCTTTAATCAGTCCATGCTTTACTTATTTCCGCGTAAACTTTTGGTTGTTTTGGCTATTTAACCTATGATTTACTAGGTTAATAGCATCTCCTTTTTATTATCTTTTACACTAGAAAACTAAAAAACCCTTAGTACGTAGCTTTGCCTTCACTGTTACTTTTATTTTCGGATTATTGGCTGCTCGGATTCAGTGTTCTTTACGCCGGATTCGCTCAGATTGTAATCTTTCCTTTCTCTTTATTATTAATAATCACTTGTTGCTTTTATTTCTTGTTGATGTTATCATTCTTCCTTGCCCTAATTTCCGTTATTGCATTTTATTATTATTTCATTATGTCTTCTCACTGAAATTTATTTGTTTGTTAGATTAATTACGAACATGAGTAGCTAAACCCCTTTCATGTTGGGATTAGGGAATCTGCGGTAGAAAATGACGATGTAGTGAATGAATTAGATGAACTGATAAGAGACTCTGTCACTATAGCAATTTAACTGTAATTCCCGACCTAGTTGAGTGCACGCTTCTATGTCACCCATTAAACTGGCTAAAATTAATCCTTGATCGAAAGATTGGACTAAATAGGCCTGCTATAAACAGTAGACTGCCCTAATGAGGACGAAAGTTAAGTTAGTGGTATTTTAGGATAGGAAGTGGACCGAAAGGACCTTCTAACATCCGTCTCACATTAGTTCGTCTGAGTCATTCACTGCCGAGTTGTTGGGTTACCGTAGTGAACCGAATTCCCGACATGTCTCTCTCTTATTGATAGTTTTAAATTATTTTCCTGCTCTTACTGCTCTCTACTTTATTTCTCTTCCCCTTAATTCTCGTAGTTTAGAAACCAAAAATTCAATCAACACCAATTATTACCATAGGATTAGAATAGACAGCTATAATTACATTTCCTCCCTGTGGATTCGATACTCGACTGCCTCTGCTACATTTTAGTTGAGACCGTTAGGTTTTATCTTTGATAGGGTTGCGATAGCCGTGTCAGATGCTAAAGAGGGACGACTCTTTATCTTTAGTACCTATGTCAAACACCGCTTTTTGCCTTGGTTGACCTAGGTATAAAGTGGATTCGAACGGGTTCCAAGCATTCACAAATGCTTGGTGGCGACTCCGAACATCTCTTGCATCATTTTGAGACCCTTGCCGAGACGAAATCGACCGATCTAAAACGATCCGGTCGAAAGCATTTTTACACCGCCGAGCGTGGCTTTCAAAAGACCGCTACTATGTCCACAGATCGGTTGGGCGTCGCAGGTTGTTGTGTCCACACATGGTATAACTAACCCCTATGCTGGGCTACCCCGAACGTTTAAAATGCTTGATATAGACAAGTTAGATAATGGTTCAGTTTGTGGGTCCTCCCTTAATAATGAAAAATTTGAATTTTAAATTAAATATTTTAATTTGTTCTTTAAGATAATTAAAAAATTTAAGATAACAAAATAGTATATGGGTAAAGTGAGTCAGCCATATTTACATAAAAGGCAAACAATGGATGCAATACTCTCCTCCTACTGAATCTAGCTGGATATGGAGGAAAATATGCGCTATCAAAAAAGAATTATCTCTTGGTCTTATCAATGGGAAATGTTGCTTTCAATCAAATGGGTACTCTACTGCAGGATGTTATTCTTGGCTTCAGGATCGACACCTAAAAGTCAGATGGACTAAGATGGTCTGGAGTAATTGGACTATCTCAAAGCATTCCGTTCTATCATGGTTAGCCATACATGAATCCCTTAACACTAAATCAAAATTAAAAAGGATAGGAGTTTGTGATGAGGCAATCTGTTGCCTCTATGGGAACATCAAGAAATGCATGAGCATCTCTTTGTGAAATATGTGTATAGTTCAAACGTCATAAAGGAATTAAACACCCGGATGGATCTTCACATACTTATCACCAAGATGTTAGATTGGTGCATAGGAAGAAGAGGGTATAAACTTCAAATAGGGATCCAAACTATGGTGACTGCTACTGCCATGTACCATATACGGTACCAACGGAATAGAGCTCGTGTAGAGGGCGTACTGGACAGGCCGAGAAAGGTTGTTAAGTGTATCATTAAGGATGCTAATCAACGAATAAGCGATCGGATCAGGCTTCCACTTAAGAATAAGGATGCGAGGTGGATCCATAACAGGAAGGTGTTATCTTTCAGGGGGATTATGAATGTCGAAGCTGACAAAGGTAGGAGATGACATGCGATATGGGAGATTATTTAAAAGATGATGTGCCTTTTAGGTTGTTGGAAGTATTGATTCAAAAGAAGCTATTTTCCATCCCACATTGGTAGAATAGGTTGGAGTTTTATGGTTTATAAGTGATCACTTTAGTTGCACTACTAATAGGTGTAGTAGAAGGGACACCTTTTGGATGTGAGATCACTTATTCTCTATATTTTTTGCACACTTTACAAAAAATAAATGCAGAGTCTTCTATAATGATTACTGCGATTTCTAAACTGATTGTCCAGTCTTCTATACTGACTTTTGAGGATTTTCTAAACTGATTGTGCAGTCTTCCAAAAACTATTTATGAGACACAATAAATTTCCTTCTGGATCCTTCATACCTCTCTCTCCTATAAAAAATGTGTGGATTTCTTATTTCAGAACACATAAAAATTCAGTCTCTCTTCCCTCTCGAAAAAATCGTCTCTATCTCTTAGTCAATATCCATGAATCTCGAAAAGAGGATAGCGGCATCTAAAATGCATATACGAACTCAATTTATTATTTCAGGATAGGAAAGAAAAAAAAAAAATTCTTTTTCTCAATTTCGATTATAACAACAATTTTTCCAAGTAGTTCTCATTCTGAGTCTTTGTCGTACACGTTAAACTTGGACGTCATGTAACCCTGGGGGTTGGTTACCAAGAGGCCGTGTGTATCGAGCGGGGCAAATTCAACTTTAGGGCAGTGATGGTCATCACGCCACGACAAATTTCTCCTATGGTCCGTAAGTTTTATTGTTCATTATTTTCGTAATAGTCATACCGCCTATAGTCTAAAGTTGAATTTCGAAATTTTTCTTGCTCGTTAAATTTTTATTGAAGGCGATATGGCTGTGTATATTTCTACTGTTTCTTCAGCAAAAGTCGAATGTTTCTTATAACATCTTAGCTATCATAGAATATCACGTTCGCTGCGGTAGATACATTACATTCTTACAATTTTGCATATACATTAATAGTTTTCTATAAGTGAAGTATACGTACATATGATTTTTTTAATCTACAAGTTATTTATATTAAGGGATAATGATGGGATAAGTTATTTTTGCATCATAAATAGATAAGTAAGGTATATTAGACCTTTAATCAGGCCGTGCATTTGTGTTGGCAAAAAGGAATTTTTCTAGCCAAACCTAGATTCTAAGCCAGTGTATTTATTGCTTTTCTTTTACTAAAATGCTTGGACATGTATATATGAATATATCAATTCAAAGGGTAAAGAATGAGTTTTTCCAAGACTAAATCATGTGTGAAATTCTCGTATGTATCTCTACATATTTGTGTATGATTTCGTGAATGTTATATTATGTTATCACTTATGTATGACGTGACAACAAGTGGGGGAAGTAGTATTTTTTTAGCAAACCTTGAAAAGTTGTGGTTTCTCTGTACGTTGTGAAAAATGCTTCCCTTATGTGATATACTTGGAAATATATGGAGCGTGTTAAAGAAAAATATTGTATGGTTTTATGTAATACAAAATTGGATCTTATATAATTTGTTATGTATAGGTTGTTATGACAATGAATAATTTGGCATCTTGGTTTATGATGTTAATAATTTCCTATATGACAATATTGATCTTTGGTGACATGTTTCAGAAAAGGTAATTTTTTTTCATCATCTTATGTCATCTTGAATGTTAGCCTTGAGCATATAATATTGGCCACTATCACTACTTGAAATTTTGTAGTTGAGGTGAATGTTTTACAAAATTTATTTGAGATTACATTGTCAATTTGTATGACCGTTAATTGATTGGTTTAAAAGCATTTCCTTAGTTACGGCTTTTGGTAAATTGTGGATTGTGGGAGAGTCTAGTGAAGGTATGACTTCCTTTAACTTTGTCGTAAGACAATTGAGTTTTAGTGTTGAAATGGTGATAATGGCAATTACATGGAATTGATTGATAGTTCGATCTGAATACTCTGATATTGTGATTGTATAAAATTGTTTCTTTAACGGAATGTGGTGATGATTGGAACACTAATATATGAGCTGATAATTAAGATGTATACAGTTTATACATGACAAAATGAAATTTGGTGGAAAGGTTGTTGCATTCTTATATATGATGTTTGTATGCGTTATGAGAGATATGATATAGCTTATGTCGATGTTATAGGTGATGAACACCATTGTTTTTTGTAAGCTAATCCATTAAAATAATTATAGAATTTGGGATTGAGTTTGCAATTTAATTGAATGTCGAATAATTATGATATTTATTTGACTTAGGAAAACGGTGTCTTTTATAATGCTATATCATGCAAGTTATAGATGCATAGTTACAATGTTGAATATGTAATGGAGTATGAATATATTGAGAAGAATTTGCAGGATAAAAAGCTTAATGGCTAAGTGGTTATATTCCTTTGTCGGAATATTTTGGCTCCATTAACTATCATGCATCATAATCTGAAGCATCCGGTTTTTTTGGCAGATTATCAAGAGTGATGGATAATCTGATCGGATAATGTGTTCACAAAGGTTGTGAATGGTAAGTGGATATTGAGATCCCTTAAACAATGTGAGAGTATGTATGTACGTAAATTGTGAAGACGATATTGAGATCCTCCTACCACCAATGGCCATGGTAGAAATTGGTGCTGGTGTGGCAGTACATGGAATGGGTTTAAAGCCTATTGGGAGTGAATTGTGACGGGGCTTCCCAACTTGGGGTTAACCAAGTTCAATGGGTCAAACGAAATCACGAGTATCTCATATTGTGATACTACTACCATTCCTATTTTAATAAAAAAGTGATGTAGTATTCTATTTTATATTGTGTTATATCTGTCATGTGAGAAAGGTTGGGCTATGCTCTTAATAAGTTCATAGTCTTTTTTCTTTAGGGGTGGTTTGTGACAGTAAAACTTGATGGACTTATCTATGTGAACGTGGGGGAAATGCCCTACCCCCTATGAGGTCCTTAGGCTTTAGGACCTCTAGAGAGTTCACGAGATCCCAGGCATGCGAGGACGAACGCAGATTCAAATCCAAGTTTGTGCGCAGTTATCTGTTACAAACCACCGTGTAGAGTCCAATGCCAAGAGAAACTCGATACCGCTGTAGCAGGTAATTGTATGCACTAGGTGACAAGTCAATTCCCCAGCAACATAGTCATCTTAAGACTTACGTTCCGTTGCCTTATATCAGCTAATTCTTTTCTTCTTTTGAATCATGTGGGGGATTGTTGGAAGTATTGCTTCAAAAGAAGCTATTTTCCATCCCATATTGGTAGAATAGTTTAGAGTTTTATGGTTTATAAGTGATCAATTTAGTTGCACTACTAATAGGTGTAGTAGTGAAGGGGCGCCTTTAGGATGTGAGATCACTTATTCTCTATATTTTTTGCACAATTGCCGAAAACTGAATGCGTAGTCTTCTATAATGATTAAGACAATTTCTAAACTGATTGTGCAGTCTTCCAAAAACTATTTACGAGACACAATAAATTGCCTTCTGGATCCTTCATACCTCTGCTATAAATAGTGTGCGGATTTCTTAATTCAGAACACACAAAAATTCAGTCTCTCTTCTTCTCTCTCAAAAATCGTCTATATCTCTTAGCTGATATCTAGCAATGTTTTGCAAGTAGTTCTCATTTTGAGTCTTTGTCGTACACCTTAGACTTGGACGTCGTGTAACAATAAAGCAATCGGATACAAATGCAAGTAATGACAAATGAGCCACTACCAAACATACACATTATTGAAACTGAGTAGGATAAACCTACATTTTAGCAATCCCGCTAAACAATAAAGCAATCGGATACAAATGTGATCCTCCATAAAGTTGGCACTTAATTACGATAATTAAATAAAATTACTAACTAATCTAATTAACTTAAATACGAATTCAATTAAACAAAACCCGTCTTAAACTACCCAAAATACTCGACATATACCTACCAACCATTACCAAAACAACCACCACTGTGGGCCACCACCACCATGGTGGTCACGACTTTGTGCCACAGCACCCACGTGCCACCAAACAACGACCAGCAGCAACGACAACCGTAGCAACAACAATAACACGACACAAAAACGCCAACACAACACACAAGACACACTCCCTCTAACACCACCATACCACCACCCCCGTGGGCCACCACCACAACGATGGTCACAGCATGACCCAACACCTGAGCCACCACCAGCCGAGCACATCAACACCGGCAACACACAAACATATTCGACCACAACAACCACCCACACGACATAGACACACACAGCCCGTGTACCCTCCTTTAACCCCATTTGCACCACCAACCGCCACCCATTCCACCACCCATGATCACCACTCAACTCCCCTCACCACCCATGACACAACCACCCCCTAACCAGCCCTGGTCACCCACAAGTCGAGGGTTAAAATCTAGCCTCAAAACTGAGTCACTGTAACACCCCAAGAGTTTGAGAGGAAACGTTGTCCAACATCGGGTGTTTATAAAGGATTCCACCCACCACTTAGTAACAAGGTCTTGTACTTTTGGGCTTAAGTGAGAACAAATAATGGGCCTAAAGGTACACATTCCATCTTGTTGGGATTGTGTTACGACGGTGGTGGGTTGGGTTGTTATAAATGGTATTAGAGCAACCCTGCGACCGTGTGGTAAGCATGTGGTCAGGAGTACTATGGTCACCCACCTAGCGGGAGAGGATTCTTGGCTTGGCTGCGGTCAAGTTCGAGGCACAACGAGGACGTTGTGTTCTTTAAGTGGGGGAGTTTGTAATACCCCAAGAGTTTAAGAGGAAAAGTTGTCCCACATCGGGTGTTTATAAAGGATTTCACCCACCACTTAGTAACAAGGTCTTGTACTTTTGGGCTTAAGTGATGACAAATAATGAGCCCAAAGGTACACATTCCATATTATTGGGATTGTGTTACAACGGTGGTGGGTTGGGTTGTAATAGTCACACAAACAACAAATACAAGCCCCAAATCTATTCGGGCAAACCCGTTTTAGAGTGCTCAACGATGGTCAAATGACGGGTCAACTACGGCTAGAGGTGAATCGGGGTCAAGGCGGGTTAACGGTATAAATAATTAATATATAAGCTAGTATAAGACAGTCTTATCTTACCATCTCGAGGCGGAGGGATAAAATCATCTAGTTTCTCTTCCTCTCTTGTCATTTGTGTGGTGGAGTTTTTGATGTGATGAATGGATAAGGTGAGGTGGAGTTATATATAAGGGTAGGATGGTAGTATAAGTGGTTATATATATATATATATATATATATATATATATATATATATATATATATATATATATATATATATATATATATATATATATATATATCGTATATTATAATAATAGTAATAATTATTATTATTATTATCATTACTAACTTATTATTATTATTGTTATTATTATTATTATTATTATTATTTTATTATTCCGTCTTATACATAATTCATAAAATATATTATTATAAAATACGGGGTATTACAGTGTGTGTAATGAGTATACAAGCTGCAATAAAGTTGAAATAAAATGGGCCTTATCATGCGTATTTGTAAATTTTCGGATCGAATGCGGAAATTTTCAAGTATTATCAGAGATGTGAGATTAGATATTCATATTTGTTTGAGAAATTAACAATTAAATATAATTCATGAGACCAATAAAATTGCTGACTTATGACCTTTATTGGACATTCTTATCCAATTTTTTCCAAACGGGTTGAAAGTCTATGATTGCAACTTACCTCACACATCAAAAAAAAAGATGAAATAAGTTAAGATCAATAAGTATAATTTTGTTAGCATAAAAAAAAAAAGAAAAAAAAAAAAGTTGCGTGGAAGAAGTGGCTACCAATCCCCACAAGGCACAAGTTGGTGAGAAAGGGAATCAAAGATTCAACAAGAAGTACTTGTATACACGCTGCTTACATATCAACCATCCAAAACACAGAATCTTAACATCATCGTATCACATCACAACAGCAGTTGAAACCTTCCAAAAAAGAAGTACGAAAATACCCCTTAAAAAAACTCCTACAATTCTACAAATACTACTACTTCTATATATAGCTACATGAACGTCGTTAACAATACAACCCTCAACTTTTGTACACACTCTTCGTTCTCCTTGATACTTTCAATGATGATACGCATACGCTACACTGCGGGTGCACCCGTTATCCTTCTCCTCCTTCTTAGCTCGCTTGTTAATAGCCGTCATATTATCGGTGATGATTTGATTAAGTTACCTTCTGATCATAATTCAATACTTGAAATTGCTTTTCCTAAAAGTAACGATGTTGATGATGATATTATTGGGACTAAATGGGCTATTCTTATTGCTGGTTCTAATGGTTACTGGAATTATAGACACCAGGTTTTTCCTTTTATTTTATTAATTATAATTATCGAGTATTTCTTTTAATAATGGTTTCATATTAATCTTGATTCTTGTCTAAGGGTAGTTGTTTTTCGGTAGTCCGGTTATTTGTTACCTACTCCCTCATATTCATTAAGATCTTCCACAATTTCGAAAATGGCAAATTCACTAACTTCTTCCACTTTCCTTATTAGTCTATTATTTGTGGTTTTTATGACTTGTGACCTCACATTCTCTCTCTTATTTTTATTTTCTTCCATTTTCCACCACAAATCTCCTTCCTCTTAAAAACTCCCCAAAAAGTAATGTGGAAGATCATAGTGAATAAGAGGGAGTATATTATTATACACATTTCTTTGATTCCAGAATTTCTCCAAGGAACGAGTATACTATTGGTAAATAAATGAGTGAGCATATGCAGTAATATGGAAGAATGTAAAAGCTAGCTTAATCAATTTTACAAGTCACATAACTCACGTTCTCAACCCAAGGGTTATATGGAACGTTGTAACTTGTTAAGCAAACATGATCAGCTTCACAAGCCACATCTCCTTTAAACTTGGATATTGTCCACTACGTCTTTAGCTCTACCAGTGGTTCAGACGTTGAGACCGAGAGCTTTAGAAAGACAAACTATAATAACTTGGACTCATCCTCTCATTACTATCTATCTACCTTATGTTCTACGGAGTACTTTCTTCTCTCACAACAGGTTAAAATATTGTATATTATACTTGAGTCACTTGCCTTCCAACACAGCCCATATATATATATATATATATATATATATATATATATTGTGAGAGGGTAAAGTGAGAAGGTCAAAGAGGAGGTGGATAGGAACCCGGTCATAAAAGATAACTATTCGGATGTTCTCATCAGTTTAAACTTTGCGTAAAGGTGAGTCACTACTCACTACATGTATTAAAAGTCTTCAACTTAAAAATAAGATGACTTTAATCATTGATGTTTCTACGGAGTACATTTTTATTCGGATTTTAAATATTTATTTGATTGTTCGTGGAGAAAGTATTTTGTCCAGATACTTTCACTCCTCTGTTTCGTCTACATATCTCTGTCTCAGTTGTCACGTAAAGTATATTTGTTACTGAGTAATAGGTAAGAAAATGACCTGAACTATGCTTTTTTTTTCCAAATAAGGACCCCAACTTTCAAATTGTACAGTTAAGGACCTCAAGGTTAAATTTAACCGCAATTACACAAACAATATATAACTGTTAGACATTTGTTTGTGAGATACTCCTCCATTCTCCACTTTACAAGTATTCTATTTCCGTCCATTCAACTCCACTTTATAGGTTTCCTTATTTGGACATGTAAAAGACTTTTCTATCCTTATTGAAAATCTATATTTACAAAAAATGTCATTCATACCCCACACAAATCCACCATAAAACTCACCTTTATATTTTTTTAATATCTTTAACCCCACCATTCTCTTCCCCTATGTACTTTTAATAGTTTTTTTAATCCGTTTCTTAATACCCGCGCAAAGAGCATAGTTGCAAATTGGAGTTGAATGGAGGGAGTATATCTTAGATGAAAAAAAAAAAAAATCTTAACTATTGTTTCATGAACGGTGAATAAACAATTCATGCTTTAAAAATGGAGTCAAAATATAGAGTAGTTTGTAGTTTTGTTCATGAATATGCTCAAATAACTCCCCAAATCTGTTTGCCTAGTTTCAAATATAAAATAAAAATTTGGGAGCAGCTGCTAATAACCTTTGTGATGAACGACGATGCTCCCGGTTCCAGTCATATTCCACAAATACAAACATGTGAGAAGACTTTATATATACTCAGTATTAGACTTACTGTTAGTATAAAGCCAAAGTAAGCTTATGCAAACCAAAATCAAGCTCTCGTTAAAATAAGTCTTACAAAATAAAATTGTTAAATACTCCCATCTAAAATCAATGAAAACATATACAGCCCACATTTGACTAATTATCCTACTCCACCTATAATTTAGACCTTATTGTATGCTAAACATATATAACTAACCCTAACAGATTTATTAGGCATGAGTTTGTGCATATTTGATTATAAAAGCAAGTACAACTATTGTTACATAACATCATAATGTTAATTGATAGCAAAGAGATGAAAAAAATTAAGCAAATTCAATTATTGATAAAAAAGAAGCTTATACCATAAAAAATTCAGATAGATTAAACATCACAAGAAGGAATTTGAATTGAACAATTAAAAGATATCACTTGTTACTCTATCACCTAATCACCAAATGAGTTTTTCAGAATTTTTTTTATTTTTAGATTTAGATGCCCCTTTTCGTTTGTCCTTTATGGAGATTTGTAGAAGATGATCACATGAGCAATATTTTAAAGTTTGTTCTTTTTTTCTTTTTTTTATAATTAAAAATTTATACTTGCATAATTAACTGACGCCAGCATTCTTGTGGGTCCCAACTACAATTACGCATAATAGTTAACGGCGTTACCTTTTTCAAGTCCTTAACCGTATAATTTGAAAGATTAGTCCCTTATCTGTAAAAAACTGTATAGTTCAACTCCTTGTCTTACCTATTACTCTTTGTTACTTTATTAGTTGATACTTACCGGTCCAAAGTTTTTGTTTTTGTTGAAAGAAATCAAGTACTTACTCCTATTGGTGGCAATCGGGTTGTTCGGTTCGGGTAAGGTCATGTCGGGTTCGAGTCATAACGGGTTATGACTACAATCAGGTCGATTTTGGGTCGCTTATAGATCGGTTTAGTTAGGTCAATTCTTAGCTTGGGTTCAAATCATTGTCAGGTCAAGTCATTTAGATAGATTTTAGGCGGGTAAGGTATCCTCTTTTCAATTGCCACTATTTTGGAGTTTTCTTTCATTATCCTCTTGTCAGTTGCCACTATTTTTGTTTTTGTTTTTTTTTTTTTTTTTTTTTTTGTACAAATTATCCAATTGGCTATTGACATCGACTTTACTTTTGTGGTTGAGATTAATGGGTGACAACTGACAAGTGGAAAATTAGTGCGGATGCTTAAATTACCAGTGGGAAACCTTTTTCAATATAAAAAATGTAAACAAAAGAGTGAAACACTCAAAAATTAGATTGGTAAACAAATGACGGAGGGACTAGGGAGTACAAATCAGCATTCTTACTGATCTTGGATAAATTTCTGTACAGGCTGATGTTTGTCATGCATACCAATTGTTGAAGAAAGGCGGTCTAAAGGACGAAAACATCATCGTTTTCATGTACGATGACATTGCTTACAACGAGGAGAACCCAAGACCCGGAGTCATCATTAACAATCCATTGGGAAGTGACGTCTATGCAGGAGTTCCCAAGGTCAGTTTAATTAATAATCGTATCACCCCTTTCTTTGTATTGTCTTCTCTATATTGTGATCAATAATACTTCTGGTCGACTTGTTGCGTATGGCAGGATTATACCGGAGAAGATGTCACTGTTGATAACTTTTTTGCGGTCTTACTAGGAAATAAAACAGCTACAACTGGCGGTAGTGGCAAGGTTGTTGACAGCGGTCCTAACGATCATGTATTCATTTTTTACTCTGATCATGGTGGTCCTGGTGTGATCGGTTAGTTTCTTGATCCTTAACCAGTTAAGTTATTGTGGATGATAGTCGTGACCTGGGTGGGTTTCGATCTTGAAAGCTTTCCCCGTGTGTCTCCTTTTCCACCCAGAAAGAGAATCTTGCTATTGCACATGTATATATGTGGGATGTGTACATCTCATAGATTTCTGTAAATCAAAGGATATTTCTTACGTGCAAATTCAATTCATCTAGAAACACTCAATTCAGTTCAGTTTAATTTAAATATGTAGGACTTCCCAACAATGTGTCTCGATGAATTCTTCTTTTAATTTTAATCGTGTCTAAATCGCTCTGAAACGTTCGTGTTTCATCAGGTATGCCTACTTATCCATACCTTTATGCTGATGATCTGATAGACACCCTGAAGAAGAAACATGCTTTAGGAGCTTACAAGAGCTTGGTAAGAATCCTTAAACCACCTACCAAGAAAACTTGGTAAGACGTCCTTATCTAACATGATCTGTAACTCTGTCACTTCAGGTGTTCTATTTGGAATCCTGCGAATCTGGCAGCATGTTTGAGGGCATTCTACCTGATGGTCTTAACATCTACGCCACCACTGCTTCAAACGCTTGGGAAAGTAGTTGGGGAACCTACTGTCCTGGCGAGGATCACGTCCCTCCAGAGTATGACACTTGTTTGGGTGATTTGTATAGTGTTTCTTGGATGGAAGACAGGTATATACAAGAAACGCTTTTGTTACTCCATTACCCATTCTTCTTTGAATATCATTGTGTTACCTATCATTATAGTAAATGGCGTCGTTATTAAAATGTTCACTTGATAGTTGGTAAGTAGACTTGCCAAAAACTAACCTCGGACTAATTACAGTGAAAAACGCAACTTGGAAGCAGAAACCTTGAAGCAGCAGTATGAGCTGGTAAGTATGACGTAATATGATATGGATTTGCAATGACTTATGATGGGTTAAATTATGGATTTTACTCATTGACAGAGGTGGTTGTTATATCATGGTGCCTCAGGTAAAGAAAAGAACAGGATCAGACGTGTTCTATGGATCAAATGTAATGCAGTATGGTGATGTGGATCTAAACAAAGAAAAGGTTTATGTATTTATGGGCACAAACCCTGCTAATGATAACATTACCCGAGTTGATGATAACTCCCTTCATTCTAGTTCTTCTGTAGCTGTTAACCAACGTGATGCCGATCTCCTCCATTTCTGGCATAAGGTTCGCTATTCTTTATTTGTACATTGTCTTGTTTCAAATCAGCAAAAGTTTATTATTTTTATGTTAGAAATAGTATGGAAACAAGAGTGCCGACAATTCCATTATAAGTCATCTAAAAACAGGCCTTTGTGTTTTCAACACATGGGTAATGCTATCCGGATAGTCTGGTTTTCCAGGAGTTTAGAATTCGGCAATTTGGGGTTATGAATATAATGTATACTAAATACTAGGCCGAGTTTTTGTTGTGGACTTATCAGTAAAAATAGGTCTTCTATGTTTTCAACATCTGACACTACTAACCCTAGACTCGAGATCTTTGAGCACTTGGAAATATTGTTGTTTGCTTGATAAATCTTCTTCTAACATTCACACAGCAATATTCTGATGAATACCTGCTTTTCAAATTCTTTTGTTATAGCTCCGCAAGGCTCCTGAAGGCTCTCCAAGAAAGGTTGAAGCTCAGAAGAAGTTTGCAGAGGCAATATCGCACAGAGTTCACTTAGATGACAGCATTGAACTGATTGCCAAACTCCTTTTTGGAATCGAAAAGGGTTCAGAAATGCTGCAGATTATTCGACCTGCAGGAGAACCTCTTGTTGATGACTGGAAACGCCTCAAAGCACTTGTATGTCTTTTATATTTGTCTCCAAATTTTAACCTTCGATTTTATTTTATTTTTGCTGTGAAATGAGCCATAAGGGCTGTTCGACACTGATGAGTTTAATGGCAGTCAACAAACAAATTTATTTCCAACAGCTAGACAGTCATTCTATAGGAGAATGAAAATAAAAGTTCACTTCACGGAAGTAACACATTTAAAGTTTACTAGTAATATGCTTCACTGGCAAGGCAGCCATTACTTGTAGTTTCTGTAAGAATTTTAGTAGTGCCATCTCCCATTTCATGGCATTGAACTTTCTCTGTTTATTCTTTGTTCAACTCTTTAATCAGGTAAGAACATTTGAGGTACATTGCGGATCTCTATCACAATATGGAATGAAGCACATGAGGTCTTTTGCGAACATTTGCAATGCCGGGATAACACCAGAGCACATGGCCACAGCTTCAGAACAGGCTTGCCCCAGCATTCCAGCCAACCCTTGGAGCTATCTGCACAGGGGATTTAGTGCTTGATAACTCAGCCCTACATATAAGATTTAGCTCTTAAACTTTCAATCAGTATTCAGTATGCGATGCCTAATTACGATATTTTGTCGCCACTCTGTCTATATTTATCAGAGGTCCAGGTGCTTGTATATATGTTGTACGCTGCTTTTAATTGAATACTACCCACGTATAGGACACGGACAAAGGGTCGCTCTCTGTAAATTTGACACAACCTCATGCCAGAAATATGAATTATGTTTATATAGGAAGTCTATGTAATGGATGTATATATGTACAATTGCATCATATCATATCATCATATATTATATTAAAACAATAACCGTCAGCCCCGTTGATCGGCACGTGTCACTACTCCTTCAAACGCCATGTGTCATTCTCTATTTTTTTTTTTAAAAAATATATATAAATATATGCTCGGACCGGTAAAAAATATCACGTCATTTCAGTCAATATAGTCCATGTTTATAGCAATTGATTCATTGACTTTCCGAATTTATGGATTTAGTGTAAGTAATTAACTAATTAATTGATAATTGATTGGTTATGCAATAATTATAATTTTGGCAAACTGATTTAGATACCATTTTGAATTCAAAAGTGATATGCTTTCCGTTTTCAATGGCATATCTTCTTGAATATTTACTTTAAAAAGTCAAACAATGATATCTCCTTAAATATTTAATCATCTCCTTAAATGATTCATTGAAGATATTTCCCCCTTAATTTCGTGGAATCAATTAATTTTATGGTAATTATATAGTGTATATTTAATAAAGTTTCCCTAAAAAATTAGTTGTTTCGGGAAGAAAAAAATTGTCATATATGTGATCTAACACAAAACTATGAGAAGAAATTTATCAATGCCTAATACCTTTGCAATTGTTGATATAAATCACAATTCAAAGTTCAATCTATTCCTGAACTATGTCAATGAGCATATATTTGGAATAAATAATATGCATTAAAGTCTCCATACCAACTTTTAGATCATTGACTCAAGTTGTGCAGGTTATTTCATATTCATAACTTAATTTTCTTGATTTATAGAAATATATTTGCTATATAATCCGTATATAGGATGGAATTATATAAGCACAATGTATATAAGATGGATTATGAAAAAACTTCTCAATTTGTTTAATGGAAGCCTTTGTGAGCCTAAAGGTACGTAAATGATCCACTTAATTACTAGCATCATCGAATTTGTTACGTTAAATGGAAGTTACATGAATTTTCTGTATATATTACTCATATTACCCTATTAGTCATTTGTTATCTGATATTTCTAACATAAATTTTTTGTATATATGTCATTTGTTCTCTTATATTTAAGCACATTGTATAAGTTCTACTGCAGTTTGTGAATTCACGTCTTCAGGTCGTCTTAAAAGGATTTCTGTTCACTAGAAATATTGCATATTTTTATTGATCCCTCTCTGGGATATCTTTTTCTTTGATTTGGACTATTATATGAATTTTGTCCTATGTATTATTGATGATTTTATAGATAGATGAAGGAATTGCATACATAAAAATACCTTAATTACATTATCTATTATTACAAGGGAAGGTATAATTCATGTAATTGTTGGTGATTTAAGTGAATCACCGGTTTTATTTAAGTGTAGTCGGGATTTGGTCAAAGTTAAGTAGACTCGTATCGCTATATTGTGGGTAAGGGAGTGTGGAGTACACGCTCACATAAGCGACTCTCGAGTTTTTGTGGCTTTTGGATAAGTTATATTCATACTTGTCCCAAAAGGTACCTCTTGGAAATAACCGATTATTTCCTTTAGGGTTGCATACAGAACATCTATAAATACATGTTGATGGATGCTTGAAAGAGAAGAGAAAATGCATAAACTTTTCGACTTTGAAAGAACAAACAAATTACAAAACTTCATTTGTATTCTCCCGATTCTATTTGCCTAGAACGAGAGGGAATCGATAGTCTTATCCTACAAGAGATTTTGTGCAACCCAAGGCAAATGTAAGGGTCGAAATACTCTTTAAGGAAAACGATTCGTGATTCTATCGTTATCGAATCGTTTTCCAAGTTTATCATTTGCTATTGGCGGTCGACGGAGTGTCAACCATCCTGAATATATCCAACATTAATATATTGTACTAACTAACTAATAGATAGTACTCGGGAGCAACATTTTTTGGCATAGGAAATGAGTTACGGATGAAATCAGCTTTTGTGTGGTCGGATGTTGAGGGTAGGAGTGGCTTTGAAAGCCATTATCAACATTTGAAACTAAATTTAAATACTTAAATAAATTATAAAAACTTGATGTACGATTTAAGAAAACTTCTACTAATTACTTCAAATGAATTTTATATAAATTTAATATACTCCTAAGGATATAGCGACTGAGCGCTCTCACATTCATTTATTGTTTTTATTACATTATCGATACAAAATTCGAGATATTATAATACTCCCTTTGTCCCAATGATTTTTGCTTTATTTTAATAAAAGACAAACAAATGATTGAGACAGAGGAAGTATTATATTAAAGGAGGCCATTAGATCATCGAATTTACCTTAACATATGTTTTTTTTTTTTTGTATTTTCATTATTTATGTTTGTACACAGAGGCAAGGAGCTAAGGGAAGGGAAAAGGCTCAAGGCTGAAGGCAAATTTTAATGGAGATGGGTTGATGGGGGTAGCAACGGCGGAGACAGAGAGATATGAAGTGATGATAGTAGGAGCGTAAGAGAATGGTTTAGAAAAGGTACAAGCGGGGGTGAGAAATGAACTTATGCAACGAGTGGTAACGAAATTGGAAACTGTAAAGAGTAACAAAAAAGTTTAGATTTTCTTATACAAATGCTACTTAAATTAATGTTAATGCCGATTAGTAAATACCAATTAAAAATAATTTATGACACTTTTCTTTTAGGAAATATTCATTGGAGCTACTATGTACTTCTATAAAGAACTCAAATGTACATATTTACCGCGGTTTAACAAATTTTACTAATATTGAATTAATTTTGGCAAAATTAAATTCTAACGTCTATACATAAAAAAGACTTTTCAAAAGTATATGGGTATCTAACTTCTCAAAAAAAGATTTTACAAAAAAAATTCATGTTTTTCTGTCCACCTTTCAAATTTCAAGGAAGTCGAAAGACAAAAAAATGGAATAAAAAGTTTGAATAAAATTGAGAAATATAATTTTTTCAAAAGTATATAGGTTAAACAAAATTAAATTGTTCTAAAACTTTCCTATAAATTTTTTAATCCGTAATAACTAATTTTTATCAAATCTCTCCAAAAAATAGGTGTAAGGTTTACTTTTACTAATAATAATTTTCATTACCACCCGTGCAGTGCACGACTTTAAAGAGTAGTTTATACAAAAGTAATGTCATGAACTAAAAACATCCCTACCACAAAAAAAGTTCGTTATTTCCGCTCAAAAAACTCTCTCCAAAAAAACCCTAGCCACCATCATATTATGCAGGGGGCTCCCATCGATCGATGGTAAGCCTCAAAATTGTTTTAAATTTCAATCAATAGTATGCATATCTATCTTTTATTCAATAAAAGTCTCCCTTTTGGTGAGAACCGTTTTTCCGTCCCTTATTTCGGGGTTTTTCCATTTATTCATGGGGTTAGCTTCATCAGTAATATGGTCAAGAGTAGTTCGTTGATGGTTTGCAGTGTGTTCTTTCAAAGGGTAAAAGTGATTTGTCAACGATTTTTGGAACCAGTCAGAGGTAAATTTTATCTCATAAATCAAACGAAAGATCCCTTCAAAAGCTACATGAAGATAGCGATAATAGGACGAGCCGAATTGTCAGATGCTGTTTTGAGATCCCTTGTTTATAAAAAACAAATTATTTTTCTTTGGTTTCCATTAGATTTTTTTCGATTATAATTATTCTTTGTAAGTGCCGTATGGCGTTCTATTAATGAATTGTTCATTTCGCTCAAAAAAAAATAGTAATGTTATGAACACTTGATCATGGAAAGAACTCTTCGTTATTCAGTGAGATCATGAAATTATGAGATTAGTACTCATTTAAACAAAGGTTAGTTTCGAATATCTCTTTTAACTTTAACTTGACTTGTCGGGATTTATATACTTCATCTATCTCGGATTAGGGAAGAAGAAATTTGACTAAACAAAGTTAAAAGTAAGGAGACGTTTGGTTAAGAGTAAGAGAATACAATTAAGAAACGGAAAAAGGGGGAAGGGAATAAGATTACTCCAAATTTACCTTTTTGTATAGTTATTCCATCAAAAGAAATAATGTTACTCATAACTACCCTTTTCATCCCTTGTCACCCACAAACAACCAAGACCACATCTCTCACCCACCCACCCGCTCCTCGCCCTTAACTGCTACAAACGTTTACGACACTGCAACCATCTTCGATGTCCTACTCCATGGCTCGGTGATTGACCCCGCCTCCACTTCGAAACCCCTAGAACCACAAAAACCACCGCAATTCTGGAAAACTCCTCCCCCACCCCTAAAAACACCAGGGTGGAAGAGTTTTACGGGCTTAGCAGCGAGCTAGTGTTTTTAGCGTTGGGAAGGGGTTTTTCGGGCTTATCATTTCGGGCCTAACATAGGTGTTTATGGTTTTACACCACTTTTAGCCCCTTATTTACCTCATATCATTTGCTTATCACTCGCTTTTGAGCGGTTTTCGTTGACATTTCCTTCATGTATGCTATTTTGTACTTTATGATCGATTTTATATATAAACCATCAACTATGACGGTTTTTGGTCTCAATTCACATGTTAAAGCGGAGGACTTGCCACCACGTTGGTCCATGGCGTGCCAAAGACGGGCCCACTACCCTTGGGGGTCCTACATGGAGCAACCGAACATGATAGGAGCAAAGGAAAGGCCAACCGACTTCCCGATCAGTTTCCTATGTTTCATATCGGGAACCGCGACAGTGGTATGTAAGAATTGTATTACTAGTATAATGGAAATATGTGTATCTTAAACCATATCCATAACAACAAAGTCAACGGGTATGAAAAATTTCTCAACCTTGACGGGTACGTATTCTCAAACACCTAGGAGGTATTTAATAGAACGGTCAGCAATCTGGAAGGTCATACTATTGCAATTCAATTCACCCATATTTAACTTTTCACGAATAGAGTAAGGCATAACACTGACACTGGCTCCAAGATTTCACAGTGCCTTGTCAATTGCAACATTACCTATAATAAATGAAATAGAGAAACTAGATGGATCCTTTAGCTTAGGTGGAAAACAGCTTTGTAAGAGTGCACTACACTCCTCAGTAAAAGCAATAGTCTATACCTTATCAAATGAGTTACTTCAAAACTTCCATAAACCTACCAAACTGTTTACCTAGCTTAGCCTTTTGCCGTCCATGCGGGAATGGCAGTGGAATATAAATTGTTGCATCGACATTCTTTGAAGGAATGATCTGTGAAAAAGGAGCAGCCTTCTCTATAGAATAAGGACTCTTGTCTTTTTTGGTCACAACATCATCATATGAGTCTTTGCCATCTATCACCTCTACAACATTTCTTTTGTCACTTAGCATCTGAGGGCCTTCATATTCTGTACCGCTTCTTAGTTGGACGACATTAGCAGTCTTTTGTAGCTGCTTCCCTTGAGATGGCAAAGTACCAGGTTTCCTTTGTGAAGTAGAACTAGCAATCTGGGCAATTTGACTATCTAAAATCTTGTTAAGAGCAACCAATTGAGTAATCTGAGCCTATTGTTAAGCATGCGATGTTAAATTTTGCTATTTAAGTGCCTTAATCTCAGCCATATCATTACGAGGTTGGCGTTGATAATTGCTCTACGGCTGTTGGTTACGATGGGGAGGCATATAAGCATTGTGATAACTCAGGTTTTATTGTTGTTGTTTGTTGTTGTTGTTGTGGTGGTGGTGGTGGATGCTATGGTTGAAGGTTCAAAACATTCTGACACGTCCAAAATACGAGAGATCGATCCTAACCAGGCTGATTCTGATAAGGAGGATTAGTCCTATATGAATTAAATGCATTAACCTGTTTAATTGAGCTCATACACTCTCTTGAATGGGAAAATCAATCCCGCCATTCATATTAATACTAGGTAGCTTGCATCTCACCCCCTAGTGCTTAATAGGACCAAAGGACTTGTTGAACCATATAGATATATATGTTTATGTTTTGATGATGTCAAGAGTACTTTATATTCTATATACTCATTGCGCGTAATTGTTTGTTTAGTCTTTTAGATTGGACTTACTAATAGCAAGTATTAAAGAATTGTGATGGAAGTTTACAAGAACATAATGTGATCAAGCCCTCAATCGTGGATCAAGATATTACAAGATAGTGAAAGAACTATTCAAGCATTCATGAGAAGATGAAGCTCATTTAAAGATTGATCAAGCTTGAATGATGAAGTAGCCTACACTTGAAGATCTCCTAAGAAGATTATTAGAATAGCGTAGGTGATTATCTCGTAATGGTAACTTTAGAGTGCACTTCTTAGATTGGTAAAGTTATAGCTTCACAGCTATAACATTGCTTATATAAGAGCTCAATGTTATAGTTCTTCTACTATAACATTGAGATGTCAAGTTTACATAATACACGACTAAAATGTTTTCAAATTGTTTTTGAAAAATGTTTTTGTCTCTTTTAAATGTTTTAGCAAAAAGTATTTATTTAACAAGGAAACCCATATTCATATTAAGTGTGGTTTTATTTTAATTTTATAATTAGTAATTATATTGAATCAACTTAGGAGTTGAGTCATATTACTAATTAGGGTTTCTAATATTGCATACTCTTAAACCCTAAATCTAACCTAATATCAAGCTAGGGTTTTCACGAAAAAACGAGGCATATGAGCCGTGCTGATTTCGTGTAAGCTTAAAAATAAAAGTTGTTTGTTGTTAAGATTTTATTCTCTAGAATTATCTTAACATATCTTTTATATTTAACTTGATATGGTTATATATGATAAGGATATTTTTGCTATGGAAAATCTTATCATATCTTAAGATCTAAGGAAAATATAATAGGAGAATAATTGATAAAATTATCTTTTGGTTATTTTCTATTATCTCCTAATATTTTAAGGAAAGAAATAACAAGATATGATTTGTTTACATATCTATTATATCGGCCTCTAGGGTTTCGTGGAAACCGAGTGCCTTGCTTCCTCCTTTGCTATAAATACTCTACTCCTTGCTACATTTGAATGTAAGACCTTTGAGCATAATTTTGATTTTATTTTAAAAGCGAAAACCGTGTTTTACAAGCAAAAACCGTGTCTATCCACCGAATTCATGTTGATGAGGGTTTCATCGGCTACCCCGTGCCCAAGTTAATGTGAATTTGAATCATGGACACATTTATTTGAAATTTGGATTGACCTCAACGGAAGTATTCGTGACCGTAGTCGCATGTGTTCCGGGCTATAGATAAATATTAGAGTAATTTTATCGACCGAGAGTTCTAAAAGTAGAATCGATTAAAGAGTCAGTCCACCGAGTTATATTGATAAGGGTTTCATCGGCTACCCCGTGCCCAAGTTAATATGAATTTGGATCTCGGAATCATTTATCATAGTTGGGTAGAGGTCACTATGTAAATGCTTTACTTGTTATTTACAAGTATTAATAAAACGATAAATGTTAAGTTTTCCACTATTCCGTTATCATATTGTTCTATTTTTTTTTACCACAATTCATATACGATATCATTTCGATTTTTGATTCAAATCTCCAGTAAAACATCGTAACGAAAGACAAAATTTGAATTTTTCTTCTAAAAACCTCGTATTATCCATTGTAAGGATCTCTTGTGAAGAGTATAGATAAAAGTTATTCGTGATCAAAAGGGTTTTTGATTCTTGACTAACATATCTACTTACAATGAATTGTTTCTCATATGCTTAATTGAGTTAAGTACTTTGAAACGTCACATTCTTTTGGTAACTAGATTTGTTTGAAATCAAAATTGACCAAAATACCGCAACCACTTCAATGAAAGTTTTAAGACTAAACGAATAAATTGAAGAGTAGTCTTCATAAATTTCAATTTTGCTTCTCTTAGCAAAGACTCATTGAAATGAGTGGGAGCATTCTCTTAAACCGTTAAGAAAAGGATAAGGTTTTAAAGAAGTAAAATTAGAATGGAATTGATACAAAGAAATGTTAAAAGTAAAGTTATTGAGAATAACGATACTAAACCTATCAATCCCGACCGATTAAGTTTCCATTGTCTTAATTGTTGGACGCTAGAAAGGAAACTACCCCAAATTATTGAAGAATCAACAAGATTAGTTGTGGGACATCTAATGGAACCTTCTTCTTTAAATGTTTATTTGATTGACATAAATTTTTCTAGTACTACTTCGTCAATGTTAGAAACCAGTGGAGGTTTTCATCATTGTATTTGATACATAGAATGATTAGAATATGACGACTAGCAACCATGATGTCGAGAGATAGAGTCATTGTGTACTCAATCTAGTTTTGGGTTTATATATATACCTTAATTATGACTATTAAGTGAATAAACTCTAAATAAGAATATAAACTTGTTAAGATACAAAAGAGGTTTCACTTTTGTGACCCTATACACCATGGTTTGATGTATGACTAGCCCATTATCAAGGTGATTATATTCTAAACCAAACTAGAATGATATATCATGAAAATGATGCAGGACTCAAATTGGTAACCTAATATTAAACCTTAGATTCTGGAATGATGAACGCAAAGAGTTATCGAGTACTCTTGAAACCATTAGATCTTATGGTATATGCGTATCTTGTATTCAAAGCAAGATGTCTCGTGCCTTTTGGTTGAAAAGGAGATCGAGGTTGTAAATCATTGATCCAAAATAGGTTGATCATTTTCTTTTACCAACGATTTAAGTTGACGCTAATATGTTCACTTAATAAGGTAAATAGAGAAATCTTTGAAGAAGTTCAAAGAGTTCAAGGAATCACGATTTAATCGTGATGGAATTATCAAAGTGTAGAATTTGATATAAGCCAAATGAAATGTGATATAGTATCACAAGTTTGTATACCTATGTAGATAGTGCAAATCTCTCTTAACACACATTATGGGATAATGTGTGGTTGGATAAGAAATCAAACGTTATTCGATATGGTTTGGACTTCAATCAAGTCACTTTGAGTTACTTGATCCTTTTGGGGATTTTATCATTTTGTCTAAAATATTTTTCCACTAAATATAAAGAATCATATGAGATATGAAATGGTAGGGTACCATGCTTGTAAGTTTTCACAAGAAACAAATGCTCATTCTTTTCCTTACTATAATTACGAGTACAACGAGTTTGTGGCTCGTGAAGCTATCTGTAACACTACGGATTTTCCGTGGTGACTACTCGACCGAGTAGAGCCTACTCGGCCGAGTAGTGCTATGGTTGTGTGTTATTTTGGTTCTGCCAAGGAATACTCGGCCGAGTATAGTGAATACTCGACCGAGTATTGGACACTCGGCCGAGTATGCACTTACTCGCCCGAGTGTCCTGGTTTAATGAGTGTTATTTCGACGGTTTGATTAGGGAATGTTTAGGGTATTTTATATTTACGCGTCAGTTTCTAATATCATTTTAAAAGCTTTATCATTCCTACGTTACCCTAATCACACCCAAATCATTCCCTAATCCTTCTCTTAAGCATTTCGTAGCGTCATTGTGTGGGTAATCGTCGTGGTTCTTGCGTATAAGTTCTCGTTAATCGTTGGTAAGTTTTATCTTCGTGATTATTTGTACCTTTTTGGGTTACTGTACATTTATATGAGAAGGGGATTTTGGGAATTGTACAAAGTGTAATCGTGTTGCATGATCATTGTATAGGAGAAGACTTCGTAGAGGAGCCTTTTTGATTGTCCGTGTTGCATACTGCTGTTGATTGCTAAGGTAGGGTTTCCCTACTCAGTTTACTGTGCTTTGTATGGCATGTTGTTGTAATTATCGTTGTCTGTTGATCATCGGAGTATGGAGGTTTTTGTGATAATGTTGGTGTGAGGGGATTGAGATGACTGTGATGTCATGTGATTGTGATTGTGGTGGAGTCACTTGCGGGAGTGGCTTCACACCCTAGTTCGCCCTCCGTGGAACCCGCCACGCGAGGGGATGTGCACATTAAGGGACATGGATCGTTGTCGCTCGTTGATGAGCTGGACTAGGTGGGATCGGCTGCGGTCACCCACTGGCGGCGAGGATTACCTGTTGCGATGGGTAATCTGGCAGGGCTACACACTTTGGTGTGTAGTCGGTTACTGTGTGAGCATGGATGATTGGGAATTGGTGATGATCAGACAATTATTGCATTTATTTGTCTTATTAGTTGAGTATTACTGACCCCGTTGTTATTTGTGGAATCTGCGGTGATCCATTCGGGGATGGTGAGCAGGCTTGACAGGTATTACTAGTGAGAGCTTGGGGATTATCTTGGGAGATTTGCCACCACGAGTCATAGCATCACCGTCTGAGTCTTAGTGGGTTTTCATTTAATGTTAAGACTTTGAAGTTGTATTTTGTTAAACAGTATTTGGTTTTGGATATTGTAAACTTTACATTTCATAGTACTTTAATAATTGTGCTCAATTCAGACGCTTTTGGTATGTACTAACCTCGGGCAACCGAGATGGTAACACACTTTCATGGTAGGGTGGTCCTGGTAAGGCACCTTGGTATAAGGGGTTGTTACAAAGTGGTATCAGAGCCGAAGATTCCGGCACCTAAACAAATGAAGTTAATGAACTTAGGGAGTCTAAATAAAATGAACCCGGGGAGAGTTGTTTGGAGCTACCGCAAAGACTCGGGAGACGTCCCGGAGTCGCAAATTGGCCCTCACTAACTCGACCCGGTAACATGGGAAAAGTGGTGAGAGTTAGGTTTTGTATGAACATGTATGTGATGATGAAGGTTGGTAAAGGTTGATAGTGGAAAGTATATGTGTTAAAGTTGTGAATGCGGTGATGGGAGGAGATGGTAGATGAGCCGGGTTGTGAATGGTTGTCATGTTAGAACTCGAATAAGCATGAACTGTATGCTGATATGATTACAATGTGGCATTAAAGTTTTAATATATGCATTGTATGCTGATGTGATTATAACATGGCTTTTAAGTTCTTAAGATTATGTATTTGCTACGGGAATAATGAGCATGATAGGGGAATTGTAATCTGTAAACCTGTTTATAGCGTAACTCGGCCGAGCAGGGCAGGTACTCGACCGAGTATGGAGTACTCGGCCGAGTAACCAAGAACTCGACCGAGTGTTGTTTGATGGAAAGTAGCGATCGCTCATCGTTTGTGATAACTCGACCGAGTATGAACGTATACTCGACCGAGTAGTGTCCACTCGGCCGAGTGTTGTTACACTCGACCGAGTGTTGTTTTTGTGTTTTGACGATCGAGCCAGAGTTGTATGAAAACATCAAAAGTAAGCAAGAGCTTGATCCTAAGATCCAGGAGTGGAAGTCAAAGGTAGAGAGTGGAGCAGCTTCCAGGTTTTCTATACATCCAGATGGGAGTGTTCGTTTTGATGGGAGATGGTGTGTTCCTGACGATGCAGAGTTAAGGAGAATGATCTTGTCAGAGGCTCATTGCACTCCTTATTCAGTTCACCCGGGTGGTGACAAGCTTTACAGAGACCTTAAGAAGACTTTTTGGTGGCCGAACATAAAGAGGGATGTAGCTGAGTTTGTGGCTAGATGTTTGACCTGCCAAAGGGTCAAAGGTGAACAAAGGAGACCACAAGGTAAGATTCAGTCTTTGACAAGACCCCGTGGAAGTGGGAGTCGATCTCCATGGACTTCATTGTGGGGCTACCTAGGTCACAACAAGGTAACAACATGATTTGGGTGATTGTGGATCGGTTAACCAAGTCAGCCCATTTCGTTCCCATGAAGGATACTTGGTCTAAGATGCAGCTGGCATTGGGTTATAGAAGGCATGTGGTTCGGTTACATGGTATACCGAAAGATATCGTTTCTGATCGTGATGCGAGGTTCATATCAAAGTTTTGGCAAGAACTGCAAGAGTTGATGGGTACAACGTTGAAAATGAGTACAGCTTTTCATCCGGCAACCGATGGTCAGACAGAACGGACCATCAAGACCTTAGAAGACATGCTAAGGGCATGTGTTATGGACTTTGGGGGCAGTTGGGAAGACAGACTTGATTTGATCGAGTTTTCATACAATAATAGTTATCATACAAGCATTGGGATGACACCTTTTGAAGCTTTGTATGGCCGAAAATGCCGAAGTCCAGTTTGTTGGGATGATAGTTCCGAGGCAGTGGTTTTAGGGCCACAACTGGTTCAAGATTTGGTTGAGCAAATCCAGTTGATTCGCCAAAAGATGAGAGCAGCTCAAGATCGCCAGAAGAGCTACGCCGACTTACACCGCAGGGACATTGAGTTTGCGGTAGGTGACAAGGTTCTTTTGAAAGTGTCACCTATGCGAGGTGTTATGAGGTTTGAGAAAAAGGGTAAGCTAAGCCAAAATTTTATAGGTCCTTATGAAATTTTGGACCGTGTTGGCGAGGTAGCCTACAGGTTTGCTTTACCACCAGCTTTGGAAAGAGTGCACAATGTTTTTCACGTATCTCAACTCCGGAAGTATGTGAGTGATCCGTCGCATATCCTTGAGATGGAGAACATCGAACTTGATGAATCCTTGTCCTATGCCGAGATTCCTAAGGAAATTCTTGATCGCAAGGTTCGTAAGACCCGGAATGGTGAGACGGTCTTACTCAAGGTCCTTTGGTCTAATCATAATGTGGAGGAAGCCACATGGGAACCTGAGGAAGCTATGTGAGAACGTTTTCCTAACCTTTTTGATCAGGTATTTTTGGTTACGGGGACGTAACCGTTGTCTTTTAGGGGGGTAGGAGATGGTCGCGATGGTGTTTTGTTTTGTTTTTCTTTGTTTTGGTTCGAGTCGGGAAATGATTTTGTGGTAACTTGTTGTGGTGCTTGTATAGTTCCTTGGAGTTATCTTATGTAGTTGGTATAGTCTTGTGACGTAGTGTTGCGCTTGCTTGTATAGTAGAGTGTGAACTTCGGGACGAAGTTCTTTTTAAGGAGGGAAGATTGTAACACTACGGATTTTCCTTGGTGACTACTCGACCGAGTAAAGCCTACTCGGCCGAGTAGTGCTATGGTTGTGTGTTATTTTGGTTCTGCCGAGGAATACTCGGCCGAGTATAGTGAATACTCGACCGAGTATTGGACACTCGGCCGAGTATGCACTTACTCACCCGAGTGTCCGGTTTGGCGGAGTGTTATTTCGACGGTTTGATTAGGGAATGTTTAGGGTATTTTATATTTCCGCGTCAGTTTCTAATATCATTTTTTAAGCTTTATCATTCCTACGTTACCCTAATCATACCCAAATCATTCTCTAATCCTTCTCTTAAGCATTTCGTAGCGTCATTGTGTGGGTAATCGTCGTGGTTCTTGCGTATAAGTTCTCGTTGCACTGTTGGTAAGTTTTATCTTCGTGATTATTTGTACCTTTTTGGGTTACTGTACATTTATATGAGAAGGGGATTTTGGGAATTGTACAAAGTGTAATCGTGTTGCATGATCATTGTATAGAAGAAGACTTCGTAGAGGAGCCTTTTTGATTGTCCGTGTTGCATACTGCTGTTGATTGCTAAGGTAGGGTTTCCCTACTCAGTTTACTGTGCTTTGTATGACATGTTGTTGTAATTATCGTTGTCTGTTGATCATCGGAGTATGGAGGTTTTTGTGACAATGTTGGTGTGAGGGGATTGAGATGACTGTGATGTCATGTGATTGTGATTGTGGTGGAGTCACTTGCGGGAGTGGCTTCACACCCTAGTTCGCCCTCCGTGGAACCCGTCACGGGAGGGGATGTGCACATTAAGGGACAGGGATCGTTGTCGCTCGTTGAGGAGCTGGACTAGGTGGGATCGGCTGCGGTCACCCATCGGGCGAGGATTACCTGTTGCGATGGGTAATCTGGCAGGGCTACACACTTTGGTGTGTAGTCGGTTACTGTGTGAGCTTGGATGATTGGGAATTGGTGATGATCAGACAATTATTGCATTTGTTTGTCTTATTAGTTGAGTATTACTGACCCCGTTGTTATTTGTGGAATCTGCGGTGATCCATTCGGGGATGGTGAGCAGGCTTGACAGGTATTGCTAGTGAGAGCTTGGGGATTATCTTGGGAGATTTGCCACCACGAGTCATAGCATCACCGTCTGAGTCTTAGTGGGTTTTCTTTTAATGTTAAGACTTTGAAGTTGTATTTTGTTAAACAGTATTTGGTTTTGGATATTGTAAACTTTACATTTCACAGTACTTTAATAATTGTGCTCAATTCAGACGCTTTTGGTATGTACTAACCTCGGGCAACCGAGATGGTAACACACTTTCATGGTAGGGTGGTCCTGGTAAGGCACCTTGGTATGAGGGGGTGTTACACTATCTTTCTAGAATACAAGTTTATTTCTAAAAGACAGAGTGAGAGAATTATTTCAAGAGCCACAAAGAATGTTATGTCGCAAGAAACTGGTCTTTCTTGGCTACATGAGACGTTTTGTGTAAGACGTTTCTTCAAAACCTAGGAGGTTAAAGTCATCACTTGTTAAAGATGGTGAATTGGTGTTACTTTTAGAAAGTAAAGAGCTTGCAACTTACAAAGAAATTGTTTGATTCAAGTTGATTACTTCTGGAAAGTAATGAACATATGACTTATATGAGAGTGTTTAAGTCACAACTCAATACAAGGCTTAGAGCCATGAAAATCCGAAATAAATTCAAAGTGAATTGTTAGATATCAAAGCTTGATTGGTGGCAAAGGGTTTTGCACTAGTTGAAATGCTTAAGTCTATTTGGATCTTCTTAGGGATTGTGTTTCATTATGATGATATACATATAGCGAGTGAATCTAAAACCCACTTCTTCAATTAGAAGGAATGTATTCAATACATGTCTTGGTCTTTTGAAGATTCTTGTAATCCTAAGATAATGTGAAACTTAAGAGAGGGTCTTAAGTAGGACATCAATGAGTTGGAATCAATGTTTTGATCATGTTAAAAAACTTTTGTCGATAAGTCGAGAAGTTGTGTTTATACATGGAGTTTAGTGGGAGTTACGGAAATTTTAATTAGTCTTATATGTGGATGACATATTGATCATTGGGAATGATTTAAGACTTGGAGAAATATAATACATCTTAATATCTAGATTTATGGAGATAAATCCACATGATATTAGCGTCAAATAAGAAGTCTTATGTTGATAAGGTTCATGACTAGTTCAATCAAGTTGAACATATTTGATTGATTCCATTTGCTTCCGCTGCCAAATCAATTAAATAGGAAATGATGTATAACACTTCATATATTTTGAGTATGATGAATTGTTTCAAAAACGAATTTAAGTAATAGTTACCAAGTAGCCATATTGATTACCCTTAAGTGCTTGCAGAAGCATTAAGGATGTAATGCAAAGTGTTTTTGATGCAATTTTGTGTAAGGGTGTTACACAAGTGACAATTGACAATTGAGATTGCGCATGGTTTCCGACAAAACAATAATCAAAACACATTAGGATGGTTAAGATACCGTTGTGGCTATGTTATTTAAGAAATAGATTTTCTAGAGTCGTTCTAGGCAATAAAGATTAATGAGAAATATTTACAACGGAAATTGAGTACACTTGCAATCATGGGATGTGCAAGAAGGATGAGTCCCGTACACTGTGAAAACAGTGGGAGCTATTCTAAGGCTAGAAGGCCTATGTCTTGATTGGATATCGACACGTACTCAAAAAGTTTTGTAATGCAAATGTATACATTACAAAGGAAAACGAGTATGTAGTAAGGTTGAGTAAGGTACAAGAAGTTGATAAAACCTACTAACTAAAGCCTTCTCATAGGCTTAACATGATGAGTCATGTCATATGTCATTTCAATTGGATTGAGATGAACAACTACATACTAGATCAAATTAGATTATAGAATATGAAATAATAATCAGGCATTGACTATTCATATGTGATAAATCGCATTTGTCGTTCGAGTTTAACTTTAAAACTATTTTATTACCTTATTACATCCAAACGGGTTGTAGAGACAATATTGAACCCCATTAAAGTGAACCCGGATTGACATGGTATTTGCCCATAGTCACTTGTATGAGGTGACGTCTCGAAGTGACTTGAGTGTGATGCGATTGATGGCAAGTTCAAGTGCCATAGAGTCATGTGAGATGACTAGTTGATCACATAGGCAGACTGTTAGGAACACTTTGTCGGGCCTTATGACCGCTTATAGAGTTCTGGCAAATTTATATAGCCTGGTCGTGGCGAGAGCTACTATAGTATTCTAATGAGTCGATTCTTTTGACTAAAGACTATTCACCTAAGGTGGCACACTTTCAGATTAACTTTGATTTGTGTTACTACGACCTTCGTAAATGGGGTCATATGGGCATATTTTGGGTTATGATGGCTGTGGCTAGTCGAAGGGAATTAGTGCGATAGGAATTGTCCACCCCTTGTCAGGGTTATAACAATATCTCAAGGCCACTCGAGGAGTAATGAACTGGAAATGCGTGGCCATGCTCGGAAGGTATCTATGGTAGATAACTCCGGTCAATCAGTTATTCTCCAGATCGAGGAAACCACTCTCGATATGATCACTTGCAAGTACGACCCGAAAGACACCTTGCATTGAGTGGGAGATAGTAATAGGACAAGAGAATTGGTGACGCACACTTGTCGAGGACAAGTGGGAGATTGTTGGAATATGTGTCCTCCGAAAATAATGCGATCACAACTGTTGATCATGATGATCACATGTTTAAATCTCCTTTTAAGAATACATGTGGGATGTAATATTTTACAGTCAACTGGTCCACACATATCGGTAATGATTGGCTGACTAGAGTTTGACATTACTGTCGTGCGACGGTGGTGATCAGTTGATCCCCTTAGGTCATACCTAAACGGTAACACTCTTAATTAATTATTTAATTGATCATATGCTGATAAGGGTTAATTAAATTGCTTAAAATTGACGGACGATTTTGTGAGTATTATTGACGTATCTTATTGTAATTCGATTAAATAAGATACGGTCTAAGTAATCAAATTGTTTTATTACTTAGATAAAATCATTGTTTACGGAACAATTGAAACTGAATGAATAATATATTATAAATACAAAATGTTATGATTTATAATTGGTAAACCGTTTTGGTACAAGTAATTATGAATTACTAAGTCGATTTTGTACATGACGTATTTTTATTAATACGTTGATTTTTAATATGTTAAAAATGCATTACAATTACACATGACTAGTGACATGTGACAATTGACAAGTTACAAAATATAAAATGAACTTCCCATTTTATATGTGCCGAAAAAAAATAGAGGGAATAAGGTTAATATTGTGTTTTGTTTATGTTAAGTGGAAATCATGATGATTAACCTAAATGACTAGCTTTGCATGCCTAATTGCTTTTGTGAAGAGCATCTTGGCCATGCATTGGGTCCTTTTTCTTCCCCCACTCGGTTTCCACCTAGAAAAGAAGAGTGTTTCTTCTTTAATTATTCTTCTACACACTACATATTTTTCTAGTGTAATTTTATTCTATTCTTTAAGATATTACTAGAACTTAGAGAGATAGAAAATACTCCATTATTTTTCCTTCTCTTGACCGAAATACTAGAGAGCAAAAAACAATTTTTGGTCAATTTTTGGTAAGACTAATATTGTTACTAGATCAAAATAATATTGGTTATTATGAGTTTTCCTTAGGTATTCACTTTTGGGAGAGATTCTATACTTGAATCTTTGTTCATCCATTATTTGGAATGCTCAAGAACTAACAAGAAGGAGATCTTGTTGGTGCTCATAAAACCGAAATCACATAGTAAGGAACATGATTTCTTCATTACTTCTATTTATGTTTGCATGCATAAGATTTCTAATTAATTTTATGACTAAATTAATTGTAACATATATGAATATGTAAAGTTAATGAGATATAGATTTCCAACACCCCGCTCTCAACAACAATCTCCTTCCCCTTAGCAACCTCATTTTCCACGGTGGCATCTCTAGGAGCTCTCGGAAAGAATACTTCTCTATCCGCCCTACTAGGCAAAGGACATGACGGATCAAGGAGTCCTTGCCTAGCTAAGTGTAGGAGGGGCAGATATTGAGCCCGGTAAGCATTGACCCGATCTTCATGTGCTTCCTTATGCATATGTCGCATCAACTAGGTCAAGTAGTCGTTTCTTACCTCGACATTAGTGCCAATTGATGTGAATTCATGGTAGGCAAATGTATAAGGTGGAGTCACAATAGAGGAGGAGGAGGTGGGCTTGTCATTAGATTCCCTATGTTGTTTCATAATCATCTCGGCTTCATCGGAGACGGGAAGAAGGTAGTTTGGTCTTCGGACATTGAGACGGCATATTTTTGTAGGCAATATGAAGGACTTAGCTTCTTTAATGAGCCACTCAAACTTGTTGTCAAGATTATCATTCTTGACCCAATGACACTTGTTGATCATAGTGGCCATATCAAGAAGGTTGCCTCCTTTAACCGGTGTGTATGTGTTGTCTTTGTTGAAATCCGGGTTAAAGTATTTGGCTAACCATGTTACTAATCCTCCATTCATAATAAAAGCCGCTCCATCTTTACCATGGTCAATTGTAAGACACCATTCAAGTAAGAGTTGAAGTATGTTGTATTCATTAGTGAACTTTTTGTTGACATTCATGGTGGATTCAAGGTAGATAAATTCGAGTTCGGTAAAATGATTAGTGCCTTTCCTTGCAATTAAAGTGTTGCCCACAACCTTATACCACACTCTTATGACCGGATGGTGGACATAAAGAACATGAAACTCATGGAAGGATTCAAATTTTCTCCTGGTGATTGCTTTCCAAAGAGGTGCGGGGTCATATTTCGAAGGCTTCTTCACATAGGGAAAATGGTCTTTAAGACCAAACACCTTGCCAAACTCATCCAAAGACATTTTTCTATCCTTGTTTTCTAGGCGGAATTCAACATTTTCCCGAGTCTCTATCTTAGTGACTTTTAAAGAGCTTATAAACTCCATGGTAAGGGAAGGGTAAGTCAATTCTTGCATTTCAAAGAGCATTTTCAACTTCATAGACTCGAAAAAATTCTTGGTCCTCTCAAGAACACCCAATTTGGCTAAAGCATCTTGACATATAAATTTGGTAGGCATAACAGTCTTTCTAGCAAGGGATACAAATGCTTTCCTATGAGAATCGCTTATGAAAGTTACCTCCGGATAATCTTGCAATTGTTCAATGACCGAAGTAGGAGTAGCTTCCACCATAGGAGTAGCAACTTCTTGAATCTCCACCCTTGGTTGATGCACTACCATAGCCTTTGAGGCTAAAAGAGCTTGTTGCCCTTCGGAAAGATTCGATGTTGTGGGTGCCTTGTTTCCACCTTTTGTTCTTGCCATGTTCTCCTTGTCAAAGTTGTATCAACAAACCAAGCTTGAATGCTTCTAGTCTCCTCAAGCTTCAATTAATCCCTAATCACTACTACAGAACTTGTGATGGACATCAGACTTTTCGCAATATGGACATCAGATACACAACCGATGTAGAGTTTGGTCATGTCCATTGTGGATTAATGGACATCGGATTTTAAACCGATGTCCATTAAAATTTGCACATCGGATTTTTAGGAAAACCGATGTCTATTTGATCAATGGACATCAGATTTTTAGGAAAACTGATGTCTATTTGATTAATGGACATCAGATTTTTAGGAAAACCGATGTCTATTTGATCAATGGACATCAGGTTTTTGCAAAAAACCGATGTCTATAATTATTATTTTTTTAAAAAAAAAAAATTACGATGTTGCCCATATTAGTCGTACACATGATGACAAAGCAAAATAACTCCATAATGAAAAAAAAATATCTGTATACAATCAATCGGTTATCCAAAACCAATTACAAAAAATTTTCATTTACATAATGTGTCAAATTTACTTAGACGACTAACCTATACAAAAATATAAACCGATATGTAAACGGATTAATTGTTAAAAAAAAAAGGCCAAAGAGACAAGACTACTTGGCAGCCTCATATTTGCTCATCTCCCATTGGGCAATATTACCAAGAGAATCTGGTTCAACACAACAAAGTTAACGAGAAAATAAAATATCAACATAGAAGATCCTATATAACTAACGAGACACATACATTATTGTATTTTAAGTATCACAACTACTAGCAATACACTCACCTGAATGTGGGGAGCAGAAAAGTCGAGGAGCATCGTATGTCCTAATCTATACTGCAAAATCGTTAGTTAGTCAAAAAAATACTACCTTTCTGCCTCTTGGACACTCGTCTGTCCTAATCTATACTTCATAGCATCGTATGTTCACCTTCATCGAAATTTTTAATGAATAATCATCCAAATGAACTAGGATCGAACTTATACGGATATGTTTCAAATTATAATTCAGTCAATTCTCTTTATCTAGGCAAAAACACAACCTCCTGAGCTTCAATTTTAAAGGTTGACGAGCTTGAGTCGGGTTGTCCAATCGCATCTCAAGCACATCCACAGTGCAGCTCAAATGAGCTCGTATCTATCTCTACTAGCACACTGAATGTAAAAGTTCAAAAGCCTGGAACATAGTAACGATGTTATGTAACACCCGCGAATTTTCCTTTTTAGCATTTATAATTTAATTAGCCGTTCTATTGTTTTATTTATATTTTAAATTATTTAATTTAATTAATTTCGTTTTAAACATACATTTGTATAAAAGTTACATTTTATAAGCCTGTTTATATAAAAAAAATATATATATTCAGTCGGGCAATAATAATAGTGAGTATAATAATAATATTTCCGTCTTAAGTTATAGACATGTTTCCGTCTAGCAAAGATCGTCGCATTTCTCTTGTAAAGCTTCTTATTTCGGACCAACCCGATTCCGACAACATAACACTCTCACCTACTCTCTTATAATCTAACTTACATAATCCTTTTATTATTATTATTATTATTATTATTATTATTATTATTATTATTATTATTATTATTATTATTATTATTATTATTATTATTATTATTATTATTATTATTATTATTATTATTACACTCTTACTTCTACTCCCTCACGTGCCATCAATCCACCTGACACCCTTCCCCTTTCTTTTTCTATTTCACCAGCAACAAACACAAATCCAACAGAGACCAAAGACGCCATTTTTGGCCGAGCTACAAACCAAGATTTCGTGTTCATTTTTTAACCATTCTTCTAAATTTTTGTTCCATTCTCTTCCTCTTTCCTTCCTCCTTCTTTCAAGGATTCGAAGACCCGGAGTGAGGTTTGTGCCTTGTGGACCATTTATTCGAAGAATAAGGAGCGTTTAAGGTAACGGTGATAGGTTACTCGATAAAAATGTCGAAATTTCCGTCGTTTTATATGTACCTGTTTGTTAAAGTTCGATTCTTTACGTGTTTCTCATTTGTATGGTAAATTTCATCTCTAGATGGTCTTGTAGTGGAGCTGCTTAAGGAAGTCGTAATGGTGGCCGTTCTTGGACAGTGTTTTGGGGACTGTTTTGGTCGAATTTTGGGCGTCAATGGTGCCAATTTGTTAGCTTCCGACTCAAGTTTATATACATGTATGAATTGGGTTGTTTATAAGAGACAGTTTCCCAAATTTTCAAGCTCATAAATCCGTCTTAAATTGGTCTCAAATCCGGCTGTTCTCTGCGTGTAGATGGTCTATTTCGGGCCTGCTTTTGCACTGTTTTTGGGAGTTAGTTTGTGGCGAGTTTAGGGTGGTTTGAAGTCGTCCTATAGCAAAGTGTTTGCTTTTTTATTTCTTTATTCTTTATTAACACCCAATTTGTCTGGGGCAGTCGAATAGTGGTCGTGTGGTGGCTGCTCACAGCCTGCATTGGGGATGTTACGCTCTGTTTTAGCAACCTGTCCTTGTGGTGTTTGCAGCTAATATCGATGGTGTTTGCAGCCTATTTTGGGTGGTCGTTTGCAGCTTGTTTTGGCTTGCTTTGGCCTGCTTTGTGGTCTGGTTTGGCGTGTTGTTTGGTCAGTTTTTGAGTCGGTCATGGCCTGTTTTAGTATTCGGTTTTGGCCTGCTTTGGGGACTGTTTTGGTGGCCTGTTACAGCTTGTATTTCGGCCCGTTTTGACGGTCTCAAAAATGGTTGTGGAAACCGTGAAAAGTGGGCTGCACTGGGACAGTTTTGGACTCGAATTTGAGGTTGATTTTGTTGTTGGTTCGATGCAATTTGATAGCTCATGTCATGTGTACATATACAAGAGTGAATCGGGTCGATTGTATGTATGAAATTCCGTCCAATTCATGCTTAAAATTTTGTCTTAAGACGGCTTCACAAATTGTCTAGAAACCATGTATATAAGTTGTGTATGGGTGATTTTCTTGGACTGTTTTTGAGTCGATTTCATGGATGATTTGAACCAATTATTTAATCTCCGTCTCATGTGAATATCCATGTATGTAATGGGTTGGTTGTATGTAAGAAATTCCATTCTTTTCATGCTTAAAATTTCGTCTTAAGAAGGTCACAAATGAACTTCGTAAATCGTGAAAATGGACCTTGTCGAGCAGTTTTCGCGGGCTGTTTTGAAAGGTTTGTTTATGTTAAATTGAACCAACTTTCTTGCTATTGTCTTAAGTACATGTACGGGTTTGGATTGATTCTTTGGTTCGGGTGAAATCCGTCTTGGTTTGGCCTAGAAAAACCGTCATAAGACGGTTGGACAAGAGGGAAATGCTGTAACTTTTTGGTCTGGGCTGCATGCTATGCTGTGTACTGCTGCGTGCTGCTGGACACTTTTGCTGCCGTGCTACTGGCTATTCTGTGCAGTGCAGGGGCTGTGGTCAGGTCTTGCAGGCCGTGGCTGAGCCATGGCGGGTGTGTGGCTAGGCCGTGGCTGGGCAGGTGCCGGTCATGGCTAGGCCGTAGCCCCAATTGGGTTAATTTTTATCCGTGAATTATTTTTGTTCGGGTTAATTAATTTGAATTTCCTCACATGATTTACGTATTTTAAATTCATTATTTGTCGTTAATTTATATATTTCTCACATGAATCATAAATGTGGAACTTATTGTTTATTCATGTCACAATTATATGGAATATCTTCATTTATCTAAAATATGAGCTTTAATTCATTTATTCTCATCTATTTATCATATCTCAAATACGAGTGATTTATTCTTCATGATTAATGGATATGAGTCGTATTCTTGTAGAAATGCCATAATACCATCGTATATGCTTGACATTCATTTTCGCCCTACTTGTGCTGTGCTGGCAAGTGCGGGTTTGGCCTACTTGTGCTGTTCTGGCAAGTATGGTTTTTGGCCACTTGTGCTGTGCTGGCAAGTGAGTCTTATCTTAGTCTTTCCGCCACTTTCGTGCTGTTCTGGCGATTGGGGTACTCGATCTCCATTAGTAGTCGAGTCTTGGGTGCGTGCTATGCTGGCGCACGTCGAATCGGGATGTACACCCGAGAATCTGCAGATTTAGACTAGGACCGTATTATTATCGTAGTCCTACCCGGGGAAATTATAGTCTAAGAGTGATAAATGCCTTGCATTATTTGGATGGTTACTTTGGTCATATCTCCTTGAAATACGTGCTCGTGGCTAAGTGGTCGTGTCTATTTCCTTGTCTTTCTTCTCCATTTATTTATCGTTGCTTATGTCTTACTTACTTGTTTATTTCATCATTTCTTTTATCCTTGTTGGTTTAAACACGTATGATCCCATGTTTAGTTATAAGTCGATTCACTCATAACTTATCTAATATGTTTATTTGTTCATGTTCTTTGTTATGTTCGTTTTGACATTTTGTGGCTGGGAGAACCTTGAGTTACTCCCCACTGACTGTGGCTTTCATGTTTACATGAATGACTGGTTTGCGAAGATGCATTTGTGGGGTTTAGACGTGTGAGCTAGCGAGCACCTTGGACTATAGTCGTTTTATTAGGATTGCTTAGACTCACCTTTTATTGTATGGTTATTCGAGGGATATATTTTCCCTCATCTTTGACTATCACGTTTGTATAAACTTAACTTTATTTCCGCATTTTTTTTATTTGTGTTTTGGATTTTAATGAACCCGCGCTTTAAATTTTTAAAGTTTCCAAAATTCCCTATTTTCCGCTTGAATTTATAACTTATATTTCCGCTTTATCGCGGGGGTTCACATGTTATATGTAAAAGTTCTTGAAAAAGGTATAAACATTACCTGAATGCTACTTCCTCGATAAATTCTGCATCAATCTGAAGAGTTACAGATGTATTAGAAAAATCTAGTGACTTCTCTTTGGTTTAAAAGGGATGAATTTAATTAAGATAGCACTTACTCCCGTCTCTTCTTTGACTTCTCTTACTACTGCCATACATATATCCTCTCCCTGAATGTTCATCAATCCAACAGAGATTAACAGCATGCCTTATAGTCTTATACGACATCGAATTTAGTGGCATAAAGACCTTTAGCACTTTACCTCGTCAACAACACTAGTAGGGACCTTCCAAATACCAGTTCCTCGTAACCTGCCACTATTTTCTTGTACTACAAGCAGCTGGAAAAAGAAAGGATATACATTTAGGCCACATATACGATACTCAAGTCCAAAGTGAGCTTAAAATTCAAACGCTTGTTTCTTCAAACTCGGTTTATAGATAAGACAATCTAATAGTGTTTGACATGAATGATCGAATCCAAGATCAAATCTCAATTCGAAATTTAATACCATGTTTGATGCTGCTATATCATAAATCCTTGTATAGTGAAAGGAAATAAAACAGAATCACGGAAAGGGGCAATGATGAAAAACAGGTATAAAAACAAGTACCTCTCGTTTCTCCGTTAAGACAATAGCACCAATTCCAACATGATGTGAGGCGTTAGCAGGGAGAGTACAGATAGTTTCAGGAATCCATTAAACATTAATGCAACGCTAAATAGAAGAAATGGCACTATATCTCCACCAGTCAGAGAAGACCTGCACATTCAGGGAATCTAGCTCAGTTTTCCATTAAAACTACAGCCTTAAGATACTAGGAATAACTCGAAAAACAACAAAATAATTATTTTATATCTCCTCAGAAAGTTAAGGTTTACATGCTTAATGATAGTGTCAAGTATAAAATGTCGAGGTACCTAAGTTTCCCCCTCGATTTGAAAATGTAAGCCATGGCTAGAGGAAGAATACCGAACAAGAAACAGTTTGCATAAACCCAACAAAGTCAAGAGCCTTTGAGAATGTCGATGGAATTAGTCAACTCACCCAGAATCAACAATCGATAGAAGATGGCTCAAAATCAATTGAATCAAAGAAATAACACAAAATAAATGGACAACTCACCTGAATAATCCTTCGAAGTAATAGCCAAAGAAGTATTTGGGCTAAAAAGAATTCTCAATTCCTTCATATTAATTATATGACCCAATGCATTACAATAGTGGTTAAGAATAAGTTTCATCTTATATTACTAAAGGCCTTATCTTTGTCTTAAATGAAGAATATTGAAACGTCAACAAAGAATAGATGGAATATGGAGGTTCAGTTGCTGACCTCTATATTCATGTAGCGATAAAAATAGCAGCATCTACGGTCAGCTATGTTAGCTGAGATAATCTGCAAAGATGGAACATAACTGGGGTTATGACTCATGAGGTATAAATAGCACCAACGGTCATCTACGTTATTTAAAAGTTTGTTTAACAATGCCAAAAAGCCCAAAAGTGAAGATACTCACTGAAATTTCAAGATCCTTGATGAAGGGGCAGCTTTGAATCATACCAAGAGTAAAGCAAAATGCATCAGTATCAGTTCAAATTAGATTCGTTAGACATAGATTATCCAGAAAGAACATTTGATGTCTAAAAATTGCATTACAGTTCATGTAGTGATAAAAATAGCAGCACGCAGAAAGCAGAAACGGTACAATTGATTGTTACTATAAAAAGGATACAATCTTTCTACTCAATCTCCAAAAAATTGTAAAAAAATCGAACCAAGAAACATGAAAAATGGGAAAATCACCTGGGGTTTGAATTAAAGAGCTAAAATCGAAGCTGGGTTTGATCGAAAATTAATGTAATCAATGAATAAAAGCTAATTAATTCATCGAAAATAAACATAAAACCTAACAAAAATAACTAATCCAAAACAAACATAAACCCTAACAATTAATCGAATTGTATTTCGAAAATCAACACTCGAACTAATCGAAAATAAATATAAACCCTGACTAAAATAATTAATCCAAAACAAACATAAATCCTAAAAATCGACACTCCAATTAATCGACAAAGTAAACCATAGAACATAATTTTACATACCTAATATTCAAATAATAGGACGGCAGGTCGATTTCACGCTTTTTCGGTGAGATGACGAGGTGTTGAGGTGGCGTGGTGAAGGTTTTTTTTTTTTGGTGAGTGAGTTTGAGAGAGAGGACTGAAAGATAGAGTATGCCGTGGTGAATTTGTGAGATTATGTGAGGGAGTTTTTATGTGAGGGAGTGGTATAGAGGGTCACAGCTGAGAGCGAGTTTAATTTTTTTTAAAGTCATTTTCTTTATTTGCCGCGTTTTTAAACTTGAACGCCGCAAATAGCTATATAATTTTAAAAAAAATTGTTATTTGCTGCGGTTAGGCTAAAACGCCTCAAATAGAGAGCCGTAAAAAATATTTTTCTACTAGTAAATAGAGAGAGACAAGGAAATCTGGTAAGAAATACAAACAGATGAGACGGAAATCGGCGGCGGTGGAAGAGAAATCGGTGCGGCGGCAGATGGTGGTGGAGACAATAGAGAAGAGCAAGGCAAGAATGTATGCTAAGGACGAGGAGGGAGTACGGGGTTGAGTACGGGGTTGGTAGCCGGAGGGAGGGAGAGTGAGTACGGGGTTTTGGGGGTTAGGGTTTGGGAGTGAGAGTGAGGGAGAGGATTTGGGGAAAAAAATATATGTAGTCGAAATTATAAGTGATGGCGGTGAGGCAAATAATTTTGCCGCCTATAATTTTCACTTTAGATGCACATCGGTTAAATGCAATGTTCCATGTCCATGACTTTTATATAGACATGGGTTTTATTAAATATCACATGTCCTTTAAAATCAGAAATAATGGACATGTGTTTTTTAACGCAACCGATGTACATATAATTATATGCACATCAGGTTTTTGCAAACAACCGATGTATTAGAAAAATCTAGTGACTTCTCTTTGGTTTAAAATGGATGAATTTAATTAAGATAGCACTTACTCCCGTCTCTTCTTTGACTTCTCTTACTACTGCCATACATATATCCTCTCCCTGAATGTTCATCAATCCAACAGAGATTAACAGCATGCCTTATAGTCTTATACGACATCGAATTTAGTGGCATAAAGACCTTTAGCACTTTACCTCGTCAACAACACTAGTAGGGACCTTCCAAATACCAGTTCCTCGTAACCTGCCACTATTTTCTTGTACTACAAGCAGCTGGAAAAAGAAAGGATATACATTTAGGCCACATATACGATACTCAAGTCCAAAGTGAGCTTAAAATTCAAACGCTTGTTTCTTCAAACTCGGTTTATAGATAAGACAATCTAATAGTGTTTGACATGAATGATCGAATCCAAGATCAAATCTCAATTCGAAATTTAATACCATGTTTGATGCTGCTATATCATAAATCCTTGTATAGTGAAAGGAAATAAAACAGAATCACGGAAAGGGGCAATGATGAAAAACAGGTATAAAAACAAGTACCTCTCGTTTCTCCGTTAAGACAATAGCACCAATTCCAACATGATGTGAGGCGTTTGCAGGGAGAGTACAGATAGTTTCAGGAATCCATTAAACATTAATGCAACGCTAAATAGAAGAAATGGCACCATATCTCCACCAGTCAGAGAAGACCTGCACATTCAGGGAATCTAGCTCAGTTTTCCATTAAAACTACAGCCTTAAGATACTAGGAATAACTCGAGAAACAACAAAATAATTATTTTATATCTCCTCAGAAAGTTAAGGTTTACATGCTTAATGATAGTGTCAAGTATAAAATGTCGAGGTACCTAAGTTTCCCCCTCGATTTGAAAATGTAAGCCATGGCTAGAGGAATAATACCGAACAAGAAACAGTTTGCATAAACCCAGCAAAGTCAAGAGCCTTTGAGAATGTCGATGGAATTAGTCAACTCACCCAGAATCAACAATCGATAGAAGATGGCTCAAAATCAATTGAATCAAAGAAATAACACAAAATAAATGGACAACTCACCTGAATAATCCTTCGAAGTAATAGCCAAAGAAGTATTTGGGCTAAAAAGAATTCTCAATTCCTTCATATTAATTATATGACCCAATGCATTACAATAGTGGTTAAGAATAAGTTTCAGCTTATATTACTAAAGGCCTTATCTTTGTCTTAAATGAAGAATATTGAAACGTCAACAAAGAATAGATGGAATATGGAGGTTCAGTTGCGGACCTCTATATTCATATTCATGTAGCGATAAAAATAGCAGCATCTACGGTCAGCTATGTTAGCTGAGATAATCTGCAAAGATGGAACATAACTGGGGTTATGACTCATGAGGTATAAATAGCACCAACGGTCATCTACGTTATTTAAAAGTTTGTTTAACAATGCCAAAAAGCCCAAAAGTGAAGATACTCACTGAAATTTCAAGATCCTTGATGAAGGGGCAGCTTTGAATCATACCAAGAGTAAAGCAAAATGCATCAGTATCAGTTCAAATTAGATTCGTTAGACATAGATTATCCAGAAAGAACATTTGATGTCTAAAAATTGCATTACAGTTCATGTAGTGATAAAAATAGCAGCACGCAGAAAGCAGAAACGGTACAATTGATTGTTACTATAAAAAGGATACAATCTTTCTACTCAATCTCCAAAAAATTGTAAAAAAATCGAACCAAGAAACATGAAAAATGGGAAAATCACCTGGGGTTTGAATTAAAGAGCTAAAATCGAAGCTGGGTTTGATCGAAAATTAATGTAATCAATGAATAAAAGCTAATTAATTCATCGAAAATAAACATAAAACCTAACAAAAATAACTAATCCAAAACAAACATAAACCCTAACAATTAATCGAATTGTATTTCGAAAATCAACACTCGAACTAATCGAAAATAAATATAAACCCTGACTAAAATAATTAATCCAAAACAAACATAAATCCTAAAAATCGACACTCCAATTAATCGACAAAGTAAACCATAGAACATAATTTTACATACCTAATATTCAAATAATAGGACGGCAGGTCGATTTCACGCTTTTTCGGTGAGATGACGAGGTGTTGAGGTGGCGTGGTGAAGGTTTTTTTTCGTGGTGAGTGAGTTTGAGAGAGAGGACTGAAAGATAGAGTATGCCGTGGTGAATTTGTGAGATTATGTGAGGGAGTTTTTATGTGAGGGAGTGGTATAGAGGGTCACAGCTGAGAGCGAGTTTAATTTTTTTTTAAGTCATTTTCTTTATTTGCCGCGTTTTTAAACTTGAACGCCGCAAATAGCTATATAATTTTAAAAAAAATTGTTATTTGCTGCGGTTAGGCTAAAACGCCTCAAATAGAGAGCCGTAAAAAAATATTTTTCTACTAGTAAATAGAGAGAGACAAGGAAATCTGGTAAGAAATACAAACAGATGAGACGGAAATCGGCGGCGGTGGAAGAGAAATCGGTGCGGCGGCAGATGGTGGTGGAGACAATAGAGAAGAGCAAGGCAAGAATGTATGCTAAGGACGAGGAGGGAGTACGGGGTTGAGTACGGGGTTGGTAGCCGGAGGGAGGGAGAGTGAGTACGGGGTTTTGGGGGTTAGGGTTTGGGAGTGAGAGTGAGGGAGAGGATTTGGGGAAAAAAATATATGTAGTCGAAATTATAAGTGATGGCGGTGAGGCAAATAATTTTGCCGCCTATAATTTTCACTTTAGATGCACATCGGTTAAATGCAATGTTCCATGTCCATGACTTTTATATAGACATGGGTTTTATTAAATATCACATGTCCTTTAAAATTTGAAATAATGGACATGTGTTTTTTAACGCAACCGATGTACATATAATTATATGCACATCAGGTTTTTGCAAACAACCGATGTGCATGTTATGTACATCGGTTTTCCAGATAATCTGATGTCCATCGACCGATGTCCATAACGAGTTTTGTAGTAGTGAATCGATTTTGGGATTTTCGAATTTGCCTTGAAACCCTAGAAAATCGATTTAATTTTTGAGGATTTTGATGTTTGGTTGGTGTTTTGTTGATGAAGGAGTAATTTGATTGTGATTTTAGGAAGTTTGAGTTTGATTTTGGTGAATTTGGTTGAGGAACTTGTGTTTTGTTGATGAGGGGATTGAGGGTTTTGAGGGTGAAAGGGTGTGTGTTTGTGTTTTGAAAGAAATAAATGAATTGGGGTCTTGGGCTGGGGACGCTCGGATCCTCAGTCAGTAAGCTCAGTAATTTCCAGCCCGTGCTGAGACGCGCAGATTCTTCAGGAGACGGGCGGATTTTGTAGGAGACGCTCAGATTTTTAAACAGCAAGGAACTTAAAATTTTGAAGCAGCCAGGACGCGCAGATTTCTCCTGAGAAGAGCATCTTCTGGACTGGGACGGGCGTCTTCTAAGTAGTCTGCTCAGATTTTAAAACAGGCCAAAATTTTCAATCTTCAGCTCTCCTAAGACGAGCGTCTTGGAGCCAGGACACTCAGATCATGCCCAAGACGAGCGGGTTCCCTCTGGGACGCTTGGATTTCTTCTTGTACCCACGAGTTCAGTTCCACCCATGGGGATCTTTATTTCCCATGTCATTCTTTCTTCAATCCTTTGTTCAACATTGTGGGTGCACTATGAAGATGATTCCGTCGTTTAGTACCAAAAATAAATACCTAAAACTACTAACAGAAGTCAGCGGTAAGTAGGGTCGACCTCCACAGGGAGATGGGAAAATGTCAGCTTAACTAAGTCCGTCAGGGTAACAAATTCTTGGGGGTTTTTGAATGATTTCTCTAAACTAAGGGGGTCAAGGGAGAGAAATAAAGTAAGAGAGTTGAAAACAGACAAGCAAAGAAAAAGCTGCTAAGACAGTCGGTTCACCATGATTTTCAAGAAATGAAGTCTAAGGTTTCAGTTCAATGCAAGTTCGATCTACAGGGCAATGAATATCTCCTTCCGGTCTCAATTCACCCTGAGACACTATTAGCTTAGCTTCCGCCGTCACTAGAGTGCCCTAATGTTCGCTACAGGTCTTACCTTTTCCAATCTTCCGATCTAGGTCAAGGTGTACCGCGATTAATCACCTAATTGCGTTGACTCAATTAGACAAGAACAATTATATATAGCGATTAACAACATAAACCTAATTTGCATCAAACTTAATTACTTATTCACAACTCATTTAAATCATGGCTCCCAAATGTATTAGCAAGGGAGAATTAGCTATGCATAATCATTGAACAAGCAACAACAATACATACACCGCAGAAATTCGACATAGCAAAGGTAAGAACGAGAGAAACAACAATAGAGATTAAAGGGAAGAATAGGAAATAAGACAAGTAATTGATTATAGATCAAGAGTAAAGTAAAGAATACTGATTACAAGCAAGAAAATCCGTAGTTAGGGTTCAAGAGCAAAAGTCTAAGTGAGTAGAGAGAAAGTGTCGAAGGAAGGGAGAGAGGAAGAGAAGAGAAAGGAAGAATTTCATATCGCTAGTGCCTACTTTGAAGAGACATATCTAGAGTTATACAAAAGAGTTTCAAGTGATTCTAATTGAAGATGAAAGCTTATCCTCTTAGCTTTCCAACGCCACCAGAAACGCTCTGTTTGCCAAAGTAACGAAGAAATGGCGGCAGTTTGAAGTTCAGTACGCGAAGCAGGAATTGTGCGTTGGAAAGTACTCGATCGAGTACTATCTTGTTCGATCGAGTCCTTTTTCTACTCGATCGAATGGTGCCTTTTTTATAAGTGATTTATCGAGTACCTAAAGTCTTAGATCGAGATGTTTTAGCTTAGATTTGTTCGATCGAGTGATATAAAGTTGATCGATCGAGTAACTAGCTTATATACTCGGGATTTTTATTCCGTGTTAGCTTTATTTTATGTTAATAATCACTTCCCTATATAAAGGAAGTTGGGATTAGGTTAAAAACATCTTATCATACTGTTTTACTCTTAATCACTGTTTTCTCTCTTTACTCTTAACTTCAATCTAATATTTGTTTCTCTACTTTAATTCCTTGTTCTTTAATTCTTACTTTATTGTTATTATTATTAGTATATGCTTCTTCCTTATAATCTCTTTACTATGTCTTCCCTTAGCATATTCATGATTATTGTTATTAATTTCAAAAACATGAGTAGCTAAATCTTTTTATGTTAGGATTAGGTGAGCCATGGTAGTAATGTGACGATGTTGTAAATAGGCTAGATGATTAATTGTGAGAATCTATGACCATAGCAATATAACTGTAATATGTTTAGTTGAGTGCACGCTTCTAAATAACTTTAATCTGGTTAATTTAGCTCCTAGATTGGAAGATTGGAGTGAACAGACCTGCTATAAATAGTAGACTACCCTAATGAGGACGGAAAATAAGTTAGTTGTAATCTAGGGTGGATAGCGGACCAGAAGGACCTTTCCCTTGCCCTTCTCTTGCCTTAATGACTTTCAGTTAGAAATCATTTAAAAACCCCCAACTGTGACCGAAGACAGACTAGAATTGACAAGTAGATTGTGACCGCCTCCCTGTGGAGATCGACCCTACTTACCGCTGACTTCTATTGGTAGTACTTAGGTATTTATTTTTGGTACTAAACGAAGGTATAAAATTTTGGCGCCATTGCCGGGGAGGCAACTATTTTATTTACTTGTTTATTTTTGTCTGTCTTTAGCCTCAAGGGATTTATTCGTTGAGGCAGTTCTCATCTTTTTCTCTAGTATTGTTTTGATAGGCCCTATAGGTCCTACCTAGACAGTTCTAGGTAAAAGATCATCAAAGGGAAGGCTCGAGTACCTTTGATCTTCCACCTATGTTCCATCCTATGGCGCAACAGGTGGGCTACTGTGAGAGATGTGGTGCTGCAGGGTATAATGCTATTATATGTCTAGCGGGGAATGACGAAGTCTATGCGTTTAGGCAGCGTAGGCAAGCCATCATTCCTTTGCATATGTGCCACCACATCCGCTTCAACAATAAGGCTATCAAAAGCCTCCGTTTATCAGGCCCCCGCAACAACAAGCCCTTCCTCCCGTTGAAGAGAAAGAAGCGATTGTTGAATTGAAGTCCTTGGTGAAGGCATTTGCACTTCTAGTGCAACAATTTGATAAAGCTAGGGAAGCTCGTTTCAAGCTATTCGAATCTCAAATAGCTCAATTAGTTACCGAGATAGATTATAGGAATTGAGAAGCGGTACTTCCTATTTGTACCGAGAATGGTTCTCCTTATGAAGGACCTGAGCTGCCTATGGATGATGAAGATTTGTACGACTCGGAAATTGAAGAAGCTATTGAACATGAAGCATTTCTCAAGCATCTCACTACGGTTCAGCATAAAACACTCGATCGAACAGCCCACCTTGTTCGATCGAGTGAATTCTATGAGGAGGAATTCGATCGAGCAGAATTAACAACTCGATCGAATGGTTTGTATGAGGAAGACCTCGATCGAACACCCCACACTGTTCGATCGAGTACTGTTGAGGAAGAAGAACTCGATCGAACGGTCAGTACTCCTCGATCGAGTACTTTTGATGAAGAAATCACTCGATCGAGCACTATGCATTCTCGATCGAGTGATATGGCCACAGAGAGCAATGATATGTCATCTTGGTTCATTTTGGATGACGATTTTGATGAAGACAATGGTTATGGTGAATCCCCCATTTGGAAAGCGGAGCTGGATGCTCTTGAAGCTGCGATATATGAGACAGAACCCGCTAAGGAAGGGAATGAGAAGGTAGCTGGGTCAGTGACTGTTTCTAGTGCGGAAGAGGTAATGTGTTCTTTTGTCAATGATTCCGACGTTAGGAGCAACCGACCTAAGGTAGTTAACGATAATTTCATTATTGTTGGTATTAATAGTACACTATCTCATAAGATTTCTTCTTTTTATTTTGATGCTCTACCCCCTCCCGGTTGGATAAATAATTTAATAATGTTTCACCATATTTGTCATCGAAAGGCTGAGACGGTACTTCAGATTGCTCTTATATGCTCCTCTTATATTATGGTGTTACTTATGCTCTTGTGTAGCACATGCGCAGGTTTATGATCTCATGCTAAGAGCTTTGAGTTGCTTTGATTATGACTAACTGGAGAAGCTGGATGAAGAAAATAAGGTCGAGTTGGGACCTATCTGAAACTAGCGCTGTCCAGGAGGCAACCCAGAGTTTAAATTTTAGTTGATTTGCATTTAAGTTTTTGTTGTGTGTGTAATAATTGGTTTTTGAACCATAAACTGTGAACGATTTCGGCTTGGCTTTCGGTCGACATTTGTCTGCAGGTACCTCTCGATCGAGCACTCTTTTTTACTCGATCGAGTGCTTGACTCCTTCGATTGACCACTTTTGCAGCCTAATGTACTCGATTGAGTACTAAATTTTTTCGATCGAGCACCAAGTTCGCCTGTTTTGATTCGCTTCCTCTGACGCTGTTCTAGGGCTATTTAGCGACCTCCCATTTTGCTGGCTGGTTTGGGGAGGTCCCTTCTTCGCGTTATCTTGTGAGTTTTCTGCAGCTTTACTCTCTCCTTTTTAGTTTGCATTTCCTTTCCCTATTTTTGGGTACAATGAGGGAATTGCACGGTTTGGTTTGGGGAGGTTATGCATCCATATTTGTGTCTGCATTTATGTTTTTATTGCATTTCTGTTATCACATTTAATTTCCGTATGCATTGTTGTTTATTTTCATAAAAATCAAAATCTCATAAAAATTAGAAAATTTGTAAAAATTCAAAAAATTCGTGTTTATTTTAGCATATAGGATGAGTCGGAACGGTAGATTTCAATGATGAAATTTCTCTTTTGTTTAAGCCTTGCATAAACTATATATTCTTTTAGCATTGTCTTATTGCATATCTACGAGTTTATGTTGAATTTAGCTGAACAAATAGACTTGACCTGAAATTTTGGCAAACCACTTATAATTTCTAAGATTTAAAGTCTTATAAACTGGTGTCATTTATGACCAGTTCATGTAGGAATTGTGAGTAGTTACTCCTTGCATAACATGTTCATTAATTTGCACGTATATGAAATTCAATTGCTTTTTGCCTAGATACATTCGGGTTAGTGGTTGCTGTCACATGTAGGGAGGCGCTTACAATTTCCCCTTTTCTTTCATTTTTACCCATTTAACTCCACATTTAGCCAAATTTGCCTTTTGACCCTTAACTACATCCAAATTTAGCTTGCCTTATCAAGCTAGTTATTGTATGTTTGCGGTATATAGTTTATTGTGTGCCAAGTTTGGTCCGTGTTTCATTATTGGGAGTTGGTAATTTATGGAGGAAGGAGGATGACATATATGAAAAAAAAATAATTGAAAAATGAAAAAAAAAACGCGAATCAAAAGAAAAAAAAACCGTGTGAAAGAGAAAAATGAAAAAAAGAAGCTTGTTTGATGAGACGGTTTCACTCCTATGCTTTATCACTATTTTATGAGGAGTATGTTTGGTTTGGTTAGTGAGTATTTGTGTCAATTCAAGGGCACTTGTGCTTAATTTTGAGATGATTAAGAATCGGATATTGTTTGGTTTGGTTTTGATTAGGTTACTAGCTTGACTATTAACCTCCACATATCCCATAATCGTTTTGCCTATTCTTACCCATTGCCTCACTTTACCATACTTTTGTAAGCCCTCGGCTGTGACAGACCTTGTTTGGTTGGAATGTATGTGTACGGTAGTTATAATTGTTTATCATATTGGTTGCATGCATGTTTATGTGGGTCGCAGTTTAGGTGAGTGTCTGTTTTTCTCTTCTTCTCTTACACATTTGTATTCACCCTTTGCTTCATGAATGAAGAGTGATCCGTGAAAGTCCGATTTTAAAGTTCTTGCAAGGTCGAAGGTTCAGCTTTGTTATAAACATCTTACAACCCGTTTGCATTATACAGTTTTCGCAATAAGTGTTAGTTTGCTGCATTAAATTGGTTTAAGTGGACAATTTGTAGCTAGCTACGAATTTTCTTTTCTGTTCCATTAGTTTTGCATATAGTTTACTTGGGGACAAGTAAAGGTTTGGTTTGGGGAAGTTTGATGCGTGCATTTTATATAGACTTTTTGTATCATATTTGCACGCATCTCTATGCATATTTAGTAGTGTTTAGCTACAAATGTCCCCCGAATTGTCTACTTTGGTTTCTCTTGTATTATTTGCAGGTATGAACCGGAGAGGAGCATAATCAAGCCTAAAACATGTCCATATGCATGCATTTAGGAGATGAGTTGAGTCGGAGCTTGGAAACTACTAATTGTGATGCGCAAAGAAGGTAGCCAGGCGAGCAAAGGAAGAATTTCATATCGCTAGTGCCTACTTTCAAGAGCCATATCTCGAGTTCTACAACCGATTTTCAAGAGATTCAAATTTGAGATGAAAGCTTGTCCTCTTAGCGTTCCAACGCCAATGGAAACGCTCTATTTGCCCAATTAACGAAGAAATGGCGGCCGTTTGAAGTACAGTGCGCGAAGCAGGAATTGTGCGTTGGAAAGTACTCGATCGAGTACTATCTTGTTCGATCGAGTCCTTTTTATACTCGATCGAATGGTGCCTTTTTGATAAGTGTTCGATCGAGTACCTAAATCTTCGATCGAGAAGTTTTAGCTTGGATTTGTTCGATCGAGTGATATAAAGTTGATCGATCGAGTAACTAGCTTATATACTCGGGATTTTTATTCCAGGTTAGGTTTATTTTATGTTAATAATCACTTCCCTATATAAGGGAAGTCGGGATTAGGTTAAAAACATCTTATCGTACTGTTTTACTCTTAATCACTGTTTTCTCTCTTTACTCTTAACTTCAATCTAATCTTTGTTTCTCTACTTAAATTCCTTGTTCTTTATTTCTTACTTTATTATTATTATTAGTATATGGTTCTTCCTTATAATCTCTTTACAATGTCTTCCCTTAGCATATTCATGATTATTGTTATTGTTATTAATTTCAAAAGCATGAGTAGCTAAATCCTTTTATGTTAGGATTAGGGGAGCCATGGTAGTAATGTGACGATGCTGTAAATAGGCTAGATGATTAATTGTAAGAATCTGTGACCATAGCAATATAACTGTAATATGTTTAGTTGAGTGCACGCTTCTAAATAACTTTAATCTGGTTAATTTCGCTCCTAGATTGGAAAATTGGAGTGAACAGATCTGCTATAAACAGTAGACTACCCTAATGAGGACGGAAATTAAGTTAATTGTAATCTAGGGTGGATAGCGGACCAGAAGGACCTTTCCCTTGCCCTTCTCACAGTAGATCGTCTGAACTATTTATGACTGAGTTAGTGAACTGCCATGGTGAACCGAAATCCTGACATACTTATCTTTATCTGATCACATCTTCAATCCTCTTTGCTTTTATTGCTCTTTAACTTAATTCTCTTGCCTTAATCACTTTCAGTTTGAAATCATTTAAAAACCCCCAACTGTGACCATAGACAGACTAGAATTGACAAGTAGATAATGACCGCCTCCCTGTGGAGATCGGCCCTACTTACCGCTGACTTCTGTTGGTAGGGTACTTAAGTATTTATTTTTGGTACTTAACGACGGTATCAAATTTTGATCAAATTGACAAGTAGATAGTGACTTTATCGATGCATCTTTCTGTTGGTCACTCTTCTGCACCTGTATAGTTAATGATGGGATCATCGACTTCAACTCGGTCATCTCACTAACACCACTTGAGGAATTACCTTGTTGCGGTGGTGGAAAGGATGGAGGCTTTTGAAAGCCTTGTTGAGCTTTGTGAGGAGGAATGTAAGCTTGTTGCTGTTGCGGAGGAGAGGTAAGATTTAACACATTCTAATTAGTCCATCTCAAATTGGGATGGACTTCACTCTGATTATAATAATAGGAACCTCCTTGCCTATATTGCTGAAAGGCAAGGACTTTCTCCTTCTCAATTAGACAGTCAACAATAGTGTGACCGTCATTACTCCCACATCTCTCACAAGTAACGGCTTCTTGTCTGTTCAACAAGTGAACCGTCTGTTAATCACTAGCACTTTACAACTCTAGCTTATCAAAACTGGCATTCATGGCTTCCAGCTGAGCCACAACTGCACTATCTACTGAAGAAACAGTACGAATACCTCCTCTCGGGTTCCCATACTCAACACAATGGGTAGCCATTTCTTCTATAATACCCCATCCCTTGTCATCATCATTGTTCTTCTGAAATCGCCCATTAGATGAGGTAACTCCGGCACGCATCACTAAGGGTTATTGCCTGCCCCCAAAGGTCGGTCAACGTTGGTCAACGGGTCCCTAAAATGACGGGTATTACAATTGTAGTATAGTTCATGTTGTTAGTTGCATTTAGTAATACATCTTGCATTCATGTATGGCACGGTGGTCATCATACAACCCATTATAGAACTGGTTGCACAAGAACCACTGATCAAAACCATGGTGAGGAAGAGACCTCACCAACTTCTTGAAACGACACCAAGCTTTATACAAGTTCTCATCTGGTGTCTGCTTGAAACTTGTAATTTTCCCTCTCAGCTGACTAGTTCGTTGTGGAGGAAAATACCTTTTATAGAAAGCAAGGGCCAAACTCTCCCAGTCAGTAATACCGGCTGCGGTTCTGTCAAGATCTGTGAGCCTTTCACGGCCTCCATCGGTCAAAGAAAAAGGAAACAAGACCTCCTTAATCTTGTCCTGGGTCACTCTCTTAGTGGCGAGAATGGTAGAGTAATAATGAGTGAAAACCTCCATATGTTTACGCGGATCTTCACCCGCCACACCTCAGAACAGGTTCCGTTCATCCAGATTAATATATGACGGCCGGATATCGAAAGTATTGCCATCCTCGGTCATAAGCTTGAAACCTTTAGGGATTGAAGCAGCTGTGGGCTCTTAGTGACTCGCGATGTTAGGCATTTAATGGTGATAAGCGAGTCATTGTTCACTCTATCAAACACATTTATATTCTCAACAAACAACTAGTTAGTGGTTAAGTCGAGGTCGATCCATGGAACGGTGTGCTTTGGTTTCTAAGTCTGTCTATCTTAATTTATGCTAGTGTCACGATTGGTTGGGGTTTTTAGTTGTGTTCTAGACTAATAGAAGCGGTAAAGTAGAACGAGCAATAAAAGGAAGGATGTAAACAATTGATTAAAAGCACTAGGATGCCATAGGATCATAAGGGATTCATGGGAGTTGATCATACAATCATGTTCTCAATTATATAGCAAGCACTTATTGTTGTGATGGAATTGAGTTGGTGTATAAGCTTACAATCCCTCAGAAGGTTTGGGTCCCGGAGCCGAATCGATTAGATTGTACAACACCTACAAGTCCACTTAATCCTTCCTATCCAACTATATGTATGGTCTAACGAGGCTCGAGTTGGTTTATATGCTTACAAGCCTCATTGAAAAGGTAGGTGATGGGTAAAAATGCAAGGATTCATAGACTCGCATTTCATCAAACATAACATATGCATAAGTTGAAATCACAAGAAGAAAGCAAATTAATTATGAGGACATATTAGATTAGGTACGAATCAATCCTCATGTTGGTTTCCCTTAATTTCCCATTAATCCTAGCTAAAGAACTACTCACTCATTATCATGGAAAACATGTCATTAATGGTGTCAATCATTACAACAAGTATATACATGATAAGAGAATGAGGAAATAAACAATAAAGAGTAAGGAGTAAAGGAATGATACCAAACTTAAGATGAATAAATGGAAAGGAATGAATAATAGAAGAGAACTTGATTGATCTATGAAGAGTCGTCAATTCTCCAATAATAACCCAATAGTCTTCAATTACCCAATAATAATAAACTTTGAACAATAATTAAGGAAAGATTAATGTGGAATGGTTGAGATTCATCTATTCTAATCTACTCCTAATCTACTCTAAGGAAGGTTTTGCCTCCACAAAGAGGGCTCTCGCCCTTTTAATTATTACAAAATGGAGTATATATAGTAGTACATCATTAGGTCGAGTAAGGATAGATTACTAATTAACAATGATAAGTTTTGAATAGGGAATTGCAAGTCTCGCGAGGAGAAGAGCATATCACGTCGCTAGTGCTACCATGATCCGCTCGGGCCAGGAGGGGAGAATCCGCTCGTCTCTTGCATGGGACGCTCGGATCATGCTATGCTAGTCCGCTCGTCTTGTGTCCCATCCGCTCGGATTGTTGCACAGTGTGATCCTTTTGCTTCACGTCCATTAATATTTCCATACTTCTATTCTTGCTTTGTCGGTCGTCGTTCTTGCCTCCTCTTCATACTAGTCCATCTAAGGTCATCATCAACCTTCCAAATGTGCACGGGAGATGGGAATTATGCCTCATTGTCCTCTTTCCTACAAGTCATACAAAATGCACTAGGAAAGCAAAGTAGAAAGGATTTGACGGATATAATGTCCAAGAAATGTTATAATAGTATGCAAAATAGGCTCAATTAGGGGACTAAATGTGCGCAATTAAGAGTCACATCAACATTCTCACTGGCTTGACGACAGAAATAGAATTGTATTGTTCACAAGACGGGTCTTCTGCAAATAGAAAATGTTCTAGCTCCGGTTCAAAAGTACTTAAGACTTCCTTTTGAATCTTCCTCCGCAGTCTTAGTCTATGAAGAAAAGTCCTTTCTGGTTCAGGATAAGCTGGAACTAATTCTGACCTGTCAGACCTGGGCATAAACTGCACTGAAGGAAATAAGAGAGAACTGTCTCAAGGAATTAAAATTCCCTGAGACTAAGAGAGATAAACGAAACAGAAACAGACAAATGAGCTATTGCCTCCCGGGCAACGGCGGAAAAATTTAATACGGTCGTTATGTACCAAAACTAAATACCTAAGTATAACTAACATAAGCTAGCGATAAGTAGGGTCGATCTCCACAGGGAGGCAAGATATCTATCTGTAAGTCCGTCTATCTAGTCACAATTGGGGGTTTTAATTTGTTTTCTAAAACAACTGAAGGTAAAAGTCAAGAGAAGTAAAGCTAAGAGCAATAAAGCGAGAAAATAAAAGATATGAGATCAGATAAAAGAGGTATGTCAGGATTTCGATTCACCATGGCAGTTCATCGACTTGGTCATAAATAGTCTAGACAATCTACTGCGAGAAGGGCAAGGGAAAGGTTCTTTCGGTCCGCTATCGACCCTAGATTTCCACTAACTTAACTTCCGTCCTCATTAGGGTAGTCTACTGTTCATAGCAAGTCTGTTCATTCAATCTTCTGATCCTGGAACGAAATTAACCAGATTAAAGTTATTTAGAAGCGTGCACTCAACTAAACATGTTACAGTTATATTGCTATGGTCACAGATTCTCACAAATAAACTGTCTAGTCTATTCACAACATTTTTACTTTACTACCATGTCTTCCCTAATCCTAACAGAGAAGGGTTTAGATACTCGTGCTTTCGAAATCAATAACAATAACAATAATCATGAATATACCAAGAGTAGACATGATATAAAGACAATAAAAATGCAACATAAACAGTTAAACAAGGACAATAAGTAACAGAACAATGATTAAAAATAAGAAGGATTAAGATTAAGGGAAGAGAAAGGTTACAAGATTGAATCCGGAGTAAAGAGAAGTAACAGCAGTAATTAAGAGCAAAAGTTAGAGTAAAGTATGACTTATTAAAACGTAATGATGACCTAATTACGATTTCCTTATATAGGGAAGTGAAAATTAAAAAAAATAAACCTAAACACGGATTAGTTAACCCGTGTAATCTAGATAATCACTCGATCGAGGCTTTTTATTCCCCTCGATCGAGTATTCTTCCAGCCAAACCGTTCGATCGAGCACTTTAGGCTCTCGATCGAACACTTCCCAAGAAGCCATTTTCGATGAGCATATGATCTACTCGATCGACCAACTGCAGCAGCCAAATCACTCGATCGACCATCAAAAGCTATCGATCCCCTTAGTTTAGAGCAATCATTCAAAAACCCCCAATAATCAGTGAAAAATTTGATACGGTCATTATTTACCAAAACTAAATACCTAAGTATAACTAACAGAAGCTAGCGATAAGCAGGGTCCATCTCCACAGGGAGGCAAGATATCTATCTGTAAGTCCGTCTATCTAGTCATAATTGGGGGTTTTAATTTGTTTTCTAAAACTACTGAAGGTAAAAGTCAAGAGAAGTAAAGCTAAGAGCAATAAAGCGAGAAAATAAAAGATATGAGATCAGATAAAAGAGGTATGTCAAGATTTCAATTCACCATGGCAGTTCATCGACTTGGTCATAAATAGTCTAGACAATCTACTGTGAGAAGGGCAAGGGACAGGTCCTTCTGTTCCGCTATCCACCCTAGATTTCCACTAACTTAAATTCCGTCCTCATTAGGGTAGTCTACTGTTCATAGCAGGTCTGTTCATTGCAATCTTCTGATCCAGAAACAAAATTAACCAGATTAAAGTTATTTAGAAGCGTGCACTCAACTAAACATGTTACAGTTATATTGCTATGGTCACAGATTCTCACAAATAAACTGTCTAGTCTATTCACAACATCGTCACTTTACTACCATGGCTCCCCTAATCCTAACGTAGAAGGTAGCTACTCATGGTTTCGAAATCAATAACAATAACAATAATCATGAATATACCAAGAGAAGACATGATATAAAGACAATAAAAATGCAACATAAACAATTAAACAAGGACAATAAGTAAGAGAACAATGATTAAGAATAAAGGATTAAGAATAAGGGAAGAGAAAGGTTACAAGATTGAATCTTGATTAAAGAGAAGTAACCTCAGTAATTAAGAGAAAAAGCTCAGAGATTTAGAGTAAAGTATGAGTTATTAAAACGTACTGATGACCTAATGACGACTTCCTTATATAGGGATGTGAAAATTAACAAAAATAAACCTAAACACAGATTAGTTAACCAGTGTAATCTAGATAATCACTCGATCGAGGCTTTTTATTCCCCTCGATCGAGTATTCTTCCAGCCAAACCGTTCGATCGAGCACTTTAGGCTCTCGATCGAACACTTCACAAAAAGCTATTTTTATCGAACATAGGATCTGCTCGATCGACCAACCGCAGCAGCCAAATCACTCGATCGACCATCAAAAGCTCTCTATCCCCTTAATGTAGAGCAATCATTCAAAAAACCCCAATAATCAGTGATAGAAATAAAACTAGGTGTCGTAATATACTAGAATTAACCTATCAAATTAGCAATTTATAAACCAAACTCAACACTACACTATGCAATTAAGAATAGTAGCAATGGGAAGTAAGGGTCGAACCCAAGAGAAGGGATTTAAGACTAAAAACTTGAATTTAGATTAATTAAGATGGACAAAGCACAAAACTATGAACAAACTATGGGTATTAACAATGAACAACAATAGGGAGACATATATGGAGAATTGTCATGGAGAAAACAAGTAACAAAATCAAGGAGATGTGATTTTTCCTATGAGACAGGGTAACAAACACTTGGTATGCAAGTAACAATTATAAGAGGTGAGAACTTGGTGTAATCCTACAAGTTCCAACTTTTCTCAAAGCAAGACTCTTTTCTCTCCATTTCATTTACCCAACAACAATCCTCAAGCAAGTGATTACCACTATCTAAGCCAACAATGATAATCCTACTTAGACTACAAATTCTAACATTAAACCATGTAGGAATTTCAATTAAGAGCATGAAGAGCAAACCAAGAGGAAAGTAAATGGGATGTCACAAAGATATGTTTAAACCAACAAACCCAATGATATAATCAATTTCTACTCACAAAGGTTGATACTTTAAACCAAGATATCAATAATCATGAGATGCTTCAACAAGTTATCACAAAACAAGGAACTTTGCAATAAACAAGCAATAGATGAACATTAAAGAGGCAAGGGTAATTACTTCTCACAACAAAACATTCATCATGTCATTAAAACTTAGAAATTGAAATAAATGAAAGAGTAGAGATTAAGGAGTCAATACAATGATAAAGGTGAAATCTTACAATGGATTACACCAAGTAGGGAAGGATTTAGCCTTCCATAGTCTTCATAAAACCCAAAAACAAAGAAAGATTACAACTTGAATGGAAAATAGTCTTCTCAATTATTACAAGATTAGAACCCTCAAAATGAGATTAGATGAGATGATAGGATGGTAGGTGAATGTTTTAGGTCTTCAAACTCTCGGGTATATATAGAGCTTCACGAAAACCTAGAAATATTTCCAATTAAGAAGCCCAAAAAGAAGATTAGAAAACCCGTATAGCAGAGCTGCGCAGGCTGCGCAGGCTGCGCAACCACTGTTCTTGCCTGCGCAATAGTGTGCACATGCGCACCCTGTTTGCGCAGGCTGCGCACAGGCTCGCATTTTTGGACTTCTATTTTCCACGAGCTAGACCTCTTCAATTGCCTTTATTTCTTCTAATCTTCATTCTTACTTCTCCCAACTGGTTTTCGGGTTGCAAGTGGTCCTCTCGTGCCTTGTCTTGACCTTTGAAGGGTGCGCTATTTTCTCTTGGGTTCCGGGCATTAAGATCAAGTGTCCAACCGAGGTAAAGTGCACAAGTTACCACCACATAACCACTTGCCAAATGCTAGGAAAAGTGTACTAAAAGACCCATATTAAAAGACACAAGGGTGATAAAATCACCCTCTTAGACCGACACAAAACATTACTATCAAACTCCCCCACACTTAGACTTTTGCTAGTCCCGAGCAAAACCCGAAACAAGCAACCATGAAGTCTACAAGAGAGTGTAGGAGAAAATGATCACTCTTCCCTTTCCTCTTCCTTCTTATATCTCCCTCAAAACACAACCACCAATTAAAAAGAAACAGAACTTGACTCAAATTTGACACAACTCTTCACTCACTCCCCCGCCTTATGTCTCCCTCAAACAAAGACACGACACACCACCAACGCCGACTCATCACGCAACTCCACCCTTCTTATATCACTAAAGTAGAAGTGGTCACTCTTGCCTTATCCCAAGGCAATAGCAAAGTGACCCAACCAATCCTCCAAATCATTTATCTTCCCCTTATATCACCCCCTTATCACTCCAAGCAATGCAAGTTATGCTATTAAGTTGGCCAAACACCAATAAAGATCAACAACCTAGTAGCCAACATGAAAAACCACCAATTTGGAACAATTTTCTTTGACTCAAAAAGAAATTAAATCCTAAATATAACCTCCTTCCAAGACCCTCCTTATTGCTCCCTTCTTATCCCTCCATCTTTCTGGTGTTGCATTTTTCAATTTTTCGATTTTTTTTGTTTGAAAATCCCTCATTTTGCCTAAGGCGCCCTTTCGGGTTTTCACCTTAGCTTTTTCCTTTCCTCTCATCGGTGGCTCGCAACTCGATTCTTCATTTTGCCTGGAATGCCCTTTCGGGTTTTCATTCCGTCCTCGGCCACCTTTTCCAATCTTGCCTAGGCGCCCACCCTTGTGGGTTTTCACCTAGCCGAAATTTTCAATTTTCAATTTTCAATTTTTCAATATTTTTTTTTTTTTTTTTTTTGATTTGCATTGATTTGAAAGACAATTTACATATGTTACAATTTCTCACCCCCCCATACTTAAATCTCACATTGTCCTCAATGTGGAGGAGTGCCAACTTCTTCAAAATTTTTAGTTGGAGGGGTCCGAGCCTTCGTCTCGCTCATATGCCCCTTGGTTGTTTCTTCTTCTTTCTCTTCTTTTTTTCTCTTGCTTGGCCCTCATGTAGGCCTCATTAACTTGATTTTCATTGATGGTGGGTTGATAGGCTGGTTCATTGTGGTGGAGAGTCATTCCGAAAAGGCCTTGAATGAGGCCAAAGGAGTCTTCATGGGCTTGAGCGTCATAGTAAGAATCCTCAAGGTATTGGTGGTGCCTTTCGTTTTGCACCCCAAATTGGTGGCTCACTTGTTCACGCCACTTGTTTTGCTCTTGCCACATTGCTTGATTCTCCGCCCAAGCCTTGGCGCTTTGTTGTTGCCACGCAAGAGACTCCTTTTGCCTCTTTGCAATCCCTCAATCATTCTTCTTTGGGCCAATTCGGCCTCATCTCCCAACCTTTTATGCCCTTCAAAAGATTTTCGAAATTGATCAAAACTCTCCAATCTTGGCTCTTGTTGTTGTTGCCAAGAATGGGAGCTCTCAACCCTCCCACTAATTGCTTGCAACGTCCCCCGGGTCTCCTCAAAGTACTTGAACATTTGGTGTTGCCATGGTGCTAAAGGTGGACTTGAGGAACCCCCGGCCTCAAACATAGGAGTGTCGTGAGGCGGTTGGTAGGACGAAGGAATGTGTGGGGTCTCATGGAATCCCCCTCAATGATCTCAACCTCTCTCTCTTCCTCATTCTTTGTTGGGGTGGGTTGGGGAGGTTGCCCTCGGCGGGGCAAAAGAAATCCCGGGCTCTTGGCCCACTTGGAAGGGGGCCATTCAAAGGTAGCTTCATATATTGGACACCCCCTTCCCCCAACCAATGACAACTCCATGGAACCGTGTCCAAAGGATGAATCATATGGGTCTCCACCAACCCCGCTTCATTGTAAAGGTGATTCGCCCACACTCGAGGTTGTTCATCCGGAATATCACCAACTAAGCTAGCCACAAAAAGAGTGACCAAACCCCCACAATTAATGCTCCCTTTCTTCTCTCATTGCTTAGATCCACCAACCACAAAAAGCTTTGCCCAATCCGTCACCCCCTCCCCCTCGGTCAACATCGCCCACATGCACTCACGGACCCTCTCATTTAGTTTGGTAGGCTCCCCCATTGTAAAGAAGAAACACGAAATCATACGTGTAAGAATCCGGATGAGGGGGTTTGTGATTGAGGAGATCTTGTCGTTATTGGTCATGTGTGTTTTCCCCGTGAGTGCACACCAAGTATCGTTCAAGGCCATTCCCGGTAGGTTTATGGGGGAAGGGGGCTTAGTGATCCTCAAAATTTCCCTCACCCGCTCAAAGGTTAGAGTGTGCCATGTCTTGTTCAACCTAAAACTCACCCTTTCATTCCCTCTTTTCCCCGTGATTACTATGGTAGAAAGGAATTCTAAGGTATAGGCGGAGTACGTATGAGGTTGGAGGTTCATGTACCTCTCTAATCCCACCTTGGTGAGGAAGGCAAGGGTTTGGTCATAGATCCCCATGTCTCTCAAGGTCCCCGGGTGAAGGAATTTTAAAATCGGTAAGGGCTTTCTCTCAAGGAACTTAAAGTAAGTCTTGGTGTTGTTTGGTAACCCTTCATCCCCTCTAAAAGGCTTAGGTGGTGCATTTGGTGGAGGTTGGGTTGAGGATTCACCCTTTTTCTTTGATTTTCCCTTGCCAAGACCAAAAACCATCTTGCTTTCTTTCAAAAAAATGCAAAAACAACCACTTAAAACAATCAAAAATCTGAAATTTTTTCTAAGGGGCAATTCAACAAACATCTTGTGTGCACTAGCACAATCTTGTGTAGTTAAGGTAATTTTGTTGAATTGTTGCCTTCCCTAACAGAAAATGATTGCCAACAATCCCCAAATAACAATTACAAGCAAGAATCCAACTCAACTACACAATGTAAAGTGAATTAAATCAATGGAAATAAAGAGAGTGAAGAAATTTGTTATACCTTCCCGAATATTCCCAAAACTTGCTTGAATGAAGAGGAAAGTTGCATAAAAATCCCTTGGTAACCCAGAAATTCTCTTGAATTAGCTTCAAATCAACCCGGAAAAATTAGGGTTCTTGGGAGATTGGGGGATTTTGGTCAGAAAATGGGATGTTTGAAGGTGTTTTTGATTGCAAGGATGAATTTGGTGAAGAAATTGCTGATGAGATGGAGGTTTGTTGATGATAATAGGTGATTTGGTTTGATTTGGAGTGAATGAGATGGGGAACTTTGGGGTTTCGTCAATGAATAAAGTATGAAGAATGAAGGGACAATCGGGATTTAGAAGGATAAGGAACCGAGATTAAAGTCCTGCGTAGGCTGCGCAAAAATCAGTCTTGCCTGCACAATCGTGCGCACCTGCGCAAGCCCTATGTGCAGGCTGCGCATACCTTCGCAGTTTGGTTCTTCTTCGTTTAATTCCAATTTTTCTCACTTAGCCAAATTTTGACCCATTTCTTCTTGTTCCCTTTCCCTTGGTCTCTTCCAATGACTTTGTCCCTTAAACCCGGCTCTCATCTCCTCTTGGACACGCCTTCCAAGAGGATTCTTGCAAATCACTATATCATTAAACAAACCTCAAGTGCCTTTTTACATGTCAATGCAAATGAAATTAACTTAACGAAATTAACATGCGAGTAAATAAATTGCGGAAATAACCTACGCTAAGAAAGCAAGTAAATTGGGATAGAATATTTACAAATTTGCCGTTATTTAACGTCGATGGCTCGACAAAGTGCTTCTCAGGATCATGCTTGGTAAATGGGGTCTTCCAAAGTGACTTGTTCAACGATTTGTGCTTCCATGCCTTCATGATACTCTTTAAGTCGTTGCCCATTCACCTTAATTGTCTTTCCCGTGCTCGGGTTCTCAACTTCGACCTATCCATGAGGGTGGACTTTGCTCACAATGAATGGTCCAACCCATCTTGATCTTAGCTTCCCGGAGAACAACTTTAACCGGTTTTGGAAAACAAGAACCTTGGTACCTTCTTTGAAAACCCGCCGAATTATCATTTGATCATGCCATATTCTAGCTTTCTCTTTGTATATGGCGGCATTATCATAAGTGTCAAGACCGATTTCTTCAATTTCTTGAAGTTGAAGCTTCCGATGGAGGTCCGCATCATCTATGCTTTGGTTGAAGGATTTGATGGCCCAATAGGCTCTATGCTCCACTTCCAAAGGAAGATGACATGCCTTCCCATAAATGAGTCAGTACGGGGACATACCAATTGGTGTCTTGTAAGCGGTGCGGTACACCCAAAGAGCGTCATTCAGCCTTTGACTCGAATCTTTCCTATCCGGGTTCACTGTTTTTTGTAAGATATTCTTGATCTCCGATTGGATACTTCCGCTTGCCCATTGGTTTGTGGGTGGTAGGCGGTGGAGACTTTATGAACGACCCCGTACCTCTTTAACAATCCCTCCAAAATCCTATTGCAAAAATGAGTCCCCCGGTCACTTATCAACGCCCTAGGATAGCCAAACCTTGAGAAGATATTGTTGTGAACAAAGTTAGAGACCGTCCTTGCGTCATCATTCCTAGTTGGTATAGCCTCGACCCATTTTGAAACATAGTCCACCGCTAATATGATATAGAGATACCCATCCGACTTGGGGCATGGACCCATGAAGTCTATCCCCCACACATCGAAAACCTGCAAATAAAGCATCAGTTGTTGGGGCATTTCATTTCGTCGTGAGATGTTGCCAACCCGTTGGCATTTGTCACAAGTATTGACGAAAACGTGAGCATCCTTAAACAACTTGGGCCAATAGAACCCGCACTCAAGGATCTTACGTGCCGTTCTATGAGGCCCAAAGTGACCCCCACAAGCGTACTCATGGAAATGTTTGAGGATGGATGGGATTTCTACATCCGGTACACAACGTCGGATGACTTGATCTTGACACATTTTCTATAGATATGGGTCATCCCATATATAGAATCTAGAATCGGACTTGATCTTATTTCTTTGACTCGATGAAAGTGAGGTGGGAAACTTCTTGGTGAACATATAATTGACAAGGTTGGCATACCAAGGCTCAACGGCCTTCATGGAATAAAGAGATTCATGTGGTAAGCTACCGTCAACTACTCCCATGGTCTTCACGAGATCCTCATTGATGTGAAGCCTACTCAAATGGTCGGCTACCACATTAGCACTCCCTTGCTTGTCCTTGATCTCGATGTCAAACTCACTCAACAAAAGCACCCATCTCATTAGCCTTGCTTTGGTGTCCTTCTTGTCTACGAGTTGCCTTATAGACTTGTGATCGGTATAGATGATGACCTTTGCGCCCAAGAGATAAGCCCGAAACTTTTCAATGGCATACACCACCGCCAAAAATTCCTTTTCCGTGACGGTGTAGTTCCGTTGAGCATCATTCAAGAGTGGAGAAGCATATTGTATCACATGAGCCATCTTCCCATCCCTTTGGCCTAAAACCGCGCCAAGGGCATAATCACAAGCATCGGTCATGATTTCAAACGGGAGGTCCCATTTTGGAGCTTGAATTATCGGGGACGTTACAAGCTTTTTCTTCAAATTATCGAATGCCAACCTACAAGCATCATCAAAAACAAACTCCACATCATTGCGCAAAAGCTTTCACAAGCGGTAAGCAATCTTGGAAAAATCCTTAATAAATTGCCGGTAAAAGCCCGCGTGTCCTAGGAACGACCTTATCTCCCGAGTATTAGTAGGATATGTCAAGGTTTTTATCACTTCAACCTTAGCCATATCCACCTCAATCCCTCTCTTTGAGACTATGTGACCTAACACGATGCCGCTTTTAACCATAAAGTGACGTTTTTCGGAATTCAACACAAGGTGTGACTCCGTGCATCGTGATAGGACCATAGTTAGGTGGTCCAAACAAGCTTCAAAACTATCTCCATGGACGGTGAAGTCGTCCATGAAGACCTCTAAGACTTTTTCTACAAGATCCGAGAAAAGACTCACCATGCAACGTTGAAATGTACCCGGAGCATTACATAAACCGAAGGGCATCCTTCGGTATGCGTATGTTCCGAAAGGGCATGTGAATGTTGTCTTGGATTGATCCTCCGGACGTATGGGAATTTGAAAGTATCCGGAATATCCGTCCAAGAAACAAGAGAATTCATTCCCCCCTAACCTCTGTAGCATTTGGTCTAGAAAGGGTAGAGGAAAATGCTCTTTGAAAATCACGGCATTTAGGCGGCGATAATCGATGCAAACTCTCCACCCGGTTTGAATCCGGTTGGAGATTAAAGCTCCTTCTTTGCCCTCGATTACCGTCACACCACCCTTTTTAGGCACACATTGAGTGGGACTTACCCATTGAGAATCACTAATGGGGTAGATGATTCCCATTTGAAGTAGTTTGATGATCTCTTCCTTCACCACCTCCATCATTGGTGGGTTCAATCTTCTTTGTGGTTGCTGAACCTGCTTTGCTTCCCCTTCCAAACGGATCTTGTGCATGCAAACGGTTGGGCTTATCCCTTTTAGATCCGCAATGCTCCACCCAAAAGCTTCCTTGTACTTGTGCAAAACATCCACCAATCTCCTTTCTTGATCACCCTAAAGTTGGTTTGAAATTATGAGGGGTAAAGTGTTGTTTGTGTTGGAGTTAGTGTCCTCCACAATAGTGCGTTAACATAATAAATCTCATTAATAGAATATCATCAGATATTTAATTATTTGATCCTCGTCAGTTGATTAACGTAAATCGATAACGGTTGGCTGACTAGAGTTTGACGTTATTGTCATGAGACAATGGTGATCAACTCGACTTTTTCGGTCACACCTAAAGGAACAAACCCCAATTGATAACTAATTAATTGTATGAGATACAATTTGTTTAGTCCCTTGATTTATAGACTAAGAGGTTAGTCGATTATTTTTAGAGAGATTTCGAGTTGCGAACTCGAGGAACGGCAGTTATTATTTAATTATGCGATAATTAAATAATAAGTTTTGGGAAACGGGTTTTAGTTAATTAACTGTAAATTTACTAAAATTGTACTAATTGATTAATGTGATTAATATTAGTACGTAAATAATATGTGTAGTGGTACACGTATATTTACGGAGTGAATTTGACGAATTAATTATGGAAGTATTTAAACATGACACGATGTTTAAAATAAAAATTACACGGATTTGTGCGACAAATATAAAAACCAACATGGACCCGTATATGGTCAAGTGGACCGTGTAAAATAAGTGTAGTGGATGATTACTCACATAATCATTTTACCTTATTTTGTATACTACCATAATATATATATCTTATACTAGATTTTGCATGTGATGTAAGATAAAATTATAAGACAAAAATTGTCCGCTTGAGGACTCCACCACCCGCCACTTTTCCCCCCTTTACACTCCATATTTGTTCACATTTCTACACTACTTCATTCTCACAATCTACCATCTTTTGCATGTGAACATTTCACTCTATCTCTCTACAATAATTCATCACTAGTATTCATTATTAATATTACTAAGATAAGTTAGTGATATTACTAATATTTATCAAGGGAGCAATATTAACAAGTAACTAGTACAAACTTGTTATTATTATTGGGTTAGTTCTTGGGTGCAACTTGAAGGAGACTTTCTTTTTGAAGGTTTTTCAAGGAGGATCATCCATATCATTTTAGCTCAAGAACAAACTAGTAAGGAGAACTAGTTTGTGCCCATTTTACCATATATTCAATGTAAGGAAATTGTTTTTCCTTATATCTTCTTTTTATGCTTTCATATTAGCATGCATGTTATATAGATCACCTAAATAACAATTTATAAGATAAATTAATTTTATTAGAGAGTCTAATATGGATCTATGATCTTTCAAGTGGTATCAGAGCTTAGGCTTGTAATTTGCATGTTGATTTTAAGCATTTTAATGAATTATGAGATAATTAGTAAAAACTCAAAAATTGTATTAGAAGAGGTTTTAGCATGAAATTTTTGGGACATGCATACCTACTGATCTCAAAAGGTTTGTGGAATTTTTTGGTGATTTTTGAAGTTATTTTGCTATTTTTAATGTTTTTTGTTAGAAAACCGAGTCAATATGTCGCATTTTAGTGAAAAATTGACTAAAATTAGTTAAAGTTGATTTGGTGCATGGATTTTTTATGGTAGTTCATGCATGTTTTCTACTGATTGTATCCAAAAAGTTGAAGGCTGGTTCGGATTTTTGCATGTTTATTGATTTTTTGAGTAAAAAGTCGATAAAAGTCAAATTAATTAATCATAATTTCGAAATTTTTGATTCTGCCCATGATAAATTTATGTACATTTAAGAATATTATTTAAATGTCAAAAGTGATTTTGCATATGTGTTTTCACTTTGTTTTGATGTTTATTGGTTTTAGTGGTTAAAAACCGATAAATATCGATCTTTTTCTTCACAAAATTTATCCGGAATTTTTGGGCAATTTTTCTGATATTTTGGTGTTCTTGGTAGTGTTCCAGAATACTAAAAATTTTTGTTTCAATTCTTTGGGTAATGTTTCAATTATTTTGGATTTTTACTTAAATATTATGATTTTACCGATTAAATTAGCAAAATATCACCAAATCAAACTAATTATTTATCATAAAATTAGTGAGGACTAATTTTGAGGTTCAAAACAGTTTGGACAATTAGTTTGGACTTAAATGAGATTTAAGAGTTAATTATTGATTTTTACATGTTAAAAATCGATTAAATCCACAAAAACCGAGATGGATACCAATGAATGATGGGTAGGGCGATTTTGGCATCATATTTACAGCATTTTAAGCATATTTATTTAAGTTGAATGAATGATTGTCATTTATTTAAAGTATTTATATTTTTGTACCTAGTATGGCCTAGTTAATTTTAATCGTTATTACCCGAAATGAATGGGAATATCGATTTGTTTGTAATTAAATACGATCTCGTATCGTCGGTTTGTAATTAATTAATAGTTTTATTTATTTTATTAATTAATTTATAATAGGAATAGCTATGTAATTCATTTGTAATAGTTATTTTACCGGCGTTTCCAATAGACGGATTACAACGAGACGGAGTCTATTTTTGGAAGGTGTTCCAAATCCCACAAGGAAGAGCCACTCATGGAATGAAGAGGCAAGGGACCAAGGAGTTGGTTTCCGAAATGTAATAGACTAGTTTTTATTAACTAGGTGGCCATACTAGGATTTATTCATATGCTTACATGTTTGCTTGTTTTATTTTCGCGCATGCCAAAATCGCCATTCACATGCATTTTATTTTCGCGATTGTCAATTCACGTCATTTACATTCGCCGACTTAGTTCACTTAAAGGGAATTCATGACTAAATTGACAAGATCTCTCACATAACTAAAATTGAGATTAGCCTTACCAATTAGTAACACCTATGAATCTCTTGTTCATTAGAGTCACGCTCGCCCAAGCGGGGTGTTCTCTTTTTACCTTGAGTAAGTAGGGTGGTAAGCGGTTATCACACGCCAAAATTGGTTGGACTCAACGGGATATAAGACGGTCTTATGTTCCGGGGCTAGTTGATGGATTTAAGGAAATTCGTCGACCAAGAGTTCTAGAGGTAGAATTAGTCAACGTGACTTACCGAATTTACACAATTATGGGATGTTTCGCCCAAGCGATGCCTATTTTTGTCTAAAGACGAATCTTGGAATCATTTATATAATATAGTGGGAGGTCATTATATAAATGCTAAAACTTGTTGAACATGTTTTCACAAGTATTTTAAAACATTGAATGTTAATTTTTCCTATTTTTGTTCTTTAACGTATTTGCTATGACATCGCGCATTTCATCCTCTATTTATTATTATACTCGTTTCGTTCTTTCATAGGAAGCGGTTTCTTTAAAGGAATTCGGTAGCAATGATTGGTAACATGATTTACTAATTCACCTACATAAGCTTACAACAATTACTGCGATTATTATACAACTTAACATCCATACATATTTAAAAGGGGGTTTTCATGTTGCAAACTCATATTACGAGTTTAAAAGGGAGTCAAATTTTATCAAGAGAGTCTTGATTTCGAAAGTGACACCTCCGCCATGATGTTGACATATTAATTACTCAAGAGTAATTTAAATGTTTACGAAAAGAGTTTTTAAAAACACAAATAATACTCCAATATAATACCGTCAAATGGCTCAATTCAATAAAAGCCAAATCGATTGTTTATGCGCTAAAGAATTTAGGCATATGATAACAATTGAACGGTTAGGTAGTCCAATTTCGCAAGAAGTTGAGATTTTGCCACATGTTTCACTCACTTTATAGTAATTCACTCTTACTAAGTGTATAAAATATCACAAATGACATGAAGAGAGGTCTTCATGAGATCCATTTTTGCTTGATTGAAGCAAAGAGGAATGTGAAAGTGAGTGGGAGTTAAGAAGAATCAACCCTAGATGTATGTGATAGAACAAAGTTGAAAGAGACATCTACTCAATGGATAGGCTAGTTCCACTATCTTGGTATGACATACTAAGTATGGGTCATTTGTTTGTAAAGAAGTTTACATGAATTGACAAAACGTAAGACGTCTAGCATAGGACATTTTTGTATCGAAATGGTGCTAGAGTAACAATGATTTCGATGAGGACAAATGTACCTAAATTTGGTTTTAAAAGAATGTAATCATCTATGTTTATACATAGAAGGCATCACTCATGTGATTTAAAACAAAAGGTTGTACCTACTCCTATGATAACTTGGTGGTTGGTTTAGACCATACAAGTTAGAGGAATTTTACATTCTTCACGAAAACTAAATATTAAAACTATCTTGTAGATTTTAAAATCTCTAATCTGGTGAACCCTATTGATCAAACCTCAAGTAAATTCGTTTCAAACGAGTAAACGAAAAGCACATTGAACAACCATTTGATTGTGAGTCTTATGGTATGTGTGCATGTATTATGTTTTTCTTTTGCAGAAAAGAAACACAATAGTGAGGTGATCGACTATATACATACGAATGTGTAAGAACGATAGTTGGTAATATACATACTTGGTTACTTTTACCGTAATGTTAAGTAGACATGAAAACCTCATATCTATTTAATAAGACATAAAAGTGATTTTTGAAATGTGGAATATTTTCAAAATGAAGTAGTAAACCAAAAGCACTTCAAGATCAAGATGTTGATCGGAAGTTTCAAAGTATTAACTTTGAAGATCAAATGGGTAATATCAAGTAATGACCTTGATAATCACTAAGAAGATTGTGAACCAGTTCACATAATACCTTCTCCTTGGGACACCATAGAGTATGGTGTAGTCAAGTATATAAACCGAACTTTATGAGATATAGTTTGAGGTTTTTCGCAATTTTGTAAGCTATTTTCTCACTAATATCTTAAAACCCGACTATAATAGCCTTAATGACTCCATATGAGATATGGGTAAGGAGGGTCCCTAACTTGTCATTATTATACATTTGGAACCATAAATGTTTATGTTCAGAACCAATTTATGTATTTGTGAGGGTTATCCAAAATTGAACCACTTGGTTTTTACTCCTCCAAAACGAGAACAAAGAGTTTGTGGCTCGTAATGCTGTCTTTCTAGAAAGATTTTCATTTTCTGGAAGACAGAGTGGGAGAAATTTTGAACTTGCGGAAGTCCAAGACCCACAAACTGAGTACAATGCAAGAAGACGTTCTTTATTAAGGCTCAGTAGCGAGTATAATGCAAGAAGAAGTTCTTTATTGTGGCTCAGTGGTTATAAGGAGATAATTTTGCGATAATATTGCGTTACTTTTCAAAAGTGACGAATCTTAAACCCACATCAAAGGCTTTTCTATAGTATGAACTCTATATGATGGCGTGTCACCATGCAATTCGAATTGATCTCCTTGCACACGATGCGATAAGGAAGGAAACACGAGATGTTTTTGAGACTTGACTTAAGGTGAATACTTTGGTTGGTTACCTTGATCTTGTCATAAAGGTTACATAAGATGTTTAAAATTTGGGCTTGTTATAGAGAGTTTGTGACAACCCAAATGCCTTTATCAATTCGTATGGTCTTAGCAATATAGCCTCTCATGAGGATGAGTTTAGGCAAAAGGATAACGAAACATTCTCCTTGGGAGAAGTTTCATCAATGCTAAGAAGCCTAGCATGCTTGAAAGATCCCTTTTGTGATCTATATACATCAAAGAGTTGGAACTTTGGGTTCAATCATGTAGTCTATCAAACGGTATTACCTGAGTGTCGAGATAACATGATGATACATGGAGTTTAGTGGGAGCTAAAGTAAGTTTCTTAGTCTAAATATGTGCTTGACATATTAGTGACTAGAAATGTAGCTAAGGTGATATTTCTTAGTTTAAATGTGTGTTTGACATATTAGTGACTAGAAATATTCTCGAGTGAATACTTGAGAGTAGCATGGCGCATCTTAAATATCCAGATCTAATGAGATAGATCTCCATGGATATTAGAATTATAGTCAAGAGACTTATGTGATAAATTTCTTGGCTCGTTCAAGTTGTTGAACAATTAATATGATCTCATGTGCTTTCGCTGCAGGATCTATTATATATGCTAAGAGCTTCTCTGATCTGAACTTATCATATTGAGAATATGAGAAGTCATTACCAATCATTTCCTAGTGAGGGTCACTAGATGATTATCAAGAGCATCCTTGAGTACTTGAGAAACACTAAGGATTTACTCTTGTAGTTTGGAGGAATTTATGAATTTTGTGTAAAAGGATTACACGGAAACATTCCTATGCTTATAAGACGTTATGGAATGGTTAGCATGTAAGAGTGTTATGTGCATAAAGAATAATATGTATAAGAAGTTATACATATATGTATAAGAAGTTATACATGTATAAAGAAGATATGTATGAGGAGTCATACATAAAAGATGTCATATGAAATATGTGTATGTATAAGTGTTATGCGTACAAATCATGAACGAAAAGCTAAGTACATTACAACATCCGATGTTGTAAAAGAGATAGTTGATAACCGGAATTTAATGGGACTAGAGTAGTTCTGTTAGCCGAATATCTTATCCCAAGAGACTGTGACAACAGTGGGAGTGTTTGACTGGCTTTAGAACCAGAGTCTAAAAACTTGTTTAGACATGTACTTAGAAATGCTCTATGTGATGAAAAGATTGCATAGAACAAAGGAAAATTGCAATGGAAATTAGAGTGATTCAACTGTTGCTAATCCTCTAACCAAAGTCGTTGGCATAAGGTAGACATGATGGTTATGTCATTTCAATCTGATTGAAGAGTATACCTTAATTGCTAAAGATCGTTATATAAATATTTGATAGAGTATTGATATTTACATAAGTGATGATCGCATTCATTGTTAGAGTTTCTTTAAGAACTTAATTATTCAGTTTGACTGAAAACCAGAATACCTTGTTTATCTGAATAAGTTGTGGAGACAATGTTGAACAATATTCAAGTGAATAACATGAACATTGTATTTTATCCCTAGTCACTTAATGAGGTGACGTCTCAGAGTGACTAGATTGTAAGTCGATTGATGGTTGTTCAACACCATAAGGTCATATGTGATGACTGGTCGATTCCATAGGCAGAGTGTATGACACTTTGTCGGACAGTGACCATTTAGAGAGTCCCTAAGTTCTATTATAGACGCCTGGTCGTGGCGGGGATCTCTAAGATGTTCTAATGAGTCGATTCTTTTGATCGGAGACTATTATCCGAGCGGTGCGGTTTCCGAGTGACTTTGGTTTTTGTCCTAGGTCGTGCCGTGAAAGGAGGCCAAAAGGGCATTTACTAGGTCATGGTGAGCTGTATTGTGCAATAGGATAGATAGGGCATACAGGAATTGTCCACCCACGTTGGGTAACTATATCTCAAGGCCACTCGAGGAGTTAATGACTACAAATGCGTGGCCACGCTCAGAAGTAATCTGTGAGAGATTTTTACGGTCAGGTAGTCACACTCCCGATCGAGAAAACCACTCGCGATGTGTTCATGTGCAAGTGCGACCTGAAAGACACCTTGCATTGAGTGGGAGATTAAAACGGACAAGAGAATTGGTAGCGCACACCTTGTGTCGGACAAGTGGGAGATTGTTGGAGTTAGTGTCCTCCACAATAGTGCGTTAACATAATAAATCTCATTAATAGAATATCATCAGATATTTAATTATTTGATCCTCGTCAGTTGATTAACGTAAATCGATAACGGTTGCTGACTAGAGTTTGACGTTATTGTCGTGAGAGGCGGTGATCAACCCGACCCCTTTCGGTCACACCTAAAGGAACAAACCCCAATTGATAACTAATTAATTGTATGAGATACAATTTGTTTAGTCCCTTGATTTATAGACTAAGAGGTTAGTCGATTATTTTTCGAGAGATTTCGAGTTGCGAACTCGAGGAGCGGCAGTTATTATTTAATTATGCGATAATTAAATAATAAGTTTTGGGAAACGGGTTTTAGTTAATTAACTGTAAATTTACTAAAATTGTACTAATTGATTAATGTGATTAATATTAGTACGTAAATAATATGTGTAGTGGTACACGTATATTTACGGAGTGAATTGGACGAATTAATTATGGAAGTATTTAAACATGACACGATGTTTAAAATAAAAATTACACGGATTTGTGCGACAAATATAAAAACCAACATGGACCCGTATATGGTAAAGTGGACCGTGTAAAATAAGTGTAGTGGATGATTACTCACATAATCATTTTACCTTATTTTGTATACTACCATAATATATATATCTTATACTATATTTTGCATGTGATGTAAGATAAAATTATAAGACAAAAATTGTCCACTTGAGGACTCCACCACCCGCCACTTTTCCCCCCTTTACACTCCATATTTGTTCACATTTCTACACTACTTCATTCTCACACTCTACCATCTTTTGCATGTGAACATTTCACTCTATCTCTCTACAATAATTCATCACTAGTATTCATTATTAATATTACTAAGATAAGTTAGTGATATTACTAATATTTATCAAGGGAGCAATATTAACAAGTAACTAGTACAAACTTCTTATTATTATTGGGTTAGTTCTTGGGTGCAACTTGAAGGAGACTTTCTTTTTGAAGGTTTTTCAAGGAGGATCATCCATATCATTTTAGCTCAAGAACAAACTAGTAAGGAGAACTAGTTTGTGCCCATTTTACCATATATTCAATGTAAGGAAATTGTTTTTCCTTATATCTTCTTTTTATGCTTTCATATTAGCATGCATGTTACATAGATCACCTAAATAACAATTTATGAGATAAATTAATTTTATTAGAGAGTCTAATATGGATCTATGATCTTTCAGTTTGCCCCAAGAAAGACGTACTTCAAGTGGTCGGGGAGTGGTTTTAGATTGGGGGTGGGTGGTTTAATGATGGATGGAAGTGGTCTTTCAAGGGAGGCCTCTAGGGGAATGAATTTGGATGGTTGGTCAAAAAAATAGGAAGAAAAACATGACTTGGGTGAGCTGGGAATTGCGCAGGCTGCGCAGGATTGCCCAGGCTGCGCAGGGGGTCTGCGCAGGCTGCACAGGATTGCCCAGGCTGCGCATTTGGCTTGCGCAGGCTGCGCCTATGCTCGACATTTCTTCCTCAATTTCTTTCATTTCTTTTTCTTCCTTTGATTCTTCTAGTGGTTCTTCCTTTTCTAATGCCTCTATATTTTCCTGCACATCATGAGACAACAAAAACCGCAACCCTTCCTTCTCGACATTGTTAGTGAGGGCCACCTCAAGTGGGTCCCTATGACTAATTTGGTAAACTCGATTTGCCAAATGTTCAATTTTATCAAGAAAGTAGCAACAACTCAAATCATCGGTCTTTTTCATCATCTCATACACATTGTATTTCAAAACTTTCCCTTCAAATTCCATGGTCAAAGTTCCATCATACATGTCAAGTTTGGTTTTGGAGGTTCTCATGAAAGGCCTTTCTAGCAAAAGGGGTGTAGCCTTGGAGTCCGGTTCGATGTCCAAAACATAAAAATCGGCCGGGAAAATGAATTTATCAACCTCTACCAACACATCTTCTACAAGACCTTTAGGGTGAATTGTAGAACGATCCGCCAATTGGATCACAACATTGGTCCTAGACAAGGGAGGCAATTCTAAGGTCTCATAAATGGAATAAGGCATGACATTAATAGAGGACCCCGAGTCTAGCATAGCTCTAGCAAAAGCTTTGCCTCCAATTGAGCACGGTATAGTTAGCATGCCCGAATCATCGCAATTTTTGGGAAGATTTTGTTTGAAAATTGCCGAGGCATGCCTACTAACCGTGACTCTTTCAACTCCTTTCCTTGGCTTCCGTTTAGGGGTGCAAAGTTCTTTGAGGAACTTTGCATACCTAGGAATGATGTTAATGATAGTAAAAAGAGAGATGTTGACCTCACATTTCCTAAAAGTCTCATAAAGATCGGAGTCTTTATCAAACTTCTTGGGACTTGTGAGGGAACTTGGAAATGGTACCTCCGGTTCATACTCTTTTTCAATCTCTTTGAGTTGATCCTTTGTGTTGGTGCTTCCTTCCTTTCCTTTGTCAATGCTCAAAGGACTCCTTTCTTTTTCCTCATTAGCTTTTGAAGATGATCCTTTCTCTTGTTCAACCACAAGCTCTTCTTCAATTTGCTCTTCAACCTCAATAACCCTTTCTTGTGACTTGCCCCTTCTCTTCTTCTTCGGAGGGGATTCTAAAGTTATCCCCTTCCTCAATGTCATAGCACTAGCATTATCTCTAGGAGGAAATGTAGTGGAGGGGATAGAAGTTGAGTTCCTTTGATTTTTCTTGGCAAGTTCTTGGGCAATTTGGCTAAGTTGGACTTCAAGGTTGGCAACCTTGGCATCACTAACACTCTTGTCGGCATCAATATTGTCAAACCTCTTGTTCGTTTTGACTTGCTCTTGCAAAATGTTCTTAAGCAAGTCTTGAACACTTGGTTCCTTTTGAGAATTGTTGTTGTTACCTTGATTGCCAAATTGGGATGATTGACCTTGGTTTTGGTTTCTACCTTGGTTGTTGAAATTCCCATTCCTATTTCCTTCTTGATTGAAATTCCCATTCCTATTTCCTTGAGAATTTGAACCTTGACCTTGTAGGGAATTTTGGTCCCTCAAGTGGTTGAATTGACCATTCACAAAGCTCTTTGAGGTGTTGATTCGTGCATTTTATATAGTCTTTTTAGCCTATTTTATGCACGTATTTCTATGCTTTTATCGTGGTTTTACGCTACGAAATGCCCCGAATATGCTACTTTGGGTTATTTTGTCTTATTTACAGGAAGGGACCCGAAAGGAGTGAAATCAAGCTATTTACCGTCCGTTTAACATGCATTTGGAGGAAGAGATAATTTGGAGCGGGAAATATTGCTGTCTTGGGATGCGTGAAGGTGTTTCGGGAGCTAAAAGGACAAGTCAAAGTCAAACTAACGAGAATTATAAGCTGCTGAAGTCAATATCCACTTGATCGAGTACTTTACCACTCGATCGAGTGGGTCTAGGTGCAATAATCAGTCGATCGAGTTGTTTGCTTAGTCGATCGACCAGTTCCTTTATAGCCTTGATCGATCGAGCACTATTCTAGGTCGATCGAGCTGTTTTTGAGTCAAGTTCACTCGATCGAGTGATTTAGTTGGTCGATCGGGTGGCTATGCTGACGGGTTGGGCTTTTAAGCTCTAATTCCGTCATTAGGTTTAATCCTACTCCTATTTTCTTATAAATAGGAGTAAGGGTGGTCATTTGTAATCATCCAAGGATCACGTTGCTCTTCTCCCTTTCTCTATACACTGTTACTTTTATTCCTGTTCATTTCCGGATCCCTTTAATTCAGTAATTCTTTCTTCCTTTCTCTCTTTTTATTTAATGATTATTATTCCCTCTCCCTCTTTATTTGTTGTTCTTATTAATTCCATGTCTAGCTAAAATTCCCCGTAGTATGTTAGGATTAGGGAAGCCGTGGTAGCATGCTTTAATTGTATTAAATAGATTAGCCCTGCGATAAGAATTGTATTAGGCAATTTAACTGTTATCCGGTCGAATGAATGCATGCAGGAGACCATAAATTTAGTTAACCCCGACCTAGATCGAAAGATTGGAAGGGAAGGCTTGCTTAATTACAATAGGGTATTGCAGTGAGGGCGAAAGTTAAGCTGTTTACGCTCTAGGGCGGTTTAAGGACCGAAAGGTGACGACCATAGCTCTTCTTATCAATAGTCTAATCGCCTTAGTATTCCCGATAGTATAAGATCTGATAGCTGCCACGGTGGACCGACTCCTAGCATACTCCCTTCTCTCTTGCTGTTAATTTCTCTTATTTATTTCTCTCGCTTTAATCTCTAGTTTAGTTAACACAATTCAAAACCCCCATTTCGTGACGCCCGATGACACCGAATTAAACAGATAGATAGCAACTTAGCCTCCCCGTGGAGATCGACCCTACTTACCGACTTCGTTAGTAGTAACTTAGGTATTTATTTTTGGTACAAAACGACAAAGTATCAAATTTTGGCGCCGTTCTTGGGAGGTGACGCTTTTTATCCGTTTTATTTTGTTTGTCCTTTCGCCTCAAGGGAAGACTAAGTACCTTGAGGCTGTTCTTATCTTTTTCTTTAGTCTTTTTTTGATAGGCTTACGGGTTTATTAGACAGAGCTCGAGGGAGATTATCGAAGGGAAGGCTTGAGTACCTTCGATCCCTCTTGCCAAGATGACATTCTGTCTCCCGACTAATTGCTCAGTTTGAAGCCCAAGCTGAAAAACCTGCTAGTTGGGAAAGGAAGAAATCTTGGGGATGTGGTGCTGCTGAGCACAATGCAGCTGTAGTTGTGCCGCCACATCCACCCCATTAATGGCCACCGCAACAGGATCCTCATGATATACAGAAAAAAGAAATCGCGGAGCTGAGATCCTTAGTTCTGGAATTTGGTAGACATATGGGTGCTCAAGTCACTGAAATTGCTGAGTTGCAGTCTGAAATTGCTCGGTTAACAGCTGGGTTGGTTGCTCGGCAACCAAAAGAGGTGTGCTTGACCAAGAGCGGTTTTTCCCATGAAGAACCCGCGTTGCCCAATGCTGAAAATGATTTCTATATTTCGGATGACGACTTTCTATCGTATTTCCAGAGTGTATGCAAGGATGTCAGCGCTGTACAGGAAGACAGTCCTCGATCAGTAATATTTCTTATCGATCGAGTGACATGCATGAGGGAAGTGCTCGATCGAGTGATTTTGTTACTCGATCGAGTGAGATGCGGGAGGAAAGTGGTCGATCGAGTGATTACTCTGCTCGATCGACTGAATTGGCCATTGGGAGCTTTAATTCGTCACTTGGGTTCATATTGGATGACGAGTTTGACGATGATGAAGGTTACGGTGAACCTCCCTTATTCACAGCCGAGTCGGATACACTTGAAGCTGCGATCTACGGGATGGATTCCACTGAGGAGGTTGATGAAGAAGCAGCTGAGACGGTAATTGCTCCTAGCACGGATGAGGTAATCCATTCCTTTGTCAGTGATTCCGTCGTTGAGAGCGACCAACCCGAGGTAGTAAGCGATAATTTCATTATTGTTTGTTTTAACAGTATATTGCCTCGTTTAATTTGTGCTCCTTCTTTTAATGCTACACCCTCTCATATGTGGACGCATAATTTAACGAATTTTCACCGTCCTTATCATTTCAAGTTCGTTAATCTGAAACGGGGCCCTACTCTATTGACAATTGCTCCCGCGCTCCTTTATTTTGTGGATAAATTTAGGAGCTCACATAGGAAATTTGTTAGACTTAAATGGTTTTACGTATTTATTTCCTATTTCTGTATTCCACTTTGGTGCTACTTATGCTGTTGTGTAGCACATGCGCAGCTATTTGACAAAGTTCTTTGCGCGCTTTGAAATTTTTTTGATTGTGATTAATTAGAGTGGCTCGAAGAAAAGAAGGTCGAGCTGGGACCTGACTGAAGCTAGCGCTACCCGGGAGGCAACCCGGAGATTTTATTTTGCTTTTTATTTACTTTCAGTTGTAATAAATGGTTTTATACCATAGACGGTCTCAGTTAAGCTTGTTTTGGTTAGTTGCGGGCTGTTTTTATTGCGTTTTGCAGGAATTACACCGAGGATCACTCGATCGAGTAGTCATTCTACTCGATCGAGCACTTTTGATGATGAATTCACTCGATCGAGTGGCAATTCTACTCGATCGAGTACCTGCAAAATAAGAAACCACTCGATCGACCTAGTTTCTTCTCGATCGAGCTGTTCTTGGATGCCCACTCACTCGATCGACCACTGTTGGACGGATATCGAGTGTTATCGACTTGGATTAGCTTCCTGAGACGGTTTTCCGGACCTTAGCAACCTCCCATTTCATGGTCGGTTTGGGGAGGTCCCCTTATTCGCGCTATCTTGTGAGTTTTTCCGCATTTACTCTCTTTTTCCTTCAGCTTGCATTTCCTTTCCATGTTTTGGTACAATGGGGGCATTGTACGGTTTGGTTTGGGGAGGTTATGCATCCATATTTGTGTCTGCATATTGTTTTTATTGCATTTCAGTTATCATGTTTAATTTATGTTTGCATTGTTGTTTATTTTTGTTAAAATTCAAAAATTCAATAAAAATTTGAAAAATTCAATAAAATTCAAAAAAATTTGCACGTTTATTTTAGCATATAGGTTGAGTCGGAACGGTCGATTTCCATGATGAAATTGCTCTATAAATTGTCCTTTTGCTTAAGCCTTGCATATAACTGTTATCTTATTAGCTTCGTCTTTTGCATAATCTACGAGTTTATGTTTAATTTAGCTGAACATATAGACTTGACCTGAGATTTTGGCAACCTACTTATAATTTCTAAGATTTAGAGCCTTATAAACTGGTGCCATTTATGACCAGTTTCATGTAGGATTGTGAGTAGTTACTCCTTGCATAACATGTATCATCAATTTGCACGTATATGAAATTCAATTGCTTTTTGCCGTCATACATTCGGGTTAGTGGTCGGTGTCACATGCAGGGAGGTGCTTACATTTTCCCTTTCTTTCATTTTTACCCATTTAACTCCACATTAGCCACATTTGCCAATTGACCCTTAGCTACATCCAAATTTAGCCTGCCTTGTCAAGCTAGTCTAGATTGTTGTTTTGCGGTATATATTTCATTGTATCAAATATTGGCGCATATTCTATTGAATCGGAGTTGGTAATCTATGAAGAAAGGGAGGATGATGAAAAGAAAAAAAACGTGATGAAAAAATAATCGAAAAAAAATGAAAAATGAAAGAAAAAATTCGAAGAAAAGAAAAGAAGAAACCGAAAAAATAGAAAAAGAAAGGAAAAAAAAATTTTGTTTGGTTGACGGTTTCTACTCCTATGTTCTATCTTACATAATTTGAGGAGTATGTTTGGTTTGGTTTGGTGAGATTTTATGCCAAATGAAGGGCATTGTGTTTATTTCATAATTAAGTTGGAAATGGATATGTCTCATATGGTTCTGTTTAGGTACTAGCTTGGCCGCCTATACCTCCACATTCCCATAACATGTTTTGCCTTTTCTTACCCATTGCCTCACTTTACCATATTTTTGTAAGCCCTCAGCTGTGACGGACCTTGTTTGGTTGGAATGTATGTACAGTAGCTAGAATTGTCTATCATATTAGTTGCATGCATGTTTATGTGGGTCGTAGTCTAGGTGAGCGACTATTCTTCTCTTTCTCTCTTACATATATATATTCACCCTTTGCTTCATGAGAGAAGAGTGACCCGTGAGAGTCCATTATTAAAGGTCTTGCAAGGTCGACGGTTCAGCTTTATTATAAACATCTTATAACTCGTTTGCATTTGACTGTCTGCTATAAGTGTTAGTTTGCTTGCATTAAATTGGCTTAAGTGGGCATTTGTAGCTGGCTCTGAGTTATCTTTTTCCGTTCCTTTAGTTGCATTTTAGTTTACTCGGGGATGAGTAAAGGTTTGGTTTGGGGAGATTTGATACGTGCATTTTATATAGTCTTTTTAGCCTATTTTATGCACGTATTTCTATGCTTTTATCGTGGTTTTACGCTACGAAATGCCCCGAATATGCTACTTTGGGTTATTTTGTCTTATTTACAGGAAGGGACCCGAAAGGAGTGAAATCAAGCTATTTACCGTCCGTTTAGCATGCATTTGGAGGAAGAGATAATTTGGAGCGGGAAATATTGCTGTCTTGGGATGCGTGAAGGTGTTTCGGGAGCTAAAAGGACAAGTCAAAGTCAAACTAACGAGAATTATAAGCTGCTGAAGTCAATATCCACTTGATCGAGTACTTTACCACTCGATCGAGTGGGTCTAGGTGCAATAATCAGTCGATCGAGTTGTTTGCTTAGTCGATCGACCAGTTCCTTTATAGCCTTGATCGATCGAGCACTATTCTAGGTCGATCGAGCTGTTTTTGAGTCAAGTTCACTCGATCGAGTGATTTAGTTGGTCGATCGGGTGGCTATGCTGACGGGTTGGGCTTTTAAGCTCTAATTCCGTCATTAGGTTTAATCCTACTCCTATTTTCTTATAAATAGGAGTAAGGGTGGTCATTTGTAATCATCCAAGGATCACGTTGCTCTTCTCCCTTTCTCTAAACACTGTTACTTTTATTCCTGTTCATTTCCGGATCCCTTTAATTCAGTAATTCTTTCTTCCTTTCTCTCTTTTTATTTAATGATTATTATTCCGTCTCCCTCTTTATTTGTTGTTCTTATTAATTCCATGTCTAGCTAAAATTCCCCGTAGTATGTTAGGATTAGGGAAGCCGTGGTAGCATGCTTTAATTGTATTAAATAGATTAGCCCTGCGATAAGAATTGTATTAGGCAATTTAACTGTTATCCGGTCGAATGAATGCATGCAGGAGACCATAAATTTAGTTAACCCCGACCTAGATCGAAAGATTGGAAGGGAAGGCTTGCTTAATTACAATAGGGTATTGCAGTGAGGGCGAAAGTTAAGTCATTTTACGCTCTAGGGCGGTTTAAGGACCGAAAGGTGACGACCATAGCTCTTCTTATCAATAGTCTAATCGCCTTAGTATTCCCGATAGTATAAGATCTGATAGCTGCCACGGTGGACCGACTCCTAGCATACTCCCTTCTCTCTTGCTGTTAATTTCTCTTATTTATTTCTCTCGCTTTAATCTCTAGTTTAGTTAACACAATTCAAAACCCCCATTTCTGTGACGCCCTGACAGACCGAATTAAACAGATAGATAGCAACTTAGCCTCCCTGTGGAGATCGACCCTACTTACCGCTGACTTCTGTTAGTAGTAACTTAGGTATTTATTTTTGGTACAAAACGACAGTCTCAGGTGTCACCACCCCAACCAAGTCTAGGATTGTCTCTACTCCCAACATTGTAATTGTTGCCACTAGGGTCATAATTGTAGTATCCTCCTCCGGAAGGATTCCTAGTATTGTAATTCCCATACCTCATTGCACTTACATTCTCCACTCCAATTCCTTCTTCAATCATGATGGGGCAATTTTCCTCCAAATGAGGACCTTGACAATAGTTGCATTCCACTTGATTCCCTTTTCCCCCATTCTTGTTTGGATTGTTCACTATCATATTCTTCACTAAGTGAGTCAAATCATTCACACTTTGCTCAAGGTTTTGAGTAGATGAGGAAGAGGTTCCCATTGAAGAAGGGTTCCTTATTCCCTTTTGAGTTCATCCATAATTCCTCGTTGTAGAGGCAAGTCTCTCAATGATTTCCTTGGCATCCACTATGGAAAAATTTTCCAACCCTCCTCCGGTAGCGGAATTGACCATTCTTTGATCATCTTGGCCTAACCCTTCATAGAAGTTCACAAGAAGATCATCATCGCTCAACCCGTGGTATGGGCATTGAGCCACCAACTTTTTAAACCTCTCCCAATACTCATACATGGTTTCACCATTGAGGTCTTGTTCTATGGTAGTAATGGCCTTCTTAGCACGGTTGTGACGTGCATCGGGGTAGTACTTCTCAAGAAAAGCCGTCTTCATTTCCTTCCAAGTTCTTATAGATCCCGGAGCAAGATAAAAGAGCCAATCTTTGGCCGAATCCAACAAAGAAAATGGGAAGGCCCGTAGTTTGAATTGATCCTCCGTCACCCCATTCGGAATAGCACCTTCAAACATCATGTGAAATTCCGAAAGGTGACGGTTTGGGTCATTCCCCGCATGGCCATGGAACTTAGGCAAGTTATGGATAAAGAAGCCTTTGAGTTCGAAATTCGCATTGGCTCCTAAAGGGGGATAGGTGATACACAAGGGTTGCTCATCATAATTCCTTGCTCGTATCTCCCGGATGGTTCTCGTGTCATTCGCCATAGGGGGATACTCTACTTCAATCGGATTTACTTCAATAGGTTCTTCTAAAGGTGCTTCTTCTACTCTATGTTCTCTTTGTGCTCTTTGCTACCAAGGATTAGTAAATAACCACGAATATGCTCCAAAAGCGTCCTCTTCCACGGGGGTTGATTCACCGTGTTGTGGAAAACTAAACATATACCTTCGCACTACACACACAAGTTAGAACTTCCACTTACTTATCAAAACAAAGAGAAGAGAAATAACTAACATGCAATTTAACAATCAAGCTTTTAGCTATGTTGCCCTTCCCCGGCAACGGCGCCAAAATTTGATAGAAATAAAACTAGGTGTCGTAATATACTAGAATTAACCTATCAAATTAACAATTTATAAACCAAACTCAACTCTACACTATGCAATTAAGAATAGTAGCAAAGGGAAGTAAGGGTCGAACCCAAGAGAAGAGATTTAATACTAAAAACTTGAATTTAGATTAATTAAGATGGACAAAGCACAAGACTATGCACAAACTATGGGTATTAACAATGAACAACAATAGGGAGACATATATGGAGAATTGTCATGGAGAAAACAAGTAACAAAATCAAGGAGATGTGATTTTTCCTATGAGACAAGGTAACAAACACTTGGTATGCAAGTAACAATTATAAGAGGTGAGAACTTGGTGTAATCCTACAAGTTCCAACTTTTCTCAAAGCAAGACTCTTTTCTCTCCAATTTCATTTACCCAACAATAATCCTCAAGCAAGTGATTACCACTATCTAAGCCAACAATGATAATCCTACTTAAACTACAAATTCTAACATTAAAACATGTAGGAATTGCAACTAAGAGCATGAAGAGCAAACCAAGAGGAAAGTAAATGGGATATCACAAAGATATGTTTAAACCAACAAACCCAATGATATAATCAATTTCTACTCACAAAGGTTGATACTTTAAACCAAGATATGAATAATCATGAGATGCTTCAACAAGTTATCACAAAAGCAAGGAACTTTGCATTAAACAAGCAATAGATGAACATTAAAGAAGCAAGGGTAATTACTTCTCACAACAAAACATTCATCATGTCATTAAAACTTAGAAATTGAAATAAATGAAAGAGTAGATATTAAGGAGTCAATACAATGATAAAGATGAAAGCTTGCAATGGATTACACCAAGTAGGGAAGGATTTAGCCTTCCATAGTCTTTATAAAACCCAAAAACAAAGAAAGATTACAACTTGAATGGAAAATAGTCTTCTCAATTATTACAAGATTAGAACCCTCAAAATGAGATTAGTTGAGATGATAGGATGGTAGGCGAATGTTTTAGGTCTTCAAACTCTCGGGTATATATAGGGCTTCACGAAAACCTAGAAAGATTTCCAATTAAGAAGCCCAAAAAGAAGATTAGAAAACCCGTATAGCGGAGCTGCGCAGGCTGTGTAACCACTGTTCTTGTCTTCGCAATAGTGCGTACCTGCGCACCCTGTTTGCGCAGGCTGCGCACAGGCTCGCATTTTTGGACTTCTATTTTCCACGAGCTAGACCTCTTCAATTGCCTTCATTTCTTCTAATCTTCATTCTTACTTCTCCCAACTGGTTTTCGGGTTGCAAGTGGTCCTCTCGTGCCATGTATTGACCTTTGAAAGGTGCTCTATTGCCTCTCGGGTTCCGTGCATTAAGATCAAGTGTCCAACCGAGGTAAAGTGCACAAGTTACCACCACATAACCAATTGCCAAATGCTAGGAAAAGTGCACTAAAAGACCCATATTAAAAGACACGAGGGTGATAAAATCACCCTCTTAGACCGACACAAAACATTACTATCAAATAGTGAAAAAATTGATACGGTCGTTATGTACCAAAAATAAATACCTAAGTATAACTAACAGAAGCTAGCGATAAGTAGCGTCGATCTCCACAGGGAGGCAAGATATCTATCTTTAAGTCCGTCTATCTAGTCACAATTGGGTGTTTTATTTTGTTTTCTAAAACTACTGAAGATAAAGGTCAAGAGAAGTAAAGCTAAGACCAATAAAGCGAGAAAATAAAAGATAAGAGATCAGATAAAAGAGGTATGTCAGGATTTCAATTCACCATGGCAGTTCATCGACTTGGTCATAATAGTCTAGATAATCTACTGTGAGAAGGGCAAGGGAAAGGTCCTTCCGGTCCGGTATCCACCCTAGATTTCCACTAACTTAACTTCCGTCCTCATTAGGGTAGTCTACTGTTCATAGCAGGTCTATTCATTCAATCGTCCGATCCAGGAACGAAATTAACCAGATTAAAGTTATTTAGAAGCGTGCACTCAACTAAACATGTTACTGTTATATTGCTATGGTCATAGATGATCACAAATAAACTGTCTAGTCTATTCACAACATTTTTACTTTACTACCATGGCTTCCCTAATCCTAACATAGAAGGGTTTAGATACTCGTGCTTTCGAAATCAATAACAATAACAATAATCATGAATATACCAAGAGAAGACATGATATAAAGACAATAAAAATGCAATATAAACAGTTAAACAAGGACAAAAAGTAAGAGAACAATGATTAAGAATAAGACGGATTAAGATTAAGGGAAGAGAAAGGTTACAAGATTGAATCCGGAGTAAAGAGAAGTAACAGCAGTAATTAAGAGCAAAGGTTAGAGTAAAGTACGAGTTATTAAAACGTAATGATGACCTAATTACGATTTCCTTATATAGGGAAGTGAAAATTAACAAAAATAAACCTAAACACGGATTAGTTAACCCATGTAATCTAGATAATCACTCGATCGAGGCTTTTTATTCCCATCGATCGAGTATTCTTCCAGCCAAACCGTTCGATCGAGCACTTTAGGCTCTCGATCGAACACTTCCCAAAACGCCATTTCCGATGAGCATAGGATCTACTCGATCGACCAACTGCAGCAACCAAATCACTCGATCGACCATCAAAAGCTCTCGATCCCCTTAGTTTAGAGCAATCATTCAAAAACCCCCAATATTCAGTAAAAAATTTGATACGGTCGTTATGTACCAAAAATAAATACCTAAGTATAACTAACAGAAGCTAGCGATAAGTAGCGTCGATCTCCACAGGGAGGCAAGATATCTATCTTTAAGTCCGTCTATCTAGTCACAATTGGGGGTTTTAATTTGTTTTCTAAAACTACTGAAGGTAAAGGTCAAGAGAAGTAAAGCTAAGAGCAATAAAGCGAGAAAATAAAAGATATGAGATCAGATAAAAGATGTATGTCAAGATTTTGATTCACCATGGCAGTTCATCGACTTGGTCATAAATAATCTAGACAATCTACTGTGAGAAGGGCAACGGAAAGGTCCTTCCGGTCCGCTATCCACCCTAGATTTCCACTAACTTAAATTCCGTCCTCATTAGGGTGGTCTACTGTTCATAGCAGGTCTGTTCATTACAATCTTCTGATCCAGGAACGAAATTAACCAGATTAAAGTTATTTAGAAGCGTGCACTCAACTAAACATGTTACAGTTATATTGCTATGGTCACAAATTCTCACAAATAAACTGTCTAGTCTATTCACAACATCGTCACTTTACTACCATGGCTCCCCTAATCCTAAGGTAGAAGGGCTTAGCTACTCATGGTTTTGAAATCAATAACAATAACAATAATCATGAATATACCAAGAGAAGACATGATATAAAGACAATAAAAATGCAACATAAACAATTAAACAAGGACAATAAGTAAGAGAACAATCATTAAAAATAAGAAGGATTAAGATTAAGGGAAGAGAAAGGTTACAAGATTGAAACTGGAGTAAAGAGAAGTAACATCAGTAATTAAGAGCAAAAGCTCAGAGATTAAGAGTAAAGTATTAGTTATTAAAACGTACTGATGACCTAATGACGACTTCCTTATATAGGGAAGTGAAAATTAACAAAAATAAACCTAAACACAGATTAGTTAACCAGTGTAATCTAGATAATCACTCGATCGAGGCTTTTTATTCCCCTGCCTCGATCGAGTATTCTTCCAGCCAAACCGTTCGATCGAGCACTTAAGGCTCTCGATCGAACACTTCACAAAAAGCTATTTTCGATCGAACATAGGATCTGCTCGATTGACCAACTGCAGCAGCCAAATCACTCGATCGACAAACAAAAGCTCTCGATCCCCTTAGTGTAGAGCAATCATTCAAAAAACCCCAATAATCAGTGAAAAATTTGATACGGTCGTTATGTACCAAAAATAAATACCTAAGTATAACTAACAGAAGCTAGCGATAAGTAGCGTCGATCTCCACAGGGAGGCAAGATATCTATCTTTAAGTCCGTCTATCTAGTCACAATTGGGGGTTTTAATTTGTTTTCTAAAACTACTGAAGATAAAGGTCAAGAGAAGTAAAGCTAAGAGCAATAAAACGAGAAAATAAAAGATATGAGATCAGATAAAAGAGGTATGTCAGGATTTTGATTCACCATGGCAGTTCATCAACTTGGTCATAAATAGTCTAGACAATCTACTGTGAGAAGGGCAACGGAAAGGTCCTTCCGGTCCGGTATCCACCCAAAATTTCCACTAACTTAACTTCCGTCCTCATTAGGGTAGTCTACTGTTTATAGAAGGTCTGTTCAATCAATCGTCTGATCCAGGAACGAAATTAACCAGATTAAAGTTATTTAGAAGCGTGCACTCAACTAAACATGTTACTGTTAAATTGCTATGGTCACAGATTCTCACAAATAAACTGTCTAGTCTATTCACAACATCGTCACTTTACTACCATGGCTCCCCTAATCCTAACATAGAAGGGCTTAGTTACTCATGGTTTCAAAATCAATAAAAATAATCATGAATATACCAAGAGAAGAAATGAGATAAAGACAATAACAATGCAACATAAACAATTAAACAAGGAAAATAAGTAAGAGAACAATGATTAAGAATAAGAAGGATTAAGATTAAGGGAAGAGAAAGGTTACAAGATTGAATCCGGAGTAAAGAGAAGTAACAGCAGTAATTAAGAGCAAAAGTTCAGAGATTAAGAGTAACTTATGTGTTATTAAAACGTACTGATGACCTAATGACGACTTCCTTATATAGGGAAGTGAAAATTAACAAAAATAAACCTAAACACGGATTAGTTTACCAGTGTAATCTAGATAATCACTCGATCGAGGCTTTTTATTCCCCTCGATCGAGTATTCTTCCAGCCAAACCGTTCGATCGAGCACTTTAGGCTCTCGATCGAACACTTCCCAAAAAGCCATTCGATCGAGCATAGGATCTACTCGATCGACCAACTGCAGCAGCCAAATCACTCGATCGACCATCAAAAGCTCTCGATCCTCTTAGTTTAGAGCAATCATTCAAAAACCCCCAATAATCAGTGAAAAATTTGATACGGTCGTTATGTACAAAAAATAAATACCTAAGTATAACTAACAGAAGCTAGCGATAAGTAGGGTCCATCTCCACAGGAAGACAAGATATCTATCTTTAAGTCCGTCTATCTAGTCATAATTTGGGGGTTTTAATTTGTTTTCTAAAACTACTGAAGGTAAAGGTCAAGAGAAATAAAGCTAAGAGCAATAAAGCGAGAAAACAAAAGATATGAGATCAGATAAAAGAGGTATGTCAAGATTTCGATTAACCATAAAAGTTCATCGACTTGTTCATAAATAGTCTAGACAATCTACTGTGAGAAGGGCAAGGGAAAGGTGTTTCCGGTCCGCTATCCACCCTAGATTTCCACTAACTTAACTTCCGTCCTCATTAGGGTAGTCTACTGGTCATAGCAGGTCTGTTCATTCCAATCTTCCGATCCAGGAACAAAATTAACCAGATTAAAATTATTTAGAAGTGTGCACTCAACTAAATATGTTATAGTTATATTGCTATGGTCACAGATTCTCAAAAATAAACTGTCTAGTCTATTCACAACATCGTTACTTTACACTACAATGGCTCCCCTAATCCTAACATAGAAGGGTTTAGCTACTCATGCTTTCGAAATCAATAACAATAACAATAATCATGAATATACCAAGAGAAGACATGATATAAAGACAATAAAAATGCAATATAAACAATTAAACAAGGACAATACGTAAGAGAACAATGATTAAGAATAAGAAGGATTAAGATTACGGGAAGAGAAAGGTTACAAGATTGAATCCGAAGTAAAGAGAAGTAATAGCAGTAATTAAGAGCAAAAGTTCAGAGATTAAGAGTAAAGTATGAGTTATTAAAATGTACTGATGACCTAATGACGACTTCCTTATATAGGGAAGTGAAAATTAACAAAAATAAACCTAAACATAGATTAGTTAACCAGTGTAATCTAGATAATCGCTCGACCGAGGCTTTTTATTCCCCTCGACCGAGTATTCTTCCAGCCAAACCATTTGATCGAGCACTTTAGGCTCTCGATCGAACACTTCCCAAAAAGCCATTTTCGATCGAGCATAGGATCTACTCGATCGACCAACTGCAGCAGCCAAATCACTCGATCGACCATCAAAAGCTCTCGATCCCCTTAGTTTAGAGCAATCATTCAAAAACCCCCAATAATTAGTGAAAAATTTGATACGGTCGTTATGTACCATAAATAAATACCTAAGTATAACTAACAAAAGCTAATGATAAGTAGGGTCGATCTCCACAGGGAGGCAAGATATCTATCTGTAAGTCTGTCTATCTAGTCAGAATTGGGGGTTTTAATTTGTTTTCTGAAACTACTGAAGGTAAAGGTCAAGAGAAGTAAAGCCAAGAGTAATAAAGCAAGAAAATAAAAAATATGAGATCAGATAAAAGAGGTATGTCAGGATTTCGGTTTACCATGGTAGTTCATCGACTTGGTTATAAATAGTCTAGACAATCTACTGTGAGAAAGGCATGGGAAAGGTCCTTCCGGTCCGCTATCCACCCAGATTTCAACTAACTTAACTTCCGTCCTCATTAGGGTAGTCTACTGTTCATAGCAGGTCTGTTCATTCAATCTTCTGATCCAGGAACGAAATTAACCAGATTAAAGTTATTTAGAAGCGTGCACTCAACTAAACATGTTACAGTTATATTGCTATGGTCACAGATTCTCACAAATAAACTGTCTAGTCTATTCACAACATCGTCACTTTACTACCATGACTCCCCTAATCCTAACATAGAAGGGCTTAGCTACTCATGGTTTCGAAATCAAGAACAATAACAATAATCATGAATATACCAGGAGAAGACATGTGATAAAGACAATAAAAATGCAACATAAACAATTAAACAAGGACAATAAGTAAGAGAACAATGATTAAGAATAAGAAGGATTAAGATTAAGGGAAGAGAAAGGTTACAAGATTGAATCGGGAGTAAAGAGAACTAACAGCAGTAATTAAGAGCAAAAGTTCAGAGATTAAGTGTAAAGTATGAGTTATTAAAACGTACTTATGACCTAATGAACACTTCCTTATATCGGGAAGTAAAAATTAAAAAAAAAACATCTAAACACGGATTAGTTAACCCGTGTAATCTAGATAATCACTCGATCGAGGCTTTTTATTCCCCTCGATCGAGTATTTTTCCAACCAAACCGTTCGATCAAGCACTTTAGGCTCTCGATTGAACACTTCCTAAAAAGCCATTTTCCATCGAACATAGGATCTACTCGATCGACTAACTGCATCAGCCAAATCACTCGATCGACCATCAAAAGCTCTCGATCCCCTTAGTTTATATAAATCATTCAAAAACCCCCAATAATCAGTGAAAAATTTGATACGGTCGTTATGTACCAAAAATAAATACCTAAGTATAACTAACAGAAGCTAGCGATAATTAGGGCCGATCTCCACATGGAGGTAAGATATCTATCTGTAAGTTCATCAATCTAGTCACAATTGGGGGTTTTAATTTGTTTTCTAAAACTACTGAAGGTAAAGGTCAAGAGAAGTAAAGCTAAGAGCAATAAAGCGAGAAAATAAAAGATATGAGATCAGATAAACGAGGTATGTCAGGATTTCGGTTCACCATGGCAGTTCATCGACTTGGTCATAAATAGTCTAGACAATCTACTGTGAGAAGGGCAAGGGAAAGGTCCTTCCGGTCCGCTATCCACCCTAGATTTCCACTACCTTAAATTCCGTCCTCATTAGGGTAGTATACTTTTCATAGCAGGTTTGTTCATTACAATCTTCTGATCCAGGAACGAAATTAACCAAATTAAAATTATTTAGAAGCGTGCACTCAACTAAATATGTTACAGTTATATTGTTATGGTCACAGATTGTCAAAAATAAACTGTATAGTCTATTCACAACATCGTTACTTTACTACAATGGCTCCCCTAATCCTAACATAGAAGGGTTTAGCTACTCATGCTTTCGAAATCAATAACAATAACAATAATCATGAATATACCAAGAGAAGACATGATATAAAGAAAATAAAAATGCAATATAAACAATTAAACAAGGATAATAAGTAAGAGAAAAATGATTAAGAATAAGAAGGATTAAGATTACGGGAAGAGAAAGGTTACAAGATTGAATCCGAAGTAAAGAGAAGTAACAGCAGTAATTAAGAGCAAAAGTTCAGAGATTAAGAGTAAAGTATGAGTTATTAAAACGTATTGATTACCTAATGACGACTTCCTTATATAGGGAAGTGAAAATTAACAAAAATAAACCTAAACACATATTAGTTAACCAGTGTAATCTAGATAATCACTCGACCGAGGCTTTTTATTCCCCTCGATCGAGTATTCTTCCAGTCAAACCGTTCGATCGAGCACTTTAGGCTCTCGATCGAACACATCCCAAAAATCCATTTTCGATCGAGCATAGGATCTACTTGATCGACCAACTGCAGCAGCCAAATCACTCGATCGACCATCAAAAGCTCTCGATCCCTTTAGTTTAGGGCAATCATTCAAAAACCCCCAATAATCAGTGAAAAATTTGATACGGTCGTTATGTACCAAAAATAAATACCTAAGTATAACTAACAAAAGCTAATGATAAGTAGGGTCGATCTCTACAGGGAGGCAAGATATCGATCTGTAAGTCCGTCTATCTAGTCACAATTGGGGGTTTTAATTTGTTTTCTGAAACTACTGAAGGTAAAGGTCAAGAGAAGTAAAGCCAAGAGTAGTAAAGCGAGAAAATAAAAGATATGAGATCAGATAAAAGAGGTATGTCAGGAATTCGGTTTACCATGGTAGTTCATCGAGTTGGTCATATATAGTTTAGACAATCAACTGTGAGAAGGGCAAGGGAAAGGTCCTTCCGGTCCGCTATCCCCCCAGATTTCCACTAACTTAACTTCTGTCCTCATTAGGGTAGTCTACTGTTCATAGCAGGTCTGTTCCATCAATCTTCTGATCCAGGAACGAAATTAACCAGATTAAAGTTATTTAGAAGCGTGCACTCAACTAAACATGTTATAGTTATATTGCTATGGTCACAGATTCTCACAAATAAACAGTCTAGTCTATTCACAACATCGTCACATTACTACCATGGCTCCCATAATCCTAACATAGAAGGGTTTAGCTACTCATGGTTTCGAAATCAATAACAATAACAATAATTCTGAATATACCAAGAGAAGACATGATATAAAGACAATAAAAATGCAACATAAACAATTAAACAAAAACAATAAGTAAGAGAACAATGATTAAGAATAAGAAGGATTATGATTAAGGGAAGAGAAAGTTACAAGATTGAATCCGAAGTAAAGAGAAGTAACAGGAGTAATTAAGAGCAAAAGTTCAGAGATTAAGAATAAAGTATGAGTTATAAAAACGCACTTATGACCTAATGACGACTTCCTTATATATGGAAGTGAAATTAACAAAAATAAACCTAAACACGGATTAGTTAACCCGTGTAATCTAGATAATCACTCGATCGAGGCTTTTAATTCCCCTCGATTGAGTATGCTTCCAGCCAAACCGTTTGATCGAGCACTTTAGGCTCTCGATCGAACACTTCCGAAAAAGCCATTTTTCGATCGAACATAGGATCTACTCGATCGACCAACTGCAGCAGCCAAATCACTCGATCGACCATCAAAAGCTCTCGATCCCCTTAGTTTAGAGCAATCATTCAAAAACCCCCAATAATCAGTGAAAAATTTTATACGGTCGTTATGTACCAAAAATAAATACCTAAGTATAACTAACAGAATCTAGCGATAAGTAGGGTCGATCTCCATAGGGAGGCAAGATATCTATCTTTAAGTCCGTCAATCTTGTCACAATTGGGGGTTTTAATTTGTTTTCTAAAACTACTGAAGGCAAAGGTCAAGAGAAGTAAAGCTAACGCAATAAAGTGAGAAAATAAAAGATATGAGATCAGATAAAAGAGGTATGTCAGGATTTCGGTTCACCATGGCAGTTCATCGACTTGGTCATAAATAGTCTAGACAATCTACTGTGAGAAAGGCAAGGGAAAGTTCCTTCCGGTCCGCTATCAACCCTAGATTTCCACTCACTTAACTTTCGTCCTCATTAGGGTAGTCTACTGTTCATAGCAGGTCGGTTCATTCCAATCATCCGATCCAAAAACGAAATTAACCAGATTAAAATTATTTAGAAGCGTGTACTCAACTAAACATGTTACAGTTATATTGCTATGGTCACAGATTATCACAAATAAACTGTCTAGTCTATTCACAACATCGTTACTTTACTACCATGGCTCCCCTAATCCTAACATAGAAGGGTTTTGCTACTCATGCTTTCCAAATCAATAACAATAACAATAATCATGAATAGACCAAGAGAAGACATGATATAAAGACAATAAAAATGCAACATAATCAATTAAACAAGGACAATAAGTAAGAGAACAATGATTAAGAATAAGAAGGATTAAGATTAAGGGAAGAGAAAGGTTACAAGATTGAATTCGGAGTAAAGAGAAGTAACAACAGTAATTAAGAGCAAAAGTTCAGAGATTAAGAGTAAAGTATGAGTTATTAAAACGTACTGATGACCTAATGACGACTTCTTTATATAGGGAAGTGAAAATTAACAAAAATAAACCTAAACACGGATTAGTTAACCCGTGTAATCTAGATAATCACTCGATCGAGGATATTTATTCCCCTCGATCGAGTATTCTTCCAGCCAAACCGTTCGATCGAGCACTTTATGCTCTCGATCGAACACTTCCCAAAAAGCCATTTTCGATCGAACATAGGATCTACTCGATCGACCAACTGCAGCAGCCAAATCACTCGATCGACCATCAAAAGCTCTCGATCCCCTTAGTTTAGAGCAATCATTCAAAAACCCCCAATAATCAGTGAAAACTTTTATACGGTCGTTATGTACCAAAAATAAATACCTAAGTATAACTAACAGAAGCTCGCGATAAGTAGGGTCGATCTCCGCAGGAGGCAAGATTATCTGTAAGTCCGTCTATCTAGTCACAATTGGGGGTTTTAATTTGTTTTCTAAAACTACTAAAGGTAAAGGTCAAGAGAATTAAACCAAAGAGTAATAAAGCGAGAAAATAAAAGATATGAGATCAGATAAAAAAGGTATGTCAGGATTTCGGTTCACCATGGCAGTTCATTGACTTGGTCATAAATAGTGTAGACAATCTACTGTGAGAAGGGAAAGGGAAAGGTCCTTCCGGTCCGCTATCCACCCTAGATTTCCACTACCTTAACTTCCGTCCTCATTAGGGTAGTCTACTGTTCATAGCAGGTCTGTTCATTCCAATCTTCTGATCCAGGAACGAAATTAACTAGATTAAAGTTATTTAGAAGCGTGCACTCAACTAAACATGTTACAGTTATATTGCTATGGTCACAGATTCTCACAAATAAACTGTCTAGTCTTTTCACAACATCGTCACTTTACTACTATGGCTCCCCTAATCCTAACATGGAAGGGTTTAGGTACTCATGGTTTCGTAATCAATAACAATAACAATAATCATGAATATACCAAGAGAAGACATGATATAAAGACAATAAAAATGCAACATAAACAATTAAACAAAAACAATAAGTATGAGAACAATGATTAAGAATAAGAAGGATTAAGATTAAGGGAACAGAAAGGTTACAAGATTGAATCCGAAGTAAAGAGAAGTAACAGCAGTAATTAAGAGCAAAAGTTCAGAGATTAAGAATAAAGTATGAGTTATTAAATCGCACTTATGACCTAATGACGACTTTCTTATATATGGAAGTGAAATTAACAAAAATAAACCTAAACACGGATTAGTTAACCCGTGTAATCTAGATAATCAGTCGATCGAGGCTTTAAATTCCCCTCGATTGAGTATTTTTCCAGCCAAACCGTTCGATCGAGCACTTTAGGCTCTCGATCGAACACTTCCCAAAAAGCCATTTTCGATCGAACATAAGATCTACTCGATCGACCAACTGCAGCAGACAAATCACTCGATTGACCATCAAAAGCTCTCGATCCCCTTGGTTTAGAGCAATCATTCAAAAACCCCCAATAATTAGTGACAAATTTGATACGGTCGTTATGTACCAAAAATAAATACCTAAGTATAACTAACAGAAGCTCGCGATAAGTAGGGTCGATCTCCACAGGAGGCAAGATATCTATCTGTAAGCCCGTCTAGCTAGTCACAATTGGGGGTTTTAATTTGTTTTCTAAAACTACTGAAGGTAAAGGTCAAGAGAATTAAACCAAAGAGTAATAAAGCGAGAAAATAAAAGATATGAGATCAGATAAAAGAGGTATGTCAGGATTTCGGTTCACCATGGCAGTTCATCGACTTGGTCATAAATGGTCTAGACAATGTACTGTGAGAAGGGCATAGGAAAGGTCCTTCCAGTCCGCTATCCACCCTAGATTTCCACTACCTTAAATTCCGTCCTCATTAGGGTAGTATTCTGTTCATAGCAGGTCTGTTCATTCCAATCTTCTGATCCAGGAACAAAATTAACTAGATTAAAGTTATTTAGATGTGTGCACTCAACTAAACTTGTTACAGTTATATTGCTATGGTCACAGATTCTCACAAATAAACTGTCTAGTCTTTTCACAACATCGTCACTTTACTACCACGGCTCCCCTAATCCTAACATAGAAGGGTTTAGCTACTCATGGTTTCGAAATCAATAACAATAACAATATTCATGAATATACCAAGAGAAGACATGATATAAAGAACATAAAAATGCAACATAAACAATTAAACAAGGACAATAAGTAAGAGAACAAAGATTAAGAATAAGAAGGATTAAGATTAAGGGAAGAGAACGGTTACAAGATTGAATCCGGAGTAAAGAGAAGTAACAGTAGTAATTAAGAGCAAAAGTTTAGAGACTAAGAGTAAAGTATGAGTTATTAAAACGTACTTATGACCTAATGACGACTTCCTTATATAGGGAAGTGAAAATTAACAAAAATAAACCTAAACACGGATTAGTCAACCCGTGTAATCTAGATAATAACTCGATAGAGGCTTTTTATTCCCCTCGATCGAGTATTCTTCCAGCCAAACCGTTTGATCGAGCACTTTAGGCTCTCGATCGAACACTTCTCAAAAAGCCATTTTCGATCGAACATAGGATCTACTCGATCGACCAACAGCAGTAGCCAAATCACTCGATCGACCATCAAATACTCTCAATCCCCTTAGTTTAGATCAATCATTCAAAAACCCCCAATAATCGGTGAAAAATTTGATACGGTGGTTATGTACCAAAAATAAATACCTAAGTATAACTAACAGAAGCTAGCGATAAGTAGGGTCGATCTCCACAGGGAGGCAAGATATCTATCTTTAAGTCCGTTTATCTAGTAACAATTGGGGGTTTTAATTTGTTTTCTAAAACTACTGAAGATAAAGGTCAAGAGAAGTAAAGCTAAGAGCAATAAAGCGAGAAATTAAAAGATTTGAGATCAGATAAAAGAGGTATGTCAGAATTTCGGTTCACCATGGCAGTTCATCGACTTGGTCATAAATAGTCTAGACAATCTACTGTGAGAAGGGCAAGGGAAAGGTCCTTCCGGTCCTCTAAACACCCTAGATTTTCACTAACTTAACTTCTGTCCTCATTAAGGTAGTCTACTGTTCATAGCAGGTCTGTTCATTCCAATATTCTGATCCAGGAACGAAATTAACCAGATTAAAATTATTTAGAAGCGTGCACTCAACTAAACATGTTACAATTATATTGCTATGGTCACAGATTCTCACAAATAAACTGTCTAGTCTATTCACAACATCGTCACTTTACTACCATGGCTCCCCTAATCCTAACATAGAAGGGCTTAGCTACTCATGGTTTCGAAATCAATAACAATAACAATAATCATGAATATACCAAGAGAAGACATGAGATAAATACAATAAAAATGCAACATAAACAATGAAACAAGGACAATAAGTAAGAGAACAATGATTAAGAATAAGAAGGATTAAGATTAAGGGAAGAGAAAGGTTACAAGATTGAAACCGGAGTAAAGAGAAGTAACAACAGTAATTAACAGCAAAAGTTCAGAGATTAAGAGTAAAGTATGAGTTATTAAAACGTACTTATGACCTAATGACAACTTCCTTATATAGGGAAGTGAAAATTAACAAAAATAAATCTGAAAATGGATTAGTTAACCCGTGTAATCTAGATAATCACTCGATCGAGGATTTTTATTCCCCTCGATTGAGTATTCTTCCAGCCAAACCGTTCGATCAAGCACTTTCGGCTCTCGATCAAACACTTCCCAAAAAGCCATTTTCGATCGAACATAGGATCTACTCGATCGACCAACTGCAGCAGCTAAATCACTCGATCGACCATCAAAAGCTCTCGATCCCCCAAGTTTAGAGCAATCATTCGAAAACCCCCAATAATCAGGTAAAAATTTGATACGGTCGTTATGTACAAACATAAATACCTAAGTATAACTAATAGAAGCTAGCGATAAGAAGGGTTGATCTCCACAGGGAGGCAAGATATCTATCTGTTAGTCCGTCTATCTAGTCACAATTGGGGGTTTTAATTTGTTTTCTAATACTACTGAAGGTAAAGGTCAAGAGAAGCAAAGCTAAGAGCATTAAGGTGAGAAAATAAAAGATATGAGATCAGATAAAAGAGGTATGACAGGATTTCGGTTCACCATGGCAGGTCATCGACTTGGTCATAAATAGTCTAGACAATCTACTGTGAGAAGGGCAAGGGAAAGGTCCTTCCGGTCCGCTATCAACCCTAGATTTCCACTACCTTAGCTTCCGTTCTCATTAGGGTAGTCTATTGTTCATAGTAGGTCTGTTCATTCCAATCATCTGATCCAGGAACGAAGTTAACCAGATTAAAGTTATTTAGAAGTGTGCACTCAACTAAACATGTTACAGTTATATTGCTATGGTCATAGATTCTCACAAACAAATTGTCTAGTCTATTCACAACATCGTCACTTTACTACCATGGCTCCCATAATCCTAACATAGAAGGGTTTAACTACTCATGGTTTCAAAATCAGTAACAATAACAGTAATCATTATTATACCAAGAGAAGACATGACATAAAGACAATAAAAATGCAACATAAACAATTAAACAAGGACAATAAGTAAGAGAACAATGATTAAGAATAAGAAGGATTAAGATTAAGGAAAGAGAAAGGTTACAAGATTGAATCCGGAGTAAACAGAAGTAACAGCAGTAATTAAGAGCAAAATTTCAGAGATTAAGAGTAAAGTATGAGTTATTAAAACGTACTTATGACCTAATGACAACTTCCTTATATAGGGAAGTGAAAATTAACAAAAATAAATCTAAAAACGGATTAGTTAACCCGTGTAATCTAGATAATCACTCGATCGAGGCTTTTTATTCCCCTTGATCGAGTATTCTTCCAGCCAAACCGTTCGATCAAGCACTTTAGGCTCTCGATCTAACACTTCCCAAAAAGCCATTTTCGATCGAACATAGGATCTACTCGATCGACCAACTGCAGCAGCCACGTCACTCGATCGACCATCAAAAGCTCTCGATCCCCTTAGTTTAGAGCAATCAGTCAAAAACCCCCAATAATCAGTGAAAAATTTGATACGGTCAATTGTGGACAATGGGGGCCACGGGGGGCGCTTGGGAAACAAGCGTTTGCATTTGTGGAGTCACCACCAATTTATTTTGGAAAATTGGAAACCGTTCGAATACCTCGTGCCATGTCAAGACACAAAGTAGTGACATGAACACCAAGAACTCGTTACCCTTAGCATTCTATGTCTAGAATGACTCTCGCGGATGCCAATGAACATGGATGTTCACAGAGATCTGGAGTAAGGGGTGAGTGTATGTATTAGGAAGCTCTTTTGATCGAACACCTAATCCCGCCCGCCTCGATAGCGGCCTCTACTAATGATTAGGGATGTTATTCGTACTCGATATATCGTCGATTATATGCATGCAATGCAACATCCAAGTTTTAATTCTAGCATGTGAAGATTAGACTAAGTCGGTGAACAATTAATTAGCAAACAATTTAGTCAAAGTAGAAATTTATGTTCAATTACATGTGAAGGCATACAAATGATACAAAACACAATGATAAATACAATAAAAAAAATTACAATAAAGAAAATTACAGTAATTACAATGGGTTTAGCGATTTATGTCGAAAATACCTTTAAAACGGATAATCTGGGAAAAAGAAAGAATAAAGGAATTAACGAACAGAACAACAGGCGATAATACGGTTAATAATTAATTATACGTAGACTAATTAACTAAGTCAAGGCAGAACGGAAGTTCAGAGGCAGAAATCAACCTGGAAGAGGCGCAGCAGGATTGCGTCCTTCGGAAGAGGCGCAATAAATGCTGCGTCTGTTCCAAGGGTGAGTTATGGCTGTGAAGCCGGAACTGCAAATCGTTAATATTAATTAGTGAATTTAATGATTGATTAATGTATTTACTCGGATGGAAGTGATTTAATTTATTAATTACATATGAATGAGTCATAAAAGCAACGAAACATGGATGAGACGGAATTAAGATGAATTATTTGCATGAATGAACGATTGATTAGCGACATAGGTGAACTAATTAGGTTAAACAAGATGAATTAACGATGAATTAATGACGAATATGACAAAAGACAGATGAAAATATATCAAAGGTCGAATTCCAGAAACTCAATATGAACGAATTGAATTTCGATAACCCGGATTGATTTTGATGACGAAAACCCGCAAATATGAGATTACTTGGGATTTAAGTTGGATTTTAATGATGAATTATATACTAATGAATAATAAGAAGACGAATTACAGAGGACGAAGGAAGAAGAAAGGAAGCAGGAACTGCGGCAGCCTCACGAAGAGGCGCAGCAGTTGCTGCGTCCTTTCTCGACGGTTTGCCTTCTGGTAATCCGAAAAAAGGGTTTTAAACGAGGTTTTATAAATCGGTTTTAAGAGATGTTTTCGACATAAATCTTACATTAATGATACAAAAAGTAAATAACAATAAATAAAGAGAGATTTACACCCTCAGACTTACATGTTTGACGAAACGAGATGAACTAAGTTTACGATTAGTGATGCTCGACTCGAATGTAACGAAAGTGCCCTCGTAAGAGGAAAACGATTAGATTAATTAAGTTGATTAGTTGTGGAGTTGGTCAAATTGGTCGGTCATGCAAACGAGGCTGGTACTCAGAAGGATCCGAGCTTACGTGGTCGAATGTTCAAGCACGTAGACGCCAAAAAGTAAGAACGTGGTCTAGAATGCAAAGGGAGAAGAGAAGGGCGGACACTCGCGTGAGAAATATGAGGAGCGAAGGCTCCTATTTATACTAATCACGTGAAGGAATAGGGTTTTCGGAGAGACTTTGGAAGTGAATCTCGAAAAGATATGAAAAAGATACGAAAAATACGCAGAAAAGGACCTGGGAAGAGGCGCAGCAGACACTGCGTCTCTTGGAAGAGGCGTAGCACCTGCTGCGTCTGTTCCCAAGTGGTTTCCTCCTGTGGAAGAAAGATTTCCGCGTTTAGGTTATGGAATGACGGGATAATTTGGTTTTCCTTAATATTTTGTATGAATATTACGGGAAATTGTTTACCAAAGAATAAAAGATTGTGAAATATTTATAAAATATGGAATATAAATATCCGGAACATTACAGAACATTCTGACTCGGGATTTAACGGTTATCAGAAAATGAAGACGGTTTTAGGCCCGGACTCCAAATGTACTCTAATTACTGTCAAAACGACCGTATCAGCATGTAGATGACAACTAAGAGGTAGACATCAGTGTTTGAGCAATCACTTGACCATAAACTTACGAACTGTCACAAATCGGTCTGCGTACCAAACATGCGGCCCAATCATCACCGAGTGGTTTGCGGGAGGTGCAGAAATGAGGTATCTACAGAGCCCCCACTTTGACTGAGGCTTGGACATGGCGAAAGTCAAAGTATAGCAATCAGGTCAATCGAAGATTACAACCTGACGACTATGTTGACGCGAGGCGGCTCGAGGGGTCTGAGCTAAGGACCTGTCGTCGGGAACATTTTAGAGTCTGTCGACTATCGGGGAGGGTCGTTTAAAGTCCATTAGACTACGTAAGGAGGCTCGCCAGCCATAAGAAGAGATCATACCTGAAACTTCTCGAGAGACGTTTCTGGAGGTGCATAGGAGCTAAGGGTAAGCGTAGGAGCTAAGGGTAAGACCTAAAAGATAAGTAAGGATTGGTACTAGGGTGTGGGACCCTAAAGGAAAGCATCAGCGGGAAGGAGGCCCGGATATAATTTCAAACTAAGGGGTAACTAAGGCTTGCGTGTAGGAACTCTGCTGGTTTGGGAACCTCTGGAGAACGACACTTTATCGAACTCCGCGGGGAAACAAGAAATATTGCGAGTAGCAGGACACAAGCGGGAACTGCTGGGAGAAATCTGCTTGGGTCGTCTTCAAACAAACTTCGGAAGAACTTGAGAAGGACGATTTTATGTCGCAAACTCTCGTGTTGGGAACTTTATCAGAAATGTATCTCCATGTCTCGAGAGGGATTGTCGATCCACTTACTTTAGCTGGGAACATAATTAGGAACTTATCTCCATGTCTCGAGAGGGATTGTCTGTCCGCTTACTCTCGCTGGAGGAATATAATGAAGGCGTGTCGAAACACCTGTGAAGGAATACCGGCTCGTTGTGACAAGCAAAAGTCTTGGAAGCGATAAATGACGTATAATAGTCTTGATGTGAACATTATTTGCGCACATTTAGTCCCCTAATTAAGCCTATTTTACATACTATTATAACATTCCATAGCCATTTTATCCGTCAAATGCTTTCTATTTTGCTTTCCTAGTGCATTTCGTATGTTTTGTAGGAAAGAAGATAATAAGGCGGAAATTCCCGTTTTTCGTGCATGTTTGGAAGCTTATTGATGACATTAGATGGACTAGTATGAAGAGGAAGCGAGAACTAATGACCAATCCTACAAGAACAAAAAGAAAATGAAAAAAAGGATTCTGAAGCAGAACCCAAGCGGCCAAACAGGCAAGACGCCCGTCCAGAATGACAATCCGAGCGTCCAAGCATGAAAGACGCTCGAATTCCTCTACAACAATCCGAGCCGATTTGCAGAAAGACGCCCGTGCACCCCCTCAAGAATCCGAGCGTCTTCCCTTCCTGGACGGGCGGACCGCAACGTCTTCAGCCGAGATGCCCATCCCTCCAAAAAGACTAACATTTCCCTGCTTAAAACTCAAAAATGTAATTACTAATTTAGCCTTAGTTAACCTAATGAAGCTTTACTATATATACCCCATTTGTAAATAATCATAGTATGGAGTTTTAGATTAGATTAAGCCTCCACATTAGAAATTCCTTTTAGATTCAATTAGGAGTAGATTAGAATAGATTACTCTTTAATCTTTCCACAAATCTCACATTGATCTCTCCTTAATTGTTATTCAAGTTTGTCACTTTTGGGTAATTGAAGATTATTGGGTTATTATTGGAGGATTGACAACCCTTCATCAATCAATCAAGTTTCTTCTTTTATTATTTGCCTTATTATTTTGGAATCCCCATAGGTATAATTCTCTCAATCCTTGTTTTAATTATTGTTAATCTTTCTTACTTATTCATCATGTTTTACCTTGTTAATATGATTGACAACCTTGTTAAACTTGATAATGAGTGAGTAGTCTCTTAGCTAGGATTAGTGGGTACTTAAGGGAAATCAACATGGGGTTAATCATGCTTAATCTAATATGTTCACATAATTAATTTGCTTGCTTGTTGTGATGTCAACTTTATGCTCATGTTATGTTTGATGAAATGCTAAGCCTATGAATCCTTGAATTTTTACCCATCTCTTATCTACACAACTTGACTTGTAAGATATAAACCAACCCGAGTCTTGTTAGACCATGCATAGAAGTTGAATAGGAGGAAAGTAAGTCGACTTGTAGGTGTTGTACAATCTAATTGATTCGGCTCCGAGACCCAACTCTTCCTATGAACCGTAAGACATAAACCAACTCGGTTCCTACACAACATTAATTGCTTGCAACTTTGTAAACATGTTTGTATGATCAACACCATGTATCCCCTATGCCCCATGATATCCTAGTCCTCTTTAATACTTGTTTACACCTTTATTTGCTTTATTGTTTGTTTACTTTATTGCTTTCATTAGTCTAGGACACAACTACAAACCCAAACAAATTGTGACACTAGCATAAATTGAGATAGATAGACTTAGAACCCAAAGCACACCGTCCCATGGATCAGCCTCGACTTACCGCTAACTAGTAGTTTGTTGAGTATTATAAATGTGTTTGATTGGGAGACCGGACAACATCACTTCACATCAAAATGGCGCCGTTGCCGAGGATGGTGCTATGTGATTAAGTTCTTACTTGTTTGTCTATTTTGATTTTGCTCTCACCTTGAGGAACTTGTTCCTCAAGGATTGTTCTTACCGTTTTTGTGTAGTTTCCATGCTTGTAGTTGTCTCCTTGTCTTAGCTATGATGGCTCAAGACTTGACTTATGAAGTATATGTTGGATATTTTGAGTATGACTATGGGTATGGGGAGTTTGAGAAGCAAGTCAACACAAACCTACCTTATTATTTGTACAATGAAAATCCTAACCACTACCCCAAATTTTCCCACCAAAATCACGACATCCAATATCCACAACAACCACCCACCCAATACCCACTTCATAATGAGCTTCAATTGCCACAATACGACCACTTTCACACCTACCCACAACAAGAAAATGAACCCATTCAAAATGTGATTCTCCAAATGATGGGAGATCAACAAAACTTCTTCAAACAAATGCTAGAGGAGAGCCAAAAGAGGGACAATGTTCTTCAAGGCATTGTTGCCCAAGGTGAGGAATTGGAGATTCAAATTACCCGATTGAAAGAATCCCAAGCAACCACCCCACACCGTTCTTTGGACATTGATCATGAATGTGAATTTGAAGTAGTAACTTTCAACATGGAGAATGAAAAATGGGAAGAGCCAATCTCCTTGAGCTCTTGTGAGTATGAAAGTGTTGTGTTTGATGAGGAAGATTTGAGGTTGAGTAAGCCAAATACTCTTAACATTTGTGAGTACGAGGGTGTGTCTTTTGATGTGAGTGTTGAGATTTTGGAAGAATAAATAATGAAGAAGAATGAAGCCCCCATTTATGATTCGTATGAAGATAGCAACAATGATGATGAGCCAAACAGATGGACTTGTAATATCACCTTGCTTGAGGAGCCTATCCTTGAGACATTTGAGATACCCTATCATGAAGAAGAACGTCCTTCCCCTATTCCTCATGAAGACCACTTGACACCTATCATGGAGCCAATGATCGTTGAAGAGGGTATGGTGGACCTTCTTCAAAAGGCCAAAGCATCGTACAAAAGCTACTCGGTGAAAACGCTCAAAGAGAAACTTGCTTGTGAAGCTACTTATGGAAGTTTGGCACCCACAATGACAACTTCTAAGGAACTCGATCATCAATGCCATGAGAATTCTCCTTCTACTCTTGAAGGATTGACAAATTCAAATGCTATCATCATTATCAAAATTGAAGAAGAAGTTGGTGAGTGGAAGTCTACGGATGAAAATGAACCATACTTCATGCCTAGTGTTGACAAGAATCATGGGCTTGTTTATTGGAAGCATTGGGAAAGCTCTAGTGCCAAGGACAAAGCAAAAGTAAGAACATATTACAAGCTTCCTTGGCCAAATTTCATGTTCAAATGGAGCAACCCATACTTGTGTTTATTTGGAGCTTGCTCACAAGCTTTTGATCTCCTATTAAGAGCCTTGATATCTATGGACAAGAATTTCTACAATTTGAACTAGTTTGGTGGAGTCCTATCTCAAACCACCATTTGTAAGATATTTCTTGGATTACTTACTTTGTATAATATTGTACATTTTTGCATTTGTATTTGATTTCTTGCATGAGAGTAGTGAGAGAGAGTTTTCTTACATTTTTATTGAGCAAATTTCAGAAAAAGATAAGGAGGAATAACAAATCGGTGAAAGGGTATGATTGTGCAAGGAAAAGAAAGAAAAAGAAGAAAAGCAGCCAAAGACGGCCGTCCCGAGGGCTGGACGCTCGTCCAGGGCCCTCATCGCTTTACTGTTTAGCACTGTCTCAGAATCCGAGCGGATTCAGATCAAGACGCCCATCTTCCCCTCAAGACGCTCGTATTCTCCACGGGATGCCCGTCTTGGAAGATACCTGAGACAAAGTTTTGTAACTTTCAGGAAATCCGAGCGGATTCTTGAGGAAACGCCCGTCCCGAATAAGACACCCGTCCAAAACAGAAGACGCTCGTCTTATGCCTGCTCCTGAAATTACTGAGGTCCTGTCTCAAAATCCGAGCGGATTTAAACAAAGACGCTCGGATTATACAGGCCAAAGACGCCCGTCCCGCATGAAAGACGCTCGGATTGGGGTCTTTTTCTCGAACAATCCGGCCAGGCCCCACTTGAAGGAAAAGTAGATCTATATACTAAACATATTCATATATGTTTTATGTTAATTTAATCATAAAATTAATTGGTGATCTTATGCATGCAAACTATAAACAATATAAAGAAGAAAACTTTATCTTACATTGGAATTTCGGTTTATAAGGGCACAAGAGAGATCTCCTTCTCTCTTGTTCTTATGCTTTCCTCAATGGATGAACAAAGATCCAAGTATAGGATCTCTCCCAAAGTTTAATACCCAAAGCACACTCTTAATAAAATTAATATTATGTGTACTAGTACAATATTAATTTAGCATAAAAATGACCCAAAATAAATTGGTTTTTGGTCTCCTAAAAACCGGTTTAAGAGAGGAGAAAAGGAAGTTTTTATCTTTCTAAAAATTCTTAATTTTTGATGAATGAATAAATTTTCTAATGCACTAAACTATAATGTAGTGCAAGTGATAAAATATAAGGCAAAACCCTTGGTTTGGCTCCTATGAAAAACCGGGTAAGGGAAGAGGAGGGAAGAAGAGTGAGCCAATGCATGCAAGAGTTTGTCTTCACAATGACAACTAGGTTGCATGGCTAGTCTATTAGGGAAAATGATTGTGTTCTCCACTAATATAATCAACACAATATTAGCTTAATCCTCCTCTTAATTTCGGCACTTTCATAAAATGGAATCCATTTTATTTTTGTCAATTTGTCAATATGTCACATGTCATATGTCACATAAAATTGTTATGTATTTTTAACATATTAAAAATCAACGTATTAATAAAAATACGTCATATACAAAAATTGACCTAGTAATTCATAATTACTTGTACCAAAATATTTTACCAATTATAAATCACAACAATTTGTATTTATAATAATTCATTCAATTTTAATTGTTTCTTTAAACAATAATTTCATCTGAGTAATGAAACAATTCGATTACTCAGACCGTATCTCATTTAATCAAATTTCAATGAGACACGTAAATATTACTTCCAAAATAGTCCGTCAATTTTAAATAATTTAATTGACTCGTAACGTTATACGATCAATTAATTGATCAATTAATAGTGTTGCCCTTTAGGTATGACCTAGGGGATCAAATAATCACCACCGTCGCACGACAGTAATGTCAAACTCTAGTCAGCCAATCATTACCGATATGTGTGGACTAGTTGACAGTAAAATATTACTTCCCAATTGAATTCTTTATAATGAGACTTAAACATGTGATCATCATGATCAACAGTTGTGATCGCATTATTGTCGGAGGACACATATTCCAACAATCTCCCACTTGTCCTCGACAAGTGTGCGTCACCAATTCTCTTGTCCTATTACTATCTCCCACTCAATGCAAGGTGTCTTTCAGGTCGTACTTGCAAGTGATCATATCGAGAGTGGTTTCCTCGATCTGAAGAATAACTGATTGACCGGATTAATCCACCATGGATACAATCCGAGCGTGGCCACGCATTTCCAGTTCATTACTCCTTAAGAGGCCCTGAGATATTTTCATAACCCTGACTAGGGGTGGACAATTCCTATCGCACTCATTCCCTTCGACTAGCCACAGCCATCATAACCCAAAATATGCCCATTTGACCCCATTTATGAAGGTCGTAGTAACACAAATCAAAGTTAATCTGAAACTATGCCATCTTAGGCGAATAGTCTTTAGTTAAAAGAATCGACTCATTAGAATACTATAGCAGCTCTCGCCACGACCAGGCTATATAAATTTGCCAGAACTCTATAAGCGGTCATAAGGCCCAACAAAATGTTCCTAATGTTGGAGTTAGTGTCCTCCACAATAGTGCGTTAACATAATAAATCTCATTAATAGAATATCATCAGATATTTAATTATTTGATCCTCGTCAGTTGATTAACGTAAATCGATAACGGTTGGCTGACTAGAGTTTGACGTTATTGTCGTGAGACGGCGGTGATCAACTGACCCCTTTCGGTCACACCTAAAGGAACGAACCCAAATTGATAACTAATTAATTGTATGAGATACAATTTATTTAGTCCCTTGATTTATCGACTAAGAGGTTAGTCGATTATTATTAGAGAGATTTCGAGTTGCGAACTCGAGGAGCGGCAGTTATTATTTAATTATGCGATAATTAAATAATAAGTTTTGGGAAACGGGTTTTAGTTAATTAACTGTTAATTTACTAAAATTGTACTAATTGACTAATGTGATTAATATTAGTACGTAAATAATATGTGTAGTGGTACACGTATATTTACGGAGTGAATTGGACGAATTTATTATGGAAGCATTTAAACATGATACGATGTTTAAAATGAGAAATTACACGGATTTGTGCGACAAATATAAAAACCAACATGGACCCGTATATGGTCATGTGGACCGTGTAAAATAAGTGTAATGGATGATTACTTACATAATCATTTTACCTTATTTTGTATACTACCATAATATATGTCTTATACTACATTTTGCATGTGATGTAAGATAAAAATATAAAACAAAATTGTCCACTTGATGACACTCCACCCGCCACTTCCATTTCCCATTCTACACTCCATATATTTGTTCACTACTCCACTCTACCTCTTACACAATTCATTATATACTTTGCATGTGAACAAAACTTCATCCATCTCTCTACAAATTCTCTAGTATACATTATTACTAAGAAAAGTTAGTAATATTACTAGTATTATTTTCAAGGGTACATATTAATAAGTTACTAGTTCTTACTTATTAATATTATTTGGGTTGTTCTTGGGTGCTACTTGGAGGAGACTTTCTAATTGAAGGTTATACAAGGAGGATCATCCACATATATTTAGCTCAAGAACAAATTAGTAAGGAGAACTAATTTGTGCCCATTTTACCTTATATTCAATGTAAGGAAATTGTTTTTCCTTATACTTTGTTTTTATGCTTTCATATTAACATGCATGTTACATAGATCACATAAACATCAATTTATGAGATAAATTAATTTTATTAGAGAGTCTAATATGGATCTATGATCTTTCAAGTGGTATCAGAGCATAGGCTTGTAATTTGCATGTTGATTTTAAGCATTTTTATGAATTATGAGATAATTAGTAAAAACTCAAAAATTGTGTTAGAAGAGGTTTTGGCACGAAATTTTTGGGACATGCATACCTACTGATCTCAAAAGGTTTGTGGAATTTTTTGGTGATTTGTCAAGTAATTTTGCTAATTTTAATGATTTTTGGTAGAAAACCGAGTCAAAATGTCGCATTTTAGTGAAAAATTGACTAAAATTAGTTAAATGTTGATTCGGTGCATGGCCTTTTTATGGTATTTCATGCATGTTTTCTACTGATTGTATGCAAAAGGTTGAAGGTTGGTTCGAATTTTTGCATGTTTATTGATTTTTTGAGTAAAAAGTCGATAAAAGTCCAATTAATTAATCATTATTTCGAAATTTTTGATTCTGCCCATGATAAATTTATGTACATTTAAGAATATTATTTAAATGTCAAAAGTGATTTTGCATGTGTGTTTTCACTTTGTTTTGATGATTTATTGGTTTTAGTGGTTAAAAACCGATAAATATCGATCTTTTTCTTCACAAAATTTATCCGAAATTTTTGGGCATTTTTTATGACTTTTTGGTGTTCTTGGGAGTGTTCCAGAATACTAAAAATTTTTGTTTCAATTGTTTGGGTAATTTTTCAATTATTTTGGATTTTTACTTAAATATTATGATTTTTCCGATTTTATTAGCAAATAATCACCAAACCAAACTAATAACTTGTCATAAAATTAGTGAGGACTAATTTTGAGGTTCAAAACAGTTTGGACAATTAGTTTGGACTTAAATGAGATTTAAGAGTTAATTATTGATTTTTACATGTTAAAAATCGATTAAATCCACAAAACCGAGATGGATACCAATGAAGATAGGTAGGGCGATTTTGGCATCATATTTACAGCATTTTAAGCATATTTATTTAAGTTGAATGAATGATTGTCATTTATTTAAAGTATTTATCTTTTGTACCTAGTATGGCCTAGTTAATTTTTAATCGTTATTACCCGAAATGAATGGGAATATCGATTTGTTTGTAATTAAATACGATCTCGTATCGTCGGTTTGTAATTAATTAATAGTTTTATTCATTTTATTAATTAATGTATAATAGGAATAGCTATGTAATTCATTTGTAATAGTTATTTTTACCGGCGTTTCCAAAAGACGGATTACAACGAGATTTTAGTCTATTTTTGGAAGGTGTTCCAAATCCCACAAGGAAGAGCCACTTAAGGAATGAAGAGGCAAGGGACCAAGGAGTTGGTTTCCGAAGTGTAATAGACTAGTTGTTTATTAACTAGGAGGCCATACTAGGATTTAATCATATGCTTACATGTTTGCTTGTTTTATTTTCGCGCATGCCAAAATCGCCATTCACATGCATATTCTTTTTCGCGATTGTCAATTCACGTCATTTATATTCACCAAATTAATTCACTTATAAGGAATTTATGACTAAATTGACAAGATCTCTCACATAACTAAAATTGAGATTAGCCTTACCAATTAGTAACACCTATGAATCTCTTGTTCATTAGAGCCACGCTCGCCCAAGCGGGTGTTCTCTTTTTACCTTGGGTAAGTAGGGTGGTAAGCGGTTATCACACGCCAAAATTGGTTGGACTCAACGGGATATAAGACGGTCTTGTGTTCCGGGGCTAGTAGATAAATTTGAGGAAATTTGTCGACCAAGAGTTCTAGAGGTAGAATTAGTCAACGTGACTTACCGAATTTACGCAATTATGGGATGTTTCGCCCAAGCGATGCTCATTTTTGTTTAATATTTGGGTCTTGGAATCATTTATATAATTTAGTGAGAGGTCATTATATAAATGCTAAAACTTGCTAAACATGTTTTTACAAGTAATTTTTTTTAAAACAATGAATGTTAATTTTCCTTTTTGTTGTAGCATTTTAATTCGCAATGGCAACTTCATCAACTCCATCGACTACTTCACTAGGCAAAGATTCATGGCTAAGGTCCGTAATGGACAAATGTATTTTAAAAGATGACGGTAGTAACTTTCTTGAATGGGAATCCAACATCAAAAGTGCCGCGTTGTCCGACAATGTGCTCACTTACTTGACCGATGCTCCTCCTATTGAGCCCGGTGCAAGAGCTTCATCGGCGGTGCGGACCGCCCATGATGACTATGTGAGGATGTTGAATGATATCAAGAATGTGTTGATATGGTCAATATCGCCAAACCTCAAGCTATCATGCATTTCTTTAAATGCTTACGAGATATTCACTCGTATGATCACTATGTTTTCACAAACACCTAAAGTCCGTCAATACGATGCGGCGGCACGCTTCTTTGAAGCTAAGCTTGAGAGGGGCCAAAAGGTTGGTCCCCATGTCCTTAAAATGGTCGAATATGTTGACATCCTAGAGCGTCTAGGGTGTAAGATTCCTAAAACTCTTGTGGTGGATCGTATCCTTCACTCACTCCCCACCAAGTTTGCCCACTTTAGGGTAAACTACAACATGAATGGTATGGATAAGAGTTACCATGAAATTCATGCACTCCTCACCCAAGCGGAGAGGGATATGGAGGCTAGTGGGAGTGAAAAGGGAGATGTTTTAACCATGAAGTTAAAGAACATGTCTCTTGGAGTCAAGAAAGGAAAAGGGAAAGAAAAGTCCCAATTCAAGAAATCGTCAAAGAAAATTGACAAGGGAAAGGGGAAGGCCGTTGTGAATGGCAATCCCAAGGCAAAAAGTGTCAAGCTCTCCGAGGCCGAATGTTTCCATTGTAATGGGAAGGGGCATTATAGGAGGAGTTGTCCCAAATACTTGGAGGATCTCAAGGAAGGGCGTGTGACGCCTATTGGTATGATTTCCTCTCTCTATGTGATAGACGTTAATTATGCTTGTACTTCCACTTGGGTACTTGATACCGGATGTGGCTCTCACCTTTGTAACCATTTGCAGGGTATAAGGGACGTGCAAGCACTAGCAAAAGGTGATGTGGATCTCCGCATGGGCAATGGAGCTAGAGTAGCCGCCGTTGCCGTAGGGACCTATGTGCTCACTTTAGCTAGTGGTTTAGAGTTGTATTTAAATAAGTGTTATTTTGTACCAACTTTAACTAAGAACATCATCTCCATTTCCGCGTTAGACGCGGAAGGCTTTTGTTTTATGATTAAGGACAAGTGTTGTACTTTTTCTTTAAATGATGTGGTTTATGGCAAGGCCATTTCAATTGGAGGCATTTATGTTTTAAATGATGTTAATGACGTTTATCATATGGAAACTAAAAAGCTCAAAAAGGGTGATCCAAACGAATCCTACCTTTGGCATTGTCGTTTAGGCCACATAAACGAAAGACGCATTAAGAGACTTGCTTCATCAAAAGTGCTCAAACCATTTGGTTTCGAATCTTATGGTACATGCGAGTCTTGCCTTTTAGGCAAGATGACTCGTGCACCTTTTTGCGGGAAAAGGGACACGAGCAAGTGAGGTTTTGGCTCTCATACACACGGATGTGTGTGGACCATTAACCATCACCGCTAGAGGAGGTTTTCACTACTTCATTACTTTTACCGATGACTTAAGTAGATATGGGTATGTCTACTTAATGAAGAACAAAAGTGAAGCCTTTGACAAGTTCAAAGAGTTTCAAAAGGAAGTAGAGAACCAATTGGATAAAAAGATAAAGACTCTACGGTCCGACCGTGGTGGTGAGTATCTAAATATTGAATTTGATTCACACCTAAAAGATTGTGGTATAGTATCACAATGGACTCCTCCTGGCACACCACAATTAAATGGTGTGGCCGAAAGGAGAAACCGAACTTTACTTGATATGGTTCGGTCAATGATGAGTCTAACCGAGCTTCCTAGTTCATTTTGGGGTTTTGCCCTCTTGTCTGCGATATTTTCACTAAATCGAAGCCCGACTAAAGCGGCCGATAAGACTCCATATGAGATATGGACAGGGAGAGTCCCTCATTTGTCATTCATGCGTATTTGGGGTTGCGAAGCGTACGTTAAGATCAAGTCCGACAATAAGCTTGCACCCGTGTCCGACAAATGTCTTTTTGTAGGATATCCAAGGGAAACACGTGGCTATTACTTCTACAATAAACACGAGAACAAAGTGTTTGTGGCTCGTGATGCTGTCTTCCTAGAAAAGGAATTTATTTCTAAGAGACAGAGTGGGAGAAAATTTGAACTTGAAGAAGTTCGAGAGCCACAAACCGAGAACGAGGTAGAGGAGAACGTGGAGGATAGCATTCCCTCTTCCTCCGAAACGGTAATTATTCCTAGAAAGTCAAGTAGGATTTCTAATCCACCTGATCGCTACCTTGGTAACATCGAAGAGGATGGTGTTTTGTTACTTCTTGAGAGTAATGAACCCACTACCTACAAATCGGCCATGTCTAGTCCCGACTCCTCGCTTTGGCTAGAAGCCATGCGGTCCGAAATGGATTCCATGTACGAGAACCAAGTATGGGACTTGGTGGATTTACCTGAGGGAGTGCGACCTCTTCAGTGTAAATGGATATACAAAATTAAACTCGGCGTGGATAAACATGTAGATGTTTACAAAGCTAGATTGGTGGCAAAAGGTTTCACCCAAGTTCATGGTTTACACTATGACGAAACCTTCGCTCCGATCGCTATGCTAAGGTCCATTAGGATAATCTTAGCGGTTGCCGCATTTCATGATTATGAGATTTGGCAAATGGATGTCAAAACCGCCTTTTTGAATGGGATTCTAGAAGAAGAGGTGTACATGATACAACCCGAAGGTTTTGTGGATACATCTAACCCTAAGAAGGTGTGTAAGCTCAAGAAGTCCATTTATGGTCTTAAGCAAGCATCTAGGAGTTGGAACCATCGCTTTGATCATGTCATTAAACAATACGGATTCACTAGAAGTGTGGAAGAACCGTGTTTATACATGAAGTTTAGTGGGAGTAAGGTTGTATTCCTTGTCCTATATGTGGATGACATATTGCTCATTGGGAATGACATTCCATCGCTCACTTCCGTTAAGGAGTGGCTAGGGAAACACTTCCAAATGAAGGACTTGGGAGAGGCACAACGAATCTTAGGTATCCGGATCTATAGGAATAGGTCCAAGAGGATACTAGCATTGAGTCAAGAAGCTTATATTGACAAAGTTCTTGACCGGTTCAATATGAAAGACTCCAAGAGAGGATTTCTACCTATGGGCCAAGGGATTACTTTGAGCAAGTCACAGTCTCCCTCTACCCCTAAGGAAATTGAACACATGAAGACCGTCCCTTATGCTTCCGCTGTTGGGTCTATCATGTATGCTATGATTTGCACTCGTCCCGACGTTGCGTATGCCTTGAGCATGACAAGTCGGTATCAAGCCAAGCCTGGTGAGAGTCACTGGATAGCCGTAAAGAACATCCTTAAGTACTTGAGAAGAACTAAGGATTCGTTCTTAGTGTTTGGAGGAGAAACTGAGTTGTGTGTAAGAGGTTACACGGACGCAAGTTTCCAAACTGATCGGGATGACATGAAATCCCAATCCGGCTACGTGTTTATGCTAAATGGAGGAGCTGTTTGCTGGAAGAGCTTCAAGCCAAAGAGCCTAAGTCTAGTAACAAATCTAGACACATTGAAAGGAAATACCATGTAATTAGAGATTATGTGGAAAGGAAGGAAATTGACATTTGTAAGGTTGGGACAGATGACAACATTGCTGATCCTTTAACCAAGCCTTTATCAAAGGCTAAGCATGATGGTCATGTCGTCTCTATGGGATTGAGACGAGTACCAGATTTTCTTTAGATTATGGATATGTAATAATTGGATAGTGTATCTTTTATTATATATATGATAATCATATTCATTGTTTTCGTATTCATTCTTTTATGAATTTTTATTTAGTGTGACTAAATTTTAATACCTTGTTTATCTGAATAAGTTGTGGAGACAATGTTGAACACTATTCAAGTGAATAAGATGAACATTGTATTTTGTCCCTAGTCACTTAATGAGGTGACGTCTCGGAGTGACTAGATTGTGAGTCGATTGATGGTTGTTCAACACCATAAGGTCATATATGATGACTGGTCGATTACATAGGCAGAGTGTGTGACACTTTGCCGGACAGTGACCATTTAGAGAGTCCCTAAGTTCTATTATAGACGCCTGGTCGTGGCGGGGATCTCTAAGATGTTCTAATGAGTCGATTCTTTTGATTGGAGACTATTATCCGAGCAGGTGCGGTTCCGAGTGACTTTGGTTTTTGTCCTAGGTCGTGCCGTGAAAGGAGGCCAAAAGGGCATTTACTAGGTCATGGTGAGTCAGTATTGTGCAATAGGATAGATAGGGCATACGAAATTGTCCACCCACGTTGGGTAACTATATCTCAAGGCCACTCGAGGAGTTAATGACTACAAATGCGTGGCCACGCTCGGAAGTAATCTGTGAGAGATTTTTCCGGTCAGGTAGTCACACTCCCGATCGAGAAAACCACTCGCGATGTGTTCATGTGCAAGTGCGACCTGAAAGACACCTTGCATTGAGTGGGAGATTAAAACGGACAAGAGAATTGGTAGCGCACACCTTGTGTCGGACAAGTGGGAGATTGTTGGAGTTAGTGTCCTCCACAATAGTGCGTTAACATAATAAATCTCATTAATAGAATATCATCAGATATTTAATTATTTGATCCTCGTCAGTTGATTAACGTAAATCGATAACGGTTGGCTGACTAGAGTTTGACGTTATTGTCGTGAGACGGCGGTGATCAACTGACCCCTTTCGGTCACACCTAAAGGAACGAACCCAAATTGATAACTAATTAATTGTATGAGATACAATTTATTTAGTCCCTTGATTTATCGACTAAGAGGTTAGTCGATTATTATTAGAGAGATTTCGAGTTGCGAACTCGAGGAGCGGCAGTTATTATTTAATTATGCGATAATTAAATAATAAGTTTTGGGAAACGGGTTTTAGTTAATTAACTGTTAATTTACTAAAATTGTACTAATTGACTAATGTGATTAATATTAGTACGTAAATAATATGTGTAGTGGTACACGTATATTTACGGAGTGAATTGGACGAATTTATTATGGAAGCATTTAAACATGATACGATGTTTAAAATGAGAAATTACACGGATTTGTGCGACAAATATAAAAACCAACATGGACCCGTATATGGTCATGTGGACCGTGTAAAATAAGTGTAATGGATGATTACTTACATAATCATTTTACCTTATTTTGTATACTACCATAATATATGTCTTATACTACATTTTGCATGTGATGTAAGATAAAAATATAAAACAAAATTGTCCACTTGATGACACTCCACCCGCCACTTCCATTTCCCATTCTACACTCCATATATTTGTTCACTACTCCACTCTACCTCTTACACAATTCATTATATACTTTGCATGTGAACAAAACTTCATCCATCTCTCTACAAATTCTCTAGTATACATTATTACTAAGAAAAGTTAGTAATATTACTAGTATTATTTTCAAGGGTACATATTAATAAGTTACTAGTTCTTACTTATTAATATTATTTGGGTTGTTCTTGGGTGCTACTTGGAGGAGACTTTCTAATTGAAGGTTATACAAGGAGGATCATCCACATATATTTAGCTCAAGAACAAATTAGTAAGGAGAACTAATTTGTGCCCATTTTACCTTATATTCAATGTAAGGAAATTGTTTTTCCTTATACTTTGTTTTTATGCTTTCATATTAACATGCATGTTACATAGATCACATAAACATCAATTTATGAGATAAATTAATTTTATTAGAGAGTCTAATATGGATCTATGATCGTTCACCTAACAGTCCGCCTATGTGATCGACTAGTCATTCTCATATGACTCTATGGCACATGAACTTGCCATCAATCGCATCACACTCTAGTCACTTCGAGACGTCACCTCATGTAAGTAACTATGGGCAATTACAATGCTAATCCGTGTTCACTTAAACGGGGTTCAATTGTCTCTACAACCCGTTGGATGTAACAAAGTATAAGGTGAGTTAATAAAAACTCAAACGACAAATGTCGACATCACACTCGGGTAGTCAATACATATTACAACCTTGTGATGCATATTGCAAGTGTGTAAACACTTGTTGATTGCAATAGAAGTTTAACATGTTACGTGTCCATGTGTTCAAACTTCTTAATCATATTATCCTTTACATTCATGTTATCACTCATAGCATGAACCTTACCAAGTACACATCAATTTTCCCGACCTTGGTTTCGGTTCTTTATCTTGAAAGAACTTCCTTATCGATTATCGCATAACGAACGAATTTGTGGTGAATGATATAACTTGTACTGATCAAGTACTTCATCCACACACAATGCACTAGGTAAATGTTTTGTAGAGTCTTGCAACTATTTGTCAAGATGATTAGCCTAGCACTTCTCACAAGTCCTAGCATATTAGGAAAGATTAGTTTTAAGCAACTTCTCTATTCAACTAAGTATCTTTCCAAACTTCTTATTTCTCTTTTTAGCTTGTAAAGTTTAGGATTTTCATAAATCTTTACGTGTATTCGGATTTTCTATAATAAGTGCAACCTCTTGACACAGAACAGAGTATTCTGTCAAACACCGAAATCGCTCATCGAATTCTTCTCGAGAATTCATGACGTTTCTACTATGGCTTACCAATGATTCATCATGCTCTTATGCATATGATTCATAATTGGACATGTGCATGATTATTCTAATAGCGGAAACATTAGTAACTTTTAATCATGTTATCAACTATATTTAGGTTCAAGGAACGACCATGACTGCTAATGGCAATTCCATCTTCATTTAAATGAATAACCTACGTATCTCGTTGATTCGATGTGTATCTTACAATACTTATCCAACATCTCATGACGTAGTTGGATTCTTCATGGTCCATTTTCATTCAGAATTGAAAACTCAAATCTTCCTCTGTGAAGGAAGGTATTAGCTCGTCATTCTTCAATGAGTGATGAGTTATAAACTTTTACAAGATGATTGCTCCCACTAAATTTCATGTCCTCACATGAAAATTTCTAACTCCCACTCAATTCCACATGTTTTGAAATTTACTTCTTAATTGAAACATTTCAAGAATTGAAATATAAATTGCATTGCCAAGTTATTAAGATAAAACCATATATGTTCCCATCATATCCATTCAAAATACCTATTTTGAAGTGGTCTCATCTTAACCTTATTAAAAGAGATTTTAATCTCTAACTCACACATGTCATAATGATGTGTAGCAATGTCATTATTCAAATATAAATAATATCTAGAACACGTCCTTCGAAATACTCTTTCGGAAGGAGGTTTAACCATTCCATTTTCATAATGAGGTTAAGTAATGATATCTGCGTGGTTAAAACTTGGCTATTAAAGATATCGGTATATCAATCCTTGCAACCTCTAGTCATAAATCTTGTTTATTTTCTAGGATGTTACTTTGATTCATTTAGGCTCTTAAGTAAATATTAATATTGAAACTATTGGTCAAAATTTATTATAAACTAGTCAAAACTCTTGTTAAGACTTTACATTAGTCATTTTTCTTCCAAAACTTTCTTTTGGTCTCCTCGTGTAGTTATCTTGAGAAAATATTCCTTTGATTACTTCACTTGGTCTCTTTAGTCATATAGAACTATTTGAGACCATAGATCTCATCTATTGGGTATAGTATATAAATAGATATACCTTCATTCAAATCATTCTACCTTGCGTAGATCTCATTTACACAAGTACACAAATTTATCTTGCCTCGTGTGTTGTGTTCTCATTTTTCTCCCACTCTATCTTTAGAATAAATACACTATAGATTCAAAGATAGCATATGAGACACAAATAATGAATTTGAAGTATAAGGAGAACTATCTCATAGGTTGACTAATAGTTTTAGATTTCGTAAGTGTACTTGGTGATTGACATTCCTTTAAAAGAGTTCATAGACTCAAAATTACTTTGTAAATGATCATACACAAGCCTTAAGCATGTGGACATATAATGAATCCCGTCATTATATTTGTCTATTAGATCAATTTAAGTGAATAATCATATGTTTCTAAGAGCAAGCATTTAAATACGAATTTTAGAACAAAGGATAAAATGATAAAACGGGTGACTTGGGTTGCAAACCAAGCCACCATTATCCAAAATACAACCAATTATCCAAAATACCTTTCCATGTCGAACACGGAAACTTAAAGGTTCTAAAATTCAAAACATGAATAAAATAAGACAATAAAAAGCAAAGCTCCATGAAAGCTATTCCTAGCTTCTTGATCGTTTCTCATGCTTGCTTTTCTCTTCCCTTGTCTTTGCTTGGTGGAGGCCCTATTTACAATAAAAAGGGAGATACATTATCACAACTTTGTATCACAATACCATAGTTGAATTAGAAACATAAAAGAAAGGATAGTCATTTACCTACTGGAGTGATCTTTCCAGCCTTAATATCACCAAGATATTTGGAATAATTTCTTTTCCAATGTCCAACACCATTACAATAATGGCATTTATCAAGAGGACCCTTCTTGATTTTTGAAGTGCTAGCTTCATTAGTCTTAGCTTTGGTGAAAGTGGGAGCTTGTTTCTTACCCTTCCTCCCATTCTTCATGAACTTCTCCTTGCTCTTAGTGCTTATGTTAAGCACATCCTTTGGTGGGTTCACATTTAACCCCATGTCCCTCTCGGCTTGCACAAGTAACTTGTACAATTCTTCAAGAGACACATCCTTGTCTTGCATGTTAAAATTCACCCGGAATTGAACATACGCTTTGACTTTGGATAAGGAGTGTAGAATCCTATCTACAATGAGTTCTTTGGGGATTTCAACCTTTTGAATCTTCAAGGTCTCTACTAGCTCCATAAGTTTGAGCACATGAGGGTAACCTTTTGGCCCTCTTTGAAGTCGAGATCAAAGAATGCCGCGGCCGCATCATATTGGATGATCCGCGGAGTTTGTGAAAACATTGTCACAAGCTTGGAGTAAATCTCATTAGCGGTGCCCATTTTAAAGGCTCTCCTTTGGAGATCCGCCTCCATCGCAAAGATCAACACGTTTTTCATTGCGGCGGACTCCTTATGGTAAGCCTCATATGCTTCCCTAGTGGCGGCGGTCGACCTAGTAGTAGGTTCAGGTGGAGAGGCCTCGGTTAGGTAACGAAGCTTGTCGTCACCTTGGGCGGCTAATTTGAGTTGGGCATCCCAATCGGAGAAATTTGACCCATTCTTTTCAAGTTTACATCGATCCATGAAGGATCGGAGCCATGATGAATTAGCGAGAGGCGTGGCGTTTGGGTTTGGTGTAGCCATTTGTTATGAGAAAAGAAGTGGTCTACAAAACAAAATAGAAGGAGTAAAACATATGTCATTTTAAAATAATACTCGTAAAAAGATTTAAACAAGTTTTATTACATTTTTCTAGTGACTTCTACCCAACTAGATAAATGATTCCAAGACCCAAATTCATATCAAATTAGGCACGGGATAGCCGATGAAACCCTTATCAATATAACTCGGTGGATTAACGCTTAATCGATTCAACTTTTAGAGTTCTTGGTCGATAAATTTACTCTATGTTTATCTATAGCCCGGAACACATGCGACTACGGTCACGCATACTTCCGTTGAGGTCAATCCAAATTTCGAATAAATGTGTCCATGATCCAAATTCACATTAATTTGGGCACGGGATGGCCGATGAAACCCTCATCAACACGAATTCGGTGGATAGACATTTATCACCCACTTCCCCTACGTAACAAGGTTTGTACCCCGGGATGGCCGATTGCACTCCCTCGCGAAATAGGTTTTCATGGTTTCTACTATTTGGTAAGGCTATGTCTCAATTATTTATTTTTAGCGAGAGGTCATGTCAATTTATTATCTATCACGTTTTAAGTGAACTAAAGCGGTGAACTACGATAATTTTAATTGACACGGTCGATAAACTCGATGAAAGATGATGCATGTTTTAGTTATGGCGATTTAGCGATGCATGCGACATATAAATAAAATGCAAAGCATAAAAATAAATCCTAGTATGGCCTTCCTAAAATAGAAAATCTAATTAACTATTACATATTCGGAAACCAACTCCATTGGTCCCTTAAACTTCGGTTGTGGCACGCATCTCGAGGTAACACCGTCTTTATGTATCGCCATCTTGAAGAAATCCGTCTTTGGGAACTCCGAAATAAATAAAATTACATAACAAATTACATAATTTCCTATTATACATTTGTAACTAAAATAAAATAAATCTATTAAATTACAAAACGGTGATACGAGATCACAATAAATTACAACCGAATCGATATTCCCATACATTTCGGGTAATACCAATTAAAAACTAAGGCCATAATAAGTAAAAATTACATAAATAAAATTATGACAATCATAATGAAAATGCAGAATTATAATATGTATGAACATGCCCAATTTTATGCTAAATCGCCTTTAAATAGCCAATATCGTATATTACTCGGTTTTTATGGATTTGCGTGATTCAACATTTTATAATCACAAAAATTACATAAATTCATATTTATGCATAAGTTAATTACCCTAACCTCTTAGGACTCAAAATTTAGTCTTCACTAATTATTTGACCATAATTAACTCATATTTCTAAAATTTGTTCATTAATGGACCTAAAATTATAAAAATAAGCTATAAACTTCAAATAAATCACAAAATTTCAAATAAATCACAAAATTTGAAATTTAAACTCATGAACATTCTGAAAAAATACCATGACACTCATAATGTTCAAAAACTTAGGTTAAAAATTTCGAAATTTATCCGGAAAAACAATGTTGCGGTTTATCGGTTTTAACAAAAAAAAAATCATAAAACATGAGAAAAATTATATTCATCAACTTTTCAATTTTAGATCTGAAAACGATAATAAAATGCAACATGTGATGTTTTTCCTTATTCATAGAGTATGTTTTATTAATATTTCACTAATTAAGTCACTATTTATGCTATTTTTCTTCAAAAAATCATAAATCATGCATAAACACTTTAATATAGACTATTATTTTACACACATCTTGTAAATTAGCATGTGACAACATACTAAATTTCTATGACCAGATTCGAAATTTATCTCATATTAACCTATTTTTCATCTAAATCCGATTTTAATAATGAAAAATCCATTTTTCGAGCATAAGAAGTCCAAAAATTATGAAAATTTACAGGTCATCTCAAAATAATATATGTGACAACATATCCAAAAATCACTGGAAAATTCGAAGTTTAGCTAATTTTAGTCCGAAAATGACATTTTATTCATAAAATCATATTTTAATGCCATTATTATATAATATGAACAATAAAAACCCATAAATTAACCAAAATATCCTAAAAACATTTTAGGACCCGAAATTTTAACATGCATAATGATTTTCGTGATATATCATAATAACACAAATTTAACAAGTTTTATATGTTAATCGTATAACTCGGAAAAACTTTTAACCGATTTGCATGCAAACAACCAAGGCTCTTGATACCGATTGAAGGCAAAGTAGATCTATATACTAAACATATGCATATATGTTTTATGTAAATTTAATCATAAAATTAATTGGTGATCTTATGCATGCAAACTATAAACAATATAAAGAAGAAATCTTTATCTTACATGGGAATTTCGGTTTATAAGGGTACAAGAGAGATCTCCTTCTCTCTTGTTCTTGTGCTTTCCTCAATGGATGAACAAAGATCCAAGTATAGGATCTCTCCCAAAGTTTAATACCCAAAGCACACTCTTAATAAAATTAATATTATGAGTACTAGTACAATATTAATTTAGCATAAAAATGACCCAAAATAAATTGGTTTTTGTTTCCTAAAAGCCGGTTTAAGAGAGGAGAAAAGGAAGTTTTTATCTTTCTAAAAATTATTAATTTTTGATGAATGAATAAATTTTCTAATGCACTAAACTATAATGTAGTGCAAGTGATAAAATATAAGGCAAAACCCTTGGTTTGGCTCCTATGAAAAACCGGGTAAGGGAAGAGGAGGCAAGAAAAGTGAGCCAATGCATGCAAGAGTTTGTCTTCATAATGACAACTAGGTTGCATGGCTAGTCTATTAGGGAAAATGATTGTGTTCTCCACTAATATAATCAACACAATATTAGCTTAATCCTCCTCTTAATTTCGGCACTTTCATAAAATGGAATCCATTTTATTTTTGTCAATTTGTCAATATGTCACATGTCATATGTCACATAAAATTGTTATGTATTTTTAACATATTAAAAATCAACGTATTAATAAAAATACGTCATATACAAAAATTGACCTAGTAATTCATAATTACTTTTACCAAAATATTTTACCAATTATAAAGTACAACAATTTGTATTTATAATAATTCATTTAATTTTAATTGTTTCTTTAAACAATAATTTCATCTGAGTAATGAAACAATTCGATTACTCAGACCGTATCTCATTTAATCAAATTTCAATGAGACACGTAAATATTACTTCCAAAATCGTCCGTCAATTTTAAATAATTTAATTGACTCGTAACGTTATACGATCAATTATTTGATCAATTAAGAGTGTTGCCCTTTAGGTATGACCTAGGGGATCAACTGATCACCACCGTCACACGACAGTAATATCAAATTCTAGTCAGCCAATCATTACCGATATGTGTGGACCAGTTGACAGTAAAATACTACTTCCCAATTGTATTCTTTATAATGAGACTTAAACATGTGATCATCATGATCAACAGTTGTGATCGCATTATTGTTGGAGGACACATATTCCAACAATTCTTATCCGCTCGGCTTCCCCTCTTCTTCTATAAAATCACTCCCTTTCTCCCTCATTTCTTCACCTTATCTAACCCTAAAACACTCATCTTCATTCTCAAAAACACTCCCCTCACATCAAAAGCCAACAAAAACCCCATTTCCTCAACTTCAAGATGATGAACCTCAAGGGCAAGGCTAAGAAGTTTGTTGAATCTGCCGGAAGGAAACGCAAGGGATCATCCTCTTCAACCCCGCGAGAGGTAGTGCCACCAAGGAACTTCCGTCCCATCATAAGAGGAGGAATAGAGCAACTTGAGTACTACCCAGAGGTACTTTTCGAATCCGATGCCCACCGCAAGAACTTTGTCAAATTTCTAGGTAAGAACTATGAACCCACTCAATTCATAGATACTAAGGTGTTGGAAGTCCTTGGGATAAGGTACCACACCGAGATGTTCTTTGATGGCTTAAGGATTGGAAAACTTTTCCATGCCCATGAGGAGACGTACCTTAGTCTCACCCTGGAATTTTTGAGTAGCCTTCGTATCATCACGAATACTCGAACCAATGTGGGCATGAAGTTTAGGTTGTGCAACCTAGACCATAGCCTTACACTTGATCAATTTGCCCACATTTTCGGTCTTGTTGTGCCCACCAACTATACCGAAAAACCTGCTTATTTCGATGTGGACCTACTTTGGAAGGCTATTTCCGGGAGAGATTTTACCGGTTTAAAGCAATGCTATACCTTCGCCATCCAACATCCGGTGATTCGGATCACCGAGCGCTTTGTGGCCGGTACCATCAATGGGAGGTACGAACAAGATAGGTGTACTCTCATTGATTTAACATTTCTTGAGTCCTATTTAAATGTTCGGGGGACGAGGCGCTATAACTTCAACACCCCACTTGAGATACTTACAAGGTTTCATGATTTTGCTCAAGGGACCACCCAACTCAAGACCTTCGTAATGGGAGGTCTAGTTACTATTTTGGGCAACTACCTTTGCCCCGGGTTCAACTCCCAAGGGATTTATGCTCCTCTTGAGGGGAGTACTTTGATTAATGAACACACCGTCTTCACCCACCATCGGTGGTGTAACTACACTCAAGAAGGGAGTGTAGAATGGCTCACAAAAGGGTGCACCTCCATCATCCTTTCGGATTGGAATATACCGGGCACCGACCCAAGATTGAGCCCATATTCGCCTGCGCCAAGCTACCTCCTTGATATCCAAATCCTCGACAATCCTCCTCAAAGAGAAGAGGCACCCCGCCAACAACAAGTACCTCGTGGGGTACCATCAAAGTCTACTCGCCCACCTTCCTATGTGCCTATCCCACCATACCCTACCCCTTATACCGAATTCCGACCGGAAATTCCCAATACCCCGGGTATTAATGATTTGATGAAACTCATGAATAGAGTGGACCTTGGGGTACATGAAGGGAGGGTCGACAACTACTTGGCCCTTTATCCCCAATACTATAACATGGCTCAACAATGGTATATTGACCCTAATGGTCCTAAGCCCTCTTGGGCCCAACCACAACATTTGTTCCCTAATCAAGGGGACCAAGTTTGGAATCTCGGTGGTAGAGGGTACTCGGGCCAAGGAGGAGGGTATGACCAAGGAGGGTACTGGGGCCAAGAAGGAGGGTATGACCAAGGCGGGAGTTCTCACCGGTATGGCTACCCCCAAGATGAGGATGATGACGAGTGAAAGAGGCCTACCTCATCACCTCTATTTGTTTGATACCCTTCCGTCTCTCTCTCTCTCTCTCTCTCTCTCTCTCTCTCTCTCTCTCTCTCTCTCTTTTGTATATGCATTGTATTTAGTGTAGCTTTCGCATGCATTTGTAACATCTTGCATTTGTATTAGTTAGTTCATTTACTATAGTTGCATTGTAATATATATCACATGATTCATGTAGTTAGTTCCATATAGACTAAAATTCATGCATAGTTACTAATGGCCAAACCTATTCATTTCTACACTAGAAATAGTGTTTAAATCGGTTTGGGGAGGTTTGATCATAGGTGACCATAGTCTACTAGAAAACATGCATCATATAGTATAGATTAGATTGCATTCATTTGTTATATATGTCATATAGAATTGCATTTAGTTAGAGAATGCATTCATTCATATCATATCATTGCATTTGTACTTCAATTTCCATAAAATCAAAAATCCAAAAACATGTTTTCCTTTTTATTCCTACTCCTACATGTACATTGAGGACAATGTCCAAAATAAAGTGGGGGATGGGAATTTATTTTCCAAAAATGCATAAAAATTGAAATTTTTTGAAAAATCACAAAAATATGTCTTTTTGTTTCATAAACATAAAAACCATAAAAAAATTGAAAAATTGAAAGCCCAAAAACATGTTCATTTCCTTTGTAGTGTAGTTTTGTATATATTGTTGTATATATTGTATTTGTTCTATCCTTGTTCATATTGATTGACTACGCCACATCCGAGACATAAGGATATTGAAGACCGCATGGTATGATCTTTCCAATCTCCTTTTTCCTCTTTATGTTAATGACTATGTGGCTTTATTTTGATTGATGCGGTATAACAATGTGAATTTAGGACTTGCATTTAGTTTATATGGCATATTAGTTGGTAGAATCATTTGCATTAGGATGTATATATGTTAGTTGCATCATGGCATGTAGTTTGCATGTTAGAAAATTTTTGCGAAACCGTCTACTTGGGAAGCTTGACAAGTGTATATAGGCCCTAGTAGATGCTTTTTCTTCTTAAGACTTTGCTTGTTAGAATACTTGTAAAACACCCTAGGATGTGTCATGCTAGTATCCTTTGACCCATGGATTAAGGCCTAGTCAAGAGTACCTTGTGGTGTGATAACTCCTTGGCTACCGTTTATTCCAAGGTGACCCTTGAAACCATGCATCCATCCATCATCCATGTTCTACCACATTTTTGTCATCAAAGGGAATGGGCACAAAAAGAAATCAATTTGAGTTCAATGAAACGAAAAGAAAAGAAAAAGTTTGCAAATTGCATCAAAAGAAAAAAGGAGTAACAAAAATGAAAACTCCTATGCTTCAAATATAAGGCACCCTCAATACATATGGGGTGACTTTGAAAATGTTCAAGAAAAAAATGCAAAAGTTGAAAAGTTGTCAAGTATTGAAATGCCAAAAATCAAAAGAAATGGCAAAAAGGAAGTGTTCTCAAATGTCAAATGCCACAAGAAATTGGGGGGAAAACAACAAACAAACAAACTCCCAAATGAAACTCAAATAATACCGATCCCTTTATCCATCGTATCCATTTTTGTGCATGGTAGAGATGGGACGACCCTTCTTCATGTCTAGGCAAGAAGGGGAATTCCGCGATCCTCCAGTGTTTCTAACACCATATGGAGCCTATTCTTGACAAAAGCATTTAACGATTGAGAACAAAGGTACCCTAGCTTGACACAACTTGGAGGTGATTTATTGGTATCCTTCTAGGCTTAGTAGTTTGAATAAATTGCATCTATGAAGGAGTGTGTACCCTTGAATTACTTCCCTTGTAGAAAATTTCCGCCACTTAGATGAGGAAAGTGGCTATTCTTTTGTATATGCATCCATTACTTGATTTTGTGTGCTTAATGTTTGGATGTGTCGCCATTTTGGCAAGACCCACCTTGGCTTGCAAGAAGGCATCCTACCTCATGGTTGTCTTGTTGTGAGTTGAAGGGGCGGAGTGAGACCCGCTAATTGTCTCACATCGGCTATATTATTAGGATAGTTTAAATAAAGGTCTAGTTTTTGTCACCTCTTTACTTGGGACGAGTAAAGGTTCGGTTTGGGGATATTTGATGTGAACATTATTTACACACATTTTGTGGGGTAATATCCGTATAATACCCTTAAATTATAGGATTATAACGCAAATTTGAAACGTGATTTATAGTCATAAAACGAAAAGCATAAGGAAACGATAAAGATCAAGGAATAACCTTCGGTCCTAGTGCAATAAGGCAATGAGAGATCAAAGTAGACCTCCTCCTAAATGATGCACCCAAGATTGTCCGAGAAATGCCCTTGTGCTAGAATGAATCCTCTAATTGCCTTGCAATATCGAGAGGATTGTTTTGTGAGTTTTGGTTGGATGAGAGATCCGAATTTTTGAGAGGCACTTTCTCAAAAACCCTAGAATTTTTACAAATGAAATGATTAGGTTAGAAGGGAGGAGAAACTCTCCCTTTTGTTCCCTCTCATTCGGCAAAACCGAAACCCACAAGGGGAAGTGGGCTTCCACTTCCTCTTGGTTTTAACTCGTGGTCCGGTTCGTTAAATTCTAAATGTATATGACGCGGTTTCATTATAAACTGTCATCGGTTATCGGATATTAAAGCATCAACTAATAATACGGATTAGTTGAATTATTAATACATGTCCGACAAAGACAATATTGTATAATTATATTCAATATACATTTAATTAAATATAAAACGCTTATATTCAATTTACGAATTAACTGCTTAATTCGCCTTAGCCATTATTATTTAATCCGTATTAAATAAAATATCTCAACATCACATTTTGACTTATTATTAGTCAAATAACTCGGACTAACTGGTTAGTCAATTTTGGCATCTACATGACTGTATTTTCATACCGTCACATCTCTCAAACGTATCCTATAGGTGTGACTTTTAGGGACCAATTGATCACCGCCATCTATATGACAATAACGTCAAACTTATCTAGCAAGCCAACCGTTATTGATAAACGTGGATCAACTGATAATAATACCAAAAGTATGCCCTTTGATCCTTTTAGAGATTTATAAGTCCTTGCACTAATCGTTAAGGACACCAGCCCAACAAGCTCCCACTTGTCCGTACAAGTGTATGTGCAATGACGTTATCCGCACTAACCGGAGGACACAAGCTCCAACAAACTCCCACTTGTCCGTACAAGTGTATGTGCGATAACCGATTCTCATATTCATTTAAAATTTCTCCCACTCAATGTAAAACAATTTGCAGATCTGGATCCGCAAAGGTCGTATTTTACAATCGATCAGTATCTAGAGTGGTTTCCCCGACTAGAGAGTAACTTAACCGATAAAACGAATCCGTATCCGAGCATGGCCATGCATTTCGATTCTGACTCCTCGAGTGGCCCTGAGAAATATCGAGTACCCGATAAAGGCTGAATATTTCCTTCAACTCGAACTCCTTCCGATCTAAGCACAGCATGAAATGACCCAGAAAAAATCTACTTGGCCCCCTGTTACGGATGACCGTGAGAAAGAAACCAAAGTCACCCAAAATCTGCCTTAGTCTCAAGAGACAGTCGATAGTCAAAAGAATCGACTCTTAGGATCACCATGGAAGTCCTATCCACGACCGGGCACCGAATGTTATAAAACATTTAGGACTCCACGTCGATGTCACAATTGTGTCCTACGAGATATCCGTATAAATCGCCTCTGTGATTGGTCACCAACTTTGTTGACTTATGGTTAGTTGAACCCACCATCAACCAACGTCACAAAATAATTACCTTGAGTTATCAGCTCACGTGGGCAATTAAGGACCAAAAATATAATGTTTGTTCAGTTCACTTTGTGGTGTTCAAAATTTGTCGTACAAATCCACATGAAAAACAAAATATATAAATATCAAAACGATGATGTCGTATAGAGTACAAAAGGGAATGAATCTAATCTATAAAAGAGTACTACAACTTAGGAACACGTTTAATTCCCATGGAATTAACGTGCCCTTCGTGCTTATCTTGTCGTAATGGTTTAGTGAGAGGATCTGCTATGTTATCATCTGTAGCAATCTTTTCTATCACTACTTCCTTTTGCTCCACGTAATCTCGGATTAGATGAGCTTTCCGTTGTACATGTCTAGACTTGTTGCTAGACTTTGGCTCCTTAGCTTGGAAGATGGCACCACTATTGTCGCAATAGATGGTGATCGGGTCATTCGAACTAGGCACTACAGATAGCCCATGTAAGAATTGACGCATCCATATCGCTTCCTTTGTAGCTTCATACGCGGCATAGTACTCGGACTCGGTCGTAGAATCTGCTGAATCGTTTTTGCTTGGAACTCTTCCAGTGATCAGCGCCATTAAGAGTAAAAACGAATCCAGACCGAGATTTCGAGTCATCTCGATCCGTTTGGAAGCTAGCATCTCAAGAACTTAGGTTGCGCATAGCTTTTTAGGGCCTCCATAAGTCAATGCCCAATCTTTAGTCCTCCGTAGGTACTTAAGAATGTTCTTGATAGCCAGCCAATGTGATTCACCTGGATGCTGTTGGAATCGACTTGTCATACTCAATGCATATGCCACGTCAGGACGTGTGCATATCATGGCATACATAATTGATCCTATAGCCGAAGCATAAGGGATCCGTGCCATGCGCTCTTTCTCTTCCGGTGTCTCTGGTGCCTGAGACTTGCTCAAATGCACCCCTGGAGCCATAGGAAGGAACCCCTTCTTGGAGTTAGTCATGCTGAATCTCTCTAGCACTTTGTCTATGTAAGACTCCTGACTGAGAGATAGCATCCGACGTGATCTATCTCGATAGATACGGATGCCTAGAATTCTTTGTGCCTCTCCCAGATCTTTCATCTGGAAATGGTTTTTCAACCATACTTTCACCGAAGTTAAGAGAGGTATGTCATTCCCAATCAGGAGTATGTCGTCAACATACAATATTAGGAAGACAATCTTGCTCCCACTCGACTTGATATATAGACAGGGTTCCTCGACCGATCGAGTGAATCCATTTTCTTTTATCACTTGGTCGAAGCAATGATTCCAACTCCTTGATGCTTGCTTAAGTCCATAAATGGAACGCTTAAGCTTGCACACTTTCTTAGGATGTTCTGGATCGATGAAACCTTCGGGTTGTACCATGTACAACTCTTCCTCCAAAAAGCCGTTTAAGAAGGCGGTTTTCACATCCATTTGCCAAATTTCATAGTCATGAAAAGCGGCAATCGCTAAGATAATCCGAATGGAACGCAAAGATAACTACGGGTGCAAAAATCTCATCGTAGTGCAAACCTGGCACTTGGGTGAAACCTTTAGCAACTAGTCGTGCTTTGTAGATATCTTGTTGACCTTCCACAGAATGCTTTATCTTGTAAAGCCATTTGCATTGAAGGGGACGAACCTTAGCAGGTAAGTCAACAAGATCCCACACGTTGTTCTCATACATGGAGTCCATCTCGGATCGCATGGCCTCAAGCCATAGCTTTGAGTCGGAACTAGTCATGGCACCTTTATAGGTTGCGGGTTCACTACTCGTTAAGAGTAGAACGTCATCTATGTCATGTTCCTCGACCATACCAATGTATCTGTCTGGAGGAATAGAGACTCTTCCCGACCTCCTAGGTTCCTCAGGAATATTCACCGTAGCCGGGATTGAAGGAATTGATTCCTCCAATGGTTGCTCGGTATTTGGTTCTGGAACCTCCGACAGGTCGAAGGTTCTATCACTCTTTGCATTCTCGAGAAATTCCTTCTCTAAGAATGTCGCACTAGCCGCAACAAAAACACGTTGTTCGGTTGGCGAATAGAAGTAATGACCAAGGGTTCCTTTAGGATAACCTATAAAGTATGTCTTGACCGATCGCGGGCCGAGCTTATCCTCGTGTCTCCACTTGACATAAGCCTCGCAGCCCCAAACCCGTATAAAGGACAAGTTAGGGACCGTTCCCTTCCATAGTTTATATGGAGTCTTGTCAACAGCTTTAGACGGACTTCGGTTAAGTATTAGAGCGGCTGACAAAAGAGCATATCCCCATAATGAATCAGGTAAAACCGTGTGACTCATCATGGATCGAACCATATCAAGTAAAGTTCGATTTCTCCGTTCGGACACACCATTCAATTGAGGTGTTCCAGGTGGAGTTAACTGTAAGGCAATCCCACAGTCTTTAAGGTGTTGATCAAACTCGTGAGAAAGATACTCGCCACCACGATCTGAACGTAGTGTTTTAATCTTTCTACCCAATAGGTTCTGTACCCTATTCTGGTATTCCTTGAATTTCTCAAAGGATTCACTTTTGTGCTTCATTAAGTAGACATAGCCATATCTACTTAAATCGTCCGTGAAAGTGATGAAATACCTATAGCCTTCTCGTGCGGTGATTGACATAGGACCACATACATCCGTGTGTATGAGTCCTAATAGGTCGCAGCCGCGCATTCCAACACCTTTGAAGGAAATCCGAGTCATCTTACCGATGAGACATGATTCACACGTGCCATATGATTGAAAATCAAAGGCCGAGATAGCTCCATTTTTGATGAGCTGTTTTACGCGTTTCTCATTAATGTGTCCCATACGGCAGTGCCATAGATACGTTTGATCTTTGTCACCAACCTTTAACCTTTTATTCATTACGTGTAATATTTCGGTGGTCCGATCTAAAACATAAATTCCGTTCATGGAGACGCCTTGTCAGAAATCATATCGTGTAATGAGAAAATGCAAGTATTATTTTCTATTACAAATGAAAAACCAAGTTTATCAAGTGCGAAACCGAAATAATGTTTTTCGAAAGACTAGGTACATAATAGCAGTCATATAATGACAACTCAAATCCGCTAGGAAGGTGGATCACATATGTCCCCTTTGAGATGGCAGCCACTCTTGCTCCATTCCCGACACGCAGTCCACCTCACCCTTTACGAGGGGTTCGATGTTTCGGAGCCCTGCACATGATTACACTGATGAGAACCACAACCAGTATCAAGTACCCAAGTTCTGAACTTGCGTGGTTAATCTCAATCATATGAATAAAAGTAGAAGAGAGAGAAGACATACCAACAGGTTTAACACGACCTGCCTTAAGTCCTCATGATAAACAGGACATGTACGCCTCCAATGCCCAGTCTTGTGGCAATGATGGCACTCCATGTTTTCATTCTTGCTCTTTGTCGCGCCTGATGAGGTGCTCGACTCACCAGGCCCACTCTTACCTGAACCTGACTTCTTGAACTTCGGTTTACCTACTGCTAGGTTTGCCTGAGCTTTGACTTACCTTTCCCTTTGTTTGACACAACGAGAACATCCTATTTCAAGCTCCCACTGAACTTCATGTCCTTCTCGGTCTGTACGAGAAGGGAGTGCGATTCATGTGGGGTTTTCTTCAAATCATTCATATAGTAATTCGCTCTAAATTGCGAAAAACCATCGTGGAGTGAATGAAGCATGCGGTCGATAACAATGTTCTCGCTGATGTTACAATTAAAGGTCTCCAGCTTCTCGACATTCTCAATCATGCTGAGAATGTGTGGGCTAACTGGTTGGCCCTTCTGGAGTCTCGCATCAAAGAAGCGAGTGGTATGCTCATAGGTCACGATTCTCGGTGCTTTCGAGAATTCCTTGGTGAGCGTGGTGAAAATCTTGTTTGCACCATGGGCTATGAAGCGTTTCTGCAAATTGGATTCCATTGCAAAAATGAGTACGTTTTTAATCGCACCCGCTTCCATACAGAAATCATTAAACTTGGTGATTTCAGCAGCTCTAGCCGTGGGACCTGGGTTTGCCGGGAGGGGCTCCAATAGATATTTGAGCTTCCCATCGGCGGCGGCATTCCGTAATGCCGCCTCCCAATCCGCGAAGTTTGATCCATCATTCTTCGATCCGAGTGGACTGATTCATCCGATTCATGAAGATCCGGCCGGACTCACGGTCCAATGTGGCACTTGGCATTGGGTTATCAGTAGAACCAGCCATTTGTTATTAGCAGTTTTAAAAGTTCGCGATCTACACTGAAAAAGAAAGAAAAACAAAAACGAAATAAGCAACTCATCGAGGTGATTTAAGTCTATTAAAATCCATTTTAATCGTGTAGACTCATTGCACTTGCATAATTGATCTCCCTCAAGAATGATACAAGTGATCCCAAGACTCAATTTCTGCAAATTGATAAGCCAACTGTTTAGCTAATTCTTCCGTAAGAACTCTTGGTCGATAGATTTCCGTAAATCCTATCTATGGTCCACCATAATCACAGGATCGTACGAGTGACCATAGTGTTGAGATAAAATAAGTCAATCAGTTCCAACTTACCCGACGTAGAAGGGGTCATATTATGCCTACCGACGAAGAAGGGACTCATTGGAGTTTGACCTATAAAGACCGTTCTCAATTTTGGTTTATACGAGGAAGATCCCATCAACTTAATTATGATTCATTTTAAGTGAACGAATAACTAGCGTCTGCGTGAATGAATCAATTTAGGTGATGGCTTAGCATGATCGTGTGACATGAGAATGTCAAAAGAAAACTAACTCGTGACCTCTATATGTGTCAGTTTTCATGCAATAATTAGGTGGTTTGGTTTTCAGGCGGAATATGATGCATATTATCGTTAAAAAAAATAAAAGAATGCAATACGTAAATAAAAATTCCTAGTGTGGCCTATCCTAATAAAAAGAACATAAAACAACTTTGGAATCCACCGTTGGACCCGAGAAGCTTGTCTTGATGTTCCATCTTGATCCATGTAGCGGGAGTGAGCATCCGGTCTCCATCTTTGGTCTTCTCAAAAATTACAATTTAAAATTTACAAATATAAACCTATTTACATTCTAAATAAAAACTGTAATTAAAAGAAATAAAAATGGAGATACGAGATCTCAAAATACAACCAAGACCGTGTTCCATCATTACGGTAACACGTTCTACTAAGGCCACACTAAGTTACAACCGATTGCAAAATAAATAAATACGTAATTAAAAGCATTCAAAATAAATAAGAACGATAAATAAAATGCATCAACTAAATTAAATTTATTCGTGACATAATTCCGTAATTATGTTAAATTTATCCAAACCACCAAAGATAATTAAAATTATATGACAAAACCGCTTTAGTCAAGTTAATTTTAATCCGAGATAATCCGTTACTATAAATCGTTTTAAAGTAACTTAATTTTATGTGGGTGAACCGTTTCACTAACAAGCGAGAGCATAAAAACCGTTTTATGCAACAAAAAGGGCCGAAAAAAAAAAAACAGAAAAATAAATTTTTTTTTCTTCACTGGACGTGAACAAAGTGAACAGTACCAAAAATTTTTTTTTTTTTTTTTTTAAATTGTTGCTAAAACCGTGAGCAACAATTGGAAGGAAAAACGGCTCAATCATTTTGAGATCAACAAGTGATCAAACAACAAAACGATTTGTAAAAACTCAATTGCAATTTAATCTAATCCGGATTAAAACAAAATTACAATTGACATGATCTTCACATATTGTTGTAATTATCGTTTAAAACAACAATTCGCAAAGAACAAATCGGAAACAAAACAAAACAAAAGATCGTCTGATCTAGCAATAACCATGAGGCACGCTAATCAAGGCAAAAAAAATTGAAAACAGGCCGTAAAAACAGAAAAGCCACACGGTTTTCAAAAAAAACGTGACAAAAAAATTTGGTGCCGCACGAAATGTTATGCAATCATTTTGATAGATCTTTAACATGTTGCGATGAATATCGATTACAAAACAATATGCAAAGATCAAAATGAAAACAAGACGAACAACAACCAATACCGTGTAAACATGACACGGTTCCCAAGGCACAAAACAAAAAAAAACGCAGCAATAAAAAAAAATTGCCGAGAACAAAAGAAATGTGCCGAGATGATTTTTAACCAAAAATTTATCGATTCAAAAATCGTTTGATGAAAATCACATATAAAAATTTACGTGGCCTCGCTCTGATACCACTTGTGGGGTAATATCCGTATAATACCCTTAAATTATAGGATTATAACGCAAATTTGAAACGTGATTTATAGTCATAAAACGAAAAGCATAAGGAAACGATAAAGATCAAGGAATAACCTTCGGTCCTAGTGCAATAAGGCAATGAGAGATCAAAGTAGACCTCCTCCTAAATGATGCACCCAAGATTGTCCGAGAAATGCCCTTGTGCTAGAATGAATCCTCTAATTGCCTTGCAATATCGAGAGGATTGTTTTGTGAGTTTTGGTTGGATGAGAGATCCGAATTTTTGAGAGGCACTTTCTCAAAAACCCTAGAATTTTTACAAATGAAATGATTAGGTTAGAAGGGAGGAGAAACTCTCCCTTTTGTTCCCTCTCATTCGGCAAAACCGAAACCCACAAGGGGAAGTGGGCTTCCACTTCCTCTTGGTTTTAACTCGTGGTCCGGTTCGTTAAATTCTAAATGTATATGACGCGGTTTCATTATAAACTGTCATCGGTTATCGGATATTAAAGCATCAACTAATAATACGGATTAGTTGAATTATTAATACATGTCCGACAAAGACAATATTGTATAATTATATTCAATATACATTTAATTAAATATAAAACGCTTATATTCAATTTACGAATTAATCATGATTCGCCTTAGCCATTATTATTTAATCCGTATTAAATAAAATATCTCAACATCACATTTTGACTTATTATTAGTCAAATAACTCGGACTAATCAAGGTTAGTCAATTTTGGCATCTACATGATTGTATTTTCATACCGTCACATCTCTCAAACGTATCCTATAGGTGTGACTTTTAGGGACCAGTTGATCACCGCCATCTGTATGACAATAACGTCAAACTTATCTAGCAAGCCAACCGTTATTGATAAACGTGGATCAACTGATAATAATACCAAAAGTATGCCCTTTGATCCTTTTAGAGATTTATAAGTCCTTGCACTAACTGTTAAGGACACCAGCCCCAACACATTTAGTCCCCTAATTGAGCCTATTTTGCATACTATTATAACATTCCATAGCCATTTTATCCGTCAAATGCTTTCTATTTTGCTTTCCTAGCGCATTTCGTATGTTTTGTAGGAAAGAAGATAATAAGGCGGAAATTCCCGTTTTTTGTGCATGTTTGGAAGCTTATTGTTGACATTAGATGGACTAGTATGACGAGTAAGCGAGAACTAAAGACCAATCCTACAAGAATAAAAAGAAAGTGAAGAAAAGGATTCTGAAGCAGAACCCGAGCGGCCAAACAGGCAAGACGCCCGTCCAGAATGACAATCCGAGCGTCCAAGCATGAAAGACGGTCGGATTCCTCTACAACAATCCGAGCCGATTTGCAGAAAGATGCCCGTGCACCCCCTCAAGGATCCGAGCGTCTTCCCTTCCTGGACGGACGGACCGCAACGTCTTCAGCAGAGATGCCCATCCCTCAAAAAGACTAGCATTTCCCTGCTTAAAACTCAAGAATGTAATTACTAATTTAGCCTTAGTTAACCTAATGAAGCTCTACTATATATACCCCATTTGTAAATAATCATAGTATGGAGTTTTATATTAGATTAAGCCTCCACATTAGAAATTCCTTTTAGATTCAATTAGGAGTAGATTAGAATAGATTACTCTTTAATCTTTCCACAAATCTCACATTGATCTCTCCTTAATTGTTATTCAAGTTTGTCACTTTTGGGGATTTGAAGATTATTGGGTTATTATTGGAGGATTGACAACCCTTCATCAATCAATCAAGTTTCTTCTTTTATTCTTTGCATTATTATTTTGGAATCCCCATAGGTATAATTCTCTCAATCCTTGTTTTAATTATTGTTAATTTTTCTTACTTATTCATCATGTTTTACCTTGTTAATATGATTGACAACCTTGTTAGCTTGTTAAACTTGATAATGAGTGAGTAGTCTCTTAGCTAGGATTAGTGGGTAATTAAGGGAAACCAACATGGGGTTAGTCATGCTTAATCTAATATGTTCACATAATTAATTTGCTTGCTTGTTGTGATGTCAACTTTATACACATGTTATGTTTGATGAAATGCTAAGCCTATGAATCCTTGCATTTTTACCCATCTCTTATCTACTCAACTTGACTTGTAAGATATAAACCAACTCGAGTGTTGTTAGACCATGCATAGAAGTTGAATAGGAGGAAAGTAAGTCGACTTGTAGGTGTTGTACAATCTAATTGATTCGGCTCCGAGACCCAACTATTCCTATGAACCGTAAGACATAAACCAACTCGGTTCCTCCACAACATTAATTGCTTGCAACTTTGTAAACATGTTTGTATGATCAACACCATGAATCCCCTATGACCCCATGATATCCTAGTCCTCTTTAATACTTGTTTACACCTTTATTTGCTTTATTGTTTGTTTACTTTATTGCTTTCATTAGTCTAGAACACAACTACAAACCCAAACAAATTGCGACACTAGCATAAATTGAGATAGATAGACTTAAAACCCAAAGCACACCGTCCCATGGATCGACCTCGACTTACCGCTAACTAGTCGTTTGTTGAGTATTATAAATGTGTTTTATTGGGAGACCCGACGACATCACTTCACATCAAGTCTGCAGTTGGCTTGGAAATGCGGGTCTGAATGAAGAATAATCGTCAAACGGACCAAAAAAGATATAACGGCATCGGGGAAGAGGCGCACAAAAGATGGGCCCACAAATAACTAACTCATAACGAATTTTTGAAAACTCGTATAGAGGGAAGCTCAGGAAGAGGCGCAGCAAGAGATGCGTCTCTTGGAAGAGGCGCAGCGCCTGCTGCGTCTGTTCCTGAGTGTGTCTTTTCTGCGTAAAAACGCGATAAACAGAGGGACTCAATTCATTTGTTCGAAACACAAATTAACAATTTCTCTCTCAAATCTTAACCATTTCCGCCAAAATTTGATCCAAAAGATTGCATTCATCATGACTAATCGAGGTATGTATATCATCCTTGCATTAATCTTCAATAATGGATGAATTTGATTGACAAAATTTAGGGTTTTCAACCCTAAAATGTCTAAAATTTGGGGCTTTTCCCCCAAATGATCTTGCCTTGCAAAATTGATCTTGTAAATGGCTAATTGGTAGTATAAGGATCATAACCATGTATTTGTTTCGAATTTTCGTTGAGTTTTGAGCATTTGAGCGAAATTGAGACGGTTTCACAGCTAAACCGTAAATTGCTTCGAAAATGGCCTTAGGATTGCCCATTTGCGATGAAACTTGATATTTGGGATCCTTGAATGATGGGTAAACTTCCTATCATCTCGGAATTTTGGTTTGTGACAGCTTTTTCAGGACACTTTTCTAGGGAATAATCGCCGTTAAAACGAAATGCTTTCGAAATTTCGACTCGAACCCATGACTAGGCTTCAAATTAGGCTTGACTTGACCCTAACTACCATATGAGTGATTGGGTTTGTGAGAAAATAGCCAAAGATGGCGAGAAAAGAGCAATTTCAGGGCTTCCGAAGGCTCGAAAGTCCCCTAATCCAGGCTTGTCGTCACGTGACGTGGCCTAAAATTACTTTAACGTTGCAGGTGATGAGGCTTCTACTTCGGGGAGAGTTCCCATGGAGATAGACACTGCTGTTGACCCTTCTCGTGTTATCGAGGAGGCTTTGGAGGAGGCTTTCACCGCCGCAGTGATGGCTTCTAGTGACGAGGTCCACGAGGAGGAGGTTGTTGAGGAGGAGGAGGAGGCCCCGAGGTGGGCCAACGTGGGACGAGGAGGTCGTCATCTGAGGGGAGCACCCGCGTGGGCTGAGACTTGGGACAACAGGTACTTGCTTTGGGCTGCGGAGGGTCACCTGTCCTACAGGACGGTGAAGAGCTTGGTAATCTTAAATTCATCCCTCATCATTCATCTTCCTTCATGTCACTTGATCATATCTTTCCCAATTTTCATTCAAAACTAAAGATAACTTTTGTTTCAAATCACAATAGGAGGCCGGAAACATCATGTCGTTCTCGGGTTACACGATAGCGATGAAGTGCTATGAGAGGCTGTCGGCGGAGGAGCGCCCCATGATCGAGCGTGGAGCGTTTGGAGCCTTGGTGCAGGCTTGGAGGGATATAGCGAAGAGGAAGCTGCGGGCTAACCTTAGCCTGGTCCGTGCTTTCTTGGACCGATTCTGGGATACGACTTCCACTTTTCACATGCCTTTTGGTGAGGTGGGAGTCACGTTAGAGGACTAAGGCATGATTTATAGTCTGTCGTGTGGGATTGATGTTGTGGAGTGGCCGGAGACTGCCATGAAGGTGGACTCGGCCGAGGCTAGGAGGTTGATCGGCTGAAACTTGTCGCCGAAGGCTGTTACAGTGCCTGGTTTGATGCCCAGTTCCTATGTCCTAGACTACTTTGCGGGGAAGACCCCGGCACTTGTGGTGATCGACTGGAGAGAGACGGCTCCTCCTCCCTATACAGCTGAGTAGAGGGCCCGTTTGTGGCTTTAGTGGTTTCTGTCTTCGATCTACCTCGGAGACAAGGGAGAGAGGCTGTTGACAAAGCTTCTTCCCTTCCTTTCTGACCTGAGCTCCCTAGGGCGTTGGGACTGGGTCACTGCTGGTTTTGCGGTCCTCATCCGCTTCATGAGGGCCATGGTTCGTCCGGAGTTGATGGAGAAGGGGACTTCTCCTGGTGCTGTCGGCCCTGGACAACTGTTGGAGGTATGAACCTTCATTTAGACTAAAATCAATTCTTTTCCTTATGAAATTACGAATGATCGTTATTGACTATCTTGCTTTTACAGGCGTGGGTGTACTAATACTTTCCGAGCCTCTCGCCCAAGAGGACGGAGCCGCTGGAGAAGAGCTATACCGTCGTGAGGGATTGGGTGATGGGTCGGACGAGGAGCAAGCGCTCCTCTCACGGTGTTTACCGGCGGGACGTGAACGTTCTTCAGCTGGACAGCGTGAGCATCTCACTTGTATTCATTTTGCTTCTTCATTACTTCTTAATCGGTCATAAGAATGATTCGTTAGAAATCTATATCTCTTTACTCAACATATTCATATATGTTTTAATTTTAATTTAGTCATAAAATTAAAAGATGATCTTATTCATGCAAACAATAAAATAATTAAAGAAGAAATCATCATCTTACATTGAAGATTTCGGATTATATGGGCACAAGTGAGTTCTCCTACTCACTTGTTCTTGAGCTTCCTTAAGTGGATGAACAAGGATTCAAGTAGAGAATCCCCCCCAAGGTTTTATACCCAAAGTAACAACTTAATAAAATTAATATTATTATTACTAGAACAATATTAATTTGTATAAAATTGACCAAAAATATTATTTGATCTCTTAGTATTTCCGTCTAAGAGAAGGGAGAAAAGGAAGGATTTTTATCTCTCTAAAAAACCCTTATTTTAGATGAATAGAATGAATAATACACTAATGTTTTGGTAGTGTATATTAGGTAAAATTAAGGAGAAAAACCCATGGTTTTCTCCGCTTAAAACTGGGTGGAAGGGGGGAAGGAAGATGGCCAATGCATGCACAAGGTGGTCTTCACAAGAGCAAGTAGGGTTGCATGGCTAGGATTAGGAAGAAATGATTATGCTTACCACTCGAATAATTAACATAATATTTTTCTAATCCTCCCCATTATTTCGGTTATTATAGATAAAATGGACTCCATTTTATCTTTGTCAAATTGTCAAATTGTCATATGTCACATGTCACATAAATTTGTTATGTATTTTTAACATATTAAAAATCAACGCATTAATAAAATACGTCATATACAAAAATCGACTTAGTAATTCATAATTACTTGTACCAAAATAATTTACCAATTATAAATAACATCTTGTATTTATAATAATTTATTCATTCAAATGTAATTGTTTCCTTAAACAATAATTTCATCTAAGCAATAAAACAATTCGATTACTTAGACCGTATCTTATTTAATCAAATTACAATGAGACACGTAAATATTACTTCCAAAATCGTCCGTCAATTTTAAATAATTTAATTAACGCGTATCGTCATACGATCAATTAAATGATCAATTAAGAGTGTTACCCTTTAGGTATGACCTAAGGGGATCAACTAGTCACCACCGTCTCACGACAGTAATGTCAAACTCTAGTCAGCCAATCATTACCGATATGTGTGGACCAGTTGACAGTAAAATATTACTTCCCAATTGTATTCTTTAAAATGAGACTTAAACATGTAATCATCATGATCAACAGTTGTGATCGCATTATTTTCGGAGGACACATATTCCAACAATCTCCCACTTGTCCTCGACAAGTGTGCGTCACTAATTCTCTTGTCCTATTACTATCTCCCACTTAATGCAAGGTGTCTTTCAGGTCGTACTTGCAAGTGATCATATCGAGAGTGGTTTCCTCGATCTGGAGAATAACTGATTGACCGGATTTATCTACCATAGATATCTTCCGAGCGTGGCCACGCATTTCCAGTTCATTACTCCTCGAGTGGCCCTGAGATACTGTTATAACCCTGACTAGGGGGGGACAATTCCTATCGTACTCATTCCCTTCGACTAGCCACAGCCATCATAACCCAAAATATGCCCATTTGACCCCATTTACGAAGCTCGTAGTAACACAAATCAAAGTTAATCTGAAACTGTGCCATCTTAGGTGAACAGTCTTTAGTCAAAAGAATCGACTCATTAGAATACTATAGTAGCTCTCGCCACGACCATGCTATATGAATTTGCCAGAACTCTATAAGCGGTCATAAGGCCCGACAAAGTGTTCCTAACAGTCTGCCTATGTGATCGACTAGTCATTCTCATATGACTATATGGCACTTGAACTTGCCATCAATCGCATCACATTCTAGTCACTTCGAGACGTCACCTCATGTAAGTAACTATGGGCGAATACAATGGTAATCCGTGTTCACTTTAACGGGGTTCAATTGTCTCTACACTCCGTTTGGATGTAACAAAGTATAAGGTGAGTTAATAATAACTCAAACGACAAATGTCGACATCACATTCGGGTAGTCAATACCATATTACAACCTTGTGATGCATATCGTAAGTGTGTCAACACTTGTTGATTGCAATAGAATTTTAACATACCATGTGTCCATGTGTTCAAACTTCTTATAATCACATTTTCTTTTATGTTCATGTTATCTTTCATAGCACGAACCTTACCAAGTACACATATAGGTTCCCAACCTTGGTATGGGTTCTTTTTTTTGAAAGAACTTCCCTGTCGATTATCACATAACAAATGAATTTGCAGTGAATGATATAACTTGCACTGATCAAGTACTCCAACCACTCATAATGCACTAGGTAAATGTTTTGCAGAGGCTTGCAACAGTTTGTCAAGATGATTAGCCTAGCACTTCTCACAAGTATTAACATATTAGGAAATATTAGTTTTGAGTAACTTCTTACTTCAACTAAGTACATTTCCAAACCTTTTATTTCTCTTTTTAGCTTGAAAGGCTTAGGATTTTCATAAATCCTTACGTGTTGTTCGAATTTTAATATGTGCAACCTCTTGACACATAACAGAGTGTTCTGTCTAACACTGAAATTGCTCATCGGATTCTCCTCGAGAATTCATGACGTTTCTTCTATGACTTGCCAATTATTCATCATGCTCTTATGTATATGATTCATTATTGGATATGTGCATGATTATTCTAATGGCGGAAACATTAGTAACTAATAATCATGTGATTAACCATTCTTAGGTTCAATGAATGACCATGACTTCTAATGGCAATTCCATTTTCATTTTTCATTTACATGAATAACCTACGTTTCTTGTTGATTCGATGTGTATATCTCAATACTTATCCAACATCTCATGATGTAATTGGATTCATCATAGTCCATTTTCATCCAGAATAGAAAACTCAAATACTTCTTTGCGAAGGTAAGTATTAGCTCGTCATTCTTCAATGAGTAATGAGTTATAAACTTTTACAAGATGATTGCTCCCACTAAATTCCATGTCTTCACATGATAATTTCATACTCCCACTTAATTCCATATGTTTCGTAATTGACTACTCAATTGAAACATTTCAAGAATTGAAATATATATTGCTTTGCTAAGTTATTAAGATAAAACCATATATGTTCCCATCATATCCTTTCAAAATACCTATTTTGAAGAGGTCTCATCTTAACCTTATGGAAAGAGATTTTAATCTCTAACTCATTCATTTTATAATGATGCGTAGCAATGTCATTATTTAAATATGAATAATATCTAATACACGTCCTTCAAAATACCCTTTTCGGAAGGAGGTTTAACCATTTCATTTTCATAATGAGGTTAAGTAATGACATTAGCGTGGTTAATACTTAACTTAGCTCTTGTGAATATCGGTATATCAATATTTGCAACTTTGATTTATATAGGCTCTTAAGTAAAGATCAATATTGAAACTATTGGTCAAAATTTATCATAAACTAGTCAAAACTCTTGTTAAGACTTTATATTAGTCATTCTTATCCCAAAACTTTCTTTTGGTCTCCTCGTGTAGTTATCTTGAGAATATATTCTTTTGATTACTTCACTTGGTCTCTTTTGTCTTGTAGATCTATTCGAGACCATAGATCTCATCTTTTCGTGAACACCATATAAATTGGTATACCTTCATTCAAATCATTCTCCCTTGCGTAGATCTCATTTACACAAGTACACAAATTTATCTTTGTGTTCTTTGTGTCCTCATTTTTCTCCCACTCTATCTTTAGAATGAATACACTAGAGATTCAAAGATAGCATATGAGACACAAATAATGATTTTTGAAGTATAAGGAGAACTATCTCATAGGTTGACTAATTGTTTTAGATTTTGTAAGTGTACTTGGTGATTGACATTCCTTTAAGAGAGTTCATCAACTCAATATCACTTTATAAATGATCATACACAAGCCTTAAGCTTGTGGACATATAATGAATCTCATCATTATAGCTGTCTATTAGATCACTTTAAGTGAATGATCATATGTTTCTATGAGCAAGCGGATAAAGACGAATTTTAGAACAAGGATAAAAACGATAAAACGGGTGACTTGGGTTACCCACCATTATCCAAAATACAACCATTATCCAAAATACATTTCCATGTCGAACACGGAAATCAAAAGGTTCTAAAATCCGAAACATAATTAAAATAAGACAATAAAAAGCGAAGCTTCATGGAAGCTATTCCTAGCTTCTTGATTGTTTCTCAAGCTTGCTTTTCTTTTCTCTTGTCCTTGCTTGGTGGAGGCCCTATTTACAATAAAAAGGGGATACATTATCACAACTTTGTATCACAATACCATAGTTGAATTAGAAACATAAAAGAAAGGATAGTCATTTACCTACTGGAGTGATCTTTCCAGCCTTAATATCACCAAGGTATTTGGAAAAATTTCTTTTCCAATGTCCAACACCATTACAATAATGGCATTTATCAAGAGGACCCTTCTTGATTTTGGAAGTGCTAGCTTCATAAGACTTAGCTTTGGTGAAAGTGGGAGCTTGCTTCTTACTCTTTTTCCCATTCTTTTTGAACTTCCCCTTGCTTTTGGTGCTTATGTTAAGCACATCCTTAGGTGGGTTAACATTTAACCCCATGTCTCTTTCGACTTGCACAAGTAACTTGTGCAACTCTTCAAGAGATACGTCATTGTCTTGCATGTTAAAATTCACCTGGAATTGAACATACGCTTTGACTTTGGATAAGGAGTGTAAAATCCTATCTACAATGAGTTCTTTGGGGATTTAAACTTATTGAATCTTCAAGGTCTCGACTAGCTCCATCAATTTGAGCACATGAGGGCTAACCTTTTGGCCCTCTTTGAAGTCGAGATCAAAGAATGCCGTGGCCGCCTCATATTGGACGATCCGCGGAGTTTGTGAAAACATTGTCACAAGCTTGGAGTATATTTCTGAAGGAAAAGTAGATCTATATACTCAACATATTCATATATGTTTTATTTTAATTTGTCATAAAATTAAATGGTGGATCTTATGCATGCAAACATCAATAGTTAAGAGAAGAAATCGGTTCCTTACATTGCATGTTTCGGATATTTGGGCACTAGTAAGGTCACCTCCTTTACTAGTTCTTGAGCTCTCCAAATGGAAGAACAAGGATTCAAATATAGAATCCCTCCCAAAAGAATATACCCAAGGAATCTCTTAATAACTTATATATTTATGAACTAGTAAAATATAAGTTTAAATTAAAATATGACACAAAAATAATTTAGTTCTCTTGAAAATTTCGGTCAAGAGAGGAGATTATAAGTGTTTTATTTCTCTAGATTTCACAAGATGTAGAGAAAGATACATTTCTTACACTAGAAAATGTTATGTGTAAAATGATGAATGAATAAATTGAAAAGAAAAAAAACTCCTTTCTTTTCTCTTAAAGTGGCCGAAAAATTTGCCTTGGGTAGCATGCCCAATGCCTTTTATTTTTGCTCTTCTCAAAAGCTAGGTGTGCATGGCTACTACTTAGATATGATAATTGTGTTTTCCACTCAAGATAAAAACACAATATATATCTTACACTCCCTCCATTATTTCGGTACATTCAATATAAAATGGATGATCCATTTTATTTTGTCATTTGTTAATTTGTCACATGTAACATGTTACAAGACATGTCACAATGTAATGTATTTTTAACTTATTAAAAATCAACATACTCATAAAATATGTCATTTACAAAAGCGACTAGTAATTCGTAATTACTCGTACCAAAAATGTTTCCAAATTATAAATTACAACATTCTGTATTTATAATAATTTATTCATTCCATTTCAATTGTTTCTGTAAACAATGATTTCATCTAAGTAATAAAACAATTGGATTACTTAGACCGTGTCTTATTTAATCATATTTACAATAAGATACGTAAATTATACTCACAAAATCATTCGTCAATTTTAAGCAATTTAATTAACTCGTATCGGTATACGATTAATTAAATAATCAATTAAGAGTATTTTCCTATAGGTATGACCTAAGGGGATCAACTGATCACCACCGTCGCACGACAGTAAAGTCAAACTCTAGTCAGCCAATCATTACCGATATGTGTGGACCAGTTGACTGTAAAATATTACATCCCACATGTATTCTTAAAATGAGATTTAATAATGATATTTAAATCATGTGATCGCACTATTGTTGAGGACACATTTCCCAACAATCTCGCACTTGTCCTCGACAAGTGTGCGTCACCAATTCTCTTGTTCTATTACTATCTCCCACTCAATGAAAGGTGTCTTTCGGGTCGTACTTGCAAGTGATCATATCGAGAGTGGTTTCCTCGATCTGGAGAATAACTGATTGACCAGATTTATCTATCATAGATACCTTCCGAGCGTGGCCACGCATTTCCAGTTCATTACTCCTCGAGTGGCCCTGAGATATTGTTTTAACCCTGACAAGGGGGTGGACAATTCTTATCGCACTTATTCCCTTCGACTAGCCACAGCCATCATAACCCAAAATATGCCCATTTGACCCCATTTACGAAGGTCGTAGTAACACAAATCAAAGTTAATCTGAAACTGTGCCATCTTAGGCGAACAGTCTTTAGTCAAAAGAATCGACTCATTAGAATACTATAGCAGCTCACGTAACGACCAGGCTATATAAATTTCCAGAACTCTATAAGCGGTCATAAGGCCCGAGAAAGTGTTCCTAACAGTCTGCCTATGTGATCGACTAGTCATCTCACATGACTCTATGGCACTTGAACTTGCCATCAATCGCATCACACTCTAGTCACTTCGAGACGTCACCTCATACAAGCGACTATGGGCTAATACTATGTTAATCCGGGTTCACTTTAACGGGGTTCAACGTTGTCTCTACAACCCGTTTGGATGTAACAAGGTATAATAAAAGAGTTTTCAAGTAAAACTCGAACGACAAATGCGATTATCACATATGAATAGTCAATGCCTGATTACTATTTCATGTTCTATAATCCAATTTGATCTTGTACGTAGTTGTTCATTTCAATTCAATTAAAATGACATGACTCATCATGTTTAGCCTTTGAGAAGGCTTTGGTTAGTAGGTTTTATCAATTTCTTGTACCTTACTCAACCTTACTACATACTCGTTTTCCTTTGTAATGTATGCATTTGCATTACAAAAATTTCTGAGTACGTGTCGAGATCCAATCAAGACATAGGCCCTCTAGCCTAAGAATAGCTCCCACTGTTTTCACAGTGTGCGGGACTCATCCTTCTTGCACATCTCATGATTGCAAGTGTACTCAATTTCCGTTATAAATATCTCTCATTGTTCTTTATTGCCTAGAACGATTCTAGAAAATCTACTTCTTAATTAACATTGCCACAATGGTATCTTAACCATCCTAATGTGTTTTGATTATGGTTTTGTCGGAAACCATGCGCAATCTCAATTGTCAATTGTCACTTGTGTAACACCCTTACACAAAATTGCATCATAAACACTTTGCATCATAGCCTTAATGCTTCTGCAAGCACTTAAGGGTAATCTTTATGGCTTACTTGGTAATGATTACTTAAATTCGATTTTGAAAACAATTCATCATACTCAAAGTATATGAAGTGTTACACATCATTACTTATTTAATTGATCCGGCAGCGGAAGCAAAAGTAATCAATCAAATATGTTCAATTTAATTGAACTAGTCATGAATCTTATCAACGTAAGACTTCGTATTGACGCTAATATCATGTGGATTTATCTTCATAAATCCGGATATTAAAGATGTATTATACACTACTACAGATACAGGCTATAACAACGGTCAAAAACCGTTGTTATATAAAAAAGCGGACGTTGTTAAAGCGTCCGTTGTAGAAGGTTTTAACAACGGTTAGTTTTCTTACGGAAACCGTTGTTAAAACTATTAACAACGGTTTTAAATATAAAAACCCGTTGTGGAAAGTGTGACTCAATTTTGGGGGGAAAGTTATAACAACGGGTTTTAATATACAAAACCGTTGTTATAACTAAGGACAACGGGTTGTTTGTAAATAACCGTTGTTGTTTGTTCTTAAAAAATAAAAAAAAATTAAATTAAATATTACTAGCTATAAATATTAAAGCATCCTTTACCAACATATTAAAGCATCCTTTACTAACATTCATTAATTGAAACAACATGGCAATGAACCCTAATTTTATCAACAACGAAGAATGGCTTACACAAACGATTGAAGATGATGGGAAGGTTCTCGCCGGGCTTCCCGCCGATCAACACCCATTAATCAAAGCATCCCTTGAACATCAACGGAATTATTGGATTAAGAGGCGTGAAGCAGTCCGGCTTGTCAACAAAGCCTCATCATCATCATCATCATCATCTTCATACCCTAGTCGGCCTGTTACTCGCAACTTGGTCAAGAGCCAGAGATATGTTGAGTTGTACTCTTCCAACCTTATCTCCACATGCAAGTCGTGTCCTTGCATATATTCAATCTGTTATTGCAAAATATGAAGCCAATGACCCGGAAGTTAGCGGTATACCGTAGTGGCGTGATTGGTGGCGGGTTGAGAAGCGCTTTTTACGCTTAACCGGGGTTGTTCCGGCTTATTATACATCTTTTGATTTCTGATAATTGCTGTAATGTATTTGGTTTAAAATTAAATGAAATGATCATTTTGAAAGTGTTGAGTTATGCTTGTTTGATTTGCTTCCATTTTTTCAACTCCATAGATCTATCAGTCATCATCAAGATCTGATTATGGCACAACTTCCTAACATATATGGCACAACTTCCTAACATATATATTAATTAAAAAACAACTCAACCCACACATTAGTATAAATACATTGCATTATCTCAACTAACATGCATTTCCATTATCTCAATATATTCTCCAAACCCTAACTCGCTAAAACATGCTCGATCCGTCTTCAAGGACGCCAAAGAAGATGGAAATGAAATAAATAGAAACACATACATGGAAATGAAATAATTAGCAGATCTTTGAACGGAACCTAATGGTCGATAAAAACACATACATTGAAATGAAATAATTAGAACAATAAAATAATGACGATGAAACAAACCTCGATAATTACGAACGTACGTAAAGAGACGATGAAATCAACAAAGGACGGCGAGAAGATAAAGCGACGATGAGAAAGAGAGAAAGAGACGATGAGAAAGTGTGTGTTTTGTGTTTGTGTTTGGTTGCTGCTGGGTTTGTGTTTGTGTATTAAGGTTTGTGTTTTGTGGTCACAGCAGACTTGTGTTTGTGTGGTTTATAGTATGGAAGGTATTGACAACGGTTATTAAACAACAACCGTTGTGAAATATGTTTTAACAACGGTTGTAGAAAACACCCGTTGTTAAATAAGTTTTAACAACGGGTTTCAAAAATAACCGTTGTGATTACTTTTCACTAACTTTGCGCCAATTTTGCGCCAAATTATTAACAACGGTTGTTCATGTGTGACCCGTTGTTAAAACTAATAACAACGGTTTTTATAACCATACCCGTTGTAATTGATTTTAGTAAAATTCGCGCCATACATTCTACAACGTCTATTGTGATTTTCGTGAATAATCGTTGTTAAAGGGGCGTTGTAGTTGCCTGGATTGGTAGTAGTGATAATACTCCAAAAGTCTTAAATCATTCTCAATGATCAATATGTCATCCACATATAAGACTAATTAAAATTTCCGTAACTCCCACTAAACTTCATGTATAAAAACAACTTCTCGACTTATCGAGAAATGTTTTATCACATGATCAAAATGTTGATTCCAACTCATTGATGTCCTACTTAAGACCCTCTCTTAAGTTTCACATTATCTTAGGATTGTAAGAATCTATAAAACTCATGACATGTATTGAATGCATTCCTTCCAACTGAAGAAGTGGGTTTTAGATTCACTCGCTATGTATTTCATAATAATGAAACACAATCCCTAAGAAGATTCAAATAGACTTAAGCATTTCAACCAGTGCAAAACCCTTTGCAACCAATCTTGCTTTGAAATCTCTCTTTATTAGTGCAAAACCTTTTGTCACTAATCAAGCCTTTTTATTTCGGATTTTCATGGCTCTAAGCTTTGTATTGAGTTGTGACTTTAAACAATCTCATGTAAGTCATATGTTCATTACTTTCTAGAAGTACTCAAGTTGAATCAAACGATTTCTTTTGTAAGTTATAAGCTCTTTACTTTCTTAAAAGTAGCATGAATTCATCATCTTTAACAAGTGACGACTTTAACCTCCTAGGTTTTGAAGAACCAACATCTTACACAAAATGTCTCATGTAGCCAAGAAAGACCAGTTTCTTGCGACATAACATACTTTGTGGCTCTTGAATAATTTCTCCCACTCTGTCTTCTAGAAATAAACTTGTATTTTAGAAAGACAGCTTCATGAGCCGCAAACCCGTCGTACTCGTGATAATTGAAAGGGAAAAAGAGCATTTGTTTCTTGTGAAAACTTACAAATATGGTACTCTACCATTTCATATCTCATATGATTCGTTTTATTGGAAAAATAATCTAGACAAAATGATAAAATCCCCAAAAGGATCAAGTAACTCAAAGTAACTTGATCGAAGTCCAAACCATATCGAATAGCGTTTTAATTCTTATCCAATCACACATTATTCCATAATGCATGCTAAGAGAGATTAACTTGTGATACTATATCACATTTCCTTTGGATTACATCAAAGTCTTCACTTTGATAATCCCATCACGACTAAATCGTGATTCCTTGAACTCTTTGAAATTCTTCAAAGATTTCTCTATTTACCTTATTAAGTCAACATATTAGTGTCAACTTAAATCGTTGGTAAAAGATAATGATCAACCTATTTTGGATCGATGATTTTCAACCTCGATCTCCTTTTCAACCAAAAGGCACGAGACATCTTGCTTTGAATAAAAGATACGCATATACCATTAACAAATCTAATGGTTTCAAGAGTACTCGATAACTCTTTGCGTTCATCATTCCAAAATTTAAGGTTTAATCTTGGGTTACCAATTTGAATCTTACATCATCTACATGATATATCATTCTAGTTTGGTTTAGAATATAATCACCTTGATAATGGGCTAGCCATACATCAAATCGTGGTGTATAGGGTCACAAAAGTGAAAACCTCTTTTGTATCTTAACAAGTTTATATTATTATTTAGTGTTTATGCACTTAATAGTCATAATTAAGTACAACTTTAAATCCAAAAACTAGATTGAGTACACAATTACTCTATCTCTCGACATTATTGTTGCTAGTCGTCATATTCTAATCATCCTATGTATCAAGTACAATGATGAAAACCTCCATTGAGTAGTACTAGCAAAATTTTATGTTTAATCAAATAAACATTTAAAGAAGAAGGTTCAATTAGATGTCCCACAACTAACTTGTTGATTTTTCAATAATTTGGCGTAGTTTCCTTTCTCGTGTCCAACATTTAAGACGATGGAAACTTATCGGTCGGGATTGATAGGTTTAGTATCGTCATTCTCAACAACTTTACCTTTAACATTACCTTGTATCAATTCCATTATAATCTTTACTTCTTGAACCTCGTCCTCATCTTAACGGTTTAAGAGAATGCTCCCACTTATTTCAATGAGTCTTTGCTTTGAGAAGCAAAATTGAATTCATGAAGATTACTCTTCATTTGTTCGTTTTAGTCTTAAAACTTTCATTGAAGTGGTTGCGTTATTTTGGTCAATTTTGATTTCCAACAAATCTAGTTACCAAAACAATTTATCGCTTCAAGGTACTTAATTCAATTAAGTATATGAAAAACAATCCATTGTAAGTAGATGTGTTAGTCAAGAATCAAAAACCTGTTTGATAATGAATAATTTTATCTATACTCTTTACAAGAGATCCTTCCAATGGATAATATGAGGTTTTAGAAGAAAATTCATATTTGTCTTTAGTTACGATGTTTTAATGGAGATTTGAATTAAAATCGAAATTATATCGTATATGAATTGTGGTAAAGAAATAGAACAATATGATAACGAAATAATGGAAAACTTAACATTTATCGTTTTATTAATACTTGTAAATAACAAGTAAGGCATTTACATAGTGACCTCTACCCAACTATGATAAATGATTCCAAGATCCAAATTCATATTAACTTGAGCACGGTAGGGCCGATTCATCCCTTTTAAATATAACTCGGTGGATTAACTCTTTAATCGATTCTACTTTTAGAACTCTTGGTCGATAAAATTACATTAACATTTATCTTTAGCCCGGAACACATGCGACTACGGTCACGAATACTTCCGTTGAGCTCAATCCAAATTTCGAATAAATGTGTCCATGATCCAAATCCACATCAACTTGGGCACGGTAGGGCCGATTCAACCCTTATCAACATGAATTCGGTGGATAGACATTTATCACCCACTTCACCAACGTAACAAGGTTTGTCTTACGGTAAAGCCGGCTCAACTCCCTTAAAAAACCGGTACTTCATGGTTTCTACTATTTGGTAAGGCTATGTCTCAATTGTTTATTTTAGCGAGAGGTCATGTCAATTTATTATCTATCACGTTTTAAGTGAACTAAAGCGGTGAACGACGATAATTATAATTGACACGGTCGATCTACTCGATTAAAAAGATAATGCATGTTTTAGTTATGGCGATTTAGCGATGCATGCGACATATAAATAAAATGCAAAGCATAAATTAAATCCTAGTATGGCCTTCCTAAAATAGAAAATCTAATTAACTATTACATATTCGGAAACCAACTCCATTGGTCCCTTGAACTTCGGTTGTGGCACGCATCTCGAGGTAACACCGTCTTTATGTATCGCCATCTTGAAGAAATCCGTCTTTGGGAACTCCGAAATGAATAAAATTACATAATAAATTACATAATTTCCTATTATACATTTGTAACTATAATAAAATAAATCTATTAAATTACAAGACGGTGTTACGAGATCACAATAAAATAACAACCGAATCGATATTCCCATACATTTCGGGCAATACCAATTAAAAACTAAGGCCATACTAAGTAAAAAATACATAAAATAAAATTATGACAATCATAAATAAAATGCAGCATTAAAATATGTATGAACATGCCCAATTTTATGCTAAATCGTCTTTAATTAGTCAATATCGTATATTACTCGGTTTTTACGGATTTGCGTGATTCAACATTTTATAATCACAAAAATTACATAAATTCATATTTATGCACAAGTTAATTATCCTAACTTCTTAGGACTCAAAATTAGTCTCCACTAACTATTTGACCATAATTAACTCATATTTCTTAATATTGTTCATAAAAGGACTCAAAATTACAATAAAATGCTATAAACTTCAAATAAATCACAAAAATTTCAAATAAATTCAAAATTTGAAATTTAAACTCATGAACATTCTGTAAAATTACCATGACACTCATAATGTTCAAAAACTTAGGTTAAAAATTTCGAAAGTTATCGGGAAAAACAATGTTGCGGTTTATCGGATTTATCAATAAAAATCATAAAGACATGAGAAAAATTATATTCATCAACTTTTCAATTTTCTGAAAAAGGTAATAAAATTCAACATGTGACGCTTTTCCTTAGTCATGAAATATGTTTTAGCAATTATTCACTAATTAAGTCACTATTTATGCTATTTTTCATCAAAAGTCCATAAATCATGCATGAAGACTTCATTATAGCCTATTATTTTACACACATCTTATAAAATTTCATGTGACAACATACTAAATTTCTATGACCAGATTCGAAATATTTCTCATATTAACCTATTTGTTATCTAAATCCGATTTTTATCATGAAAAATCCATTTTCCGAGCATAAGAACTCATAAAATTATGAAAATTTCCAGATCATCTAAAAATAATATATGTGAAAACATATCCAAAAACCACTGGAAAATTCGAAGTTTAGCTAATTTTCGTCCAAAAATGACATTTTTTATCATAAAAATCACATTTTAATGCCAATATTATATAAAATGAACAATAAAATCCATAAATTAACCAAAATATCCTAAATACATTTTAGGATCAGAAACTTTAACATGCAAAAATTAATTTTGTGATATATCATAATAACACAAATTATACAAGTTTTATATGTTAATCTTTATAACTCGGAAAAACTTTTAACCGATTTGCATGCAAATAACCATGGCTCTTGATACCGATTGAAGGAAAAGTAGATCTATATACTCAACATATTCATATATGTTTTATTTTAATTTGTCATAAAATTAAATGGTGGATCTTATGCATGCAAACATCAATAGTTAAGAGAAGAAATCGGTTCCTTACATTGCATGTTTCGGATATTTGGGCACTAGTGAGGCCACCTACCTTACTAGTTCTTGAGCTCTCCAAATGGAAGAACAAGGATTCAAATATAGAATCCCTCCCAAAAGTATATACCCAAGGAATCTCTTAATAACTTATATATTTATGAACTAGTAAAATATAAGTTTAAATTAAAATATGACACAAAAATAATTTTGTTCTCTTGAAAATTTCGGTCAAGATAGGAGATTATGTGTGTTTTATTTCTCTAGATTTCACAAGATGTAGAGAAAGATACATTTCTTACACTAGAAAATGTTATGTGTAATGATGGGGGCATATTCTGCACCACTGACCAAGTCAACATATTGAGCAAGGTCAAAGATATCCACAACAAGTCAACGACTTAGACAGCTTAGCCGATGCAGCCTATCGGCCTGTCACCTGGGTCTCGGCATGGCAACCAGCCAGCCGGGACACATATCCGCGTACTCATATCCAAGGACCCTCGGCCGGCCTGCCATAGGTCTATCGGCCGAGGGTAGAACGGTCTTTCCACCTGCTAGCCACTTGGCCACTTGGCCACTACGTGACAAAAGGTGAAAGTCTATAAATACTCCTCAACCTTCATTGAGGAAAGGATCCATAAATTAACCTAAGAATCACTATTCATCTGGTAATATCTTCCCTATCTCTCTACAATACATCCCTAGCCAAGTAATAACAACTTATCCCTCTAAGTTTACTGACTTGAGCGTCAGAGTGAGTACGCTTGGCACAAAGCCAAGCCCTCAGTTCGTTCATTGTTGCAGGAGAGGCCGAGAGGAACGATAGAGACGAGGGATCCAACTCAAGACATCATTCTACAAGCCACGGGTGGTAACAATACTTGCTCTGGAATTACACCCGGAACAATTGGCGCCGTCTGTGGGGAGAGACACTAGAAGCTGGTCACATTCATTTCCAAACAAAAAACCCACCCCAAAAGCCAAGAAGATGTCAAAACAGCAAGAGGCATTCGTGACTGACGAAACCGAATTCTACCAAGATGATACCGTCCACAAATCTGGAGTTGTGCAACCCTCCGCCGGTCAAGTGATTCAACCGGAGTACGGGATGCCAATAATACCGTACACTCCGCCGCTCACGACCAGTCACCATCATGGGACATGTGGTTGACGTAGCAAAACTGAAGATGCTCCTGGACCTAATTGGGAGTACGCCGGCTCACACTGTCACGCCGACAAGAGCGGCGAAAACCGTCCAGGAGACCAGGGCCCAAAATGTGACCCCAAGAAACTTGAACGGAGCATTAGGAGAAACTGACCCTGTCAAGACACCGGAGGAGCCCAAAGTGGTCGTGGTAGACCTAAGTCCTTCTCGCATTCGTGAGAAGACTGCGTCGCCGCGGCACGAACGAGGCACACCCCGAAGGAGCGAAAGAAGCCCAACTCGTCAGAGTTAGAGAAGAAGCCCGACTCACCAGAGTCGGAGGAGAAGTCCTTCTCGCTACAAGGAGAGAAGCCGGACTAGGAATGCGAGGAGCCGATCGCCGCGTGTCGTTCGACATGTGGTCAGACAGCCCCTCGGCGCCTCGTCCTAGATACCCCGGTGCCGACTAAGCGGGTTACCACCTATAGCGTACAAAGGAGAAGGTGACCCAACCGACCACGTCGAGGCTTACGAGTCTCACATGTCAGTATGGGAGCAACCCGATGAGGTTTGGTGCCGAATCTTCCCAACGACACTGCATGGGATGGCACAGAGTTGGTACAAGGGGCTACCCGACGGGTCGGTATCTTTATTACGCCGACCTAAAGGACGCGTTCCTAGCCCGATTCCCGCAACAAGGGGAGGGCCGTGGAGACATCGGACCTCCCGACTATCGACAGAGGGAGGCGAGTCTCTCCGAAGTTATGTGAAGAGGTGCGACGCCAAGGTTCAAGAAAATTCGTGAGCCGAACAAAATGAACCGGCACCTTCGCGATGAAGAAAGGCCTCCCAAGGGGAGACCTAAAAAACGAGCTCATCAAATGCGGCGGCCTGACCTTCGACGCCGCCAGAAAATTGGCTGATCAAGCCATTAAAGTGGAGGACTACCACAAAACCTGGGTAGGCCCCAGCGAGGCCGAACACTCAGAGAAGAAGAGCCACCGGGAGAACAACCCGAATGAAGAACGCCGTGACAATAATAGGTCACGGTCGCCGACTGCCAGAAATGTAACTCGGCGGGCGCGGGGAGTTCGGCACCATACTACCGGAAGCGACAATAATCACACCCCTCTCGGTCGTATCCGCGCCGAGGTCTTCGCCCGAGCAAAAACGAAGGTCAAAAGTGGGAAAGGCCCCTAGGGCGAGGAGTGACGGTGACACGAGCCAAGATCGTGAGTACCACGGCCACACCGCCACTTAACAAACGATCAGGCATTTGAAAAACGCCATTGAAGATCTAATCCGAACGGGAAGCCTCGGCAAATACGTAGCCGGGGGCCAAAAAACAGATGCCGACAGGTCAAATAAGAAATCCGTTTCTGAGCGGGTAGGAGTAGTCAATGTCGTCATCAGGGACAACGAGAACGGTGGGTCCGCTCATGGGCACAAACGGCACCTGAATGAACTATATCAGGCCATCAACTTTGTGCCCAACACAAAGAACCCCGCTTCCAACATCCCCGATATGACCATTGGGAAGAAAGACTACGAGGGAGTCATCGCTCCTCACAGCGACCCACTTGTGGTCCACCTGGACGTAGCCAACCACTTGGTGAAGAGATGCCTGATTGACACGGGCGCCTACACAAACATTATGTACAGAGAATGTTTCCTCAGCCTCGGTCTGAAGGTTGAAGACTTGAGCCCCTACACCAAACCGTTGTACAGTTTTTCTGGGGCCGGCCTGGTACCCCTGGGATCAATCAAGCTGCCAGTAATGTTCGGCGAGGAAAGTGCGGCCAAGAATGTTATGTCCGAGTTCGTGGTTATTGACGGCTCGTCTGCCTACAACGTCCTCATAGGCCGGGTCACTTTGAGCGAAGCCGACGCTGTGATGTCCATCCGGGCCCTGACATTAATGTATGTCTCGGACCGGGGGGAAGCGCATAAACTCGTCTCGAAGAACGAGGAGGATCCTGGCGTATGGGAGGTTTACACTAACGGCCCTTCCACGACGAATAGCTCGAAGGCCGGCATCGTTATTATCAGCCCAAACGGAGACGTGTTTGAGCACGCCTTGAAGCTTACCTCATTGGACCCAAACAATGAATCCAAGTACGAGGCGGTGATAACCGGAGTTGAGCTAGCTAAAGCCGCCGGGGCGGAGCGTGTTATGGTGAAAACAGATTCACTCTTAGTAACCAACCAGATCAGAGGAGAGTACGAGGCCCGGGACTACGGGACGATAAAGTATCTAGAGAGGGTGAGGGCTGGCGCTTCAAAATTAAAATCCTTCCAGATACAGTACACCCCCAGATCCGGAAACGACCGGACCATCGGCATGGTCGAAGGAGCAGAGACCGAGGAGGTAGAGATTGACCCGGGCCGCACCGTAACTGTCGGTGTTAACCTGGAACCAAAATTCAGAGCCGACCTCCTGGACTCGCTGAGGAAGAATAAAGATGTTTTCGCCTACTCGGCGGCCGAGATGCCGGCGTGAGCCGGAGGTGATTATTCACAAGCTGAACGTATTCTCCACCGCCGCCCGATCAAGCGAGAAATGAGGAACTCCTCAGCCGAGAAGGACGAGGCCATCAAAGCCGAAGTAGATAAATTACTATCGGCGGGCTTCATCATGCCTTGTACTTATCCTGAGTGGTTAGCCAATGTTGTAATGGTGAAGAAGTCATCAGGGGCATGGAGAATGTGTGTAGACTTTACCAACCTTAATAAAGCATGCCCCAAAGATTGTTATCCCTTGCCTCGAATAGATAGTTTAATTGACGCCACGGCAGGCTACACCATGCCGAGCTGCTGGACGCGTTCTCGGGGTATCACCAGGTATTCATGGCCGAGGAAGACATGCCTAAATGCGCATTTATCACTGCTAACGGCACATACATGTACAAAATGATGCCGTTTGGTTTGAAGAACACCGGAGCAACGTACACAAGGCTGGTGGACAAAGTGTTCCAAAATCAAAAAGGACGGAACATTGAGGCTTACGTCGACGATGCTATTGTAAAAAGCAAGTCTGACAGCGAGCACTTGGATGATTTACACGAGACATTTTGTTCACTAAGGAAATACAAGATGAAGCTCAACCCAATGAAATGCAACTTCGGTGTCCGGGCAGGTAAATTCCTAGGTGTACTTGTCAGTGCCAGAGGCATAGATGCCAATCCAGACAAAGTCCGAGCAATCCTAGACTTGCCGGAACCAAGGAATCGAAAAGAGGTTATGATGCTGACCGGGAGAATGGCGGCTCTCGCCCGCTTCATCTCTCGGTCAGCCGACAAAAGCACCCCATTCTTCAAAGTGTTGAAGGGGAATAAAGACTTCACTGGGGGAGGAACAGAGCACAACTTTCAAGCAACCGAAAGCTCATCTTCGACTCTCCCAACTCTGTCTGTGCCGGTCTTTGGGGAGACGCTATACCTATATATAGCGAGTCACCTCGGCCACGGTCGATCTTTGTGATCATCGGGGAAGAGGACAAACAAAGAACACCCAATCTACTTTGTCGACCATACGTTGTTGCCCGCCGAGAGAAATTACCCACTAATTGAAAAAGCAGCTTTCGCCGTCGTCGTTGCCACGAGGAAGTTAAAACCCTACTTCGACGCACACCCCGTGACGGTCCTAACCGATCACCATTGGAGAAAGCTTTGGAAAAATTCGAACAACTGCGGTAGGCTCATCAAATGGGCGGTGGAACTCTCGCCTTCGCATTCAAGACAAAACAAGGCCTTCGATAAAAGGGCAAGCACTTGCAGATTTCCTGGCCGAATGGACATATCAAGAAGAGCCAAACCCAGGTGTATGGGAGGTTTACACCGACGGCTCCTCCACGACGAACAGCTCAGGAGCCGGCATCCTTATCATCAGCCCAAACGGGGACGAGTTTGAGTATGCCTTGAAATTCACCTTCTCGGCCTCGAACAACGAATCCGAATACGAGGCGGTGATAACCGGAGTCGAGCTAGCTAGGGTCTGCTGGAGCGAAACACATTGTGTTGAAGACAGACTCACAGTTGGTTACTAACCAAATCAGAGGGGAGTTTGAGGCTCGGGACGACGGAATGGTAAGGTACCTAGAAAGGGTAAAAGCCGACATAGCGAAGTTGAAATCTTTCCAAATCCAATGCGTTCCCGGATCCGAGAACAACCGGCCGACGCTCTCTCAAAACTTGCCGTTCAACCATCAAGAATATCACCAACCGTGCTAGTGGATATCGGACCGCTAAAAGCATCACCGACGCACTCGCACGGTGGGCAACATCGAGGCCGTGACAACGTGGATGACTCCCATAATGAAATACAAACTTGCAAATGAGTTGCCGGAGGACCGCAATCTCTCGGCCAAGATAAAGAGGATCGCCGCCAGGTACTTGTTGTTTGAAGGAGAATTATACAGAAGGTCCGTAATAAGACCACTTTTGAAATGCGTCGGCCCAGCCGACGCAGAGCTAATTTTGACAGAAATTCACGAAGGCATCTGTGGTCATCACATGGGGGCAAGAACGCTGGCCCACAAAGCTCTCCGAGCCGGCTACTTCTGGCCCACCATGCTTGCGGATTCCAAGGCTAAAACCAAGAAGTGCACGAACTGTCAAATGCATTCTCCGGTGATACACGCTCCTTCCCGGGACCTACAACCGATGCTTAATCCCCTACCTTTCGCACAGTGGGGGATGGATATGCTAGGGCCATTTCCAACGGCCTCCGGAGGAAGGAAGTTCTTGATCGTCGCCGTTGACTACTTCACCAAATGGGTTGAAGTCGTAGCGATCGGCGAAAACCACAAATGGCCGTCGAAAGGTAATGCTGGGAAAATGTTATAACTCGTTTCGGATTACCCCAAGTTATGGTATTTGACCACGGCCGAGAGTTTTGGAGTGACCTGATAATGAACTGGTTAGAAGAGCTTGGCATCAAGTTTGCATACTCCTCCGTCTGTCACCCACAGAGCAACGGGCAGGCGGAGGCAGCCAACAAAACAATCTTCAACGGTTTGAAAAAGACAGTTGAAGACCTCAAGGGAAGGTGGTCCGATGAACTACCCGGTGTCCTGTGGTCCCTTCGGACCACGGAGAAAGAAGCAACGGGGTACACCCCTTTCCACTTAGTCTACGGTTCGGCGATCCCCGCCAATTGAAGCGACGGTGCCAACATTCAGAACGGCTACCTTTAACCCAGTTGAAAACGAGGAAGGCCTGAGAGCCTCCCTAGACCTGGTCGAAGAAAGCCGAGATACGGCACGCCTCAACTTGGCAGTATACCAAAACCGGATGAAAAGAGCCTACAACCGAAGAGTCCACAAAAGGGACTTAAAAATAGGAGATCTAGTCCTAAGAAAGTCGGCCGCCACCAACAAAGGAAATATTCATGGCAAATTAACGGCCAACTGGGAGGGACCCTACAATGTAGTTGAAGAGATGAGGCCGGGTACATACCGGCTGACAGACATGGGGGGCGTGCCCTTGATGAGCCACTGGAACACTGACAACCTAAGGAAATACTTTGTATAAGCGGCGGAGGTGTCCAAAACCATTGTCGGCACCCCGACGCGTGTTTATATCTAGTGAAGAAACATCCAAGTTTTCCGTCAGTGTTTATCCCCTCCGTGGTTGAGACGCGAGAATAAACGTACACTCAGTGTAATTAAGACGCAAATCTAGCGATCAATATGCCTACACAGTTACGAACGCTGTCGAGCCGCAACCCCGATTACCTCGGTCAAAGCCGAGAGCGACGGGGATACGTCGGTCGATACGCTAGAAGAAACGTATACTCAGTGCAGTTGAGACGCAAATCTAGCGATCAATATGCCTACACAGTTACGAACGCTGTCGAGCCGCAACCCCGATTACCTCGGTCAAAGCCGAGAGCGACGGGGATACGTCGGTTGATACGCTAGAAGAAACGTATACTCAGTGTAGTTGAGACGCAAATCTAGCGATCAATATGCCTACACAGTTACGAACGCTGTCGAAGCCGCAACCCCGATTACCTCGGCCAAAGCCGAGAGCGACGGGGATACGTCGGTCGATACGCTAGAAGAAACGTATACTCAGTGCAGTTGAGATGCAAATCTAGCGATCAATATGCCTACACAGTTACGAACGCTGTCGAGCCGCAACCCCGATTACCTTGGCCAAAGCCGAGAGCGACGGGAACACGCCGGTCGACACGCTAAAGACGTTAAACACAGTTGGGACATGCATTCAAACTGCCTCGGTCATACCGAAGGTAAAAACGAAGGCACTCAATTAATAACGCAAAAAGACAAGTGAGGGATTGTGATCAAAGCCCCGGCCAAACCAAAGGCCAATAAGACGAACTTTATTGAAAACAATTAGAAAGAGAGTACAGACGACGGCCGTCCCCATAGGGATAAGCCTAAACACAACCTACCAAGAGTTTTACTAACAAAACACGGGAAAGAAAAGCAAAAGATTACAAACATATCATTTGAAGCGCCAAAAATGGCAGGGAGGAAAGGCTCAATAGTTGGCCCCCGAACAGCTAAAGCTATCCGAGATGCCGGGTGAGTCCGTGACGACCGCCCGTCTCCCTATGCCCGTTCTTGCCCTCCATCGCAGCAAGAATCTTTCGGTGGCCGGCTCAGAAGAGGGCTCGACATTTTCAAGTGCCTTTAGCCTCTCACCCTCCTTCACCTTTGCATCGTAGGCCGCCTTGGCCTCGGCTATCCGAGCCGCCTTCGCCGCCTCCGCCTTCTCACGCAGCCGCCTCCGCCGCAAAGACGCCATCTCATCCAGAAGCTGGTCAAATTTATCCCACGGGAAGGAGCCGTCGGGGATGAGCTTTTTGATTGCCTCCCTGGTCGCCCCCTCGGCCTGGTCCCGGAATTGGGCGCACATTTTAGGGAGGAGATCATCTTGAAGCATTTTAATATCCTTCTCCTTTTGAGCAAGGGAGGCCTGCGTGTCCCTGAGCGCCTCCGCCTGGTTATGGAACAGATCCTTCCACTCTTCCCTCTTGGCAACCACGGCGTCATAAGCGCCCTTATACCTGTCCCGCTCCTCCATCATCTTGGCAGTGGCGGCATCAGCATCCTCAACTTTGGCCCTCTCGGCCACCAGCAGCTTCTCAGCTTCCTCCACACGCTTCTTGGCAGCAAAGAGGTCCAGCTTAGCCTTCCTGGCTTCCCCCCTTGCAGCGGAGAGATCAAGCTTAAGCTTTGCGATCAGCGGCGCAGCCTGGGCCGCGGCCTTTTCCTGCTCCATGATGTGGGAGCCGGCTAGACGGGTCCACTTCGCCAGCCTCTTATATATTTTCTCACCCTCCGCCACGAGCTCGGTGGAAGGAATCTTCTGAACTGAGGAGTCAACGGTGACATTTCTATCACCCGTCTTCTCAGGCTGCTTCTCGAGCTGCCGCTCAGTGAGAACGGCAGCTGCCGATGGCGGATCTACAAAAAATTTACACAGAGCATCCACGTCAACATGCATCGACACATCAGAAAGTCGGTCATCGGGAATGTCCAACGAACCAGCTAAGTCTGAACCGCAAGTTAGGTCCGTACCAGTCTGGACCCTCTTAGTCGGAGGGCCGGTTGGGGCAGTCTTCTCCCCGGCAACGGTGGAAGCAGACGGTGGCACTTTTCTCTTCTTCTGAGGAGAAGGGACCTTAGCAACGGTCACCACCCCATCAGTGATATCGATGACCTCCAAATGATCCTTCTGGACCACTGGAGTCGAAGAGGGGGTTGGCACTGACGCCGCCGCCATTTTGGACGCTGCCTTCTTTGTTCTCTTCGGCACGCCTCCGAGAACCCGTGCCTGGGCCGCCTCCGGATCCAGTGCCTTCCGCTGCTTGTCCATCAACTCGTTGGGAGCCAGTCTGCGATCACGCGCGTCAGCCGTAGGATGCCGTTGAACAACCTTCCCGTCCTTATCAAGCCCTAACCTTTTTAAGGTCCTCTCAGACAGAGCCTGGCCAAACCGGTCTGCAAGAAATCAAACAAGGGTTACATAAAGGAAGCAAAACAAAGCCCTAAAACAGAAATACAACAGGCAAAGATGGGCCTCACACCGACCCCACTCACCCTGATTGAGGGCCGGTATGAGGCCGACGCGGCAAAGCAGCTCATCCTGAAGGATAATCTGAGTCGGGGGCAGCCATCCCTTCTCAAAGATCAAACAAACCGACGCCCGTTTCTCCTCCGCAGTAAGAGGGACCATCGAAGCGTCCATCTTAACCTTACCCCGGGAAATACATTTCTCATATTCTTCCTGGTTCTCACACCGCAAGTAAACAGGGCTCTGGAAGGACCGAGGCAATGGGTAGTCCTCCGGCACTTGGACGTACACCCATCGCCGTTGCCAGTCCTTACAAGAAGTAAGCTTAGACACGGAGACGAAGTCTGGCTCCGTCTGCACGCTGTACCACCCCACTTTACCGGCGATTGACGGTCGTAGATGATGAAGGCGGCGGAATAAATTAACTGTTGGGATCTCCCCCCTAAAGAGACAAAGCCACACAAAGCCGACTATCGTCCTCATGGCCAACGGATGCAGTTGAGCCACAGCGACGTTCATAGCTTTGATGATAGCCATGACGTATTCATTCAAAGGAAACCGGAGCCCATACTCCAGGTGCTTGATATACACGCCGATGTGACCCAGGGGAGGGCAACAGACCGCCTAACCCTCCTCAGGGATAACGATCTTGTACCCATCACCGAAGGAAAAATGGCCTTCGAAAAGAGTCCCACCGGAACAGCTGGCGAATTTATTAGTCCAGACACGGTCAAGACCAGTCGTGCAGGCCTCGCCATGATCCGAGATAGACGGCCTCCCACCATCAGAAGGAGTCCTCTCATCATCATCAGCATCATCATCCTCATCCTCCCACTCCTCCAAAATTGGTGGATCAACTACGGGAGAAGGAGACCTAGGACCCCCAAACCTTATCGGGATGGCATCTAGTATCCCCTCCCCATCAAGACGCGACGGGAACCCCGGCGCGAAGCGCTAGTCCCAGGCGTCAGAAGACATGATAGCAATGATTATTTAACAAAATAAGAAAGGAAATTTGTTTGTTTACCTTGAAGAAAAACACTCGCCGGAGTAACAACTCTGAAAATTAGAAGACAAAGAAGCCCTTGAAAGTTTAAAGAGAAGAAAATTTTGGAGAATGAAATTGGTGGCCAATTTCACGGAATAACTGCCCTATTTATAGGGAAAAGCCCATGAAGAAGGACCAATCAGAGAACAGCCCATGAAGCACCAGCCAATCAGCAAACAGACACGTGTCAGACATGCAACCATGGAAAGTCAATCGTCGCAACAGTCAAACGTCAATCAATGCAACAGTGATCAAGCGTCTTCAACACGCCCCTTCAACACGCCCCTTCATATCTCTGCCTATTCATCTTCCTCAACAAATTCCTAGGTATCTGTTCTCCACCGGCCACGTGATCAACCATGCTAGGGAGCACCGGCCTGGGGGCAATCAAAAACAACCGGCACTCCCAACCCTGGTCTCGGCCAGCGTCACTTTCTTTTCCACATCGGATGCCCTTTACACATCCATGTGGAGGGGGGATATGGTACCGCCTAAGAAGAACCAGGCCGAGGTAGAAGAAGCCGATCTGAAAAAGTTTCGAAAATTACTTGCGCAGAATATACGCTCAGCATACATCGGAGCCCATACCACGGCATAGACTACGCTGGGGGCAAATTGATGGGGCATATTCTGCACCACTGACCAAGTCAACATATTGAGCAAGGTCAAAGATATCCACAACAAGTCAACAACTTAGACAGCTTAGCCGATGCAGCCTATCGGCCTGTCACCTGGGTCTCGGCATGGCAACCAGCCAGCCAGGACACATATCCGCGTACTCATATCCAAGGACCCTCGGCCGGCCTGCCATAGGTCTATCGGCCGAGGGTAGAACGGTCTTTCCACCTGCTAGCCACTTGGCCACTTGGCCACTACGTGACAAAAGGTGAAAGTCTATAAATACTCCTCAACCTTCATTGAGGAAAGGATCCATAAATTAACCTAAGAATCACTATTCATCTGGTAATATCTTCCCTATCTCTCTACAATACATCCCTAGCCAAGTAATAACAACTTATCCCTCTAAGTTTACTGACTTGAGCGTCGGAGTGAGTACGCTTGGCACAAAGCCAAGCCCTCAGTTCGTTCATTGTTGCAGGAGAGGCCGAGAGGAACGATAGAGACGAGGGATCCAACTCAAGACATCATTCTACAAGCCACGGGTGGTAATACTTGCTCTGGAATTACACCCGGAACATGTAAAATGATGAATGAATAAATTGAAAAGAAAAAAAAAACTCTTTTCTTTTCTCTTAAAGTGGCCGAAAAATTTGCCTTGGGTAGCATGCACAATGCCTTTTATTTTTGCTCTTCTCAAAAGCTAGGTGTGCATGGCTACTACTTAGATATGATAATTGTGTTTTCCACTCAAGATAGAAACACAATATATATCTTACACTCCCTCCATTATTTCGGTACATTCAATATAAAATGGATGATCCATTTTATTTTGTCATTTGTCAATTTGTCACATGTAACATGTTACATGGCATGTCACAATGTAATGTATTGTTAACTTATTAAAAATCAACATACTCATAAAATATGTCATTTACAAAATCGACTAGTAATTCGTAATTACTCGTACCAAAAATGTTTCCAAATTATAAATTACAACATTCTGTATTTATAATAATTTATTCATTTCGTTTCAATTGTTTCTGTAAACAATGATTTCATCTAAGTAATAAAACAATTCGATTACTTAGACCGTGTCTCATTTAATCATATTTACAATAAGATACGTAAATTATACTCACAAAATCATTCGTCAATTTTAAGCAATTTAATTAACTCGTATCGGTATACGATTAATTAAATAATCAATTAAGAGTATTTCCCTATAGGTATGACCTAAGGGGATCAACTGATCACCACCGTCGCACGACAGTAATGTCAAACTCTAGTCAGCCAATCATTACCGATATGTGTGGACCAGTTGACTGGAAAATATTACATCCCAATTGTATTCTTAAAATGAGATTTAATAATGATATTTAAATCATGTGATCGCACTATTGTTGAGGACACATTTCCCAACAATTTCATTAGCGGTGCCCATTTTAAAGGCTCTCCTTTGGAGATCCGCCTCCATCGCAAAGATTAACACATTTTTCATTGCGGCGGACTCCTTGTGGTAAGCCTCATATGCTTCCCTAGTAGCGGCGGTCGACCTAGTATTAAGTTCAGGTGGAGAGGCCTCGGTGAGGTAACGAAGCTTGTCGTCACCTTGGGCGGCTAATTTGAGTTGGGCATCCCAATCGGAGAAATTTGACCCATTCTTTTCAAGTTTACATCGATCCATGAAGGATCGGAGCCATGAGACATTAGCGAGAGGTGTGGCGTTGGTGTTTGGAGTGGCCATTTGTTATGAGAAATAAAAGCGGTCTACAAAACAAAATATAGAAGGAATAAAACATATGTCGTTTTAACATAATAATACTCGTAAAATTAATTTAAAATTTAAACAAGTTTATGGCATTTATCTATTGACCTCTACCCAACTTGATAAATGATTCCAAGACCCAAATTCATATCAACTTAGGGCACGGTGTGCCGAAATACCCTTTATTAACATAACTTGGTGGATTAACGTTTTAATCGATTCTACTTTTAGAACTCTTGGTCGATAAAATTACATTAATATTTATCTCAAGCCCGAAACACATCCGGAAATTGTCGTGAATACTTTCGTTGAGTTCAACCCAAATTTCGAATAAATGTGTCCATGATCCAAACTCATATCAACTTAGGGCATCTTCCTACAGGTCATAAGACCTCTCAACCCGCCATGCCTGAGTCTGTAACCCCCTATAACACTGTCCACCTTGTGCATGCATTGGCCATCTTCCTTCCCCCCTTCCACCCGGTTTTAAGAGGAGAAAACCATGGGTTTTTCTCCTTAATTTTACCTAATATACACTACCAAAACATTAGTGTATTATTCATTCTATTCATCTAAAATAAGAGTTTTTTAGAGAGATAAAAATCCTTCCTTTTCTCCCTTCTCTTAGCCGAAAATATCAAGAGATCAAATAATATTTTTGGTCAATATTATACAAATTAATATTGTTCTTAATAATAATATAAATTTAATTAAGTTGTTACTTTGGGTATAAAACCTTGGTAGGGATTCTCTACTTGAACCCTTGTTCATCCACTTAAGGAAGCTCAAGAACAAGTGAGTAGGAGAACTCACTTGTGCCCATATAATCCGAAATCTTCAATGTAAGATGATGATTTCTTCTTTAATTATTTTATTGTTTGCATGCATAAGATCATCTTTTAATTTTATGACTAAATTAAAATTAAAACATATATGAATATGTTGAGTAAAGAGATATAGATTTCTAACAAGTGGTATCAGAGCAAGTAGGGTTGCATGGCTAGGATTAGGAAGAAATGATTATGCTTACCACTCACATAATTAACATAATATTTTTCTAATCCTCCCCATTATTTCGGTTATTATATATAAAATGGACCCCATTTTATCTTTGTCAAATTGTCAATTCGTCATATGTCACATAAATTTGTTATGTATTTTTAACATATTAAAAATCAACGCATTAATAAAATACGTCATATACAAAAATCGACTTAGTAATTCATAATTACTTCTACCAAAATAATTTACCAATTATAAATAACAACATCTTGAATTTATAATAATTTATTCATTCAAATGTAATTGTTTCCTTAAGCAATTATTTCATCTAAGCAATAAAACAATTCGATTACTTAGACCGTATCTTATTTAATCAAATTACAATGAGACACGTAAATATTACTTCCAAAATCGTCCGTCAATTTTAAATAATTCAATTAACGCGTATCGTCATACGATTAATTAAGAGTGTTACCCTTTAGGTATGACCTTAGGGGATCAACTGGTCACCACCGTCTCACGACAGTAATGTCAAACTCTAGTCAACCAATCATTACCAATATGTGTGGACCAGTTGACAGTAAAATATTACTTCCCAATTGTATTCTTTAAAATGAGACTTAAACATGTGATCATCATGATCAATAGTTGTGATCGCATTATTGTCGGAGGACACATATTCCAACATGATTCCGTGTTTGTATTTTCCCAGTGGGTGCCCAGGCCTTGGGCGGAGTACGCTGGAGCGCCTCCTTTTGTGGCTGAGGTCCTTCGACCTAGGAGCTCGAGTCGGCTGCTGTTGAGAACGTCGATGGGTCCTGTGTGGTACTTGGGCGAGCACTTGGCTCCTCAGTGCTCTCGGGACGTATTGATGGTTCCCCTCGATCCTCCTAGGACGATGTTCAGGGAGCCTTCTGATGCTGAGAGGGAGGCTGACTTGGCTGGCGTCGGCGGTGACGCCTTCCTTCTTCCTGGTGAGGACTACTTAGCATTCCTCTACGGGAGGTTGGCATACTGGCCGGTTGTGGTAAGTACTTTATCCTTCTTTATTTTTGATTTTGAGAATACGATGAAAGATCATCGATTAACGAGAGACATTGACTTTGCAGGAGGTTGAGGCGACGGGCATCGAGCCCCCAGAGTACCCCGAGACCCTCGAGTACACTGACACGACCGGGAGGACGACGATTTCCGAGCTGCGTGACTTTGACGTGGCAGTGACAGATGCTGGCCTGGACGATTGGCAGCATCTGATTCGGAGGGTGAGCCTCTTATTTGCATGATTTTTTTGTAAGAACACATTTGATTGAATTTATTCAATTATTGAGAACATCTTTTTGAAAATGCAGGTTGCGCCATCTCGGTTTGTGGCATTATGGAGGGTGGCCAACCGGCTGCGAGCTACTGCCATCGAGGCACTTGTCGGCGGTCGAGGTCCTCAGGTATGAACCTTTCGCCTATTTCATTTTGGAACTTTGATTTTCCGACTTTTCTTGTAATTGCTTGAAATGATTGACATGAGCCAATTTTGTTGTTTGTAGGGGGATCGCGACTGGAGCGAGAGTTGGCCCAGTGTCGGGAGGAGACAGCTTGCTTGTTGAGGGAGCTCGAGGTTCGTGACGCCAAGGTTGCTGCTCTCGCGGCAAGAGTTGCGGAGCTAGAGGTCGACCGACAGTAGTTTTGTTTTGTTGTTGTTTGTATTTGCACATTTGTACATTTTTTGGACCTATATTTTGGACATTTTGGACTTTGCTTGGGGCTCGAGCCCCCAGTTTGTTGTACATTTCCCTTTTTTGGCTGTATATATAATGGCCTGAGTGCCTTTGCCGCTGGGTTGCGTTGCTTGTATCTGCAGGTTAGCTTTGAACAGGTTTTGGTAGATGACGGTTTATGCCGTCACGCTGCCAAAATTTACATAGAGAGTACGCAAAATATACATTTGTATATGCATATGGCCTAAATTAGCGCAAAACGAAAGACTCAAAAGTGCAAAAAATGCAAAAGAAAGTGTCAAAATGCAAAAAATTTGCCGGAAATGACCGGAAGGTAGGGAGGGTTACCCCTAAAAAAATGAAAAAAAAATATAAACCTATAAGTTAGAAATGAAATGATTACAAAAGAAACGAAAAAAATAAAAGAAATATATATAAGTTTTGAAATAAATTACATTAAAATGAAAATTGTTTCCTAAAATGAAAATATACAAGTGTGTTAAAATGACGAAAATGTTGATATTGCCTCGAAATGCGTGCCCGCGAGATTAGGCAACGCGAAATATGGCACTTTGAGATACTTTTTTACCGACACAATAACCCGTAGGAAGAGGAAATTATTTGCCAAGGAATTTAGGAAAGATCCAACGCGGAAAATCACAGAAACCTTGTTGAGGAAGAGGCGCATCAGGAGATGCGTCCCTTTGAAGAGGCGCAGCAGGTGCTGCGCCTGTTCCCAGGCGTGTCTGTTCTGGCAGAATTTAGGAAACAGAGTTTAGTATAAATTGAGACGTTGATAGAGGTTTTAATCACACAATTCTTCCGTCTCTTCTTCGTCTTATTACATAAAACTCTGAATATAATCACTCATCATGAATACTTTGGAGATTCGCCTAAAAGAGTGGACCAATGAGTTTTCCAACATGGAGAAGCACGACATGGGCGCCTATAATCTTGGATCATTGTTGAGTTTGAAGCTTATCAAGGTTGTCAAACCATTCCTAAATGCTTGTCTTGATTATTGGGACCCGAATTATCGTGTTTTTGCGTTCCCCGGAGGCGACATTTGCCCATTTCCTGAAGAAATTGCTGCGATCGGTGGGTGGGACCCAGAACACTTGCCTGCTATTCCTTCTACTTCGCAAGGGTATAAGAGCAAATTTAGAGACTTGCTTGGATTGACAAGGCTCGAGGTGGACCATTTAGTGACCTCGAAAGGAGTGCGAATGTTGGACTTCATTGACCGCTTCATTAACAGAGCCGACCCCACCGTTTCTTATGTTGCCATGCGAAGGGAATTTGGGTTTTGCTTGTTGCATGTATATGTCCTTCAAGGACATGTTGATGAAGACTTGAGAGGTGACCGCCGTCTCCTGAGCCTAGTTGAGCAAATGGAGCTGCGCAGGAGCTCAGCTTGTTTATGCTTAGAAGAGATCCTTTTCGGCTTGGATAATAGGAAAGCCAATCGCGACCTACCGTACTTGGGAAGTCCCGTTATTATGCAGGTAAAAGAACATTTTTCTCTCTTTTTGTCTTTTTTTTTTTCGATGTCTAATACCCGCTTTTGGTAGGTCTGGCTCATGGAGCGTCTTCGATTGATTGAGCCCCCAGTTCATGTTCCTTCTTATCATGCTCGTTCGATCGCAATGAGGATTAGGCTTTACATGGTGGACTTTACTCGAGTCTGCAATTATTGGGAAAACAAACTGAAGAGTGATAATGGCCCCTTGATTAGGTGGATTGTACCATGGTGGCACCTCAAATTTGTCACTGGAGTATCTTCCTTGGATCTTACTCGATCTGTGCGCATTCCTGGCTTGGAATTCATGGAATGCATCTTCCCGGAGAGGCTGATGAGACAGGTTGGACTAAAGCAGACAATCCCGAAGCTTGATACTGTCCCGCAGACTGCCGCGGCGCTTACTACTGAGAGCCGAAGGGAGTGGGCCATTAAATGGGCTCAAAGAAATGTATGGTTCTTGAACTCTTCTGTTAGTGCCTTATGGGTGTCGGATTCCTATCTGCGATGGAGGAAAGCTACTACTCCGGAAGAGCGCGAGAGATTGAGGAAGCGCGAGCCTGTTGACTACAAGGTGCGCGAGGTGGAAAAGGAGAAAGAGAAGCATCTGACTGAGGGAGAGGAAGAAGCCGGGTTTCGAGTTGTTCATCATTCGAAGAAACCGAAAACCTCTCCTGTCGTGGACAAAGTGATTGGCAAGAATGGGAAGGCTAGGCCTCGAGAAAGACCGTTGGTGATTAGGTCCGAAGTGGCGCAAGAGCGTCCGGCTCGAGGTCGTGACAAGAAATATGACAAAAATGACAAGGGCAAAGGGAAGATGGAGAAATAGCCCAAGTCTTTATTATTATTTGCTATTATTATTGTAATGAGAAGGTTGGGTTTTTAGAATCCTAGCCTATTTTTATTTTTATTATGTAACGTATTATTATTATTAGAAAATGAATGAAATAAAAAAGGTTAAATTGGTTATGAAACCGTTGTGATTTTTCTATTTATTATTCTTGTCGAATTCCAAATGCACTGCAAATGTCCTTCTATTTACATTTTGAAATTAGTGGGTTGTATCCTGTGAAGGATTGCCTACGTATTCATTAAGAAAATGAAATCAAACCCTTGCGCGTAGTTCGAGTAAATGTAAAAGAATAATTGTTCTAAGCAAGAGCTTGTAATGAACTTTAGAAAATAAGCATGAGCTTTTTACTTACTCTTAAGGTGCAAATTTAGTTTATTTGATGATATGAGGATGACAAATTTGTCATAATGCAAGAGCAGAGTGACATTAGCTTATTTCAGCTTGGCCAGGGGCCGTTTATTTAGTGCCACAAGAGCGACACGTGAGGTTACGCGTGGCGCGTTTTTGTTCCTATTCTAGGCATAATACCGCTTTAGTTGGTCAAGGTTTGTCGGGTTGGAAAATTCATTCCCATCTAGGTCTGTGATTCTAACCGCACCCCCTGGAAGTATGGACTTGACTAGAAATGGCCCGGCCCAATTGGGTTTGAACTTTCCCCGTGGATCGACAGGTAAAAGAGCTCTAACCGATTTGAATACTAAGTCTCCTGCCTTGATGTTCCTTGGCTTAACCTTTTTGTCGAAAGCTCGTATGATACGTGCTTGATATGTTTGGACATTGTCCAAGGCGCGTAGCCTACGTTCATCCAGGAGGATGAGTTCTTCATATCTATCCCTCTTCCAATCGGCTTCCGGGATTTGACTTTCGAGTAAGATACACAAGGATGGTATTTCTAACTCGACTGGTTGTACAGCTTCCATGCCGTAAGTCAAATAGAAAGAGGTGGCCCCAGTGGGCGTCCTAACTGATGTGCGATATCCCCACAAAGAAAAGGGTATCTTGCTTGGCCAATCTCGATAGTTGTCAATCATTTTCTTGAGAATTGTGACAACGTTCTTGTTTGCTGCCTCTACCGCGCCATTAGTCTGTGGTCTATATGGCGAAGAGTGGTGATGCTTAATTTTGTACTTGGCTAGCAATTGCTCAATCTCGGCTTGGAAATGTGATCCATTATCACTAATGATCTCATGTGGGCAACCGTATCGACAAATGATGTTGTTCTGTATGAACTTTGCCACGTTTTTAGCCATGAGACTAGTGTAGGAAGCCGCTTCTACCCATTTGGTGAAATAGTCGATTGCCACTAGGATGAAACAGTGACCTCCTGTTCTGGCTGGGGTTATCTTCCCGATTATATCAATTCCCCAGGCGGAAAATGGCCAAGGAGATGTCATCGTATAGAGCAATGAAGGAGGGACATGTTGTACATTCCAAAAGATTTGGCAGTTGTGACAATGCCTTACATATTTGATGCAATTGGATTCTATTGTGGTCCAATAGTACCCCACACGTGTGATTTTCTTTGCCATCATGGGCCCACTCATGTGAGGACCGCATTCTCCATCGTGAACTTCTTCCATCACTTTCCGTGCCTGTGAATGATCAAGGCAACGTAGGATTACACCAAGAGGTGTTCTTTTGTATAACTCTCCTTGGATGAGAAGGTATTGGGAAGCTAGTAGGCGTATAGCATGTTGTCCCCTTTTGTCCATATCTGGTGGATAGGTACCGTTGAGCTTGAAATTTAGGATTGCTTGGAACCAGAGTTCCTATGTGATTTCCTCTTCATCGGTGATTTGGTGAACATAAGCTGGCTCTGACCGTCGTTCGATGCATAAAGGCATTTCCACCATGTCATCTGGCATATTAATCATAGATGCGAGTTTTGCAAGAGCATCCGCAAATTGATTTTCTTCCGGAGGTAGGTGTAGATAGGTCACGTGATTAAAGAATTGGGCCACTTGGTCTATTCTGGCTTGATAGGGTGCTAGGCTTTCGCTTCGGATTTTCCAAGATCCCGTAACTTGATTGAGGATCAGGGATGAATCCCCATGTACTCGGAGGTTTTTAATGCCTAAACTCACTGCCGCTTGTAGTCCAATGAGACAAGCTTCGTATTCTGCAGCATTGTTTGTCACCTCGAAGTCGAGTTTGATAGAGATCGGTGTATGCTCACCTTCAGGAGAAATGAGCAACACTCCTATTCCGAATCCTCTTAAGTTTGATGCTCCATCAAAATAAAGGTCTCAGGAGTCTACATCGGTTTGAAGTATATCCTCGTCTGGAAATGACCAAGTATCTATTGTTTGTGCATCATTGATGGGATTTTCTGCGAAGAATTCGGCAACGGCGCGCCCTTTTATAACTTTCAGCGGCACATATTTGAGATCGAAATCTGAGAGCATCAAAGTCCATCTTGCTAGGCGTCCGTTGAGGACGGGTTTTTCCTAGAGGTATTTTACTGGATCCATTTTGGAGTATATTTTGACGGAGTAGCTAAGCATGTAATGGCGTAGCTTCTTCGTCGCCCACACAAGAGCGAGGCATGTCTTTTCGAGTTGTGCGTATTTGCACTCGTACTCCAAGAACTTCTTACTAAGGTAGTAGATAGCCCTTTCTTCCTTTCCTACGGTTTGAGCTAACATGGCACCCATGGCTGTTTCGGTTACTGTGAGATATAAACTAAGAGGTTGATCTTGTTGAGGTGGCATGAGCATTGGTGGTTTAGGCAATATCTCCTTGATTCGGTTAAATGCCTTCTGACAGTCATCATCCCACATGGTGTGATCCGTTTTCTTGAGCTTCTTGAAGATAGGTTCACAAATCATGGTGAGTTTCGATATGAATCGACTTATATATTGCACTTTCCCCAGTAATCCTCTGACTTCTTTTTCCGTTTGAGGTTGTGGCATTTCGATCAGAGCCTTGATTTTTGAAGGTCTATTTCTATACCTCGTTGGCTAACGAAATATCCCAGGAGTTTGCCAGATGTTACTTCGAATGCGCACTTCTGAGGATTGAGCCTCATGTTGTATTTTCGTAGACATGAGAAAAATTTGCGAAGGTTCGCAATGTGCCCCTCTCTATCCTTGGACTTGACAATCATGTCGTCTACGTATACCTAAACTTATTTATGCATCATGTCGTATAAGAGTGTAGTTGCGGTGCGTTGATATGTAGCTCCGGCGTTGATTAACCCAAACGACATGACCGTATAGCAATAGGTTCCCCATTGAGTGACAAAGGCGGTGTTATGCATCTCTTCTATGGCCATCTTGATTTGGTTATAACCCGCGTACCCATCCATGAAGGATAGTAACGCTTGGTATGCGGTATTGTCCACCAATATGTCGATATGTGGTAGAGGGAAGTCATCTTTAGGACTTGCTTTGTTTAAGTCCCTAAAATCAACACAAACACGGATTCTCCCATCCTTTTTGGGTACAGGTACTATGTTAGCTACCTAGTCAGAATACTCGGAAACTTTGATGAACCCGGCTTTGAATTGCTTATCGACTTCTTCCTTAATCTTGAGAGCCCATTCTGTTCTCATTCGACGAAGCTTCTGTTTCACAGGCTTGAAACCTGGCTTAATTGGGATTCTATGTTCGGCGATATTCCTGTCGATCCCTGGCATGTCTTTATAGGACCAAGCGAAGACGTCTTTGAACTCGTGTAGGAGGTCTATGAAATCGGCCCTTTCGGTAGAGCTCAAAGTAGTCCCTATCCTAAGTTCTTAGGGTTCTAGTTCGGTTCCTACATTGATGGGTTCGGTGTTCTCTATTACTGGTCCCCCTTCCCCTTCCTGTAAAATTTCTTTGGCTATGTAGGGAGGTATCTCAATTGAGTCTGGGTCTTGGTCATCCTCAGTATCATCGTAAACAGAATTGCACTCAAGATAACACAAAGAGTAAGCGGAACATGATTTATTCATATTAAAGTTTGAGAAAAGTTGAAACAAAGAAGCCATCTGATCTTTGGTCAGTGGCGGTAAAGGGACAGTTGTTGGGACATTTCCCGAACTACTATTACTATTTGAGGCTAAGCTAGGAGAAACAAAGGGAATGGGGATGACGATAGGAGGAGACTCCCTAGCGACTTCTCTAGACTCTGACTCTGACTCCGACTCCGACTCTGACTCGAATTCATCATCTTCTAGTTCTCCTTTGAACATCTCTCCTTCTCCAGTTGTGAGCTTGAAGTGTCTTCCTTGATTGTTGGTCCACTTGATTGATTTTCTCCATTCTTTCTGCTGATTCGTGTTTGTTTCTGTGATTAACGCGGTAGGGTTGATGTGATCGTCTTGAAGTATCATGGTAATGATTTCATCCTGCGCGGCTCTAATAAATCGATCTTCTCCAAACAATAGACTAACAGCTTGTTCGTCTAAGCAAGGTGCTTGACGAGTTTTGACGGTAGGAACCGTTTCTGGAGGAATGAAGTAGCAATCGTGAAAGATCTCGATTCCGGCTAGCTTCCTTTCGAGACAGTGCCAAGGCTCGGGAAATCCGTGAAAGAGTTCTGGACTTCCTTCCTTAACGAAGTATCCATTTAGGGTAGGGAGATAGGGTCGCATTTGGACTCCTACGTACTTACGGTTTTGAACTTGAGCAAGCATCTCGAGAACTTCCTCTTTGGTGGGTTTGTATCCTAGTCCAAGTGGTATTGTTTTTGAGTTGCCTTCCTTGTAGGGTGCGTAGGTGTTTCTTCGGATAGGGTTTAAAGGCATTCCAGGGAAGTATCCCTGGGATTTGAGTATGTGGTTGACCACCAAGTTGGAGTAGGGATCGTAGTATAAGGGTGCCAATTCACTTTGTATGACACTTATGCTTTGGAAGCCCCCAAGTTCATATACTGGATTCGCAAGGACTTGATTATTCGACTTCTTTTCGATTATTGCCTTGATGGGTGACGAAGTGATCGTCACCACTTTGCCATTTAGTGGGATCTTGATCTTTTGATGAAGGGTGGATGTTACCGCTTTGGAAGCGTGAATCCAAGGTCTTCCTAGAAGTATGTTGAAGGAAGCTTCAATGTCCACTATTTGGAAGTTAACCTTTCGCTCAATTGGCCCTGTGGCTATGGTTAGGTTGATGAGTCCTACTACCTTTCGTCGTGTACCATCATATGCGCGAACACCTTGATTGGTAGGGATTCAATCCGACTCTTTCATGCCTAATTTGTATGCCGTTTTGAGGGGTATGACGTTGACCGCGGAGCCATCATCAACCAAGGTCATTGGCACATTCTTCTTTAGACAAGTGACGGTGATGTAAAGAGCCAAGTTGTGACTAGTGCCAAAGGGTGGCAAATCTTCGTCTGAGAAAGTAATAGGATTACTTAGCTTCGGTGATTCTTGGAAGACCAAGTAGACTACATCTTCGGGTGTGGAGTTATATGCTACATTTAGCTTGGCCAAAGCTTGCAGTAAAGCTTGGCGATGTGGGAATGAGCTTGCTACTAGTTGCCAGACTGAAAGATCAGCCTTTGTCTTCTGTAATTGCTTGAGCAAATGATCAGTGGAGTCATCTTCGTTATCATTTGGTGTGACAACGTTGGTTGGACCATTTTGAGTAGTACTTTGATATGGACGCCCCGAACGAGTTAGGTGGTCCACATCTTGGTCTTCACCATTTTGGACTATTTCCTTGACTAGGGAGTTTTCAATGAGATACTCGTCCTCATCATCATCGGCCCATACTACATTGATTGTAGCTAGTTCCCTCATTCTCATGATTTCGTCTTCTAGTCGTGTGATTTGGTCTACTAGTTTGTCAACCACGGCGACTATTTCTTGCATAGTGGCATTTTGAGAAAAGATTAATAGCGCATGTTCTTTGGATGTCGCATTGGGGTCATGTAAAGTTGTCACCACGTTTTCTAATTCCCAAACTTGCCTATCCACACTCCTTGCCCATGTGATGAAGTCGGCGATGGTAGGGGAAATGGTAGAGTAGAACCCTTCATTCTCGATCGCGTAGATCTCATCTTCAATTGGAGAAATGAGGTGTGAACAATCTAAGGTAGATTCTTCACTTGTGATCACTAGAATCCCAAGAGGGTTCTGAGTGTTGTTGGGTTTGCCTCCCGGCGGTATTGGTAGTCGACCATCCTCTATCATGTCTTGAAGCACATTTTTCAATTTGTAGCATTTTTCTGTGTCGTGCCCCTTACCCCTATGATATTCACAGTATGAGTTCTCGTCCAAGAACTTGGACTTCTTTTCAGGTTCGGGAGTAGGTCCTATGGGTTGGAGTTTGCCTTGCTTCATTAACCTCTTTAAAGCATTGGAGTAAGTTGTTGGAGCTAGTGTCCTCCACAATAGTGCGTTAACATAATAAATCTCATTAATAGAATATCATCAGATATTTAATTATTTGATCCTCGTCAGTTGATTAACGTAAATCGATAACGGTTGGCTGACTAGAGTTTGACGTTATTGTCGTGAGACGGCGGTGATCAACTGACCCCTTTCGGTCACACCTAAAGGAACGAACCCCAATTGATAACTAATTAATTGTATGAGATACAATTCATTTAGTCCCTTGATTTATCAACTAAGAGGTTAGTCGATTAGTATTAGAGAGATTTCGAGTTGCGAACTCGAGGAGCGGCAGTTATTATTTAATTATGCGATAATTAAATAATAAGTTTTAGGAAACGGGTTTTAGTTAATTAACTGTTAATTTACTAAAATTGTACTAATTGATTAATGTGATTAATATTAGTACGTAAATAATATGTGTAGTGGTACACGTATATTTACGGAGTGAATTGGACGAATTTATTATGGAAGCATTTAAACATGAAACGATGTTTAAAATGAAAATTACACGGATTTGTGCGACAAATATAAAAACCAACATGGACCCGTATATGGTCATGTGGACCGTGTAAAATAAGTGCAATGAATGATTACTTACATAATCATTTTTACCCTTATTTTGTATACTACCATAATATATGTCTTATACTACATTTTGCATGTGATGTAAGATAAAAATATAAAACAAAAAATTGTCCACTTGATGACACTCCACCCGCCACTTCCATTTCCCATTCTACACTCCATATATTTGTTCACTACTCCACTCTACCTCTTACACAATTCATTTTTTTGCATGTGAACAAAACTTCCTCCATCTCTCTACAATTATTCTCTAGTATGCATTATTACTAAGAATAGTTAGTAATATTACTAGTATTATTATCAAGGGCACATATTAATAAGTTACTAGTTCTTACTTATTAATATTATTTGGGTTGTTCTTGGGTGCTACTTGGAGGAGACTTTCTAGTTGAAGGTTATACAAGGAGGATCATCCACATATATTTAGCTCAAGAACAAATTAGTAAGGAGAACTAATTTGTGCCCATTTTACCTTATAATCAATGTAAGGAAATTGTTTTTCCTTATACTTTGTTTTTATGCTTTCATATTAGCATGCATGTTACATAGATCACATAAATAACTATTTATGAGATAAATTTATTTTATTAGAGAGTCTAATATGGATCTATGATCTTTCAAGTGGTATCAGAGCATAGGCTTGTAATTTGCATGTTGATTTTAAGCATTTTTATGAATTATGAGATAATTAGTAAAAACTCAAAAATTGTGTTAGAAGAGGTTTTGGCACGAAATTTTTGGGACATGCATACCTACTGATCTCAAAAGGTTTGTGGAATTTTTGGTGATTTTTCAAGTAATTTTGCTAATTTTAATGATTTTTGGTAGAAACCGAGTCAAAATGTCGCATTTTAGTGAAAAATTGACTAAAATTAGTTAAATGTTGATTCGGTGCATGGCCTTTTTATGGTATTTCATGCATGTTTTCTACTGATTGTATGCAAAAGGTTGAAGGTTGGTTCGAATTTTTTGCATGTTTATTGATTTTTTTGAGTAAAAAGTCGATAAAAGTCAAATTAATTAATCATTATTTCGAAATTTTTGATTCTGCCCATGATAAATTTATGTACATTTAATAATATTATTTAAATGTCAAAAGTGATTTTGCATGTGTGTTTTCACTTTGTTTTGATGATTTATTGGTTTTAGTGGTTAAAAACCGATAAATATCGATCTTTTTCTTCACAAAATTTATCCGAAATTTTTGGGCAATTTTTATGACTTTTTGGTGTTCTTGGGAGTGTTCCAGAATACTAAAAATTTTTGTTTCAATTGTTTGGGTAATTTTTCAATTATTTTGGATTTTTACTTAAATATTATGATTTTTCCGATTTAATTAGCAAATTATCACCAAACCAAACTAATTATTTATCATAAAATTAGTGAGGACTAATTTTTAGGTTCAAAACAGTTTGGACAATTAGTTTGGACTTAAATGAGATTTAAGAGTTAATTATTGATTTTTACATGTTAAAAATCGATTAAATCCACAAAACCGAGATGGATACCAATGAAGATAGGTAGGGCGATTTTGGCATCATATTTACAGCATTTTAAGCATATTTATTTAAGTTGAATGAATGATTGTCATTTATTTAAAGTATTTATCTTTTGTACCTAGTATGGCCTAGTTAATTTTTAATCGTTATTACCCGAAATGAATGGGAATATCGATTTGTTTGTAATTAAATACGATCTCGTATCGTCGGTTTGTAATTAATTAATAGTTTTATTCATTTTATTAATTAATGTATAATAGGAATAGCTATGTAATTCATTTGTAATAGTTATTTTACCGGCGTTTCCAAAAGACGGATTACAACGAGACGGAGTCTATTTTTGGAAGGTGTTCCAAATCCCACAAGGAAGAGCCACTTAAGGAATGAAGAGGCAAGGGACCAAGGAGTTGGTTTCCGAAGTGTAATAGACTAGTTGTTTATTAACTAGGAGGCCATACTAGGATTTAATCATATGCTTACATGTTTGCTTGTTTTATTTTCGCGCATGCCAAAATCGCCATTCACATGCATATTCTTTTTCGCGATTGTCAATTCACGTCATTTATATTCACTGAATTAATTCACTTATAAGGAATTTATGACTAAATTGACAAGATCTCTCACTTAACTAAAATTGAGATTAGCCTTACCAATTAGTAACACCTATGAATCTCTTGTTCATTAGAGCCACGCTCGCCTGCGGGTGTTCTCTTTTTACCTTGGGTAAGTAGGGTGGTAAGCGGTTATCACACGCCAAAATTGGTTGGACTCAACGGGATATAAGACGGTCTTGTGTTCCGGGGCTAGTAGATAAATTTGAGGAAATTTGTCGACCAAGAGTTCTAGAGGTAGAATTAGTCAACGTGACTTACCGAATTTACGCAATTATGGGATGTTTCGCCCAAGCGATGCTCATTTTTGTTTAATATTTGGGTCTTGGAATCATTTATATAATTTAGTGGGAGATCATTATATAAATGCTAAAACTTGCTAAACATGTTTTTACAAGTATTTTTAAAACAATGAATGTTAATTTTTCCTTTTTGTTGTAGCATTTTAATTCGCAATGGCAACTTCATCAACTCCATCGACTACTTCACTAGGCAAAGATTCATGGCTAAGGTCCGTAATGGACAAATGTATTTTAAAAGATGACGGTAGTAACTTTCTTGAATGGGAATCCAACATCAAAAGTGCCGCGTTGTCCGACAATGTGCTCACTTACTTGACCGATGCTCCTCCTATTGAGCCCGGTGCAAGAGCTTCATCGGCGGTGCGGACCGCCCATGATGACTATGTGAGGATGTTGAATGATATCAAGAATGTGTTGATATGGTCAATATCGCCAAACCTCAAGCTATCATGCATTTCTTTAAATGCTTACGAGATATTCACTCGTATGATCACTATGTTTTCACAAACACCTAAAGTCCGTCAATACGATGCGGCGGCACGCTTCTTTGAAGCTAAGCTTGAGAGGGGCCAAAAGGTTGGTCCCCATGTCCTTAAAATGGTCGAATATGTTGACATCCTAGAGCGTCTAGGGTGTAAGATTCCTAAAACTCTTGTGGTGGATCGTATCCTTCACTCACTCCCCACCAAGTTTGCCCACTTTAGGGTAAACTACAACATGAATGGTATGGATAAGAGTTACCATGAAATTCATGCACTCCTCACCCAAGCGGAGAGGGATATGGAGGCTAGTGGGAGTGAAAAAGGAGATGTTTTAACCATGAAGTTAAAGAACATGTCTCTTGGAGTCAAGAAAGGAAAAGGGAAAGAAAAGTCCCAATTCAAGAAATCGTCAAAGAAAATTGACAAGGAAAAGGGGAAGGCCGTTGTGAATGGCAATCCCAAGGCAAAAAGTGTCAAGCTCTCCGAGGCCGAATGTTTCCATTGTAATGGGAAGGGGCATTATAGGAGGAGTTGTCCCAAATACTTGGAGGATCTCAAGGAAGGGCGTGTGACGCCTATTGGTATGATTTCCTCTCTATGTGATAGACGTTAATTATGCTTGTACTTCCACTTGGGTACTTGATACCGGATGTGGCTCTCACCTTTGTAACCATTTGCGGGGTATAAGGGACGTGCAAGCACTAGCAAAAGGTGATGTGGATCTCCGCATGGGCAATGGAGCTAGAGTAGCCGCCGTTGCCGTAGGGACCTATGTGCTCACTTTAGCTAGTGGTTTAGAGTTGTATTTAAATAAGTGTTATTTTGTACCAACTTTAACTAAGAACATCATCTCCATTTCCGCGTTAGACGCAGAAGGCTTTTGTTTTATGATTAAGGACAAGTGTTGTACTTTTTCTTTAAATGATGTGGTTTATGGCAAGGCCATTTCAATTGGAGGCATTTATGTTTTAAATGATGTTAATGACGTTTATCATATGGAAACTAAAAAGCTCAAAAAGGGTGATCCAAACGAATCCTACCTTTGGCATTGTCGTTTAGGCCACATAAACGAAAGACGCATTAAGAGACTTGCTTCATCAAAAGTGCTCAAACCATTTGGTTTCGAATCTTATGGTACATGCGAGTCTTGCCTTTTAGGCAAGATGACTCGTGCACCTTTTGCGGGAAAAGGGACACGAGCAAGTGAGGTTTTGGCTCTCATACACACGGATGTGTGTGGACCATTAACCATCACCGCTAGAGGAGGTTTTCTCTACTTCATTACTTTTACTGATGACTTAAGTAGATATGGGTATGTCTACTTAATGAAGAACAAAAGTGAAGCCTTTGACAAGTTCAAAGAGTTTCAAAAGGAAGTAGAGAACCAATTGGATAAAAAGATAAAGACTCTACGGTCCGACCGTGGTGGTGAATATCTAAATATTGAATTTGATTCACACCTAAAAGATTGTGGTATAGTATCACAATGGACTCCTCCTGGCACACCGCAATTAAATGGTGTGGCCGAAAGGAGAAACCGAACTTTACTTGATATGGTTCGGTCAATGATGAGTCTAACTGAGCTTCCTAGTTCATTTTGGGGTTTCGCACTCTTGTCTGGAGTATTTTCACTAAATCGAAGCCCGACTAAAGCGGCCGATAAGACTCCATATGAGATATGGACAGGGAGAGTCCCTCATTTGTCATTCATGCGTATTTGGGGTTGCGAAGCGTACGTTAAGATCAAGTCGACAATAAGCTTGCACCCGTGTCGACAAATGTCTTTTTGTAGGATATCCAAGGGAAACACGTGGCTATTACTTCTACAATAAACACGAGAACAAAGTGTTTGTGGCTCGTGATGCTGTCTTCCTAGAAAAGGAATTTATTTCTAGGAGACAGAGTGGGAGAAAATTTGAACTTGAAGAAGTTAGAGAGCCACAAACCGAGAATGAGGTAGAGGAGAACGTGGAGGATAGCATTCCCTCTTCCTCTGAAACGGTAATTATTCCTAGAAAGTCAAGTAGGATTTCTAATCCACCTGATCGCTACCTTGGTAACATCGAAGAGGATGGTGTTTTGTTACTTCTTGAAAGTAATGAACCCACTACCTACAAATCGGCCATGTCTAGTCCCGACTCCTCGCTTTGGCTAGAAGCCATGCGGTCCGAAATGGATTCCATGTACGAGAACCAAGTATGGGACTTGGTGGATTTACCTGAGGGAGTGCGACCTCTTCAGTGTAAATGGATATACAAAATTAAACTCGGCGTGGATAAACATGTGGATGTTTACAAAGCTAGATTGGTGGCAAAAGGTTTCACCCAAGTTCATGGTTTACACTATGACGAAACCTTTGCTCCGATCGCTATGCTAAGGTCCATTAGGATAATCTTAGCGGTTGCCGCATTTCATGATTATGAGATTTGGCAAATGGATGTCAAAACCGCCTTTTTGAATGGGATTCTAGAAGAAGAGGTGTACATGATACAACCCGAAGGTTTTGTGGATACATCTAACCCTAAGAAGGTGTGTAAGCTCAAGAAGTCCATTTATGGTCTTAAGCAAGCATCTAGGAGTTGGAATCATCGCTTTGATCATGTCATTAAACAATACGGATTCACTAGAAGTGTGGAAGAACCGTGTTTATACATGAAGTTTAGTGGGAGTAAGGTTGTATTCCTTGTCCTATATGTGGATGACATATTGCTCATTGGGAATGACATTCCATCGCTCACTTCCGTTAAGGAGTGGCTAGGGAAACACTTCCAAATGAAGGACTTGGGAGAGGCACAACGAATCTTAGGTATCCGGATCTATAGGAATAGGTCCAAGAGGATACTAGCATTGAGTCAAGAAGCTTATATTGACAAAGTTCTTGACCGGTTCAATATGAAAGACTCCAAGAGAGGATTTCTACCTATGGGCCAAGGGATTACTTTGAGCAAGTCACAGTCTCCCTCTACCCCTAAGGAAATTGAACACATGAAGACCGTCCCTTATGCTTCCGTTGTTGGGTCTATCATGTATGCTATGATTTGCACTCGTCCCGACGTTGCGTATGCCTTGAGCATGACAAGTCGGTATCAAGCCAAGCCTGGTGAGAGTCACTGGATAGCCGTAAAGAACATCCTTAAGTACTTGAGAAGAACTAAGGATTCGTTCTTAGTGTTTGGAGGAGAAACTGAGTTGTGTGTAAGAGGTTACACGGACGCAAGTTTCCAAATCGATCGGGATGACATGAAATCCCAATCCGGCTACGTGTTTATGCTAAATGGAGGAGCTGTTTGCTGGAAGAGCTTCAAGCCAAAGAGCCTAAGTCTAGTAACAAATCTAGACACATTGAAAGGAAATACCATGTAATTAGAGATTATGTGGAAAGGAAGGAAATTGACATTTGTAAGGTTGGGACAGATGACAACATTGCTGATCCTTTAACCAAGCCTTTATCAAAGGCTAAGCATGATGGTCATGTCGTCTCTATGGGATTGAGACGAGTACCAGATTTTCTTTAGATTATGGATATGTAATAATTGGATAGTGTATCTTTTATTATATATATGATAATCATATTCATTGTTTTCGTATTCATTCTTTTATGAATTTTTATTTAGTGTGACTAAATTTTAATACCTTGTTTATCTGAATAAGTTGTGGAGACAATGTTGAACACTATTCAAGTGAATAAGATGAACATTGTATTTTGTCCCTAGTCACTTAATGAGGTGACGTCTCGGAGTGACTAGATTGTAAGTCGATTGATGGTTGTTCAACACCATAAGGTCATATGTGATGACTGGTCGATTACATAGGCGAGTGTGTGACACTTTGCGGACAGGTGACCATTTAGAGAGTCCCTAAGTTCTATTATAGACGCCTGGTCGTGGCGGGGATCTCTAAGATGTTCTAATGAGTCGATTCTTTTGACTGGGAGACTATTATCGAGCGGTGCGGTTTCCGAGTGACTTTGGTTTTTGTCCTAGGTCGTGCCGTGAAAGGAGGCCAAAAGGGCATTTACTAGGTCATGGTGAGCTGTATTGTGCAATAGGATAGATAGGGCATACAGAAATTGTCCACCCACGTTGGGTAACTATATCTCAAGGCCACTCGAGGAGTTAATGACTACAAATGCGTGGCCACGCTCGGAAGTAATCTGTGAGAGATTTTTCCGGTCCGGTAGTCACACTCCCGATCGAGAAAACCACTCGCGATGTGTTCATGTGCAAGTGCGACCTGAAAGACACCTTGCATTGAGTGGGAGATTAAAACGGACAAGAGAATTGGTAGCGCACACCTTGTGTCGGACAAGTGGGAGATTGTTGGAGCTAGTGTCCTCCACAATAGTGCGTTAACATAATAAATCTCATTAATAGAATATCATCGGATATTTAATTATTTGATCCTCGTCGATTGATTAACGTAAATCGATAACGGTTGGCTGACTAGAGTTTGACGTTATTGTCGTGAGACGGCGGTGATCAACTGACCCCTTTCGGTCACACCTAAAGGAACGAACCCCAATTGATAACTAATTAATTGTATGAGATACAATTCATTTAGTCCCTTGATTTATCAACTAAGAGGTTAGTCGATTAGTATTAGAGAGATTTCGAGTTGCGAACTCGAGGAGCGGCGATTATTATTTAATTATGCGATAATTAAATAATAAGTTTTGGGAAACGGTTTTAGTTAATTAACTGTTAATTTACTAAAATTGTACTAATTGATTAATGTGATTAATATTAGTACGTAAATAATATGTGTAGTGGTACACGTATATTTACGGAGTGAATTGGACGAATTTATTATGGAAGCATTTAAACATGAAACGATGTTTAAAATGAAAATTACACGGATTTGTGCGACAAATATAAAAACCAACATGGACCCGTATATGGTCATGTGGACCGTGTAAAATAAGTGCAATGAATGATTACTTACATAATCATTTTTACCCTTATTTTGTATACTACCATAATATATGTCTTATACTACATTTTGCATGTGATGTAAGATAAAAATATAAAACAAAAAATTGTCCACTTGATGACACTCCACCCTCCACTTCCATTTCCCATTCTACACTCCATATATTTGTTCACTACTCCACTCTACCTCTTACACAATTCATTTTTTTGCATGTGAACAAAACTTCCTCCATCTCTCTACAATTATTCTCTAGTATGCATTATTACTAAGAATAGTTAGTAATATTACTAGTATTATTATCAAGGGCACATATTAATAAGTTACTAGTTCTTACTTATTAATATTATTTGGGTTGTTCTTGGGTGCTACTTGGAGGAGACTTTCTAGTTGAAGGTTATACAAGGAGGATCATCCACATATATTTAGCTCAAGAACAAATTAGTAAGGAGAACTAATTTGTGCCCATTTTACCTTATAATCAATGTAAGGAAATTGTTTTTCCTTATACTTTGTTTTTATGCTTTCATATTAGCATGCATGTTACATAGATCACATAAATAACTATTTATGAGATAAATTTATTTTATTAGAGAGTCTAATATGGATCTATGATCTTTCATAAGTGTCCCCAAGATTTGTGAATTTCCTTGGTGGGGTAGTCTTCTTGGATGGCTCAAGAAGGTTAACTTCATCGATCTTGCTAGTGGAGCTGTGAGAACGACTTGTTGAGCCTTGATATCCTCGACCTACCGTTTTGGACAGGAGCCCTTTACGGATGTCATCTTCAATCCTTGTTCCTTGTACGGTTAAGTCCTTGAAAGTTTTGATGTTTTGGTACCTCAAATGATTGGCATAGATGGGTTTTAGATTATCCACGAATTTCTCCACAAGGGTAGCCTCATCCGGGAGTTCAACTAGTTGGGTACTAGTCTTCCTCCACCTACTTAGGAAGTCTGTGAATCCTTCTTTGTCATTTTGGATAAGAACCTCTAAAGTGCGCATGTTAACTTGGATCTCAGCATTATCCGCATATTGTTTAGAAAACTCGATTGCGGCATCTTCCCAAGTGGCGATTATCTTGTGTTCTAAAGAGTAGAACTATTGCTTTGGGATGGTGGCAAGAGATGAAGGAAAGATCCTTAAGAACATCTCGGGTTTGATGCCTTTGATAGACATGTAATCCTTGAAGGCACGGATGTGGTTCAAAGGGTTCTCATGCCCCTTGAATTTAGGGATATCCGTCATATTGAAGTTGGTTGGCAACTTGGAATTTACGGCCTCATACTTGCGATTATTCTCCCTATAAATGTCATCCCCTTTAAGGTACATCAATTTCTCCTCTAAGTATTGGAGTCGTTTTTCAGCTGCAGTCACACCCATGGGAGGGCTTTCTTCCCTGAAGTCATTCACGAAGTCATCAACAACTTCACTTTCTCGAGGAGGAACCCTCGTTTCTACGGCGTAGATCCGGCCCTCGATGGCGTCAAGGCGATCATACACTTGGTCTTGGTTAACTTGGATTGGAGCTAGTGCGGCTAGGATTCGATCATTACCATCTTGAAGTTGATTGAAGTTCACGTCACTTGTTTCAGGCATCTTGAAAACTGGATAAGAGATCGACGACGAATCAAAACACGATCGACCATCCTAACACACTTACTAAGAGAATAAATGTTTTGACTTGTGAAGTGAGTGTGTGCCACTTGTGTCAGTGAGCTTTGAAGAAATGATAAAGTTTGAAAATGTATGTCCTAGTCAACTATAGTGTAGTTATAGGAGTGGACTCGAAGTGAGGTTTTGAAATGGGCTTGGGCCCGAATTTTGACTCGACAAACGGACAGAGTTTCGACTCGGTTTTGCGCTAATCAATGGCCTTTTTCGAATTTTTCATTTAAAAAGGGATTTTGATTTTTACAAAAATCGTCATGGTTTCGTTTAAAAATGGTGATCACGTAAGGTACAAACATTTATACAAGCATTATAACGGGATGCTGAGTGCATTTAAAATGGTTTTGGTTTAAAGGGTGGGTTGCCATACCAAACAATCAAACCTGAAGTCTGTGGAGAGGCTCGTACCGAACAAGAGTAAGGCCGATTCCTAGTCCATTTCCTCAAGTAGTGAAGGTCCTTGATACAAACAAGAGTAAGCATCATGGTATGGATGACGTCAATCGCTATCCATCCTTGGGCCCAAATAAGAATTTGGACCGTTTAGACGGGACGATTGGTCAAATAGGTTGGGTTGGGCCTAGGAAGGCCGAATAAAACCATCTAGGAAGACCGAGTTATGAAAACCGACAATTGTCTTGTACAAACTATTCCCTAACCTTGTTCAAGTTTCACCCTTTTGGCTACACGTAAGTGTATTATCCCCAGCGGAGTCGCCAAACTGTGGACAATGGGCCATGGGGGCGCTTGAGAAACAAGCGTTTGCATTTGTGGAGTCGCCACCAACTTATTGTGGAAAATTGGAAACCGTTCGAATACCTCGTGCCATGTCAAGACATAAAGTAGTGACATGAACACCAAGAACTCATTACCCTTAGCATTCTATGTCTAGAATGACTCTCGTGGATACCAATGAACACGGATGTTCACAGAGATCTGGAGTAAGGGGTGAGGTTACGTATTAGGAAGCTCTTTTGATCGAACATCTAATGCCGCCCGCCTCGATAGCGGCCTCTACTAATGATTAGGGAAGTTATTCGTACTCGATATATCGTCGATTATATGCATGCAATGCAACATCCAAGTTTTAATCCTAGCATGAAAAGATTAGACTAAGTCGGTGAACAATTAATTAGCAAACAATTTAGTCTAAGTAGAAATTTATGTTCAATTACATGTGAAGTTATACAAATGATACAAAACACAATGATAAATACAATAAATAAAATTACAATAATTACAATGGGTTTAGCGATTTATGTCGAAAATACCTTTAAAACAGATAATCTGGGAAAAAGAAAGAATAAAGGAATTAACGAACAGAACAGCAGGCGATAATACGGTTAATAGTTAATTATACGTAGACTAATTAACTAAGTCAATGCAGAACGGAAGTTCAGAGGCAGAAATCAACCTGGAACAGGCGCAACAGGACTCCGCCCTTCGGAAGAGGCGCAGCAGATGCTGCGTCTTTTCCAAGGGTGAGTTCTGGCTGTGAAGCCGGAACTGCATGAAGGAAATGTAGATCTTTATACATATTAACATACTCATATATGTCTAAACTAATTTGTCATAAAATTAAAACGGATCTTATGCATGCAAACAATAAAATAAATAGAGGAGAAATCATGTCCTTACATTGTAGATTTCGGCTATTAGGGCACAAGAGAGATCACCTATCTCCCTTGTTCTTGAGCTTTTCCAATGGAAGAATAAAGATCTAAGTGTAAGATCTCTCCCTATGTTTTATACCCAAGGCTCCTCTTAATTTTAATTAATATTACAATACTAGTATAATATTAATCAAGGTAGAAAATTGAACCAAAAATATTGTTTAACACTTGAATATTATCGGTTATTATGAGAGAGGAAGAGAGGATTTTATCTCACTAGAAATCTCTATATTTTTGATGATGGAATAGAATGAATAATAATACACTACCTTTGTATATTATTAGGTAAAATTATAGAGAAAACAATGATCACATTTGCCTTCTCAAAACCGTGTAAGAGGAGGGCAATAGGGGAGCCAATGCATGGAGAAATTGTTCTTCACAAGGAACAATAGGCTTGCATGGCTAGGTTGCTTTTAATCATTGTGTTTTCCACTAATTACAAACAACATATAATTAGCTTAAATCCTTCTAATTTTCGGCCCATTCTATAATATGGATTCCATATTATTTTTGTCAATTGTCTATATGTTACATGTCACATGTCACATATATTTGTTATGTATTTTTAACATATTAAAAATCAACGTATTAATAAAAATACGTCACATACAAAAATCGACTTAGTAATTTCATAATTACTTGTGCCAAAACATTTTACCATTTATAAATCACAACAGATTGTATTTATAACAATTCATTCAAATTTAATTGTTAGATTAAACAATTTATTTCATCCGAGTAATTATACAATTTAATTACTCAGACCGTATCTTATTTAATCACATTTCAATATGATACGTAAATTTTACTTCCAAAATCGTCCGTCAATTTTCAAGTAATTTAATTAACTCGTAACATTATACGATTAATTAAATAATCAATTAAGAGTGATGCCCTATAGGTATGACCTAGGGGATCAACTGATCACCACCGTCACACGACAAAAATGTCAAACTCTAGTCACCAATCATTACCGATATATGTTGACCATTGACAAGAACAATATTACTTCCCAATTGTATTCATTTTAATGAGACTTAAACATGTGATCATTATGATCAACAATCGTGATCGCATTATTGTCGGAGGACACATATTCCAACAATCTCCCACTTGTCCTCGACAAGTGTGCGTCACCAATTCTCTTGTCCTATTACTATCTCCACTCAATGCAAGGTGTCTTTCAGGTCGTACTTGCAAGTGATCATATCAAGAGTGGTTTCCTCGATCTGGAGAATAACTGATTGACCGGATTTATCCACTCTGGATGCCATCCGAGCGTGGCCACGCATTTCCAGTTCATTACTCCTCGAGTGGCCCTGAGATATTGTTATAACCCTGACTAAGGGTGGACAATTCCTATCGCACTCATTCCCTTCGACTAGCCACAGCCATCATAACCCAAAATATGCCCATTTGACCCCATTTACGAAGGTCGTAGTAACACAAATCAAAGTTAATCTGAAACTGTGCCATCTTAGGCGAATAGTCTTTAGTCAAAAGAATCGACTCATTTGAATACTATAGTAGCTCTCGCCACGACCAGGCTATATAAATTTGCCAGAACTCTATAAGCGGTCATTAGGCCCGACAAAATGTTCCTAACACTCTGCCTATGTGATCGACTAGTCATCTCACATGACTGTATGGCACTTGAACTTGCCATCAATCGCCTCACACTCTAGTCACTTCGAGACGTCACCTCATATAAGTAACTATGGGCAAAAAACAATTTAATCCATGTTCACTTTAACGGGGTTCAATTGTCTCTACAACCCGTTTGGATATAACAATGTTCAAGGTGAGTTAATAATAACTCAAACGACAAGTGTCGACATCACACCTGGGTAGTCAATATCATATTACAACCTTGTGATGTTTATCATAAGTGTAAACACTTATTGATTGCAAGAGAAGTTTAACATCCCATGTGTCCACGTGTTCAAACTTCTTACACTTGCAATTTCCTTCACATTCATGTTCTCATACCATGAATTTTACCAAGTACACATCAAGGTTCTCGACCTTGGTTTTGGTTCTTTAACTTGAAAGAACTTTCTTATCGATCATCTCATAACGAACGAATTTGCGATGAATAATACAACTTGTACCGATCAAGTATTCCATCCACACACAATGCACTAGGTATATGTTTTGTAGAATCTTGTAATAGTTGACAAGATTATTAGCTTAGTACTTCTCACAGGTCCTAGCTTAACAAGGAAAGATTATCTTGAATAACCTCTTATTCAACCAAGCATCCTTCCAAAACTTCTCATTTCTCTTTCTAGGCTTGAAAGATTTGGGATTCTCATAAATCCTCATATGTGCTCGGATTTTCTACAGTATGTGCAACCTCTTAACACACAATGGAACATTCCGTCAATCACCGAAATCGCTCATCGGATTCTACTCGAGAATTCATGACGTTTCTTTTATGGCTCACCAACCAATCATCATGCTCTTATGCATATGATTCATAATTGACATGTACATGATTATTCTAATGGCGGAAACATTAGTTACTAATAATCATGAGATCAACCGTTCTCAGGTTCAATGAACTACCATGACTGCTAATGGTAATCCCATTTTCATTCATATGAATAACCTATGTGTATGTTGATATGATGTGTATCTCTTAATACTAATCCAACATCCCTGATGCAATTGGATTCATCATTGTCCATTTTCATCCAGAATTGAAAACTCAAAGGCTTCTTTATGAAAGAAGGCATTAGCTCGTCATTCTCTAATGAGTTATGAGTCGTAAAATTCAAAAGATGATAACTCCCACTAAATTCCATGTCTTCACATGAGAATTTCCTAACTCCCACTTAATTCTACATATTTCGAAATTGACTTCTCAATCGGAATATGTCAAGAATTGAAATATAAATTGCACTGCCAAGTTATTAGGATAAAACCATATATGTTCCCATCATATCTTTTCAAAATACCTATTTTGAAGTGGTCTCTTCTTAACCTTACGGAAAGAGGTTTTGAATCTCCAACACACTCATGTCATAATGATGTGTAACAATGTCATTATTCAAATATAAACAATATCCAGAATATGTCCTTCACAAATACCCTTTTGGAAGGAAATTTAACCATTTCATAGGGAGGTTAAGCAATGACATTTGTATGGTTTAACTTGTAGCAATTGAGGATATCGGTATATCAAAACTTTGCAACTTAATCTTGACTATAACTAGTATGTTACTTTGATTCATTTAGGCTCTTAAGTAAAACTCATGATTGAAACTATTGGTCAAATGCATCATAAATTTAGTCAAAAACTCGTTAAGACTTTACATTAGTCATTTTTCTTCCAAAACTTTCTTTTGGTCTCCTCGTGTAGTTATCTTAAGAAAATTCTCTTATGATTACTACACTTGGTCTCTTTAGTCATATAGAACTAACTTGAGACCATAGATCTCATCTATTCGGTATACTATGTAATTAGATATACCTTCATTCAAATCATTCTCTTTTGCGTAGATCTTCATTTACACAAGTACACAATTTAATCTTGTCTTGTGTGTTGTGTTCCTCAATTTTTTCTCCCACTCTATCTTTAGAATAAATACACTAATCATTCAAAGATAGAAATTAATGATGTTGAATTATAAGGAGAACTACCTCATAGGTAGACTAATTGTTATTTAATTCATATGTGTACTTGGTGATTGACATACCTTAAGAGAGTTCATAGACTCAAAATCACTTTATAAATGATCATACACAAGCCTTAAGCATGTGGACATATAATGAAACCCGTCATTATAATTGTCTATTGGATCACTTTTAAGTGAATAATCTTATGTTTCAAAACGCAAGCATTTAAAGATGAAATTTTAGAACATAAAGGATAAATGATAAAACGGGTGACTTGGGTTGCAAACCAAGTCACTATCATCCAAAATACAAACCATTATCCAAAATACCTTTCCATGTCGAACACGGAAACTTAAAGTTCTAAAAATTCAAAACATAACTTAAAATAAGACAATGAAAAACAAAGCTCCATAAAAGCTATCCTTAGCTTCTTCATGGTTTCTTATGCTTGCTTTTCTTTTCCTTTGTCTTTGCTTGGTGGAGGCCCTATTTACAATAAAAAGGGAGATACATTATCACAACTTTGCATCATAATACCATAGTTGAATTTAGAAACATAAAAGAAGGTTAGTCATTTACCTACTGGAGTGATCTTTCCAGCTTTGATATCACCAAGGTATTTGGAACAATTTCTTTTCCAATGACCCATGCCATTACAATAATGGCACTTATCAAGAGGACCCTTCTTGACTTTGGAGGTGCTAGCTTCATAAGACTTAGCTTTGGTGAATGTGGGAGCTTGCTTTTTTCCCTTTCTCCCATTCTTCTTGAACTTCCCCTTACTCTTTGTGCTTATGTTAAGCACATCCTTGGGAGGGTTCACATTTAACCCCATGTCCCTCTCGGCTTGCACAAGTAGCTTGTGCAACTCCTCAAGAGACACGTCCTTGTCTTGCATGTTGAAATTCACCCGGAATTGCACATATGCCTTGACCTTAGACAAGGAGTGTAGAATCCTATCTACGATGAGTTCTTTGGGGATTTCAACCTTTTGAATTTTCAAGGTCTCGACAAGCTCCATGAGTTTGAGCACATGAGGGCTAACCTTTTGGCCCTCTTTGAAGTCGAGATTAAAGAATGCCGCGGCCGCCTCATATTGGACGATCCGCGGAGTTTGTGAAAACATGGTCACAAGTTTGGAGTAAATCTCATTAGCATTGCCCATTTTGAAGGCTCTCCTTTGGAGTTCCGCCTCCATCGCAAATATTAATACATTTTTCATTGCGGCGGACTCCTTTTGGTAAGCCTCATAGGCTTCCCTAGTGGCCGCGGTGGACCTAGTGGAGGGTTCGGGTGGAGAGGCCTCGGTAAGGTAACGAAGCTTGTCGTCACCCTCGGCTAATTTGAGTTGGGCATCCCACTCGGAGAAATTTGACCCATTCTTTTCAAGTTTACATCGATCCATAAAGGATCGGAGCCAAGATGAAGTAGCGAGTGGTGTAGCATTAGGAGTTGGTGTTGCCATTTGTTATGAATAAGAAGTGGTCTACAAAACAAAATATAAGGAGTAAAACATTTGTCGTTTTAATAATACTCGTAAAAAGTATGACTTAAACAAGTTATATGCATTTTTCTAGTGACCTCTACCCAACTAGAATAAATGATTCCAAGACCCAAATTCATATCGACTTAGGCACGGGGTAGCCGATGAAACCCTCATCAATATAACTCGGTGGATTAACCTTTTAATCGATTCTACTTTTAGAACTCTTGGTCGATAAAATTACTCTAATATTTATCTATAGCCCAAAACACATCAACAAGGGCACGGGGTAGCCGATGAAACCCTTATCAATTACTTTTGTTGAGTTCAATCCAAATTTCGAATAAATGTGTCCATTATCAAACCCATATTAATTTAGGCACGGGGTAGCCGATGAAACCCTCATCAACATGAATTCGGTGGATTTAGACATTTATCACCCACTTCCCCTACGTAACAAGGTTTGTACCCCGGGGTAGCCGAGTGCACTCCCTCGCGAAATAGGTTTTCATGGTTTCTACTATTTGGTAAGGCTATGTCTCAATTAGGTGTTTTAGCGAGAGGTCATGACAATTTATTATCTATCACGTTTTAAGTGAACTAAAGCGGTGAACTACGATAATTCGAATTGACACGGTCGATAAACTCGATAAAAAGACAATGCATGTTTAGTTATGGCGATTTAGCGATGCATGTGACATAAAATAAAATGCAAGCATAAAAGTAAATAAATCCTAGTATGGCCTTTCCTAAAATAGAAAAACTATTAAACTATTACATATTCGGAAACCAACTCCATTGGTCCCTTGAACTTCGGTTGTGACACGCATCTCGAGGTAACACCGTCTTTATGTATCGCCATTCTTGAAGTAATCCGTGTTTTGGAACTCCGGAATGAATAAAATTACATAATAAATTACATAATTTCCTATTTATACATTTGTAATTAAAATAAAATAAATCTATTAAATTACAAAACGGTGATACGAGATCACAATAAAAATTACAACTGAATCGATATTCCCATACATTTCGGGAAATATCAATTAAAATCTAAGGCCATACTAAGTAAAATTACGTAAATTAAAATTATGACAATCATAAAGAAAAATGCAGCATTATAATATGTATGAACATGCTCAATTTTATGCTAAATCACCTTTTAATAGCCAATATCATATATTACTCGGTTTTTACGGATTTGCGTGATTTCAACGTTTTATAATCACAAAATACATAAACTCATATTTATGCATAAGTTAATTACCCTAACCTCTTAGGACTCAAAATATAGTCTTCACTAATAATTTGACCATAATTAACTTTTATTTACAAAATTGTTCATAAATGGACCAAAAATTACAAAATAAGCTATTAAACTTCAAATAAATCCAAAAATTCCAAATAAATTCAAAATTCAAAATTTTAATTCATGAACATTCTGGAAAAAAAAAAAAAAATTCCATGACACTCATAATGTTCAAAATCTTAGGTTAAAAATTTCGAAATTTTTCCGGAAAAACAATGTTGCGGTTTATCGATTTTTAATTAGAATAATCATAAAAATATGGAAAAATTATTTTCATTAACTTTTCAATTTTAGATCTGAAAAATATAATAAAATGCAACATTAGACGTTTTTCCTAAGTCATAGATTATGTTTTATTAATTTTTCACTAATAATGTCACTATTTATGCTATTTTTCTTCAAAAATTCATAAATCATGCTAAAAGACTTCTTTATAGCCAATTATTTTACAAACATCTTGTAAAATTGAATGTGACAACATATTAATTTTCTATGACCAGATTCGAAATTTAACTCATATTAACCTATTTTTCTCTTAAATCCGTATTTAATAATGGAAAAATCATTTTTCGAGGATAACAAGTCCAAAAATTATGAAAATTTGCAGGTTATCTCAAAATAATATATGTAACAACATATCCAAAAACCAATTTAAAATTCGAAGTATAGCTAATTTTCGACCAAAAATGACATTTTTACTCATAAAATCACATTTAAATGTCATTATAGAGAAATATGAACAATAAAAATCCGTAAAATTAACCAAAATATCCTAAAACATTTTAGGACCAGAAATATTAACATGCATGTAATAATTTCGTGATATATCATAATAACACAAATTTTACAAGTTTTATTTGTTATTCATATAACTCGGAAAAACTTTTAACCAATTTGCATGCAAACAACCGTGGCTCATGATACCGATTGAAGGAAATGTAGATCTTTATACATATTAACATACTCATATATGTCTAAAATAATTTGTCATAAAATTAAAACGGATCTTATGCATGCAAACAATAAAATAAATAGAGGAGAAATCATGTCCTTACATTGTAGATTTCGGCTATTAGGGCACAAGAGAGATCACCTATCTCCCTTGTTCTTGAGCTTTTCCAATGGAAGAATAAAGATCTAAGTGTAAGATCTCTCCCTATGTTTTATACCCAAGGCTCCTCTTAATTTTAATTAATATTACAATACTAGTATAATATTAATCAAGGTAGAAAATTGAACCAAAAATATTGTTTAAAACTTGAATATTTTCGGTTATTATGAGAGAGGAAGAGAGGATTTTATCTCACTAGAAATCTCTATATTTTTGATGATGGAATAGAATGAATAATAATACACTACCTTTGTATATTATTAGGTAAAATTATAGAGAAAACAATGATCACATTTGCCTTCTCAAAACCGTGTAAGAGGAGGGCAATAGGGGAGCCAATGCATGGAGAAATTGTTCTTCACAAGGAACAATAGGCTTGCATGGGTAGGTTGCTTTTAATCATTGTGTTTTCCACTAATTACAAACAACATATAATTAGCTTAAATCCTTCTAATTTTCGGCCCATTCTATAATATGGATTTTATATTATTTTTGTCAATTGTCTATATGTTACATGTCACATGTCTTATATATTTGTTATGTATTTTTAACATATTAAAAATCAACGTATTAATAAAAATACGTCACATACAAAAATCGACTTAGTAATTTCATAATTACTTGTGCCAAAATATTTTACCATTTATAAATCACAACAGATTGTATTTATAACAATTCATTCAAATTTAATTGTTAGATTAAACAATTTATTTCATCCGAGTAATTATACAATTTAATTACTCAGACCGTATCTTATTTAATCACATTTCAATATGATACGTAAATTTTACTTCCAAAATCGTCCGTCAATTTTCAAGTAATTTAATTAACTCGTAACATTATACGATTAATTAAATAATCAATTAAGAGTGATGCCCTATAGGTATGACCTAGGGGGTCAACTGATCACCACCGTCACACGACAGTAATGTCAAACTCTAGTCAGCCAATCATTACCGATATATGTTGACCAGTTGACAGTAACAATATTACTTCCCAATTGTATTCATTTTAATGAGACTTAAACATGTGATCATTATGATCAACAGTCGTGATCGCATTATTGTCGGAGGGCACATATTCCAACACTGCAAATCGTTAATATTAATTAGTGAATTTAATGATTGATTAATGTATTTACTCGGATGGAAGTGATTTAATTCATTAATTACATATGAATGAGTCATAAAAGCAACGAAACATGGATGAGACGAAATTAAGATGAATTATTTACATGAATGAACGATTGATTAGCGACATAGGTGAACTAATTAGGTTAAACAAGATGAATTAACGATGAATTAATGACGAATATGACAAAAGACAGATGAAAATATATCAAAGGTCGAATTCTAGAAACTCAATATGAACGAATTGAATTTCGATAACCCGGATTGATTTTGATGATGAAAACCCGCAAATATGAGATTACTTGGGATTTACGTCGGATTTTAATGACGAATTATATACTAATGAATGATAAATTATGTACATGTGAAATTATTATGGTATTATAAAAAAGAATTAACGAAAATAAATAAAGAAGACGAATTACAGAGGACGAAGGAAGAAGAAAGAAAGCAGGAACTGCGGCAGCCTCACGAAGAGGCGCAGCGAATGCGCTCCTTCAAGAGGCGTAACGATTCTTTGCGTCCTTTCTCGACGGTTTGTCTTCTGGTAATCCGAAAAAAGGGTTTTAAACGAGGTTTTATAAATCGGTTTTAAGAGATGTTTTCGACATAAATCTTACATTAATGATACAAAAAGTAAATAACAATAAATAAAGAGAGATTTACACCCTCAGACTTACATGTTTGACGAAACGAGATGAACTAAGTTTACGATTAGTGATGCTCGACTCGAATGTAACGAAAGTGCCCTCGTAAGAGGAAAACGATTAGAGTAATTAAGTTGATTAGTTGTGGAGTTGGTCAAATTGGTCGGTCGTGCAAACGAGGCTGGTACTCAGAAGGATCCGAGCTTACGTGGTCGAATGTTCAAGCACGTAGACGCCAAAAAGTAAGAACGTGGTCTAGAATGCAAAGGGAGAAGAGAAGGGCGGAAACTCGCGTGAGAAATATGAGGAGCGAAGGCTCCTATTTATACTAATCACGTGAAGGAATAGGGTTTTCGGAGAGACTTTGGAAGTGAATCACGAAAAGATATGAAAAAGATACGAAAAATACGCAGAAAAGGACCTGGGAAGAGGCGCATCAGACACTGCGTCTCTTGGAAGAGGCGCAGCACCTGCTGCGTCTGTTCCCAAGTGGTTTCCTCCCGCGGAAGAAAGATTTCCGCGTTTAAGTTATGGAATGACGGGATAATTTTGTTTTCCTTAATATTTTGTATGAATATTACGGAAAATTGTTTACCAAAGAATAAAAATTGTGAAATATTTATAAAATATGGAATAGAAATATCCGGAACATTCCAGAACATTCTGACTCGGGATTTAACGGTTATCAGAAAATGAAGACGGTTTTAGGCCCGGACTCCAAATGTACTCTAATTACAGTCAAAACGACCGTATCGGCGCGTAGATGACAACTAAGAGGTAGACATCAGTGTTTGAGCAATCACTTGACGATAAACTTACGAACTGTCACAAATCGTTCCGCGTACCAAACATGCGGCCCAATCATCACCGAGTGGTTTGCGGGAGGTGCATAAATGAGGTATCTAGAGAGCCCCCACTTTGACTGAGGCTTGGACAAGGCGAAAGTCAAAGTATAGCCATCAGGTCAATCGAAGATTACAACTTGACGACTATGACGATGCGAGGCGGCTCGAGGGGTCTGAGCCAAGGACCTGTCGGCGGGAACATTTTAGAGTCTGTCGACTATCAGGGAGGGTCGTTTAAAGTCCATTAGACTACGTAAGGAGGCTCGCCAGCCATAAGAAGAGATCATACCTGAAACTTCTTGAGAGACGTTTCTGGAGGTGCATAGGAGCTAAGGGTAAGACCTAAAAGATAAGTAAGGATTGGTACTAGGGTGTGGGACCCTAAAGGAAAGCATCAGCGGGAAGGAGGCCCGAATATAATTTCAAACTAAGCGGTAACTAAGGCTTGAGTGTAGGAACTCTGCTGGTTTGGGAACCTCTGGAGAACGACACTTTATCGAACCCCGCGAGGAAACAAGAAATATTGCGAGTAGCAGGACACAGGCGAGAACTGCTGGGAGAAATCTGCTTGGGTCGTCTTCAAACAAACTTCGGAAGAACTTGAGAAGGACGACTGTATGTCGCGAACTCTCGTGTTGATAACTTTATCAGGAATGTATCTCCATGTCTCGAGAGGGATTGTGTATCCACTTACTCTAGCTGGGAACATAATCAGGAACTTATCTCCATGTCTCGAGAGGGATTGTCTGTCCGCTTAGTCTCGCTGGGGGAATATAATGAAGGCGTGTCGAAACACCTGTGAAGGAATACCGGCTCGTTGTGACAAGCAAAAGTCTTGGAAGCGATAAATGACGTATAATAGTCTTGATGTGAACATTATTTGCGCACATTTAGTCCCCTAATTGAGCCTATTTTGCATACTATTATAACATTCCATAGTCATTTTATCCGTCAAATGCTTTCTATTTTTCTTTCCTAGTGCATTTCGTATGTTTTGTAGGAAAGAAGATAATAAGGCGGAAATACCCGTTTTTCGTGCATGTTTGGAAGCTTATTGATGACATTAGATAGACTAGTATGAAGAGGAAGCGAGAACTAGAGACCAATCCTACAAGAATAAAAAGAAAGTGAAGAAAAGGATTCTGAAGCAGAACCCGAGCGGCCAAACAGGGAAGACGCCCGTCCAGAATGACAATCCGAGCGTCCAAGCATGAAAGACGCTCAGATTCCTCTACAACAATCCTAGCGGATTTGCAGAAAGACGCCCATGCACCCCCTCAAGAATCCGAGCGTCTTCCCTTCCTGGACGGACGGACCGCAACGTCTTCAGCCGAGATGCCCATCCCTCCAAAAAGACTAGCATTTCCTTGCTTAAAACTCAAAAATGTAATTACTAATTTTGCCTTAGTTAACCTAATGAAGCTCTACTATATATACCCCATTTGTAAATAATCATAGTATGGAGTTTTAGATTAGATTAAGCCTCCACATTAGAAATTCCTTTTAGATTCAATTAGGAGTATATTAGAATAGATTACTCTTTAATCTTTCCACAAATCTCACATTGATCTCTCCTTAATTGTTATTCAAGTTTGTCACTTTTGGGTAATTGAAGATTATTGGGTTATTATTGGAGGATTGAAAACTCTTCATCAATCAATCAAGTTTCTTCTTTTATTCTTTGCATTAATATTTTGGAATCCCCGTAGGTATAATTCTCTCAATCCTTGTTTTAATTATTGTTAATCTTTCTTACTTATTCATCATGTTTTACCTTGTTAATATGATTGACAACCTTGTTAGCTTGTTAAACTTGATAATGAGTGAGTAGTCTCTTAGCTAGGATTAGTGGGTAATTAAGGGAAACCAACATGGGGTTAGTCATGCTTAATCTAATATGTTCACATAATTAAATTGCTTGCTTGTTGTGATGTCAACTTTATGCACATGTTATGTTTGATGAAATGCTAAGCCTAAGAATCCTTGCATTTTTACCCATCTCTTATCTACTCAACTTGAATTGTAAGATATAAACCAACTCGAGTCTTGTTAGACCATGCATAGAAGTTGAATAGGAGGAAAGTAAGTCGACTTATAGGTGTTGTACAATCTAATTGATTCGGCTCCGAGACCCAACTCTTCCTATGAATCGTAAGACATAAACCAACTCGGTACCTCCACAACATTAATTGCTTGCAACTTTGTATACATGTTTGTATGATCAACACCATGAATCCCCTATGACCCCATGATATCCTAGTCCTTTTTAATACTTGTTTACACCTTTATTTGCTTTATTGTTTGTTTACTTTATTGCTTTCATTAGTCTAGAACACAACTACAAACCAAATCAAATTGTGACACTAGCATAAATTGAGATAGATAGACTTAGAACCCAAAGCACACCGTCCCATGGATCGACCTCGACTTACCGCTAACTAGTAGTTTGTTGAGTATTATAAATGTGTTTGATTGGCAGACCCGACGACATCACTTCACATCAAAATGGCGCTGTTGCCGGGGATGGTGCTATGTGATTAAGTTCTTACTTGTTTGTCTATTTTTATTTTGCTCTCACCTTGAGGAACTTGTTCCTCAAGGATTGTTCTTATCGTTTTTATGTTGTTTCCATGCTTGTAGTTGTCTCCTTGTCTTAGCTATGATGGCTCAAGACTTGACTTATGGAGTATCTGTTGGATCTTTTGAGTATGACTATGGGTATGGGGAGTTTGAGAAGTAAGTCAACACAAACCTACCTTATTATTTGTACAATGAAAATCCTAACCACTACCCCAAATTTTCCCACGAAAATCACCACATCCAATATCCACAACAACCACCCACCCAATAGCCACTTCATAATGAGCTTCAATTGCCACAATACGACCACTTTCACACCTACCCACAACAAGAAAATGAACCCATTCAAAATGTGATTCTCCAAATGATGGGAGATCAACAAAACTTCTTCAAACAAATGCTAGAGGAGAGCCAAAAGAGGGACAATGTTCTTCAAGGCATTGTTGCCCAAGGTGAGGAATTAGAGATTCAAATTACCCGATTGAAAGAATCCCAAGCAACCACCCCATACCGTTCTTTGGACATTGATCATGAATGTGAATTTGAAGTAGTAACTTTCAACATAGAGAATGAAAAACGGGAAGAGACAATCTCCTTGAGCTCTTGTGAGTATGAAAGTGTTGTGTTTGATGAGGAAGATTTGAGGTTGAGTAAGCCAAATACTCTTAACCTTTGTGAGTACGAGGGTGTGTCTTTTGATGTGAGTGTTGAGATGTTGGAAGAAGAAATAATGAAGAAGAATGAAGCCCCCATTTATGATTCGTATGAAGATAGCAACAATGATGATGAGCCTAACGGATGGACTTGTAATATCACCTTGCTTGAGGAGCCTATCCTTGAGACATTTGAGATACCCTATCATGAACAAGAACGTCCTTCCCCTATTTCTCATGAAGACCACTTGACACCTATCATGGAGCCAATGATCGTTGAAGAGGATATGGTGGACTTTCTTCAAAAGGCCAAAGCATCGTACAAAAGCTACTTGGTGAAAAAGCTCAAAGAGAAACTTGCTCGTGAAGCTACTTATGGAAGTTTGGCACCCACAATGACAACTTCTAAGGAACTCAATCATCAATGCCATGAGAATTCTCCTTCTACTCTTGAAGGATTGACAAATTCAAATGCTATCATCATTACCAAAATTGAAGAAGAAGTTGGTGAGTGGAAGTCTACGGATGAAAATGAACCATACTCCATGCCTAGTGTTGACAAGAATCATGGGCTTGTTTATTGGAAGCATTGGGAAAGATCTAGTGCCAAGGACAAAGCAAAAGAAAGAACATATTACAAGCTTCCTTGGCCAAATTTCATGTTCAAATGGAGCAACCCATACTTGTGTTTATTTGGAGCTTGCTCACAAGCTTTTGATCTCCTATTAAGAGCATTGAGCTCTATGGACAAGAATTTCTACAATTTGAACTTGTTTGGTGGAGTCCTATCTCAAACCACCATTTGTAAGATATTTATTGGATTACTTAATTTGTATAATATTGTACATTTTTGTATTTGTATTTGATTTCTTGCATGAGAGTAGTAAGAGAGAGTCTTCTTACATTTTTATTGAGCAAATTTCAGAAAAAGATAAGGAGGAATAAAAATCGGTGAAAGGGTATGATTGTGCAAGGAAAAGAAAGAAAAAGAAGAAAAACAGCTAAAGACGGCCGTCCCGAGGGCTGGACGCTCGTCCAGGGCCCTCATCGCTTTACTGTTTAGCACTGTCTCAGAATCCGAGCAGATTCAGATCAAGACGCCCGTCTTCCCCTCAAGACGCTCGTATTCTCCACGGGACGCCCATCTTGGAAGATACCTGAGACAAAGTTTTAAAACTGTCAGGAAATCCGAGCGGATTCTTGAGGAAATGCCCGTCCCGAATAAGACGCCCGTCCAAAACAGAAGACGCTCGTCTTCTGCCTCCTCCTGAAATTGCTGAGGTCCTGTCTCAAAATCCGAGCGGATTTAAACAAAGACGCTCAGATTCTACAGGCCAAAGCCGCCCGTCCCGCATGAAAGATGCTCGGATTGGGGTCTTTTTCTCGGAACAATCCGGCCAGGCCCCACTCTTATCCGCTCGGCTTCCCCTCTTCTTCTATAAAATCACCTCCCTTTCTCCCTCATTTCTTCACCTTATCTAACCCTAAAACACGCATCTTCATTCTCAAAAACACTTCCCTCACATCAAAAGCCAACAAAAACCCCATTTCCTCAACTTCAAGATGATGAACCTCAAGGGCACGGCTAAGAAGTTTGTTGAATCCGCCGGAAAGAAACGCAAGGGATCATCCTCTTCAACCCCGCGAGAGGTAGTGCCACCAAGGAACTTCCGTCCCATCATAAAATGAGGAATAAAGCAACTTGAGTACTACCCAGAGGTACTTTTTGAATCCGATGCCCACCGCAAGAACTTTGTCAAATTGCTAGGTAAGAACTATGACCCCACTCAATTCATAGATACTAAGGTGTTGGAAGTCCTTGGGCTAAGGTACCACACTGAGATGTTCTTTGATGGCTTAGGCATTGGAAAACTTTTCCATGCCCATGAGGAGACGTACCTTAGTCTCACCCTGGAATTTTTGAGTAGCCTTCGTATCATCACGAATACTCGAACCAATGTGGGCATGATGTTTAGGTTGTGCAACCTAGACCATAGCCTTACACTTGATCAATTTGCCCACATTTTCGGTCTTGTTGTGCCCACTAACTATACCGAAAAACCTGCTTATTTCGTTGTGGACCTACTTTGGAAGGCTATTTCCGGGAGAGATTTTACCGGTTTAAAGCAATGCTATACCTTCGCCATCCAACATCCGGTGATTCGGATCACCGAGAGCTTTGTGGCCGGTACCATCAATGGGAGGTACGAACAAGATAGGTGTACTCTCATTGATTTAACATTTCATGAGTCCTATTTAAATGTTCAGGGGACGAGGCGCTATAACTTCAACACCCCCCTTGAGATACGTACAAGGTTTCATGATTTTGCTCAAGGGGCCATCCAACTCAAGACCTTCGTAATGGGAGGTCTAGTTACTATTTTGGCCAACTACCTTTGCCCCGGGTTGAACTCCCAAGGGATTTATGCTTCTCTTGAGGGGAGTACTTTGATTGATGAACACGCCGTCTTCACCCACCATCGGTGGTGTAACTACACTCAAGAAGGGAGTGTAGAATGGCTCACAAAAGGGTGCACCTCCATCATCCTTTCGGGTTGGAATATACCAGGCACGGACCCAAGATTGAGCCCATATTCGCCTGCGCCAAGCTACCTCCTTGATATCCAAATCATCGACAATCCCTCTCAAAGAGAAGAGGCACCCCGCCAACAACAAGTACCTCGACTTACCGCTAACTAGTAGTTTGTTGAGTATTATAAATGTGTTTGATTGGGAGACCCGACGACATCACTTCAAATTAAGTCTGCAGTTGGCTTGGAAATGCGGGTCTGAATGAAGAATAATCGTCAAATGGACCAAAAAAGATATAACGGCATCGAGGAAGAGGCGCACCAGAGATGGGCCCACAAATAACTGAAGGAAAAGTATATCTATATACTCAACATATTCATATATGTTTTATTTTAATTTGTCATAAAATTAAATGGTGGATCTTATGCATGCAAACATCAATAGTTAAGAGAAGAAATCGGTTCCTTACATTGCATGTTTCGGATATTTGGGCACTAGTAAGGTCACCTACCTTACTAGTTCTTGAGCTCTACAAATGGAAGAACAAGGATTCAAATATAGAATCCCTCCCAAAAGTATATACCCAAGGAATCTCTTAATAACTTATATATTTATGGACTAGTAAAATATAAGTTTAAATTAAAATATGACACAAAAATAATTTTTGTTCTCTTGAAAATTTCGGTCAAGAGAGGAGATTATGTGTGTTTTATTTCTCTAGATTTCACAAGATGTAGAGAGAGATACATTTCTTACACTAGAAAATGTTGTGTGTAAAAATTATGAATGAATGAATTGAAAAGAAAAACTCTTTTCTTTTCTCTTAAAGTGGCCGAGAAATTGGCCTTGGGTAGCATGCCCAATGCCTTTTATTTTTGCTCTTCTCAAAAGCTAGGTGTGCATGGCTACTACTTAGATATGATAATTGTGTTTTTCACTCAAGATAAAAACACAATATATATCTTACACTCCCTCTATAATTTCGGTACATTCAATATAAAATGGATGGTCCATTTTATTTTTGTCATTTTTCAATTTGTCACATGTAACATGTTACATGACATGTCACAATGTAATGTATTTTTAACTTATTAAAATTCAACATACTCATAAAATATGTCATTTACAAAATCGACTATTAATTCGTAATTACTCGTACCAAAAATGTTTCCAAATTATAAATTACAACATTCTGTATTTATAATAATTTATTCATTCCGTTTCAATTGTCTCTGTAAACAATGATTTCATCTAAGTAATAAAACAATTCGATTACTTAGACCGTGTCTCATTTAATCATATTTACAATAAGATACGTAAATTATACTCACAAAATCATCCGTCAATTTTAAGAAATTTAATTAACTCGTATCGGTATACGATTAATTAAATAATCAATTAAGAGTATTTCCCTATAGGTATGACCTAAGGGGATCAACTGATCACCACCGTCGCACGACAGTAATGTCAAACTCTAGTCAGCCAATCATTACCGATATGTGTGGACCAGTTGATTGTAAAATATTACATCCCACATGTATTCTTAAAATGAGATTTAATAATGATATTTAAATCATGTGATCGCACTATTGTTTAGGACACATTTCCCAACAATCTCCCACTTGTCCTCGACAAGTGTGCGTCACCAATTCCCTTGTCCTATTACTATCTCCCACTCAATGCAAGGTGTCTTTCGGGTCATACTTGCAAGTGATCATATCGAGAGTGGTTTCCTCGATCTGGAGAATTACTGATTGACCGGATTTATCTATCATAGATACCTTCCGAGTGTGGCCACGCATTTCCAGTTCATTACTCCTCGAGTGGCCCTGAGATATTGTTTTAATCCTGACAAGGGAGTGGACAATTCCTATCGCACTTATTCCCTTCGACTAGCCACAACCATCATAACCCAAAATATGCCCATTTGACCCCATTTACGAAGGTCGTAGTAACACAAATCAAAGTTAATCTGAACCTGTGCCATCTTAGACGAACAATCTTTAGTCAAAAGAATCGACTCATTAGAATACTATAGCAGCTCTCGCCACGACCAGGCTATATAAATTGCCAGAACTCTATAAGCGGTCATAAGGTCCGACAAGGTGTTCCTAACAGTCTGCCTATATGATCGACAAGTCATCTCACATGACTCTATGGCACTTGAACTTGCCATCAATCGCATCACACTCTAGTCACTTCGAGACGTCACCTCATACAAGCGACTATGGGCTAATATTATGTTAATCCGGGTTCACTTTAACGGGGTTCAACGTTGTCTCTACAACCCGTTTGGATGTAACAAAGTATAATAAAAGAGTTTTAAAGAAAAACTCGAACGACAAATGTGATTATCACATATAAATTGTCAATGCCTGATTACTATTTCATATTCTATAATCTAATTTGATCTTGAATGTAGTTGTTCATCTTAATTTAATTGAAATGACATGACTCGTCATGTTAAGCCTATGAGAAGGCTTTGGTTAGTAGGTTTTATCAACTTCTTGTACCTTACTCAACCTTACTACATACTCGTTTTCCTTTGAAATGTATACATTTGCATTACAAAACTTTTTGAGTACGTGTCGAGATCCAATCAAGACATAGGCCCTCTAGCCTTAGAATAGCTCCCACTGTTTTCACAGTATGCGGGACTCATCCTTCTTGCACCTCTCATGATTGCAACTGTACTCAATTTCCGTTGTAAACATTTCTCATTGTTCTTTATTGCCTAGAACGATTCTAGAAAATCTACTTCTTAATTAACATAGCCACAATGATATCTTAACCATCCTAATGTGTTTTGATTATGGTTTTGTCAGAAACCATGTGCAATCTCAATTGTCAATTGTCACTTGTGTAACACTCTTACACAAAATTGCATCATAAACACTTTGCTTTACTTCCTTAATGCTTCTGCAAGCACTTAAGGGTAATCTTTATGGCTTACTTGGTAAAGATTACTTAAATTCGATTTTGAAAAACAACTCATCATACTCAAAGTATATGAAGTGTTATACATCATTACTCATTTAATTGATCCGGCAGCGGAAGCAAATGAAATCAATCAAATATTTTCAATTTAATTGAATTAGTCATGAATCTTATCAACATAAGACTTCTTATTGACGCTAATGTCATGTGGATTTATCTTCCTAAAACCGGATATTCAAGATGTATTATGATACTCCAAAAGTCTTAAATCATTTGCAATGATCAATATGTCATCCACATATAAGACTAATAAAAATTTCCGTAACTCCCACTAAACTCCATGTATAAACACAACTTCTCGACTTTTCGAGAAAAGTTTTATAACATGATCAAAACATTGATTCTAACTCATTGATGTCCTACTTAAGACCATCTCTTAAGTTGCACATTATCTTAGGATTGCAAGAATCTATAAAACTCAAGACATGTATTGAATACATTCCTTCTAATTGAAGAAGTGGGTTTTAGATTCACATGTTGTATGCGTATCCTCATAATGAAACACAATCCCTAAGAAGATCCAAATAGACTTAAGTTTTTCAACTAGTGCAAAACCCTTTGCTACCAATCAAGCTTTGAAATCTCTCTTTATTAGTGCAAAACCCTTTGTCACTAATCAAGCCTTTTTATTTCGGATTTTCATGGCTCTAAGCCTTGTATTGAGTTGTGACTTAAACACTCTCATGTAAGTCATATGTTCATTACTTTCCAGAAGTACTCAACTTGAATCAAACAATTTCTTTGTAAGTTATTTACTTTCTTAAAAGTAACATGAATTCATCATCTTTAACAAGTGACGAATTTAACCTCCTAGGTTTTAAAGAAACAACATCTTACACAAAACGTCTCATGTAGTCAAGAAAGACCAGTTTCTTGCGACATATAATTCTCTGTGGCATTCTTTGTGGCTCTTGAATAATTTCTCCCACTCTGTCTTCTAGAAATAAACTTGTATTTTAGAAAGACAGCTTCACGAGCCGCAAACCCGTCGTACTCGTGATAATTGAAAAGGGAAAAATGAGCATTTGTTTCTTGTGAAAACTTACAAACATGGTACTCTTAACATTTCATATCTCATATGATTCGATTTAGTGGAAAAATAATTTAGACAAAACTGTTAAAATCCCCAAAAGGATCAAGTAACTCAAAGTAACTTGATCGAAGTCCAAACCATATCGAATAGCGTTTTAATTCTTATCCAATCACACATTATTCCATAATTCATGCTAAGAGAGATTAACTTGTGATACTATATCACATTTCCTTTGGCTTATATCAAAGTCTTCACTTTGATAATCCCATCACGACTAAATCGTGATTCCTTGAACTCTTTGAAATTCTTCAAAGATTTCTCTATTTACCTTATTAAGTGAACATATTAGTGTCAACTTAAATCGTTGGTAAAAGATAATGATCAACCTATTTTGGATCGATGATTTTCAACCTCGATCTTCTTTTCAACCAAAAGGCACGAGACATCTTGCTTTGAATACAAGATACGCATATACCATTAACAATCTAATGGTTTCAAGAGTACTCGATAACTCTTTGCGTTCATCATTCCAAAATTTAAGGTTTAATCTTGGGTTACCAATTTGAATCTTACATCATCTACATGATATATCATTCTAGTTTGGTTTAGAATATAATCATCTTGATAATGGGCTAGCCATAGATCAAATCGTGGTGTATAGGGTCACAAAAGTGAAAACCTCTTTTGTATCTTAACAAGTTTATATTCTTATTTAGAGTTTATGCACTTAATAGTCATAATTAAGTACAACTTTAAATCCAAAAACTAGATTGAGTACACAATTACTCTATCTCTCGACATTATTGTTGCTAGTCGTCATATTCTAATCATCCTATGTATCAAGTACAATGATGAAAACCTCCATTGGTTTCTAATATTGACGAAGTAGTACTAGCAAAATTTTATGTTTAATCAAATAAACATTTAAAGAAGAAGGTTCAATTAGATGTCCCACAACTCACTTGTTGATTCTTCAATAATTTGGGGTAGTTTCCTTTCTCGTGTCCAACATTTAAGACAATGGAAACTTATCGGTCGGGATTGATAGGTTTAGTATCGTCATTCTCAACAACTTTACCATTAACATTACCTTGTATCAATTCCATTATAATCTTTACTTCTTGAACCTCGTCCTCATCTTAACGGTTTAAGAGAATGCTCCCACTTATTTCAATGAGTCTTTGCTTTGAGAAGCAAAATTGAATTCATGAAGATTACTCTTCATTTGTTCGTTTTAGTCTTAAAACTTTCATTGAAGTGGTTGCGTTATTTTGGTCAATTTTGATTTCCAACAAATCTAGTTACCAAAACAATTTATCGCTTCAAGGTACTTAATTCAATTAAGTATATGAATAACAATCCATTGTAAGTAGATGTGTTAGTTAAGAATCAAAAACCTGTTTGATAATGAATAACCTTTATCTATACTCTTTAAAAGAGATCCTTAGCAATGGTTCATTTGAGGTTTTAGAAGCAAATTCATATTTGTCTTTAGTTACGATGTTTTAATGGAGGTTTTGAAAAATCGAAATGATATCATATATGAATTGTGGTAAAGAAATAGAACAATATAATAACGGAATAGTGGAAAACTAAACATTTATCGTTTTAATAATACTTGTAATTAAGTATAGCATTTATATAGTGACGTCTACCCAACTATGTAAATGATTCCAAGATCCAAATTTATATTAACTTGGGTACGGTGTGGCCGATACATCCCTTATCAATATAACTCGGTGGATTAACTCTTTAATCGAATCTACTTTTAGAACTCTTGGTCGATAAAATTACATTAACATTTATCTTTAGCCCAAAACACATCCGACAAGGGCACGGTGTGGCCGATACATCCCTTATCAAAAACTTTTGTTGAGTTCAACCCAAATTTCGAATAAATGTGTCCATGATCCAAATCCATATCAACTTGGGCACGGTTTGGCCGATAAATCCCTTATCAACATGAATTCGGTGGATAGACATTTATCACCCACTTCCCCTACGTAACAAGGTTTGTACCCCGGTGTGGCCGAGGCACTCCCTCACGAAATAGGTTTTCATGGTTTCTACTCTTTGGTAAGGCTAAGTCTCAATTGTTTATTTTTAGCGAGAGGTCATGTCAATTTATTATCTATCACGTTTTAAGTGAACTAAAGCGGTGAACTACGATAATTATAATTGACACGGTCGATATACTCGATTAAAAAGATAATGCATGTTTTAGTTATGGCGATTTAGCGATGCATGCGACATATAAATAAAATGCAAAGCATAAATTAAATCCTAGTATGGCCTTCCTAAAATAGAAAATCTAATTAACCATTACATATTCGGAAACCAACTCCATTGGTCCCTTGAACTTCGGTTGTGGCACGCATCTCGAGGTAACACCGTCTTTATGTATCGCCATCTTGAAGAAATCCGTCTTTGGGAACTCCGAAATGAATAAAATTAAATAATAAATTACATAATTTCCTATTATACATTTGTAACTATAATAAAATAAATCTATTAAATTACAAGAGGGTGACACAAGATAACAATAAATTACAACCGAATCGATATTCCCATACATTTCGGGCAATACCAATTAAAAACTAAGGCCATACTAAGTAAAAATTACATAATTAAAAATTATGACAATCATAAATAAAATGCAGCATTAAAATATGTATGAACATGCCCAATTTTATGCTAAATCGCCTTTAATTAGCCAATATCGTATATTACTCGGTTTTTACGGATTTGCGTAATTCAACATTTTATAATCACAAAAATTACATAAATTCATATTTATGCACAAGTTAATTACTCTAACTTATTAGGACTCAAAATTAGTCTCCACTAACTATTTGACCATAATTAACTCATATTTCTTAATATTGTTCATAAAAGGACTCAAAATTACAATAAAATGCTATAAACTTCAAATAAATCACAAAAATTTCAAATAACATCAAAATTTCAAATTTAAACTCATGAACATTCTGGAAAATTACCATGACACTCATAATGTTCAAAAACTTAGGTTAAAAATTTCGAAAGTTATCGGGAAAAACAATGTTGCGGTTTATCGGATTTATCAATAAAAATCATAAAAACATGAGAAAAATTATATTCATCAACTTTTCAATTTTAGATCTGAAAAAGATAATGAAATGCAACATGTGACGTTTTTTCTTAGTCATGAAGTATGTTTTAGCAATTATTCACTAATTAAGTCACTATTTATGCTATTTTTCATCAAAAATCCATAAATCATGCATGAAGACTTCATTATAGCCTATTATTTTACACTCATCTTGTAAAATTTCATGTGACAACATACTAAATTTCTATGACCATATTCGAAATATTTCTCATATTAACCTATTTTTCATCTAAATCCGATTTTTATCATGAAAAATCCATTTTTCGAGCATAAGAACTCATAAAATTATGAAAATTTCCAATAATCTAAAAATAATATATGTGAAAACATATCCAAAAACCACTGGAAAATTCGAAGTTTAGCTAATTTTCGTCCAAAAATGACATTTTTATCATAAAAATCACATTTTAATGCCAACATTATATAAAATGAACAATAAAATCCATAAATTAACCAAAATATCCTAAATACATTTTAGGATCAGAAACTTTAACATGCAAAAATTAATTTTTGATATATCATAATAACACAAATTATACAAGTTTTATATATTAATCTTTATAACTCGGAAAAACTTTTAACCGATTTGCATGCAAACAACCATGGCTCTTGATACCGATTGAAGGAAAAGTATATCTATATACTCAACATATTCATATATGTTTTATTTTAATTTGTCATAAAATTAAATGGTGGATCTTATGCATGCAAACATCAATAGTTAAGAGAAGAAATCGGTTCCTTACATTGCATGTTTCGGATATTTGGGCACTAGTAAGGTCACCTACCTTACTAGTTCTTGAGCTCTCCAAATGGAAGAACAAGGATTCAAATATAGAATCCCTCCCAAAAGTATATACCCAAGGAATCTCATAATAACTTATATATTTATGAACTAGTAAAATATAAGTTTAAATTAAAATATGACACAAAAATAATTTTTGTTCTCTTGAAAATTTCGGTCAAGAGAGGAGATTATGTGTGTTTTATTTCTCTAGATTTCACAAGATGTAGAGAAAGATACATTTCTTACACTATAAAATGTTGTGTGTAAAAATGATGAATGAATGAATTGAAAAGAAAAACTCTTTTCTTTTCTCTTAAAGTGGCCGAAAAATTGGCCTTGGGTAGCATGCCCAATGCCTTTTATTTTTGCTCTTCTCAAAAGCTAGGTGTGCATGGCTACTACTTAGATATGATAATTGTGTTTTCCACTCAAGATAAAAACACAATATATATCTTACACTCCCTCTATAATTTCGGTACATTCAATATAAAATGGATGGTCCATTTTATTTTTGTCATTTGTCAATTTGTCACATGTAACATGTTACATGACATATCACAATGTAATGTATTTTTAACTTATTAAAAATCAACATACTCATAAAATATGTCATTTACAAAATCGACTAGTAATTCGTAATTTCTCGTACCAAAAATGTTTCCAAATTATAAATTACAACATTCTGTATTTATAATAATTTATTCATTCTGTTTCAATTGTTTCTGTAAACAATGATTTCATCTAAGTAATAAAACAATTCGATTACTTAGACCGTGTCTCATTTAATCATATTTACAATAAGATACGTAAATTATACTCACAAAATCATCCGTCAATTTTAAGCAATTTAATTAACTCGTATCGGTATACGATTAATTAAATAATGAATTAAGAGTATTTCCCTATAGGTTTGACCTAAGGGGATCAACTGATCACCACCGTCGCACGACAATAATGTCAAACTCTAGTCAGCCAATCATTACCGATATGTGTGGACCAGTTGACTGTAAAATATTACATACCACATGTATTCTTAAAATGAGATTTAATAATGATATTTAAATCATGTGATCGCACTATTGTTAAGGACACATTTCCCAACAATAACGAACTCATAACGAATTTTTGAAAACTCGTATGGAGGGAAGCTCAGTAAGAGGCGCAGCAAGAGCTGCGTCTCTTGGAAGAGGCGCAACGCCTGCTGCGTCTGTTCATGAGTGTGTCTTTTCTGCCTAAAAAAGCGATAAATAGAGGGACTCAATTCATTTTTTCGAAACACAAATTAACAATTTCTCTCTCAAATCTTAACCATTTCCGCCAAATTTTGATCCAAAAGCTTGCTGATGATGACTAATCGAGGTATGTATATCATTCTTGCATTAATCTTCAATAATGGATGAATTTGATCGACAAAATTTAGGGTTTTCAACCCTAAAATGTCGAAAATTTGGGGCTTTCCCCCCAAATGATCTTGCCTTGCAAAATTGATCATGTAAATGGCTAATTGGTAGTATAAGGATCATAACCATGTATTTGTTTCGAATTTTCGTTGAGTTTTGAGCATTTGAGCGAAATTGAGACGGTTTCACAGCTAAATCGTAAATTGCTTTGAAAATGGCCTTAGGATTGCCCATTTGCGATGAAACTTGATATTTGGGATCCTTGGATGATGGGTAAACTTCCTATCATCTCGGAATTTTGGTTTGTGACGGCTTTTTCAGGACACTTTTCTAGGGCATAATCGCCGTTATAACGAAATGCTGTCAAAATTTCGACTCGAACCCATGACTAGGCTTCAACTTAGGCTTGACTTGACCCTAACTACCACATGAGTGATCGGGTTTGTGAGAACATAGCCAAAGATGGCGAGAAAAGAGCGATTGCAGGGCTTCTGAAGGCTCGAAAGTCCTCTAATCCAGGCTTATCGTCACGTGACGCGGCCTAAAATTACTTTAATGTTGCAGGTGATGAGGCTTCTACTTCTGGGAGAGCTCCCATGGAGATAGACACTGCTGTTGACCCTTCTCGTGTTATCGAGGAGGCTTTGGAGGAGGCTTTCACCGCCAAGGTGGGATGAGGAGGTCGTTAGATGAGGGGAACACCCGCGTGGGCTGAGACCTGGGACAGCAGGCACTTGCTTTGGGCTGCGGAGGGTCACCTGTCCTACAGGACGGTGAAGAGCTTGGTAATCTTAAATTCATCCCTCATCATTCATCTTCCTTCATTTCACTTGCTCATATCTTTCCCAATTTTCATTCAAAACTAAAGATAGCTTTTGTTTCAAATCACAATAGGAGGTCGGGAACATCAGGTCGTTCTCGGGTTACACGACAGCGATGGAGTGCTATGAGAGGCTGTCGGCGGAGGAGCACGCCATGATCGAGCGTCGAGCGTTTGGTGCCTTGTTGCAGGCTTGGAGGGATATCGCGAAGAGGAAGCTGCGGGCTAACCTTAGCCTGATCCGCGCTTTCTTGGACCGATTCTGGGATACGACTTCTACTTTTCACATGCCTTTTGGTGAGGTGGGAGTCACGTTGGAGGACTACGGCATGATTTCTGGTCTGCCGTGTGGGACTGATGCTGTGGAGTGGCCGGAGATTGCCATGAGGGTGGACTCGGCCGAGGCTAGGAGGTTGATCGGCTGGAACTTGTCGCCGAAAGCTGTTACAGTGCCTGGTTTGGTGCCCAGTTCCTATGTTCGAGATTACTTTGCGGGGAAGACCCTGGCTCTTGTGGTGATCGACGGGAGAGAGACGGCTCCTCCTCCCTGTACATCTGAACAGAGGGCCCGTTTGGGGCTTTGGTGGTTTCTGTCTTCGATCTACCTCGGAGACAAGGGAGAGAGGCTGTCGATGAAGCTTCTTCCCTTCCTTTCTGACCTGAGCTCCCTAGGGCGTTGGGACTGGGTCACTGCTGGTTTTGCGGTCCTCATCCGCTTCATGAGGGCCATGGTTCGTCCGGAGTTGATGGAGAAGGGGACTTCTCCTGGTGCTGTTGGCCCTGGACTACTGTTGGAGGTATGAACCTTCATTTAGAATAAAATCGATTCTTTTCCTTATCAAATTACGAAAGATCGTTATTGACTATCTTGCTTTTACAGGCGTGGGTGTACTTCTTCTTTCTGAGCCTCTCGCCCAAGAGGACGAAGCCGCTGGAGAAGACCTATCCCGTCGTGAGGGATTGGGTGATGTGTCGGACGAGGAGCAAGCGCTCCTCTCACGGTGTTTACCGGCGGGACGTGAACGCTCTTCAGCTGGACAGCGTGAGCATCTCACTTGTATTCGTTTTGCTTCTTCATTACTTCTTAATCGATCATAAGAATGATTTTTTAGAAATCTATATCTCTTTACTCAACATATTCATATATGTTTTAATTTTAATTTAGTCATAAAATTAAAAGATGATCTTATGCATGCAAACAATAAAATAATTAAAGAAGAAATCATCATCTTACATTGAAGATTTCGGATTATATGGGCACAAGTGAGTTCTCCTACTCACTTGTTCTTGAGCTTCCTTAAGTGGATGAACAATGATTCAAGTAGAGAATCCCTCCCAAGGTTTTATACCCAAAGTAACAACTTAATAAAATTAATATTATTATTACTAGAACAATATTAATTTGTATAAAATTGACCAAAAATATTATTTGATCTCTTAGTATTTTCGGCTAAGAGAAGGGAGAAAAGGAAGGATTTTTATCTCTCTAAAAAACTCTTATTTTAGATGAATAGAATGAATAATACACTAATGTTTTGGTAGTGTATATTAGGTAAAATTAAGGAGAAAAACCCATGGTTTTCTCCTCTTAAAACCGGGTGGAAGGGGGGAAGGAAGATGGCCAATGCATGCACAAGGTGGTCTTCACAAGAGCAAGTAGGGTTGCATGGCTAGGATTAGGAAGAAATGATTATGCTTACCACTCACATAATTAACATAATATTTTTCTAATCCTCCCCATTATTTTGGTTATTATAGATAAAATGGACTCTATTTTATCTTTGTCAATTTGTCAATTTGTCATATGTCACATGTCATATGTCACATAAATTTGTTATGAATTTTTAACATATTAAAAATCAACGCATTAATAAAATACGTCATACACAAATATCGACTTAGTAATTCATAATTACTTGTACCAAAATAATTTACCAATTATAAATAACAACATCTTGTATTTATAATAATTTATTCATTCTAATGTAATTGTTTCCTTAAACAATAATTTCATCTAAGCAATAAAACAATTCGATTACTTAGACCGTTGGGATTGGGTCACTGCTAGTTTTGTGGTCCTCATCCGCTTCAAGAGGGTCATGGTTCGTCCAGAGTTGATGGAGAAGGGGACTTCTCCTGGTGCTGTCGGCCCTGGACTACTCTTGGAGGTATGAAACTTCATTTAGACTAAAATCAATTCTTTTCCTTATCAAATTACGAAAGATCGTTATTGACTATCTTGCTTTTACAGGCGTGGGTGTACTCCTACTTTCCGAGCCTCTCGCCCAAGAGGACGGAGCCGCTGGAGAAGGCCTATCCCGTCGTGAGGGATTGAGTGATGTGTCGGACGAGGAGCAAGCGCACCTCTCACGGTGTTTACCGGCTGGACATGAATGCTCTTCAGCTGGACAGCGTGAGCATCTCACTTGTATTCGTTGTGCTTCTTCATTAGTTCTTAATTGATCATAAGAAGTATTCCGTGTTTTTCTTTTCCTAGTGGGTGCCCAGGCCTTGGGCGGAGTACGCTGGAGCGCCTCCTTTTGTGGCTGAGGTCCTTCGACCTAGGAGCTGGAGTCGGCTGCTATTGAGGACGTCGATGGGTCATGTGTGGTACTTGGGCGAGCGCTTGGCTCGTCAGTGCTCTCGGGACGTATTGACGGTTCCTATCGATCCTCGTAGGACGATGTTCAGGGAGCCTTCTGAGGCTGAGAGGGAGGCTGACTTGGCTGGCGTCGGCGGTGATGCCGTCCTTCTTCCTGGTGAGGACTACTCAGCGTTCCTCTACGGGAGGTTGGCGTACTGGCCGGTTGTGGAAAGTACTTTATCCTTCTTTATTTTTGATTTTGAGAATACGATGAAAGATCATCGATTAACGAGAGACATTGACTTTGCAGGAGGTTGTAGCGGCGGGCATCGAGCCCCAGAGTACCCCGAGACCCTCGAGTACACTGACACGACCGGGAGGACGATGATCTCCGAGCTGCGTGACTTTGACGTGGCTGTGACGGATGCTGGCCTGGACGATTGGCAGCATCTGATTCGGAGGGTGAGCCTCTAATTTGCATGATTTTTGTGTAAGAACACATTTGATTGAACTTATTAAATTATTGAGAACTTCTTTTTGAAAATACAGGTTGCGCCGTCTCGGTTTGTGGCATTATGGAGGGTGGCCAACAGGCTGCGAGCTACTGCCATCGAGGCACTTGTCGGCGGTCGAGGTCGTCAGGTATGAACCTTTCGCCTATTTCATTTTTAAAGTTTGATTTTCCGACTTTTCTTGTAATTGCTTGAAATGATTGACGTGAGCCAATTTTTTTGTTTGCAGGGGGATCGCGAGCTGGAGCGAGAGTTGGCCTAGTCTCGGGAGGAGACAGCTCGCTTGTTGAGGGAGCTTGAGGTTCGTGACGCCGAGGTTGCTGCTCTCGCGGCAAAAGTTGCGGAGCTAGAGGGCTACCGGCAGTAGTTTTGTTTTATTGTTGTTTGTATTGCACATTTGTACATTTTTTGGACCTACATTTTGGACATTTAGGACTTTGCTTGGGGCTCGAGCCCCCAGTTTGTTGTACATTTCCCTTTTTTGGCTGTATATATAATGGCCTGAGTGCCTTTGCCGCTGGGTTGCGTTGCTTGTATCTGCAGGTTAGCTTTGAACAGGTTTTGGTAGATGACGGTTTATGCCGTCACGATGCCAAAATTTACATAGAGAGCACGCAAAACATACATTTGTATATGCATATGGCCTAAATTAGTGCAAAAGGAAAGACTCAAAAGTGCAAAATATGCAAAAGAAAGTGTCAAAATGCAAAAAAATTGCCGGAAATGACCGGACGGTAAGGAGGGTTACCCCTAAAAAAAAGAAAAAAATATAAACCTATAAGTTAGAAATGAAATGATACAACAGAAACGAAACAATAAAAGAAATATATATAAGTTTTGAAATAAATTACATTAAAATGAAAATTGTTTCATAAAATGAAAATATACAAGTGTGTTAAAATGACGAAAATGTTGATATTGCCTCGAAATGCGTGCCCGCGAGATTTGGAAACGCGAAATATGGCAATTTTCACGTATTTACCAAAACAATAACCTGTAGGAATAGGAAATTATTTGCCAAGGAATTTAGGAAAGATCCAACGCGGAAAATCACAGAAACCTTGCTGAGGAAGAGGCGCAGCAGGAGCTGCGTCCCTTTGAAGAGGCGCAACAGGGTCTTTGCGCTGTTCCCGGCGTGTCTGTTTGGCGATTTTAGGAAACAGAGTTTAGTATAAATAGAGACGTTGATAGAGGTTTTAATCACACAATTCTTCCGTCTCTTCTTCGTCTTATTACATAAAACTCTCAATATAATCACTCATCATGAATACTTTGGAGATTCGCCTAAAAGAGTGGACCAATGAGTTTTCCAACATGGAGAAGCACGACATGGGCGCTTATAATCTTGGATCATTGTTGAGTTTGAAGCTTATCAAGGTTGTCAAACCATTCCTAGATGCTTGTCTTGATTATTGGGAACCCAATTATCATGTTTTTGCGTTCCCCCGAGGCGACATTTGCCCATTTCATCAAGAAATTGCTGCGATCAGTGGGTGGGACCCAGAACACTTGCCTGCTATTCTTTCTACTTCGCAAGGGTACAAGAGCAAATTTAGAGACTTGCTTGGATTGACAAGGCTCGAGGTGGACCGTTTAGTGACCTCGAAAGGAGTGCGAATGTTGGACTTCATTGACCGCTTCATTAACAGAGCCGACCCCACCATTTCTTATGTTGCCAGGCGAAGGGCATTTGGGTTTTGCTTGTTGCATGTATATGTCCTTCAAGGACATGTTGATGAAGACTCGAGAGGTGATCCCCGTCTCCTAGGCCTAGTTGAACAAATGGAGCTGCGCAGGAGCCCAGCTTGTTTATGCTTAGGAGAGATCCTTTTGGGCTTGGATAATAGGAAAGCCAATCGCGACCTACCGTACTTGGGAAGTCCCGTTATTCTGCAGGTAAAAGAACATTTTTCTCTCTTTTTGTCTTTTTTTTTTTTTTCCCGATGTCTAATACCCGCTTCTGGTAGGTTTGGCTTATGGAGCGTCTTCGATTGATCGAGCCCCCAGTTCATGTTCCTTCTTATCATGCTCGTTCGATCGCAATGAGGATTAGGCTTTACATGGTGGACTTTACTCGAGTCTACAATTATTGGGAAAACAAACTGAAGAGTGATGATGGCCCCTTGATTAGGTGGATTGTACCATGGTGGCACCTCAAATTTGTCACTGGAGTATCTTCCTTGAATCCTACTCGATCTGTGCACATTCCTGGCTTGGAATTCATGGTATGCATCTTCCCGGAGAGGCTGATGAGACAGGTTGGACTAAAGCAGACAATCCCGAAGCTTGACACTGTCCCGCAGACTGCCGTGGCGCTTACTACTGAGAGCCGAAGGGAGTGGGCCATTAAATGGGCTCAAAGAAATGTATGGTTCTTTAACTCTTCTGTTAGTGCCTTATGGGTGTCGGATTCCTATCTGCGATGGAGGAAAGCTACTACTCCGGAAGAGCGCGAGAGATTGAGGAAGCGCGAGCCTGTTGACTATAAGGTGTGCGAGGTGGAAAAGGAGAAAGAGAAGCATCTGACTGAGGGAGAGGAAGAAGCCGGGTTTCGAGTTGTTCATCCTTCGAAGAAACCGAAAACCTCTCCTGTCGTGGACAAAGTGATTGGCAAGAATGGGAAGGCTAGGCCTCGAGAAAGACCGTTGGTGATAAGGTCCGAAGTGGCGCAAGAGCGTCCGGCTCGAGGTCGTGACAAGAAATATGACAAAAATGACAAGGGCAAAGGGAAGATGGAGGAATAGCCCAAGTCTTTATTATTATTTGCTATTATTATTGTAATGAGAAAGTGGGGTTTTTAGAATCCTAGCCTATTTTTATTTTTATTATGTAACGTATTAATATTATTAGAAAATGAATGAAATAAAAAAGGTTAAATTGGTTATGAAACCGTTGTGATTTTTCTATTTATTATTCTTGTCGAATTCCAAATGCAATGCAAATGTCCTTCTATTTACATTTTGAAATTAGTGGGTTGTATCCTGTGAAGGATTGCCTACGTATTCATTAATAAAATAAAATCAAACCCTTGCGCGTAGTTCGAGTAAATGTAAAAGAATAATTGTTCTACGCAAGAGCTTGTAATGAACTTTAGAAAATAAGCATGAGCTTTTTACTTACTCTTAAGGTGCAAATTTAGTTTATTTGATGATATGAGGATGACATATTTGTCAAAATGCAAGAGCAGAGTGACATTAGCTTATTTCAGCTTGGCCAGGGGCCGTTTATTTAGCGCCACAAGAGCGACACGTGAGGTTACGCGAGGCGCGTTTTTGTTCCTATTCTAGGCATAATACCGCTTTAGTTGTTCAAGGTTTGTCGGGTTGGAAATTTCATTCCCATCTAGGTCTGTGATTCTAACCGCACCCCCTGGAAGTATGGACTTGACTAGAAATGGCCCGGCCCAATTGGGTTTGAACTTTCCCCGTGGATCGACAGGTAAAAGAGCTATAACCGATTTGAGTACTAAGTCTCCTTCCTTGATGTTCCTTGGCTTAACCCTTTTGTTGAAAGCTCGTTTGATACGTGCTTGATATGTTTGGACATTGTGCAAGGCGCGTAGCCTACGATCATCCAGGAGGATGAGTTCTTCATATCTATCCCTCTTCCAATCGGCTTCCGGGATTTGACTTTCGAGTAAGATACGCAAGGATGGTATTTCTAACTCGACTGGTTGTACAGCTTCCATGCCGTAAGTCAAATAGAAAGGGGTGGCCCCAGTGGGCATCCTAACTGATGTACGATATCCCTACAAAGCAAAGGGTATCTTGCTTGGCCAATCTCGATAGTTGTCAATCATTTTCTTGAGAATTGTGACAACGTTCTTGTTTGCTGCCTCTACCGCGCCATTAGTCTGTGGTCTATATGGCGAAGAGTCGTGATGCTTAATTTTGTACTTGGCTAGCAATTGCTCAGTCTCGGCTTGGAAATGTGATCCATTATCAATAATGATCTCATGTGGGCAACCGTATCGACAGATGATGTTCTGTATGAACTTTGCCACGTTTTTAGCCGTGAGACTAGTGTAGGAAGCGGCTTCTACCCATTTGGTGAAATAGTCGATTGCCACTAGGATGAAACAGTGACCTCCTGTTCCGGCTGGGGTTATCTTCCCGATTATATCAATTCCCTAGGCGGAAAATGGCCAAGGAGATGTCATTGTATAGAGCAATGAAGGAGGGACATGTTGTACATTCTCGAAGATTTGGCAGTTGTGACATTGCCTTATATATTTGATGAAATCAGATTCCATTGTGGTCCAATAGTACCCCAAACGTGTGATTTTCTTTGCCATCATGGACCCACTCATGTGAGGACCGCATTCTCCATCGTGAACTTCTTCCATCACTTTCCGTGCCTGTGAATGATCTAGGCAACGTAGGATTACACCAAAAGGTGTTCTTTTGTATAACTCTCCTTGCATGAGAACGTATTGGGAAGCTAGTAGGCGTATATCACGTTGTCCCCTTTTGTCAATATCTGGTGGATAGGTGCCGTTGAGCTTGAAATTTAGGATTGCTTGGAACCAGGGTTCCTGTGTGATTTCCTTTTCATCGGTGATTTGGTGAACATAAGCTGGCTCTGACCGTTGTTCGATGCATAAAGGCATTTCCACCATGTCATCTGGCATATTCATAAAATATTCGAGTTTTGCAAGAGCATCCGCAAATTGATTTTCTTCCCGAGGTAGGTGTAGATAGGTCACGTGATCAAAGAATTGGGCCACTTGGTCTATTCTGGCTTGATAGGGTGCTAGGCTTTCTGTAATACCCCGTATTTTATATAATCAATTAAACGGATATCATTATATATTAATTATTATACATTTTATATTACTAATTATATCGGGTCAATTGTTGAGTCGATAATTACGTTAAGCTATTGCAAGTTAATTGAGACGGGTTTATAAGAATTCGAAATGTGCGCTAACCCATTTGCCCTCGACCCATTTAAGTTGGCCCAATAACATGTTCAGCCCAATTAACCCTAAACCCTAACCCTAATTATAACCTAAACACTACCAAACCCTCCCTCAACCCGCCTCCCTCACGCCTCCCTCTTTCAAAGACCCAAAACTTCAACCCTCACGCTTAGAGAGAGAGAGAGAGGCCGTGGGTGTTGGCGGCGCAAGCGAGGATGAGCTAGGGACTATTTTCGACGACCGTGGGTGGCCCTGGTGGTTGTTGTGGTGGCGGAAAAAGGTAAGAGTCAACCCCTTTCCTCTGTTTTCGAATTTCTAGCGCTTTTGTTGGTGGTTGCGTGTCCGATAGAGCGTTTCGGTGGTTGTTGACGGGGTATATGGGTAGGGTGGTTAGTGACGAGTGTAGTGGTGGTGGTTATGGTGGTTTTGGGTGGTGATAGTGACGGTAAAAGGCGGCAGCGACAGGGGGTAGCAAACGGGTCAAGATATGGGTTTTCAGGCGAATTTAGATGGGTAGGTTTGGGGTGGCGCCACCGTGGACTTGGGGGAGGTCGAAACGGTGGTGCCACTGTGTCTGGGTACGTGGTTTGGCGGCGAGCATGACGGTGGTGGTTTGGCAGGGGATAGGTGAGAGTTGCGGTGGTTGTAGGTTGAGAAAATGGTGCGTTTGGTGAGGCACGGTGGTGAACCAGGCCAAATGACAGCCCTGGTTCGACTCGCCGGCGGCAGTCGACCATGCTGGTGGTGGTTGTTGGTGGTGGGGTCGAAGTGGGGAGCTGGCCTGGTGGTTGTCGGGGTGGTTCAGGCGGCGCGTGAGGGGTGTGGGCGTCAGTGAAGGCGTGGGTTGTAAGAGTCGGGTTATTCGAATTGTTTTAGTTTTGAAACGGGTTTTCATAGTTTAATCGTTATAATTCGTTAATTGGTCGTATTCTTAATTAATTAATTTAATTCCCGAGTTATTTAAATAATTAAAGACGGGTTTTGAGTCGGGTTATTGAGTTGTTCAAATGTTTGATTCGGGTTTTCTTAAATCGTTTAATTCGTTTAATCTTTTATTTATCATATTAGTTATTCAGTTTAATTCCCGAGTCAGTTAAATAATTCAAGTCGGGTTTTGGACTCGGGATGGTTAAATGGAAAACTGCTATATCGGGGAAGTTTCCATTTAAGGAAACTTTCCATTTAGGGAGTTCTATTTTTAGTAACTTTCTATTTTGGGAACGGGAATAGTTAAGTGATTGTTTATCATCTAATTATCTTTCAGAGGGCGAATTGTTGTGGAATATTACTGGACACCCGACCATTTGACTGCAGTACTGAGGTAGGGAAATACACTTGACTTATTATCGTTGTTGTTGAATTGTGTTGACTTGATTCATTGTTGTTGATTTACGTTATGATTCATATACGGGAAGGTGATTGTCTGAATTGAACGTATTGAGTATGATATCACAACATCGGGTAACCGGCATGATTTTATGATTTCTCAGTTCAATGATATATAAATATATTGTGTTGCATTAATTTCTTTTGAGCATTCATATGCATTGGAGATGGAGGATGTTGTGGTGATGTGGTGTGGTGATGATGATGTTGTGATAAGGCCCAGGCGGGTTCTGCAGGACTTGCCCTGGTGTCCTCAGATGCGAGCTGGCAGATCGGCTATGGTCGATATATATAGTCTACCGGGGATCGGTATGGCTGGGCGTTCCGGGTTATGAGTTATGAGACTGGTTATGAGATATGAGTTGAGATGGAGATGGAGGTGACGGAGGAGCATGCATATCATATTTCTTTGTTGTTTCATTGTTTTCCCTACTCAACCTCGTGGTTGACCCTGTGTATTCGTGAACACCTGTGATGACCCAAATATTGGCGAGTAGACTTGACAGGTTTAAGAGATAGAACGGGAGCTTGGTGGGCGTGAGACACTGGATCAGAAGACTTAGTAGCTAGATCATCATCTAGAAGACTTTCACTTTTATTTATGTTAGTTCTTTGTAATTTGACGTAAAAGAGGTTTTGTAATAATTAAGTTAAAGTAATTATATAATTTTGCCTTGGAGTTTAATTTGTTATTCACTACCTCGGGAAACCGAGATGGTAACAGTCCGGTTTATTAGGGAATGTCTTGCTAAAGGCTCCTTCATAAACCGGGGTGTTTGATGTGGAGTGTCGTCGGGGCTCTCAATCAAACACATTTATAATACTCAACATACAACTAGTTAGCGGTAAGTCGAGGTCGATCCATGGGACGGTGTGCTTTGGGTTCTAAGTCTATCTATCTCAATTTATGCTAATGTCACGATTTGTTTGGGTTGTAGTTGTGTTCTAGGCTAATGCAAACAATAAGGTAAATCAAGCAATAAAAGGAAAGATGTAAACAAATGGCTAAAAGTGCTAGGATATCATGGGGTCATAGGGGATTCATGGTATTGATCATACAAACATGTTTACAAGGTTGCAAGCAATTAATGTTGTGGAGGAACCGAGTTGGGTTATATCTTACGGTTCTTAGGAAGGGTTGGGTCCCGGAGCCGAATCGATTAGATTGTACAACACCTACAAGTCGACTTACTTTCCTCCTAATCAACTTCTATGCATGGTCTAACAAGACTCGAGTTGGTTTATGTCTTACAAGTCAAGTTAAGTAGATAAGAGATGGTTGTAAATGCAAGGATTCATAGGCTTAGCATTTCATCAAACATAACATGTGCATAAAGTTGACATCACAACAAGCAAGCAATTTAATCATGTGAACATATTAGATTAAGCATGAATCAATCCCATGTTGGTTTCCCCTAATTACCCATTAATCCTAGCTAAATAACTACTCACTCATTATCATGGGAAACATGTCATTAATGGTGTCAATCATCACAACAAGTATAAACATGATAATAGAATGAAGAAATGAACAATAAAGATTAAAGAGTAAAGGAATTATACCAACTTAAGATGATCCAAATAATAAAGCAAAGAATAATAGAAGAAACTTGATTGATTGATGGAAGGTTGTCAATCTCCCAATAATAACCCAATAATCTTCAATTACCCAATAATAAACTTGAATAATAAACTTGAACAATAATTAAGGAGAGATTAATGTGTAATTTGTGTGGAAAGATTGAGATTAATCTATTCTAATCTACTCCTAATCTAATCTAAGAGGAATTTCTAATCTAATAAAACTTGATGGTTTGATTATTACAAATGGGGTATTTATAGTGAAAATTAGGGAGGATGCATTAGGGTTAACTAAGGGCTAAACTAGTAATTACACTTTTTAAGTTGAGCAAGGAGACTCCGGGATTCTCCGAGAGAAGGGCTTCTCTTATCGTTGCTAAAAGAATGAAAACGTGCTGTGCTGAAATCCGTGCGGATGGGAGTCGGGACGGCCGGATTATGGTAAGGGAATCCGAGCGGATTCTTGGGCAAGACGCTCGGATTGGCGAGGGGGAATCCGAGCGGATTGTAGGGAATCCGGCGGATTGTCTTCCAAATGAATTTCTTGTTTTTCCCAGCCACAAGACGGGCGGATTGTAGAGAAGACGGGCGTCTTGGGGAAGACGGGCGGATTCCTGCGAAGACGGACGGATTGGGGGAAGACGGGCGGATTCTGCGAAGACGGACGGATTCTGAATGCTTCTTTGTTTGACCTCGGATTGTAAAACGGACGTCATTTTCTCATCCGGACTCCTATTGGAGTGATTCAAAAGCCTAGATCGCTTGTTTTTTCGACGCCGTTCCATCTAGCATACTTTCAGAGCCAAAGGAGCAACCCTTGGTTTGCGTTCTGAGCCATTTTCTTCATGAAGTGCCTTCCCTCTCGTCATTCTTACTTTTAACCCTTTGATCCTTCTACATACACTTTATTCCTACATCTTTGGTCATCATTCTTGCCTCCTCTTCATACTAGTCCATCTAATATCATCAATTAGCTTCCAAATATGCACGAAAGACGGGAATTTCCGCCTTATTATCTTCTTTTCTACAAAACATATGAAATGCGATAGAAAAGCAAATAGGAAGGTTTTGACGGATAAAATGGCCATAAAATGCTATAATAGTATGCAAAATAGGCTCAATTAGGGGACTAAATGTGCGCTAATTATGGTCACATCAAATATCCCCAAAATCAACCTTTTACTCGTCCCGAGTAAAGAGGTGACTAAAACTAGACCTTTATTTAAACTAACCTAATAACATAGCCGATATGAGACAATTAGCGGGTCTCACTCCGCCCCTTCAACTCACAACAAGACAACCATGAGGTAGGATACCTTCTTGCAAGGCAAGGTGGGTCTTGCCAAAATGGCGACACATCCAAACATTAAGCACACAAAATCAAGTAATGGATGCATCTACAAAAGAATAGCCACTTTCCTCATCTAAGTGGCGGAAATTATCTACAAGGGAAGCAATTCAAGGGTACACACTCCTTCATAGATACAATTTCTTCAAACTACTAAGCCTAGAAGGATACCAATAAATCACCTCCAAATTGTGTCAAGCTAGGGTACCTTTGTCCTCAATCGTTAAATGCTTTTGTCAAGAGTAGACTCCCTATGGTGTTAGAAACACTGGAGGATCGCGGAATTCCCCCTCTTGCCTAGACAAGAAGAAGGGTCGTCCCCTCTCTACCATGCACAAAAATGGATACGATGGATAAAGGGATCAATAGATATTTGAGTTTCACTTTGGGAGTTTGCTTTTGTTTTTGTTTTTCCCCCCAATTTCTTGTGGCATTTGACATTTGAGAACACTTTCTTTGCCATTTCTTTTTGATTTTTGGCTTTTCAATACTTGACAATTTTTTTGCATTTCTTTTTGAACATTTTCAAAGTCACCCCAATTAGTAACGAGGGTGCCTTGTATTTGAAGCTTTAGGAGTTCTATTTTTGCTCCTCTTTTCATTTGATGCATTTTTGCAAACTTTCTTTCACTTTTTCATTTCATTGAACTCAAATCAATTTCTTTTTGTGCCCATTCCCTTTGATGACAAAAATGTGGTAGAATATGGATGAATGATAGAAGTATGCATGGTTTCAAGGGTCACCTTGGAATAAACGGTAGCCAAGGAGTTATCACACCACAAGGTACTCTTGACTAGGCCTTAATCCATGGGTCAAAGGATACTAGCATGACACATCCTAGGGTGTTTTACAAGCATTCTAACAAGCAAAGTCTTAAGAATAAAAAGCATCTACTAGGGCTTATATACACTTGTCAAGCTTCCCAAATAGACGGTTTCGCAAAATTTTTCTAACATGCAACTACATGCCATGATGCAACTAACATTTATACATCCTAATGCAAATGCTTCTACCAACTAGTATGCCAAATAATCTAAATGCAAGTCCTAGATTCACATTGTTTATACCGCATCAATCAAAATAAAGCCACATAGTCATTAACATAGAGAGGAAAAAGGAGATTGGAAAGATCATACCATGCGGTCTTCAATATCCTCATGTCTCGGATGTGGCATAGTCAATCAATGTGAAAAAGGATGACAAACATGATATATACAAAACAATATATACAAGACTACACTACAAAGGAAATGAACATGTTTTTGGGTTTTTCAAATTTTCAAATTTTTACGGTTTTTGATTTTATGAAATTAAAAGACATATTTTTGTGAATTTTCAAAATTTTTCAATTTTTATGTATTTTGGAATATAAATTCCCATCCCCCACTTTATTTTGGACATTGTCCTCAATGTACATGTAGGAGTAGGAATGAAAAAGAAATACATGTTTTTGGATTTTTGATTTTTTTGAAATAAAGTACAAATGCAATGATATGATATGAATGAATGCATGCTCTAACTAAATGCAATTCTATATGAGATATATAACAAATGAATGCAATCTAAACTATATTATATGATGCATATTTTAAACTATGGTCACTTATGATCAAACCTCCCCAAACCGATTTAAACACTATTTCTAGTGTAGAAAAGAATAGGATTGGTCATTAGTGACTATGCATGAATTCTAATCTATATGCAACTATCTACATGAATCATGTGAGATATATTACAATGCAAACTATACTAAATGAACTAACTAATGTAAATGCAATATGAAATATAATACAAATGCAAGCTAAATGTATATGTATATAACTAAATGCAAGTGTAAATGTAATGCAAAGTTAAAGGAAAGGGTATCTTACAAATGGTGGTTTGAGATAGGACTCCACCAAACTAGTTCACTTTGTAAAAATTTTTGTCCATAGAGCCCAAGGCTCTTAGAAGAAGATCGAAAGCTTGTGAACAAGCCCCAAATAAGCATAAGTATGGATTGCTCCAAATGAATACGAAATTTGGCCAAGGGAGCTTGTCATATATTCTCTTCTTCACCTTACCCTTAGCACTTGACCTTTCCCAATGCTTCAAACCAATAAGCCCATGATTCTCGTCAACACTAGGTATGAAGTATGGTTCATGTCCATCCGAAAACTTCCACTTACCACCTTCTTCTTCAATTTTGGTGACGGTGATAGCATTTTGATTTTTCAATCCTTCCAAGGTGGAAGGAGAATTGTCATGGCTTTGATGATCGAGTTCCTTAGAAGTTGACATTGTGGATGCCAAATTCCCACAAGTAGCTTCGCGTGCAAGTTTCTCTTTGAGCTTTGCCACCAAGTAGCTTTTGTATGATGCCTTGACCTTTTGAAGAAGGTCCACCATATCCTCTCCAACAATCATTGGCTCCATGGTAGGTGCCAAGTAGTCTTCGTGGGCAATAGGGAAGGGGCATTCATCTTCAAAATAAGATATCTCAAATACTTCAAGGATAGGCTCCTCAAGCAAGGTGATATCACAAGTCCATCCCTTAGGCTCGTCATCATCGCTATCTCCATAAGAATCATAAATGGGGGCTTCACTCTTCTTCACCAACTCTTTCTCCAACACCTCAACATTTACTTCAAATGACACACCCTCATACTCACAAAGGCTAAGAGTATTTGGCTTACTCAACCTCATATCTTCCTCATCAAATACCACACTTTCATACTCACAAAAGCTCAAGGAGATCGGCTCTTCCCACTTCTCATCAAAGGTAACTCCTTCAAACTCACATTCATGGTCAATGTCCAAGGAGCGGTGGGGGGTGATTTCTTGGGATTCTCTCACTTGGGCAATTTGAATCTCCAACTCCTCACATTGGGCAACAATGCCTTGAAGAACATTGTCCCCCTTTTGGCTCTCCTCTAGAATTTGTTTGAAGAAGTTTTGTTGGTCTCCCATCATTTGGAGAATCACATTTTCAATGGGTTCATCTTCTTGTTGTGGGTAGGTGTGAAAGTGGTTGTATTGTGACATTTGGAATTCATTGTAAAGTGAGTTTTGGGTGGATGGTTGTTGTTGATATTGGGTGTGGTGATTTTGGTGGGAAAAATTGGGGTAGTGGTTAGGATTTTCGTTGTACAAATAATAAGGTAGGTTTGTGTTGACTTGCTCCTCAAACTCCCCATACCCATAGTCATACTCAAAAGATCCACCACATACTCCATATGTCAAGTCTTGAGTCATCATCACTAAGACAAGGAAACAACTACAAGCATGGAAACTACACAAAAACGGTAAGAACAATCCTTGAGGAACAAGTTCCTCAAGGTGAAAGCACAACTAAAATAGACAAACAAGTAAGAACTTAATCACATAGCACCATCCCCGGCAACGGCGCCATTTTAATGTGGAGTGTCGTCGGGGCTCTCAATCAAACACATTTATAATACTCAACATACAACTAGTTAGCGGTAAGTCGAGGTCGATCCATGGGACGGTGTGCTTTGGGTTCTAAGTCTATCTATCTCAATTTATGCTAATGTCACGATTTGTTTGGGTTGTAGTTGTGTTCTAGGCTAATGCAAACAATAAGGTAAATCAAGCAATAAAAGGAAAGATGTAAACAAATGGCTAAAAGTGCTAGGATATCATGGGGTCATAGGGGATTCATGGTATTGATCATACAAACATGTTTACAAGGTTGCAAGCAATTAATGTTGTGGAGGAACCGAGTTGGGTTATATCTTACGGTTCTTAGGAAGGGTTGGGTCCCGGAGCCGAATCGATTAGATTGTACAACACCTACAAGTCGACTTACTTTCCTCCTAATCAACTTCTATGCATGGTCTAACAAGACTCGAGTTGGTTTATGTCTTACAAGTCAAGTTAAGTAGATAAGAGATGGTTGTAAATGCAAGGATTCATAGGCTTAGCATTTCATCAAACATAACATGTGCATAAAGTTGACATCACAACAAGCAAGCAATTTAATCATGTGAACATATTAGATTAAGCATGAATCAATCCCATGTTGGTTTCCCCTAATTACCCATTAATCCTAGCTAAATAACTACTCACTCATTATCATGGGAAACATGTCATTAATGGTGTCAATCATCACAACAAGTATAAACATGATAATAGAATGAAGAAATGAACAATAAAGATTAAAGAGTAAAGGAATTATACCAACTTAAGATGATCCAAATAATAAAGCAAAGAATAATAGAAGAAACTTGATTGATTGATGGAAGGTTGTCAATCTCCCAATAATAACCCAATAATCTTCAATTACCCAATAATAAACTTGAATAATAAACTTGAACAATAATTAAGGAGAGATTAATGTGTAATTTGTGTGGAAAGATTGAGATTAATCTATTCTAATCTACTCCTAATCTAATCTAAGAGGAATTTCTAATCTAATAAAACTTGATGGTTTGATTATTACAAATGGGGTATTTATAGTGAAAATTAGGGAGGATGCATTAGGGTTAACTAAGGGCTAAACTAGTAATTACACTTTTTAAGTTGAGCAAGGAGACTCCGGGATTCTCCGAGAGAAGGGCTTCTCTTATCGTTGCTAAAAGAATGAAAACGTGCTGTGCTGAAATCCGTGCGGATGGGAGTCGGGACGGCCGGATTATGGTAAGGGAATCCGAGCGGATTCTTGGGCAAGACGCTCGGATTGGCGAGGGGGAATCCGAGCGGATTGTAGGGAATCCGGGCGGATTGTCTTCCAGCGGAATTTCTTGTTTTTCCCAGCCACAAGACGGGCGGATTGTAGAGAAGACGGGCGTCTTGGGGGAAGACGGGCGGATTCCTGCGAAGACGGACGGATTGGGGGAAGACGGGCGGATTCCTGCGAAGACGGACGGATTCTGAATGTGCTTCTTTGTTTGACCTCGGATTGTAAAACGGACGTCATTTTCTCATCCGGACTCCTATTGGAGTGATTCAAAAGCCTAGATCGCTTGTTTTTTCGACGCCGTTCCATCTAGCATACTTTCAGAGCCAAAGGAGCAACCCTTGGTTTGCGTTCTGAGCCATTTTCTTCATGAAGTGCCTTCCCTCTCGTCATTCTTACTTTTAACCCTTTGATCCTTCTACATACACTTTATTCCTACATCTTTGGTCATCATTCTTGCCTCCTCTTCATACTAGTCCATCTAATATCATCAATTAGCTTCCAAATATGCACGAAAGACGGGAATTTCCGCCTTATTATCTTCTTTTCTACAAAACATATGAAATGCGATAGAAAAGCAAATAGGAAGGTTTTGACGGATAAAATGGCCATAAAATGCTATAATAGTATGCAAAATAGGCTCAATTAGGGGACTAAATGTGCGCTAATTATGGTCACATCAGTGTTACACTTTCGCTTCGGATTTTCCAAGACCCCGTAACTTGATTGATGATCAGGGATGAATCCCCATGTACTCGGAGGTTTTTAATCCCTAAACTCACTGCCGCTTGTAGTCCAATGAGACAAGCTTCGTATTCTGCAGCATTGTTTGTCACCTCGAAGTCAAGTTTGACAGAGATCGGTGTATGCTCACCTTCAGGAGAAATGAGCAACACTCCTACTCCGAATCCTCTTAAGTTTGATGCTCAATCAAAATAAAGGTCCCAGGAGTCTACATCGGTTTGAAGTATATCCTCGTCTGGAAATGACCAAGTATCTATTGTTTGTGCATCATTGATGGGATTTTCTGCGAAGAATTCGGCAACGGCGCGCCCTTTTATAACTTTCAGCGGCACGTATTTGAAATCGAACTCTGAGAGCATAAAAATCCATCTTGCTAGGCGTCCGTTGAGGACGGGTTTTTTGAAGAGGTATTTGACTGGATCCATTTTGGAGTATATTTTGACGGAGTAGCTAAGCATGTAATGGCGTAGCTTCTTCGTCGCCCATACAAGAGCGAGGCATGTCTTTTCGAGTTGTGAGTATTTGCACTCGTACTCCAAGAACTTCTTACTAAGGTAGTAGATAACCCTTTCTTCCTTTCCTACGGTTTGAGCTAACATGGCACCCATGGCTGTTTCGGTTACTGTGAGATATAAACCAAGAGATTGATCTCGTTGAGGTGGCATGAGCACTGGTGGTTTAGCCAATATCTCCTTGATTCGGTCAAATGCCTTCTGACAGTCATCATCCCACATGGTGTGATCCGTTTTCTTGAGCTTCTTGAAGATAGGTTCATAAATCATGGTGAGTTTCGATATTAATCGACTTATATATTGCACTTTCCCCAGGAATCCTCTGACTTCTTTTTCCGTTTGAGGTTGTGGCATTTCGATCAGGGCCTTGATTTTGGAAGGGTCTATTTCTATACCTCGTTGGCTAACGACGTATCCCAGGAGTTTGCCAGATGTTACTCCGAATGCGCACTTCTGAGGATTGAGCCTTATGTTGTATTTTCGTAGCCTTGAGAAAAATTTGCGAAGGTTCGCAATGTGCCCCTCTCTATCCTTGGACTTTACAATCATGTCGTCTACGTATACCTCAACTTCTTTATGCATCATGTCGTGTAAGAGTGTAGTTGCGGTGCGTTGATATGTAGCTCTGGCGTTGATTAACCCAAACGGCATGACCGTATAGTAATAGGTTCCCCATTGAGTGACAAAGGCGGTCTTATGCATGTCTTCTATGGCCATCTTGATTTTGTTATAACCCGCGTACCCATCCATGAAGGATAGTAACGCGTGGTCTGCGGTATTGTCCACCAATATGGCGATATGTGGTAGAGGGAAGTCATATTTAGGACTTGTTTTGTTTAAGTCCCTAAAATCAACACAAACACGGAATCTCCCATCCTTTTTGGGTACAGGTACTATGTTAGCTACCCAGTCAGAATACTCGGAAACTTTGATGAACCGGCTTTGAATTTCTTATCGACTTCTTCCTTAATCTTGAGAGCCCATTTTGTTCTCATTTGACGAAGCTTCTATTTCACAGGCTTGAAACCTGGCTTAAATGGGATTCTATGTTCGGCAATATCCCTGTCGATCCCTGGCATGTCTTTGTAGGACCAAGCGAAGACGTCTTTGAACTCGTGTAGGAGGTCTATGAAATCGGCCCTTTCGGTAGAGCTCAAAGTAGTCCCTATCCTAAGTTCTTGGGGTTCTAGTTCGGTTCCTACATTGATGGGTTCGGTGTTCTCTATTACTGGTCCCCCTTCCCCTTCCTGTAATATTTCTTTGGCTACGTAGGGAGGTATCTCAATTGAGTCTGGGTGTTGGTCATCCTCAGTATCATCGTAAAAAGAATTGCACTCAAGATAACACAAAGAGTAAGCGGAACCTGATTTATTCATATTAAACTTTGAGAAAAGTTGAAACAAAGAAGCCATCTGATCTGTGGTCAGTGGCGGTAAAGGGAAAGTTGTTGGGACATTTCCCGAACTACTATTACTATTTGCGGCTAAGCTAGGAGAAACAAAGGGAATGGGGATGACGACAGGAGAAGACTCCCTAGCGACTTCTCTAGACTCTGACTCTGAATCCGACTCCGACTCTAACTCGAATTCATCGTCTTCTGGTTCTCCTTTGAACATCTCTCCTTCTCCAGTGGTGAGCTTGAAGAGTCTTCCTTGATTGTTGGTCCACTTGATTGATTTTCTCCATCCTTTCTGTTGATTCGCGTTTGTTTCTGTGATTAACGCGGTAGGGTTGAAGTGATCGTCTTGAAGTATCATGGTAATGATCTCATCCTGCGCGGCTCTAATAAATCGATCTTCTCCAAACAATAGACCAACAGCTTGTTCGTCTAAGCAAGGTGCTTGACGAGTTTTGACGGTAGGAACCGTTTCTGGAGGAATGAAGTAGCAATCGTGAAAGATCTCGATTCCGGCTAGCTTCCTTTCGAGACAGTGCTAAGGCTCAGAAAATCCGTGAAAGAGTTCTAGACTTCCTTCATTAACGAAGTATCCATTTAGGGTAGGGAGATAGGGTCGCATTTGGACTCCTACGTACTTACGGTTTTGAACTTGAGCAAGCATCTCGAGAACTTCCTCTTTGGTGGGTCTCTATCCTAGTCCAAGTGGTATTCTTCTTGAGTTGCCTTCCTTGTAGGGTGCGAAGGTGTTTCTTCGGATAGGGTTCAAAGTCATTCCAGGGAAGTATCCCTGGGATTTGAGTATGTGGCTGACCACTAAGTTGGAGTAGGGATCGTAGTATAAGGGTGCCAATTCACTTTCTATGACACTTATGCTTTGGAAGCCCCCAAGTTCATATACTGGATCCGCAAGGACTTGATTATTCGACTTCTTTTCGATTATTGCCTTGATTGGTGACGAAGTGATCTTCACCACTTTGCCATTTAGTGGGATCTTGATCTTTTGATGAAGGGTGGATGTTACCGCTTTGGAAGCGTGAATCCAAGGTCTTCCTAGAAGTATGTTGAAGGAAGCTTCAATGTCTACTATTTGAAAGTTAACCTTTCGCTCAATTGGCCCTGTGGCTATGGTTAGGTTGATGAGTCCTACTACCTTTCATCGTGTACCATCATATGCGCGAACACCTTGATTGGTAGGGGTCCAATCCGACTCTTTCATGCCTAATTTGTATGCCATTTTGAGGGGTATGACGTTGACCGCGGAGCCATCATCAACCAAGTTCATTGGCACATTCTTCTTTAGACAAATGACGGTGATGTAAAGAGCCAAGTTGTGACTAGTGCCAAAGGGCGGCAAATCTTCGTCTGAGAAAGTAATAGGATTACTTAGCTTCGGTGATTCTTGGAAGACCAAGTTGACTACATCTTCGGGTGTGGAGTTATGTGCTACATTTAGTTTGGCCAAAGCTTGCAGTAAAGCTTGGCGATGTGGGAATGAGCTTGCTACTAGTTGCCAGACTGAAAGATCAGCCCTTGTCTTCTGTAATTGCTTGAGCAAATGATCAGTGGAGTCATCTTCATTATCATTTGTTGTGACAACGTTGTTTGGACCATTTTGAGTAGTACTTTGATATGGACGCCCCGAACGAGTTAGGTGGTCCACATCTTGGTCTTCACCATTTTTGACTATTTCCTTGACTACGGAGTTTTCAATGAGATACTCGTCCTCATCATCATCGGCCCATACTCCATTGATTGTAGCTAGTTCCCTCATTCTCATGATTTCGTCTTCTAGTCGTGTGATTTGGTCTACTAGTTTGTCAACCACGGCGACTATTTCTTGCATAGTGGCATTTTGAGAAAAGATTAATGGCACATGTTCTTTGGGAGCCGCATTGGGGTCATGTAAAGTTGTCACCACGTTTTCTAATTCCCAAACTTGCTTATCCACACTCCTTGCCCATGTGATGAAGTCGGCGATGGTAGGGGAAATGGTAGAGTAGAACCCTTCATTCTCAATCGCGTAGATTTCATCTTCAATTGGAGAAATGAGGTGTGAACAATCTAAGGTAGATTTTTCACTTGTGATCATTAGAATCCCAATAGGGTTCTGAGTGTTGTTGGGTTTGCCTCCCGGCGCTATTGGTAGTCGACCATCCTCTATCATGGCTTGAAGCACATTTTTCAATTTGTAGCATTTTTCTGTGTCGTGCCCCTTACCCCTATGATATTCACAGTAGGAGTTCTCGTCCCAGAACTTGGACTTCTTTTCAGGTTCGGGAGTAGCTCCTATGGGTTGGAGTTTGCCTTGCTTCATTAATCTCTTTAGAGCATTGGAGTAAGTGTCCCCAAGATTTTTGAATTTCCTTGGTGGGGTAGTCTTCTTGGATTGCTCAAGAAGGTTAACTTCATCGGTCTTGCTAGTGGAGCCGTGAGAACGACTTGTTGAGCCTTGATATCCTCGATCTACCGTTTTGGACAGGAGCCCTTTACGGATGTCATCTTCAATCCTTGTTCCTAGTACGGTTAAGTCCTTGAAAGTTTTGATGTTTTGGTACCTCAAATGATTGGCATAGATGGGTTTTAGATTATCCACGAATTTCTCCACAAGGGTAGCCTCATCCGGGCGTTCAACTAGTTGGGTACTAGTCTTCCTCCACCTACTTAGGAAGTCGGTGAATCCTTCTTTGTCATTTTGGGTAAGAACCACTAAAGTGCGCATGTTAACTTGGATCTCAGCATTATCCGCATATTGTTTAGAAAACTCGATTGCGGCATCTTCCCAAGTGGCGATTTTCTTGTGTTCTAAAGAGTAGAACCATTGCTTTGGGATGGTGTTAAGAGATGAAGGAAAGATCCTTAAGAACATCTCGGGTTTGATGCCTTTGATAGACATGTAATCCTTGAAGGCACGGATGTGGTTCAAAGGGTTCTCATTCCCCTTGAATTTAGGGATATCCGTCATATTGAAGTTGGTTGGCAACTTGGAATTTACGGCCTCATACTTGCGATTATTCTCCCAATAAATGTCATCCCCTTTAAGGTACATCAATTGCTCCTCTAAGTATTGGAGTCATTTTTCAGTTGCAGTCACACCCATGGGAGGGCTTTCTTCCCTGAAGTCATTCACGAAGTCATCAACGACTTCAGTTTCTTGAGGAGGAATCCTCGTTTCTACGGTGTAGATCCGGCCCTCGGTGGTGTCAAGGCGATCATACACTTGGTCTTGGGTAACTTGGATTTGAGCTAGTGCGGCTAGGATTCGATCATTACCATCTTGAAGTTGATTGAAGTTCACGTCACTTGTTTCAGGCATCTTGAAAACTGGATAAGAGATCGACGACGAATCAAAACACGATCGACCATCCTAACACACTTACTAAGAGAAGATATGTTTTGACTTGAAGTGGGTGTGTGCCACTTGTGTCAGTGAGCTTTGAAGAAATGACAAAGTTTGAAAATGTATATCCTAGTCAACTATAGTGTAGTTGTAGGAGTGGACTCGAAGTGAGGTTTTGAAATGGTCTTGGGCCCGAATTTTGACTCGACAAACGGACATAGTTTCGACTCGGTTTTGCGCTAATCAATGGCCTTTTTCGAATTTTTCATTTAAAAAGGGATTTTGATTTTTACAAAATCGTCATGGTTTCGTTTAGAAATGGTGATCACGTAAGGTACAAAAATTTATACAAGCATTATAACGGGATGCAGAGTGCATTTAAAAGGGTTTTGGTTTAAAGGGTGGGTTGCCATACCGAACAATCAAACCCGAAGTCTATGGAGAAGCTCGTACCAAACAAGAGTAAGGCCGATTCCTAGTCCATTTCCTCAAGTAGTGAAGGTCCTTGATACAAACATGAGTAAGCATCATGGTATGGATGACGTTAATCGCTATCCATCCTTGGGCCCAAATAAGAATTAGGACCGTTTAGACGGGACGATTGGTCAAATGGGTTGGGTTGGGCCTAGGAAGGCCGAATAAAACGATCTAGGAAGACCGAGTTATAAAAACCGACAATTGTCTTGTACAAACTATTCCCTAACCTTGTTCAAGTTTCACCCTTTTGGCTACATGATGTGACCATAATTGGCGCATATTTAGCCCCCGAATTAGCCTTGTTCCCATGCTTTTTTGTGCCTATTTGGGTCATTTCTTATCTTTAGTTATTTGTTTTGCATATTCTTTGAGATTTTGATCCCTTGGTAGGAAAGGAGTAAGAATCTTGCATTTTCATGGCAAAACGAGACTAAATTGATTGAATTCAATGACCAAGCATCAAGGAGAGACAAGATTAGAAGGCCTTTGTACATATTATAGTAGAAGAGCTAAGTTGAGAAAGGATCCTTGAGTCCCCAAGGAAATCCCCAAGGAATTTATGAAGAAAAGGGAAGAAAAGAAGAAGATTTGTTGCTGACTGACAATCTGAGCGGATTGTCACCAATCCGTCCGTCCCGCAGCAGCACAATCCGAGCGGCTTTGCCTTAATCCGCTCGGATTCCCCCTCCACAATCCATCCGGATTCCCCTGAATCTGCTCGGATTCCAACGCCAGAATCCGGCCGTTCCGACCCTATTCCGCCCGGATTCCAGCACAGCACGCATTCTCTTCTCCAAGCTACGAAGAAAGAAGCCCTTCTCTCGGAAAATACCGGCTCCTCCTTGCTCAATCTAAAAAGTGTAATTACTAGTTTAGCCCTTAGTTAACCCTAATGCATCCTCTCTAATTTCCACTATAAATACCCCATTAGTCTAATTAGAGGAGCATGTTCTTCTTATCAATAATTAGTGTAGTTAATATCAATCAAATCTCTCTTTAATATTGTAATCAAGTATTAATCAAGTTTTAATCCAAGTTTTAGTTCTTTAATCTCTCTTTTGTTCATCCTTTATTTTGGGTAATTGAAGATTATTTGGGTTATTATTGGGAGATTGACAACCTCTCAATCAAGCATTCAAGTACTTCTTTTACCTTTGCTTTATTATTGGAATCATTAGTATGTATAATCTCTTAATCCCTTTTTAATTATTGTTAATTACTTTCATTTATTCATCATGTTTCATATTGTTGGTATGATTGACAACCTTGCTAGCATGATCAACATGATAATGAGTGAGTAGTCTCTTAGCTAGGGTTAATGGGTGATTAGGGGAAACCAATATGGGGAATGATTCATGCTTAATCTAATATGCTTTCATGTTTTATTTGCTTGCTTGTTTTGATCTCAACTCATGCACATGTTATATTTGATGAAATGCTAAGCCTATGAATCCTTGCATTTACTATCATCTTCTATCTTTTCAATGAGACTTGCAAGACATAACCCAACTCGAGTCTCATTAGACCATGCATGTTGTTGAGTAGGGAAGATTAAGTCGACTTGTAGGTGTTGTACAATCTAATCGATTCGGCTCCGGGACCCAAACTTTCCTAGGATTGTAAGATATAACCCAACTCAATCCATCACAACAATAATTGGTTGCTTATAATTTGAGAACATGTTTGTATGATCATATCCCATGATTCCCCTATGATCCCATGACACCCTAGTGCCTTTAATCAATTGTTTACACCCCTTTAATTCATCTTGCTTGTTTATTTTCATTGCTATTTTAGTTTAGTGACCTTCTACATCAACCCAATTTGTGACACCCCTTAGACATCACTAGTTGCAATAGAAATCTCATTTCAATACCCGTCCCTTGGGATCCGACCTTTACTTGCCTCTTTACTAATTGTAGAGTTGTTTGTGAAGCTATAAATTGTGTTTTGATTCGACCGTGACCCAACGACCACATCTTAATTTGTGAACACTTAGCGGGATCGCATCACTACACATAATTGTATTATCCCCAGCGGAGTCGCCAAACTGTGGACAATGGGCCACGGGGGCGCTTGGGAAACAAGCGTTTGCATTTGTGGAGTCGCCACCAATTTATTGTGGAAATTTGGAAACCGTTCGAATACCTCGTGCCATGTCAAGACACAAAGTAGTGACATGAACACCAAGAACTCGTTACCCTTAGCATTCTATGTCTAGAATGACTCTCGTGGATGCCAATGAACACGGATGTTCACAGAGATCTGGAGTAAGGGGTGAGGGTACGTATTAGGAAGCTCTTTTGATCGAACACCTGATTAGGGAAGTTATTCGTACTCGATATATCGTCGATTATATGCATGCAATGCAACATCCAAGTTTTAATCCTATCATGTGAAGATTAGACTAAGTCGGTGAACAATTAATTAGCAAACAATTTAGTCAAAGTAGAAATTTATGTTCAATTACATGTGAAGGCATACAAATGATAAAAAACACAATGATAAATACAATAAAGAAAATTACAATAATGAAAATTACAATAATTACAATGGGTTTAGCGATTAATGTCGAAAATACCTTTAAAACGGATAATCTGGGAAAAAGAAAAAATAAAGGAATTAACGAACAGAACAGCAGGCGATAATACGGTTAATTATTAATTATACGTAGACTAATTAACTAAGTCAAGGCAGAACGGAAGTTCATAGGCAGAAATCAACCTGGAACAGGCGCAGGAGGACTGCGTCCTTCGGAAGAGGTGCAGTAGATGCTGCGTCTGTTCCAAGGGTGAGTTCTGGCTGTGAAGCCGGAAGTGCAAATCGTTATTATTAATTAGTGAATTTAATGATTAATTAATGTATTTACTCAGATGGAAGTGATTTAATTCATTAATTACATATAAATGAGTAATAAAAGCAACGAAACATGGATGCGACGGAATTAAGATGAATTATTTACATGAATGAACGATTGATTAGCGACATAGATGAACTAATTAGGTTAAACAAGATGAATTAACGACGAATTAATGAGGAATATGAAAAAAAAAAACAGATGAAAATATATCAAAGGTCGAATTCCAGAAACTCTATGAACGAATTGAATTTCGATAACCCGGATTGATTTTGATGACGAAAACCCGCAAATATGAGATTAATTGCGATTTAAGTCGGATTTTAATGATGAAATATATACTAATGAATGATAAATTATGTACATGTGAAATTATTATGGTATTATAACAAAGAATTAACGAATACAAATAAAGAAGACGAATGACAGAGGACGAAGGAAGAAGAAAGGAAGCAGGAACTGCGGCAGCCTCACGAAGAGGTGCACCAGGCACTGCGCTCCTTCGATGAGGCGCAGCAGTTGTTGCGTCCTTTCTCGATGGTTTGTCTTCTGGTAATCCGAAAAAAGGGTTTTAAACGAGGTTTTATAAATCGGTTTTAAGAGATGTTTTCGACATAAATCTTACATTAATGATACAAAAAGTAAATAACAATAAATAAAGAGAGATTTACACCCTAAGATTTACATGTTTGACGAAACGAGATGAACTAAGTTTACGATTAGTGATGCTCGACTCGAATGTAACGAAAGTGGAGTTGGTCAAATTGGTCGGTCATGCAAACGAGGCTGGTACTCAGAAGGATCCGAGCTTACGTGGTCGAATGTTCAAGCACGTAGACGCCAAAAAGAAAGAACGTGGTCAAGAATGCAACGGGAGAAGAGAAGGGAGGACATTCGCGTGAGAAATATGAGGAGCGAAGGCTCCTATTTATACTAATCACGTGACGGAATAGGGTTTTCGGAGAGACTTTGGAAGTGAATCTCGAAAAGATATGAAACAGATACGAAAAATACGCAAAAAAATACCTAGGAAGAGGCGCAGCAGACACTGCGTCTCTTGGAAGAGGCGCAGCACCTGCTGCGTCTGTTCCCAAGTGGTTTCATCCTGCGGAAGAAAGATTTCCGTGTTTAAGTTATGGAATGACGGGATAATTTGGTTTTCCTTAATATTTTTTATGAATATTACGGGAAATTGTTTACCAAAGAATAAAAGATTGTGAAATATTTATAAAATATGGAATAGAAATATCCGGAACATTCCAGAACATTCTGACTCGGGATTTAACGGTTATCAGAAAATGAAGACGGTTTTAGGCCCGGACTCCAAATGTACTCTAATTACTGTCAAAACGACCGTATCGGCGCGTAGAAGACAACTAAGAGGTAGACATCAGTGTTTGAGCAATCACTTGACGATAAACTTATGAACTGTTACAAATCGTTCCGCGTACCAAACATGCGGCCCAATCATCACCGGGTGGTTTGCGGGAGGTGCAGAAATGAGGTATCTACATCGTTATGTGCCAAAAATATATACCATAACTAATAGAAGCTAGGGATAAGTAGGGTCGATCTCCATAGGGAGGAAAGATATCTATCTGTAAGTCCGTCTATCTAGTCACAATTGGGGGTTTTAATTTGTTTTCTAAAACTACTGAAGGTAAAGGTCAAGAGAAGTAAAGCAAAGAGCAATAAAGCGAGAAAATAAAAGATATGAGATCAGATAAAAGGGGTATGTCAGGATTTCGGTTCACCATGGCAGTTCATCGACTTGGTCATAAATAGTCTAGATAATCTACTGTGAGAGGGGCAAGGGAAAGGTCCTTCCGGTCCGCTATCCACCCTAGATTTCCACTCACTTAACTTCCGTCCTCATTAGGGTAGACTACTGTTCATAGCAGCTCTGTTCATTCCAATCTTCCGATCCAGGAACGAAATTAACCAGATTAAAATTATTTAGAAGCGTGCACTCAACTAAACATGTTACAGTTATATTGCTATGGTCACATATTCTCACAAATAAACTGTCTACTCTATTCACAACATCGTTACTTTACTACCATGACTCCCTTAGTCTTAACATAGAAGGGTTTTGCTACTCATGCTTTCGAAATCAATAACAATAACAATAATCATGAATATACCAAGAGAAGATATGATATAAAGACAATAAAAATGCAACATAAACAATTAAACAAGGACAATAAGTAAGAGAACAATGATTAAGAATAAGAAGGATTAAGATTAAGGGAAGAGAAAGGTTACAAGATTGAATCCGGAGTAAAGAGAAGTAACAACAGTAATTAAGAGCAAAAGTTCAGAGATTAAGAGTAAAGTATGAGTTATTAAAACGTACTGATGACCTAATGACGACTTCCTTATATAGCGAAGTGAAAATTAACAAAAATAAACCTAAACACGGATTAGTTAACCCGTGTAATCTAGATAATCACTGATCGAGGATTTTTATTCCCCTCGATCGAGTATTCTTCCAGCCAAACCGTTCGATCGAGCACTTTAATCTCTCGATCGAACACTTCCCAAAAAGCTATTTTCAATCGAGCATAGGATCTACTCGATCGACCAACTGCAGCAGCCAAATCACTCGATCGACCATCAAAAGCTCTCGATCACCTTAGTTTAGCGCAATCATTCAAAAACCCCCAATAATCAGTGAAAAATTTAATACGGTCGTTATGTACCAAAAATAAATGCCTAAGTATAACTAACAGAAGCTAGTGATAAGTAGGGTCGATCTCCACAGGGAGGCAAGATATCTATCTTTAAGTCCGTCTATCTAGTCACAATTGGGGGTTTTAATTTGTTTTCTAAAACTACTGAAGATAAAGGTCAAGAGAAGTAAAGCTAAGAGCAATAAAGCGAGAAAATAAAAGATATAAGATCAGATAAAAGAGGTATGTCAGGATTTCGATTCACCATGGCAGTTCATCGACTTGGTCATAAATAGTAAAGACAATCTACTGTGAGAAGGGCAAGGGAAAGGTCCTTCCAGACCGCTATCCACCCTAGATTTCCACTAACTTAAATTCCATCCTCATTAGGGTAGTCTATTGTTCATAGCAGGTCTGTTCATTCCCATCTTCTGATCCAGGAACGAAATTATCCAGATTAATGTTATTTAGAAGTGTGCACTCAACTAAACATGTTACAGTTATATTGCTATGGTCACATATTCTCACAAACAAACTGTCTAGTCTATTCACAACATCGTCACTTTACTACCATGGCTCCCATAATCCTAACATAGAGGGGTTTAACTACTCATGGTTTTGAAATCAATAACAATAATAATAATCATGAATGTACCAAGAGAAGACATGATATAAAGACAATAAAAATGCAACATAAACAATTAAACAAGGACAATAAGTAAGAGAACAATGATTAAGAATAAGAAGGATTAAGATTAAGGGAAGAGAAAGGTTACAAGATTGAATCCGGAGTAAAGAGACGTAACAACAGTAATTAAGAGCAAAAGTTCAGAGACTAAGAGTAAAGTATGAGTTATTAAAACGTACTGATGACCTAATGACGACTTTCTTATATAAGGAAGTGAAAATTAACAAAAGTAAACCTAAACACGAATTAGTTAACCCGTGTAATCTAGATAATCACTCGATCGAGGATTTTTATTCCCCTCGATTGAGTATTCTTCCAGCCAAACCGTTCGATCGAGCACTTTAGGCTCTCGATCGAACACTTCCCAAAAAGCTATTTTCGATCGAGTATAGGATCTACTCGATCGACCAACTGCAGCAGCCAAATCACTCGATCGACCATCAAAAGCTCTCGATCACCTTAGTTTAGCGCAATCATTCAAAAACTCCCAATAATCAGTGAAAAATTTAATACGGTCGTTATGTACCAAAAATAAATGCCTAAGTATAACTAACAGAAGCTAGCGATAAGTAGGGTCGATCTCCACAGGGAGGCAAGATATCTATCTTTAAGTCTGTCTATCTAGTCACAATTGGGGGTTTTAATTTGTTTTCTAAAACTACTGAAGATAAAGGTCAAGAGAAGTAAAGCTAAGAGCAATAAAGCGAGAAAATAAAAGATATGAGATCAGATAAAAGAGGTATGTCAGGATTTCGGTTTACCATGGCAGTTCATCGACTTGGTCATAAATAGTCTAGACAATCTACTGTGAGAAGGGCAAGGGAAAGGTCCTTCCGGTCCGCTATCCACCCTAGATTTCCACTAACTTAAATTCCATCCTCATTAGGGTAGTCTATTGTTCATAGCAGGTCTGTTCATTCCCATCTTCTGATCCAGGAACGAAATTAACCAGATTAAAATTATTTAGAAGTGTGCACTCAACTAAACATGTTACAGTTATATTGCTATGGTCACAGATTCTCACAAACAAACTGTCTAGTCTATTCACAACATCGTCACTTTACTACCATGGCTCCCATAATCCAAACATAGAAGGGTTTAGCTACTCATGGTTTCGAAATCAATAACAATAATAATAATCATGAATATACCAAGAGAAGACATGATATAAAGACAATAAAAATGCAACATAAACAATTAAACAAGGACAATAAGTAAGAGAACAATGATTAAGAATAAGAAGGATTAAGATTAAGGGAAGATAAAGGTTACAAGATTGAATATGGAGTAAAGAGAACTAACAACAGTAATTAAGAGCAAAAGTTCAGAGATTAAGAGTAAAGTATGAGTTATTAAAACGTACTTATGACCTAATGACAACTTCCTTATATAGCGAAGTGAAAATTAACAAAAATAAATCTAAAAATGGATTAGTTAACCCGTGTATTCTAGATAATCACTCGATCGAGGCTTTTTATTCCCCTTGATCGAGTATTCTTCCAGCTAAACCGTTCGATCAAGCACTTTAGGCTCTCGATCGAACACTTCCCAAAAAGCCATTTTCGATCAAACATAGGATCCACTCGATGGACCAACTGCAGCAGCCAAATCACTCGATCGACCATCAAAAGCTCTCGATCACCTTAGTTTAGAGCAATCATTCAAAAACCTCCAATAATCAGTGAAAAATTTGATACGGTCGTTTGTGGACAATGGGGGCTACGTGGGGCGCTTGGGAAACAACCGTTTGCATTTGTGGAGTCGCCACCAATTTATTGTGGAAAATTGGAAACCGTTCGAATACCTCGTGCCATGTCAAGACACAAAGTAGTGACAATAACACCAAGAACTCGTTACCCTTAGCATTCTATGTCTAGAATGACTCTCGTGGATGCCAATGAACACGGATGTTCACAGAGATCTGGAGTAAGGGGTGAGGGTATGTATTAGGAAGCTCTTTTGAACGAACCCCTAATCCCGCCCGCCTCTATAGCGACCTCTACTAATGATTAGGGAAGTTATTCGTACTCGATATATCATCGATTATATGCATGCAATGCAACATCCAAGTTTTAATCCTAGCATGTGAAGATTAGACTAAGTCGGTGAACAATTAATTAGCAAACAATTTAGTCAAAGTAGAAATTTATGTTCAATTACATGTGAAGGCATACAAATGATACAAAACACAATGATAAATACAATAAAGAAAATTACAATAATGAAAATTACAATAATTACAATGGGTTTAGCGATTTATGTCGAAATACCTTTAAAATGGATAATCTGTGAAAAAGATAGAATAAAGGAATTAACGAATAGAACAACAGGCGATAATACGGTTAATAGTTAATTATACGTAGACTAATTAACTAAGTCAAGGCAGAACGGAAGTTCAGAGGCAGAAATCAACCTGGAACAGGCGCAGCAGGACTGCGCCCTTCAGAAGAGGCGCAGTAGATGCTGCGTCTGTTCCAAGGGTGAGTTCTGGCTGTGAAGCCGGAACTGCAAATCGTTAATATTAATTAGTGAATTTAATGATTGATTAATGTATTTACTCGGATGGAAGTGATTTAATTCATTAATTTCATATGAATGAGTCATAAAAGCAACGAAACATGGATGAGACGGAATTAAGATGAATTATTTACATGAATGAACGATTGATTAGCGACATAGGTGAACTAACTAGGTTAAACAAGATGAATTAACGACGTATTAATGACGAATATGACAAAAGACAGATGAAAATATATCAAAGGTCGAATTCCAGAAACTCAATATGAACGAATTGAATTTCGATAACCCGGATTGATTTTGATGACGAAAACCCGCAAATATGAGATTACTTGGGATTTAAGTCGGATTTTAATGACGAATTATATAATAATGAATGATAAATTATGTACATGTGAAATTATTATGGTATTATAACAAAGAATTAATGAAAACAAATAAAGAAGACGAATTACAGAGGACGAAGGAAGAAGAAAGGAAGCAGGAAGTGCGGCAGCCTCACGAAGAGGCGCAGCAGGCACTGCGCTCCTTCAAAGAGGCGCAGCAGTTGCTGCGTCCTTTCTCGACGGTTTGTCTTCTGGTAATCCGAAAAAAGGGTTTTAAACGAGGTTTTATAAATCGGTTTTAAGAGATATTTTCGACATAAATCTTACATTAATGATACAAAAAGTAAATAACAATAACTAAAGAGAGATGAACTAAGTTTACGATTAGTGATGCTCGACTCGAATGTAACGAAAGTGCCCTCGTAAGAGGAAAACGATTAGATTAATTAAGTTGATTAGTTGTGGAGTTGGTCAAATTGGTCGGTCATGCAAACGAGACTGGTACTCAGAAGGATCCGAGCTTACGTGGTCGAATGTTCAAGCACGTAGACGCCAAAAAGTAAGAACATGGTCTAGAATACAAAGGGAGAAGAGAAGGGTGGACACTCGCGTGAGAAATATGAGGAGCAAAGGCTCCTATTTATACTAATCACGTGAAGGAATAGGGTTTTCGGAGAGACTTTGGAAGTGAATCTCGAAAAGATATGAAAAAGATACAAAAAATACGCAGAAAAGGACCTGGGAAGAGGCGCAGCAGACACTGCGTCTCTTGGAAGAGGCGCAACACCTGCTGCGTCTCTTCCCTAGTGGTTTCCTCCCGCGGATGAGAGATTTCCGCGTTTAAGTTATGGAATGACGGGATAATTTGGTTTTCCTTAATATTTTGTATGAATATTACGGGAAATTGTTTACCAAAGAATAAAAGATTGTGAAATATTTATAAAATATGGAATAGAAATATTCAGAACATTCTGACTCGGGATTTAACGTTTATCAGAAAATGAAAGCGGTTTTAGGCCCGGACTCCAAATGTACTCTAATAACTGTCAAAACGTCCGTATCGGCGCGTAGATGACAACTAAGAGGTAGACATCAGTGTTTTAGCAATCACTTGACGATAAACTTACGAACTGTCACAAATTGTTCCGCGTACCAAACATGCGGCACAATCATCACCGAGTTGTTTGCGGGAGGTGCAGAAATGAGGTATCTATAGAGCCCCCGCTTTGACTGAGGCTTAGACAAGGCGAAAGTCAAAGTATATCCATCAAGTCAATCGAAGATTACAACCTGACGACTATGGCGAAGCGAGGCGGCTCGAGGGGTCTGAGCAAAGGACCTGTCGTCGGGAACATTTTAGAGTTTGTCGACTATCGGGGAGGGTCGTTTAAAGTCCATTAGACTACGTAAGGAGGCTCGCCAGCCATAAGAAGAGATCATACCTGAAACTTCTTGAGAGACATTTCTGGAGGTGCATAGGAGCTAAGGGTAAGCGTAGGAGCTAAGGGTAAGACCTAAAAGATAAGTAAGGATTGATACTAGGGTGTGGGACCTTAAAGGAAAGCATCAGCGGGAAGGAGGCCCGAATATAATTTCAAACTAAGAGGTAACTAAGGCTTGAGTGTAGGAACTCTGCTGGTTTGGGAACCTCTGGAGAACGACACTTTATCAAACTCCGCGGGGAAACAAGAAATATTACGAGTAGCAGGACACAGGCGGGAACTGCTGGGAGAAATCTGCTTGGGTCGTCTTCAAACAAACTTCGGAAGAACTTGAGAAGGACGATTGTATGTCGCGAACTCTCGTGTTGGGAACTTTATCAGGAATGTATCTCCATGTCTCGAGAGGGATTGTCGATCCACTTACTCTAGCTGGGAACATAATCAGGAACTTATCTCCATGTCTCGACAGAGATTGTCTGTCCGCTTACTCTCGCTGGGGGAATATAATGAAGTCGTGTCGAAACACCTGTGAAGGAATAGTGGCTCGTTGTGACAAGCAAAAGTCTTGGAAGCGATAAATGACGTATAATAGTCTTGATGTGAACATTATTTGCGCACATTTAGTCCCCTAATTAAGCCTATTTTGCATACTATTATAACATTCCATAGTTATTTTATCCGTCAAATGCTTTCTATTTTGCTTTCCTAGTGCATTTCGTATGTTTTGTAGGAAAGAAGATAATAAGGCGGAAATACCCGTTTTTCGTGCATGTTTGGAAGCTTACTGATGACATTAGATAGACTAGTGTGAAGAGGAAGCGAGAACTAGAGACCAATCCTACAAGAATAAAAAGAAAGTGAAGAAAAGGATTCTGAAGCAGAACCTGAGCGGCCAAACAGGCAAGACGCCCGTCCAGAATGACAATCCGAGCGTCCAAGCATGAAAGACGCTCGGATTCCTCTACAACAATCCTAGCGGATTTGCAGAAAGACGCCCATGCACCCCCTCAAGAATCCGAGCGTCTTCCCTTCCTGGACGGACGGACCGCAACGTTTTCAGCCGAGATGCCCATTCCTCCAAAAAGACTAGCATTTCCCTGCTTAAAACTCAAAAATGTAATTACTAATTTAGTCTTAGTTAACCTAATGAAGCTCTACTATATATACCCCATTTGTAAATAATCATAGTATGGAGTTTTAGATTAGATTAAGCCTCCACATTAGAAATTCCTTTTAGATTCAATTAGGAGTATATTAGAATAGATTACTCTTTAATCTTTCCACAAATATCACATTGATCTCTGCTTAATTGTTATTCAAGTTTGTCACTTTTGGGTAATTGAAGATTATTGGGTTATTATTGGAGGATTGACAACCCTTCATCAATCTATCAAGTTTCTTCTTTTATTCTTTGCATTATTGTGACACCCCTCGATAGGGCATCAAAATTAAAGCGGAAAATACGAGATTTTTAAAACCTTTTTTAAAAGCTTAAAGTGCGAAATCCACCATAAGCGATCAAACAAAAATGAAAAGAACGGTAATTAAGTTTTACAATTTAAAACAAGTGCGTTGGGGAAAAGATATCCCACGAATAAACACAAGTCTAACGATAGGTGAGTCTAAGCAACCTATAACTAAGGTCCAAGGGTCAACGTTCTCGCTAGCTCACACGTCTTCCCCATAATCTGCATCACAAAACCTGTCATTCATGTAAACATGAACGCCACAATCAGTGGGGAGTAACTCAGGGTTCTCCCAGCCACAATATGTCAAAATGCACATAAGCAAGAACTTAATTAAACATATTGATCATGCATCATACTTGAATGATATGGACAAGGGAATATAACGATAATCATAACGAGATAGGCATATTGCATTCTTAATGAGATAGGCATGGTACATTATATTAAACATGCATTCAAGGTAACCAAAACATGGATATGAGATTAGGCATCGAATCATATGAAGAAGGTAAACAACGGATCAATTGAATAGAAAATACATGGATGGAAACCAATAGCCATTCCTTTGAAAACCTCTTAACAACCATAGCACGGGACGTGGCTACTAATGTCACATTCATACTTATGGCTTACATCTCACCATAAGAACGGATGGGAACATCAATCCCGGCGATCATATCGCAACTAGGGGCTTGCATCTCACCACTAGTATCCGATAGGACCAAGACTCTCACAAATAGTTATAGAAGACGTGCACTCTCGTATATAAGAACACACCAATGACCGTAACAAGCAAGATATTTACAAAGGATTGACTCAAAACAAGACAAACCCCTAGACTCCAACCTCCTGGTAGGACGACGATCATAATACGGTCCTAGTCTAAATCTGGCCAGACTCTCGGGATGGACGACACCCGATTCGACATACAATCCCAAATCGTATCCAAGACTCGATCCATGACACCTAGCCGTGCCCCAAGGTCGAGTAACCCCAAATCGGAACCATGGTACCTATCCGTACCCCAAGGTCCGAAGAGGCGGAAGGAAGATAGCCCAACTCGGAAACAATGGCACATAATCGTGACCCAATGTCCGAGGGCAAATAAATAAGGAATGTCGAGTAGTCACACAATGTAAACCGTCACACTCCGGTCACAAATACGAGTAACAATGATTGCACAAACATAACGTAAACAATTCATGTGAAGCATGTATAAGTATAAGAGTATAACAAATATCAAGTACTCCCATGATAAAAGAGTCCCAACACATCATACACAAGCATTAGAACCAAAGTTAAGATGCATACCCAACAAGAAACTCAAAACCCAATCTATAACAACAAGTTTAGTACTCGACTACAACAAGGGTCAACTTCAAACGGTCATAACTTGAGTTCTATACATGATAATGAGGTGAAACCAGTTGGAGGTGATAGCTTATCCTCGTACGGTTCTAACGGTAGGTCATAAGCCTCAAACAAACAAGTAACGAAGAAGTTATGGCCATTTTACGAAAACTGGTCAGGCTTAAACCGCAGCCTGCGATAGTGGCCGGAGCCTGCGGTGGGTGCCGGAGCCTGCGGTTTTCCCCTGCCACCGGACTGTTTGCACGACAAATTCCTACCCTTTCCGAAAGTCGATTTCTACCAATTTTTTTATCCCAAAATCCTCTTAAATATACATGTTAACACAATAATACCTAATAGAAACCACAAGAATGTAATTATCACACATCTTGATGGATTCAAGCACAAGATTTTGACCCAAAATCAAACAATTAATTCATCCAAACATCCCAACTTTACCCAATTGAAAATCAATGTAACAACATGCTTAAAACTCTTCAACCAACCATGAGATGGTTGTTCATACAAACTCATTCAACAACATCCATGTGAAACAAGAAAAGATTCAAACTTTAACATACATATGAACAAACTACAAAATATAAACACACAAATTTGACATAATGTCGAGTAACCCATCACCGTTACCTTTTTGCTCTTAATCTCTAATGTAATCGTCTCACAAGCAAGAATCCACTTCCGGGCCAACTAACCTTTCTCCTAAACATAAGAAAACACAAAATAAGACTAAAAATCGAAACTAGAAAAAGGGTACCATAGAGAGGATGGGTCGACAGCCCCAATAATGGAGGAAAGTCGGATCTTTTCTTACCTAGAAAGAAGGAGGGCGATGAGAGGAAGAGATAGGCGCGAAAATCACTTAGTTTGGATAAGAATTGAGCAAGTTATGGTGATTTTAGGGTTGAGAGAAAAGGGTTAACAATGGTGGAGAGGTTGTTGGGGGAAATTTCAGAAATTAGAATGAGGGAGATGAAGTTGTGAGGTGTTAGGTGAGGGTTTTATGAAAAGAAAAGAGAAGGAGAAAAGGCCCATAAGTTGTAACAAGCCCAACAACTCAAATTGAGTCGGTTTCTACTAGAAATGACGTCTCAAGCCCACTACAACTCAAGACGGGAAATATTATTATTATTATTATTATTATTATTGTCCGACCAAAATATTTATTTTGTATAACTTAAGCTTTAAAAATATAATATTTATAAAAATCATGTTTAATAATGAAATTAATTAAATTAAATAATTAAAATATAAATAAGACAATAGAACGGTTAATTAAATTATATTTGCCAAAATGGAAAATTCGCGGGTGTTACAATCACCCCAACTTTTAAAAAGTTTCGTCCTCGAAACTTGAAAATAGAAAGGGAAAGTGATATAAAAATAAAACCGAAATTTTGAAATCGGTAAACAAAACATCAAAAGGTTACTTATCGTAAGAATCGAAATCCTTTCAAAGATCCCAAATAAAATTTTCCGACATAACCAAATTCTCATCAAAGGAACGAAAATGCTCTCGTTGCGCATTCAAGAACATCACATTCCAAATCGAAGATATGGTCAAAAGCAAATCATTTGTATAAATCGAAAATCAAAATACTTTCAAAAACATTAACAAAGAATTTTCAAAAGTATAAGTCTCATTCATGGAACGAAATTGCTCTTGTCGTGCACACAAGAACGCTAACTTTCCAAGTCTAAGACAAATTTAAAGCAAAAATCATTCGCCGACGAGCGCAGAACAAGTTATTAAACGTTTCAAATAACGTGTTCTAACATCCGATCAACGTCAAAATCAAAGAAAAGGCAATTCACTCAAATTTTCTTTTGCAAGGGTCAAAATAGAAATAAAGGTTTCATTTCTAAATTCAAAAGGAAGTCAAATTCCTGAAAATATAATATTAAACTCTTGACAACGAAATCATAAGTAGGTCAAAGCTAGTTAGAAATTGAGCACAGTTAAAAGTAGCTCGGGTTTAGCAATTAAAAATCAATAAAATGAAGTTATACTCGTAGGACAAAAGGATAACTAAATCAAATTTTCATTTTTGAACTCTTAAAATAGGTAGGGTTTAGTAAAAGTAACATAAACTTTTAACGACGAACCAAAAATGGTAGTTTGAAACGTTTAGAAATTTTATGAATTGAAAAGTAACTTAGATATCATGAAAACAAGATACGCTGTGAGGGTTCAAACTTAACCAACAAAGAGATATGATGAACTTCCTAGGAGAAGAGTTGAAATCGAATCTACCAGGCTATCAAAGATTGAATTTCGTAGGTTAACATCAAATTCTAAAGGAGGAGCAAGCATAAACGAGGAAGAGAGGTATGAACGGAAACACTTATGGTCAAAGAGGACGGGAAGTTAGGCAACAAGGAAACACTAGATACTTAAATCTCGAACAACAAAGTCACCCTGAACGGTTCCGAAAACTTCCTAACCACTAAACTCATAACCACATATCTCCCAAAAATTTCCTCAAAATACTCACAATTTACTCCTATGCTACCCCGTGGGTCAAGTCACTCCATCACAATGTTGATTCCAAAACTCTCAAATATAAATCATCTATAAACGATTTCCATGAAATATCAAAACTACTAAAAGAGTTACACACATAACCAACTATCGACTACTAGGAGTTCTCACTATGGTAAAATCCTAAATCAAAGGTCAAAATCTCCAGGTCTTTATACCTTCTAACACTCCAAACCAAAATCTTATTCACACCCGAATTCACAAGCCTAAATGATCACATTCCCCAAATCTTAAAGACCACCAACCAAAAGTAAATAGATTGTCATACAATTTTTCCTACCCAACTCAACTCAAGTGCCACTAATCCAATTTTGACGAAATCAAGGTTTGCAAAGAATCCTCAAGGGCATCTCACTCACTCTACAACGTAGCCAACAATGCCATCACTCCACTAAAGAAACAAGGGCAATAACTAGGTCCAGAAATGATAGGAAATTTCAATGGGATACATGAACATGTCAAGGTGTGAGATTAAAAGAGTCGAATAATGACGGTAACTAGATAACAATAGTAAGAGGTATAAGAATCAGGGAGCTATTCAAGGCAAGGAAAAGACAAGTAACCTTTACACTTGAGGAATAAATCTAATCAAGGTATGAATGAAGGGAAGGAAGATGCTTAAAGGTACGAGGGGGATTTTAGGGCTTACACCATACGCTTTCTAAGACTTAATGTTCTCTCTAACAAGGTCACGCCTATTAGGGTATTGTACCATCATAACAAAACAACCAATTTCCAAAACATGGGTCAAGGCAATTCATCTCATTCCTTATATGAAAGTCTCTCTTAAAGGATTACACCTCTATGTCTGATCAAGGTAAAAATAAATGCTCGCTTAAGGGTTGATAAATTGGTTAGATTCATTGTTCACCTATCCTATCACATAATAGAATTTCCTAAGGTAAATCTACCACTCAAGTATAATAGCATCTCTTTATCTCAAGTACTTGACACAACCTCAAAGTATAAAACCATAGGGGTAACAAATACTTCTCAATGCTAAGTCTCTCTCAACTCAAGAACTCTCATGAGCCAACTACTATCGAATCACATTACCAATCCGTTACGGTCATCAGCATCCCAAAGTATTTTCTTTCAAATCCAGTATCATAGAACAAAACCTACCATCGAGTTCTCAAGAAACAAGGTCTTAGTTGTAACAAGACTTTACCACCTTATGTTCCCACATTCTAACTCCGTAAATTGAAACTATGTTCCTCAACTTAACATTTGGCATCAACCATACTATTATCCTTTCTAGCTACTAAAACAAGCGCTAAGACCCCCCAATAATGTAGCATAGTCTCACTCTCATACCAACCTCAAGTAGTAATCAAGATCACTCACTTAGACAAACCAATAATCCCACAATTAGCATTTCTCATGGTCCCGTGTACATTATCAAACCCTCATATCCAAGTGATTACGAAAGCCTATCCTAACTCGACCTACTCATTCAATCTTACCTCTCCAATTCCACCACTCAATTTCAGCCATTATAAGTCAAGTACTAGGCACTAGTATCCCAAGACATGTCTCACTATACTTCCCAAGCCTTTCAAATCTCAACCATAAACAACAAAGCCAAGTTCTATAACCTTAGTAACACATGCAACTCACACTTTACGACCCAAATAATTCAACTAATCGACCACACTCAGTTCATGACAAGCAACTAGGTCTAAGAAACCTCAAGGTATGTCTTACCACATTGGCAAAGCCTCTCTAACAAAACAAACTTCAAGGCGAGGGTTAGGAATCCATCACAAACTAACTCCACAAAGCCAAAATTCTCAACCAAGGTTAACATTCCATAAGACAAAGATGAAGGTGTCCATGAGGGGTATTATAAGAAGAAAAGGTACAAAGACAACTCTCAAGATATATGAGAAGAGTTATGATAGGTATATAGCACAAAGACAAGGGAATATGACAAGGCATTCTAAGGGAGGAAGGAATCTCAGAGAAGGTAGAGATACTCTTCAAGAGAAAGAGATCTATATGCGAGATGTTATGGAAGGAGAAACAAAAACGAAAGATAGGTCGGGTGAGTACTAACTAGCTTCCAAGGTAAAGCAAAAGAAAGAGTACTATCAAAAGGGCGTTAAGGGAGGATAAGCAAGGAACAAAGGACAAGTTAGGAGGGTACAAGAGTAGCTTCCAAGGAAAAGAGAAAAGAAAGTTTAGAAGAGGAAATAAGCATCAAGAAATGAAAGAACAAGGCAAGGTACACACGAATGAGGAATATCTTCAAGGAAGAAGAAGCATTCTTCAAAAGTCCAACAATTCTTCAATTCTCGGCAAAAAGGCGTCAAGTCTTGATCTCCACGTAGGTAAGCTCACGGTCATTGATCCAAGGGCACAAAAATTATTAAAGGACAATCAACAAACATGTTAGAACCTAACAAAGAGCAACCACACTACAGACTACCAACTTAGGTCCTTAAGTCTACCCATCTCTCATTCATTATTCAAGGTCAAGTTTAATTTAAATTCGGGGTACACGTGTGTGCGTCGGGAGCAACTTATGCTCTGATACCAACTGTGACACCCCTCGATAGGGCATCAAAATTAAAGCGGAAAATACGAGATTTTTAAAACCTTTTTTAAAAGCTTAAAGTGCGAAATCCACCATAAGCGATCAAACAAAAATGAAAAGAACGGTAATTAAGTTTTACAATTTAAAACAAGTGCGTTGGGGAAAAGATATCCCACGAATAAACACAAGTCTAACGATAGGTGAGTCTAAGCAACCTATAACTAAGGTCCAAGGGTCAACGTTCTCGCTAGCTCACACGTCTTCCCCATAATCTGCATCACAAAACCTGTCATTCATGTAAACATGAACGCCACAATCAGTGGGGAGTAACTCAGGGTTCTCCCAGCCACAATATGTCAAAATGCACATAAGCAAGAACTTAATTAAACATATTGATCATGCATCATACTTGAATGATATGGACAAGGGAATATAACGATAATCATAACGAGATAGGCATATTGCATTCTTAATGAGATAGGCATGGTACATTATATTAAACATGCATTCAAGGTAACCAAAACATGGATATGAGATTAGGCATCGAATCATATGAAGAAGGTAAACAACGGATCAATTGAATAGAAAATACATGGATGGAAACCAATAGCCATTCCTTTGAAAACCTCTTAACAACCATAGCACGGGACGTGGCTACTAATGTCACATTCATACTTATGGCTTACATCTCACCATAAGAACGGATGGGAACATCAATCCCGGCGATCATATCGCAACTAGGGGCTTGCATCTCACCACTAGTATCCGATAGGACCAAGACTCTCACAAATAGTTATAGAAGACGTGCACTCTCGTATATAAGAACACACCAATGACCGTAACAAGCAAGACATTTACAAAGGATTGACTCAAAACAAGACAAACCCCTAGACTCCAACCTCCTGGTAGGACGACGATCATAATACGGTCCTAGTCTAAATCTGGCGGACTCTCGGGATGGACGACACCCGATTCGACATACAATCCCAAATTGTATCCAAGACTCGATCCATGACACCTAGCCGTGCCCCAAGGTCGAGTAACCCCAAATCGGAACCATGGTACCTATCCGTACCCCAAGGTCCGAAGAGGCGGAAGGAAGATAGCCCAACTCGGAAACAATGGCACATAATCGTGACCCAATGTCCGAGGGCAAATAAATAAGGAATGTCGAGTAGTCACACAATGTCAACCGTCACACTCCGGTCACAAATACGAGTAACAATGATTGCACAAACATAACGTAAACAATTCATGTGAAGCATGTATAAGTATAAGAGTATAACAAATATCAAGTACTCCCATGATAAAAGAGTCCCAACACATCATACACAAGCATTAGAACCAAAGTTAAGATGCATACCCAACAAGAAACTCAAAACCCAATCTATAACAACAAGTTTAGTACTCGACTACAACAAGGGTCAACTTCAAACGGTCATAACTTGAGTTCTATACATGATAATGAGGTGAAACCAGTTGGAGGTGATAGCTTATCCTCGTACGGTTCTAACGGTAGGTCATAAGCCTCAAACAAACAAGTAACGAAGAAGTTATGGCCATTTTACGAAAACTGGTCAGGCTTAAACCGCAGCCTGCGATAGTGGCCGGAGCCTGCGGTGGGTGCCGGAGCCTGCGGTTTTCCCCTGCCACCGGACTGTTTGCACGACAAATTCCTACCCTTTCCGAAAGTCGATTTCTACCAATTTTTTTATCCCAAAATCCTCTTAAATATACATGTTAACACAATAATACCTAATAGAAACCACAAGAATGTAATTATCACACATCTTGATGGATTCAAGCACAAGATTTTGACCCAAAATCAAACAATTAATTCATCCAAACATCCCAACTTTACCCAATTGAAAATCAATGTAACAACATGCTTAAAACTCTTCAACCAACCATGAGATGGTTGTTCATACAAACTCATTCAACAACATCCATGTGAAACAAGAAAAGATTCAAACTTTAACATACATATGAACAAACTACAAAATATAAACACACAAATTTGACATAATGTCGAGTAACCCATCACCGTTACCTTTTTGCTCTTAATCTCTAATGTAATCGTCTCACAAGCAAGAATCCACTTCCGGGCCAACTAACCTTTCTCCTAAACATAAGAAAACACAAAATAAGACTAAAAATCGAAACTAGAAAAAGGGTACCATAGAGAGGATGGGTCGACAGCCCCAATAATGGAGGAAAGTCGGATCTTTTCTTACCTAGAAAGAAGGAGGGCGATGAGAGGAAGAGATAGGCGCGAAAATCACTTAGTTTGGATAAGAATTGAGCAAGTTATGGTGATTTTAGGGTTGAGAGAAAAGGGTTAACAATGGTGGAGTAGTTGTTGGGGAAATTTCAGAAATTAGAATGAGGGAGATGAAGTTGTGAGGTGTTAGGTGAGGGTTTTATGAAAAGAAAAGAGAAGGAGAAAAGGCCCATAAGTTGTAACAAGCCCAACAACTCAAATTGAGTCGGTTTCTACTAGAAATGACGTCTCAAGCCCACTACAACTCAAGACGGGAAATATTATTATTATTATTATTATTATTATTATTGTCCGACCAAAATATTTATTTTGTATAACTTAAGCTTTAAAAATATAATATTTATAAAAATCATGTTTAATAATGAAATTAATTAAATTAAATAATTAAAATATAAATAAGACAATAGAACGGTTAATTAAATTATATTTGCCAAAATGGAAAATTCGCGGGTGTTACAATTATTATTTTGGAATCCCCGTAGATATAATTCTCTCAATCTTTGTTTTAATTATTGTTAATCTTTCTTACTTATTCATCATGTTTTACCTTGTTAATATGATTGACAACCTTGTTAGCTTGTTAAACTTGATAATGAGTGAGTAGTCTCTTAGCTAGGATTAGTGGGTAATTAAGGGAAACCAACATGAGGTTAGTCATGCTTAATCTAATATGTTCACATAATTAATTTGCTTGCTTGTTGTGATGTCAACTTTATGCACATGTTATGTTTGATGAAATGCTAAGCCTATGAATCCTTGCATTTTTACCCATCTCTTATCTACTCAACTTCACTTGTAAGATATAAACCAACTTGACTCTTGTTAGACTATGCATAGAAGTTGAATAGGAGGAAAGTAAGTCGACTTATAGGTGTTGTACAATCTAATTGATTCGGCTCCGAGACCCAACTCTTCCTATGAACCGTAAGACATAAACCAACTTGGTTCCTCCACAACATTAATTGCTTGCAACTTTGTAAACATGTTTGTATGATCAACACCATGAATCCCCTATGACCCCATGATATCCTAGTCCTCTTTAATACTTGTTTACACCTTTATTTGCTTTATTGTTTGTTTACATTATTGCTTTCATTAGTCTAGAACACAACTACAAACCAAAATAAATTGTGACACTAGCATAAATTGAGATAGATAGACTTAGAACCCAAAGCACACCGTCCCATGGATCGACCTCGACTTACCGCTAACTAGTAGTTTGTTGAGTATTATAAATGTGTTTGTTTGGGAGACCCGACGACATCACTTCACATCAAAATGGTGCCGTTGCCGGGGATGGTGCTATGTGATTATGTTCTTACTTGTTTGTCTATTTTGATTTTTCTCTCACCTTGAGGAACATGTTCCTCAAGGATTGTTCTTACCGTGTTTGTGTAGTTTCCATGCTTGTAATTGTCTCCTTGTCTTAGCTATTATGGCTCAAGACTTGACTTATGGAGTATATGTTGGATCTTTTGAGTATGACTATAGGTATGGGGAGTTTGAGAAGCAAGTCAACACAAACCTACCTTATTATTTGTACAATGAAAATTCTAACCACTACCCCAAATTTTCCCATCAAAATCACCACATCCAATATCCACAACAACCACCCGCCCAATACCCACTTCATAATGAGCTTCAATTGCCACAATACGACCACTTTCACACCTACCCACAACAATAAAATGAACCCATTCAAAATATGATTCTCCAAATGATGGGAGATCAACAAAACTTCTTCAAACAAATGCTAGAGGAGAGCCAAAAGAGGGACAATGTTCTTCAAGGCATTGTTGCCCAAGGTGAGGAATTGGAGATTCAAATTACCCGATTGAAAGAATCCCAAGCAACCACCCCACACCGTTCTTTGGACATTGATCATGAATGTGAATTTGAAGTAGTAACTTTCAACATGGAGAATGAAAAATGGGAAGAGCCAATCTTCTTGAGCTCTTGTGAGTATGAAAGTGTTGTGTTTGATGAGGAAGATTTGAGGTTGAGTAAGCCAAATACTCTGAACCTTTGTGAGTACGAGGGTGTGTCTTTTGATGTGAGTGTTGAGATGTTGTAAGAAGAAATAATGAAGAAAAATGAAGCCCCCATTTATGATTCGTATGAAGATAGCAACAATGATGATGAGCCTAACGGATGGACTTGTAATATCACCCTGCTTGAGGAGCCTATCCTTGAGACATTTGAGATACCCTATTGTTAGGCCCAGATTTGCCTGGCCTGACCATAACCTGGCTTGACCTTACAAGGCTGACTGAAGAATGCGAAAACCGGACAAATCTAACTATTATTTAGCTGTTGAAGAATATTATGGTAGGCAGGCTACTAAATCCTGGAAGAGAAGCTTGATGATCAGTATAGAACAGCTTGGCAAATTATTAAAGTAGCCTGGATTGAGGAGATAAACAAGAAATACAAGTTGTACAAGTCAAATAACCGTGTCCTATATTCAAGGAAGACCAAGTCCAACCAAAAGACTCTATTAATTATGAATTTGGACGGAAAGAAGAGAAAGAGCCCAAGGTTCGTTAAAAGAAGAATAAGTCAAGCGGATTAATAGGGGACATGCCCTATTAATCCGGAAACAACTCCTACCTTTGGGGAGAACGTTATTCATTTATAACGTTATTCATTGTAACGTTGGGAGGACGGTAGAGAACTATAAATAGCAGAATCTAAGCAATTGTAATGGTATTCAATTTTTAGTCAATTATATTTACATCTTATCTCTTTCTACTCTTGAATATTCAGATTTACATACAATATTGTACTCGGCTTATAAGATAATAAAAAACGTTATTCCTTATACTTAATTCTTCCCTTGTTATTTACTCATATTATTCCAGATATATAGAACTAGATACCCTGATCACTATATTATCAAGCCGGATTCCTTCCAGTAAAATCCTGCTAAAACAATTGGCGCCCACCGTGGGGCATCTAGTTCATCAACCAATAAAATTCTCCTTATCATCTCTCATTTGATATTCACACACAAAAATGGTAGAACTTACCGCAGAACAACAATTAGCAGTACCCCCTGCCAAGATCAAAGAATTGGAAACAATCCAAGAGAAGGCACTCGGTAAAGGCAAATCAATAGGTGAAGGAATCTGAATCTAGCCTGAAAAAGAAATTGGAAAATCAGGCTTCGAGTTCCAGGACCAGATTCGAACCAGGAACTCCATTTTCATCCATTATCAAAAACATAGACTTCTCTAATTTTGGAACCCCGGAGAAGGATACCTTATCCGGCACTCCAACCATTCCCGACAATGAGACAAACAAAACTGAAGCAGCAATAATGATGGCTATGCTTCAGGAAATTCAAAAACACCACAACAAAATAGAAAATATACCCGGGGTGCCAGACCCTGTGACTGAAGTAGAAGTTGACAGCTTTGCGGATTCACCTTTTGCAGATGAAATTGCAAAGATTGATCTTCCCAAGAAATTTACTGTCCCATCCATGAGAACTTATGATGGAACCTCCGATTCACAAAATCATGTTGCCATATTCAAACAAAAAATGTTGGCTGCCTCAATACCCAGTGAACTCAGGCAAGTCTGCATGTGCAAAGGCTTTGTCACAACCCTGACCGGAGAAGCATTACAGTGGTTCATCAATCTACCAAATGGAGGTATCAAGAATTTTGCAGAATTGATCAATGCCTTCAATCAACAATTCGCAAGCAGCAGAGATATGGCCAAGAGACCCGAACTGCTCGGGGTAAAACAACTTCCCAAGAATCTCTCAAAGAATTCCTGGCCAGATTGTCAAAGAAAAGGTGGCCATTCCCGGATGTGATGAAGAAACAAAGCAGAGAAGCATTCGAGGCAAGGAGTCCCTTGTGATGACATCTATGCGAGATCGACCAAGAAAGCATGTCCAACCTTTGCCACTGTTCAATCCATCGCCTTAGAGCATGTCAGATTAGAAGAAGATCTCAATTTCAGGACGAACTCATCCGGAGGAAAGCAAGGCTATGGACACACCAACAGAAAAGTTCCTACCGAAAAGGAGGCAATCCCGGATCGGCACCCTATTCTAGGCACGAACGATCCGAAGTCAATATGGCACAAGAATATAAAGGTAACCTTTCTAGCCTTCCAACTATTCCCGAATATAACTTCTCTATTAATACTGCAAGATTAATCAAACGCCTGGAAAACCTGGGAGATACGGTCAGATGGCCAAAGAAATCCGATAACCCCAGGAAAGATCCAACAAGATGGTGTGACTTCCATCGGGATATCGGACACACAACGGAAGAATGCATCCAACTCGAAACAGTGGCATATCTCCTAAAGAAAGGCTACTTGAAAGACATAATCCAAAGACCAAAGAACAAAGATGAAGGACAAAACAAGAGAGACCCTCCTCCTCCTCCTCCCATCTATGAAGTCAAATTCATAAATGGAGGATCGAAATCAGTGGACCCACCACTCGGCCGCCAAAAGAATATCCAGGGAATCCAGACTCCAACCTCCTCCCAGGCCAAAGTCATTGCCTGCTATTACCTTTGATGACTCGGTTTGCAAGGAATATCGGATCTACACCATGACAAAATGGTAATCACCATGCAAATCGGTGCAAAGAAAGGTGTCAAGAATCCCGATAGACGGAGAGCGACTCAATCAACCGGTGATGCTTGACGTCCTTAAAGCTATGAAGATAGACGAAGGGAAGATCATCAAAAAATCCAGCGTCCTGGTTGGATTCAGTGGAGAAACAAAAAACACCTTGGGAGAAATCAGCTTGCCTACCTATGTGGAAGGCGTGGCTTCATATGAGAGATTTGGAGTAATGGATTGCCTATCCTCGTATAATGTAATTGCAGGCGGACCATGGATCCACAATGTGAAAGCAATCCCATCAACATACCATCAATGCGTAAAAATTCCAACAGAATGGGGGATAACCACCATCAGAGGAGAACAAAGGACGGCTCAGGAATGTTACACTCAGGCTTTGAAACCCTCAAAGTCAGGTAAGACCCTTGCATAGCAATTAAAGTCACCTGTCAGGGAAGAATTTATAGCACAAACACAGATGGAAACAGGAGAAGTCACATTAGATCCAGAATTCCCTGACAGGAAAGTACTTGTAGGGTCAGATGCACCCGACTCAATCAGACCAAATCTGGTCAGCTTTCTCAAAACTAAAATGTCTTGTTTTGCTTGGTCACATTTTGATATGACTGGTATAGATGCTGATGTTATTACTCATAAGTTGAACATTGACAAATCTTTTAAGCCTGCACAAAAAAAAAGAAAATTTGCTTTGCAGAGAGGCATGAAAACATCAACCAAGAAGTTGACAAGCTACGGACATGGGAATGATCGGGGAAGTAATGTACCCTGACTGGCTGCAAAACGTGGTAGTTGTCCAAAAGAAAAATGGCCAATGGAGAGTCTGTGAGATTACACCGACTTAAACAAAGCCTGCCCAAAAGATCCATTTCCCCTACCACACATCGATGCAATGGTAGATGCCACCACCGCAGCCACGAAATGTTGACATTCATGGATGCCTCCAAATGTTCAATCAAATAAAAATGCATCCAATGAGACCAGGAAAGCACGACTTTCATCACCGAAAGAGGTATATATTGTTATCTTTGCTATGCCCTTTGGATTAAAAATGCAGGTGCAACCTACCAAAGGCTAGTCAACATGATGTTCAAAGATCAGATAGGAGACACCATGGAAGTCTACATAGATGACATGGTAGTCAAATCAAAAAGGCGAGAAGACCACGTCAAAGACCTGGAAGTGGCCTTTCAAATACTGGAAAAATTCAATATGAAGCTCAATCCACAAAAATGCCACTTGAGTCTCGGCGAGGCAAATTCTTGGGCTACACGGTGACAAAGAGAGGAATAGAAGCCAGCCCTGAACAGATCAAAGCTATCCTGGAGCTAGAACCACCAAAGACAGTCAAAGACATACAAAAGTGATGGAAGGATAACGACCCGAACAGGTTCATTTCAAGATCATCGAAAGATGCATATCATTTTATAACTGCTAAGGAAAAACAAGGACTTCCAATGGACCCCGATCATCAGTTTGCCTTTGAAGACTTGAAGATATACCTATCCTCTCCCCCTTGCATGCAAAAACCGATCAAAGATGAACCCCGACAAGTATACACATCGATCCACAGAAACTCGCTATCGGTGCGATCCTGGTCAAAGAAGCAGACGGACAACAACACCCCGTCTACTATGTAAGTAAAAGTCTACTTTGGATGCGAGAGATCGGGTATGGCTTACTTGAAAAATATGTTTTAGCTTTAATTATGAGTTGCACAAAATTAAGACCATATTTTGAAAGTCACCCAATAATAGTCAAAACCAATCTTCCTATCAAGTCTGTACTTAGGAAACCTGAATTGTCCGGACGAATGTGCAAATGGTCAGTCCAGCTAAGCACATACAATATAACATTTGAACCAAGGACAGCAATTAAATCACAAGCATTGGCTGATTTTGTGGCTGATTTTAGTCCGACCCTAGAACCCGACCTAATAAAGGAAGTAAATAAACTGACCAGCGATCAAACAGACCTAGAATGGACCCTATTCATCGATGGTGCAGCCAACATGAGGGGCACAGGACTGGGGTTAGTACTAAAATCGCCACAGGGGGATAAGATAGCACAAGCTATTAGCTGCGCATTTGAAGCCACCAACAATGAGGCAGAATATGAAGCCCTGATAGCCGGATTAAAGGTATGTATTGACCTCGGTGTGCAAAACCTAAAGGTACGCACTGATTCCCTTCTTATCTCCAACCAAGTAAATGGAATATATACTGCAAAAGACTCCAAAATGATACTTTATCTAGACGTTGTCCGAATTTTAAAAGAAAAATTTAGAAATTTTAATATTGATCAAATACCCAGGGATTTGAATACCCAGGCCGATGCCTTAGCCGGCCTAGGATCCAACTTTAGTCCCCTTGACTTTGACAAAATACCCATCGTGCATCTATTAGAACCTGCAATAAATAAACAAGATGAAAGTTTCCCAATCTACATTGCTAATTCTTGGACAAAACCTTACTATGACTGGCTACAACAGGGAACCCTTCCCTTAAATAAGCAAGATGCCAGAGCACTAAAAATAAAAGCTGCTTCATATACTATTATTGACAACGTGCTTTGTAAGAAATCGCAGGCTGGGCCATACCTCAGATGCCTGGAACCACAGGAAGCTGAACAAATATTGTCTGAAATCCATGAAGGATACTGTGGAAATCACAAAGGTGGAAGAAGCCTGGCAAGCAAAGTACTCAGAACAGGATATTATTGGCCCACCTTGAGAGCCGATTGCCTGGATTTTAGCTCTAAATGCAAAGCTTGTCAGATTCATGGACCATATATCCATCGACCATCCCGAAGAACTACATTCCATATCCGCACCATGGCCATTTATGAAGTGGGGCATGGATATAGTAGGAAAACTACCTCAAGCACCCGGACAGAAAGTTTTCATGCTAGCAATGACTGATTACTTCTCCAAGCTGATAGAAGCTGAATCATACAGGCAAGTCAAGGAAAAGGATGTCATAGCATTCATCAAACACAACATCATATGTAGATATGGCATCCCCTCTGAAATAATATGCGACAATGGCACACAATTTGTGGGAAAAAAAATGACCTTACTCGTGCTCAATGGAACATCAATCTGGTAACATCCACACCAGGATATCCAAAAGCAAACGGTCGAAATGAGAATCCGGTAATAAAGTGGTAATCAACTGCATAAAGAAAAAGCTGGAAAGAAGAAAAGGTAGATGGGTGAAGAGCTCCCCAGGTCCTTTGGGCCGAAACCACGCCTAAAACATCCACCGGCCAAACCCCTACTCCTTGGTCTATGGATGTGAAGCGATAATCCCGGCCGAGGTGGACATTCCATCACCGGATGTAGCCTGAACACAACAACAAACAATATACCTCTAATGGAGGATAGCCTGGACTTAACGAGAAGAGCTAAGAGATGCGGCAAGCATTAGATTAGCAAAGATATCGACAAAGAGTAGCGAGAAGCTACAACAAGACTGTCAAAGCCGAGTATTCGGGGTAGGAGATCTTGTCCTCAGGAAAGTCTTCCAAAACACAAAAGAAAAGAATGCTGGCAAATTGGCCCCAACCTGGGAAGGTCCCTATCTGATTGATTCAATAGTCGGCCAGGGAGCTTATAGATTACAGACCCTAGACGGCGAAATGATCCCAAGAGCCTGGAATATTACACATTTAAAACTATTTCACATGTAGAATATATCGCACAATCCAGGTATAACTTTTTACTTTAAACACTTCATGCCTGAAAACTACGTGTATGATACTTGCAGTTATATGAATAAATGCCATATATGATTTCTTCAAATTATGTGCCCAAGTACTTATCTATGTCCTCATATTTACTTAGTGAAATCTTCAACACTTGTTTTACATATTGCATCTTATTTAAAACAAATCTTAAAGATTGGGGGCCACCCCACCAAATATCCAACGATATCCAAAATTCATTTGCAAAACAGAACCTTTAAATATTGAGCTCAACATACAAAATCTATTCCTAGATCAGTATGACATAAATGGGTCATAAGCCCTCCCAGGCAGGCAAGGGACATAAGCCCTCCAGGCAGCAACAACCCCACCCATAACACATTAAAACGGCGGATCCAAAGATAAAATCGGCGGATCCAAGCCAAAATCTGCGCGGATCCAAAGCCTAAAACTGCGGCCGATCCAATCGAATAATCGGCGGATCCATCATGTCCAACATCACAAAAGTACCTTGTCAAAACACAAAAAGTAACAAAACAAAGACCAAATATTTATTCACCCAAAATAATTGGTCCTACCTAATAACCATCCATTCCAGGGACATTCCCCCTGGATGGGCCAAAATTAAAAATTAATAAATATTCATTCCAAGGACATTCCCCCTGGATAGACCAAAACCCAAAAGAAAAAACTAAACTATTTTTGAGCCAGTAACCGACTCACAACCATCCACCATTTCCTGATCACCTGACTTTGCCTTGGAAGGAGGAGAATCCACTTCTTCTTCTTGCCCCATACTGGCCAAATCAAGATACTGAGTGTCCAAAGCCATCTCATCCCGGTCCGGATTCCAATTAGCCCGGTCAGATTCTGGATCTCTCATAGCATCAACCCGGCCTTTCCCGAAGAAGTATTGAGCAGCATCAGCCAACCTCGCCTCCACCAATTCCTTTTCAGCAGCAAGCTCCTCATTCTTTCTCAACGATCTGCATTGCACCTTCTCGACCTCCAACTCCAACTCGACTGACCTTCTCGGCATTTTTCGCAGACCACCTCACAAACTATAGCGACCCTGGTTGACTCCTAGTAGCGCCGCCAATCGAGATTGAGTACTACTTCATTACCCCTGGATGTGTGCGGTCACGGTTAACTTTATCCAGTTTTTTCCTCCAAACTAGAAACCCTGGCACCGGCATCTCTAAGCCGACAAGCGTGCTTGACCCGGCATCCAACCCCTACATACATACGAAATCAATTAGCCAAATACAAGGTAAAACAAAAAGCACATAAACAAATTAAAAATATCCCTTTACAACTAACCTCCCTAGCCTGGGAAGCAAGTTCAAGCAGACCCTTGTTACAAGAGAAGTCGAAATAGAAACCACCCTGGTAGACGACTCAAGAGTACTAGCAGACAATAGCTGGTCGCTCATCTTTGCAGAAAACTCATCTATCCGAGCCCGGGCATCATCCATGTCATCAATCCTAGCAGGCACTTGCCTTATACTCCTGAGTGGCTGAGCCGGGATGGGCTGTTTCTCTCCTTCCTCCTCTGCCAAGATATCATCTTCCCTCTTTCTTTTACTCGAGCCTGGACAATCTCCGGTGAAATTACCCAGGAAGATCTTGAAGAGGTGAATCTCGAAACCAGGATATCAAGCGTTTTGTCGCTCCCACTAGCCTCCTGGCTCTTGGACTGTTCAAAGAATCCTAGCCACCCCACCTTCAAATCCTTTGCGAAAAGCTAGCCACCCTAGCGAGAAGACCTAAATACTGAATATATAAAAATATACGTGAATATCAAGCAAAGAACGACAAGAAGATAACGGCCAACATAAAAGCATACAGAAGACGTACAGGAAAGAGCAGTAGAACTAGGCTTGCCTTTGGGTACTTTAACCCCAGTCAACTTGGTCTTCATATACCGGGGCAACAATTCCCTGCCCAAGCAAGCTGGCCAGGTCCTCTCTTCCTCAGGAATGGCAAGGAAAGCATCTATCCTTGCAATAGCCTCTTCATCTAGAGGATCATGATTCCAATCGGAGCTACAAACATTACGAAAAACAAAATATACAGGTAAGACTTATATACCTCACTCTCATTCAATATAGCTACAAATTAAAAGTACAGAAACCTACCACTCTCCAAAGGAGGATATCTCGAGTAATCAAAGCCCGATCCCGCAGTCTCATCCGGATAAACAGAAAGTCTTTGCCCAACTCTTGTCGTCTCCAGAATCCAGGTTAGTAATTAATGGAGTCATCTTTGACTTAATTCTCAAATTAAAACGACCAACAGAAGGATTTTTAAAATGATATACTGCCTTGATATCATTGAGAGTAATCACAAGATTGTGTTTAGCACATAAATTTTCTATGGAATGAACAAGTTTCCAAACCATCGGCATAATCTGAAAAGGTGACACTTCCATAGCACGGATGGTGTCAATCATTAAGGGAGTAAAAGGTAACTTACAGCCTGCTTTGAATGCCCATTCGAAAATACAGAACCAACCAGGTGATACCCGATTAGCCCTAATCGGACAAGACTCGAGAATCCATACCTCAGTCGATTCAGGAATTATTTTCTTCTCCCTTAATATCTTGTCATAATTTGTTTTCAACAAGTTCTCTTCAGGAAAGTAAGGACCCAAAGATTGAAGGGCAGTGAAAACAGAATCCTGGTACTTAAAAGCCACAGCACGAGCAGGAGGATCAATCTCCATCACTTCTTCTTCCTGGACGTCTACATGTTCAGGCTCAGCAGCAGCAGCTTTCTGGGATGCAGGGCGTTTCTTTGCTCCCATGTTTTTAAGTGTTTGATTTATTATGATTGAAATTGTTGAGAAAATACAAACTAACAGAACAGGATTACTGAGAAGTATGGAAGAATTTCAGAAGAATTTCAGAAGAATATTTAGCAAAGAAAGTGGAGGAAATTTGGTGAAAGATAATCTTGCCCTAAATACCGTATTTATAGAAAATCTATAACGGTGTGAAAACCCTAGGGATTGCAAAACTCTCAGCATGACATCACCTAGCCGTTATAGTGTTCAACGGTAACTAGGAGTCTAAGAGTCATTGATTAAGTGTAAGTCTCTTTATTATTCAGCCCGGTAAAAATTGACACCTCACCCCTGGCCTGATCTAGCACGGGTAAAATGTCAAGGGGCAATTGTTAGGCCCAGATTTGCCTGGCCTGACCATAACCTGGCCTGACCTTACAAGGCTGACTGAAGAATGCGAAAACCGGACAAATCTAACTATTATTTAGCTGTTGAAGAATATTATGGTAGGCAGGCTACTAAATCCTAGAAGAGAAGCTTGATGATCAGTATAGAACAGCTTGGCAAATTATTAAAGTAGCCTGGATTGAGGAGATAAACAAGAAATACAAGTTGTACAAGTCAAATAACCGTGTCCTATATTCAAGGAAGACCAAGTCCAACCAAAAGACTCTATTAATTATGAATTTGGACGGAAAGAAGAGAAAGAGCCCAAGGTTCTTTAAAAGAAGAATAAGTCAAGCGGATTAATAGGGGACATGCCCTATTAATCCGGCAACAACTCCTACCTTTGGGGAGAACGTTATTCATTTATAACGTTATTCATTGTAACGTTGGGAGGACGGTAGAGAACTATAAATAGCAGAATCTAAGCAATTGTAAGGGTATTCAATTTTTAGTCAATTATATTTACATCTTATCTCTTTCTACTCTTGAATATTCAGATTTACATACAATATTGTACTTGGCTTATAAGATAATAAAAAACGTTATTCCTTATACTTAATTCTTCCCTTGTTATTTACTCATATTATTCCAGATATATAGAACTAGATACCCTGATCACTATATTATCAAGCCGGATTCCTTCCAGTAAAATCCTGCTAAAACACCTATCATAAAGAAGAACTTCCTTCCCTTATTCCTCAAGAAGACCACTTGAAACCTATGATGGAGCCAATGATCGTTGAAGAGGATATGGTGGACCTTCTTCAAAAGGCCAAAGCATCGTACAAAAGCTACTTGGTGAAAAAGCTCAAAGAGAAACTTGCTCGTGAAGCTACTTGTGGAAGTTTGGCACCCACAATGACAACTTCTAAGGAACTCGATCATCAATGCCATGAGAATTCTCCTTCTACTCTTGAAGGATTGACAAATTAAAATGCTATCATCATTACCAAAATTGAAGAAGAAGTTGGTGAGTGGAAGTCTACGGATAAAAATGAACCATACTTCATGCCCAGTGTTGACAAGAATCATGGGCTTGTTTATTGGAAGCATTGGGGAAATCTCTATTGCCAAGGACAAAGCAAAAGAAAGAACATATTACAAGCTTCCTTGGCCAAATTTCATGTTCAAATGGAGCAACCCATACTTGTGTTTATTTGGAGCATGCTCACGAGCTTTTGATCTCCTATTAAGAGCCTTGAGCTCTATGGACAAGAATTTCTACAATTTGAACTAGTTTGGTGGAGTCCTATCTCAAAGCACCATTTGTAAGATATTTCTGGGATTACTTACTTTGTATAATATTGTACATTTTTGCATTTGTATTTGATTTCTTGCATGAGAGTAGTGAGAGAGAGTCTTCTGACATTTTTATTAAGCAAATTTCAGAAAAAGCTATGGAGGAATAACAAATAGGTGAAAGGGTATGATTGTGCAAGGAAAAGAAAGAAAAATAAGAAAAGCAGCCAAAGACGGCCGTCCCGAGGGCTGGACGCTCGTCCAGGGCCCTCATCGCTTTACTGTTTAGCACTGTCTCGGAATCCGAGCAGATTCAGATCAAGACGCCCGTCTTCCCCTCAAGACGCTCGTATTCTCCACGGGACGCCCGTCTTGGAAGATACCTGAGACAAAGTTTTGAAACTGTCAGGAAATCCGAGCGGATTCTTGAGGAAACGCCCGTCCCGAATAAGACAACCGTAAAAAAACAAAAGACGCTCGTCTTCTGCCTGCTCCTGAAATTGCTGAGGTCCTGTCTCAAAATCCGAGCGGATTTAAATAAAGACGCTCGGATTCTACAGGCCAAAGACGCCCGTCCCGCATGAAAGACGCTCGGATTGGGGTCTTTTTCTCGAACAATCCGGCCAAGCCCCACTCTTATCCGCTCGCCTTCCCCTCTTCTTCTATAAAATCACCCCCTTTCTCCCTCATTTATTCACCTTATCTAACCCTAAAACACTCATCTTCATTCTCAAAAACACTCCCCTCACATCAAAAGCCAACAAAAACCCCATTTCCTCAACTTCAAGATGATGAACTTCAAGTGCAAGGCTAAGAAGGTGTATATAGGCCCTAGTAGATGCTTTTTCTTCTTAAGACTTTGCTTGTTAGAATACTTGTAAAACACCCTAGGATGTGTCATGCTAGTATCCTTTGACCCATGGATTAAGGCCTAGTCAAGAGTACCTTGTGGTGTGATAACTCCTTGGCTACCGTTTATTCCAAGGTTACCCTTGAAACCCTGCATCCATCCATCATCCATGTTCTTCCACATTTTTGTCATCAAAGGGAATGGGCACAAAAAGAAATCAATTTGAGTTCAATGAAATGAAAAGAAAAGAAAAAGTTTGCAAATTGCATCAAAAGAAAAGAGGAGTAACAAAAATGAAAACTCCTATGCTTCAAATATAAGGCACCCTCACTACATATGGGGTGACTTTGAAAATGTTCAAGAAAAAAATGCAAAAGTTGAAAAGTTGTCAAGTATTGAAACGCCAAAAATCAAAAGAAATGGCAAAAAGGAAGTGTTCTCAAATGTCAAATGCCACAAGAAATTGGGGGGAAAAACAACAACAAAGCAAACTCCCAAGTGAAACTCAAATACTATCGATCCCTTTATCCATCGTATCCATTTTTGTGCATGGTAGAGAGGGGACGACCCTTCTTCTTGTCTAGGCAAGAAGGGGAATTCCGCGATCCTCCAGTGTTTCTAACACCATATGGAGCCTATTCTTGACAAAAGCATTTAACGATTGAGGACAAAGGTACCCTAGCTTAACACAACTTGGAGGTGATTTATTGGTATCCTTCTAGGCTTAGTAGTTTGAAGAAATTGCATATATGAAGGAGTGTGTACCCTTGAATTACTTCCCTTGTCGATAATTTCCGCCACTTAGATCAGGAAAGTGGCTATTCTTTTGTAGATGCATCCATTACCTTATTTTGTGTGCTTAATGTTTGGATGTGTCGCCATTTTGGCAAGACCCACCTTGCCTTGCAAGAAGGCATCCTACCTCATTGTTGTCTTGTTGTGAGTTGAAGGGGCAGAGTGAGACCCGCTAATTGTCTCACATCGGCTATATTATTAGGATAGTTTAAATAAAGGTCTAGTTTTTGTCACCTCTTTACTCGGGACGAGTAAAGGTTCAGTTTGGGGATATTTGGTGTGAACATTATTTGCACACATTTAGTCCCCTAATTGAGCCTATTTTGCATACTATTATAACATTCCATAACCATTTTATCCGTCAAATGCTTTCTATTTTGCTTTCCTAGTGCATTTGGTATGTTTTGTAGGAAAGAAGATAATAAGGCGAAAATTCCCGTTTTTCGTGCATGTTTGGAATCTTATTGATGACATTAGATGGACTAGTATGAAGAGGAAGCGAGAACTAAAGACCAATTCTACAAGAATAAAAAGAAAGTGAAGAAAAGGATTCTGATGCAGAACCCGAGCGGCCAAACAGGCAAGACGCCCGTCTAGAATGACAATCCGAGCGTCCAAGCATGAAAGACGCTCGGATTCCTCTACAACAATCCGAGCAGATTTGCAGAAAGACGCCCGTGCACCCCCTCATGAATTCGAGCGTCTTCCCTTCCTGGACGGACGGACCGCAACGTCTTCAGCCGAGATGCCTATCCCTCCAAAAAGACTAGCATTTCCCTGCTTAAAACTCAAAAATGTAATTACTAATTTAGCCTTAGTTAACCTAATGAAGCTCTACTATATATACCCCATTTGTAAATAATCATAGTATGGAGTTTTAGATTAGATTAAGCCTCCACATTAGAAATTCATTTTAGATTCAATTAGGAGTAGATTAGAATAGATTACTCTTTAATCTTTCCACAAATCTAACATGATCTCTCCTTAATTATTATTCAAGTTTGTCACTTTTGGGTAATTGAAGATTATTGGGTTATTATTGGAGGATTGACAACCCTTCATCAATCAATCAAGTTTCTTCTTTTATTCTTTGCATTATTATTTTGGAATCCCCGTAGGTATAGTTCTCTTAATCCTTGTTTTAATTATTGTTAATCTTTCTTACTTATTCATCATGTTTTACCTTGTTAATATGATTGACAACCTTGTTAGCTTGTTAAACTTGATAATGAGTGAGTAGTCTCTTAGCTAGGATTAGTGGGTAATTAAGGGAAACCAACATGGGGTTAGTCATGCTTAATCTAATATGTTCACATAATTAATTTGCTTGCTTGTTGTGATGTCAACTTTATGCACATGTTATGTTTGATGAAGTGCTAAGCCTATGAATCCATGCATTTTTACCCATCTCTTATCTACTCAACTTGACTTGTAAGATATAAACCAACTCGAGTCTTGTTAGACCATGCATAGAAGTTGAATAGGAGGAAAGTAAGTCGACTTGTAGGTGTTGTACAATCTAATTGATTCGGCTCCGAGACCTAACTTTTCCTATGAACCGTAAGACAGAAACCAACTCGGTTCCTCCACAACATTAATTGCTTACAACTTTGTAAACATGTTTGTATGATCAAGACCATGAATCCCTTATGACCCCATGATATCCTAGTCCTCTTTAATACTTGTTTACACCTTTATTTGCCTTATTGTTTGTTTACTTTATTGCTTTCATTAGTCTAGAACACAACTACAAACCCAAACAAATTGTGACACTAGCATAAATTGAGATAGATAGACTTAGAACCCAAAGCACACCGTCCTATGGATCGACCTCCACTTACCGCTAACTAGTAGTTTGTTGAGTATTATAAATGTGTTTGATTCGGAGACCCGACGACATCACTTCACATCAAGTCTGCAGTTGGCTTGGAAATGCGGGTCTGAATGAAGAATAATCGTCAAACGGACCACAAAAGATATAACGGCATCGAGGAAGAGGCACACCAAAGATGGGCCCACAAATAACGAACTCATAACGAATATTTGAAAACTCGTATAGAGGGCAGCTCAGGAAGTGGCGCAGCAAGAGCTGCGTCTCTTGGAAGAGGCGCAGCGCCTGCTGCGTCTGTTCCTGAGTGTGTCTTTTCTGCGTAAAAACGCGATAAACAGAGGGACTCAATTTGATCCAAAAGCTTGCATTCATCTTGACTAATCGAGGTATGTATATCATTCTTGCATTAATCTTCAATAATGGATGAATTTGATCGACAAAATTTAGGGTTTTCAACCCTAAAATGTCGAAAATTTGGGGCTTTTCCCCCAAATGATCTTGCCTTGAAAAATTGATCATGTAAATGTATAATTGGTAGTATAAGGATCCTAACCATGTATTTGTTTTGAATTTTCGTTGAGTTTTGAGCATTTGAGCGAAATTGAGACGGTTTCACAGCTAAACCGTAAATTGCTTCGAAAATGGCCTTAGGATTGCCCATTTGCGATGAAACTTGATATTTGGGATCCTTGGATGATAGGTAAACTTTATATCATCTCGGAATTTTGCTTTGTGACGGCTTTCTCAGGACACTTTTCTAGGGCATAATCGCCGTTATAACGAAATGCTGTCGAAATTTCGACTCGAACCCATGACTTGGCTAAAACTTAGGCTTAACTTGATCCTAACTACCACATAAGTGATCGGGTTTGTGAGAACATAGCCAAAGATGGCGAGAAAAGAGCGATTTCAGGGCTTCCGAAGGCTCGAAAGTCACCTAACCAGGCTTGTCGTCATGTGACACGGCCTAAAATTACTTTAACGTTGCAGGTGATGAGGCTTCTACTTCTGGGAGAGCTCCTATGGAGATAGACACTGCTGTTGACCCTTCTCGTGTTATCGAGGAGGCTTTGGAGGAGGCTTTCACCGCCGTGGTGATGGCTGCTGGTGACGAGGTCCACGAGGAGGAGGCTGTTGAGGAGGAGGAGGCCCCGAGGCGGGCCAACGTGGGATGAGGAGGTCGTCAGCTGAGGGGAGCACCCGCGTGGGCTGAGACCTGGGACAGTAGGCACTTGCTTTGGGCTGCGGAGGGTCACCTGTCCTACAGGATGGTGAAGAGCTTGGTAATCTTAAATTCATCCCTCATCATTCATCTTCCTTCATTTCACTTGCTCATATCTTTCCAAATTTTCATTCAAAACTAAAGATTGGTTTTGTTTCAAATCACAATAGGAAGCCGAGAACATCAGGTCATTCTCGGGTTACACGAAAGCGATTGAGTGCTATGAGAGGTTATCGCCGGAGGAGCGCGCCATGATCGAGCGTGGAGCGTTTGGTGCCTTGGTGCAGGCTTGGAGGGATATCGCGAAGAGGAAGTTGCGGGCTAACCTTAGCCTGGTCCGCGCTTTATTGGACCGATTATGGGATACGACTTCCACTTTTCGCATGCCTTTTGTGAGGTGGGAGTCACGTTGGAGGACTACAGCATGATTTCTTGTCTGCCGTGTGGGACTGATGCTGTGGAGTGGCCGGAGACTGCCATGAGGGTGGACTCGGCCGAGGCTAGGAGGTTTATCGGCTGGAACTTGTCGCCGAAGGCTGTTACAGTGCTTGGTTTTGTGCCCAATTCCTATGTCCGCGACTACTTTGCGGGGAAGACCCCGGCGCTTGTGGTGATCGACCGGAGAGAGACGGCTCCTCCTCCCTGTACAGCTGAGCAGAGGGTCCGTTTGTGGCTTTGGTGGTTTCTGTCTTCGATCTACCTCGGAGACAAGAGAGAGAGGCTGTCGACGAAGCTTCTTCCCTTCCTTTCTTACCTGAGCTCCCTAGGGCGTTGGGACTGGGTCACTGCTGGTTTTGCGGTCCTCATCCGCTTCATGAGGGCCATGGTTCGTCCGAAGTTGATGGTGAAGGGGACTTCTCCTGGTGCTGTCGGCCCTGGACTACTGTTGGAGGTATGAACCTTCATTTTGACTAAAATCAATTCTTTTCCTTATCAAATTACGAAAGATCATTATTTACTATCTTGCTTTTACAGGCGTGGGTGTACTCCTACTTTCCGAGCCTCTCGCCCAAGAGGACGGAGCCGCTGGAGAAGGCATATCCCGTCGTGAGGGATTTGGTGATGTGTCGGACGAGGAGCAATCGCTCCTCTCATGGTGTTTACCGGCGGGACGTGAACGCTCTTCAGCTGGACAACGTGAGCATCTCACTTGTATTCATTTTGCTTCTTCATTACTTCTTAATCGAGCATAAGAATGATTCCGTGTTTGTCTTTTCCCAGTGGGTGCCCAGGCCTTGGGCGGAGTACGCTGGAGCACCTCCTTTTGTGGCTGAGGTCCTTCGACCTAGGAGCTCGAGTCGACTGCTGTTGAGGACGTCGATGGGTCCTGTGTAGTACTTGGGCGAGCGATTGGCTCGTCAATGCTCTCGGGACGTATTGACGGTTCCCATCGAACCTTCTAGGACGATGTTCAGGGACCTTGTGAGGCTGAGAGGGAGGCTGACTTGGCTGGCGTCGAAGGTGACACCCTCCTTCTTCCTGGTGAGGACTACTCAGCGTTCCTCTATGGGAGGTTGGCGTACTGGCCGGTTGTGGTAAGTACTTTATCCTTCTTTATTTTTGATTTTGAGAATACGATGAAAGATCATCGATTAACGAGAGACATTGACATTGCAGGAGGTTGAGGCAGCGGGCATCGAGCCCCCAGAGTACCCCGAGACCCTCGAGTACACTGACACGACCGGGAGGATGACGATCTCCTAGCTGCGTGACTTTGGCGTGGCTGTGACGGATGCTGGCCTCGACGATTGGCAGCATCTGATTCGGAGGGTGAGCCTCTAATTTGCATGATTTTTGTGTAAGAACACATTTGATTGAACTTATTCAATTATTGAGAACTTCTTTTTGAAAATGCAGGTTGCGCCATCTCGGTTTGTGGCGTTATGGAGGGTGGCCAACCGGCTGTGAGCTACTGCCATCGAGGCACTTGTCGGCGGTCGAGGTCGTCAGGTATGAACCTTTCGCCTATTTCATTTTTGAACTTTGATTTTCCGACTTTTCTTGTAATTGCTTGAAATGATTGACATGAGCCAATTTTGTTGTTTGCAGGGGGATCGCGAGCTGGAGCGAGAGTTGGCCTAGTCTCGGGAGGAGACAGCTTGCTTGTTGAGGGAGCTCGAGCTTTGTGACGCCGAGGTTGCTGCTCTTGCGGCAAGAGTTGCGGAGCTAGAGGGCGACCGATAGTAGTTTTGTTTTGCTGTTGTTTGTATTGCACATTTGTACATTTTTTTGGACCTACATTTTGGACATTTTGGACTTTGCTTCGGGCTCGAGCCCACAGTTTGTTGTACATTTACCATTTTTGGTTGTATATATAATGGCCTGAGTCCCTTTGCCGGTGGGTTGCGTTGCTTGTATCTGCAGGTTAGCTTTGAACAGGTTTTGGTAGATGACGGTTTATGCCGTCACGCTACCGAAATTTACATAGAGAGCACGCAAAACATACATTTGTATATGCATATGGGCTAAATTAGTGCAAAACGAAAGACTCAAAAGTGCAAAAAATGCAAAAGAAAGTGTCAAAATGCAAAAAATTTGCCGGAAATGACCGGGCGGTAGGGAGGGTTACCCCTAAAAAAATGAAAAAAATATAAACCTATAAGTTAGAAATGAAATGATTACAAAAGAAACGAAAAAATAAAAGAAATATGTATAAGTTTTGAAATAAATTACATTAAAATGAAAATTGTTTCCTAAAATGAAAATATACAAGTATGTTAAAATGACGAAAATGTTGATATTGCCTCGAAATGCGTGCCCGCGAGATTAGGAAACGCGAAATATGGCAGTTTTTACGTATTTACCAAAACAATAACCCGTAGGAATAGGAAATTATTTGGCAAGAAATTTAGGAATGATCCAACGCGGAAAATCACAGAAACATTGCTGAGGAAGAGGCGCAGCAGGAGCTGCGTCCCATTAAAGAGGCGCAGCAGGTGTTGCGCCTGTTCCCAGGCGTGTCTGTTCTGGCAGATTTTAGGAAACAGAGTTTAGTATAAATAGAGACGTTGATAGAGGTTTTAATCACACAATTCTTCCGTCTCTTCTTTGTCTTATAACATAAAAATCTCAATATAATCACTCATCATGAATACTTTGGACATTCGCCTAAAAGAGTGGACCAATGAGTTTTCCAACATGGAGGAGCACGACATGGGCGCTTATAATCTTGGATCATTGTTGAGTTTGAAGCTTATCAAGGTTGTTAAACCATTCCTAGATACTTGTCTTGATTATTGGGACCCGAATTATCGTGTTTTTGCGTTCCCCTGAGGCGACATTTGCCCATTTCCTGAAGAAATTGCTGCGATCGGTGGGTGGGACCCAGAACACTTGCCTGCTATTCCTTCTACTTCGCAAGGGTATAAGAGCAAATTTAGAGACTTGCTTGGATTGACAAGGCTCGAGGTGGACCGTTTAGTGACCTCGAAAGGAGTGCGAATGTTAGACTTCATTGACCGCTTCATTAACAGAGCCGATCCCACAGTTTCTTATGTTACCAGGAGAAGGGTATTTGGGTTTTGCTTGTTGCATGTATATGTCCTTCAAGGACATGTTGATGAAGACTTGAGAGGTGATCCCCGTCTCATGGGCCTAGTTGAGCAAATGGAGCTGCGTAGGAGCCCAGCTTGTTTATGCTTAGGAGAGATCCTTTTGGGCTTGGATAATAGGAAAGCCAATCGCGACATACCGTACTTGGGAAGTCCCGTTATTCTGCAGGTAAAAGAACATTTTTCTCTCTTTTTGTCTTTTTTTTTTCGATGTCTAATACCCGCTTCTGGTAGGTCTGGCTTATGGAGCGTCTTCGATTGATCGAGCCCCCAGTTCATGTTCCTTCTTATGATGCTCGTTCGATTGCAATGAGGATTAGGCTTTACATGGTGGACTTTACTCGAGTCTGCAATTATTGGGAAAACAAACTGAAGAGTGATGATGGCCCCTTGATTAGGTGGCTTGTACCATGGTGGCACCTCAAATTTGTCACTGGACTATCTTCCTTAGATCCTACTCGATATAAGTGCATTCCTGGCTTGGAATTCATGGTATGCATCTTCCCGGAGAGGCTGAAGAGACAGGTTGGACTAAAGCAGACAATCCCGAAGCTTGACACTGTCCCACAGACTGCCGCGGCGTTTACTACTGAGAGCCGATGGGAGTGGGCCATTAAATGGGCTCAAAGAAATGTATGGTTCTTGAACTCTTCTGTTAGTGCCTTATGGGTGTCGGATTCCTATCTGCGATGGAGGAAAGCTACTACTTCGGAAGAGCGCGAGAGATTGAGGAAGCGCGAGCCTGTTGACTACAAGGTGCGCGAGGTGGAAAAGGAGAAAAAGAAGCATCTGACTGAGGGAGAGGAAGAAGCCGGGTTTCGAGTTGTTCATCCTTCGAAGAAACCGAAAACCTCTCCTATCGTGGACAAAGTGATTGGCAAGAATGGGAAGGCTAGGCCTCGAGAAAGACCGTTGGTGATTAGGTCCGAAGTAGCGCAAAAGCGTCCGGCTCGAGGTCGTGACAAGAAATATGACAAAAATGGCAAGGGCAAAGGGAAGATGGAGGAATAGCCTAAGTCTTTATTATTATTTGCTATTATTATTGTAATGAGAAGGTGGGTTTTTTAGAATCCTAGCCTATTTTTGTTTTTATTATGTAACGTATTATTATTATTAGAAAATGAATGAAATAAAAAAGGTTAAATTGGTTATGAAATCGTTGTGATTTTTCTATTTATTATTCTTGTCGAATTCCAAATGCAATGCAAATGTCCTTCTATTTACATTTTAAAAATAGTGGGTTGTATCTTGTGAACGATTGCCTACGTATTCATTAAGAAAATGAAATCAAACCCTTGCGCGTAGTTCGAGTAAATGTAAAAGAATAATTTTTCTAAGCAAGAGCTTGTAATGAACTTTAGAAAATAAGCATGAGCTTTTTACTTACTCTTAAGGTGCAAATTTAGTTTATTTGATGATATGAGGATGACAAACTTGTCAAAATGCAAGAGCAGAGTGACATTAGCTTATTTCAGCTTGGCCAAGGGCCGTTTATTTAGTGCCACAAGAGCGACACGTGAGGTTACGCGAGGCGCGTTTTTGTTCCTATTCTAGGCATTATACCGCTTTAGTTGGTCAAGGTTTGTCGGGTTGGAAAATTCATTCCCATCTAGGTCTGTGATTCCAACCGCACCCCCTGGAAGTATGGACTTGACTAGAAATGGCCCGGCCCAATTGGGTTTGAACTTTCCCCGTGGATCGACAGGTAAAAGAGCTCTAACCGATTTGAGTACTAAGTCTCCTTCCTTGATGTTCCTTGGCTTAACCCTTTTGTTGAAAGCTCATTTGATACGTGCTTGATATGTTTGGACATTGTGCAAGGCACGTATCCTATGTTCATCCAGGAGGATGAGTTCTTCATATCTATCCCTCTTCCAATCGGCTTCCGGGATTTAGCTTTCGAGTAAGATACGCAAGGATGGTATTTCTAACTCGACTAGTTGTATAGCTTTCATGCCGTAAGTCAAATAGAAAGGGGTGGCCCCAGTGGGCGTCCTAACTGATGTGCGATATCCCCACAAAGCAAAGGGTATCTTGCCTGGCCAATCTCGATAGTTGTCAATCATTTTCTTGAGAATTGTGACAACGTTCTTGTTTGCTTAATTTTGTACTTGGCTAGCAATTGCTCAGTCTCAGCTTGGAAATGTGATCCATTATCACTAATGATCTCATGTGGGCAACCGTATCGACAGATGATGTTGTTCTGTATGAACTTTGCCACATTTTTAGCCGTGAGACTAGTGTAGGAAGCCGCTTCTACCCATTTGGTAAAATAGTCGATTGCCACTAGGATGAAACAGTGACCTCCTGTTCCAGCTGGGGTTATCTTCCCGATTATATCAATTCCCCACGCGGAAAATAGCCAAGGAGATGTCATTGTATAGAGCAATGAAGGAGGGACATGTTGTACAATCCCGAAGATTTGGCAGTTGTGACAATGTCTTACATATTTGATGCAATCGGATTCCGTTGTGGTCCAATAGTACCCCAAACGTGTGATTTTCTTTGCCATTATGGGCCCACTCATGTGAGGACCGCATTCTCCATCGTGAACTTCTTCCATCACTTTCCGTGCCTGTGAATGATCAAGGCAACGTAGGATTACAACAAGAGGTATTCTTTTGTATAACTCTCCTTGCATGAGAAGGTATTGGGAAGCTAGTAGGCGTATAGCACGTTGTCCCCTTTTGTCCATATCTGGTGGATAGGTACCGTTGAGCTTGAAATTTAGGATTTCTTGGAACCAGAGTTCCTGTGTGATTTCCTCTTCATCGGTGATTTGGTGAACATAAGCTGGCTCTGACCGTCATTCGATGCATATAAGGCATTTCCACCATGTCATCTGGCATATTAATCAAAGATGCGAGTTTTTTAAGAGCATCCGCAAATTGATTTTCTTCCCGATGTAGGTGTAGATAGGTCACGTGATCAAAGAATTGGGCCAATTGGTCTATTCTGGCTTGATAGGGTGCTAGGCTTTCGCTTCGGATTTTCCAAGATCACGTAACTTGATTGATGATCAGGGATGAATCCCCATGTACTCGGAGGTTTTTAATGCCTAAACTCACTACTGCTTGTAGTCCAATGAGACAAGCTTCGTATTCTGCAGCATTGTTTGTCACCTCGAAGTCGAGTTTGACAGAGATTGGTGTATGCTCACCTTCCGGAGAAATGAGCAACACTCCTATTCCGAATCCTCTTAAGTTTGATGATCCATCAAAATAAAGGTCCCAGGAGTCTACATCGGTTTGGAGTATATCCTCGTCTGAAAATGACCAAGTATCTATTGTTTGTGCATCATTGATGGGATTTTCTGCGAAGAATTCGGCAACGGCGCGCCCTTTTATAACTTTCAGCGTAACGTATTTGAGATCGAACTCTGAGAGCATAAAAGTCCATCTTGCTAGGCGTCCGTTGATGACGGGTTTTTCGAAGAGGTATTTGACTGGATCCATTTTGGAGTATATTTTGACGGAGTAGCTAAGCATTTAATGGCGTAGCTTCTTCGTCGCCCACACAAGAGCGAGGCATGTCTTTTCGAGTTGTGAGTATTTGCACTCGTACTCCAAGAACTTCTTACTAAGGTAGTAGATAGGCCTTTCTTCCTTTCCTACGATTTGAGCTAACATGGCACCCATGGTTGTTTCGGTTACTGTGAGATATAAACCAAGAGGTTGATCTCGTTGAGGTGGCATAAGCACCGGTGGTTTAGCTAATATCTCCTTGATTTGGTCAAATGCCTTCTGACAATCATCATCCCACATAGTGTGATCCGTTTTCTTGAGCTTCTTGAAGATAGGTTCACAAATGATGGTGAGTTTCGATATGAATCGACTTATATATTGCACTTTCCCCAGGAATCCTCTGACTTATTTTTCCGTTTGAGGTTGTGGCATTTCGATTAGAGGCTAGATTTTGGAAGGGTCTATTTCTATACCTCGTTGGCTAACGACGTATCCCAGGAGTTTGTCAGATGTTACTCCGAATGCGCACTTTTGAGGATTGAGCCTCATGATGTATTTTCGTAGCCTTGAGAAAAATTTGCAAAGGTTCGCAATGTACCCCACTTTATCCTTGGACTTGACAATCATGTCGTCTACATATACCTCAACTTCTTTGTGCATCATGTCGTGTAAGAGTGTAGTTGCGGTGCGTTGATATGTAGCTCCGTCGTTGATTAACCCAAACAGCAAGACCGTATAGCAATAGGTTCCCAATTGAGTGACAAAGGCGGTCTTATGCATATCTTCTATGGCCATCTTGATTTGGTTATAACCCGCGTACCCATCCATGAAGGATAGTAACGCGTGGTCTGCGGTATTGTCCACCAATATGTCGATATATGTTAGAGGGAAGTCATCTTTAGGACTTGCTTTGTTTAAGTCCCTAAAATCAACACAAACACGGATTCTCCCATCCTTTTTGGGTACAGGTACTATGTTAGCTACCCAGTCAGAATACTCGGAAACTTTGATGAACCCGGCTTTGAATTTCTTATCGAGTTCTTCCTTAATCTTGAGAGCCCATTCTGTTCTCATTCGACGAAGTTTCTGTTTCACGGGCTTGAAACCTGGCTTAATTGGGATTCTATGTTCGGCGATATCCATGTCGATCCTTGGCATGTCTTTGTAGGACCAAGCGAAGATGTCTTTGAACTCGTGTAGGAGGTCTATGAAATCGGCCCTTTCGGTAGAGCTCAAAGTAGTCCCTATCCTAAGTTCTTGGGGTTCTAGTTCGGTTCCTACATTGATGGATTCGGTGTTCTCTATTACTGGTCCCCCTTCCCCTTCCTGTAAAATTTCTTTGGCTATGTAGGGAGGTATCTAAATTGAGTCTGGGTCTTGGTCATCCTCAGTATCATCGTAAACAGAATTGCACTCAAGATAACACAAAGAGTAAGCGGAACCTGATTTATTCATATTAAAGTTTGAGAAAAGTTGAAACAAAGAAGCCATCTGATCTGTGGTCAGTGGCGGTAAAGGGACAGTTGTTGGGACATTTCCCGAACTACTGTTACTATTTGAGGCTAAGCTAGGAGAAACAAAGGGAATGGGGATGACGATAGGAGGAGACTCCTTAGCGACTTTTCTAGACTCTGACTCTGACTCGAATTCATTGTCTTCTGGTTCTCCTTTGAACATCTCTCCTTCTCCAGTGGTGAGCTTGAAGAGTCTTCCTTGATTGTTGGTCCACTTGATTGATTTTCTCCATCCTTTCTGCTGATTCGCGTTTGTTTCTGTTATTAACGAGTTAGGGTTAAAGTGGTCGTCTTGAAGTATCATAGTAATGATCTCATCCTGCGCGGCTCTAATAAATCGCTCTTCTCCAAACAATAGACTAACAGTTTGTTCGTCTAAGCAAGGTGCTTGACGAGTTTTGACGGTAGGAACCGTTTCTGGAGAAATGAAGTAGCAATCGTGAAAGATCTCGATTCCGGCTAGCTTCCTTTCGAGACATTGCCAAGGCTCGGGAAATCCGTGAAAGAGTTCTAGACTTCCTTCCTTAACGAAGTATCCATTTAGGGTAGGGAGATAGGGTCGCATTTGGACTCCTACGTACTTACGGTTTTGAACTTGAGCAAGCATCTTGAGAACTTCCTGTTTGGTGGGTTTGTATCCTAGTCCAAGTGGTATTCTTTTTTAGTTGCCTTCCTTGTAGGGTGCGAAGGTGTTTCTTCGGATATGGTTCAAAGGCATTCCAGGGAAGTATCCCTGGGATTTGAGTATGTGGTTGACCACCAAGTTGGAGTAGGGATCGTAGTATAAGGGTGCCAATTCACTTTCTATGACACTTATGCTTTGGAAGCCCCCAAGTTCATATACTGGATCCGCAAGGACTTGATTATTCGACTTCTTTTCGATTATTGCCTTGATTGGTGACGAAGTGATCATCACCACTTTGCCATTTAGTGGGATCTTGATCTTTTGATGAAGGGTGGATGTTACCGCTTTGGAAGCGTGAATCCAAGGTCTTCCTAGAAGTATGTTGAAGGAAGCTTCAATGTCCACTATTTGGAAGTTACACTTTTGCTCAATTGGCCTTGTGGCTATTGTTAGGTTGATGAGTCGTACTACCTTTCGTCATGTACCATCATATGCGCGAACACCTTGATTGGTAGGGGTCCAATTCGACTCTTTTATGCCTAATTTGTATGCCGTTTTGAGGGGTATGACGTTGACCGTGGAGCCATCATCAACCAAGGTCATTGGCATATTCTTCTTTTGACAAATGACGGTGATGTAAAGAGCCAAGTTGTGACTAGCTCCAAAGGGTGGCAAATCTTCGTCTGAGAAAGTAATAGGATTACTTAGCTTCGGTGATTCTTGGAAGACCAAGTTGACTACATCTTCGGGTGTGGAGTTATGTGCTACATTTAGCTTGGCCAAAGCTTGCAGTAAAGCTTGGCAATGTGGGAATGAGCTTGCTACTAGTTGCCAGACTGAAAGATCAGCCTTTGTCTTCTGTAATTGCTTGAGCAAATGATCAGTGGAGTCATCTTCGTTATCATTTGCTGTGACAACGTTGGTTGGACCATTTTGAGTAGTACTTTGATATGGACGCCCCGAAAGAGTTAGGTGGTCCACATCTTGGTCTTCACCATTTTGGACTATTTCCTTGACTAGGGAGTTTTCAATTAGATACTCGTCCTCATCATCATCGGCCCATACTCCATTGATTGTAGCTAGTTCCCTCATTCTCATGATTTCGTCTTCTAGTCGTGTGATTTGGTCTACTAGTTTGTCAACCACGGCGACTATTTCTTGCATAGTGGCATTTTGAAAAAAGATTAATGGCGCATGTTCTTTGGGTGTCGCATTGGGGTCATGTAAAGTTGTCACCACATTTTCTAATTCCCAAACTTGCCTATCCACACTCCTTGACCATGTGATAAAGTCGGCGATGGTAAGGGAAATGGTAGAGTAGAACCCTTCATTCTCGATCGCGTAGATCTCATCTTCAATTGGAGAAATGAGGTGTGAACAATCTAAGGAAGATTCTTTACTTGTGATCACTAGAATCCCAATAGGGTTCTGAGTGTTGTTGGGTTTGCCTACCGACGGTATTGGTAGTCGACCATCCTCTATCATGTCTTGAAGCATATTTTTAATTTGTAGCATTTTTCTGTGTCCTGCCCCTTACCCCTATGATATTCACAGTATGAGTTCTAGTCCCAGAACTTGGACTTCTTTTCAGGTTCGGGAGTAGGTCCTATGGGTTGGAGTTTGCCTTACTTCATTAACCTCTTTAGAGCATTGGAGTAAGTGTCCCCAAGATTTGTGAATTTCCTTTGTGGGGTAGTCTTCTTGGATGGCTCAAGAACGTTAACTTCATCGGTCTTGCTAGTGGAGCCATGAGAACGACTTGTTGAGCCTTGATATCCTCGACCTACCGTTTTGGACAGGAGCCCTTTACGGATGTCATCTTCTATCCTTGTTCCTAGTACGGTTAAGTCCTTGAAAGTTTTGATGTTTTGGTACCTCAAATGATTGGCATAGATGGGTTTTAGATTATCCACGAATTTCTCCACAAGGGTAGCCTCATCCGGGCGTTCAACTAGTTGGGTACTAGTCTTCCTCCACCTACTTAGCAAGTCCGTGAATCCTTCTTTGTCATTTTGGGTAAGAATCTCTAAAGTGCGCATGTTAACATGGATCTCAACATTATCCGCATATTGTTTAGAAAACTCGATTGCGGCATCTTCCCAAGTGGCGATTTTCTTGTGTTCTAAAGAGTAGAACCATTGCTTTGGGATGGTGTCAAAAGATGAAGGAAAGATCCTTAAGAAAATCTCGGGTTTGATGCCTTTGATAGACATGTAATCCTTGAAGGCACGGATGTGGTTCAAAGGGTTCTCATGGCCCTTGAATTTAGGGATATCTGTCATATTGAAGTTGGTTGGCAACTTGGAATTTACGGCCTCATACTTGCGATTATTCTCCCTATAAATGTCATCCCCTTTAAGGTACATCAATTGCTCCTCTAAGTATTGGAGTCGTTTTTCAGCTGCAGTCACACCCATGGGAGGGCTTTCTTCCCTGAAGTCATTCACGACGTCATCAACGACTTCACTTTCTCGAGGAGGAATCCTCGTTTCTACGGCGTAGATCTGGCCCTCGATGGTGTCAAGGCGATCATACACTTGGTCTTGGGTAACTTGGATTTGAGCTAGTGCGGCTAGGATTCGATCATTATCATCTTGAAGTTGATTGAAGTTCACGTCACTTGTTTCAGGCATCTTGAAAACTGGATAAGAGATCAACGATGAATCAAAACACGATCGACCATCCTTACACACTAACTATGAGAATAAATGTTTTGACTTGTGAAGTGGGTGTGTGCCACTTGTGTCAGTGAGCTTTGAAGAAATGACAAAGTTTGAAAATGTATGTCCTAGTCAACTATAGTGTAGTTGTAGGAGTGGACTCCAAGTGAGGTTTTGAAATGGGCTTGGGCCCGAATTTTGACTCGACAAACGGACAGAGTTTCGACTCGGTTTTGCGCTAATCAATGGCCTTTTTCGAATTTTTCATTTAAAAAGGGATTTTGATTTTTACAAAAATCGTCATGGTTTCGTTTAGAAATGGTGATCACGTAAGGTACAAACATTTATACAAGCATTATAACAGGATGCTGAGTGCATTTAAAAGGGTTTTGGTTTAAAGGGTGGGTTTCCATACCGAACAATCAAACCCGAAGTCTGTGGAGAGGCTCGTACCGAACAAGAGTAAGGCCGATTCCTAGTCCATTTCCTCAAGTAGTGAAGGTCCTTGATACAAACAAGAGTAAGCATCATGGTATGGATGACGTTAATCGCTATTCATCCTTGGGCCCAAATAAGAATTAGGACCGTTTAGACGGGACGATTGGTCAAATGGGTTAGGTTGGGCCTAGGAAGGCCGAATAAAATGATCTAGGAAGACCGAGTTATGAAAACCGACAATTGTCTTGTACAAACTATTCCCTAACCTTGTTCAAGTTTCACCCTTTTGGCTACACGTAAGTGTATTATCCCCAGCGGAGTCGGCAAACTGTGGACAATGGGCCACGGGGGCGCTTGGGAAACAAGCGTTTGCATTTGTGTAGTCGCCACCAATTTATTGTGGAAAATTGGAATCCGTTCGAATACCTCGTGCCATGTCAAGACACAAAGTAGTGACATAAACACCAAGAACTCGTTACCCTTAGCATTCTATGTCTAGAATGACTCTCGTGGATGCCAATGAACACGGATGTTCACAGAGATCTGGAGTAAGGGGTGAGGGTACGTATTAAGAAGCTCTTTTGATCGAACACCTAATCCCGCCCGCCTCGATAGCGGCCTCTACTAATGATTAGGGAAGTTATTCGTACTCGATATATCGTCGATTATATGCATGCAATGCAACATCCAAGTTTTAATCCTAGCATGTGAAGATTAGACTAAGTCGGTGAACAATTAATTAGCAAACAATTTAGTCAAAGTAGAAATTTATGTTCAATTACATGTGAAGGCATACAAATGATACAAAACACAATGATAAATACAATAAAGTAAATTACAATAATGAAAATTACAATAATTACAATGGGTTTAGCGATTTATGTCGAAAATCTCTTTAAAACGGATAATCTGGGAAAAAGAAAGAATAAAAGAATTAACGAACAAAACAGCCGGCGATAATACGGTTAATAGTTAATTATACGTAGACTAATTAACTAAGTCAATGCAGAACGGAAGTTCAGAGGCAGAAATCAACCTGGAACAGGCGCAACAGGACTGCGCCCTTCAGAAGAGGCGCAACAGATGCTGCGTCTGTTCCAAGGGTGAGTTCTGGCTGTGAAGCCGGAACTACAAATCGTTAATATTAATTAGTGAATTTAATGATTGATTAATGTATTTACTCGGATGGAAGTGATTTAATTCATTAATTACATATGAATGAGTCATAAAAGCAACGAAACATGGATGAGACGGAATTAAGATGAATTATATACATGAATGAACGATTGATTAGCGACATAGGTGAACTAATTAGGTTAAACAAGATGAATTAACGAGGAATTAATGACGAATATGACAAAAGACAGATGAAAATATATCAAAGGTCGAATTCCAGAAACTCAATATGAACAAATTGAATATCGATAACCCAGATTGATTTTGATGACGAAAATCCGCAAATATGAGATTACTTAGGATTTAAGTCGGATTTTAATGACCAATTATATACTAATGAATGATAAATTATGTACATGTGAAATTATTATGGTATTATAACAAAGAATTAACGAAAACAAATAAAGAAGACGAATTACAGAGGACGAAGGAAGAAGAAAGGAAGCAGAATCGCTGACGAACCTCACGAAGAGGCGCAGCAGAGCATCTGCGCTCCTTCAAGAGGCGCGGCGATTCTTTGCGTCTTTCTCAACGGTTTGTCTTCCGTAATCCGAAAAAAGGGTTTTAAACGAGGTTTTATAAATCGGTTTTAAGAGATGTTTTCGACATAAATCTTACATTAATGATACAAAAAGTAAATAACAATAAATAAAGAGAGATTTACACCCTCAGACTTACATGTTTGACGAAACGAGATGAACTAAGTTTACGATTAGTGATGCTCGACTCGAATGTAACGAAAGTGCCCTCGTAAGAGGAAACGATTAGATTAATTAAGTTGATTAGTTGTGGAGTTGGTCAAATTGGTCGGTCATGCAAACGAGGCTGGTACTCAGAAGGGTGGACAATCGCGTGAGAAATATGAGGAGCAAAGGCTCCTATTTATACTAATCACGTGAAGGAATAGGGTTTTCGGAGAGACTTTGGAAGTGAATCTCGAAAAGATATGAAAAAGATACGAAAAATACGCAGAAAAGGACTTGGGAAGAGGCGCAGCAGACACTGCGTCTCTTGGAAGAGGCGCAGCAGACACTGCGTCTCTTGGAAGAGGCGTAGCACCTGCTGCGTGTGTTCCCAATGGTTTCCTCCTGCGGAAGAAAGATTTTCGCGTTTAAGTTATGGAATGACGGGATAATTTGGTTTTCCTTAATATTTTGTATGAATATTACGGGAAATTGTTTACCAAAGAATAAAAGATTGTGAAATATTTATAAAATATGGAATAGAAATATCCGGAACATTCCAGAACATTCTGACTCGGGATTTAACGGTTATAAGAAAATGAAGACGGTTTTAGGCCCGGACTCCAAATGTACTCTAATTACTGTCAAAACGACCGTATCGGCGCGTAGATGACAACTAAGAGGTAGACATCAGTGTTTGAGCAATCACTTGACGATAAACTTACGAACTGTCATAAATCGTTCCGCGTACCAAACATGCGGCCCAATCATCACCGGGTGGTTTGCGGGAGGTGCAGAAATGAGGTATCTACATCGTTATGTACCAAAAATATATACCATAACTAATAGAAGCTAGCGATAAGTAGGGTCGATCTCCACAGGGAGGCAAGATATCTATCTGTAAGTCCGTCTATCTAGTCACAATTGGGGGTTTTAATTTGTTTTCTAAAACTACTGAAGGTAAAAGTCAAGAGAAGTATAGCTAAGAGCAATAAAGCGAGAAAATAAAAGATATGAGATCAGATAAAAGAGGTATGTCAGGATTTCGGCTCACCATGGCAGTTCATCGACTTGGTCATAAATAGTCTAGATAATCTACTGTGAGAAGGGCAAGGGAAAGGTCCTTCCGGTCCGCTATCCACCCTAGATTTCCACTCACTTAACTTCCGTCCTCATTAGGGTAGTCTACTATTCATAGCAGGTCTGTTCATTCCAATCTTCTGATCCAAGAACGAAAATAACAAGATTAAAGTTATTTAGAAGTGTGCACTCAACTAAACATGTTAGAGTTATATTGCTATGGTCACAGATTCTCACAAACAAACTGTCTACTCTATTCACAACATCGTCACTTTACTACCATGGCTACCATAATCCTAATATAGAAGGGTTTAGCTACTCATGGTTTCGAAATCAATAACAATAACAATAATCATGAATATACCAAGAGAAGACATAATATAAAGACAATAAAAATGCAACATAAACAATTAAACAAGGACAATAAGTAAGAGAACAATGATTAAGAATAAGAAGGATTAAGATTAAGGGAAGAGAAAGGTTACAAGATTGAATCCGGAGTAAAGAGAAGTACCAGCAGTAATTAAGAGCAAAAGTTCAGAGATTAAGAGTAAAGTATGAGTTATTAAAACGTAGTTATGACCTAATGACAACTTCCTTATATAGGGAAGTAAAAATTAACAAAATTAAATCTAAAAACGGATTAGTTAACCCGTGTAATCTAGATAATCACTCGATCGGGGTTTTTATTCCCCTCGATCGAGTATTCTTCCAGCCAAACCGTTCGATCAAGCACTTTAGGCTCTCGATCGAACACTTCCCAAAAAGCCGTTTTTGATCGAACATAGGATCTACTCGATCGACCAACTGTAGCAGCCAAATCACTCGATCGACCATCAAAAGCTCTCGATCCCTTTAGTTTAGAGCAATCATTCAAAAACCCCCAATAATCAGTGAAAAATTTGATACGGTCGTTATGTACCAAAAATATATACCATAACTAATAGAACCTAGCGATAAGTAGGGTCGATCTCCACAGGGAGGCAAGATATCTATCTGTAAGTCCGCCTATCAAGTCACAATTGGGGGTTTTAATTTGTTTTCTAAAACTACTGAAGGTAAAGGTCAAGAGAAGTAAAGCTAAGAGCAATAAAGCGAGAAAATAAAAGATATGAGATCAGATAAAACAGGTATGTCAGAATTTCGGTTCACCATGGCAGTTCATCGACTTGGTCATAAATAGTCTAGACAATCTACTGTGAGAAGGGCAAGGAAAAGGTCCTTCCGGTCCGCTATCCACCCTAGATTTCCACTACCTAATTTTTCGTCCTCATTAGGGTAGTCTATTGTTCATAGCAGGTCTGTTCATTCTAATCTTCTGATCCAGGAACGAAATTAACCAGATTAAAGTTATTTAGAAGTGTGCACTCAACTAAACATGTTACAGTTATATTGTTATGGTCAGAGATTCTCACAAATAAACTGTCTAGTCTATTCACAACATCGTCACTTTACTACCATGGATCCCATAATACTCACATAGAAGGGTTTAGCTACTCATGGTTTCGAAATCAATAACAATAACAATAATCATGAATATACCAAGAGAAGACATGATATAAAGACAATAAAAATGCTACAGAAACAATTAAACAAGGACAATAAGTAAGAGAACAATGATTAAGAATAAGAAGGATTAAGATTAAGGGAAGAAAAAGGTTACAAGATTGAATCCGAAGTAAACAGAAGTAACAGCAGTAAATAAGAGCAAAAGTTCAGAGATTAAGAGTAAAATATGAGTTATTAAAACGTACTGATGACCTAAAGCCGACTTCCTTATATAGGGAAGTGAAAATTAACAAAAATAAACCTAAACACGGATTAGTTAACCCGTGTAATCTAGATAATCACTAGATCGAGGCTTTTTATTCCCCTCGATCGAGTATTCTTCCAGCCAAACCGTTCAATCGAGCACTTTAGGCTCTCGATCGAACACTTCCCAAAAAGCCATTTTCGATCGTGCATAGGATCTACTCGATCGACCAACTGTAGCAGCCAAATCACTCGATCGACCATCAAAAGCTCTCGATTACCTTTGTTTAGCGCAATCATTCAAAAACCCCCAATAATCAGTGAAAAATTTGATACGGTCGTTATGTACGAAAAATAAATACCTAAGTATAACTAAGAGAAGCTAGCGATAAGTAGGGCCGATCTCCACAGGGAGGCAAGATATCTATCTGTAAGTCCGTCTATCTAGTCACAATTGGGGGTTTTAATTTGTTTTCTAAAACTACTGAAGGTAAAGGTCAAGAGAATTAAACCAAAGAGCAATAAAGCGAGAAAATAAAAGATATGAGATCAGATAAAAAAGGTATGTCAGAATTTCGGTTCACCATGGCAGTTCATCGACTTGGTCATAAATAGTCTAGACAATCTACTGTGGGAAGGGCAAGGGAAAGGTCCTTTCGGTCCGCTATCCACCCTATATTTCCACTACCTTAACTTTCGTCCTCATTAGGGTAGTCTACTGTTCATAGCAGGTCTGTTCATTCCAATCTTCTTATCCAGGAACGAAATTAACCAGATGAAAGTTATTTAGTAGCGTGCAGTCAACTAAACATGTTACAGTTATATTGCTATGGTCACAAATTCTCACAAATAATTTGTCTAGTCTATTCACAACATCGTCACTTTAATACCATGGCTCCCCTAATCCTAACTGTAATACCCGCTCTTTTAGAGACCCTTTGACCAGCGTTGACTGACCTAGGGAGCGGGAATAGTTCGTAGAAGTGCATGCCAAAGCTATCTTGGGTTACGAGTTGTGAGTGGTAATCGATAGAGTAGAGGCTACTCGATCGAGTAGCGTGGTTACTCGATCGAGTAGGGGGTCACTCGATTGAGTATGTGTGGTACTCGATCGAGTATCGGGTTTTCAGCGAGTGTTTTTAATCGCGTTTTATTAAATCCGCAAATCATTTCCGCTTCTTTCCTCTTATCCTTTGGTCGCCTATTTCCTTTCCCTTCACCATAAAACCTCCATGAAAGCCTTTTGAAGGTCCTTGTGCCTTAAGAGAGCATAGCTTGAGTCGGGTAGCGGTCTTTTGCCGGGTTTCTCCTTGTAGGTATGTTGTCAGCATCATCCGTATCCTTGTCTTTACAATTAGGGTTTGCTTGGTAGTAATAGATGATTGTGTTGTGGTTATAGGCTTTGGTTGATGGTTGGATATGTCATATGTTGGCATGGATTGGTTGCAGTTGCGTAAAGGTAGGTTCGCCTACTCAATTTCTGTAGATAGTCTAGTGTGTCGATTGTTGTGTCGTTGTTGTTGTATTGCGATTGTATTGTGTGGCAGCATATATACGGTTGTTGATGTGTATTGTGATTGGTGATTGTTTGTCTTTGGTTCTCGAGATGCGTTCTCGGCTGAGTGGAGTCACTTGCGGGAGTGGCTTCACGCCCTAGTTTCGCCCTTCGTGGAACCCGCCACGGAAGGGGATGTGCACATTAATGGGACAGGGTTATCGCTCGGTATGATGAGCGGAGATTTGGTGGGTACGATTGCGGTCCCCCACTGGCAGGGCTGGTCCAGTGGACAGTCGGTGACGGAGATTGACTGGAGTGGGTGTGATTGTGTGTGGCTAATTGTGTTGCATTGTATTGTTGGATGTTGTTGGCATTGTTGTGTCTTATCTCAGTACTGACCTTATGTGGTTGTCTTGTTGTTTTATGTGTCTGCCGTGATCCCTTATAGTGAGCAGTCTGTCTTAGCAGGTGTTGATATCGTTGATAGCTGGAGTCCGGGCAGGGATGAGTCTTCACGAGATTTGGTAGTTATAGCGAGTAGCCTTTGAGTTGTATCTTTTATATCATCAGTTGGTTTTAAATCACTTGTAATGTAACATAATAGTTCTTTTATCGACATTTGATTATTACTGACCTTGGGTAACCGAGATGGTATTGCCCTTATATGCTAAGGAAGGTCTAGTTAAGGCTCCTCTGGATATGGGGGTGTTACAAAGTGGTATCAGAGCGACGATTTTGGAACCTGTAACAAATGAAATTAATGAACATAGTGAGTCTAATAAAATGAACCTGGTGTATGTATAATGGGAGCCCCGCTGATGCTAGATTTTGGGTGAGTAGGCGCCCTCATTTCAAAGTCTTGTCCCCATGGTACTTAAGCCAGTCACAGCGTGTGGGAATGTGGAGTTCTCGTGTTTGTATGTGACGTGTATGCTAATTGTGTCGGAGCTACCTCTGGTTGAGTCTTTGTTAGAGTTAATAGGGGTGTGATAGCTGTATTTGGGCCGTGCATAGTAATCGTTGGTGGAATTAGTGAGTAAAGGTGGTGTTAATGCGTGGAAATGTGAAAGTGTATGCTATAATAGAAGAGTGAAAATGTTGGTGTTGGCTTTAAGTTGATAATAACGGTAGCCATGTATGAGTTTATAAGCCCTACCATAATTAAAACGTTGATAGTTATGTAATTGTTGAGTTATAATATGAAACATAGTATATAGTAATGCGTATATGCCTTGTTTATTGGTTGAAATTTTTCCGCTGCGTGACAATCGATTTGTGTAAGATGATTTGCTTATGATTAAATTTGGAACATGATAGATTAATTTGTTATGAAGAGTATGCATCTATATGATATATGAAAGAATGAATTAATGTTAATTATATGTTTCAAGTTGAAGTGAACACGAGTTCGGTAGTAATGTGGTAAAACGAGTTTAAGTGTAGTATGATGACGTGATTATGCTTATGAATGACTCGGTAGCAGGTAAACCGAGTTGGGTAATTTGTATAGCGTAATGTGACATACACCTTATTTGTTGAGACGATACGTTAGGCTTGAGTAATAATGGTAATGCGTGAACGAGCATGATAACTAGTGACGAATCCGAACTTCGTTTGGAATCGACACGCGATATTGTTTTTGCAGGAATCTTCAAGTTACTTCGTATTCCTGACCGAGTACTTAACTATACTTGACCGAGTGCGAGTGCTTACTAGACCGAGTAGACGTCACTCGATCTAGTTAGGAAGCTATGACGTCGGGATGCGGAAAAATTTCTGCAGATGCTGCGTCTGTTCCAAGGGTGAGTTCTGGCTGTGAAGCCGGAACTACAAATCGTTAATATTAATTAGTGAATTTAATGATTGATTAATGTATTTACTCGGATGGAAGTGATTTAATTCATTAATTACATATGAATGAGTCATAAAAGCAACGAAACATGGATGAGACGGAATTAAGATGAATTATATACATGAATGAACGATTGATTAGCGACATAGGTGAACTAATTAGGTTAAACAAGATGAATTAACGAGGAATTAATGACGAATATGACAAAAGACAGATGAAAATATATCAAAGGTCGAATTCCAGAAACTCAATATGAACAAATTGAATATCGATAACCCAGATTGATTTTGATGACGAAAATCCGCAAATATGAGATTACTTAGGATTTAAGTCGGATTTTAATGACCAATTATATACTAATGAATGATAAATTATGTACATGTGAAATTATTATGGTATTATAACAAAGAATTAACGAAAACAAATAAAGAAGACGAATTACAGAGAGGACGAAGGAAGAAGAAAGGAAGCAGAATCTGATAACCTCCTCAAAGAGGCGCAGCAGATCATCGCGCTCCTTCAAGAGGCGCAGCGATTCTTTGCGTCCTTTCTCAACGGTTTGTCTTCTGGTAATCCGAAAAAAGGGTTTTAAACGAGGTTTTATAAATCGGTTTTAAGAGATGTTTTCGACATAAATCTTACATTAATGATACAAAAAGTAAATAACAATAAATAAAGAGAGATTTACACCCTCAGACTTACATGTTTGACGAAACGAGATGAACTAAGTTTACGATTAGTGATGCTCGACTCGAATGTAACGAAAGTGCCCTCGTAAGAGGAAACGATCAGATTAATTAAGTTGATTAGTTGTGGAGTTGGTCAAATTGGTCGGTCATGCAAACGAGGCTGGTACTCAGAAGGGTGGACAATCGCGTGAGAAATATGAGGAGCAAAGGCTCCTATTTATACTAATCACGTGAAGGAATAGGGTTTTCGGAGAGACTTTGGAAGTGAATCTCGAAAAGATATGAAAAAGATACGAAAAATACGCAGAAAAGGACTTGGGAAGAGGCGCAGCAAACACTGCGTCTCTTGGAAGAGGCGCAACAGACACTACGTCTCTTGGAAGAGGCGTAGCACCTGCTGCGTCTGTTCCCAAGTGGTTTCCTCCTGCGGAAGAAAGATTTCCGCGTTTAAGTTATGGAATGACGGGATAATTTGGTTTTCCTTAATATTTTGTATGAATATTACGGGAAATTGTTTACCAAAGAATAAAAGATTGTAAAATATTTATAAAATATGGAATAGAAATATCCGGAACATTCCAGAACATTCTGACTCGGGATTTAACGGTTATAAGAAAATGGAGACGGTTTTAGGCCCGGACTCCAAATGTACTCTAATTACTGTCAAAACGACCGTATCGGCGCGTAGATGACAACTAAGAGGTAGACATCAGTGTTTGAGCAATCACTTGACGATAAACTTACGAACTGTCACAAATCGTTCCGCGTACCAAACATGCGGCCCAATCATCACCGGGTGGTTTGCGGGAGGTGCAGAAATGAGGTATCTACATCGTTATGTACCAAAAATATATACCATAACTAATAGAAGCTAGCGATAAGTAGGGTCGATCTCCACAGGGAGGCAAGATATCTATCTGTAAGTCCGTCTATCTAGCCACAATAGGGGGTTTTAATTTGTTTTCTAAAACTACTGAAGGTAAAAGTCAAGAGAAGTATAGCTAAGAGCAATAAAGCGAGAAAATAAAAGATATGAGATCAGATAAAAGAGGTATGTCAAGATTTCGGTTCACCATGGCAGTTCATCGACTTGGTCATAAATAGTCTAGATAATCTACTGTGAGACGATTTTGGAACCTGTAACAAATGAACTTAATGAACGTAGTGAGTCTAATAAAATGAACCTGGTGTATGTATAATAGGAGCCCCGCTGATGCTAGATTTTGGGTGAGTAGGCGCCCTCATTTCAAAGTCTTGTCCCCATGGTACTTAAGCCAGTCACAGCGTGTGGGAATGTGGAGTTCTCGTGTTTGTATGTGACGTGTATGCTAATTGTGTCGGAGCTACCTCTGGTTGAGTCTTTGTTAGAGTTAATAGGGGTGTGATAGCTGTATTTGGGCCGTGCATAGTAATCGTTGGTGGAATTAGTGAGTAAAGGTGGTGTTAATGCGTGGAAATGTGAAAGTGTATGCTATAATAGAAGAGTGAAAATGTTGGTGTTGGCTTTAAGTTGATAATAACGGTAGCCATGTATGAGTTTATAAGCCCTACCATAATTACAACGATGATAGTTATGTAATTGTTTAGTTATAATATGAAACATAGCATATAGTAATGCGTATATGCCTTGTTTATTGGTTGAAATTTTTCCGCTGCGTGACAATCGATTTGTGTAAGTTGATTTGCTTATGATTAAATTTGGAACATGATAGATTAATTTGTTATGAAGAGTATGCATTTATATGATATATGAAAGAATGAATTAATGTTAATTATATGTTTCTAGTTGAAGTGAACACGAGTTCGGTAGTAATGTGGTAAAACGAGTTTAAGTGTAGTATGATGACGTGATTATGCTTATGAATGACTCGGTAGCAGGTAAACCGAGTTGGGTAATTTGTATAGCGTAATGTGACATACACCTTATTTGTTGAGACGATACGTTAGGCTTGAGTAATAATGGTAATGCGTGAACGAGCATGATAACTAGTGACGAATCCGAACTTCGTTTGGAATCGACACGCGATATTGTTTTTGCAGGAATCTTCAAGTTACTTCGTATTCCTGACCAAGTACTTAACTATACTTGACCGAGTGCGAGTTCTTACTAGACCGAGTAGACGTCACTCGATCTAGTTAGGAAGCTATGACGTCGGGATGTGGAAAAATTTCTGCAGATACTCGACGAAATAGCTCCTACTCGATCGAGTAGGGTGGTACTCGATCGCGTACCATTGGTCGGACTAAATCTTTCGGTTACTTGTCGTTAGGAGTACCTAGACCAAAACACAATTTATAACTTCACAGACAACTCTACAATTAGTAACGAGGCAAGTAAAGGTCGAATCCCAAGGGACGGGAATTGAGATGAGATTTCTATTGAAACTAGTGGTGTCTTAGGGGTGTCACAATTTAGGTTGATGTAGAAGGTCACTAAACTAAATAGCAATGAAAATAAACAAGCAAGATGAACTAAAAGGGTTGTAAACAATTGATAAAAAGCACTAGGGTATCATGGGGTCATAGGGGAATCATGGGAATTGATCATACAAACATGTTCTCAAATTATAAGCAAGCAATTATTGTTGTGATGGATTGAGTTGGGTTATATCTTACAATCCTAGGAAAGTTTGGGTCCCAGAGCCGAATCGATTAGATTGTACGACATCTACAAGTCGACTTAGTCTTCCCTACTCAACAACATGCATGGTTTAATGAGACTCGAGTTGGTTTATGTCTTACAAGTCTCATTGAAAAGATAGGTGATAGGTAAAAAATGCAAGGATTCATAGGCTCACATTTCATCAAACATAATATGTGCATGAGTTGAGATCAAAACAAGCAAGCAAATAAACCATGAAAGCATATTAATTTAAGCATGAATCATTCCCCATGTTGGTTTCCCCTAATTACCCATTAACCCTAGCTAGGTCACTACTCACTCATTATCATGTTATCATGCTAGCAAGGTTGTCAATCATACCAACAAAGTAAAACATGATGAATAAATGAAAGTAATTAACAATAATTAAAAAGGGATTAAGAGAATTATACCTACTAATGATTCCAATAACAAAGCAAAGAATAAATGAAGTACTTGATGCTTGATTGAGAGGTTGTCAATCTCCCAATAATAACCCAAATAATCTTCAATTACCCAAAATAAAGGATGAACAAAAGAGAGATTAAGGAAATAAAACTTATATTAAAACTTGTATTAAAACTTGATTAATTGTTGATTACAAAACTAAAGAGATATTTGATTGATATTAACTACTCTAAGAATTGAAAAGAAGAACATGCTCCTCTAATTAGACTAATGGGGTATTTATAGTGGAAATTAGGTGGATGCATTAGGGTTAACTAAGGGCTAAATTAGTAATTACACTTTTGAGATTTGAGCAGGGAAACGCCGGTATTTTTCGAAACATGGGCGTCTTTCATTGAAGCTTGAAGAAACAAAATCTTGCTGTCTTGGAATCCGTGCGTCTTAGGCACGGGACGGCCGGATTCAGCAGTGTCTGCCCGGGCATCTTCAAGGGAATCTGGGCGTCTTCTGGGCTTGCTGCCCGGCCGTCTTTGGGAGAAGACGGCCAGATTGTGGAGGTGGAGGACGGGCGTCTTCCAGTCAATCCGCACGGATTGCTGGACAGCTTCACTTCTTTCTTCTTTTCTTCCTTTCCTTCATAAAATCCTTGGGGATTTCCTCGGGGATGCAAGGATCCTTTCGTGCCATTGCCCATCTACTATAGTATGTACAAAGGCCTTCTAATCTTGTCTCTCCTTGATTCTTGGTCATTGAAATCAATCAATTTAGTCTCATTTTGCCATGAAAATGCAAGGTTTGCACTCCTTTCCTACCAAGGACACAAAACCTCAAAGAATATGCAAAACAAAGAACTAAAGACAATAAATGACCCAAATATGCACTAAAAAGCATGGGAACAAGGCTAATTCAGGGACTAAATATGCGCTAATTATGGTCACATCAACCATAGACACTCGATCGAGTAGGTTACTGTACAGTGATTCTTACGGGTTTCTTAAACCCCTATCCTTTCTAATCCCTCTCATTCTTTCTCCTTTATTCGAACCCTAGGCTCTAAAACTCCTCAAAATCTCTCATATTCTTGTGTTGGTAGTGGTTAATTTGGGGTTATTTTCTTTGTTTACTTTCGTTCCTTTACTTTACTACTTACTCAAGGTATGATTTCTTCCCTATTTACATGCTTTTATGCCTTTAAATTGTTGGGATGATTGTATAATCTGAAATTTCGATTCATATGATCAATTTGTTGCTTTTAATGATTGTAATATGATTCACATGCCTTCTTTCCTTGATTGTTGGTGATTAATTGCTGTAAAATAGACTAGAAATTGCCAAATTGAAACCGAAATTTCTAGGGTTTACAAAAATCAAAATCGATTCTGGTTGCTTTACATGGATTAGATGATGAAATTGAGTACTATACCTTGTTTATAACATGTTGAAGGATGAATTTTGATGATTTTCACCTTAAAAAGTTGCCTTAAAACTCCGTCTTAAAAGTGCTCCAAATGGAAATTCGTTATCTATATTTGAAATTTGGTGTTGTATATGACTGTTTAAGTAAAGGTGGAACTTTAATATAGTAGTGGTACTGTTAATTGATGAAGAATATGTCAAAATTGATACAGCTGTAGAGACCGTCTGACAAGTTTAATTGAGTTGTTTGTTTCTAATATTGAAGGTTGATGATGATATGTCCTAAATTACTTTTCCATGAGCTTGTTCAAATGCCTCACATGTTATTAAGCGTGTGTATAGAGTAACAATAGAATCATGCCAGGGTGTTAGAAGTGGTTGGGTACGTGTATTTTCCATGATAAACTTTTCCCAACTATTGTTATGAGTTGCTATAAACTGAAATTATATATATCGAAATTGGAACTTGTTGGTTAATGTGTGTACCTAGCTGAGTATTCAAAGTTTAATGGCATGAATTATGTGCTTCACATGTCGAACTTGTTGGTGAATTTGTGTACCTAGCTGAGCATGTAAAATCCAATTGCGTGAAATATATGCTTTACATGTTTATGTAAGTTTCTTAAGTCATACGCTGAAACAGATGTCGAGACCGAACGTAAGGACCCGTCACAGTAAACGGGGTAGGGTTACACAGCTTGAGATTGGGAAAGGGAGTGGACCCGTGGTACCCGCAGTTCCGGAGTACCCTTCGGTTGTGTTTGTCGATTTCAAACAGAGAGAGCGTTTTGTGGTTTTGAAAAAACGCAAAATGAGGCCGACGAGGTGTGTAGACACTACACTTTTGGAGGATTTGGGAATAGAGACGGATGTCCGTCATATATTCGATACTTTTGGTTTTACGGGGTTGTATAGGATGAGGAAACATTCCTACCCTTTTCTTACCTTGGAGTTTATGAGCTCCTTTAGTTATGACCCAGCTGCCCAAACCGTTGAGTTTAGGTTGATGAACACCAGTTTCCTGTTGACTATGGATCTTTTTGCGTCTCACCTTGGGTTGGCCAAGCCTCCCAAGAAATCTATCACTGATATTCCTGCTGAGTACGGTGTCTGCCGCCTAATGCCTTGTCTGACCGGTAAGCCGGCTCCCACCTCAAGTAACATGTTGATTAATGACGTTCAGCATGTTACCTTGAGGGTCTTTCTCCGTTCTCTTTCGAACCTCCTTTATGATAAACCGGATATCAGTAAACTGAACAATCATGAGGTGTTGCTTCTGATGTCTTACCTCAACCCGGAGCGGGCCAGGAAAGTGGTCTTTAATGCTCCTTCCATCGTCTGTGTTGGCCTTGCCTTGATGGGTACTGCCGCTTCCCGGTACTTGAGTTGTGGCGCTATCGCCACTCGGTTAGCTGAAAAGCTAACCTCCTTTGAGGCTTCTTCGGAGTATGTGCCTCTAGCTACCCCGGTGCCTACTATGGACCGTGACTACTATCTCGACCTGAAGTGGTTGAGAACTTTAGCTGATGGCAGCCTTGCTTGGAGGGTGTGGGGCATGAGTTGGATGAAGATTCCAGCTTCTGAGCACCTCTCACTGACGGAGCCATTAGAGCCGGCAGTTGTGGCTGTGGACTCCGATGAGGAGGAGGAGGAGGAGGATGTTGATAGACCTCGCCAGTTGCAGACCTACCTCATCGACGACACGATCCTCGAGGTGATGCCTGAGCCGAAGAAGGGCGAGAACACAGCGGTAGTGGAGGAGAGGCCCAGGTTGGGAAGGAGACCCCGTTGAGTGAGGGAGAGGACCGCGGAAACTAGGCCACGACCGGTAGCACCACAACAACAGCAACATCCTTTTTCGTGCTACCCTTACCTTGACACCCCGGAGACGCGATCTAGCTACTTGGCAGATAGAGTGTCATCTACTTTGACACTCAGGAATATGCACGAGATGGCGTACACTCAGGGGATAGGGACCGAGGGACCGCATCCGGATTGGTGGAGTGGAGTTGGGGCCTATAGTGGGGTTTTCCACTCCTACGGGGTGGATCAGTCGACGTGGGGGACGCCTCAGTCCTTTGCTTATGGTGGCTTGACCCCATGGTACGTGAGTCCGGGAGCTGGAGCAGGAGTTGATGCGGGCATTGGTTCATCGGGGGCGGGTACGTCGGGAGGAGATGGTGGAGGAGATGAGTTGATGGTTGAGCAGCAGCAGCAGGAGGAGTGATGCTCCTAGTTTCTATCTTTGTTTATGGTCGTTGGTATTAGATGTTGGTAGTGTTGTTAGATATTGGTAGTTTTTTTCGTCGAAACTTTGATCATGGACTTGTATTGTTGGCCATAAGGCCGGATTTGCTAGTTAACATTGTTGCAGGATTGATTTTGGGGGTCGGGAAGTCATCCCGACTTAAGTAATGTGACGGCTATGTATATAAATGTGTTGGTTTATGACAGGTTTTCCAAGCATTTTGGCTTGTAGGTACTCGACAGAGTACCCCGTTCTCGATCGAGTAGCTGCAGGAAAGAAAGAAATGAAGCATTCTGATCTCTGGGCTACTCGATCGAGTAGCTAAGACACTCGATCGAGTAGCGGGGCACTCGATCGAGTACCACTACATACTCGATCGAGTAGCACTGTTACAGGAACTTTTCCAAAATTAAAATTGTTCAATTGTTATATAATTACATGTATGATGTTTAACATGGTTAGTGATGCTTAGTAACACCTTAGAACCGCTAATTTCATATGTTAGATAGACGTTGCGCTTGGGTTTTATATGCATATTTGTCACAAGTAGTGAAGTGGTGATGGTTTCTTGTTGTTTTAAATATTACATCCGCCATATTACTATCTATTCATCGGAGTTACATATTTTCATACAATTGTGCATACGATATTAACATGCTTTATCGATTTTTAAGCTAGTTATTCCGGTGGTTTGTGTATGATTTCTAATTTAACGAGTATATGCTTAGTGAGTATTGTCCATAATAAATAATATGGTTCTAATTTATGTTACGATGCAAGTAATAGGTAATATGTGTGGTAATATTAGTGGTAAACTTCGGGGACGAAGTTCCTTTTTAGAGGAAGAGTAATGTCGCAAAATAAAAAGGCTGATTTTGAAATTTATGTTGTTGTTCGTTTATAATACTTTGTTGTTTAATTACAAAATTTTCTAGTACCTTGGTCACTTTGCTTGTATGAAGTTGTAATTGGTTACCTTAGTTTGTTGAGTAATTCATGCGTTGAAGTGAATATGATAGTATGTTTTAAAGGACGGTCATAAAGTGATAGATGTGGTGCCATGTGTCGTAATAGAATCGCGTTGTTGAGTAACATAGTGGTATTAGTTGTGCAGCATGAAGTCGATATGAGATATGTTTCGGGTGGATAGTTGTTACCAGTAAGGGGGGTAATCTCATATATGATGGGTGATCGTTGTTTGTGCTGGTTCGTATTGCGAGGTTGATGCTTTATATATGAGAGTTTGTAAGAGTGTTCACTCCAAGACGCCCGGGCAGAAACCACAAAATCCGCCCGTCCCGTGCTAAAGACTCCCGGATTCTCAGGCAGACCCATTTCGTCTTCTTCAAGCTTCCAGGAAGGATGCACATCTTTTTCTAGAGACCGGAGTCTTTTCAAAAAGACCGGCGTTTCCTCAACAAGGGACTTAATCTTCATTTAAGCCCTTAGTTAACCCTAATTCATCCACCTAATCCCCACTATAAATACCCCATTAGTCTAATTAGAAGAGCATGTTCTTCTTAGCAATCTTTAGTATAGTTAATATCAATCAAATCTCTCTTTAATCTTGTAATCAACAATTAATCAAGTTTTAATACAAGTTTTATTTCCTTAATCTCTCTCTTGTTCATACTTTGTTTTGGGTGATTGAAAAATATTTGGGTTATTATTGGGAGATTGACAACCTCTCAATCAAGCATCAAATACTTCTTTTATTCTTTGCTTTATTATTGGAATCATTAGTAGGTATAATTCTCTTAATCCCTCTTTAATTATTGTTAATCACTTTCATTTATTCATTATGTTTCACTTTGTTGGTATGTTTGACAACCTTGCTAGCATTTTCAACATGATAATGAGTGAGTAGTTACCTTAGCTAGGGTTAATGGGTAATTAGGGGAAACTAACATGGGGAATGATTCATGCTTAAATTAATATGCTTTCATAGTTTATTTGCTTGCTTGTTGTGATCTCAACTCATGCACATGTTATATTTGATGAAATATGAGCCTATGAATCCTTGCATTTTGTACCCATCACCTATCTTTTCAATGAGACTTGTAAGACATAAACCAACTCGAGTCTCATTAGACCATGCATGTTGTTGAGTAGGGAAGACTAAGTCGACTTGTAGGTGTTGTACAATCTAATCGATTCGGCTCCGGGACTCAAACTTTCCTAGGATTGTAAGATATAAACCAACTCGATCCATCACAACAATAATTGCTAGCTTATAACTTGAGAATATGTTTGTATGATCAGTTCCCATGAATCCCCTTTGACCCCATGACACCCTAGTGCCTTTTATCAATTGTTTACATCCCTTTTAATTCATCTTGCTTGTTTACTTTCATTGCTATTTAGTTTAGTGATCTTCTACATCAAACCCCAATTGTGACACCTCTTAAGACACCACTAGTTGCAATAGAAATCTCATCTCAATTCCCGTCCCTTGGGATTCGACCTTTACTTGCCTCTTTACTAATTGTAGAGTTGTTTGTGAAGTTATAAATTGTGTTTTGGTCTAGGTGCTCCTAACGACAAGTAACCGAAAGATTTAGTCCCGACCATCGGGCCAACACCCGTACTCTCGAAGTGCTAACACAAAACGACAAGGAAGGGTTCACCGAGTTCCTAACCCGTTGGAGGAGGGTGAGTACTCAATTGGTCAGTAAGCCGAGTTAATAAACTCTGGTGGAAATGTTTGTCAACAATCTCCGCACAGTTTATGCCAACCTACTGAGGTATCAGAATATCAAGACTTTTCAAGAGGGTGTCTTAGCCAAGACTACTGGCCGAGGTTACCAGGGATCCACCTCAACCGGATCTCGCCCTTACGGTCAGACGAACAAGATTGATGAGGTCAACCTCGTCGAACCATCTGCTAAGAAAACTGAGCGCCCTCAGAGAGTGTTCACCAACATAGGGTCGACTTATGCTAGTGCCCTTAAAAGGCTCATGGACCAGGGGAAGTTACAACCGATCGGACCCACCCCGGATCTGACTGATGCCAAGAAGTCCCGGTTTTGGATTCCCAAACCCCTACTGTCAGTATCATCGAGGGAAAGGGCATGATAACGAAAATTGCTTTAAGCTCAAGCACCTTATTCAAGACATGATTGAGAAGGGTGATTTGCCTTTACCCCCACCAACTAAGCCGAATAACAAGACGAATCCTCTGGGAATTCACGCCATCTCTGACGATGAGCCGACCCTAGACTGCTCTCACCTCATCCTGCCAGTTGACGATGAGGTGAATGCTTTGGAAAAGGATCCTTCAGACGGAGTGTTTATGTTTAGTGCTGCCACTATGCTCACTCTGTTTCAACAAGTTGAGGAGGCCATATCCAGCCTCTCTAAGAGGATCACCCGACTCAACGATGCCTACCGTCGACTCATCTTCAATCCCCCAATACCGCGCCCAAGGGAGAATTCCCAAAGTCTCCAAAACTACCCACCCCAGGATGGATTGGTCCCGCGACCATTCTGGCATAGACCCCACAAATATTACCCTCAAAATAAATACCCTCAAAATAACTACCCTCAAAATAACAACCCCCATAAAAATCACCCCCACAAGAACTACCCACCGAGGAATACCCCTCCAAGGTATCCTCGAGACTCCGAAATTAACGGCATATGGAGAGATGATATCGAGGATGTCTATGTCATCCTAGGGAAGGAGAAATGGGAGAAAGAAATCGGACATCTCACCCGGTCCGGACGTCCCTATCAGAATCCGAACAATCCCACGGTCATTCCACCAACGAATGACCAAATCGTCCCAGAGGTGGACACTCAACCAAAGGCCCCCGAAAACTCAATTCTGAAATAGCTCCAGAAAGCAAAAGCCGAAATCTCAATTTGGCAACTAATCGCAACGTCTTTTGAGCATCGACAGGCCTTCCTGCAGGCCTTTGGGGAAATTAATCGTGCCCTCCACCTCCTCCCCAGAAGAAATAATGGCGCACATGACGAGGGACGCCCCTGATCTGAATAACCCGGTCGTCTTCTCCGACGAGGACATCCCTCCGTTCGGAGCCAATCATAACTTGGCCTTGTATATCTGTTGGAGTAGTGTCCTCCACAATGAGTGCGTTTACATAATAAATCTCGTAAAAGGAATATCAGGGATTTATTTATTTATTCTCAGCTGGTCATCGTTAATCGGTAATGATTGGCTGACTAGAGTTTGACATTACTGTCGTGTGACGGCGGTGATCAGCTGATCCCTTTAGGTCACACCTATAGGATGACGCCAAAATAGTATAAATTAATTGTTTGTATGAGATACGAGATAATTAATTCTTTCTATTATTTGACTCTAAGTTAGTCACATAAATGTATTATTTGATGACGGGTTACGAACTCGGGACAAAGAGATTTATTATTTAATTATGAGATATTTAAATAATAAATGAATAGAATTTATTAATTAATTGTTAATTAATTAATTTTATACGATATGTGTATATGTTTTGAGGAAGAATCAATTAGCTATTATATTTTACAAGAGGTTATAAAATTAGCTAAATGGGTTAATATTGACACATTGTATGTTGATAAAATAGTCTTATGATTACTTAATGGTTAAGTAGTTATTGGTAGTTAATTTGTATTATTTAAGTGTTAAATAATTAAATTAATATTTAATTATGTAAGATAATTAAATATAAGACTTATAAGCATTTGTGGGGCAAATGACGAAAACCGAAATGGACCAAATACAGTCCAATTGTTCTGGGTTTTTAGAGGACTACATGTGTCCATGAAGTTGCAAATTCCACTTACTTTTGTTCCCCATAATAGGCTATAAATACCCATGTTATTCCACTAACTATGGGGTTGAAAAATTGATGGAAAAACTTGGTCTTTGTTGTTCTTCATTTGGCCGAATCCCTCCACTACCATAGACCATTTTTTTCCTTCTTATTTTTCTTCATCATCTTATATAAAACACATATATATACCTACTAATAATATTATCAAATTAATAATATTAATTAGTACATCAAATATACAAAAACAAGGTTACTACTACATTTACCTAGTTATTATTTTTAGTAGTATTTTGGGTTAATCTTAGGTGCCACCAAAGGAGATTACCTATTTTGGTAATTGGTGTTCTTGGAGGATCACACTTATTGCATTAGCACAAGAACAACATCAAGGAAGGAGTCCTTGAGTTGTGCCCATTTTGCCTTATAACAATGTAAGGAACTTTTGTCTTAAGATGGTTTAAAACCATCTTTTATACATTTTATTTGCATGCATGTAGATTTAGACCACATTATATTAATTTATAACTTTAATATCATAAGATGAGTATTAATTTGGTCTAAATAACTAACAAGTGGTATCAGAGCATTGTTAAATACATGCATGTTATCTTAAGACGATTTTAGTAATTTATGAGATAAATTAATAAAATTGATATTATGTTACTAAAATTCGTTTTATCACATAATATAGTCTTGCATGTAAATAATCTGGTCTTAGAATGATATGGGACAAAAATTTGATTTTTGTTAAATTTTTCCACTTTTTATAACTTAAATTAGCATAAAATTGAGTAAAAATGCATTAAAATTAATTAAGAGTTAATTAAATTGGGTTGCATGTTAATTTTATGCATATTTATTTATAAATAACCACATGCATGTTCTATTTATGAGAAAAATAGAAACTTTAAATTAATGTGATTAATTTAGGTTGTTTATTAATTTTTATTTGATAAAAATGGGTAAATAATGGTTATTTTGTAAATAAATAATGATTTAATTTTAGGGCTCGAAATTTCTGAATTTTTATCTCCTGGAAATTGTTCAAAAATGTATAAAATTTTATTTTAAGTCATTTCAATTTTTATGGTTTGATTTAGAATTAAATCGTAAAAATTATCGCTTTACCGATTAAATTGTGAAATCTTATTAAATAAATTTTAAAAACAAAATTTTTCACTTGCATGGCATTTTTGGTGTAAGACCAAAATTTTCATGGTTTTGAAATTTTTTTTTCCAAGAATTTTTATATTAAATGGAATTTTTGTATGATAATTGTGAATTATTATATCATTTTTTGTCACAATTGTATTTTAATTCCCATATAAATTCAAGATAATTGTTGAGAATAATTATTTTGATATTAGACCAGATTAGTACGATGAGTAAGTCTTAAAATTGTTTTAAGAATTGATTATGAATTTTTATTGGTAAAAATTCCGTCAAGGCAAGCTCAAATGATCGTTGTTGGTAAGTTAGACGATTTGGCATGTCATTTTCCATAATGCATTTTATTATTCATTTAGATGAATGGTTTTTAGAATTAAAATTATGTAATTTTTCCTAATATGGCCATAGGTAGAAGTTGGTATTTCCCGAAATGTAAGGGAATATCGACTTGTTTTGTAATTAATTGCGATTTCATATCGCCTAATTTGTAATTAATTAATAGTTTTTATTTTAATATTATTAAAAATTGTATAATAGGTTATTGTCATGTAATTTAATTATTAGTAATTAGATGAAGCATCTAAAGACGGAGTTTTCATGAAGACGGTGTTTTCGGAAAGGCGTTCCGAAATCCTATAGAAGGAGGCCTATTTATGAAGACTCAAGGGACCAAGGAGTTGGTTTTCGAAGTGTAATAATTTTAGTTAATTAGATTAACTAGGTGGCCATATTAGGACTTGTTTGTTTTAATTCTTTTATGCATTCATGCCAAATCGTCACTACATGTTTTCTTTTTGTTGTTATCAATTTAATCGTCTAGCATTCACTAATTTTGTTCACTTGAAAGTGATAGACAATTAAATTGATAAGATCTCTCACATTTGTTTAAAATTGAGATTAAGCCTTACCAAATAATATCACCTATGAATCCCTTCTTCATAAGAGGTAGGTTCGGATCACCGAGATACATTCTTTTTACGTTGGGTAACTAGGGTAATAAAAGTTATTACGCGTGAAAATTGGTTGGACTCAACGGGATAAATATGGGTTGAATCGGTCCACCGTGCCCATATTTATTCTGGGGCTAAAAGATAGATTTTAAGAAAATCCGTCAACCAAGAGTTCTAGTAGTAGAATCAGTCAAAGATATTGACTCACCAAATTTATATAAATATGGGTTGAATCGGTCCACCGTGCCCGTGTTTATATAAAATTGGATCTTGGAATCATTTATATAATTCAGTGGGAGATCATTATATAAATGGGAACTTGTTAAATAGTTTCACAAGTTAAATATTTCTAGACGATAAATGTTAATCTTTCCTTTATTTCCTTTGTAGTAATCACGATGACTTCTACTAGTGAAACCGCACAATAGCTAGAGATTCATGGCTACGTTCTTTTATGGACAAATATGTTTTAAAAGCCGACGGTAGTAATTTTAAATATTGGGAATAACAACTTCGATTAGCTGCCGCAGGTGATGGCAAATTACGTTACCTTGTCGATCCCTCTCTCCATTCACCTAGTACTAGGGCCACTGCCGATGTAAGGGAGGCTTTTTCAAATTATCAAAAGGAATCCGCTGCAATAAAAAATGTTTTGATTTTTTCAATGGATCCTGCTTTACAAAGGCAATGTGTCAAGTTTCGTGATGCACATGAAGTATTCTCGAGGCTTTCAACTATGTTTTCTCAAGCCTCGAGAATAATTCAGTATGACACCGCTATTCGTTTCTTTGAGGCTAACCTCAAAGATGGTCAACCTGTAAGTTCACACGTACTTAAAATGATCGAGTACGTGGAAACTTTAGAGGGGTTGGGATGCAAGATCCCCGACGAACTTGTGGTGGACCGAGTGCTCCACTCTCTCTCGCACGTCAAGGGATTTACCCAATTTAGGGTAAATTACAATATGACGAACATGAGAAAGAGTTTACATGAGCTCCATTCTCTGCTTGTGCAAGCAGAGAAGGACACGGGATTGAGTGGGAGTACAAGGAAAGATGTGCTTGCGATTAATGTGAAGTGGAAGAAGCAGTTTAAGAGGAATGCAGGTAAGAAGCCCGTTCAGGTGGAGGGCAAACGTAAAGCAATTGTGAATTGCTCTACCAAGCCAAAATCCATAAAGGGTAATCCTCTTAATGATACTTGTAATTATTGTAATAACAAGGGACATTGGAGACGTAATTGTACAAAGTACCTGGATGACATAAAAGCTGGCATTGTGAAGCCGACATGTAATTTCTCAACCGAATCTTTTATGATAGATATAAATTATGCTTCAAATACAATTTGGGTATTAGATACTGGTTATGGTTCTCACTAGTACAATCATTTGCAAGGCCTAAAAAGCATAAGAAAGCTAAACAAGGGTGATGTCGATCTCCGAATGGGAAACGGGTCTAAAGTAGCTGTCGTCTCTGTAAGAACTTATGTACTTAGTTTAGCTTCGGGGTTGGAGTTACATCTTAATAATTGTTATTTTGTACCAACGCTATCGAGAAATATAATATCCGTATCTGTGTTAGACACAGAAGGGTTTTCCTTTGTAATTAAAGACAAGTGTTGTACTTTTTTCCTTAATGGGATTGTATATAGTCAAGCTATTTCAATCAATGGTATTTATATTCTAGATACTAGCAACGATGTTTATCATTTAGATAATAAAAGACTCAAAACAGATGATCCCGATCAATCTTATTTATGGCATTGTCATTTAGGACACATTAACGAGAAGCGCATTAAAAGACTAGTGTCGACTGGTGTAATTAAACCTTTTGATTTCGAATCATTTGGTACATGCGAATCTTGTCTTCTTGGCAAGATGACTCGTTCACCTTTTCTAGGAAAAGGATCTCGAGCTAGTGAGTTATTGGGTTTAATACATACCGATGTTTGTGGCCCAATGACAATCCATTTGCTAGAGGTAATTATGACTATTTCATTACTTTTACCGATGACATGAGCAGATATAGGTATATCTACTTAATGAGGTATAAAAGTGAAGCTTTTGATAAGTTCAAAGAGTTTCAAAATGAAGTAGAAAACCAATTAAATAAGAAGATTAAAGCATTACGATCAGATCGTGGTGGGGAATATTTAAGCAATGACTTTAAAGATAACCTTATAAACTGCGGTATTGTATCTCAGTTAACTCCTCTTGGCACACCACAATTAAATGGTGTGGCTGAAAGGAGGAATCGAACTTTATAAGATATGGTTCGATCGATGATGAGTCAAACAGAGTTATCTAAGTCATTCTAGGGTTTTGCCATTTTATCTGCTGTACAGTCACTTAATAAAAGTTCCACTAAAGCAACTGACAAAACTCCATATGAGATATGGAAAGGGAAAGTCCCAAATATGCGATACATGAAAGTATGGGGTTGTGATGCTTATGTCAAGAGTAAGTCTGACGATAAGCTTGCACCTCGTTCTGAAAAGTGTATTTTTGTAAGCTACCCTAAGGAAACTTGTGGATATTACTTCTACAATAGTAACGAGAACAAAGTGTTTGTGGCTTGTGAAGCTGTCTTTCTAGAAAAAGAATTTATTTCTAGAAGACAGAGTGGGAGAAAATTTGAACTTGACAAAGTTCAAGAGCCACAAACTGATATGACAATACAGGAAGATGTTCCTTCTACGTCTGAATCAGTTATTGTTCATTCTGAACCTAGGAGGTCAGAAAGGGTTAGTCGCCAGCCTGATAGATACCTTGGTATTATCGAGGAAGATGGTGACTATGAGGTTTTACTTTTAGAAAGTGATGAACCCAAGACCTATAAAGCAGCAATTATGAGTTCTGACTCTAAGCTATGGCTCGAAGCCATGCAATCCGAAATGGATTCCATGTATGATAATCAGGTATGGGACCTGGTTGACTTACCTAAAGATGTTCGACCTCTTCAGTGTAAGTGGATATTCAAGATTAAAATCGACATGGATGGACATAAAGATGTCTACAAAGCTAGATTGGTTGCAAAAGGTTTCACTCAGGTTCATGGTTTACACTATGATGAAACTTTTGCACCAGTTGCTATGCTTAGATCTGTTCGGATAATGTTAGCGATTGCTGCATTTCATGATTATGAGATATGGCAAATGGATGTCAAAACCGCTTTCCTGAACGAGTTTCTGGAAGAGGAAGTGTTCATGACACAACCTGAGGGTTTTGTGGATCCTAAAAATCCTAACAAAGTATGCAAACTTAAGAGATCCAATTATGGTCTTAAGCAAGCGTCAAGGAGTTGGAATCATTGTTTTGATCATGTTATTTAACAGAATGGTTTTATTCGAAGTGTTGAGAACCATGTTTATACATGAAGTTTAGTGGGAGTAAAGTTGTTTTCTTACTTCTTTATGTGGACGACATATTACTCATTGGGAATGATGTTGATATGCTTGCTTCTGTTAAGAAGTGGTTGGGAAATCACTTCCAAATGAAAGATTTGGGAGAATCTCAGCGCATCTTGGGTATCTGGATCTATAGGGATAGATCCAAAAGGATATTAGCATTGAGTCAAGAAGCCTATATCGTTAAGATTCTTGACCGATTCAATATGAAAAACTCCAAGAGAGGTTTTCTACCTATGGGCAAAGGGATCACTTTGAGTAAGTCACGTGTCCTCGAGCCTAAGGATATTGAACGCATGAAATCGATTCCCTATGCTTCCGCTGTTGGATCGATCATGTATGCTATGATGTGTTCTCTTCCTGATGTCTCGTATGCTTTGAGTATGACGAGTCATTTTCAGAAAACTCCAGGTGAAAGTCACTGGATAGCCGTCAAGAATATTCTGAAGTACTTGAGAAGGACTAAAGATTCATTCTTAGTGTTTGGAGGAGAATCTGAATTACGTATAAGAGGTTATACGGATGCCGGTTTCAAACCGATAGGGATGATTTGAAATCCCAGTGGGTTTTGTTTTTTTGTTGAACGGAGGGGCGGTTTGTTTGGAGAAGTTTCAAAGAGTCTGTGATCACGATTCGACAACGGAAGTGAGTACATTGCGCCCTCGAAGCCGCAAAGGAAGCTGTTTGGAATAGGCAATTTTTAGAGGGACTGAAAGTAGTTCCGACCGCCGAGGATCCTATCACTTTGTATTGTGATAACAGTGGGGCTATTTTTCAAGCAAAAGAGCCCAATTCTAGTAACAAGTCTAGACATTTACTTAGGAAATTTCATGTAATTAGAGATTTAATCGAAAGGAAAGAAATTACAGTTTGTAAGGTTGGGAACCTGACAAAATCGCTGATCCTTTAACCAAGCCATTGTCTCAAGCTAAACATGATAGTCATGTAGTTTCGATGGGGTTGAGGTGAATGCCAGAACTGTTGTAAATTATATGATATGTAATAATCAAAATATTGTATTTATTATTTCATATATGATAAGTTGCATTTATCGTTATATTCAGTTTTATGTCTGAATTTATATACTTTGTTTTCTCTAAATAGGTTGTAAAGACAACGTCGAACCCTATAAAGTGAACTGGATTAACATTGTATTTTGTCCCTAGTTACTTAATGAGGTGACGTCTCGGAGTGACTAGATTGTAAGGCGATAGATGACAGGTTCGACTGTCATATGGTCATAGTGATGACTGGTCGATTACATAGGCATATTGTGAGACAATTTGTCGGACAGTGACCGTTTATAGAGTCCTTTTGTTGCTAGGTCGTGGCGAGGACTTCTATTTATTCCTTCGAGTCAATTCTTTAGACTGGTGACTATTTGTCTGAGTTGGTACGGTTTTCCGGTGGCTTTGGTTTTTGTTCTAGGTCGCACCGTAAAAGGAGGCCGATGAGCATTTACTGGGTCATTGTGATCTGTATCGAATGAAGAAAATAGGTAAACAGGATTGTCCTTTTAAGTCATATTTTATCTCAAGGCCACTCGATGAGAGATGACTGTGAATGCGTGGCCACGCTCGGATGAGATCTATAGTAGATTATCCGGTCAGACAGTCATTCTCCTGATCGAGGAAACCACTTTAAGATATGATCACGTGCAAGAACGACCTGAAAGACATCTTGCATTGGGTGGGAGATATTATTGGACAAGAGAATTGGTAACGCACACTTGTGTCAGACAAGTGGGAGATTGTTGGAGTAGTGTCCTCCACAATGAGTGCGTTTACATAATAAATCTCGTAAAAGGAATATCAGAGATTTATTTATTTATTGTCAGCTGGTCATCGTTAATCGGTAATGATTGGCTGACTAGAGTTTGACATTACTGTCGTGTAACGGCGGTGATCAGCTGATCCCTTTAGGTCACACCTATAGGATGACGCCCAAATAGTATAAATTAATTGTTTGTATGAGATACGAGATAATTAATTCCTTGCATGATTTGACTCTTAGTTAGTCACATAAATGTATTATTTGATGACGGGTTACAAACTCGGGACAAAGAGATTTATTATTTAATTATGAGATATTTAAATAATAAATGATTAGAATTTATTAATTAATTGTTAATTAATTAATTTTATACGATATGTGTATATGTTTTGAGGAAGAATCAATTAGCTATTATATTTTACAAGAGGTTGTAAAATTAGCTAAATGGGTTAATATTGACACATTGTATGTTGATAAAATACTCTTATGATTACTTAATGGTTAAGTAGTTATTGGTAGTTACTTTGTATTATTTAAGTGTTAAATAATTAAATTAATATTTAATTATGTAAGATAATTAAATATAAGACTTATAAGCATTTGTGGGGCAAATGACGAAAACCGAAATGGACCAAATACAGTCCAATTGTTCTGGGTTTTTTACAGGACTACATATGTCCATGAAGTGGCAAATTCCACATACTTTTGTTCCCCATAATAGGCTATAAATACCCATGTTATTCCACTAACTATGGGGTTGAAAAATTGATGGAAAAACTTGGTCTTTGTTGTTCTTCATTTGGCCGAATCCCTCCACTACCATAGACCATTTTTTTCCTTCTTATTTTTCTTCATCATCTTATATAAAACACATATATATACCTACTAATAATATTATCAAAGTAATAATATTAATTAGTACATCAAATATACAAAAACAAGGTTACTACTACATTTACCTAGTTATTATTTTTAGTAGTATTTTGGGTTAATCTTGGGTGACACCAAAGGAGATTACCTATTTTGGTAATTCGTGTTGTTGGAGGATCATCCTTATTGCATTAGCACAAGAACAACATCAAGGAAGGAGTCCTTGAGTTGTGCCCATTTTGCCTTATAACAATGTAAGGAACTTTTGTCTTAAGATGGTTTAAAACCATCTTTTATACATTTTATTTACATGCATGTAGATTTAGACGACATTATATTAATTTGTAACTTTAATATCATAAGATGAGTATTAATTTGGTCTAAATAACTAACAATATCACCGTACAGTGTCTCCAGAAAATATACCCATGGTCCTCGTGGATGACGGTTCCGCCGTGAATGTCATTCCTCTCAAAACTGCCCGCAGGCTGGGTATCAAGGAATCTGATTTGATCCCAACGAATCAAGGAGTACGCGCCTACGACGGCACTCGGCGCAAGGTCGCCGGACTTATCACTTTGACCGTCGCAACCGGAGCACTGGAAAGACAAACCAGATTTCAAGTGGTCGACATCGACACCTCCTTCAACATGCTCCTGGGACGTCCCTGGATTCACACCGTCAAGGCGGTCACCTCAACTCTCCACCAGAAGATCAGGGTCCCCTTCAACGGAAAAACGGTCACGATTCCCGCTTCCCCAGTCAAAGCAGTTATGAGAAAGGGGATGGCCTCCCAAGCCATTGAGGAGGACGACAATGAAATGTGGGGTTTCCAAGCCGTGAACGCCATAACTGATGAATTGACGCCCTCTGATTGCGACCCGTTCACCAACCTCACGGTCAACCGTATTATGATGCGTCAGGATTATTTCCCGGGTTTGCCGCTCAATCCACTGAAGGACCCGTTGCCTCCCTTGAAACAGGCTAAGGTCCCCAACATTCCCTTTGGGTTGGGATACGAACCCACCGACGAAGATATCCGGGAGAAGAACCTCCTAATCCGAAAACGCAAGAAGCACGGAGTTATCCTCCGTCCCTACCATCTAACTCCTAACGGATACTTTGTCCCCGAGGGAGAGTCTGAGCTCTACCATGGCTTTCCGGAGCCAATCTATGACTCTGTGGTAAAGGCTAGGTACCCGGGAGTGGAAGTCTTCTAGGACTGCTACTTTATCCCCGACAACATCGAAGCTGCATCAACTGAATCCAAGCCGTCACCATGCCTTGACGGACAAGCTGTCACACTCCTCTTTGGGGAAGATAACGTCAAACACCTCGACTATGAGGACATCATCAACATCGCCCTGAGGGACAATCAATTCGATCCAACCGCCTTGATCTCCGATACTGACCCGGAGAAAGCTACCCAAGGATGGAGGAAGACTGTCAAGTAGACCGATCGCCAAGGCCGCATTCTCAAGATAACAACTGGAGAAGGCCCTTTGTTCAAGGAGGGAAGTGAAGAAGGATCTTAGTCTGAGTCTGAGTCGGAGTCGTAGTCAGAGTCTGTCGTAGCTCCTAACGCTCCTGATGTCCCAGTCAAGGTCCATTTCCCACTGTTTTATCACAAAGTCGTGGCTGATTCAGAGGCTGAGTCTACTAGGGTCACCCCCATTCCCTTGAATGGTGACAACCTGAAGCCTGTTCAAGGGGCCACTTCCTCTGTTGTGTCGCCTCTGACTGACCACGAGTTGTCTATTCTTTCCGAGGTTTTCGCTCATGTCAACTTAATGAACGCTAAGTTTGCTTATGACTCGTCTCATTTTAACTGCAATGCAATTCTGAATGACTATGAGGAATTTGACTTGAGTGACTACCCACCTCACATAGCCAAAGAACTTGACAAACGGGAAACCAAAACCCCCATAATTGAAGAAACCGAACCTATTAACGTAGGAACCGACAATACACCTCAAGAGCTTAGGATAGGGACAACCCTGGACCCCTCGGAAAGACAGCAGTTCATTGACCTCCTCCACGAATACAAGGATGTGTTCGTCTGGTCTTACAGAGATATGCCTGGGATTGACAGAGAAATTGTAGAGCACCGGATACCCATTAAACCCGGGGCTAAACCTGTAAAACAGAAGCTATGCCGGATGCGTCCTGAATGGGCCTTAAAAATCAAAGAAGAGGTGGACAAATAGTTCAAGGCTGGGTTCATCAAAGTGTCTGAATACTCTGACTGGGTGGCCAACATTGTGCCGGTACCAAAGAAAGACGGAAGAATTCGGGTTTGCGTCGACTTCAGGGATCTGAATAAGGCGAGTCCAAAAGACGACTTCCCTTTGCCACATGTTGACATTCTGTTAGACAACACCGCCGAACATGCTCTCCTATCATTAATGGACGGGTATGCTGGGTACAACCAAATTAAAATGGCTGAGGAAGACATGCACAAGACTGCGTTCACAACACAGTGGGGTACATATTGCTAAACGGTTATGCCTTTCGGTCTCATCAACGCCGGGGCAACCTATCAAAGAACCGCTACTACTCTCCTACATGACATGATGCACAAGGAGGTAGAGGTATATGTCGATGACATGATTGTCAAATCAAAAGAGCGGGACGGCCACATCAGTGCTCTCCGGAAATTCTTCGCTCGTCTGCGGAAATACAAAATGAGACTAAATCCTCAGAAGTGTGCATTCGGGGTCACCTCCGGAAAACTCTTGGGACATGTCGTCAGCAAAAGAGGCATTGAGATTGATCCAACCAAAATCAAAGCCCTTCAACAAATGCCTCGGCCTAGGAACGAGAAGGAGATTCGGGGATTTCTCGGTCAGGTCCAATACATCAACCGGTTCATTTCCAAGCTCACTATAATTTGTGAACCAATATTCAAGAAGCTTCGCGCCTCCGATCACACCGATTAGGACGACGACTGTCAGAAGCCCTTCGACAGGATAAAGGAAATACTATCCAAACCTCTTGTCCTCATGCCACCTCAACCAGGGATTCCTCTATCCTTATACCTGACTGTTACCAACATAGCCATGGGAGCAATGCAAGCACAAACAGTTGGCAACGAAGAGCGAGCCATCTACTACATCAGCAAAAAGTTCATTGAATACAAGACGAGGTATACCCAACTGGAAAAGACATGCCTTTTCCTAGTATGGTCAACAAAGAAGTTGCGGCATTACATGCTCAGCTATACGGTCCATATCTACTGCAAGATGGACCCGGTTAAATACATCTTCGAAAAACCCGTACTAAACGGAAGGCTGTCTAGATGGACACTCATGCTGTCCGAGTTTGATCTCAAGTTTGTACCCCTCAAGGTTATCAAGGAAAGAGCAGTCGCCGATTTCCTACCAGAAAATCCCGTCAACGAGGATCCTACGGCCGACACATGGTCACTTCCTGACGAAGACATCCTTTGTGCCGACTCCGACACATGGGACCTATACTTTGATGGTGCGTCTAATCTGAGAGGCTTCGGGGTAGGAATCCTTTTATTTTCACAAGAGGGAGAACATGTTCCAATCTCGGTCAAGCTAGACTTCGCCGTCACCAACAATGCCGCTGAATATGAAGCACGTCTCATCGGCCTACAAGCAGCCATCACACTTGGCATCAAGAGACTGAGGGTCCACGGCGATTCCTCACTCATCATCAATCAGGTATGCGGATCATGGAAAATCCGATCTGACAGCTTAGCTCCCTACCGAGTAAAGATCAATCAAGAGGCCGAGTTCTTCGACCAAGTCGACTACTTCCACTTGCCACGAGAGGAAAATCAATTTGTTGATGCCCTGGCAAAACTCGCCGCGCTCGTCAACATACCTGACAACATTACATAAATGCCCCTATGTGTCGAGAGAAGGAGTGAGTCAGCTCACATATGTGCCATTATCAACGACGAGGAAAGCCATGATGAACCTTGGTACCAAGCCATCGTCAATTACAAAACCAAAAACGAATTCCCTCCCAACTCTGATCAAAGAGGACAAAGAGCCCTCCGTTTACTTGCATCACAATTCGTGATAAAACAAAACCAACTCTACAAAAGAACACCCCGAGGAATTATTTTCCTTTGCATTGACCATCACAAAGCCAAAAAAGTCATGAGAGAGGTTCACGACGGAGAATGTGGCCCTCACATGAGTGCAATGATGCTTACACGGAAAATCATGCGGCTAGGTTACTCCACGGAAAATCTTCGCCAACATACAACACATACCACCATCCCTTTTATACACCATGACATCACCCAAGCCATTCTCGACCTGGGGCATCGACATCATCGGGAAAGTCAACCTGATAGGCACCAAGGGGCATTGCTTCGTCCTCGTCGCCATCGACTTAATTACCAAATGGGTAGAAGCATAGTCATATGCAGTCTTGGCCGCCAAACAAGTGGCCAAGTTCATTCAAAACAACATCATCTGCCGATATGGGGTACCCCATGAAATCATCAGCGACCAAGTCTCTCATTTTCGGGCGGAAACTCAAGCTTTGCTGGACAAGTACAAGATCAAGCGACATCGATCATCCCCCTACCGTCCCCAAAACAACGGAGCGGTGGAGGCAGCGAACAAAACTCTTGTCACCATTATCAAGAAAATGCAAGACAACTACCGCGATTGGCCGAGCAAACTCACATTCGCACTCTGGGATACCGAACCTCCATTCGAACACCGACAGGCGCCACACCCTTCTACCTAGCATACGGTATGGAGGCGGTTCAACTGGTAGAGTTAGAGGTCCCCTCTCTACGCATCCTACTGGAGAGTCAAGTCCCTGAGGCGGAATGGACCCGTCGAAGGTACGAGCAACTCACTCTTCTAGATGAACGACGACTCAACGCCTTGCACAACGTCCAGCTATACCAACGACGTATACAACGGGCATTCAACAAGAAGGTTAAACCCAGAAACATCCTGGAGGGCGACTTGGTCCTCAAGTCAGTTCGAGCACCATTACCCGTCGATCCGAGGGGAAAATTCATACCCAACTTGGCCGGGCCTTACTTGGTCAATAAAATACTTTCGGGCGGCGCAGTGAGACTGAGTGACCTAGATGGGGAAGTCTTTACAAACCCAACCAACCTAGACCAACTCAAGAAATACTACCCTTGAACCATAACAACCAACGACCTAGCCTAGTTTTACAACTAGCAACGACCTCAACCCTTTTCAAGTCAAGTTCCTCAACGCGTTCTGATTTGAAATTGCATGTTTTATCGAGTCTAAGCTATGGCACCTTGCCCGTTTCAAATGTCCTTTGATCCGTCAAAGGCAACGTCCATTTGCACTAAAACAAAACAACCCCTGAACTACAAGCATGGTTTGATTTCACCTCTTCAGGTGGATACGTAGGCAGTCCCTCTTATGCTTGAGGGATACAACCATAAAACCCAATTCAAATTCACAAAACATTTCGAACTACGATCATGGTTTGATTTCACCTCTCCAGGTGGATACGTAGGCAATCCTTTCTTACACAAGAAGGATACACCATTCCCACAATAAAAAAACAACCAACCCCATCAAAAAGAGAAAAGGGAAAACCACTCCTTTTCCCACAAAAATACAAAAATGAGCCTTTCTCCCTTTCCAAAAAATACCACTTTCCCAAGTGCAATTGTTTAAGGCGATTCAAATTGAATTGCCTTCAACAAACGGATGGAAGAAACAAGCGTTCACAATTTTTGACACGAGCAATCCTCTTATTTAATTAATAATGGGAGGGATTACAGTTGCAACAAATAAAGCTCGACGAGTCTACAACTTGTCAAAAATAAGGTGTCAACTAACACACCTCACATAATAAAACTAGCACAAAAAAACACAAAACATAGCTAGTACAACGTAATAAAAACTCACGACAATAATACAACATAATAATAAAGTGGGTAATAGAGGTCTTCACTCTTCCATTCTACCCTTGCCTTTTCCCTCAGGGTACATCTTCCCCTTGTTCTTCTTGTTGGCCCGCCTAGCATGGATTTCCTCCTCAGAACCGATCCTCAACGGATCTAAGACGGCGACGGTCTCCGGTCTAGCAAAAGACCCCATATTCGACCCAAGACGAGCCAAGGCACGGCCCACCATTTTCTTGGGGCCGGAACTTCTCCTCTTCGGTGGTCTCATCACATCGAGAGTAGCTCTATCAACATACTCCTCAAAGAAAGCACGGTTGGCCTTGCCAACCTCTCGATACTTCAAATCGACAACCTCGTCCTTACGAAATTTGGATCTCTCTTCCGAGGACGGAGCTCGTGACCACTTGACATAAGCAGGAGTCACCCATGTCGTGGCAGCGGGGTTTGGCACCTCCCAAAGCGGCCGAGTGGCCCACCATCTTTTGAAGAACTCCACAAGCTCGGAGTTCCGGAAAACATTCTCTTGACAAGAGTATCTTGAGCGGGCACCTTTTGATGACGCCCCATTTGCCTCATTAGTCTTTCGGGATAAATGAAGGAAACAACTTTCAAACACACCACCATCAAAGAACGAGGACTAGCACCCGAAGCGGGCAACCCCGTGAAGGACCTCAAGTGCCACCACGACACCACCCAACGGATATGAGGACCACCCTCCTCCGCCAATCTTGCGGCCCAATAGGCCTCGGTAGAAGCAAAACTATCCGGGTATAACTTCTTCCACGTGGTAAGGTGACGGAAGGAGTAAGAAGAAGGATTAACCGGAGGCACTACATACCTTAGCCTCTCCAATAGCCACACTTGAAGGATCCTCGGGGATCCGAAAGAGGGAGCTTCTCCACAAGAGCCTTCCTTGTCCAAGGCTTGGATAATCTCTCCAACCACCAACCATGATGGATCTCTACCATGCTCCATTTGCTCAATCACATGGATAAGGGTCATGCTACCATGGCATCTTGTCCCCTCCTTCTTCAAGACATCAACAAAGTGGTATACATGGACGAGGCAAAATGCAAGAGCCCTTCTCCTAGCCACCTCCGAGACATTAACATCTAATCGGTTTGAAAAGATGTTGATAAGAGCCAACATATCCACACCATGTGGGGCAAGAAGAAAGTTGATTTGGCTTGTTAATAAGCCCAACATGGAACGGAATTTCTCCTTGTAGCACAACCGAGTCGGAGGAAACACCGGAACACAACCCGGCCACCCACCAATGGCTCCAACTTCTTCGGCAAGAGGACAAATTTCGCCTTTCGGGAACACGAAAACATGATGTTTCGAATCCCAAAACCGAGAACATGCTTCGAGAAATGAAGGTTGCACCTTGACTTGACGAAGCACCAACAATTGACCAACTCCCATGCAAGCCAGTTGATACTTTTCGGGAGGCGACAAATCCCGGCACCATTGTCGCAATGCGTTCTCAAAAGCATCCATGAAATATTTTTGTGGAAGAAGAAGAGGTTTTGTAGAGATTTTTTTGTGTTTTGGATGATGAAACAATGAAGCGCAAACGTCCCCATTTATATAAAATTAATCAGCGCATTTTTCAGAAAAAGTGGAGAGCTGGCTTCCATCGCCAGGTTGCTCGCGCCTCTTTAGGCCTTCCCCAGGATTCCCGCTGTTGACTTGTCTCTTTCAACTTGTGCTTTCTCCTGACACCTCAAACCTCCCGCCAAGAAGATCGCGCCTCTTCGGGATGATTCAGGACATTTTTGTGTTTTCTCTCACTCACATTTCCTTGTTTTCGCGTTTTACGAAATCTGACACGGTTTCCATGACGCAACTTTAAACATACTGAGTTTTTCTTTCTTTTTTTTTTAAGGGGGGAAGGGCTAGTCGCCCCGATCCGCGATGGATCGTTTCCACGTCAGTCAAAATTCCGAAATTTTTTCGCTTTTTCGCGTTTTAAAATCAAAATCGAAAATTGGTAACACGACATCAATTTTCCTCAAAAATTCAAGCACTCACAAATTCGAGTCTTAACCTCAAAAAATCAAAAATCAACTGTACGCGCAAAAATCCTTTTTAAAAATTCTTTCCTGACGGTTTGAGTTTGAATTTTTCGAGTCAAGTTCAATAATTTCGATGCAATTTAATTCACGACACGAGTTGATTGCTCAAATTTTCAAATAAATTCCTTTTGAATTCCGAACGTGACGATTTGTCACGGAATTTTCAAAATTCATTTCAAATTTCAATTTTAACTTCAAGACATCTTGGTTAATTTTGGTTTTCAATCAAATGCTACTACTTGTTTACGTTTATGCGTATGTGCTATCTGTTGCTTATTTTCTACACTAACGATGCAGGAACTGGTGCAAACATCAAAAGGAGAATCGACCGCCGACAGCGCTCCTCCGAAACACAACACAAAAAGCTAAAAATCAGAAAATGAACCACAATCTAAAAACACATATATACAAACCGCCTCACGCAAAATGTAAATATGTACAGACAAGAGTCCAAGACACGGACAAACTACAACAACTACTCGACATCTCCCATCGGACCAGTCCTGGTCTCACTAGGAGTCGCCGCCAACGCAGACACCACCACCTGCTCAGACTCCCTCTCCGGAGAACTCTCCAGCGTCTCCTGCTCCATCACGACGCAAAGCTCCTCCGCCGCAGCCAACTGGGCCCTAAGAGAAGCAATCTCCGCGTCTCGGCTCCGTAGCTCGTCCTCACGACGCCTCAAATCCTGGTCCCGACGAGTGATCCTCAACCCCTGGGCCTCGATCATTGACCTAGCTGCCTCCAACTCAGCACGGACCCGAGCAAGCTCCGCCGGATCCGCAGCGCCCTACAAAACACAATAACAGATCCTCAAGATCCCAAAACGGGAAATACAACGCCAAATACACAAAAATAGCACACAAAACGTACTTGAGAGAGCCGAGCCTCCCTCGTAGCCAGGTCACCAGCAAGCGCCCTCCAGCGGTTAGCCATCCGCCACAAGTCCTGGTGACTAACAATCGTCACCTGCAAAACAAAAATGTCCTTCAATACAATGTAAGGCAAAGTATAATTGGAGAAAGTGTTCAAGTCAGGAACTCACCCTCAGAACAATCAACCTCCACTCCATGCCAGCATCGGTCACCTCGGCCGCCGCGGGCTCCGGTAAGCGCAACTGTAGCTCCTCGCCACCCGGCCCCTGTAAAATGGTCTCCGTCGGGGAAGCTGAGGGCTGAGTCCTCATCAGTGGGTCGACTCCCTACCATTTGGATCCACATCAAAGATTTTAAACCCTCCTATCAAGAAAGGCAATGAAAACAAAAGAAAAGAGGAAAACATACCTCGGTCGGGTACCAAGCAAGCCTCGACAACCGAAAGGTGTCGTAGTCGACGTCCCGCAGCAACAGCTCCTCACCTCCCTGACCGTGAAGGTGCTCCTCAACCTCATCAGGGGTCGACTCCTGGAACAACACCCTAGGCGGGTCAACCGGCACGACGTAAGTCTCGGTGAAGCACTGGCGAACAAAACGCTCGCCCAGGTACCAAACCGGCTCAATAGCCGTCTCCAAGTACAAGCGCAGGGAGCTGCGAGGCCGCAAACGCTCCCTGATGGCAGCCGGTACACCCGTGTAGCGCTCCCAAGGCCGCCCAAGAAACTGCGTTCAAAACAAAGCTATTCAGCTAACTCGGGGCTTCATAAGCTACCTAGACACCCAATCTCTATCTATCTCTATAAAGGAGAAGGGGGAAGAGAACAAGATCTTACATCAGCAACCCGAACCTTGTTCACGCGACGCCTGCATTCCTCGTAAGTCGACTTAATCGACTTCTTCCTAGCCACCGTCCAACCCCTCACAGCAGGGTAAGCCCAGGGAACGCCGTCTGTAGTCCCCAGACGCAGAGGGGTGAAGTAAGCATACAACCAAGCCTGTAATCAAACACAGCAAACACAAATCACCCAATTTCCCAAAAATTGCCAAAATCAAAATCAAAATCAAAAAAACTCGTACCTCAAAAATGAGGCCGGGACCAACCAAAGCAGGAGCACTACCCGCTCCCACTCTCAACGGACGCACTGCCGCGTGCAAGTACCGGGTGAAACTCGCCAAAGCCAGCGTAACCCAGTCAAACTGACCCAAAGTGTCAAGGTTAGTAAGGAGAGGAAGCACCTTGGTCGACAAGCGCTCACCCTTATTGCCAAAGTACGTGGCACCCAAGAAGTACCACAAACACAGCCGCGCCTCTGTCGTGTCGGCCTCAACCTCCGCCTCCTGGCTCGCCAACGGCACTGGAGCAACATCTGCCACCCTCCCAGTGAAGTGGTCCTTCACGTACGAGCTCGCGATCAAGTACGGAGTGATGTCGGACGGCTCCGGCAAAGCAGTACCGATCAAAGCAGTGACCGCAGGAGAGAACACTCTCTCCGGCGTCCCGGTAAACTCAATGGGCAACTCGCCACAGGGAAGGCCGGATACCATGGCAAAGTCCTCTAAGGTCACGCCAACTTCCCCAAACTCCATGTGGAACGACGACGTCGTATCCCAGTACCGATCCAACATAGCGCGGATCAAACACAGGTTCGCCCTAATCGAAGACATGTGAATGTCCCGCCAAGCGCCCACCAACGGCCCAAAAGCCGACCTCTCGATCAACACCCTCGTCCCGGCCTGGAGAACGTCGTAGAAACCCTAGCAGGTGGAAAAGCCCAAGAAAGTTCTCATGGTGCCAATCTCCTGAAATAAAAAACAGACAACGTCAGAATGCCTATTTAGGCCCGACACTTCAAAAGTGACAAAATTCAATCGGGGAACACGACTCACCAAGCCCTCGTGAGCACGGAAAGAAAGGTATTGGTCAAGTCAAAGCAACAACTGGCTGCCGTCAAAACCCTCAGCGCGCCCGTAAAAGCAACCCTCGCGGGGCCGTAACTCGCCTTGCTCTCCTCCTCGGTGACGTCCTCCACAACCACGGCAGGCGAGCTAACCGGAGTGCTAACCGGCCCTACCTCGAACAACTCCTTTAGAGTCGCAGCAACGGACCCGGTCTGTCCCGAACACTCTCCTAAAAACAAAAAACGTCAGCCGAAATTCCGGCGGCATGAAATGGATAAACCCAAAATACCTGCGATACAAAACAAGGGCAATCCCGCCCAAAATCCAACCAAAAAAATTCACAACAAACAAACAAAAACGACTCGCCCATCTTTTCAATTAAAAGACGAGTCAAAACCAAAAAAAAACGGCACTTCAAGACCCCTACAGGGTCCGCCTACAAACCAAAATACAGTCTCGGCGCAATGGGGTATTTTTTCTAAGGCTCAAAAAGGCAATTTATACGTTAATTTGAGCCCAAACCGGTCAAACTTTCAAAACGACAGCAAAAAGGCAAACGTGATTTTATCACGCCTCAAGGTGACCTAAATTACCAATAAGTTCCATTTCAAGGCAAACTGACTCAATTCGAGCCCAAACAGGCGCTTATTTTATCAGACGTAAGACCGTCGCAAAAGGCAAAAATCCAATTTTTCCCACAAATATCCAACGAAGGTCCTTAAATGGCAAATACGGGTTTTCCCAACTACAATGCAACCTAGTGGGATCCACTACCCAAGCAAATAATCTTGGCATTGTGAAATGAGACGATTTCTCGCCTCACTCACGTTTTTCGAGCATAAGGAGCGGGAACGGGGACTAAAATGCAAACTAAAAGCACCCCTATACTCCTAAACAGGTTTCTAACCTAATGCAAACATTAATTTCACTCGAAATGGGCTCAATTAAAAACGCCCAATTCGATTTTCTAGGGTAAAATTCGCCCTAATTCAATCAAGCTAAGGATCAACGATTTTAAATGGATTCAAGAGGAAATACATACCTTGAGATGACATTGTTGATAATGGCACGAGTGGAAGCTAGCAAAGGTCCTTCAAATGGCAATTTTTGCGGGTTTTTGTGTCGAAAGGAAGAAGATGAAGTGAGGTTGATATGCGGACCAACCTCGCGTCTTTTACAGAAAAATAGGGAAGCCCCATTGGTTCGCCAGGTGGCTCGCGCCTAAACCAGGCCTCCCCTTTACTCTTTCAGCAGATTTTGGGCTTTAGCCCAATTTCCCGTGATAAATTTCAAAGTTTGCATTCGACGATATTAAAGGTCGTCATTTTCTCAAAAACAAAAACAAATAGTGAAAATTTAAATTCGTTGTTTTCAAAAAATTTCAAGCAAACGGCGATCAAAACCGCCAATTTCAAAAATAATGGTGAAATCAAAATTCACCATTTTTCTTCAAAATTTCAAAAATAATGGCGAAAATTCAAAAACCGCTATTTCTCCAAATTTTAAACGGCGGCACATAAACCGTCACTTCAATTAATAGTGAAAATTCCAAATTCACTATTCTCATCAAATGTCAACGGCGGCACATAAACCGTCACAACTAATAGCGAAGATTCCAAATTCGCTATTTCTTACAAATGTCATCGGCGGCATATAAACCATCACTTCAAACGCAATAGCAAACTCAAAATTGCTATTTTCCTTCAAAATTAAAACAAACGGCGATCAAAACCGCCACTTCAAGTTCAAAGAAGAACGACGAATGGTGAAGATTCCAAATCCACCATTCCTCCAAATACTAGCAGGGGGCTCCCTCGCGGAACCCGCTCAATCCAAAACAGTGATGGTGAAAATCCATACTCACTATTTCCCCAGCGGCATCACGAGTTCGCTACTTTTAAAACAAGCCTATTTGACGAGGCTATTCCCATGGTCCATTAACCGACCGTACCGTGGCTGGCGAGCCTTTGTCCGCAACCTTTAAAGGACAGATCCCGAAGATGCCTGGGGTACATTTCCTTACCATTGGCTGGCAAGGCTTTGTCCGCAACCACATCGAGAACACATCCCGAAGATGCCTCGGGTACATTTCCTTACCGTTGGCTGGCGAGCCTTTGTCCGCAACATTCAAGGACAGATCCTGATGATGCCTCGGGTACATTTCCTTACCATTGGCTGGCGAGCCTTTATCCGCAACCACATCGAGGACATATCCCGAAGATGCCTTAGGTACATTTCCTTACCCTTGGCTGGCGAGCCTTTGTCCGCAACATTCAAGGACAGATCCTGAAGATGCCTCGGGTACATTTCTTTACCATTGGCTGGCGAGCCTTTGTCCGCAACCACATCAAGGACACATCCCGAAGATGCCTCGAGTACATTTCGTTATCGTTGGCTGGCCAGCCTTTGCCCGCAAGCATTCAAAGACAGATCCTGAAGATGCCTCGGGTACATTTCCTTACCAATGGCTGGCGAGCCTTTGTCCGCAACCTTTCAAGGACACATCCCGAAGATGCCTCTGGTACATTTCCTTATCACAGCTGGCGAGCCTTTGTCCGCAAACATGCGAAGACATATCCGAAGATGCCTCAGATATGACTCCTTCTTATGGCTGGCGAGCCTTTGTACGTAGTCTAACTGACTTTAAACGACCCGTACGGACAGTCGACAGACTCTAAACTATTTCCGACGACAGGTCCTTGGCTCGTACCCTCGAGTCGCCTTGGCGTCGCCCTTCCTGACGGCAGGTCCTTGGCCCGAATCCTTTCGAGCCGCCTCGACGTCGCTTGGGTATCCAGGTTGTAATCTTCGATTGACCTGGGGGCTCTAGTTTGACTTTCGCCCTGTCCAAGCCTCAGTCAAAGTTGGGGCTCTGTAGATACCCAGTATCTGCTGAGACTCCAACAAACACCCGATGATTATTGGACTACAACGTGCTTTGGAATCGCGGCGTTTGATCGACAGTTTGTGTACAACCTTACGTCAGAAAACTTAAAACAATTTCAAAAATAAAACATTTCAACACATTTCAAAAATACCTGGAGTGTTTAATGCACGACGACGGGGTCGCAATGACACTAACTAGAGTCAAAACCAGCACCGGACCAAAAACCGACTCAAAAATTCAAATCCCGACTCCAACAACGAGTCAAACCGAGTCAACCACCAAAAACAAATCTTTCCAAACCTTCTACCTTAAGTTTTCCCGGATTCATGTTGGTCAAGTACCAAACATGTGACTACAAAACCTAGGATAGAAAAAATCATGATTGCGTTTGTTGTGAAAGTGACAACACAACTGCAACTCGAAGAACCGCGACGTGGCTCGCACCTCTTTGAGCAACCCAGGTGGCCACGTCGCTCAAAACTCACACAACCACTAATTCTCCTATAAATACCCTTCAAATGCCACCCATTTGAGACTTACGCGAGTGTCCGCCCCCTCTTTTCTCCCTTAAAATTCTCAACTCGACTTCTTAAGTCACAACCCGACGCGTATTTACGACCTACCGATCATAAACACGAGCCTTACACATTGTTTGGTACCGTCATCGTGCATTAAATCACTTGACCGACCATTTCGACCACTACACCATCACTAAACTTTCAAAACACTCTTTTTACTTACCAAAACGGTTTTAAACCGAGTTTTTTCCGATCAAACGACTTGTTACACTTACGTCGGTCACTCGCCATAACCAAACATGTAAGTATGAGGGTGTAAAAATCCTCTTTTATTATGTTTTCATTTGTTTCATGACTCTAAAATGATAAAACATGCATAACATGAACCAAAACATGGAATAAACGAGCCAAAACTTATTTTTGGTCTGAGGCAGAAGCCCTTTAGATCGCCAACAAGCCCGCGCCTAAATGGGGTATTCAGACCAGAGATCAACCGTGTTTGTTCTCGTCACTTCCCTTAATCCATTTTCCATATTTGTAATCGGTTTTCACCATTTCAAGTATTTTTGAACCATTGTTATTTTATTTCACTTGTTTTGACCATAAAACATTTTTCATCCTTGGTTCCTCATACCATGATGGTCAAATACACGTTTTGGTGATAATATTTGGTTAATGACATTTATAAGGTATTTTAAAGCCTTTTATTTCATTTCTTTACATCTTCAAACAAACATATTTGTCACCAACACAAAGTCATCCTTGGTTCTACATACCATGCCGGATTTTAACCCTGGTAAGATGACGAGTATCAACTAATTACATTCAAATGGACTTAAGACAATTAGTCCATAATAATTTTCAAAACTATACATGTCAAGTTTGTCAAATGGAACCCGACACCGAATATTATAAAGATAATAATGATTATTCGAGTCGAGTTCTTCAAATCAACAAATGCGATCTAAACGACCCTTTCAAATCAAACCGGGTTCAAATACCCATTTTCAACACGTTTTATAACGTTTTCTAAAAGGTCAGAACACGGCACATAAACCGTGGGCTAACCCGCGCCTAAACAGGCTCCCCATTTCTCATTTTCAAAACCAGAGGGAGGCCCCTTGTATCGCCTGCTGGCTCGCGCCTCATATGGCCGTCAGGTACAGGGCCTGTTCCCCTCCAGCATTAGTCTAGGACGATCCCGACTCCGGTTAACTCGGATATAGGACGGGTCAGATGACTATTCAAAACCATATTTGCAAAATACCTTACTAAGACTAATAGATCATGTTATGCACCCTAAACCTAATACGGTAAATGGATGTTTAATTTCCGTCTTGCATGAAAATCAATCATTAATCCAACTCGACATCTTATAATTGATACTTGGATTAAATCAACCGACCTAGAAAGGTCTCACGTGTTAGGTTTAAATTTTTGGATGCGCATTCATGCATTTAAACTGTTTTATCAACTTTTGCATTCAACCAACCAAGATCGATCAGTAGAGGTTGCTAACGCGGGCGGGATTGGGTGTCTGATTAAAGGGCTTCCCAATACGTACCTTTGTAGGGGTTGGTGTCCTTAACAGTTAGTGCAATGACTTATAAATCTCTAAAAGGATCAAAGGGCATACTTTTGGTATTATTATCAGTTGATCCACGTTTATCAATAACGGTTGGCTTGCTAGATAAGTTTGACGTTATTGTCATACAGATGGCGGTGATCAACTGGTCCCTAAAAGTCACACTTATAGGATACGTTTGAGAGATGTGACGGTATGAAAATACTGTCATGTAGATGCCAAAAATTGACTAACCAGTTAGTCCGAGATATTTGACTAATAATAAGTCAAAATGTGATGTTGAGATATTTTATTTAATACGGATTAAATAATAATGGCTAAGACGAATTAAGCGGTTAATTCGTAAAATTGAATATAAGCGTTTTATATTTAATTAAATGTATATTGAATATAATTATACAATACTTGTTTTTTTCGGACATGTATTAATAATTCAACTAACCCGTATTATTAGTTGATGCCTTAATTTCCGATAACCGATAACAGTTTATAATAAACACCGCGTCGTATACATTTTAGCCTCGGACCACGAGTTAAACTTAAGGAGAAAATGGAAGCCCATTTCCTCCTTGATCCACTCGGCCAAACCGAGATTAGGAGAACAAAAGGAGAGCTTCTCCTTTTGCTTTACCTAATCGTCATTTGCTAAAACAAATTAGGGTTTCAGTGCCATTTCCTCTGAAATTCCTAGATCTCACATCGACAAAACTCACAATAGCTTTCTCAATATTGCAAGCCAATTAGAAAGCATTTCTAGCACAAGGGCATAGACTCAGACGGTCTTGGGTGCAACAATTAGGAGGAAATCTCTGTTGATTTCTGTTCTTTACGCCGCACTACAAAGGACCCGAGGTTGATTCTTATTCCTTATCGTTTCTCTATTGTATTTATGTTTTATGACCATATTTCACATGTTAAATTTACGTTATAGTCCAAAATTTAAAGGGTCTTATACGGATATTACCCCACAAGTGGTATCAGAGCGAGGCCACGTAAATTTTTTCTATGTGTTTTTCATAAAACGATCTTGAAACGATTTTTATTGTCTTGAAATTCGTGCGGCAGCAGCGTTTTTTTTCCTCCCGGCAGGAATTTTTTTTAATCGGCTGTTGCATATTTTAAAACCGTGACATGTATTTACACGGTTGTTTCGATTTGATTTTATGCATATTGTTATTTTACACGATCATTATAACAATATGTTTATGTTTTGCAAATTTGTAGATTTGATTTTGATCGGTTTTGATCAAACTTGCGTTTGTTTTGTTTCGTCAAAACTGTTTCACGAGGGTTTGAAGTTTTCAGAAAGTTTTGTACTCGATCGAACAAGTTTTCAATCGATCGAGTGGTTTTTCTGTCTTGTTTTTACTCGATCGAGTCCTTGCTGCACTCGATCGACCACTTTTAAAACCCTGACTGCTCGATCGAGATATCCTCGTACTCGATCGAGCAGATTTGCTGATAAAAGTACTCGATCGACCACCAGTTTAGTCGATCGAGCACTTTCTGTTTGGCAACCCTCTCGATCGACTTGCAGTTCAGTCAATCGAGCCCTTTTCTTCCTCGATCGAGCACTATTGTCCTTGGATCGAGTGATTTTTGTTCTGGCAGCTTTGAAAATTTATTCTTTATGCTTTAAATTTTCTTTTGGCCTTAATATGTACTTTATACGGATATTGTACACTCGCTATGATTGTGAAACGGTTCACACACGTACCATTGAGTTATTTTAAAGCGTATTTAAAGTAACGGATTGTTAAAGATTAAAATTAATTGATAGAAGCGGTTTTATCACATGAATTTTAATCATTAAAAGGTGGTTTGGATTAATTTAACATAATTACGGAATTATGTCACGAATGAATTTGTTTTTAGTTGATGCATTTTTATTTTTCGTTAATTTTGAATGCTTGTGAATGCCTTTTATTACGTATTTATTTTTACAATCAGTTGTAACTTAGTGTGGCCTTAGTAGAACGTGTTACCGTAATGATGGAACACGGTCTTGGTTGTATTTTGAGATCTCGTATCTCCGTTTTGGATTTTTCACTTGTAATTACAGTTTTTAATTAGAATGTAAATAGGTTTATATTTTGTAATTTTAATTGTAATTTTTGAGAAGACCAAGATGGAGACCGAATGCTCACTCCCGCTACATGGATCAAGATGGAACATCAAGACAAGCTTCTCGGGTCCAACGATGGATTCCAAAGTTGTTTTATGTTCTTTTTATTAGGATAGGCCACACTAGGAATTTTATTTACGTATTGCATTCTTTTATTTATATTTCGCAACGATAATATGCATCATATTCCGCCTAAAAACCAAACCACCTATTTATTGCATGAAAACTGACACATATAGAGGTCACGAGTTAGTTTTCTTTGACATTCTCATGTCACACGTTTTATGCTAAGCCATCACCTAAATTAATTCATTCACGCAGACGCTAGTTATTCGTTCACTTAAAATGAATTACAATTTTGTTGATGGGATCTTCCTCGTATAAACCAAAATTGAGAACGGTCTTTATAGGTCAAAATCCAATGAGTCCCTTCTTCGTCGGTAGGCATAATATGACCCCTTCTACGTCGGGTAAATTGGAACCGATTGACCTATTTTATCTCAACACTATGGTCACTCGTACGATCATGTGATCATGGTGGACTATAGATAGGATTTACGGAAATCTATCGACCAAGAGTTCTTACGGAAGAATTAGCTAAACAGTTGGCTTATCAATTTACAGAAATTGAGTCTTGGGATCACTTGTATTGTTCTTAAGGGAGATCAATTATGCAAGTGCTTGAGTCTACACGTTAATATAAATTAAATAGACTTAAATCACCGCGATGAGTTGCTTATTTCGTTTTTTTGTTTTTCTTTCTTTTTCAGTGTAGATCACGAAATGTTAAACTGCTAATAACAAATGGCTGGTTCTACTGATAACCCAATGCCAAGTGCCACATTGGACCGTGAGTCCTGGCTTCGGATCTTCATGAATCAGATGAATCAGTCTACTCGATCAAGAATGATGGATCAAACTTCGCGGATTGGGAGGCGGCATTACGGAATGCCGCCGCCGACGACGGAAGCTCAAATATCTATTAGAGCCCATCCCGGCAAACCCAGGTCCCACGGCTAGAGCTGCTGAAATCACCAAGTTTAATGATTTCTGTATGGAAGCGGGAGCGATTAAAAACGTACTCATTTTTGCAATGGAACCCAATTTGCAGAAACGCTTCATAGCCCATGGTGCAAACAAGATTTTCACCACGCTCACCAAGGAATTCTCGAAAGCACCGAGAATCGTGACCTATGAGCATACCACTCGCTTCTTTGATGCGAGACTCCGAAAGGGTCAACCAGTTAGCCCACACATTCTCATGATTGAGAATGTCGAGAAGTCGGAGACCTTTAATTGTAACATCAGCAAGAACATTGTTATCGACCGCATGCTTCATTCACTCCACGATGGTTTTTCGCAATTTAGAGCGAATTACTATATGAATGATTTGAAGAAAACCCCACATGAACTGCACTCGCTTCTCGTACAGACCGAGAAGGACATGAAGTTCAGTGGGAGCTTGAAACAGGATGTTCTCGTTGTGTCAAACAAAGGGAAAGGTAAGGGCAAAGCTCAGGCAAACCTAGTAGTAGGTAAACCGAAGTTCAAGAAGTCGGGTTCTGGTAAGAGTGGGCCTGGTGAGTCGAGCACCTCATCAGGCGCGACAAAGAGCAAGAATGAAAACATGGAGTGCCATCATTGCCACAAGACTGGGCATTGGAGGCGTACATGTCCTGTTTATCATGAGGACTTAAAGGCAGGTCGTGTTAAACCTGTTGGTATGTCTTCTCTCTCTTCTACTTTTATTCATATGATTGAGATTAACCACGCAAGTTACGGAACTTGGGTACTTGATACTGGTTGTGGTTCTCATCTGTGTAATCATGTGCGGGGCTCAAACATCGAACCCCTCGTAAAGGGTGAGGTGGACCTGCGTGTTGGGAATGGAGCAAGAGTGGCTGCCATCTCAAAGGGGACATATGTGATCCAGCTTCCTAGCGGATTTGAGTTGTCATTATATGACTGCTATTATGTACCTAGTCTTTCGAAAAACATTATTTCAGTTTCTGCACTTGACAAACTTGGTTTTTCATTTGTAATAGAGAATAATACTTGCATTTTCTCTTTACACGATATGATTTATGGCAAGGCAGTCTCCATGAACGGAATTTATGTTTTAGATCAGACCACGGAAATATTACACGTAATGAATAAAAAGTTAAAGGTTGGTGACAAAGATCAAACGTATCTATGGCACTGCCGTATGGGACACATTAATGAGAAACGCGTAAAACAGCTCATCAAAAATGGAGCTATCTCGGCCTTTGATTTTCAATCATTTGGCACGTGTGAATCATGTCTCATCGGTAAGATGACTCGGATTTCCTTCAAAGGTGTTGGAATGCGCGCTGCTGACCTATTAGGACTCATACACACGGATGTATGTGGTCCTATGTCAATCACCGCACGAGAAGGCTATAGGTATTTCATCACTTTCACGGACGATTTAAGCAGATATGGCTATGTCTACTTAATGAAGCACAAAAGTGAATCCTTTGAGAAATTCAAGGAATACCAGAATAGGGTACATAACCTATTGGGTAGAAAGATTAAAACACTACGTTCAGATCGTGGTGGCGAGTATCTTTCTCACGAGTTTGATCAACACCTAAAGGACTGTGGGATTGCCCTACAGTTAACTCCACCTGGAACACCTCAATTGAATGGTGTGTCCGAACGGAGAAATCGAACTTTACTTGATATGGTTCGATCCATGATGAGTCACAGCGTGTTGCCTGACTCATTATGGGGTTATGCTCTTCCGTCACCGCTCTAATACTTAACCAAGTCCGTCTAAAGTCATTGACAAGACTCCATATGAACTATGGAAGGGAACGGTCCCTAACTTGTCCTTTATACGGGTTTGGGGCTGCGAGGCTTATGTCAAGTGGAGACACGAGGATAAGCTCGGCCCGCGATCGGTCAAGACATACTTTATAGGTTATCCTAAAGGAACGCTTGGTCATTACTTTTATTCGCCAACCGAACAACGTGTTTTTGTTGCGGCTAGTGCGACATTCTTAGAGAAGGAATTTCTCGAGAATGCAAAGAGTGATAGAACCTTCGACCTGTCGGAGATTCCAGAACCAAATACCGAGCAACCATTGGAGGAACCTATTCCTTCAATCCCGGCTGCGGTTAACATTCCTGAGGAACCTAGGAGGTCGGGAAGAGTCTCTATTCCTCCAGACAGATACATTGGTATGGTCGAGGAACATGACATAGATGACGTTCTACTCTTAACGAGTAGTGAACCCGCAACCTATAAAGGTGCCATGACTAGTTCCGACTCAAAGCTATGGCTTGAGGCGATGCAATCCGAGATGGACTCCATGTATGAGAACAACGTGTGGGATCTTGTTGACTTACCTGCTAAGGTTCGTCCCCTTCAATGCAAATGGCTTTACAAGATAAAGCATTCTGTGGAAGGTCAACAAGATATCTACAAAGCACGACTAGTTGCTAAAGGTTTCACCCAAGTGCCAGGTTTGCACTACGATGAGATTTTTGCACCCGTAGTTATCTTTGCGTTCCATTCGGATTATCTTAGCGATTGACGCTTTTCATGACTATGAAATTTGGCAAATGGACGTGAAAACCGCCTTCTTAAACGGCTTTTTGGAGGAAGAGTTGTACATGGTACAACCCGAAGGTTTTATCGATCCAGAACATCCTAAGAAAGTGTGCAAGCTTAAGCGTTCCATTTATGGACTTAAGCAAGCATCAAGGAGTTGGAATCATCGCTTCGACCAAGTGATAAAAGAAAATGGATTCACTCGATCGGTCGAGGAACCATGTCTATATATCAAGTCGAGTGGGAGCAAGATTGTCTTCCTAATATTGTATGTTGACGACATACTCCTGATTGGGAATGACATACCTCTCTTAACTTCGGTGAAAGTATGGTTGAAAAACCATTTCAGATGAAAGATCTGGGAGAGGCACAAAGAATTCTGGGCATCCGTATCTATCGAGATAGATCACGTCGGATGTTATCTCTCAGTCAGGAGTCTTACATAGACAAAGTCCTAGAGAGATTCAGCATGACTAACTCCAAGAAGGGGTTCCTTCCTATGGCTCCAGGGGTGCATTTGAGCAAGTCTCAGGCACCAGAGACACCGGAAGAGAAAGAGCGCATGGCACGGATACCTTATGCCTCGGCTATAGGATCCATCATATATGCCATGATATGCACACGTCCGGACGTGGCATATGCATTGAGTATGACAAGTCGATTCCAACAATCCGGGTGAATCACATTGGTGGGTCGTCAAGAACATTCTTAAGTACCTACGGAGGACTAAAGATTGGGCATTGACTTATGGAGGCCCTCAAAAGCTATGCGCAACCTAAGTTCTGCAGATGCTAGCTTCCAAACAGACGAGATGACTCGAAATCTCGTCCGGATTCGTTTTTACTCTTAATGGCGCTGCAGTCACCGGAAGAGTTCGAAACAAACTGTTACAGAGATTCTACGACGAGTCCGAGTACTATGCCGCGTCTGAAGCAACAAAGGAAGCGATATGGATGCGTCAATTCTTACATGGACTATCTGTAGTGCCTAGTTCGAATGACCCGATCACCATCTATTGCGACAATAGTGGTGCCATCTTCCAAGCTAAGGAGCCAAAGTCTAGCAACAAGTCTAGACATGTACAACGGAAAGCTCATCTAATCCGAGATTACGTGGAGCAAAAGGAAGTAGTGATAGAAAAGATTGCTACCGATGATAACATAGCAGATCCTCTCACTAAACCATTACGACAAGATAAGCATGAAGGGCATGTTAATTCCATGGGAATTAAACGTGTTCCTGAGTTGTAGTACTTTTTATAGATTAGATTCATTCTCGTTTGTACTCTATACGACATCATCGTTTTGATATTTATATAAATATTTTTTGTTTTTCATGTGGAATTGTACGACAATTTTGAACACCACAAAGTGAACTGAACAAACATCAAATTTTTTTTAGTCCTTAATTGCCCACATGAGCTGATAACTCTGGCAATTATTTTGTGACGTTGGTTGATGGTGGGTTCAACGAGCCATAAGTCAACCGGTTGACTGACCAATCACAGAGGCGATTTATACGGATATTTCGTAGGACACAATTGTGACATCGACGTGGAGTCCTAAATTTTTTATAACATTCCGTGCCCGGTCGTGGATAGGACCTCCATGGTGATCCTAAGAGTCGAATCTTTTGACTATCGACTGTCTCTTGAGACTACGGCAGATTTTGGGTGACTTTGGTTTCTTTCTCACGGTCATCCGTAACAGGGAGCCAAGTAGATTTTTTCTGGGTCATTTCATGCTGTGCTTAGATCGGAAGGAGTCGAGTTGAAGGAAATATTCAGCCTTTATCAGGTACTCGATATTTCTCAGGGCCACTCGAGGAGATGTAACTGAAATGCATGGCCATGCTCGGATACGGATTCGTTTTATCAGTTAAGTTACTCTCTAGTCGGGGAAACCACTCATGATACAGATCGATTGTAAAATACGACCTTTGTGGATCCGGATCTGCAAATTGTTTTACATTGAGTGGGAGAAATTTTAAATGAATATGAGAATCGGTTATCGCACATACACTTGTACGGACAAGTGGGAGTTTGTTGGAGCATGTGTCCTCCAGTTAGTGCGGATAACGTCATTGCACATACACTTGTACGGACAAGTGGGAGCTTGTTGGGGTTGGTGTCCTTAACAGTTAGTGCAATGACTTATAAATCTCTAAAAGGATCAAAGGGCATACTTTTGGTATTATTATCAGTTGATCCAGGTTTATCAATAACGGTTGGCTTGCTAGATAAGTTTGACGTTATTGTCATACAGATGGCGGTGATCAACTGGTCCCTAAAAGTCACACCTATAGGATACGTTTGAGAGATGTGACGGTATGAAAATACTGTCATGTAGATGCCAAAAATTGACTAACCAGTTAGTCCGAGATATTTGACTAATAATAAGTCAAAATGTGATGTTGAGATATTTTATTTAATACGGATTAAATAATAATGGCTAAGACGAATTAAGCGGTTAATTCGTAAAATTGAATATAAGCGTTTTATATTTAATTAAATGTATATTGAATATAATTATACAATACTGTTTTGTCGGACATGTATTAATAATTCAACTAACCCGTATTATTAGTTGATGCCTTAATTTCCGATAACCGATAACAGTTTATAATAAACACCGCGTCGTATACATTTTAGCCTCGGACCACGAGTTAAACTTAAGGAGAAAATGGAAGCCCATTTCCTCCTTGATCCACTCGGCCAAACCGAGATTAGGAGAACAAAAGGAGAGCTTCTCCTTTTGCTTAACCTAATCGTCATTTGCTAAAACAAATTAGGGTTTCAGTGCCATTTCCTCTGAAATTCCTAGATCTCACATCGACAAAACTCACAATAGCTTTCTCAATATTGCAAGCCAATTAGAAAGCATTTCTAGCACAAGGGCATAGACTCAGACGGTCTTGGGTGCAACAATTAGGAGGAAATCTCTGTTGATTTCTGTTCTTTACGCCGCACTACAAAGGACCCGAGGTTGATTCTTATTCCTTATCGTTTCTCTATTGTATTTATGTTTTATGACCATATTTCACATGTTAAATTTACGTTATAGTCCAAAATTTAAAGGGTCTTATACGGATATTACCCCACAACCTTCACCTCTTACTCAGAAACTTTGGATAGTGGAAGACCTTATCCAGGGTGTACGAGAGTCATTCTAGAGATAGGATGCTACAGAGGGACGATTTCCTTATCTTTAGTACCTATTTCAAACGCTGCTTTGTGCTTCGATTTGACCGACGTATAAAGTGGATTTCGAACGGGTTCCAGGCATCCCACAAATGGTTGGTGGCGACTCCGAACATCTCTAATCATTTCGAGACCCTAACCGAGACGAAACCGACCGATCTAAAAATGATCCGGTCGAAAGCATTTTTACGCCGCCGAGCGTGACTTTCAAAAAGACCGTTGTACGTCCACAGATCGAAGTGGGCTTGCAAGTGGGCCATGTCCACAGTGTCGAGTACCTACGTCAGGGATTACTTTGTGGGTAGGACCCCGGCATTGGTGACGATGGATGGGAGAAAGGTGGCTCCTCCTGCTTGTACTGCGGAGCAGAGGGCTCGTCTTTGGCTCTGGTGGTTCTTGTCTTCGCTCTACCTCGGAAACAAGGGGGAGAGGCTGTCGACGAAGCTTCTCCCGTTCCTTTCTTAACTGAGTGACCTAGGCCGTTTGGGTTGGGTTACTCCTGGCTTTGCGGTCCTCACTCGCTACATGAGGGCCATGGTCCGTCCCGAGCTGCTGGAGAAGGGGACTTCTCCTGCTACTGTCGGTCCGGGACTGCTGTTGGAGGTATGAACTATCATTTTATATCATGAAAGATCATTACTTTTTCTTTGCTATTGAATTGTGAAAGATCATTATCGATTGTCTTATTTTGCAGGCGTGGGTGTACTCCTACTTTCCGGGCTTCGCGTCCAAGAGGATGAAGCCTGAGCCGAGGGCTTATCCGGTTGTGAGGGACTGAGTGGTGTGTCGTAGGAAGAGCTAGTGCTCTTCTTACGATGTTTATCGACGGGACGTGAACACCCTGAAGCTGAGTGATGTAAGTATTTTCAATCATTCTTCCTTTATCGTTGTTCATTGCTCCTCGAAAATGATCATTAGAATGACCCCTTGTTTACTTGCTTCAGTGGGTGCCCAGACCTTGGGTGGACTATCTTGGCGCTCCGGCCTTTGTGGCTGAGGTCCTTCGATCTAGGAGCTCTAGTCGGTTGCTGATGAGGACGTCTATGGGACTAGTGTGGTACCTGGGCGAGCGTTTGACTCGTCAGTGCTCTCGGGGCGCTTTCACGGTTCCCATCGACCCTCCTCAGACGATGTTTAGGGAGCCTTCTGACGCTGAGAGGGAGGCTGACTTGGCGGGCGTTAGTGGTGACTCTCTTCTCCTTCCTGGCGAGGAGTACTCCTTGTTTGTTCACCAGAGGCTGGCGTACTGGCCGATTGTGGTAAGTATTTCACTTTCCCTCTTTGAATTGTCTTGATAAACTGACGAATGATCATCGAATAAAGAATTCATTTAAATTTTGAAGGAGATCGAGGTGCCGGGCGTTGAGCCCCCAGCGTACCCCGAGACCCTTGAGTACACTGACGCGACTGGGATGACGACGATCTCCGAGCTCCGCGACTTCATTAAAGAGGTGACAGATGCTGGCCTGGAGGAGTGGCAGCACTTGGTTAGGAGGGTAAGCCCCCAGCTTCAGTTGGCTTTTTCTGTCTTTGTTGCATAAGAATGCATTTGTTCATTTCATTGAAAATCTTTTGTTTATTGAAATACAGGTGGCGTCGTCTCGGCATGTGGCGCTGTGGAGGGTGGCCAACTGGTTGCGGGCTACAGCTATCAAGGCACTCGTAAGTGGCCGAGGACGACAGGTATGAACCTCTCATTTTCTTTATTTTGAACTTTTTTGTAATTTCTCGCATTTTGTTTAAAATGATTGAAATGAGGCATTTCGTTATCATTTGCATAGGGAGCGCGACCTGGAGCGTGAGCTGGCGCAGTCCCTGGAGAAGACAGCTCGCCTGTTGAGGGAGTTGGAGGTCAGGGACGCTGAGATTGCTACTCTCGAGGCGAGGGTCGCCGAGCGAGGTGGCGGGTAGGAGTAGCTGTCTTTGTTTTTGTCTCTTTTGTCGTTGACTGTATTGTATATACTTGTACATTTGGACCTCATTTTTGGATTTTTCGGACTTGTTTTGGGGGAGAGCCCCCGAACTAGATGTACACTTAGCATTTTGGTTGTATATATAATGGCCAGAGTGCCTTTGTTGCTGTGTTGTCTGTTTGTTCCTGCAGGTTAGCTTAGAAACCAGTTTGGTAGATGACGGTTTACGCCGTCATGCTGCCGAAAATTACATAGAATTGCACGTAAAACACATATTATACATGGCTTAAATTAGCGCGAAATGAGAAATAGACCTAAAAAAGCTACAAAATTGCCCATAAATGAGCGAGGGTAAAAAAAAAAATTGCCCATAAATGGTCAGACGGTAGGGCGGGCTACCCCCTAAAAAAAACTTAAAAAGAATTTTGTAAGTTTGAAATGTAATGTGAAACGGGGAGTGAAATGATTCCCCCAAAAAACAAAATAAAATATAATGGGTAACTGTGCTTGTGTGGCGTAAAATATCGATCTCGTCTCGAGAAGCGAACCCGACAAGGATTTGGAAACACAAAAGTTGGTAATTTGAGGGAATTACCAAAATAATAACCTATAGGAATAAGAAATTATATCCAAAATAAATTAGGAAAGATCCAAAGCGGAAAATCACAGAAATCCCTCTGGGGAAGTGGCGCAACAAGAGCCGCGGCCCTTCGAAGAGGCACAGCACGTGCTGCACCATTTCCCCCGTCAGTCAGTTCTCACGGAAATTAGGAAATAGCTTTTAGTATAAATAGAGATGTCGCGGAAGCTTTTATTCACATAATTCCTCCATCTATCTTCCGTTTATTTCACAAAAGCTCTCCTATTTTTATAGAAAAATTCAAAAATTATGGATGCCTTTGAAAATCGTCTCAAAGAGTGGACAAATGAGTTTACGAACGTTGAGAAGCACGACATGGTTGCTTTTAATTTGGGATCGATCTTGAGTCTCAAATTGGTGAAGGTTGTGAAACCTTTCTTGGATGCTTGTCTTGAATATTGGGACCCTAATTTCCATGTTTTTGCCTTTCCTGGAGGCGATATCTATCCTTTCCCTGACGAAATTGCTGCAATTGGAGGATGGAATCCATAAAATGCGCCTGCCATACCCTCTAGCTCTCAAGGGTACAAAATTTAATTTAGAGATTTGCTTGGACTGACTAAAGCGGAGGTCGATCGCCTTGTGACCTCAAAAGGAGTCCGTATGTTCGACTTCATTGACTGATTTATAAACAGGCCAGACCCTTCTATCTCTTATGTGGCGAGGCGTAGGGCGTTCGGGTTCTGTCTTTTGCATGGTTATGTCTGTAATACTCCGTATTTATAAGTCTTGGGGTACTCTATCAAGTAGGCCTTACTCTGTCGAGTAAGGGTAAGTTGCGTTTTAGAAAAGTTTCTGACCTGTTGGGTACTCGATCGAGTAGCTGGGGCACTCGATCGAGTAAGGGGGTACTCGATCGAGTAAGGGGGTACTCGATCGAGTACCTCTGGTACTCGATCGAGTAGCCGGTTTTACGGGGAGTTTTCTTGGGTTTTGTTAATTATGCGATTAAGGTATATAAGCTTTGTCGTCATTATTCTAAATAACTTTTGCAAAACCTAAATTACTGTTTAAGAGAGAAAGCAAGCAAGTTCTTCATCCTAATCGCATTATTAGCAATACCCGGAGTTTGGAAGGTCAGTTCCTAGCGTTGATTATACCGTTGAGTTCCTTGCGTCGAGGGTAAGATCTATGTACCCTTTTTGTTGTCTTTCCTTTAATTTGGTTAAACCCTAATTTAGAGATTTGGGGGTTTATGTGTAGTATGTGATTTGGTAGCCTTTATGTGTTGAATGATAGGAAGAGGGTTCATAGAGGAAGCTTTTTGATTCAGCAGTAGAGACCGTCTGATTGTGTGCGTACCAGGTAGGATTTCCTACTCAGTATTAGTCCCATAATGGGATATTGGTTGATGTGTTGTGTTTGGTTGTTTGATATAGTAATTGTATTGTGATTGTGGTTGTGATCGTTGTTTATGGTTTGCGAGGCGTGGCCTCGGCTGAGTGGGGTCACTTGCGGGAGTGGCTTCACGCCCTAGTTTCGCCTTCTGTGGAACCCGCCACAGAAGGGATGTGCACATTAATGGACAGGGTTATCGCTCACTATGTGGAGCGGGGATTTGGTGGGTACGGCTGCGGTCCCCCACTGGCGGGGGCTGGTCCAAAGTGGACGTCGATGATTGAGATGATTGGAATTGGTTGGTTGTGTGTGTGTGACAGTTAAGGCTCATCTGTTTATCTTATTGTTGGTATATACTTTGAATTGTGTGATTAGTACGACCCGGTGTTGTTTTGTAAACTGCGGTGATCCATTCGGGGATGGTGAGCGAGATATTGAGCAGGTATTGAGATAAAATCTTGGGATAGTTGGGATGGCCACGACATGATGATAGGAGTCTTCCGCTGTAGCTTATTAGTTATTTACATTTCAGTTAGAACAGTCAGTTTGAGAACATGTATTGCATTTTGGTTTGGTTTTGAGAATTGTACTCTTCACTAATTATTTATATTTAAACGTTGTTTCTTCATTGTTTATTTGATTATCATTGCCTCGGGTAACCGAGATGGTAATGTCTTCATACCTGAGTGGTCCTGGTAAGGCACTTGGAGTATGGGGGTGTTACAAATGGTATCAGAGCGACGATCCTGAAACCTGTAACCGATGAACCTAGTGAACATAGGGAGTCAATTAAAATGAACCCGGGGTAAAAGTTGTAGGAGCTAATGCAAAGGCTTGGGAGACGTCTTAAAGTCGCGAAGTCGCCCTACAATTTTGAACCGGTCACATGGGGGAAGTGTTTGTCGAGTCGTATGTGTGTTTGGTTAACTTGTGTAAGAATGTGATGAAATGTTTTAATTGTTGGATGTTCGAAGTAGAAGGTTGAGAATGTGAAAGAAAGGTTAATGAAATATGTGGAAACTGTTGATGGAATGATAGCATGTTGAATGTTTTACAATGTGGCATTTAATAACATGATGAAGTGATCTCGTAGATCGTATGAAAAGATGCGTAGCATGCTTAGTTATGATATAATGTGGTTTTATAAAGTTTAGCATGTTAGCATATGACGTAGCATGCGGGTAGCTTTTATGAGTTGGCATGACTCGATCGAGTGGGACTGACTCGGTCGGGTGGGTTTTTGACGATTTTGAGTCCAGAATCGTGTTTTGGGTACTCGATCGAGTAACTAGGGGTACTCGATCGAGTAGTGGGACTCGGTCGAGTATGTTAGAGATCAGAAGGTCTGTTTGGGGTCTGATGTTTGGGTACTCGATCGAGTATGTTGGGCACTCGATCGAGTAGCATGTTACTCGATCGAGTAGGTTTGGGAACTCGATCGAGTAGGGTCCGGGCAGCTTGTTTTCATGTTTTGAGGTTTAGTACGTGTGTTTATGTCTACCCTTTCTTATATATAGTTTCAAGATGCCGCTCAAGAAGACTGCTTTGTACGCGAGAGCTGAGCTTATGAACATAGATGACATCGTTAAGATGTTGGAGCATCAGGATGCTCTCACTGAGGCTTTAAAGATTGTGGGGAAGGATAAGGATAAGGATAAGGAGAAGGAGGTTGATCATTCTAAAATCAGCCTCTATATCGCGAGGTTTAACCCGAAAGAGTACAAGGGAGTTGGGGAGCCTAACCTTCTTGATAGTTGGCTGAGAGAGATGGAGAACATATTAGATTTGGTTCACTGTCTGATGAGATGAGAGTGGAACAGTGCGTTCTATCCGAGGGAGGCGGTGGCAAGTGGTGGGATACAATGAAAGTGAGTGCTAAGGAGATATATACAAACCAAGGGTTACCTGCTATACCTTGGGAGGAGTTTCGTAGGGTTGTGAGGAAGGAGTTTGTACCGGAACATGTGAGGAGTATGTTGAGGGAAGAGTTTGACATTTAAGATGACCGTGAGATGTCTCATTGCCGAGTACTACAGCAATTCAATGAGAAGTCTAGGTATCTTTGAGGATATGGGTTTGAGTGAGGAGAACCTGGCGTTGAGGTTTAAGAGGGGGTTGACCCCTAAGATTATGGATAAGTTACCCGTGGGAGTCCTTACTGATGTTAAGGAAGCTTATGAGAGGGCTGGGAGAGCTGAGAGGTTGGTGGAGATGGCTCAGGAGAGGTTAGGTGGTGAGAAGAGGAAGTCTGAGAGCGAGGGTGGTGGCCAATCTAATCACAAGAATGGCAACCACAATCGATCCTAAGGGGTTTTCTTCCGGTCGTGGTTCGATCTTTGGGGCTTCCTTTGGGAGTGGCCGTGGAAGTGTGAGTAATAGTTGGGGAGTGAGCTGCTATAGCTGTGGTGGTGTAGGCCACAAGAGACATGAGTGCACAAGTGCACCGGGATCTTTCCGGAGACTGCGCGAGCTTCGCGAGCAACGACCGGGCCGGATCATGGCCAAACCGGGAAGTCGAGTTACCGAGTGGAGGAAACCGCAATGGCGGTAATTCTTATCAGAAACCACCAACGAACAACAACAACAATCAAGGGTCGGGTGCTAAGCCGACCACATCAGCCAGTACTGTCCAGGGAGGTGGGCAGAAGACCAGTGGCAAGTTATTCATGATGGAGAAGAAAGCAGCTGAGGAAGATGCGCACGTTATCACCGGTACTTTTCTTGTAAATGGTATTCCTACCTTTGTTTTGTTTGATTCGGGGGCTTCTCAGTCGTTTGTGTCTTCGAGTCATGTTAAACAGTTGGGTTTGAGGTTATATGAGTCTGTTAGTGAGCGAGTTTTTATACCTTCGGGTGAGTCTGTATCATGTGGGAGATTGTTTAGAGATGTATCTATTATAGTTGGGCAAGTTGATCTACCTGTAGACTAGCTAGAGTTTCCTTTTGACGGTTTTGAGATGATAGTCGGGATGGATTGGTTAGGAAAGTATAAAGCTAAGATAGACTGTCATCAAAAGAAAGTGTCTTTAAGAGGTCCTAAGGGTGTTAGTGTGTCTTATCGTGGGTTTCTAGTCAAACCTAAAGTTAAGTTGATTGCAGCTGTCACCTTGAAGTCTTGTCTGAGGAAGGGATGTCCTTTGATCTTGTGCCATGTGAGAGATGACCGGATAGAGAGTCCGACAGTTGATGCGATACCAGTGGTGGGGGAGTTTGCCGATGTTTTTCCTGACGAGATTCCGGGGTTGCCACCAAAGAGGGAGATAGATTTCACCGTCGAGTTGAAACCAGGGACGGGGCCAATCTCTAAGGCACCGTACCGTATGGGTCCTAAGGAGATGGAGGAGCTTAGGAAGCAGTTGGATGATTTGATAGAGAAGGGATACATTAGACCAAGTGTATCGCCGTGGGGAGCACCAGTTCTTTTCGTGAAGAAAGATGGGAGTTTGAGGTTATGCATAGATTACAGGGAGCTGAACCGAGTGACGATAAAGAACAAGTATCCTTTGCCAAGGATAGATGACCTTTTTTATCAGTTGAGTGGTGCATCAGTCTTTTCTAAGATTGATTTGAGGTCGGGGTACCATCAGGTGAAGATTAGAGAGGTGGACATACCAAAGACAGCTTTCACGTCGAGGTATGGCCATTATGAGTATGTGGTGATGCCGTTTGGGTTATCTAATGCACCGGCAGTGTTTATGGATTTGATGAATAGAATCTTCAGACAGTTCTTGGACCAGTTTGTAGTGGTATTTATCAATGACATCTTAGTCTACTCTAAGACTAAGGAGGAGCATGAGGAGCATCTGAGGATCGTGTTGCAAACTTTGAGGGATCATGAGTTGTATGCTAAGCTGTCCAAGTGTGAGTTCTGGTTAAATAAAGTTGCTTTTCTGGGGCATGTGATCTCTAAAGATGGGGTAGCTGTGGATCCGGCGAAGATAGAAGCAATGACAAAGTGGGAAGCACCAAAGAATGTTGCCGAGGTTAGGAGTTTCTTGGGTTTAGCTGGATACTACAGACGGTTCGTGAAGGATTTCTCCAAGATAGCTAGACCTATGACAGCGTTGATGAGGAAAGAGAACAGGTTTCGTTGGGATGAGAGTTGTGAGACGGCGTTCCAAACATTAAAGGAGCGTATGACCACAGCTCCTGTCTTAGCATTGCCTGAAGGGACCGAGAACTTTGTGGTTTATACGGATGCCTCGAAGAATGGGTTGGGATGTGTGTTGATGCAGAATGGTAAAGTGATTGCCTATGCTTCTAGGCAATTGAAGCCTTATGAGGAGAACTACCCTACTCATGATCTGGAGTTGGGGGCTGTGATGTTTGCTTTCAAGATTTGGAGACATTACCTTTATGGAGCAATCTTTAAGGTATTTTCTAATCACAAGAGTCTCAAGTACATCTTCACTTAGAAGGAGTTGCACATGAGACATAGGAGGTGGATGGAGCTGATTGGCGATTATGACATGGAAATCATCTACCATGAAGGGATGGCCAATGTTGTAGCTGATGCTTTGAGTAGGAAGAGTGTACATTCTCTGTGTACAGCTTTATCTTTGATGAGGCTGAGAGATGAGGTAGCGAGCTTTGGGATACATATGATGCAGAAAGGAGATGCCATGGTTGATATGACAGTAAAGCTTGAGTTTTATGATGATATTCGAGGTAAGCAGGCGTTGGACCCTAAGATAGTGGGGTGGAGAGCTGGAGTAGAGAAAGGGACAGTGTCCCGGTTTTCTATTCATACAGATGGTAGTTTGAGGTTTGATGGTAGGTGGTGTGTTCCTAACGATGAGGAGTTGAAAAACACTATCATGACAGAGGCACATTGCACACCATATTTAGTACATCCGGGTGGTGACAAGCTATACAAGGATTTAAAGAAAACGTTTTGGTGGCCTGGGATGAAGAAAGAGACAGCTGAGTTTGTGTCCCGTTGTTTGACATGCCAGAGAGTTAAAGGGGAACAGCGACGACCACAAGGTAAGATTCAGTCTTTAGAGGTACCTGAGTGGAAGTGGGAATCCATTTCCATGGATTTCATTGTGGGTTTGCCGAAGAGTCAACAAGGTAACAACATGATTTGGGTAATAGTGGATCGACTGACCAAGTCAGCTCACTTTGTTCCAATGAAAGATACATGGACTAAGGCACAATTGGCTATGGCCTATCGAAAGAACGTGCTTAAGTTACATGGAGTCCCTAAGGACATAGTGTCAGAGATGCGAGGTTTATATCGAGGTTTTGGAAGGAGTTGCGGGAATCGTTGGGAACAACTTTGAAGATGAGTACATCATTCCATCCTGGCGACAGACAGGCGAGAGAGAACAATCAAGACTCTTGAGGATATGTTGCGAGCTTGTGTGATGGATTTTGGTGGTAGGCGGGAGCGAGAGGTTGGACTTGATAGAATTTTCTTACAATAACAGCTATCACACTAGTATTGGTATGGCACCGTTTGAGGCTTTGTATGGGAGAAGATGTAGGAGTCCAATCTGTTGGGACGATAGTGCTGAGGCAGTGGATTTAGGACCAGAGATGGTGCATGAGATGGTGGAACAAATTAAGATGATCAAGGAACGGATGAGAGCAGCTCAGGATCGACAAAAGTGTTATGCAGATCTACATCGCCGGGACATAGAGTTTCAAGTTGGGGACAAGGTGCTTTTGAAAGTGTCTCCTATGCGTGGGGTTATGATATTTGGGAAGAAAGGCAAGCTAAGTCAGAAGTTTATAGGGCCGTATGAGATCTTAGAGCGGGTTGGGGAAGTTGCATATCGTCTGGCTTTACCAGCTGCATTAGAGAGAGTGCATAATGTGTTTCATGTATCGCAGCTGCGGAAGTATGTGAGTGACCCGTCACATGTGTTAGAGGCCGAGAACTTAGAGCTAGATGAGTCCTTATCATATCTTGAGGTGCCTAAACAGATTCTAGACCGAAAGGTTATAAAGACTAGGAGTGGTGAGACAGTTCTGCTCAAGATCCTTTGGTCTAACCACGAGACCGAGAAAGCTACATGGGAGCCAAAGGAGGCTATGAAAGAGCGTTACCCTTTCCTTTTTGATCAGGTATGTATGGTTACGGGGACGTAACCTTGTTTCTTTTAGGGGGTAGGAGATGATCGCGAACAGTTTTTAAGAGTTTTATACCCCTTTTATATGTTGTGTCGGGATGTTTGTCGGGATGAGTTTGGTTAGTAACATGTTTTATGTTGAATTTTGTATGGTTGTTGAGTCGGGAATGTTATGGGAGTACCTTTGTTTAGTAGTGGTTTGAACTTCGGGGACGAAGTTCCTTTTAAGGAGGGAAGACTGTAATACTCCGTATTTATAAGTCTTGGGGTACTCTATCGAGTAGGCCTTACTCGTCGAGTAAGGGTAAGTTGCGTTTTAGAAAAGTTTCGACTGTTGGGTACTCGATCGAGTAGCTGGGGCACTCGATCGAGTAAGGGGTACTCGATCGAGTACCTCGGGTACTCGATCGAGTAGCGGTTTTACTGAGGAGTTTTCTCGGGTTTTGTTAATTATGCGATTAAGGTATATAAGCTTTGTCGTCATTATTCTAAATCACTTTTGCAAAACCTAAATTACTGTTTAAGAGAGAAAGCAAGCAAGTTCTTCATCCTAATCGCATTATTAGCAATACCCGGAGTTTGGAAGGTCAGTTCTTAGCGTTGATTATACCGTTGAGTTCCTTGCGTCGAGGGTAAGATCTATGTACCCTTTTTGTTGTCTTTCCTTTAATTTGGTTAAACCCTAATTTAGAGATTTGGGGGTTTATGTGTAGTATGTGATTTGGTAGCCTTTATGTTTTGTATGATAGGAGAAGGGTTCATAGAGGAAGCTTTTTGATTCAGCAGTAGAGACCGTCTGATTGTGTGCTTAGCAGGTAGGATTTCCTACTTAGTATTAGTCCCATAATGGGATATTGGTTGATGTGTTGTGTTTGGTTGTTTGATATAGTAATTGTATTGTGATTGTGGTTGTGATCATTGTTTATGGTTCGCGAGGCGTGGCCTCGGCTGAGTGGGGTCACTTGCGGGAGTGGCTTCACGCCCTAGTTTCGCCTTCTGTGGAACCCGCCACAGAAGTGATGTGCACATTAATGGACAAGGTTGTCGCTCACTATGTGGAGCGGGGATTTGGTGGGTACGGCTGCGGTCCCCCACGGGGCGGTGGTCCCAAAGTGGACAATCGGTGATTGAGATGATTGGAATTGGTTGGTTGTGTGTGTGTGACGATTAAGTCATCTGTTATCTTATTGTTGGTATATACTGAATTGTGTGATTAGTACTGACCCCGGTGTTGTTTTGTAAACCTGCGGTGATCCATTCGGGGATGGTGAGCAGATATTGAGCAGGTATTGAGATGAGTACTGGGATAGTTGGGATGGCCACGACATGATGATAGGATTCTTCCGCTGTAGCTTATTAGTTATTTACATTTCAGTTAGAACAGTCAGTTTGAGAACATGTATTGCATTTTGGTTTGGTTTTGAGAATTGTACTCTTCACTAAGTATTTATATTTAAACGTTGTTTCATCATTGTTTATTTGATTATCATTGCCTCGGGTAACCGAGATGGTAATGTCTTCATACCTGAGTGGTCCTGGTAAGGCACTTGGAGTATGGGGGTGTTACAATGTCCTCCAAGGGCATGTTGATAAGGAAATGAGAGGGAATCCTCGTTACTTGAGCTTGGTTGAACAGATGGAGCTGTGCAAGAGCCTAGCGTGTCTGTGTTTAGGAGAGATCATTTTGGGGCTGGATAATAGAAAAGCCAACCGGGAGCTTCCTTATTTGGGAAGTCCTATCATTTTGCAGGTAAGAACCTCTTTTCTCTCTCTTGTACAATGCCAACCGTTTTTTTCTTCTTTTTTCTTTTCTTTTATTTTTTCGTTTTTTTAGTTGGTCATTAATTCCCGTCTTCCTTGTAGGTTTGGCTTATGGAGCGCTTGCGGTTGATCGAGCCCCCAGTTAACGTGCCAGGATATCATGCTCGGTCAATTGCGATGAGAACCAGGCTCTATATGGTGGACTTCACACGAATTTGCAACTATTGGGAGAACAAGTTGAAGAATGAAGGTGGTTCTTTGATTCGATGGATTGTGCCATGGTGGCATCTCAGGTCAGTCACTGGAGTTTCATCTTTAGATCCTACTCGGTCAGTTCGCATTCCTGGCTTGGAATTTATAATATGCATCTTCCCGGAGAGATTGATGAGGCAAGTGGGCCTTAAGCAGAAGATTTCTACGCTTGACACCGTTCCTCAGACTGCATTGGCACATACTACCGAGATTCGTCGAGAGTAGGCCCTGAAGTGGGCTCAGAGGAACATGTGGTTCATACTGTCTCCTGTTTGTTCCTTATGGGTATCAGATTCATACTTGAAATGGAGGAAGGCTACTACTTCCGAGGACCGCGAGAAATTGAGGAAGCGCGAGCCTGTTGACTACAAGATTCGTGAGCTAGCGAAGGAGAACCAAAAGTATCTGACTGAAGGGGAGGAAGAGGCCGGTTTCCGAGTCGTTCATCCGTCGAAGAAACAGAAGACCGCTCTTGCCATATATATGGTGGTGGATCAAAATGGTAAGGCTAAACCGCGAGAGAGACCTTTGGTGATTAGGTCAGAGATAGTGCAGGAGCGCCCGGATCGTGGTCGAGACAAGAAGTATGATAAAAATGACAAAGGCATTGGGAAGATGGAAGAGTAGCCTAAGTCGTAGTAATATTTATTATTATTATTATTATTATTATTATTATTATTATTATTATTATTATTATTATTATTATTATTATTATTATTATTATTATTATTATTATTATTATTATTATTATTATTATTATTATTATTATTATTATTATTATTATTATTATTATTATTATTATTATTATTATTATTATTATTATTATTATTATTATTATTATTATTATTATTATTATTATTATTATTATTATTATTATTATTATTATTATTATTATTATTATTATTATTATTATTATTATTATTATTATTATTTTGTAATAAATGGCGGGGTTTTTAGAATCCTAGCCTAGCCTTTATTTTTAGCATTTTATATTATGTGGCGTATTATTATTACTTATGAGGCAAATGAATAAAAGGTTAATTAGTTATAAAACTATTATATTTTATTTTCATTATTCATGTCGAATTTCAAATGCAAATGCAAATGTCCTTCTATTTACATTTTAAAATAATGGGTTGTTTCCTGTGAAGGATTGCCTACGTATTCATTAAAAAAATGAAATCAAACCCTTGCACGTAGTTCGAGTAAATGTAAAAGAATAAATGTTCTAAGCAAGAGCTTGTAATGAACTAGAAAATAAGCATGTGCTTTACTTACTCCTAAAATACAACTCAATTTATTTGATGATATGAGGATGACGAATTGTCAAAATGCAAAAGCAAGGTGACATAAGCTTTATTTTAGTGGGCCAAGGGCCGTTTTTATTTCGTGTCGCATGAGCGGCACGTGGGTGTTACGCGAGGCGCGTGTCTTGTCCTACTCTAAGCATAATATCGTTTCAGTTGGTCGAGGTTAGTTGGATTAACAAATTCATTCCCATCTAGGTCTCTGATCCTAACTGCACCCCCCGAGAGTATGGACTTGACTAAGAATGATCCTGCCCAGTTGGGATTGAACTTTCCTCGTGGATCGACAGGTAGAAGAGCTCTAACTGATTTGAGGACTAAGTCTCCTTCTTTGACGCTTCTGGGCTTAACCGTTTTGTTGAAGGCTCGTTTGATACGTGCCTGAAATGTTTGTATGTTATGCAATGCGTGCAATCTTCGTTCATCCAAAAGGACGAGTTCTTCGTATCTATCTCTCTTCCAATCAGCTTCTAGAATTTTGCTTCCGAGCAGAATACGTAAGGACGGGATTTTTAGCTCATCTGATTTCTAGTCTCAGCCTGGAAATGTGATCCATTGTCACTGATGATCTCGTATGGGCAACCATATCGACAGATGATATTGGTTTGTATGAACTTTGCCACGTTTTTGGCTGTGAGACTAGTGTAAGATGCCAATTCGACCCATTTAGTAAAATAGTCGATGGCTGCCAAGATGAAACAGTGGCCTTCTTTTCCGGCTGGAGTAATCTTTCCGTTGTTGTTGATTCCCCAAGCAGAAAATGGCCAAGGAGATGTCATGGTGTAGAGTAGTGAAGGAGGGACATGTTGCACATTCTCGAAGATTTGGCAGTTATGGCAATGTCTGGCATACTTGATGCAATCGGATTCCATCGTGGTCCAATAATATCCCAGACGCGTGATTTTCTTTGCCATCATTGGTCCACTCATGTGAGGGCCACACTTTCCATCATGAACTTCTTCCATCACTTTTCGTGCCTGTGAATCATCAAGGCAACGTAAGACTACATAAAGAGGTGTTCTTTTCTATAATCTCCTTACATGAAGAGATTTTGTGAGGCTAGTATGCTTATGGCACGTTGTCTTCTCTTATCCATATCTGGTGGATATGTACCATTGAGCTTAAAGTTTATAATGGCTTGAAACCAAGGTTCCCCTGGGTTTTTCTCCTCATCTGTAATTTGGTGTCCATAGGCTGGTTCTGATCGTCGTTCGATGCATAAAGGCATTTCAACCATGTCGTCTGGCATATTAATCAGAGATGCGATTTCTGCAAGAGCGTCTACAAACTGATTTTCTTCATGAGGTAGGTGTAGATAAGTGACCTGATCGAAGAATTGGGCAACTTGATCTATCCTAGCCTGATAGGGTGCTAGACTTTCACTTCGAATTTTCCAAGATCCAGTAATTTGGTTCATGATCAATGATAAGTCTCCGTGAACTCGAAGATTTTTGATGCCTTAACTTACTGCTGATTGTAGCCCAATGAGGCAAGCTTCATATTCTGTTGTGTTATTTGTCACCTCGAAGTCGAGTTTGACAGAGAGTGGCATATGCTCACCTTCAGGAGAAATGAGAAATACTCCTATTCCAAATTCTCTTATATTCGATGCTCCATCAAAATAAAGTCCCAGGAATCTACGTTGACTTGTAGTATATCCTCGTCTAGAAATGACCACGTGTCTATTTCTTTGGTGTCGTTGATGGGATTATCTGCGAAGAACTCGGAAACGGCACACCCCTTTATATGGACATGGGACACGTCTCGGTCTGTGGATTTGGGTCACCTACCGGTCTGTCGTCATGGGCCACCTGCACGCCAAGCCAATCTGGGGACATGCAGCGGTCTTTTGAAAGCTACGCTCGGCGGCGTAAAAATGCCTTCGACCGGATCGTTTTATATCGGTCGGTTGTTTCTCGATAAGGGTCTCGAAATAATTAGAGATGTTCGGAGTCGCCACCAAGCATTTGTGGGATGCTTGGAACCCATTCGAATTCCACTTTATACCTCGGTCAAATCGAAGCACAAAGAAGCTTTTGACATAGGTACTAAAGATAAGGGTCTCTAGAATGACTCTCGTATGCCCTGGATAAGGTCTTCCACTATCCAAAGTTTCTGAGTAAGAGGTGAAGGTACGTATTGGGAAGCCCTTTAATCAAACATCCAATCCCGCCCGCGGTAGCGGCCTCTACTGATCGATCTTGGTTGGTTGAATGCAAAAGTTGATAAAACGGTTTAAATGCATGAATGCGCATCCAATAATTTAAACCTAACATGTGAGAGCTTTCTAAGTCGGTTGATTTAATCAAAGTATCAGATATACGATGTCGAGTTGGATTAATGATTGATTTGCGTGCAAGACGGAAATTAAACATCCATTTACCGTATTAGGTTTAGGGTGCATAACGTGATCCATTTGTCTTAGTAAGGCATTTTGCAAATGTGATTTTGAATAAACAAATAGTCATCTGATCCGTCTTATATCCAGGCTAACCGGATTCGGGATCGTCCTAGACTAATGCTATAAAGGGAACAGGCACTGTACCAGACGGCTACATGAGGCGCGAGCCAGCCGACGATACAAGGGGGGGCTCCCCTGGTTTTGAAAATGAGAAAGAAAAGGCCTGCTCGAGGCGCGGGTTAGCCTACGGTCATATATCGTGTTCTGAGCTTTTGGAAACAATATCAAATGTGTTGATTTGAAGAACTAGACTCGAATAATCATCATTATTTTGATAATATTCGGTGTCGGGTTCGACTTGACAAGCTTGACATGAAGAGTTTTCAAAATAATTATAAACTAATTGTTTTAAGTTCATTTGAATATAATTAGTCGATACTCATCATCGTACCCGGGTTAAAATCCGGCATGGTATGTAGAACCAAGGATAACTTAGTGTTGGGGACTAATATGTTTGTTTCGAAAATGTAAAGAAATGATGAAAGGCTTTAAAATACCTCTCAAAAGTGAAATAAAAGGCTTTAAAATACCTTTTAAATGTTATTAACCAAATATTATCACCGAAACACGGATTTAACCGTCATGGTATATGGAACCATGGGTGAAAAATGTTTTATGGTTAAAATAAATGAAATAAAATAAATAGGGTTTGAAAATATTTGAAATGGTAAAAACCAATTACAAATATGAGAATGGATTAAAGGGGAAAGACGAAAACAAACACGGTTGATCTCTGACCTGAACACCCCATTTAGGCGCGGGCAAGCCTTCAACCTAAGGGGCTTCTGTCTCAGGCCAAAAATCGGTTTTGGCTCGTTTATCCCATGTGTTGGTTCATGTTATGCACGTTTTAGCATGTTATAGTCATGAAACAAATGAAAACATGATAAAAAGAGGATTTTTACACCCTCATACTTACATGTTTGGTTATGGCGAGTGACCGACGTAAGTGTAACAACTCGTTTGGTCGGAAAAAACTCGGTTTAAAACCGTTTTGGTAAGTAAAAAGAGTGTTTTAAGATTAGTGGCGGTGTAGTGGTCGAAGTGGTCGGTCAAGTGATTTAATGCACGATGACGATACCAAACAATGTGTAAGGCTTGTATATACGATCGGTAGGTCGTAAATACGTGTCGGATTGTGACTTAAGAAGTCGAGTCGAGAATTTTAAGAGAGAAAAGAGGGGGCGGACGCTCGCGTAAGTCTCAAATGGGGGGTATTTGAGGGGTATTTATAGGGAAATGAGTGGTTGTGTGAGTATTGAGCGACGTGGCCACCTGGGCTGCTCAAAGAGGCGCGAGCCACTTCGCAAGTCTTCGAGGTGTTTTGTCGCTTTCACACAAATGCAATCATGATTTGTTCTATCCTAGGTTTTGTAGTCACATGTTTGGTACTTGACCATTCATGAATCCGGGAAAATTTAAGGTAGAAGGTTTGAAATGTTTTGTTTTTGGTGGTTGACTCGGTTTGACTCGTTGTTGAAGTGGGGATTTGAATTTTTGAGTCGATTTTTGCTCCGGTGTCGGTTTTGACTCTAGTTAGTGTCATTGCGACCCCATCGTCATGCATTTACCACTCCAGGTATTTTTGAAATGTTTTAGTTTCGAAATCTTTTTATGTTTTCCGACGTAAAATTTTACACAAACTGTCGATCAAACGCCACGATTCCCAAACATGTTATAGTCCGATAATCATCGGGTGTTTGTTGGTATCTCAACAGATACTGGGTATCTACAGAGCCCCCACTTTAACTGAGGCTTGGACAGGGCGAAAGTCAAAGTAGAGCCCTCAGGTCAATCGAAGATTACAACCTGGAGACCCAAGCGACGTCGAGGCGGCTCAAAAGGATTCGGGCCAAGGACCTGCCGTCAGGAAGGGCGACACCGAGACGACTTGAGGGTACGAGTAAAGGACCTGGCGTCGCAAATAGTTTAGAGTCTGTCGACTATCCGTGTGGGTCGTTTAAAGTCTATTAGACTACGTACAAAGGCTCGCCAGCCATAGAAAAGAGTCATACCTGAGGCATCTTCGGATATGTCCTTGCACGTTTGCGGACAAAGGCTCGCCAGAAGTGGTGCGTATATGAGGAGGGCTGGCCAGCCGCGATGCGTAGTAAGGCTCGCCAGGCATTGGGCGTAATAAGGCTCGCCAGCCATGGTGCGTAGTAAGGCTCGCCAGCCATGGGGCGTAGTAAGGCTCGCCAGCCGTGGGGCGTAGTGAGGCTCGCCATCCATTGGGCGTAGTAAGGCTCACCATCCATGGTGCGTAGTATGTCTAGCCAGTCATGGTGCATAGTAAGGCTCGCCAGCCATGGTGCGTAGTAAGGATCGCCAGCCATGGCGCGTAGTAAGACTCGCCAGCCATGGTACGTAGTAAGGCTCGCCAGCCATGGTGCGTAGTAAGGCTCGCCAGCCATGGTGCTTAGTAAGGCTCGCTAGCCATAGGGCGGTCGGTTAATGGACCGTGAGAATAGCGAACTCATGATGCCGCCGTGGAAATAGTGAGGTCGAACTTTCACTATTACTGTTTTTGAAATGAGCGGGTTCTGCGAGAAAGCCCCCTGCTGGTAATTGAAGGAATAGTGAATTTGGGATCTTCACCATTCGTTGTTCTTTTTTGAATTTTTAAATCGCGGTTTTGATCGCCGTCTGTTTGAATTTTGAAGGAAATAGCAAGTTTTAAATTTTGCTATCACGCTTGGAGTGACGGTTTATGTGCCACCATTGACATGTGATGGAAATAGTGAATTTGAAATCTTCACTATTACGTTTGAAGTGACGGTTTATGTGCCGCCGTTGACATTTGATGGAAATAGTGAATTTGGAATCTTCACTATTAATTAAAGTGACGGTTTATGTGCCGCCGTTGACATGTGTGGTGAAAATAGTGGAATTTAATTTCAAACCATTATTTTGGAAGAGATGGTTTTAATTGCCGTCGTTTGAAAATTGGAAGAAATAGCGAATTTGAATTTTCGCTATTATTTTTGAAAATTGAAGAAAATAGTGAATTTTGAATTTTCACCATTATTTTTGAAATTGGCGGTTTTGATCGCCGTTTGTTTGAAATTTTCGAAAATAGCGAATTTAAATTTTCACTATTTGTTTTTGTCTTTGAGAAAATGACGATCTTTAATATCGTAAATGAAAATTTGATGTTTGTTATGTGGAAATTGGGCCAAAGCCCAAAATTCGCCGAAAGAGGGACGCCTGATTGAGGCGCGAGCCACCTGGCGAACCAAAGGGGCTTCCCTTTTTCTGTAAAAAGACGCGAGGTTTGGCTGCATTTCATTCCTCATTCATCTTCAACCTTCGACACAAAAACCCGCAAAAAATCGCCATTGTTGGACTTTTGCTAGCTTCCATTCGTGCCATCAACAATAATGTCATCTCAAGGTATGCATTTCCTCTCGAATCCATTTAAATCTGTTGGCCTTTTAGCTTAATCGAATTAGGGCGAAATTTTACCCTAGAAAATCGATTTGGGCGTTTCTGATTGAGCCCATTTCGAGTGAAATTGACGATTGTATTAGGTTAGAAACCTGTTTAGGAGTATAGGGGCGCTTTTAGTTTGCCTTTTGGTCCCCGTTCCCGCTCCGTATGCTCGAAAAACATGAGTGAGGTGAGAAACCGTCTCATCTCACAATGCCAAGTTTATTTGCTTGGATAATGTGTCCCACTAGGTTGCATTGTAGCCGGGAAAGACCATATTTGCCATTATGGACCTCTGTTGGGTATTGTGGGCAAAATTGGAATTTTTGCCTTTGTAACGGTCTTATGTCTGACAAAATAAGCGTCTGTTTGAGCTTGAATTGAGTCAGTTTGCTTTGAAACGGACCTTATTGGTAGTTTAGGTCACCTTGCGGCGTGATAAAATCACGTTTGCCTTTTTGCGGTCGTTTTGAATTTTTCACCTGTTTGTGCTTAAATGAGTGCATGAATTGCCCTTTCGAGCAGTAGAAAATTTTCCATTCCATTGGGAATGTATTTTTGGTTTTTTGGTGGACCTCGTATGGGTCTTGAAATGCCGTTTTTTTGTGGTGGTTTTGACTCGTCTTTTGCTTGAAAAGAGGGGCGAGTCATTTTTTTGTGCGTTTTTTGTTTTTTTTTTTTGAATGGTTTTGTTTGGTTGGATTTTGGGCGGGATTACCCTTGTTTTGCTTTACAGATTGTTGTTGTTATTCTTTTTTGGATTTGTCCGTTTTATGCAGTCGTAATACCGAAATTTCGGCTGACGTTCTTTGTTTGCAGGAGAGTGTTCGGGACAGGCTGAGTCACTTGCTGTGACTCTTGAGGAGTTGTTCGGGGCGGGGCCGGTTAGTACTCCGGATAGTGCACCCGCCGCGGTAGTGGAGGACGTTACCAAGGAGGAGGGACCTCCTGAGCAGACTGTTGGGGCCACACGGGCCGTTGAGGAGCGTGAGGTGCCTATTATTGGGGCTATTGTCACTGGGAGAGCTCAGACTGGGTCTGAGGCTGGTACCTCCGGGAGGAGGGTTTCTACGAGGCAACGTCATCCCCGGGCGGCCAGACGGACGTTACAGAACGTCACCAGGGTCATTGAGATGGGCCCTATCCGTCACGTTGAGTCTCGTGGCCAGAAGAGACGGAGGGCGGAGACAGTCGAGGATTATGCCGACGTCGCGAGTTGAGAGCTAGACGGGCTACAGCCCCACGGGGGTTGCAGTTACGGGTGGCGCCTGCTTGGGCCGAGGGTTTTGACGGCAACCAGTTGTTGCTTCGACTGGACAGACACTTTCCCTACCGTGCTCACGAGGGTTTGGTGAGCCGTGTCCCTCGATTGAACTTTTGTCAGTTTTGAAATGTCAGGCCTGAATAGGCGTTCTGACGTTGTTTGTTTTTGATTTCAGGAGATCGGCACCATGAGGACTTTCTCGGGCTTCACTACCTTCCTGGGCTTTTACGACTTTCTCTGAGTCGGGACGAGGGCGTTGATAGAGAGGTCGGCTTTTGGGCCGTTGGTGGCAGCTTGGCGGGATATTTACAGGTCTTCGATTAGGTCGAACCTGTGTCTGATCCGCGCAATGTTCGATCAGTACTGGGATACGACGTCGTCGTTTCACATGGAGTTTGGGGAGGTCGGCGTGACTTTAGAGGACTTCGCCATGGTATCCGGCCTTCCCTGCGGCGAGTTTCCTGTTGAGTTTATCGAGACGCCATAGAGAGTGTGCTCTCCTGCGGTTACCCGTCTGATCGGTACTGCTTTGCTGGAGCCTTCCGATGTCACTCCATACTTGATTGTGAGTTCGTACGTGAAGGACTACTTCTCTGGGAGGGTGGCAGTTGTTACTCTGGCACCGTTGGAGAGTCCAGTGGCAGAGGTTGAGGCTAACAAGAAGGAGGCGCGGTTGTGGTTGTGGTACTTCATGGGTGCCACGTACTTTGGTGACAAGGGTGAGCGCTTGTCGACCAAAGTGCTTCCTCTCCTTAATGACCTTGACACTTTGGGTCAGTTTGACTAGGTTACGCCGGCTCTGGCGAGTTTCACCTGGTACTTGCTTGCGGCGGTGCGTCCGGAGTCAGTGAGGGACGGTAGCGCCCCTGCTTTGGTTGGTCCCGGCCTCATCTTTGAGGTACAAGTATTTTTGTAGTTTTTTTTTTTTGAGTTTGATTTCGATTTTGATTTTGGCAATTTTTGAGAAATTGGCTGATTTGTGTTTGCTGTGTTTGATTACAGGCTTGGTTGTATGCTTATTTCACCCCTCTGCGTCCGGGGACTACAAGTAGTGTTCGCTCGACTTACCCTGTTGTGAGGGGTTGGACGGTGGCTCGGAAGAAGTCATTTATGTCGACTTACGAGAACTGCAGGCGTCGCGTGAACAAGCTCTGGATTGCTGATGTAAGTTCTTGCTTTCTTCCCCCTCTTCTTTATAGAAATAGATAAAGATAGGGTGACTAGGTAGCTTATGAAGCCCCCAGTTGGCTGAGTAGCTTTGTCTTGAATGCAGTTTGTTGGGCGGCCTTGGGAGCACTACACGGGCGTACCGGCTGCCGTCAGGGAGCGTTTGCGGCCTCGCAGCTCCCTGTGTTTGTACTTGGAGACGGCGATCGAGCCGGATTGGTACCTGGGCGAGCGTTTAGCTCGTCAGTGCATCATCGAGACTTTCGTCGTGGCGGCCGACCCGCCTAGGGTGTTGTTTCAGGAGTCGACCCCTGATGAGGTTGAGGAGCACCTTCACGGTCAGGGAGGTGAGGAGTTGTGGTTACGGGACGTTGACTACGACACCTTCCGGTTGTCGAGGCTTGCCTGATACCCGATCGAGGTATACTTTCCTTTATTTTTCTGTTTTCATTCCCACTTTTGATAAGAGGGTTTGTCATCTTTGATACGGATCTAAATGGTAGGGAGTCGACTTGCTGATGAGGACCCAGCCCCCAGCTTTCCCGACGAAGACCTCCTTTCAGGGGCCGGATGGCGAGGAGCTTCAGCTGCGCTTACTGGAGCCGGCGGTTGCTGAGGTGACCGAGGCTGGCATGGAGGGGAGGTTGATCGTTCTGAGGGTGAGTTCTTGACTTGAATACTTTCCTCAGTTACATTTTGCCTTACATTATATTGAAGGACATTTTTGATTTGTAGGTGACGACCATTAGTCATCAGGATTTATGGCGGATGGCTAACCGCTGGAGGGCGCTTGCTGGTGACCTAGCTGCGAGGGAGGCTTGACTTTCTCAGGTACTTTTTGTGCTATTTTTTGTGTATTTTGTGTTGCATTTCACGTTTTTAGATTTTGATGATCTGTGTTGCGTTTTGTAGGGTACTGCGGATCTGGCGGAGCTTGCTCGGGTCCGTGCTGAGTTGGAGGTGACAAGGTCGACGATCAAGGACCGGGAGTTGGGGATCATCCATCGAGACCAGGATTTGAGGCGTTGTGAGGACGAGCTGCGGAGCCGAGACGCAGAGATTGCCTCTCTCAGGGCTCAGTTGGCTGCAGCGGAGGAGCTTCGCGTCGTGATGGAGCAGGAGACGCTAGAGAGTTCTCCGGAGAGGGAGCCTGAGCAGGTGGTGGTGTCTGCGTTGGCGGCGACCCTTCGTGAGACCGGGACAGGTGCGACGGGAGGCGCTGAGTAGTTGTAGTAGCTTGTCCATGTCTTGGACTCTTATTTGTTTATGTTTACATTTTGCGTGAGGCGGTTTGTATATATGTGTTTTTGGATTGTGGTTTATTTTGTGACTTTTGGCTTTTTTGTGTTGTTTTTCGGAGGAGCGATGTCGTCTGTCAATTCCCCTTTTGTTTTGCACCAGTTCCTGCATCGTTAGTGTAGAAAAACAGGCAACAGGTACCACGTATACATAATCGCAAACACGTAAAAGCATTTGAACAAAATTTAACCAAGATGACTCGAAGTTAAAATTGAATTTTGAAAATTGAAATGAATTTTGAAAAATTCCGCGACAAGTCGTCACGTTTGGAATTCAAAAGGAATTAATTTAAAAATTGAGCAATTAACTCGTGTCTTGGATTAAATTGCATCGAAATTATTGATTTGTGACTCTGAAAAAAAATTCAAACTCAAACCGTCAGGGATGAATTTTAGAAAAGATTTTTTACGAGTGTTTTTGATTTTTGAGGTCAAGACTCGAATTTGTGAGTGTTTGAAATTTGAGGGAAATTGATGTCGTGTTATCAATTTTCGATTTCTATTTTGATGGAAAATTGCGAAAAGAGAAAAATTTCGGAATTTCGACTGATATGGAAACGATCTGTCGCGGATCGGGCCGACTAGCCCTTCCCCCCTTAAAAAAAAGAAAGAAAAATCCGTATATTTAAAGCTGCGTCATGGAAACCGTGTTGGATTTCGTAAAACGCGAAAACAAGGAAATGTGAGTGTGAGGAAATACAAAAATGTCCTGGATCATCCCAAAGAGGCGCGAGCGTCCTGGCGGGAGGTTTGGGGTGTTAGAGACACGTCAACAGCGGGAATCCTGGGAAAGCCTCAAAGAGGCGCGAGCAGCTTGGCGATGGAAGTCGGCTCTCCCCTTTTTCTGAAAAACGCGCTGATAATTTTTGTATAAATAGTGATGTTTGCGCTTCATTGTTTCATCATCCGAAACACAAAAACATCTCTACAAAACTTCTTCTTGTTCTTCCACAAAATATTCCATGGATGCTTTTGAGAACGCATTGCGACAATGGTGCCGGGATTTGTCGCCTCCCGAAAAGTATCAACTGATTTGCATGGGAGTTGGTCAATTGTTGATGCTCCGTCATGTCAAGGTACAACCTTCATTTCTTGAAGCATGTTCTCGGTTTTGGGATTCGAAACACCATGTTTTCGTTTTCCCGAAGGGTGAGATTTGTTCTCTTGCCGAAGAAGTTGGAGCCATTGGTGGGTGGCTGGGTTGTGTTCCGGTGCTCCCTCCATCTCGGTTGTGCTACAAGGAGAAATTCCGTTCCATGTTGGGTTTGTCGACAAGTCAAGTCAGCTTTCTTCTTGCTCCTCATGGTGTGGATAAATTGGCTCTTATCAACATCTTTTCAAACCGATTAGATGCCAATGTCTCGGAAGTGGCTAGGAGAAGGGCTCTTTCCTTTTGCCTTGTCCATGTGTACCTCTTTGTTGATGTCTTGAAAAAGGAGGGGCCAAAATGCTATGGTAGCATGACCCCTATTCATGTGGTCGAGCAAATGGAGCATGGTAGAGATCCATCATGGTTGGTGCTAGGAGAGATCATTCAAGCTTTGGACAAGGAAGGCTATTGCGGAGAAGCTCCCTCTTTTGGGTCCCCAAGCATCCTTCAAGTGTGGCTATTGGATAGGCTAAGGTATGTAGAGCCTCCGGTTAATCCTTCTTCTTATTCCTTTCATTACCTTACCATGAGGAAGAAATTATACCCGGATAGTTTTGCTTCTACCGAGGCTTATTGGGCCGCGAGATTGGCGGAGGAGGGTGGTCCTCATATCCGTTGGATGGTGTCGTGGTGGAACTTGAGGTCCTTCACGAGGTTGCCCGCTTCGGGTGCTAATCCTCGTTCTTTGATGGTGGTGAGTTTAAAGGTTGCTTCCTTCATATATCCCGAAAGGCTCATGAGGCAAATGAGGCGTTAACAAAAGGTGCCCGCTCAAGATACCCTTGTCCAAGAGAATTTCTTACGGAACTCCGAGCTTGTGGAGGTCTTCGAAATATGGTGGGCCACTCAGCCGCTTTGGGAGGTACCAAACCCCGTTGCTACGACATGGGTGACTCCCGGTTATGTCAAGTGGTCACGAGCTCCGTCCTTGGAATAGAGATCCAAATTCCGTAAGGACGAGGTTGTCGACTTGAAGTACCGAGAGGTTGGCAAGGCCAACCGTGCCTTCTTTGAGGAGTATGTTGATGGATCTACCCCCGATGTGATGAGACCATCGAAGAGGAGGAGTTTCGGCCACAAGAATATCGCGGGCCGTGCATTGGCTCTTTTTGGGTCGAACATGGGGTCTTGTGCTAGACCGGAGGCCGTCGTCGTCTTAGATCCGTTGAGGATCCGTTCCGAGGAGGAAGTCCATGTTAGGCGGGCCAACAAGAAGAACAAGGGGAAGATGTACCCCGAGGGAAATGGCAAAGGTAAAATGGAAGAGTGAAGACCTCCATTACCCGTTTTATTATTATGTTGTATTATTGTTGTGAGTTTTTATTATGTTGTACTGGCTAGTTATTGTGTGTTTTGTGCTAGTTTTATTATGTGAGGTGTTTTAGTTGACACCTTAGCTTTGATAAGTTCTAAACTCGTCGAGCTTTATTTGTTGTTGGAATTGTAGTCCCTCCCATTATTAATTAAATAAGAGGATTGCCCGTGTCGAAAATTGTGAACGCTTGTTTCTTCCATCCATTTGGTGAAGGCAATTCGATTTGAATTATCTTAAACATTTGCACTTGGGAAAGTGGGATTTTTGTAGGAAGGGAGAAAGGCTTTTTTTTGTATTTTGTTGGGAAGGGGAATGGTTTTCCTTTCCTCTTTTTTGATGGGGATGATGTTTTGTATGTGCTTGATGTTTTTTTTTATTATGGGGATGGTTGTTTTTTTATTGTGGGAATGGTTGTTTTTTGATTGTGGGAATGGTTGTATCCTTCTTGTGTAAGAAAGGAATGCCTACGTATCCACCTGAAGAGGTGAAATCAAACCATGATCGTAGTTCGAAATGTTTTGTTGATTGGGTTTTGTGGTTGTATCTCTTATGCATAAGAGGGACTGCCTACGTATCCACCTGAAGAGGTGAAATCAAACCATGCTCGTAGTTCAGGGGTTTTTGTTTTAGTGCAAATGGATGCTGCCTTTGACAGATCAAAGGACATTCGAAACGGGCAAGGTGCCGCAACTTAGACTCGATAAAACATGCAATTTCAAATCAGAACACGTTGAGGAACTTGACTTGAAAAGGGGTTGAGGTGGTTGCTAGTTGTAAAACTAGGCGGAGGTCGTTGGTTGCTATGGTTCAAGGGTAGTATTTATTGAGTTGGTCCAGGTTGGTCGAGTTTGTAATGTCCTCCCCATCTAGGTCACTCAGTGTCATTGCGCTCCCCGAAAGTATTTTCTTGACTAGGTATGGCCCGGCCCAGTTGTGTTTGAATTTCCCCCTCGGATCAACGGGTAACGGTGCTCGAACTGACTTGAGGACCAAGTCGCCCTCCTGGATGTTCCTGGGTTTAACCTTCTTGTTGAATGCCCGTTGTATACATCGTTGGTATAGTTGGACGTTGTGCAAGGCGTTGAGTTCCCGTTCGTCTAGAAGAGTGAGTTGCTCGTACCTTCGACGGGTCCATTCCGCCTCGGGGATATGACTCTCCAGTAGGATGCGTAGAGAAGGGACCTTTAACTCTACCGGTTGAACCGCCTCCATACCATATGGTAGGTAGAAAGGTGTGGCGCCTGTCGGTGTTCGAATGGAGGTTCGATATCCCCAAAGTGCGAATGGGAGTTTGCTCGGCCAATCGCGGTAGTTGTCTTGCATTTTCTTGATAATGGTGACAAAAGTTTTATTCGCTGCCTCCACCGCTCCGTTGGTTTGGGGACGGTAGGGGGATGATCGATGTCGTTTGATTTTGTATTTTTCCAGCAAAGCTTGAGTTTCCGCCCGGAAGTGTGGGCCTTGGTCGCTGATGATTTCATGGGGTACCCCATACCGGCAGATGATGTTATTTTGAATGAACTTGGCCACTTTTTTGGCGGTCAAGACTGCATATGACTGTGCTTCCACCCATTTGGTGAATTAGTCTATGGCGACGAGGACGAAGTAATGCCCCTTAGTGCCTACCGGGTTGACTTTCCCGATGATGTCGATGTCCATGTTGAGAAAGGCCAGGGTGACTCATGGTGTATAAAAGGGATGGTGGTATGTGTTGTATGTTGGCAAAGATTTGGCAATTGTGGCAATGTTTGACGTAGTTATGACAATCAGCTTCCATGGTGGTCCAGTAGTAACACAGCCGCATGATTTTCCGGGTAAGCATCATTGCGCTCATGTGAGGGCCACATTCTCCGTCGTGAACCTCTCCCATGACATCTTTGGCTTTGTGATGGTTAATGCAAAGGAGGAAAATTCCTTGGGGTGTTCTTTTGTATAGTTGATTTTCGTTTATCACGAATTGTGATGCAAGTAAACGGATGGCTCTTTGTCCTCTTTGATCAGAGTTGGGAGGGAATTCATTTTTGGTTTTGTAGTTGAGTATGGCTTGGTACCAAGGTTCATCATGTCTTTCCTCATCGTCGTTGATGGCACAAACGTGAGCTGGCTCGCTCCTTCTCTCGACACATAGGGGCATCGATGTCATGTCGTCAGGTATGTTGATGAGTGCGGCAAGTTTTGACAGGGCATCAGCAAATTGATTTTCCTTTCGTGGCAAGTGGAAATAGTCGATTTGGTCGAAGAACTCGGCCTCTTGATTGATCTTTCCTCGGTAAGGAGCTAAACTGTCACTTCGGATTTTCCATGACCCAGACACCTGATTAATGATGAGCGAGGAATCGCCGTGGACACTTAGTCTCCTGATGCCAAGTGTGATGGCTGCTTGTAGGCCGATGAGGCATGCCTCATATTCAGCGGCAATGTTGGTGACGGTAAAGTCTATCTTGACCGAGATCGGAACATGTTCTCCCTCCGGTCATATTATAAGGATTCCCACCCCGAAGTCTCTCATATTAGATGCACCGTCGAAGTATAGGTCCCATGCGTCGGAATCGGCACAAAGAATGTCTTCGTCAGGAAGTGAACATGTGTCGGTCGTTGGATCCTCGTTGACAGGATTTCCTGCTAGGAAATCGGCCACTGCTCTTCCCTTGATAACCTTGAGGGGTACAAACTTGAGATGAAACTTAGACAGCATGAGCGTCCACCTAGACAGCCTTCCGTTTAGTACGGGTTTTTCGAAGATGTATTTGACATGGCCCATCTTGGAGTAGATGTGGACCGTGTAGCTGAGCATGTAATGCCGCGGCTTCTTTGTTGACCATACTAGGGCAAGGCATGTCTTCTCCAGTTGGGTATACCTCGTCTCGTACTCAATGAACTTTTTGCTGATGTAGTAGATGGCTCGTTCTTCGTTGCCGACTGTTTGTGCTAGCATTGCTCCCATGGCTGTTTTGGTAACAGTCAGGTATAGGGATAAAAGAATCCCCGGTTGAGGTGGTATGAGGACACGAGGTTTGGATAGGATTTCTTTTATCAGGTCGAAGTCCTTTTGACAGTCGTCATCCCAATCGGTGTGATCGGAGGCGCGAAACTTCTTGAATATCGGTTCATAAATCATAGTGAGCTTGGAAATGAAGCGGCTGATGTATTGGAGCTGACCGGGAAATCCTCGAATCTCCTTCTCGTTCCTAGGCCGAGGCATTTGCTGAAGGGCTTTGATTTTGGTTGGATCAATCTTAATGCCTCTTTTGCTGACGACATGTCCCACGAGATTTCCGGAGGTGACCCCGAATTCACACTTCTGAGGATTTTGTCTCATGTTATATTTCCGCAGACAAGCTAAGAATTTCCGAAGGGCGCTGATGTGAATGTCCCGTTCTTTTGATTTGACAATCATGTCATCGACGTACACCTCTACCTCCTTGTGCATCATATCGTGTAAGAGAGTGGTAGCGGTTCTTTGATAGGTTGCTCCGGCGTTGATGAGGCCGAAAGGCATGACCGTGTAGCAATATGTACCCCACAGTGTAGTGAATGTTGTCTTGTGCATGTCTTCCTCAGCCAATTTAATCTGGTTGTACCCAGCATACCCGTCCATGAATGATAGGAGAGCGTGTTCGGCGATATTTTCCACCAGAATGTCAACATGTGGCAAAGGGAAGTCGTCCTTAGGACTCGCTTTGTTCAGATCCCTGAAGTCGACGCAAACCCGAATTCTTCCGTCTTTCTTTGGTACGGGCACAATGTTGGCCACCCAGTCAGAGAATTCAGACACTTTGATGAACCCAGCCTTGAACTGTTTGTCTACTTCTTCTTTGATTTTCAGTGCCCATTCAGGACACATCTGATGTAGCTTCTGTTTCACGGGTTTAGCTCCGGGTTTAATGGGTATCCGGTGCTCTGCAATTTCCCTGTCAATCGCGGGCATATCTCTGTAGGACCAGGCGAACACGTCCTTGTATTCGTGTAGGAGGTCAATGAACTGTTATCTTTCCGAGGGGTCCAGGGTTGTCCCTATCCTATGTTCTTGAGGTATGTTGTCGGTTCCTACGTTAATAGGTTTGGTCTCCTCAATGATGGGGGTTCTAGTTTCCCGTTTGTCAAGTTCTTTGGCTAGGTGAGATGGGTAGTCACTCAAGTCAAATTTCTCGTAGTCATTCAGAATTGCATTGCAGTTAAATTGAGACGAGTCATAAGAAAACTTAGCGTTTATTAAGTTGACACGAGCGAAAAGCTCGGAAAGGACATACATCTCGTGGTCAGTCAGAGGCCATACAGCAGAGGAGATGGCCCCTGGAACAGGCTCCAGGTTGTCACCTTTCATGGGAGCGGGGCTGACCATAGTAGACTCAACCACGACTTTGTGATAGAACAGTGGGAAGGGGACCTTGACCGGGACATCAGGAGTGTTAGGAGATATGACAGACTCTGACTCCGACTCAGACTCAGATTCAGATTCTCCTTCGCTTCCCTCCTTGAACATAAGGCCTTCTCCAGTTGTGATCTTGAGAATGCGGCCTTGGCGATCGGTCCACTTGACGGTCTTCCTCCAGCCTTGGGTAGCTTTCTCTGGGTCAGTGTCGGAGATCAAGGCGGTTGGGTCGAATTGATTGTCCTTCAGCGCGATGTTGATGATGTCCTTATAGTCGAGGTGCTTGATGTTATCTTCTCCAAAGAGGAGAGTGACAGCTTGTCCATCGAGGCACGACGATGGCTTAGACTCGGTTGATGCAGCTTCGGTGTTGTCAGGGATGAAGTAGCAGTCCTGGAAGAATTCCATACCCGGGTACCTAACCTTGGCCACAGAGTCATAGATCGGCTCTGGAAAGCCATGATAGAGCTCAGACTCTCCCTTGGGAACAAAGTATCCGTTGAGGGTCAAATGGTAGGGACGAAGGATAACTCCGTGCTTCATGCGTTTTCGGACTAGGAGGTTCATCTCCTCGATATCTTCATCGGTAGGTTCATATCCCAGCCCGAAGGAAATGTTGGGGACCTTAGCCTGTTTCAAGGGAGGTAAGGTGCTCTTTAGCGGATTGAGGGGCGAACCCGAGAAGTAACTCTAGCGCCTCATGATACGGTTGACTGTGAGGTTGGAAAACGGGTCACAATCAAAGGGTGTTGATTCATCAGTTATGCCATTCACAGCTTGGAATCCCCACATTTCATTGCCATCTTCCTCAATGGTCTGGGAGGCTATTCCCTTTCTCATGACGGCTTTGATCGGAGAAGCAGGAATTGTGATTGTTTTCCCGTTGAAAGGGACCCTGATTTTCTTGTAGAGAGTTGAGGTAACTGCCTTGATGGCGTGGATCCAGGGACGCCCTAGGAGCATATTGAAGGAGGCGTCGATGTCGATTACCTGAAAACTGATTGGTCTTTCCAGTGGTCCGGTTGCGACGGTCAGAGTGATGAGCCCCACGACTTTGCGACGAATGCCGTCGTAGGCGCGTACTCCTTGATTAGTTTAGACCAAATGAGCTTCCTTAATACCCAGCTTATGAGCAGTCTTGAGGGGAATTACATTCACCGCGGATCCGTCATCTACAACGACCATGGGCACATTCTTCTTGAGGCATTGTACGGTGATGTACAAGGCAAGGTTATGATTGGCTCCGATGGGAGGGATATCCTCGTCAGAGAAGACGACTGGGTTGTTCAAGTCAGGGGCGTCCCTTATCATATATGCCACTATTTCTTCAGGGGAAGAGGTGGAGGGCATGGTAAGTTTTCTCAAGGCCTGAAGCAAAGCCTGTCGATGCTCAACGGAAGTTGCGATCAGTTGCCAGATTGAGATTCGGATTTCGCCTTCTGAAGCGGCTTGAGGATTGAATTCTCAGGAGCTCTTGGTTGAGTGTCTACTTCCGGGACGCCGTGGTCATTCGTTGTTGGAACGACTGTTGGATTGTTCGGGTTCTGATAGGGGCATCCGGACCGGGTAAGGTGTAACACCCCCATTTATTTAGGAGCCTTTAGCAAGACATTCCCAATAAATAGGACTGTTTCCATCTCGGTTGCCCGAGGTAAATGATACAAATTAAAACAAACCAAAGTACTTTAGTAACTTTATTTGAAATAATGGTTTTATTACATTGGCAACCGATTAAATTTAAACCTTAACATTACAATAAACTACGCAGCGGAAATTACTTAAATAAAATTGTATAAGTCACTAAGTGATCTAGACAGCAACTGTGGTCCAAGTAGAGCTCACATCCCAATGCTCCCAAGTCAGCTAATTTTTAGTACCTGTCAAATCTGCTCCCCATTATGGTTCATCACAGGTGTTCACGAATACACTGTCAACCACGAGGTTGAGTAGGATAACAATCTCAAGACAGATAAGATAAATAGTACAAAGATTCGAACCGCAATGCCAAATCAACCTTTCTCCTAATACACCACCACGAAGGTATTAAACGGTGTCTGCCAGTAAGTTTATAATACATCACCCGAAGGCACTTACCATGATGTCTACCTCAGCCAGTAAGTTTATATAACATCACCCGAAGGCTCTTACCATGATGTCTACCTCAGCCAGGCAAAACCTGATATCCAACTCATTATCAACCAAATTGTAGCAACAACAATGGCTACCTACCACCTCGTCTCAAGAACATCCAATAAAACCCCTTCCAATCAATATACGAGATATGTATAATCCAATTATCCAAACAGTCAATTCAATTAACACAACATCCAATTAAATGAGAAGGTACACAATTAATAGGTCGAGTAGAATCTATATCCTACCTCTTCAGCAAATACTCCCAAATAGCAATCCAATAAGATACTTGGAAAAATTACACTTCAAAACCGTCACCTAAACAAATAATAGTTATTCAATAATAATTACTTATACTTTATTTATAATTCATTATTAATTATCATATTTATTCATAGCTAATTATCATTAATTATTATAATATACGAAAATCCGTTTATTAAAAATCAAGACCTGAGTTCTCATTAAACCCCGAGTTAACCCGCCTTAAAAGTAAAAAATAAAAAACAAAACAAAAACCCATTCATCCCGTGAACACCAATAACTACAAGTACTACCCTGTCCAACACCTTCCCTAAACACTTATTTAAACTCACCCAACCACCACCACCAAGACCGCCACCCTTGCTCACCAGGTGCCTTCACTGCTAGCCACCAAACCACGCCGTAAACACCAGCTACAACCGACTCCAACCACCATAAACCCACGCCCTAGCAACCACGAACACGAACTGTAACACCCCCATACTCCAAGGGCCTTACCAGGACCACTCAGGTATGAAGACATCACCATCTCGGTCGACCGAGGTATGATAATCAAATAGACAAAACAGAAACAACGTTTATTATAAATGGTTTAATGAATAAATACAATCCTCAAAACCAAACCAAAGTACGATACAATATTCTCAAATGACTGTTCTAATCAAACGTAAATAAACTAAGGCTACAAAGGAAGACTCCTATCATCCCGTCGTGGCATCCCAGCTATCCCAAAGATTTCATCTCAAAACCTCGCTCAATATCTGCTCACCATCCCCGAATGGATCACCGCAGTTTACAAAACAACACCGGGTCGATACTAATCACACAATCAATATAGCTAACAATAATAAGATAAACAGACAAAAATTTGAACTCACACACACACACACACACACCACCAACTCCCATCATCTCAATCCGATCGTCCACCGGACCCGACCGCCGATGGGGGACCGCAGCCGTTCCCACCTAAGCCCCGTTCATCGTACGAGCGATAACCCCGTCCCATTAATGTGCACATCCCCTTCCGTGGCGGGTTCCACGAAGGGCGAAACTAGGGCGTGAAGTCACTCCCGCAAGTGACCCCACTCACCGAGAACGCATCTCGAGAACCATCAACAAAGAATCACAACCACAAACACAACACAATCATCATATCAAACAACTAACTACAAAGACATCACCAATATCCCATTATGGGACTAATACTGAGTAGGAAATCCTACCTGGAAAGCACAACAAGCAGACGGTATCTACAGCTGTATCAAAACGCCTCTTCTACGAATCATCCTCCCTCGACGCAAGGAACTCAACGATACGAACTACGACACGAACTGACCGTCTGAACTCCGGGAATTGCTAAGAATGCGATTAGGAAGATGAACTGGCTGCTTTCTCTCTTAAACAGGGTTTTAGGTTTTGTAAAAGTGATTTAAAACAATGACGATTATGTTTAAATACCTTAATCGCATAATTTACAAAACCCGAGAAAAACTCCCCGTAAAACCGGAGACTCGATCGAGTACCCAAGGTACTCGATCGAGTACCCCCTTACTCGATCGAGTACCCCAGCTACTCGATCGAGTACCCAATAGGTCAGAAACTATTTTATTTCGCAACTTGCCCTTACTCGACAGAGTAAGGGCTACTCGATAGAGTACCCCAAGACTTATAAATACGGAGTATTACAGTCTTCCCTCCTTAAAAGGAACTTCGTCCCCGAAGTTCAAACCACTACTAAACAAAGGTACTCCCCTAACATTCCCGACTCAGCAACCGAACAGAAAACATGATACTAACCCAACTTATCCCGACAAACATCCCGACACAACATATGAAAGGTGTACAAAACTCTTAAAAACTGCTCGCGATCATCTCCTACACCCTAAAAGAAACAAGGTTACGTCCCCGTAACCATACATACCTGATCAAAGAGAAAAGGGTAACGCTCTTTCATGATATCCTCTGCCTCCCATGTAGCTTCCTCGGTCTCGTGGTTAGACCAAAGGATCTTAAGCAAAACTGTCTCACCACTCCTGGTCTTTCTACCCTTTCGGTCTAGAATCTGCTTAGGCACCTCCAGATATGATAAAGACTCATCTAGCTCTAAGCTCTCCGCCTCCAACACATGTGACGGGTCACTCACATACTTCCGCAGCTCGGATACATGAAACACATTATGCACTCTCTCCAATGCAGCTGGTAAAGCCAAACGATAAGCAACTTCCCCAACTCGCTCTAAGATCTCATAAGGCCCTATAAACTTCTGACTTAACTTGCCTTTCTTCCCAAATCTCATAACTCCACGCATCGGAGACACTTTCAGAAGAACCTTGTCCCCAACTTGAAACTCTATGTCCCGACGATGTAGATCTGCATAACTCTTTTGTCGATCCTGGGCTGCTCTCATCCGTTCCCTGATCATCTTAATCTGTTCCACCATCTCATGCACCATCTCTGGTCCTAAAACCACTGCCTCAGCACTATCGTCCCAACAGATTAGACTCCTACACCTCTGATGCGCGTCTTTTATATAAGGTTTTTACCTCATTTTTACACGCATTTCCGTGTTTTTTATGTAGCATCTGGCTACAAATACCCCCGAATATCCTACTTTGGTCTGTTTATTGTAATTTGCAGGAATTGACCGAGGAGGAGCTAAATCGAGCCTTAATTGTCCCAATTGTATGCATTCATGGGAAATAAGGAGCCGGAGTTAAGGAATCTTATACTTGGAGGACGAATGAGCTGAGTTAAGGAAGGAATTCAAGTCCTGAATGCGCCTATATAGCTCGATCGAGTACTTTGGTGCTCGATCGAATGCTTTCCATACTCAAGGCTGGTCGATCGACCAGCTGAAGGAGTCGATCGAGGAGGACCAGCAAGCAGTGCTCGATCGAGAGGTTACCCGAGCTCGATCGAGTGACTTGGAGCTCGATCGAGTGATATCTCTGCTCGATCGAGAGGATTTCGTGTGCTTTTAGTCTTTTCCGCCTAATCTTTTATGGGCTTTGTTAATCAGTCCATAGATTAGGTTTTAAACATTTTACAGTATAAGACTGAGGAGTACACGACGTTACTCCGCTCTCCTGGACTACGTACATTTTTCATCTTTTATCTTGTCACTGATCTTTGGGAATTCTACTCTCGACTTGCCACTTGATTCGGTATTATCAATTGGATTATTTATTTATCGTATTGTTTGCCTTAATTCCTTTCCTCTCTCTATTTTATAATAGTTCGATCAATTAGATTATTCATTATGTTTAGTTTGAATTGTTTGGTTATTGTATTTGTTAATTTGATAAATATGAGTAGCTAATTTCCTATGCTAAGACTATAGGGGACCTATGATTTGAAGGTTGAGTAATCGAATTACTAGGTTAATACCGGTACCGTCTTTGTTGTTAAAATGCTACAAATAACTGTAATTGCCTAATTGAGTCGATGCAATTAGACCCTTATTCTTAGTGGACCTTGACCTGGACCGAAAGGTTGGAAGGGGGAGACTAGTAGCGAACAATAGAGTATTGCAAGGGGCGAAAGTTAAGCTTTTACACTTTAGGGTGAATTAAGGACCGAAAGGTGACGTTCGCTACCCCTTAGACTGTACTGCATTAACCTGGGACCTAGATTACTCAACCTGATGATTATGGCGAACCGCTTGTCTTAGCTATTCTCTTTTATTTGTTAAACTCCTTCCTTTATTTCTCTTTCTTTTACTCTGTTAGTTTAGAATTAGCAATTTATAAACCCCCATTTTGGTTACCTTGGCGAACTTAGTTTAGCAGAAAAGTTCCTACCTCTCTGTGGATTCGACCCGACTTCCCTAGCTATATTAGTTAGTTGGAACCAGTTGGTTTATTTTTGACAGGTACGCGACAGACGTGTCAAATTTTGGCGCCGTTGCCGGGGATGTGGCGCAATTTTGTTGCTTAATTTGAGTTTGTCTTTTGTCTCAAGGAATTTATTCCTTGAGGCTGATCTCACTTTCTGCAAGTTTTGATAAGTTTTGCAGATTAGCCGTTTGCCAAGATGCCTACGATTACAGAGCATACAGAGCCATGTGGAAGATGTGGTGAAGAAGGGCACGATCTCTACGAATGTGTAGCGAGTATAGAGCGCGCTCTCGCATATAAGAAGTTCAAGCAGGGAGTTCCTTTCTCCCAGCTATATAAAGAGATAAAGAGCGTTGCCGCCCCTTCTACGCCAGTATCACGACCGGCTTCTCCCTCCTCAAGAGAAGAAATTGCCGAGTTGAAGTCCATTATGCTGAGTATGTCACGAAATCGATTCATTATATCGAAATTGAAGGAACAAGTCGCACGATTGACACAGCCACGGATCAAGCAAAGTTTTTTCCAATTTGTGACCCGACCCGAGTGCAATGAACTTCCATCATGAAGAAGACAAAATATTGGCAGCTAATGATGATTCAGACGATGATTTAGACGAGTTCCTGCAGGAAATGCTTGCTGCGTGTGAAGTCACCACTCGATCGAGCAACTCATCCACTCGATCGAGCAGCTCTAATCATCCAGTCACTCGATCGAGTGACAGTGGCGGTCGATCGAAAGGTACAGAACTCCAAGTTGGTCGATCGAATAACCATGCTGAAGAAGACACTCGATCGAGCATCAAGACAGGTCGATCGAGTGATGTTGAAGAAGAAACTGGTCGATCGACCAGTGGAAGTGTTCGATCCAGTGCTGTAAGTGGCGAAAATTCCAATTTACTACCCAGTACCACCACCGTGTCACCTTCCCCTGCTGTGGAGACGTCACGCATTGATAAGGGTAAAGGAAAGGTTGCGGGACCGCTCATTGCTACCAGGGTACCTTTCCCAAGTCGTCTTAAGGACGCAAGGATCGAGCAACAGTACGGTAAGTTCGTGGATATCGTGAAGAACCTTCAGGTAACTGTTCCTTTCTTCAACTTGTCACTCGGGTTCCTACTTACGCTAAATTTATGAAGGATATTGTGACGCGTAAGAGGAATTTGAGCGAATTTGAGACGATTTCGTTTATGGAAGAGTCTAGTAACCTACTGTTAAATAAGGCCCCTCCAAAAATGAAAGACCCGGGCAGCTTTTCTATTACCTGTGTCATAGGTAATTTGGTTATTGATAACGCCCTTTGTGATTTGGGTGCCAGTGTCAGTGTCATGCCCCTTCTTGTTTGCAAGCAATTGAAGATGAGTCACTTCAAGTTGACTAACATTACCCTACAGATGGCCGATAGATCTGTTAGGAGACCTTTAGGTGTCTTGGAGGATGTGCCTGTGAAAATAGGCAAGCTTTACATCCCCGTAGATTTCATTGTTTTGGATATAGCTGAGGACACCCGGACCCAAATTATTTTAGGAAGACCGTTCCTTTGTACAAATGGGGCCGTCATTGATGTCGACAAGGGCGTCGACTCTTGCGAGGGGGATGACGCTATCACATTCAGGTTTGCCCAAGTACTTTAGCCCACCCAATGATAGAGGACACTTGCTATTCGGTCGATATCATTGATGAGTCTATTTATGACTTCTGGTCGGGTTCTTTTATGAAGGACCCACCGGAAGCTCTCATGCTTTTTGATGAGTGTGCGAGATAGCCCGAGGACGATGACGCTGCATTGGATTTACTTGTTGATGATTTGGATAAGCATGACGGAGAGCAGGTGGAGCAAATGATCAGCACTCTTTGCTCCATTGAGGTAAAGGTATCGGAACGTAAGCCTCTCCCTTCTCATCTTAAATATGCTTTTCTAGACGATACGGCAGCGGTATCCCGTCATCGTTAGTGCCAAGCTTAGTGATGATCAGCTAACTTCCTTGTTAGCTGTACTTAAGAAAAACATGAAGGCAATGGGCTATTCACTGGATGATATCACGGGGATTAGTCCCGATATCTGTATGCACGGGGATAGAGTGGAGGAGGATCACAAACCTTGCGGGCGGGGTCGGCGTCGGTGAACCGGAAGATGCGGGGATGTTGTGATGGTGAGGTAATGAAGTCTGCTAGATGCGGTATTATCTATTCGGTAGGTAATTCTAGATGGGTAAGCCCGATCACAGGTAGTCCCGAAGAAAGGAGGGACAACTGTAGTTAAGAATGAGAAAAATGAATTAATACCTACCCGAGTAGTGACTGGTTGGCGGATGTGCATAGACTACAGACAGCTGAATGCCGCCACCAAGAAAGACCACTTCCCCCTTCCTTTTATTGATCAGATGGTAGAAAGGTTAGCTTCTCATAAATTTTTCTGCTATTTAGATGGGTATTCAGGGTTCTTTCAGATCCCTATCCACCCAGACGATCAAGCCAAGACTACATTTACCTGTCCCAAGGGCGTTTTTGCGTGCACCGCACGTGCCTTTTGGTTTGTGCAATGCCCCCGCCACCTTCCAAAGGTGTATGATGGGGATATTTTCAGAGTATATTGAGTCTATCATGGAAGTTTTTATGGACGACTTTAGCGTATATGGAAGTGATTTTTCTGACATGTCTGTCAACCTTGAGAAAGTGTTGCGTATTTGTATTGAGGTTAACCTTGTGCTGAACTGGGAGAAGTGCCACTTCATGGTCAACGAGGGAGTTGTCCTAGGGCACTTAGTTTCTGATAGGGGAATAGAAGTTGACAAGGCAAAGGTGGAAGTGATTCAGCAATTACCGCCTCCTGTTAATGTTAAGGGGGTGAGGAGCTTCCTTGGTCACGCTGGCTTTTATCGCCGGTTCATCAAGGATTTCTCCAAAATTGCTAAACCACTTACACAACTGTTGCTTAAAGATGCCCCTTTTGTTTTTACTGATGCTTGTCTTTCTGCTTTTAACAGGTTAAAGCAGGCCTTAGTCTCCGCGCCGATCATACAGCCTCCCAATTGGGACTTGCCGTTCGAGATCATGTGTGACGCGAGTGACTATGCATTAGGAGCGGTGCTAGGTCAGAGGAAAGACAAAGCCTTGAATGCTATTTACTATGCGAGCCGAACTCTGGATGAGGCTCAAGTAAAGTACACTACCACTGAGAAGGAGCTCTTAGCTGTAGTTTATGCCTTAGAAAAGTTTCGTACTTATTTAGTTGGGTCAGAAGTCACTGTTTTTACTGACCATGCAGCTTTGAGGCATCTCCTTGCTAAGAAGGAGGCCAAACCGCGGCTACTGAGATGGATACTCCTTCTTCAGGAGTTTGATTTGCAGATCAAAGACAAGAAAGGAGCTGAGAACGTTGTAGCTGATCACTTGTCGCGGTTGATGCGACAAGAAGGGGAAGATTCTCTCCCTATTAATGATTCTTTCCCTGACGATACTTTAATTGCTGTTATATCGTCTATTGTTGACCAGGAACCCTGGTATGCGAGATATAGCTAACCGTTGTCGGTGGCAAGTCTGCACCGATCTTTCTTCTCGGAAAGAAGAAGCGTTTCCTCTATAACGCTAAACAAGATATTCAGGATGATCCTTACACTGTTTAAGGAATGTGCCGACGGTCTCTACAGACGGTGTATTCCGCAGTGGGAGACCAAAATAGTCCTGGAAGGCTGTCACTCCTCTTCATATGGTGGTCACCACGGTCCATCGCGCACCGTGGCTAAGGTACATCGATCCTGGTTTTTACTTGGCCTTCTTTGTTTCTTTGACGCCAAGTCTTTTGTTTCAGCTTGTGATGCATGCCAACGATCAGGGAACATTTCGAAGAGACATGAGATGCCACAAAACGGCATCCTAGAGGTTGAGGTTTTCGATGTCTGGGGCATCGATTTCCAAGGACCGTTCCCATCCAGTAAAGGTAACAGGTACATTTTAGTAGCTGTAGACTATGTGTCAAAGTGGGTTGAGGCAATTGCTTCACCTCATTGTGACGGTAAGACCGTGATAAAGATGTTCAAAAAGATCATATTTCCCCGTTTTGGTGTCCCTAGGGTCGTCATTAGTGATGGGGGGATGCATTTTAAGGAAAAGAAACTCACTTCCATACTGTCTAGAGTTGGTGTCCAACACCGGCGTGGTTTGGGGTATCATCCCCAAACTAGTGGTCAGGTAGAGGTCTCTAATCGCGAGCTGAAAGAGATCTTGTCCAAAGTAGTTTCTAAATCACGGAAAGATCAAGTCTTAAGCTAGATGACACATTATGGGCTTATAGAACTGCCTTTAAGACACCAATTGGTGCATCACCTTATAGGTTAGTTTATGGGAAATCGTGTCACTTACCTGTTGAGCTGGAATGTAAGGCCTGGTGGGCAATTCGTGAGCTTAATTATGATCCTAAATTGTGTGGTCAGAATCGTCTTTTGCAGCTTGATGAATTAGAGGAGTTTAGGCTTAATGCCTATGACAGCTCCCGCATTTACAAGGAAAAGACGAAGAGATGGCATGACAAGAGAATCTTACCTCGGGAGTTTCATGTGGGCCAGAAGGTGTTGCTGTTTAATGCCCGGTTGAGACTGTTTCCTGGCAAGCTGAAGTCCAGGTGGAGTGGCCCATATACGGTGACAGCCGTCACTAAGTTTGGATCCGTGGAACTTGAAGACTCCGAGGGCCACAGATTCAAGGTGAATGGCCAATACGTGAAGCATTACTATGAGGCGAGTGAAGCGGACAACCCCGTGGAAGTCCTGCACCTCGACGAGCTCGACGCGCCAAGAACTTGATACCGAGAAAGGTCGTGCGGGACCCCTTAAACCAGCTCTCCGGAGGCGGCCGGACGATTTTATTTGTGCTTTTGTTGAACTCTTTGTTTTTCATTTTATTTGTTTTTCTTTAAACCTTAAGTTAACTTTAGACGCTGCTTTTGAACAATTTTTGTTCTTTCCTTGCTTTCATGCGTCCTTTGCAGGCTGGAAGTACTCGATCGAGGGGCTTTTGAGCTCGATCGAGCAAACTCTGATGCGGCTACCATTCGATCGAGGAATGATGTCCTCGATCGATCAGATCCATAACCAGACCCACTCGATCGAGTGGGTTATCGGTCGATCGACCCCTTCTTTCCACCTGTTCACTCGATCGACCTGTCCCAGCTACTCGATCGAGTAGCTATGACTTCCAGCCGCTGTTTTTACGTCTGCAAGGCTGCTGTTTGACTTTCTTTGACCTCCCATGTTCATGGTCGGTTTGGGGAGGTCCCGCTATTTGACGTTTTGTAAGTTTTCCGACTCCACTCCTCTTTTCCTTTTTAGTTTGCATGTCTTTCCCTATTTTTGGTACAATGAGGGCATTGTACGGTTTGGTTTGGGGAGGTATGCATCCATATCTGTGTCTGCATGTTTCTTGCATTTTTGCTTGTTTTAATTCATTTACTTCCGCATCCGCATGCATTGTTGTTTTAATTAATTCCAAAAATTCAAAAATTCAAAAAATTTCATAATTTTCATGTTTAAATTGAGTCGGAACGTTTGAACACTGACGCTACTTCAAATCCTTACTTGAGCCTTGCATATTCTTGACTTTTAGTTGGCATGACTATGTGCATAATCCACGAGTTTTTGTTTCTCTTTTGTCTGAACAAATAGATTTGATTCTTTATGTCGGCAAGCTACAATAACATTCTGAGGTTAGAGCTTATTAAACTGGTGACATTCATGACCGGTTTCATTTAGAATGTGAGTAGTACTCTCTTTAAGACATGTAACATCAATTTGCATAAGCATGAGTCTAGTCTTCTTAATACCTGTATGCATTCGGTCTGTGGATGGTGACACGTGTTAGGAGAGGCAATCCCCCTTATTTCATTTTACCCACGAGCCTCACATAGCCAAATTGCCCTTTTTGCCCATCAACTACTTTCTATAATATTTCCTACCCTAGCTGAGCTAGTAACGAGTAGTTCTTGGAATATGTTATTGCAATTTGGTTGTTTCGTCTGATCTCGGAATATGTGGAAGAAATGAAGGGAAAGAAAGAAGAAAAATGTGTTGAGTTGTGAAAATGAAAAAAAAGTGAAAAGAAAAAAAAAACGGAAAAGAGACAGAAAAAAGAAAATTCAAAATGAAAAAAAAGAGGAATGAAAAAGAATAAGAATTGCACATTGTTTCACACTCCCATGCCTTATTTCATATTCTATGGGGAGTTGACGACTTTTTGGTATTTGGTGAGTTTAGTGCATAATTTTGCACCGTTTCATCTTGCAGTTATGAGTACGAAGTTGGGATGCAGTCTATATTTGGATCCACTGTTGCTAGCTTAGCTATTAACCCCACGTATCCAAATTCATTTTAGCCCCTTCTTACCCATTATCTCACTAACCCAAATGTAAGTCCTCGGCACGTGTCTTGGTCATTAGTATGGTTGGAATGCGTATGTACGGTTGTAGAGGCTCTATTCATGTTAATTGCATGCATGTTCTTATAGGTCGAGTTAGGTGAGTGTCTTGCTTCTTCCTATCTTTCACATATATACTCACCCTATACCTGATTTTGAGTGACAAGCGACCCGTGAGAGTCCGACATCTTTGAATCTTGCAAGGTCGACGGTTCAGTAAGATTGAAACATTAATTTAACTCGTTTGCACTTTTCAGTTGCCACTTTGTCATTTTGTTGCATTAAATTGGTTCTATTGGATGATTTGTAGCTGATGCGTTGGTCCCGTTCTTTTGTTCACCCTTAGTTGCATTCATATTTGCTTGGGGACAAGCAAAGGTTTGGTTTGGGGAGATTTGATGCGCGTCTTTTATATAAGGTTTTTACCTCATTTTTACACGCATTTCCGTGTTTTTTATGTAGCATCTGGCTACAAATACCCCTGAATATCCTACTTTGGTCTGTTTATTGTAATTTGCAGGAATTGACCGAGGAGGAGCTAAATCGAGCCTTAATTGTCCCAATTGTATGCATTCATGGGAAATAAGGAGCCGGAGTTAAGGAATCTTACACTTGGAGGACGAATGAGCTGAGTTAAGGAAGGAATTCAAGTCCTGAATGCGCCTATATAGCTCGATCGAGTACTTTGGTGCTCGATCGAATGCTTTACATACTCAAGGCTGGTCGATCGACCAGCTGAAGGAGTCGATCGAGGAGGACCAGCAAGCAGTGCTCGATCGAGAGGTTACCCGAGCTCGATCGAGTGACTTGGAGCTCGATCGAGTGATATCTCTGCTCGATCGAGAGGATTTCGTGTGCTTTTAGTCTTTTCCGCCTAATCTTTTATGGGCTTTGTTAATCAGTCCATAGATTAGGTTTTAAACATTTTACAGTATAAGACTGAGGAGTACACGACGTTACTCCGCTCTCCTGGACTACGTACATTTTTCATCTTTTATCTTGTCACTGATCTTTGGGAATTCTACTCTCGACTTGCCACTTGATTCGGTATTATCAATTGGATTATTTATTTATCGTATTGTTTGCCTTAATTCCTTTCCTCTCTCTATTTTATAATAGTTCGATCAATTAGATTATTCATTATGTTTAGTTTGAATTGTTTGGTTATTGTATTTGTTAATTTGATAAATATGAGTAGCTAATTTCCTATGCTAAGACTATAGGGGACCTATGATTTGAAGGTTGAGTAATCGAATTACTAGGTTAATACCGGTACCGTCTTTGTTGTTAAAATGCTACAAATAACTGTAATTGCCTAATTGAGTCGACGCAATTAGACCCTTATTCTTAGTGGACCTTGACCTGGACCGAAAGGTTGGAAGGGGGAGACTAGTGGCGAACAATAGAGTATTGCAGCTGATACGTGCATTTTATATAGTCTTTTTAGCCTATTTTACGCACGTATTTCTATGCTTTTATCGTAGTTTATGCTACGAAATGCCCCGAATATGCTATTTTGGTGTATTTTGTCTTATTTGCAGGAATAGACTGGAAAGTAGTGAAATCAAGTCATTTACCGTCCGTTTTGCATGCATTTGGAGAAAGAGTAGATTTGGAGCGGGAAATATTGCTGTCTTGAGATGCGTGAAGGTGTTTCGGGAGCCAAAAGGACGAGTCAAGGCAAACTAACGAGAATTACAAGCTGCTGATGTCAAGATCCACTCGATCGAGTGCTTTTCTAGTCGATCGAGTGGCTTAGGAGTAAATAATCAGTCGATCGAGTGTTTGCTTAGTCGATCGACCAGTTTCTTTATGCCCTTGCTCGATCGAACACTATACATGGTCGATCGAGCTGTTTCCTGGCTGAGTTTGCTCGATCGAGGGATTTCTCTACTCGATCGAGTGGACTTTGCTACGGGCTGGGCTTTTTAGCTTTAATTCCGTCATTAGGTTTAATCCTACTCTTAATTTCTTATAAATAGGAGTTAGGATGTCATTTGTAATCATCGAACAATCCGGGAAGGATCACGTTACTCCTTTTCCTTCCTTAAACACTGTTACTTTTTATTTTCTTCCGGATCCCTTAATCTAGTAATTCTTCTTCCCTTTTCTTCTTCCCTTTTAATGTTTATTGTTGTTATTTATTTTATTCTTGTTTCCCCCATTCCCATGAGTAGCTAATTCCCTTAGTATGCTAGGATTAGGGAAGCCGTGGTAGCGATGCTTTAACTGTATTAAATAGATTAGTCTTGCAGTAGGAATTGTATTAGGCAATTTAATTGTTATCCGGTCGAATGAGTGACATACAGAGACCAATAATTCTAGTTAACCCCGACCTAGATCGAAAGATTGGAAGGGAAGGCTTGCTTAATTACAATAGGGTATCGCAGTGAGGGCGAAAGTTAAGCTGTTTACACTCTAGGGCGGTTTAAGGACCGAAAGGTGACGACCATAGCTCTTCTTATCAATAGTCTAATCGCCTTAATATTCCCGATATAATAGATCGATAGCTGCCACGGTGGACCGACTCTTAGCATACTTCTTTCTCTTCTTGTTTATTCATTTCCCTTCCCTCAATCATTAGTATAGTTAAATCAATCAAACCCCCAATTGTGACATTTAGACAGGATAAATGAGACAAATAAATAGTACACCGCCTCCCCGTGGAGATCGACCCTACTTACCGCGACTTCGTTAGTAGTACTTAGGTATTTTATTTTTGGTACGAAACGACAAAGTATCAAATTTTGGCGCCGTTGTTGGGAGGCAATCTATTTATTTATTTGTTTAATTTTATCTGTTTGTAGCCTCGGGATTTTTCCCTTGAGGTCATTTTTTTAATCTTTTGTTTAGTCTTTGTTTTGATAGGCCTTACGGGTACTACCTAGACAGTTCTAGGTGAAAGACAATCAAAGGGAAGGCTTGAGTACCTTTGACCATCACCGATGTCCCATTACATGGAACAGTAGGTGATCTCTACGGAGATGTGGTTCTGCTGAGCACAATGCAGCTGTAGTTGTGCCGCCACATCCGCCCTATCAATGGCCACCGCAACAAGATTCCCCTGATATACAAGAAAAAGACATTGCGGAGCTGAAATCTTTGATGGAGGCACTTGCATTCCAAGTGCAAGAATATGTCTCGCGATTTGATGAGCTCGAGTCTGCAGTTGCTCAATTAGCAGCTGAGATGGAGAGAGAAGAGATCGCGGAGCTGACATATTTAATGAGAATGCTTGTATCACAAATGCAAGAGAGTGATAGATATATGGATGCTCGAATCCCTGAACTGGAGTCACAAATAGCTCAGTTAGCAGCTGAGATGCAAGAAGAAGAAGTTTATCTCGCTGAGAGCGGTTTTTCTCGTAAGGAAACCGTGTTGCCCAATGATGAGGATGACTTCTATGACTCGGACGACGAGTTCCTATCATATTTCACTACCCCACGCGAAGATTTCAGCGCTGTGCAGGAGGAATCACTCGATCGAGTGACAATTATTGGTCGATCGAGTGACTTTCCAGAAGAACTTGCTCGATCGAGTGATATCACTGCTCGATCGAGTGGCATGCAGGAGGATAGTTCTCAATCGAGTAAATCTGCCACTCGATCGAGTAAATTGCGGGAAGAGATTGGTCGATCGAGTAAACTGACCCCTCGATCGACTGATTTGGTCATTGGGAGCTGTAATTCGTCATTTAGGCTTGATTTAGATGACGACTTTGATGATGACAACGGTTATGGTGAGTCTCCCTTATTCAAAGCCGAGCTGGATGCGCTTGAGGCTGAGATTTACGGGACGGATTCCACCGAGGGCGACAAAAGGACAAATTTGTGAGTCGGTAATTACTCCTAGCACGGAAGAGGTAATGAATTCTTTTATCTATGATTCCGTCATTAAGAGTGATCAACCTGAGGTAGTAAACGGTAACTTTATTATTATTTGTAAATTGCCTCGTCTTATTCATGCTTCCTTTTTCAAAGCTATACCCCCTCATATGTGGACGCATAAATTAGCAATTTCTCACCATCCTTGTCATTTTAAAATTGTTAATCTAATTTGGAGCCCTAAATTATTGACAATTGCTCCCGCGCTCCTTTATTTGGTGGATAAATTTAGGAGCGCCCATAGGAAATTTGTTAGACTTAAATGTCTACATATCTTTATTTCCTACCTTGCTATTCCACTTTTGTGCTACTTATGCTTTTGTGTAGCACATGCGCGATGTATGATTTGATGCTTTGCGCTTTGAGCTTTTTGATCATGATTAATTAGAAGGCTCGAAGAAAAAGAAGGTCGAGGACGACTGATCAAGCTAGCGCTACCCGGGAGGCAACCCTAGCGATTTTATTTTGTTTTTATTTCTTTTCATTTGTAATAAATGGTTTTGAACCATAGACTTTATCAGTTTGCTTGTCTAGTTAGTTTACGGGCTGTTTTTCATTGTGTCTTGCAGGTACACGCTGAGATCCACTCGATCGAGTAGTTTCTCTACTCGATCGAGTACCTTTGCTGATGAATCCAGTCGATCGAGTGAAGATGTTGTTCGATCGACCGCCTGCAGATTAGAGGACTACTCGATCGAACACTGTAGCAAGGGGATTCACTCGATCGATTGATTAATCACTCGATCGAGTGCCTGCAGGAAGGAAACTACTTGATCGACTGGTGCACCATTCGATCGAGCAGTTTTTGAGCGCCCATTCATTCGATCGAACACTGTTGGACGTATATCGAGTGCTATTGACTTGGATTAGCTTCCTGAGACGGTTTTCCGGGCCTTAGCAACCTCCCATTTCATGGTCGGTTTGGGGAGGTCCCCCTATTCGCGCATCTGGTGAGTTTTTTCCGCTCTTTACTCTTTTCTTCCTTTAGTTTGCATTTCCTTTCCTTGTTTTGGTACAATGGGGGCATTGTACGGTTTGGTTTGGGGAGGTTATGCATCCATATCTGCGTCTGCATATTGTTTTTATTGCATTTTAGTTATCACGTTTATTTTCTGTTTGCATTGTTATTTATTTCATAAAAATTCAAAAAAAATTCCATAAAAATTGAAAAAATTGTTAAAATTCAAAAAAAAATTCACGTTTACTTTAGCATATAGGTTGAGTCGGAACGGTAGATTTCTATGATGAAATTGCTCTATTATTTGTCTCTTGCTTAAGCCTTGCAATAAACTATATATTCTTTTAGCTTTGACTTATTGCATAATCCACGAGTTAATGTTTAAATTTAGCTGAACGAATAGACTTGACCTGAAATTTTGGCAACCTACTTATAAATTCTAAGGATTAGAGCCTTATAAACTGGTGTCATTTGTGACCAGTTTCATGTAGGATTGTGAGTAGTATACTCCTTGCATATCATGTATCATTAATTTGCACGTATATGAAATTCAATTGCTTTTTGCCGTCATACATTCGGGTTAGTGGTTGGTGTCACATGCAGGGAGGTGCTTACATTTCCCTTTTCTTTCATTTTTACCCATAAACTCCACATTAGCCAAATTTGCCTGTTGACCCTTAACTACATTCCAAATTTAGCCTGCCTTGTCAAGCTAGTTTAGATTATTTTGCGGTATATTGTCTTTTGTATCAAATGTTGGCGCGTATTCTGTTGATTCGGAGTTGGTAACTTATGAAGAAAAGGAGGATGAAAAGAAAAAAAAAAGAAATGAAAAAGAAAAATAAAACGTGATGAAAAAAAAAGAATTCGAAAAAATGTGTGAAGAAAGAAACCGAAAAAAAAAAAGAATGAAAAAAATTATGAAAAAAGAAAAAGATGTTCAGTTGTTGAATCGGTTTCTGCTCCTATGTTCTATCTTACATTATTTGAGGAGTATGTTTGGTTTGGTTTGGTGAGTTTTATGCCAAATGAAGGGCAAGTGCTTAATTCATAATTGCTTAAGAATCGGATGTTGTCATATGGTTCTGTTTAGGTACTAGCTTGATCACCTATACCTCCACATTCCCATAAATGTTTTGCCTTTTCTTACCCATTGCCTCACTTTACCATATCTTTGTAAGCCCTCGGCTGTGGCAGGACCTTGTTTGGTTGGAATGTGTGTACGGTAGCTAGAATTGTCTATCATATTAGTTGCATGCATGTTATGTGAGTCGTAGTCTAGGTGAGCGACTATTTTCCTTTCTCTCTTACATATATATGTTCACCCTTTGCTTCATGAGAGAAAGAGTGATCCGTGAGAGTCCATTATTAAAGGTCTTGCAAGGTTGACGGTTCAGCTTTATTTATAAACATCCTATAACTCGTTTGCATTTGACTGTTTTGCTATAAGTGTTAGTTTGCTTGCATTAAATTGGCTTAAGTGGGCATTTGTAGCTAGCTCTGAGTTATTTTTCCGTTCCATTAGCGTATAATTTTGAGTTTACTCGAGGACGAGTAAAGGTTTAGTTTGGGGAGATTTGATACGTGCATTTTATATAGTCTTTTTAGCCTATTTTACGCACGTATTTCTATGCTTTTATCGTAGTTTATGCTACGAAATGCCCCGAATATGCTATTTTGGTGTATTTTGTCTTATTTGCAGGAATAGACTGGAAAGTAGTGAAATCAAGTCATTTACCGTCCGTTTTGCATGCATTTGGAGAAAGAGTAGATTTGGAGCGGGAAATATTGCTGTCTTGAGATGCGTGAAGGTGTTTCGGGAGCTAAAAGGACGAGTCAAGGCAAACTAACGAGAATTACAAGCTGCTGATGTCAAGATCCACTCGATCGAGTGCTTTTCTTGTCGATCGAGTGGCTTAGGAGTCAATAATCAGTCGATCGAGTGTTTGCTTAGTCGATCGACCAGTTTCTTTATGCCCTTGCTCGATCGAACACTATACATGGACGATCGAGCTGTTTCCTGGCTGAGTTTGCTCGATCGAGGGATTTCTCTACTCGATCGAGTGGACTTTGCTACGGGCTGGGCTTTTTAGCTTTAATTCCGTCATTAGGTTTAATCCTACTCTTAATTTCTTATAAATAGGAGTTAGGATGTCATTTGTAATCATCGAACAATCCGGGAAGGATCACGTTACTCCTTTTCCTTCCTTAAACACTGTTACTTTTTATTTTCTTCCGGATCCCTTAATCTAGTAATTCTTCTTCCCTTTTCTTCTTCCCTTTTAATGTTTATTGTTGTTATTTATTTTATTCTTGTTTCCCCCATTCCCATGAGTAGCTAATTCCCTTAGTATGCTAGGATTAGGGAAGCCGTGGTAGCGATGCTTTAACTGTATTAAATAGATTAGTCTTGCAGTAGGAATTGTATTAGGCAATTTAATTGTTATCCGGTCGAATGAGTGACATACAGGAGACCAATAATTCTAGTTAACCCCGACCTAGATCGAAAGATTGGAAGGGAAGGCTTGCTTAATTACAATAGGGTATCGCAGTGAGGGCGAAAGTTAAGCTGTTTACACTCTAGGGCGGTTTAAGGACCGAAAGGTGACGACCATAGCTGTTCTTATCAATAGTCTAATCGCCTTAATATTCCTGATATAATAGATCTGATAGCTGCCACGGTGGACCGACTCTTAGCATACTTCTTTCTCTTACTGTTTATTCATTTCCCTTCCCTCAATCATTAGTATAGTTAAATCAATCAAACCCCCAATTGTGACATTTAGACAGATAAACAGACAAATAAATAGTACACCGCCTCCCTGTGGAGATCGACCCTACTTACCGCTGACTTCTGTTAGTAGTACTTAGGTATTTTATTTTTGGTACGAAACGACAGTATCAGCAGCGAGGGCGAAAGTTAAACTGTTTACACTTTAGGGTGAATTAAGGACCGAAAGGTGACGTTCGCTACCCCTTAGACTGTACTGCATTAACCTGGGACCTAGATTACTCAACCTGATGATTATGGCGAACCGCTTGTCTTAGCTATTCTCTTTTATTTGTTAAACTCCTTCCTTTATTTCTCTTTCTTTTACTGTGTTAGTTTAGAATTAGCAATTTATAAACCCCCATTTTGGTTACCTTGGCGAACTTAGTTTAGCAGAAAAGTTCCTACCTCTCTGTGGATTCGACCCGACTTCCCTAGCTATATTAGTTAGTTGGAACCAGTTGGTTTATTTTTGACAGGTACGCGACAGACGTGTCAACCTCCTCCCATACAAAGCCTCAAACGGTGCCATACCTATACTGGTGTGATAGCTGTTGTTGTAAGAAAATTCTATCAGGTCCAACCTCTGCTCCCAGCTACCACCAAAATCCATCACACAAGCTCGCAACATATCCTCAAGAGTCTTGATTGTTCTCTCAGTCTGCCCGTCTGTCGCAGGATGAAATGCTGTACTCATCTTCAAAGCTGTTCCCAACGATTCCTGCAACTCCTTCCAAAACCTCGATATAAACCTCGCATCTCTGTCAGACACTATGTCCTTAGGGACTCCATGTAACTTAAGCACGTTCTTTCGATAGGCCATAGCCAGTTGTGCCTTAGTCCATGTATCTTTCTTTCGATAGGCCAAACGCTCCTTTAATGTTTGGAACGCCGTCTCACAACTCTCATCCCAACGAACCTGTTCTCTTTCCTCATCAACGCTGTCATCGGTCTAGCTATCTTGGAGAAATCTTTCACGAACCGTCTGTAGTATCCAGCTAAACCCAAGAAACTTCTAACCTCAGCGACATTCTTCGGTGCTTCCCACTTTGTCACTGCCTCAATCTTCGCCGGATCCACAGCTACCCCATGTTTAGAGATTACATGCCCCAGAAAAGCAACTTTCTCTAACCAGAACTCACACTTGGACAGCTTAGCATACAACTCAAGATCCCTCAAAGTCTGCAACACGATCCTCAGATGCTCCTCATGCTCCTCCTTAGTCTTAGAGTAGACTAAGATGTCATCGATAAACACCACCACAAACTGGTCCAAGAACTGTCTGAAGATTCTAATCATCAAATCCATAAACACTGCCGGCGCATTAGACAACCCATACGGCATCACCACATACTCATAGTGGCCATACCTTGACGTGAAAGCTGTCTTTGGTATGTCAACCTCTCTAATCTTCACCTGATGGTACCCCGACCTCAAATCAATCTTAGAAAAGACATTGCACCGCTCACCGATCAAACAGGTCATCTATCCTTGGCAAAGGATACTTGTTCTTTATCGTCACACGGTTCAGCTCCCTGTAATCTATGCATAGCCTCAAACTCCCATCTTTCTTCTTCACGAACAGAACTGGTGCTCCCCAAGGCGATACACTTGGTCTAATGTATCCCTTCTCTATCAAATCATCCAACTGCTTCCTAAGATCCTCCATCTCCTTAGGACCCATACGGTACGGTGCCTTAGAGATTGGCCCCGTCCCTGGCTTCAACTCTACGGTGAAATCTATCTCCCTCTTCGGTGGCAACCCCGGAATCTCCTCTGGAAAAACATCTGCAAACTCTCCCACCACTGGTATCTCATCAACTGTCGGACTCTCTATCCGGTCATCTCTCACATGACACAAGATCAACGGACATCCCTTCCTCAGATAAGACTTCAAGGTGACAGCTGCAATTAACTTAACTTTGGGTTTGACTAGAAACCCACGGTAACACCCTTTGGACCTCTTAAGGACACTTTCTTTTGATGACAGTCTATCTTAGCTTTATACTTTCCTAACCAATCCATCCCAACTATCATCTCATACCCATTAAAAGGAAACTCTAGCAAGTCTACAGGGAAATCGACTTGCCCAACTATCAAAGATACATCTCTAAACAACCTCCCACACGATACAGACTCACCCGAAGGTATGAAAACTTGCTCACTAACAGACTCATATACTCTCAAACCCAACTGTTTTACATGACTCGAAGACACAAACGACTGAGAAGCCCCCGAATCAAACAAAACAAACGTAGGAATACCATTAACAAGGAATGTACCGGTGATAACGTGCGCATCTTCCTCAGCTGCCTTCTTCTCCATCATGAACAACTTGCCACTAGTCTTATGCCCACCTCCCTGGACAATACTGGCTGATGCGGTCGGCTTAGCACCCGACCCTTGATTGTTGTTGTTGTTCGTCGGTGTCTTCTGATAAAAATTACCGCCGTTGCGGTTGCCTCCACTCTGGTAGCTCTGTCTTCCCCGGTTTGGCCATGATCCAGCCGGTCTGTTGCTCGCGAAGCTCTGTGCAGGTCTCTGAAAAGATCCCGGTGCGCTCGTGCACTCATGTCTCTTGTGGCCTACACCACCACAACCAAAGCAGGTCACTCCCCAACTATTACTCACACTCCCACGGCCACGCCCAAAGGAAGCCCCAAAGACTAAACCCGGACCAAAGAAAAAATCCCTTAGACTTATTGTGGTTGCCTTTCTTGTGGTTCGATTGGCCACCACCCTCGCTCTCGACTTCCTCTTCTCACCACCCGACCTCTCCCGAGCCATCTCCACCAACCTCTCGCTCTTCCAGGCCCTCTCATAAGCTTCCTTAATATCGGTAAGGATCCCCACGGGTAACTTATCCATAATCGTGGTAGTCAACCCTCTTTCAAACCTCAATGCCGGTTCTCCTCACTCAAACCCATATCCTCGATACCTGGACTTCTCATTGAACTGTATCTCGTAGTACTCGGCTACCGACATCTCGGCGGTCATCTTAAACTTATCAAACTCTTCCCTCAACTTACTCTTTACATGCTCCGTCGAACTCCTTCCTCACAGCCCTACGAAACTCCTCCCAAGGTATAGCAGGTAAGCCTTGGTTGGTGTATATCTCCTTAGCACTCACCTTCACTGAATCCCACCACTTGCCTGCTGCCTCCCTCAGATAGAACGCAGCCTGTTCCACCCTCATCTCATCAGGACAATGAACCAAGTCTAAGATGTTCTCCATCTCTCTCAGCCAACTATCAAGCATATTAGGCTCCCCAACTCCCTTGTACTCTTTCGGGTTAAACCTCGCAATATAGAGGCTGATTTTAGAATGATCAACCTCCTTCTCCTTACTCTTATCCTTGTCCTCATTCACTCTCTTCGGGGTCTCGAAGAGCGTCCTGGTGCTCTAACATCTTAACGATGTCATCCACGGTCATAAGCTCAGCTCTCGCGTACAAAGCAGTTCTCTTGGGCGGCATCTTGAAGCTATATGAGAAAGGGTAAACATAAACACACGTACTAAACCCCAAAACACGAAATCACGATGCCCAGAACCCACTCGATCGAGTTCCCAAACACACTCGATCGAGTAACGGGCTACTCGATCGAGTGCCCCCATGTACTCGATCGAGTACCCAAACTCCAGAACCAAACAGACCTTCGGATCTCTTACCTACTCGATCGAGTATCTAGGCTACTCGATCGAGTGACCCCCTACTCGATCGAGTACCCCTAGTTACTCGATCGAGTGCCCCAAAACTCGATTCTGGACACAAAATCGCCAAAAACCCACCCGATCGAGTCAGTCTCACTCGATCGAGTATCACTAATTCGTAAAAGCTACCCGCATGTTACGTCATATGCTAACATGTTAAACTTTATAAATCACATATTATATTATAACGATCATGCTATTAATTGCCACGTTGTAAAACATTCAACATGCTATCATTTCATCAACAGTTTATATATATCATCACTTTTCTTTCACCTTCTCAACTTCCAACTTCGAACATCCAACAATCAACACATTCCATCACATTTGTAAACAAGTTAACCAAACACACATACGACAAACACTTCCCCCATGTGCGGTTCAAAGTTGTAGGGCGACCCCCGCGACTTTAGGACGTCTCCCAAGCCTTTGCACTAGCTCCTACAACTTTTACCCCGGGTTCATTTTAATTGACTCCCTATGTTCATTAAGTTCGTTGGTTACAGGTTTCAGGATCGTCGCTCTATTACCATTTGTAACACCCCCATACTCGAAGTGCCTTACCAGGACCACTCAGGTATGAAGACATCACCATCTCGGTCGCCCGAGGTATGATAATCAAATAGACAAAACAGAAACAACGTTTATTATAAATGGTTTAATGAATAAATACAATCCTCAAAACCAAACCAAAGTACGATACAATATTCTCAAATGACTGTTCTAACTGAAACGTAAATAAACTAAGGCTACAGCGGAAGACTCCTATCATCCTGTGGTGGCATCCCATCTATCCCAGTACTCATCTCAAAACCTGCTCAATATCTGCTCACCATCCCCGAATGGATCACCGCAGGTTTACAAAACAACACCGGGGTCGGTACTAATCACACAATCAATATAGCTAACAATAATAAGATAAACAGACAGTTGAACTGTCACACACACACACACACACCACCAACTCCCATCATCTCAATACTGACTGTCCAATGGACCAGCCCTGCCAGTGGGGGACCGCAGCCGTTCCCACCTAAGCCCCGCTCATCGTACGAGCGATAACCCTGTCCCATTAATGTGCACATCCCCTTCCGTGGCGGGTTGCACGAAGGGCGAAACTAGGGCGTGAAGTCACTCCCGCAAGTGACCCCACTCAGCCGAGAACGCATCTCGAGAACTATCAACAGCAATCACAACCACAAACACAACACAATCATCATATCAAACAACTAACTACAAAGACATCACCAATATCCCATTATGGGACTAATACTGAGTAGGAAATCCTACCTGGAAAGCACAACAAGCAGACGGTATCTACAGCTGTATCAAAACGCCTCTTCTACGAATCCTCCTCCCTCGACGCAAGGAACTCAACGATACGAACTACGACACGAACTGACCGTCTGAACTCCGGGAATTGCTAAGAATGCGATTAGGAAGATGAATCGTCGCTTTCTCTCTTAAACAGGGTTTTAGGTTTTGTAAAAGTGATTTAAAACAATGACGATTATGTTTAAATACCTTAATCGCATAATTAACAAAACCCGAGAAAAACTCCCCGTAAAACCGGACACTCGATCGAGTACCCAAGGTACTCGATCGAGTACCCCAGCTACTCGATCGAGTACCCAACAGGTCAGAAACTATTTTATTTCGCAACTTGCCCTTACTCGACAGAGTAAGGGCTACTCGATAGAGTACCCCAAGACTTATAAATACGGAGTATTACACGAACTCCATTACAACCGAAAACCCGACACCATCCTCTCACTCAACGTTTAAACAATTACCTAAGACCACCACCAATAACACCGCTGCTCCTTGGTGGTTCCACGGGTGGTCCTCCCTTCACCTTGAGCCAACGACACCTCCATAGCAACACCCAAACCCGACAGCAACAACAACAAGCAATCACCTCCTGTTTTCGCGTTTTTCCGGCCAAACACCACACGAACCGCCACCTTGATCCACCACGACACCTCCCCCATGGTCGACGCAACTCCCAGCTCACAAAACCACCATGCCTAGATTAAGTTGAGTCCAAACAAGTGTCGAATATGGGTCGAAGTCCCCTGTTTTAAACACGCATAACCCTCCCCATCTAGCTTCGAAAATCCGGCCCTAACCACCACCACGGCGGTCAACGTAAGGTCATAGTCACTCCCTGGTGGTCCATGGTCACAACAATGGTCACGACCTGTCCTACGGTGGTCTAGTTTACGAGTTATAACATAGTAAAGAGTATACATGAGACGGTCTTACCTCGAGTTAATTAGCTATGTAGATTCTGTCTTAATTCCTTCTACGTCTCCTCTTCTTCTCTCAAATATTTCAGTTTGCATATCCTAAACTAGGGTAAGGTATTTATTTCTATTTATAAGGTAGGTTTAGATCTATAAGAGAGAAATTAGGAAACTATGTAATTTGCCATATTATTATTATTATTATTATTATTATTATTATTATTATTATTATTATTATTATTATTATTATTATTATTATTATTATTATTATTATTATTATTATTATTATTATTATTATTATTATTATTATTATTATTATTATTATTATTATTATTATTAGTATTATTATTATTATTATTATTATTATTATTATTATTATTATTATTATTATTATTATTATTATTATTATTATTATTATTATTATTATTGTTATTATTATTATTGTTGTTATTATTATTATTGTTATTATTATTATTATTGTTATTGTTATTATTATTCTTATTCTTATTGTTATTCTTATTATTATTCTTATTATTATTATTATTATTATTATTATTATTATTATTATTATTATTATTATTATTATTATTATTATTATTATTATTATTATTATTATTATTATTATTATTATTATTATTATTATTATTATTATTATTATTATTATTATTATTATTATTATTATTATTATTATTATTATTATTATTATTATTATTATTATTATTATTATTATTATTATTATTATTATTATTATTATTATTATTATTATTATTATTAAAATCACGAGTATACACGGCCCAAGTTTCAACCCAATCCAATTCCCGTCTTACTTTATTTTTTTATTATTTAATTTAATTCCGTCCTCATTCGCAATTATTATAATAAATGCAATTAATTTAATTATTCGAATTACGTAACTTATTTATATAAACTCTACTAATTTACGAGGTATTACAGTCTTTCCCCCTTAAAATGAACTTTGTCCTGAAGTTCACCCAAAAATGCTATAAAATGCTCATGAAACCATCAATACATCTGAAGGCCATTTTTCATTATTATTGCAACACAATTAACTTACTTAATCATTATCAAATCATATCATACTTATCAAAATATATCCCTAAATTAACTCAAAACACAAAAATGTGTCACAAAATAAACTTAAAACATGAGTTGTCACATTCTAACTCCCTAAAAATAAACTTCGTCCGGAAGTTTCGGAACTACTACTACTTTATTAAAACTACTAAAAACATAAATACTTATAAATGATAAGGCTCTACTCTTCCTAATAAACACTAGTTACTCTTCTCCCCACTCCCTTGTACGGTGCTAGCTGTTCCAATTGTCTTTCCACCATTACTCTGATCAACTCCTTTGCCTTGCCTATTATTGTAGCTCTGATTGTAGCTATTATTAAAATTCACCTGATTGCTCCGACCCCCAGTCTTCTGATTACTCCCGTAACCTGACATAGGAGTATAGTAACCCCCATTCTGATTCTCATTTCCAACACCACTCCCTTGCCTCTCCAAATTTACTCTACACTCAAACCTCTTATGTCCCAGCTTCCCACACCTGAAATAATTCACATTACTAGCTCCACTAGACAACCCTCCACTCGAAAAATATGATTGAGTTTGACCCACACTCTGTTTTTTTACTGCCTCCTGCACTCTCAGTTGTGATTTCAACCTTCCTCTTCTCGCCCTTCCCCTTCTTTTCCTACTTCTCCCTCTTCTCTTTCTTTAACATATCGGCAATCCTCTCTGCGTGCCTAGCTCGCTGATAAAAATCATCCATGGTACTAGGCTGACCAACTGCAAGCCTCTTCTCAATAGTGGTTGTTAATCCCTTTTCAAATCTGAGTGCCAACATCTCGTCACTAAAATTCAAATCAGCTACATAATCTGACAATTCCATAAACCTGTTATAATAAGTCTCTACTGTCATTTCACCAGTCATCCTAAAAGAATCAAATTCAGCTCTCATCTTACTCCTAATATATTTTGGCACAAATACAGCTCTCATAGTCTCCTTAAAACCCTTCCAAGTGTTAAAAGGTTCATCACTCTCCCTCCAAGCTTCCCTTAATACCTCCTTATTACGATTCCACCACAAACCAGCTTTTCCCCCCAAATAATAAGCAGCTTGATCTACTTGCAACTCCGCAGGACGTCCTAGAACCTCAAAAAGGTTGTCAAACTCCCTATGCCAATCCCCAAGTAAATATGGTTCACCTAATCCGCCATATTTCGTCGGGTTGTGCCTTGCAATATTAGCACTCATCTTTGCTGGATCTTGAACTGACCCCTTAGCCTTCAGAGCCGCAGTCAAAGCCTCATTCATAGATATCAAACAGTCAATCTCCTCTTGGGACATGGTAGATGGTGTAGGTGTAGATCTCTTTGGAGGCATGGTTCTATAAAAGTAAAACAAGACAACGTAAGTTTCTACCCGAGTAAATATGGCTTAACAGTTTAAACATTCTATACCTAAAAAAAAAACAAGGTGTGGTCAATTATATCCTTTCTTACTCCTCCTTAGGTCCTCCTACCATCACTCCTACCCCTCAACTATCAAAGAGTAAAAATTTAGAACGCATTTATATTGAAGTTTTGGTAAAACTCGCGTTTTCAGAAATCAAATTCAAGCCGTAAATTTACAAAATCACCATTAAATAACCGTTACATTCTACGTTGAGTTTTTATACTTTCCAGAAAATATAAAGAGTTTTAAAACCACGAGAAAAAGAATCAAATAGAAATATCGTCCAACCATTTTATAAAGATTTTTACAATCCCATTGGTCCAAACGAAAACCGATAAGCAATTTGTCAAAACTAGAGTCAACTTGTAAAAATCACTATTAATTGTCAAACATTCACCTTGCAACGTGGCTTATAAATCTGAAAACATATTTGAATTTTAACAAGTGGAGTTGGAATTAAACAAAAATATTAAGTAAAAATAAATGAGAAATTTTACAAAATCGCTTGTCGAAAACTTAACTTCACAGAAATATTCCGACCACTGTCCACAAAAATAGTTATTTCTCCCAAACCATATAACCTTTAAATATGAGATCAACGACATTGGAAAGCTAACTCACTGTGTCGACACTCATAAAAATATCAACCTCATACAACAAACAGAGGTCAGATGACATCTAAGTCAAATAGGGGTAAAATCTGACAAATAAGGCCCAGCTTCTACATTGCTTTTTACTAGATCATAAATCTTTATTAACGTCCTCCTATACTTATAGTAACACAACTTAGTCATCCTACTTCACACACAACTAGCATCTATTCTAAACCATTCATTTCACAAGTTTAGTTATTTCATAATTTGTAAATAACATGGTTTCGGGATTCACATAACCGCATATCGCTAGACATGATACTACTACAATCATCCAATCAAATAATCAATACCAATTCGGCAATTACTTTTATGCTCATGATAAAGACAATTCAACATCAAATACTTATATCATCCATCCTACTCTCCTTAAAAAAAAATAAAGGTTATGTCCCGTAACCTTGGTCATCAACGAAAATAATGCACATCCAAGCCAACAATTACACCTAAGAAAATAAACAAAATTCATTTTAATTTACCCCACTCTTTATTATCTCTCAAGGTAACCGGTTCAAAACTGAAAGGGCCGGGGTTCGGAGTGAGGGTACCTTCTCATCCAAAGCCAAAAAGGGCTCCTAACAGTTTCTACTCGGGTTCATTTTATTAGACATATCCTACATTCATTATTAGATTCATTGGTTAGGCTTGAGGATCGTTTTGCTCTGATACCACTTTGTAACACCCCCATTTATTTAGGAGCCTTTAGCAAGACATTCCCAATTAATAGGACTGTTACCATCTCGGTTGCCCGAGGTAAATCATGGTTTTATTACATTGCCAACCGATTAAATTTAAACCTTAACATTACAATATACTACGCAGCGGAAATTACTTAAATCTGCTCAACTATGGTCCAAGTCGAGCTCACATCCCAATGCTCCCAAGTCAGCTTATCTTTAGTACCTGTCAAATATGCTCCCCATTATGGTTCATCACTGGTGTTCATGAATACACTGTCAACCACGAGGTTGAGTAAGATAACAATCTCAAGACAGATAATATAAATAGTACAAAGATTCGAACCGCAATGCCAAATCAACCTTTCTCCTAATACACCACCACGATGGTATTAAACGGTGTCTGCCAGTAAGTTTATAATACATCACCTGAAGGCTCTTACCAGGATATCTACCTCAGCTAGTAAGTTTATATAACATCACCCAATGGCTCTTACCATGATGTCTACCTCAGCAAGGCTAAACCTGATATCCAACTCATTATCAACCCAACTGTAGCAACAACAATGGCTACCTACCACATCGTCTCAAGAACATCCAATAAAACCCCTTCCAATCAATATACGAGATATGTATAATCCAATTATCCAAACAGTCAATTCAATTAACACAACATCCAATTAAATGAGAATGTACACAATTAATAGGTCGAGTAGAATCGTTATCATACCTCTTCAGCAAATACTCCCAAATAGCAATCCAATAAGATACTTGGAAAAATTCCACTTCAAAACCGTCACCTAAACAAATAATAATTATTCAATAATAATTATTTATACTTTATTTATAATTCATTATTAATTATCATATTTATTCATAGCTCATTATCGTTAATTATTATGATATACGAAAATCCGTTTATTAAAAATCACGACCCGAGTTCTCATTAAACCCCGAGTTAACCCGCCTTAAAAATAAAAATAAAAAATAAAAAATAAAACAAAAACCCGTTCATCCCGTGAACACCAATAACTACAAGTACTACCGTGTCCAACACCTTCCCTAAACACCTACTTAAACTCACCCAACCACCGCCACCAAGACCGCCACCCGTGCTCACCGGGCGCCTTCACTGCCAGCCACCAAACCACGCCGTAAACACCAGCTACAACCGACTCCAACCACCATACACCCACGCCCTAGCAACCACAACCACGAACTCCATTACAACCGAAAACCCGACACCATCCTCTCACTCAACGTTTAAACAATTACCTAAGACCACCACCAATAACACCGCTTCTCCTTGGTGGTTCCAGGGGTGGTCCTCCCTTCACCATGACCCAACGACACCTCCATAGCAACACCCAAACCCGACATCAAGAACAACAAGCAATCACCCCCTGTTTTCGCGTTTTTCTTGCCAAACACCACACGAACCGCCACCTTAATCCACCACGACACCTCCCCCATGGTCGACCCAACTCCCAGGTCACAAAACCACCATGGCCAAATTAAGTTGAGTCCAAACAAGGGTCGAATATGGGTCGAAGTCCCCTGTTTTAAACCCGCATAACCCTCCCCGTCTAGCTTCGAAAATTCGGCCCTAACCACCATCACGGTGGTCAATAACGGTCAACGAAAGGTCAAAGTCACTCCCTGGTGGTCCATGGTCACAACGATGATCACGACTTGTCCTACGGTGGTCTAGTTTACGAGTTATAGCATAGTAAAGAGTATACATAAAGACGGTCTTACCTCGAGTTAATTAGCTATGTAGATTCTGTCATAATTCCTTCTACGTCTCCTCTTCTTCTCTCAAATTTTTCAGTTTGCATATCCTAAACTAGGGCAAGGTATTTATCTCTATTTATAGGGTAGGTTTAGATCTATAAGAGAGCAATTAGGAAACTATGTAATTTGCCATATTATTAATATTAAACAATTACTTCTATTATTGTTATTATTATTATAATTATTATTATTATTATTATTTATTTTTATTTTTATTATTATTATTTTTATTATTATTATTATTATTATTATTATTATTATTATTATTATTATTATTATTATTATTATTATTATGATTATGATTATGATTATTATTATGATAATTATTATTATGATTATTATGATTATTATTATTATTATTATTGTTATTATTATTATTATTATTATTGTTATTATTATTATTATTATTATTATTATTATTATTATTATTATTATTATTATTATTATTATTATTATTATTATTATTATTATTATTATTATTATTATTATTATTATTATTATTATTATTATTATTATTATTATTATTATTATTATTATTATTATTATTATTATTATTATTATTATTATTATTATTATTATTATTATTATTATTATTATTATTATTATTATTATTATTATTATTATTATTATTATTATTATTATTATTATTATTATTATTATTATTATTATTATTATTATTATTATTATTATTATGAAGGATGCGCGCAACTTTCATTAAAAGAATAACAAAAGGTTACATGAAATTGGTGGGGAGCCGAGAAACAAGCTGGGCTCCCACACCCTTAACAACAGCAAAGCTAAGTCTAGTAAAAATATAAGCGGCCACCCGAGCCCCCGCATCCTGAGATACCGAGAATTTCTGGATCCGCTTGAGCAAGGCAACATCATCCGAACCCAACTCCCCAAGTGATGAGAAAGAGAATGGAAGGAAACCATAACCCGCAGCCGCGCACAAATCCTCATACTTAGCACACTTCCGCTGAGCAGCATCAGCAACAACCCGGCCAGGCACAAAATTCGTCATCCCAGTCTGTGTCAAAAGAGAAGACTCGGTCAAGTCAACGCACACATCATGCCCCATGTCCCAAGAATAAAGCAGCAAATCCGCAGAACGAAGAGAACCCCCATGCCCGTCAACCAAACCAACATCAACCTCCTTTCCCGTAGAAATACCAGATCTATAGCAGATGTCGAAAAGAGTGTCACGGACGAGGTTATGCCGATGTTTAACGCCCACAGTACCAGTACAAGAAACAGCTTGGTCTCCAAAAACATCATCAACAAAATCCCAAGAGCAAGCTGGACAGGGCCTAGAGACCGTGAATAACGGAACACCCAGACGATACCCAAGCACAATACGGTACGTCCTCCCGTTCATAGTCTGACCCAACCACGAGATAGGAACAACACGCAATCAATCAGAGGAGTGGGAACTGTGCTGAGACTGCCACAAAGTAAGCTGTCGAGGTGTCAAAGAGAAAACAGATCATGAGGCAGCAGCAACCGTCGCGAAATAAATGTCTGCCAATATCTTCATAAGTTTGGGGGCAGCAATTTCACTAGGGTTACCTAAGATACCAGAGCCTGTAGTCGCAGTAAAACCTCGCGCGACATCATCAAATGCAGGGCCAGCAGCTACAATACCAGAGGGTCCGAGGAGCTTAGCCTGCAAATCAGCAGACTGCAAATGGGACGCAATAAAAGCATAATATAAAACATCCCCCGCCGCATAGACACCAAGACCACCAAGATGAAAAGGGAAAGTAGCAAGGCGCCACTGCCAATCCCCAAAACCCGGGCCAGACGCGGTGACGATACGTTCCAAGCTGGAACGAAGAGCAACATCAAAAGGAAGATGGACGGACCCAAAAATCACGAGTATACACGGCCGAAGTTGTAACCCAATCCAATTCCCGTCTTACTTTATTATTTAATTATTTAATTTAATTCCGTCCTCATTTGCAATTATTATAATAAATGCAATTAATTTAATTATTCGAATTACGTAACTTATTTATATAAACTCTACTAATTTACGAGGTATTACAGTCTTTCCCCCTTAAAATGAACTTCGTCCCGAAGTTCACCCAAAAATGCTACAAAATGCTCATGAAACCATCAATACATCTGAAGGCCATTTTTCATTATTATTGCAACACAATTAACTTACTTAATAATTATCAAATCATATCATACTTATCAAAATATATCCCAAAATTAACTCAAAACACGAAAATGTGTCACAAAATAAACTTAAAACATGAGTTGTCACATTCTACCTCCCTAAAAATAAACTTTGTCCCGAAGTTTCGGAACTGCTACTACTTTATTAAAACTACTAACAGCATAAATACTTATAAATGGTAAGGCTCTACTCTTCCTAATAAACACTAGTTACTCTTCTCCCCACTCCCTTGTACGGTGCTAGTTGTTCCAATTGTCTTTCCACCATTACTCTGATCAACTCCTTTGCCTTGCCTATTATTGTAGCTCTGATTGTAGCTAATATTAAAATTCACTTGATTGCTCTGACCCCCAGTCATCTTATTACTCCCGTAACCTGACATAGGAGTATAGTAACCCCCATTCTGATTCCCATTTCCAACACCACTCCCTTGCCTCTCCAAATTTACTCTACACTCAAACCTCTTATGTCCCAGCTTCCCACACCTGAAACAATTCACATTACTAGCTCCACTAGACAACCCTCCACTCGAAAAATATGATTGAGTTTGACCCACACCCTGTTTCTTACTGCCTCCTGCACTCTCATTTGTGATTTCTACCTTCCTCTTCTCGCCCTTCCCCTTCTTTTCCCCCTTCTCCCTCTTCACTTTCTTTAACATATCGACAATCCTCTCTGCGTGCCCAGCTCGCTGATAAACATCATCCATGGTACTTGGCTGACCAGCTGCAAGCCTCTTCTTAATAGTGGTTGTTAATCCCTTTTCAAATCTGAGTGCCAACATCTCGTCACTAAAATTCAAATCAGCTACATATTATGACAATTCCATAAACCTGTTATAATAAGTCTCTTTAGTCATCTCATCAGTCATCCTAAAAGAATCAAATTCAGCTCTCATCTTACTCCTAATATGTTTTGGCACAAATACAGCTCTCATAGTCTCCTTAAAACCCTTCCAAGTGATAAAAGGTTCATCACTCTCCCTCCAAGCTTCCCTTAATACCTCCTTATTACGATTCAACCACAAACCAGCTTTTCCCCTCAAATAATAAGCAGCTTAATCTACTTGCAACTCCGTAGGACATCCTAGCAACTCAAAAAGGTTGTCAGACTCCCTATGCCAATCCCTAAGTAAAGATGGTTCACCTAATCCGTCATATTTCGTCGGGTTGTGCCTTGCAATATTAGTACTCATCTTTGCTGGATCCTGAACTGACCCCTTAGCCTTCAGAGCCGCAGTCAAAGCCTCATTCATAGATATCAAATGGTCAATCTCCTCTTGGGACATGGTAGATGGTGTAGGTGTAGATCTCTTTGGAGGCATGGTTCTATAAAAGTAAAACAAGACAACGTAAGTTTCTACCCGAGTAAATATGGCTTAACAGTTTAAACATTCTATACCTAAAAAAAACAAGGCGTGGTCAATTATATCCTTTCTTACTCCTCCTTAGGTCCTCCTACCATCACTCCTACCCCTCAACTATCAAAGAGTAAAAATTTAGAACGCATTTATATTGAAGTTTTGGTAAAACTCGCGTTTTCAGAAATCAAATTCAAGCCTTAAATTTACAAAATCACCATTAAATAACCGTTACATTCTACGTTGAGTTTTTATACTTTCCAGAAAATATAAAGAGTTTTAAAACCACGAGAAAAAGAATCAAATAGAAATATCGTCCAACCATTTTATAAAGATTTTTACAATCCCATTGGTCCAAACGAAAACCGATAAGCAATTTGTCAAAACTAGAGTCAACTTGTAAAAATCACTATTAATTGTCAAACATTCACCTTGCAACGTGGCTTATAAATATGAAAACATATTTGAATATTTTAACAAGTGGAGTTGGAATTAAACAAAAATCTTAAGTAAAAATTAAATGAGAAATTTTACAAAATCGCTTGTCGAAAACTTAACTGCACAGAAATATTCCGACCACTGTCCACCAAAATATTTATTTCTCCCAAATCGTATAACCTTTAAATATGAGACCAACGACATTAGAAAGCTAACTCACTGTTTCAACACTCATAAAAATATCAACCTTATACAACTAACAGAGGTCAGATGGCATCTAAGTCAAATAGGGGGAAAATCGAACAAATATGGCCCAGCTTCTACATTGCTTTTTACTAGATCATAAATCCTTATTAACATCCTCCTATACTTGTAGTAACACAACTTAGTCATCCTACTTCACACACAACTAGCATCTATTCTAAAGCATTCATTTCACAAGTTTAATTATTTCATAATTTGTAAATAACATGGTTTCGGGATTCACATAACCGCATATCGCTAGACATGATACTACTACAATCATCCAATCAAATAATCAATACCAATTCGACAATTACTTTTATGCTCATGATAAAGACAATTCAACATCAAATACTTATATCATCCATCCTACTCGCCTTAAAAAAAATCAAGGTTACGTCCAGTAACCTTGGTCATCAACGAAAATAATGCACATCCAAGCCAACAATTACACTTAAGAAAATAAACAAAATTCATTTTAATTTACCCCACTCTTTATTATCTCTCAAGGTAACCGGTTCAAAACTGAAAGGGTCGGGGTTCGGAGTGAGGGTACTTTCTCATCCTAAGCCAAAAAGGGCTCCTAACAGTTTCTACCCGGGTTCATTTTATTCGACACATCCTACATTCATTATTAGATTCATTGGTTAGGCTTGAGGATCGTTTTGCTCTGATACCACTTTGTAGCACCCCCATTTATTTAGGAGCCTTTACCAAGACATTCCCAATAAATAGGACAGTTACCCTCTCGGTTGCCCGAGGTAAATGATATAAATTAAAACAAACCAAAGTACTTTAATAACTTTAATTGAAATAATGGTTTTATTACATTGCCAACCGATTAAATTTAAACCTTAACATTACAATATACTACGCTGCGGAAATTACTTAAATAAAATTGTATAAGTCACTAAGTGATCTAGACAGCAACTATGGTCCAAGTCGAGCTCACATCCCAATGCTCCTAAGTCAGCTAATCTTTAGTACCTGTCAAATCTTCTCCCCTTTATGGTTCATCACTGGTGTTCATGAATACACTGCCAACCACGAGGTTGAGTAGGATAATAATCTCAAGACAAATAATATAAATAGTACAAAGATTTGAACCGCAATGCCAAATCAACCTTTCTCCTAATACACCACCCTGAAGGTATTAAACGGTGTCTGCCAGTAAGTTTATAATACATCACCCGAAGGCTCTTACCATGATATCTACCTCAGCTAGTAAGTTTATATAACATCACCAGAAGGCTCTTACCATGATGTCTACCATAGCCAGGCTAAACCTGATATCCAACTCATTATCAACCCAACTGTAGCAACAACAATGGCTACTTACCACATCGTCTCAAGAACATCAATTAAAACCCCTTCCAATCAATATACGAGATATGTATAATCCAATTATCCAAACAGTCAATTCAATTAACACAACATCCAATTAAATGAGAAGGTACACAATTAATAGGTCGAGTAGAATCGCTATCCTACTTCTTCAGCAAATACTCCCAAATAGCTATCCAATAAGATACTTGGAAAAATTCCAATTCAAAACCGTCACCTAAACAAATAATAATAATTCAATAATAATTATTTATACTTTATTTATAATTCATTATTAATTATCATATTTATTCATTGCTCATTATCATTAATTATTATGATATACGAAAATTCTTTTATTAAAAATCAAGACCCGAGTTCTCATTAAACCCCGAGTTAACCCGCCTTAAAAATAAAAAATAAAAAATAAAACAAAAACCCGTTCATCCCGTGAACACCAATAACTACAAGTACTTCCGTGTCCAACACCTTCCATAAACACCTATTTAAACTTACCCAACCACCGCCTCCATTGCTTACCAAGTGCCTTCACTGCCAGCCACCAAACCACGCCGTAAACACCAGCTACAACCGACTCCAACCACCATAAACCCACGCCCTAGCAACCACGAACTCCATTACAACCGAAAACCCGACACCATCCTCTCACTCAACGTTTAAACAATTACCTACGACCACAACCAATAACACCGCTGCTCCTTGGTGGTTCCTGGGGTGGTCCTCCCTTCACCTTGACCCAACGACACCTCCATAGCAACACCCAAACACGACAGCAACAACAACAAGCAATCACCCCCTGTTTTCGCGTTTTTTCCGGCCAAACACCACACGAACCACCACCTTGATCCACCACGACACCTTCCCCATGGTCGACCCAACTCCCAGGTCACAAAACCACCATGCCCAGATTAAGTTGAGTCCAAACAAGGGTCGAATATGGGTCGAAGTCCCCTGTTTTAAACCCGCATAACCCTCCACGTCTAGCTTCGAAAATCCGGCCCCAACCACCACCACGATGGTCAATAACGGTCAACGAAAGGTCATAGTCACTACCTGGTTGTCCATGGTCACAACGATGGTCACGGCTTGTCCTACGGTGGTCTAGTTTACAAGTTATAACATAGTAAAGAGTATACATGAGACGATCTTACCTCGAGTTAATTAGCTATGTAGATTCTGTCTTAATTCCTTCTACGTCTCCTCTTCTTCTCTCAAATTTTTCAGTTTGCATATCTTAAACTAGGGCAAGGTATTTATCTCTATTTATAGAGTAGGTTTAGATCTATAAGAGAGCAATTAGGAAACTATGTAATTTGCCATATTATTAATATTAGACAATTACTTCTATTATTATTATTATTATTATTATTATTATTATTATTATTATTATTATTATTATTATTATTATTATTATTATTATTATTATTGTTATTATTATTATTATTATTATTATTATTATTATTATTATTATTATTATTATTATTATTATTATTATTATTATTATTATTATTATTATTATTATTATTATTATTATTATTATTATTATTATTATTATTATTATTATTATTATTATTATTATTATTATTATTATTATTATTATTATTATTATTATTATTATTATTATTATTATCATCACGAGTATACACGGCCCAAGTTGCAACCCAATCCAATTCCCGTCTCTCTTTATTATTTTATTATTTAATTTAGTTCCGTCCTCATTTGCAATTACTATAATAAATGCAATTAATTTAATTATTTGAATTACGTAACTTATTTATATAAACTCTACTAATTTACGAGGTATTACAGTCTGTCCCCCTTAAAATGAACTTCGTCCCGAAGTTCACCCAAAAATGCTACAAAATGCTCATGAAACCATCAATAAATCTGAAGGCCATTTTTCATTATTATTGCAACACAATTACCTTACTTAACCATTATCAAATCATATCATACTTATCAAAATATATCCCAAAATTAACTCAAAACACGAAAATGTGTCACAAAATAAACATAAAACATGAGTTGTCACATAAGGTGATCGATCTCTTTCGCCCGTTTCTCTTTCTCTGGGACAAGGTAGACATCTTCAACTTCGTCTCTCCAGATGCTGTTGATTTCAGGATCTTGAAGGCACCTTAGAGGGATATTCCTCCGTGGGTAGTTTTTGCGAGGGACATTTTTGTGAGGGTAATTTTTGTGGGGGTAGTTTTTGTGCGGTTGATTATTATGAGGATGATTATTGTGAGGTGTATGCCAGAATGGTTGCGGGAGCAATCCGTCCTGGTGTGGGTAGTTTTGGGCGCTCGGGGGACTCTCTATCGGACGTGGCGGTGGAGGATTAAAGATAAGTCGGCGGTAGGCATCGTCAAGTCGGGTGATCCTCTCGAAGAGACTGGCTATGGCTTCCTTAACCTGTTGGAACATGGTGAGCATAGTGGCGACACTGAACATGAATACCCCGTCCGAGGGATCTTTCTCCAAGGCATTGACCTCGTCATCAACTGGCAGGATGAGGTGTGAGCAGTCCAGAGTTGGCTCATCGTCGGAGATTGCGTGGATTCCGAGCGGATTTGTTTTGTTGTTTGGCTTAGTCGGCGGGGGTAAAGGCAAATCCCCTTTCTCAATCCCTTGATTGTACTGACAATAGGCATTGGGGTTCCAGAAGCGGGACTTCTTAGCGTCGGTCGGATTCGCGGTGGGTCCGATTGGTTGTAACTTCCCCTGGTTCATGAGCCTCTTCAGAGCACTTGCGTAAGTCGACCCTATATTAGTGAACACTCTCTGGGGGCGTTCAGCACTCTTAACAGATGGTTCAACGAGGTTAACCTCATTAATTTTGTTTGTTTGGCCGTAAGGGCGGGATCCGGTCGAGGTGGATCCTTGGTAGCCTCTGCCAGTAGTCTTGGCCAAGACACCCTTCCGGAGGTCATCTTCAATGCGCGTCCCCAGAATTTGCAAATCCTGGAAGGTCTTAATATTTTGATATCTCAGTAAGTTGGCATACACTGGGTGGAGATTGTTGAAGAACTTTTCCACCAAAGTTGATTCACTCGGTTTACTCACCTATTGAGTACTTGCCCTCGTCCAACGGGTTAAGAACTCGGTGAACTCTTCCTTATCGTTCTGGGTTAGAACCTCAAGAGTACGGGTATTGGCCTGGATTTCAACATTGTCGGCATATTGTTTGGCGAATTTAACTGCGATCTCATCCCAAGTAGTACGGTTTTTCGGATCAAGAGAGTAGTACCATTGGCGAGGGATCGGTTCCAAAGAGAACGGAAAGATTTGGGTGAAAGTTCCTGTTTGACCCCTTTAATGGCCATGTAGTCTCTGAAGCCACGTATATGATTGAGCGGGTCCTCCACTCTTTTGAACTTAGGCACATCAGGTAGGGTAAAGTTGTCGGGTAATTGATCCCCAACAGGTTCGAACCTTCAGTTGTTCTCAAGATGGATATTGTTACCCCGGGCTAGGAGCTGTTCTTCCAAGAGCTTTAGCCTCTTCTCAGTTTCAGTCAGAGGTGGAGTATTATGTTCTCCAGTTTCCTTGTTCTCCAGGGTGTCGATACGGGTCTCGATGCGATCCAGGGTGACCTTAAGAGCAGTGAGCAGGCTGGCTAGCTGATCAGTCGTGACATCTCTGTTGTTATTATTGTTGTTGTGGTTGACAGACGAAGTTGAAGACGGGGCCATGGTGAGATGACTCAATCCGACACGGTTCAAAGACTAAATGCAGACAACGCAAAGGACGAGACAAAAATCATACTCAACAAGACGAGGGTGACCGTGTATAGTTCATCGGTGCTGACTTGATTTATAACGTGACAGTGTTGACCGAACTTTTGACACGAGTCCAACATAGCGGCGCGACGCCATTGGACGAGTCTTATGGTGAGACGACTTATAAGTAAAGACCCATAAGGACGTTTGCTTCGACTCGATAGACACGAGGCGAAATTGGAATGGTGGACTAAAGTTTTCGAAAATAGAAATTTTCAAAAAGATTCATTCGTCACTTTAGGGACGGCGTTCAAAGATAGATATCTTCGCAAGTCGGTCAGTTTAAAGGGTTGTCTTAAGTTTATTTCCAAAAGACGGTTCGATTTTGAATCGGCTCGAAAAACAGTGTATTGTTTCCCAAGACGGTTTTGGAAATTCAAAATTGTATGTTTGAAAATCGGGTTTAAAATGTTTGAAGAGGTCTCGGGGACGGTGCATGGTCCTCGGGATCTAAAAAGTGTCTCGAGAAAGGGTGGGTGCTTTTCACAGGTTTTGAAAGAGCCATTGTCGGCGCGAAACGGGTTAAAATCCGTGTCTAGATGCGGCGATTATAACGGCGTAAAAAGGTGATTTGAAATGGTTGTGAAAAACTGGGTTTGAAAATCGTCATTACGACGGCCTAGAAAGGCGTGTTGAAATGGTTATAAAAATTGGGTTTGAAAATCATCATTACGACGACCTAGAAAGGCGTGTTGAAATGGTTATAAAAACTGGGTTTGAAAATCGTCATTACGACGGCCTAGAAAAGCGCTTTGAAATGGTCGTAAAAACCGGGTTTGAAAATCATCATTACGATGGCCTAGAAAGGCGTGTTAAAATGGTTATAAAAACCGGGTTTGAAAATCGTCATTATGACGGCCTAGAAAGGCGTGTTGAAATGGTTATAAAAACCGGGTTCAAAAATCGTCATTACGACGGCCTAGAAAGGCGTGCAACGGTCGCCGAAAGACCAAGGTTCGAAACGGCCATTATAATGGCGCAAAAAGGTGATTTTGAAAGTTTGAAAATGACAGGAAGGACTTATGATCAAGTAGCACATAAGCACTCGTAGTTCATTATATTATGGATTATGCTGACACAGGTTTTGGCTTAGGAGGGTGGGTTACACACCAAGCAATCAAACCCCGATTTGCGAGAGGGATACCAATCCAAACAAAATGTGTAAGGAGGGTGCCCTTTCCTCGTGCTCGAAAGTAATGAAAGCTCTTTGACGAAACAAAAATGTGTAACGTCAATGGTATGCTTGACTCAATCAGGACACGAAACGCGGGGACTAGAAAACTCACGCCGACGAGACGAGCCAATTAGTCGAAAAGGGTTAGGTTGTGGCCCCAGACAAGGAACCTGACCGTGACCGTAATATCAATTAATGCATTCAAACCAAGACCTCGTTCGAGTCTCACCATCTAGGGATCACAAAGACGTAAGTGTCCTAGTTGTCCCCAGCGGAGTCGTCAATCAGTGGACATGGGCCACGTCTCGGTCTGTGGATTTGGGCCACCTACCGGTCCGTAGTCACGGGCCACCTGCCTGCCAAGCCAATCTGTGGACATGCAGCTGTCTTTTGAAAGTCACGCTCGGCGGCATAAAAATGCTTTCAAGCGAATCGTTTTAAATCGGTCGATTTCGTCTCGGTAAGGGTCTCGACACGATTAGAGATGTTCGGAGTCGCCACCAAGCATTTGTGGGATGTTTGAAACCCGTTCGAATTCCACTTTTTAGTTCGGTCCAATCGAAGAACAATGCAGCTTTCGACATAGGTACTAAAGATAAGGAAATCGTCCCTCTTTAGCATCCTATCACTAAAATGACTCTCGTACGCCCTGGATAAGGTCGTCCACTATCCAAAGTTTCTGAGTAAGAGGTGAAGGTACGTATTGGGAAGTCCTTTAATCAGACACCCAATCCCACCCGCGGTAGCGGCCTCTACTGATCGATCTTGGTTGTTTGAATGCAAAAGTTGATAAAACGGTTTAAATGCATGAATGCGCATCCAATAATTTAAACCTAACATGTGAGAGCTTTCTAAGGTGGTTGATTTAATCCAAGTATCAAGTATAAGATGTCGAGTTGGATTAATGATTGATTTGCGTGCAAGACGGAAATTAAACATCCATTTACCGTATTAGGTTTAGGGTGCATAACGTGATCCATTTATCTTAGTAAGGCATTTTACAAATGTAATTTTGAATAAAGAAATAGTCATCCAATCCATCTTATATCCGGGCTAACCGGAGTCGGGATCGTCCTAGACTAATGCTGGAAAGGGAACAGGCAATGTACCAGATGGCTACGTGAGGCGTGAGCCAGCCGGCGAGACAAGGGGGGCTCCCCTGGTTTTGAAAATGAGAAAGAAAAGGCCTGCTTGAGGCGCGGGTCAGCCTACGGTTGTTGTGTTCTGACCTTTTGGAAACGTTATCAAATGTGTTGAAAAATGGGTATTTGAACCCGATTTGATTTGAAAGAGTCGTTTAGACCGCATTTGTTGATTTGAAGAACTAGACTCGAATAATCATCATTATTTTGATAATATTCGGTGTCGGGTTCGACTTAACAAGCTTGACATGAATAGTTTTGAAAATAATTATGAGCTAATTGTTTTAAGTTCATTTGAATAAAATTTGTCGATACTCATCATCGTACCCGGGTTAAAATCCGGCATGGTATGTAGAACCAAGGATGACTTTGTGTTGGGGACTAATATGTTTGTTTAGAAAATGTAAAGAAATGATGAAAGGCTTTAAAATACCTCCCAAAAGTGAAATAAAAGGCTTTAAAATACCTTTTAAATGTTATTAACCAAATATTATCACCGAAAAACGGATTTAACCGTCATGGTATTTGGAACCAAGGGTGAAAAATGTTTTATGGTTAAAACAAATGGTAAAAACCAATTACAAATACGAAAATTGATTAAAGGGGAAAGACGAGAACAAACAAGGTTGATCTCTGACCTGAACACCCCATTTAGGCGGGGGCAAGCCTGCAACCTAAGGGGCTTCTGTCTCAGGCCAAAAATCAGTTTTGGCTCGTTTATCCCATGTTTTGGTTCATGTTATGCACGTTTTAGCATGTTATAGTCATGAAACAAATGAAAAAATGATAAAAAGAGGATTTTTACACCCTCATACTTACATGTTTGGTTATGGCGAGTGACCGACGTAAGTGTAACAACTCGTTTGGTCGGAAAAAACTCGGTTTAAAACCGTTTTGGTAAGTAAAAAGAGTGTTTTAAGATTAGTGGCGGTGTAGTGGTCGTAGTGGTCGGTCAAGTAATTTAATTCACGATGACGGTACCAAACAATGTGTAAGGCTTGTATTTACGATAGGTAGGTCGTAAATAAGCGTCGGATTCTTACTTAAGAAGTCCAGTCGAGAACTTTGAGGGAGAAAAGAGGGGGCGGACGCTCGCGTAAGTCTCAAATGGGTGGCATTTGAGGGGTATTTATAGGAAAATGAGTGGTTGTGTGAGTTTTGAGCGACGTGGCCATTTGGGCTGCTCAAAGAGGCGTGAACCATGTCGCGGGTCTTCGAGGTGTCTTGTCGCTTTCACACAAATGCAATCATGATTTGTTCTATCCTAGGTTTTGTAGTCATATGTTTGGAACTTGACCATTCATGAATCCGGGAAAACTTAAGGTAGAAGGTTTGAAATGTTTTGTTTTTGGTGGTTGACTCGGTTTGACTCGTTGTTGGAGTCGGGATTTGAATTTTTGAGTCGATTTTTGGTTCGGTGTCGGTTTTGACTCTAGTTAGTGTCATTGCAACCCCGTCGTCGTGCATTAAACACTCCAGGTATTTTTGAAATGTTTTGAAATGTTTTATTTTTGAAATTGTTTTAAGTTTTCCGACGTAAAGTTGTACACAAAATGTCGATCAAACGCCGTGATTCCAAAATATGTTATAGTCCGACAATCATCGGGTGTTTGTTTGAGTCTCAGAAGATACTGGGTATCTACACTTTATAACCTTCAGAGGTACGTATTTGAGATTGAACTCTGAGAGCATTAAGTTCCATCTTGCCAAGCATCCGTTAAGGACGGGTTTTTCGAAGAGGTATTTGACAGGATCCATTTTGGAATACACCTTGACAAAGTAACTAAGCATGTAGTGGCGTAGTTTCTTCGTTGCCCACACAAGAGCGAGGCATGTCTTTTCGAGAGGTGTGTATTTGCATTCATACTCCAAGAACTTCTTGCTAAGATAATATATAACTCCTTCTTCTTTTCCCACAGTTTGTGCTAGCATAGCTCCCATGGCTATTTCAGTTACTGTGAGATATAAACCAAAAGGTTGCTCGTTGAGGAGGCATGAGCGCTGGTGGCTTGGCTAGTATCTCCTTGATTCTGTCAAACGCTTTTTGGCAATCGTCGTCCTATATGGCATGGTCTGTTTTCTTGAGCTTTTTGAAAATGGGTTCTCAAATCATAGTAAGTTTCGATATGAATCGGCTTATATATTTCACCTTGCCTAGGAATCCTCTAACCTCCTTCTCTGTTTGAGGTTATTGCATTTTGATAAGAGCCTTGATCTTGGATGGATCAATTTCTATTCCTCTTTGACTGACGACATATACCAGGAGTTTGCCTGACATTACCCCGAATGCGCACTTCTGGGGATTTAGCCTCATGTTATACTTTCGCAATCTTAGGAAGAACTTACGGAGGTTGTCAATGTGCCCCTTCCTATCCTTGAGCTTGACAATCATATCGTCGACGTACACTTCTACCTCTTTGTGCATTATGTCATGTAGTAATGTGGTCGCGGTGCGTTGATATGTGGCTCCGGCATTGATTAGCCCGAATGGCATAATAGTATAGCAATAAGTGCCCCATTGAGTGACAAAGGCAGTCTTATGCATGTCTTCTATGGACATCTTGATATGATTATATCCTGTATATCCGTCTATGAAGGATAACAACGCGTGGTCTGCTGTATTGTCTACCAATATGTCGATGTGTGGTAGAGGAAAACCGTCTTTGGGACTTGCGTTTTTTAAGTCTCACAAATCAACACAAACTCGGATGCGCCCATCCTTTTTGTGCATGGGTACTATGTTAGCCACCCAGTCTGAATACTCGAAAACTTTGATGAACCCGACTTTGAATTGTTTATCGACTTCTTCTTTGATTTTAAGAGCCCATTCTGTCCTCATTCGACGGAGTTTCTGCTTTACAGGTTTGAAACCTGGTTTGATTGGAATTTTATGTTCTGCAATATCCACGTCGATCCCTGACATGTCTTTGTAGAACCAATAGAAAACATCTTTGAACTCATGTATGAGGTCTATGAAACTGGCTCTTTCGGTTGGGCTTAAGGTCGTCCCTATCCTAAGTTCTCGGGGTTCTAGTTCGGTTCCTACATTGTTGGGTTCAGTGTTCTCTATAACTGGTGCCCCTTCCCCCTCTTGTAATATTTCTTTAGATATGTAGGGAGGTAATTCGATTAAGTCTGGGTCAGGATCATCCTCATTATTATCATAAATAGAATTGCATTTAGAATAACACAAAGGGTAAGCAGAATCTGATTTATTCATATTAAATTTTGAAAAGAGTTGAAACAAAGAAGCCATATATTCTCTAGTCAGTGGCGGTAAAGATACAGCTGTTGGGGCATTTCCCAAGCTACTGTTACTACTTGACGCTATGCTAGTAAAAACAAGGGGGTTGGGAGTGACGACAGGAGGAGACTCTCTAGGGACTTCTCTAGACTCAGGCTCTTATTCCGACTCCGATTCTGACTCGAATTCGTTATCTTCTGGTTCTCCTTTGAACATCTTTCCTTCTCCAGTGGTGACCTTGAAGAGCTTTCCTTGGTTGTTTGTGTACTTGATCGACTTTCTCCCTCCTTTTTGCTGATTTGAATTGGTTTCGGTGATTAATGTTGTAGGGTTGAAGTGGTCATCCTGAAGTATCATAGTAATGATCTCGTCCTGCGCAGCTCTAACAAATCGGTCTTCTCCAAACAGAAGACTGACAACTTGTTCGTCTAAACAAGGTGTTTGACGAGTCTTGACGGTAGGAACTGTGTCTGAAGGAATGAAGTAGCAATCGTGAAAGATCTCGATTCCAACTAGTTGCGTTCATTTGTAGTGCAAAGGTTCGGGAAACCCATGAAAGTATTCCTGACTCCCTTCTCTAACGAAGTATCCGTTTAGGGTGGGGAGATAGGGTCGTATTTAGATTCCCATGTTCTTACGGTTTTGAAACTGAGTGAGCATCTCCAGAGCTTCTTCTTTCGTTGGTTTGTATCCCAAACCTAATGGTATCCTTTGAGAGTTTCCTTCTTTGTAAGGTGCAAAGGTATTCTTCTGGGCAGGATTTAGTGGCATTTCCGGGAAGTATCCCTGAGACTTGAGTATGTGGTTGACCACTAAATTGGAGTATAGATCAAATTATAGAGGTGCCAGTTCACTTTCTACAAGGTTTATGATATGGAAGCCGCCAAGCTCATATACTAGGTCTGTGACTACTTTGTTACTTGACATCTTCTCTATCACTGCCTTGATGGGTGACGAAGTGATCGTCACTACTTTGCCATCTAGGGGGATCTTGATTTTCTGGTTCAAGGTGGATGCTACTGCTTTGGAAGCGTGAATCCAAGGCCTTCCCAGAAGTATGTTGAATGATGCTTCGATATCCACTATTTGAAAGTTAACCTTTCGCTCAATTGTTCTTGTAGCTATGGTGAGATTGACTAGTCCTACCACTTTACGTCGTGTTCCATCGTATGCTCGAACACCTTGGTTAGCAGGAGTCCAATTCGATTCTTTCATGCCTAATTTATAGGCTTTTTTCAATGGTATGACATTGACTACAGAGCCATCATCTACCAAAATCATTGGCACATTTTTCTTTAAGCATATAACGGTGATGTATAGAGCTAGGTTGTGACTGGCGCCGAAGGGAGGCAAATCCTCATCTGATAAAGTAACTGGGTTACTTAGCTTTGTTGAATCTTGGAAGACCAAGTTGACTACGTCATCAGGCGTAGAGTTGTGTGCTACATTTAATTTGGCCAAAGCTTGCAATAAAGCTTGGCGATGAGGAAATGAACTAGCCACTAGTTGTCAGACTGAAAGATCAGCCTTTGTCTTCTGTAGTTGTTTTAGCAAGTGGTCAGTAGATGTATCTTCGCCATCATTTGGTGTAACGACGTTGGTGTTAGTAACTGGACAATTAGCTACGCGACCATTTTGAGAAACGTTTTGTTATGGACGCCCTGAACGAGTAAGGTGGTCTATATCTTGGTCTTCACTACCTTTGACTATATCCTCACTACCCTTGACCAGGTAGTGCTCAGTGAGGTATTCATCTTCATCGTCGTCGACCCATATTTCAGTGACCATACAAACTCTCTTAATCTGATGATCTCAACTTCTAAATTGATTATTTGGTCGACTAGACTAACAACCACAGTGACTACCTCTTGCATTGTAAAATTTGGAGATAGATTTAGTGGCACACTCTCCCTGGGTATGGTGCTTGGATTACGGGGGAATGTTACTATATCCTCCAGTTCTGAAACTTACCTATTCACACTCTTCGCCCATGCAATAAAGTCGGCGATGGTAGGAGAAATGGTGGAATAACTCCTCTCATCTTTTAACACATGGATCTCATCTTCGATTGGAGAAATGAGGTGTGAACAACCTAAGGTAGATTGTTCATTTGTAATCATCAGAACTCCAAGAGGATTCTGAGTATTTTTAGGCTTACCTCTAGGAGGTATGGGTAGGCGACCATCTTCGATCATATCTTGAAGGACATGCTTTAGCTTGTAACACTTCTCTGTATCGTGTCCCTTACTTCTATGATATTCGCAGTATGAATTTTCATCCCAAAACTTGGACTTCTTTTTTTGGTCAGGTGTAGGCCCTATGGGTTGGAGCTTACCCTGTTTCATCAACCTTTTTAGAGCATTGGAATATGTGTAGCCAATGTTCGTGAATTTCCTTTGCGGGTTATTTTTCTTAGATGAATCGAGAAGGTTAACCTCATCAGTCTTGCTAGTAGAGCCATAAGAACGACTCGTTGAACCTTGATATCCACAATCGACCGTTTTGGACAAGAGTCCCTTATGGATGTCATCTTCAATTCTTTTCCCTAGCACAGTTCAATCCTTGAAGGTCTTAAAGTTTTGGTACCTCAAGTGGTTTGCATAAATGGGTCTTAAGTTATCCACGAACTTTTCCACAAGGGTAGCTTCATTCGGACGCTCAACAAGTAGTGTGCTAATCTTCCTCCACCTACTTAGGAAGTCGGTGAAGCCTTCTTTCTCATTTTGGGTAAGAACCTCTAAAGTGCGCTTGTTGACTTGGATTTCCGTATTATCCGCGTATTGTTTAGCGAACTCGTTTGTGGCATCATCCCAAGTGGCAATCTTCTTGTGCTCCAAAGAGTAGAACCATTGTTTAGGAATGGTGTCGAGAGATGAAGGAAAGATCCTTAGGAACATCTCAGGTTTGATGCCTTTGATAGACATGTAGTCTTTGAAAGCACGAATGTAGTTCAAAGGATTTTGATGTCCCTTGAACTTTGGGATATCAGTCATATTGAAGTTGGTGGGCAATTTGGTGTTCACGGCCTCATACTTATGATTGTTCTCCCTATAAATGTCATCTCCTTTGAGGTACATTAGTTGCTCCTCCAAATATTGGAGTCGCTTCTCAGCTTTAGTAGGAGGGTTGATTTCTTGTTGTCCAACAAAAGGCGGGAGGTTATCATGCACAAATTCGCTAGGAATATCATCCTCTGCAGGAGGGAGTCTAGTCTCTAAAGTAACAATTCGGCCTTCCATTGTGTTGAGGCGATCATAAACTTGGTGTTGGCTTGTTTGGAGACGAGCGAGCGCAGCTAAGATTTGAGCATTACCATTTGGGGGTTGACCACTGACGCTTGTGGTACTAATTTCAGGCATCTTGGAAACTGGATAAGAGATCGACGACGAATCAAAACACGATCGACTACCCTAGCACAATTAATACAAAAAAAGACTCGACTTGTGAAGTGGGAGTGTGCCACTTGTGTCATGTGTGGTTTTGAAAATGACAAAGGTTTGAAATGTTTGTCCTAGTCAACTGTAGTGTAGTTGCAGGAGTGTTGACTCGAAGTGAGGTTTTGAAATGGGTTTTGGGGCTCGAATTTTGACTCAACATTTGGACAGAGTTTTGACTCGTTTTGCCCTAATTTTGGCCATTTTTCGAAAATATTTACATTTGGACAAAGGTTTGAAATATTTACATTTTAAAAAGGTTTTTTATTTTACAAAAATTCGTCATAGTTTCGTTTATGAAATGGTGATCACGTATGGTGCAAGCATTTATACAGGCATTATAACGATATGTTGAGTGCATTTAAAGGGTTTTGGTTTAAAAGGGTGGGTTGCCATACCGAGCAATCAAACCCGGTTCTGTGGAGAGGTCCGTGCCAAATAAGAGTAAGGTTGGTTCCTTGTCCATTTCCTCGAGTACTGAAAGCCCTTGATAGAAACATGAGTAAGCATCAGGGTATGGTTGACGTGAATAGCTATCCATCCTTAGGCCCAGATAAGAATTTGGACCGTCCAGGCGGGACGATTCGTCGAATGGGTTGGGTTGCGCCTAGGAAGGCCAAATAAAACGATCTAAGAAGATCGAGTAATGAAAACCGACAACTGTCTCATAAAACTATTCCCTAACCTTGTTCAAGTTTCACCCTTGGGAACACGTAAGTGTATTACTCTCTAGTGAAGTCGCCAAACTGTGGACACGGGGGGCCCACGGGGGCGCTTGGGAAATAAGCGTTTGCATTTGTGGAGTCGCCACCAATTTATTGTGGAAAATTAGAAACCGTTCGAATACTTCGCGCCATGTCAAGACACAAAGTAGTGACATAGACACCATGAACTCGCTACCCTTAGCATTCTATGTCTAGAATGACTCTCGTGGATGCCAATGAACACGGATGTTCACAGAGATCTTGAGTAAGGGGCGAGGGTACGTACGTGGAAGCTCTTTAATCGAACACCTAATCCCGCCCGCCTCGATAGAGGCCTCTACTAATGATTAGGGAAGTTATTCATACTCGATATGCTGTCGATTATATGCATGCAATGCATGAAACAATGTTTTGATCCTAACATGTGAATTAACTAAGTCGGTGAACACGTAATTTAGCACTCATTAAGGTCGAAGTAAATGTTAGATTAATTACATGTGAAAAACAAATAAAATCAACAAAATAATAAAATAAAATAAATAAATTGCGATAATTAAAATTACAATCATTACAACGATTTAATTTATTTACGCCAAAAATATATTTAAGACGGATATTTTGAGAAAACAAAAGGAAATAAATTAGGTTAGAAAATACGGACAGATTAGAAGTGATAATTGGATTAATAACCGATTAATACATAATTAACGAATTAGGTCAAAGCAAGAACGGAAGTTCAGAGACAGAAATCAACCCGGAACAGGCGCAGCAATGCTGCGTCTCTTGCAAGAGGCGCAGTGGTCACTGCGTCTATTCCTAAGGTGAGTTCTGGCTGTGAAGCCAGAACTGCGATTGTTAATGTTCGTTGGTGGATTTAAATTATTGATTATTGATATTTGACTCGGATGAAAGTGATTTAGCAGGTTATTTACATGTGAATTGGTCGTAAAAGCGAATTAAAACGAATCATGAGCGAATTATGACTAATAAGAGATTAATTACAAATTATTTAGGTCAAATCATTACAAGTTAATTAGGTTTGTTTAGGTTAAACTATTAAGAAGGTTGTGTTAAACAGATGAAAATATATACAAGTCGAATTTCCAGAGGTTTGATATGAATGACGAAAACCTGTAAATATTAATTATTAGGGATTTAAGTCGAAATTTAAAGGTGATAAATTATTAAGAACAATGAATTATAATTATTACATGTGAATGAGTAAGAAGAAAATAAGAAAAAGAAAACAAAGGACGAATTAACAGAGGTCGGAGGAAGAAAAAGAAAAGCAGGAACTGCGGCAGCCTCTGGAAGAGGCGCAGCAGATGCTGCAACTCTTCGAACAGGCGCATCAGTTGCTGTGTTTCTTCTCGACGTCTGCCTATAATTAATTCGTAAAAACAATTTGATAAAGGTTTTATAAATCGATTTTAAGCATATTTTGACGTAAACCTTACATTAATTGATACAATAATAAAAGATGAGATTTACAACCTCAGACTTACATGTTTGACGAAACGAGATTAACTAAGTTAACGATTACTGATTGCTCGACTCGAATGTATGATGAAAGTGCCCTCGTTAGAGGATTTAGATTAAATTGATTGATTAATTGAGGTGGAATTGGTCAAATTGGTCAGTCGTACAATGTGACTGGTACTCAGAAGGATCCTAGCTTACGTGGTCGATTGATCAAGCACGCAGACGTCAATAAGCTTAGAGCATGGTCTTAGAATGCAAAGGGAGAAGAGAAGGGCAGACACTCGCGTGAGAAATATGAGGAACGAAGGTCCCTATTTATACTAATCACACGAAGAAATTATGGTATGATTGAAATTTTGGAAAAAAATCTCGAAAAGATCTGAAAATACGCAGAAAAGGACTGGGGAAGAGGCGCAGCAACCACTGCGACTCTTGGAAGAGGCGCAGCAGGTGCTGTGTCCTTTCCCCAGAGGTTTCCTCTTGCGGAAGAAAGATTTCCGCGTTTCTTTTATGGAATTGCGGTAGATCTTGACTTCCTTATTCTTTAAAATATGATTTTTGGGAAATATTATACCAAAAGATTAAAAAGATTAAAATTTTAGAATAGAAATATCCGGAATAATCCAAAACATTCCGACTCGGCATTTTAAAACAGTTTATTAGAAAAAGAAGCGGTTTTTGACCCGGACTCCAAATGAACTCTAATTACTGTCAAAACGACTGTAATGGCACGTAGATGACGACCACGGGGTAAACACTAGTATTTGAGCTATCACTTGACGATAAACTTATGAACTGTCATAAATCGTTCTGTATACCAAACATGCGGCCCAATCATCACCGGGTGGTTTGCGGGAGGTTTAGAAATGAGGTATCTACACACTCTTGTATGCTTGGAAATAATTCACTTGTTTCCCTACATTCACTTTGGTTATGTCCCAAAGTTCCACAACTCTCACATACTCCACTTGGACTTGAGGATGATGCCACTATAGCATTAACATGGGTGATTTAGAAGCTTCATCAAGCTTAGCCATGGACTTCTCAAACTTCAAATTGATGGTGTCAATATGAGCACTTAGTTGAGCACCCAATTGAGTGATGGAATCTACCTCATGCTTTCCTCCTCTAGTAGTCTTTCGAGGTCTACTATATTGTGAATTATGAACCGCCATTTCTTCAATTTTGGCCCATGTTTGTTTGTCATCAACTTCGGTGAACATACCATTGGATCCCATGTTGAGGATGTTGCGGGAGTATTCATATAGACCATTCCAAAATTGTTGCACAAGGAACCACTCACTAAGTCCATGGTGTGGACAAGAACGACAAGTGTCCTTAAATCTCTCCCATGCTTCATACAATGATTCCACGTCCCTTGCTTGAACCCGATGATTTGGGCTCTCAACATGTTAGTCTTCTCCGGAGGATAGAATTTCTTGTAAAAAGCAAGTGCCAACTTCTTCCATGAGTCAATACGAAGGGTAGCCTGATCTAGGCTCTTTAACCATTGCTTTGCGGTACTGATCAAGGAGAAAGGAAATAATACCCATCGTATTTGGTCTTGAGTAACTCCGGTTTGAGAAATTACATCATAATAGTCACAAAAAGTCTCCATATGTGAGTGAGGGTCTTCACTAGGCATCCCCCCAAATTGACTTCTCTCAAGTAATTGTATGAATGCGGATTTGGCAATGAAATTACCGGTTAATTGTGGTGGTGTAGGAGTACCATTTGGTAGGTTCTCCTTGGTTGGTACGGAATGTGATGAAAATTTAGGCATTGTGGGGTGATTTTGTGGTGGATTTTGTATTGGGTTGTCCTCTCCTTCTCTTGAAAAAGTGTTGGTAAACTCAATGTTATTTGGTTGAATGTCCACAATCTCTCCAATACCTCTTAAATTACCTCTAGCAACTCTTCTATTATTGGTTAAGGTTCTTTGAATTTCAAGATCAATAGGTAATGGATTACCTTGTGATCTCCTGGTCATGCAAAATATCGAACAACTCGAAAACAATTTGAACAACCTTGAGGAGATTAACTTCCACAAGGTAAAGAAAGACACAACTAAAAACAATTAATGAAAATCAAATCAAGTTAACACCGTCCCCGGCAACGGCGCCATTTTTGGTCCGGTTTAAACTCGTCGTCAAAAGATACCAACCAAAACAATATTTATAACTTTACAAACTGCTCTTAGCAAAGAGGCAAGTAAAGGTCGGATCCTGAGGACGGGTATTGATGTAGGATTTTCAATTGCAAATGGTCGTGTCTTAGGGTGTCACAATTTGGGTTGATATAGGAGATCAACTAAACTAATCAACAAGATAAAAGTAAAGTAATGAAAACAAGAAAGATAATTAAAAAGGGGTGTAAACAATTGATTAAAGGCACTAGGGTGTCATGGGTTCATAGGGGATTCATGGGAGTTGTTCATACAAACATGTTCTCTATTATATAGCAAGCACTTATTGTTGTGATGGGATCGAGTTGGTGTATAATCGTACAATCCCTAAAAAGGTTTGGGCCCCGGAGGCTAATCGATTAGATTGTACAACACCTACAAGTCGACTTAATCCTTCCTATTCAAATATATGCATGGTCTAATGAGGCTCGAGTTTGTGTATAAACTTACAAACCTCATTAAAAAGATAAGTGATGGGTAAAAAATGCAAGGATTCATAGGCTCGCATTTCATCAAACATAACATGTGCATAGGTTGAAATCACAACAAGCAAGCAATTTAATTATGAAAACATATTAGATTAAGCATGAATCATTCCCCATGTTGGTTTCCCCTAATTCCCCATTAACCCTAGCTAAGGAAACTACTCACTAATGATAAAGTTTAACATGTTAATAAGGTTGTCAATCATACTAACAAGGCAAAACATGAAGAATAAATGAAAGTGATTAACAAGAATTAAACAAGGTTAAGAGAGAATTATACCTATGAAGATGATTCCAAATAATAAAGAAAATATAATAGAAGTACTTGATGATTGATGGAAGGTTGTCCATCCTCCAAATAAACTCCAATAATCTTCTAATTACCAAAAATAAATGAAGAACAATAGAGAAATTAAGGAAAGATTAAGATGTTATTAATATTGAGAATTGTATTATAACAAAATTAAGACTAATTTTGAGAGAATTACAAAGTGATTAAGGATCGATTAAGATTGCTTAAGGGAGCATGCTAATCTAGGTAGTACAAAGGGGTATTTATACTAAAAATAGGTACAAAGATTAGGGTTACTAAGGGCTTAAATGACTATTAAGTCCCTAAGAAAAGTTGTGGAAATGCTCCTCTCGAAGGAAATGAGCAGATTCCCGTGCTAGTCCTGCCACGATCCGTCCATCCAGTGTTGTGGCACAGACTCTCTGACTTAGGATACGCTCGGATCCAGGGAGGGTCGCTCGGCTCCAGCTGCTGCATCACGCTCGTCTTGGGCACAAGACGCCCAAATCTTGGTGTTGTGAGACGCCCGGATCGTGCCTGATCCACTCGGATTCTTGGGCAGACAGCTTCTCTTATTTTTCCTCCATAACAATCTGTAAGGTTCATTTCGGGGATGCAAGGATCCTTTCATCATTGCCCATTTCACTTTATTATCTACTTAGGCCTCTAGTATTGTCCTTTCTTTGGTGCTTGGTCATTAGATGCGATCAATTTAGCTCCATTCCGCCTCATAAATGCAAGGTTAGCACTCCTTTCCTACCAAGGAGACAAAACCTCAAAAAATATGCAAAATAGGAAACTAAAGATAGTAAATGACCCAATTATGTGTTATAAAGCATAGGAACGAGGTTAGTTCGGGGTCTAAATGTGCTCAAATATGAGTCACATCAGGACCCAACTTAGCTTGGGTACCTAAAAACTGTATCTAATCCTTTTAAAGGCAATGGTGAAAGAAAACAATAAGTGGTATCTTGGCAGTGGATGCTCAAAACACATGACTGGAGATGAGAATTTGTTTCTTTCACTCAAACCTTTCAATGGAGGAAAAGTGACGTTTGGGGACAACAAGAAGGGTAATGTGATTGGTGTGGGCAAAGTTGGAATATCTAAATCACACGCATTCAGTGATGTTTATCTAGTGGATGGTCTCAAGCATAATCTACTTAGCATATCTCAACTATGCAACAAAGGTAACAAGGTTGTATTTCATACAGATGATTGTCGCATTATAATTGAAGGTACAAGTAGTATTATTCTTGAAGGCCATAGAAAAAGAAATGTGTATATGGTAGATTTAAATGCTGTGCCTACTAACTCTTTTTCATAAATGAAAGTTACACTTGATGATCCTTGTTTATGGCACAAACTATTTGGTCACATTAGTTCGCCTATCTTGAATAAACTCAAGAAATGGGATTTTGTTGAAGGACTGCCTAAAGTCAGGTTCGATCAAGAGAAGATGTGTGACACCTGTGCTCGCTGCAAACATGATCATCGTTCAAACCTAAAGGAGTGGTAAGCACGAATCAAGCTTTGGAATTGATACATATGGACTTGTGTGGTCCTATGAAGGTAAGGAGTAGAGGAGGATCCAGGTATGTCTTTGTCCTCGTTGATAACTACTCAAGGTATATATGGCCTATCTTTCTTCATTTAAAAGATGAGACTTTTGATGAGTTTGTTTGTCTTATGAAACTTGTTCAAAATAAATATAAGACTAACCTCGTGTCTATTCGTACGGATCATGGCACCGAATTTGATAATCAAGCCTTTATAGAATATTTTAGAGTTAATGGTGTAGGACATAACTTTTCTGCACCAGGAACTCCTCAACAAAACGGTGTGGTTGAACATATGAATAGAACACTAGAAGATATGGCTCGTACAATGCTTTTGTGTAGTGGTCTTCCTCGTAATTTTTGGGCTGAAGCCATTAGTACCTCATGTTATATCCATAATCGTGCTGTGATAAGTCCTATCCTAAAGAAAACCCCTTATGAAATTCTAAGAGGGCGTAAACCTAACATCTCTCATATTCGTTGTTTTGGGAGTAAGTGTTTTGTTCATAACAATGGTAGGAATAGGTTAAGTAAGTTTGACCCCAGAAGTGATGAGGCTATTTTTATAGGTTATTTGGATCATAGCAAGGCTTATAAGGTCTTCAATACAAGAATACTCTGTATTGAAGAAATTATTCACGTTATTTTTGATGAAGATAATGTGTTTGATAAGCCCTTACAGGATGAGGAAGAAGACATGGATCAACCTGATTTTCTTCTTTCTAGAAATGATCCTCCAGAATTGGAAATTGAGGACAATGAGATTGAAGGAACAAATGATGAGCTTGATCATTCATCAAATGACAAAAAGAAGAAAACTAAAGTTATAGTTGATGATACCATAACTTTGTCTCAAGATAAGGATTCCCAATCCAATGTTATAGATGATGTTACTATAACATTGAATCCTAATCAAGGTGATGAGTCCGAAATTATACCCAACTCTACTACAAAACCAGGATTGGATTCAGGGGAAACATCCTTAAACTCTGAGTCAAATGAAGTTGGATCAAGTTCAAATGCTGATGAACCAAGTACTTCAACAAAATGGAAATATAAGAGTTCACACCCTATGGAAAGCATTCTTGGTAATATTAAGAAGGGTGTTCAAACGCGACGATCCTTGAACAATTTTTGCTCTTTGTATTCGTTTCTATCAACAATTGAACCAACGAATATTAAGGAAGCTCTCGCAGAATCAGATTGGATTATAGATATGCAAGAAGAGCTGCAACAATTCGAACTGAACAAAGTTTAGGACTTAGTTCCTAGACCCAAGGATCGATCTGTAATTGGAACCAGATGGGTGTTTAGAAATAAACTAGATGATGTTGGGGTCATAGTTCGAAATAAGGCAAGATTGGTGGTACAAGGTTATAATCAACAAGAAGGAATAAATTATGATGAAACATTTGCACCCGTTGCCCGTCTCGAAGCTATTAGACTTCTGGTAGCATTCGCAGCTCATAAAGGAATGAAACTCTTCCAAATGGATGTCGAGACAACGTTTCTAAATGGGTATCTACAGGAAGAAGTCTTCGTAGAACAACCCCATCGATTGAAGGATAGCAAATTTGAAGTCCATGTCTTTAAATTAGACAAGGCCCTGTATGGATTGAAGCAAGCACCAAGGGACTGGTATAACAGATTATTAAAATTTCTACTTGACAGTGGATTTAAGAGAGGATCTGTGGATAAAACCCTATTCCTAGAATCTGAGGTTCTGACCTTCTGGTTGTTCAAATCTACGTCGACGATATTATTTTTGGATTTACCAACCGCAATCTGTGCAAGTATTTTTCGAGTTGAAGACTTCTGAATTTGAGATGAGTATGATGGGAGATATAAAATTCTTCATAGGTCTGCAAATTCAACAAACTGAGGAAGGCATCAAAATTCATCAACAAAAATATATTAAGGAATTAATTCGATAGTTCGAAATGGAAAATTCCCATGCTATGTCTATATTGCTATATTTAACTACAAGTAGACCAGATATCATGTTGAGTGAATGCGTTTGTGCGAGATATCAATCATCTCCCAAAGAATCGCATATGACGGCCGTAAAAAGAATCTTACGATATCTTATTGGGACGTCCAAACTTTATCTATGGTATCCTATGGAATGCAATTTCGATCTTCTCGGATATAAAGATGCCGATTACGCAGGATGCTCCCTAGATAGGAAAAGTACGTTAGGTGTTGCCACGTTTGTTGGGCCTTGCATTATCACATGGGGTTCAAAGAAGCAGAATTCAGTTGCCCTTTCAACAGCAGAAGCCGAATATATTGCAATAGGACTGGTATGTACTCAATTATTATGGCTTAAGCAACAGTTATGTGATTATGGTGTTAACGTAGGTTGTATTCCTATTTTATGCGATAATACGAGTGCTATTATTATTTCCAAAAACCCCGCACAGCACTCGTGTACCAAGCCCATTGAAATTAGACACCATTTTATACGTGACCATGTTGAAAAAGGGAATATTAAACTCGAATTTTGTAGTATTGAAAAACAATGGGCATAAATTTTGACAAAATCGTTAGCTAGAGGATGTTTTGAGGCTCAAATACTTCCGGTAGGACGATGATAATAAATCATTCGGTCCTATCCTAAACCTGAATCTAAACTCTCTAGATGGACGTTTCCCGATTCGACATGTGATAACGTTCGTATCCAATACACGATAGAACATATCAGATGCCGGGTACCCTAAATTTGGCAGAACGGCACGAAAGACACGGAATGAGCGAGTAAAGCTAGTGATTAATGCACATTGCCACAACCTCATATAAGTATATGATGGAGAGTGATGTCGTCGAGTCACATCCAATCAAACACATTTATATTCTCAACAAACAACTAGTTAGCGGTAAGGTGAGGTCAATCCATGGGACGGTGTGCTTTGGGTTCTAAGTCTATCTATCTCAATTTATGCTAGTGTCACAATTGATGGGTTTTAAAGTTGTGTTCTAAACTAATGAAAGTAATGAAGTAAAGCAAACAATGAACTAAGAAATGTAAACAAATGACTAAGAGCACTAGGATGTTATGGGGCCATAGGGGATTCATGGTGTTGATCATACAAACATGTTTACAAAGTTGCAAGCAATTAATGTTGTGGAGGAACCGAGTTGGTTTATGTCTTACGGTTCATAGGAAGGGTTGGGTCCCGGAGCCGAATCGATGAGAATGTACAACACCTACAAGTCGACTTACTTTCCTCTTATTCAACTTCTATGCATGGTCTAACAAGACTCGAGTTGGTTTATATCTTACAAGTCAAGTTGAGTAGATAAGAGATGGATGTAAATGTAAGGATTCATAGGCTTAGCATTTCATCATACATAACATGTGCATAAAGTTGACATCACAACAAGCAAGCAATTTGATTATGAAAACATATTAGATTAAGCATTAATCAATCCCATGTTGGTTTCCCTAATTACCCATTAATCCTAGCTAAAAGACTACTCACTCATTATCATGGAGAACATGTCATTAATGGTGTCAATACATACCACAAGTGAAAACATGATAAGAGAATGAGGAAATAAACAATAAAGAGTAAAGGGTAAAAGATTTATACCAAACTTGAGATGATTCCAAATAGTAAAGCAAAGAATAATAGAAGAAACTTGATTAATTGATGAAGGCTTGTCAATCCTCCAATAATAACCAAATAATCTTCAATTACCCAAAAGTAACAAACTTGAACAATAATTAAGGAAAGATTAATGTGTATTTTGTGGAAGGATTAAAGAGTAATCTATTCTAATCTATTCTAAGAGGATTTTCTAATGTGGAGGCTCTCTACTCTAAAAACTTCCTCCTTTGATTATTTACAAGTGGGGTATATATAGTAGAGCTTCATTAGGTTAACTAAGGCTAAATTAGTAATTAACATTTGTGAGTTCTATGCAGGGAATTGCTAGTCTTTTCGGAGAGATGAGCATCTCAGCTAAAGACGCCACGATTCGCTCGTCCAGAAGGGGAATCAGCTACACACTCCTTCATAGATATGGTTTCTTCAAACTACTAAGCCTAGAAGGATACCAATAAATCACCTTGTGGACAAGGCCCTCGGGAACTGCGTCCGCGGGATCCACACTAGGCATAATCGACTCGAGGTTCTTTCGAATCGAATTAAGACAAATTAGAGTCGCCACCAAGTTTTATGGGAACTTGGAACCGTTCAAGTCAACTTTACACCTTTCATCGAAAAGCATAAAGCCAATCGACTACGAGTGATTAAAGATAAAGACTTGTACCCTATATCACTCGATTTGAATGACTCTCGTAATCCAATGGTATTTAGACGGATCCACAAACCATTGATCTTTAGTAAGGGGTGAGGGTACGTGTTAGGAAGCCCATAAGGACACCTAACCCCGCCCGTCAATAACGGCCTCTACTAAGTCAAGTATCAGATTTCAAACAAGGTCGTAGCTACTACGATATATGATATGCAAACATCGTTTTAAAACCCTAACATGTGAAGTTTCTATGTCGATTTAGATGCAACTAAACTAACTTTGTCAAAGTTGTAATTTAGCATGTGGGTTGATTGATCTAACAACATACAAAGCAAACAAGGCTTAAGGGGAATGGGGGAGCCGTTGGGATCTACCCTATTACAACCCAGGCATTTCATGCCGACACAACAAGAAATTAAAGATACAACTCGATCTAAAATACAACGCTATACACAAAACCATACACGACAAACTACACGGCCAATTCGGCCTAGGGAAACGTGCACAAGGGGGGTGGCCCATGGCTTACATGCCTCACGGCCTTAGGTTACTCCCCGTAATGCGTGCTTTCACTTAATCTTATCGAATTAGGCATAGGGCCACACACCAAAGCATGCATTAGCATAAATCGGGCCATGTCGCTTTGAACAACATGCGATTTACTACGCTCCTACACGAATTGGAGTATAACTATCTAACCAAATAAGACTAAGGTTTTTTTAGAAATCATTTGACTCGATAACGGAAAACTAATTACAAACAAATTACAAAACATGACTTGATAAACAAAAATAATTACAAGATACGAAACAACGAGATAAAGATAAAAAGGAGCGAGAAAAGGACTACAAAAACACGGCCAAACACGACCTACATATCCTAGCCTACCCTAATCCTTAGGTTAGATTCATTAGGTTAGATAGATTTGCAAAGCGATTTAGGAAACGAGTTAGAAAACAAGTTAGAGACGACGTTGATCGATTGAGAAGATGTCACGCGAAAGTGTATTCTACACAGCCTAAAGGGTCGAATTAGGTCTAGAAATTATAAGATTAACGCTTTCTCATCGAGTGTAGATAGGAAGGTGCTAATCACGCACTCCTATGCTAGCGAGAAATCGAGTGAAAAGAGAGATGCATTCAATTAGATTAGAGAATTGTTGATCGATTTTAATGCTTATGTCGAAGCCACCTAACGTGTCTAATTAGGTTATTAAATTGATCTAACGTCGTCTAAATAAGTCATATGTTAACAATCAGAGGTCGAACTAACATGCAAAGGGTCCTAGGGTAGGTCGATTTGAACGAAACAGGCAAGGGGTCAAAAGCGTGGAACGAAGTTAGAATTCGTTTTATTAATGCCCTACCTTGAACACGAGGATATGTAAATGAGATGGGGGATACGACCGACCGATGTGGCGGATTTCTTTCCCATCTCAAGTCAACGCGGGTGTTCATGGTGGTACTTTAACTCATACTCGGACTAAACTAGTTTCATAGTTAACGATATCAAACGATAAACAAAACGATAAAGAAAGTAAAACGAAACAATAAAAAACAAACATAAAAAGAACGAAATAAAAGGGAGAAGAGGAGGATTTGATGCACCCTCAACCTACATGTATCGTTGACACCGTCTTGGGTCGTAATCGATCATAGATTTTATCTCGAGAGGCCGTCGTCGACGAAGGAACAAAGCAATAACACGTTTTTTGCAAATCTGGACAGCAACTTTCAAACTGCAATTTCTCACTCGTTTCACTGTGAAAATTAGATTTAAAAGATGTTTTGAAAACTATAAAGAGAGGAGAAAAAAGATCTTAAAACAATCCCTGCTCGTTTTGAATTATTGGGCACGAAAAACGAGCACAAACAGAACTGGACAAACAGGAAAAGCCGCGAAAACAGAGTGTATGTCACTCTGTTTTTCGAGGGGATTCGTGTACTCTCAAGGGCAATTTGGCTCGTGAATATTTGTCTAAGATGTAGATGGATGTTGTGTGGTTAGTTAGGAACAAGAAACTCGAATTTTGATGGAGGTTTGAGGGTTGAACGAAGGGTTCCAAAGGGGACACACAAACTGATTCTCAGTTTTGTATGTCGGTTTTGTCCAGGGTTTTTGAGAGGCAATTAGGGTTTGTTTCTGGAGTTTAAAGCTTGTAAGTGACGATAGTATGTATGGAGAACTTAGAGGAGTGAATGTATGGTGAAGAGGAGGTATTTATAAGGATTTTCGAAGGGTAGAAGTAGGGCAACAAGCAGTCGGGCCTGTTTCGTATAGCTGCTGTCCATCAGCTATTTCGTGAGGTTTTTAGGGTTTGTATGGGGGGTTTGCTTGGTGGTTAAGCTAAGGTAATATGGGTAGGATACTAGGTCATGGTTTAGGGTTAATGGGCACGGGTTTAGGTGGTTTTTGGAGCGGGTTTTGGCTCGGGTTTGAGCACGCAAAACAGGGGGGGCTGCTCGTGTTATTTGCGGGCTGTTTAAGGAGTATTTGGGACGGGAATTGGATGGGTTGCGTGGTGGGTTTGGGTGATGGGTTGTTGTGGGTAATGTGGAGCAAGAATTGGGTTGGTTGTGGCGGGTTTGGGTCAAGCTATGAAGCACACAAAACGGGTTGGAGGAAGGGCTAACGCGGGTAAGGGGAAGTAGTTGGGCTGCTTTGTGTATGTTTGGGGCGAGATTTGGGACGTGAGTATGGGGGTTCGAACTGGAGTTGGATGGGTAGAGGCCTAGGTTGGTTAGTGTACTCGAGATTCGTGCCAACTCGTAAAGAAAACGGGCTCAAAAACCGAGCTATAATCGAGCTCCAAAACGCGTGGTTAAAACGAGTTTTCGATTTTCAAATTTGATTTTTCAAATCGATTAACACATTAAAATAAATGATTTTTCAAATCAAATACACTCATAAAATGATTTTTCAAGTCAATTATTTATTTTATTTTCAATAAAATAAACTTGAGAAAATAAACTCAAAATAAAGTAAAATGAATTCACCTTAAAAAAAGCTTTAATTTAAATATCATTTAAATTAATAAAATACTCCGTCGACAACGCTCATTCTACATCGTAAAACGAACACAAATAATGACAATGACAACTAATAAATACATGTGTCCTATCATCATCGGGTGTTTGTCGGGTTCTCTATAAATTCCAATATCGACGGATACGGGTATCTACAGAGCCCCCACTTTGACTGAGGCTTGGACAAGGCAAAAGTCAAAGTATACCCCAGGTCCCTCTCGACCTGAGGATTCTGCGGGTCATTTATAGTCCATTAGACTTGCGTATATAAGCTCGCCAGCCATAAGAAGAGATCATACCTGAAACTTCGTTGGGGATTAACTCTTGCTTCTGTTGCGTCAAATTATAATCATTGGTCATCGACCCATAAATTGCATAAATGGTGGGTTGAGCGTTATCCTCGGGCGCCTACGTATCCGTTTCTGACGGAATCAAACCCGCGTCGTAGTTCGGCAACTGCTGACACTTGCCCAAAGTTTATCATCTGCTGGCATTTGTCCGAAATTCATCATCTGGTGACACTTGCCCAAAGCTTATCATCTGCTGGCAGGTGCCCAAATGGGACGGGACTTTCCGAGGAGGTTGCCGCCGCTTTCATCATTTGCTTTCAGCTAAGGAATTCTTCCACTTCATACTCTTGTATTGAATTGAATTCTTGGCGGATGCCATCCTTTACATCTTGATAATGGTCTCTGAAGCCAACGGCTTCAGAGCCCCCAGTTTGCAATGGCTCTAAAGTCGAAGAATTTAGAGCCCCCAGTTGAAGCATATCCTGCTACATTTGAAACGCATAAAATGTACGAGCAATAATCATCACTTAAGCACATTTGGATCATCGATCTTGAAATTGGATCATTTGAAATACTGGGTCATCGACCCGAAAGTTGAATTTGAAAATTTTGAAAAACTGGGCCATCGACCCGAAGTTTGAATTTGACATTACTTGGAATGTTGGGCCCTCGGCCCTTCAAAAAAATTGAATTTGAAATTTTGAATTTTGAAATTTTTTGGAATTTTGAAATTTTGAAATTTTTTTGAAATCGAACCTTGATGGGTGAGCATGAAATATGACTCAGACACACTGTATGACCCGTAAACAACGTGGGCGTAGCCCGCTACTGTAAAACAAAAAAAATAAAATAAAACCGTAAGTGTGCACGGGTTTTAGTTCAAATATTGACTTGCTGGGGGTAGAAATATAAATAGGCCATTCTGGACCTAAAAAACGGCAAATGGGAATCACAAGGCCATCGGACTTGGGACGGAGATATCGTATGGCATGGTCGTGCTCCCGAGGGCACATGGGGATCAAGATCACTTGGCATTGACAAGGTGGATTAAAATCACAGAGCAACAACGTTGGCTTCGCCCAGACACTAAATACAGACTGATTTTATGAGAACACTTAGACATCACACATCACTCTTTTTGGGAACATTATGTCACTCTTCTCCTCGCCTCCTTTCTTTTCAGCGGGTTTTCATCATTTCTTGCCACCGCCTTCTTTCTTTTCAGCGGGCTTTTACTATTTTTCTTCCACCCCTTCTTTCTTTTCAGCGGGTTTTTCATATTTTCTGTTCCCAACACAAACCCACATCTATATGACTCAGCATCTTTGCCTAAACCATTAGATAAAGCTCATTCTGAGACTCCATACTATTCATCCGAACCTATATCCTCATCCTAGCCTACATCGAGTGCTAAGACTGACTCAAACAAAGGTGGCTTCATTTGGACTTGGTTAAGACCCGTAAGAAACCGACAAGATGACAACTTGGTTGAGGAGTGGATTGAATCCCTTATTCTGAAGGAATGCCTACGTATTCGCGTGGAGCGAAATCAAATCCGACGTAGTTCGATCAAGGTGCATAAACTTGGCATTTTAATTGCGTGTACACACTCGAAGGTTTCACCTAAGGTATCATGTCGTATCCCATTCTAGCCTGTAAGGCACTGTTAAATCCCGTGTCTAGGGTTGGTACAAAAGGTTGCGGTTCTTTGGGATATGGAGCTTGGTAAAAAATAGGTTCGCAAGGTAAACTATCATTCTGAAGGTTCGTTTTGTGGTGTTAAGGCCAAGGGCTATGGCTTATAACGTGGTTGGAAATGGTGTCTCAGGTTTGATGAACCTGAGTGCAAATGGGTCGGGAATCGATGTGGGTTCAAATTTCCATGTCTGGATCCTAAAGGCTTGGATGTACTAACACAAGATGACTGATTCTCAGAATCCCTAACTATTCCCTAGTAAATGCCTCGGGACGGACTTAGAGGTATGGATGACTGCTGATGGCACTGCCTGACCATTTTGGCTTCGCCTCTGAACTTCGATCAACATTTTGACATTTTGACATTTCTTTTTCTTTTTTCTTTTCTTTTCTTCTTCTTTTCTTTTTTTCCTTTCCCTTTTTCTTCTTCTTTTTCATCTCTTCTCTTTTTTTATTTTTCATTTTTTTTCTTTTGCTTTTTTTTGTCCTTTTTTTTTCCCTCATCTTTTCATTCTTTTTCATTTTTTTTCTTTTTTCTTCTCTTCTTCAAAATGGTCTTCTATTCATTCCCTGAGTCACAAATGGATACACCTTAAAAACTGGGCTTTGCCAACTAAATTGGGTTAGAATTAACAATTCCTTCTTAGAACGGGTTGGTTTCTTCTCTCTTCGAGAGGGGATGATTCTATGGGGAAAAGGCTTGCCTTTCGTCATCGATAGGGGAAACAAGGAGCTAGTCCAGGTTCGTCATACAATCATCTAAAAGCTTGCCATAAGCATTGGTTTTGATGAAGGTTTTCTACCGCCAGACATGGAATAGGTAAAGGAATCAAACACGGGATCCTAGTGTACCTTACATTTTGAAACGGGACATATTTCTACCCCAGGGACGCCTTTGAGTGTGTTGTGCATTTTATCATGCTTTCAGAATGATTGAGGATTGGAAAAAAGACATATTTGGAAATGAAACTGCAACTTTTTATTGGAATGACAAAAGCTTAACAGACTCGAAGGAACGATTCCTAGGACATACCCTAGGTCATCGTGGCGGGTTTGGGTCAAGCTTTGAAGGACACAAAACGGGTTGGAGGAAGGGCTAACGCGGGTAAGGGGAAGTAGTTGGGCTGCTTTGTGTATGTTTGGGGCGAGATTTGGGACGTGAGTATGGGGGTTCGAACTGGGGTTGGATGGGTAGAGGCCTAGGTTGGTTAGTGTACTCGAGATTCGTGCCAACTCGTAAAGAAAACGGGCTCAAAAACCGAGCTATAATCGAGCTCCAAAACGTGTGGTTAAAACGAGTTTTCGATTTTCAAATTTGATTTTTCAAATCGATTAACACATTAAAATAAATGATTTTTCAAATCAAATTCACTCATAAAATGATTTTTCAAATCAATTATTTATTTTATTTTCAATAAAATAAACTCAAAATAAAGTAAAATGAATTCACCTTAAAAAAAGCTTTAATTTAAATATCATTTAAATTAATAAAATACTCCGTCGACAACGCTCATTCTACATCGTAAAACGAACACAAATAATGACAATGACAACTAATAAATACATGTGTCCTATCATCATCGGGTGTTTGTCGGGTTCTCTATAAATTCCAATATCGACGGATACGGGTATCTACAGAGCCCCTACTTTGACTGAGGCTTGGACAAGGCAAAAGTCAAAGTATACCCCATGTCCCTCTCGACCTGAGGATTCTGCGGGTCGTTTATAGTCCATTAGACTCACGTATATAAGCTCGCCAGCCATAAGAAGAGATCATACCTGAAACTTCGTTGGGGATTAACTCTTGCTTCTGTTGCGTCAAATTATAATCATTGGTCATCGACCCATAAATTGCATAAATGGTGGGTTGAGCCTTATCTTCGGGCGCCTACGTATCCGTTTCTGACGGAATCAAACCCGCGTCGTAGTTCGGCAACTGCTGACACTTGCCCAAAGTTTATCATCTGCTGGCATTTGTCCGAAATTCATCATCTGTTGACACTTGCCCAAAGCTTATCATCTGCTGGCAGGTGCCCAAATGGGACGGGACTTTCCGAGGAGGTTGCCGCCGCTTTCATCATTTGCTTTCAGCTAAGGAATTATTCCACTTCATACTCTTGTATTGAATTGAATTCTTGGCGGATGCCATCCTTTACATCTTGATAATGGTCTCTGAAGCCAACGGCTTCAGAGCCCCCAGTTTGCAATGGCTCTAAAGTCGAAGACTTTAGAGCCCCCAGTTGAATCATATCCTGCTACATTTGAAACGCAAAAAATGTACGAGCAATAAACATCACTTAAGCACATTTGGATCATCGATCTTGAAATTGGATCATTTGAAATACTGGGTCATCGACCCGAAAGTTGAATTTGAAAATTTTGAAAAACTGGGCCATCGACCCGAAGTTTGAATTTGACATTACTTGGAATGTTGGGCCCCCGGCCCTTCAAAAAAATTTAATTTGAAATTTTGAATTTTGAAATTTTTTGGAATTTTGAAATTTTGAAATTTTTTTGAAATCGAACCTTGATGGGTGAGCATGAAATATTACTCAGACACACTGTATGACCCGTAAACCACGTGGGCGTAGCCCGCTACCGTAAAACAAAAAAAGAAAATAAAACCGTAAGTGTGCACGGGTTTTAGTTCAAATATTGACTTGCTGGGGGTAGAAATGTAAATAGGCCATTCTGGCACCTAAAAAACGGCAAATGGGAATCACAAGGCCATCGGACTTGGGACGGAGATATCGTATGGCATGGTCGTGCTCCCGAGGGCACATGGGGATCAAGATCACTTGGCATTGACAAGGTGGATTAAAATCACAGAGCAACAACGTTGGCTTCGCCCAGACCCTAAACACAGACTGATTTTATGAGAACACTTAGACATCACACATCACTCTTTTTGGGAACATTCTGTCACTCTTCTCCTCGCCTCCTTTCTTTTCAGCGGGTTTTCATCATTTCTTGCCACCGCCTTCTTTCTTTTCAGCGGGCTTTTACTATTTTTCTTCCACGCCTTCTTTCTTTTCAAATGGGTTTTTCATATTTTCTGTTCCAACACAAACCCACATCTATATGACTCAAAGATCTTTGCCTAAACCATTAGATAAAGCTCATTCTGAGACTCGATACTATTCATCCGAACCTATATCCTCATCCTAGCCTACATCGAGTGCTAAGACCGACTCAAACAAAGGTGGCTTCATTTGGACTTGGTTAAGACCCGTAAGAAACCGACAAGATGACAACTTGGTTGAGGAGTGGATTGAATCCCTTATTCTGAAGGAATGCCTACGTATTCGCGTGGAGCGAAATCAAATCCGACGTAGTTCGATCAAGGTGCATAAACTTGGCATTTTAATTGCGTGTACACACTCGAAGGTTTCACCTAAGGTATCATGTCGTATCCCATTCTAGCCTGTAAGGCACTGTTAAATCCCGTGTCTAGGGTTGGTACAAAAGGTTGCGGTTCTTTGGGATGTGGAGCTTGGTAAAAAATAGGTTCGCAAGGTAAACTATCATTCTGAAGGTTCGTTTTGTGGTGTTAAGGCCAAGGGCTATGGCTTATAACGTGGTTGGAAATGGTGTCTCAGGTTTGATGAACCTGAGTGCAAATGGGTCGGGAATCGATGTGGGTTCAAATTTCCATGTCTGGATCCTAAAGGCTTGGATGTACTAACACAAGATGACTGATTCTCAGAATCCCTAACTATTCCCGCGTAAATGCCTCGGGACGGACTTAGAGGTATGGATGACTGCTGATGGCACTGCCTGACCATTTTGGCTTCGCCTCTGAACTTCGATCAACATTTTGACTTTTCATTTTCTTTTTTCTTTTCTTTTCTTCTTCTTTTCTTTTTTTCCTTTCCCTTTTTCTTCTTCTTTTTCATCTCTTCTCTTTTTTTATTTTTCATTTTTTTTCTTTGGCTTTTTTTGTCCTTTTTTTTCCCTCATCTTTTCATTCTTTTTCATTTTTTTTCTTTTTTCTTCTCTTCTTCAAAATGGTCTTCTATTCATTCCCTGAGTCACAAATGGATACACCTTAAAAACTGGGCTTTGCCAACTAAATTGGGTTAGAATTAACAATTCCTTCTTAGAACGGGTTGGTTTCTTCTCTCTTCGAGAGGGGATGATTCTATGGGGAAAAGGCTTGCCTTTCGTCATCGATAGGGGAAACAAGGAGCTAGTCCAGGTTCGTCATACAATCATCTAAAAGCTTGCCATAAGCATTGGTTTTGATGAAGGTTTTCTACCGCCAGACATGGAATAGGTAAAGGAATCAAACACGGGATCCTAGTGTACCTTACATTTTGAAACGGGACATATTTCTACCCCAGGGACGCCTTTGAGTGTGTTGTGCATTTTATCATGCTTTCAGAATGATTGAGGATTGGAAAAAAGACATATTTGGAAATGAAACTGCAACTTTTTATTGGAATGACAAAAGCTTAACAGACTCGAAGGAACGATTCCTAGGACATACCCTAGGTCATCGTGGCGGGTTTGGGTCAAGCTTTGAAGGACACAAAACGGGTTGGAGGAAGGGCTAACGCGGGTAAGGGGAAGTAGTTGGGCTGCTTTGTGTATGTTTGGGGCGAGATTTGGGACGTGAGTATGGGGGTTCGAACTGGGGTTGGATGGGTAGAGGCCTAGGTTGGTTAGTGTACTCGAGATTCGTGCCAACTCGTAAAGAAAACGGGCTCAAAAACCGAGCTATAATCGAGCTCCAAAACGTGTGGTTAAAACGAGTTTTCGATTTTCAAATTTGATTTTTCAAATCGATTAACACATTAAAATAAATGATTTTTCAAATCAAATTCACTCATAAAATGATTTTTCAAATCAATTATTTATTTTATTTTCAATAAAATAAACTTGAGAAAATAAACTCAAAATAAAGTAAAATGAATTCACCTTAAAAAAAGCTTTAATTTAAATATCATTTAAATTAATAAAATACTCCGTCGACAACGCTCATTCTACATCGTAAAACGAACACAAATAATGACAATGACAACTAATAAATACATGTGTCCTATCATCATCGGGTGTTTGTCGGGTTCTCTATAAATTCCAATATCGACGGATACGGGTATCTACAGAGCCCCTACTTTGACTGAGGCTTGGACAAGGCAAAAGTCAAAGTATACCCCATGTCCCTCTCGACCTGAGGATTCTGCGGGTCGTTTATAGTCCATTAGACTCACGTATATAAGCTCGCCAGCCATAAGAAGAGATCATACCTGAAACTTCGTCGGGGATTAACTCTTGCTTCTTTTGCGTCAAATTATAATCATTGGTCATCGACCCATAAATTGCATAAATGGTGGGTTGAGCCTTATCTTCGGCGCCTACGTATCCGTTTCGACGGAATCAAACCCGCGTCGTAGTTCGGAATCACGACACTTGCCCAAAGTTTATCATCTCGCGGCATTTGTCCGAAATTCATCATCTGTTGACACTTGCCCAAAGCTTATCATCTGGGGCAGTGCCCAAATGGGACGGGACTTTCCGAGGAGGTTGCCGCCGCTTTCATCATTTGCTTTCAGCTAAGGAATTATTCCACTTCATACTCTTGTATTGAATTGAATTCTTGGCGGATGCCATCCTTTACATCTTGATAATGGTCTCTCTGCCAACGGCCGCCCAGAGTCCTGCCCGATTTGAATGGCTCTAAAGTCGAAGACTTTAGAGCCCCCAGTTGAATCATATCCTGCTACATTTGAAACGCAAAAAATGTACGAGCAATAAACATCACTTGAGCACATTTGGATCATCGATCTTGAAATTGGATCATTTGAAATACTGGGTCACGACCCGAAAGTTGAATTTGAAAATTTTGAAAAACTGGGCCATCGACCCGAAGTTTGAATTTGACATTACTTGGAATGTTGGGCCCCCGGCCCTTCAAAAAAATTGAATTTGAAATTTTGAATTTTGAAATTTTTTGGAATTTTGAAATTTTTTTGAAATCGAACCTTGATGGGTGAGCATGAAATATTACTCAGACACACTGTATGACCCGTAAACCACGTGGGCGTAGCCCGCTACCGTAAAACAAAAAAAGAAAATAAAACCGTAAGTGTGCACGGGTTTTAGTTCAAATATTGACTTGCTGGGGGTAGAAATGTAAATAGGCCATTCTGGCACCTAAAAAACGGCAAATGGGAATCACAAGGCCATCGGACTTGGGACGGAGATATCGTATGGCATGGTCGTGCTCCCGAGGGCACATGGGGATCAAGATCACTTGGCATTGACAAGGTGGATTAAAATCACAGAGCAACAACGTTGGCTTCGCCCAGACCCTAAACACAGACTGATTTTATGAGAACACTTAGACATCACACATCACTCTTTTTGGGAACATTCTGTCACTCTTCTCCTCGCCTCCTTTCTTTTCAGCGGGTTTTCATCATTTCTTGCCACCGCCTTCTTTCTTTTCAGCGGGCTTTTACTATTTTTCTTCCACGCCTTCTTTCTTTTCAGCGGGTTTTTCATATTTTCTGTTCCCAACACAAACCCACATCTATATGACTCAGCATCTTTGCCTAAACCATTAGATAAAGCTCATTCTGAGACTCGATACTATTCATCCGAACCTATATCCTCATCCTAGCCTACATCGAGTGCTAAGACCGACTCAAACAAAGGTGGCTTCATTTGGACTTGGTTAAGACCCGTAAGAAACCGACAAGATGACAACTTGGTTGAGGAGTGGATTGAATCCCTTATTCTGAAGGAATGCCTACGTATTCGCGTGGAGCGAAATCAAATCCGACGTAGTTCGATCAAGGTGCATAAACTTGGCATTTTAATTGCGTGTACACACTCGAAGGTTTCACCTAAGGTATCATGTCGTATCCCATTCTAGCCTGTAAGGCACTGTTAAATCCCGTGTCTAGGGTTGGTACAAAAGGTTGCGGTTCTTTGGGATGTGGAGCTTGGTAAAAAATAGGTTCGCAAGGTAAACTATCATTCTGAAGGTTCGTTTTGTGGTGTTAAGGCCAAGGGCTATGGCTTATAACGTGGTTGGAAATGGTGTCTCAGGTTTGATGAACCTGAGTGCAAATGGGTCGGGAATCGATGTGGGTTCAAATTTCCATGTCTGGATCCTAAAGGCTTGGATGTACTAACACAAGATGACTGATTCTCAGAATCCCTAACTATTCCCTCGTAAATGCCTCGGGACGGACTTAGAGGTATGGATGACTGCTGATGGCACTGCCTGACCATTTTGGCTTCGCCTCTGAACTTCGATCAACATTTTGACTTTTCATTTTCTTTTTTCTTTTCTTTTCTTCTTCTTTTCTTTTTTTCCTTTCCCTTTTTCTTCTTCTTTTTCATCTCTTCTCTTTTTTTATTTTTCATTTTTTTTCTTTTGCTTTTTTTGTCCTTTTTTTTTCCCTCATCTTTTCAATCTTTTTCATTTTTTTTCTTTTTTCTTCTCTTTTTCAAAATGGTCTTCTATTCATTCCCTGAGTCACAAATGGATACACCTTAAAAACTGGGCTTTGCCAACTAAATTGGGTTAGAATTAACAATTCCTTCTTAGAACGGGTTGGTTTCTTCTCTCTTCGAGAGGGGATGATTCTATGGGGAAAAGGCTTGCCTTTCGTCATCGATAGGGGAAACAAGGAGCTAGTCCAGGTTCGTCATACAATCATCTAAAAGCTTGCCATAAGCATTGGTTTTGATGAAGGTTTTCTACCGCCAGACATGGAATAGGTAAAGGAATCAAACACGGGATCCTAGTGTACCTTACATTTTGAAACGGGACATATTTCTACCCCAGGGACGCCTTTGAGTGTGTTGTGCATTTTATCATGCTTTCAGAATGATTGAGGATTGGAAAAAAGACATATTTGGAAATGAAACTGCAACTTTTTATTGGAATGACAAAAGCTTAACAGACTCGAAGGAACGATTCCTAGGACATACCCTAGGTCATCGTGGCGGGTTTGGGTCAAGCTTTGAAGGACACAAAACGGGTTGGAGGAAGGGCTAACGCGGGTAAGGGGAAGTAGTTGGGCTGCTTTGTGTATGTTTGGGGCGAGATTTGGGACGTGAGTATGGGGGGTTCGAATCGGGGTTGGATGGGTAGAGGCCTAGGTTGGTTAGTGTACTCGAGATTCGTGCCAACTCGTAAAGAAAACGGGCTCAAAACCGAGCTATAATCGAGCTCCAAAACGTGTGGTTAAAACGAGTTTTCGATTTTCAAATTTGATTTTTCAAATCGATTAACACATTAAAATAAATGATTTTTCAAATCAAATTCACTAATAAAATGATTTTTCAAATCAATTATTTATTTTATTTTCAATAAAATAAACTTGAGAAAATAAACTCAAAATAAAGTAAAATGAATTCACCTTAAAAAAAGCTTTAATTTAAATATCATTTAAATTAATAAAATACTCCGTCGACAACGCTCATTCTACATCGTAAAACGAACACAAATAATGACAATGACAACTAATAAATACATGTGTCCTATCATCATCGGGTGTTTGTCGGGTTCTCTATAAATTCCAATATCGACGGATACGGGTATCTACAGAGCCCCTACTTTGACTGAGGCTTGGACAAGGCAAAAGTCAAAGTATACCCCAGTCCCTCTCGACCCGAGGATTCTCAAGGGTCGTTTATAGTCCATTAGACTTGCGTATATAAGCTCGCCAGCCATAAGAAGAGATCATACCTGAAACTTCGTTGGGGATTAACTCTTGCTTCTGTTGCGACAAATTATAATCATTGGTCATCGACCCATAAATTGCATAAATGGTGGGTTGAGCCTTATCCTCGGGCGCCTACGTATCCGTTTCTGACGGAATCAAACCCGCGTCGTAGTTCGGCAACTGCTGACACTTGCCCAAAGTTTATCATCTGCTGGCATTTGTCCGAAATTCATCATCTGTTGACACTTGCCCAAAGCTTATCATCTGCTGGCAGGTGCCCAAATGGGACGGGACTTTCCGAGGAGGTTGCCGCCGCTTTCATCATTTGCTTTCAGCTAAGGAATTATTCCACTTCATACTCTTGTATTGAATTGAATTCTTGGCGGATGCCATCCTTTACATCTTGATAATGGTCTCTGAAGCCAACGGCTTCAGAGCCCCTGATTTCTGAATGGCTCTAAAGTCGAAGACTTTAGAGCCCCCAGTTGAATCATATCCTGCTACATTTGAAACGCAAAAAATGTACGAGCAATAAACATCACTTAAGCACATTTGGATCATCGATCTTGAAATTGGATCATTTAAAATACTGGGTCATCGACCCGAAAGTTGAATTTGAAAATTTTGAAAAACTGGGCCATCGACCCGAAGTTTGAATTTGACATTACTTGGAATGTTGGGCCCTCGGCCCTTCAAAAAAATTGAATTTGAAATTTTGAATTTTGAAATTTTTTGGAATTTTGAAATTTTGAAATTTTTTTGAAATCGAACCTTGATGGGTGAGCATGAAATATTACTCAGACACACTGTATGACCCGTAAACCACGTGGGCGTAGCCCGCTACCGTAAAACAAAAAAAGAAAATAAAACCGTAAGTGTGCACGGGTTTTAGTTCAAATATTGACTTGCTGGGGGTAGAAATGTAAATAGGCCATTCTGGCACCTAAAAAACGGCAAATGGGAATCACAAGGCCATCGGACTTGGGACGGAGATATCGTATGGCATGGTCGTGCTCCCGAGGGCACATGGGGATCAAGATCACTTGGCATTGACAAGGTGGATTAAAATCACAGAGCAACAACGTTGGCTTCGCCCAGACCCTAAACACAGACTGATTTTATGAGAACACTTAGACATCACACATCACTCTTTTTGGGAACATTCTGTCACTCTTCTCCTCGCCTCCTTTCTTTTCAGCGGGTTTTCATCATTTCTTGCCACCGCCTTGTTTCTTTTCAGCGGGCTTTTACTATTTTTCTTCCACGCCTTCTTTCTTTTCAAATGGGTTTTTCATATTTTCTGCTCCCAACACAAACCCACATCTATATGACTCAAAGATCTTTGCCTAAACCATTAGATAAAGCTCATTCTGAGACTCGATACTATTCATCCGAACCTATATCCTCATCCTAGCCTACATCGAGTGCTAAGACCGACTCAAACAAAGGTGGCTTCATTTGGACTTGGTTAAGACCCGTAAGAAACCGACAAGATGACAACTTGGTTGAGGAGTGGATTGAATCCCTTATTCTGAAGGAATGCCTACGTATTCGCTTGGAGCGAAATCAAATCCGACGTAGTTCGATCAAGGTGCATAAACTTGGCATTTTAATTGCGTGTACATACTCGAAGGTTTCACCTAAGGTATCATGTCGTATCCCATTCTAGCCTGTAAGGCACTGTTAAATCCCGTGTCTAGGGTTGGTACAAAAGGTTGCGGTTCTTTGGGATGTGGAGCTTGGTAAAAAATAGGTTCGCAAGGTAAACTATCATTCTGAAGGTTCGTTTTGTGGTGTTAAGGCCAAGGGCTATGGCTTATAACGTGGTTGGAAATGGTGTCTCAGGTTTGATGAACCTGAGTGCAAATGGGTCGGGAATCGATGTGGGTTCAAATTTCCATGTCTGGATCCTAAAGGCTTGGATGTACTAACACAAGATGACTGATTCTCAGAATCCCTAACTATTCCCTCGTAAATGCCTCGGGACGGACTTAGAGGTATGGATGACTGCTGATGGCACTGCCTGACCATTTTGGCTTCGCCTCTGAACTTCGATCAACATTTTGACATTTCTTTTTCTTTTTTCTTTTCTTTTCTTCTTCTTTTCTTTTTTTCCTTTCCCATTTTCTTCTTCTTTTTCATCTCTTCTCTTTTTTTATTTTTCATTTTTTTTCTTTTGCTTTTTTTGTCCTTTTTTTTCCCTCATCTTTTCATTCTTTTTCATTTTTTTTCTTTTTTCTTCTCTTCTTCAAAATGGTCTTCTATTCATTCCCTGAGTCACAAATGGATACACCTTAAAAACTGGGATTTGCCAACTAAATTGGGTTAGAATTAACAATTCCTTCTTAGAACGGGTTGGTTTCTTCTCTCTTCGAGAGGGGATGATTCTATGGGGAAAAGGCTTGCCTTTCGTCATCGATAGGGGAAACAAGGAGCTAGTTCAGGTTCGTCATACAATCATCTAAAAGCTTGCCATAAGCATTGGTTTTGATGAAGGTTTTCTACCGCCAGACATGGAATAGGTAAAGGAATCAAACACGGGATCCTAGTGTACCTTACATTTTGAAACGGGACATATTTCTACCCCAGGGACGCCTTTGAGTGTGTTGTGCATTTTATCATGCTTTCAGAATGATTGAGGATTGGAAAAAAGACATATTTGGAAATGAAACTGCAACTTTTTATTGGAATGACAAAAGCTTAACAGACTCGAAGGAACGATTCCTAGGACATACCCTAGGTCATCGTGGCGGGTTTGGGTCAAGCTTTGAAGGACACAAAACGGGTTGGAGGAAGGGCTAACGCGGGTAAGGGGAAGTAGTTGGGCTGCTTTGTGTATGTTTGGGGCGAGATTTGGGACGTGAGTATGGGGGTTCGAACTGGGGTTGGATGGGTAGAGGCCTAGGTTGGTTAGTGTACTCGAGATTCGTGCCAACTCGTAAAGAAAACGGGCTCAAAAACCGAGCTATAATCGAGCTCCAAAACGTGTGGTTAAAACGAGTTTTCGATTTTCAAATTTGATTTTTCAAATCGATTAACACATTAAAATAAATGATTTTTCAAATCAAATTCACTAATAAAATGATTTTTCAAATCAATTATTTATTTTATTTTCAATAAAATAAACTTGAGAAAATAAACTCAAAATAAAGTAAAATGAATTCACCTTAAAAAAAGCTTTAATTTAAATATCATTTAAATTAATAAAATACTCCGTCGACAACGCTCATTCTACATCGTAAAACGAACACAAATAATGACAATGACAACTAATAAATACATGTGTCCTATCATCATCGGGTGTTTGTCGGGTTCTCTATAAATTCCAATATCGACGGATACGGGTATCTACAGAGCCCCCACTTTGACTGAGGCTTGGACAAGGCGAAAGTCAAAGTATACCCCAGGTCCCTCTCGACCTGAGGATTCTGCGGGTCGTTTATAGTCCATTAGACTTGCGTATATAAGCTCGCCAGCCATAAGAAGAGATCATACCTGAAACTTCGTTGGGGATTAACTCTTACTTCTATTGCGTCAAATTATAATCATTGGTCATCGACCCATAAATTGCATAAATGGTGGGTTGAGCCTTATCCTCGGGCGCCTACGTATCCGTTTCTGACGGAATCAAACCCGCGTCGTAGTTCGGCAACTGCTGACACTTGCCCAAAGTTTATCATCTGCTGGCATTTGTCCGAAATTCATCATCTGTTGACACTTGCCCAAAGCTTATCATCTGCTGGCAGGTGCCCAAATGGGACGGGACTTTCCGAGGAGGTTGCCGCCGCTTTCATCATTTGCTTTCAGCTAAGGAATTATTCCACTTCATACTCTTGTATTGAATTGAATTCTTGGCGGATGCCATCCTTTACATCTTGATAATGGTCTCTGAAGCCAACGGCTTCAGAGCCCCCAGTTTGCAATGGCTCTAAAGTCGAAGACTTTAGAGCCCCCAGTTGAATCATATCCTGCTACATTTCAAACGCAAAAAATGTACGAGCAATAAACATCACTTAAGCACATTTGGATCATCGATCTTGAAATTGGATCATTTGAAATACTGGGTCATCGACCCGAAAGTTGAATTTGAAAATTTTGAAAAACTGGGCCATCGACCCGAAGTTTGAATTTGACATTACTTGGAATGTTGGGCCCTCGGCCCTTCAAAAAAATTGAATTTGAAATTTTGAATTTTGAAATTTTTTGGAATTTTGAAATTTTGAAATTTTTTTGAAATCGAACCTTGATGGGTGAGCATGAAATATTACTCAGACACACTGTATGACCCGTAAACCACGTGGGCGTAGCCCGCTACCGTAAAACAAAAAAAGAAAATAAAACCGTAAGTGTGCACGGGTTTTAGTTCAAATATTGACTTGCTGGGGGTAGAAATGTAAATAGGCCATTCTGGCACCTAAAAAACGGCAAATGGGAATCACAAGGCCATCGGACTTGGGACGGAGATATCGTATGGCATGGTCGTGCTCCCGAGGGCACATGGGGATCAAGATCACTTGGCATTGACAAGGTGGATTAAAATCACAGAGCAACAACGTTGGCTTCGCCTGCACCCTAAACACAGATCGATTTTATGAGAACACTTAGACATCACACATCACTCTTTTTGGGAACATTCTGTCACTCTTCTCCTCGCCTCCTTTCTTTTCAGCGGGTTTTCATCATTTCTTGCCACCGCCTTCTTTCTTTTCAGCGGGCTTTTACTATTTTTCTTCCACGCCTTCTTTCTTTTCAGCGGGTTTTTCATATTTTCTGTTCCCAACACAAACCCACATCTATATGACTCAAAGATCTTTGCCTAAACCATTAGATAAAGCTCATTCTGAGACTCGATACTATTCATCCGAACCTATATCCTCATCCTAGCCTACATCGAGTGCTAAGACCGACTCAAACAAAGGTGGCTTCATTTGGACTTGGTTAAGACCCGTAAGAAACCGACAAGATGACAACTTGGTTGAGGAGTGGATTGAATCCCTTATTCTCAAGGATCGCCTACGTATTCGCGTGGAGCGAAATCAAATCCGACGTAGTTCGATCAAGGTGCATAAACTTGGCATTTTAATTGCGTGTACACACTCGAAGGTTTCACCTAAGGTATCATGTCGTATCCCATTCTAGCCTGTAAGGCACTGTTAAATCCCGTGTCTAGGGTTGGTACAAAAGGTTGCGGTTCTTTGGGATGTGGAGCTTGGTAAAAAATAGGTTCGCAAGGTAAACTATCATTCTGAAGGTTCGTTTTGTGGTGTTAAGGCCAAGGGCTATGGCTTATAAGGTGGTTGGAAATGGTGTCTCAGGTTTGATGAACCTGAGTGCAAATGGGTTGGGAATCGATGTGGGTTCAAATTTCCATGTCTGGATCCTAAAGGCTTGGATGTACTAACACAAGATGACTGATTCTCAGAATCCCTAACTATTCCCTCGTAAATGCCTCGGGACGGACTTAGAGGTATGGATGACTGCTGATGGCACTGCCTGACCATTTTGGCTTCGCCTCTGAACTTCGATCAACATTTTGACATTTCTTTTTTTTTGTCTTTTCTTTTCTTCTTCTTTTCTTTTTTTCCTTTCCCTTTTTCTTCTTCTTTTTCATCTCTTCTCTTTTTTCATTTTTCATTTTTTTTCTTTTGCTTTTTTTTGTCCTTTTTTTCCCTCATCTTTTCATTCTTTTTCATTTTTTTTCTTTTTTCTTCTCTTCTTGAAAATGGTCTTCTATTCATTCCCTGAGTCACAAATGGATACACCTTAAAAATTGGGCTTCGCCAACTAAATTGGGTTTGAATTAACAATTCCTTCTTAGAACGGGTTGGTTTCTTCTCTCTTCGAGAGGGGATGATTCTATGGGGAAAAGGCTTGCCTTTCGTCATCGATAGGGGAAACAAGGAGCTAGTCCAGGTTCGTCATACAATCATCTAAAAGCTTGCCATAAGCATTGGTTTTGATGAAGGTTTTCTACCGCCAGACATGGAATAGGTAAAAGAATCAAACACGGGATCCTAGTGTACCTTACATTTTTAAACGGGACATATTTCTACCCCAGGGACGCCTTTGAGTGTGTTGTGCATTTTATCATGCTTTCAGAATGATTGAGGATTGGAAAAAAGACATATTTGGAAATGAAACTGCAACTTTTTATTGGAATGACAAAAGCTTAACAGACTCGAAGGAACGATTCCTAGGACATACCCTAGGTCATCGTGGAACAAACGACTCAACTTCAAGAAAAGAAAGTCCTAGACTCGACTCGACTAAGATAAGAAAACAGATCCCGACTCATAATTTTCAAATCTGGTCTTGAGCTTTCCCTTGTTCTGTTGTCAACTTAGATGCTCGGCCCTTGTCCTTGATCCCTTTGATGGTCTGCCTCCATCCCGAGGTAGTCCTCTGAGGATCTACGCCAGTGATAAAGGTTGGTGAACCGAATTGTCTTTTATTAACTTCGTTAACGAGAGGAGTACATTCTAGAGCAAGACTCCCGACTTGAATTTCATTCTCCGGGTTTGGCAAGAATTCAAAGCAATCCACAAATATTTTCCCGATAAACACCCCTTTCAAGTGTCATGGGCGGATAAGATGGGAATAATCGACATTGTCTTCGACAGAAACAAAGTTGGCGTGATCGCCAAATGGATTGGTGATGTTATTGGGTTTAACAGTTGGGAGCGGGAGTGTTCCATTCTCAATCATATCTTGGATTTCGTGCTTCAGTCGATAGCACCTTTCAGTATCATGGCCTTTCCCTTGATGAAAGGCACAGTAGGCATTTGGTTTATACCATTTACCTTGTTGATCAGCGGGAGGGTCCGGAGTTGGACCAATAGGCTTCAGCTTTCCTTGGGCTGTGAGCCTTTAGAGAGCGTATGTATAAGTGCATTCGATATCGGTGAATGCCCTAGGTGTTTGGCGTTGTGACTTCTTCGATTGCCCTTCTAAGAGATTGATGGCTTCATCAATATGGGTCGTTGCTGGGGCCTTGCCATTAGACGATGAGGCCCCTTGGTACCCTTTCGGCTTTTCAGCCTCTGCCCTTATGACATCATCTTCTACCTTTATCCCGATTCTTATCAATTCTTTAAAAGAGCCAAAATTCTGGTATTTCAGAGCATTGCGATAAACAGGTCGTAGATTCTTTACAAACTTATCTACCATTTCAACTTCGTCGGGCTTCTTGGCTAACTTCACGCTTTCAGCGCGCCATTTTGCTGTCATCACCTCCAATGTTCTTATGTTGGTTTGAATCTCGACATTATCAGCATAGTGCTTGCAAAACTCCACCGTAATATTTTCGAAAGTGGGGAAGTTCTTAAGGTCCAGATTGTAGAACCACGCCTTCGGGTGTTCATCCAGAGATTGAGCGAAAATTTCAGAGAGCATGTCAAATAGCACTCCCTTCATGCTAAGTACCCCTTATAGGCCTTAACATGGTGGACTGGATCTTCTGTGCCCTTAAACTTTGGGATATCAGTGAGTACCATGTTCGTGGGCAACTTATCCTGAATTGGGGCATAGGCCCTAGCATTTTCGTAATGGATGTTCTTCCCATGGGAGAGTTTCAGACGGTCCTCAATGAACTTGAACCGTTTCTCCAGATCTGTCAGAGGTGGGGTAGATGAAGAGGAATCTTCACCCAGCTTGGATTCAATCACATCCATTCTGGCCATCATGAGGTTCACGGCCTCAGTGAGTTTGTTAACAGCATCTTCCATTGCTTGAAGTCGGGTTTTTGGCGGCCTTTCTACAAGAAAACCCCGAACCGAGTCAATATTTAAAAGTAAGAGCCCCTGCACACTTAAGGACACGACACCAACTTGACTCAAGCAAAGACTCGACTTAAGATTGACTAACCAAAAGGTTCGACTCACGGTTGAATTTAGACCTCGATTCATTTTAGACTCGACAAGACGACATGACTCAAGCTGTCATAGCTCGATTCTAAACTGGACTCGGTGTGACTAAACCCGTGATTGGACCAACATAGCCCATAGGTTCAAGTGAAACGCCCTAAATGGCCTAGCTTGGACGTTTCTGTGGACTATCCTTGACCAATTGGTCGACCAACATGACTCGAATCCCAAGAGGTGAGCTTGGGTGACCCAACGAGGTCGTGTTCTAGACTCTCGGGGCAAAACACGCCTAGCCCAACACGGCCAGGACCCGGACACGACTCGACGCATTTCATTCTTGGTTAAGGTTCGAGTGGCATTTTGAATTTGAAAAAACGGATAATTGATTTGAAAATGAGATTTAAAATGGGCAGCATGCCGGCTATAAAAGCTTATTTTGGGCCAAAAAATCTAGTCCTACTTGGGCAGCATTCCGCGTTTTTAAAACCATGCTATTTTGAAAGTAAGTTGTTCAAAATTCGGTTTTGAAATCGATACGGAAAATTTGAAAAGACTCAGGAAATTCATTTCGCACATTGTCATTCTCATGTTATAAGGATGTATGCTCCTAGACATCTCTAAGTCTCGGCAAGTCTTCTACAAGAAGGTCTATGCCCTCCATCCTTTTTGGGTCTTATAGAGCAAGGGCCTTTAGGTAGAGTACCTAGAAGAGCATCCCCACCATCAAGAACCACGACGAGGCGGAGCGGAAGCAAGCAATGTGCAAGTTCCTGGCATAGTGGGACGTCGCCCCCCACGCGTCACAAAGAAGCGCTGGGACGGCCCGGGAAAGTCCCTAAGGGTTTATGCATGAATCGTAGCACTACGAGTAATGTTTTACTTTCCAATACTTTCTTTTCAAGTTTCACCTCGGAGGAAAAGACCCTAGAAACAAAGTGTAACTAGTCCTCTTTTTCCCCAATGAGTCGCCAAATCAGTGGACAACGCCCGCGGAATCGCGTCCGCGGGATCCACACTAGGCATAATCGACTCGAGGTTCTTTCGAATCGAATTAAGACAAATTAGAGTCGCCACCAAGTTTTATGGGAACTTGGAACCGTTCAAGTCAACTTTACACCTTTCATCGAAAAGCATAAAGCCAATCGACTACGAGTGATTAAAGATAAAGACTTGTACCCTATATCACTCGATTTGAATGACTCACGTAATCCAATGGTATTTAGACGGATCCACAAACCATAGATCTTGAGTAAGGGGTGAGGGTCCGTGTTAGGAAGCCCATAAGGACACCTAACCCCGCCCGTCAATAACGGCCTCTACTAAGTCAAGTATCGGATTTCAAACAAGGTCGTAGCTACTACGATATATGATATGCAAACATCGTTTTAAAACCCTAACATATGAAGTTTCTATGTCGATTTAGATGCAACCAAACTAACTTTGTCAAAGTTGTAATTTAGCATGTGGGTTGATTGATCTAACAACATACAAAGCAAACAAGGCTTAAGGGGAATGGGGGAGCCGTTGGGATCTACCCTATTACAACCCAGGCATTTCATGCAGACACAACAAGAAATTAAAGTTACAACTCGATCTAAAATACAACGCTATTATCAAAACCATACACGACACACTACACGGCCAATTCGGCCTAGGGAAACGTGCACAAGAGGGGTGGCCCACGGCTTACATGCCTCACGGACTTAGGTCACTCCCCGTAATGCGTGCTTTCACTTAATCTTATCGAATTAGACATAGGGCCACACACCAAAGCATGCATTAGCATAAATCGGGCCATGTCGCTTTGAACAACATGCGATTTACTACGCTCCTACACGAATTGGAGTACAACTATCTAACCAAATAAGACTAAGGTTTTTTTCAGAAATCATTTGACTCGATAACGGAAAACTAATTACAAACAAATTACAAAACATGACTTGATAAACAAAAATAATTACAAGATACGAAACAACGACATAAAGATAAAAAAGAGCGAGAAAAGGACTACAGAAACACGGCCAAACACGACCTACATATCCTAGCCTACCCTAATCCTTAGGTTAGATTCATTAGGTTAGATAGATTTGCAAAGCGAGTTAGGAAACGAGTTAGAAAACAAGTTAGAAACGACGTTGATCGATTGAGAAGATGTCACGCGAATGTGTATTCTACACGGCGTAAAGGGTCGAATTAGGTCAAGAAATTATAAGATTAACGCTTACTCATCGAGTGTAGATAGGAAGGTGCTAATCACGCACTCCTATGCTAGCGAGAAATCGAGTGAAAAGAGAGATGCATTCAATTAGATTAGAGAATTGTTGATCGATTTTAATGCTTATGTCGAAGCCATCTAACGTGTCTAATTAGGTTATTAAATTGATCTAATGTCGTCTAAATAAGTCATATGTTAACAATCAGAGGTCGAACTAACATGCGAAGGGTCCTAGGGTAGGTCGATTTGAACGAAACAGGCAAGGGGTCAAAAGCGAGGAACGAAGTTAGAATTCGTTTTATTAATGCCCTACCTTGAACACGAGGATATGTAAATGGGACGGGGGATACGACCAACCGATGTGGCGGATTTCTTTCCCATCTCAAGTCAACGCGGGTGTTCATTGTGGTACATTAACTCATACTCGGACTAAACTAGTTTCATAGTTAACGATATCAAACGATAAACAAAATGATAAACAAAGTAAAACGAAACAATAAAAAACAAACATAAAAAGAACGAAATAAAAGGGAGAAGAGGAGGATTTGATGCACCCTCAACCTACATGTATCTTTGACACCGTCTTGGGTCGTAATCGATCGTAGATTTTATCTCGAGAGGCCGTCGTCAACGAAGGAAAAAAGCAATAACACGTTTTTTGCAAATCTGGACAGCAACTTTCAAACTGCAATTTCTCACTCGTTTCACTGTGAAAATTAGATTTAAAAGATGTTTTGAAAACTAGAAAGAGAGGAGAACAAAGATCTTAAAAACAATCCCTGCTCGTTTTGAATTATTGGGCACAAAAAACGAGCACAAACAGAACTCGACAGACAGGAAAAGCCAAGAAAACAGAGTGTATGTCACTCTGTTTTTCGAGGGGATTCGTGTACTCTCAAGGGCAACTTGGCTCTTGAATCTTTGTCTAAGATGTAGATGGATGTTGTGTGGTTAAGTAGGAACAAGAAACTCGAATTTTGATGGAGGTTTGAGGGTTGAACGAAGGGTTCCAAAGGGGACACACAAACTGATTCTCAGTTTTGTATGTCGGTTTTGTCGAGGGTTTTTGAGAGGCAATTAGGGTTTGTTTCTGGAGTTTAAAGCTTGTAAGTGACGGTAGTATGTATGGAGAACTTAGAGGAGTGAATGTATGGTGAAGAGGAGGTATTTATAAGGAGTTTCGAAGGGTAGAAGTACTTCAACAAGCAGTCGGGCCTGTTTCGCATAGCTGCTGTCCATCAGCTATTTCGTGAGGTTTTTATGGTTTGTATGGGGGTTTTGCTTGGTGGTTAAGCTAAGGTAATATGGGTAGGATACTAGGGCATGGTGTAGGGTTAATGGGCACGGGTTTAGGTGGTGTTTGGAGCGGGTTTTGGGCTCGGGTTTGAGCACGCAAAACAGGGGGGCTGCTTGTGTTATTTGCGGGCTGTTTATGGAGTATTTGGGAGGGGAATTGGATGGGTTTCGTGGTGGGTTTGGGTGATGGGTTGTTGTGGGTAATGTGGAGCAAGAATCGGGTTGGTTGTGGCGGGTTTGGGTCAAGCTTTGAAGCACACAAAACGGGTTGGAGGAAGGGCTAACGCGGGTAAGGGGAAGTAGTTGGGCTGCTTTGTGTATGTTTGGGGAGAGATTTGGGACGTGGGTATGGGGGTTCGAACTGGGGTTGGATGGGTAGAGGCCTAGGTTGGTTAGTATACTCGAGATTTGTGCCAACTCGTAAAGAAAACGGGCTCAAAAACCGAGCTATAATCGAGCTCCAAAACGTGTGGTTAAAACGAGTTTTCGATTTTCAAATTCGATTTTTTAAATCGATTAACACATTAAAATAAATGATTTTTCAAATCAAATACACTCATAAAATGATTTTTCAAATCAATTATTTATTTTATTTTCAATAAAATAAACTTGAGAAAATAAACTCAAAATAAAGTAAAATGAATTCACCTTAAAAAAGCTTTAATTTAAATATCATTTAAATTAATAAAATACTCCGTCGACAACGCTCATTCTACATCGTAAAACGAACCGAAATAATGACAATGACAACTAATAAATAAATGTGTCCTATCATCATCGGGTGTTTGTCGGGTTCTCTATAAATTCCAATATCGACGGATACGGGTATCTACACACCTCCAATTTGTGTCAAGCTAGGGTACCTTTGTCCTCAATCGTTAAATGCTTTTGTCAAGAATAGACTCCCTATGGTGTTAGAAACACTGGAGGATCGCGGAATTCCCCTTCTTGCCTAGACAAGAAGAAGGGTCGTCCCCTCTCTACCATGCACAAAAATGGATACGACGGATAAAGGGATCGATAGAATTTGAGTTTCATTTGAGAGTTTGCTTTGTTTTTTGTTTTTCCCCCCAATTTCTTGTGGCATATAACATTTTGAGAACACTTTCTTTTGCCATTTCTTTGATTTTTTTGGCATTTCAATACTTGAGAACTTCAACTTTTCTTTTCATTTTCTTTTGAAGATTTTCAAAGTCACCCCAATTAGTAACGAGGGTGCTTTATATTTGAAGCATAGGAGTTTTCATTTTTGTTACTCCTCTTTTCTTTTGATGCAATTTGCAAACGTTTTCAATTTCTCTTCATTTCATTTCTTGAACTCAATTTGAACAATTTTTCTGCCCATTCCCTTTGATGACAAAATGTGTGGTAGAACATGGATGAGTGATGGTTGCATGGTTTCAAGGGTCACCTTGGAATAAACGGTAGCCAAGGAGTTGTCACACCACAAGGTACTCTTGACTAGGCCTTAATCAATGGGTCAAATGATACTAGCATGACACATCCTAGGGTGTTTTACAAGTATTCTAACAAGCAAAGTCTTAAGAAGAAAAAGCATCTACTAGGGCCTATATACACTTGTCAAACTTCCCAAGTAGACGGTTTCACAAAAAATTTCTAACATACAACTTCATGCCATGACGCACCTATCATAAATACATCCTAATGCATATGATTCTACTAACTAATATGACAAATAATCTAAATGCAAGTCCTAAATTCACATTGTTTATACCGCATCAATCAAAATAAAGCCACATAGTCATTAACATAAAGAGGGAAAAGGAGATTGGAAAGATTATACCATGCGGTCTTCATATTCCTCATGTCTCGGATGTGGCGTAGTTAATCAATGTGAACAAGGATGAACAAACACAATATATACAAATAATATATACAAGACTACACTATAAAGGAAATGAACATGTTTTTGGATTTTTAAATTTTTCAGATTTTTATGGGTTTTATTTTTATGAAATTAAAAACATATTTTTGGGATTTTTCAAAAAAATTTAATTTTTATGCATTTTTGGAATATAAATTCCCATCCCCCACTTTATTTTGGACATTGTCCTCAATGTACATGTAGGAGTAGTAATAAAAAGGAAATACATGTTTATGGATTTTTGATTTTTTAAAATAAAGTACAAATGCAATGATTTGATATGAACGCATGCTCTAACTAAATGCAATTATATATGACATATATAACAAATGAATGCAATCTACACTACCCTATATGATGCATGTTTTCTAGTAAACTATGGTCACTTATGATCAAACCTCCCCAAACCGATTTAAACACTATTTCTAGTGTAGAAAAGAATAGGATTGGTCATTAGTGAGTATGCATGAATTCTAGTCTATACGCAACTATCTACATGAATCATGTGAGATATAATACAATACAACTATACTATATGAACTAACTAATGCAATATGAAATATAATATAAATGCAAGTGAAAGCTAAACTAAATGCAATGTAAATACAAAAGAGAGAGGGAGAGAAAAGTATCATACAAATGGAGGTGATGAGGTAGGCATCTTTCACTCGTCATCATCATTTTGAGGATAGCCATACCCGTGAGAGCTTCCTCCATGGTCATACCCTCCTCCTTCGCTAGAATGCCCTCCACCTTGGCCACCAAGATTGCAGGCTTGGTCCCCTTGATTAGGGAACAAAAGGTGTGGTTGGGCCCAAGAGGGCCGAGGGCCATTAGGGTCAATATACCCTTGTTGTGCCATTTGATAGTACTGAGGATAAAGGGCCAAGTAGTTGTCGACCCTCTCTTCATGTACCCCGAGGTCAACTCGATTCATAAGGTTCATCAGGTCATTAATGCTCGGGGTATTGGGGATTTCCGGTCGGAATTGTGTATAAGAAGTAGGGTATGGTGAGATAGGCACATAGGAAGGTGGCATGGGGGAGTAGGCCTTACCGGTATCCCACGAGGTATTTGCGGTTGGCGGGGTGCTTCTTCCCTTTGAGGGGGATTGCCGATGATTTGGATATCGAGAAAATAGCTTGGCCTAGGCAAATACGGGCTCAATCTTGGGTCGGTGCCCGGTATATTCCACCCCGAAAGAATGATGGAGGTGCACCCTTTTGTGAACCATTCTACCTTCCCGTCTTGAGTGTAGGCACACCACCGGTGGTGGTTGAAGACGGCGTCCTCATCAATCAAATTACTCCCCTCAAGAGGAGCATAATTCTCACGGGAGTTGAACCCCGGGCAAAGGAAGTTAGCCAAAATAGTAATTAGACCTCCCATCACGAAGGTCTTGAGTTGGGTGCTCCCTTGAGAAAAGACATAAAACCTTGTAAGCATCTCAAGGGGGGTATTGAAGTTGTAACGCCTCGTCCCCCGAACATTTAGATAGGACTCAAGGAATGTTAAATCAATGAGAGTGCACCTATCTTGTTCATACCTCCCATTGATGGTGCCGGCTACAAAACGTTCGGTGATCTGAATCACCGGGTGTTGGATAGCGAAGGTATATCACTGTTTTTTGTGACAAAATCTCTCCCGGAAATAGCCTTCCAAAGTAGGTCCACATCGAAATCAGCGGGTTTATCGGTATAGTCGGTTGGCACAACAAGACCGAAAATGTGAGCAAATTGATCAAGTGTAAGGCTATGGTCTAGGTTGCACAACCTAAACTGCATGCTCACATTGGTTCGAGTGTTCGTGACAATACGAAGGCCACTCAAAAATTCCAGGGTGAAACTAAGGTACGTCTCCTCATGGACATGGAAAAGTTTTCCAATCCCTAGGCCATCAAAGAACATCTCGGTCTGGTACCTTATCCCAAGGGTTTCTAACACCCTAGTATCGATAAACTGAGTGGGTTCATAGTTCTTACCTAGCAACTCGACAAACTTCTTGCGGTGGGCATCGGAGGTGAAGAGTACCTCCGGGAAGTGCTCAAGTTGCTCTATCCCTTCTCTCAAGATGGGGCGGAAGTTCCTTGGCGGCATCATCTCTTGTGGGGATGAAGAGGATGAACCCCTGCATTTCCTAGTGGCGGATTCAACAAATTTCTTAGCCTTGCCCTTGAGATTCATCATCATGAATTGGGAGATTGGGTTTTTTGTTGGCTTTTATTGTGAGGGGAGTGTTTTTGGGGATGAAGGTGAGTGATTTAGGGTTAGATAAGGTGAGGAAATGAGGGAGAAAGGGGGTGTTTTTATAGAAAAAGGGGGAAGACGAGCGGACACGGGTGGGGCCTGGGCGGATAATTCGAGAAAAACGCCAGAATCCGAGCGTCTTCCTTGCGGGACCAGCGTCTTGCCTCTGTAGAATCCGAGCGTTTTTCCGAAAATCCGCTCGGATTTCGTGACAGGAACTTTGCATTTTCTGAAGTAGGCAGAAGACGAGCGTCTTCTGTCTTAGATGAACGTCTGACATTGGACGAGCGGCTTCTCATAAATCCGCTCGGATTCCGTGACAGCGCTGAGCAATACCCTGATGAAGGCCTTCGACGAGCGTCCAGCCCTCGGGACGAGCGTCTTTCGCTGTTTTTCTTCCTTTTCTTTCTTTTTCTTTGCAAAATCGTACCCTTTCACCAATTTGTTGTCCCTCCTTATCTTTTTCTAAAATTTTGCTCAATAAAAATGTAAGAAAACTCTCTCTCACTACTCTTATGCAAGAAATTAAATAAAAATGCGAAAATGTACAATATTATACAAAGTAGAATTCCAAGAAATATCTTACAAATGGTGGTTTGAGATAGAACTCCACCAAACTAGTTCAAATTGTAGAAATTCTTGTCCATAGAGCCCAAGGCTCTCAATAGAAGATCGAAAGCTTGTGAACAAGCTCCAAATAAGCACAAGTATGGGTTGCTCCATTTGAACGTGAAATTTGGCCAAGGAAGCTTGCCATATGTTCTTTCTTTCGCCTTGTCCGTGGCACTAGAGCTTTTCGAATGCTTCCAATAAATAAGCCCATGATTCTTGTCAACACTAGGTACGAAGTATGGTTCATTTTCATCCGTAGACTTCCACTCACCAACTTCTTTTTCAATTTTGGTGATGATGATAGCATTTTGATTTTTCAATCCTTCCAAGGTGGAAGGAGAGTTGTCATGGCTTTGATGATCAAGTCCCTTAGAAGTTGGCATTGTGGATGCCAAATTTCCACAAGTAGTTTCACATGCAAGTTTCTCTTTGATCTTTTCCACCAAGTAGCTTTTGTATGATGCTTTGACTTTTTGAAGAAGGTCCACCATATCCTGTTCAACAATCATTGGCTCCATTGTAGGTGTCAAGTAGTCTTCATGGGAGATAGGGAAAGAACATTCATCTTCATGATAGGATATCTCAAACGTCTCAAGGATAGGTTCCTCAAGGAGAGCAACCTCACAACTTTCCGCTCCCTTATCCCATGAGTTCTTGTAAAGCACGAATTGGTCATCATAGCTATCTTTATATGAATCATAAATGGGGGCTTCATTCAACTCTTTCTCCAACATCTCAACATTCACTTCAAAGGACACGCCCTCATACTCACAAAGGCTAAGAGTACTTGGCTTACTCAACCTCATATCTTGCTCATCAAACACCACACTTTCATACTCACAAGAGCTCGAGGACATTGGCTCTTCCCATTCTTAATTTTTCATGTCAAAAGTTACTACTTCAAATTCACATTCATGATCAATGTCCAAAGAATGGTGGGGAGTGATTGCTTGGGATTCTTTCATTTGGGCAGTTTGAATCTCCAATTCCTCACCTTGGGTAACAATGCCTTGAAGAACATTGTCCCTCTTTTAGCTCTCCTCTATCATTTGGTTGAAGAAGTTTTGTTGGTCTCCCATCATTTGGAGAATCATGATTTTAATGAGTTCATCTTCTTGTTGTGGGTGGGTGTGAAAATGGTTGTATTGTGGCAATTGAAACTCATTATGAAGTGGGTATTGGGTGGGTGGTTGTTGTGGATATTGGATGTGGTGATTTTGGTGGGAAAAATTGGGGTAGTAGTTAGGATTTCCATTGTATGAATAATAAGGTAGGTTTGTATTGACTTGCTTCTCAAACTCCCCATACCCATAGTCATACTCAAAAGATCCACCACATACTCCATGTGTCAAGTCTTGAGGCATCATAGCTAAGACAAGGAAACAACTACAACCAAGGAAACTACACAAAAACGGTAAGAACAATCCTTGAGGAACAAGTTCCTCAAGGTTAAAGCAAAATCAAAATATACAAACAAGTAAGAACTTAATCACATAGTACCATCCCCGGTAACGGCGCCATTTTGAGGAGAGTGATGCCGTCGGGTCACATCCAATCAAACACATTTATATTCTCAACAAACAACTAGTTAGCGGTAAGTCGAGGTCGATCCATGGGACGGTGTGCTTTGGATTCTAAGTCTATGTATCTCAATTTATGCTAGTGTCACAATTGATGGAGTTTGTAGTTGTGTTCTAAACTAATGAAAGTAATGAAGTAAAGCAAACAATGAACTAAGAAATGTAAACAAATGACTAAGAGCACTAGGATGTCATTGGGTCATAGGGGATTCATGGTGTTGATCATACAAACATGTTTACAAAGTTGCAAGAAATTAATGTTGTGGAGGAACCGAGTTGGTTTATGTCTTACGGTTCATAGGAAGGGTTGGGTCCCAGAGCCGAATTGATTAGATTGTACAACACCTACAAGTCGACTTACTTTCCTCCTATTCAACTTCTATGCATGGGCTAACAAGACTCGAGTTGGTTTATATCTTAGAAGTCAAGTTGAGTAGATAGGAGATGGTTGTAAATGCAAGGATTCATAGGCTTAGCATTTCATCAAACATAACATGTGCATAAAGTTGACATCTCAACAAGCAAGCAATTTGATTATGAAAACATATTAGATTAAGCATTAATCAATCCCATGTTGGTTTCCCTAATTACCCATTAATCCTAGCTAAAAGACTACTCACTCATTATCATGGAGAACATGTCATTAATGGTGTCAATCATTACAACAAGCGAAAACATGATAAGAGAATGAGGAAATAAACAATAAAGAGTAAAGGGTAAAAGATTTATACCAAACTTGAGATTATTCCAAATAGTAAAGCAAAGAATAATAGAAGAAACTTGATTGATTGATGAAGGGTTGTCAATCCTCCAATAATAACCCAATAATCTTCAATTACCCAAAAGTAACAAACTTGAACAATAATTAAGGAAAGATTAATGTGTATTTTGTGGAAGGATTAAAGAGTAATCTATTCTAATCTACTTCTAATCTAGTCTAAGAGGATTTTCTAATGTGGAGGCTCTCTACTCTAAAAACTTCCTCCTTTGATTATTTATAAGTGGGGTATATATAGTAGAGCTTTATTAGGTTAACTAAGGCTAAATTAGTAATTAACATTTGTGAGTTCTAAGCAGGGAATTGCTAGTCTTTTCGGAGAGATGAGCATCTCAGCTGAAGACGCCATGATCCCCTCGTCCAGGAGGGGAATCCGCTTGGATTGTTTGAAGAGGTGGACGAGCGTCTTTTGCCAAATCTGCTCGGATTGTTACAAGGGAATTCGAGCGTCTTCAAGGCTTGGACGCTCGGATTCTGCTTCAGAATTCTTCTCTTCACTTTCTTCTTATTCCTGTGAAATTAGTCTTTAGTTCTTGCCTCCTCTTCATACTAGTCCATCTACTATCATCAATAAGCTTCCAAGTATGCACGAAAGACTGGAATTTCCGCCTAATTATCTTCTTTCCTACAAAACATACGAAATGCATTAGGAAAGCAAAATAGAAAGCATTTGACGGATAAAATGACTATGGAATGTTATAATAGCATGCAAAATAGGCTCAATTAGGGGACTAAATGTGCGCAAATAATGTTCACATCAGTACAGCATTTGACGGCCGAGTCAATTAACCATAAGCATTTACGTCCCAATAACGTCGTCATTACTCATACCAGCAGAGACAAGGAACTATACAAGACTACTATCTCTAAGTAGGACAACGATAATAATACGCTCCTAGCTTAATTCTGATACCCAATCCTCAACATAACGTTTCTCGATACGACAAGATGATGATAATAATACGGTCCCGGTGTAGACTTGGTACAAACTCCCGGGATGAACGTTTCCCAATTTTGCGAGCGATAATATTTCACTCCTGAGGCGGATAAGCACGTCAAGCATGGTAAGGCAAGTTACAATCATAGGTGAATGCAATAGGTAGATAATGTTGGAAATCTTTATCTCATTTTTAACATATTCTTATATGTTTCATTTTAATTTATTCATAAAATTAAAACTAGATCTTATGCATGCAAACTAAAATAAATAAGTGAAGAAATCATTTTTCTCACCAATTAAATTTCGGTCATATTGGGCACCAACAAGATCTCCTTCTTGTTAGTTCTTGAGCTTTTCATTAATGGATGAACATTTTTGACTTCAAATTAGAAGCCCTCCAATTAGTTGCACCCAAGACAATCCCTTAAACCCACAAATAAACATGTACTAGATGTTTGTAATGTAGTTTACCTTAAAATCTATTACTAATACTCATATATTACTTCTAATATTATTAGTGTTTGATTTTCACAAATTAGATTCATCAAACTTGAATTTTTGATGAACAAGAGAGAGAAGTAGTTGGTTTTCATAAAAAAACATGAGAGAATGATAAAAATAAGAAAAATCCACTCTATATACTAACCAAAACCGGTTGGTTATAGTATATAGACCAAATTTTTCTTTTTCTTTTTGTCTTCACAAGACAAATTGGTGTAAGGCTTTTGCATGGTCATGTCACTATCAAGTGTCATAGACAAATGAATAAGACAAATGAACAAAACAAAATTTCTCACAAGCTCCCCCAATTTTCGGTTTACATTTTGTAATATGGAGTCCATTTTATTTTTTTTGTCAATTGTACAATTGAATGTCATGTGACATGTGACATGTCTTATGTCATGTTTTAATTTAAAATGCATATTTAACAAATTAAATATCATTTACAAATTAAATAAATCATATTTATCAAATTGACTAGTAATATAAAATTACTTTCTCATAAAATGGTCATTTAATTACTAGTTTGTATAATTCACAATATCTTGTAATTATAACTAACTTATCATTCTCATCTCGCGTGTTTCGCAAACACCGATTAATTTTAGTAACATAACTTCTTAAATTACTAAATAAAATCTCAATTAATCACATTATAATAAGATGTTATTTTCTCTCTTATAACAATTTGTTCAATTTTAAGGAATTAATTAATCTGTATCGGTATACAACTAATTAACCTTTTCAATTAAGGGAATCGTCCTTTAGGTATGACCTCAAGGGATCAGCTGATCACCACCGTCGCACGACAGTAATGTCAAACTCTAGCCAGCCAATCATTACCGATATGTGTGGACCAGTTGACTATATATATTATGTATCATCCCTTCCGTATTCTTGTAATGAGATTTAATAATGATATTTAAATCATCTGATCGCACTATTGTTGAGGACACATTTCCCAACAATCTCCCACTTGTCCTTGACAAGTGTTCGTCACCAATTCTCTTGTCCTATTACTATCTCCCACTCAATGCAAGGTGTCTTTTAGGTCGTACTTGCAAGTGATCATATCGAGAGTGGTTTCCTCGATCTGAAGAATAACTGATTCACCGGAATTTATCCACCATGGATACCTTCCGAGCGTGGCCACGCATTTCCAGTTCATTACTCCTCGAGTGGCCCTGAGATATTGTTTTAACCCTGACAAGGGGGTGGACGATTCCTATCGCACTTATTCCCTTCGACTAGCCACAGCCATCATAACCCAAAATATGCCCATTTGACCCCATTTACGAAGGTCGTAGTAACACAAATCAAAGTTAATCTGAAACTGTGACATCTTAGGTGAACAGTCTTTAGTCAAAAGAATCGACTCATTAGAATACTATAGTAGCTCTCGCCACGACCAGGCTTTATAAATTTGCCAGAACTCTATAAGCGGTCACCGCGACAAAAGTGTTCCTAACAGTCTGCCTATGTGATCGACTAGTCATCTCACATGACTCTATGGCACTTGAACTTGCCATCAATCGCATCACACTCTAGTCATTTCGAGACGTCGCCTCATACAAGTGACTATGGGCGAATACTATGTTAATCCGTGTTCACTTTAACGGAGTTCAATGTTGTCTCTACAACCCGTTTGGATGTAACAAAATATAATAAAAGAGTTTTAAAGTAAAACTCGAACTACAAATGCGATTATCACATATGAATAGTTAATGCCTGATTATTATTTCATGTTCTATAATCTAATTTGATCTTGTACGTAGTTGTTCATTTCAATTCAATTGAAATGACATGACTCATCATGTTTAGCCTTTGAGAAGGCTTTGGTTAGTAGGTTTTATCAACTTCTTGTACCTTACTCAACCTCACTACATAGTCGTTTTCCGTTGTAATGTATACATTTGCATTACAAAACTTTCTGAGTACGTGTCGAGATCCAATCAAGACATAGGCCCTTTAGCCTTAGAATAGCTCCCACTGTTTTCACAGTGTGCGGGACTCATCCTCTTGCACATCTCATGATTGCAAGTGTACTCAATTTCCGTTATAAATATTTCTCAATGTTCTTTATTGCCTAGAACGATTCTAGAAAATCTATTTCTTAAATAACATAACCACAATGGTATCTTAACCATCCTGATGTGTTTTGATTATGGTTTTGTCCGAAACCATGCGCAATCTCAATTGTCAATTGTCACTTGTGTAACACCCTTACACAAAATTGCATCATAAACACTTTGCTTTACTTCCTTAATGCTTCTGCAAGCACTTAAGGGTAATATTTATGGCTTACTTGGTAAAGATTACTTAAATTCGATTTTGAAAACAACTCATCATACTCAAAGTATATGAAGTGTTATACATCATTACTCATTTAATTGATCCGGCAGCGGAAGCAAATGAAATCAGTCAAATATGTTCAATTTAATTGAACTAGTCATGAATCTTATCAACATAAGACTTCTTATTGACGCTAATATCATGTGGATTTATCTTCATAAAACCGGATATGCAAGATGTATTATAATACTCCAAAAGTCTTAAATCATTCGCAATGATCAATATGTCATCCACATATAAGACTAATAAAAAAATTTCCATAACTCCCACTAAACTCCATTTATAAACACAACTTCTCGACTTATCGAGAAAAGTTTTATAACATGAATCTATAAAACTCATGACATGTATTGAATACATTCCTTCTTTTGAAGAAGTGGGGTTTAGATTCACTTGTTGTGTGCATATCCTCATAATGAAACACAATTCCTAAGAAGATCCAAATAGACTTAAGCATTTCAATTAGTGCAAAACCCTTTGCAACCAATCTTGCTTTGAAATCTCTCTTTATTAGTGCAAAACCCTTTGTCACTAATCAAGCCTTTTAATTTCGGATTTTCATGGCTCGAAGCCTTGTATTGAGTTGTGACTTAAACACTCTCATGTCTTATGTAAGTCATATGTTCATTACTTTCCAAAAGTAATCAACTTGAATCAAACGATTTCTTTTGTAAGTTATAAGCTCTTTACTTTCTTAAAAGTAGCATGAATTCATCATCTTTAACAAGTGACGAATTTAACCTCCTAGGTTTTGAAGAAACAATGTCTTACACAAAACGTCTCATGTAGCCAAGAAAGACCAGTTTCTTGCGACATATCATTCTTTGTGGCTCTTGAATAATTTCTCCCACTCTGTCTTCTAGAAATAAACTTGTATTTTTAGAAAGACAGCTTCACGAGCCGCAAACCCGTCGTACTCGTGATAATTGAAGAGGGAAAAATGAGCATTTGTTTCTTGTGAAAACTTACAAACATGGTACCCTTACCATTTCATATCTCATATGATTCGATTTAGTGGAAAAATAATTTAGACAAAAATGATAAAATCCCCAAAAGGATCAAGTAAGTCAAAGTAACTTGATTGAAGTCCAAACCATATCGAATAGCATTTGATTTCTTATCCAATCACACATTATTTTATAATGCGTGCTAAGAGAGATTAACTTGTGATACTATATCACATTTCCTTTGGCTTATATCAAAGTCTTCACTTTGATAATCCCATCACGCCTAAATCGTGATTCCATGAACTCTTTAAACTTCTTCAAAGATTTTTCTATTTACCTTATTAAGTGAACACATTAGCGTCAACTTAAATCGTTGGTAAAAATAATGATCAACCTATTTTGGATCGATGATTTACAACCTCGATCTCCTTTTCAACCAAAAGGCACGAGATATCTTGCTTTGAATACAAGATACGCATAAACCATAAGATCTAATGGTTTCAAGAGTACTCGATAACTCCTTGCGTTAATCATTCCAGAATCTAAGGTTTGATCTTGGGTTACCAATTTGAGTCTTGCATTATCTTCATGATATATCATTCTAGTTTGGTTTAGAATATAATCACCTTGATAATGGGCTAGCCATACATCAAATTGTGGTGTATATGGTCACAAAAGTTAATCCTCTTTTGTATCTTAACAAGTTCATATTCTTATTTAGAGTTTATGCCCTTAATAGTCATAATTAAGTACAACTCCAAACCCGAAAACTAGATTTAGTACACAATGACTCTATCTCTCGACTTCATTGTTGCTAGTCGTCATATTCTAATCATCCTATGTATCAAGTACAATGATGAAAACCTCCATTGGTTTCTAATATTGACGAAGTAGTACTAGCAAAATTTATGTTAATCATATAAACATTTAAAGAAGAAGATCCTATTAGATGTCCCACAACTAATTTGTTGATTCTTCAATAATTTGGGGTAGTTTCCTTTCTAGTGTCCAACATTTAAGACAATGGAAACTTTATCGGTCGGGATTAATAGGTTTAGTATCGTTGTTTCTCAATAACTTTACTTTTAACATTACCTTGTATCAATTCCATTATAATCTTTACTTCTTGAACCTCATTCTCATCTTAACGGTTTAAGAGAATGCTCCCACTCATTTCAATGAGTCTTTGCTTTGAGAAGCAAAATTGAATTCATGAAGATTACTCTTCATTTGTTCGTTTTAGTCTTAAAACTTTCATTGAAGTGGTTGCGTTATTTTGGTCAATTTTGATTTCCAACAAATCTAGTTACCAAAATTAGAAACAATTCATTGTAAGTAGATGTGTTAGTCAAGAATCAAAAACCTGTTTGATAATGAATAACTTAAATCTATACTCTTTACAAGAGATCCTTAGCAATGGTTCATTTGAGGTTTTAGAAGCAAATTCATATTTGTCTTTAGTTACGATGTTTTAATGGAGATTTTAAAAAATCGAAATGATATCGTATATGAATTGTGGTAAAGAAATAGAACAATATAATAACGGAATAGTGGAAAACTTAACATTTATCGTTTTATTAATACTTGTAAATAACAAGTAAAGCATTTACATAGTGACCTCTACCCAACTATGATAAATGATTCCAAGATCCAAATTCATATTAACTTGGGGCACGGTGTGCCGAAATACCCCTCATCAATATAACTCGCTGGATTAACTCTTTAATCGATTCAACTTTTAGAACTCTTGGTCGATAAAATTACATTAATATTTTATCTCTATCCCGAAACACATCCGGAAATACGTCGTGAATACTTTCGTTGAGTTCAACCCAAATTTCGAATAAATGTGTCCGTGATCCAAACTCATGTCAACTTAGGGCACGGTGTGCCGAAATACCCTTTACTAACATAAATTCGGTGGATAGACATTTATCACCCCACTTCACCAACGTAACAAGGTTTGTCTTACGGTAAAGCCGGCTCAACTCCCTTGCGAAACTGGTACTTCATGGGTTTCCAATTTTTGGTAAGGCTAAGTCTCAATTGTTTATTTTCGCGAGAGGTCATGTTAATTTATTATCTATCACGTTTTAAGTGAACTAAAGCGGTGAACTACGATAATTGTAATTGACACGGTCGATAAACTCGATTAAAAAGACAATGCATGTTTTAGTTATGGCGATTTAGCGATGCATGTGACATATAAATAAAATGCAAAGCATAAATAAAATAATCCTAGTATGGCCTTCCTAAAATAGAAAAACTATTTAACTATTACATATTCGGAAACCAACTCCATTGGTCCCTTGAACTTCGGTTGAGGCACGCATCTCGAGGTAACACCGTCTTTAATGGATTTCCTTCTTGAGTGACACCGTCTTCAAGGAACTCCGAAATAAATAAATTACATAATAAATTACATAATTTCCTATTATACATTTGTAATTAAAATAAAATAAATCTATTAAATTACAAAACGGTGATACGAGATCACAATAAATTACAACCGAATCGATATTCCCATACATTTCGGGTAATATCAATTAAAAACTAAGGCCATACTAAGTAAAAATTACTGATGTGACCATAATTAGCGCATATCTAGCCCCCGAATTAGCCTTGTTCCCATGCTTTTTAGTGCATATTTGGGTCATTTCTTATCTTTAGTTCTTTGTTTTGCATATTCTTTGAGATTTTGATCCCTTGGTAGGAAAGGAGTAAGAATCTTGCATCTTCAAGGCAAAACGAGACTAAATTGACCGAATTCAATGACCAAGCATCAAGGAGAGACAAGATTAGAAGGCCTTTGTACATATTATAGTAGAAGAGCAATGTTGAGAAAGGATCCTTGAGTCCCCAAGGAAATCCCCAAGGAATTTATGAAGAAAAGGGAAGAAAAGAAGAAGATATGTTGTTGAGTGACAATCCCAGCGGATTGTCACCAATCCGTCCGTCCCGCACCAGCATAATCCGAGCGGCTTTGCCCTAATCCGCTCGGATTCCACCTCCACAATCCGCCCGGATTCCCTTGAATCCACTCGGATTCCAACGCCAGAATCCGCCCGTCACAACCTTATTCCGCCCGGATTAGGCTCCAGCACGGATTGTCTTCTCCAAGCTACGAAGAAAGAAGCCCTTCTCTCGAAAAATACTGGCTCCTCCTTGCTCAATCTAAAAGGTGTAATTACTAGTTTAGCCCTTAGTTAACCCTAATGCATCCTCCCTAATTTCCACTATAAATACCCCATTAGTCTAATTAGAGGAGCATGTTCTTCTTATCAGTAATTAGTGTAGTTAATATCAATCAAATCTCTCTTTAATATTGTAATCAAGTATTAATCAAGTTTTAATCCAAGTTTTATTTCCTTAATCTCTCTTTTGTTCATCCTTTATTTTGGGTAATTGAAGATTATTTGGGTTATTGTTGGGAGATTGACAACCTCTCAATCAAGCATTCAAGTACTTCTTTTATCTTTGTTTTATTATTGGAATCATTAGTAGGTATAATCTCTTAATCCCTTTTTAATTATTGTTAATTACTTTCATTTATTCATCATGTTTCATATTGTTGGTATGATTGACAACCTTGCTAGCATGATCAACATGATAATGAGTGAGTAGTCTCTTAGCTAGGGTTAATGGGTGACTAGGGGAAACCAACATGGGGAATGATTCATGCTTAAATTAATATGCTTTCATATTTTATTTTCTTGCTTGTTTTGATCTCAACTCATGCACATGTTATATTTGATGAAATGCTAAGCCTATGAATCCTTGCATTTACTATCATCTTCTATCTTTTCAATGAGACTTGTAAGACATAACCCAACTCGAGTCTCATTAGACCATGCATGTTGTTGAGTAGGGAAGATTAAGTCGACTTGTAGGTGTTGTACAATCTAATCGATTCGGCTCCGGGACCCAAACTTTCCTAGGATTGTAAGATATAACCCAACTCAATCCATCACAACAATAATTGCTTGCTTATAATTTGAGAACATGTTTGTATGATCATATCCCATGATTCCCCTATGATCCCATGACACCCTAGTGCCTTTAATCAATTGTTTACACCCCTTTAATTCATCTTGCTTGTTTATTTTCATTGCTATTTTAGTTTAGTGACCTTCTGCATCAACCCAATTTGTGACACCCCTTAGACACCACTAGTTGCAATAGAAATCTCATTTCAATACCCGTCCCTTGGGATCCGACCTTTACTTGCCTCTTTACTAATTGTAGAGTTGTTTGTGAAGCTATAAATTGTGTTTTGATTCGACCGTGACCCAACGACCACATCTCTAATTGTGAACACGAACGGACTCGCATCAAAAATGGCGCCGTTGCCGGGGACGGTGTTTGTTTGATTTAGATTTCTTTTTATTGTTATTAGTTGTGTCTTTCTTCACCTTGGGGAAGTAAAACTCCTCAAGGTTTGTTCTAATTGTTTTCGAGTTGTTTGATATTTTGCATGTCTAGAAGGTTACAAGGTGATTTGTTACCTTTTGACCGTGAAATCGAAAGAACCTTGACGAACAATAGGAGACTTGTTAGGAGGAATTTAAGAGGTATTAGTGAAGTTGTTCAACCCACTAGTGAGTTTGTCAATCCTTTCGCAATAGAAGGAGAAGAGAACCCATTACACAATACCCCACAAAATCCACCTACAATGCCTAAATTCTCGTCACACTCCGTACCCACCGAGGAGAATCTACCAAATGGTACTCCTACACCGCAACATCTAACCGGAAATTTTATTGCCAAGTCTGCCTTCATCCAATTAGTTGAGAGGAGCCAATTTGGGGGGATGCCTAGTGAGGACCCTCATTCTCATATGGAAACCTTTTGCGACTATTGTGATGCAATCTCTCAAACGGGCGTGACTCAAGACCAAATTAGATGGGTCTTATTTCCATTTTCCTTAATCGGCACCGCGAAGCAATGGTTGAAGGGCCTTGATAAGGCCACCCTTGGAATAGATTCTTGGAAGAAGTTGGCTCTAGCTTTCTACAAAAAATTATACCCACCGGAAAAGACTAACATGCTAAGAGCTCAAATTACGGGTTTTAAGCAAAGGGATGAAGAGTCTTTGTATGAAGCTTGGGAGCGGTTTAAGGGAATTTGTCACTCATGTCCTCACCATGGACTTAGCGAATGGTTTTTGGTACAACAATTTTGGAATGGTTTATATGAAGATTCTAGGAACATTCTCAATATGGGATCAAATGGAATGTTCACCGAAGTTGATGACAATCAAACATGGAACAAGATTGAGGAAATGGCGGTCCATAACTCACAATATAGTAGACCTCGAAAGGCTACTAGAGGAGGAAAGCATGAAGTGGACTCCGTTACTCAATTGGGTGCTCAACTTAGTGCTCACATTGACACAATCAACTTGAAGTTTGAACAAGCTATGGCTAGACTTGAGGAAAACTCAAAATCATCAAAGCATCAGGTTAATGCCATGACGGCATCCTCATCAATCCCAAGTGGGATATGTGAGAATTGTGGAACTTTGGGACATGACCAAGGTGAATGTAGGGGAACAAATGAACAAGTGAATGCTTTCCAAGCATACAAGAGTGGTACCCCTTATTCCAACTTTTACAATGAAAACACCAAATTCCATCCAAATCTCTCATACAAAGGCCAAAATGTTCAAAACCTTCAAACAACATACACTCCACCACCCATGAGAAACCAAAATCAAAGACCCTTTTACAATCAAAACCAAGGTTACCAAAATCAAAATCCATACAATCACCAAAATGACCAAGGCTTTGATGTCCAAAAAGCGGTCCTCCAAATGCAAAAGAATCAACAAGAATTTTTTACTCAAATGCAAAAAGATAGCCAAGCAAAGGAAACCACCATCAACAACATTCTAGCTCACACCAAGATGTTGGAAACACAATTGACTCAACTAGCATCTTCAAGCTCACAAAGACAAAAGGGGCAATTACCACCTCAAAGTAATCCCCCTAGACATGAAACGGTTAGTGCCATTCACTTGAGAAGTGGTACAAGGTATGAAGCACCGAAGAAGCAAGTTGAGGATGAAGTTGTGGAAGCTAGTGAAAAGGAAGAAATTGTGCAAAACTCCAAAGATGGAGAATCATCAAAAGAAGAAAGTTCAAAGAAAAATGAAGACAAGGCCAAGGAGAAGGAGCCCATTGTGATTAGACTCCCTTTTCCAAGTCGTCAAGCCAAGCCCAAATTTGATGATCAACTTGGAAAGTTCATGGAAATTGTGAAGAATTTGGAAGTCTCAATTCCTTTCACGGAATTAATCAATCACGTGCCGGCCTATGCGAAATACATGAAAGATATCCTCACAAAGAAGAAGTCGATCCGGAAACTTGAGACTATCGCCTTCACTAAGGTGAGTAGTGCAATACTTCAAGGGAGTTCACCTCCAAAGTTAAAGGATCCGGGAAGCTTCTCAATACCGTGTACCATTGGCGACACGACGATCAACAAAGCCTTATGTGATCTAGGGGCTAGTGTGAGTGTCATGCCGTACTCGGTGAGTAAAAGGTTGGGGATGGGAGAGCTTAAATGCACCAACATCACACTCCAAATGACCGATAGATCGACGAAGACACCGTTAGGGATATGGGAAGATGTCCCCGTGCGAATTGGGAAGTTTTTCATCCCGGTGGACTTTGTCATTGTTGATATGGAGGAAGATTCCAACATTCCAATCATCCTAGGAAGACCTTTCCTACACACCGCGGGTGCGGTGATTGATGTGAAACATGGTGAGCTCACTCTAGAAGTGCGAGATGAAAGCATAACTTTTAATCTTGACAAGACTATAAGAGCTCCTCGTTTGCATGAACCATGTTTCATGATTGATCATTATAGCCGAAAGGATGAAAGGAAGAAATCGGAACTCCAATGGAAGAAGAAAATTGAAGACGCTCCATTCAAAGAGCAAGTGAATTGTGACAAGGAGAGCTTGCAAAGCTCATCAAAATCAATCAAGGAAGAAGAGGATGGCCTCATTGGCCAAGAGAAGAAATTGCGAGAGTTGTCTCCATCTAAGCAAGAGATTTTCAATGATCAACTTAATGAAGTTTGTGGTCTTTGGGACGACGAATTTGAAGGGATTTTTAACCCCTACATTGGTAATGCCATCGATCAAGACCAACAACAAAGGCCAAGGTCTATTGAAGACCTCTACCATGATAATGAACAAGCCTTTGATTACTTCTTCAAGGTGTTGAGCAACATCAACAACACCTTGAACATGCCCCCTTGACATCTCATCAAGAATGAGAGTTTGGTGGAGTCCTCCCTAAACCACCACTTGTAAATATTTCTAACTCCCTAACTTACATTTCAATTCTTGTATTGCATTTTTTTTGTCATATTTGGAGTTTTATTTACTTTGATCAAAATAATTGTCATGCTTGAGAGAAGTGAGGGAGGGACTAACAATTTTAATTGATGTGTAGTGCTTTTAGATTAGTGTGGGGATGGCAATTGCCTAGGCTATCCATGCCTTAGTAGTGCCCCCACAATGACGAACACAAGACTTGGAGAAAGAATGGAAGAATGGTAAGGGAAATGCATTGTGCACGGATGGAACTGAATCCGTGTACACAGGGGAAGAATCCGAGTGGATTCCACAGAATCCGCCCGTCTTAAAGAATCCGAGCGTATTGCAGAAAAGACGCCCGTCCTGAACTGAGCTGAATTTTGAAAATTTCTTGACTGTGACTGAATCCGGGCGTCCTGAGCACGAATCCGCCCGTCTTGAAGAATCCGCCCGTCTTGAAAGAAAGACGTCCGTCTTTGCAACTGAGGAAAACAAGCAAAATTTTCTGGGTCAAATCCGTCCGTCTTCAAGCAAATCCGCTTTGTCCCGTGTCAAGCAAATCCGAGCGTCTTCATCAGAATCCGCCCGTCTTTAGGCGAGTTTTGTAAAGCCCAGAAAGAGCAGAATCCGCACGGATTGGGCAGAATCCGCACGGATTGCCCCTGCAGATTCGAAAATTTCGGTCTCTTTAAAACCCCTCCCACCTTCATTCATTCATTCATTCATTTATAAACACTACCCACAACATCAAAACCCTCATCCTCTCCTCACAAAAACAAAAAACCCTCAACAACATTCACCAAAATCAAATCAAACCATCCTTCCAACAACAAATCAATCACCCCTTCTTCAATAAAAATCAAAACCAAGCACAAAATCTTCAACCTTTGAGTCGATTTTTGATTTCATAAAGGCAAAGCCTTTCACCTTCAAATCGATTTGGGTATACTACAAATTGAAGACTTTTCATTCTTTTCTTGGTTAGTTCAGCAATGGCAAGGACTAAGGGAGCAACAAAGGCAACAAAGGCACCAAAGGCTAAGGCACTCTGACAAAGGCAAAAGGCTCTTCAAACAAAGAAAGCATTGGCTATGGTGGTACCTACACCAAACTTGGAAGTGCAACAACAACAACAACCTTCTATGGGAGCAACAACACCTTCTACTCCGGAAATCGATCAACTTTTGCATTATCCGGAGGTAACTTTTATTTCCGATACCCATAGAAATACCTTTGTCAAGTTTGCTATGAAGTCATTACAATCCACCAAATTTATATGTGAAGATACCTTAGAAAAATTGGGTGTTCTTGAGCAAACTAGAGCCTTTTTCAATGCCATGGGGTTGAAGAAATTGTTTGAAACAAGGGAATTGACATACCCCTCCCTTACCTTGGAATTTTTGAGTTCCTTGAAAGTCACCAAAGTTGAGAATAGGTAGAATCTCGAGTTTCGTCTAGCTAATGTTAGTAGACGCATTACCTTTAGGGAATTGAGTGAAATTTTGGGTCTTAGTGATGAACCGCGTTATTTCAAGAATTATGGAAAGTATGACCCCGAACCTCTTTGGGAGGCAATCTCCGGGAAGGAATTTGAGGACTTTCATGCGATTCGTGCTCTTTTGGTCCACCATCCGGGCATAAGAGTATGGCACAAGGTCGTGGGAAATACCATAATTGCAAGGAAAGATACCAATCATTTCACCAAACTTGATTTTATTCTCCTTGAATCGGCTTTGAACATTGGAAGAGTACACACCAAGCCTTACAATTCTTTGAGGCTCTTGGTAGATAGATGGCTCAACATTGATTGTGGGAAGAAGGGCACAACCGTTATTGTCAATGGCGGCCTAGTCACTATCCTAGCTACGCACTTTGATCCTAACTTCAATAAGGATAACAAGTACAAAGCAAAGGAGGGTGGACATCTTGTTGATATGCATATTATGATACACAAATTCAAGTGGGTTGCCCATAACCCCCTTGACACTAAGTATGGATGGCTTACTAGTGAAGCTAGATCGTTCACCTTGCCTTCAAAGATTTATCGTCTAAGCGTCCACCGGACCAATTATCTACTTCCCCTTTCTAAAGAGGCCGAGTATATTATTCAACAACAAAAGGGTGATCTTGAAACTCCCTCCTCTTCCATTGTCATACCACCTTACCCCTTTGAGTATGAAGAGTTCAAGCCGGAAGGAGTTGAAGCTAGGAAAGACTATGTGACTCTTCTCATGCAAGCAATGCACAAGCAAGCCTTTGAAGATCGGAAAAATGCTTACTTGGCTCAATATCCACCCCTCCTACACTTAGCTAGGCAAGGACTACTTGATCCATCTTGTCCTTTGCCTAGTTGGGCGGATAGAGAAGTCCTATTTCCGGGTGCATCTAGGGTCGTTTTGGGTGACAATGAGGTTGTTGGTAATGATGAAGAAGTTGATGATAATATTGAGGAAGAAGCAAGTGAAGGAGAAAAGGATGGTGAAGATGATGATGAGCAAGATGAGGAAGAAAGTGAAGAAGCAAATGACAAGGGAAGGGGCAATGTGACCACTTCTAATGAGGAAAGTGATGGTGATAGCATGATGGAAGATTAGCAAGCCTTGGAGACTCCTACCCTCTCATGGTTTGTCTATTTCTCTCTTTGTTTTAAATATAATTTTGATCATTGTTGGAGTAGTCCTAGCACCATTAGAGGACTCACACCTCGGTACCATTGAGGTGTTCTCATTTTATTGTTCCCATTTTCAAAATCCAAAATGACAAATTAGTTTCATGCATAGCATAGTGTGTGCATGAACTACACCCATCCTTGGACATTAGCAATAGTGTCTCACTCGGTTTGGGGAAGTTAATGCATACACAACGGGAGGTAATCTAAATTATCCTCTCCGTCATAACAAAAACCATGCATCATGTAGTGTAGCTTAGTGTAGATTGCATTTAGTATAGAAATCATGCATTATCTTTGCATAATTTCCATCATTTTGGCCATTGAGGACAATGCCCATATTAGTGTGGGGATGGGAATTCTAACATTTAACTCTTATTCAAAAATCCAAAAAATCGAAAAATCTCAAAAATCATAAAAATTTAAAAATTGAAAACCAAAAAACATGTTTATTTCCTTTTGTAGTCTTGTATATATTGTCTTGTATATATTGTGTTTGTTCTATCCTTGTTCACATTGATTGACTACGCCACATCCGAGACATGAGGATATTGAAGACCGCATGGTATGATCTTTCCAATCTCCTTTTTCCTCTTTATGTTAATTACTATGTGGCTTTATTTTGATTGATGCGGTATAACAATGTGAACTTAGGACTTGCATTTAGTTTATATGTCATATTAGTTAATAGAATCACTTGCATTAGGATGTTTATATTAGTTGCATCATGGCATGTAGTTGCATGTTAGAAATGTTTTGAAAAATGCCTATTTAGGAACTTTGACAAGAGCAACAAAGCCATTACAAATACTTGTTCAACTTAAGACTTTGCCTACTAGAATGGTTGTAAAACACCCTAGATAGTGTCATACTAGTGTCTTTTGACCCATGACCCGAAGCCTAGTCAAGGGTTTGCATGTGAGTCACCTATCCAACCCCGTGATGCGATGTGGACTTGGTTAACTTGTCTAGGTGACCTTGTTTGACCTTGTGGTAAGGCAACCCAAAAATATTTTCTATCAATAAGCTTGAGGTGCTCATTTCAAAGAAATTTTGTCATGTGGAAGTAATGTAATTCCAAGGAAACCTCAAATGTTATGAATTGTTGAAAGTTGAGAAATTTAAGTTGTTTTGATGGAGGCGTACCACTTCGATGTGCTTTGGTGCGGGATCCATTGAATTGGGCCCCCATACGGTTGTGAATTCGGCCGCCCAGAGACAGAGTGACTATCACCCCGAAAAGCTATTGTCTAGAGGTTAACCGGTTGCCTAATAAGCGATTGGCGAAAGCAAAGGACACTAGCCCGGAAAGGACAAACCCCATCTTAAATTTTTGAAATGTGAAAGTGAAATAAGGACAATTTTGAATACTAGTCATATCCACCCGTTGTGAATAAAGATTTGAGCATTTCATTCCCAAAAAGCCTTTTGTCAAGCCACTTGGTCGAGTTTGGGACGATCCATGACCTTTACTTTTGTAGAGAATTCGAGACTTGTCATGTCATATGCTACTAGAATCATAGGGATCATCATTCCACCACCATCCGATCGCTTCTGACGAAAGCATTTGGAAATTGAGGACGAAAGTAGTCTAGTTTAACACCATTTGGAGGTGATTTAGTGCCATCCTCTTAGACTTAGTAATTTGTTGAACTAGTATTTGTGAAGGATTACATGCTCTTAAATTTGTTCTTCTTTAGTGCCTCCGCCACTTGATGAGGAAGTGGCTATTCTTTTTGTAGATGCATCCATTATGTGATTTTATGTGCTTAATGTTTGGATGTGTCGCCATTTTGGCAAGACCCATCTTGCCTTGCAAGAAGGCATCCTACCTCATGGTTGTCTTGTTGTGAGTTGAAGGGGCGGAGTGAGACCCGCTAATTGTCTCATATCGGCTATATTATTAGGATAGGTTAGTATTGGTCCTAGTCTTTGTCACCTCTTTACTCGGGACGAGCAAAGGTTCGGTTTGGGGATATTTGATGTGACCATAATTAGCGCATATTTAGCCCCCGAATTAGCCTTGTTCCCATGCTTTTTAGTGCATATTTGGGTCATTTCTTATCTTTAGTTCTTTGTTTTGCATATTCTTTGAGATTTTGATCCCTTGGTAGGAAAGGAGTAAGAATCTTGCATTTTCAAGGCAAAACGAGACTAAATTGACCGAATTCAATGACCAAGCATCAAGGAGAGACAAGATTAGAAGGCCTTTGTACATATTATAGTAGAAGAGCAATGTTGAGAAAGGATCCTTGAGTCCCCAAGGAAATCCCCAAGGAATTTATGAAGAAAAGGGAAGAAAAGAAGAAGATATGTTGCTGAGTGACAATCCGAGCGGATTGTCACCAATCCGTCCGTCCCGCAGCAGCACAATCCGAGCGGCTTTGCCCTAATCCGCTCGGATTCCACCTCCACAATCCGCCCGGATACCCTTGAATCCGCTCGGATTCCAACGCCAGAATCCGCCCGTCCCGACCTTATTCCGCCCGGATTAGGCTCCAGCACGGATTGTCTTCTCCAAGCTACGAAGAAAGAAGCCCTTCTCTCGAAAAATACCGGCTCCTCCTTGCTTAATCTAAAAAGTGTAATTACTAGTTTAGCCCTTAGTTAACCCTAATGCATCCTCCCTAATTTCCACTATAAATACCTCATTAGTCTAATTAGAGGAGCATGTTCTTCTTATCAATAATTAGTGTAGTTAATATCAATCAAATCTCTCTTTAATATTGTAATCAAGTATTAATCAAGTTTTAATCCAAGTTTTATTTCCTTAATCTCTCTTTTGTTCATCCTTTATTTTGGGTAATTGAAGATTATTTGGGTTATTGTTGGGAGATTGACAACCTCTCAATCAAGCATTCAAGTACTTCTTTTATCTTTGTTTTATTATTGGAATCATTAGTAGGTATAATCTCTTAATCCCTTTTTAATTATTGTTAATTACTTTCATTTATTCATCATGTTTCATATTGTTGGTATGATTGACAACCTTGCTAGCATGATCAACATGATAATGAGTGAGTAGTCTCTTAGCTAGGGTTAATGGGTGACTAGGGGAAACCAACATGGGGAATGATTCATGCTTAAATTAATATGCTTTCATGTTTTATTTGCTTGCTTGTTTTGATCTCAACTCATGCACATGTTATATTTGATGAAATGCTAAGCCTGTGAATCCTTGCATTTACTATCATCTTCTATCTTTTCAATGAGAATTGTAAGACATAACCCAACTCGAGTCTCATTAGACCATGCATGTTGTTGAGTAGGGAAGATTAAGTCGACTTGTAGGTGTTGTACAATCTAATCGATTCGGCTCCGGGACCCAAACTTTCCTAGGATTGTAAGATATAACCCAACTCAATCCATCACAACAATAATTGCTTGCTTATAATTTGAGAACATGTTTGTATGATCATATCCCATGATTCCCCTATGATCCCATGACACCCTAGTGCCTTTAATCAATTGTTTACACCCCTTTAATTCGTTTTGCTTGTTTATTTTCATTGCTATTTTAGTTTAGTGACCTTCTGCATCAACCCAATTTGTGACACCCCTTAGACACCACTAGTTGCAATAGAAATCTCATTTCAATACCCGTCCCTTGGGATCCGACCTTTACTTGCCTCTTTACTAATTGTAGAGTTGTTTGTGAAGCTATAAATTGTGTTTTGATTCGACCGTGACCCAACGACCACATCTCTAATTGTGAACACGAACGGACTCGCATCAATTACATAATTCAAAAATTACATAAAATAAAATTATGATAATCATAAATAAAATGCAGCATTATAATATGTATGAACATGCCCAATTTTATGCTAAATCGCCTTTAAGGAGCCAATATCGTATATTACACGGTTTTTACGGATTTGCGTGATTCAACGTTTTATAATCACGATAATTACATAAATTCAAATTTATGCACAAGTTAATTACCCTAACTTCTTAGGACTCAAAAATTAGTCTCCACTAACCATTTGACCATAATTAACTCATATTTCTTATTATTGTTCATAAAAGGACTTAAAATAACAATAAAAAGCTATAACCTTCAAATAAATCACAAAATTTCAAATAAATTCAAAATTTGAAATTTAAAACTTGTGAACATTCTGGAAAAACACCATGACACTCATAATGTTCAAATACTTAGGTTAAAATTTCGTAATATTATCGGAGAAACTATGTTGCGGTTTATCGGATTTATCAATAAAAATCATAAAAAACATGAGAAAAATTATATTCATCAACTTTTCAATTTTAGATCTGAAAAATATAATAAAATGCAACATGTGACGTTCTTCCTTAGTCATGAAGTATGTATTAGCAATTATTCACTAATTAAGTCACTATTTATGCTATTTTTCATCAAAAATCCATAAATCATGCTTGAAGACTTCATTATAGCCTATTATTTTACACACATCTTGTAAAATTTCATGTGACAATATACTAAATTTCTATGACCAGATTCGAAATATTTCTCATATTAACCTATTTTTCATCTAAATTCGATTTTTAACATGAAAAATCCATATTTCGAGCATAAGAACTCATAAAATTATGAAACTTTCCAGATCATCTAAAACTAATATATGTGAAAACATATCCAAAAACCACAGGAAAATTCGAAGATTAGCTAATTTTCGTCCAACAAATGACATTTTTATCATAAAAATCACATTTTAATGCCAATATTATATAAAATGAACAATAAAAATCCATAAATTAACCAAAATATCCTAAATACATTTTAGGATCAGAAACTTTAACATGAATAAATTATTTTTGTGATATATCATAATAACACAAATTTACAAGTTTTATATGTTAATCGTATAACTCGGAAAAACTATAACCGATTTGCATGCAAACAACCTTGTGCTCTGATACCGCTTGTTGGAAATCTTTATCTCATTTTTAACATATTCTTATATGTTTCATTTTAATTTACTCATAAAATTAAAACTAGATCTTATGCATGCAAACTAAAATAAATAAGTGAAGAAATCATTTTTCTCACTAATTAAATTTCGGTCATATTGGGCACCAACAAGATCTCCTTCTTGTTAGTTCTTGAGCTTTCCATTAATGGATGAACATTTTTGACTTCAAATTAGAAGCCCTCCAATTAGTTGCACCCAAGACAATCCCTTAAACCCACAAATAAACATGTACTAGATGTTTGTAATGTAGTTTACCTTAAAATCTATTACTAATACTCATATACTACTTCTAGTATTATTAGTGTTTGATTTTCACAAATTAGATTCATCAAACTTGAATTTTTGATGAACAAGAGAGAGAAGTAGTTGGTTTTCATAAAAAACATGAGAGAATGATAAAAATAAGAAAAATCCACTCTATATACTAACCAAAACCGGTTGGTTATAGTATATAGACCAATTTTTTTTTTTTTTTTTTGTCTTCACAAGACAAATTGGTGTAAGGCTTTTGCATGGTCATGTCACTATCAAGTGTCATAGACAAATGAATAAGACAAATGAACAAAACAAAATTTCTCACAAGCTCACCCAATTTTCGGTTTACATTTTGTAATATGGAGTCCATTTTATTTTTTTTTGTCAATTGTACAATTGAATGTCATGTGACATGTGACATGTCTTATGTCATGTTATAATTTAAAATGCATATTTAACAAATTAAATATCATTTACAAATTAAATAAATCATATTTAACAAATTGACTAGTAATATAAAATTACTTTCTCATAAAATGGTCATTTAATTACTAGTTAGTATAATTCACAATATCTTGTAATTATATCTAACTTATCATTCTCATCTCGCGTGTTTCGCAAACACCGATTAATTTTAGTAACATAACTTCTTAAATTACTAAATAAAATCTCATTTAATCACATTATAATAAGATGTTATTTTCTCTCTTATAACAATTTGTTCAATTTTAAGGAATTAATTAATCTGTATCGGTATACAACTAATTAACCTTTTCAATTAAGGGAATCGTCCTTTAGGTGTGACCTCAAGGGATCAACTGATCACCATCGTCGCACGACAGTAATGTCAAACTCTAGCCAGCCAATCATTACCGATATGTGTGGACCAGTTGACTATATATATTATGTATCATCCCTTCCGTATTCTTGTAATGAGATTTAATAATGATATTTAAATCATGTGATCGCACTATTGTTGAGGACACATTTCCCAACAGATAATCGAGTCAGTGGTATGCTTATATGTCTGTGGCACAATGTACAAGTTGTAACACCCCCATACACCAAGGTGCCTTACCAAGACCACCTTAGCATATCAAGGTGCTACCATCCCGGTTACCAGAGGTAAAGTATATCAAATAGACCGTCAAAAAACATTTATTATCAAATACCAAAACTGTTTAATCAAAACACAACTCAGAGTTAAAGGCAAAACTGTTTACAAACCAAAACAACTAAAAGAACTAAGGTTTCAGTGACATCGGAAGCTAGCTAAGCGAGCGGTAATGACACGACCCCATCCATGACCCCCGAGCTACATCCACAGCCATTACCTGTTAAACCAACTCCTCACCATCCGCGGATGGATCACCACAATTTTGAAAACAATAAAACGGGTTAATCAACTGCATAACCAAAATAAGAAATTACAAACACAAATGAATAAACAAGCCAATCCAAAATGTAGTAACCATTCTCCAAACTGCAATAGTAACCACTAACCGACTACACACCGAAGTGTGTTATCCTGCCCGGTTACCCATCGTAACAGGTAACCATCACCGCCAGTGGGGGACCGCAACCTTGTCCACCTAAGCCCCACTCTTCGCAATGAGCGAATCCAGATCGTTAATGTGCATATCCCCCTTGTAACAGGAGCCACAAGAGGCGAACATAGGATTGGAACCATCTCACAAAAATGGTCCCAGAACAACAACCAATCAGTAGTACAATCTCAATCACAACAATAATCATGCCAAGAAATAAATCAATATCACATCTTATAATCAATAACACAATCAACTGAGTAGAGAAACCCTACCTTATCGCAATCCGTTATACCACAGCCAATCATACAAATGTACAACGAGTAACACATTGTCGCCTACAACAACGATAATCAACAATCAAGACCACATACGATGACAAAACACCGTAAACCCCCAAATTAATCCAATCTAGGGTTTGCATAAACTGTTAATGACAACCATAAACTAATTAAGAAAATGCTATAGATTTACGAACAGAATCGACACAGAAAACGAGATACAAGGACTCATGATCGATCAACCCTTCTTGGAGATGATAAAAATGATTACAGAATGTGTACGACATTTAGCTTTAAAGTGAAAAAGTTTTTTAAAAAACTGACGAGTACCTAAAGTACTCGGTCGAGTACGGCCTACTCCATCGAGTTTCTCAATACTCGGCCGAGTGCACCCAAAACAGTAGCCTGTTTAAAAGCAATCGACAACTTACTCGACTGAGTATGGCATACTCGACCGAGTCAGCTGAGACTAGAATTTCGTAGTATTACAGTCTTCCCTCCTTTAAACAAACTTCGTCCCCAAAGTTCATACCATACCTACATAGCATGCACACATACCACTCCACCAACCAACACCACTCAACTCTCATCCTCCAACCTTGACACTAACTAACTAAACAAGGCCTACCTCAAAAACATAGATCACAACATAGCATCAACCATAGAATAGCCCACCTAACTCCATAATACTATAAAATACCAACAACACCAGTGTCGCCAACTTCATCTCACTTCCATACCGCTCACTAGCAGATCTAATACCAACACAATCCACCAAGCGATATGTTACATTCATGAACGTCACCACCATAACCGTCAACATTGTCACGCCCGTACTTTTCTATAACCTTAATCCATAACCTACATATAAAATACATACTACTATAAGCATAACCTTTACCTTTAATAATATTAACCACAAGTTCATCCATATTCTACACCATGACTCAAAACTTCCAAATACACTACAACATGCATAACCATCAAACTTTCGCTATCGCTTCCTACCCCTTTTAAGATAAACGTTACGTCCTCGTAACTGAACTAGTACTATATCCTTAGCTATTTCTTCCCATTATCACCATCTCATGTCACCGATCACTAACGATGCCCTCAACACCCACAACCATTTCCATATCCAAGGCTCTCTTTCTCTAATAGTTCCATACCTCTAATCACTCTGCACACCACCTAACATATACCACAAAATCCTCGGTATGACCACTACTTCAACTCTTCCATATTACCGCATAAGCACATTCTTCCTTATTCACGCACCAATCCCCACAACATCACCCACGATACATAAATTGTTACACACTCACTAGGTCCTCAAATTTCCCTTTTTCTGCCGCCAAACTCGTCCATAAGTTAACATGATACTAATTCCGAACACTCCATACTTACTGCCCCAATAAAGATTATGAACCACCTACAACTCCCTGCTCAGTATACACATGCTCCCAAATTAGTTGCCACAACTATGTCAACAATACCTCATCTAAAACAAGATCGAAATTATTCCCACAACATCCCCCAACTATGTCCCATCAACAAAATATCACTGTTCCATGACAACGACAACCACATGTACTGATACGTGCATTTCATATAGGGTTTTTATCGTTTATTTACACGCATTTCTATGTTATTTATGTAGCATCTAGCTACGAATGCCCTCGAATAGTCGACTTTGGTCTATCTTGTATTAATTGCAGGAATGAGCCGGAAAGGAGCTAAATCAAGCCTGAACATGTCCCATTTCCATGCATTTTGGAGGAAGAAGAATCAGAGCTTAGAATCTGTTACTTAGAGATGCGTGAAGTGACTTTGGAAGGTGTTTTGGGTTCATCCGTACTGTTACAGTGGAAGTTCCTTCGATCGACTAAGTTCACTGCTGAAAAGTGGTCGATCGACCACTTCCTGATGCTTAAAGTTCTTGATCGAGTACCTACTATGCTCAGTCGAAAAGGGTGTTTAAGGAGTCCCTCCATCGAGTACTTATTGTGCTCGATCGAAGTGTTTGATCTTGATGTTACTCGATCGAGTGGTTTACTTCTACTCGATCGAGTGGTTTTTATCGTGTGGATATTTTTACGCAAGGATATTTTATTTCTATCTTAGAATAAATTTTTAGGTTCATTAACCCCTATTAGACTCATATAATCATTTTATAAATTACTCATAATTTATATACTAGTGGATATAGTTGCATGCAAGATGTTCTAATAAAAAAAAAAAGCAGCAAACGATTTTTTACATACATTTGTGACGGATTTATGGGCACTAGATTTGGACTCCTTCCAAATCTAGATCTTGAGCTAAATAAGATATTTGGATGATCCTCCAAAAACTTCGGGCATCCAAAGAAAAATGCCTCCTCTTAGTTGCACCAAGACTATCCCTCAATACTATAAATATTATTAACTAGATAATAAGAGTAGTGACCTTAAATATAAATGTAATATTAGGATTATTACTAAAATAGTAATCTTGTTTTTGGATATTATATTTTTTGAACAATTTTATGTACTTAAACTATTTTATGTACTTAAACTATTTTAGAGAGATAAGAATAAAAGAATGATAAGAATAATGGAATATATGAAAAATAAGAACAACTTTCTTATGTTCCATGAAGGGGGGTGCCGGTTTGGTGGAGTGACCAAGAGCCAATGCATGCCCCTCTTACATGTTGCTCTTACCCAAAATCATAGGTATGCATGACTAGTTTTTAGGATAATGATGTTGTCTATTTTATAATTAAAATAAAACACCAACTCACCCCTAAAACCTCCAATTTTCGGCACCCATGTTAAAGTGGAGTCCATTTTATTTTTGACATATGTAACATTGTCACACAATATGTCACATGTAGCCTGTAACATGTAATTAATCATATTAATGCATATTTAAAAATTAAATATCATTATATAAATTAATTAAACTATAAATAACAAGATAACAAGAAATCTAGTAATTCATTCTTATCTTAATTGTTTCATAAACAATAATCAATTTTAGTAATATAACATTTTAATTACTAAATTGAATCTTATTTAATCATATTACAATAAGATATAATATTCTCTCTTATATATAAATTTGTTCAATTTAAGGATTTAATCAATCTGTATCGTCATAGAATCGATTAACTTTACAATTGAGGGAATCTTCCTTTAAGAGTGACCTTAAGGGATCAACTGATCACCGCCGTGTAAACGACAGTAATGTCAAACTCTAGTCAGCCAATCATTACAGATTAATGTTGATCAGTTGAAATATATAAAATGAATCATCCCTTACGTATTCTTATCATGAGTTTCAATAATGTGATCGCACCATTGTTGAGGACACATACTCCAACATAAATAGGACGACGGCCGTAGAACAAGGTATCTCTTCTTTTCGATCAAAAACTTTTCTCTCGCACTTTTACCTTTTAGACCTAAACCTTTGCACTTTCGGAACTGATTATAATCGGTATTTTCGATCCTTAATTTCAATTATTAATGTATTGCATTTGTTCTTGTTTATTCATCTCTCTTGCATTAATTCTTGTTTCCTTTAGTAATTAGAATGTTCAAATTAATTGTTCCTTTTGTTCTTGTTTTTCTTTCCATCTTCATTATGCGTAACTAATCTCTTATGCTAGGACATAGGGGAGCCATGGTAATTAGGAAGATTATGAATAGGTGATTAGGACTTGGTTAAGATTAGGTTTGTGTTGTTAATCACTACATTTAATAGCGATTAGTTGCTTGAGTTGACGCATTCAGCTAGTTGATTTGGTACACCCTGACCTAGATCGGAAGATTAGAAGGGGTCAGACCTCCAGTGAATAGTTGGGCATTCTAATGTGGGCGGAAGCTAAGTCAGTAATGTTTTAGGGCGAATAGCGGACCGGAAGGACCTTTTCACTATCCTACAGACCGAGTTTATGTTGACCATTGATCATAGATTGAAATCCTAGGAAACCATGGTGAACCGATTGTCTTAGCTCTTTCTCTCTATCTGTTAATCTCTTTAAAGTTTAGTTGGTGTTCCCTTTCTGCTCTCTTTTTTTCCGTCTCCGTAGTTTAGAATCAAAACAATTAAACCCCTAAGAAACAGTTACTTAGACAGATTTAGTTAGCATACAGAATTCTCATCTCCCTGTGGATTCGCTACTTGACTGCCTCTACTACATTTTATAGAGACCGTTTGGTTTTATTTTTGATAGGGTTGCGACAGCCGTGTCAAATTTTGGCGCCGTTGCTGGGGAGGTGGCGTTATGTTGTTGTTTTATTTTAAGTTTGTCTCTAGTCTTAAGAAATTTATTCCTTGAGATAGTTCACATATGTGTCATAGTGCTATAGCTGTTTTGCAGGTGATCCGTCTTCAAAGAGGACACTGAAATACCTATTTTTCTTACAATTTCATCTACTAAAATGCCCAACATTGCTAGTCACTCGGAGCCTAATGCAGATTCTTTACCCAAGAGTTTCCTTCTTCCTATTACGGACGCTGGTACCTTTGGAATCCATCCATCTTACATTCAGTTTGTGGAAAGGAATCTTTTCAAGGGGGAAGCTAGTGAGGATCCGGGTAAGCATGTGGAGTTGTTCACTGATTACTGCTCTGCCATTCCTTTGGTTGCTGGGGTGACATAAGATAGGGTCAAGGAATTCTTTTTTCCTTTTTCTTTGACTGGTGACGCCCGAGATTGGCTGAGAGATCTGGATAGGGAAGCTGTTAAGGTGACTGACTGGAAATCTCTGGCATTAGCCTTTTATAGAAAGTACTTCCCTCCACAATGGACCAACGCATTAAGAGGCCAAATCACTAATTTCACACAACTGGCCACTGAAGATCTGAATGAAGCTTGGGCTAGGTTCAAGAAGCTAGTTCGTTCTGTACCTCATCATGGTTACCCACAATGGTTCATTAGCAACCAATTTTACAATGGGTTGTGTGCCGATTAAAGAGTTGTATTGGACGGTGCGGCTAAAGGAAGGTTTCAAAAGAATATTGATGACAACATGGGATGGCATCTTATTGAGAATATGGCCATTCATGTAGCTGAGTATGGGAATTCCAGAAGAGGAAGGCAAGTGAGCAAAAGCGATGGTGAATCCCTTGTGGCTGAGGTATCAGTCCTTAATGCTAGGTGTGACGAGACACAGAGCCCGATAACTTTGGGTGAACAAGAAGAGGTCCATGCCATGATTGAGCAAGAGGTGATATGTGGTAGATGTGGTGCGGAAGGACATGATCCGATTATGTGTATGGCAGAAGTAGAGCGAGTCCATACTTATTAACAATTCAAGCAAGGACTCCCGTTCTCCCAATTTTATGAAGATTTAGCCATGCCAAGTGTGTCTAATCCCATTGATTCAATACTGCAGAATGATGACCCTTCTTTTACAAATATAGAGATTGCGGAGCTGAAATCCTTGGTGCTATCTTTAGCACTTCAAGTCGAGAAAAATGCAGAAGAAATTGAGGGTTCTATGAAGAAATTGCAGGATCAATTCACACAATTTGAATCTGTGCAAATGAACTAAGCAAGTCTACTACCTCCTTGCGACCTGATTAATGCAATTAATCTTCGAAGTGGTTTTGCTTATGATGGAAAAAAATGCCAAAAAATGCTGATATATCTATTGATGGAAGCCCAAAAACTGTTTTGGAAGAGCAAATTGACAAAGACGATGCCGATCCTCGTCAAAGTCCTCAATCGAGTGTGGTGAATACTCGATCGAGCAGTTCTCCCACTGAAAGCTCTCGATCGAGTGATAAAAGTGCTCGATCGAGAGGTGCTAAAATTGAAGACCTCGATCGAGAGGATGGAGTTCCACGATCGAGCATATCCCAGGAGAAAAGCTCTCGATCGAGTGAAAATAGTGCTCGATCGAGTACATGGAATAGCGGAGACGCTGTTTCGAAGTCTAAACACGCTGCTGGGTCATCTTCCTCTACTGTGGAAATGCCACGTTTAGACAAAGGTAGAGAGGGAGTCGTAGACCCACTTAATGTTAACAGAATTCCTTATCCGTGACGTCTAAAAGATGCTAAGGTTGAGCGACAGTACGGTAAGTTCGTGGATGTGGTCAAGAATCTTCAGGTAACTGCTCCTTTTACCGAGCTAATTACCCAGGTACTTTCTTATGCGAAATTTATGAAAGATATTGTAACGCGTAAGAGAGAGCTTAGTGAATTTGAGAATGTTGCCTTTATGTAAGAGTCTAGCAATCTGATTCTTAATAAAGCTCCACCCAAAATGAAAGACCCGGGTAGTTTCTCTATTACATGTGTAATAGGAAATGAAGTGATAGATAAGGCTCTCTGTGATTTAGGAGCTAGTGTTAGTGTCATGCGTTACTCAGTTTGCAAGAAACTTAATATGGGTCAACTTAAAATGACCAATATCACCCTTTAGATGACCGTTAGGTATCCTAGAAGACGTGCCTGTCAAGGTGGGCAAGTTCTTTATACCAGTAGATTTTAATGTCTTAGACATAGCTGAGGATACCCGGATCCCGATTATACTGGGGAGACCATTCTTGTGTATAGCTGGGGCGATCATCCATATCAAACAAGGGCGTTTGACTCTTGCATTAGGGGATGATCTATCACTTTCAGTTTGCCTGGTACACTTGCTAGCCCAATAATAGAGGATACTTGATATTCAGTTGATATCGTTGATGAGTCTGTTTATGAGTTTTGGTCGGATTCATTGATAAAGGATCCGCTGGAAGCTTTGATGTTATCAGATGAGTGTGAAAATAACCCGGAGAATAATGACGCTGTGTTGGATCTGCTAGAAGCTGCGATAGATGAGCGTGAACTCACCGACGCCGAAGGAGAGAGGGTAGAACAATTGGTAAACACTCTCTGCGCTATGGAGGTAAAGGTACCGGAGCGTAAGCCTCTTCCTTCTCATCTTAAATACGCATTTTTAGATTATACTGAGCAGTATCCAGTCATTGTTAGTGCTAAACTTGATGATAAGCAGCTGACCACTTTGTTAGCTGTTCTAAAGAAAAACGGGAAAGCAATGGGTTATTCATTGGATGATATTCAGGGCATCAATCCTGATATCTGTATGCATAGGATTGAGCTAGAATAAGATCACAAGCCTTTCAAACAAGGTCAGTGCACGCTGAATCAAAAGATGCAGGATGTTGTGATGGCTGAGGTAATGAAGCTACTTGATACAGGTATTATCTACTCTGTTGGTCATTCTAAATGGGTGAGTCCAGTTCAGGTGGTTCCTAAAAAAGGAGGGACTACTGTGGTTAAGAATGATAAAAATGAATTGATACCTACTAGAGTTATGACTGGCTGGCGGATGTGCATATATTATAGACAGCTGAATGCCGCCACAAAGAAGGATCACTTCCCCTTCGTTTTATTGATCAGATGGTGGAATGGTTAGCCTCTTATAAGTTTTTCTGTTATTTAGATTGCTACTGAAGGTTCTTTCAGATCCCTATTCATCCGGATGATCAGGAAAAGACTACTTTTAGCTATCCTCAAGGCGTTTTTGCTTATCGTAGAATGTCTTTTGGTTTGTGTAATGCCCCTGCCAACTATCAAAGGTGCATGATGGGGATATTTTCTGAGTATATAGAGTCTATAATGGAGGTCTTTATGAACAATTTTAGCGTCTATGGGAGTGATTTTGATAATTGTTTGTCTAACCTTGATAAAGTTGCAGCGCTGCATTAAGGTTAACCTTGTGCTCTACTGGGAGAAGTGCCACTTTATGGTCAACGAGGGAGTTGTCTTAGGGTACTTAGTTTCTGATAGGGGCATCGAGGTGGATAAAGCAAAAGTGCAAGTGATTCAGCAATTACTCCTCGTGTCAATGTTAAAGGAGTGAGGAGTTTCGTTGGACATGCTGGCTTTTATCGCCGGTTCATCAAGGACTTTTCTAAAATTGCTAAACCACTTACACAGTTGTTACTTAAGGATGCCCCCTTTGTTTCACTGATGAATGTCTTTCTGCTTTTAACAGGTTGAAAGACGCCTTGATTTCAGCACCGATTATCCAGCCTCCCGACTTGGAGTTGCCATTTGAGATTATGTGTGATGCTAGTGATTATGCACTAGGAGCGGTATTATGCCAGCGGAAAGACAAATCTTTGAGTGCGATTACTATGCAAGCCAAACTCTAGATGAGGCTCAAGTGAAGTATACTACTACTGAGAAGGAGTTATTAGCTGTTGTTTATGCGCTGGAGAAATTTCGCTCTTATTTGATAGGTTCGGAAGTGACTGTTTTTACAGACCATGTAGCGCTGAGACACCTTCTTGCTAAGAAGGAATCTAAACCATGACGGTTGAGGTGGATACTCCTCCTCCAGGAATTTGATCTGCAAATCAAAGACAAGACGGACGCAGAAAATGTAGTAGCTGATCACCTATCGCGGTTACCGCAGCAGGAGGGAGAGGATCCTTTACCTATTTACGATTCTTTTCCTGATGATTATTTGTTTGCAGTTTCTACTACCACAGGTGTTGATCCGTGGTATGTAGATTATGCTAACTACATTGTAGGTTGTGAGCTGCCATCTAACTTGACTTATCAGCAGAAGAAGCGATTCTTTCATGACGTGAAGCGCTATTTCTGGGATGATCCTTATCTATTTAAGAAGTGTTATGACGGTCTTTACAGAGGGTGTATGCCGCAGTGGGAGACCAAAGCAATCCTAGAGGGCTGTCATTATTCTTCTTATGCCGGCCACCACGGTCTAACGCGGACCGTGGCTAAGGTACTTCAGTCTGGTTTCTTCTGGCCTACTTTGTTTGCAGATGCTAAAGTGTTTGTTTCAGCTTGTGATGCTTGCCAGCGCTCGGGACATATCTCTAAGAGACATGAGATGCCTCAAACTGGCATTCTAGAGGTTGAGATTTTTTATGTCTGGGACATTGATTTCCAAGGACCCTTTCCGTCTAGTAAAGGTATCAGGTATATTTTAGTAGCTGTAGACTATGTGTCTAAATGGGTGGAGGCTATTGCTTCACCTAACCGTGATGTCAAGACCATGATTAAATTGTTTATAAAGATTATCTTTCCCCGATTTGGTGTCCCTAGGGTCATCATTAGTGATGGGGGAATGCATTTTAAATTACAGTTATACTGTCTAAGGTCGGTGTCCAACATCGTCGCGGTTTCGGGTATCATCCCCAAACCAGTGGGCAGGTTGAGGTCTCTAATAGGGAACTAAAAGAGATTTTGGCTAAAGTTATTTCTAAATCACGGAAGGATTTGAGTCTTAAATTAGATGACAAATTATGGGCATATCGGACTGCCTTTAAAACACCAATTGGTGCATCACCATATCGGTTGGTTTATGGGAAGTCTTGTCATTTACCTGTTTAACTAGAGTGCAAAGCTTGGTGGGCTAGTCATGAATTTAATTATGATTCTAAATTATGTGGTGAGAATCGTTTGTTGCAGCTAGATGAACTAGAAGAGTTTAGGCTAAATGCCTACGACAGTGCGCGCATCTACAAGGAGAAAACAAAGAGGTGGCACGACCAAAGAATCATACTGCGAGAATTTCATGTCGGGCATAAGGTATTGTTGTTTAATGCCCAATTGCGCTTGTTTCCTAGTAAGCTGTAATCCAGGTGGAGTGGCCCTTACACAGTGACAGCTGTCACCAAGTTTGGGTCTGTTGAGTTAGAGCATCCCGATGGCAGAAGATTTAGAGTGAATGGCCATCATGTGAAGCATTACTATAGAGCAGATGATTATGTTGGCAATGTCGAAGTGTTCTACTTAGACCATCTTGACGAGCAAGAGAATTAAAGCCAAAAGGTCATGCGGGACCTCTTTAACCTGCGCTAATGGGGAGGCGGCCCAGCTTGTAATTTGTTGTACTTTGCTTTAAACTTTTAGTTAGTTTTGTGTGCTTTAGTTACTAGTTTTACAGACATTAGTTTGGAACGTTTGGAATTGTTTTCCTAGCTCTATAGGCCGCTTGTTTCGTGCTTGCAGGTACCTCACGTGGATCCCTCGATCGAGTACATGCTGCCCTCGGTCGAGCACTTTTTCTACCTATTCCTCTCGATCGAGTAATTCCATCTCTCGATCGAGCACCCTGCATATTCCACCTCTCGATCGAGTACACTGGTCTCTCGATCGAGCCCTTCTGTTGTCCCACTTTACTCGATCGAACACTCTACTCTATCGAACGAGTCATTTTGCTTTGACTTAGGTGCTGCGATGTTATGGGGCTATTAGTGACCTCCCTTATTGCTGGCTGGTTTGGGGAGGCCCCTACTTCGCGTATTCTTGTAAGTTTTTCGAGCTTCATTCTTCTTTTCAGTTTGCATTTCCTTTCCCTATTTTTGAGTACAATGAGGGCATTGTACGATTTGGTTTGGGGAGGTGATATACATCCATATCTTTATCTGGATACTATTTTTATTGCATTTACGTTTGCACGTTTATTTTTGCATGCCTTGTTTGTTTTAATTTCAAAAAAATCAACAAAAATCTTATAAAAATTGAAAAATTTTCGAAATATATAAAAATTTCCACGTTTACTTTTTGCACTTAGGTTGAGTCTGAACATTATGACTTTTAGGCTACGTTGAGTCTTTTACCTTTGCCTTGTATATTCTTAACATTTTTGTTGGCATGGTAATGTGTATAATCTACAAGTTTTTGTTTAAACCTATCCGAACAAATAGACTTGACTCTTATATTGGAAAACTACATATACATTCTAAGATTTAGAGCTTGATAAACCGGTGACATTCATGACCGGTTTCATTTAGGATTTGAGTAGTACTCCTTATAAGACATGTAGCATCAAATTGCACAAGCATGACGCTCTTTTCTTAGTACCTGTATACATTCGGTTTGCGGTGGTGACACACATGGAGAGGTAACTTACAATCTTTCTTTTATTACTACCCGTTAACTTCACATTAGCCAAATTTGCCTTTTGACCCCCTAACTACATCCAAAATTTAGCCTGCCCTGTCAAGCTAGTTGGGTGGTTTTTGTGGGTATGCTTTTATCCATGTCAGATTTGGTTCATTTTGAAAGATTTGAAGTTGGCAGTATGAATGAAAAAGAAGAAAAAGCGTAATGAAAAAGATTGAAAAAAATATGAAAAAAAGATGAAAAATGATGAAAGAAAGTTGAATGATGAAGAAGAAGAAAAAAAGAATCATGTAAAATAAAAAGGTTGTTGATTATGACTCCCATGCTTATCATTATTTTTCATGGGGAGTCTTTTGATGGTGTGAGTGATGTTTTGCCACAATGGCACAGTTTTACGTCTTGTATTGAGTAGTGAAGCGGAATGAGTTGATTATTTGGTTATGGTTGTACTATCTTGGCTTTATCTCCACTTATCCAAATTTATTTTACCCCTTCTTACCTAATTACCGCCCCTAACATTATATGTAAGTCCTCGGCATGTGTCTTGGTCCTGATTGGTTGGAATGCATATGTATGGTCGATAGAAATCGGTTTCATGTTAGCTGCATGCATGTTCTTATAGGTCGAGTTAGGTGAGCGTCTTTATTTCCTTCTATCTCATACTATTATACTCACCTTGTGCTTAATTTGTGTGATGAGAGACCCGTGAGAGTCCTATATATATGAGTCTTGCAAGGTCGAATGTTCAGTAGTTTAAAACATTGATTTAACTCGTTTGCACTTGACCCTTTGCTACTTTGTTATTTGCTGCATTAAATTGGCTTGGGTGGACGATTTGTAGCTGGTAAGTTGGTCCCAGTTCCACTAGTTGTTCTTATTTACATTTATAGTTTGCTTGGAGACAAGCAAAGGTTTGGTTTAGGTAGATTTGATGCGTGCATTTTATATAGGGTTTTTATCCTTTATTTACACGCATTTTTATGTTATTTATGTAGCATCTAGCTACGAATGCCCCCGAATAGTCTACTTTGGTCTATCTTGTATTAATTGGAGGAATGAGCCGGAAAGGAGCTAAATCAAGCCTGAACCTGTCCCATTTGCATGCATTTTAGAGGAAGAAGAATCGGAGCTTGGAATCTGTCACTTAGAGATGCATGAAGTGACTTCGGAAGGTGTTTTGGGTTCTTCCTTTCTATTACAGTGGAAGTTTCTTTGATCGAATAAGTTGGCTGCTAAAAAGTGGTCGATCGACCACTTCCTGATGCTGAAAGTTCTCGATCGAGTACCTACTATGCTCGATCGAGTACTCGATCGAGAAGGGTGTTTAAGGAGTCCCTCGATCGAGTACTTATTGTGCTCAATCGAAGTGTTTGATCTTGATGTTACTCGATCGAGTGGTTTACTTCTACTCGATCGAGTGGTTTTTGCCGTGAGGATATTTTTACGCAAGGATATTTTATTTCTATCTTAGAATAAATAGGACGACGGCAGTAGAACAAGGCATCTCTTCTTTTGGATCTAAAACTTTTCTCTCTCACTTTTACCTTTTAGACCTAAACCTTTGCAGTTTTGGAACTGATTGTAATCGGTTTTTTCGATCCTTAATTTCAATTATTAATTTATTGCATTTGTTCTTCTTTATTCATCTCTCTTGCATTAATTCTTGTTTCCTTTAGTAATTGTAATGTTCAAATTGATTGTTCCTTTTGTTATCTTTAATCTTTCCATCTTCATTATGCGTAACTAATCTCTTATGCTAGGACATAGGGGAGTCATGGTAATTAGGATGATTATGAATAGGTGATTAAAACTTGGTTAAGATTAAGTTTGTGTTGTTAATCACTGCATTTAATAGCGATTAGTTGCTTGAGTCGACGCATTCAGCTAGTTGATTTGGTACACCTTGACCTAGTTCGGAATATTGGAAGGGGTAAGACCTGTAATGAACATTAGGGCATTCTAATGAGGGTGAAAGCTAATTCAGTAATGTTTTAGGGCGAATGGCAGACCGGAAGGACCTTTTTCACTACCCTATAGACCGAGTTTATACTGACCTTTGGCCATAGATTGAATTCCTAGGAAAGCATGGTTAACCGTTTGTCCTAGCTATTTCTCTCTATCTGTTATTCTCTTTAAAGTTTAATTGTTGTTCCCTTTTTGCTCCCTTTCTTTCTATCTCCGTAGTTTAGAATCAAAACAATTAAGCCCCCAAGAAACGGTTACTTAGACAGATTTAGTTAGCATACAAAATTCCCATCTCCCTGTGGGTTCGATATCCGACGGCCTTCACAACATTTTATAGAGACCGGTTGGTTTTATTTTTGATAGGGTTGCGACAGCCGTGTCATGCACAACTCTCTTCCATATTATACTCTACTTTCACCCACGAGCCAAAAATCACTAGAAACGACAGTAAACAAAAAAACTATCTATATACCCATATTAGGCTAACATATACTTTCAGAAGTTCGTCTCACAAGTATCCCGCCTACTCCACCACAACCGATGATGGCATCGCAACACTGCCACCAACAGCCGCACCGCTGTGCAAAAGCAACCGCCTCGCGACACGGAGTACCGCGCCCGGATCGCAACCCAGAACACAATAACAATATTACTAATAAACAGTGTCCCGTCACAACGATCATCTCACGACTCATCTAACCACGCAACATGTTACACGGAATAACCAGATAACAAAGTTATGAATATTGTACCATACCACTAATCATGAGTCAGAACCTCACACAATTACATACACACATCATAGACCCATAATCAAATCTAACTAGCTAATCATGATCACGTATGTTACCATTTGGTAAGGTATATTGCTAACACCAAGTTAAACTCATAAGCCCTTCTCCCATTCACATAATTACCACTTCCTGACTGATGTAACCATATCATTAATACTCAACTACTAGCAAACGCCTCCTATATCCATATCTTATACTCCCTCGCACCAATACATACCAATCCAGCCTCCACAAAATCAACCTCTTTAGAACGGCTAACTTCCTTATTTAACATCATTCTTAACCACTAGTGACAACACCATGACATCACCATCTTCCGTATCACTACTCTCTCATAATCACCTCTAAATATAACAGTTCCTTTACTATCTTCGGTTACCATCCCAAATAACGAACATCAAATCCATCAATAAAATTACCTCAACATTCATTCCAATTCTGTCCTCGATTGTATCGTACACTAGCTCAACACCAATGTCTTATTCCAAGCAAATAATCTACCAACTTCTTACTCCCTTAATTCCTTCAAACTCATGACTAACATGTCGTCCTGAAATTCCTATATAACCCTTAACTCACACCCTCATGATAGTATCATACACCTCCATGATTCCTTATTTTCGTGCCCCATAACATTTGCGAACTTTCACTCGATTTACTCCCATCCTTCTTTTGCCATTGTACTTGACTCACCCATAATCCACTCAACTCATTACTCCTACTACCTAACCCTTTAATTATTCTGTTACCTTCTCATTACTTCCAAAAAAAAAATCAAAATTCCATCAGTCTATATCAACAACTTCTCATTCATTTCTTATCAACAATCTCTCTCCTTATGCTAATTCACTCATATTCACCACCAATAGGTTCACCCACTCAAATACTCAATGGTTTCTCCTTAATTGATTACATCTTCCTTTAACATCTCCGGAAATCAAGATTCACCTCATCCCGTTACTTCCCAAAGAATCACACACTAGGCTCACCTCCTAGTAATCCAAATTCCCAAACACAACCACTATATATAAATCTACATTGTGGCATCCATCGAGCTAAGCTCACTAAACACCATTCCTTTCCATTCTTCTATAAGGCTTCCCAATACACATATCCGCCACCAATATAATCATACCCATCTCCCTCCATTATACCCCTACATATCCCAAATTATCACCATTCACCTCCCTCATTTCAAACATTTCATTCTCACATTCCTCAAAAGTACATTACCCCTTGACCATATACACTTATCACTACATTACTCAAGCTCACGACTATAACACTCACCATACCTCACAAAATGTGCTCCTTGCCTCAATAAGCTCATCAATTTCACTTCGTCTTTCCACCTTCCACCACAGCCATATATAACGACATGTCCTTCCCCCATACACCAAACTCACACCCATTATAAGGTAGTACTCTCCACGTCATAGAATCCGGTAACTTACGCAACAGGACCAACACATATGTAAAATAAAGCTTTAAGACCCAAGACAAACGTAAGCACACAGTCTATGACCCAAAACGAGATAACAACCGCCCAAAGAGGTACGAGGTCGAGTATCCAAAGACACTCGGTCGAGTACGAGCCACTCGGCCGAGTCCCTTATGTACTCGATCGAGTGCTATCACTCTAGAAGCTGACCACACAAAACAAAAATGTACTCAGTCGAGTACGACCCACTCGGTCGAGTATCCTCTATACTCGATCGAGTTACCATACTCCACAAGCTACTGTCTAAAACACATATACTCTCACTCGGTCGAGTGTCAGGTGCTCAGTTGAGTCATGCCAAAAATCAGTATACTCCTATACTTTCACACACACACACACACACACACACACACACAGACACACACACACACACACACACACACATATATATATATATATGCCGACGCTCCTAGTCACATGTTACTAAGTAACCAAAAGCCAAACAATAAACACCAAATCATGCCGCATATCACTCTATAACACATTAAACATACATGTTATCCACACCCATCCAATTCACACGAACACACCTTCCATCCAAGATACACATACCACAACTTCATTCAAGCATATAACAACACACACAGACACACATACAACGATCCCCTTGAAACACCCCGTAGTGACCGGCTCGAAGTTGTAAGGGCCAAATTGCGGTCTTGGGACGTCTCCCAAACCTTTGCGGTAGCTCCAAACAACTCCTACCCGGGTTCATTTTATTTAGACACCCTAAGTTCATTTATTCATTGGTTTTAGGTTTCAAAATCATCACTCTGATACCACTTTGTAACACCCCCATACACCAAGGTGCCTTATCAAGACCACCTTAGCATATCAAGGTGATACCATCTTGATTTCCTGAGGTCAAATATATCAAATAGACCATCAAAGGATGTTTACTATTAAATACCAAAACTCTTTAATCAAAACACAACTCAAAGTTAAAGCCAACATTGTTTACAAACCAAAGCAACCAAAAGAACTACGGTTTAAGTGACAGTGGAAGCTAGCTAAATGAACGGTGATGACAAAACCCCATCCATGACCCGCGAGCTACATCCACAGCCATTACCTGCTAAACCAACTGCTCACCATCCCCGAATGGATCATCACAGTTTTGAAAACAATAAACGAGGCAGTCAACTGTATAACCAAAATAAGAAATTACAAACACAAATCAATACACAAGCCTATCCAAACTGTAGTACCCATTCTCCAAACTCCAATAGTAACCAGTAACCGACTACACACCAAGTGTGTAGCCCTGCTAGATTACCCATCACAGCAGGTAACCCTCAGCGGCAGTGGGGGACCGCAGCTTTGCGCACCTAAGCCCCGCTCATCGCAACGAGCGAACCCAGATCATTAATGTGCATATCCCCCTTGTGACGGCAGCCACAAGAGGCGAACATGGGGTTGGAACCATCTCACAAAAATGGTCCCATAACAACAACCAATCAGCAGTATAATCTCAATCACAATGATAATCATGCCAACCAATAAATCAATATCACATCGTATAATCAATTACATAATCAACTGAGTAGGGAAACCCTACCTTATCGCAATCCGTTATACCGCAGCCAATCATACAAATGTACAACGAGTAACACATCCTCACCTACATCAACGATAATCAACAATCAACAACAAATACGATGATGAAACACCGTAAACCGCCAAATTAACCCAATCCAGGGCTTGCATAAACCGCTAATGACAACCATAAACTGATTAAGAAAACGGTAGAGACTTACAAACAGAATCGACATGAAAAATGAGATACAAGGACTCACGATCGATCAACCCTTCTTGGAGATGATGAAAATGATTAGAGAATGTGTACGTCGTTTAGGTTTAAAGTGAATAAGTGATTTAGAAAACTGACGAAAGCCTTTTATACTCTCCAATCATTTTAATCAAAACCGCGGAAAACTAACCCGACAGACTAGGTACTCGGTCGAGTACCTGAAGTACTTGGCCCAGTATGACCTACTCGACCGAGTTCCTCAATACTCGGTTGAGTGCACTTAAAACAGTAGCCTGTTTAAAAGCACTCGACAACTTACTCGACCTAGTATGGCCTACTCGATTGAGTTTGCTGAGACCAGAAAACCGTAGTATTACACAAGTACCAGGCTCAATGATACCTGGACATGACCGAGACATTACCTAAACTCATCCGCCAACCATAAACACATTGGAATAACCCACAACAACTCAAACACCCCAAGAGTTAGAGAGTAAAGTTGTCCCAAATTGGGAAAGTATGGAACTTGTGATATGTTTATAAGAGATTCTACCCACCATTTATTAAGAAGACATTGTGCTTTTGGGCTTAAGTGAAGACAAATAATGAGACCAATGGTACATATCCCATCTTATTGGCGTTGGGTTACGACGGTGGCGCGTCGGGTTATTATAAATTCTATCAGACTAACCTTATGACCGTGTCGTGAGCCTGTGGTCAGGAGTACCTGGGTCACCCACTTAGCAAAAGAGGATTCCGAGGCTTGGCTATGGTCATCTTTAAGGCACATTGAGGACTTTGTGTTCTTTAAGTGGGGGAGTTTGTAACACCCCAAGAGTTTAAGAGTATAGTTGTCCAACATCGGGAAAGTATGGAGTTTGTGATATGTTTATAAGAGATTCTACCCACCATTCAGTAAAAAAACCTCGTGCTTTTGTGCTTAAGTGAGGATAAATAATGGGCCTAATGTTACACATCCCATCTTATTGGGGTTGTGTTACGACGGTGGGAGATAGGTTGTTATAATAATTAACAAAATATAAACTCCCACCCTAAAACAACAAGTTTGGAATTCGTCTATGAAAATGAGTTGATTCATGTTGGAGATGATAGCTTATCCTCTTTTCGTTCTAACGGTAGGTCACACGCCTGAAACGGACAAAACACGAGGGAGATATGGACGTGCTACGATAATGCGATGGTGCAGGAAATCTTTCGTCAAGGACCCGCGTGAGTCGATCACCTCCTGCGCAGATTCTGGGCCAGGACCCACCCAGGTCAGACTGTGAACCGCACGAGTCGGACTCCTTATGTCCGGTTTAGTGCCTGGACCCGCCGGGGTTAGACATAGATCCACCCCAGTTGAGGCCAATTTCTACCCTTTTTTTTGCAAGGAAAGCAAGCTAATTTCATTCTTCCATAAAGGGAATAAAGAGCTCAATCTTACTAAGTATAACCAAAAAACTTTCTAATAAATTCAATCATTTAGACATCCTATAATCTCATCTTCGTAAGAAGAAATAGTTACATGCAATAACCTTACACTCACTAAATATTGAACTCGTTTAGTAATATAATCCTCATCATGCTCAACATCTTTAAAAATTCTATGTTTTGTTCTTCTCATATACTAGAAACCAACGCATTAAGACAACTTGAGACCCATAGAGCCTTCTAGTGTCTCATGTTCCTCCTCTCTACAATCCAATGTATTTTTTTTGTTAGTTTTTGTGATCGACCCCCGAGATTAATCCATTGCAACAAGTTCCTCCAAATTTCACCTAAGAATGGACACTTGAAAAATAGATGATTGTGGCCCTCATTATCAGCTTTACATAAGACACATCTGTTTAATAGTAACATCCCTCTTCGATTTAGTTGATCAATTGTTGTAAGTTTCTGTTGCATTTGTAGGACCACCAGAAAGCTATGTTTAGGCAAGACCGCATTGTTCCAGACTGCTTGCACCCAACAGATCTTATGGGCATGTTCCCTGATCCCCTTATAAACCAAATTCAGTTTCATTTTGCCCCCTTTAATGCAGCCGGATAGGAAAGCTCGACCATTATCCAAGCTCTCTGCCTTAGCCAAGAGAACATCCCTTAACTTTAATATGTTTTCCAACTATCTGAATGATAACAATTGACCTAGATATTCTATACATTGCCTTGCTTGATGTTATATTTGTGATTCCAGTGAACCCATAAACTGTCTGAATGGTTATCAATTGCCCACAGCCATTTACATAATATGCATTTGTTCTATGACAATATCTCATTTATGTTATGTCCTCCCTCATTATGTGGTGTGCAGCAAGAATAACAGCTCTTCATTACCAGCTTCTTGTGCCCTTCTTCTGAACCCCATAAAAAGTTGTTGCAAAATTTAGTAATTAGCTTGACCACCCCTTTTGGTATCAACAGAGTGGAACACCAGAATTGTTCTAGCCCAAAGACAACAGTAGTGTTGATCAACCAAATTTTACTTGCATATGATAACTTGTAGTTTGCCCAGTGATGTAGAAATTTTTACACCTTTCTCAAGAGCTCAGCAAACATGTCCTTGTTTAGTTTCCCCTCATTTAATAGAACTCCAAGATACCCAAATGAGAAAGTTCCCTCTACATAGTGAGTTTCTCTCAATATAGCATGTTTGACATCCTCTCTTACCCCCCCACACCATGTATATGTTAGTCTTCTCAGGGTCATCCACCAAACCTGAGAACTCTGCAAACAAATCGAAAGATTTAGTGTCTGCCTTTACAGAGGGTACATCTCCCCTAACAAATAACATAAGGTCATCAGCAAAGATTAAGTAATTTAAGCCCAGCTTGCCACATTTTGGATGATAAGAGACTTGATGGTGCATGCTTATGAATATTTCTAAAAAGTCTGGATAGAATCTCCATGCTCATAACAAATAAGAATGGGGAAAAGGGATCCCCTTGCCTCAACCCACTTTCTCCCTTGAAAAATCTCATTATATCACCATTAATCTTCAAACTGAACCAGGTTGAAGTGATGCAACCCATGATCCATTTCTGAATTTGAGGTGGAAAGTTGTACACCTTTAACATATGATCAATAAAGTTCCATTACAAAGAATCAAAAGCTTTCTTGATGTCCACATTTATTAAGCAAGATATTCTTTGATGACCATAACCCTTTACCAGTGATTGTGCAAGCATTATGTTCTCAAATATACTTCTATCCTTCACAAAAGCCCCTTGTTCCGTCCCAACAATCCCAGGTAATACTTGCTTTAATCTTTCACACAAAACTTTGTTGATAGTCTTATAGAAGACTGTGCAACAAGCTATTGGCCCGTAATCCATGACACTGGAGACCACCTATTTTTTAGGAATCAAGGCAAGTAAGGTGGTACGAGCCTGCTTCAGCAATGTACCTTAGGTAAAGAATTCTTCATAGTTAGACATAAATGTTGCTTAAATGTGCTCCAAGAAGTTTTAAAGAATTGTGCTGAAAACCCATCTTGGTTAGGGCTTTTATTAGACTTAATTGAGAACAGGGCAATTTTTATCTTAACTTCATCTACGTCCCTACATAGGTGCATCCATTCAGATTCATGAATCTTTGGCCCATCCAGTATCCATGGATCAAGAGAAACTGTAACTTTTTTCTATCCCAGTAGCCACTGATAATATTCTATGAAGCCATTATTCACTTCCTTAACTCCTTCTCTCCTATTGTCAAGTCTATCCTAAATTGTCCAAATAAGACTTTAATGCTTCCTTGCTGCAATTCTAGAAATGAAATAGCTTGTTGGAGTATAATTATATTTAATGTTTTTAACGTTAGATCTCTGGATGAAAGAATTTTTTTCAGTTTTCCTGAGTAATATAATCCCTCAATAAACCTTTCTCCAGTTCAAGAAGATATAGGTCCAGAGGGTTTGCCTGCAACTTAAGCTGACATTCCTCCAGGCTCTTCCTTGCACGGTTTACCCTCTTTGAGAGTCCAGTGTAATGTGTCTTATGTAGCTTAATAAGATGTTTTATGTCATTCTTTAATTTCGCAAACAACTTGAACATCTTAGTTCCTTTCACATAAATATACTATGCTTTAAAAATAGTCTCACTATAATCTTTATGCTCTGCCCAACAGCTGAGATAACTAAATCTTCTCCTTATTATGCAATTACCTTAACTTCAACCAATAAGGGAGAATGATTAGAGACCCCTGATGGTAAAATATGAACCTTTGTGTAAGGATAGTGAACCAACCATGCTGGATTAGTTAATACTCTATCCAACTTTGACCAAATTCTAGCATTTTCATCTTTTTTATATGTCCAAGTGTGTTCGCATCCAAAACTATGGATATTTTCCAAATTGCTGTCCAATAGGAACTGATTGAAAGCCATAATCTCAGTGATTACAGGAGGATTTGGCTATATTCTTTCACCCATCTGTCTAATAATTTTATAATCTCCCATAATAATCAAAGTAGTAACAATAGTAGCTAGACTTCTGAGCTCATCCCATTAACTTTCCCTCTGGCAAGCATCATTACTCCCATAAATAAAAGAGACAAAAACCATCGTATTAGACAAATGATGCAGAAATTGTAAATGCATCAATTGTTCATGATTCCTAGAAGAAATTAGAGTAACCTTTCTAGTATCCAAAAACACCAAAATTCTACCATTATAATGGTGAGAGTAGTTATTCATAACAAAATAAGAAGGAAAATTCCTAATAATGGCTGCAGAATTATTCTCCTTAACACTAGTTTCTAAAAGCCCAAACACTTCCACTTTATTCATAGCTAGATAACCCCTAACCTCCTGCTACTTTATTCGGTCATTGAGACCTCTGATATTCACGAAGAAGGTATCATTTGCCTAGGTCTGGAGGCTCCTCTTCCTTAGGGACCACCAAATTGGTATCTCCACTGAGACCATCACTATTCAACACAGAATATGGGTTATGATATGAAATTCCATACTATTATCAGAACCTTTGCTTCCCTATTCAGGTTAGTCACCTCAACATACCCAGTTCCGGTTTCACCTAGCACAGTGCATTATAAGCCTGCCCTTTTTTCTTTATAGATGGTGAGTTAGTCTCTAAAACAGTTCATTTCTACCCAATTTTATTTTAACTTAAATGCAACTTATTTACTCACGTTAATTCACATTTAAACACACCAAAACACATTATATATGAAAGGATTCTTTAACACTCTAATTAAACTCTTTTGATTGTTGATCTAATTTACTCTTTAAAATAGATGTTGATCTTATGCATGCATAAGAAATTATAAATAGATGGTAAGAAAAATGATCCTTATAATATATAAAACCGGCTTTTAGAGCACAAGTAAGAACACCTTTCCTACTTATTCTTGAGCTCAAGATAAATGGATGACTCCTTTTGTCCCAAAAGTATGAGAACCTCCTTTCAATTGCTCCAAGACTATCCCAAAATCCTACTTATATTATTGATGTGACCATAATTAGCGTATATTTAGCCCCCGAATTAGCCTTGTTCCCATGCTTTTTAGTGCATATTTGGGTCATTTATTGCACTACTACAAATCCAGGCAACTACAACGCCCCTTTAACAACGATTATTCACGAAAATCACAATAGACGTTGTAGAATGTATGGCGCGAATTTTACTAAAATAAATTACAACGGGTATGGTTATAAAAACCGTTGTTATTAGTTTTAACAACGGGTCACACATGCACAACCGTTGTTAATAATTTGGCGCAAAATTGGCGCAAAGTTAGTGAAAAGTAATCACAACGGTTATTTTTGAAACCCGTTGTTAAAACTTATTTAACAACGGGTGTTTTTTACAACCGTTGTTAAAACATATTTCACAACGGTTGTTGTTTAATAACCGTTATCAATACCTTCCATACTATATAACCACACAAACAAGTCTCTGCAGACCACAAAATACAACCCTTAATACACAAACACAGCAGACAAACAAACACAAAACACACACTCTCTTTCTCTCTTTCTCTCTTTCTCATCGTCGCTTTATCTTCTCGCCGTCACTGTTGATTTCATCGTCTATTACGTTCTGTATTTATCAGGTAAATCTCGCCGTCACTGTTAGTTTCATCGTCATTATTTTCTTTTTCTATTTATTTCTTTTGCATGTATGTGTTTTTATCGACCATTATGTTATTTGTTTAAGTATTGTTCGCATAATTAGTTAGTAAAACAATGAAGAAGCAAGATGAAGAAGTAAGATAAACATAAGTAATATATATATATATATATATATATATATATATATATATATATATTTATAAATACATAAATTAAAAAAAAAATTACATATATAAAAATGCAATTCTTATATTTTCATAGAGGATCTTATTCTGCTCTATCGTATCCGTCCTCTCCTCCTTGGCTATTTGGAGGTTCCATTCAGCAGTTGCTATATCGTCATATAGCCGCAATCGCGCCGCTCCGTCAAGCCATCTTCTTTGGCGTGCTTCAGTGCGGATCGAGCATCCGCAAGGTAGCTTCTGAAACTTTCCTCAATATGGAGGAACCGGCGGATGAAGTTGTTGTTGTTCTCGATCATGGTAAGAGTCTTAAGGATGAAATCATTCATTTTGTTGGAGTTTTTTGAGTTTGTTTTGAAAGATTAAGTAGAGTTTGTTTTAGCAGTTAGGGTTTGGAGATGAATATATTGAGATAATGGAAATGTTAGTTGAGATAATGCAATGTATTTATACTAAGCAATGTGTGGGTTGAGTTGCTTTTTAATTAATATATATGTTAGGAAGTTGTGCCATAATCATCATCATATCTCTCAATAATGCTGCTTCAAATCTTATTACTAACCCTTCTCATTCCATATTATCCGTTCATATGTACAGTGATGTCAGTAATAATGCATGCATCGGAATTCTAACGGGCCGTAATTATGCATGCATCTAGTAATATTTAATTTAATTTTTTTTTTATTTATTAAGAACAAACAACAACGGTTATTTACAAACAACCCGTTGTCTTTAGTTATAACAACGGTTTTGTATATTAAAACCCGTTGTTATAACTTTCCCCCCAAAATTGAGTCACACTTTCCACAACGGGTTTTTATACATAAAACCGTTGTTAATAGTTTTAACAACGGGTTCCTTAAGAAAACCAACCGTTGTTAAAACCTTCTACAACGGACGCTTTAACAACGTCCGCTTTTTTATATAACAACGGTTTTTGACCGTTGTTATAGCCTGTGTCTGTAGTAGTGTTGTCTTTAGTTCTTTGTTTTGCATATTCTTTGAGATTTTGATCCCTTGGTAGGAAAGGAGTGCAAATTTTGCATTTTCATGGCAAAACGAGACAAAATTGATTGAATTCAATGACCAAGCATCAAGGAGAAACAAGATTAGAACGCCTTTGTACATATGATAGTAGATGAGCAATGTTGAGAAAGGATCCTTGCATCCCCGAGAAAATCCCCAAGGATTTTATGAAGAAAAGGGAAGAAAAGGAGAAGAAACCGTGCTGAGCTACAATCTGAGCGCATTGTCCTGAATCTGCCCGTCCTCCTCAAGCACAATCCGTGCGTCTTCCTTCAAAGACGCCCGGACAGTAGCCACAAAATCCGCCCGGATTCCCCTGAAGACGCCCGTTTTCCCCCGCCTGAATCCGCCCGTCCAGACAACAATCCGCCTGGATTCCTTCACAGCACAATTTCGTCTTCTCCAAGCTACAAAGAAAGAAGCCCTTCCTTCGAAAAATACCGGATCCTCCCTGTTCAATCTAAAAAGTGTAATTACTAGTTCAGCCTTTAGTTAACCCTAATGCATCCACCTAATTTCCATTATAAATACCCCATTAGTCTAGTTAGAAGAGGATGTTCTTCTTATCAATATTTAGAGTAGTTAATATCAATCAAATCTCTCTTTAGTATTGTAATCAACAATTAATCAAGTTCTAATACAAGTTTTATTTCCTTAATCTCTCTCTTGTTCATCCTTTATTTTGGGTAATTGAAGATTATTTGGGTTATTATTGGGAGATTGACAACCTCTCAATCAAGCATCAAGTACTTCTTTTATTCTTTGATTTATTATTGAAATCATTAGTAGGTATAATTCTCTTAATCCCTCTTTAATTATTGTTAATTACTTTCATTTATTCATCATGTTTCCTTTTGTTGGTATGATTGACAACCTTGCTAGCATGATCAACATGATAATGAGTGAGTAGTGACCTAGCTAGGGTTAATGGGTAATTAGGGGAAACCAACATGGGGAATGATTCATGCTTAAATTAATATGCTTTCATGGTTTATTTGCTTGCTTGTTTTGATCTCAACTCATGCACATGTTATGTTTGATGAAATGTGAGCCTATGAATCCTTGCATTTTTTACCCATCACCTATCTTTTCAATGAGACTTGTAAGACATAAACCAACTCGAGTCTCATTAGACCATGCATGTTGTTGAGTAGGGAAGACTAAGTCCACTTGTAGGTGTTGTACAATCTAATCGATTCGGCTCCGGGACCCAAACTTTCCTAGGATTGTAAGATATAACCCAACTCAATCCATCACAACAATAATTGCTTGCTTATAATTTGAGAACATGTTTGTCTGATCAATTCCCATGATTCCCCTATGACCCCATGACACCCTAGTGCTTTTTATCAATTGTTTACAACCCTTTTAATTCATCTTACTTATTTACTTTCATTGCTATTTAGTTAGTGACCTTCTACATCAACCCAAATTGTGACACCCCTAAGACATCACTAGTTTCAATAGAAATCTCATCTCAATTCCCGTCCCTTGGGATCCGACCTTTACTTTCCTCTTTACTAATTGTAGAGTTGTTTGTGAAGCTATAAATTGTGTTTTGATTCGGACGTGACCCAACGACAACATCTATTAAATTGTGAACACGAAACGGACCGATCAAAAATGGCGCAGTTGCCGGGGACGGTGTTAACTTGATTTAGATTTTCTTATATTGTTATTAGTTGTGTCTTTCTTTGCCTTGGGGAAGTAAAACTCCTCAAGTTTTGTTCTAATTATTTTCAAGTTGTTCGATATTTTACAAGATGGACCTTATAGATTGTTTTGTAGAGGACCACTTAAGTATACCTTTCTTCAAAGATCCCATGCAAGCATTGGAGGCCTTGGAAGCAAGTGAGGCTAAAAATATGTATTGGGAATTGGAGGTGGATCTTTTTGAGGCCGCTCTAGCTAACAAAGAACTTACTCATGCACAATCCGTATTGGTGCATAACATCCTTGTGGAAGCATGTTAACCCATAGAAGATGAGCAATCCATCCTAGAAGATATTTTACAAGCTCAAGAGCAAGAGGAACCCATCATGGAATTTGAATATGATGAGGTTGATGAGAATGAAGTTGAATATGCTATGAGAATGGAATGACTAATGGAGATGGAGCAAATTCTCAATGAAACTCCAAAGGAGGAAAGTGAGGTACAAATTCCTACTTTAAAACCCTTTCCCCCAAATTTTTAATATGCTTACCTTGACGAATCAAAGACCAAACCCGTGATTGTTAATGATAGACTTGATGAGAACCAATTGGGAAAATTGCTTGATGTGTTGAAACAACATGAAAAGGCTATAGGTTATAGTCTAGATGACCTTAAGGGGATAAGTCCCAACTTTTGCATGCATAGAATTCATCTAGAGGAAGACCATAGACCTACCATTCAACCCCAAAGAATATTGAACCCCCACATGCAAGAAGTTGTCAAAGGAAAAGTTATGAAATTGCTTGATACGGGAATCATATATCCCATATCGGACTCTTTGTGGGTTAGCCCCATCCAAGTCGTACCTAAGAAAGGAGGTACCACGGTAGTGACAAATGAAAAGAATGAACTAATACCCACAAGAATGATCACCGGTTGGCGTATGTGTATTGACTATCGAAAATTAAACTCCGCAACAAGAAAGGGTCATTTTCCCCTACCATTCATTGACCAAATGCTTGAGAGGTTAGCCTTCAACAAATTCTTTTGTTACCTTGACGGGTATTCGGGATTTTTCCAAATTCCTATACACCCGGATGACCAACATAAGACCACCTTCACATGCCCTTATGGTACTTTTGCATACAGGAGGATGCCTTTTGGTTTATGTAATGCCCCCGCCACTTTCCAAAGATGCATGATGAGTGTCTTCTCCGATTACTTAGAGACCATAATGGAAGTTTTTATGGATGATTTTAGTGTTTATGGAAAGAACTTTGACTCATGTTTGCATAATCTTTCTCTTGTGTTGCAAAAATGTGAAGATGTTAGTCTTGTTTTAAATTGGGAAAAGTGTCACTTCATGGTCACTGAAGGAATTGTTTTGGGTCATTTAATTTCGGAAAAGGGCATCGAGGTCGATAAGGCTAAAGTTGAGGTGATAGAGAAACTCCCACCTCCCGTGAATGTTAGAGGGGTGAGAAGTTTTCTCGGTCATGCGGGTTTCTATCGCCGTGTCATAAAGGATTTTTCAAAAATAACGAAACCCCTCACTCAACTTTTGCTTAAAGATGCCCAATTCCAATTGACTGATGAGTGTGTTGAAGCCTTTAATAGAATCAAGGAAGCACTAATCTCGGCACCGATCATCCAACCTCCAAATTGGGAATTACCATTCGAGATTATGTGCGATGCTAGCAACTACGCCGTTGGAGCGGTTCTTGGCCAACGGGTAGGGAGAGCTCTTCACGCCATCTATTATATAAGCAAGACTCTTGACTCCTCCCAAGTGAATTATGTTACCACCGAGAAGGAGCTTCTTGCCATTGTCTATGCTTTGGACAAATTCCGTTTCTACTTGCTTGGATCCAAATTGATTGTATTCTCGGATCACCGTGCTCTCCGACATCTCTTGATAAAGAAGGAGGCAAAACCAAGATTATTGAGATGGATTTTGCTTCTTCAAGAATTTGACTTAGAAATAAGAGACAAGAAAGGAGCCGAGAATGTAGTGGCGGATCATTTGTCAAGGATCCGGTTTCATGATGAAAATGGAGAAAGCCCGATCAATGACTCATTTCCCGACGATATTTTGATGGCCATTCAAACACAACTCGAAAGGCACATCATCCCATGGTTTGCCGATTATGCTAATTATATTGTTGGAAAAGTACTCCCCCCAAATTTGAATCACAACCAAAGGAAGAGATTCCTATTCGAAGTGAAGAGGTACTTTTGGGACGACCCAAACCTCTACAAAGAATGAAGTGATGGGCTCTACCGGAGATGCATCCCTCAATGGGAAGTCCAAGGAATCTTGGAAGGATGTCACTCATCACCATACGGTGGGCACCATGGAGCAAGGAGGACCGTTGCAAAAATTCTTCAATCGGGCTTCTATTGGCCTACAATGTTTCAAGATACAAGAGAATTCATCATTCATTGCGATGCTTGTCAAAGAACGGGGAATATCTCTTGGAGGAACGAAATGCCACAAAGGGCATTCTTGAGGTGGAGATCTTCGATGTTTGGGGAATCGAATACGAAGGTCCCTTTGTGACATCCAATGGGAATAAGTACATCCTTGTGGCCGTAGACTACGTCTCAAAGTGGGTGGAGGCAATTGCCACTCCAAATGATGATGCAAAAACGGTCACCAAGCTCTTCAAGAAAATAATCTTCCCAAGATTTGGAGTTCCTAGACCAATCATAAGTGATGGAGGAACGCATTTCCATGAGAAGAAACTTGCATGTCTTTTGACCAAATATGGTGTTCAACATAGAACCGGCTTGGGATATCATCCTCAAACAAGCGGTCAAGTTGAAATTTCAAATAGAGAGATCAAACAAATCCTTGAGAAAGTTGTGAACAAGACCCGAAAAGATTGGAGCACGAAGCTTGATGATGCTCTTTGGGCTTATAGGACGGCATATAAGACTCCCATAGGAGTCTCCCCTTACAAGCTTGTCTATGGAAAAGCATGTCATTTGCCAATCGAATTGGAGTACAAAGCTTTTTGGGCAATCCGAGCACTTAATCTTGATCTCAAATTGAGTGGTCAAAAGAGGATGATTCAAATTCAAGAGTTGGAGGAATTCCGACTACAATCCTATGAGAATGCAAAGATCTACAAGGAAAGAACAAAATTACTCCATGACAAGAGAATTAGACAAAAGGCCTTGCACAAAGGAGACAAAGTCCTTCTATTCAATTCCCGCTACCGACTTTTTCCGGGAAAGTTGAACTCTAGATGGATGGGTCCTTATGTGATAACCGAAGTTGGAAAATATGGAGATTTTGAACTCAAAGCGGAAGATGGAAGCAAGTTCAAGGTCAATGGTCAAACATTGAAGCCATATTATGAAGGAGCGTTCATTGGAGAGGTCGAGGTCACCTACCTCGGGCCTTCTCATCCTTGAAAGAACCGTCAAAGGGAGAGTTTGGTGGAGTCCTCCCTAAACCACCACTTGTAAATATACTAACTCTCTAACTTGTATTTATTGTTTTATTGCATTTCTTTTAATAATTAGCATGAACTCTTTTTATGAGAGTAAGTGAGGGAGGGTCACTAACGAATTTTTGTGAAGGAAGGAACCAATTTTCAAGTGTGGGAAGCATCTAGGAGAGAAAAGAAAGTCAAAGGACGAATTCACAGCTTGAACACGTGCGTGTTCCCTGGAATCCGGCCGTCTTGCTGGAATCCGGACGTTCTGAGGAGAATCCGTCCGTCCTGCTACGCTGAGAAATTGAAGACTTTGGGACTGAAGGAGAATCCGAGCGTCTCAGAAAAGAAACCGCCCGTCCTGAAGAATCCGGCCGTCTTTGTGGAAAGACGCCCGTCTTTCTACCTGTGCATTTCAAGAAAAATTCCTGGAGAGGAATCCGCCCGTCTTCAGAAGAATATGCCCATCCCGATAGAAAAGAATCCGAGCGTCTCATGCTCGGGACGCCCGTCTTGTGGCGTTATATTTTTGGAAATTTAGCTGTGAAAGAATCCGGGCGTCTTACCCAGAATCCGCCCGTCCCGAGGAGCCTGAATCCGAGCGTTTTCTGCTCGAATCCGCCCGTCTTCTCACGGTGATTTGACCTGTCTTTTCTTAATTAAAATTACACCCCACCACACATTTAGTGACACATCACTCCTCCTTCCACTTGCATTATAAAACCCACCTCCTTATGACTCCCAAGCACATCCAAATCACTCTTAAACCCACAAAAATCAAAAAGCCCCAATTTTCTAGGGTTTCCAAAGGCAACACTCAATCAAATAGGAGCATCTTTATTCCTTCACAAATCAAAGAATCCAGCTCTACAATCAAGGAATGGCACCAAGGAGATCCTCTTTTAGGGATAGGAGGAGACCAAGGATGAGGGGACGTTCTTCTACCTCCCATGTCAACACATTAAGAAGGGAGCATGAAGAGATTGTAGATCTTACAAGGCTTGATGACTTCTCAAATGTGGAATTTGTCAATGATGTGCAAAGATTAGTCTTCCACCGGCTTCTAAGTAAGAATATTCTCCTCACTAAGTTTTTATGTCATGCTACCTTGAGGAAACTTGGTATTTATCACCAAGTGGAAGCTCTTTTTAAAGTATTTGGTCTCTCAACCCTTTTTCGCATGTATGAACAAACTTATCGATCTCTTGTGCTTGAATTTTTGAGCTTTTTGAAGATTACAACCTTGAACAAAACAATTTGCATAGAGTTTAGGTTGGAGAATGTTTCTAGGATGATGACCCTTGTAGAATTCGCAAATGTACTTGGTCTCGATGTTTCGCCTACCCGAACATCGAAACCAAAGAAGTATAGTGTTGAACCTTTGTGGAGGGCCATGACCGGCCGGGATTTCATACACACCAAGGAATGCCTCGCTTTTCATATCCAAAATCCGATCATAAGGCTTACTTATCGATTTCTTTCGGGCACTCTACTTGCCCGCCGAGATCCGGCCATAGTGAACCAATTAGACCTTGTGTTTATGGAATCCTACCTCAATATTCAAGGAAGAAATGTGTACCACTTCAATGCACCTCTAGTATTACTAGAGAAATGGGCAAAGTTTAGGAATGGTGACGATGATGGAATGAAACACATTGTGAATGGAGGACTCATTACTAGGCTTGCAAAGCATTTCAACCCGAGGTTCAATGAGAATAATGAGTATGTTCCTCTTTTGGGAAACACGAGGATAAATGAAGATCTTCTTCTCATTAATCACCATTGGATAACCCTTGAGGGGGTCGATAAGCGGAACAAGTGGTTAACAAAAGGAAGCGATCCGATATATCTACCAATGAATGACCTACCACGTATCTCCCCGAGAATAGGACATTTGTCTCCAATCCCATCCTACCTCATTCCTCCAAAGCCAACCCAACCAAGATAAGCACCACCTCAAAATCCACCACCACAACAACAAGAGCAACAATCTCAAGATGAGAAGATCAAAGTGCCTCCCTACCCATTTCCTTATCAACCGTACAACCATCTAAATCTCTTCATCCTTCCACGTGACGACTTTGTCACGAGAATCTTACAAGATTTGCACTTCCGCCAATACGAAACCAACGTGGACATTTACTATGCACTCTATCCTCAATACCACGATATGGTTCAAAAGGGAAAGATTAGTGAGGAAGGAGCGTTTCCCTCATGGGCCCAAATGGACCTACTCTTCCCCAATTCGGAGAGAGCAAATGAAGGAACAAACGGGAGATAAGAGGAGGGAAGCAACAATTCTTGTGGAGGAGACACGGTGGAACTTGAAAGTGAAGAGGGCGAGTTCATGGACCCAAGTTTGAGTGATGCATCAAAGGAGATATGGGATAGGGATCTAGAAGGAGATGATGCCAACCTCTAGAGGATTACTTCATAGCTAGGTGGAGCGGGAGAGAGGCACCCACCTAAGTTTAAGTGAAGTTCCCTCATCTCCTCTCTTTAATTTTAAAGTTTCATGAAAAGAAGTTTTGTGTCTTGTTAACTTGTATTTTATTAATCTTTATCATTGTTGGAGTAGTCCTAGCACCATAGAGGACTCACACCTCGGTACTTTTGAGGTGTTCTTATTTTATTGTTCCCACCTTTCAAAATCCAAATTGACAAATTAGTTTCATGCATTGCATAGTGTGTGCATGAACTACACCCATCCTTGGACATTAGCAATAATGTCTAGTTCGGTTTGGGGAAGTTAATGCATACACAACGGGAGGTAATCTAAATTGTCCTCTCCGTCATAAACAAAAATCATGCATCATGTAGTATAGATTAGTGTAGATTGCATTTAGTGTAGGAATCATGCATCATGTTTGCATAATTTCCCATCATTTTGGCCATTGAGGACAATGCCCATATTAGTGTGGAGATGGGGAATTCTAACTTAACTTTTATTCAAAAATCCAAAAAAATTGAAAAATTTCGGAAAAAACCATAAAAATTTGAAAATTGAAAAACCCAAAAACATGTTTATTCCTTTTGTAGTGTAATATATATTGTATATATTGCATATATTATGTCTGTTCTATCCTTGTTCACATTGATTGACTACGCCACATCCGAGACATGAGGATCATGAAGACCGCATGGTATGATCTTTCCAATCTCCTTTTTCCTTTTTATGTTAATGACTATGTGGCTTTATTTTGATTGATGCGGTATAACAATGTGAACTTAGGACTTGCATTTAGTTTATATGTCATATTAGTTGATAGAATCACTTGCATTAGGATGTATATATTAGTTGCATCATGGCATGTAGTTGCATTTAGATAAAACATTTTGAAAAGTGCCTAATTGAAAACTTTGACAAGAGCAGCTAAGCCATTACAAATACTTTTTCAACTTAAGACTTTGCCTACTAGAATGGTTGTAAAACACCCTAGATAGTGTCATACTAGTGTCTTTTGACCCATGAACCAAAGCCTAGTCAAGGGTTTGCATGTGAGTCACCTATCCAATCCCGTGATGCGATGTGGACTTGGTTAACTTGTCTAGGTGACCTTGATTGACCTTGTGGTAAGGCAACCCAAAAATATTTTCTATCAATAAGCTTGAAGTGCTCATTTGAAAGAATTTTGTCATGTGGAAGTAATTTATTGCTAAGGAAACCTCAAATGTTATGAAATGTTGAGAAATTTAGTTGTTTTGATGGAGGCGTACCACTTCGATATGCTTTGGAGCGGGATCCATTGAATTGGGCCCCCACATGGTTATGAATTCAACCGCCTATAGACAGAGTGACTATCACTCCGAAAAGCTATTGTCTAGAGGTTAACCGGTTGCCTAATAAGCGATTGGCGAAAGCAAACGACACTAGCCCGGAAGGGACAAACCCCATCTTAAATTTTTGAAATGTGAAAGTGAAATGAGGACAATTTTGAATACTAGTCATATCCACCCTTGTTTATAAAGATTTGAGCATTTCATTCCCAAAAAGCCTTTTGTCAAACCACTTTGTCGAGCTTGGGACGATCCATGACCTTTACTTTTGTAGAGAATTCGAGACTTGTCATGTCATATGCTACTAGCATCATAGGGATCATCATTCCACCACCATCCGATCGCTCTTGACGAAAGCATTTGGAAATTGAGGACGAAAGTAGTCTAGTTTAACACCATTTGGAGGTGATTTAGTGCCATCCTCTTAGCCATAGTAATTTGTTGAACTAGTATTTGTGAAGGATTACATGCTCTTAAATTTGTTCTCTCTTAGTGCCTCCGCCATTTGATGAGGAAGTGGCTATTCCTTTTGTAGATGCATCAATTATTTGATTTTGTGTGCTTAATGTTTGGATGTGTCGCCAATTTGGCAAGACCCACCTTGCCTTGCAAGAAGGCATCCAACCTCATGGTTGTCTTGTTGTGAGTTGAAGGGGCGGAGTGAGACCCGCTAATTGTCTCATATCGGCTATGTTATTAGGTTAGTTTAAATAATGGTCCTAGTCTTTGTCACCTCTTTACTCGGGACGAGCAAAGGTTCGGTTTGGGGATATTTGATGTGACCATAATTAGCGCATATTTAGCCCCCGAATTAGCCTTGTTCCCATGCTTTTTAGTGCATATTTGGGTCATTTATTGTCTTTAGTTCTTTGTTTTGCATATTCTTTGAGATTTTGATCCCTTGATAGGAAAGGAGTGCAAATCTTGCATTTTCATGGCAAAACGAGACAAAATTGATTGAATTCAATGACCAAGCATCAAGGAGAAACAAGATTAGAAGGCCTTTGTACATATGATAGTAGATGAGCAATGTTGAGAAAGGATCCTTCCATTCCCGAGGAAATCCCCAAGGATTTTATGAAGAAAAGGGAAGAAAAGAAGAAGAAACCGTGCTGAGCTACAATCCAAGCGGATTGTCCTGAATCCGCCCGTCCTCCTCAAGCACAATCCGTGCGTCTTCCTTCAAAGACGCCCGGACAGCAGCCACAGAATCCGCCTGGATTCTCCTGAAGACGCCCGTTTTCCCCCGCCTGAATCCGCCCGTCCCGACAACAATCCGCCCGGATTCCTTCACAGCACAATTTCGTCTTGTCCAAGCTACAAAGAAAGAAGCCCGCCCTTCGAAAAATACCGGCTCCTCCCTACTCAATCTAAAAAGTGTAATTACTAGTTTAGCCTTTAGTTAACCCTAATGCATCCACCTAATTTCCACTATAAATACCCCATTAGTCTAATTAGAAGAGGATGTTCTTCTTATCAATATTTAGAGTAGTTAATATCAATCAAATGTCTCTTTAGTATTGTAATCAACAATTAATCAAGTTCTAATACAAGTTTTATTTCCTTAATCTCTCTCTTGTTCATCCTTTATTTTGGGTAATTGAAGATTATTTGGGTTATTATTGGGAGATTGACAACCTCTCAATCAAGCATAAAGTACTTCTTTTATTCTTTGCTTTATTATTGGAATCATTAGTAGGTATAATTCTCTTAATCCCTCTTTAATTATTGTTAATTACTTTCATTTATTGATCATGTTTCCTTTTGTTGGTATGATTGACAACCTTGCTAGCATGATCAACATGATAATGAGTGAGTAGTGACCTAGCTAGGGTTAATGGGTAATTAGGAGAAACCAACATGGGTAATGATTCATGCTTAAATAATATGCTTTCATGGTTTATTTGCTTGCTTGTTTTGATCTCAACTCATGCACATGTTATGTTTGATGAAATGTGAGCCTATGAATCCTTGCATTTTTACCCATCACCTATCTTTTCAATGAGACTTGTAAGACATAAACCAACTCGAGTCTCATTAGACCATGCATGTTGTTGAGTAGGCAAGACTAAGTCGACTTGTAGGTGTTGTACAATCTAATCGATTCGGCTCCGGGACCCAAACTTTCCTAGGATTGTAAGATATAACCCAACTCAATCCATCACAACAATAATTGCTTGCTTATAATTTGAGAACATGTTTGTATGATCAATTCCCATGATTCCCCTATGACCCCATGACACCCTAGTGCTTTTTATCAATTGTTTACAACCCTTTTAATTCATCTTGCTTATTTACTTTCATTGCTATTTAGTTAGTGACCTTCTACATCAACCCAAATTGTGACACCCCTAAGACATCACTAGTTTCAATAGAAATCTCATCTCAATTCCCGTCCCTTGGGATCCGACCTTTACTTGCTTCTTTACTAATTGTAGAGTTGTTTGTGAAGCTATAAATTGTGTTTTGATTCGGACGTGACCCAACGATAACATCTATTAAATTGTGAACACGAAATGGACCGATCAATTATTAACTAGATAAAATAAGTAGTTTAACTTAAATTTAATTCTAATATTATTTTTATTACAACTCTAGTAATGTAATTCGTATATTAGATTTTATAGAACAAATTCTAGCATAAAACTGTTTTATGTGTGAGAGGTTTTTGTGGGAGATAAGCATCAAAAGATTAGATGAAAAATGAGAACATCACATGTTCTTAATGGGAAGGGGGGCACCGGTTTTGAAGCATGGGGTAGTCCAATTTTTCTTCCCAATTTTGCTTTTGTTCTTCAAAAGAAAAGCTAGGTGTATAAGGGCTAGTAGTAGTTGTCTTCATGATGTTCTAATTATCATACAATAATCACCCACTAACCCCTTACATCAACCGGTTTTTGCCACTTAAAATGGACCTCCATTTTATCTTTGTAATTTGTCATTTGTTTTTTTGGTCTAAACCATCCGGTAATTTGTCATTTGTAATATATGTGACATGTGACATGCAATATGTCATTAGGCTTAATAGTGAATATTTAACTAATAAAATATCATTATGTATTAAATAAATTACAAATAATAAATTACAAGTAATTCACAATTATATGTATATAAAATGGGTCACATTAAGTCTAGTTAATATAATCTACAACATTTTGTAATTATAGCTAACTAATTTCTCTTATCTCAAATGTTTCATAAACATTAATCAATTTTAGTAATATAACATATTAATCACTAAATTGAATCTTATTTAATCAAATTACAATAAGATATAATATTCTCTCTTATAAATATCAATTTGTTCAATTTAAGGATTTAATCAATCTGTATCGTCATACAATCAATTAACTTTATAATTGAGGGAATCGTCCTTTAAGAGTGACCTTAAGGGATCAACTGATCACCACCGTGTAAACGACAGTAATGTCAAACTCTAGTCAGCCAATCATTACCGATTTATGTTGACCAGTTGACTTATAAAATGAATTATCCCTTTACGTATTCTTATTATGAGTTTCAATAATGTGATGGCACTATTGTCAAGGACACATACTCCAACAATCTCCCACTTATCCGAGACAAGTGTGCGTCACCAATTCTCTTGTCCTATTACTATCTCCCACTCAATGCAAGGTGTCTTGCAGGTCGTCCTTGCAAGTGATCATATCAAGAGTGGTTTCCTCGATCTGGAGAGTAACTGTCTGCCCGAAATTATCTACCGTAAATACCTTCTGAGCGTGGCCACGCATTTTCAGTTCACTACTCCTCGAGTGGCCCTAAGATTTTTAAATAACCCTGACAAGAGGGTGGACAATTCCTATTGCACTATTCCCTTTATTTAGCCACAGCTAATCATAACCCAAAAGATGCCCATTTGACCTCATTTACGAAAGTCGTAGAGCATAATTTAAAGTCACTCAGAAATTGTGCCAACTGGGGCAAACAGTCTCAAGTCTAATAATTGACTCAAAAGAATACTATAGTAGCTCTTGCCACGACAAAGCTATATGAATTACCAGAACTCTATAAGCGGTCACTGCCCGACAGAGTGTCCCTTACAGTCTGCCTATGTGATCGACTAGTCATCTCTTATGACCCTATGGCACTTGAACTTGCCATCAATCGCATCACACTCTAGTCACTTGGAGACGTCACCTCATATAAGTGACTAGGGGCCAATACTATGTTAATCCAGTTCACTTAAATTGGGTTCAATATTGTCTCGACAACCTATTTTGAAAACAAAGTGTTATAAGAGAAGAGTTTAGAATAAAACTCAAACGATGAATGTATTATCACGTATGTAAAATTGATACAATATCAATTACTACATGATCTATAATCCATACTTAATATTGTATACAACTATACATCTCAACTCAATTGAAATGGCAGGACTTATCATGCTAAGCCTACGAGAATGCTTTGGTTAGTAAGTCTTTGCAACACATTGCACTTTCCCTAACCTTATTATATACTTTCTCCCTTGTTATGTATAATCTTTATTATAAAACTTTTGAGTACGTGTCTAAATCCAATCTATACATAGGCTTCCGAGCCTTGAATGTCTCCCACTGATCTCACAGTGAGTAGGGATATGACCTTCGGTTATTGGAACGAACTACCATAGTTCCTCTAATTCACAAAACCGAATCCTAATATCATCCCCTCCTTCTTCCATATCTCATTATTGCAAGTATACTCAATTTCTGTAGTATATATCTCATTGTTCAACTGCCTAGGATGTTTCTAGCAGATATCTTCCTTAAATAATATAGCCAAGATGGTTCTCCAACCATCCTTATGTTAGATTCATTAATCTCATAAGTTTACATATTCATATATGAAATTATTTATTTAGTCATAAAATAAATGCTAGATCTTATGCACGCAAACTAAAACAAGATAAGAGAAGAAATCATCAATCTTACTATGGGATTTCGGATATTAGGGCACCAACAAATTCACCTATTTGTTAGTTCTTGAGCTTCCTTATAATGGATGAACAAAGGTCCAAATTAGAACCTCTCCCAAAAGTATATACCCAGGGAAATCCCTTAATAACTTATATAATTATGAACTAGTAATAATATAAGTCTTACACAAAAACAATTTGTATTTTCCCTTGAATATTTCGGTCAAGAGAGGAGGTTTTGTGAGATTTTTATTTCTCTAAAAATGTTTCATAAGATGTAGAGAGAATATTTTCTTACACTAGAAAATATAATGCAAAGTTGTGAATGAAAATTAGAGGAAAAGCCCTCTATATTTCTCTTTAGAAAACCGGTGGGGAGGGAGAGCTAGTGCCCAATGCATGAGCTTGTGTTCTTCTCAAGATAAACTAGGTTTGCATGGCTACTAGTTAGTTTTAATCATTGTGTTTTCTACTTAAAAATAAAAACACAATATAAACCTCATATTCCCTCCAATTTTCGGCACATATGACATAAAATGGAAGGTCCATTTTATTTTGTCATTTGTCAATTGTAACATATGTGACATGTTACTTGACATATGAAATTGTAATATATTTTTAACATATTAAAAATCAACATACTCATAAAATATGTCATATACAAAATCGACTAGTAATTCGTAATTACTTGTACCAAAACGGTTTATCAAATTATAAATTACAACGTCTTGTATTTATAATAAATTATCATTCAATTTCAATTTCAATTGTTTCGTAAACAATAAATTTATCTAAGTAATAAAACAATTTGATTACTTAGACCGTATCTAATTTAATCGAATTATAATAAGACACGTTAATCTTACTCACAAATCACCCGTCAATTTTAAGCAATTTAATTAACTCGTATCGGCATACGATTAATTAAATAATCAATTAAGAGTATTTCCCTATAGGTATGACCTAAGGGGATCAACTGATCACCACCGTCGCACGACAGTAATGTCAAACTCTAGTCAGCCAATCATTACCGATATGTGTGTACCAGTTGACTGTAAAATTTTACATCCCACATGTATTCTTAAAATGAGATTTAAACATGTGATCATCATGATCGACAGTTGTGATCGCATTATTGTCGGAGGACACATATTCCAACAATCTCCCACTTGTCCTCGACAAGTGTGCGTCACCAATTCTCTTGTCCTATTACTATCTCTCATTCAATGCAAGGTGTCTTTCAGGTCGTACTTGCAAGTGATCATATCGAGAGTGGTTTCCTCGATCTGGAAAATAACTGATTGACCGGAATTATCTACCATAGATACCTTCCGAGCGTGGCCACGTATTTCCAATTTATTACTTCTCGAGTGGCCCTGAGATATTGTTATAACCCTAACAAGGGGTGGACAATTCCTATCACACTTATTCCCTTGACTAGCCACAACCATCATAACCAAAAATTTGCCCATTTGACCCCATTTACGAATGTCGTAGTAACATAAATCAAAGTTAAATTGAAATTGTGCCACTTTAGGCGATCAGTCTTTAGTCAAAAGAATCGAGTCATTAGAATACTATAGTAGCTCTCGCCACGACCAGGCTATATAAATTTGCCAGAACTTTATAAGCGGTCATATGGCCCGACAAAGTGTTCCCAACAATCTGCCTATGTGATCGACTAGTCATCTCATATGACTCTATGGCACTTGAACTTGTCATCAATCGCATCACACTCTAGTCACTTCGAGACGTCACCTCATGTAAGTGACTATGCGCGAATACAACGCTAATCCATGTTCAGTTTAATGGGGTTCAATTGTCTCTACAACCCGTTTGGATGTAACAAAGTACAAGGTGAGTTAATAATAACTCAAACGACAAATGTGGACATCACATTCGGGTAGTCAAAACCATATTACAACTTGTGATGTATATTGTAAGTGTGTAAACACTAGTTACTCGCAACATGTGTTTAACATACCATGTGTCCATGTGTTCAAACTCTTGAATTGCATTTTCCTTTGTTTTCATGTTTCTCTTAGATAGCATGAATCTCACCAAGTACATATCTAGTTTCCCAAACTAGTTTTAGGTTCTTTACTTTGAAAGAACTTTCTTGTTGTTTATCACATAACAAATGAATTATGGTGGACGACATAACTCACACTAGTCAAGTGTTCTTCCAACTCATAATGTACCAGGTATATGTTTTGTAGAATCTTGCAACAATTGTCAAGATGATTAGCCTAGCGCTTCTCATAAGTCCTGGCGAATTTGAAAATACTAGTTTTGAGTAACGTCTTACTATAACCAAGTATCTTCTGAAACTTCTTATTTCTCCTTTTAGCTTAAACAGCTTAGGATTTTCATAAATCCTTACTCGTTTTCGAACTTCAATATGTGCAACTTCTTGTCACATAATAGAGTGTTCTGTCAAAAACTAGAATAGCTCATTAGTTCTTCTCGAGAATTCATGACGATTCTTCTATTGCTTACCAATGACTCATCATGCTCTTAAGCATATGATTCCTTATAGGACATGTGCATGATTATTCTAATGGCGGAAACATTAGTAATCTTAAATCATGTGATCAACCATTCTTAGGTTCAATGAATGACCATGACTGCTTATGGTAATTCCATTTTCATCGATATGAATAACCTACGTTTCTCGTTGATTTGATGTGAATGTCTCAATGCCTATCCAACATCCCATGATGTGATTGGATTCATCTTAGTCCATTTTCATCCATAATTGAAAACTCAAATACTTCTGTGTGAAAGATAGTACTAGCTCGTCATTCTCAATGAGTAATGACTTATAAATTTAACAAGATGATAGCTCCCACTAAATTTCATGTCTTCACATGATAATTTCAAACTCCCACTTAATTCCACATGTTTCGTATTTGACTACTCAATCGAAACATTTCAAGAATTGAAATACATTTTACTTTGCCAAGTTATTAAGATAAAACCATATATGTTCCCAACATATCCTTTCAAAATACTTATTTTGAAAAAGATTTCAATCTTAAACTTATGGAAATAGACTTTAATCTCTAACTCATTCATTTTTATAATGATGCGTAGCAATGTCATTATTTAAATGTGAAATCCCATTTAATACACGTCCTTCTCAAAATACCCTTTTCGGAAGGAGGTATAACCATTTCATTTTCATAATGAGGTTAAGTAATGACACTAGCGTGGTTAACAATTAACTTAGCTCTTGTAGACATCGGCATATCTTTCTTTGCAACTTTTAGTCATAAATCTCATTTATATTCAAGGATGCAACTTTGTTTCATTTAGGCTCTTAAGTAAATATCAATATTGAAATTCTTATTTATATGTAGGTCATAGACTTGCCAAATCTCTTGTTGACACTTTTCTTTAGTCATTTTCTTTCAAAACTTTCTTTTGGTCTCCTCTTGTAGTTATCTTAAGAACATATTCTTTTGATTACTTCACTCGGTCTCTTTTAGATCTCATCTATTCGAGACCATAGATCTCATCTATTCATGTATACTATCTAGGTATACAAATCATTCTTCCTTTCGTAGATCTCATTTACTCAAGCATACAAATTATTCTTTGTATTCTTTATGTCTTATACAAATCATTCTTCCTTTCGTAGATCTCATTTACTCAAGCATACAAATTATTCTTTGTATTCTTTGTGTCTTCATTTTTCCCCCACTATATCTTTAGAATAAATACACTAGATATTCAAAGATAGCTTATGAGACACAAATAATGATTTTCAAGTAGAAAGAGGATTATCTCATAGATTGACTAATAGATTTTAGATTTGATGAGTTTACTTGGTAATTGACATTCCTTTAGGAGAGTTCATCAACTCAACATCACTTTATAATTGGTCATACACAAGCCTCAAGCTTGTGGACATATAATGAATCCCATCATTATAATTGTCTATTGGATCACTTTAAGTAGATGATCATATGTTTCTATGTGAAAGCATATAAAGACGAATTTTTAGAACAAGCAAATACGATAAAAGGGGTGACTTGGGTTGCAAGCCAAGCAAAGATAATCAAAAATACAACCATTGTTTAAAAGGATCACACATTTCCATGTCGAACACGGAAATCAAAATAGTTTTAAAATTCATAACATTAAAATAAAGACAATAATAAAAGCCAAGCTTCATTGGTAGCTACTCCTAGCTCCTTCATGATTTCTCAAGCTTGCTTCTCTTTTCCCTTGTCTTTGCTTGGAGGAGGCTCTAGTTACAATAAAAAGGTCTATTTACTCGATCGAGTGGTTTATATCGAAGGGTTTGTCGCTGAGTTACTCGATCGAGTGGTTTATTTCCACTCGATCAAGTGGTTTTGCCTGTATAAGAGTTTTTCCGCCTAATTTCGCATGGGCTTTTGTAATTAAGCTATGGATTAGGTTTAAGGGAGAGATTTTCATATGCTACAAAAGAGAGTAGACTGCGTAACTCTTATTTTATCTATTATTCAATTAGACTTTGATCGACTTCTACTGCTTCTTCATTCTTACTCTTGTTCTACTCCTTTCTAATCGGATTCAGATTTTGTATTCGGTATTATTATTCCCTTTTAATTCTTGATCTAATTCTTAATTCATTTCATTGCTTCTATTTCCTTTATTTCGCTATTGTTAATTGTTTTCATTTCATTTTATTATTACCATGTTTAATTCATGTCGTCTATATGTTATTGTTGCTAATTCAATGGTGATGCATAGCTAATTTCCCTTGCTAAGACTAGGGGATCCATGATTATGAAGGGATATTAATTGCCATTTTATATTTTGTGCTCGTGTGGTCTCTGTTGTTAATCGCTGCAGTTAACTGTTTCTGTCTAATTGAGTCGACGCAATTAGTCATTTTATCGTAGTAAACCTTGACCTAGACCGGAAGGTTGGAAAGGGTGAGACTCGTAGCGAACATTAGGGCACTGTAGTGAGGGTGGAAGCTAAACTATTTGTGCTTTAGGACGAATTGAGACCGGAAGGAGATATTCACTGCTCCTCTGACCATACTTGCACTTACCAGAGACTTAGATTACTTAACTGAATGATCATGGTAAACCGTCTGTCTTAGCTGCTTTCTCTATTTTTGCTTAATTTTTATTCCCTTGCTTTTCCTCTATTTCTTAGGCTTTTAGTTTAAAACAAACAAACACAACCCCCCAATTTGGTTACCGTGACGAACTTAGACAAAGCTGACATTTTCCCATCTCCCTGTGGAGATCGGCCCGACGTCCCTAGCTATATTAGTTAGAGCCAGTTGGTATTTTTGATAGGTATACGACTGCCCTGTCAACTAGGCCTTAATCCATGGGTCAAAGGATACTAGCATGACACATCCTAGGGTGTTTTACAAGCATTCTAACAAGCAAAGTCTTAAGAAGAAAAAATATCTACAAGGGCCTTATATACACTTGTCAAGCTTCCCAGATAGACGGTTTCACAAGATTTTTCTAACACGCAACTACATGCCATGATGCAACTAACATATATACATCCTAATGCATATGCTTCTACCAACTAGTATGTCAAATAATCTAAATGCAATCCTAAATTCACATTGTTTTTACCGCATCAATCAAAATAAAGCCACATAGTCATTAACATAAAGAGGAAAAAGGAGGTTGGAAAGATTATACCATGCGGTCTTCTATATCCTCATGTCTCGGATGTGGCATAGTCGATCAATGTGAAAAAGGATGAACAAACACAATATATACAATTCTACACTAAAAAGAAATGAACATGTTTTTGATTTTTTCAATTTTTCAAATTCTTATGGTTTTTTTTTATTTTATGAAATAAAAGAGCTATTTTTGTATTTTTCAAAACATTTCAATTTTTATCATTTTTGGAATATAAATTCACATCCCTCACTTTATTTTGGACATTGTCCTCAATGTACATGTAGGAATAGGAATAAAAAAGTAAATACATTTTTATGGATTTTTGATATTTTTTTAAATAAAGTACAAATGCAATAATATGATATGAATGAATGCATGCTCTAACTAAATGCAATTCTATATGACATATATAACAAATGAATGTAATTTAAACTATATTATATGATGCATGATTTCTATTAAGCTATAGTCACCTATGATCAAACCTCCCCAAACCGATTTAAACACTATTTCTAGTGTAGAAAAGAATAGGATTGGTCATTAGTGACTATGCATGAATTCTAGTCTATATGCAACTATCTACATGAATCATGTGAGATATATTACAATGCGGACTATACTATATGAACTAACTAATGTGAATGCAATATGAAATATAATACAAATGCAAGTGAGGACTAAACCAAATGCAATGCACTATACAAAAAGGGAGAGAGAGAGAGAGAAGAGTATCATACAAATGGAGGTGGTGAGGTAGGCATCTCTCACTCGTCATCACCATCCTGGTGGTAGCCATACCTGCTAGAACTTCCTCCTTGGTCATACCCCCCTCCTTGACCAAAGTATCCTCCACCTTGACCATCAAAGTTCCCGGCTTGTTTCCCTTGATTAGGGAACAAAAGGTGTGGTTGAGCCCAAGATGATCGAGGGCCATTAGGGTCGATATACCCTTGTTGTGCCATTTGGTAGTATTGAGGATAGAGGGCCACGTAGTTAACGACCCGCCCATCGTGTACTCCAAGATCAACCATCTTCATAAGATCCATCAAATCATTCATATCCGGAGCATTGGGGACTTGTGGTGCGAATGGCCTATGAGTAGTAGGGTATGGTGGGATAGGCACATAGGACAGCGGGGCAATGGGCCTTGCCGGTATCCCGCGAGGTTGTGGAGGATGGCGGGGTACTTCTTCTCTTTGAGGGGGGTTGGGGTGGATTTGGATGTCGAGAAGGTAGCTCGGCCTAGGTGAATACGGGCTCAACCTTGGGTCGGTACCGGGTATATTCCACCTGAAAGAATAATAGAGGAACACCCTTTTGTGAACCATTCTACACTCCCATTTTGAGTGTAGGCACACCACCGGTGGTGGTTGAAGACGGCGTCCTCATCAATCAAAGTACTACCCTCAAGAGGTGCATAAGTCCCATGGGTGTTGAACCCGGGACAAAGGTAGTTAGCCAAGATAGTAATTAGACCTCCCATCACGAAGGTATTAAGTTGGGAGTTCCCTTGAGAGAAATCGTAGAATCTCGTAAGCATCTCAAGGGGGGTATTGAAGTTGTATCGCCTTGTTCCCCGAACATTTAGATAGGACTCAAGGAATGTCAAGTCGAGGGGAGTGCACCTATCTTGCTCATATCTCCCATTAATGATGCCGGCTACGAAACGTTCGGTGATCCGAATCACGGGGTGTTGAATAGCAAAGGTGTAGCATTGTTTTTGGTGAATGAAATCCCTCCCAGAAATAGCCTTCCAAACTAGGTCCACATCAAAGTCGGAGGGTTTGTTGATGTTGCTTGTTGGTACAATAAGACCAAAAATTTGAGCAAATTGGTCAAGTGATAGGCTATGATCGAGGTTGCACAACCGGAACTCCATACCAACATTGTTTCGTGTGTTCGAAACAATACGGAGCCTACTCAAAAATTCCAAGGTAAGGCTAAGGTATGTCTCTTCATGGGCATGGAATAATTTCCGAATCCCTAAACCGTCAAAGAACATTTCGGTTTGGTACCTTATACCTAGGATTTCTAACACCCTAGTGTCAATAAATTGAGTCGGTTTGTAATGCTTACCTAGTAACTTGACGAACTTAGCGTGGTGGTCATCGGATGTGAAGAGTGCCTCCGGAAAGTACTCAAGTTGCTCCACCCCTCCTCTTATCACGGGATAGAAGTTTATTGGCGGCATCCTTTCTTGAGGGGATGGAGAAGATGAGCCCTTGCGTTTCTTGGTGCCGGCTTCAACGACCTTCTTGGCTATTCCCTATAGATTCATCATTTTTGATTTGGGAAAGTTAGGGTTTGGTTGGCTTTTGTTGTGAAGGGAGTGTTTGGAGATGAAGATGAGTGGATTAGGTGATATTTTCATTTTATATTCACTTTTACCCCTCATTTTAGCTCGGTTTCTATTGATTATTATACTTTAATTAGTGTATTTTTGAGCTAATCTCGTGTTCTAGGTGTATGGTTGTGTTTGTTATATTTTTTTAGGAATCTAAGCATTTGGAGGCTTTTTCCTATCATTTTATACACCAAGTTCACTAAGCTAAACAAGGCCAGATATTTGACTAAGTGTGTGAAGATTGCTTGAGTTTTGCATGGAGAAATTTATGGATCAATATGTGTAATGCAAATGATGCCAACAATCAAGTCAAGGCCCAATGATCAAAGTCCAAGTCAAGATGGAAAGCTTAGGATTCCAACATGCATGGGATACTTTTTGGAGGCTCTAAAGATGATAGATGAGGTATTTATCCGGGTGATTAAGGTGCATTAAAGAATAAACTTTGGATTCCTCAAGCAATTAAGAGAGGAATTAAGAGAAATCACCCGGAGACACACGACCCCGATCGGGGTGGGGTGGCCCCGATCGGGGTTGCATGTCCCTAGGTGATTTACGTTTCACCCTCCTCTCCTATAAATAGGAGAGGTATTCCTAGGTTTTGGTATCTCTTTTTTACGTCCAAGTTTACTACAATAAGCCTCAAGCATTATAAGTTTTCTCTCATTAGTTTTCATTTTAATTTATAAGTTGTTAAGCATTCCTTAGTTAATCTTTCAACATTTTGTACTTCAAGATATTCTCAAGCATTTGATATTCAAGCTTTTGGTTATTTGTTATTTGTTCTTCCATACAAGTCCTCCCTTATAAGGTATTTGTTATTGCAAGTTTGTAATTTACATCATCATTTTAGTTACGACATAGTTATTTTAATTAAGCATTTCATTCTACATTAGCTTTAATTCCTTAACATGTTATATCATCTAATTTACATAAATCAAATAATCATGTTTAACATTTCTCATAATTTAGTTTATATTTTACATCTTAGTATGAGTAACTAAATTTCCTAATCTAAAGGCTAGGGGAGCCATGCAAAATCAAACATATAATATGATTAAATAAAGTTCATAATAATATTGATCAATTGCTTCCATCACACGTTTGCTTTGTTACGCTTAATCTTTGATTATCGGTCGTAGTCGTAGATTAAAATTTGTTTATTCGTTCTAAAGTCGAGAGGCACGGAATTGAATTAGACTAAGCATGTGTGTTAGGACGACCTAGTCATGGACGAGAGTTTTTCTAGGACCCGGTCTATGGTTGATACTAATACCGTAAGGTGGGTATCTTTAAGCCTAATTAATTGACAAGATTATTAGTATCAAGTTTATCATGTTCATATGTTTACCTTTGCATGAGTGACCCGAACCCTTTAGACTATCTTTTATCATATTATTTACATTGCAATTTTCATTAATCATCAAACCAAACAAACCAAACCCAAATCGTAATCGACCTTGATAAAAATCTACCCATAGCAATTCACGACGTAATTCTCGTTTCCTTGTGTTCGACCCCTATTACTACATTAATTTGTGTCTAGGGAAATTATCTTTGCATAGGTACACAATAATTGCAATTTTCATTAATCATCAAACCAAACAAACCAAACCCAAATCGTAATCGACCTTGATAAAAATCTACCCATAGCAGTTCAAGACGTAATTCCCGTTTCCTTTTGTTCGACCCCTATTACTACATTAATTTGTTTCTAGGGAAATTATCTTTGCATAGGTATGCGATAAACCTATGAAATTTTGGCGCCGTTGCCGGGGAAACGGTTTTATTGCTTTTTGAATTGTCGAATTTCATCTTGTTTTCCTTTGTCTTGGGGAACACTTGTTCCTTAAGACCGTTACTTATCACTTCTCTAGAAATTGTTGTCTTATGCCCAGGTCCTCTCGTAGTGAAGAATTGCTTTCACCGGATTCCGATCCCGAGAAAACATTTAGGTGAAGACGACGTTTTTGGAGGGAAGTGAAAGAAGCCACTTCTCCCGTACAAGTTGAAAGTGCCAGAAAGTCTTATTTAGACGATCTAGAAGCCCTTAAAGAGGAGGAGATTTCAAGTTCATCATCTCCACCACCATCACCATCTACTACCAAAAAGATGGTGAAACATTCCGATCACTCAAAGCCCACCGCGGCCATGCTACCGGCCGGAATCACAACAACTCAAATCACTGCGCCGGACTTCGAGATCAAACCGGCTTTCATTAGCCTTGTGGAGAGGAAGCAATTTGGAGGAAGTCCTTTGGAGGATCCCAATTTGCATGTGCAAAACTTTTGTGACTATTGCTCCAGGATCCGTCAAACGGGCGTCACCCAAGCTCAAATAAGGGAAATACTTTTCCCTTCCTCATTGAAGAACAAGGCCAAGTTTTGGATCAATAGCCTTGACCGCACCGCCATGGGAATCACCAATTGGGAGACTTTGGCTCTTGCTTTCTATCAAAAGTTTTTTCCACCGGAGAAAACTCAAACTTTGAGGAGCCAAATCACCGGATTCCGTCAACAAGCTCTTGAGATCTTATATGAGGCTTGGGAGACGTACAAAGAGCTTCAAAGGCAATGCCCACATTATGGGCTAGATGATTGGTTTCTAGCAATAACATTCTACAATGGATGTTGTGCCGAGTCCCGAAGGATTCTTGATTCCGCCAACAATGGGCGATTTGATCAAATTGACACCGACCTTGCTCATGCCAGGATCGAATCTATGGCGGTCCATGATGCCCAATATGTCAATTCCCGAGTTGTGCCATCTAAAGGTAAAGAAGAATCCTCTAACAACTCTGTTTTGCTAGCTCAAATTTCTTTGCTCAAACAACAATTGGCGGAAAGGGATGCTAGAGATTCCATTCAACAAGTCAATGCCATGTCTTCAACTACCCAAATCGTTATGTGTGGAGGTTGCGGAGGTGCGGGTCACTATGCCGCTCATTGCCAAGCTCCCATTGAAGAGGTAAATGCATTTTTAGCTTTAAGACAAAATGCACAAAATGCTTATCCACCGGGTACATTCTCAAACACATATAACCCGAATTCAAGATTTCACCCGAATATGTCTTATAGAAGCAACAATGTGCTAAATCCTCAACCACAACCCCCACCACAACAAAATTCCTATGTCCCTCAACAACAAAAATATATCCCTCCACCGGGGTATCAAAATCAACAAAGGCCCCCACAAAACAATTTCCAACAAACTCAACCTCCCCCACAAAATGCCCAACAAAATAACCAAGAGGGAGGTAAGCTTGAGGGCTTTATAATCCGTATGCAAAAGGAATTGTTGACTCAAATCCAAAAGAACGAGCAAGCTCAAAATGCCGCAATCAAAATGTTGGAGCAACAAATGGCTCAATTGGCCTCATCTAGCTCTTCAAGGAAATCGGGTCAACTACCCCCTCAAGGTGAGCAACCACATGCCACCCTTAATGCTATCTCCTTAAGAAGTGGTACGAAATATGATGGGCCATCCATGCCCAAAGATGATGAGGAGGTACTTGTTGAGTTGGAGGTCTCTCCAAATGATAAGGAAATTGAAGAAATTCCCAAGAAAGTGGATGACCCACTTGTTGTTGTTGAGAAAGTCAAGGAAGTGGAGGATGCTCCTCCAAAGAAAGATGTTGAAGCAAAGATTTCGGAAAAAGTCAAAGTGCCATTTCCTCATAGATTGGCAAAGCATCAAAAGAATTCCCAATTCGGTAAATTCATGGAAGTTCTGAAGAATCTACAGGTAACCGTTCCTTTTACCGAATTAATCACTCAAATTCCATCTTACACTAAGTTCATGAAAGACATTTTAACTAAGAAGAGGACTTTTGATGAGGTTGAAACAATAGCTCTCACCGCCGAGGTGAGTTCCCTTTTGCAAAACAAGTCCCCTCCTATGTTAAAAGATCCCGGTAGCTTTTCTATTCCATGCACAATTGGCACCTACCAAATTGATAAAGCTTTATGCGATTTAGGTGCAAGTGTGAGTGTAATACCTTACTCTATTTGTGCTAAGCTTAATATGGGAGTCTTAAAATGCACTAGTGTCAGATTGCAAATGGCGGACCGTTCTATAAAACGCCCTTTGGGAGTTTTGGAGGATGTTCCCATTAAGGTTGGTAAGTTTTTCATTCCGGTTGATTTTATTGTTCTTGACATGGCCGAAGATGCCCAAATCCCAATCATTTTGGGAAGACCATTTTTACACACCGCGGGTGCGTTGATTGATGTCAAGAACGGGAAAATTACATTGGAAGTGGGTGACGATAAGGTCACATATAACTTGAATAGTGTTATGAAGAGTCCTATGATAGAAGAGTCTTATTATTCTATTGACATTTTGGATGTTGTTGACATTGTTATAGAAGATTCTACACCTCGATCTTTGTCTAAAGATCCCTTGGAGGCACTCTTGCTTTTAGAATCATTTGCAGGTGACGATGAGATCGGAAATGAGGAGATTGATGCTTTGGAGCAAGAATTGGATGGAGAGGAGCTATCATTGGAGGAGAGCTCACACTTTATAGGCTTGGTTGCTACACCTCAAGATGTTGAGGTACAAAAACCCGAGCTTAAGCCCCTTCCTTCCAATTTGAGGTATGCTTTTCTTGATAATGAGGGGATGTGTCCGGTAATCGTTAGTGCTAAATTAGATGAGAGTCAATTGGCTAAATTGCTTCATGTCTTGAGGTCTCACAAGAAAGCCATTGGTTATAAACTTGACGATTTAAAAGGCATAAGTCCCGAATTTTGCATGCACCGAATCAATCTTGTGGAAGATCATAAACCACGTGTCCAAGGTCAAAGACGACTAAATCCTAACATGCAAGAAGTGGTCAAAAAGGAAGTGTTTAAATTGTTAGATGCGGGAATTATCTATGCGATTTCCGATTCTAAATGGGTGAGTCCGGTCCAAGTGGTTCCTAAGAAAGAAGGAACCACCGTAGTCAAAAATGATAAAAATGAGTTAATTCCAACTAGAATGGTGATGGGTTGGAGAATGTGCATTGACTATAGGAGGCTAAATCTAGCCACTAAGAAAGACCACTACCCATTACCTTTTATTGACCAAATGTTGGAAAGCTTGGCAAGTCACAAATACTTTTGCTACCTAGATGGCTATTCCGGGTTCTTTCAAATACCCATTCACCCGGATGACCAAGAGAAGACCACGTTTACATGTCCCTATGGTACATTTGCCTACCGTAGAATGCCTTTTGGTCTTTGTAATTCCCCCGCCACTTTCCAACGTTGCATGATAAGCATCTTTTCCGACTACATTGAGTCTATCATGGAGGTGTTTATGGATGATTTTAGTGTATATGGTTCTTCTTTTGATGCTTGTTTGACTAACTTGTCCAAAGTTTTGAAGCGTTGTGAAGAAGTTGATTTGGTGTTAAATTGGGAAAAGTGCCACTTCATGGCGAATGAAGGAGTGGTGCTTGGTCATATTGTTTCGGAGAGAGGAATTGAAGTGGACCGTGCTAAGGTCCAAGTTATTGAGCAACTACCCCCACCGGTAAATGAGAAGAGTGTAAGGAGATTCTTAGGCCATGCGGGTTTCTACCGCTGTTTTATTAAAGATTTTTCTAAGATTGCCAAACCCCTTACGGAGCTTCTTTTAAAAGATGCTCCATTTGTGTTTACTAATGATTGTCTTGAGTCTTTTAATAGGATCAAGAAGGCTTTGATTTCTGCACCTATCATCCAATCACCGGATTGGAACTTGTCATTCGAGCTCATGTGTGATGCAAGTGACTATGCGGTAGGTGCCGTGCTAGGACAAAGAAAGGACAAGGTTCTCCATGCTATCTACTTCGCTAGCAAAACCTTAGATGCGGCTCAAATCAACTATGCCACGACGGAGAAAGAGCTACTTGCCATTGTCTATGCCTCAGACAAATTTCGCTCTTACTTGATTGGTTCCAAAGTCATTGTTCATACCGATCATGCCGCATTGAAGCATGTCCTAGCCAAACAAGAAGCTAAGCCAAGGTTGTTAAGATGGATATTGCTCTTGCAAGAATTTGATCTTGAGATTAAAGACAAGAAGGGGGCCGAAAATGTTGTTTCCGATCACTTATCCCGTTTGAAGTTCAAAGATGCAGGTATTGAGTTACCTATTGATGATTCCTTCGCCGACGATGTTCTAATGATGTTGGAAGCCAATACTCCTTGGTATGCTGACATAGCCAACTACCTAGTTGGAAGAGAAGTGCCACCCAACCTTTCATATCAACAAAGGAAGAAGTTCTTACATGATGCCAAGTTCTTCCTATGGGATGATCCACATTTGTTCAAACATTGCTCCGATGGGCTATTCCGAAGATGTATCCCACAATGGGATGTGAAAGGGGTGCTAGAAGGATGCCATTCTTCTCCTTATGGTGGTCATCATGGACCATCCAAGACCGTTGCGAAGGTGTTGCTATCCGGCTTCTATTGGCCAACTATGTTCCAGGATGCCAAAAATTTCGTGATGGCTTGTGATGCTTGCCAAAGGACGGGTTCCATATCAAGAAGACACGAGATGCCTCTAAATGGAATCTTGGAAGTAGAGGTGTTCGATGTTTGGGGCATAGATTATCAAGGACCGTTTCCTTCCTCAAAAGGGAATCGGTATATTTTGGTTACCGTTGATTATGTCTCTAAATGGGTAGAGGCATTTGCTACTCCTACCAATGATGCTCGCAACGTGATTAAATTATTCAAGAAGATCATATTCCCGAGGTTCCGTGTTCCAAGAGCAATCATAAGTGATCGTGGTACTCACTTCGGTGAGAAACAACTTGATGCTTTGTTGGAAAAATATGGAGTCTATCATAGAAGAGGCTTGGCTTATCATCCACAAACTAGTGGCCAAGTAGAGGTTTCTAACCGTGAGATCAAGTCAATACTTGATAAAGTTGTTGCCAAATCACGAAAAGATTAGAGTATGAAGCTCGATGATACCTTATGGGCCTACCGTACCGCGTTTAAGACACCTATTGGTACCTCACCGTATAGGTTGGTCTATGGAAAGGTGTGCCATATTCCCGTTGAGATGGAACAAAAGGCTTTTTGGGCAATTAAGGAGCTTAACATGGACCCGAAGTTAAGTGGAGAGAAGCGGTTGTTGCAACTCAATGAACTCGATAAATTCCGCTTGCAAGCTTATGAGAGCTCCCGTCTCTACAAGGAGAGAACAAAGAGATGGCATGATAAGAAGATCTTAAACAAAGAATTTCAAATTGGTGATAAGGTCTTGCTATTCAATTCCCGATACAAACTATTTCCGGGAAAGTTACGATCACAGTGGACCGGTCCATATACCGTCACAAATGTCAACAAGTTCGGTTCCGTTGAAGTGATGACCACCAAGGGCGAAAAATTCAAAGCAAACGGTCATCGTTTGAAGCTCTACCATGAGAATGTGATCGTTGGTGTGATAGAGGAAATGACCGTTCAACCTCTACCAAAGATAGCTTAAACCGACTCAAGCTTTTTCGTCGTGCGGGACGTTAAACCAGCGCTTCTTGGGAGGCAACCCAAGCTTTTTATTGCTTTTGTTTATTTTCATTTTTAATTTTCTGCAATTTAATTGTTTTTCGTAGATTAGTAATAAAATACTCAACTTAACGATTTTTCTTTTGTGATTTCTAGGTAAAAATGAAGAAAGGAGAAATTGGAGTGCACTTGACACGCAACCCCATGCAAAAACCCTCGTTCGAAGACGTGGTTTTCGAGAAAAAGAAAAACAAATCACCCCCATAGGCGAGGAAGTCAAAACGCGAAATTGCAGTCAACCCCGATCGGGGTTGGTGGCCCCGATCGGGGTCGTGGTCCTGTAGCTCTTTTTTGCTAATTGACGGGTATGTAAAAAAAAAAATATTCTATCATATCTCAGCAAACCCGACGGTACTCCCTCATCCCTTTCTCCATCATTTTCTTCATTTTTCTACCTAAAATCACAAGGAAACTTCAAGTTCTTCATTGATTTGCAAGCTTTATTCATCCATTAACATCAACTTGGTAAGATCTCTTCTCTTTTCTCTTTAAATTCATCTATTGCAATCAATTAATTGGATTATGGAAACCCTAAATCAATTTGGGGGAATTCGATTTGTGCTTTTTGGTACTAGAAATTGGTTGTAGAATGTTTATTACATGTTTATAGTGTGAATTAGTTCACTAATTCATACTGTTATGCCAATTAGAATGAATTTTGGTTTGCCTTAAGATGAATTTTGTCTTAAAATTTCAGAAATATGGCACCAAGAAAAGCTCATTCACAAGGTGCTTCTAAGAGAAGGAGAGGTGAGGCGGAGCCTTCAAATGCAGCGGCGGATGTCCAAATGGAGGAAGTCCCACAATGGCATGACCCGGAATATCCAAATGTGATCTTCAATTCACTAGCTCAATACAACAATTGGGTTATGTTGAGAAGCAAAGGTATGGAACCAACGAAATTCATTAACCAAGCATCTTTAAACAATATTGGAATAGAGAAAAATGTTAAAGCTTTGTTTAAAAATCTTGGCATGAAATCTTGTTATACTATGAATTATAAGACCTTCCCCGAACTACTCTTGAGTTCTTGAGCTCTTTCGAGTTTCATAAGTCTAGGAAACCCGGTTTCATTCTTTTTGTTACCTTTCGCTTATTTAATGAAGATCATAAGTTGGACTTAGCGGATTTCGCCGCTATCTTTGATTTGCCTCACAAAGACTTACCGACCGAATCACCCGATGATTATAACCCCGTTTTAACTTGGGATGCCATTTCTCACTTGACTTTTCCGGGTTTTGATCATACACCACATCAATTTATTCATTATCCCGACAAAAGGATTTGGCAAAGGTTTATGGGATGGACTTTTTTTGGTAGAAATGAACCTCACTCGGTGAGGAAGATTGAGTTAGAAATCTTGGGTGCTTTCTTGAATGTTAATGGTGATGAGAAGTGGGGAATCAATATCCCCTACCACTTTGCGGTCCACTTGACCAAACAAACTAATACCAAGAATGGTTGCATTGTGGTTTGGTCACTAAAATTGCTCACCATTTGTGTCGGTTTAACCAAGAGACTACCGGTTTGAGACCATTGCTTGAGTCTAGGGCTAAGGGAGTTAGTCTTGAATATGAATATTTTCTTTCTTGTAATTGGTTTAAATATGCTCATCCCAACATGATTTGGAAGTTAGGTAGGCAAGACTCCATTCATCTACCCGAGGAAAAGAAAGAAATAAAGGCTTTGATTCACACTAAGCCTCGTCGTGGAAGTGACCCCTTTGTTAGACCGACCTACCATTTAGCCCTTAGAGGTGAGTCAACTACCACCGTTGAGAGACGTGTGGGAGGTATATCCTCCCAAGCACGTCACTCCACCTCTAGCATTGAGTCACCATCTAGCATAGAAATGATTAATATTATGAGGGAAATGAACTTAGGTGTTAATCAAATTCGTGATGACCAACGACTTGCATTACATCCTATTTATGATCATTTTTCTAGGCAATGAGTTATCCAACCCGAGGGGCCACACCCTTCATTCTATACTTATCCTCTGGGTGGATTTCCTCCTCCATCTCCTATTCCCCTTCCCCTCCCCACAATGATGCAGGTACATTTGCTCAATATGAACCCGGCCCGGACTTTTGTGGTTCGGATTATGGGGTTGAGGCATTGAAAGGAGGATATGGTGGCTATGGTGGCTATGGTGGGATTAGTAGTTATGGTGTTGGTCTTGGTAGTGGTCAAGATATTGGTGAGTATGTCACTCCTCTTCAAGGGGATGACTCAAGTGGAAGTGGCCAACAAGGAGAATCAAGTGGTACTGGCAAGAAGAAGAAGAAAGGGAGGAAGGGGTTCAATTTTTGGCCCTTTTCTTAGTTGATTGATGAAGAAATCCCCCGAATTCATGCTAGCTTAGGGGGGGGGGGGGTGGGGGGCTAGCGAGTTGAGTAAGTTTTTAATTGCTTTGCATATTAGTTTAGATCTTGCAACCCATTAAACATAACCTCTAGTCCTTGCTTTGTGCTTTGAGCCATTTTTATGGTTTGATTGGGAGATTTGGATAGTTGGCACATTGAGGACAATGTGATGTTTAGCTTGGGGGGGGGGGGGGGGATTGCATTTGCATATAGTGTAGTTTGCATGTAGTGTAGAAAATTTGAAAATGTTTGAGAGAGAAATTTTTGCTTTGTGCTTGCTTGTTGCCTACTTTCCTCTTTCCTTACCCTATTAATAGCTTTTTGCTAATGATTTATTCTTTAATGATGGGATATTAGCTACATGGGGATGTCTTGACATAGTAGGTGGGAGATGGAGAATGAACCGAATAGGCTTGATCTTGACTTTTGGCGAGCTACAAAATGGTAAAGTAGAACTTCCTTTAAGGCCATTTCATCTTTATTTGGTCTCACTTAGGTGAGTGTAGGTGTCTCCTTATAATGTGTGTTACATCAAAACGCACAAGTATGGTCTTTGTGTCATTTCTTGGTAAGCACGCATTCATTTGTTTTAGGATTTTGGAGCCATTCACATGATATTTTAGTTTTTTTTTACCCCCTCACAAAATTTATCCTTACCTACATCATTAAAATTGCCTACCCTTGTTGAGCTAGTAGCTTAGTTGGATAGTGTTTGGGTACTCATTGGGATATGTTTGGTTGTTTAAAGTCATGTGAGCTTGGTCTTAATGCTCAAAAAAAGAAATGAAAAAATTGAAAAAAATGGAAAATGAAAGAAAATGAAAAAATGAAGAAAGAAAAATGAATGAATGAGAAAAAGCATGAAAAAAAAGAAGTATGCATTGAAAAAGAAAAAAAAAGAGAAGAAGAAGAAGAAAAGATATGAGAAATTCTCAAGCATTATTCAATATATTTTGGAGAAATTTCTTATGGTTTGGATTGCGAAATTGGGCTAGAATTGGGATTGAGCATCCTTGCATTTTGGTAGTTGCTAGCTTGACTTAGCTCCACATTACCATAATTCTTTTGTTCCCCCTTCTTACCCATGTTTATTTGCCCTCTTCCTACCCATTTGGCTTCTTCATCATGCTTACATTTGATTGTCTTTGCTTGCTAGTTTTGACATGTTTACCATATTAGATTGCGGGCACATTGTTATAAGTTGAGGATAGTTGTGTGTTCATTCACAAAAATTGTCCTTTCACATATAAAAGAGTTTGAGTGTCCCGTGAGAGTCCATAAATCAAAAGATCATGCAAGAGCTTAAAGGTTCATTCAAAATTTTTTATGCTACGCCGTCGTGTAAATCTCATCTATGTCTTGCTTTATCCCTTGCCCATGTTGTTTCGGGTTTTTAAATCATTATGCTTAGCTTGTTTAGGATATAGCAATTGATGGGATTTGGTTTCTTGCTTAAGGACAAGCAAGGGTTTAGCTTAGGGGAGTTTGATATGTTCATTTTCTATACACTTTTACCCCTCATTTTAGCTCGGTTTCTATTGATTATTATACTTTACTTAGTGTATTTTTGAGCTAATCTCGTGTTCTAGGTGTATGGTTGTGTTTGTTATGATTTTGTAGGAATCAAAGCATTTGGAGGCTTTTTCCTATCATTTTATACACCAAGTTCACTAAACTAAACAAGGCCAAATATTTGACTAAGTGTGTGAAGATTGCTTGAGTTTTGCATGGAGAAATTTATGGATCAATATGTGTAATGCAAATAATGCCAACAATCAAGTCAAAGCCCAATGATCAAAGTCCAAGTCAAGATGGAAAGCTTAGGATTCCAACATGCATGGGATACTTTTTGGAGGCTCTAAAGATGATAGATGAGGCATTTATCCGGGTGATTAAGGTGCATTAAAGAATAAACTTTGGATTCCTAAAGCAATTAAGAGAGGAATTAAGAGAAATCACCCGGAGATACACGACCCCGATCGGGGTGGGGTGGCCCCGATCGGGGTTGCATGTCCCTAGGTGATTTACGTTTCACCCTCCTCTCTTATAAATAGGAGAGGTATTCCTAGGTTTTGGTATCTCATTTTTACGTCCAAGTTTACTACAATAAGCCTCAAGCATTATAAGTTTTCTCTCATTAGTTTTCATTTTAATTTATAAGTTGTTAAGCATTCCTTAGTTAATCTTTCAACATTTTGTACTTCAAGATATTCTCAAGCATTTGATATTCAAGTTTTTGGTTATTTGTTATTTGTTCTTCCATACAAGTCCTCCCTTATAAGGTATTTCTTATTGAAAGTTTGTAATTTACATCATCATTTTAGTTACGACATAGTTATTTTAATTAAGCATTTCATTCTACATTAGCTTTAATTCCTTCACATGTTATATCGTCTAATTTACATAAATCAAATAATCATGTTTAACATTTCTCATAATTTAGTTTACATTTTACATCTTAGTATGAGTAACTAAATTTCCTAATCTAAAGGCTAGGGGAGCCATGCAAAATCAAACATATAATATGATTAAATAAAGTTCATAATAATATTGATCAATTGTTTCCATCACATGTTTGCTTTGTTACGCTTAATCTTTGATTATCGGCCGTAGTCGTAGATTAAAACTTGTTTATTCGGTCTAAAGTCGAGAGGCACGGAATTGAATTAGACTAAGCATGTGTGGTAGGACGACCTAGTCATGGACGAGAGTTTTTCTAGGACCCGGTCTATGGTTGATACTAATACCGTAAGGTGGGTATCTTTAAGCCTAAGTAATTGACAAGATTATTAATATCAAGTTTATCATGTTCATATGTTTACCTATGCATGAGTGACCAGAACCCTTTAGACTATCTTTTATCATATTATTTACATTGCAATTTTCATTAATCATCAAACCAAACAAACCAAACCCAAATCGTAATCGACCTTGATAAAAAATCTACCCATAGCAATTCACGACGTAATTCCCGTTTCCTTGTGTTCGACCCCTATTACTACATTAATTTGTGTCTAGGGAAATTATCTTTGCATAGGTACGCGATAAACCTATCATTAGGTTTAGATAAAATGAGGAAATGAGGGATGGTGGGGGTGTTTTTATAGAAAAGTGGGGTGGGACGAGCGGCTGAGGGTCGGGCTCGGGCGGATTATTCAAGGAAAGTGCAGGAATCCGGGCGTCTTTATGGTCGGGACGAGCGTCTTCCTGCAGGTGGTCCGAGCGTCTTAACAAAAATCCGCTCGGATTTCATTCCAAGGATTCTACTTCAGCTGGGAGGGACAAAAGACGAGCGTACCGAGCTTGGGACAAGCGGCTGAACTGAGACGAGCGTCTTCTTCAGAATCCGCTCGGATTCATGTCTAGTGCGAAATTTTTTTCAAGTGTCCTACATGACGAGCGTCCAACTGATAATACGGGCGTCTTTTTCTGGACGAGCGTCTTCGCCATAATCCGCCCGGATTTCAGGTCAGCGCCAAACAATACCCTGAGGAAGGCTGAGGACGAGCGTCCTGCCCTCGGGACGAGCGTCCCTAGCTGCTTTTCAAACTTTTCTTTCTTTTCTTTTCAAGATTGTATCCTTGCACCCTTTTGTCATTCCTCCTTATCTTTTTCTGAAATTTTGCTCTATAAAAATGTAAGGAAACTCTCTCTCACTACTCTCATGCAAGAAATTAAAAGTGCGAAAATGTACAATATTATACAAGGCAAAGGTTCGAGAAATGTCTTACAAATGGTGGTTTCAGATAGGACTCCACCAAACTAGTTCATATTGTAGAAATTTTTGTCCATAGAGCTCAAGGCTCTTAGTTGGAGGTCAAAAGCTTGTGAACAAGCTCCAAATAAGCATAAGTATGGTTTTCTTAACTTCAAGACGAAGCTTGGCCAAGGAAGTTTGTCATTAATTCTCGTTTTCTTCCTTTTCTTGGCACTTGAATATTTTCGATGCTTCATACCGATTAGCCCATGATTCTTGTTAGCGTAAGGTAGGAAGTATGGTTCATGGTTGTCCGGAGACTTCCACTCACTACCTTTTTCTTCAACTTTGGTGATGATGATAACATTTGAATTTATCAATCCTTCAAGAGTAGAAGGAGAATTCTTATGACCTTGATGATCGAGTTCTTTAGAAGTTGACATTGTGGGTGCTAAATTTCCACAAGTAGCTTCATATGCAAGTTTCGTTTTGACCTTTTCCACCAAGTACCCCTTGTATGATGTCTTGACCTTTTGGAGGAGATCCACCATATCGTCGTCAATAATCATAGGTTCCATAGTGGGTGTGAAGTAGTCTTCATAGGCAATAGGGAAGGGACATTCTTCTTCATGATAATATATCTCAAATTTCTCAAGAATAGGCTCCTCAAGGAGAGGAACCTCATACACTTCCGCTTCCTTACCCCATTAGTTCTTGCAAAGCACGATTTTATCATCATAGCTATCTTCATAAGAATCATATATGGGCGCTTCATCTAACTCTTTCTCCAACATTTCAAAGTTCACATCAAAAGACACGCCCTCATACTCACAAAGGCTAAGAGTATTTGGCTTACTCAACCTCATATCTTCCTCCTCAAATACCACACTTTCATACTCACAAGAGCTTAGAGAGATTGGCTCTTCCCAATTCTCATCAAAGGTAAATCCTTCAAACTCGCACTTACGATCAATGTCCAAGGAATGGTGGGGAGTGATTGTTTGAGATTCTTTCATTTGGGCAATTTGAATTTCCAACTCCTCACCTTGGGTAACAATGCCTTGAAGAATATTGTTCCTCTTTTGGCTCTCCTCTAGCATTTGTTTGAAGAAATTTTGGTGATCTCCCATCATTTGGAGAATCACATTTTGAATGGGTTCATCTTCTTGTTGTGGGTGTAGTTGTATTGTAGCAATTGACACTCATTATGAAGTGGGTATTGGGTGGGTGGTTGTAGTGGATAATGGATGTGATGATTTGGGTGGAAAACTTTGGGGTAGTAGTTAGGATTTTCATTGTATGAGTTGTAAGGTAGGTTTGTGTTGAGTTGTTCCTCAAACTTCCCATACCCATAGTCATACTCAAAGAATCTACCACATACTCCATATGTCAAGTCTTGAGCTATCATAGCTAAGACAAGGAAACAACTACAAGCATGAAAACTACACAAAAATGGTAAGAATAATGCTTGAGGAACAAGTTCCTCAAGATTAAGGCACAAATAAAAATAGACAAACAAGTAAGAACTTAATCACATAACACCGTCCCCGGCAACGGCGCCATTTTTGACGTAAGCTTGTCATTGTACACCCAATCAAAACACATTTATAATTATCAACAAACAATTAGTTAGCGGTAAGTTGAGGTCGATCCATGGGACGGTGTGCTTTGCATTCTAAGTCTATCTATCTCAATTTATGCTAGTGTCACAATTTGTTTGGGTTTGTAGTTGTGTCTAGACTAATGCAAGCAATAAATTAAAACAAGCAATAAAGGAAGGATGTAAACAAATGATTAAAAGTGATAGCTAGGACATCATGGGTTCATAGGGGAATCATGGGAGTTAACCATACAAACATGTTCAAAAGGTTGCAAGCAATTAATGTTGTAAAGGAACCGAGTTGGTGTATGTCTTACGGTTCTTAGGAAGAGTTGGGTCCCGGAGCCGAATCAATTAGATTGTACAACACCTACAAGTCGACTTATTTTCCTCCTAATCACTTCTATGCATGGTCTAACTAGACTCGAGTTGGTTTATATCTTACAAGTCAAGTTGAATAGATAAGAGATGGTTGTAAATGCAAGGATTCATAGACTTAGCATTTTATCAAACATAACATGTGCATAGGTTGACATCACAACAAGCAAGCAAATTAATTATGAAAACATATTAAATAGAGTATGATTAATCCCCATGTTTGTTTCCCTTAATTACCCATTAATCCTAGCTAAAGGAAACTACTCACTCATTATCATGGAAAACATGTCATTAATGGTGTCAAACATTACAACAAGTATAAACATGATAAGAACTTAAGGAAATAAACAATAAAGAGTAAAGACTAAAGGAATTATACCAAACTTGAGATGATCCAAATAATAAAGCAAAGAATAAAAGAAGAGAACTTGATTGATTGATGAAGGGTTGTCAATCCTTCAATAATAACCCAATAATCTTCAATTACCCAAAAGTAAGAAACTTAAACAATAATTAAAGAGGGATTAATGTGAAATTTGTGGAAGGATTGAGATTAATCTATTCTAATCTACTCCTAATCTATTCTAAGAGGATTTTCCAATGTGGAGGCCCCCTTTGATTATCATCAAATGGGGTATATATAGTGGTCTCTCATTAGGTTAACTAAGTCTAAATTAGTAATTAACAATTCTAAGTTCTAAGTAGGGAAATGCAAGTATTTTGGAGAGATGAGCATCCTTGCTGAAGACGTCATGGTCCACTCGTACACAAGGGTAGGACGCTCGGATTCTGGGCATGGTAGGACGAGCGGCTGAAGGTCGGGACGCTCGGATTGTTGAGGCATAGGACGAGCGTCTTGAAGCTTTGGACGCTCGGATTGCTGTTCAGAATGCTTCCTCTCGCATACTTCTTATTCTTGCAATATTGGTCTTTAGTTCTTGCCTGTTCTTCCACACTCGTTCAACCAAGATCGTAAATGTCCTTCCAAATAAGCTCAAGAGATGGGAATTTCCGCCTAATTGTCTTCTTTCCTACAAAACAAGCACATGGCGATAGGAAAGCAAAATAGAAAGCATTTGACGGATAAAATGGCTATGGAATGTTATATTAGTATGCAAAATGGCTCAATTAGGGGACTAAATGTGCGCAATTATGAGTCACATCAACACCTCTTCCGGGCAACACCAAGATTGATGAAATGTTGATTCTCCGACAACCCCATTGGATAGCCCTTGAAGGCTATGAGAAAAGGATTAAATGGATAACCCAAGGGAGCACCCCCATCTTCCTTCCAATGGAAGGCTTAACAAGGATATCACCTCGAAGGGGTCCTCTCTCACAAGTACCATCCTACCTCATCCCAACAAACGCAACCCAAGCAAATCAAACCCCACCTCCAATCCAACCTTAACAACATGAACCTCAAACAAATGACAAAGAGAAAGTTGTTATCCCACCTTACCCATTTCCACATCAACCGTATAATCACCCAAATGCCTTCATCCTTCCGAGAGATGACTTCATCACGGTTCTACTCCAAGACATGCACCAAAAGCAATATGAAGCAAGAGTGGGCAACTACTTTGCTCTCTATCCACAATTTCACCGGTTGGCCCATCAAGGGCATAATAGTGAAGAGAGAATGCTTCCCTCTTGGGATCAAATGGATATACTTTTTCCAAACTCGGAGCATGCCAACGGTGGAACACATGGAGTAAGAGAAGAAGGAGGGTCAAGTGGCGGTGATACGGTGGAGGTTAATAGCGAGGGGGGCGAGTTCATGGATTTTTATGAGAGTGACGAATTGCGAACACAAGAGAATAGTGATCTTGGAGGGGATGATGGTAACCATTGAAGATGTTCATGAGCTAGGTGTAGTGGGCATGCGCTACTCACCATGGCCTAGGTGAAGCTCTTCTTTCCCCCTCATTTTTCTTGTCAAAAGTTTCATGCGTTTCTAACTTGTTTAACATTTAATTGTTTCAATCTCTAGTGTTGTCCTTTTAAAAATAAAGGACTATTATTCCACCTTAGCAACATCTAGGTGATGATAAATATATTGTTCCCACTTTTGAAAATCCAAAATGATAACTAGTTTCATGCATTGCATACTTGTGCATGAACTCCCCCATTTTTACACTAGAAATAGTGTCTTACTTGGTTTGGGGAAGTTCAAGCACAAGCATTGGGAATTAATTTAAATTAGATCTCCAACAAATAAATTCATACATCATATAGTGGAGTATAGATTGCATCACTTGCATATATGTCATATAGTTTGCATATTAGTGTAGAAATCATGCATTCTCATTTAGCATACATAATTTCCTATCGTTTTGGCCATTGAGGGAAATGCCCATACTAGTGTGGGGATGGGAAATTCTAGCTTGACTTTTAAAACAAAAATGATAAAAATTGAAAAATTTTGAAAAATACAAAAACATGTCTTTTTATTTCATAAACATAAAAACCATAAAAATTTGAAAAATTGAAAAACCAAAAACATGTTCATTCCTTTATAGTGTAGAATTGTATATATTTTGTATATACGTGCTTGTGTTTTTTTATCCTTCTATCACATTGATCGACTATGCCACATCCGATACATGAGGATTATGAAGACCGCATGGTATGATCTTTCCAATCTCCTTTTTCCTCTCTATATTAATGATTATGTGGCTTTATTTTGATTGATGTGGTTTACACCAATGTGATTGTAGGAGTTGCATTTAGCTTATATGGCATACTAGTTGATAGAAGCATATGCATTAGGTTGTATAAATGTTAGTTGCATCATGACATATAGTTGCATTTTAGGAAAATTTTGTGAAAACATCTATTTGGGAAACTTGACAAGTGTATATAAGGCCCTTGTAGATACTTTTTCTTCTTAAGAATTTGCTCATTAGAATGCTTCTAAAACACCCTAGGATGTGTCATGCTATTATCCTTTGACCCATGGATTAAGGCCTAGTCAAGAGTACCTTATGTTGTGATAACTTCTTGGCTACCGTTTATTCCAAGGTGACACTTGAAACCATGCAACCATCTTCCACATTCTACCACATTTTGTCAACAAAAAGGAAATGGGCACAAAAATTATCAAAATCTGGGTTCAAGCATTGAAATGAAAAACAAGAAGTTTGCAATTTGCATCAAAGAAAAGAGGAGTACAAAAATATACTCCTATGCTTCAAATATAAGCACCCTCGCTACAAATGGGGTGGCTTTGAAAATGTTCAAAAGAAGATGCAAAAAGTTGAAAGTTGTCAAGTATTGAAATGTCAAACATCAACGAAATGACAAAAAGAAAGTGTTCTCAAATGTCAAATGCCACAAAGAAATTGGCGGGAATAACAACATCAAAAGCAAACTCCCATATGAAACCCAAAATACAAAATGATCCCTTCATCCATTGAATCCACTTTTGTGCATGGTAGAGAGGGGACGACCCTTCTTCTTGTCTAGGCAAGAAGGGGAATTCGGCAACCCTCCAGTGTTTCTAACACCATAGGGAGTCTACTCTTGACGAAAGCATTTAACAATTGAGGACAAAGGTACCCTAGCTTGACACAACTTGGAGGTGATTTATTGGTATCCTTCTAGGCTTAGTAGTTTGAAGAAACCGTATATATGATGGAATGTGTACCCTTAGATTGCTTCCCTATTAGATAATTTCCGCCACTTAGATGAGGAAAGTGGCTATTCATTTTTGTAGATGCATCCATTACTTGCTTTTGTGTGCTTAATGCTTGGATGTGTCGCCATTTTGGCAAGCCCCGCCTTGCCTTGCAAGAAGGCATCCTACCTCATGGTTGTCTTGTTGTGAGTTGAAGAGGCGGAGTGAGACCCGCTAATTGTCTCATATCGGTTATATTAGTAGGTTAGTTTAAATAAGGGTCCTAGTTTTAGTCACCTCTTTACTCGGGACGAGCAAAGGTTCGGTTTGGGGATGTTTGATGTGACTCATATTTGAGCACATTTAGTCCCCGAATTAACCTCATTCCCATACTTCATAGCACATAATTGGGTCATTTACTATCTTTAGTTTCCCATTTTGCATATTCTTTGAGGTTTTGTCTCCTTGGTAGGAAAGGAGGGCTAGCCTTGCACTTATGAAGCAAAATGGAGCTAAATGGATCGCACCTAATGACCAAGCATCAAATAAAAGACCAATACTAGAGGCCTAGGTAGATAATAAAGTTAAATGGGCAATGATGAAAGGAACCTTGCATCCCCGAAATGATCCTTGCGGATCGTTAAGGAGGAAAAGAACAGAAGCAGTCTGCCTAGGAATCCGAGCGGATCAGGCACGATCTGGGCGTCCCACAATAGCAAGATCCGGGCGTCTTGTGCCCCAGACGAGCGGATTACAGCGCAACGAGCCGAGCATCTTCCCCTAGATCCGAGCGGATCACAAGTCAGAAGAGCTCGTGCCTTACCCCAAGATGAGCGGATCGTGGCAAGACTAGCTATGGGGATCCGCTCATTTCCTTCGCGAGGAGCATTTCCTCAACTTTTCTTAGGGTCTTAATAGTCATTTAAGCCCTTAGTAACCCTATGTACCTAATCTTTAGTATAAATACCCCTTTGTACTACCTAGATTAGAAATAACCTCTTAATCATATCTTAAGACACCCTTAATACCATTCTTATGCTCTCTTAATCTCATCAAATTAGTCTTAATTTAGTTATAATACAATTTCTCAATATTAATCACATCTTAATCTTTCCTTAATTTCTCTAATGTTCTTCCTTTATTTTGGGTAATTAGAAGATTATTTGGGTTTATTTGGAGGATTGACAACCTTCCATCAAGTACTTCTATTATTCTTTGCTTTATTATTTGGAATAATCTTCATAGTTATAATTCTCCCTTAACCTTGTTTAATTATTGTTAATCACTTTCATTTATTCATCATGTTTTGCCTTGTTAGTATGATTCACAACCTTATTAACATGTTAAACATGATCATGAGTGAGTAGTTTCCTTAGCTAGGGTTAATGGGGAATTAGGGGAAACCAACATGGGGAATGATTCATGCTTAATCTAATATGTTTTCATAATTAAATTGCTTGCTTATTGTGATTTTAACTTATGCACATGTTATGTTTGATGAAATGCGAGCCTAGGAATCCTTGCATTTTTTACGTCCCATCACCTATCTTTTCAATGAGGCTTGTAAGCATATACACCAACTCGAGTCTCATTAGACCATGCATATAGTTGAATAGGAAGGATTAAGTCGACTTGTAGGTGTTGTACAATCTAATCGATTCGGCTCCGGGACCCAAACCTTCTTAGGGATTGTAATATTATACACCAACTCGATCCCATCACAACAATAAGTGCTTGCTATATAATTGAGAACATGTTTGTATGATCAACTCCCATGAATCCCCTATGAACCCATGACACCCTAGTGCCTTTAATCAATTGTTTACAACCCCTCTATTTGCTTTACTTTGTTTTTATGCATCTTGTTGATTAGTTTAGTTTATCTCCTACATCAACCCAAATTGTGACAACCTAAGACACAACCATTTGCAATTGAGAATCCTACATCAATACCCGTCCCTTGGGATACGACCTTTACTTGCCTCTTTGCTAAGAGTAGTTTGTAAAGATATAAATATTGTTTTGGTTGGTAGCTTTTGACGACGAATTTTAAATCCACACCAAGCGTCATTTATGTCATTCCATCTCATCCGTTGGTTTTCAACACACACACACACACACACACACACACACACACACACACACACACACACACACACACACACACAGATACATACACACACACACACACACACAAACACACACACACACACACACACACACACACAGAAAAAGTTATGATCTATTGAGTCCCTATAAATATTTGAGTATGTGTGTTCATCTATAATAGCTCAAATTATACGAAATAATACCAAGGATTATACTAAATAAAAACATTACAAAACAGTAAAATAAATATATAAACACACACACAGTTGGAATCTGTTGAGTCCCTGTAAATATTTGAGTTCGGGGGTCGAAATATAATAGCGCAAATTATACGAAACAATATCACGGATTATACTAAATAATAACATGAAAAAGTAGCAAAAGAAAAAAGAAAAAACAAGGGCTGAAAATATTATATGTGACACCACTAATGCCAACGCCGACAACATCTCTTAACACCTCATATGACAAAATCAAAGAGTCCCATATTTTCTTGCCGATCTCCATATTCCCTAACACATACACATCACTTGTCGGAGATCACTACCACCACCACGCACCCCCAACAACCAACAAAATTCGTTGGTGTCGTCAGGATCTCGTCGGTGGTGATGAAAAGATAATGACAAAGGCAAAGAAGATTTGCATTAAATCATTCTCTAATAATAGCACAAATCGAAAAATTTAACAATTTGTAAATTATGTGTCTATAACAATTTTATTTTACTTTAATTAAAAGATTATAGTTTAGAGGTTGTTTAAAAAAAAAATATAGGCGTTGTTTGGTACACAGCATATTCGCCAAATTTTAGCATATTCAAGGCTTTTAGCATGTTTGACCAATCAATATGCTAATTTTAGTATTTGGTAAACAACATATTTGGGGTCAATATGCTGTTTTACAATATGCTGCTTACCCCAGCAAATTGGTTAGCATATTGTAAAATAGGAAATTTTTCTCCATTTTACAAAAAAAACTAACAATCTACTAATCGTAATCTGCCAATTACCAAACAATCAAATCAATTCTGCTAATTATAATATGCTAGTCAAACCTTCTGATAAAATCTGCCATTTATAATCTGCTTATGCTGAAATTAATCCGCTATTTACCAAACAGGGCCATAGTTTCACGAAGAGATTATATGTTAATGAAACGATAAAAGTTTAATTAAAGAAAATCTAATCACATTTGTTACCTTAGATAGAGTAGTGAATTTTGGAAGGAAAATATTTCAGTTCTCTTATTCTTTAAGTATATAGAGGATGAAACACTAGGTAGAAGACGGAATATGAGCTTCTTAACAAATTTAAATGAGAACTTATATTGAATATTTAGTGAAAGTCAAAGGTTCAGACCTTGTGAGTTGGCCTGGACTTAACATTTTAATGGATTTCTTCTTATCTCAATGAATTACTCCCTCTCTTTTAGTGAAAAACAAAAGTTTGATATTCTTAATGTAATTAGGTGGATTAAAGAAAATCTCATGTAATTATATTTTCTTTTATATATTGCACAATTTTGAAGATTCTCTTCATTTATTGATAGTGTTAAAAAATAAAATGATGTTTTTGGTTTTAAATGGAGGGAGCACCATCAAAGCACTTCCTTTTTAGAAAATGTTCAATATGTTCTTGCATATTATGTACCAAAAAAAGGTAATGAATTTGGATAACATAAGTATTTTCTTCTGAAAATGACTACATTTACGGTTCTTGAAAATCAATATAATTATTAATCCGTGTGACTCAATCATTTATTTTATTCACAACCAATATCACCAAAATGAACTATATATAAATTCACGAATAGAATATCAACATAGTACAATAGTAGCTCGGCACATTATCTTGAGTATTTCTCTCATATTACTTGATAATTATTTACAAGTCACTGGGAGATTGCACAAAATGAGAAAAGAAATGTTTTTTAAAGAATGGAGAATAATAGTTGGATTTCTTGTACTAACATTCTCCATTAATTTTGATGTAACACAGGCCAAAGGTGTTTCTGTAAACCTTAATAACAAGCTTAAGGCTATGATAAAACCTGCTGTCAAAAGTATTAAGGTGTGTTTCTGTATGGCTTAATTTCTCGTTTCACTTTAGCTATACATGCCTATATGTTACGTATATGAGCCTTTCGAATGTTACATAAATAATGTTGGACATCGTCAGAGTCTCTAGAAACTTCATTCTAATATTCAATCTAGAAAATGGTGGCTGGTTTACTAACTCACCAGCCTTAATTTTGTAGAGTTCAGATGGAGATGTAATCGACTGTGTAAACATCTACAATCAACCGGCTTTTGACCATCCTGCCTTGAAAAATCACACCATTCAGGTGCACTGTATTTCATGCTTTATTTTTGGCCATATTTATATCTAACACGACTCGTAAGGATCTCGGAATATAATTTGTATTCAATCCTTACTTGTCTAACTTTCCTCTAAGGTGACTCAATAAGGATGTGCTTGAAAAAAATCTCTTACAAATCAAATTTTTAATGTGCTTTTGTGTGTTGTTTTGAAGACTTGTCCTAATGCATTATACAAGTATCTTCATTTCAATACGTAACTGAATGCTGACAGCGAAGTTTAATAATATTTGGTGTGGACATTACAGATGAGACCTAGTTTTATTGTAGAAAAAGATGCTATCAAAGACAAGAATATATCTTCAGGCATTGAAACACTGGAACAAACATGGCAGAAAAGTGGGGGTTGTCCAGACGGAACGGTTCCTATTCGTAGAGTCACAAAAAAGGACCTGTTACGATTTCATAATCTGGAACGTTTTGGAATGAAGGCTCCTTCTTTTATTCCCAATACCTCATATCCTGATCGTACTTTAATTATCAACAATGTAAATGTCTCAGTTGGCCCTCAACCAAATTTCTCTGTAAGAATATATCAAATCCTTCCTGTTTCAAACAATGTTATGATTAGCAAAATGTTACCAATAATATTTGATGATACTGCTATTAATATTTAACATCATTTTTTGTAAGCACAGAGTGCAGAACTAGTCGCCGTGGTTATTCACTACTTGGGAATTAAAGGGACTATGAGTATTTGGAATCCAAGGGTAGAAAGATGGGATGAATACACTACTGCTCAGCTTTGGCTTCAGAGTGGTAGCACAACTGATCTTGAAAGTGTCCAAGCTGGATGGATTGTGAGTTTATCTACCCGTCTAATTCTACACCACTGGAATGCAGCTATAGAGATCCTACTATGAGACGCTCTCATGATAGCATTATCCTTAAACTAACTTATACGTTAATCAAAATTGGGTAATACTCCCTCCATCCCAATCATTTATTTACCTTTGAATAAAATACTCCTTACGAAGAATATAAAAGGTAAATAAATGATTGGGATGAAGAGAGTAATTCCTTTTCATTTAAAAGTACTGCATTACTGGGATTATGTGTTGGTTATAGGTAATTTGATTGGACTCACATGATACTAATATCAAACATTTTACGAGACTAATTATCGCAATTATATCATTCGTCACTATTATTTTCCGACTCATTTATTCCTGTTTTTCAGGTGAACAAAAAGTTATATGGTGATACAAGGACCAGATTCTTCACTTACTGGACTGTAAGACTTCTCTTGTAATGATCTACAATAGTTAATAAGTTGATTTTTCCTTAAGCAAGGTCTAAATTATGTCGTTTATTGGACATCTTCAGAGAGATGGATCACAAAAGACAGGCTGCTTCGATCTTATATGCTCTGGGTTTGTACAAACCACCACAAAGGTAGCTCTAGGTGCAGCATTTGCGTCTATCTCCAGTCCTGGCGGAGCACAGTGTGTATTCACAGCTCAAATTACCAGGGTATTGTTTTTAATAATGTATTTTTTTCCCATTTATTTGATTGCTCTGTTTACTAACCCCACTTATGCACAAATTATTTTAATGGTTTTCTTTTTAGTTAATTTTACTCTTTGTTTCCCCATCTGCAATAAAATAGCTCATCGAGTATCTGAATTGGTGGAGTTAATGTAGTGTAATGACTCATTGGAAACGCTGACATGGCTAAATAACCTTAGTCGTACCCAACTCGGCCCAACCCAAAATGACATGATTCATACACGATTTTAAACAACTTAAAAATGTATAATATGCACATTCACCATATAGCCACAACCACAACCGAAATTCCATAATGACCATGCCTACCCACAGAATGACATGTTTGCCTCGTCTAGACCCTTGGAGAGTAAATAGTTCAGGATGGATCTCTTTAAAGTTACCCTTTCGAATGCAATCTCTTCTTATACAAACAAAAGGTGATAACAACACCCTCTAATGCTTGAATTGATCCCTTTTCATTACAATGCAGGATAGCAATACAGGAAACTGGTGGCTAGTACTAGGTGATAGTTTACCTGTAGGATACTGGCCGGCATCATTATTCACCCATGTCCTTGGACAAGGCGCCACAATGCTCCAATGGGGAGGAGAAGTCTATAGCACAAATGTGAGGAAAATTCCTCACACTACCACAGCAATGGGAAGTGGCGAATTTTTAAACACTAATCGCGGTTATTCATGCTTCATTGACCACCTTAGGGTGCTTATAGAACCGAAAGGTGAGTGGCAATACCCTAATCCTCATTATGTAGGTACTTACGTTGACGAGAAGAATTGCTACGGTGCCAGTCTTGATGTACCAGGATTCATGACAGAACCAACACTCTTCTTTGGTGGTCCGGGGCGTAGTAATTTTTGCCCATAGGACATGTTCATGGCTATTTGTTTTTCAGAAGAAGGGCAAGCATTAATTAATGTAAAATAGTGGTAAAACTGCACTATAGTTATGGTTTCTGTTACCGTTGTCAGAATAAATCTGTTGAAACCAAAATCAATCTTACATTACTTTATCACTCTTTGGAAATTATTTCGAAGATATATACGAGCTGGACATACAATGTCAAATCTACTATTGTTATATTATCACTTAGATCAACAGTAAACACATTCTTATGATAAATGAAGAGCAACGTGATTCGGCTCAAAATATCGGTATCGATTGTAATGATGGTAGCATTATAACCAGTCCTTAATCGACCGTCGCGAACAGATCAAGTTGAATCCATCTCAGTGAAATCTCAGGCGATATCTCATATCGGTGGAGTGAAAATTTGATATAACTCGGCCGAGATTTTGAATCGTGACGTGATGTCAAACTTGGGGTTTGTTGGATTAATCTTTTCAAAACTCCTAAAAGAAAATGTTGAATAATGTGTGTTGATGTTTTAAATGCATATACGTAAATTATTAGGACCATCTCCAATCATGGTTTGCTCTCTTCCTCATCTCACTCCCTCACATCATTTATCACTAATCCAACTCACCAATCCTCAACTTTCCAATTTACAACAAAAATACAACAACCATGATTCAAATACATTCTCATCTTATTAATTTTTTCTCACCGAAAATTAGTTCTAAATAATATCAATATTGATCTTCATTTGAAGAGAAACAAAAATCAAATATTTTTATACAACTTTGATATTTTTTAGTTTAATATTTCTGTGATTAAATAAGACATAAGTAAAGAAATTATTCCAAAGTAGTCTCTCTCCTCTAACAACAAAAATTGTTAAAAAATTGCACTGTGAGGGAGAGTGTTGCGCGTTTTATTTCTTGATTTCTCGAGGCATTCTTTCATCCTCAATAACTTGAGGATAAATCCTTATGATTGGACCACCATTTTTCCACTTCTTCAATTTAAAGAAGCATCCTCTATGCATTGTTGGAGGTGCTCTTATGTATTGGTAGAAGAAGCATATATAATGCACAAAATGCTATGGATTGTTTTAATTAGAACAATCAATGACTTGTTGGAAGTTTTAAGATTATATTTAGTATAAATATCTTTTAGCTTGGTTTGGTTGCATGTACGGCGGTGGTCCTGGGAGGTGTCGTTTGGTGAAACGGGTGTCTTTTCGGTCTTGCATGTCCCCTTGTTTGTCGGGTCTTTAGGTTCTCGGTCTCTTTGGGTGTGTCTGTCCTTCTTGAGTTCCGTTTGGGGATTTGGTTTTTTCCGGGTGTTTGTTATTTCTGTTTTATGCTTCGTCATGGGTCTTTGTGGAGGTTATGATTTGATCTTGGTGACATGGTTGAGACTTATTCATCTGTTGATTGACACTGGCGTCATGGTTGGGTCTTTTTGAGTGTTTATTGTGTTGGTCTGGGTAGTATCAATATAGGTCTGGTTGTGTGGTGTTGGGTAGGTTGGTTGTGGTGGTTGTCTTCCCCTTTTTTCATGTTATCGGTTATAAGTGCCATGTTTACTTGTTATCTTTGCTTACTATGTTCATCAATAAAAGTCTCCTTTAGGAAGTGTCTCCTCGTATGGTCTAGGGTGTCCTGCCCCTCTACCATTTGGGATTTATGTCAAGTGTGGGTTGGATTCGTTAAAAGCCGGTGCCTTTTCGAATCTGTGGCTAGGAGATTGGTTGAGGGTTTGTCCTTGTTCTCATCTGTTTGCATTCTAGTTTTCTCGGAACGCTGGTCTTATGATCAAAGGGTTCAATCTCTATGGTGTAGGATAGTTATCTCCATCGATGGCAGACTTCGTCGTCTTGCTTTTCACCTTTTCTTTCTACGTTCTTTTCGCAAGAGCGTAAGTACACCTTGTTATTATCACCCTGCGGCTTGTACGTATCAACGGTTTCTGGAAGTCAGTTGTGGTGGTGAAGCTGAAGCTGGTTCACTCGCTTGTTGCCAATTTCCCGTTGTTTCTCATACTGCTTTAGTTTCTTTACTTTCTCTTACTGCTGCTCTATTATTTTTAAATAACGGATGTATCATGGGCTCAGAGAGCCTAAACATTATGTAATACATCTTTTCACCATTGTCAAAAAAAAAAAAAAAAAAGCTATTGGTAGTAATAGCTTTATACACACAAAACAAAAGAGAAAAAGTCCTAAAATAAGTGCAAGTATAAAATAAACGTGAGTCATATTATTCATAGGATTGCTGAAAACATTAGTTTTCGGAGAAATTAAAGAGCATGTTTGGCCTAATTTGTTGAAAATGAGTTTTTGTTTTTCAAGCTTAATTTTCTAAAAGTGTTTTTCAAAAGTAGAAGCACCAAATTGCGGCTTCTATTTTTATGGGCAAAAAGATGGTTTTTTGGCTTTTGAGAAATTTTGTTTTAGCTTTTAAATAATGATGTGTTTGGCCAAAAGTGTTTTTAAGTCCAAAAACACTTTTAAAAACAAGACCAAATACACACTAAGTGTTTAATATCCTTTATAAGAAGAGAGTAAGAGTGTTACAAATTGTGAGAGGGAGTGACAATACTTGTTGTGATTGTACGCTATAATTATTTGTTACACTTTACTAGTGGATTGATATCCCGAGTAGGCTCGTGGTTTTACCCTTAGTTGAGAAGGAGTTTCCACGTAAAATTGTCGTGTCACTTTATTTGTTCTTACTTACGCTTGTTGCTTGTGTTCCATCCTAAAATCATTGTTGAGTTAGACTCTTTTCGCACCGGGTTTACAGAATGCTTCCCCAACAGTGGTATCAGAGCCGAAAGTTCTGTATATTCGGTGTAATACTACACTGAACCGAAGACGTTATTCGGGTGGGGTAATCCCTTGAAGAGATCCATTGACATGCTTAAATGACTAGTGCTTAAGGGGATTGAGAGTACTACTCATATCAATAAATTACAATTTCTTTTCTGGTTATGCTTGGCTGAGAGTAGTCTTAGGATGGGTGACCTCCTGAGAAGGTTCCTGGGATGCGCATGAGTGAGGACAAAATACGCTTGAAAGGACCGTTATTGATCCGTGGGCCATGTACACAGCCTGGCGAGCCACCATGAATGACCGCTCTCGACCCAGAGTTTGTGTCGGGGCGTTACAAGTAGTATCAGAGTAACCCTGCGACCGTGTGGTGTGCTTGTGGTTAAGAGTACCTAAATCACTCACCTAGCGGAGAAGTATTCAGGGCTTCGCTGTAATCAGATGCTACCAGGCGCAATGAGGTGTTGCGTTCTTCAATTGGGGGTGTTTAATACTCCACTGAACCGAAGACGTTATTCGGGTGGGTGATGCGTGCCAATTTCGTACCATTTTCCCCTTAATTTCCTTGCTTTTTGGCTCATTTAGAGGCGCTCTACGAGCCTTATCTCGCTATTTTGTACCATTAATCTCGTACTTTCACTATTTTACTCATTTGTGTAGGAATGAGCGGTAATTGGATGATGGAGGCGAGAAAGAAAGTGATTTGAGTTAAAGCAAGGAGGAAGAAAGGAGACGGAAAGCTGAGGAGAGCTCCCAGCCGGTAGGCCGGTAGCCGGTCAGCCGCTTGGGACACCCCCCCCCCCCAACACACTTAGCCACTAAAGAATTGGAAGGAAGTTACAGGGAACTCCCAGCCGGGCAGGCCACCGGCAGCCGGCTAGGAGCACAAGTAGAATGAAGAGAATTCATCAAACTTACGGCGAACTCCCAGCTGGTTAAGCCACTGGCAGCCGGCAGGCCGGCTGGGAATGCACGAAGAAGGCGGAAAAGTCCAGAGAAAGGAGGAGAAGTCAAGGACTCCCAGCCGGTGGACCACCAACAGTCGGTCCACCGACCAAGCACACCTGATGACATATTTTCCCTCAAGTTCTTACAGAGAACTCCCAGCCGGTCGGACCATCGGCGGCCAGTCCACCGGCTGGGACTTCCTCTCCGCATTTTTACCCTTTCTTGTAATTTCCAACCTAATTTCGAGAAATACTATACCCCTCTTCCCTAATTCATTGACACACTACCCTAGATATTTTTTAAGCACTTAACATTTATTCAAACTTTGTTAATCCGGCATTAATCTTGCCCTAATTAAACCTTAATCCTTTAGTTAATTAGTATTGTTTTAGTATTATTCAATAGTTTACATTTGGGTATTGAATTGTAATAGAAGATTTTGAAGAATCTCTTCTCTTATTTAATCCAAGACTCAACCTTTCATTGTGTTGGTACAATTTCTCATCTTTTGTTATCTTACTTTCAATTGTTTACATTTCTATTTCTCTCTTTGTTATAGTTATAATTTATATTATGTTTTCTATCATGCTTACTTGTGTTTCACCAATTGTTTACATTTGCTTGAATATGATGTGTGAGTAGTGACCCCCAAGGGTTTAGGGGGATCCTAAGTGGATTTAATGGTATAATTTGGGTATTAAATAACTGGGTTTGGGGTAGAATTGTTGGCTTACTTATTCATGCACACAAGGTGTTTGTGGACTTGTGGGAGTGAAAGCTCACATCTTTCTTCATTATTTGCTTAAGTGCTCTATAATAAAAGTTGTAGGGTGTTTTGATAGCTTGATTAAGTAGAGATTTGATACTTGATGAAAGTTATTTGTCTATCTTTAGGAGGCCAAGATATTGGACTTCTTACCTTAGTTAACCTCTTCCTCTTACGAGGATATTTACCCTTTGCTTACCTTTACCCACTTAGGGGAACCCGACTACCCTAGCTTTAACATAAATTGTCGACACCTTAGTTTTGTTATCATTTTAGTTGCTTAATTAATTATATATACTTTACATCCTCTTTTACTCGACTAAAATAGACCTTGATCAAACCGAATAGAAACCCCCACCATCCTTGTGATCGAAATCGACTTACCAAGCTTTACTAGTTAGGTATCGAGTCTTATAAATTTGTTTTGATAGTGGGAAAAAGACGATTAAAATTTCTTACTCATCAAATGGCGCCGTTGTCGGGGATGGCGTTAGGTTATATTTAGTTTGTTAAAGGTCTTAGCGTTAGTCTTAACTCACTTGCTTGTTTGCTTTAGTAGTTGTGTGCTTCATTGTAGAGTGAGTGATTTTTGCCTTTCCCTAGTGTGTAAAAACACTAGGAGACTAACGGTTTATCGAGTGCATGTCTAGGAGGAACCATCTAGCTTTACTCTTTAACTCCAACCTTGAGAGGCTCTTTCGAACCTTAAGGACAAGGGATATTGCAAGAGTTAGAAATTCTCCTCAAGCAACGATAGACCAATCAAACTCACCGCCATAACCAATCTTTGAAACCATAACCCAACTACAACCAAACAACACAATTGAGACCCCAATAGAAAATCTTTTTCACGACTTCCCAATTCCAACACCACCTCAAGCACCACCCCCTAATATACTCAATCCACCACTTCCATTGGCTTTACGTGACCATAACCGCCCAAACCATAATGATGCTTGTAACCCTATCAACTTTGGGCCCTTGGCTCTCAACAATTTTGAGATACACCCCGCCCAAGTTGGGTTTGATAGAAAGAGACTTGTTCGGGGGACACATTGAATAAGATGTTCATGCTTATCTAAGAAAGTTCAAAAACAAAGTCGCTATGATGAAAAAGAACGAGGTATTCGAAGATACACTAAGGATGATGTTGTTCCCATTCTCCTTGATGGGTAAGGCGGACCGGTGGTTGAATGTTCAACCTCCGGACACATTCACAACATGGGACGCCTTAGCCAAGGCATTCTTGGATAAGTACTGTGGGTTAATATCCGTATACTACCCTTTAATTGCAGGACTATAACGTAAATTTATACATGCAATTTATAGTCATAAAACGATAAAAACAATATGAAACGATAAGGAATTAGAATCAACCTCGGGTCCTTATAGTGCGGCGTAAAGAACAGAAATCAAATGAGATTCCCTCCTAATTGTTGCACCCAAGACCTTGTCCGAGATATGCCCTTGTGCTAGAACAGTGTTCTCCGATTGCCTTGCAATATAGGGAGAACTGATGTGAGTTTTGTCGAGATGAGAGATCTCAGTTTCAGAGAGAAAAATTAATCTCTGAAACCCTAATTGTTTTCACTAATGATGATTCGGTTAACATGAAGGAGGAGGCTCTCCTTTTTGTTCTCCTAATTCGGTCAAGCCGAGTCCATGGGGAGGAAATGGGCTTTTCCATTTCCTCTTCTATTTGACTCGTAGTCCGAACCCAAATGGCTAAATGTATATGACGCAGTTTGATTATAAACTGTTATCGGTTATCGGAAATTAAGGCATCGCTAATAATACGAGTTAGTTTGAATTATTAATACGTGTCCGACAAAAAAAAGATTGTATAATTTATTTTAATATACATTTAATTAAATATAAATCACGTATATTTAATTTTACGAATTAACCGGTTAATTCGCCTTAGCCCATGATATTTAATCCGTATTAAATATAATATCTCAACATCACATATTTGACTAATTACTTAGTCAAATAACTCGACTAACTAACGGTTAGTCAATTTTGGCATCTACATGAAAGTATTTTCATACCGTCACATCTCTCGAACGTATCCTATAGGTGTGACTTTTAGGGACCAGTTGATCACCGCCATCTGTATGACAATAACGTCAAACTTATCTAGCAAGCCAACCGTTATTGATAAACGTGGATCAACTGATAATAATACCAAAGTATGCCCTTTGATCCTTTTAGAGGTTTATAAGTCCTTGCACTAATTGTTAAGGACACCAACCCCAACAAGCTCCCACTTGTCCGTACAAGTGTATGTGCAATGACGTTATCCGCACTAACTGGAGGACACAAGCTCCAACAAACTCCCACTTGTCCGAACAAGTGTAGGTGCGATAACCGATTCTCATATTCATTTAAAATCTCTCCCACTCAATGTAAAACAATTTGCAGATCTGGATCCACAAAGGTCGTATTTTACAATCGATCCGTATCTAGAGTGGTTTCCCCGACTAGAGAGTAACTTAACCGATAAAACGAATCCGTATCCGAGCATGGCCATGCATTTCGATTCTGACTCCTCGAGTGGCCCTGAGAAATATCGAGTACCCGATAAAGGCTGAATATTTCCTTCAACTCGACTCCTTCCGATCTAAGCACAAAGATGAAATGACCCGAAAAAATCTACTTGGCCCCCTGTTACGGATGACCGTGAGAAAGAAACCAAAGTCACCCAAAATCTGCCGTAGTCTCAAGAGACAGTCGATAGTCTAAGAATCGACTCTTAGGATCACCATGGAAGTCCTATCCACGACCCGGCAACGAATGTTATAAAACATTTAGGACTCCACGTCGATGTCACAATTGTGTCCTACGAAATATCCGTATAAATCGCCTCTGTGATTGGTCACCAACCTGTTGACTTATGGCTCGTTGAACCCACCATCAACCAACGTCACGAAATAATTGCGAGTTATCACTCATGTGGGCAATTAAGGACTAACAAGATATGATGTTTGTTCAATTCACTTTGTGGTGTTCAAAATTGTCGTACAATTCCACATGAAAAACAAAATATATATATAAAATATCAAAACGATGATGTCGTATAGAGTACAAAGGAGAATGAATCGATCCATAAAAGAGTACTACAACTCAAGAACACGTTTGATTCCCATGGAATTTACGTGCCCTTCATGCTTATCTTGTCGTAATGCTTTAGTGAGAGGATCTGCTATGTTATCATCCGTAGCAATCTTTTCTATCACTACTTCCTTTTGCTCCACGTAATCCCGGATTAGATGAGCTTTCCGTTGTACATGTCTAGACTTGTTGCTAGACTTTGGCTCCTTAGCTTGGAAGATGGCACCACTATTGTCGCAATAGATGGTGATCGGGTCATTCGAACTAGGCACTACAGAGAGCCCATGTAAGAATTGACGCATCCATATCGCTTCCTTTGTTGCTTCGACGCGCATAGTACTCGGACTCGATCGTAGAATCGCTTTAACAGCTTTCTTTCGAACTCTTCCACTGATCAGCAGCGCCATTAAGAGTAAAAACGAATCCAGACCGAGATTTCGAGTCATCTCGATCCGTTTGGAAGCTAGCATCTCACGAATCGGTTGCGCATAGCTTTTGAGAGCCTCCATAAGTCAATGCCCAATCTTTAGTTCTCCTGAGGTACTTAAGAATGTTCTTGACACTAACCAATGTGGTTCACCTGGTTGTTGTTGGAATCGACTTGTCATACTCAATGCATATGCCACGTCCGGACGTGTGCATATCATGGCATACATGATTGATCCTATAGCCGAAGCATAAGGAATCCGTGTCATGCGCTCTTTCTCTTCCGTGTCTCTCGGTGCCCGAGACTTGCTCAAATGCACCCCTGGAGCCATAGGAAGGAACCCCTTCTTGGAGTTAGTCATACTTTGAATCTCTCTAGGACTTTGTCTATGTAAGACTCTGATCGAGAGATAACATCCGTCGTGATCTATCTCGATAGATACGGATGCCAAGAATTCTTTGTGCCTCACCCAGATCTTTCATCCGGAAATGGTTCTTCAACCATACTTTCACCGAAGTTAAGAGAGGTATGTCATTCCCAATCAGGAGTATGTCGTCAACATACAATATTAGGAAGACAATCTTGCTCCCACTCGACTTGATATATAGACATGGTTCCTCGACCGATCGAATGAATCCATTGTCTTTTATCACTTGGTCGAAGCGATGATTCCAACTCCTTGATGCTTGCTTAAGTCCATAAATGGAACGCTTAAGCTTGCACACTTTCTTAGGATGTACTGGATCGATGAAACCTTCAGGTTGTACCATGTACAACTCTTCCTCCAAAAAGCCGTTTAAGAAGGCGGTTTTCACGTCCATTTGCCAAATTTCATAGTCATGAAAAGCGGCAATCGCTAAGATAATCCGAATGGAACGCAGCATAACTACGGGTGCGAAAATTTCATCGTAGTGCAAACCTGGCACTTGGGTGAAACCTTTAGCAACTAGTCGTGCTTTGTAGATATCTTGTTGACCTTCCACAGAATGCTTTATCTTGTAAAGCCATTTGCATTGAAGGGGACGAACCTTAGCAGGTAAGTCAACAAGATCCCACACGTTGTTCTCATACATGGAGTCCATCTCGGATTGCATGGCCTCAAGCCATAGCTTTGAGTCAGAACTTGTCATGGCACCTTTATAGGTTGCGGGTTCACTACTCGTTAAGAGTAGAACGTCATCTATGTCATGTTCCTCGACCATACCAATGTATCTGTCCGGAGGAATAGAGACTCTACCCGACCTCCTAGGTTCCTCGAATATTCACTGCAATCGGGATTGAAGGAATTGGTTCCTCCAATGGTTGCTCGGTGTTTGGTTCTGGAATCTCCGACAGTTCGAAGGTTCTATCACTCTTTGCATTCTCGAGAAATTCCTTCTCTAAGAATGTCGCACTAGCCGCAACAAAAACGCGTTGTTCGGTTGGCGAATAAAAGTAATGACCACGTGATCCTTTAGGATAACCTATAAAGTATGTCTTGACCGATCGCGGGCCGAGCTTATCTTCAGGTCTCCACTTGACATAAGCCTCGCAGCCCCAAACCCGTATAAAGGACAAGTTAGGGACCGTTCCCTTCCATAGTTCATATGGAGTCTTGTCAACAGCTTTAGACGGACTTCGGTTAAGTATTAGAGCGGCTGACAAAAGAGCATAACCCCATAATGAATCAGGTAAAACCGTGTGACTCATCATGGATCGAACCATATCAAGTAGTGTTCGATTTCTCCGTTCGGACACACCATTCAACTGAGGTGTTCCAGGTGGAGTTAACTGTAGGGCAATCCCACAGTCCTTCAGGTGTTGATCAAACTCGTGAGAAAGATACTCGCCACCACGATCCGAACGCAGTGTTATTATCTTTCTACCTAATAGGTTCTGCACCCTATTTTGGTATTCCTTGAATTTCTCAAAGGATTCACTTTTGTGCTTCATTAAGTAGACATAGCCATATCTACTCAAATCGTCCGTGAAAGTGATGAAATACCTATAGCCTTCTCGTGCGGTGATTGACATAGGACCACATACATCCGTGTGTATGAGCCCTAATAGGTCAGCAGCGCGCATTCCAACACCTTTGAAGGAAATCCGAGTCATCTTACCGATGAGACATGATTCACACGTGCCAAATGATTGAAAATCAAAGGCCGAGATAGCTCCATGTTTGATGAGCTGTTTTACGCGTTTCTCATTAATGTGTCCCATACGGCAGTGCCATAGATACGTTTGATCTTTGTCACCAACCTTTAACTTTTTATTCATTACGTGTAATATTTCGTTGGTCTGATCTAAAACATAAATTCCATTCATGGAGACTGCCTTGCCATAAATCATATTGTGTAATGAGAAAATGCAAGAATTATTCTCTATTACAAATGAAAAACCAAGTTTATCAAGCGCAGAAACTGAAATAATGTTTTTGGAAAGACTAGGTACATAATAGCAGTCATATAATGACAACTCAAATCCGCTTGGAAGCTGGATCACATATGTCCCCTTGGAGATGGCAGCTACTCTTGCTCCATTCCCGACACGCAGTCCACCTCACCCTTTACGAGGGGTTCGATGTTTCGGAGCCCCCGCACATGATTACACAGATGAGAACCACAACCAGGATCAAGTACCCAAGTTCCGTAACTTGCGTGGTTAATCTCAATCATATGAATAAAAGTAGAAGAGAGAGAAGACATACCAACAAAGTTTAACACGACCGCCTTTAAGTCCTCATGATAAACAGGACATGTGCGTCTCCAATGCCCGGTCTTGTGGCAATGATGGCATTCCATGTTTTCACTCTTGCTCTTTGTCATGCCCGATGAGTTACTCGCCTCACCAGGACCACTCTTCCCCGAACCCGACTTCTTGAACTTCGCCTTACCTACCGTTAGGTTTGCCGGAGCTTTGCCCTTACCTTTCCCTTTGTTTGACACAACGAGAACATCCTGTTTCGAGCTCCCACCGCACTTCATGTCCTTCTCGGTCTGTACGAGGAGGGAGTGCCATTCATGGGGAGTTTTCTTCAAATCATTCATATAGTAATTCGCTCTGAATTGCGAATAACCATCGTGGAGTGAATGAAGAATACGGTCGATAACAATATTCTCGCTGATGTTACGCTTAAAGGTCTCCGCTTCTCGACATTCTCAATCATGCTTTGAGAATGTGTGGGCTAACCGGTTGGCCCTTTCTCGGAGTCTCGCATCAAAGAAGCGAGTGGTATGCTCATAGGTCACGATTCTCGGTGCTTTCGAGAATTCCTTAGTGAGCGTGGTGAAAATCTTGTTTGCACCTTGGGCTATGAAGCGTTTCTGCAAATTGGGTTCCATTGCAAAAATAAGTACGTTCTTTACCGCACCAGCTTCTAAAGCGAAATCGTTATACTTGTTGATTTCGTTAATTCCAGCCGTGGGACCTGGGTTTAACGGCATGGGCTCAAGCGATATCCGAGCTTTCCGTCGCCAGCGGCAGATTCCGTAATCTTTGCCTCCCGATCCAACGCGGTTGGATCCGTTATTCTTCGATCCGAGTGGACTGATTCATCTGACTCATGAAGATCCTAAGCCAGGACTCACGGTCCAATGTGGCACTTGGCATTGGGTTATCACTTGAACCACCATTTGTTTGTTTAGCGATTTAAAACGTGATCTACACCGAAAAGGAAAAAAAAAAAACAAAATAAGCAACTCATCGAGGTGATTTAAGTCTATTTTAAAATTTATTTTAAACATGTAGACTCTCGCACTTGCATAATTGATCTCCCTCAAGAATGATACAAGTGATCCCAAGACTCAATTTCAGTAAATTGATAAGCCAACTGTTTGGCTAATTCTTCCGGAAGAACTCTTGGTCGATAGATTTCTGTAAATCCTATCTATAGTCCACCATAATCACAGGATCGTACGAGTGACCATAGTGTTGAGATAAAATAGGTCAATCGGTTCCAACTTACCCGACGTAGAAGGGGTCATAGTATGCCTACCGACGAAGAAGGGACTCATTGGAGTTTGACCTATAAAGACCGTTCTCAATTTTGGTTTATACGAGGAAGATCCCATCAACAAAATTATAATTCATTTTAAGTGAACGAATAACTAGCGTCTGTCGTGAATGAATTTATTTGGATGATGGCTTAAAACGTGTGACATGAGAATGTCAATGAAAACTAACTCGTGACCTCTATATGTGTCAGTTTTCATGCAATAATTAGGTGGTTTGGTTTTTAGGCGGAATATGATGCAAATTATCGTTGCGAAAAATAAATAAAGGAATGCAAAAACGTAAATAAAATTTTCCTAGTGTGGCCTATCCTAGTATAAGAACAAGATACAACTTTGGAATCCACCGTTGGACCCGAAAAGCTTGTCTTGATGTTCCATCTTGATCCAAGTAGCGGGAGTGAGCATCCGGTCTCCATCTTTGGTCTTCTCAAAAATTACAATTAAAATTACAAAATATAAACCTATTTACATTCTAATTAAAACTGTAATTACAAGTGAAAAATCCAAAACGGAGATACAAGATCTCAAAATACAACCAAGACCGTGTTCCATCATTACGGTAACACGTTCTACTAAGGCCACACTAAGTTACAACCGCTTGTAATAATTAAATACGTAATTAAAAGGCATTCACGGCATTCATAAATTAACGATAAATAAAAATGCATCAACTAAAAACAAATTCATTCGTGACATAATTCCGTAATTATGTTAAATTTATCCAAACCACCTTTTAATGATTAAAATACATGTGATAAAACCGCTTCTATCATTTAATTTTAATCCATTATAATCCGTCATTTTAAAGACGCTTTAAAACAACTATATGGTACGTGAGTGAACCGATTCACTATCATAGCGAGTGTACTATATCCGGATAAAGTACATATTGAAGCCAAAAGAAAATTTAAATCAAAAGAAACAAATTTTCAAAGCTGTTAAAGACGAAATCCCTCGATCCAGGGACATAAGTGCTCGATCGAGGAACTAAAGGGCTCGATCGATCAACGCAAGTCGATCGAGAGGTATGCTAATCAGAGGGTGCTCGATCGACAACACCGGTGGTCGATCGAGTACCTATATCAAGAAATCTACTCGATCGAGTACGAGGACAACTCGATCGAAAGCGGAGGGGGTTTTGAAAACAGTCGATCGAGTACAAAGAAGGACTCGATCGAGCAAAAGGTTTTGAGATGTGGTCGATCGAGTACAACAGGGGACTCGATCGATCAAAAACAAGACAAAAAAGACTCGATCGAGTAGAAATACGCTCGATCGAATGCTAAAGTGGCTGAAAACTTCAAAACCCTCGTGAAAACAAATTTCGAGACAAAATCAATTGCAAATATGATCAAAAACGCATTAAAACAAATTTGACAATTGACAAAAACTTGACATGTTGCTATAATCTCTGTATAAAATAACAACATGTAAAAACAACATGAAATTTGAAGCAAAACAGCCGTGTAAAACATGACACGGTTTGGTTTTCGAGACAAAACAACAACAAGAGCAACCGTGTAAACAAGACACGGTTCCCAGAGCAACCAAAAACGCAGCAAATTAAAAAAAAATTTCTGCCGAGTTAAAAAGATGGCTGCCGAGACAAAATTTTTAAACAAAATACATCGTTTCAACAACGTTTTATGAAAAACACATGAAAAATTCACGTGGCCTCGCTCTGATACCACTTGTGGGTTAATATCCGTATACTACCCTTTAATTGCAGGACTATAACGTAAATTTATACATGCAATTTATAGTCATAAAACGATAAAAACAATATGAAACGATAAGGAATTAGAATCAACCTCGGGTCCTTATAGTGCGGCGTAAAGAACAGAAATCAAATGAGATTCCCTCCTAATTGTTGCACCCAAGACCTTGTCCGAGATATGCCCTTGTGCTAGAACAGTGTTCTCCGATTGCCTTGCAATATAGGGAGAACTGATGTGAGTTTTGTCGAGATGAGAGATCTCAGTTTCAGAGAGAAAAATTAATCTCTGAAACCCTAATTGTTTTCACTAATGATGATTCGGTTAACATGAAGGAGGAGGCTCTCCTTTTTGTTCTCCTAATTCGGTCAAGCCGAGTCCATGGGGAGGAAATGGGCTTTTCCATTTCCTCTTCTATTTGACTCGTAGTCCGAACCCAAATGGCTAAATGTATATGACGCGTTTGATTATAAATCATTATCGGTTATCGGAAATTAAGGCATCAGCTAATAATACGAGTTAGCTGAATTATTAATACGTGTCCGACAAAACAAATTGTATAATTTATTTTAATATACATTTAATTAAATATAAATCACGTATATTTAATTTTACGAATTAACTGGTTAATTCGCCTTAGCCCATGATATTTAATCCGTATTAAATATAATATCTCAACATCACATATTTGACTAATTACTTAGTCAAATAACTCGGACTAACTGGTTAGTCAATTTTGGCATCTACATGACAGTATTTTCATACCGTCACATCTCTCGAACGTATCCTATAGGTGTGACTTTTAGGGACCAGTTGATCACCGCCATCTGTATGACAATAACGTCAAACTTATCTAGCAAGCCAACCGTTATTGATAAACGTGGATCAACTGATAATAATACCAAAGTATGCCCTTTGATCCTTTTAGAGGTTTATAAGTCCTTGCACTAACTGTTAAGGACACCAACCCCAACAAGTACTACCCATCATCCAAGACCGCCATGCTTCGAAATGAAATCCACACTTTCCAACAAGAGGATGGAGAATCTTTGGGTGAAGAATGGGATAGATATCAAGACCTTATTGCTAGTTGTCCTCACCACGGGATTCCAGAGTGGTATGTCACCCAAACCTTTTTCCAAACATTGTTGCCAAGAACTAAAGAAATGGTGAATGTCTCCGCGGGAGGGGGATTTGACTATTTGGGTGATGAGGAAGGGACGACACTAATCAAGAAGATGGTGGACTCGGAGGCCAACTATGGCTCAAGTGGAAATATTCTTAGGAGGAATGGCCGATACCCTAAGGAGAACTCTTCTAGTTCAAATGTCGAGACAAATGCCAAGCTTGACCTTCTCACCAAGCAACATGAAGAATTGCAAAGAAACCAAGTCCATTAAGCTAATGGATCCCATGGTTCACCAATGGAGGAAATGATCCAAAGTGTTCCTTGTGAGCTATGTGGGGGACATGGTCACGCCTTTGATGTGTGTGCCAACAACTCCTATAATGTGGGGTATGAAGAAAACATTCAAGATGTTAATACCTCCTGACACGGCTGTCGCAACCCTATCAAAAATAAAACCAACCGGTCTCTATAAAATGTATTAGAGGCAGTCAGGTATTGAATCCACAGGGAGATGGGAATGTTGTAAGCTAAACTAAGTCTGTCTAAGTAACCGTTTCTTGGGAGTTTGATTGTTGATTCTAAACTACGAAGAAAAAGAGAGGGAGAACAGTAAATAAATAAGCAGCAATAAAGAAATTATCAGAGAGAAATAAATAGCTAGGACACTCGGTTCGCCATGGTCTTCTAGGGATGAAATCTAAGGTCAAAGGTCAGCTTGAACTCGGTTTGCAGGGTAGTGAAAAGGTCCTTCCGGTCCGCTATTCGCCCTAAAACATTACTAACTTAGCTTCCGATCTAGGTCAAGGCGTAACAGATCAACTATCTAAATGCGTCGACTCAAGCAGCTAATTGTTATTAAATGCAGTAATCAACAACACAACCCTAATTCTAGCCAAACCTAATCATCTACTCAAATCTTCATAATTGCCATGGCTCCCCTATGTCCTAGCATAGAAGGATTAGCTATGCATAATAGATATTGAGGAAATAGTAACAAGCACATCAAGTAAATTAAACATGGTGATTAATTAGTAAAGAGATAAGAGAAAGAGCAATCAAGGAAAAGAGATGAAAAGAAGAATAAAATTGCAATGAAAATGATTAACAAATTCATGATCGAATGTACCGAATACAAAGCAGTTCCAAGCAATGGAGTTTTTAGGTCTAAAGCGTAAAAAGTGCCAAGAGAGAAGAGAGAGGTGAGAGAGCTGTGCCGTCGTTCCCTCTCCCTTATTTATTCTCAGATACCAATAAAAATATCCGCAAGATAAATTAAAAGATTGTGTAATAGTTAAAATCGCTTGATCGAGTAAAATCAAAATTCTCGATCGAGGATAATAGGTAGCAAACATCTTGATCGAGTAACACAAGTACTCGATCGAGGAACTCAATAAACGCCCATCTCGATCGAGCTAGGTAAAGTACTCGATCGAAGGTCTTCAGCATCAGAGTTACTCGTTCGACCAGTTTAAGCAACCAATTTGGTCGATCGAGGTAGCTAGAGGTAAACCAACGTAGGTGATCTTCAAAACACCTTCCGAAGCCACTTCACGCATCCTTAGGTGACAATTTCCGGGCTCCAATTCTTCTTAATCCAAAATGCATGCAAATGGGACAGGTTTAGGATCGATTATGCTCCTCTCCGGCTCTTTCTTGCAATTAATACAAGACAGACCAAAGTAGACAATTCGGGGGCATTTGTAGCTAGTCGCCACATAAATAACACAGAAATGTGTGCAAATATAGGGTAAAAACCATATATAAAATGCACGCATCAAATCTTCCCAAACCAAACCTTTGCTTATCCCCAAGCAAACTATAAATGCAACTAAAGACAACTAGTGGAACGGGACCAACTTACCAGCTACAAATTGTCCACCCAAGCTAATTTAATGCAATAAATAACAAAGTAGCAAAAGGTCAAGTGCAAACGAGTTAAATCATTGTTTTAAACTACTGAACAGTCGATCTTGCAAGACACATATGTATCGGACTCTCACGGGTCGCTTATCACACAAATTAAGCACAAGGTGAGTATAACTGTATGAGATAGAAGGAAGTAGAGACACTCACCTAAACTTCGACCTATAAGAACATGCATGCAGCTAACAGGAAACCAATTTCTACCGACTGTCCATATGCCTTCCAACCAATCAGGACCAAGACACACACCGAGGACATACGTATAATGTGAGGTGAGGTAATTGGGTAAGAAGGGGCAAAATAGATTTGGATAAGTGAAGATAAAGCCAAGCTAGTACAACCATAACCAAATAATCAACTCATTTCGCTTCACTACTCAATACAAAACGTAAAACCGTGCCATTGTGGCAGAACATCACTCACACCATCGGAAGACTCCCCATGAAAAGTAATGATAAGCATGGGAGTATTATTCAAAGATCTTTTTTCACATGATTCTTTCTTTTTCTTCTTCATCATTCAGCTCTCTTTCATCATTTTTCATTTTTTTTCATATTTTTTTCATTTCACTTTTCTTCTTTTTCATTCATGCTACCAAATTCAAATCTTTCAAAGCGAACCAAATTTGACATGGATAAAAGCATACCCACAAAAACCAGTCAACTAGCTTGACAGGGCAGGCTAAAATTTGGATGTAGTTAGGGGGTCAAAAGGCAAATTTGGCTAATGTGAAGTTAATGGGTAGTAATGAAAGAAGGGTTGTAAGTTACCTCTCCATGTGTGTGACCACAGCAAACCGAATGCATACAGGTACTAAGAAAAGAATGTCATGCTCATGAAAATTGATGTTACATGTCTTATAAGGAGTACTACTCACATCCTAAATGAAACTGGTCATGAATGTCACCAGTTTATCAAGCTATAAATCTTAGAATGTATATGTAGTTTGCCAATATTAGAGTCAAGTCTATTCGTTCAGCTGAGTTTAAACAAAAACTCGTAGATTATGCAATTGACCATGCCAACAAAAACGTTAAAAATGTGCAAGGCAAAGGTAAAAGACTCAATGTAGCACAAAAGTCATAACGTTCCGACTCAATCTACATGCAAAAATAAACGTGGAATTCTTATGTATTTCGAAAATTTTTCAATTTTTTTATAAGATTTTTGTAATAATGTTTGAAATTAAAATAACCAATGCATGCGAAAATAAACGTGCAAACGGAAATACAATAAAAACAGTATGCAGACACAGACATGGATGCATATCACCTCCCCAAACCAAACCGTACAATGTCCTCATTGTACTCAAAAATAGGGAAAGGAAATGCAAACTGCAAAGAAGAATGTAGCTTCCAAAAACTTATAAGATGGTCGTGAAGTAGGTACCTCCCCAAACAAGCCAGCAACATGGGAGGTCGCAAATAGCCCCATAACATCGCAACACGCGAGTTAAAGCAAAAGGACTCAATCGAGGAAACAAAGTGTTCGATCGAGAATAACGGGGCGTCAGAAGTACTCGACCAAGAGCAGCATGTACTCGATCGAGAGGTCAAATATGCAGGGTGCTCGATCAAGAGCAGCAGTGCTCGATCGATGAAGAAAAGCACTCGATCGAGAGCAAAAGTACTCGTTCGAGATCTTTAAGCCTGATCTACTAGGCGTCAGTTCAAGCTCCTGCAAAAACGCAACAAAGGACCTATAGAACTAACAAAACCGGTTCAAACGTTCAAGTTTATCGCCCGTAAAGTTACCAACTAAAGCACACGAAACTAGCTAAAAGTTTTAAGCAAGGTACAACAAATTACAAGCCGAGTTGCCTCCCGGATAGCATAGGTTTAAGAGGTCCCGCACGACCTTTTGGCTTCAATTTTCTTGCTCATCAAGATGGTCGAAGTAGAACACTTCGACATTGCCAACATAATCATCTGTTCCATAGTAATGCTTCACAAGATGGCCATTCACTATTAATCTTCTGCCATCGGGATGGTCTAACTCAATGGAACCAAACTTGGTGACAGCAGTCACTGTGTAAGGGCCATTCTGCCTGGACTTCAGCTTACATGGAAACAAGCGTAGTCGGGCATTAAACAGAAGCACCTTCGGCCCGACTTGAAATTCTCGCGGTATGATTCTTTTGTCGTGCCACCTCTTTGTTTTCTCCTTGTAGATGCGCGCACTGTCATAGGCGTTTAGCCTAAACTCTTCCAATTCATCTAGCTGCAACAAACGGTTCTGACCACACAATTTAGAATCATAGTTCAATTCACGAATAGCCCACCAAGCTTTGCACTCTAGTTCAATAGGTAAATGACAAGACTTCCCATAAACTAACCGATATGGTGATGCACCAATCGGTGTTTTAAAGGCAGACCGATATGCCCATAATGTGTCATCCAATTTTAGACTCCAATCCTTCCGTGATTTAGAAACAACTTTAGCCAAAATCTCTTTTAGTTCCCTATTTGAGACCTCAACCTACCCACTGGTTTGGGGATGATACCCCAAACCGCGACGACGTTGGACACCGACTTTAGACAGAATAGCTGTAAGTTTCTTTTCTTTAAAATGCATACCCTCATCACTAATGACGACCCTAAGGACACCAAAGAGGGGGAAAATAATATTTTTAAAATTTAATCACAATCTTGGCATCACAGTTAGGTGAAGCAATAGCCTTCACCCATTTAGACACATAGTCTACAACTACCAAAATATACCTGTTACCTTTACTAGATGGAAAGGTTCCTTGGAAATCAACGCCCCAGACATCGAAAACCTCAACCTCTAGAATGCCATTTTAGGCATCTCATGTCTCTTGGAGATATTTCCCGAGCGTTAGTTGCTGGCAAGCATCACAAGCTGAAACAAACACTTTAGCATCTGTAAATAAAAGAGGCCCGAAGAAACCAGACTGAAGTACCTTAGCCACGGTTCGCGACGGACCATGGTGACTGCAATAAGAGGTAGAATGACAGCCCTCTAGGATTGCTTTAGTCTCCCACTATGGAATACACCGTCTGTGAAGACCGTCAACACACTCCTTAAATAAATAAGGATCATCCCAGAAATAGCGCTTCACATCATGAAAGAATCGCTTCTTCTGCTGATAAGACAGGTTAGGTGGAAGTGTACCACCTACAATGTAGTTAGCATAATCTGCATACCATGGATCAACACCTGTGTTAGTGGCAACTGCAAATAAAGAATCATTAGGAAAAGAATCGTCAATAGGTAAAGGACCCTCTCCCTCTTGCTGCGGTAACCGCGACAGGTGATCAGCTACTACATTCTCTGCGCCCGTCTTGTCTTTGATTTGCAGATCAAATTCCTGGAGGAGGAGTATCCACCTCAACAATCGTGGCTTAGCTTCCTTCTTAGCAAGAAGGTGTCTCAGGGCTGCATGGTCCGTAAAAACAGTCACTTTCGAACGTATCAAATAAGAGCGAAATTTCTCCAGCGCATAAACCACACCTAATAACTCCTTCTCAGTAGTAGTATACTTCACTTGAGCCTCATTCAGAGTTCGGCTCGCATAGTAAATCGCTCTCAAAGCTTTGTCTTTCCGCTGGCCTAACACCGCGCCCACTGCATAATCACCAGCATCACACATAATCTCAAGTGGCAGCTCCCAGTAGTGAGGCTGGATAATCGGTGCTGAAATCAAGGTCTGTTTCAACCTGTTAAAAGCAGAAAGACAGTCATCAGTAAAAACAAAGGGGCCATCTTTAAGTAATAACTGTGTAAGTGGTTTAGCAATTTTAGAAAAGTCCTTGATGAACCGGCAATAAAAGCCAGCATGTTCAAGGACACTCCTCACTCCTTTAACATTGTCAGGAGGAAGTAATTGCTGAATCACTTGCACTTTTGCTTTATCCACCTCGATGCCCCTATCAGAAACTAAGTGCCTTAAGACAACTCCCTCGTTTACCATAAAGTGACACTTCTCCTAGTTAAGCATAAGGTTAACCTTAATGCAGCGCTGCAATACTTTATCAAGGTTAGACAAACAGTTATGAAAATCACTCCCATAGACGCTAAAATCGTCCATAAAGATCTCTATAATAGACTCTATATAGTCAGAAAATATCCCCATCATGCACCTTTGAAAGGTGGCAGGGGCATTACACAAACCAAAAGACATTCTACGATAAGCAAAAACACCTTGAGGACATGTAAAAGTAGTCTTTTCCTGATCATCCGGATAAATAGGGATCTGAAAGAACCCTGAATATCCATCCAAATAACAGAAAAACTTATGAGAGGCTAACCTTTCTACCATCTGATCGATAAAATGAAGGGGGAGGTGATCCTTCTTCGTGGCGGCATACAGCTGTCTATAATCTATGCACATCCGCCAACAGTCACAACTCTAGTAGGTATCAATTCATTCTTGTCATTCTTAACCACAGTAGTTCCTCCTTTCTTAGGAACCAACTGAACTGGACTCACCCATTTAGAATGACCAACAGAGTAGATAATACCTGCATCAAGTAGCTTCATTACCTTAGCCATCACAACATCTTGCATCTTCTGATTCAGCCTGTGCTGACCTTGTCTGCAAGGCTTGTGATCTTCTTCTAGCTCAATCCTGTGGATACAAATATCAGGACTGATGCCCTGAATATCATCCAACGAATAACCCATCGCTTTCCTGTTTTTCTTAAGAACAATTAACAAAGCGGTCAGCTATTTATCATCAAGCTTAGCACTAACAATGACTTGATACTGCTCAGTATCATCTAAAAATGCATATTTAAGATGAGAAGGAAGAGGCTTACGCTCGGGTACCTTTACCTCAATTGCGCAAGAAGTGTTTACCAATTGTTCTACCCTTTCTCCTTCAGCGTCAGTGAGTTCACGCTCATCTATTGTAGCTTCAAGAAGATCCAACATAGCGTCATTGTTTTCCGGGTTATCTGCACACTCATCTAACAACATCAAAGCTTCCAGTGGATCCTTTATCAAGGAATCCAACCAGAACTCATAAACAGACTCATCAACGATATCAACTGAATAACAAGTATCCTCTATCATTGGTCTAGCAAGTGTACTAGGCAAACTGAAAGTGATAGCGTCATCCCCCACTACAAGAGTCAAACGCCCTTGTTTGACATCTATAATAGCCCCAGTTGTACACAAGAATGGTCTTCCCAATATGATCGGGGTCCGGGTATCCTCAGCTATGTCTAAGACAATAAAATCTACTGGTATAAATACCTTGCCTACCTTGACATGCACGCCTTCTAGGATACCTAATAGTGGTCTAACCGATCTATCAGCCATCTGGAGGGTGATATTGGTCATTTTAAGATGACCCATATGAAGCTTCTTGTAAACAGAGTAAGGCATGACACTGACACTGGCTCCCAGATCACAGAGAGCCTTATCTATCACTTTATTTCCTATGATACATGTAATAGAGAAACTACCCAGGTCTTTTATTTTGGGTGGAACTTTATTAAGAATTAGATTGCTAGACTCTTTGATAAAGGCAACAGTCTCAAATTCACTGAGCTCTCTCTTATGCGCCAAGATATCTTTCATAAATTTTGCATAAGAAGGTACCTGGGTAATTAACTCGATAAAAGGAACGGTCACCTGAAGATTCTTGACCACTTTCACAAACTTACCGTACTGTCACTCGACCTTAGCATCTTTCAGACGTCTCGGATAAGGAATTCTGGTAACAGTAAGTGGGTCTGCGACTTTCTTTGTACCTTTGTCTAAACGTGGCATCTCCGCAGCAGAGGAAGATGACCCAGCAATGTGTTTAGACTTCGAAACAACGTCTCCGCTATTGCATGTACTCGATCGAGCACTATTTTCACTCGATCGAGAACTTTTCTCCTGGGATCTGCTCGATCGAGGAACACCATCCTCTCGATCGAGGTCCTCAATTTCGCCACCTGTCGATCGAGCATTGTTATCACTCGATCAATATCTTTCAGTGGGAGAAGTGCTCGATCAAGTACCCAGCTCACTCGATCAAGGACTTTGACGAGGATCAACAGCGTCTTCGTCAATTTGCTCTTCCAAAACAGTTTCCGGACTTTCCTTAACAGATAAATCAGCATTTTATAGCATTTTGGTCCATCATAGGTAAGACCACTTCGAAGATTAATATGCATTAATCGGGTCGCAAGGAGGTAATTGACTTGCTTGGTTCATTTGCTCAGATGCAAATTGTGTGAATTGATCTTGAAACTTCTTCATAGAATCCTCATTTTCTTCTGCATTTTTCTGGACTTGAAGTGCTAAAGATAGCACCAAGGATTGCAGCTCCGCTATCTCTATATTTGTAGAAGAAGATTCATCTTGCTGCGGTATTGAATCAATAGGACTAGAGATACTTGGCATGGCTAAATCTTCATAAAGTTGGGAGAACGGGATTCCTTGCCTAAATTGTTGATAAGCATGGACTCGCTCTACTTCTGCCATACACGTGATCAGATCATGTCCTTCCGCACCATATCTACCACAAATCACCTCTTGCCGAATCATAGCATGAACCTGCTCATGATCACCTGAATTTTGTAGAATCTCCGAATTGTCATTACGAATTTCCACCTCAGCTACATGGGATTATATTTCATTCACTCGCCCACCTCCTCTGGGATTCCCATACTCAGCTACATGAATGGCCATATCTTTAATAAGATGCCATCCCTTAATATCTTCGACATTTTTCCGGAATCTCCCCTTAGCTGCAACATCCAGTATAGCTCTTTGATCGGCATACAACCCATCGTAAAATTGGGTGCATATGAACCATCGTTGGAAGCCATGATGAGGTACGGAGCGAAATAGCTTCTTGAACCTAGTCCAAGCTTCACTTAAATCTTCAGTAGCCATTTGGGTGAAAGTGGTGATTTGGCCTCTTAATGCATTTGTGCGCTGCGGTGGGAAGTACCTTCGGTAAAAGGCTAAAGCTAGTGAATTCCAGTCAGTGACACCAGCAGCTTCCCTATCCAAGTCTCTCAACCAATCTCGGGCGTCATCAGTTAAAGAAAAAGGAAAAAGAATTTCCTTAACCCTATCTTGTGTCACCCCAGCAACTAGAGGAATGGTGGAGCAGTAATCAGTAAACAACTTCATATGCTTGCACGGATCTTTACCAGCCGCTCCCTTGAAAAGATTCATTTCAACCAACTGAATGTAGGATGGATGAATTCCAAAGGTCCCAGCATCTGTAATAGGAAGCATAAAACCTTTGGGTAGGGAATCTATAGTAGGTTTAGAGTGACTGGTGATGTTAGGCATTTTAGTAGGAGATGTAAGAACATCAGATATAACTCTGCCCTCTTCTAGGATAGATTACCTGCAAAACAATTATAGCACTAGAGAAAAGTATGAGATCAGTCTTAAGGAATGAATTCCTTGAGACGAGAGACAAACTTAATATAAAGCAAACAAAATATCATCGTCTCCCCGGCAACGGCGCCAATATTTGACACGGCTGTCGCAACCCTATCAAAAATAAAACCAATCGGTCTCTATAAAATGTAGTAGAGGCAGTCGGGTATCGAATCCACAGGGAGATGGGAATGTTGTAAGCTAAACTAAGTCTGTCTAAGTAACTGTTTCTTGGGGGTTTGATGGTTGATTCTAAACTACGAAGAAAAAGAGAGGGAGAACAGAAAAGAAATAAGCAGCAATAAAGAAATTATCAGAGAGAAAGAAATAGCTAGGACAGTCGGTTCGCCATGGTCTTCTAGGGATCAAATCTTAGGTCAAAGGTCAGCTTGAACTCGGTTTGCAGGGTAGTGAAAGGTCCATCCGGTCCGCTATTCGCCTTAAAACATTACTAACTTAGCTTCCGCCCTCATTAGAATGTCCTATTATTCACTGCAGGTCTTACCTCTTCCAATCATCCGATCTAGGTCAAGGCGTAACAGATCAACTAGCTAAATGCGTCGACTCAAGCAGCTAATTGCTATTAAATGCAGTAATTAACAACACAACCCTAATTCTAGCCAAACCTAATCATCTAATCAAATCTTCCTAATTGTCATGGATCCCCTATGTCCTAGCATAGAAGGATTAGCTATGCATACTAGATATTGAGAAAATAGTAACAAGCACATCAAGTAAAATAAACATGGTGATTAATTAGTAAAGAGACCAGAGAAAGAGCAATCAAGGAAAAGAGATGAAAAGAAGAATAAAATTGCAATAAAAATGATTAACAAATTTAAGATCGAAAGTACCGAATACAAAGCAGTTCCAAGCAATGGACTTTTTAGGTCTAAAGAGTAAAAAGTGCCAAGAGAGAAGAGAGAGATGAGAGATATGTGCCGTCGTTCCCTCTCCCTTATTTATTCTCAGATACCAAATAAAATATCCGCAAGATAAATTAAAAGATTGCGTAATAGTTAAAACCTCTCGATCGAGTAGAATCAAACTACTTGATCGAGGACAATAGGTAGAAAACATCTCGATCGAGTAAAACAAGTACTCAATCGAGCTAAGGAAAGTACTCGATCGAAGGTCTTCAGCATCAGAGTTACTCGTTCGACCTGTTTAAGCAACCAATTTGGCGATCGAGGTAGCTAGAAGTAAACCAACGTAGGTGATCTTCAAAACACCTTCCGAAGCCACTTCACGCATCCTTAGGTGACAATTTTCGGGCCCCCATTCTTCTTAATCCAAAATGCCTGCAAATGGGACAAGTTCAGGCTCGATTATTCTCCTCTCCGGCTCTTTCCTGCAATTAATACAAGACAGACCAAAGTAGACAATTTGGGGGCATTTGTAGCTAGTCGACACATAAATAACACAGAAATGCGTACAAATATAGGGTAAAAACAATATATAAAATGCACACATCACCTTTCAAAGCTATAACAACAATATGAGACCACCACGACCACCTTACAACAATCTCAATGTCTATAACCCAAACCCAAATTACTATCATCCGGGTTTGAAGAACCACCCCAATTTAGCTACAAGAACACCAATGTTCAAAACCCACAAAATCTTCAACCACAAGCGCCCAATACCAACCCACCCGGGTTTTCTCAACCTAGAGGTGGATATCCTAATCAAAGAAACAACATCGGAAACCAAAACCAAAACTTTGGGAACCAACCTCAAGGGTGCCAAGATTTTGAAGGCAACCAAAACAATCAAGGGTTCCATCAAGGGAACCAAATTAATCAAGCTAATCAAGGGTTTGGGCAAGGTTCTGCTCAAGGGTTTCAAGAACAAGGTCAAGGACCAAACTTCAACAATAATGGTCCAAGAAGGAATTATCAAGAGGGGGACAAAATTCCAACAACAATCAAGGTCCTAACACCCGAAACGACTATGGGTTCCCTTTACCCATTGCCAATCAACCCTATCAAGAGCCTATGGTTGACATTTCCCAAGGTGAAATCATGAAGATGTTGAAAAACATGCAAATGCAACATAGCCAGATATGGCTAATATCAAAATTGCTAGTCAACAAGAAAGTGCCAACCAAAGAATGGTTCACTAAAAGGAGATGAGAGAGATGGAAGCCCGATTGGCCGCTCATGCTCTTGTTAATCTCTATAGGCCACCTGGTGGCTTGTTAGCTCAAGGGCAAAGTTCCAAGGATGCTTCTACTAGCCACCAAGCACATGCGGTGGTCTTGAGAAGTGGAATAGAGCTTGAAGACCCTTAAAAGCACCTTGAGATTGAGGTTGATGTGGATCTCAAGATAAAGAGGATGGAAATGAATGGTGGAAGGGAAAGCCCATCGATGACATCATCGGCAAGAATGAGTGAAGCAAAGAAAGCGAAGAAAGCTAGTGAAGAATCTTCAAGTGGGGGAATTAATACCGTCGTTAGGTACCAAAAATAAATACCTAAGTACAACTAACAGAAGCTAGCGGTAAGTAGGGTCGATCTCCACAGGGAGGTTAAGTATCTATCTGTTAAGTATGTTTGTCGGGTCACAATTGGTGGGTTTTGAATTTGTTTTCTAAACTACTGAAGATGTAAAGCAAGAGAAATAAAGGCAAGAGCAATAAAGAGAATAAAAAGCTAAGATTGATCAGATAAGGAGAGATATGTCAAGATTTCGGTTCACCATGGCAGTTCACTAACTCAATCATAAATAGTCTAGACAATTTACTGTGAGAAGGGCAAGGGAAAGGTCCTTCCGGTCCGCTATCCACCCTAGATTAAACCTAAATTAACTTCCGTCCTTATTAGGGTAGTCTACTCAGCTAAGGTCCAGGTAGTGGTCAGGTTGAACAGTCGAAAGGAGACACAAGGGCTCTCCGGGTCAGTGTCGTAAGGACCAGCTGCAAAAGGTAAACGAGCTGAAAAACTCAAGTGTGAGCTGCTCGTAGGTCAGTGCATGCATGTTGGTCAACCCGGTCATCCCCGTCCCATTTATCAACTCAGCAACAGGCTCGCAAATCCCCAGTTTCTCAAGTGTAGTCCGACACAAGAATTTAGTAGAAGCAATGTCACAGCGCTTCAAATTTTTAAAGCGTTTACGATGAATAGAATTCACGAAACGTACCTCAGGATAATCAGGCAGCGGGTCTAAAGAGTCATCGGCACGGAACGTGGTAGCAGCACGTCCAGCAGTAGGAGGACCTCGTTCTCGACCCCATCCTCAGCCAGCAGCAGTAGGAACACGACCTGTGACTGACCGACTGGGAACAAGTGCAAAAGAGGTAGCAGTAGTGACAGATGGTGACGACGCAGCAGGTGTAATACAACGGATTTTATTAAGCTAAGTACTCGATCGAGTAGAGCCTAATCGGCCGAGTAGTGCTAAGTGTATGTTCTGTTTAGCTTCTGCAGAGGAATACTCGGCCGAGTATGATGAATACTCGACCGAGTAGAGGATACTCAGCCGAGTATACTCTTTACTCGACCGAGTATCCGATCTGGCGAGTAATATTTCAGCGGTTTGATTCAGAAGTAATTAGAATGATATATATTTCGTTAAGCAGTTTCCTAAACATAATTTACAAAACCTAATCATCGTACAACGCTCTAATCACTCCGAATCTCTCCTCTGTGTGTGTGGATAATCGTAGCAATCGCATTCGATCCTTTATTCCTCCGTCGGTAAGTCTTTATCCCCATGTTTGTTCATGATTATTCTAGGGTTTTTCTTTGATTATGAATTTGGGGGAAATGGGGTTTTGCATATAGTGTTTGCGTTATGTGATTGGTGATTATCATTGTTGTAGGTGATGATGTGGTATTTGTTATGCATATTATATGATTGATTGCAGCATAGCGGATTGCGTAAAGGTAGGGGTTCCCTACTCAGTTACAGTTAATTGATTTAAGACTGTGCTTGTGTTGTAATTGTTGTTATCTGCTGATCATCAGAGTATGGGTGTTGTTATGACGATGGTGATGTGGTTGTGTTGTGACGGTTGTGGTGTTGAAACAGCTGTGATGCTGTGGTGTTGTGTGATTGTGGTGGAGTCACTTGCGGGAGTGGCTTCACACCCTAGTTCGCCCTCCGTGGAACCCGTCAAGGGAGGGGATGTGCACATTAAGGGACAGGGATTGATAGTCGCTCGTTGATGAGCTGAACTTGGTAGGGATGGGCTGCGGTCCCCCACCAGCGGAGTGGATTACCTGTTGCGATGGGTAATCCGGCAGGGCTACACACATCGGTGTGTAGTTAATTACTGTGGAGGATGATCAGCCGGTTACATTATTTGTTTGTCTTACCTTGATTGAACGGTACTGACCCCGTGTTGTTGTTTTATAAAACCTGCGGTCATCCATTCGGGGATGGTGAGCAGATTATGACAGGTAATGCAGATGTTTAGCTATGGGATAGTCATGGGGAGTCATCACTCGAGTCTAGCTTCCGCCGTCAAGGGACTTAGCTTGCATTCTTTGTAGTTGTTAGACCTTTCACAGTATATACTTTGGTTTGGTTTTGGAAACATGAAATCACTAACTCATTATACTTTAATAAAGGTTGTTTCAAATTGGTAACTTTGATATGCTAACCTCGGGAAACCGAGATGGTAACAGTCTTTCATGCTGGGGCAGTCCTTGGTAAGGTACCTTGGTATGAGGGGGTGTTACGGCAAGGGTCGTCACCAGGGAAGGGACAGTGGCTGCGGTGGTGGCAGCAGAAATAGTAGCAGAAACAGCAACAACAGGTCTAGTGACTGTGGCGCAGCAGGGGACACCGTCTCAGAACGGGATGGGGTAACAATAGAACTAGTAGAGGGCATGGTGTTACTATCAATCCTAATCAATCAAGTAAGTACCATAATTAGACAATTAAACGATTAAAACACGATTTCCCCAAATTTTCAAAAAATTTCGAAACCCTGGCCCTTCAATTAAGGTCGAAAACATTAATTAAACAACAAGAAAGAGGAGAAGAAGACTTACTTGATTGAAAACCCACAAGAAGATGCAAATTAATCGACAAAAAACGCACAAAAACAGTCGGGTTTCGACCCAACTCGAACAAACCCTAGTTCCGAAAATAAACTGCACCAAACACAATTTTGAAGGGGAAAAGATGGGGCTTTTGTCGAAAATTACACAATAAGCACAATGTGGGAGTTTAATTTGGTAATGGGGAAAAATGTAGGATATAGGGATTTTTCGAAGGGTTTATCGCATAAAAAGGGAGTTTAGACAATTAGAATGAAAAATAGAAGGGAGAAAGGAAGACTTCCTGCGTGATATAAGCCTTAATCACTCGATCGAGTGATTTGAAACCACTCGATTGAGCCCTTCTTCCTGCATTCCTCTCGATCGAGTAAACCGACGTTCGATCGAGAATTCTCCTTTTTGGTCAATTCGATCGAGAGCTTTAATCTGCTCGATCAAAAAGTTTACCTGGGCATTCCTCTCGATCGAGTACAAAATGTACTCGATCGAGTTGTTTTCCTTTGGCACACATCCCAATGCAGCGTATCTTCCACAAACCTGCATGAAAAAACGTAGAAATGCTTCCCGCGAATACCAAATTCACAAAATACGCAGTCTATATTCGATCTTAGGCTAAAACTAACTACGCTATTGTCTAACAGTCTAAAATGCAATTAAAATGTCTAATGGAAATTCAAATTACAAAGTTTTACAACGGGGCATTCCCCGCTCATCTTCCAAAGCACTGTAGTAGCCCAAAAGAGGGCTTCTGCACATTAAGGGACAGGGATTGATAGTCGCTCGTTGATGAGCTGAACTTGGTGGGGATGGGCTGCGGTCCCCCACCAGCGGAGTGGATTACCTGTTGCGATGGGTAATCCGGCAGGGCTACACACATCGGTGTGTAGTTAGTTACTGTGGAGGATGATCAGCCGGTTACATTATTTGTTTGTCTTACCTTGATTGAACGGTACTGACCCCGTGTTGTTGTTTTATAAAACCTGCGGTCATCCATTCGGGGATGGTGAGCAGATTATGACAGGTAATGCAGATGTTTAGCTATGGGATAGTCATGGGGAGTCATCACTCGAGTCTAGCTTCCGCCGTCAAGAGACTTAGCTTGCATTCTTTGTAGTTGTTAGACCTTTCACAGTTATACTTTGGTTTGGTTTTGGAAACATGTAATCACTAACTCTTTATACTTTAATAAAGGTTGTTTCAAATTGGTAACTTTGATATGCTAACCTCGGGAAACCGAGATGGTAACAGTCATTCATGCTGGGGTAGTCCTTGGTAAGGTACCTTGGTATGAGGGGGTGTTACGGCAAGGGTCGTCACCAGGGAAGGGACAGTGGCTGCGGTGGTGGCAGAAGAAATAGTAGCAGAAACAGCAACAACAGGGCTAGTGACGGTGGCGCAGCAGGGGACACCATCTCAGAACGGGATGGGGTAACAATAGAACTAGTAGAGGGCATGGTGTTACTATCAATCCTAATCAATCAAGTAAGTACCATAATTAGACAATTAAACGATTAAAACACGATTTCCCCAAATTTTCAAAAAATTTCGAAACCCTGGCCCTTCAATTAAGGTCGAAAACATTAATTAAACAACAAGAAAGAGGAGAAGAAGACTTACTTGATTGAAAACCCACAAGAAGATGCAAATTAATCGACAAAAAACGCACAAAAACAGTCGGGTTTCGACCCAACTCGAACAAGCCCTAGTTCCGAAAATAAACTGCAACAAACACAATTTTGAAGGGGAAAAGATGGGCCTTTTGTCGAAAATTACACAATAAGCACAATGTGGGAGTTTAATTTGGTAATGGGGAAAAAATGTAGGATATAGGGATTTTTCGAAGGGTTTATCGCATAAAAAGGGAGTTTAGACAATTAGAATGAAAAATAGAAGGGAGAAAGGAAGACTTCATGCGTGATATAAGCCTTAATAACTCGATCGAGTGATTTGAAACCACTCGATTGAGCCCTTCTTCCTGCATTCCTCTCGATCGAGTAAACCGACGTTCGATCGACAACTCTCCTTTTTGGTCAATTCGATCGAGAGCTTTAATCTGCTCGATCAAACAGTTTACCTGGGCATTCCTCCCGATCGAGTACAAAATGTACTCGATCGAGTTGTTTTCCTTTGGCACACATCCCAATGCAGCGTATCTTCCACAAACCTGCATGAAAAAACGTAGAAATGCTTCCCGCGAATACCAAATTCACAAAATACGCAGTCTATATTCGGTCTTAGGCTAAAACTAACTACGCTATTGTCTAACAGTCTAAAATGCAATTAAAATGTCTTATGGAAATTCAAATTACAAAGTTTTACAACGGGGCATTCCCCGCTCATCTTCCAAAACACTGTAGTAGCCCAAAAGAGGGCTTCTGCACATTAAGGGACAGGGATTGATAGTCGCTCGTTGATGAGCTGAACTTGGTGGGGATGGGTTGCGGTCTCCCACCAGCGGAGTGGATTACCTGTTGCGATGGGTAATCCGACAGGGCTACACACATCGGTGTGTAGTTAGTTACTGTGGAGGATGATCAGCCGGTTACATTATTTGTTTGTCTTCCCTTGATTGAACGGTACTGACCCCGTGTTGTTGTTTTATAAAACCTGCGGTGATCCATTCGGGGATGGTGAGCAGATTATGACAGGTAATGCAGATGTTTAGCTATGGGATAGTCATGGGGAGTCATCACTCGAGTCTAGCTTCCGCCGTCAAGAGACTTAGCTTGCATTCTTTGTAGTTGTTAGACCTTTCACAGTTATACTTTGGTTTGGTTTTGGAAACATGTAATCACTAACTCTTTATACTTTAATAAAGGTTGTTTCAAATTGGTAACTTTGATATGCTAACCTCGGGAAACCGAGATGGTAACAGTCTTTCATGCTGGGGTAGTCCTTGGTAAGGTACCTTGGTATGAGGGGGTGTTACGGCAAGGGTCGTCACCAGGGAAGGGACAGTGGCTGCGGTGGTGGCAGCAGAAATAGTAGCAGAAACAGCAACAACAGGGCTAGTGACGGTGGCGCAGCAGGGGACACCGTCTCAGAACGGGATGGGGTAATAATAGAACTAGTAGAGGGCATGGTGTTACTATCAATCCTAATCAATCAAGTAAGTACCATAATTAGACAATTAAACGATTAAAACACGATTTCCCCAAATTTTCAAAAAATTTCGAAACCCTGGCCCTTCAATTAAGGTCGAAAACATTAATTAAACAACAAGAAAGAGGAGAAGAAGACTTACTTGATTGAAAACCCACAAGAAGATGCAAATTAATCGACAAAAAACGCACAAAAACAGTCGGGTTTCGACCCAACTCGAACAAACCCTAGTTCCAAAAATAAACATCAACAAACACAATTTTGAAGGGGAAAAGATGGGGCTTTTGTCGAAAATCACACAATAAGCACAATGTGGGAGTTTAATTTGGTAATGGGGAAAAAAATGTAGGATATAGGGATTATTCGAAGGGTTTATCGCATAAAAAGGGAGTTTAGACAATTAGAATGAAAAATAGAAGGGAGAAAGGAAGACTTCCTGCGTGATATAAGCCTTAATCACTCGATCGAGTGATTTGAAACCACTCGATTGAGCCCTTCTTCCTGCATTCCTCTCGATCGAGTAAACCGACGTTCGATCGAGAACTCTCCTTTTTGGTCAATTCGATCGAGAGCTTTAATCTGCTCGTTCAAGCAGTTTACCTGGGCATTCCTCTCGATCAAGTACAAAATGTACTCGATCGAGTTGTTTTCCTTTGGCACACATCCCAATGCAGTGTATCTTCCACAAACCTGCATGAAAAAACGTAGAAATGCTTCCCGCGAATACCAAATTCACAAAATACGCAGTCTATATTCGGTCTTAGGCTAAAACTAACTACGCTATTGTCTAACAGTCTAAAATGCAATTAAAATGTCTAATGGAAATTCAAATTACAATGTTTTACAACGGGGCATTCCCCGCTCATCTTCCAAAACACTGTAGTAGCCCAAAAGAGGGCTTCTGACTGGAGGAGGTCCCTTCAGCATCGCGGACCGTCCTCTTGGATCGCCATGAGCTTGAACTTGAACTGATAGAAGGAGAATAGTTTGCGTCCACGTACGCCATCACTTTCTTCTTTCCTTTAAAACTCTTGTTGGCATCATCACTTGCAGCATTCCCATCACTTAACTTGACTTTCACTGCACCATGACCGACTGCATAGGGGCCCTACGAGCTTTGGACTGATAAAATGTCAGCTCCTCATCTTCTACCTGGAAAGTAAGGGTCTCCCCCCCGACATCAATTACCGCGCTAGCAGTAAATAAGAATAGTCGCCCTAAAATAATAGGGGTATAAGAGTCTTCGGGTATGTCTAAGACCACAAAATCAACAGGAATAAAGAATCTCCTGATTTTTCACAGGTATGTCATGTTAGGTTTATATACCTATTATTTGACTCCTCTAATAATGAACTAATTAACTTCATAATTATTTGTTCTTTAGATCTAGTGTATGCATAACAAAATAAGAGATTTATAAGAAAACAATGTCCCTTACATTGTTAATTTCGGTTTTGTGGGCACAAGTAAGGTCTCCTACCTTCACTTGTTCTTGAGCTATGATGAGTATTAGGATGATCCTCCAAAGACTCCAAGTATAGAAGCCACTCCTCTTGATTGCACCCAAGATTATACCTTATCTCTACTAAATAATATTTGCTAGATATTTGTTTAGTAGTCTACCTTAAAATTGATTACTATTACTCATATATTACACTAATAATATTAGTAATGTGATTAAACAATTTGAATTGAATCTTCTCATAATTTTAGACAAAGATTAAAGAGTAGAGAGAATATTTTGCATGTGCTGAAGGAGTATGCATAAAGTGAATGAATATAAGAACAAAATCCTCCAAAATATGAAGGGTGTACCGGTTTTGGGGAGGGAAGAGGACCAATATATGGTCTTTCACTTTTAGCTTTTGTTCTTCTCTAAACAATAGGTGTAAGACTAGGCTAGAGTACTCATTACATATGCCATACACTATGAACAAATACAAACAAACAAAAGACATTTGATACTACCCAAAACCGGTTTCTCCTTATAAAACGAACTACCATTTTATTTTTGTCAATTTGTCATTTGTCACACAATATGTCACATGTAGTATGTTACATGTTATTAATTAATTTAATTCATATTTATCACATAAATATCATTTTACAAGTTAATTAAATTACATACAACAAATTGACTAGTGATACTTGATCATATAAATAAAATGGGTCATATAATTATAATTCACAACATCTTGTAATTATAATTAACCATTCATTCTTATCTCTATCGTTTCTCAAACAATAAACAATTTTAGTAATTATGCACTTTTATTACTAAAATAAATCTTATTTAATCCCATTACAATAAGATAAATATATTCTCTCTCACAAATGAATTGTTCAATTTTAAGGAATTGATTAACTTGTATCGTCATACAATTAATCAACTTTACAGATAAGGGCATCATCCTTTAAGTGTGACCTTAAGGGATCAACTGACCACCACCGTCCTACGACAGTAACGTCAAACTCTAGCAAGCCAATCGTTACCGATTAATGTTGATCAGTTGACTATATAATTGAATCATCCCTTACGTATTCTTAATATGAGATTTAATTATGATATTAAATCATGTGATCGCACTATTGTTGAGGACACATATTCCAACAATCTCCCACTTGTCCGAGACAAGTGTGCGTCACCAATTCTCTTGTCCTATTTCAATCTCCCACTCAATGGAAGGTGTCTTGCAGGTCGTACTTACACTTGATCATATCTTGAGTGGTTTCCTCGAACTGGAGAGTAACTGTCTGACCGGAATTATCTACCATAGATACCTTCCGAGCGTGGCCACGTATTTCCAGTTAACTACTTCTCGAGTGGGCTTGAGACGTCAAACAACACTGATAATGGGTGGACAATTCCTATCGCACTGTTCCCTTCGTCTAGCCACAGTTCATCATAACCCAAAATATACCCAGTTTGACTTCATTTACGACAGCCGTAGAGTATAAATCAAAGCTAATCAGAAATTTATGCCAACTTGGGCGAATAGTCTCTAGTAAAAAGAATTGACTCACAAGAATACTATGAGTAGCTCTTGCCACGACCAGGCTTTATGAATTACCAGAACTCTATAAGCGGTCACTACCCGACAGAGTGTCCCATACAGGCTGCCTATGTGATCGACTAGTCATCCCATAGGACTCTATGGCACTTGAACTTGCCATCAATCGCATCACACTCTAGTCACTTCGAGACGTCACCTCATATAAGTAACTAAGGGCGAATACCATGTCAATCCAGTTCACTTTAATGGGGTTCAACTTGTCTCTACAACCCATTTAGATACGACAAGGTAACGGATGAGTTTAATGAAACTCAAACGATAAATGCGATTATCACATATGAATAGTCAATACACTTATTACTACTTCATATCCTATAATCTTTTGTATATCATTAACACTAGTTAAAATGCAATAAAAGCTTGACAAGTGGATATACCCTATATCCATATATTCTAACTTTATTAATTGTTATTTTCTTCCATTCAATGTCATCTCTAATGACATGAATTTATCTAAGTATATGTCTAGACTTCTTACTAGACTTGGGCTCTTTAACTTGAAAGATGCTCCCACTGTTATCACATAACTTGTGATAAAGTCATTTGTAGAGGGATTCACCCTTAATCCCTACATTGACCATTTTATCACAATTTACTTAGATTTCTTTTGTAGAATTTGCAATGCGCGAAACTAAAACACTTTTCTAGTATCTTACTCCTAAAGTCAATAAGACATCCTAGGATTTCAACAAATCCCTTTCGGTTTGGAAACTAAAGTTTCTGCAACCCTTCAACACCTAACTTAGTTTATCATCCAAACATATGAACGAATCCTTAATTCTTCTCAAGAATCTCAATGATGTTCTTTAAGGCTTTCATAAGCCATATCATGGGAATTATCTTGCTATTGACTTATCATGCTCTAGGCATATGATACATCATGGCAGGTGCGTCTGTTGGCATACATGATCATTCTAATGGCGGAAACACAAGAAATTGATTTCATGTAATTAACAACTTAATAAGTTCAGTGAATGACTATGACTCCATCATATTAATTCCACTTCCATCAACATGAATAACCCATTCAACCTTGTTGATGTACAACAGATACGAAAGATCTTATCCTCATAAGACTCTCAACTTTATGCCAATATTCTCTCTCATAGATTCAAAAAATCTAGAATATATATCACACCTTTTCCTAGTCTCCCAATCACTCTTTCACAGAAGAGAGCATTGGTACATTCTTCTCAATAATTAATATGTTATCAACATATAAGACATGGGAAAATGATTCTGGCTCCCACTTAACTTCATGGATAATCATGATTCTTCAATCATGTGAATGCAACCATTCACTATTATCACATGAATGAAAAGTATAATCCTTTAATGCTTGCTTAAGACCATTGTAGGATCACTTAAGAAAGCTACGCATAAGATGTTAGGACTCTTAGATCTTTATCTAAGGTTTTGTGTTCACAAACACATCCTTCTCTAAATTCCCATTTTAGAAAAGCGAATTTTTATTTGCCATTCTTCATTAAAATGAAATGTGACGATTCCTAACATAATTTATCTTGATCAGCATCTTTATGTAAATCTTATGCATTTGAGTACTATAAAGGTTTATTCACCTTTAAGTAGACCCTCGCCTTAAAGTAAATCTACTCTTGAGTAACAATTTTCGGATTGTAATGCTATGGTTCGTATGTAACAAGGTCAATTTGGGACAAGGTCATAATACTATCACTTTCACAAAGCAATATTTTAACCAATAAGACATGTGCGATAAACTCCCACTGAACTATGCTCCCAATCTATCTTTATAGATTATAGTTTAACTATACTCCCCCATTCTATAGTTCCATTACTTTCACAAAGTAACATTATAAGACATGTTTACTTTCACAAAGTAACACTATAAGACATGTTTGTAACGATCCAATCTACTCCCACTCTATCTCTCAGATATACATCTATCTTCTTGAGAGATAGCTTTGTGAGATACAAACATATATAAGGTGGAGTATTAGGAGTTTATCTAGACTATGCATTATCTTTCAAAAGGCCATCCCTATCATGGAAGTTTGATTCATGTAATATGCCAGTCTGATCCATGTCATATGTTAAATAGACTCTCTATTTCAGGTATCTCATGGTTGACCATCCGTTTAGAATTACGTGTCTGTTTTGGATTGTAAATTCCCAAAATTGAGTTCAACAACTCAAACTGACTCATATTAGTTTGATCTTATAGGTAATGACACTAGGTCATAATCCATCTTTAATAAATCAAATTTATTACTTAGATCTTTGCCACTACGATCGGATCGTAATGCTTTTGTACTTTGTTCAATTGGTTCTCTACATCATTTAGAAATTCCTTAAATTTCTCAAATGCTTCACTTTATACTTGATTAAGTAAATATACCCATATCTACTTAAATCATTGTTAAAAGTGACAAGGTAGTCATAAATTCCCCTTGCGGTGATGCTCATTAGAACACATACATCGTCATGTATTAATCCCAACAAATCACTTACCTGTGTCCCTTTACCACTAAAGGAAGTACAAATTATTTTGCGAAGGAGCCAAGATTCGCATGTACCAAATGATTGAAAATCAAACGGATCAATAAATCAAGTCAACACTAGCGTTTAATGCGTTTCACATTTATGTAACCTAATCGAAAAAGCCAAATGTACAAATCATTTGGATTACTAGTTATGAGACTTTTGAATCGTATTATTAAGATATCTTTGCTTGAGTTGGAAGTGTCTAAAACTTGTATATCATAAAGATAAGTAACATGGCTCACAGCCATGTCTATTTTCAACAAAATAAATCCTTTCATGTCTAACATAGAAATGGAAATAATGTTTAGACAAGGTGGGTACATAATAACAATTATGTAGATTACAACCCAAAGCTATTAACTAAAACAAGTACATAAGTCCCTCTTAAAGTGACGGCTACCCTAGCTCCATTTCCTTGTCGGAGATTTACATCACTCTTGTTTAGCTTTTCCACATTTCCAAGTCCCACGTGGAGTAATAAGTCCAACTTTGATATATCCCAAATACTTGGGGTAATTTCGCTTCCAATGGCCCATGACATTACAATAATCACATTCCTCATAGGATTGGGCACCCTTCTTGGTCTTGGTTTTGGTAGTCCTACTATCCATTTCCAATTCATTATCAGGTTTGGGTTTCTCACCTATCTTTGCCTTTCTTTTAAAATACCAATACTCCTTTCAGTTGCAAGGACACTCTTGCTAGAACTCCCACTGAATTTAATATTTCTCTTTGTTTCTTCAAACAAGTATGCCCTTGGTTTACTGAGATTTTCTTCACAAGATTTTCTTACCAAAGTGGTGGGCATTAATATTGGAATGGGTAGCGTGGAGGTGGTAAAGAAGCAAAAATTTCCATCCTGACCAATGCCAATGCGTAATTCTCTAATCGTATCATTGTCATACTCGGAGCATTTTTCATCGAATGATTGGAGCCATGAATCAATGGTGATTGATGTAGGAGTATTAGATTGCGAATAACTAACTACAAAATTGGAAATGAATGAAATAATTAACATTTATCGTTTTAATAATACTCGTAAATTTCAATACAAGTATTGCATTTATATAGTGACCTCTACCCAACTATTATAAATGATTCCGAGATCCAAATTCATATTAATACGGCTACGGTGATCCGAGTCATCCTTTATTTATATAACTCGGTGGATTAACCTCTTAATCGATTCTACTTCTAGAACTCTCGGTCGATAAAAATTACTCTAATTTTAATGTTTAGCCCGGAACACATGCAACTACGGTCACGAATACTTCCGTTGAGCTCAATCCAAATTTCGATGTTATAACATTTTATTACCCACTTACCCATCGTAACAAGGTTTGTATTACGGTGAAGCCGGATTAACTTCCTTATGAAATTGGGTTTCGTGGTTTCTACTATTTGGTAAGGCTAATTCTCAATTATTAATTTAGCGAGAGGTCATGTCAATTTATTATCTATCACGTTTTAAGTGAACTATAGCAGTGAACTACGATAATTGTAATTGACACGGTCGATGACTCGATATGAAATGCATGTGTTGTTATGGCGATTTGGCAATGCATGCAACATATTAAAAGAAATGCAAAGCAATAATAGAATTCCTAGTATGGCCTTCCTAAAAATAGAAAATTAAATAATCTATTACATATTCGGAAACCAACTCCTTTCGTCCCTTGAATCTTCAAGTGGCACGCCTCCCAAGAACACCATCTTCGTCGGATCACCTTTCCGAATGGCACCGTCTTGAAGATACTCCATAATTACAAATAACAATAAAAATACAAAGCTATTCCTATTATACATTTGTAAAACGGAAAAGCTGAATAAAAATTAATGTGATACGAGATCACATTAAATTACAACAGAATCAATATTCCCTTTCTTTACGGGTAATATCGATTAAAACTAAGGCCATACTAAGATAAAATTACATAATTCAAAATTATATAAATAAAAGACATTCAACAATTGAAATATGCAGCATTATAATATGTGTCTATCATGCCAAATTATGTGCCAAATCGCCCTATTTAACTTGTATCGTTTATATAACCCGGTTTTATGGAAATGCGTGATAATAACTTCTTAAAATCACAAATTAACACTTAAATCACATCTAAGCTCAAGTTAATTATCCTAACACTCTTAGGACTTAAAAATTAGTCATCACTCAATTTTGGACAATAATTCAACTTGATTTAATTTTTATGCTCATTTTTGACCTTAAAATCATCATTTATATGAAATAAATCCAAATTAAATTACAATAATTTCCAAATTTGAATTTTAAATTTTTGAACATTCTGGAATATTTACATGACACTCATAATGTCAAAAATCATGGTTAAAATTTCCGAACTAATTTTGATAAAATATAGTTGCATTTTATCAGTATTATCTCATAAAACATCTAAAGTATCCAAAAATCAATCCAATCAATTTTACAACCTTAGATCTGATAAGTGGGATATTTATGCAACCTAAAATAATTTTCTCATGCCATGCAATTCGTTTTAGCTATTTATGCTAAAATAGTCACTATTTATGCCATTTTTATACTAAAAATTCATAAATCATGCTAAATGAGATCATTTAATCTCGAAATTTACATACACTCTGTAAATTATGCATGTGACAACATATTAAAGTTTCATGGCCCAATTCAAAATTTAACTATTTTTAACCATTTTACCTTTTTCAATCCATTTTTATCTCATATAAATCATAAATCATGCAATATCACTACTACAGATACATGCTATAACAACGGGTAAAAACCGTTGTAAAAACAAAAAGCGGACGTTGTTAATGTGGCCATTGTAAAAGGTATTTACAACGGTTAGGTTATTTACTAAAGCCGTTGTGAAAAGTATTCACAACGGTTAACAGCCGTTGTTGTTCCGAGTAAGTCGTTGTGGAAAGTGTTCAAAATTTTGGTGGGAATATTATAACAACGGTTATCACATAAATAACCGTTGTTGTATCTTTACCATCAAAATTGTGAAGCCTTTTAACAACGGGTATACTCTAAATAACCGTTGTTGAAATCGTTAGTAGCATCGGTTCTTCTTTTAAAACCTGTTGTTGAATATTATGCGGGTATTTGTGAAAGGTATTTACAACGGTTCTTATTTTAAAACATGTTGTTGAATATTATGGCGGGTATTTGTGAAAGGTATTTACAACGGTTTTTGTTTTAGTAACCGTTTTTATTACGAACTCCTAATTTTTTAAAAATTAAATTTGTTTCATTCCATTCAAAATCCTGCATATATCAAAGAAGACCATATATCAAAGACAAAGATAAATCACAAAATGGGTTCATCAGAACTCAATAGATTCAATTCAACCACAACAGCAGCACCATATATACTTACAAGGAGTTAACTTTACATGAACTAAGATCATTCCCTAACTTCAACAAAAAATTTACTAAGCTGATCTAAGCTCTGAGTATCATGCATTTAGCTTTCAGCATTCCTATGTTCTAAGACGTATTTGCCCAACATGTCCCTTACCTCGTCTATATGTTGCAATTTGTACTGCTGAAGTTCTTGTGGCGCGCTGATTACATATTGCGGAAAAAACAAAGACAAGACATTATTGTAACAACATACATCATTCAGCATAGTAACATCATGGTGTAGCAGCAAGCAAGACAACATCGGCTCTAATTTAAAAAAAAGTAATAAACACATTATTAAATTACTAACCTTTTCTGGAATAAGGATATATCTTCGCATAATAATCTCCAACATGAACCGAAAAACGTAGTATCCACATTGTATGCTATCCGGCTGGCGAGGGACCTATTATTACATAAAAACAACGAGACGAGAGAAGGCCCACATCAGAATCTTGCACTTTAGGTATTGTATTAGTATTAAACACAGATTTTTGCACTTAAGGTATTGTATTTGAGCACGTACCCCTGTTATCGTAATAAAAGTAGGGCCATCATCAGAATCTTTCGTGAGTTGATCCTGCTCCTTAACTCTTTTCTTCTCAAAGGCCGTTTTTTTTATAAAAAAAAGGAGGCAGAAACTCATATTTTTGGGGCAAAAATGAGCTTTTTGCTATAAATAAAAATTGAAACTTAATGTTCTTATAAATAAATCAGTATTATAAACTTACTTAATAATCAAGTCCTTAAAAGTCTCGCTTGGTTGTTTATGCAAAGAGTCCAACCAAAAAACTTTCTTCTTCGTTGGCATGATGGCTGCTAGCACCCAATGAGTCCTACATCAAGAGACATCATCACTATTAACAAGTACATATATTAGTTATGAAAATGCATTTGTAGGGGGAAACGTAATATTAATTTCTTTATTACCCGTTTTCATTATAAGGGGCAAAAACCAACTTCTTGGTTGTCGCCAATTGCTGAGCAATATAATCTACCCGATCTTGGAACGAAAAAATCGTGATATGCATAGATAAAACATAGGGGCACATGAATCCGTATTGATCACATGGAATCTTGTTCTCGGGGATCACTCTCAATTTCAATATCCTACATTATTACGGTATTAATTCCGGTATTTAAAACACTATCTAGTAGTCAGAGTATTAGAATATGAAATGATTTATTAAGAAACTTACTTCATCCAAACAAATAGGTGTTGGACATCAATCTCGTGTAGGCCACCCCAAATGGCTAGCATCTCCCATGACATAATTGCTTCGCGCTCAACCCCTACAATATGCTCCTCGAGCGGAATATTTATCAATTGCTCGTTTGCTATGCGATTGCTAGCCTCCGAATGCAGTTTCTTCATCGTCACCGTTCTTACTTTTAGCATGTAATCCTTCCCGGAATATTTTGTGGAGTTTAAACTCCTAACATCTTTCAGTGTGGGGAAATAATGCTTCTTTGATTTTGTGCTACTACCACCAGCCTACATATGTAGATAATTAAAATAATAAAAAATCCAAAGGTAACATATCCTAGCTAGCTAGTTGGAGTAATAAAAATAAAAGAGTACTTAACTAAATACCTCATCAACCTGCTCTTTCAATGATGAGGCAGTAAGCAGGTATGACTGGGGACTTAGGCTTATCCGTCTTTTTTGTCCCCTACACAAAATTTCAATGCTTTTTAGAAATACAGAAAAAATATAAATAAAGGGAGGTTTTTTAAAAAATGGAGAAGTTAATTAAATACCTCATCAAGTTGTTGTTTCGACGAGGTAGTTGGCATGTCTGGGGACTTAGGCTTATCCGCCTTAGCCGACTTTTTTGTTCCCTACAAAAAATTTCCATGCTTTTTAGAAATACAGAAACAATATAAATAAAGGGAGGTTTTTAAAAAAATGCAGAAGTTAATTAAATACCACATCAAGTTGTTGTTTCGACGAGGTAGTTGGCATGTCTGGGGACATAGGCTTATCCGCCTTAGCTGGCATTTTTGTCCCCTACAAAAAAAAAATAACATATAAATTTAACATATAAAAACATTCAACAATTAAAAATTTAACATATAAAGGTATTTTTTCTAACCCCAACTGCTTTCAGCTGAGGCGGAGATGAATGAGCCAGGAAGATGTGAGATTTAGGCCATTGGATGAAACTTCCAACCGCATCTGGCATAATGGTAATGTCGTCACGAACTGGGACGGGCAGTTTGAATTTTTCATGGCCTGGAAAGACTTTAGTTATCTCCACTTTTCTATGATTCGGCAAAAGTTTTTCGCCATGAATAACCAATAAAGTTTTCGCTGATTTGGTGGGCACTTCTACGAGAGACAGGCCAACACGCACAATTGGTTTCTCGAATTTAGGGTCAGCAAGAGTAACTACCCTCTTGTTTATGGCCTGAAGAATACATATACATTATATATTATATCCCAAAATTTAATAGAATTCATATAAATTTAACTAATTAAAGACTTCATGCATACCTTGCCGAAAGCTGTGAACTGACTTGAAGGGGATGTATGCTGCTGTTTTTCATCAGCCGTCTTCTCAAGTTGCATCTCCTTTTCAGACTCATTATTTACGTAATAAAATTAACCAATGGCACGATGTCAGAAGTTATAGCATTAGAGCTGGCAGGGAACACACCCCCTGATCTTACCCAAAAAAAAAGAAAAGAAAAATAAGGAAGTATTATGTACCTGATCGGCTTTAGTTGTTACAACTTCAGAAGCATTAGGTACCAGATCTTTCTGAATCTCGTTGACCGATACTTCCTTCTCATGTATTGTTAAGGTAGTAGTGTTCTCAGCCTCTTGACCAATCTGTTGTACCTTACCCCCTTTAATGACATCCTCCATCATCTTCAATTCTTCTTCGAAAGGTTTGCCTCCAGCATTCATCTTTAGTAGTACGGATGCCAATAACTGAACCTGCGTGCCAAGAATGTAATGTTTCAGCAATTTGTATCCCAACAATAACATGTGAATTGAACTTAAATGAAAATAATAAAATAAATGGTACCATGTCAGCCTTCTCAGCCTTAGTCTTCCTTTTCTTCTTTTTCGGGGAAGTTATCCCATAATATTTCGTTACTCCAATCTATAACGGGACGCCCCTTAATCGACCTGGATGTTCGGGTCGGTCAATCACTCTAGCAAGAACGTCATGACGACCACTGGGAGTGAATTTCCCTTGTTCTACCTCCTTCAGTACCTTGTCCTATAATATATTAAATAAACTTCAAATTATATTTGTGACTAAAATAATAAAGTTAGTAATGAACTCGTCTTAATAAAATAATGCTTACTATGTTGGCCAACACTTCCTCATCATATTTGTCACGCGACCGGGATTCTTTAGGCGTGTGCCCTTCTTTATAAGTTACATGTCGATCCAAGTCGGTCACTCCCTTTGCCACCTACACATTAACATGGTAACAGTTATACATGTAAATGTGTATCAAGTCCAAGTGTGATTAAAAAAATCAAATCTCACAGGGGAATACATGCTACTTACGAGGTTGTCTTCTATCACTCTGTAACCGCCTCGAGAACCATACCATTTCCCCTTCTTGCATGAAATGTTAGCACGATTTCTTCTGCTAACGGCCTTCAAATTATATAAAAGCACAAGTAGATGAGATAATAAAAAAATTATATAAAGAACTCATTAATTAAAAAAATGATAGGTAAATCGTTAAAAGGCGAGGATATTTAACCTGAAACTTCTCACTAATTCTCATCGCTTTAAAAAGATCCCATTGTTCCTGACTGATGCTGGGACACTTGTTTTCTTGCGGGCTCTTACGCATCTCCCCCATTGCCTTGTCCACATACAACCAATCCCTAGCAACGTCACACTTCCACTGCCTTAAGACAATCCCTGCCTTCTGCATTACATACTTATCATGGCATTCATCGGCAATATCAAAGGGTTCCTTTATACGAGCCAAGTATAACTCCGCCAATTTTGGATTCAAATTCTTAATTTAATCTAAATGGATAGGCACAAACTGTCTTGTGAAACATCCAATCCAAGTGGATAAATGCCCCGCATTTGGACCAGTAGGGAAACCCTTCGAGTTCCATTTTATTTTAAGCGGCTATTTAGCCGCTATAGCTGCAAGGGCTGCAGGGCACTTCGTAGCACCCCTCTCACCAGGCTTATTATCATCCCCAGGCTTATTATTCTTTTGACTTCTTTTCCGTTTTTCAACCATGATAATCCTAAAACCCAAATATGAATGAAATAGTAAATGAACAACTTAACAACGTCATGCAGAGTATTATCTAAAACCCTAAAGAGGAATGAAAATTTAAAACAACAGTTTGAGCTTCTAAAATCCTAAACCCTAATAAGAGGAATGAAGTAGATGATGCGGGATGATAAAGATAACAAAGAAGACGAAAAACAAACAGATGCATGAAAAACAAAAAAGCTGATCGTCTTAAAACCCTAATGACGAAACACAAAATTAAAGTGAACATACCTGATGATGATGATGATGATGATGATGATGATGATGATGATAAAGAAAATGAGCAGGATGATAAGGGAAGGCAACGGAATCTGGGCGTCGGAAACTGGGCGACGGCGGACCACGAGAATGTAGAAAGCGGGGGAGAGAGAATAATAAATTTAGGATACCAACGGTTGAACTGATGTTATGTGTGTTTGTGTGGTATGCTGTATGTGTTTGTAAATTAGTTTTTTATTAAGATAAACTATTGACAACGAGTCCTCAAAACAAAATCGTTGTTATATGTTAATAACAACGGGTAAATAAAAGTCAACCGTTGTCATAACTTTATTACAACGGTTAAAATATACCCGTTGTAATATATTTTCACCGAATTTGCGCCAAAATGAAATATGTCTAAAAAATCAATGACAACGGGTAGAGGTACTACACCCGTTGTTGAAAATAATAACAACGGGTAATGTAACTATAACCGTTGTTGATAGTAATAACAACGGGTGTTGTTAATATAACCGTTGTTGAAAGTATTAACAACGGATAATTTCAATATAACCGTTGTTATTGTTGAACCCTTTTTTAAAAAAAAATTAATGTAATTCCATTACAGTCCAAACCAGTAACAATAAATACTGTATTAGCAGAAGCACTATATACTGCAACATTATTCAGCAATTTCAACAACAACATCCACATCTAATAATAAGATCAAGAAAATAAGACAACACCAGCATGCATGCAAACTGCATATCTATAGGATTTACCATGCCATGCAAAACTGGGAATCTTTAACAGTGACCATTGCTTCTATTGGCTTTTTAAAGCTACCAAAAGCTAAAGACATACAACACATCTCAAACTTGCTATAAATTCATAAAAGAGGCATCCCATTAGCTCCCCACAACTCAAAAATAAATTAAACCATCAAATTACTGGTCTGAAAATGACTCAAAATGTTGGTCGTCCATATCACTGTGCCCTGATGAATGCCCCAGGCCACATAGATATAGACAATGGAAAATTTGCTGCCAAAAGCTTTAATCCTTTAAGGAATAAGCTTATTGAGCTGGGATACTCGGTCAGCAAAGTTAAGCCACAATGGGGGCCATGGGGATTCAAAGGGAGTCTACTCATTCAGTTTGGAACATCACCTGCCCATGCAGAATCAGCATTTAAGCTTGACATGATGTTTCAACTCAGAGGCCATGGCAGGAACGACTGGAATGCTCCGAATAGATCAACACTCGAACCATACCTCTGGGTAGCCACATACTCGGATGCTGAGCTTCTGAAGAATGCCGTGGACTATGTCCAAGTGCCGTATACGACCATCATTGATGGGCAGCAGTCGGCCAGGTCAGAAAGCGTCGATGCCTACAACCAGGTTGTGGCTGTTTTCCAAGCAATGTACCCCTAATACCCCTACAAAATGTGTCCGTGTCTGTGGCTGAAACATCCAAGCAACGTCGTATGTTATTTGTTGAGTGTCAAACTGTATGTGTCTGTATCCGCCTATCATAAGCAGTGTCGTGGGCCTGTATGAAAAGGCAACTTAAATAAAGATAATGTGCAGCCCTGTGGTCTTGTAAGATTTCCAGTACGTTTGTATTAAATATGCAGTTCCTTCTACTAATCTGTTCAGTGGAGATAGTTATTTAAAAAAAAAAACTAAAAGGAAGATATATATATTTAAAAAATAAAAATAAAAATAAAAGCTAATAACTTACATTATAGACCATCTCAAGATCGGGGACGTTTCTTGGATGTCATAGTTTCTTCGTTAACCCAAATACCTTCACCATGGTCATCACGCATATAGATGCTTTCAATGTCCTCATGATCAGTGTCAACATCGTCAAAAGAAGATACAGTGGTAGAGTGATCCATTCCCTCAAAAACGACATCCTGATCATCATCACGATTATCGGATGGACTACTCCTTCTACTCCTTATAGACAGTACAACAGACCACTTCTTATCCATAGGATTGGTGATATAGAACACTTATTTAGGTTGGGATGCGATTATGAAAGGATCATCCTTATTATTGCCAACCTTACCCAGATTGACCAACGTAAATCCCATCTTATCCTTTCGGACACAATGGATGTTGTTATCAACCCAGTTACATCGAAACAAAGGCATTGTGAAATCAATGTAATCTAGTACCAATATTTCTTGAATAACACCATAATAAAGGCATTTTCCCCAAATGGGCTTTTTATCTTTTGAAGTAGCAAAGTGCATTGCCTCAAATTCAGAACTCACACCACTACTTTGCGTTGTACTCAACTCATCTTGCTCGCGGGTGTAAAAAGTATATCCATTAGTGGCAAAACTGCTGTAAAAGGTGACCCTGGCATTTGGACCTAAACCAAGACGTAGTAACCTAGGAGAGATGTCATCACCAGTTTGATTCGTACACTCTAAGACATTATTCCTAAACCACTCTGCAAACGTCTTCGTATGCTCGTTTGCAATCCACTTCTCGGTCTTGTTTGGGTGATCATATTTGAGCTCATCTTTGTGTTGTTGAATAAGGTTGGACCTCATCTTTGTTGTTTAGCACATACGTATGTGCTAAATGCAACATTTCACGTGTCACAATTTTTTCAACCCGGCCCCGAATACCTTTTCCGGTCATTCAGTCACTATGACGATTCTTAGGAACGCCAATCAACTCCTCAGGGGAGAGATGAGCGTAACAATATGAAAGAGCTTCGTCTAAAATAGCGTGTTCAGCAATACAACCTTCCGGACGATACCGATTAGATGTATAGTCCTTGTAGACTTTCATCAAACTTTCGAAAGGATACTGGTATCTTAAGTACACGGGCCCAAGGTACAAAATCTCCCTAACCAAGTGAATGGTCAGATGAATCATGATAGTGAAGAAAGAGGGTGGAAAATACATTTCCAACTGACAAAGAGAGGTTACAACGAGGTCCTGCAATGAATCTGCGTCATCGGGATCGATGACTTTCTCGTATATGGACTGGAAGAAGAGACATAATCTAGTTATAGCATATCTTACCTTTTCAGGTAAAATGGAACGAATAGCCACAGGTAGTAATTGTTGCATCAAAGTGTGACAATCATGTGACTTTAACCCGGTGAGTTTTAGGTCTTGCATCGACACTAGGCTTTTGATGTTCGACGAATAATCATGTGGCACTTTAATTCCATTCAAGCATGCACAGAACTCCTTTTTCTCATTCCGTGAAAGGGTATAAGCTGCTGGCGGTAAAAATGTACGATTACCTCTCTTTTATGGTGCCAACTCTAGCCTAATACCCATCATTTTCATATCTTCCCTAGCTGCGGCGTTATTCTTTGTTTTACCGGGAACATTCAGAAGGGTATTGATAATATTATCACAAACATTTTTCTCAATGTGCATGAAATCGAGGCAATGCCTGACCTCTAGGTCAGGCCAATATGGAAGTTTATCAAACAATCACTACAACAAATCATCTCTTGCGCCACGAATTATGCCACGGGAATTTATAATTCGTGGCGAAAATTTGCTTTGCCACGGAAAAAATGGTTTTCCTCCTTGAAAACTAATTAGTATGAAAAACTTTGTCACGGGAAAAATAAAACCGTGGCAAATAATTGCTTTTAGCCACGAATTAAGCTACAACCGTGGCTAATAAATGTGATTATCCACGAAGTAAGCCACGACCGTGACTAATAATTATGAATAGCCACAAAGTAAGCCACGGCCGTGGCTAATAAATGTGATTAGCCACGAAGTAAGCCACGTCTGTGGCAAATAATTGTATTTAGCCACGACCGTGGCTAATTATTGTTTTTTGCCACGGGTAAAAGTATATTGCGCCTAATTATTATTTATTGCTCATAACCACGAGTAAAAGTACATCGTGCCTAAGTATTTTTATTTATTTTAACTCATTGTTTTCTAAATTAAAAAAATTGGGAGGTAGTTAGTAGGGGTGGGCATAATCCGGTCCGGACGAAAAAATGGACCGTCCGGACCGAATTTAGTGGACCGAACCGAATTAAAAATTCCGGTCCGGTCTCCGGTCCACCATTTTCCAAGATTCCGGTTTTCTGTCCGGTCCGGTCCGGGACCGTTTTTGACCGGAATGCCCGGAATTATTGTTATTTGCATTTTTTTCTTAAAATTGTATTTTTATTCCGGTCCACTCCGGTCTGATCCGGTCCAATGGACCGGAATTTAAAAAAGTGGGTAATTCCGGTCCAACCGGGCTGGTCCGGTCTTGGACCGGAATTTTTTCGGTCCGGTCCCGGTCCAAGAATTTTGTCGATTCAGGTTCCGGTCCAAACCGATTCCAGTCTGGTCCGGTCCGGTTTTGGACTGGTGCCCACCCCTAATAGTTGGTACCCTAAGTTTTCCTACTTTAAACACGGTACTCTTTTTTTTTTTTACAAAATACTTTGACATGCAGAAAAATCCAAGCACATAAATGATGCGGAGATTCTTTTTTCAAATCATAGTGATCTCGTAAATAAAGCTCTTTTAAGGATGAAGACCTCATTTTTCAATAAACTCGGTCAAAGTTCATTCAATAATATTTCATTTTTATTTCAATAGCGTTCAATTAAAAGTATACCTAACAAACGGGTTATTATTCGGTCGGTTAGTTTTTTCATTGGTTATAACATCTTTGTAATAAAATGGGTTAGGCCGTAAGGGGTATTGTCAATTCAGAATAGGACATTTGAATATGTTATTATCAACTTACTTAATTTATATATAAATGTGCAGTATATAGCCCTATCAAATTTGGGTCTATTATTGTCAAGTTATTAACTATTTTTGTTTCTTTATTCTGACTCTAAGCCGACTTGTAACCCGTATGACCCGACTCGTATTTGAGATGCCCCATATTCTGATCCAACCCATATTCCCCAACCCGCTCGGCTTGTTTGACATGCCTAGCAGCCGTGTGCAACAACAAATATTTTGGTGGATAAAAATATGAAGTTTGGTCAATTAAAGAAGTTATTATTGTTAAGGGTCACGAGATACAAACTTAACTCATAAAAATTGTGATGTTAAAGCCTACAAGTGGTAATTAAATCTCTTAAATTTGTTTAATTGTGAAGGTTAAAGTTAGTAGAAGTCTTTTTTAAGACGGGCATTAACCGTCCTAAGTTTAAGACGGGTCAAATACTACCACATAGTGGTAATTAAAACAAACATTTTGTTATTTCATAATTAACGGAGTAATTTGATATGCATTTGACCTGCGTATTATCCATCTTAAACTTAAGACGGATCAAATATTACCACATGGTGGTAATAAAAACAAATTTTTTGATAATTTCTAAGTAATGAATGAAGTGATTTGATATGTATTTGACCCGTCTTACATCTTAATCTTATAACGAATTTGTGTAAAGCTAATTATTGTAGGACGTATGACCCATAAATTATTATTTAACAAAAAAAAAATATATACACAATGGTTTATCTACTCACGTATCAAAGAGTACCAAAAATAAACAACTACCAAAAACAAAACACCTCTTTGTCAAACCCTACTTCTTCTTCTTCTCTCGAGTTATTGTTGGCTTAATTGGATTACGCATCTTTGTGCAAGAAGAACCTACGATATTAGTAAGTCATTTTATTTCTAGTATTCAATTAAAATTAGCTTTAAATTATGAATTGTGAATTGAATTTTGCCAGTAAGATGAAAATTAGGGATTGCGATATCCGTATTGCGTTTTTTGAATTGCCAATTGTGAATTGGATGTTGGCAATTGGGAATTGCGTGAATCATAATTTATTTATTTGTTTACTTTACAGTGTCATCATCTCTTCTTTATTCAATTTGGTGTTCTTTGTTATGATGGTAGAAAAAAATATGATGATTGTTTGAGTTATACTGCACGAAAGGCTCACAATTGAACTTTACAAACTAGATCAAATGGTATTTCCATCTTTAAAATAATCAAATATACCGTCTGAATCAACTATCATCACTACACCCATTTTTTTTCGTATTTTGTAGATACAGGTTGGTTAGTTTCCCTCTTGTTCAAGACTCCGACTTATATGATATACGAGTACTACATGTGAGATTATGAGATTGTGTATTGTATGTATGTATGTATGTATGTATGTATGTATGTATGTATGTATGCCCTGCCCGATTACCTAGGCTCAAGCCCAACCAGTTTCTGAAAAAAAAAATACTAATGCTTCGGGTACGATAAATAACAGTCTGTTTGGTCTGGTGGTTCTTGTTGTATTGCAGTTTGTAGTTCTGCGCCTTACCAGGTTCAAACATTCATAGTGACATAGTTTTAATGTTTTCTAATTTTTATCTTCATTTACACCAACTTTCATGGACATGGACATACTTTGTCATGCATAGTTTTATCTTGTAAGTTACTCTGAACAGTTTTCCTACCAAAATTCATGCACTGTTCTGCTAGGGTACTTGTAGCAACGGCCGAATCCCTTGAGACATGAAACTTCAATGTTGATCATGAATTTTCTTTGTCAAATCCCCAAAAATTATGCTATTAATTCTTATTAAAACAAGAATGGCTTTACTCTTTCGTTTTTTCTTGTAGATTTTTCAAAAAATTACACACTAAAGCCCAGTACATAGATGGCTTCTAATGAACTTATTAAAATTATTTCTCTCTTTTATTTTTATAAATTGTTTACATCTATTCTCTCCATCTTTACGTTTTATGTCCTCTGTAAAGAAGAAGGTACAAAGGGAGTAGTGCTTTTTATTTCTTAATTTTACTTATTTAACCCCTTAGGATATGGATACTACGGATATACTGAAGAAAAGGGTTGAATGGATGCAATGCAATAATATAACAGACGAGTTGTATATAAATGGAGTCAATAAGTTTCTTGATTTTGCGTTTTCTAATGCATCTTCAAATCATAATATCAATGACGAAGATGAAGAGGTTACTGTCCCTTGTCCTTGTTATACATGCAATAATAAGTGGCATAAGAAAAGAGATGATATATTTGAAGATTTAATGGTAAATGGTATTGTTCGTGGATACATTCGTTGGGTTTATCATGGTGAATCTAAACCCTCTCTCAAAAGACCTAGGACTGAATTAGGTGGAAATAATGATGATATAATCTCCATGATTCGTGAGTCTCGTGATCCTATTATGTTTGTTGATGCACTAGATGAGGGATGCGAGTATACAAATGATGATTGTCATGAAGAAGAGCCTCATAAAAAGCATGTCAATGAACCGATTATTGATAAATTAATAAATGATGCACAACTTCCCTTGTATCCTGGTTGTGAAGAATTATCAAAACTGTCCTTTATTTTGAAACTATTCCAAATAAAATGCATGGATGGGATGACAAATAAAGCATTTTCTAATATTCTTAAAATGTTTAAGAATACATTGCCGAAAGGGGCTGATGTTCCGTCCTCATATTATGAAGCAAGAAAAATGATTACTGATTTAGGGTTCAATTATATAAAAATAGAGGCATGTGAGAATGATTTTATGCTCTTTTGGAAAGAACATGTTAATCTTGAAAAATGTAATATATGTGAGAAAAAGCGTGATATGAGCTCTCCAAAGGTGTTACGTTATTTTCCAATAATTCCTAGGTTACAAAGGTTATTCATGTCATCTAAAACGTCAGTTGACATGGAATGGCATTTAGAAAGGAGAAAGGATGATGGAGTCCTTAGACATCCTGCTGATAGTGAAGCATGGAAACATTTTGATAAGTTGTATCCATCATTTGCGGAAGAATCTCGAAATGTAAAGTTAGGCTTAGCAAGTGATGGGTTTAACCCATTTGGCGGATTGAGAAGTGATTATAGCATCTGGCCTGTAGTGATAGTTGTATATAATCTACCGCCGTGGATGTGTATGAAACAACCGTATTCCATTCTATCTTTACTAATTCCTGGAAAAAGTGCACCTGGAAATAATATTGATGTATATTTAGCACCTTTAATTGAGGAATTACAACAATTATGGGAAGTTGGATCTACAACTTTTGATGTTGTTACGGGTGAATATTTTAACATGCGAGCTGCTCTTTTGTGGACTATTAATGATTTTCCTGCATATGCTAACTTATCCGGATGGTCTACTAAAGGTTATAAGGCATGCCCTTTCTGTATGAGTGACACTAACTCTTTGCGTTTGCCTAATTGCTCAAAAATTTGCTTCATGGACCATCGTTGTTTTTTGCCTATTGATCATACATGGCGATATAGTAAAACTTTCAACGGAAAGGAAGAGAGAAGAGCAGCTCCATCGCAGTTATCAGGGCATGAGATTCTATCACAAGTTCATGAGTTTGATGGTATGAAGTATGGGAAAACTATTACTCATCCAAAGAGAGATGATAATTGGAAAAAGAAAAGTATTTTTTTTCAATTACCCTATTGGAGTAGCTTGTTGATACGTCACAACCTTGATGTTATGCACATCGAGAAAAATATTTGTGACAATATTCTAGGCACTTTGTTGGATATTCCAGGAAAAACTAAAGATAGCATAAAAGCAAGACATGATTTGAAATTTCTGAAAATTAGAAATCATTTAGCTCCTAAACTTGTAAATGGGAAATGGCATATGCCACCAGCTCCTTATACATTGTCCAGGGATCAAAAAGAAAAGGTTTGTAAATTTTTGGAAGGCATAAAGGTTCCTGATGGGTACTCGTCTAACTTTTCCAAGTGTATAAATTTAGACAAGCGTAAGATATGGGGACTCAAATCTCATGATTGTCATGTAATTTTGGAGCAACTACTACCATTTGCTATTCGCGGAGTATCTCAGCCTAAGGTATATGAGGTGGTTTCTAAATTGAGCACATTTTTCAAGGAGCTATGTTCAAAGACTTTGAAATTAGAAGTGTTAGATCGCATTCAAGAACACATTATTATCACATTGTGTGAGATGGAGAAAATATTTCTTCCTTCTTTTTTCGATATTATGGTGCACTTGTGTGTTCACCTGGCTGTGGAAGCAAAAATTGCGGGACCTGTGCAATATCGTTGGATGTACCCGATAGAAAGGTATAAACTTTCTTATAACCATTAGATACATTTTTTTCCGTCACTTTATAATAAACTAACGCTCTAAATATTTTTTTTAGGCTTTTGCGCAGGTTTAAGTGTTACGTTCGCAATAAGAACAGACCAGAAGGTTCGATTGCAGAAGGATATATTATTGAAGAATGCATGCTTTTTTGTTCAAAGTACTTGTGTGAAATTGAGACAAAATATAACCAAACCGAAAGAAATGCGGATATCGAAATTGATGGTTATAAGGGTTTAGCGATATTCAAACCATCAGGCATCCCTCTAGGTAAAGCTAAAACACGACAGCTTACGGATATTGAGTTAATGCAGGCTCAAGATTACATTCTTAAAAATTGTGAGGAAGCCGAATCGTATATAAGGTCTGAATTTTTTTTTAATTAATTAAACTCTTGAAATATTATATATGTAACTTTTTTTAATAGTGATGCTTTTTTTTCTAGTGAATACAATGAAGGTATGTTTGATGGAGAATTATTCGAATGGTTTCGTGATAAGGTATGGCTATTTCAATTACTTAGTCTTATTATCATATTTTCCAATAATAAGCATATTAGTTAACAAACATTTTTCTAATTAGGTGTCAAGTTTATCCAATGACGGGGGTGATCAAGTGCTTATGGATCTACAAACATTGTCTTCAGGTCCTTTCAAGGGGGTTCAGTGTTATAGTGGTTTCTTAGCAAATGGTTTCCGGTTTCATACAAAGGACGTTGAAAAAAAGAGGAGAAACCAGAATAGTGGCATTATGGTAAAGGGGTCTGGATGCGACTACTTTGGGATTCTAACAGAGATTATTTGTCTACAATATTTGGATGGAAAACGTGTTAATTTATTTCGTTGTGATTGGTGGGATGTTCATAATCAAGGTAGAGGTATAAAGGTTGACAAATTTGGCTTTATTAGTGTCAATGCTAAAAAGAGACTCCGCACAAATGAGCCTTCTGTGCTGATGTCTCAAGCTGAACAAGTTTTTTATGTTAAAGATGGGATTGATCCAAACTGGCTCATAGTTATCAAGACTCATGCACGACATCATTACGATGTTCCAGAAACTGAATGTCTTGATGATGATGGAGATGCATTGCAACAAAGTCATCCAGAATCTATCCTCGATGGGTTTTCAGCTTCGATAGGGAAGGATGGTATCCATAATATTCCAGATCTTAGAGATGACATAGGAGACATAATAGTTGATTCAAATGATCAAAATCAACCTAAAGTGGCTAATGGCACTGAAACTGGATATGATGACATCAGTGATAATTCTAACGACGAAGATGATTATAGTGATTCGAATGGTGATGAAGAGAGTGACGAAGATACTCATATAGCTTAATAGTCCTTTTTATAAGTATTTTGATACCGTATTGACGTGTTTTCATGTTAATTGGATTTTAAGTAATCTTTGCTTCTGTTAAACACTTTGTTTTTCTTAATCATTAATACTAAACATTTGTTTCTTGGTTTTCTGTTTTTTTTTTTTATAATCTAACGTTTTTTTATTGTGATAACGGCAAAATGTCACAGGTTAGGAAAAGATCACAAGCAGATGTGCCTACGATAGTGTCAAATAAGTATGAACAACAAAGGCTCTTGAATATCCAAGCCAACAAAAGAAAATTAGAATCGTTGAATATCAAACACATTGGCGCTTCATTGTCAAGCTTAGTTGATTCTACTATGGAGAAAAAGAGGAAAGGTAAACAAAGATCAATAATAAATGAAGATGAAGATGAAGATTATGAACCTAATGTTGATGTAGATGATGAACTTTTAGGTAAAGAAACTGAAAAAAACACAAAGCTTGATGCTGCAAAAAAGGTATTAGTACTTTAATGTGTATTCTTAAGTATATGGCTTATTAATACCTAAAATTCTATTGCTAACCTCCATTATGCTATAGAATATAAATATATTTGTTATATTTATTTCTATCGTAGAAAAAGCAAGCTGGAATGAAAGGAAGTAAGAGAGGTGTTTACATTCAACCACAATTGCATGCCAACCTTTTAAAAATGAACAACAGACAACAAAGGGGAGTGACTGGGGATGATGAACTAAGATCGGTTTCGACAGCTATGAAAGTCATCAAAGACGGTAAATTTGATGTGCTAACATCTCTTCTAACATATTCTTCATTTGAGTGACTCTATTTTATTTGATACAGCCGTTTGTAGTCAACAACAAATTAGTATTATTGAAGACAGTGAAGACATTGATAACGATGATGGTATATAAATACGTTACCATAAAGCTATTGTCATTCGTACTACATATATTTGCTGCTATTCATATATTTATATTTTCTTTCTACATAATATAGATATCAACAATGAGGAATTTAATCGTTTTATGGCGATGGAAACAGGTACTTATAAATTTTGAATATGATGATGGATCATAGACTATGTCAAGCATTAAATTTAGCTTTTTCGAATTATTTTTAGTATTAATGCAAATCTATCTTTAAATTGTAGAGAATAATGGACACATTTACAATGGCGATGACGAGCTGATCCAGGTGAAAGGTAGAAATTTTAACGAAAAAGTATTTTGCATTGTGTGATATTATGCTAGAAATACATATACACGACTTTTATGAGTTGAAACTGATTTTTACAAGTTGTGAATTGGAAGAAGTTCCTTATATAAGACAATTCTTTTGACTGTAAATTTTAGTGTAGTTTTTATGCATTCACACGATTTCTAGAGCTGAAAATTGATATCTACAAGTTGTAAATTTGATGCTTTTATGTTGTCAGGTTATTTTTTTTGACTGAAAACTAGTACTTTGTTGCTTATTTTTTTTATACTCTTATCATTTGCTTTCAACAGAGATCGAAAATACTTTACAAATTCTTGCCGGAAAGGGTTCAACTGGAGATGATGGGTTTGGTAATGAATCTGAATGTTACGCAAATTGATTAATTGTTTTTTTTTTTTTTATAATCTTACCATTTGATGTCAACAGAGATCGAAAATACTTTACAAAATCTTGCCGGAAAGGGGTCAAGTGGAGATGATGGTCTTGGTAATGAATCTGAATGTTACGCAAATGGAGACAAAGAAATAAGTATTATTGATAACGAGTTCATTACTCAAGGTATTTTAAATTATTTTAAGTAATTTTTTGTAAGAATTATAAGATATGGTATATTGAATTGAAAAATCATATGATACTTATACTTCTTGCTGACATGCTAATATTACTTGTGTACAACCATATTGTACAAAACTTTTAAAGAAGAATAATCATGTTGTTTAGATAAGGTGAAGAAAAGAAGAGGCCCCGTATATTGTAAAAAGCTTACCGAATTAGCGCCTGGGGAAAAAGTTTTTATAGAGTTCAATGAAGATGGTATTCCCATTGGTGATTATAGTAGCACATTTTCTTATTTTATCGGGGACCAAGTTAGGAATCGGAGTGTTTGTCCAGTACAAGTCTCTGAGTGGGAAGACTACACATCCGAGACACTGGATCACTTATGGAGATGCATTCTGGTAATATATATATATTTTCTTACTATATTTTTTCTGGTAATACTATATTTATTTTTTTCTTAATCTGTGTTTTTGTACATTTAGGAGAAATGTGATTTTGACAATCCAGATTTAAGAAAAGAAGGGATAATGAAACATGCAAGGGAGTTGTTTAGAGGTAGTAGGCATAAATTGAGGCGTAAATATATTATTGAGCCAAACTTCACTACAAAAGAAGATCAGTTGAAAAATAAGCCTAAAGACATGCTTAAAGCGGATTGGAAGTATTTGGTTGAACTTTGGCGCACGCCTAAATTTCAGGTAATATAACATATTTTGGTACTTTTAAACTGATAATTATCTTATTTTCCACATTTCTTAATGATTGTCTGTACAAGAACTACATTAATTAATGTCTCTAAACAGGAAAAGAGTGAAAAAGCTAAACGAAGCAGGTCTTTTCAGAAAATGCCTCATTATACGGGTTCTAAAAGTCACGCACGGGTTAAAGAGGATATTGTAAGTGTGTTTACATTTTATGCATAGCAAAATGTTTATCATTATACAATTATTAATATTATTGTGTTGTAATTGTAGAAGAAAAAAAATGGAGGAAAATGTTCAAGAGTTGATATGTTGTTGGAAACTCGTCAAAGGACATCAGAGAAATCTGTCAATTCTACTAATTTAGCTTGTAATATGCTTGCAATAGTAAGGAAACTTGATATCGCCTTATTTTGTAATTTTTACAACAAATAAAATCACTATCTAAATTATTTTCATTATTGCAGGATGAAGTAAAAAGGCTAAAGAAAGAAAGAGAGGAAGGACTTAATCAAATGACAGATGATGAAATTATTGCAGAAGTTCTTGAAAAAGACACTCATGGATATTTGCGTTGTTATGGACGTGGTAAAAGTATCACACAGTATTTTGGAATAAAACCTTCACGATTGGATCTTGCTAATGAAGTTATGTCCGTTAAGAAAACCACGACAGATATTTTAGAAGAAGCTAAAAAGGAGGTAGAAGCTGCTAACAAAAATGCCGAAGAAGCTCGGAAAGATGCCGAAGCAGCCAAAAAAGAAGCTGAAGCAATAAGAAATGAAGGCGATGAAAAAATTTCAGCTAATAACAGAATTTGGGAGGAGAAACTTGCTCAATTGTTGAAAGTACATGGTATAGGATCGTCTCGCCAAGGTTTGTACAAACTTTACAATTTTTAAATAAATATAATAACTAATCTCATAAATCATAAATAGGTGGATATGAAAGAAAGAGCCGCCAGCTCCGTATTATTAAAACGAAAATAGGGCATGATATCATTCAATATGATTTTATAGGACAAATTTTACGTTTTCTATGAAATATACATTTGTCTTATTTATTCCATATGAAGTTATGTCAGTTAAAAAAACCACGACAGATATTTTATTACAAATTTTACGTTTTCTACGAAAATAGGGCCTGATATACCCGCCTTAAACGACAATTTGCCTAGAAAAAGCTACGTAGAAATTTGTATTTGTAATTTATTAAAATTTACGAGATTTTTTCAGGTTAACACTTTACTCTCGAAAAGCGGACGCATTGCATCTATATGAAGCAGACACCCATATTAGATTATTTCAAGCTACATTCTTTAATTATTTATCGAGAAAGGATTTTTTTTTAATAGTTTGAGATGTAACTTTTGGTTTGACTAAAGTCATATTTATTATGTTTTATTAAATACTTTAGTAATATAAACATATCATTTTGCAAGTATTCAACTCGTTATTTGTGATTGGTAGTTTTATAATGTATTTGCAACGCCATTATTTGTATTTCAAAATTGTTGAGCCACGTGATATAAATCTTTTGCCATGAAAATGCTATATCTCTTAAAACCATTTAGCCATGGAAATAAATATTCTGTCACGGAAAACCTGCATCTCTTACCTTTATTTCGCCACGGAAAAGCTACATCTCTTAACAACATTTAGCCACGGAAATAAATATTCTGCCACGGAAAAGCAACATCTCTTAATAACATTTAGCCACGAGACTTATTTTGTTTCCACGGTAGTTTCATGTGGCTAACAAGTGTTAGCCACGGGAATATTTATTTGCCACGAATTTATACGTTGTGGCTAAAAAGGTGTTAGCCACGGGCATAATAGTTTGCCACGAAAGTTAGCCACGTCAAAATCCGTGGCAGAAAAAAAAACCATTAGCCACATATTCATTTTTCCCGTGGCTATTTGATAGCCACGGCCACTTGGGCCACGGATGATTTTTCGTGGCAAACAGCATTAGCCACGGGAATTTGACACTTGCGCCACGAATTTAAACGTGGCGCAAGTGGTCAATTGTTGTAGTGAATATGGATCTTTTCTTATACCCACGAGTAGACAATTTAGAGCGACTCTTCTTCCCATAATCTATCTCAATATGGTTTACTTTCTGATAAACTTCATGCCCACTCAAAATTCTAGGAGGTTGACGAAGTTCTTGTCTTCCATTGAATGCTTTCTGCATCTTGCGATAACAATGGTCATGATACAAGAACCTCATATTTCCCTATACACATACTTAGGAGAAGACTTCAAGTATTCAGACTCGATATCCTCCCCACACAATGGACAAGCCTCTTTCCCATGAACTGTGTACCCATAAAGGTCGCCATAAGCCGGATAGTTAGATATTGTACACAATAACATCGCTCTCAAATTGAAAGTTTCGTTCTTATATGCATCAAATACTTCTATCCCACTATCCCACAACATTCACAAATCATCTAGAAGAGGTTCCAAATAGACATCTATATCATTTCCATGTTGTTTAGGGCCGGAAATTAACAACGACAACATCAAATACTTTCTTTTCATGCACACATATGGAGGTAAGTTATAAATAACCAACACTACTGGCCAAGTACTATGTTGGCTACTCATGTTTCCGTGTGGGTTCATTCCATCAGTGGATAATGCTAGACGTAAGTTTCTAGGTTCATTGTCGAACTCAGGATACTTAGCGTCGAACGATTTCCATTGCATACCATCTGCCGAGTGTCTTAGCTTTCCATCATTTATTCTTCCGGTTTCATGCCAAGTTAACATTTTTGACTCATCGGGATTCACATAAATCCTTATGAATCTTGGTATCACTTGAAAATACCACAACACCTTAGCCGGGATCTCTTCCTTATCCTTATAACGCCACTCCAAACATTTAGGGCAATTGGTTAAGTTTTGATATAATTTCCGATACAATATGCAATCATTTGGACATGCATGTATTTTCTCATATTTCACACCCACTCCTCTTATTAGGTTTTTCGCCTCATATGTCTTAACAGGTAGAACATTACCATCTGGAAGCAACTCCTTTACCAAGGCTAAAAAACTAGTGAAACACGTGTCACTCACCCCATTTGCCCCCTTTATATTATACAACTTCACCACAACCGACATTTTTGTGAACTTACAACCAGGATACATAGGTGCTTCAGACTCACACAACTTCTCATACATGTTGTTAAGGTCATCCCAATTAATAGTGTCATCACCTACATCTTCAAAAGCATTCGACTCATCATCATTCTCTTCATTATCTATAGACCCAACATTCAACTTCTCTGCTTCCAACTCTTCAAATAAAAAAACTCGGCAAACTCAGGATCATCAGTTAGCCTTTCGTGTACCTCAACATCATCTTCTTCAAAGCTATTCTCGTCCTCTAATGGTTCCCCATGAAAAATCCAACGTGTATATGATCGACTAAATCTCCACTTTTCTAGGTGTATTTTAACGTCCGGAAAAGCCATATACCTAATATTACCACATCTTTCACAAGGACATGCAATACTAGAAGAACCTTTCAAATTGTTCGAAACGACTTCATAAAATTCAGCTAAACTATCCTTATAGTTGCGGTCACTTATATTTGCATCAATCATCCAAGTTCGAGTCATTTTTCTACATTCGTAATATATAGGCAACTAATTCAGAAAATCCAATAATAGGCAAACAAATAAACGAAATTCATGAAAGCAATTAAGCTAAATTAACAACAAATTAGATAATAACCCAAAAAATTCACAAATTCAAAAATAATCGACATTCATAGGCCAGGAAATTGAACATACAATCCTGTATCTATAAGCGTTGCTAAAAAACATATATACCTGATTGATAAACACGATGAGGGAGAGAAGACGGTGACAACAGTGACGGAGATGAAGACAGAGAGACGATCAGGGAGGAATGGAGGATGATATTTGTGTATGGTAGCAGTATTAGCTTGTGTTTGTGTTTTGTAGCGTATAGCAGAATAAAGCAATCTATTGTTCTTAATATTTGCATAACATTAATAACAACGGTTATTCAGTATAAAACCGTTGTTACAACCTAATAACAACAGGTTCTAAAACAACCGTTGTAATTACTTTTCACTAATTTTGCGCCAAATTATTAATGACAGTTAAAATGTATTACAGATTCAACCGTTGTTATTAGTTTTTATATTAACAACGGTGAAGACTCTATCGATCCGAAATACTCGGGGGGAGGCGGGTGAATTGAGGATTTAAAACTTTTCGAAAGCTTTATCGATTGTATGATTGAAATTGATTATTTAAAGTTTATTGATTAAACTTTAACTAATCAACTATGAATGTAAAACGAAATAAGAAAGCGAACGAAAGAGAGGAGGCACACGGTTTTTGAAGTGGTTCAGTTTCACAAGTCGAAACCTACGTCCACTATTCTCGATTAATAAATTTAGTACCTTTCTACAGATTACAAATTTACTAACCCAACTTGTACAACTAACTCTAGCTGTAACTCAATGAGTACCGTTAAATATTCGAGTGACTAACTTACGCTAATAAGAAAGCACTAATGATTCTACTAAAAGGTTCATGTTAATGAACGAATAAGAAGTCAATTAAGCACTATTATCTTATAACGATAACAATAAGAACAAGTAAACGAGTTTAAAACACACGGCCTTTCAAAAATAACAAAAACGGTTTTCTGATTTGAAACACACGATTTGCTTTGTAAAAATAAGATCAATATTTATGCTTAAAGTCTCTACTTTAAATGTTATAAAGAGCAAAGTATTTATAGGAAGGAAAGAGCAAGGCAATTCGGTTTAAAGAAACCCTAATGACCGAATAATATGAGATATGTTAACAAATCATATCTTCTATTATTTCTTTCCTAAAAGCCTAAAAGATAATAAAGAATATTCCAAAAGATAGAATATAATCTATTCAAATATTATCTTTACTATAAATTCTAAGATATGATAAGATTTCCTAAATCAAGAATATATTTTATCATAAACAAATATATTAAGTAAGATATACAAGATATGTAAAGATATTATTATAGAATAAAATCTTTACCAAATACACCTTAGGTAACACGAGATGTCACGGCTCATAAGCCTCGTGACTCGTGCAAACCATAGCTCAATATATGGGTTAGAATTTAGGTTTTAAAGAGGCTTTGTTGAAACCCTAATTAGTAGCATGGTCCAACTCATAAGTTGACCCAACATGACTACTAGTCAACGTTCAACATAAAACCGAACTCCGCACTAAACCGGGCTTTATTAAATAAATACTTTTATCAAAACATTTAAAATAACTTTTAAACAATTTTCAATACAATTTTGAAACATTATATGTCGTGTATAATAAACTCGGCATCTCAATGTTATAGTAGGAGAGCTATAACATTGAGTTCTTTTACTAGTAATGTTATAGCTGCAAAGCTATAACTTTACTAATTCAAGAAACTCATTCTTGGTTATCATTACGAGATAATCACCTATACTATTCTAATATTCAAGGAGATCTTCGAGTATAGGCTACGTCATCATCCAAGCATGATTAATCTTAAGATGGTCTTCGTCTTCACATAAATCTTGAATGAATCTTCACATCGTTTGATCTTGAATTGAGGCTTGATTCTTATATACTTTTCCATCACAACTTCCTTTGTTGTTTGTATTAGACAAATCGAATCTAAAAGACTTAGACAAACGATTACGCGCAACAAGTATATAAATTATAAAGCACCTTGATATCGTCAAAACATAAACATATATACTATATGGTTCAACAAATTCCCCCTTTTTGATGATGGCAAGCCTCCTAAATTTGTGGCTAAGTAAGAAGTTCCCCCTCAATACAATACCGTCATCTTAATAATAAAGATCAACGCAAGATCAAGACGATTAACATAAATCAAAACTTTAAGGACTATAAGAGACAATTGGTCTTGACAAGGAGCAAGCTTAGGTAGATGCTTACCATAGACGTTCGTTCCCCCTCTTGACATCATCGAAAAGTTAAGAACAAATAAAAAATGACTAAAATAATATAAGACGAGACAAGAGATAAAACGTCATAGAAAATAATATTAGCACGCATAACTATAAGCATCTAGAGAATTAATTAACAAACAAACTTAAGAAAACATGTTTAAAGCCGATGGGCCGAATGAAACACATGTTTAAAGAGACACTTGGGCCATAATCCACAAGTGTATGCCAAAATGGGCCGAATTATAAGTTTGCAAAACACACCACTAGAAAATGAAAAAGAAGGGCTAACAATAGAAAGAGCTAATAAAGGTAAGGCAAGGGTAGATCAAATTTTGCGGGTTTTATATGGGTTCACGTAGTCGGGCCGAGTACGATGCTCAAAGGCATCAAGACAATCAAATGAGCTCCACACAAGTTGGGACATACTTTGAATACTTCGTTCAAAGTTGAGCACCTTCAAGGACAAAGCATTAGTGGCCGCCAATGTAAGCGATTGATCATTTGCCATGGCCTTTCCGTGCATAACCAACGCTCCACCTTGACTCGTGAGAAAAGTGAGACAATCTCCATGTGAGAACACTTCCCCACGGATTGCCTTCAATTCCCGTTCAAAACCCATTAACCTTTTATCCACCTCATCCATCCACGCATAAACCCGAGAAGCATCCAAACCCGACTCCAAAGACCGTGATGGTCCAATATGTGACAAAACCGTAGCCAAGTGGGTGGATTGCTCCTCAAACTTCTTCATTAAAGTAGTCATAAAACTTCCCAATTTTGCCTCCATACCCCCCAAACCCGAATCACTCGGACTTTTCTAAACATCCTTGACAAGAAGTAACTCGGGTCCATCAACGACAAGACCCATAAGCTTAATCAAACGATCACACATACAATCCCATGCACTTACACCGTAACTTGAAGGAAATCATATTTTAAATATCACATATTTTAGTTTAAAGTTTTAGTCAAAAAAACTTAAGAATCTTATGCATGCAAAACATATAAATAAGTGTAGAGGAAAACGGGTTCCTTACATTGAATATTTCGGTTTATGGGCACAAGTAAGGTCTCCTACGTTTACTTGTTCATGAGCTATGATGATTAATAGGATGATCCTCCAAAGACTTTAAGTATAGATGCCACTCCTCTTGATTGCACCCAAGATTATCCCTTATCTCTACTAAATAATATGTGCTAGATATTTGTTTAGTAGTTTACCTTAAAATTGATTACTAATACTCATATATTACATTAATAATATTAGTAATGTTTTATGAACAATTTGATCATGATTTCTCTAATTTTGGAGAAAGATGAACAAAGTATGTGAGAGTTTTGCATGTGTATTGAATGGTTGAGTGTATAAAAGAATATAAGAGAACAAAACTCTCTTAAAGAGAGTATGAGCAACCGGTTGGAGGGAGTAATCCAAGGCATGCATGGACTTATTCTTTTTCCTTTTGTTCTTCTCAAGTGAGTAGGTGTGTAAGGCTATTAGGTATAGGTATCATTATTTTATTTTTATCACATAAAATAAAATAACCACAACCCACTAAAACCTCCTCCATTTCGGTTTCATTAACTTAATATGGACCACCATTTTATTTTGTCAATTTGTCATTTGTCACACAATATGTCACATGTAGTATGTTACATGTTATTAATTAATAATGCATATTTGTCACATAAATATCATTTTATAAATTAATTAAATTACATACAACAAATTGACTAGTGATACTTGATCACATAAATAAAATGGGTCATACAATTATAATTCACAACATCTTGTAGTTATAATTAACCATTCATTCTTATCTCTATTGTTTCTCAAACAATAAGCAATTTTTAGTAATAAAGCATTTTATTACTAAAATAAATCTTATTTAATCCCATTACAATAAGATATTAATATTCTCTCTCACAAATTGAATTGTTCAATTTTAAGGAATTGATTAACTTGCATCGTCATACAATTAATCAACTTTACAGATTAGGGCATCATCCTTTAGGTGTGACCTTAAGGGATCAACTGACCACCACCATCCCACGACAGTAACGTCAAACTCTAGCGAGCCAATCGTTACCGATTTATGTTGATCAGTTTACTATAAAATAAATCATCCCTTACGTATTCTTAAAAATGAGATTTAAACATGTGATCATCATGATCGACAATTGTGATCGCATTATTTTCGGGGACACTCCAACATAACTATCCCGTCCCACCACTTGTTTCACTTCTAACAACCGAGACACCCACATCCCATATGGAAGGTCGATTGTTGTACTTAATTTTTCCTTGGTAACCGTGAGACTCGTTTGGATGATACGATGTAACACAAGACTCGCTAAATTCACTTTTTGTCCCTCTAACCACGAGTAAATAATGATAGCCTCATAACTCGAACCTTTATCTCGTCCTCCCCTTCTCGGCACAACTGTGTTCCAAAGAAAGTTCAAGAGGAACTTAATTTTTGCCGAGAGAGGTCGAACAACAATGTTTCCACCGTGCGTCCCAACCTCTTCAAAGTACTTTTTAACCAACATCTCCTTTTCACTAACCACATTGGACCATTTAAGACTTGGATTAATTTCAATTCCGTCATCGGGAACCGAAAAAGCAGAGCAAAAATCCGAAACAGAGACCGTCACATCAACACCATTAACCGTCGCATGCAAGACCCCTTTCTTAACCGACACACTAGCAAAGAATTGAACAACTTCAACTGGATAAATAGGACCCGAAAATTGACTAATGTGACTCCACCCTTGAAAATCAAGAAAATCAACAAAGAACTTAAGAACGGGAACATTAATCAACAAAGATTTGGGATAATACCTTCCTCCATGGATAGAATACCTCAACACACGAGAAACAAGGATGCTTTCGTCATGAGTTAACCGAACACGATTTAATCCTTCTTTTGTGACGGTTTTCAAAACATCCCGGAGCAAAGTTCGTGCAACACCGTTTCTTACAACAACCACAAGTTCCTCAATATCTTCACCTTCATCAACAACTACCTTATTTTTCCCATTAAAAAGGCGGCGTCTTTTTCCCTCGGACATCGAGTCGTCCCGACCACGAAATAGGGGCGTAGTTTGGTTTGGTTGAGGTGAAGGGAAACTATTAGAGTTAAGATCATGAGATGGTAGTTGTGATGATGGTTTGTGAAAGTGGCGGCTTTGTTGATGGCGGGTTGATGATCGGGTTCTTGCATGGTTGAGATTCATTGTGATGTTGATGGTTGAGTAAAGGAGGTAATGGTTAGATGATGATAAATATTTTGAAAAGAGAAAAAGTATGCAAGTGGGTGTGTGATTATGTTTACACGGCAAGGAGGGAGTAATATAGGAGTCTAGGTCTAGGTCTTAGGTAAGTATTAATCAATTTTGGTAAGTGATAAGAGTTAAGGTATGAATAGGATGTTAGGTGATCAATTGAATATGGTAAAAGATAAGATATGGAAATATGATTATTTGAATATATTAGGAATAAGAAGCATAATACGTGCAATTTTGTAAGGCTATTTTTGTGAGAATTTTGTGCAATTAGGAAACAAACAAAATATGGTGTATCTTGATAAAAGATAAAGTTTGTATGATAATTAAATTCTAAATAACAAATAGAATATATGATAAATATTTTCCTATTAACGAAATTATTCAAGCAACGCAATATACGGACACAGTCATACAATCTTAACTTAAACTAGTCAGTCATAAAGAAATTGAACGTGTACAAAAGCTTAGGTACCACTGATTAAACCAATTTCCAACCGTAAAGTCTTAAATCGTTCTCGAGCTAATGATTTTGTCAAAATGTCTGCCCATTGTTTTTCCATACAACAAAATTCAAGTTTTATATTCCCCTTCTCAACATGGTCTCGAATAAAATGGTGTCTTATTTCAATGTGTTTAGTACGTGAATGTTGTGCGGGATTTTTAAAAATTATTATTGCACTAGTATTATCACATAAAATAGGAATACATCCTACATCAATACCATAATCACGTAATTGTTGCTTAAGCCATAATAATTGAGTACATAACAGTCCTGCAGCGATGTATTCGGCTTCATAAGTTGAGAGAGCAACCGAATTTTGATTCTTCGAACCCCACGTAACAATACACGGTCCGACAAAAGTGGCGACACCCAACGTGATTTTTCTGTCTAGAGAACATCCTGCGTAGTCGGCATCGGAATAGCCGACTAGATCGAAGTTACACTCCATCGGATACCATAAATACAGCTTGGCCGTTCCAATTAAATATCGTAAAATTCGTTTTACGACCGTCATATGCGATTCTTTAGGAGATGATTGGTATCTCGCACAAACGCATACGCTAAACATAATATCGGGTCTACTTGCGGTCAATATATAACAATGATCCAATCATTCCACGGTAAGTAGTTTCATCAACTGATTTACCGTCTTCATCTAATGTCAATTTCTTGTTCTCGACCATTGGAGTAGGCATAGCATGGGAATTTTCCATTCCGAATTTTCGAATTAATTCCTTGATATACTTCTGTTGATGAATCTTAATGCCTTCATCGGTTTGTTGTATTTGCAGACTTATGAAGAATTTCAATTCTCCCAACATACTCATCTCGAACTCGGAAGTCATCAACTCAAAGAAATACTTGCACAAGCTTCGGTTGGTCGATCCAACGATAATGTCATCGACGTAGACTTGAACAACCAAAAGGTCAGAACCCTCGGATTTTAGAAATAGAGTTTTATCAACGGATCCTCTACTGAATCCACTGTCAAGTAGAAACTTAGATAATCTGTCGTACCACGCCCTAGGTGCTTGCTTCAATCCATATAGGGCTTTATCTAATTTGAAGACGTGATCTTCAAATTTGCTATTCTTAAATCCGAGGGGTTGTTCAACGAAGATTTCTTCCTGTAGATATCCATTCAGAAATACTGTCTTGACGTCCATCTGGAATAGCTCCACTCCCTTATGTGCTGCGAATGCTATCAGAAGTCTAATAGCTTCAAGACGAGCAACAGGTGTGAAAGTCTCGTCATAATCTATTCCTTCTTGTTGATTATAACCTTGAACCACCAATCTTGCTTTGTTTCTGATAATTACTCTGGCATCATCTAGTTTATTCCTAAAGACCCACCTTGTTCCAATGACAGATCGATCATTTAGTCTAGGAACTAAATGCCAAACCTTGTTTCGTTCGAACTGTTGTAGCTCTTCTTGCATAGCTACAATCCAATCTGATTCTGCAAGAGCTTCATTGATATTTATTGGTTCGATCATGGATAGAAAAGAGTAGAAAGAGCAGAAGTTATTCAAAGAATGTCTAGTTTGAACACCCTTCTTAATATTCCCTAGAATATTGTCCATGGGGTGTGAGCTCTTGTATTTCCACTTTGTTGAAGTGCTTGGTTCTTCATCATTATTTGAGCTTGACCCAACTTCATTTAGCTCGGGATTGGAGGAAGTTCCCCCTGAATCTAATCCGAGTCTCGTATTAGAACCGATTATAACCTCGGATTCTACACCTTGATTTGGATTCAATGTTATAGTAACATCACCTATAACATTAGTTTGGGAGTCCTTATTTTGAGTCAAAGTTATAGTATCATCAACTATATCTTTGGTTTTCTCCTTTTTATCTTTTGAGGAACGATCAAGTTCATCACTTGTTCCCTCAATTTCATTGTCCTCCAATTCCAGTTCCGGGGGATCGTCTCTTGAAAAACGGAAGTCGGGTGCATCCAAGTCTTCTTCCTCATCCTGTAAAGGCTTATCAAACACGTTATCCTCATCAAAAATAATGTGGACACTTTCTTCAATACAGAGAGTTCTCTTGTTGAAGACTTTGTAAGCCTTACTATGATCTGAGTATCCTATGAAAATTGCCTCATCACACCTAGGGTCGAATTTACTTAACCGATTTTTACCGTTATTATGAGCAAAACATTTACTCCCTAAGCAACGAAGATGCGAGATATTAGGTTTTCAACCTCTAAGGAGTTCGTAGGGGGTTTTCTTAAGGATAGTTCGAATCATAGCACGATTATGGATATAGCAAGAAGTACTAATGGCTTCAGCCCAAAAGTTACGAGGTAAACCACTATACAAAAGCATTGTAAGAGCCATATCTTCCAACATTCTATTCATACGTTCAACGACACCGTTTTGTTGAGGAGTTCTTGGTGCAGAAAAGTTATGTCCTACACCATTAACTCTACAATATTCTATGAAAGCTTGATTGTCAAACTCAGTGCCATGATCCGTATGAATAGATACAAGATTAGCCTTATATTTGTTTTGAACACGTTTCATAAGACAATCAAATTCATCAAATGTTTCATCTTTTGAATGAAGAAAGATAGGCCATACATACCTCGAGTAATCATCTACAAGAACAAAGACGTACCTGGATCCTCCTCTACTCCTTACCTTCATTGGTCCACATAAATCCATGTGTACTAATTCCAAGGCTTGATTTGTGCTTACTACTCTTTTCGGTTTGAACGATGATCTTACTTGTTTGCACCTTGCACACGTGTCACACATCTTTTATTGGTCGAACTTGATCTTAGGTAACCCTTCAACCAAGTCCCACTTCTTGAGTTTGTTCAAGGTTAGTGAGCTAATGTGACCAAAGCGTTTATGCTATAAACAAGGATCATCAAGTGTAACTTTCATGCACGAAAAGGAGTTAGTAGGCACAGCATTTAAATCTACCATATAGACATTTCTTTTCCTGTGGCCTTCAAGAATAACATTGCTAGTTCCTTCAATAATAATGCGACAACTATCAGTATGGAAAACGACTTTGTTACCTTTGTCGCACAGTTGAGATATGCTTAGCAAGTTATGTTTTAGACCGTCCACGAGATAAACATCACTGATCGCGTGAGATTTAGAAATTCCGATTTTGCCATAGTCGATTACTTTTCTCTTTTTGTTGTCCTCGAACGTCACTTTTCCTCCGTTGAAGGGCTTAAGTGAAAGAAACAGATTCTTATCTCAAGTCATGTGTCTTGAACATCCACTATCAAGATACCATTGATTGTTTTATTTCACTACTTCCTGAAAAAAGGATTAGATACAGTTTTTAGGTACCCAAGTTAAGTTGGGTCCCTTATGATTAGTTACTCTATATACTAAATCCTTTCAAACCCAAACTTGTCTAATGACTATTTTTCTAACTCTTGGGTTATTTTGCATGGGAGGAGTTCTAGGTTTAGGGTTTTCCTTCGGTCTGGGAATTCCTCTAGGTCTATCATGACTGTTACCCTTGTGAATAGGTTTACTAGGTTGAGGTTGACCAGGGTTTTGTGAAGTGCTAGGTTTCTTGGTGTAGTCAAAGGCCATGTCATAGAACCAACAAAACTTATTATTCCTTTCTTCGTTAGGTTCATTTATGGGGGTTTCATTATTCTCATCAACTGTGTCAACAGTTTTAGCATTGTCGGCATTTTTTCGTATATCATGAGCCTTTTTGACACAATTGATTTGGATGTGACCCGTATGACCACAGTAATTGCAAATCAGATATTCAGGAAGATCGGCATACTTTCTTTTTCTGAAATCAAAGTCTGAAGGTGTTGATTTGCATTTAGAGTGATTTCTACGGCTGTAGCACTCATGTCCTAACCCCATCTTCATATTATTGTCAGATTGTTTGGTTAGGAAGTTTAGGACTTTTATGCTACCTTCCCACTTATCATGGACCTTTCTAGCATGTAGAAGTTCGTCTTTTAGGGTTTTAATTTCCTGTTGACATTTCGTGTGATCTATATCATTGTCTTTCTTAAAGTTATCACGAAAGTCTTGGAATCGTTTGTTAAGAAGGAATACAACATCAGAATGTTGTTTCTTAACATTGATCATGTCGGTCTTAGATTCCTTTAACTGCTTTGAAAGGGAATCTATCTCTTTCTTTTGGTCTAAGATCACTGCTTCATCATATGTGACCTTAGTTTCCAAAAGTTCTTTGGCTTTTCTAAGTTCTAAAGTTATAGCTTCATTAGCTATAACTTTGGCTTAAAGGTGCTTGATGTTAAGCTTTAGGTCTGAAGTTATAACTTCATTAGCTATAACTTTGTACTCTAATTCCTTCTTTTCAGCCATAGTAGAATCTAACGTTGTTGCTTTCTCAGCTATAACCTTAGATTTTAACTTCTTAGCTTTGGCCTTCAGAGTATGATTCTCTTCGGCAATTTCGAGAATCTGTTTCTTTAGATCTTTTAGCTCCAAGTCCTGTTCATGACACTTATCGAGAGATTGTTCAAATAATTCAATTGAAGCACTTTTAGACAATTTCTTAACGCATTTTTTAAGCTCAAGATAACTTACCTCTTCATCGTCATCTTCGTCTGATTCTCCAAGAAAGCAATAATTTGAATGTGAGTTTGTGCATTCATTGTCGCTGTCGGAGATTAGATCAAGACTCATGCTGCTGAGACAAAGGTTTGCTACTTCGTCGTCTTCAGATTCCTCATCATCTTCTGAGTCTAGGTCTCCTCAACACAACGCCATCATAACCTGTTTGAATTCTCTCTTTGTCTTCTCACGTTTTGTCTTGTCCTTGATATTCTCCCATGTTGGACAATCCTTGATCATGTGACCAGAATCTCCACACTTGAAGCAACCTCTGTGACAAGGCTGTCGTGTACCTATCAAAAATAAATTAACTAAACTAACTATATAGCTAGGGAAGTCAGGTCGATCTCCTCAGAGAGGCAAGATATCTGTAAAAGTCCGTCTGTTTGGTCACAAATGGGGGGGTTGTTTAGATTGGAATTGGTTTTCTAAACTAAAAGCTTAATGGAAAGAGAAGCAGAGAAAAGAGTAGTAAAGGCAGAGAAATAGAATTAAACTATCAAATAGAGAAGGAACATGTCAGGATTTCGGTTCACTACGATAGTCCAGTGACTCAACTTTAAACAACTTAGCCAAATTAATGCGAGACGGATATGGAAAGGTCCTTCCGGTCCACTTTCTACCCTAAACTTCCACTAACTTAACTTCCGTCCTCGTCAGGGTAGTCTACTGTTCATAGCAGGCCTATTTAGTCCAATCTTCCGATCCAGGATTAAATTTAGCCGGATTAAAGGGTGACTCAGAAGCGTGCACTCAACTAAGTCGGTAAAATACAGTTAAATTGCTATGGTGACAGAATCTCACAATTAATTCATCTAACCTATTTACTACATCGTCACATTTCTACCGTAGATCCCCTAATCCCAACATGAAATAGATTTAGCTACTCATATTGCTATTAATACTATCAAAACTAACAGCAGATAAATAACCAGCATTCAACATATTAAAACGATAACCAAATTGCATAAAAAGTAAATTAGGGCAGAAATTAACTAAAGCAAAACAAAGAATTAAAGAAATGAAGTAAATATTATTATTAAGAAAGGAGAAAGAGATTACAATCGTGAGAATCCGGCATAAAGAACACACAAATCCGAGCGAAATAATCCCGAAGGCAAAGTTACAGTGAAGTATGAAAATGATAGATGAAAAACTGAGAAAAAGTGTCGATGATAAGATTCAAGATAGCTAATGACCTAGTAAAGTTGCGTTTAAATAGAAAATAAACTAAGTCCAAAAGCTAAAACAAGCTTACGGGCTAATTAAAGCCCACGCCAGACCAAACCACTCGATCGAGTAGAATGAATCCACTCGATCGAGCAAAACTCCAGAAAATCTACTCGATCGAGTAGAATAGTTACTCGATCGAGTAACCTCTCTTTTCAGCACTTATTGATTGAGTATAAAAGTGCTCGATCGATCAACCAATGACGTAGAAACCATTCGATCGAGTAATAAAACCACTCGATCGAATGTTCTTCCTTCAAATCAGCTTAGACTCGTGCCCGACTACCTCGTAATCCGTGCCTTCACGAATCCCAATGCAGAAACTCACTCCAGAAAATCCCGTCTCCTCAAAATGCATGCAAAAAGGACGAAAAATGGTACGATTCCACTACTTTCGCGTTCATTTCTACAAAACGGACAAAACGAACCAAAGTAGCTAATTCGGGGGCAAAATACTATATAAACAGTACAAGAATGCATGAAAATACGTGCTAAAATAGGCTAAAAAGACTATACAATATGCACGTATCAAATCTCCTCAAACCGAACCTTTACTCGTCCTCGAGTAGACTAAAATGCAACTAATGGAACGGAAATGAAAACTCAGTGCTAGCTTAACTTGTCTACTTGAACCAATTTAATGCAACAAAGATTAACAATCATAGCTAAGTAGTCAATACGCAAACGAGTTATAAGCTGTTCAGAAATATAGCCAACTTATCGACCTTGCAAGACCAACAAAATCGGACTCTCTCGTGGTCACTCTTCTCTCATGAAGCAAAGGGTGAATGTTATATGTAAAAGAGAGAAGGAAAAACAACCACTCACCTAACTGCGACCTACATAGCATGCATGCAACAAAAATGAAAGACAATTCAAGTACTAATGCACACACTCCAACCAATAATGTCCGTCACAGCCGAGGGTTTACAAATAATATGGGAAAAGTGAGGTTCAGGTGAGAAAAGGCAAAACAAGTTATGGTAATGTGGAGGTAAAAGCGTCAAGCTAGTTCCTAACAGGACCATATAAAACCATCCGAATCTCAACTGACTGAAAAATAGAGTACAAGTGCCCTTCATTTGGCACACATCTCACTAATCTCATACACAATCTCCTCAAAAATATAGAATAAGAGTGGAGAAGTTAGATGGTCACTAACTTTCCTTTTTTAACACCGTCAAAATGAAACAAATGATATAGATCAATTATTTTTCTCACTTTTTCCACGCGAATCACATTTTTCATTCATTTTTTTTCTCTCTTTTTTCTTTTTTTTTCTTCTTCACGTTTTCTTCTTTCTTTTTTTCTTTTTTCAAATCTTTTTTTTTCTTTCTTTTTCTTTCTCCTTCCTCTATTTACACCAACTCCATACAAAAAGATACGGGCCAAACTGCAGACGAAAAATCATACCACAAAAGACATACTAAACTAGCTTGACTAGGCAGGCTTAGTTTGGGATGTAGCTAATGGGTCAAAAAGGCAAGTTTTGGCTTAAGTGGAGCTAAATGGGTGAAAAATATAAGGAAAAGGGAAAATTTTCAAGCACCTCCCTGCATGTGACACCAACCACAAACCCGAATGTGTGCATTTGACAAGAAATTGAATGTCATAAAAGTGCAAAAATGATGAACATGCTATGCAATGAGTACTACTCTCAATTCCTAATGAACTGGTCATGAATGTCACCAGTTATGAGCTCTAAACCTCAAAATTTATGGAGTAGCTTGCCAATTTATCAGGTCAAGTCTAAACAGTCTACTATATTTGAACAGAAACTCGTAGACTATGCGTATGACAAAGCTAATAGCTATCAACAGAAGTGCAAGGCTCAAGTAAAAATGACAAGTTATAGTGCAGTTCATCACGGAAATCTACCGTTCGACTCAACCTATATGCAAAAATAAACGTGAAAATTTTTGAATTTTTTTGATTTTTTTTTTTAAGTTTATGAAATAAATAAACAATGCCAGCTGAAATAGATAAACGTGAATGCAAAACAAATGCAAATGCAGGCTCAAAATGATGCAATACCCTCCCCAACCAAAACGGACAACGCCCTCGTTCTCCTCCAGCATACACCAGCAGATATATACAGGGGAACGGGAATATACAACCAATAAAAAAAATGAAAAATAGAATAAAAAGGAGACAAAAATAAAAGAGTGAGATATACATACAAAACACGAACTTCCCCAAACCAGCCAGAAAATTGGGGAAGTGAGTAGACCAGTAGCTACTCGTCAGCCTCCTCGTCGCTGTCGCGCACGTCCTCCACCCTCACTGTGTAGTCCGGGTCTGCCTCCTGCTTTCTCCTCCTCCTCTTCTCAGCTCGAGCTCTCTCCGCTGCCACCTCCAGGTCCTCGTCCTTCTCCTCAGCAGGCTCCGGGTACCCCTCAGCTGGGTACCGGTAAAAGAAAGGGTGTGGCCAACCTTCTGGGATCGGACGGTGTCGACTCAAGTGGTACTCGTATAGAGGGAACAAAGTCAAGGCTAAGTCTCGCTCCATACGAGCCTGTCTCTCTGCAATCTCAACTAACAAACCGTCACGGCGCCCCTGGTCCATGACCGAAGACGCCTTAAACGGTAGTGGAGGTACAAAATTAGCCCGTAGGACCGACTGTTTCTGTGTCTGGTCGGTGGGTGCAGGAGTAGGAGTGGAGATAGGGATCGGGGTAGGTGTAGGAGTGGTCGTGGAAGGCTGGCCGCTCCCAGAAGGTGTGGACCCCTCTCTAGTCTCAAGTCTACGCCGCTTCTTAGCGGCGGGTAAAGTAGTAGGTGGTCGGAGTGAAAGGTGGTAGTCAGTTAGAGGTGGCAGTCGGGCGCCCCTAGCGACAGTAGGCAATAGGGCTAGACGGGGGAGAGTGTCACAAGGTAACTCCACAGACAAGGAACCATCTATCATCCATGTCTGGTAGTATGTGGTCAGCCAATGCTGAGAGTGCATGGCGGCCAGGCTCAAATACCTTTCTCCCGGGAGGTACGGTAGGTCACGAGGCCAGACAGGGAAAAGGGAACGGGCAAGAATGGTGGCCATGCCACTGCAGGCGATAGATCTCGTGACCTTCACCCCCTGGGCCTGGAAGTACTTGGCGGTCAGATAGGCGATGTTGAGGGTAAAAGGACCCTCGCAGTCAATGTTCAGGTAACCGCCTAAGATGGAGAGCTCGTTGTTGTTGATGTTGTTTGGCTCCTTTCGGCCAAAAATGGTGCTCCCCATCAGTCTAAGAAAGTAACGGGTAGGGGGAAGGTGGACCTGTGCGAGCTTTCGCTCGGGAAAGGTGGTCTGGGCCAAGGTCCGCCAAAGCTGACGTACGACCCTCCTAGGGGCGGTAGCGTCGCCCGTAGAGGAAAGTCCAAGTCTGCTACCAAACTCCCCCAAAGTCATCGAAAAAGTCCAGTTGAACAACCGGAAAGACACAGAAGAACTAGTGGGGGCAACGTCGTGTGCCCCGGAAGAGAAGGTGAAGGAGCTGAGGAACTCAAGACTCAGCTCCAGAAAGGTACGACCACTCATAGTAATGAGTCCGACCATCCCCGTGCCCTGTAAAAGCTCACAAACTGACTCGTAGATGTCGAGTCTCTCAAGTGCCGGTTTATCTAAGAACCGGGTAGGTAAAAACTCACAGCCAAGGAGGTTATAAATCCTCTTACGATGTACACCGTTAACGAAAATTACCTGCGGGTAGTCGGGGTGAGAGTCGAGGGAGTTGTCCCCTCGGACAGTGACCGTGCCAGAAGGAGCAGCAGAAGTAGAAGTGCTAGGAGCTGGCGTAGAACGGGAACATCCACGACCTCGGCCCCAGCCTCTAGAACCCAAAGTAGAAGCCCGTGCAGTGACGGTGTGAGGAACTAGAGCTTCTCTAAAGGCAGCAGCAGCAGCAGGTGAGTCCGTCGCGGTGGAAGTGGAAGCTGTGGCTGCTGTGACCACCACCAAAGAAGAAAGACTAGCAGCAGTGCTAGCAGTGGTGGTGGCTGGGACTGTGTTGGAGCCGGTGTCCTCCAGTTAGTGCGGATAACGTTATTGCACGTACACTTGTATGGACAAGTGGGAGCTTGTTGGGGCTGGTGTCCTCCACAGTTAGTGCAATGACATATAAATCTCTAAAAGGATTAAAGGGTATACTTTTGTATTATTATCAGTTGGTCCACGTTTATCAATAACGGTTGGCTTGCAAGATAAGTTTGACGTTATTGTCATACAGATGGCGGTGATCAACTGATCCCTAAAAGTCACACCTATAGGATACGTTTGAGAGATGTGACGGTATGAAAATACAGTCATGTTGATGCCTAATATGACTAAGCGGTTAGTCGGAGTTATTGACTAATAATTAGTCAAATGCGATGTTGGGATAACTATTTAATACGGATTAAATAATACTGGCTAAGGTGAATTAAGCGGTTAATTCGTAAATTGAATATAAACGGTTATATTTAATTAATGTATATTGAAGTAATTAATTATACAATATTGTCAATGTCGGACAAGTATTAATATGTCGACTGTTTCATGTTACTAGTCGATATTTTAATATCCGATATAGGATGACGATTTATAATTAAAACTCGTCATATACATTTTATCGAAATGAGTCGGACCACGAGTTAAATAAGGAGAAAGTGGAAAGCCCACTCCCCCCTTGAGCTCACGGTTGGCCGAGAATAACAAAAGGAGAGTCCCTCTCTCCTTTTGACCTAATCATTTTCATTTGCAAGAAAATTAGGGTTTTGGAGCATCCTTCTCTGAAATTCTAGATCTCACATCAGAAAACTCATAAAAGCTCTCTCAATATTGCAAGGCAATCAGAGAGCAATTTCTAGCACAAGGGGCATAGTCTCAGACGATCTTGGGTGCAACAATTAGGAGGAAATCTACGTTGATTTCGGTTCTTAGGCCGATTTGCACAGGACCCGAGGTTGATTCTTATTCTTTTATCGTTTCTCTTGTTTTTCGTTTATGACAATTAATCACATGATAAATTGCGTTATAGTCCTTAATTTTAAGGGGTTTTATACGGATATTACCCTACAAGTGGTATCAGAGCGAGGCCACGTATATTTTTCATCGTGATTTTCATAAAACGATTTGAATCGATAATTTTTTTGCCTTGAAAACCGTTCGGCCGAACTGATCAATCAATTGGTTTTGTTTTCGTTTTGTTTTTGCATATTGTTATTATAATCGGTCTTTATAGCAACATGTTAAGGTTTTGTCAATTGTAGATTTAATTTAATACGGATTAGGTTTAAATTGCAATTGGTTTCATTTTGTCAAATCGATTATGTTTGGGATTTGTTGTTGCTCTCGGTTGAGCCGCTGAAAAAAAAAAAAAAAAAATTTCGTGTTTTTTTTTCTTTTGGCCGCGCTGAAAGAAAAAAAAAAATTTCGTGTCTTTTTTTTTATTTTTCGGCCATATAATGTAAACAATACGGATTTTGTGCACTCGCTTGATTGTGAAACGGTTCACACACGTACCATTTAGTTATTTTAAAGCGGTTTAAAGTAACGGATTGTAATGGATTAAAATTAAGTTGATAAAAGCGGTTTTGTCATATAATTTTAAGTGTTAAAAGGTGGTTTGGATAAATTTAACATAATTACGGAATTATGTCACGAATAAATTTTGTTTTAGTTGATTCATCTTTTATTTATCGTTACTTTTGAATGCCATGAATGTTTTATTACGTATTTAATTTTAAAAACGGTTGTAACTTAGTGTGGCCTTAGTAGAACGTGTTACCGTAATGATGGAACACGGTCTTGGTTGTATTTTGAGATCTCGCATCTCCGTTTTGTTTTTTTTCTTGTAATTACTGTTTTAATTTAGAATGTAAATAGGTTTATTTTTGTAAATTTTAAATTGTAATTTTGAAAAGACCAAAGATGGAGATCGGATGCTCACTCCCGCTGCATGGATCAAGATGGAACATCAAGACAAGCTTCTCGGTTCCAACGATGGATTCCAAAGTTGTATTATGTTTATCTTGTTAGGATAGGCCACACTAGGACTTTTATTTACGTTTTGCATTTTTTGTGTTTTCATCGTAACGATAGTTTGCATCATATTCCGCCTAAAACCAAACCACCTAATATTTGCATGAAAACTGACTCATATAGAGGTTACGCGTTAGTTTTCTATGACATACAGATGTCACACGGAATTAATAAGCCATCACCTAAGTAAATTCATTCACGTAATGCTAGACTTTCGTTCACTTTAAATGAATTAAAACTAAGTTGATGGGATCTTCCTCGTATAACCAAAAATTGAGAACAGTCTTTATAGGTCAAACTCTAATGAATCCCTTCTTCGTCGGTAGGCATAATATGACCCCTTCTACGTCGGGTAAGTTGGAACTGATTGACCTATTTTATCTCAACACTATGGTCACTCGTACGATCCTGTGATTATGGTGGACTACAGATAGGATTTATGGAAATCTATCGACCGAGAGTTCTAACGGTAGAACTAGCCAAACAGTTGGCTTATCAATTTACAAAAATTGAGTCTTGGGATCATTTGTATAATTCTTGAGGTAGATCGATTATACAAGTGCAATGAGTCTATACGTTAAAATGAATTTTAATTAGACTTAAATCACCTCGATGAGTTGCTTATTTCGTTTTGTTTTTCTTTCTTTTTCAAACGATCATTTAAACTGCTAATAACAAAATGGCTGGCCGTATGAACGACCCAATGCTAAGTGCCACATTGGACCGTGAGTCCTGGCTTCGGATCTTCATGAATCAGATGAATCAGTCTACTCGACTGAAGAATGATGGATCAAACTTCGCGGACTGGGAGGCGGCATTACGGAATCCTGCCATCGCTGACGGGAAGCTCAAATATCTGATAGAGCCCATCCCGCCAAACCCAGGCCCCACGGCTGGAGCTAACGAGATCGCCACGTATAGCGATTTCGTCATGGAAGTGGGTGCGATAAAGAACGTACTCATTTTTGCAATGGAATCCAATTTGCAGAAACGCTTCATAGCCCAAGGTGCAAACAAGATTTTCACCACGCTCACTAAGGAATTCTCGAAAGCACCGAGAATCGTGACCTATGAGCATACCTGTCGCTTCTTTGAGGCAAAACTCCAGAAGGGCCAACCGGTTAGCCCACACATTCTCAGCATGATTGAGAATGTCGAGAAACTGGAGGCACTTGATTGTAAGATCAGTGAGAACATCGTGATTGACCGCATGCTTCATTCACTCCACGATGGTTTTGCGCTCTTTAGAGCCAATTACTATATGAATGATTTGAAGAAAAGTCCTCATGCACTACACTCCCTTCTCGTACAGACCGAGAAGTACATGAAGTTTAGTGGGAGCCTGAAACAGGATGTTCTCGTTGTGTCAAACAAGGGCAAGGGTAAGGGCAAAGCTCAGGCAGACCTAGCAGTAGGTAAACCGAAGTTTAAGAAGTCGGGATCGGGTAAGAGTGGGCCTGGTGAGTCGAGCACCTCACTAGGCGCGACAAAGAGCAAGACCGGTAACATGGAATGCCATCATTGCCACAAGACTCGGGCATTGGAGGCGTACATGTCCTCGTATACCATGAGGACATAAAAGCGGTCGCGTTACTTCGTTGGTATGTCTACTTCTTCTTCTTTTATTCATATGATTGAGATTAACCACGCAAGTTACGGAACTTGGGTACTAGATACTGGTTGTGGTTCTCATCTGTGCAATCATGTGCAGGGGCTCCGAAACATCGAACCCCTCGTAAAGGGTGAGGTGGACCTGCGTGTCGGGAATGGAGCACGAGTGGCTGTCGTCTCGAGGGGAACATATGTGATCCAGCTTCCTAGCGGATTTGAGTTATTTTTATATAACTGCTATTATGTACCCAGTCTATCCAAAAACATTATTTCGGTTTACGCACTTGACAAACTTGGTTTTTCATTTGTAATAGAGAATAATAGCTGCATTTTCTCATTACACGATATGATTTATGGCAAGGCAGTCTCCATGAATGGAATTTATGTTTTAGATCAGACCACTGAAATATTGCACGTAATGAATAAAAAGTTAAAGGTTGGTGACAAAGATCAAACTTATCTATGGCACTGCCGTATGGGACACATTAATGAGAAACGCGTTAAACAGCTCATAAAGAATGGAGCTATCTCGGCCTTTGATTTTCAATCATTTGGCACGTGTGAATCATGTCTCATTGGTAAGATGACTCGAATTTCCTTCAAAGGTGTTGGAATGCGCGCTGCTGACCTATTAGGACTCATACATACGGATGTGTGTGGACCTATGTCAATCACCGCACGAGAAGGCTATAGGTATTTTATCACTTTCACGGACGATTTAAGTAGATATGGCTATGTCTACTTAATGAAGCACAAAAGTGAGTCCTTTGAGAAATTCAAATAATACCAGAATCGGGTACAGAACCAACTGGGTAGAAAGACTAAAACACTACGATCAGACCGTGGTGGCGAGTATCTTTCACACGAGTTTGATCAACACCTTAAGGACAGTGGGATTGCCTTACAGTTAACTCCACCTGGAACACCTCAGTTGAATGGTGTGTCTGAACGGAGAAATCGAACACTACTTGATATGGTTCGATCCATGATGAGTCACACCGTATTGCCTGATTCATTGTGGGGTTATGCTCTTACATCACCGCTCTAATACTTAACCGAAGTCCGTCTAAAGCTGTTGATAAGACTCCATATGAACTATGGAAGGGAACGGTCCCTAACTTGTCCTTTATACGGGCTTGGGGCTGCGAGGCTTATGTCATGTGGAGACACGAGGATAAGCTCGGCCCGCGATCGGTCAAGACATACTTTATAGGTTATCCTAAAGGAACATTTGGTCATTACTTCTATTCACCAACCGAACAACGTGTATTTGGTGCGGCTAGTGCGACATTCTTAGAGAAGGAGTTTCTCGAGAACGCAAAGAGTAATAGAACCTTCGAGCTGTCGGAGATTCCAGAACCCAATGCCGAGCAACCATTGGAGGAACCAGTTCCTTCAATCCCGGCTGCGGTTAGTATTCCTGAGCAACCTAGGAGGTCGGGAAGAGTCTCTATTCCTCGGGACAGATACATTGGTATGGTCGAGGAACATGACATAGATGACATTCTGCTCTTAACGAGTAGTGAACCCGCAACCTATAAAGGTGCCATGACTAGTTCCGACTCAAAGCTATGGCTTGAGGCTATGCAATCCAAAATGGACTCCATGTATGAGAACAACGTATGGGATCTTGTTGACTTGCCAGCTAAGGTTCGTCCCCTTCAATGCAAATGGCTTTACAAGATAAAGCACTCTGTGGAAGTTCAACAAGATATCTATAAAGCACGACTAGTTCCTAAAGGTTTCACCCAAGTGCCAGGTTTGCACTACGATGAAATTTTTGCACCCGTAGTCATGCTGCGTTCCCATTCGGATTATCTTAGCGATTGCCGCTTTTCATGACTATGAAATTTGGCAGATGGATGTGAAAACCGCCTTCTTAAACGGTTATTTGGAGGAAGAATTGTACATGGTACAACCCGAAGGTTTCATCGATCCTGAACATACTAAGAAAGTGTGCAAGCTTAAGCGTTCCATTTATGGACTTAAGCAAGCTTCTCGGAGTTGGAATCATCGATTCGACCAAGTGATAAAATAAAATGGATTTACTCGATCGGTCGAGGAACCATGTCTATATATCAAGTCGAGTTGGAGCGAGATTGTCTTCCTAATATTGTATGTTGATGACATACTCCTGATTGGGAATGACATACCTCTCTTAACTTCGGTAAAAGTATGGTGTAAGAACCATTTCCAGATGAAAGATCTGGGTGAGGCACAAAGAATTTTGGGCATCCGTATCTATCGAGATAGATCACGTCGGATGTTATCTCTCAGTCAGGAGTCTTATATAGACAAGATTCTAGAGAGATTCAGCATGACTAACTCCAAAAAGCGGTTTCTTCCCATGGCTCCAGGGGTGCATTTGAGCAAGTCTCAGGCACCAAAGACACCGGAAGAGATAGAGCGCAATACCCGGATTCCTTATGCTTCGGCAATAGGATCAATCATCTATGCCATGATATGCACACGTCCGGACGTGGCATATGCATTGAGTATGAGAAGTCGATTCCAACAGCATCCAGGTGAATCACATTGGATGGCTGTCAAGAACATTCTTAAGTACCTACGGAGGACTAAAGATTGGGCATTGACTTATGGAGGCAATCAAAAGCTATGCGCAACCGGTTACGCAGATGCTAGCTTCCAAACGGATCGAGATGACTCGAAATTTCAGTCTGGATTCGTTTTTACTCTTAATGGCGCTGCAGTCAGCTGGAAGAGTTCCAAACAAAGTGTTACAAAGAGATTCTACGACCGAGTCCGAGTACTATGCCGCGTCGAAGGCGCAAAGGAAGCGATATGGATGCGTCGATTCCTACAAGGACTATCTGTAGTGCCTAGTTCGAATGACCCGATCACCATCTATTGCGACAATAGAGGTGCCATCTTCCAAGCTAAGGAGCCTAAGTCTAGCAACAAGTCTAGACATGTACAACGGAAAGCTCATCTAATCCGAGATTACGTGGAGCAAAAGGAGGTAGTGATAGAAAAGATTGCTACAGATGATAATATAGCAGATCCTCTCACTAAACCATTACGACAAGATAAGCATGAAGGGCATGTTATTTCCATGGGAATTAAACGTGTTCCTGAGTTGTAGTACTCTTTTATGGATTAGTTTCTTTTTCTTGTGTACTCTATACGACATCATCGTTTTGATATTTATATATTTTGTTTTTCATGTGGAGTTGTACGACTATCTTGAACACCACAAAGTGAACTGAACAAACATTATATTTTTGGTCCTTAATTGCCCAAGTGAGCTGATAACTCTGGCAATTAGTTTGTGACGTTGGTTGATGGTGGGTTCAACGAGCCATAAGTCAAAAGGTTGACTGACCAATCACAGAGGCGAGTTATACGGATATCTCGTAGGACACAATTGTGACAACGACGTGGAGTCCTAAATGTTTTATAACATTCGGTGCCAGGTCGTGGATAGGACCTCCATGGTGATCCTAAGAGTCGATTCTTTAGACTATCGACTGTCTCTTGAGACTAAGGCAAATTTTGGGTGACTTTGGTTTCTTTCTCACGGTCATCCGTAACAGGGGGCCAAGTAGATTTTTTCTGGGTCATTTCATACTGTGCTTAGATCGGCAGGAGTCGAGTTGAAGGAAATATTCAGCCTTTATCAGGTACTCGATATTTCTCGGGGCCACTCGAGGAGTCAGAATCGAAATGCATGGCCATGCTCGAATACGGATTCGCTTTATCAGTTAAGTTACTCTCTAGTCGGGGAAACCACTCTTGATACAGATCGATTGTAAAATACGACCTTTGCGGATACAGATCTGCAAATTGTTTTACATTGAGTGGGAGAAATTTTAAATGGATATGAGAATCGGTTATCGCACATACACTTGTACGGACAAGTGGGAGTTTATTGGAGCCGGTGTCCTCCAGTTAGTGCGGATAACGTTATTGCACGTACACTTGTACGGACAAGTGGGAGCTTGTTGGGGCTGGTGTCCTCCACAGTTAGTGCAATGACATATAAATCTCTAAAAGGATTAAAGGGTATACTTTTGTATTATTATCAGTTGGTCCACGTTTATCAATAACGGTTGGCTTGCTAGATAAGTTTGACGTTATTGTCATACAGATGGCGGTGATCAACTGATCCCTAAAAGTCACACCTATAGGATACGTTTGAGAGATGTGACGGTATGAAAATACAGTCATGTTGATGCCTAATATGACTAAGCGGTTAGTCGGAATTATTGACTAATAATTAGTCAAACGCGATGTTGAGATAATTATTTATTACGGATTAAATAATACTTGCAAGGTGAATTAAGCGGTTAATTCGTAAAATGAATATAAACGGTTATATTTAATTAATGTATATTGAATTAATTAATTATACAATATTGTCATTGTCGGACAAGTATTAATATGTCGACTGTTTCATGATACTAGTCGATATTTTAATATTCGATATAGGATGACGATTTATAATTAAAACCCGTCATATACATTTTAGCGAAATGAGTCGGACCACGAGTTAAATAAGGAGAAAGTGGAAAGCCCACTCCCCCCTTGAGCTCACGGTTGGCCGAGAATAACAAAAGGAGAGTCCCTCTCTCCTTTTGACCTAATCATTTTCATTTGCAAGAAAATTAGGGTTTTGGAGCATCCTTCTCTGAAATTCTAGATCTCACATCAGAAAACTCACAAAAGCTCTCTCAATATTGCAAGGTAATCAGAGAGCAATTTCTAGCACAAGTGGCATAGTCTCAGACGATCTTGGGTGCAATAATTAGGAGGAAATCTACGTTGATTTCTGTTCTTAGGCCGATTTGCACAGGACCCGAGGTTGATTCTTATTCTTTTATCGTTTCTCTTGTTTTTCGTTTATGACAATTAATCACATGATAAATTGCGTTATAGTCCTTAATTTTAAGGGGTTTTATACGGATATTACCCTACAAACTGAAGTGGCAACTGAAACAGAGCTAGCAGCAGTGCTAGCAAGTGTAAAAACTGTGCCGGCAGCTGAAACTAAGAACACAGAAGTGCTGGCCGGTATGAAGCGGTAGTAAAAGCAAGGAGTACCGTCTCAGACAGAGACAAAGACGGGCTGGCAGAAGAGCTCGACGAAGGCATCGAGCTAGAATCCATCCTGAATAAATAGGTCAGGGGAATTTATAAGAATAATAGCTATACAGCATGAAAGTCAGCATGAAAACGGCATGAAAATTCCTCTAACCAATCGAAGAATTCGAGTTACAGCACGAAAATTCCCAACTTTCCTCAAAAATTTCGAATAACAGTGGGTAAGCAGCGATAGGGGCGGGGTAGCAGGCATCAATGGCATGAAATTAAACAACAATAGAAGCAATTAAGCATGTGACAGCAGCAAAGACCAATCTTACAGTCGGAAATTTCGACTGTACTGAACCCGTATCGCAAATTTCTCCCTAAAATCGAATTTAAACATGTAAATATCAATGAGGCATGGAAGTAGATCATCAAGCAACACAAAAAGGGCAAGCAATGACAGTTATAGTCGAAAAACTCGACTAAGCAAGGGATTTCGAAACCCTAACCTAATTCACCTCATAAAAATGCGAAATTAGTGAAATTAAAATGCAAAGAGGTGTAGGAGACACTTACTTGATGAGAATGAACCTACAAATTGTAATTAATCTTCGAACAACAAGCAAAAATGGCGATTTTTTTGATCGAAAAAACCGCAAACCCTAATCCCACTAATAAACCGTGTAAAACAGCACAAATCAAGGGGAAAACAGAGGGCTTTGAACGGTTAATTAACAAAGAAAAAATGTTGGTGACGGATTTGGTAAAAGGGCAAGAAAAATGGAGGAATTTGGGGTTGTTGATCGCAAAAGGGAAGAGTGTCGAAAATATTAGGGGAAAATGAAATAAGAAACAAAAATAAGGAAGTTAAAGAAAAACTCCCTGCGTGTCTCTTGCAATTTCACTCGATCGAGTGGTTTATAACTGCTCGATCGGGGACTTTTTAGATTCAACTACTCGATCGAGTAAATATTTACTTGATCGAGAACTCCCCTTTTCAGCTTTACTCGATCGCTAAAATAGAATCACTCGATCGACCATATTTCACTCGATCGAGTACAAAAAGTACTCGATCGAGCTCTTTTCCTCGTGTACGCTCTTGAATTCGTCATTATTCCTTTGAATTTGCGTAAAATTCCCCAAACCTGCATAAAAACACTTGCAAAAATATCCCAAAATACCAAATACGCTAAAGAACAGTCTATAGTCGCTAATCTACGCTAAAAATTGTCTAAATTCTAATTGTCCTAATTAAAAGCAATAAAAGAAATTCAACGGAAAATTTAAAAATTGTTTTTACAAAATGGTACACGGTGCATTTCCCCGCTCACTTCCCAAGGCAATTCAGTAGCCCCTCGGAGGGCTCCTGACTGGAGGACGTCATCTCAGCAACATTGATCGTCCTCTTCAGCTTCCATGAGGTTGAATTTGATTCATTAGGAGGAGAATAGTTGACGTCCACATATGCGCGAACTTTTCTCATCCTTGCTCCTTTCTCACCGGATGTAACATTGTCACTCCCACCTTGACTGACATTAATTGCACAACACCCCTTGACAGCTCCTGCATTATTTTCATCCGTACCTGCAGCAAGGAAAACAGACAAACTTTCCTCCTTTTTGCTGTCAACCTGAGGCGGAGGGGTCACAATAGCAGCACAATGCTCCAAATTTTCATTTGGAGTGTCAATAGGAGGGTCAATAGAAGAGAGGGCATTGCAAGGCTGAGCTTGCATGGGAGTCCTCCGGAACTTAGACTGATGGAATATCAGCTCCTCGTCCCCAACCTGAAAAGTCAATGTCTTGCCACCGACGTCTATTACTGCACGGGTAGTAAACAAAAATGGTCTCCCTAAAATAATAGGGGTATGGGCATCTTCGAGGATGTCAAGTACAACAAAGTCAACGGGAATAAAGAATCTCCCGATCTTAACAGGTATGTCTTCTATTACACCTAGTGCCGTGATATGCTACGGTCGGCCATCTGAACAGTCATGTTGGTGCAATTAAACTTTGTCAAACCAAGTCTCTTGGCCAGAGACAACGGTAAGACACTCACGCTAGCGCCAAGATCCAATAACGCGTTATCAATCAAATGGGTACCAATGTGACACGGAATCAAAAAACTACCCGGGTCTAACTGTTTGGGTGGTAACTTATTCTGAACTAGGGCCGTTGATGAGCTCCTATTTCTACATAGTTTTGGCATCATTTAAAGCTCATTTGGTAACACTTGATGACGGTTTTTGACGATTTTGACGTTATTTAGCCAATTCCATGTGCTTCACCATTTAGCATGATTTCAAGGGAAGATTAAGAAGCCAAGAGATCGAGAGAAGTGTCCAAGGAAGAGCCAAGAACAAGCATTGAAGAAATACCATGAGAAAGCCTTCCAATGATCAAGTAAAGCACGAAAGAAAAGTGCGTTCCAGGACTAAACTCGCATCGTGCGAGTTTCCAGACACCAGAACTCGCACGGTGCGACTTTTCTGGGTTCACGCCGTTTTGTGTTACGGGCTTTTCCTGTGTTAAGCCCATGATTATTAGGTTACGTTAGACTATAAATAGGATGTTTTCAAGTAGGTTAAGACATCTTATGCTCACTTTAATTAATCAAGTTGTAATTTGGGAATATTTTCATCTTTTTGAATTGGGTTTAGATCTAAGCATGGAGAACTAATCTCCCTTTCTTAATCCGACTCAAAGGCTTAATCTTTCGTTGTCAGACTCCTTAATCTTTCCTTAATTATTATTATTGTTCTTAATATCTTGTGTTTAATTGCTTAATTTTGGAATCCTTGTTAGATTATTGTGATTAAGTGTGATTTCCTTGTTGCATAATCTTTCCAAGTTCCTTAATTTATATGTTGTTGGGTTTATTAAGTGTGATTTCCTTGTAATCCCATGTTGCAACAACTTGTTATTAGACTAATGAATGTGATTTCTTCTTCGTTTAATTAACATTTGAGAGATTAAGTTGTGATTACTCATTAATTGTGATTTCAATGTGAGTAATTCCACCTATTAGATTCTTATTGCTTCATCTTCTTGTTAATTAATCTATGTGTGTGATTTCCACTAGAGGAGTTAAAACGTTGGGTCAATTATTAAGTGTGATTTCCTTGTGATTGGCTTCTAATTATGGGATTTTGGAGATTTAATCTCACTAATAGGACAATAATATTAATTAGAAGGATTGATTGAGTGGTTTTATCAACTAAAGTGCCTAACTTTGGGTCGGATTAAGTCTCTCTTAAAATTGATTAATTTTCATCTTAAAACTCTTGATTGGTTGCTTGCCTCATACTCTTGTTTGAATTTCCTTTAATTGTCCTTGAAAACCAAACCAAAAACCCCCCTTTTTACATATTTGTTGTTAATTTGTCACAATTGTTCTAATTCCTCTTTTAATTTCACTATTGCAAAACCCATCTTCCCTTGGGTTCGATCCCTTTCTTACTACTTTACTACATTATAATTAGTGTTAATTAGTGTGCTTAGTGGTATATAAATTGTTAATTTGGCCGTCTTTTAGTGCGACATTTTAGGCGTGTCAAATTTTGGCGCTGTTGCCGAGGAAGATAACGGTTTTGCTAGTGTTTTTATTGGTGTTTTTAGGATAGTTGTGTTAGTTAATCTTTGTTTCTTGTTGATAGTGTCTTGTTCATCACTTGTGTGAACCTTTTGATTGTGTGCTCTTGTGTAGAGTTGTTTATGGTCAATACTAGGAATTCAAGTGAACCACTTTTTCCATTCAATCCGGAAATTCAAAGATCACTTGCTTGGATAGGAGGAGGTATTAGAAGAGACACCCCGGTTATTGAAGAAGTTAACCCCGTTACTCAACAAGACCAAGAGGAAGAGGGAACCTTTTCCTTTGAACCCGAACCCATTCCCATTCAAATCATCATGGGTGATCGTGAGGACGAACAACCACACGGACATGGTGAAAGATAGAATCCACCACGGCCTAGAACCATCAAAGAACTTACCGCCCCGGATCTCACACAAGTGCCCTTGTGTATCTCCTTTCCGGCCTTGGTGGAAAATGCCACCTTTGAATTGAAGTCCGGGCTCATTCACCAATTGCCTCAATTCCATGGACTTAGCACGGAAGATCCCAACAAACATCTAAACAAATTTCATGTGGTTTGCTCAAGCATGAAGCCTAATGGGGTTACCGATAAGCAACTTCAACTAAGGGCCTTCCCTTTTTCACTCAAGGACGCGACAAACGATTGGCTTTATTATCTTCCTACCGGGAGCATCACCACTTGGAATCAAATGAAGAAGGCTTTCTTAGAAAAGTATTTTCCCGCTAGTCTCTCCTCTCAATTGAAGAAATAAATAAGTAATGTTGAACAAAATGGATGGGGAGAACTTGTATGAGTATTGGGAGAGGTTTAAACAACTTCTTGCTAGTTGCCCATACCATGGGTATACCGACCACGATCTTCTCTTGAACTTTTGTGGTGGTCTACTTGAGGATGATGCTAGGATGATTAAAGCCGCTACCCAAGGAGGGATTGAATATATGTTGGTCCACGAAGAAAATGAGTTGATTGAAAGATTGGTAGGAAGCTCTAGGAATTTTGGGAGGAGAATTAGGAAGACAAGAGGGACATCTTCTTCAAGGCAAAGCTCTAACCATATGGAAGAGAAAGTTGATTTTCTTACCAATTTGGTGAAGGAACTTACAAAAGGAGGTGGGAGTGCTTTGTGGACAGCGGGGGCCCACGGAGGCGCTTGGGAGAGAAGAGAAACAAGCGTTTGCATTTTGTATGGAGTCGCCACCAATTTTTATGGGAAATTGGAACCGTTCGAATACCTCGTGTCATGTCAAGACACAAAGTAGTAACATGAACACTAAGCAATCGTTACCCTTAGCATTCTATGTCTAGAATGACTCTCGTGGATGCCAATGAACACGGGTGTTCACAGATATCTGGAGTAAGGGGTGAGGGTACGTATTAGGAAGCTCTTTTGATCGAACACCTAATCCCGCCCGCCTCGATAGCGGCCTCTACTAATGATTAGGGAAGTTATTCGTACTGGATATATCGTCGATTGTATGCATGCAATGCAACATCCAAGTTTTAATCCTAACATGTGAGAGTTAGGCTAAGTCGGTTGACACATAATTTAACATACAATTAATGTCGATGTTGGGATTTAATGCTCAATTACATGTGAAGGCATACAAATGATACCAGAAATATGATAAACATAATAAACAAAATTGCAATAATGAAAATTACAATAATTACAATGGAATAGGCGATTTATGTCGAAAATACCTTTAAAACGGATAATTTGAGAAAAAAGAATAAAAGAATGAATTACGACAAAACAGAAGGTGATAATACGAATAATAATCAATTAATACGTAAGCTAATTAAACTAGATCAGGTAACAACGGAGTTCAGGGGACAGAATTCAACCGGAACAGTAGCAGATAGTAGCGTCCCTGAATAGGCGCAACATTCTTTGCGTCTGTTCGACTCAATTCTGGCCGTGAGTTTTAATTGCGTGTTGTTAATACTCGTCGGTGAATTTAATGATTGATTAAATTATTTACTAGGATGAAAGTGATTAATAGGTTATTTACATGTGATTAATGTCATAAAAACGATAAAACATGAATGAGACGGAATTAAACGAATTAAAATAAGATTAATGAGAATTATTAACAAATTAACAAACTAAATCAATTAATTAGGTTAAATACAATGGATTAATGACGAATATGTGATAAATACGACAAAAGACAGATGAAAACTGTATCAAAGACGAATTACAGAAACTCAATATTGATGAATTAAATCTCTATAACCCGGAATTGAATTTAATGACGAAAACCCGCAAATATTGAATTATTTGGGATTTAAGTCGGATTTATGATGATTTAAAACATGTTAAAGATGAATAATAAATATACATGTGAATTATATGCTATTGTGTCAAAGAATTAACGGAAACAAACGAAACAAAATAAAGAAAAGAACGAATAACAGAGGACGAAGGAAGAAGAAAGGAAGCAGGAACTGCGGCAGCCTCACGAAGAGGCGCAGTAGGAACTGCACTCCTTCGAAGAGGCGCAGCAGGAACTGCGCTCCTTCGAAGAGGCGCAGCAGTTGCTGCGTCCTTTCTCGACGGTCAGTCTTCTGGAAATCCGTAAAAAGAGGTTTTAAAGCATGGTTTTAGAAATCGGTTTTAATGAGGTATTTTCGACATAAACCTTACATTTGTGATACAATAATTAAAATACAATAAATAAAAGAGAGATTATACACCCTCAGACTTACATGTTTGACGAAACGAGAAGGACTAAGATATCGATTAGTGATGCTCGACGCGAATGCAAAGAAAGTGCCCTCGTAAGAGGAAAACGATTAGATTAATTAAGTTGATTGAGGTGGAGTTGGTCAAATTGGTCGGTCATGCAAACGAGGCTGGTACTCAGAAGGATCCGAGCTTACGTGGTTGAATGTTCAAGCACGTAGACGCCAAAAAGTAAGAACAAAGGTCTAGAATGCAAAGGGAGAAGAGAAGGGCGGACACTCGCGTGAGAAATATGAGGAGCGAAGGCTCCTATTTATACTAATCACGTGGAGGAATTAGGGTTTCGGAGACTCTTTGGAAGTGAATCTCGGAAAGATATGAAAAAGATACGAGAAATACGCAGAAAAGGGCCTGGGAAGAGGCGCAGCAGCCACTGCGTCTCTTGGAAGAGGCGCAGCACCTGCTGCGTCTGTTCCCAAGTGGTTTCCTCCTACGAAAGCAAGATTTCCGTCTTTAAATTATGGAATAAAGAGATAATTCGGTTTTCCTTAATATCTTATGTGAATATTACGGGAAATTGTTTACCAAAGAATAAAGATTGTGGAATATTTATAAAAAAATATGGAATAGAAATATCCGGAACATTCTGACTCGGGATTTAACGGTTATCAGAAAATGAAGACGGTTTTAGGCCCGGACTCCAAATGTACTCTAATTACTGTCAAAACGACCGTATCGGGACGTAGATGACAACTAAGAGGTATATATTAATATCTGAGCAATCACTTGACGATAATCTTACGAATTGTCACAAATCGTTCCGCGTACCAAACATGCGGCCCAATCATCACCGGGTGGTTTGCGAGAGGTGCAGAAATGAGGTATCTACAGAGCCCCCACTTTGACTGAGGCTTGGACAAGGCGAAAGTCAAAGTATAGCCATCAGGCCAATCGAAGATTACAACCTGACGACTATGGCGACGTGAGGCGGCTCAAGGGGTTTGAGCCAAGGACCTGTCATCGGGAACATTTTAGAGTCTGTCGACTATCGGGGAGGGTCGTTTAAAGTCCATTAGACTACGTAAGGAGGCTCGCCAGCCATAAGAAGACACCATACCTGAGACTTCTTCTCGAGATGCTTCCGGAGGCGCGTAGGAGCTAAGGTTAAGCATAGGAGCTAAGGTTAAGACCTAAAGGATATATAAGGATTGTGCTAGGGTGTGGGGCTCTAAAGGAAAGCATCGACGGGAAGGAGGCCAAAAAATAAGTTCAACTTAAGGGTAACTAAAGCTTGGTTATAGGAACTCTATTGGTTTGGGAACTTCTGGAGAACGACACCTTTGTCGAACTCCGCGGGGAAACACGAAATATTGTGAGTAGCAGGACACAGGCGGGAACTGCTGAGAGAAAACTGCTTGGGTAGTCTTCGAGAAATAATTGCGAGTAGCAGGACACAGGCGGGAACTGCTGAGGGGAAGTCTGCGTAGGTAGATGTTAATCCTCATGTCTTGAGAGGGACAGTACGTCCGCTTACTCTCCCTGGAGACATGATTGGGAATTATTCTTCATGTCATGAGAGGGAAAGTGTATCCGCTTACTCTCGCTGGAGACATAATGAAGGCGTGTCAAATCCTGTGAAGGAATAAATGCTCATTGTGACAAGAAAAAGGTCTTGGAAGAAATAAATAACATGCGACAGTCTGCTGCTGGCTTGGAAATGTGGGCCGGAACGAAAGAAAATCGTCAAACGGGCCAAAAGGATAAAATAGCATCGGGGAGGAGGCGCACCAAAGATGGGCCCACAAATAACGAATTCATAACGAATTTTTGAAAATCCGTATGGAGGGAACACAAGGAAGAGGCGCAGAAAGAGCTGCGTCTCTTGGAAGAGGCGCAGCGCCTGATGCGTCTATTCCCCAAAGTGTTATTTCTGCGTAAAAACGCGATAATCAGAGGCTTTATGTTCATTATTTCGAAACACAAATTACACAATTTCTCTCTCAAATCTTCACCATTTTCGCCAAGGTTTGATCCAAAAGCTTGCATTAATTATGACTAATCGAGGTATGTGTCTCATTCTTGCATTAATCGTCTATATTTGCCCAATTTTGAGCCGAACAAATTAGGGTTTATGACCCATTTGATCGAAAATTTGGGGCTTTTCCCCCAAATGCATTTGCCTTGTCAAATTGACATTAGAAATGGATAATAGGTAATATTAGGAACATAACCATGTATTTGTCTCGAATTTTCGTTGAGTTTTGAGCCTTTGAATGAAATGTGAGACGGTTTTACAGCTAAACCGTAAATTGCTTTGAAAAAAGCCTTAGGATTGCCCACTTGCGATGAAACTTGATATTTGGGATCCTTGAATGATGGGTAAACTTTCTACCATCTCGGAATTTTGGTTTGTGATGGCTTTTTCAGGACACTTTTCTAAGGCACAATCGCTGTTATAACGAAATGCTGCCGAAATTTCGGCTTGAACCCGGAACTAGGCTTCACATTAGGCTTGACTTGACCCAAGTTACCACATGAGTTATCGGATTGGTGGGAATATGGCCAAGGATGGCAAGAAAAGAGCGATTTCAGGGCTTCCGAAGGCTCGAAAATCCCTTAACCAAGGCTTGTCGTCACGTGACGCGGCCTAAATTTGCTTTAATGTTGCAGGTGATGAGGCTTCTACTTCTGGGAGAGCTCCCATGGAGATAGACGCTGCTACTGTCGAGGAGGCTTTAGAGCGGGCCTTCATCGGCGCGGTGATGGTGCTGGGGACGAGGTCCATGAGGAGGAGGCTGTCGAGGAGGAGGAGGCCCCGAGATGGGCCAACGTTGGGCGAGGAGGTCGTCAGCTGAGAGGAGCTCCTGCGTGGGCTGAGACTTGGGAGAGCAGGCACCTGCTGTGGGCTGCAAAGGGTCACCTGTCCTACAGGACGGTGAAGAGCTTGGTAAATAGGAATTCACTACTTATTACTCATCCTCTTTCATTCATTTGTTTAAATTTCTTTCAAATTTTATTCTAAACTAAAGATAGCTCTTGTTTCAAATCACAATAGGAGGCCGGGAATATCAGGTCGTTCTCAGGTTACACGACAGCGATGGAGCACTACGAGCGGCTGTCGGCGGAGGAGCGGGCCATGATCGAGCGTGGAGCATTTGGTCCTTTGGTGCAGGTCTGGAGAGATATCGTGAAGAGGAAGCTGCGGGCTAATCTTAACCTGGTCCGCGCTTTCTTGGACCGATTCTGGGATACGACTTCCACGTTTCACATGCCTTTCGGTGAGGTGGGAGTCACTCTGGAGGACTATGGCATGATTTCTGGTCTGCCGTGTGGGACCGAGGAGGTGGAGTGGCCAGAGACTGCCATGAGGGTGGACTCGGCCGAGGCGAGGAGATTGAAAGGCTGGAACTTGTCGCCGAAGGCTGTTACAGTGCCGGGTTTGGTACCCAGTTCCTACGTTGAAGACTACTTTGTGGGAAAGATCCCGGCGCTGCTGACGATTGATGGGAGGGAGACGGCTCCTCCTCCCTGTACAGATGAGCAGAGGGCTCGTTTGTGGCTCTGGTGGTTTCTGTCTTCGATTTACCTCGGAGACAAGGGCGAGAGGCTGTCGACGAAGCTACTTCCCTTCCTTTCTGACCTGAGTTCCCTAGGGCGTTGGGACTGGGTCATCACGCGCTTTGCGGTCCTCATCCGCTTCATGAGGGCCATGGTTCGTCCGGAGTTGATGGAGAAGGGGACTTCTCCTGGCGCTGTCGGGCCTGGACTACTGCTGGAGGTATGAACCTTCCTTTAGACCAAAGTAAATTCCTTTCTTTATCAAATCATAAAAGATCGTTATTGATTATCTTGCTTTACAGTTGTGGGTGTACTCCTACTTCCCGGGCCTCGCGCCCAAGAGGACGGAGCCGCTGGAGAAGGCCTATCCCGTGGTGAGAGATTGGGTGATGTGCAGGACGAAGAGCAAGCGTTCTTCTCACGGTGTCTACCGGCGAGATGTGAACGCTCTTCAGGTGGACAGGGTAAGTATCTCATATTAATTTGTTTCTTCATTGCTTTTAAATTGATCATATGAATGATCCTTGTTTATCATGTCACAGTGGGTGCCCAGACCTTGGGTGGAGTACGCTGGAGCGCCTCCTTTCGTGGCTGAGGTCCTTCGACCCAGGAGCTCGAGTCGACACCTGTTGAGGACGTCGATGGGTCCTGTGTGGTACTTGGGCGAGCGCCTGGCTCGTCAGTGCTCTCGGGACGTGTTGACGGTTCCCGTCGATCCTCCCAGGACGATGTTCAGGGAGCCTTCTAAGGCTGAGAGGGAGGAGGACTTGGATGGTGCCAGTGGTGACGCCCTCTTTCTTCCTAGCGAGGACTACTCGGCGTTCTTTTACGGGAGGTTGTACTGGCCGGTAGTGGTGAACGTCTTTTATTCTTACTCTTGACTTGATTTTGAGAATTATGATGAAAGATCATCGATTAATGAGAACCATTTGTTTTTGCAGGAGGTCGAGGCGGCGGGCATCGTGCCCCGAGAGTACCCCGAGACCCTCGAGTACACTGACGCGAACGGGAGGACGACGATCTCCGAGCTGCGTGACTTTGACGTAGTTGTGACGGATGCTGGCCTGGATGACTGGCAGCATCTGATTCGGAGGGTAAACCCTCTAACTTTGCATAACTTTTGTGTAGGAACACATTTGATTGAGCTTGTTCAATTGTTGAGAATTTCTTTTTGAAAATGCAGGTCGCGCCGTCTCGGTTTGTGGCGTTGTGGAGGGTGGCCAACCGGCTGTGAGCTACTGCCGTCGAGGCACTTGTCGGCGGTCGAGGTCGTCAGGTATGAACCTTATGACTATTCCATTATTGATTTTTGATTTTCCGATTTTGCTTGAAACGATTGACATGAGCCAATTTTGTTGTTTACAAGGTGACCGCGAGCTGGAGCGAGAGTTAACCTAGTCTCGAGAGGAGACAACTCGCTTTTTGAGGGAGCTCGAGGTTCGGGATGCCGAGATCGCCGTTCTTGCAGCAAGAGTTGCAGAGTTGGAGGGCGACCAGCAGTAGTTTTGTGTAGCTTTTGTAGACTTGCACATTTGGACATCGATTTGGACATTTTTGGACTTTGTTTGGGGCGAGAGCCCCCAGTTTGTTGTACATTTCCTTTGTTTGGTGTATATGAGATGGCTTGAGAGCCTTTGCTGCTGGGTTGCGTTGCTTGTATCTGCAGGTTAGCTCTGAACAGATTTGGTAGATGACGGTTTACGCCGTCATGCTGCCGAAATTTACATAGAAAACACGCAAAACATACATTTATATATACATATGGCCTTAATTAGCGCAAAATGAGAGACTCAAAAGAATGCAAAAAATGCAAAAAAATGCAAAAAATTGCCGGAAATGACGAAATGACCGGACGGTGGGGAGGGTTACCCCTAAAAAAAGAAAAAAATAGAAATCTATAAGTTAGAAATGTAGAAATGAAATTCAGAAACTGAAATGAATATAAATGTTGAAATTCGGTAAGCTGAAAATTATTTTCTAAAATAAATGAATTAAATGAGAAATATAAAACTAAAATGAATGAAAACGAAAATTATTCCCTAAAATGATGAATAAAAATGAAAATTACTTCCTAAAATGAAAATATACAAGTGTGATAAAATAGCGAAAATATCGATGTCGCCTCGAAATGCGTGCCCACGAAATTAGGAAACCTGAAACATGGTAATCTTCTCGTATTTACCAAAATAATAACCCGTAGGAATAGGAAATTATTCGTCATGGAATTAGGAAAGATCCAACGCGGAAAATCACATAAGTGAAGCTGAGGAAGAGACGCAGCATGAGCTGCGTCCCTTTGAAGAGGCGCAGCAGGTGCTGTGCCTGTTCCCAAGGTGTTCTGCTCTGACGGATTTTTGGAAACATAAATTAGTATAAATAGAAACGTCGATGGAGCTTTTATTCACACAAATCTTCCGTCTCTTCTTCGTCTAATTTCATAAAATTCTGAAAATAATTTTCTCATCATGAATACTTTGGAGATTCGTTTGAAGGAATGGACCAACGAATTTTCGAATATGGAGAAACGTGATATGGGCGCTTATAATTTCAGGTCTTTGTTGAGTTTAAAACTCATCAAGGTTGTTAAACCGTTCCTGGATGCTTGTCTTGACTATTGGGACCCGAATTACCATGTTTTTGCGTTCCCTGGAGGTGATATTTGCCCATTTCCAGAAGAAATTGCCGCTATTGGTGGGTGGGATCCTGAACACTTGCCTGCCATTCCTTCTACTTCGCAAGGGTACAAGAGCAAATTTAGAGACTTGCTTGGATTGACTAGACTTGAGGTGGACCGTCTAGTGACCTCGAAGGGCGTGAGGATGCTGGACTTCATAGATCGATTCATCAACAGGGCCGACCCCACCGTTTCTCATGTTGCAAGGCGGAGGGCATTTGGCTTTTGCTTGTTGCATGTGTATGTCTTCCAAGGGCATGTTGATGAAGACTTGAGAGGTGATCCCCGCCTTCTGGGCCTTGTTGAGAAAATGGAGCTGCGCAGGAGCCCAGCTTGCTTATGCTTAGGAGAGATGCTTTTGGGCTTGGATAATAGGAAATCCAACCGTGATCTACCGTATTTGGGAAGTCCCGTCATTCTGCAGGTAAAAGACATGTTTTTTTTCCGTTTTTTTTTGTTGTTGTCTAATACCCGCTTTTGGTAGGTTTGGCTTATGGAACGGCTCCGATTGATCGAGCCCCCAGTTCATGTGCTTTCCTATCATGCCCGCTCGATTGCGATGAGGACGAGGTTGTCCATGGTGGACTTCACTCGGGTCTGTGATTACTGGAAGAACAAGCTGAAGAGCGACGATGGTCCCTTGATTAGATGGGTTGTACCGTGGTGGCACCTCAAATCTGTCACTGTAGTGTCTTCTTTGGATCCTACTAGGTCCGTGCGCATTCCTGGATTGGAGTTTATGGTGTGCATCTTCCCGGAAAAGCTGATGAGACAAGTTGGGCTGAAACAGACGATCCCGAAGCTTGATAACGTCCCGCAGACTGCTATGTCGCTTACTACGGAGAGCCGAAGAGAGTGGGCCATTAAATGGGCCCAAAGAAACATGTGGTTCTTGAATTTCTCCGCTAATGCCTTGTGGGTGTCGGATTCTTATCTGCGATGGAGAAAGGCTACTACTCCGGAAGAGCGCGAGAGATTGAGGAAGCACGAGCCCGTTGACTACAAGGTACGCGAGGTAGAGAAAGAGAAAGAGAAGCATGTGACAGAGGGAGAAGAAGAAGTCGGGTTTCAAGTTGTTCATCCTTCGAAGAAACCAAAGACTACTCCTGTCGCGGAAGTGGTGATTGGCAAGAATGAAAAGTCTAGGCCTCGAGAAAGACCTTTGGTGATTAGGTCTGAAGTGGCGCAAGAGCGTCCGGCTCGAGGTCGTGACAAGAAATATGACAAGAATGACAAGGGCAAGAGGAAGATGGAGGAATAGCCCGAGTCTTTATTTATTATTTGATTATTATTATTATTTATTGTTGTAATAAAAAGGTGGGGTTTTTAGAATCCTAGCCTATTCTATTTTTATTATGTAGCGTACTATTATTATTAGAAAATGGATGAAATAAAAAAAGGTTAAATGGTTATGAAACCGTTGTGATTTTCTATTTATTATTCTTGTCGAATTCCAAATGCAATGCAAATGCCCTTCTATTTACATTTTAGATATAATGGGTTGAATCCTGTGAAGGATTGCCTACGTATTCACTTAAAAAAATGAAATCAAACCCTTGCTTGTAGTTCGAGTAAATGTAAAAGAATAATTTTTCTAAGCAAGAGCTTGTAATGAACTTAGGAAATAAGCATGAGCTTTTTGCTTACTCCGAAGGTGCAAATTTAGTTTATTTGATGATACGAGGATGACAAATTTGTCAAAATGCAAGAGCATAGTGACATCAGCTTATTTCAGCTTGGCCAGGGGCCGTTTATTTAGTGCCACAAGAGCGACACGTGGGGTTACGCGAGGCGCGTTTTTGTTCTTATTCTAGGCATAGTACCGTTTTAGTTGGTCAAGGTTTGTTGGGTTGGAAAACTCATTCCCATCTAGGTCTGTGATTCTAACTGCGCCCCCTGGGACTATGGATTTGACTAGAAAAGGTCCGGCCCAATTAGGTTTGAATTTTCCCCGTGGGTCGACAGGTAAAAGAGCTCTAACCGATTTGAGCACTAAGTCTCCTTCTTTGATGTTCCTTGGCCTAACCCTTTTGTTGAAAGCTCGTTTGATACGTGCTTGATATGTTTGGACATTATGTAAGGCGCGTAGCTTACGTTCATCCAGGAGGATGAGTTCTTCATATCTATCCCTCTTCCAACCGGCTTCCGGGATTTGGCTTTCGAGTAAAATTCGCAAGGATGGTATTTCTAGCTCGACTGGTTGTACAGCTTCCATGCCGTAGGTCAAATAGAAAGGAGTAGCCCCAGTGGGTGTCCTAACAGATGTACGATACCCCCACAAAGCAAAGGGTATCTTGCTTGGCCAATCTCTATAGTCTGTGGTCTATAGGGCGAAGAGTGGTGATGCTTAATCTTGTATTTGGCTAGCAATTGCTCGGTCTCAGCTTGGAACTGTGATCCGTTATCGCTAATGATCTCATGTGGGCAACCATATCGACAGATGATGTTGTTTTGTATGAACTTTGCCACATTTTTAGCTGTAAGACTAGTGTAGGAAGCCGCTTCTACCCATTTGGTGAAATAGTCAATTGATACTAGAATGAAACAGTGACCTCCTGTTCCGGCTGGGGTTATTTTCCCGATTATGTCAATTCCCCATGCAGAAAATGGCCAGGGAGACGTCATTGTATAGAGCAATGAAGGAAGGACATGTTGTACATTCCCGAAGGTCTTACATATTTGATGCAATCGGATTCCATTGTGGTCCAATAATACCCCAAACGTGTGATTTTCTTTGCCATCATGGGCCCACTCATGTGAGGACCGCATTCTCCGTCGTGGACTTCTTCCATCACCTTTCGCACCTGTGAATGATCAAGGCAACGTACGATTACACCAAGAGGTGTTCTTTTGTATAATTCTCCTTGCATGAGAACATATTGGGAAGCGAGCAGGCGTATAGCACGTTGTCCCCTCTTGTCCATATCGGGTGGATAGGTACCATTGAGCTTGAAATTCAGGATTGCTTGGAACCAGGGTTCCTTCGCGATTTCCTCTTCATCGGTGATTTGGTGGACATAAGACGACTCTGACCGTCGTTCGATGCACAAAGGCATTTCCACCATGTGATCTGGCATATTAATCAAAGATGCATGTTTCGCAAGAGCGTCTGCAAATTGATTTTCTTCCCGAGGTAGGTGTAGGTAGGTTACGTGATCAAAGAATTGAGCGACTTGGTCTATTCTAGCCTGAAGGCTTTCGCTTCGAATTTTCCAAGATCCTGTAACTTGGTTGATGATCAGGGATGAATCCCCATGTACTCGGAGGTTTTTAATGCCTAAGCTTACTGCCGCTTGTAGTCCAATGAGACAAGCTTCGATTCTCGCAAAGATTGTTTGTCACCTCGAAGTCGAGTTTGACAGCAATTGGTGTATGCTCGCCTTCAGGAGAAATGAGCAACACTCCTATTCCAAATCCTCTTAAGTTTGATGCTCCATCAAAGTAAAGGTCCCAGGAGTCTACATCAGTTTGGAGTATATCCTCGTCTGGAAATGACCAAGTGTCTATCGTTTGTGCGTCATTGATGGGATTTTCTGCGAAAAACTCGGCGACGGCGCGACCTTTTATAACTTTCAGTGGCACGTATTTGAGGTCGAATTTTGAGAGCATCAGGGTCTATCTTGCTAGGCGCCCGTTGAGGACGGGTTTCTCGAAGAGGTATTTGACTGGATCCATTTTGGAGTATATTTTGACGGAATAGCTAAGTATGTAATGGCGTAGCTTCTTCGTTGCCCATACAAGAGCGAGGCATGTCTTTTCGAGTTGTGAGTATTTGCACTCGTACTCCAAGAACTTCTTACTAAGGTAGTAGATAGCCCTTTCTTCACTTCCTACTGTTTGAGCCAACATGGCACCCATGGCCGTTTCGGTTACTGTGAGATATAAACCAAGAGGTTGATCTCGTTGTAGTGGTATGAGCACTGGTGGTTTAGCCAATATCTCCTTGATTCAGTCAAACGCCTTTTGACAATCATCATCCCACATGGTGTGGTCTGTTTTCTTGAGCTTCTTGAAGATAGGCTCACAAATCATCGTGAGTTTCGATATGAATCGACTTATATACTGCACTTTTCCCAGGAATCCTCTGACTACTTTTTCTGTTTGAGGTTGTGGCATTTCGATCAGAGCTTTGATTTTGGAAGGATCTATTTCTATACCTCTTTGGCTAACAACGTATCCCAGGAGTTTGCCAGATGTTACCCCGAATGTGCATTTATGAGGATTGAGCCTCATGTTGTACTTTCGTAGCCTTGCGAAGAACTTGCGAAGGTTCGCAATATGCCCCTCTCTTTCCTTGGACTTGACAATCATGTCATCTACGTATACCTTAACTTCTTTGTGCATCATGTCATGTAGGAGTGTAGTTGCGGTGCATTGATATGTAGCTCCGGCGTTGATCAATCTAAACGGCATTACCGTATAGCAATATGATCCCCATTGAGTGACAAAGGCGGTCTTATGCATATCTTCCATGGCCATTTTGATTTGATTATAACCCGCATACCCATCCATGAAGGATAGTAACGCGTGGTCAGCAGTATTGTCCACCAATATGTCGATGTGAGGTAGAGGGAAGTCATCTTTTGGACTTGCTTTGTTTAAGTCCCTAAAGTCGACACAAACACGGATTCTCCCATCCTTTTTGGGTACGGGTACTATGTTGGCTACCCAGTCAGAATACTCGGAAACTTTGATGAACCCGGCTTTGAATTGTTTGTCAACTTCTTCCTTAATCTTGAGGGCCCATTCTGTCCTCATTCGTCGAAGCTTCTGTTTCACAGGTTTGTAACCTGGCTTAATTGGCATCCTATGTTCGGCGATATCCCTGTCGATCCCTGGCATGTCTTTGTAGGACCAAGCGAAAACGTCTTTGAATTCGTTTAGGAGGTCTATGAAATCGGCCCTTTCGGTAGAGCTTAAGGTGGTTCCTATCCTAAGTTCTTGGGGTTCTAGTTCGGTTCCTACATTGATGGGTTCGGTGTCTTCTATTACTGGTCCCCCTTCCCCATCATGTAGTATTTCTTTGGCTATGTAGGGAGCTATTTCGATCCAGTCTGGGTCTTGGTCATCCTCAGTATCATCGTAAACAGAATTGCACTCAAGATAACGTAAAGAGTAAGCAGAACCTGATTTATTCATATTAAAATTTGAGTAGAGTTGAAACAAAGAAGCCAACTGATCCATGGTCAGTGGCGGCAAAGGGACAGTGGTTGGGACATTTCCCGAACTACTGTGACTACTCGAGGCTAAGCTAGGAGAAACAAAGGGAGTGGGGATGACGACAGGAGGAGACTCTCTAATGACTTCTCTAGTTTTCGACTCTGACTCCGACTCCGACTCGAACTCATCGTCTTCTGGTTCTCCTTTGAACATCTCTCCTTCTCCAGTGGTGAGCTTGAAGAGTCTTCCTTGATTGTTGGTCCACTTGATTGATTTTCTCTATCCTTTCTGCTGTCTTGCGTTGGTTTCTGTGATTAGTGCAGTGGGATTGAAGCGATCGTCTTGAAGTATCATGGTAATGATTTCGTTCTGTGCGGCCCTAACAAATCGATCTTCTCCGAACAATAGGCTAACGGCTTATTCGTCTAAGCAAGGTGCTTGACGGGTTTTGACGGTAGGAACCGTTTCTGGAGGGATAAAGTAGCAATCGTGAAAGATCTCGATTCCGGCTAGCTTCCTCTCGAGATAATGCCAAGGCTCGGGAAATCCGTGAAAGAGTTCTAGACTTCCTTCTTGAACAAAGTTCTCATTTAATATAGGGAGATAGGGTCTCATTTGGACTCCTACATGCTTGCGGTTTTGGACTTGAGCGAGCATTTCGAGAACTTCTCCTTGAAGGCACAGATGTGGTTCAAAGGGTTCTCGTGCCTCATACTTGCGATTGTTCTCCCTATAAATGTCATCCCCCTTTAGGTACATCAATTGCTCCTCTAAGTATTGGAGTCTTTTCTCAGCTTCAGTCATCCCCATGAGAGGATTTTCATCCTTGGATTCATTATCGGAGTCACCTAGTACTTCACTTTCATGAGGAGGCAACCTTCCCTCTACGGCATAGATAAGGCCCTCGATGAGCTCAAGGCGGTCATAGACTTGGTCTTGGGTAACTTGCATTTGGGCTAGCGCGGCTAGGATTCGATCATTACCATCTTGAAGTTGGTGGAGGTTTGTTTCACTGGATCCAGGCATCTTGAAAACTGGATAAGAGACCGGTGACGAATCAAAACACGATCGACCATTCCAACACACTTGCTAAAAGAAGAAATGTTTTGACTCGTGAAGTGGGTGTGTGCCACTTGTGTTGAGTGAGCTTTGAATAAAGACAAGGTTTTTGAAAATGTGTGTCCTTTTTAACTATAGTGTAGTTGTAGGAGTGGACTCGAAGTGAGGTTTTGAAATGGGCTTGTGGCCCGAATTTTGACACGACAAACGGACAGAGTTTTGACCGGATTTTGCGCTAGTTGAAGGCCTATTTCGAAATTTTATTTGAAATTGGGTTTTGATTTTTGAAAAAAACGTCATGGTTTTGTTTAGGAATGGTGATCACGTAAGGCACAAGCATTATAACGGGATGCTGAGTGCATTTAAAAGGGTTTTGGTTTAAAGGGTGGGTTGCCATACCGAACCATCAAACCCGAAGTCTGTGGAGAGGCTCGTACCAAACAAGAGTAAGGCCGATTCCTAGTCCATTTCCTCAAGTAGTGAAGGCCCTTGATACAAACAAGAGTAAGCATCATGGTATGGATGACGTCAACCGCTATCCATCCTTAGGCCCAAATAAGAATTAGGACCGTTTAGACGGGACGATTGGTCGAATGGGTTTGGTTGGGCCTATGAAGGCCGAATAAAACGGTCTAGGAAGACCGAGTTATGAAAACCGACAATTGTCTTGTACAAACTATTCCCTAACCTTGTTCAAGTTTCACCCTTGCTACACGTAAGTGTATTATTCCCCAGCGGAGTCGCCAAACTGTGGACAGCGGGGGCCCACGGGGGCGCTTGGGAGAGAAGAGAAACAAGCGTTTGCATTTTGTATGGAGTCGCCACCAATTTTTATGGGAAATTGGAACCGTTCGAATACCTCGTGTCATGTCAAGACACAAAGTAGTGACATGAACACTAAGCAATCGTTACCCTTAGCATTCTATGTCTAGAATGACTCTCGTGGATGCCAATGAACACGGGTGTTCACAGATATCTGGAGTAAGGGGTGAGGGTACGTATTAGGAAGCTCTTTTGATCGAACACCTAATCCCGCCCGCCTCGATAGCGGCCTCTACTAATGATTAGGGAAGTTATTCGTACTCGATATATCGTCGATTGTATGCATGCAATGTAACATCCAAGTTTTAAACCTAACATGTGAGAGTTAGGCTAAGTCGGTTGACACATAATTTAACATACAATTAATGTCAAAGTTGGGATTTAATGCTCAATTACATGTGAAGGCATACAAATGATACAAGAAATATGATAAACATAATAAACAAAATTGCAATAATGAAAATTACAATAATTACAATGGAATAGGCGATTTATGTCGAAAATACCTTTAAAACGGATAATTTGAGAAAAAAGAATAAAAGAATGAAGTACGACAAAACAGAAGGTGATAATACGAATAATAATCAATTAATACGTAAGCTAATTAAACTAGATCAGGCAACAATGGAGTTCGAGGAGACAAATTCAACTCGAACAAAGTAGAAGATAGTCGTCCCTTGAATAGGCGCAGCAGCGATTCTTGCGCGTCTGTTCCTGACCTGAATTCTGGCTGTGAAGCCGGAATTGCGTGATGTTAATACTCGTCGGTGAATTTAATGATTGATTAAATTATTTACTCGGATGAAAGTGATTAATAGGTTATTTATATGTGATTAATGTCATAAAAATGATAAAACATGAATGAGACGGAATTAAACGAATTAAAATAAGATTAATGAGAATTATTAACAAATTAACAAACTAAATCAATTAATTAGGTTAAATACAATGGATTAATGACGGATATGTGATAAATACGACAAAAGACAGATGAAAACTATATCAAAGACGATTTCCAGAAACTCAATATTGATGAATTGAATCTCTATAACCCGGAATTGAATTTAATGACCAAAACCCGCAAATATTGAATTATTTGGGATTTAAGTCGGATTTATGATGATTTAAAACATGTTAAAGATGAATAATAAATATACATGTGAATTATATGCTATTGTGTCAAAGAATTAACGGAAACAAACGAAACAAAATAAAGAAACGAACGAATTACGAGAGACGAAGGAAGAAGAAAGGAAGCAGAATCTGCGGCCCTCACGAAGAGGCGCAGCAGAACTGCGCTCCTTCAAGAGGTGCGGCGATTCTTGCTGCGTCCTTTCTCGACGGTCAGTCTTCTGGAAATCCGTAAAAAGAGGTTTTAAAGCATGGTTTTAGAAATCGGTTTTAATGAGGTATTTTCGACATAAACCTTACAACTGTGATACAATAATTAAAATACAATAAATAAAAGAGAGATTATACACCCTCAGACTTACATGTTTGACGAAACGAGAAGGACTAAGATATCGATTAGTGATGCTCGACGCGAATGCAAAGAAAGTGCCCTCGTAAGAGGAAAACGATTAGATTAATCAAGTTGATTGATGTGGAGTTGGTCAAATTGGTCGGTCATGCAAACGAGGTTGGTACTCAGAAGGATCCGAGCTTACGTGGTCGAATGTTCAAGCACGTAGACGCCAAAAAGTAAGAACAAAGGTCTAGAATGCAAAGGGAGAAGAGAAAGGCGGACACTCGCGTGAGAAATATGAGGAGCGAGGGCTCCTATTTATACTAATCACGTGGAGGAATTAGGGTTTCGGAGACTCTTTGGAAGTGAATCTCGGAAAGATATGAAAAAGATACGAGAAATACGCAGAAAAGGGCCTAAGAAGAGGCGCAGCAGCCACTGCATCTCTTGGAAGAGGCGCAGCACCTGCTGCGTCTGTTCCCAAGTGGTTTCCTCCTGCGAAAACAAGATTTCCGTCTTTAAATTATGGAATAAAGAGATAATTCCGTTTTCCTTAATATCTTATGTGAATATTACGGGGAATTGTTTACCAAAGAATAAAGATTGTGGAATATTTATAAAAAATATGGAATAGAAATATCCGGAACATTCCAGAACATTCTGACTCGGGATTTAACGGTTATCAGAAAATGAAGACGGTTTTAGGCCCGGACTCCAAATGTACTCTAATTACTGTCAAAACGACCGTATCGGGACGTAAATGACAACTAAGAGGTAGATATTAATATTTGAGCAATTACTTGACGATAATCTTACGAATTGTCACAAATCGTTCCGCGTACTAAACATGCGGCCCAATCATCACCGGGTGGTTTGCGAGAGGTGCAGAAATGAGGTATCTACATGCTTCTCATGTGAAATTTTGTGGTCTTTGTAATGATCTAACTCATCCCACCGATGGGTGTCCATCTTTGCAAACGGAGGAGGCAATTGAAGCGGTGAAGGCTATTGGGTTTAGGAAGTTTGACCCCTATTCCAACACTTATAATGAAGGGTGGAAATCTCATCCAAATATGGGTTGGGGTGGAAACCAAAATCAAAATAAAAAAGGGCCTTCAAACTCTTCATTTCAAAAGCCAAATCAAAATCAAAACCAATCCCAAAGTTCCTTGGAATAGATGATGAAAAAACATACCATGAATCAAATGGCAATGCAAAACAACACCAAAGAATTTCAAACCGCCGTGCTTCAACAAAACCGACTCACCGACTCTAGGTTTGTTAACCTTGAGACCCAAGTTGGTCAAATCCTCACTACACTCAATTCTCAACCCACCCAAGGAGGGAGTCTCCCTTCTGACACCATTCCTCCACCCACCAAGGAACAAGCAAAAGCGGTCTCTTTGAGGAATGGTAGAGAGTTGGTAGAGGCACCCAAGGCTCCTAAGAAGATAAGACCACTTCCTATTGTTCATGAAGTGGAGGATGTGGTTGAAGATGAAATTGAAGTGGTAGTGGAACAAAGGGAAGCATCTACACCTCAACAAGTAAGGGTCAATGAACCGCTTCCGGAATATGAGCCACAAGCTCCATTTCCAAGTGCCTTGAATGACACAAGGATAATTGGCAAGAAGACTTGAAACCTTTACGATATCGTTCGTAAAGTGGAGGTAAACATTCCACTTCTCGACCTTCTTAGTAGTGTGCCTAAGCATGCAAAGTTTTTGAAAGAGTTGTGCACTACTAAGAGGTCCAATAAGGCAAAGAGCATGAAAACGGTAAGGGATAGTGAACATGTGTCGGCAATTTTTCAAAAACGGTTGCCACAAAAATGTAGTGATCCGGGCATGTTCACCATCCCTTGTAAAATTGGTGACTTGGATTGTCAACATGCTATGCTTGATTTAGGTGCATCCATTAATGTCTTGCCCAATTACCTTTATGAGTCACTCAAGTTAGGGCCTTTGAAACCGACTCGTACAGTCATTTCTTTGGCCGATAGGTCCAATATCTATCCTAAGGGGGTTGTGGAAGATGTCTTGGTGAAGGTGGGGGAAATGCTTTTCCCCGCCGACTTCTATGTGATTAAAATGGAACCCGAGAAAGGCTCCACTCCCATTTTGTTGGGAAGGCCTTTCTTGAGAACTTCCAACACCAAGATTGATGTATCTAGTGGACGCCTCACAATGGAATTTGAGGGGGAAAAGATTGAGTATAGCATACATGAGGCTATAAAATACCCAACTGAGACTTCATCTTTGTGTTTTCTTGAAATTTTTGAACCAATTGTGCAAACCGTGTATGAATTGTGCAAAGTTGATGCATTAGATGTTGTTTTGACTAATGGATTGGTTGGAGAGGATACGGGATATGCTTTGTCTTGTAATTTGCAGGAAAAAATCAAGGACCTAGAGGAAAATCCCCCAATGGAAGAATGGGAAGAAAAGGAAGAAATCCGAAAGACAGCAGCAAACTCGCACCGTGCGAGTTTTCCAGCCCCAGAAATCGTACCGTGCGAGTTCTCCCCTGTCCAGGACTTTTGCTTCCTTTCTTCCAAATTGTTAGAAGAGCTACCAAAATAGAAACCCGTTCCCTCTATTGTCAAGCCTCCTATTGTTTAATTGAAGCCCTTACCAAGCCACTTGAAGTATGCATTTCTAGGAGATGAAGAAACTTACCGGTAATTATTTCAAGCAAGCTCACTAAGGAGCAAGAAGAGGCTCTCATCCGAGTTCTTAAGCAACACAAGGAAGCAATTGTGTGGACAATGGCCGACATCAAGGGCATTAGTCCCACTTTATGCATGCACCAGATTCTTCTTGAGGATGAAGCAAAGCCCGTCCGACAACCACAAAGGCATTTGAACCCTCCAAAGATGGATGTTGTGAAGAAAGAGGTACTCAAACTCCTTCATGTAGGTATGATCTATCCTATCTCCGATAGTCAATGGGTTAGTCCAACCCAAGTTGTCCCAAAGAAATCCGGGGTAACGGTAGTCGAGAATCATGAAGGTGTTTTAACCCCCACTCGAGTTCAAAATGGGTGGCGGGTATGTATTGACTACCGTAGGCTCAATGCCGTGACCCGAAAAGATCACTTCCCGCTTCCCTTCATGGATCAAATGTTGGAGAGGTTAGCGGGAAATGTGGGTTAATATCCGTATACTACCCTTAAATTGCAGGACTATAACGTAAATTTAAACATGCGAATATCGTCATAAAACATAAAAACAATAGAAACGATAAGGAACAAGAAATAACCTCGGGTCCTTTAAATTGCGGCGTAAAGAACAGAAATCAAAGCAGATTTCCTCCTAATCGTTACACCCAAGACTTTGTCCGAGATATGCCCTTGTGCTAGAACAGTGTTCTCCGATTGCCTTGCAATATAGGGAGAACTGATGTGAGTTTTGTCGAGATGAGAGATCTCAGGTTTTTCAGAGGAGAATACTCTTCAAAACCCTAATCTTTGTTTCAAATGATGATTAGGTCAAAAGGAGAGGGAGTCTCTCCTTTTGTTTGGTTCGGCCGGACCGAGTGCATGCATGGGGAAGTGGGCTTCCACTTCCTCTTAATTTTAGCTCGAGGTCCATTCGCAAATCCTAGAATGTATATGACGGGTTTGTATTATAAATCATTATCGGTTATCGGAAATTAAGGCATCGCTAATAATACGGGTTAGTCAATTATTAATACGTGTCCGACAAAGACAATATTGTATAATTATATTCAATATACATTAATTAAATATAAATCGCTTATATTTAATTTTACGAATTAACTCGTTAATTCGCCTTAGCCCATGATATTTAATCCGTATTAAATATAATATCTCAACATCACATATTTGACTAATTACTAGTCAAATAACTCGGACTAACTGGTTAGTCAATTTTGGCATCTACATGACAGTATTTTCATACCGTCACATCTCTCGAACGTATCCTATAGGTGTGACTTTTAGGGACCAGTTGATCACCGCCATCTGTATGACAATAACGTCAAACTTATCTAGCAAGCCAACTGTTATTGATAAACGTGGATCAACTGATAATAATACCAAAGTATGCCCTTTGATCCTTTTAGAGGTTTATAAGTCCTTGCACTAACTGTTAAGGACACCAACCCCAACAAGCTCCCACTTGTCCGTACAAGTGTATGTGCAATGACGTTATCCGCACTAACTGGAGGACACAAGCTCCAACAAACTCCCACTTGTCCGTACAAGTGTATGTGCGATAACCGATTCTCATATTCATTTAAAATCTCTCCCACTCAATGTAAAACAATTTGCAGATCTGGATCCACAAAGGTCGTATTTTACAATCGATCTGTATCTAGAGTGGTTTCCCCGACTAGAGAGTAACTTAACTGATAAAACGAATCCGTATCCGAGCATGGCCATGCATTTCAGTTACAGCTCCTCGAGTGGCCCTGAGAAATATCGAGTACCTGATAAAGGCTGAATATTTCCTTCAACTCGACTCCTTCCGATCTAAGCACAGCATGAAATGACCCAGAAAAAATCTACTTGGCCCCCTGTTACGGATGACCGTGAGAAAGAAACCAAAGTCACCCAAAATCTGCCGTAGTCTCAAGAGACAGTCGATAGTCAAAGAATCGACTCTGAGGATCACTATGGAGGTCCTATCCACGACCGGGCAACGAATGTTATAAAACATTTAGGACTCCACGTCGATGTCACAATAGTGTCCTACGAAATATCCGTATAGATCGCCTCTGTGATTGGTCAGTCAACCGGTTGACTTATGGCTCGTTGAACCCACCATCAACCAACGTCACAAAATAATTGCCAGAGTTATCAGCTCATGTGGGCAATTAAGGACTAAAAACTATAATGTTTGTTCAGTTCACTTTGTGGTGTTCAAAATTGTCGTACAATTCCACATGAAAAACAAAATATATATATAATATCAAAACGATGATGTCGTATAGAGTACAAAAGAGAATGAATCTAATCCATAAAAGAGTACTACAACTCAGGAACACGTTTGATTCCCATGGAATTAACGTGCCCTTCATGCTTATCTTGTCGTAATGCTTTAGTGAGAGGATCTCCTATGTTATCATCGCAGCAATCTTTTCTATCACTACTTCCTTTTGCTCCACGTAATCCCGGATTAGATGAGCTTTCCGTTGTACATGTCTAGATTTGTTGCTAGACTTAGGCTCCTTAGCTTGGAAGATGGCACCACTATTGTCGCAATAGATGGTGATCGGGTCATTCGAACTAGGCACTACAGATAGTCCATGTAAGAATTGACGCATCCATATCGCTTCCTTTGTTGCTTCAGACGCGGCATAGTACTCGGACTCGGTCGTAGAATCTGCTTGTAAATAGCAGTTTGTTTCGAACTCTTCCAGTGATCAGCAGCGCCATTAAGAGTAAAAACGAATCCAGATCGGGATTTCGAGTCGTCTCGATCCGTTTGGAAGCTAGCATCTGCAGAATCGGTTGCGCATAGCTTTTGAGAGCCTCCATAAGTCAATGCCCAATCTTTAGTCCTCCGGAGGTACTTAAGAATGTTCTTGACAGCCAACCAATGTGGTTCACCTGGTTCTTTGTTGGAATCGACTTGTCATACTCAATGCATATGCCACGTCCGGACGTGTGCATATCATGGCATACATGATTGATCCTATAGCCGAGGCATATGGAATCCGTGTCATGCGCTCTTTCTCTTCCGGTGTCTCTGGTGCCTGAGACTTGCTCAAATGCACCCCTGGAGCCATAGGAAGGAACCCCTTCTTGGAGTTAGTCATGCTGAATCTCTCTAGGACTTTGTCTATGTAAGACTCCTGACTGAGAGATAACATCCGTCGTGATCTATCTCGATAGATACGGATGCCTAGAATTCTTTGTGCCTCTCCCAGATCTTTCATCTGGAAATGGTTTTTCAACCATACTTTCACCGAAGTTAAGAGAGGTATGTCATTCCCAATCAGGAGTATGTCGTCAACATACAATATTAGGAAGACAATCTTGCTCCCACTCGACTTGATATATAGATATGGTTCCTCGACCGATCGAGTAAATCCATTGTCTTTTATCACTTGGTCGAAGCGATGATTCCAACTCCTTGATGCTTGCTTAAGTCCATAAATGGAACGCTTAAGCTTGCACACTTTCTTAGGATGTTCAGGATCGATGAAACCTTCGGGTTGTACCATGTACAACTCTTCCTCCAAAAAGCCGTTTAAGAAGGCGGTTTTCACGTCCATTTGCCAAATTTCATAGTCATGAAAAGCGGCAATCGCTAAGATAATCCGAATGGAACGCAGCATAACTACGGGTGCAAAAATCTCATCGTAGTGCAAACCTGGCACTTGGGTGAAACCTTTAGCAACTAGTCGTGCTTTGTAGATATCTTGCTGACCTTCCACAGAATGCTTTATCTTGTAAAGCCATTTGCATTGAAGGGGACGAACCTTAGCAGGTAAGTCAACAAGATCCCACACGTTGTTCTCATACATGGAGTCCATCTCGGATTGCATGGCCTCAAGCCATAGCTTTGAGTCAGAACTTGTCATGGCACCTTTATAGGTTGCGGGTTCACTACTCGTTAAGAGTAGAACGTCATCTATGTCATGTTCCTCGACCATACCAATGTATCTGTCCGGAGGAATAGAGACTCTACCCGACCTCCTAGGTTCCTCAGGAATATTCACCGCAGCCGGGATTGAAGGAATTGGTTCCTCCAATGGTTGCTCGGTGTTTGGTTCTGGAATCTCCGACAGGTCGAAGGTTCTATCACTCTTTGCATTCTCGAGAAATTCCTTCTCTAAGAATGTCGCACTAGCCGCAACAAAAACACGTTGTTCGGTTGGCGAATAAAAGTAATGACCACGTGATCCTTTAGGATAACCTATAAAGTATGTCTTGACCGATCGCGGGCCGAGCTTATCTTCAGGTCTCCACTTGACATAAGCCTCGCAGCCCCAAACCCGTATAAAGGACAAGTTAGGGACCGTTCCCTTCCATAGTTCATATGGAGTCTTGTCGACCTTTTAGGGACTTCGGTTAAGTATTAGAGCGGCTGACATAAGAGCATAACCCCATAATGAATCAGGTAATATCGTGTGACTCATCATGGATCGAACCATATCAAGTAGTGTTCGATTTCTCCGTTCGGACACACGTTCACCGAGGTGTTCCAGTGGAGTTAACGTAGGGCAATCCCACAATCCTTTAGGTGTTGATCAAACTCGTGAGAAAGATACTCGCCACCACGATCTGAACGCAGTGTTTTAATCTTTCTACCTAATAGGTTCTGTACCCTATTCTGGTATTCTTTGAATTTCTCAAAGGATTCACTTTTGTGCTTCATTAAGTAGACATAGCCATATCTACTCAAATCGTCCGTGAAAGTGATAAAATACCTATAGCCTTCTCGTGCGGTGATTGACATAGGACCACATACATCCGTGTGTATGAGCCCTAATAGGTCGCAGCCGCATTCCAACACCTTTGAAGGAAATCCGAGTCATCTTACCGATGAGACATGATTCACACGTGCCAAATGATTGAAAATCAAAGGCCGAGATAGCTCCATGTTTGATGAGCTGTTTTACGCGTTTCTCATTAATGTGTCCCATACGGCAGTGCCATAGATACGTTTGATCTTTGTCACCAACCTTTAACTTTTTATTCATTACGTGTAATATTTCATTGGTCTGATCTAAAACATAAATTCCATTCATGGAGATTGCCTTGCCATAAATCATATTGTGTAATGAGAAAATGCAAGAATTATTCTCTATTACAAATGAAAAACCAAGTTTATCAAGCGCGAAAAATGTAAATAATGTTTTTAGAAAGACTGGGTACATAATAGCAATCATATAATGATAACTCAAATCCGCTAGGAAGCTGGATCACATATGTCCCCTTGGAGATGGCAGCTACTCTTGCTCCATTCCCGACACGCAGTCCACCTCACCCTTTACGAGGGGTTCGATGTTTCGGAGCCCCCGCACATGATTACACAGATGAGAACCACAACCAGGATCAAGTACCCAAGTTCCGTAACTTGCGTGGTTAATCTCAATCATATGAATAAAAGTAGAAGAGAGAGAAGACATACCAACAAAGTTTAACACGACCGCCTTTAAGTCCTCATGATAAACAGGACATGTGCGTCTCCAATGCCCAGTCTTGTGGCAATGATGGCATTCCATGTTTTCATTCTTGCTCTTTGTCATGCCCGATGAGTTACTCGCCTCACCAGGACCACTCTTCCCCGAACCCGACTTCTTGAACTTCGCCTTACCTCTCGTTAGGTTTGCCGGAGCTTTGCCCTTACCTTTCCCTTTGTTTGACACAACGAGAACATCCTGTTTTGAGCTCCCACTGCACTTCATGTCCTTCTCGGTCTGTACGAGGAGGGAGTGCAATTCATGGGGAGTTTTCTTCAAATCATTCATATAGTAATTCGCTCTAAATTGCGAAAAACCATCGTGGAGTGAGTGAAGCATGCGGTCGATAACAATGTTCTCGCTGATGTTACAGTTAAAGGTCTCCAGCTTCTCGACATTCTCAATCATGCTGAGAATGTGTGGGCTAACCGGTTGGCCCTTCTGGAGTCTCGCATCAAAGAAGCGAGTGGTATGCTCATAGGTCACGATTCTCGGTGCTTTCGAGAATTCCTTAGTGAGCGTGGTGAAAATCTTGTTTGCACCATGGGCTATGAAGCGTTTCTGCAAATTGGATTCCATTGCAAAAATGAGTACGTTTTTAATCGCACCCGCTTCCATACGTAAATCGTTAAACTTGGCGATTTCGGTAGCTCTAGCCGTGGGACCTGGGTTTGCCGGGAGGGGCTCTAACAAAAATTTGAGCTTCCCGTCGCGGTGGCGGCATTCCGTAATGCCGCCTCCCAGTCCGCGGTTGGATCCATCATTCTTCGATCGAGTAGACCGATTCATCCGATTCATGAAGATCCTAAGCCAAGACTCACGGTCCAATGTGGCACTTGGCATTGGGTTATCACTTGAACCACCATTTGTTGTTTAGCGATTTAAAATCGTGATCTACACTGAAAAAGAAAGAAAAACAAAACGAAATAAGCAACTCATCGAGGTGATTTAAGTGTATTTTAAAATTCATTTTAAACATGTAGACTCTTGCACTTGCATAATTGATCTCCCTCAAGAAAGATACAAGTGATCCCAAGACTCAATTTCTGTAAATTGATAAGCCAACTGTTTAGCTAATTCTTCCGGAAGAACTCTTGGTCGATAGATTTCTGTAATTCCTATCTATAGTCCACCATAGTCACAGGATCGTACGAGTGACCATGGTGTTGAGATAAAATAGGTCAACCAGTTCCAACTTACCCGACGTAGAAGGGGTCATAGTATGCCTACCGACGAAGAAGGGACTCATTGGAGTTTGACCTATAAAGACCGTTCTCAATTTTAGTTTATACGAGGAAGATCCCATCAACAAAATTATAATTCATTTTAAGTGAACGAATAACTAGCGTCTGTCGTGAATGAATTTATTTGGAAGATGGCTTAAAAACGTGTGACATGAGAATGTCAATGAAAACTAACTCGTGACCTCTATATGTGTCAGTTTTCATGCAATAAATTATAGGTGGTTTGGTTTTTAGGCGGAATATGATGCATATTATCGTTGCATAAAAATAAATAAAGGAATGCGATACGTAAATAAAAAATTCCTAGTGTGGCCTATCCTAGTATAAGAACAAGATACAACTTTGGAATCCACCGTTGGACCCGAAAAGCTTGTCTTGATGTTCCATCTTGATCCAAGTAGCGGGAGTGAGCATCCGGTCTCCATCTTTGGTCTTTTCAAAAATTACAATTTAAAATTACAAAATATAAACCTATTTACATTCTAATTAAAACTGTAATTACAAGTGAAAAATCCAAAACGGAGATGCAAGATCTCAAAATACAACCAAGACCGTGTTCCATCATTACGGTAACACGTTCTACTAAGGCCACACTAAGTTACAATTGATTGTAAAAATTAAATACGTAATTAAAATGGCATTCATGGCATTCAACAAAACGATAAATAAAAATGCATCAACTAAAAACAAATTCATTCGTGACATAATTCCGTAATTATGTTAAATTTATCCAAACCACCTTTTAATGATTAAAATTCGTGTGATAAAACCGCTTCCATCATTTAATTTTAATCTATTATAATCCGTTACTTTAAATATAATTTAAAATAACTTAATGGTACGTGTGTGAACCGTTTCACAATCATAGCGAGTGTACTATATCCGGATAAAGTACATATTGAAGCCAAAAGAAAATTTAAATCAAAAGAAACAAATTTTCAAAGTCATTAAAGATTTAAATCCCTCGATCCAGGGACACAAGTGCTCGATCGAGGAACAAAAGGGCTCGATCGACTGAACTGCAAGTCGATCGAGGGGTATGCTAATCAGGGGGTACTCGATCGACTAAACTGGAGGTCGATCGAGAACTTATATCAGCAAATCCACTCGATCGAGTACGAGGACAACTCGATCGAGCAGTAGGGTTTAGAAAGGGGTCGATCGAGTACAACAGGGACTCGATCGAGCAAAAGGTTTTTTAAACAGGGTCGATCGAGTACAACAGGGACTCGATCGATCAAAAACAAGACAGAAACAGCACTCGATCGAGTAGAAATACGCTCGATTGAATGCTTATATGGCTGAAACTTTAAAACCCTCGTGAAAACAGTTTGTCAAGACAAAATCAATTGTAATTTTGATCAAAACGCATCAAAACAATTTTAACAATTGACAAAAACATGGCATGTTGCTATAATCTCAGTATAAAATAACAACATGTAAAAACAACATCAAGAGCAACCGTGTAAACAAGACACGGTTCCCAAAGCAACCAAAAACCGCAGCAAAAAAAAAATTTCTGCCGAGTAAAAAAATTGCTGCCGAGACAGATTTTTTAACCAAAATTCATCGTTTCAATAATCGTTTGATGAAAAACACATATAAAAATTTACGTGGCCTCGCTCTGATACCACTTGTGGGTTAATATCCGTATACTACCCTTAAATTGCAGGACTATAACGTAAATTTAAACATGCGAATATCGTCATAAAACATAAAAACAATAGAAACGATAAGGAACAAGAAATAACCTCGGGTCCTTTAAATTGCGGCGTAAAAAGAAATGTAAATCAAAGCAGATTTCCTCCTAATCGTTACACCCAAGACTTTGTCCGAGATATGCCCTTGTGCTAGAACAGTGTTCTCCGATTGCCTTGCAATATAGGGAGAACTGATGTGAGTTTTGTCGAGATGAGAGATCTCAGGTTTTTCAGAGGAGAATACTCTTCAAAACCCTAATCTTTGTTTCAAATGATGATTAGGTCAAAAGGAGAGGGAGTCTCTCCTTTTGTTTGGTTCGGCCGGACCGAGTGCATGCATGGGGAAGTGGGCTTCCACTTCCTCTTAATTTTAGCTCGAGGTCCAGTTCGCCAAATCCTAGAATGTATATGACGGGTTTGTATTATAAACTGTTATCGGTTATCGGAAATTAAGGCATCAGCTAATAATACGGGTTAGCTGAATTATTAATACGTGTCCGACAAAACAGTATTGTATAATTATATTCAATATACATTTAATTAAATATAAAACGCTTATATTTAATTTTACGAATTAACTGGTTAATTCGCCTTAGCCCATGATATTTAATCCGTATTAAATATAATATCTCAACATCACATATTTGACTAATTACTAGTCAAATAACTCGACTAACTCGGTTAGTCAATTTTGGCATCTACATGAAAGTATTTTCATACCGTCACATCTCTCGAACGTATCCTATAGGTGTGACTTTTAGGGACCAGTTGATCACCGCCATCTGTATGACAATAACGTCAAACTTATCTAGCAAGCCAACTGTTATTGATAAACGTGGATCAACTGATAATAATACCAAAGTATGCCCTTTGATCCTTTTAGAGGTTTATAAGTCCTTGCACTAACTGTTAAGGACACCAACCCCAACAGGAAAAGCTTTTTATTACTTTTTGGATGGCTACTCGGGTTGTTTTCAAATCCCAATTGCACCCGAGGACCAAACAAAAACAACTTTCACATGTCCCTTTGGAACGTTTGCCTATATAAAGATGCCTTTCGGTCTTTGTAATGCTCCGAGAACGTTCCAAAGGTGCATGATGAGTATCTTTTCGGATCATGTTGAGGACTTTATTGAAGTATTCATGGACGATTTTACCGTTCATGTCCAATCTTTTGAGGATTGTTTGAGTCATCTCACTTGGGTCTTGCGAAGATGCATTGATACCAACCTCGTTCTCAGCCATGAGAAATGTCATTTCATGGTTGATAAAGGAATAGTCTTGGGACATGTGATCTCCTATAGGGGGATTGAGGTTGATAAGGCCAAGGTCGATACTATTCGCACCTTGCCTTATCCTACTAATGTGCGTGAAGTGAGATCTTTCCTAGGTCACGCGGGGTTCTACCGGCGTTTTATTAAGGATTTCTCCAAGATTGCCGCTCCTCTATGCAAGCTACTTCAAAAGGATTGTGAATTTATCATGAGTGAAGAATGCAAGGGGGCTTTTTATATGCTCAAGGAGAAGCCTATTTCGGCACCTATAATTCAACCTCCCAATTGGAATGAACCATTTGAGATAATTTCGGACACAAGAAATTATGCCCTTGTCACGGTACTTGGCCAAAGGGTAGGAAGAGCACCTCATGTTATTCAATATGCGTCGACGATCATGAATGAGGCTCAAAGAAACTATACAACTACCAAGAAATAATTTCTTGCGGTGGTGTTTGCCTTAGAGAAATTTCGACCTTATATTCTTGGAGGCAAGGTCATCATCTTCATGGATCATGCCGCCTTAAGGCATTTGGTGAACAAGAAGGAGTCCAAGCCCCGTTTCATGAGATGGGTACTACTTTTGAGTGAGTTTGACGTTGAACTCAAAGACAAGAAGGGCACAACTAACACGGTGGCGGATCACCTAAGTAGAATTGTGCAAGAGAAGCCTCAAGAAGTCTTGGAATCACCAATACAAGCTTCCTTTCCGGATGACACACTCCTAGCATTGTCCTCCATTGAACCATGGTATGCCCATATAGTCAACTTTTTGGTCTTACAAGAGTTTCCAAAGGGTCTTTCTCGCTCCCAACGAGATAAGATCAAGAGTGATGCTAAATACTATGTGTGGGATGACCCATACCTTGGGAAATTTTGTGCCGACCAAGTTATTAGGAGATGTGTCCCGGATACCGAAATCCTTCCAATTCTTAAATTTTGTCACGAGTATGCTTGCGGTGGGCATTTTGGAGCCAAGAAAACGGCTAAAAAAGTCTTGGAAAGCGGTTTCTTTTGGCCCACATTATTCCGAGATGCTCATGCCATAGCGAAGACATGTGATAGATGCCAAAGAGTTGGCAACATTTCAAAAAGAGGAGAAATGCCACAAACACCCATGATCTATTGTGAAATATTTGATGTGTGGGGTATTGACTTCATAGGACCATTTTCCGCATCTTGTGGCAATGTTTATATACTTTTGGCGGTGGACTATGTTTCCAAGTGGGTGGAGGCTAAAGCCACCAAGACCGATGATGCAAAGGTAGTTGGAGAATTAATCAAATCCAACATCTTTTCTCGGTTTGGCTTCCCAAAAGCCTTGATAAGCGACCGTGGCACTCACTTTTGCAACAAAGCCATTGGAGCTCTTCTCAAAAAGTATGGGGTACTTCATAAAGTATCAACCGCCTATCACCCTCAAACCAACGGTCAAGCCGAGGTTTCTAATATGGATATTAAGGCTATCCTTGAGAAGACGGTGAATCCCGACCGCAAGGATTGGAGCTTGAGTTTGGATGATGCCTTGTGGGCCTATCGCACGGCTTACAAAACGCCAATCGGGATGTCACCTTACCGCTTACATTTTGCGAAACCATGTCATCTACCGGTAGAGGTTGAGCATCGAGATTTTTGGGCGGTCAAGTGGTTCAACTTGCAAATGAATGAAGCGGGCCTTCATAGGAAACTTCAACTTCAAGAATTGGAAGAAATTTGGAATGATGCTTATGAGAATGCTTCCATTTACAAGGAAAGAACAAGAGCATGGCACGATAACATGATTTTAAGAAGAGTGTTTCAAGTGGGAGAGAAAGTCTTACTCTTTCAAAATCGGCTTAGACTTTTCTCCGGGAAATTGAGGTCTAGATGGATGGGACCATATGGAGTGGTTCGTGTTTTTCCATATGGAGCACTTGAAATCAAATGCTTGAAATCCGGGAAAGTTTTGAAAGTGAATGGTCAAAGGCTTAAGCATTATCATGAAGGAATTGAAATGGGTGAAGTGAAAACACTCCACCTTGTTGATCAAATTTACTCAAATTAATGAAGATGCAACTTTGTCGAGTCGTCGACGTTAAATAAACGGCAAAATTTTGTAAATATTTCTTTCCCTTGCACATTTAAATTCCGCATTGCATTGTCTTTATTGAATTTTTCGTGTTTAAATTAATTGCATCCTTTAATTATCGCATTATAAATTAAATCATTTGCATTTTCATTAATGCTTTCGCATGTTAGGATGGTTTAATGTGTGTTTTAGTGATAGGATACCAACTCAAGGGCATACGTGAAGAAAAGAAGGAAGAATGATGTGTAAAAGGATTTGTTAGGGTGGAGAATTAAACAACAAAAAAGACGACTCCAGCAGCAAACTCGCACGGTGCGAGTTTTCTGGACCTGTTTCTCGCACCGTGCGAGAAATCCTCATTTCCACGTTTTCAGCTTTAACTCCCACGAGTCTAGCATTGTTCTTCCCCAATTCCTTTGACATTCACCCTCTCTCTTCACCCTAACCCTAATCCCGCTAAAAATCACTCATCAAACCCTTCTCAAATCATCAAAATCAAGCAATTAACCTTCAAGTTTTATCAACTTTCATTACCCAACATCAATTTGGGTAAGGTAATTGCAGAAAATTCACAAAACCATCAACAATTTCGACTTAGGGTTTCGAGTGATTGAAGAATTGAAGACTTTTAGAGTTGCAAATTGGATTGAAGGGACAAATTTAAGCATTCTTGGTTAGCATTCATCAACCAACAACACAAACAAGGATCGAAGGGAGGTATAAAACCTTATTCTTCTCCTTGTCAGTCATAGTTACCTAAATTTCGAATTTGAGTGCTTCAAAATCGAAATTTGGTTGTTTAATTGTGTTGAAGTTTGTCCTTAAACAATCTTTTAACTTGTGAGGTGTTTTTATTCTAACAAATAACTAATTAGCACATCATTTTTGTAGTGCATATTAGGTGTTTGTTCTTTTGCCTCACCGAAATCGTTTCCAAAAAAAAATTGTGTTTTTCTGAAAAGTAATTGTTCTACAATGGGCAAAGGTAAAGCTACCGAGGCTTCCTCCTCAAAAGGACCCAAGGGAGCCTCGGCTTATGATGAGAATGAATACTCGGGTAAGGAGGGCCTCCGAGACAAGGCCCTCACAAATTGGAAGAAGTTTGCTTCGTTGTCAACCGTGGCACAAACTAAATTCCTTGACCAAAACGTTCTTTCTAAATTGGGAATGCTTCCCATGGCCCGAATGCTCTTAGAAAAGGTCGGACTTGAGGCCTACACTAACATGGCCGCACACACCCGAAGGGGTGTTACCTTTGAGTTTCTTTCTTCTTTGGAAAAAGTGAAATTGGGAAGGGACAAGACCCCGGGGATCAAATTTCGGGCATGCCGCCTTACCCACACCTTGACTTATGATGAGGTAAGAGAGGCCCTTCATATCACCAAAGCCCCCATCAAAGAAAACCTTGACAAAAAATTGATGAGTGCCTTTAGGAATGATATCACGGGGGATGTAAGACATGGAAACTCAAAGAACACCTCAATTCCCAACCCGGTTTTGCGCCTCCTAAGCCGCCATATAAACACCAACTTCTTGGTCATGACCGAACCAACAAAAATGAACTGTCAACAAATACAATGCCTATGGTCCATGACCCCGGAAGGGAGGGGAATACCGGATTGGGTTGACTTGTTTGTGAGTGGTTGCCTTGAGTTACAAAAGGATCCAAAGGGGACCATTTTCATTGGGGGCATGATTGAATTGATTGTACAAAAGACGGGTGTACCATTTCCACCCAATGCTTATAAACTTGATGGTAGTGGTCGCATGGACTTCCATTACTTGAAGTAAGCGCACATGCTTGAGGTGGTTGACAAAATCACCCCCTTGGTCATTTGGTGCATGGGTGGGCAAAACTACAAGCACTACATGTTCTTACCCCCCCCCCCCCACACTCACCCTTGGGGTGGGGGAGTGCACAAGATTTCTATATGCCTCCCGACGATGCATTTGTGGACCTTTGGGTCGATAAAGCCCAAGTAGTTGAACCAAATGAGGGTGAGGGTGGAGAGCAACCACAAGTGGGGGGGCTTTGACTTTTGGTGACATGCCTCATGATGATGCACCATATGATGAACCCATGCCTAATGCCCCGTTTGATGAGCCCCATTTCACTCCACCCCAAATGCCACAAGAACAACAACAACAACAATATCCTTTCACGGACCCTCAATCCAACTACCCGGCTTTCCAAACATGGCAATCCAACATCACCAACCGTGTCTCGAACCTTGAGTATACCCTTTCTCAAATGCAACTTACGGAGAATGCTCGGTGGGGAATCACCGAAAACCGCTACCACCACTACCAAGAGGATTTGGAAGAGATGCGTTATACTTCAAACGCAACTTTTGATATGGTGGCCGTGATGAATGCTCAATACATGCATCAATTCCCCACCCAATACCAAGGGTATAGTGAGACTAAGGTTCAAGAAACAAGAGCCGAAATGGCTAGATTTAGAAGAAGAAGAGAATCAAGAAGAAGGGGAGGACCTCCGGATTATGGAGGTGCCTCAAACTCACACTCTTGAGTGAGTTTAGGGTGTTCACCTCACACTTTGGGGACAAAGTGAAGATTTAAGTGTGGGGTGGGCATGAGTTGGTATCATGTATATATTGTAATATATTCAACTCCATGCATTGTATTTCATTTAAAAAAAATAATAAAAAAAAACGAAAAAAAAAGAGGAAAAAGAGAGAAAAAAGAAAAAAGAAAAACCCGGCTAGGATGAAAACCCGAAAGGGCATCCTACGCAAAAGTGGGAAAGTGGTCGAGGCCGGAGTGAAAACCCGAAAGGGCGCTCCGGGAAAAATGATGAAAAGAGTGCGAGCCACGAGAGTAGAGGTGAGGAAAAGAGCTAAACCGAAAACCCGAAAGGACGGTTTAGGCAAAATGAGAGAAGTAGGAAAAAATTGAAAAATCTTGTGACCTCTTTGAAGCCTCGAAATCATGTCACATACATGACTATTTCCATTTGGTGTTGGTGACATAAGTGGTGGAGCTCTAGAAGGCCGGACGGGTAGGTTAGTAGTATGCCAAGACTAGGAGGGTGATTTGGAAGCTTACTTTGTTACTAGTGCTTGTCATACTTGTCGTGTGGAGTTGAATTGTTGTGACTTGTCTTATGCATTATTGGAGAGGTTGAGTTTGGTAATTGAGTTGTGAGTTGTTGGAGAATTGTTGAAATGGAGGTGTTTGAGGTTGCCAAATTGATAGGTTAGGAGAGGCTTTGATGACTATGGTAGCCTTGTGTTGAACCAAGTGGAGTGATAAGGGGGAGTAATAAGGAGGATGTGATGAGTTTGGGAAAAAGGTGAATGGTTGAATTGGTGGACTTAGGATCATCTTAGAAGAGGGATGACATAAGGAGGGGGAGTGAGAGAAGAGAGGTCCGTATTTGTGGAATTTGGGTCACTTACTCACTTATTGGAGCTATGAAGAAAAGTGAGCATGTGCTTAGTCGAGGGATGATATAAGAAGGAAGAGCGAGAGGAAGAGAGGGGAATTAGGAGTGCCCATACTTTCTTGGCCTAGGTCGTGATTAGGTTTACTCTAGTTTGCTCGGGATGAGCAAAGGGCTAAGTGTGGGGTGTTTGATGAGCTCCTATTTCTACATAGTTTTGGCATCATTTAAAGCTCATTTGGTAACACTTGATGACAGTTTTTGACGATTTTGACGTTATTTATCCAATTCCATGTGCTTCACCATTTAGCATGATTTCAAGTGAAGATTAAGAAGCTAAGAGATCGAGAGAAGTGTCCAAGGAAGAGCCAAGAACAAGCATTGAAGAAATACCATGAGAAAGCCTTCCAAGGATCAAGTAAAGCACGAAAGAAAATCGCGTTCTAGGACTAAACTCGCATCGTGCGAGTTTCCAGACACCAGAACTCGCACGGTGCGACTTTTCTGGGTTCACGCTGTAACACCCCCATATCCAGAGGAGCCTTAACCAGGCCTTCCCTAGCATATAAGGGCGTTACCATCTCGGTAGCCCGAGGAAAGCAGTTATCAAACGTCAATAAAAGAACTATTAAGTTATATTACAAGTGATTCAAACCAAAATACAATACAAGGTACAACTCAAAGACTACTCGCTATGACCACCATATCTCGTGAAGACTCATCCCTGCCCGGACTCCAGCTATCCACAACATCATCACCTGCTAAGACCGACTGCTCACCATAAGGGATCACGGCAGACACATAACAAACAAACAACCAAACAAGGTCAGTACTGAGATAAGACAAGACAATGGCAACTACAATCAACAACACAAACAATGACACCAGTCCCAACCGCAATCACAATAATCCAACCAAACCTCACATCGATCGTCCACCACCGGACCAGCCACTCGCCAAAGTGGGGGACCGCAGCCGTTCCCACCTAAGCCCCGCTCACCATACGAGCGATAACCCTGTCCCATTAATGTGCACATCCCCTTCCGTGGCGGGTTCCACGAAGGGCGAAACTAGGGCGTGAAGTCACTCCCGCAAGTGACCCCACTCAGCCGAGAACGCATCTCGAGAACCATAGACAACCAATCACAATCACAAGACACACAATTACTGTACCAAACAACCACGATACTACCACCACGATCGACACACTAGACCATCTACAGAAACTGAGTAGGCGAACCTACCTTTAAGCAACCGCAACCAATCCATGTCGACAGATAATACGTCCAGCGATCAAGCAACGCCTATAGCCACCATACAAATATCTATTACTAACAAGCAAACCCTAACTATAGAGACAAGGACACGGATGATGATTGTGACATACCTATAGGGAGAGACAAGGCAAAAGACCGCTACCCGACTCAAGAGAGCTCTCCTAAGGCACAAGGATCTTCACAAAGGCTTCCATGGAGGTTTTGAGGTGAAGGGAAGGGAAAGAGGCGACTGAAGGGTAGGAGGAAAGTGGCGGAAGTGATTTGCGGATTTAACAAAACGCGATATAAAACCCTCGGCAAAAAACCAGGCACTCGATCGAGTACCCAACCTACTCGATCGAGTGGCCCCTACTCGATCGAGTACCCTAGCTACTCGATCGAGTAGCCTCTACTCTATCGAGTACCACTTCTAACACGCACCCCAAGATGGTTTTGGCATACTTCCCTAAGGTTACTCCCGCTCCCAAGGACAGTCAACGCTGGTCAAAGGATCCCTAAAAGGGCGGGTATTACAGTCTTCCCCCCTTAAAAAGAACTTCGTCCCCGGTTCAACTCACCTCTCCCGCTCATGGCACGGAACCAAAGACAACCTCACCAATCTTCCCGGTCAGACCATCACTCCTTGTAAACACCATCCCCCCCCCCATGTCATCATCATCACCGTTCACAAATAAACCTATCGACTCTTGCCACTATCATGCGAGCTTTATCACAGTCAACCGTTATTTTATATACACATAAAACATCCGACGCGCAGTGCGAATCGCCACTCACGATCTCCCAACATACACTAATTACTGTCCAACCATCAATCTAGAACATGTCTCATATCAACTTTCATGCGGTACAACTAATGCTAATGTCACCATGTTACTTGGCAACGTGATTCAAATACGATCACACTCACTTTAAAGAACCAAAGAAAGTAAGTCGTTATAATTCAACAACAATTTTTCAATAATTTTTTTTTTTTTTTTTTTTTTTTTTTTTGCAACACATGACACCAACCACATTATAAACAACTACCAACAACAATATGAACAAGCAAAACATTATTCGAAAACAACCTTTTTATTTCACGACATTACTCTTCCCCTCTAAAAAGGAACTTCGTCCCCGAAGTTCACCACCCAAATTACCACGCATTTTACTTATTATTTGATTCATGACATGGGTTAAAACATGTTATCTATCGCGGCCATTACTCGTTAAGCACGCACTCGTTAAATTAGCAATTATACACTAACCACCGGACTAGTTAGCTGGCTTTCAGAAGGCACGATATTATGGTATGCACAAGCCGACAAATAGATCGTAAGGAGGCGTATGCAATATTAAAGTAACAAGAAATTATTACCGCCTTACTAATTGTGACAAATACGCTTGTAAACTCCAAGCACGACTTCCAACATACGAATTTAACAGTTCAAGGGTGTTACTACGCACTAATAACTACATTAAACATTAAACTTGCCGTTATAAAATAATTGAACATTTTGAATTTTCGAAAATCTCCTGTAACAGTGTCACTCGATCGAGTAAGTAGCGGTACTCGATCGAGTGCCATGCTACTCGATCGAGTGTCTTGGCTACTCGATCGAGTAGCCCGAGATCAGAATGTTCCCTTTCTTCTTTTCCTGCAGCCACTCGATAGAGTGTGGGGTACTCTGTCGAGTACCTGCAGGTCAAGTACCTTACACAACCCGTCGTAAACCAACATATAACAACATGACTGTCACATAAATTGAGTCGGGATGATGCCCCGACTCTCAATCGTCCTGCAAAAGGTTAGACTAGCAATTCCGGCCTTATGGCCAAACGATACAAGTTCATAAATAAATTTTCAACTTAAACAACTGAAAATCTAACCACGCTACCGACAACAACTACTACTAACAATCATGAATGAAGATAAAAACAAGGAGTATCACTCCTGCTGCTGCTGCTCAAACATCACCTCATCATCACCACCACCTGAAGTACCTGCTCCTGCTGACCCGATCCCCGCATCCGCCCCTGCTCCTGCTCCTGGGCCCACGTACCATGGGGTCAAGCCACCGTAAGGGAAGGACTGAGGTGCCCCCCACGTCGACTGATCCACCCCGTAGGAATGGAAAACCCCCGAGTAGTTCCCAACTCCACTCCACCAAACTGGATGCGGCCCCTCGGTCCCTATCCCCTGAGTGTATGCCATCTCGTGCATGTTCCGGAGTGTCAAGGTAGATGACACTCTCTCTGCTAGGTAACTGGATCGCGTCTCCGGGGTGTCGAGGTAAGGGTAGCATGGAAAAGTCTCTGCTCGCCGCCGCGGTGCTCTTCTTGGCCGTGGCCTGACTCCGAGGCCCTCTCTCTCACTCGACGGGGTCCCCTCACCACTCTAGGCCTGTCTCGCCGCCCGAACTCCCGCATTCTCGCCCTTCGTCGGCTCCGGCATCTCCTCAAGGATGGCGCCGTCAATGAGATAGGTCTCAGAGTGGCGAGGTCCGTCCTCATCCTCCTCCTCCTCGTCATCGGAGTCCACCGTCACTACCGTCGGCTCCAAGGGCTCCGTGGGTGGGAGGTGCTCGAGCTGAACCTTCATCCAACTCATGCCATACACCCTCCATGCTAGGCTACCATCAGCCAAGGTCCTCAACCATTTCAGGTCGAGATAGTATTCACGATCCATGGTAGGCACAGGAGTAGCTAGAGGCACGTACGCCAAAGAAGCCTCAAAGGAGGTTAGCTTTTCAGCTAACCGAGTGGCAATGGCACCACAACTCGTGCACCGGGAAGAGGAAGAAGCCATCAAGGCAATGGCAAAGACAAACTATCGAAGGAGCATTAAAGACAACCTTTTTGGCCCGCTCCGGGTTGAGGTAAGACATCAAAAGCAAGACCTCATGGTTATTCAACTTACTAATATCCTTTCGGTCATAGAGGAGGTTCGAAAGAGAGCGGAGAAAGACCCTCAAGGTGATATGCTGAACATCATTAATCAGCATGTTGCTCGAGGTGGGAGCTTGCTTCCCGGTCAAGCAAGGCATTAGGCGGCGACGCCGCACTCACCGGAATGTCGGTGATGGAGTCCTTGGGAGGCTTGGCCAACCCAAGGTGAGAGGCAAACAGTCCATAGTCAACGAAAACTGGTATTCATCAATCTAAACTCAATAAATCGACCCGCTGGGTCATAGATAAAAGAGCTCAGAAACTCCAAGGTAAGAAAAGGGTAAGTATGCTTCCTCAGCCTATACAAACCCGTAAAACCCAAGGTCTCGAATATGTGACGGACATCCGTCTCTATCCCCAACTCCTCTAATACACTGGTGTCTATACACTTTGTAGGTCTCACCTTGCGTTTTTGTAAGGCTACAAAACGCTCCCTTTGCTTAAAGTCAACAAAAACAACCGTGGGGTACTCGGGGACTGTGGGTACTACCGGTCCACTAGCCTCCCCCCTCTCAAGTGGATCACCCCTTCCCCGTTTGCTCTGACGGGTTCCAAGGTTTAGTCTCGGCATCTGCTTTAGACATATGTTCAAGCAATTTGTATAAACATGCAAGCATATACTTCATGTAATTTGAATTCAACATATTCAGCTAAGGACTCAATTTCACCAACAATTTGACATGTGAGGCACATACTTCATGCTATCAACCTTAAATATCACATTATGTACACACATTTCATTAATGGTTTCCTCAATTTTAACATATAGTCTTAGTTTGTAGCCACTTATAAACCGCAATTATGAAAATTTGGCATTTGAACACATATTTTCAGCAATTCCAATATTCTAGCATGTTTCTAAAGGTCGTCCATTTACATTGCTAATTACATGTTACTAATTCAAGAGAAGGACAATTTATGGCATATCAACATCACTTTCATATTATGTTCAACAACTCAACTAAAATTTTCAGACGGTCTTTACAGCTGTGAAAATTTCGGCATATATTCATTACTCATCGACTCTATTAGCATAATTAAGTTCAACTCATGCTCACACTGTCAATTTCAACATCAATTTTTCAATTATAAATCCCGAATTTCCATTTAAGGCACTTTTAAGACGAAGTTTTAAGGCAACTTACTAAGGGTAAAATCATCAAAATCTATCCTTCAACATGATATAATCAATACTTAAGGCTCAATTCTACCATCTAACCATTGTAAAACAACCAAAAATCAATTTCAATTTTTGGAAACCCTAGAAATTTCGGTTTCACCTTTGCAATTTCTAATCTAATTTACAGCAATTAACCACCAACAATCATGGAAAGAAGGCATGTGAATCATGTTTCAACAATTAAAAGCACGAAATTGGTCATTATGATTGAAAATTTCAGATTGTTTTACCTCCCTAGCACATTCAAAGCAATAAACCATGTACATTAGGAATAGTAGCATACCTTGATTGATGAACAAAGTGGAGAAACGAAATTAAGCTAAGAAATCAACCCCAAGATTCACTACTAACCCAAAAGAAAGAGAGGATTTGAGAGTAAATATGGAATTGGAAGTAGGTTAAGTGTCGAATTATAGAGAAATAAGAGGAAGAAATAGAAAGAGGAAGGTTTTAAGAAAACCCGCAGGAATTACTGCACAGTAACCTACTCGATCGAGTGCCTGGGGTACTCGATCGAGTACCACCCTACTCGATCGAGTAGGAGCTAAATCATCGAGTGCCTGCGGAAATCTTTCCCACATCCCGATTCCTAATGGATCGAGTGAGGTCTACTCGGTCAAGTAAGCACTCGCACTCGGTCAAGTATAGTTAAGTACCCGATCATAAGTACGAAGTAACTTGAAGATTCCTGCAAAAACAACACCACGTGTCGATTCCAACTAAGTTCGGAATTCGGCACTCATTATCAAGTTCATTCATGCATTACTATTATTAACAAAGCCTACCATATCGTCAAACAAATGGAGTTTATTCCACTTACACTACACCCATTACTCTACTCGGTTTACCTGCTACCGAATCTTCCATAAACATAATCACGTCATCGTATTACGTTTAAGCTTACTTTATATATATATTACTACCAAATTGAAACATTTAAATTAATATTAGTTCATTCTCTCACGTATTACATAAAGGCATACTTTTCAAAACAAATTAATCTACCATGTTTCACATTCTATCATAAGCAATTTATCTTACTTAAATCAAATATTACGCAGCGGAAAAATTTCAACTAAATAGCAAAGCATGTACACATTACCATACACCATGGTTCGGATTATTACTCGTCTATACTATAATTATCATTATAGTCATCGCGGTAGGATCTATAATCTCACTTACAACTTCCGTCATCATAAATTTTATGGCAAACACCTACGTGTTCACTATTCGTATTACATATTCAATTTCACACTTTCACGCATCTCCATGACGTATGATTTCGTCACATACTCATAGCTATCATATAAGCTCACTAATCATTCAAAACCTCACTAGTCTCATCGACAATTACCATACACGGCCTGATATATCGCTAACACACTCCTATTAATTCTAACAAAGACTTACCCGGAGGTAGCTCCGGCACAATTATCATACATAGCACACCTAGACACACGGACTCCACATTCCCATCCCATGTGACTGGCTTAAGTGTCATGGGCCAAGATTTTGAAATGAGGGCGCCTTCTCACCCCAAAATCTAGCATCAGCCGGGGCTCCCATTAAACATACACCAGGTTCATTTTATTAGACTCCCTACGTTCATTATGTTCATTTGTTACAGGTTCCAAAATCGTCGCTCTGATACCACTTTGTAACACCCCCATATCCAGAGGAGCCTTAACCAGGCCTTCCCTAGCATATAAGGGCGTTACCATCTCGGTAGCCCGAGGAAAGCAGTTATCAAACGTCAATAAAAGAACTATTAAGTTATATTACAAGTGATTCAAACCAAAATACAATACAAGGTACAACTCAAAGACTACTCACTATGACCACCATATCTCGTGAAGACTTATCCCTGCCCGGACTCCAGCTATCCACAACATCATCACCTGCTAAGACCGACTGCTCACCATAAGGGATCACGGCAGACACATAACAAACAAACAACCAAACAAGGTCAGTACTAAGATAAGACAAGACAATGGCAACTACAATCAACAACACAAACAATGATACCAGTCCCAACCGCAATCACAATAATCCAACCAAACTCACATCGATCGTCCACCGGACCACCCCGCGATGGGGGACCGCAGCCGTTCCCACCTAAGCCCCGCTCACCATACGAGCGATAACCCTGTCCCATTAATGTGCACATCCCCTTCCGTGGCGGGTTCCACGAAGGGCGAAACTAGGGCGTGAAGTCACTCCCGCAAGTGACCCCACTCAGCCGAGAACGCATCTCGAGAACCATAGACAACCAATCACAATCACAAGACACACAATTACTGTACCAAACAACCACGATACTACCACCACGACCGACACACTAGACCATCTACAGAAACTGAGTAGGCGAACCTACTTTTAAGCAACCGCAACCAATCCATGTCGACAGATAATACGTCCAAATGATCAAGCAACGCCTATAGCCACCATACAAATATCTATTACTAACAAGCAAACCCTAACTATAGAGACAAGGACACGGATGATGATTGTGACATACCTATAGGGAGAGACAAGGCAAAAGACCGCTACCCGACTCAAGAGAGCTCTCCTAAGGCACAAGGATCTTCACAAAGGCTTCCATGGAGGTTTTGAGGTGAAGGGAAGGGAAAGAGGCGACTGAAGGGTAGGAGGAAAGTGGCGGAAGTGATTTGCGGATTTAACAAAACGCGATATAAAACCCTCGCTGAAAACCAGGCACTCGATCGAGTACCCAACCTACTCGATCGAGTGGCCCCCTACTCGATCGAGTACCCTAGCTACTCGATCGAGTAGCCTCTACTCTATCGAGTACCACTTCTAACACGCACCCCAAGATGGTTTTGGCATACTTCCCTAAGGTTACTCCCGCTCCCAAGGACAGTCAACGCTGGTCGAAGGATCCCTAAAAGGGCGGGTATTACACACGCCGTTTTGTGTTACGGGCTTTTTCTGTGTTAAGCCCATGATTATTAGGTTAAGTTAGCCTATAAATAGGATGTTTTCAAGTAGGTTAAGACATCTTATGCTCACTTTAATTAATCAAGTTGTAATTTGGGAATATTTTCATCTTTTTGAATTGGGTTTAGATCTAGACATGGAGAACTAATCTCCCTTTCTTAATCCGACTCAAAGGCTTAATATTTGGTTGTAAGACTCCTTAATCTTTCCTTAATTATTATTATTGTTCTTAATCTCTTGTGTTTAATTGCGTAATTTTGGAATCCTTGTTAGATTATTGTGATTAAGTGTGATTTCCTTGTTGCATAATCTTTCCAAGTTCCTTAATTTATATGTTGTTGGGTTTATTAAGTGTGATTTCCTTGTAATCCCATGTTGCAACAACTTGTTATTAGACTAATGAATGTAATTTCTTCTTAGTTTAATTAACATTTGAGAGATTAAGTTGTGATTGCTCATTAATTGTGATTTCATTGTGAGTAATTCCACCTATTAGATTCCTATTGCTTCATCTTCTTGTTAATTAATCTATGTGTGTGATTTCCACTAGAGGAGTTAATAAGTTAGGTCAATTATTAAGTGTGATTTCCTTGGGATTGACTTCTAATTAAGGGATTTTGGAGATTTAATCTCACTAATAGGACAATAATATTAATTAGAAGGATTGATTGAGTGGTTTTATCAACTAAAGTGCCTAACTTTGGGTCGGATTAAGTTTCTCTTAAAATTGATTAATTTCCATCTTAAAACTCTTGATTGATTGCTTGCCTCATACTCTTGTTTGAATTTCCTTTAATTGTCCTTGAAAACCAAACCAAAAACCCCCCTTTTTACATATTTGTTGTTACTTTGTCACAATTGTTCTAATTGCTCTTTTAATTTCATTATTGCAAAACCCATCTTCTCTTGGGTTCGATCCCATGCTTACTACTTTACTAGTTTATAATTAGTGTTAATTAGTGTGCTTAGTGGTATATAAATTGTTAATTTGGCCGTCTTTTAGTGCGAGATTTTAGGCGTGTCTGCCGTCCCTACCTCAGTCAAAGCTACTGTCTCATGATCATGAATGTGCCTCTTACGCGATAAAATTTCTTTCATAAATTTAAGGTAAGAGGGTACCTGTGTCAGCAGTTCGGCGAATGGCACAGTGACCTGCAAGCTTCTCAGGATTTCGGCAAATTTGTCGAATTGTTGATTAGCTTTAGATCTCTGCAGACGCCTCGGGAAGGGAACCGTGATGGTTATCTCGAGTCCCTTGTTCCTCTCTTCCAACGTGTCAGCCGGATCAAGCTCCAAGTCCTTCGGACGCTTCTTTACTCTCGAACGAGGTCTTTCAGGTGATTTCTCACTCGATCGAGCACTAGCAGGCTCTCGATCAAGCATTTCCTTATCCATACTACTCGATCGACAAAAAATCCCATTCGATCGAGTAGTTTCTTCAACAAAGTCACTCGATCGAGCATAAATTTTTCCTGTTCACTAGATCGAGTAGAAATTCCACTCGATCGAGTACTTTCTTCAGCAATTTTACTCGATCGACCTCTTGAAACTAGTCGATCGAGTACTTTCTTAGCCGTCAGCTCCTTATCTTCACCAAAACACTGTTCATCAGCAGTTATAACCTTGCTCGGGTCTGATTTCAACACTTCTGGTCCCTCATATGAACGACCGCTTCTCAAATTGATTAAATTTACCGTCTCATGTGGATTTTTGTCAGCTTGTGATGGTAAATGACCCGGTTTCCTTGCAGATTGGTTCGCGGCTAACTGGGCAACTTGAGTTTCAAGTGCCTTGATGGATGCATCTTTCTGCTGATCACTCAGCTGCCACTGCTTTGTAAAAGATTGCAACATAGTCTTTAGCTCACCTATCTCACTCACCCCCACCGGAAGATGATGCACCGTGATTGGGAGGAGGGAAGGAAGGAGGCTTCTGAAAGCCTTGTTGATTCTTATGTGGAGAAACATACAGTTGCTGCTGGTGCGGGGAAGGGGTAGGATTAAGCACATTTTGACTTGTCCGCCTCAAATTGGGATGCACTGCCCCTTGGTTATTATAATAGGAACCCCCTCCTTGCCTATATTGTTGAAAGGCAAGAACCTGTTCCTTCTCTATAAGACAGCCAATAGCAGTATGGCCGTCGTTGCTACCACACCTCTCACATATGACGGTCTCCCCTTTAGTAAACAAATGGACCGTCTAAGGGTCCCCAGCAGAATGTAACTCCAACTTATCAAACCTAGCAGTCATGGCTTCCAGCTGACCCACAACCTGCTTATCGACTGCATGAACTTTTCTAATACCATCCCTCGGGTTTCCATACTCAGCGCTGTGATTCGCCATCTCTTCAATAAGGGCCCATCCCTTATCATCGTCAGTGTTCTCTTGGAATCTTCCATTAGATGACGCATCAACTATGGCTCTGTGATCATCATATAGCCCATTGTAGAACTGGTTAGACAGAAATCACGGATCGAAACCATGGTGAGGAATAGACCTCACTAACTTCTTGAAATGGGACCGTGCTTCATATAAAGTTTCATCAGGTGCCTGCTTGAAACTTGTGATCTTTGCCCTCAGCTGATTGGTGCGTTGTGGAGGGAAATATCTCTTGTAAAAGGCAAGCGCAAGGGTCTCTCAGTTGGTTACCCCTGCGGCCGCGCGGTCCAAGTCAGTCAGCCACTTCCTGGCTGAGTCAGTCAAAGAAAAAGGAAACATAACCTCCTTAATCTTGTCTTGAGTTACCTCCTTTGTGGCGGGGATAGGAGAACAGTAGTCCGTAAAGACCTCCATGTGCTTCCTCGGGTCTTCACCTGCCACACCTCTATAGAGATTTCTCTCCACCAGATTGATATAGGAAGGACGGATGTCAAATGTACTCCCATCCTCAGTCTGGAGATTGAAACCCTTTGGAATTGAGGCTGCTTTAGGATCCGAGTGACTAGCAATGTTCGGCATCTTTACTGGTTGATCGGCAGAAATAGGAATGTCTTCTACTAAAGACTGGTCTTCTGCGAAAAGAAAATGGTGAAGCTCTGGTTCGAAAGTACTCAAGTCTTCCTTTCGTGATTTTCACTGCAAACGGAGTCTATGCCTAAATAGTCTCTCTGGCTCTGAATCAACTGCAACTAACTCAAACCTGTCTGACCTGGGCATAAACAACACTGAAAGAAAATAAATAAGAACTGCCTCAAGGAATGAAAATTGACCGAGACGGATAAAATAAACGAAACAAAGACAGATAGGGCAATTGCCTCCCCGGCAACAGCGCCAAAATTTGGCAGGGCTGTCGTGTACCTATCAAAAATAAACTAACTAAACTAACTATATAGTTAGGGAAGTCAGGTCGATCTCCTCAGGGAGGCAAGATATCTGTAAAATTCCGTATATTTGGTCACAAATGGGGGGGGGGGGGTTGTTTAGATTGGAATTGGTTTTCTAAACTAAAAGCTTAAAGGAAAGAGAAGCAGAGAAAAGAGCAGTAAAGGCAGAGAAATAGAATTAAACTATCAAATAGAGAAGGGACATGTCAGGATTTAGGTTCACTACGGTAGTCCAGTGACTCAACTGTAAACAACTTAGCCAAATTAATGCGAGACGGATATGGAAAGGTCCTTCCGGTCCACTTTCTACCCTAAACTTCCACTAACTTAACTTCCGTCCTCGTCAGGGTAGTCTACTGTTCATAGCAGGCCTATTTAGTCCAATCTTCCGATCCAGGATTAAATTTAGCCGGATTAAAGGGTGACTCAGAAGCGTGCACTCAACTAAGTCGGTAAAATACAGTTAAATTGCTATGGTGACAGAATCTCACAATTAATTCATCTAACCTATTTAAGACATCGTCACATTTCTACCGTAGATCCCCTAATCCCAACATGAAATAGATTTAGCTACTCGTATTGCTATTAATACTATCAAAATTAACAGCAGATAAATAACCAGCATTCAACATATTAAAACGATAATCAAATTGCATAAAAAGTAAATTAGGGCGGAAATTAAATAAAGCAAAACAAAGAATTAAAGCAATGAAGTAAATATTATTATTAAGAAAGGAGAAAGAGATTACAAACGTGAGAATCCGGCGTAAAGAACACACAAATCCGAGCGAAATAATCCCAAAGGCAAAGTTACAGTGAAGTATGAAAATGATAGATGAAAAACTGAGAAAAAGTGTCGATGATAAGATTCAAGATAGCTAATGACCTAGTAAAGTTGTGTTTAAATAGAAAATAAACTAAGTCCAAAAGCTCAAACAAGCTTACGGGCTAATTAAAGCCCACGCCAGGCCAAACCACTCGATCGAGTAGAATGAATCCACTCGATCGAGCAAAACTCTAGAAAATCTACTCGATCGAGTAGAATAGTTACTCGATCGAGTAACCTCTCGTTTCAGCACTTCTTGATCGAGTATAAAAGTGCTCGATCGATCAACCAATGACGTAGAAACCATTCGATCGAGTAATAAAACCACTCGATCGAATGTTCTTCCTTCAAATCAGCTTAGACTCGTGCCCGACTGCCTCGTAATCCGTGCCTTCACGCATCCCAATACAGAAACTCACTCCAGAAAATCCCGTCTCCTCAAAATGCATGCAAAAAGGACGAAAAATGGTACGATTCCACTAATTTCGCGTTCATTTCTACAAAACGGACAAAACGAACCAAAGTAGCCAATTCGGGGGCAAAATACTATATAAACAGTACAAGAATGCATGGAAATACGTGCTAAAATAGGCTAAAAAGACTATACAATATGCACGTATCACTCTGTTTGCGAAAGATGACTTTGATTCAGTAACGTTTTTGTTGGATGACTTGTTGTTATTGTTGTAGGATGATTTTGTTTGTTTGTTTCGAAATATCTTATTTTTGAAACGGCGTGCAAACATAACAGTTTCATCCTCTAGTTTAGAGTCAACTTCTTTTCTCTTTAAGGCCATCCTCTTATTACGGCTTGGTTCAGCGTTATCTTTGTTAAGAGTAATTTCATGGGCCATGAGAGCACCGATGAGTTCTTGATAGGATAGGTTTTCAAGATCTCGTGATTCCTCCATTGCACTGACTTTAGCACGCCACTTCTTAGTCAGGCTCCTAAGAACCTTTCTAGCAATGTCCTCAGTACTGAATTTCCTACCTAGGTTTTTCAGTTCGTTTATGATGCTTGAAAACCTTGGCAGACATACTATCTAGGGACTCATTAGGCTCCATAATGAATAGCTCATATTTTTGCATAAGCAAATCTATTCGGTGCTTCCTAACAATGGAAGTACCTTTATAAGCTAGTTCAAGCCCATCCCATATCTCCTTGGCTGTAGAACACGAAGAAAATCGATCAAACTCTGTAGAAGTCATTCCGTTTTGCAGGAGACTTATTGCTTTGGAGTTCTTTTCGGCTTTCTTGTAATCGGCCTCAACATAGTCCTCTTCTTTCTTTTCATAGGTAGTGCCTTCCTCGGATCCTACAAGAATTTTGTGCGGTCCTTTTTGGATAATCCTCCAGCACTCCCAATCGTGACCTTTTACATAGTGAGTCATCATGTTTTTCCACAATCCATAATTTTTCCTATCAAAGACGGGACACTTGAGATATTTGGAATCCATTTATCACGTGATAGGCAGCGGAATATAAAACGATAAAATAAATAAAGATAGACAGATCAGCCTCTTTGCGGTTAGGCAATTAAGAGCACGAGGCTCTGATACCAATTGAAGAGTCTATAGATCCAAAATACTCAAGAGGGGAGAGGGGGTGAATTGAGGATTTAAAACTTTTCGAAAGCTTTATCGATTATATGATTAAAATTGATTATTTAATGTTTATTGATTAAACTTTAACTAATCAACTATTGAATGTAAAACGAAATAAGCAAGCGAACGAAAGAGAGGAGACACACGGTTTTTGAAGTGGTTCAGTTTCACAAGTCGAAACCTACGTCCACTATTCTCGATTAATAAATTTAGTATGTTTCTACGGATTACAAATTTACTACCCCAACTCGTACAACTAACTCTAGCTGTAACTCAATGAGTACCGTTAAATACTCGAGTGACTAACTTACGCTAATAAGAAAGAACTAATGATTCTACTAAAAGGTTCACGTTAATGAATGAGTAAGAAATCAATTAAGCACTATTATCTTATAACGATAACAATAAGAAAAAGTAAACGAGTTTAAAACACACGACCTTTCAAAAATAACAAAAACGGTTTTCTGATTTGAAACACATGATTTGCTTTGTAAAAATAAGATCAATATTTATGCTTAAGGTCTCTACTTTAAATGTTGTAAAGAGCAAAATATTTATAGGAAGGAAAGAGCAAGCTAAGGCAATTTGGTTTAAATAAACCCTAATGGCCGAATAATATGAGATATGTTAACAAATCATATCTTCTATTATTTCTTTTCTAATTGCCTAAAAGATAATAAAGAATATTCCAAAAGATAAAATATAATCTATTCAAATATTATCTTTACTATAAATTCTAAGATATGATAAGATTTTCCAAATCAAGAATATCTTTTATCATAAACAAATATATTAAATAAGATATACTAGATATGTAAAGATATTATTATAGAATAAAATCTTTACCAAATACACCTTAGGTAACACGAGATGTCACGGCTCATAAGCCTTGTGACTCGTTCAAACCCTAGAACAATATATGGGTTAGAATTTAGGTTTTAAGAGAGGCTTTGTTGAAACCCTAATTAGTAGCATGGTCCAACTCATAAGTTGACCCAACACGACTACTAGTCAACGTTCAACATAAAACCGAACTCCGCACTAAACCGGGCTTTATTAAATAAATACTTTTATCAAAACATTTAAAATAACTTTTAAACAATTTTGAAACATTATATGTCGTGTATAATAAACTCGGCATCTCAATGTTATAGTAGGAGAGCTATAACATTGAGTTCTTTTACTAGTAATGTTATAGCTGCAAAGCTATAACTTTACTAATTCAAGAAACTCATTCTTGGTTATTATTACGAGATAATCACTTATACTATTCTAATCTTCAAGGAGATCTTCGAGTATAGGCTACGTCATCATCCAAGCTTGATTAATCTTAAGACGGTCTTCGTCTTCACATAAATCATGAATGAATCTTCACATCGTTTGATCTTGAATTGAGGTTTGATTCTTATATACTTTTCCATCACAACTTCCTTTGTTGTTTGTATTAAACAAATCGAATCTAAAAGACTTAGACAAACGATTACGCGCAACAAGTATATAAATTATAAAGCACCTTGACATCATCAAAACATAAACATATATAATATATGGTTCAACAAACGGTTTTGAAAGTATGACCCGTTGTTAAAACCAATAAAAATGGTTAACAACACAGAACCGTTGTAATTAAGTTTGGTAAACTTCGCGCCATCCATTCTACAACGTCTTATGGTGATTTTCGTGAATAAGCGTTGTTAAAGGGCCGTTGTAGTTGCCTGTATTTGTAGTAGTGTATTAATCCAATTATTACGAGATTTTACACACAACTTGTAAAATATGCATGTGAGGTCATATAAAATTTTCAATGTCAGAGAGTAAGTTAACCATTTTTAGTCATTTTAACCTCCATTTATGCCATTTTTACACTATAAATTCATAAATCATGAAATATTAATCACATTAATATGATATTTTACATGCAATACATAAAATATTCATGTGAGGTCATACTAAAATACCACGACCAGTGGTGAAGGTTAACTTATTTTAGTGAAAAATGTTCATTTTACTCATAAAATCACTAAAAATCATTAAAATGAGCAATAAATTTCCATAAATCATAAAAATGACCTAAAAACATTTTAGGACCAGAATATATAACATGCATAATTATTTCGTGGCTTACTCATATAAATCACAAATTTTTAGTTTTATATGTTAACATTTTAACTCGGAAAAACAATAACCGATTATGCATGCAACATCCTATGCTCTGATACCACTTGTTAGGTTTATATACTTATTATTAGACTCCTCTAATAATGAACTAATTAACTTCTTAATTATATTTTCTTTAGATCTAGTGTATGCATAACAAAATAAGACATTTATAAGAAAACAATGTCCCTTACATTGTTAATTTCGGTTTTATGGGCACAACTAAGGTCTCCTACCTTCACTTGTTCTTGAGCTATGATGAGTATTAGGATGATCCTCCGAAGACTCCAAGTATAGAAGTCACTCCTCTTAATTGCACCTAAGATTATCCCTTATCTCTACTAAATAATATTTGCTAGATATTTGTTTAGTAGTCTACCTTAAAATTGATTACTAATACTCATATATTACGTTAATAATATTAGTAATGTGATTGAACAATTTGAATTGAATCTTCTCATAATTTTAAAGAAAGATTAAAGAGTAGAGAGCATATTTTGCATATGTTGAAGGAGTATGCATAAAATTAATGAATATAAGAACAAAATCCTCCAAAATATGAAGGGTGTACCGGTTTTGGGGAGGGAGGAGAACCAATATATGGTCTTTCACTTTTAGCTTTTGTTCTTCTCTAAACAATAGGTGTAAGACTAGGCTAGAGTACTCATTACATATGCCATACACTATGAACAAATGCAAACAAACAAAAGCCATTTGATACTACCCAAAACCGATTTCTCCTTATAAAATAGACTACCATTTTGTCAATTTGTCATTTGTCACACAATATGTCACATGTAGTATGTTACATGTTATTAATTAATTTAATGCATATTTATCACATAAATATCATTTTACAAATTAATTAAATTACATACAACAAATTGACTAGTGATACTTGATCATATAAATAAAATGGGTCATATAATTATAATTCACAACATCTTGTAATTATAATTAACCATTCATTCTTATCTCTATCGTTTCTCAAACAATAAACAATTTTAGTAATAAAGTATTTTTATTACTAAAATAAATCTTATTTAATCCCATTACAATAAGATAAATATATTCTCTCTCACAAATGAATTATTCAATTTAAAGGAATTGATTAACTTGTATCGTCATACAATTAATCAACTTTACAGATAAGGGCATCATCCTTTAGGTGTGACCTTAAGGGATCAACTGACCACCACCATCCTACAACAGTAACGTCAAACTCTAGCAAGTCAATCGTTGCCGATTAATGTTGATCAGTTGACTATATAATTGAATCATCCCTTACGTATTCTTAATATGAGATTTAATTATGATATTAAATCATGTGATCGCACTATTGTTGAGGACACATATTCCAACATGTCCTCTAAGACACCGAGGGGCCGTGATACACTACGATCGGCCATCTAAACAGTCATATTGGTGAAATTAAATTTGGTCAAACCCAGTTTCTTAGCGAGAGACAAAGGAAAGACACTCACGCTAGCTCCTAAGTCACATAGCGCGTTGTCAATTAAGTGGGTTCCTATATGACACGGAATATAAAAGCTACCTGGGTCTGATTGTTTGGGGGGTGTCTTATTCTGAACTAAGGCGGGCCCTACTTCAGTCAAAGCTACCGTTTCATGGTCACTTATATGCCTCTTATGCGTTAATATTTCTTTAATAAATTTCATGTAAGAGGGTACCTGGGTAAGCAGTTCGGCGAATGGAACATTGACATGAAGGCTCTTTATAATATCAGCAAATTTTCTTAACTGTTGTTCGGCCTTCTTGTTATGCAATCGCCTTAGAAAAGGAACCGTGATAGGAATTTCTAAACCTTTGTTTCTTTCTGCCAACGTCTCAACACGATCTTCGTCATTTGTACTCGATTGATTCCTTTTTCCTTTCGATCGAGGTCTTTCAGCTGCAATATTATTCGATCGATCATAATCAATAACTCGATCGAAGTCCTCTTTATCATCAGCACTCGATCGAGATATGAATTCACTCGATCGAGCAGTTTTCTCAGCAATTTCATTCGATCGAGTTCATTCGATCGAGGACTATCCTCTACTCGATCGAATTCTTCATAATGAGCCTTACTCGATCGACCAACATCTTCACTCGATCGAGTAATATTCCCAGCATTTCTACTCGATCGACCTCCAGAAATAAGTCGATCAAGTATTTTCCTTAGATTCAGAATGGATTCGTTATTTGACGATTGTTCACTGTTAACAACAACAGGTCTCGGGTCTGATATGTCCTCATCAGTCGACATTTTGGGTCCTTCATAGGAAATACCGCTTCGTAATTTTATCAGATTAATCATCTCATGTTAGGTCTTATCAGTTTGAGACGGTAAATGACCCGGCTTTCTTGAAGATTGGATAGCCGCGAGTTGAGCGATCTGGGACTCGAGTGACTTGATCGACGCATCTTTTTGTTGGTCACTCTTCTGCAACTGAACAGTCAATGCTTGTATCATTGACTTTAACTCGGTCATCTCGCTAACACCACTCGAGGAAGCACCTTGTTGCGGCGGTGGAAAGGATGGAGGCTTTTGAAAACCTTGTTGAGCTTTGTGAGAAGGGATGTAAGGTTGTTGCTGATGCGGTGGAGGTGAAGGGTTTAACACATTCTGAATAGTCCATCTCAAATTGGGATGGACTCCACTCTGACTGTTATAATAAGAGCCACCTTGCCTATATTGCTGAAAGGCAAGCACCCGCTCCTTCTCAGTTAGACAGTTAACAGCAGTGTGACGGTCATTACTACCGCACCTCTCATATGAAACGGTTTCTTGTCTAGTCAACAAGTGAACCGTCTGTTGATCACCAGCATGCTACAACTCTAATTTGTCAAAAGGAGCATTCATGGCTTCTAGCTGAGCCACAACTGCACTATCAACAAAATTAACTGTCCGAATACCTCCTCTCGGGTTCCCGTTCTCACCACAACGGGTGGCCATTTCCTTTTTGATGCCCCATCCCTTGTCGTCATCATTATTCTTCTGAAATCACCCGTTAGATGAGGCATCCAAGATAACACAGTGGTCATCATACAACCCATTATAGAATTGGTTGCATAAGAACCACTGATCAAAGCCATGATGAGGAAGAGACCTCACCAACTTCTTAAACCGGCACCATGCTTCATACAATTTTTCATCTGGTGTCTGGTTGAAACTTATAATTTTTCCTCTCAACTGATTAGTTCGCTGTGGAGGAAAATACCTTTTATAAAAAGCAAGGGCCAAACTCTCCCAGCCATTAATACCGGCTGCGGTTCTGTCAAGACCTGTGAGCTATTCACGGGCTCCATCGGTCAAATAGAAAGGAAATAGGACCTCCTTAATCTTGCCCTAGGTAACTCCCTTAGTAGCGGGAATGGTAGAGCAATAGTCAGTGAAAATTTTCATGTGCTTCCGCGGATCTTCACCCGCCACACCTCAGAACAGGTTCCGTTCGACCAGATTGATGTAGGACGGCCTAATGTCAAATGTATTCCCATCATCGGTCGTAAGTTTAAAACCTTTAGGAATTGAGGCAGCTGTGGGCTCTGAGTAACTCGCGATATTAGGCATTTTCACTGGACTTATAGCAGAAATAGATTTATCTTCTTCACAAGACAGGTCTTCTGCAAACAGAAAGTGTTCTAGCTCAGGTTCAGAACTACTATAGGCTTCCTTGTGAATCTTTCTCTCCAGTCTCTGTCTATAACGAAAGGTCCTCTCTGGTTCCGGATCAGCTGGAACTAACTCTAACATGTTAGACCTGGGCATAAACAGCACTGGAGAAAATAAATAAGAACTGTCTCAAGGAATTAAAAATTCCCTGAGACTGAGAGACAAACGAAACAAAAACAGACAAATAGGCTATTGCCTCCCCGACAACGGCGCCAAAATTGATACCGTCGCTAGGTACCAAAAATAAATATCTAAGTACAACTAACAGAAGCTAGCGGTAAGTAGGGTCGATCTCCACAGGGAGGCTAAGTATCTATCTCTTAAGTACGTCTGTCGGGTCAAAATTATGGGGTTTTGAATTTGTTTTCTATACTACTGAAGATGTAAAGCAAGAGAAATAAAGACAAGAGCAATAAAGACAAGAAAATCTAAGATTGATCAGATAAGGAGAGATATGTCAGGATTTCGGTTCACCATGGCAGTTCACTAACTCAATCATAAATAGTGTAGACAATTTACTGTGATAAGGGCAAGGGAAAGGTCCTTCCGGTCCACTATCCACCCTAGATTACAACTAACTTAACTTCCGTCCTCATTAGGGTAGTCTACTGTTCATAGCAGGTCTGTTCATTCCAATCTTCCGATCTAGGAGCGAATTCAACCAAATTAAAGTTATTTAGAAGCGCGTCCTCAACTAAACATATTACAGTTATATTGATATGGTCAAAGATTCTCACAATCAATCATCTAGCCTATTCACAACATCGTCACATTACTACCATGGCTCCCCTAATCCTAACATAGAGGGGATTAACTACTCATGCTATCATATTTAACAACAACAACGATGAATATACTAATAGGAGACATGATAAAGAAATTAAGAAGATGAAGCATACACTAACAATGATAACAATAAGAATTAAAGAACAAAAGACAAAGTAGAACAATAATTAAAAGCAATAAATAAGAGAACAATGATTAAGAATAACGAAAGATTAAGATTAAAGGAAGAGAAAGGTTACAAAATTGAATCCAGAGTAAAGAGAAGTAACAGCAGTAATTCGAAGAGAAACAAAGATTCGGAGTAAAGTATAAGTAGCAAAAACGTCATTATGACCTAATCTCGACTTCCTTTATATAGGGAAGTAATTATTAACATAAGTAAACCTAAACACGGATTAAGAAGCCCGTGTAATATATCTAGTCACTCAATCGAGCCTTTTTTAAACTACTCGATCGAGTGAATCTTCAGCAAAACCGTTCGATCGAGCAAAAGCAGCTCTCGATCGAACACTTCCAAATTAGCCCCCTTCGATCGAGTTCAAAAGCTACTCGATCGAACACCTGCAGCTGCCGGAAAACAGCCTTGACACTCGTTGGTTAGCTTCTTAGCACCTTACTTCACGCTTCTCGAGGTACGACTTCTGCTCTAAATCTCCGTCTCCTTAAAATGCATGCTAAGTGGGACGAATAAGGTACGATTCCACTACTTTTAGGTCCATTTCTGCAATTAAGACAAAACAAACCAAAGTAGCCAATTCGGGGCATTTTGCAATACAAAGCAATGAAAATGACATGAAAATGCGTGCAATAAGAGGCTAAAAAGTCTATATAAATTGCACGTATCAAATCTTCCCAAACCAAACCTTTACTCGTCCTCGAGTAAACTAAATGCAAACTATTGGATCGGATATGAAAACTCAGAGCTAGCTATAACTTGTCCACTTAAACCATTTAATGCAATCAAAACTAACAGTTATAGCTATAACAGCCAAGCGCAAACGAATTGTATGATGTCTATAAATAAGCTGACTTGTCGACCTTGCAAGACTTTATAATAGGACTCTCACGGCTCACTATTCTCTCGTGAATCAAAGGGTGAATATGAATATGTAAGAGAAGAAGAGAAAAACAGTTACTCACCTAAACTGCGACCTACATAACATGCATGCAACAAAAATGATAGACGATTCTAGATACCATACATACATTCCAACCAACAATGTCAGTCACAACCAAGGGCTTACAATAGTTATGGTAAAGTGAGGCAACAGGTAAGAAATGGCAAAATGATTATGGGATATGTGGTGGTAGAGCGTCAAGCTAGCACCGAAACAAGACCATATAAGAGCATCCAATTCTCAGCTGATTAGAAAATAAAGCACAAGTGCCCTTCTTTGGCGCAAAACTCACTAACCATAAACAACAACTCCTCAAATGATGTAAAATAAATCATAGGAGTAAGACCATCACAAACTTCCCTTTTTTAAACCGTCCATCTTTTTCATTTTCCAACTTTCATTTTTCTTTTTTCTTTCTTTCTTTTTCTGTCTTTCACACGTTTTTTTTTCTCTCATCATTTTATTTTTCTCTTTCCATGCTTTTCTCATTTTCCTGCCCACTTTCCTTTCTTTTCTACCAACTCCATATAAATGAGAACAAAACAACTTGCAGCAATAAGAAAATACCACAAAAATACACTAAACTAGCTTGACGGGCAGGCTTAATTTGGGTGTAGTTAATGGGTCAAAAGGCTAAGTTTGGCTAATGTGGAGCTAAATGGGTGAAAATGAAAGAAAGGGGAAAATTGCAAGCACCTCCCTCCATGTGACACCAACCACAAACCCGAATGTATGCAAGCAAAAAGCAATCGAATGTCATAAAACTGCAAAAATGATGAACATGCTATGCAAGGAGCACTACTCTCAAATTCCTACATGAACTGGTCATAAATGACACCAGTTATACGGCTCTAATAACTTCGAAATTTTGAAGTAGTTTTCCAATTTTATGAGGTCAAGTCTATATGATCACGCGTATTTTTGACACTAACTCGTAGATTATGCGCATGACAAAGCTAATAACCATCAATCTGATGCAAGGCTCAAGTGAAATTGACAAGTTAAAGTGCAATATCATCAGGGAAATCTACCGTTCCGACTCAACCTATATGCAAAATGAAACGTGAAATTTTTGGATTTTTTAAAATTTTCTATTATTATTATTTTTTAAATAAAAATACGATGCAAGCAAGAAAATGAAATGTGAATGCAAGACAAATGCAAATGCAGACTCAAAGGATGCAATACCCTCCCCAAACCAAAACGGACAACGCCCTCGTTAGCCTCCGGCATACACCAGCAGGATATATAGGGAACGAGATAAAACAGCCAATAAATGAATGAAACAATAAATAAATAAAGGAAATGAAAACAAAAAGAAAGAGCAGAAATACATACAAAATTACGAACTTCCCCAACCAGCCAGAAAACTGGGGAAGTGAGTAGACCAGCGGCTACTCGTCAACAGCCTCATCCTCCTCTACCACCACGTAGTCAGGATCCCTCTCCTACTCCCGTCTCCTACCCTCCTCAGCTCGGGCTCACTCCTTCTGCTCTACTGTGTCCGCCTCGCTCTCTGGCTGTGGGTACCCCTCTACCGGGTACCGGTAGAAAGAAGGGTGTGGCCAGCCGTCTGGAACGAGACGTCCTCTCCTCATGTGATACTCGTATAGAGGGAACAAGGCAAGTGCCTAGTCGCGCTCCATACGAGCTACCCTGGTACACATCTCAAGCAACAAACCGTCACGACGCCCTTGGTCCATGACCTCAGGCGCCTAAAGGGAGTAGGAGGAACAAAATTAGCCGGAAAGACCGGCTGTGTAACAAAAGGTGTAGGGATTGGGGTCGGTGTAGGCGTGGGCATGGAACTCTGCCCTACCACAGTCGGTATGGACCCCTCACCAGTCTCAGGTCTCTTCCGCTTCTTAGGAGCGGAAGTAGTGGGAGCAAAAAGTGGAAGGTGGTAAGAAGGTATAGGTGGAGGCAACCTACCCGTCACAGTGGTCAAAGGTAGAAGACGGGGTAGGTTGGGAAAAGGAAGGGTCACGGACCTGGAACTACAAATATTCCAGGTCCGCTGGTCTGAAGCTAACCAAAACATCACCAACATGGCGTTAATATCTAAGTCCACTTCCCTATCTATATGTCTCAAGCCTCTGGGGAAGTCAGTGAAAAGGGAACGGGCGAGAAAAGAGGCTATACCTCCACAGCAGATCATGCCAGACACCTTCTGCCCAACAGCATTAAAATGCTGAGTTGTCAAGTAAGCAATGTTAAAAACAAAGGGGCCGGCGCTATCAATATTTAAATATCCCCCTAAAATTGACAACTCAACATTGTTAATGTTGTTAGGCTCTTTACGGCCAAAATTGTCCCGCCAATGAGACGCAAAAAGTAACGGGGCGGGGGAAGGTGAATGTGAGCCAGTCGGCGCTGGCTAAAAAGGGAGTTTGTGCCAAAGTGGGCCAAAGTAAAGCCAGGACCTTCCAAGGAGGGTCCTGATAGCTGTGAGAAGACAGATCTAACCGCCTCCCAAATGCAGCTAAGGTCCAGGTAGTGGTCTGGTTGAACAGTGGAAAGGAGACACAAGGGCTCTCCGGGTCAATGTCGTAAGCAACAGCTGAAAAGGTAAACGAGCTGAAAAACTCAAGTGTGAGCTACTCGTAGGTCAGTGCATGCATGTTGGTCACCCCGGTCATCCCCGTCCTGTATAACAACTCAACAACAGGCTCGTAAATCCCCAGTTTCTCAAGTGAAGTCCAACACAAGAATTTAGTAGAAGTAATGTCACAGCGCATCAAATTTTTAAAGCGTTTACGATGAATATAATTCACGAAACGTACCTCAGGATAATCAGCCAGCGGGTCTAAATAGTCATCGGCACGGAACGTGGTAGCAGCACGTCCAGCAGCGGGAGGACCTCGTCCTCGACCCCGCCCTCGGCTAGCAGCAGTAGAAACACGGCTTGTAACTGACCGACTGGGAACAAGTGCAAAAGAGGTAGCAGCAGTGACAGATGGTGACGACACAACAGGGGTCGTCACCAGGGAAGGGACAGTGGCTGCGGTGGTTGCAGCAGAAAAAGTAGCAGAAACAGCAACATCAGGGCTAGTGAAGGTGGCAGCAGCAGGGGCCACCGTTTTAGAACGGGATGGGGTAACAGTAGAACTAGTAGAGGGCATGGTGTTACTATCCATCCTAATCAATCAAGTAAGTACCATAATCAGACAATTAAACGATTAAAACAAGATTTCCCCAAATTTCGAAAATTTTCGAAATCCTAGCTCTTAAATTAAGGTCAAAAACATTAATTAAACAACAAGAAAGAGGGGAAGAAGACTTACTTGATTGAAAACTCACAAGAAGATGCAAATTAATCGGAAAAAAACGCACAAAAACAGTCGGGTTTCGACCCAACTCAAACAAACCCTAGTTCCCAAATTAAACTGCAACAAACACGATTTTGATGGGGAAAAGATGGGGCTTTTGTCGAAAATAACACAATAAGCACAATGTGGGAGTTGATTTTGGTAATAGGGAAGAAAAAATGGAGGATATAGGGATTTTTCGAAGGGTTATCGCATAAAAATGGAGTTTAGACAATTAGAATGAAAAATAGAAGGGAGAAAGGAAGACTTCATGCGTGATATAAGCCTTAATCACTTGATCGAGTGATTTGAAACCACTCGATTGAGCCCTTCTACCTGCATTCCTCTCGATCGAGTAAACCGACGTTCGATCGAGAACTCTCCTTTTTGGTCAATTCGATCGAGGGCTTTAATCTGCTCGATCGAACAATTTACCTGGGTATTCCTCTCGATCGAGTACAAAAAGTACTCGATCGAGTTGTTTTCTTTTGGCACACATCCCAATGCAGCATATCTTCCCCAAACCTGTATGAAAACACGTAGCAATGCTTCCCACGCATACCAAATTCATAAAATACGCAATCTATATTCGGTCTTAGGCTAAAACTAACTACGCTATTGTCTAACAGTCTAAAATGCAATTAAAATGTCTAACAGAAATTCAAATTACAAAGTTTTACAACGGGGCATTCCCCGCTCATCTTCCAAAACACTGTAGTAGCCCAAAAGAGGGCTTCTGACTAGAGGAGGTCCCTTAAGCATCGCGGACCGTCCTCTTGGATCGACATGAGCTTGAACTTGAACTGATAGAAGGAGAATAGTTTGCATCCACGTACGCCTTCACTTTCTTCTTTCCTTTAACACTCTTGTTGGCATCATCACTTGCAGCATTCCCATCACTTAACTTGACTTTCACTACACCATGACAGACAGCATAGGGTCCTACGAGCTTTGGACTGATAAAAAGTCAGCTCCTCATCTCCTACTTGGAATGTAAGGGTCTTCCCCCCCCCCCCCCTCCCTCCCCCACATCAATTAACACGCGAGCAGTAAATAAGAATGGTCGCCCTAAAATAATAGGGGTATAAGAGTCTTCGGGTGTGTCTAAGACCACAAAATCAACGGGAATAAAGAATCTCCCGATTTTCACAGGTATGTCCTCTAAGACACCGAGTGGCCGTGATATACTACGGTCGGCCATCTGAACAGTCATATTGGTGCAACTAAATTTGGTCAAACCCAGTTTCTTAGCGAGAGACAAAGGTAAGACACTCACGCTAGCTCCAAAGTCACATAGCGCGTTATCAATTAAGTGGGTTCCTATATGACTTGGAATCGAAAAGCTACCCGGGTCTGATTGTTTGGGTGGTGTTTTATTCTGAACTAAGGCGAACCCTATTTCAGTCAAAGCTGCCATTTCATGGTCACTTATATGCCTCTTACGCGTTAATATTTCTTTCATAAATTTCATGTAAGAGGGTACCTGGGTAAGCAGTTCGGCGAATGGAACATTGAAATAAAGGCTCTTTAAAATATCAAAGAATTTTCCGAACTGTTGTTCGGCCTTCATGTTTTTCAATCGTCTTGGAAAAGGATCCGTGATAAGAATTTCTAAACCTTTGTTTCTTTCTGCCAACGTCTCAACACGAACTTCGTTATTTCTACTCGATCGATTCCTTTTTCCTTTCGATCGAGGTCGTTCAGCTGCAATATTATTCGATCGATCATAATCAACAACTCAATCGAAGTCCTCTTTATCATCATCACTCGATCGAGATATGATTCACTCGATCGAACAGTTTTCTCAGCAATTTCATTCGATCAAGGACTATCCTCTACTCGATCGAATTATTCATAATCAGCCTTACTCGATCGACCAACATCTTCACTCGATCGAGTAATATTCCCAGCATTTCTACTTGACCGACCTCTAGAAATGAGTCGATCGAGTATTTTCCTTAGATTCAGCATTGATTCATTATTTGACGACTGTTCACTCTTAGCAACAACAGGTCTCGGGACTGATATGTCCTCATCAGTCGACATTTTGGGTCCTTCATAGGAAAGACCGCTTCGCAATTTTATCAGATTAATCATCTAATGTTGGGTCTTATCAGGTTGAAATGGTAAATGACCCTGCTTCCTTGAAGATTATTTAGCGGCGAGTTGAGCTATCTGGGACTCGAGTGATTTGATCGACGCATCTTTTTGTTGGTCACTCTTCTGCAACTGAACAGTCAATGCTTGTATCATTGACTTCAACTCGGTCATCTCGCTAACACCACTTGAGGAAGCACTTTGTTGCGGCGGTGGAAAGGATGGAGGCTTTTGAAAGCCTTGTTGGGCTTTGTGAGGAGGTATATAAGGTTGTTGCTTTTCCGGTGGAGGTGAAGGGTTTAGCACATTTTGACTATACCATCTCAAATTGGGATGGACTCCACTCTGACTGTTATAATAAGAGCCACCTTACCTTTATTGCTGAAAGGCAAGAACCTGCTCCTTTTCAGTTAGACAGTCAACAACAGTGTGACCGTCATTACTACCGCACCTCTCACATGAACTGGTTTCTTGTCTAGCCAACAAGTGAACCGTCTGTTGATCACCAGTATGCTGCAACTCTAATTTGTCAAAACGGGCATTCATGGCTTCTAGCTGAGCCACAACTGCACTATCAACAGAATTAACTCTTCGAATACCTTCTCTCGGGTACCCATACTCAGCACATTGGGTGGCCATTTCCTCTATAATGCCCCATCCCTTGTCATCATCATTATTCTTCTGAAATCGCCCGTTAGATGAGGCATCCAAGATAGCACAGTGGTCATCATACAACCCATTATAGTTCTGGTTGCATAAGAACCACTGATCAAAGCCATGATGAGGAAGAGACCTCACTAACTTCTTAAACCGGCACCATGCCTCATACAAGTTTTCATCTGGTGTCTGCTCGAAACTTGTAATTTTTCTTCTCAGCTGATTAGTTCGTTGTGGAGTAAAATACCTTATATAAAAAGCAAGGCCAAACTCTCCCAGCCAGGAATACCGGCTGCAATTCTGTTAAGATCTGTAAGCCATTCACGGGCTTCATCGGTTAAAGAGAAAGGAAATAGGACCTCCTTAATCTTGCCCTGGATCACTCCCTTAGTAGCGGAAATGGTAGAGCAATAGTCAAAGAAACTTCCATGTGCTTCTGCGGATCTTCACCCGCCACACCTCGGAACAGGTACCGTTCGACCAGATTGATGTAGGACGACCGAATGTTATTCCCATCTTTGGTCGCAAGTTTAAAACCTTTAAGAAGTGAGGCAGCTGTGGGCTCTGAGTGACTCGCGATATTAGGCATTTTCACTGGACTTATAGCAGAAATAGATTTATCTTCTTCACAAGACGGGTCTTCTGCAAACAGAAAGTGTTTTAGCTCAGGTTCAAAAGTACTCAAGGCTTCCTTTTGAATCTTTCTCTGCAGTCTCTGTCTATAACGAAAGGTCCTCTCTAGTTCAGGATAAGCTAGAACTAACTCTAACCTGTTAGACATGGGCATAAACAGCACTGGAGAAAATAAATAAGAACTGTCTCAAGGAATTAAAAATTACCTGAGACTGAGAGACAAACGAAACAAAAACAGACAATAGGCTATTGCCTCCCCGACGACGGCGCCAAAAATTGATACCGTCGTTAGGTACCAAAAATAAATACCTAAGTACAACTAACCGAAGCTAGCGGTAAGTAGGGTCAATCTCCACAGAGAGGCTAAGTATCTATCTGTTATGTACGTCTGTCGGGTCACAATTAGGGGGTTTTGAATTTTTTTTCTAAACTATTGAAGATGTAAAGCAAGAGAAATAAAGGCAAGAGCAATAAAAACAAGAAAAAGGTAAGATTGATCAGATAAGGAGAGATATGTCAGGATTTCGGTTCACCATGGCAGTTCACAAACTCAATTATAAATAGTTTAGACAATTTACTGTGAGAAGGGCAAGGGAAAGGTCCTTCCGGTCCGCTATCCACCGTAGATTACAACTAACTTAACTTCCGTCCTCATTAGGGTAGTCTACTGTTTATAGCAGGTCTGTTCATTCCAATCTTCCAATCTAGGAGCGAATTCAACCAAATTAAAGTTATTTAGAAGCGTGTCCTCAACTAAACATATTACAGTTATATTGCTATGGTCAAAGATTCTCACAATCAATCATCTAGCCTATTCACAACATCATCACATTACTACCATGGCTCCCCTAATCCTAACATAGAGGGGATTAGCTACTCATGCTATAAGATTTAACAACAACAACGATGAATATACTAATAGGAGACATGTTAAAGAAATTAAGAAGTTGAAGCATACACTAACAATGATAACAATAAGAATCAAAGAACAAAAGACAAAGTCGAACAATAATTAAGGGCAATAAATAACAGAACAATGATTAAGAATAACAAAAGATTAAGATTAAACGAAGAGAAAGGTTAAAAGATTGAATCCGGAGTAAAGAGAAGTAACAGCAGTAATTCGAAGAGAAACAGAGATTCGGAGTAAATTATAAGTAGCAAAAACGTCATTATGACCTAATCTCGGCTTCCTTTATATAGGGAAGTAATTATTAACATAAGTAAAGCTATACACAGATTAAGAAGCCCGTGTAATATATCTAGTCACTCGATCGAGCCTTTTTAAACTACTCGATCGAGTGAATCTTCAGCAAAACTGTTCGATTGAGCAAAAGCATCTCTCGATCGAACACTTCCAAATTAGCCCCCTTCGATCGAGTTCAAAAACTACTTGATCGAACACCTGCATCTGCCAAACCACTCGATCGACCTCTAAAAGCTCTCGATCGAGTAGATATCCACTAAAAACAGCCTTTACACTCGTTGGTTAGCTTCCTAGGACCCTCATTCACGCTTCCCGAAGTACAACTTCTTCTCTAAATCTCCGTCTCCTTAAAATGCATGCTAAGTGGGACGAATAAGGTACGATTCCATTACTTTTAGGTCCATTTCTGCAATGAAGACAAAACAAACCAAAGTAGCCAATTCGGGGCATTTTGCAATACAAAGCAATGAAAATGACATGAAAATGCGTGCAATAAGAGGCTAAAAAGTCTATATAAATTCCACCTATCAGGAATACCAATGGGAAAGGAAGTTGATGGGTTAGTTTAAGATCTACCTTATGAGGAAGAAGGGTGTGAAGAGGCTACCGAAGAAGTGCTCTTGCAACCCGCCACAAAGTTAACAATGAAATATAACCCTCCAAAGGTACTCTCTGATTCTCAACTTGTTACTCATATTCCTTACCCTCAAGAGCAATAAAGAGTTGGGAAAACTTCAAGTATGCCAAGTTTTGTGACATGCTAGAGAAACTTGAAGTAACCCTACCCTTTACAGAAGTGATTTTGAACATGCCAACCTACACAAAATTTTTAAAGGCCATCTTGACTAAGAAAAGGGTCTTGGGTGACCAAGCAATAATGGCAATGGAAGAAGCATGTAGTGCTCATATCCTTAACAAAATGCCCACTAAACTTGGTGACCCGGGAAGCTTTTCAATTCCTTGCGTGGTTGGTGGTGTTCCGATTTCAAGAGCTCTTTGTGACTTGGGGGCAAGTGTGAGTGTCATACCTCTAAAGGTTGCAAGGAAAATATGCATTCATAGTCTTGCTCCTACTACCATGACCCTCCAATTGGCGGATAGGTTCGTCAAGCGCCCTTTGGGGGTGCTTGATGTGACTCATATTTGAGCATATTTAGACCCCGAATTAACCTCGTTCCTATGCTTTTTAACACATATTTGGGTCATTTATTGTCTTTAGTTTCCCATTTTGCATATTCTTTGAGGTTATGTATTCTTGGTAGGAAAGGATTGCTAACCTTGCATTTATGAGGCGAAATGGAGCTAAATTGACCACATCTAATCACCAAGAATCAAAGAGAAGACCAACACTAGAGGCCTAAGTAGATAATAAAGTGAAATGGGCAATGATGAAAGGATCCTTGCATCCCTGACTTGATCCTTGCGAATTGTTAAAAAGCAAAAGAAGAGAAGCTCTCTGCCCAGGAAACCGAGCGGATCGATCACGATCCGAGCGTCCCAGAACATCAGGATCCGGGCGTCTTGTTCCCAGGACGAGCGGATTGCAGTGCCAGAACCCGAGCGTCATACAGAGAATCCGAGCGGATCACAAGGCAGAACAGCCCGTGCCATACCCCAGGACGAGCGGATCGAGGCAGAACTAGCAAGAGGATCCACTCATTTCCCTCAGGAGTAGCATTTCCTCAACTTTTATTAGGGTCTTAATAGTCATTTAAGCCCTTAATAACCCTAATCCTTGTACCTAATCTTTAGTATAAATACCCCTTGTACTACCTATATTAGAATCATTCCTCAATCAAGTTGTAATCCTCTCTTAATCTCATCTTAAATACTCTCAAATTAGTCTTAATTTAGTTGTAATACATTTTTCAATATTAATCACATCTTAATCTTTCCTTTATTTCTCTATTGTTCTTCCTTTATTTTGGGTAATTAGAAGATTACTAGGGTTTATTTGGAGGATTGACAACCTTCCATCAATCATCAAGTACTTCTATTATTCTTGCTTTATTATTTCGAATCATCTTCATAGGTATAATTCTCTCTTAATCTTGTTTAAATATTGTTAATAACTTTCATTTATTCATCATGTTTTGCTTTGTTAGTATGATTGACAACCTTATCAGCATGCTAAACTTGATCATGAGTGAGTAATTTCGTTAGCTATGGCTAATGGGGAATTAAGGGAAACAAACATGGGGATTGATCTATGCTTAATCAAATATGTTTTCATAATTAAATTGCTTGCTTGTTGTGATTTCAAATTATGCACATGTTATGTTTGATGAAATGCGAGCCTATGAATCCTTGCATTTTTTACCCATCACCTATCTTTTCAATGAGGCTTGTAAGCTTATAAACCAACTTGAGCCTCATTAGACCATGCATATAGTTGGATAGGAAGGATTAAGTCGACTTGTAGGTGTTATACAATCTAATCGATTCTGCTCCGGGACCCAAACTTTCTTAAGGATTGTAAGATATACACTAACTCGATCCCATCACAACAATAAGTGCTTGCTGTATAATTGAGAACATGTTTGTATGATCAACTCCCATGAATCCCCTATGAACCCATGACACCCTAGTGCCTTTAATCAATTGTTTACAACCCCTCTATTTCCTTTACTCTGTTCATCTTGTTGATTAATTTAGTTTATGTCCTACCTCAACCCAAATTGTGAAACCCTTAGACATAGCCACTTGCAATTGAGAATCCTACATCAATACCCATCTCTTGGGATCCGACCCTTACTTACCTCTTTACTAAGAGTAGTTTGTGAAGTTACAAATATTGTTTTGGTTGGTAGCTTTTGACGACGAGTTTTAAACCGGTACCAAAAATGGCACCGTTGTCGGGGACGGTGTTCAATTGATTTGATTTTAATTAATTATTTTTTGTTATGTCTTTCTTTACCTTGGGGAAGTCAATCTCCTCAAGGTTGTTCTAATTGTTTTCTAGTTGTTTGATATTTTGCATGACTAGGAGATCACAAGGTAATTTATTACCTATTGATTTCGAGATTGAAAGAACCTTAACCAACAATAGAAGAGTTTCTAGAGGAGTTGTAGGTATTAGTGAGGTTGTGGACATTCAACCAAATATCATTGAGTTGATTAACACTTTTGCAAGAGAAGGAAAGGATAACCCAATAAAGAACCAGCCACAAAATCAACCCACAATGCCTAAATTTTCATCACATTCCGTACCAACCAAGGAGAACCTACCAAATGGTACTCCTACACCACCACATTTAACCGGTAATTTCATTGCCAAATCCGCATTCATACAACTAGTTGAGAGAAGTCAATTTTGAGGGATGCCTAGTGAAGATCCTCAGTCACATATGGAGACTTTTTGTGAGTATTGTGATGCGATTTCTTAAATCGTAGTTACTCAAGACCAAATCCGATGGGTATTATTTCCTTTTTCTTTGATTGGTACCACAAAGCAATGGTTGAAGAGCCTAGACAAGGCTACCCTTGGTATTGATTCATGGAAGAAGTTAGCACTTGCTTTCTACAAGAAATTCTATCCTCCGGAGAAGACCAATATGTTGAGAGCCCAAATCACCGGGTTCAAGAAAAGGGATGAGGAATCATTGTATGAAGAATGGGATTGATTTAAGGACACTTGTCGTTCTTGTCCACACCATGGACTTAGCAAGTGGTTCCTTGTGCAACAATTTTGGAACGGTCTATTTGAAGATTCCCGCAATATTCTCAATATGGGATCCAATGGGATCTTTACCGAAGTTGATGACAATCAAACATGGGCCAAAATCGAAGAGATGGTGGTTCATAATTCACAATATAGTACGCCTCGAAAGGCTACTAGAGGAGGAAAGCATGAGGTAGATTACATTACTCAATTGGGTGCTCAACTAAGTGCTCATATTGACACCATCAATTTGAAGTTTGAGAAGGCCATGGCTAAGCTTGATGAAGCTTCCAAATCACCCAAACAACATGTTAATGCTATGGTGGCATCATCCTCAATTCCAAGTGTAGTATGTGAGAGTTGTGGAACTTTGGGACATGAGCAAAGTGAATGTAGGGGAACAAATGAACAAGTGAATGCTTTCCAAGCATAGAAAAGTGGCATCCCTTATTCCAACTATTACAATGAAAATACCAAATTTCATCCAAATCTTTCATACAAAAGGCAAAATGTTCTCAACCAACATAGACCCCACCTCCAATGAGAAATCAAGCTCAAAAACCCTTTTACAACCAAAGCCAAGATTATCAAAATCAACCTTCTTACAATCAATCCAATGACCAAAGCTTTGATGTTCAAAAAGCGGTCCTCCAAATGCAAAAGAATCAACAAGAATTTTTCACCCAAATGCAAAAAGATAGCCAACCCAAAGACATCACCATCAACAACATACTAGCCCACACCAAGATTTTAGAAACTCAAATGATTTAATTAGCATCTTCTAACTCACAAAGACAAAAGGGGCAATTACCACCTCAAGGTAATTCCCCTAGACATAAGATGGTGAGTGCCATCCATTTGAGGAGTGGTACAAGATATGAAGGGCCGAAGAGACCAATTGATGATGATGTTGAGAATGCTAGTGACAAGCAAAGAGTTGTGGAGAACTCTAAGGAAGAATAACCCGCCACCAAAGAAGTTTCAAAGAATAAGAGTGAAGAGAAGGTTAAGGAAAAAGAGCCTATTGTGATTAGACTTCCATTCCCAAGTCGTCAAGCTAAGCCTAAGTTTGATGAACAACTTGGAAAGTTCATGGAGATTGTGAAGAACTTAGAAGTCACAATCTCGTTCACGGAATTGATCAATCATGTTACGGCCTATGCAAAATACTTGAAAGACATTCTTACCAATACGAAATCCATCCGAAAGCTAGAGACTATTGCCTTTACCAAAGTGAGTAGTGCTATTCTACAAGGGAGTTCCTCTCCAAAACTCAAAGATCCGAGAAGTTTCTCTATTCCATGCACCATTGGCGACACTACAATCAACAAAGCATTATGTGACCTTGGAGCAAGTGTAAGTGTCATGCCATACTCGGTGTGCAAGAGACTAGGAATGGGAGAACTCAAGTGCACCAACGTTATGCTTCAAATGGCGGATCGATCAACAAAGATACCTTCAGGGGTATGGGAGGATGTGCCTGTAAGAATTGGCAAGTTCTTCATCCCGGTAGACTTTGTTATTGTAGACGTGGAAGAGGATTCCAACATTCCTATCATTTTAGGAAGACCTTTCTTGCATACCGCGGGAGCGGTGATTGATGTGAAATATGGAGAGCTCACGCTTGAAGTGGGGGATGAGACAATCACTTTTACTCTTGACAAAACAATAAGAGCTCCCCAACTACATGAGCCATGTTTTAAGATCGACCATTATAGCCAAGAAAGTGATAGGAAGAAGTTGGCATCTCAATGCAAAGATCAAGCTATGGGTAAAGAATCACCACCCATATGGAAGAAAAAAGTGGATAATCTTCAAGATGCTCTATCCGGAGAGCAAGGAAATTTCAACAACAATGAGAGCTTGAATAGCTTACCACCAATCATGACAAGAAAGGAAGAAGGCCTCATTGGCCATGACAACAAGGAAGAAAAGTTGCTCTTGTCAACTCATGATACCATTAGGAAGCAAGTTGATGAAGTTTGTGGTCTATGGGATGACGAATTTGATGGATTAGTCAATCCCTACATTGGAAATGCTATAAGCTTAGACCAAGGCTTTGGTGACCATCTCGACGCGAGTCACCATCACGAAGAACACAATGTGGAAAGATCTATGCAAGATCTTTATAACGAAAATGAACAACCCTTCGATTACTTCTAAAAGGTGTAGAGCAACATCAACAACACCTTAGCTATGCCCCCTTGACATCTCATTCAAGAGTGAGAGTTTGGTGGAGTCCTCCCTAAACCACCATTTGTAAATATTCTAATAATCTAACCCTTTAACTAGCATTTTATTTCATTTATTGCATTTTTGTCACTTTTGGATTTGCAATTTCATACTTTGATCGAGATTTTCATTACGAGAGAAAGTGAGGGAGTTATTTTAATGTGTTTTGATGTGTAGTGTTTGATCTAGTGTGGGCATAGCAAATGCCTAGGCAAACCGAGCCTTCATAGTGCACCCACAATGTTGAACAAAGGAATGAAGTAAGAATGATACGGGAAATGAAGATCCCCACGGGTGGAACTGAACCCGTGGGTACAGAGGCGAACCCGAGAGTCCCAGAGGGAATCCGCTCGAGCTGGCTTTGATCCGAGCATCCTGGCTATAGGACGTGGGTCTTGGGAGTGCTAAAATTGAAGAATTGGGTCTGTTGCAAAATTTGAGCATATTTTATTGAAGACGCCCGTCCCATGCCATAATCTGCTCGTCTCAAACGAAATTTGCGCGTCCTGGCATGCTCCAAAACTTAAAGTTCACACTGTCTATGAATCCGAGTGTCCTCTGAAAAATTCAAGCGTCCCCAGAGAAAAGATCCGCTCGTCTCTAGCAGAATCCGCGCGTCCCAGCACGGGTTAGAAAAATAGACTGCACTGACTGAGGATCCGAGCGTCCCCAGTCCAAGACGCTCGTCCCCTGCTGCTACTTAGCCAAAACACGGGATTCACCCTCATTCCCCAATTCATTTTTATCTTATATAAACACAAACACACACCCTTTATCCCTCAAAACCCTCAATCCCCTCATCAACAAAACACAAATTACTCAACCAAATTCACCCAAATCAAAACAAAACTTCCTCAAATCAAGATTAAACTACTCCTTTATCAACAAAAGGCCATCCAAACATCAAAATCCTCACAAATTGAATCGATTTTCTAGGGTTTGAGCACAATTTCAAAAATCCTAAATCGATTGGGAATTGATTGAAGCTTGAGGAAACAAGGAGCATTCAAGCACAATATTAGTTTATTGATACAATTTTGACAAGGAGAAAAACATGGCAAGAACAAAAGGTGGAATCAAGGCATCCACAACCTCTATTCTATTCAAAAGGCAACAAGCTCTTCTTGCCTAAAAGGCTATGGTAGTGCATCAACCAAGGGTGGAGATTCAAGAGATTGCTACTTCTATGGTGGAAGCTACACCCACTCCGGTCATAGAACAATTACAAGATTATCCGGAGGTAAATTTCATAAATGATTCTCATAGGAAAGCATTTGTATCCCTTACTAAGAAGACAATTATTGCTACCAAGTTTGTATGTCAAGATGCCTTAGACAAATTCGGTGTGCTTGGGAGAACTACGACATTTTTCGAGTCCATGAAATTGCTTACCCTCTTTGAAATGCAAGAATTGACTTACCCTTCCCTTACCATGGAGTTCATAAGCTCTTTGAAGGTGACTAACGTATATACTCGGAAAAATGTTGAATTCCGCCTTGAGAACAAGGATAGACGAATATCTATGAGTGAGTTCGGCAAAGTGTTTGGTCTTGAAGAACATGATCATTATGAGAAAAAGCCTTCACAATATGATGCCGCACCCCTTTGGAAAGCGATCACCGGGTGAAAATTTGAGTCTTTCCGGGAGTGCCATGTTCTATATATCCACCATCCGGGTATAAGGGTATGGCACACGTTTGTGGGCAACACTTTAATTGCAAGAAAAGGCACCAATCACATTACCGAGCTCGATTTTGTCTACCTTGAATCTACCATGAATATCAATAAAAAGTTCACAAAGGAATACAACATACTTCAACTCTTACTTGATCGATGGCTTGAAATTGATAATGGTAAAGAAGGAGCGGCTTTTATTGTCAACAGAGGCTTAGTAACATGGTTAGGCAAACAATTTAACCCGGATTTCAACAAAGACAAGACTTATAAACCGGTTAAAGGAGGCAACCTTCTTGATTTGGCCACCATGATTAACAAGTTCCAATGGATCAAGAATGATAATCTTGACAACAAGTATGAGTGGCTCACTAAAGAATCTAAATCGTTCATCTTGCCTAGAAAGATATGCCGCATCAATGTCCGAAGTCCAAGCTACCTACTACCTGTCTCCGATGAAGCCGAGATGATTATGAAGAAACATAGGGAATAACATGCCAAGCCCTCCTCCTCCTCCATTGTGACTCAGCCATATCCATTTGCCTACAAAGAATTCACACCAATTGGCACTAATGTCGTGGTAGGCAACGACTACTTGACTCAACTATTGCAACATATGCATAAGGAAGCTCATGAGAATCGGGTCAATGCTTACAGAGCTCAATATCCGCCCCTCCTTCATTTAGCTAGGCAGGGACTACTTGATCCTACATGCCCTTTGCCTAGTTGGGCGGATAGAGAGGTATTCTTCCCAAATGCTTCTAGAGATGCCAACATGGATAGTGAAGTTGCTAAGGGGAAGGAGATTGTTGTTGATGACGGGGGAGGTGTTAGTTATTTAGACCATATTAATACTCATCTTATGATATTAAAATTACAAGTTAATTAAAAGTGGTCTAAATCTACATGCATGCAAAAGAATGTATAAAAGAGATGGTCTAAAACCATCTTAAGACAAAAATTCCTTACATTGATATAAGGCAAAATGGGCACAACTCAAGGACTCCTTCCTTGATGTTGTTCTTGTGCTAATGCAATAAGGATGATCCTCCAATAACACCAATTACCAATATAGGTAATCTCCTTTGGTGGCACCCAAGAATCAACCCAAAAACTACTAAAATTAAGAACTAGTTAATAATAGTAGTAACCTTGTAATTGTATATTTGATGTACTAATTAATATTATTACTTTGATAATATTATTAGTTAGTTTTTATATGTGTTTTAAGATGAAAAATGATGAAGAAAATAAGAAGAAAAATTGGTCTTTTGGTGATGATGAAAACCGGCCAAAGCACAAATAAAGGACCAAAATTTTCTTCAAATTTTTTTCAACTAGGAAAATGAGGTGAAGAGATGGGTATTTATAGCAAAATATGGGGAACAAAATGTAGTGGAATTTGCCACTTAATGGACACATGTAGTCCTCTAAAAAAACCGGAACAATTGGACCATATTTGGTCCATTTCGGTTTTCGACATTTGCCCCACAAATGCTTATAAGTCTTATATTTAATTATCTTACATAATTAAATATTAATTTAATTATTTAACACTTAAATAATACAAATTAACTACCAATAACTACTTAACCATTAAGTAATCATAAGACTATTTTATCAACATACAATGTGTCAATATTAACCCATTTAGCTAATTTTACAACCTCTTGTAAAATATAATAGCTAATTTATTCTTCCTCAAACCATATACACATATCGTATAAAATTAATTAATTAACAATTAATTAATAAATTCTAATCATTTATTATTTAAATATCTCATAATTAAATAATAAATCTCTTTGTCCCGAGTTCGTAACCCGTCATCAAATAATACATTTATGTGACTAACTAAGAGTCAAATAATACAAGGAATTGATTATCTTGTATCTCATACAAACAATTAATTTATTCTATTTGGGCGTCATCCTATAGGTGTGACCTAAAGGGATCAGCTGATCACCGCCGTCACACGACGGTAATGTCAAACTCTAGTCAGCCAATCATTACCGATTAACGATGACCAGTTGACAAATAAATAAATAAATCCCTGACATTCCTTTTACGATATTTAATATGTAAACGCACTCATTGTGGAGGACACTACTCCAACAATCTCCCACTTGTCTGACACAAGTGTGCGTTACCAATTCTCTTGTCCAATAATATCTCCCACTCACTGCAAGATGTCTTTGAGGTCGTTCTTGCACGTGATCATATCATAAAGTGGTTTCCTCGATCAGGAGAATGACTGTCTGACCGGATAATCTACTATAGATCTCATCCGAGCGTGGCCACGCATTCACAGTCATCTCTCCTCGAGTGGCCTTGAGATAAAATATGACTTAAAAGGACAATCCTGTTGACCTATTTTCTTCATTCGATACAGATCACAATGACCCCGTAAATGCTCATCGGCCTCCTTTTACGGTGCGACCTAGAACAAAAACCAAAGACACGGGAAAACCGTACCAACTCAGACAAATAGTCACCAGTCTAAAGAATTGACTCGAAGGAATAAATAGAAATCCTCGCCACGACCTAGCAACAAAAGGACTCTATAAACTGTCACTGTCCGACAAATTGTCTCACAATATGCCTATGTAATCGACCAGTCATCACTATGACCATATGACACTCGAATCTGTCATCTATCGCCTTACAATCTAGTCACTCCGAGACGTCCCCTCATTAAGTAACTAGGGACAAAATACAATGTTAATCCAGTTCACTTTATAGGGTTCGACATTGTCTTTACAACCTATTTGGAGAAAAACAAAGTATATAAATTCAGACATAAAACTGAATATAACGATAAATGCAACTTATCACATATGAAATAATAAATACAATATTTGATTATTACATATCAAATAATTTACAACAGTTCTGGCACTCGTCTCAACCCCATCGAAACTACATGACTATCATGTTTAGCTTGAGACAATGTCTTAGTTAAAGGATCAGCGATGTTGTCAGCTGTCCCAACCTTACAAACTGTAATTTCTTTCCTGTCGATTAAATCTCTAATTACATGAAATTTCCTAAGTACATGTCTAGACTTGTTACTAGACTTTGGCTCTTTTGCTTGAAAAATAGCCCCACTGTTATCACAATACAAAGTGATAGGATCCTCGGCGGTTGGAACTACTTTCAGTCCCTCTAAAAATTGCCTAATCCAAACAGCTTCTTTTGCGGCTTCGAAGGCTGCAATGTACTCACTTCCGTTGTAGAATCGCATCACGGACTCTTTGAAACTTCTCCAGCAAACCGCCCCTCCGTTCAACAAAAAGACAAAACCAGCCTGGGATTTCAAATCATCCCTATCGGTTTGGAAACTGGCATCCGTATAACCTCTTATACGTAATTCCGAATCTCCTCCAAACACTAAGAATGAATCTTTAGTCCTTCTCAAGTACTTCAGAATATTCTTGACGGCTATCCAGTGACTCTCACCTGGAGTTTTCTGAAAACGACTCGTCATACTCAAAGCATATGAGACGTCAGGACGAGAACACATCATAGCATACATGATCGATCCAACAAATGCGGAAGCATGGGAATCGATTTCATGCGTTCAATATCCTTAGGCTCGAGGACACACCGTGACTTACTCAAAGTGATCCCACTACCCATAGGTAGAAAACCTCTCTTGGAGTTTTTCATATTGAATCGGTCAAGAATCTTATCGATATAGGCTTCTTGACTCAATGCTAATATCCTTTTGGATCTATCTCTATAGATCCGGATACCCAAGATGCGCTGAGCTTCTCTCAAATCTTTCATTTGGAAGTGATTTCCCAACAACTTCTTAACAAAAGCAAGCATATCAACATCATTCCCAATGAGTAATATGTCGTCCACATAAAGAAGTAAGAAAACAACTTTACTCTCACTAAACTTCATGTATAAACATGGTTCCTCAACACTTCGAGAAAAACCATTCTGTTTAATAACATTATCAAAATGATGATTCCAACTCCTTGACGCTTGCTTAAGACCATAAATGGATCTCTTAAGTTTGCATACTTTGTTAGGATTCTTAGGATCCACAAAACCCTCAGGTTGTGTCATGAACACTTCCTCTTCCAGAAACCCGTTCAGGAAAGCGGTTTTGACATCCATTTGCCATATCTCATAATCATGAAATGCAGCAATCGCTAACATTATCCGAACAGATCTAAGCATAGCAACAGGTGCAAAAGTTTCATCATAGTGTAAACCATGAACCTGAGTGAAACCTTTTGCAACCAATCTAGCTTTGTAGACATCTTTATGTCCATCCATGCCTATTTTAATCTTGAATATCCACTTACACTGAAGAGGTCGAACATCTTTAGGTAAGTCAACCAGGTCCCATACCTGATTATCGTACATGGAATCCATTTCGGATTGCATGGCCTCGAGCCATAGCTTAGAGTCAGAACTCATAATAGCTGCTTTATAGGTCTTAGGTTCATCACTTTCTAAAAGTAAAACCTCATAGTCACCATCTTCCTCGATAATATCAAGGTATCTATCAGTCAAGGCGACTAACCCTTTCGACCTCCTAGGTTCGAAGGAACAATAACCGATTCGACGTAAAGGAACATCTTCCTGCAGTGTCAAATCAGTTTGTGGCTCTTGAACTTCATCAAGTTCAAATTTTCTGCCACTCTGTCTTCTAGAAATAAACTCTTTTTCTAGAAAGACAGCTTCACGAGCCACAAACACTTTGTTCTCGTTACTATTGTAGAAGTAATATCCACAAGTTTCCTTAGGGTAGCCTATAAAAATACACTTTTCAGAACGAGGTGCAAGCTTATCGTCAGACTTGCTCTTGACATAAGCATCACAACCCCACACTTTCATGTATCGCAGATTCGGGACTTTCCCTTTCCATATCTTATATGGAGTTTTGTCAGTTGCTTTAGTGGGACTTTTATTAAGCGATTGTACAGCAGATAAAATGGCAAAACCCCAGAATGACTTAGGTAATTCTGTTTGACTCATCATCGATCGAACCATATCTAATAAAGTTCGATTCCTCCTTTCAGCCACACCATTTAATTGTGGTGTGCCAGAAGGAGTTAACTGAGATACAATACCGCAGTTTATAAGGTGGTCTTTAAATTCATTGCTTAAATATTCCCCACCACGATCTGATCGTAATGCTTTAATCTTCTTATTTAATTGGTTTTCTACTTCATTCTGAAACTCTTTGAACTTATCAAAAGCTTCCCTTTTATACCTCATTAAGTAGATATACCCATATATACTCATGTCATCGGTAAAAATAATGAAATAGTCATAATTACCTCTTGCAGTGACTATCATTGGGCCATAAACATCGGTGTGTATTAAACCCAATAACTCACTAGCTCGAGATCCTTTTCCTAGAAAAGGTGAACGAGTCATCTTACCAAGAAGACAAGATTCGCATGTACCAAATGATTCGAAATCAAAAGGTTTAATTACACCAGTAGACACTAGTCTTTCAATGCGCTTCTCGTTGATGTGTCTTAATCGACAATGCCATAAATAAGATAGATCAGGATCACCTGTTTTGAGTCTTTTATTATCTAAATGATAAACATCATTTCAAGTATCTAGAATATAAATACCATTGATTGAAATAGCTTGACTATATACAATCCCATTAAGGGAAAAAGTACAACACTTGTCTTTAATTACAAAAGAAAACCCTTCTGTGTCTAACACAGATACGGATATTATATTCCTAGATAGCGTTGGTACAAAATAACAATTATTAAGATGCAACTTCAAACCCGAAGCTAAACTAAGTACATAAGTTCCTACTGAGACGACAGCTACTTTAGACCCGTTTCCCATTCGGAGATCGACATCACCCTTGTTTAGCTTTCTTATGCTTTTTAGGCCCTGCAAATGATTGCACAAGTGAGAACCACAACTAGTATCTAATACCCAAGTTGTATTTGAAGCATAATTTATGTCTATCATAAAAGATTCAGTTGAGAAATTACATGTCGGCTTCACAATGCCAGCTTTTATGTCATCCAGGTACTTTGTACAATTACGTCTCCAATGTCCCTTGTTATTACAATAATTACAAGTATCTTTAAGAGGATTACCCTTTATAGATTTTGGCTTGGTAGAGCAATTCGCAATTGCTTTACCTTTGCCCTCCACCTGAACGGGCTTCTTACCTGCGTTCCTCTTAAACTGCTTCTTCCCCTTCACGTTAATCGCAAGCACATCTTTCCTCGTACTCCCGCTCAATCCCATGTCCTTCTCTGCTTACACAAGCAGAGAATGGATCTCATGTAAACTCTTTCTCATGTTCGTCATATTGTAATTTACGCTAAATTGGGTAAATCCCTTGACGTGCGAGAGAGAGTGGAGCACTCAGTCCACCACAAGTTCGTCGGGGATCTTGCATCCCAACCCCTCTAAAGTTTCCACGTACTCAATCATTTTAAGTACGTGTGAACTTACAGGTTGACCATCTTCGAGGTTAGCCTCAAAGAAACGAACAGCGGTGTCATACTGAATTATTCTCGGGGCTTGAGAAAACATAGTTGAAAGCCTCGAAAATACTTCATGTGCATCGCGAAACTTGACACATTGCCTTTGTAAAGCATGATCCATTGAAAAAATCAAAACATTTTTTATTGCAGCGGAATCCTTTTGATAATTTGAAAAAGCCTCCCTTACATTGGCAGTGACCCTAGTACTAGGCGAAGGGGGAGAGGGATCGACAAGGTAGCGTAATTTGCCATCACCTGCGGCAGCTAATCGAAGTTGTTCCTCCCAATCTTTAAAATTACTACCGTCGGCTTTTAATACATATTTGTCCATAAAAGAACGTAGCCATGAATCTCTAGCTATGGTGGCGGTTTCACTAGTAGAAGCCATCGTGATTACTACAAAGGAAATAAAGGAAAGATTAACATTTATCGTCTAGAAATATTTAACTTGTGAAACTATTTAACAAGTTCCCATTTATATAATGATCTCCCACTGAATTATATAAATGATTCCAAGATCCAATTTTATATAAACACGGGCACGGTGGACCGATTCAACCCATATTTATATAAATTTGGTGAGTCAACAACTTTGACTGATTCTACTACTAGAACTCTTGGTTGACGGATTTTCTTAAAATCTATCTTTTAGCCCCAGAATAAATATGGGCACGGTGGACCGATTCAACCCATATTTATCCCGTTGAGTCCAACCAATTTTCACGCGTAATAACTTTTATTACCCTACTTACCCAACGTAAAAAGAGTGTACCTCGGTGATCCGAACCTACCTCTAATGAAGAAGGGATTCATAGGTGCTATTATTTGGTAAGGCTTAATCTCAATTTTAAACAAATGTGAGAGATCTTATCAAATTAATTGTCTATCACTTTTAAGTGAACTAAATTGGTGAATGCTAGACAATTAAATCGATAACAACAAAAATAAAACATGTAGTGACGATTTGGCATGAATGCATAGAAGAATTAAAACAAACAAGTCCTAATATGGCCACCTAGTTAATCTAATTAACTAAAATTATTACACTTCGGAAACCAACTCCTTGGTCCCTTGAGTCTTCATAAATAGGCCTCCTTCTTTAGGATTTCGGAACGCCTTTCCGAAAACACCGTCTTCATGAAAACTCCGTCTTTAGAAGCTTCATCTAATTACTAATAACTAAATTACATAAGAATACCCTATTATACAATCTGTAATAAAATTAAAATAAAACTATTAATTAATTACAAATTAGGCGATGCGAAATCGCAATTAATTACAAAACAAGTCGATATTCCCTTACATTTCGGGAAATACAAACTTCTACCTATGGCCATATTAGGAAAAATTACATAATTATAATTCTAAAAACCATTCATCTAAATGAATAATAAAATGCATTATGGAAAATGACATGCCAAATCGTCTAACTTACCAACAACGATCATTTGAGCTTGCCTTGACGGAATTTTTACCAATAAAAATTCATAATCAATTCTTAAAACAATTTTAAGACTTACACATCATACTAATCTGGTCTAATATCAAAATAATTATTCTCAACAATTATCTTGAATTTATATGGGAATTAAAACACAATTGTGACAAAAAAAGGTATAATAATTCACAATTATCATATAAAATTCCATTTAATTTAAAAAGTTATGGAAAAATAAATTTTAAAACCATGAACATTCTGGTCTTACACCAAAAATGCCATGCAAGTGAAAAATTTTATTTTTAAAATTTATTTAAAACGAATTCACAATTTAATCGGTAAAGCGACAATTTTTACGATTTAATTCTAAATCAAACCATAAAAATTTAAATGACTTAAAATAAAATTTTGTACATTTTGGAACAATTTCCAGGAGCTAAAAATTCAGAAATTTCGAGCCCCAAGTTAAAATCAATATTTATTTACAAAATAACCATTATTTATCAATTTTTATCAAATAAAAATTCAATAAACTACCTAATTAATCACATTAATTTAAAGTATCTACTTATCTCATAAATAGAACATGCATGTGGTTATTTCTAAATAAACATGCATAAAATTAACATGCAACCCAATTAATTAACTCTTAATTAATTTTAATGCATTTATACTCAATTTTATGCCAATTTAAGTAATAAAAAGTGGGAAAAATTAACAAAAATCAAATTTTCGTCCCATATCATCCTAGAACCAGATTATTTACATGCAAGACTATATTATGTGATAAAACGAATTTTAGTAACATAATATCAATTTTATTAATTTATCTCATAAATTACTAAAATCGTCTTAAGACAACATGCATGTATTTAACAATTCTCTGATACCACTTGTTAGTTATTTAGACCATATTAATACTCATCTTATGATATTAAAATTACAAGTTAATTAAAAGTGGTCTAAATCTACATGCATGCAAAAGAATGTATAAAAGAGATGGTCTAAAACCATCTTAAGACAAAAATTCCTTACATTGTTATAAGGCAAAATGGGCACAACTCAAGGACTCCTTCCTTGATGTTGTTCTTGTGCTAATGCAATAAGGATGATCCTCCAATAACACCAATTACCAATATAGGTAATCTCCTTTGGTGGCACCCAAGAATCAACCCAAAAACTACTAAAATTAATAACTAGTTAATAATAGTAGTAACCTTGTAATTGTATATTTGATGTACTAATTAATATTATTACTTTGATAATATTATTAGTTAGTTTTTATATGTGTTTTAAGATGAAAAATGATGAAGAAAATAAGAAGAAAAATTGGTCTTTTGGTGATGATGAAAACCGGCCAAAACACAAATAAAGGACCAAAATTTTCTTCAAATTTTTTTCAACTAGGAAAATGAGGTGAAGAGATGGGTATTTATAGCCAAATATGGGGAGCAAAATATAGTGGAATTTTCCACTTGATGGACACATGTAGTCCTCTAAAAAAACCGGAACAATTGGACCATATTTGGTCCATTTCGGTTTTCGACATTTGCCCCACAAATGCTTATAAGTCTTATATTTAATTATCTTATATAATTAAATATTAATTTAATTATTTAACACTTAAATAATACAAATTAACTACCAATAACTACTTAACCATTAAGTAATCATAAGACTATTTTATCAACATACAATGTGTCAATATTAACCCATTTAGCTAATTTTACAACCTCTTGTAAAATATAATAGCTAATTTATTCTTCCTCAAAACATATACACATATCGTATAAAATTAATTAATTAACAATTAATTAATAAATTCTAATCATTTATTATTTAAATATCTCATAATTAAATAATAAATCTCTTTGTCCCGAGTTCGTAACCCGTCATCAAATAATACATTTATGTGACTAGCTAAGAGTCAAATAATACAAGGAATTGATTATCTTGTATCTCATACAAACAATTAATTTATTCTATTTGGGCGTCATCCTATAGGTGTGACCTAAAGGGATCAGCTGATCACCGCCGTCACACGACAGTAATGTCAAACTCTAGTCAGCCAATCATTACCGATTAACGATGACCAGCTGACAAATAAATAAATAAATCCCTGACATTCCTTTTACGAGATTTAATATGTAAACGCACTCATTGTGGAGGACACTACTCCAACAGGAGGTAGTGACTCTTGCCATGAGGAAGAAGTGCAAAGTTCAAGTGATAATGAAGATGGTAAAGCCTCCAGGTCCATGGTGGTAGATGATGATGATGATAATGAGGAAGTTGATGATGATAGAAATGATAGTGATGAGGATGTCGCAATGAGCGACAATTGAAGATTGAGAAGCTTTTGGAGGATGCCACAATCCATTGTGAGTTTCCTACACCTCTTCTAGCTTTGTTTATGTCTCTCATTTACATTTTTTTTAAATCTTGATCATTGATTTTGAGTCCTAGAAACACTTAAAAGACTCCCACCTCGGTTCCATTGAGGTGTCTCATATTGTTCCCACTTTTGAAAATCCAAAATGACAATTAGTTTCATGCGTTGCACACTTGTGCATGAACTCCTCCATTTTTACACTAGAAATTGTGTCTTACTTGGTTTGGGGAAGTTCAAACACAAGCTTTTGGAGTTAATCTAAATTAGCTCTCCAACCAATAAATTCATGCATCATATAGTGTAGCTTAGATTGCATCACTTGTCTATATGTCATATAGTTTGCATATTAGGGTAGAAATCATGCATTCTCATTTAGCTTGCATAATTTCCTATCGTTTTGGCCATTGAGAACAATGCCCATACTAGTGTGGGGATGAGAAATTCTAACTTGACTTTTAAATCAAAAATGATAAAAATTGAAAAATACAAAAATATGTTCTTTTATTTCACAAAAACAAAAACCATAAAATTTTGAAAAATTGAAAAAACCAAAAACATGTTCATTCCTTTATAGTGTAGATTGTATATTTTGTATATATTTAATTGTTCGTTTGTTTATCCTTCTCTCACAATGATCGACTATGCCACATCCGAGGCATGAGGATTATGAAGACCGCATGGTATGATCTTTCCAATATCCTTCTTCCTCTCTATGTTAATGACTATGTGGCTTTATTTTTATTGATGCCGTATACACCAATGTGATTTTAAGAGTTGCATTTAGCTTATATGGCACACTAGTTGGTAGAAGCATATGCATTTGGATGAATAAATGTTAGTTGCATCATGGCATATAGTTGCATTTTAGGAAAATTTTGTGAAAACATCTATTTGGGAAGCTTGATAAGTGTATATAAGGCCCTTATAGATACTTTTTCTTCTTAAGACTTTGCTCATTAGAATGCTTCTAAAACACCCTAGGATGTGTCATGCTAATATCCTTTAACCCATGGATTAAGGTCGAGTCAAGAGTACCTTGTGGTGTGATAACTCCTTGGCTACCGTTTATTCCAAGGTGGCCCTTGAAACCATGCGACCATCTTCCACATCCATCACATTTTGTCAACAAAAAGGGAATGGGCACAAAAATTTATCAAATTGAGTTCAAGTATTGAAATGAAAAATCAAAAAGTTTCCAAAATGCATCAAAGAAAAGACGAGTATGAAAATAAGAACTCCTATGCTTCAAATATAAGCACCCTCGTTACTAATTGGGCTGACTTTGAAAATGTTAAAAATGCAAAAAGTTGAAAATTGTCAAGCATCAAATGCCAAACATCAAATGGCGAAAAAAATTGTTCTAAAACATGTCAAATGCCACAAGAAATTGGGGGGAATAATAACATCAAAGGCAAACTCCCATATGAAACTCAAAATACATTGATCCCTTTATCCACCAAATCCACTTTTGTGCATGGTAGAGAGGGGACGACCCTTCTTCTTGTCTAGGCAAGAAGGGGAATTCCGCGATCCTCTAGTGTTTCTAACACTATAGGGAGACTACTCTTGACGAAAGCATTTAACGATTGAGGACAAAGGTACCCTAGCTTGACACAACTTGGAGGTGATTTATTGGTATCCTTCTAGGCTTAGTAGTTTAAAGAACCCGTATCTATAATGGAATGTGTACCCTTAGATTGTTTCTCTTTTAGATAATTTATGCCACTTAGATGGGCAAAGTGGCTATTCATTTTTGTAGATGCATCCATTACTTACTTTTGTGTGCCCAATGCTTGGATGTATCACCATTTTGGCAAGCCCCACCTGCCTTTCAAGAAGGCATCCTACCTCATGGTTGTCTTGTTGTGAGTTGAAGAGGCGGAGTGAGACCCGTTAATTGCCTCATATCGGTTATATTACTAGGTTAGTTTAAATAAAGGTCCTAGTTTTAGTCACCTCTTCACTCGGGACGAGCAAAGGTTCGGTTTGGGGATGTTTGATGTGACTCATATTTGAGCACATTTAGTCCCCGAATTAACCTCGTTCCTATGCTTTTTAACACATATTTGGGTCATTTATTGTCTTTAGTTTCCCATTTTGCATATTCTTTGAGGTTTTGTCTCCTTGATAGGAAAGGATTGCTAACCTTGTATTTATGAGGCGAATTGAAGCTAAATTGACCACATCTAATGACCAAGCATCAAAGAGAAGACCAACACTAGAGTCCTAAGTAGATAATAAAGCTAAATGGGCAATGATGAAAGGATCCACGCATCCCTGACATGATCCTTGCGAATTGTTAAGGAGCAAAAGAAGAGAATATTTCTGCCCAGGAAAACGAGCGGATCGAGCACGATCCGAACGTCCCAGAATACCAGGATCCGGGCGTCTTGTTCCCAGGACGAGCGGATTGCAGTGCCAGAACCCGAGCGTCTCACAGAGGATCCGAGCGAATCACAAGGCAGAACAGCCCGTGCCATACCCCAGGACGAGCGGATTGAGGCAGAACTAGCAAGAGGATCCGCTCATTTCCCTCGGGAGTAGCATTTCCTCAACTTTTCTTAGGGTCTTAATAGTCATTTAAGCCCTTAGTAAACCTAATCCGTGTACCTAATCTTTTGTATAAATACCCCTTGTACTACCTAGATTAGAATCATTCCTCAATCAAGTTGTAATCCTCTTTTAATCTCATCTTAAATACTCTCAAATTAGTCTTAATTTAGTTGTAATACATTTTTCAATATTAATCGCATCTTAATCTTTCCTTAATTTCTCTATTGTTCTTCCTTTATTTTGGGTAATTAGAAGATTATTTGGGTTTATTTAGAGGATTGACAACCTTCCATCAATCATCAAGTACTTCTATTATTCTTTCTTTATTATTTGGAATCATCTTCATAGGTATAAATCTCTCTTAATATTGGTTAATTATTGTTAATCACTTTCATTTATTCATTATGTTTTGCTTTGTTTGTATGATTGACAACCTTATTAGCACGCTAAACTTGATCATGAGCGAGTAGTTTCCTTAGCTAGGGTTAATGGGGAATTAGGGAAAATAAACATGGGGATTGATCTATACTTAATCTAATATGTTTTCATAATTAAATTGCTTGCTTGTTACTGTAATTTCAACTTATGCACATGTTATGTTTGATGAAATGCGAGCCTATGAATCCTTGCATTTTTTACCCATCACCTATCTTTTCAATGAGGCTTGTAAGCTTATAAACCAACTCGAGCCTCATTAGACCATGCATATAGTTAGATAGGAAGGATTAAGTCGACTTATAGGTGTTGTACAATCTAATCGATTCGGCTCCGGGACCCAAACCTTCTTAGGATTGTAAGATATACACTAACTCGATCCCATCACAACAATAAGTGCTTGCTATATAATTGAGAACATGTTTTTTTGATCAACTCCCATGAATCCCCTATGAACCCATGATCCCCTAGTGCCTTTAATCAATTATTTACAACCCCTCTATTTGCTTTACTTTGTTCATCTTGTTGATTAATCTACTTTATCTCCTACCTCAACCCAAATTGTGACACCCTTAGACATAGCCACTTGCAATTGAGAATCCTACATCAATACCCGTCCCTTGGGATCCGACCTTTACTTACCTCTTTACTAAGAGCAGTTTGTGAAGTTATAAATATTGTTTTGGTTGGTAGCTTTTGACGATGAGTTTTAAACCGATACCAGTGCTTGAAGACATACCCGCCAAAATTGGAAAATATCTCGTCCCGGCCGATTTTGTTGTCCTTGACATCCCGAAGGATAGCCACACTGATATGACTCATAATTGCGCACATTTAGTCCCCTAATTGAACATATTTTACATACTATTATAGCATTTCATGGCCATTTTATCCGTCAATTCCTTCCTATTTAGGTTTCCTATTGCGTTGTATATGTTTTGTAGGAAAGAAGATAATGAGGCGGAATTCCCGTCTTTGATGCATATTTGCGAGCTTGTTGATGATATTGGATGGACTAGTATGAAGAGGATGCAAGAATGATGACCAAGGATGTAGTAATAAAGAGTATATAGAAGGATCATAGGCTTAAGAGCAAGGATGACGAGAAGGAAGTCATTGCAAGAAGAAATTGCTCAGAACCAAATTAAGGGTTGATTATTTGGTTCTGAAAGTATTCTCGATGAAACGGCGTCAAAAAATCAAGTTGTCTAGGCTTTTGAATCACTCCAATAGGAATCGGGATGAGGAAATGACATCCGTTTTACAATCCGAGCTCAAATAGACAAGCTGTCCGCCAATCCGCGCGTCCTGAGACCCAAGACGAGCGTCTCCTGCAAGATGAGCGTCCCCCCTCCAAGACGCTTGGATTGTTAGGCAGACAAGAATAAAGAAGAACACTGTCTCATATCCGAGCGTCCCGTGCTCGATCCGAGCGTCTCCAAGACCCATGATCCGAGCGTCTTCTCCCAAAGACGCACGGATCCCGTGGCAGAACCAACCGTGCTTCAAGACAATCTGAAAGGATCGTGGCGCGACTAGCAACGTGATATGCGCATCTCCCTTCGAGACTTGCATTTCCCTACTCAACACTTAGCAATGCTATTTACTAATCTACTCTTGCTTAATCTAATGATGTACTACTATATAAACTCCATTTGTAATAATCAATAGACCAAGCCCTCTGAGTAGGAAGTTCTCTTAGATTAGATTAGGAGTAGATTAGAATAGATTAATCTCAATCATTCCACAAAATTACATTTTAATCTTTCCTTAATCATTGTTCAAGCTTATTATTATTGGGTAATTGAAGATTATTGGGTTACTATTGGAGAATTGACAACTCTTCATCAATAAATCAAGTTTTCTTCTATTATTCTTCCCTTTCCATTTGTTCATCTCAAGTTTGGTATAATTCCTTTACTCTTTACTCTTTATTGTTTATTTCCTCATCTTCTTATCATGTTTATACTTGTTGTGATGATTGACACCATTGATAACATGTTTCCCATGATAATGAGTGAGTAGTTCTTTAGCTAGGATTAATGGCGAATTAAGTGGAAACAAACATGGGAAATGATTCATGCTTAATATAATATGTTTTCATAATTAGTTTGCTTGCTTGTTCTGATTTCAACTTATGCACACGTTATGTTTGATGAAATGCTAAGCCTATGAATCCTTGCATTTCTTACCCATCACTTATCTTTTCAACGAGACTTGTAAGACATAAACCAACTCGAGTCTCATTAGACCATGCATATAGTTGAATAGGAAGGACTAAGTCGACTTGTAGGTGTTGTACAATCTAATCGATTCGGCTCCGGGACCCAAACCTTCTTAGGGATTGTAAGACATACACTAACTCGATCTCATCACAATAATAAGTGCTTGCTATTTAATTGAGAACATGTTTGTATGATCAACTCCCATGAATCCCATATGATCCCATGACATCCTAGTATCCTTTATTATTTGTCAACACCTTTACTTGATTGTTTTACCTTGTTGCTTGCATTAGTTTAGAACACAACTACAAACCCCAACAATTGTGACACTAGCATAAATTGAGATAGATAGACTTAGAACCCAAAGCACACCGTCCCATGGATCGACCTCGACTTAACCACTAACTAGTTGTTTGTTAAGAATTAGAAATATGTTTGATTGGAATACCCGACGACACCTTCCATCAAAATGGCGCCGTTGCCGGGGACGGTGTTATGTGATTAAGTTCTTACTTGTTTGTCTATTTTAATTGTGCTTTGTTCCTCAAGGTCGTTTTTACCGTTTTATTGTAATTTCCATGTTTGTAGTTGTATCTTTATTTTGGCTATGATGATGACCCAAGACTTGATACATGGAGTATGTGGTTGATCTTTTGAGTATGACTACAATGGGTATGGGGAGTTTGAGGAGCAAGTCAACACAAACCTACCTTACTACTCATACAATGAAAATCCTAACTACTACCCCAACTTTTTCCACCAAAACCCCCACGTCCAATATCCACAACAACTACCCTCTCTATACCCACTTTACAATGAATTCCAAATGCCACAATATGACCATTTTCACACCCACCCACAACAAGAAGATGAGTCCATTCAAAACGTGATTCTCCAAATGATGGGAGATCAACAAAACTTCTTCAAACAAATGCTAGAGGAGAGCCAAAATAGGGACAATGTTCTTCAAGGCATTGTTACCCAAGGTGAGGAGTTGGAAATTCGAATTGCCTAAATGAAGGCAACCCAAGCAAACACTCCCCACCAATCCTTGAGCATTGACCATGAATGTGAATAGTAGGTAATGACCTTTGATGAAGAAGATGTGAAGTGGAAAGAGCCAATCTCCTTGAGCTCTTGTGAGTATGAAAGTGTGGTATTTGATGAGGAAGATATGAGGTTGAGTAAACCAAATACTCTTAGCTTTTGTGAGTATGAGGGTGTGTCTTTTGATGTGAACATTGAGATGTTGGAGGAAGAACTATTGAGGAGAAGTAAATGCCCTATTTTTTATTCATATGGAGAAAGTGATGATGACTCATCTATGGAAGAAGCGGATGAGGGAAAGCTGGACTCAAACGATAAATGGAGTTGTGAGATCAACTTGCTTGAGGAACCCATCCTTGAGAAGTTTGAAGATTTCTTCGATGAAGAAGAGGAGTGCCTTCATGAGAACCTCTTCGCACCCACTATGGAGCTCATGATAGTTGGAGATGACATTATGCACCTTCTCACGAAAGTCAAATCGTCATACAAGAATTCACTAGTAGAATTATACCCTACAGTGGCGGTTTCCTAGCGACGTGATTGCTGGGGTCATATTTTTTTCATGTCGGTTGTAAAACCGCCACTATAGGGTTACCTATGCTGTCGATTTTGATTCCATAACCGCCACTATAGGGGTTACCTTTGGTGTCGGTTTTAAAGTAAGAATAGACATATTAGGAGTAAGCTATAATGTCGGTTCCAATTTAAGAACCGCCACTATACTTTTTTTTTTTTTTAAATCCCTAGCAGCCACTATACTTTTTTTTTTTAAGAAACATCGCTAGCGGAATTTTGACAGCACCTCCTCATAAATTTGATAATATCCGAGTATGAATATAACTATTAACGGAACAATACCTGCATAATATTGTAATAAACTACTGCAATAAAATGGTTCATACAATGTCATAGGAACACCCTTACATCTCTAACACAATAATAATATCAATGTATACGACCAACACTCAACGTGTATATCCTCGTCAACAATTCAAACTAGGCAAGCAACAATTAAGATCCAATAATCTAATATAAACGCATGTTTTCTAAACATTGTGTAGCCCACACCTCTTTAACTTCATTCATATCCTCAAGTGTCATGGTTGAATCTGCAATAAACTAGATTTAACAAAATTAGTTATAAGAAAAATATTATTGAACATAAAATAAATAAACTATTATAAGAATATCAAGAACAGAACCATTGATGCGACCATAATTGGCGCATATTTAGCCCCCGAATTACCATTGTTTCCATGCTTTTTAGTGCCTATTTGGGTCATTTCTTATCTTTAGTTCTTTGTTTTGCATATTCTTTGAGATTTTGATCCCTTGGTAGGAAAGGAGTAAGAATCTTGCATTTTCATGGCAAAACAAGGCTAAATTGATCATATTCAATGACCAAGCATCAAGGAGAGACAAGACTAGAAGGCCTTTGTACATAGCATAGTAGAAGAGCATTGTTGAGAAAAGGATCCTTGAGTCCCCAAGGATATCCCCAAGGAATTCATGAAGAAAAGGGAAGAAAAAGAAGAAGGAAAGCTGCTGAACTACAATCCGAACGGATTGTAGAGAATCCGTCCGTCCTCGCCAGTCCGAGCGTCCTCACCAGGAATCCGCTCGGATTCCCCATGCCCAGTCCGAGCGTCTTGTTCCTTGATCCGCTCGGATCGTCCATCCCAGATCCGGCCGTCCCGACTCCCGGCCCGCACGGATCACAAAGACAAAGACAGCTGTTCTTCAATCTACGAAATGGAGAAGCCCTTCTCTCGGATAATCCCGGAGGCTCCTTGCTCAACTTAAAAAGTGTAATTACTAGTTTAGCCCTTAGTTAACCCTAATGCATCCTCCCTAATTTTCACTATAAATACCCCATTAGTCTAATTAGAGGAGCATGTTCTTCTTATCAAAAATTAGAGTAGTTAATATCAATCAAATCTCTCTTCAATTGTAATCAAATATTAATCAAGTTTTAATCCAAGTTTTAGTTCTTCAATCTCTCTCTTGTTCTTACTTTATTTTGGGTAATTAGAAGATTATTGGTTTTATTGGGAGATTGACAACCTTCCATCAATCATCAAGTTCTTCTATTATTCTTTGCATTATTATTTTGGAATCATTAGTAGGTATAATCTCTTAATCCCTTTTTAATTATTGCTAATTACTTTCATTTATTCATCATGTTTCATTATGTTAGTATGATTGACAACCTTTCTAGCATGATCAATATGATAATGAGTGAGTAGTCTCTTAGCTAGGGTTTAATGGGTGATTAGGGGAAACCAACATGGGGAATGATTCATGCTTAAATTAATATGCTTTCATATCTTATTTGCTTGCTTGTTTTGATCTTAATACATGCACATGTTATATTTGATGAAATGCTAAGCCTATGAATCCTTGCATTTACTATCATCTTCTATCCTTTCAACTTGACTTGTAAGACATAACCCAACTCGAGTCTTGTTAGATCATGCATGTGTTAAGTAGGGAAGATTAAGTCGACTTGTAGGTGTTGTACAATCCAAGAGATTCGGCTCCGGGACCCAAACTTTCCTAGGATTGTAAGATATAACCCAACTCAATCCATCACAACAATAATTGCTTGCTTATAATTTGAGAACATGTTTGTATGATCATATCCCATGATTCCCCTATGAACCCATGACACCCTAGTGCTTTTAATCAATTGTTTACACCCTTATTTCATCTACCTTGTTAATTTATTTTCATTGCTATTTTAGTTTAGTGACCTTCTACATCAACCCAATTTGTGACACCCCTAGACACCACTAGTTACAATAGAATCTTCATTTCAATACCCGTCCCTTGGGATCCGACCTTTACTTGCCTCTTTACTAATTGTAGAGTTGTTTGTGAAGTATAAATTGTGTTTTGTATCGACCATTGACCAACGACCACATATGCTTAATTGTGAACACCAAATGGCTCCGATCAAAAATGGCGCCGTTGCCGGGGGCGGTGTTTAATTGATTTAAGATTTCTTTTATTGTTTTTAGTTGTGTCTTTTTCACCTTGGGGAAGTAAGACTCCTCAAGGTTTGTTCTAATTGTTTTCTAGTTGTTTGATATTTTGCATGTCTAGAAGGTTACAAAGAGATTTGTTACCTTTTGACCGTGAAATCGAAAGAACCTTGACGAATAATAGGAGACTTGTTAGGAGGAATTTGGGAGGTGTTGGTGAAGTTGTTCAACCCACTAGTGGGTTTGTCAATCCTTTCGCAATAGAAGGAGAAGAGAACCCATTAAACAATACCACACAAAATCCACCTACAATGCCTAAATTCTCGTCACACTCTATACCCACCGAGGAGGATTTACCAAATGGTACTCCTACCCCACAACATCTTACCGGAAACTTTATTGCCAAGTCCGCCTTCATCCAACTAGTTGAGAGGAGCCAATTCGGGGGAATGCCTAGTGAGGACCCTCATTCTCATATGGAAACATTTTGTGATTATTGTGAAGCTATCTCTCAAACGGGCGTGACTCAAGACCAAATAAGATGGGTCTTATTTCCTTTTTCGTTAATCGGCACCGCAAAGCAATGGTTGAAGGGCCTTGATAAGGCCACCCTTGGAATAGATTCTTGGAAGAAGCTAGCTCTAGCTTTCTTCAAAAAATTCTACCCACCGGAGAAGACCAACATGCTAAGAGCTCAAATTACGGGTTTTAAGCAAAGGGATGAAGAATCTTTGTACGAAGCTTGGGAGCGGTTCAAGGGTATTTGTCGCTCATGTCCTCACCATGGACTTAGCGAATGGTTTTTAGTGCAACAATTTTGGAATGGTTTATATGAAGATTCAAGGAACATTCTCAATATGGGATCAAATGGAATGTTCACCGAAGTTGATGACAATCAAACATGGAACAAGATTGAGGAAATGGCGGTCCATAATTCGCAATATAGTAGGCCTCGCAAGGCTACTAGAGGAGGAAAGTATGAAGCGGACACCGTTACTCAATTGGGTGCTCAACTTAGTGCTCACATTGACACAATCAACTTGAAGTTTGAACAAGCTATGGCTAGACTTGAGGAAAGCTCAAAATCATCAAAGCATCATGTCAATGCCATGACGGCATCCTCATCAATCCCAAGCGGGATATGTGAGAATTGTGGAACCTTGGGTCATGACTCAAGTGAATGTAGGGGAACAACCGAGCAAGTCAATGCTTTCCAAGCTTACAAAAGTGGTACCCCTTATTCAAATTTTTACAATGAAAACACCAAGTTCCATCCAAATCTCTCATACAAAAGCCAAAATGTCCAAAACCCTCAAACAACATACACTCCACCACCCATGAGAAATCAAAATCAAAGACCCTTTTTCAATCAAAACCAAGGCTACCAAAATCAAAATCCATACAATCACCACAATGACCAAAGTTTTGATGTCCAAAAAGCGGTCCTTCAAATGCAAAAAAATCAACAAGAATTTTTCACCCAAATGCAAAAAGATAGCCAAGCAAAAGACACCACCATCAACAACATTCTAGCTCACACCAAGATGTTGGAAACACAATTGACCCAACTAGCATCTTCAAACTCACAAAGACAAAAGGGGCAATTACCACCTCAAAGTAATCCCCTAGACATGAAACGGTTAGTGCCATTCACTTGAGAAGTGGTACAAGATATGAAGCACCCAAGAAGCAAGTTGAGGATGAAGTTGTGAGAGCTAGTGAGAATGAAGTTGTGGTGCAAGGTCCCAAGGAAGGGGAATCATCAAAAGAAGAAAGTTCAAAGAAAAATGAAGACAAAGCCAAAGAAAAGGAGCCCATTGTGATTAGACTTCCTTTTCCAAGTCGTCAAGCCAAGCCTAAATTTGATGATCAACTTGGAAAGTTCATGGAAATTGTGAAGAACTTAGAAGTCTCAATTCCTTTCACGGAATTAATCAATCACGTTCCGGCCTATGCAAAGTACATGAAAGATATCCTCACAAAGAAGAAGTCAATCCGGAAACTTGAGACTATCGCCTTCACTACTAAGGTAAGTAGTGCAATTCTTCAAGGAGTTCACCTCCAAAGTTAAAGGATCCGGGAAGCTTCTCAATACCGTGTACCATTGGCGACACAACGATCAACAAAGCCTTATGTGATCTAGGGGCTAGTGTGAGTGTCATGCCGTACTCGGTAAGTAAAAGGTTGGGAATGGGAGAGCTTAAATGTACCAATATCACTCTTCAAATGGCCGATAGATCGACGAAGACACCGCTAGGGATATGGGAAGATGTCCCCGTGCGAATTGGGAAGTTTTTCATCCCGGTGGACTTTGTCATAGTTGATATGGAGGAAGATTCCAACATTCCAATCATCTTAGGAAGACCTTTCCTACACACAGCCGGTGCGGTGATTGATGTGAAACATGGAGAGCTCACTCTAGAAGTGGGAGATGAAAGCATAACTTTTAATCTTGACAAGACCATGAGAGCTCCTCGTTTGCATGAGCCATGTTTCATGATTGATCATTATAGCCGAAAAGATAAAAAGAAGAAATCGGAACTCCAATGGAGGAAGAAAGTTGAAGATGCTCCATTCAAAGAGCAAGTGAATTGTGAAAAGGAGAGCTTGCAAAGCTCATCAAAATCAACCAAGGAAGAAGATGATGGCCTCATTGGCCAAGAGAAGAAATTGGGAGAGTTGTCTCCATCCAAGCAAGAGATTTTCAATGATCAACTCAATGAAGTTTGTGGTCTTTGGGACGATGAATTTGAAGGGATCTTTAATCCCTACATTGGGCATGCCATCGATCATGATCAACAACAAGGGCCACGGTCTATTGAGGACCTCTACCACAACAATGAACAAGCTTTTAATTACTTCTTCGAGGTGTTGAGCAACATCAACAACACCTTGAACATGCCTCCTTGACATCTCATCAAGAATGAGAGTTTGGTGGAGTCCTCCCTAAACCACCACTTGTAAATATTTCTAACTCCCTAACTTACATTCAATTTTTGTATTGCATTTTTTTTGTCATTTTTGGATTTATTTACTTTGATCAAAATAATTGTCATGAAAAGAGAGAAGTGAGGGAGGGACTAATGATTTTAATTGATGTGTAGTGCTTTACCTTAGTGTGGGGATGGCAATTGCCTAGGCTATTCATGCCTTAGTAGTGCCCCCACAATGAAGAACACAAGATTTGAAAGAAAGAAAGAAAGAATGATAAGGGAATGCGTCGGTGCACGGATGGAATCAACCGTGTACACAAGGACCAATCCGAGCGGATTCCTGAGAATCCGCCCGTCTGCAGAGGATCCGAGCGTCCCGCTGAGAAGACGCCCGTCTTGGGCTGAGCTGAAAACTGCAAATTCTTGACTGTTGAAGAATCCGAGCGGATTTCTGGAAAGACGCCCGTCTCACAGAATCCGTCCGTCTTGTGGACAATCCGCCCGTCTTGCAGCTGAAGAAAAACAAAGAAAAATCTCTGGACAAGAATCCGTCCGTCCTGCACGAAATCCGCCCGTCTCATCTCAGAAGAATCCGAGCGGATTCCCCAGAATCCGCCCGTCTCTAGGCGGGATTTTTGAAAATTTGAAGCTGAAGAATCCGGATTACGCCTAATCCGCACGGATTATCCCTGCGTCCTAATATTGTCGAGTTCTTTAAATACCCACCCCACCTTCATTCATTCATTCATTCACTCATAAACACTACCCATAACATCAAAACCCTCATCCTCTCCATCTCAAAAACAAAAACCCTCAACAAAACTCACCAAAATCAAATCAAACCATCTTTCAAATAACAAATCAATCACTCCATCTTCATTAACAATCAAAACCAAGCACAAAATCTTCACCTTTGAATCGATTTTTGTTCTCACAAAGGCAAAGCCTTTTACCTTCAAAATCGATTTGGGCATTCTACAAATTGAAGATTTTTGATCTTTTTCTTGGTTAGCTCATCAAATGGCAAGAACAAAGGGAGCAACAAAAGCAAAAGCAAAGGCACCAAAGACTACAACTCTCTCTCAAAGGCAAAAAGCTCTACAAATGAAGAAGGCTTTGGCAATGGTGGTATCAACACCAAGCTTGGAAGTGCAACCACCTCAACAAATTTCTATGGAAGCATCACCCTCTACTCCGGTAATTAATCAACTCTTGCATTACCCGGAGGTAACATTCATTTCCGATTCCCATAGAAATACATTTGTCAAGTTTGCTATGAAACAAATTCAATCCACCAAATTCATATGCCAAGATGCTTTAGAGAAGTTGGGTGTTCTTGAACAAACAAGAGTCTTTTTCAATGCCATGGGTTTAAAGAAATTGTTTGAAATGAAGGAAGTAACATACCCCTCCCTTGTCTTGGAATTCTTAAGTTCTTTAAAAGTGACAAAAGTTGAGAATAGGGAAAATATTGAGTTTCGTCTAGCTAACACTAGTAGACGCATTACCTTTCCGGAATTGGGTGCAATTTTGGGTCTTAGCGATGAACAAAAATTTTATAAGCAATATGGGAAGTATGATCCCGAGCCTCTTTGGGAGGCAATCTCTGGGAAGAAATTTGAAGATTTTAAAGCTTGTCGTGCTCTTTTGGTCCATCATCCGGGCATAAGAATATGGCACAAAGTTGTGGGAAATACCATAATTGCTAGGAAAGACACCAATCATTTCACGGGACTCGATTTTATTCTCCTTGAATCAACTTTGAATATTGGAAGAATTCACACCAAGCCTTACAATTCTTTGAGGCTATTGGTTGATAGATGGCTCCATGTAGATAGTGGGAAGAAGGGTCAAACCGTAATTGTTAATGGCGGCCTTGTCACGGTCCTAGCCAAGCACTTTGATCCTAATTTCAATAAGGATAGCAAGTACAAGGCTAAGGATGGTGGCCATCTTATTGATATGTCCACCTTGATTAACAAGTTTAAGTGGGTTGCTCACAATCCCCTTGATACCAAGTATGGGTGGCTTACAAGTGAGGCTCGATCATTCACTCTACCCGCAAAGATTTGCCGTCTTAGTGTCCACCGGACCAACTATTTACTTCCCCTATCCAAGGAAGCCGAGTACATCATTCAACAACAAAAGGGTGATCATGAAACTCCCTCCTCTTCCATTGTTATACCACCTTACCCCTATGATTATGAAGAGTTCACACCGCAAGGAGTTGAAATTGGAAAAGATTATGTCACTCTTCTAATGCAAGCCATGCACAAGCAAGCTTATGAAGATCGGAAGAATGCTTATTTGGCTCAATATCCTCCCCTCCTACATCTAGCTAGGCAAGGACTCCTTGATCCATCTTGTCCTTTGCCTAGTTGGGCGGATAGAGAAGCCTTATTTCCGGGTGCATCAAGGGACGTGGTGGAAGGCAATGAGGTTGTTGGAAATGATGAGGAATTTGATGATAACATTGAGGAAGAAGCAAGTGGAGATAAAGAAAGAGATGGTGAAGATGGTGAAGATAATGATGAAGAAGATAGTGATGAGGAAAGCAAAGAAGAAAGTGCCAAGGAAAGTGGCAATGTGACCACTTCTCATGAGGGAAGTGATGGTGATAGTAGCATGATGGAAGACTAGCCTTGGAGATTCCTACTCTCCCACGGTTTGTCTATATCTCTTTGTATTTTATTTCATTTTGATCATTGTTGGTTTAGTCCTAGCAACATCAAAGGACTCACACCTCGGTTCCTTTGAGGTGTTCTTTATTGTTCCCACTTTTGTAACATCCAAAATGACAATCTAGTTTCATGCATTGCATAGCATGTGCATGAACTCCCCCATGCTTTGACATTAGCAATAGTGTCTTACTTGGTTTGGGGAAGTTAATGCATACGCAACGGGAGGTAATTTAAATTATCCTCTCCGTCATAACAAAAACCATGCATCATGTAGTATAGCTTAGTGTAGAATTGCATTTAGTATAGAAATCATGCATCATCTTTGCATAATTTCCATCATTTTGGCCATTGAGGACAATGCCCATATTAGTGTGGGGATGGGAATTCTAACACTTAACTTTTATTCAAAAATCATAAAAATTTGAAAAAATTGAAAAAACCAAAAACAAGTTCATCTCCTTTGTATGTATTGTCTTGTATATATTGCGTTTGTTCATCCTTGTTCACTTTGATTGACTACGCCACATCCGAGACATGAGGATATTGAAGACCGCATGGTATGATCTTTCCAATCTCCTTTTTCCTCTTTATGTTAATGACTATGTGGCTTTATTTTGATTGATGCGGTAAAAACAATGTGAACTTAGGATTGCATTTAGTTTATATGTCATATTAGTTGGTAGAATCATATGCATTAGGATGTTTATATGCTAAGTTGCATCATGGCATGTAGTTGCATGTTAGAAAATTTTGTGAAACCGTCTATTTGGGAAGCTTGACAAGTGTATATAGGCCCTAGTAGATGCTTTTTCTTCTTAAGACTTTGCTTGTTAGAATACTTGTAAAACACCCTAGGATGTGTCATGCTAGTATCCTTTGACCCATGGTTTAAGGCCGAGTCAAGAGTACCTTGTGGTGTGATAACTCCTTGGCTACCGTTTATTCCAAGGTGACCCTTGAAACCATGCATACATCCATCATCCATGTTCTACCACATTTTTGTCATCAAAGGGAATGGGCACAAAAAGAAATCAATTTGAGTTCAATGAAATGAAAAGTGAAAGAAAGTTTGCAAAAATGCATCAAATGAAAAGAGGAGCAAAAAAAATAGAACTCCTAAAAGCTTCAAATACAAGGCACCCTCGTTACTAATTGGGGTGACTTTGAAAATGTTCAAAAAGAAATGCAAAAAAAATTGTCAAGTATTGAAAAGCCAAAAATCAAAAAGAAATGGCAAAGAAAGTGTTCTCAAAAAGTCAAATGCCACAAGAAATTGGGGGGAAAAACAAAAACAAAAGCAAACTCCCAAAGTGAAACTCAAATATCTATTGATCCCTTTATCCATCGTATCCATTTTTGTGCATGGTAGAGAGGGGACGACCCTTCTTCTTGTCTAGGCAAGAGGGGGAATTCCGCGATCCTCCAGTGTTTCTAACACCATAGGGAGTCTATTCTTGACAAAAGCATTTAACGATTGAGGACAAAGGTACCCTAGCTTGACACCTTTTGGAGGTGATTTATTGGTATCCTTCTAGGCTTAGTAGTTTGAACAAATTGCATCTATGAAGGATTGTGTACCCTTGAATTGCTTCCCTTGTAGATAATTTCCGCCACTTAGATGAGGAAAGTGGCTATTCTTTTTGTAGATACATCCATTATGTGTTTTTGTGTGCTTAATGTTTGGATGTGTCGCCATTTTGGCAAGACCCACCTTGCCTTGCAAGAAGGCATCCTACCTCATGGTTGTCTTGTTGTGAGTCGAAGGGGCGGAGTGAGACCCGCTAATTGTCTCATATCGGCTATTATTATTAGGTTAGGTTAGTATTGGTCCTAGTCTTAGTCACCTCTTTACTCGGGACGAGCAAAGGTTCGGTTTGGGGATATTTGATGCGACCATAATTGGCGCATATTTAGCCCCCGAATTACCATTGTTTCCATGCTTTTTAGTGCCTATTTGGGTCATTTCTTATCTTTAGTTCTTTGTTTTGCATATTCTTTGAGATTTTGATCCCTTGGTAGGAAAGGAGTAAGAATCTTGCATTTTCATGGCAAAACAAGGCTAAATTGATCATATTCAATGACCAAGCATCAAGGAGAGACAAGACTAGAAGGCCTTTGTACATAGCATAGTAGAAGAGCATTGTTGAGAAAAGGATCCTTGAGTCCCCAAGGATATCCCCAAGGAATTCATGAAGAAAAGGGAAGAAAAAGAAGAAGGAAAGTTGTTGAACTACAATCCGAACGGATTGTAGAGAATCCGTCCGTCCTCGCCCGTCCGAGCGTCCTCACCAGAATCCGCTCGGATTCCCCATGCCCAGTCCGAGCGTCTTGTTCCTTGATCCGCTCGGATCGTCCATCCTGCACCCGGCCGTCCCGACTCCCACCGCACGGATCACAAAGACAAAGACACGGTTTCGTTCTTCAAGCTACGAAATGGAGAAGCCCTTCTCTCGGATAATCCCGGAGGCTCCTTGCTCAACTTAAAAGTGTAATTACTAGTTTAGCCCTTAGTTAACCCTAATGCATCCTCCCTAATTTTCACTATAAATACCCCATTAGTCTAATTAGAGGAGCATGTTCTTCTTATCAAAAATTAGAGTAGTTAATATCAATCAAATCTCTCTTCAATATTGTAATCAAATATTAATCAAGTTTTAATCCAAGTTTTAGTTCTTCAATCTCTCTCTTGTTCTTACTTTATTTTGGGTAATTAGAAGATTATTGGGTTTATTGGGAGATTGACAACCTTCCATCAATCATCAAGTTCTTCTATTATTCTTTGCATTATTATTTTGGAATCATTAGTAGGTATAATCTCTTAATCCCTTTTTAATTATTGCTAATTACTTTCATTTATTCATCATGTTTCATTATGTTAGTATGATTGACAACCTTTCTAGCATGATCAATATGATAATGAGTGAGTAGTCTCTTAGCTAGGGTTTAATGGGTGATTAGGGAAACCAACATGGGGAATGATTCATGCTTAAATTAATATGCTTTCATATCTTATTTGCTTGCTTGTTTTGATCTTAATACATGCACATGTTATATTTGATGAAATGCTAAGCCTATGAATCCTTGCATTTACTATCATCTTCTATCCTTTCAACTTGACTTGTAAGACATAACCCAACTCGAGTCTTGTTAGATCATGCATGTGTTAAGTAGGGAAGATTAAGTCGACTTGTAGGTGTTGTACAATCCAAGAGATTCGCTCAGGACCCAAACTTTCCTAGGATTGTAAGATATAACCCAACTCAATCCATCACAACAATAATTGCTTGCTTATAATTTGAGAACATGTTTGTATGATCATATCCCATGATTCCCCTATGAACCCATGACACCCTAGTGCTTTTAATCAATTGTTTACACCCTTATTTCATCTACCTTGTTAGTTTATTTTCATTGCTATTTTAGTTTAGTGACCTTCTACATCAACCCAATTTGTGACACCCCTAGACACCACTAGTTACAATAGAATCTTCATTTCAATACCCGTCCCTTGGGATCCGACCTTTACTTGCCTCTTTACTAATTGTAGAGTTGTTTGTGAAGTATAAATTGTGTTTTGTATCGACCATTGACCAACGACCACATATGCTTAATTGTGAACACCAAATGGCTCCGATCAACCATTCAACATTTACTTCTAATCAGTAAATCTTGAACAGACATCTAAGTCGGTGATACTTAAAACATGATCATTTGTTGTTTAATAGTACTTGTATCGTGTTGTGTCGGCTAGACGGTCTAATAACCAAAGTATTTTTTTATTAATTGAGGTTCGTAAACTAATACTCGTGTAAGTCATTAGTATTATTGAAATTATGATCAAGCAAGCCTTTTATCTTCGAGGAACAATAATAATTTTTCATGTATGAATTCATCTTATGATGAATTAGTGAATTACTGTGGAGTTGATTTAGCACGACTATAAATTAGCTAAGAGTCAATTTATTGTGTAACACCAAAGCATTATTAGATATTAACCCGGGCTAGGCAAGCAACAATTAAGATTCCAAGACATTCTATGATTACCTGTTGTTTGGACTTGGATATTAACTAGAGCTTCAGAAGGATGAGGAATGTTGTAGCCATAAAATAAAACCCTCAGACTGCAAGTTAACACCAAAGCGTCATTAGATATTGTATAAAACTTCACGAACAGGCAGGATCAGAGAACAGAGAACATAGTGATGTGTGTCTTTTATATAAGGTTTTTACCTCATTTTTACACGCATTTCTGTACTTTTTATGTAGCATCTAGCTACAAATGCCCCCGAATATTCTACTTTGGTTCGTTTTATTTAATTTGCAGGAATTGACCAAAGAGGAGCTAAATTGAGCCTTAATCCGTCCCATTTGCATGCATTTATGGAGAATGAGGAGCCGAAGCTTGGAAATCTAACGCTTGGGAAACGCGTGAGCTGGATTCGGGAAGTGTTTCAAGACCCAACGTGCTCAAACAGCTCGATCGAGTAGATTTTATGCTCGATCGAATGCTTTATATGCCTAAGGCTGCTCGATTGACCACTTTCGAGTATACACAAGAGGAGACAAAGCAAGAAGTCCTCGATCGAGTAGTTTATTTCTACTCGATCGAGTGGTTTGATGTTAGTTTGCTCGATCGAGTAGTTTATTTCTACTCGATCGAATAGTTTGTCCTGCTTTAGTTTATTTTCCGCCTAACTATCTTATGGGCTTTTGTAATTAGTCCATAGATTAGGTTAGAGTATGTTTTTCGTATAAGACTGAGGGTGAACAACGTAACTGCCCTCTTTTCTCTTCGTTCGTTTACTCTTTACTCTATCACTGGTTACTGCTCTTTGGATTTTGCTCTTCTTTTATACTTTGCTACCGAGATTTGGATACGATTGGTACGATTGTTCTACTTTAAACTCTTAATCCTTAATCGTTTGCTTTAATTCCTTCTTCTCTTTACTATTATCATAATTACTTTAATTCGATTCTTGTTAGTTTTATTATCATGTTTAGTTTTAAATATCTATTTGTTGTTATTGTTAATTCGATGATGATGAGTAGCTAATTCCCCTCTGCTAAGACTAAAGAGGATCCATAATTATGAAGGGATTGTAATCGATTTATTGGGTTGATGCTGGTTTGGTCTTTGTTGTTTAAATGCTGCAATTAACTGTATCTGTCTAATTGAGTCGACGCAATTAGACATTTATATCTTAGTGATCCTTGACCTGGACCGAAAGGTTGGAAAAGGCGAGACTAGTAACGAACAATAGGGTATTGTAGTTAGGGCGAAAGCTAAGCTATTCACATTCTAGGGCGAATTGAGACCGAAAGGAGATATTCACTGCTCCTTAGACCGTATTTGCATTGACCTGAGGCCTAGATTATTTAACCGGATGAATATGGTGAACCATCTGTCTTAGCTGTTTTTCTCTCCTTGGTTAATCTTTCTTCTCTTATTTTCTCTCCCTTACCCTCTTATTAGTTTAGAACATCACAATTAAAAACCCCCCAATTTGGTTACCTTGACGAACTTAGATTAAGCTGACAATTTCCTACCTCTCTGTGGATTCGACCCGACTTCCCTAGCTATATTTGTTAGAGCCAGTTGGTATTTTTGACAGGTACGCGACAGACGTGTCAAATTTTGGCGCCGTTGCCGGGGAGGTGGCGCAATTTTGTTGCTTTAATTAAGTTTGTTTCTCGTCTCAGGGAATTTATTCCTTGAGGCTGATTTCATTTCTGCAAAGTTTTTATTAGTTTTGCAGGTTATTCGGTTACTTTGTAAGTCTATTTGCCGGAATGTCTAATTCACAGCCATGTGGTAGATGTGGCATGGAAGGGCATAACCCTATTGGGTGCATGGAAAGTGTAGAGCGCGTCCTTGCTTATCAGAAGTACAAGCAAGGAGTTCCTTTTTCTCAGCTGTATGAAGAAATAAAGAATGTCTCTACTCCTTCTACGCCAGTACGCCAACAACCGTTTCTCCTTCGCAAATGAAAAAATTGCTGAATTAAAATCCTTTGTGATGAGCATATCACAACAGTTTGATGAGAAGTGCAGTAGGAAAGAAACGGTCATAGCGGAATTGAGGGAACAAGTCGCGCAGTTGACACTCGCGAGTGACCAAGCCAAGCTTCTATCTACATGCAATCCAGTTAAAGTGACGAACCTCCAAGTTGGCATCTCATGAAGAGCCAAAAGAACCGGAAGACGGGGTTCTGATGGCTGAAGATGCCCCGGAGGATGATATGGATGATATGGATGAGATTTTAGCCGAAATACTTGCTGCGTGTAATCAAGACACTCGATCGAGTGATTTATCTACTCGATCGAGTGAATCAATTCATCCCATCACTCGATCGAGTGAAAATACTGGTCGGTCGAGTAGTGCAGAAATTGAAGATGGTCGATCGAGTGATATTCCTACTCGATCGACTGAATCTGCTGGAGAAATCACTCGATCGAGTGATAAAGATGGTCGATCGAGTATATTACAGTGTGAAACCACTCGATCGAGTGGTAATTGTGCTCGATCGAGTACCAGAAGTGGCGGAGATCCTATATTACTATCTAATCCCGCTACCGTGTCACCTTCCCCTGCTGTGGAGGTGTCACGCATTGATAAAGGTAAAGAGAAAGTTTCGGGTCCACTCATTGTTACCTGAATGCCCTTCCCAGGTCGTCTGAAGGACGCAAAGATTGAGCGACAGTACGGTAAGTTTGTGGACGTTGTGAAGAACCTCCAGGTAACTGTCCCTTTTTCCGAACTTGTTACTCAGGTACCTACTTACGCTAAGTTTATGAAAGATATTGTGACGCGTAAGAGAAATTTAAGTGAATTTGAGACGATTTCATTTATGGAAGAGTCTAGTAATTTGCTTTTAAATAAAGGTCCACCTAAAATGAAAGACCCGGGCAGCTTTTCTATCCCCTGTATTATAGGCAACATGGTCATTGATCAGGCTCTTTGTGATTTAGGAGCCAGTGTTAGCGTCATGCCCCTTCCTGTCTGCAAGAAACTGAACATGAGTCATTTTAAAGTGACTAACATTACCCTACAGATGGCTGATAGATCTGTTAGGAAGCCCTTAGGTGTCTTAGAGGACGTGCCTGTGAAAATAGACAAGCTCTTTATCCCAGTGGATTTCATTATTTTAGATATAGTGAGAGACACCCGACCCCAATTATCTTAGGAAGACCTTTCCTTTGTACAAATGGGGCGTTATTGATGTCAGACAAGGGTGTTTGACTCTTGCAGTTGGGAATGACGCGATCACTTTCAGTCTGTCTAGTACTTTGGCTCGCCCAATGATAGAGGATACTTGTTATTCGGTAGATATTATTGACGACTCTATCTATGACTTCTGGTCGGGTTCTTTTATGAAGGACCCACTAGAAGCCCTTATGCTTTTTGATGAGTGTGCAGATACCCCAGACGACGATGATGCTGCGTTGGATTTGCTTGTTGATGATTTAGATGAGCATGAGGGAGAGCAAGTGGAACAAACGATTAAAACTCTTTGCTCCATTGAGGTAAAGGTACCGGAACGTAAGCCTCTCCCTTCTCATCTTAAATATGTCTTCTTAGACGATACTGAGCAATATCCAGTCATTGTTAGTGCTAAGCTTAATGACGATCAGCTGACCTCTTTGTTAGCTATACTTAAGAAAAATAGGAAAGCACTGGGTTATTCACTGGAAAATATCAAGGGGATTAGTCCCGATATATGTATGCACAGGATAGAGCTGGAGGAAGATCACAAACCTTTCAGACAGGGTCAGCGTCGGCTGAACCAGAAGATGCAGGATGTTGTGATGGCTGAGGTAATGAAGCTGCTAGATGCAGGTATTATTTATTCTGTCGGTAATTCTAAATGGGTGAGTCCAGTACAGGTGGTCCCGAAGAAAGGAGGGACAACTGTAGTTAAGAATGATAAGGATGAATTAATACCTACTTGAGTAGTGACTGGTTGGCGGATGTGCATAGATTACAGACAGCTGAATGCCGCCACCAAGAAAGATCACTTTCCCCTTCCTTTTATTGATCAAATAGTAGAAAGTTTAGCTTCTCATAAATTTTTCTGCTATTTAGACGGGTATTCCGGGTTCTTTCAGATCCCTATTCACCCAGACGATCAAGCTAAGACTACATTTACTTGTCCTCAGGGCATTTTTGCTTATCGCAGGATGCCTTTTGGTTTATGTAATGCCCCTGCCACCTTTCAAAGGTGCATGATGGGTATATTTTCAGAGTATATTGAGTCTATTATGGAAGTTTTCATGGACGATTTCAGTGTTTATGGAAGTGATTTTTCTAACTGTCTGTCTAACCTTGAGAAAGTGTTGCAGCGCTGTATTGAGGTCAATCTTGTGCTGAACTGGGAGAAGTGCCACTTTATGGTCAACGAGGGAGTTGTTTTAGGGCACTTAGTTTCTGATAGGGGGATAGAGGTTGATAAAGCAAAGGTGGAAGTGATTCAGCAATTACCGCCTCCTGTTAATGTTAAGGGGGTGAGGAGTTTCCTTGGTCACGCCGGCTTTTATCGCCGGTTTATCAAGGACTTCTCAAAAATTGCTAAACCACTTACACAGTTGCTACTTAAGGGTGCCCCTTTTGTTTTTACTGAAGAGTGTCTTTCTGCTTTTAACAGGTTAAAGCAGGCTTTAGTCTATGCGTCGATCATACAGCCTCCAGACTGGGACTTGCCGTTTGAGATAATGTGTGATGCCAGTGACTATGCACTGGGAGCGGTGCTAGGCCAGAGGAAAGACAAAGCTTTGAACGCGATTTACTATGCGAGCCGAACTCTGGATGAGTCTCAAGTGAAGTACACTACCACTGAGAAAGAGCTGCTAGCTGTAGTTTATGCCTTAGAGAAGTTTCGTACTTATTTAGTTGGGTCAGAAGTTTCTGTTTTTACTGACCATGAAGCTTTGAGGCATCTCCTTGCTAAGAAGGAGGCTAAACCACGGCTATTGAGATGGATACTCCTTCTTTAGGAGTTTGATTTGCAGATTAAGGATAAGAAAGGAGCTGAGAACGTTGTAGCTGAACACTTGTCGCGACTGGTGCGACAAGAAGGGGAAGATTCTCTACCTATATATGATTCTTTTCCTGACGATACTTTAATTGCTGTTATATCGTCTATTGTTAACCAAGAACCTTGGTATGCAGATATAGCTAACTTCGTTGTCAGTGGCAAGCTGCCGCCTGACCTTTCTCATCAGCAGAGGAAGCATTTTCTGTATAACGCTAAGCGATATTCGGATGATCCTTACTTGTTTAAGGAATGTGCAGACGGTCTCTACAGACGGTGTATTCCGCAGTGGGAGGCCAAAGTAGTCCTGGAAGGCTGTCACTCCTCTTCATATGGTGGTCACCACGGTCCATCGCGCATCGTGGCTAAGGTACTTCAGTCCAGTTTTTACTGGCCTTCTTTGTTTGCTGACGCTAAGTCTTTTGTTTCAGCTTGTGATGCTTGCCAACGATCAGGGAACATTTTAAAGAGACATGAGATGCCATAAAACGGCATCTTAGAGGTTGAGGTCTTCGATGTCTGGAGCATTGATTTCCAAGGACCGTTCCCATCTAGTAAAGGTAACAGGTATATCTTAGTGGCTGTAGACTATGTGTCAAAATGGGTTGAGGCAATTGCCTCACCTCATTGTGATGCTAAGACCGTGATAAAGATGTTTAAAAAGATCATATTCCCCCGATTTGGTGTCCCTAGGGTCGTCATTAGTGATGGGAAAATGCATTTTAAAGAAAAGAAACTCACTTATATTCTGTCTAAAGTTGGTGTCCAACACCGGCGAGGTTTGGGGTATCATCCCCAAACTAGTGGCCAGGTTGAGGTCTCTAACCGTGAGCTGAAAGAGATCTTGTCTAAGGTAGTTTCTAAATCACGGAAAGACTGGAGTCTTAAGTTAGATGACACATTATGGGCTTATAGAACTGCCTTTAAGACACCAATTGGTGCATCACCTTATAGGCTAGTTTATGGGAAATCGTGTCACTTACCTGTTGAGTTGGAATGTAAGGCTTGGTGGGCAATTCGTGAGCTTAATTATGATCCTAAGTTGTGTGGTCAGAATCGTCTTTTGCAGCTGGATGAGTTGGAAGAGTTTAGGCTTAATGCCTATGATAGCTCGCGCATTTACAAGGAAAAGACGAAGAGATGGCATGACAAGCGAATTCTACCTCGGGAATTTCATGTTGGGCAAAAGGTGCTGCTGTTTAATGCCCGATTGAGATTGTTTCCTGGCAAGCTAAAGTCCAGATGGAGTGGTCCTTATACGGTGACAGCTGTTACCAAATTTGGATCCGTGGAGCTCGAAAATTCCGAAGGTCATAGGTTCAAAGTAAATGGCCAATATGTGAAGCATTACCACGAGGCGAATGAAGCAGACAATCGTGTTGAAGTCTTGCACTTTGACGAGCTAGACGCGCCACTTAATTGATGCCAGAAAGGTCGTGCGGGACCTCATAAACCAGCGCTCTCCGGGAGGTAGCCCGGGCTGTTTTATTGTACTTTTGTTGAACCTTTTATTTTTCTTTAGCTTTTTGTTGAACTTTAGACGCTGTTTTACGAACTCTTTATACCTCCCTTGCTTTGAAATGCGTGTTTTGCAGGATACTTCACTCGATCGAGCAGTTTTCTACTCGATCGAGCGCTTTTTGGGGTAATTTTTACTCGATCGAGTGATATTCTTACTCGATCGACCAAAGCAGAAATCACGTTTACTCGATCGAGTAGTTTTTCTACTCGATCGAGTCCTTCCATTTGCCAGTTACTCGATCGAGCTGTTCCAAGTTGCTCGATCGAGCAGTTTCGTCTTCCAGCGGCTGTTTTACGTCTATTGAGTTACTCCTGACTCTCTTTGACCTCCCATGTTCATGGTCGGTTTGGGGAGGTCCCTCTTTATGACGTTTTGTAAGTTTTCCGACTCCACTTCTCCTTTCCTCTTTAGTTTGCATTTCTTTCCCTATTTTTGGTACAATGAGGGCATTGTACGGTTTGGTTTGGGGAGGTATGCATCCATATCTATGTCTGTCTGCATGTTCTCTTGCTTTTTCCCTTGCACGTTTAATTATTTTCGCATGCATTGTTGTCTTATTTAATTCAAAAATCATAAAAAATTCAAAAAAATTTAGAAAAAAATTTCAACAATTCAAAAAAATTCACGTTTAATTTGAGTCGGAACGTTTGAACTTTGACGCTACATTGAATCTTTACTTGAGCCTTGCATATTCTTGACTTTTAGTGGCGTGATTATGTGCATGATCTACGAGTTTTTGTTTCTCTCTTATCTGAACGAATAGACTTGATTCATCATGTCGGCAAGCTACATTACATTCTGAGGTTAGAGCTTTATAAACTGGTGACATTCATGACCGGTTTCATTTAGGATGTGAGTAGTACTCTCTTTAAGGCATGTAACATCAATTTGCATAAGCATGAGTCTAGTCTTCTTAATACCTGTATGCATTCGGTCTGTGGATGGTGACACATGTTAGGAGAGGCAGTTCCCTTATTTCATTCCACCCATGAGCCCCACATAGCCAAATTGCCTTTTTGTCCTATCAGCTACTTTTTATAATACTTCCTACCCTAGCCGAGCTAGTGACGAGTAGTTGTTGGAATTTTTATTGCAATTTGGTTATTTTATCTGATTTCAGAAGATGGTGGAAAAAAAAAGGGAATGAAAGAAAAAGAATTTTTGAGAAAAAAAAATGGAACGAAAAAGAAAAAAAAAAGAAGAGAATGAAAAAAGCGAAATAAGAAAAGAAGAAAAAGAAAGACAAATCATATGGATAAGAAAAAAATTGTATAATGATTTTCACTCCCATGTTCTATCTATACTTTATGGGGAGTTGACAAGTATTGGTGTTTAGTGAGTATAGTGCATGGAATTTGCACTGTTTTATTTGGTTATATTGAGTATGAATATGGGATGCAGTTATATTTGGAGTCGTTGTTGCTAGCCTGGCTATTAACCCCACATATCCAAATTCATTTTAGCCCCTCTTACCCATTACCTCACTTACCCAAATGTAAGTCCTCGGCATGTGTCTTGGTCACTAGTATGGTTGGAATGCATATGTATGGTTGTAGAGACTTTATTCATGTTAACTGCATGCATGTTCTTATAGGACGAGTTAGGTGAGTGTCTTTACTTCTGTCTATCTTTCACTTATATACTCACCTTGTGCCTGATTTTGAGTGACGAGCGGCCCGTGAGAGTCCGATATCTTTTGAATCTTGCAAGGTCGACGGTTCAGTAAGTTTGAAACATTGATTCAACTCGTTTGCACTCTTCTTTTGCCACTTTGTCAGCTGTTGTATTAAATTGGTTTTAGTAGGTGATTTGTAGCTGATGCGTTGGTCTCGTTCCACTGTTCCTTCTTAGTTGCATTCATATTTGCTTGGGGACAAGCAAAGGTTTGGTTTGGGGAGATTTGATGCGTGTCTTTTATATAAGGTTTTTACCTCATTTTTACACGCATTTCTGTACTTTTTATGTAGCATCTAGCTACAAATGCCCCCGAATATTCTACTTTGGTTCGTTTTATGTAATTTGCAGGAATTGACCAAAGAGAAGCTAAATCGAGCCTTAATCCGTCCCATTTGCATGCATTTATGGAGAATGAGGAGCCGGAGCTTGGAAATCTAAGGCTTGGGAGACGCGTGAGCTGGATTCGGGAAGTGTTTCAAGACCTAACGTGCTCAAACAGCTCGATCGAGTAGATTTTATGCTCGATCGAATGCTTTATATGCCTAAGGATGCTCGATCGACCACTTTCAAGTATACAAAAGAGGAGACAAAGCAAGAAGTCCTCGATCGAGTAGTTTATTTCTACTCGATCGAGTGGTTTGATGTTAGTTTGCTCGATCGAGTAGTTTATTTCTACTCGATCGAATAGTTTGTCCTGCTTTAGTTTATTTTCCGCCTAACTATCTTATGGGCTTTTGTAATTAGTCCATAGATTAGGTTAGAGTATGTTTTTCGTATAAGACTGAGGGTGAACAACGTAACTGCCCTCTTTTCTCTTCGTTCGTTTACTCTTTACTCTATCACTGGTTACTGCTCTTTGGATTTTGCTCTTCTTTTATACTTTGCTACCGAGATTTGGATACGATTGGTACGATTGTTCTACTTTAAACTCTTAATCCTTAATCGTTTGCTTTAATTCCTTCTTCTCTTTACTATTATCATAATTACTTTAATTCGATTCTTGTTAGTTTTATTATCATGTTTAGTTTTAAATATCTATTTGTTGTTATTGTTAATTCGATGATGATGAGTAGCTAATTCCCCTCTGCTAAGACTAAAGAGGATCCATAATTATGAAGGGATTGTAATCGATTTATTGGGTTGATGCTGGTTTGGTCTTTGTTGTTTAAATGCTGCAATTAACTGTATCTGTCTAATTGAGTCGACGCAATTAGACATTTATATCTTAGTGATCCTTGACCTGGACCGAAAGGTTGGAAAAGGCGAGACTAGTAGCGAACAATAGGGTATTGTAGTTAGGGCGAAAGCTAAGCTATTCACATTCTAGGGCGAATTGAGACCGAAAGGAGATATTCACTGCTCCTTAGACCGTATTTGCATTGACCTGAGGCCTAGATTATTTGACCGGATGAATATGGTGAACCGTCTGTCTTAGCTGTTTTTCCCTCCTTGGTTAATCTTTCTTCTCTTATTTTCTCTCCCTTACCCTCTTATTAGTTTAGAACATCACAATTAAACCCCCCCCCCCCCCCCCCCAATTTGGTTACCTTGACGAACTTAGATTAAGCTGACAATTTCCTACCTCTCTGTGGATTCGACCCGACTTCCCTAGCTATATTAGTTAGAGCCAGTTGGTATTTTTGACAGGTACGCGACAGACGTGTCACATAGAACAAAAACCAACATTGCATATCACAAAATTTCACAAGTTGCCACTTATACTCCCCCGTCTAGTTTCAAAAATCAAGAAAACAACTTTTGTTAATCAAAAGGTGCGTAACTGCCTGTATTGCCTCCTGGTAACCACAGTAATATCCCATTATCTGAATTCGTTGGCGACAATGTATCCTCAAGTAGAAAGAGGGACCGGTTTTGACCTTGTATCCTCAAGTTCATAATTTTACCTTAGAAACCAGCAAAAACACTAATTTTAAGTAGAATACATTTTAAGTTTACTTGTTTCTTAGATGTCAAGGAGGATGGACCTAACCAAAAAATGAAGAGAGCAGGGTACGATAGAGAAGAAAAACCTAAATGCCTGGTTCATCAGTCGATTGCTCTATGCATCTATCACTGGTGAAGCGGTGAATAAAGATTAGCTTAATATCTCCTGGCAAAAACAACAAAAGCACGAAGTTAATATATCTTTTAAGGTGCTTTGTCATGCAGACTACAAAAGGAAGCTAATATATCTTTTCCTCTTTCAATTTCAATTACAACTACACCCACTCCTTCTACACAGTAATTAGTAGCTTCTGTTTCCCCAGAATATCGACCTTGCTGTTGATTTACTCATTGATATGAGCACTCAAAGATCTTTCAACATGCTAAGTGATAACAATTGCAAAAAAAATTGATAGTTTAAACAATCAATAATTCTTGCTAAGTGATAATGATTGCAAAACAATTGCAAAATACCAATTTTCTTTTACTCCCTCTGCCTAATTTCAGCTTAACAACCACATACAGAAGCTTAAAAATCAACATATAATCACAGATAAGCAATTCAGTAAATACTTCATAGTTTAAATCCCTTCTCATATACTTTCTTTGCCCCAATTAATTCTTTACCTTTTCACTTTCCTGAGCCGGAATTTAAAGAAAAAGTAAACAAATGACCGGAACAAAAATAATTGAAAGTCCACATCTTCGTCAAATTAAAAACACCCAACTACAAAAATAATTGGAATGGTCAGATGGTTTGTGGTTTAGGGTTTGTGAGAGGCAAAATTAAAGTCAGTAGGTAATGTGATAGCAAGCTCTGGTCTTGATATGTCGATTAAAATATGTCGATTGTACTTAACACCGCCGTAAAACGCTTATGGTAGCGGTTTTTGATGAACAAGCGTTCCTATATATCATTATCTTTAGTGTCATTATTAATGTCGGTTATACAAATAACCGCCACAAATGATCTGTGGTGGGCGTTATGACTTAGAATCGCCACAAATAATTTATTTTATTGTGACGGTTCTTTTTTAAAACCACCACAATAGACTTCCTATAGCATAAAAAATTCTTTCCCGCCAAATTGTTTTGCCTTTTGTGTCGTTTTCTATTAGAACCGCCACGATAGCGGCGACATGATAGGAGGTTTTTCTACTAGTGATTACTTAGTGGAGAAGCTTAAAGACAAGGCTAAGAAGGAGCCTACATGTGGAAATTTGGCACCCACTATCCCAACTCCTAAGACATCCCATCATCAATGCCATGAAAGTTCGCCTTCTATCCTTGGAGAATTGACTAGTCCAAGCATTTGCGTCATCAACTATGGAAGGAATAAGAGCAATCGGAAAACCCCCTATGACAACAATCTCAAGCTTGCTAGTTTCAAGTGCCGAGAAGGCCATCATGACAAAGCAAAGGATAAGGGGAAGGAGTTCAAAGAGAGGTCCCTCATGGATTGGCCCTACTCTATTTTGCAATGGTTCAAGACTTATTCATGCTTACTTAAGGACCATTCACAAACTTATGATCTACTATTGAGAGCATTGAGCTCCATGGATAATAGAATTTGCCATTTGACTTAGTTTGGTGGAGTCCTATCTCAAACCACCATTTGTAAGATACCCTTTCCTTTGACTTGCCATTACATTTACACTTGCATTTAGTTATATACATCTACATTTAGTTTGCATTTGTATTATATTTCATATTGCATTTACATTAGTTAGTTCATATAGTATAGTTGCATATAGACTAGAATTCATGCATAGTTATTAATGACCAAACCTATTCGGGGATCTACACTAGAAATAGTGTTTAAATCGGTTTGGGGAAGTTTGATCATAGGTGACCATAGCTTAATAGAAAACATGCATCATATAATATAGTTTAGATTGCATTCATTAGTTATATATGTCATATAGGATTGCATTTAGAGTATGCATTCATTCATACCATTGCACTTATTTCCATAAAAGCAAAAAAATCCAAAAACATGTATTTCTTTTTCATTCCTACTCCTACATGTACATTGAGGACAATGTCCAAAATAAAGTGGGGGGATGGGAATTTATATTCCAAAAATGATAAAAATTGAAATTTTTTGAAAAATACAAAAATATGTTCTTTTGATTCAAAAATATCAAAAACCCATAAAAATTTGAAAATTTGAAAAACCAAAAACATGTTCATTCCTTTATAGTGTAGTATTGTATATATTGTATATACTTGTTTGTTTGTTTGTTTGTTTGTCTATCGTTTTTTTCACATTGATCGACTACGCCACATCCGAGACATGAGGATATTGAAGACCGCATGGTATGATCTTTCCAATCTCCTTTTTCCTCTCTATGTTAATGACTATATGGCTTTATTTTGATTGATGCGGAATAAACAATATGATTATAGGATTTCATGGCATACTAGTTGGTAGAAGCATATGCATTAGAGTTGTATATATGTTAGTTGCATCATGGCATGTAGTTTGCATGGTTAGAAAATTTTTAAAAATGCCTATTTGGGAATCTTGACAAGTGTATATAGGCCCTTGTAGATAATTTTTCTCCTTGAAACTTTGTTTGCTAGAATACCCTCAAGACACCCTAGGATGTGTCATACTAGTATCTTTTGACCCATGGATTAAGGCCTAGTCAAGAGTACCTTATGGTGTGATAACTCCTTAGCTATCGTTTATTCCAAGGTGACCCTTGAAACCATGCAACCATCTTCCACATTCTACCACATTTTGTCAACAAAAGGGAATAGGCACAAAAATTGTTCAAATTTGAGTTCAAGAATTGAAATGAAAGTGAAAAAGTTTGCAATTGTATCAAAAGAAAAGAGGAGTCCAAAAATAAGAACTCCTAAGCTTCAAATATAAGGCACCCTCGTTACTAATTGGGGTGACTTTGAAAATGTTCAAAAGAAAATGCAAAAAGTCGAAAGTTGTCAAGCATTGAAAAGCAAAACATCAAAGAAATGGCAATAAGAAATTGTTCTCAAATGTCAAATGCCACAAATTGGGGGGAAAAACAACAACAAAGGGCAAACTCCCATATGAAAGTCAAGTTCTATTGATCCATTTAACATCATATCCACTTTTGTGCATGGTAGAGAGGGGACGACCCTTCTTCTTGTCTAGGCAAGAAGGGGAATTCCGCGATCCTTCGGTGTTTCTAACACCATAGGGAGTCTACTCTTGACGAAAGCATTTAGCAATTATGGACAAAGGTAACCTAGTTTAACACAACTTGGAGGTGATTTGTTGGTATCCTTTTAGACTTAGTAGCTTGGAGAAACAATATCTATGATGGAGTGTGTACCCTTAGATTGCTTCCCTTGTAGATAATTTCCGCCACTTAGATGAGGAAAGTGGCTATTAATTTTTGTAGATGCATCCATTACTTGATTTGTGTGCTTTAATGATTGGATGTATCACCATTTTGGCAAGCCCCACCTTGCCTTGCAAGAAGGCATCTTACCTCATTGGTGTCCTGTTGTGAGTTAAAGGGGTGGAGTGAGACCCGCTAATTTTCTCACATCGGTTATATTATTAGGATAGTTTAATTAAAGGTCTAGTTTTAGTCACCTCTTTACTCAAGACGAGTAAAGGTTCGGTTTGGGGATGTTTGATGTGACTCATAATTGTGCACATTTAGTCCCCTAATTGAACCTATTTTGCATACTATTATAGCATTTCATGGCCATTTTATCCGTCAATTCCTTCTTATTTGGCTTTCCTATTGCGTTGTATATGTTTTGTAGGAAAGAAGATAATGAGACAGAATTCCCATCTCACGTGCATATTTGCAAGCTTGTTGATGATAATGGATGGACTAGTATGAAGAGGAGGGAAGAATGATGACCAAGTATGTAGGAATAAAGAGTATATAGAAGGATCATAGGCTTAAGAGCAAGGATGACGAGAAGGAAGTCATTGCAAGAAGGAATTGCTCAGAACCAAATGAAGGATTACTTATTTGGTTCTGAAAGTATTCTAGATGAAACGGCGTCGAAAAATCAAGTGGTCTAGGATTTTGAATCACTCGAATAGGAGTCCGGATGAGGAAATGACGTCCGTTTTACAATCCGAGCTCAAATAGACAAGCTGTCAGCCAATCCGCGCGTCCCGAGACCCAAGACGAGCATCTCCTGCAAGACGAGCGTCCCCCCTCCAAGAAGCTCGGATTGTTAGGCAGACAAGAATGAAGAAGAATATTGTCTCAGATCCAAACGTCCCGTGCTCGATCCGAGCGTCTCCAAGACCCATGATCCGAGCGTCTTCTCCCAGAGACGCACGGATCCCGTGGCAGAACCGACAGTGCTTCAAGACGATCCGAGCGGATCGTGACGCGACTAGCAACGTGATATGCGCATCTCCCTTCGAGACTTGCATTTCCCTACTCAACACTTAGCAATGCTATTTACTAATCTACCCTTGCTTAACCTAATGATGTACTACTATATATACTCCATTTGTATTAATCAATAGACCAAGCCCTCTTAGTAGGAAGTTCTCTTAGATTAGATTAGGAGTAGATTAGAATAGATTAATCTCAATCATTCCACAAAATTACATTTTAATCTTTCCTTAATCATTGTTCAAGCTTATTATTATTGGGTAATTGAAGATTATTGGGTTATTATTGGAGAATTGACAATTCTTGATCAATCAATCAAGTTTTCTTCTATTATTCTTCCCTTTCCATTTGTTCATCTCAAGTTTGGTATAATTCCTTTACTCTTTACACGTTATTGTTTATTTTCTCATCTTTTTATCATGTTTATATTTGTTATGATGATTGACACCATTGATATCATGTTTCCCATGATAATGAGTGAGTAGTTCTTTAGCTAGGATTAATGGGGAATTAAGGGAAACAAACATGGGAAATGATTCATGCTTAATCTAATATGTTTTCATAATTAGTTTGCTTGCTTGTTCTGATTTCAACTTATGCACATGTTATGTTTGATGAAATGCTAAGCCTATGAATCCTTGCATTTCTTACCCATCACTTATCTTTTCAATGAGACTTGTAAGACATAAACCAACTCGAGTCTCATTAGACCATGCATATAGTTGAATAGGAAGGACTAAGTCGACTTGTAGGTGTTGTACAATCTAATCGATTCGGCTCCGGGACCCAAACCTTCTTAGGGATTGTAAGACATACACCAACTCGATCTCATCACAATAACAAGTGCTTGCTATTTAATTGAGAACATGTTTATATGATCAACTCTCATGAATCTCATATGATCCCATGACATCCTAGTATCCTTTATTATTTGTCTACACCTTTACTTGCTTGTTTTACCTTGTTGCTTGCATTAGTTTAGAACACAACTACAAACCCCAATAATTGTGACACTAGCATAAATTGAGATAGATAGACTTAGAACCCAAAGCACACCGTCCCATGGATCGACCTCGACTTACCACTAACTAGTTGTTTGTTGAGAATTATAAATGTGTTTGATTGGGAGACCCGAAGACACTTTCCATCAAAATGGCGCCGTTGCCGGGGACGGTGTTATGTGATTAAGTTCTTACTTGTTTGTCTATTTTAATTGTGCTTTAACCTTGAGGAACTTGTTCCTCAAGGTCGTTTTTACCGTTTTATTGTAGTTTCCATGTTTGTAGCTGTATCTTTATCTTGGCTATGATAATGACTCAAGACTTTGTACATGGAGTATGTGGTGGATCTTTTGAGTATGACTACAATGGGTATGGGGAGTTTGAGGAGCAAGTCAACACAAACCTACCTTACTACCCATACAATGAAAATCCTAACTACTACCCCAACTTTTACCACCAAAACCCCCACATCCAATATCCACAACAACTACCCTCCCAATACCCACTTTACAATGAATTCCAAATGCCACAATATGACCATTTTCACACCCACCCACAACAAGAAGATGAGTCCATTCAAAACGTGATTCTCCAAATGATGGTATAGATCAACAAAACTTCTTCAAACAAATGCTAGAGGAGAGCCAAAGGTGTATGATGGCCATCTTCTCGGATTTTCTTTAAAAGAGCATGGAAGTCTTCATGGACGACTTTAGTGTCAATGGAGACTCCTTTGACCATGGACTTGTTAATTTGACAAATGTTTTGAAGTGATGTGAAGAGCACAATCTAGTTTTAAATTGGGAAAAATGTCATTTTATGGTTAAAGAAGGGATTGTGCTCGGTCACATTATCTCCAAGAGGGGCATTGAGGTTGATGGAGCCAAAGTGGCGGTCATAGAAAATTTATCACCTCCCTCAAATGAGAAGAGGGTGAGGAGTTTTCGTTGCCACGCCGAATTTTATAGGCAATTCATTAAAGATTTTTCAAAGATTTCAAAGCCATTAACCTCACTTCTCCTCAAAGATGTGCCTTTTATGTTTGATAAAGTTTGTCTTGAGGCAATCCATAGGTTGAAGCAAGCTTTGGTCTCGGCTCCTATAATTCGAGCTCCGGATTGGAATCTTGCATTCGAGATTATGTGTGATGCTCCGTATTTTGCGGTGGGCGCGGTTTTAGGCCAAGTAGTTGACAAAAGGCACCATGTCATCTACTACACTAGCAAAACTCTTGACCAAGCCCAATGCAACTATTTAACTACGGAGAAGAAGATGTTGGCTATAGTTCATGCTATTGAGAAATTCCGACAATATTTGGTTGGCTCTAAGGTGGTGGTGTATACCGATCACACCGCTTTGAGGCAACTCATGGTGAAAAAGGTTGCCAAGCCAAGGCTCTTGAGGTGGGTTTTATTGCTTCAAGAGTTTGAGTTGGAAATCAAGGACAAGGCGGGAACCGAGAACGTTGTGGTGATCACCTATCTCGGTTGACCGTTGAAGATCATGGAATTCAAGATGAAAGTGGGCCGATTAATGAATGGCTAAGAGAAGATAGTCTTATGGGAGTGAGCACTACCACTCCATGGTTCGCGGACCTTACTAATTACTTGGTAAATGGGTTTATACCGGATGAGCTAAACTCAAGAGAGAGGAGGAAACTGAGGCATGACGCCAAGAGATATTTTTGGAATGATCCCCACTTGTTCCGTAGGTGTAGGGATGGGATTTTCCGGAGGTGCGTGTCTAGAGAAGAGGGCATAGAAATAGTTGATCGAGTACACCATTCGGCCTATGGGGGACACTTGGCCACTTTAAAAACCATTTCCAAGATCCTCCAAGGCGGGTTCTATTGGCCCTCTATGTTCAAAGATATCCACAACTTGGTTAAATCATGTGATGCGTGTCAATGCACCGGCAACATCGGAAAGAGGAACGAGATGCCCCTTAACAACATCCTTGAAATTGAGCGATTCGATTGTTGGGGTATAGACTTCGGCCTTGTTCTTTTGGACTTAAAGTCACTTAATTTCAGTTCATTTCAGATCTTATAAGTTCAGTTTAGTTCAGTTCAGTTCAGATCCTATAAGTTCAGTTCAGATCTTATAAGTTCAGTTCAGTTCAGATCCTATAAGTTCAGTTCAGTTCAGATCCAATAAGTTCAATTCAGCTCCTATAAGTTCAGTTCAGTTCAGATCCAATAAGTTCAATTCAGATCCTATAAGTTCAGTTCAGTTCAGATCCTATAAGTTCAGTTCAGATCCTATAAATTCAGTTCAGAAAAATTCAGATCCTAATTTAGTTCAGAAAAGCTATATATGGATTATTATTTTTAAAGACCGATACAAAACATTTGACATTAATTATTTGATACATACATTATTATTTTAAAAAAAAAATAACTCCTCTCATTAATAATTTCAGCCTCACAATAGATTTGGGCATATTTGATAAAAAGCGGAATAAGGCCCTGTATTAGGTACGAAACAACATAGTCAAAAACATTAGGCGAGGCAATGGATCCGTTGTTGAGAGTGATAGTGAAGATGAAAGTGATGAGGATTATGATAATATGGAAATAAATGGTTAGAAAAAAAGATATAATATGTGATTTATTAGTTATCGTAATGTAATCGTAGTATAATGTATGAACAAACCAATGCATATAAAGGGGAAATTTTTTATTATTTTACCTTGTGTTTTATACTATAATTTTTTTTTATCAATGTTCTCTCTTGGCAAGTAATAATAATAATAATAATAATAATAATAATAATAATAATAATAATAATAATAATAATAATAATAATAATAATAATAATAATAATAATAATAATAATAATAATAATAATAATAATAATAATAATAATAATAATAATAATAATAATAATAATAATAATAATAATAATAATAATAATAATAATAATAATAATAATAATAATAATAATAATAATAATAATAATAATAATAATAATAATAATAATAATAATAATAATAATAATAATAATAATAATAATAACAATAACAATAACAATAACAATAACAATAATAATAAGAAGAATAACAATAACAATAACAATAACAATAACAATAACAATAACAATAACAATAACAATAACAATAATAATAATTATAATAATAATAATAATAATAATAATAATAATAATAATAATAATAATAATAATAATAATAATAATAATAATAATAATAACAACAATAACAATAACAATAATAACAATAATAACAATAACAATAATAACAATAATAATAACAATAATAACAATAATAATAATAATAATAATAATAATAATAATAATAATAATAACAACAACAACAATAATAATAACAATAATAATAATAATAATAATAATAGTTATAATAATAGTTAAGTTAAATTAAATAAAATTAAATTAAGTTAAGTTCGGCTCCTATAAGTTCAGTTCAGATCTTATAAGTTCGATTCGATTCGAGATCCTATAAGTTCGATTCGATTCGAGATCCTATAAGTTCGATTCGATTCGAGATCCTATCGCTTAAGTTCGATCCTATAAGTTCGATTAAGTTCGAGATCCTATAAGTTCATATCGATTCGATCCTATATGTTCGATTCGAGATCCTATAAGTTCGATTCGATTCGATTCGAATCCTATAAGTTCGATTCGATTCGGATCGTTCGTTTCATTCCAAAAGAACATGGCTTTCATGGGACCATTTCCCAACTCATGCGGCAATGAATATATTTTAGTCGCAGTGGACTATGTTTCGAAGTGGATAGAGGCGGTTGCATCACCAACCAATGACTCCAAGGTTGTGATGAATATGTTCAAAAACACAATCTTCCTCCAGTTTGGAACTCCACGAGTTGTGATAAGTGATGGTGGCTCCCATTTCCAGAAGAGCACATTCAAGTCATTGTTGAAAAATCACGGAGTGAGGCATAAGACCGCTCTTGCCTACCACCCACAAACTAGTGGGCAAGTGAAAGTGTCTAACCGGCAAATCAAGGCAATACTCGAAAAGGTGACAAGCAAGAATCAGAAAGATTGGTCACAAAAATTGCCGGATATCTTATGGGCGCTCCGCACTGCATACAAAATACCATTGGGAACCACGCCCTACAAGCTTGTGTATGGCAAAGCTTGTCATTTGCCCGTTGAGTTGGAGCACAAGGCTTGGTGGGGTCTTAAAGAAATGAATTTTGATTTTGATGCCGTCGGAGGAGTTCGATTCATTCAAATGAATGAACTAGAAGAATTGAGGTTGGAAGCTTATGAGAGCTCCAAAATTTACAAGGATCAAACGAAGAAATGGCATGATGCCAATATTGTGAAGAAAGATATCGGTGTAGGAGACCTTGTTCTCCTTTTCAATTCCAAAGTGAAGGTATTCTCGGGCAAGCTTAGATCGAGGTGGTCGGGACCCTTCAAAGTGATGGACATATCTCCTTACGGTGCCTTTGAACTTTGGAGTGAGGAAGGAGGAACCTTCAAAGTTAATGGGCAATGAGTGAAGCGCTACTACGAAGGAGATGACAAAGGTCCTATTGAAGTGCTCTACCTCAGGGAACCCCTTCCCGAGGAGGAGTTAAGTTAAAAATTTTGAACAATGATCTGGTTTGGTGGAGTTCCACAAGAACCACCACTTGTAAATAGCATGAATTTAGATAGGTAATGGGAATTTGGAACTTTTCTGCTTGGCAAGTTGGATTGATGACGGGAAGTTATTTTGAGGAAAATCAGAAATTAATGTGGAACAAAGGCACAACCTTCAATTGGCCGAATCCCGACTTTATGAGTCGACTAAGAAAGAGAAAAACACGCAAATTAAGGCCAATTGAAGAAGCGATTTTAAAGTTGGGGTGAAATGAAGAAAACACGAAGGCATGTACTCCCAACCGGGGCACCGGCAGCCGGTCCACCGGCTGGAAGTGCATCTACTGAAGAATCTGTGTGAATGGCGTGTATGTGAGGTGTGAGCCGGTAGGCTGGCAGTCGGCCCACCGGCTGGGAAAACAATTATGAGGATTTCAGATTTGTGGTGTACTCCCAGCCAGGGCACCGGCGGCCGGTCCTTAGACCGGATGGGAGTTCTCTAATGCTTTTGAAACTTTTTCGAAAATAACTTGTACACCCAGCCGGGGCAGGACAGGCTGGGAGTACTCTGACGGATTTAAACACCAAAAATCAATCATAATCCAAACAAAAAAACGCACGACACTCTCCCTCTAAACCATTCCTTTCTCCCTCAAATCACACCCAAACACCACCATTTCACCACCAATCAACCACCAACTCCCTCCCTTTCCTTAACCCTCTCACAAAATCGACCATGACACCAAAAAAGAGAATCCGCAAGAAGGATTTGGCTCTTCAACAAGCGGAACTTGTGGCGGCCGCGACTAGTGACATGAGCCCCGATCCGGCATTCCCGGACCTCTGTTTCAGTTCCGTCTCTATGAAACGTAAGTTTGTATTGTTCAAACAACGTCCCCTCCACCCGACTCGATTTATTAACCGCCAATCTATGCAAGACTTAGGGTTAGACCGTCTCACCCATGATTTGTTTGAGGGAGTTGGCTTGAAATTCATGTATGATATCCATGAGAAGACCTATTCCCGTCTCACTTGGGAATTTCTTAGCTCTTTGAGAATAGACAAACATCGAATAAACTAAAAGGGCGCCATTTTGCACTTCCGTCTTATGAACAAAGACTACTCTTTGACCTTACCGACCTTTGCTGCGCACTTTGGGCTAGACCCGAGCCCCCCTCATAAACCTCCTGAAAATTTTGATCATAGTGCACTTTGTAAGGCCCTTACCGGCCTTGATAAAAACTCGCGGTTTAAGAGAGCGGCAAATACTTGTCATAATGCCGCAAACCGAATTTGACATCGGTATATGGGGTGGACTGTTTTTGGCTGAGATGAAAATCATTACTTCCAAATGGAGGAGTTGGAAATTCACGGCTCTTACCTTTGCTCCAACCCCACCGCCTTCAAAATTGATGTTGCCCATCATATGGCCCTCCATCTTCACCACTTGAGTAATTCTCCGGGACAATCGACCCCAATTGTCGTGGGTGGCCTCATCACCCACCTTGCCAAGCGCCTAATCCGAAAGCTCAACTTGAATGGGATAGACTTTATTTCCACGGAAACAATGCTAGCTAAAGACTACATCCAATACACTCTTAAATGGATAAAGAAGAACCCCCGAGACAAGCAAAATTATTGTCAAAACCGAGTAAATGGAGTGGATAGGAATTCAATTCCACTCCCCAATCCCGACAAAAAGAGAATAGTGCCGAATTCACCGCACTACTTACTTGAGATTTAGGCGGATGAAGACACCGCCACCGCCCCAACCCAAAACCTCAACCTCGTCTATGCGCGTGAGCGCCCGGTTACCGCGCAACCTTCTTTGTGGTACACTATGCCAACCTCGACTTTCTTCCCCGGACCGTTCCAACACGGGGAAGCCTTCTCAAGCCAACCACAACAACCACCCTCGCTCCATCCTCAATTTATCGAGTTTATGGAGGCTATGAACTTGGGAATGCAAATGGCCGCAAGTAAGAGGCTCGGTTTGCAACAACGAATGAACCGCCTCTATTTTAACTAATCGGTGAGCCAATTCCCGATTTATGACGATTATATGAGGCAGCAATACCGTCACCCTTCCGGCCTTCACCCTTCTTACTACCTCGCTCCGGATGGTGGGCATCCGACGGATGGCTCTTTTGTCTACGGCGACATTAACATGCGCCCGGACTACTTTAGTGCTCCAGTCTTCCCCACCCCGGCTTCTACTCATGGGGAAGGGCATGATACTCGATGGTTAGGGGGGACCCCTTCCATCTTCGGTGAGGGAGGTAGCGCTAGCGGCTCGGGGGAGGGTCGTGACGTGGATATCGACCTAACGGTCGAGGAATTGATATGAGTGGCCCGATGCACATAAGCACAGATGATTTCATCCGTGAATCCGAGTTTGGGGCCGGGAATGATGAAGATGATGATAATGATGACGGTGATGACACCGAGACCGAGGAGGCCTAGTAATGATGGCCCTCCTAACTCCCCCTCAATCCAAATGCCAAGTATGATCCCTCTAAATCAAATTTTCTCATTCATATTTCCTTCTTGTATGCATTTAGTTAGTTGTAAAATATGTAGGATCATATGTCATATAGTTGCATTCATTTAAGCTTGCATTAGATTTAAATTTTGTAAAATATTGTCACATATAGGAATTGAATTCATATAGAGTAACTTGCAACGTATTTTCAATATTTCATTTAGGATAGCTCATGCATTGCATCCTTATTTCAAAAATACAAAAAAAAAATTAAAAAATGAAAGTTTCACAAAAACATGTTTTTTATTTTCAAAAACTTTGAAAAATCCAAACATATATTTTAATTTGCCAAAATTGCCTTCTCACCACACTTCATCCGTCATTCGATGTTGTAAATAATAAGTGTGGGGAGGAGGCCAAAAAAAACAAAAACATGTTATTTGATTTTTAAGAAAAAAAAATACAAAAACAAAAAAAAATGTTTTGCATTTCCAAAAAATTTTAAAATCTCAAAAATATGTTTTCTTATTTTTCCCATTCACTCCTTATACTTTGTTCCATTGAGGACAATGTAAATTTCAAGTGTGGGGAGGGAAATATCCACTTTGCGTGTGTGTGTGTGTCTATATATATATATATATATATATATATATATATATATATATATATATATATATATATATATATATATATATATATATATATATATATATATATATATATATATATATATATATATATATATATATATATATATATAGAGAGAGAGAGAGAGAGAGAGAGAGAGAAGGGTTCTTATAAGGCCATTATATCATATAAGGCCCTAAGTCTTTATAAGAACCCTTGGATGAAGGGATTGAATGGATGAGAAAAGGAGATAGGGCGCCTTTTTTAGAGCAAAAAAAAGGAAATGCTTGTTGTATGAGAGAGGGTCCACGTATCACTGTTTGTGTCTTCTTCCAGTACAATCCCGCGGATAAAAGGAATAAACAAACACTAATAATTCATTTTGCATACTTTCCCTCTTCATTCACCATTCAAAACCTCTCAACAAGCAAAACCCATAAAAATCACCATACAAACCATCCTCAATCCTGTAAAATGCATTATAAATCATCAAAAAAATAAGAGAAATTTCATTCCAGCTGTAAAACTACTTCATGTTGCCGTTAAATTTCATTCGCTTTGTTGAAGATAAATAAATTGTCATTGTTCATCAGAGAAAGACGCTCAAAATGACAGTCAGTGTTTGTGAAATGGATCATATGCAGATTGAAGTTGCCGTCGATGGTGAGTTATTTTCTTTCTTATTTCTGTCTTGGTTATTGTTGTAGCTTGATGTTCAAGAATAAAGTGTTATATGTAATTTTTGATTGATGTTCATTATTGTAGCTTGTTGTAGCTTGTTGTTATTTCATTTGTGTTCATTATTCTTAATGGTGTTGTACTTTCATGGTGTTCATCAAATTTGTTCTTTTATTTTGGTATCTTGTTGTTCATGGCAAAAAATGATGGAAATTTAAAAGCTTGATAAAGAACGAATTATAACTTCAGTGGGTTTAAGTAAAACTCTTACCCGTATATGTATAACTTCAATAATATAGTTTGTGTACTCATGTAGTTCTTATATTCATTGTGTTATAACTCCACTGGTTTTTTGTATAACTCTTTGACAATTTCCTGCAACTTCAGGTAACAGAGTACATAACTCCTGTAATTCTAACCCTAAATTTTGCATAAAAAATATTACTAAACAACCAATTTTGATATAGTTATTCATGTTATAGCTTAAGTTATACATTCATTAAGTGAAGTTATAGGATGTGGAGGGTTATACATTCTCTACTTAGAGTTGTACATTATATGATTAGAGTTATACAGTCTGTGTCTAGAGTTGTACATTATATGTTGTAGAGTTCTTCATTATATGCTAAAAGTTATACATTGTATGACTGGAGTTATACATTCTGAAAACTAAAGTAATACAGTCTACAATGTATAACTCTAGGCATATAATGTATAACTCTTAGCATATAATGAAAATATATAAGCATATAATGTATAACTCTAGACACAAAGTTATACATTATATGCCTAGAGTTATACAGTCTGTATCTAGAGTTATACAGACTGTGTCTAGAGTTATACAGTATATGCTAAGAGTTATACATTATATGCCTAGAGTTATACATTGTATGAGTAAAGTTATACAGACTGTGTCTAGAGTTATACATTATATGCTAAGAGTTATACATCATATGCCTAGAGTTATACAGTCTGTGCCTAGAGTTATACATTGTATGACTAGAGTTATACATTCTGAAAACTAAAGTAATACAGTCTACAATGTATAACTCTAGGCATATAATATGTAAATCTTAGCATATACAGACTGTGTCTAGAGTTATACATTATATGCTAAGAGTTATACATTATATGTCTAGAGTTATACAGTCTGTGCCTAGAGATATACATTGTATGACTAGAGTTATACAGACTGTGTCTAGAGTTATACATTATATGCTAAGAGTTATACATTATATGCCTAGAGTTATACAGTCTGTGCCTAGAGTTATACATTGTATGACTAGAGTTATACAGTCTGCGTCTAGAGTTATAAAGTATATGCCTAGAGTTATAAAGTCTGTGCCTAGAGTTATACATTCTATGCTTGGAGTTACAGGGTAAATGCTAAGTAGCTTGGAGTTATATATTTCTTAATCATTTCATGGATGTTTGATTCTACTCAGATGGTCGTAAGGAAGCGGAAACTGAGTATTGTAAGCATTTGGCAGCGGAGTTTGCACCTTGTGTAGGACAACAATTTTTTGAAATCGACGAGGCAGTGACATTCTATGAAATTTATGCATTGGCGTCCGGGTTTGATGTTCGGAAGTATACGACAAAAAAATGGTGCGACGGTGAAATCAAGTCAAAGTTGCTGGTTTGCAACAGAGAGGGATTAACATAGGTCCCAAAAGGCGAGGCAGTAATTAAAAAAAATGAGACTTGGATTAGGGAAGAAGAAATGCAATGGGGATTAACAACTGCGAAACAGAGGAAATATACAGTCAAGAGGGTAGGGTGTAAAGCACATGTCAGGCTATTTATGAAGAATGGAGTATTAGTAATGGACCGATTCCATATGGGGCATAATCACGAGCTTGTATCTAGTGAGGATTGTCAGTTTCAAAAGATGTCGCAGAACATAGAAGATTTTCACAAGTACTTGATAATGTACAACACAAGGGTTAGTTTACTATGAATCAAACCTCCACTAATTGAATGGCAAACTTCTAAAGTTATACACCGAGATCTTAGAGTTATGTAAACCTCGAGTAATTGATTGTGAAACTTCTAAATATTTTTTAAAATTCTAGAATAATTTATAACAGCCTTAGAGTTATATAGAAAGTTGTTAGAGTTATACATATTCGCAGTGAAGGTTATACTTTCAGATGTAAGAGTGATAAATAATAAGAAGTTGCACAATCAATCAATGGAGTTATGCATATGTTTCATGATGTTATATGAAAAGGTGTAAGAGTTATAGTTGAGGAATTCTTGATTATTACTCAAAGATCGATCGATTTGTTGTCCACTGCAGTTGAGGATAGGAGCAACTAGGACGTACAACATGTGTAAGGAACTTGTAAACGGGTTCGAGAACATTGGTGCATCCTTAACTGGTTTTAAGAACTTCAACCGAGATGTGAAATGCTTCATCCATAAACGGGACGGTCAATTATTCATAGACCGGTTCAAGAATATGGCACAAAATAGGCAGGGGTTTTATTTTGATTATGAAGTTGACAAGGATAATAGCCTTCGAAGGGCAATCAATGACGAACCGCTAGAAGGAACTACTCCGTTTTTGGAGATGCAGTGTCGTACGACCCAACATACTCAACAAACAAGTACGATATGATTTTCATGCCATTCACTGGCATAGATCACCATAAGCGATCAGTAACATTCTGTGGGGCATTGATTGCCCATGAAGACCATGAATCCTTCCAGTGGGTTTTCAGCAGGTTTTTGAATGCTATGGGTGGAAAGGAACTCAAGTACATTATCACAGATCAGGATGCGGGCATTATTAAGGTCGTACCCCTTGCCTTCAAGACTGCACGCCACCGATTTTACATGTGGCATATAATGAACAAGGTGTCATCGAAGTTCGGGGTGACAAGGGAGGATTATAAGGAGTTCCTTCAGAAATTGAACAACATTATATGGGACGACAACCTAGAAGCAGACGACTTTGACGCTAGGTGGGCAGAAATAATGGAAGCGCATGGTCTTGTGAACGAAGAGTGGTTTACAGAAGCGTACGATAAAAGGAGCCAATGGGTGATGGCGCATTGCAGGGACTTGAACATGGGTGGTGTAATGAGGACAACCCAGAGATCAGAGAGCATTAATAGTTTTTTTAAGAAGTTTGAGCAGAAGTCAGGTACGTTAGTGGAGTTTTGGATGCGTTTTGAAAGCGCTATGGACCATCAACGGCATACGCAGAAGAGACTTGACCATGAAAACCGACACTCAACACCAGCAAGGGTGACGCATTTACCCATAGAGGAATATGCGTCAAATGTTTATACCCGTGAGGTTTTCAAGGAATTCCAACTAGAGGTCATTTGCTCAATCGATACATGTAAGACCGGGGGCTATGCTGAAGTCGATGGAGTGGAAGTGACTGTCGTTAAGGATTCAATCAGAGAGAAAAGTTTCAACGTAGAGTACAACCCAGGTAACAACATTTTGGCATAATCTTTATCTATGTGGTAGTTCACATTAGTTGCTAGATATAGTGCCAAAGTTACATTGTTTGAACATAGAAGTTATACAATTTTTCTCTGAACTGTAGTTATATGTTGTATAAATCTGACTACATTTTGAATAACTTTAGTTTTCAGAATGTATAACTCTTATTATTATATGTATAACTCTACTTGTAGAAAGTATAACTCTTGTTGCCATATGTATAACTCTACTTGTAGAATGTATAACCCTTGTTGCCATATGTATAACTCTGCTTTCAGAATAACTTTAGAAGTTATTCAATTGTTCACTGAACTGCAGTTATTTATAGTATAAATTTGATTAGATTTTGAATAACTTTAGCTTTCAGAATGTATAACTCTTGGTATTATATGTATATCTCTACTCGAAGAATGTATAACTCTTGTTGCCATATGTATAACTCTACCTTGATAATGTTTAACTCTTATTATTATATGTATAAGACTACTATATGGATGGAGACGTTATTTAGATGACAGTAACTTCATAATTTAATTTGATTACAGGGACACTGGCTACACGGTGCAGCTGTATGATGTTTGAAAGGATGGGAATTCTGTGCCAATATATAGTATGGATTTTGTCGGCTAACGGCAAGAAGACAATTCCAGATGATTACGTTTCTACAAGATGGAGAAAAGATGCATTGCAATTCAGATTATCAGAATGTGATGGTGAACAAACGGATTCAAATAGTAGCGATGATGGAAAAGAAGTTGAGATGGTGTAGTTGTGGTCAGAAGTTCATGCGACCATTGGTTTACTTCGTGGCATGAGTATGACTGAAGTTGTGAACTTAAGCTCCTTAATTAGAGAGTTCAAGGAGAAACTTTTACCGTACAAGAAAGATTTAACTAAGCAGCACGAATTCGAGCAAATTCTTGGTTGCCCTGCCAGTGACGAGGTAACAATACTTCCACCAAAACAATCCAAAAACAAAGACAGCGGTAAAAGAATGGTGTCAGCTAAGGCTAAAGCCATTGCCTTGGCTTGTAAGTCAAAGTGCATGTGTAATAACTGTAAACAAATGGCACACCACAATAAACGGAACTGCCCTAACCCATTTTCTGAGCATCCACCGTCTTCAGCAGCATCTGAAGGAGTAGAAGAAGAAGAAGAAGAAGAAGAAGAAGAAGAAGAAGAAGAAGAAGAAGAAGAAGAAGAAGAAGAAGAAGAAGAAGAAGAAGAAGAAGACGAAGAAGAAGAAGAAGACGAAGAAGAAGACGAAGAAGAAGAGGAAGAGGAAGAGGAAGAAGAAGAGGGAGAGGAAGAGGGAGAGAAGAAGAAGAAGAAGAAGAAGAAGAAGAAGAAGAAGAAGAAGAAGAAGAAGAAGAAGAAGAAGAAGAATAGAGAAACTTAACATGCTGTAGTAGTAGGCAGTAGAAAAATACATCCGTCTCAACAAATTATTTACAATCTTTTTTTCTTTAAAAGGTAAAAAATCTGGTGAGACGGAAGGGGTATTCAGTAGCTAGCTTTTGTCTATTTTGAATGGGGTTTGCACTTAAATGATGTAATTTGGTAACTTCACCTTCCAGATTGTATAACTTCAGTAATATGAGTGTGAAATTTCAAGCTAATGTTGTATAACTCTTTTACACAATTTGGATGACTTTTGTTCATGGCAAAAAATCCAATATTTAAAAGTTTGATAAAGAACGAATTATAACTTCAGTGGGTTTAAGTAAAACTCTTACCCATATATGGATAACTTTACTTCACAGAGTGTATAACTCTTATAGTTATCTGTATAACACTTCTAATTATGTGTATCTTTTGCCCTTGTTTCTATAATTGTCGATATATTTGACTAAAGTCATGTGTTGTATGACTCTTGTACACAATTTGTATAACTCTTGTTATTTTTTGTATAACTCATAACTGTCTAATAAATTTTGCCTTTTTCATAACTGCAGTCATGTGTTATATAACTCTTATACACAATTTGTATAACTCCTGTTATTTTTTTGTATAACTCATAACTGTCTAATAAATTTTGCCTTTTTCATAACTACAGTCATGTGTTGTATAACTCCTGTACACAATTTGAATAATTTTACTTCACAGAGTGTGTAACTCTAATTCTTATCTGTATAACTTGGATTTTAATTATAACAGACCAAGATGATATCATAACAATCTATTCCAAAAAAATTGTCTAAGTTGTTAAGGAGTTTCTTGACAACATACTAGAGTTACAAAAACAGAGACTACAAAATTAATGGAAATACATTCTATTTTTTCCCAGGTTTTTTATCTGCTTTCCGTGCCATTTTTTGTCTGGCTTCTAGTTGCTTCAGGATCTGGTCTTTCTCGCCAATGAAAGCGTTGACCTTGGTCAGAACTCCTTGCCCGATGATGTTCATGTCAGCTAGGACATGCGTCGCTGCCAGCTGGATTACCAAATATCGACGGTTCACCTTCCTCTCAAGATCAACATGACCAAAACTATCACCCTCGTACATTAACATGTACATCATGGTGAACAAGCCAGACTCGGTGTCGTTAATCGTTTGCTTATGCCAAGCAAACTGGATCTGACAAAACTGGAACTCCGGTAGGAATTTCCCTTTGTCCTCGTCCCTATACTCCAGATAGTCGCTTATGAGGCTTGCCTGGCACAAACAAGAAACGTCAAAAAATGAAATTGTAAAGCGGTGACAACACTTTTGAGTTGAACGTAATTACAATTTAATTCCACTTACAATTACGTGACACACTTTGCATATCTCGGACTGGCCCGGACTTGAGTAGTACTTATTGTCAAGAAGATCAATCGTACGTGAATTAAAGTTGATACACGCACATGCATAATGGGCTTCAATCTTAATGGGTACGAAGATTAAATCAGCCTTCAAGCTGAAATCCTTTCCACTATCGATTCTGAAGACGTCCCACACATTGTACAACCTTTCGGTGTTCTGTGTTTGTTGGACAGGGTTTCGTACAAAGTTCAAGATTATTTCCTGCTCAAATAGAAGTATATGTATGAGAATACCAGAGGATTTATAGGGGTTGTGCAATGGAGTTGCACAGTAACTCTTATAGCATATTGAAGTATGCCTAAGTTCATACTGGCTGTTAATAACTTCTCAAAACAAAATGTGTAACTCCATAGAGGGTATGTATAACTTTAGTCTTATTTTCCACTGTGAAAGTTTTAAATAATATACCCTCAAAGTATAAATCTAAAGAGGGTATGTGAAACTCCTATAGCATATTAAAGAATTGATTACAACCATACCATATGACGGATACCGAAGAAAGACGAACGAAAAACCACGCACTCCTCTGCCTCCAAACGATTAAGAAACAAGGACCAACACTCAATCACTGAATTATCCATTGGCGTCTTAGGGAGCATGGACAATATTTGCAACCTATTAATTGTTGCGTGCCAGGTATAGTTCACAAGTAGTTCACTGTAGTTCAGACAGCAGGTGTTAGTCAGGCTATAACGTCTACTAAATGGGAAGGTAACTGCTATTAAAATGACTGCATAACTTCAGTGATGAAACATATAACTGCAGATTAGGAATGTGTAACTCCATTAACGATATGTATAACTTTAGTTGGTAAAGTTATACATTTCATAGTTGAAGTTATACAAAGCATAAAACACTACTCAAGTGGTTCTGTTGATTTTAGACAGCTTACCCATTTGGAAATTTGTAGTCATCAAGGAAAACGTAATCAGCCAGTTGTTTGCGATACACCGGGATATCTCTAATTAATGCCTTGTTTAACTTCAGCATCTTGGCGACCACTGTAAGGTCGGCGTCTGGTTCCCCGCAATATGTGGTGCAACCAAGGCCATCGTCCTTACCCCGGGAGCGGCTATTGACCGCTGAGAGGGCCCGACTAGACGGCGTCCGGCCCAGGGCTACTTGGGAAGGTGGAGTCCGATAGGTTGAACTGACTTTGGAGCAAGGGCGTTTAGCAGAACTGTTCTCTCCGGCAACTCCGACACCTCTCTTCCTTCCACTTGTGTTGCCGGCTAACCTCTGTGCCTCACGCAGCTCCTCCATTTCACGGTCTTTAACCTCCTTAAAAGCTAATACCCTAGATAACACATCTTCCCTATCCACGTTAATGTCACTGAGGACAAGGGTGGCAGCAACTTCCGCTCGCATGAGGTCATTGCTGTCCTTTGTCCCTATGGTACACTCGAATAGCTCTCCATGGTACAACAACATATGAACCATGACGTAAAGACCACAGTCATTGTCAGTATACCCTGCTCCCTGCCAGTTGAATTTAATGTTTACAAAAGGAAACCCTTCAACTTTATTCCCTTTGTCGAGCCCTTTGGAGACCATATACTTTCCCATCGCATCAGCCTGGCAGAATTTAGGCAAGGCGTTTAAAAGGGGAAGACCAATTAACAAAATAATGGAGCTGAAAATTAATCTAGTCACCAGTTTTATAAGTCTTACAGTAATACGCGCAATCCCTCCGTATGGTAATTTCAGAAGATCGTCCTCGTAAGAATGATTATCAAGGTACTCGATCTGCTCAGAGAGGAAATTTATGCAAATGCAAGAGTAGTGATCTTGATCGACAGTGCTTACCGGGTCGAAAACCTACAAACATGCACCAAAAGTCTAAGAGTTATAAAACATAATTAGAAGCTTAGAGGTATACATATTGTGCATAATTGGAATTATACATTCTATGGTTAGAGTTATACATTATATGTCTAGAGTTGTACATTCTATTTCTAGAGTTATACATTATATGCCTAGAGTTGTACAGTATATGCTCAGGGTTTTGATGAGTGGCTAACTTCAATCCATAACTCTAGGCATAGAATGTATAACTCTAACCATAGAATGTATAACTCACTGCATATAATGTACAACTGTAAGCATATACTGTATAACTCTAGGCATATGCTTACAGTTGAACATTATGTGCAGTGAATTATACATTCTATGGTTAGAGTTATACATTTTATGCCTAGAGTTATGGAGTGAAGTTAGTCACTCAACAAAACTCTAAACATATACTGTATAACTCTAGGCAAATAATGTATAACTCTAGCCATAGAATGTATAACTCTATCCATTCTGAAAACTAAAGTTATATAATGTATAACTCTAGCCATAGAATGTATAACTCTAGTCATAAAATCTATAACTGTAAGCATATACAGTAAAATGTATAACTCCAGGAATAACTCCAGGTATAACTCTAGGTATAACTCCAGGCATCTAATGTATAACTCCAAAGTATATATTGTATAACTCTAAGCATATACTGTATAACTCTAGGCAAATAATGTATAACTCTAGTATGGAAATGTCTCTATATTGATATCTGAGCTCACCATATCAGAGTCCAGTTGGAATGGACTAAAACACGACTCTTGCCACATGTCCCACGAGGCACAAAAGCCTTCAGAATGATCAACAACCAAGTTTTTTTCCTGCCTTGCCAAATTGCAATTGCTAGGTCCTATAAAAATGATAGACGGGGGTTGGCAGCTTATATCACAAGTTACGTACATTTTGTCACAAAATCACTTGCGGAGTTCGAGCACACTTACAGCGTGACCTAGGCCAAAGAAACAGCGCGAACTTGCAACAGCTGCGGTGTTCGCGTGCGTAAGCTGATTGAGTAGTACAGACCAGCAGTCGATGACATTGGCCTTAATCTGAGACCCGGGCATCAACTTCTGGAGATCAATATGCGTTATGCAATTTGGGGTGTTATATGTGACCAATTATTCCCTACAAAGGATTAGCAAAATGAGACATGCAGCAAGTGTTGTTCATGACCTGTTTCACTGTCGTATTGAAATATAGGTAAAACTTATCTTTTACTTACTCTTTATTATGGTCGTGGAATTGATCAAAGACATAATCCATTACATCCTTCCTCACCCTGAACACCGTCCTGAAACGTTCCTTGTAAAATCGCAGCAACTGTGAGCATACGTGCTGGTCAGGTTCGGGTGCCCCGCAATCCTCATAATAACCTAGGTTCTCAGGTACAATGTCCATACACGGAAGGGGGACAGTTGAATGCAGTAAGAAAGGATGGTGGATCATGTCACATCGCGGCACATAAATAGGGGGGGGTGGTGCAACCGGCTCAACCCTAGCACCAACGATTTCAACTACCACACCTTCTTTGGCCGCACTAATCATTCGCTCATCAACCCCGGCAAATGCCTCATTCACATCTGTCGTGCTCATGAAAGTTAGAGGGATTTGATTTCCACTCCATTCCGTTGAAGGATCCCCCGGGGTGACCTCCACACCATCGACAACAACTACGTTTTCACCCCCGTTATTAGAATGTTGTTCAACATTCTCAATTACATCCTTTAGTACAGTGGCCTGAATAAAAAATAATAAAATTAAACACCATGCTTTTGTATCAAAAAAGTTACAGGTATAACTCTAAAAGTGATACAAAGAGGTAACAGAGTTACAGAAACAATGAATTACAGTTATACATAGAAGGGCAAGAATTATACACATGTGTGAAGTATTACAAATATGCTATAAGAGTTATACATATTTGAGTTAGAGTTATACACATATGGTTAAGAGTTGTACCAAACGGCCGTTGCAGTTGTACAGATTGAAAAATAAAGTTATACAAAGAGGCACTACAGTTACAAGGCCTCATCATAAGTTTCAACAAAGTTATACTTTATCTACTTAGAGTTATACACGACCAATTAAAAAAAACGAATGTATAACAATTATTTAGCGCAAATTAACAAACATTACCTCGCCACCAGGACCACTCCCGTCCGCTGGAAGTCCACATAAAGCTTCCTTGATTTCAGCAGTAGAAAACATACACTCCATCAATTCTTGTGTATCCATTGGCAATGATGGGACCGTAGATTTTTCCATCTCCTTATCTGACGGTTGATTGTCTAACAATCTTTCAACATTTTCTTTCAATCCCTCCCCATGAACTTGCTCATGCACCTCATCACCTACCCCGGGCCGAGTTTCAGCATCCTATGACCGTCCGTAAGCTTGGTCAATTTCCTCTACGGTGTACTTCGCCTCCAACAACAGCTCTCTGACAGTTTGGACGGGGGTGCACACAACTTAATCCTCTAACCCTGGGCTAGCATCTGACAACGGATTAGAAACTACTATATCACCTCCCACTTCCTCCATAATCTTTGACCATGAAACTGCAACTAATTTCGTTGGCGCGTCAGCTTTGGCTGACTCTCCATGCGGCTCAACACAAGGGTTACCACCCCTGCCACCCCCATCATTGGCGAGACAAGACATAACTTCACTTATTTGACGCGTAGATGCATCGATTCCGTCATTTTTTTTGGGGGACTCACTAACTACCTCTCCAAATGCATAAGCGTTACCAACAGAAATCTTCAGCCTTTATGCAATCTATTCTGCTTCAGCGACGTACTTTTGAATCTTTTCACCCTCAAAGAATTCTTGAGAGGCCTGACTAGGATTTAGTCCCGTCGGATCACTAGTTACAGCTTTGATCCTTACGGTTACATCTGCGTACCATGAATAGAACACAATAGCATTCCTTTGCATCTGTAGATAAAGCTCGTGAGTACGCTGCATTGAAGAAGTACAGTAAGTTAGTTATATTATAATAGATGGGTACGTTCAGCTGAAATAGAATCAATCTGCAAAATATATAATAGTTTGAACTTACATCGACAGCCCTAGCTTTCAATTCGTGGTCATCCTCGACACCTGCTGGTAGTTCGATCTGAATGAAATTCTTCTCAGAAGTTGAGCAGGAGAGAGGGGGTGGGGGGGCTGATAGCAATAGTAGTTTGGGTTCACGAGGGTCGCTGAGGCTGATACTGTCCAAACTCTTAATATAAGAGGGATCTTGAAGGCACCTCGGATACCTGGTCTTAGACAAAGTTAAAGTACCCAATCCCCCTTGAGCCACCTTAAATTTTACTCTATCTACAAGCGAAGTTTCATCCCAATGCTTAATCAAAGGTAGATCGTGGAGGCATGGCCTACCCTTGTAATCATATCGCTGAAAGTAGCTTATCATGAGGAAGGGGATACAGCCACCTAACATCGTTAACCCCTTTTTACAGTCCGTCCCCGCTTTCACCATAATTTCCAAAATATAAGAGCACCAGTCAAAATGCAGAATGGCTTTAGGGTCTTCTACAGCCCTTAAAAGCTTCAAATTTATCCCGTTGTTTGGGGTAGGTGCGAGGAATGAAGACATAGGGAACAAAACAAATAGCGGGAAAAAATGATTGTCCGCCTCCTCGTACTCCATAAGTTCCTTGTGAACTTTCCCTAAACTTATTGAACTATTTGCTTTCTCCACCCCGTAAGCTTGCCGCCATTTGTCCTTCAGCTCCTTATTTTCGGGATCGTTGGACCCCTTCTGTGAACCAGTAGGTACCAACGGGAGACGGTTGGGTCCAAAAGGTATCAAAAAACAGTCATGCACGTCATGCTTACAGATCATAAACTCCTTCCGAGAAGCCCTGAACACATATGACCCATCAGAGAAGGACTCCAAGAATAGGCGAACGTGTGCAAGTGGGAAGCTGCTAATCTTAAGCTCCAAAAGGCCACCAAACCCAATTTTCTTAACAAATGACACCGATCCTCATTAAGCTTTTCAATGAGAGAGACAAGCCTTTGAGGTCGACACGAAACCATGATTTCATGCACCCTCTTTACCCTTGGCTTGGCCTCAACCATCTGGGGAAAAACATGGACAACACACAAAATTAGACATACTGTAGTTGCAATTAGAGATATTTGAAATAAAGAAATAGACATACAATAAATAGTCAGAGTTATACAAAATATAAGTAAAGTTATACATTCTGATAGTAGAGTTAGTCAGAAAATATTAAGAGTTATACATTCTGACAGCAGAAGTTATTCAAAATGTAATCAGAGTTATACAACAAATGACTGCAGTTATAAAAAGTCAAACTTTGAACCTTGGAATCAGGTCCCTTCTCAATACCTGGTACATCATCCATCTGTAGGTGACAAACAGTAGGGATTCAGATTATGTATAACCAAAATTCTGTAAAATCAAATTTCTGTAAAATCTAAAATTCTTTTCACCATTTAAAAGAAGAGATAATCAGGAGAGTTATACAGAATAACAATAGAGTTATACATATAATAACAAAAGTTAGACAATCTGAAACTAAAGTTATATAATGTGTAACTCTAGCCATAGAATGTATAACTCTATTAATAAAATGTATAACTCCAAGTATATACTGTATAACTCCAAGTATATACTGTATAACTCTAGGCATATACTGTATAACTCTAGGCATATATTGTATAACTCCAGGTATAAAATGTACAACTCTAGGCATATATTGTATAACTCCAGTTATACATTATGACAGTAGAAGTTATTCAACATGTAATCAGAGTTATACAACAAATGACTGCAGTTATAACAAAAGTCAAACTTTTAACCTTGGAATCAGCTCCCTTGTCAGTACTTTTTTTTTTTTTTTTTTTTGATGACGAGGGGGTTGAATCCCCCCGGGCCCATGCATTCCCGCACCACCACATGGACCATGTAAGCCACCCCCTTCGGGGGCTGCAGTGGCAATCGATCATCGCCCACCGGTAGTCGAACCCGAGACCTCTCAATTCATGCATTTCTGCAAGTTTCAAGGTTTAACCCGGCTACCACTGGACTAACACCACTTGGTTACCCTTATCAGTACTTGGTACATAATCCATCTGTAGGTGACAAATAATAGGGATTCAGATTATGCATATATTTAGTTGAAGTTATACATAATTCTATAAGAGTTATATATAAAAGAATTTTGAATGGTTTGTCATCTCTTCTTTTCAACCAAAATTCTGTAAAATCCAAAATTCTTTTCACCATTCAAAAGAAGAGATAATCAGGAAAGTTAGCTATACAGAATAACAGTAGAGTTATACATATAATAACAAAAGTTAGACATTCATAAAACTAAAGTTATATAATGTATAACTCTAGCCATAGAATGTATAACTCTAGCCATAAAATGTATAACTGTAAGCATATACAGTATAATGTATAACTCCAGGAATAACTCCAGGATAATGTATAACTCCAGGAATAACTCCAGGTATAACTCTAGGTATAACTCCAGGCATCTAATGTATAACTCCAAAGTATATATTGTATAACTCTAGGCATAGACTGTATAACTCTAGGTATATATTGTATAACTCCAGGTATAAAATGTATAACTCTAGGCATATATTGTATAACTCTAGGCATATAAACTAAATAGAAGTAGAGTTATACATATAACAATTAGAGTTTTACATTATGAAAGAAGAGTTGGTCACAGAATCAGAAGAGTTATACATCTAGTAACCAGAGTTATACATCTAGTAACCAGAGTTATACATATTGAGTACTAAAGTTATTCAAAACGTAGAAAGAGTTATACAACGACTGACTGCAGATAAATAAAAGTCAAAACTTTTAACCTGGATATCAAGTCCCTTGTCAATACTTTCTACAACATCCATCTGTAGATGACAAACAATTGGGATTAAAATTATGCATATATTTAATTGAAGTTATACATCATTCTATAAGAGTTATACCAACAAGACGAGATTTTTTACCTTTGATTCAGATTTCTTGGAAGTTTTCTTGGCACTTTTCTTGGCAAAAACCATTGTTAATTATCAAATGAACTTGTATTTGATCTGCACAACCATAATTAACAATTGGACAAATCAACATCAGCAAACCCATAATTGAAAATTGAAAAATCAAATGAACTCTTTTTATGATAGTTTAACAAAGGCAATAATTAACAAAAAACAAAGTACAAATCACTAAATAAGGAATGGAAAAAATACCTTATAAAAAAATGGAGACAAAGTAGTTTGCGGGGGGTTGGAATTAATTGGTAGTGATGAAAATGGCATCTGTTGAGTTGGAATTAATTGGTAGTGATGAAAATGGAGTTATCAGCAATGTGAAGAAAGAAAAAGGAAGACGAAATGACAGAAAATAGAGGGAAAAAAAACCGCAAGTTGTTTTGAACTATGTGGAAAATGAGGAGGGAAATGATGACAGACTGATGGACATAACAGTAGCATGCATGGGTTAGTGGGTAAGAGGATAGAGGTAAATCTAAAATATAAGTTGAGTGGGGTTTTACTGCGCCTTTTCTGTGCAATCTTGGCCATTAGTTTGCTTGATCCAACAGCCCACATTAAGACTTATGGACTTAATATGATATAAGGGACTTAGTTGATCTCTTCTCTCTCTCTCTCTCTCTCTCTCTCTCTCTCTCTCTCTCTCTCTCGAGAGAGAGAGAGAGAGAGAGAGAGAGAGAGAGAGAGATAGGATCTTGTGAGTTTGGTTTCTTATGGTGAGTTGTGAGTTTGTGCTTTGAAATCTCAGCCATTGGATTATATTAGGGATGAATGGTCAAGATCTAATCTTACCTGTCATATAAAACCACTGTCATTTACTTATTTTCTCTTTTTTCTAGTACTACTCGTTTTTTTTTTACTTTAATTTTTTTTATATCCTTTTTTACCTCGTGTTATTACGCTTTTTTTTTGTAACTTTGATTTTTTTTTCTCTTATGTTTTTCTCTAATTTTCTCATTATGTTACATTTTTTTTCTTTTTCTTTTTGTACCAATTTTTTTTTTTACTTGAATTTTTTTTGCTCTTATTTTTTTACCTCGTGTTATTATACTGTTATTGTGCTTTTTTTACTTTGATTTTTTTTTACAACTTTGATTTTTTGCTCTTCTTTTACCACATGTTATTGTTATTCCGCTGTTATTGTGATGTTATTCTGCTGCTACTTTGATTTTTTTTACGACTTTGATTTTTTTTTTCTTTTTTTTACCAAGTGCTATTGTGCTGTTATTCTACTGTTATTCTACTGTTATTCTACTGTTATTCTACTGTTATTCTGCTGTTATTGTGATGTTATTCCGGTGTCACTATGATTTTTTACTACTTTTTTTACCGCATGTTATTGTGCTGTTATTCTGGTGTTATTGTGATGTTATTCCAGTGCCACTTTGATTTTTTTTACGACTTTGATTTTTTTTTCTTTTTTTTAACCCCGTGTTATTGTGCTGTTATTCTACTGTTATTCTGCTGTTATTGTGATGTTATTCCGGTGTCATTTTGATTTTTTTTAATACTTTGATTTTTTTTACTCTTTTTTTTACTTGTTTTTTTACCACGTGTTATTGTGTTGTTATTCTGGTGGTATTGTTATTCTGGTGTTATTGTGATGTTATTCCGGTGTTACTTTGATTTTTTTACTACTTTGATTGTTTTACTCTTTTTTTGACATATTATTGTGCTGTTACTAACAGAAACTTAACGGGTAACAAAAACTTAACTCGTCATTCGTCAATTCATGAACTATTACTAACAGATAATCCCAGCTACATTCAGTGCTCCAAACCCTTCAAATTACACACATGATCAACAATTCAACATTGCAATGAATTTCAGCGGTCAGTCGCAATTAATACAGTTAACTCATCAATTCATGAATTATTACTAACAATAATTCATTGCAATAGATCGAAATGTGTACTTTTTCTCCTTCATAGGACATCGGATTGCAAAATCAGAAACATAGTCCCACCAAGTCCATGGTTTGACACTTTCATTAGCCACCTTAAAAAAACAAGCTTGGCGTAGATTCTGAAGCACAACATCCTTCCCTTCATAACCAACATCAAAATCATGCTCGGGGTCTGGAGCACAATACCTTTCATGATTGATGCACTGTGATTTACACTGTTTACTCGAGGTAAAGGCTTCCGGGCAAAACCATGTAATATAGTGCGGCGTGAAGCGAGTGTACCCATTCTTTTCAAGTATCTGAGCAGCTCCTTTAAAACTCTTGCCAAATTCAATTTGAGCAGAACACTTTGGTCCACATTCATTATTGCTATTGGTCCATAGCTCATATTCAACTCGATCATCTGGATGTGGGACTGTCTCCCTCCAGTCGAGCTTGATATGCACAATCTCACCTTCTGATATGGATCTCTTCAGCTTATCTCCCAAAGACATGGTAATAAATGTCGAGGGAATGGTAATATTCTGGACATAGTCATCCTGAAGACCCGCTTCTTCAGGCGTATCCATGGTGATCAAGGGTTCTATTCTATTATCTTCAACAAGGACAGCAGCCACTCCGATTAAGATCGGACGCCATCCTTTCTATCATTATACGTATGAGTCTATCTTAAATTCACTAATTTCTCCAAAAATTTCACTCAGAAATCAAGATTATCAACTAAAATTATCATTATCATCCGTTTTCGAAACAATCAAACAATTCCATACTCCTCCATACACATCGAATTTTTTAATTGTTGTGTAGAATTGGGGGAGAAAATTGTTTTTTTTTAATTTTTTCAATGCTTGCAGCTTTAAAGAAATAAAGCCGAGAGAAGAGGCAGAAAAGTCAATAAGAGGGAGAGTGTGTGTTGATGAAATGGAGAACGCCGAAAGGAGAAGGAACGAATTTTAAATTGTTTAGTTTTTTTTATTAAATCTCATCCATCTATTTGCCTTTGATCTAATGATTGAGATTTTTCAAACTCACAACTCACCGTAAGAACCAAACTCACGAGATCCCGCCTCTATATATATATATATATATATATATATATATATATATATATATGTATATATATATATATGTATATATATATGTATATATATATATATGTATATATATATATATATGTATATATATATATATATTTGTAAATTTGATATAAAAATTTCAAAAATGACAAAAAATCAAAAAATTCAAAAATATTGCATTGTATATATATGTTTGTCTAACCTAATCCATAGACGTACCCGGGCGCATTTGAGACGTTAGGAGATTAAAGACCCGCTATGTACACTCTTTTCGATTTCTTTCTCCTTTACCGTTCTTTTTCTTTTACATTTATATATGAAGAAGGATGGGATTTTGTTGTTGAGGATGCCCGATTTTTTGGAAGAATTGGTATGTGTGGATTATGTGTGGTAGCTATAAGACTTGTTTGCATTTAAAATAGACTTGTATATACTTGTTCACGCTTGCATCCACGTAGTTTGTCAATATGAGTAGCTTGCATCCTTACACTTTGCATTTTGTTTGTAAATATTTGCATTGAGGGTTTAAACGTGGAGGGGATATGTTGACAATGATGATAATTTGTTTTACCCGTGTCTTCTCCCTCTTGATAGCTCGTACCTCTTGATGACACATGTTAGGGTTTTGCTTGCAAAACCCGGGAGTCGAGCTTAACGACCAAGTTTCGGCCACCTTGTGAGACCGTATTGAGCCTAAGACCCAACCTAGGTGCGGTACAACTACTAAAATGTGAGGATATAGCCTCCATATGGCTAGTCCATCAAACCGGTCCCGTTTAAGACTTGAGAGTAGTTCTCCTTACGTGGTATGTTATGCCAATACGCATAAGTATGGTGCTCATTCCTTACCATAGAAGTGTCGATGTGCATGTTGAGATAATGTTGTTCAAATAAAGTAACCCCTCATAGCCAAATAAGCTTATTTTTCACCCATTTGATCATGATTCCCTTTTGTTCACCCATTTTGAGCCTAGCCTTATCATTTCATTTGCCAACAAAACAACTACATTCCACAACCATCTTACCCTTGTTGAGTAGTTCGTCTTTTGATTGTTTTGAGGAGTATAAATGGGTAGGAGATTTGATTTCATTGGAAGTGAACGGTCATAAATGTTACATAGAGAAATGAGGCTTAACTTTTGACCAACTTTTGCATTTAATAAGGAGGATACAAGTGAAAGAAAAGAAAGAAGAAACACAGAAGAGTAAAACAAAAAGAAAAAGAAAATAAATGAAGTGAAAAAGAAAAAGAAAAGAATGTACAATTTTTGTATCGAATAAAAGGGTTTGTAATTAGCAAAATGAATGTTGGTTTTGAAAGTGTTGACTAATTTTTGGAAATGGCAATCCTTGCCAAGTTTTGAAGAAGAATTCATTTGCATGGTAGAGTTTTAGTGATTTAGTTAGATGTGATGACTACTCAACCTATAGCCTCACATGTCATAAAACGGTGCCTGCACCGATCCCTTTTCTCTAAACCTGAGCCCCATTACAACCCAGTTGTCTCATGCATGTACATCATTTGACATTTTCTCTTGCAGTTATTGGATAGGGTACCATAGTAGATTGCGGGCATACTTCGCAAGTCGAGTTAGGAAGAGTGATTTTGGTTACTTTTTATCATAAAAATCGCCCCGTTCTTTCCTTTGAGTAGCTAGTGAAACCCGTGAGAATCAAACTTAGGTCCCTTCTTGGTCGAAGGTTTGATATGGAGTCGAATCTTGAGTTGGTCGTGTCAACCTTGGGAGTATAGCTACGTACTTCCACTTTCCCGCCTAGAATTTGTTTCTTAGGCATCCGTGTTGTCTATATTGGTTACTTGAGCAAGAATTAGGGAGTTGACAACCCGGTAAGACCTTGAGTCGGCATCCTCCACTATTGACCCTCTTTGTCCCGTTTTTGAAGAAATCCCACTTGAATGAGGCAAGTGTTTATGCATTTTGATTGGTTCATTTTCTTGCTTTATTTGGTGGTTAAGCACCATTTTGAATCAAAATTTTGTTGCAAGTGTCAATAGGGCACTTCCCCTCATCAAGTGTCAAATTGCGAGTTGAAAGGGCTCCGGGTAAAGCTAAAATGGATTCGGCTAATATGAATATGTTAGAGCTTGTGTCCTCCACAGTTAGTGTGATAACATATATAAATCTCTTATAGGTTCACAAGGGTATACTTAGTATTTTATCAGTTGATTAACGTTTACTTAATAACGGTTGGCTTGCTAGAAGTTTGACGTTGTTATCATACTGATGGTGGTGATCAACTGGTCCCTAAAAGTCACACCTAAAGGATGTGTTTGAGAGATGTGATTGCATGAAGATATAATCACATTGATGCCTTATATGACTAAAAGGTTAGTTCATGTATTTGACTAAACAGTTAGTCACTGTGATGATGAGACGATTATTTAATACAATTAAATAATACCAGCTGAGACGAATTAATTGTTAAATTCGTAAATTGAATATAAACTGTTATATTTAATTAATGTATATAATGTTAGCTTAAACGAATTAAGATGTTAATTCGTAATTAAACGTAACCAGTTATATTTAATTAGCGAATTATAAATATGTTATATTTATAGTTAATGTATATATTATGCGAAATTGTCATAATAAAATGTTGACAGACCGGTATTAATAAATCGACTACAAACTGTTGTGTATAGACTTATTAATACATGTCGACATAAATTGACAATTGAGAAAATAATGCACATTTTATACATTTGAGAACAACCAAAATAAGAAGATTTTTCTCCTTATTCTTGTGGTTGGTGAAACCGAGATAGAGAGAAAAAGGGAAAGAATAAAATCTTCCCATTTGACTCCCTTTGCACGGTTTAAGGAAACAAAAAGAGAAGAAAATATCTCCCCTAATTACACTCATTTACACGGTTATATGAGTGAGAGAGGGAGATCATTTTACTTACTCATTTTTTACCTAAAAACCTCTCATCACAAAACCCTAAAAACTTCTCTAAAATTAGGTGAAATTAGGGTTCTTATTCTAGCAAAAAGAAAGGCATTTCTTAAAGCATTTTGGGTGCAACGATTAGGAGAATATCGATTTCGATATTGTTCTTAGGCCAAATTGCTAGGACCAAAGGTTAATTCTAAATCTATATTCTTTTGTTTATGCAATTCGTTTATGACTAGTAATTTCATATATCATAATTCGTTATAATCCGAATTTTTCTTGATGAAATATACCGATATTTCCTATAAGTGGTATCAGAGAATAGGCCACGAAATTATTTTATATGATTTTCATAAATGTATTTAAACAAAAAAAAAAATTAGAAGAAAAAAAATCAATTCGGCCGTTAGAAATTTTTTTTGCCGAGAGCAATTTTTTTTTTGCCGAAATGATTTTTGATTTTTGATGTTTTTTTTCCATTTGATTTATTCATATTGTTGTTTTAATTTGTTAAGATGATAATATGATAAATTTGTAGATGTTTTGATTTAATAAGAATTAAATTAAAATGTAAATGGAAATTGTTTTTATATATGATGTTCATTTGTTTTTGCTATATAGTTTTGGCATACATGAGATTAAATTGTTGTTTAAGAATCATGATTCATTAATTTAAATGTTGATGATTATGCTAATCTTGTTCTAGTAGCAACTTTAAACAAATTGTTCATATATATGGGGTTATTTTCTCGAAATAGAAAGATAAGAAAAAAAAATTGTTTTTTTTTTGGCATTTGGGCTAATTGCTGAGTAATAGAAAAAAAATAAAAACTGTTTTTGTTTTTTTTTTTGGGCAAAATGCCGAGAGGAAACACAAAAAAAAAAGAAAATTTTGTTTTTGTTTTTTTTTTTTTTAAATGTCGTGTGCTTTTAAATAAAAAAAACAGTTTTGGTTTTTGTTAGTTTTTGGCCAATAATAGTTATACATTATTTCAATAATGTATGGTTGTTTGTTGTGAAAAGGTTCACAAATTAAAGATACCCATATTATTTTAAAGAGGTTTAAAATAATGTTAGATTAATTCATATTATAGATTAATGTGAATTAAGATTGGTATTATTGTGAGTAATTGAGGAATTGTCACATAATTTAATCATTTAAATAGGTGGTTTGGATAAATTACTCTACATAATTAAGGAATTATGTCTTGAATGATTAATTTATAGTTGGTGCATTTTTATTTAGTTGAATGTTTTGTTGAATTGTTTATTTACGTATTTTTGCAATCGGTTGTAATTTGTAATACCTAGTGTGGCCTTAGTTAATTATGTTTTCGTAATGATGGAAACATAATTTTTATGTAATTTTGAGATCTTGAATCTCCTTTTGGTTTTCTTTAGCATTATATTTTTGAAATTAGAATGTAAATAGGTTTATTTTGTAATTTCAATTGTAATTTTTAAAGAAGACTAAAGATGGAGATTGGATTGCTCACTCCCGTTACATGTACCAAGATGGAACATCAAGACAAGCTTCTCGGGTCCTAGGAAGGATTCCAAAGTTGTATTTATGTTCATTTTGGTAGATAGGCCACACTAGGACTTTATTTTGTTTTACGTTTTTCACTATTGTTGTTTTTCATTCGCATGATAATTAGTGCATCATTTTCCGCCTAAACCAAACCAACTACTACTAATATGCATGAAAATTGACTCATATAGATTGTATGTTAGTTATCATAGACATACATATGTCACACAATTTTAAGCCATCATCTTAGTTTATTCATTCTCGCATACTAGATATTAGTTCACTTAAAATGAATTAAAATAAAGTTGATGGGATCTTCCTCTATAACTAAAATTGAGACTAGTCTTTATAAGGGCAAACAACTATGAATCTCTTCTTCGTCAGTAGGCATATAGGACCTTACTCTCCATATGACCCCTTCTACGTTGGGTAAGTAGTTTATGTTGACTTATTTTACCTCAACATTATAGTCCGAAGAGTTTCTCGTGACTATGATGGACTATAGATAGAATTTACAGAAATTTATCATCCAAGAATTCTAACAGTAGAATTAGCCAAGAGGTTGGCTTATCAATTTACAGATAATTTGAGTCTTGGGATCATTTATATAATTCTTGAGGGAGGTCAATTGTATAAATTCTTGAGTCTTCGCTTATAACAGTTTTGCATTAGACTTAAAATCATAACGATGAGTATGCTTATTATTTCTTTATTCTTCTTTTCGCAGTGTAGAATTCGTTTTATATTAATAATACTGCTTACAACAAATGGCTGGAAATAATGATATCCCTATGCCAAGTGCCACACTTGGACGCGAGTCCTGGCTAAAAGCTTTCATGGACCACATGAATCAGTTCACACGACTGAAGAATGACGGGTCCAACTTTGCGGACTGGGAGGCATCATTACGGAATGTTGCCATTGCTGACGGTAAGCTCAAGTACTTAACTAAGCCAATACCGCCAAACCCAGGCCCCAATGCAAGAGCTAACGAGTCAATTGCTTATAGTGACTTCGTTATGGAAGCGGGTGCGATAAAGAACGTACTCATTTTTGCAATGGAAACCAATTTAGAAAAACGCTTCATTGCCCAAGGTGCAAACAAGATTTTCACCACGCTCACTAATGAGTTCTCAAAAGCACCGAGAATCGTTACTTATGAGCATACCTGTCGCTTCTTTGATGCGAAACTCTAGAAGGGCCAACCGGTTAGCCCACACATTCTTAATATGATTGAGAATATCGAGAAACTGGAGGCACTTGATTGCAAAATCAGTGAGAGCATAGTCATAGACCGTATGCTTCATTCAGTTCATGATGGTTTTGCCCTCTTCAGGGCAAATTACTACATGAATGACATGAAGAAAAGTCCTCATGAGCTACACTCACTTCTCGTAAAAACCAAGAAGGATATGAAACTGAGTGAGAGCATGAAGCAAGATGTTCTCATGATTTCCAACAAGAATAAGGGTAAGGGCAAATCTCACGGCGACCTAACTGTAGGAAAGCCAAAGTTTAAAAAGTCAGGAAACTGTAAGAGTGGGCCTGGTGAGACTAGTGGCTCACAAGGCAAGGCAAAGAGCAAGGACGGTAACGTTGAATGCCACCATTGTCACAAGACTGGACATTGGAGAAGGAACTGTCCCGTGTACCATGAGGACATAAAAGCAGGCCGCGTCACTCCTGTTGGTATGTCATCTTATATTCATATGATTGAGATTAACCATGCAAGTTTCGAAACTTGGGTACTTGATACTGGTTGTGGTTCTCATCTGTGTAATCATTTGCAGGGCCTAAAAAACAGCAAACCCCTCGCAAAGGGTGAGGTGGACCAGCGAGTCGGGAATGGAGCACGAGTTGCTGCAGTCTCAATGGGAACATACGTAATCCTGCTCCCTAGTGGTTTTGAGTTATATTTATATAACTGTTACTATGTACCCAGTTTATCTAAGGACATTATTTCTGTTTCCGTACTTGATAAAGACGGTTTTTCATTTTCAATAAAGGACAATAGCTGTATTTTCTCTTTTAATGAAATGGTTTATGGCAAAGCAGTTTCCATGAATGGAATTTACATCTTAGATCAAACCACAGATATATTACATGTGAATAATAAGAAATTAAAGGTTGGTGACAAAGATCAAACTTATCTATGGCATTGCCGAATGGGACACATAAATGAAAAACGTGTAAAGAAACTCATTGAGAGTGGGACTATCCCCACATTTGATTTCTCATCAATTGGCACGTGTGAATCATGTCTTACCGGCAAAATGACTCGAATTTCTTTCAAAGGTGTTGGAATGCTCACTAGTGACCTATTAGGACTCATACATACTGATGTATCTGAACCTATGTCAATTACCGCAAGAGATGACTAGAGATATTTTATCACTTTCACGGACGATTTGAGTAGATACGGATACGTCTACTTAATGAAGCATAAAAGTGAGTCCTTTGAAAAATTCAAGGAATACCAGAATAAGGTTGAGAACAAACTGGGAAGAAAGGTTAAAGCACTCCGTTCAGATTGGGGTGGCGAATATCTTTCAAATGAGTTTGATCAACACCTTAAAGACTGTGGAATAGTTTTAGAGTTAACTCCACCTGGAACACCTCAATTAAATGGTGTATCCAAACAGAGAAATCGAACACTACTTGATATGGTTTGATCCATGATGAGTCACACGGTAGTACTTGATTCATTATGGGGTTTTGCTCTTTTGTCAGCTGCTCTTATACTTAACCGAAGTCCATCTAAAGCTGTCGACAAAACTCCATATGAAATGTGGAAGGGAACGGTCCTTAACTTGTCCTTTATTCGGGTTTGGGGCTGCGAGGCTTATGTCAAGTGGAGACACGAGGATAAGCTCGGCCCGCGATCGGTCAAGACATACTTTATTGGTTATCCAAAAGGAATGTTTGGTCATTACTTCTATTCGCCTACCGAACATCGAGTTTTTGTTGCGGCTAGTGCGAAGTTCTTAGAGGAAGAATTTATCGAGAACAAGTCAAGTAATAGAACCTTCGAGCTATCGGAGATTCAAGAACCAACAACCGAGGAACAGATGGAGGAAGATGTTCCTTCAACTGATGATACGGTTAATATTCCTCAGGAACCTAGGAGGTTGGGTAGAGTCTCTAATCCTCCAGACAGATACATTGGTATGGTCGAGGAAAATGACGTTTTGCTCCAAGAGAGTAATGAACCCGCTACCTATAAAGGTGCCATGGCCTGTTTCGACTCAAAGCTATGGCTTGAAGCCATGCAATCCGAGATGGACTCCATGTATGAGAATGACGTGTGGGATCTTGTTGATTTACCTAATAAGGTACGACCTCTACAGTGCAAATGGCTTTATAAAATAAAGCATTCTGTAGGCGGGCAACCAGATACCTATAAGGCACGACTAGTGGCAAATGGTTTCACTCAAGTGCACATATTGCATTATGATGAAATTTTTGCACCCGCAGTTATGCTGCGTTCCATTCGGATAATCTTAGCGATTGCCGCTTTTCATGACTATGAAATTTGTCAAATGGATGTGAAAACCGCCTTCTTAAACGGTTATTTGGAGGAGGAGTTGTACATGGTACAACCCGAAGGTTTCATAGATCCTGAAAATCCTAAGAAAGTGTGCAAGCTTAAGCGTTCCATTTATGGACTTAAGCAAGCTTCTCGGAGTTGGAATCATAGTTTCGACCAGGTGATAAAAGAGTATGGTTTTGCTCGATCGGTCGAGGAACCATGCTTATATATCAAGTCGAGTGGGAGCAAGATTGTTTTCTTGATATTGTATGTCGATGACATACTCTTGATTAGGAATGACATTCCTCTCTTATCTTCGGTAAAAGGATGGTTGAAGAACCATTTCCAGATGAAAGATCTGGGTGAGGCACAACGCATATTGGGAATCCGTATCTATCGAGATAGATCACGACGGATGTTATCATTGAGTTAGGAGTCTTTTTTAGATAATATTCTTGAAAGGTTCAGCATGACCAACTCTAAGAAGGGGAACCTTCCAATGACGTCTGGGATGCATTTGAGCAAGTCTCAGTCACCCAAGACACCTGAAGGGGTTGAACGCATGAGTCGTGTTCCTTATGCATCAGCCATAGGATCAATCATGTATGCCATGATATGCACACATCCAGACGTGGCATATGCATTGAGTATGACGAGTCGTTACCAAGGCAATCCATGTGAAGCACACTGGATAGTTGTTAAAAACATCCTTAAGTACCTAAGGAGGACTAAGGATTGGGTATTGACTTATGGAGGAGATACTAAGCTATGTGCAATCGGTTACGCAGATGCTAGCTTCCAAACGGATTGAGATGATTCAAAATCTCAGTCAGGATTCGTTTTTACTCTTAATGGTGTTTGCGTCACCGGAAAAGTTCCAAATAGGAAGTTGTAGCGATTCTACTATCAATCCGAGTACTATGCAGCTTCGCAAAGCGTGAAGGAAGCTATATGGATGCATCAATTCTTACAAGGACTAACCTTAGTTCCTAGTTAGAATGACCCAATCACCATCTATTGTGACAATAGAGGTGCCATCTTCCAGGCTAAGGAGCCTAAGTCTAGTAACAAGTCTAGACATGTACATCGGAAGGCTCACCTGATCCGTGATTACGTAGAGCAAGAGGAGATAGTGATTGACAAGATTGCTTCGGATGACAACATCGCGGACCCTCTCACTAAACCATTGAAATATGATAAGCATGAAGGGCACGTTATTTCCATGGGAATTAAACGTGTTCCTGAGTTGTACTAGTTGCTAATGGATTCGATACATTATCTTTTTCATATGCTATTTATAACTTCATCGTTTTATTTCATATTTAGTTTTTCATGTGGATTGTACGACAACATTAAACGCCACAAAGTGAACTGAATTACATTATATTTGTTTTGGTCCGTAATCGCCTACATGAGCTGATAACTCTGGCTATTATTTTATGAAGTTGATTGATGGTGGGTTCAACGAGCCATAAGTCAAACGGTTGGCTGATCGATCACAGATGCGAGTTATAACGATACCTCGTAGGACAATTGTGACAACGTAATGGAGTCCTAAATGTTTAAAAACATTCGGTGCCAGTTCGTGGATTGGACGTCCATTGTGTTCCTAGAGTCGATTCTTTTGACTATCGACTGTCTCTTGAGATTAAGGCAGTTTTTGGGTGACTTTGGTTTCTTTCTCATGGTCGACCATAACAGGAGGCTAAGCAGATTTTCAGTGGGTCATTTTATACTGTGCTTATATCTGCAGGATTCGAGTTGAAGAAAATATCCAACCTTTATCAGGTTTAGTTATTTCTCAGGGCCACTCGAGGAGTTGTAACTGAAATGCATGGCCATGCTCGAATGATGATTCGTTTATCAGTTAAGTTACTCTCTAGTCGGGAAAACCACTCTTGATATTGATCACTTGTAAAATACAACCTTTTTTAATACGGATTTTGCAAATTGTTTTACATTGAGTGGGAGAAATTTTAGGATATGAGAATCAGTTATCGCACATACACTTGTGAGGACAAGTGGGAGTTTGTTGGAGATTGTGTCCTCCACAGTTAGTGTGATAACATATATAAATCTCTTATAGGTTCACAAGGGTATACTTAGTATTTTATTAGTTGATTAACGTTTACTTAATAACGGTTGGCTTGCTAGAAGTTTGACGTTGTTATCATACTGATGGCGGTGATCAACTGGTCCCTAAAAGTCACACCTAAAGGATGTGTTTGAGAGATGTGATTGCATGAAGATATAATCACATTGATGCCTTATATGACTAAAAGGTTAGTTCATGTATTTGACTAAACAGTTAGTCACTATGATGATGAGACGATTATTTAATACAATTAAATAATACCAGCTGAGACGAATTAATTGTTAAATTCGTAAATTGAATATAAACTGTTATATTTAATTAATGTATATAATGTTAGCTTAAACGAATTCAGATGTTAATTCGTAATTAAACGTAACCAGTTATATTTAATTAGCGAATTATAAATATGTTATATTTATAGTTAATGTATATATTATGCGAAATTATCATAATAAAATGTTGTCAGACCGGTATTAATAAATCGACTACAAACTATTGTGTATAGACTTATTAATACATGTCGACATAAATTGACAATTGAGAAAATAATGCACATTTTATACATTTGAGAACAACCAAAATAAGAAGATTTTTCTCCTTATTCTTGTGGTTAGTGAAACCGAGATAGAGAGAAAAAGGGAAAGAATAAAATCTTCCCATTTGACTCCCTTTGCACGGTTTATGGAAACAAAAAGAGAAGAAAATATCTCCCCCTAATTACACTCATTTACACGGTTATATGAGTGAGAGAGGGAGATCATTTTACTTACTCATTTTTTACCTAAAAACCTCTCATCACAAAACCCTAAAAACTTCTCTAAAATTAGGTGAAATTAGGGTTCTTATTCTAGCAAAAAGAAAGGCATTTCTTAAAGCATTTTGGGTGCAACGATTAGGAGAATATCGATTTCGATATTGTTCTTAGGCCAAATTGCTAGGACCAAAGGTTAATTCTAAATCTCTATTCTTTTGTTTATGCAATTCATTTATGACTAGTAATTTCATATATCATAATTCGTTATAATCCGAATTTTTCTTGATGGAATATACCGATATTTCCTATAAGTGGTATCAGAGAATAGGCCATGAAATTATTTTATATGATTTTCATAAATGGATTTAAACAAAAAAAAAAATTGAAGAAAAAAAATCAATTCGGCCGTGAGAAATTTTTTTTGCCGAGAGGATATTTTTTTTTGCCGAAATGATTTTTGATTTTTGATGTTTTTGTTTCCATTTGATTTATTCATATTGTTGTTTTAATATGTTAAGATGATAATATGATAAATTTGTAGATGTTTTGATTTAATAAGAATTAAATTAAAATGTAAATGGAAATTGTTTTGATATATGATGTTCATTTGTTTTTGTTATATAGTTTTGGCATACATGAGATTAAATTGTAGTTTAAGAATCATGATTCATTAATTTAAATGTTGATGATTATGCCAATCTTGTTCTAGTAGCAACTTTAAAGAAATTGTTCATATATATGGGGTTATTTTCTCGAAATAGAAAGATAAGAAAAAAAAAACTGTTTTTTTTTTGGCATTTGGGCTTATTGCTGAGTAATAGAAAAAAATAAAAACTTACCAAGCTTTACTAGTTAGGTATCGAATCTTATAAATTTGTTTTGATAGTGGGAAAAAGACGACTACAATTTTTTACTCATCAGTGGGGTAACCCCTTGAAGAGGTCGATTGATAGGTTTAAATGACTAGTGCTTAAAGGGATTGAGAGTACTACTCACATCAATAAAATGCACTTTCTTCTTTGGTCATCCATGCAAAAAAAACTCCACAGTTAATCGTGCTTGGCTGAGAGTAGTATTAGGATGGGTGACCTCCTAGGAAGGTTCCTGGGATGCGCATGAGTGAGGAAAAATGTGCTGGAAAGGACCCGTGTTGATCTTTGGATCATGTACACAGCCTGACGGGCTACCGTGAGTGACCGCTCCCGACTCTTGGTTTGGGCCAGGGTGTTACATTGGGAGGTGTGGGAGATTCGGATTTAGGGAGGAACTTATTTATCGTAAGTAAGATGGCGGAGAAATTTCATGTTCCATTGTTTGATGGGAAGATGAATTTTTGCAGTGTAAAATCCTGGATATGTCAAGATTTCAGACTGAATGCAACAATCATTAAAACGTGAAATAAAATATCAAATGGACTTTAAAATTCATGAAATCAAAGATAATAACTTGACAAATTTAAGTTCCAAATCCACGGATTATCATAGAATTAAGACTCAAATTTGAACAACAATATGAAATTAGTCCAGAGTCAAGCACAGGATCAATTTGATTATGCAACCAGACTTTGATCAATTAACCACAGAAGAATCACAGGTTAATTATCAGGCTTGGACTCAAACTACAACAATGCACAAGTTTGAAAAAGTTGAGAGAAGTCTCAAGTTTAATTTCATTCAAAATAGTCTGCCTGAATGCAGTGGTGGTAGAGGTCCTTGTATAAACCTCTTAGCCTAAATTATGAAGTTCTTATTTTACATCCAAGGGCCAGGAATACGTCTAGGAAGAGTACAAATTCAACAAACATATTTTACAAGCTGAAATTAATATTTTAACTAGGTGAAAAACTAGTTCACTGAGGTAAAACGAAAATAAAGCAGGCTAATGTAGGAGGTGTTGTCTGGTGTAAGGGCTTGCGGTTGTCTGGTAGCTTGGCCTCTTCCAAGGTAAAAAGGTGAGGACAAAGAGGTTTTAAGATCTCTGTCTCGAGCTCTAATGCATCTCAAATGAGGAGAATAGTTGCAAAATACTTTAACCTACAACCTTGAGCATGTCTAAGCAAAAGAGGAAGGTAATGGTTCGAGATTTGGCTTGAGAGTCGTGCCAAACATGGCCCAAAATTGCATCAAAACCACTTCACAAATCGCACAAAAAACAAGCTTAAAAACCACTTTAAAACTCAAATAGAGCGATAAATAAAACCGTCACAAAAATTCATTTTTGATTTTTCAAATCACAATAAAATCAAATTTTCAAACATTCAAATTAAAATTTAAATGAAACTTTTAAATTAATTTTTCAAATTAATTAAAGCTCGATTTAAAATAAAACTAAAAAAATCAAAATTGAACGAAATAAATTTCATTTAAATCATTCAAAACATGAAATAAAAATCTTTATTTCATAAATCATTCAAAAGATAAATGTAAAGAAACAAATAACCATTTATTTCAAAATATTTCAAAATGTTAATTTAAAACGCTATTTAAATTAACTAAAACCATTGACGTAACCTTGCTTGACATCCATATGATGCATCTGTTTCACGAGCACGTCATTTGAGTATACATGTGTCATATCACCATTGGGTGGCTGGCGGAATTTCTATAAATGTCAGTATCAACAGATACGGGTATTGTAATATGATACATGCATTTTATATAGTCTTTTTAGCCTATTTTATGCACGTATTTCTATGCTTTTATCGTGGTTTTATGCTACGAAATGCCCCGAATATGCTACTTTGGGTTACTTTGTCTTATTTGCAGGAATGAACCCAAAATTAGTGAAAACAAGCCTAAAACATGTCCCTACGCATGCATTTAGGAGATGAGTTGAGTCGGAGCTTGGAAAGTACTATTTTGAGATGCGCATTGGAGTAAGGAAGTTAGGCGAGCCAAGAGAGTGCTTCAATTTGCTAGTTCCTACTTGTAAGCGCCATATCTCGAGTTCTACAACAGATATTCAGGTGATTCCAATTGGAGATGAAAGTTTGTCCTTTTAGCTTTCCAATGCCACCGGAATCATCCTGTTTGACTAAGTAACGAAGAAATGGCAGCCGTTTGAAGTTCAGTGCGCGAAGCAGGAATTACGCGCTGAGAAGTGCTCGATCGAGAGCCCATTTGCTCGATCGAGAGCTACCTATTCTTGATCGAGTGATTAAAGGGAAAGAAGTCTTCGATCGAGAGGAATTGTGCTCGATCGAGAGGAATGCTAAGGAATATCACTCGATCGAGAGCCTTTAGTTAGTCGATCGAGTGGATATTGTTGACGGGCTGGGCTTTTTAGTTATATTCCGTCATTAGGTTTAACTTTACTCCTAATTTATTATAAATAGGAGTAAAGGTTGTCATTTGTAATCATCCAAGGATCACGTTGCTCTTCTCCTTTTCTCTATACATTGTTACTTTTATTCCTGTTCATTTCCGGATCTCTTTAATTCAGTAATTCTTTCTTCCTTTCTCTCTTTTTATTTAATGGTTATTATTCCCTCTCCCTCTTTATTTATTGTTCTTATTAATTCCATGTCTAGCTAAATTCCCCCTTGTATGTTAGGATTAGGGAAGCCGTGGTAGCATGCTTTAATTGTATTAAATAGATTAGTCTTGCGATAGGAATTGTATTAGGCAATTTAATCGTTATCCCATTCGAATGAATGCATGCAAGAGACCATAAATTTAGTTAACCCCGACCTAGATCGAAAGATTGGAAGGGAAGCCTTGCTTAATTACAATAGGGTATTGCAGGTGAGGGCGAAAGTTAAGTCGTTTTACGCTCTAGGGCGGTTTAAGGACCGAAAGGTGACGACCATAGCTCTTCTTATCAATAGTCTAATCGCCTTAATATTCTCGATAGTATAAGATCCAATAGCTGCCACGGTGGACCGACTCCTAGCATACTCCCTTCTCTCTTGCTGTTAATTTCTCTTATTTTTCTCTCTCGCCTATTAGTTTAGTTCAACAATCAATTCAAAACCCCCATTCCTGTGACACCCTGACAGACCGAATTAGACAGATAGATAGCAACTTAGCCTCCCCGTGAGATCGACCCTACTTGCCGCCGACTTCACGTTAGCGATAATCTAGGTATTTTATTTTTGGTGTAGAAACGACCGCATCAAATTTTGGCGCCGTTGCCGGGGAGGCGACGCTTTTTATCTGTTTTATTTTGTTTGTCCTTTCACCTCAAGGGAAGACTAAGTACCTTGAGGCTGTTCTCATCTTTCTCTTTTAGTGTTGTTTTGATAGTCCTACAGGTTTGTTAAACAGGCTACTGAGGGAGATTATCGAAGGGAAGGCTTGAGTACCTTCGATCCCTCTTGCCAAGATGACATCTGTCTCCCAACTAATTACTCGGTTTGAAGCCCAGGCTGAGAAACCTGCCAGTTGGGAAAGGAAGAAATCTTGGGGATGTGGTGCTGCTGAGCACAATGCAGCTGTAGTTGTGCCGCCACATCCACCCCATCAATGGCCACCGCAACAAGATCCTCGTGATATACAGAAAAAAGAAATCGCGGAGCTGAAATCCTTAATTCTAGAATATGATAGACATATGGATGCTCAAGTCACCGAGTCGCAATCCTGAAATTCGGTTAACACCCGGGCTGAATGAACGGCAACTGACGAAGAGGTGTACTTGACCAAGAGCGGTTTTTCCCATGAAGAACCCGCGTTGCCCAATGTTGAAAATGATTTCTATATTTCGGATGAGGACTTTCTATCGTATTTCCGTGTATGCGGGGATGTCAAGATCAGATAGGGAGAATCACTCGATCGAGTGACTTATAATGATCGATCGAGTGAATTTCCGAAGATAGCATCCTCGATCGAGTGATATCTCTTCTCGATCGAGTGAAGTGCAGAAGGATAGTCCTCGATCGAGTGATTTTGTTACTCGATCGAGTGAGATGCGGAGGAAAGTGGTCGATCGAGTGATTATTCTCGCTCGATCGATCGAATTGGCCATTGGGAGCTTTAATTCGTCACTTGGGTTCATATTGGATGGCGAGTTTGACGATGATGAAGGTTACGGTGACCCTCCCTTATTCACAAAAGTCGGATACACTTGAAGCTGCGATTTACGGGATGGATTCCACCGAGGAGGTTGATGAAGAAGCGGTGAGACGGTATTTGCTCCTAGCACGGATGAGGTATTACATTCTTTTGTCAGTGATTCCGTGGTTGAAAGCAACCAACCTGAGGTAGTAAACGATAATTTTATTATTGTTCGTTTTAATAGTATATTGCCTCGTTTGACTCGCGCTATTTCTTTTAATGCTATACCCTCTCTCATGTGGTCGATTAATTTAAAGAATTTTCACCGTCCTCATCATTTCAAAACCGTTAATCAAAACGATACCCTACTTTATTGACAATTGCTCCCGCGCTCCTTTATTTTGTGGATAAATTTAGGAGCTCACATAGGAAATTTGTTAGACTTAAATGCTTACATATTTTTATTTCCTATTTCGTATTCCACTTTGGTGCTACTTATGTTTGTTGTGTAGCGCATGCGCAGCCTATTTGACAAAGTTCTTTCGCGCTTTGAGTGTTTTGATTGTGATTAGTTTGAGTGGCTCGAAGAAAAGAAGGTCGAGCTGGGACTGATCAAGCTAGCGCTATCCGGGAGGCAACCCGGCGATTTTATTTTGCTTTTTATTTTATTTCATTTGTAATAAATGGTTTTTACACCATAGACTATCTCGGATGCTTGTTTTTGTCGATTCTGGGTCTGTTTTCATTGCGTTTGCAGGAATTACATTGAGGATTACTCGATCGAGTGGTTTTTCTACTCGATCGAGCACTGTAGCTGATGGATTCACTCGATCGAGTGAGTAACCCACTCGATCGACCACCTGCAAGATGAAAACTACTCGATCGACTGGTATCTTCCTCGATCGAGCAGTTTTTGAGCGCCCATGTTACTCGATCAGCCACTATTCCTCTTGATCGAGTGTTATTGACTTGGATTAGCTTCCTGAGACGATTTCCTGAACCTTTAGCAACCTCCCATTTCATGGTCGGTTTGGGGAGGTCCCCTTATTCGCGCATTTTGTGAGTTTTCCGCTTTTTACTCTCTCTTTCTCCTTTCGGTTTGCATTTCCTTTCCATGTTTTGGTACAATGGGGGCATTGTACGGTTTGGTTTGGGGAGGTTATGCATCCATATCTGTGTTTGCATATTGTTTTGCATTTCAGTTATCACGTTTAATTTATGTTTGCATTGTTGCTCTATAACTGTCTTTTTGCTTAAGCCTTGCATTGAACTGTTATCTTTTAGCATTGTCTTATCGCATAATCTACGAGTTAATGTTTAATTTAGCTGAACGAATAGACTTGACCTGAAATTTTGACAACCTACTTATAATTTCTAAGATTTAGAGCCTTATAAACTGGTGTCATTTATGACCAGTTTCATGTAGGATTGTGAGTAGTTACTCCTTGCATATCATGCATCATTAATTTGCACATATATGAAATTCAATTGCTTTTTGCCGTCATACATTCGGGTTAGTGGTTGGTGTCACATGCAGGGAGGTGCTTACATTTCCCTTTTCTTTCGTTTTTACCCATAAACTCCACATTAGCCAAATTTGCCTGTTGACCCTCAGCTACATCCAAATTTAGCCTGCCTTGTCAAGCTAGTTTAGTATATGTTTTGCGGTATATATTTCATTGTATCAAATATTGGCGCGTATTCTGTTGATTTGGAGTTGGTAATTTATGAAGAAAGGGAGGATGAGAAAAAAAAAATGAAAAAGAAAAATAAGACGTGAAATTGAAAAAAGTTGAAAAAAGTATCGAGAAAAAATGAAAAACGTGAAGTTGTAGAAAAAGAAAAAGAAAAAGAATGGAAAAATTATGAAAAGACTTTGTTTGATGAGACGGTTTCTGCTCCTATGTTCTATCTTACATCATATGAGGAGTGTTTCTAGTTTGGTTTGGTGAGATTTTATGCCAAATGAAGGGCATGTGCTTAATCCCATAATTGCTTAAGAATCGGATGTTGTCATATGGTTCTGTTTAGGTACTAGCTTGGCCGCCTATACCTCCACATTCCCATAAATGTTTTGCCTTTTCTTACCCATTGCCTCACTTTACCATATTTTTGTAAGCCCTCGGCTGTGACAGGACCTTGTTGGTTGGAATGTATGTACGGTAGCTAGAATTGTCTATCATATTAGTTGCATGCATGTTTATGTGGGTCGTAGTCTAGGTGAGCGACTATTTTTCTTTCTCTCTTACATATATATGCTTACCCTTTGCTTCATGAGAGAAGAGTGACCCGTGAGAGTCCATTATTAAAGGTCTTGCAAGGTCGACGGTTCAGCTTTATTATAAACATCTTATAACTCGTTTGCATTTGACTGTTTGCTATAAGTGTTAGTTTGCTTGCATTAAATTGGCTTAAGTGGGCATTTGTAGCTAGCTCTGAGTTATCTTTTTCCGTTACTTTAGCTGCATTTTAGTTTACTCGGGGACGAGTAAAGGTTTGGTTTGGGGAGATTTGATACATGCATTTTATATAGTCTTTTTAGCCTATTTTATGCACGTATTTCTATGCTTTTATCGTGGTTTTATGCTACGAAATGCCCCGAATATGCTACTTTGGGTTACTTTGTCTTATTTGCAGGAATGAACCCAAAATTAGTGAAAACAAGCCTAAAACATGTCCCTACGCATGCATTTAGGAGATGAGTTGAGTCGGAGCTTGGAAAGTACTATTTTGAGATGCGCATTGGAGTAAGGAAGTTAGGCGAGCCAAGAGAGTGCTTCAATTTGCTAGTTCCTACTTGTAAGCGCCATATCTCGAGTTCTACAACAGATATTCAGGTGATTCCAATTGGAGATGAAAGTTTGTCCTTTTAGCTTTCCAATGCCACCGGAATCATCCTGTTTGACTAAGTAACGAAGAAATGGCAGCCGTTTGAAGTTCAGTGCGCGAAGCAGGAATTACGCGCTGAGAAGTGCTCGATCGAGAGCCCATTTGCTCGATCGAGAGCTACCTATTCTTGATCGAGTGATTAAAGGGAAAGAAGTCTTCGATCGAGAGGAATTGTGCTCGATCGAGAGGAATGCTAAGGAATATCACTCGATCGAGAGCCTTTAGTTAGTCGATCGAGTGGATATTGTTGACGGGCTGGGCTTTTTAGTTATATTCCGTCATTAGGTTTAACTTTACTCCTAATTTATTATAAATAGGAGTAAAGGTTGTCATTTGTAATCATCCAAGGATCACGTTGCTCTTCTCCTTTTCTCTATACATTGTTACTTTTATTCCTGTTCATTTCCGGATCTCTTTAATTCAGTAATTCTTTCTTCCTTTCTCTCTTTTTATTTAATGGTTATTATTCCCTCTCCCTCTTTATTTATTGTTCTTATTAATTCCATGTCTAGCTAAATTCCCCCTTGTATGTTAGGATTAGGGAAGCCGTGGTAGCATGCTTTAATTGTATTAAATAGATTAGTCTTGCGATAGGAATTGTATTAGGCAATTTAACTGTTATCCGGTCGAATGAATGCATGCAGGAGACCATAAATTTAGTTAACCCCGACCTAGATCGAAAGATTGGAAGGGAAGCCTTGCTTAATTACAATAGGGTATTGCAGTGAGGGCGAAAGTTAAGCTGTTTACGCTCTAGGGCGGTTTAAGGACCGAAAGGTGACGACCATAGCTCTTCTTATCAATAGTCTAATCGCCTTAATATTCTCGATAGTATAAGATCCAATAGCTGCCACGGTGGACCGACTCCTAGCATACTCCCTTCTCTCTTGCTGTTAATTTCTCTTATTTTTCTCTCTCGCCTATTAGTTTAGTTCAACAATCAATTCAAAACCCCCATTCCTGTGACACCCTGACAGACCGAATTAGACAGATAGATAGCAACTTAGCCTCCCTGTGGAGATCGACCCTACTTGCCGCTGACTTCTGTTAGCAGTAATCTAGGTATTTTATTTTTGGTGTAGAAACGACCGCATCATAATACTACATTTCTTTAAGTCCTGTTACTTGGGCGAATAAGGATTACTCGGCCGAGTAATGCGTCGTGTGTTTCTGGTTAGGCTACTGTCCAGGAATACTCGGCCGAGTATGGTAATACTCGACCGAGTAAGGGATACTCGGCCGAGTATACTCTATACTCGACCGAGTATCCTGTCTGACGGGTATTATTTCCGCGGTTTGATTTAGAGAGGATTAGAGTTATATAAATGAGATTTACAGTTTTTTTTAATCACTTTTACCAAAACCTAAACTTTCAACGTAACTCTAATCATCTCCAAATCTCTCTCAAGTTCTTGGATCTTTCGTGAGTCTTGTTCATCCTTCCTTTGCATCGATTGTGTCGGTAAGCCTCTAGTTCTATCAGTTTTATCAATTTGTCTTTTAGGGTTTGCCCTAGTTTGTGATTTGGGGAAAAGGGGATTTGGGCATATTTGTAATTGAAATTGTATGGTTATTGTTAGGTGAAAATTTCGTAGAGGGGCCGTTTTAGCTTGCTTGATTGCCTCGTGTCAGATTTGTGCTATGGTAGGGTTTTCCTACTCGGTTTATTGTTTAATTGATTTAAGATATGTGTTTTAATTGTTTGTACGATTGATATTGTGATTGATTGCTGTTGGTGGATTGGAGTATGGTGTTGCTGTTGGTGTTGAGATAGTTGATGATGTTCGCGAGGTGCGTCCTCGGCTGAGTGGAGTCACTTGTGGGACTGGCTTCACGCCCTTGATTCGCCCTCTGTGGAACCCGCCACAGGAGGGGATGTGCACATTAATGAACAGGGTTATCGCTCGTTGATGAGCGGGGCTTAGGTAGGCAAGGTTGCGTTCCCTCACTGGCAGGGCTACACACTTTAGTGTGTAGTCAGTTACGAGATGAGGATGGGAGTTAGAGGTGGATTGTGAACAGCTGTTTATCTTTATCGTACTTTGCCTTATTTTAATTATGCAGTGAACTGACCCCGTTGTTTTTGTTTTGTAAACCTTTGGTGATCCATTAGGGGATGGTGAGCAGATTGTGACAGGTGATGGTTGATGCGTGTCTTTTATATAAGGTTTTCACCTCATTTTTACACGCATGTCTGTGCCTTTTATGTAGCATCTGGCTACAATTACCCCCGAATATTCTACTTTGGTCCGTTTATTGTAATTTGCAGGAATTGACCGAAGAGGAGCTAAATCGAGCCTTAATTGTCCCAATTGTATGCATTCATGGAAAATAAGGAGTCGGAGCTGGGAAATCTAACACTTCGAAGACGCATGAGCTGAGTTCGGGAAGCAATTCAAGTCCTAACGTGCCTATATAGCTCGATCGAGTGATTCACTACTCGATCGAATGCTCTATATACTCAGGACTGGTCGATCGACCAGTTTAAGGAGTCATCGAGGAGTTTTTGCAAGAGCTGCTCGATCGAGTGATTTGTATCTCCTCGATCGAGTGGTTTGGTGATGATATTACTCGATCGAGTAGATTATTCCTACTCGATCGAGTGGTTTCGTGTGCTTTAGCTAATTTCCGCCTAATCATATTATGGGCTTTTGTAATTAGTCCATAGATTAGGTTTTAAGATGGATTTCTAGTATAAGACTGAAGAAGAGTAACAACGTTACTCCTCTTTTTCGACACACACGTGAGTTTGACTCTATTTTGTCACTGTTCTTTGGATTTTGCCCATCTTTTACTTTTGCTACTCGGATTTGGGATACGATTGGTATTTTCGCTCTACTGTTATTCTTAATTTCATTATTGCTTTTAATTCTTCCCTTCTTCTAAATTGTTATCATTGCTTCAATTGAATTATTGTCAGTTTTATCATTATGTCTAGTTTTAATTATCTGTTCGTTGTTATTGATAATTCAATGGTTATGAGTAGCTAATTTTCTTTTGCTAAGACTATAGGGGATCCGTAATATGAAGGGAGAGTAATCGATTTATTAGGTTAATGATGGCACTGTCTATGTTGGTTAAATGCTACAATTAATTATATCTTTCTAATTGAGTCGACGCAATTAGACCTATAATTCCTAGTGATCCTTGATCTGGACCGAAAGGTTGGAAAAGGTAGACTAGTAGCGAACAATAGAGTATTGCAGTGAGGACGAAAGTTAAGCTGTTTACACTTTAGGGTGAATTAAGGACCGAAAGGTGACGTTCGCTACCCCTTAGACCGTATTTGCATTGACCTGAGACCTAGATTACTCGACCGGATGATTATGGTGAACCGTTTGTCTTAGCTATTTTTCTCTATCTGTTATTTCCTTCCTTTATTTCTCTTCTCCTTGTTCTCTTTAGTTTAGAAATCACATTTTATAAACCCCCAATTTGGCTACTTGACGAACTTAGATTTAGCTGACATTTTTCCTACCTCTCTGTGGATTCGACCCGACTTCCCTAGCTATATTAGTTAGAGCCAGTTGGTTATTTTTGACAGGTACGCGATAGCCGTGTCAAATTTTGGCGCCGTTGCCGGGGAGGTGGCGCAAACGTGTTGCTTTAATTAAGTTTGTCTCTCGTCTCAGGGAATTTATTCCTTGACGCCGATCTCATTTCTGCAAAGTTTTGGTTAGTTTGCAGGTTAACTTTTGCTTTGAAAGTTTATTCGCCAAGATGCCTACTATTACGGAGCATAGAGAGCCATGTGGTAGATGTGGCGCGGAAGGGCATGATCCTATCTTATGCATGGAAAGTGTTGAGCGCGTTCTTGCCTACCAGAAATACAAGCAGGGAGTTCCTTTCTCCCAGCTGTATGAAGAAATCAAGAATGATTCTACCCCTTCTACGCCAAAGATTACCACGTAGGTCTCTCCCTTCCGCAAGAGAAGAAATTGCCGAATTAAAATCCATCATGTTGAGTATGTCAAAGATGTCACGGCAATCTGAAACGGTTATATCGGAATTGAAAGAACAAGTCGCGCAGTTAACACTCGCGACAGACCAAGCCAAGCTTCTTCCAGTTTGTGATCCAGTCAGTGCAGTGAATTTTCAAAATGACCTTATTCGTGAAGAAGACGAAGTTTTGATAGCTGATGATAACTCAGATGATGATCTAGACGAGTTTTTGAAGGAAATACTTGCTGCGTGTGCTGTAACCACTCGATCGAGTGAATCTTCTACTCGATCGAGCGGTTCTAATCACCCTACCACTCGATCGAGTGAAAATGGTGGTCGATCGAGAAGTGCAGAATTCCAAGTTGGTCGATCGAGTGGTAATCTTACTCGATCGAGCAACTATGCTGAAGAAATCACTCGATCGAGTGATAAACATGTTCGATCGAGTGATAAACATGGTCGATTGACTGATAAAAGTACTCGATCCAGTACTTTAAGTGGCGGAAATCCTAATTCACTATCTAATACCGCCACCGTGCCATCTTCCCCTGCTGTGGAGACGTCACGCATTAATAAGGGTAAAGAAAAGGTTGCGGGACCGCTCATCGCTACCAGGGTACCCTTCCCAAGTCGTCTGAAGGACGCAAAGATCGAGCAACAGTACGGTAAGTTTGTGGACATTGTGAAGAACCTCCAGGTAACTGTCTCTTTTTCCGAACTTGTTACTCAGGTACCCACTTACGCTAAGTTTATGAAAGATATTGTGACGCGTAAGAGAAATTTGAGTGAATTTGAGACGATTTCATTTATGGAAGAGTCTAGTAACTTGCTGTTAAATAAGGCCCCTCAAAAAATGAAAGACCCGGCGCTTTTTCTATTACCCGTGTCATAGGTAATATGGTTATTGATAAGGCCCTTTGCGATTTAGGTGCCGTGTCGTGTCATGCCCCTTCCCGTCTGCAAGAAATCAAGATGAGTCATTTCAAAGTGACTAACATTACCCTACGATGGCTTATAGGTCCGTTAGGAGGCCCTTAGGTGTCTTAGAGGACGTGCCTTGTGAAAATAGGCAAGCTCTACATCCCAGTAGATTTCATTGTTTTGGATATAGCTGAGGACACTCGGACCCAAATTATCTTAGGAAGACCATTCCTTTGTACAACTGGGTCATTATCGATGTCGACAAGGGCGTCGACTCTTGCGAGGGGGATGACGCTATCACATTCGGTTTGCCCAAGATTTTAGCCCACCCAATGATAGAGGACACTTGCTATTCGGTCGATATCATTGACGAGTCTATTTATGACTTCCGGTCGGGTTCTTTTATGAAGGACCCCTAGAAGCTCTTATGCTTTTTGATGAGTGTGCAGATAGCCCAGACGACGATGACACTGCGTTGGATTTGCTTGTTGATGATTTAGATGAGCATGAGGGAGAACAAGTGGAACAAATGATTAGCACTCTTTGCTCCATTGAGGTAAAGGTACCGGAACGTAAGCCTCTCCTTCTCATCTTAAATATGCTTTCTTAGACGATACGAGCAATATCCAGTCATTGTCGGTGCCAACCTTAGTGATGATCAAATGACCTCTTTGTTAGTCGTACTTAAGAAAAACAGGAAAGCAATAGGCTATTCACTGGACGATATCACGGGGATTAGTCCCGATATTTGTATGCACAGGATAGAGCCGGAGGAGGATCACAAGCCCTGCAGACAGGTCGGTCGCCCGGTGAACCGAAGATGCGGGGATGTCGTAATGGCCGAGGTAATGAAGGCTGCTGGATGCGGTATTATTTATTCTATCGGTAACTCTAGATGGGTGAGTCCAAAGATGGTGGTCCCGAAGAAAGGAGGGACAAATCGTAGTTAAGAATGAGAAGAATGAATTAATACCTACTCGAGTAGTGACTGGTTGGCGGATGTGCATAGATTACAGACAGCTGAATGCCGCCACTAAGAAAGATCACTTTCCCCTTCCTTTTATTGATCAAATGGTAGAAAGGTTAGCTTCTCATAAATTTTTCTCGCTATTTAGACGGGTATTCGTGGTTCTTTCGGATCCCTATCCGCCTGCACGATCAAGCTAAGACTACATTTACCTGTCCTAAGGGCGTTTTTGCGTGCATGCACGAATGCCTTTTGGTTTATGTAATGCCCCCGCCACCTTTCAAAGGTGTATGATGGGGATATTTTCAGAGTATATTGAGTCTATCATGGAAGTTTTTATGGATGATTTTAGTGTATATGGAAGTGATTTTTCCGATTTGTCTGTCTAACCTTGAGAAAGTGTTGCAGTATTGTATTGAGGTTAATCTCGTCTTTGAATCGGGAGAAGTGCCACTTTATGGTCAACGAGGGAGTTGTCTTAGGGCACTTTGTTTCGATAGGGAATAGAAGTTGATAAAGCAAAGGTGGAAGTGATTCAAAGAATTACCACCTCCTGTTAATGTTAAGGAGGTGAGGAGCTTCCTTGGTCACGCCGGCTTTTATCGCCGGTTTATCAAGGATTTCTCCAAAATTGCTAAACCACTTACACAATTGCTGCTTAAGGATGCCCCTTTTGTGTTTATCGATGCTTGTCTTTCTGCTTTTAACGGTTAAAGCGAGGCTTTAGTCTCTGCGCCGATCATACAGCCTCCCAACTGGGACTTGCCGTTTGAGGTCATATGTGATGCGAGTGACTATGCACTAGGAGCGGTGCTTGGCCGGAGGAAAGACAAAGCCTTGAATGCTATCTACTATGCGAGCCGAACTCGGATGAGGCTCAAGTGAAGTACACTACCATCGAGAAGGAGCTGTTAGTTGTAGTTTATGCCTTAGAGAAGTTTCGTACTTATTTAGTTGGATCGAAGTCACCGTTTTTACCGACCATGCAGCTTTGAGGCATCTCCTTGCTAAGAAGGAGGCTAAACCACGGCTATCGAGATGGATACTCCTTCTTCAGGAGTTTGATTTGCGAGATCAAGGATAAGAAAGGAGCCGAGAACGTTGTGGCGATCACTTGTCGCGATCGATGCGACAAAGAAGGGGAAGATGCGCTACCCATTGATGATTCTTTTCCTGACGATACTTTGATTGCTGTTATATCGTTTATTGTTAACCAAGAACCTTGGTATGCGATATAGCTAACTTCGTTGTCGGTGGCAAGTCTGCCGCTGACCTTTCTCATCGCCAGCCAAAGAAGCGTTTTACGTATAACGCTAAGCGATATCGGATGATCCTTACTTGTTTAAGGAATGTGCGGACGGTCTCTACAGACGGTGTATTCCGCAGTGGGAGACCAAAATAGTCCTCGAAGGCTGTCACTCCTCTTCATATGGTGGTCACCACGGTCCATCGCGCACCGTGGCTAAGGTACTTCACTCGGTTTTTACTTGGCCTTCTTTGTTTGCTGACGCTAAGTCTTTTGTTTCAGCTTGTGATGCTTGCCAACGATCGGGGAACATTTCAAAGAGACATGAGATGCCACAAAACGGCATCCTAGAGGTTGAGGTTTTCGATGTCCGGGGCATTGATTTCCAAGGACCGTTCCCATCCAAGAAAGGTAACAGTACATCTTAGTAGCAGTAGACTATGTGTCAAAATGGGTTGAGGCAATTGCTTCACCCCATTGTGATGCTAAGACCGTGATAAAGATGTTCAAAATGATCATATTCCCCCGTTTTGGTGTCCCTAGGGTCGTCATTAGTGATGGGGGGATGCATTTTAAAGAAAAGAAACTCACTTCCATACTGTCTAGAGTTGGTGTCCAACACCGGCGTGGTTTGGGGTATCATCCCCAAACTAGTGGTCAGGTAGAGGTCTCTAATCGCGAGTTGAAAGAGATCTTGTCTAAGGTAGTTTCTAAATCACGGAAGGACTGGAGTCTTAAGCTAGATGACATATTATGGGCTTATAGAACTGCCTTTAAGACACCAATTGGTGCATCACCTTATAGGTTAGTTTATGGGAAATCGTGTCACTTACCTGTTGAATTGGAATGTAAGGCCTGGTGGGAAATTCGAGAGCTTAATTATGATCCTAAGTTGTGTGGTCAGAATCGTCTTTTGCAGCTAGATGAATTGGAAGAGTTTAGGCTTAATGCCTATGACAGCTCGCGCATTTACAAGGAAAAGATGAAGAGATGGCATGACAAGAGAATCCTACCTCGGGAGTTTCAGGTGGGGCAAAAGGTGTTGCTGTTTAATGCCCGGTTGAGACTATTTCCTGGCAAGCTGAAGTCCAGATGGAGTGGTCCTTATACGGTGACAGCTGTTACCAAATTTGGATCCGTGGAGCTTGAAGATTCCGAGGGTCATAGATTCAAGGTGAACGGCCAATATGTGAAACATTACCATGAGGCGAGTGAAGCGGACAACCGTGTTGAAGTCTTGCGCTTCGACGAGCTCGACGCGCCAGTTAATTGATGCCGGAAAGGTCGTGCGGGACCTCTTAAACCAGCGCTCTCCGAGAGGCAGCCCGGACTGTTTTATTGCACTTCTGTTGAACTATTTATTTTTCTTTAGCTTTACGTTGAACTTTAGACGTTGTTTTATGAACTTCCCATGATTTTCCTTGCTTTTATTGCGTTTGCTGCAGGTCAAAATACTCGATCGAATGATATTGTGCTCGATCGAGCATTTTCTGAGGCAGATTTCACTCGATCGAGTGATATTCTCCTCGATCGACCAGAACCAGACTCACTCCTACTCGATCGAGTGGCTTTTCATTCGATCAAGCCCTTCTAATGCACTGGTTCACTCGACCGAGCTGTTTCAAGAGCTCGATCGAGTGGTTTTGACTTCCAGCTGTTGTTTTACGTCTATGGAGCTACTGCTTGACTTTCTTTGACCTCCCATGTTCATGGTCGGTTTGGGGAGGTCCCTCCTTACGACATTTTGTAAGCTTTCCGACTCCACTTCTCCTTTTCCTTTCATTTTGCATTTCCTTCCCTATTTTTGGTACAATGAGGGCATTGTACGGTTTGGTTTGGGGAGGTATGCATCCATATCTGTGTCTGCATGTTTTCTTGCATTTCTGCTTCCATGTTTATTATTTCCGCATGCATTGTTGTTTGTTTTACTTCAAAAAAACCATACAAAATTTCAAATTTTCAAATTTCATGTTTAATTTTGGGTCGGAACGTTTGAACATTGACGCTACTTTGAACCCTTACTTGAGCCCTGCATATTCTTGGCATTTAGTTGGCGTGGTCATGTGCATAATCTACGAGTTTTTGTTTCTTCTTTATCTGAACGAATAGACTTGATTCATTATGTCGGCAAGCTACATTACATTCTGAGGTTAGAGCTTATTAAACTGGTGACATTCATGACCGGTTTCATTTAGGATGTGAGTAGTACTCTTTTTAAGACATGTAACATCAATTTGCATAAGCATGAGTCTAGTCTTCTTAATACCTGTATGCATTCGGTCTGTGGATGGTGACACGTGTTAGGAGAGGCAGTCCCCTTTATTTCATTCTACCCATGAGCCTCACATAGCCAAATTGCCTCTTTTGTCCTATCAACTACTCTCTATAATACTTCCTACCCTAGCTGAGCTAGTAACGAGTAGTTCTTGGAACGTTTTATTGCAATATGGTTATTTTATCTGATTTCAGAAGATGGTGGAAGATTTGAAGAGAAAGAAAGAAAAAAGAAAAGAAAAAAAAATGTTGAATTGAAGAAAAAAAAGAGAACGAAAAAATGCGGAAAAGGAAAGAAAAAAAATGGAAAATGAAGAAAAAAATCAAAAATGAAAAAGGATGAGAATTGTACAATGATTCACACTCCCATGTCTTATCTATATTTTATGGGGAGTTGACGATTTTTGGTGTTTTGTGAGTTAGTGCATAATTTTGCACCGTTTTATCTTGCTGTCATGAGTACGAAGTTGGGATGCAGTCTATATTTGGATCCGTTGTTGCTAGCCTGGCTATTAACCCCACATATCCAAATTCATTTTAGCCCCTTCTTACCCATTACCTCACTTACCCAAATGTAAGTCCTCGGCACGTGTCTTGGTCATTGGTATGGTTGGAATGCATATGTACGGTTGTAGAGACTTTATTCATGTTAACTGCATGCATGTTCTTATAGGTCGAGTTAGGTGAGTGTCTGATTTCTTCCTATCTTTCACATATATACTCACCTTGTGCCTGATTTTGAGTTACGAGCGATCCGTGAGAGTCCGACATCTTTTGAGTCTTGCAAGGTCGACGGTTCAGTAAGTTTGAAACATTAATTTAACTCGTTTGCACTTTTCACTGCCACTTTGTCATGTTATCGCATTAAATTGGTTCTAGTGGATGATTTGTAGCTGATGCGTTGGTCCTGTTCCATTGTTCACCCTTAGTTACATTCTTATTTGCTTGGGGACAAGCAAAGGTTTGGTTTGGGGAGATTTGATGCGTGTCTTTTATATACGGTTTTCACCTCATTTTTACACGCATTTATGTGCCTTTTATGTAGCATCTGGCTACAATTACCCCCGAATATTCTACTTTGGTCCGTTTATTGTAATTTGCAGGAATTGACCGAAGAGGAGCTAAATCGAGCCTTAATTGTCCCAATTGTATGCATTCATGGAAAATAAGGAGTCGGAGCTGGGAAATCTAACACTTGGAAGACGCATGAGCTGAGTTCGGGAAGCAATTCAAGTCCTAACGTGCCTATATAGCTCGATAGAGTGATTCACTACTCGATCGAATGCTCTATATACTCAGGACTGGTCGATCGACCAGTTTAAGGAGTCATCGAGGAGTTTTTGCAAGAGCTGCTCGATCGAGTGATTTGTATCTCCTCGATCGAGTGGTTTGGTGATGATATTGCTCGATCGAGTAGATTATTCCTACTCGATCGAGTGGTTTCGTGTGCTTTAGCTAATTTCCGCCTAATCATATTATGGGCTTTTGTAATTAGTCCATAGATTAGGTTTTAAGATGGATTTCTAGTATAAGACTGAAGAAGAGTAACAACGTTACTCCTCTTTTTCGACACACACGTGAGTTTGACTCTATTTTGTCACTGTTCTTTGGATTTTGCCCTTCTTTTACTTTTGCTACTCGGATTTGGGATACGATTGGTATTTTCGCTCTACTGTTATTCTTAATTTCATTATTGCTTTTAATTCTTCCCTTCTTCTAAATTGTTATCATTGCTTCAATTGAATTATTGTCAGTTTTATCATTATGTCTAGTTTTGATTATCTGTTCGTTGTTATTGATAATTCAATGGTTATGAGTAGCTAATTTTCTTTTGCTAAGACTATAGGGGATCCGTAATATGAAGGGAGAGTAATCGATTTATTAGGTTAATGTTGGTACTGTCTTTGTTGGTTAAATGCTACAATTAATTGTATCTTTCTAATTGAGTCGACGCAATTAGACCTATAATTCCTAGTGATCCTTGACCTGTACCGAAAGGTTGGAAAAGGTAGACTAGTAGCGAACAATAGAGTATTGCAGTGAGGATGAAAGTTAAGCTGTTTACACTTTAGGGTGAATTAAGGACCGAAAGGTGACGTTCGCTACCCCTTAGACCGTATTTGCATTGACCTGAGACCTAGATTACTCGACCGGATGATTATGGTGAACGGTTTGTCTTAGCTATTTTTCTCTATCTGTTATTTTCTTCCTTTATTTCTCTTCTCCTTGTTCTCTTTAGTTTAGAAATCACATTTTATAAACCCCCAATTTGGCTACTTGACGAACTTAGATTTAGCTGACATTTTTCCTACCTCTCTGTGGATTCGACCCGACTTCCCTAGCTATATTAGTTAGAGCCAGTTGGTTATTTTTGACAGGTACGCGATAGCCGTGTCAATGGTTGTCTCTAGCTATGGGGACGAGATGGGATGTTATCACTTCGAGACTAGCTTCCGCTGTTACGAGTTTAGATGTTTTGATTTCATTTGTATTGGGATCCTCACACTTTCTTTTGAGTTTGTTTTGAGACAATGTAATCATTAACTTTATATACTTTAATAAATGTTTTGGAATGGTTACTTTTTATATACTAGCCTCGGGAAACCGAGATGGTAACAGTCTCTCATGCTAGGGTGGTCCTTGGTAAGTCACCTTGGTATGTGGGGGTGTTACAAAGTGGTATCAGAGCGACGATTCTGGAACCTAAAACCAATGAACCTAATGAACATAGGGAGTTAATAAAATGAACCCGAGGAGAGTTGTTTGGAGATACCGCAAAGACTTGAGAGACGTCCCGAAGTCGCATTGAAGCCCTTACAATTTTTAGCCGGTCAACATGGGGGTGTCTTGGGAATCGTTGTGTGTTTAAAGTAATGTGTGTTGTAATTGTAGCTGTGATTTTTGTGAAGTTGTTGGATGAAGTGAGAAAGTAATGTGTGTTGTACTTGTACATTTAAGTATATGTTGGATGAAGTATATTTTTGGGTTGAATGAAAGTGATTGGAGTATATGTAATGTGATGTGGGGTATGTGTATATGATCATGATGATGTTAATGTTTGGTTTGTCAGTAGTAGCATGTGATTAAGGTCATGCGTCTATATATATGAATGTTGTGTTTAATTTACATATGGGTATGATAAAGGTTCACCTATGTACTGGTTTTTATAAGTATTGAGTTGTTATTGTTTGCCTTATTCATGTTCAAGTTGTTTTGTTTAGAAAATTTGATTTGTTTGAAGACCAATTGTAATACTACGGTTTTCTATGTCTGTGGGTACTCTATCGAGTGGGGCTTATTCTGTCGAGTAAGTATCTTTTTACGCAAAACAGTAGCTGACCTGATGGGTACTCGATCGAGTATGTGTGACACTCGATCGAGTAAGTGCGTATTACGGGTTGTTTAGCCGGGTTTTGTTAATAATGCGAGATTAATATAAAAGGGTTCCGTCACTTTGCTTAATCACTTTTTAATCTTCTAAAACCTTTCAAAGAAAAGAAAAGAGTTACGTAGTTTGCATTCATCGCATTATTAGCAAATCCCAAGGCTGGGATCGTCGGATTGTCTTGTTCTTTACGCCGTTGTGATCGTTGTGTCGAGGATAAGCTTCTCGTATAATTTTTATAATGTTTTAGTAAGTTTGTTTAAAACCCTAATTGGGTAGATTTGGGGGTTTTGGGTGTATTATGATGATTAGGTGGTAATTATGTGATTATGTGTTATAGGAGGAGGATTCGTAGAGGAAAGGTTTTGATTAGCTGCTTGGCGATCGTGTGATTGCTATTCTAGGTAGGGTTTCCCTACTCAGTATTGCTTACATGGCATTGTTGATAGTTGGTTGTTGTTGTTGTTGTATATCATATTGGTAGTGGATTTGGAATTGGTGATTGTTGATAGTATAATGTGATTGTCGTATAATTGTATGTGGTTTGCGAGGTGCGTCCTCGACTGAGTGGAGTCACTTGCGGGAGTGGCTTCACGCCCTTGATTCGCCTTCTGTGGAACCCGCCATAGAAGGGATGTGCACATTTAGGAACTTGGGTTTATCGCTCAGATGCGAGGAGCGGGTGCGAGGAGTATTCTGGCACGACTACACACTTTAGTGTGTAGTCAGGTGTGTGGCGGTATATGGAGATTGGTTTGGTTGGATTGGATGTTGTATTAAATTTGTTGTAGCTGTGTTGTTTGTGTAATCAGTACTGGCCCCGTTTAATTGTTTTAAAAACTGTGGTGATCCATTCGGGGATGGTGAGCAGTTATTGAGCAGGTATGAGATGGCTCATGCGAGGGATAGCTGGGATGGAGTTATCATATGAGTCACTAAAGTCTTCCGCTGTGTCGTGAACTTAGTTTATTTCATTTGGATTTACAGTTTGAGAAACAGTTGTATTTTTTACTTTATCAGTTTTGGGGTTTGAACTTGTATCGCTTTAAAATTATTTATTAACGTGTGTTTCTTGAAGGTCTATTTGATATTCATTGCCTCGGGTAACCGAGATGGTAGCATTTCCATGTCTTAAGTGGTCCTGGTAAGGCACTTGGGGTATGGGGGTGTTACAAAGTGGTATCAGAGAGACGATTTTGGAACCTGTAACTAATGAACTCAATGAACTTAGGGAGTCAAAATAAAATGAACCCGGGTAGGAGTTGCTAGGAGCTAATGCAAATACTTGGGAGACGTCCTAAAGTCGCGATCTCGCCCTACAACTTTGAACCGGTCACTATGGGGTGTGTCTTGGGATGGTTATGTGTTTGTCTTGTATGTTGCATATCTATATAGAAATGTGTGTGGAGGAATGTATGTGGAGGATAGGAGATGATGTGGTGAAAGGTGATGATAGTATGAGTATGTATGATGACTGAGTAACGTAATTGCATGATAGATGATTTATAACGTGGCTTGTTAGAAACATGAGATGAAAGTTATCTTTTGTTGTTTATATATATATATATATATATATATATATATATATATATATATATATATGTATATATATATGTTTGTCGTTTTACATATAAGTAGTGTTGGTTGGAAGTGTTGAATTGAGCATGCGGGTAGTGTTGGTTGTTACAGTAATTTTGATCTTGTTTTCAGATAAGGCATGGTAATGGAAAATGATTCGTGGAACATGTGTGTAATGATCTGAAAGAGGCAGGTAGTTCATAATCTTTTGATTGAGACAGTGAGTGTAGGGTGTTGGGGGAATTAGTGTCATGTTAAGTTGTGTATGAGTTTTGCGGTAATGAAAGAAAGAACTTGAGGATCTAGTGTGCGTGTACGTAACGAGTGCGGACCGTGAGTTATGCTTCTGGAAGATAAGTGCCTTACATAGAGAGGTATGTTGTTTGGCGAATAATGGAGAGTTAGTATGGTAATTTTGCTACGAGTTTTATGGTATAGGTTAGGTGGTATGCCGAATGAGTTGAGGAATGAGAAACGTTTATGTATGGGAGCCTTGGGTATAGGAATGGTGAGTGTTTGGTTTATGGACTGTTATCTTTGACATGTGGTGGTAAAGAGGGTAATGACATATAAATAGGGTTTGGTATTAGTGAGTTACGAGGACGTAACATGTGTCTTAAAGAGGAGTAGGATGCGATAAAAGAGAGTTTGATGTCTGTGCATGTCGTAGTATAATTCGAAGTAGAGTGTTAGCGTACCGTAAAGGAGGGATTTGTTTTGTGGATAATACTTATAAAAGGCCATGGCCGTACTTGTAATAGTGTGATGCTTTGGAGTATGAGAATAGTTTATATAGCGTTGACAGTTGGAGGATGATGTTATGAGTCTGAGTAAACTTCGAGGACGAAGTTCCTTTTAAGGGTGGTAGAATGTAACATTCCATTTGATGTTATGGGTATTTTGATATTGGAATTGCTCTGGATAATATATTATGGAGCTAGTTGGTAGTGTATGGAGTTAGTGTTAAGAGAGATACAATAGAGTTGATACGATATAGTGAGTCATGTTGTGGAAGTAAACATAGTTGGTAGAATGGGGGTTAAGAGTTCATGTTCTATGTTCGGTCGAGTTCTTGAGTCCTTAGCTAAGTTGTTGTGTCTTGGTCGAGTCAGTATGGTTGTTTTTATGTATGGGTTGAACTTCGGGGGCGAAGTTCTTTTAAGGAGGGAAGACTGTAATACTCCGTATTTATAAGTCTCTGGGTACTCTATCGAGTAGGCCTTACTCCGTCGAGTAAGGGTGAGTTGCGTTTTAAAATAGTTTCGACTGTTGGGTACTCGATCGAGTAGTCAGGGTACTCGATCGAGTAGGGGGGTACTCGATCGAGTACCTTGGGTACTCGATCGAGTAGCCGGTTTTACGGGGAGTTTTCTCGGGTTTTGTTAATTATGCGATTAAGGTATATAAGGTTTGTCGTCATTATTCTAAATCACTTTTACAAAACCTAAATTACTGTTTAAGAGAGAAAGCAAGCAAGTCTTTCATCCTAATCGCATTATTAGCAATACCCGGAGTTTGGAATGTCAGTTCTCGTCGTTGGTTATACCGTTGAGTTCCTTGCGTCGAGGGTAAGATCTATGTACCCTTTTTATTGTCTTTCCTTTAATTTGGTTAAACCCTAATTTAAGAATTTGGGGGTTTTTGTGTAGATTGTGATTCGGTAGTGTTTGTATGTTTGTATGATAGGAGGAGGTTTTGTAGAAGAGCCTTTTTGATACAGCTATAGAGACCGTCTGATAATTATGCTTTCCAGGTAGGATTTCCTACTCAGTATTAGTCCCATAATGGGATATTGGTGATGTGTTGTATTTGGTTGTTTGATATAATGATTGTACTGTGTTTGTGGTTGTGATTGATGTTGATGGTTCTCGAGATGCGTTCTCGGCTGAGTGGGGTCACTTGCGGGAGTGACTTCACGCCCTAGTTTCGCCCTTCGTGGAACCCGCCACGGAAGGGGATGTGCACATTAATGGACAGGGTTATCGCTCACTATGTGGAGCGGGGATTTGGTGGGTACGCCTGCGGTCCCCCATCGCGGTGGTCCAAAGGGACGATCGGTGATTGAGATGATTGGAGTTGGTTGGTTGTGTATGTGTGACAGTTAAGCTGTCTGTTTATCTTATTGTGACATATATATTAATTGTGTGATTAGTACTGACCCCGTTTAAATGTTTTAAAAACTGTGGTGATCCATTCGGGGTGGTGAGCATTTGCTTAAGGGTATATCTTGGATACACGTGGGATCTAGCTGGGGATGGAGTCATCACATATCAGAGTCCTTAGTCTTCCGCTGTGTTTGTTAGGACAGTTCCTTTCAGTTGGTTTATAGTTGGAGAACAGTTGTATTTTTCTTACAGTTGGTTTTGTTATGTAATCGCTAAAACTTATTTAATAAAGTATGTTTCTTCATTGTCTTATGATTATCATGCCTCGGGTAACCGAGATGGTAGCATCCTTATACCTGAGTGGTCCTGGTAAGGCACGTGAAGTATGGGGGTGTTACAAATGGTATCAAAGAGACGATCCTGAAACCTGTAACCAATAAATCCAATGAATATAGGGAGTCAATTAAAATGAACCCGGGGTAAAGGTTGTAGGAGTTAATGCAAAGACTTGGGAGACGTCCTAAAGTCGCGAACTCGCCCTACAATTTTGAACCGGTCACCATGGGATATGTGTCGGGATCGTTATGTGCATATTGTGTGCTGTGTGTATCTATGTAGTAGTATGTTGCATGAATTGATGATGATGACGTGAATTATATGTTGGTTGATTGTAAAGCATGAAAGTATAATGATTGATACGTGTAATTTGGCATGTTATAATTATGTAAGGAAAAGTGTTTTGTCTATATATATATATAAAGCGATGTGTAAGTATACATGTTGTTGTTGTCGTGTTGAGTAAAAGTAAAGAAGGTTGGGAGTGTGAATTGAACATGTGCTGGGTGAATATGTTGAACGAATATGGTGGGTAAATATGTGGTATGATGGATGAATTAGTGGGAAAAGATGAATCATCGTGGTGTGATAACATGGTTCCTGATTAAGCATGTTATATAATGGAAGTTATTTTATAATGATGTTATGCTAGTAACATGTGAATAGGGGACTTGATGTCGTGCATTTGTGATTTTGTTACGAAAAGTGATAGAATAAAAACAAGTGGGTAAGTCATAATTGGCAAGTTAGATAAATTATGTGCATGATGAATGTTGTGGCTTGGCTTTTGAAAATAGTAACATATGATTATGAATACTGGTTTTATGAGTTTTGGACTGGTTTTGTTTGCTTGGTTGTTGTTTAAGCTGTTTGGAAGTAAAAATCAAATAGTTATGTCGTCTGATTACAGCAAAGTTGTCTTTAAACTGTTATAACTTGAGATTCATAAATGATTTTGATGTGATTCCAATTGGAGGTGATAGCTTGTCCTTTTACGATTCTAACGATAGGTCACACGCCCAAAACGACCAAGAAATGAGTGAGTTATGACTGTTTTACGAAAACTGGACAGTGCTGAGAAATGCGTAGGTACTCGATCGAGTAGCCTTGGTACTCGATCGAATAGGGGGGTACTCGATCGAGTACGTCAGTTACTCGATCGAGTGGCCCTGGTAATTTGTTTTACGTGCTTCTGATCTTCACCTACTCGATCGAGTGGCCTGTACTCGATCTAGTGACCCCTATTTTGGGTCATATGCTTATCTTTTGACTTCGTTGCATATTATGTTTAATTCAACGGCATTATTTTACTTCTTTATGCATTGTTTTACATGTATGTTGGTCTTGACGCGTAAGTTACCCAATCTTGTGGTGTAAAGAGTGGCACCTATGATGAGTATGAGTTCGGTGGGGAGGACATGATTTATATCTGCTGTGATTGGTAAGACTTAATTGAGGCATAGAGCATGTTGTGTGAGACGAGATGAGTGATATGATTGTATGTTGAGTAATGAAAATGTAAGTGAATGTGGGCAAGGCATGATGTAAGTTTAAGGAACGTGAGAATGAAAAGATTGAAAGAAAGGATATGGATAGTAGCAACCTGAGATGTATAATAAATTATGGAGGGAGATGGCTAGAAATAGTGTTGAGTAAGAACATATGTAATGAAAGGTCGTTTTAGAGGAATTGAGAAGAGTGGTATATAGCAAACTTAATGGGATATGTCGCGACATGGATTTGCAGATAGTGACTGAGTTTGGAAATTTGTGTTAGCGAGAGACGATACTAATGTGTGATTTCCTTGGGTAATTAACGGTATAAATGAATTTTGATTTCTAGAGATGTACGAAGGAGATGCAATTGTTTGAACAGTGAACGTTGATTTTATGGATAGATTAGTGGCAAGTGTGAGTGATAGCATAATAAGAGAAGATCCATGGTAAGAAAGAGTGAGATGATATCGATATAAGATAATGGGATGTGAGTCTTGGAGCAATGAGAAAGCAACCGGAACACTAAAGAGTTAAGAAGAAGTAATAAGGAGTTTTATGGTTAATCGATTTTGTCGAGAGTAAAAGAAAAGAATGAGGGGAGTAAAACTAGTAAAAATGTTCACCGAAGTTATGTGATATAAAGGTAAGGAATCATCGAAATGTGTGATAGTATCACGAGGATGTCAGCTAATGGTTATATAGGAGTTTCAGGACAACATGATTGATAATGAGTTTCGAGGAATTAAGGGAGCAAGAAGTTGGTGGAGTATTGGCACGATACGAGGTATTTGGTGGAGAGTTGGATGACAACACAAATAAGATAGTATTGGGAATAATGTTGAGGTAATTCTGTGGATGGGTTTGATGTTCGTTATTTGGAATGATAACCAAAGATAGGAGAAAAACCGTGTTATTTTAATATGAGTGTAAGAGGTTTGATATACGAGCAGTGGTGGTATTGTGGTGTTGTCACTAGTGGTTAAGAGTGATGGTATATTAGAAAGGTAGCAATTCTAAAGAGTTGATTTGGTAGGGACTTGATTGTTGTGTATGACTGTGAGAGGGTATAAGATGTGGTTAGATGAGGCGGATGCTAATAGTTGAATAGTAAGGGTATGGTTATATTTGGCAGGAAGTGATGGTTGTGCGAATGGGGGAATATGTTATGAGGGGCATATGAGTTAAACTCGGGCGACAAGTAACCTTTATCGAGTGGTAACTTACGTGGTCAGGATTGACTAGTTGGTTGTGATTACGGGTCTATGATATGTGTAAATGTTTGTGTGAGGTTCTGACCTCACAAGAAGTGGTATAGTGTGATAATTATAAAGTTGTTTTATGAATGTTCTGTAATATATATGTTGGACACGGTAATTTAATTGAATGATATCCAAAAAGGTAATAATTTGATTAATTGACATGGCTAGTTATAATTTTATGTGTATTAATAACACATGTGTATTCCGTGAAATGGTAGAGATGATGTTCATGAGATGCTTATCTGTGTATCCATATAATATGTTGCGTGGTGACTTAATAAAGTGGATTTGAGTAAGTTTTTCTTGTCTGAGAAGTTATGCTGAATCAGTGTTTATGGGAACTGTATGTAGTTGTGATGTCTATCGATGTGGTTGTGGTGCCTCGGGTGGTGATCCGGGCACGATATTTAGTGTTGTGATGCGGGTATTTTCGCACTACGGTGTGGCTGTTGGTGGCGGTGTTGTGATGCCGTCACCGGTTGTGGTGGAGTAGGCGGGATGATTATGATACGAGTTTTCGAAAGTGCATACCAGTTATACATAGATTGTTGTTTTGTTTGCTGTCTTTCTTTGTGAGTTTTGGTTGAACATGTAGATAGTTGTCTTGCTTATTGATGTTTTCTTTACCAGGTTAAGTTGAGAATGAGGTAGAGTATGATATGAAATAGAGTTGAATATGTTTTCGTTGTTGTCATGGTATAATGATATTCTGTTGATGGGACACGGTTGTGAGAGGTTGTTACAGTAATTTTGATCTTGTTTTCAGATAAGGCATGGTAATGGAAAATGATTCGTGGAACATGTGTGTAATGATCTGAAAGAGGCAGGTAGTTCATAATCTTTTGATTGAGACAGTGAGTATAGGGTGTTGGGGGAATTAGTGTCATGTTAAGTTGTGTATGAGTTTTGCGGTAATGAAAGAAAGAACTTGAGGATCTAGTGTGCGTGTACGTAACGAGTGCGGACCGTGAGTTATGCTTCTGGGAGATAAGTGCCTTACATAGAGAGGTATGTTGTTTGGCAGTAATAATGGAGAGTTAGTATGGTAATTTTGCTACGAGTTTTATGGTATAGGTTAGGTGGTATGCCGAATGAGTTGAGGAATGAGAAACGTTTATGTATGGGAGCCTTGGGTATAGGAATGGTGAGTGTTTGGTTTATGGACTGTTATCTTTGACATGTGGTGGTAAAGAGGGTAATGAGATATAAATAGGGTTTGGTATTAGTGAGTTACGAGGACGTAACATGTGTCTTAAAGAGGAGTAGGATGCGATAAAAGAGAGTTTGATGTCTGTGCATGTCGTAGTATAATTCGAAGTAGAGTGTTAGCGTACCGTAAAGGAGGGATTTGTTTTGTGGATAATACTTATAAAAGGCCATGGTCGTGCTTGTAATAGTGTGATGCTTTGGAGTATGAGAATAGTTTATATAGCGTTGACAGTTGGAGGATGATGTTATGAGTCTGAGTAAACTTCGAGGACGAAGTTCCTTTTAAGGGTGGTAGAATGTAACATTCCATTTGATGTTATGGGTATTTTGATATTGGAATTGCTCTGGATAATATATTATGGAGCTAGTTGGTAGTGTATGGAGTTAGTGTTAAGAGAGATACAATAGAGTTGATACGATATAGTGAGTCATGTTGTGGAAGTAAACATAGTTGGTAGAATGGGGGTTAAGAGTTCATGTTCTATGTTCGGTCGAGTTCTTGAGTCCTTAGCTAAGTTGTTGTGTCTTGGTCGAGTCAGTATGGTTGTTTTTATGTATGGGTTGAACTTCGGGGACGAAGTTCTTTTAAGGAGGGAAGACTGTAATACTCCGTATTTATAAGTCTTTGGGTACTCTATCGAGTAGGCCTTACTCTGTCGAGTAAGGGTGAGTTGCGTTTTAAAATAGTTTCGACTGTTGGGTACTCGATCGAGTAACTAGGGTACTCGATCGAGTAAGGGGTACTCGATCGAGTACCTCGGGTACTCGATCGAGTAGCCGGTTTTACGGGGAGTTTTCTCGGGTTTTGTTAATTATGCGATTAAGGTATATAAGGTTTGTCGTCATTATTCTAAATCACTTTTACAAAACCTAAATTACTGTTTAAGAGAGAAAGCAAGCAAGTCCTTCATCCTAATCGCATTATTAGCAATACCCGGAGTTTGGAAGGTCAGTTCTCGTCGTTGGTTATACCGTTGAGTTCTTTGCGTCGAGGGTAAGATCTATGTACCCTTTTTATTGTCTTTCCTTTAATTTGGTTAAACCCTAATTTAAGAATTTGGGGGTTTTTGTGTAGATTGTGATTCGGTAGTGTTTGTATGTTTGTATGATAGGAGGAGGTTTTGTAGAAGAGCCTTTTTGATACAGCTGTAGAGACCGTCTGATAATTATGCTTTCCAGGTAGGATTTCCTACTCAGTATTAGTCCCATAATGGGATATTGGTGATGTGTTGTATTTGGTTGTTTGATTTAATGATTGTACTGTGTTTGTGGTTGTGATTGCTGTTGATGGTTCTCGAGATGCGTTCTCGGCTGAGTGGGGTCACTTGCGGGAGTGACTTCACGCCCTAGTTTCGCCCTTCGTGGAACCCGCCACGGAAGGGGATGTGCACATTAATGGACAGGGTTATCGCTCACTATGTGGAGCGGGGATTTGGTGGGTACGGCCGCGGTCCCCCATCGGCGGTGGTCGGTCCAAAGTGGACGATCGGTGATTGAGATGATTGGAGTTGGTTGGTTGTGTATGTGTGATAGTTAAGCTGTCTGTTTATCTTATTGTGACATATATATTAATTATGTGATTAGTACTGACCCCGTTTAAATGTTTTAAAAACTGTGGTGATCCATTCGGGGGTGGTGAGCAGTTGCTTGGCAGGTATATCTTGGATACGCGTGGGATCTAGCTGGGGATGGAGTCATCACATATCAGAGTCCTTAGTCTTCCGCTGTGTTTGTTAGGACAGTTCCTTTCAGTTGGTTTATAGTTGGAGAACAGTTGTATTTTGCTTACAGTTGGTTTTGTTATGTAATCGCTAAAACTTATTTAATAAAGTATGTTTCTTCATTGTCTTATGATTATCATGCCTCGGGTAACCGAGATGGTAGCATCCTTATACCTGAGTGGTCCTGGTAAGGCACTTGGAGTATGGGGGTGTTACAATTTGCGCACATTTAGTCCCCTAATTGAACCTATTTTGCATACTATTATAACATTCTATGGCCATTTTATCCGTCAAAACCTTCCTATTTGCTTTTCTATCGCATTTCATATGTTTTGTAGAAAAGGAGATAATAAGGCGGAAATTCCCGTCTTTCTTGCAAATTTGGAAGCTTATTGATGATATTAGATGGACTAGTATGAAGAGGAGGCAAGAATGATGGCCAAGTATGTAGGAATAAAGTGTATATAGAAGGATCAAGGGGTTAAAAGCAAGGATGACGAGAAGGAAGGCATTGCATGAAGAAATTGTTCGGAACCCAAATGTAGAGTTTCTCCTTTGGCTCTAAAAATATGCTAGATGGAACGGCGTCGAAAAAACAAGTGATCTAGGCTTTTGAATCACTCCAATAGGAGTCCGGATGAGAAAATGACGTCCGATTTACAATCCGAGGTCAAACAAAGAAGCTGTTCGGGAATCCGCGCGTCTTAGGCAGAAGACGCCCGTCTTCTCAAGAAGACGCCCATATTCCTCCAAATCCGCCCGTCTTACCCTCTCTTTTTGTCCGAGCGTCTTGCTCCAAATCCGCCCGTCTTCCCCTGCTACAATCCGCCCGTCCCGACACCAATCCGCCCGGATTCCTTTACAGCAATTTTCGTGTTCTTCAAGCTCCGTGAAAGACGCCCTTCCTTCAAAAGATACCGGCGTCTCTCTACTCCAATCTAAAAAGTGTAATTACTAATTTAGCCTTAGTTAACCTAATGAATCCTTACTATATATACCCCATTTGTAATAATCAAACCATCAAGTTTTCATTAGATTAGAATCAAGTTTTCATTAGGTTAATTCAATCCTTCTTTAGATTAGATTAGGAGTAGATTAGAATAGATTACTCTTCAATATTTCCACAAATTACACATTAATCTTTCCTTTAATCATTGTTCAAATTTATTATTGAGTAATTCAAGTTTATTATTGGGTAATTAGAAGATTATTGGGTTTATTGGGAGATTGACAACCTTCCATCAATCATCAAGTTCTTCTATTATTCTTTGCATTATTATTTTGGAATCTCCATAGGTATAATTCTCTTAATCCTTGTTTTAATTATTGTTAATCTTTCTTTCTTGTTCATCATGTTTAACTTTGTTAGTATGATTGACAACCTTATTAACATGTTAAACTTGATCATGAGTGAGTGGTTACTTAGCTAGGATTAATGGGTAATTAGGGGAAACCAACATGGGGAATGATTCATGCTTAAATTAATATGCTTCCATAGTTTATTTGCTTGCTTGTTTTGATCTCAACTCATGCACATGTTATGTTTGATGAAATGTGAGCCTATGAATCCTTGCATTTTTTACCCATCACCTATCTTTTCAATGAGACTTGTAAGACATAAACCAACTCAAGTCTCATTAGACCATGCATGTTGTTGAGTAGAGAAGATTAAGTCCACTTGTAGGTGTTGTACAATCTAATCGATTCGGCTCCGGGACCCAAACTTTCCTAGGATTGTAAGATATAACCCAACTCAATCCATCACAACAATAATTGCTTGCTTATAATTTGAGAACATGTTTGTGTGAGCAATTCCCATGATTCCCCTATGACCCCATGACACCCTAGTGCTTTTTATCAATTGTTTACATCTTTCCTTCCGTTGCTTGTTTATTGCATCTATTAGATTAGAATCATCAACCCATTATAATTGTGACAACCCCAAGCACAACCATAATTAGATTGAATAATTTGAGTAATCACCGTCCCATGGATCGACCTCGACTTACCACTAACTAGTTGTATGTTGAGTATTATAAATGTGTTTGATTGGATGTGACCCGACGACATCACCCATCAAAAATGGCGCCGTTACCGGGGACGGTGTTAACTTGATTTAGATTTTCTTACATTGTTATTAGCTGTGTCTTTCTTTGTCTTGGGGAAGTAAAACTCCTCAAGGTTTGTTCTAATTGTTTTCGAGTTGTTTGATATTTTGCATGTCTAGAAGGTCACAAGGTGATTTGTTACCTTTTGACCGTGAAATTGAAAGGACCTTGACAAACAATAGGAGATTTGCTAGGAGGAATTTGAGAGGTATTAGTGAGGTAGTGGATATTCAACCAACTATTGAGTTCATCAACCCTTTTGCAAGAGAAAGTGAGGAGAACCCAACACAAGATACCCCACAAAATCAACCTACAATGCCTAAATTTTCATCACATTCCGTACCCACCGAGGAGAACCTACCCAATGGTACTCCCACACCACAACATTTGATCGGAAATTTTATTGCCAAATCCGCCTTTATCCAATTAATTAAAAGGATCCAATTTGGGGGGATGCCTAGTGAAGACCCTCATTCTCATATGGAAACCTTTTGTGACTATTGTGATGCGATTTCTCAAACCGGTGTGACTCAAGACCAAATTCGATGGGTCTTATTTCCTTTTTCTCTAATCGGCACCGCGAAACAATGGTTGAAGGGCCTTGATAAGGCCACTCTCGGAATTGATTCTTGGAAGAACTTGGCTCTAGCTTTCTACAAAAAGTTCTACCCACCGGAAAAGACTAACATGCTAAGAGCTCAAATTATGGGTTTTAAGCAAAGGGATGAAGAATCTTTGTATGAAGCTTGGGAGCGGTTTAAGGGAATTTGTCGCTCATGTCCTCACCATGGACTTAGCGAGTGGTTCTTGGTACAACAATTTTGGAACGGTTTATATGAAGATTCAAGGAACATTCTCAACATGGGATCAAATGGAATGTTCACCGAAGTTGATGACAATAAAACATGGAACAAGATTGAGGAAATGGAGGTCCATAACTCACAATATAGTAGACCTCGCAAGGCTACTAGAGGAGGAAGGCATGAAGTGGACTCCGTTACTCAATTGGGTGCTCAACTTAGTGCTCATTTTGACACAATCAATTTGAAGTTTGAACAAGCTATGGCTAGACTTGAAGAAACCTCAAAATCATCAAAGCATCATGTTAATGCCATGACGGCATCCTCATCAATCCCAAGTGGGATATGTGAGAATTGTGGAACTTTGGGACATGACCAAGGTGAATGTAGGGGAACAAATGAACAAGTGAATGTTTTCCAAGCATACAAGAGTGGTACCCCTTATTCCAACTATTACAATGAAAACACCAAGTTTCATCCAAATCTCTCATACAAAAGCCAAAATGTTCAAAACCCTCAAACAACATACACCCCACCTCCCATGAGAAACCAAAATCAAAGACCCTTTTTCAACCAAAACCAAGGTTACCAAAACCAAAATCCATACAATCACCAAAATGACCAAGGTTTTGATGTTCAAAAAGCGGTCCTCCAAATGCAAAAGAATCAACAAGAGTTTTTCACTCAAATGCAAAAAGATAGCCAAGCAAAAGAAACCACCATCAACAACATTCTAGCTCACACCAAGATGTTGGAAACACAATTGACTCAACTAGCATCTTCAAGCTCACAAAGACAAAAGGGGCAGTTACCACCTCAAAGTAATCCCCCAAGACATGAAACGGTTAGTGCCATTCACTTGAGAAGTGGTACAAGGTATGAAGCACCGAAGAAGCAAGTTGAGGATGAAGTAGTGAAAGCTATTGATAAGGAAGAAATTGTGCAAAACTCCAAAGATGGAGAATCATCAAAAGAAGAGATTTCAAAGAAAAATGAAGACAAGGCCAAGGAGAAGGAGCCCATTGTGATTAGACTTCCTTTTCCAAGTCGTCAAACCAAGCCCAAATTTGATGACCAAATTGGAAAGTCTATGGAAATTGTGAAGAATTTGGAAGTCTCAATTCCTTTCACGGAATTAATCAATCACGTGTCGGCCTATGCGAAATACATAAAAGACATCCTCACAAAGAAGAAGTCGATCCGGAAACTTGAGACTATCGCCTTCACTAAAGTGAGTAGTGCAATACTTCAAGGGAGTTCACCTCCAAAACTAAAGGATCCGAGAAGCTTCTCAATACCGTGTACCATTGGCGACACCACGATCAACAAAGCCTTATGTGATCTAGGGGCTAGTGTGAGTGTTATGTCGTACTCGGTAAGTAAAAGGTTGAGGATGGGAAAGCTTAAATGCACCAATATCACACTCCAAATGGCCGATAGATCGACGAAGACACCATTAGGGATATGGGAAGATGTCCCCGTGCGAATTGGGAAGTTTTTCATCCCGGTGGACTTTGTCATTGTTGATATGGAGGAAGATTCCAACATTCCAATCATTCTAGGAATACCCTTCTTACACACCGCGGGTGCGGTGATTGTTGTAAAACATGGTGAGCTCACTCTAGAAGTGGGAGATGAGAGTATAACTTTTAATCTTGACAAGACTATGAGAGCTCCCCATTTATATGAACCGTGTTTTATGATCGATCATTATAGTCGGAAGGATGAAAGGAAGAAGTCGGAACTCCTATGGAAGAAGAAAATTGAAGATGCTCCATTCAAAGAGCAAGTGAATTGTGACAAAGAGAGCTTGCAAAGCTCATCAAAGACAAGCAATGAAGAAGATGGCCTCATTGGCCAAGAAAAGGAAATGGGAAAGTTGTCTCCATCAAATCAAGATATTTTCAATGATCAGCTTAATAAAGTATGTGGTCTTTGGGACGACGAATTTGAAGGGATTTTTAATCCCTACATTGGTAATGCCATCGATCAAGACCGACAACAAGGGCCAAGGTCTATTGAAGACCTCTATCATGATAATGAACAAGCTTTTGATTACTTTTTCAAGGTGTTGAGCAACATCAACAACACCTTGAACATGCCCCCTTGACATCTCATCAAGAATGAGAGTTTGGTGGAGTCCTCCCTAAACCACCATTTGTAAATATTTCTAACTCCCTAACTTGCATTTCAATTCTTGTATTGCATTTTTGTTATTTTTTGGATTTTTATACTTTGATCAAGATAATCATCATGTTTGAGAGAAGTGAGGGAGGGACTAATAATTTCAATTAATGTGTAGTGCTTTAGCTTAGTGTGGGGATGGCAATTGCCTAGGCTATCCATGCCTTAGTAGTGCCCCCACAATGAAGAACACGAGATTTGAAGAAGAATGGAAGAATGACAAGGGATACGCATTGTACACGGATGGAACTGAATCCGGGTACAAAGGGTAGAATCCGAGCGGATTCAGGAGAATTCGCCCGTTTTCAAGCAATCCGGATGTATTGGGTAGAAGACGCACGTCCTGAAATGAGCTGAACTTTTGATATTTTTGACTGTCAGCGAATCCGGGCGTCCTGCATCATAATCCGCCCGTCTTCAAAAATCCGCCCGTCTTGAAGGGAAGACGCCCGTCATCTTGGCTGAGGAAAACAAGAAAAATCCCTGTAAAGGAATCCGCCCGTCTTCTGCAGAAGACGCTCGTCCCGTGTTTGCAAATCCGAGCGTCTTCACTAAAAGACGCCCGTCTTTAGGCGAGTTTTTCCAAACCCAGAAAAGGCAGAATCCGCCCGTCCCGAGCAGAATCCACCGTCTTGCCCCTGCAGTTCAAAATTTTCGGGTTTTATAAACCCCCTCCCACATTCATTTCTTCATTCCTTCATTCATAACACTACTCAAAACCCTCGTCATCTCCATCACAAAAACAAAATTCCTCAACAACATTCACCAAAATCAAATCAAAACATCCTTTTAACAACAAATCAATCACTCCTTTTTCAACAAAAATCAAAACCAAGCACAAAATCTTCAACCTTTGAGTCGATTTTTGAATTCATAAAGGCAAAGCCTTTCATCTTTAAATCGATTTGGGTGCACTAGAAATTAAAAAAATTTCACTCTTTCTTGGTTAATTCATCAATGGCAAGGACTAAGGGAGCAACAAAGGCAACAAAGGCAAAGGCACCAAAGGCAAAAACACTTTCATTAAGGCAAAAGACTCTTCAAGCAAAGAAAGCATTGGCTATGGTGGTAGCAAACCCAAACATGGAAGTGCAACAACAACAACAACCTCCCATAGGAGCAACAACATCTACTACTCCGGAAATTGATCAACTTGCAAACTATCCGGAGGTAATTTTCATTTCCAAATCCCATAGGGACACTTTTGCCAAGTTTGCTAGAAAATCATTTCAATCCACCAAGTTTATTTGTGAAGATACCTTAGAAAAATTGGGTGTCCTTGAGCAAACTAGAGCCTTTTTCAAAGCCATGGGGTTGGAGAAATTGTTTGAGTCAAAAGAATTGACATACCCCTCCCTTACCTTAGAATTTTTGAGTTATTTGAAAGTTAACAAGGTTGAGACCATGGAGACCATCGAGTTTCGTCTAGCTAATGTTATTAGGCGCATCTCCTTTGAGGAAATGGGTAAAGCTTTGGGTCTTAATGATTCTCCGAGTTATTTTAAGAATGTTGGCAAATATGACCCCGACCCTCTTTGGGAGGCGATTTCCGGAAGGAAATTTGAAGACTTTCATGCGAGTCGTGCTCTTTTAGTCCACCATCCGGGCATAAGAGTATGGCACAAGGTCGTAGGGAACACCATCAATGCAAGAAAAGACACCAACCATTTCACCAAACTCGATTTTGTTCTTCTTGAGTCGGCTTTGAACGTTGGTAGGAAATTCACCAAGCCTTTTAACTTTCTAAGGCTCTTGGTGGATAGATGGTTAAATATTGATTGTGGGAAGAAAGGCACTACCGTTATTGTGAATGGCGGCCTAGTCACTATCCTAGCTAAATACTTTGATCCAAACTTCAACAAAGATAACAAGTATGAGGCGAAAGAAGGTGGTCATCTCGTTGACTTGCATAGTATGATACACAAGTACAAGTGGGTTGCCCATAACCCTCTTGACACCAAGTATGGATGGCTCACTAGTGAGGCTAGTTCTTTCACTTTGCCTTCAAAGATTTGTCGATTGAGTGTCCACCGGACCAATTATCTACTTCCCCTTTCAAAAGAGGCCGACTATATTATCTAACAACAAAAGGGTGAACTTGAAATACCCTCCTCTTCCATTGTCACACCACCTTACCCTTTTGAGTACCAAGAGTTCAAGCCGGAAGGTGTTGAAGCAAGAAATGATTATTTGACTCTTCTCATGCAACCAATGCACAAGCAAGCCTTTGAGGATCGGAAAAATGCTTACTTAGCTCAATATCCACCCCTCTTACACTTAGCTAGGCAAGGACTACTCGACCCATCATGTCCTTTGCCTAGTTGGGCGGATAAGGAAGTCCTATTTCCGAGTGCATCTAGGGTTGTTCCGGGTGACAATGAGGTTGTTGGTAATGAAGAGGTTGATGATAACATTGATGAGGAAGCAAGTGAAGAAGGAGAAGAGGATGATGTGCAAGGTGAAGAAGAAGCACTAGTAGAAAAACATTAATTTGCGGCTCTCTATTTGAGGCGTTTTTAGCAAAACGCCGCAATTAGAAATCAAATTATTTTTATTTTTTATACACACAAATCTATTTGAGGCGTTTTCTTGTAAATACCGCCTCAAATACAACATATGAGGCATTTTTTGATAAAACGCAGCAAATAGCCATATAATTATAATAAAAAAAAAATGACAGCTCTCCTCAACTAATCACCTTTGCAAAATTGCAATCACCATTCTTTCATCAGTCATAACTCTCGTAACCCTCCTTTATCCTTCATCGGTCATCACCCTCAACTTCAGCACCGTCCAAGGCGGACCACCATAGTCCGTGCATCACTCTTGGCCACTAGCGATACCACCACTATCGTTGTCCACCACCCACGACGCTCAACCGACTCCCACAACACCCCTAACGCTTTTCCTCTACACGTCGCTCTCTCTTGACAGCCTCATCGTTCTCTCTGTCTGCGTGTTCATCTCTCCTTCACCAGAACTCGCCGCCAATTTCTCTTTCATTCCGACCAAATCGATTTGGGACCTCAAGGTATATTTTTGGAATCTAGGGTTTTGTTTTTTGCTTATAATTGGGTGAAATTAACAATATTTTTTTGTAGATTTGCTTTCACTATATTATAATGATATAAATTGAATGTCTAAGATATTCGATTATTTGGATAATTAGAGAAAGTATAGAAGTAGAGAGAAATGGTGAATCGGACGGAGTCCAAGTTGTCTCATCTTGGTCCAAAGCCTTAGGGGTACGGTCCTAAAAGATGATGCAAACAGAATGTAACCAGGAAGCAGCTTGTCATTGTCTATCGCGATACTAGAGTAGCAAATATTTTGCTAACTAGAGACTTTAAAACTCAAGTACTTCCCTCTGTGACACTACTTTGTAGTACAATATTTGTGGTTAATCTTTTAGGGAGTATAATGTTGCGAGTTGATAAAATTATGTATATATGACATGAATTTGTTGCCTCCTGATTTTGGGTCAGCAAAATGGCTATCAAATAAATGGACATATCCAATTTGTTATGAATTTCAAAGAGCCTTCAGGGTATGTGTCTCGTTTCCGTCTTTATGTTCATTGTTATGAACTTCGAAGGTGTAGGTTACTGATCTGAGAAAAAGCTTCAACACTGAAAGTTCTGCTTCTAATCAGGCAAGTAATCTCACTTCTGAGTATGTTACGACTTGAGCGCTTTATTTCGAGTCACAGATGTTCTCTTTAAACCTTCTTTTAGTCCTTGGATGTCTTTACACTAGCCTAGTTATATTTTTTTTTATAACTTTCTTTCATTGTTCTTGTTATTGTTTGTCGACTTACGCCATTATTTCAAAAGGATTAAGCTCTACGATCGGTGTGTTAAAGCTTACTACATGAAGTTCTCTTACCCTATTCTATTGGTCATCTTATAAAAATATCTAAGAAACATAATGATTCTAATTCTACTTCTACTTCAGCTATCATCTCTTACATCAGATCAAAGTCCTACGACTACTACTAGTTCTTCTATTTGGCATACATTGGATGGTAAGTTTTGATCATTCTTCACTTTTCAGCTTTTTACGTTTGTTTCTAGGCAATTCTTGTATGGATGATTGATTTGCAGTTGATGTGAGTACTTCCCTAGAAAGTGTCACCAAATCTCAGATTCCTAGCCTTCAATCTCTCATCAAAATTCAGAATAACTTTTAGTAAAAAGAACTGAAGAACTAGTAAGCTATGATCATAGCCAGAGTTCTTATTCCATTGAGTTGCTAGTCTGTATCTATGTTTTCTGTTTTTAGGTCAAAAGAACATCTACACTCTATGCCTAAGTGATCGAGAACACCCTACTGCTGATAGGCTCTTCTAATAACACTCGCTCAGTATCATTCAAAACCTGGAAAATTGGACAAGGCAGGGGTGTAATAGTAACTAGTTAGTAGATCGTATTCTGCTGCTATTTTGCTAAGTATATACTATTGTTGAGTGTGATTTTTTCTTTCTTAATGGTAGAGATATCTTGCTCGAAGTACATACAACAAACGAGATTTTGAAAGGTCCAAAGTTGTATGGTATGACCTGTTGCTAATTCTTGTTGTTTATTGTACTGATACATGTTACTAATTGGACAAGGCAGGGGTGTAATACCTACTAGGAGTTGCTGCATTAAAAGTATTGCTCGGAGAGATAGTGAGCATTTTTCATTCTAGTTGCCTTCAGAGCTGCTTGTGTTTGGTACTGCGTATATATTTGTTTATAGAGCTCAAGGCAGGCTTGTTTAATGAATTAGTTGCAGGCAGAAACAATTTTATATTCTATTATATTTATCTATTCAAATGTCTCATCCTTTTATTGTAGATTCTGATTTCCGAAAAAATGCCTCTACAAAAGGCAGAAATTTTTTTATATTCTGTTATATTTATCTTTGAATAATAATGGCTTTATTGCTCTTGTTTTGTTGTCCAAACTTTAGGGACATATCTCTGCTACTTTGCTGCTTTGTCGATGGACTGTGACTGACCCTCATCTGCAGACTGTATGTTGGTGTATTGTCGTTTGGTGGGCTGCTTGCCTTGTAAGGCTGCCAGCAGGTTCGCGAAGTTCTGATAATCATTGACTTTGGATTGGTTTTCATTATACGTGTAATATTACTATTGCTTATAGTATTTATCGAACTTGTTGCAGAAATCCATTTCATAGAGTGTTGATATTAGACAAATGATGAACCCTGATGGAACACTCAGCTCAATTGATCTTTTATATTCTCATGTCTGAGAGGTATTTAATTAGGGTTTTGTTATTTATTTATTCAACTCGAAAGTTATGCTAATTAGTAGAATTAAGTTGTTATTTGAAGTTATCAATTGATAATTATAGCATATTTTTCTATTTTCCGTTTTAGCCTTGAACTAATTCAATCTGATGTTATGGGCTTATGAAATTTGAGGCTTTCTCCCCTCGCATCAAAATAACAGTCTTACAAATTTATGTTACTCTTGGCGGTATTCTTTCAGTCATTAGCCGTTGACTGCCAAGTGCTAAGGCTATTTTTTGTTTAATACATGTGGTGACTACCCTTGTATTTTGTTGGGTTGAAAAGTTGTTTATAAAATTCTAGGCTGTGTATATCCGTGTGTTGTTTGGACTTCACTCTTCAGTATCATGTAAGCTCAAAATTCGTTAACGTGCAAATAAAGTGGTTTGCAGATAATTAACTCGTAATATCTCTAAAATATGTCGTGTGATGACAACATTGTTAGCTTAGTACTTGATGCGTTAGGAAAATTTCCTGGCAGCTAGGTTCGGAGCTCAGAAAGGTGAAGATATAGCAGTTTGAAAATGGCACATAGGTTCAGAGTTAAGTTTACTGTAATTATTCAGTTATGTTTACGCGAGGGGGGGTTGAGTTTATTGCTTTCCTGTTTGCATTTAGTGTATTTGTAGCCAAACCCAGAAACTTGTGATACTCGGAAGTAGCAACAATGTCAACAATCAAGTTTTCAGGCTTTAAGTTGCTCAATCTACCAAACCAACACCTCAAAAATTTCTCCAAAACCAAACCTCTTTGGGGGAGTTAACTATCATAGAAACCCAATCTGTAGCCAGAAATTTAGTGAATTGATTTTGACCCACAAAAATTTAAAATAACAAGGGTAATGTCATCTGAAGAAGATGCCCTTATCCTAGAAAGCGTGGTTCAATAAGATGTGCCTGTTGTTTTTGTTGTAACTGAGTTATGGTTCAAGTTCACTTCTCATCTTTCACAAATCCTAAATCATGAATTGCTCAATTTAACATTCACATTTCTTATTTTAATCTTCATAAATTACCTTGGTTTGTTATATTTTTTTCATTTATGTAATGCAATCTTTTTTTGTTTGATTCAGGTCTGGTTGGTCTCCGCTGAAGCTTTTTACAAGATTCCCCAACCATTCTGAGTTTGGGACACTGCATGATAACTTTGTGTAAGATTCTGTCTAGTATTTATTTGTTGGATGTGGTATATCTATTTCAGTAAACATGTCAAAATCTTTTAAGTTGTAAAAAATTTACGCAGACATGGAATCAAAAGTTTCCCAGACGAGAAGTATTTGGGGACTCGATCATATCTTCATTTGTTAATTTTTGGTTCATGAATATGCAGGTACCACTTTATTTCGCAGATGTGCTGAGTTCATTCAATAATTAAAGAGAAGGGTTTATGTGAGGTACACTTCACTATCATATTCTTTTTCTTGTGGGAGCTGTGAGGTACTATTCTTCATACAATTCCACCTCGTCTCAGGTTTTCCAATATGTTATGAGGAGTCTTACTTTAACTATAGTATAATGAAGCAAACATTAACACTCCATGGCTACTCTTTTTTTTTTTTTGACAGGCTAAGCTCAACCGTTCATTCGCTAAATTCTGTGTATTGTTTTTTGTGGGGGTATAGGTTATGGATGAGTGGATGACTTGGTAATTTACGGCTCTCTATTTGAGGCGTTTGTAAATTTTTAGGTATCTTATACTCCCTCTGGCTTTTAATTTTCTTCCCGTTTCTCTATTATATGTGAGGAGTATTATAATGAAATGGGAAGAAAACAGCAAGCCGGAGGGAGTATCTTTTAGTAGCAGCAAGAAATTTATTTCTCTCTCACATCCCGTTATAATTGGCAATTGTGTATCCATATTTTTCTAATTCCATGTGTATATATTGTTGTACATAGGTTATTTTTGAGGTTTACTGAATAGGTTGGTGAATGAGTGCCTTGCATTAGCCTACATCAGTTGCTTGAGTTAGTGAATGAGCGCCTTGCATCTAGCATTCTAGCCTGCATCAGTTTGTTTCTTGACTTGGTGAATGGTTATTTTGCAGTGCACGGATGATGAAGTTGTTCACGAGCTATGTTCTTGTATTTTCATGGTTGCTTTTGGTTCTTTTGGTCTCAATGTATTTGGTCTAATGATTGTCTATTTGGATTCTTTTTGCTCTGTTTTTTTTTTTAATTGTTCACCGGTAGCCGTAGGCCCGTAGTAGAAGTCTTTAAGTTTTAGAAGATTGTGATAAGAATCAAACTTGAGTTACTTTTTAGTTTTGCATTTTAGTCCCATTGTAATTAGTTTTGGAGTATTGTGTATTTGTATGAATTTTATTCTATTTGATGTATGAATAAAAATAATGTAAGATTGTCATTCTATTGGAGAGTTATTATATTTAAATCATTTGTTTGGATTTTTTTTTTTTGTAAAAAAAAAAAAAAAAAAAAAAAAAAACTTTTTTAATACCTATTTGCGGCGTTTTTTCAAAAAAAACGCCTCAAATAGGCTATTTATTTGCGGCGTTTTTTTTTACGCCGCAAATAACTTAGCTATTTGCGGCCCTCCCATTTGCTGCTATATCAAAAACGCCGCAAAAGGCCCTTTTTTTGGAGCCGCAAATAAATATTTTTCTACTAGTGAAGGTGAAGAAGCAAGTGAAGAGGGAAGTGGCAATGAGACCACTTCTAATGAGGATGATGATGATAGTGATGATATGATGGAAGATTAGCAAGCTTTGGAGGCTCCTACCCTCTCAAGGTTTGTCTATTTCTCTCTTTGTTCTTTTTATTTATTTTTCTTGATCATTGTTGGAGTAGTCCTAGCACCATAGAGGACTAACACCTCGGTACTTTTGAGGTGTTCTTATTTTATTGTTCCCACCTTTCAAAATCCAAAATGACAAAATTAGTTTCATGCATTGCATAGTGTGTGCATGAACTACACCCATCCTTGGACATTAGCAATAATGTCTAGTTCGGTTTGGGGAAGTCGATGCATACACAACGGGAGGTAATCTAAATTATCCTCTCCGTCATAAACAAAAACCATGCATCATGTAGTGTAGATTAGTGTAGCTTGCATTTAGTGTAGAAATCATGCATCATGTTTGCATAATTTTCCATCATTTTGGCCATTGAGGACAATGCCCATATTAGTGTGGGGATGGGGAATTCTAACTTAACTTTTATTCAAAAATCCAAAAAATTGAAAAATTTCGAAAAATCCATAAAAATTTGAAAATTGAAAAACCCAAAAACATGTTTATTCCTTTTGTAGTGTAGTTATATATATATATATATATATATATATATATATATATATATATATATATATATATATATATATATATATATATATATATATATATATATATATATATATATATTGTATATATTGTTGTATATATTGTGTTTGTTCTATCCTTGTTCACATTGAATGACTACGCCAAATCCGAGACATGAGGATCATGAAGACCGCATGGTATGATCTTTTCAATCTCCTTTTTCCTCTTTATGTTAATGACTATGTGGCTTTATTTTGATTGATGCGGTATAACAATGTGAATTTAGGACTTGCATTTAGTTTATATGTCATATTAGTTGATAGAATCACTTGCATTAGGATGTATATATGTTAGTTGCATTATGGCATATAGTTGCATTTAGATAAAAAATTTCGAAAAGTGCCTAATTGAGAACTTTGACAAGAGCAACTAAGCCATTACAAATACTTTTTCAACTTAAGACTTTGTCTACTAGAATGGTTGTAAAACACCCTAGATAGTGTCATACTAGTGTCTTTTGACCCATGACCCAAAGCCTAGTCAAGGGTTTGCATGTGAGTCACCTATCCAACCCCGTGATGCGATGTGGACTTGGTTAACTTGTCTAGGTGACCTTTATTGACCTTGTGGTAAGGCAACCCTAAAATATTTTCTATCAATAAGCTTGAAGTGCTCATTTCAAAGAATTTTGTCATGTGGAAGTAATTTAATGCCAAGGAAACCTCAAATGTTATGAAATGTTGAAATGTTAAGAAATTTAATTGTTTTGATGGAGGCGTATCACTTCAATGTGCTTTGGAGCGGGATCCATTGAATTGGGCCCCCACACGGTTGTGAATTCGACCGCCCAGAGACAGAGTGACTATCACCCCGAAAACCTATTGTCTAGAGGTTAACCAGTTGCCTAATAAGCGATTGGCGAAAGCAAAGGACACTAGCCCGGAAGGGACAAGCCCCATCTTAAATTTTCGAAATGTGAAAGTTAAATGAGGTCAAATTTTGAATACTAGTCATATCCACCCTTGTTTATAAAGATTTGAGCATTTCATTCCCAAAAAGCCTTTTGTCAAACCACTTTGTCGAGCTTGGGACGATCCATGACCTTTACTTTTATAGAGAATTCGAGACTTGTCATGTTATATGCTACTAGCATCATAGGGATCATCATTCCACCACCATCTGATCGCTCTTGACGAAAGCATTTGGAAATTGAGGACGAAAGTAGTCTAGTTTAACGCCATTTGGAGGTGATTTAGTGCCATCCTCTTAGCCTTAGTAATTTGTTGAACTATTATTTGTGAAGGATTATATGCTCTTAAATTTGTTCTCTTTTAGTTGCCTCCGCCACTTGATGAGGAAGTGGCTATTCCTTTTGTAGATGCATCCATTACTTGTTTTGTGTGCTTAATGTTTGGATGTGTCGCCATTTTGGCAAGACCCACCTTGCCTTGCAAGAAGGCATCCTACCTCATGGTTGTCTTGTTGTGAGTTGAAGGGGCGGAGTGAGACCCGCTAATTGTCTCATATCGGCTATATTATCAGGATAGTTTAAATAAAGGTCTAGTTTTAGTCACCTCTTTAATCGGGACGAGTAAAGGTTCGGTTTGGGGATATTTGATGTGACCATTATTTGTGCACATTTAGTCCCCTAATTGAGCCTATTTTGCATACTATTATAACATTCTATGGCCATTTTATCCGTCAAAACCTTCCTATTTGCTTTTCTATCGCATTTCATATGTTTTGTAGAAAAGGAGATAATAAGGCGGAAATTCCCGTCTTTTGTGCATATTTGGAAGCTTATTGATGATATTAGATGGACTAGTATGAAGAGGAGGCAAGAATGATGGCCAAGTATGTAGGAATAAAGTGTATATAGAAGGATCAAGGGGTTAAAAGCAAGGATGACGAGAAGGAAGGCATTGCAAGAAGAAATTGCTCGGAACCCAAATGTAGAGTTGCTCCTTTGGCTCTGAAAATATGCTAGATGGAACGGCGTCAAAAAAACAAGTGATCTAGGCTTTTGAATCACTCCAATAGGAGTCCGGATGAGAAAATGACGTCTGTTTTACAATCCGAGGTCAAACAAAGAAGCTGTTCGGGAATCCGCGCGTCTTAGGCAGAAGACGCCCATATTCCTCCAAATCCGCCCGTCTTCCCCTCTCTTTTTGTCCGAGCGTCTTGCTCCAAATCCGCCCGTCTTCCCCTGCTACAATCCGCCCGTCCCGACACCAATCCGCCCGGATTCCTTTACAGCAATTTTCGTGTTCTTCAAGCTCCGTGAAAGACGCCCTTCCTTCAAAAGATACCGGCGTCTCCCTGCTCCAATCTAAAAAGTGTAATTACTAATTTAGCCTTAGTTAACCTAATGAATCCTTACTATATATACCCCATTTGTAATAATCAAACCATCAAGTTTTCATTAGATTAGAATCTAGTTTTCATTAGGTTAATTCAATCCTTCTTTAGATTAGATTAGGAGTAGATTAGAATAGATTACTCTTCAATCTTTCCACAAATTACACATTAATCTTTCCTTTAATCATTGTTCAAGTTTATTATTGAGTAATTCAAGTTTATTATTGGGTAATTAGAAGATTATTGGGTTTATTGTGAGATTGACAACCTTCCATCAATCATCAAGTTCTTCTATTATTCTTTGCATTATTATTTTGGAATCTCCATAGGTATAATTCTCTTAATCCTTGTTTTAATTATTGTTAATCTTTCTTACTTGTTCATCATGTTTGGATTTATTAGTATGATTGACAACCTTATTAACATGTTAAACTTGATCATGAGTGAGTAGTTACTTAGCTAGGATTAATGGGTAATTAGGGGAAACCAACATGGGGAATGATTCATGATTAAATTAATATGCTTCCATAGTTTATTTGCTTGCTTGTTTTGATCTCAACTCATGCACATGTTATGTTTGATGAAATGTGAGCCTATAAATCCTTGCATTTTTTTACCCATCACCTATCTTTTCAATGAGACTTGTAAGACATAAACCAACTCAAGTCTCATTAGACCATGCATGTTGTTGAGTAGGGAAGATTAAGTCGACTTGTAGGTGTTGTACAATCTAATCGATTCGACTCCGGGACCCAAACATTCCTAGGATTGTAAGATATAACCCAACTCAATCCATCACAACAATAATTGCTTGCTTATAATTTGAGAACATGTTTGTATGATCAATTCCCATGATTCCCCTATGACCCCATGACACCCTAATGCTTTTTATCAATTGTTTACATCTTTCCTTTTGTTGCTTGTTTATTGCATCTATTAGATTAGAATCATCAACCCATTATAATTGTGACAACCCCAAGCACAGCCATAATTAGATTGAATAATTTGAGTAATCACCGTCCCATGGATCGATCTCGACTTACCACTAACTAGTTGTATGTTGAGTATTATAAATGTGTTTGATTGGATGTGACCCGACGACAGTAGTAGTAGCTGGGGGTTATCGTGCTTTAACTGTGGCGGTGTAGGCCACAAGAGACATGATTGTACCAGTGCTGTGAGAAGGGGTTTTCAGAGGCAGTCGCAGGGGAGTTTCACTCAGGGTCCATCTCAGAGCTATGCTAGTAACAGGCCGTCTGGGTCGTGGAATAATCAGGGTGGTCAGAACAACAACGGTGGGGCTAAACGCAATGGCGGTAATTCATATCAGAAACCAGCGATGAACAACAATCAAGGGTCGGCTGCTAAGCCATCTACTTCTGCTAGTACTGTCCTGGGAGGTGGGCAGAAGACCAGCGGTAAGCTATTCATGATAAAGAAGAAAGCAGCAGAGGATGATGCTCATGCTATCATGGGTACTTTTCTTGTTAATGGAGTTTCTGCCTTTGTTTTGTTTGATTCAGGGGCGTCACAGTCTTTTGTATCATCGAGTCATGCTAAGCTTTTGGGTTTGAGAGAGTATGAGTCTGTAAAAGAGGAAGTTTTTATACCGTCGGGTGAGTCTGTATCTTGTGGGAGGCTGTATAAGTGTGTGTCTATGATAGTTGGGCAGGTTGACCTACCAGTGGACTTGTTAGAGTTTCCTTTGGATGGTTTTAAGATGATATTTAGTATGGACTGGTTGGGTAAGTACAAGGCTAGAATAGACTGTCACCAAATGAGAGTCTCTTTGAGAGGTCCTAAGGGAGTTAGTGTGTCTTGTCGTGGGTTTGTTGTCAAACCCAAAGTCAAGTTGATTGCAGCAGTGACCTTAAAGTCTTATCTGAGCAAGGGGTGTCCATTGATCTTACGCCATGTGAGAAACCATAGTATGGTGAGTTCGACAGTTGATCAAATACCAGTGGTGGGAGAGGTTCCGGATGTCTTTCCGGAGGAGATACCCGGTTTACCACCAAAGAGGGAGATCAAGTTCAGTGTTGAGTTGAAACCAGGGACGGGACCAATCTCTAAGGCCTCGTACCGCATGGGTCCTAAGGAGTTAGATGAGCTGAAGAAACAGCTGGATGATTTGATTGATAAGGGGTACATTAGACCTAGTGTATCACCGTGGCGAGAACCAGTGCTATTTGTGAAAAAGAAAGATGGGAGTTTGAGGCTATGCATCTATTACAGAGAGCTGAACAGGGTTACAGTGAAGAACAAGTATCCTTTGCCAAGGATAGATGATTTGTTTGATCAGTTGAACGGGGCAGCGGTCTTTTCTAAGATTGATTTGAGGTCGGGTTATCATCTGGTAAAGATTCGGGATGAAGACATCCCAAAGACAACTTTTACATCGAGGTATGGTCACTATGAGTATGTTGTGATGTCGTTTGGGTTATCTAATGCACCTGCAGTGTTTATGGATTTGATGAACCGGGTTTTCAGTCAGTTTTTAGATCGGTTTGTTGTGGTCTTTATCAATGATATCTTAGTTTATTCTAAGACTAAAGAGGAGCATGAGGAGCATTTGAGGTTAGTGTTGCAGACTTTGCGAGACAATCGGCTGTATGCAAAGTTGTCTAAGTGTGAGTTTTGGCTCGAGGAAGTTGCTTTTCTGGGGCATGTGATTTCAAAGAAGGGTGTAGCTGTGGATCCGGCAAAGATAGAGGCAGTGACGTGAGCGTGTCGTTGAACACATAATAAAAACACATTTATAATTCTCAACAAACAACTAGTTAGTGGTTAAGTCGAGATCGATCCATGGGACGGTGTGCTTTGGGTTCTAAGTCTATCTATCTCAATTTATGCTAGTGTCACAATTTGTTTGGGTTTGTAGTTGTGTCTAGATTAATGCAAGCAATAAAGTAAAACAAGCAATAAAAGGAAGGATGTAAACAAATGATTAAAAGTGCTAGGATCTCATGGGTTCATAGGGGATTCATAGGAGTTGACCATACAAACATGTTCACAAAGTTGCAAGCAATTAATGTTCTAGAGGAACCGAGTTGGTTTATGTCTTACGGTTCTTAGGAAGAGTTGGGTCCCGGAGCCGAATCGATTAGATTGTACAACACCTATAAGTAGACTTAATTTCCCCCTAATCACTTTTATGCATGGTCTAACAAGACTCGAGTTGGTTTATATCTTACAAGTCAAGTTGAATAGATAAGAGATGGTTGTAAATGCAAGGATTCATAGGCTTAGCATTTCATCAAACATAACATGTGCATAGGTTGACATTACAACAAACAAGCAATCTTAATCATGGAAACATATTAAATTAAGCATGATTATTCCCCATGTTTGTTTCCCTTAATTACCCATTAATCCTAGCTAAAGGAAACTACTCACTCATTATCATGGAAAACATGTCATTAATGGTGTCAATCATTACAACAAGTATAAACATGATAAGAGCTTAAGGAAATAAACAATAAAGAGTAAGGAGTGAAGGAATTATACCAAACTTGAGATGATTCCCAATAATAAAGCAAAGAATAAAAGAAGAGAACTTGATTGATTAATGAAGGTTTGTCAATCCCCCAATAATAACCCAATAATCTTCAATTACCCAAAAGTAATAAACTTGAATAATAATTAAGGAGAGATTAATTTTTGATTTGTGGAAAGATTAAAGAGTAATCTATTCTAATCTACTCCTAATCTAATCTAATCTAAGAGAAATTTCTAATTGGAGGCTCCTTTGATTATCATCAAAATGGGGTATTTATAGTAGTGCATCATTAGATTAACTAAGGCTAAATTAGTAATTAACAATTCTAAGTTCTAAGTAGGGAAATGCAAGTATTTCGAGGAGATGCGCATCCTTGCTAAAGACGCCGAGGAACGCTCGTATGCAAGGGTGGGACGAGCGGATTGTAGGCAGGTTGGACGAGCGGCCGAAGGTCGGGACGCTCGGATTCTTGGGTACTTGGACGAGCGGCTTCCTGCTTTGGACGCCCGGATTGTTGTTCAGAATGCTTCCTCTCGCATACTTCTTATTCTTGAAAAGTTGGTCTTTAGTTCTTGCCTCTTCTTCTACACTCGTTCTATCAAGATCGTCAATGTCCTTCCAAATAAGCTCAAGAGACGGGAATTTCCGCCTAATTGTCTCATTTCCTACAAAACATATGAAATGCACGAGGAAAGCAAAATAGAAAGCATTTGATGGACAAAATGGCTATGGAATGTTATAATAGTATGCAAAATAGGCTCAATTAGGGGACTAAATGTGCGCCAATAATAGTCACATCAGGCAGTCACTCGGTGGGAAGCACCAAAGAATGTGGCAGAGATCAGGAGTTTCTTGGGTATGGCCGGATACTATCGTCGGTTTGTGAAAGATTTTTCCAAGATAGCCAGACATATGACAACATTGATGAGGAAAGAGAACAGGTTTCGTTAGGATGAAAGTTGTGAGATGGCGTTCTAAACATTAAAGGAGCGTTTGACCACAGCTCCAATCTTAGCATTACCTGAAGGGTGTGAGAACTTTGAAGTGTATACAGATGATTTAAAGAACGGTTTGGGATGTGTGTTGATGCAGAACGGGAAAGTAATTGCTTATGCTTCTAGGAAATTAAAGCCTTATGAGGAGAACTACCCGACACATGATATGGAGTTGGGTGTAGTTGTGTTTGGTCTCAAGATTTGGAGGCACTATCTTTATGGGGCGACCTTTAAGGTGTTTTCAGATCACAAGAGTCTCAAGTACATCTTCACTCAAAAGGAGTTGAACATAAGATAGAGGAGGTGGATGGAGCTGATTGGGGATTATGACATGGATATTATATACCATGAAGGGAAGGCAAACGTGGTTGCAGATGTGTTGAGTAGGAAGAGTGTGCATTCTATATGCACAACTATGTCTTTGATGAGGTTGAGAGACGAGGTGGGGAAGATGGGGATACATATGATACATAAAGGGGATGCTAGAGGGGACTTGACAGTGGAGCCAGATCTTTATGATGACATTCGTAGGAAACAGCCTTTGGATCCTAAGATCAAGGAGTGGAGAGCTGGAGTAGAGAAAGGGACAGTGTCTAGATTCTCTATTCATACAGATGGCAGTGTGAGATTCAATGGCGGGTGGTGTGTACCCAATGATGAGGAATTAAGGAAGATGATCATGACAGAGGCTCATTACACACCATATTCGGTACATCCAAGCGGTGACAAGTTATATAAAGATTTGAAGAAGACTTTCTGGTGGCCTGGGATGAAGAAGGAAACAGCTGAGTTTGTGGCTTGATGTTTGACATGTCAGAGGATTAAGGGAGAGCAGCGACGACGACAGGGTAAGATTCAGTCTCTTGAGGTACTTGAGTGGAAATGAGAGTCCATCTCTATGGATTTTATAGTGGGTTTGCCGAGGAGTCAACAGGGTAACAACATGATATGGGTAATAGTTGATCGTTTGACTAAGTCAGCTCACTTTGTGTTGATGAAAGATAATTAGACCAAGATACAGTTAGCGTTGGCCTATAGGAAGCATGTGGTCCGTTTGCATGGGGTGCCTAAGGATATAGTGTCAGATAGAGATGCAAGGCTCATATCACGGTTTTGGAAAGAGTTGCAGGAGTTGATGGGAACTACTTTGAAGTTGAGTACTACATTTCATCCTGCGACAGATGGACAGACGGAGAGGACCATCAAGACTTTGGAGGATATGTTGCGAGCTTGTGTTATCAATTTTGGTGGTAGCTGGGAGGAGAGATTGGATCTGATTGAGTTTTCTTATAACAACAGCTATCACACGAGTATTGGGATGGCACTATTTGAGGCTTTGTATGGTAGGAGGTGTAGGAGTCCGATTTGTTGGGATGATAGAGCTGAGGCAGTGGTTTTAGGACCACAGATTGTACAGGAGATGGTAGAACAGGTTAAGCTGATCAGACAAAAGATGAAAGCGGCCCAGGATCGACAAAAGAGTTATGCATATTTACATCATCGTGACATAGAGTTTCGGGTTGGGGACAAGGTTCTTTTGAAAGTGTCTCCTATGCGTGGGGTCATGAGATTTGGTAAGAAAGGGAAGCTAAGCCAGAAGTTTATCGGATCATATGAGATTTTGGATCGCGTGGGTGAGGTTGCTGACCGGTTAGCGTTGCCAGCAGCTTTGGATAGAGTGCATAATGTGTTTCATGTGTCTCAGTTACGGAAGTATGTGAGTGACCCTTCACATGTGTTAGAGGTAGAGAACATAGAGTTGGATGAGTCCTTGTCTTATATTGAGGTGCCAAAACAGATTCTTGATCGCAAGGTTCGGAAAACTAAACATGGGGAAACAGTGTTGCTTAAGGTTCTTTAGTCTAACCTTGAGGTTGAGGAGGCAGCTTGGAAGACGGAGGAGGCTATAAGGGAGCGGTATCCGTCTCTTTTTGATCAGGTATGTGTGGTTATGGGGACGTAACCATGTTTCTTTTAGGGGGGTAGGAGATGGTCGCATAACGTTTTTGTATGTCTTATGTTGGTTTTAGTACATTTAGTAATTGCTTTGAGACGGTTTGGGTGTTGGTTGGGAGTTTTGTTTTGAGTTTTTTGTTATGTTGTTGTGTCAGAGTTGAGATAGTATGTTTTGTTTTTGTCTATGGGTTGAACTTCGGGGACGAAGTTCTTTTTAAGGAGGGAAGACTTTAATACTACGGTTTTCTATGTCTGTGGGTACTCTATCGAGTGGGGCTTACTCTGTCGAGTAAGTATCTTTTTACGCAAAATAATAGATGACCTGATGGATACTCGATCGAGTATGTGTGACACTCGATCGAGTAAGGGGCACTCGATCGAGTAAGTCACTTACTCAATCGAGTAAGTGCGTATCACGGGTTGTTTAGCCGGGTTTTGTTAATAATGCGAGATTAATATAAAAGGGTTCCGTCACTTTGCTTAATCACTTTTTAATCTTTTAAACCCTTTCAAAGAAAATAAAAGAGTTACGTAGTTCGCATTCATCGCATTATTAGCAAATCCCAAGGCTGGGATCGTCGGATTGTCTTGTTCTTTACGCCGTTGTGATCGTTGTGTCGAGGGTAAGCTTCTCGTATAATTTTTATAATGTTTTAGTAAGTTTCTTTAAAACCCTAATTGAGTAGATTTGGGGGTTTTGGGTGTATTATGATGATTAGGTGGTAATTATGTGATTATGTGTTATAGGAGGAGGATTCGTAGAGGAAAGGTTTTGATTTGCTGCTTGACGATCGTGTGATTTCTATTCCAGGTAGGGTTTCCCTACTCAGTATTGCTTACATGGCATTGTTGATAGTTGGTTGTTGTTCTTGTTGTATATCCTAATGGTATTGGATTTGGAATTGGTGATTGTTGATAGTATAATGTGATTGTCGTATAATTGTCTATGGTTTCTGTAATACCCGGTATTTTAATATGATATTATATTAGGCCGAGTTACCAGCTGGGTCGTGTAGTGTATTTGTGACTCGGGTTTTAATTAATCTAACTAGGCTAGGCCCGTATCGTCTTAATAACACCTATCCTATATGTATAACCCATCTAACCAAACCCTAATCTCCCTATCACCATATTCATTTTAACCATGAGAAAAGAGAGAAAAGAGAGAAGAGGGAGCCGTGTGTGAAGGGAGCCGCGTGAGGAATTGCGAGGCGATTTCTCAGCCTATTCTCATCCTATTTCGTAAGTAGACTATCCTATTACCTCTTTATTCAATTATTAGCATAATTATAGTAGTATTGGGATAATTTTCGTAACCCTAGAATTGGTTTGGGGGTTTTTGATTATAAATTGTATGAGATAAATGAATGGAATAGTTACAGCAATTTACAGATTCGTTGGTCTGTGTTATTTGAGTGTTTTACCTGTCTTAAAGCCGTGGGATGCAAAACGTTAAAGAAGAGACTCATGTTTATTCCAAGCCTAGTTTATGCCTGTGAAAATTGGTAGCATTTCACCGTGTAGTTTTTCCTGAAGAAATTATTTGTTAACGTCTATCTAAAAAGTCCGCAAATCAGTAGAGGCTGAAAGATTACTTCTAAAACATAATTTAGATATTGAATTGGTGCTGGGTATTTTTCATATATTTAATTTAGAGAGTTTAGATGAGTTAGGCGTTGGTTTTACTTAAGAATCATTTGTCAAACTCGTTTTATGAATCAATACTTTTTATGCGACGGTTTCTGTCAGTTTTTGGAAATCAGTCTGAAAACCCTTGATAAGTTTGGAATTTGAGAAAAACACGTTAGATATAAATTGTAGCTAAGACTCATGGGGTTCCAATTCAATTGGCCTTGCATCAATTCGAATTTTTTGGAATTAGTTATTCATTTTATACCGAGTCTGCCATGAGCAGGAAAATCAGGAAAAGTCGTGTTTGTTCTTTAAATTGATATTCCTATTAAGTTATGATGAGTCTAGGTTATGTGCATGATTAATTGACTGAGTAGATGGTAATTATACATAATTATGTTATGTAGGTGATGGATAAGTGAAGGATCATAAGTGATTGCTTGTGTGTGCTTGGATTGCGAAAAGGTAGGGAAATACACTTGACTTATTATCGTTGATGTTGAATTGTGTTGACTTGTTTGTGCTTCGTATGACCAAACTGTGAACGTTGACTTGCTTCGTGGCTGTTGATTTACGTTATGATTCATATACTGGAAGGTGATTGACTGAATTGATCGTATTGAGTATGTTATCACAACATTTGGTAACCGGCATGATTTTATGATTGATCAGTTCAAAGATATATATATTGTGTTGCATTAATTTCTTTTGAGCATTCATATGCATTGGAGATGGAGGATGTTGTGGTGATGTGGTGTGGTGAAGATGATGTTGTGATAAGGCCCGGGCGGGTTCTCGGACTTGCCCTGGTGTCCTCAACAAGCGAGTGGCGATCGGCTACGGTCGATATATAGTCTACCGGGGATCGGTATGGCTGGGTGTTCCGGGTTATGAGATATGAGTTGAGATGGAGATGGAGGTGACGGAGGAGCATGCATATCATATTTTGTTGTTTCATTGTATTCCCTACTCAACCTCGTGGTTGACCCTGTGTATTCGTGAACACCTGTGACGATCCAAATATTGGGGAGCGGGCTTGACAGGTTTATGAGATAGGATGGGAGCTTGATGGGCGTGAGACACTGGATCCGAAGACTTAGTAGCTAGATCATCATTTAGAAGACTTTCACTTTCATTTATGTTAGTTCCTTGTAATTTGATGTAAAAGAGGTTTTGTAATAATTAAGTTAAAGTAATTATATATTTTGCCTTGGAGTTTAATTTGTTATTCACTACCTCGGGAAACCGAGATGGTAACAGTCCGGTTTATTAGGGAATGTCTTGCTAAAGGCTCCTTCATAAATCGGGGTGTTACAAAGTGGTATCAGAGCGAACGATCCTCAGGCCTAAACCAATGAACCCAATGAACGTAGGATGTGTCTAAATAAAATGAACCCCTGGGAATAAACTGTTAGGAGCTCACAGTGCGGTTAAGAAGGCGCCCTTAATACGTGCTATTTTGCCCTCTCAGTTTTGAACCAGGTAACCCGAGAGAAAATTGAGTGAATGGGGTAGTTAGAAGGAAAACCTTGGATATAATCGAGTTGATGTATACCTTGAGACCCATATATTCTAATCATTCTGCAGGATAACGTTACGGTAAGTATTTTGTATGAATGATGACGTGATCATATGATGTTGTGGAGATGAGAAATAAATTTTCGTGTTCAGATTGATAATCAATGAAGTGTTGGATTGTGGTAATCGTGAGCGTGAAAATAATTGCGAATTGATGATATTTATCTGGATGGATGTGAATGACGTGTTGATAGTGCTATTATGTCTAGTGATATGCGGTTATGTGATCCCGAAGCCATGCTAGTATAGTATTGTGATAGTAATCAGAAACACTATTGAATTGCTTGTTTCTAGTCATAGCAATCGTGATTTAGATGTAAGGAGTAGATCAAGATGCGAAGGGATTCTATGGGATAGATGTTTACGTAAGTACAAAGTGTAAGATTTAAGTTGGGATGGGTTAGTATACATAGTATGTTCATAAGAGCTTGTAACATAGTAAAGAATGACCTAGTGCTGAAACTCGTTTTGTTTGATTTTACTCTTTAATTGACCTTACTGCAATTTCTCTTCTGTTTATTTCCTATGGATGAAAATTTTATGAGAGATATCCTCGTGAGTTAGTGTTCATTTGGCGTTGGTTTCATGCTTATAGGATATACGGATTAGGAGTAATAAATATTTTAGTGGGTTGTGGTCAGGAAGTTCATGTGCAGTGATGTTTCGACCAACGATTTTGTAAAAATCCTCAATTAAATTGTATTAATAATTTTTGCATAATTCCAACTCCATCGATCAGAAGATTCGCATATGTTTTCAAATTGATAAGCTACGAAAATTCTTGATGTCTCTATATTAAATGGTAAGTTTTGCAAACTGACCCAAGTTTCGGACCAATTGCTGTCACATACTTGTTTGGACCAACTGAGTTGTAAAATCCTTTAAAAATTGAATTCTTGAGATTTGGACCTCATTCTTTTTCTCACGAATTATTAACTCTCTGTATGTTATAAAAAGTAATATAACTCAAGTTTTTGTTGAACGGTTATTTATTCGTGATTTTTTTGGAAGTTACAACGTGAATCATAACTTTTAAAATGTGAATGCTATGTTGAGTTTTCATGCAGTTGTTCGATTATTTCATGAGCCTTATTAATGTGAAATTATAGTGTCCTTATATGATGATAGTAGCACACATATTCATTGGTTATGTATCTTAACTAGTGATAAAAAAAAATTAAAGTTTAATTTATAACATTGTTGGCATGATAGTATGAGTGAAATTGAATAGCTTAATTTGATTCTTAATCGAGGGTGAAATATTTTATACGAGTCCAGTTGTTTGCATATTTTATGCTTGGCATGTTATAATATCTCTGGTGTGTTCATCATATTTGTATAGTGGTCGGATATATATAAATATAAAACTATATTGTCATATCTTGGTAAAGTTGGTGGCGTTAAATGTTAACTTGATTGTTCTAATATACTCGCATGAATATTTATAATAATTATGTTTAAATGTTTACACATGGATGGTAGTAATGAGTATGTCTAAATGTTCACACATGTAGGATGCCATCTGAGTTCTAATGTCTTTTATGTGAGTCTGTGTGCCTATAGTTATACTTATTACTTTCATTGCATTAATTTATTTCAGTTGAACCTAAACTTATGATATGATAATAAAATAGTGTTGTTGCTCCTTATTGGATATGTTCATAGTTGTATTGTCATGAAATGCTAAGGTGATTGTTGCAATTGTCACGATATTTGAAATATAGTTTGATATAGTTACGATATAGTTACGATATTTGAAATATATTCTCGAACCGTCGCTATGAATTATAATGAGATAACCCTTTGATGATTCACATGTTATGCGTATGTTTAAATGATAGTCGTTATAGTTACGTTTAATTGAGCCGCGAGTTGCCTTTTTGTTCAAACCGTGCAAACCAGAGAACTTGTTCACCTTGCTAATCTTTTGTCATAGATAATATTTTACAAGTTATATGATGGTATATGTACATGTTTAAGTTGTTTATGCGATATCTTTTATTTTGCTGAAAATGAATTTTACTGAGTTGATGGATACAACTGAATGGTATGGTTGCTAAAATGTTAAACATATGTGTGATATGGAAGTAATTTTGTTGTTATTGTGAATCATATAACCATTAATACTCAATTGTAATTTCAGTTGTTTGACTTCTACATTATTAAGTTAATTGCTCATGACGACAATCGATGGTTCCGTAAGGAGTTTAACTAGGAATTTTATAATGTGCCTCCGATCTAAACTAATAATCTTCTTATATTGACTATATGGTTAGACTCTTGTCTAGTTCTTATGACATGATAAATCGTTTTAAAATTTAACATGTGATTGAGTTGGTACTTATACTTTTGTGTGACCATGCAACCCGTGATAAATAGATCTGTAATAAAGAGGTAAAATTTTGACTGAACACAGTTAATTTGTAGTTACTTGCTTTACATCATGGTACGAATCGTATGCTTTGATGAGACGTCACCAGGGAATGTGTACTATCTAAAAGGTCTCCGATTAAATGATGTAGTCGTGTTAGCCGTGAATATAACTGAGTAAAGAAGTGCAACTAAAATCCTGATGTTGAGGTAATAGTCGTTCATTAGTAAAGATAGGATTGAAATGAATAAGATGAACCTGTAAATTACGAAATATGAGTCGACACCTAAGCTTGTATTGTTTGAAGGAATTGAGTTAAGTTTATCTGATTTTGAGTTAAATGGATTCTATGGACGGCTCTGTTATAAGATTTATGTTAAGAAAGTTGTTCACCGTCCAGTATGAAAGTAAAAGTTTTGAAAATGAAGTTAAATTTTGTCGTGTGAGTACAAATTCGAATGAGATTTCCGGCCCGATTATGTCTGGTTGTATGGTTTCATGATATTTGCTAGTCTGGGGGAATGAAGCTAGAACGGAGTCACAAATAGTGGGTTAATTTAGTCATGTTGTTCGTTCATGTAGTGAATTAGTGGGTTGTGGTTAGTTACGAATGTCAAAACGGGAAATGTAATGTGGTGATTTAAGTGAGTTGTGTGTTAACATGGTATGTTGATATTAGCATGATATGTAATGAATATTTGTAAAATTGGTGTAGTTAAATACATTTAATCTTTTATGTCATGGTGTTGGGTGCAGTTTAAATATATTTAACACCAAGAATGAAATTTTATGTATGATAGTATTGTATGTTAACTTTCCAATATCGTTGTTTACTCGCTTGACTGACTCGACCAATAAGCTTGTAAAATTTGCCAATCAATGTGCATTCGTCATTCGTCATTCGACCAATATTTCTTGGAAAATATGCTATTTGACATGAACCATATGTGAGCACCTAAGCATCTTCATCTTTGTAACCCGAGTAGTAATGTATAAATTAGATTGACAAGCAGATCCTGTGAATGTTATTGCATGTATTGATTGATATGAAGAGTGTTTAGATTAATACTGAAATGTCTTAAGTTATTCAACGTGGCTTTTGCTCCGATCCGTGGCGATGTGCTGTAGCAGCAGTAACTGTAGCTTCCTTGAGAGAGCTTGTATATTGATTGTCTTTAGTAGGGATTAGTTAACTTGAACGTGAGTTGTGAATCTTTTATCCTCTTTCAGTTGTTAGCGATGTAGTTTGAGAACTTTTGTTATAATAATGAAGGTTACGGGGACGTAACCATGTTTAAGGAGGGTAGGATTGTAAAATCTTTATACTTTCATGTGTGATTTCTCAGTTTGGCTATATTGGTTATGCGTTGTGTGGGTTATGTTAGAGTGTTATATGATGTGTTTCTGTTATGGTTAAACTTTGGGGACGAAGTTTATTTTAAGGAGGGTGGAATGTAATACTACGTTTAATATTCAATTTGGTGGGTGCCTTACATACTTTTGTATATGCGTTTCATAATTCGTTTGCGTTGGTTGGTAGAGAGGGTAAACTTCGGGACGAAGTTTCTTTTAAGGAGGGTAGACTGTAATACCCGGTATTTTAATATGATATTATATTAGGCCGAGTTACCAGCTGGGTCGTGTAGTGTATTTGTGACTCGGGTTTTAATTAATCTAACTAGGCTAGGCCCGTATCGTCTTAATAGCACCTATCCTATATGTATAACCCATCTAACCAAACCCTAATCTCCCTATCACCATATTCATTTTAACCATGAGAAAAGAGAGAAAAGAGAGAAGAGGGAGCCGTGTGTGAAGGGAGCCGCGTGAGGAATTGCGAGGCGATTTCTCAGCCTATTCTCATCCTATTTCGTAAGTAGACTATCCTATTACCTCTTTATTCAATTATTAGCATAATTATAGTAGTATTGGGATAATTTTCGTAACCCTAGAATTGGTTTGGGGGTTTTTGATTATAAATTGTATGAGATAAATGAATGGAATAGTTACAGCAATTTACAGATTCGTTGGTCTGTGTTATTTGAGTGTTTTACCTGTCTTAAAACCGTTGGATGCAAAACGTTAAAGAAGAGACTCATGTTTATTCCAAGCCTAGTTTATGCCTGTGAAAATTGGTAGCATTTCACCGTGTAGTTTTTCCTGAAGAAATTATTTGTGAACGTCTATCTAAAACGTCCGCAAATCAGTAGAGGCTGAAAGATTACTTCTAAAACATAATTTAGATATTGAATTGGTGCTGGGTCTTTTTCATATATTTAATTTAGACAGTTTAGATGAGTTAGGCGTTGGTTTTACTTAAGAATCATTTGTCAAACTCGTTTTATGAATCAATACTTTTTATGCGACTGTTTCTGTCAGTTTTTGGAAATCAGTCTGAAAACCCTTGATAAGTTTGGAATTTGAGAAGAACACGTTAGATATAAATTGTAGCTAAGACTCATGGGGTTCCAATTCAATTGGCCTTGCATCAATTCGAATTTTCTGGAATTAGTTATTCATTTTATACCGAGTCTGCCATGAGCAGGAAAATCAGGAAAAGTCGTGTTTGTTCTTTAAATTGATATTCCTATTAAGTTATGATGAGTCTAGGTTATGTGCATGATTATTGACTGAGTAGATGGTAATTATACATAATTATGTTATGTAGGTGATGGATAAATGAAGGATCATAAGTGATTGCTTGTGTGTGCTTGGATTGCGAAAAGGTAGGGAAATACACTTGACTTATTATCGTTGATGTTGAATTGTGTTGACTTGTTTGTGCTTCGTATGACCAAACTGTGAACGTTGATTTGCTTCGTGGCTGTTGATTTACGTTATGATTCATATACTGGAAGGTGATTGACTGAATTGATCGTATTGAGTATGTTATCACAACATTTGGTAACCGGCATGATTTTATGATTGATCAGTTCAAAGATATATATATTGTGTTGCATTAATTTCTTTTGAGCATTCATATGCATTGGAGATGGAGGATGTTGTGGTGATGTGGTGTGGTGAAGATGATGTTGTGATAAGGCCCGGTGGGTTCTGCAGACTTGCCCTGGTGTCCTCAACAAGAAATGGCGGATCGGCTACGGTCGATATATAGTCTACCGGGGATCGGTATGGCTGGGTGTTCCGGGTTATGAGATATGAGTTGAGATGGAGATGGAGGTGACGGAGGAGCATGCATATCATATTTTGTTGTTTCATTGTATTCCCTACTCAACCTCGTGGTTGACCCTGTGTATTCGTGAACACCTGTGACGATCCAAATATTGGAGAGCAGGCTTGACAGGTTTATGAGATAGGCTGGGAGCTTGATGGGCGTGAGACACTGGATCAGAAGACTTAGTAGCTAGATCATCATTTAGAAGACTTTCACTTTCATTTATGTTAGTTCCTTGTAATTTTATGTAAAAGAGGTTTTGTAATAATTAAGTTAAAGTAAGTATATATTTTGCCTTGGAGTTTAATTTGTTATTCACTACCTCGGGAAACCGAGATGGTAACAGTCCGGTTTATTAGGGAATGTCTTGCTAAAGGCTCCTTCATAAATCGGGGTGTTACAGTTTGCGAGGTGCGTCCTCCGCTGAGTGGAGTCACTTGCGGAAGTGGTTTCACGCCCTTGATCCGCCTTCTGTGGAACCCGCCATAGAAGGGATGTGCACATTTAGGAACTTGGGTTTATCGCTCAGATGAGATGAGCGGGGCTTAGGTGGGAACGGCTGCGGTCCCCCACTGGCGGTGTGGAATACTTGTTACGATAAGGATTATGGCAGGACTACACACTTTAGTGTGTAGTCAGGTGTGTAGCGGTATATGGAGATTGGTTTGGTTGGATTGGATGTTGTATTACTTTTGTTGCAGCTGTGTTGTTTATGTAATCAGTACTGACCCCGTTTAATTGTTTTAAAAACTGTGGTGATTCATTTGGGGATGGTGAGTAGTTATTGAGCAGGTATGAGATGGCTCACGCGAGGGATAGCTGGGATGGAATTACCACATGAGTCACTATAGTCTTCCGCTGTGTCGTGAACTTAGTTTATTTCATTTAGATTTACAGTTTGAGAAACATTTGTATTTTTACTTTATCAGTTTTGGGATTTGAACTTGTATCGCTTTAAAATTATTTATTAAAGTGTGTTTCTTTATGGTCTATTTGATATTCATTGTCTCGGGTAACCGAGATGGTAGCATTTCCATGTCTTAAGTTGTCCTGGTAAGGCACTTGGGGTATGGGGGTGTTACACCAATTATGGAAGGGCTGTCTTAAAATTGTTATAAGTAGAGTCCTAGAAATGATATTGATATAATTTCAATTGGAGGTGATAGCTTGTCTTCTTACGATTCTAACGATTGGTCACACGCCCAAAATGACCAAGTAACGAGTGAGATATGACTGTTTTACGAAAACTGGACGATGCTGAGAATTGTGCAGGTACTCGACCGAGTAGGCCCTACTCGACCGAGTATCTTTCATACTCGACCGAGTAAACCATATTCGGCCGAGTAATCTTTCTGCGATAATTTTGTTTAGCCTCTAGAGTCGTGAACTCGGCCGAGTAGTCTCATTACTCGACCGAGTGTCCTGTACTCGGCCGAGTACGTCATGTACTCGACCGAGTACCTCTTTGGGCGGTTGTTTTGAGTCGACGGCTACGTTCTTACCTATGTTTTGAATCATAGGTTATGTGCACATGTATGTTTTCGGTATTAAAGCATTCATTTACATATGTGACGGTCTTGATACGTAAGTTACCAGATGCTATGATGTGGAGAATGTTGGCTTTTGAGGGATGTGTGTTGGTTAGGGAGGACATGAGTTATATGTGGTTGTGAGGAATAGTGGAAAAGGAAAGAGAAGATTGATGAGCTTATCGAGGCAGGGAGCATGTTTTGTGAGATGTGGTGAGTGATATAGTCGCGTGTTGAGTAGTATAAAAGTAAGTGTATATGGGCAAGGGTGATGTAAGTGTAAAGAAACGTGAGAATGCAAAGATTGAGATGAGGGATGCGAATAGTGGTAAACTGGGATGTGTAAAGATTTATGGAGGGAGACGGTTAGGATTGTGTTGGTTAAGGATATATGTGATGGAAGGTTGTTATAGAGGGATGGAAATGAATGGTGTATAGTGAGATCGAGTTATGCTGCGATGTGTAGATAGTGGCCGAGTTTGGGAATTTGGATTATCAAGAGGTGAGTCTAGTGTGTAATTCTTTGAGCAATTAATGGTATGAGGTAAATTTTTGGTTTTATAGAGATACGAAGGGTAGATACAATTAATTGAAGAGTAACCGTTAGTTGTGTAGACTTGATGGTGACAAGTGTGAGTGAGTAGTATGACGGGAGAGGATCAGTGATAAGAAAGAATGAGAAGATATTAATATGGATTAATGGAATTTGAGTTGTGGAGCAACAAGAAGGCAACCCGATTACTAAAGAGTTAGGTAGAGGATGGAAGGAGATGAATTATTAATCGGTATTATTGGATGGAAGTAAGCTCGGAGAACGTTGACCAAAGTTATGGGACATGAAAGTAAGGAATCATGGAAATGTACGATAACATCATGAGAGGGTGTGAGTTAATGGTAAAATAGGAGTTCACGATGACATGTTAGCCGTGAGTTTCAAGGTATTATGGGAGTAAGAAGCTGGTAGAGTGTTTGCACGATATGAGATTTTGGTGGAGAGTTAGGTGACGATACAATAAAGGATAGAATTGGAAATAATGTTGAGGTAAATTTTGTTGGTGGATTGGATGTTCGTTAATTAGGATGATAACCAAGGAGAGGAAACGGATTGTTATATTTAGAAGTGATAGTAAGAGAGTAGTTGCATGAAAGATGGCGGTATCGTAGTGTTGTCACTAGTGATTAAGGATGATGTTAAATAGGGAAGTTAGTCATTCTAAAGAGGTTGATTTTGTGGAGGCCTGATTGGTATGTATGGATGTGAGAGAGTATAATATGTGGATATAGGAGGTGTTTTCTAGTAGTTGGGTACTTTTGATATGGTTACGTTTATCGGGTGGTGATCATTGTGTGGATGAGAGGACATGTTATGAAAGGCATGTGAGTAAGCTCGGGTGAGAGATATCCGTTGCCAAGTGGTAATTTACGTGATCAGGATTGGCTAGTTAGATTCGATTATGGGTCCATGATGTGGGTAAATGGTTTTGAGAGGTTCTGACCTCACGAGTAATGGTATGGTATGATAGTTATAAGTCGTTATATGATTGTTCCGCGTCCTATGTTGTGTACGGTAACGTAATAGGATGATATTCAAAAGTGGTAATTTGGGTGATCTGGAGTGTCTAGTTATACTTGTATGTGTATATATGATATCTGTAAATGATAGTGTGAGGTTCGGGCCTCATAAGTAATAGTATGGATAAGATTCATAAGGTTAGTATCTGTTTATTCCGTGTAATAATGTGTGTTGTGATCTAGAAAAGCGGTCTTAAGGAAGTTTTCTAGTCAAGGAAGTTATACTGAGTCCGTGTTTATGGGATTGTATAAGTTGCGATGACTATCGATGTGGTTGTTGTGCCTCGGGTGGCGATCCTGGCATGACACTTCGTGTTGAGATAGAGTAATTTCGCGCTACGGTGCGGCTGTTGGTGGCGGTGTTGCGATGCCGTCGTCGGTGGTGGTGGTGGAGTAAACGGGAAACTTATGAGGCGAGTTTTCAAAAGTCTATACCAGTTATGCATATTGTTGTTTGTTTACTGCTGTTTCATGTCAGTGTCAGTCAGAGCATATAGATTGTGGTTTTGTTTATTAATGTTTCTTACCAGTTTCGGCTTGGGAGTGAGGGTGGAGTATGATATGGAAGAAAATTTGCGTATGTTTCCGTTGTTGTCATGGTATGTTGATATTCTGTTTATGGGACACAGTGGTGAGAAGTTGTTCGGGTACTTTCGATCTTGTTGTAGATGAGGCATTGGTTGACATAGTTGTGGCAAGAGTTTTGTGGAATGTGTGTGCGCTGAGCTGTGGCTCATAATCTTTATTGGGAACTAGTGTTATGTTAAGTTATGGATGAGTCTTATGGTAATAAATAGGAGAACTTGAGTATCTAGTATGAGTGTGTGTAACAATTGTGGATCGTTAGTTATGATTATGGAAATAAGTGCATGTATAAAGAAGTATGTCATTTGGCGATAATGTTGAAGAGATTGAGTAGTGGTTATGCTAAGGATTTTATGATATAGGTTAGATGAAGTGCAGAATAATTGAGGAGTAGGATGCGACAAAGAGAGTTTGATGGTTTTACATGTTGTAGTATAACTGGAAGTTTGAGTGTTGGTGTAGAATAAAGGATGGATTTGTGTTGTGGTCGATTTTATTAAAGATAATGGCTGTGCTTGTAGTAGTATATTATTTATGAGTGTGAGAATACTTTGATGGTGTTGACAGTTCGTTTTAAGGGTGGTAGAATGTAACATTCTGTTTTGGTGTTGATCTTGTTTGGTGGATTGTATTGGTATTGAGTTGCTAGTGAGCGTTATGAAAGTAAGACAGGGTTGGGAACACTTAGGTTGTTGGTATTCGATAATATTATGGAGATAGATAAGCTATTCTATGGTCGAGGTTATGCCGTGAGCTGCATTGTTGAGATAGGCGTTGTTGATTGAGTTAGCGTCGAGGTTGTAGGATGAGAGTTGAGTGATGTTGGTTGGCTGAGTGGCATGTGTGTATGCTACGTAGGTATGGGTTTGAACTTCGGGGACGAAGTTCTTTTTAAGCACGGAAGACTGTAATACTACGTTTTTCTAAGTCCTATTACTCGGTCGAATAAGGCTTACTCGGTCGAGTAATGCGTCGTGTGTTTCTGGTCAGGCTACTGACCAGGAATACTCGGCCGAGTATGCTAATACTCGACCGAGTAAGGGATACTCGGCCGAGTATACTCTATACTCGACCGAGTATCCTGTCTGACGGGTATTATTTCCGCGGCTTGATTTAGAGAGGATTAGAGTTATATAAACGAGATTTACAGTTTTTTTAATGACTTTTACCAAAACCTAAACTTTCAAAATAACTCTAATCATCTCCAAATCTTTCTCAAGTTCGTGGATCTTTCGTGAGTCTTGTTCATCCTTCCTTCGCATCGATTGTGTCGGTAAGCCTCTAGTTCTATCAGTTTTATCAATTTGTCTTTTAGGGTTTGCCCTAGTTTGTGATTTGGGGAAAATGGGATTTTGCCATATTTGTAATTGAAATTGTATGGTTATTGTTAGGTGAAGATTTCGTAGAGGAGTCGTTTTAGCTTGCTTGATTGCCTCGTGTCAGATTTGTGCTAAGGTAGGGTTTCCCTATTCGGTTTACTGTTTAGTTGATTTAAGATGTGGGTTTTAATTGTTTGTAAGATTGATATTGTGATTGATTGTTGTTGGTGGATTGGAGTATGGTGTTGGTGTTGAGATAGTTGATGATGTTCGCGAGGTGCGTCCTCGGCTGAGTGGAGTCACTTGCGGGAGTGGCTTCACGCCCTTGATTCGCCCTCTGTGGAACCCGCCACAGGAGGGGATGTGCACATTAATGAACAGGGTTATCGCTCGTTGATGAGCGGGGCTTAGGTGGGCAAGGCTGCGGTCCCCCAATGGCAGGGCTACACACTTTAGTGTGTAGTCAGTTACGAGATGAGGATGGGAGTTAGAAGTGGATTGTGAACAGTTGTTTATCTTTATAGTACTTTGCCTTATTTTAATTATGCGGTGAACTGACCCCGTTGTTTTTGTTTTGTAAACCTTTGGTGATCCATTCGGAGATGGTGAGCAGATTGTGACAGGTGATGGTTGTCTTTAGCTACGGGGACGAGATGGGATGTTATCACTTCGAGTCTAGCTTCCGCTGTTACGAGTTTGGTTGTTTTGATTTCAGTTGTATTGGGATCCTTATACTTTGTTTTGAGTTGGTTTTGAGACAATGTAATCGTTAACTTTATATACTTTAATGAATATTTTGGAATGATTACTTTTGATATACTAGCCTCGGGAAACTGAGATGGTAACAGTCTCTCATGCTAGGGTGGTCCTTGGTAAGTCACCTTGGTATGTGGGGGTGTTACAGGTATCTACAATAACCCTTAACCATTCTAGTAAGTCATCGAGGTTTAAACTACCAGAAATTCAGGTATTTCTACCTTCAAGTGTTTGTCTGTGTGTTTAGAAATATCAACATTCTTCTGTGGCTTTTATTTGAGCCTGAAATGTCTTCCCATTCATTTTGTTGTCTTCTTCCACGCTCACTAGGTGGTGGAACTCTTCCTCTGCCTCTGCCTTTGGGTGGTCTGCCTCCACTAGGATCTAGAATGTTGTTCATCATGGTGTTCATGGCTCTCACCATGACATTGACAACTCATGGTATCTCCTCAACCTTAGTCTCGATTCCTGCCAATCTCTCTTCACTCATTGAGTTGTTTTTTGTGTTTTTGGATGTACTTAAGGATAATGCACTCACAATGACTCTTAAGCAAATCTCTGATAACCAATTTGCAATGTAAAATGCAGGGTTTTCATTGAAGTGTCAAAGATTGACTAAAGTGTAAGAATGCTATGAAATCAAGATTGAAATATATGAATTTTCTAACTGAAATCTCACAGGAAAATACAGGAATTTAAGTTAGAAAAGACCGAACAAAAAGATTAACTCAACCACAGGAAACACAGGTTAAATTAAACTCACTAAATAGACTTATAACACTTGATTACAGGTGACACAAATCAAGTTTTAGGCCTACACAAAATACAGAATAAATCACAAGTTTGTTGAAGTTTTGAGAGAAGTTTCAGATTTTAATTTCATTCAAATAGGCTGCTTAATTTAACTGGGATAGTGGTCCTTATATAGTCCCTTCGTACAATACAATCCATCTAAAAACCCTACACAAAGTAGACCTAGCAAAACGGGTCAACAGGTCGGGTTCGGGTCAGGCCAATTTAGGTCGGTTAGTTCGGGTTTGTCACATTATCGGGTTAGTTCGGGCCGGGTCAGATCCGTTCGGGTTTCCGGGTCATTTCGGGTATGTTTGTTGGGTCATTTTCGGGTCAAGCAGGTCGGGTTGTTTCGGGTCGGGTCATTTTCGGATCAATGATTAAGAGAAAAAAGGCATTTTAAGTCTTTTGAGGTCAATTAAAGTTATGTTTTATCGGGTCATTTTGGGGTTGGGTGGTTTTGGATCGGGTCATTTCGGGTTGGGTCTGTTATGGGTCTATAAAAGCTAGGGTCTTTTTCGGGTCGGGTCAATTCAGATTTCGGGTGTGGCATTTCGGGTCTTGGGTCAGATTTTTCGGGTCGGGTTGATTTTGCCAGGCCCCCAAGATCTGTATTAGTAAGAGTACAAAATAACAGCAATATCTTAGGGCACTAGCAATTTAAGGTTTGTCAAGGGTTTGTAAGATGACATGTCCTCTATTTCTGAGGTTTGTCTACAAACCTTCTATTGCTAGACATAGGTGTTGAGGTTTGTATTTAAGAAGAGTTACTAGATTGTATGCTGGTTTGTAGAGAGAGAGAGTGTGTGAGAGGAGGAATAATAATGTGGGCCACATTATGAACTTTATAAAGGTTTATTTATTGTTGGGATGAGGTTTTTAGGTAAATAGAAGTGTATATTAGCTTATGTGGCATGAGAACAAACCTCTTGGAGGTTCATCTATTGCTAATGCCCTTACAAATTGAAATAACTGAAATAAATAAAAAAATCAACAGTCTAAAAGTGTTGCAGGTAGTTGTTGTTGTTTGTTATCTTCAGCTGGCTCGAGAGAGATTTAATTACACCCCTTAGCTTCTTGTTCAGCTGTATTTGTTTAGGGAGAAACATTTCAAAAGTACTTTTTGCACAGCTTTGGCTTGTCTGACCCAAGAGGAAATCTGCCTTTTTTCTTCCAGCTTTTCTACAATGAACTCGTGAGTCGATTTCTGGTTGATTTTCTTAGAAACTTGTTGTGGACATAGCCACCTACACGCCAGGCCAATCTGCGGACGTATAGCGGTCTTTTTGAAAGTCACGCTCGGCGGCGTAAAAATGCTTTCGACCGGATCGTTTTAGATCGGTCGGTTTCGTCTCGGTAAGGGTCTCGAAATGATTGGAGATGTTTGGAGGCGCCACCAAGCATTTGTGGGATGCCTGGAACCCGTTCGAATTCCACTTTATACCTCGGTCAAATCGAAGCACAAAGCAGCGTTTGACATAGGTACTAAAGATAAGGAAATCGTCCCTCTTTAGCATCCTATCTCTATAATGACTCTCGTACGCCCTGGATAAGGTCATCCACTATCCAAAGTTTCTGAGTAAGAGGTGAAGGTACGTATTGGGAAGCCCTTTAATCAGACACCCAATCCCGCCCGCATTTAGCGGCCTCTACTGATCGATCTTGGTTGGTTGAATGCAAAAGTTGATAAAACGGTTTAAATGCATGAATGCGCATCCAATGATTTAAACCTAACATGTGAGAGCTTTCTAAGTCGGTTGATTTAATCCAAGTATCAAGTATAAGATGTCGAGTTAGATTAATGGTCGATTTGCATGCAAGACGGAAATTAAACATCCATTTACCGTATTAGGTTTAGGATGCATAACGTGATCCATTTGTCTTAGTAAGGCATTTTGCAAATATGGTTTTGGATAATCAAATAGTCATCTGATCCGTCCTATATCCGGGTTAACCGGAGTCGGGATCGTCCTAGACTAATGCTGGAAGAGAACAGGCCCTGTACCAGACGGCTATATTATTGGAATATGTGTCCTCCGACAATAATGCGATCACGACTGTTGATCATGATGATCACATGTTTAAATCTCATTATAAAGAATACAATTGGGAAGTAATATTGTTACTGTCAACTGGTCAACATATATCGGTAATGATTGGCTGACTAGAGTTTGACATTACTGTCGTGCGACGGTGGTGATCAGTTGACCCCCTAGGTCATACCTATAAGGCAACACTCTTAATTGATTATTTAATTAATCGTATAATGTTACGAGTTAATTAAATTACTTGAAAATTGACGGACGATATTGGAAGTAAAATTTACTTATCATATTGAAATGTGATTAAATAAGATACGATCTGAGTAATTGAATCGTATCATTACTCGGATGAAATTATTGTTTAAAGAAACAATCGGAATTGAATGAATTATTATAAATACAATCTGTTGTGATTTATAAATGGTAAAATATTTTGGTACAAGTAATTATGATATTACTGAGTCGATTTTGTATGTGACGTATTTTTATTAATATGTTGATTTTTAATTTGTTAAAAATACATAACAAATTTATGTAACATGGGACATGTGACATATTGACAATTGACAAAAATAATATGGACTTCATATTATGATTGTACCGAAATTAAAGGGGTATTAGGTTAATATTGTGTTGTTTAATTTATTAGTAAACACAATGATTACCTAATTGTCTAGCCATGCAACCCTATTAAACATTGTTAAGAGCAACAATTGCATGCATTGGCTCACCCAAAAGCCCCCCTTCCACCCGGTTTTTGAGAAGAGAAAACCATCATGGTTTTCTCATATTTTTTACCTAATAATATACAAAATGTTGTGTATCACAATTCATTCCAACACTCATCCAAAATTAGTATTCTAGAGAGAAAAATAATTCTCCCCTTCTTCTCTCTAAAAACCGAAATATTCAAGTGTTATATAATATTTCGGATCAATTTTCTACTAAAATTAATATTGTACTTGTAACACCCCCATACTCCAAGTGCCTTACCAGGACCACTCAGGTATGAAGACATCACCATCTCGGTCGCCCGAGGTATGATAATCAAATAGACAAAACAGAAACAACGTTTATTATAAATGGTTTAATGAATAAATACAATCCTCAAAACCAAACCAAAGTACGATACAATATTCTCAAATGACTGTTCTAACTGAAACGTAAATAAACTAAGGCTACAAATGAAGACTCCTATCATCCTGTCGTGGCATCCCACTATCCCAAAGACTTATCTCAAAACCTCGCTCAATATCTGCTCACCATCCCCGAATGGATCACCGCAGTTTACAAAACAACACCGGGTCGGTACTAATCACACAATCAATATAAATAACAATAATAAGATAAACAGACAAAATGAACACACACACACACACACACACACACCAACTCCCATCATCTCAATACTTGATGTCCACCGGACCACCGCCACGATGGGGGACCGCAGCCGTTCCCACCTAAGCCCCGCTCATCGTACGAGCGATAACCCTGTCCCATTAATGTGCACATCCCCTTCCGTGGCGGGTTCCACGAAGGGCGGAACTAGGGCGTGAAGTCACTCCCGCAAGTGACCCCACTCGGTAGAACGCATCTCGAGAACCATCAACAAAGAAATCACAACCACAAACACAACACAATCATCATATCAAACAACTAACTACAAAGACATCACCAATATCCCATTATGGGACTAATACGAGTAGGAAATCCTACCTGGAAAGCACAACAAGCGAGACGGTATCTACAAAATGTATCAAAACGCCTCTTCTACGAATCCTCCTCCTATCATATAACACATATAGGCTATACATCACATACTACGCACAAAAACCCCCAATCCCTAAATTAGGGTTTAACCAAACTTAGCAAAACATTATAAAAATTATATTAAAAGCTTACCCTCGACGCAAGGAACTCAACGATACGAACTACGACACGAACGACCGTCGAACTCCGGAATTGCTAAGAATGCGATTAGGAAGATGAATCGGGCCGCTTTCTCTCTTAAACCGGGTTTTAGGTTTTGTAAAAGTGATTTAAAACAATGACGATTATGTTTAAATACCTTAATCGCATAATTAACAAAACCCGAGAAAAACTCCCCGTAAAACCGGACACTCGATCGAGTACCCAAGGTACTCGATCGAGTACCCCCTTACTCGATCGAGTACCCCAGCTACTCGATCGAGTACCCAACAGGTCAGAAACTATTTTTTTTCGCAACTTGCTCTTACTCGACAGAGTAAGGGCTACTCGATAGAGTACCCCAAGACTTATAAATACGGAGTATTACAGTCTTCCCTCCTTAAAAGGAACTTCGTCCCCGAAGTTCAAACCACTACTAAACAAAGGTACTCCCCTAACATTCCCGACTCAGCAACCGAACAGAAAACATGATACTAACCCAACTTATCCCGACAAACATCCCGACACAACATATGAAAGGTGTACAAAACTCTTAAAAAACTGCTCGCGATCATCTCCTACCCCCCTAAAAGAAACATGGTTACGTCCCCGTAACCATACATACCTGATCAAAGAGAAAAGGGTAACGCTCTTTCATGATATCCTCTGCCTCCCATGTAGCTTCCTCGGTCTCGTGGTTAGACCAAAGGATCTTAAGCAAAACTGTCTCACCACTCCTGGTCTTTCTAACCTTTCGGTCTAGAATCTGCTTAGGCACCTCCAGATATGATAAAGACTCATCTAGCTCTAAGCTCTCCGCCTCCAACACATGTGACGGGTCACTCACATACTTCCGCAGCTGGGATACATGAAACACATTATGCACTCTCTCCAACGCAGCTGGTAAAGCCAAACGATAAGCAACTTCCCCAACTCGCTCTAAGATCTCATAAGGCCCTATAAACTTCTGACTTAACTTGCCTTTCTTCCCAAATCTCATAACTCCACGCATCGTAGACACTTTCAGAAGAACCTTGTCCCCAACTTGAAACTCTATGTCCCGACGATGTAGATCTGCATAACTCTTTTGTCGATCCTGGGCTGCTCTCATCCGTTCCCTGATTATCTTAATCTGTTCCACCATCTCATGCACCATCTCTGGTCCTAAAACCACTGCCTCAGCACTATCGTCCCAACAGATTGGACTCCTACACCTCCTCCCATACAAAGCCTCAAACGGTGCCATACCTATACTTTGGTGTGATAGTTTGTTGTTGTAAGAAAATTCTATCGGTCCAACCTCTGCTCCCCGCTACCACCAAAATCCATCACACAAGCTCGCAACATATCCTCAAGAGTCTTGATTGTTCTCTCGATCTGCCCGTCTGTCGCGGGATGAAATGTCAGTACTCATCTTCAAAGTCGTTTCCCAACGATTCCCGCAACTCCTTCCAAAACCTCGATATAAACCTCGCATCTCTGTCGGACACTATGTCCTTAGGGACTCCATGTAACTTAAGCACGTTCTTTCGATAGGCCATAGCCCATTGTGCCTTAGTCCATGTATCTTTCATTGGAACAAAGTGAGTGACTTGATCGACGATCCACTATCACCCAAATCATGTTGTTACCTTGTTGACTCTTAGGCAAACCCACAATGAAATCCATGGAAATGGATTCCCACTTCCACTCAGGCACCTCTAAAGACTGAATCTTACCTTGTGGTTTTCTCTGTTCCCCTTTAACTCTTTGGCATGTCAAACAACGGACACAAACTCAAATTGTCTCTTTCTTCATCCCAGGCCACCAAAACGTTTTCTTCAAATTCTTGTATAGCTTGTCTCCACCTGGATGAACTGAATATGGTGTGCAATGCGCGCTCAACCTGTCATGATCGTCTTTTTCAACTCCTCATCATTAGGAACACCCCACCTACCATCAAACCTCAAACTACCATCTCGTATGAATAGAAAATCGGGACACTTTGTCCCTTTCTCTACTCCACTCTCCACTCCACTATCTTAGGATCCAAAGCCCGTTTATCCCGAATATCATCATAAAACTCAAGTTGTCTTTGTCATATCGCCCATGGCATCTCCTTTCTGCATCATATGTATCCCAAAACTTGCTACCTCATCCCTCAGCCTCATCAAAGATAGAGCTGTACACAAGGAATGTACACTCTTTCTACTCAAAGCATCAGCTACAACGTTGGCCTTCCCTTCATGGTAGATGATTTCCATGTCGTAGTCGCCAATCAACTCCCATCCACCTCCTCTGTCTCATGTTCAACTCCTTCTGCGTGAAGATGTACTTAAGACTCTTGTGATCAGAAAATACCTTAAAGATTGCTCCATAAAGGTAATGCCTCCAAATCTTGAGAGCAAACACCACTGCACCCAACTCCAGATCATGAGTAGGGTAGTTCTCCTCATAAGGCTCCAACTGCCTAGAAGCATAGGCAATCACTTTACCATTCTGCATCAACACACATCCCAACCCATTCTTCGAGGCATCCGTATAAACCTCAAAATTCTCGCTCCCTTCAGGGCGATGCGAGGACGGAGCCGTGGTCAAACGCTCCTTTAATGTTTGGAACGCCGTCTCACAACTCTCATCCCAACGAAACCTGTTCTCTTTCCTCATCAACGCTGTCATCGGTCTAGCTATCTTGGAGAAATCTTTCACGAACCGTCTGTAGTATCCAACTAAACCCAAGAAACTTCTAACCTCAGCAACATTCTTCGGTGCTTCCCACTTTGTCACCGCCTCAATCTTCGCCGGATCCACAGCTACCCCATCTTTAGAGATTACATGCCCCAGAAAAGCAACTTTCTCTAACCAGAACTCACACTTGGACAGCTTAGCATACAACTCATGATCCCTCAAAGTCTGCAACACGATCCTCAGATACTCCTCATGCTCCTCCTTAGTCTTAGAGTAGACTAAGATGTCATCGATAAACACCACCACAAACTGGTCCAAGAACTGTCGTCAAGATTCTATTCATCAAATCCATAAACACCGCCGGCGCATTAGACAACCCAAACGGCATCACCACATACTCATAGTGGCCATACCTTGACGTGAAAGCTGTCTTTGGTATGTCCACCTCTCTAATCTTCACCGATGGTACCCCGACCTCAAATCAATCTTAGAAAAGACTCATGCACCGCTCACCGATCAAACAGTCATCTATCCTTGGCAAAGGATACTTGTTCTTTATCGTCACACGGTTCGGCTCCCTGTAATCTATGCATAGCCTCAAACTCCCATCTTTCTTCTTCACGAACAGGCGGTGCTCCCCAAGGCGATACACTTGGTCTAATGTATCCCTTCTCTATCAAATCATCCAACTGCTTCCTAAGCTCATCCATCTCCTTAGGACCCATACGGTACGGTGCCTTAGAGATTGGCCCCGTCCCTGGCTTCAACTCTACGGTGAAATCTATCTCCCTCTTCGGTGGCAACCCCGGAATCTCTTCTGGAAAAACATCTGCAAACTCTCCCACCACTGGTATCTCATCAACTGTCGGACTCTCTATCCGGTCATCTCTCACATGACACAAGATCAACGGACATCCCTTCCTCAGATAAGACTTCAAGGTGACAGCTGCAATCAACTTAACTTTGGGTTTGACTAGAAACCCACGGTAAGACACACTAACACCCTTTGGACCTCTTAAGGACACTTTATTTTGATGACAGTCTATCTTAGCTTTATACTTTCCTAACCAATCCATCCCAACTATCATCTCAAACCCATTAAAAGGAAACTCTAGCAAATCTACAGGGAAATCGACTTGCCCAACTATCAAAGATACATCTCTAAACAACCTCCCACACGATACAGACTCACCCGAAGGTATGAAAACTTGCTCACTAACAGACTCATATACTCTCAAACCCAACTGTTTTACATGACTCAAAGACACAAACGACTGAGAAGCCCCCGAATCAAATAAAACAAACGTAGGAATACCATTAACAAAGAATGTACCGGTGATAATGTGCGCATCTTCCTCAGCTGCCTTCTTCTCCATCATGAACAACTTGCCACATCGGTCTTCCGCCCACCTCCCGGACAAGATCTTGGCTGATGCGGTCGGCTTAGCACCCGACCCTTGATTGTTGTTGTTGTTCGTCGGTGTCTTCCGATAAGAATTACCGCCGTTGCGGTTGCCTCCACTCTGGTAGCTCGACTTCCCGGTTTGGCCATGATCCAGCCCGGTCATTTGCTCGCGAAGCTCGTGCGAGTCTCGAAAAGATCCAGTGCGCTCGTGCACTCATGTCTCTTGTGGCCAACACCACCACAACCAAAGCAGGTCACTCCCCAACTATTACTCACACTCCCACGACCACGCCCAAAGGAAGCCCCAACACTAAACCCAGACCCAGCAGAAAATCCCTTAGACTGATTGTGGTTGCCTTTCTTGTGGTTCGATTGGCCACCACCCTCGCTCTCAGACTTCCTCTCTCTCACCCCCGACCTCTCCCGAGCCATCTCCACCAACCTCTCGGCTCTTCCAGCCCTCTCATAAGCTTCCTTAACATCGGTAAGGATCCCCACGGGTAACTTATCCATAATCGTGGTAGTCAACCCTCTTTCAAACCTCAATGCCAGGTTCTCCTCACTCAAACCCATATCCTCAGCATACCTGGACTTCTCATTGAACTGTCTGTAGTACTCGGCTCACCGACATCTCGTGATCATCTTAAACTTATCAAACTCTTCCCTCAACTTACTCCTTACATGCTCCTAAGTCGAACTCCTTCCTCACAAACCCTACGAAACTCCTCCCAAGGTATAGCGGGTAAGCCTTGGTTGGTGTATATCTCCTTAGCACTCACCTTCACCGAATCCCACTACTTGCCTGCCTCCTCCCTCGGATAGAACGCAGCTGTTCCACCTCATCTCATCGGACAATGAACCAAGTCTAAGATGTTCTCCATCTCTCTCAGCCAACTATCAAGCAGATTAGACTCCCCAACTCCCTTGTACTCTTTCGGGTTAAACCTCGCAATATAGAGGCTGATTTTAGAATGATCAACCTCCTTCTCCTTACTCTTATCCTTGTCCTCATTCACTCTCTTCAGGGTCTCAGTAAGAGCGTCCTGGTGCTCTAACATCTTAACGATGTCATCCACGGTCATAAGCTCGGCTCTCCGTACAAAGCGATTCTCTTGGGCGGCATCTTGAAGCTATATGAGAAAGGGTAAACATAAACACACGTACTAAACCCCAAAACACGAAATCACGATGCCCAGAACCCACTCGATCGAGTTCCCAAACACACTCGATCGAGTAACGGGCTACTCGATCGAGTGCCCCCACGTACTCGATCGAGTACCCAAACTCCAGAACCAAACAGACCTTCTGATCTCTTACCTACTCGATCGAGTATCTAGGCTACTCGATCGAGTGACCCCCTACTCGATCGAGTACCCCTAGTTACTCGATCGAGTGCCCCAAAACTCGATTCTGGACTCAAAATCGCCAAAAACCCACCCGATCGAGTCAGTCTCACTCGATCGAGTATCACTAATTCGTAAAAGCTACCCGCATGTTACGTCATATGCTAACATGTTAAACTTTATAAATCACATATTATATCATAACGATCATGCTATTAATTGCCACGTTGTAAAACATTCAACATGCTATCATTTCATCAACAGTTTCTATATATCATCACTTTTCTTTCACCTTCTCAACTTCCAACTTCGAACATCCAACAATCAACACATTCCATCACATTTGTAAACAAGTTAACCAAACACACATACGACAAACACTTCCCCCATGTGACCGGTTCAAAGTTGTAGGGCGACCCCCGCGACTTTAGGACGTCTCCCAAGCCTTTGCACTAGCTCCTACAACTTTTACCCCGAGTTCATTTTAATTGACTCCCTATGTTCATTAAGTTCGTTGGTTACGGGTTTCGGGATCGTCGCTCGATACCATTTGTAACACCCCCATACTCCAAGTGCCTTACCAGGACCACTCAGGTATGAAGACATCACCATCTCGGTCGCCCGAGGTATGATAATCAAATAGACAAAACAGAAACAACGTTTATTATAAATGGTTTAATGAATAAATACAATCCTCAAAACCAAACCAAAGTACGATACAATATTCTCAAATGACTTTCTAATCAAAACGTAAATAAACTAAGGCTACAATGGAAGACTCCTATCATCCTGTCGTGGCATCCCAACTATCCCAAGATTTATCTCAAAACCTCGCTCAATATCTGCTCACCATCCCCGAATGGATCACCGCAGTTTACAAAACAACACCGGGTCGATTAAATCACACAATCAATATAGATAACAATAATAAGATAAACAGACAACTGAACTGTCACACACACACACACACACACACACCCCACCAACTCCCATCATCTCAATCTCGATCGTCCCACCGGACCAACCACGCGATGGGGGACCGCAGCCGTTCCCACCTAAGCCCCGCTCATCGTACGAGTGATAACCCCGTCCCATTAATGTGCACATCCCCTTCCGTGGCGGGTTCCACGAAGGGCGAAACTAGGGCGTGAAGTCACTCCCGCAAGTGACCCCACTCAACCGAGAACGCATCTCGGAGAACCATCAACAGCAATCACAACCACAAACACAACACAATCATCATATCAAACAACTAACTACAAGACATCACCAATATCCCATTATGGGACTAATACGAGTAGGAAATCCTACCTGGAAAGCACAACAAGCGAGATTTATCTACAAATGTATCAAAACGCCTCTTCTACGAATCCTCCTCCTATCATATAACACATATAGGCTATACATCACATACTACGCACAAAAACCCCCAATCCCTAAATTAGGGTTTAACCAAACTTAGCAAAACATTATAAAAATTATATTAAAAGCTTACCCTCGACGCAAGGAACTCAACGATACGAACTACGACACGAAACCGACCGTCCCGAACTCCGGAATTGCTAAGAATGCGATTAGGAAGATGAATCGTCGCTTTCTCTCTTAAACAGGGTTTTAGGTTTTGTAAAAGTGATTTAAAACAATGACGATTATGTTTAAATACCTTAATCGCATAATTAACAAAACCCGAGAAAAATCCCCGTAAAACCGGACACTCGATCGAGTACCCAAGGTACTCGATCGAGTACCCCAGCTACTCGATCGAGTACCCAACAGGTCAGAAACTATTTTATTTCGCAACTTGCCCTTACTCGACAGAGTAAGGGCTACTCGATAGAGTACCCCAAGACTTATAAATACGGAGTATTACAGTACTAGTTCCTATAATATTAATTTTTATTAAGAGAAAGCCTTGGGTATTAAGCTTAGGGAGAGATCCTATACTTGGATCTTGGTTCTTCCATTAAAGGAAAGCTCAAGAACAAAAGAAAAGGAGATTTCTTTTGTGCCCATAAAACCGAAACATCCAATGTAAGAACATGATTTCTCCTCTATTTTGCTCATTTGTTTGCATGCATAAAATCCATATTTAATTTTATGACAAATTAAATTAAATCATATATGAATATGCAAGTATATAGATCTACTTTTCCTTCAATCGGTATCAAGAGCCACGGTTGTTTGCATGCAAATCGGTTAAAAGTTTTTCCGAGTTATAAGAATTACATATAAAACTTGTAAAATTTGTGTTATTATGATATAGCACGAAATTAATTCATGCATGTTAATATTTCTGGTCCTAAAATGTTTTAGGATATTTTGGTTAATTTTACGGATTTTTATTGTTCATATTATACAATATAGGCATTTAAATATGATTTTATGAGTAAAAATGTCATTTTTGGTCTAAAATTAGCTATACTTCGAATTTTCCATTGATTTTTGGGTATGTTGTCACATATATTATTTTGAGATAACCTGTAAATTTTCATAATTTTTGGACTTGTTATGCTCGAAAAATGGATTTTTCATTATTAAATTCGGATTTAGGTGAAAAATGGGTTAATATGAGTTAAATTTCGAATCTGGTCATAGAAAATTAATATGTTATCACATGCAATTTTACAAGATGTGTGTAAAATAATTGGCTATAAAGAAGTCTTTTTGCATGATTTATGGATTTTTGAAGAAAAATAGCATAAATAGTGACATTATTAGTGAAAAATTAATAAAACATAATCTATGACTTAGGAAAAACGTCTAATGTTGCATTTTATTATCTTTTTCAGATCTAAAATTGAAAAGTTAATGAATATAATTTTTTCATGTTTTTATGATTATTTTAGTTAAAATCAATAAACCGCAACATTGTTTTTCCGGAAAAATTTCGAAATTTTTGACCTAAGATTTTGAACATTATGAGTGTCATTGTATTTTTCCAGAATGTTCATGAGTTTAAATTTCAAATTTTGAATTTATTTGAAATTTTGTGATTTATTTGAAGTTTATTTATTTTGTAATTTTTTAGTCCATTAATGAACAATTTTATAAATATGAGTTAATTATGGTCAAATTATTAGTGAAGACTAAATTTTGAATCCTAAGAGGTTAGGGTAATTAACTTATGCATAAATATGAATTTATGTAATTTTTGTGATTGTAAAATGTTGAAATCACGCAAATCCGTAAAAACCGAGTAATATACGATATTGGCTAATTAAAGGCGATTTAGCATAAAATTGAGCATGTTCATACATATTATAATGCTGCATTTTCTTTATGATTGTCATAATTTTTAATTTATGTAATTTTGAATTATGTAATTTTACTTAGTATGGCCTTAGATTTTAATTGGTATTTCCCGAAATGTATGGGAATATCGATTCGGTTGTAATTTTATTGTGATCTCGTATCACCGTTTTGTAATTTAATAGATTTATTTTATTTTAGTTACAAATGTATAATAGGAAATTATGTAATTTATTATGTAATTTTATTCATTCCGGAGTTCCCAAAGACGGATTTCTTCAAGAATGGCGATACATAAAGACGGTGTTACCTCAAGATGCGTGCCACAACCGAAGTTCAAGGGACCAATGGAGTTGGTTTCCGAATATGTAATAGTTAAATAGTTTTTCTATTTTAGGAAAGGCCATACTAGGATTTATTTATTTTTATGCTTGCATTTTATTTTATGTCGCATGCATCGCTAAATCGCCATAACTAAAACATGCATTTTCTTTTATCGAGTTTATCGACCGTGTCAATTAGAATTATCGTAGTTCACCGCTTTAGTTCACTTAAAACGTGATAGATAATAAATTGACATGGCCTCTCGCTAAAACAATTAATTGAGACATAGCCTTACCAAATAGTAGAAACCATGAAAACTTATTTCGCGAGGGAGTGCACTCGGCTACCCCGGGGTACAAACCTTGTTACGTAGGGGAAGTGGGTGATAAATGTCTAATCCACCGAATTCATGTTGATAAGGGTTTCATCGGCTACCCCGTGCCTAAGTTGATGTGGGTTTGGATAATGGACACATTTATTCGAAATTTGGATTGAACTCAACAAAAGTAATTGATAAGGGTTTCATCGGCTACCCCGTGCCCTTGTTGATGTGTTTTGGGCTATAGATAAACATTAGAGTAAGTTTATCGACCAAGAGTTCTAAAAGTAGAATCGATTAAAAGGTTAATCCACCGAGTTATATTGATAAAGGTTTCATCGGCTACCTCGTGTCTAAGTTAATATGAATTTGGGTCTTGGAATCATTTATCTAGTTGGGTAGAGGTCACTAGAAAAATGCATAAAACTTGTTTAAATCATACAATTTTTACGAGTATTATTGTGAAAACGACATTTGTTTTACTCCTTATATTTTATTTTGTAGACCACTTCTTATTCATAACAAATGGCAACACCAACTCCAAACGCCACACCTCTCGCTAGTTCATCATGGCTCCGATCCTTTATGGATCGATGTAAACTTGAAAAGAATGGGTCAAATTTCTCCGATTGGGATGCCCAACTCAAATTGGCCGCCCAAGGTGACGACAAGCTTCGTTACCTTACCGAGGCTTCTCCACCCGAACCTACTACTAGGTCGACCGCCGCCACTAGGGAAGCATATGAGGCTTACTAAAAGGAGTCCGCCGCAATGAAAAATGTCTTGATATTTGCGATGGAGGCGGACCTCCAAAGGAGAGCCTTTAAAATGGGCAATGCTAATGAGATTTACTCCAAACTTGTGACCATGTTTTCACAAACTCCGCGGATCGTCCAATATGAGGCGGCCGCGGCATTCTTTGATCTCGACTTCAAAGAGGGCCAAAAGGTTAGCCCTCATGTGCTCAAACTTATGGAGCTTGTCGAGACCTTGAAAATTCAAAAGGTTGAAATCCCCAAAGAACTCATTGTAGATAGGATTCTACACTCCTTGTCTAAAGTGAAAGCGTATGTTCAATTCCGGGTGAATTTTAACATGCAAGACAAGGATGTGTCTCTTGAGGAGTTGCACAAGTTACTTGTGCAAGCCGAGAGGGACATGGGGTTAAATGTGAACCCTCCCAAGGATGTGCTTAACATAAGCACTAAGAGTAAGGGGAAGTTCAAGAAGAATGGGAGAAAGGGCAAGAAGCAAGCTCCCACATTCACCAAAGCTAAGACTTGTGAAGCTAGCACCTCAAAGATCAAGAAGGGTCCTCTTGATAAATGCCATTATTGTAATGGTATGGGACATTGGAAAAGAAATTGTTCCAAATACCTTGGTGATATTAAGGCTGGAAAGATCACTCCAGTAGGTAAATGACTATCCTTCTTTTATGTTTCTAATTCAACTATGGTATTATGATGCAAAGTTATGATAATGTATCTCCCTTTTTATTGTAAATAGGGCCTCCACCAAGCAAAGACAAAGGAAAGGAAAAGCAAGCATAAGAAACCATCAAGAAGCTAGGGATAGCTTTTATGGAGCTTTGCTTTTCATTGTCTTATTTTAAATTATGTATTGGATTTTAGAACTTTAAGTTTCCGTGTTCGACATGGAAAGGTATTTTGGATAATGGTTTGTATTTTGGATAATGGTGACTTGGTTTGCAACCCAAGTCACCCGTTTTATCATTTATCCTTTTATGTTCTAAAAAATTCATCTTTAAATGCTTGCTCTTAGAAACATAAGATTATTCACTTAAAGTGATCTAATAGACAAATATAATGACGGGTTTCATTATATGTCCACATGCTTAAGGCTTGTGTATGATCATTTATAAAGCTATTTTGAGTCTATGAACTCTCTTAAAGGATTGTCAATCACCAAGTACACATATGAAATCAATAACTATTAGTCTATCTATGATATAGTTCTCCTTATACTTCAACATCATTAATTTGTGTCTCATATGCTATCTTTGAATCTATAGTGTATTTATTCTAAAGATAGAGTGGGAGAAAAATGAGGACACAACACAGAAGGCAAGATAAAATTGTGTACTTGTGTAAATGAAGATCTACGCAAGAGAGAATGATTTAAATGAAGGTATATCTATTTACAAAGTATACCGAATAGATGAGATCTATAGTCTCAAGTTAGTTCTATATGACTGAAGAGACCAAGTGAAGTAATCATAAGAGTATATTCTCAAGATAACTACACGAGGAGACCAAAAGAAAGTTTTGGAAGAAAAATGACTAATGTAAAGTCTTAACAAGTTTTTGACTAAGTTTATGAAATATTTGACCAATAGTTTCAACCTTGAGATTTACTTAAGAGCCTAAATGAATCATAGTAACATACTAGTTATAATCGAGTTGCAAAGATTGATATACCGATATCTTCAATGGCCAAAGTTTTAACCACACAAATGTCATTGCTTAACCTCATTATGAAATGGTTAAACCTCCTTCCAAAAGGGTATTTGCGAAGGACGTATTCTAGATATTATTTACATTTGAATAATGACATTGTTACACATCATTATGACATGAGTGTGTTGGAGATTTAAAAATCTCTTTCCGTAAGGTTAAGATGAGACCACTTCTAAATAGGTATTTTGAAAGGATATGATGGAAACATATATGGTCTTATCCTAATAACTTGGCAATGCAATTTATATTTCAATTCTTGATAAATTTCGATTGAGAAGTCAATTTCGAAATGTGTAGAATTGAGTGGGAGTTAGGAAATTCTCATGTGAAGACATGGAATTTAGTGGGAGCTATCATCCTTTGAATGTTTACAACTCATCACTCATTAAAGAATGACGAGCTAATACCATCTTTCATTAGGAAGCTTTTGAGTTTTCAATTCTGGATGAAAATGGACTATGATGAATCCAATTACATCAAGGGTATTGGATTAGTATTAAGAGATACACATCGTATCAACATTCACATAGGTTATTCATGTAGATAAAAATGGAATTGCCATTAGCAGTCATGGTCGTTCATTGAACCTATGAACGGTTGATCTCATGATTATTAGTAACTAATGTTTCCGCCATTAGAATAATCATGTACATGTCCAATTATGAATCATATGCATAAGAGCATGATGATTGATTGGTAAGCCATAATAGAAACGTCATGAATTCTCGAATAGAATCCGATGAGCGATTTCGGTGTTTGTCAGAATGCTCTTATATGTGTCAAGAGGTTGCGCATATTAATGAAAATCCGAGCACATGTAAGGATTTATGAGAATCCTTAACCTTTCAAGCTAGAAAGAGAAATAAGAAGTTTTGGAAATATACTTAGTTGAATAAGAAGTTACTCAAAACTAATCCTTCCTAACTATGCTAGGACTTGTGAAAAGTGCTAGGCTAATCATCTTGTCAAATTGTTGCAAGACTCTACAAAACATGTACCTAGTACATTGTGTGTGGATGGAGTACTTGATCGGTACAAGTTATATCATTCACCACAAATTTGTTCGTTATGTGATAATGGATAAGAAAGTTCTTTCAAGATAAAGAACCAAAACCGAGGTCGGGAACCTTGATGTGTACTTGGTGAAGTTCATGCTATGAGAGAGAACATGAACGTAAAGGAAAGTGCAAGTGCAAGAAGTTTGAACACTTGGACACATGGCATGTTAAACTTCTATTGCAATCAATAAGTGTTTACACTTATGATATACATCACAAGGTTGTAATATGATATTGACTACCCGAGTGTGATGTCGACATTTGTCGTTTCAGTTGTTATTAACTCACCTTGTACATTGTTATATCCAAACGGGTTGTAGAGACAATTGAACCCCGTTAAAGTGAACATGGATTAACATTGTATTTGCCCATAGTTACTTGTATGAGGTGACGTCTCGAAGTGACTAGAGTGTGATGCGATTGATGGCAAGTTCAAGTGCCATAGAGTCATGTGAGATGACTAGTCGATCACATAGGCAGACTGTTAAGAACATTATCGGGCCTAATGACCGCTTATAGAGTTCTGGAAATTTATATAGCCTGGTCGTGGGGAGAGCTACTATAGTATTCAAATGAGTCGATTCTTTTGACTAAAGACTATTCGCCTAAGATGGCACAGTTTCAGATTGACTTTGATTTATGTTACTACGACCTTCGTAAATGGGGTCAAATGGGCATATTTTGGGTTATGATGGATGTGGCTAGTCGAAGGGAATGAGTGCGATAGGAATTGTCCACCCCTAGTCAGGGTTATAACAATATCTCAGGGCCACTCGAGGAGTAATGAACTGGAAATGCGTGGCCACGCTCGGAAAGTATCTATGATAGATAAGTCCGGTCAATCAGTTATTCTCCAGATCGAGGAAACCACTCTCGATATGATCACTTGCAAGTACGACCTGAAAGACACCTTGCATTGAGTGGCAGATAGTAATAGGACAAGAGAATTGGTGACGCACACTTGTCGAGGACAAGTGGGAGATTGTTGGAATATGTGTCCTTCGACAATAATGCGATCACGACTGTTGATCATGATGATCACATGTTTAAATCTCATTATAAAGAATACAATTGGGAAGTAATATTGTTACTGTCAACTGGTCAACATATATCGGTAATGATTGGCTGACTAGAGTTTGACATTACTGTCGTGCGACGGTGGTGATCAGTTGACCCCCTAGGTCATACCTATAGGGCAACACTCTTAATTGATTATTTAATTAATCGTATAATGTTACGAGTTAATTAAATTACTTGAAAATTGACGGACGATTTTGGAAGTAAAATTTACGTATCATATTGGAAATGTGATTAAATAAGATACGATCTGAGTAATTGAATCGTATCATTACTCTGATGAAATTATTGTTTAAAGAAACAATCGGAATTGAATGAATTATTATAAATACAATCTGTTGTGATTTATAAATGGTAAAATATTTTGGTACAAGTAATTATGATATTACTGAGTCGATTTTGTATGTGACGTATTTTTATTAATATGTTGATTTTTAATTTGTTAAAAATACATAACAAATTTATGTAACATGGGACATGTGACATATTGACAATTGACAAAAATAATATGGACTTCATATTATGATTGTACCGAAATTAAAGGGGTATTAGGTTAATATTGTGTTGTTTAATTTATTAGTAAACACAATGATTACCTAATTGTCTAGCCATGCAACCCTATTAAACATTGTTAAGAGCAACAATTGCATGCATTGGCTCACCCAAAAGCCCCCCTTCCACCCGGTTTTTGAGAAGAGAAAACCATCATGGTTTTCTCATATTTTTTACCTAATAATATACAAAATGTTGTGTATCACAATTCATTCCAACACTCATCCAAAATTAGTATTCTAGAGAGAAAAATAATTCTCACCTTCTTCTCTCTAAAAACCGAAATATTCAAGTGTTATATAATATTTCGGATCAATTTTCTACTAAAATTAATATTGTACTAGTTCCTATAATATTAATTTTTATTAAGAGAAAGCTTTGGGTATTAAGCTTAGCGAGAGATCCTATACTTGGATCTTGGTTCTTCCATTAAAGGAAAGCTCAAGAACAAAAGAAAAGGAGATTTCTTTTGTGCCCATAAAACCGAAACATCCAATGTAAGAACATGATTTTGTCCTCTATTTTGCTCATTTGTTTGCATGCATAAAATCCATATTTAATTTTATGACAAATTAAATTAAATCATATATGAATATGCAACTATATAGATCTACTTTTCCTTCATATATGAGGCGCGAGCCAGCCGGCGGTGTAAGGGGCCTTCCTCTGGTTTTGAAAATGAGAAATGGAGAGCCTGTTGAGGCGCGGGTTAGCCCACGGTTTATGTGCCGTGTTCTGACCTTTTAGAAAACGTTATAAAACGTGTTGGAAATGGGTATTTGAACCCGGTTTGATTTAAAGGGGTCGTTTAGACCGCATTTGTTGATTTGAAGAACTAGACTCGAATAATTATCATTATTTTGATAATATTCGGTGTCGGGTTCGGTTTGACAAACTTGACATGAATAGTTTTGAAAATGATTGTGGACTAATTGTTTTAAGTCCATTTGAATGTTATTAGTCGATACTCGTCATCGTACCCGGGTTAAAATCCGGCATGGTATGTAGAACCAAGGATGACTTTGTGTTGGTGATTAATTTGTTTGTTTGAAAATGTAAAGAAATGAAATAAAAGGCTTTAAAATACCTTTTAAATGTCATTAACCAAATATTATCACCGAAACACGGATTTAACCGTCATGGTATGAGGAACCAAGGGTAAAAAATGCTTTATGGTTAAAACATGTGAAATAAAATAACAATGGCTTGAAAATACTTGAAATGGTGAAAACCGATTACAAATATGAAAAATGGGTTAAGGGAAATGACGAGAACAAACACGATTGATCTCTGGTCTGAGGACCCCATTTAGGCGCGGGCCAGTTGGCGACCTAAGGGGCTTCTGCCTCAGACCAAAAATCAGTTTTGGCTCGTTTATTCCATGTTTTGGTTCATGTTATGCATGTTTTAGCATGTTAGAGTCATGAAACAAATGAAAACATAATAAAAGAGGATTTTTACACCCTCATACTTACATGTTTGGTTATGGCGAGTGACCGACGTAAGTGTAATAACTCGTTTGATCGGAAAGAACTCGGTTTAAAACCGTTTTGGTAAGTAAAAAGAGTGTTTTAAGCTTTAGTGATGGTGTAGTGGTCAAAATGGTCGGTCAACTGGTTTAATTCACGATGACGGTACCAAACAATGTGTAAGGCTCGTGTTTACGATCGGTAGGTCGTAAATACGCGTCGGATTATGACTTAAGAAGTCGAGTCGAGAATTTTAAGGGAGAAAAGAGGGGGCGGACACTCGCGTAAGTCTCAAATGGGTGGCATTTGAGGGGTATTTATAGGAGAATGAGTGGTTGTGTGAGTTTTAAGCGACGTGGCCACCTGGGCTGCTAAAAGAGGCGCTAGCCACGTCGCGGGTCTTCGAGCTGTGTTATCACTTTCACAACAAATGCAATCATGATTTGTTCTATCCTAGGTTTTGTAGTCACATGTTTGGTACTTGACCAACATGAATCCGGGAAAACTTAAGGTAGAAGGTTTGAAATGTTTTGTTTTTGGTGGTTGACTCGGTTTGACTCGTTGTTGGAGTCGGGATTTGAATTTTTGAGTCGGTTTTTGGTCCGGTGTCAGTTTTGACTCTAGTTAGTGTCATTGCGACCCCGTCGTCGTGCATTAAACACTCTAGGTATTTTTGAAATGTTTTGAGATGTTTTATTTTCGAAATCATTTTAATTCCGACGTAAAGTTGTACACAAACTGTCGATCAAACGCCGCGATTCCAAAACATGTTGTAATCCGATAATCATCGGGTGTTTGTTGGAGTCTCAGTAGATACTGGGTATCTACAGAGCCCCCACTTTGACTGAGGCTTGGACAGGCCGCTATAATTTTTTCTAACCACTTCAGGAACTGGACAACGAAAAAATACTACTTCGGTTGGCTCATCTATATGAGGCTTGACTCTGGAGTCACTGTTTTTGTTTCCATTTAGATTAAATATTGAGAATGGGAGCCTTGGCGCACGGGTTAAGATGTTGCTTTGTGACTGTGAGGTCACTGGTTTAAGTCCATGGAGCAGCCTCTTGCCAAAATGACAACTGAAGGCTTACCCCTATTACACCCTTGTAAGCTTAAATGTGTGCTACATAACGTAGCTTGGTTAAGATAGAAACTATTTTTCGTATCAGTCGAGTATACAGATAATTTTTTTATAAGTTCTTGTTTATATGGCCACATTATCATAAGTTCTTGTTTATATGATCACATTGTCATTTTGTTTGCTACAATGATCTAGGTACTAAATAATTCTTATCGGTTGTTGAGACAAGAACTCGATTGTGAAAATCAATAGCCATAACTATTTCAGTTACATCTTTACGGAAAATAGTGGCGATAACTATGTTAGGGTGTTATTATACCGTAAGGTGAAATTATCCTTTTGACTAAATCTACTACACTACATATATTAGCTACTCCATAACTATGTTATATGCTATAAATCTATAATCTATCATTGATGCGTTTCAGTACTTCATTGTTATATATAAGTTCTTAAATATGAATTTATATTTCACTAATTTGTTATTTTTAGACCGTTTGTAATAAAAGGATAAAGGTTGGGAAAGAGCGAGGGAAAGGGCTGACGTTGGGAAAGAGAATGAAGGGACATAAGTAGAAGAGGTGGGGATGGGGCGAGGGAAATGGAAAGATGTGAACGATAAGACGAGTAACTAAATTAAAACTTTACTGAAAGCTTTCTTGCCAGGGAAAGAGGAGGGGATGAAGAGGAGAAAAAGGAGAAAGGAAGATAAGGATAAATAATTCAAGGACAAATGGAAGGAGGAGTAATATGAGAGAAAGTCGAGGAACTGGAGGATATGTAAGAGGGCGAGGGTATATATGAAAGGGGTAGGGATCATGAAGCTGAAAAGGGAGGATGAGGATAAGGTGGTTGAGTACGCGACGACGTTAAAATGAAAATGGAGATAAAATTTGAAGATAAAGAAGAGGGGGGAGAAGGAGTAAAGAAAGGAGAGGAGGAATGGTAGTAGTTGGAAGAGAAGTTATTATAATGAAAAATAAAAAAATTATTAGAAAACTCGACTTAAAAAAATAGTTTTTACTAAATTTATTGAACCTTCTTTTCGTTAATGTATTGATAGAGACAATCATAATTACGATATCAGTTTCTTGAAAGATGCATAAGGGAACTGGAGGAGACACAAGAGGAGGCGGGGAGATAGAGAAATAAAAATGGGAGGAGGCCATGAATAGGAAAAAGGACAAGGTAAATGATAAGAGGAAAATTAAAGAACACGAGGACAATAAAGAGGATGGGGCGGGGGGCAAGATGGGGGTAAGAGGATGAGGACAAGCAGTAGGAAGAGAAAAAGAAGGAGGATGCCGATGAGGATGAGAAAAAGGGCAGAAGTCGATAAAGAGAATGATGGCAAAGAAGATAAGATAGGGGGAAAGGGAAATAGAAGGATGCGAACAATAAAATGAAAGGGAAATGAGAAGAAGGGGAAGGGAAAATAAGCAGTTAATGTATTATACAACTGGTTGTATATACAACTTATTCAATGTAGTTGAACTTTGTTATAAAGTTATCGAGCTCAACTAACAAAATTATCGAGTTATGATACAAAGTTATTGAGCTTAACAGAATAATTATTAAGCTCAATAACTTCGTAAAATAGCTCAATAACTTTGTGTAAGAGCTCAACAACTTTTAGGCTGTTGTACAATGCTACTATACAATTGGTTGCAGAATAGTATTTGTGGCAAGATAAGGAGGGGTAATATGAGGGAAAATGGGAAGAGTAGTAGTAGGAAAGGAAGTTATTATAATGAAGAATAAAAAAATTGTAAATGAACAGACTAAAAAAATACAATATTCTAAACTTATTGTACATTTTCATTGAGAAACAACGCTTTGTACTAAACTGTGTATCTAAAACAAGTTTATTTGGCGGTGTATGTAAATTAACCTACGTTTTGAAGGAAATTGTTTAGAACTTTATGAAAATTCGTGTTAAAGAATATCCGTGTGTCTAAAAACCGTGTTAAAGAATATTTATTTGGGCGGTGTGTGTAGATACTAATGTTTTATCTATTCCATGTAATTGTGTTTTTTAACAATTAATCATCTAAGTAAAAGGCGTAGTTATATTCAGATATTCATGGTCTTAGCAAAGTTAAAGACGAAATATTTATGAAGGATTGTCATTTTATTTGCAATCAATTCAACCATAAAAACAATATACACTACAAGAATAACTAAAACAGGCGACCGAAATTTGGCGACTGATATTGGTAGTCGCCAAATTGGCGACTGATTCACAAATTAGCGACTGAAATCAGTCGCTAATTTGGCGACTGATTTTTTTAAAAGGGGAATCTAATTTGGCGACCGATAATCAGATTTGGCGACTGATTTAAAAGTAGTCGCCAAATTGGCGACTGAATTTCAGTCGCCAAATGGCTTTTCGGTCGCCAAATTTTTTTATAGAAAAACGGAACTCCTCTCTCCTGCTTTACTCTTTCGAAACAAAAAAAAAAAAAAAGAGGAAGCAGCAACGGGCGATTAAGGCGACGACAACAACCACACAACCACACCACCACTTCCACCACTTCCACCACCGTGACCACCGTTCTCATTGCCTCCATCACTCTCTTTAATTAGGTTAGTTTTTTTTTGTTTAATTTCACTTTAATTAGTTTAATTTGTTAGATTAATTTGTAGTTAGTTTGATTAATTTGTGGTTAGTTTGTTAGATTTATTTGTAGTTAGTATGTTAGATTAATTTGTAGTTAGATTTAGTTTAATTTGTGTTTGAATTAAAAGGGAATGATTAAGGGGGTTTGTGTTTAGGTTTAGGGTTATGGGTGGGGGTTTGGTCGGCCGTGGGTGGCGGTGGGGGAAGGGTGGCGGTGGTCCGTGGGTGGCGGTGGTCCGTGGGTGCGGTGGGCCTTGGTGAAACCGTCTCATTATTATTATTATTAGTATTAGTATTAGTATTATTATTAGTATTAGTATTATTATTATTATTATTGTTATTATTATTATTATTATTATTATTATTATTATTATTATTATTATTATTATTATTATTATTATTATTATTATTATTATTATTATTATTATTATTATTATTAATACTAATTAAACCGTCTTATTATTATTAATATTAAGCTAAGTGAAACCGTCTTTTGCATTAATGGAATTAGCTAAGTGGAACCGTCTTTTGGATTAAGAGAAATTATCTATTAGCTAAGTAGAACCTTCTTTAGGACTTGATTTTGATAAATTTAGTTTGATAATTCATGTTATTGATGAATTGAGGTAGAATAACCTTGTTATTTTTGTTTTTCTTTTCTCTTTTCGGGGTTGTCACCGCTACTTGGTAGGCACCACCGTCTGTGAGTCTTTTGCTTCTTGTTTTCTTTTCATTTTTGCTTTTACTTGATTAGGTAACCTCCTCTTACCAATTACCTTTTAAATTTACTAATTTTAGTTCAAATTATGTTACGGACTTTAGGATAGAAGCCTTTATTATGTGGTTGAATTGGGCTATTGATTGACTTAATTAATTTAGTACTTGATTGTGTTGTTGTTTGATTTGATGTTGACTTAGTACCCGTTCAAGAATTACTCATTAGGAGTAATTCTTGAATAGTCCCCATTTTGGGACTGTCTTTGTACGTTTCAAGTCATTTAGGTAGTAAACACGTACTTGTGATTTATTAATGAGGAATGAGTTTGGTGGCGATCCCTTTAATGTTCTCCGAATACATGTATATGTGTATTTGGAGAACTCAAGGGAATTGTCTGCCAATTTTTACTCATTAATAAATTACAAGTGTGTTTGCTAGTTACTTGAAACGTACATTGACGGGTTTAGGTTGGAGTGATAAGGACCCCATTCGAAGATGGATTACTTATTGACAATATTTATATATTGTTTTCATATGTTTATTGTATAATGTGGAGTATAAAAGCAGAAAAACGGTTGGTTTAAAAGAAGCATTCTTTGGGACCTTCCTTATTGGAAGACATTATTGTAGGAAGCATTTGAACGAGAAAAAGCCGCCAATCCAGAAAGACCGGACAATGACATATGGTATGAGTTGGTGGATGGCTTCAAGAAAGGGCACGTGTATGATACCGGAAGTTCAACACCGGCTTTCTATGAGAAAACGCGTAGAAGATCGACTTCAACAATTCCCAGCAACACGTATCAACCGGGAATTATTAGTCAACTTCAAAGTCAAATAAGAGAGCGTGATGAACGTGATGCCAAACGTGATGAAGAACTTGCCAAACGTGATGAAGAATTCCGGCAAATGAAGGAAAGAATGGAAATGTTTGAGAATTGGTGGCAAGGTTGTAACCCCGGACCTAGATCCAACTACGATCCAAATGATCCGCATGGTCCACATGGGGGGAGTGGAGCCGGTGTTGGCTTTCAAGTAAGATGATTTTAGCATGTAAGTTTGTAAAACTTGAACACTTTAGACTTGAACATTTAGAATAGCTTAGCTTGTAAAACTTTCATTTTCAATATATGAAATGAAGTTTGAGAAATTGGGAGGTGTTGGGTTGAAAGGTATGGTGTTGTGTGTGTTGAAATGGGATGTATGGTGTTGTGGAACATCGGTTTGTATGCAGGTTGTAAATATTTGGCTAGCAATGAAAACGAAAAAAACCACCAAAACATACAAGAGCTTTGGCGGCGAATTGGGATTTAGCGACGCAATTGATCGCCAATTTGGCGACCCGATTTCAAGGTAGTCGCCAAAATGGCGGCGAATTTCGTCGCCAAATCCCAATTCGATCGCTAAATTACATCGACCAAATCAACCTGGCTCGTCACCCAAAAAAGGCGATCGAATTGGCATTTGGCGATCGCTATATTCGATCGCCAATTTGGCGACTACCTTTAATCAGTCGCCAATTTGGCGACTACCCTATCAGTCGCCATTTTTGGCATTTGGCGACTGATTAGCCAGTCGCCAAATTTGGCGACCGACTTTAGTCGCCAAAGCTAGAAAAGGCGACTAAGGTCCGCGACTGACGTTTGGCGACTGATTTCAGTCGCCAAATTGATTTTGGCGATCGATTTCGATCGCAAAATCGATCAAAATTTGAAGATAAAGAAGAGGGGGGAGAAGGAGTAAAGAAAGGAGAGGAGGAATGGTAGTAGTTGGAAGAGAAATTATTATAATGAAAAATAAAAAAATTATTAGAAAACTCGACTTAAAAAAATAGTTTTTACTAAATTTATTGAACCTTCTTTTCGTTAATGTATTGATAGAGACAATCATAATTACGATATCAGTTTCTTGAAAGATGCATAAGGGAACTGGAGGAGACACAAGAGGAGGCGGGGAGATAGAGAAATAAAAATGGGAGGAGGCCATGAATAGGAAAAAGGACAAGGTAAATGATAAGAGGAAAATTAAAGAACACGAGGACAATAAAGAGGATGGGGCGGGGGCAAGATGGGGGTAAGAGGATGAGGACAAGCGAGGGGAAGAGAAAAAGAAGGAGGATGCCGATGAGGATGAGAAAAAGGGCAGAAGTCGATAAAGAGAATGATGGCAAAGAAGATAAGATAGGGGGAAAGGGAAATAGAAGGATGCGAACAATAAAATGAAAGGAAAATGAGAAGAAGGGGAAGGGAAAATAAGCAGTTAATGTATTATACAACTGGTTGTATATACAACTTATTCAATGTAGTTGAACTTTGTTATAAAGTTATCGAGCTCAACTAACAAAATTATCGAGTTATGATACAAAGTTATTGAGCTTAACAGAATAATTATTAAGCTCAATAACTTCGTAAAATAGCTCAATAACTTTGTGTAAGAGCTCAACAACTTTTAGGCTGTTGTACAATGCTACTATACAATTGGTTGTAGAATAGTATTTGTGGCAAGATAAGGAGGGGTAATATGAGGGAAAATGGGAAGAGTAGTAGTAGGAAAGGAAGTTATTATAATGAAGAATAAAAAAATTGTAAATGAACAGACTAAAAAAATACAATATTCTAAACTTATTGTACATTTTCATTGAGAAACAACGCTTTGTACTAAACTGTGTATCTAAAACAAGTTTATTTGGCGGTGTATGTAAATTAACCTACGTTTTGAAGGAAATTGTTTAGAACTTTATGAAAATTCGTGTTAAAGAATATCCGTGTGTCTAAAAACCGTGTTAAAGAATATTTATTTGGGCGGTGTGTGTAGATACTAATGTTTTATCTATTCCATGTAATTGTGTTTTTTAACAATTAATCATCTAAGTAAAAGGCGTAGTTATATTCAGATATTCATGGTCTTAGCAAAGTTAAAGACGAAATATTTATGAAGGATTGTCATTTTATTTGCAATCAATTCAACCATAAAAACAATATACACTACAAGAATAACTAAAACAGGCGACCGAAATTTGGCGACTGATATTGGTAGTCGCCAAATTGGCGACTGATTCACAAATTAGCGACTGAAATCAGTCGCTAATTTGGCGACTGATTTTTTTAAAAGGGGAATCTAATTTGGCGACCGATAATCAGATTTGGCGACTGATTTAAAAGTAGTCGCCAAATTGGCGATCAATTTGATCGCCAAATGGCTTTTCGGTCGCCAAATTTTTTTATAGAAAAACGGAACTCCTCTCTCCTGCTTTACTCTTTCGAAACAAAAACAAAAAAAAAGAGGAAGCAGCAACGGGCGATTAAGGCGACGACAACAACCACACAACCACACCACCACTTCCACCACTTCCACCACCGTGACCACCGTTCTCATTGCCTCCATCACTCTCTTTAATTAGGTTAGTTTTTTTTTGTTTAATTTCACTTTAATTAGTTTAATTTGTTAGATTAATTTGTAGTTAGTTTGATTAATTTGTGGTTAGTTTGTTAGATTTATTTGTAGTTAGTATGTTAGATTAATTTGTAGTTAGATTTAGTTTAATTTGTGTTTGAATTAAAAGGGAATGATTAAGGGGGTTTGTGTTTAGGTTTAGGGTTATGGGTGGGGGTTTGGTCGGCCGTGGGTGGCGGTGGGGGAAGGGTGGCGGTGGTCCGTGGGTGGCGGTGGTCCGTGGGTGCGGTGGGCCTTGGTGAAACCGTCTCATTATTATTATTATTAGTATTAGTATTAGTATTATTATTAGTATTAGTATTATTATTATTATTATTGTTATTATTATTATTATTATTATTATTATTATTATTATTATTATTATTATTATTATTATTATTATTATTATTAATACTAATTAAACCGTCTTATTATTATTAATATTAAGCTAAGTGAAACCGTCTTTTGTATTAATGGAATTAGCTAAGTGGAACCGTCTTTTGGATTAAGAGAAATTATCTATTAGCTAAGTAGAACCTTCTTTAGGACTTGATTTTGATAAATTTAGTTTGATAATTCATGTTATTGATGAATTGAGGTAGAATAACCTTGTTATTTTTGTTTTTCTTTTCTCTTTTCGGGTTGTCACCATGTAGTAGGCACCACCGTCTGTGATGTAGCCGTTGTTTTTCTTGTTTTCTTTTCATTTTTGCTTTTACTTGATTAGGTAACCTCCTCTTACCAATTACCTTTTAAATTTACTAATTTTAGTTCAAATTATGTTACGGACTTTAGGATAGAAGCCTTTATTATGTGGTTGAATTGGGCTATTGATTGACTTAATTAATTTAGTACTTGATTGTGTTGTTGTTTGATTTGATGTTGACTTAGTACCGTTCAAGAATTACTCATTAGGAGTAATTCTTGAATAGTCCCATTTTGGGATCGTCTTTGTACGTTCAAGTCATTTAGGTAGTAAACACGTACTTGTGATTTATTAATGAGGAATGAGTTTGGTGGCGATCCCTTTAATGTTCTCCGAATACATGTATATGTGTATTTGGAGAATCAAGGGAATTGTTTGCTGCGAATTTTTACTCATTAATAAATTACAAGTGTGTTTGCTAGTTACTTGAAACGTACATTGACGGGTTTAGGTTGGAGTGATAAGGACCCCATTCGAAGATGGATTACTTATTGACAATATTTATATATTGTTTTCATATGTTTATTGTATAATGTGGAGTATAAAAGCAGAAAAACGGTTGGTTTAAAAGAAGCATTCTTTGGGACCTTCCTTATTGGAAGACATTATTGTAGGAAGCATTTGAACGAGAAAAAGCCGCCAATCCAGAAAGACCGGACAATGACATATGGTATGAGTTGGTGGATGGCTTCAAGAAAGGGCACGTGTATGATACCGGAAGTTCAACACCGCTTTCTATGAAAAACGCGTAGAAGATCGACTTCAACAATTCCCAGCAACACGTATCAACCGGGAATTATTAGTCAACTTCAAAGTCAAATAAGAGAGCGTGATGAACGTGATGCCAAACGTGATGAAGAACTTGCCAAACGTGATGAAGAATTCCGGCAAATGAAGGAAAGAATGGAAATGTTTGAGAATTGGTGGCAAGGTTGTAACCCCGGACCTAGATCCAACTACGATCCAAATGATCCGCATGGTCCACATGGGGGGAGTGGAGCCGGTGTTGGCTTTCAAGTAAGATGATTTTAGCATGTAAGTTTGTAAAACTTGAACACTTTAGACTTGAACATTTAGAATAGCTTAGCTTGTAAAACTTTCATTTTCAATATATGAAATGAAGTTTGAGAAATTGGGAGGTGTTGGGTTGAAAGGTATGGTGTTGTGTGTGTTGAAATGGGATGTATGGTGTTGTGGAACATCGGTTTGTATGCAGGTTGTAAATATTTGGCTAGCAATGAAAACGAAAAAAACCACCAAAACATACAGTAGCTTTGGCGACTGAATTGGGATTTGGCGACTGCAATTCAGTCGCCAATTTGGCGACTGATTTCAAGGTAGTCGCCAAATCCCAATTCAGTCGCCAAATTACATCAGCCAAACTGGCTACGTCACCCAAAAAAGGCGACTGAATTGGCATTTGGCGACTGCTATTCAGTCGCCAATTTGGCGACTACCTTTAATCAGTCGCCAATTTGGCGACTACCCTATCAGTCGCCATTTTTGGCATTTGGCGACTGATTAGGCAGTCGCCAAATTTGGCGACCGACTTTAGTCGTCAAAGCTAGAAAAGGCGACTAAGGTCCGCGACTGACGTTTGGCGACTGATTTCAGTCGCCAAATTGATTTTGGCGACTGATTTCAGTCGCCAAAATCAGTCGCCAAAATTTGAAGATAAAGAAGAGGGGGGAGAAGGAGTAAAGAAAGGAGAGGAGGAATGGTAGTAGTTGGAAGAGAAATTATTATAATGAAAAATAAAAAAATTATTAGAAAACTCGACTTAAAAAAATAGTTTTTACTAAATTTATTGAACCTTCTTTTCGTTAATGTATTGATAGAGACAATCATAATTACGATATCAGTTTCTTGAAAGATGCATAAGGGAACTGGAGGAGACACAAGAGGAGGCGGGGAGATAGAGAAATAAAAATGGGAGGAGGCCATGAATAGGAAAAAGGACAAGGTAAATGATAAGAGGAAAATTAAAGAACACGAGGACAATAAAGAGGATGGGGCGGGGGGCAAGATGGGGGTAAGAGGATGAGGACAAGCAGTAGGAAGAGAAAAAGAAGGAGGATGCCGATGAGGATGAGAAAAAGGGCAGAAGTCGATAAAGAGAATGATGGCAAAGAAGATAAGATAGGGGGAAAGGGAAATAGAAGGATGCGAACAATAAAATGAAAGGAAAATGAGAAGAAGGGGAAGGGAAAATAAGCAGTTAATGTATTATACAACTGGTTGTATATACAACTTATTCAATGTAGTTGAACTTTGTTATAAAGTTATCGAGCTCAACTAACAAAATTATCGAGTTATGATACAAAGTTATTGAGCTTAACAGAATAATTATTAAGCTCAATAACTTCGTAAAATAGCTCAATAACTTTGTGTAAGAGCTCAACAACTTTTAGGCTGTTGTACAATGCTACTATACAATTGGTTGTAGAATAGTATTTGTGGCAAGATAAGGAGGGGTAATATGAGGGAAAATGGGAAGAGTAGTAGTAGGAAAGGAAGTTATTATAATGAAGAATAAAAAAATTGTAAATGAACAGACTAAAAAAATACAATATTCTAAACTTATTGTACATTTTCATTGAGAAACAACGCTTTGTACTAAACTGTGTATCTAAAACAAGTTTATTTGGCGGTGTATGTAAATTAACCTACGTTTTGAAGGAAATTGTTTAGAACTTTATGAAAATTCGTGTTAAAGAATATCCGTGTGTCTAAAAACCGTGTTAAAGAATATTTATTTGGGCGGTGTGTGTAGATACTAATGTTTTATCTATTCCATGTAATTGTGTTTTTTAACAATTAATCATCTAAGTAAAAGGCGTAGTTATATTCAGATATTCATGGTCTTAGCAAAGTTAAAGACGAAATATTTATGAAGGATTGTCATTTTATTTGCAATCAATTCAACCATAAAAACAATATACACTACAAGAATAACTAAAACAGGCGACCGAAATTTGGCGACTGATATTGGTAGTCGCCAAATTGGCGACTGATTCAAAATTAGCGATCAAATCGATCGCTAATTTGGCGACTGATTTTTTTAAAAGGGGAATCTAATTTGGCGACCGATAATCAGATTTGGCGACTGATTTAAAAGTAGTCGCCAAATGACTTTTCGGTCGCCAAATTTTTTTATAGAAAAACGGAACTCCTCTCTCCTGCTTTACTCTTTCGAAAAAAAAAAAAAAAAAAGAGGAAGCAGCAACGGGCGATTAAGGCGACGACAACAACCACACAACCACACCACCACTTCCACCACTTCCACCACCGTGACCACCGTTCTCATTGCCTCCATCACTCTCTTTAATTAGGTTAGTTTTTTTTGTTTAATTTCACTTTAATTAGTTTAATTTGTTAGATTAATTTGTAGTTAGTTTGATTAATTTGTGGTTAGTTTGTTAGATTTATTTGTAGTTAGTATGTTAGATTAATTTGTAGTTAGATTTAGTTTAATTTGTGTTTGAATTAAAAGGGAATGATTAAGGGGGTTTGTGTTTAGGTTTAGGGTTATGGGTGGGGGTTTGGTCGGCCGTGGGTGGCGGTGGGGGAAGGGTGGCGGTGGTCCGTGGGTGGCGGTGGTCCGTGGGTGCGGTGGGCCTTGGTGAAACCGTCTCATTATTATTATTATTATTAGTATTAGTATTAGTATTATTATTAGTATTAGTATTATTATTATTATTGTTATTATTATTATTATTATTATTATTATTATTATTATTATTATTATTATTATTATTATTATTATTATTATTATTATTATTACTAATTAAACCGTCTTATTATTATTAATATTAAGCTAAGTGAAACCGTCTTTTGCATTAATGGAATTAGCTAAGTGGAACCGTCTTTTGGATTAAGAGAAATTATCTATTAGCTAAGTAGAACCTTCTTTAGGACTTGATTTTGATAAATTTAGTTTGATAATTCATGTTATTGATGAATTGAGGTAGAATAACCTTGTTATTTTTGTTTTTCTTTTCTCTTTTCGGGTTGTCACCCATTTGGCACCACCGTCTGTGATAGTTAGTCTTCTTGTTTTCTTTTCATTTTTGCTTTTACTTGATTAGGTAACCTACTCTTACCAATTACCTTTTAAATTTACTAATTTTAGTTCAAATTATGTTACGGACTTTAGGATAGAAGCCTTTATTATGTGGTTGAATTGGGCTATTGATTGACTTAATTAATTTAGTACTTGATTGTGTTGTTGTTTGATTTGATGTTGACTTAGTACCCGTTCAAGAATTACTCATTAGGAGTAATTCTTGAATAGTCCCCATTTTGGGACTGTCTTTGTACGTTTCAAGTCATTTAGGTAGTAAACACGTACTTGTGATTTATTAATGAGGAATGAGTTTGGTGGCGATCCCTTTAATGTTCTCCGAATACATGTATATGTGTATTTGGAGAATCAAGGGAATTGTTTGCCGAATTTTTCCTCATTAATAAATTACAAGTGTGTTTGCTAGTGACTTGAAACGTACATTGACGGGTTTAGGTTGGAGTGATAAGGACCCCATTCGAAGATGGATTACTTATTGACAATATTTATATATTGTTTTCATATGTTTATTGTATAATGTGGAGTATAAAAGCAGAAAAACGGTTGGTATTCCATGTAATTGTGTTATTTAACAATTAACCATTTAAGCAAAAAGTGTTGTTATATTGAACGCCACTCAAAATGTATAGAAACCAAACCAAATCAAGATTCGCTACTACGAATTTGAAACGCAAACGATTAGACTACCTTGGGAGACGGCGCACATCACGCGCCGTGCAACCAACTAGTTAAGAACAAAAGTGACATTACAATTTTGATAGGGTGAATGGTAGTTAAAAATTTAGGGTTATTAGTGATAGTTTTCTAATTTATCATACTGAATTAAGTAAGGTAATAATAAAATTGTGATAAATTTTGGAGAAAGGGGGACAATAAAAATGAGATAAAGTGAATAAAAATTTAGAAAAAATTATTATAAGGAAATAAACGTTAATTTATCCGAACAAATAAAATGGGCCATTCGGAATTGGGATCCAAACTTGAGGGAAGTTTTTAGTTTTTAACAAGGGTTTTTTGTCAAAAACTACCTTATATTTAGGGGTATTTGTAAAAAAACTACCTTATATTATTTTTCTTGTTTTAAACTACTTTTATTTTCTCTTCTCTTATCTTGGTCAAAAACAACCTAAGCTCACGAGATGGCGAGATTTGATCGATTTAGCGACATTAACCTATCTCATATGACTCTGTTAACATCAAAACAACAATGATCAACCGCATAAAAACCACAATTTAACTTCAGATGACCAAGATTTATGTTTTTCACATTTCAATAATACTTATGAGCATCTACTAAAATTAAGCGTAAGTACATCATGACTTCCCAAAATCTGTTCTAGGCATGATTTAAACATTAAAGAGTTGTATGACATAGTTTAAAACCGAAAAACTAACCAAATTTGTCTATACCATTAGCATAGGTAGTTATTGACCAAAAATAAAGAAAATAAAGGTAGTTGAAAACAAAAAAATTAATATAAGGTTATATTTTTACAAATACCCTTAAATATAAGGTAGTTTTTGACAAAAAAACCCTTTTAACAATGATAAAACCAAAAAAAAATGAGGATTAACAAATCACAAGTGAGGCAAGTGGTGTTTATGGTAAAGATGAAGAACTGGTGGTGGAGAGGTAAGACACTCCAAAATGTGTCCATCTGGACTCATAATGACACTACAAAAGTATAAGTGAGTAGAAATTAGAAAATTTGAAAGATATTTGAGTTGTTTGATGGGTTTGGGTTGCAAATTGAACATGATCAGATGGTGTCTTCCTTCATTACACTCGCCTTCCCCTTCTCATTCTTCTTCTACTTCTAGTAAGTTGTTCCACCATTCCCTTTTTTTTTATTAGTCATCAGTAATTCAACAGATTGTTTTGTTAGTCTCGACTAATCAAGGGGTAAGGCTGCGTACAACCGACTGGAGTGAAAGACGGAAAGTTGAGGTGATTTGGGATGATGGTGGCAAAAACAATACGGTTGGGTCCTTGTAAATCAATTAGTGATTAACAAACCCAATGTAAAGCCATTTTCCAAGTTAGGAACATCATCTACCAACTGTGACTGTCATTCATCAACAGACAATTACTGATTTTGTTAGCTTGCTTTAACTCTTTTGCCATTCTTGATTCATGTATATCATATGAAACAAAACAAAATGTTGTTAAATATGAATCGGCAGTCTGTTTGATTTGGTTTTCACGACAACTAAAATCAAACTTAATTCTAAGTGTACCATTGGCTAACTCCTAACACACTTCCAAGACTGATCTCATCAATCCTCTTTTACCCATACCAATCTTACCAATTGTCCATTTTGTGACAGCAGGGACCAAACTTTAACTCGAACTGTATATCTTGTTGTCTTCTGTAGTTCTCTTGGGATTCTAATTCTCTATTGAAAATATACGAGGAAAAAGAAACTGTACCTGCTTATGGATGGCAATATGAATATGATTATTAGTTACTTTAGCTCTCATTTTATGACAGCAGGAACCAAAATTTAACTCCATAGGTTTGCTTGGGTGGTTGGCTATATTGCATGATACACCATCTGTGAAAGGAATTTGTGCATAGTATCTTCACCAGTGTAATTGCTCTCTTACTGGAGGGTCATCTATGTAACTAATCCTCGTATCTAATCAAGTTTTCAGCACTCACTCTTGACAAAGGTGTATAGCAATTACTGTGGCTGTAATTTCATTTTAATAAGACATTTTTAAACTAGATAAGACTCTGAATGATTTTTGGAGGTAAGATTTGTCCATTTTTATCATCCAATATTATGGAAAAGGGCGAAATACTTTTTTTTTTATTTATTTATTTATTTCATTTATCATCATTCTTGGTCTTTAGATGACTGTGAACTACTGAGATGATTAGCTGAATCCAAGGAGACATTGTTGTGGGAATTTATAAGATACCCAAATGGCCTAGTGAGACCAAGCTTGTTGCCATCACTTTGCATCTTAGTTGTTGATTTACTTCTTTTTACCTACCACTAAGCCTAAGATATCTTTTGATACTCGTCAGGCGTCACACATTAGACTAGCACCATTTCCTACTTTGTATTTTGTAGCATACATCCACATTAACCGTTGCAGAATTTGCAGTGCGGGGAAAAGACCTTGATTTTGGCCTAGCAAAGTTGCCCTTCTTGATGATCAATTTCGATGAAAGTGAAATGGTGATTAAGGATTCGCTGAGACTGCATGCATGCTCATCTTCAGCTATACGAACCGTTGAGAATGATTATGCAAACTTGGAGGTAATGAAGTGACTAGACCTAACAAACGGGTCATTTGGTTGAGTCATTACTCTATCTGATGCACTTTTGATCGGGTCGTTTTGGGTATGGACAGTCGGTCGAGCCATTTAAGTCTGATTCGAGTCACTTTGGTTTGTGTTCACTAAGGTCTGTGTCATTTGTTATGTAATTTAATCATTTCAGGTTTCTAAGTTTGTCATTCCAGCAAATTGTGTTATTTTGGATCGGACAATTTTCGAGTGAGGTGGTTTCAGTTCGAGTCCTTTTAGATTAGGTCAATACTGGGTATAAAGTGGATTGGGTCAACTTGGGTTTAAGGTCACATTCTGGTTATTCTGTTCAGGTCTAATGTGTTTGGATTTAGGTTATCTGTGTTATTTCGGATCGGACCATTTCGAGTGAGGTGGTTTCATTTCGTGTCCTTTTAGATTAGGTCAATACTAGGTATAAATTGGATCGGATCAACTTGGGTTCCAGGTCACATTCTGGTTATTCTGTTCATGTCTAATTTGTGTTTGGGGTTAGCTTATCTGTGTCGGGTCAGTTTTGGCAAGTCTAGAAGTGACTTATTGTACACACTTTCAATATACTCAATTTTGAAGTATTCAGTTTGATCCATCTCTCCCTGTTTGTTTCAGTTGATGATCAGTAAACGATCCGACAAACATTTGCGTAATACGGTATATGATACTCAAGTACCTTCTGACAAGGATACATCTGCATTTTTTCGGAGTGTACAAGCATGCAGCTCGTCATATTTTCATTTATTAATGGAAAATATTAATATGCTGGAGAATAAATTTTCTGATTTAGACATAGTGAAACTTGAAAGAGATATTCTGTTGCAATTAGAAAGACTAGGGGCACTTGAGCTGTTTCGTGCATGCTTATCGAGGACGCTCGAGGGTTCTACTATCACCCATATGTCCAACCCAAAATCTCAGGTCCCGAGATATAACCAAGATAATAGAAATTTGGATAATGATCATATAAAGGTGGTTCAGTCGAAGAGGAAGGAAGAAAGGAAATCGAAACAACAGAAGCGGCTACAAGCCGCCAGTAAAAGTTGTGCTTGTAGATCAGAAACGTTTGTTGAAGAGGTCATGAACACTGTAGTTCCTTCTGTTGCAAAGAAGACTAAGGCTACAAGAAAAAGAGTGGAATTTGCCAAAAATGAAGCAGAACTAGCTAAGGGAATCAAGGTGATCTTCTTTTAACTGCATTAATACTTTATTTCTAACTTTGAAACATGTTTGAAACTCGTCTTCTTAAAAAGAAACCCCTCCTGGTTTAAGGTAGTTGCAAAACTGGAAAAGGTTAAAGTGGCTTTGGAGGGAGATTATGGGAGGGCAGTGACTTTAAGATGCTGGGCTGAAGCAGCTGGTATCGATGAGAAGATGTTGCAGAATGACCTTCGGTTTGGTTGGTATTGCCGGGATGAACTCCTTAAAAGTGGCAGATCGTTAGTGCTGTACCTTGCGAGAAATTATCGAGGACTGGGAGTTGCACATGAAGACTTAATTCAGGTAGTAAAGTAATTCAATTCCATTCCATTTTTATCCGTTAGAGCTCCAGTCTTGTACAGAGTTCCGAGACTGATCACGGCTTTGATTCTAAAGCTGCTTTCTCCGGTTGCATAGAAAAGCAAAATGGCTCACTAAACTAGTTGTCTAGTTATGCTTCTTTTTGGAGTCAAGTAGCATGCATATGATGTGATTACGTATACAATTCTACTATGATTCCAACAATCTCGGTAGGATAGTAAGACAGGCGTCAGGCTATGTGCACCCGCCATCCCTTACCCTGCCATTCATTTGATCCCTTTAGGCACTGGACTCTTGGTCTTTCATTGTTTCTCTCCCTACCCCCATATAGATCTATTAGTCTGATTGGACTGTAAGAGAAAATTTTCTATTGGTAATGCTATGGCTTCTTTTCGTGAGGATAACGGTGTGTTTTAATGTGTTTTAGGCAGGGAATATAGGAATACTTCAAGGTGCTGAAAGGTTTGACCATACGAAAGGATACCAGTTCTCTACATACGTTCAGTACTGGATCAGAAAAGCAATGTCTCAACTGGTATCTCGGCATGGAAGAGGGATAAAAGTTCCTGTATGTATTTCAAATAATTACTTGCAAATTTTTATGTGGCTGGTTCTCAAGCTCTGAAAACATTTTTGTCTTTGTGTAGCTGACACTAAGCACAGCGATAAACCGCATACAAAAGGCTCGTAAGGCCTTGAAAAGAAGTCGCGGTAAACACCCAGATGATGTTGAAGTGGCCAATTTCACGGGTCTCTCGGTGGATAAAATAAGAGCTGCTGACAAATGCTTGAGAATTGTGGGTTCTTTAGATCAGAAAGTCGGGAACTTCATAGATATGAAATATTTGGTAAGACGTTATTATGGTTTTGCACAATGTTTTGTTAAGCTAAATGTTGAAGGTCTAGTGTATAACAAACAATTCGCTTCGCTCTGTATTGTAAAATACTTCTCTCATGTATATAGGTTGAGACAGGTATCATTTATATAGGTTGAGACTTGAGAGTGTGTCAAGTTATGAAATTTGAAGTTTCAAATCCATGGTCTGTCCTAAAAATAGTGGGGTTGAGATTTGCTCAGAAATTTGCGCTTAAACTGAATTAGAAATTTGAGGGAGGGTCTGGGCTCAAAGCTCATCAAGCCTAAAAATAGTGAAGTTCGCACACCGTTTGAAAAATATGAATTTTGTCTGAGGGTTTGTTATGGATTGATTCAAATCATCAATTTTGTTCTATAAAATTTATAAATAACAACTCTTTCAAAATTAAGTTCAAAGGAGATTTCCTAATCCCAGCCAATGGGGGATCCGGGAGTTTCCCTTAAACCATATCCTGTTCGCCCCCGCTGAAATTTTCTGCCCTAGCTGGAGTCAATTCCTAGCTCCGCCACTGATTCCAGCTTGGTTCGAGTTCCAGATTGGATTTTGAGGGCTTGTCAAGCAGCGCGATTGATTTAGGAATTAGGACCATTGGCATGATGCTTTGTTTTTGTGGTGTTCTCTATAGTATTGTGGTTTCTTTCCTTTTATGCTAAAACATACATATACATCACGCAGGAGTGCACATCGGATACGACAATAGAGATACCTGAAAAAACGGTGATGAAGCAGCAAATGAGAAATAATATAATGAAGCTTCTAGACGAGCTGGATCCAAAAGAAAGGCGGATTCTGGTCCTAAGGTATGGGTTTGGTAGCCATTGTATGTCGCTTCATGAGATTGGAAAAATATTTGAGGTAAGTAAAGAATGGATAAGAAAAATAGAGAAGAAGGCTTTCAGCAAGTTGAAGGATGAAGAAATTCAGATAAGTTTAAGCCACTATTTGAATTTGTAGTGTTTTCATATTCATAAGCTACTGTGAAAGTTGCAAGTACTCCGCTTGTTTCTGTAAATGTTTTACCCACCAATATATATATTTATTGACTTGTTATTGTCAATAGTAATGACTAACGAAGGAAGTGCAACTGCGGTCTGCGACTTTAGTTTTTATATGTAAAAGTAATTGTGCAGTAGCAGTGAAACTAGTCAAACTACTGAGTCGGGTTTGTACAAATAAAAGTATCCCATACTGGTTAAACATGGAATCACCGAGTGTTAGTTAAACACAAGTATCAGATCATTCGGATGATTCATTCGCATCTTGTTTTTATCATGCATCACCTTGATTATTATTATTTGCGAAACTGAAACCCTGAATATCCCGTTTCGTAGGTCTAATTATTATAGAGTTAAAAATGAAGAGAAACTTCCTATTTAGAGTGGGTGCCTGCCTTGCTGTCTTGTTGATATACAAAGTCCAAACCCTTGCTCTTAGTAATCAACGATGACTTTGATGCTGATTGCACTTTTTTTTTTTTAGTTTATGAGTTACGTTTTCTAGTATCTTACAACTTCCTAAGTTGAGGTTGGATTGGGTGATGACTATGCTGCTACGTGCAGTTTACACTAAAGCCAATGACGTTTTCACCCAATCAATCGTTCAATACCACATTTTCATGAGGCCCATGTTATGTTAGCTACTCAAACTCCTCCAATTTGTCTCGTCTACTATTATCACTCATTCACTCTATCACTATATTAATATCACTCACACCTACATATGAATATATGATTACATGACTCAATTAGTGATTACCAAATTGCGACCATTGTACCATTTCATAAGGATGCTCAATCAAATTATTTTATGTATTCATCACTCATCATTTCACTTCACTCTAATATATTCTCTCTAATTTTGCATACCCTTTACCCCCTAATTTCATATCACCTTATTTCAGGCTCATGTCGTCGTCGGGAGATGGGGTCATCGGCGGTGGGTTGCAGTGGGGGTGGCCCATGGTACCATGTTGATAAAGTAGTATGATTAACACAAATAATTATGTTTTACGTTGATAAATTACTTCATTAGATGATTCACCGGCTGTATTAATAAAAATTGTATCTACTACATAGAAAAAAAAAAAAAACGTATTTGAGTAAAAAAAGTAGGAAAATATAGGCATGACTTATCATACCGTACATTATTAAGAAAATACAAATCATGAACATGAACTACAACACCACTTTGGATAGTATACCCGAATTGACAACACCTCCACTAACGTCGGCCAACCCTCGGCATCCAATGTCACCGGAGAATAAATGATAATTGCTTTAAATGGTTTCTCGAAACCAAAGTCTGATATCTTCCTTTCCTCTGCGCACACCTGTATAGTCTTCCCCCACACAAAAGCAATGAAAAAAAATCTATTTATTAGAAACATATCACCAATTTTGTTATAATATCGAGTACAATAATCTACCATTTAGTATCTATCAATAAAATATTTTTTTTTGCAGCTGTAAAAATAGAGTTTCTTACACAATACAAATTGACCTAACTCTCAGAGTCGGATTTTATTATTACATTATTTGAATACGAAATTAAACTAAGGATGGAGGACAAAGTAGGCTTCTTAAAGGGACGATTCGAGCTGGCCAAATGAGCGAAAATTTGTTTTCACTTCTTAATTAACTAAGCTTTGGAGGAGTAGCTGCAACAAGGCACACTTGCGCCACGAAGATGTAGAAATTTATAGGAGAAAGATCTACTTGAAGAACAAGTAGATAAGTTGTGTCTTGGTGTGGATGTGGGAATTTGAATCCACATGGGGTTTTCAAAAACATTTGGAGTCGCCACTGAGTTTTAGGAAAACTTAGAAACCTTCTGAGAAAATGGTTCGTGCGTAGGTACGTGATGGGAAGTTTATTAATAAAACACCCACCTCCGCCCGTTGTAAACAACGACCTCTATTAAATTAAATGATGGTTAGTCAAATGAACTGTATTTGTGTGGACGCGGGCCCACGGGGGTGAAAAGCGAGCAAGCTTTTCGTGTGCATTTGTGGAGTCGCCACCAATTTATTGTGGAAAATTGGAAAGCGTTCGAATACCTCGTGCCATGTCAAGACACAAAGTAGTGACATGAACACCAAGAACTCGTTACCCTTAGCATTCTATGTTTAGAATGACTCTCGTGGATGCTAATGAACACGGATGTTCACAGAGATCTGGATTAAGGGGTGAGGGTACGTATTAGGAAGCTCTTTTGATCGAACACCTAATCCCGCCCGCCTCGATAGCGGCCTCTACTAATGATTAGAGAAGTTATTCATACTTGATATGTTGTCGATTATATGCATGCAATGCAACATTCATTAGATTAATCCTAGCATGTGAGAATTAATACTAAGTCGGTTATCACGTAATTTAACATGCAATTGAGTCAAAGTAGAAATTTAAGACCGATTACATGTGAGAGCATACAAGCAATACAATAAAAGAAATACAATAAAGAAAATTACAATAATTACATTGGATTAATTGATTTATGTCGAAAATACATTCAAAACGGATAATTTTAAAAAAGAAAGAATAAATAAATAAACAAACAGAAATTAGGTGATAATACGATTAATAGTTAATTAGATACGTAAACTAATGAACTAGGTCAGGGCAAAAACGGGAGTTTAGAGACAGAACTCAACCCGGAACAGGCGCAACAGAGCTGCGTCTTTTGGAAGAGGCGCAACAGACGCTGCGTCTGTTCCTGAGCTCAGTTCTGGCTGTGAAGCCGGAATTGCAAATCGTTAATATTCATTGGTGATTTTAATGCTTGATTATATTATTTGACTCGGATGGAAGTGATTTAACAGATTATTTACATGTGATTGAGGTCATAAAAACGATAAAACATGGATAAAAACTAATTAGGACGAATTATTTACAAGATTAAAAAGTTAATTGATAATACAAATTAAACTAACTAATCGAATTAATTAGGTTAAACAGGTTATTAAGACGGCGATGATAAACAGATGAAAATATATCAATGGTGAATTCCAGAGACTCAATATTAATGAATCGAACCTCTTAAAACCCGAATTGATTTTAATGACGAAAACCCGCAAATATGAATTCTAAGGGATTTAAGTCAGAAATTTGAAAGATGAATTAATTAATGAAGAATTTACATGTTAAAATTGTCATACTCGAATTACCGTGTTAAAAGAAATATGAACAATTAAAGACGAAATAAAACATACAGACGAATCAAAAGACGAAGGAAGAAGAAAGGAAGCAGGAACTGCGGCAGTCTCGGGAAGAGGCGCAGCAGGTGTTGCGTCCCTTCGAAGAGGCGCAGCAGGTGCTGCGTCTCTTTGAAGAGGCGCATCAGTTGCTGCGTCCATTCTCGACGTTTGTCTCCTGATAATCCGAAAAAAGGGTTTGAAATAAGGTTTTACAAATCGGTTTTAAGCGTATTTTCGACATAAATCTTACAATAGTGATTACAAAAATAAATAACAATAATTAAAAGAAGGATTTACACCCTCAGACTTACATGTTTGACGAAACGAGATGAACTAAGTTAACGTTTAGTGATGCTCGACTCGAATGTACGACGAAAGTGCCCTCTAGGAGGAATTAAACAGATTGATTAAGTTGATTGATTGTGGAGTTGGTCAAATTGGTCGGTCATGCAAAATAAGGCTGGTACTCAGAAGGATCCGAGCTTACGTGGTCGAAAGTTCAAGCACGTAGACGCCAAAAAGTAAGAACGTGGTTTTAGAATGCAAAGGGAGAAGAGACGGGCGGACACTCGCGTGAGAAATATGTGAGACCGAAGGTCTCTATTTATACTAATCACGAAATTAGGGTTTAGGAAAGGAGAGAAAGATCCGGAAACAACCGACTTAGGTTAAACACGGAAACTTGGACAAAAAGAAAGCCTGGAGAAAAAGGCGCAGCAGGTGCTGCGTCCCTTGGAAGAGTCGCAACACTTGTTGCGTCCTTTCCCTAGCGGTCTCCTCCTGCGCAAGAAAGCGCGTTTGACAGCCTGTCGTATTTTAGGCATAACTTTCTCTAAAAGACTCGGCATAAGGTGATTTTGGTGGCGTTGGAAAGATAAAAAAGAGATCTAGAACTTTCTGTGAAATAGGTCTGACCCAAAAAAGTCGTTATCATCTTGTAAAACGGGCCTAAAGTTCGGGTTGTCATTTTAACTAAATGAAATGTACATTTTGTAATGTAAACTTTTAGTTTAGTCTAATGAAGTGACATGAGACTCAAAATGAGATATAATCTCAACATTTTATGATATCCAAACCTTAGGTAGACAAGCACATTGCTTTGACTCGGGATTTGACGGTTTTAGGAAATTAAGACGGTTTTTGACCCGGACTCCAAATGAACTCTAATTACTGCCAAAACGACCATAATGACACCTAGATGACGACCATGAGGTGGACACAAGTATTTGAGCTATCACTTGATGATAAACTTACGAATTGTCATAAATCGTTCCGTGTACCAAACATGCGGCCCAATCATCACCGGGTGTTTTGCGGGAGGTGCAGAAATGAGGTATCTACAATTTATTAATGAAATTCAAACAACATATAACCCTATCATGTGAAAACCATTCTATGTCATCTTTAATGCAAAAACTACTTTGTCCAAGTTATTTTAGCATGTGAAAGTTCATTTACTATTCTAGCAAACAAAAGCATTAACATGGCTTAGAACGAGAATTGAGGAGTCGTTGGGATATAAGATACTACTTACCCAGGCGATCCATTAGGAAACAATATATGAGCAAACGACTACAATGGTTAGTTGAAAATAAAAACCGTAAGCAAATGAAACATGATAAAGCACAAACATTCGAAAACAAAGGCCTTAGGGCCAAAACATCACACGACATCACGGTCCAAACACACATGGCCCAACACGGCTGATAAGTGCATAATTTACATACTTTTACCCCTTAGATTAGCTTCATTTTATATGTATTATGCACTACCTTTAGTGTTTATGAGCTAATATTTGATTTCTAGTTTCATTTGTATGTTTTCTCATGTTTTGTAGGAAAATGAGCTAAAATGAGCCCAATTCTACTCAAGTACAGATACTAGAAGCATGAGCTAAGTGATGTGACCATAATTAACGCATATTTAGCCCCCGAATTAGCCTTGTTCCCATGCTTTTTAGTTCATATTTGGGTCATTTATTATCTTTAGTTCTTTGTTTTGCATATTCTTTGAGATTTTGATCCCTTGGTAGGAAAGGAGTAAGAATCTTGCATTTTCATGGCAAAACGAGACTAAATTGATCGAATCCAATGACCAAGCATCAAGGAGAGACAAGATTAGAAGGCCTTTGTACATATTATAGTAGATGAGCAATGTTGAGAAAGGATCCTTGAGTCCCCAAGGAAATCCCCAAGGAAATCCCCAAGGAATTTATGAAGAAAAGGGAAGAAAAGAAGAAGAAATGTTGCTGAGGTACAATCCGTGCAGTTTCTCCACAATCCGCCCGTCCTCCACAAGCACAATCCGTGCGTTTTCCTCCAAAAACGCCCGGGTTAGCAGCCACCAGAATCCGCCCGGATTCCTCCAAAGACGCCCGTGTTCCACCGCCAGAATCCGCCCGTCCCGACTCCAAAACGCACGGATTCCAGTACAGCGCAATTTCGTCTTCTCCAAGCTACAAAGAAAGAAGCCCTTCCTTCGAAAAATACCGGCTCCTCCCTGCTCAATCTAAAAAGTGTAATTACTTGTTTAGCCCTTAGTTAACCCTAATGCATCCCCCTAATTTCCACTATAAATACCCCATTAGTCTAATTAGAAAAGCGTGTTCTTCTTATCAATTCTTAGAGTAGTTAATACCAATCAAATCTCTCTTTAGTTTTGTAATCAACAATTAATCAAGTTTTAATACAAGTTTTATTTCCTTAATCTCTCTTTTGTTCATCCTTTATTTTGGGTAATTGAAGATTATTTGGGTTATTATTGGGAGATTGACAACCTCTCAATCAAGCATCAAGTACTTCTTTTATCTTTGCTTTATTATTGGAATCATTAGTAGGTATAATCCTCTTAATCCCTTTTTAATTATTGTTAATTACTTTCATTTGTTCATCATGTTTCATTTTGTTAGTATGATTGACAACCTTGCTAGCATGATCAACATGATAATGAGTGAGTAGTCTCTTAGCTAGGGTTAATGGGTGATTAGGGGAAACCAACATGGGGAATGATTCATGCTTAAATTAATATGCTTTCATGGTTTATTTGCTTGCTTGTTTTGATCTCAACTCATGCACATGTAATGTTTGATGAAATGCGAGCCTATGAATCCTTGCATTTTTTACCCATCACCTATCTTTTCAATGAGACTTGTAAGACATAAACCAACTCGAGTCTCATTAGACCATGCATGTTGTTGAGTAGGGAAGATTAAGTCGACTTGTAGGTGTTGTACAATCTAATCGATTCGGCTCCGGGACCCAAACTTTCCTAGGATTGTAAGATATAACCCAACTCAATCCATCACAACAATAATTGCTTGCTTATAATTTGAGGACATGTTTGTATGATCAATTCCCATGATTCCCCTATGACCCCATGACACCCTAGTGCTTTTTATCAATTGTTTACAACCCTTTTAATTCATCTTGCTTGTTTATTTCCATTGTTATTCTAGTTAGTGACCTTCTACATCAACCCAAATTGTGACACCCCTAAGACACCACTAGTTTCAATAGAAATCTCATCTCAATTCCCGTCCCTTGGGATCCGACCTTTACTTGCCTCTTTACTAATTGTAGAGTTGTTCGTGAAGCTATAAATTGTGTTTTGATTCGGACGTGACCCAACGACCACATCTATTTAATTGTGAACACGAAACGGACCGATCAAAAATGGCGCCGTTGCCGGGGACGGTGTTAACTTGATTTAGATTTTCTTACATTGTTATTAGTTGTGTCTTTCTTTGCCTTGGGGAAGTAAAACTCCTCAAGGTTTGTTCTAATTGTTTTCAAGTTGTTTGATATTTTGCATGTCTAGAAGGTCACAAGGTGATTTGTTACCTTTTGATCGTGAAATTGAAAGAACTTTGACAACCAATAGGAGACTTGCTAGGAGGAATTTGAGAGGTATTGGTGAGGTTGTAGATATTCAACCAACTATTGAGTTCATCAACCCTTTTGCAAGAGAAGGTGAGGAGAACCCATTACAAAATACCACCCAAAATCAACCTACAATGCCTAAGTTTTCATCACATTCCGTACCCACCGAGGAGAACCTACCCAATGGTACTCCCACACCACAACATCTAACCGGAAATTTTATTGCTAAATCCGCCTTTATCCAATTAGTCGAAAGGAGCCAATTTGGGGGGATGCCTAGTGAAGACCCTTATTCTCATATAGAAACCTTTTGTGACTATTGTGATGCGATTTCTCAAACCGGTGTAACTCAAGACCAAATTCGATGGGTCTTATTTCCTTTTTCTCTAATTGGCACCGCGAAACAATGGTTGAAGGGCCTTGATAAGGCCACTCTCGGAATTGATTCTTGAAAGAAGTTAGCTCTAGCTTTCTACAAAAAATTCTACCCACCGGAAAAGACTAACATGCTAAGAGCTCAAATTACGGGTTTTAAGCAAAGGGATGAAGAATCTTTGTATGAAGCTTGGGAGCGGTTCAAGGGAATTTGTCGCTCATGTCCTCACCATGGACTTAGCGAATGGTTCTTGGTACAACAATTTTGGAACGGTTTATATGAAGATTCAAGAAACATTCTCAACATGGGATCAAATGGAATGTTCACCGAAGTTGATGACAATCAAACATGGAACAAAATTGAGGAAATGGCGGTCCATAACTCACAATATAGTAGACCTTGCAAGGCTACTAGAGGAGGAAAGCATGAAGTGGACTCCGTTACTCAATTGGGTGCTCAACTTAGTGCTCACATTGACACAATCAATTTGAAGTTTGAAAAAGCTATGGCTAGACTTGAAGAAGCCTCAAAATCACCAAAGCATCATGTTAATGCCATGACGGCATCTTCATCAATCCCAAGTGGGATATGTGAGAATTGTGGAACTTTGGAACATGACCAAAGTGAATGTAGGGGAACAATTGAACAAGTAAATGCTTTCCAAGCATACAAGAGTGGTACCCCTTATTCCAACTATTACAATGAAAACACCAAATTCCATCCAAATCTCTCATACAAAAGCCAAAATGTTCAAAACCCTCAAACAACATACACCCCACCTCCCATGAGAAACCAGAATCAAAGACCCTTTTACAATCAAAACCAAGGTTACCAAAATCAAAATCCATACAATCACCAAAATGACCAAGGTTTTGATGTTCAAAAAGCGGTCCTCCAAATGCAAAAGAATCAACAAGAATTTTTCACTCAAATGCAAAAAGATAGTCAAGCAAAAGAAACCACCATCAACAACTGTGGGTTAATATCCGTATACTACCCTTTAATTGTAGGATTATAACGCAAAATTCATATGTAATTTATAGTCATAAAACGAAAATAACAATGAAACGATAAAGATTAGAAATCAACCTCGGGTCCTTTGTAGTGCGGCGTAAAGATCAGAAATCAACAGAGATTTCCTCCTAATTGAAACACCCAAGACCGTCTGAGATTATGCCCTTGTGCTAGAAGAGAATTCTCTAATTGCTTTGCAATATTGAGAGAATTTGTGAGGTTTTGCTTAGATGAGAGATCTAGAAATTTTGAGAGAAAATATCTCAAAACCCTAATTTCCTTTTACAAATGAATGATTAGGTTGCAAATTAGGAGAGGCTCCTTTTGTTTGCTCTACTCGGCCAAACCGTGAGCCCTCTTGGGAAGTGGGCTTCCACTTCCTTTTAATTTTAGCTCATGGTCCGGTTCGTAAATTGCTAAAATGTATATGACGCGGTTTAGTTATAAATCGTCATCGGTTATCGGTTATTAAAGCATCAACTAATAATACGGATTAGTTGAAATATTAATACATGTCCGACAAAGACGATATTGTATAATTATATTCAATATACATTTAATTAAATATAAAACGCTTATATTCAATTTACGAATTAACTGGTTAATTCGCCTTTAGCTCATGATATTTAATCCGTATTAAATATAATATCTCAACATCACATTTAGACTAATTATTAGTCAAATAACTCAGACTAACTGGTTAGTCAAATTTGGCATCTATATGACTGTATTTTCATACCGTCACATCACTCAAGACGTATCCTATAGGTGTGACTTTTAGGGACCAGTTGATCACCGCCATCTGTATGACAATAACGTCAAACTTATCTAGCAAGCCAACCGTTATTGATAAACGTGGATCAACTGATAATAATACCAAAAGTATACCCTTTGATCCTTTTAGAGATTTATAAGTCCTTGCACTAACTGTTAAGGACACCAGCCCCAACAAGCTCCCACTTGTCCGTACAAGTGTATGTGCAATGACGTTATCCGCACTAACTGGAGGACACAAGCTCCAACAAACTCCCACTTGTCCGTACAAGTGTATGTGCGATAACCGATTCTCATATTCATTTAAAATTTCTCCCACTCAATGTAAAACAATTTGCGGATCTGGATCCACAAAGGTCGTATTTTACAATCGATCCGTATCTAGAGTGGTTTCCCGACTAAAGAGTAACTTAACGATAAAACGAATCCGTATCCGAGCATGGCCATGCATTTCGATTCTGACTCCTCGAGTGGCCCTGAGAGATATCGAGTACCTGATAAAGGCTGAATATTTCCTTCAACTCGAACTCCTTCCGATCTAAGCACAGCATGAAATGACCCAGAAAAAATCTACTTGGCCCCCTGTTACGGATGACCGTGAGAAAGAAACCAAAGTCACCCAAAATCTGCCTTAGTCTCAAGAGACAGTCGATAGTCAAAAGAATCGACTCTTAGGATCACCATGGAAGTCCTATCCACGACCGGGCACCGAATGTTATAAAACATTTAGGACTCCACGTCGATGTCACAATTGTGTCCTACGAAATATCCGTATAAATCGCCTCTGTGATTGGTCAGTCAACCGGTTGACTTATGGCTCGTTGAACCCACCATCAACCAACGTCACAAAATAATTGCCAGAGTTATCAGCTCATGTGGGCAATTAAGGACTGAAAAATATAATGTTTGTTCAATTCACTTTGTGGTGTTCAAAATTGTCGTACAATTCCACATGAAAAACAAAATATATATATAAAATATCAAAACGATGATGTCATATAGAGTACAAACGTGAATGAATCTAATCCATAAAAGGTACTACAACTCAGGAACACGTTTGATTCCCATGGAATTAACGTGCCCTTCATGCTTATCTTGTCGTAATGCTTTAGTGAGAGGATCTGCTATGTTATCATCAAGAGCAATCTTTTCTATCACTACTTCCTTTTGCTCCACGTAATCTCGGATTAGATGAGCTTTCCGTTGTACATGTCTAGACTTGTTGCTAGACTTTGGCTCCTTAGCTTGAAGATGGCACCACTATTGTCGCAATAGATGGTGATCGGGTCATTCGAACTAGGCACTACCGATAGTCCATGTAAGAATTGACGCATCCATATCGCTTCCTTTGTTGCTTCGACGCGGCATAGTACTCGGATTCGATCGTAGAATCTCTGCATAGTGATTTGTTTCGAACTCTTCCAGGTGACTGATCGCGCGCCATTAAGAGTAAAAACGAATCCAGACCGAGATTTCGAGTCATCTCGATCCGTTTGGAAGCTAGCATCTGCAGAATCCGGTTGCGCATAGCGTTTGAGAGCCTCCATAAGTCAATGCCCAATCTTTAGTCCTCCGTAGGTACTTAAGAATGTTCTTGACAGCCAACCAATGTGGTTCACCTGGTTGCTGTTGGAATCGACTTGTCATACTCAATGCATATGCCACGTCCGGACGTGTGCATATCATGGCATACATGATTGATCCTATAGACGAAGCATAAGGAATCCGTGTCATGCGCTCTTTTTCTTCCTGTCTCCGTGCCCGAGACTTGCTCAAATGCACCCCTGGAGCCATAGGAAGAAACCCCTTCTTGGAGTTAGTCATGCTTTGAATCTCTCTAGGACTTTGTCTATGTAAGACTCCCGATCGAGAGATAACATCCGACGTGATCTATCTCGATAGATACGGATGCCTAGAATTCTCTGTGCCTCTCCCAGATCTTTCATCTGGAAATGGTTTTTCAACCATACTTTCACCGAAGTTAAGAGAGGTATGTCATTCCCAATCAGGAGTATGTCGTCAACATACAATATTAGGAAGACAATCTTGCTCCCACTCGACTTGATATATAAACATGGTTCCTCGACTGATCGAGTGAATCCATTTTGTTTTATCACTTGGTCGAAGCGATGATTCCAACTTCTTGATGCTTGCTTAAGTCCATAAATGGAACGCTTAAGCTTGCACACTTTCTTAGGATGTTCAGGATCGATGAAACCTTCGGGTTGTACCATGTACAACTCTTCCTCCAAAAAGCCGTTTAAGAAGGCGGTTTTCACGTCCATTTGCCAAATTTCATAGTCATGAAAAGCGGCAATCGCTAAGATAATCCGAATGGAACGCAGCATGACTACGGGTGCAAAAATCTCATCGTAGTGCAAACCTGGCACTTGGGTGAAACCTTTAGCAACTAGTCGTGCTTTGTAGATATCTTGTTGACCTTCCACAGAATGCTTTATCTTGTAAAGCCATTTGCATTGAAGGGGACGAACCTTAGCAGGTAAGTCAACAAGATCCCACACGTTGTTCTCATACATGGAGTCCATCTCGGATTGCATGGCCTCAAGCCATAGCTTTGAGTCAGAACTGGTCATGGCACCTTTATAGGTTGCGGGTTCACTATTCGTTAAGAGTAGAACGTCATCTATGTCATGTTCCTCGACCATACCGATGTATCTGTCCGGAGGAATAGAGACTCTTCCCGACCTCCTAGGTTCCTCAGGAATGTTAACCGCAGCCGGGATTGAAGGAATAGGTTCCTCCAATAGTTGCTCGGTATTTGGTTCTGGAATCTCCGACAGGTCGAAGGTTCTATCACTCTTTGCATTCTCGAGAAATTCCTTCTCTAAGAATGTCGCACTAGCCGCAACAAAAACACGTTGTTCGGTTGGCGAATAGAAGTAATGACCAAGTGTTCCTTTAGGATAACCTATAAAGAATGTCTTGACTGATCGCGGGCCGAGCTTATCCTCGTGTCTCCACTTGACATAAGCCTCGCAGCCCCAAACCCGTATAAAGGACAAGTTAGGGACCGTTCCTTCCACGATTCATATGGAGTCTTGTCAACAGCTTTAGACGGACTTCGGTTAAGTATTAGAGCGGCCGACAAAGAGCATAACCCCATAATGAATCGTAAAAACCGTGTGACTCATCATGGATCGAACCATATCAAGTAGTGTTCGATTTCTCCGTTCGGACACACCATTCAATTGAGGTGTTCCAGGTGGAGTTAACTGTAAGGCAATCCCACAGTCTTTGAGGTGTTGATCAAACTCGTGAGAAAGATACTCGCCACCACGATCTGAACGTAGTGTTTTAATCTTTCTACCCAATAGGTTCTGCACCCTATTCTGGTATTCCTTGAATTTCTCAAAGGATTCACTTTTGTGCTTCATTAAGTAGACATAGCCATATCTACTTAAATCGTCCGTGAAAGTGATGAAATACCTATAGCCTTCTCGTGCGGTGATTGACATAGGTCCACATACATCCGTGTGTATGAGTCCTAATAGGTCAGCAGCGCGCATTCCAACACCTTTGAAGGAAATCCGAGTCATCTTACCGATGAGACATGATTCACACGTGCCAAATGATTGAAAATCAAAGGCCGAGATAGCTCCCTTTTGATGAGCCGTTTTTACGTTTCTCATTAATGTGTCCCATACGGCAGTGCCATAGATACGTTTGATCTTTGTCACCAACCTTTAACTTTTTATTCATTATGTGTAATATTTCCGTGGTCTGATCTAAAACATAAATTCCGTTCATGGAGACTGCCTTGCCGTAAATCATATCGTGTAATGAGAAAATGCAAGTATTATTTTCTATTACAAATGAAAAACCAAGTTTATCAAGCGCAGAAACTGAAATAATGTTTTTGGAAAGACTGGGTACATAATAGCAATCATATAATGATAACTCAAATCCGCTAGGAAGCTGGATCACATATGTCCCCTTGGAGATGGCAGCTACTCTTGCTCCATTCCCAACACGCAGGTCCACCTCACCCTTTACGAGGGGTTCGATGTTTCGGAGCCCCTGCACATCGGAGCCCCTGCACATGATTACACAGATGAGAACCACAACCAGTATCAAGTACCCAAGTTCCGTAACTTGCGTGGTTAATCTCAATCATATGAATAAAAGTAGAAGAGAGAGAAGACATACCAACAGGTTTAACACGACCTGCCTTTAAGTCCTCATGATAAACAGGACATGTGCGTCTCCAATGCCCAGTCTTGTGGCAATGATGGCATTCCATGTTTTCACTCTTGCTCTTTGTCATGCCTGATGAGTTGCTCGACTCACCAGGACCACTCTTACCTGATCCCGACTTCTTAAACTTCGGTTTGCCTACTGCTAGGCCTGGCTGAACTTTGCCCTTACCCTTGCCTTTGTTTGACACAACGAGAACATCCTGTTTCATGCTCCCACTAAACTTCATGTCCTTCTCGGTCTGTACGAGAAGGGAGTGCAGTTCATGGGGAGTTTTCTTCAAATCATTCATATAGTAATTCGCTCTAAAGAGCGCAAAACCATCGTGGAGTGAATGAAGCATGCGGTCGATTACAATGTTCTCGCTGATCTTACAATCAAAGGTCTCCGACTTCTCGACATTCTCAATCATGCTGAGAATGTGTGGGCTAACCGGTTGGCCCTTCTGGTGTCTCGCATCAAAGAAGCGAGTGGTATGCTCATAGGTCACGATTCTCGGTGCTTTCGAGAATTCCTTAGTGAGCGTGGTGAAAATCTTGTTTGCACCATGGGCTATGAAGCGTTTCTGCAAATTGGATTCCATTGCAAAAATGAGTACGTTTTTAATCGCACCCGCTTCCAAGGCGAAATCGTTATACTTGTCGATCTCGTTAATTCCAGCCGTGGGGCCTGGGTTTGACGGCATGGGCTCAAGCAGAAATTTGAGCTTCCCGTCAGAAGCGGCAGCATTCCGTAATGCCGCCTCCCAGTCCAAGAAGTTTGATCCATCATTCTTCAGTCGAGTAGACTGATTCATCTGATTCATGAAGATCCGAAGCCAGGACTCACGGTCCAATGTGGCACTTGGCATTGGGTTATCAGTAGAACCAGCCATTTGTTATTAGCAGTTTTAAAATTTCGTGATCTACACTGAAAAAGAAAGAAAACAAAAACGAAATAAGCAACTCATCGAGGTGATTTAAGTCTATTAAAATTCATTTTAATCGTGTAGACTCAATGCACTTGCATAATTGATCTCCCTCAAGAATGATACAAGTGATCCCAAGACTCAATTTCTGTAAATTGATAAGCCAACTGTTTAGCTAATTCTTCCGGAAGAACTCTTGGTCGATAGATTTCCGTAAATCCTATCTTTAGTCCACCATAGTCACGGGATCGTATTTAGTGACCATAGTGTTGAGATAAAATAGGTCAATCGGTTCCAACTTACCCGACGTAGAAGGGGTCATATTATGCCTACCGACGAAGAAGGGACTCATTGGAGTTTGACCTATAAAGACCGTTCTCAATTTTGGTTTATACGAGGAAGATCCCATCAACTTAATTATAATTCATTTTAAGTGAACGAATAACTAGCGTCTGCGTGAATGAATCAATTTAGGTGATGGCTTAGCATGATCGTGTGACATGAGAATGTCAATGAAAACTAACTCGTGACCTCTATATGTGTCAGTTTTCATGCAATAATTAGGTGGTTTGGTTTTTAGGCGGAATATGATGCATGTTATCGTAACGATAAATAAATAAAGGAATGCAATACGTAAATAAAAAATTTCCTAGTGTGGCCTATCCTAGTAAAAGAACAAAATACAACTTTGGAATCCACCGTTTGACCCGAAAAGCTTGTCTTGATGTTCCATCTTGATCCAAGTAGCGGGAGTGAGCATCTGGTCTCCTTCTTTAGTCTTCTCAAAAATTACAATTTTAAATTTACAAATATAAATCTATTTACATTCTAAATAAAAACTGTAATTAAAAGAAATAAAAATGGAGATACGAGATCTCAAAATACAACCAAGACCGTGTTCCATCATTACGGTAACACGTTCTACTAAGGCCACACTAAGTTACAACCGTTTGCAAAATAAATAAATACGTAATAAAAGGCATTCAAAACATTCAAAATAAACGATAAATAAAATGCATCAACTAAATTAAATTTATTCGTGACATAATTCCGTAATTATGTTAAATTTTTATCCAAACCACCAAAGATAATTAAAATTACATGACAAAACCGCTTTAGTCAAGTTAATTTTAATCCGAGATAATCCGTTACAATAAATCGTTTTAAAGTAACTTTATTTTACATGAGTGAACCGTTTCACTAACAAGCGAGAGCATAAAAAAAACGTTTTATGCAATAAAGGGCCGAGAAAAAAAAACAGAAATTTTTTTTTTTTTTTTCTTACTGTACTGCTGTACGTGAACAGTACCAGTACCCAATTTTTTTTTTTTTTTTTTTTTTTTTTTTTTTTTAAAATGCTGAAAAAAAAACGAGAGCATCAAAAATCCAAAAAAAAAAAATTTACACGGCTCAATATCGTGAGCAACTAAAGATCAAAACAAAACGGTTTGATAAAACACAATTGTAATTTTAATCTAATCCGTATAGAAATCAAAATACAATTGTTGCATCTTCAACATATTGCAATCATTATCGTTAAAATTACAACATGCGAAGAACGAAACGAAAACAAAACAAGAGATCGTCTGATCTAGCAATAACCAAGAGGCACGAAATCCAAGGCAAAAAAAGATTGAAAACAGGCCGTAAAAACTCAAAAGCCTCACGGTTTTCAACAGAAAAAAAATGCCGTGACAAAAATTTTTAAGCCACACGGTTTCAACAATTTTAAGCAAACAATTGATAGATCTTTAGCGTATTGTAATGAATATCGATTACAAAAAAACAATATGCAAAGATCAAATCGAAAACTAGATTAGCAACAACTCACACCGTGTAAACTTGACACGGATCCCAAAGCACAAAAACACAAAAAGAACGCAGCAAAAAAAAATAATTGCCGAGAACAAAAAAAATTTTGTGCCGTGTAAAAAAAAAATTGCAGCCGAGACATTTTTTTTTTTTTTTGAACAAAATCATTGATTCAAAAATCGTTTGATGAAAATCACATAGAAAAATTTGCGTGGCCTCGCTCTGATACCACTTGTGGGTTAATATCCGTATACTACCCTTTAATTGTAGGATTATAACGCAAAATTCATATGTAATTTATAGTCATAAAACGAAAATAACAATGAAACGATAAAGATTAGAAATCAACCTCGGGTCCTTTGTAGTGCGGCGTAAAGATCAGAAATCAACAGAGATTTCCTCCTAATTGAAACACCCAAGACCGTCTGAGATTATGCCCTTGTGCTAGAAGAGAATTCTCTAATTGCTTTGCAATATTAAGAGAATTTGTGAGGTTTTGCTTAGATGAGAGATCTAGAAATTTTGAGAGAAAATATCTCAAAACCCTAATTTCCTTTTACAAATGAATGATTAGGTTGCAAATTAGGAGAGGCTCCTTTTGTTTGCTCTACTCGGCCAAACCGTGAGCCCTCTTGGGAAGTGGGCTTCCACTTCCTTTTAATTTTAGCTCATGGTCCGGTTCGTAAATTGCTAAAATGTATATGACGCGGTTTAGTTATAAATCGTCATCGGTTATCGGTTATTAAAGCATCAACTAATAATACGGATTAGTTGAAATATTAATACATGTCCGACAAAGACGATATTGTATAATTATATTCAATATACATTTAATTAAATATAAAACGCTTATATTCAATTTACGAATTAACTGGTTAATTCGCCTTTAGCTCATGATATTTAATCCGTATTAAATATAATATCTCAACATCACATTTAGACTAATTATTAGTCAAATAACTCAGACTAACTGGTTAGTCAAATTTGGCATCTATATGACTGTATTTTCATACCGTCACATCACTCAAGACGTATCCTATAGGTGTGACTTTTAGGGACCAGTTGATCACCGCCATCTGTATGACAATAACGTCAAACTTATCTAGCAAGCCAACCGTTATTGATAAACGTGGATCAACTGATAATAATACCAAAAGTATACCCTTTGATCCTTTTAGAGATTTATAAGTCCTTGCACTAACTGTTAAGGACACCAGCCCCAACAACAACATCCTAGCTCACACCAAGATGTTGGAAACCAAATTGACTCAACTAGCATCTTCAAGCTCACAAAGACAAAAGGGGCAATTACCACCTCAAAGTAATCCCCCAAGACATGAAACGGTTAGTGCCATTCACTTGAGAAGTGGTACAAGGTATGAAGCACCGAAGAAGCAAGTTGAGGATGAAGTTGTGGAAGCTAGTGATAAGGAAGAAATTGTGCAAAACTCCAAAGATGGAGAAACATCAAAAGAAGAGATTTCAAAGAAAAATGAAGACAAGGTCAAGGAGAAGGAGCCCATTGTGATTAGACTTCCTTTTCCAAGTCGTCAAGCCAAGCCCAAATTTGATGACCAACTTGGAAAGTTTATGGAAATTGTGAAGAATTTGGAAGTCTCGATTCCTTTCACGGAATTAATCAATCACGTACCGGCCTATGCGAAATACATGAAAGATATCCTCACAAAGAAGAAGTCGATCCGGAAGCTTGAGACTATCGCCTTCACTAAGGTGAGTAGTGCAATACTTCAAGGGAGTTCACCTCCGAAACTAAAGGATCCGGGAAGCTTCTCAATACCGTGTACCATTGGCGACACCACGATCAACAAAGCCTTATGTGATCTAGGGGCTAGTGTGAGTGTTATGCCGTATTCGGTGAGTAAAAGGTTGGGGATGGGAGAGCTTAAATGCACCAATATCACGCTCCAAATGGCCGATAGATCGACGAAGACACCATTAGGGATATGGGAAGATGTTCCCGTACGAATTGGGAAGTTTTTCATCCCGGTGGACTTTGTCATTGTTGATATGTAAGAAGATTCCAACATTCCAATCATTCTAGGAAGACCTTTCCTACACACCGCGGGTGCGGTGATTGATGTGAAACATGGTGAGCTCACTCTAGAAGTGGGAGATGAAAGTATAACTTTTAATCTTGACAAGACTATGAGAGCTCCTCGTTTGCATGAACCGTGTTTCATGATTGATCATTATAGCCGGAAGGATGATAGGAAGAAGTCGGAACTCCAATGGAAGAAGAAAATTGAAGATGCTCCATTCAAAGAGCAAGTGAATTGTGACAAGGAGAGCTTTCAAAGCTAATCAAAATCAAGCAAAGAAGAAGAGGATGGCCTCATTGGCCAAGAAACGAAATTGGAAGAGTTGTCTTCATCAAATCAAGAGATTTTCAATGATCAACTTAATGAAGTTTGTGGTCTTTGGGACGACGAATTTGAAGGGATTTTTAATCCCTACATTGGTAATGCCATCGATCAAGACCGACAACAAGGGCCAAGGTCTATTGAAGAGCTTTATAACGATAATGAACAAGCTTTTGATTATTTCTTCAAGGTGTTGAGCAACATCAACAACACCTTGGACATGCCCCCTTGACATCTCATCAAGAATGAGAGTTTGGTGGAGTCCTCCCTAAACCACCATATGTAAATATTTCTAACTCCCTAACTCGCATTTCAATTCTTATATTGCATTTTTGTCATCTTTGGATTTTTATACTTTGATCAAGATAATTGTCATATTTGAGAGAAGTGAGGGAGGGACTAATGATCTCAATTGATGTGTAGTGCTTTAGCTTAGTGTGGGGATGGCAATTACCTAGGCTATCCATGCCTTAGTAGTGCACCCACAATGAAGAACACGAGATATGAAGAAGAAGGGAAGAATGACAAGGGATATGCTTTGTACACGGATGGAACTGAATCCGGGTACAAAGGGGTCGAATCCGAGCGGATTCAGGAGAATCCGCTCGTCTTCAGACAATCCGGGCGTGTTGGGTAGAAGACGCATGTCCCTCTGAGCTGAACTTTTGAAATATTTTTGACTGTAAGCGAATCCGGGCGTCCTGAATTCAAATCCGCCCGTCTTGAAGGGAAGACACCCGTCTTCTTGGCTGAGGAAAACAAGAAAAATCCCTGTAAAGGAATCCGCCCGTCTTCTGTATAATCCGCCCGTCCCGTGTCTGCGAATCCGAGCGTCTTCACTGAAAGACGCCCGTCTTTAGGCGAGTTTTTTCCAACCCAGAAAAGGCAGAATCCGCTCGCCCCGAGCAGAAACCGCACGGATTGCCCCTGCAGTTCGAATTTTTCGGGCTTTATAAAACCCCTCCCACCTTCATTTCTTCATTCCTTCATTCATAACACTACTCATAAACATCAAAACCCTCATCCTCTCCATCACAAAAACAAAATTCCTCAACTACATTCACCAAAATCAAATCAAAACATCCTTTTAACAACAAATCAATCACTCCTTTTTCAATAAAAATCAAAACCAAGCACAAAATCTTCAACCTTTGAGTCGATTTTCGAATTCATAAAGGCAAAGCCTTTCACCTTTAAATCGATTTGGGTACACTACAAATTGAAGATTTTTCACTCTTTTCTTGGTTAATTCATCAATGACAAGGACTAAGGGAGCAACAAAGGCAACAAAGGCAAAGGTACCAAAGGCAAAGCCACTTTCATCAAGGCAAAAGGCTCTTCAAGCAAAGAAAGCATTGGCTATGGTGGTAGCAAACCCAAACTTGGAAGTACAACAACAACAACAACCTTCTATGGGAGCAACAACATCTACTACTCCGGAAATTGATCAACTTTTGCACTATCCGGAGGTAACTTTTATTTCCAAAACCCATAGAGACACTTTTGCCAAGTTTGCTAGAAAATCATTTCAATCCACCAAGTTTATTTGTGAAGATACCTAGATAAGTTGGGTGTCCTTGAGCAAACTAGAGCCTTCTTTAAAGCCATGGGGTTGGAGAAATTGTTTGAATCAAAAGAATTGACATACCCCTCCCTTACCTTGGAATTTTTGAGTTCTTTGAAATTCAACAAAGTTGAGACTAGGGAGAACCTCGAGTGTCGTCTAGCTAATATTAGTAGATGCATTTCCTTTAGAGAAATGGGTGAAGCTTTGGGTCTTAGTGATGAACCGAGTTATTTTAAGAATGTTGGAAAGTATGACCCCGACCCTCTTTGGGAGGCAATTTCCGGAAGGAAATTTGAGGACTTTCATGCGAGTCGTGCTCTTTTAGTCCACCATCCGGGCATAAGAGTATGGCACAAGGTCATAGGAAACACCATCATTGCAAGAAAAGATACCAACCATTTCACCAAACTTGATTTTGTTCTTCTTGAGTCGGCTTTGAACATTGGAAGAGTACACACCAAGCCTTTCAACTCTCTAAGGCTTTTGGTGGATAGATGGCTCAACATTGATTGTGGGAAGAAAGGCACTACCGTTATTGTGAATGGCGGCCTAGTCACTATCCTAGCTAAATACTTTGATCCTAACTTCAACAAAGATAACAAGTATGAGGCGAAAGAGGGTGGTCATCTTGTTGATATGCATACTATGATACACAAGTACAAGTGGGTTGCCCATAACCCTCTTGACACCAAGTATGGATGGCTCACTAGTGAGGCTAGATCGTTTACTTTGCCTTCAAAGATTTGTCGTCTAAGCGTCCACCGGACCAATTATCTACTTCCCCTTTCAAAAGTGGCCGAGTATATTATCCGACAACAAAAGGGTGAACTTGAAATGCCCTCCTCTTCCATTGTCACACCACCCTACCCTTTCGAGTACCAAGAGTTCAAGCCCGATGGCATTGAAGCAAGAAATGATTATTTTACTCTTCTCATGCAAGCAATGCACAAGCAAGCCTTTGAGGATCGGAAAAATGCTTACTTGGCTCAATATCCACCCCTCCTGCACTTAGCTAGGCAAGGACTACTTGATCCTTCATGTCCTTTGCCTAGTTGGGCGGATAGAGAAGTCCTATTTCCGAGTGCATCTAGGGTCGTTCCGGGTGACAATGAGGTTGTCGGTAATGAAGAGGTTGATGATAACATTGATGAGGAAGCAAGTGAAGAAGGAGAAGAGGATGATGAGCAAGATGATGAGCAAGGTGAAGAAGAAAGTGAAAAAGCAAATGAAGAGGGAAGTGGCAATGAGACCACTTCTAATGAGGAAAGTGATGATATTGATGATATGATGGAAGATTAGCAAGTTTTGGAGGCTCCTACCCTCTCAAGGTTTGTCTATTTCTCTCTTTGTTTTAATTATTTTTCTTGATCATTGTTGGAGTAGTCCTAGCACCATAGAGGACTCACACCTCGGTACCATTAAGGTGTTCTCATTTTATTGTTCCCACTTTCAAAATCCAAAATGACAAATTCGTTTCATGCATCGCATAGTGTGTGCATGAACTATACCCATCCTTAGGACATTAGCAATAGTGTCTAACTCGGTTTGGGGAAGTTAATGTATACACAACGGGAGGTAATCTAAATTATCCTCTCCGTCATAAACAAAAACCATGCATCATGTAGTGTAGACTAGTGTAGATTGCATTTAGTGTAGAAATCATGCATCATCTTTGCATAATTTCCCATCATTTTGGCCATTGAGGACAATGCCCATATTAGTGTGGGGATGGGGAATTCTAACACTTAACTCTTATTCAAAACCCAAAAAAAATTGAAAAATTTCGAAAATACATAAAAATTTGAAAAATTGAAAAAGCCAAAAACATGTTTATTTCCTTTTGTAGTGTAGTCTTGTATATATTATTGTATATATTGTGTTTGTTCTATCCTTGTTCACATTGATTGACTACGCCACATCCGAGACATGAGGATCATGAAGACCGCATGGTATGATCTTTCCAATCTTCTTTTTCCTCTTTATGTTAATGACTATGTGGCTTTATTTTGATTGATGCGGTATAACAATGTGAACTTAGGACTTGCATTTATTTTACATGTCATATTAGTTGGTAGAATCACTTGCATTAGGATGTATATAATAGTTGCATCATAGCATGTAGTTGCATTTAGAAAAAAGTTTTGAAAAGTGCCTAATTGAGAACTTTGACAAGAGCAACTAAGCCATTACAAATACTTTTTCAACTTAAGACTTTGCCTACTAGAATGGTTGTAAAACACCCTAGATAGTGTCATACTAGTGTCTTTTGACCCATGACCCAAAGCCTAGTCAAGGGTTTGCATGTGAGTCACCTATCCAACCCCGTGATGCGATGTGGACTTGGTTAACTTGTCTAGGTGACTTTGATTGACCTTGTGGTAAGGCAACCCAAAAATACTTTCTATCAATAAGTTTGAAGTGCTCATTTCAAGAATTTTGGCATGTGGAAGTAATTTAATGCCAAGGAAACCTCAAATGTTATGAATTGTTGAATGTTGAGAAATTTAATTGTTTTGATGGAGGCGTACCACTTCGATGTGCTTTGGAGCGGGATCCATTGAATTGGGCCCCCATACGGTTGTGAATTCGACCGCCCAGAGACAGAGTGACTATCACCCCGAAAAGCTATTGTCTAGAGGTTAACCGGTTGCCTAATAAGCGATTGGCGAAAGCAAAGGACACTAGCCCGGAAGGGACAAACCCATCTTTAATTTTTGAAATGTGAAAGTTGAATGAGGTCAATTTTTGAATACTAGTCATATCCACCCGTTGTGTATAAATATTTGAGCATTTCATTCCCAAAAAGCCTTTTTGTCAAGCCACTTTGTCGAGCTTGGGACGATCCATGACCTTTACGTTTGTAGAGAATTCGAGACTTGTCATGTCATATGCTACTAGCATCATAGGGATCATCATTCCACCACCATCCGATCGCCCTTGACGAAAGCATTTGGAAATTGAGGACGAAAGTAGTCTAGTTTAACACCATTTGGAGGTGATTTAGTGCCATCCTCTTAGCCTTAGTAATTTGTTGAACTAGTATTTGTGAAGGATTACATGCTCTTAAATTTGTTCCTCTTTAGTGCCTCCGCCACTTGATGAGGAAGTGGCTATTCCTTTTGTAGATGCATCCATTATTTGATTTTGTGTGCTTAATGTTTGGATGTGTCGCCATTTTGACAAGACCCACCTTGCCTTGCAAGAAGGCATCCTACCTCATGGTTGTCTTGTTGTGAGTTGAAGGGGCGGAGTGAGACCAGCTAATTGTCTCGTATCGGCTATGTTATTAGGTTAGTTTAAATAATGGTCCTAGTCTTTGTCACCTCTTTACTCGGGCCGAGCAAAGGTTCGGTTTGGGGATATTTGATGTGACCATAATTAGCGCATATTTAGCCCCCAAATTAGCCTTGTTCCCATGCTTTTTAGTGCATATTTGGGTCATTTATTATCTTTAGTTCTTTGTTTTGCATATTCTTTGAGATTTTGATCCCTTGGTAGGAAAGGAGTAAGAATCTTGCATTTTCATGGCAAAACGAGACTAAATTGATCGAATCCAATGACCAAGCATCAAGGAGAGACAAGATTAGAAGGCCTTTGAACATATTATAGTAGATGAGCAATGTTGAGAAAGGATCCTTGAGTCCCCAAGGAAATCCCCAAGGAATTTATGAAGAAAAGGGAAGAAAAGAAGAAGAAATGTTGCTGAGGTACAATCCGTGCGGTTTCTCCACAATCCGCCCGTCCTCCACAAGCACAATCCGTGCGTTTTCCTCCAAAAACGCCCGGGTTAGCAGCCACCAGAATCCGCCCGGATTCCTCCAAAGACGCCCGTGTTCCACCGCCAGAATCCGCCCGTCCCGACTCCAAAACGCACGGATTCCAAAGATGCAGCAATTTCGTCTTCTCCAAGCTACAAAGAAAGAAGCCCTTCCTTCGAAAAATACCGGCTCCTCCCTGCTCAATCTAAAAAGTGTAATTACTTGTTTAGCCCTTAGTTAACCCTAATGCATCCCCCTAATTTCCACTATAAATACCCCATTAGTCTAATTAGAAAAGCATGTTCTTCTTATCAATTCTTAGAGTAGTTAATACCAATCAAATCTCTCTTTAGTTTTGTAATCAACAATTAATCAAGTTTTAATACAAGTTTTATTTCCTTAATCTCTCTTTTGTTCATCCTTTATTTTGGGTAATTGAAGATTATTTGGGTTATTATTGGGAGATTGACAACCTCTCAATCAAGCATCAAGTACTTCTTTTATCTTTTCTTTATTGTTGGAATCATTAGTAGGTATAATCCTCTTAATCCCTTTTTAATTATTGTTAATTACTTTCATTTGTTCATCATGTTTCATTTTGTTGGTATGATTGACAACCTTGCTAGCATGATCAACATGATAATGAGTGAGTAGTCTCTTAGCTAGGGTTAATGGGTGATTAGGGGAAACCAACATGGGGAATGATTCATGCTTAAATTAATATGCTTTCATGGTTTATTTGCTTGCTTGTTTTGATCTCAACTCATGCACATGTTATGTTTGATGAAATGCGAGCCTATGAACCCTTGCATTTTTTACCCATCACCTATCTTTTCAATGAGATTTGTAAGACATAAACCAACTCGAGTCTCATTAGACCATGCATGTTGTTGATTAGGGAAGATTAAGTCGACTTGTAGGTGTTGTACAATCTAATCGATTCGGCTCCGGGACCCAAACTTTCCTAGGATTGTAAGATATAACCCAACTCAATCCATCACAACAATAATTGCTTGCTTATAATTTGAGGACATGTTTGTATGATCAATTCCCATGATTCCCCTATGACCCCATGACACCCTAGTGCTTTTTATCAATTGTTTACAACAATTTTAATTCATCTTGCTTGTTTATTTCCATTGCTATTCTAGTTAGTGACCTTCTACATCAACCCAAATTGTGACACCCCTAAGACACCACTAGTTTCAATAGAAATCTCATCTCAATTCCCGTCCCTTGGGATCCGACCTTTACTTGCCTCTTTACTTATTATAGAGTTGTTCGTGAAGCTATAAATTGTGTTTTGATTTGGACGTGACCCAACGACCACATCTATTTAATTGTGAACACGAAACGGACCGATCACTAAGCTAAAGAAGAGATGATGGACCAACATGGAAGATGTTCATGGACTTGCATGGATAAAATGATGGATTAATTTGAAGAATTACAAATGCAAAGTCAAGCCCATAATTCACAAGTCAACAAATGCCTAGGATGCTAAAGTCACATAGAGATCCTTTCTAAGATGCCAAACATTGCATTTAACCGGGTGATTAAAGGAGCATTAAGGCTTTAGTTTGGATTCCTTGGGCATTAAACCTAGAATTCAAGAGAAAATTAAGAGTGTGCTTAGGATGCCATTTTGGATTCCTCTACAAATTTTACTCTCTTATTTCCTATATAAGGGTTGCTAATCACCCACCCAATCAAAACACATTTATAATTCTCAACAAAAAACTAGTTAGTGGTAAGTCGAGGTCGATCCATGGGATGGTGTGCTTTGGGTTCTAAGTCTATCTATCTCAATTTATGCTAATGTCACAAATTGTTTGGGTTTGTAGTTGTGTTCTAGACTAATGCAGGCAATAAAATATAACAAGTAATGAAATGAAGGATGCAAATAAATGATTAAAAGTGCTAGGATATCATGGGTTCACAAGGGATTCATGCGAGTTTACCATACAAACATGTTCTCAAAGTTGCAAGCAATTAACGTTGTAAAGGAACCGAGTTGGTTTATGTCTTACGGTTCTTAGGAAGAGTTGGGTCCCGGAGCCGAATCGATTAGATTGTACAACACCTACAAGTCGACTTACTTTCCTCCTAATAACTTCTATGCATGGTCTAACTAGACTCGAGTTGGTTTATATCTTACAAGTCAAGTTGAATAGATGAGAGATGGTTGTAAATGCAAGGATTCATAGACTTAGCATTTCATCAAACATAACATGTGCATAGGTTGACATGACAACAAGCAAGCAAATTAATTATGAAAACATATTAGATTAAGCATGATTATTCCCCATGTTGGTTTCCCCTCAATTTCCCATTAATCCTAACTAAGGAAACTACTCACTCTTTATCATGGGAAATATGTCATTAATGGTGTCAATCATTATAACAAGTATAAATATGATAAAAGCTTAAGGAAATAAATAATAAAGAGTAAAGAGTAAAGGAATTATACCAAACTTGAGATGATCTAAATAATAAAGCAAGAATAAAAGAAGAGAACTTGATTGATTGATGAAGGGTTGTCAATCCTCCAATAATAACCCAATAATCTTCAATTACCCAAAAGTAATAAACTTGAACAATAATTAAGGAGAGATTAATGTGTGATTTGTGGAAAGATTAAAGAGTAATCTATTCTAATCTACTCCTAATCTAATCTAAGAGGAATTTCTAATGTGGAAGCCCCCCTTTGATTATCATCAAAATGGGGTATTTATAGTAGTGCCTCATTAGGTTAACTAAGGCTAAATTAGTAATTAACAATTCTAAGTGCTAAGTAGGGAAATGCAAGTATTTTGGAGAGATGCGCATCCTTGCTAAAGACGCCGAGGGACGCTCGTATACAAGGGTGGGACGCTCGGGTTGTACACAGGTAGGACGAGCGGCCGAAGGTCGGGACGCTCGGATTCTGGGGCATTTGGACGAGCGTCTTGAAGCTTTGGACGCTCGGATTGCTGTTCAAAAAGCTTCCTCTCGCATACTTCTTATTCTTGCAATATTGGTCTTTAGTTCTTGCCTCTTCTTCCATACTCGTTCAACCAAAATCGTCAATGTCCTTCCAAATAAGCTCAAAAGACGGGAATTTCCGCCTAATTGTCTCCTTTCCTACAAAACATATGAAATGCACTAGGAAAGCAAAATAAAAAGCATTCGACGGACAAAATGGCTATGGAATGTTACAATAATATGCAAAATAGGCTCAATTAAGGGACTAAATATGCGCAAATATGAGTCACATCAAATATCCCCAAACCGAACCTTTACTCGTCCCGAGTAAAGAGGTGACAAAAACTAGACCTTTATTTAAACTATCCTAATAATATAACCGATATGAGACAATTAGCGGGTCTCACTCCGCCTCTTCAACTCACAACAAGACAACCATGAGGTAGGATGCCTTCTTACAAGGCAAGGTGGGTCTTGCCAAAATGGAGACACATCCAAGCATTAAAGCACACAAAACAAGTAATGGATGCATCTACAAAAATGAATAGCCACTTTCCTCATCTAAGTGGCAGAAAATATCTAAAGGGGAAGCAATCTAAGGGTACACATTCCATCATAGATACGGTTTCTTCAAACTACTAAGCCTAGAAGGATACCAATAAATCACCTCCAAGTTGTGTCAAGCTAGGGTACCTTTGTCCTCAATCGTTAAATCCTTTTGTCAAGAATAGACTCCCTATGGTGTTAAAAACACTCGAGGATCACGGAATTCCCCTTCTTGCCTAGACAAGAAGAAGGGTCGTCCCCTCTCTACCATGCACAAAAGTGGATACGATGGATAAAGGGATCTATAACATTTGAGTTTCATTTGGGAGTTTGCTTTTGTTGTTGTTTTTCCCCCCAATTTGTGGCATTTGACATTTGAGAACACTTTCTTTTGCCATTTCTTTTGATTTTTGGCATTTCAATACTTGACAACTTTTCAACTTTTGCATTTTCTTTTGAACATTTTCAAAGTCACCTCAATTAGTAACGAGGGTGCCTTATATTTGAAGCTTAGGAGTTCTTATTTTTGGACTCCTCTTTTCTTTTTGATGTATTTTGCAAACTTTTTGACTTTCATTTCAATTCTTGAACTCAATATTTGAACAATTTTTGTGCCCATTCCCTTTTGATGACAAAATGTGGTAGAATATGGAAGATGGTTGCATGGTTTCAAGGGTCACCTTGGAATAAATGGTAGCCAAGGAGTTATCACACCACAAGGTTCTTTTGACTAGGCCTTAAACCATGGGTCAAAGGATACTAGCATGACACATCCTAGGGTATTTTACAAGTATTCTAACAAGCAAAGTCTCAAAAAGAAAAAGTATCTACAAGGGCCTATATACACTTGTAAAGTTTCCCAAATAGATGCTTTCACAAAAATTTTCTACCATGCAACTACATGCTATAATGCAACTAACATATATACAACTTTAATGCATATGCTTCTATCAACTATTATGCCAAATAATCTAAATGCAATCCTAAATTCACATTGTTTATACCGCATCAATCAAAATAAAGCCACATAGTCATTAACATAGAGAGGAAAAAGGAGATTGGAAAGATCATACCATGCGGTCTTCAATATCCTCATGTCTCGGATATGTCATAGTCGATCAATGTGAAAAGGATGAACAAACACAATATATACAAAAAAATATATACAAGACTACACTACAAAGGAAATGAACATGTTTTTGAGTTTTTCAAATTTTCAAATTTTTATGGATTTTATGTTTATGAAACAAAAAGACATGTTTTTGTATTTTTTAAAATTTTTCAATTTTTATCATTTTGGAATATAAATTCCCATCCCCCACTTTATTTTGGACATTGTCCTCAATGTACATGTAGGAGTAGGAATAAAAAAGAATTACATGTTTTTTGGATTTTTGATTTTATGGAAATAAAGTACAAATGCAATGATATGATGTGAATGAATGCATGCATGCTCTAACTAAATGCAATTCTATATGACATATATAACAAATGAATGCAATCTAAACTATATTATATGATGCATGTTCTCACCTATGATCAAACCTCTCCAAACCGATTTAAACACTATTTCTAGTGTAGAAATGAATAGGTTTGGTCATTAGCGATTATGCATGAATTCTAGTCTATATCAACTAACTATATGAATCATGTGAGATATATTACAATGCAACTATACTATATGAACTAACTAATGTAAATGCAATATGAAATATAATACAAATGCAAGCTAAGGCTAAACTAAATGCAATGCACTATACAAAAGAGAGGGAGGGAGAGAAGAGTATCATACAAATGAAGGTGGTGAGGTAGGCATCTCTCACTCGTCATCATCATCTTGGTGGTAGCCATACCTACTAGAACTTCCTCCTTGGTCATACCCTCCTCCTTGACCAGAGTATCCTCCACCTTGACCACCAAAGCTCCCGGCTTGGTTCCCTTGATTAGGGAACAAGAGGTGCGGTTGAGCCCAAGATGGTCGAGGGCCATTTGGGTCGATATACCCTTGTTGTGCCATTTGGTAGTACTAGGGATAAAGGGCCATGTAGTTATCGACCCGCCCATCTTGTACTCCGAGATCAACCTTCTTCATAAGGTTCATCAGGTCATGCATATCCGGAGCATTGGGGACTTATGGTGCGAATGGCGTATGAGGAGTAGGGTATGGTGGGATAGGCACATAGGATGGCGGGGAAATGGGCCTTGCCGGCATCCCGCGAGGCGGTGGAGGTTGGCGGGGTACTTCTTCTCTTTGAGAGGGATTGAGGTAGATTTGGATGTCGAGAATGTAGCTCGGCCTAGGTGAATACGGGCTTAACCTTGGGTCGGTACCGGGTATATTCCACCCCGAAAGAATAATAGAGGAACACCTTTTTGTTAACCATTCTACACTCCCATTTTGAGTGTAGGCACACCACCGGTGGTGGTTGAAGATGGCGTCCTCACCAATCAAAGTACTACCCTCAAGAGGTGTATAAGTCCCATGGGTGTTGAACCCAGGACAAAGGTAGTTAGCCAAGATAGTAATTAGACCTCCAATCACGAAGGTCTTAAGCTGGGAGTTCCCTTGAGAGAAATCATAGAATCTCGTAAGCATCTCAAGGGGGGTATTGAAGTTGTACCTCCTTGTCCCCCAAATATTTAAATAGGACTCAAGGAAGGTCAAATCGAGGAGAGTGCACCTATCTTGCTCATATCTCTCATTAATAGTGCCGGCTACGAAACGTTCGATGATCCGAATCACCGGGTGTTGAATAGCAAAGGTGTAGCATTGTTTTTGGTGAATGAAATCCCTCCCGGAAATAGCCTTCCAAACTAGGTCCACATCAAAGTCGGAGGGTTTGTTGATGTTGGTTGTTGGTACAACCAGACCAAAAATTTGAGCAAATTGGTCAAGTGATAGGCTATGGTCAAGGTTGCACAACCAGAACTCCATACCAACATTGTTCTGTGTGTTTGAAACAATACGAAGGCTACTCAAAAATTCTAAGGTAAGGCTAAGGTACGTCTCTTCATGGGCATGGAATAATTTCCCAATCCCCAAACCATCAAAGAAAATTTCGGTTTGGTACCTTATACCTAGGATTTCTAACACCCTAGTGTCAATAAACTGAGTCGGTTCGTAATGCTTACCTAGCAACTTGACGAACTTAGCACGGTGGTCATCGGATGTGAAGAGTACCTCCGAAAAGTACTCAAGTTGCTCCACCCCTCCTCTTATCATGGGATGGAAGCTTCTTGGTACCATCTGTGGGTTAATATCCGTATACTACCCCTTTAATTGCAGGACTATAACGTAAATTTAAACATGCGAATATCGTCATAAAACATAAAAACAATAGAAACGATAAGGAACAAGAAATAACCTCGGGTCCTTTAAATTGCGGCGTAAAGAACAGAAATCAAAGCAGATTTCCTCCTAATCGTTACACCCAAGACTTTGTCCGAGATATGCCCTTGTGCTAGAACAGTGTTCTCCGATTGCCTTGCAATATAGGGAGAACTGATGTGAGTTTTTTCGAGATGAGAGATCTCAGGTTTTTCAGAGAAGAATACTCTTCAAAACCCTAATTTTTTGTTTCAAATGATGATTAGGTTTAACAGAAGGAGGAGGTCTCCTTTTGTTCTCCTATTTCGGCCAAAACCGTGACCCACAAGGGGAAGTGGGCTTCCACTTCCTCTTGGTTTTAACTCGAGGTCCGGTTCGTTAAATACTAAAATGTATATGACGGGTTTGTATTATAAATCATTATCGGTTATCGGAAATTAAGGCATCAGCTAATAATACGGGTTAGTGAATTATTAATACGTGTCCGACAAAAAAAAGTATTGTATAATTATTTTTAATATACATTTAATTAAATATAAATCACGTATATTTAATTTTACGAATTAATCAGTTAATTCGCCTTAGCCCATGATATTTAATCCGTATTAAATATAATATCTCAACATCACATATTTGACTAATTACTAGTCAAATAACTCGGACTAACTGGTTAGTCAATTTTGGCATCTACATGACAGTATTTTCATACCGTCACATCTCTCGAACGTATCCTATAGGTGTGACTTTTAGGGACCAGTTGATCACCGCCATCCGTATGACAATAACGTCAAACTTATCTAGCAAGCCAACCGTTATTGATAAACGTGGATCAACGGATAATAATACCAAAGTATGCCCTTTGATCCTTTTAGAGGTTTATAAGTCCTTGCACTAATCAAGTTAAGGACACCAACCCCAACAAGCTCCCACTTGTCCGTACAAGTGTATGTGCAATGACGTTATCCGCACTAACTGGAGGACACAAGCTCCAACAGACTCCCACTTGTCCGTACAAGTGTACGTGCGATAACCGATTCTCATATTCATTTAAAATTTCTCCCACTCAATGTAAAACAATTTGCGGATCTGGATCCACAAAGGTCGTATTTTACAATCGATCTGTATCTAGAGTGGTTTCCCGACTAGAGAGTAACTTAACCGATAAAACGAATCCGTATCCGAGCATGGCCATGCATTTCGATTCTGACTCCTCGAGTGGCCCTGAGAAATATCGAGTACCCGATAAAGGCTGAATATTTCCTTCAACTCGACTCCTTCCGATCTAAGCACAAAGCATGAAATGACCCGAAAAAAAATCTACTTGGCCCCTGTTACGGATGACCGTGAGAAAGAAACCAAAGTCACCCAAAATCTGCCGTAGTCTCAAGAGACAGTCGATAGTCTAAGAATCGACTCTTAGGATCACCATGGAAGTCCTATCCACGACCGGGCAACGAATGTTGTAAAACATTTAGGACTCCACGTCGATGTCACAATTGTGTCCTACGAAATATCCGTATAAATCGCCTCTGTTGATTGGTCACCAACCGGTTGACTTATGGCTCGTTGAACCCACCATCAACCAACGTCACGTAATAATTGCCGAGTTATCGGCTCATGTGGGCAATTAAGGACTAACAAGATATAATGTTTGTTCAGTTCACTTTGTGGTGTTCAAAATTGTCGTACAATTCCACATGAAAAACAAAATATATATATATAAAATATCAAAACGATGATATCGTATAGAGTACAAGGAGAATGAATCTGATCCATAAAAGAGTACTACAACTCAGGAACACGTTTAATTCCCATGGAATTAACGTGCCCTTCATGCTTATCTTGTCGCAATGCTTTAGTGAGAGGATCTGCTATGTTATCATCAGTAGCAATCTTTTCTATCACTACTTCCTTTTGCTCCACGTAATCCCGGATTAGATGAGCTTTCCGTTGTACATGTCTAGATTTGTTGCTAGACTTTGGCTCCTTAGCTTGGAAGATGGCACCACTATTATCGCAATAGATGGTGATCGGGTCATTCGAACTAGGCACTACAGATAGTCCATGTAAGAATTGACGCATCCATATCGCTTCCTTTGTTGCTTCAGACGCGGCATAGTACTCGGACTCGGTCGTAGAATCTGTAACAGCTTGTTTCGAACTCTTCCACTGATCATAGCGCCATTAAGAGTAAAAACGAATCCAGACCGAGATTTCGAGTCATCTCGATCCGTTTGGAAGCTAGCATCTGCATAAATCGGTTGCGCATAGCTTTTGTTCGCCTCCATAAGTCAATGCCCAATCTTTAGTCCTCCGGAGGTACTTAAGAATGTTCTTGACAGCCAACCAATGTGGTTCACCTGGTTGCTGTTGGAATCGACTTGTCATACTCAATGCATATGCCACGTCCGGACGTGTGCATATCATGGCATACATGATAGATCCTATTGCCGAGGCCTAAGGTATCCGTGCCATGCGCTCTTTCTCTTCCGGTGTCTCTGGTGCCTGAGACTTGCTCAAATGCACCCCTGGGGACATGGGAAGGAACCCCTTCTTGGAGTTAGTCATGCTGAATCTCTCTAGGACTTTGTCTATGTAAGACTCCTGACTGAGAGATAACATCCGTCGTGATCTATCTCGATAGATACGAGATGCCTAGAATTCTCTCGTGCCTCTCCCGGATCTTTCATCCGGAAATGGTTCTTCAACCATACTTTCACCGAAGTTAAGAGAGGTATGTCATTCCCAATCAGGAGTATGTCGTCAACATACAATATTAGGAAGACAATCTTGCTCCCACTCGACTTGATATATAGACATGGTTCCTCGACAGATCGAGTAAATCCATTGTCTTTTATCACTTGGTCGAAGCGATGATTCCAACTCCTTGATGCTTGCTTAAGTCCATAAATGGAACGCTTAAGCTTGCACACTTTCTTAGGATGTTTAGGATCGATGAAACCTTCGGGTTGTACCATGTACAACTCTTCCTCCAAAAAGCCGTTTAAGAAGGCGGTTTTCACATCCATTTGCCAAATTTCATAGTCATGAAAAGCGGCGATCGCTAAGATAATCCGAATGGAACGCAGCATGACTACGGGTGCAAAAATCTCATCGTAGTGCAAACCTGGCACTTGGGTGAAACCTTTAGCAACTAGTCGTGCTTTGTAGATATCTTGTTGACCTTCCACAGAATGCTTTATCTTGTAAAGCCATTTGCATTGAAGGGGACGAACCTTAGCAGGTAAGTCAACAAGATCCCACACGTTGTTCTCATACATGGAGTCCATCTCGGATTGCATGGCCTCAAGCCATAGCTTTGAGTCGAATCTGGTCATGGCACCTTTATAGGTTGCGGGTTCACTACTCGTTAAGAGTAGAACGTCATCTATGTCATGTTCCTCGACCATACCGATGTATCTGTCCGGAGGAATAGAGATCTTCCCGACCTCCTAGGTTCCTCAGGAATGTTAACCGCAGCCGGGATTGAAGGAATAGGTTCCTCCAATAGTTGCTCGGTATTTGGTTCTGGAATCTACGACAGGTCGAAGGTTCTATCACTCTTTGCATTCTCGATAAATTCCTTCTCTAAGAATGTCGCACTAGCCGCAACAAAAACACGTTGTTCGGTTGGCGAATAGAAGTAATGACCACGTGATCCTTTAGGATAACCTATAAAGTATGTCTTGACCGATCGCGGGCCGAGCTTATCTTCAGGTCTCCACTTGACATAAGCCTCGCAGCCCCAAACCCGTATAAAGGACAAGTTAGGGACCGTTCCCTTCCATAGTTCATATGGAGTCTTGTCAACAGCTTTAGACGGACTTCGGTTAAGTATTAGAGCGGCTGACATAAGAGCATAACCCCATAATGAATCAGGTAATATCGTGTGACTCATCATGGATCGAACCATATCAAGTAGTGTTCGATTTCTCCGTTCGGACACACCGTTCAACTGAGGTGTTCCAGGTGGAGTTAACTGTAGGGCAATCCCACAGTCTTTTAGGTGTTGATCAAACTCGTGAGAAAGATACTCGCCACCACGATCTGAACGCAGTGTTTTAATCTTTCTACCTAATAGGTTCTGTACCCTATTTTGGTATTCCTTGAATTTCTCAAAGGATTCACTTTTGTGCTTCATTAAATAGACATAGCCATATCTACTTAAATCGTCCGTGAAAGTGATGAAATACCTATAGCCTTCTCGTGCGGTGATTGACATAGGACCACATACATCCGTGTGTATGAGCCCTAATAGGTCAGCAGCGCGCATTCCAACACCTTTGAAGGAAATCCGAGTCATTTTACCGATGAGACATGATTCACACGTGCCAAATGATTGAAAATCAAAGGCCGAGATAGCTCCATGTTTGATGAGCCGTTTTACGCGTTTCTCATTAATGTGTCCCATACAGCGGTGCCATAGATACGTTTGATCTTTGTCACCAACCTTTAACTTTTTATTCATTACGTGTAATATTTCCGTGGTCCGATCTAAAACATATATTCCGTTCATGGAGACTGCGCTTGCCAGAATCATATCGTGTAATGAGAAAATGCAAGCATTGTTTTCTATTACAAATGAAAAACCAAGTTTATCAAGCGCAAAACCGAAATAATGTTTTTCGAAAGACTAGGTACATAATAGCAATCATATAATGACAACTCAAATCGCTTGGAAGTGGATCACATATGTCCCCTTGGAGATGGCAAACTACTCTTGCTCCATTCCCAACACGCAGTCCACCTCACCCTTTACGAGGGGTTCGATGTTTCGGAGCCCCTGCACATGATTACACAGATGAGAACCACAACCAGTATCAAGTACCCAAGTTCCGTAACTTGCGTGGTTAATCTCAATCATATGAATAAAAGTAGAAGAGAGAGAAGACATACCAACAGGTTTAACACGACCTGCCTTTAAGTCCTCATGATAAACAGGACATGTGCGTCTCCAATGCCCAGTCTTGTGGCAATGGTGGCATTCCATGTTTTCACTCTTGCTCTTTGTCATGCCTGATGAGTTACTCGACTCACCAGGACCACTCTTACCTGAACCCGACTTCTTGAACTTCGCCTTACCTACTGTTAGGTTTGCCGGAGCTTTGCCCTTACCTTTTGTAACACTACGGATTTTCCTTGGTGACTACTCGACCGAGTAGAGCCTACTCGGCCGAGTAGTGCTGAGGTTGTGTGTTGTTTTGGTTCTGCCGAGGAACACTCGGCCGAGTAAAGTGAACACTCGACCGAGTATGGGACACTCGGCCGAGTATACACTTACTCGACCGAGTGTCCGGTTTGGCGGAGTGTTATTTCGACGGTTTGATTAGGGAATGTTTAGGGTATTTTATATTTCCGCGTCAGTTTCTAATATCATTTGAAAGCTTTATCATTTCTACGATCTCTCCCTAATCACTCCCTAATCATCCTCTAATCTCGTTGTGTGTGCAAATCGTCGTAATCCTTGCGTGTAGTTCTTGTTCTACTGTTGGTAAGTTTCATTCCCTTGTCATTTGTATTCTTTTGGGGTTACTATATATATGGAATTGGGGGAAAATGGGATTGTGCAAAGTGTAATTGTATTATGTGATTATTGTTGTAGGTGACAATATGATATTCGTTATGCATTTGTATTGTTGATTGCAGCGTAAGCGGATTGCGAAAAGGTAGGGTTTCCCTACTCAGTTTACTGTCAATTGATTTGAGATTGTGCTTGTTGTAATTGTTGTTATCTGCTGATCATCGGAGTATGGGGATTGTTGAGACGATGTTGGTATGAGCGGATTGAGATGGCTGTGATGTCATGTGATTGTGATTGTGGTGGAGTCACTTGCGGGAGTGGCTTCACACCCTAGTTCGCCCTCCGTGGAACCCGCCACGGGAGGGGATGTGCACATTAAGGGACGGGGATTGATAGTCGCTCGTTGATGAGCCGGACTAGGTGGGGATGGGTGCGGTCACCCATCGGCGCGAGGATTACCTGTTGCGATGGGTAATCTGGCAGGGCTACACACTTCGGTGTGTAGTCGGTTACTGTGTGGAATCGATGATCAGCTGCTTGTATTGTTGTGGTCTTATATTGATTGAGTAGTACTGACCCCGTGTTGTTGTTTTGTAAAACCTGCGGTGATCCATTCGGGGATGGTGAGCAGATTGTGACAGGTAATGCAGATGTTTAGTTATGGGACAGACATGGGGAGACATCACTTCGAGTCTAGTTTCCGCCGTTATGAGTTTAGCCGTCAATGATTTCAGTTGTATTGAAGTTCTTACACTTTTAGTTTGAGTTGGTTTGCGATAATGTATTAGCTAACTCTTTATACTTTATATAAATGTTGTTTGGAAATTGTAACTTTGATATACTAACCTCGAAACCGAGATGGTAACAACCTTCCATGCTAGGGTAGTCCTTGGTAAGGTACCCTGGTATGAGCGGGTGTTACAAAGTGGTATCAGAGCCGACGATTCCGGCACCTAAAACTAATGAACTCAATGAACTTAGGGAGTCTAAATAAAATGAACCCGGGGAGAGTTGTTTGGAGCTACCGCAAAGACTTGGGAGACGTCCCGGAGTCGCACTAAGGCCCTTACGATCTCAAGCCGGTCACATGGGGGAGAAACTGTTGTATGTTTGAGTTATGTGTGTTTGATATCTGTAGTTTGAATCTTGTGCATGGTTGGATTAAATGAGGAAAGAAGTGGAATATGGTAGTAGTTGAAAGATGTATCGACGATTTGTTGATGTTGAAACTTTGAGCATGGAATATGTTGGCATGTTAAGTGTTGGAACATGGTAAAAGATGAAAAGTGAATTGTGAAATTGTATCTGGTTGATATTGAGCATGAAGAGTGTGATCATGTTACCTGTTTAATACAATGTTGAGCATGAAGTATGGTAGTGGTACATGTGCATATGAATATGATGATTTTAATGCTTGATTGTTGGTAGAAGCATGTGATTAAGGTCATGCGTCTGTACATGTAAATGTGGTGTTTAATTTCAATGTGAATATGATAAATGTTCAACTATGTACTGGTTTTTAGAAGCATTGGGTCGTTATTGTTCGTTTTATGCATGTTAAAGTTGTTTTGAAAAGAAATTTTGATTTGTATACAAACCGATTTTGGAAGGGTTGTCTTAAAACTGTCATAAGTCGAGTTCTAGAAAAGATATTGCTGTGATTCCAAGTTGAGGTGATAGCTTGTCCTCTTACGATTCTAACGATAGGTCACACGCCCAGATTGACCAAGTAACGAGTGAGATATGACTGTTTTACGAAAACTGGGCGGTCTTGAGAGAATCTGCGCCTATACTCGACCGAGTAGTCCCTACTCGGCCGAGTGTCTTTTACACTCGACCGAGTATTCCATATTCGGCCGAGTAATCTTTCTGTGATAATACTGTTTAGCGTCTGGAGTCGTGAACTCGGCCGAGTAGTCTTATACTCGACCGAGTAAGGTCTACTCGGCCGAGTATTCCCAATACTCGACCGAGTAATCCTTCTGCGGCAAATGAGTTGCTTCTGGAGTCGAAAACTCGACCGAGTAATATAGTTACTCGACCGAGTACCTTGTACTTGACCTAGTATGTTATGTACTCGACCGAGTACCTCGTTGGGCGGCCACTATGAGTCGGTGGCTATGTTCTTACTTTTGTTTTGAGTCGGTGGCTATGTTTTACTTTTGTTTTGAGCCGGTGGCTATGTTTTTCATTGTTTTGAGTCATAGGGTATATACACATGTATGTTTTGAGTCTTAACGCATTCTTTTATATGAGAGACGGTCTTGATACGTAAGTTACCGGATGTTATGACAAGGAGTATTCTGGCTTGTGAAGGACATGTGTTGGGAAAGGAATACATGTGTTAATATGTGGTTGTGAGGGATAGTGGAACAAGAAAAAGTAGATTGATGAGCTCATTGAGACAAGGAGCATGTTTTGTGAGATATGATAAGTGATATAGTCATGGGTTGAGTAATATAAAAGTAAGTGCATATGGTCAAGGGTGATGTAAGTGTAAAGAAACGTGCGAATGAAAGATTGAGATGAGTGATACGAATAGTGGCGTATTGGGATGTGTAAGGATTTATGGAGGGAGACGGTTTGGATTGAGTTGCTTAAGGATATATGTGATAAAAGGTCGTTATAAGAGATGGAAACGAATAGTGTATAGTGAGGTCAAGTTATGCCGCGATGAGTAGATAGCGATTTATTTGGGAATTTTGAATATCACGATGTGAGCCTAGTGAGTAATTCTTAGGGCAATTAACGGTATGAGATGAATTTTGGTTTCCTAGTGATGTAAAAAGGGAGATGCAATTGGTTGAACTTTAAACGTTGATTTTATGGATAGATTAGTGACAATTGGGAGTTATAGTATAATGAGAGAAGACCCATGGTAAGAAAGAGTGAGATGATATCGACATAAAATAATGGGGATTGAGTTTGGAGCAATGTGAACGTAACCGGAGCACTTAAGAGTTAGACAGAAATAATGAAGAGTTGAATCATTAAGGGAGTTTGTCGAGGGTAAAAGAAAAGAATAAGGGGAGTAAAACTAGGAACATGTTCACTGAGGATATGTGATATAAAAGTAAGGAATCGTAGAGATGTATGATACTATCATGAGGATTTGAGTTACAGTTATATAGAAGTTCCAGGACAACATGATAATCATGAGTTTCGAGGAATTAAAGAAAGCAAAAGTTGGGTAAAGAATTTGCACGATATGAGATTTTGGTGGTGAGTCGGGTGACGATACGATTACGGATGAAATTGGAAATAGTGTTGAGGTGATTTTTGTTGATATATTTGATGTTTGTCGTTTGGGATGAGAACCAAATGGAGGAAAAGGATTGTTATATTAAGAAGTGATAGTAAGAGAGTAGTCACATGAAAAATGTTGGTGTCATAGTATTGTCACTAGTGGTTGAGGACGATGTTATTTTAGGGAAGTTAGTTGTTCTAATGAGGTTGATTTTGTGGAGGTGATTAATGTTTGGTTGTGAGGGATTTTTAAGGTATGGATATATGAGGTATTCGTTAGTAGTTGGGTACAGATGTTATGGCTACGTTCACGGGTGGTGATAATTGTGTGTAAAAGAAGATATGTTATGAAGGGCACCGAGTTAAGTCCCGGATAAGAGGTATTCATTGTCAAGTGGTAACTTACGTAATCAGGATTGGCTATTTGGATGTGATTATGGGTCTTAGGAGTATGTAAATGTTTGTGTGAGGTTGTGACCTCACGAGATGCGGTATGGTGTGATAGTCATAAAGTTGTTATATGAATGTTTGTAATATATGTTGGATACGGTAACTTAATGAAATGATGATCAAAAAAGTGATAGTTTGGGTGGTCTGACAAGACTGGTTATACTTGCATGTGTATTCATGATATAGGTTTATTCCATGAAAAGTATGGATGGTATGCATGAGATTCTTGTCTATTTATTCCTTATTATGCATGGTGTTCTGATCTGGTAAAGCAGTTTTGAGTAAGTTTGTTGTCCAAGATGTTATATTGAGTTAGTGTTTATGGGATTGTGTATGTTGTGATGTCTATCGGTGTGGTTGTGGTGCCTCGGGTGGTGATCCGGGCACGGTACTTACTTGTTGTGATGCGGGTATTTTCGCACCGTGTGGTGCGGTTGTTGGTGGCAATGTTGCGATGTTGTCACCGGTTGTGGTGGAGTAGGTGAGATGACTATAATACAAGTTTTCGTAAGTGCATACCATTAAACATAGATTGTTGTTTTGTTTGTTTCTTGTTTCCTTGTGAGTTTTGGTTGAACATAAAGACTCGTTGTTTTGTTTTGTTGATGTTTCTTACCGATTTTCAGTTTGGGAATGAGGGTAGAGTATGATGTGGAAGAGAGTTGTATATGTTTTCGTTGTTATCATGGTATAGTGATATTCTCATTGATGGGACACGATTGTGAGAAGTTGTTACTGATAATTTTTATCTTGTTTTAAGATGAGGCATCGGTAGTCATAGTCATGGCAAGTGATTCGTGGAATATGTGTTGTAATGATCTGAAAGCGACAAGTGGTTCATAATCTTTTGTTGAGATAGTGAGTGCGGATATTGGGAATTAGTGTCATGTTCGATTATGTATGAGTTTTGCGGTAATGAAAGAAAAGAACTTGAGGATCTAGTGTGAGTGTACGTAACAAGTGTGGAGTGTGAATTATGCTTTTGGTGATATGAGTTTTATATAGTTTATATAAAGATATATGTCATATTGCGGTAATGTGGAAGAGTTGAAGTTTTGGGTTAAGTTAAGGATTTTGAGGTATAGGTTAGGGGGTGTGACGAGTGAATTGAAGGATGAGAGTTGTTTAAGTAAGAGAGCCTAAGATATATGCATGGCGACTGTTCAGATTATAAGTGGTTATCTTTGTCATGCGGTGGTGATGGGAATAAGGAGAATATATAGCTAGGATTTAGTAATAGCGAGTTACGAGGACGTAACATTTATCTTAAGAGGAGTAGGATGCGATAAAAGAGATTTTTATGGTTGTGCATATGGTGGTATAATTGGAAGTAGAGTGTTGGTGTAGCATAAAGGACGGATATTTGTGTTGATTTTAATAAGGTCATGATCGTGCTGTAGTAGTCCGATGTTAAGGAATGAGAGAATATTTCAATAGTGTTGACAGTTGAATGATTACGATTGTGAGTCCAATAGTTTTGACAGTCGGAAGATGATGTTTATGTGTTTGAGTAAACTTCGAGGACGAAGTTCGTTTTAAGGATGATAGAATGTAACATTCCGTTTTGATGATTGATCTTCTTTTGTGGATTGAGTGCTATTGAGTGTTATGGAAGCGATACAAGGTTGACAACATTATTTTGTGGTTATTGGGTAATGTTATGGAGCCAGTATTGGGAGCCTATGCTATAGTTGAGACGATATCGTGCGCCATGTTGTTTGTGGAGTTGGTGTTAAGTGTCCATGTTTTATAGGTTGGGTTGGAACTTCACGGTCGTGTTTTGTTTTGTTCGATGTTTGCTTTGAGTCGGGATAATGATTTTGTGGTGACTTGTATAGTTCCTTGGTGTTGTTATATGTGGTTGGTATAGTCTTGTGGCGTAGGGTTGTGCTTTGTTTTATAGTGGAGTGTGAACTTCGGGACGAAGTTCTTTTTAAGGGGGGAAGATTGTAACACTACGGATTTTCCTTGGTGACTACTCGACCGAGTAGAGCCGATGCGATAAAAGAGATTTTTATGGTTGTGCATATGGTGGTATAATTGGAAGTAGAGTGTTGGTGTAGCATAAAGGACGGATATTTGTGTTGATTTTAATAAGGTCATGATCGTGCTGTAGTAGTCCGATGTTAAGGAATGAGAGAATATTTCAATAGTGTTGACAGTTGAATGATTACGATTGTGAGTCCAATAGTTTTGACAGTCGGAAGATGATGTTTATGTGTTTGAGTAAACTTCGAGGACGAAGTTCGTTTTAAGGATGATAGAATGTAACATTCCGTTTTGATGATTGATCTTCTTTTGTGGATTGAGTGCTATTGAGTGTTATGGAAGCGATACAAGGTTGACAACATTATTTTGTGGTTATTGGGTAATGTTATGGAGCCAGTATTGGGAGCCTATGCTATAGTTGAGACGATATCGTGCGCCATGTTGTTTGTGGAGTTGGTGTTAAGTGTCCATGTTTTATAGGTTGGGTTGGAACTTCACGGTCGTGTTTTGTTTTGTTCGATGTTTGCTTTGAGTCGGGATAATGATTTTGTGGTGACTTGTATAGTTCCTTGGTGTTGTTATATGTGGTTGGTATAGTCTTGTGGCGTAGGGTTGTGCTTTGTTTTATAGTGGAGTGTGAACTTCGGGACGAAGTTCTTTTTAAGGGGGGAAGATTGTAACACTACGGATTTTCCTTGGTGACTACTCGACCGAGTAGAGCCTACTCGGCCGAGTAGTCTTTGAGGTTGTGTGTTGTTTTGGTTCTGCGAGAACACTCGGCCGAGTAAAGTGAACACTCGACCGAGTATGGGACACTCGGCCGAGTATACACTTACTCGACCGAGTGTCCGGTTTGGCGGAGTGTTATTTCGACGGTTTGATTAGGGAATGTTTAGGGTATTTTATATTTCCGCGTCAGTTTCTAATATCATTTGAAAGCTTTATCATTTCTACGATCTCTCCCTAATCACTCCCTAATCATCCTCTAATCTCGTTGTGTGTGCAAATCGTCGTAATCCTTGCGTGTAGTTCTTGTTCTACTGTTGGTAAGTTTCATTCCCTTGTCATTTGTATTCTTTTGGGGTTACTATATATATGGAATTGGGGGAAAATGGGATTGTGCAAAGTGTAATTGTATTATGTGATTATTGTTGTAGGTGACAATATGATATTCGTTATGCATTTGTATGGTTGATTGCAGCGTAAGCGGATTGCGAAAAGGTAGGGTTTCCCTACTCGGTTCTTCAATTGATTTGAGATTGTGCTTGTTGTAATTGTTGTTATCTGCTGATCATCGGAGTATGGGGATTGTTGAGACGATGTTGGTATGAGCGGATTGAGATGGCTGTGATGTCATGTGATTGTGATTGTGGTGGAGTCACTTGCGGGAGTGGCTTCACACCCTAGTTCGCCCTCCGTGGAACCCGCCACGGGAGGGGATGTGCACATTAAGGGACAGGGATTGATAGTCGCTCGTTGATGAGCTGGACTAGGTGGGGATGGGCTGCGGTCACCCACTGGCGGCGAGGATTACCTGTTGCGATGGGTAATCTGGCAGGGCTACACACTTCGGTGTGTAGTCGGTTACTGTGTGGAATCGATGATCAGCTGCTTGTATTGTTGTGGTCTTATATTGATTGAGTAGTACTGACCCCGTGTTGTTGTTTTGTAAAACCTGCGGTGATCCATTCGAGGATGGTGAGCGATTGACAGTAATGCGATGTTTAGTTATGGGACAGACATGGGGAGACATCACTTCGAGTCTAGTTTCCGCCGTTATGAGTTTAGCCGTCAATGATTTCAGTTGTATTGAAGTTCTTACACTTTTAGTTTGAGTTGGTTTGCGATAATGTATTAGCTAACTCTTTATACTTTATATAAATGTTGTTTGGAAATTGTAACTTTGATATACTAACCTCGGGAAACCGAGATGGTAACAACCTTCCATGCTAGGGTAGTCCTTGGTAAGGTACCCTGGTATGAGCGGGTGTTACACCTTTCCCTTTGTTTGACACAACGAGGACATCCTGTTTCGAACTCCCACTGAACTTCATGTCCTTCTCGGTCTGTACGAGAAGGGAGTGCAGTTCATGCGGAGTTTTCTTCAAATCATTCATATAGTAATTCGCTCTGAATTGCGAATAACCATCGTGGAGTGAATGAAGAATACGGTCGATAACAATATTCTCGCTGATGTTACGATTAAAGGTCTCCGACTTCTCGACATTCTCAATCATGCTTTGAGAATGTGTGGGCTAACCGGTTGACCCTTCTGGAGTCTCGCATCAAAGAAGCGAGTGGTATGCTCATAGGTCACGATTCTCGGTGCTTTCGAGAATTCCTTAGTGAGCGTGGTGAAAATCTTGTTTGCACCTTGGGCTATGAAGCGTTTCTGCAAATTGGGTTCCATTGCAAAAATAAGTACGTTCTTTACCGCACCCGCTTCTAAAGCGAAATCGTTATACTTGTCGATTTCGTTAATTCCACCGTGGGGCCTGGGTTTAACGGCATGGGCTCAAGCGGATATCCGAGCTTTCCGTCGGCGGCGGCAAGATTCCGTAATGCTTTGCCTCCCGATCCGCGGTTGGATCCATCATTCTTCGATCGAGTAGACCGATTCATCCGACTCATGAAGATCCGGCCAGGACTCACGGTCCGTGTGGCACTTGGCATTGGGTTATCACTTGAACCACCATTTGTTGTTTAGCGATTTAAAATCGTGATCTACACCGAAAAAGAAAGAAAAACAAAACGAAATAAGCAACTCATCGAGGTGATTTAAGTCTATTTTAAAATTCATTTTAAACATGTAGACTCTCGCACTTGCATAATTGATCTCCCTCAAGAATGATACAAGTGATCCCAAGACTCAATTTCGTAAATTGATAAGCCAACTGTTTAGCTAATTCTTCCTAAGAACTCTTGGTCGATAGATTTCTAGAAATCCTATCTATAGTCCACCATAGTCACAGGATCGTACGAGTGACCATAGTGTTGAGATAAAATAGGTCAATCAGTTCCAACTTACCCGACGTAGAAGGGGTCATAGTATGCCTACCGACGAAGAAGGGACTCATTGGAGTTTGACCTATAAAGACCGTTCTCAATTTTGGTTTATACGAGGAAGATCCCATCAACAAAATTATAATTCATTTTAAGTGAACGAATAACTAGCGTCTGTCGTGAATGAATTTATTTGGATGATGGCTTTAAAACGTGTGACATGAGAATGTCAATGAAAACTAACTCGTGACCTCTATATGTGTCAGTTTTCATGCAATAATTAGGTGGTTTGGTTTTTAGGCGGAATATGATGCAAATTATCGTAGCAAAAATAAATATAAGAATGAATGCAATACGTAAATAAAAATTTCCTAGTGTGGCCTATCCTAGTATAAGAACATAATACAACTTTGGAATCCACCGTTGGACCCGAAAAGCTTGTCTTGATGTTCCATCTTGATCCAGGTAGCGGGAGTGAGCATCCGGTCTCCATCTTTGGTCTTCTCAAAAATTACAATTAAAATTACAAAAATAAACCTATTTACATTCTAATTAAAACTGTAATTACAAGTGAAAAATCCAAAACGGAGATACGAGATCTCAAAATACAACCAAGACCGTGTTCCATCATTTCGGTAACACGTTCTACTAAGGCCACACTAAGTTACAACCGCTTGTAAAATTAAATACGTAATTAAAAGGCATTCACGGCATTCATAAATTAACGATAAATAAAAAAGCATCAACTAAAAACAAATTCATTCGTGACATAATTCCGTAATTATGTTAAATTTATCCAAACCACCTTTTAATGATTAAAATTCATGTGATAAAACCGCTTCTATCATTTAATTTTAATCCATTACAATCCGTCATTTTAAAGACGCTTTAAAACAACTATATGGTACGTGAGTGAACCGATTCACTATTAAGCGAGTGTACTATATCCGTATAAAGTACATATTGAAGCCATAAGAAAATTTAAATCAAAAGAAACAAAATTTCAAAGTCATTAAAGATTTAAATCCCTCGATCCAGGGACATAAGTGCTCGATCGAGGGACAGGAGGGCTCGATCGACTGAACTGCAAGTCGATCGAGAGGTATGCTAATCAGGGAGTACTCGATCGACTAAACTGGAGGTCGATCGAGTACCTTTATCAGCAAATCTGCTCGATCGAGTACGAGGACAACTCGATCGAGCAGAGGGGTTTTAAAAGAAGGTCGATCGAGTACAACAAGGACTCGATCGAGCAAAAAGTTTTGGAACAGGGTCGATCGAGTACAGCAGGGACTCGATCGAGCAAAAATTATACAGAAAAGCCACTCGATCGATTAAAAACATGGTCGATCGAGTGCAAAAAATCTCTGGAAAATTCAAAACCCTCGTGAAAACATATTTCGAGACAAGATCAAATGCAAATTCGATCAAAAACGCATTAAAACAAATTCGACAATTGACAAAACATGACATATTGTTATAATCTCTGTATAAAACAACAATATGCAGAAAAACAAAACGAAAAAGATGAAATTACCGTGTAATACATGACACGGTTTCAAACAATTTCTGCCGTGTATACTGGGCACGGTTTTTGAAGCACAAAATCATCGTTTCAAAAATCGTTTTATGAAAAACACATGAAAAATTCACGTGGCCTCGCTCTGATACCACTTGTGGGTTAATATCCGTATACTACCCCTTTAATTGCAGGACTATAACGTAAATTTAAACATGCGAATATCGTCATAAAACATAAAAACAATAGAAACGATAAGGAACAAGAAATAACCTCGGGTCCTTTAAATTGCGGCGTAAAGAACAGAAATCAAAGCAGATTTCCTCCTAATCGTTACACCCAAGACTTTGTCCGAGATATGCCCTTGTGCTAGAACAGTGTTCTCCGATTGCCTTGCAATATAGGGAGAACTGATGTGAGTTTTTTCGAGATGAGAGATCTCAGGTTTTTCAGAGAAGAATACTCTTCAAAACCCTAATTTTTTGTTTCAAATGATGATTAGGTTTAACAGAAGGAGGAGGTCTCCTTTTGTTCTCCTATTTCGGCCAAAACCGTGACCCACAAGGGGAAGTGGGCTTCCACTTCCTCTTGGTTTTAACTCGAGGTCCGGTTCGTTAAATACTAAAATGTATATGACGGGTTTGTATTATAAACTGTTATCGGTTATCGGAAATTAAGGCATCAGCTAATAATACGGGTTAGCTGAATTATTAATACGTGTCCGACAAAACAGTATTGTATAATTATTTTTAATATACATTTAATTAAATATAAATCACGTATATTTAATTTTACGAATTAACTGGTTAATTCGCCTTAGCCCATGATATTTAATCCGTATTAAATATAATATCTCAACATCACATATTTGACTAATTACTAGTCAAATAACTCGGACTAACTGGTTAGTCAATTTTGGCATCTACATGACAGTATTTTCACACCGTCACATCTCTCGAACGTATCCTATAGGTGTGACTTTTAGGGACCAGTTGATCACCGCCATCTGTATGACAATAACGTCAAACTTATCTAGCAAGCCAACCGTTATTGATAAACGTGGATCAACTGATAATAATACCAAAGTATGCCCTTTGATCCTTTTAGAGGTTTATAAGTCCTTGCACTAACTGTTAAGGACACCAACCCCAACACCATCAGTTCTTGAGGGGATGAAGAAGATGAGCCCTTGCGTTTCTTGGTAGCGGCTTCAACGAGCTTCTTGGCTTTTCCCTTGAGATTCATCATTTTTTGAATTGGGAAAGTTAGGGTTTGGTTGGTTTTTGTTGTGAAGGGAGTGTTTGGAGATGAAGATGAGTGGATTTGGTTTAGATAAGATGAGGAAATGAGGGATGGTGGGGGTATTTTTATAGAAAAGTAGGGTGGGACGAGTGGCTGAGGGTCGGGCTCGAGCGGATTAGTCGAGGTGAGTGTAGGAATCCGAGCGTCTTTATGGTCGGGACGGGCATCTTTCTGCATTTGGTCCGAGCGTCTTAACAAAAATCCGCTCGGATTTCATTCCAGGGATCTTGCTTCAACTGGGATAGAGAAAAGACGAGCGTACCGAGCTTGGGACGAGCGGCTGAACTGAGACGAGCGTCTTCTTCAGAATCCGCTCGGATTCAGGCCTAGTGCAAAAATTTTCTTCAGGTGTCCTACAGGACGAGCGTCCAACTAATAATACGGGCGTCTTTTTCTGGACGAGCGTCTTCCTTCATGATCCGCTCGGATTTCATGTCAGCTCCCAACAGTACCCTGAGGACAGCTGAGGACGAGCGTCCTGCCCTCGGGATGAGCGTCCCTCGCTGCTTTTCAAAATTTTCTTTCTTTTCTTTTCAAGATCGTGCCCTTGCACCCTTTTGTCATTCCTCCTTATCTTTTTCTGAAATTTTGCTCAATAAAAATGTAAGGAAACTCTCTCTCACTACTCTCATGCAAGAAATTATAAGTAAAAGTGGTAAAATGTACAATATTATATAAGGCAAAGGTTCAATAAATATCTTACAAATGGCGGTTTGAGATAGGACTCCACCAAACTAGTTCAAATTGTAGAAATTCTTGTCCATAGAGCTCAAGGCTCTTAGAAGGAGATCGAAAGCTTGTGAACAAGCTCCAAATAGGCATAAGTATGGTTTGCTTAACTTTATGACGAAGCTTGGCCAAGGAAGTTTGTCATTCATTCTTGTTTTCTTCCTTTTCTTGGCACTTGAATATTTGCGATGCTTCAACCCGATTAGCCCATGATTCTTGTTAGCGTAAGGTAGGAAGTATGGTTCATGGTTGTCCGGAGACTTCCACTCACTACCTTTTTCTTCAACTTCGGTGATGATGGTAGCATTTGAGTTTATCAATCCTTTAAGAGTAGAAGGAGAATTCTCATAACATTGATGATCGGATACCTTAGGAATTGGTGTTGTGGGTGCCAAATTTCCACAAGTAGCTTCATGTGCAAGTTTCTTTTTGAGCTTTCCCACCAAGTATCCTTTGTATGATGTCTTGACCTTTTGGAAGAGATCCACCATATCGTCGTCAACAATCATAGGTTCCATAGTGGGTGTAAAGTAGTCTTCATGGGCAATAAGGAAGGAACATTCTTCTTCATGATAAGATATCCCAAATATCTCAAGGATAGGCTCCTCAAGGAGAGCAATCTCATAAACTTCCGTTTCCTCACCCCATGAGTTCTTGCAAAGCACGATTTTATCATCATAGCTATCTTCATAAGAATCATAGATGGGTGCTTCATTCAACTCTTTCTCCAACATCTCAAAGTTCACATCAAAAGACACACCCTCATACTCACAAAGTCTAAGAGTACTTGGCTTACTCAACCTCATGTCTTCTTCATCAAACACCACACTTTCATACTCACAAGAGCTCAAGGAGATTGGCTCTTCCCACTTCTCATTTTCCATATCAAAGGTTACTACTTCAAATTCACATTTATGATCAATGTCCAAAGAATGGTGGGGAGTAATTGCTTGGGATTCTTTCATTTGGGCAATTTGAATCTCTAATTTCTCACCTTAGGCAACGCCTTGAAGAACATTGTCCCTCTTTTGGCTCTCCTCTATCATTTGTTTGAAGAAGTTTTGTTGATCTCCCGTCATTTGGAGAATCATGTTTTGAATGGGTTCATCTTCTTGTTGTGGGTGGGTGTGAAAGTGGTTGTATTTTGGCAGTTGAAAGTCATTATGCAGTGGGTATTGAGTGGGTGGTTGTTGTGGATATTGGATGTGGTGATTTTGGTGGGAAAAATTAGGGTAGTGGTTAGGATTTTCATTGTACAAATAGTAAGGTAGGTTTGTGTTGACTTGCTTCTCAAACTCCCCATACCCATAGTCATACTCAAAAGATCCACCACATACTCCATATGTCAAGTCTTGAGCCATCATAGCTAAGACAAGGAAACAACTACAAGCATGGAAACTATACAAAAACAGTAAGAACAATCCTTGAGGAACAAGTTCCCCAAGGTGAAAGCACAATTGAAATAGACAAACAAGTAAGAACTTAATCACATAACACCATCCCCGGCAACGACGCCATTTTTGACGTGAGCGTGTCGTTGTACACCCAATGAAAACACATTTATAATTCTCAACAAATAACTAGTTAGTGGTAAGTCGAGGTCGATCCATGGGACGGTGTGCTTTGGGTTCTAAGTCTATCTATCTCAATTTATGCTAGTGTCACAAATTGTTTGGGTTTGTAGTTGTGTTCTAGACTAATGCAGGCAATAAATTATAACAGGTAATGAAATGAAGGATGCAAACAAATGATTAAAAGTGCTAGGATATCATGGGTTCATAAGGGATTCATGGGAGTTGGCCATACAAACATGTTCTCAAAGTTGCAAGCAATTAATGTTATAAAGGAACCGGGTTGGTTTATGTCTTACGGTTCGTAGGAAGAGTTGGGTCCCGGAGCCGAATCGATTAGATTGTATAACACCTACAAGTCGACTTACTTTCCTCCTAATCACTTCTATGCATGGTCTAACTAGACTCGAGTTGGTTTATATCTTACAAGTCAAGTAGATGAGAGGTGGTTGTAAATGCAAGGATTAATAGGCTTAGCATTTCATCAAACATAACATGTACATAGGTTGACATCACAACAAGCAAGCAAATTAATTATGTAAACATATTAGATTAAGCATGATTATTCCCCATGTTGGTTTCCCCTCAATTTCCCATTAATCCTAGCTAAGGAAACTACTCACTCTTTATTATAGGAAACATGTCATTAATGGTGTCAATCATTATAACAAGTATAAACATGATAAAAGCTTAAGGAAATAAATAATAAAGAGTAAAGAGTAAAGGAATTATACCAAACTTGAGATGATCTAAATAATAAAGCAAAAATAAAAGAAGAGAACTTGATTGATTGATGAAGGGTTGTCAATCCTCCAATAATAACCCAATAATCTTCAATTACCCAAAAGTAATAAACTTGAACAATAATTAAGGAGAGATTAATGTGTGATTTGTGGAAATATTAAAGAGTAATCTATTCTAATCTACTCCTAATCTAATCTAAGAGGAATTTCTAATGTGGAATCCCCCTTTGATTATCATCAAAATGGGGTATTTATAGTAGTGCCTCATTAGGTTAACTAAGGCTAAATTAGTAATTAACAATTCTAAGTGCTAAGTAGGGAAATGCAAGTATTTTAGAGAGATGCGCATCCTTGCTGAAGACGCCGAGGGACGCTCGTATACAAGGGTGGGACGCTCGGGTTGTAGGCAGGTAGGACGAGCGGCCGAAGGTCGGGACGCTCGGATTCTGGGGCATTTGGACGAGCGTCTTGAAGCTTTGGACGCTCAGATTACTGTTCAGAAAGCTTCCTCTCGCATACTTCTTATTCTTGCAATATTGGTCTTTAGTTCTTGCATCTTCTTTCATACTCGTTCAACCGAAATCGTCAATGTCCTTCCAAATAAACTCAAAAGACGGGAATTTCCGCCTAATTGTCTCCTTTCCTACAAAACATATAAAATGCACTAGGAAAGCAAAATAGAAAGCATTCGACAAACAAAATGGCTATGGAATGTTACAATAATATGCAAAATAGGCTCTATTAGGGGACTAAATATGCGCTAATATGAGTCACATCTGTCTCTTGGCTTGATGTAGCATGAGCACATAAAGGTAGGTTAAAATAATGTGGGTTCAAGTTTCCATGTCTTGGCCATAAAGGATGGGTATATTTGACGAGCTTGAGAGGATTCTCAAAATTCCTAACTATCTCCCTATAACGGTCTCGAGAAGGACTTAGGGTATATGATGTGTGAGAGGCTAAGTGAGGGTGCTAGCTGACCATCTTCATCGATGTCTTGATTCTACATAGACTTCAGCAGTATTCCGTTCAACATTTGATTTCAGGCTTATTCTTGATTCACACTCCGATTTTTGATTCAGGTTTTTGAAGATAACTTGATTGAGCCTTGTTATTTTGACTCTTTTTTCTTGGATTACGGGCTAACTGCGGCCTTGGATATTGACCCCAGTTTCTCTTGATTGAGCCTTTGTCATTGATCATGGCTCGTATCGTCTTGGATTTGTTTGTTACCATGGATTTGGGTCAGATTAGCACCTTTAGTGTGAAACGGGTTGGTCTTTAGTAACACGGGTTGTTTATTGTGGGGAATGGGCTTGCCTTCCGTCATGGATTGTTAACAAGAAGATGGTCTGGATTCGTCCTAGAATCTCTTGAGATAGGCTTATCCTAAATTGGGGTATAGTGAGGTTTCTATTGCCAGACATGGAATAGGTAAGAAAAGAACACGGAGTTTCAGGTCCTCTACAACATAGAATGGAACATCATATAAGTGCACTCACATCGACTTGGAACGTGTGGTTGTTGTTCGTTTTAAAAAATGCCTCAAATCAATTCTTGTTGTCGCGGGAAATGGTAAAGGAAGAGATAAGATAGAATATGTGGAGTGAAAATTGTATTTTTATTGAAATGAATAATGAATGTATTTAACATAGACTCGAGAAGACATGTGACTCGTGGGACAGCCCCCAGGTTGTCACTAGGAATGAAAATGGACACGAAGAAAGATACTAGAACAATTGGGGAAAGAAAGCCTAAGACTCGGACTCGGACTCGGACTCGGACCCGGACTTTGACTCGATCTTAGATCTGGACTCGTAATCATCGGCCCATGCTTGAACATTTTCTCTTCCAGCAACTGGCTTCGACATCCGGCTTTGAGCATTCATCCATTTGAACACCTCGTCCTCATCATTGGGAATACTAGAAGGGTAAAGGCCTAAGAGACCTTCCTGTCTTTGAAGAGTAAGACACCCATGAGGGTCATTCTGTTCTCTTAACGGATCGAGGGTCGATAAAGATATCTTGCCGTGATCGAGCATATAGTGGATGGTATATTTGAGTTTGGAGCATTCTTCAGTGTCGTGTCCATTACCCCTATGGAATAAGCAATATTGAGAACCGTCCCAGAAGCGACCTCTCCTCTCGTACTTAGGGTCTGGGGTTGGACCGATTGGTTGGATCAGTCCTTTGGCAAAGAGTCTTTTAAAGGCTACCGTATAGGGCATGCCTAAATTGGAGTATGACTTTGAATGCCGAGTTCCTCTTTCTGGTGAAGGTTCTATAACCTTTACGTTGGTAATGTATATTGTTTGATTGTTGGGTGTAGATGTGGACGGTGAACCTCCTTGGATGACTTCATTGATACGAACAATCTCTGCCGATAAGGTTTCGACGGTTTTGAAGCCACCTTTCAAATGAGAGGTGTAAACTGGGTGTAGACAGTCAATAACGTCCTCAACCAATGTCGCCTCCTTCGACTGGTCGGGTATTTGTGAATCTATTTTTCTTCTTTTCACCAAATGATTGGTGGATCGTTCATCTTTTTGATCATCCGTGATATTGAACTCCCTATAAGATCGCTTAACTTCTGTACCCAAAATTTTTAGGAGTGATGCAGAAATCCTACCATCCTCAATCCCATCTTGTATGACATGCTTGAGCTTATAACACTTTTCGGTACCATGCCCCCTACCCCTATAGTATTGACAATATGAATTGCCATCCCACAATTTAGATTTCTTTTCTGGATCTGGTGTAGGTCCTATTGGTTGAAGAAGACCTAAAGAGGATAATTTGTTCAAGGCTAGGGCATAAGGTATTCCTAGATTTGTGAATGACCTAGGAGAGTTGTTTAATTTCTTTGACAAAGGCTCCATGAGGTTGCCTTTGATTTTGACTCCTGGATGAGAAGAACTAGGAATAGATCGCTCACTTTTTGCTTTCTCCTCTAGACCATGAGGTTGAGGGTTTGTCTGGACATTCTTCATCTTGAAAGATTGGGTCTCAAGCTTCTTATCCATTTCAGCAAATTGATTCCCCATGTTGGAAAGCCGAGAGTTTAGAGTATCAATGGCTCCCTCTATCTTGGAAAGCATGAGCATTCCCCTTTGGACATCGCCCTCCTTCGGCGCTTTGATTTCTTTGTCATCACGAGGATCGGGGAGATGAGAAAAGTCCAAAAATGATTCTTCATCGTGTTTAGTGCTGTTAGACCCAAGAGGGTCGGTCCCATTGAATTGATCCACAAATGGTGGCATCGGAAGCTTGCCATACTCGATCATATCCTGAATAATATGTTTTAGCTTATAGCACATCTCAGTATCGTGTCCCCTACCTCGATGGTACTGACAATATGAATTGCCCTTCCATCTAGGCAGTATCTTTTCGGGGTCCGGGGTTGGGCCAATTGGATGAAGTTTTCCTTGGGAAACTAATCTTTGTAGAGCTACTTCATATGTGGTTCCGAGGTCAAGGAATTCCCTATGAGCTCGTCCCGGCCTTCTGGGTGGAGTTTGCAAGAGGTTAACTCCATTGTCTTCATTGGCCTTCTTAGATGGGTGAGTTGTGTTGAAGCTATACCCTGGCCTTGGGGTATGAGAAGATGGTAAAGGTTTCATCATGTCTATCTTGTCTTCCATATTGGTGACACGAGTTCTCAATTCCTCGACGGTGGCCTGAAACTTAATGACTGCAGCACTTAGTTCTTCGACTTTGACAGATAAACGTTCTTGAACACTTCCATTGGAGATTGCAGAATTCCTACCGAGAAGAAAATGATACGCATTACGACTTGATTTGACATGGGATCACGCATACTAGAGCAACAAAAAAATGATACATGACGAGACGAGATGACTAGACTCTTGACTTGTGAATCCAGGAAATGTCGTGAGTGACTTCTCGTGTTTGGATTCACGGTGTTTGACCTTGACCTTAGACTCAAGTGTTGACTTTTACAGAGTGACATTTATGTGGTTGACTTTATTGACGGGATTGGCGACACGTGTTAATTCTAATTCATGTGTTTAAGACCGACTTGACTCGAGGTTCGGGTATGTGTGTCCCAAACGTGTACTGGGAGAATTCAAGAAACGAATATGGGAACGACTCGATGTGTTAGCCTCGAGTGTATAAGTCGAGGTGTGGAAATGTTTAGATCCTAACTGAATTGGGGTAGGGGGGGGGTCCAAAATGACGGCGTGACGCCTTAGGACTTGACTTGAATTTGAAAAGACCCAAAATGTAAAGGAAGACGCGTTTATGACTCGACAGAGTTCCGACTAGGACATAGTCGGTTTGAATTTTGACTCTAACTTAGCCCAATTGAATTTACATATTTACATTTACACGGTTTGAAAAATATTTTGGTTCTCTCTTTTTTTCCTTTTTTCCTTTTGAAGAGTCTATCGATCCGAAATACTCAAGAGGGGGGGGGGGGGGGGGAGGGGTTAAATTGAGGATTTAAAACTTTTTGAATGCTTTTCGATTGTATGATTGTAATTGATTATTTAAAGTTTATTGATTAAACTTTAACTAATCATCTAATGAATGTTCAACGAAATAAACAAGCGAATGAAAGAGAGGGGACACGCGGTTTTTGAAGTGGTTCAGTTTCACAAGTCGAAACCTACGTCCACTATTCTCGATTAATAAATTTTTGTACCTTTCTACGGATTACAAATTTACTAACCCAACTCGTACAACTAACTCTAGCTGTAACTCAATGAGTACCGTTAAATACTCGAGTGACTAACTTACGCTAATAAGAAAGCACTAATGATCCTTGCAAAGGTTCACGTTAATGAACAAGTAAGAAATCAAATAAGCACTATTATCTTATAACGATAACTTAACAAATGAATATACGAGTTTAAAACACACGACCTTTCAAAAATAACAAAACGGTTTTCTACTTTGAAACACACGATTTGCTTTGTAAAAATAAAATCAATTTTTATGCTTAAGGTCTCTATGTTAAATGTTGTAAAGAGCAAAGTATTTATAGGAAGGAAAGAACAAGCCAATTCGGTTTTTAGAAACCCTAATGGCCGAATAATATGAGATATGTTATCAAATCATATCTTCTATTATTTCTTTCCTAAAAGCCTAAAACATAATAAAGAATATTCCAAAAGATAGAATATAATCTATTCAATTATTATCTTTACTATAAATTCTAAGATATGATAAGATTTTCTATAACAAGAATATCTTTTATCATAAACAAATATATTAAGTAAGATATATAAGATGTGTAAAGATATAGAATCTTTACCAAACATATCTTAGTCTACACGAGATGTCGCGGCTCCTATGCCTCGTGACTCGTACAAACCCTAGCTCAATATATGGGTTAGAATTTAGGTTTTAAGAGAGGCTTTGTTGAAACCCTAATTAGTAGCATGGTCCAACTCATAAGTTGACCCAAAATGACTACTAGTAAACGTTCAACAAAGAACCGAACTCCGCACTAAACCGGGCTTTATCAAGTAAATACTTTTATCAAAACATTTAAAAATAAACTTTAAACAATTTTAAAAACAATTTTAAAACATTATATGTCGTGTATGGTAAACTCAGCATCTCAATGTTATAGTAAGAGAGTTATAACATTGAGCTCTTTTACTAGTAATGTTATAGCTGCAAAGCTATAACTTTATTAATTCAAGAAACTCATTCTTGGTTATCATTACGAGATAATAACCTATACTATTCTAATCTTCAAGGAGATCTTCGAGTATAGGCTACGTTATTATCCAAGCTTGATTAATCTTTAGACGGACTTCGTCTTCACATAAATCTTGAATGAGTCTTCACATCGTTTGATCTTGAATTGAGGCTTGATTCTTATATACTTCCATCACAACTTCCTTTGTTGTTTGTATTAGATAAATCGAATCTAAAAGACTTAGACAAACGATTACACGCAACAAGTATATAAATTATAAAGCACCTTGACATCATCAAAACATAAACATATATACTATATGGTTCAACAAATTCCCCCTTTTTGATAATGGCAAACCTCCTAATGTTGTGACTAAGTAAAGAGTTCCCCCTCAATATAATACAGTCATCTTAATAATAAAGATCAACGCAAGATCAAGACGATTAACAAAAAAAATCGAAACTTTAAGGACTTTAAGAGACAATTGGTCTTGACAAGGAGCAAGCTTAGGTAGATGCCTACCATAGACGTTCTTTCCCCCTCTTGACATCATCGAAAAGTTAAGAATAAAACTGAAATGACTAGAATAATATAAGACGAGACAAGAGATAAAACGTCATAGAACATAATATTAGCACGCATAACTAGAAGCATCTAGAGGATTAATTACCATACAAACTTAAGAAAACATGTTTGATGCCAAAGGGCCGAATAAACACATGTTTAGAGAAATACTTGGGCCATAATCCACAAGTATATGCCAAAATGGGACGAATTTAAGTTTGCAAAATACACCATCAAGATGAAGAGAAGATACTAAAAGGAGAAGGTGCTAAATAAGGCAAGGTGAGACAAAGTCAAATTTTGCGGGTTCTGTAAGGGTTCACGTAGTCGGGGCGGGTACGATGTTCCAAGGCATCGAGACGATCGAAGGAGCTCCTCACAAGCTGAGAAAGACCTTGAATACTTCATTCAAAGTTGAGTATCTTCAAGGACAAAGCCTTAGTCGCCTCCAAAGTTAGTGATTGATCGTTTGCCATAGCTTTTCCATGCATAACCAAAGCACCACCTTCACTCGTGAGAAAGGTAAGACGATCTCCATATGGGAACACTTCCCCACGAATAGCCTTCAATTCCCTCTCAAAACCCTCTAGCCTCTTATCCACCTCATCCATCCAAGAATAAACCCGAGTAGCATCCAAACCCGACTCCAAAGACCGTGATGGTCCAACATGTGATAAAACCGTAGCCAAGTGGTTGAATTGCTCCTCAAATTTCTCCATTAAAGTAGTCAGAAAATTCCCAATTTTGCCTCCATTGGCCCCAAACCCGAATCACTCGGAATCTTCTCAACATCCTTGATAAGTAACAACTCGGGTCCATCAACAACAAGACCCATAAGCTTAATCAAGCGATCACACATACAATCCTTTGCACTTACACCGTAGCTATCCCGTCCCACCACTCATTTTACTTCTAACAACCGAGACACCCACATCCCATATGGAAGGTCGATTGTTGTACTAAATTTCTCCTTGGTAACCGTGAGACTCGTTTGGACTATACGATGTAAAACAAGACTCGCTAAATTCACCTTTTGTCCTTCAAACCATGAGTAAATAATAATGACCTCATAACTCGAAACCTTGTCTCGTCCTCCTCTCCTCGGCACAACCGTGTTCCAAAGAAAATTTAAGAGGAACTTAATTTTCGCCGAGAGAGGACGAACAACAATGTTCCCACCATCAGCCCCAACATCCTCAAAATACTTCTTAACCAGCAATTCCTTGTCACTAACGACATTGGACCATTCAAGACTCGGATTAATTTCAATTCCGTCATCGGGAACCGAAAAAGCAGAGCAAAAATCCGAAGCAGAAACAGTCACCTCAACACCATTAACCAATTCATACAAGACCCCTTTCTTAATCGACACAGTAGCAAAGAATTGAACAACTTCAACCGGATAAATTGGACCCGAAAATTGACTAATGTGACTCCATCCTTGAAAATCAAGAAAATCAATAAAGAACTTAAGGGCGGGAACATTAACCAACCAAGATTTGGGATAATACCTTCCTCCATGTATAGAATACTTCAAGACACGAAAAACAAGGATGCTTTCGTCATGAGTCAACCGGACTCGATTTAATCCTTCTTTTGTCGCGGGTTTCGAAACATCCCGGAGTAAAGTTCGTGCAACACCATTCCTTACAAAAATCTCGGGCTCCTCAATATCATGACCTTCATAAACAACTACCTTATTCTTTCCTTTAAAAAGACGGCGTCTCTTTCCCTCGGACACCGAGTCGTCCCGACCGTGAAACAGGGGTGTAGATAAGTTTGGTTGAGGTGAAGGAAAGCTAGAATAATTAAGATCATGAGATGGTAGTGGTGATGATGGTTTGTTAAAGTGACGGCTTTGTTGATGGCGGGTTGATAATTGGGTTTTTGCATGATGTGAATTCATTGTGATGTTGATGGTTGAGTAAAGGAGGTGATGGTGAGATGATGGTAAATATTTTGAAAAGAGAAAAAGTTATGCAAGTGGGGGTGTGGATATGGTTTACACAGCAAATAAAAAGGGGGTAATTATATGGCTAGGTTTAGGTTTAGGCAAGTGTTAATCAATTATGGTAAGTGTCAAATAGTGATAAGAGTTAAGGTAGAAGTAGGATGGTAGGTGATCAAATAAATATGGTAAAAGATAAGATATGGAAAAGATAATTATTTGAAGTTTATTTAGGAATAGGAAGCATATTACGTAAGATTTTGTGAGGCTATTTTAGGAGAAATTTGTGCAATTTGGAAAAATAAAAATATGGTCTATCTTGATAAAAGATAAAGTTTGTATGACAATTAAATTCTAAATAACAAATAGAATTTATGATAAATATTTTCCTATAAACGAAATTATTCTTGCAACGCAATATACGGACACAGTCATACAATCTTAACTTAAACTAGTCAGTCATAGGAAAATCAAACATATAGAGAAGCTTAGGTACCACCAATTAAACCAATTTCCAACCGTAAAGTCTCAAATCGTTCTCTAGCTAACGATTTTGTCAAAATGTCAGCCCATTGTTTTTCAGTACTACAAAATTCAAGTTTTATATTCCCTTTTTCAACATGGTCTCGAATAAAATGGTGTCTTATTTCAATGTGTTTAGTACGTGAATGTTGTGCGGGATTTTTAGAAATTATTATTGTACTAGTATTATCACATAAAATAGAAATACATCCTACATCAATACCATAATCACGTAATTGTTGCTTAAGCCATAATAATTGAGTACATACCAGTCTTGCAGCGATGTATTCGGCTTCACCAATTGAGACGGCAATCGAATTTTGCTTCTTCGAACCCCACGTAATAATACACGGTCCGACAAATGTGGCAACACCCGACGTGATTTTTCTGTCTAGAGAACATCCTGCGTAGTCGACATCGGAATAACCGACTAGATCGAAGTTACACTCCATCGGATACCATAAATACAACTTGGCCGTTCTAATTAAATATCGTAAAATTCGTTTTACGGCCGTCATATGCGATTCTTTGGGAGATGATTGATATCTCGCACAAACGCATACGCTAAACATAATATTGGGTCTACTTGCGGTCAAATATAACAGTGACCCAATCATTCCACGGTAAGTAGATTCATCAACTGATTTACCGTCTTCATCTAATGTTAATTTCTTGTTCTCGACCATTGGAGTAGGCATAGCACAGGAATTTTCCATTCCGAATTTTCGAATTAATTCCTTGATGTACTTCTGTTGATGAATCTTAATACCTTCATCGGTTTGTTGTATTTGTAGACCTAGGAAGAATTTCAATTCTCCCATCATACTCATCTCGAACTCGGAGGTCATCAACTCAGAAAAATATTTGCACAAGCTTCGGTTGGTCGATCCAAAGATAATGTCATCGACGTAGATTTGAACAACCAAGAGGTCAGAACCCTCAGATTTTAGAAATAGGGTTTTATCAACGGATCCTCTACTGAATCCACTGTCAAGTAGAAACTTAGATAATCTGTCGTACCACGCCCTAGGTGCTTGCTTTAATCCGTATAGGGCTTTATCTAATTTGAAGACGTGATCTTCAAATTTGCTATTCTTAAACCCATTTAGATACCCATTTAGAAATGCTGTCTTGACGTCCATCTGGAAGAGCTTCATTCCTTTATGTGCAGCGAACGCTATCAAAAGTCTAATAGCTTCAAGACGGGCAACAGGTGTGAAAGTCTAGTCATAATCTATTCCTTCTTGTTGATTATATCCTTGAACCACCAATCTTGCTTTGTTTCTGATAATGACTCCGACATCATCTAGTTTGTTCCTAAAGACCCACCTTATTCCAATGACAGATTGATCCTTTGGTCTAGGAACTAAATGCCAAACCTTGTTTCGTTCGAACTGTTGTAGCTCTTCTTGCATAGCTACAATCCAATCTGATTCTGCAAGAGCTTCATTTATATTTTTTTGGTTTGATCATGGATAGAAAAGAGTAGAAAGAGCAGAAGTTATTCAAGGAACGTCTAGTCTGAACACCCTTCTTAATATTCCCTAGAATATTGTCCATGGGGTGTGAGCTCTTGTATTTCCACTTTGTTGAAGTACTTGGTTCTTCATCGTTATTTGAGCTTGACCCAACTTCATTTGGATCGGAATTGGAGGAGGTTCCCCCTGAATCCAATCCGGGTGTTGTATTAGAACCGATTATAACCTCGGACTCTACACCTTGATTTGGATTCAATGTTATAGTAACATCACCTATAACATTAGTTTGGGAGTCCTTATTTTGAGTCAATGTTATAGTATCATCATCTATAACTTTGGTTTCTCATTTTTATCTTTTGAAGAACGATCAAGTTCATCACTTGTTCCTTCTATCTCATTGTCCTCTAATTCCAATTCCGGGGGATCGTCTCTTGAAAGACGAAAGTCGGGTTCATCCAAGTCTTCTTCCTCATCCTGTAAAGGCTTGTCAAACACGTTATCTTCATCAAAAATAACGTGGATACTTTCTTCAATACAAAGAGTTCTATTATTGAAGACTTTGTACGCCTTGCTATGATCTGAATATCCTATGAAAATCGGCTCATCACACCTAGGGTCGAATTTACCTAACCGGTTTTTACCGTTATTATGAACAAAACATTTACTCCCAAAGCAACGAAGATGGGAGATATTAGGTTTTCGAACTCTAAGGAGTTCGTAGGGGGTTTTCTTAAGAATCGGTCGGATCATAGCACGATTATGGATATAGCAAGAAGTACTAATGGCTTCAGCCCAAAAGTTACGAGGTAAACCACTACATAAAAGCATTGTACGAGCCATATCTTCCAAAGTTCTATTCATACGTTCAACGACACCGTTTTGTTGAGGAGTTCTTGGTGCAGAAAAGTTATGCCCTATACCATTAACTCTACAATATTCTATGAAGGCTTGATTGTCAAACTCGGTGCCATGATCCGTACGAATAGATACAAGATTTGTCTTATATTTGTTTTGAACACGTTTCATAAGACAATCAAATTCATCAAATGTTTCATCTTTTGAATGAAGAAATATAGGCCATACAAACCTCGAGTAATTATCTACAAGAACGAAGACGTACCTGGATCCTCCTCTACTCCTTACCTTCATAGGTCCACATAGATCCATGTGTACTAATTCCAAGGCTTGATTCGTGCTTACTACTCTTTTAGGTTTGAATGATGATCTTACTTGTTTGCACCTGGCACACGTATCACACATCTTTTCTTGGTCGAACTTGATTTTAGGTAACCCTTCAACCAAGTCCCACTTCTTGAGTTTGTTCAAGGTTAGTGAGCTAATGTGACCAAACCATTTATGCCATAAACAGGGATCATCAAGTGTAACTTTAATGCATGAAAAAGAGTTAGTAGGCACAACATTTAAATCTACCATATATACGTTCCTTTTCCTGTGGCCTTCAAGAATAACATTGCTAGTTCTTTCAATTATAATGCGACAACTATCAGTATGGAAAACAACTTTATTACCTTTGTCGCATAGTTCAGATATGCTAAGCAAATTATGCTTTAGAACATCCACAAGATAGACATCACTGATTGTTCCTTTCTTAGTTAGGTTCATTTATGGGGGTTTCATCATTCTCGTCAACTGTGTCAATAGTTTTAGCATGGTCGGCATTTTTTCGTATATCATGAGCCTTTTTGACACAATTGATTTTGATGTGACCCGTATGACCACAGTAATTGCAAATCAGATATTCAGGAAGATCAGCATACTTCCTTTTTCTAAAGTCAAAATCCGAAGGTGTTGATTTCCATTTAGAGTGATCTCTACGGCTGTAGCACTCATGTCCTAACCCTATCTTCATATTATTGTCAGATTGTTCGGTTAGGAAGTTTAGGACTTTTGTGCTACCTTCCCACTTATCATGGACCTTTCTAGCATGTAGAAGTAGGTCTTTTAGAGTTTTAATTTCCTCCTGACATTTCGTGTGATCTACTTCATTGTCTTTCTTAAAGATATCTCGTATGTCTTGGAATCGTTTGTTAAGAAGGAATACAACATCGGAATGTTGTTTCTTAACATTGATCATGTCGGTCTTAGATTCCTTTAATTGCTTTGAAAGGGAATCTATCTCTTTCTTTTGGTCTAAGATCACTGCTTCATCAGATGTGACCTTAGTTTCCAAAAGTTCTTTGGCTTTTCTAAGTTCTAAAGTTATAGCTCCATTAGCTATAACTTTGGCTTGAAGGTGCTTGATGTTAAGCTTTAGGTCTGAAGTTATAGCTTCATTAGCTATAACTTTGGACTCTAATTCCTTCCTTTCAGCCATAGTAGAATCTAACGTTGTTGCTTTCTCAGCTATAACTAACGTTGTTGCTTTCTCAGCTATAACCTTAGATTTTAACTTCTTAGCTTTTGCTTTCAGAGTATGATTCTCTTCTGCAATTTCAAGAATCTGTTCCTTTAGATCTTTTAGCTCCAAGTCCAATTCGTGACACTTATCGAGAGATTGTTCAAAGAATTCAATTAAAGCACTTTTAGACAATTTCTTAACGCGTTTTTTAAGCTCAAGATAACTTACCTCTTCATCGTCATCTTCATCTGATTCTCCAAGAAAGCAATAGTTTGAGTGTGAGTTTGTGCTTTCATCATCGCTGTCGGAGATTAGATTAAGACTAACGCTGTTGAGACAATGGTTTGCTACTTCGTCGTCTTCAGATTCCTCGTCATCTTCTGAGTAAAGGTCTCCCCAACACGACGCCATCATAACCTGTTTGAATTCTCTCTTTGTCTTCTCACGTTTTGTCTTGTCCTTGATCTTCTCCCATATTGGACAATCCTTGATCATGTGACCAGATTCTCCACACTTGAAGCAACCTCTGTTTGCGAAAGATGACTTTGATTCAGTAACCTTTTTGTTGGATGACTTGTTGTTGTAGGATGATTTTGTTTGTTTGTTTCGAAATATCTTATTTTTGAAATGGCGTGCAAGCAGAATAGTTTCATCCTCTAGTTCAGAGTCAACTTCTTCGCTCTTTAAGACCATACTCTTATTACGGCTTGGTTCATCATCACCTTTGTTAAGAGTAATTTCATGGGCCATGAGCACACCGATGAGTTCTTGATAGGATAGGTTTTCAAGATCTCGTGATTCCTCCATTGTAGTGACTTTAGCACGCCATTTCTTAGTCAGGCTCCTGAGAACCTTTCTAGCAATGTCCTCAGTACTGAATTTCCTACCTAGGTTTTTCAGTTCGTTTATGATGCTTGAAAACCTTGCGGACATACTATCTAAGGACTCATTAGGCTCCATAATGAATAGCTCATATTTTTGCATAAGCAAATCTATTCGGTGCTTCCTAACAATGGAAGTACCTTCATAAGCTAGTTCAAGCCCATCCCATATCTCCATGGCCGTAGAGCACGAAGAAAATCGATCAAACTCTGTAGAAGTCATCCCGTTTTGCAGGAGACTTATTGCTTTGGAGTTCTTTTCGGCTTTCTTGTAGTCGGCCTCGACATAGTCCTCTTCTTTCTTTTCATAGGTAGTGCCTTCCTCGGATCCTACAAGAATTTTGTGTGGTCCGTTTTGGATCATCCTCCAGCACTCCCAATCATGACCTTTTACATAGTGAGTCATCATGTTTTTCCACAATCCATAATTCTTCCCATCAAAGACGGGACACTTGAGATATTTGGAATCCATTTATCACGTGATAGGCAGCGGAATATAAAACGATAGGATAAATAAAAACAAGATAGATCAGCCTCTTTGCGGTTAGGCAATCAAGAGCACGAGGCTCTGATACCAATTGAAGAGTCTATCGATCCGAAATACTCAAGAGGGGGGGGTGAATTGAGGATTTAAAACTTTTTGAATGCTTTTTGATTGTATGATTGTAATTGATTATTTAAAGTTTATTGATTAAACTTTAACTAATCAACTAATGAATGTTCAACGAAATAAACAAGCGAACGAAAGAGAGGAGACACGCGGTTTTTGAAGTGGTTCAGTTTCACAAGTCGAAACCTACGTCCACTATTCTCGATTAATAAATTTAGTACCTTTCTACGGATTAAAAATTTACTAACCCAACTCGTACAACTAACTCTAGATGTAACTCAATGAGTACCATTAAATACTCGAGTGACTAACTTACGCTAATAAGAAATCACTAATGATTCTTGCAAAGGTTCACGTTAATGAACAAGTAAGAAATCAAATAAGCACTATTATCTTATAACGATAACTTAACAAATGAATATACGAGTTTAAACACACGACCTTTTAAAAATAACAAAACGGTTTTCTGCTTTGAAACACACGATTTGCATTGTAAAAATAAAATCAATTTTTATGCTTAAGGTCTCTATGTTAAATGTTGCAAAGAGCAAAGTATTTATAGGAAGGAAAGAACAAGCCAATTCGGTTTTTAGAAACCCTAATGGCCGAATAATATGAGATATGTTAACAAATCATATCTTCTATTATTTCTTTCCTAAAAGCCTAAAAGATAATAAAGAATATTCCAAAAGATAGAATATAATATATTCAATTATTATCTTTACTATAAATTCTAAGATATGATAAGATTTTCTATAACAAGAATATCTTTTATCATAAACAAATATATTAAGTAAGATATATAAGATATGTAAAGAAATAGAATCTTTACCAAACATATCTTAGTCTACACGAGATGTCACGGCTCATATGCCTCGTGACTCGTGCAAACCCTAGCTCAATATATGGGTTAGAATTTAGGTTTTAAGAGAGGCTTTGTTGAAACCCTAATTAGTAGCATGGTCCAACTCATAAGTTGACCAAAAACAACTACAAGTAAACGTTCAACAAAGAACCGAACTCCGCACTAAACCGGGCTTTATCAAGTAAATACTTTTATCAAAACATTTAAAAATAAACTTTAAACAATTTTAAAAACAATTTTAAAACATTATATGTCGTGTATGGTAAACTCAGCATCTCAATGTTATAGTAAGAGAGCTATAACATTGAGCTCTTTTACTAGTAATGTTATAGCTGCAAAGCTATAACTTTACTAATTCAAGAAACTCATTCTTGGTTATCATTACGAGATAATCACCTATACTATTCTAATCTTCAAGGAGATCTTCGAGTATAGGCTACGTCATCATCCAAGCTTGATTAATCTTTAGACGGACTTCGTCTTCACATAAATCTTGAATGAGTCTTCACATCGTTTGATCTTGAATTGAGGCTTGATTCTTATATACTTCCATCACAACTTTCTTTGTTGTTTGTATTAGATAAATCGAATCTAAAAGACTTAGACAAACGATTATACGCAACAAGTATAAATATTATAAAGCACCTTGACATCATCAAAACATAAACATATATATTATATGGTTCAACACCTTTTTTTTTCGGACCTTTTTTTGTTTTTTTTTTTGGTTATTTTTGTTGTTTTGTATTTAGTTTTGAAATGGGTTTTAGGCCTGAAGTTTGACTCGACATTTGGACAGAGTTTCGACTGGTTTTGCGCTAAATTTGGCCTTTTTCGAAAATTTACATTTTAAAAGAGGTTTTGATTTTTTACAAATTTCGTCATGGTTTCATTTAGAAAATGGTGATCACATACAAGCATTTATACAGCCATTATAACGAGATGCTGAGTGCATTAAAAAGGGTTTTGGCTTAAAAGGGTGGGTTGTCATACCGAACGATCAAACCCGGGGTCTGTGGAGAGGCTCGTACCAAACAGGAGTAAGGCCAATTCCTAGTCCATTTCCTCGAGTAGTGAAAGCCCTTGATACAAATAAAAGTACCATGGTATGGATGACGTCAATCGCTATCCATCCTTAGGCCCAAAAAATAATTTGAACCATCTAGACGGGACGATTGGTCGAATGGGTTGGGTTGGGCCTAGCAAGGCCGAATAAAACGATCTAGGAAGACCGAGTTATGAAAACCAACAACTGTCTTGTACAAACTATTCCCTAACCTTGTTCAAGTTTCACCCTTGGCTACACGTAAGTGTATTAATCCCCAGCGGAGTCGCCAAACTGTGGACGCGGGCCCACCGGGGCAAAAAGCGAGCAAGCTTTTCTTGTGCATTTGTGGAGTCACCACCAATTTATTGTGGAAAATTGGAAACCGTTCGAATACCTCGTGCCATGTCAAGACACAAAGTAGTGACATGAACACCAAGAACTCGTTACCCTTAGCATTCTATGTCTAGAATGGCTCTCGTGGATGCCAATGAACACGGATGTTCACAGAGATCTGGAGTAAGGGGTGAGGGTACGTATTAGGAAGCTCTTTTGATTGAACACCTAATGATTAGGGAAGTTATTCATACTTGATATGTTGTCGATTATATGCATGCAATGCAACATTCATTAGATTAATCCTAGCATGTGAGAATTAATACTAAGTCGGTTATCACGTAATTTAACATGCAATTGAGTCGAAGTATAAATTTATGATCGATTACATGTGAGAGCATACAAGCAATACAATAAAAGAAATACAATAAAAATACAATAATGAAAATTACAATAATTACATTGGATTAATTGATTTATGTCGAAAATACATTCAAAACGGATAATTTTAGAAAAGAAAGAATAAATAAACAAACAAACAGAAATTAGGTGATAATACGATTAATGGTTAATTAAATACGTAAACTAATGAACTAGGTTAGGGCAAAAACGGGAGTTCAGAGACAGAACTCAACCCGGAACAGGCGCAGCAGAGCTGCGTCCTTTGGAAGAAGCGTAGCAGACGCTGCGTCTGTTCCTGAGCTCAGTTCTGGCTGTGAAGCCGGAATTGCAAATCGTTAATATTCATTGGTGATTTTAATGCTTGATTATATTATTTGACTCGGATGGATGTGATTTAACAGATTATTTACATGTGATTGAGGTCATAAAAACGATAAAACATGGATAAAAACTAATTAGGACGAATTATTTACAAGATTAAAAGGTTAATTGATAATACAAATTAAACTAACTAATCGAATTAATTAGGTTAAACAGGTTATTAAGACGGCGATGATAAACGGATGAAAATATATCAATGGTGAATTCCAGAGACTCAATATTAATGAACCGAACCTCTAAAAACCCGAATTGATTTTAATGACGAAAACCCGCAAATATGAATTCTAAGGGATTTAAGTCAGAAATTTGAAAGATGAATTAATTAATGAAGACTTTACATGTTAAAATTGTCATACTCGAATTACCGTGTTAAAAGAAATATGAACAATTGAAGACGAAATAAAACATACAGATGAATCAAAAGACGAAGGAAGAAGAAAGGAAGCAGGAACTGCGGCAGTCTCAGGAAGAGGCGCAGCAGGTGTTGCGTCCCTTCGAAGAGGCGCAGCAGGTGCTGCGTCCCTTTGAAGAGGCGCATCAGTTGCTGCGTCCATTCTCGACGTTTGTCTCCTGATAATCCGAAAAAAGGGTTTGAAATAAGGTTTTACAAATCGGTTTTAAGCGTATTTTCGACATAAATCTTACAATAGTGATTACAAAAATAAATAACAATAATTAAAAGAAGGATTTACACCCTCAGACTTACATGTTTGACGAAACGAGATGAACTAAGTTAACGTTTAGTGATGCTCGACTCGAATGTACGACGAAAGTGCCCTCTAGGAGGAATTAAACAGATTGATTAAGTTGATTGATTGTGGAGTTGGTCAAATTGGTCGGTCATGCAAAACGAGGCTGGTACTCAGAAGGATCCAAGCTTATGTGGTCGAAAGTTCAAGCACGTAGACGCCAAAAAGGTAAGAACGTGGTCTTAGAATGCAAAGGGAGAAGAGAAGAGCGGACACTCGCGTGAGAAATATGTGAGACCGAAGGTCTCTATTTATACTAATCACGGAATTAGGGTTTAGGAAAGGAGAGAAAGATCCGGAAACAACCGACTTAGGTTAAACACGGAAACTTGGACAAAAAGAAAGCCTGGAGAAAAAGGCGCAGCAGGTGCTGCGTCCCTTGGAAGAGGCGTAGCACTTGCTGCGTCCTTTCCCCAGCGGTCTCCTCCTGCGCAAGAAAGCGCGTTTGACAGCCTGTCGTATTTTAGGCATAACTTTCTTTACATGACTCGGAATAAGGTGATTTTTGGTGGCGTTGGAAAGCTAAGAAAGAGATCTAGAATTTTCTGTGAAATAGGCCTGACCCAAAAAAGTCGTTATCACCTCGTAAAACGGGCCTAAAGTTCGGGTTGTCATTTTAACTAAATGAAATGCACATTTTGTAATGTAAACTTTTAGTTTAGCCTAATGAAGTGACATGAGACTCAAAATGAGATATAATCTCAACATTTTATGACATCCTAACCTTAGGTAGACAAACACATTGCTTTGACTCGGGATTTGACGTATTTAGGAGAGGAAGACGGTTTTTGACCCGGACTCCAAATGAACTCTAATTACTGCCAGAACGACCGTAATGACACCTAGATGACGACCATGAGGTAGACACAAGTATTTGAGCTATCACTTGATGATAAACTTACGAATTGTCATAAATCGTTCCGTGTACCAAACATGCGGCCCAATCATCACTGGGTGTTTTGCGGGAGGTGCAGAAATGAGGTATCTACAATTTGTTAATGAAATGCAAACAACATATAACCCTAACACGTGAAAACCATTCTATGTCATCTTTAATGCAAAAATTACTTTGTCCAAGTTATTTTAGCATGTGAAAGTTCATTTACTATTCTAGCAAACAAAAGCATTGACATGGCTTAGAACGAGAATGGAGGAGTCGTTGGGATATAAGATACTACTTACCCAGGCGATCCATTAGGAAACAACATGAGCAAACGATTACAATGGTTAGTTGACAATAAAAATCGTAAGCAAATGAAACATGATAAAGCACAAACATTCGAAAACAAAGGCCTTAGGGCCAAAACATCACACGACATCACAGTCCAAACACACATGGCCCGACACGGCCGATAAGTGTATAATTTACATACTTTTACTCCTTAGATTAGCTCTATTTTATACTCCCTCCATTCAACTCCACTTTGCAACTATGCTTTTTACGCGGGTATTAAGAAACAGATTAAAAAAACTGTTAAAAGTATATAGGGAAAGGGAATGGTGGGGTTAAAGATATTAAAAAAATATAAAGGTGAGTTTTATGGTGGATTTGTGTGGGGTAGAATGACATTTTTTGTAAATATAGATTTTTAATAAGGATAGAAAGGTCTTTTACAGGTCCAAATAAGGAAACCTGTAAAGTGGAGTTGAATGGACGGAAATAGAATACTTGTAAAGTGGAGTTGAATGGAGGGAGTATGTATTATGCACTACCTTTAGTGTTTATGAGCTAATATTTGCTTTCTAGTTTCATTTGTATGTTTTCTCATGTTTTTTAGGAAAATGAGGTAAAATGAGCCCAATTCTACTCAAGTACAGATACTAGAAGCATGAGCTAAGTTAAAGAAGAGATGATGGACCAACATGGAAGATGTTCATGGACTTTCATGGATAAAATGATGGATTAATTTGAAGAATTACAAATGCAAAGTCAAGCCCATAATTCACAAGTCAACAAATGCCTAGGATGCTAAAGTCACATAGAGATCCTTTCTAAGATGCCAAACATTGCATTTAACCGGGTGATTAAAGGAGCATTAAGGCTTTACTTTGGATTCCTTGGGCATTAAACCAAGAATTGAAGAGAAAATTAAGAGTGTGCTTAGGATGCCATTTTGGATTCCTCTACAAATTTTACTCTCTTATTTCCTATATAAGGGGTGCTAATCACACACTTTTACACACCATTTCACATACACAATTTCTCATAATTCTCTCTAAGTTTAGTAGTTAGATTAGTTTAGTTATTAGCCTAGCTTAGTTTAGATTTACTTTATGTTATAAACATTTCAATACAATTTCCATTCAAGTTATATTCCAAAGTTTCATTTCAAGTTATTTCATTACAAGCATTGTTCTTCCATTTCTAGTTCATTTCCATATTGCAAGGTAATTTATATTTCCATTTCCATTATGTTTATCACTTCATTTGTCATTAGTTTAGTTAGCATTTTTCATTATGTTTGAGTAGTTACATTTGTCTAAGGAGTCAGGGAAACCATGCATGGCTAAGTAAATTGTAAATGTTAAAATGAGGCTATGTTAAATTGATAAATTGTTTCTATCACATGTTTGCATCGTCACGTTTAATCTATGTTTAAAGGCCTTATTCATTGATTAAGTTTGTTCATTCATTCTAAAAGTCGAGAGGTACGGAATTGAATTAGACTAAGCATGTGTAGTAGGACGACCTAGTCATGGACGAGAGTTTCTCTAGGACCCGGTCTATGGTTGACACTAATATCGTAAGGTGGGTGTCTTTAAGCCTAAACATTTATCGTAAAATCAACTTCCTAACTTGACATGAGCATTTACATAATTAGCATGTGTGACCCGACCTCCCTAGACATTTTATTCATTATTGTTTTATCACTTTAACCCAATCAATCAACCGTTAACCTACCGAGATAAAAGTTCAATCCATAACAACTAATTAACCACTCCTGTCTCTCTGTGGTTCGACCCCTACGTACTACATTCATTTGTTTTGCTAGGGTATAAATATTATCTTTGCATAGGTGTGCGATAGCCTATCAAATTTTGGCGCCGTTGCCGGGGAGACGGTTTTGTTTGTTATTAGTTGTTGAATTTTATCTTTTTATTTTGTCTCGAGGAACACTTGTTCCTTGAGATTCATCTCACCGTTTTCTTGTAGTTTTAGTGCCTATTTTTGTAGGTGATAAAGTTATTGCCCTTTCATAATGAATGACGAATTCGTTCCACAACCCAAGGATGAGCCTTTCCATGACTAATATGCTCGATTTTACTACTACTGCAACACTAGACTCACCCCCTCATTTTCTTTGGGTATGTCCTTGATGCGGATTACTTGGGTCGTCTCGTGCTTGATGGCATGAATCTTGAGACCCGTGAAAAGGCTCTTAATTTGAGTAATGGGAGTGTCTACTACATGGTTGGGCCAGAGCTTTGGAATTTCTTTGAGTTCATGGCTTGCGAAAGTCGGGAGGTAGCTCGCCAAGAAGAATTAAAGCTTACAATGCTTCTTCATGATCATTTTGAGCAACAAGAGCGTCCGAGGCTCGTATCATAAAAATGCTTGAAGACATGCTCACAGAAATGCGAGAAGGAAATGAGCGATTTATCGAAACTTCTACTCTTCCACCTTCCCAATGTGAGTCTTTTGCAACTTATAATTTAAAATTATTGGAAGATGATGATGATGGTCCTAATTTTTCTTTTAAAATTCCCCATAACATCACTCTGATTGACCATTTAGGGACTCATAACGTTAACCTTGTAGTAGATGACAAACATGTCGTGGACGATATTGGACCCGTTTTTAATAAAAAGGATGAGGTTTTACCCGAGACCTTAGAACCCTTTACAAATCCTTCCATGGAGGATATAGTGGACCCATTAGGAGTAGATGGTGGACTATATGACATAGAGGTTAATAGGGATGAAACCCCCAATTCCCCAAAGTCCTACCATTTAGAGTTTTCATACCACCCAATTGAGACCGTTTATGATGATATGTTTTGCACTAACAATTTGTTTCATGGTCTTAAGCTTGATGTTCCATCTCTTACTAACGAGTGGAGTGATACGGTGGTTCTCTTTGAAATCTCAGATGCGCATTTTGATAAGTTTTATCCTACTTTATCTTTGACCTTTCAAGCTAATATCTTATCAATTGCGTATATATGCTTTTGTATTGCCCATGCGCAGGTATATGATTTACTTCTAAGGGCATTGACGTGCTTTTTAGAGGACGATGGAGGATACATTAGGAAAAAAACTAGTTTGTTCTTGTTTTTAATTTTCCCCAATTTATTGTTTCTCGTAGAATTAGGAATAAAATACTAGACTTGACGATGATTGTTTTGTGATTTATAGGTGAACAATGAAGAAAAGGAGGCTTAAAGGAGAAAATTCATGCTTCCCCATGCATACAACCCCGTTCTGGGTCGTGACTTTCAACAAACGGAGGAGCTGAAGGAAATGCGAAAAAGTCAAAATATAGGTAGATATGGTCAACCCCGATCAGAGTTGGTGTCCCCGATCGGGGACGCAACTTTTTCCGGATTTTTTTTTTAGAAAAAAAAATGCCTAATCACTTGCAAACATCATTCCTTCATCAAACTTTCAATTTTTGGCCCTTTTCTTGAATTATTGATGAATGCAAGAGTCCCCCATATACGTTCTAGCGTGGGGGGGGGGGGGCTAGCTAGTCTAGTAAGTTTTCTTTGCTTTGCAATTTTAATTTATTTTCTCGCAACCCATTAAATATGACCTCTTGTCCTTCTTGTTTATGTGCTTTGCGCCATTTTTATGGTTTAGTTGGGTAATTTGATTGTTGGCACATTGAGGACAATGTTATGTTTAGATTGGGGGGAGATTGCATTCGCCTATTAGTTAGTTTGCATTTAGTTAGTATAGATTTAGTGAGAATTTTTGAAAAATTTGTGTGAATTTTTGCTTCTAATTCTTTGCTTGTCCTACTTATGCCCTCTTGCATATCCTAATGATTGCTTAAGTTAATGATTTATTCTTTTATGATGGGATAGTTGCTACATGGGGATGTCTTGACATAGTAGGTGGGAGATGGAAAATGAACCGAATAGGCTTGATCTTGACTATTGGCAAGCTACAAAATGGTAAGGTAGAGCCTCCTTAGACCGACGCATCCATATCCGGTCTCTCTTAGGTGAATGTAGGTGTCTCCTTATGATGTTTGTTTCATCAAAACGCACAAGTATGGTTCTCATTTCATCTCTTTATAAGCATGCATTCATTTGTTATAGCATTTTGGATCCATTCACATGATAAATTTAGCCTTTTTGACCCCTTCACAAAATTTATCCCTAGCTACATCATTGAAATTTCTTCCCCTTGTTAAGCTAGTAGCTTCGTTGGATAATGTTTGGGTGCTCATTGGGATATGGTTTATTGTTGGAAGTCATGCGAGCTTGGTCTTAATGTTGGAATATGTGTCCTCCGACAATAATGCGATCACAACTGTCGATCATAATGATCACATGTTTAAATCTCATTTTAAGAATACAAGAGGGATGTAATATTTTACAGTCAACTGGTCCACACATATTGGTAATGATTGGCTGACTAGAGTTTGACATTACTGTCGTCCGACGGTGGTGATCAGTTGATCCTCTTAGGTCATACCTATCGGGAAATACTCTTAATTGATTATTTAATAAATCGTATGCCGATACGAGTTAATTAAATTGCTTAAAATTGACGGATGATTTGTGAGTAAAAGTTAACGTGTCTTATTATAATTCGATTAAATTAGATACGGTCTAAGTAATCGAATTGTTTTATTACTTAGATAAAATTGTTGTTTACGAAACAATTGAAACAGAATGAATAATTTATTATAAATACAAGTTGTTGTAATTTATAATTTGATAAACCATTTTGGTACAAGTAATCAAGAATTACTAGTTAATTTTGTATGTGACATATTTTATTAATATGTTGATTTTTAATATGTTAAAAATACATTGCATTGTAACATGTCATGTAACATGTAACATATGACAAAATTGACAAATGACAAAATAAAATGGACTACCCATTTTATTTAAGTGTGCCGAAAATGGAGGGAGTATAAGGTTTATATTGTGTTTTTATTTTAATTGGAAACATAATGATAAAAGCCTACTATTTAGCCTTGCATGCCTAGTCTCATCTTGAGAAGAACAAGACCATGCATTGGCTCCCCAATATAGACCCCCCCACCCCCCAACCGGTTTTCCATGTAGTGTAATAATATGGATTTCTCAATTATTCATTCACAACTACACCTAATATTTTCTAGTGTAAGAAAATCAATTCTCTATCTTGTGAAGAATTTTTAGAGAAATAAAAACCTCACTAATCTCTTCTCTCTTGGCCGAAATATACAAGTGTACAAAATATTATTTTGTGTCAAATTTTAGTAAGACTTATATTATTACTAGATCATAATAATATTAGTTATTAAGAGTTTTCCTTGGGTATATGCTTTTGGGAGAGGTTCTAATTTAAACCTTGTTCATCCATTGTTGGAAAGCTCAAGAACTAACAAGTAGGAGATCTTGTTGGTGCCCTTTGATCCGAAATCCCAATGTAAGATTGATGATTTCTTCTCTTATCTTGTTTTAGTTTGCATGCATAAGATCTTGTATTTATTTTATGACCAAATAAATTATCACATATATGAATATGTAAATTAATGAGATTATGAATCCTAACAAGCGGTATCAGAGCCTTAGGTTGTTTGCATGCAAATCGGTTTATGGTTTTTCCGAGTTATAAGATTAACATACAAAACTAATTAATTTGGATTTATGAAGATAAACCTAAAAATAACTTTGCATGTTAAAAGTTTCTGGTCCTAAGTGATTTTTAGGACATTTTGGTTTATTTATGGATTTTATTGTTCATTTTATATATTATTGGCATTAAAATGTAATTTTTATTATAAAAATATCATTTTTGGACGAAAAATAGCTAAACTTCGAATTTTCAGTGGTTTTTGGATATGTTTTCACATATATTATCTACTGATGGCCTGTAACTTTTCATGTTAAAATAAGGTGTTTTGCTCGAAATATAAATTTTATAAGTTAAAATCGTATTTAAATGGGTAAATAGATTAATATGAGTTATATTTTGAATCTGGTCATGAAAATTTAGTATGTTGTCACATGCAATTTTACAAGATGTGTGTAAAATATTTGGCTATAATGAAGTCTTTATGCATGATTTATGAATTTTTGATGAAAAATCACATAAATAGTGACTATAATTAGTAATTATGCTAAAACATACTTCATGACTAAGAAAAAACGTCACATGTTGCATTTTATCATATATTTCAGATCTAAAAGTGAAAAGTTGATGAAAATAATTTTTCTCATATTTTTATGGTCATAATTGTTAAAACCGATAAACCGCAACATTGTTTTTCTCGATAATTTTTTGAAATTTTTAACCTAAGATTTGAACATTATGAGTGTCATGATATTTTTCCAGAATGTTCATGAGTTTAAATTTCAAATTTCGAAATTATTTGAAATTTTTATGATTTAATTTGAAGTTTATAGCATAATTTTTGTATTTTTGGGTCCATTTATGAACAATATTAAGATATCAAGTTTAATTATTGTCAAAATGTTACAGGAGACTAATTTCGAGTCCTAAGATGGTTAGCGTAATTAACTTGTACATAAATATGAATTTATGTAATTATTGTGATTTTAATAAGTTAAATCACGCAAATCCATGAAAACCGATAAATATACGATATTGGCTCTTCAAAGACGATTTAGCATAAAATATAGGATGTTCATACATATTATAATGCTGCATTTTATTTATGATTGTCATATTTTAATTTTATGTAATTTTGAATTATGTAATTTTACTTAGTATGGCCTTAGTTTTAATTGGTATTATTTCGAAATGTATGGGAATATCGATTTGGTTGTAATTATTGTGATCTCGTATCACCGTTTTGTAATTTAATAGTTTTATTTTATTTTAATTACAAATATATAATAGGAAATCATGTAATTTATTTTGTAATTTAATTATTCCGGAGTTCCTTGAAGACGATGCCATTCGAGAAGGCGATCCATCAAAGAAAGTGTTGCCTTGAAGTGCCTGCCAAGACCGAAGTTCAAGGGACCAAAGGAGTTGGTTTCCGAATTTGTAATAGTTTATTAGATTTACTATTTTTTTAGGAAGGCCATACTAGGATTTTATTTTTATGCTTTGCATTTTATTTGTATGTTGCATGCATCGCTAAATCGCCATATCTAAACATGCATTTTAAATCGAGTTTATCGACCGTGTCAATTACAATTATCGTAGTTCACCGCTTTAGTTCACTTAAAACGTGATAGATAATAAATTGACATGACCTCTCGCTAAAACAAACAATTGAGACTTAGCCTTACCAAAAAGTAGAAACCATGAAAACCTATTTCATGAGGGAGTGCGCTCGGCCACACCGGGGTACAAACCTTGTTACGTAGGGGAAGTGGGTGATAAATGTCTATCCACCGAATTCATGTTGATAAGGGATGAATCGACCCTACCGTGCCCAAGTTGATGTGGATTTGGATCATGGACACATTTATTCGAAATTTGGGTTGAACTCAACAAAAGTATTCTCGACCATAGCCGGATGTGTTTTGGGCTAAAGATAAATATTAATGTAATTTTATCGACCAAGAGTTCTAAAAGTAGAATTGATTAAAGAGTTAATCCACCGAGTTATATTGATAAGGGATGAATCGGCCCTACCGTGCCCAAGTTAATATGAATTTGGATCTTGGAATCATTTATCATAGTTGGGTAGAGGTCACTATATAAATGTTTTACTTGTTAAATTATTTACAAGTATTATTATAACGACAAATGTTCTATTTTCATTATTCCGTTGTCATATTGTTCTATTTCTTTATCTATACGATATCATTTAGATTTTAGCTCAAATCTCCATTAAAACATCGTAACTAAAGACAAAATTAGAATTTTCTTCTAAAAACTTCGAATTATCCATTGCAAGGATCTCTTGTGAAGAGTATAGATAAACGTTATTCGTGATCAAAAGGGTTTTTGATTTTTGACTAACATATCTACTTACAATGAATTGTTTCTCATATGCTTAATTGAGTTAAGTACTTTGAAACGTTAAATTATTTTGGTAACTAGATTTGTTGGAAATCAAAATTGACCAAAATACCGCAACCACTTCAATGAAAGTTTTAAGACTAAACGAACGAATGAAGACTAGTCTTCATGAAATTCAATTTTGCTTCTTTAAGCAAAGACTCATTGAAATGAGTGGGAGCATTCTCTTAATCGTTAAGAAAAGGATGAGATGCCAAGAAGTAAAATTAGAATGGAATTGATACAAGGTAATGGTAAAAGTTAGGTTATTGAGAATAACGATACTAAACCTATCAATCCCGACCAATAAAGTTTTCATTGTCTAAATTGTTGGACGCCTGAAAGGAAACAACCCCAAATTATTGAAGAATTAGCAAATTAGTTGTGGGACATCTAATGAGACCTTCTTCTCTAAATGTTTATTTGATTGACATAACTTTTGCTAGTACTACTTCGTCAATATTAGAAACCGGTGGTGGTTTAATTTTCATCATTGTATTCGATACATAAAGATGATTATGATATGACGACTAGCATCAAATATTGTTGAGAGATAGAGTCATTGTGTACTCAATCTAGTTTTGGGTTTATATTTATACCTTAATTATGACTATTAAGTGAATAAACTCTAGATAAGAATATAATTTTGTTAAGATACAAAAGAGGTTTCACTTTTGTGACCCTATACACCACGATTTGATGTATGGCTAGCCCATTATCAAGGTGATTATATTCTAAACCAAACTAGAATGATATATCATGTAGATGATGCAAAACTGAAATTGGTAACCCAAGATTAAACCATAAATTCTGGAATGATGAACACAAAGAGTTATCGAGTACTCTTGGAACCATTAGATTGTTAATCTTATGGTATATGTGTATCTTGTATTCAAAGCAAGATATCTCGTGCCTTTTGGTTGAAAAGGAGATCGAGAATGTAAATCATTGATACAGAATAGGTTGATCATTTTCTTTTACCAACGATTTAAGTTGACACTAATGTGTTCACTTAATAAGGTAAATAGAGAAATCTTTGAAGAAGTTCAAAGAGTTCCATGAATCACGATCTAGTCGTAATGGGATTATCAAAGTGAAGACTTTGATATAAGCCACATGAAATATGATATAGTATCACAAATTAATCTCTTTTTGCACGCATTATGGGATAATGTGTGGTTGGATAAAGAATTCAAATACTATTCGATATGGTTTGGACTTCAATCAAGTTACTTTGAGTTACTTGATCCTTTTGGGGATTTTATCATTTTGTCTAAATTATTTTTCCACTAAATCTAAAACGAATCATATGAGATATGAAATGGTAGGGTACCATATTTGTAAGTTTACACAAGAAACAAATGTTCATTTTTACAATAATCACAAGTACAACAGGATTGTGGCTCGTAAAGCTGTCCCTCTAGAATACAAGTTTATTTCTAGAAGGCAGAGTGGGAGAAAATATTCAAGAGCCACAAAGAATGTTATGTCGCAAGAAACTGGTCTTTCTTAGCTACATGACGTTGTTTCTTTGAAACCTAGGAGGTTAAATTCATCACTTGTTGAAGATGATAAATTCATGTTACTTTTAAGAAAGTAAAGAGCTTACAACTTACAAAGAAATTGTTTGATTCAAGTTACTTCTGGAAAGTAATGAATATATGACTTACACGAGAGTGTTTAAGTCACAACTCAATACAAAGCTTAGAGCCATGAAAAGCCGAAATAAATTCCAAGTGAATTGTTAGATATCGAAGCTTGATTGGGGGCAAAGTGTTTTGCACTAGTTGAAATGCTTAAGTCTATTTGGATATTCTTAAGGATTGTGTATCATTATGAGATATATATAGCGAGTAAATCTAAAACCACTTCTTCAATTAGAAGGAATGTATTCAATACATGTCTTGAGTTTTGTAGATTCTTGCAATCCTAAGATAATGTGAAACTTAAGAGAGGGTCTTAAGTAGGACATCAATGAGTTGGAATCAATGTTTTGATCATGTTATAAAACTTTTCTCGACAAGTCGAGAACTTATGTTTATACATGGAGTTTAGTGGGAGTTACGGAAATTTTAATTAGTCTTATATGTGGATGACATATTGATCATTGGGAATGATTTAAGACTTTTGGAGTATTATAACACATCTTAATATCCGGATTTATGGAGATAAATCCACATGATATTAGTGTCAAATAAGAAGTCTTATGTTGATAAGATTCATGACTAGTTCAATCGAGTTGAGCATATTTGATTGATTCCATTTTCTTCCGCTGTCGGATCAATTAAATAAGTAATTATGTATAACACTTCATATGCTTTGAGTATGATGAATTGTTTTAAAATCGAATTCAAGTAAATGTTATCAAGTAGCCATATAGATTATCTTTAAGTGCTTGTAGAAGCATTAAGGGTGTAAAGTTAAGTGTTTTGATGCAATTCACCAATTTGTGTAAGGGTGTTACACAAATGACAATTGACAATTGAGATTGCGCATGGTTTCCGACAAAACCACATTCAAAACACATAAAGATGGTTAAAAAACCATTATGGCTATGTTATTCAAGAAATAGACTTGCTAGAATGGTTCTAGGCAATAAAGAACAATGAGAAATGCTTACAACGGAAATTGAGTACACTTGCAATCATGAGATGTGCAAGAAGGATGAGTCCCGCACAATGTGAAAATAGTGGGAGCTATTCTAAGGCTAGAGGGCCTATGTCTAGATTGGATCTAGACACGTACTCAGAAAGTTTTGTAATGCAAATGTATACATTACAAAGGAAAACGAGTATGTAGTAAGGTTAAGTAAGGTACAAGAAGTTGATAAAAACCTACTAACCAAAGCCTTTTCATAGGCTTAACATGATGAGTCATGTCATTTCAATTGCATTGAGATGAACAACTACATATAAGATGAAAATGGATTATAAAAATATGAAGTAGTAATCAAGTATTGACTATTCATATGTGATAATCACATTTGTCTTTCAAGTTTTTAAAAATCTAAAAACTCCTTTTATACCTTGTTACATCCAAACGAGTTGAAGAGACAATATTGAACCCCGTTAAAGTGAACTCGGATTAACATGGTATTTGCCCATAGTCACTTGTATGAGGTGACGTCTCAAAGTGACTAGAGTGTGATGCGATTGATGGCAAGTTCAAGTGCCATAGATTCATATGAGATGACTAGTCGATCACACAGGCAGACTGTTAGGAACACTTTGTCGGGCCTTATGACAGCTTATAGAGTTCTGGCAAATTTATACAGCCTGGTCGTGGCGAGAGCTACTATAGTATTCTAAAGAGTCGATTCTTTTGACTAAAGACTGTTTGCCTAAGGTGGCACAGTTTCAGATTAACTTTGATTAATGTTACTACGACCTTCGTAAATGGGGTCAAATGGGCATATTTTGGGTTATGATGATTGTGGCTAGTCGAAGGGAATAGTGCGATAGGAATTGTCCACCCCCTTGTCAGGGTTAAAACAATATCTCAGGGCCACTCGAGGAGTAATGAACTGGAAATGCGTGGCCACGCTCGGAAGGTATCTATGGTAGATAACTCCGGTCAATCAGTTATTCTCCAGATCGAGGAAACTACTCTCGATATGATCACTTCCAAGTACGACCTGAAAGACACCTTGCATTGAGTGGGAGATATTAATAGGACAAGAGAATTGGTGATGCACACTTGTCGAGGACAAGTGGGAGATTGTTGGAATATGTGTCCTCCGACAATAATGCGATCACAACTGTCGATCATAATGATCACATGTTTAAATATCATTTTAAGAATACAAGAGGGATGTAATATTTTACAGTTAACTGGTCCACACATATCGACAATGATTGGCTGACTAGAGTTTGACATTACTGTCGTGCGACGGTGGTGATCAGTTGATCCTCTTAGGTCATACCTATAGGGAAATACTCTTAATTGATTATTTAATTAATCATATGCCGATACGAGTTAATTAAATTGCTTAAAATTGACGGATGATTTGTGAGTAAAAGTTAACGTGTCTTATTATAATTCGATTAAATTAGATACGGTCTAAGTAATCGAATTGTTTTATTACTTAGATAAAATTGTTGTTTACGAAACAATTGAAACAGAATGAATAATTTATTATAAATACAAGTTGTTGTAATTTATAATTTGATAAACCATTTTGGTACAAGTAATCAAGAATTACTAGTTAATTTTGTATGTGACATATTTTATTAATATGTTGATTTTTAATATGTTAAAAATATATTGCATTGTAACATGTCATGTAACATGTAACATATGACAAAATTGACAAATGACAAAATAAAATGGACTACCCATTTTATTTAAGTGTTCCGAAAATGGAGGGAGTATAAGGTTTATATTGTGTTTTTATTTTAATTAGAAACATAATGATAAAAGCCTACTATTTAGCTTTGCATGCCTAGTCTCATCTTGAGAAGAACAAGACCATGCATTGGCTCCCCAATATAGACCCCCCCTAACCGGTTTTCCATGTAGTGTAATAATATGGATTTCTTAATTATTCATTCACAACTACACCTAATATTTTCTAGTGTAAGAAAATCAATTCTCTATCCTGTGAAGAATTTTTAGAGAAATAAAAACCTCACTAATCTTTCCTCTCTTGGCCGAAATATACAAGAGTACAAAATATTATTTTGTGTCAAATTTTAGTAAGACTTATATTATTACTAGATCATAATAATATTAGTTATTAAGAGTTTTCCTTGGGTATATGCTTTTGGGAGAGGTTCTAATTTGAACCTTGTTCATCCATTGTTGGAAAGCTCAAGAACTAACAAGAAGGAGATCTTGTTGGTGCCCTTTGATCCGAAATTCCAATGTAAGATTGATGATTTCTTCTCTCATCATGTTTTAGTTTGCATGCATAAGATCTTGTATTTATTTTATGACCAAATAAATTATCACATATATGAATATGTAAATTAATGAGATTATGAATCCTAACACTTAGTGCTTATGAAAAGAAATGGAGGGAATGTGAAAAAATGTGAGAAAAGAAGAAAGGAAAAAAAAAGAGAAAATGCTTGAAGAAAAATGAAAGAATGAAAATGAATGGGAAAAATGAAAATATTGAATATGCATTGAAAAATGAAGAAAGAAAAGCATGAAAAAGAAGAAGCAAAGATTGTGTTGAAAATGAGAAGAAGAGGTGTAGTAGGGAGCTCTCATGCATCATTTATACATTTTGGAGAACTTTTCTATGTTTTGTATTGTAATATTGGGTTAGTTTTCGAATTGAGCATCCTTGCATTTGATTGTTGCTAGCTTGACATTAGCTCCACAATTCATAATTCATTTGTTCCCCCTTCTTACCCACTACATATTGCCTTCTTCCTACCCATTTGGCTTCTTTATCATGCTTGCATTTGATTGTTTTAGCTTACTAGTTTGGCTTGTTTACCATATTAGATTGCGGGCACATTATTATAAGTCGAGGATAGTTGAGTGTCCATTCACAAAATTGTCCTTTCACATATAAAAGAGTTTGAGTGCCCCGTGAGAGTCCATAAGTCAAAAGATCACGCAAAAGTTTAAAGGTTCATTTCAAGTTTTCCATGCTACGTCGTCATGTAAATATTATCCATGTTTTTCTTTGTCCCTTGCCCATGTTGATTCGGGTTTTTAAATCATTATGCTTAGCTTGTTTTAAGGTATTGCATTTGATGGGATATGGTTTCTTGCTTGAGGACAAGCAAGGGTTTAGCTTGGGGGAGTTTGATAAGTGCATAATTTACATACTTTTACCCCTTAGATTAACTCCATTTTATATGTATTATGCACTAACTTTAGTGTTTATGAGCTAATATTTGCTTTCTAGTTTCATTTGTATGTTTTCTCATGTTTTGTAGGAAAATGAGCTAAAATGAGTCCAATTCTACTCAAGTACAAATACTAGAAGCATGAGCTAAGCTAAAGAAGAGATGATGGACCAACATGGAAGATGTTCATGGACTTGCATGGATAAAATGATGGATTAATTTGAAGAATTACAAATGCAAAGTCAAGCCCATAATTCACAAGTCAACAAATGCCTAGGATGCTAAAGTCACATAGAGATCCTTTCTAAGATGCCAAACATTGCATTTAACCGGGTGATTAAAGGAGCATTAAGGCTTTACTTTGGATTCCTTGGGCATTAAACCAAGAATTGAAGAGAAAATTAAGAGTGTTCTTAGGATGCCATTTTGGATTCCTCTACAAATTTTACTCTCTTATTTCCTATATAAGGAGTGCTAATCACACACCTTTACACACCATTTCACATACACAATTTCTCATAATTCTCTCTAAGTTTAGTAGTTAGATTAGTTTTGTTATTAGCTTAGCTTAGTTTAGATTTACTTTATGTTATAAACATTTCAATACAATTTCCATTCAAGTTATATTCCAAAGTTTCATTTCAAGTTATTTCATTGCAAGCATTGTTCTTCCATTTCTAGTTCATTTCCATATTGCAAGGTAATTTCTATTTCCATTTCCATTATGTTTATCATTTCATTTGTCATTAGTTTAGTTAGCATTTTTCATCATGTTTGAGTAGTTACATTTGTCTAAGGAGTAAGGGAAACCATGCATGGCTAAGTAAATTGTAAATATTAAAATGAGGCTAAGTTAAATTGATAAATTGTTTCAATCACATGTTTGCATCGTCACGTTTAATCTATGTTTAAAGGCCTTATTCATTGATTAAGTTTGTTCATTCATTCTAAAAGTCGAGAGGCACGGAATTGAATTAGACTAAGCATGTGTAGTAGGACGACCTAGTCATGGACGAGAGTTTATCTAGGACCCGGTCTATGGTTGACACTAATATCGTAAGGTGGGTGTCTTTAAGCCTAAACATTTATCGTAAAATCAACTTCCTAACTTGACATGAGCATTTACATAATTAGCATGTGTGACCCGACCTCCCTAGACATTTTATTCATTATTGTTTTATCACTTCAACCCAATCAATCAACCGTTAACCTACCGAGATAAAAGTTCAATCCATAACAACTAATTAACCACTCCCGTCTCTCTGTGGTTGGACCCCTATGTACTACATTCATTTGTTTTGCTAGGGTATAAATATTATCTTTGCATAGGTGTGCAATAACCTATCAAAGTTTGGCGCCCTTATTATACATGGATGAGATTTTGATTCACTATGTTTGACGGGATTTAGCATGCATGGGGATGTCTTGATATAGTAGGTGGAAGATGGATTTTGGACCGAGTAAGCTTGATCTTGACTTTTGACGAGCCACAAGATGGTAAGGTAGAACCTCTTTAGACCGACGCATCCATATCCGGTCTCTCTTAGGTGAGTGTAGGTGTCTCCTTATGTTGTATGTTTCATCAAAATGCACAAGTATGGTTCTCATTTCATCTCTTTATAAGCATTACTTTCATTTTGTTATGCATTTTTGAAGCCCTTCACTTTGATAAATTAGTCCATTTTCTAGCCCCTTTCACATGTTCTTATTCCCTAGTTACATATAAATAGCCTATCCTTGTTAAGCTAGTAGCTAAGTTCTTTCGGTGATGGGATGCTCAAAATTGGGATGATCTTTAAAATCTATATCATTGTGAAATTGGTTTTCCGGATATGTCGTTGCTTTCCGGAGTTATGAAAGAAAGAATTGGAAAAAAAAATAAAGAGTCCGAAAAGAATGAAAAAAAAAGAAAAAGAAAAAAAATGAAAATGAATAAAGTGTTGTAATTTGGACGAAAGGAAGAAGAGGTTGTGTTATTAAGAGTTCTCATGTGTTTATCAATATCTTATGGAGAATTTCTCATGATTAGTAATGTAAGAAGTCATTTGTCAATTTGATTTCTATTTGGGTTGGATTGAGCATCTTTTTATGGTTGTTGCTAGCTTAACCTTAGCTCCACATACCATAATTCTTTTGTTCCCCCTTATTTCCCATGTCACAAAAAGCCTTCTTCTTACCCTTTGGCTTCACATTTTGCTTGCGTTTGATTGTTTTGGCTTATGATTTATTTGATTACCATATTAGATTGCGGGCACACTCTCATGAGTCGAGGATTGTTGAGTGATTAATCACAAAATGTCCTTTTACAAAAAATTGAGTTATGAGTGTATCGTGAGACTCCGAAAGTCAAAAGATCATGCAAGAGCCGAAAAGTTTACTTGAAGTCGACCACGCTACGCCGTCGTGTAAATCTCAACCATGATGTTGCTTATCCTTATGCCCATGTTGTTTAGAGATTTGAATCATTTTGCTTGTTAGCTATTTTGGGATTTGCAATGTTGGGATGATTTCTTGCTTGAGGACAAACAAGGGTTTAGCTTGGGGGAGTTTGATAAGTCTAATTTATATACATTTTATCCCCATATTTTAGTTCCAATTTACATGTCATTATGCACTAACCTTAGTGATATTGAGCTAATATTTGCTTTCTAGTTTTATTTGTATGTTTTGTCATGTTTTGTAGGTGTAAGAGCTTTTAGGAGTTTAATCCTACACATTTGCAAGTAAACTAGAAGCTTGGCTAACGAAGAAGTAAGATGGACTAGCATGAAGATAATGCATGGACTTGCATAAGCAAAAGTGATGGATTAAATGAAGAAATGCACAACAAAGTCATATGGAAGTCAAGCCCAAATGCAAAGTCCACAAAATGCAAACATAAAATGCTAAATATTAGATGCTACATTGGATGCTTTGAGGAGCTTGGGATGCCAAAGTGTGATTAATCGGGTGATTAAACAAGCATTAAATCATAAGCATTGGATACCATTTGATAATTAATCACAATTGAAGACAAACAAGCGAGAAACACACGACCCCGATCGGGGTTGGCATCCCCGATCGGGATTGAACAATTCATGGGTGTGTTCAATGCTCCATCAAATGCATACGTTTCCCTTATGATCTCCTATAAATAGAGGCCTCGAGGGACGACTTTCACACAACCTTCACACATATTTTTCCATCTAAAATTCTCTCTATATATTAGTAGTAGCTTAGCTTAGATTAACTTTAGTTTACCTTAGTTTGTTTGCATTTCCCTTAAGCATTTCAATTTATAATATAATTTCCATTCAAGTTCATTTACAATTTACATTTCAAGTATTGTTCTTCCAAGTTCCATTTCTATTTCCATTGCAAGGTATTCCTTTTCATATTTTCATTATGTTCATCATTTCATTTGTCATTAGTGTAGTTTAATTTTTCATCATGTTTAAGTAGTTATATTTGTCTAGGGAATAAAGGAAGCCATGCATGATTAAATAATATGTAAATGTCAAAATAAGGATAAGTTAATATTGTATAATTGTTTCTACCACATGTTTGCACCATAATGTTTAATTTATGTTTAAAGGCCTTATTCATCGATTAAGTTTGTTCATTCGTTCTAAAGTCAAGAGGCACGGAATTGAATTAGACTAAGCTTGTGTAGTAGGACGACCTAGTCATGGACGAGAGTTTATCTAGGACCCGGTCTATGGTTGACACTAATATCGTAAGGTGGGTGTCTTTAAGCCTAAACATTTATCGTAAAATCAACTTCCTAACTTGACATGAGCATTTACATAATTAGCATGTGTGACCTGACCTCCCTAGACATTTTATTCATTATTGTTTTATCACTTCAACCCAATCAATCAACCGTTAACCTACCGAGATAAACATTCAATCCATAACAACTAATTAACCACTCCCGTCTCTCTTTGGTTCGACCTCTACGTACTACATTTATTTATTTTGCTAGGGTATAAATATTATCTTTGCATAGGTGTGCGATAGCCTATCAAATTTTGGCGCCCTTATTATATGGATGAGATTTTGATTCACTATGTTTGACGGGATTTAGCATGCATGGGGATGTCTTGACATAGTAGGTGGAAGATGGATTTTGGACCGAGTAAACTTGATCTTGACTTTTGGCGAACCACAAGATGGTAAGGTAGAACCTCTTTAGACCGACGCATCCATATTCGGTCTCTCTTAGGTGAGTGTAGGTGTCTCCTTATGATGTATGTTTCATCAAAACGCACAAGTATGGTTCTCATTTCATCTCTTTATAAGCATTGCTTTCATTTTTCTATGCATTTTTGAAGCCCTTCACTTTGATAAATTAGCCAATTTTCTAGCCCCTTTCACATGTTCTTATTCCCTAGCTACATATAAATAGCCTATCCTTGTTAAGCTAGTAGCTAAGTTCTTTCGGTGATGGGATGCTCAAAATTGGGATGATCTTTAAAATCTATATCATTGTGAAATTGGTTTTCCGGATATGTCGTTGCTTTCCGGAGTTATGAAAGAAAGAATTGGAAAAAAAAAATAAAGAGTCCGAAAAGAATGAAAAAAAAAAGAAAGAAAAAGAAAAAAAATGAAAAAGAATAAAATGTTGTAATTTGGAAGAAAGGAAGAAGAGGTTGTGTTAGTAAGAGTTCTCATGTGTTTATCAATATCTTATGGAGAATTTCTCATGATTAGTAATGTAAGAACTCATTTGTCAATTTGATTTCTATTTGGGTTGGATTGAGCATCTTTTTATGGTTGTTGCTAGCTTAACCTTAGCTCCACATACCATAATTCTTTTGTTCCCCCTTATTTCCTATGTCACAAAAAGCCTTCTTCTTACCCTTTGGCTTCACATTTTGCTTGCGTTTGATTGTTTTGGCTTATGATTTGTTTGATTACCATATTAGATTGCGGGCACACTCTCATGAGTCAAGGATTGTTGAGTGATTAATCACAAAATGTCCTTTTACAAAAAATGAGTTATGAGTGTATCGTGAGAGTCCGAAAGTCAAAAGATCATGCAAGAGCCGAAAAGTTTACTTGAAGTCGACCACACTACGCCGTCGTGTAAATCTCAACCATGATGTCGCTTATCCTTATGCTCATGTTGTTTAGGGATTTGAATCATTTTGCTTGTTAGCTATTTTGGGATTTCCAATGTTGGGATGATTTCCTGCTTGAGGACAAACAAGGGTTTAGCTTGGGGGAGTTTGATAAGTCTAATTTATATAAATTTTATCCCCATATTTTAGCTCCAATTTACATGTCATTATGCACTAACCTTAGTGATATTGAGCTAATATTTGCTTTCAAGTTCTATTTGTATGTTTTGTCATGTTTTGTAGGTGTAAGAGCTTTTAGGAGTTTAATCCTACACATTTGGAAGTAAACTAGAAGCTTGGCTAACGAAGAAGTAAGATGGACTAGCATGAAGATAATGCATGGACTTGCATAAGCAAAAGTGATGGATTAAATGAAGAAATGCACAACAAAGTCAAATGGAAGATTAAATCATTAGCTTGGGATGCCAAAGTGTGATTAATCGGGTGATTAAACAAGCATTAAATCATAAGCATTGGATACCATTTGATAATTAATTACAATTGAAGACAAACAAGTGAGAAACACACGACCCCGATCGGGGTTGAACAACCCATGGGTGTGTTCAATGCTCCATCAAACGCATACGTTTCCCTTATGATCTCCTATAAATAGAGGCCTTGAGGGACGACTTTCACACAAGCTTCACACATATTTTTCAATCTCAAATTCTCTCTATATATTAGTAGTAGCTTAGCTTAGATTAACTTTAGTTTACCTTAGTTTGTTTACATTTCCCTTAAGCATTTCAATTTATAATATAATTTCCATTCAGGTTCATTTACAATTTACATTTCAAGTATTGTTCTTCCAAGTTCAATTTCCATTTCCATTGCAAGGTATTCCTTTTCATATTTTCATTATGTTCATCATTTCATTTGTCATTAGTGTAGTTTAAATTGTCATCATGTTTAAGTAGTTATATTTGTCTAGGGAATAAAGGAAGCCATGCATGATTAAGTAATATGTAAATTTCAAAATAAAGATAAGTTAATATTGTATAATTTTTTCTATCACATGTTTAAACCATAATGTTTAATTTATGTTTAAAGGCCTTATTCATCGATTAAGTTTGTTCATTCGTTCTAAAGTCGAGAGGCACGAAATTTAATTAGACTAAGCTTGTGTAGTAGGACGACCTAGTCATGGACGAGAGTTTCTCTAGGACCCGGTCTATGGTTGACACTAATATCATAAGGTGGGTGTCTTTAAGCCTAAACATTTATCGTAAAATCAACTTCCTAACTTGACATGAGCATTTACATAATTAGCATGTGTGACCCGACCTCCCTAGACATTTTATTTATAATTGTTTTATCACTTCAAACCAATCAACCAAAGAAAACGTTAATCTTCCAAGGTAAAATTCAATCCATAACAATTAATTAATAACTCCCATCTCCTTTGGGTTCGACCCCTAAGTACTACATTCATTTGTTGTCTAGGGTATAAATATTATCTTTGTATAGGTGTACGATAGCCTATCAAATTTTGATAGGCTATCGCACACCTATGCAAAGATAATATTTATACCCTAGTAAAACAAATGAATGTAGTACGTAAGGGTCGAACCACAGAGAGACGGGAGTGGTTATCGCATAAAGTAAATTTTGGCAACAGCGTCAAAATTTGATAGGCTAACGCACACCTATACAAAGATAATATTTCTACCCTAGACAACAAATGAATGTAGTACTTAGGGGTCAACCCCAAAGGAGACGGGAGTTATTAATTAATTGTTATGGATTGAATTTTAACTTGGAAGATAAACGTTTGCTTTGGTTGATTGGTTTGAAGTGATAAAACAATAATAAATAAAATGTCTAGGGAGGTCGGGTCACACATGCTAATTATGTAAATGCTCATGTCAAGTCAGGAAGTTGATTTTACGATAAACGTTTAGGCTTAAAGACACCCACCTTACGATATTAGTGTCAACCATAGACCGGGTCCTAGAGAAACTCTCGTCCATGACTAGGTCGTCCTACTACACAAGATTAGTCTAATTCAATTCCGTGCCTCTCGACTTTAGAACGAATGAACAAACTTAATCGATGAATAAGGCCTTTAAACATAGATTAAACATTATGGCGCAAACATGTGATAGAAATAATTATACAATATTAACTTATCCTTATTTTGACATTTACATATTATTTAATCATGCATGGCTTCATTTATTCCCTAGACAAATGTAACTACTTAAACATGATGAAAATTTAAACTACACTAATGACAAATGAAATGATGAACATAATGAAAATATGAAAAAGAATACCTTGCAATGGAAATGGAAATGGAACTTGGAAGAACAATACTTGAAATGTAAATTGTAAATGAACTTGAATGGAAATTATATTATAAATTGAAATGCTTAAGGGAAATGTAAACAAACTAAGGTAAACTAAAGTTAATCTAAGCTAAGCTACTACTAATATATAGAGAGAATTTTAGATGGAAAAATATGTGTGCATGTTGTGTGAAAGTCGTCCCTCGAGGCCTCTATTTATAGGAGATCATAAGGGAAACGTATGCATTTGATGGAGCATTGAACACACCCATGGACTGTTCAACCCCGATCGGGGATGCCAACCTCGATCGGGGTCGTATGTTTCTCGCTTGTTTATCTTCAATTGTGATTAATTATCAAATGGTATCCAATGCTTATGATTTAATGCTTGTTTAATCACCCGATTAATCACACTTTAGCATCCCAAGCTCCTCAAAGCATCCAATGTAGCATCCAATATTTAGCATCTTATGTTTGCATTTTGTGGACTTTACATTTGGGGTTGACTTCCATTTGACTTTGTTGTGCATTTCTTCATTTAATCCATCACTTTTGCTTATGCAAGTCCATGCATTATTTTCATGCTAGTCCATCTTACTTCTTCGTTAGCCAAGCTTCTAGTTTACTTGCAAATGTGTAGGATTAAACTCCTAAAAGCTCTTACACCTACAAAACATGACAAAACATACAAATAGATCTAGAAAGCAAATATTAGCTCAATATCTATAAGGTTAGTGCATAACGACATATAAATAGGAGCTAAGATATGGGGATAAAATGTATATAAATTAGACTTATCAACGGCCCATAAGAATAAATCCCGACACAACATTGATTCGAGAAATACGTTGAATGGGGAAGAGGATTAGATCAGTATGATGTCATATTCTCGGATCCTTGCATGTTAGCATTAATTCAACATATCATATTTCATAAAATATTTGAACAAACTTAAACATGCCAATTAGACCAATTCTTAGCCTAAACAAACCAAAAAAAACGTGACATGTGATGGAATTCATACAATTAACTTTAAACATGTTATTGCAACAAATTGTTTCACAATTTAAAAACAACATGGTCAAAACAATAACGACTCAACATACGATTAAATCATGTGAAAATTAAACATAATTAAACTATTAATTTATGCCAAATTTTCGGACGTCATATGTAACAACCCGGATTATAACAAAGGATAAAACTCAATACAGATAAGTATCAAAGTATAACAGTGGTAATAGGGTCAAAGTGACGGAAACACCTGACCAATCCGGTTCGCTACTAAAACCAAAAATAAAGTCATTACATTATTAAATGTATCTCAACTAAAAACAAAGTCCTAATTCATTATTCATCTTGCCTCTCGATGCATCCTAAACCAAGCATCATCAACACAACATCAAACTGAACAACCTGAGAAAGGGGGGGGGGGTCGACAATCAGTCGGGAGTAACTAGATGCTCTCCTAGTCATGTTTACAACAATTGTATATAATCAACAATCAATAGAAATTGAAATGTAAAACCAGTAAACATGTGAGACCATATATACTCATGAAGACCCGATATAAACTTACCACCAGGCAATGGCATAATAAGAGAATCATTTGAAATGTTGACTCCAAACCAAACAACATGTGATGACGTATAACATAAACCATATTACGACATCATGCGCATCTATGGACACAACCATCTGCGCCGCGTGCACCCGCGCGTTGGTTTCGAGGTGGCGACACTTCTCCCGCGGAACTCCGGCGTGAGGCCGATGCACGTCATGGCCCGTTACCGATTTGTAAGGCACTGAAATCGGTGAAAGGTTTGACAAGCTTGCATTTTTGGGTTCGCCACCAATTTTTATGGAAAATTGGAACCATTCGAATACTTCACGTCACATCAAGATACGAAGTAGTGACATGAACACTAAGAAATTCGTTACCCTTAGCATTCTAGTTCTAGAATGACTTTCGTGATGCCAGTGGTAAGGGTACGTATTAGGAAGCTCGTTTATTTCAACACCTAATCCCGCATGCCTCGATTTATGTTTGACATGTTGTCAATTTGTATGCATGCAATGCAACATCCACGTTTTAAACCTAGCATGTGAAATTAGACTAAGTCGGTGAACAAACAATTTAGCAATTTTATTGGTCGAAATTGGAGTTAGATTAATTGCAAGTGAATAAGCATACAAAAGAATAAAATATAATTTACAACTGAATGTACATTTTATAAATGCCAAAGAGGGGATTTAGGAAAGAAATAAGAGAAAAGAAAATTTAAAAGAAAAGGAAATTAATAGAAAGAGGAAATAAATAAGAAAAGGAAATTTGAAGAAATAAGGAAATAATGACAAAATAAATTAAAAGACTCAAAATATAGCTAGATAAGTAATAATACGAAAAATAGTCGATTAATATATACGCTACGTCAAAATAGGAATGAGTTCAGAGGCAGAAACTGACTAGGAGCGGGCGCAGCAGAAGGTGCGTCCTCTGGAAGAGGCGCATCACTTCATGCGTTTGCTCTTAGGCCGGTTCTGACTGTGAAAGTCAGATCCGGTTGGTTGTTAGAGTTGATTAATTAGGAAAATGATTTTGTTTTATTTATGGAATCATATTTAGAAAATAAACAAAATAAACTAAGGAAAATAAAAGGAAGAATCTAATTAAAAGATAGAAAAGTATTGAATTAGATTTAAAATAAGACTGATTGATATTAATTACTAATGATCCTAAACTAAACCTAAATAAAATAAAGTTTGAATTTTTTGAAAATTAATTTAGAGAAATATAACTGAAAAGAATTGAATTTAAACCTTGTAATATTAATTACTAGAGATTTAAAATCAAAACATTTGATTAAACGAATTTAAATCGTCAAATATTGAATTATTAGAGATCTAAAATCAATCTAATCAAATAAGAGATTAAGACTTTGGAAAACATTGGAAAATAAAATAAAAGAATAAAACTTATCTTCCTCGGATTTGAAAAGATCCTCGGACCAAAAAAGGAGTTAGGCACGTAAACCGAGACGAAAAGAGAAGACGATGAGCAGATCAGGCAACCCCAGAAGAGGCGCAGCAGAGCTGCAATCGTTCTAAGAGGCGCATCGTCTGATGCGTTTTCTCTAGGCATCAAACAGGTCTGATTTGTAACACCCCCATATACCAAGGTACCTTACCAAGGACTACCCCAGCATATAAGCGTGTTACCATCTCGGTGCCCGAGGTAAGTAGATCAAATAAACAACAGTAGAACATTTGTTAATTAACTTTATCCTTTACAACATAAACCAACGTGAGAAAGATTACAACATATATAACTGAAGGGACTACTAGACGTGAATGACAGCAGTATCTAGTTCGTTAACGTGATGACTCAATTCCGTTCCATGTCCCGCAAGCATCGTGACTAGCAACACCTCTTAAACCAACTGCTCACCATCCCCGAATGGATCACCACAGTTTTGAAAACACAACACAGGGTCAGTTCACTGAGTAATTAAGATGAGTAACACTACGCCAAATCGGACCATCAATAAGGAGTTTATCACAACGGTTTAATGCATTTAATAACGACACTTAAATTACCGTTTTCAAAATATTGGCGGAAACCTAGACCGCGCTAATAAGAATAACGGTTTCCGTCGAAAACTATTCTTATTATAATGTGACAACGGTTGTATAACAAACCATTATCAAATACGTTTAACGGTTTCCATAAACTCGTTATATAATCACCCTTATCAACGGTTGTTAGACAACCGTTACCAGTTTAAGAAAACGGCGTTTTGAAAACCGTTACTAAATTAAGATAGCAACGGTTTTTGGTACCCGTTGTTATGTTATAGCTACGGGTTTCTTGTAACCGTTATCATTTGCTATTATGATATAACAGTTCCTCTGTACCCGTTGTCATTTATCATTTACGGGTCAAAAATAACCGTTATATACTTTTTTCAATGTAAAATATTCAACCGATGCATGTATGATAAATAATGAACCGTTGCATGCAGCGTTTTGTTTGACCATTATTTACTATCCGTCCATTATTATATCCACACATGCATACATATTTTCCTATAAATATATCACTTATAATGTGATCAATTAACCATATTCACCAATTCAACGTTCAATTAATCATAGCCTATAATTTAATTAAAAATATTACACTTCGATCACCATGTCGTCGTCGTCTTCTACACCCGCCGAATCACAATGAAATACGCGCTATGTCCATCATATTACGTGTATTATACACAACCTTCTAATCAAATATGATAACAATGGTAAGGCTTTTTCGAGAAGTTTTACTTGGATGAGAGATATGATTCGTCAAGGTGGTTATACGAACATTAAAAAGGTCCACCCAGCTTGGACTAAAGTTCATGGTTTTCTTGGTTACACAATGATCGAGTTTGAAGGTTTTGGGAAGAAGCTGGAATCTTTTCGTCAAGCGAGAAAACTCTAGGCAAGATACGAGGATCATGATGCTGGGAAGAAAAATTATTATACGGATGATGTGTTACAAGTGCAATATTTATGGATTGCAACTGTTCCGGGTGTAATTCCAGAGCGAGTATTGTTACCACCCGTGGCTTGTAGAATGATGTCTTGAGTTGGATTCCTCGTCCCTATCGTTCCTCTCGGCCTCTCCTGCAACAATGAACGAACTGAGGGCTTGGCTTTGTGCCAAGCGTACTCACTCTGACGCTCAAGTCAGTAAACTTAGAGGGACAAGTTGTTGTTACTTGGCTAAGAATGTATTGTAGAGAGATAAGGAAGATATTACCAGATGAATAGTGATTCTTAGGTTAATTTTTGGATCCTTTCCTCAATGAAGGTTGAGGAGTATTTATAGGCTTTCACCTTTTGTCACGTAGTGGCCAAGTGGCTAGCAGGTGAAAAGACCGTTCTACCCTCGGCCGATGGACCTATGGCAGGCCGGTCGAGGGTCTTGGATATGAGTACGCGGATATGTGTCCCGGCTGGCTGGTTGCCAGGCCGAGACCCCGGTGTGACAGTAGATGGGTTGCATCGGCTAGACTGTCTAAGTCGTTGACTTTGCTGTGGACATCCTTGACCTTGCTCAATATGTTGACTTGGTCAGCGGTGCAGAATATGCCCCATCAATTTGCCCCCAGCGTAGTCTATGCCGTGGTATGGGCTCCGATGTATGCTGAGCGTATATTCTGCGAAAGTAATTTCTGAAATTTTTCTGTATCGGCTTCTTCTATCTCGGCCTGGTTCTTATTAGGCCGTACCATATATATCCCCCTTCCGCATGGATGTGTAAAGGGGCATCCGATGTGGAAGAGAAAGTGACGCTGGCCGAGACCAGGGTTGAGAGTGCCGGTTGTTTTTGATTGCCCCCAGGCCGGTGCTCCCTAGCATGGTTGATCACGTGGCCGGCGGAGAACAGATACCTAGGAATTTGTTGAGGAAGATGAATAGGCAGAGATATGAAGGGGCGTGTTGAAGACGCTTGGTCACTGTTGCATTGATTGACGTTTGACTGTTGCGACGATTGACTTTCCATGGTTGCATGTCTGACACGTGTTTGTTTGCTGATTGGCTGGCGCTTCATGGGCTGTTCTCTGATTGGCCCTTCTTCATGGGCTTTTCCCTATAAATAGGGCAGTTATTCCGTGAAATTGGCCACCAAATTCACACACCAAAATTTTCTTCTCTCTAAACTTTCAAAGGTTTCTTTGTCTTCTAATTTTCAGAGTTGCTATTCCGGCGAGTGTTTTTCTTCAAGGTAAACAAGCAAATTTCCTCACTTCTTATTTTTGTTAAATAATCACTGCTATCATGTCTTCTGCTGACGATGGGACTAGCGCTTCTGCGCCGGGGGGCTCCCCGTCGCGTCTTGATGGGGAGGGGATATTAGATGCCATCCCGATAAGGTTTGGGGGTCCTAGGTCTCCCTCTCCCGAAGTTGATCCTCAAATTTTGGAGGAATGGGAGGATGACGATGATGTTGATGATGACGCAGACGATTTTGGTGATGGTGCTGAAAGGGCTCGTCCTAATGAGGGGAGGCAGTACGTTATGGATCACGGCGACGCCTGTAAGGTCCGCCTTGACCGTGCTTGGACCCATAAGTTCGCCACTGCTCCGTGAGAAATTTTTCGAGGGCCATTTTTCCTTTGGCAGGGGATACAAAATTGTTATCCCTGAGGAGGGTCAGGCCGTCTGTTGCCCTCCACCGGGCTACACCGGCGTATACATGCGGCACTTGGAGTACGGGCTCCGGTTCCCGCTGAATGAGTACGTTATGGCCATCATTAGGGCCATGAACGTTGCTGTTGCCCAACTGCCTCCGTTGGCTATTAGGACCATAGTCGGCTTTGTCTGGCTTTGTCTCTTCAAGGGAGAGGCCCCAACGGTGAATTTATTCCGCCGGCTTCATCATCTCCGACCATCAATCTCTGGCCGCGTCGGATGGTACAGTGTGCAAACGGAGCAGGGTTATGTCTCTGTTGACAAACTTACTTCTTGCAAGGACTGGAAGGATCGGTGGGTGTATGTTAAGGTGCCGGATGACTATCCGCTGCCCCGCTCCTTTCAGCACCAAGTTAATTTACGGTGTGAGACTAAGGCGGAGCACGACAGATGGGTCACCCGGAAAAAGCTCAAGATGGATGCCGGCAAGGTCCCTCTTAAGGACGATGAGAAGCTGGCGATGAGGCTCTTTGAGGCGGACAAGAGTGGGGTGCCGAAAAGATGGATTCCCCCAACGCAGATCATCCTTCAGGATGAGCCGCTCTGCCATGTCGGCCTCATACCGGTCCTAGCACAGGGTGAGTGGGGTCGGTGTGAGGCCCATCACCGCTCTCAATGCTCCTGTTTCTCGAACTTCGATTTATTTCTTCTACTTAACTCTTGCTTTGCTTTCTTCGCAGACCACTTTGGACCGGACCTGTCTGAGGATATCCTCCGGAGAATGGGGCTGCACAAAGATAAAACCGTTGCTAACTTGCATCCCAAAGCTCTAACCCATGACCGCCGGACGTCGCCGAATGATCTCATGGATCAGCAGCTGAAGAGCTTGAATGTGGTGGAGGCCCAGGCGAAGGTTGTTAGTAACATGCCGCGCCACACGCGAAAAACAAAGTCTTCGGCGGCGTTGGCGTCGACATCAGTTCCACCTCCCATTCCCCCTATTTAGAAGGCAACGGTGGAGATCGTTGATATCTCCAATGGGGAGGACTCTGATGAGGAGGGGTCTCCTCTTGTCCGTAAGAGAAAGGGGACAGCCTCTACCGCTGTCGCTGCTTCTGCTGCTGGCGAGGAAACGCGTCCTCCGGCCAAGAAGGCCAAGCATGGTACTGATCTATTCTGTGGCTCAGATGTAGCCGGTTCATTAGGCGCTGTTGATGACGGGCTCTCTGGCATGTCTATGCATGTTGATACTGATGCTTTCGTTAAATTTTGCAGATCAGCCGCTGTCGGCCGTCGCTCTTAATGAGCAACAAGTGGAGGAGAAACCCGCGCAGACTGGTGATCATAACGTCACCATTGACTCTTCATCCCAGAAGGCTTCCCCCTCCCGGCTGCAGGCTGGTGATCAGAACGTCACCACTGACCCTTCATCCCAGAAGGTTTCCCCTCCCAGCTTGTAGCGGGAAGCGCGAGGTTGATCGAGGAGCTGGCGAGATGGAACGAGCTGACCGGTGCTCGAATTATAGAGCAGGAGAAGGCCGTGGCTCAGTCCGCTCTTGAGCTTGATGCCACTAAGAAGGTGGCCGCGGAGGCGAAGCGGATCTCCTCAATGAGCGAGGCTTAGGGGAGATGCTTTGAGAAAGCGCTCTTGGGCGAGAGAAAACTCGGGAGGATCTTTGAAAAGGAGGTCCTTCTTTGAGAGAGCCAAGGCCGAGGCTGCTGCGGCCGAAATTGCAAAGTCTGCTGGAGAAGTGTGACCTTGTTCGAGGCACGCCGACCTTTATCTCCAGCGAGAGGAATGAATTTAGGGGCGATTTCGAGATCTAGGGAAGGTGATTCGGAGCAAGGAGGCCATTATTAGACAAAAGGAGGACGACATTGAGATGCTCCAAACCGTCATGCTCCCTAACATGTGCACCGAATTCCGGGATCTGGCCGAAGAAGCGCCCAGGGAAGTGATTGAGGAGCTCTTCCCTCTTGCTGGTTCCTTTCCGTGGGGCAAATTTGACGAGCTGTTTGACGATAAGCTCGAAGCCAAGGAGAAGGCCGTGGAGGAGAAGGCCAAGGAGGCGGTGAGGGTGAAGATAGAAAAAGAGGCGACCGCGGAGAGTGCACCCTTCTTTGAGAAGACTAAGGCGGCCAAGGAGGAAGCCGAGAGGGCAAGGGCAAGAGGCCGAGGGCGAGGCTAAGGCTGAGGCTGCTGAAGCTGAGGCTGCTAAGAACGCCGCTGGGTTGCCCATCGAAGAAGATGCTGCTACCGTTGCTGATGGTAAGCAGCAACAGGCATAGGGAGACGGGCGGTCGTCACCAGGCTCACCCGGCGTCTCGGATAGCTTCAGCTGTTCGGGAGCCAATTATTAAGCCTTCCCTCCCTGCCATTTTTGGCGCTTCAAATGATACCTGTAATCTTTTGTTATTCTTTTCCTTGTATTTTGTACAACTTTGGTAGGTTGTGTTTTGGCTTATCCTTATGGGGACGGCCGTCGTCTGTATTCTCCTCACTTGTAATTTATCATTTTTAATAAGAGTTCGTTTCTTTTGTCTTCGGCTTGGCCGAGGTCTTTACCTCACTTTGAGTTTCCTTGCGCTAATAGTTGAGCGTATCAACTGTACTTAGCGTCTTCATTTTGCCTCTGGCTTGGCCGAGGTCTTTACCTCACTTTGAGTTTCCTTGCGCTAATAGTTGAGCGTATCAACTGTACTTAGCGTCTTCACTTTGCCTCTGGCTTGGCCGGGGTCTCGTCTGGGTTGCCTTTTTGTTTCCGCCTCGGCCTGGCCGAGGCAGTCCAGAGTGCGCATCTCAACTGTGTTTAAACGCTTTTAAGGCGTTTTGATCGTTTCTGCGAGTATCAACTGCGCTGGCCGTAACTGCCGCGGCGTCTGCTTCCTGAGGGTGATTGCCGCTCTTGTCGGTGTGACAGTGTGAGCCAGCGTCCGCTTATTGATAATGACGGCCGCTCTTGTCGATGTGACAGTGTGAGCTGCCGTCTTATTTCTTGATGACGGCCGTGGCGTCTACCACTTGGAGTGACTGCGACGGCGTCAAACCTCTTGGGGTGACTGCCGTGGCGTCTACTACTTGGGGTGACTGCGACGGAGCCTGCTTCTTTATGGAGATTACCGCTCTTGTCGGTGTGACAGTGTGAGCCGGCGCCTATTTCTTGATGACGGCCGTGGCGTCTACCACTTGGAGTGACTGCGACGGCGTCAAACCTCTTGGGGTGACTGCCGTGGCGTCTACTACTTGGGGTGACTGCGACGGTGCCTGCTTCTTTATGGAGACTACCGCTCTTGTCGATGTGACAGTGTGAGCCGGCGCCTATTTCTTGATGACGGCCGTGGCGTCTACCACTTGGAGTGACTGCGACGGCGTCGAACCTCTTGGGGTGACTGCCGTGGCGTCTACTACTTGGGGTGACTGCGACGGAGCCTGCTTCTTTATGGAGGCTACCGCTCTTGTCGGTGTGACAGTGTGAGCCGGCGCCTTCTTCCTGATGACGGCCGTGGCGTCTACCACTTGGAGTGACTGCGACGGCGTCAAACTTCTTGGGGTGACTGCCGTGGCGTCTACTACTTGGGGTGACTGCGACGGTGCCTGCTTCTTTATGGAGACTACCGCTCTTGTCGGTGTGACAGTGTGAGCCGGCGCCTTCTTCCTGTTAATGACTCATGGGGAAAAATGGACACTTTGATGGAAGACTTGGACAATTTTTCATTAGGTATAAACATGCGTTGGGGTGCCCACAGCTGTCTTGGACACCTCCGCCGCTATACAAAGTTTTCCCGAGATCACCAGCGTCCTAATGACTCATCAAAGGCACACCTTCCCAGTCAGCCGCTAGTTGCATCCATGAGGTCGCCCTCCTGTTGTAAGGATGGACTTTTTCCCTTCTCCGACTTCTTTGCCACTTTGAGGGATTGCATGTTGCATCCTCTGGCAGCTATCTGGACGTTGACCACCTCGTCCTTCTCGTCCTTGGAGACGAGCTTATGCGCTTCCCCCCGGTCCGAGACATACATCAGTGTTAGGGCCCGGATGGACATCACTGCATCGGCCTCGCTCAGAGTGACTCGGCCTATAAGAACGTTGTAGGCGGACGAACCGTCAATGACCACGAACTCAGCTAGGACATTCTTAGCCGCGTTCCCTTCGCCGAACCTCATCGGTAGTCTTATTGATCCCAGTGGTACCAGGCCGGCCCCAGAGAAGCTGTATAGCGGATTGGTGCAGGGGCTTAAGTACTTGACTTTCAGACCGAGGCTGAGGAAGCACTCCCTGAACATGATGTTCGTGTAGGCGCCTGTGTCAATCAGGCACCTCTTGACCAGGTGGTTGGATATGTCCAAATTGACTACAAGCGGGTCGCTGTGAGGAGCGATGACTCCTTCGTAGTCCTTCCTTCCAATAGTCATATCGGGGATGTTGGAAGCGGGGATCGCTGTGTTGGGCACAAAGTTGATGGCCTGATATAGCTCGTTCAGGTGCCGTTTGTGCCCATGAGCGGACCCTCCGTTCTCGTTGCCCCCGATGACAACATGGATCACTCCTATCCGTTCGAAGACGGATTTCTTATCTGAACTGCTGGCGTCAGTCTTTTGGCCTTTGGCAACGTACTTGCCGAGGCTCCCCTTCCGGATCAGTTCTTCAATGGCATTCTTTAGATGCCGGCAGTTGTCAGTAAGGTGACCGGTGTGGCCGTGGTACTCACAGTACTGGCTCGTATCACCGTCTCCCTTCGGCTTGGGGGGCCTTTCCCACTTCTGGCCCTCGTGCTTGCTCAGGGCGAAGACCTCGGCGGCCGATACGACGAGGGGGGTTTTATCATTATACCGCCTCTGGTGGTACGATCCCGAACTCCACCCGGCGCCCGTCGAGTCCTGTTTCTGGCGGTTTATCGACCGTGACCTGTTATTGTCACGGCGTCTTTCACCAGACCGTGACCGATCATTGCCACGGCGTCCTTCATCCGGGTTGTCCTCCCGGCGGCTCTTCTTTTCTGAGGGTTTGGCCTCGCTAGGGCCTACCTAGGTTTTGTGATAGTCCTCCACTTTAATGGCTCGATCAGCCAATTGTCTGGCGGCGTCGAAGGTCAGGCCGCCGCATTTGATGAGCTCGTTTTTTAGGTCTCCCCTTGGGAGGCCTTTCATCGCCGCGAAGGTCGCCGGTTCATTGCTTCACTCACGAATTTGCTGAACCTTGGCGTCGAACCTCTTCACATAACTTCGGAGAGACTCGCCTCCCTCCTGTCTGATAGTCAGGAGGTCCGATGTCTCCATGGCCCTCCTCTTGTTGCAGGAATACTGGGCTAGGAACGCGTCCTTTAGGTCGGCGTAACAGTATACCGACCCGTCGGGTAGCCCCTTGTACCAACTCTGTGCCATCCCATGCAGTGTCGTTGGGAAGATTCGGCACCAAACCTCATCAGGTTGTTCCCATACCGACATGTGAGACTCGTAAGCCTCGACGTGGTCGGTCGGGTCACCTTCCCCTTTGTATGCTATAGGTGGTAACTTCGACTTAGTCGACCGGGGTATCTAGGACGTAGGCGCCGAGGGGCGTCGACCACATGTCGGACGACACGCGGCGATCGGCTCCTCGCATTCCTAGTCCGGCTTCTCTCCTCGTAGCGAGAAGGACTTCTCCTCCGACTCTGGTGAGTCGGGCTTCTTCTCCAACTCTGACGAGTTGGGCTTCTTTCGCTCCTCCGGGGTGTGCCTCGTTCGTGCCGCGGCGACGCAGTCTTCTCACGAGTGCGAGAAGGACTTAGGTCTACCACGACCACTCTGGGCTCCCCCGGTGTCTTGACAGGGTTAGCTTCTCCTAATGCTCCGTTCAAGTTTCTTGGGGTCACGTTTTGGGCCCTGGCCTCCTGGACGGTTTCCGCCGCTCTTGTCGGCGTGACAGTGTGAGCAGGCGTACTTCCAAGTAGGTCCAAGAGCATCTTCAGTTTTGCTGTGTCAACCACATGCCCCATGATGGTGACCTGGTCAGCAGGCAGCGGAGTGTCTGGTATTATTGGCATCCCGTACTCCGGTTGAATCACTTGACCGGCGGAGGGTTGCACAACTCCAGATTTGTGGACGGTATCATCTTGGTAGAATTCGGTTTCGTCAGTCACGAATGCCTCTTGTTGTTTCGACATCTTCTTGGCTTTTGGGGTGGGTTTTTTGTGTGTATTTTTGTTTGGGAATGAATGTGACTAGCTTCTAGTGTCGTTCCCCACAGACGGCGCCAATTGTTCCGGGTGTAATTCCAGAGCGAGTATTGTTACCACCCGTGGCTTGTAGAATGATGTCTTGAGTTGGATTCCTCGTCCCTATCGTTCCTCTCGGCCTCTCCTGCAACAATGAACGAACTGAGGGCTTGGCTTTGTGCCAAGCGTACTCACTCCGACGCTCAAGTCAGTAAACTTAGAGGGACAAGTTGTTGTTACTTGGCTAAGAATGTATTGTAGAGAGATAAGGAAGATATTACCAGATGAATAGTGATTCTTAGGTTAATTTTTGGATCCTTTCCTCAATGAAGGTTGAGGAGTATTTATAGGCTTTCACCTTTTGTCACGTAGTGGCCAAGTGGCCAAGTGGCTAGCAGGTGAAAAGACCGTTCTACCCTCGACCGATGGACCTATGGCAGGCCGGTCGAGGGTCTTGGATATGAGTACGCGGATATGTGTCCCGGCTGGCTGGTTGCCAGGCCGAGACCCCAGGTGACAGGCCGATGGGTTGCATCGGCTAGACTGTCTAAGTCGTTGACTTTGCTGTGGACATCCTTGACCTTGCTCAATATGTTGACTTGGTCAGCGGTGCAGAATATGCCCCATCAGCAACCGATTGTTATATTAATCTATTAAGAACATATCGGCACTATATTGACACTGTGCCTCGTTCATGGGAGGTAGAACAAGTGCCTCTTAATAATCCACATATTGAATTCCCAATATTTATCGCAATCGCAGGGGAATTACAAGATGATTATGTTAATTAATTATTATTATTATTCTAATTAATAGTTTTCAAACCGCGCGTCTTTTAATTTCTTGTTATGTATGTGTTTTTCTTGAATAATAGATGTGTGGTAGTGTATTTTGTTGTCTAATTATTTATTGCAATTTACGTAGGTTTAAAATATTTGTTAATAAGTCAACTTTTACATTAAATTAACACAAAATCTCATTATAGACGGCACATATCTGTCTATAACTAAAGACGGGCCAAATACAATACCATATTCCTAATAGGACAAGCAATAAGTGGGGTGGTGGGGGCAAAAAATGTCACCACTTTCAAGCTATTTGACCCGTCTTTAGTTATAGACGGATATATCCGTCTATAGCAAGACTAGCTGATTAAATTAATTACCAACAGTTTTGAAAAAACTTATAAATGTGACTATAAATGTTAAATCATCCTTTACTAACATTCTTTAATAAAATCACAATATTTCATCCCAATGACACAAATTTTAAACAACATGGCAATGAACCCTAATTTTATCAACAACGAAGAATGGCTTACACAAACGATTGAAGATGATGGGAAGGTTCTCGCCGGTCTTCCTGCCGATCAACACCCATTAATCAACGCATCCCTTGAACATCAACGAAATTATTTGATTAATAAGAGGCGTGAAGCAGTCCGGCTTGTCAACAAAGCCTCATCATCATTATCATCTTCATACCCTCGTCGGCCTGTTACTCGCAACTTGGCTGTAGCCAGAGATATGTTGAGTTGTACTCTTCCAACCTTATCTCCACATGCAAGTCGTGTCCTTGCATATATTCAATCTGTTAATGCAAAATATAAAGCCAATGACTTGGAAGTTAGCGGTATACCAGAGCGGCGTGATGGGTGGCAGGTTGAGAAGCACTTTTTACGCTTAACCGGGGTTGTTCCGGCTTATTATACATCTTTTGATTTCTGATAATTACTGTAATGTATTTGGTTTAAAATTAAATAAAATGGTCATTTTGAAAGTGTTGAGTTATGCTTGTTTGATTTGCTTCCATTTTTTGAACTCCATAGATCATTCAAGAATCCGGATCCGTTATTGCTCGCTCGTAATACTCATCAACAACGGTTCACCTGCAACCGTTGTCAATTGGTTCATCAACAACGGTTCAGCTACAACCGTTGTAAATTGGTTCAATAACAACAGTTAGCCTACAACTACAACCGTTATAAATCTTTTTCATTAACAACGGTTCACCTACAACCGTTGTCAATCGTGACGTTCTAACTTCAACGTGCACCATTTTTTAATTGTTTGACCATACGACTCAATATATTAAAATAAATAAATAAATAAATGGTAGATATGACGATACGACTCATTATATTAAAAAATAAACAATTGTTTGACTATACGGTATTTTTTAAGCCGTGTGCCAGTGGCTAATACTTCGTATTTCTCATTATTCTTGATTTTCCCCCACTTGCTATCCCAGTTGCCTAATTGAGGAAAGAAGTTTGTATTAACTTAATACGGATTACCAAATATGGAAGATGCTTTTTTTTTGGCGTGAAAAACTTGACACAATGAAAGATAAATGACAACGGTTAGGCACCAACCGATGTAATATAATAAAAACAATTATGGGTTTATAATCAGCCGTGGTCATATTGCAAAATACAGAATACGGTTTCGCTTAACCCGTGTTTACTAGTTTCAATAAAATATTCAAACAACATACATGCATACCTTCTCCTCGCCCACTTAAAACCCTCGAACACTGAGTTTCCCTAGAACCACTACTATTCTCCGTCGCCGTCATCTTTGCAGTCGTCGTCGCCGTCGCCGTCGTTGTCGCCTCTGCCGTTGCCATCCCCATTGCCTCTACCATTGCCATCCCCATCGTCGTCCCCTCCGTCATCGCCATACCTAAAGTAATAATAAACCCTACTCCTTCGTCTCATTAACTTAATGTCTTTATTTTCTTAGTTGTGATATTATCCCCTAATTATCTTAGGTTTATTGTGTGTTAAACAACACCTATTATTTTAAGTATACTGTGTGTTAAACAACACCTGCTATGTCGACTTAATGCTTAAAGTTAGTAGTTTCTTAATTTCTGGTTTAGATATAGGTGGAAAGCGGAAAAGAAATGATGGGAAAAGGTCAAATGAAGAAGATTCAGGTGATGAGAATAATTTGGAATCGGATACTGGGCGAAGGACCCATAGGGTTTCCCTAGAAGCAATAAAAAGAGGGATACCTAATAAACTTATATGAGATCCATTAACGGGGCTGCCAGATGGTGATTTTGCTGCAAATTTCTCGACTTGGATTGGTTATTGTGTAAGAGAGTATGTGCCTCCCGGTTTGCCGCGTATCAATCAGTTGAGTCAAGACAAGGACGAAAAGCTATGGGGGAGAATAAAGGTATGTATATACAATAATAAATGCAGTGAGATGAAATTATCTTAGTATTCGATATGTGCTATTAGCCGAAACTAACCAAATATGCTCACCATATATGTAGGCAGCTTACACTGTCCCCCAAGAACATGATGGTTACCTTAGAAGAAAGATAGGGGATTCCTTCAGAGCATGGAAGTTAAAGGTTGCTCAGAACCACTTGTTCGACAAGAAGACATGGCAGATAAACAAGAAACCACCAAAGAATAAGTATAAGTTTGTCAGCCAGCAAGATTGAATTAACTTTATTGCTTATAGGCAGTCTGACAAGTTTAAGGTAATTTATCTGTGACTCATTGGAATCACTTTATTAGTAATCACTTAATAAGTAATGAAATATGCTTACGTTACTCGATACAATTCATTTTATGAAGACTATGAGTAGGCAGAACCAAGAGAACATTTCAAAGAAAGAGAGTGTCTTTCATGGCTCCAGAGGTGGTTATAGATTGATTAAGATGAAGCTTGGAACTGTCAATCGTCACGACGCTTGGGTGGCCAGTCACACTCCTAAGAATGGAAAGTTAGAAACTCCATATGATAAGGCCGTCAAAGAGAAAATTGTATGTTTGAATAAATGTGTCACTCCTACCACTGGTGGTCGGTTATATAATTGTGAGTTTAAATAAAATTTAGTTGCATAATGGTTGTATGTGTATGTAGAGGATCTATGTGAAGGAGGTACAAGAAGGAAAATGAAATCCTGAAGGACGCGATGACATTCTTGCTAGGGCAATCGGCAAAGCAGAGCATCCAGGTCGTGTGAGAGGGGTATGAACGCATGTTGGTATCACTAAGTATTTTGGGAAAAATACTCGAAGGACAATGAGTGGTGATGATAGGGTATATAAATACTGTATTTTATTCAACATAATTTATATATATATATATATGTATATATATATATATATTCTGAAATTATACTAATTTTAATCATATTCATTTCTACTACATAGCTACAAACAATGGCCAGGTTGATACTCAGAATGGTGGAAACGGGGGATAAGCCATCTGAAGAAGAGTTGGTTATGGTTCGGCAAGTCATAAATAAAGCAGGGGAGAAGAAGAAAAAACCGGGCATGCGAAGTGAGAAAGACATGGCAAAGGATCAAGATGGGGGAGATGAAGAGGAAGCCATGAAGGCAGGGGAGAAGGACGTGGACGTGGGAGCCGAAGACACGTACTTATCATCTCCATTTCCGGGTTTTGACAAGGTATTAGCTACTACGACTAGTTTATAATTTCTGTATATATACTAATTAATTAAATTTATTATTTAAAGTAGTGCATGTATATATACTAATTAATTAAAAATGTGAAGGTCTTTTGCAAGAAGCCTTGTGTTCTTTACTACCAAACCTCTATAGTGGCATCGGGCAGAATTGTTGTTGCTAGGGGAGTTGAGGTTGAAGACATTGCCCCCCGTGAGGGATGAAGGGAAGTGGAAGTGACCGAGTTATATCTTGAGAAGTATGGTATTCTAATAGTACCATGTAGTGATAATTGGCTTTTGCAAGATGCCATGGGTTCTATTGTGCAATGGCCTGAAGAATTCATTACTGTTGACATCTCTGGGGTAGTTATGCTAAAGCGAACGCATTTTACATAATGAACGCCTTTAAATTTATTAGGGTAACCTTATCTAACATATAGTAAGTATTTGAATTTTTACATTTTCAGGAGTTACACGAAGCCATTATGGCTGAAATTAGGACTACTACGTCAACACCCAAAGTCACTCATTCGACTGCCTCTCCACCCAAAATTCAAGAGGTAGTGATAATTTGAAAAATAGATTGTGAGTTTTTCCTTTTTTTTGGTTATTTAAATTATATATGACGTCTCTTGTAATGTATATTTTTTTTTCTAAATTGTAGACCGGGGTTGTAGGAACACCCAACGTTGGTGTTCCTCTTAAAGCTAAATATCAGACCGATGATTATAAGCAAAAATTGAGTACTACAGCGTTCGTAGCTTTGGACCAACTGGCTGATAGGAAGCTAGCTGTCGGGGAAGTACTCATGATTGACATCGAAGAGGATGTTATGGGTTTCGGTTTCATTATTTATATGGATGGGGAATCACTGTGTCAGTTTCTCGACCTTGACGAGTTAGATGCTATGCACATTGGAATTTGGATGAAGTAAGATTTTTAATTAAAACTTGGCATTTGGTTTTACGAATAGTGATGTTTATTTAAATCATCAATGAAAATAACATTCTTCGTTCCATTTGACGTAATAGGTACCTGTGTACACACATGGCTGAGAGGAACTATGTTTCTCATGACTACGGATTCGTGTCACCTGAATTGTTCTCTCATAAGTACTTTGGATACACATACAAAGAGTACAATGAGAGAATTGCGGTTGATGACGCCCAAAAGCCTATGGTTTGCCCCATATAATGAGAATCGGTATGTATAGTAGTTTATTATAATGAACCACGATTCTATTCATTTATTAACACGCTTACATGCATGCAATGTATATGAACTAACAGTTCAATTTTCAATATTTCATAACAAGCATTGGCTGCTAACGGCAATCAGTGTGCAAAAAGGCATAGTGTACTGGATTGACTCTTGCGGACATAGTCCCACTGAGAGATTTGTAAAGATGATGACTGAGTAAGTTAACAACCTTACATTATAATGTCAATTGTTATTGTATGACCTTTGAAGACTAGGATCCTTTTAATGTCCCATCAGTATTACTGAGCCAAATGCTAATTATAATTTCCTGTGTATATTTATGAATTAGTGTGTTTCAAACAATTGGAGCATCAAGTCCAACTTTTGTCATGATAAATGTAAGTGTATTCTTAATAATTACTCCTATCATTTAATTTATGTTTATGCCAGAGGTTGATCTAATTTAGCTTATTTGTATGTGATTTATATAATAGTCTCCTGTACAACAACCAGGCAGCAACGAAAGTTCCTATTTATATTGTCGCTTGTGGGAGATTATCACCCGAAATTATGTCGACATACCCTCACCGGTTAGTGTGTTTTAATAACTATTTCAAACGTAACTTGAGTTTAATTATGTGTAATATTTCACTTATTCTGTCTATTTTGATTAAGTATATTTTGATTTGTAGTTCCCACCTACAATCAACAACAAAGACCCAACCTATTCGAAGGAAGACCTCGACGACATGAGAAATAAGTGGGCCACTTATTTTCTTTCATTACCCGAGTGTCAATAGTTCGCTCATTATGAATGTGTGCATATATTCTTTTTATAATATTTTGATTTTGGGTTGAATATTTTGATGCTGGGTTGAATATTTTGATGCTGGATTTTTAGTTTTGGTCAACCTGTTTATAATATTTTGATGCTGGGTTGAATAGATCAATCTGTGTAATATTCTGATGTTGCAGGATTGAAATTTTGCAATGCGCAGCTGTTGAAATGCTATTTTGCAGTAGCATTTCAGCGGAACCTGCTACTGCAAAAATTAGCATTTCAGCAGCTGCTGGAACCTGCTAAAACAATTTTGTTTTAAAAATATTTATAAATTCGATCACGGTTAAAAATAAAACCGTGGTCAATAAATCTATTGAAAACGGCCGCATTTAAATAGAAACCCGTTGACATATTCATCCATAATATAACGGTTTAAAAATCACAAACCGTTGTCGAATTCATGACATTTAAAACGGTTTAATAAGCATAAATCGTTGTCATATTTACTATTTTACAACGGTTGTATTTCAGTAAAACCGTTGTCATAGGTTTCCGTAGAGCATTCAGACTAATACTACCACGGTTTCAATATTATATTCAACGGTTTTTGAACCGTTCTTAATATTGTATTACGGTTATCTGAACCCGTTATTTACATTTCATAACGGTTACGCCTTTTAAACAACCATGGTCACGAAATAACAACGGTCGATGTAATAACGGTTCCGTATTTTGTATTACAACGGTATATCACCTTATCTAACCGTTGTTGCACCGATTATTTGACGTAGTGTAAAGCACAAAGACAGTTAACAGCATTCACAATAACCGTGTGACCATCCTCCAATTCCAATCATATCACATATCCGGCTACACACTCAAGTGTGTAGCCCTGCCAGATTACCCGCCGCGACAGGTAATCCTCACCGACGTGAGGGACCGCATCCATGCCCACATTAATGTGCACATCCCCCTTTGTGACGGGAACCACAAGGGGCGAATCAAGGACGTGAAGTCATTCTCGAAAATGACTCCACTCAGCCGAGGACGCACCTCACAAACATAGACAAGCAATGACCATTCCAACAACCAAGAAAGACAATTCCAATTACGATACCAAACACGCCATTAACACAATAATTCATCTTAAATCAATTAAACATGCAACTGAGTAGGGAAACCTTACCTTTTTTCTATTCTATGAAAGTGCCTTCATTAAACAAGCCACGCAGGACTCCATGACGAACCCTACAAGTAACAACCATACCCTTTCACTAGACTATTCAAGATCTACTGAAAGATTACAACGGAGCACAAATTCACCTTGAGACGCAGACCGATGCCGGTGATGTGAACATTATTTGTACACATTTAGTCCCCTAATTGAGCCTATTTTGCATACTATTATAGCATTTCAGGACCATTATATCCGTCAATTCCTTCCTATTTCGTTTTCCTATTGCATTGTGCATGTTTTGTAGGAAAGGAGATAATAAGGCGGAAATTCCCGTCTTTCGTGCATATTTGGAAGCTTATTGATGATATTAGATGGACTAGTATGAAGAGGAGGCAAGAATGATGACCAAGGATGTAGGAATAAAGTGTATATAGAAGGATCAAAGGGTTAAAAGTAAGAATGACGAGAGGGTAGGCATTGCAAGAAGAAATTGCTCGAAACCCAAACCAATAGTTTCTCCTTTCGCTCTGAAAATATTCTAGATGGAACGGCGTCGAAAAAACAAGTGATCTAAGCTTTTGAATCACTCCAATAAGAGTCCGGATGAGAAAATGATGCCCGTTTTACAATTCGAGGTCAAACAAAGAAGCTGTTTGCCAATCCGCGCGTCCCGAGACTGAAGACGCTCGGCCCCTGAAGGAATCCGCTCGTCCACCCCTTAAAGACGCTCGTCATCCCCTCTTTTTGTCTGAGCGGCTTCTCCAGAAGAGGCCCGGGCAAAAGCTGTAGGGAAATATCCGTAAAATTCCCTTAAATTTTAGGACTATAACGTAAGTTTAACATGCGATTTATGGTCATAAACGAAAACAATAGAGAAACGATAAAGAACAAGAATCAACCTCGGGTCCTTTGTAAATACGGCCTAAGAACAGAAATCAATATAGATTTCCTCCTAATCGTTGCACCCAAGACCGTCTGAGACTATGCCCCTTGTGCTAGAAAGTACTCTCTAATTGCCTTGCAATATTGAGAGAGTTTTTGTGAGGTTTTCGATGTGAGATCTAGGTTTCAGAGAGAATGCCTCCAAAAACCTAATTTTTGTGCAAATGAATATGCTTAGGTCAAAAGGAGAGAAAGCTCTCCTTTTGTTTGTTTCGGCCAAAACCGTGAGCTTCATGGGGAAGTGGGCTTTCACTTCCTCCTTATTTTAACTCGTGGTCCGACTCGAAAATGCTAAAATGTATATGACGGGATTTTATTATAAATCGTCATCGGTTATCGGTTATTAAAATATCGACTAGTAACATAGATTAGTCGACATATTAATACTTGTCCGACAAAGACAATATTGTATAATTAATTCAATATACATCAATTAAATATAATAGTTTATATTCAATTTACGAATTAACCGCTTAATTCGTCTTAGCCATTATTATTTAATCCGTATTAAATAATTATCTCAACATCGCGTTTGACTAATTATTAGTCAATAAAAACTCCGACTAACTGCTTAGTCATATTGGGCATCAACATGACTGTATTTTCATACTGTCACATCTCTCAAACGTATCCTATAGGTGTGACTTTTAGGGACCGGTTGATCACCGCCATCTGTATGACAATAACGTCAAACTTATCTAGCAAGCCAACCGTTATTGATAAACGTGGACCAACTGATAATAATACAAAAGTATACTCTTTGATCCTTTTAGAGATTTAAATGTTATTGCACTAACTGTAGAGGACACCAGCCCCAACAAGCTCCCACTTGTCCGTACAAGTGTATGTGCAATAACGTTATCCGCACTTCCTGGAGGACACGGCTCCAACAAACTCCCACTTGTCCGTACAAGTGTATGTGCGATAACCGATTCTCATATTCATTTAAAATTTCTCCCACTCAATGTAAAACAATTTGCAGATCCGGATCCGCAAAGGTCGTATTTTACAATCGATCTGTATCAAGAGTGGTTTCCCCGACTAGAGAGTAACTCAACTGATAAAACGAATTCGTATTCGAGCATGGCCATGCATTTCGATTCTGACTCCTCGAGTGGCCCCGAGAAATATCGAGTACATGATAAAGGCTGAATATTTCCTTCAACTCGACTCCTGCCGATCTAAGCACGGCATGAAGTGACCCGAAAAAAATCTACTTGGCCCCTGTTACGGATGACCGTGAGAAAGAAACCAAAGTCACCCAAAATCTGCCTTAGTCTCAAGAGACAGTCGATAGTCAAAAGAATCGACTCTTAGGATCACCATGGAGTTCCTATCCACGACCTGGCACCGAATGTTATAAAACATTTAGGATTCCATGTCGATGTCACAATTGTGTCCTACGAGATATCCGTATAACTCGCCTCTGTGATTGGTCAGTCAACCTTTTGACTTATGGCTCGTTGAACCCACCATCAACCAACGTCACGAAATAATTGCCGAGTTATCACTCACGTGGGCAATTAAGGACCAAAAATATAATGTTTGTTCAGTTCACTTTGTGGTGTTCAAAATTGTCGTACAAATCCACATGAAAAACAAAATATATAAATATCAAAACGATGATGTCGTATAGAGTACAAAAGAGAATGAATCTAATCCATAAAAGAGTACTACAACTCAGGAACACGTTTAATTCCCATGGAATTAACATGCCCTTCATGCTTATCTTGTCGTAGTGGTTTAGTGAGAGGATCTGCTATATTATCATCTGTAGCAATCTTTTCTATCACTACCTCCTTTTGCTCCACGTAATCTCGGATTAGATGAGCTTTCCGTTGTACATGTCTAGACTTGTTGCTAGACTTAGGCTCCTTAGCTTGGAAGATGACACCTCTATTGTCGCAATAGATGGTGATCGGGTCATTCGAACTAGGCACTACAGATAGTCCTTGTAAGAATTGACGCATCCATATCGCTTCCTTTGCAGCTTCAGACGCGACATAGTACTCGGACTCAGTCGTAGAATCTGCTGTAACACTTTGTTTGGAACTCTTCCAGCTGACTGCAGCGCCATTAAGAGTAAAAACGAATCCAGACTGAGATTTCGAGTCATCTCGATCCGTTTGGAAGCTAGCATCTGCGTAACCGGTTGCGCATAGCTTTTGATCGCCTCCATAAGTCAATGCCCAATCTTTAGTCCTCCGTAGGTACTTAAGAATGTTCTTGACAGCCATCTAATGTGATTCACCTGGATGCTGTTGGAATCGACTTGTCATACTCAATGCATATGCTACGTCTGGACGTGTGCATATCATGGCATACATGATTGATCCTATAGCCGAGGCATAAGGAATCTGTGTCATGCGCTCTTTCTCTTCCGGTGTCTCTGGTGCCTGAGACTTGCTCAAATGCACCTCTGGAGCCATAGGAAGAAACCCCTTTTTGGAGTTAGTCATGCTGAATTTCTCTAGTATCTTGTCTATATAAGACTCTTGACTGAGAGATAACATCCGACGTGATCTATCTCGATAGATACGGATGCTTAAAATTCTTTGTGCCTCACCCAGATCTTTCATCTGGAAATGGTTCTTCAACCATACTTTTACCGAAGTTAAGAGAGGTATGTCATTCCCAATCAGGAGTATGTCATCGGCATACAATATTAGGAAGACAATCTTGCTCCCACTCGACTTGATATATAGACATGGTTCCTCGACTGATCGAGTAAATCCATTTTCTTTTATCACTTGGTCGAATCGATGATTCCAACTCCTAGAAGCTTGCTTAAGTCCATAAATGGAACACTTAAGCTTGCACACTTTCTTAGGATGTTCGGGATCGATGAAACCTTCGGGTTGTACCATGTACAACTCTTCCTCCAAATAACCGTTTAAGAAGGCAGTTTTCACATCCATCTGCCAAATTTCATAGTCATGAAAAGCGGCAATCACTAAGATAATCCGAATGGAACGCAGCATGACTACGGGTGCAAAAATTTCATCGTAGTGCAAACCTGGCACTTGGGTGAAACCTTTAGCAACTAGTCGTGCTTTATAGATATCTTATTGACCTTCCACATAAATCTTTATCTTGTAAAGCCATTTGCATTGAAGGGGACGAACCTTAGCAGGTAAGTCAACAAGATCCCATACGTTGTTCTCATACATGGAGTCCATCTCGGATTGCATGGCCTCAAGCCATAGCTTTGAGTCAGAACTAGTCATGGCACCTTTATAGGTTGCGGGTTCACTACTCGTTAAGAGTAGAATGTCATCTATGTCATGTTCCTCAACCATACCAATGTATCTGTCCGGAGGAATAGAGACTCTTCCCGACCTCCTAGGTTCCTCAGGAATATTCACCGCAGCCGGGATTGAAGGAACTGGTTTCTCCAATGGTTGCTCGGTATTTGATTCTGGAATCTCCGACAGCTCGAAGGTTCTACTACTCTTCGCATTCTCGAGAAATTCCTTCTCTAAGAATGTCGCACTAGCCACAACAAATACACGTTGTTCGGTTGGCGAATAAAAGTAATGACCAAGTGTTCCTTTAGGATAACCTATAAAGTATGTCTTGACCGATCGCGGGCCGAGCTTATCCTTGTGTCTCCACTTGACATAAGCCTCGCAGCCCCAAACCCGTATAAAGGACAAGTTAGGGACCGTTCCCTTCCATAGTTCATATGGAGTCTTGTCAACAGCTTTCGACGGACTTCGATTAAGTATTAGAGCAGCTGACAGAAGAGCATAACCCCACAATGAATCAGGCAACACGGTGTGACTCATCATGGATCGAACCATATCAAGTAGTGTTCGATTTCTCCGTTCGGACACACCATTCAATTGAGGTGTTCCAGGTGGAGTTAACTGTAGGGCAATCCCACAGTCCTTAAGGTGTTGATCAAACTCGTGAGAAAGATACTCGCCACCACGGTCTGATCGTAGTGTTTTAATCTTTCTACTCAGTTGGTTTTGTACCCGATTCTGGTATTCTTTGAATTTCTCACAGGATTCACTTTTGTGCTTCATTAAGTAGACATAGCCATATCTACTTAAATCGTCCGTGAAAGTGATGAAATACCTATAGCCTTCTCGTGCCGTGATTGACATAGGTCCACACACATCCGTATGTATGAGTCCTAATAGGTCAGCAGCGCGCATTCCAACACCTTTGAAGGAAATTCGAGTCATCTTGCCAATGAGACATGATTCACACGTGCCAAATGATTGAAAATCAAAGGCCGAGATAGCTCTATTCTGTATGAGCTGTTTAACGCGTTTCTCATTAATGTGTCCCATACTACAGCGATTACCATAGATACGTTTGATCTTTGTCACCAACCTTTAACTTTTTATTCATTACGTGTAATATTTCGGTGGTCCGATCTAAAACATAAATTCCGTTCATGGAGACTGCCTTGCCATAAATCATATCGTGTAATGAGAAAATGCAACTATTATTCTCTATTACAAATGAAAACCAAGTTTGTCAAGTGCAGAAACCGAAATAATGTTTTTAGAAAGACTGGGTACATAATAGCGTTATATAAAAATAACTCAAATCCGCTAGGAAGTGGATCACGTATGTTCCCCTCGAGACGGCAGCCACTCGTGCTCCATTCCCGACACGCAGGTCCACCTCACCCTTTACGAGGGGTTCGATGTTTAGGAGGCCCTGCGCATGATTGCACAAATGAGAACCACAACCAGTATCTAGTACCCAAGTTCCGTAACTTGCGTGGTTAATCTCAATCATATGAATAAAAGAAGAAGAAGAAGACATACCAACAGGATTAACGCGACCTGCTTTTATGTCCTCATGGTATACAGGACATGTACGCCTCCAATGCCCAGTCTTATGGCAATGATGGCATTCCATGTTACCAGTCTTGCTCTTTGTCGCGCCTGATGAGGAGCTCGACTCACCAGGCCCACTCTTACCTGATCCCGACTTCTTAAACTTCGGTTTACCTCTCGCTAGGTCCGCCGAGCTTTGCCCTTACCCTTGCCCTTGTTTGACACAACGAGAACATCCTGTTTCAAGCTCCCACTAAACTTCATATCCTTCTCGGTCTGTACGAGTAGGGAGTGTAGTTCATGAGGACTTTTCTTCAAATCATTCATATAGTAATTCGCTCTAAAGAGCGCAAAACCATCATGGAGTGAATGAAGCATGCGGTCAATCACGATGTTCTCGCTGATTTTACAATCAAGCGCCTCCAGTTTCTCAACATTCTCAATCATGCTGAGAATGTGTGGGCTAACCGGTTGGCCCTTCTGGAGTTTCGCATCAAAGAAGCGAGTGGTATGCTCATAAGTCACGATTCTCGGTGCTTTCGAGAATTCCTTAGTGAGCGTGGTGAAAATCTTGTTTGCACCTTGGGCTATGAAGCGTTTACGCTTAAAATTGGATTCCATTGCAAAAATGAGTACGTTTTTAATCGCACCCGCTTCCATGACGAAATCGTTATACTTGGCGATCTCGTTAGCTCCAGCCGTGGGGCCTGGGTTTGACGGGATGGGCTCAGTCAGAAATTTGAGCTTCCCGTCAGCAGCGGCAGCATTCCGTAATGCCGCCTCCCAGTCCGCGAAGTTTGATCCATCATTCTTCAGTCGAGTAGACTGATTCATCTGATTCATGAAGATCCGAAGCCAGGACTCACGGTCCAATGTGGCACTTGGCATTGGGTCGTCAACACGGCCAACCATTTTGTTATTAGCAGTTTAAGTGATCGTTATCTACACTGAAAAAGAAAGGAAAAACAAAACGAAATAAGCAACTCATCGAGGTGATTTAAGTCTATTTAAAATTCATTTTAACGTGTAGACTCATTGCACTTGTATAATCGATCTACCTCAAGAATTATACAAATGATCCCAAGACTCAATTTCCGTAAATTGATAAGCCAACTGTTTAGCTAGTTCTATCGTTAGAACTCTTGGTCGATAGATTTCCGTAAATCCTATCTATAGTCCACCATAATCACATGATCGTACGAGTGACCATAGTGTTGAGATAAAATAGGTCAATCAGTTCCAACTTACCCGACCTAGAAGGGGTCATATTATGCCTACCGACGAAGAAGGGATTCATTGGAGTTTGACCGATAAAGACTATTCTCAATTTTTGGTTATACGAGGAAGATCCCATCAACTTAGTTTTAATTCATTTTAAGTGAACGAAAAACTAGCATTGTGTGAATGAATTAATTTAGGTGATGGCTTATGTAAAAAACGTGTGATATATGTATATCAAAGAAAACTAACGCGTGACCTCTATATGAGTCAGTTTTCATGCAATTATTAGGTGGTTTGGTTTTAGGCGGAAAATGATGCAAACTATCGTTACAATAAAAATGTAAAAGAATGCAAAACGTAAATAAAAGTCCTAGTGTGGCCTATCCTAGTAAAAAGAACATAATACAATTTTGGAATCCACCGTTGGACCCTAGAAGCTTGTCTTGATGTTCCATCTTTGTCCATGCAGCGGGAGTGAGCATCCGATCTTCATCTTTGGTCTTCTCAAAATTACAATTTAAAAAATTACAAAATATAAACCTATTTACATTCTAAATAAAAAACTGTAATTACAAGGAAAAACCAAAACGGAGATACGAGATCTCAAAATACAACCAAGACCGTGTTCCATCATTACGGTAACACGTTCTACTAAGGCCACACTAAGTTACAACCGTTTGTAAAATTAAATACGTAATAAAAAAACATTCATGGCATTCAAAAAGTAACGATAAATAAATAAAAATGTATCAACTAAAACAAAATTTATTCGTGACATAATTCCGTAATTATGTTAAATTTACCCAAACCACCTTTTAACAATTAAAATTATGTGACAAAACCGCTTCTATCAGCTTAATTTTAATTCATGATAATCCGTTACTTTAAATCGCTTTAAAGTAACTAAATGGTACGTGAGCGAACCGATTCACTATCAAGCGAGTGCATAAAATCCGTATTGTATGCAAATTTGGCCGAAAAGAAAATAAAAACACGATTTTTTTTTTTTTTTTTTTTTCAGCAGCTGTTTCCCGAGAGCAAAAAGAGAGCAAAAAAAATTTTTCAGCGGCTCAATTTTTATAGCTCGGCCAAAACCAAAAACAACAATTGAACAAAAACACCAATTGCAATTTGAACATAATCCGTATTAAAAAAAAATTACAATTGACAAATCTTTAACATATTGCTATGATTATCGTTTAAAATAACAATATGCAAAGAACAAATCGAAAAACAAAATCAGACGATTGAGACTGAACAGCAGTAAGCCGTGTGGCACGGCTTCCAATGCAAAAAAATTAAAAACAGCCGTGAAAAAAAATCTGGCCGCACGTTTTTTTTTATGCAAAAATTTATCGATTCAATTCGTTTAATGAAAATCAACATGAAAAAATTACGTGGCCTCGCTCTGATACCACTTGTAGGGAAATATCCGTAAAATTCCCTTAAATTTTAGGACTATAACGTAAGTTTAACATGCGATTTATGGTCATAAACGAAAACAATAGAGAAACGATAAAGAACAAGAATCAACCTCGGGTCCTTTGTAAATACGGCCTAAGAACAGAAATCAATATATATTTCCTCCTAATCGTTGCACCCAAGACCGTCTGAGACTATGCCCCTTGTGCTATAAAGTACTCTCTAATTGCCTTGCAATATTGAGAGAGTTTTTGTGAGGTTTTCGATGTGAGATCTAGGTTTCAGAGAGAATGCCTCCAAAAACCTAATTTTTGTGCAAATGAATATGCTTAGGTCAAAAGGAGGGAAAGCTCTCCTTTTGTTTGTTTCGGCCAAAACCGTGAGCTTCATGGGGAAGTGGGCTTTCACTTCCTCCTTATTTTATCTCGTGGTCCGACTCGAAAATGCTAAAATGTATATGACGGGATTTTATTATAAATCGTCATCGGTTATCGGTTATTAAAATATCGACTAGTAACATAGATTAGTCGACATATTAATACTTGTCCGACAAAGACAATATTGTATAATTAATTCAATATACATCAATTAAATATAATCGTTTATATTCAATTTACGAATTAACCGCTTAATTCGTCTTAGCCATTATTATTTAATCCGTATTAAATAATTATCTCAACATCACGTTTGACTAATTATTAGTCAATAAAAACTCCGACTAACTGCTTAGTCATATTGGGCATCAACATGACTGTATTTTCAGACTGTCACATCTCTCAAACGTATCCTATAGGTGTGACTTTTAGGGACCAGTTGATCACCGCCATCTGTATGACAATAACGTCAAACTTATCTAGCAAACCAACCGTTATTGATAAACGTGGACCAACTGATAATAATACAAAAGTATACCCTTTGATCCTTTTAGAGATTTAAATGTTATTGCACTAACTGTAGAGGACACCAGCCCCAACAAAAGCTCCCAAAGACGCCCGTCTTCACTCCCTAGACGCCCGGGCAGAAACCTCCAAATCCGCCCGTCCCGTGCTAAAGACGCCCGGATTCCCAGGCAGACCCATTTCGTCTTCTTCAAGCTTCAAAGAAAGATGCACATCTTTTTCTAGAGACCGGAGTCTTTCCAAAAGACCGGCGTTTCCCCAACAAGGGACTTAATCGTCATTTAAGCCCTTAGTTAACCCTAATTCATGCACCTAATCTCTACTATATATACCCCATTTGTAATAATCAAACCATCAAGTTTTCTTAGATTAGAATCAAGTTTTCATTAGGTTAAATCAATCCTTCCTTAGATTAGATTAGGAGTAGATTAGAATAGATTATCATTTAATCTTTCCACAAATTACACATTAATCTTTCCTTAATTATTGTTCAAGTTTATTATTGAGTAATTCAAGTTTATTATTGGGTAATTAGAATATTATTGGGTTTATTGGGAGATTGACAACCTTCCATCAATCATCAAGTTCTTCTATTATTCTTTGCATTATTATTTTGGAATCTCCATAGGTATAATTCTCTTAATCCTTGTTTTAATTATGGTTAATCTTTCTTACTTGTTCATCATGTTTGGCTTTGTTAGTATGATTTACAACCTTATTAACATGTTAAACTTGATCATGAGTGAGTAGTTACTTAGCTAGGATTAATGGGTAATTAGGGGAAACAAACATGGGGAATGATTCATGCTTTATCTAATATGCTTCCATGATTAATTTGCTTGTTTGTTGTGATTTCAACTTATGCACATGTTATGTTTGATGAAATGCTAAGCCTATGAATCCTTGCATTTACAACCATATCTTATCTTTTCAATGAGACTTGTAAGACATAAACCAACTCGAGTCTCATTAGACCATGCATATAGTTGGATAGGGAGGATTAAGTCGACTTGTAGGTGTTGTACAATCTAATCGATTCGGCTCCGGGACCCAAACCTTCCTAGGATTGTAAGATATAAACCAACTCGATCCATCACAATAATAATTGCTTGCTTATAATTGAGAACATGTTTGTATGATCAACTCCCATGAATCCCCTATGACCCCATGACACCCTAGCACTTTTAATCATTTGTTTACATCTTTCCTTTTGTTGCTTGTTTATTGCTTTTATTAGATTAGAATCATCAACCCATTATAATTGTGACAACCCCAAGCACAACCATAATTAGATTGAATAATTTGAGTAACCACCGTCCCATGGATCGACCTCGACTTACCACTAACTAGTTGTTTGTTGAGTATTATAAATGTGTTTGATTGGATGTGACCCGACGACCCCCCCCCCCCCCCCCCACATCAAAATGGCGCCGTTGCCGGGGACGGTGTTATTTATTTGAATTGTTCTTTTGTCTAGTTTAAGTTGTGCTTCTTTTTCTTGAGTTTTATTGTACTTGTTCTATTTCATATGTTTATCATGTCTACATTCACTTTTTGAAAATATGAAAATGAGTCATTTGATAAATATGTTGCAAGATTTGAAGATTATATGACTCATGCTTGGCATCATGGTTTTACTCTTTCAAATTATGAAGCATGTTGTGTTGTTTATAATGGCATGAACCTTGAAACCCGCAACTTGGCATTTCACTTGAGTGGTGGTAGAATTTGTGAGATGAGTTGTGAGGAATTTTGGGAATTTATTGAGTTCATGACCACCCATTGTCTTAAGCAAACTATACATGACATATTTGAGAGTGCCAAGGAAGGTATAGAAGCGATAAAAACCACATTTCAAAAATTCATTGAGGAAAATTATGATGAAAATGAGATTTGTGAGGATGAGAAACCTTCCTATAACCTTGAGGCAACCTACTATGCCCACAAAATTACCCCACCTTGGAAAGATGGAGTGCTAGATGAAGAGAGTGATGATGAGGAGGAGTACATTCTTGATTGTGAAACTAATGCTTGGATGCCGTCATCCTACTCTTCTTGTGTTTCAATGAAATCAACCTCCATGGAATTTGATGTTAATGGGCAAAGTGAGAGTGATATGGATGTGAGCTTGAGTAAAAACTCACCCTTTGAGGATGACATATTTGAGGGAGACAATTGTGTTGAACTTGGTGAGCCTTGTTACGACAACCCCTTTGATAATAGACCTTGTTGGGATGAGGAATATGATGAGGACATTTTGGAACCCCAAATAGACACCCTTAAAATCCCCTTGGATGATAATGAGAGTACTTGCATTGAATGTGGTGATTTTGACTATTTGGAGGATGAGTTGAGTGAATTGCCAACCAACTACCCATTTCATGTTCCTTCCATCCATCATTTCTCTTATGATTTTTGTCATAATGTTATTGACATGCTTGTTCCGTCTCTTACTTGGGCATTACTTCATTGCATAATTTTGTGTTGTTATCCATGCCTATTTATTTCTCACTCCCAAGAATTTGACTGACTTCTACGTGCTTTGAGTGCTAGTGATAATCTTCCATGAAATTGTTTATTGATAATCTTTGGTTTGATGGAGTTCCTTAATAACCATTAATTTGTATATATGCATTTAGTGTAGTTTTGCATTTATTTAATTGCATGAGAGATGAAAGGGAGGGATCTCATATTTTAATTGAGTTTTTGAAGGAAATTAATGAAAATGAGAAGATGAGAAATGTAAAGAAATGAAGAAAATGGAGAAAATGGAGAATTTGGGCTTTTGAGTAAGTTTGTTATCATAAGAAAGGTGTTGGGTCAAAATTTCAAAAAAGATGCGCATCCCGAGACAAATCCGAGCGGGTTGAAGGACAAGAAAAGAAAGAAAAGTTCCTGACAAAGAATCCGAGCGGATTTTAAGAAAAATGCTCGTCTTTACTGCCAACCCGAGCGGGTTCATTTCATCTGGAGCGGGTTCACTGTCAACCCGAGTGGGTTGAGTTTATCTGGAGCGGGTTGACCCTGGAATTCCTCATTTTCTCTAATTTGGCTCGTGTTATGGCTATATATGCTTCATATCTACCATCTTCATCTCCTACAATGATTGTAAGAACCCTTTTCTTTCCCTATCTCTCATGTATAGTTGTATTTATGTAGTTGCCTCATGATTAAACCCCTTTCTTCCTACATTAGCAATAGTGTTTAAAATCGGTTTGGGGAGGTTAAACCATGAAGCGACATACATATATCATATAGTTTAGGCTTTCATTTGTATTATATTTCATATTGCATTTACATTAGGTAGTTCATATAGTATAGTTGCATTGTAATATATCTCACATGATTCATGTAGATAGTTGCATATAGACTAGAATTCATGCATAGTCACTAATGACCAATCCTATTCTTTTCTACACTAGAAATAGTATTTAAATCGGTTTGGGGAGGTTTGATCATGGGTGACCATAGTTTACTAGAAATCATGCATCATATAATATAGTTTAGATTGCATTCATTTGTTATATATGTCATAAAGAATTGCATTTAGTTAGAGCATGCATTAATTCATATCATATCATTCCATTTGTACTTCAATTTCCATAAAATCAAAAAAATTCAAAAACATGTTTTTCTTTTTCATTCCTACTCCTTTATGTACATTGAGGACAATGTCCAAAATAAAGTGGGGGATGGAAATTTATATTCTAAAACACATAAAAATTGAAAATTTTTGAAAAAAAAAAAAACAAAAACATGTCTTTTTATTTCATAATCATAAAAAACCATAAAAATCGAAAAATTGAAAAAATCAAAAACATGTTCATTTCCTTTGTAGTGTAGTCTTGTATATATATTGTTTTGTATATATTGTGTTTGTTCATCCTTGTTCACATTGATTGACTACGCCACATCCGAGACATGAGGATATTGAAGACCGCATGGTATGATCTTTCCAATCTCCTTTTTCCTCTCTATGTTAATGACTATGTGGCTTTATTTTGATTGTTGCTGTATAAACAATGTGAATTTAGGATTGCATTTTGAATAATTGGCATACTAGTTGGTAGAAGCATATACATTAGAATGTATATATGTTAGTTGCATCATGGCATGTAGTTTGCATGTTAGAAAAATTTTGTGAAACCGTCTACTTGGGAAGCTTGACAAGTGTATATAGGCCCTAGTAGATGCTTTTTCTTCTTAAGACTTTGCTTGTTAGAATACTTGTAAAACACCCTAGGATGTGTCATGCTAGTATCCTTTGACCCATGGATTAAGGCCTAGTCAAGAGTACCTTGTGGTGTGATAACTCCTTAGCTACCGTTTATTCCAAGGTGACCCTTGAAACCATGCAACCATCATCCATATTCTACCACATTTTGTCATCAAAAAGGGAATGGGCACAAAAATTGTTCAAAAATTTGAGTTCAAGAAATGAAATGAAAAGTCAAAAAGTTTGCAAATTGCATCAAATAAAAAGTGGAGCAAAAATAGACTCCTAAAGCTTCAAATAAAAGGCACCCTCACTACATATGGGGTGACTTTGAAAATGTTCAAAAAGAAATGCAAAAAGTTGTCAAATGCCAAACATCAAAGAAATGGCAAGAAAGTGTTCTCAAATGTTATATGCCACAAGAAATTGGGGGGAAAAACAAACAACAAAGCAAACTCCCAAAATGAAACTCAAATATCTATCGATCCCTTTATCCATCGTATCCATTTTTGTGCATGGTAGAGAGGGGACGACCCTTCTTCTTGTCTAGGCAAGAGGGGAAATTCCGCGATCCTCCAGTGTTTTAACACCATAGGGAGTTTATTCTTGACGAAAGCATTTAACGATTGAGGACAAAGGTACCCTAGCTTGACACAACTTGGAGGTGATTTATTGGTATCCTTCTAGGCTTAGTAGTTTGAAGAAATTGTATCTATGAAGGAGTGTGTACCCTTGAATTGCTTCCCTTGTAGATAATTTCCACCACTTAGATGAGGAAAGTGGCTATTCATTTTTGTAGATGCATCCATTACTTGTTTTGCGTGCTTTAATGCTTGGATGTGTCGCCATTTTGGCAAGACCCACCTTGCCTTGCAAGAAGGCATCCTACCTCATGGTTGTCTTGTTGTGAGTTGAAGGGGCGGAGTGAGACCCGCTAATTGTCTCACATCGGCTATATTAGTAGGTTAGTTTAAATAAAGGTCTAGTCTTTGTCACCTCTTTACTCGGGACGAGTAAAGGTTCGGTTTGGGGATATTTGATGTGAACATTATTTGCACACATTTAGTCCCCTAATTGAGCCTATTTTGCATACTATTATAGCATTTCATGACCATTATATCCGTCAATTCCTTCCTATTTCGTTTTCCTATTGCATTGTGCATGTTTTGTAGGAAAGGAGATAATAAGTCGGAAATTCCCGTCTTTCGTGCATATTTGGAAGCTTATTGATGATATTATATGGACTAGTATGAAGAGGAGGCAAGAATAATGACCAAGGATGTAGGAATAAAGTGTATATAGAAGGATCAAAGGGTTAAAAGTAAGAATGACGAGAGGGAAGGCATTACAAGAAGAAATTGCTCGAAACCCAAACCAAGAGTTGCTCCTTTGGCTCCGAAAATATGATAGATGGAACGGCGTCGAAAAAAAAAGTGATCTAGCCTTTTGAATCACTCCAATAGGAGTCCAGATGAGAAAATGACGCCCGTTTTACAATCCGAAGTCAAACAAAGAAGCTGTTCGCCAATCCGCGCGTCCCGATACTGAAGACGCTCGGCCCCTGAAGGAATCCGCTCGTCCACCCCTTAAAGACGCTCGTATTCCCCTCTTTTTGTCCGAGCGTCTTCTCCAGAAGACGCTCGGGCAAAAGCTCCTAAAGACGCCCGTCTTCACTCCTTGGACGCCCGGGCAGAAACCACCAAATCCGCCCGTCCCGTGCTAAAGACGCCCGGATTCCCAGGCAGACCCATTTCGTCTTCTTCAAGCTTCAAAGAAAGATGCACATCTTTTTCTAGAGACCGGAGTCTTTCCAAAAAGACCGGCGTTTCCTCAACAAGGGACTTAATCGTCATTTAAGCCCTTAATTAACCCTAATTCATGCACCTAATCTCTACTATATATACCCCATTTGTAATAATCAAACCATCAAGTTTTCTTAGATTAGAATCAAGTTTTCATTAGGTTAAATCAATACTTCCTTAGATTAGATTAGGAGTAGATTAGAATAGATTATCATTTAATCTTTCCACAAATTACACATTAATCTTTCCTTAATTATTGTTCAAGTTTATTATTGAGTAATTCAAGTTTATTATTGGTTAATTAGAAGATTATTGGGTTTATTGGGAGATTGACAACCTTTCATCAATCATCAAGTTCTTCAATTATTCTTTGCATTATTATTTTGGAATCTCCATAGGTATAATTCTCTTAATCCTTGTTTTAATTATTGTTAATCTTTCTTACTTGTTCATCATGTTTGGCTTTGTTAGTATGATTAACAACCTTATTATCATGTTAAACTTGATCATGAGTGAGTAGTTACTTAGCTAGGATTAATGGGTAATTAGGGGAAACAAACATGGGGAATGATTCATGCTTAATCTAATATGCTTCCATGATTAATTTGCTTGCTTGTTGTGATTTCAACTTATGCACATGTTATGTTTGATGAAATGCTAAGCCTATGAATCCTTGCATTTACAACCATCTCTTATCTTTTCAATGAGACTTGTAAGACATAAACCAACTCGAGTCTCATTAGACCATGCATATAGTTGGATAGGGAGGATTAAGTCGACTTGTAGGTGTTGTACAATCTAATCGATTCGTCTCCGGGACCCAAACCTTCCTAGGATTGTAAGATATAAACCAACTCGATCCATCACAATAATAATTGTTTGCTTATATTTAAGAACATGTTTGTATGATCAACTCCCATGAATCCCCTATAACCCCATGACACCCTAGCACTTTTAATCATTTGTTTACATCTTTCCTTTTGTTGCTTGTTTATTGCTTTTATTAGATTAGAATCATCAACCCATTATAATTGTGACAACCCCAAGCACAACCATAATTAGATTGAATAATTTGAGTAACCACCGTCCCATGGATCGACCTCGACTTACCACTAACTAGTTGTTTGTTGAGTATTATAAATGTGTTTGATTGGATGTGACCCGACGACCTCCCCACATCAGCCGGTAACAGCGACAACCCGACTCGATGACTTCAAGCATAAACCATCTCCCTTCTTGGGTTAGTGTCAAGGCCATGTGAGAGTATTGGGTGATGAGAGATAATTGGGAGAGAGAGAGAGTTGGGGTTAGAAAGAGAAAGGAGTTGTCGAAAAGTGAATTGGGTTTACGATTCCGCGTTTTATAATAATACGTTAACTGGCGTGGTACTCGGTCGAGTATAGACATACTCGGCCGAGTACGCCCTACTCAGTCGAGTACCCAAGCTACTCGGCCGAGTGACCCTTACTAGGTCGAGTAACAAGTTACGTTGGTCTACCAACCTCTCCCATATCCCTTGGTAAGGCTCTCCTTTGGTCAATAGGTCAGTCAACGGGTCCCTAAACAGGGCGGGTATTACAGTCTTCCACCCTTAAAAGGAACTTCGTCCTATACTTCCCAAACCAACATGACAAGGCAACTAAAGGACTCGCCTAACCAGCTACTCGGAACACCATGTCCATCTATGACTTCTACCAGACTAAGTTATTATCGTTACTTGATATAGTTTTGCCAATCATGAAATTACTATACCATTACTATATGCAACTGTCAAACTATTTAAGAACAAAGTTGATATTGTGGATTAATTAAGTTATGAAGTGACGACTTGAAGATTCGAAAGTAACACATTAAAGAAGTTTTGTGACAACAACTTAAAGACTCAAAAGTAAAGTATTGAAGAAATTTGCTAACTTTGCCATGACTTTTGCCGTGATGTTATCTACCCCTCTAAAAAGGAACTTCGTCCCCGAAGTTCACTCCAACCATAAAACAGAACTTGCATATACTTAAATACAATAAACATGGAACACATATCACTTTCCTTAACAATTAAACATGCATGGAACATAAGTAAGATAAGAATCATATTCATGAAATTTAAAATTTAAAATAATATGCAACATTATCAAAGAGAGGTGTAAACTGCACACAACCTGAACTAGTACGATAACATTGTCATGCCATCATTCATACCAACTCCTATATCGTTACCGTCTCAAATTCAAGTCAATCGATGTACCGCCACCATATAAGTCGCATTCATACCATTCAAGACCCATGCCGATACTAGGACACCCAAGGATACATATATAATAAAAGCAACTACTAAAGGTTATTGCACAACAAGCTTAAACAACCAAGAATACAATGTTTAGATACTCAGTCGAGTATCGAAGAGTACTCGGTCGAGTAGTGGATACTCGGGCGAGTATCAGCTTGCTCGGCCGAATTTTCGAGTCCAGAACTCGATTTTTGCAATCCATGTCCATGCCATAAAAATATTAACCTGCAAAACACATCGCATGTCTTCTACCAACACAAGGTTCATGGTCTTAATGACCTAATAGCAATACAGAGGAAATAAGTAGTGGCCTTATGGCCGATTACAAGTACTCAAAATAAAATAAAGTACGATAAAAGTCCAACAAACATCCAACAACAAGTCCATAAAATCAATGCGGAGCTCGGATGCCCGCATCCTCATCCATATCCTCTCCACCCCCGGTACCAGATGTCCCTACTCCCTGATAAGCTCCGGATGAGTAGCCTCCACTGCCGGTCCAACTCCCTGCCTCATCTAACTAGCTACCGTAGTTGGCTCCTCACGGTCCTGCGAGGCAGCCAAACTCAGTCTCCATCGGTGCTCTCCAAGCGTTGGGATCCACCCCGTAGCTATGAAACACCCCGGAGTCATTCCCAGGCCCTCTCCACCAAACCGGCTATGCCAACTCCTTCCCTATACCCTGGTTGTAAGCCATTTCATGTATTTTACGTAGCACCAAGGTAGTGAAGATCCGCTCGGTCAGCTCACTGACCTTCATCCTAAGGTCGTGGACGGTGGTGTAGGGCGAATACTGCAATGGATAAAATCTAGGTGCGGTATTGGAAGGCTCCGTCTCGGTCTTGGCCTCTCTAACCACTCTCCCTCTACGGTGCTCGCGGGGTGGGGGAACGATTGCCTGCTTCTCCGCGGTAGTGATCGGCTCTGGCAAGTCTAGGAGGATGGTGGGATCGATCAGGTAAAACTAAGGCTCAGGTCTACGTTCTCAATCCCCGGGTCATACGCCTCTAGGTGGTTCACCACCGGTAGGTTCTCAAGATCGGGGAGTACCATCCACTTAGTCCCCTGATGCGTGCATTTTATGTAGACTTTTTGTACCATATTTGCACGCATCTCTATGCATTTTATGTAGTGTTTAACTACAAATGTGTGGACATAGGCCACCCGCGCCGCGCGCACCCGCGCGTTGGTTTTGAGGCGGCGACACTTCTCCCACAGAGCCTTGGGTTTGTCCAAAGCACATCATGGGCCGTTACCAATTGGTGTGGCATTGAAACCCGTGAAAGGTTGAATAAGTCTGCATTTGTGGAGACGCCACCAACTTATTGTGGAAAAATTGGAAACCGTTCGAATACCTCGTGCCATGTCAAGATACTAAGTAATGATATGAACACTAAAAACTCGTTACCCTTAGCATTCTATGTCTAGAATGACTCTCGAGATGCCAATGGACACGGATGTCCAGAGATAACTGGAGTAAGGGGTGAGGGTACGTATTAGGAAGCTCTTTAATTCGAACACCTAATCCCGCCCGCCTCGATAGCAGCCTCTACTAATGATTAGGAAAATCGTTCATATTTGATATGTCGCCGATGTAATGCATGCAATGCAACAAACAACATTTTAATCCTCGCATGTGAGAATTAACTACGTCGGTGAACACGTGTTTTAGCAAACAATTGGGTCGAAGTTGATGTTAGATTAAATTACATGTGAATGCCATACAATTAAATCATACATAAAAATAAATACGATAAATGAATTAAGAATAACTAAAATTATAAAGGATTACAAGGTTTATTTGATCTACGTCAAAAGCACGCCCCAAAACGGAATTTTGAAGAACATAAAAGGAAAATAAAAAAGAATTTAAAGTATGAAAATACGGCAGATTATAGGTGATAATACGATTAATAGTTGATTTAAAATGTAATTAGAAACTAAGTCAAAGGGAGAAAGAGTTCAGAGGCAGAAACCAACCCAGAACAGGCGCAGCATCTGCTGCGTCCCTTGGAAGAGGTGCAGCTCCTCCCGCGTCTGTTCTTGAGTTGGATTCTGGCTGTGAAGTCAAAATCACGGATTGTAAGGTTCATTGGTAAATTTAAAGTCGATTATTGATATTAAAACTCAAGTTGAAGTTATTTAATAGATTACATGCATCTAGAACCGTCATAAAACGAATTAAAGGTGAAAATTTACAGCGATTTACATAATTGTGACGAACTCGTGTCGGATTTGTAAAGGTTGAAACTTTGAACTTGAAAACGCAATTAAATCAAATAAAGAAAAGTATATACAAAAGACGAATCCCAGAGAATCGATATGAGAAAATCGAACCTCTAAAACCCGGGTTTGAATAAGATGACGAAAACCCGCAAATATTGATTATAAGGGATTTAGGTCTAGTTAAGCGTTATAATTAAAAAGGAATTACTAAAACATGATTTATGTACTGACATGACGAAGAAAACAAAGAAAGACGAAAGAAATAAGAAAAATAGAAAATTGTAGAAGGTCGAGGAAGAAGAAGAAGAAGAAGAGCAGGAGCAGCGGCAGCCTCTGGAAGAGGCGCATCAGATGCTGCGATTCTTCGAAGAGGCGCAGCTGCTGCTGCGTTTCTTCTCGACGTCAAACCTCTGTTGTTTTATAAATACGGTTTTAAAAGATGGTTTTGAGTGTGCTTTTGATATAGACCTTACATTAGTGATACAAAATGAAAAGTACAATAAATAAAAGTGGTATTTACACCCTCAGACTTACATGTTTGTCGAAACGAGATTGACTAAGTTATCGTTTAGTGATTGCTCGACTCGAATATGCGTGAAAAGTGCCCTTGTTAAAGCATTTAGATTAATTCATTAGATTGATTAAAGTGGAGTTGGTCAAATTGGTCGGTCTATGCAACGTGACTGGGACTCAGAATGATCTGAGATTACGTGGTCGATTGATCAAGCATGTAGGCATCGAAAGCGAAGAGCGTGGTCTAGAATGCAAAGAGAGAGAAAGAAGGGGCGGAACACTAGCGTGCCAAATATGGAGGCCGTAGGACCCTATTTATACTAAACACAAGAAGGAGTTTAGGAATGACACGGATATGGAAACAAATCACGGAAATATTCTGGAAAGCATGGAAAAAGGGCTGGGGAAGAGGCGCAGCAGTCACTGCGACCCTTGGAAGAGGCGCAGCACCTGCTGCGTCATTTCCCCAGAGGTTTCCTCCTCTGCAAGCAAGATTTCCGCGTTCTATTATGGAATTTCGGTAGATCTATACTTCCTTATTCCATGAAACACAATATACAGAAGATATTTTCTTAAAAATATTAATTTAATAAGGAATTCATATCCAGAGAATTCTAGAACACTCCGGAACATTCCGACTCCGCATTTAAACGGTTTATAGAAAATGAAGCGGTTTTTAACCAGGACTCCAAATGAACTCTAATTACTATCAAAACGACCGTATCGGCGCGTAGATGAGGACCATGAGGTTGACTCGAGTGTTTGAGCTATCACTTGTCGATGAACTTACGAATTGTCATAAAATCGTTCCGCGTATCAAACATGCGGCCCAATCATCACTGGGTGGTTGGCGGGAGGTGCAGAAATGAGGTATCTACAGAGCTCCCACTTTGACTGAGGCTTGGACAAGGCGAAAGTCAAAGTATAGCCATCAGGTCAATCGAAGATTACAACCTGAAGACTATGGCGACACGAGGCAGTTCAAGGGGTCTGAGTCAAGGACCTATCGTCGGGAACATTTTAGAGTCTGTCGACTATCGGGGAGGGTCGTTTAAAGTCCATTAGACTACGTAAGGAAGCTCGTCAGCCATAAGAAGAAATCATACCTGGGGAATCTGCTTGTGTCGGTCCTTAAACAAACTCTCACTGGGGAACATATTGACGATTAGGAACATCTTGATCGTCATGGAAGAAATATTGAGCAAGCATTACTGCAAAATACTGCTGGAGAACATATCGATGATTAGGAATATCTTGAGCATCAGGGAAGAAATCTTGAGCGAGCAATACTACAAATACTGCTGGGGAACATATCGACGACTCTGTCGGGGAAGAAATCTTGAGCGAGCAATACTGCAAAATAATGCTGAGGAACATATCGATGACTCTGTCGGGGTCGAATCATAACTCTTGCTGGGGAGAATATATCGATGACTCCGCCGGGGTCAAATCATACGTTTGGGGAATGAAACGTCGTGGTTATCCGTAGTCTATTGAGGAGAAAAATACCGATCTAGACGAAGAAAAGGCCCAAAAAAAAAGAGAGCCATACGTTGGGGAAGAGGCACATGAAGCCTGGACCCAGAAATAACGAACTTATAACGAATTTTGGGGAAGTTTTGTTGAGGAAAAGGCGCAGCAGAAGCTGCAACCTTTGGAAGAGACGCAGCTACTGCTGCGTCCTTTCCCAAGCTCGTCCCTGTCTGGGTAAAAACGCAACTTAAGTCGTGTTTTGTTTTTATTTCAAAACACAAAAATCTCGTCTTCTTCACAAAAACTCAACTAAATTCCGTCAAGAACTTGATCAGATCTCGTCATTAACTATGACTAATCAAGGTATGTGTCTTGTACTTGCTTCAATTTGCATTTGAGCTTGATTTTTGAGTCGAAAATTAGGGTTTACATACCCATTATGTCGAAAATTTGGGGCTTTCGTCCCAAATGAATTTGCCTCATGAAATTGAAATTAGAAATGCGTAATTGGCCATGTTAAGAACACAACCATGCCTCCCTTTCGAATTTTCGTCGAGTATTAAATATTTGAGGGCGAAATGTGACGGTTTCTCTGCTAAACCGTAAAACCCTTCGAAAATGGCCCTATACTAGCCCAGTTTTGATGAAACTTGGTGTTCTGGAACCCTTAACGGGTAAACTTGCTATCATGCTGGATTTTTGATTTGTGACAGCTCCTTCGGGACACTTTTTTTCATGGCATAAATGACATTGTTGCGAAATGCTGCCGAATTTTCGGCTCAAACCCGCAACTAGGCTCGAACTTAGACTCTTCTTGACCCATACTACCACATGAGTGGTTGGACTTTGGAAAGCGTGGGCAAAGATGGCCAGAAATGCCGCCTTTTATACATGAAATGCATAAAAAATGCTTGAAATGCATAAAAATGCTTGAAAACATGCTTAGCTTTGCTCGAAATACTTTGATTTGCAGAGGACATCCCCTCTACGTCGGGGAGAGACTTCATGGTGACCGACATTGAGCTTTCCACCGTTCAGGAGATGTAGGAGGACTTAGAGGAGGAGGAGGAGGAGGAGGAGGCCCCACGGAGGGCCAATATGGGACGAGGCGGCCACCAGCTCGCAGGAGCGCCTGAGTGGGCCCAGAAATGGGATGGTCGACATCTCATTTGGGCAGCAGAGAGCCACTTGTCATACAGGACGGCAAGGAGTATGGTGAGCCTTCAACTTGTTATTTTCTTAATTCATTTACTTGTTCGTTTATTCAATTTATTATCATTTTCTTGTGCTTGTCTATGCTTAAGAAAACTTTCTTTTGAACTGACGCAGGAGGCTGGGAACATGAGGTCCTTCTTTGGCAACACGACGATGATGGATGCCTTCGGGAAGCTGACGGAAGAGGAGCAGGCCATCATCGAGCAGGGAGCTTTTGGTGCCTTGGTGCGAGCTTGGTGGGAGATCAAGGAAAGGAAGATTCGGGCTAACATTTGCCTGATTCGAGCCTTTCTTGATCGGTTCTGGGATACGACCTCGACTTTCCATATGCCTTTTGGAGAGATCGGGATCAGCTTGGAGGACTACGTCATGATCTCTGGTCTGTCGTGCGGAGAGGAGCCGGTGGTGTGGCCGTCGACGGCCATGAGAGTAGAATCAGTCGAGGCGAGCAGTCTGATCGGCTGGAACCTGGCTACGAGTGCGGCCCAGGTTCCTGGTTTGGCGCCGAGTACCTACGTGAAGGATTACTTCGGCGGTAGGGTTCCAGCGAGAGTGAAGATGGATGGACGCATGGTGTCTCCACCTCCTTGTACTGCTGAGCAGCGGGCTCGCTTGTGGCTGTGGTGGTTCTTGTCTTCGATTTACCTCGGAGACAAGGGGGAGAGGCTGTCGACGAAGCTTCTTCCGTTTCTTGCTGACTTGAGTAGCCTAGGTCGTTGGGACTGGGTTACTCCTAGCTTTGCGATCCTCACACGCCTAGCCCGTACTTTTGATGTACATTTGCCTTTTTTGGTTGTATATATGATGGCATGTGTGCCTTTGCTGCTGGGCATTTACTGTATCTGCAGGTTAGCTTTAAAAACAGGTTTGGCATGTGACGGTTTACGCCGTCATGCTGCCGAGATTCACGTAGAAAATCACATAGTAAAGCATATAAAGAATTAAAATTAACAAATGGCCTAAATAAGCGCAAAAAGCAATGAAAATGAAAAAAAAAGTGCCCGAAAATAGACAAAATGAAAAAAGAGTAAGTGTCCGAAAATGGACAAAAAAAGAAAAAAAGCGTCCGAAAATGGACAAAAATGACGCGACCGGACGGTGGGGAGGGCTACCCCCTAAAAAAGAAATTAAAAGAACTATCTAAGTGTATTAGAAATATTTTGAAAGGAGGGAGTGAAATGATTCCTGTAACACCCCCGTTTATTTAAGGGCCTGAACTAGGACTCCTCAGATAAATGACGGTGTTACCATCTCGGTTCCCCGAGGTAGTGAATAACAAATTAAACTCCAAGGCAATTTATATAAATACTTTAACTTAATTATTACAACTTCTTTTACAACAACTATAAAGAACTACATAAATGGAAGTGGAAGTCTCCTAATTAAATAATGATCTAACTACTATGTCTTCTGATCCAGTGTCTCACGCCCATCAAGCTCCCGACCTATCTTTAAACCTGTCAAATCTGCTCCCCATAAACGGTTCATCACAGGTGTTCACGAATACACAGGGTCAACCACGAGGTTGAGTAGGGAAAACAATAAAACAGTAAATATGATATGCATGATACTCCGTCACCTCCATCTCCATCTCAACTCATCACACACAACCCCGCACGCCCCAACCATACCGATCCCCGGCAGACTATATATATCGACCGGTCGATCCGCCCGCTCGCGCGGAGGGACACCAGGGCAAGTCTGCGAGAACCCGCCTGGGCCTTATCACAACATCACATCGTATCTCATCATCGTCACCACCACACCATCCTCCAACTCCAATGCATATGCAATGCTCAACAATAATCAATGCAACATGATATGTATATCAATGAATGAAATCATGCCACTATCAAAATAATGAAATAACATAATCAACACGAATTCAGTTCAGTCATCCACACTCCAAGATATGAATCATAACATAAATTACAACCACGCACAAGTCATCGATCACAACTCGGTCACATGTAACACAACAACTCAACACAATTTAACAACACCGGTAAGTCAAGTGTATTTCCCTACCTCGAATCTGATCAAATAGCCGGATGCTCAGTGATAATCCACAATAATTCGTCCTCTGAAATATAATGAAATGATAACCAATTACTTAACTATTCCCGTTCCCAAAATAGAAGTTACTAAAAATAGAAACTTCCCGATATAGAAACTTTTCTCTTTTAACAAACCCGACTCAACATCCATTTCTAATTATATTAACTAATTCGGAAATTATATTAATTAATTATTTAGAAGACTCAGGAATTAACTAATTAATTTAAAATACGATCCGATACGAAATATAACGATTAAATCAATAAAAACCGTTTCGAACCACCAAAACAGCCCGTACCCCTTCGCACTCATCCACGCACCACCACAAAGCCACCGTGAGGCCGTGTCAACCACCAGCCCCACACCCACTTCAGCCCAGCCACCAACGGCCACCCCCATCAAGGGGTCGATCGCCCGCCGTGAGTCAAACCAGGCCGCCATCTGGCCTGGTTCACCACCACGGCTCACCAACACCCCCTGTTCTCCCTTTACCACCACCGCAACCCAACACGTGTCCCCTGCCAAACAACCACCATCATAATCGCCGTCAAACAGAGCACCCAGACACGGTGGCACCACCGTCTCGACCTCCCCCTAGTCCACGGTGGCGCCACCCCAAACATACCCATCTAAAACCCACCTGAAACCGTACATATATATCCGTTTGACTACCCCTGTCATTGCCGCCTTTCACGGCCACCATCACCACCCAAAACCACCCTAACCACCACCATTTCATTCGTCCCTTACCACTCTACCTATATACCCCGTCAACAACCACCCTTAACACCTCCCTACGACACACAACCACCCGCAAAACCCGACAGAAAAACAAAACAGAGGAGGTGTGTGGAGTTCTTACCTTTTCGCCACGAAAACCGCCACTACGGCCGCCGAAAACGTCGACCACCACCCCCGCTCTCCCTTGCTGCACCGTCAACCTCCACACTCTCTCTCCCTCTCTCGAATTGCGTGAAAGCTGGTGTTTGGTGTTGGTGAAGGAAGGAGGCGGGTTGAGGGAGGGGTGTGTATGGTTAGGGTAAAATTAGGTTAAAATGTTAGGTTAAAGATTAAGTTAGATGGTAAATGGGTCATGGGTATGGGTAACGTGATATGGGTCAATTATCGTTCAGTTAAACCCGTCTCAACAAGTTTACGAGTAACTTGGTCTTACGATATCAACACGACTACACAATTAACTCGACTCAACTATTATCCCGACATAATTAGTAAATAATATATATAATAATATCCGTTTAATTAATTATATTATATAAAATACGGGGTATTACAGTCTTCCCCCCTTAAAAAGAACTTCGTCCCGAAGTTCGCTCAACTACCAAACCTCCAAGTACCACCGTGGTTACCAAAACAGATTTCCTAGTACCAGCACTCATGAACTTAAGCGGGTGAAACGGTATGTTACATTCTACCCTCCTAAAAAGAAAGTTACGTCCCGGAACTTACTTCATGCAATTCTATCACCACTCATGAACTCGTGCAACTATCGGAGCACCATAACAGCAGTTTAATTACACAACATAGAGAACTCATTTGTATGGGTACCACGCAACGAAACATCAAATAAAACATCAGCTTGGACAAACTACGATCTATAACTTGATCAACACCACAATCTATACACAAGTGGAACATAAACCTTAAGATTTTACAATCCTACCCAACTAAAAACATGGTTACGTCCTCGTAACCTCTTCTCAACTTTCATATTCCAATGTAACAAAACACCATCAACAACATGTAAGCGGAAGAACATATGACCAAAAGATTGCGCAATAACATTAAGGTTGAAAACAAGGTTTTATTTATGAAATTAATTGATTGTCAACAAGTAACACTTATTACTTAGCTTATGCTTGACTTAAAACACAACATCGAACTAAAAGAACAACAAGAAGGAACCATAGGTTTACACGGTTTCACAAATGACCGATCATGGTGTTACTAGCCCTAACCTAACGGTCCTTAGGTCGCGCTTCCTCTCGTTTCTCGTGACTTCTATGTCATTCCCTTTCTGGTTCACCTCTTCCCCGAAGTCCGGCATGGGTGGTTCAATCGTATTTTCGGCATCGGTACATTAGCGTAAAATTCGTGTCTCGGTCGCCCGCTATGAAGTCAAAGGTATGCTCGGGCGGGTATTTGGCCCCGCCGCAAAGAATCGGGTCTCGGAATAGCCTCATGCAATGAGTGGTCAACTCCCTCATATAAAATCGTTTGCTGTCCTTTAGTATGCCGAGTCGGGAATAGAATCGATAAGGGTATACGCTCTTAACTGAGTATTAGTTAAATACTCAGGGTGCCCATTATGGCCATACATGTCCATGGCAGTGCAAAGTCTCTCACAATGCTCATTAAAGTCAGCATCAAGTGACATGTAACAGTCTTGCGGGTGTACATTGTAGGGATCCATCCTACAAAATGGAAGGTCAACAAATTTAGACACAAGGGTGTTAAGACAAGGGACTCATCCTCGAGGTTTAAGTGTGCGAAAGATATATAACAAGTGTTCAGGGTAACTGTTGTAATACCAGGGTTTTGGTCAACTCAAGATCATCACAATTCGCATTATCTACCAGAGAACAATCATTTTAGAAATATCAACTGCAAGAATACACGTAAACCAGCATACAATCTACATGGACCCCACCAAGTTCCACTCCCAAGTCAAAACTGTTACCAATTTCGAATAATTGAACAATCTGCTACTAATAAATCACCAGGAGTATTAAAATATGCGGTACATGAGCATTACTTAAACACCTCGAACCCATAGAAAACATAACACGTAATCAAAACCTTTTTACTCATCAGACATACAACACGAATTGGCCAACTTGTTTGATATAAATTCTGAAACATATTCGCTAATAAAAGTAACAACATATGATCCACGCCAACACAGCACTACTTCCATATCACACACGTGTTTGACATCATAACAACCATATCGTTCAATTGTGTCCAAAGAACTTAGTACCACTCATTTTCAAAGAAAACAACCGATATCGCATAAATAGTTTAAACATACATTCACCTTCGTATACTTTGTAGAATTCTAGCTATAGTAAAAGATTAGCAACTTGGAAACTTCACTGATTTGCACGACTTAAATACTTAGGCAACCCGTAGACTCAATTAAATGTAACTATAACGACAATCATTTAAACCAATGCATATCATGTGAATCATCAAAGAGTTATCCTATTATAATTGTCAACATAGTTATCATAACAATCTTCATGTTAATATAATTGATAGTAACGACACGAGAATATAAATATGCCAGTTGTCGTGTTATATCCACAGTTTCCTTTATATCATACCCATGCATTTGCAAGAATCACTTTAGTGCTTTATGACATTGTAATAACGAACATATTCAATAACAAGAATAACAACACTGTTTATTATCATGTTATAGGTTTTAGGTTCGACTGAAATAATTTAATACAATGAAGGCAATAAGTATAACTATAGGCACACAGACTCACATAAAGGACCTTAGGACTCAGATGACATCCTACATGTGGGAACATTTAGACATAACCATTACTACTGTTCTGTGTAAAATATTTAACATCATTATAGTAAATATTCATGCGAGTACATTAGGACATTTAACGCCACCAAATTTACCAAGATATGATAATATGGTTTTATGTTTATGTATACCCGACCACTATACGAATATGATGAACAACAGAGGTATTACAACATGCCACAAAATATGCAAACAACTGGACTCGTACAAACATTTCACCCTCGATTAAGAATCAAATTAAGCTATCCAATTTTACTCATGCTATCATGCCAACAATGTTATCAACTAAGTTTTAATTGTATCGCTTGTTAAGATATATAACTACGAACATGCGTGCTTTGCTATCATCATGCAAAACATTATAATTTCACATCACCAAGGCTCATTAATTAATCAAACAACTGTATGGAAACTTAACATAGAACGTACATTTTACGGTGTCATGATTCACGTTGTAACTTTCAAAATCACGAATAAACAGCCGTCCAACGAAAACTTAAGTTATATTACTTTTCATAACATACAGAGAGTTAATAGTTCGTGATAAAAAGAAGGAGGTCGAAAGTTCAAGAATTCAATTTCTAAAGAATTTTACAACTCAGTTGGTCCAACCAAGTATGTGACAAAGAATTGGTCCGAAACTTGGGTCAGTTTGCAAAGCTTACCATTTAATATAGAGACATCGAGAATTTGCGTGGCTTATCAATTTGAAAACGTGTGCGAAACCTCTAGTCAATGGAGTTGAAATTATGCAAAAATCATTTACACAAATTAAATGAGGATTTTTACAAAAAAACGTTGGTCAAAACATCACTGCACAGGAACTTCCCGACCACAGCCCACTAAAACATTTATTACTCTTAATCCGTATACCCTATAAGCATGAAACCAACGCCATAAGAACACTAACTCACGAGACTATTTCTCATAAAATTTTCATCCGTAGAAAATTAACAGGAAGGAAATGACAGCAAGATCAATTACAGAGTAAAATCAAACAAAACGGATTTCAACACTAAATCATTCATTTTCCATGTTCCAAGCTCTTACAACCATACTATCGATACTAACTCATCCTAACTTAAATCTCACACTTTGGTATTTACGTAAATATCTCTCCCATAGAAGTCCCTTCGCCTCCCGACCTACCCCTTACATCTAATCACGATTGCTACGACTAGAAACAAGCAATTCAATGGTGTCTCTCATTACTATCACGATACTATTCTAGCATGGCCTTGGGATCACATAACCACATTTTACCAGACATAATAGCACTATCAACACGTCATTCACATCCATCCAGATAAATATCATAAATTCGCAATTATTCTCATGCTCACGATTACCACAATCCAACGCTTCATTGATTATCCATCCAGGATAAATGTCATAATTTCAAAGACTAGGTCTCAAGGTATACACCAACTCGCTTATATCCAAGGTTTTCCTTCTAACTACCCTATTCACTCGTTTTCTCTTGGGTTGCCTGGTTCAAAACTGAGAGGGCAAAAGAGTACGCATTAAGGGCGCCTTCTTAACCGCACTGTGAGCTCCTAACAGTTTATTCCCAGGGGTTCATTTTATTTAGACAAATCCTACGTTCATTAGGTTCATTGGTTTAGGCCCGAGGATCGTTCGCTCCGATACCACTTTGTAACACCCCCATTTATTTAAGGGCCTGAACTAGGACTCCTCGGATAAATGACGGTGTTACCATCTCGGGTTCCCGAGGTAGTGAATAACAAATTAAACTCCAAGGCAATTTATATAAATACTTTAACTTAATTATTACAACTTCTTTTACAACAACTATAAAGAACTACATAAATGGAAGTGGAAGTCTCCTAAATAATGATCTAACTACTATGTCTTCTGATCCAGTGTCTCACGCCCATCAAGCTCCCGACCTATCTTTAAACCTCACAAATCTGCTCCCCATAAACGGTTCATCATCACAGTGTTCACGAATACACAGGGTCAACCACGAGGTTGAGTAGGGAAAACAATAAAACAATGAAATATGATATGCATGATACTCCGTCACCTCCATCTCCATCTCAACTCATCACACACAACCCCAAGACGCCCACCATACCGATCCCCGGCAGACTATATATATCGATCCGAAGTCGATCCGCCCTTCCATTAGCGGAGGAGGACACCAGGGCAAGTCTGCCGAACCCGCCTGGGCCTTATCACAACATCACATCGTATCTCATCATCGTCACCACCACACCATCCTCCAACTCCAATGCATATGCAATGCTCAACAATAATCAATGCAACATGATATGTATATCAATGAATGAAATCATGCCAACTATCAAAATAATGAAATAACATAATCAACACGAACAGTTCATCATCCACACTCCAAAGATATGAATCATAACATAAATTACAACCACGCACAAATCATCGATCACGGCTCGGTCACATGTAACACAACAACTCAACACAATTTAACAACACCGGTAAGTCAAGTGTATTTCCCTACCTCGGAATCTGAGTCAAATAGCCGGATGCTCAGTGATAATCCACAATAATTCGTCCTCTGAAATATAATGAAATGATAACCAATTACTTAACTATTCCCGTTCCCAAAATAGAAGTTACTAAAAATAGAAACTTCCCGATATAGAAACTTTTCTCTTTTAACAAACCCGACTCAACATCCATTTCTAATTATATTAACTAATTCGGAAATTATATTAATTAATTATTTAGAAGACTCAGGAATTAACTAATTAATTTAAAATACGATCCGATACGAAATATAACGATTAAATCAATAAAAACCGTTTCGAACCACCAAAACAGCCCGTACCCCTTCGCACTCATCCACGCACCACCACAGCCACCGTGAGGCCGTGTCAACCACCACCCCAACACCCACTTCAGCCCACCACCAACGGCCACCCCCATCAAGGGTCGATTGCCGCCCGGCGAGTCAAACCTGGCCGCCATCCGCCTGGTTCACCACCACGGCTCACCAACACCCCCTGTTCTCCCTTTACCACCACCGCAACCCAACACGTGTCCCCTGCCAAACAACCACCATCATAATCGCCGTCAAACAGAGCACCCAGACACGGTGGCACCACCGTCTCGACCTCCCCCTAGTCCACGGTGGCGCCACCCCAAACATACCCATCTAAAACCCACCAAACCGTATATATATCCGTTTGACTACCCCTGTCATTGCCGCCTTTCACGGCCACCATCACCACCCAAAACCACCCTAACCACCACCATTTCATTCGTCCCTTACCACTCTACCTATATACCCCGTCAACAACCACCCTTAACACCTCCCTACGACACACAACCACCCGCAAAAACCCGACAGAAAAACAAAACAGAGGAGGTGTGTGGAGTTCTTACCTTTTCTGCCACGAAAACCGCCACTACGGCCGCCTGAAAACGTCGACCACCACCCTGCGCTCTCCCTTGCTGCACCGTCAACCTCCACACTCTCTCTCCCTCTCTCGAATTGCGTGAAAGCTGGTGTTTGGTGTTGGTGAAGGAAGGAGGCGGGTTGAGGGAGGGGTGTGTATGGTTAGGGTAAAATTAGGTTAAAATGTTAGGTTAAAGATTAAGTTAGATGGTAAATGGGTCATGGGTATGGGTAACGTGATATGGGTCAATTATCGTTCAGTTAAACCCGTCTCAACAAGTTTACGAGTAACTTGGTCTTACGATATCAACACGACTACACAATTAACTCGACTCAACTATTATCCCGACATAATTAGTAAATAATATATATAATAATATCCGTTTAATTAATTATATTATATAAAATACGGGGTATTACAATTCCACGAAAAGAAAAGGAAAATAAAAAATGGGTAAGTGTGCGTATATGGCGAAAATGTTGATTCTGCCTCGAAAAGCGAACCCGTAGCAATTAGGAAACAAAAACTTTGGCAATTACACGGAATTACCGAACTAAATCCCTATTGGAATAGGAGATTTTAACTAAAATGAGATTAGGAAAGATCCATGGCTGTCAAACGAGGAAAAGGACCTGGCGAAGAGGCGCGGGCGCAGCAACTGCTGCGTCATTTCCCCAGCTGGTCCGTCTTTAGCTAAAATTAGGAAATAGTGAATAGTATAAATAGAGACCTCGGTTGAGCTTCTATTCTCATAATTCTTTCTTCCTTGACTTCGTCTATTACATAAAATGTCCTATATATCTTCACAAAAAAATCCAACAAAATGGATGCCTTTGAAAATCGCATTAAGGAGTGGACGAATGAGTTCACAAATGTGGAGAAACATGACATGGGTGCTTTCAATTTAGGATCAATCATAATCTTGAAGCTAGTGAAGGTAGTAAGGCGCTTTTTGGATGCTTGCCTTGAATATTAGGACCCGATTTTCCATGTATTTGCCTTTCTGGGAGGCGAAATTTGTCCATTTCCTGAAGAAATTGCTGCGGTTGGAGGATGGGATGCAGAAAGTGTTCCAGCTATATCTCCTAGCTCTCAAGGATATAAAAACAAATTTAGGGATTTGCTTGGATTGACCAAGGCTAAGGTAGACCAACTTGTGACCTCGAAAGGCTTCCACATGTTTTTCTTTGTTGATCGATTTATAAACAGGGAGGACCCTACTATTTCTTATGTGGCGAGGCGTCGAGCTTATGGATTCTGCCTTCTTCATTTCTATGTCCTTCGAGGGCATGTGGATCAAGAGATGAGGGGCGACCCTCGATTTCTAGGCATAGTGGGGCAAATGGAACTGCGTAGGAGCCCAACATGCTTGATTTTAGGAGAGACCATTCTTGGATTGGACAATAGGAAGATGAACCGCGATAATCCTTATCTTGGGAGTCCTATCATTTTACAGGTAAGAACCCGTTTCCTTGTCCTATATATGGGATTGACTCCCGTCTCATTTTCTTTGCAGATTTGGCTGATGGAGAGACTGCGGTTGATCGAGCCCCCAGTGGATGTGACAGGATATCGCTCCTGATCGATTGAAATGAGAACGAGGCTGTACATGGTGGACTTCACTCGAGTATGCGATTATTGGGAAAATAAACTGGAGAATGAAGGTGGGCCTTTGATCAGGTGGATAGTGCCATGGTGGTATCTCAGGTCGGTGACTGGAGTATCATCCTTGGATCCGACGCGGTCCATTCGCGTTCCTGGCTTGGAATTCATGGTCCATACCTTTCCGAAAAGATTGATGAGGCAAGTGGGCCTAAAACAGAAAATCCCGAAGCTAGACACCGTCCCTCAAACTGCCTTAGCGCAAACTACGGAGTCTTGTCGAGAGTGGGCTATTCGCTGGGCCCAAAGGAATATGTGGTTCATACCTGTCTCGGTTGGCTTATTATGGGTTTCTGACTCATATATGCAATGGAGGAAAGCTAGCACCCCCGAGGAGCGTGAGAAGCTAAGGAAACACGAGCCTATTGACTATAAGATCCGCAAAGTGGCGAAGGAGAACCAAAGGTACTTGAATGAGGAGGAAGAAGAAGTTGGATATCGGGTCGTTCGTCCATCGAAGAAACCAAAGAATGCCCCTGCCGAGAAGATGGTGGTGGATCAAAATGGAAAAGCTAGACCGCGAGAAAGACCGTTGGTGATTAGGTCAGAAAGAATGCAAGAGCGCCCCGCTCGTGGTCGAGACAAGAAATATGACAAGGGTGACAAAGGCAAGGGAAAAATGGAAGAGTAGCCTTAGTCATTTTATAATAGTATTATTTATTATTATTTGAGTTGTAATAAATGACGGCGTTTTTAGAATCCTAGCCTAGCATCTAAAATTTCAGCATTTAAATTTATATGTATGCGGCGTATTATTATTATTTATGGAACAATGAATAAAAGATTTACTAGTTAAGAAACTGTCATAAATTTCCTTTATTTATTCTTGTCGAATTTCAAATGCAACATGCAAATGTCCTTCTATTTACATCTTAAAATGATGGATTGTATCCGGTAAAGGATTGCCTACGTATTCATTAGAAAAAATGAAATCAAACTCTGTGCGTAGTTCGAAAAAAATGTAAAAGAATAAATGTCCGAAGCAAGAGCTTGTAATGAACATAGAAAAATAAGAATGTGCTTTACTTACTCCTAAGTAAATGTAATTCAATTTGATGATTTGAGGATGTGAAAATGTTAAAATGCAAGAGCAAAATGCCATGAGCTTTTAGCGGGCTAGAGCCGGTTTTATTTCGTGACGCATGAGCGGCACGTGGGTCACGCGAGGTGCATTTTATCCTATTCCTAAGGGTAGTACCGTTTCAATTGGTCTAGGTTGGTAGGGTTATAAAATTCATTCCCGTCTAGGTCTGTGATCTTAACCACACTCCCTGAAAGTATGGACTTGACCAAGAATGGTCCCGCCTAATTAGGCTTAAAGTTTCGCCGTGGATCGACAGGTAAGAGAGCTCTGACTGACTTGAGTACTAAATCTCCTTCCTTGATATTCTTGGGCTTGACCCATTTGTTAAAGGCTCGTTTGATACGTGCCTGATATGTCTACATATTATGCAATGCGCGTAGCCTTCGTTCCTCCAAGAGGATGAGTTCGTCATACCTATCCCTTTTCCAATCAGCGTCTGGAATTTGACTTTCGAGTAGAATGCGTAGAGATGGGATCTCTAGCTCTACTGGTTGTACAGCTTCCATGCCGTAAGTCAAATAGAAAGGAGTAGCCCTAGTGGGCGTCCTAACTGATGTGAGATATCTCCACAATGCAAAGGGTATTTTGCCAGGCCAATTGCGATAATTTTCAATCATTTTCTTGAGGATTGTGACGACATTCTTGTTAGTTGCCTCTACCGCGTCATTAGTTTGAGGTGTATATGGCGAGGAATGGTGATGCTTGATCTTATATTTGGCTAGCAATTGCGCAGCCTCGGCCTGGAAATGTGATCCATTGTCACTGATGATTTCATGTGGTCAACCGTATCGACAGATGATATTGGTTTGTATGAACTTTGCTACATTCTTGGCTGTAAGGCTGGTGTAAGATGCTGCTTCAACCCATCTAGTGAAATAGTCGATAGCTACTAAAATAAAACATTGACCACCTGTCCCAGCTGGATTGAGCTTCCCGATGATGTCTATTCCCCAAGCAGAAAATGGCCAAGGAGAGGTCATGGTATATAGCTTTGATGGAGGAACATGTTGGACATTCCTGAAGATCTGGCAGTTATGACATTGCCTGACATATTTGATGCAATCTGATTCCATTGTCATCTAATAATATCCTAGGCACGTAATATTCTTTGCCATCATAGGTCCACTCATGTGAGGACCGCATTCTTCATCATAAACTTCTTCCATTACCTTCTGCGCCTGTGAATGATCAAGGCAACGCAAAACGACAACAGGAGGTGTTCTTTTGTACAACTCGCCCTGCATGAGGAGGTATTGAGAGGCAAGTAGGCGTATGACGCGTTGTCCCCTCTTATCCATATCTGGTGGGTATGTTCCATTGAGCTTAAAGTTGAGAATGGCTTGGAACCAAGGTTCCTCTGGATTTTCCTCCTCATCTATAAGGAAGTGTACATAGGCTGGGCCTGACCGCCGTTCGATGCACAAGGGCATTTCAACCACGTTGTCTGGCATATTTATCAAGGATGCGAGTTTTTCAAGAGCGTCCGCAAACTGATTTTCTTCTCGAGGTAGGTGTAGATAGGTAACCTGATCGAAGAATTGAGCAACCTGATCTATCCTAGCCTGATAGGGTGCTAGACTTTCACTTCGGATTTTCCAGGATCTAGTGTGTAGATACCTCATTTCTGCACCTCCCGCCAAACACCCAGTGATAATTGGGCCGCATGTTTAGCATATGTCGCGATTTTATGACGTTTCGTAAATCGGTTAATAAAAGGTAACTCATACACTTGTGTCTATCCCATGGTTGTCATCTAGGTGTCATTACGGTCGTTTTGGCAGTAATTAGAGTACATTTGGAGTCCGGGTCAAAAACCGCTTCATTTCCTAAAACCATCAAATCCCGAGTCAAAAAACAATGTGCTTGTCTACCTAAGGTTAGGATGTCATAAAATGTTATGCGTATATCTCATTTTGAGTCTCATGTCGCTTCGTTGGGCTAAACTTAAAGTTTACATTACAAAATGTGCATTTCATTTAGCTAAAATGACAACCCGACATTTAGGCCCGTTTTATGAGTTGATAACGACTTTTTTGGGTCTGGCCTATTTCTCAAAAAGTTCTAGATCTTTCTCTTAGCTTTCCAACGCCACCAAAATCACCTTAATCCGAGTCTTGTAGAGAAAGTTATGCCTAAAATACGACAGGCTGTCAAAAACGTTTTCTTGCGCAGAAGAATCTGTAACACCCCCATACTCCAAGTGCCTTACCAGGACCACTCAGGTATGAAGATATTACCATCTCGGTTGCCCGAGGCATGATATTCATAAGACAATAGAGAAACAACTTAAATAATATAACTTTAGTGAAAAGTACAACTGAAACCAAATCCCAAAATACGGGTACAAGTTCTTAAAACCAAGTGTCTACTAAAATACTGAAATGTCATAAAACTAAGAGACTACAAATGAAGACTTCTATCGTCGGACGGTGGCACCTCCCACTATCCCAAGACTCAACTCAAACTCGCTCAATTCTTTGCTCACCATCCCCGAATGGATCACCGCAGTTTACAAAACAACAAATGGGTCGGTACTAATCACACAACTCAATATATATATCAACAATAAGATAAACAGACAGCTTAACCGTCACACACACATACATCCACACCAATCCCAACAATCTCAATCACTGACTGTCCACTGGACAAGTCCTGCCAGTGGGGAACCGCAGCCGTTCCCACCTAAGCCTCGCTCCTCATAATGAGCGATAACCCTGTCCATTAATGTGCACATCCCCTTCCGTGGCGGGTTCCACGAAGGGCGAAACTAGGGCGTGAAGCCACTCCCGCAAGTGACTCCACTCTGCCGAGAACGCATCTCGAGAACCAGAGAACAATCAATCACAATCACAATCACAGCCGTCACAATACAATTACTATATCAAACAATCAATCTCAACACATCAACAATCATCCCATTATGGGACTAATACCGAGTAGGAAATCATACCTGGAAAGCACAACTATCAGACGGTCTCTACAGCTGTCTCAAAAAGCTTCTTCTACGAAGCCTCCTCCTATCACACAACATACAAATGCTACCAAATCACAAACTACTCAAAAACCCCCAAATCCCTAGATTAGAGTTTAACCAACTTAAAGGAAAGACAACAAAAAGGGTACATAGATCTTACCCTCGACGCAAGAATCTCAACGGTATATCAAACTATGAAAACCGACCTTCCAAACTCCAGGAATTGCTAACAATGCGATTAAGATGATGAACGTACTTGCTTTCTCTCTTTGACAGAAAATTAGGTTTTGCAAAAGTGTTTAGAATGATGACGGAAAAGGTTATATATCTTAATCGCATAATTAACAAAACCCGAGAAAACTCCCCGTAAAACCGGCTACTCGATCGAGTATCTAAGGTACTCGATCGAGTACCCCCTTACTCGATCGAGTATCCTAGCTACTCGATCGAGTACCCAACAGGTCAGAAACTATTTTAAAACGCAACTTACCCTTACTCGACAGAGTAAGGCCTACTCGATAGAGTACCCAAAGACTCATAAATACGGAGTATTACAGTCTTCCCTCCTTAAAAAGAACTTCGTCCCCGAAGTTCAAACCACTACAAAACAAAGGTACTCCCACATAACTCCCGACTCAACAACCAAAACAAAATTCAACATAAAACATGTTACTAACCCAACTCATCCCGACAAACATACCGACACAACATACAAAAAGGGTATAAAACTCTTAAAAACTGTTCGCGATCATCTCCTACCCCCTAAAAGAAACAAGGTTACGTCCCCGTAACCACACATACCTGATCAAAAAGAAAAGGGTAACGCTCTTTCATATCTTCCTCTGGCTCCCATGTAGCTTCCTCAGTCTCGTGGTTAGACCAAAGGATCTTAAGCAAAACTGTCTCACCATTCCTAGTCTTTCTAACCTTTCGGTCAAGAATCTGCTTAGGCACCTTAAGATATGATAAGGACTCATCTAGCTCTAAGCTCTCTGCCTCTAACACATGTGACGGGTCACTCACATACTTCCGCAGCTGCGATACATGAAACACATTATGCACTCTCTCTAGCGCAATTTGGTAAAGCCGACGATATGCAACTTCCCCAACTCGCTCTAAGATCTCATAAGGCCCAATGAACTTCTGACTTAGCTTGCCTTTCTTCCCAAATCTCATAACCCCACGCATAGGAGACACTTTCAAAAGAACCTTATCCCCAACTTGAAACTCTATGTCCCGACGATGTAGATCTGCATAACTCTTTTGCCTATCTTGAGCTGCTCTCATCCGTTCCCTGATCATCTTAATCTGTTCCACCATCTCATGCACCATCTCTGGTCCTAAAACCACTTTGCCTCAAAGACTATCGTCCCAAAAATCGGACTCCTACATCTCCTCCCATACAAAGCCTCAAACGGTGTCATACCAATACTAGTGTGATAGCTGTTATTGTAAGAAAATTCTATCAAGTCCAGCCTCTGTTCCCAGCTACCACCAAAATCCATCACACAAGCTCGCAACATATCCTCAAGAGTCTTGATTGTTCTCTCAGTCTGTCCGTCTGTCGCAGGATGAAATGCTGTACTCATCTTCAAAATTGTTCCCAACGATTCCTGCAACTCTTTTCAAAACCTTGATATAAATCTCGCATCTCTGTCAGACACTATGTCCTTAGGGACTCCATGTAACTTAAGCACGTTCTTTCGATTGGCCATGGCCAATTGTGCTTTAGTCCATGTATCTTTCATTGGAACAAAGTGAGCTGACTTGGTAAGTCGATCCACTATTACCCAAATCATGTTGTTACCTTGTTGACTCTTTGGCAAACCCACGATAAAATCCATAGAAATGGATTCCCACTTCCACTCAGGTACCTCTAAAGACTGAATCTTACCTTGTGGTCATCGCTATTCCCCTTTTACTCTCTGGCATGTCAAACAACGGGCCACAAACTCTGCTGTTTCTTTCTTCATCCCAGGCCACCAAAACGTGTTCTTTAAATCCTTATATAGCTTGTCACCACCTGGATGTACTGAATATGGTGTACAATGCGCCTCTGTCATGATTGTCTTTTTCAACTCCTCATCATTAGGGACACACCACCTACCATCAAACCTCAAACTACCATCTGTATGAATAGAGAATCGAGACACTGTCCCTTTCTCCACTCCAGCTCTCCACTCCACTATCTTAGGATCCAACACCTGTTTACCTCGAATGTCATCATAAAACTCAAGCTGTACTGTCATATCACCCATGGCATCTCCTTTATGCATCATATGAATCCCAAACCTCGCTACCTCATCTCTCAGCCTCATCAAAGATAGAGCTGTACACAGAGAATGTACACTCTTTCTACTCAAAGCATCAGCAACTACATTGGCCTTCCCTTCATGGTAGATAATTTCCATGTCATAATCGCCAATTAGCTCCATCCACCTCCTCTGTCTCATGTTCAACTCCTTTTGAGTGAAAATATACTTGAGACTCTTGTGATCAGAAAATACCTTAAAGATTGCTCCATAAAGGTAATGTCTCCATATCTTGAGAGCAAACACTACTGCACCCAACTCCAGATCATGAGTAGGGTAGTTCTCCTCATAAGGCTTCAATTGCCTAGAAGCATAGGCAATCACTTTACCATTCTGCATCAACACACATCCCAACCCATTCTTTGAGGCATCTGTATAAACCTCAAAGTTCTCAATCCCTTCAGGCAATGCTAAGATAGGAGCTGTGGTCAAACGCTCCTTTAATGTTTGGAACGCCGTCTCACAACTCTTATCCCAACGAAACCTGTTCTCTTTCCTCATCAACGCTGTCATAGGTCTAGCTATCTTGGAGAAATCTTTCACGAACCGTCTGTAGTATCCAGCTAAACCCAAGAAACTCCTAATCTCAGCAACATTCTTTGGTGCTTCCCACTTTGTCACTGCCTCAATCTTCGCCGGATCCACAGCCACTCCCTCCTTAGAAATCACATGCCCCGAAAAAGCAACTTTCTCTAACCAGAACTCACACTTGGACAACTTAGCATACAACTCATGATCCCTCAAAGTTTGCAACACGATCCTCGGATGCTCCTCATGCTCCTCCTTAGTCTTAGAGTAGACTAAGATGTCATCGATAAATACCACCACAAACTGGTCCAAAACTGTCTCAAGATTTTGTTCATCAAATCCATAAACACAAATAGGTGCATTAGATAACCCAAACGGCATCACTACATACTCATAATGGCCATACCTCGACGTGAAAGCTGTCTTTGGTATGTCCACCTCTCTAATCTTCACCTGATGGTACCCCGACCTCAAATCAATCTTGGAAAAGACCGATGCACCACTCAACTGATCAAACAGGTCATCTATCCTTGGCAAAGGATACTTGTTCTTCACCGTCACTCGGTTCAGCTCCCTGTAATCTATGCACAACCCCAAACTCCCATCTTTCTTCTTTACGAAAAGAACTGGTGCTCCCCACGGCGATACACTTGGTCTAATGTATCCCTTCTCTATCAGATCATCTAACTGTTTCCTGAGCTCCTCCATCTCCTTAGGACCCATCCGGTACGGTGCCTTAGAGATTGGCCCCGTCCCCGGTTTCAACTCAACGGTGAAGTCTATCTCCCTCTTCGGTGGCAACCCCGGAATCTCCTCTGGAAAAACATCTGCAAACTCTCCCACCACTGGTATCTGATCAACTGTTGGACTCTCTATCCGGTCATCTCTCACATGGCACAAGATCAAAGGACATCCATTCCTCAGATAAGACTTCAAGGTGACAGCTGCAATCAACTTAACTTTGGGTTTGACTAGAAACCCACGATAAGACACACTAACACCCTTAGGACCTCTTAAAGACACTTTCTTTTGATGACAGTCTATCTTAGCTTTATACTTTCCTAACCAATCCATCCCGACTATCATCTCAAAACCGTCAAAAGGAAACTCTAGCAAGTCTACAGGTAGATCAACTTGCCCAACTATCATAGATACATCTCTAAACAACTTCCCACATGATACAGACTCACCTGAAGGTATAAAAACTTGCTCACTAACAGACTCATACACCCTCAAACCCAACCGTTTAACATGACTTGAAGATACAAACGACTGAGAAGCCCCCGAATCAAACAAAACAAAGGTATGAATACCATTAACAAGGAAAGTACCGGTGATAACGTGTGCATCCTCCTCACCGCTTTCTTCTCCATCATGAATAACTTTCCACGGTCTTCCGTCCACCTCCCCGACAAGATCTTGGCTGATGTGGTCGGCTTAGCACCCGACCCTTGATTGTTGTTGTTGTTCGTTGGTGGTTTCTGATAAGAATTACCGCCGTTGCGGTTTCCTCCACACTGATAGCTCTGACTTCCCCGGTTTGCCCATGATCCAGCCGGTCTATTGCTCGCGTAGCTCTGCGCAGGTCTCTGGAAAGTTCCCGGTGCACTTGTGCACTCATGTCTCTTGTGGCCTACACCACCACAACTGAAGCAGGTCACTCCCCAACTACCACTACCACCTCCACGGCCACGCCCAAAGGAAGCCCCAGCACTGAACCCTGACCCAGAAGAAAACCCTCTAGACTGATTGTGGTTGCCTTTCTTGTGATTAGGTTGACCACCACCCTCGCTCTCAGACTTTCTTTTCTCGCCACCTAACCTCTCCTGAGCCATCTCCACCAACCTCTCAGCTCTCCCGGCCCTCTCATAAGCTTCCTTAACATCGCAAGGACTCCCACGGGTAACTTATCCATAATCTTAGGGGTCAACCCCCTCTCTCAAACCTCGGCGCGATTCTCCTCATTCAAACCCATATCCTCAGCATACCTAGACTTCTCATTGAACTGCCTGTAGTACTCGGCCACAGACATCTCAGCGGTCATCTTAAAACTGTCAAACTCTTCTCTCAACTTACTCCTCACATGCTCCGGTACGAACTCCTTTCTCACAGCCCTACGAAACTCCTCCCAAGGTATAGCAGGTAAACCTTGGTTTGTATATATCTCCTTAGCACTCACTTTCACTGTATCCCACCACTTGCCAGCTGCCTCCCTCAGATAGAATGCAGCTTGTTCCACCCTCATCTCATCAGGACAGTGAACCAAATCTAATATGTTCTCCATCTCTCTAAGCCAACTATCAAGAAGGTTAGGCTCCCCAACTCCCATATACTCTTTCGGGTTAAACCTCGCTATATAGAGGCTGATTTTAGAATGATCAACCTCCTTCTCCTTATCCTTATATTTTCCCACAGTCTTTAAAGCCTCAGTAAGAGCATCCTGATGCTCCAACATCTTAACGATGTCATCCATGGTCATAAGCTCAGCTCTCGCATACAATGCATTCTTCTTGGGCGGCATCTTGAAACTATAACAGAAAAAGGGGTGGATATAAACATACGCGCCAAAACCTCAAAACAAGAAAACACGTTGCCCAGACCCTACTCGATCGAGTTCCCAAACATACGCGATCGAGTAACGGGCTACTCGATCGAGTGCCCACCATACTCGATCGAGTGCCCCAACATCAGACCCCAAGCAGACCTTCTGATCTCTAACATACTCGGCCGAGTAGCTAGGCTACTCGATCGAGTGACCCCCTACTCGATCGAGTGCCCCAGGTACTCGATCGAGTGCCCAAAAACACGATTCTAGACTCAAAATCATCAAAAACCCACCCGATCAAGTCAGTCCCACTCGATCGAGTCATGCTAACTCAGAAACGCTACCCGCATGCTATATCTTATGCTAACATGCTAAAAACTTTATAAAACCAACGTTATAACATAACTAAGCATATAATGCTACGCATCTTTTCATACGATCTACGAAATCATTATATCATGATATTAAACGCCACATTGTAAACATCCATCATGTTTCTCATTCCAACAACAGTTCTACATATATCATCAACCTTTCTTTCACATTCTCAACTTTCTACTGCAACCATCCAGCAATTACACACACATTCATCACATTCATACATAATCTAACCAAACAGCGCAAACGACCTTGACATACACCCCCATGTGACCGGTTCAAAATTGTAGGGCAAGTTCGCGACTTTAGGACGTCTCCCAAGCCTTTGCATTAGCTCCTACAACCTTTACCCCGGGTTCATTTTAATTGACTCCCTATGTTCATTAGGTTCATTGGTTACAGGTTTCAGGATCGTCGCTCTGATACCATTTGTAACACCCCCATACTCCAAGTGCATTACCAGGACCACTCAGGTATGAAGATATTACCATCTCGCTTGCCCGAGGCATGATATTCATAAGACAATAGAGAAACAACTTAAATAATATAACTTTAGTGAAAAGTACAACTGAAACCAAATCCCAAAATACGGGTACAAGTTCTTAAAACCAAGTGTCTACTAAAATACTGAAATGTCATAAAACTAAGAGACTATAGCGGAAGACTTCTATCGTCAGACGGTGGCACCTCCCAGCTATCCCAGTACTCAACTCAAACCTGCTCAATTACTGCTCACCATCCCCGAATGGATCACCGCAGGTTTACAAAACAACAGCCGGGGTCAGTACTAATTACACAACTCAATATATATATCAACAATAAGATAAACAGACAGCTTAACCGTCACACACACATACATCCACACCAATCCCAACAATCTCAATCACTGACTGTCCACTGGACCAGTCCTGCGCCTCGCTTCTCATAATGAGCGATAACTCTGTCCATTAATGTGCACATCCCCTTCCGTGGCGGGTTCCACGAAGGGCGAAACTAGGGCGTGAAGCCACTCCCGCAAGTGACTCCACTCAGCCGAGAACGCATCTCGAGAACCAGAGAACAATCAATCACAATCACAATCACAGCCGTCACAATACAATTACTATATCAAACAATCAATCTCAACACATCAACAATCATCCCATTATGGGACTAATACTGAGTAGGAAATCCTACCTGGAAAGCACAACTATCAGACGGTCACTACAGCTGTCTCAAAAAGCTTCTTCTACGAAGCGTCCTCCTATCACACAACATACAAATGCTACCAAATCACAAACTACTCAAAAACCCCCAAATCCCTAGATTAGGGTTTAACCAACTTAAAGGAAAGACAACAAAAAGGGTACATAAATCTTACCCTCGACGCAAGGATCTCAACGGTATATCAAACTATGAAAACCGACCTTCCAAACTCCAGGAATTGCTAACAATGCGATTAAGATGATGAACGTACTTGCTTTCTCTCTTTGACAGAAAATTAGGTTTTGCAAAAGTGTTTAGAATGATGACGGAAAAGGTTATATATCTTAATCGCATAATTAACAAAACCCGAGAAAACTCCCCGTAAAACCGGCTACTCGATCGAGTATCTAAGGTACTCGATCGAGTACCCCCTTACTCGATCGAGTATCCTAGCTACTCGATCGAGTACCCAACAGGTCAGAAACTATTTTAAAACGCAACTTACCCTTACTCGACAGAGTAAGGCATACTCGATAGAGTACCCAAAGACTCATAAATACGGATTATTACATAATCCTATCCGAGAAAGAACGCAGTAAGCACAGTGCCTCTTCTAAAGGACGCAGAACTTGCTGCGCCTTTTCTCAGGGCTTTCTTTTAGTCCAAGTATTCGTGTTTCAACCTAAATCGGTTGTTTCCGGATCTTTCCTTTCCAAATTCTACACTTACCATAATTACTCCGTGTGTTTAGTATATATAGAGGCCTTCGCCTCACATATTTTTCACGCGAGTGTCCGCCCTTCTCTTCCCCCTTTGCATTCTAAGACCTTGCTCTAAGCTTTTCGACGCCTACGTGTTTGATCATTCGACCACGTAAGCTCAGATCATTCTGAGTACCAGTCACATCTGCATGACCGACTAATTTGACCACTACACAATCAATAAATCAATCTTTTAAATTTGTTTTTTTAAGGGCACTTTCATATTTGCATAGATCGAGTCGAGTTACCACTAAAAGCCGATTTAGTTAAATCTCGCGACGATAACATGTAAGTCTGAGGGTGTAAAATCCCAATTTTATTTATTTATTTTCCGTATGTAATTTATGTACGAATTTATATCATAAATATGCTCAAACCGTTTTCAAAAGTCAAGTTTCAAACCGTTTTGATAAAAACAGCAGCGATATGACGTCGAGAAGAAACGCATTAACCGATGCGCCTTCTGGGATAGTCGCAGCATCTGCTGCGCCTCTTCCAGGGGCTGCTTATCAGTTGCTGCTCTTCTTCTTCTTCCTCGTGCCTCTGTTTGTTTTCATCTTTTCGTCTTGTCGTTTTTTCTTCTTCATTTCTCCAAATCTTTCATGTTTCAGATTCCAAATTATTTTATAAAATCCTCTTCAATAATTTTCCGAATTAAATCCCTTATAATCAATATTTGCGGGTTTTCGTCACAAATTCAAACCCGGATTTTAGAGACTCGATTCATCCATATCAAGTCCCTGAAATTCTTCTTTTGACCGTATTTCTCTTTATTTATCCATATCTTGTTTTCTTTTATTTTCAACCATCTTTAATTCAGGTCTTGTATATAAATCGATTCCGACATCATAAATAAACATAATTTATAAACCTTCATTTTAACCTGTTGTAATCTCACTTATGACGGCCTTTAGCATATGTAATCTGACTAAATCACTTACATTCGAGTCGTACATCAATAATCAATGTAAATCAACCAAAGAACAATAACTAACCCACGTGTCTGATTTTCACAGTCAGAACCCAGCTCAAGAACAGACGCATGAAGTGCTGCGCCTCTTCCAGAGGACGCGGCAGATGCTGCGCCTGTTCTGAGTTGGCTTCTGCCTCTGAACTCTTCTCGTTTTGATGTAGGGTTTCTAATTAGGATTTTAATCAACTATTATTCTTATTATCGCCATAATTCGACATATTTTTCATATTTCCATATTTTCTATTTTGTTTTTATTTCTTTATTTTTATTTTGCCTAATTTATTTTAATTCCTATTTTCTTTTAATTTCCTTATTTAAATCAATTTCCAATTTCCTTATTTTTTCTATTTTCCAATTTTCCTTATTTCATTAATTCTTTTCTTTTCTTTTATTTCTAAAACTCTTTTGGGCATGTTTATGATGCAAATTCAAATATCCATTATAATTTATTTCTTATTCCTTTGTAATATCTCTTATTATTATGTATGATTTATTTGTATGACTTTCACATGTAATTAATCTAACATCCAACTTCGACCCAATTGTTTGCTAAAATATGTGTTCCCCGACATAGTTTAATCTCACATACTAAGATTAATATTTTGTTTGTTGCATTCCATGCATATAATCGACAACATATCAAATATGAATAATTTCCCTAATCATTAGTAGAGGCCGCTATCGAGGCGGGCGGGATTAGGTGTTCAGTAAAAGGACTTCCTAATACGTACCCTCACCCCTTACTCCAGATCTCTGTGAACATCCGTGTTCATTGGCATCCACGAGAGTCATTATAGACATAGAATGCTAAGGGTAACGAGTTCTTAGTGTTCATGTCACTACTTTGTGTTTTGACATGGCATGAGGTATTCGAACGGTTCCAATTTTCCATAAAAATTGGCGGCGACTCCACAAATGCAGGCTTATTCAACCTTTCACCGGTTTCAATGCCTCACAAATCGGTAACGGCCCATGACGTGCTTTGGCTATCCAAGGTTCCGTGGGAGAAGTACCGCGGCCTTAAAAATCACAAACGCGCAGGTGGCCCATGTCCACACAGTGATTTGGTTAATGATTAAAAACGAGTCCCCGTGAACTCGAAGATTCTTGATGCCTAAACTCACTGCTGCTTTTAGACCAATGAGTCAAGCTTCATACTCTGCTACATTATTTGTCGCCTCGAAGTCGAGTTTGACAGAAAGTGGTGTATGCTCGCCTTCAGGAGAAATGAGCAACACTCCTATCCCAAATCCTCTCAAATTGGTGGTGTGATAACTCCTTGGCTACCGTTTATTCCAAGGTGACCCTTGAAACCATGCAACCATCATCCATATTCTACCACATTTTGTCAACAAAAGGGAATGGGCACAAATATTGTTCAAATATTGAGTTCAAGAATTGAAATGAAAGTAAAAAAGTTTACAAATGCATCAAAAAGAAAAGAGGAGTAACAAAAATGAAAACTCCTATGCTTCAAATATAAGCACCCTCACTACAAATGGGGTAGCTTTGAAAATGTTCAAAAGAAAATGCAAAAAGTTGAAATTGTCAAGCATTGAAAAGCCAAACATCAAAGAAATGGCAAAAAGAAAGTATTCTCAAATGTCAAATGCCAAAAGAAATTGGGGGGAATAACAACAACAAAAAGCAAACTCCCACATGAAACTCAAATTCTATTGATCCCTTTTCCATCGTATCCACTTTTGTGCATGGTAGAGAGGGGACGACCCTTCTTCTTGTCTAGGCAAGAAGGGGAATTCGGCGATCCTCCAGTGTTTCTAACACCATAGGGAGTCTACTCTTGACGAAAGCATTTAACGATTGAGGATAAAAGTAACCTAGTTTAACACAACTTGCAGGTGATTTATTAGTATCCTCCTAGGCTTAGTAATTTGAATAAATTGTATCTATAATGGAGTGTGTACCCTTAGATTGTTTCCCTTATAGATAATTTCCGCCACTTAGATGAGAAAAGTGGCTATTCATTTTTGTAAATGCATCCATTACTTGTTTTATGTGCTTTAATGATTGGATGTGTCGCCATTTTGGCAAGACCCACCTTGCCTTGCAAAAAGGCATCCTACCTCATGGTTGTCTTGTTGTGAGTTGAAGGGGCGGAGTGAGACCCGCTAATTGTCTCACATCGGTTATATTAGTAGGATAGTTTAAATAAAGGTCTAGTTTTAGTCACCTCTTTACTCGGGACGAGTAAAGGTTCGGTTTGGGGATATTTGATGTGACTCTTAATTGCGCATATTTAGTCCCCTAATTGAACCTATTTTGCATACTATTATAATATTTTATGGCCATTTTATCCGTCAATTCCTTCCTATTTTGCTTTCCTAGTGCATTTCATATGTTTTGTAGGAAAGAAGATAATGAGGCGGAATTCCCGTCTCCCGTGCATATTTGGAAGCTTATTGATGATATTGGATGGACTAGTATGAAATAGGAGGCAAGAACGAAGACCAACAACACAAGAATAAGGAGTATGCAAAAGGAGGCAAAGCAAGGACCACTCTGAGGAACAATCCGAGCGGCTTAGCAGAAGATGCTCGTCTCCCCCTCTCATGATCCGAGCGTCCCGAGCAGAAGACGTTCGTCTCCTCACCTCACAATCCGAGCGTCTCCCTCCTTGATCCGAGCGGATCGTGACAGCACTAGCGTGATATGCTCATCTCCTCGCAAGACTTGCATTTCTCCACTTTAAAACTTAGCATTGTTATTTACTAATTTATCCTTACTTAACCTAGTAAAGCACCACTATATATACTCCATTTGTAATAATCAATAGACCAAGCCCTCTTAGTAGGAAGTTCTCTTAGATTAGATTAGGATTAGATCAAAATAGATTATCCTTTAATCTTTCCACAAAATTACACATTAATCTTTCCTTAATTATTGTTCAAGTTTATTATTGAGTAATTCAAGTTTATTATTGGGTAATTGAAGATTATTGGGTTATTATTGGAGAATTGACAACTCTTCATCAATCAATCAAGTTTTCTTCTTTTATTCTTGGCTTTATTATTTTGGATCATCTCAAGTTTAGTATAATCTCTTTACTCTTTACTATTTATTGTTTATTTCCTTATCTTCTTATCACGCTTATACTTGTTGAGATGATTGACACCATTAATGACATGTTTCCCATGATAATGAGTGAGTAATCTTTTAGCTATGATTAATGGGGAATTAAGGGAAACAAACATAAGGATTTATTCATGCTTAATCTAATATATTTTCATAATTAAATTGCTTGCCTATTGTGATTCCAACTTATGCACATGTTATATTTGATGAAATGCGAGCCTATGAATCCTTGCATTTTTTTTACCCATCACTCATTTTTTCAATGAAGCTTATAAGACATAAACCAACTTGAGCCTCATTAGACCATACATATAGATGAATAGGAAGGACTAAGTCGACTTGTAGGTGTTGTACAATCTAATCGATTCGACTCCGGGGCCCAAACCTTCTTAGGGATTGTAAGATATACACTAACTCGATCCCATCACAACAATAAATGCTTGCATATAATTGAGAACATGTTTGTATGATCAACTCCCATGAATCCCCTTTGAACCCATGATATCCTAGCACTTTTAGTCATTTGTTTACATCTTCATTTTGTTTTATTGCTTGCATTAGTCTAGAACACAACTACAAACCCCAACAATTGTGACACTAGCATAAATTGAGATAGATAGACTTAGAACCCAAAGCACACCGTCCCATGGATCGACCTCGACTTAACCACTAACTAGTTGTTTGTTGACAATATAAATATGTTTGATGGGGAGACACGACAACAATCTCACCATCACGATTGTAAGTATTTGTGTGGTGTATACAATTTAGGTGGAGTTTATATAATTTCGCATGCTAAACCGTATTACCTCAGGCAATAAAAAGTGTAATGGTTACAATTCTTGTGGCATAATTTGTTTGGTCGCATAAGAAATTAAGTGATGACATGGATAATAGTTGATGACAAGATGTCTCGTTGTGTTGTTCACTTTGCCGACAAGTTTCATATATATGGGTCATATTTATGTAATGTCAAGGAAGTATCGTGGTTTATATGAGTCTGAATGTATAATATGATTTGTTCGTAATGTCAATGTGAAATAGGAATTTATCGCGTTGTGTAATAGTTAAAGTTGTTTTGATGGTGAACTTCGGGGACGAAGTTCCTTTTAAGAGGGGAAGAGTAATGTCGCATGAGAAAATGACGTAATTATGGCAATTTTATAGTTTTTTATGACAATTATGTAGTATTTTAAATGGTCGTTTGAGTAATTGGTAGTAGTTATTGTACAATTGAGTGGTAGTTTGCAATTGTTGAATAAATTATCATGCTGTTATATTGCGTTTCCACGTAATTGTTCACAAGTTGTTGTGTGTTGTTGTGTAATTGAGTGGTAGTTGTTATAATAATTGAATTGTTGTTACATGTGTGAGTAATTGAGATGACTTAAAAGAATTAATGTAAGTGACGAAGGAATTGATGATTGTTGACGAGTAGTTGTTGTGTATAAGTGATAGATAATCGACTGCTTTTGAGTGTTTGGTAACTGATGGTTGTTGACAAGTAGCTGGTGGAAGAATAAACCGATAGTTGCGTTGGTCTATGGTTGAGTAATGACATGACTTAAGTGGAAGTGATAGTTGAGTTGGTTGCTCTTGTTCATGATGTGTGTTTGATGGTTTAATAGGAAATCATGTTGTGTACTGTGTGCTAAGGTAGATGATGATGATGGTTGATGAACATTCATGTCGGGGTGGTATTCATGGACGGTTGTGTTGGCTCGTGTCGAGATGGATATAGTGGTAGTTTGCCTTAGTTCCATTTGCGTGGTGACATGGGGGGAGGATGAGTTGAACTTCAGGGACGAAATTCTTTTTAAGGGAGGAAGACTGTAATACATGTCCTTTTAAGGACCCGTTGACCGACGTTGACTGACCTAAGACACCCACTTTGACCTTCGGAAACCTTAAGAGTGTTGACTTGTGACGTTGTGAACCTTTGAGTTTGTGTTACTCGATCTAGCGGAGGCTAATCGATCGAGTAGCTTGGGAACTCGATCGAGTAGAGGTCACTCGATCGAGTAAGTGTGTTACTCGATCGAGTAACGTGAGTTCAACGGGGAATTATAAACGTGAGTTCAACGTGAGTTCAACGGTTCAAACCCGAAAGGTACCTACACCTATTACGCGGTATTGTATGCTCACTATTATTTTTTTTTTGTCATTTGATATATTATTCTTTATTTTTACTATTTTATTTTTCTTAAATCATGTGGGGATTGTTGTAAAAAATTGTGATTTAAGAATTAAATATTGTGTTAAAATATTATCTAAATAAGTTTTAATTATTTGACCAAGTAATAAATTTAAATATTTTGAATGAGTATATAACATCACAATTATGACGTTGTAATCTTGGTCGTTGCTTATTTTCTCTTTAAATGACATGAGTAAGTATGTGCTTTAAGAGCTTGGTTAATATGGTAATTATGATGGATATCAAATGCTTGGTTAGCCGTTTTGGTGGATTCCTAGCAACGGAAATAAGTATGCTTTTTATCTTCAACTAGTCTTGTTACCCGTGAAATTCACGGGACTAGCTATATTGTCATGTTGGTGGTGTTATGCAAGCCCGGATTTGTGATGTACTGGGCCCTAAGGAAAAAAAGGGCTCGTATGAAAAAAATAATAATTTATTAATCAATAAGTATATTGTCATAATATATCGCCAAAATATATATATATATATATATATATATATCATTGAGTCCTCCTCTTTCCGGACAAGACATACAAAGAGACCTGCCAATATTTAAATAATTGGGGAACCTTTGAGAGATATTTAAAATGAATTTATTTTACTTGTATCACCCATCTCTCTATTTTTTTTTAGTTATTTACTAGAGCAATTATGATCTGGAAGTTGATCCAGGGCAAGTGTTCGGATCTATTATGACATAGATGTTTGGCGCCCAACGGACCTTTTTGGGGGTTTAAGATTCTAATTCTAAATCCCTTTTGAATTAAGCTAAAAACTTTTTTGTTGTGCAACTTAGACGATTCCTATCGCAATTCTAAAATATTATATCGAGATCCTAAATATTTTACTATACAATATCCATCCAATATATATATTTATTTATTGTTATATATATATATGACCACAATTTACTAAACTTTTGTCACGGTTTATTAGTATTTTGTCACGATTATTGCTACGTTTGTTTGTGTTTTGCAACGATTATTGTTATTATTGTTTCCTATTTGTTTCTTTTTTTATTATGCTTTGATCCCTCCGTCTCGGTCATTTTTCTACCTTTTATTGTTATTTCATTAAAAACAATTGATCTACGTAATTAATTCAACCTAAAAGAATATTTTCAAAATAGAAATTTCTATATTTTTATTCGCGAACTATAATTCAAGATAGATTTAATGATTAACATTCTTCCACTACAGTGCATTTTTTGTTTAATATATTTTTTTCTCTTTTTTTAATACAATTTTTATTAAATATCCTTTCAATACAATTTTTTTTATTGTACGATAATTTGATATTAGAAAACTTCTTTTTATTACACTATATTTTTCTAACAATTGCATGCGGTCAAATATGGGTACATACTCCAAAAAAACTCTTTGACATATAATATGAAATGTATCTAATTTAATTAAATTGGGAAGTTTATAATAAAAAGTGGGAGTTGAATATATAAACAATTTAAAATTAGGGTGATGTAATTTTTATTTTCGTTTGACTTATTCTAAGAATTAACGTCGTAATTTAATGTTGAGTTTGGATATTGATTTTGAATTTTTTTTATTTATATCAACGATTAAAACACCAAAGTTAGTTGTTTAATTTGCTATTATTAATTTGCATTTAACATTTAGAAAAATTCATTAGTTTCTCATAGCGTAAAATTAAATTAATGTGATTTTTTTCTTTATCTTATTCTAATGATAAACGTAGAAAAATAAAATTTAGTATGTAGCTTAATTTTTGATTGTTGTTTAATTTATTTTAAAATTAAATAGGTCAAAGTTTAATATTTATTATACTATTTATTTGCATTCAATGTTAACAAATTTATTTTTCTTTTCATTTTTCTTTTCAAAATAATAAATGGTGATGTGGCTTGATAAATTGCTCTTAAATTGTTGAATGGTGAAATATGATGGTTTGGATAGTCTTTTTATTATATTTATAGATTATAGATATTTGACATAAATATAAATATAAATATGAGTGAGTTGGCTAAGACTAGTATGAGATTATTCTGTCTTTGGCTCAAATATACGAATACAACTTTTGTTTAGCAATCTACAACGCAAATATTATTGAGTTATACACTATCATATTTTATAATCTTCTAAGCTATTTTTTACTTTAAAGTATTATTGAGCATTGGGCGATCGTCGGTTCGGGGATTCCTCTTGCTGGTACCGAAGGAGTCTAACGGGTTGTCGTATCTTGGGAGAGGAACGCATTATTTTGGTAACCAGTGCAGTGGAGGCGTTATCTCTCTTAGGAAAGCGCCTAGCGTGCTTCGACCCAGGCCACATTCTCTTAACTCTCTCTTTTATATTATATAATTTCTTGTATATCGTTTTATCGTATTCGCTATTTTACCGTTACTATTAAACATTTACCTATAATTCTTGTATTGTTATTATTGTTGTTTTTATAATTGTGATATTAACCCGTATTTTCTAACAACTTGTTTTAGAAGTTTACCAGTATTGAAGAAATCCATTACTGCATTGATAATATCTTGCCCCACCACTTCACAAGAGTCCTTATAAAATTGACTTGAGAATCCATCTGGTCCAGGATATTTAGTGGCAGGAATGGAGAAAATACTATTTTTAATTTAATTACTAGTAACAGGCTTGAGTAAGAGGTGCTGGTGTTGTCTAGTGATCATGGTACCAGTTCTGACTGTTTGAAAATGTACAGGATCAGTATCCTTACAAGTACTGTTGAACCATATAGATATATATGTTTGTGTTTTGATGATGTCAAGAGTGCTTTATTCTATATACTTGTTGCGCGTAATTGTTTGTTTAGTCTTTTAGATTGGACTTACTAATCGCAAGCATTAAGGAATTGTGATGGAAGTAAAATGCGTTTATATCATGATCAAGCCCTCAATCACGGATCAAGGTATTGCAAGATAATGGAAGAATTATTCAAGCATTCATGAGAAGATGAAGCTCATTTAAAGATTGATCAAGCTTGAATGATGAAGTAGCCTACACTCGAAGATCTCCTAAGAAGATTAGAATAGTGTAGGTGATTATCTCGTAATGGTAACGTTAGAGTGCGCTTCTTAAATTGGTAAAGTTATAGCTTCACAGCCATAACATTACTTATATAAGAGCTCGATGTTATAGCTCTTATACTATAACATTGAGATGTGAAGTTTATATTATACACGACAAAATTGTTTTTAAATTATTTTTAGAAAACTGTTTTTGTTCTTTTAAATGTTTTAGTAGAAGTATTTATTTTACGAGGGAGCTTATATTCATATTGAGTGTGGTTTTATTTTAAGCTTATTGTCCCGTGCTTGTAGAATGACGTCTTTGGTTGAATCCTCCTTGCGGTCTCCTGAAACGATGAACAAACTGAGGGCTCGGCTTTGGGCCGAGCGAACTCACTCCGACGCTCAAGTCAGTAACTTAGAGAGGTAAGTTGTTGTTACTTGGCAAAGTATGTATTGTAGAGAGATAAGGAAGATATTACCAGGTGAATAGTGATTCTTAGGTTAACTTGTGGATCCCCTACTCATTGAGAGTAGAGGAGTATTTATAGACTTTCACCTTTTGTCACGTAGTGGCCAAGTGTCCAAGTGGCTAGCAGGTGGAAAGACTGATCTACCCCTCGGCCGAGGGACTCATGGCAGGCCGGCGGCCCCTGTTGACTCACCGCCGAGGGGTCTTGGATATGAGTTCGCGGATATGTGCCCCGGCTGGCTAGTTGCCCCGGCCAGGACCCATCTGTCAGGCCGACAGGCCTCGTCGGTTAGGCTGTCTAAGCCGTTGACTTGCTGTGGATATCTTTGACCTTGCTCAATATGTTGACTGGTCAGCGGGTGCAGAATATGCCCCATCAATTTTCCCCCAGCGTAGTCTATGCCGTGGTATGGGCTCCGATGTATGTTGAGCGTATATTCTGCGCAAGATGAAATTTCTGCCCCGGCTTCTTCTGCCTAGGCGTGGCCCTGCTTAGGCCGTACCATATCCCCCCTCCACATGGTTGTGTAATGGACATCCGATGTGGAAAAGGCAATGACGCTGGCTGAGACCGGGGTGGAGAGTGCCGGTTGTTTCTGATTGCCCCCTGGCCGGTACTTTCTGGCTCGGTTGATCATGTGGCCGGCGGGGAAACGGATACTTAGGAATCTGTTGAGGAAGATGAACAGGCAGAGAGATATGGAGGGGCGTGTTGAAGACGCTTGGTCACTGTTGCATTGATTGACATTCAACTGTTGCAACGATTGACATTCCGTGGTTGCATGCTCGACACGTGTCTGTTTGTTGATTGGCTGACGTTTCATGGGTTGTGCCCTGATTGGTCCCTCTTCATGGGCTTTCCTCTATAAATAGGGCAGTTAATCCCTGAAATTGGGCACCAATTTCATTTCCTCAAAAATTTTCTTCTCTAGACTTTCAAGGGCTTTTCTCTTCTACTTTTCAGTGTAACTACTCCTTTGGTACTTTTCTTCAAGGTAAACCAACAAATTTTTCTTTTTTAACTTGTGAGTTTTGTGTAAACATGTCTTCTCGCGATGCCGGAACTAGCAAACCGACGCCGGGGGGTTCTCCATCGCGTCTTGATGAGGGGGAGATGCTAGACGCCATCCCGCTAAGGTCTGGGGGCCCTAGGTCTCCTTCTCCTGAAGTTGATCCTCAAATTTTGGAGGAATGGGAGGATGATGATGATGTTGATGATGACGGAGACGGAGACGATTTCGGTGATGATGCCGAAAGGGCTCATCCTAATGAGGGGAGGCAGTACGTCATGGATCACGGCGACCCCTGTAAGGTCGGCCCTGACCGTACTTGGACCCATAAGTTTGCCCGTTGTTCCGGCGAGACGTTTTTCGAGGGCCATTTCTACTTTGGCAGGGGATACAAAATTGTTATCCCGGAGGGGGGTCAGGCCATCTGTTGCCCTCCACCGGGTTGCACCGGCATGTATATCCGGCACCTGGAGTACGGGCTCCAGTTTCCGCTGAATGATTACGTTATGGCCATCATTAGGGCCATGAACGTCGCTGTGGGCCAGCTGCACCCTTTGGCTATCAGGACCATAGTCGGCTTTGTCTGGCTCTGTCTCTTTAAGGGGGAAGTCCCAACGGTTAACCTATTCCGTCGGCTTCACCACCTTCGACCGTCATTTTCTGGTCGCGTCGGATGGTACAGCGTGCAAATGGAGCCGGGTTACGTCTCCGTTGACAAGCTGTCTTCTTGCAAAGACTGGAAAGATCGGTGGGTGTATATTGAGGTGCCGGATGACTATCCGCTGCCCCGGTCCTTCCAAAGACCAAGTTAATTTGCGGTGCGAGACTAAAGCGGAGCACGACGGATGGGTCACCGGAAAAAGCTTAAGATGGACGCCTTGACAAGGTCCCTCTTGCGAGGATGAGAAGGCGCGATGAGGCTTTTCGAGGCGGACAAGAGTGGGGTGCCGAAAAGATGGATTCCTCCAACGCAGATCATTCTTCAGGATGAGCTGCTCTGCCATGTCGGCCTCATACCGGCCCTAGCACAGGGTGAGTGGGGTCGGTGTGAGGCCCATCACTGCTCTCAAAGTTTTTGTCCGTTTTGAATTTTGGTTCATTCCTTGCTTAACTCTCACTTTGCTTCTTTTGCAGATCATTTTGGCGCGGACCTGTCCGAGGATATTCTTAAGAGGATGGGGCTGCACAAGGACAAGACCGTTGCTAACTTGCACCCCAAGGCTCTGGCCCGTGATCACAGGACGTCGCCGAACGATCTGATGGATCAGCAGCTAAAAGGCCTGAATGTGGAGGCGGCCCAGGCGAGGGTTGCTAGTAACATGCCGCGCTGAACGCGGAAAACAAAATCTTCGGCGGTGACGGCATCGACATCCGCTCCACCTTCCATCCCTCCAGCCTAGAAGGAGACGGTGGAGATCGTTGACATTACTGATGGGGGGGACTCCGATGCGGAGGGATCTCCCCTTATCCCTAAAAGGAAAGAGCCAACCCCTGCTGCTGATACTTCTGCTGCTACTGCTGCAACTGCTGCCGGCGAGGAGATGCGTCCTCCGAGCAAGAAGGCCAAGCATGGTACGGATACATCCTGTGGGTCAGGCTTAGCCGGTTAATTGGGCGTTCCTGATGACAGACTTTCCGATACGTCCTTGTATACTGACACGGATGTTTTAATTGATTTTTTGTAGATCAACCACCGGCAGCCGCCGTTCTCACTGTGCGGCACTTGGAGAAGCAGCCTGAGAAGGCGGGTGATAGAAACGTCACCGTCGTTCCCACACCTCAGAAGGTTTCCCCCATCGAACTCGTGGCAGAGGGGAGGAGAATAGGCAAGTGGCTGGCGAAATGGACTCAGCTAGCCGGCTCCCACATTATGGAGCAAGAGAGGACAATGGCTGAGGCTGCCCCACAGCTCGATCGGCTAAGGTTGGAACTCGACGCGGCGAACAAGGAGGCTAAGAGGGCCAAGGCTGAGGCTGAAGAGGCAGTCCGTGCAGAGAGAAAACTCAGGGAGGACGCTAAAAAGGAAGTCCTTGCTGAGAGAGCCAAGGCCGAGGTCATGCGGCGATCGAAGGCGCTAAGGCTGCGGGAGATGCGTGACCTCGTTCGAAGCACGCCGACCTTTACCTTACGCAGAGGAACGAATTTAGGGACTGTTCCAGTGCCAGGGGAAGGTGGTCCGGAACAAGGATGCTATCATCGCCCAAAGGGAGGAGGACATTGAGAGACTCCAAACCGTTCTTCTCCCTAACATGTGCGCCCAATACCGGGACCTGGCTGAAGAAGCTGCCAGGGAAGTGATTGAGGAGCTCTTCCCTCTCGATGGCTCCTTTCCATGGGACAAATTCGACGAGCTGTTTGATGACAAGCTCGAAGCTAAGGAGGAAGCCGCGAAGGAAAAGGCCAAGGAGGAGGCAAGGGTGAAGAAGGAGGAAGAGGCTGCCGCGGAGAAGGCGGCCCTTGCTGAGGAGGCTAAAGCGGCCAAGGAGGAAGCCGAGAGGATGAGGGCAGCTGAGGCTGCTGAGGAGGCTGAGACTGCTGAGACAGCTTCTGGGTCGCCTATTAAGGATGATACTGCTAACGCTGCTGATGGTAAGCAGCAACAGGCATAGGGAGGCGGACGGTCGTCGCCAGGCTCACCCGGCGTCTCGGACAGCTATAGTTGTTCGGGGGCCAACTATTAAGCCTTTCCTCCCTGCCGTCTTTTGGCGCTTAAATGATGTGTCTGTAACCTTTTGCCTTTCTTTCCCTTGTATTTTGTACAACTTTGGTAGGTTGTGTTTTGGGCTTATCCTTATGGGGACGGCCGTCGTCTGTATTTCTTGTAATCTGTTGAACATTTTTAATAAGAGGTCGTTTCTTTTGCCTCCGGCTTGGCCGAGGTTTTTACCCCATTTTTCTGAGTTTTCTTGCGCTAGTAGTTGAGCATCTTAACTGTAAACGTTTTCACTTTGCCTCTGGCTTGGCCGAGGTCTTTTCTCGTCTTCGTCTGAGTTGTCTTCTTACGTTATTAATTGAGCGCCTCTTTTTTTTTCGCCTCGGCCTGGCCGAGGCAGTCTAGAGTGCGTATCTCAACTGTGTTTAACGTTCCCAAGATACGTTGACCGTTTTTGCGAGTATCAGCTGTGCTGGTAATGACTGCCGTGGCGTCTACCTCTTGGAGTGACTGCTGCGACGTCTACCTCTTGGGGTGACTGCCGTAGCGTCTACTACTTGGGGTGACTGCGACGGTACCTGCTTCTTGATGATGATTGCCGTGGCGTCTACCACTTGGAGTGACTGCTGCGACGTCTACCTCTTGGGGTGACTGCCGTAGCGTCTACTACTTGGGGTGACTGCGACGGTACCTGCTTCTTGATGATGACTGTCGTGGCGTCTACCACTTTGAGTGAGTGCTGCGACGTCTACCTCTTGGGGTGACTGCCGTAGCGTCTGCTACTTGGGGTGACTGCGACGGTACCTGCTTCTTGGTGATGACTGTCGTGGCGTCTACCACTTGGAGTGACTGCTGCGACGTCTACCTCTTGGGGTGACTGCCGTAGCGTCTACTACTTGGGGTGACTGCGACGGTACCTGCTTCTTGATGATGACTGCCGTGGCGTCTACCACTTGGAGTGACTGCTGCGACGTCTACCTCTTGGGGTGACTGCCGTAGCGTCTACTACTTGGGGTGACTGCGACGGTGCATGCTTCTTGATGATGACTGCCGCTCTTGTCGGTGTGACAGTGTGAGCCGGTGTCTGTTTCTGATAGTGACTATGGGGGGAAATGAACACATTCATGGAAAACTTGGATGATTCTTCATTAGATATAAACATGCGTTGGGGTGCCCACAGCTGTCTTGGGCACCTCCGCCGCTATACAAAATTTTTCCCGAGATTGTGAGTGCCCTAATGGCTCATCAAAAGTGCACCCTCCATGTCTGTCAGCCGGTGTGTCGGCGAGGGATCGTCGGACCTGGGAATGTACTGTATCTGGAAGGACTCCAATTCGGCGGTGTTGGCTTTTACCCTTTCCAGGTATCTTACTATCCCGTCGTCTCGAGCCTCACACTTTCCTCTGATTTGGCTGGCTATCAGCAGTGAGCATGTCTTCACCACGACGTGCTCCGCCCCGGCAGCCCTAGCTAACTCGACTCCATTTATCACCGCCTCGTATTCGGATTCGTTGTTTGAGGTCGAGTGGGTAAGTTTCATGGCGTGCTCAAACACGTCCCCGTTTGGGCTGGTGATAAAAATGGTAGCCCCTGAGCTGTTCGCCATGGGGGACCCGTCAGTGGTTATTTCCCATACGCCGGGACGCGGCTCTTCTTGGCCGGTCGGGGTTCCTTCAACCATGCCGACGTCGGCATTCATCGGGTCACCCTCCTGCTGCAAGGATGGGCTCTTCCCCTTCCCTGACCTCCTTGCCACTTTGAGGGACTGCATGTTGCACCCCCTGGCGGATATCTGGGTGTTAACCACCTCGTCCTTCTCGTCTTTGGAGACGAGCTTATGCGCTTCCCCCCGGTCCGAGACATACATCAGTGTCAGGGCCCTGATTGACATTACTGCATCAGCCTCGCTCAGAGTGACGCGGCCTATGAGGACGTTGTAGGCGGACGAGCCGTCAATGACTACGAACTCAGATAGGACATTCTTCGCCACATTCCCCTCGCCGAACATCACTGGCAGTCTGATCGATCCCAGGGGTACTAGGCCGGCCCCGGAAAAGCTGTACAACGGATTGGTGCAGGGGCTCAAGTCTTCAACCTTCAGTCCAAGGTTGAGAAAGCACTCCCTGAACATGATGTTCGTGTAGGCGCCTGTGTCAATCAGGCACCTCTTGACCAGGTGGTTGGATATGTCCAAGTGGACTACAAGTGGGTCGCTGTGAGGGGCGATGACTCCCTCGTAGTCCTTCTTCCCAATTGTCATGTCGGGGATGTTGGAAGCGGGGACCGCTGTTTTGGGCACAAAGTTGATGGCCTGATACAGCTCGTTCAGGTGCCGTTTGTGCCCATGAGCGGACCCACCATTCTCGTTGCCCCCGATGACAACATGGATCACTCCTATCCGTTCAAAGACGGATTTCTTATTTGAACCGCCGGCCTCAGTCTTTTGGCCTTTGGCAACATACTTGCCGAGGCTCCTCTTCCGGATTAGCTCTTCAATTGCATTCTTCAGATGCCGGCAGTTGTCTGTAAGGTGACCGGTGTGGCCGTGGTATTCACAGTACTGGCTCGTGTCACCGTCTCCCTTCGGCTTGGGGGGCCTTTCCCATTTCTGGCCCTCGCCCTTGCTCGGGCGAAGACCTCGGCGGCGGATACAACCGGGGTGTGATCACCATGTACCGCCTCGGTGGTACGTTCCCGAACTCCCCGGCGCCCGCCGAGCTCGCGCTACGGCGGATCTATCAGACCGTGACCTATTATTGTCACGACGTCTTTCATCCGGGTTGTCCTCCCGGTGGCGCTTCTTCTCTGAGTGCCCAGCCTCGCTGTGGCCCACCCAGGTCTTGTGATAGTCCTCTACCTTGATGGCTTAGTCGGCCATCCTCCTGGCGGCGTCTAAGCCCAGGCCTCCGGATTTGATGAGCTCGTTTTTCAAGTCTCCCCTTGGGAGGCCTTTCATCAGCGCGAAGGCCGCCAGCTCGGGATTAATCTCTCGAATCTGCTGAACCTTGGCATCGAACCTCTTCACATAGCTTCGTAGAGACTCGCCCCCCTCCTGCCTGATGGTTAGGAGGTCCGATGTCTCCACGGCCCTCCTCTTATTGCAAGAGTACTGGGCTAGGAAGGCGTCCCTTAGGTCGGCGTAACAGTATACCGAGCCGTCGGGCAGCCCTTTGTACCAACTCTGAGCCATCCCATGCAAGGTCGTTGGGAAGACTCGGCACCAGACTTCATCGGGTTGTTCCCACACCGACATGTACGACTCAAAGGCCTCGGCATGGTCGGTGGGGTCGCTATCCCCTTTGTATGTGAACGCCGGCAATTTTAGTTTGGTTGGCATGACGGTGTCAAGGACATAGGCGCTGAGGGGCTGTCTGACCACGTGTCGAGTGATACGCGGCGATCGGCTCCTCGCATTCCTAGTCCGGCTCCTCTCTTCGTACTGGGTGGGGCTTCTCCTCCGACTATGGTAAGTCGGGCTTCTTCTCCGACTCTGGCGAGTCGGACTTCTTTCACTCCTCTGAGGCAGGCCTCGTCGGTGTCGCGGCGACGCTGTCCTCCCGCGGGTGCGGGAAGGACTTAGGTCTACCACTGGCACTCTGGGCTCCTCCGGCATCTTGACGGGGCCAGCTTCTTCCAGTGCTCCATTCAAGTCTCTTGGAGTCACATTCTGGGCCCTGGTCTCCTGGACGGTTTCCGCCGCTCTTGTCGGTGTGACAGTGTGAGCCGACGTACTACCAATTAGGTCCACGAGTAGCTTCAGTTTCGCTGCATCGACCACATGCCCCATGATGGTGACCTGGTTGGCGGGCAGCGGCGTATCTAGTATTATTGGCATCCCGTACTCCGGTTGAATTACCCGGCCGGTGGAGGGCTGCGCAACTCCAGAACTGTGGACGGTATTATCTTGGCAGAACTCGGTTTCGTCAGTTACGAATACCTCTTGTTGTTTTGACATCTTCTTAGCTTTTTGGGTGGGTTTTTGTTTTTTTTTTTTTTGTTTTTTTTGTTTGGGAATGAATGTGACTAGCTTCTAGTATCTATCCCCACAGACGGCGCCAATTGTTCCGGGTGTAATTCCAGAGCAGTTATAAGTTACCACCCGTGCTTGTAGAATGACGTCTTTGGTTGAATCCTCCTTGCGGTCTCCTGAAACGATGAACAAACTGAGGGCTCGGCTTTGGGCCGAGCGAACTCACTCCGACGCTCAAGTCAGTAACTTAGAGAGGTAAGTTGTTGTTACTTGGCAAAGTATGTATTGTAGAGAGATAAAGAAGATATTACCAGGTGAATAGTGATTCTTAGGTTAACTTGTGGATCCCCTACTCAATGAGAGTAGAGGAGTATTTATAGACTTTCACCTTTTGTCACGTAGTGGCCAAGTGGCCAAGTGGCTAGCAGGTGGAAAGACTGATCTACCCCTCGGCCGAGGGACTCATGGCAGGCCGGCGGCCCCTGTTGACTCACCGCCGAGGGGTCTTGGATATGAGTTCGCGGATATGCGCCCCGGCTGGCTAGTTGCCCCGGCCAGGACCCATCTGTCAGGCCGACAGGCCTCGTCGGTTAGGCTGTCTAAGCCGTTGACTTGCTGTGGATATCTTTGACCTTGCTCAATATGTTGACTGGTCAGCGGGTGCAGAATATGCCCCATCACTTATAATTAGTAATTTTGTTGAATCAACTTATGAGTTGAGTCATATTACTAATTAGGGTTTCTAATGCTATCCACTCTAAAACCCTAAATCTAACCTAGTGCCATGCTAGGGTTTTCACGAAAACCAAGGCATATGAGCCGTGTGGTTCTCGTGTAAGCCCAGTAATATAATTTGATTATTGTAAAGATTTTATTCTCTAGAATTATCTTAACATATCTTTTATATTTGGTATGTTATGGTTATATATGATAAGATACTTTTGTTATGGAAAAATCTTATCATATCTTAAGATTTAAGGAAAAGATAATAGGAGAATAATTTATAAATTATCTTTTGGTTATTCTCTATTATTTCCTAAAGATTTTAAGGAAAGAAATAATAAGATATGATTTGTTTACATATCTTATATTTCGGCTATATAGGGTTTAAGGAAAATATATTAAGTATATATTTGATTAGATTATCTTATATTTATCTATATCTTTTCTAAGAGATTGCTTAAATAAAATAAGGAAAGTTGTTATGATTTTTCCTTATTGTTTCGGCATATCTAGGGAATTAAGGCAAGAATATTAGGTGAATATATGATAATATAATCTATTAACAACTTATATCTTTTCCTAAGATTTTATGGATAAAAATAATAAGATATGATTCTATTTCCATATCTTATTATTTTCGGCCAAATTAGGGTTTCAAGGAGACCGAACCCTTGCTCCTCTTCTACTATAAATACTTTACACTTTGCAACATTGAAAGTAAGACCCTTGAGCATAACTTTCATATATTTTCAAAAAACAAAAACCGTGTTTTAGAGCAAAAACCGTGTTTTAGAGCAAAAACCGTTTTGATATTTTTTGAAAAAGGTCGTGTGATTTATAAACTTGTGCATTCGTTCTTATTGTTATCGTTACAAGATAATAGTGCTTTAATTGAATTCTTACTCATTCATTAACGTGAACAAATTAGTAGAATCATTAAGTGCTTTCTTATAAACGTAAGTTAGTCACTCGAGTACTTAATGGTACTCATTGAGTTACAACTAGAGTTAATTGTACGAGTTGGGTTAGTAAATTTGTAATCCGTAGAAAGGTACTAAATTTATTAATTGAGAATAGTGGACGTAGTTTTCGATTTGTGAAACTGAACCACTTCAAAAACCGTGTGTGTCACTCTCTTTTGTTCGTTTGTTTACTTTGTTCTTACTTGATCATTAGTTAATTAGTTAAAGTTTAATCAATAAACTTGAAGTAATTAATTATATTCACACAATCGAAAAAGTTTAAAAAATTTTAAATCCTCAATTCACCCCGCCCCCCCCCCCCCCCCCCTCCCCTTTTGAGTATTTTGGATCGATAGACTCTTCAATTGGTATCAGAGCCTCGTGCTCTTGATTGCCTAACCACAAAGAGGCTGATCTATCTTTTTCTTATTTATTTTATCGTTTTATATTCCGCTGCCTATCACGTGATAAATGGATTCAAAATACCTCAAGTGTCTCGTCTTTGATGGGAAGAATTATGGGTTATGGAAAAACATGATGACTCACTATGTGAAAGGTCATGATTGGGAGTGTTGGAGGATTATCCAAAACGGACCAAACAAAATTCTAGTTGCATCCGCTGAAGGCACTACCTATGAGAAGAAGGAAGGCGACTATGTCGAGGCCGACTACAAGAAAGTCGAAAAGAACTCTAAAGCAATAAGTCTATTGCAAAACACCATGACCTCTACAGAGTTTGATCGGTTTTCTTCGTGTTCAACGGCCAAGGAGATATGGGATGGGCTTGAACTAGCTTATGAAGGTACTTCCATTGTTCGGAAGCACCGAATAGATCTGCTAATGCAGAAATATGAGCTATTCAATATGGAGCCTAATGATGTTGGAGTTAGTGTCCTCCACAATAGTGCGTTAACATAATAAATCTCATTAATGGAATATCATCAGATATTTAATTATTTGATCCTCGTCAGTTGATTAACGTAAATCGATAACGGTTGGCTGACTAGAGTTTGACGTTATTGTCGTGAGACGGCGGTGATCAACTGACCCCTTTCGGTCACACCTAAAGGAACGAACCCCAATTGATAACTAATTAACTGTATGAGATACAATTTGTTTAGTCCCTTGATTTATAGACTAAGAGGTTAGTCGATTATTTTTAGAGAGATTTCGAGTTGCGAACTCGAGGAGCGGCAGTTATTATTTAATTATGCGATAATTAAATAATAAGTTTTGGGAAACGGGTTTTAGTTAATTAACTGTTAATTTACTAAAATTGTACTAATTGATTAATGTGATTAATATTAGTACGTAAATAATATGTGTAGTGGTACACGTATATTTACGGAGTGAATTGGACGAATTAATTATGGAAGTATTTAAACATGATACGATGTTTAAAATAAAAATTACACGGATTTGTGCGACAAATATAAAAACCAACATGGACCCGTATATGGTCAAGTGGACCATGTAAAATAAGTGTAGTGGATGATTACTCACATAATCATTTTACCTTATTTTGTATACTACCATAATATATATCTTATACTAGATTTTGCATGTGATGTAAGATAAAATTATAAGACAAAAATTATCCACTTGAGCACTCCACTCACCCGCCACTTTTGCCCTATATACTCCATCATTTGTTCACATTTTTACACTACCTCACTTCTTTACTCTACCATTTTGCATGTGAACTATTCTCCTCCATCTCTCTAAAATAATAATCATCTCTACTAAGTTGTTAGTATACAAAATAATATTACTAAGATTAGTTAGTAATATTTCTAATAATAATCAAGGGTACAATATTAATAAGTTCTAGTTCTATACTTATTAATATTTTTGGGTTAGTTCTTGGGTGCAACTTGAAGGAGACTTTCTAGTTGAAGGTTTTTCAAGGAGGATCATCCATATCATTTTAGCTCAAGAACAAACTAGTAAGGAGAACTAGTTTGTGCCCTTTTTTTACCACAAATACAATGTAAGGAAATTGTTTTCCTTATACTTTATTTTTATGCTTTCATATTAGCATGCATATTACATAGATCACCTAAATAACAATTTATGAGATAAATTTATTTTATTATAGAGTTTAATATGGATCTATGATCTTTCAAGTGGTATCAGAGCTTAGACTTGTAATTTGCATGTTGATTTTAAGCATTTTAATGAATTATGAGATAATTAGTAAAAACTCAAAAATTGTGTTAGAAGAGGTTTTAGCACGAATTTTTTGGGACATGCATATCTACTGATCTCAAAAGGTTTGTGGAATTATTTGGTGATTTTTGAAGTTATTTTGCTATTTTTAATGATTTTTGGTAGATTTTAGTGAAAAATTGACTAAAATTAGTTAAATATTGATTCGGTGTATAGATTTTTTATGGTAGTTAATGCATGTTTTCTACTGTTTGTATACAAAAAGTTGAAGGTTGGTTCCGATTTTTGCATGTTTATTGATTTTTTGAGTAAAAAGTCGATAAAAGTCAAATTAATTAATCATAATTTCGAAATTTTTGATTCTAACCATGATAAATTTATGTACACTTAAGAATATTATTTAAATGTCAAAAGTGATTTTGCATGTGTATTTTCACTTTGTTTTGATGTTTATTGGTTTTTGTGGTTAAAAACCGATAAATATCGATCTTTTTCTTCACAAAATTTATCCGGACTTTTTTGGGCATTTTTCTGACCTTTTGGTGTTCTTGGGAGTGTTCCAGAATACTAAAAATTTTTGTTTCAATTTTTGGGTAATGTTTCAATTATTTTGGATTTTTACTTAAATATTATGATTTTACCGATTAAATTAGCAAAATATCACCAAATCAAACTAATTATTTATCATAAAATTAGTGAGGACTAATTTTGAGGTTAAAAACAGTTTGGACAATTAGTTTGGACTTAAATGAGATTTAAGAGTTAATTATTGATTTTTACATGTTAAAAATCGATTAAATCCACAAAAACCGAGATGGATACCAACGATTGATAGATAGGGCGATTTTGGCATCATATTTACAGCATTTTAAGCATATTTATTTAAGTTGAATGAATGATTGTCATTTATTTAAAGTATTTATCTTTTTGTACCTAGTATGGCCTAGTTAATTTTAATCGTTATTACCCGAAATGAATGGGAATATCGATTTGTTTGTAATTAAATACGATCTCGTATCGTCGGTTTGTAATTAATTAATAGTTTTATTTATTTTATTAATTAATGTATAATAGGAATAGCTATGTAATTCATTTGTAATAGTTATTTTACCGGCGTTTCCAAAAGACGGATTACAACGAGACGGAGTCTATTTTTGGAAGGTGTTCCAAATCCCACAAGGAAGAGCCACTTATGGAATGAAGAGGCAAGGGACCAAGGAGTTGGTTTCCGAAATGTAATAGACTAGTTTTTATTAACTAGGTGGCCATACTAGGATTTATTCATATGCTTACATGTTTGCTTGTTTTATTTCGCGCATGCCAAAATCGTCATTCACATCCATTTTCTTTTCGCGATTGTCAATTCACGTCATTTACATTCACCGAATTAATTCACTTATAAGGAATTTATGACTAAATTGACAAGATCTCTCACATAACTAAAATTGAGATTAGCCTTACCAATTAGTAACACCTATGAATCTCTTGTTCATTAGAGCCACGCTCGCCCAAGCGGGGTGTTCTCTTTTTACCTTGGGTAAGTAGGGTGGTAAGCGGTTATCACACGCCAAAATTGGTTGGACTCAACGGGATATAAGACGGTCTTGTGTTCCGGGGCTAGTAGATGAATTTGAGGAAATTCGTCGACCAAAAGTTCTAGAGGTAGAATTAGTCAACGTGACTTACCAAATTTACGCAATTATGGGATGTTTCGCCCAAGCGATGGTCATTTTTGTTTAATATTTGGGTCTTGAAATCATTTATATAATTTAGTGGGAGGTCATTATATAAATGCTAAAACTTGCTAAACATGTTTTTACAAGTAATTTTTTTAAAACAATGAATGTTAATTTTTCCTTTTTGTTGTAGCATTTTTAATTCGCAATGGCAACTTCATCAACTCCATCGACTACTTCACTAGGCAAAAAATTCATGGCTAAGGTCCGTAATGGACAAATGTATTTTAAAAGATGACGGTAGTAACTTTCTTGAATGGGAATCCAACATCAAAAGTGCCGCGTTGTCCGACAATGTGCTCACTTACTTGACCGATGCTCCTCCAATCTAGCCCGGTGCAAGAGCTTCATCGGCGGTGCGGACCGCCTATGATGACTATGTGAGGATGTTGAATGATATCAATAATGTGTTGATATGGTCAATATCGCCAAAGCTCAAGCTATCATGCATTTCTTTAAATGCTTACGAGATATTCACTCGTATGATCACTATGTTTTCACAAACACAAAAAGTCCATCAATACGATGCGGCGGCACGCTTCTTTGAAGCTAAGCTTGAGAAGGGCCAAAAGGTTGGTCCCCATGTACTTAAAATGGTCGAATATGTTGACATCCTAGAGCGTCTAGGATGTAAGATTCCTAAAACTCTTGTGGTGGATCGAATCCTTCACTCACTCCCCACCAAGTTTTCCCACTTTAGGGTAAACTACAACATGAATGACATGGATAAGAGTTACCATGAAATTCATGCACTCCTCTCCCAAGCGGAGAGGGATATGGAGGCTAGTGGGAGTGAAAAGGGAGATGTTTTAACCATGAAGTTAAAGAACATGTCTCTTGGAGTCAAGAAAGGAAAAGGGAAAGAAAAGTCCCAATTCAAGAAATCGTCAAAGAAAAATTACAAGGGAAAGGAGAAGGCCGTTGAGAATGGCAATCCCAAGGCAAAAAGTGTCAAGCTCTCCGAGGCCGAATGTTTCCATTGTAATGGGAAGGGGCATTATAGGAGGAATTGTCCCAAATACTTGGAGGATCTCAAGGAAGGGCGTGTGACGCCTATTGGTATGATTTCCTCTCTCTATGTGATGGACGTTAATTATGCTTGTACTTCCACTTGGGTACTTGATACCGGATGTGGCTCTCACCTTTGTAACCATTTGCAGGGTATAAGGGACGTGCAAGCACTAGCAAAAGGTTATGTGGATCTCCGCATGGGCAATGGAGCTAGAGTAGCCGCTGTTGCCGTAGGGACCTATGTGCTCACTTTAGCTAGTGGTTTAGAGTTGTATTTAAATAAGTGTTATTTTGTACCAACTTTAACTAAGAACATCATCTCCATTTCCGCGTTAGACGCGGAAGGCTTTTATTTTATGATTAAGGACATGTGGTTTATGGCAAGGCCATTTCAATTGGAGGCATTTATGTTTTAAATGATGTTAATGACGTTTATCATATGGAAACGAAAAAGCTCAAAAAGGGTGATCCCAACGAATCTTACCTTTGGCATTGTCGTTTAGGCCACATAAACGAAAGACGCATTAAGAGACTTGCTTCATCAAAAGTGATCAAACCATTTGATTTCGAATCTTATGGTACATGCGAGTCTTGCCTTCTTGGCAAGATGACTCATGCACCTTTTGCGGGAAAAGGGACACGAGCTAGTGAGGTTTCGGCTCTCATACACACGGATGTGTGTGGACCATTAACCATCACCGCTAGAGCAGGTTTTCACTACTTCATTACTTTACTGATGACTTAAGTAGATATGGGTATATCTACTTAATGAAGAACAAGAGTGAAGCCTTTGACAAGTTCAAAGAGTTTCAAAAAGAAGTAGAGAACCAATTGGATAAAAAGATAAAGACTCTACGGTCCGACCGTGGTGGTGAGTATCTAAATATTGAATTTGATTCACACCTAAAAGATTGTGGTATAGTATCACAATGGACTCCTCCTGGCACACCGCAATTAAATGGTGTGGCCGAAAGGAGAAACCGAACTTTACTTGATATGGTTCGGTCCATGATGAGTCTAACTGAGCTTCCTAGTTCATTTTGGGGATTTACCCTCTTGTCTGCAGTATTTTCACTAAATCGAAGCCTGACTAAAGCGGCCGATAAGACTCCATATGAGATATGGACAGGGAAAGTCCCTCATTTGTCATTCATGCGTATTTGGGGTTGCGAAGCATACGTTAAGATCAAGTCTGACAATAAGCTTGCATCGAGGTCTGACAAATGTCTTTTTGTAGGATATCCAAGGGAAACACGTGGCTATTACTTCTACAATAAAAACGAGAACAAAGTGTTTGTGGCTCGTGATGCTGTCTTTCTAGAAAAGGAGTTTATTTCTAGGAGACAGAGTGGGAGAAAATTTGAACTTGAAGAAGTTCGAGAGCCACAAACCGAGAATGAGGTAGAGGAGAACGTGGAGGAAAGCATTCCCTCTTCCTCTAAAACGGTAATTGTTCCTAGAAAGTCAAGTAGGATTTCTAATCCACCTGACCGTTACCTTGGTAACATCGAAGAGGATGGTGTTTTGTTACTTTTTGAAAGTGATGAACCCACTACCTACACATCGGCTATGTCTAGTCCCGACTCCTCGCTTTGGCTAGAAGCCATGCGGTCCGAAATGGATTCCATGTACGAGAACCAAGTATGGGACTTGGTGGATTTACCTGAGGGAGTGCGACCTCTTCAGTGTAAATGGATATATAAAATTAAACTCGGCGTGGATAAACATGTGGATGTTTACAAAGCTAGATTGGTGGCCAAAGGTTTCACCCAAGTTCATGGTTTACACTATGACGAAACCTTCGCTCCAGTCGCTATGCTTAGGACCATTAGGATAATCTTAGCGGTTGCCGCATTTCATGATTATGAGATTTGGCAAATGGATGTCAAAACCGCCTTCTTGAATGGGATTCAAGAAGAAGAGGTGTACATGATACAACCCGAAGGTTTTGTGGATACATCTAACCCTAAGAAGGTGTGTAAGCTCAAGAAGTCCATTTATGGTCTTAAGCAAGCATCTAGGAGTTGGAATCATCGCTTTGATCATGTTATTAAACAATACGGTTTCACTAGAAGTGTGGAAGAACCGTGTTTATACATGAAGTTTAGTGGGAGTAAAGTTGCATTCCTTAGCTTGTCCTATATGTGGATGACATATTGCTCATTGGGAATGACATTTCATCGCTCACTTCCGTTAAGGAGTGGCTAGGGAAACACTTCCAAATGAAGGACTTGGGAGAGGCACAACGAATCTTAGGTATCGGGATCTTTAGGGATAGGTCCAAAAGGATACTAGCATTGAGTCAAGAAGCTTATATTGACAAAGTTCTTGACCGGTTCAATATGAAAGACTCCAAGAGAGGATTTCTGCCTATGGGCCAAGGGATTACTTTGAGCAAGTCACAGTCTCCCTCTACCCCTAAGGAAATTGAACACATGAAGACCGTCCCTTATGCTTCCGCTGTTGGGTCTATCATGTATGCTATGATTTGCACTCGCCCCGATGTTGCGTATGCCTTGAGCATGACAAGTCGGTATCAAGCCAAGCCTGGTGAGAGTCGCTGGATAGCCGTAAAGAACATCCTTAAGTACTTGAGAAGGACTAAGGATTTGTTCTCAGTGTTTGGAGGAGAAACTGAGTTGTGTGTAAGAGGTTACACGGACGCAAGTTTCCAAACCGATCGGGATGACATGAAATCCCAATCCGGCTATGTGTTTATGCTAAATGGAGGAGTTGTTTGCTGGAAGATCTTCAAGTAAAGTATTACTGCGGATTCTACAACAGAGGCTGAGTACCTTGCAGCGTCTGAGGCTGCGAAGGAAGCTGTTTGGATTAGGCAATTCATGGAGGGGCTAGGACTAGTCCATTCCGCCGAAGATCCTATCACTCTATATTGTGATAACAGTGGAGCTATTTTTTAAGCCAAAGAGCCTAAGTCTAGTAACAAATCTAGACACATTGAAAGGAAATACCATGTAATTAGAGATTATGTGGAAAGGAAGGAAATTGACATTTGTAAGGTTGGGACAGATGACAATATTGCTGATCCTTTAACCAAGCCTTTATCAAAGACTAAGCATGATGGTCATGTCGTCGCTATGGGATTGAGATGAGTACCACATTTTCTTTAGATTATGGATATGTAATAATTGGATAGTGTATCTTTTATTATATATATGATAATCACATTCATTATTTTCGTATTCATTCTTTTGTGAATTTTTATTTAGTGTGACTAAATTTTAATACCTTGTTTATCTGAATAAGTTGTGGAGACAATGTTGAACACTATTCAAGTGAATAAGATGAACATTGTATTTTGTCCCTAGTCACTTAATGAGGTGACGTCTCGGAGTGACTAGATTGTAAGTCGATTGATGATTGTTCAACACCATAAGGTCATATGTGATGACTGGTCGATTACATAGGCAGAGTGTGTAACACTTTGCCGGACAGTGACCATTTAGAGAGTCCCTAAGTTCTATTACAGATGCCTGGTCGTGGCGGGGATCTCTAAGATGTTCTAATGAGTCGATTCTTTTGACTGGAGACTATTATCTGAGCAGGTGCAGTTTCCGAGTGACTTTGGTTTTTGTCCTAGGTCGTGCCATGAAAGGAGGCCAAAAGGGCATTTACTAGGTCATGGTGAGCTGTATTGTGCAAAAGGATAGATAGGGCATACAGGAATTGTCCACCCACGTTTGGTAACTATATCTCAAGGCCACTCGACGAGTTAATGACTACAAATACGTGGCCACGCTCGGAAGTAATCTCTGAGAGATTTTTCTGGTAAGGTAGTCACACTCCCGATCGAGAAAACCACTCGCGATGTGTTCATGTGCAACTGCGACCTGAAAGACACCTTGCATTGAGTGGCAGATTAAAACGGACAAGAGAATTGGTAGCGCACACCTTGTGTCGGACAAGTGGGAGATTGTTGGAGTTAGTGTCCTCCACAATAGTGCGTTAACATAATAAATCTCATTAATGGAATATCATCAGATATTTAATTATTTGATCGTCGTCAGTTGATTAACGTAAATCGATAACGGTTGGCTGACTAGAGTTTGACGTTATTGTCGTGAGACGGCAGTGATCAACTGACCCCTTTCGGTCACACCTAAAGGAACGAACCCCAATTGATAACTAATTAATTGTATGAGATACAATTTGTTTAGTCCCTTGATTTATAGACTAAGAGGTTAGTCGATTATTTTTAGAGAGATTTCAAGTTGCGAACTCGAGGAGCGGCAGTTATTATTTAATTATGCGATAATTAAATAATAAGTTTTGGGAAACGAGTTTTAGTTAATTAACTGTTAATTTACTAAAATTGTACTAATTGATTAATGTGATTAATATTAGTACGTAAATAATATATGTAGTGGTACACGTATATTTACGCAGTGAATTGGACGAATTAATTATGGAAGTATTTAAACATGATACGATGTTTGAAATGAAAATTACACGGATTTGTGCGACAAATATAAAAACCAACATGGACCCGTATATGGTCAAGTGGACCGTGTAAAATAAGTGTAGTGGATGATTACTCACATAATCATTTTACCTTATTTTGTATACTACCATAATATATATCTTATACTAGGTTTTGCATGTGATGTAAGATAAAATTATAAGACAAAAATTGTCCACTTGAGCACTCCACCCACCCGCCACTTTTGCCCTATATACTCCATCATTTGTTCACATTTTTACACTACCTCACTTCTTTACTCTACCATTTTGCATGTGAACTATTCTCCTCCATCTCTCTAAAATAATAATCATCTCTACTAAGTTGTTAGTATACAAAATAATATTACTAAGATTAGTTAGTAATATTTCTAATAATAATCAACTAATCAAGGGTACAATATTAATAAGTTCTAGTTTTATACTTATTAATATTTTTGGGTTAGTTCTTGGGTGCAACTTGAAGGAAACTTTCTAGTTGAAGGTTTTTCAAGGAGGATCATGAAGGAAATGTAGATCCATATACATTAAAACATAGTCTTATATATGTCTAATTAATTTGTCATAAATTAAAACGGATCTTATGCATGCAAACAATAAAATGAATAGAGGAGAAATCATGTCCTTACATATTGAATTTGGGTTATTTGGGCACAAAAGAGATCACCTTTCTCTTTTGTTCTTGAGCTTATTCCAATGGAAGAACAAAGATCTAAGAGTAAGATCTCTCCCTAAATATAATACCCAAGGCTCCTCTTAATTAAATTAATATTACAAATACTAGTTATAATATTAATCTATGAGAAAATTGAACCAAAAATATTGTTAACACTTTGAATATTTTCGGTTTTGATGAGAGATAAAGAGAGGATTTTATTTCTCTAGAAAACTTATATTTTGGATGATGGATTAGAATGAATAATAATCTACAATCTTTTGTATATTATGGGTAAAATAATTAGAAAAACAATGATGAATTGTTCTTCTCTAAACCGTGTAAAAGGGAGAAGAAAAGGGGAGCCAATGCATGGATTTATTTGTCTTCACAATGCTCCATAGGCTTGCATGGCTAAAAAGCAAAACAATCATTATGTTTAGCTACCAATTAAACAATTAATTAGCTTAAACCTCTCCTAAATTTCGGTCCATTTGGTAATATGGAATCCATATTATTTTTGTCAATTGTCAACTTGTCTTATGTCACATGTCATATGTGACATAAATTGTTATGTATTTTTAACATATTAAAAATCAACGTATTAATAAAAATACGTCACATACAAAATCGACTTAGTAATCTCATAATTACTTGTACCAAAATATTTTACCATTTATAAATCACAACGGATTGTATTTATAATAATTCATTCAAATTTAATTGTTACATTAAACAATTTATTTCATCCGAGTAATGACACAATTCAATTACTCAGACCGTATCTCATTTAATCACATTTCAATATGATACGTAAATTTCACTTCCAAAATCGTCCGTCAATTTTCAAGTAATTTAATTAACTCGTAACATTATACGATTAATTAAATAATCAATTAAGAGGGTTGCCCTTTAGGTATGACCTAGGGGGTCAACTGATCACCACCGTCACACGACAGTAATGTCAAACTCTAGTAAGCCAATCATTACCGATATATGTTGACCAGTTGACAATAAAATTACTTCCCAATTGTATTCATTTTAATGAGACTTAAACATGTGATCATCATGATCAACAGTCGTGATCGCATTATTGTCGGAGGACACATATTCCAACAATCTCCCACTTGTCCTCGACAAGTGTGCGTCACCAATTCTCTTGTCCTATTACTATCTCCCACTCAATGCAAGGTGTCTTTCAGGTCGTACTTGCAGGTGATCATATCGAGAGTGGTTTCCTCGATCTGGAGAATAACTGATTGACCGGATTTATCCACACTGGATACCTTCCGAGCGTGGCCACGCATTTCCAGTTCATTACTCCTCGAGTGGCCCTGAGATATTGTTATAACCCTGACTAGGGGTGGACAATTCCTATTGCACTCATTCCCTTCGACTAGCCACAGCCATCATAACCCAAAATATGCCCATTTGACCCCATTTACGAAGGTCGTAGTAACACAAATCAAAGTTAATCTGAAACTGTGCCATCTTAGGCGAATAGTCTTTAGTCAAAAGAATCGACTCATTTGAATACTATAGTAGCTCTCGCCACGACCAGGCTATATAAATTTGCCAGAACTCTATAAGCGGTCATTAGGCCCGACAAAAAGTTCCTAACAGTCTGCCTATGTGATCGACTAGTCATCTCACATGACTGTATGGCACTTGAACTTGCCATCAATCGCCTCACACTCTAGTCACTTCGAGACGTCACCTCATATAAGTAACTATGGGCAAAACAATGTTAATCCATGTTCACTTTAACGGGGTTCAATTGTCTCTACAACCCGTTTGGATATAACAATGTACCAAGTGAGTTAATTATAACTCATACGACAAATGTCGACATCACACTTGGGTAGTCAATATCATATTACAACCTTGTGATGTTTATCATAAGTGTAAACACTTATTGATTGCAATGGAAGTTTAACATCCCATGTGTCCATGTGTTCAAACTTCTTGCACTTGCAATTTCCTTCACATTCATGTTCTCTCTCATAGCATGAATCTTACCAAGTACACATTAAGGTTCTTGACCTTGGTTTTGGTTCTTTAACTTGAAAGAACTTTCTTATCGATCATCTCATAATGAACGAATTTGTGATGAATAATACAACTTGTACTGATCAAGTATTCCATCCACACACAATGCACTAGGTATATGTTTTGTAGGATCTTGTAACAATTGACAAGATTATTAGCTTAGTACTTCTCACAAGTGCTAGCTTTATTAGGAAAGATTGTTTTGAATAACCTCTTATTTAACCAAGTATCTTTCCAAAACTTCTCATTTCTCTTTCTGGGCTTGAAAGATTTGGGATTCTCATAAATCCTCATATGTGCTCGGATTTTCTACAATATGTGCAAACTCTTGACACACAATAGAACATCCGTCAATTACTGAAATCGCTCATCAGATTCTACTCGAGAATTCATGACGTTTCTATTATGGCTCACCAAGTCAATCATCATGCTCTTATGCATATGATTCATAATTGGACATGTACATGATTATTCTAATGGCGGAAACATTAGTTACTAATAATCATGAGATCAACCGTTCATAGGTTCAATGAACTACCATGACTGCTAATGGTAATCCCATTTTCATTCATACGAATAACCTACGCGTATGTTGATGTGATGTGTATTTCTTAATACTAATCCAACATCCCATGATGTAATTGGATTCATCATTGTCCATTTTCATCCAGAATTGAAAACTCAAAAGCTTCTTTATGAAAGAAGATATTAGCTCGTCATTCTTTAATGAGTAATGAGTTTTATACATTCAAGGATGATAGCTCCCACTAAATTCTATGTCTTCACATGAGAATTTCCTAACTCCCACTCAATTCTACATATTTCGAGATGACTTCTTAATCGAATTTTGTCAAGAATATAAATATAAATTGCTTTGCCAAGTTACTAGGATAAAACCATATATGTTCCCATCATATCCTTTCAAAAATGCCTATTTTGAAGTGGTCTCATCTCAACCTTACGGAAAGAGATTTTAAATCTCTAACACACTCATGTCATAATGATGTGTAGCAATGTCATTATTCAAATACAAATAATATTTAGAATAGGTCCTTCGGAATACCCTTTCGGAAGGAGGTTTAACCATTTCATAGCGAGGTTAAACAATGACATTTGCGTGGTTAAAACGTTGGCTATTGAAGATATCGGAATATCAATCTTTGCAACTTGATCATAACTAGTATGTTTCTATGATTCATTTAGACTCTTAAGTAAAACTCATGATTGAAACTATTGGTCAAATGATTCATAACCTTAGTCAAAAGCTTGTTAAGACTTTACATTAGTCATTATTCTTCCAAAACTTCTTTTGGTCTCCTCGTGTAGTTATCTTGAGAATAAACTCTTATGATTATTCCACTTGGTCTCTTAAGTCATTTAGAACTATCTTGAGACTATAGATCTCATCTATTTGGTATACTATGTAAATAGATATACCTTCATTCAAATCATTCTTTCTTGCGTAGATCTTCATTTACACAAGTACACAATTATATCTTGCCTTGTGTGTTGTGTCCTCATTTCTCTCCCACTCTATCTTTAGAATGAAAACACTAATCATTCAAAGATAGCATATGAGACACAAATTAATGATGTTGAAGTATAAGGAGGATTACCTCATAGGTTGACTAATTGTTATTGATTTCAAATGTGTACTTGGTGGTTGACATACCTTTAAGAGAGTTCATAGACTCAAAATCACTTCATTAATGATCATACACAAGCCTTAAGCATGTGGACATATAATGAAACCCGTCATTATAATTGTCTATTAGATCACTTTTAGTGAATGATCTTATGTTTCAAAACGCAAGCATTTAAAGATGAAATTTTAGAACATAAAGGATAAATGATAAAACGGGTGACTTGGGTTGCAAACCAAGTCACTATCATCCAAAATACAAACCATTATCCAAAATACCTTTCCATGTCGAACACGGAAACTTAAAGTTCTAAAATTCAAAACATAACTTAAAATAAGACAATGAAAAACAAAGCTCCATAAAAGCTATCCTTAGCTTCTTCATGGTTTCTTATGCTTGCTTTTCTTTTCCTTTGTCTTTGCTTGGTGGAGGCCCTATTTACAATAAAAAGGGAGATACATTATCACAACTTTGCATCACATTACCATAGTTGTATTAGAAACATAAAAGAAGGTTAGTCATTTACCTACTGGAGTGATCTTTCCAGCTTTGATATCACCAAGGTATTTGGAACAATTCCTCTTCCAATGTCCCATGCCATTACAATAATGGCATTTGTCAAGAGGACCCTTCTTGACTTTGGAGGTGCTAGCTTCACAAGACTTAGCTTTGGTGAATGTGGGAGCTTGCTTTTTACCCTTTCTCCCATTCTTCTTGAACTTCCCCTTACTCTTTGTGCTTATGTTAAGCACATCCTTGGGAGGGTTCACATTTAACCCCATGTCCCTCTCGGCTTGCACAAGTAACTTGTGCAACTCCTCAAGAGACACATCCTTGTCTTGCATATTGAAATTCACCCGGAATTGCACATATGCCTTAACCTTAGACAAGGAGTGTAGAATCCTATCTACGATGAGTTCTTTGGGGATTTCAACCTTTTGAATCTTCAAGGTCTCGACAAGCTCCATGAGTTTGAGCACATGAGGGCTAACCTTTTGGCCCTCTTTGAAGTCGAGATCAAAGAATGCCGCGGCCGCCTCATATTGGACGATCCGCGGGGTTTGTGAAAACATGGTCACAAGTTTGGAGTAAATCTCATTAGCATTGCCCATTTTGAAGGCTCTCCTTTGGAGCTCCGCCTCCATCGCAAATATTAATACATTTTTCATTGCGGCGGACTCCTTTTGGTAAGCCTCATAGGCTTCCCTAGTGGCCGCGGTGGACCTAGTGGTGGGCTCGGGTGGAGAGGCCTCGGTAAGGTAACGAAGCTTGTCGTCACCTTCGGCGGCTAATTTGAGTTGGGCATCCCACTCGGAGAAATTTGACCCATTCTTTTCAAGTTTACATCGATCCATAAAGGATCGGAGCCATGATGAAGTAGCGAGTGGTGTAGCATTAGGAGTTGGTGTTGCCATTTGTTATGAATAAGAAGTGGTCTACAAAACAAAATAAGGAGTAAAACAAATGTCGTTTTAATTATACTCGTAAAAATGTATGATTTAAACAAGTTATAAGCATTTTTCTAGTGACCTCTACCCAACTAGATAAATGATTCCAAGACCCAAATTCATATCGATTTAGGCACGGTGGGGCCGATACATCCTTCATCAATATAACTCGGTGGATTAACGTTTAATCGATTCTACTTTTAGAACTCTTGGTCGATAATATTACATTAACATTTATCTATAGCCCAAAACACATCAACAAGGGCACGGTGGGGCCGATACATCCCTTATCAAATACTTTTGTTGAGTTCAATCCAAATTTCGAATAAATGTGTCCATGATCCAAACCCACATTAACTTGGGCACGGTGGGGCCGATACATCCCTCATCAACATGAATTCGGTGGATTAACATTCATCACCCACTTCCCCTACGTAACAAGGTTTGTACCCCGGTGTGGCCGAGTGCACTCCCTCACGAAATAGGTTTTCATGGTTTCTACTATTTGGTAAGGCTATGTCTCAATTGATAGTTTTAGCGAGAGGTCATGTCAATTTATTATCTATCACGTTTTAAGTGAACTAAAGCGGTGAACTACGATAATTCTAATTGACACGGTCGATAAACTCGATAAAAGACAATGCATGTTTAGTTATGGCGATTTAGCGATGCATGTGACATAAAATAAAATGCAAGCATAAATATAAATAAATCCTAGTATGGCCTTTCCTAAAATAGAAAAACTATTAATCTATTACATATTCGGAAACCAACTCCATTGGTCCCTTGAACTTCGGTTGTGTCACACATCTCGAGGTAACACCGTCTTTATGTATCGCCATTCTTGAAGAAATCCGTCTTTAGGAACTCCGGAATGAATAAAATTACATAATAAATTACATAATTTCCTATTATACATTTGTAACTAAAATAAAATAAATCTATTAAATATTACAAAACGGTGATACGAGATCACAATAAAAATTACAACCGAATCGATATTCCCATACATTTCGGGAAATACCAATTAAAATCTAAGGCCATACTAAGTAAAATTACATAATTCAAAATTACATAAATTAAAATTATGACAATCATAAATAAAATGCAGCATTATAATATGTATGAACATGCTCAATTTTTATGCTAAATCGCCTTTAAATTTGCCAATATCGTATATTACTCGGTTTTTACGGATTTGCGTGATTTCAACATTTTATAATCACAAATATGCATAAACTCATATTTATGCACTAGTTAATTACCCTAACCACTTAGGACTCAAAATATAGTCTTCACTAGTAATTTGACCATAATTAACTTTTATTTATAAAATTGTTCATAAGTGGACCAAAAATTACAAAAATTAGCCATTAAACTTCAAATAAATCACAAAATTTCAAATAAATTCAAAATTTGAAATTTAAAATTCATGAACATTCTGGAAAAATCCATGACACTCATAATGTTCAAAATCTTAGGTTAAAAAAAAAAAATTCGAAAATTTTCCGGAAAAACAATGTTGCGGTTTATCGATATATAATAAAATAATCATAAAAACATGGAAAAATTATTTTCATTAACTTTTCAATTTTAGATCTGAAAAATATAATAAAATGCAACATTAGACGTTTTTCCTTAGTCATAGATTATGTTATATTAATTTTCAACTAATAATGTCACTATTTATGCCATTTTTCTTCAAAAATTCATAAATCATGCTAAAAGACTTCTTTATAGCCAATTATTTTACACACATCTTGTAAAATTGCATGTGACAACATATAAATTTTCTATGACCAGATTCGAAATTTAACTCATATTAACCTATTTTTCTCTTAAATCCGAATTTAATAATGAAAAATTCATTTTTCGAGCATAACAAGTGCAAAAATTATGAAAATTTACAGGTTATCTCAAAATAATATATGTAACAACATATCCAAAAACCAAGTGAAAATTCGAAGTATAGCTAATTTTCGACCAAAAATGACATTTTTACTCATAAAATCACATTTAAATGTCATTATTATTGAATATGAACAATAAAAATCCGAAAAATTAACCAAAAAATCCTAAAACACTTTAGGACCAGAAATATTAACATGCATGTAATTATTTCGTGATATCTCATAATAACACAAATTTTACAAGTTTTATTTTGTTATTCATATAACTCGGAAAAACTTTTAACCAATTTGCATGCAAACAACCGTGGCTCATGATACCGATTGAAGGAAATGTAGATCCATATACATTAAAACATAGTCTTATATATGTCTAATTAATTTGTCATAAATTAAAACGGATCTTATGCATGCAAACAATAAAATGAATAGAGGAGAAATCATGTCCTTACATATTGAATTTGGGTTATTTGGGCACAAAAGAGATCACCTTTCTCTTTTGTTCTTGAGCTTATTCCAATGGAAGAACAAAGATCTAAGAGTAAGATCTCTCCCTAAATATAATACCCAAGGCTCCTCTTAATTAAATTAATATTACAAATACTAGTTATAATATTAATCTATGAGAAAATTGAACCAAAAATATTGTTAACACTTTGAATATTTTCGGTTTTGATGAGAGATAAAGAGAGGATTTTATTTCTCTAGAAAACTTATATTTTGGATGATGGATTAGAATGAATAATAATCTACAATCTTTTGTATATTATGGGTAAAATAATTAGAAAAACAATGATGAATTGTTCTTCTCTAAACCGTGTAAAAGGGAGAAGAAAAGGGGAGCCAATGCATGGATTTATTTGTCTTCACAATGCTCCATAGGCTTGCATGGCTAAAAAGCAAAACAATCATTATGTTTAGCTACCAATTAAACAATTAATTAGCTTAAACCTCTCCTAAATTTCGGTCCATTTGGTAATATGGAATCCATATTATTTTTGTCAATTGTCAACTTGTCTTATGTCACATGTCATATGTGACATAAATTGTTATGTATTTTTAACATATTAAAAATCAACGTATTAATAAAAATACGTCACATACAAAATCGACTTAGTAATCTCATAATTACTTGTACCAAAATATTTTACCATTTATAAATCACAACGGATTGTATTTATAATAATTCATTCAAATTTAATTGTTACATTAAACAATTTATTTCATCCGAGTAATGACACAATTCAATTACTCAGACCGTATCTCATTTAATCACATTTCAATATGATACGTAAATTTCACTTCCAAAATCGTCCGTCAATTTTCAAGTAATTTAATTAACTCGTAACATTATACGATTAATTAAATAATCAATTAAGAGGGTTGCCCTTTAGGTATGACCTAGGGGGTCAACTGATCACCACCGTCACACGACAGTAATGTCAAACTCTAGTAAGCCAATCATTACCGATATATGTTGACCAGTTGACAGTAACAAAATTACTTCCCAATTGTATTCACTTTAATGAGACTTAAACATGTGATCATCATGATCAACAGTCGTGATCGCATTATTGTCGGAGGACACATATTCCAACAGATCATCCATATCATTTTAGCTCAAGAACAAACTAGTAAGGAGAACTAGTTTGTGCCCTTTTTTTACCACAAATACAATGTAAGGAAATTGTTTTCCTTATACTTTATTTTTATGCTTTCATATTAGCATGCATGTTACATAGATCACCAAAATAACAATTTATGAGATAAATTTATTTTATTAGAGAGTCTAATATGGATCTATGATCTTTCAAATGAGTCCTTGGATAGCATGTCTGCACGGTTTTCAAGTATCATAAACGAATTGAAAAACTTAGGAAGGAAGTTCAGTACTGAGGACATTGCAAGGAATGTTCTTAGAAGCCTGACTAAAAAGTGGCGTGCCAAAGTCACAACAATGGAGGAATCACGAGATCTTGAAAACCTATCCTATCAAGAACTCATTGGTGCTCTCGTGGTCCATGAAATTAATTTAAACGCCGATGACGCTGAACCAAGCAGAGGTAAAAACATGGCCTTGAAAAGCGAGGATGTCAGCTCCGATATAGAGGATGAGACCATATTGTTTGCTCGTCGTATTAAAAATAGGATCTTTCGAAACAAGCAAACAAAGTCTACTTCTAACAACAACAAGTCCTTTAACAAGAAAGCAACAGAAACAAAATCATCATTTACTAACAGAGGTTGCTTCAAGTGTGGAGAATCTAATCACATGATTAAGGATTGTCCCCACCTGGAAGAAAATTAAGGACAAGGCTCAAAGAGAAAAGACCAACAAAGAATTCAAGCAAGTCATGTTGGCGTCATGTTGGGTAGATCTTGACACAGAAGATGATGAGGAGTCAGAAGATGAAGAAGTTGCTCATCTTTGCTTAAGTAGCATCAGTCTTGAACTATTTTCTAACAATGATAATGATAGCTTGGACTCTCGCTCAGATTATTGCTTTCTAGGACAATCAGATGAAGATTACGATGATGAGGTAAGTTATCTTGAACTTAAGAAAGGAGTTAAGAAACTATCTAGAAATGTCTTGATTGAATACTTCGAACATTCCCTTGATAAATGTCATGAACAGGATATGGAACTAAAGGATTTGAAAGAACATATTCTTGATACTGCTGAAGAGAATCAAATTATGAAGGCAAAAGCTAAAAAGCTGAAATCTAAAGTTACAGCTAATGTTGCTACAACTTTAGAAACAGTCAACGCTGAGAAAAAGGATCTTGAGTCTAAAGTTATAGCTAATGAAGCTATAACCTCAGATCTGAAACTCAACGTTAAGCATCTACAAGCCAAAGTTATAGTTAATGAAGCTATAACTTTAGAACTTAGAAAAGCCAAGGAACTTCTTGTAACTAAAATCATATCTGATGAAGCAGTGATTTTAGAACAAAAGAAAGAAAATGATTCTCTCATAAAGCAATTGAAAGAATCTAAAACTGATCTGATCAATGTTAAGAAACAACACTCAGATGTTGTACTCATTCTTAACAAAAGGTTCCAAGACTTTCGTGACAATTATAAGAAGGAGAATGATTTAGATCACACGAAATGTCAAGAAGAAATCAAAACCCTAAAAGATTTACTCTTACATGCTAGGAAAGTCCATGATAAGTGGGAAGGTAGCACAAAAGTCCTAAACTTCCTAACCGAACAATCTGACAATAATATGAAGATGGGGTTAGGACATGAGTGCTACTGCCATAGAGATCACTCTAAATGCAAATCAACACCTTCAGATTTTGATTTCAGAAAAAGGAAATATGCTGATCTTCCTGAATATCTGATTTGCAATTACTGTGGTCATACGGGTCAAATCCAAGACAATTGCGTCAAAAGAGCGCATGATATACGGAAAAATACCGACCATGCTAAAACGGTTGACACAACAGTCGAGGATGATGAATCCCCTATAGATGAACCTAACGAACAAAGAAATAACAACTTTCGTTGGTTCTATAACATGGCGTTTGACTACACCAAAAAAACGTAGCACTTCATAAACTCCTTGTCGACCTAAACAAAGCAAGCCTAATCACAAGGAAAACAGTCATGTTAAACCTAGAGAAATTCCTAGACCAAGAGAAAACCCTAAACCTAGAACTCCTCCTAAACAAAATTACCCAAGGTTTAGAAAAACAACCATTAGACAAGTTTGGGTACGAAAGGATTTGGTATATAGAGTAACTGATCATAAGGAACCCAACCTAGCTTGGGTACCTAAAAACTGTATCTAATCCTTCTGCAGGTAGTAATGAAAGAAAACAATAAATGGTATCTTGACAGTGAATGCTCAAGACACATGACTGGAGATAAGAATCTGTTTCTTTCACTCAAACCTTTCAACGGAGGAAAGGCGGCGTTTGGGGACAACAAGAAGGTAAAAGTGATTGGTGTTGGCAAAGTCGTAATTTCTAAGTCACACGCAATCAGCGATGTCTATTTAGTGGATGGTCTCAAACATAATCTACTTAGCATATCTCAACTATGCGACAAAGGTAACAAAGTTGTTTTTCATACTGATGGTTGTCGCATTATCATTGAAGGAACTAGTAATGTTGTTCTTAAAGGCCATAGGAAAAAGAACGTATATATGGTAGATTTAAATGTTGTGCCTACTAACTCTTTTACGTGCATGAAAGTTACTTTTGATGATCCATGTCTGTGGCACAAATGGTACGGCCACATTAGCTCACTAACCTTGAACAAACTCAAGAAGTGGGACTTGGTTGAAGGGTTACCTAAAATCAAGTTCGACCAAGAAAAGATGTGTGACACGTGTGCTAGGTGATCGTTCAAACCTAAAAGAGTTGTAAGCATGAATCAAGCATTGGAATTGGTGCATATGGACTTATGTGGTCCTATGAAGGTAAGAAGTCGAGAAGGATCCAGGTATGTCTTTGTCCTCGTAGATGACTACTCAAGGTATGTATGGCCTATCTTCCTTCATTCAAAAGATGAGACTTTTGATGAATTTGATTGTCTTATGAAACTTGTTTAAAATAAATATAAGACTAATCTTGTATCTATTCGTACGGATCATGGCACTGAATTTGATAACCAAGCCTTTATAGAATATTGTAGAGTTAATGGTGTAGGACATAACTTTTCTGCAACTCCTCAACAAAACGGTGTCGTGGAACGTATGAATAGAACACTGGAAGATATGGCTCGTACAATGCTTTTGTGTAGTAGTCTACCTCGGAACTTTTGGGCTGAAGCCATTAGCACTTCTTGTTATATCCATAATCGTGCTATGATAAGACCTATCCTTAAGAAAACCCCTTATGAACTTTTAAGAGGTCGTAAACCTAACATCTCCCATCTTCGTTGTTTTTGGAGTAAGTGTTTTGTTCACAATAATGGTAAAAATAGGTTAAGCAAATTCGACCCTAGGAGTGATGAGGCGATTTTCATAGGATACTCGGATCATAACAAGGCTTACAAAGTCTTCAACAAGAGAACTCTCTGTATTGAAGAAAGTGTTTACGTTATTTTTTATGAAGATAACGTGTTTGATAAGCCCTTATAGGATGAGGAAAAAGACTTGGACGAACCTGGCTTTCGTCTTTCTAGAGACAATCCCCTAGAATTATAATTGGAGGACAATGAGATTGAAGGAATAAGTGATGAACTTGATCGTTCCTCAAAAGATAAAAAGGAGAAAATCAAAGTTATAGTTGATGATACTATAACATTGACTCAAAATAAGAACTCCCAACCTAATGTTATAGGTGATGTTACTATAACATTGAATCCAAATCAAGGTACAGAGTCCGAAGTTATAAACGGCTCTACTAAAACACCTGGATTGGATTCAGGGGGAACTTCCTCCAATTCTGAGCCAAATGAAGTTGAGTCAAGCTCAAATAATGATGAAGAACCAAGTACCTCAACCAAATGGAAATACAAGAGCTCACACCCAATGAACAATATTCTTGGAAGTATTAAGAAGGGTGTTCAAACAAGACGATCCCTGAATAACTTCTGCTCATTCTACTCATTCCTATCCATGATCGAACCAACAAATATCAATGAAGCTCTTGCAGAATCAGATTGGATCATAGCTATGCATGAAGAGCTTCAACAGTTCGAACGGAATAGGGTCTGGCACTTATGTCCTAGACCTAAGGATCGATTTGTCATTGGAACAAGATGGGTTTTTAGGAACAAACTAGATGATGCCGGAGTCATTATTAGAAACAAAGCAAGATTGGTGGTCCAAGGCTATAATCAATAAGAAGGGATAGACTATGACGAGACTTTTGCACCTGTTGCTCGTCTTGAAGCTATTAGACTTCTAATAGCATTCGCAGCACATACAGGTATGAAACTTTTTCAAATGGACGTCAAGACAGCATTTCTAAATGGGTATCTACAGGAAGAAGTCTTCGTAGAACAACCCCTGGATTTAAGGATAGCAAATTTGAGGACCATGTCTTTAACTTAGACAAAGCCCTGTATGGATTGAAGCAAGCACCTAGGGCTTGGTATGACAGATTGTCAAAATTTCTACTTGAAAGTGGATTTAAGAGAGGATCTGTCGATAAAACCCTATTCCTAAAATCCGAGGGTACTGACCTTTTAGTTGTTCAAATCTACATAGACGGTATTATTTTTGGATCTACCAACCGCGGTCTATGCAAGTATTTTTCGGAGTTGATGACTTCCGAATTCGAGATGAGTATGATGGGAGAATTGAAATTCTTCCTAGGTCTACAAATTCAACAAACTGAGGAAGGCATCAAGATTCATCAACAGAAATACATTAAGGAGTTAATTAGAAAGTTCGGAATGGAAAATTCCCATGCCATGTCTACTCCAATGGTCGCAGACAAGAAATTAACTTTAGATGAAGACGGTAAGTCAGTTGATGAAACAACTTACCGAGGTATGATTGGGTCATTGTTATATTTGACTGCAAGTAGACCAGATATAATGTTTAGCGTATGTGTTTGTGCGAGATATCAATCATCACCCAAAGAATCGCATATGACGGCCGCAAAAAGAATTTTACGATATCTTATCGGCACGGCTAAACTTTATTTATGGTATCCGATGGAATGCAATTTCGACCTTCTCGGATATTCAGATGCTGCTTACGCAGGATGTTCTCTAGACATAAAAAGTACGTCAAGTGTTGCCACATTCGTTGGACCTTGTATTATAACATGGGGTTCAAAGAAGCAGAATTCAGTTGCCCTTTCAACAGCAGAAGCCGAATACATTACAGCAGAACTGGTATGTACTCAACTATTATAGCTTAAGCAACAGTTATGTGATTATGGTGTTAATGTAGGTTGTATTCCTATTTTATGCGATACGAGTGCTATTATTATTTCTAAAAACCCTGCGCAGCACTCGCGTACAAAGCACATTGAAATTAGACACCATTTTATACGAGACCATGTTGAGAAAGGGAATATAAAACTTGAATTTTGTAGTACTGAGAAACAATGGGCAGACATTCTGACAAAATCATTAGCTAGAGAACGTTTTGAGACTTTACGGTTGGAAATTGGTTTAATCGATGGCACCTAAACTATCATGATTATTTCCTAACCGTATGACTGACTAGATTTGACGAGATTGTATGTCTATGTTCGTATTTTCCGTTGCAAGTACACACTTATATAGTATTTTATTATTTTATGATAATATTCCATTTTCTAGTCTATTATATTTTGTGTTGTATACAAACCATAACTCTTGTTCATCACATATACATTCTAAGGTTTAGAGTTTCATAAACCAATGACATTCATGATTGGTTTCATTTAGGATGTGAGTAGTACTCCTTACATGGCATGTAACATCAAATTGCATAAGCATGAAATTTGTCTCTTATTACCTGTATACACTCGGCTTTGTGGTGGTGACTAGACCTGGCAAAATGGGTCAGACCCGAATGACCCGACCCGAAAAGGCTGACCCGAGACCCGAAAGTGACCCGAACTTGCTTGACCCGAATATGACCCGAAACCCGAATTGACCCGACCCGACCCAGACCTGACCAGAACATTGTCTGACCCAATGTTGACCTGACCCGAGGTGACCCAATCCGAAAAGACCCAACTCATGACTGAACTGATCCCAAATGACTTGAAGTGACCCAAAATGACCCGAAACGACTAGTACTAACTCATATTAATACTATATATATCAAAATATAGTTTCATCGGTTATAATAATCCCTAATTAATAGTTAAATTTACAAAATAGTATTTCTTAATCAAAATATATTAACTTAAGTGCTTAGCCATTAACTCAAAAGCAAGCCGACCTAAAATGACCTATCCCCGAAAATGACCCGACCCGAAATGACCCGACAACAGGTCATCCGAAATTGACCCGAAACCCGAAAGTGACCTGACCCGACCCAACCCGACCCGAAATATGTGACAGACCCGAAATGACCCGACCTAAACTGACCCGATCCGTACCCGACCCGAGTGACCCGTTTTGCCAGGTCTAGACTGGTGACACATGTGGAGAGGCGACCCTTCCTTTACGTTTTACCTACTAACCTCACATTAGCCAAATTTGCCTTGTTTTGACCTATTTATTCTACTACATTCCATATGGCCTACCTTTGTCAAGCTAGTCTTGTTGGTAAGTTTGGAAGTCTTGTTGTGGTCAATTTTGTTGGTGTTGTGATGAATATTGGAAGGAAGAAGAAAAACATGGACTGAAATAAAAAGAAAAAGGAAATGACAAAAATACGGAAACAAAAAGGAGAAAAATGATACTATAAAAGATGGAAAAGTAAGAATCTCTTATTACTCCTATTCTTATCATTTCCATATTACTTGAGGAGAAGTACTTATTGATGTGAGTGAGTTTGTGCCATACTTGGCATGGTGCATCATCTTCCATGTTGGGTTGGAAAGTGAAATATGGTTATTTTTGGTTGTGATCGGTGCTAGCTTGGCTTTTACCTCCACATATCCAAATTATTTTGCCCCTTCTTACCCAATTACCTCACTTCACATTACTTTGTAAGTCTTTGGCATGTGTTTGGACCTCGCTTGGTTGGAGTGTGTATGTACGGTTGCTAGAGATATCTATCATGTTAGATTGCATGCATGCTTTTGTAGGTCGTAGTTAGGTGAGTGACTACTTCCCTTCTCTCCTACAAAATCTGTACTAAACTAGGTTTGTATTACACACTTTATATGTAGTACTTGCTTATGTTGAAGTCGTTCTTATGCTATAATATATGCTTTGGTTTATATATATTTCTTGCCTCGGTTGATATCATTCTAATCGTTTTCTGTCTGTTCTCGTCTTTTCGATGATGTCAAGAGGGGGAAGAAATGACCATGTTTTAGTATTTGCCTAAGCTTACTCCTTGTCAAGACCAATTGTCACTTAAGGTCCTTAGATGCTATACTTTGTATATCATTGTTTGATCTGGCGTTAATCGTTATCTATAAAGATGACGGTATTATATTGAGGAGGAACTATATACTTAGTCACAATTTTAGGAGACTTGTCATCATCAAAAAGGGGGAATTTGTTGAACCATATAGATATATATGTTTGTGTTTTGATGATGTCAACAGTGCTTTATTCTATATACTCATTGCGCGTAATTGTTTGTTTAGTCTTTTAGATTGGACTTACTAATCGCAAGCATTAAGAAATTGTGATGGAAGTATGATGCGTATATATCATGATCAAGCCCTCAATCACGGATCAAGGTATTGCAAGATAATGGAAGAATTATTCAAGCATTCATGAGAAGATGAAGCTCATTTAAAGATTGATCAAGCTTGAATTATGAAGTAGCCTACACTCGAAGATCTCCTAAGAAGATTAGAATAGTGTAGGTGATTATCTCGTAATGGTAACGTTCGAGTGCGCTTCTTAAATTGGTAAAGTTATAGCTTCACAGCCATAACATTACTTATATAAGAGCTCAATGTTATAGCTCTTATACTATAACATTGAGATGTGAAGTTTATATTATACACGACAAAATTGTTTTTAAATTATTTTTAGAAAACTGTTTTGTTCTTTTAAATGTTTTAGTAGAAGTATTTATTTTACAAGGGAGCTTATATTCATATTGAATGTGGTTTTATTTTAAGCTTATAATTAGTAATTTTGTTGAATCAACTTATGAGTTGAGTCATATTACTAATTATAGTTTCTAATGCTATCCACTCTAAAACCCTAAATCTAACCTAGTGCCATGCTAGGGTTTTCACGAAAAACAAGGCCTATGAGCCGTGTGGTTCTCGTGTAAGCCCAGTAATATAATTTTATTATTGTTAATATTTTATTCTCTAGAATTATCTTAACATATCTTTTATATTTGGTATGATATGGTTATATATGATAAGATACTTTTGTTATATCTTATGATTTAAGGAAAAGATAATAGGAGAATAATTTATAAATTATCTTTTGGTTATTCTCTATTATTTCCTAAATATTTTAAGGAAAGAAATAATAAGATATGATTTGTTTACATATCTTATATTTCGGCTATCTATGGTTTAAGGAAAATATATTAAGTATATATTTGATTAGATTATCTTATATTTATCCTATATCTTTTCTAAGAGATTGTTTAAATAAAATAAGGAAAGTTGTTATGATTTTTCCTTATTGTTTCTTCATATCTAGGGAATTAAGGAAAGAATATTAGGTGAATATATGATAAGATAATCTATTAACAACTTATATTATTTCCTAAGATTTTATGGATAAAAATAATAGGGTTTTTTTGATAACTACTACCTTTGTATTACCATGTTTTAAGAATTACTATCAAAATAATTTTCGCTTAAAAACTACTACCAATAAGTTTGAATTTTTTTAAAAACACTACCAAATCTCATCCAAACTCAATAAAACACAATCTCAGCCATTTATTTTTGAATTTCCATCCTAAGTTGTTAGTTTTATCCCTTAAACTAGTTAATTTGATGAAGTTTAAGCAACTTTTTTACCTTAATTATGTTAGATAGGTGAATTAGATGAAACTAATTTAAAGTGATTTTCCCCCAAAATAATTGGCAAACAATAGTATTGGTAATGCTAAAGGGATAAAGTTTACACCTTAAGATGGAAATTCAAAAATAAATGGTTAAAATTGTGTTTTATTGGGTTTAGATGAGATTTGGTAGTGTTTTTAAAAAAAATCAAACTTACAGGTGGTAGTTTTTAAATGAAAATTATTTTGGTAGTAGTTCTTAAAACCGTGTAGTATAAAGGTAGTAGTTATCAAAAAACCCAAAATAATAAGATATGATTCTATTTCCATATCTTATTATTTTCGGCCAAATTTGGGTTACAAGGAGATCGAACCCTTGCTCCTCTTCTACTATAAATACTTTACACTTTGCAACATGTGAAAGTAAGACCCTTGAGCATAACTTTCATATATTTTCAAAAAGCAAAAACCGTGTTTTAGAGCAAAAACTGTTTTGATATTTTTCGAAAAAGGTTGTGTGATTTATAAACTTGTGCATTCGTTCTTATTGTTATCGTTACAAGATAATAGTGCTTTAATTGAATTCTTACTCGTTCATTAACGTGAACAAATTAGTAGAATCATTAAGTGCTTTCTTATTAACGTAAGTTAGTCACTCGAGTATTTAACGGTACTCATTGAGTTACAACTAGAGTTAGTTGTACGAGTTGGGTTAGTAAATTTGTAATTCCTAGAAAGGTACTAAATTTATTAATCGAGAATAGTGGACGTAGGTTTCAATTTGTGAAACTGAACCACTTCAAAAACCGTGTGTGTCTCTCTCTTTCGTTTGTTTGTTTACTTTGTTCTTACTTGATTATTAGTTAATTAGTTAAAGTTTAATCAATAAAATTTAAATAATTAATTATATTCATACAATCGAAAAAGTTTAAAAAGTTTTAATCCTCAATTCACCCCCCCCCCCCCCCTCTTGAGTATTTTGGATCGATAGACTCTTCAAGTACCTAACAGCTCTTCACAATACCCTAGGAATGCTTGCTCAATGTCCCGAGGATTTGAATGAATGACACCATCTTTATCTTTGATTTGTAAGACTTTATTGAGCATCTGTCTAGTCTTGATTTGTGAGTGAAAAAATTGTGTATTCTCATCACCCTCTTGTAGCCAATTAATTTTAGCTTTTTAGCTCAAAAAAATATGGTGGGCTTTACTGAGAGCTCTGTAGGCATCAACAGCTTCACTTTCTTGAGCAAGGATAGTAATATTAGTGGGATCACTATACATAATCTTTTGGACAGCAACTAGTCTTAATTTTTCAACACCAACTGCTATGCCTATATCAGAGTATCCCTTCCTATTCAATTCTCTCAAAGGTTTTTTTAAGCTTTGCAGTTTTTTAACTACCTTAAACATTGCAGTACCTTCCAAGTTTGTACTCCAGTTAGACTGAATCAAATCTTTGAAATTAGGGTCCTATCCCCACATGCTAAAATATCTGAATTGATGCTTCCCCTGTCTCATTATTCTCATGTAGCAAAGACATGGGTTATGGTCATACAGGCCCTCTGGTAAAAAATATGCATAGCATTCATAGTACAGATTTATCCACTTAGCATTTACCAAGAATCTATCAAGTCTTGAGAAGACCCTAGCTTGAGGCTCATGTTTGTTATTCCAAGTGAAGAATGCTCCCTATCCTTTGCATCCACCACTTCACAATACTCCACACAATCCCGAAAATCAGGAATGTCCCTCCACTGGACATGCCTTCCTACTCTCTCATTAAAGTTTAAGAGACTGTTATAACAGCCCGACCCACCACTGTTATAACACAACCCCAATAAGATGGGATGTGTACTTTTGGGCCCATATTTGTCCTCACTTAAGCCCAAAAGCACAATGCCTTGTTACTAAGTGGTGGGTGGAAGCCCTTATAAACATATCACAATCCTCATATTTTCCTAATGTGGGACAACTTTCCTTCTCTCAATCACTTGGGGTGTTACAAACTCCCCCACTTAAAGAACACAACGTCCTCTTTGTGCCTTAACGCTGAACGCAGCCAAGTCCAGAATCCTCCCCCGCTAGGTGGGTGACCCGAGTACTCCTGACCACAGGCTCACCACAAGGTCGCAGGGTTGGTCTGATACCATTTATAACAACCCGACCCACCATTGTTATAACACAACCTCAATAAGATGGGATGTGTACTTTTGGGCCCATATTTGTCCTCACTTAAGCCCAAAAGCACAAGGCCTTGTTACTAAGTGGTGGGTGGAAGCCCTTATAAACATATCACAATCCTCATATTTTTCCAATGTGGGACAACTTTCCATCTCTCAATCACTTGGGGTGTTACAACTGTTAAAGTCACCACAAATACTTCAAGGTTCATTGCACTCATCCTTAATATCCTTCAATTCCCTCCATAACTCCCTCCTTTCAACATCATCATTAGACCCATATACCACAGTGAACAAAAAATTATCCCCAGAAGACTGTTCAGACACTCTGATAGTAATTTGCTGAGCAGACATGTGGATTAAGTTAACAGAAAAAGATTGATTTACCTAGATGATCCATATCCTTCCACCTTGATGATGATTGTAATTATGAATACCACTCCATCTTTGCCCCAATATTGCAAGAGCTCTAGCATAATCAGGTCCCTTTATTTTATGATCCACTAAACCATATAAACCTACATTATTCTGATGTAAAAATCTTTTAATATCTAATTGTTTAGGAAGCTTATTCATACCTCTCACATTCCAGCTACCTATATTATCCATTATGATAATTATCAGGTGGTTTGTCCTGTCTCCCATTCATGTTTTTTGTTGGACTAGTTAGCACTACAGCATAAGATGGTCCTGGTGGCCTAAAAGGTAATCCTATGGATAATCCCCTTGTATTGTGTTCCTGTCTCACAATTCTGGTGACAGGCACTGTTTGTGGCATCTTATCAGGTGCAGGGATAGACACAGGGCCAGGTTCAAGGTTACCTCCTTCAATTGCTACATTCACAGGTTTCACAATTGGTCTCGATACTTGGTTGGGCTTAGGAATAGCTTTTGGACGATTCATAGGAGCAGATTGAAGGAGTAATAGCTTTCTACATTCTGCATTGCCATGACATACTCCATTACAGACAGAGCAAGTGATAGGCTTCCACTCATATTCACCATCACACTCACCTCTACTCCCTTTTCATCCACAAAATAAATCCTTTCAGAGAACTCTGGTCAACCTCCACTTCAACCATTATCCTTGCATAACCTATTCTGGTTTTGTTCATAGTGGCTTCATCGCATCTCATATATCTCCATATCAAGGAAGCAATTTTCTCCGCAGGAAGTTCCCCAGAGCTTTAGGGCAAGGCCACATAGACGAATCCAGATAGGAACTTTCTTCACTCTCTCTTTTGCCAAACTTCCATTCTCAGTCCAAGGTTTAACAACAAGGGGTTTGTTATCAAACATTGAAAATCTTTGTTGCAGCACTAAAGATTGACACTCCATTGTAGGGAATCTTACTAAAAAAGCACCATTTGGTAAGGACGATATCTTATCAAACTTATATTTCCCTCACAATCGATTGACAAATCTAGTAATTAATTCCCATGGAGGATTCCCCCCTAAGACGTAACAGATTACTGCAGATTTCCAATACTCAATCTCAGGTAGGACATCCTCATTTATGAGATGCAACAAATTACTCCTAGGGGAACCAACAGATGATAAAGAATGAGACTTTGATTTTTGCTTACCTCTAACTTCTGTCCATCCTTCATTATTATCCTCTTCCGCCTCAGAATCAGTGACTGCATCCTCAACAATAGAATCCATATTCAGAACTGGAATCCCAACAATCTCGCTAATATTCCTCGATGTTCTAGCATCCGCAGATTGTGAACCTTCTCCCAATTTCTCAGATGATTCCGGTAAATCCATATCTAGGTTTAGAGCAGAACAGTTACTAAAAGAAAGTCGAAATTTAGCTCGCGATTTTGTTTTATACTTTTTCTGGGATTTTTTTGGGACGTTCTTCCTTGCCATCGTGCAAGCTAGAACCTAGGAAACCCTAGAGAGAAGGGGGAGCTTTCTCTCTCTAACCCCATTTTTTAAATTTATCTAATTAATTTCAAGAATTTATTTGAGAGAAGAATGTTTTGTGAACTAAGGGAGATAAAAAAAATTTATGGTAAAATAATTGAGGAAAAACGAAAAGACCATCTACTAAATAAAAGAAATAAAAGTTAAATGAGTAGGTAGATTGATACCAAATTTATGAGAGGAAAATAAAAGGTTTGTATTAATTCGTTTTTTGTGTTTGTAACTAATATTTTTTTATTTTGTTAGTATTTATAAGCATGTAACACATGGTATTTAGAGATTACTTCTAGTTAGATAATCAAGTAATTAATATAAGTGAATTATTATTAACCAATAGAAAAATTACACATGGATTAAAAATTAAATGCTTTAAGTAGCCTTTTAATTATATTGTATAGATTTGCATGTAGTAGAAATTTCAATAAAATACACATTCACATTATTTCATTCTCTACAAATAGAGGCTCATCTTGACATATTTTTAACCATAATTTTTTTTCATTTTCATTCGCTTAAGTAAAAAAACACTTAAACGGTTTTGTAAAACAAAAGCCAAACACCTACAATTTTTGTAAAAAAATAGCTTACTAAAAAAAATCATTTTCAAAGACATAAATAGTTTCTTGTACATTAGGCCAAAGAGACTCTAAAGTAGTGGTTATAGTTGGGTAGATATAATACAAAATGCAACCATCTTTTATTAATCACTGTGGGACATTGACAATAAAATTTGATGACATATACGTACGCCCATCATTTATTAGAACTCTGCCTACACCCACCCACTTTAGTTGAAGCCGCTAATCATGAAGTACCTATTTATACTTGTTTGACGACATCCCTATATTACTAACTCAAAAAAACAATCAATATTGCATATGAAGAAAAAAATACACGTCATATACTCACACCATACGAACACATGACTTTCAAACTATTTCTTTCTTCACTACTAATTGATTAATAAAATTATACCTAGAATTTTTCAATATAAGACGTTTATATGATGAAATATTTCACGATGAGGTAAAAGTGTAGTTAGCTACAAGTTTTTATTAGGTGGACATTGAGTATTTCTTATGAAGTGTTGGCAAGTCTTTGATAAGTCTTTAATCAACTGATGGGTTATTTGGCTACCTCCTAATTAAAATCATATGAATTGTAATTAACGGGAGTAGAATTTTCTATAAATTCAGTTGCTTTAAAATGGAGAAAGTTGCTTACTTAGCCTCCTAAGGTAGGTGATAATTTGTGGAAATCGATTTCCTGTATGAAACCAAACAAGTTTTACTGATTTATGTAAAATCATGATAAAAGCTAGTTGTATGCATTATAAATTTCTATGAAAAACCAATCAACTCCTAAGTCAATGTACATACACTGTTTGGCGTAACTTAGGGCGAATTACTTTTAGGTTCTGAATGAAAAAAATGGAGATCAAACCATTCCATTTGGAGTGAAATCAGATCAAATTTCTTTAGTTCGATTGGCGGTCGTATTGCTTTTAAGTTCCGTTCTTCGGTCTCAACCGGTCAAAGGCGTATTAATTAGGTATGTATCGTATGTGCCAAAATGTACATTTTCGCGACTAGTTTTTGTAATATTATAAAGTTATACAACCTTTTATCTTTAAACTCAATATTAATTTTTGCAGTTCAAACGACTACTTTATTTGATTTAATAAAATTGAAAGTTTAGGGATTTTCACAATGGTAGCACTCAACAATTTCATTTTCTCAATGGTACTCCTCTTTTCTGAAAATAGAACTTTAACCAGTCATAACTCATAGTCAAGTGTTATGGTTAGTTAAATATTTGTTCCAAAAAAAAAGGGGTACCGTTGAGAAAATGGATGAAATAATTGAGGGGTATAATTGAGAAAATCCCAAAATTTAATTATTGTATCCTTTTTTTTTACAACAAACAAGAATAACCTACTGTATTACTCCGTATTTCTGAGTTAGGGTATTCGGTCGAGTGGAGGGGGAACTCGACCGAGTAGGTGTTGTTTAGGCGAGTGAGACTGGCCGAGTATGTGTTTGAAATTGGGGGTAGTTCCTGTTTTGCGTCACTCTGTCGAGTATGCTGGGCACTCGACCAAGTAGGTGCCTGTAACACCCTCATAAGTCGGGATCCTTTCTCAAAATAATCCCAACCCATGAGAGTGCCACAAGACTTGGTTTCCCAAGTTTGTAGTGCGAACAAACGAGTAAAGCGTAATTTAAGACAACTAATTAAATAGATAATTTGTAGTTAGATAAGTAAGTTACAAGTTGTGGGATTCAAATAACAATCCCCATTATTACAACCAACTTGAAATAAAAGGTGGAGTCTAATAAAGAGTCAAAAACTAGACAACAAGAGTGGTGACAACAAAGGTGAAGACCTCTCCCAAGCCTACGAGTATATACAAAGCTAACCTGTCAAACCATTGCTCCCCATATGAGCGGAAATCATTATATGGTTCACCATAGACATTTTGAAAACACTTTGGTTAGCTCCAATAATACAAATGTTCATCTATGTCATGCTATTATGAGAAATTCTATGACTATGCAAATGAATGTCAACAACAGCAATACACAATACCTCATGACTCCGCCTCCAACACACCGGTGTTAAAGACACGCCCACGACACCGTACCATACAATTAGGTACTCGAAACACGTCCGTGGTACCAGACCTGAGAGCGACTCGGATCCCATGCTAGACGTCGTGTCTCAGCCACACGAGTCCCTCCAAACTCAAGTCCTTAATGTACACATCCCTCTTGGAGTGGGAAGCTCCAAAAGGCGAGTCAAGCGTAAGACGGTCTCCCAACCGTCGTACATATCCACAATAACCATGTATCACAACCAAAGCCAAACACCAACATATCCTCTACCAAACAACACAACATGGATTGGCAATCACAAACAAGTATTATGCTTCTCAAACAACACAATTTATGACATGGTAATAATGCTCAATTCATCATTTACTTACCCTTTTACACAAATGCCTCATATACATGTTATAATGCATTTTATGCAATAATATGAAACCGACCATACTTACCAAATTCCCACATGTATGCATATTACCAAACAATAACATGCCATCAAACCCTAATTACTATTACTCATGTTATAATGCATCTATTATGATACTAATGCCAAACAATGCACAAATAAACATTCATATCACCAAAGCTAAGTAGGGAAGTCCTATCTCTTGCTAGTCTTCCACCGACTTCAAGCTAAGGGGCTAGAAGTGCTCCTCCTACACAATTCATAGCTAACTATTACTATTACATACTACAACAATAACAATACTAATTAACCTCTAATTACTTATGTGACCATACTTGGCGCATTTTTAGTCCCCGAATTAGCCTTGTTCTCATGCTTTTTAGTGCATATTTGGGTCATTTATTGTCTTTAGTTCTTTGTTTTGCATATTCTTTGAGGTTTTGTGTCCTTGGTAGGAAAGGAGTGCAAACCTTGCATTTTCATGGCAAAATGAGACTAAATTGATTGAATTCAATGACCAAGCATCAAGGAGAGACAAGATTAGAAGGCCTTTGTACATATTTTAGTAGATGAGCAATGTTGAGGAAAGATCCTTGCATCCCCAAGGAAATCCCCAAGGATTTTACGAAGAAAAGGGAAGAAACGAAGAAGAAACAAGACTGAGGAGCAATCCGTGCGGATTGTCCTGAATCCGCCCGTCCCCAGCACCACAATCCGTGCGTCTTCCTTCAAAGACGCCCGGGCAGCAGCTACCAGAAGACGTGCGTCTTCTCCCAAAGATGCCCGGGCAGAGACTCACGAATCTGGCCGTCCCGTGCCTAAGACGCACGGATTCCAGTCCAGCACAAATCCGTTTCTTCAAGCTTCAAAGAAAGAAGCCCTTTCTTCGAAAAATACCGGCGTCTCCCTGCTCAAATCTAAAAAGTGTAATTATTAGTTTAGCCCTTAGTTAAACCTAATGCATCCACCTAATTTCCACTATAAATACCCCATTAGTCTAATTAGAAGAGCATGTTCTTCTTATCAATTATTAGAGTAGTTAATATCAATCAAATCTCTCTTTAGTTTTGTAATCAACAATTAATCAAGTTTTAATACAAGTTTTATTTCCTTAATCTCTCTTTTGTTCATCCTTTATTTTGGGTAATTGAAGATTATTTGGGTTATTATTGGGAGATTGACAACTTCTAAATCAAGCATCAAGTACTTCTTTTATTCTTTGCTTTATTATTGGAATCATTAGTAGGTATAATTCTCTTAATCCCTTTTTAATTATTGTTAATTACTTTCATTTGTTCATCATGTTTCATTTTGTTGGTATGATTGACAACCTTGCTAGCATGATCAACATGATAATGAGTGAGTAGTGACCTAGCTAGGGTTAATGGCTAATTAAGGGAAACCAACATGGGGAATGATTCATGCTTAAATTAATATGCTTTCATGGTTTATTTCCTTGCTTGTTTTGATCTCAACTCATGCACATGTTATGTTTGATGAAATGCGAGCCTATGAATCCTTGCATTTTTTACCCATCACCTATCTTTTCAATGAGACTTGTAAGACATAAACCAACTCGAGTCTCGTTAGACCATGCATGTTGTTGAGTAGGGAAGACCAAGTCGACTTGTAGGTGTTGTACAATATAATCGATTCGGCTCCGGGACCCAAACTTTCCTAGGATTGTAAGATATAACCCAACTCAATCCATCACAACAATAATTGCTTGCTTATAATTTGAGAACATGTTTGTATGATCAATTCCCATGATTCCCCTATGACCCCATGATACCCTAGTGCTTTTTATCAATTGTTTACAACCCTTTCAATTCATCTTCCTTATTTACTTTCATTGCTATTTAGTTTAGTGACCTTCTACATCAACCCAAATTGTGACTCCTCTAAGACACCACTAGTTTCAATAGAAATCTCATCTCAATTCCCGTCCCTTGGGATCCGACCTTTACTTGCCTCTTTACTAATTGTAGAGTTGTTTGTGAAGCTATAAATTGTGTTTTGGTCTAGGTGCTCCTAACGACAAGTTACCGAAAAGATTTAGTTTCCGACCAAAAAATGGCGCCGTTGCCGGGGACGGTGTTATCTTGATTTAGATTTTCTTATATTGTTATTAGTTGTGTCTTTCTTTGCCTTGGGGAAGTAAAACTCCTGAAGGTTTGTTCTAATTATTTTCAAGTTGTTCGATATTTTGCAAGATGGACCTTATAGATTGTTTTGTGGAGGACCACTTAAGTATACCTTTCTTCAAAGATCCCATGCAAGCATTGGAAGCCTTGTAAGCAAGTGAGGCTAAAAATATGTATTGGGAATTGGAGGTGGATCTTTTTGAGGCCGCTCTAGCTAACAAAGAACTTACTCATGCACAATCCGTATTGGTGCATAACATCCTTGTGGAAGCATGTCAACCCATAGAAGATGAGCAATCCATCCTAGAAGATATTCTACAAGCTCAAGAGCAACAGGAACCCATCATGGAATTTGAATATGATGAGGTTGTTGAGAATGAAGATCAAGTTGAATATGCTATGAGAATGGAATGTCTAATGGAGATGGAGCAAATTCTCAATGAAACTCCAAAGGAGGAAAGTGAGGTACAAACTCCTACTTTAAAACCCCTTCCCTTAAATTTGAAATATGCTTACCTTGATGAATCAAAGACAAAACCCGTGATTGTTAATGATAGACTTGATAAGAACCAATTGGGAAAATTGCTTGATGTGTTAAAACAACATGAGAAGGCTATAGGTTATAGTCTAGATGACCTTAAGGGGATACGTCCCAACTTTTGCATGCCTAGAATTCATCTAGAGGAAGACCATAGACCTACCATTCAACCTCAAAGAAGATTGAACCCCCACATGCAAGAAGTTGTCAAAGGAGAAGTTATGAAATTACTTGATGCGGGAATCATATATCCCATATCGGACTCTTTGTGGGTTAGCCCCGTCCAAGTGGTACCTAAGAAAGGAGGTACCACGGTAGTGACAAATGAAAAGAATGAACTAATACCCACAAGAATGATCACCGGTTGGCGTATGTGTATTGACTATCGAAAATTAAACTCCGCAACAAGAAAAGATCATTTCCCCCTACCATTCATTGACCAAATGCTTGAGAGGTTAGCCTCCAACAAATTCTTTTGTTACCTTGACGGGTATTCGGGATTCTTCCAAATCCCTATACACCCGGATGACCAACATAAGACCACCTTCACATGCCCTTATGGTACCTTTGCATATAGGAGGATGCCTTTTGGTTTATGTAATGCCCCCGCCACTTTCCAAAGATGCATGATGAGTGTCTTCTCCGATTACTTAGAGACCATAATAGAAGTTTTTATGGATGATTTTAGTGTTTATGGAAAGGACTTTGACTCATGTTTGCATAATATTTCTCTTGTATTGCAAAAATGTGAAGATGTTAGTCTTGTTTTAAATTGGGAAAAGTGTCACTTCATGGTCAATGAAGGAATTGTTTTGGGTCATTTGATTTCGGAAAAGGGCATCGAGGTCGATAAAGCTAAAGTTGAGGTGATAGAGAAACTCCCACCTCCCGTGAATGTTAGAGGGGTGAGAAGTTTTCTCGGTCATGCGGGTTTCTATCGCCGTTTCATAAAGGATTTTTCAAAAATAGCGAAACCCCTCACTCAACTTTTGCTTAAATATGCCCAATTCCAATTCACTGATGAGTGTGTTGAAGCCTTTAATAGAATCAAGGAAGCACTAATCTCGGCACCGATCATCCAACCTCCAAATTGGGAACTACCATTCGAGATTATGTGTGATGCTAGCAACTACGCCGTTGGAGCGGTTCTTGGCCAACGGGTAGGAAGAGCTCTTCATGCCATCTATTATATAAGCAAGACTCTTGACCCCTCCCAAGTGAATTATGATACCACCGAGAAGGAGCTTCTTGCCATTGTCTATGCTTTGGACAAATTCCGTTCCTACTTGCTTGGGTCCAAAGTGATTGTATTTTCGGATCACCGTGCTCTCCGACACCTCTTGATAAAGAAGGAGGCAAAACCAAGATTGTTGAGATGGATTTTGCTTCTTCAAGAATTTGACTTAGAAATAAGAGACAAGAAAGGAGCCGAGAATGTAGTGGCGGATCATTTGTCAAGGATCCGGTTTCATGATGAAAATGGAGAAACCCCGATCAATGACTCATTTCCCGACGATATTTTGATGGCCATTCAAACACAACATGAAAGGCACATCACCCCATGGTTTGCCGATTATGCTAACTATATTGTTGGAAAAGTACTCCCTCCAAATTTGAATCACAACCAAAGGAAGAGATTCCTATTCGAAGTGAAGAGGTACTTTTGGGATGACCCAAACCTCTACAAGGAGTGTAGTGATGGGCTCTACCGGAGATGCATCCCTCAATGGGAAGTCCAAGGAATCTTGGAAGGATGTCACTCATCATGTAATACTCCGTATTTATGAGTCTTGGGGTACTCTATCGAGTAGGCCTTACTCTGTCGAGTAAGGGAGTTTTGCGAAATAAAATAGTTTCTGACCTGTTGGGTACTCGATCGAGTAACTAGGGTACTCGATCGGGTAAGGGGGTACTCGATCAAGTAGCCTTGGGTACTCGATCGAGTAGCCGGTTTACGGGGAGTTTTTCTCGGGTTTTGTTAATTATGCGATTAAGATATATAACCTTCCGTCATTGTTTCTAAATCACTTTTGCAAAACCTAATTTACTGTTTAAGAGAGAAGGCAAGTACGTTCTTAATCCTAATCGCATTGTTGACAAATCCCGGAGCTTGAGAGGTCGGATTCCATCGTTTTTTATACCTTTGTGATCCTTGCGTCGAGGGTAAGATCTGCATACCAATTTTATAGTATTTCGTCAAGTTTCGTCAAACCCTAATTTTGGGATTGGGGGTTTTTATGATTTGTTAAGGTTAGATTGTGATTATGTGATTATGTGATAGGAGAAGGATTTGTAAAGGAGAGGTTTTGAGACAGCTATAGAGACCGTCTGATAGTTGTGCTTTCCAGGTAGGATTTCTTACTCAGTATTAGTCCCATAATGGGATATTGGTGATGTGCTGTATTTGGTTGTTTGATATAATGATTGTACTGTGTTTGTGGTTGTGATTGCTGTTGATGGTTCTCGAGATGCGTTCTCGGCTGAGTGGGGTCACTTGCGGGAGTGACTTCACGCCCTAGTTTCGCCCTTCGTGGAACCCGCCACGGAAGGGGATGTGCACATTAATGGACAGGGTTATCGCTCACTATGTGGAGCGGGAATTTGGTGGGTACGGCTGCGGTCCCCCATCGGCGGCGGTCGGTCCAAAGGGACGATCGATGATTGAGATGATTGGAATTGGTGTGGTTGTGTGTGTATGTGACAAATGCTAAGTCTGTATGTCTTATTGTGGATATATACATTGGAATTGTGTGATTAGTACTGACCCCGTTTAAATGTTTTAAAAACTGTGGTGATCCATTCGGGGGTGGTGAGCAGTGCTTGCCAGGTATATCTTGGATACGCGTGGGATCTAGTCAGGGGATGGAGTCATCACATATCGAGTCTTTAGTCTTCCGCCGTGTTTGTTAAGGCGCTTCCATTCGATTGGTTATAGTTTGAGAACAGTTGTATTTTGCTTACAGTTGGTTTGTTATGTAATCACTTAAAGTTATTTAATAAAGTACGTTTCCTTATTGTCTTATGATTATCATTGCCTCGGGGAACCGAGATGGTAGTATCCTTATACCTGAGTGGTCCTGGTAAGGCACTTGGAGTATGGGGGTGTTACAAATGGTATCAGAGCGACGATCCTGAAACCTGTAACCAATGAATCTAATGAACCTAGAGAGTCTAATTAAAATGAACCCGGGGTAGAAGTTGTAGGAGCTAATGCAAAGACTTGGGAGACGTCCTAAAGTCGCGAACTCGCCCTACAATTTTGAACCGGTCACCATGGGATATAAGTCGGGATCGCTATATGTTTACTAATGCTCTATTGTGTGTGTTGGATGGATGAGTGTTATATAGTTGAATGGATGTGTGCTGGAAAAGATGAAGGTAATATTTTTTTTTTATGATAACATGAATTGTGATGGGAATTACTACGGGTTACTATTGTGTATATGCATATGATTGCGTGCATATGATTGGATGAATAAGTTGTAGGAATACGGGTATGAACGTGATCTATGATTTGGTTGAAAAGATGAGTTAAGGAATTGCATGAGAATATGAAATTCATGTGGAGAACATGTTTATGTGATGGAAGTGGATTTTCTACTTTTGCTATGTTAGTAACATGTGACTAGGGAGATTTTATGCCGTATATTATGTTATTGTTGTACGTAAAGGTATAGAATAAAAGGATGTGGGTAAATCATGATTGACAAGTTAAATAATCTATGTGCATGATGTATGTTGTTGCTTGGCTTTTGGGAGATAGTAACATGTGATTAGGAATATTGGTTTTGTGAGTGTTGAGTTGTTTTGGTTACCATTGTTGTCGTTTAAGTTGTTTGAAAGAGAAAATCGAATAGTTATGTCGTCTGATTACAGCAAAGTTGTCTTTAAACTATTATAACTTGAGATGCATAAATGATTTTAATGTGATTCCAATTGGAGGTGATAGCTTGTTCTTTTACGATTCTAACGATAGGTCACACGCCCAAATCGACCAAGAAATGAGTGAGTTATGACTTTTTACTAAAAACTGGTCGATCTTGAGAATTGGGGTACTCGATCGAGTATCCTTGGTACTCGATCGAGTAAGGTGGCACTCGATCGAGTACGTTAGTTACTCGATCGAGTAGCCCTGGTGATTTGTTTTACGTGCTTCTGATCTTCACCTACTCGATCGAGTAAGTCACTTACTCGATCGAGTGGCTCAGACTCGATCTAGTGACCCCTATTTTGGGTCATATGCTTATCTTTTGAATTCGTTGCATATTTTGTTTAATTCAAAGTTGTTATATTGCTTCTTTATGCATTGTTTTACATGTATGTTGGTCTTGATACGTAAGTTACCCAATCTTATGGTGAATTGAGTGACGCCTGTGGTGAGTAGGAATTTGGTGGGAGGACATGGGATATATGTGTTGTGATAGATAGTGGAAAAAGAAAAGGAAGATTGTTATGGCTTAATTGAAACATAGAGCATGTTTTCTGAGATGAAATGAGATGAGTGATATGAGTGTGTGTTGGGTAACGTAAAAGTAAGTGAATGTGGGCAGGGGATGATGTGAGTTTATGGAACGTGAGAATGAAAAGATTGAAAGAAAGGATGTGGATAGTAACAATCTGAGATGTATAACGAATTATGGAGGGAGATGGTTAGGAATAGTGTTGAGTAAGAATATATGTAATGAAAGGTCATTTTAGAGGAATTGAGAAGAGTGGTATATAGTGAACTTAATGGAGACATGTCGCGAGGTGGATTTGCAGATAGTGACTGAGTTTGGAAATTTGTGTTATCGAGAGACGAAACTAATGTGTGATTTCATTGGACGATTAACGATATAAAAAGAATTTTGATTTCTAGAGATGTAAAAAGGGAGATGTAATTGTTTGAACATTAAACGTTGATTTTTATGGACAAATTAGTGACAAGTGTGAGTGAGTGGAGTGATGAGAAAGGATCCAAGGTAAGAAAGAATGAGATGATATAGACATGAAATAGTGAGATTTGAGTTTTGGAGCGATGAGAAGGTAATTGGAGCACTAAAGGGGTTAGGTAGAAGTAATAGGAGTTGAGATATTAAATGGAATTGTTGAGTATGAAGAGAAAAGAAGGATAAAAGTAAGCTGAGAAAAAAATATTCACCGGAGTTATGTGATATAAAAGTAAGGAATCATCGGGATGTATGATACTATAAAGAATAAGTAAGTTAACAATTGTACAGAAATTTCAGGACAACGTGATTAATCATGAGTTTCGAGGAATTAAGGGAGTAAGAAGTTGGTGGAGAATTTGCACGATAATCGAGATATTTGGTGGAGAGTTGGATGACAATACAAATAAGATAGTATTGGGAATAATGTTGAGGTAATTTTGTTGATGGGTTTGATGTTCGTTGTTTGGGATGTTAACCAAAGATAGGAAAGAAATCGTGATGTTTAGAGATGAGTGAAGAGGTTTGATGTCCGGACAGTGGTAGTGTTATGGTTTATGACTAGTGGTTAAGGGTGACGGTATGTTAGAGAGATGGTAATTCTAAAGAGGCTGATTTTTGTAGAGACTGCATTGATAAGTATGGTTGTGAGGAAGTATAAGACATAGTATTGGGAGGTCAAGTTTCTCATAATGAGTGTTAGTTTTGTATGGTTATGTATGGCAGAAGGTGTTGGGTATGCGAATGGAAGAATGTGATGAGGGGCATGCGAGTTAAGCTCGGGTGACAGGTAACCTTTGTTGAGTGGTAACTTACGTGATCATGATTGATTGGTTGGATGTGATTATGGGTCTATATTATATATAAATGTTTGTGTGAGGTTCTGACCTCACAAGAAGTGGTATGGTGTGATAGTTATAATGTTGTTATCTGAATGTTCTGCAATATATGTTGAACACGGTAATTTAATTGAATGATATTCAAAAGGGTAATAATTTGATTGATCTGGCATGACTGGTTATACTTGTATGTATTCATGATATATGTTGATTCCGTGATGCGGTAAGGGGATGATATTCATGAGGTTATTATCTGTTTAATTCATATAATATGTTGCTTTGTGATTTAGCAAAGTGGATTTGAGTAAGTTTTTCTTGTCTGAGAAATTATTCCGAGTCAGTATTTATGGGAGTTGTATGCAGTTGTGATGACTATCGATGTGGTTGTTGTGCCTCGGTGGTGATCCGGGCACGGTACATAGTGCTGTGATGCGGGTATTTTCGCACTGCGGTGTGGCTGTTGGTGGCGGTGTTGTGATGCCGTCACCGGTTGTGGTGGAGTAGGTGGGATGATTATGATTCGAGTTTCGAAAGTACATACCAGTCATACATAGATTGTTGTTTTGTTTGATGTTGTTCCCTGCGAGTTTCAGTTTGTGCAGATAGACAGTTGCCTTGTTTATTGATGTTTTCTTTACCTGGTTAAGTTGAGAATGAGGGTAGAGTATGATATGGAATAGAGTTGTATATGTCTTCGTTGTTGTCATGGTATAGTGATATTCTGTTAATGGAACACGGTTGTGAGAGGTTGTTCTGATAATTTTGATCTTGTTCTAAATAAGGCTTTAGTGGACATGATAATGGCAAGTGATTCGTAGAACATGTGTGGTAATGATCTGATATATGCAGGTGGTTCATAATCCTTTGTTGAGACAGTGAGTGTAGGGTGTTGAATAATAAGTGTCGTGTTAAGTTATGTATGAGTCTTGCGGTAATGAATGAAAGAACTTGAGGATCTAGTGTGAGTGTACGTAACGAGTGGGGATCGTGAGTTATGCGTTTGGGAGGTAGGTGCTTTACATAGAGAGGTATGTTGTTTTGCAGTAATAATGGAGAGTTAGTATGGTGATTTTGCTACGAGTTTATGGTATAGGTTAGGTGCTATGCCGAATGAGTTGAGGAATGAGAAATGTTTATGTATGGGAGCCTTGAATATAAGAATGGTGAGTGTTTGGTTTATAAACGGTTATCTTGCACATGTGGTGGTAAAGAGGGTAATGAGATGTATCTAGGATTTAGTATTAGTGAGTTACGAGGACGTAACATTTATCTTAAGAGGAGTAGGATGTGATAAAAGAGATTTTGATGGGTGTGCATATGGTAATATATTTGGAAGTTTGAGTCTTGATGTCGAATAAAAGGTTGATTCGTGTTGTGGTTAATTTTGTTAAAGGTCATGACCGTACTGGTAGTAGTTCGATGTTTAGGAGTGTGAGAATATTTGGATAGTGTTGACAGTTGGATGATGATGGTTATGAGTTCGATAGTCTTGGCAGTTGGATGAGGATGTTTATGAGTGTGAGTAAACTTCGAGGACGAAGTTCCTTTTAAGGGTGGTAGAATGTAACATTCTGTTTGATGTTATGAGTATTTTGGTAGGGTATGGAGTTAGTGTTGAGAGAGATATAATGGAGTTGATACGATATCGTGAGCCATGTTGTGGAGGTAGGAATAGTTAGTGGAGTTGGTGTTACGAGTTCTTGTTTGGGTTGGAGTTTTGTTTTGAGTTCTTAGTCACGTTGTTGTGTCTTGATCGAGTTAGTATGTTTGTTTTTATGTATGGGTTGAACTTCGGGGACGAAGTTCTTTTTAAGGAGGGAAGACTGTAATACTCCGTATTTATGAGTCTTGGGGTACTCTATCGAGTAGGCCTTACTCTGTCGAGTAAGGGAGTTTTGCGAAATAAAATATTTTCTGACCTGTTGGGTACTCGATCGAGTAGCCTTGGGTACTCGATCGAGTAGCCGGTTTACGGGGAGTTTTTCTCGGGTTTTGTTAATTATGCGATTAAGATATATAACCTTCCGTCATTGTTTCTAAATCACTTTTGCAAAACCTAATTTACTGTTTAAGAGAGAAGGCAAGTACGTTCTTAATCCTAATCGCATTGTTGACAAATCCCGGAGCTTGAGAGGTCGGATTCCATCGTTCTTTATACCTTTGTGATCCTTGCGTCGAGGGTAAGATCTGCATACCAATTTTATAGTATTTCGTCAAGTTTCATTAAACCCTAATTTTGGGATTGGGGGTTTTTATGATTTGTTAAGGTTAGATTGTGATTATGTGATTATGTGATTATGTGATAGGAGAAGGATTTGTAAAGGAGAGGTTTTGAGACAGCTGTAGAGACCGTCTGATAGTTGTGCTTTCCAGGTAGGATTTCCTACTCAGTATTAGTCCCATAATGGGATATTGGTGATGTGCTGTATTTGGTTGTTTGATATAATGATTGTACTGTGTTTGTGGTTGTGATTGTTGTTGATGGTTCTCGAGATGCGTTCTCGGCTGAGTGGGGTCACTTGCGGGAGTGACTTCACGCCCTAGTTTCGCCCTTCGTGGAACCCGCCACGGAAGGGGATGTGCACATTAATGGACAGGGTTATCGCTCACTATGTGGAGCGGGGATTTGGTGGGTACGGCTGCGGTCCCCCACTGGCAGGGCTGGTCCAGTGGACAGTCAGTGATTGAGATGATTGGAATTGGTGTGGTTGTGTGTGTATGTGACAGCTAAGGTGTCTGTATGTCTTATTGTGGATATATACATTGGAATTGTGTGATTAGTACTGACCCCGTTTAAATGTTTTAAAAACTGTGGTGATCCATTCGGGGGTGGTGAGCAGTGCTTGGCAGGTATATCTTGGATACGCGTGGGATCTAGCTGGGGATGGAGTCATCACATATCAGAGTCTTTAGTCTTCCGCTGTGTTTGTTAAGGCAGTTCCATTCAGTTGGTTATAGTTTGAGAACAGTTGTATTTTGCTTACAATTGGTTTGTTATGTAATCACTTAAAGTTATTTAATAAAGTACGTTTCCTTATTGTCTTATGATTATCATTGCCTCGGGGAACCGAGATGGTAGTATCCTTATACCTGAGTGGTCCTGGTAAGGCACTTGGAGTATGGGGGTGTTACACATCACCCTACGGTGGACACCATGGAGCAAGGAGGACCGTTGCAAAAATTCTTCAATCGGGTTTCTATTGGCCTACAATGTTTCAAGATACAAGAGAATTTATCATCCATTGCGATGCTTGTCAAAGAACGGGGAACATCTCTTGGAGGAACGAAATGCCGCAAAGGGGCATTCTAGAGGTGGAGATCTTCGATGTTTGGGGAATCGACTACCAAGGTCCCTTTGTGACATCCAATGGGAATAAGTACATCCTTGTGGCCGTAGACTACGTCTCAAAGTGGGTGGAGGCAATTGGCACTCCGAATGATGATGCAAAAACAGTCACCAAGCTCTTCAAGAAGATAATCATCCCAAGATTTGGAGTTCTTAGGGCAATCATAAGTGATGGAGGAACGCATTTCCATGAGAAGAAACTTGCATCTCTTTTGACCAAATATGGTGTTCAACATAGAACCGGCTTGGGATATCATCCTCAAACAAGCGGTCAAGTTGAAGTTTCAAATACAGAGATCAAACAAATCCTTGAGAAAGTTGTGAACAAGACCCGGAAAGATTGGAGCACAAAGCTTGATGATGCTCCTTGGGCTTATAGGACGGCCTATAAGACTCCCATAGGAGCCTCCCCTTACAAGCTTGTCTATGGAAAAGCATGTCATTTGCCAATCGAATTGGAGTACAAAGCTTTTTGGGCAATCCGAGCACTTAATCTTGATCTCAAATTGAGTGGTCAAAAGAGGATGATTCAAATTCAAGAGTTGGAGGAATTCCGACTACAATCCTATGAGAACGCAAAGATTTACCAAGAAAGAACGAAATTACTCCATGACAAGAGAATTAGACAAAAGGCCTTGCACAAAGGGGACAAAGTCCTTCTATTCAATTCCCGCTACTGACTTTTTCCGGGAAAGTTGAACTCTAGATGGATGGGCCCCTATGTGATAACCGAAGTTGGAAGATATAGAGATTTTGAACTTAAGGCGGAAGATGGAAGCAAGTTCAAAGTCAATGGTCAAAGATTGAAGCCATACTATGAAGGAGCGTTTATTGGAGAGGTCGAAGTCACCTACCTCGGGCCTTCTCATCCTTGAAAGAACCATCAAAGGGAGAGTTTGGTGGAGTCCTCCCTAAACCACCACTTGTAAATATACTAACCCTCTAACTTGTATTTATAATTTTATTGAATTTCTTTTAATAATAAGCATAAGCTCTTTTCATGAGAGTAAGTGAGGGAGGGTCACTAACGAATTTTTATGAAGGAAGGAACCAATTTTTAAGTGTGGGGAAGCATCTAAGAGAGGAAAGAAAGTCAAAGGAAGAATTCACAGCTTGAACACGTGCGTGTTCCCTGGAATCCGGCCGTCTTGCCAGAATCCGGGCGTGCTGAGGAGAATCCGTCCATCCTGCTAAGCTGAGAATTTGAAGATTTTGGGACTGAAGGAGAATCCGAGCGTCTCAGAAGGGAAGACGCTCGTCCTGAAGAATCCGGCCGGATTTGCAGAAAGACGCCCGTCTTTCTACCTGTGCATTTCAAGAAAAATCCCTGGAAAGGAATCCGCCCGTCTTCAGCAGAAGACGCCCGTCCCGATAAGAAAGAATCCGAGCGTCTCATGCTCGGGACGCCCGTCTTTGTGGCGTAATATTTTTGGAAACTTAGTCGTGATGAATCCGGCGTCTTACCCAGAATCCGCCCGTCCCGAGAAGCCTGAATCCGAGCGTCTTCTGCTCGAAGCCGCCCGTCTTCCCACGGTGATTTGACCCGTCTTTTCTTAATTAAATTACACCCCACCACACATCTAGTGACACATCACCCTTCCTTCCACTTGCATTATAAAACCCACCTCCTTATGACTCCCAAGCATATCCAAATCACTCTTAAACCCCACAAAATCAAAAAGCCCCAATTTTCTAGGGTTTCCAAAGGCAACACTCAATCAACAAGGAGCATCTTTATTCCTTCAGAAATCAAAAGAATCCAGCTCTATAATCAAGGAATGGCACCAAGGAGATCCTCTTTTAGGAATAGGAGGAGACCAAGGATGAGGGGAAGTTCTTCTACCTCCCATGTCAACACATTAAGAAGGGAGCATGAAGATATTGTAGATCTTACAAGGCTTGATGACTTCTCAAATGTGGAATTTGTCAATGATGTGCAAAGATTAGTCTTCCACCGGCTTCTAAGTAAGAACATTCTTCCCACTAAGTTTTTATGTCATGATACCTTGAGGAAACTTGGGATTTATCACCAAGTGGAAGCTCTCTTTGAAGTATTTGGTCTCTCCACCCTTTTCCATATGTATGAGCAAACTTATCGATCTCTTGTGCTTGAGTTTTTGAGCTTTTTGAAGATTACAACCTTGAACAAAACAATATGCATAGAGTTTAGGTTGGTTAATGTCCCAAGAATGATGACCCTTGTAGAATTCGCAAATGTGCTTGGACTCGATGTTACGCCTACCCGAACATCGAAGCCAAAGAAATACAGTGTTGAACCTTTGTGGAGGGCCATGACCGGCCGGGACTTCATACACAACAAGGAATGTCTTGCTTTTCATATTCAAAATACAATCTTAAGGGTCACTTACCGGTTCCTCTCGGGCACCCTCTTTGCTCGCCGAGATCCGGCGATCGTGAACCAATTAGACCTTGTGTTTATGGAATCCTACCTCAATATTCAAGGAAAAAGTGCGTACCACTTCAATGCACCTCTAGTGTTACTCGAGAAATGGGCAAAGTTTAGGAATGGTGATGATGACGGAATGAAACACATTGTGAATGGAGGACTCATTACTAGGCTTGCGAAGCATTTCAATCCGAGATTCAACGAGAATAATGAGTATGCTCCACTTTCGGGAAACACGAGGATAAATGAAGATCTTCTTCTCATTCATCATCATTGGATAACCCTTGAGGGGGTTGATAAGCGGATCAAGTGGTTAACGAAAGGAAGTGATCCGATATATCTACCGATGACCGGCCTACCACAAATTTCCCCGAGAAGAGGACCTTTGTCTCCAATCCCATCCTACCTCATCCCTCCAAACCCAACCCAAGCAAGACAAGCACCACCACCTCCAAATCCCCAACAACAACAACAAGAGCAACAATCCCAAGATGAGAAGATCAAAGTGCCTCCCTACCCATTTCCTTATCAACCGTATAACCATCCCAACTCCTTCATCCTTCCCCGTGATGACTTTGCCACGGGAATTCTACAAGATTTGCACTTCCGCCAATACGAAACCAACGTGGACATTTACTATGCACTCTATCCTCAATACCACGATATGGCTCAAAAGGGAAAGATTAGTGAGGAAGGAGCATTTCCCTCATGGGCTCAAATGGACCTACTCTTCCCCAATTCGGAGAGGGCGAATGAAGGAGCAAACGGGAGACAAGAGGAGGGAAGCAACAATTCTTGCGGAGGGGACACGGTGGAGCTTGAAAGTGAAGAGGACGAGTTCATGGACCCAAGTATGAGTGATGCATCAAAGGAGATATGGGATAGCGATCTAGAAGAAGATGATGCCGATCTCTAGAGGATTACTTCATAGCTAGGTGGAGCGGGCGAGAGGCACCCACCTAAGTTTAAGTGAAGTTCCCTCATCTCCTCTCTTTAATTTTCAAGTTTCATGAAAAGAAGTTTGTGTTTTGTTAACTTGTAATTTATTAATCTTGATCATTGTTGGAGTAGTCCTAGCACCATAGAGGACTAACACCTCGGCCCCATTGAGGTGTTCTCATTTTATTGTTCCCACTTTTCAAAATCCAAAATGACAAAATTTGTTTCATGCATTGCATAGTGTGTGCATAAACTACGCCCAACCTTAGGACACTAGCAATAATGTCTAGATCGGTTTGGGGAAGTACATGCATACACAACGGGAGGTAATCTAAATTATCCTCTCCGTCATAAACAAAAACCATGCATCATGTAGTATAGATTAGTGTAGCTTGCATTTAGTATAGAAATCATGCATCATGTTTGCATAATTTCCCATCATTTTGGCCATTGAGGACAATGCCCATATTAGTATGGGGATGGGGAATTCTAACTTAACTTTTATTCAAAAATCCAAAAAAATTGAAAAATTTCGAAAAACCATAAAAATTTGAAAATTTGAAAAGCCGAAAACAAGTTTATTTCTTTTGTAATGTAGTCATGTATATATTGTTGTATATATTGTGTTTGTTCTATCCTTGTTCACATTGATTGACTATGCCACATCCGAGACATGAGGATCATGAAGACCGCATGGTATGATCTTTCCAATCTCCTTTTTCCTCTTTATGTTAATGACTATGTGGCTTTATTTTGATTGATGCGGTACAACAATGTGAACTTAGGACTTGCATTTAGTTTATATGTCATATTAGTTGGTAGAATCACTTGCATTAGGATGTATATAATAGTTGCATCATGGCATATAGTTGCATTTAGATGAAATATTTTGAAAAGTGCCTAATTGAGAACTTTGACAAGAGCAACTAAGCCATTACAAATACTTTTTCAACTTAAGACTTTGCCTACTAAAATGGTTGTAAAACACCCTAGGTTGTGTCATACTAGTGTCTTTTGACCCATGACCCAAAGCCTAGTCAAGGGTTTGCATGTGAGTCACCTATTCCTACCCCGTGATGCGATGTGGACTTGGTTAACTTGTCTAGGTGACCTTGATTGACCTTGTGGTAAGGCAACCCAAAAATACTTCATATCAATAAGTTTGAAGTGCTCATTTCGAAAATTTTGTTATGTGGAAGTAATTTATTGCCAAAGAAACCTCAAATGTTATGAAATGTTGAAATGTTGAGAATTTTAGTTGTTTTGATGGAGGCGTACCACTTCGATGTGCTTTGGAGAGGGATCCATTTAATTGGGCCCCCACACGGTTGTGAATTCAACCGCCCAGAGACAGAGTGACTATCACCCCGAAAAGTTATTGTCTAGAGGTTAACCGGTTGCCTAATAAGCGATTGGCGAAAGCAAAGGACATTAGCACGGAAGGGACAAACCCCATCTCTAATTTTTGAAATGTGAAAGTTGAATGAAGTTAATTTTTGAATACTAGTCATATCCACCCTTGTTTATAACGATTTGAGCATTTCATTCTCAAAAAGCCTTTTGTCAAGCCACTTTGTCGAGCTTGGGACGATCCATGACCTTTACTTTTGTAGAGAATTCGAGACTTGTCATTTCATATGCTACTAGCATCATAGGGATCATCATTCCATACCATCCGATCGCTCTTGACGAAAGCATTTGGAAATTGAGGACGAATGTAGTCTAGTTTAACACCATTTGGAGGTGATTTAGTGCCATCCTCTTAGCCTTAGTAATTTATTGAACTAGTATTTGTGGAGGATTATATGCTCTTAAATTTGTTCTCTTTTAGTTGCCTCCGCCACTTGATGAGGAAGTGGCTATTCCTTTTGTAGATGCATCCATTATTTGATTTTGTGTGCTTAATGTTTGGATGTGTCGCCATTTTGGCAAGACCCACCTTGCCTTGCAAGAAGGCATCCTACCTCATGGTTGTCTTGTTGTGAGTTGAAGGGGCAGAGTGAGACCCGCTAATTGTCTCATATCGGCTATGTTATTAGGTTAGTTTAAATAATGGTCCTAGTCTTTGTCACCTCTTTACTCGGGACGAGCAAAGGTTCGGTTTGGGGATATTTGATGTGACCATAATTAGCGCATTTTTAGTACCCGAATTAGCCTTGTTCCCATGCTTTTTAGTGCATATTTGGGTCATTTATTGTCTTTAGTTCTTTGTTTTGCATATTCTTTGAGGTTTTGTGTCCTTGGTAGGAAAGGAGTACAAACCTTGCATTTTCATGGCAAAATGAGACTAAATTGATTGAATTCAATGACCAAGCATCAAGGAGAGACAAGATTAGAAGGCCTTTGTACATATTTTAGTAGATGAGAAATGTTGAGGAAAGATCCTTGCATCCCCAAGGAAATCCCCAAGGATTTTACGAAGAAAAGGGAAGAAAAGAAGAAGAAACAAGACTGAGGAGCAATCCGTGCGGATTGTCCTGAATCCGCCCGTCCCCAGCACCACAATCCGTGCGTCTTCCTTCAAAGACACCCGGGCAGCAGCTACCAGAAGACGTGCGTCCTCTCCCAAATACGCCCGGGCAGAGACTCACGAATCCGGCCGTCCCGTGCCTAAGACGCACGGATTCCAGTCCAGCACAAATCCGTTTCTTCAAGCTTCAAAGAAAGAAGCCCTTCCTTCGAAAAATACCGGCGTCTCCCTGCTCAAATCTAAAAGGTGTAATTACTAGTTTAGCCCTTAGTTAACCCTAATGCATCCACCTAATTTCCACTATAAATACCCCATTAGTCTAATTAGAAGAGCATGTTCTTCTTATCAATTATTAGAGTAGTTAATATCAATCAAATCTCTCTTTAGTTTTGTAATCAACAATTAATCAAGTTTTAATACAAGTTTTATTTCCTTAATCTCTCTTTTGTTCATCCTTTATTTTGGGTAATTGAAGATTATTTGGGTTATTATTGGGAGATTGACAACCTCTCAATCAAGCATCAAGTACTTCTTTTATTCTTTGCTTTATTATTGGAATCATTAGTAGGTATAATTCTCTTAATCGCTTTTTAATTATTGTTAATTACTTTCATTTGTTCATCATGTTTTATTTTGTTGGTATGATTGACAACCTTGCTAGCATGATCAACATGATAATGAGTGAGTAGTGACCTAGCTAGGGTTAATGGTTAATTAGGGGAAACCAACATGGGGAATGATTCATGCTTAAATTAATATGCTTTCATGGTTTATTTGCTTGCTTGTTTTGATCTCAACTCATGCACATGTTATGTTTGATGAAATGCGAGCCTATGAATCCTTGCATTTTTTACCCATCACCTATCTTTTCAATGAGACTTGTAAGACATAAACCAACTCGAGTCTCATTAGACCATGCATGTTGTTGAGTAGGGAAGACCAAGTCGACTTATAGGTGTTGTACAATCTAATCGATTCGGCTCCGGGACCCAAACTTTCCTAGGATTGTAAGATATAACCCAACTCAATCCATCACAACAATAATTGCTTGCTTATAATTTGAGAACATGTTTGTATGATCAATTCCCATGATTCCCCTATGACCCCATGATACCCTAGTGCTTTTTATCAATTGTTTACAACCCTTTCAATTCATCTTGCTTATTTACTTTCATTGCTATTTTGTTTAGTGACCTTCTACATCAACCCAAATTGTGACACCCTTATGACACCACTAGTTTCAATAGAAATCTCATCTCAATTCCCGTCCCTTGGGATCCGACCTTTACTTGCCTCTTTACTAATTGTAGAGTTGTTTGTGAAGCTATAAATTGTGTTTTGGTCTAGGTGCTCCTAACGACAAGTTACCGAAAAGATTTAGTTTCCGACCAATTACCCCATGTAATTAGTCATAACCCTAATTAATTTCTTAAGACCACATACTAATCAAATTAGGATTTACTAATTAAAGACAAAGGGAAAAGGAGTGAGTATAATCTTACCAAAGTATGAACAAGTGGCAAGAACAAGGATTTGGAAAGTAAATATTCAAAGGTGTGCGTTGAATCTTTCTTAAATTGCAGTATATGTGTATATTATCTAAAATCTTATTGTAAGCAGTACATATAAGGAGAAGAGAAGAAAGAGGAAAGGAAGTGAGAAAATGAGGGGGTTAGAGGAGAGGAATATTGAGAGGGGAATTTTTCTTAAGTGTACTGAAATGTGTGAAAAGCGTATTAAGAAAGTCACCAGTTAGACCTCGCAAACGGGTCAATATGATCGGGTAATTTTGGGTTGGTTCCGTTCCGGATTCACAAGACATTGGTCGGGTCGCGTCGAGCCAAGTTGTTTCAGGTTATAGTCATTTTCATGTCAAATATTATCAAATTATTTATTAACAATAATAAGTTTGTAACGATAAACATTTGAGTCCGGTCAATTCGGGTATGGGTCAAGCTCAAATCTTGAGTTTGGGTACGAGTTGGGTTATTCGGGTCACGTCAATTTTGCCAGGTCTAATCAACACCCACAATAAAATGACAATTACTTGTGTAAGGCGTGTTAATACAAATACATCATAAAAGAAATATTTTGTAAGGCGTGTTAATACAAATATATTATAAAAGAAATATTTTAGTAAGCACTTTCACCCACTAAATAAAGTTGTGTTGAATCCATTATACAACTATATTGGTCCTGTTTGGTAATTAGCGGATTAATTTAAACAAAAGCATATTGCAAAAATAGATTATAGATGGCAAATTTTGTTAGAAGGTTTGACTTACATATTAGAATTAGCAACAGTGTTTGATAATTAGCATATTAAGATTATAACTTAACGATTTTTGTTTTAAAATAGTGCAAATTTTCGTATTTTAAAATATGTTAACCAATATGTTGGGGGTAAGCAACATATTGACCCCAAATATGTTGTTTACTAAACATTAGATTTTTAGCATATTGAAGACTTCTAGCATGTTTGGTAAACAGTAGAGTGGTGAATTTTCAGCATGTTCAAGGCTTTTAGCATGTTTGACTTATCAATCTAATAATTTACGTGTTTGGTAAATGTCATATTGAAACAGTAGATTGAGCTACAATCTATTGTTTTCCGATATGCTGGTCCTCCCAGCATATTCACTTTAGTAGATTGTGAAAAATGAATCTATCCATCATTTGCACATAAATACAACAATCTATTAACTTAAAACCGCTAATTAACAAACACTTATATTAAATCTACTAATTGAAATATACTAGTCAAACATGTCATTTAAATCTGTCATTTATAATCTGCTAGATCAATCTGCTTCTACTAATAGTAATCTGCTAAGTACCAAACATGGCCTAAGGGAGTGTTTGGTAAATGGTAGATTGGTAAATTTTTAGCATATTCAAGGCTTTTAGTATATTTGACTCATTAATCTACAAATGTACGGCTTTGTTTGGTAAACAGCGGATTAGTTTCAGTATAAGTAGATTTCAACGACAGATTATAAATGGCTGGGGGTGTTTGGTATATATGGTAGATTGGTAAATTTTTAGCATATTAAAGGCTTTTAGCATGTTTGACTCACTAATCTACTAATTTACGGCCCTGTTTGGTAAACAGCGGATTAGTTTCAGCATAAATAGATTTCAACGGCAGATTATAAATGGCAGATTTTAACAGAAGGTTTGACTAGCATATTATAATTAGCATAATTAATTTGAGTGTTTGGTAACTGGCAGATTACGGTTAGTAGATTGTTAGTTTTCTTTGTAAAATGTAGTAAAATTTCCTAGTTTAGAATATGCTAACCAATATGTTGGGGTAAGCAGCATATTGTGAAACAGCATATTGACCCCAAATATGTTGTTTACCAAATACTAAAATTAGCATATTGACTGGTCAAACATGCTAAAACCTTTGAATATGCTAAAAATTGGCCAATATGCCGTTTACCAAATACTCTCTACGTGTTTGGTAAATGGCATATTTAAACAGTAGAATGAGCTCCAATCTACTATTTTCCAATATGCTGCTCACCCCAACATATTCACTTTAGTAGATTGTAAAAAGTGAATCTGTCAACCATTTTTACACCGGATACAACAATCTATTAACCTTAACCCGTTAATTACCAAACACTTCTACTAAATCTGCTAACTGAAATATACTAGTCAAACATGTCAGTCTAATCTGTCATTTATAATTTGTTTGACTAATCTGCTTCTGCTAATAATAATATGCTGAGTACCAAACATGGCCTAAAATTAGCATATTAATTGGTAAAAAATGCTCAAACCCTTAAATATGCTAAAAATCGACCAATATACTATTTACGAAACAACTCCATTGTAAAGACAACTTGTAATAAAATACTCCGTATTCAATCGAAAAGGGAAGAGTTACACCAGGTGTATGAGCGCTCTCATACACCACCAATAAAAACATGCCACAAGTCAAACTCAAAGAATCTGATTTAATCTATTAATTCCCTTGATTCCTTCATTAATTACCTCCTAATTATTGTTCTAGGTATTCGCATATACTTTATTAATTAAAAAACTTCTCTCCTAATTTTTATTTAACTATTATTTATTAATAATATTTTTGTTAATTTCAATATTTATGTATACATTTTTATACCGTATATTTATCTCGAGGCGGATACATTAATGAATACGGTATATTTGTACCTCAGCTTATACGATATTAATTGTATACATTTTTTTATACCGTATATTTATACTGAGGCGAATATATTTCGTATTTCGTATATTTATATCTCAATTTATACGATATTAATTACATATTTAGTCTATTTATCTTTGCAATTTTTTTTGTATCATTACTTTCGCTGATTATTTTTTATATGTATTTTACTTTTTAATTTGTTATTGAATATATTTGCGTTATGTATTTCTTTGAATAATTATTTATGGTAATAATTTTTTTCTTATTCAAGGTTTTGATTTTTATTTTTGATAAATTGTTTTCCATTTTATAAGGCACTTTATTTACATTATATATTTTTTTTGTATAATAAAATAATATGAAGTATAAAGTTAGTGAGCTAAATAAAAAAAATGTTAGTTGTACAACTATTTTTTTTAAAATACGTAATTTTTTTTTTTACAAAACGTAATTTACTGCACGAAGATATAAGATACTTTAATTTAACATTAGATAATGAACACTAGTGGGTCAATAGTTAAAACATTACCATGTTATATTGGAGGTCTAAGGGTCAACTCTTGTTGGAAAAAAGTTTTTGACTAAGACCCAAAAACTACACACATAAAGCTTATAATTAAAAATTACTGCAGCAATGTTCGAACCTTAGATGCCTGGTAAGATATCTATGTCTCCTACCAACTATGCTACAACTACTATATGCTTATAATCTATACTCTAAATAAATATTTCTGGAACTTGTTATTATTATGTTGTAGTTAACAAGATGAAAGGTCGTTAGGGCTTTCCCCACCTAACTTGCATTTGGCGGGAAATCATCCATTGATTGTTTACTTTTGGAGGGAAATATTGTATTATAAATATAGTCATTCCCTCCAATTTTTAATTCATACAAAGTACATCTTCTCTATTAAATCCCTACTAAATCAATCTAACTATCCCCAATTCAAATAGCAAAAATGTCGGAAGTGAGGAAAGGCCATGTAAGAGACATTGTTTGCACGAGGTTGTTTATGAGAGAAATAATTAAGGAAGTTGGTCCTATCAACGTCCAAAATGCTTTAACGCGAGCTAGTCCCGGTTACCATGGAAATACTTTCCTTGTCGATATATTTGAGGAGGATTTTAACATGCTTAATTGGGGTAAATTTGAACTCGACAAAATGTATTAGAAGAAAATTGACGATGGGATAGAGATGTTAGCTACTCCTAAAGTTGATTCCACCATTGTTAGGGTGGAGGAGGAAGATGAGGACGAAGTGGAGGTGATTGAGGTTGTAGCAACCCCACTTAAGCCCAAGAACTCCGGAAAAGTTACTGGGAAATCGTCATGCACAAACACCCCCGACATCCCCTCTCCAAAGATGTCCAAGAAGAGGTCGGGGAGAACTCATCCAAGAAGGCTCAATTCTAAGAAACTTAGATTTGATTCTTGTGTTGGTTGTAGTCATTAGGTTTAGTTTTAAAATTGGAATATGAGATAGCGCCACCGGGTGTTACTCAAATCCAGTAACACCCGGGATAAAATTGTAATTTAATTAACTATTTTAAATTTCAGACAAAATACTAGTGAAGGGTAATTTAGGGACTTTAACTAATATTATTAATTACACAATAATCAAAGATTTTGTCCAACAAATAATTAAAAAAATCTATGTTGTTATCACCCAAATTACAAGTCATTATACTCCATTATCGTTTAGCTGGGCACTTGATTTTTTCATAATCGATTTTGCGATGATACCCTTACCCCATTATTCAATGAACATCGTCAAAATCCGGGGTATCTAGGCCAAATTGTAAGCAATTACACACCAAATTATAAGCAATTGAACCCTTACTCATTATTTAATGAAGTTCATCAAAACCAAAATTCATGATATATGATTGGGGAAAAGTTATGATGTGAAGATTGTGAACAATTCAATATTAGAACATAATCATGGCGTTTACTTGCAGTTTTTATAATACGAGTATATGCGTAATAACAGTAATTGTCTACATCAATGGATTTCTTCTTCATGTGTCTTAGTGACGATGGAAATCAAACTGGGTACGGAAGAGATAGATTAGTTTTCACATACTTAGAAATATTAGATATAATTTAATTTTAATTAATATCATTTATATTTTATTTTATTCATATAATAGATTGTGAATTACGATTTTATCCCTACAATATTGGCGCAAAACAAAACTACTTTTTAATTTTTTAATTTTTTCTATTTTTTTATTAGGGTGTTACTGAATCTCGGTAACACCCGGTGTCGCCATAGCACTTCCCTTTAAAATTTGGTTTGTTGTTTTTTTTATTTTCTTTGTATCGTCCTTCTTAATATTAATTAAACTTAATTTTCTTCTCATGTTACCTTTATTTTAATTGTCATTATAAATTAAAATAAATAAATAAACAAACAAAAGGGTGACTGATAGACTATCGCACACCTATGCAAAAATAAATACCCTAGATACAAACTAATGTAGTACGTAGGGGTCGAATCCACAAAGAGACGGGAGTTATAAATTAGTTGTTATGGGGTGAATTTTATCAAGATCGATTTACGTTTGATGATTAGCAAATATTAAGAGATAAACTATATGATAAAAGGAGTCTAGGGAAGTCGGGTCACACATGCAAATTATATAAATGCTTAAATTGAACATAGGAGTTGATGAATCATTGTTTAGGCTTAAAGACACCCACCTCACGATATTAGTGTCAACCATAGACCGGGTCCTAAAGAAACTCTCGTTTATGACTAGGTCGTCCTACTACACATGCTTAGTCTAATCCGATTCTGTGCCTCTCGACTTATAGAACGAATTAACAAACTTAATCAATGAATAAAGCCTTTAAACAAAGATTAAACGTGACGATACAAACATGTGATAGAAACAATGAAACGATATTATAACATCCTAGCTAGTTTATCATGTTACAAATACTTTTTATGCATGGCTCCCTTCATTCCCTAGACAAGGTAGACTACTCTAGCATAATGTAAATGTAAACTAAACTAATGACAATTGAAATGATGAACATAATGAAAATAAGAATAGAATTACCTTGAAATGGAAATGGAAATAGAAATGGAATTGAAGAACAATGCAAAAATAAATAACTTGATATGTAAATTGTATATAACTTGAATTAAAATTGTTTATAACAAAATGGAAATGCTAAAAGGAAATCTAATCTAACCTAAACTAAGAAATAAAATGAGAGTATAAAAGTGGTGTAGAAAGTATGTAAGAAGTGTCGACCAAAGCTTCTATTTATAGGAGTGGAGGGAGTAACGGAAATAAGCTACAGGGGGGTAACCCCGATCGGGGCCGTGACTTTTCTCATTTTTCTCTTAAATTCGTCTTAACTTTGCACTTATTGTTGATGCGGAATCCAATGCTTGTTTCTTAATGCGTCCGTCTAAGGCACCCTAAGCATCATTTGGCATCCAATTCTTGCATATGGCTTGGGCTTTTACTTGTATTTCATTTCTTTACATATCCATCAACTAAGATTGGTTTCTTCTTGCTCGGGTTTCCAAATTTCTCCCCAAAATTCCCCCATGCTTCCCGAAACACTTTTGGATGGTCAAGACTTGCTCTCATTAGCCTCGTGAACTTGGGTAATTTCTAATTTGATGGAGAAAAATCTACTAAAAGGTTATATTCCTACAAAACATAATGAAAACAAGCAAACACAACTAGAACACGGAATTAGCTCACAAACACTAACATTAATGCAAATGACATGTAAAATAGAGCTAATATAGGGGGTTAAAATGTATATAAAAGGACCTATCAAACTCCCCCAAGCTAAACCCTTGCTTTTCCTCAGGCAAGCACACAATACAATGTATGACAAGGACAAGGGTAAGAACAACAATCATCCCATCCAAATGCAATTCCCGTCAAGTAACTTTAAAGCTTAATGAATCAAATCCCGAAACAACCTGGGCATAGGGAAAATGCAATAACATGGATGAGATTTATATGACGGCGTAGCACAAAGGACTTCATATGGACATTTCAACTTTCGAATGATCGTATTGACATCGGACTCCTCACGGGATTCACTCACACTCATAAAATGAACAAGACAATTTATATGTGAATGTGACACTCTCCTATCTACGACTCAAGAGAATGCGCCCGCAATCTAGTATGGTAAACATTCCAAGTCAACAAGATAATGCTAATCATGATCAAATATGCACAAGAAAAGAAGCCAAGAACAAAGAAGAAGGCTTAGGGGAAATAGGTAAGAAGGTGGACAAATGTTTTTGGTCATGTGGAGCAAGTGTCAAGCTAGTAACTAACCAAAAAGTACAAGGATGCTTATTCTGAACCTTAACCTTTCCCAAGAGCAAGAACTAGAGCCAAAAATAGGATGATGACTCATTTTTTCATTATAGCACAAAAGACTACTTCCCAAAACAATATATCTAAAACATGGAAGCAACTCACATTTCTTTCTTCTTTGCTTCTCATTTTTCTCATGCTTCTTTCTTTCTTTTCATTTCTTTTTTTTTTTTCTTTTCTCATATTTTTTCCTATCTTTTTTCAACTTTTTTTTTTCTTTACCACCAATCACCAAATTACGGGAATCAACAATCCCATAACAAAAATGCTCACAATAGTATCAAATAACCATATCCCATATAAGAGAGCACCCCAACACAAGTAGCAAGTCACTAGCTCAACAAGGGTAGGCAATTTTATATGTGGCTAGAAAAGGGTGATTTTTTTGGGCATTATATGTAAGCAAACAAGTGAATGGCTTCTAGATGCAATCATGATAGCAAAACTCATAAGAAATGGAACAAAAACCATACTTGTGCGTTTAGATGTAACGCACACCAAGAGGAGAAACTACACACACCTAAATAGGACCGGGTAAAGATGTACCGGCCTTTTGGAGGCTCTATCTTACCATTTATGTAGTTTGCCGATGACAAGATCAAGTCTAATATGTCCAAAATCCATCCCTCACCCACTATGTCAAGACATCCCCATGAAAGCAAAACCCAACAATAAAGCGTGATTCATTAGCTTAAAAAGCTACAATATGGAAAATGCAAAGAGGAATGACATTATGCATAAGACAAAAGGGTGGACACAACAAGACACCAAAGTTTATTTTATTTTTCATTTTTTTTCAATTTTTCAATTTTTATGGATTTTTGAATATATGTGAAAGCAAAAAAGCAAGACCCACTAAATCTCTCCCCCAAGCTAGAACAACACATTGTCCTCAATGTGTGACACAAAGACGGACTAACAAAAACCAACAAGGGGAGATGAGATGACACATGCGAAAAATAAAGAAGGACAAGAAAGCATACTAAAGTGTAGAAGCCTCCCGCAAGCTAGCTTGAAAACGGGATAAGGTCCGCTCCAAGTAGCAAAGTACCTGCAAAAGACAAGCTACTACAATACCAAAGCAAGCTAAAATGTCTTATTGTCCTAACTGTTACATCAAAACCAAATTGAAATTGCAATCGTAAATTGTCTTAAAAAGCATAAGTAAAACAATTTTTCCTAAAAGAATATCCATCGTTCTTTAAAAAGCATGTCAACGCCCTTACAAGTTGATCATATTCCTGCGCATAAGCAATACACAAGCGTATGTAAGCAATTGATAAGATATAAGCATGAAAGATCAAAGGTAAGAAATGATTAATCTTATCAAATTGCCCATGAGAGATTTCAAATAGAACCACCGTACTCCCCTCGTCAGCAAGAGAAGGAGCACCTTGCTTAAGACCATAAAAATAACCGTTAGTGCACAAATTATAATCATAATTGGTCTCAAATTGATGGTATGAAAACTCTAAGTGGTAGGACTCATAAAAAATGGGGGGTGCATCCCACTTAACCTCTATATTAGCATCACTAAGTCTTCCATCAACCTTAAAAAGGTCAACCACATCCTCCACGAAAGGATTTTCAAAGGGTTCTAAGGTCTCGGGTAAAACCTCATCCTTTTCATTATATTCGGGCCCAACATCGTCCATGGTGAGTGTGTTATCTACTACAAGGTCAATATCATCAACATGAGTCTCTAAATTTTCAATTGGAATGATATTAGGTGGACTTTTAGAAGAAAAAGTCGGCCTATCATCATCGTCATCTAATAACTCAAAATCATTAGATTGAAAAGACTCACATTGGGAAGGTAGAAAAGCAAAATGAGAAAAGATAGGCTCACGTGGTCTCAGTTTCTCGCGAGAATTTTTTTCCAAACGAGCCTGTAACACTTTAAACTCCTCTTCGATGCGCCAACAATGGAATTGGCGTGCTAATTCCCGACATTCGGAAGCCATGAAATCTAAGAAATTCCAAAGTTCCGGCCCAATCATGTAGTAGAGAGTCCCATTACTCAACTTTAGAGCCAATCCACGGGTCTCAGAATCCATGCCACCAAGTACGAAATGACCCAAGTAATCCTCATCAACGACATGTCCAAGGGAGATGAGACCATCGCAAAAGTTGTAGAATTGGTCGAGATAGTCAGGAAAAGGCTCATCTTGGAGTTGTGGGACGAATTCGTAACTCATTATGAAAGGCCAAGCTTTATTACCTACAAAATAGGCACTAAAACTACAAAGAAACCGTGAGATGATCTCAAGGAACAAGTGTTCCTCGAGAAAAAAAATAAAATAAGATAAAATTCAACAACTAATTAGCAAACAAAACCGTCTCCCCGGCAACGGCGCCAAAATTTGATAGGCTATCGCACACCTATGCAAAAATAAATACCCTAGACACAAATTAATGTATTACGTAGGAGTCGAATCCATAGAGAGATGGGAGTTATAAATTAGTTGTTATGGGGTGAATTTTATCAAGGTCGATTTACGTTTGAATTGGTTTGTTGGTTGGTTTGATGATTTGCAAATATTAAGATATAAACTATATGATAAAAGGAGTCTAGAGAAGTCGGGTCACAGATGCAAATTATGTAAATGCTTAAATTGAACATAGGAGTTGATGAATCGTTGTTTAGGCTTAGAGACACCCACCTCACGATATTAGTGTCAACCATAGACCAGGTCCTAGAGAAACTCTCGTTTATGACTAGGTCGTCCTACTACACATGTTTAGTCTAATCCGATTTCGTGCCTCTCGACTTATAGAACGAATTAACAAACTTAATCAATGAATAAGGCCTTTAAACAAAGATTAAATGTGACGATACAAACATGTTATAGAAATAATGAAACGATATTATAACATCCGAGCTAGTTTATCATGTTACAAATACTTTTTATGCATGGCTCCCTTCATTCCCTAGACAAGGTAGACTACTCTAGCATAATGTAAATGTAAACTAAACTAATGACAATTGAAATGATGAACATAATGAAAATAAGAATAGAATTACCTTGAAATGGAAATGGAATTGAAGAATAATGCAAATATAAATAACTTGGTATGTAAATTATATATAACTTGAATTAAAATTGTTTATAACAAAATGGAAATGCTAAAAGGAAATCTAACCTAAACTAAACTAAGAACTAAAATGAGAGTATAAAAGTGGTGTAAAAGTATGTAAGAAGTGTCCAAGAAGTGTCGACCAAAGCTTCTATTTATAGGAGTGAAGGGAGTAACGGAAATAAGCTACAGGGGGTAACCCCGATCAGGGCCACCAACCCCTATCAGGGCCGTGACTTTTCTCATTTTTCTCTTAAATTCGTCTTAACTTTGCACTTATTGTTGATGCGGAATCCGATGCTTGTTTCTTAATGCGTCCGTCTAAGGCATCCTAAGCATCATTTGGCATCCAATGCTTGTATATGGCTTGGGCTTTTACTTGTATTTCATATCTTTATATATCCACCAACTAAGATTGGTTTCTTCTTGCTCGGGTTTCCAAATTTCTTCCCAAAATTCCCCTATGCTTCCCGAAACACCATTGCATGGTCAAGACTTGCTCTCATTAGCCTCGTGAACTTGGGTAATTGCTAATTTGACGGGAAAAAGCTACTAAAAGCTTATATTCGTACAAAACATAATGAAAACAAGCAAACACAACTAGAACACGAAATTAGCTCACAAACACTAACATTAGTGCAAATGACATGTAAAATAGAGCTAATATAGGGAGTTAAAATGTATATAAAATGGACCTATCGGTGACTCTTATCATACTCGATAAAATGGAATTAAAAAAAATAGGGTAACTCTTACTATTCTCCATAAAATTGAATTATTAAAATTTGACTTCTCTATGCACCTTAATTTATTTTACACTATTCGAAAAGGTAAGTTGATAAAAACTATTAATGACCAATATAATTATTAAAAAGAATAGTAAAGAAAAAATATCTTAATTAACATATTACTTTCGAAACATATTACTGCCGAAACATATTTTTATCCAAACACAAATTATATTAGTTAAATTAGATGGTAAAATGTTAGTTTTATTTTGTTAAGAAATGGAAAATTACAGTTAAGAAATGAATAATTATAGTTAGTTAAGTTAAAATAATAAAATATAAATTATATTATTGAAAACATAATATAAATATATAGCTAAATTAATATAGTAACATATTAATATAGTAAATATATTAGTAAATATGATAAATTACATTTAAATTGATAGTAAAATATAAGTTTTAATTTGTTAAGAAATAAAAAAACAACAGTTGGGAAATTAATAGTTACAGTTAATTAATTTATTTTGTTTATTAAGTGAAAATATTAAAATATAAATTATATTATTGAAAACATAATACAAATGTACTACATAGCTCGTTGCGTTGATCGTATGTTCATCCAAGTTTTAGCCCATCATGGATTAGTTAAAATATAATTTTAGGGTTTTAAGGGTTTTTAGGGGTTTAGGGTTTGTAGATTTTTTTAGGGGTTTAGGGTTTGTAGGTTTTTTTTAGGGGTTTAGGGTTTCTATGGTTTTTTATGGGTTTAGGGTTTCTAGGGTTTATTTGGGGTTTTAGGGGTTTAGGGTTTCTAGGATTTTTAGCAATGTACGATCAATACGGGTTTATATATTATTGGGACGTAAGACATAAATTTAAGACCTAAGGTTAAGATGTTATTCTACTTATGGTTTAAGATGTTTTTTTTTCTTTTTTTTTTGCAAGAAAGGTACATCCTATCTTTATTCATCCACAAGAGGTAGAAAATAGGAATAGTTTCTTACAAAGGAGTAACCATATGGTTTAAGATGTTATCAATCGTATGTTTCTATAATTAGTTAATTGTCCTGATCAACAGTGTAGGACTAATTTTAGCAACGTTTGATCAATATAAGTTTATATATGATGGGAAAGTAAGACTTAAGATTAAGATGTCATGCCACTTATGGTTTAAGATGCTATCGATTATACGTTGCTATTGACTAATCATAGCAATGTATAATCAATACGGGTTTATATAAAATCGGAACGTAGGACTCAAATTTAAGACTTAAAGTTAAGATGTTATTCCACTTTATTTTAAGATGTTATTGATTGTACATTGCTATAAATAGTTAATTGTCCCGATCAACAATGTACGAGTAATCATAGCAATGTACGATCAATACGGGTTTATATATTATCGAGACGTAAGATGTAAATTTAAGACCTAAGGTTAAGATGTTATTCTACTTATGGTTTAAGATGTTATCAATCGTATGTTGCTATAATTAGTTAATTGTCCTAATCAACAGTGTATCACTAATTTTAGCAACGTTTGATCAATATGAGTTTATATATGATCGGAACGTAAGACTTAAGAGTAAGATGTCATGCCACTTATGGTTTAAGATGCTATCGATCGTACGTTGCTATTGACTAATCGTTGCAACGTACGATCAATAGGATTGTACGATTTTTTTATAATCAACGGTTGAAAATGTTGCATTTGGCGGGAAAAGAACAATTTAGGGTTATAACAACATAAAAAGTGATGGTACTTAAGAGTTAATCGAGGCCATTCCAGTTTTAAATAAATTATTAGATAGTATTCAACATTAAATCGTGTTTGTTCATCCTATGAGTGACCAATCACAAAGAAAGCCACGGATTAGTGAATATTACAACCTTTATAAACATTTTGGTGTGGATCATATCAACTAAAACATAATCTCTCTCTCTCTCTCTCTCTCTCTCTCTCTCTCTCTCTCTCTCTCTCTAACTTCTCTCAATAATACTTTTTTCATCTCTATTTTATTCAACTTCTCTCTCTGTATTAATTTATTATCCTTTTTATTCAAGTATTACTTAATTTCTCTACTTCTTTTCTAGTTTATTATTTTAATTTCTCTTGTTAATTTAATCCTTACTAATTTAATATTTTCTCTTCTTTGTTATCCTTTTTATTCAAGTATTATATTCTTTAATTTTCTTAATTTAATACTAGTTAATTTAATCCTTATTTTTGTGTATGTCAAGATGGAAAACGGCGTCGCTGATATCGTTAAGAGGTCAATCAGAGGAAAACAAACTTTGGTGGATGAGCTCCGTGTGACGGAGATGGAGCATGTTTCCAGGATGAAATCTCATATGGAACGCCGCAACCGTTGGCATGAAAGAGGTGTCAAGGATTTCGACAAATCACTCGAGGACCTCATACAATCCTTCGTAAGTGACTATCAAAGGACATACGATTTCAGGAAAGACTTGGAGAGGGAGATTGGGGGCTTAGAGGCTATATTGCCTTTTTTTATCTTAGAAATTAGTTTTGTTATTTTCCTTAATATTGTAATCTTTTATTAATTTAGTTTTTTTATAATCTTTAATTAATTTAGTTTTAATTTAATTTAGTTTTACAATCTTTGAAAATTCTGTCTTTTATTATCCCGAGGCATCGTATATTTAATAATTTAATTGAGTTTATTGTTATTATGGTTCACCAAAGGTCACCATCCAAATTATAAATATGGGTGAGTTAAAACAAGTAATCCATTCCTACCTAACCATTTCTTTCTCATTCACTTTTTCTCTCTTTATCTTCTCTCTAAAAACACACATTCGAAATTTCAAATGGGAAGCCTTAATGATTTGTTAATTGAATTGTTGGGTTCTTTACAAGAACAAGTTTTTACACTCCGTGAACAAGAGTTGAAAGTGATAAAGATGGTTGTCGGGGCGATTGAAACTCGCAACGATTGTTATGCAATGGACATGAAGGAGATGGAAAAAGAAGCGGTTGATTTCATCAAATCCGTGTTGGGTACTTACGAAAAATGTAACAAACTTAGAAAAGAATTTGAAGATGATATTAAGGTCTTACAGTCCTTAATTAATAAGGATTAGGCGTCCTTATTAATATTATTCAATTAATTTCTATGCATGTTTTATTTTAGTCATATTTCTACGTTGTACTTTTATTTTTTTAAGTTTATCTTAATATTATTTCATTGTAGTTACATTGTGTGGTATTATCCTCTACTAACTTTTTTTCAGTTTAAATTTGAATGTTAACTCGAAATTAAAATGACGTCATATTGCAACTGAAGAGACATGCATGTGGAGTATTTTGGTAATTAAAAAGGATATTCATAGTTTTATAAAATATAATACAAACCATACTTGTAATAATCCTTACAAAATACGAAATATAACTAAAACTAATTAAAATCCAAGAGATTCAAATTAAACAATCTCCCTTTCAATTTTCCTAATTTCTACTTGTGCTGGTTCGCGATTTGATGTCAGATAACTTATAATAGCATCCATATTTGCTTGCACGTCCTGCATCCCTCTTGTTATCGCCAAGTCTCGTACATGACCCGCTCGCTCTGTCAATTACATCGACAAACTGGGTGTCAATCTCTCGCAATCGAGCGAGAACGTTTCCGCGATCAATCGTGTACTGAACTAAGAAAGCAATAAACTGTCTATCCATCTGAAAAACATACAAGTTAATTAAATTAAGAAGCAACAACAACACAATCAATTAAATAGGTTGTGAACAAAATTGATTACGGTTTTGGATTTATTCAATAAAATAGATTGTGACAAAAACAAAAACATTAGTTAAGCATTCAAGATAAAAGCATAAATACCTTGATGAGAATGGATTGGTATGAAAATCGATTAGGGTTTGTGTTGTGGCGGTTAATTTTTAGATGAATGAAAAATGTCTTTTGCCTTTTATAATGGGGAGAAGGAAGCTATAGGGTTACAAAATCGATTATTTTTTTTTTTAAGTTGTGACTTGATGTGATTTGGAAGTCAAATCAGTTTCACACTTGTGCTTATGCATGCCGCCGATTTTTCTTACACGCAACAACATTAGTCATTCCATGCTTGTGTTTAGTCAAATCAAATTTAATTGTTCATTTTTATTATTCTTTATGTGTTGTGTTATGTCAAATCAATTTAAATTGTTCATTTCATTATTCTTTATGTGTTGTGTTTTGTCAAATCAATTTGAATTGTTCAATTAATTATACCAAATTATTATAATGAAATGAGTTATTTATAAGTAAAACCAAAGGAAATTGAATATACTTAAACCGACATAAATGGAAACTACTAGAAGTCCACATTTTATATAATTTAATTAATATACAAATAAAAAATTTACAAACCGAGATGAATACCCAAAGCGAAAAAATTGTGGATTTGGGTATACATCATACATACATACTAAATTATTTTGAAAAATAATGAAAAATAATAGTTTCAAGGGAGGCATTCTCTTTCATAAGAATTATCCTCCCCACCTTTGCTATTTGGAGGTCTCGTAAAGAAAATGCAATATCTGCATGCAACTACAACGTCTCCGCCTCCGACAAGACGTCATGACTGATGCCCATCTCCCGAACCTTATTAAGGAAGTCGTTGTTCTTCATCTCGATTTCTTCTAAGCGGCGGATGTAGTATTTGTTGTACTCGATCTTTATCATTGTTAAGTGAATGTTCCAATCCATTTTTGAAGGAATTTTGGAGTTTAAGGTGTAAAGATTTAGGGTTGTTTAGAGTTTAGGGTTTGAAGAGATGAAGAAGGAAAATAGAAATAAAGGGGAAAGGGTTGGTTGAGAAATTACTTAGCATTTACTGAATTTGTATTTATAGTGAGGCAATGAGATAATGAAACAACAAGTATCGTTTCAATTGTCAAGAGTTGTTTTTAATTAGTAAATTTTTGTTTAGGAAGTTGTTTTTTAATTAATATGCTTAGGAAATGACATTCTCTCCTTTAATATTCCAATACAATGAGTAGTTCTTTAATTAATTTAATAATATATACAAATTTCTTTTAAGGAAATGAAAATTAAAGATAGTTACATTTTGCTTAAGTTTGTAACTTTAGCCCATAGTAACCGAATTTATGAAGTTTTATCGCTTATATGATAAGGTTACTTTTATAATTTTATCCCATGATAACTTAACCCAATAATAACCAAATTTATAGAAAAGTTAATAATATCCGAAATTTGATCGGTAGTGTTAAATTATTTACGTAAGATAAATTTAATCTAAATTATTTACGTAAGATAAATTGAATTAAAATTAAATAAAAACAAATGCTAGTAATCATAACCATTATTTAATATTATTCATCCAACTGATCGAATTAAACATTTTACACAAGAAAGCACCATAGGTGACTTGGAATTACGTCAGTTCTTATGATATTTTTCTTCTCCATCTCCCAATAGTTTCTCCATTTAGCTTCTACGTCGCGATCGTCAATCTCACAATTATCTAGAATAGCTTGAATGTCGAGTACGACAGTTGCTGCTTCTGAAGTAAGTTGGATACGCCCCGTAGACAATTTAGATGTCATCATCCTTGTAAGAGGCCTTCTTGGCTTAGGAACGAGTGGGTAAGTGTCGCACCCAAGTAAAAAACCCAACCTAGCGCCTGCACGATCAATAAATTTCTGACGATTGACCATCACCCTTTCCATGAACTCCTACCCAATTAAGAGCGTCGGATCTCTATTGAGCAACTTGTCATAGCTTTCAAGGGTTGTTACAAAGGAGGGGTCGTAATATGGTGAAGGCAAGAGACCCATATTCGTAATAGTTGAAAGAATTTGTAGATGGAAAAAAGGAAAAAATATGAGTAAATCGTAGGGTTTTATAGGGAGTATGGATAAGTTGAGGATTAAATTGGCAGGAGAAGTAGGTGGGAATTAAAATTAAAGTTGCATTATTCTTTAAATTAAAAATAATTAAAAGCAAATTAGGGGGATTAACCTTGAAATGGGCGAAAGAAAATTCAAGTTGCATTTTTTTTAATGAAAAATAATTAAAACGAAATTGGGATTAACCTTCCAACTTCCACCGTCAAACTTGTTCAACACATCAAACCTTAACTAATCAACTTCATCAACTTCAACTTCTTAAAAGAACCTTCATCTTTTTAAAAATGTCAAATAGTATTGATTTAAATGCTGTATATATCGAGGAGGAGGGAGAAAACGAAATCATTGAAGAGAATGACACAGTCACTGAATTGTTACGGCATGCAGCACACGTTCTGGAAGGTAATGAAGACAATCAACCAGCTATTGAGCTTACGGTTGGTGCGGAATTTGATTCAGGGGAACAATTTGCCGCTTTCTATTTTGCTTATGGTTATAAGACGGGGTTTGAACTTCAAGTTCGTAGTAGCCAACTTTTGTCGCCCTTCAGGGAGCAAGGGGTACGTCGTAACGAAGTTGGGGATAAAGAACCGCGATTCCACATGATGAACAAGATTAGGCTTATGTGTTTAGAGGGCAATACTACGAAGAAAAGCTCGTGTATAACACCGAGTAAAATGTTTGTCTTTGGGAAATTAAACCACAACACTGGGAAATTTGTAATCTGTACTTGTGATTTGGTACATATTCACGATGTGAATCCTGAACTTAGCCGGCATGTTGTCAATTATAGGCACATAAACGAATAATTCAAAACCAGGTTGATGTTGAACGATAGAGCTGGCATACCTATTATCCGGAACTTCAACACATTAGTTAGGGAGGTTGGAGGGATTCATAATCTACATTTTAATGGGCAAGACGCGAGTAACTTCATCAACAGTGAACATCGCAAAACTAGGTTTCGTGGTGACGCTAAAGAGGTCTTAAATTATTTCGAGGGCTTAAAAGCGCTGATGCGACTCATATTTAAGAATATTTAGTCCCCGAATTAGGCTCGTTCCTATGCGTTTTAGTACATAATTAGGTCATTTACTACCTTTAGTTTCCCGTTTTGCATATTCTTTGAGGTTTTGTTCCCTTGGTAGGAAAGGAGTGCAAACCTTGCATTTTCTGTTGGAGCCGGTGTCCTCCAGTTAGTGCGGATAACGTTATTGCACGTACACTTGTTGTAATACTCCGTATTTATAAGTCTTGGGGTACTCTATCGAGTAGGCCTTACTCTGTCGAGTAAGGGTAAGTTGCGAAATAAAATAGTTTCTGACCTGTTGGGTACTCGATCGAGTAGCTGGGGTACTCGATCGAGTAAGGGGGTACTCGATCGAGTACCTTGGGTACTCGATCGAGTGTCCGGTTTTACGGGGAGTTTTCTCGGGTTTTGTTAATTATGCGATTAAGGTATTTAAGTATCGTCGTCATTGTTTTAAATCACTTTTACAAAACCTAAAACCCTGTTTAAGAGAGAAAGCAACAAGTTCATCTTCCTAATCGCATTTTTAGCAATTCCCGGAGTTCAGACGGTCAGTTCTTGTCGTTATTCGTATCGTTGAGTTCCTTGCGTCGAGGGTAAGATCTACGTACCCTTTTTATTATTTTCCCTTGATTTGGTTAAACCCTAATTTAGAGATTGGGGGTTTTTGTGTGTAGTATGTGATGTGTAGCCTCTATGTCTTATATGATAGGAGGAGAGTTCGTAGAAGAGGCTTTTTGATACAAATTTGTTGATACCGTCTCGATCATTGTGCTTTCCGGGTAGGATTTCCTACTCGGTATTAGTCCCATAATGGGATATTGGTGATGTGTTGTATTTGGTTGTTTGATATAATGATTGTACTGTGTTTGTGGTTGTGATTGCTGTTGATGGTTCTCGAGATGCGTTCTCGGCTGAGTGGGGTCACTTGCGGGAGTGGCTTCATGCCCTAGTTTCGCCCTTCGTGGAACCCGCCACGGAAGGGGATGTGCACATTAATGGACAGGGTTATCGCTCACTATGTGGAGCGGGGATTTGGTGGGTGCGGTGCGGTTTCCCATCGGCAGGGCTGTCCAAAGTGGACGATCGGGATTGAGATGATGGGAATTGGTTGGTCATGTGTGCGTGTGTGTGTGACAGTTAAGTCATGTCTGTTTATCTTATTATTGTTATACATATTGATTGTGTGATTAGTCTGACCCGGTGTTGTTTTGTAAACTGCGGTGATCCATTCGGGGATGGTGAGCAGATATTGAGCAGGTATTGAGATGAGTACTGGGATAGCTGGGATGCCACGACATGATGATAGGAGTCTCCGCTGTAGCCTTTAGTTTATTTACATTTCAATTAGACAGTCAGTTTGAAATCATGTATCGTACTTTTGGTTTGGTTTTGAGGATTGTATCTATTCACTAAATTATTTATATTAAACATTGTTTCTCTATTGTTGTTTGATTATCATTGCCTCGGGTAACCGAGATGGTAATGTCTTCATACCTGAGTGGTCCTGGTAAGGCACTTGGAGTATGGGGGTGTTACAAATGGTATCACAAATGACGATCCCGAAACCTGTAACCAATGAACTTAATGAACATAGGGAGTCAATTAAAATGAACCCGGGGTAAAAGTTGTAGGAGCTAGTGCAAAGGCTTGGGAGACGTCCTAAAGTCGCAGGGGTCGCCCTACAACTTTGAACCGGTCACATGGGGGAAGTGTTTGTCGAGTCGTATGTGTGTTTGGTTAACTTGTTTACGAATGTGATGGAATGTGTTAATTGTTGGATGTTGAAGTAGAAAGTTGAGCATGTGAAAGAAAATGGTGATATGAGAAAACTTGTTGATGAGATGATAACATGTTGGATGATTTACAATATGGCATTTAATAATATGATGAAATGGTTTCGTAGATAGTAGAAAAGATGCGTAGTATGCTTATAATGATATAATGTGGTTTATAAAGTTTAGCATGTTAGCATATGACGTAACATGCGGGTAGCTTCTATGAATTAGTGTTACTCGATCGAGTGGGACCGACTCGATCGGGTGGGTTTTTGCGATTTTGAGTCCGAATCGAGTTTTGGGGCACTCGATCGAGTAACTAGGGGTACTCGATCGAGTAGGGGGTCACTCGATCGAGTAGCCTAGATACTCGATCGAGTAGGTAAGAGATCAGAAGGTCTGTTTGGGTTCTGGAGTTTGGGTACTCGATCGAGTACGTGGGGCACTCGATCGAGTAGCCCGTTACTCGATCGAGTGTGTTTGGGAACTCGATCGAGTGGGTTCTGGGCATCGTGTTTTCGTGTTTTGAGGTTTAGTACGTGTGTTTATGTTTACCCTTTCTTATATAGCTTCAAGATGCCGCCCAAGAGAACTGCTTTGTATGCGAGAGCTGAGCTTATGACCGTGGATGACATCGTTAAGATGTTAGAGCACTAGGATGCTCTTACTAAGACCCTGAAGAGAGTGAATGAGGACAAGGATAAGAATAAGGAGAAGGAGGTTGATCATTCTAAAATCAGCCTCTATATTGCGAGGTTTAACCCGAAAGAGTACAAGGGAGTTGGGGAGCCTAATCTGCTTGATAGTTGGCTGAGAGAGATGGAGAACATCTTAGACTTGGTTCATTGTCCTGATGAGATGAGAGTGGAACAGTGCTGTTCTATCGAGGGAGGTAGCGGGCAAGTGGTGGGATTCGGTGAAGGTGAGTGCTAAGGAAATGTATACCAACCAAGGCTTACCCGCTATACCTTGGGAGGAGTTTCGTAGGGGTTTGTGAGAAAGGAGTTTGTATCGGAACATGTGAGGAGTAAGTTGAGAGAAGAGTTTGATGGTTTTAAGATGACTGCTTGAGATGTCCGTGGGTCGAGTACTACAGTCTGTTCAATGAGAAGTCTAGGTATCTTTGGACATGGGTTTGAGTGAGGAGAATTTGGCATTGAGGTTTGAGAGGGGGTTGACCACCAAGATTATGGATAAGTTACCCGTGGGGATCCTTACTGATGTTAAGGAAGCTTATGAGAGGGCTGGGAGAGCGGAGAGGTTGGTGGAGATGGCTCAGGAGAGTTCAGGTGGTGAGAATAGGAGGTCTGAGAGCGAGGGTGGTGGCCAATCGAATCACAAGAAAGGCAACCACAATCAGTCTAAAGGATTTTCTTCTGGGTCTGGGTTTAGTGCTGGGGCTTTCTTTGGGCGTGGCCGTGGAAGTGTGAGTAATAGTTGGGGAGTGACCTGCTATGGTTGCGGTGGTGTAGGCCACAAGAGACATGAGTGCACAAGTGCACCGGGATCCTTTCGAGAGACTGCACAGCTTCGCGAGCAACAGACCCGGCCGGATCATGGCCAAACCGGGGAAGTCAGAGTTACCAGAGTGGAGGCAACCGCAACGGCGGTAATTCTTATCAGAAAACACCGACGAACAACAACAACAATCAAGGGTCGGGTGCTAAGCCGACCGCATCAGCCAGTACTGTTCAGGGAGGCGGACAAAAGACCAGTGGCAAGTTATTCATGATGGAGAAGAAGGCAGCTGAGGAAGATGCGCACGTTATCACCGGTACATTCCTTGTTAATGGTATTCCTACCTTTGTTTTGTTCGATTCGGGGGCTTCTCAGTCGTTTGTGTCTTCGAGTCATGTTAAATAGTTGGGTTTGAGAGTATATGAGTCTGTTAGTGAGCAAGTTTTCATACCTTCGGGTGAGTCTGTATCGTGTGGGAGGTTGTTTAGGGATGTATCTTTGATAGTTGGGAAAGTTGATTTCCCTGTAGACTTGCTAGAGTTTCCTCTTAACGGTATCGAGATGATAGTTGGGATGGATTGGTTAGGAAAGTATAAAGCTAAGATAGACTGTCATCAAAAGAAAGTGTCTTTAAGAGGTCCAAAGGGTGTTAATGTGTCTTATCGTGGGTTTCTAGTCAAACCCAAAGTTAAGTTAATTGCAGCTGTTACCTTGAAGTCTTATCTGAGGAAGGGATGTCCTTTGATCCTGTGCCATGTGAGAGATGACCGGATAGAGATTCCGACAGTTGATGAGATACCAGTGGTGGGAGAGTTTGCAGATGTTTTTCCAGAGGAGATTCCGGGGTTGCCACCGAAGAGGGAGATAGATTTCACCGTTGAGTTGAAGCCAGGGACGGGGCCAATCTCTAAGGCACCGTACCATATGGGTCCTAAGGAGATGGAGGAGCTTAGGAAACAGTTGGATGATTTGATAGAGAAGGGATACCTTAGACCAAGTGTATCGCCTTGGGGAGCACCAGTTCTTTTCGTGAAGAAGAAAGATGGGAGCTTGAGGTTGTGCATAGATTACAGGGAGCTGAACCGTGTGACGATAAAGAACAAGTATCCTTTGCCAAGGATAGATGACCTGTTTGATCAGTTGAGTGGTGCAACAGTCTTTTCTAAGATTGATTTGAGGTCGGGGTACCATCAGGTGAAGATTAGAGAGGTGGACATACCAAAGACAGCTTTCACGTCAAGGTATGGCCATTATGAGTATGTGGTGATGCCGTTTGGGTTGTCTAATGCGCCGGCAGTGTTTATGGATTTGATGAATAGAATCTTCAGACAGTTCTTGGACCAGTTTATAGTGGTGTTTATCGATGATATCTTAGTCTACTCTAAGACTAAGGAGGAGCATGAGGAGCATCTGAGGATCGTGTTGCAGACTTTGAGGGATCATGAGTTGTATGCTAAGCTGTCCAAGTGTGAGTTCTGGTTAGAGAAAGTTGCTTTTCTGGGGCATGTGATCTCTAAAGATGGGGTAGCTGTGGATCCGGCGAAGATTGAGGCAGTGACAAAGTGGGAAGCACCAAAGAATGTTGCGGAGGTTAGGAGTTTCTTGGGTTTAGCTGGATACTGCAGACGGTTCGTGAAAGATTTCTCCAAGATAGCTAGACCGATGACAGTGTTGATGAGGAAAGAGAACAGGTTTCGTTGGGATGAGAGTTGTGAGACGGCGTTCCAGACATTAAAGGAGCGTTTGACCACAGCTCCTGTCCTAGCATTGCCTGAAGGGAGCGAGAATTTTGAGGTTTATACAGATGCCTCGAAGAATGGGCTGGGATGTGTGTTAATCCAGAATGGTAAAGTGATTGCCTATGCTTCTAGGCAGTTGAAGCCTTATGAGGAGAATTACCCTACTCATGATCTGGAGTTGGGTGCAGTGGTGTTTGCTCTCAAGATTTGGAGACATTACCTTTATGGAGCAATCTTTAAGGTATTTTCTGATCACAAGAGTCTTAAGTACATCTTCACGCAGAAGGAGTTGAACATGAGACAGAGAAGGTGGATGGAGCTGATTGGCGATTATGACATGGAGATCATCTACCATGAAGGGAAGGCCAATGTTGTTGCTGATGCTTTGAGTAGGAAGAGTGTACATTCCTTGTGTACAGCTCTATCTTTGATGAGGCTGAGGGATGAGGTAGCGAGCTTTGGGATACATATGATGCAGAAAGGAGATTCCATGGGTGATATGACAAAGACATCCGGAGTTTTATGATGATATTCGAGGTAAGCAGGCGTTGGATCCTAAGATAGTTGAGTGGAGAGCTGGAGTAGAGAGAGGGGCAGTGTCCCGCTTTTCTATTCATACAGATGGTAGTTTGAGGTTTGATGGTAGGTGGTGTGTTCCTAATGATGAGGAGTTGAAAAAGACGATCATGACAGAGGCGCATTGCACACCATATTCAGTTCATCCAGGTGGAGACAAGCTATACAAGGATTTGAAGAAAACGTTTTGGTGGCCTGGGATGAAGAAAGAGACAGCTAAGTTTGTGTCTCGTTGTTTGACATGCCAGAGAGTTAAAGGGGAACAGAGACGACCACAAGGTAAGATTCAGTCTTTAGAGGTGCCTGAGTGGAAGTGGGAATCCATTTCCATGGATTTCATTGTGGGTTTGCCTAAGAGTCAACAAGGTAACAACATGATTTGGGTGATAGTGGATCGTCTGACCAAGTCAGCTCACTTTGTTCCAATGAAAGATACATGGAATAAGGCACAATTGGCTATGGCCTATCGAAAGAACGTGCTTAAGTTACATGGAGTCCCTAAGGACATAGTGTCTGACAGAGATGCGAGTTTTATATCGAGGTTTTGGAAAGAGTTACAGGAATCGTTGGGAACAACTTTGAAGATGAGTACAGCATTTCATCCTGCGACAGACGACGGCGGCGAGAGAACAATCAAGACTCTTGAGGATATGTTGCGAGCTTGTGTGATGGATTTTGGTGGTAGCTGGGAGCAGAGGTTGGACTTGATAGAATTTTCTTACAATAACAGTTATCACACCAGTATAGGTATGGCACCGTTTGAGGCTTTGTATGGGAGGAGGTGTAGGAGTCCAATCTGTTGGGACGACAGTGCTGAGGCAGTGGTTCTAGGACCAGAGATGGTGCATGAGATGGTGGAACAGATTAAGATGATCGGGGAAAGGATGAGAGCAGCTCAGGACAGGCAAAAGAGTTATGCAGATCTACATCGCCGGGATATAGAGTTTCAAGTTGGGGACAAAGTTCTTTTGAAAGTTTCTCCTATGCGTGGGGTTATGAGATTTGGGAAGAAAGGCAAGCTAAGTCAGAAGTTTATAGGGCTTTATGAGATCTTAGAGCGAGTTGGGGAAGTTGCTTATCGTCTGGCTTTACCAGCTGCGTTAGAGAGAGTGCATAATGTGTTTCATGTATCGCAGCTGCGGAAGTATGTGAGTGACCCGTCACATGTGTTAGAGGCAGAGAGCTTAGAGCTAGATGAGTCCTTATCATATCTTGAGGTGCCTAAGCAGATTCTAGACCGGAAGGTTAGAAAGACTAGGAGTGGTGAGACAGTTGTACTTAAGATCCTTTGGTCTAACCACGAGACCGAGGAAGCTACATGGGAGCCAGAGGAATCTATGAAAGAGCGTTACCCTTTCCTCTTTGATCAGGTATGTATGGTTATGGGGACGTAACCTTGTTTCTTTTAGGGGGGTGGGAGATGATCGCGAGCAGTTTTAAGAGTTTTATACACCTTTTATATGTAGTGTCGGTATGTTTGTCGGGATGAGTTGGGTTAGTATCATGTTTTATGTTAAATTTTGTTTGGCTTTTGAGTCGGGAATGTTGTGGGAGTACCTTTGTTTAGTAGTGGTTTGAACTTCGGGGACGAAGTTCCTTTTAAGGAGGGAAGCCTGTAATACTCCGTATTTATAAGTCTTGGGGTACTCTATCGAGTAGGCCTTACTCTGTCGAGTAAGGGTAAGTTGCGAAATAAAATAGTTTCGACTGTTGGGTACTCGATCGAGTAAGGGGTACTCGATCGAGTAAGGGGGTACTCGATCGAGTACCTTGGGTACTCGATCGAGTGTCCGGTTTTACGGGGAAATTTTCTCGGGTTTTGTTAATTATGCGATTAAGGTATTTAAGTATCGTCGTCATTGTTTTAAATCACTTTTACAAAACCTAAAACCCTGTTTAAGAGAGAAAGCAACAAGTTCATCTTCCTAATCGCATTCTTAGCAATTCCGGAGTTCGAGACGGTCGGTTCTTGTCGTTATTCGTATCGTTGGGTTCCTTGCGTCGAGGGTAAGATCTACGTACCCTTTTTATTGTTTTTCCCTTGATTTGGTTAAACCCTAATTTAGAGATTGGGGGTTTTTGTGTGTAGTATGTGATGTGCAGCCTCTATGTGTTATATGATAGGAGGAGAGTTCGTAGAAGAGGCTTTTTGATACAGCTGTTGATACCGTCTGACTGTTGTGCTTTCCAGGTAGGATTTCCTACTCAGTATTAGTCCCATAATGGGATATTGGTGATGTGTTGTATTTGGTTGTTTGATATAATGATTGTACTTTGTTTGTGGTTGTGATTGCTGTTGATGGTTCTCGAGATACGTTCTCGGCTGAGTGGGGTCACTTGCGGGAGTGGCTTCACGCCCTAGTTTCGCCCTTCGTGGAACCCGCCACGGAAGGGGATGTGCACATTAATGGACAGGGTTATCGCTCACTATGTGGAGCGGGGATTTGGTGGGTACGGGTGCGGTCCCCCATCGGCGGGGTCTGGTCCAGTGGACGTCGGGATTGAGATGATGGGAATTGGTTGGTCGTGTGTGTGCGTGTGTGTGACAGTTAAGTCAGTATGTTTATCTTATTATTGTTATACATATTGATTGTGTGATTAGTACGACCCGGTGTTGTTTTGTAAACTGCGGTGATCCATTCGGGGATGGTGAGCAGATATTGAGCGAGTATTGAGATGAGTCTGGGATAGGCTGGGATGCCACGACATGATGATAGGAGTCTTCCGCTGTAGCCTTTAGTTTATTTACATTTCAGTTAGACAGTCAGTTTGAAATCATGTATCGTACTTTTGGTTTGGTTTTGAGAATTGTATCTATTCACTAAATTATTTATATTAAACATTGTTTCTCTATTGTTGTTTGATTATCATTGCCTCGGGTAACCGAGATGGTAATGTCTTCATACCTGAGTGGTCCTGGTAAGGCACTTGGAGTATGGGGGCGTTACACTTGTACGGACAAGTGGGAGCTTGTTGGGGCTGGTGTCCTCCACAGTTAGTTCAATGACATATAAATCTCTAAAAGGATTAAAGGGTATACTTTTGTATTATTATCAGTTGGTCCACGTTTATCAATAACGGTTGGCTTGCTAGATAAGTTTGACGTTATTGTCATACAGATGGCGGTGATCAACTGGTCCCTAAAAGTCACACCTATAGGATACGTTTGAGAGATGTGACGGTATGAAAATACAGTCATGTTGATGCCTAATATGACTAAGCGGTTAGTCAGAGTTATTGACTAATAATTAGTCAAACGCGATGTTGAGATATTTATTTAATACGGATTAAATAATACTGGCTAAGGTGAATTAAGCGGTTAATTCGTAAATTGAATATAAACGGTTATATTTAATTAATGTATATTGAATTAATTAATTATACAATATTGTCAATGTCGGACAAGTATTAATATGTCGACTGTTTCATGTTACTAGTCGATATTTTAATATCCGATATAGGATGATGATTTATAATTAAAACCCGTCATATACATTTTAGCAAAACGAGTCGGACCACGAGTTAAATAAGGAGAAAGTGGGAAGCCCACTCCCCCCTTGAGCTCACGGTTTGGCCGAGAATAACAAAAGGAGAGTCCCTCTCTCCTTTTGACCTAATCCTTCTCATTTGCAAGAAAATTAGGGTTTTGGAGCATTCTTCTCTGAAATTCTAGATCTCACATCAGAAAACTCACAAAAGCTCTCTCAATATTGCAAGGCAATCAAAGAGCAATTTCTAGCACAAGGGGCATAGTCTCAGACGATCTTGGGTGCAACATTTAGGAGGAAATCTACGTTGATTTCTGTTCTTAGGCCGATTTGCATAGGACCCAAGGTTGATTCTTATTCTTTTATCGTTTTCTCTTGTTTTTCGTTTATGACAATTAATCACATGATAAAATTACGTTATAGTCCTTAATTTTAAGGGGTTTTATACGGATATTACCCTACAAGTGGTATCAGAGCGAGGCCACGTAAATTTTTCATCGTGATTTTCATAAAACGATTTGAATCGATAATTTTTTTTGCCTTGAAAACCGTGTCAGCCTTGAAAACCGTGTCATACGGTTCCCGTCTGATCAGTCGATCGAGGACTGTTAGTGTCTCGATCGATTGGTTTTGTTTTCGATTTGTTTTTGCATATTGTTATTATAATCGGTCTTCATAGCAATATGTTAAGGTTTTATCAATTGTAGATTTAATTTTATGCGGATTAGGTTTAAATTGCAATTGGTTTTATTTTGTCAAATCGATCATGTTTGGGATGCTCTCGGTTGAGCCGCTGAAAGAAAAAAAAAAAAAAAATTCGTGTTATTTTTTTCTCTTTTGGCCGCGCTGGAATTTTTTTTCTTTTGGCCATAACATGTACATTATACGGATTCTGTACAATCGCTTGATTGTGAAACGGTTCACACACGTACCATTAAGTTATTTTAAAGCGATTTAAAGTAACGAATTGTAATGGATTAAAAAATTTAGATGATAAAAGCGGTTTTGTCACATAATTTTAATCGTTAAAAGGTGGTTTGGATAAATTTAACATAATTACGGAATTATGTCACGAATAAATTTTTGTTTTAGTTGATGCATATTTTATTTATCGTTACTTTCGAATGCCATGAATGTTTTCATTACGTATTTTTTTTACAAACGGTTGTAACTTAGTGTGGCCTTAGTAGAACGTGTTACCGTAATGATGGAACACGGTCTTGGTTGTATTTTGAGATCTCGCATCTCCGTTTTGGATTTTTCCTTGTAATTACAGTTTTAATTTAGAATGTAAATAGGTTTATTTTTGTAAATTTTAAATTGTAATTTTGAGAAGACCGAAGATGGAGATCGGATGCTCACTCCCGCTGCATGGATCAAGATGGAACATCAAGACAAGCTTCTCGGGTCCAACAGTGGATTCCAAAGTTGTATTATGTTTATCTTGCTAGGATAGGCCACACTAGGACTTTTATTTACGTTTTAATTTTGTTTTATGTTTTTCATCGTAACGATAGTTTGCATCATATTCCGCCTAAAACCAAACCACCTAATATTTGCATGAAAACTGACTCATATAGAGGTTGCGCGTTAGTTTTATATGACATACAGATGTCACATGGACTTAATAAGCCATCACCTAAGTTAATTCATTCACGTAATGCTAGATTTTCGTTCACTTTAAATGAATTAAAACGAAGTTGATGGGATCTTCCTCGTATAACCAAAAATTGAGAATAGTCTTTATAGGTCAAACTCCAATGAATCCCTTCTTCGTCGGTAGGCATAATATGACCCCTTCTACGTCGGGTAAGTTGGAACTGATTGACCTATTTTATCTCAACACTATGGTCACTCGTACGATCCTGTGATTATGGTGGACTATAGATAGGATTTACGGAAATCTATCGACCGAGAGTTCTAACGGTAGAACTAGCTAAACAGTTGGCTTATCAATTTACGAAATTGAGTCTTGGGATCATTTGTATAATTCTTGAGGTAGATCGATTATACAAGTGCAATGAGTCTACACGTTAAAATGAATTTTATTTAGACTTAAATCACCTCGATGAGTTGCTTATTTCGTTTTGTTTTTCTTTCTTTTTCAGTGTAGAACACGATCATTTAAACTGCTAAATAACAAAATGGCTGGCCGTATGAACGACCCAATGCCAAGTGCCACATTGGACCGTGAGTCCCGGCCGGATCTTCATGAATCGGATGAATCGGTCTACTCGATCAAGAATGATGGATCAAACTTCGCGGACTGGGAGGCGGCATTACGGAATGCTGCCATTGCTGACGGGAAGCTCAAATATCTGATAGAGCCCATCCCGCCAAACCCAGGCCCCACGGCTGGAGCTAACGAGATCGCCACGTATAGCGATTTCGTCATGGAAGCGGGTGCGATAAAGAACGTACTCATTTTTGCAATGGAATCCAATTTGCAGAAACGCTTCATAGCCCAAGGTGCAAACAAGATTTTCACCACGCTCACTAAGGAATTCTCGAAAGCACCGAGAATCGTGACCTATGAGCATACTTGTCGCTTCTTTGAGGCGAAACTCCAGAAGGGCCAACCGGTTAGCCCACACATTCTCAGCATGATTGAGAATGTTGAGAAACTGGAGGCACTTGATTGTAAGATCAGTGAGAACATCGTGATTGACCGCATGCTTCATTCACTCCACGATGGTTTTGCGCTCTTTAGAGCCAATTACTATATGATTGATTTGAAGAAAAGTCCTCATGCACTACACTCCCTTCTCGTACAGACCGAGAAGGACATGAAGTTTAGTGGGAGCCTGAAACAGGATGTTCTCGTTGTGTCAAACAAGGGCAAGGGTAAGGGCAAAGCTCGAGCGGACCTAGCAGTAGGTAAGCCGAAGTTTAAGAAGTCGGGATCAGGTAAGAGTGGGCTTGGTGAGTCGAGCACCTCACCAGGCGCGACAAAGAGCAAGACCGGTAACATAGAATGCCATCATTGCCACAAGACTGGGCATTGGAGGTGTACATGTCATGTATACCATGAGGACATAAAAGCAGGTCGCGTTACTCCTGTTGGTATGTCTTCTTCTTCTTCTTCTACTTTTATTCATATGATTGAGATTAACCATGTAAGTTACGGAACTTGGGTACTAGATACTGGTTGTGGTTCTCATCTATGCAATCATGTGCAGGGGCTCCGAAACATCGAACCCCTCGTAAAGGGTGAGGTGGACCTGCGTGTTGGGAATGGAGCACGAGTGGCTGCCGTCTCGAGGGGAACATATGTGATCCAGCTTCCTAGCGGATTTGAGTTATTTTTATGTAACTGCTATTATGTACCCAGTCTATCCAAAAACATTATTTCAGTTTCTGCACTTGACAAACTTGGTTTTTCATTTGTAATAGAGAATAATAGATGCATTTTCTCATTACACGATATGATTTATGGCAAGGCAGTCTCCATAAATGGAATTTATGTTTTAGATCAGACCACTGAAATATTGCACGTAATGAATAAAAAGTTAAAGGTTGGTGACAAAGATCAAACTTATCTATGGCACTGCCGTATAGGACACATTAATGAGAAACGCGTTAAACAGCTCATAAAGAATGGAGCTATCTCGGCCTTTGATTTTCAATCATTTGGCACGTGTGAATCATGTCTCATTGGTAAGATGACTCGAATTTCCTTCAAAGGTGTTGGAATGCGCGCTGCTGACCTATTAGGACTCATACATACGGATGTATGTGGACCTATGTCAATCACCGCACGGGAAGGCTATAGGTATTTTATCACTTTCACGGACGATTTAAGTAGATATGGCTATGTCTACTTAATGAAGCATAAAAGTGAGTCCTTTGAGAAATTCAAAGAATACCAGAATCGGGTACAGAACCAACTGGGTAGAAAGATTAAAACACTACGATCAGACCGTGGTGGCGAGTATCTTTCACACGATTTTGATCAACACCTTAAGGACTTGTGGGATTGCCTTACGATTAACTCCACCGAACACCTCGGTTGAATGGTGTGTCCGAACGGAGAAATCGAACACTACTTGATATGGTTCGATCCATGATGAGTCACACCGTATTGCCGATTCATTGTGGGGTTATGCTCTTCATCGTTTGCTCTAATACTTAACCGAAGTCCGTCTAAAGCTGTTGACAAGACTCCATATGAACTATGGAAGGGAACGGTCCCTAACTTGTCCTTTATACGGGTTTGGGGCTGCGAGGCTTATGTCAAGTGGAGACACGAGGATAAGCTCGGCCCGCGATCGGTCAAGACATACTTTATAGGTTATCCTAAAGGAACATTTGGTCATTACTTCTATTCGCCAACCGAACAACGTGTATTTGTTGCGGCTAGTGCGACATTCTTAGAGAAGGAATTTCTCGAGAACGCGAAGAGTAATAGAACCTTCGAGCTGTCAGAGATTCAAGAACCAAATACCGAGCAACCATTGGAGGAACCAGTTCCTTCAATCCCGGCTGCGGTTAGTATTCCTGAGGAACCTAGGAGGTCGGGAAGAGTCTCTATTCCTCCGGACAGATACATTGGTATGGTTGAGGAACATGACATAGATGACATTCTGCTCTTAACGAGTAGTGAACCCGCAACCTATAAAGGTGCCATGACTAGTTCCGACTCAAAGCTATGGCTTGAGGCCATGCAATCCGAGATGGACTCCATGTATGAGAACAACGTATGGGATCTTGTTGACTTGCCTGCTAAGGTTCGTCCCCTTCAATGCAAATGGCTTTACAAGATAAAGCATTCTGTGGAAGGTCAACAAGATATCTATAAAGCACGACTAGTTGCTAAAGGTTTCACCCAAGTGCCAGGTTTGCACTACGATGAAATTTTTGCACCCGTGGTCATGCTGCGTTCCATTCGGATTATCTTAGCGATTGCCGCTTTTCATGACTATGAAATTTGGCAGATGGATGTGAAAACCGCCTTCTTAAACGGTTATTTGGAGGAAGAGTTGTACATGGTACAACCCTAAGGTTTCATCGATCTTGTACATCCTAAGAAAGTGTGCAAGCTTAAGCGTTCCATTTATGGACTTAAGCAAGCCTCTCGGAGTTGGAATCATCATTTCGACCAAGTGATAAAAGAAAATGGATTTACTCGATCGGTCGAGGAACCATGTCTACATATCAAGTCGAGTGGGAGCAAGATTGTCTTCCTAATATTGTATGTTAATGACATACTCCTGATTGGGAATGACATACCTCTCTTAACTTCGGTAAAAGTATGGTTGAAGAACCATTTCCAGATGAAAGATCTGGGTGAGGCACAAAGAATTTTGGGCATCCGTATCTATCGAGATAGATCACGTCGGATGTTATCTCTCAGTCAGGAATCTTATATAGACAAGATTCTAGAGAGATTCAGCATGACTAACTCTAAAAGGGGTTTTCTTCCTATGGCTCCAGGGGTGCATTTGAGCAAGTCTCAGGCACCAGAGACACCGGAAGAGAAATAGCGCATGACAAGGATTCCTTATGCGACGGCTATAGGATCAATCATGTATGCCATGATATGCACACGTCCGGACGTGGCATATGCATTGAGTATGACGAGTCGATTCCAACAAAGATCCGGTGAATCACATTGGATGGTCACAAGAACATTCTTAAGTACCTACGGAGGACTAAAGATTGGGCATTGACTTATGGAGGCGATCAAAAGCTATGCGCAACCGATTCTGCAGATGCTAGCTTCCAAACGGATCGAGATGACTCGAAATCTCGGTCTGGATTCGTTTTTACTCTTAATGGCGCAGAGATCACCGGAAGAGTTCCAAACAAAGTGTTACAAAGAGATTCTACGACTGAGTCCGAGTACTATACCGCGTCTGAAGCTGCAAAGGAAGCGATATGGATGCGTCAATTCTTACAAGGACTATCTGTAGTGCCTAGTTCGAATGACCCGATCACCATCTATTGCGACAATAGAGGTTCCATCTTCCAAGCTAAGGAGCCTAAGTCTAGCAACAAGTCTAGACATGTACAACGGAAAGCTCATCTAATCCGAGATTACGTGGAGCAAAAGGAGGTGGTGATAGAAAAGATTGCTACAGATGATAATATAGCAGATCCTCTCACTAAACCATTACGACAAGATAAGCATGAAGGGCATGTTATTTCCATGGGAATTAAACGTGTTCCTGAGTTGTAGTACTCTTTTATGGATTAGTTTCATTTTCTCGTGTACTCTATACGACATCATCGTTTTGATATTTATATATTTTGTTTTTCATGTGGAGTTGTACGACAATCTTGAACACCACAAAGTGAACTGAACAAACATTATATTTTTGGTCCTTAATTGCCCACATGAGCTGATAACTCGGCAATTATTTTGTGACGTTGGTTGATGGTGGGTTCAACGAGCCATAAGTCAAACGGTTGACCGACCAATCACGGAGAGGCGAGTTATACGGATATCTCGTAGGACACAATTGTGACAACGACGTGGAGTCCTAAATGTTTTATAACATTCGGTGCCGGGTCGTGGATAGGACCTCCATGGTGATCCTAAGAGTCGATTCTTTTGACTATCGACCGTCTCTTGAGATCAAGGCCGATTTTGGGTGACTTTGGTTTCTTTCTCACGGTCATCCGTAACAGGGGGCCAAGTAGATTTTTTCTGGGTCATTTCATGCTGTGCTTAGATCGGCGGGAGTCGAGTTGAAGGAAATATTCAGCCTTTATCGGTACTCGATATTTCTCGGGGCCACTCGAGGAGTCAGAATCGAAATGCATGGCCATGCTCGAATACGGATTCGTTTTATCAGTTAAGTTACTCTCTAGTCGGGGAAACCACTCTTGATACGGATCGATTGTAAAATACGACCTTTGCGGATACGGATCTGCAAATTGTTTTACATTGAGTGGGAGAAATTTTAAATGGATATGAGAATCGGTTATCGCACATACACTTGTACGGACAAGTGGGATTTTGTTGGAGCCGGTGTCCTCCGGTTAGTGCGGATAACGTTATTGCACGTACACTTGTACGGACAAGTGGGAGCTTGTTGGGGCTGGTGTCCTCCACAGTTAGTGCAATGACATATAAATCTCTAAAAGGATTAAAGGGTATACTTTTATATTATTATCAGTTGGTCCACGTTTATCAATAACGGTTGGCTTGCTAGATAAGTTTGACGTTATTGTCATACAGATGGCGGTGATCAACTGGTCCCTAAAAGTCACTCCTATAGGATACGTTTGAGAGATGTGACGGTATGAAAATACAGTCATGTTGATGCCTAATATGACTAAGCGGTTAGTCAGAGTTATTGACTAATAATTAGTCAAACGCGATGTTGAGATATTTATTTAATACGGATTAAATAATACTGGCTAAGGTGAATTAAGCGGTTAATTCGTAAATTGAATATAAACGGTTATATTTAATTAATGTATATTGAATTAATTAATTATACAATATTGTCAATGTCGGACAAGTATTAATATGTCGACTGTTTCATGTTACTAGTCGATATTTTAATATCCGATATAGGATGACGATTTATAATTAAAACCCGTCATATATATTTTAGCAAAACGAGTCGGACCACGAGTTAAATAAGGAGAAAGTGGAAAGCCCACTCCCCCCTTGAGCTCACGGTTTGGCCGAGAATAACAAAAGGAGAGTCCCTCTCTCCTTTTGACCTAATCCTTCTCATTTGCAAGAAAATTAGGGTTTTGGAGCATTCTTCTCTGAAATTCTAGATCTCACATCAGAAAACTCATAAAAGCTCTCTCAATATTGCAAGGCAATCAGAGAGCAATTTCTAGCACAAGGGGCATAGTCTCAGACGATCTTGGGTGCAACATTTAGGAGGAAATCTACGTTGATTTATGTTCTTAGGCCGATTTGCATAGGACCCAAGGTTGATTCTTATTCTTTTATCGTTTTCTCTTGTTTTTCGTTTATGACAATTAATCACATGATAAAATTACGTTATAGTCCTTAATTTTAAGGGGTTTTATACGGATATTACCCTACATTTTCATGGCAAAATGGAGCTAAATTGATCAAATTAAATGACCAAGAATCAAAGGGAAGACAATGCTAGAAGGCCTATGTAGGAAATAAAGTAGCTTGGGCAATGATGAAAGGATCCTTGCATCTCCAACAAGATCCCCGAGGATTGTTGAGGAAAGAAAAGAAGAGAAGTGACTGACAAGGAATCCGAGCGTCTCCCTGCCCAGGACGAGCGTCTCCCTGCGACAATCCGAGCGTCCCGATGCCAAGACGCACGTCTTGAGGCCAAATGATCCGAGCGTCCCTCCCACAATCCGCTCGGATTCCCATGCAGAACCACCCGTCCCTGCTGCCTAGATACTCGGGACGAGCAGATTTTCCGGAGACCACCAAAACGGAGATGAGCATCTCCTTGGAGAGGAGCACTTCCTCAACTTTTCTTAAGGGTCTTAATAGTCATTTAAGCCCTTAGTAACCCTAATCTTTGTACCTAATCTCTAGTATAAATACCCCATTGTACTACCTAGATTAGCATGTCATCTTAATAGATCTTAATCTTATCTGAATCAAGTCCTAATACTCTCTTAATCTTGTAATCAACTCCTAATTTAGAATTAATACAAATCTCATTTCTTAATCATTCCTTAATTTCTCTATTTTTCATCATTTATTTTGGGTAATTAAAAGATTATTTGGATTTATTTGGAGGATTGACAACCTTCCATCAATCATCAAGTACTTTTATTATTCTTTGCTTTATTATTTGGAATCATCTTTATAGGTATAATTCTCTCTTAATCCCTTTTTAATTATTGTTAATCATCTTCATTTGTTCATCATGTTTTGCCTTGCTAGTATGATTGACAACCTTGTTAGCATGTTAAACTTGATAATGAGTGAGTAGTTACCTTAACTAGGGTTAATGGAGAATTAGGGGAAACCAACCTGGGGATTGATTCATGATTAATCTAATATGTTTTCATAATTAATTTGCTTGCTTGTTGTGATTTCAACTTATGCACATGTTATGCTTGATGAAATGCGAGCCTATGAATCCTTGCATTTTTTACCCATCACTTACCTTTTCAATGAGACTTGTAAGACATAAACCAACTCGAGTCTCATTAGACCATGCATATAGTTGGATAGGGAGGATTAAGTCGACTTGTAGGTGTTGTGCAATCTAATCGATTTGGCTCCGGGACCCAAACCTTCCTAGGGATTGTAAGATATACACTAACTCGATCCCATCACAATAATAATTGCTTGCATCTAGTAGAAAATATGTTTGTATGATCAAATCCCATGAATCCCCTATAAACCCATGACACCCTAGTGCTTTTAATCAATTGTTTACATCTCTTTTTAATCATCTTGCTTGTTTCATTACTTTATTTACATTGTTATTTAGTTTAGTTGATCTCCTACCTCAACCCAAATTGTGACACCCTTAGACACAACCACTTGCAATTGAAAATCTTACATCAATACCCGTCCCTTCGGATCCGACCTTTACTTACCTCTTTACTAAAAGTAGAGTAGTTTGTGAAGTTATAAATATTGTTTTGGTCTAGGTAACTCTTAACGATAAGTAACCGAAATCCATACACGACCAAAAATGGCGTCGTTGCCGGGGACGGTGTTAACTTGATTTGATTTTCTTTGATTGTTTTTAGTTGTGTCTTTCTTTGCCTTGGGGAAGTGAAAATCCTCAAGGTACTTCTCATCTTTTCTCTTAGTGCGTTTTGCAAAGATGGATATTATAGATTGTTTTGTTGAGGACCACTTGAATATACCTTTCTTCAAAGACCCCATGCAAGCATTGGAAACCTTAGAAGCAAGCGAGGCCAAAAATACGCATTGGGAATTAGAAGTAGATCTTCTTGAGGCCGCTCTAGCCAACAAGGAACTTACTCATGAGCAATTCGTATTAGTTCATAACATCCTTGTGGAAGCATATCAACCCACAGAAGAAGAACAAGCGACCGAAGATGATATCATACAAGCCAAGGAGCAAGAAGAATTTGTCATGGAATTTGAGTATGATGAGATCAGTGAGCTTGAAGAACAAGTTGAATATACCATGAGAATAGAATGTCTAATGGAAATGGAGCAAGTCCTTAATGAATCTTAAATGGAAGAAAATGAGGTACCAGTTCCAACTCTAAAACCCCTTCCCCCAAATTTGAAATATGCTTACCTTGATGAATCTAAGACTAAATCCGTGATTGTTAATGACAAACTTGATGAGAACCAAATGGGGAAATTGCTTGATGTGTTAAAACAACATGAAAATGCTATAGGTTATAGTCTAGATGACCTTAAGGGGATAAGTCCCAATTTTTGCATGCATAGAATTCATCTAGAGGAAGACCATAGACCTACCATCCAATCTCAAAGGAGATTAAACCCCCCACATGCAAGAAGTTGTAAAAGTGGAGGTTATGAAGTTACTTGATGCGGGAATCATATATCCTATATAGGATTCCTTATGGGTTAGCCCCATTCAAGTGGTGCCTAAGAAATGGAGGCACCACGGTGGTAACAAATGATAACAATGAGCTAATACCCACAAGGAAGATCACCGGTTGGCGTATGTGTATTGACTATCGAAAATTGAATTCCGCAACAAGAAAGGATCATTTCCCCCTACCATTCATTGACCAAATGCTTGAGAGGTTAGCCTCTAACAAGTTCTTTTGCTACCTTGATGGGTATTCGGGATTCTTCCAAATCCCGATACACCCGGATGACCAGCATAAGATCACCTTCACATGCCCTTATGGTACTTTTGCATATAGGAGAATGTCGTTTGGCTTATGTAATGCCCCCTCTACTTTCCAAAGATGCATGATGAGTGTCTTCTCCGACTACCTAGAAACCTTAATAGAGGTTTTTATGGATGATTTTAGCGTTTATGGAAAGACTTTGACTTTTGCTTGCGTAATATTTCTCTTGTATTGCAAAAATGTGAAGATGTTAGTCTCGTTTTGAATTGGGAAAAGTGTCACTTTATGGTCAATAAAGGTATTGTTTCGGGTCATTTAATCTCGGAAAAGGGCATCGAAGTCGATAAAGCTAAGGTTGAGGTGATAGAGAAACTCCCACCTCCCGTGAATGTTAGAGGGGTGAGAAGTTTTCTCGGTCACGCGGGTTTCTATCGCCGTTATATAAAAGATTTCTCAAAAATCGCGAAACCCCTCACTCAACTCTTACTTAAAGATGCCCAATTCCACTTTACTAATGAGTGTGTTGAAGCCTTTAATAGAATTAAGGAAGCACTAATCTCGGCACCGATCATTCAACCACCAAATTGAGAACTACCATTCAAGATCATGTGCGACGCGAGTAACTACACCGTTGGAGCGGTTCTTGGCCAACAGGTAGGAAGGGCTTTATATGCTATCTATTATATAAGCAAGACTCTTGATTCCTCCTAAAGGAATTATGATACTACCGAAAAGGAACTCCTTGCCATTGTCTATCCATTAGACAAATTCCGTTCCTATTTGCTTGGATCAAAAGTGATTGTTTTCTCGGATCACCGTGCTCTTCGACATCTCTTGATAAAGAAAGAAGCAAAACCAAGATTGTTGAGATGGATTTTTCTACTCCAAGAATTTGACTTAGAAATAAGACATAAGAAGGGGGCCGAGAATGTGGTAGTGGATCATTGGTCGAGAATCCGATTTCATGATGAAGAAGAAGAGACACCGATCAATGACTCTTTTCCCGATGATATTTTGATGGCCATTCATTCACAACTTGAGAGGCATACTACTCCATGGTTTGCCGACTATGCCAATTATATTGTTGGAGGAGTTCTTCCTCAAAATTTGAGCTACAACCAAAGGAAGAGATTCTTATTCGAAGCAAAGAGATATTTTTGGGATGACTCCAATCTTTACAAAGAGTGTAGTGATGGACTTTACCGGAGGTGCATACCCCATTGGGAGATTCATGGTATTTTGGAAGGATGTCACTCATCACTTTATGGTGGACACTATGGAGCACGAAGGACTATTTCTAAGATCCTTCAATCGGGCTTCTTTTGGCCTACCATGTTCCAAGATGCTAGGGAATTCATCCTCCATTGTGATGCTTGTCAAAAAACGGGAAATATTTCTTGGAGGAACGAGATGCCGCAAAGAGGGATATTGGAGGTGGAAATCTTCGATGTTTGGGGCATCGACTACCAAGGTCCATTTGTGACATCTAAGGGAAACAAATATATCCTTGTGGCCGTTGACTATGTTTCAAAATGGGTAGATGCAATTGCTACCCCAACCGATGATGCCAAAATGGTCACCAAACTCTTCAAGAAAATAATCTTCCCATGGTTCGAAGTCCCTAGAGCAATCATAAGTGATGGAGGGACACATTTTCATGAAAAAAAGCTCACATCCCTTTTGACCAAATATGGCGTTCAACATAGAACCGGCTTGGGATATCATCCTCAAACAAGTGGTCAAGTTGAAGTCTCAAATAGAGAGATCAAGCAAATCCTTGAGAAGGTTGTTAACAAGACTCGTAAGGATTAGAGCATGAAGCTTGATGACGCTCTTTGGGCTTATAGGACGGCCTATAAGACTCCCATAGGAGCCTCCCCTTACAAACTTGTCTATGGGAAAGCATGCCACTTGCTACTTGAGCTAGAATACAAAGCTTTTTGGGCAATCAAAACACTCAACCTTGATCTCAAACTAAGTGGTCAAAAGAGAATGATGCAAATCCAAGAGTTAGAGGAATTCCGACTACAATCTTATGAGAATGCCAAAATCTACAAAGAAAGGACAAAGTTGCTTCATGACAAGAGAATCAAGCAAAAGGCCTTATACAAGGGAGACAAAGTCCTTCTATTCAACTCCCGATACCGACTCTTTCCCGGGAAGTTGAACTCTAGATGGATGGGTCCCTATGTGATCACCGAAGTAGGAAAATATGGAGACTTCGAGATAAGGTCGGAAGATGGGAGCAAATTTAAAGTCAATGGCCAAAGATTGAAACCATATTATGAAGGAGCATTCATTGGAGAGGTCGAGGTCACCTACCTCGGGCCTCCTCCTCCTTGAGAAGATCATCAAAGAGGGAGTTTGGTGGAGTCCTTTCCAAACCACCACTTGTAAATATACTAACTATTCTTACTTGTATCTTTAACTTCATTGCATTTTTATCATAAGCATAATTCTTGCCAATGAGAGTAAGTGAGGGAGGGTCACTAATCATTTTTTATGAATGAAGGATTTAGAAATTCAAGTGCAGGGAAGCACTTTCAACCAAATGAGGAATGAAGGAGGAACAGGATCAAACCGAGCGTCCTGTAAGGAATCCGCTCGTCCTGACACAAGATCCGAGCGACCTGGTGAGCAGACGCTCGTCTTGAGAGAGCTGGGAAACAAATATTTTGATCTGACTGGAGATCCGAGCGTCTCCACAGACGATCTGCTCATCTCAGGCAAGACGGTCATCTTACCATGCATCCGCTCGTCCTGATCGTATCATTTTCTTGGATTTCATCCTGACAAAGAACCTGAGCGTCCCCAGTAGGATCCGCTCGTCTTCGTGCAGAAATCCGAGCATCCCGACGAGAATCCGTTCGTCCTGGCTACTCCGAAATTTGGGATCTGATCTAACTGAAGATCCGAGCGTCCCGTGAGGAATCCGCTCGTCTCCAGGAGCCACAATCCGAGCGTCTCGTGCTCGAGCCGCTCGTCGCCCTACCGTCTATTCCTTCTAATTTCTCGCCACTTAAAATCCTTCCCCACCACACACTTCGTGACACCTCATCCTTCCTTCCACTTTAAAATATAAAACCCCCTCTCATATAACTCAAACCATATCTCAAGCGCTCATTTGCCCCTCAAAAACAAAAACCCCCAAAATCTAGGGTTTCAAAAGATTCAAAAGAAGATCTAAATCACAAAGAACATCTCCATATTTCAACAAGTCTAACTCTAGATCTACATTCAACAATGGGACCAAGAGGATCATTATTTAGAGAGAAAATAAGACCAAGGGTAAGGGGTAGCTCATCTACTTCCCACCTTAATACTTTGAGGAGGGAACATGAAGAGATAATTGATCTTACAAAACTTGATGAGTTTTCCAACATAGAGTTTGTCAATGATGTACAAAGGCTCGTTTTCCATCGTCTTCTTGGTAAGAACATTCTACCCACTAAATTTATGTGCCATACGACTTTGAGGAAACTTGTAATCTTTCATCAAACCGAAGCTCTCTTTGAATTGTTTGGTCTTTCAACCTTATTTCACATGCATGAGCGTACCTATCGATCTATAGTTCTTGAATTCATGAGATTCTTGAAAATCACTACCTTGAACAAGACCATATGTGTGGAATTTAGATTGGAAAACACCACTAGAATGATGACCCTTGTTGAATTCGCTAATGTGCTTGGGCTAGATGTTTCGCCTACCCGAACATCAAAGCCAAGAAAGTATAGCATAGCACCCCTTTGGAGAGCAATGACGGGTCGGGGTTTTTCATACATCAAAGAATGCTTGGCTTTTCACATTCAAAATCCTATCATTAGGCTCACATACCGATTTCTAGCCAGCACTCTTCTTGTCCGTCGGGATCCCGCAATAGTGAATGAGCTTGACCTTGTATTCATGGAGTCTTACCTCGAAATTCAAGGAAGAAGCGGATACCATTTTAACGCCCCCCCCCCCATGTTCTTCTAGAGAAATGGGCTAAATTCCGGAATGGGGACGATGATGGTGTCAAACATATTGTCAATAGGGGGACTTATCACAAGGATTGCCAAGTTTTTCAACCCCAAATTCAATAAAAACAATGAGTATGTACCCCTTCCGGGCAACACAAGGATCAATGAAGAGCTAATCCTTAGGCAACACCATTGGATGACCCATGAGGGATATGAAAAGAGGATCAAATGGCTTACTAAAGGGAACACTCCCATTTACCTACCAATAGAAGGATTAGCAAGAATTTCACCAAGACGAGGACCTCTCTCTGCAATACCATCATATCTCATCCCAACAAATGCGAATCAAGTAAATCAAGCACCACCTCCAACACAACATCAACAACATGAACAACAAAAGAATGACAATGAAAAGATTGTGATACCACCTTACCCCTTCCAATGCCAACCTTACAACCACCCGAATCCTTTCATCCTCCCTAGGGGTGATTTTGTGACAGGAATCCTTCAAGATATGCATCTCCGACAATTTGAAGCCAATGTGGATAATTATTATGCCTTGTATCCATAATTTCACCAAATGGCTCGGCAAGGAATCATTAGTGAAGAGGGAATGCTTCCCTCTTGGGCTCAAATGCATATTCTTTTCCCAAATTCGAAAAAAGCTAATGAAGGAGCACATGGTCAAGGAGGTGAAGGGAGTGAAAACTCAAATGGTGGAGACACGGTGGAGCTAAATAGCGAAGAGGATGAGTTTATGGATTTCCATGAAAGCGATGCATCAAGGGAAGCTTGGGATAGTGATTTGGGAGGGGATGATGATGACCTTTGAAGAACACTTCATGAGCTAGATGGAGCGGCTACGAGGCACCCATCAAGGCCAAAGTGAAGTTTCTTTTTCTCCCCCCTCATTTCTTTCTTTTTCATGACAAGAATAATCATGTTTTGATTCACAATTTATTGTTTCCACCTTGTGGAGTCCTTGTAAAATTGAAGGACTATTATCTCACCTTGGCAATATTAAAGGTGCTAATTTAATTGTTCCCACTTTTTCAAAATCTAAAATGACAATTGTAGTTTCATGCATAGCATCTTTATGCATGAACTCCCCCAATTTTTGACATTAGAAATAGTGTCTATTTTGGTTTGGGGAAGTTTACGCATATGCATTGGGAGCTAATCTAAATTATGCTCTCCATTCATAACAAAAACACATGCATCATATAGCATAGCTTAGTTTGCATTCACTTTTGTATATATGTCATATAGTTTGCATTTAGTTTAGAAATCATGCATTTTCATATAAATTACATAATTTCCTATCGTATTGGCCATTGAGGACAATGCCCATACTAGTGTGGGGTTGGGAAATTCTAACATGACTTTTTAAACAAAAAATGATAAAAATTGAAAAATTTTGAAAAATTTTGAAAAATACAAAAATATGTCTTTTAATTTCATTAAAACAAAATCCATAAAAATTTGAAAAATTCAAAAATCCAAAAATACGTTCATTTCCTTTGTAATGTAGTCTTGTATATATTGTCTTGTATATATTGTGTTTGTTCATCCTTTTTCACATTGATCGACTACGCCACATCCGAGAGATGGGGATATTGAAGACCGCATGGTATGATCTTTCCAATCTCCTTTTTCCTCTTTATATTAATGACTATGTGGCTTTATTTTGATTGATACAGTATAAACAATGTGATTATAGGATTGCATTTAATTTATTTGGCATACTAGTTGGTAAAAGCATATGCATTAGGATGTACAAATGTTAGTTGCATCATGGCATGTAATTGCATTTAGGAAAAATTTTGTGAAAACATCTATTTGGGAAGCTTGACAAGTGTATATAAGGCCCTTGTAGATACTTTTTCTTCTTAAGACTTCGCTTGTTAGAATAGTTGTAAAACACCCTAGGATGTGTCATGCTAGTATCCTTTGACCCATGGATTAAGGGCTAGTCAAGAGTACCTTGTGGTGTGATAACTCCTTGGCTACCGTTTATTCCAAGGTGACCCTTGAAACCATGCAACCATCATCCATGATTGACAACCTTGTTAGCATGTTAAACTTGATAATGAGTGAGTAGTTACCTTAACTAGGGTTAATGGGGAATTAGGGAAAATCAACATGGGGATTGATTCATACTTAATCTAATATGTTTTCATAATTTATTTGCCTGCTTGTTGTGATTTCAACTTATGCACATGTTATGCTTGATGAAATGCGAGCCTATGAATCCTTGCATGTTTTACCCATCACTTACCTTTTCAATGAGACTTGTAAGACATAAACCAACTCGAGTCTCATTAGACCATGCATATAGTTGGATAGAGAGGATTAAGTCAACTTGTATGTGTTGTACAATCTAATCGATTCGGCTCCGGGACCCAAACCTTCCTAGGGATTGTAAGATATACACTAACTCGATCCCATCACAACAATAATTGTTTGCATCTAGTAGAAAATATGTTTGTATGATCAAATCCCATGAATCCCCTATGAACCCATGACACCCTAGTGCTTTTAATCAATTGTTTACATCTTTTTTTAATCATCTTGCTTGTTTTCATTACTTTATTTACATTGTTATTTAGTTTAGTTGATCTCCTACCTCAACCCAAATTGTGACACCCTTAGACACAACCACTTGCAATCGAAAATCCTACATCAATATCCGTCCCTTTGGATCCAACCTTTACTTACCTCTTTACTAAAAGTAGAGTAGTTTGTGAAGTTATAAATATTGTTTTGGTCTAGGTAACTCTTAACGACAAGTAACCGAAATCCATACACCGACCAAGCGCAGAATCCAAATTTTTACTATGTTGTTGAAAGGGACGCAGATAATAAGTTGTTGAACATTTTCTGGTCAGATGCACGATGTTGTACCATGTACAAGGCTTTTGGTGACCCATCGTTGTTTGATAGTACATCCCTAAGCAACAGGTACCAGATGCCTTTCTGTCCATTCGTAGGAGTTAATCATCATGGAAGTACAGTATTATTTGCAGCGGCTTTACTTTCATATGAAGACACCGAGTTATTCGAGTGGGTGTTTGAGAAGTGGATGGAATATATGGGGAGAGCTCCAACCGTCTTATTAACTGATCAATGCAAAGCAATGGAGGGGGCAATCAAGAAAGTGTTCCCGGAGACTAAACGTAGATTATCCCTTTGGCATATTCTTCAAAACGCGGATAAGAATTTAAAAGACCACCCACAATTTCCTCAGATTGACAGAGATTTACGTACGATTTTGCATGAAAGTATCACGGAGGAGAAATTTTAAGATATGTGGGACGATTTCATGGAAAAATACAACTTGCAACGCAACAAATGGTTAAGGTATGCGTGGGATATGAGACAGTGATGGATGCCTGTTTTTTGGAAAGACACTTTCTATGTGGGTATGTCTTCAACTCAGAGGAGTGAACAAATAAACAGATTTATTAAAACATATATGAGCATAGAAACTAGCCTGATGAAGTTCATGAAGCAGTATGGGGATGCCATAGAGAAAACGGTGGAGGACGAGAAAGTCAATAACGCCAAAGACATTAAGAGCCCGCTTAAATGAGATCCTCTGATATTATTCGAGGATGTATATAGTAAGGTCTACACAAACAGTAAATTCGAAGAGGTGAAAACTGAGGTATATGGTTGTATAAGCACCAACGTCAAAAGTCTTCCAAATAGTTTGGGTTTCATAAAGAGGTTTAGGGCCACATCAATGGTGACAGAAGCATTTTGAAAGAAAGATCGAAGAAGTTTCAAAGTGAGTATTGATACAATCACTGGTGAGTATAAATGTGGTTGTAAGATGTTTGAATTTAGAGGGATCTTATGTCGTCATATCATGAAGTGTCTTGACGTGTTGGACGTAAAAGGTATCCCAGATAAATACATCTTGGATCGCTGGCGCAAGAATTTGGTTAGAGGATACGAAAACATCCGGGTTGGGTATTACAACCCGGATGAGACAGAACGTGTTAAAAGGTCTCTTGAGATAACGATGAAAAATGATTACATTAAGAGGTTGGCTATGCAAAGTGAAGGGTCTTGTGCCATTTATACTAGCAGAACCGATGAACTAATCAAAGGGTTGGAGGCTAATGCTGGGATACAGACTATAGATTCATTTGCGGCAGGTGGAGTTTCCTAAAAAATGTGGGGTCGGAGGATTCTACGACCTAGGGAGACTACTCTAAACACACTTCAACAAGAAGGTGACATTAGAGACCCCCCGACAAGCGAGGGAATGGCATAAGGCGTGTCGTAAAACAGACAAAGAGGAGGAGAAAGACAACTGATGATGATCCGACGACCACTACGCTCCCCCCAAATATGAACCCAACCCGACATGTCGCAAACGATGATGCTTCATCCTTTATGAGAGGCTCTAGTGGTACACAAAATACTCCAACGCACCTCACTCCACGTTTTACAGCGTCACAGAATACTCCGACGTTCTCCCAATCACAACAGACTCCACAATTTAGGTCACAGTATTCAAATTCTCAACATACTCATAGTCATAGGTTGTAGCTTTAAAATGGGAAGTATGAATTTTTTTTTGTCAATCATTTGGCATCTTTAAACAAATAATGTATGATCAATCAAAATCAATGATTTTTTTTCTTAATTCATTTGCATCTGCCCATCGATTAACATGCGATAATATTTCTAAGACACTTTCAATAAGAGTCTATGTTTTTAAGTATTAAAATAGCATTCGGTTAACTTGTGCAAATTTATGCCAAAAAAAACCTACAAGGAGATTCAAACACTGCATCACTAACTTATCCTATGACATTTCCAGTCCTATATATATATATATATATATATATATATATATATATATATATATATATATATAAAAAAAGAAAATTACAACTTAATACCTAGTATTTATCGTATTTTACAAACTACCACCTTGTATTTCGTTTATTACAAACAACCACCTACATTACACGGTATATATCCGAACTCCCACCCTATTTCATTCTCGATCATCAGTTTATTCAAGTTCTGACTCGTTAAGTTAACATACTATAAAAGACCAAAATACCCTTATTTTAATTCATTCAAAACACATTGGGTTTTTAAAAAGGGTCGGGCTTTTTCACATACGAATTTTACTCTTTCACATACGCATTTTACATTATTACCCTTGTTATTTTTTTCATCCCTCACCAAATTAATTTTTTTCTCCCAACAGCCCAATAATTCATAGTATATCATCATCAAATTGCCAATCACCAAAAAAAATTATCATCATGAAATTGTCAGATTGTATACTTATTCCCCAATAGGCCACCAACAACAAACTCAAACCATCGCTAGCCACCGCCAGCTCACCCCATGTCCCCAGTCCCACCATCTACTCACCAAGTTACCCCCCCCACTGGCCTCACCAAAAACTTCACTCGTCACCCAACCCGCAAAATCTCTAATAAACCTCCCGAAAACCACAACGCCAACCTATGAAACCGTCTACACCACCAACAAAAAACCTAGATCTAGGAATTTCGTGGATTCAAGGTGCTGGTAACGACAAGTTGGAGATCAACTAGTGCGGAGGGTGGTAGTCAGGTGACAATGGTGAAAAAGTTGTGAGTGAAGCTTTGTTTGTGGTGGCAGTAGCGAGGAGATGGTGGGAGGGATGATGTATGGTGGAAACATAGTAGTAATTACTCAAATCTTTGAGATTGTGTAAGATTTATGATGAATGATTCTATATTCTCTTGATGGATGAAGACCCTCACAACTTTGATTGTTGGGTTTTGATTTTTCAAAAATAATGTGATAGATTGTTATTGTATTTTTGGGGTTTAACAGGAGTTTGATTTTGGGGTTGATTTTGTTTGTCTTTTAATTAGATGGTAATGAGTGTTTGGAGTAGATAAAAAGTAAGGGCATTATAATCACTCCATAGTTTATTCACTTAATAAGTCGGGAATTATGCTAAATGATGATCGGGAATGAAATACGGTGGGAGTTCGGATATATACCATATAATGTAAGTGGTTGTTTGTAATAAACGAAATATAAAGTGGTAGTTTGTAAAATACGGTAAATACTAGGTGGTAAGTTACACACACACACACACACACACACACACACATACACACACACACACACACACACACACACACACACACATATATATATAGAGAACCACCCATATAATGAGAACCATGAGAACCACTTAACAACCCTTGGATCTAATAATACTCAGGCTGAGATTAACTCAACCAAAGCCCAAACTTTTTCGCGTGTCCCACCCAAACTCAACTAATCTCAGCCATTTTCTAATTTTGCTTTCTCTCTCATCATTCTTTCTCTCTCTTCAACTCATCTCGTCGACTATCAAAACCTTCCGCCATCGCCTCTTCGATAATCAAACCTTAACTTTCTCTACAATCGAACGATAAATTCTTCGACAATCAACCTTTCGACGCTGCTTCAATCAATGAAACCTTTAAATTCGAGGTAAAATTTCGATCTTGATGATTATTTATTGTGAAATTAGTTGAATTAGTCGATTAAATTAGATTGTTCATAAAATTAGGGATTGATTCATCGATTAGTTTTCTGAATTGATGAATTATGCTTCTGAATTTATGGTTTCGTCAATTAAATTGGGGAAACTGAGAAATTAGGGTTACGGAATTTGAGAAATTTATTGAAATCATGAAATTAGGGTTTTATTCGTCTATTAATTTTCTGGATTGATTAATTATGTTTCTGAATTTAGGGTTTCATGAATTAAATTAGGGAAACTGAGAAATTAGGATTGGAGAAATTTGAAAATCACCTAAATTTGTTGAAATCAGGACATAGGAGACCATTTATGTGCATCAAATTCCTGTTTATGTGCATCAAATTCCTGTTTAGGCGCATCAAAGTGTGATTTTGTGAATCAAATTGGCTTAATTGAGAAATTAGGGTTGGAGAAATTGTGAAATTGCCTACATTTGTTAAAATCAGGGACTCGATTTCATGAATTATACTATTGTATTGTTGCTTATTTAATTTTTGACATTTCTTGTTGCAGCAATAATGACAATGACAACTGCTCAATACTATCACAAACTTCTTCAAATGTCATTACAAACGAAGGAGTGACTGTTGAAGCTAATGGATGTCAGCCTATATTAGAGATATATGCAATAGCAGTTGAACATGATGTTCCTGAAGTTGTGACTTTCGAATTTGTTGAAGGTACAATTCTGTTCATCCTGAAGTTGTGAGTTTCATGGTTATCTTAGTTATTATTGTTAAAAAGTTGGTAGCCATCCCAATTCTTGGTTGTCCAACTGGTAGTTGCTTGATGTTTTCGGCTTTTTTAAGGCAATTAAGCTTAGTTTTTAGGATACTCGTCCTCTGTACATGCATGAAATAAGGTTCAGTGTGCATGAAATGAGGTGTAATGTGCATCAAATAAGGTTATAAGGTGTCAATGTTTAATTAGTAGTTGGCCTTTGACTCGGAAAATCTCCTTAAGGTATGGCTGCTGGCAGTGTTCTGTATTCACTGTTGTATTTTTGTCACCTATGAAAACTCTATTAGTGTTAAACTTCTCAGATTGTCCGAAATTTATGATTCATGAAAGCTATATTTTGCTTGTTGGATAGAGTAGTTAAACTTCTCAGACTGTCTATTAGGGAACACGATTTGCCTCCGATTTGATGCATGTAGAAGTTTATTTCATGCACATATAGCACTTTCCCATGCATGTATAAGGCAAGTATTAAGACACCCTCGCTTTGGAGGTTAGAACGGTGCTGTTCTATACATATGGTTATGTAATAGAATGTTTATGGTCAGGGGGAGTGTACTTGGATTATCCAGCAACACTAATTTGTGAGAGTGTAATTCATATTCTTTTTTATCCCTCATCTTTCTTACTTTAATTGCACCACATATGCAGATATCATAGTAGAGGAGGCGGAGGACGAGGAGGCAGCAGAAGGTTCTTCAAGCAACACGAATCGGGTTTTTGAGTGTCTCATCCATCTTAAGCCTGTTATTGGTACGATATTCGATAAGCTTGAACTAGGTGTTGAGTTTTATTAAGCATATGCAAAAGAATGTGGGTTTGTGACTAGGTTAAGCTCACAAAAGTCTAAAAAGGGTGTCGTTACGCATAAAAAAGTTGTGTGCAATAAGGCTGGAGTATGTGAAGCGAAAGGGAAAAATCACCGGAGGCAAAGGACTATGATAGAATGTCCTTCTTGTATTAAATTTAAGCGAATTTTGGAGGAAGGCCCTGATATGGGTAAATACCAAATTTATGGTTTTCATGAAGGTCATAATCATATGCCACAAACACCATCAACAATGGTACATTTGACACAAACGAGAGAGTTGAATGTAGTTCACAAAAAAATGATAATTGACAACTCCAAAAATAACATAGGTCCAGTTAAGTCGTATAGGTTATTCAAGGAGTATGTTAGAGGTTATAGAAATGTGGGTGCGTCATTGGAAGACTTTAAAAACTTTTCTAGAGATATCAAAAATTATTTATCAGAGGGGGATGCTCAAATGCTTATTGAGCATTTTATGAAGATAAAACACATGTGTCCATCTTTTTATTTTGATTTTGAGGTAGACGAGATAGGTCGATTGTCACATGTGTTTTGGGCTGACCCTATTAGTATTAAAAACTATTTGTTATTCGGGGACATGACCTCTTTTGATACGACCTTTAGAAAAAACAAGTATAGGATGATATTTGGCCCTTTCACGGGGGTGGATAATCATAAGAGATGCGTGACCTTTGGGGCTGGACTTATTATTAATGAGAGCAAGGACTCCTTTGCTTGGCTATTTACGAAATTCGTAGAGGCTATGGGGGATCGTCATCCAGTTTGTATGATAACTGATGAAGATGCGGGGATAGAAGAAGGAATGAAATTAGCCTAGAAAGACAAGGTGCAACACGGATATTGCATGTGGCATATACTGAAAAAGTTGCCTGAGAAGGTAGGGCCTGTAATATGTAAAGATACTGAGTTTCTGAAGAAGATAAACCGATGTGTTTGGAGCGAAGATGTGGAGCCGCCTGAATTTGAGGAAAGGTGGACAACACTAGTTGAATCTCGTGGGTTGTCGGATAACGAGTGGCTTAAGGAGAAGTACAACATTAGAAATATGTGGGTTCCAGCTTTCTTTCGCGACTTGTTTTTAGGAGGTTTGATGAAAACAAACTCCATGTCAGAGTCAAAAAACCACTTTTTCAGCAACTTCACTAATCCTAATTTAACCCTAGTTGAGTTTTGGATGAGATTTGAGAGTGTGATGGATGCACAAAGATGGACTCATTCAAAACTCGTTGCACAATAAAAAAAAAACTCCTTCCCCCGGTTGTCGACTCCATTAGCCCTAGAAAAGCATGCAACAGAAATCTACACTCCAATAATTTTTGGCGATTTTCAAAAGGAAGTCGAAGCAGCTTGATATTCATGTGATGTTGGGGATAAAGAAAAAGATAAAACATATCCAATTCTATAACAGATATCATAGATCAAGTTCGAAACAAAACGTATAAGGTTGGTTTTAAGAAGGATGTTTTTTCAGTGGTATGCACTTGTAAGAAGTTCGAAAGACATGCAATAATTTGTCGACATGCTATGTGTGTCTTTAAAGATCGGGGAATTCAGAAAGTTCCAAGTGACTACCTGCTTAGTCGGTGGAGCAAACTAGCAACCTGCCAGCCAATCGTCGGCCCTAATGGCCAGTTGCTTGCTGATTGTACATCAATGGATGTACAGAAAAACAAAGTTGGTGAGTTATGGTCAGAGTTGTTTACTTGTGTGGCACTCGTTGAACAGAGTCCTGGGCATTGCGATGAGTTGCTTGGGATTTTGCGTGAGTTTAAGGAAAGGGTAAAAAATGCCCCTGATGAAAGTGGCAATACTGGTATTACAAAGGTAAAGGACAAGAATGCTGAAATTGGGATGCTTTTAGGAATAAGCATCCCTAGTGAGATTAAGGTTTTGCCTCCAAGGCAGTGCAAAAACAAAGGCTCGGAAAAAAGGCTGATCTCACAAAGAGAACGAGCTGGGGAAGTGAACAAGAAAGCGCTAAGAAAATGCAGGGCTTGTGGGGAGATGGCGAACCACGACAGCAGGAATTGTGACCGAAGGACACCCGACAATGAGTAGAGTAATTTTTTTTAAAGAATATTTAAAGCATTCGACATTTGCCTTATTGAAAAATTCGGGATTTTTATTTTATTTGATAGATGTTGGACATTTGCCTTATTGATAACTTATACCTAGTATAATCCCAATTTTCAAATCTTATACCTAAGATAATTTTTTTTAAAACTTATACCTATAATTTTATTTTCTATCAAACTTAATACCAATTTTCCAAAAAAGACATAAATTGACCATTTTATCCTTACGACCTTACTAATTAAACATAATCACTTTCTTTCAACCATTAAGACCCACAATCTTCCTACTTTTTTATGTTTATTACTTTAGGAATTACAATTACAATTCTCGTATGCTCAAGATGCCGTCATCAATCCCAAATGCAACAACAAGGCTCGATTGATATCTCATTTTTATTTTAATTAATGCTATCATTCATCATTTCTGCAGCCCTTTCTGCATATTGTGTCCTAATTTTGTTTGCTCTTTTATTTCTCAAAAATTTGTGCATTTATGTCGTTAAACACCCATTACCCAACACAAACACTACTACTAATCTTCTTCTCCGTAGAAAAAGCAATCCATTAATGTCGTCATCGTCGCTCTCCATTACCGCTGTCACATCTCCCCAACTTTTACACACGAACAAATTCCAAAGTTGGTCTTTAATTCACAATTACAGTTGAAGAGACCCGGAAAAATAGTGATTGTCTCCCAAGAAGGGCCAAAATAGTCCCTGAAAATAAAGGGCAAGTACTGAATAACTCCCATAAATGAGGAGAATGAGCCGAACTTGGGTTGATTGAAAATAGCCCCAAGTTCCCAAAATCGAGATAGACATGTAAGGTATAACAACTCTAAGATAAGTCCCCCAAAATCCTTGCCCAATTTAATCCATGCGAGAGGAGGCCGGTGATTTGTTGTTGTGGTGAATGGTGATGGACGGTGGTGGATTTGGAATTAATGAGTTAGTGTGCTTGATTTGGGATTAATGAGTTAATGTGGTGGAAAAGGTAGAATCCCTTAATTTAATAAGGGTAAAACAGTCAACTTATGTCTATTTTTGAGATTTGGTATTAAGTTTGGAAGAAAATAAGATTTTAGGTATAAGTTTTGAAAGAAAGTTATTTTAGGTATAAGTTTTGAAAAATTGAATGATAGTAGGGTTATCAATTTACCCTATTTTATTTGATAGATGTTGGACTTTTTTTCTTAAGACGAATGTAACACTTATAGAATGTAAAATTCCTTACAGAACATTCCGGCTGCATTCGACATTTGCCTTATTGAAAAATTCGGGATTTTACTTTATTTGATATATGTTGGACATTTGCCTTATTGAATAATTCGGGACTTTTTATTTTATTTGATAGATGTTGGACTTTTTTCTTAAGACGAATGAATGTAACACTTATAGAATGTAAAACGTAAGTGTTCCTGTCACCATTATTTCGTGCACACACAATGGTATTTCATGCACATACACATGTATTTCATGCACAAAGAACGTTATTTCATGCACACATTAGGCGAGTATCAAGAAAGCTTAAGGCGATTAATTTATTCACTGTTTAACCAGATTTGGTAATCCAAAATGAGAATATCCCAACACTAAAATGTGATCAATTGAAATGAATCTTCATGTACGACAAGTCTTTAAAATTCAAAGTGACGATCCGAGCGAAAATATTAAGAAACCGGAGAAATGTACATAGTTTAATTATGCACATCATGGTTATTTCATGCACGTAGAACGTTTTATAATGCAAGATTAAGACAATTATTAAGAAACCGGAGAAATGTGATCTACCACTACATCCTTCTTTGCTACCACATCCCCAACCGTCGAAGTTAATAATAAAATTCCAAAATCTAAATGAAAATGCAACATTTTAAAAGTTCACTTGAGATTACTTTAAGATTTGAACTTGGACACATGACTTACATATTTCATGCATGCACACTGTTATCACGTGGAACATTTTTTAATGCATTTACGATGTTAGAGAGATTTTCGTACGGCTTTTTCGTTGTCCAATTTTGAAAATTGTCTCTCGTTTTCATTGCCTCGTGACATGTTTCCAGAATTAGTCCAGAAACATGACTTCATGTCTTACACGACTTACATATTCCAAAATCTAATATGTACTCTCAGGACTTAGTGTACTACATATTCCAGAATCTAATATGTACCAAGAATCTAATATTCCAGGGTCTACTCCCTTTGCACATCACTCGACTTAAGAAATCAGATCAAAAAATGGCTCAGTGTTTCGAATGTTGGATTAGGTCATCTGCCACTCCCTTTCCACATCCCTCGACTCAAGTGTTTATAAAATATCACCTAGTGATAATCGTACAAAAAAACGGGGGGGGGGGGGGGGAATACTGTTACCTAAAAGTCACTCCGAGACAGAATCTAATGAAAAGAAGATTAAAATTAGGCAAAATTTAAATTAGGCATTCGAAAGTTCTTTATATTTACCATTCTCGTGTTTCGCTTCCATTTGATGAGACGTGCAATCATACTCGTAGCATATTCATCCAAATCCTACTTATAAATTTCATTTGACAACAAATATTGAAAGGCTTGAAATAAAATATACTGAATAATGCTTTCAAAAGTTTGTTGAAAAATTTATACCTCGTAAGAACGCTCATCAGTCCATGATGCTTGATCACACAAATTTTCTAGCCACTTCAACAAATAAACTCCACAAGAATACCCGTTCTTTTGTCGAGGCACTTGCACAACCTCCCACTGAAAAGTCTAGATCTCCAACAACCTTGTGTATCTCGGAGAGTCTCTTGCGATGATCTCCAAAGCAGGCAGGAGCTATACAAAAACAAGACTGTGAGTGATTGTGATTGTGGTATAAGGGTATTTAATGCACATACAAGGTTATGTCATGCACAGACAAGGTTATTTCCTGCACATAAAGAATTCCAACAGTATTCTTATTCGACAATTCATTTTGGAAAGTCAAAAACCATTGAGCTGCCTTTCGTATATCATATTCACAATTGAATAAACTCGTTGAATAAACTCGCAGCTAAATGTGCCGACATAACTTTCAAAAAATAAATGTCGATGCTATTCCAAGGGTAAAAGGGTATTTCATGCACGCTGAAGGTTATTTCATTGACATACAAGGGTATTTCATGCACATAAAGATCACCAATAGTATTTTCATTCGACAATGCATTTTGGGCAGTCAAAAACTGTTGAGCAGCCTTCCAGATATAATAAGTCAGGGGCAACATGTTTTTGTGCAAAAAAATAATAAATCATACCTGTTCAACTAAAAAAATTTATCTGACTTCAGGGCGCCTGGGCAGGCTGGAGTCGAGTATGAAGTTCATCCTTTTCCCAAAGTCAACAACACATGCAAACCAATATGATCTCTCCACACAATAAGGAAAGAAAGCCTGAAATATTACAAAGTAGTCAAGTAGGATGTATCGACTTCAAATGAAAAAAAAAAGTGCATTGAAAAAAAAAAGTGCATGGAAAAAAAAAAGTAAGAGAATGTTTATTTACCAGTTGGGTTGTGTTTAGATTGAGGGGCAAGTAGTCAAGTAGGACGTATTGACTTTGAAACCCCTTTTACCGACAACTCCCTGAAATTTGAGAACATTTGTCAAAATTCTTTGTAATTTCAAAAACCAAAAACAAGCATTTGACTCAATAAGGAATATGAATACCTTTATGATTGTCGGAAAATACACAACACTTGGGTTTTCGATTGTAGTACGAATACCAACAGCATCAATAACCATATCCATTACCCAATTTCCTAGCAGTAAGGTCTGCAACGCGCCTTGGGTAACTTGCAACCAATCGGTTTTTACAACGACCTCACTAATGATGCACATGTTGTAATTAGAAAACACGGAACAACAAAGAGTGGACAAAAACTGAAGTTTAAAAAAAGTTGTATGGTCAGTTAGAACTTACTCCTTATTCTTCCCATTATTCCGAATATAATTGATCAAGTGTGCATCTGTATATGATAAATCATCATGTGGCGCTTGATTACTGAGAAAAGGGGAAAATAAAAGCTCCTTGATTAACGGGGAAAAAGGAAAAGTGGAAAACAAAGCTACTTAAGATTTCGCATTACCGAATCTGACCGCCATTCTTGTAAGCCTTTGCTGAAGCCGTCACTTGAAGTTTGTAAGAGTTGTATCGCCAAGTTAGAATTTCATTGCAAACCCTCACAACATAACGTTTAACATCAACTCTCTGAACAATAACAAGAAAAGAAATCAACATCAGTGCCTTCATATTTAATGCACATACAAGGAAAAGTTGAATTAAATAATACAGACTTACTCCCTTTAGACCCACCTTTGAACCTAAGCGTCCCTTAGCCCCGTTGTACATCTCCATATGACGCATGAGTTAGATTCCAGTATCATGCTCGACATCAACGACAGCGTGCGAAAGATACAACTTAGGAATCAAAAGCCATGAAGACACCAGCTTTGGAATCTTACTTGAAAGCGTACTCAACAAGTTCTTCTGATAAAGGTTAAACAATGACAAGTAAATAATCTCTCACAAAAATTAGACGAAAATCAGGCATTTTATTGCCAAAAGATCTGAAGACATACGACGGGTCTAACATGGCGAGAATAGTCAGTTGATGGAGGCATCAAGTGCATCACTTCTAACATCTTCTTACTAACATGGTAACAGAAGACAAATGGCAAGGGTGTAACAATAGGTATGAAAACCTGTACGACATTGAAAACAAAGACAACAATGAAAAGAAAGACGAAAATGAAAAGAAAGACGCTTAGTTGAGAACAACCATGGTAATGTGAAAATCTTGAAGGACTTACCAACTCCACGTCTGCAAAGTTGACATCCAATGAGTCAATCTGTTCATTAAATTAGGTGACCCGTATTAGAGAATAAAAACCTGTAATAATTCGACACTTATTTCATGCATGTTCAGCGTTGTTTAATGCACCTAGATTGGTATTTCATGCATCTACAAGGTTACTTCATGCATTCAAAAGTCTATTGCAGCCCAAGGTTAAGAACAGCCATGGAACACCTACGTCAGTTGTCTCTGTGATAAATAGATGGCAAGGGCATTTACGATCTCTGAATTTGTGTCCCTCATTCAAATAATCACACAACACATAAATGACATCTGTATGAACTCGATGATCAAGAAGCAAACTCTTTATATGACTTCATGTGAGAGTCTTGCCCGCACAGCTAAACAAAACCTCCCTATACAGTTATGATAACATGAAACCTTAGTGTTATACAAAGAAAATATAATACATATATGCCGAATAAGATTAAAAAAATATAGTAGAGTGATACGTACTCTTTATCTAAGTCCTCTGAAAATGCATAGTCTACAGCCAGTTTTTCCGACCGACTCAAGTCACGAACCATGTCCACGTTTCTGATAAAGTAAGGTGACCGGTAAACATTCGCTACCTCAACACACCTCTTAGGGAGCACCCTTCTACCAGCCACCTGCCTCTCAATGGCATAATCTGAGGGGACAGTTGGAGAAGAGGGCGCAATTGGCGATTCATCCAACGATACTTGAGAGGAGATAACTACAGGCGATGGTTGGGATGGTTAGGACGAGATCAAAATTGGCGATATTGGCAATAAAGGACGAACTACTGGAACAGACGGCGTAGTTGTTGTGCTTGAATGAGGAACACTTGAAGCAGTGATAGGTTTGTCGTGTACCTATGCAAAGATAATTACTTTAGACAGAAATTAATGTTGTAATAGGGGTCGAACACAAGGAGACGGGAATTGCGTTGTGAAATGCTATGGGAAGATTTCTATCAAGATCGATTTCGTTTTGGGTTTGGGTTTGTTTGTTTAGTTTCATGACTAATAAAATTTTTGATGTAAACTATATAATAAAAGAGAGTCTAAGGGGGTCGGGTCACACATGCAAAGGTAAATATATAATTATGTTAAACTCAGTATTAAAAATATTGTGAATTGCTTAGGCTTAGAGACACCCACCTTACGACATTAGTATCAACCATAGACCGGGTCCTAGAGAAACTCTCGTCCATGACTAGGTCGTCCTACTACACATTATCTGTCTAATTCGATTCCGTGCCTCTCGACTTTTAGAATGAATGAACAAACTTAATCTATGGATAAGGCCTTAAACAAAGATTAAACATTATGGTGCAAACATGTGATAGAAACAATTGAACAAAATTATTGTCAACCTATTTTAACATGTTATATACTTGATTTTGCATGGCTCCCCTAACCCTTAGACTAGGAAATTTAGCTACTCATATTAAAGTGTAATTTATAAACTATATTGTACGAAATGTTAAACATGATTGTATGATTTATATAAACTAAATGATATAACATGTAAAAGAAATAAAACTAATGTAATATGATTAAAGTACTAAATTATGCATAAACTAAATAAAAATGTAAACTAGAAATAGAAATACCTTAATAGAAATGAACTTGTATGGAAGAGACAAATAGAACCAAATACTTGAATTGTAATAAGAACCAAATGTTTGAGAACTACAAGCTTAACTTATATTGAAATCTAAAATGAAAACTATTGAGAGAATTATAATGCTTAAGGCTATATAAAGTATGTGAGACGTAAGAATGAGATGCCTAAGCTATGAAGTGGCTCCCCTTTATATAGGGGAGGGGAGTGAAACGTAAACAATCAACAAACAGCCAACCCCGATCGGGGTTGGGGGCCTCGATTGGGGACGTGTGTGATTCTAGCCGGTTTGCTTTAACTCTCCTCTTAATTGCTTGGGGAATCCTAAGTTGGTGATTAATTGAGCGATTAATCACCCGGTTATGACCTTAATTCTTGGCATCCTAGGTAGCTTGGAATCCTATCTTTTCCACCTTGACTTGGACTTGAGTTTGGGCTTGACTTTGGTTTGTTGATAACAATTGCATTGCATACATTAGTCCATCAACTTCTTCATGAAAAACCCATGCAAACACTCCATGCTAGCCTAATATTTGGTCTTGCTTAGTCATTGCACTCTAGTAGCTTATCTTGTAGTATTTTAGCTCCAAAAAGCTTAAGTATCCTACAAAACATGTGGAGACAAGCAAATGCACTAGAATAACAAATATTAGCTCAAAACACTATGATAAGTGCTAAATGACATGTAAAATGGATCTAATATAGGGGGTGAAAATGTATAAAATATGCACTTAGCAAACTCCCCCAAGGCAAATCTGGTGAGACTTCCTCGTAAACCTTGGGTTTAACACGCGGACTCCATCGACGCGGTGAAATTTGTTCTGCCTCTGCTGCTGTAGTATTTGGTTTGAGAGGATTATCTGTCAAAGTAGTTAACATTAGTAAGGCAGCTTATTTCATGTATATACAAAGTTGTTTAATGCACATAGATAATTATTTGATGCATATACAAAGTTGGTCCATAAATTCATAAGACTATTGTACGCCAAACCAAACAGTGATTAGCTTCAGGAAGAGAACTTATTTCATGCATATACAAAGTTGTTGAATGCACAAAGATAGTTATTTGATGCATATACAAGGTTGGTCCATGAATTCATAAGACTATTGTACGCCAAACCAAACAGTGATTAGCTTCAGGAAGACATCTTATTTCATGCATATACAAAGTTGTTTAATACACATAGATAGTTATTTGATGCATATACAAGGTTAGTCCATGAATTCATAAGACTATTGTACGCCAAACCAAACACTGATTAGCTTCGGAAGAAGACACTTATTTTATGCATATACAAGGTTAGTCCATGCATTCCTAAGTCAATTGCACCCCAAACCCACCGGTAAGGAAAATCAGAAAGGGAGTTTATTTCATGCATATACAAGCTTGGTTAATGCACATAGATTGCTTTTTGATGCATCTACAAGTCATGCATTCTTAAGTCTATTGGACCCCAAACCCTGGCCATTATTAAGTCTATTGGACCGGGTTTCCTAAAGCGGGACAGGAAAGGGTTTAGGGTTAGATTAGGCGGACCCGCTACCGCGGGTCCGCCTAATCCAACCCTAAATCCTTTCCCTTGCTATTGTCATTCGAATAGGAGGAAAACCTAAAGACACCCTAGAGGGGCAGAGTGAACCCCTTTTGGGGGACGGGACTAAATAGGAGCCCGGGTATCCTAAAACGGGACGGGAAAGGGTTTAGGGTTGGATTAGGCGGACCGCTACCGCGGGTCCGCCTAATCCAACCCTAAACCCTTTCCCTTGCTATTGTCATTCAAACGGGAGGGAAACCACTAGGCGGGGTTGGTTAATGCATATGGATTGGTTTTTGATGCATCTACAAGGCTACTTGATGCATTCATAAGGGTATTGCACCCCACACTATGACCATTAATATTGAAACAAACGACATGGAATGGAAATCTTTAAAAGGGACAGGAAAGGGTAAAACCTCACCATTGTTGTTACCAGAAAGCATATCTGGTGTTACTTGCTCGGTAACTTTTGGCTGGATATGCGGACTCCGTCGACTCGGAGGAATTTGTTCGGGTTCTGCAGCTGTAGAACTTGGTTTGGGAGGATTATCTGTCAAAGTAAGTAGTGTTAAGAAGGCAGCTTATTTCATGCATATACAGGGTTATTTAATGCACGTGGATTGTTTTTTTATGCATCTACAAGATTACGCCATGCATTCATAAGTCAATTGCACCCCCAAACCCTCTACGTTTACAATTAAACATGTAATTATGAAACAATGTAAGCTCGATGATTGACAAAATAAGGAAAATAAACTTCATTAATAAAATATATCATCCATACATGACAAAGTTTTACAACATCCTAAATGAAAGAAAGTTGACTACATTAATTATACAAGGGTGGCTTAATACATGGGATTATACAAGAGTACTACAAAAGATTGAAAATAGGGCAACTTTAACACCTGAACGGTTAAAGGCCTAAATACACAGACATCAAAATGCCAAAAAGTGGTACAAACTTGAGCAGTTGAGTTATATATCGAGGAAAAAACCGAAAAAAGATAAAGTTGCCCGATTTGTTAACTCTTTTGAAATGGCAACTGCTATGTCACGTGCTGGAGATGGCGTAGCTAAAGCATGAAGCAACTCATTCACATGTGCGCGTTCAGCATCATCAAGAGCGTTAAGGTGTTCTCTTTGAAAATAATTTTTCTCTTGTTGATGATGCAGGAGCAGTTTAGCTGCCAAATCTTCAGTCATAAAGCATTTGCATCTTTTATAAATGATTATAGGACCCCTACGAATAATTCTGACACCATTGATATCATTGGTCCGTAGAGAAAGGCTATATGCATGTTCAATGTAAGGTGCACTTGGGTGTATGAGGAAAAGTTGAGACCAATTCTTACATACCAACGCCATGTTTGCCTTATCTTCGTAACAATTGACTCGGTTAAATATGTTAGTCACTAGATCTTGATTATTGAAAACATCATCAAGTTGGGCTTGATAACAGTTGTCAGTGAGCTGAACTTAGACTAAGGGATCAAATGACAAACTCATAGCCTCTTTTTTTTCTCTTACGTAATTCTCGGCAAAAACTGCTTTATCTGCTGCAACAATATTGACTACCTACCCCTTGCACCAATTGACCATACTTGGCTATGTATAAGTAATTGACCATTAAGAGAATGACCTACAAGCATCACAAATTGAACTCTCGAATGAAAAAAGCAGAAATAGAAACTAGTAAGGAAAAGAGTACAAGCATTCCGTCATTTGAAATATCACATTAAGCATGCACAAAAGCACTAAGATAAATTCAGGAAATATCACATTAAGCATGCAGTACAGGTATTGCATCCAAGTTTAGAGAGAGCATTAAAATGTAGTCTATCATTATTTGGGGGTAAGGGATGAAATACAAAAAATAGACGAAGCTATGCAGATTTTCTTACTCAACGTACTTTGGTCAACAACATCATTTATGCTTGAATTTGTTGGGTTTGGTGGGAAATAATCTTTCACTGTTCTACCGCCTTTTATTGGGGTTTTTTTACTAGTGTTTTTTTCTTCCCCACCACCGCCGCCACCACCTTCACCGCCATTACTATGCGTATCCGGTTGTAATATCGTACGTATCCGAAATGGTATATTGTGTATCCACTATTACCACAACCACCACCACTGCGCCTACCAACATCCCCACTGCCCCCACCACCACCACCACCACCACCTCCGCCACCATCACCACCAATCCCAACTAACAATACACTTAGAAGACGCCGGCGACACCACACATCCACACCAATTCACTAATCATCGATTGAAAAGGAGATCGTCACCGCCACAATCCTACCACCGCCACACAATTATAACCATCCCAACACCAATACCACCACCACGACCACAAACTGATCCGACTTTCATGACCACCACCGCCCAACACCACTATCATCTGTACCACCACCCGCTCCCGCCGCCTTCTGACAACAGCGCTGCCACCACCCACTCCCTCCTCTCGACCTGACACTAATACCGACGACTAAGCCAACCCTCTCACCTTCACCATCACCACAACTACCTTAACCTCTTCTGACCATCAACGCCCCCACCAAATATTCCCTCAAAGAGCCAAATCGGTATCAAAAATCGAAATCTAATGGCCAGATCTACAGGAGAATGACGCAAGGATCTGAAAATGGTTGTAATTAGTTTTGGTTTTTGTACTCCACCGTTTGTCGTCAGGCCGCAGTGCCGCACTCACCTATCACCATTAGTTATGATTTATTTTTCGATCAAAATTCGATCTAATTGCTAGATTTAAAACAATTGAAGTAAAATTGAATTAAACGAATTGTGCTGGCGAAGTAATCGAGGAATTTCTTGCCGGAAAATGGTTTAGATGGTGAAGAGGTATAAATAGAAGAATGCTTGGAGTTCGAGAACCACCGGCCAGGGAGCTCTGGTGGTGCGTCGGCAAGGTTTATGCCGGAGTTCCGGCGGTGATATGGGGTTGGGGGCCTCGATTGGGGACGTGTGTGATTCTAGCCGGTTTGCTTTAACTCTCCTCTTAATTGCTTGGGGAATCCTAAGTTGGTGATTAATTGAGCGATTAATCACCCGGTTATGACCTTAATTCTTGGCATCCTAGGTAGCTTGGAATCCTATCTTTTCCACCTTGACTTGGACTTGAGTTTGGGCTTGACTTTGGTTTGTTGATAACAATTGCATTGCATACATTAGTCCATCAACTTCTTCATGAAAAACCCATGCAAACACTCCATGCTAGCCTAATATTTGGTCTTGCTTAGTCATTGCACTCTAGTAGCTTATCTTGTAGTATTTTAGCTCCAAAAAGCTTAAGTATCCTACAAAACATGTGGAGACAAGCAAATGCACTAGAATAACAAATATTAGCTCAAAACACTATGATAAGTGCTAAATGACATGTAAAATGGATCTAATATAGGGGGTGAAAATGTATAAAATATGCACTTAGCAAACTCCCCCAAGGCAAATCTGGTGAGACTTCCTCGTAAACCTTGGGTTTAACACGCGGACTCCATCGACGCGGTGAAATTTGTTCTGCCTCTGCTGCTGTAGTATTTGGTTTGAGAGGATTATCTGTCAAAGTAGTTAACATTAGTAAGGCAGCTTATTTCATGTATATACAAAGTTGTTTAATGCACATAGATAATTATTTGATGCATATACAAAGTTGGTCCATAAATTCATAAGACTATTGTACGCCAAACCAAACAGTGATTAGCTTCAGGAAGAGAACTTATTTCATGCATATACAAAGTTGTTGAATGCACAAAGATAGTTATTTGATGCATATACAAGGTTGGTCCATGAATTCATAAGACTATTGTACGCCAAACCAAACAGTGATTAGCTTCAGGAAGACATCTTATTTCATGCATATACAAAGTTGTTTAATACACATAGATAGTTATTTGATGCATATACAAGGTTAGTCCATGAATTCATAAGACTATTGTACGCCAAACCAAACACTGATTAGCTTCAGGAAGACAGCTTATTTTATGCATATACAAGGTTAGTCCATGCATTCCTAAGTCAATTGCACCCCAAACCCACCGGTAAGGAAAATCAGAAAGGGAGTTTATTTCATGCATATACAAGCTTGGTTAATGCACATAGATTGCTTTTTGATGCATCTACAAGTCATGCATTCTTAAGTCTATTGGACCCCAAACCCTGGCCATTATTAAGTCTATTGGACCGGGTTTCCTAAAGCGGGACAGGAAAGGGTTTAGGGTTAGATTAGGCGGACCCGCTACCGCGGGTCCGCCTAATCCAACCCTAAATCCTTTCCCTTGCTATTGTCATTCGAATAGGAGGAAAACCTAAAGACACCCTAGAGGGGCAGAGTGAACCCCTTTTGGGGGACGGGATTAAAAATAGGAGCCCGGGTATCCTAAAACGGGACGGGAAAGGGTTTAGGGTTGGATTAGGCGGACCGCTACCGCGGGTCCGCCTAATCCAACCCTAAACCCTTTCCCTTGCTATTGTCATTCAAACGGGAGGGAAACCACTAGGCGGGGTTGGTTAATGCATATGGATTGGTTTTTGATGCATCTACAAGGCTACTTGATGCATTCATAAGGGTATTGCACCCCACACTATGACCATTAATATTGAAACAAACGACATGGAATGGAAATCTTTAAAAGGGACAGGAAAGGGTAAAACCTCACCATTGTTGTTACCGAGAAAGCATATCCGGTGTTACTTGCTCGGTAACTTTTGGCTGGATATGCGGACTCAAATCGACTCGGAGGAATTTGTTCGGGTTCTGCAGCTGTAGAACTTGGTTTGGGAGGATTATCTGTCAAAGTAAGTAGTGTTAAGAAGGCAGCTTATTTCATGCATATACAGGGTTATTTAATGCACGTGGATTGTTTTTTTATGCATCTACAAGATTACGCCATGCATTCATAAGTCAATTGCACCCCCAAACCCTCTACGTTTACAATTAAACATGTAATTATGAAACAATGTAAGCTCGATGATTGACAAAATAAGGAAAATAAACTTCATTAATAAAATATATCATCCATACATGACAAAGTTTTACAACATCCTAAATGAAAGAAAGTTGACTACATTAATTATACAAGGGTGGCTTAATACATGGGATTATACAAGAGTACTACAAAAGATTGAAAATAGGGCAACTTTAACACCTGAACGGTTAAAGGCCTAAATACACAGACATCAAAATGCCAAAAAGTGGTACAAACTTGAGCGGTTGAGTTATATATCGAGGAAAAAAAACCGAAAAAGATAAAGTTGCCCGATTTGTTAACTCTTTTGAAATGGCAACTGCTATGTCACGTGCTGGAGATGGCGTAGCTAAAGCATGAAGCAACTCATTCACATGTGCGCGTTCAGCATCATCAAGAGCGTTAAGGTGTTCTCTTTGAAAATAATTTTTCTCTTGTTGATGATGCAGGAGCAGTTTAGCTGCCAAATCTTCAGTCATAAAGCATTTGCATCTTTTATAAATGATTATAGGACCCCTACGAATAATTCTGACACCATTGATATCATTGGTCCGTAGAGAAAGGCTATATGCATGTTCAATGTAAGGTGCACTTGGGTGTATGAGGAAAAGCTGAGACCAATTCTTACATACCAACGCCATGTTTGCCTTATCTTCGTAACAATTGACTCGGTTAAATATGTTAGTCACTAGATCTTGATTATTGAAAACATCATCAAGTTGGGCTTGATAACAGTTGTCAGTGAGCTGAACTTAGACTAAGGGATCAAATGACAAACTCATAGCCTCTTTTTTTTCTCTTACGTAATTCTCGGCAAAAACTGCTTTATCTGCTTTGCAACAATATTGACTACCTACCCCTTGCACCAATTGACCATACTTGGCTATGTATAAGTAATTGACCATTAAGAGAATGACCTACAAGCATCACAAATTGAACTCTCGAATGAAAAAAGCAGAAATAGAAACTAGTAAGGAAAAGAGTACAAGCATTCCGTCATTTGAAATATCACATTAAGCATGCACAAAAGCACTAAGATAAATTCAGGAAATATCACATTAAGCATGCGATGCAGTATTGCATCCAAGTTTAGAGAGAGCATTAAAATGTAGTCTATCATTATTTGGGGGTAAGGGATGAAATACAAAAAATAGACGAAGCTATGCAGATTTTCTTACTCAACGTACTTTGGTCAACAACATCATTTATGCTTGAATTTGTTGGGTTTGGTGGGAAATAATCTTTCAACTTTCTACCGCCTTTTTATTGGGGTTTTTTACTAGTGTTTTTTTCTTCCCCACCACCGCCGCCACCACCTTCACCGCCATTACTATGCGTATCCGGTTGTAATATCGTACGTATCCGAAATGGTATATTGTGTATCCACTATTACCACAACCACCACCACTGCGCCTACCAACATCCCCACTGCCCCCACCACCACCACCACCACCACCTCCGCCACCATCACCACCAATCCCAACTAACAATACACTTAGAAGACGCCGGCGACACCACACATCCACACCAATTCACTAATCATCGATTGAAAAGGAGATCGTCACCGCCACAATCCTACCACCACCACACAATTACAACCATCCCAACACCAATACCACCACCACGACCACAAACTGATCCGACTTTCATGACCACCACCGCCCAACACCACTATCATCTGTACCACCACCCGCTCCCGCCGCCTTCTGACAACAGCGCTGCCACCACCCACTCCCTCCTCTCGACCTGACACTAATACCGACGACTAAGCCAACCCTCTCACCTTCACCATCACCACAACTACCTTAACCTCTTCCGACCATCAACGCCCCCACCAAATATTCCCTCAAAGAGCCAAATCGGTATCAAAAATCGAAATCTAATGGCCAGATCTACAGGAGAATGACGCAAGGATCTGAAAATGGTTGTAATTAGTTTTGGTTTTTGTACTCCACCGTTTGTCGTCAGGCCGCAGTGCCGCACTCACCTATCACCATTAGTTATGATTTATTTTTCGATCAAAATTCGATCTAATTGCTAGATTTAAAACAATTGAAGTAAAATTGAATTAAACGAATTGTGCTGGCGAAGTAATCGAGGAATTTCTTGCCGGAAAATGGTTTAGATGGTGAAGAGGTATAAATAGAAGAATGCTTGGAGTTCGAGAACCACCGGCCAGGGAGCTCTGGTGGTGCGTCGGCAAGGTTTATGCCGGAGTTCCGGCGGTGATATGGGGTGGTCAACGGTGGAGATTGTTGGAGGCGGATGATAAACAGTGGTTGGTGGGTTGTTTAGTTGTTGAGTGAAAGAATGAAAGAAGATATGAGAGAGAGAGAGAGAGTATGGTAGGTGAGTAATCAGCGTGTGTTCTTATCTAAGGTTGTTTAGTGGTTTTTTCTTAGTTCGTACGGTTCGTAACTTATTTTAGTTAAATGCACGGGATCCCGATTATATATATATATATATATATATATATATATATATATATATATATATATATATATATATATATATATATATATATTTATATATTTAAGATCCGGTGAGAACGATCACTCGGTGAGAACGGTGAGAACGCACTAGATACACTTGAATATATGTTTATACATAAGGTATTCTTTTTTTTTTACCAAATCTCAAATGCACATTAGACTGTTGTAGATACATTTTTTACCCGAGGTCTCTATATACACTTTTTAAGAATGTAGATACACTTTTTTCAATACTAGGTACATTTTTTACTCGAATTCTATATACACTTTTTTGTATCCTAGATACACTTTTTACTTTAAATCTATATACACTTTTTTCTATCCTAGGTACACTTTTCTACCTTTTTTCTACTTTATATACACTTTTTTATAAAAGTATAGATACATTTTTTAATAGTGTAGATACACTTTTTACAAAAGTTCTAAGTACATTTTATAACAATGCAAATACATTTTTTTTAATCCTAGGTACATTATTTTTCTAATATATAATACAAAAAAACAAAAACAAAAAAAAAACAAATTACTCACACAAAAAAGTGATCTAGATAAATAAGAGAGCCTTAAATTAAAAAAAACTAAAATCCAATTAAAAAACCAAAATTAAAAACTCTAATCTCAATAAACCAAATCAACTCATACTACCACCAACCCGCCACCACCACCACACACCTCTGAGAGTCTGACCAACACCTCCCACCGCACATCCGACGTCCCCAAACAGCTCACGACGCCGGCGAGGAGCTGAACAACCGTCGTCAATTAAGTCATTGGTGGAATTCGCATACCAACAACAACAATTGTAACTCACGACGGATTCATCGCTGGGAGATGGAACAATTATTTGCCGGCGTCAATTAACAGAAATGAATCAAAATAAGGGACGACATAAGGGGAAGAATAAGTGAAGAGAAAAGAGATTGAAACCAATGCCAATTAACAAAAATGAATCGATCGACGACGACGATAGTCGACGCCTTTGTCGGCCGTTTCTATGGTGACCAGAGTACAGAGGCTGGCGATGAAGAGATACGTATCTCTAGTGACACTATGGTATTGACATAAATGACGTGAAAGTTAACTCCGATAGAGGTTAACTGGAATGATGCGCATCACTCGTTGGGCTCAACACCGACGTCGTGCACCACTGACAGTCACCACAGACATCGTCGGCAACCTCGCCAGTCATCCGACGGAAGACATTGACATTGGACATGGAGAAAAGAAAGTATATATGAAATATCATCTCGACATTAAACTGCGAACAAACGGACTGATGCACAAGCCACCGGGGCTCACTCCAAAAATATTGCGAAATCTACTCAACTTCAAAAATTCAAGTCAGATCTACAAAAATTGAAAAAGAATTTTAGTTGGCGAGGCATAAGTAATGATAGTGGGCTTTAAATTCTTGTTTTGCATCCCCAACAAGAGACTTTCCGCATCTTCCATCATTACCATTTTGCTGTGATGATCAATCAAAATCGTAAGAGTTACAGGTGAAATTTTTATGTTAATCATATCTTTCAAGAGCTTCTTTACTTTAGTGAAGTTATTTGTTTGCAATACCCATCAATTAAAATACTAAACGTGTGTACCAAAGCAAGGCACTATGCAACATTTCCTAAAATAAAGACAACGCCTTCTCCAAATTTTCTTTTCTGGAGTATTCGTCGTTAATGGGAATAACACCACAATTAGACTTGTCGGAATATTTCGAATGGGTCACACGTAATGTGTAATGATTGCCGGAAATATGCTAGAAAAAATGGTGGTGTGGTGCTCTGGTGGGTTGGGAGGAACGCCGACAAGGGAGATGGGTGAGGAAGGTAACATGATCAGATTCAGGTCGCCGGCGCCGGCGTGAAGGTGGTCGTGGGAGGCTCCGCGTCAGATGGCTATGGTGGCGGTGTGTGGGGTCACTGGGGTGTGTCATGTGTGACTGGAGATGAGAGATGTGATTTGGTGTGTCAGAGAGTTCGTGTGTCATCATTAAGGCGTGGGTTATTTGTGTGCCTTATAATTATCGTTCTCACCGGATCTTGACTCTCTCTCTCTCTCTCTCTCTCTCTCTCTATATATATATATATATATATATATATATATATATATATATATATAGGCGGGATCTTGTGAGTTTGGTTCTTACGGTGAGTTGTGAGTTTATGTGCTTAGAAATCTCAACCATAGGATCAAGATAAATCAACTGCTCAGATCAAAACTCAAAAATAAACAAAAAAAGAGATCCCGACACACCGATCAACTTCAACTCATAAAATTCACTTTCTTCAACAAACCCACCGATCAAAACTCACATTCTTCAACTTTTTTTCTCCTCTTACCTTCAATTTCCCTCTCTCAATTTCTCATTCTTCAGACCGATCAACCTCATCTCAACAGTCGTCTCTTGCTTTCGCGTCGTCATTTTCATGATTATCTTCATCAATCATATGATTTTGCAATACTTTTATCATAAAATTCGAATAGGTAACAAGATGTTCATCTCAACATTGTTATCATCTCAATTTCACCAATTTAATGGCTTGATTTCGATGCCATAGTATTGATATCATCTCAATTCATGAATTTTGGTGCTTGAAATTGCGTCAGATTTCGATTTGATATGGTTTAGCGGTTGAATTCTGGGTTGCTCGATGATTTAAGGGAGATGGTGGCCGCTCATGAAGGATGCAGATTCGTCTGCTGCTATTTGAACGGAGTAGAAGCAATGGTGGTGTGTGATGACGGGTCTGATTTGCACTCGGTTTGATGCTGACTGTCATTAGGTGAAGCTGTTTATTTGATGGTTTCTTTTAGGTTGTGCTCTATAGCAGTCTCTATATAGTGCTGTCGTAGGTGACTTGTGGGAACAATTGGATGTCTTACGTACTATGTGTCGGTTTATTGGGAATTCCTTGATTGCAACCTCATACGGTTTGTTTGTATAATACTTTTAGGATATCGGAATTGGTGGTTTCTTAGAATATCTTAGGAAGTTGCTCTGATTGTGTACTTGCTGTAATTGGCAATTGCTACGAGTAAGGACTTAGATGGACCTGCCTCGCAACAATACCGTGTCAGAATGTCTGTGTAGCCCTTGTTTGATGTGTCTACATATGCCTGTAATTGTTTTGAACATCCGTAAATATTTTAGATTATTGCATTTTTACTCGACTTTTGCTTGAAGCATCAAATCTCGGTCTGACAAAATCACGCCTGAGGTAGTTAACGCTCCGAACAGAATAATTGTATTTTGCTTTTCCATTGCAAGTATTTTGTTTGATATTCAGAAATTATAAACTTGAACTCTCAATTTATAATTAATGAATATCAATTTATTCCATGTTAATACATAATACCACGTCTGATGATAGTCGGACATGTACAACCCCGTCTTAAAAGACATAATCTAAGGTAATATGTTGACATTGTTTCAGCAAAGTCGAGACAATAGAGGAGATTCTGACAATTGAAATAAAGGTGGGATGGAGAAAGGGCACAATAACACTCCATTAATAACGTAACAAGAAATTGAACCATTTAGTTTTGTCGAATTGTAAACATTTGACAATAGAGTAATACCACAATAACACTGCATTAATAATAGAATAACCACAATAACACTACAATAACAGTAGAGTAACACCACAATAACACCAGAATAACAGCACAATAACATGTGGTAAAAAAAGAGTAAAAAAATCTAAGTAGTAAAAAAAATCTAAGTGACACCGGAATTGTAACACCCCGTAAATTTGAAGACCTTTATTATATTTTAAAAGTAATATTTTAATCTATTTTAATTTTATATTAATTTATTTGAAATAAAATTTATTTGATAAAATATAATCTTATTTTATTTTGAAGAAATGTAATTATTTTTTATAGTTTAGAAATGTTTAAAAGTGATTTAAACTATATTTAAACCTTTTCCTTTGATAAAATAGATTTCGGATAAAAGTCGTAAAATTGGGATTTTCCCATTTCTTACGGTCGTTGGGTAAACGAGTTTGGATATTGGGCATATGAGTACTTAATCTTTTAGTAAAATCGTGTTTAAGAACTTTAATATTCTCGGAAATCGCGTTCGACGAATATTTCTAATTACCGTCGAAGCGAACCCAAAACGTAAACAATTGACCACCCTCCCCTTGCCATTTGGACCGACCAACTCCCTCCATTGTCCCCTCTTTCAATTTTCATTTCCTCCATAATTCACTCTCTCTCTTCCTTTCATCAAACACCAAATTCCTCTCAAAATAACCTCCTTACAATCCCTAAAACCACCATAAATCCTTCATTTCTCCACCATTTTGCATAAAACTTATATATTTGGAATCCTCTCTTCAATCCTCATCTACTAGTAAGCTTTATTTTCATTTCCCCCAATTTCGTTTCGGGTCTTATCTTTTTAGGGTTTCGAATTTAAGCTTAATAATTGTGTTTTTGTTGTTCTTATAGGTGAAGAATTTGAAGATGAGTTAGGTGACTCATATGTGGTTGAAGATGAAGGGTAATTTTGGGATTTAGAAGCTTTCTCAAGTTATTACTTGTCTCTTTTCTAGCTTAAGGTAACTATTCCGAGTTACTCGACGATTTAATGTCACATAGATGTTGTGTTTGTTGTTTGTTAAGTGTTTCGGTGATTGATAATGTGTTAGTTTCGTTTTTCACATGACTTGTGTTGTTAAAGTCTACTAATTTGTGGTTATTTCATATACTTGAGTATTGAAACGAAATGGGTATTGTTGATTGTTGCTTGAGACGGTATTAAATTGAGCTTGAAACGGATTTTGGTAGGAAAAAGGGAAAAGGGGCGGAAAAACCGCCCAAAACATCCCACAAAGGGGCGCGGCATGACCCGGTAGGCCCGGTGGGTCCGGCCCGGAGTTTGACCCGTCACTTTGGGTCGGGTCTTGGGTCTATTGTTTGATGTTTTGGGTCTTTTGTTTGCGTATTTATGTATTTTGGTATTTTTGGCATGTGGGTAATCATTATTATGCGAGAATTCAATTGAATTGGATATTTTGTAAGTTAGAATATATTTCCTTATGTTGATAGTTTTTCACATGATAGAAATTGGAAATGGCATGAGAATGATATTGTGATGAATTTTGTGATTTGGGCCAAAGTAGGCCAAGACTCTGAGCTGGGCCAGATTGACCGAACGAGTTTGGTCAAACTAGGTTTAAACCGATCAGCCTCGATTTGACCGATGACCCGTCGCGGGACTCGGGTCGAGGGTTTGTCTTTGAGGTGAGATTGGTTGTTATTGGATGTTTTATGTTGATGCTTTGATATTTGTGATTATCATCTCACATGTTGGTTGTTGGATGCTTTGGATGCCTTATGCTTGAGTCTTGTTGCCTCTTTGCCATTTTAGCTTGTTCTCATGGATTATGGTACTGTTGGTTAACTGGAAATTTGGATTATTATTGATATTGGAGATATTGTTGGATTGTCAGCTGAATATGCTCTTGCGTAGCCTTTCATATTCTAGGGTGTGTATGATCATTTGTGTGTGCAAGTTTGGACTCTTTGCCCCTCTTATGGTTAAGTGGGTGTCCTACTTGTCTTGTGTGGTGTTGGTATCTTAGACCATCGTCATAGATAGGCCCTTATAGTCTTTGACGAGTGTATGTTCACCGCTTAATAGCCTTTGTGTCTTAGCTTGGTGGGTTTATATCCAAGTTAGGGTATGACTTCCTGACGTACTCTTAGAAGTATGTAGTCAGCTTAAGTACTAGCCAACCCTTTGGTGGACTCCTTAGGGGTACTCATGTGTTGTTATCATGGGCCTTGGATGCGGTAGTTTTCCGCATGTCGCTAGGTCTGCGCAGGTTTAGGACTAGGGTGTTTACCTTACCTCGTGGTATAGACTCGAGTTACAGAGTGACTATTGACTGTACTAGGAATTTATGCCTGTCTCTAGATATATTGTCCTTTCTTGTTTGATGATTCTATGAATCATAGAAGGTGAGATGCAAGCCGGCTATGGTTGATAGAGTTTGGATTCCTGGATGTTATGTGATTCACATGATAGTGTAGTATGAGTCGGTCTAGTATTCACATGCTAAGACTATGTGTTGTTATATTGTTGTTCACATGATAAGAATGATTGTCTAGCATCTATATGCTAAGGCTATGTGTTATTCATATTCATATTCTTATGTTTACATGTTATATTAATTATGACATTTCGTGGCTGGGAGAACTCGGAGTTACTCCCCCACTGACTGTGGCTTTCGTATTTGTATAAAATGCGATTGACAGGTAGGTGATGCATATATGGGGTACATGGACGAGCTAGCGAGCAAAGTAACCTTGGGACCAAGATTGGCTTTATTTTATTGTGACCCTTAAACACTTTTTATGTCATATACTTTTTAGGGACATATGTCTCCCTTTTTCACATTTGGGTTGTATAACTTTGTTTCGCGACTTTAGCGATGTTTTATTTATGAGATTTATTTTAGACTTTGCATGTTTGACACCTTCCCATTTGGATATTTTTATAACAGGTTCAGGTTTTAAAAATTACAGGTTTTTACCCAAATGAACCTATTACAAACATATCCATGCAGTTTTTATCTAGAATTATGTGTTTACTTTTCCGCAATGAATGAGGGTGTCACAGTTGGTATCAGAGCATATTTGCTCCCGACGCACGTTTGTGTACCCCCGATATAAATAACTTGACCTTAAAATAATAAACTTGAGAGATGGGTAGGATGGGTAGACTTAGGTCCTTATGTTGTAGTCTCTTTGTGATTGCTATTTGTTAGGTGCTAACCAATGTTCTCTTTTACAAGATGGCTCCTACAAGAAACGTTGATAATGCAATCTTGCAAGCTCTTATTCAGATTCTTCAGAATCAGCAAAACCAACCAGCTCCTCCTCCCCCTCCTCAGTTTCCAGAAGGTGATAGACTCGGTTCTTACACTTGGGTGGCAAGTCAATTGACTCGAAACAAAACTCAAACTTATGGTGGTGAAGTAGACCCTATGGCACTCACCGAATGGTTTCGTGAATTGGAGAAAAGCTTTGCCTTGTATGATGTTCGTGAAGAAGACAAAGTGAAACTGGCTTCTCATTTCCTTGTGAAAGAAGCTGATAGATGGTGGTCCATGACTGGTCCTACTTCCACTCTTGAGCCTGGCTTTGGTTGGGATCGCTTTAAGGATCTAGTTGAGGCTAGGTTCTATCCAAAAGAGCTGAAACAACAAAGGCTTAAAAAGTTTATGAATTTGAAGCAAGGAAGTCTTTCTGTCCAAGCCTTTACTGACAAGTTCAACGAACTTGCTCACTATGCTTCTAGACTTGTCAAAAATGAAGAAGAAAAGGCTTTCTTTTACCTTGACAAGCTTACTCCAAAGCTTAAGAGCTTGATCCGTAGGGATTCTACTTCCTTTGTCTCAATCTATGATGATGCATTATGGGCCGAGAGCTCTATTCGGGCTATTGATGAAGAGGCTCGTGCTTCTCGTACTTCCCTTGGCAAGAGGCCACTCTACTCCACTTCTAGGCCTTATGTTGCTCCTTCTAGACCCTGTGTGCCTACTTCTTCCCCCTCTTATCCTAACAAGAAGAGGTTTGTTCCGAGTGGACAAGCAAATCAAGGTGCTCGTGTTCTATCTCCTAGCAACGACAAAAATCCTAAGGGTCGTATGTGCTATCATTGTAAGAAGCCTTTGCATCCCGGAATTGGTTGCTTTGATAAGCAATTTGTGTGTTTCTCCTGCAACAAACCTGGACACAAGGCTAATGAGTGTCCTGAGAAGAAGACTACTACTACTCCTACTGTTCCTGAGAGGCCGAGAGGTCGCATCTTTGTGATGAGCCGTGCTGAGGCTGAGGCACACCCAGACATAGTCACTGGTACGTTCTTAATATTTGATGTCCCTTGTTTGGTTTTATTTTATACCGGTGCTTCTTTGTCATTTATATCGATGAAATTCTCCGACAAGTTACCTCTTGAACCTTCACTTGGAGATAGTACATCAATATCTTTACCCTCCGGCGACATCTTCTCTTGTTCTTATTTTTATTCGGATGTCCCTATATTGATAGCGGAATCTATTTTCCCTGCTAATCTCCTTCGATTTCCACTTGAGGAGTTTGATGTTATTTTGGGCATGGATTGGTTATCTACCTATCATGCTCGATTTGAATGTCGAGATCAAAAGATTGTTCTTAAAAGCCCTTTGGGTACTCGCGTATCTTATCAAGGGGTTAGAAAGCAAACAGGTGTGAAGTTGATCTCAGCTATGAAGATGGTGAATGCTTTGAAGAAGGGTCATCAAGCATTCCTATGTGTAGTGACTACTTCTAATTCTCCTTCTTTTCCTCCCTTGAAGGATGTTCCCATTGTTTATGAATTTCCGAATGTATTTCCCGATGAATTACCCGGGATTTCTCCTGAAAGAGATGTTGAATTTTCTATTGACCTAGTTCCCGGAACCGGTCCTATTGCTAAAGCTCCTTATCGTATGGCACCTTCCGAATTGAAGGAGTTGAGAGTTCAACTTGATGACTTGATTGAGAAAGGCTTTATTAGGCCTAGTGCTTCTCCTTGGGGTTCCCCCGTCCTCTTTGTGAAGAAAAAGGATGGATCTATGCGACTTTGCATTGATTATCGTGAACTCAATCGTGTGACAATCAAGAACAAGTATCCTCTTCCACGAATTGATGATCTCTTTGACCAATTACGTGGTGCTTCTACTTTTTTCAAGATTGACCTCCGATCGGGTTATCATCAAATTCCGGTGCGAGAGTCCGATATTCCTAAGACTTCTTTCAGCACGAGATATGGTCATTTCGAATTTAAAGTGATGCCTTTCGGATTGACTAATGCTCCGGCTATCTTCATGGATCAAATGAAACGTACCTTTAGTGAGTACCTCGATAAGTGTGTGGTGGTGTTCATTGATGATATCTTGATTTTCTCAAAGAATGATGAAAAACATGCCCTACACCTCCGTATCATCTTAGACATTCTACGTCGTCAAAAGTGGTATGCTAAGTTCTCGAAATGTGAATTTTGGTTGCATCAAGTAACTTTTCTTGGACATGTCATATCCAAAGATGGTGTTATGGTAGATCCTTCTAAGATTGAGGCCGTTGTTGATTGGAAGAGTCCGAAAAATGTGACTGAGATTCGAAGCTTTCTCGGTTTGGCGGGCTATTACCGTCGATTCGTGAAAGATTTCTCTAAGTTAGCTAGACCGATGACTCAATTGTTGAAGAAGGAGTCTAAGTATGTGTGGACCGATGAGTGTGAGAATGCCTTCTTAGAGTTGAAGACTAGGTTGACTACCGCTCCGGTGTTGACCTTACCTGAGGATGGTGTGGACTATGATGTTTATTGTGATGCTTCAAAGCATGGCCTAGGTTGTGTCTTGATGCAAAACCGAAGGGTTGTTGCTTATGCTTCTCGACAACTGAGGGTTCACGAGGTGAACTATCCGACTCATGATCTTGAATTAGCCGCCGTGGTACATGCCTAATTGAAGACATGGAGGCATTATCTTATTGGAGTTCATTGCCGCATTTACACCGATCATAAGAGTTTGAGGTGTATCTTTACCAAGAAAGAATTGAATATGAGGCAAAGAAGATGGCTAGAGTTGGTGAATGATTATGATGCCGAGTTGATTTATCATGAAGGAAAAGCAAATGTGGTGGCCGATGCTTTGAGTAGGAAGACTAGTCACTCTTTGAGCACTATCCGTGTGTTACCTGATGAACTTACCACGGAATTTCAAAAGTTAGGGATAAGCCTTGTTGGGAAGGGCTTTGACTATCTTAGTGCCTTGAGAGCAGAACCCGACTTTTACCGTGAGATCCGTACTTGCCTACCTGAGGATGCTACTTTCAAGTCCATTCAAGCAAAAATCCAACTTGGGCAAGCTAAGGATTGTGTGGTGGATAGTGATGGATACCTTCGTTACCAAGGTAGGATGTATGTCCCGAGAGTAGCCGAGTTGAGGAAGAAGATCCTTGATGAAGCTCACCTTTCTCCTTACTCTATTCATCCTGGTGGTGACAAGATATATAAAGACTTGAGATTACAGTTTTGGTGGCCTAGGATGAAGATTGATGTCCTAGAGTATGTTAGCAAGTGTCTTATCTGTCAGAAAGTGAAGATTGAGCATCAAAAACCCGGGGGTTTGCTACAACCTTTGGATGTTCCCCTTTTGAAATGGGAATCCATCTCCATGGACTTTGTGATGGCTTTACCTAAGACTGCTAGCGGAAAAGATGCGGTTTGGGTGGTTGTAAATCGATTGACCAAATGTGCTAGGTTTATGCCTATCAAGGAGACATGGAGATTAGATGTCCTAGCTGGTGCCTACGTGAAGGAGATAGTACGCTACCATGGAGTGCCTAAGGATATAGTTTCAGATCGTGACCCGAGATTCTGTTCCCGTTTCTGGACTGCTTTGCAAGAAGCCATGGGTAGTAAGCTACTGATGAGTACCGCTTTTCATGCCGCTACAGATGGACAGACTGAGAGGACTATCTAGACTTTAGAGGACCTCCTCCGTGCTTGTGCTTTAGACTTCCACACTTCTTGGGAGAAGTGCTTACCTCTTGTTGAATTCTCCTACAACAATAGCTATCATACTTCTATCAAGATGTCACCTTATGAAGCTTTGTATGGTAGGAAGTGTCGTAGTCCGGTCTGTTGGGATCAAGTCCAAGATGCTCATGTGTTGGGACCCGATTTGGTGACTGAGACCATCAATCAGGTTCAGATCATTCGAGAGCATATGAAAGCCGCTCAAGACCGACAGAAATCGTATGCTGATGCCCGTCGTCGACCACTTGCCTTTGAGGTTGATGATCGGGTATTCCTTAAGGTGCCACCTATGAAAGGGGTGAAACGTTTTGGTGTGAAAGGAAAGCTGAGTCCCAAATACATTGGACCTTTCCGTGTGCTTGAGAAGATTGGTCATGTTGCTTACCGTTTAGAGTTGCCCCCGAATTTGAGCAAGGTTCATAATGTCTTCCATGTATCTCAGTTGAGGAAGTACATTAGTGATCCGAGCCATGTTATTCAAGAAGAAATCCCAGATTTGGAACCTAACTTGGCTTTGGAAGAAAGGCCGATCCGAATCCTCGAAAGGGCAAACAAGCAACTTAGAAACAAAGTGGTGCCCCTAGTTCGTATCCTTTGGCGTTGTGGAAATGTCGAAGAAGAAACTTGGGAGCCTGAATCTTCTATGTTAGCTAAATATCCCGAACTTTTCTTGTGAGGTAATTCTCTTTCCTTTATCTAATTCTTGTGAGTTTTAGCTATCCTTTCGAGTGTTCCTCTCTTTCTCTTAAATACTCTCCGCGTTAGTAGTCCTTTGCTTAGTTGTTTAAAAGTCGTGGTTAGAGTTTGGTCATAGCTAGTGGAGTTATTATCCTTATTATAGAGTTTCGAACTAAAGATTTTTGAAAATGTTTTAATGTTTTCCACTGATTTTAACGTCAATGAGTGGTAAAGCTCGTTATTGGAGACGTCCGATAATTGGTTTTCTCATTTGTTGGTGTAAAAATATATATTTTTATGTCTTTGATTTGGAATGTTGATGTTCTTGAACGGCCGACGAGGATATTCCGTTCCATTGAAAAGACACTTATATTTCATACGTTCATATTTTGAAGACTTTGTTTACTTGATTTTAAAGAGATAGACCTACATATATACAATGTTCCTTCTTCTAAGTTTCGGGGACGAAACTTCTTAAAAGGAGGGATGATTGTAACACCCCGTAAATTTGAAGACCTTTATTATATTTTAAAAGTAATATTTTAATCTATTTTAATTTTATATTAATTTATTTGAAATAAAATTTATTTGATAAAATATAATCTTATTTTATTTTGAAGAAATGTAATTATTTTTGATAGTTTAGAAATGTTTAAAAGTGATTTAAACTATATTTAAACCTTTTCCTTTGATAAAATAGATTTCGGATAAAAGTCGTAAAATTGGGATTTTCCCATTTCTTACGGTCGTTGGGTAACGAGTTTGGATATTGGGCATATGAGTACTTAATCTTTTAGTAAAATTGTGTTTAAGAACTTTAATATTCTCGAAAATCGCGTTCGACGAATATTTCTAATTACCGTCGAAGCGAACCCAAAACGTAAACAATTGACCACCCTCCCCTTGCCATTTGGACCGACCAACTCCATCCATTGTCCCCTCTTTCAATTTTCATTACCTCCATAATTCACTCTCTCTCTTCCTTTCATCAAACACTAAATTCCTCTCAAAATAACCCCCTTACAATCCCTAAAACCACCATAAATCCTTCATTTCTCCACCAATTTGCATAAAACTTATATATTTGGAATCCTCTATTCAATCCTCATCTACTAGTAAGCTTTATTTTCATTTCCCCCAATTTTGTTTCGGGTCTTATCTTTTTAGGGTTTCGAATTTAAGCTTAATAATTGTGTTTTTGTTGTTCTTATAGGTGAATAATTTGAAGATGAGTTAGGTGACTCATATGTGGTTGAAGATGAAGGGTAATTTTGGGTTTTAGAAGCTTTCTCAAGTTATTACTTGTCTCTTTGCTAGCTTAAGGTAACTATTCCGAGTTACTCGACGATTTAATGTCACATAGATGTTGTGTTTGTTGTTTGTTAAGTGTTTAGTTGATTGATAATGTGTTAGTTTCGTTTTTCACATGACTTGTGTTGTTAAAGTCTACTAATTTGTGGTTATTTCATATACTTGAGTATTGAAACGAAATGGGTATTGTTGATTATTGCTTGAGACGGTATTAAATTGAGCTTGAAACAGATTTTGGTAGGAAAAAGGGAATAGGGGCGGAAAAACCGCCCAAAACAGCCCACAAAGGGGCGCGTCATGACCCGGTAGGCCCGGTGGGTCCGGCCCGGACTTTGACCCGTCACTTTGGGTCGGGTCTTGGGTCTATTGTTTGATGTTTTGGGTCTTTTGTTTGCGTATTTATGTATTTTGGTATTTTTGGCATGTGGGTAATCATTATTATGCGAGAATTTAATTGAATTGGATATTTTGTAAGTTAGAATATATTTCCTTATGTTGATAGTTTTTCACATGATAGAAATTGGAAATGGCATGAGAATGATATTGTGATGAATTTTGTGATTTGGGCCAAAGTATGCCAAGACTCGAGTGGGCAGTTAGCGAACGAGTTTGGTCAAACTAGGTTTAAACCGGTCAGCCTCGATTTGACCGATGACCCGTCGCGGGACTCGGGTCGAGGGTTTGTCTTTGAGGTGAGATTGGTTGTTATTGGATGTTTTATGTTGATGCTTTGATATTTGTGATTATCATCTCACATGTTGGTTGTTGGATGCTTTGGATGCCTTATGCTTGAGTCTTGTTGCCTCTTTGCCATTTTAGCTTGTTCTCATGGATTATTGTACTGTTGGTTAGCTGGAAATTTGGATTATTATTGATATTGGAGATATTGTTGGATTGTCAGCTGAATATGCTCTTGCGTAGCCTTTCATATGTTAGGGTGTGTATGATCATTTGTGTGTGCAAGTTTGGACTCTTTGCCCCTCTTATGGTTAAGTGGGTGTCCTACTTGTCTTGTGTGGTGTTGGTATCTTAGACCATCGTCATAGATAGGCTCTTATAGTCTTTGACGAGTGTATGTTCACCGCTTAATAGCCTTTGTGTCTTAGCTTGGTGGGTTTATATCCAAGTTAGGGTATGACTTCCTGACGTACTCTTAGAAGTATGTAGTCAGCTTAAGTACTAGGCAACCCTTTGGTGGACTCCTTAGGGGTACTCATGTGTTGTTATCATGGGTCTTGGATGCGGTAGTTTTCCGCATGTCGCTAGGTCTCGCAGGGTTTAGGACTAGGGTGTTTACCTTACCTCGTGGTATAGACTCGAGTTACAGAGTGACTATTGACTGTACTAAGAACTTATGCCTGTCTCTAGATATATTGCCCTTTCTTGTTTGATGATTCTATGAATCATAGAAGGTGAGATGCAAGCCGGCTATGGTTGATAGAGTTTGTATTCCTGGATGTTATGTGATTCACATGATAGTGTAGTATGAGTCGGTCTAGTATTCACATGCTAGGACTATGTGTTGTTATATTGTTGTTCACATGATAAGCACGATTGTCTAGCATCTATATGCTAAGGCTATGTGTTATTCATATTCATATTCTTATGTTTACATGTTATATTAATTATGACATTTCGTGGGGGAGAACTCGGAGTTACTCCCCACTTTTCGTGGCTTTCGTATTTGTATAAAATGCGATTGACAAGTAGGTGATGCATATATGGGGTACATGGACGAGCTAGCGAGCAAAGTAACCTTGGGACCTAGATTGGCTTTATTTTATTGTGACCCTTAAACACTTTTTATGTCATATACTTTTTAGGGACATATGTCTCCCTTTTTCACATTTGGGTTGTATAACTTTGTTTCGCGACTTTAGCGATGTTTTATTTATGAGATTTATTTTAGACCTTGCATGTTTGACACCTTCCCATTTGGATATTTTTATAACAGGTTCAGGTTTTAAAAGTTACAGGTTTTTACCCAAATGAACCTATTACAAACATATCCATGCAGTTTTTATCTAGAATTATGTGTTTACTTTTCCGCAATGAATAAGGGTGTCATAGGAATAACATCACAATAACACCAGAATAACAATAACACTAGAATAACAGCACAATAACATGTGGTAAAATAAAGAGTAAAAAAATCAAAGAAGTGAAAAAAAATCAAAGTGACACCGGAATAACATCACAATAACACCAGAATAACAATACCACCAGAATATGAGCACAATAACACATGGTAAAAAAAGAGTAAAAAAATCAAAGTAGTAAAAAAATCAAAGTGACACCGGAATAACATCACAATAACACCAGAATAACAGCACAATAACACGTGGCAAAAAAGAGTAAAAACAATCAAAATAGTAAAAAAAATCAAAGTGGCACCGGAATAACATCACAATACCACCAGAATAACAGCACAATAACATGTGGTAAAAAAGGTAAAAAAATCAAAGTGACACCGGAATAACATCACAATAACAGCAGAATAACAATAACACCAGAATAACAACACAATAATATGTGGTAGAAAAAAGTAAAAAAATTAAAAGTAGTAAAAAAAATCAAAGTGACACTGGAATAACATCACAATAACACCAGAATAACAATAACATCACAATAACACGTGCCAAAAAAAAGAGAAAACAAAAAATCAAAGTCATAAAAAAAATCAAAGTAAAAAAAAGCACAATAACACGAGGTAAAAAAAAAAAAGAGAACAAAAAAAATAAAGTAAAAAAAAAAATCTGGTACAAAAAGAAAAAGAAAAAAAGGTAACATAATGAGAAAATTAGAGAAAAACATAAGAGAAAAAAAAAATCAAAGACGTAAAAAAAAAAGCACAATAACAGCATAATAACACGAAGTAAAAAAAAAAAGATAAAAAAAATTAAAGTAAAAAAAAAAAGAGCAACACTAGAAAAAAGAGAAAATAAGTAAATGATAGTGATTTTATATGACAGGTAAGATTAGATCTTGACCATTCATCTCTAATATAATCTAGTGGCTGAATTTCCAAGCACAAACTCACAACTCACCATAAGAAACAAAACTTACAAGAACCTAACTCTCTCTCTCTCTCTCTCTCTATATATATATATATAGGGCGGGGTCAGGTGCGAACTAATGTTCAATACGAACCCTACGAACTAATCTAAAAACAGCAAAACCAAACTTATCGCCTGACACCATCTCCCTTATCTTTAATGTTTATCCACAACCCCAACTAACTTTCCATCTCCCACCACCACTCACCACCACCATCCGTTGTAGCTTCTCAAACACAGATCAAGCCAGCAAGCCGCCGCTCTTCTTTTGTCGCTCCTATTGTCAGCAACCAAGTTATGGATTTTCCGACAACTTCCATGAATTGCAGTTTTTGGCTCTAAATTTTTCGATTTCTTCGACGATACAGCTTTTTTTTTTTCTGAAATCCTACTTTTTTTTTTATTGTAGAGCTTGCATTTCGATTGAATTTTACAAAAACAATATCACCGGTTGGTCTTGTATTTTCCAATGGTGGCGCATTGAGGCGTGTCACGTCGGGGATGAGGGTGAACCGGCGAAGGATATGGATTGTAGTTGGTGTTTGTATGTTCATTGTTAATAGGAATTTATTTGATTTTTTGCCACCAGAACTGCAAAAATATTATGAGCTTGCATTTTGATTTTTTTCCACCAGAACTGAATTTACACTTCTCTGTTTTTTTTTTTTTGTATTCCTTCCGTCCCACTCATTTATAGGATAAACTTTATTTGATTTTTTTCCACCGGAACTGTATGTGTTATTTCTCTGTCAATTTTATGATACTCACTGGCTGGAACATTTTATGGCCTTAATTGGAGATTTGAGTTTGGAATGAGAGGTAGTTTTTGAATTGTGAATTTTCTCTTCTTTTACGTGCTTTGTGTTTCAGCGTTGATTATTGTGCTGGTTATGGATTCAAACTTATGTAGATGTAGATGTGTATCTAGTAAACTGATGGATCGTATGTGGCATGCCATAGATGTGTATCTAGTAAGGTAGAGGAGTGTATCTAGAAATCTAAAGGAGTGTATCTTGAGTGCTATAGATGTGTATCTAGTAAGATAAATGAGTGTAGCTATGTTGCGAGAGATGTGTATCTAACAAGGTACAAAAGTGTATCTAGTAATGTAAGGAGTGTATCTAACATTTCATAGATGTGTATCTAGCTAGTTAAGGATAAGTATCTAGCAGATTAAAAGAGTGCATTTAGCTAGCTAAAGGTTTATATCTAGCAACTTTAAAAAGTGTATCTAGCTAGCTAGAGGTATGTATCTAGCAACTTAAAAGAGTGTATCTAGCTAATTAGAGGTATGTATCTAGCAATATAAAGGAATGTATCTAGCTAGCTAAAGGTATGTATCTAACAATTTAAAGGAGTGTATCTAGTAAGTTAAAGGTGAGGACTATGTTTCACTAGGTTACTTGTTTGGTGACAAATGTAAAGTAGCATATGTATCCGATGTTTCGCGATTTCCTTCCAGCACAGAATCTGGTGTGTGCAGTAGCCACACTATTTGTCTTATTCAATGATGATCATTATTTGGACATGTAAACAGAAGACATAATCTGGCAATAGACCCTCATTGTTTGATCACTGGTGTTATATTGGCTGATTAGTTGTTTTTTGTTAGTTTTTTTGCTTGAGATGTGGCTTTGAAGTCGATTTTTCATATAGAACATGGAATAAGTTTAAAGTGCCAATATATATAAATATATAATGATAAGGAAAGTCGATAAAAAGCCACTCTTGGGGTTTGTTGATCATGTAGATCTGCTGTTGTTGCTTACTAACCCAAGCTAATTGAACTGTGATTTAATGCAGGACATACCAGATATGGAAGGTGATAAGATATTTGGTATCCAATCATTCACAGTGCGATTAGGACAAAAAAAGGTTAGTCTTGAATAATGACCATATTATGAACAACTTTTAGTGTACAACATATTATCTACTCATATTTAATAATAACTAATTTTCTTTATTTGCAACCCTGCCAGGTATTTTGGATTTGCAGATCACTTCTTCAAATGGCTTATGCTGTTGCCATATCAGTTGGAGCATCATCTACCTTTCTCTGGAGCAAAACTGTCACGGTCATGTACATTGTGGTTCTGGTGTTTGTCTTAAATCTCGGTTCGAGATGTGATCGTGGAATATATTTCCGGAGCCAATGTCGTCATCGTGTCATAAATGTGTCTGATATTGTCCCAAAATTAGGTCATAGTAATCTACAAAACAATTATATGTCGGCCGCAATACAGTGTCATGCACCCACTACCTAGATTTAATACCATGATTATTTCTCGATCGTTGCTGTCTAACTGCTTTTCTCTTATATTGCTTCTCAATCGTTGGTGACTTTCTGATTTTATGCAAGTCAAAAATACCAAATATTAGCGTACTGAATCTCATTTTCTCATTGGTTGGGATCATTTATATTGTCTGGGGGACGGAGTCTTTTAGCCATTGAAGCATTAGGATATTGATGCCGCTTCTCTATATCGTACCTTAAAGATCTCATTTTGCAGCCATCTCTGCGAGTGGAGGTAGGCAGCTGGATCTTCTTATCTTGGATACAAACACTATTCATTTGGTAACATACTTCAATTTCCTTGATTCTTGCTAAACGCTATCATATTACCGATTACTTTGCCAATCACTAGATTAAGACCTCTCCGAAAATGTTACGACTCTCCATATTGGGAGACCTTGCATCACTGGTAACATCTGTACTAATTTTTTCTTTGCCGATTTCAGATAGAAGGCCTGAGTACTCACTTGTGCTTTCCTAAGATGAGATTCATGTATGCTTTCAGAATATAAATGTCAATTCTTTGAGGTTCACCATTTCTAATAGTTAAAAACTTTATCCTTCCCTTTTACTAGAGGTATGTATCTAGCAACTTAAAAGAGTGTATCTAGCTAGCTAGAGGTATGTATCTAACAACTTAAAGGAGTGTACCTAGCAAGCTAAAGGTATGTATCTAGCAACTAAAAGGAATCAAACGAGGGAGACGGGTATCCTAAATTTAGGACGGGAAAGGGTTTAGGGTAAAAGGCTATTAGCTCAATGGTAGAGCGATGTGTATTAATGCACAAAGGTGTGGGTTCAAGTCCCACATAGCCTAAGACATTAGTTTGCGTAATTGAAATAATATAGTGGTGTGATTTGATTGTATAGATGAAACGGTAATCTTATAAATATGTTACTCTAATCCTATAAATAGATTATGATAATAATACAATTAAAGTAACACATGAGCACACCATTAGAGTAACATGAGTTACTCGATGCAGTAACACTACTAATGTCGTGGAGTAACACTTCTTGACATTCTAATGTTGTTAAAGACTACCAACCAATTCCAAGTTAAAGCAATGTGTAAATATTGTACATCGATATGAGTTCGAATTCCGATAAAGCCTAATTACTTGAGTGGGTAGAAAATTGACAAAGCGTGGACGTAAATATTACGACACTAAGTATAAAAATAAAAAACAGCCTATGTGGGGTTTGAACCCACATCTTCGTGCAATTGCACGATGCTCTACCAATTGATCTAATAGGCTTAAAGAGAGATAGATGATCACACTCGGTACATTGGATAAAGAATATATATATACATTGAACTTGTTTGTGAGAAATCTACCAGGAACAAATGGATGGGTTACGATAAGGATTCCAATGAGTTACATAATTCGGAGTAACAATTATGGGTTAGAGTAACACCATATATATGTTACATTAATAAACAAATACTTTGAATGTATTATAATGCCATGGTGAAATTCGGGTGAAAACCAAAAGATACAAAAACAAATAATGATCCAAATAATCACCCACCAATTACCTGATCAATAGCTGAAGGACTCAGGCCATGGTGAAATGTCGACATCAAAATGGCCATGGCCTGAATATGATTCATACTAACATTAAACTGATCCTGCAACATCCTAGCCCTCTCATCACACATGCTAGCCAGAGTCTCTTTTCTCCAATCACTAGCTAAAGAGCTTATATACCAAAAGATACAAAAACAAATAATGATCCAAATAATCACCCACCAAATCATAAGCTTCTTTCCCCAAATTTTCCTCAACTTTTTGTACCCAATATACTGATAATAAGGATGATTCATCTTACTATGATTTCCTGTCAATTTTTCCCACCAATTCAACAAAGCTTTCCCACCATCCTCGAGCAACGTCGGTTTCCCATCCATCACTCCACCACTAATCAACCAATTCATAGGGATCACATATATTAACCAACAACATAGATATAATACCAAATGCCCAACTTTTAACCCAAACCCAACCACTTGAAGCAAATTCATCCACTACCAACAAACTGGGGTGTTACAACTGTTAAGTCCTCTGAAGCAGGTTTATAGAAATAGGTGCACGAGACCAGTCCACAAGCAAGTTACAAAGTAGAGAAAGCTATCAAATTCTATACTCTTACTAAAAAAGATTCAAACTTTTAACAGAATAAATGCTGAAAATTGCAGCAAAATGAAGAATACATAGATGCTACCTTATCCTAATCAACTTTACTTAATCAAATCAAATCAACCCAATACTTTGAATGTATTATAATGAAGGTAAATATATGTTAACTCTAATAACTCGAATGCGTTACAAACATAAAATGTCTACGACATGTCATAATTTCAGTGAATTGTTTTGTTTTGTACAATGGTTAAAATGTAGGCAGCTAAGGTAAACATGTCACTATTTCAATAGGCCTATAAGTCGATTCTTAGTAGTAATTTCAGGATTCAGATACTTACCAACACAGTCCTCTTGGTCTCCTCCAGTTTTAACAACTGAAGGCTTTGAGTAAAGTTGGATGATGCAATGTGGCCTATGGTTTGAGCCGAGAACAATTGTTAGATCATCTGTTTCAAGGACATTTCAAGGACATTCTGAAGTTCTTTTATAACATCAGAATCATAGCAAATGATCCTGCAAGAAGCCATAGACAGCCGATTAAGTCCCTTACAGAATTCACAAGGTATAATGTCAATTAGAATCTCTTATCATAAATCTACACTAGCATGATTTTAAACCATAATATTTGAACTATCTACTCCATTTAGAGTTCCAAAATTGACATGTGACACATTTTTTTAAGCATCAAACAGACTAATCAAGTCTACCAATATCCACACAATGCCTGCAACTCCAAATTTTCCGACATAGGCGGCCTTTGTTTTGGATTACATTTGTTTCTTTCATTTCCGATCTGAATGGTAGATCTACAAAATTGGAAGTAAAATATCAAAAAAATTACCTAACCAGCGACATTGACGAAAAATTGAGAGCCGATACCACAACACGTACAATAACCACCATTGTGGTCGCCTGCTGGTGGTAGACCTGCAACGAGGGGTTGGAAATAAGGCTTCGCACGAAATGATGAAAGACTGGTGATGAGAGAGCGCATGCGTGGAGGCATCGCCAGTGATGAGGTTGCCAGAGGTTGGCCGGTTGGATCTCTGGCATCTGAACCGCCATAGAGAAGGGAAACATGTTATAATTGGGATTCGATTGAGAGTGTAGGGGGTTGGCCATGGCGACTGGGTTCGTGGCCGGAGACACGCCATTAGTGATAATGTTTGCCGACAGTGGTGGGGGTGTCCGTCGGAGTTTCGATACCGGTATCAATCGATGGTTTTGAGTGGAAGTTAATTATAAGGGAGGGGGTGGAAGTTGACAGGTGCGAGGGATGGAGTTTTAATCCCGACCATCGATTGTTTTAATCTAATAGCTGTCAATTAGTTCGTAAGTTCGCACGAGATCCTATTTCTATATATATATATATATATATATATATATATATATATATATATATATATATATATATATATGGGCGGGTTTAGGTACGAACTGAGTTACGGTACGAACTAGCTTATTTAGACTTTTTTTTTCCAGATACATTTAACTATCTTGCCATATACACTTCTTCTTCAATACATTTTATAACATAACTAGATACACTTTTTCCACACTAAAATTCTATATGCACTTTTACACATTTTTAACACTAATTTTTTTTTGCGGATATACATGTCATTAAAGCCAGATACATATCTTATATTTTGCGGATACGTTTTATATTATTTGCGGATACACTTTATATTATTTGCGGATACGTTTTATACTATTTGCAGATACGTTTCATACTATTTGCGGATACACTTTTTGCTGGATACACTTTATATTACTACTCCTAGATACATCTATCACTACTCCAGATACACGCATATATTTGTGTACCTCACCATAGTCGCGTGCGTATCTGGACATGTTATTTGTGTATCCATTTGTCTGAATGCGAGCATCAAAACTTTGGTCAGAAAGCCGCTCCCAAAAATCACGGAGTTGAGTCTTTGTTATTGTACCCGTCATTATGCCTCTTCTTCTTGCTAATGCATCAAATAATTCTCCCGCAAATTCTTTCTCGTTCATACCTGCATTCACACAATCCAATCTCCAATGAAAACGGCACCGATTTTACACATTACTACTAACTCATCAACACTAACTCTTTCAAATAATTTCTTGAGAAGATTCAAGTCGGTTCAGTGAGAAATTTATAAAAAAAAAAAAAAACAAGTACAGGCGAATTCAATACCACCTATATACAACTAAAAACGAGAAAAATGGAACAAAATTCTGATCATTTATGTTTGCCTACTACCACCCTTGCTAGCTAGCATTACGCTAGTCTAATTTCCTTATTTAAACAACCCATTTAAGCAGTTTTAGTCAAATTTTAAACCAATTTAGGCTAATCTTAATGCTGTGTCCCAACAAGTTACTCAAATTTTCAAAGAAAATTGATTTTTCTTACTAAAAGTAGCCAATTCTTAACCCTACGATTACCATAGCAAACCCGATTAACCAACAAAACACAATCAACACTGCCATAATCAACCTCCTCCGATCACCACCTATTCACCCCCACCCACATTGATTCACATCGAACAACACACAACCAACCACCAACCTTCGTAAATCACTTCCAACACTACACAACAAACCAAAATCCTTCTCCTTCATCATTTTTAATAGTTCAGATCTACTAACCTGGAGTTTACGCCGACGAGAGATGTCAGATATACTAACCTAGAGTTGTGCTTGCAGATCGAGAAGAATGGAAGGAGACGGAGGAGAGCATGTGCATTAGTAGCCGGAGTGATGTGCCGAGGGAGGGCCACGCACGATGGCCGGAACAAATACAAAGAAGAAAAGAGAAGAATAGGGACAATGAGGCTCGAGTAAGGCAACACAACGAAACAGCAAGGTATCGCCGGCGAAGTCGCCGGCGAGATGTGAGTAGTCAGGTAGCGTGCCGGAGTGTGGTGGTGATGTCGTCGGAGTACAACTGTCACGATTGAGGGTAGTGGTGTTGTGTATGATAGAGAGGATGGGGAAATTGTAGTTATGTTAATATCTATGTGGTGGTGATGGCGTCGGAGCTCCGTCAAAGTCGTCGGCGGCAGAAGAAGGTGGTTGGGGGAGATGGATGGATAGTGGGAAATGGGAAATGAAAATTGGGAAGGTGTGAATGTACGTATGAGTTGAGGAAAAGAGATAAAGAGTGATTTTGTGGCTTATTATGAGCCACTGATCTATTTGATATGAGGGTTTAGATTGAGTTCGTACCGTTCGTATCTTAAATCAGTTCGTACGGGATCCTGATTCTCTCTCTCTCTCTCTCTCTCTCTCTCTCTCTCTCTCTCTCTCTCTCTCTCTCTCTCTCTCTCTCTCTCTCTCTCTATATATATATATATATATATATATATATATATATATATATATATATATATATATATATATATAGAGAGAGAGAGAGAGAGAGGTGAGTTCTTTTGAGTCCACCATATGCCATTGAGTCCCTAAGTCCCTTTAAGGGCCATTGAATGAGAAAATGGATGGTTGAGATGGATGGAGAATGGAGGGATTAAGGACTATTAAAAAGAAAAGGAAAAAAATGTGGATGGTTGGATTGAAATGGATGGTTGAGATTGAAATTAACAAAAAAATTATTTCACTAATCAAATTTCTATACACTAATTAATTTTTCTTTCTCTCTCTAGCCCCTAATTAATCAGTTTTTTGAGTTTGATTTGAAGTGTAAATGTAATGTTGTATGAGTTTTACAAGTGTAAATCTAACACTTTACGAGTGTAAATGTAACATTTTAAGAGTGTAAATTTGATTTTTTATGGCGGAAATTTTGAATTTATATAATTTTAACATTTTACAAGTGTAAATTTGATGTTTTACGAGTGTAAATGTAACATTTTAAGAGTGTAAATTTGATTTTTTGTGACGGAAATTTTGAATTTATATAATTTTAACATTTTACAAGTGTAAATTTGATGTTTTACGAGTGTAAATGTAACATTTTAAGAGTGTAAATTTGATTTTTTGTAACGAAAATTTTGAATTTATATAATTTTAACATTTTACAAGTGTAAATTTGATGTTTTACGAGTGTAAATGTAACATTTTAAGAGTGTAAATTTGATTTTTTGTGACGGGAATTTTGAATTTATATAATTTTAACATTTTACAAGTGTAAATTTGATATTTTACGAGTGTAAATGTAACATTTTAAGAGTGTAAATTTGATTTTTTGTGACGGAAATTTTGAATTTATATAATTTTAACATTTTACAAGTGTAAATTTGATATTTTACGAGTATAAATGTAATATTTTAAGAGTGTAAAATTGATTTTTTGTGACGGAAATTTTGAATTTATATAATTTTAACATTTTACAAGTGTAAATTTGATGCTTTACGAGTGTAAATGTAAAATTTTAAGAGTGTCAATTTGATTTTTTGGTCCTTTAAGTGTAATTTTGGTCCTTTAAGAGTGTAACTTTTGTCCTTTAAGAGTGTAACTGTAGTCCGACCACCGACAAACACCACCACCGTCCTTCACCAGTCACCACCAACTCATACTCACAAAAAAGATCTATAGCAGATCTGGAAAAAAAGTGTAAATCTAAAGAAATACAAGTGTAAATGTAAAGAAATACGAGTGTAAATGTAAACAAGTGTAACTGTAAAGAAATAGGAGTGTAAACGTAAAGAAATACGAGTGTAAATGTAAACAAATACGAGTGTAAATGTAAACAAATACGAGTGTAAATGTAAAGAAATACGAGTGTAAGTGTAAAGAAATAGGAGTGTAAATTTAAACAAATATGAGTGTAAATGTAAAGAAATACGAGTGTAAATGTAAAGATATACGAGTGTAAATTTAAATAAATATGAGTGTAAATTTAAAGAAAGACGAGATCTGAAAAATAAAAAAGAAACCCAACAAAACCAGATCTGGAAAAAATATATAACAAGACGATTTTTATAAGACGATCGATTTGTAAAACAAACACCCACAACAAAACAAAACCCCACCTTTCTTTATCAATAAAACACCACTTTTTCAAAAAAAAAAAAAAAAAAAAAAAAAAAAAAAACAAAAAAGTAACGACAATAAGATGAACAGCTTCCACTTATACACACCATTAATAAAAAAACAACAAAATGATGGAAATTTGGCATCATCATCAACAGCAACGACAACAATAGCCACACACCATCAATTAAAAAATACAACAATCGAAATCTGCAAAATAAAAAAAAAATAAAGAAGAAGAAAGAAGGCGGGTTGTGGTCAAATATGGAAGAAGTGGCGGCAGCGGGTGGTTGTCGGGTTGAGGTCGTGTGTGGTGGGTCATGGGTTGTGGTGGTGGTGACGGACAGGAGAGGTGCGGCAAGTTGAGGGAGGTCGGGTGGTGGTGAGGTGCCGAGAGGAAAGATCTGGAGGAGGTGGGGTAGTGTCGGAGGTGCGTGAGGGTGGCGGTGGGAGTGTGAGGCTCAGATCTGGCGTGGTGGAGGTCGGAGGTGTGTGAGGGTGGTCGGATGTGCGTGAGATGAGAGTTTTTTTTGGGGAGTAGGTACGTGGTGGTGGGTTTGGATGGTTGTGGTGGTGAGAAGGGTTAAGGGGTGGTGGTGATATTGTTGTCAGGTGGTGGTAGGTGAGCAGGGGATGGCGGCAGGCGGATCTGGTGGTTCTTGTTGACGGCGGTGTTGGAGAAGACGTGTGGTGTGGCTGGTGGTGTTGTGGTGGTTGTGTGGTGGCCGTGGTGGTCGGGTAGCGGAACTGGTGAGGGAAGTAATTGAGTTTTGAATTATTTGGGTGAGATTTTTTATTTTTTTGGGTTTTGAGTTTTTTGGGTTTTTAGAGAGATGAGAGTAATGAAATTTATGAGATGAGAGAGAAGTGGATGTGAAAATAATTCATATATAGTGAATTAGTTTTTAATTAGGTGGATTAGTGAGCTAGAGAGAGAGTGGGTCTTAAATTAGCATTAACCCCTCATTTTAGCATTAATCCCCCCTTTTTTCCTTTCAATCTCAACCCTTCATCCCATCTTTTTAATGGTCCTAAAGAGGACTTATGGACTCAATGAAAAAAGGTGGACTCACTAGATCTCTTCTCTCTCTCTCTCTCTCTCTCTCTCTCTCTCTCTCTCTCTCTCTCTCTCTCTCTCTCTCTCTCTCTCTCTCTCTCTCTCTATATATATATATATATATATATATATATAGGGTCGGGATCCGGTAAGAACCACTAGTATATTGAGAACCATGAGAACCTCTCACAGCATTTAAATCTTAAACAAATCGATGGCTGACATAATACCGCATTATGTAACCAAAATACTATTTGTTTCACTCATAATTTTGGTCTCCAATTTTTCTCTCTCTCTCTCTCTCTCTATCTCTCTCTCTCTCTCTCTCTCTCTCTCTCTCTCTGTTTCCCCGATCACCAAACAGCTTCTTGGATTTGAAGAACAAGCTTTGATATCTGCTACATCCTTCATCAATGGAGACAACTTCGATATCTACTACATCCTTCATCAATGGAGACATAAATCGACCTTGCCGTTCGTCAAAATCCGATGAGGTTTGTTTAATTTATTTATCAATTTGCTTGAATTTCGACATCATGTGTCTCAAATTTGTTAATTAGTCAACAAAATAGGGCGACGAATTATTGATTCGAGGTTATATACATGTAATTGGAAAATAAATTGAAACTAGGGTTGGAGTATTGAGAAATTACCTCAATTGTTTCGAAAGACGCCGCTGGTTTAGTAGTTCAAGGAGATGTGGATGTCCATTCCGTTTAGATTAGATTAATTAAGGTCCAACACCTTGTCGGTCGTAAAAATTAATTATTTTTGTTAAAATAGGGTTCGTGAATTAGATTGTGGAAATTAGAAAATTAGGGATGGGGAAATTGATACATTGCCTAAATTGGTTGAAATCGTGAGATCAGCGACTGAATTTCGTGAATTACATAGTCTTTATTATCGTCAAAGTATTAGTTATGTACATTTAATTTAGTGGACATCTTTGTCAATGTGTAGTGAGGTTGCATACACCTGACACCTTGCGTTTGGCAGAATTGCGTGTACCCGTTGTGACCAGTAGTAGCATTGGGTTAACCGTTAAAACGGTTTGTGATATAACTACATTATTTATCGGATGCAAGAGTTTGGGCTAGAGATTCGATGACATAAATAATGCTAATTAGTGTGATAGAGTTAATAAAAATGTATCAATCACTGCCAAGACAAAACATAAAGCCAAGTTAATTCACTGTGTGAGATGTAATGAAGAATTCCTCTCACTTTTTATTGAATCTTTCACTTAGATGTCATTTAGAATTAGTGTCTTTCCCGAGTATAAACCACCATCCTACTACGACATCGCTTTGAATTAACGAAAAAACCATCAGAGTGGAATTATATGCGAGCAACTGTATCAGAGATGGCCATGTCAAGACATTGTATGCCTATTATAGCAACGAACAAAAATGAGTGACGATAATTAGGATTATGAGGCAAGAGGGTTTTGACTTTTAAGGGCTTTGATTGAGTATTATTGAGTTAGCATATACTCTAGAGTTATGTTTTAGAAACTTAGCTGTGAATAGCTAAGAACTCCTATGCTTATTTTAAAAACTTTTACGAAAATTTCAATGGACGCATCCGTCTATACAAAGATCGTGAAATGAACTTTGCCATTTACCTCTTGTTAGAACAACGGTCTTTTCACTTTTCAGCAATGCCTTAATATTTAGCATAATACGAGTGGTTATGAATTGAAGTCCTAAACTGAATTCTGCAACATGATATTTGTTTAGGTGCCTTTACTTGGTGGAGCGATGTGTGAATGCACATGGCATTTCTTTTAGAATGATGAGACTCTTGAAGTAAAAATATTGGTTTTGGTATCTGATGTTAATGTATGAAGCTAGAGAGTCTATTTGTTGGCAACTATGTTACTTCGACTATACTAGAAGTTTCAAATTTGTTTCAAATTTGTTAATTCGTCAACTTTTCAAATATTGAAGCCAATTAGCTCAAACGGGAGAGCACTGTGCAATGCACAAGATGTGGGTTCGACTCCCATATTGGCTATGAAATAACAAATCCTTCTTTTACAAGAATGAAAAATAGTATAATTGGTAACACATATCATTGGATTTGCAATTTAGTAGGCTATATGGGACTTGAACCCATATCTTTGTGCAAAATTTGCACATTGCTCTACAATTGAGCTAATAGCCTTATTTCATGCACATACAATTTTTTTTTTTGGTGTAATGTCAGTAAATTCATTAAGCACAAAACAAACTATTACAAGCTATCACCGAATTTAAATTACTACATCACGACCACTCAACTACATCATACTACATTAGAGTAATTGAGTTGATCCACACACTATCAGTAGCAGAAAATACAAGAGCGGTGTCATTCAAAGTAATAAGCATGATTTGCTCAAATACACACTCAGGCCTATTGATGTATCACTTTCATATATACTTTTATAGCTCCCTTTATACCGTTTTACATACCGTTTCGTGCCTATTATATCATTTATATGCTTTATTTCAATGAATTGTCGATACTGCCGCCATTTTGTGTTTTGATGCAGAAATGACTCTTTGTGAGTATGATCAAGCTAAGATTAGCATGGCGGAGATGGCATAGAAGAATACACGAAGCATGGCACGGGAAACGAGGAATCATGAAGGCTAGAAGTGAAAGAAGAGAAGAAATAGCCTGTGAAGCAAGTTCCTCGATCGAGTCACTGCTGACTCGATCGAGCAGCTGTCCTCGATCGAGTCACCCCTGACTCGATCGAGGATCCTCTCTGGCGGGTTTATTTCCGGAATTTCCTAAAACGTTAATCTTTTGTTATAAATTAAAGACTCGTGTTTTATTGTTAGACTACGTTATATTTTGCTTGGATATTGCTGGAAAACTCGCTTAGAACCCTAATCTTTCCCTTGTATGGTACTAATCTTTCCTCGTTAATTAATCATTATTGTTTTATGTTCTTCAATTATTGTTTTATGCTTGCAATTATGTTTTCATCTTTAATCATATTTGTTGTTGTTATTATAATTATGAGTAGCTAATCTCCTCATCTAGGATGAAGGGGATCTAGGTTAATTAAAAGGGAAAGTCAATTAGTTGCTATTGATATCATTAAAGTTGTTGTTTGATTATTGTAATTCTTCTAGTTAATCAACTTGAGGCCTGAGTTATTAATTAGTGTAGCGAATCGATCCTATCGCCGACCGGGTTAGAATTGATATAGGCTGCGATAATCAAATAGAAAGTATCTAATCATAGCGACCGCATGTTAGAATCGATCTAAAGGGCATAATAGAGTCGACCGATCTTATGACCTTAAACAACTTGATAAATCTAGTAATTGATTGATAATCCCCGACTGATTGACCTAGTGAACCTAATTCCTAGACTTTTAATAATATTGTTATTCATCCTTTATTTACATTGCAATTAGTTTGTTAGAATCAACTCAAAACTAAACCCCCCGAAATCGGTTACTTCTAGACAGCTTAAATACTCTTAGACTTAGCTTTTACCGCCTCCATGTGGATTCGATACCTGTCTTATCACTAGCTATTCTTGTTAGTCCTGAGATAGTTTTACTTTGATTTGGTAATACGACTTTAGCCACATCAAATTTGGCGCCGTTGCCGGGGACGCAACAATTGTTTAGTCTGTTTGTGTTTATTTTGTCTTTTTGTCTCAGGGAACCCAGTTCCTTGAGACCGTTCTCACACTTTCTTGTTAGTTCCGTTTATGCCCAGGTCTAATAGGTCCGAGATTATTCCTTTTGATCCTGAACCTGAGAAGACTTTTCGCTACAGACGGAAATTTAATCAAGACGTGGGTCAAGTAGAAGACTTGAGTATACTTGACGTCGAAACGGCGAGCTCCACTGAGTCAGCCGGTCGGTCTTACGAAGAGGAGGAGGAAGAAATTCTTATTCCTGATATCCCAGTCATAGAAGATATTCCCGAAACTATCATCATGCCTACTCTAGCCAGTCACTCTGAGCCAACCTTGGCTTCTATTCCACAAGGATTCAAGCTGCCCACTACTACCAATGGAACATTCGAGATTCGGCCATCTTATATCAATTTGGTGGAACGAAACATGTTTGGAGGGACAGCTGCTGAGGACCCTGCGACGCATATGGAAAAGTTTATCACTTCTGCTTTGTTCTATTCCATTATCACCGGAGTGACACAAGATCGGTGAAGCGGTGCTCTTTCCTTTCTCTCGAAAGATGGAGCTGAGTGATTGAGAGATATGGATATGGATCTTTGAAGGAGTTCTGACTGAATTCCTTGGCTCTTGCTTTCTACAAGAGGTACTTCCCGCCTCATAAGACTAATGCTTTGAGGAATCAAATTACTAGTTTCAAGCAAGGAGCTACTGAAGATTTGAACGAAGCTTGGACTCGCTTCAAGCGTTTGGTTCGATCAGTTCCCCATCATGGTTTCCCAAAGTGGTTCCTTTGCAACCAGTTTTATAACGGGTTGTTTGATGATCATCGTGCCCTTTTGGATTCATCTGCGAATGGGAGGTTTCAAGATAACACCAATGATGGTGACGCGTGGAAGTTGATTGATCAGATTGCTACCCATACCGCCAGGTATGGAAATCCTAGGGGAAGCACGCGCGATCGAGTTGATAGTGCTGCGGCGGCACAGCTGGAGACTATTTCAGCCCAAATTGCTGAGATAAAGACTACCCAATCATTGGGTAGCAAAGAGAGAGTTCATGCTATGAGTCAGCAAGTAGAGGAGTCTTGTGCTAGATGCGGTTTGGATGGTCATGGTGCAGCTGATTGTATGAGCACATTGAAGCAGGTTAATGCCTTTCATGCTTACAGACAAGGTGCACAAGGTACACCTTTCTCTAATTTTTACAATGAAAGAACAAAGGAACATCCGTTCCTTCAATGGTCTAGCCAGAATGTGCAAAACCCGCAGCAGTCACAACCGCAAAAGAATCCTTATATCCCTCCTAACAATCGCGGTAATCAACAACAAGGGGGATATCAAAGGCAAAATCAAGGAGGCCAGCAGTTCAACAATCAATATCGCCCTCCTCGGCAAAAACTCCCCAACAAATTCCTCAACAAGCTCGAATAATGATATGGCGAGTTGCGCAATCTTTTGCAACAAACTTTGTCGATGCGTGAAAGAGACGGCTCGATTTTCGAGTTGATTGCCCATAACAAGATGCTAGATAATCAAGTGGCTCAGATGGCACTTCAAAACCCATCAAAACAGGCCGTAGGTCTTCCTCCTCAAGGTAAGCAAGCTCATGAGCAAGCTAATGTTATTCAGCTGAGGAGCGGCACTTCTTATGTGAATCCCGACCTACAAAGCCTTGAGAGAGATGTGCCCATTATTGTTGATGAGGTCCCCTACATGCATCCCAAAGGATTGGGTAATTTGGAGCTTAGTGATGATGAGAAAGAGCCTGACGAAGTTGAAACACGAGCTGACGATAAAAGTAAAAAAGACGAAGCAGCTGAACCTGTAAAGGTTCCTCGATAGAGTCATAGGCGACTCGATCGAGGATCCAGCCAGCTCGATCGAGTCACCCGTGAGCCAAATTGTCAGCAGACGGTGTTTCAAAAGTTGTTTCTAAAGAGAAGCAAGCCGAGCCCATAACGATTGCACTACCTTTTCCTCACCGACAACAAAAATCCAAGCTGGATAAGCAGTTCGGTAAGTTTATGGAGGTCGTGAAGAATCTACAGGTAAGTGTCCCTTTTACTGAACTAATTACTCAAGTGCCGGCTTATGCAAAATTCATAAAGGAGATTTTGACAAGGAAGAGATCCTTTGACGCGGTGGAAACTATTGCTTACACTCAGAAGTGCAGTGCCATGTTGCCAATTAACTCACCACCGAAATTAAAGGATCCAGGAAGTTTTTCTATCCCTTGTCAAATTGGTCACCTTTCTATTAGTAAAGCTCTTTGTGATTTAGGAGCTAGTGTCAGCATTATGCCGTATTCTATCTGTAAAAAGTTAAATATGGGTCCGTTGACAGTTACTAATATGACACTTCAGATGGCCGATAGAACTGTTAAACACCCACTGGGGGTGTTAGAAGATGTTCCCGTTCGAATAGGGAAGTTTTTCATCCCCGTTGATTTCGTTGTTATGGACATGGCTGAAGACAACCAAATCCCTATCATCTTGAAAGCGCACCGTTCTTACATATCTTTGCGGGGCGGTCATAGATGTTAGGCAAGGGAGATTGACCTTAGCTGTGGGGGATGATATGATTATTTTTAACTTAGAAAAAGCATTGAAAAACCCCATGATAGAAGAGACTTGTCATAGTATAGATGTTGTTGATTTTACTATTGATGAGTGTCTTCCTATATGTTTGGACAGGGATCCTTTGGAGATTGCCCTTGTCACGGATCCAGCTGATCAGACGAGTTCATGGAGTCCAGAAGTTCATCAGATTGAGAGGCTTCTAACTGGAGAGGAATGCCCACATCAGAAGGTATACAGTTTGGGTGTCGCACCTAAGGTAACTGAGGTAAAGAAACCTGAATTAAAACCTCTTCCCTCTCATCTCAAATATGAATTTCTTGATGACTGTGAGATGAACCCAGTGATTGTCAATGCTAACCTAACTGAAGGTCAACTATCTGCTTTGTTGACTGTTTTGAGAACTCATAAAAAGGCAATTGGGTATAGCATTGACGATCTCAAAGGTATTAGTCCTGATTTTTGTATGCATAGAATTCACTTGGAAGAAGGCCACAAGCCTAGTGCACAAGGTCGAGATTTACTAAATCCTCCAATGCAGGAGGTGGTAAGAAAAGAGGTACAGAAATTACTTGATGCTGGTATTATTTTCTCTATTTCTGATTCTAAATGGGTCAGCCCTGTCCAAGTTGTACCTAAGAAGGGAGGTACTACAGTAGTAAAGAATGATAAAAATGAATTGATTGCTACTAGACTTGTCACAGGATGGAGGATGTGCATTGACTATAGGAAGTTGAACACGGCCACTAAAAAGGACCATTTCCCACTTCCTTACATTGACCAAATGTTAGAGAGATTAGCATGTCATAGTTATGTCTGTTACCTAGATGGCTACTCCGGTTTCTTTCAGATACCCATTCACCCTGAGGATCAGGAAAATACCACTTTCACTTGTCCATATGGTGTATTTTCTTATAGGAGGATGCCCTTTGGTTTATGTAATGCTCCTGCTACCTTTCAGCGTTGTATGATGGCCATATTTTCTGATTACATAGAGTCTATCATGGAGGTCTTTATGGATGATTTCAGTGTATATGGTACTGATTTTGATATTTGCTTAGAAACTTGACTAAAGTTTTGCAGTCACTGTGAGGAGAGCAACCTTGTTCTCAACTGGGAGAAGTGCCACTTCATGGTTACTGAAAGGGTGGTACTCGGTCATTTGGTGTCAGGTAAGGGCATTCAAGTGGATAGAGCTAAGGTTGAGGTAATTGAGCAACTCCCGTACCCGGTTAATGTTAAAAGTGTCCGTAGTTTTCTTGGTCATGCAGGGTTTTATCGCCGCTTTATAAAGGATTTTTCTAAAATTGCTCAACCTCTAACTCAGCTTCTTCATAAAGATGCTCCTTTTGTGTTTACTGACAAGTGTATTCAAGCCTTTGACAGGATCAAACAAGCACTTATCTCAGCTCCTATTATCCGATCTCCGGATTGGAGCCTTCCTTTTGAGATTATGTGCGATGCCAGTGACTATGCAGTTGGAGCTGTTTTAGGGCAGCGAAAGGACAAGGTGTTACATGCCATTTACTATGCAAGCAAGACTCTCGATGATGCCAAAATCAACTATGGTACTACAGAGAAGGAGCTTCTTGCAGTTGTCTATTCTTTAGACAAATTTAGAGCTTATCTTGTTGGTTCTAAAGTTATTGTTCACACTGACCATGCAGCTTTAAAGTATCTTTTAACCAAACAAGAGGCTAAACCTCGACTTATTAGATGGATTTTATTATTGCAAGAATTCGATTTAGAAATCCGTGATAAGTCTGGTGCTGAAAATGTTGTTGCAGATCATTTGTCCAGATTGAGATTCTCAGGAAGAGAGATTTTTCCCATCGATGATTCCTTTCCAGACGACCATCTTCTAGCTGTAGCTGCAAATACCCCGTGGTTTGCAGATTATGCCAATTATTTGGTAAGAGGTACACTTCCTCTTGACTTATCTTATCAGCAGAAGAAGAGATTTATGCATGATGTGAAGAGGTACTTCTGGGACGATCCCTATCTGTTCCGAGAGTGTGCCGATGGTATATACAGACGATGTATTCCAGAGGGTGAGGTACGTGCCATCCTTTCTCATTGTCACTCTTCTTCATATGGTGGTCATCATGGTCCTTCACGGACCTTTGCTAAGGTAATGCAATCGGGTTTTTATTGGCCTACTATCCTTAAGGATGCTACTAATTTTGTCCGTTCTTGTGATGCTTGTCAAAGAACTGGCAATATCTCGCAAAGGCATGAGATGCCTCAAACTGGAATCTCCGAAGTAGAGATTTTTGATGTTTGGGGCATTGATTACCAAGGGCCGTTCCCTACATCTTTTGGGAACCAATACATATTAGTAGCAGTAGATTATGTTTCTAAATGGGTGGAGGCAATTGCCACCCCCACTTGTGATGCTAAATCTGTTGTTAAGCTATTTCAGAAGACTATCTTTCCACGGTTTGGAGTGCCTCGCGCAGTGATCAGTGATGGCGGCAAGCATTTCAATGAGCGTCATCTCAATTCTCTCATGAAGAAGTATGGCGTTACACACCGAAGAGGATCGGCTTATCATCCTCAAACCAAAGGACGGTAGAGGTTTCCAACAGAGAGCTGAAACAAATCTTGGAAAAGGTGGTAAGCAAGAACAGAAAGGATTGGAGTCGGAAGCTCGATGACACTTTGTGGGCTTACCGTACTGCTTTCAAAACGCCGATTGGAACCTCACCTTACCGACTTGTCTATGGCAAGTCCTGTCATTTACCTGTGGAGCTTGAGTATAGGGCTATGTGGGCCATTAACGAGCTGAATATGGATCCCTCACTGGCGGGTGAGAAACGACTGATGCAGTTGAATGAGCTAGATGAATTTCGACTGCATGCCTATGATAGTGCTCAAGTATACAAGGAGCGAACGAAGAAGTGGCATGACAAGCATATCTTGCAAAGAGAATTTCATGTTGGTGAGAAAGTTCTCTTATTTAACTCTCGTTTGCGCTTGTTTCCAGGTAAATTGAAGAGTAGATGGTCTGGACCGTTCACTGTTACTGATGTGAACAAATTTGGGTCAGTTACACTGCATTCTGACACAGGAAAGACCTTCAAAGTGAATGGGCAACGCTTGAAGACATACTATGAAGGTGCTTTTGTGGGGGTAATAGAGGCTCTTGACCTCTTCCCCATTGATTCTTCTTACTGATGAAGAATTACGGTCGTGCGGAACAGCAAAAACCAGCGCTACCGAGAGGCAGCTCGGATTTTGTAAACTATTAGTTTGTAATTAGGATTTAAATTCACGTATTGCTTTTGTTTTTTATGTTTCCTTGAACTTGGAGAGACGAGGAGAGGGTACTTGATATGCTTTCAAGTGTCTTTTGCAGGAATTTTGATGGGATTTGAAGTTATGAGTAACAAATGACGAAGAAAGGAGCCCATACCTACTTCCTCGATCGAGTCAGCTGCGACTCGATCGAGGAACCTATCAGCTCGATCGAGTCAGCTGCGACTCGATCGAGGAACCAGTGAAGAATTTCAAAAAGTTTAAAACGAAAGTTGGGTAGTCCTGAAATTGGTTCCTCGATCGAGCCAGCTGCGACTCGATCGAGGATCCAATTTAGACCGGGTTCCGCGTTTTATTTTCGCCGGTTTTCTGCTTTTGTTACTCTAATTCCTTTTAATTCCCTTCTTCTTTGGTTACTACTTTCCTGCATTATACCTCCTCTACTACTCATTCTCTCTATATTCACCATCAATCATCATCAAAACTCACTTAAAACTTGTGCTTACTTGCTTATTACTTGTTTAAATCGTTCTCTTGTGCTTATTTTCTCAATTCCATTGCTTAAATTGCTCAGGTAAGTCGCGATTTGGCCTCTATGTGTCTCGAAAATTCTGATTTTTCTTGCTTATTTATTGAGTTTATTGTATTAAATCTTCCATTGCTAGTGTACAATTGCTATTTCCTTGCTTTCTAGCCCCTTACTTGTTGAAATTCATGCCTAATTTGCTAATTTGGGAATTAGGGTTCTTCAAAATCCGGGTAGAAATTTTGCATTAAATTGGTTAGAATTGTATTCTATTGCTTGGAATCTTCCATATATGATACATACTCATGTTCCCCTAAGTTTTTGGATGCTTTCATTGTCATATGGAGTCTTAAAACTTGATTTTTCGGACCCATTATTGCCAAAAACGGGACTGTTTTTCTGATGAGGTTGAAATTTGATTTTCTACTTGCTTTTATGTAGATAATGTCGACTTCCGGGCAAGGCAATAAGCGGACTAGAGAAAGGAGAGCCCCGGTTCAGCAACCCGAGGTGATTCCTGAAGAGATTGTGTCTTCGGAGGATGATTTGTCTCCCTTAGACGATTATCCATTTATCGAATTTCGTGACAAAGCACAGAAGGACAGGTTTGAGCATCTGTTAACTAAGTCTATGAGTGCCACTCCATGTGTTGATAGGAAAATTTTGCGCACTTTGAAGATAGACGACATTATGTTTGGCATGTTTAATGAAATCGGGTTGCAGGGTCTTTTCACGCTCCACGAGTTATCTTACCCTGCCCTAACTCTCGAATTTCGAGCTCTTTTACTTATTTCCCGGTGATCACCTAATCAGATTTCGTTTGCTTAATGTTGAACGGTCTTTAACCTTTGGCCGTCTTTCTGAAATCCTGGGATTGGATAAGCATACTGAAGGGGACTTGTATGGTGTTGGTGGGTTGTCTGCTGTTCGTTACTTTCCATTGTTTACTGGTTATATGGATGCGGACGTCAGTGCTATGACTTTGTTAGATGTCCAACACGTTTGTCTTCGTATGTTTTTGAGGTATTTGAGCTACTTGTTGTATGGCCGGACCGATAAGAGCAAGACCTCCACTATTGAGGTCTTAATACTTGCTAGTTACTTGAATCCTTATAGGGAGGAGACATTCCAATTCTCTCCCCCTGCTCTTGTCTGTTCGGCGTTTGATAGGATGATCGGGAGGTACGGGAACCTTGATTGTGGTGCTCTTGTCACCAAGATTGCTAGGGCTGTTTGTGACTTTGAGGGTGATGACCCATATGAGCCCATGGCTGACTTTGAGCCACTTGTTGATGATGACCACCTTCGCTATGACATTTCTTATCTTGATATTAAGAATGGGAAGGACCATTACTGGAGGGTCCGCGGTGAGTCATACATGCTTCTTCCTTGCGCCCGTTTGCCTGCTGTTGACCCCCTCGAGGAGAGTACGGCTGTGGAGTGACCCCCACCCGTTACTTATCTGATTCCTGAGGATCTTTTGGTTACTTTTCCTGGGTCTAGTCTACTACCACCACCGGCGGGCGCCGGAGACGTCGTGCACCCACTACCCACCTGCCAGGCTCCTTCCAGCCCGCTCCTCCTCCACCTCCTTCGGCCTATCCCACTTCAGGCTATGCTCCAGGTTACCATTTTGATCCCGTCATTGAACGGGAAGTGAGGATGCATACGGGCATCAACACTGCTTTGACAGAGAGGAGGATGTGGGAACAGATGGAGGCTATGACTTTAGCTTCCGGGGGCAGTATCGCGGTGTGTCACCTTCTTACTACACTACTTCTGGTGACGACAGCCGTGTGTTCCATCTTTACGGAGTGACTCCTACGGAGTTTGGACAGTTTAGCACCGAGTTTAGTGCATTAGGCCGTCCCTTCTACACTCCAGTCCACCCCTCTCACCTACTTACTTTTTTTTATGGAGGACACCGCATCCCTTGTTCCCGAGAGAGGCCCGTTTGGCCGCTTCTCGCTTCTACTTCCACCGCTCGCTCTCCGGAGGCACTCGTGGTCGAGGCCGTGTTCGGAGAGCCACTCGTGGTAGAGGCCGTGGTTGCAGTGCCGTTCCTAATCCTGAGCTTATGTCCTTATATGCTGATATTGATGATTTTGACGATACTTCTGGAGCCCAGTAGTGACAGCTGGTCACTACATCCCTCTCTTTCCAGCTGGTTTGGGGGAGGCTACTGCATTACAGCTGGTATTATCTTTCTTGTTTTGTTTTATTGTATTTCTTTTTACCCTCTTTCCTTTATTAGTAGTGTCCTATAGGTTGCTGGTTGGCCATGTGATTGCTATGCTGTAGGCGTCACAATGAGGACACTGTGACATTTAGGTTTGGGGGAGTGTGTTTATTTCTGTTGTGTGCTTTTACTTATTGTTGTGTGAAAAAATCAAAATTCCAAAAAAATTGAAAAATTATAAAATCCAAAAACATGTCTTTTATTTATTTTTGTTTATTTTGAGTCGAGTCTTGGTGAATTGTATAGCAATGATGATAATTTGCTTTGTCTTTGCATTTGAGTCTCATTTAGTTGTCCATGTACATTGTTTTGACCTGTTAGCTATGATGAACAAAGCTCTTTACTCAAGTCTTGACCGTCACAATATGCCTTATGCCTAGTAGACTTGACTTTATTTTGTTGGTAAACCACTTAAATTTCTGAGGTCTTTAGAGCTTCCTAGGCCGGGAACATTAATAAACTGGTCTCATTGTTATTTAGGCTGATGAGTGTGGTCTCCTTGTGGTATATGTAATATCAAACTGCATAAGTGTGACATTAGTTTCTTAGCTTTTGCGCATTCATTTGATTAAGCACATGTGGATAGGCGATTCTTATCGTTCAAATAAGCCTTACATTACCCGGTTTTGTTAGCCCATTTGAACTGTGTAGCCATTTTATATCCTATTTCTTAGCTACATTCCAGAATTTGCCTACCTTTTTCGGGACAGTCGCAGTTGTTTGAGCCTTATTGTTATAGCTACTTTGGTTGGGTTGGGACTTTTATTGTCATGTGGGTAGTAGCTATCTTTTTGTAACAATTGTGTGACCTCTTATGTTGACAAAAGAAGTATTATGAAGCAAAAGAAAAGAAAAAAAAGAGAGAAAAAAAAAGAAAAAAAAAAGCTTCGAAAAAAAAAAGTTCGGAAGAAAAAAAAAAGAGAAGGAAAAGAAAAGAGAAAAAGAAAAGATGAATAATGTTTGCTTCATTGAATTATGTTAGGAGGTCGTGTGTGGTAATTTCTGGAGTCTAATGCACATTTGGAGAGCTTCTTCATTTCTCTCATATGTTGTCAAAGTTGAGATTATTTCTCCAGTTGGATGATTGTTTAAATTATTTATTAGATTTGGCTATTGGTTTAGCGCTGCGACTACCGTCTGAGCCTCACATTACCCATACGTGCTTTTGCACAAGCCACTTCTATACCCATGCCACTTTACCACCATTCTGTCCTTGATACATGTACTTGGTCTGTTTCGTGAATGCGTATTAGTTGGAGAATCTCTTATCACATTAGATTGCATGCATATCTCATAAGTTGAGTGAGAGTCTTACTTCTTTCTATTTTACATATATATCACCCATTATGAGTGCATGAGTGAAACCGCGAGAATCCAACAAAATGGTCTTGCAAGGTTGAAAAGTATTTGGTTGAGTCTCGGTATCATGTCACATCTTGAGTAAGAGCTGCGTTAGTCTATTACCCGTGCTTTTGAATTTGTTTTATTAGCACAATTTTGGTCATTACTTTGTTCTAGATATGGACAGCTGAGTCTTGTATGTGCCTAGACATTTGCTCTGAGTTATTCATTCACCATATGTTTGTTGTTCTTTGTTTGGTCTGACTGCTTTGCTTGAGGACAAGCAAAGGTTTGGTTTGGGGGAGTTTGATGTATCACTTTCATATATACTTTTATAGCTCCCTTTATACCGTTTTACATACCGTTTCGTGCCTATTATATCATTTATATGCTTTATTTCAATGAATTGTCGATACTGCCGCCATTTTGTGTTTTGATGCAGAAATGACTCTTTGTGAGTATGATCAAGCTAAGATTAGCATGACGGAGACGGCATAGAAGAATACATGAAGCATGGCACGGGAAACGAGGAATCATGAAGGCTAGAAGTGAAAGAAGAGAAGAAATAGCCTGTGAAGCAAGTTCCTCGATCGAGTCACTGCTGACTCGATCGAGCAGCTATCCTCGATCGAGTCACCCCGACTCGATCGAGATCCCCTCAGCGGGTTTATTTCCGGAATTTCCTAAAACGTTAATCTTTTGTTATAAATTAAAGACTCGTGTTTTATTGTTAGACTACGTTATATTTTGCTTGGATATTCTTTGGAAAACTCGCTTAGAACCCTAATCTTTCCCTTGTATGGTACTAATCTTTCCTCGTTAATTAATCATTATTGTTTTATGTTCTTCAATTATTGTTTTATGCTTGCAATTATGTTTTCATCTTTAATCATATTTGTTGTTGTTATTATAATTATGAGTAGCTAATCCCCTCATCTAGGATGAAGGGGATCTAGGTTAATTAAAAGGGAAAGTCAATTAGTTGTTATTGATATCATTAAAGTTGTTGTTTGATTATTGTAATTCTTCTAGTTAATCAACTTGAGGCCTGAGTTATTAATTAGTGTAGCGAATCGATCCTATCTCCGACCGGGTTAGAATTGATATAGGCTGCGATAATCAAATAGAAAGTATCTAATCATAGCGACCGCATGTTAGAATCGATCTAAAGGGCATAATAGAGTCGACCGATCTTATGACCTTAAACAACTTGATAAATCTAGTAATTGATTGATAATCCCCGACTGATTGACCTAGTGAACCTAATTCCTAGACTTTTAATAATATTGTTATTCATCCTTTATTTACATTGCAATTAGTTTGTTAGAATCAACTCAAAACTAAACCCCCCGAAATCGGTTACTTCTAGACAGCTTAAATACTCTTAGACTTAGCTTTTACCGCCTCCCTGTGGATTCGATACTTGTCTTATCACTAGCTATTCTTGTTAGTCCTGAGATAGTTTTACTTTGATTTGGTAATACGACTTTAGCCACATCACCTATGGATCACTCCTTCCTTTCTAGCTGCGTTCCTCTATTGCCATACAAAGTAATAAGCTGTCATGACAGCAAATAAGCAAACAACTGTTTTCTCCTAAGAGCAACGTCTCCTGCCAATCCAGCTAACGACATTACCTGTAGGGGCTGGTATATGAAGTTTAGCAGAGATTCTATCCAGCAAAATGCTCACATATCTGCACTCCTGAAATATGGATCACTCCTTCCTTTCTAGCTGCGTTCCTCTATTGCCATACAAAGTAATAAGCTGCCATGACAGCAAATAAGCAAACAACTGTTTTCTCCTTAGAGCAACGTCTCCTGCCAATCCAGCTAACGACATTACTTGTAGGGGCTGGTATATGAAGTTTAGCAGAGATTCTATCCAGCAAAATGCTCACATATCTGCACTCCTGAAATAAATGCACAACGGATTTAGAGTGACTATTGCAAATGCAGCACCTATTATCTTGAATAACTCCATGTCTGAACAATTTTTCATTAACATTAGACCATTCCTGAAAATAAACCAGTTCAGAAAACAATGTTTAGGGATGCACCAGTTGTTCCAGACCAATTTTGCCCATCCAACTTTCTGTTCTTTCTTCCTAAACCATTCATATCCTAAGGATACAGTATAATCTTATTTCATGCACATAGAACCTTATTTCATGCACATGGAACCTTATTTCATGCACATCATGCCCATATAAAATTAACGTCCTTAACCAACAATAATTAGTATCATAATATAACCTCATAATATAACCAACTAATGCAACTGAAAGAACTTTTTAATGCACATAGACCCTGATTTTAGGCACATAGAACCTTATTTCTTACACATATAATTTTATTATATTTTTAATGCACATATAACCTTATTTCATGCACATAGAACCTTATTTCATGCACTATTCTTCCAAGCCCTGTGGAGAGCAGTTATATCGCCAAAGTAGAAATATTTCAGTTAACTAGCAGGGTTTCCAACGCGGGAAAAAATAATAAGATCAATATTCTCAAAGCAATTTCAGAATTTTTTTGTATTTTTTTTTTTTGTTACAATAAATTTATTATATGAGAATAGAGAAAATCATATGGAATAGATAATGGATGCTTGGAATCACGTAAAGAAATGTAGCTATTGAGGCCAATTCTAAAAATAACTTAGTGTCATCACAAACAAAGCACTAAGAGCACCAGATAAGGCAATGGATTTTGGATGTCGCATCGCCATCAAAGTTGTTATAATGAATGTTTCATCTCCAATCTATCACAAAAACAAAAATAGCTACATAAGGAAGATTTAAGCACAAAATAGATCTGGACACTAAATCAGGTGATGAAGGAGGCGGTAAAAGTAACAGCACATACTTTTTAATTACGAAGTGTATATCATATATGCACAACCTAAAGAGCGTACCTTAAAGAAAATGAAAGAGAACCTCAGAAGGACATACCTCACTAACGAGAATCATACATAAACTCGCAAAGAATGCATAAAAAAAAACCCTAATCCAGATTCTAAATTTATGCCCAGGTGAACTAAATGCGCATCTTTTCCCAGGTGTTCCAAGACAAGACAATCTGCAACATCCAACCACGGTTAGTTAAACGGTATATAGACGAGAGTTAGTATATTCCTCTCTTCTAAAAATCAAGCTTAGTATCAAAGAAAAAGCAATCAGAAGCAACTATCAACTATGAAGCAACTATCAACTATGAAACTTTCGGAGGCCTAGAAGACGAAATCTTTACTGAAGGAATATTAGAGGCAGAATAGACAACAAAAGAACGAAACCAATAATGTCAACTATCCCGGTGCCCCTTTATACAATTAAATTGAATTAACTAAAACCCAAAAACTTGAGGCCTACTACAATTAGAGCAATTACGAAGAACTTCCACAAAGCCACAATACTTTTCTCGTGACTTTACCCTTCCATGACGTACACATTCAGCATGCTTCTTCACTATGATTCCAAGTCCAAAGACCAAAACCACCATTCAGCTTCTGAAGCATCGAAGCGATCCCACGTGTTTAGCAAGAAAAAGCGAAGAAGCATAGAAGTTCATCCACAAAAAAATAATGACAAGAAAAAGCTCCGGCACTACATATACGTGATATACCCATCCCGAACATGAGATTGACAGAACTCTTAAAAACGCGAAGTTTCCGAAAATATGCACCCCAACTTCAATTCAAGTACTTCTAAATTTGCATTTCTTGATCATACCAAAATAAGATGGCGCCATTATAAGTAACTCAAGCAAGAAAATTCCACATATTTTCCAATAACACAACTCAATTCGACATATGGAAATTAAATCAAATAGCTAGATACATTTTCGACTCTAAATTTCACTCAAATCAACAAAAAGGCTTCATTTCAATTAAATCAAATAATCACCTTACTATGACGGTCGAGATCCTTCATTGATTTAGTTCTGCCATCATTATGATCATTATCGTCACCACTTTCCTGCACCACATCACTCAATTCAGTATAATTTCAACAATCCGCCAAAACAATTGAAATTCAAACAAAAAATTAAGCAACTGAAGAACTTTTTAATGCACATAGAACCTTATTTCATGGACATAGAACCTTATTTCATGCACATATAATTTTATTTCATGCCCATTTAACACTTATTTCATGCACATAGAACTTTATTTCATGCACATATAATTTTATATCATTCCCATTTAACACTTATTTCATGCACATAGAACCTTATTTCATGCACATATAACCTTATTTCATGCACATATAATCTTATTTCATGCCCATATAAAATTTAGGACGGGATTAAAAGTAGGGGACAGGGATCCTAAAAGTTAGGACGGGAAAGGGTTTAAAGTTGCATTACGTTAGGCTTGTTGGAATAAGTGTCCTCCGACAATAATGCGATCACAACTGTTGATCATAATGATCACATGTTTAAGTCTCATTTTTAAAGAATACAATTGGGAAGTATTTTACTGTCAACTGGTCAACATATATCGGTAATGATTGGCTGACTAGAGTTTGACATTACTGTCGTGCGATGGTGGTGATCAGTTGATCCCCTAGGTCATACCTATAGGGCAACACTCTTAATTGATCAATTAATTGATCGTATAACGTTACGAGTCAATTAATTTAATTAAAATTGACGGATAATTTTGGAAGTAATATTTACGTATCTCATTGAAATTGATTAAAATGAGATACGGTCTGAGTAATCAATTGTATCATTACTCAGATGAAATTATTATTTAGGGAAACAATTAAATTTGAATAAATTATTATAAATACAAATTGTTGTGATTTATAATTGGTAAATTATTTTGGTACAAGTAATTATGAATTACTAAGTCGATTTTTGTATATGACGTATTTTTATTAATACGTTGATTTTTAATATTTTAAAAATACATAACAAATTTATGTAACATATGACATGTGACATATTGACAATTGACAAAAATAAAATGGATTCCATGTTATCCATATGTGCCGAAAAGATGAGGAAGATTAGGCAAATATTAAGTTATTTTATTAGTGGTAAACAACATGATTACCTACTAAACTAGCCTTGCATACCTATTGCTCATTGTGAAGAACAACTAGGGCATGCATTGGCTCCTTCCCATGCTCTCTTCCAACCGGTTTTTGGGAAGAAAACCCTTGTGGTTTTTTCTTATTATTTTACCTAATATTCACTAAGATAGAGACTAGTGATTCATTCATTCATTCATCTCACAAAAATAAGAGTTTTTAGAAAGAGAAAATTTCCTCTATAATTCCTCTCTCTCAACCGGTTTTGGGAGAGATACCAAATAATTTTTGGGTCAATTTTTCTTATAAAATTAATATTATCTAGTATACATTATATTAATTTTAATTAAGAGTAAGCTTTGGGTATAAATCCTTGGGAGAGATCCTACACTTGGGTCTTTGTTCATCCAAAAGGAAAGCTCAAGAACAAAAGAGAAGGAGATCTCTTTTGTGCCCATATGAACCGAAATTCCAATGTAAGGATGAATGTTTCTTCTTTATTTTGTTAAATTGTTTGCATGCATAAGATCATTTGTTAATTTTATGACAAATTAAAATGGAACATATATGAATATGTTAGTAAATAGATCTACTTTTCCTTCAATCGGTATCATGAGCCATGGTTGTTTGCATGCAAATCGGTTAAAAGTTTTTCCGGGTTATAAAGAATAACATATAAAACTTGTAAATTTGTGTTATTATGATATATCACGAAATTAATCCATGCATGTTAAAATTTCTGATCCTAAAATATTTTTAGGATATTTTGGTTAATTTACGGATTTTTATTGTTCATATTATACAATAATGGCATTAAAATATGATTTTATGACTAAAAATGTCATTTTCGGACTAAAATTAGCTATACTTTGTTTTTTCCAGTGATTTTTGGATATGTTGTCACATATATTATTTTGAGATAACCTGTAAATTTTCATAATTTTTGGATTACTTATGCTCGAAAAATGGATTTTTCATTATTAAATTCGGATTTAGGTGAAAAATAGGTTAATATGAGATAAATTTCGATTCTGGTCATAGAAATTTAGTATGTTGTGACATGCAATTTTACAAGATGTGTGTATAATAATAGGCTATAGTGAAGTCTTTTTGCATGATTTATGGATTTTTGAAGAAAAATAGCATGAATAGTGACTTTATTAGTGAAATATTGATAAAACATACTCTATGACTAAAGAAAAACATCATATGTTGCATTTTATTATCTTTTTCAGATCTAAAATTGAAAAGTTGATGAATATAATCTTTCTCATGTTTTTATGATTATTTTAGTTAAAACCGATAAACCGCAACATTGTTTTTCCGGATAAAATTTGAAATTTTTAACCTAAGTTTTTTAACATTATGAGTGTCATGGTATTTTTTCCAGAATGTTCATGAGTTTAAATTTCAAATTTTGAATTTATTTGAAATTTTTGTGATTTATTTGAAGTTTACAGCTTATTTTTATAATTTTAAGTCCATTAATGAACAAATTATATAAATATGAGTTAATTATGGTCAAATAATTAGTGAAGACTAAATTTTGAGTCCTAAGAGGTTAGGGTAATTAACTTATGCATAAATATGAATTTATGTAATTTTTGTGATTATAAAATGTTGAAATCACGTAAATCCATAAAAACCGAGAAATATACGATATTGGCTAATTAAAGGCGATTTAGCATAAAATTGGGCATGTTCATACATATTATAATGCTGCATTTTCTTTATGATTGTCATAATTTTAATTTATGTAATTTTTGAATTATGTAATTTTTACTTAGTATGGCCTTAGTTTTAATTGGTATTTCCCGAAATGTATGGGAATATCGATTCGGTTGTAATTTTATTGTGATGTCGTATCACCGTTTTGTAATTTAATAAATTTATTTTATTTTAGTTACAAATGTATAATAGGAAATTATGTAATTTGCTATGTAATTTAATTTATCTCGGAGTTCCCAAAGACGGATTTCTTCAAGATGGCGATACATAAAGACGGTGTTACCTCGAGATGCGTGACACAACCGAAGTTCAAGGGACCAATGGAGTTGGTTTCCGAATATGTAATAGTTAAATAGTTTTTCTATTTAGGAAGGCCATACTAGGATTTTTTTTATGTTTTTCATTTTATTTATATGTCACATGCATCGTTAAATCGCCATAACTAAAACATGCATCATCATCTAATCGAGTTTATCGACCGTGTCAATTACAATTATCGTAGTCCACCGCTTTAGTTCACTTAAAACGTGATAGATAATAAATTGACATGACCTCTCGCTAAAACAATTAATTGAGACATAGCCTTACCAAAGAGTAGAAACCATGAAAACCTATTTCGCGAGGGAGTGCACTCGGCCACACCAGGGTACAAACCTTGTTACGTAGGGGAAATGGGTGATAAATGTCTATCCACCGAATTCATGTTGATGAGGGATGAATCGGCCACACCGTGCACAAGTTAATGTGGGTTTGGATCATGGACACATTTATTCGAAATTTGGATTGAACTCAACAAAAGTTTTTGATAAGGGATGTATCGGCCACACCGTGCCCTTGTCGAATGTGTTTTGGGCTAAAGATAATTGTTAATGTAATATTATCGACCAAGATTTCTAAAAGTAGAATCGATTAAACGTTAATCCACCAAGTTATATTGATAAAGGATGTATCGGCCCCACCGTGCCTAAGTCGATATGAATTTGGGTCTTGGAATCATTTATAATAGTTGGGTAGAGGTCACTATATAAATGTTCATATCTTGTTTAATTTGTTTACAAGTATGATTTAAAAGACAAATGTTAATATTTCCTTTCCTCCATATTTGTAGTTCATTACAATGAATCCATCAAACGCTACCGCACCGATAACTATTGAGTCTTACCACAATGTTTTTGACGACGTTTGCTCCAACAATGATTTCGACACTACTAGAGAACTTCATTTTGGGATAGGTTCGGATAGAAACCTTAACTTCATCACTTCTTCTAAACCACCTACTACTACTAGACCTCGTGTGAGCCTGTCTCAGGAAGACTACCTCATACAATCTATAGGGTCTTTGTCTCTGGAAGATAAAGATGCCAAAACTAGTGGGAGCTTAAGCAATCAAGTTCTTGCTTCAAAGGGCAAAAAGTTCAAGAAGAAGGGAAAGAAAATCAAAAACTTCAAGCAAGTTAATGATGAGTGCCATTATTGCTATGGCATGGGACATTGGATTAGGAATTGTCCCGTATATTTGCGAAATATAAGGGAAGGAATCATCACTCCAAAAGGTAAAATTCCTAAGGAAATTTATGTTATTGATATAAATTTTACTTCCACTACGACATGGGTACTAGATACCGGTTGTGGTTCTCACCTTTGTAATCATTTACAGAGTTTAAGAGACGTGAAGAGGCTTAGCAAGGGAGATGTGGATCTACGCCTTGGAAATAGCTCGAGTAGCGGCCGAATCCAAAGGAACTTATGTTTTAGCTTTGCCTAATGGATTTGAGTTGTATTTACATAATTGTTTTTATGTGCCTACACTCTCTAAAAACATTATTTCAATCGCTATGCTAGACATAGACGGTTTTTGTTTTGTCATTAAGAACAATCGTTGTACTATTTCTAGGAATGACTTGGTTATAGGCCAAGCTTCCTCTATCAATGGCATTTACATTTTAGAGACCTCAAATCCAACTAATGATATCTATAACATTCAATCAAAGAAACTCAAATCAAGTGACCCAAGTGAAGCGTTCCTTTGGCATTGTCGATTAGGTCACATAAACGAGAATCGCATCAAAAGATTAATTTCGACTAATGTAATTACACCATTTGATTATCAATCATATGGTACATGCGAATATTGCCTACTTGGCAAAATGACTCGTAATCCTTTTAGTGGTAAAGGGACGTGAGCTAGTGAACTATTGGGACTCATACACACCAATGTATGTGGACCAATGAGTATCACCGCTCGTGGTAATTATGACTACTTTATTACCTTCACCGATGACTTAAGTAGATATGGGTATATCTATTTGATGAAGTACAAAAGTGAAGCGTTTGACAAATTCAAAGAATTTCAAAACGAAGTAGAGAACCAATTGAACAAAAGGATTAAGGCACTACGATCCGATCGTGGTGGAGAGTATCTTAGCCTTGAATTTGATTCACACTTGAAAGAACGTGGTATTATATCACAACTTACTCCACCCGGAACACCACAATTAATGGTGTTGTCGAAAGGAGAAATCGAACCCTACTTGATATGGTTCGATCCATGATGAGTCAAACCGAGTTACCGAACTCTTTTTGGGGATTTGCGATTCAAACCGCAATTAGATCTTTGAACAATAGTCCCACTAAATCCACCGAGAAAACTCCATGTGAGATGTGGACGGGAAGGGTTCCAAACATATCCTATATGAAGATTTGGAGATGTGATGCTTACGTCAAGTCTAAGAACGACAACAAGCTTGCCCCAAGATCCGAAAAGTGCATCTTTGTAGGTTACCCCTTAACCTCACGAGGTTACTACTTCTACAAACCTCAAGATAACAAAGTGTTTGTGTCTTGCGATGCTGTCTTCTTAGAAAGAGAATTTATTTCTAAGAGATAGAGTGGGAGAAATTTTGAACTTGATGAAGTTCAAGAACCACAAACCGAGATAGAGACGCAAGAAGAAGTTCCTTCGTCGTCTAATACGGTTGTTCCTCCTCCTCTTAGAAGAACGGGCCGAGTTATTCGCCATCCCGATCGATATGTGGGACTTATCGAAGAAGATGGAACACTCGACGTGTTGCTTATAGATAGTGACGAGCCCGCCACCTACAAGGCCGCAATCTCTAGTCCAAATTCCTCCTTATGGCTTGAAGCCATGAAGTCCGAAATGGATTCTATGCATGAAAACCAAGTTTGGGACTTAGTAGATTTGCCTAAAGGGGCAAGACCCCTTCAATGCAAATGGATATTCAAAATCAAGAATGGCATAGAAGGACATGACGATGTCTACAAAGCTAGGCTAGTGGCAAAAGGATTTACCCAAGTCCAAGGTCTCCATTATGATGAGACCTTCGCACCCGTAGCCATGCTAAGATCCATACGGATTTTGTTAGCGATTGCCGCATTTCATGATTATGAAATATGGCAAATGGATGTCAAAACCGCTTTTTTAAATGGGCATTTAGAAGAGGAGGTGTACATGATACAACCCGAAGGTTTTGTTGATTCTAAAAATCCTAACAAAGTGTGCAAGCTAAAGAGATCCATTTATGGTCTTAAGCAAGCATCTAGAAGTTGGAATCATCGATTTAATCATGTGATAAAAGAGAATGGTTTCACTCTAAGTGTTGAGGAACCATGTTTATACATGAAATTCAGTGGGAGCAATGCTGTGTTCCTAATCTTGTATGTCGATGACATACTACTCATTGGAAATGATATTCCAATATTGTCTTCTGTTAAGAAGTGGTTAGGTAACCACTTCCAAATGAAGGATTTAGGAGAAGCACAATGCATATTAGGTATCCGGATCCATAGAGATAGATCCAAGAGGATATTGGCACTAAGTCAAGAGTCTTATGTTGATAAGATTCTTCGACGGTTCAGCATGGACAAATCCAAAAAGGGATTGGTACCTATGGTAACCGGGACGATATTGAGCAAGACTCAATCTCCCTCCGAACCCCATGATGTTGAACGCATGAAGACGATCCCTTATGCTTCCGCTGTTGGATCAATCATGTATGCCATGATATGCACACGTCCTGATGTCTCGTATGCCTTGAGCATGACGAGTAGATATCAAGGAAATCCAGGTGAGAGTCACTGGATAGCCGTCAAGAACATCCTTAAGTACTTGAGAAGAACTAAGGACTCTATCCTAGTGTTTGGAGGAGACACTGAGTTGCGTGTTAATGGATGCACGGACTCAAGTTTTCAAACAGATAGAGATGACTTGAAATCACAAGCTGGTTTCGTTTTCATGCTCAATGGTGGTGCGGTAAGCTGGAGAAGCTTCAAGGAAGTCAGAATCATGCGGATTCTACAACGGAGGCTGAGTACATTGCAAAGATCGAAGTCTGCTAAGGAAGGCTGTGTGGATCGAGCAATTCACGGAAGGTCTAAAAGTAGTACCTACCGCCAATGATCCCATCACTCTCTATTGTGATAATAGTGGGACGATCTTCCAAGCTAAGGAGCCGAAGTCTAGTAATAGATTTAGACATGTACTTAGAAAATATCATGTAATAAGAGATTTCATTGAAAGAAAGGAAATTGCGATTTGTAAGGTTGGGACGGATGACAACATAGCCGATCCGCTCATCAAGCCTTTATCGCAGGCTAAACATGATGGACATATGGCATCCATGGGACTTAAACGTGTACCAAGTCTATGTTAGATTTTGAAATGAAATAAAAGTGTTGTTTTTGTTCATGTTCATAATCACATTTGTATTTTATCTTTAATTTATACATTGTTACATCCAAACGGGTTGTAATGACAATTGAACCCCGTTAAAGTGAACACGGATTAACATAGTATTTGCCCATAGTCACTTGTATGAGGTGACGTCTCGAAGTGACTAGAGTGTGATGCGATTGATGGCAAGTTCAAGTGCCATAGAGTCATGTGAGATGACTAGTCGATCACATAGGCAGACTGTTAGGAACATTTTGTCGGGCCTTATGACCGCTTATAGAGTTCTGGCAAATTTATATAGCCTGGTCGTGGCGAGAGCTGCTATAGTATTCAAATGAGTCGATTCTTTTGACTAAAGACTATTCGCCTAAGATGGCACGATTTTGAATTAACTTTAATTTGTGTTACTACGACCTTCGTAAATGGGGTCAAATGGGCATATTTTGGGTTATGATGGCTGTGGCTAGTCGAAGGGAATGAGTGCGATAGGAATTGTCCACCCCTAGTCAGGGTTATAACAATATCTCAGGGCCACTCGAGGAGTAATGAACTGGAAATGCGTGGCCACGCTCGGAATGTATCCATGGTGGATAAATCCGGTCAATCAGTTATTCTCCAGATCGAGGAAACCACTCTCGATATGATCACTTGCAAGTACGACCTGAAAGACACCTTGCATTGAGTGGGAGATAGTAATAGGACAAGAGAATTGGTGACGCACACTTGTCGAGGACAAGTGGAGATTGTTGGAATAAGTGTCCTCCGACAATAATGCGATCACAACTGTTGATCATAATGATCACATGTTTAAGTCTCATTTTTAAAGAATACAATTGGGAAGTATTTTACTGTCAACTGGTCAACATATATCGGTAATGATTGGCTGAATAGAGTTTGACATTACTGTCGTGCGACGGTGGTGATCAGTTGATCCCCTAGGTCATACCTATAGGGCAACACTCTTAATTGATCAATTAATTGATCGTATAACGTTACGAGTCAATTAATTTAATTAAAATTGACGGATAATTTTGGAAGTAATATTTACGTATCTCATTGAAATTGATTAAAATGAGATACGGTCTGAGTAATCAATTGTATCATTACTCAGATGAAATTATTGTTTAGGGAAACAATTAAATTTGAATGAATTATTATAAATACAAATTGTTGTGATTTATAATTGGTAAATTATTTTGGTACAAGTAATTATGAATTACTAAGTCGATTTTTGTATATGACGTATTTTTATTAATACGTTGATTTTTAATATGTTAAAAATACATAACAAATTTATGTAACATATGACATGTGACATATTGACAATTGACAAAAATAAAATGGATTCCATGTTATCCATATGTGCCGAAAAGATGAGGAAGATTAGGCAAATATTAAGTTATTTTATTAGTGGTAAACAACATGATTACCTACTAAACTAGCCTTGCATACCTATTGCTCATTGTGAAGAACAACTAGGGCATGCATTGGCTCCTTCCCATGCTCTCTTTCAACCGGTTTTTGGGAAGAAAACCCTTGTGGTTTTTTCTTATTATTTTACCTAATATTCACTAAGATAGAGACTAGTGATTCATTCATTCATTCATCTCACAAAAATAAGAGTTTTTAGAAAGAGAAAATTTCCTCTATAATTCCTCTCTCTCAACCGGTTTGGGAGAGATACCAAATAATTTTTGGGTCAATTTTTCTTATAAAATTAATATTATCTAGTATACATTATATTAATTTTAATTAAGAGTAAGCTTTGGGTATAAATCCTTGGGAGAGATCCTACACTTGGGTCTTTGTTCATCCAAAAGGAAAGCTCAAGAACAAAAGAGAAGGAGATCTCTTTTGTGCCCATATGAACCGAAATTCCAATGTAAGGATGAATGTTTCTTCTTTATTTTGTTAAATTGTTTGCATGCATAAGATCATTTGTTAATTTTATGACAAATTAAAATGGAACATATATGAATATGTTAGTATATAGATCTACTTTTCCTTCAAGGCTGTCAAAATTACTGTTACTTAGCTTATTTTTATGCGACAATATCATTTTTACATAGTTCATGCATTTGCAAGATTGTTTAATGCACATATATCGCTTTTTCATGCATGTGCAAGGCTGCTTCATGCACTGATAAGGCTATTAAACTCAAAAGCCATACCATTTTTTTTGTTTGATAAAGAGATAAAACACAAAAAAAAGGGACAAGACTATGCAGATTTTCTTACTCGAAGTACTTAGGTCAACACCGTCATTTTATTTTGCAGTTATGCCACTAGAACACGGGGTGAATACGGATAAAAAAGGAAGAGCTTAGCCCAAGGTTGACAGACAATGGCCATGTTTGTCCTATCCGAGCAGCTATCAAGTAGGTGGAAGATTTTTGACACGAGATCTGGATCATTAAAAACATCATATGATTGATTACGACTACCATTGACCTCGACATCTTTAACTTGGCCCATCCAACTCAGAGATTCTGTATTGTCTTTGACATAATTCTCAATAAAGAGTGCTCTATCTACATCCTCGAGATTAACTACCCAACATTTGCACCAATTTTCCGTATTTTTCTATATGCATAGTTGAAAAGGGTGAAGATTTTTAAATAGTGGAAAACTGTAAAATATACTTTAATCTGTACAACAATTATTAACTTTAATAGCTCAAAACATATAATAAATCTGTATTGTTTGAAGTTGAAATATAAACAATTTTAACAGCAAATCAACAAAATCCGGCTTAGTTGACAACAAAACATCGATTTCAACAGACAGAACACAATAATCGACATTTGAAAAAAAAAATAGAACTTGCTGACTAATAATTGAATTTTCAAGCTATTTTAAGCCGTAGAAAAGTAATGTAAGCAAAAGTTCAACAATTTCCGAGCATAAAATTTAACAACTACTACTAACTGTAATGTGATGAAAAGTAATATATACCAGAAACAGCGAGCCTTTCTTGGTAATTTCCGCTGGTTTTACTTTGTTGCACTACAACCTAGAAATTTCATAAAGAATAATTTGTCATATAACAACAATTAATTAGCTTAATTAGGGAATTAGGGTTAATAGCATGACACAAATTGATGAATATGAGGAAAAATTACATCAATAAACAAATTAGGGAATGTTTGGAGTAGAATCGCCATTAACTTGACAAGCATATTACCTTAATTTGAAAGGATGAACCTCGTTGATGGCGGTTGAAGCGGATTGGAAGTTCGGAAATGCTGGTAAGAATGAGTTGAACCTAATTTGAGAAGTACGATGATCGGAGAGGATGATCGGAGCGAATAATCGGACAGGATGATCGTCGAATAGAGAGAGAGAAAGATGAGTGAGAATGCATCTGTGTAAATGAATTGGAGTGAAGAGTTTGGGGGAAGGGGAGACGTCGGTCGTTGTTTTTTTTAATTTTGTTAAATCAGCGCTCATCTCATATCTAATTTTAGTTAGATGTGAGTGGTTCTCACAGTTCTCATTATCTTGATGGTTCTCATAGGATCCCGATCTATATATATATATATATATATATATATATATATATATATATATATATATATATATATATATATATATATATATATATATATATATAATAAGATCATGTGAGTCCTCCTCTTACATGTGAGTCCATAAGTCCCATTATGGGCCATTGGATCTTGGAAATGGAGGGCTATGATGAGAACAAAAAAATTAAGGTTAATACTCTAATTTTGCCATCTTCCTCTAATTTTCTCATTAACTACATTAATCCTCCTCATCTTTCATTCATCAACTCATTATCACATCTCCTTATTCTCTCTCTATATCTCACTTCTCCATATTCTCTCCAAAAAAACCAAGAAAAAAAAAACCCAAAAAACCAAACAAATAAAAAACCCAAAAAATCCAAATAAATCATTTACTCATCTTTTCCTCATTCTCCATCCACCTACCACCACCCACCTACCACCACAGTCGCCAACCGCCACTGCCGCCGCCGCCACCACCACCGCCGCCGCCCGGCGTCCGACGTCATTTTTTTTTTTTTTTTTAAACTTGATGTTTGGGTGTTCTTATTAATTTTTTTGTTGTTTTTTTTTCTCCTTATATCGTCTTGCTATATAATATTGTTTCAAATTTGTGAGTTTTTTTTATTTTAATCTTAGATCTACTAAAATAGATCAATTTTCATTGACCCGTTTATTTTTTTCATTTCCGTTTTGTTTTTTGTTTTTTTCAATTTTGATGTTTTGGTCTTTTTTTTTTTTCCGGTTATTGACATTCTTACAAATTATAGTTTGATTTTAGTACTAAATCTATTAGTTATGAAATCTCATTTTTTACTTTTTTCTTGTTGATATCACTTTGTTAATATCCGTCTTGTTATATATATTGTGTGATTTAGGATCTATTAAAATTACTTCATCGGTTAAAATTACACTTTTTCCCGTTAAAATCACACTTTTTCGGTTAAAATTACACCTTTTCGATTAAAATTACACTTTTTACCGTTAAAATTACACTTTTTTCCGTTAAAATTACACTTTTTTTTGGTTAAAATCACATTTTTTTTTCCTGTTAAAAGTATGCTTTTTTCCGTTAAAAGTACACTTTTTTCCGTTAAAATTACACTTTTTTCTGTTAAAATTACACTTTTTTTCCGGTTAAAATTACACTTTTTTCTGTTAAAATTACAATATTTTCCTTTAAAATTACACTTTTTTCTGTTAAAATTACACTTTTTTCCTTTAAAATTTACACTTGTCATCATTAAAGTTACATTTATCTCTATTATTAAAGTTACACTTATCTCTACTAACGTTACCTTCTCAATAACTAAAGTTACGCTTTTGGACTAAAGTTAGAACAATTTGGACTGAAATTACACAAATTTGGACTAAAATTACACAATTTGGACTAAAATTACACAATTTGGACTAAAGATACACAAATTTGGACTATAGTTATACAATTTGGATTACAATTACACTTTTATGGACTAAAATTACACTTCCGTGGACTAAAATTACACTTTTGTAGACTAAAGTTATACATTTGTGGATTAAAGTTACACATTTGTAGACTAAAATTACACTTTTTTGGACTAAAATTACACTTTTGTGGACTAAAATTACACTCATAAAATGATAAAAGATACACACACTATCAATTTACTAAGTTACACTTTAGTGGACAATGATTGAAATTGCACAATCTCAATGACTCAAAATAAATGAATTGTGTAACTTTAGTTCAAATTGTGTAATTTTACTCTAAATTTAGTCGTAAATTGTGTATTATTAGTTCAAAATTATTCGTAAATAGTGTATTTTCAGTCCAAAATTGTATTTTTAGTCCAAATTTAGTTATAAATAGTGTATTTTTAGTCCAAATTTTGTATTTTCATTCCAAAATTGTATAATTTTAGTCCAAATTTAGTTGTAAATATTGTATTCAATTTAGTCGTAAATAACTCCATTAGTTAGTCCAAATAGTCCAAATTGGTTAATCCATATTGTCCAAATTGTCCAAATTAGTTAGTCCAAATTGTCCAAATAGTCCAAATTAGTCTGTCTAACTTTACTCCAAGAGTTTAACTTTAGTCATTAATAGAGATAAGTGTAATTTTAACAGGGAAAAGTGTAATTTTAACCGAAAAAAGTGTAATTTTAAAGTAAAAAAGTGTAATTTTAACAAGAAAAAGTGTAATTTTAAAGGAAAAAAAATGTAATTTTAACAGGAAAAAGTGTAATTTTAAAGGAAAAAGTGTAATTGTAACAGAATTGAGTGTAATTTTAACAGAAAAAGTGTAATTGTAACAAGAAAAAGTGTAATTGTAACAGAAAAAGTGCAATTGTAACAAGAAAAAGTGTAATTGTAACAAAAAAAAGTGTAATTTTAACAGGAAAAAGTGTAATTGTAGCAGAATTGAGTGAAATTTTAACAGAAAAAGTGTAATTGTAACAAAAAAAAGTGTAACTGTAACAGAAATAAGTGTAATTGTAATAGAAAAAAGTATAATTTTAACAGAAAAAAGTGTAATTATAACAGAAATAAGTATAATTTTAACCAAAAAAAATGTAATTGTAACAGAAAATAATAGTATAACACCCACAACATTAAAATAATAAAAAACCGAAATGAAAACCAAGAATACTAGATCTAAAATAATAAAAAACCGAAATAAAAGGTAGATGAAAATAAATGAAAAAACCAACCAAAATCTTAAATACAACCGTTCACAAAACGGAATTTATACTAAAAAATCAAAAAGAAAAAACCCGAAATAAACAACATTTCAACGGTGGACGAGGTTTTAATAATAACAATGAAATAAACAAGATCTAAACGGTTTTAATAATAACAATGAAAAAAACCGAAATAATAACAATGAAATCTAGCAAAAAAAATTACCCATCTGAAAAATATATAACAAGACGAATTAAAAGAAAAATAACTAGATCTGAAAAACAAACACACCCAAAATACAAACACCCAAATTTGAACAGGAAGGAAAAAGAAAAAAGAAAAAAAAAAGAAAAAGAAAAAGAAAAAACAAGATAACAAAAGACAACAAAAGACAACAACGACGCCGTGGTGGACAACAACAAAAGACGTTTCTAAATGTAATGGTACGGTGGTTGTTATAGGTGCGGTGGGGTTGTTTTTTTTTCCAGATTTTTTTTTTAGGTTGTTGGTGATGGTGGTGCGGTGGTGGAGGCCGTGAGATGGTGATGGAGAGAGGAGTTGAGGAGGTGCGGTGGGTGGTGGTGCGAGGTCAGTGGCGGGGAAGGTTGTTTTTTTTCCAGATTTAATTTTTTTTTTGGGTTGTTGATGATGGTGGTGCGGTGGTGGAAGCCGTGAGATGGTGATGGAGGAGAGGAGTTGGGGAGGTGCGGTGGGTGGTGGTGCGAGGTCAGTGGCGGGGAAGGGGAAGGGAACGGCGCCGGAGGAAGGAGGGGCTGCGGTGGATTGGGGTCGCCGGAGGAAGGAGGGTTGATGGTGGGTGTCGGGTTTGTGGTGAGTGAGGGGATGAGGGGATTTTATTTTGATTTTGTTTGGTTTTTTTTTGTTTGGTTTTTTTTTTGGTTTTGTTATTGAGAGAGAATGAGAGGAAATGAAATGTATGAAATTGAATGATTAGTGAGGGGAAGAGGGAGTGGGTAAAAAGAGAGGATAAGAATTAGAAGGTGTTTAGGAATGATTAGGGAGGGAAATTAGATAGATTCATTCCTAGCCCTCCATTGAGATGCAATCTCCTCCCTCCATCTCCTTCATCCAAAGGCCCATATGAAGACTTAGGGACTCAAAAGATATGAAACTTAGGAGAACTTTGCTCTCTCTCTCTCTCTCTCTCTCTCTCTCTCTCTATATATATATATATATATATATATATATATATAGAGAGAGAGAGAGAGAGAAGAGATCAACTAAGGTCCTTAGATATATTAAGTCCATAAGTCCTAATGTGGACGGTTGGATCAATCAAACGAATGGCCACGATTTCACAGTCAAACCCCACTAAACCCCATTAAACTAATATTTTTGATTTATCTCTCTCCTCTTACCCACTAACTCATGCATGCTACACTGTTTGTCCATCAGTCTATGATCATTTCCCTCCTCATTTTCTAGACAATTCAAAACAACTTGCGGGTATTTTTCCCTCTATTTCCTGTCATTTCGTCTTCCTCTTCTTTCCTCACAATTCTGATAACTCCATTTTCATCACTACCAATTAACTCCATCCTAACAAACGCCATTTTCTCACTACAAATTAATTCCAACTCGTCCTCGCAAACTCGCTTTGTCTCCATTTTTTTATAAGGTATTTTTTCCATTCCTTATTTAGTGATTTGTAGTTTGTTTTTTGTTAATTATTGCCTTTGTTAAACTATCATAAAAAGAGTACATTTGATTTTTCAATCTTCAATTATGGGTTTGCTGATGTTGATTTGTCCAATTGTTAATTATGGTTGTGCAGATCAAATTCGAGGTCATTTGATAATTAACAATGGTTTTTGCCAAGAAAAATGCCAAGAAATCTTCCAAGAAATCTGAATCGAAGGTAAAAAATCTCGTCTTGTTTGTATAACTCTTATAGAATGATGTGTAACTTCAATTAAATATCTGTATAACTCTAATCCCAATTGTTTGTCATCTACAGATGGATGTTGTAGAAAGTATTGACACGGGAGTTGATATCCAGGTTAAAAGTTTTGATTTTGATTTATACGTTACTAGATGTCTAACTCTGCTTACTAGATGTATAACTTTAGTACTCAATGTGTATAACTCTGGTTACTTAATGTAAAACTCTGGTTACTAGATGTATAACTTTAGTACGCAATATGTAGAACTCTCGGTATCTAGTTTTGTATAACTCGGGTTCTAGATGTATAGCTCTTTTGATTCTGTGACCAACTCCTTTTTCATAATGTCAAACTCTAATTGTTATATGTATAACTATACTTCTAATTAGTTTCCATGCATAGAGTTATACAATATATGCCTACAGTTACACTATTTATACCTGAATTTATACAATGTATAGCTAGAGTTATACAATTTATACTTTGGAGTTATACATTAGATGCCTGGAGTTATACCTAGAGTTATACCTGGAGTTATTCCTGGAGTTATAGATTATACTGTATATGCTTACAGTTATACATTGTATGGCCAGAGTTATACTTTATATTGCCAGAGTTATACTTTATATTGCTAGAGTTATACTGTATATACTTACAGTTATACATTGTATGGCCAGAGTTATACATTATATGGCCGGAGTTATACTTTATATTGCTAGAGTTATACATTCTATTACAAATCATTTGTTGTATAACTCGATTACATGTTGAATAACCTGTTTGTCATAATGTATAACTGGAGTTATACAATATATGGCCAGAGTTATACATTATTTGGCCGAGTTATACTTTATATTGCCGAGTTATACTTTATATTGCTAGTGTTATACTCGTATATACTTACGATTATACATTGTATGGCCAGAGTTATACATTATATGGCCGGAGTTATACTTTTTATTGCTAGAGTTATACATCTATTGCAGTCATTTGTTGTATAACTCGATTACATGTTGAATAACCTGCTTTGTCATAATGTATAACTCGAGTTATACAATATATGGCCTAGAGTTATGCAGATATGCCTAGAGTTACACAAGATATACTTGAAGTTATACATTTTAATAATAGGTCAAACTGTCTCGTTATTCGTATAACTCTCCCGATTACCTCTTCTTTTGTTTGTCACTACAGATTATATGTATATGTATAATCAGATCTTTATTAATTTGACTCCCTTTTTGTTTGTCGGCTCAGATGGATGATGCACCAAGTACCGAGAAGGAGTCGATTCCCAGTGTTCAAAGTTTGACCTTTTTATAATCATTGTCATTTGTTGTATAACTTTGATTTCATTTTGAATAACTTTTGCTGTCAGAATGTATAACTCTTGATATTTTCTGATTAACTATATTATCAGAATGTATAACTTTACTTATATTTTGTATAACTCTGACTATCTATTGTATTACTTTAATTCACAGTATGTCTATTTCTTTGTTCCAAATATCTCTAATTGCAACTACAGTATGTCTATTTTTGTGCGTTGTCCTTGCTTTTCCCCAGATGGTTGAGGTCAAGCCAAGGGTAAAAAGGGTGCATGAAATCACGGTTTCGTGTCGACCTCAAAGACTTGTCTCTCTCATTGAAAAGCTTAATGAGGATCAGGTGTCCGCTGTTAAGAAAATTGGGTTTGGTGGCCTTTTGGAGCTCAAGATTAGCAGCTTCCCACTTGCACACGTTCGCCTGTTCTTGGAGTCCTTCTCTGACGGGTCATATGTGTTCAGGGCTTCGCGGAAGAAGGAGTTTATGATCAGTAAGCATGACGTGCATGACTATTTCTTGTTACCTTTCGGACCTAACCCTCTCCCTTTAGTGCCTGTGAGCTCGCAGAAGGGGTCCAACGATCCCGAGAATAAGGAGCTGAAGGACAAATGGCGGCAAGCGTACGGGGTGGCCAAAGGGAATAGTGCAATACCCTTAGGGAAAGTTTACAAGCAACTTCTGGAGTATGAGGAGGCGGACGATCAATTTTGCCGCCTATTTGTTTTGTTCTGTATGTCTTCATTCCTCGCACCCACCCCAAACAAATGGGGATAGATTGGAAGTCATTAAGGGTCAGTAGAAGATCCTAAAGCCATCCCGCATTTTGACTGGTGCTCTTATATTTTGGACATGATGGTGAAAGCGGGGTTAGACTGTAAAAAGGGGGTAACAATGTTGAACGGGTGTATCCCGTTCCTCATGATAAGCTACTTTCAGCGATATGATTACAAGGGTAAGCCGTGCCGCCACGATCTACCTTTGATTAAGCATTGGGATGAAGTTTCGCTTGTAGAGAGGGTAAAATTTGAGGTGGGTCAAGGGGGATTGGGTACTTTAACCTTGTCTAAGACCAGGTATCCGAGGTGCCTTCAAGACCCCTCTTATGGAAGGAGTGTGGACAGTAGCAGCCTCAGCGACCCGCGTGAACCCAAACTATCACTATCAGCCCCCCACCCCCTCTTTCCCCGCTCAACTTCCGAGAAGAAGTTCATTCGAGATAGAACTACCAAAGAGTGTCGAGGATGACCAGAAATTGAAAGTTAGGGTCACGATGTAAGTTCAAACTATTATATATTTTTGCAGATGGATTCTGGTTCAGCTGAACGTACGCATCTATTATAATATAACTAACTTACTGTACTTCTTGAATGCAGTCTACTCACGAGCTTTATCTACAAATGCAAAGGAACGCTATTGTGTTCTATTCATCGTGCAGATGCAACCGCAAGGATCAAAGTCAGAACTAGTGATCCGACGGGCCTAAATCCTAGTCAGCCCTCTCAAGAATTCTTTGAGGGTGAAAAGATTCAAAAGTACGTCGCTGAAGCAGAACAGATTGCAGAAAGGCTGAAGGTTTCTGTTGGTAACGCTCCTGCATTTGGAGAGGTAGTTACCGAGCCTCCCAAAAAATCTGACGGAATCGATGCATCTACGCGGCAAATAAGTGAAGTTCTTTCTAGTCTCGCCAATGATGGGGGTGGCAGGGGTGGTAACCCCCGTGTTGAGCCGTGTCGAGAGTCCGTCAAAGCCGACACGCCAACGAAATCGATTGCGCGCTTTCTTGGTCAAAAATTATGGAGGAAGTGGGAGGTGATACAGAAGTTTCTAAGCCGTTGTCACCTGCTAGCCCAGGGTTAGAGGATCAAGTTTTGTGCACCCCCGGCCCAACTGTCAGAGAACTGTTGTTGGAGGCGAATTACACCGAGGAAGAAATTGACGAAACTTACGGACGGTCAAAGGACGATGAGGTTCGCCCACAGGCGGTGATGAGGGGCATGAGCACGTTCATGGGGAGGAATTGAACATGTATGCTGAAAATGTTGGAAGATTGTCGACATTGACCATGAAAGAGCAAAGCAGACATTGTAGGCCAAGTTGACGGACCCCGTCGAGGATGGATCTTGAATCTCGGCCCGTGGTAGGTGATGAGGTGCATGAGCAAGTTCATGGGTAGGGATTGCAAGAAAATGTTGAAAGATTGTCGACAATCAACCGTCGATAAGGAGATGGAAAAATCTACGGTCCCGGTGGGTTTGGAGACACAAGAATTGATGGAGTGTATGTTTTCTCTCACTGAAATGAAGGAAGCTTTATGTGGACTTCCAGCTTACGGGAGTGGTCCTGGTGGCGAGGTAAGTTTGTTAATCTGCGCTAAATACTTTTGTTACAATCGTATTTTTTCTTTTTTATTGGTCGTGTATAACTCTAAGTTGATAAAGTATAACTTTGTTGAAACTTATGTTGAGGCCTTAGAATCGTAGTGCCACCGCAACGGCCGGTTGGTACAACTCCTAACCAAGATATGACTACGATTATACAAAGATATGACTAGAGTTATACAATATATGCTTTGTAGTTATACCTTAGATAGCTGGAGGTATAGCTAGAGTTATACCGGAGTTATTCCTGAGTTATACATTATAGTGTATATGCTTACGCTATACATTTTATGGCCGAGATATACATTCTATGCTCACGCTTATACATTTTATGGCCAGAGTTATACGTTTGGTGTTTAATTTTGTTATTTTTCATTCAGGCCACTCTTAAAAAGGATGTAATTGAGAATGTTGAACAACATTCTAACAATGGGGGTGTAAACGTAGATGTCGTCGATGGTGCGGAGATCACCCCGGGGAATCCTTCAACGGAATGGAGTGGAAATCAAATCCCGCTGACTTTCATGAGCACGGCAGATTTGAATGAGGCATTTGCTTAGGGTTGAGGAGCGAACGATTGGTGCTGCCAAAGAAGGTTCGGCAGTTGAAATCGATGGTGCTAGGGTTGAGCCGGTTGCACCACCCCCACCCCTATTTATGTGCCGCGATGTGACATGATCCACCATCCTTTCTTACGCATTCAACCGCCCCCTTCCGTGTATGGACATTGTACCTGAGAACCTAGGGTGTTCTCACGATTGCGGGGCACCCGAACCGACCAAAGACGTATGCTCACAAAGTGGTTGCGATTTAACAAGGAACGTTTCAGGACGGTGTTCAGGGTGAGGAAGGATGTAATGGATTATGTCTTCTATCAATTCCACGACCATAAGAAAGTGTAAGTAGAAGATAAGTTTTACCTATATTTCAATACGATAGTCAAACAGCCCATGAATCTTTTCCCTTGCTGCGTGTCTCAATTTTTCTAATCCTTTGTAGGGAACAATTGGTCACATATCCCACATCAAACCGCATAACGCGTATTGATCTCCGGTCGTTGATGCCCGGGTTCGATTTTGGCCAACGCCATCGATCACGGTCTGACTACTCAATCGCCTTACGCACGCGAACACCGCAAATGTTTCAAGTTCACGCTGTTTCTTTGGCCTAGGTCACGCTGTAAGTGTGCTCGAACTCCGCAAGTTATTTTGTGACAAAATCGTACGTAACTTGTGATACAAGTCGCCAACCCCGTCTATCATTTTTATAGGACCTAGCAATTGCAATTTGGCAAGGCAGGAAGAAAAATTTGGTTGTTGATAATTCTGAAGGCTTTTGTGCCTCGTGGGACATGTGGCAAGAGTCGTATTCTAGTCCATTCCAACTGGACTCGATATGGTGATCTCGAGATATCAATATAGAGACATTTACATACTGGAATACTACATTATTTTCCTAGAGTTTAACAAAGATATGCTTAGAGTTGTACATCCTATGGCAAGAGTTATACATTATATAACTCTAGCTTTCAGAATGACTATAGTTATACGTTCTAGGACCGAAGTTATACATTATTTGTCTAGAGTTATACAAAGATATGGCTAGAGTTATACATTATATAACTCTAGCTTTCAAGATATGCTTAGAGTTGTACATCATATGGCAAGAGTTATACATTATATAACTCTAGCTTTGAATGACTAGAGTTATACGTTCTAGGACCGAAAGTTATACATTATTTGTCTAGAGTTATACAAGATATGCTCGTAGTTTTGATGAGTGGCTAACATCACTCCATAACTCTAGGCATATAATGTATAACTTTAAGCATATACGATATAATGTATAACTCCAGGCATCTGCTATCGCACATAATGTACAAATCGCAAGAATATACTTGTATAACTCTAGAAATTGAATGTACAACTCTACACATATAATGTATAACTCTAACCATAGAATGTATAATTCCAACTACGCACAATATGTACGCCTCTAATCTGCTAATTATGTTTCATAACTCTTAGATTTTTGGTGCATGTTTGTAGGTTTTCGTCCCGTGCGATGGCGATCAAGATCATTACTCTTGCATTTGCATAAATTTCCTCTCCGAGCAGATCGAGTACCTTGATAATCGTTCTTATGAGGACGATCTTCTGAAATTACCGTACGGAGGGGATTGCGACATCGTAAGTCTTATAAAACTGGTGACTATATTAATTATCAGCTCCATTGTTTTGTTAATTGGTCTTCCAATTTTAAATGCCTTGCCTAACTTCCGCCAGCCGATGCAATGGGAAAGTATATGGCCTACAAAGGGTTGGACAAAGGGAAGAAAGTTGAAGGGTTTCCTTTTGTCAACATTAAATTCAATCGGCAGGAACAGGACATACCGACAATGACCGTGGTCTCGTGCGTCGTCATGGTTCATATGTTTCGCACCGTGGAGAGCCATTCGACTGTACCTTAGGGACTAAGGAAAGCAATGACCTCATGCGAGCGGAAATTGCTGCAACCCTTGTCCTCAGTGACATTAACTTGGAGAGGGAAGATGTGTTATCCAGGGTAACAACTTTTAAGGAGCTTAAAGACCGTGAAATGGAGGAGGCGCGTGATAAACAGAGGATAGCCTAACAACACAAGTGGAAGGAAGAGAGGTGTTGGAATCGCGGAGAGAAACAGTTCTTCTAAACGACCTTGTTCTAAAGTCAGTTCAACGTATCGACTCCACCTTCCAAAGTAGCCCTGGGCCGACGCCGTCTAGTCGGGCCCTTTCACCGTTAATAGCCGCTCCCGAGGTAAGGGTGATGGCCTTGGTTGCACCACATATTGCGGGGAACCGTGACGCCGACCTTACAAAGTGGTCTCCAAGATGTCAAGATGAACAAGGCATTAACTAGGGATATCCTGGTGTATCGCAAACAAGTGGCTGATTACGTTTTCCTTGATGACTACAAATTTCCAAATGAGTAAGTCATTCAAAATCCTAACGTTTTATCATATTAAGTTTTATCAATATAGACACATTGGTTTACCTAAATACTACATTATTTTGCGTAGAGTTTTAAAGATATGCTCGTAGTTGTACAATATATACTTTGGAGTTATACATTAGAGGCCTGGAGTTATACCTAGAGTAATACATGGAGTTATATGTTTCATCACCGAAGTTATATATATCGTTAATGGAGTTACACACTCCTAAACTGCAGCTTATACATTTCATCGGTGAAGTGATGCATCATTTTAATAGCGATTACCTTCCCATTTAGTATACGTTATAGCTCGACTAACACCGTGTCGAACTACAAGTGAACCACTTGTGAGTTATGGCCGGCACGGAACAATTAATAGGTTGAAAATGTTGTCTATGCTCCCCGAGACGCCAATGGATGAAAAAGTGATTGAGTGTTGGTCCTTGTTGCTTAATCGATTGGAGGCACAAGATTGCGCGATTTTTCGTTCGTCTTTCTTCGGTATCCGTCATATGGTATGGTCCTAATCAATCCTTTAATATGTTATAAGAGTTGCACATACCCTCTTTAAAACTTTCACAGAGGAAAATGAGTCTAAAGTTATACATACCCTCCCTGGAGTTAAACATTTCGTTTTGAATAGTTATTAACAACCAAAGATGAACTTAGGCATTTTTCATTATGCTATAAGAGTTACTTTGTACAACTCCAATGCACAACCCCTATAACTCCACCGGTATCCTCACACATATACTTGCTACTTGAACAGAAATAATCTTGAGCCTTGTACGAAACCCTGTCCAACAAACACCGGACACCGATAGGTTGTACAATACGTGGGACGTCTTCCCGAACCGATCATGGGGATGATTTCAGCTTGAAGGCTGATTTAATCTTCGTACCCATTAAGATTGAAGCCCATTATGCATGTGTGTGTATCAACTTTAATTCTAGGACGATTGATCTTCTGGACAATAAGTACTATTCAAGTCCGCGGCAATCGGAGATATGCAAAGCATGTCACGTTATTGTAAGTGGAAGTAATTTGTAATTATGTTCAACTAAAAAGTGTTGTCACCGCTTTTACAATTTCACTTTTTGACGTTCTTGTCTCTGCCAGGCGAGCCTCATGAGCGACTACGTGGAGTCTAGGGACAACACGAAGAATAGAGGGAAAGACATACCGGCGTTCCAGTTCCGTCAGATCCAGTTTGCCTGGCATCAGCAAACGATAAACGACACCGAGTCTGGCTTGTTCGCCATGATGCACATGTTAATGTACGAGGGTGAAAGTTTTGGTCACGTTGATCTCGAGAGGAAGGTGAACCGTCGATATTTGGTGATCCAGTTGGCAGCGACGCTTCTCCTAGCTGACATGAACATCATCAGGGAAGGAGTTCTGGACAAGGTCAACGGTTTCATTGGCGAGAAATTACAGATCCTGAAGCAAGTAGAAGCCAGACGGAAAGTAGCGCGGAGAGGAGATAAAAAACCTGCGAAAAAATAGAATGTATTTCCTTTCATTCTGTATTCTCTTTTTTTGCAACTCTAGTATGTTGTCAAGAAACTCCTTAACAACTTAGACAACTTTTTGGTCAGTCATAATGAAAATCCAAGTTTTACAGATAAGTGTTAGAGTTATACACTCTATGAACTAAAGTTATACAAATTATGTACAGGAGTTATACAACACATGTCTGTAGTTATGAAAAAAAGGCAAAATTTATTAGACAGCTAAGAGTTATACAAAAAACATCAAGAGTTCTACAAACTGTGTACAAGAGTTATACAACATATGACTGCAGTTATGTAAAAGGAATATTTTATTAGACAGTTATGAGTTTTTCAAAAAATAACAAGAGTTATACAAATTGGGTACAAGAGTTATACATTCTGTGAAATACAGTTATCCATATATAGGTAAGAGTTTTACTTAAAACCACTGGACTTATAATTCGTTCTTAAAGAGTTATACAACATTAGCTTGAAATTTTACACACCATATTACTGAAGTTATACATTCTGGAAGGTGAAATCCCCCTTCAAAATAGACAAAAGCTAGCTATTAAATACCCCTTCCGTCTCACCAGATTTTTTACCTTTTAAAGAAAAAAAGATTGTAAATAATTTGTTGAGACGGAGGTATTTTTCTACTGCCTACTACTACAGCATGTTATGTTTCTCTATTCTTCGTTGTCTTCGTCTTCTTCTTCTTCTTCTTCTTCTTCTTCTTCTTCCTCTTCCTCTTCTTCTTCTTCTACTCCTTCAGATGCTGGTGAAGACGGTGGATGCTCAGAGAATGGGTTAGGGCAGTTCCGTTTATCGTGGTGTGCCATTTGTTTACAGTTATTACACATGCGCTTTGGCTTAGAAGCCAAGGCAATGGCTTTAGCCTTAGCTGACACCATTCTTTTACCGATGCCTTTGTTTTTCGATTGTTTTGGTGGAAGTATCGTTACCTCGTCACTGGCCGAGCAACCAAGGATTTGCTCAAATTCTTGCTGCTTTGTTAAATCCTTCTTGTACGGTAAAAGTTTCTCCTTGAACTCTCTAATTAACGAGCTTAATTTCACAACTTCAGTCTCACTCGTGCCACGAAGTAAACCAATGGTTGCATGAACTTCTGACCACAACTTCACCATCGCAACTTCTTTTGCATCAGCGCTACTATTTGTTTCCATTTGTTCACCATCACATTCTGATAATCTGAATTGCAATGCATCCTTTCTCCATCTTGTAGAAACGTAATCAACTGGAATTGTCTTCATGCCGTTAGCCGACAAAATCCATACTATATGCTCACACGTAAATCCTATCCTTTCAAACATCATACAGCTACACTGTGTAGCCTGTGTCCCTGTAATCCAATTAAATTATGCCGTTAGTAGTCTTATACATATAATAATAAGAGTTAAACATTATCACGTAGAGTTATACATATGGCAACAAGAGTTATACATTCTGAAAACTAAAGTTATTCAAAATGTAATCGAGTTATACTACAAATGACAACATTCAAAGAAAAATTGAATAAATTCTAATGTTATTCTGAAAGTAGAGTTATACATATGGCAACAAGAGTTATACATTCTGAAAGCTAAAGTTATTCAAAATGTAATCAGAGTTATACTACAAATGACAACAGTTCAATGAAAAATTGAATTTCTAGTGTTATTCTGAAAGTAGAGTTATACATATGTCAACAAGAGTTATACATTCTGCAAGTAAAGTTATGCATATAATAAGAAAAGTTATACATTCATAAAACTTAAGTTATTCAAATTGTTGTCAGATTTATACAGCAGATAACTGCATTTCACTGAACAATTGTATAACTCCTATGTTCAGACAATGTAACTTTGGCACTATATCTAGCAACTTCAGTCAACTACCACATAAAGTTGATGCCAAAATGTTGTTACCTGGGTTGTACTCGACGTTGAAACTTTTCTGTCTGATTGAATCCTTTACGACACTCACTAAACTCCATCGACTTGAAAGATAGCCGACACTCTTACATGTATCGATTGAGCAAATGGCCTCTAGTTGGAATTCCTTGAAAACCTCACGGGTATAAACATCCGACGCATATTCCTCTATGGGTAAATGCGTCCCCATTGCCAGTGTTGAGTGTCGGTTTTCATGGTCAAGTCTCTTCTCACGTATCGTTGATGGTCCATAGCGCTTTCAAAACGCATCCAAAACTCCACTAACGTGCACTGACTTGCGCGAACTTCTTAAAAAAACTATTATCGCTCTCCGATCTCTGGGTTGTCCTCATTACACCACCCATGTTCAAGTCCCCGCAATGGGCCATCACCCATTGGCTCCTTTTATCGTGACGCTTCGAAAACCACTCTTCGTTCACAAGACCATGCGCTTCCATTATTTCTGCCCACCTAGCGTCAAAGTCGTCTGCTTCTATGTTGTCGTCCCATATAATGTTGTTCAATTTCTGAACGAACTCCTTATAATCCTCCCTTGTCACCCCGACCTTTGATGGCACCTTGTTCATTATATGCCACATGCAAAATCGGTGTCGTGCGATCTTGAAGGCAAGGGGTACGGCCTTAATAATGCCCGGACACCGATCCGTGATAATGTACTTGGGTTCCTTTCCACCCATAGCATTCAAAAACCTGTTGAAAACCCACCGGAAGGATTCATGGTCTTCATGGGCAATCAATGCCCCCACGTAGATGTCACCGATCGCTTATGGTGATCTATGCCAATGAATGGCGTGAAAATCATATCGTACTTGTTTGTTGAGTATGTTGGGTCGCATGCGACACGCATCTCCAAAAACGGAGTAGTTCCTTCTAGCGGTTACTCACAAATTTATATTGCGCTTCAAGGTCATTATCCTTGTCAACTTCATAATCAAAATAAAAACCCTGCCTATTTTGTGCCATATTCTTGAACCGGTCAATGAACAATTGACCGTCCCGTTTATGGATGAAGCACTTCACATCTCGGTGGAAGTTCTTAAAATCAGTTAAGGATGCACCAATGTTCTCGAACCCATTTACGAACTCCTTACACATGTTGTGCGTCCTAGTTGCTCCTATCCTCAACTGCAGTGGGCAACAAATCCTTATCGAGTCTTTGATTAATAACCAAGAATTCCTCAACTATAACTCTTTCAGCTATTCTTATAACTTCTTGAAACATATGCATAACTCCATTGATTGATTATGCAACTTCTTATTATTTATAACTTTTAGGTTTACATAACTCTATCATCTCGGTGAATAACTTTAGAAGTTTGCCATTCAATTAGTGGATGTTTGTTTAATAGTAAACTAACCCTTGAGTTGTACATTATCAAGTACTTGTGAAAATCTTCTATGTTCCGCGACATCTTTTGAAACTGACGATCCTCACTCGATACAAGCTCGTGATTATGCCCCATGTGGAATCGGTCAATTACTAGTACTCCATTCTTCATAAATAGCCTGACATGTGCTTTACACCCTACCCTCTTGACTGTATATTTCCTCCGGGTTCGCAGCTTCTTTTTCCCCATTGCATTCCTTCTTCCCTAATCCCGGACTCATTTTTTTATTTACTCGCCTCTCCTTTTGGGACATATGTGAATCCCTCTCTGTTGCAAACCAGCAACTTTGTCTCGCATTTCACCGTCGCTATTTTTTTCGTCGAGTACTTCCGAACATCAAACCCGGACGCCAATGCATAAACTTTATAGAATGTCACCGCCTCGTCGATTTCAAAAAATTGTTGCCCTACACAAGGTGTAAACTCACGCTAAATGCTTACAATACTCGGTTTCACGCCTTGCGACCATCCGAAAGCGAGAATCAAACATCCATGAAATGATTAAGAAATACATAACTTTACATATATACTTTGTATAACTCTATGCACAGACTCGTATACCTCTGGCACACGCATCGTATAACTTTGGGTATATAATGTATAACTCTTACCATATCATGTATAACTATAGTCACACTCTGTATAACTCTAGGTAGATACTGTATAACTCTAGTCATACAATGTATAACTCTAGTCACAGGATGTATAACTCTAGTCATACAATGTATAATTCTAGTCATTTAATGTATAACCCTAGTCACACTGTCTAACTCTGGGCACGTAATGTATAATCGTAGTCGATAATGTATAACTCTAGTCACAGTATTTATAATTCTAATCATTCAATGTATAACTCTAGTCACAATGTATAACTCTAGGCACAGTCTGTATAACTCTAGTCATAGGATGTATAACTCTAGCTACACAATGTATAACTCTAGGCAGAGACTGTAAGATTTATAACTCATTCTACACAATGTATAACTCTTACCATATCACACTCTGTATAACTCTAGGTAGATACTGTATAACTCTAGTTATACAATGTATAAGTCTAGTCACAGTTTGTATAACTCTAGTCATACAATGTATAACTCTGGGCACATAATGTATAACTGTAGTCAGATAATGTATAAGTCTAGTTACAGTATTTATAATTCTAGTCATTCAATGTATAACTCTAGGCACAGTCTGTATAACTCTAGTCATACGATGTATAACTCTAGATACACAATGTATAACTCTAGGCAGAGACTGTAAGATGTATAACTCATTCTACACAATGTATAACTCTTAGCAAATAATGTATAACTCTAGGTATATAATGCATAACTCTAGTCATACTTTATATTCTAAGAGTTATACATTTAATGAAACGGCACAATATATAGAATGGGAAGGGTTATAAGATTTTGAAGCAGGGATATGGCAACTCAAAGGACACATTACTAATTATAAATTCATTCCACTATCTCAATAACCAGTCCATTATATCCATATCTCCACCCTAAACTCCAAACCCTAAATCTTTAAAACCTAATAATAAATTCCAAACTTCCTTCAACAACAATGAATGATACCATTCGTAATACATGCATTATGACCGAGTACAACAAGAGTTTCATACGCCGGTTGCTGGACATCGAGAGGAGGTACAGGAGCAACCTTGAGGACGCTCAGATCGCACTCAAGGACGCCAAAAAAAATGGCCTGTTAGAGCCGCAGATTATGCAGCTATTAGAAGATATTGCATCTGCGGAACGAAACCTCCAAATAGCAAGGGAGGAGAGGATGAATATCATAGAAGAGAATGCATCCCTATATGAACATCTAAGAACTGTATTTTTAGCAATGCATTAAGTTTATGTATCTATATGTATTAATTAAGTTCATGTATGGTAAATGTGGATTTGTTTTACTATCCTCTCCATCATCTTCTTTGTTTTATTTTATTTAATTTGTTTTACTAACAAACGCAGAAAAACTAAGCGAAAAATAATTACAGAAAAAACAATGACGGAGAAAAACACATGCAAATAACATGTATAACTCGGGCACGTAATGTATAATCTGCAGGCATTTAATGTATAACTCTATGCATATAATGTATAACTCTTGGCATATAATGTATAACTCTAGGCATAGATTGTATAACTCCAAACACAGTCTGTATATGCTAAGAGTTATACATTATATTCCAAGAGTTATACATTATATGCCTAGAGTTATACATTGTAGAGTGTATTACTGTAGTTCCAGAATGTATAACTCTTGTCATACAATTTGTATAACTCTTACCTATATATGGATAACCGTACTTCACAGAATGTATAACTCATAACGTAATAAATTTTGCCTATCTCATAATCTGCAGTCATGTGTTGTGTAAATCATGTGTACACAATTTGTATAACTCTAGACACAGCCTGTATAACTCTATGTATTTAATGTATAACTCTATGAACAGTCTGTATAACTCTAGTCATAGGATGTATAACTCTAGCTACACAATGTATAACTCTTAGCATATAATGTATAACTCCAAACACTGTCTGTATATGCTAAGAGTTATACATTATATGCTACGAGTTATACATTATACGCCTAGAGTTATACATTTTAGAGTGTATTACTGTAGATCCAGAATGTGATGTGTTGTACAACTTGTATAACTCTTACCTATATATGGATAACTGCAGTGATGTGTTGTATAACTCTGTACAAAACGTGTATAATCGTAATCATACGATGTATAACTCTATACACAAATCTGAATAACTCTAATGATACAATGTATAACTCTAGCCACAACCTGTATAACTATATCAAAATTGGTTCTTTAGTAAGATTTTTACGCACAATTTAGGGTTTGAATTACGCACAATGTATAACTCTAGCCACAAACAGGAAAATTGTCAAAGAGTTTTACAAAAAACCTCTGGAGTTATAACACGATGAATATAAGAACTGCATGTGTACACTGTATTATTGAAGTTATACATATTTGGGTCAGAGTTTTACTAAAACCCACTGAAGTTATAATTCGTACTTGATGAAGCTTTTAAATTACCATCATTTTTTTCGATCAACAACAAGCTACCAAAATGAAAGAACAAATATGATGAACACAATGAAAGTACAATAGTATTAAGAATAATGAACACAAATTAAATAACTACAACCTACAATAATGAACATTCAGAACTCACCATCGACGGCAACTTCAATCTGCATATAATCGATTTCACGAACCCTGACTGTCATTTTGATCGTCTTTTTGTGATGAACAATGACAAATTATTTATTTTCAACAAAGCGAATGAATTTTATACGGAAAGATGATGTAGTTAACGAAAGGGGAATGAAATTTCTTTAATCTTTTTGATGATTTATAATGGATTTGCGAAATTATTCGTTTTTTTTGATGATTTTCATGGGTTTGGCTTGTTGAGAGGTTTTGAATGGTGAAAAGAGGAGGGAAGCATGCAAAATGATTTAGGAGGCTTTGTTTATTGCTATTGTCCGCGCGATTTGATATGGAGGCAAGACATAAACAAAGAAAGTGGTCCTCTCTCACACAATCACCATTTTCCTTTTTTTTTTTTGCTCTAAAAATCACGCCCTCTCTCCTCATCTCATCCCTTCAATCCCTTCATCCAAGGGCTCTTATAAAGACTTAGGGCCTTATAAGGTATGAAGACCTTATAAGAACCTCTCTCTCTCTCTCTCTCTCTCTCTCTCTCTCTCTCTCTCTCTCTCTCTCTCTCTCTCTCTCTATATATATATATATATATATATATATATATATATATATATATATATATATAGAACTAGGATCATATGAGTTGGGTCATGTTTGGTGAGTTACCCCTCTAAATCTGGACCACTAATCTAATCTAAGATGAATGGTTGAGATTAAAACTTACTCAAGCTATAAAACCCCACTTTTCTCTCAATCTCCCTCATTATTATAAAAATCACTCTCTCTCTCCTTCTTCTCCCTCTAAAAAGCCGTAACACAAAAACCTCCGTCGATAATCAATTTCAATTATTTCGTGCTCTTCATCTTCAATTTCTCTCCGTTTTCAGAGCGATTTCGTGCTTGTTCTTCGCGCTCAATAGATCTACTTCGTCTTTATCTTCGATTTTTGCAATCAGGTAATCGTTTCCTCTTATTATACTATTTTTTGTTTATTTTTGAACTTCATTTTTATTTTTCTTTGCTTGAATTTCTAGTCTTTTGTGTGTCTATTCTTCAACTTATTCAATCGTTTTCATTATGTAGTTCAATTTGTCGTGTTTTTGTTGTTAAATTACATTTTCTATTGTTTTCGCATAATTCTAGGGTTTCGTAATTGTATTTTGCGTTTTTGTACCTGATTTTGAATTTTGATGTTGTTCTTTCTGGTTTTTGGTGATTTCATTGTGCTTTTGTTGCAATGAAGATAATTTGTTTGTTGAAATTATTCGTTATTGTAATATATTGATGATGTTATTGTAATATAGGGATTTTTAATGTTGCATTACATCTCGATTATTGTATTACTTTAATCGAGTTATTGTATTATTCAAACTCGTTTATTTTATCTTGTCTTGCTTGTTTTGTTGTGTTAGTGTATAACTGCTTAATAAGAGTTATTGTATTACTTTAACCGAATTATTCTATTATTGAAACTCGCTTATTGTATTTTATAGTTACTTCTTGTTCGTTATCTTGGGATATAATCTGTTATGTCCTCTTTAGTGCTAATTTAACCGAGTTATTGTTTGTGCATGTGGTAGGTTGATTGCTTATGTGACTTTTTGAAAACAAGGACAATAGCAAAAGAAAGGATTGTCGTTTCTACATTCAAAATTGTTGATGTTAATTTTGAATGAAAAACAAAGCAGATGAACGATAATGAATCTGGATTTTTTTACCATGTATCACATGCTCACATATGAGAGGAAGATCTTTATGTCGATGATAAAGCAAAAATTGGACAGGATCCCTATCTATACGGCTTGAGATGGTGGGTATTATGATGATGTCGAAGGTAAATGATGGAAGAGCATGTCTTTTGCAGAACGTGAATGATCTCAGGAAGGACATATTGCAGGTTGAGGATCACGTTCTAAAGTCGAGAAGGCTGGTGGGTGGAAAAAGAATTAAACAAGTTGTCAGAAAAGGTGTTGCTCAGCCAAAGAACTAGAATAATTAGTGATGTGTTTTTATTATTAGATGTAATTTTGGATACTGATGTGAATATGTAATACAATGTTTTTGAAACATGGTTATTGTATTGAATCAAGCCAGTTATTTCAATGCATACGAGCAATTATTGAATTCAATTTGTTAATTTCTTTCGATGCACAAAACCAGTTATTTGAATACATACAAGTTATTGTATTCATTTTGTGAGGTCATTCAATAACCAATCATGTTATTCAATTAAACAAGATGAAAACAAAAACAAGATACAAATTTGAATATATTTGAGTTTCATCTCAATATAATAACACGATTTACTCATTATAATAATTGAGTTTTTACATTACAATAACTACAAATACCAGAGTTTTACATTACAATAACTGAGTTTCTACATTACAATAACTGAGTTTCTACATTGGAATAACTACAAATACAAGAGTTTCTACATTACAATAACTGAGTTTTCTACATTACAATAATCGAGTTTCTACATTACAATAACCGGGTTTCTACATTGGAATAACTACAAATACAAGAGTTTCTACATTACAATAATTGAGTTTTCTACATTACAATAACCGAGTTTCTACATTACAATAACCGGGTTTCTACATTGGAATAACTACAAATACAAGAGTTTCTACATTACAATAATCGAGTTTTTTACATTACAATAACTCGAGTTTATTACAATAATCGAGTTTCTACATTACAATAACCGGGTTTCTACATTGGAATAACTACAAATACAAGAGTTTCTACATTACAATAATTGAGTTTTCTACATTACAATAACCGAGTTTCTACATTACAATAATTGGGTTTCTACATTGGAATAACTACAAATACAAGAGTTTCTACATTACAATAATCGAGTATTCTACATTACAATAATCGAGTTTCTACATTACAATAATCTGGGTTTCTACATTACAATAACTGAGTTATTCAATTAAACAAGATGAAATCTAACAAAAAATGACCAAGTATATACATCAATTTTTCCATTGAACGTCAATTATCCGCGTCTATCGTGATTCAACCTGCAAATCACCAAAAAGAAAAATATAACTTAACAGAACACCCATTAAGTAACTGGATTGTAAAATAACTAAAACTGACTTTAAACAATTAACGAGTCAATAACTGAATCACATATAGAATAACTGACTTTAGTCATTACAATAATCGAGTTTCTACATTACAATAACTATAAATGCCATATTTCTACATTACAATAACTGAGTTATTTTAATGTTATAATGAAGTTATTGTATTATACGAATCCAGTTATTCTATTAGAAAATGGATGTTTTTTTACTGAAATTGGTAGTCAAGACCAAAGACAATGCATCACAAATTATTCTAATGTAATAGTACGCTTATTTCATTATTAACTAGTTGTTTATTTTAAAGATATTTTTGCCAGATCCTATAAAACAGTCATTATGATGGAAAAAACAATCTCTCCTGCAACAGTTATTTTAATGTTATAATGCAGTTATTGTATTATACGAATCCAGTTATTCTATTAGAAAAAGGAGGTTTTTCAAATTGATAGTCAAGGCCAGCACAATGCATCACAGTTATTTTAATGCAATAGTACAGTTATTTTAATACTGTAATTCAGTTATTATATTATACTAATCAGTTATTCAAATACTAGATATTGAATGATATCATGAATGAAATCTACATGCAATTATTGTGATATTATGTGGTAGTTATTCTAACGACTTTCTAAACAACAAAATGAGTAACAGTACGAAAATAATCAATATAATGAACAAAAGTTTCACAAAACTTATCAACCTAATAACAACATTTATTATATCAACATTATTTCACAAATTTATACCTGAATTCATCGATGTTTGATTATCGGAATATTATCAAGCGAGTAAGAGTTTGATCATCCGAATTCATCATCGTTGAAGCTTTAAAATTACGGTAAAAAACACCTAAATCATGTCAGAATTTGTTATTTAATTCAAATACTGAAGTTATTCGATTATTAAATCAGAAATCAGAAGAAATAATAGTACCTTCGTTTGGATTTGAAGAATTAGGGTTTCCGGATGATGAATTTGATAAAATTTGATGAACAGATTGATAGTTTCAAGTGATTTAATCGAAATAGTTAATGAATTTGTGCTAAAATTGTGGATCGAAAAAAAAAGTGAAGAATCAGATGAATTGATGATCAAAATTTTGAAGAACAGTGTTTGATGATAAAAAAGTAGAGAGAGAAAGATAGAGAAATGAATGATCGTGTGGTTGTTTGTAAAATAATTGCTAATTTAGTTTTGTTAGGTCATTTGCTTATATAGGCGGGGGAAACTCACGAAAAGTGGCAAACTCACCGGATCTTGCCTATATATATATATATATATATATATATATATATATATATACACATATATATATATATATATATATATATACACATATATATATATATATATATATATATATACATATATATATATATAGAGGTTGAATCATGTGAGGCACCCTTCTTAGGGTGAGGCGGCTGGACACCTTCTAAACCATTGGATCTAATTATTATAGCCTCATCAGATTATGACACGTGTTTTCATACAAAACTCAACTAACTGAAAATTCCCTCATTTCGCACTCTTACTTTCTCTCTCTTAAGCTCATCGTCACTCACTCGTATTTCGATCGACAATTTATCGCTCAAATTTTGATCACCATCGCCATCGTCAATCTAATTTATTTTTCGATCTAGGCAATTTCGATTCATCCTAATTTCGATCATCCTAATTTTCTGATCTAGGTAATTTCGATTCATCCTAATTTCGATGAATTCAACCTCGATGTTGCTCAATACGGTACACAATTTCACTTATCGATTTCTTCTTTTTTTGCACTATCAACATAGTTTTTGATGTCCTATTTAATTTACATATTCTTGATTTTCCAGAAGTCGACTAGGATGATGCATTGACATTGCTGATTGATAGTTTATGCGATTAGATTTCGATTACGTTTAGTTCATTTCTTTTCTTAGATGTTCAGTTAGTTCTGTATTTATTGTTGATTTAATTTGATTCTAATTAAGTTTTTAGGTTATGACGTCTTGAAAATTACAATCGCTTGATTTTAATGATATATGTTATTCATTACAATTTGTTTACTTGGTCTGCTATGATGGGAGCGTATTCGAGGGAGCAGAGATGGAGTGAGGTGGTTAAGTTGTTTGGTTTGATGACGAATGAAGGTATTTTGCCTGATGGGTTTTTGTTTCCTAAGATTTTACAGGCTTGTGGGAATTGTGGGGATTTCGGGACTGCTACGTTGATACATTCCCTTGTGATTCGAGGTGGGATGAGGTCGTCTAGGCGGATTTATAATGCTTTATTGGTTGTGTATGCAAAGTGTGGTGAATTGAGTTTAGCTGAGAAGTTGTTTGAGGAGATAAATGAAAGGGATATTGTGAGCTGGAATGTTTTGATATCTGGATATTGTCAGAGAGGTGAAAATGGCAAAGCACATATGTTGTTTAATTTGATGAGAGACGGGGGAATTGAGCCGTGCTTGATAACTTGGAACATACTGATTGCTGGTTATAGTCAGTCTGGTGATTGTGATGTTGCCATGGAATTTATGCGAAAGATGGGTGATTCTGAATGTCTCCGATGTATTCACCTGGACTTCATTAGTATCTGGCCTTGCACAAAAGAATAGGATAGATGAAGCGTTACAGTTCTTTAGGGAGATGCTTTTCGTCAATGTTCAACCGAATGGGGTTACCATGGCTAGCGCAATCTCGACATGTGCATCAACTAAATCTCTAGAAAAGGGAAAAGAGCTTCATTCAATTTTGTTACCTACCAAGGCAAATTTTCAGCTATTTAGATAAAGGACCAACAAGAAAAGATTTCAGTTTGACACTTTGACCGAATGAGCACAAGTTATGTTACAGATGTTACCTATCTTCACTTTTCAACTATTTAGATAAAGGCCTTAAGGGTAAGTGTTATCCAGCCCTAACTCTGCTTAATTTGTTATTCTGGATTTTGGTTTTAGGAAATTTTCAATGGCGATTAGTTTGCATGTTTTTGTTAAATTATATTAGTTGAAGTCCTGGAGATTGAGATTTGTTTAAGTTTGATTTGCATTTTTAAATCATCTTAGTTGTATGTTGCATTCGTTGTTAATTACTGATTTTTTGATGAATTTCAGTTTAGTTATCCTTCACTGTTACCTTACTTGTCGCGTAGATAATTTTTTGCGTTAGTAGGAATTTTTTAATGTCGGTCAATTCAATGTTTTGTCACATCATACTTGTTTTAATGCTGGTGTTGCAAGTTTTTTTCCGGCTTAAATTAGCATCACTGTAGTTAGATAGTTTAAAAGTTGGCGCTTTATTATGAAAAATGAAGTATAAGGTTACATTATTAGGTAGTGTCACTAGATGCGAAACTGAAAAATGTCGCACAGTTTCATATCGAAAATCTGTAATAAGTTTGGGAGATTGGAGTCAGTGGTATAGGTAATGGAATACAAAAACTCATATAAGACGATTGTATGCACACACTGTTCCAATGTTATACCTGCAATGGCAAGAAGGGCAGAAAAAATGCTTAATTTTTTTCCTGCGGGTAAATGCTTAGTTTTCTACAGAAAAGCAGACGATCAGGAACACGAATGGCAGAACGATGAGACTAGTTTACAAATTAATGGATTGCTCCTCTTATCACCAATTGATTTAAGGAACGGACCTCACTTGACTTATGACCAGTCTAACTCGCCCGCTTTTATGAGCCAAGCATTTGGTCCAATGACAAGTCCTACGTCATAGTTATTGACTTTACGGACTATAGGTTGGTTTAACTGTCCTTTTTGTCTAACCAAAATAAAAAGACAAGTCATTGGAGGCCTGTGCAATATTTTGAGGTGGGCTCTGACTTCTCTGGCTATAATTAAAAACGGACCTCGTCTTATTGGTATTGGATCACAGAAAGGGCTTTTGCATATATATATATATATATATATATATATATATATATATATATATATATATATATATATATATATATGTTGACAGATGAGGTTATCGCTTCTTTTCGTCTAACCGAAATAAGTAGAAGACAGCATTGTGGAGACCTGAATGCAATCAGATGAAGACTTTTTGTCTAACAGAAACTAGCAGACAGCATTTTGGAGACCTGAATGCAATGAAAACCAAAAGATACAAGACTTTCCATCTAACCGAAACAAATAATAGAACTCGAAAAGAGAAGGCAGGCGGGTACTTATGCTGCAAAATGGTAGAAATAGAACTGTATTTAAGTTCGTTCCTGATGCCCGTTCTACAATCACGGAGTCATATGGTAATGAATCTAGGGCAGTTCATCACATTGACAGTCAATCGCAGGTTAGGCTTTTCATTGTTGCATATCTAAAGGCTATTAGCTTAAGGTTCCTCTTATTTAATCTTTGTTATGTACTCGTATATCTTAACGGCTATTAGCTCAAATGGGAGAGCAATGTGCAAATCTTGCACAAAGGTATGAGTTCGAATCTCATATAGCCTAGTTAATTTAAGAATCTAGTGTATTAAACTTAAATACAATAACATTGAGGATGAGTTAGCCAAATCCGTACTCAGATGTGCAAAATTGAGGATGAGTAGAAGAAGCTCAAACTTAGATGTGCACAAACGGCGTGCATAAGCCAAAACGTCGTGCAGAGCCACTAAAGGAGCAAAGGATTACAATTTTGAGTCCTTTGTAAAGTCAATGTTATAAATTATCTAAATTGGGTGCAATTGGGCATGACAGAAAAGGCCAAAACCCAAAAGGCCACTAGAGAAATACCAATTAGGCTTTGAAGTAACAGTAGCAGTCAATAACCAACATGGGAGTCGAACCCACACCTTGTGCATTGCACAACGCTCTGCCATTTGAGCTAATTGGTTTTAAAATAATTAAATCATTCCACTAGTTTTCATCATGTGAGTTGTTCCCTTATCTTTTTCCACCTTCATGTTGAGGAACAAAATTAATTGCGGTTTTTTTGAATATGTGCTACTTTAGTTCATTCCATCTTGAAAGAATGTGAAAGAAAATCATACCCCCATTTATTTTAAACACTTATGATGACCAAGTTTCACAAAATAAGGTTTGAGATTCACCAAATAAGGAAAAGAGCAAAAAACGTTATTTTAACCACTTATGATGACCAAGTTTCACAAAACAAGCTCTAAGATTGTGGACAGCGGGCCGCCCATGGGGGCGCTTGGTGAAGGTCGAAAAACAAGCGTTTGCATTTTGTATGGAGTCGCCACCAATTTTTATGGGAAATTGGAACCGTTCGAATACCTCGTGTCATGTCAAGACACAAAGTAGTGACATGAACACTAAGCAATCGTTACCCTTAGAATTCTATGTCTAGAATGACTCTCGTGGATGCCAATGAACACGGGTGCTCACGGAGATCTGGAGTAAGGGGTGAGGGTACGTATTAGGAAGCTCTTTTGATCGAACACCTAATCCCGCCCGCCTCGATAGCGGCCTCTACTAATGATTAGGGAAGTTATTCGTACTCGATATATCGTCGGCTATATGCATGCAATGCAACATCCATTAGATTAATCCTAGCATGTGAGAATTTAATACTAAGTCGGTGAAACACGTAATTAGCACACAATTGGGTCGAAGTAGGATTTAATGCTCGTTTACATGTGAAAACATACAAATGAAGAAAGAAATACAACAATTATGAATCACAATAATGAAAATTACATTAATTACAAAGGATTAGGCGATTTATGTCGAAAATACCTTTTAAAACGGATAATTTGAGAAAAAGAATAAAAGAATAAAAGAAAGAATTAAATAAACTAACGAACAGGAATTAGCGTGATAATACGGATAATAGTTGGTTAATACGTAAGCTAATTAAACTAAGTCAAGGCAGAAACGGAGTTCAGGGACAGAAATCATCTCGAACAGCGCAGCGAAGATCGCGCCCTGAAGAGGCGCAGCATTCTTTGCGTCTGTTCCAAGGGTGAGTTCTCGGGCGTGTGGCCGAACGCAAAATCGTTAATTTGAATTGATGAATTTAATGATGGATTAGAATATTTACTCGGATGAAAGTGATTAATAGGTTAATTACATGTGAATGATGGTCATAAAAGCGATAAACATGGATGAGACGAAATTAAACGGATTATGTACATGAAATTACGACGAAAATATTAATGAGTCCTCTATTGAAATAAGTCAATTAGACTAAATACGACGGATATACAACGAATATGCGACGAATATGCGAATAAACAGATTAAATTGTATCAATGATGAATTCCAGAAACTCAATAGGAATAAACTGAATCTCTAAAATCCGGGTTTGAATTTAATGACGAAAACCCGCAAATATTGGATTATTTAGGATTTAAGTCGGATTTATGACAATTTAAACATGAGAATATCGGTGATTATAACATATGTGGAACTATTACGATATTAAGACGAAGAATTAACAAGCGAATAAGCAAAAGCAAGATTTGAATACGAATTACAGAGGAAAAACGAAGAAGAAAGGAAGCAGGAACTACGGCAGCCTCACGAAGAGGCGCAGCAGGAACTGCGCTCCTTCGAAGAGGCGCAGCAGTTGCTGCGTCCTTTCTCGACGGTTACTTACTGGAAATCCGCAAAAACAGATTTTAACAGAGGGTTTTAGAAATCGATTTTAACGGTATTTTCGACATAAACCTTACAATTGATGATACGAAAAGTAAATACAATAAATAAATAAGGATTATACACCCTCAGACTTACATGTTGACGGAACGAGAAGAACTAAGATATCGATTAGTGATGCTCGACGCGAATGCAAAGAGAGTGCCCTCGTAAGAGGAAAACGATTGATTAATTTAAGTTGATTAAGTATAGTTGGTCAAATTGGTCGGTCATGCAACGGAGAGGCTGGTACCCGGAAAGATCCGAGCTTACGTGGTCGAAAGTTCAAGCACGTAGGCGCCAATAAGTAAGAACAAAGTCTAGAATGCAAAGGGAGAAGAGAAGGGCGGACACTCGCGTGAGAAATATGAGGAGCGAAGGCTCCTATTTATACTAATCACACGGAGGAAATAGGGTTTCGGAGACTCTTTGGTAGTGAATCTCGGAAAGATATGAAAAAGATACGTAAGACATGCAAAGAAGGGCCTGGGAAGAGGCGCAGCAGCCACTGCGTCTCTTGGAAGAGGCGCAGCGCCGCTCGCTTGCGTCTATTCCCGGAGGTTTCCTCCTGTCGAAGAAAGATTTCCGCGTTTGAGTTATGGTAGGACGGAAATAATTCGATGATCTTATGAATATTACGGGATATTATTTGCCAAAAGATAAAATTTGTGAAATATGGAATAGAAATATCCTAACATTCCAGAATATTCCGACTCGGGATTTAACGATTATCAGAAAATGGAGACGGTTTTTGACCCGGACTCCGAATGTACTCTAATTACTGCCAAAACGACCGTATCGGGATGTAGATGACATCTAAGAGGTAGACATTTAATATTTGAGCAATCACTTGATGATAATCTTACGAACTGTCACAAATCGTTCCGCGTATCAAACATGCGGCCCAATCATCACCGGGTGGTTTGCGGGAGGTGCAGAAATGAGGTATCTACAGAGCCCCCACTTTGACTGAGGCTTGGACAAGGCGAAAGTCAAAGTATAGCCATCAGGTCAATCGAAGATTACAACCTGACAACTATGGCGACGCGAGGCGGCTCAAGGGGTCTGAACCAAGGACCTGTCATCGGGAACATTTTAGAGTCTGTCGACTATCGGGGAGGGTCGTTTAAAGTCCATTAGACTACGTAAGGAAGCTCGCCAGCCATAAGAAGAAACCATACCTGAGATACCCCTGGGTGAAACGGATCAAGACGCTTCAAAAAACTCTTTGGTCTCAAGATAACTTGGTGTCTCAAGGCATTAGGGGTCACAGGGGATATCAAGAAACTTCTTTCTCGAGATGCTTCCGGAGAATGACACCTTTGCCGAACTCCGTGAAGAATAAATATCGAAAGCAGCAGGACGTTGGTAGAAACTGCCGAGGAATCCGCTTGCGTCGGTCTCAAGCGAACTCTTGCAAAGACTTGAGGTTGAATCTGCTTGCGTCGGTCTCAAGCGAACTCTTGTTGGGAAATATATTGACGATTAGGAACATCTTGATCGCCATGGAAGAAATCTTGAGTGAGCAATATCTTTGAAAATATCACTACTTTGGGGGACAAATATTTTGACGACCTAGGAACATCTTGATCGTCATGGAAGAAATCTTGAGTGAGCAATACTGCAAAATATCTTGCTGCTACTGGGACAAATGAATAATAATATGCAACAGTCCGCTGCTGGCTGGTAAAATGCGGGCCGGAACGAAAGAAAATCGTCGAATGGGCCAAAAGAGTAAAATAGCATCGAGGAAGGGGCGCACCAAAGATGGGCCCACAAATAACGAACTTATAACGAATTTTTGAAAATCCATGTGGAGGGAACAGAAGGAAGAGGCGCAGCAAGAGCTGCGTCTCTTGGAAGAGGCGCAGCACCTGCTGCGTCTTTTCCCCAATTTGGCTTTCCTGCGTAAAAACGCGAAATCAGAGGGGTTTGTGTTCATTATTTCGAAACACAATTCACTCATTTCTCTCTCAAATCTTCACCATTTCCGCCAAGGTTCGATTCAAAAGCTTGCTTTAAATATGACTAATCGAGATATGTGTCTTAATCTTGCATTAATCTTCTTCATTCGTCGAATTTTGAGCCGCGAAAATTAGGGTTTTCGACCCTTTTGATCGAAAATTTGGGGCTTTTCCCCCAAATGGTTTTGCCTTGCCAAATTGACACTAGAAATGGATAGCAGGTGACGTTAGGAACATAACCATGCATTTGTTTTGAATTTTCATCAAGTTTTGAGCCTTTGAATGAATTTTGAGACGGTTTTTACAGCTGAACCGTAATTTGCTTCGAAAATAGCCTTAGGATTGCCCATTGGCGATGAAATTTGATATTTGGGATCCTTGAACGATGGGTAAACTTCCTACCATCTCGGAATTTTGGTTTGTGACAACTTTTTCAGGACACCTTTCTAGGGCACAATCACCGTTATAGCGAAATGCTGTCGAATCTCCGACTCGAACCCAGAACTAGGCTTTGAATTGGACTTGACTTGACCCAATTTATCACATGAGCGATTGGGTTGGTGGGAATATGGCCAAGGACGGCACGGTAGGAGCAGTTTCAGGGCTTTGAAGGCTCGAAAACCCCTTAACAAAGGCTTGTCGTCATGTGACGCGGCCTGAATTTACTTTAATGTTGCAGGTGATGAGGCTTCTACTTCTGGGAGAGCTCCCATGGAGATAGAAGCCGCTACTGTTGAGGAGGCTTTAGAGCAGGCCTTCACCGCTGCGGTGATGGCTGCTGAGTTTCACGAGGAGGAAGCCGTTGAGGAGGAGGAGGCCCCGAGACGGGCCAACGTCGGGCGAGGAGGTCGTCACCGAGGAGCTCTGCGTGGGCCGAGACTCCGGGAGAGTAGACACCTCGTGTGGGCTGCGAGAGGGTCACCCGTCCTACAGACGGTGAAGAGCTTGGTAAATAAGAATTCACTACTCATTATTCATCCTCTTTCATTCTTTTTGTCCAAATTTCTTTCAAATTTCATTCAAAACTAAAGATAGCTTTGTTTCAAATCATAATAGGAGGCCGGGAACATCAGGTCGTTCTCGGGTTACACGACAGCGATGGAGCACTACGAGCAGCTATCGGCGGAGGAGAGGGCCATGATCGAGCGTGGAGCGTTCGGTCCTCTGGTTCAGGTCTGGAGGGATATCGTGAAGAGGAAGTTGCGGGCTAACCTTAGCCTGGTCTGCGCTTTCTTGGATCGATTCTGGGATACGACTTCCACGTTTCACCTACCTTTTGGTGAGGTGGGAGTCACTCTGGAGGATTACGGCATGATTTCGTCCGGTGTGGGGCCGAGGAGATGGTGTGGCGGAGACTCGCTATGAGGGCGGACTCGGCCGAGGCGAGGAGATTGATCGGCCGGAACTTGTCGCCGAAGGTCAAGTTTGCGATCTTGGGTTTGGTACCCAAGTGCACTTACGTTCGAGACTACTTTGCGGGAAGACCCGGCGGCCGTGACGATCGATGGGAGGGAGACAGCTCCTCCTCCTTGTACAGCTGAGCAGAGGGCTCGTATGTGGCTTTGGTGGTTCCTGTCTTCGATTTACCTCGGAGACAAGGGCGAGAGGCTATCGACGAAGCTCCTTCCCTTTCTTTCTGACCTGAGTTCCCTAGGGCGTTGGGACTGGGTCACTGCTGGTTTTGCGGTCCTCATCCGCTTCATGAGGGCCATGGTTCGTCCGGAGTTGATGGAGAAGGGGACTTCTCCTGGCGCTGTCGGACCTGGACTACTGTTGGAGGTATGAACCTTCCTTTAGACCAAAGTAAATTCCTTTCTTTATCAAATCACCAAAGATCGTCATTGATTATTCTGCTTTTTACAAAGCGTGGGTGTACTCTTACTTCCCGAGTCTCGCGCCCAAGAGGACGGAGCCGTTGGAGAGGGCCTATCCCGTGGTGAGGGATTGGGTCATGTGCCGGACGAAGAGCAAGCGTTCTTCTCACAATGTCTACCGGCGGGACGTGAACGCTCTTCACCGAGCAAATGTGAGTATCCCATTTGTATTCATTTACTCTTCTCATACTTTGCTTTTAATTGATCATAGGAATGATCTTTGCCTTTATATTGTCGCAGTGGGTGCCCAGACCTTGGGTGGAGTACGCAGGAGCGCCTCCTTTTGTCGCTGAGGTCCTTCGACCTAGGAGCCCGAGTCGGCCGCTTTTTGAGGACGTCGATGGGTCCCGTGTGGTATTTGGGCGGCGGTTGGCTCGTCAGTGCTCTCGGGACGCGTTGACGGTTCCGTCGATCCTCCCAGGGACGATGTTTAGGGAGCCTTCGAGGCCGAGAGGGAGGCGGACTTGGGCGGTGCCGATGGCGACGACCTTCTTCCGCTCGGCGAGGACTACTCGGCGTTCCTTTACGGGAGGTTGGCGTCTTGGCCGGTAGTGGTGAGTATCTTTTTACTTTTGCTTGGTTTGATTTCGAGAATTGCGACGAAAGATCATCGATTAACGAGAGCTATTTGTCTTTGCAGGAGGTTGAGGCGGCGGGCATCGAGCCCCCAGAGTACCCCGAGACCCTCGAGTACACTGACGCGACTGGGAGGACGGCGATCTCCGAGTTGCGTGACTTTGACGTAGCTGTGACGGATGTTGGCCTAGACGACTGGCAGCATCTGATTCGGAGGGTGAGTCTCTTGTTTATATGTCTTTCGTGTAAGAACACATTTGATTGAGTTCGCTCAATTTGCTGAGAATTTCTTTTGAAAATGCAGGTTGCACCGTCTCGGTTCGTGGCACTATGGAGGGTAGCCAACCGGCTGCGAGCTACTGCCATCGAGGCACTCGTCGGTGGTCGAGGTCGTCAGGTATGAACCTTATTTGATTTTTTTTGGTTTTGATTTTCGATCTTGCTTGAATTGATTGACATGAGCCAATTTGTTGTCTTTGTTCTGAGGGTGACCGCGAGCTGGAGCGAGAGTTGACCCAGTCTCGGGAGGAGACGGCTCGCTTGTTGAGGGAGCTCGAGGTTCGGGACGCCGAGATCGCCGTTCTGGTGGCGAGAGTTGCCGAGTTGGAGGGCGCCCAGCAGTAGTCTTGTGTAGTTTTGTAGACTTGTACATTTTGGACATTTGATTTTGAAACATTTTTGGACTCTGTTTGGGGCGCAAGCCCCCAGTTTGCTTGGACTTTTGTACTTTGTTCGGGGCGCAAGCCCTCAGTTTGCTTGTACATTTGTATATACGATGGCCTGAGTGCCTTTGTTTCGGGTTGTGTTGCTTGTACCTGCAGGTTAGTTCTTGAACAGGTTTGGTAGACAACGGTTTACGCCGTCATGCTGCCGAAATTTACATGGAAATTACGCAAAACATACATTTTATATACATAAGACCTTTAATCAGCGCAAAATGAGACTCAAAAGAGCACGAGGAAAAGCAAAAAATTTGCTGGAAATGAGCAAAAAATTTGCTGGAAATGACCGGACGGTAGGGAGGGTTACCCCCTAAAAAAAAAGAAAAAATAAATCTGTAAGTTAGAGATGTGGAAATGAAATTAAGAAAATAAAAATAAAGATAAAAAAAGGTAAATGAATTATAATGAAAATTATGTCCTAAGATGAGGAATTGGAATTATTTTTAAAAATGAAAATGAAATGTATTTCCTAAAATGAAAATGTGCACATGTGGTAAAATGGCGAATTGTCGATGTCGTCCCGAAATGCGTGCCCGCGAAAGTAGGAAACTTGAAACATGGTAAACTGCTCGTATTTACCAAAATAAAATCCCGTAGGAATAGGAAATTATTCGTTATAGAATTAGGAAAGATCCAAACGCGGAAATCACAGAAGTGAGATCGGGAAGAGGCGCAGATGAGTGCGTCCCTTCAAGAGGCGCAATGAGTCTTTGCGCCTATTCCCAAGCTTGCCCGTTCTGGCGGATTTTTGGAAACAGCAATTAGTATAAATAGAAGCGTCGATGGAGCGTTTAATTCGCACAAATCTTCCGTCTTTTCTCCTCGTCTATTCACATAAAACTCTCAAAATAAACCTTCAAGAGAAAATTGTCATTATGAATACTTTGGAGATCCGCTTGAAGGAATGGACCAACGAGTTTTCGAATATGGAGAAGCATGATATGGGTGCTTATAACCTTGGGTCTTTATTGAGTTTGAAACTCATTAAGGTAGTAAAGCCGTTCTTGGATGCTTGCCTTGACTATTGGGACCCGAATTATCATGTTTTCGCGTTCCCGGGAGGTGATATTTGCCCGTTTCCTGAAGAAATTGCTGCTATTGGTGGGTGGGACCCTGAACATTTACCTGCCATTCCTTCCATTTCACAAGGGTATAAGAGCAAATTCAGAGACTTGCTTGGACTGACTAGACTTGAGGTGGATCGCTTAGTTACCCCGAAAGGCGTGAGAATGTTGGACTTTGTAGACCGATTCATTAACAGGGCCGACCCTACTGTTTCCCATGTTGCCAGGAGGAGGGCATTTGGCTTTTGTTTGCTGCACGTGTATGTCTTCCAAGGACACGTTGACGAAGATTTGAGAGGTGATCCCCGTCTTTTGGGTCTTATTGAGCAAATGGAGTCGCGCAGAGCCCACTTGTTTATGCTTAGGGGAGATTATCTTGGGTTTGGATAATAGGAAATCCAACCGCGATCTGCCGTTCTTGGGGAGTCCCGTCATTTTGCAGGTAAAGGACATCATCCTTTCTTTCTTTTTTTTTCTTTTTTTTTCTTTTTTTTTTCTCTCTTTTTTTTTTTTTTTTTTTCTTTCGCTTTCCTAATACCTGCTCTTGGTAGGTTTGGCTTATGGAACGGCTCCGATTGATCGAGCCCCCAGTTCATGCACTTTCCTATCATTCTCGTTCGATTGCGATGAGGACGCGGTTGTACATGGTGGACTTCACCCGGGTCTGTGACTATTGGAAGAACAAGCTGAAGATTGATGATGGTCCGTTGATTAGGTGGGTCGTACCGTGGTGGCACCTCGAGTCCGTCACTGGAGTATCTTCTTTGGATCCCACTAGGTCCGTGCGCATTCCGGGATTGGAGTTCATGGTATGCATCTTTCCGGAAAGATTGATGAGGCAAGTTGGGTTGAAGCAGACGATCCCTAGGCTTAATACCGTCCCGCAGACTGCTATGGCGCTTACCATTGTTGTCAGAATCGCGATTCGATCCAATGATTGTACTATTTTACGATCCAAAAATGCTTGACCGATCCTGGATCCTACGATTCTATCATAGTTGTGGAATCTTACGATCCTATTAATTTGAAAATTTCTAGAGATGGGATCATAATACGATCCTACAATTTTACGATCCTATGATCCGATTCCATAATAAAAAAATTAATATATATTTTTATATAATGACGCTGTAAAACCCAAATTTCGTGTAAGTTGTTCATACAATGATACTAAAATCATTAATTACCAATATTTTATGGATAAATATTAATAAATAAGTGTGTTGATTTTCAATTATATGTTTTTACCAAATAAAAAATTACATTTAGTGAGTTTGTAGAATCTTGCGATTCTACGATCCGATTCTACCGATTCGATCCTACCCTCCCCATCGATCCAAAGTAGAATCCCGATCCTGACAACATTGGCGCTTACTACAGAGAGCCGAAGAGAGTGGGCTATTAAGTGGGCCCAAAGAAACATGTGGTTCCTGAGCTTCTCCGCCAATGCTTTGTGGGTGTCGGATTCTTATCTGCGGTGGAGAAAGGCTGCAACTCCGGAAGAGCGCGAGAGACTGAGGAAACGCGAACCTGTTGATTACAAGGTGCGCGAGGGAGAGAAAGAGAAGGAGAAGCATCTGACAGAGGGAGAAGAAGAAGCCGGGTTTCAGGTCATTCATCCTTCAAAGAAATCAAAGACTACTCCTGTCGCAGAAAAGGTGGTTGGCAAGAATGGAAGAGTCAGGCCTCGAGAAAGACCGTTGGTGATTAGGTCTGAAGTGGTGCAAGAGCGCCCAGCTCGAGGTCGTGACGGGAAATATGACAAAAATGACAAGGGCAAGGGGAAGATGGAGGAATAGCCCGAGTCCCTTTATTTATTATTTGATTATTATTATTGTTGTTGTAATAAAAAGGTGGGATTTTTAGAATCCTAGCCTATTCTATTTTTATTATGTAACGTACTATTATTATTTTGGAAACGAATAAAAGGTTATATGGTTATGAAACCGTTAAGATTTTCTACTTTATTATTCTTGTCGAATTTCAAATGCAATGCAAATGTCCTTCTATTTACATTTTAGATATAATGGGTTGAATCCCGTGAAGGATTGCCTACGTATTCACTTAAAAAGCGAAATCAAACCCTTGCGCGTAGTTTGAGTAAATGTAAAAGAATAATTGTTCGAAGCAAGAGCTTGTAATGAACATAGAAAATAAGCATGAGCTTTTGCTTACTCTGGAGGTGCGAATTTAGTTTATTTGATGATATGAGGATGACAAACTTGTCAAAATGCAAGAGCACAGTGACATTTAGCTTATTTCAGCTTGGCCGGGGGCCGTTTATTTAGTGCCACAAGAGCGACACATGGGTTTACGCGAGGCGCGTTTTTGTCCTATTCTAGGCATAGTACCGTTTCAATTGGTCGAGGTTTGTGGGGTTTGAAAACTCATTCCCATCTAGGTCTGTGATTCTAACCGCACCCCCTGGGAGTATGGATTTGACTAGAAATGGTCCGGCCCAATTAGGTTTGAATTTTCCCCTTGGGTCGACAGGTAAAAGAGCTCTAACCGATTTGAGTACTAAGTCTCCTTCTTTGATGTTTCTTGGCCTAACCCTTTTGTTGAAAGCTCGTTTGATACGGGCTTGATATGTTTGGACATTATGTAAGGCGCGTAGCCTACGTTCATCCAGGAGGATGAGTTCTTCATACCTATCCCTCTTCCAATCGGCCTCCGGGATTTGACTTTCTAGTAGAATACGCAGGGACGGTATCTCTAGCTCGACTGGTTGTACAGCTTCCATGCCGTAGGTCAAATAGAAAGGAGTAGCCCCAGTGGGCATTCTAACAGATGTACGGTACCCCCATAAGGCGAAAGGTATCTTGCTTGGCCAATCTCTGTAGTTGTCGATCATTTTCTTGAGAATCGTGACAACATTTTTATTTGCCGCCTCTACCGCGCCGTTAGTCTGTGGTCTATAGGGCGAAGAGTGGTGATGCTTAATCTTGTATTTGGCTAGCAATTGCTCGGTTTCGGCTTGGAAGTGTGATCCGTTATCGCTAATGATCTCATGTGGGCAACCATATCGACAGATGATGTTGTTTTGTATGAATTTTGCCACATTTTTAGCCGTAAGACCGGTGTAGGAAGCCGCTTCTACCCATTTGGTGAAATAGTCAATCGCCACTAGAATGAAACAGTGACCTCCTGTTCCGGCTGGGGTTATTTTCCCGATTATGTCGATTCCCCATGCAGAGAATGGCCAAGGAGATGTCATCGTGTATAGCAACGAAGGAGGGACATGTTGTACATTCCTGAAGATTTGACAATTGTGGTAGTGTCTCACGTATTTGATGCAATCGGATTCCATTGTGGTCCAATAATATCCCAAACGTGTGATTTTCTTTGCCATCATGGGCCCACTCATGTGAGGACCGCATTCTCCGTCGTGGACTTCTTCCATTACCTTTCGTGCCTGTGAATGATCAAGGCATCGCAGGACTACACCAAGAGGTGTTCTTTTGTATAATTCTCCTTGCATCAGAATGTATTGGGAAGCTAATAGGCGTATAGCACGTTGTCCCCTTTTGTCCATATCCGGCGGATAGGTACCATTAAGCTTGAAATTCAGGATTGCTTGGAACCAGGGTTCCTGTGCGATTTCCTCTTCGTCGGTGATTTGATGGACGTAAGCCGGCTCTGACCGTCGTTCGATGCACAAAGGCATGTCCATCATGTGATCTGGCATATTAATCAAGGATGTGAGTTTTGCAAGAGCGTCTGCAAATTGATTTTCCTCCCGAGGTAGGTGTAGGTATGTTACATGATCAAAGAATTGAGCGACTTGGTCTATCCTAGCCTGATATGGTGCGAGGCTTTCGCTTCGGATTTTCCAGGATCCTGTAACTTGGTTGATGATCAGTGATGAGTCCCCATGTACTCGGAGGTTTTTGATGCCTAAGCTTACTACCGCTTGTAGTCCAATGAGGCAAGCTTCGTATTCTGCAGCGTTGTTTGTCACCTCGAAGTCGAGTTTGACAGCAATCGGTGTATGCTCACCTTCAGGAGAAATGAGCAACACTCCTATTCCGAATCCTCTTAAGTTGGATGCTCCATCAAAGTATAGGTCCCAGGAGTCTACATCTGTTTGAAGTATATCCTCGTCTGGAAATGACCAAGTATCTATGGTTTGTGCGTCGTTGATAGGATTTTCCGCGAAGAATTCGGCGACGGCGCGACCTTTTATAACTTTCGATGGCACATATTTAAGGTCGAATTCGAGAGCATCGAGTCCATCTTGCCGGCGTCCGTTGAGGACGGGTTTCTCGAAGAGGTATTTGACTGGATCCATTTTGGAGTATATCTTGACGGAGTAGCTAAGCATGTAGTGACGTAGCTTCTTCGTTGCCCACACAAGAGCGAGGCATGTCTTTTCGAGTTGTGAGTATTTGCACTCATATTCCAAGAACTTCTTACTTAGATAGTAAATAGCTCTTTCTTCGCTTCCTACGGTTTGAGCCAACATGGCACCCATGGCGGTTTCCGTTACTGTGAGATATAAACCAAGAGGTTGATCTCGTTGCGGTGGCATGAGCACTGGTGGTTTAGCCAATATCTCCTTAATTCGGTCAAACGCCTTTTGACAATCATCATCCCACATGGTGTGGTCTGTTTTCTTGAGTTTCTTGAAGATAGGCTCACAAATCATCGTAAGTTTCGATATGAATCGACTTATGTATTGTACTTTTCCCAGAATCCTCGACTTCTTTTTTCTGTTTGAGGTTGTGGCATTTCGATCAGAGCTTTGATTTTTGAAGGATCTATTTCTATACCGCGTTGGCTAACGACATATCCCAGGAGTTTCCCAGATGTTACCCCAAATGTGCATTTCTGGGGGTTGAGTCTCATGTTGTACTTTCGTAGCCTTGCGAAGAACTTGCGAAGGTTTGCAATATGTCCCTCTCTTTCCTTGGATTTGACGATCATGTCATCTACATATACCTCAACTTCTTTGTGCATCATGTCATGTAGGAGTGTAGTTGCGGTGCGTTGGTATGTAGCTCCGGCGTTGATCAATCCGAATGGCATTACCGTATAGCAATATGTTCCCCATTGGGTGACGAATGCGGTCTTGTGCATATCTTCCATGGCCATCTTGATTTGGTTATAACCCGCATATCCATCCATGAAGGATAGTAATGCGTGGTCTGCAGTATTGTCTACCAATATGTCAATGTGAGGTAGAGGGAAGTCATCTTTCGGACTCGCTTTGTTCAAGTCCCTAAAATCAACACGTATACGGATTCTCCCATCCTTTTTGGGCACGGGTACTATGTTAGCTACCCAAATCGAATATTCGGAAACTTTGATGAACCCGGCTTTGAATTGCTTGTCAACTTCTTCCTTAATCTTTAGAGCCCATTCTGTTCTCATTCGTCGAAGCTTCTGTTTCACAGGTTTGAAACCTGGCTTAATCGGAATCCTATGTTCGGAAATATCCCTGTCGATCCCCGGCATGTCTTTGTAGGACCAAGCGAAAATGTCTTTGAATTCATTTAGGAGGTCTATGAAATCGGCCCTTTCGGTTGAGCTCAAGGTAGTCCCTATCCTAAGTTCTTTGGGTTCTAGTTCGGTTCCTACATTGATGGGTTCGGTGTCCTCTATTACAGGTCCCCCTTCCCCTTCCTGTAGTATTTCTTTGGCTACGTAAGGAGGTATTTCGGTCAAGTCCGGGTCTTGGTCATCCTCGCATCATCGTAAATAGAATTGCACTCAAGATAACACAAAGAGTAAGCAGAACCCGATTTATTCATATTAAGATTTGAGTAAAGTTGAAACAAAGAAGCCAACCGATCCATGGTCACATGGCAAAGGGACGATAATGGGGCATTTCCCGAACTACCGTGACTACTCGAGGCTAAGCTAGGAGAAACGAAGGGAGTGGGGATGACAACAGGAGTAGACTCTCTAATGACTTCTCTAGACTCCGACTCTGACTCCGACTCCGACTCCGACTCGAACTCGTCGTCTTCTGGTTCTCCTTTGAACATCTCTCCTTCTCCAGTGGTGAGCTTGAAGAGTCTTCCTTGGTTGTTGGTCCATTTGATAGATTTTCTCCACCCTTTCTGCTTGCTTTTTGTCGATTTACGTGATCAACGCGTGGGATTGAAGCGATCGTCCTGAAGTATCATAGTAATGATCTCATCCTGCGCGGCCCTAATGAATCGATCTTCTCCAAACAATAGGCTAACAGCTTGTTCGTCTAAGCAAGGTGCTTGACGGGTTTTGACGGTAGGAACCGTTTCTGGAGGAATGAAGTAGCAATCGTGAAAGATCTCGATTCCGGCTAGCTTCCTCTCAAGATAATGCCAAGGTTCGGGAAATCCGTGAAAGAGTTCTGAACTTCCTTCTTGAACAAAGTATCCATTTAAAGTGGGGAGATATGGCCTCATTTGGACTCCTACGTGCTTGCGGTTTTGGACTTGGGCGAGCATTTCGAGAACTTCCTCTTTTGTGGGTTTGTACCCTAAACCAAGTGGTATTCTTGTTGAGTTGCCTTCCTTGTATGGTGCGAAGGTATTCTTCCGAATTGGGTTCAAAGGCATTCCAGGGAAGTATCCCTGAGATTTGTGTATGTGGTTGACCACCAAGTTGGAGTAGGGATTATAGTATAAGGGTGCCAACTCACTTTCTATGACGCTTACACTTTGGAAGCCCCCAAGTTCGTATATGGGATCCGCAAGGACTTGATTGTTTGATTGCTTCTCGATTATTGCCTTGATGGGTGACGAAGTGATCGTCACTACTTTGCCATTTAGTGGGATCTTGATCTTTTGATGAAGGGTGGATGTTACCGCTTTGGAAGCATGAATCCAAGGCCTTCCCAAAAGTATGTTGAATGAAGCTTCGATGTCCACTATTTGGAAATTAACCTTCCGTTCGATTGGTCCTGTGGCTATGGTTAGGTTAGCAAGTCCTACCACTTTTCGTCGCGTACCGTCATATGCACGAACACCTTGATTTGTAGGAGTCCAATCCGACTCTTTCATGCCTAGTTTGTATGCCGTTTTGAGGGGTATGACGTTGACCGCGGAGCCATCATCTACCAAGGTCATTGGCACATTTTTCTTTAGACAAATGACAGTGATGTATAGAGCAAGGTTATGACTAGCGCCAAAAGGTGGCAAGTCTTCATCCGAGAAAGTAATAGGATTACTTAGCTTAGGTGATTCTTGGAAGACCAAGTTGACTATATCTTCAGGAGTAGAGTTATGTGCTACATTCAATTTGGCCAAAGCTTGCAGTAAAGCTTGGCGATGTGGAAATGAGCTTGCCACTAGTTGCCAGACTGAAAGATCAACCTTGGTTTTCTGTAATTGCTTGAGCAAATGATCAGCGGGGTCATCTTCGTTGTCATTTGGTGTAATGACGTTGGTTGGACCGTTTTGAGTAGTGCTTTGATATGGGCGACCCGAACGAGTTAGGTGATCCACATCTTGGTCTTCACCATTTTGGACTATTTCCTTGACTAGGGAGTTTTCAATGAGATACTCGTCCTCATCATCATCGGCCCAAACCCCATTAACTGCAGCTAGTTCCTTCATTCTCATGATATCACTTTCTAGTCGTATGATTTGATCGACTAGTTTATCAACCACGGTGACTACTTCTTGCATAGTGGCATTTTGAGAGAAGATCAATGGTACGCGTTCTTTAGGTATTGCGTTGGGATTGCGCAAGGCCGTTACCATGTTTTCTAGTTCCCACACTTGTCTATCTACATTCCTTGCCCATGTGATGAAGTCGGAAATGGTGGGGGAGATAGTAGAGTAGAGCCTTTCTTTCTCAATTGCATGAATTTCATTTTCGGTGGGAGAAATGAGGTGTGAGCAATCTAAGGTAGATTCGTCACTTGTAATCACTAGAACTCCAAGAGGATTCTGAGTGTTGTTGGGCTTACCTCCTGGTGGAATTGGAAGTCGACCATCTTCAATCATATCTTGAAGCACGTGTTTCAACTTGTAGCATTTTTCTGTGTCATGCCCTTTGCCCCTATGGTATTCACAGTATGAATTTTCATCCCAAAACTTGGACTTCTTTTCGGGTTAGGGAGTAGGTCCAATGGGTTGGAGTTTACCTTGCTTCATTAACCTTTTTAGAGCGTTGGAGTACGTATCCCCAAGGTTTGTGAATTTCCTTGGTGGAGTAGTTTTCTTAGATTCGTCGGTTTTGCTAGTAGAGCCGTACGAACGACTCGTGGACCCTTGATATCCTCGACCTACCGTTTTGGACAAGAGTCCTTTACGGATGTCATCTTCAATTCGTGTCCCTAATACGGTTAAGTCCTTGAAAGTCTTGATGTTTTGATATCTCAAATGGTTGGCATATATGGGCTTGAGATTATCCACAAACTTTTCCACAAGAGTAGCCTCATCCGGGCGTTCAACTAGTTGAGTACTAGTCTTCCTCCACCTACTTAGGAAGTCGGTGAATCCTTCTTTGTCATTTTGGGTAAGAACCTCTAGAGTACGCATGTTAACTTGGATCTCGGCATTATCCGCATATTGTTTAGAGAACTCGATTGCGGCGTCTTCCCAAGTAGCGACCTTCTTGTGATCTAAAGTGTAGAACCATTGCTTCGGGATGGTGTCGAGAGATGAAGGAAAGATCCTTAAGAACATCTCGGGTTTGATGCCTTTGATAGACATGTAATCCTTGAAGGCACGGATGTGGTTCAAAGGGTTCTCATGTCCTTTGAACTTAGGGATATCCGTCATGCTAAATTTGGTTGGCAATTTGGAATTGACGGCTTCATACTTGCGATTGTTTTCCCTATAAATGTCATCCCCTTTAAGGTACATCAATTGCTCCTCTAGGTATTGGAGTCTTTTCTCAGCTGGAGTCGTCCCTATGATAGGATTCTCATCCCTAGACTCGTCATCGGAGTAACGTAGTACTTCACTTTTAAGGGGAGGCAACCTTCCCTCTACATCAAAGATACGGCCTTCGATGAGTTCAAGGCGGTCATAGGTTTGGTTTTGGGTAACTTGCATTTGGGCTAGCGCGGCTAGGATTCGATCATTACTATCTTGAATTTGTTGGAGATTCGTTTCATCACTTGATCCGGGCATCTTGGAAACTGGATAAGAGATCGGCGACGAATCAAAACACGATCGACCATTCTATCACACTTGCTAAAAGAGGAAAAGTTTTGACTCGTGAAGTGGGTGTGTGCCACTTGTGTTGAGTGAGTTTTGAAGAAAGACAAGGTCTTTGAAAATGTGTGTCCTAATCAACTGTAGTGTAGTTGTAGGAGTGGACTCGAAGTGAGGTTTTGAAATGCGCTTGTGGCCCGAACTTTGACACGACAAACGGACAGAGTTTTGACCGGATTTTGCGCTAATTGAAGGCCTCTTTTTTCGAAATTTTGTTTTGAAATTGGGTTTTGATTTTTGAAAATTCGCCATGATTTGTTTAGAAATGGTGATCACGTAAGGTTTACACATTTATACAAGCATTATAACGGGATGCTGAGTGCATTTAAAAGGGTTTTGGTTTAAAGGGTGGGTTGCCATACCGAACCATCAAACCCGAAGTCTGTGGAGAGGCTCGTGCCAAACAAGAGTAAGGCCGATTCCTAGTCCATTTCCTCAAGTAGTGAAGGCCCTTGATACAAACAAGAGTAAGCATCATGGTATGGATGACGTCAATCGCTATCCATCCTTAGGCCCAAATAAGAATTAGGACCGTTTAGACGGGACGATTGGTCGAATGGGTTGGGTTGGGCCTAGGAAGGCCGAATAAAACGGTCTAGGAATACCGAGTTATGAAAACCGACAATTGTCTTGTACAAACTATTCCCTAACCTTGTTCAAGTTCCACCCTTAGCTACACGTAAGTGTATATCCCCAGCGGAGTCGCCAAACTGTGGACAGCGGGCCGCCCACGGGGGCGCTTGGTGAAGGTCGAAAAACAAGCGTTTGCATTTTGTATGGAGTCGCCACCAATTTTTATGGGAAATTGGAACCGTTCGAATACCTCGTGTTATGTCAAGACACAAAGTAGTGACATGAACACTAAGCAATCGTTACCCTTAGCATTCTATGTCTAGAATGACTCTCGTGGATGCCAATGAACACGGGTGCTCACGGAGATCTGGAGTAAGGGGTGAGGGTACGTATTAGGAAGCTCTTTTGATCGAACACCTAATCCCGCCCGCCTCGATAGCGGCCTCTACTAATGATTAGGGAAGTTATTCGTACTCGATATATCGTCGGCTATATGCATGCAATGCAACATCCATTAGATTAATCCTAGCATGTGAGAATTTAATACTAAGTCGGTGAAACACGTAATTAGCACACAATTGGGTCGAAGTAGGATTTAATGCTCGTTTACATGTGAAAACATACAAATGAAGAAAGAAATACAACAATTATGAATCACAATAATGAAAATTACATTAATTACAAAGGATTAGGCGATTTATGTCGAAAATACCTTTTAAAACGGATAATTTGAGAAAAAGAATAAAAGAATAAAAGAAAGAATTAAATAAACTAACGAACAGGAATTAGCGTGATAATACGGATAATAGTTGGTTAATACGTAAGCTAATTAAACTAAGTCAAGGCAGAAACGGAGTTCGGGGGCGAAATCATCTCGAACAGCGCGCAAAGAAGATCGCGCCCTCGGAAGAGGCGCAAAGGCGATTCTTTGCGTCTGTTCCAAGGGTGAGTTCTGGCTGTGAAGCCGGAACTGCAAATCGTTAATTTGAATTGATGAATTTAATGATGGATTAGAATATTTACTCGGATGAAAGTGATTAATAGGTTAATTACATGTGAATGATGGTCATAAAAGCGATAAACATGGATGAGACGAAATTAAACGGATTATTTACATGAAATTACGACGAAAATATTAATGAGTCCTCTATTGAAATAAGTCAATTAGACTAAATACGACGGATATACAACGAATATGCGAAATATGCGAATAAACATTAAACTCGTATCAATGATTAATTCCGAAACTCAATAGGAATAAACCAATCTCTAAAATCCGGGTTTGAATTTAATGACGAAAACCCGCAAATATTGGATTATTTAGGATTTAAGTCGGATTTATGACAATTTAAACATGAGAATAACGGTGATTATAACATATGTGGAACTATTACGATATTAAGACGAAGAATTAACAAGCGAATAAGCAAAAGAAAGATTTGAATACGAATTACAGAGGACAAACGAAGAAGAAAGGAAGCAGGAACTACGGCAGCCTCACGAAGAGGTGCAAAGCGAATCTGCGCTCCTTCAAGAGGCGCGGCGATTCTGCGTCCTTTCTCGACTTGTTACTTATCGGAAATCCGCAAAAAACAGATTTTAACAAAGGGTTTTAGAAATCGATTTTAACGGTATTTTCGACATAAACCTTACAATTGATGATACGAAAAGTAAATACAATAAATAAATAAGGATTATACACCCTCAGACTTACATGTTGACGGAACGAGAAGAACTAAGATATCGATTAGTGATGCTCGACGCGAATGCAAAGAGAGTGCCCTCGTAAGAGGAAAACGATTGATTAATTTAAGTTGATTAAGTATAGTTGGTCAAATTGGTCGGTCATGCAACGGAGAGGCTGGTACCCGGAAAGATCCGAGCTTACGTGGTCGAAAGTTCAAGCACGTAGGCGCCAATAAGTAAGAACAAAGTCTAGAATGCAAAGGGAGAAGAGAAGGGCGGACACTCGCGTGAGAAATATGAGGAGCGAAGGCTCCTATTTATACTAATCACACGGAGGAAATAGGGTTTCGGAGACTCTTTGGTAGTGAATCTCGGAAAGATATGAAAAAGATACGTAAGGCATGCAAAGAAGGGCCTGGGAAGAGGCGCCTCAGCCACTGCGACTCTTGGAAGAGGCGCAGCGCCTGCTGCGTCTATTCCCAGGAGGTTTCCTCCTGCTGAAGAAAGATTTCCGCGTTTGAGTTATGGTAGGACGGAAATAATTCGATGATCTTATGAATATTACGGGATATTATTTGCCAAAAGATAAAATTTGTGAAATATGGAATAGAAATATCCGGAACATTCCAGAATATTCCGACTCGGGATTTAACGATTATCAGAAAATGGAGACGGTTTTTGACCCGGACTCCGAATGTACTCTAATTACTGCCAAAACGACCGTATCGGGACGTAGATGACATCTAAGAGGTAGACATTTAATATTTGAGCAATCACTTGACGATAATCTTACGAACTGTCACAAATCGTTCCGCGTATCAAACATGCGGCCCAATCATCACCGGATGGTTTGCGGGAGGTGCAGAAATGAGGTATCTACAAAGATTCACTGAATAAGGTCTGAGATTCACAAAACAAAGTATGAGATTCACTGAATAAAGAAAAGAGCAAATTAGGTGATTTTACCACTTATGATGATCAAGTTTCACAAAATAAGCCCTAAGATTCACTGAATAAAGTATGAGATTCACAAAATAAGGTCTGAGATTCACCAAATAAGGAAAAGAGCAAAAAAGGTGATTTTAACCACTTATGATGACCAAGTTTCACAAAACAAGCTCTTAGATTCACTGAATAAGGTCTGAGATTCACAAAATAAGGTCTGAGATTCACCAAATAAGGAAAAAAGCTAAAAAGTAACAGCAAAAAATTCTACTATGAAGTTCCTGAAATAGAAACTAAGCTGTAAAACCTCAAACATAGAATGCCCTCATTCTATGTGATTCACAACACAAGGACTGAGATTCCTAACACTTATGGTGATCAAGTTCTAGAAAATTATCTTACAAGTTCACAAAACAAGCTCTAGGATTCACAACATAAGGATTGAGATTCACAAAATAAGGCAAAGAACAAAATAGGTGATTCCTAACACCTATATGACCAAGTTTTAGAAAATTATCTTACAGGTTCACAAAACAAGCTATAGGATTCACAACATAAGGACCGAGATTCACAAAATCAGGAGAAGAGCAAAACAGGTTATCTCTTATCACTTATAACAAAATTTAAGAATATTAGCTTCTAAGTTCACAAATTAAGCTCTAAGATTAACAGAATAAGGTTTGACATTCACATAATAAGGTTTTAGATTAACAGAATAAGGTCTGAGATTCACAAAACGAGGTCTGAGATTCACCAAATAAGGAAAAGGGCAAAATAGGCGACTTTAACCACTTATAATGACCAAGTTTCACAAAACAAGCCCTAAGATTCACTGAACAAGGTCTGAGATTCACAAAACAAGAATTGAGATTCACAAAATAAGGCAAAGAGCAAAATAGGTGATTCCTAACACTTATGGTAACCAAGTTTTAGAAAATGCTCTTAGAGGTTCACAAAACAAGCTCTAGGATTCACAACACAAGGACTGAGATTCACAAAAATAAGGCAAAGAGCAAAATAGGTGATTCCTAACACTTATAGTGACCAAGTTCTAGAAAATGATCTTACAAGTTCACAAAACAAGCTCTAGGATTCACAACACAAGGACTGAGATTCACAAAATAAGGCAAAGAACAAAATAGGTGATTCCTAACACCTATAATGACCAAGTTTTAGAAAATTATCTTACAGGTTCACAAAACAAGCTATAGGATTCACAACATAAGGACCGAGATTCACAAAACAAGTTTAGTGTCATTGGAGGCGAAGCTGCTCATTTAGTCATTTCCTTATGCTGGATGCTGGCTAAGTAGTGGCTTTTGCTTAAGATCATTAATAATTAAACATTAAGGGCACAATTAATATTGAGCACACGGCTGAACACTGAATTTGCCGAACTTCAATTAATCACGGCAAACACAAATGAGAAAGCAACATAGTAACTAAATTGACATAACTCGGTACAACCTACCTATGCACAAGAGTCACCTGTAAACTTTGCAAACTGCGTGTTAGAGGTTATGTTGAGAAAACATCTAACAAATCGTCGATGCTTAGTGTTTACCAGTTTGCCCACCACATGTCCTTGCGTCCACAACATAAACTCCAGCACTAACGGAACACCTTTGCCATTGTTCGTTAGCTCAAAGCCCGCACCAGCACCGTACAAAGGTATTCCTCTTCCTGCAACGTTTACATACATGTTTCTCCAGCTTTTTCTAGGTTGATAATATGCATCCAACTACAAAATTCCATAACAAAAATCAGACATGGCTATCTCAACGACGACAGTAGCAACAAAGACAACATTACCCTAATGGCTCCCATTACTGGCGTTTAGGTGGCTATTTATTTATACTAGGCCTGAAGACGATACAGAGAGGTTATTTCTATGACTCATAACAAAAAAAAAAAAGTGTGGTGATTTGCGTCAACGTACTGATGGAATTTTGTGACAAAATCTGTGACTTTCTAGGCCTCATCAGGTGTCAAAATTGCAACGCACGGGTGTCAAACTAGTAGTTCATGAAAGCAGAGCTAGCAAAACTGAATGTCAAAATTTATAAAGGACGCATCTAATCTCATGACAGATTAACCCGTGAGCACCTAACCCTCTAATTTCAGAGCAACAAAGTAGACGATTAACTTACAGGTGGAATAAGTTTTCTCATAAATGGAAAGAGGCTGACATAACCAACATGAGGTACAAACTGTAGTGTTGGCATTTCCAGAACCTCCTGTACCATCTCTTGACTAGCATAATTTCCATTCACAATCAATTGTTTGTGTAACCGAACCTACATAAAGATTGACAATATGAACATCATACTGAGAAATGAGGCGAAGACATACTCGTGCGAGAGCAAATTATGTGTAGCAGTAGTTATAAGGGCATTCTACCATAAAGAAGAAACTAGATGAAAAGAGTGAGAAAAAGTCAGGGAAGGTTTAGGAGCTGGAATTTATTATCATGCCCAGTTTACTAAGGAGTAATGGAAAATGCAAGACTTTTCAGTGTGGTTTCCAAAATCAAAATCAAAAGACAACGTACTGATGGAATTTGTGGATGCAGGTAGGTCATTCAATTGGAAAATCGCTACAATTGATCTGAAAATCGCTCAATTGATCAAATTGATCGAAAAAACGCCGGAATTGATCAAATTGATCGAAAAAACGCTGGAATAGATCAAACTGATTGGAAAATCGCTACAATTGATCGGAAAATCGCTGCAATCTACGAACAATTGCTTCAATTGATTAGGTTATGGAGATAGATTTGGGAAAGATGGCTGAGAGGAGTTGTAGCTTGATGATGAAGATGGTGTTTTGATGATGAAGAAAGAACGTTGTGTGTGTTTGTAATAATGTAATTGGTTCAATTTTGATCTAAGCCCAGTAGCGCAATATATCACAATCCGCTCAATATGTATCATTTTGGTGAGTCAAGCAGCCTTTCGCTTGTAATGAGGTGCCTCACGGATCCACTCTATATATATATATATATATATATATATATATATATATATATATATATATATATATATATATATATATATATATATATATATATAGAGGCTGGATCCTGAGGCACCTCATTACGGCGAGGCGCTGTCTCATCAAATTCATTCATGTTAGGGCGGATCGTGAATGTTGCGCGCTTCAAATTTGGGCTCAAAATTTGGCCCACTGACTTTATTATATCCCAAATATTAAAAAACACGGCACTCAAAGTTTCTTCATCATCAAGCTACAGTTCTTCTTATACTTGCAGCCATCTTTCCCAAATCTCCTCCATAACCTAATCAATAGCAGCGATTGTTCGTAAATTCCAATTGCAGCGATTTGCCGATCAACACGGCTACAACAATATCGTGTTTTGATCAACAAGCTACAACAAGAAAACAGGTATTTGAGCAAATTGATCAACAATTGCAGTTATGATGATATTGTGCGATAATTTCAGAAGATTTGGTTCGAATTTCATCAAATTGAGCGATTTTGTAAATATAATGTTCGAAATTGATGCAGATTGCGCGATTTCCTTTACCTAGCGATTTTGTACTACTTATTACATAATTTTTGACGATTTTTGCAGCTCAAATTGCCATGGAGATTGTAGATAAAACAATGGTTGATGATAATAGTGTTTGTGAAACAAGTATTTTCTTTTATTGAAGCTCTAATTATTGTTTTCTATTTCAGTTTTAATTTGTGAAATTTTGATGATAATCGAACTTCAGGTCTTTGTTTTGATGTTGTGAATCTCGAAGTCTATTTTGTGAATCACAGAGCTTCTTTTGTGAACTTATATGGCCATTTGAAAACACAAATTATAAGAACAACTTTGCAGTTTGACGATGACGATGACGACGATGATTGGCCTGAAGACGATTGCTTGGTCAAAAATGGAAAAGTTATCCCTGTCGGGATTGATGAAGATATATCTTTCAGTGATCTCGAGGATGATGATTGATGTATACCTGTCATATCCAAGCCTGACTTTCCAGTGTAATTCCTTCGCTATCTATGGTCAGTTTGCGCCTCATTTATGGGATGTATCAGTTCACAACTACATTCATTCAAGCCATAGAAATTACTACACATTGTAACTACATGACTAATACAAGTGTGTCTTGGTCTTTTTGGGCTCTCTTTGTAAGTAACCATCACGTCACGAGCCAGTGAAGCTAGTGAAAAGTTCTGGCCTTCAAAATCTGGTAGTCTTAAGTGTGAAAGTTTTGTGTAATTTTTTGTACAATATTTACCTTTTTGATGGAAGTGTCCCATAGTTTGAAGTATGTACATTGTTCCCAAGTTAGTGTGACTAAATTGTATATAAGTGTGGTTGCGTCCACTGTGTTGATGATAATCAAAGAATCATAAGATGTAAAGTAGAGATAATAAGTGGTTAAAATCACCTATTTTGCTCTTTTCTTTATTAGGTGAATCTCAGACTTTGTTTTGTGAATCTCAGACCTTGTTCAGTGAATCTTAGAGCTTGTTTTGTGAAACTTGGTCATCATAAGTGGTTAAAATCAAGTTTTTTGCTCTTTTCTTTATTAGGTGAATCTCAAACATTGTTTTGTGAATCTCAGACCTTGTTCAGTGAATCTTAGAGCTTGTTTTGTGAAACTTGGTCATCATAAGTGTTTAAAATCACGTTTTTTGCTCTTTTCCTTATTTGGTGAATCTCAGACCTTATTTTGTGAATCTCATACCTTATTCAGTGAATCTCAAGACTTGTTTTGTGAAACTTGATCATCATAAGTGGTTAAAATCACCTATTTTGCTCTTTTCTTTATTAGGTGAATCTCAGACTTTGTTTTGTGAATCTCAGACCTTGTTCAGTGAATCTTAGAGCTTGTTTTGTGAAACTTGGTCATCATAAGTGGTTAAAATCACGTTTTTGCTCTTTTCCTTATTTGGTGAATCTCAAAGCTTATTTTGTGAATCCCATACCTTATTCACTGAATCTCAAGGCTTGGTTATAAATGATCAAAATCACCTATTTTTCTCCATGTCTTATTTTGTGAATCTTATACTTTATTTTGTGAATCTTAGAGCTTATTTTGTGAAACTAAAAGGCAATATTGTGAAATTGGGTCATAAAATGGTTATAAATGATCAAAATCACCTATTTTGTTTTCCTCCTTTTCTTATTTTGTGAATCTTATGCCCTATTTTGTGAATCCTAAAGCTTGTTTTGTGAAAATAGAAGACAATATTTTGAAACTTGGTTATAAATGGTCGAAATCACCTATTTTTCTCCTTGTCTTATTTTGTAAATCTTATACCTTATTTTGTAAATCATAGAGCTTGTTTTGTGAAACTAAAAGGCAATATTGTGAAATTGGGTCATAAAATGGTTATAAATGATCAAAATCACCTATTTTGTTTTCCTCCTTTTCTTATTTTGTGAATCTTATGCCCTATTTTGTGAATCCTAAAACTTGTTTTGTAAAACTAGAAGACAATATTTTGAAACTTGGTTATAAATGATCAAAATCACCTATTTTTCTCCTGGTCTTATTTTGTGAATCTTATACCTTATTTTGTGAATCCTAGAGCTTGTTTTGTGAAACTAAAAGGCAATATTGTGAAATTGCGTCATAAAATGGTCGAAATCACCGATTTTGCTCTTTTTCTTATTTTGTGAATCCTAAACCTTATTTTGTGAATCTGAGAGCTTATATTGTGAATGTTGGAAGACAATGTTGTGAAACTTGGTCATAAATGGTCGAAATCACCTATTTTCCTCCTTTTCTTATTTTGTGAATCTTATGCCCTATTTTGTGAATCCTAAAGCTTGTTTTGTGAAACTATAATTTTTGAATCCTAAAGCTTGTTTTACGTGAATTTTCACATAGCAATCTCATTCTTTATGTCCCTTTTTAATAGTAATTATGTATATTCGTAGAAATTATAATTTTTCCAAAAAAGTATCTAATTTAAGGTTTAACTCTTCACAGGGGATACATTGGAAGGAGAGGAAGAAGTGGAAGAAGTAGAGAATAGAGAATGATGTACGTGTGAGGATGATGACGATGGAAGACACGCAAGTTTTAAATACATTGGCATTGACATTAACAATGTATATAAAAATCCTATAATTATATTGTTCATCTATATGAGATTCGAACTCACATCTTGCGCTATAGCACAATGCTCTACCTTTTGAGCTAATAGATGATATAAGTCAAGAATGATTTATGTATTAACAAATAGCAAACCTAACACACTAGTGATTTGATGTACATGTGAAAACATAACTTTATAAACATTTACAATAACACAAGACACAAATAATCACAAATGAAGTTGAACCTAATTGTGTGAACCATTGATCTAATTTTGTGTACCATTGATCTAATTTTGTGAATCTTGAATCCAGGACCTAATTTTGTGAACATTGGATATGATGTTGTGAATCCTAGACCTAATTTTGTGAACCTTTTCCGAAGTAAAAATCTCTTTCCTTGTCCAGTAGATCCACTTGAACCTTTAGATCATTGCTCGGTATTAGTATAGATAGTGTTTTCTCGACTAAAACACACATATTTCGTTATTGTGAACAATAGATCTAATTATACTCAATCTTAATATGAATACTCAAATGGTTGTATCAACTAACTGCTACTTCACATACACATTTCGTCAAGCAACTGGCATGCATCAGACTTTTATCAAAATCCACATACATGAGACCCAATTTTGTGAAGTCAGACCTTATTTTGTGAAACCTCAATCTGATTTTGTGAACATTAGACATGATTTTGTGAAACTTGGATCTGGTTTTTGTGAATCTGACCATGCTTCTTGTGAACCTTAGACATTATAACTAGTAAGGATAATAACACCATGTGTATGCAATGAATTTCTCAGGATAAGTACGTGAATCAAATTAGGTGGAGGTGTTCTACTGTTCTAGTTTACCATTTGGGACTACACATTACATATCACAGTAGAGCCTCAAGCCTTCTCATGTATAAATCGAACTTTAGCTTTGACTACGCCAAGTAAAATGTTGGATATTAAACTAACATTCTACTATCACATACCTCATCTCAGTGTCAACTATCATCTAATCCTCTTCAACACTATTGTCATCCTCATTCTCATTAGCGGAATCATCCTCAGCAAAATCGCTTTTGACCTATTGTCAACCACCTCTGTCTTTTACGAGTGATAGCAGCATGAGTGATGGCACCTGTTCAACAACTTTTCTAAGAACTCATAGACTATAGGAAAAATAACTCACAAGCTCACACCAAACTAGCACAACGGATGTCATCAACACACCATAAATCATCATTAAAAAAAAAAACTTGCTTCATGTTTATGGAGGACTATCAAGGACCATCATAAAAAGACCAACAAATTGTGATAAATTTCATATTAAATGGTATCAACCAGCTAGCAAACAAATTAGTTATTAAAAATATCCATTTGATAATAACAAGCGAAAAAAGAAACTTAAATAGTTATAAGAAAGGGGCAGATAATTGTAATATGTAACCAATGTCTGCTTCTCTAAAGTTTTCTTGTAAAATTTTCTAATCAAGAGTTTATTTTTTGCTTGTTTGGGTAAATGTACATCATAAAGAGAAAAATTCTACTATCTAAGACGAAGGCACATTGAAGAACGGAATTAGAAGAGGCTATGTTAGACAATATTCCGGATGTTTTAAACAATAAATTCAAGACAAAAGCGAAGGGTTTAGCGATCAACTATCACTTTAATTGCCTAAAATTATCCAAGTAGCTAAGAAACATATGTCGATTCAATATTCCATCCATTCATTGCATCTCAATACGTTATATCGTTTATCAAAGTTTTCCTGAAATATTGTGGACAAACATATTGAAATGGGACGAATAGAAGCAGCAGAATAATGCGACACATAACTATTGCTCCACAAAGGACGGCATACTCATCATAAGCTAGCATAAGATATTAACTGATCTTATTCATTGAACAATGCCGAAGTATACTGAATTCGAATCCGATTAACATAGAAAACTCAAATTTAAGCAAAATCAACATCGAATGATTATCATCTTTACATACTTTATGCATTCAAGCAATTTATGGAGCAGTACAATTCACAAATGCAATCCGAATTAATATAATATACTCCCTCCATTCAACTCCACTTTACAAGTATTCTATTTCCGTCCATTCAACTCCACTTTACAGGTTTCCTTATTTGGACATGTAAAAGACATTTCTATCCTTATTGAAAATCTATATTTACAAAAAATGCCATTCATACCCCCACACAAATCCACCATAAAACTCACCTTTATATTTTTTAAATATCTTTAACCCCACCATTCCCTTTCCCTATGTACTTTTAATAGTTTTTTTAATCCGTTTCTTAATACCCGCGCAAAAAGCATAGTTGCAAAGTGGAGTTGAATGGAGAGAGTACAAGATTTCTCAATAAATAATAATAATTGAAATCATAAGGAAGAGGAATTACACAAAAACGTTAAGAACAATGATTAAAATCAGGAAAATAATATGAACATTAAAAGAAATTAGTATACTTTATTGTGATTAACGGAGATAAATACCTGAAAATTGTGCGAAAATCGGAGCTAGGATGGCGGAGAAAGACAATGAGTAGAGAGAAGTTGCAAAGGAGGGAGAAGAAGTTGTGCTAGGAAATGAAACTTTAATTTAATGTTTTGGGTTTATTTTACATAGTTGACGTGTCGCAATCTTATGCGTAGATTGTAATTAATTTGAATGGTTTAGAAGGTGTCCAGCCGCCTCACCCTAAGAAGGGTGCCTCACATGATTCAATCTCTCTCTCTCTCTCTCTCTATATATATATATAGGCAAGATCCGGTGAGTCCACCTATATATTTGAGTCCATGAGTCCATAAAACAATATCATGCACTATACAAAACAATATCACGATTTTTTTTTTTCGAAATTTTTATTTTCAATTTTTTTTTTCAAATTTTTTTTTTTCAAAAATTTCTTTTTACAATTTTTTTTCGAATTTTTTTTTTCGAAATTTTTTTTTTCAATTTTTTTTTTCGATTTTTTTTTTGTGTAAGCTGTGATATTGTTTAGTATAACGTGTGATATTGTATTACAAAACAATATCACGATTTATTTTTTCGATTTTTTTTTTTAATTTTTTTTTTCAGCTGTGATATTGTTTAGTATAACGTGTGATATTGTGTAGCATAATGGGTGATATTATATTATAAAACAATATCACGAATTTTTTTTTTGAGTATAAGCTGTGATATTGTTTAATATAACGTGTGGTATTGTATCATGGACTCACGGACTCAAAAAGATAAGGTGGACTCATGTGATCCTAATTCTATATATATATATATATATATATATATATATATATATATATATATATATATATATATATATATATATATATATATATATATATATATATAAGGCGCTTTTCACTTTCCGTCGTGGATATTAGCAAATATAAATTAAACAAATAAAATATTAATCAAATTAATTTAAATTTTAAAACAATGTGTATAAAACAAAACATAACTTATTCATACCCAAATAAGCAAAAAAAAGTACAACGAAAATTAATCATAAAACAATTTAATTTAAGTTAAAATATAAAATTTTAATAAAAAAAATTAAATTTTAAAGAAATTTAAATATAAGACAAAATAGAAGGTATTATACGAAAAAAAATTAATTGAAAAAAATTAATTAAAAAAATTAAACGCAAATTAAGTACTACCGTAAATACATAAACATACGAATAAGGAATGTATACGTATATTAAATCGTACTGTATAAAAAAATGAATACAGGGGTGTGTACGTATATTAAATCGTAGAAGTTGAAGTATCGTATACAGGAGTGTGTACGTATAGGGTTTGAGTAGAAATATACGAAATATTAAAGGTATACATAAATACTAAAAATAATAAAAGGTACCGTATTAGTAATAAATTAGAGTTAAATAAAAAATTATACGAAAAGTAATTTTAACTAATAGGGTAGATGTAAAATATGTAATTATCGAGAAACAATTATTAGAGGTGTAATTAATGAAGGAATCAAGCTAATTAAAGGATTAACTAGTTTAGATCCCGCGCGATGAATGCGCGGTATTTATAGAGTTACTAATATAGACCCCGTGCATATATGCACGGTATTTATAGAGTTTTACTTTTTAATGTATTATTTATAGAATTTAAATTGACAATTCACTTATTTTTCATGTTTCTCCTTAATGTATTTCAATTGGAGAAATAAATAAAAATTTAAATCGTAAGAAGTAATCAAATGAGTTTTTTTTTGTTTTTTTTTTACCGAGAAATTAATGATGTTAATTTACAAATATTTACTAATAACATATTTTTTAACTGCAAATTTTTATCATAAAAAGTCAATGAATTTTAACAAATATTTACTAAATACCATATTTTAGCCACAACTTCTTATCATAAAAAGTCAATAAGTTTTATAAATAAGTTCTTCAAAAAAAAAATTCCTTATCCTTAAAAGATCGGAGATAAATTTATGCAGAATGTAAAATATTAAATGTTATAAATATTTAAATACAAAAGATTATATCCATTTATAACTTATCATGTCTACGCATATAATATATGCTAAAAATAGCAAGCACTATTCTAAAAAATATTTTTAGGCGGGAAAAGTTGGAGTTCGCCTATTCATTTAGTAAATAGAGGATTGAAATTAGCAACTCTCCTATAGACCGTTTTATAGCATAGGACTGACCCAATAGGAGAAAAACCCAAGCAAAAACAATTATATATTAAATTTTTGATTTTATTTTGATAACTTTACACTTTATAATGAAAACTAACATATTTAAATATGTAAGTTATTAATTTAAAATATTAGGTTATTAAAATAAAAGCATTATTTTATATTTTTATTAAGTAATTTTGTTGGGCCTTATGCTATTGGGTTAGTCTTATCTAAATATTGGTCTTATAGAACAATTTTCTTCAAAATTGACAAATAAAGCCTTTTTATTGGTGGCGTATAAGGCCTCATACGCTGGTGTACTCTACCATCTTTCGTATCCAATGGTGTTTAGTGTATTATAGTACTTCGTGTATACTGTAGGAGGAGTTGTAAAGCATATCCTCTCTTGTTCCTCTCTTCTTCCTCGTCAAAACTGTAATTGTTTATCCTTTTTGAGTGTAGAAATTGTGTAACAAAGTTACAAAGACAGTTGAAATACATAATGTCACATACCAGTTTCATACTTAAAATATAAAATTATATAATCATACATCAATATCAATATCTATCAACATCATAATCAATCAATTAATCTATCTTACATAGTACGGAATACCACCATTTTAATTTTCTAGGGTTCCTTCTTCTTCCCCCTTTTCATTCCTTAATCCATCCATGCTCTCTAATTTCATCAGGATTTCCTCCCCGATTTCGCCATTCTTCTAACACTAACCCTAACCCTAACCCTAACCTTCCTCCTTTTTTTTTTTTTTTTTACTGTTATGGCCAGTTTTTTCTTACTTTTCTTCTTTTTTCTCTGCTTTAATCCTGCATTTTCTTCGCCATCGTTACCTCAATCCATGATTCATTCAATTTTGGACGCCAATGACGATGAATCTAACTTGGTGACTTCAGAGGTTATGAGCTTATTTCACCATGATTATTCGCCACCGTCGCCGCCACCACCACCTCCTCATCCTCCTACCGTATCATGCGAAGGAGATCTCGATGGTGTTGGTTCCTTAGACACTACTTGTCAAATAGTATCTGATTTAAATCTTACTGATAGTGTGTATATACGTGGGATGGGCAATTTTTATATCCTCCCTAACGTAAAAATCAACTGTTCTTACAATCCTGGCTGTCAAATTGCCATTAATATTACTGGTAACTTTAGTTTAGGCCAGAATTCCACTATTATAGCGGCTGCCTTTGATTTGTACGCTTTGAATGCCACTTTGGGTTCGGGTTCACTCATTAATACTACCGGATTGGCTGGTGATCCCCCGCCTCAGACTAGTGGCTCACCCCGGGGTTTGGATGGCTCTGGTGGAGGCTATGGGGGGAGAGGGGCGTCTTGCTTGTTCAATGACTCTAAGTTGCCTGAGGATGTTTGGGGCGGGGATACCTACTCATGGTCCACCTTGGATAAGCCATGCTGTTACGGTAGTAAAGGCGGCTCAACCAGTAAGGAGGTGGATTATGGTGGGGGAGGCGGGGGCTGGGTTAGACTTCATGTGCCGGGATATCTTTTGGTGAACGGGAGTATATTGGCGGATGGTGGTGAAGGTGGGAATAAAGGTGGAGGCGGCTCCGGTGGGAGTGTTCACATCAAGGCATATAAGATGTAATTGTTCTGGCTCCTTTTTTATCCGATTAATTTCAACCTCGTTTAAGTTTTGCCTTGCTGCTTTGATTGCATTTGAGTATTTCATTGTATGCTTTCTTCTGGAATTTTACTCTCTGATTATCCGTAACCATTTTACATGACTTGCTTTGTTAGATTTGCTCACTTGTTTTGGTGTATGTTTATGTTTATTGCAAGTTGAGTAATTCCATCTATATCTGGAATCTGCCCTAAATTTCCATTAAATTACAGTAATCTGAAGTCGCTTATGAGTTGATTGACTAGTTGAATGACGATTTTCTTGGTATTGCATTACTTGGGAACAACATCTAAGTTATCCAGTGAATCTTAATTCTTCTGCAACATGTTTTTCTATGGTCAGAACTTAGGGCCCATTAAGTCGCGGGGGTACTAATAGATGGGACAAAATATCTAGTCTATTGCATTTATAGCTCTAGTAGGCTAGAGACTTGTATATACCATTAAACTAGGTAGTATCCCGCGCTTCGCGCGACCTGTTTTAAAATTTTATTATTATAATTGAAGAAAAATAATATAATTCATATATGACATTTAGTATCTTTACTTATAAATAAAAATAAATTAACCTTCTTAAATCTTATTTTGTTAGGTTTAATTCAACATATAGTTCTCAAGTTAGATCATTTCACGATACGTTATGTTCCAAATCAATTAATATTTGTTCAAAACGATGTGAATATAATTTGATGCATTTTTCAATTTTTAATGTATAAAGTCTGATGTTTATGTATCAAACATATAGGGTTAAAGCTCAACTTATTTGAATGTTTTGGTTGTGTATGTCTTGCATATGCTATGTGTCAAACAACATATTTATAAAAAAAATTGCACTTTTTTTTTAAAACAGCTATATAAAATAGAGTTAATTGATAAACAGTACCAATATAATGACCTTTTTTCATAATCATTATCAACATAATCAATAATTAGAAATCAGTAGCAAAATATTAACTTTATTCTACGATAGGTATCAAGTCGCCTTAAAACCTCATCTTAACCTACTCGAAAAAGTCCAAAAAGCCATTATTCAAGTACAAATCTCCACTTGTTATCACATTATTTAAAACCTCTTAAATCTCAAATGTATTTTCATGAAGTTTTTCATAACTTTTTCAAATATCTCACTCGTTATCACATTATCACTTGTCTAATATAATTTTTTCATTATCACATCATAAAAACTTATCTCTTAGTAGTTATTTTAAGTTTTGTTTTTAATAAATACAATGACTCTTCCAAATATATTTTTCTTGATGGATTTAATGATCTAAGTATTATAACTTTCTCAATATATTTTTTCTTTAAGTAAATGTAACGCATTGTGAGACACTCATTTAGTCATCTATATATATCAAAATATTTCAATAAATATAATGGAAAGTATACTCAATTTAAAGTATTTTTCGCAATAAAGGTAATGATTTACAGTTTAAAAATTTTATCAAAATTTATTTTCATATAAATTTAAAATAAATCACCGTAATTGTTATTTGTAATTTTATAATACATTTATTAAACTCTAATTAATATTTTACTGAGATTTATATAGCATTTATTATGTTTATATTAATGTCCGGCTGTAATTAATACTTGTATTTAATGCTGGGTTGACATGTGGCGCATCCACAGCGTTTCAACCCAGTTTTATATATATATATATATATATATATATATATATATAAGATGTAGCCGGTGTATATATTAGTTTACATTGTTAATTTGCCCTTACTAAAGGATAAGCTGGGAAATGTTGGTGGGATGCCTTTTTATCAAGAGTTACTGCCAAAGATTGTCGGCGGGAGTTCATTAGCCAGGAGATTGTTTTAATCTGCCTAATTAGCTAGAGACTATTCTGTTTGCAATATTGTCTTAACTTTGAACTTTGCCGTTTAGTGATCCTTCCCTTGGTTTGAAGGCTTGAAGCTTGGCTCTTGTTATGTAAATTTCCCTTATCTAACAGCTGGACTTCATTATTCACATGCGTTTCACTAGCTGTAACATAAATCTGCATTCATAGGAGTCCAATACTTGTCAGTAGTCCAACTGTCCATGTTTTGTGGCTTATGAAAATCTGCAAATTTTCCCTTTGGTATCTCCAGTTGTTACCATTAGTCCGTAGATGAGTTGTATATATCTAATGGCATGATTTGGCAAGCTAGTCCAAGATCTTCATGATTGTTTGTTGCTTGATTTTATGCATGTACCCAAAGCACCTCGATGTGCCTTCCCTTAATTGCGCCTTGTAGATAAGGTGCACCTAGTGGGTGCACACTGCTATGCAATTGGCATGTATTTTTTCTTCTACTTCTATTATTTATGCCATTCTTTTTCCACATCATCCCAAGTTTTTAATCTTTTTCATGTTGACCCTCTTTAAAATCCAAAAAAGGTATTGTTGCACAAAATTTGTGCTGAGAATGCAAATTTGTTAGAGAAAACAGTGCGTCTTGTACCTAAGACGACCATGTCTTCTCCTCGAGTATTGCTCCTTATCGCTACAGGTCTCTGCCGCCTTGGTACCCCCCGTCCCCCACACCTTTTATATTAAAGCAAGTGGGTAGATTTATGCAGAAATTGTGTGGCTATTGGCCTGCATAATTATAGTGTTACGGGCCACTTGTTGCTTTGTAATTCTATCTTTTTGCAATAGGTTTATCACATTCCGTCATACTGCTTAGTTTTGCCAAAAAAGGTTACATATTATATTAATACTTGGCTAACTAGTTCGCATGAATGATGACATGCCCAGACTTGCTCATCTTCTGTCTTTCCTCATTTTAATAGAGAGGAACCAATGAGTACTGGCTTGTGGGTTTACAGTCTCTGGTCTCCTGAGTTCTGACATTTTCTATATTGACTTGAGCAATGATATATTCTGCTTCATTCTGATATGCTTCCACTCAACGATATCTCATATTATTTCTTGCGTGGTAGCTGCGATTCATTATGGTTAAGACTTAAGACTGCCACTGATTGATGTGATTTCTGATGAGCAACTTTGTCCTTCTCATTTCTTTTTTTCAGTGATAGGGTGTTCCCATTGTCAATTTAGTAAATTTTATTTTCGCCGTCATGTTGTAAGTTGGTGTATAAGTGGTGAATAATTGCAGTTTTTTTTACTGTTTTATACTTCCTCCCCTTCTTACTGATCTTCCACAGTTGACTATTTGTCTATAATTTGCGGTGCTTATGACCTGTGACCCTACATCATCTCTCTATTTTCATTTTCCTCCATGAATGGGAGGGAGTATATGGAGTTGCTTCCATATTTAAGGAGCCAAAGATGTCCTATTGTTTGGCTTTTGGTTACCATGGAATAGTTCAGTTTTTATTTATGAAGTAGCAATCATTCGATGCAATTATCCACCTCATTGTGATTGTAAGTTATTTGAGGTTATGTGAGGTAAGGCTACCTACATCCAACCCCTTACCTTGCCTTAGGCGGGAGCCTTTGTGGTATTGGAGTAATGTTTTATTTTTTTTGAATATTTATGTTTAATATGCTAAGGCTGTAGGCATTTTTGAGGAGGCCCCTATAATGATCTTATATCACAAGTTTACAAAGTAATGGGATTGTTTGTTGTTACTTTATGTGTAATGATAATTAATACAACTATTATTATAATGACACTGTTAATATTTAAGAGGCTGCTTATGCACTTTGATGAATTGGAAAGTAACTTTGTGCTATTTCTATTTTCATCATGGGCATTATTGCTCATTAATAGGTCTGGTGGTGGTAAAGTAAGTGCTTGTGGAGGAAATGGTTTCGGTGGTGGAGGGGGAGGGAGAGTCTCTGTTGATGTTTTCAGCTGGCATGATGAGCCACAAATTCTCTCGCATGGTGAGAATATCTTTTATTTGGCTGTTATTAATTTGTTTCTCTTTTTCTTTGTGTAGTTCATTTTTATCTTTTAAGTTTGTTTGATGTCTGAGAATCTTATTCATTTATTTTCTACTTTCTTCAGTTGTCTTATTCTGCATATCTTTTTGAATTTGTGGCTATTCTGACGAGGTGCAAATGGGACTATGGGAGAAATAGTGGTTTGTAGTTCCATATTAGCAGTGTATCATTCTTTATTAGACAACTCTATCAGAATTGATATCGAGTAATTAATTGTAATTGGTAGTACAGACAAGTCTGGCAACTTTTGTAAGTTATTACTTACGGTAATGAACAAGCGCTTATGTTGTATTAGTGCTAGTACTACTACCTCGGACATTTGACTTGGGTTATGCGCCTGCTATGTGGCCATCCCTTAGGTTTTCGACAAAAGGGTGCTGATTTCAGTTTGGAGACAATTGATTTAGACTCTGGGGAATTACGATATTGTATAACTTATAAGTTTTATTTGATATTTGGAAATCTTATGCATTATTATGACAATCGAACTACCAGCAGAAGCTATATGCATGCCTATGTTCTATGATAGGGTGTAAAAAAAGAATTGCACAGGGAGTTTACTTTTTGTTTTTATCCCCGTATGCTAGATTAAAGGGAAAATTTTATCGCACGACAATTAGGCCTGCCCTACTTTACGGCTCCGAGTGTTGGGCCGTGAAGCATTGTCACATTCAAAAAGTGTGGCGGAGATGCGCATGTTGAGGTGGATGTGCGGACATACAAGGAAAGATCGGTTAAGGAATGAGGTGATTAGGGAAAAGGTAAAAGTGGCGCCAATAGAGGACAAGATGATGGAAAACCGACTAAGATGGTTTGGCCATGTGAGAAGGAGATCTATGGATGCACCAGTTAGGAGGCTGGAGACTTGGAGAACAGAAAAGGTTCCTAGAGGCAGAGGAAGACCGAGACAGACATGGTTGAGAGTGATAGAGCACGATATGAGAGTTCTGGGGCTTGAGGAGAGTATGGTGACGGAAAGGGCACAATGGAGGGATAAGATACATGTGGATTTTTAGTATTTGATTTTTTTGACAGATTTAGTGTTTTTTATTTAATTTAAAGAAATTAATTTATTTATTTTTCCCTCCTTTATTACACTTTTTCACCAACCACTTTCTTATAGATTTTACCTGGTTCATTCCGGATCCTTAACTCTATTTCGGTTTTTAAAAATCGTTTTAATCTTTTCTCTCGATTTAAATTTTAAGTTTTTATAAAAGAAAGACGGAATTCGATTTTAAAACCCCTAAGTTCACCTTGACTTTCCATTACATTTTCGTTCTTCCTTTTTGTTTTTCATCTTTCCTTTTTTTATTCGCATTTTGAGGCGTGCGTTCACCCATGGACAGTTCGAAAAGATGATTCATGTCAGCCGACCCCAAATCATTTTGGGATTAAGGCTCTGATGTTGTTGTTGTTGTATGCTAGATGCTACTTGAGAAGACATACTGTATGCAGATCTGGATTTTGTTCTTGGTCATCTTGTCTTTAGCATTCTCTCTGTTAAAGCAAAATTGGGGAGAGTAACCTCAAAGTTAAATATCACTAGTGGTTGTCCTGTAATAGGATATCACTTCTATTTTGAGAATCAGGCTGATGAATTAAGCAATTGTCACACATGTTTTGCTCCTTTGCAGCTTTTCAGCTGTGTTTCACTATTATGTTCAGCAGTATTTTTTTATCTTTACAACTTTTTTTTAACATTTTTGTTGAAGATGCTTTGCATTTTCTTGATTATAGTTTGAAAGTTGCTACCTTGATTCTTTCAAGCAGCTGAGATACCTTTTTATGTTGATAATCAGTACCAGATCTAGTCTTTGATATCTCCTACCCTTTGTTTGGATAAAAACGAGGGGAGGGGAGGTAAGGTAAAGAGGAGGGGGAGAAGAGGGGAAAGGACCAATGAAAATTTTCTTTCTCATGTTGATCTGTCTTAGAAAATTTTATATCTCCCTTTCCCTCCAAATTCCTCCATCCAAACAAATGGAAGAGTTGATTTTGGTTATTCATCGCCACTTTGATTATCTGTACATATTAGCAATTTTAATCCTGTCATCTCTTCCATTTGGTTGTTTTGTGTAGCTTTCCAACTCGTATGAGAAACGGCCTTTCTAGTACTTTCAGATTAGATTTATCGTACATACATTTTTGATGACTTTTTAGCCTATGATATTACTGCGTGCAGGGGGATCTAGTTATGGATGTTCCGACAATGCTGGTGGTGCTGGGACTCTTTATGATGCTGTTCCTCGCAGCCTTATTATTAGTAACCATAATCGTTCCACAGACTCATACACCATCCTAATGGAGTTCCCTAATCAGCCGCTTTGGACAAATGTATATGTACGAAACCAAGCTAAGGCTTCGGTTCCGTTGTTTTGGAGTCGGGTGCAGGTCAGTAAAGCTTTTAGAATTCTGGAGATTTGGTAAATGTGATAAGTACAAGCTTTGATGATAAAAATGGTGTATTAAGATTGAAAACATTGGATTTGGGTTTCATTTATATTCTATGCCCCTATTCTGGGTTTCCCTTATAGGGTAACTTTATCTCATCCTTCATTCTGCATTATGCTGATTGTTGGTAAAGTATACGTCATGCTTCTCATTATAGTGTGACTATCAGATTGCAGCTCATGCATCATTTGTGTGTAAATTATTCAGTAATTACTTTGCAGGTTCAAGGCCAAATTAAACTGGAGGCTGGTGGAGAATTGAGCTTTGGGCTGGCGCATATAGCTTCTTCAGAGTTTGAGTTGCTGGCGGAGGAACTGTTGATGAGTGATTCAGTGATCAAGGTTTTTCTTTTTGCGTTTCTTAGTTTTCTTTTTAACATGACACGACGAAATGTCTGTCTTTTATTTTTGCTATTTTATTTTATTTTTTATTTTTTTTATATGCTCCACACGTTCTGTTGTTGATTTATATTTTTATTGTGCAGTTGAACCTTGATGTACTTGGCCTGTTATATTTGTAACTTAGTTTTTGCTCAAAATGGTGCTATTTAGAATTTTATTGATCCCCTTTGTGTTTTTTTACTTTTTAGGTATTTCTAGCATTGAATTCTGCGGTCCTGATAATGTCATGGCACTTTTATTTCAAATTCTTCCATATTTACTTAAAAAGATACGAAGTAAACCTTCTGGACAATTGTCTTACATCAAGGGTTTAGAAAGTAATTTTGTGTAAATTACTTGCATTAAAGGAGGCACTAAAGACTGTTATTTCTGGTACTTTGGTTGTTAGCAGCTCTTTGTTGGCTGGGTATGTTGGTCCTTAACAGCTCTTGCTTGACCTGAAAAAGAGGTTCTTCTTATGAAGAGGCAAATGATAAGTGTCATAATGTGATATAAATGATCCAAGATGTTTTGGCCTCATATGTGTGCATGCAGCTAGAGATTTCCTCCTCTTTTGTTAGGTTTGATATCCTCTTATAGCATGCGCCTGACCTGTCGCATCCGTGTACATCGGCTCCTGTATAATCTATAGTTGTTTCACTATTTTTTTTGTGCTTCTAAATTGCTTGTTACACTTGGCGGTTTGCTATTCCCTTCATTTAATTTATTTATTTCCCTTTGACTTCAGTAGTCAACTTTGACCCTTATTTTCTTGGCAACATACAATTGTCATAAAGTTTTCACATAGATAATATGATAAAAGCTGTTTTGCTGAATCAAACTTGACATATTTGACATTGCACCCCGTACATATTTTTGTAGAGATTAATGGTCTAAGTTGATTATCAGGTCAAAAGGGGATATTTTATATGGGATGGAGGTAGCTTTAGATTTTGTGGATCTCTACTTGGTTAATAAGATCTTTTGGTTGTTTACTCTGTATAATGTACTAAACTGTTTTTTACTTTATTATAAGTTTTCTGCTGTAGAAGAAAATTCTTGTAATTTCTATGCCTCTGTGGCATTCATATGTTCAAACTTTTTGTTGGTTTTATTGATTACAGGTGTATGGGGCACTTCGTATGTCTGTGAAAATTTTTTTGATGTGGAATTCCCAGCTGTTAGTAGATGGTGGGGGAGAAGTTGCTACATCCTTGCTTGAGGCCAGTAATCTACTGGTTTTAAGGGTATTTTCTTCGCAGGCTGAGATATTTTTGGTACTCAAAAGTCTTTAGTGTTAGTGAAAATAAAATAGTTATGTCACATATCTCTCAGGAATCATCCTCCATACGTTCTAATGCTAACTTGGGAGTACACGGGCAAGGTTTATTAAATTTGACAGGTCCTGGTGACGTGATTGAGGCTCAGCGTTTGGTGCTCTCTCTATTTTATGGTATCCATGTAAGTATGGCTTTAAAGTATTTCTTCTTTTTTTAAATAAAAAATTTACCATGGACGCTTTTTCTATTCCCAATTGAGCCAGACCGACTATTGTTTAGCTTCACACTTTTCTAAATAAGTAGTAGCCGCCAGGTTCATGTGGAATCCACCTCTATCTACTAAATGAGCACACGCATAAGTATTTGTACATCCGATCCCGTTTTAGCTTACAATCCTTATTTATTAAAGCAACAACCACAGAGCCGAGGTGTCGCTCTCGCTTTGTGGTTGAAAGTCAATTTTTCAAAGAGGAGTTACTTGGTTGTTCCCACGTTCATGGTTTTATTTTTCTCTCTCTGAGTTCCTTATATGATGATCTGATTTCCTCATTAATTAATTTAATGACATAATTGATTTAGTGTAACACCCCCTTCTTACCCGGCCAAGGTAATTGGGAGATGTTACCATCTCGGTTTCCCGAGTAAATGAAATCGAAATTACAATTAAGAAACTCTTTGTATAAATAACAAGTTTAGTGATTACAAACCATGAACTAATAAACGAAGGAAAGTACAACTCATGACAACTATACTCTTCTAGCCAACTATACTCGACTCGGATGTCATCAAGGCTCGTCCCGTCTCCCACGTGCTATCAAAGATAACCTGTACTTAACCTACTCCCCATATGATCGGAAATATCATGGTAGTATGGTACCAACAAACAGGTACCAGGTACCGGCCCAGACGTACCGGGGTCTAGTAGCCAACCGGATCCTCTTGCCAGACGTCGTGTCTCGGCTACACGAGTCCCTCCGTAGTCAAGTCATTAATGTGCACATCCCTCTTGGAGTGGAAAGCTCCAAGAGGCGACTCAAGCGGAAGACGGTCTCCCAACCGCCTTCCGTCTCCTCAACAACAACCAAACAATCACAACCGTCATATCCTCCAATACACATGGCAAATATAATAAATGCAAGATACCACACAATATGCCAATTACCTACTCATCAAGTCGTCTTAACCAATATCATGTTATTATGCATTTCTAGTAACATATCAATTTATGACGACACGTTATAATGCAATGACCACTAAAATACGACTCACATGACCATTCAAATATAACTGAATAGGATTAACCTACCTTTTAGCATACTCCATAAGCAATCCGAATAATAATAGTCTTCCACAAAACCGTTACCTAAATAAAATAATTAAATACATTTGATTACTAACTAATCTAATTAAATTATAATTATATAATTTAATATAATTAAATTCAAATACCGACTCACATCCCCCGCTAAACATGGTCAAAACCCGACTCATGACCCACTATACAATAATTAACACCCGTCTTAAAAGTAAAGTTTCACTCGGACACTCACCAACACACGGTTTAACCGTGTGCTTGGCCACGGAGACCCCCCCCTCCAACACTCCTAACCACGACCACACTCTAGTCCACCACCACCGTGGACCACCTCCTCACCACCCCTGGCCACGGTGGCCAGCCGCTGCCTCACACCACTCCCCAAAACAGCGACAACCACAACAACAATAACGGCCCAACAATAATACAACCACTCACCACAAACACGCACCAAACGCCACCAAGACGGCCACCACCCTACCTGGCCACGGCCTGCCCAGCACCGACAACCCCCACCAAACCAAATCGAGCCTAACGACCAAACACGACACCAACAATAACAACTCAACAACACCCTAACTCGCCTAACCTATACCCATTTTAAACACCCAAAAACGCCACCACACCACCGCCACCTCTGACCGCCATGACCACCACTACAACCACCAGCAACCCACGACTTGAGCCACCCCCAAAGCCACCCTAGGTCGGTCATAAATGAAGGGTAAAACCCCTGCCCTAAAACCGGTTCACAACAACACACTTAAATCTCTCGGTCAAACCTCCAAATACACGGTCATGAGGTGGTCAACGGCGGGTCTAGGGTGGGTCAAGGTCGTGGCTGGTCAACGGTGTAAATTAATTAATATATAAACTAGTGTAAGACGGTCTTACCTTACAATCTCGAGGCGGAGGGACAAAATCTCCTTTCTTCTAATTTCTCTCTTTTCTCTTCTCTCATGTTTGTGTGGATTGTGTTGTGATTTTGTGAGTGGATAAGATGAGTGGATAAGGGGTAGAGTGGACTATATAAAGTGGGTGTATATAATACCCGCCTTTTCTGATTAAAAAATCAGTAAAATATGGAAAGCAAATCTTACTAATAGGAACTAATTAATCAAATTGCATAAAAACAACTAAAAAAACACAATTAAGAAAATTCTTAATCACTTATATTTGAAAAACGGAACAGTACTACACAAACTTCATATAATTGAAATGATCCTTCGAACTACCTAAAGAGAAAAAAATTATTAGAAAAATTAAGTAAAAATGAAGGCAAAAAAATTAGAAGCTTAAACCTGCACAAAATGAGAATTTAGACAAATCTACATAATTAGAATATCATCATTTTAAAAGACTCTTCGAAATGTTATAAAAAAATATTGATTTACCCTTATTTTAGCAAATAAAAAACATAAACTCAATACAATCTATCTAAAATAAAAAATAAAATAAAAATTGACCATTGAAACTTTAATTAGTTTTTTTCGAAACTTTATCGAAACAAAAAATCAGGTCGACTGAAGTTAAATAAACATAAATATATGAGTCTTAGCACCGTAATGCGTCATCGCCCAATTTTATAGAATGAGGTAGCGGATAATGAAATAATATTACCGAGTGAAATGGAGGAAGTGGTGGAAAGAGTATGGAGGCGGTGTTGCGGTAGAAGGAGAAGGTATGTAAACAGAAGGAGATATACTACAAGCAGAGAAAGGAGAAAATGAGTAAGGCGGTGGTGGAGAAAATGAGTATGGCCGTGGAAATGTTTGATTAGGGTTTTAAAGTGGGTATATACTGAGTTTATGCAAAAATTGGATTATGAATGATGCAATGGGCTTCATTAGTCTTGGTTGAATTCCACTAGCTTTGTTTACATAGCTAAGTTTGTAATGCATGCCTATCATTAAACTTTTGAAATTAATACACAATAAATACATCGTAACATATAACTAAAACACAAATTCTCATAGACGGACACTATGTGTCTTAAGCTTTAGACGTGTCAAATACACACCAAATCACCTGACAATTTGCCTAGAAAATGCCAAAAGTTTTGGCTTTATTTCCATCATGTGGTAAACAAATGATTGGGACGGACGACGGAGTACCAAATATGCCCCAAATTTAATACGAGTACACGATACAGTCAATTGATTGAAACTTACAAAAATTGGATAAGATTATAAGATTTGACAATTTATACTAGGGTTGTTCATGGAAACACGGGTCAACCCCCCCAGGCCCCCACCCCATTAGGCTTGTCCCGCATTTTTAACGAGTTTGGACAAATATTTTTTTAAAAAAAAAAAAAAACAATTAAGAGGGTCCGAGCCCACCAAGTTAAATGGGCTAAATATGATTTGAAGCAAAAGTTAACATGTTTTTGTACTTCTTTCCTGATGTAAAAAAATGTTTGAATAGCATATCCGTGCAATTTCAAGTTTCCAACAAATGGGTATCATCTAATTTCAATGGTGAAATTGCATTAGTGTGGATAAAGGGAATTGAAAACGATTTGTAATCCTTGAGATTGGAGAAGATATGGCATTAGTGTGGTCAATGTGCAGGGAAAGGGGAAAAAAATACTGGTGTAGGATGGAATTTGATTCGTACATATAATAATCATAATTATCATTGTTATTGTACTTGTTGATCATGGGTTTATCATATAGTCGCGGTCCTAGGTTGTACACGTTTGCAGCCTCTCTAGTAAACTGTTCAGCCGGTGATGTTTATCATTGATTGTAGTTGCCATGTTAACTCTTACCTGAACCGATAATTACTTAGTTTTGGCCATGCATGCATGCATAATAATATCCAAATGATCTTATTTAACTTTCGTGACTCACTGAGTTTTGAAGGTTTTTATTGTTTCCGTCCGTGCTACTTAGATGATAAATTTTGGTTGGCGTATATTTAATTTAGTTTCAATTTTATTTTTTCTAAACAGATTGGGCCTGGTTCAATATTGCGTGGTCCTCTTGAGAGTGCAGATAAAGCTAATATGTAAGTTTGGCTGCATGCAAATATAAGTTTAAGCTACACTGTTATACCATTTTGAATTTTGATACAGAATCAGACTTTAATTCCTATTTCTATCATGTAGGTCTTCAAGGCTTTACTGTGATCGTCCTGAGTGTCCTGGAGAATTACTGCATCCTCCTGAAGATTGCAATGTCAATTCTTCGTTGTCCTTCACTCTTCAGGTAGACCTTGTGGGAAACATATGTCCCTTGATTTGTATAAGTAAATTGATTACTCACTTGGAGGCTTACAACAGATTTGCAGAGTTGAAGATGTTATTATTGAAGGCTTGGTAACAGGATCAGTTGTTCATTTTCATAGAGCCAGGACTATAGATGTCTTGCCTTCAGGAGCAATAACTGCATCTGGCTTGGGTATGTGTTTGTTACGTATTAGACAAATATATTGAAAAATATAAAAAATTATAATATAATGCTAAAATATTTATATAAGAATCTTTCAGAAAATTATATATTCAACCAAAAAATAAATATATAAATGCTAAAATATAGGGTCAAAGTGTCGTCCTGGAGACCACAGAAAGTCAAGTAGGAAAATCGTCGTGTAAAGGACGGTGTTGCTAGCAATCATCACCCCTTCGCTGGACAATCTCTGGGTGCTAGATATGTAATCAGTTCATTTTAAACATGTATTATTTATCTGTGCTTTTTGTTCTGCATTTGTACAGGGTGTATTGGTGGGATTGGCAAAGGAAAAGTCTTGAGTAATGGGCTGAGTGGTGGTGGTGGACATGGTGGCAGTGGTGGGGCTGGATGCTATGATGGTACTTGTGCTGAGGGTGGTGTGTCATATGGAAATAAAGACCTGCCTTGTGAACTTGGCAGTGGAAGTGGAAATGACAGCATAGCCGGAGTCACTGCTGGTGGGGGAATTGTTGGTAAGTAATATAAGGCATTATAGGAAAACTCTTGTCTGTGAAATGTTATATTATCACGTTAGCTCTAATAGAAAATGTTCTCTTTGATGTATCACATATGTTAATTGCTACTCTTATCTTGTTCTGTTTTCAGTAATGGTAATCTGCTTCTGACAGTATTTAGATCTGATCCATTTGACCACCATGTGTACATGGTGATGGTGTGGATTTTAAGCCTTGGGTTATTGCTTTGACATACTACCTTCGCCTTCACGTTGTAATGCTTGCGATTTCATACTTCCTATTATTTCATTGTTGTTTGATGCTAGTAAATTTCTGGACTCCGAATAGTTAATCTAAATTTAACCGAAGTTAATTGTTTTTTCCTTTTATTTCTTCTCTTAATGACATTTCTTGGGCATTTGTTTCTTGCCTAAGATAATTTTGAATGCTCCTTCCGTGATGTTCCCAAAATGGTTTGATTGGAACTTTCACTAATTCTTTTTGCTCTCTTTTGTTTCTGTAGTAATCGGCTCGGTAGAACATCCTTTGTCAAGCTTGTCTGTTGAGGGTTCAGTGAGAGTAGATGGAGAAAGCTACCAAGATGGTCACGAAGCTTATGCCATTTTCAGGAATCAAAGTGGAGGGCTTGGCGGGGGTTCTGGTGGCACGGTTCTTTTGTTTTTGACAACGTTGATGGTTGGCGACAGTGCAAGCCTTTCTAGTTTTGGTGGGAATGGTGGCCCACTTGGAGGTGGTGGTGGTGCTGGTGGCAGGGTACATTTTCACTGGTCAAACATTCCAACAGGAGATCTTTATCAGCCAATTGCGAGTGTGAAAGGAAGCATCCTTGCTAGGTTTGTATCTGGCTTGCAAGCTTTGATGGGGTCTTTAGTCTCTTTACTGTTGAACATGTTATTGTTGCCTTGTATGCTCTGTGATAGTTTGAAATTTGGTTTAAATTTTGCCGTGTTTACATGAAAATAATGAGTTTCTTAGTGCGTCCTTGTAAAATTTAAACCAATAACCTACTTTGCTAGCTTGTCCGTTTGTGGTAATATTTTGCATTTAGCTTCTCATGCTAATACTGCCCAGCTTTTACTTGCTCTTGGCATGATTTATAAATATTAGCTTGGGGTGTGTTCAGAGTTTGCAGTCTCATGTACCATGCTTGTATCAGAGGATACGGCCTCACGGTGACTTATCAATGTACTATTGTTTTGACACAGGGGAGGTCTTGGAGGTGCTGAAGGCGGTGCTGGAGAAAACGGAACCGTAACTGGAAAATCTTGTCCCAAGGGTCTCTATGGCACCTTCTGCAAGGTGAGTTCTCTCTGACTTTAAAGCTATAGTTTCAAATGCCAATTAATTTGTATTTCTTGTTCAAAGGAAGGCTTTAATAAACATAAGCATTCTCCTTATCTAAGCAATTCTTTGATTGGAGGGGAAGGGAAACAAAAGTCTTATACAAACCTAGAATTTGCCTCATTAACAATATACCTTAAAGGCTTAAATCTTATTTTTTTGGGATGCTGTTTAGTGTCTGGTGTAACTTGTAAGCCAAAGGGATCAATAAGGGCCGCTTTTATAATTTCTTAGGGTTTTTGGGTTAATAATTCGGTTTTATCTTCATGATATTTGTGCTTTTTCTTCAACCGTGTTTTTCACGTATGTCTGATATGATCAGGTATCTGGATACTGGTCATTTTCCTTTTTGGATGATCCAGAAGACTGTTTGTTGAATTATGACAATTAGTGGACTAAGGTTACAAACTAATTACAATGAGAAACTTCCTACATTACTACATGGAGGTTTTGTAAGTGTCATGGTAAATGTCACTAGAGTTACAAGTCATAGGTTTAATGTAGAGGGAGTTTTAGTCTTCTTCCTTAAAGCCTTGTGGAAGTTATAGGTCTTCCATCTAGTATAAATAGCTAATGTATTAGCTTGTTTTGATATAGAAAATACAACACAAAATATTCTATCAATATATTTCTCTCCTTGTTTGATTATATTGCCCCTAAAAACCATCAGGTGGCATCAGAGCATTTTTTGATCTTTCGGGACCAAAAATCAAAAACACCCACATAAAAAAAAAAAAAAAAAAAAAAAACGTATATACAGAAGCATGGCTTCATCAAGTTCAGCAATGCCTTCCGCACCAATTTTCGTAGGTGAAAATTATGATTATTGGTGTATCAAGATGAAGGCTTTGTTAACTGCTCTAGATTTATGGGAGATTATCGAACAAGGGTTTAAACTACCCGAATCAACAAATTGAACAAAAGATATCACCGATGAACAAAAGGTAGTAAAAGAGAAGACGACGAAGAATGCAAGAGCAATTGCATACTTACATCCTGCAATTGGAGAGGCGATTTTTCCAAGGATCGTCAATGCAACTTCGGCAAAAGAAATATGGGACATTCTTAAGGTGGAGTTTCAAGGCTCACAAAAAGTAAGAGCTATTAAACTCCAAAACTTGAGAAGAGATTTTGAAAACTTGAAAATGAAACCCTCTGAATCAATGAAGGAGTATACGTCTCGAATCATTGATACAAAGAAACCAAATGAAAATTTATGGCGACGATATTTCCGACAAGAGGATAGTCAACAAAACTCTTTGTAGTCTCGACAACAAATTCAATTTCATTGTTACCGCTGTAGAAGAGTCAAAAGATGTTGATACATTGTCTCCGCAAGAATTATTTGGGTCTTTACAAGCCCATGAGTCAAAGGTGTCCGGTAGAAACGAAGGTTCATCGGAAGGAGCTTTTCAAGCAAAACATAAACAAAAGTTCCAAAATTTCAAAAATAACAAAAATAAGCAAATGTCCAAAGACAAGTCGAGTACTAATGGTACCGAAAAGAAAGGAAGATTTCCACCTTGTGGAATCTGCAAAAAGACTAATCACATGGAGAAAAATTGTTGGAACAAAGATAAAACACCATGTGATATTTGTAAAAAGTTTGGACATGAACAAAAAGATTGTTGGTCTAAAGATCAACAAGCAAAGGCTAATGTTTCCGAAAGCGGAATCTTTGAAGATCATCTATTTGTTGCTGGTCAAGCCTCGACGAAAAACAATAAAGATGTGTGGCTAGTTGATAGTGGTTGCACAAATCACATGACAAACAATGAAAGTATATTCACTCATATTGATACTTCATTGAAGACTCCGGTAAGGATGGGCGATGGTTCCATTATAGAGGCAAAAGGCAAAGGAACTATAGCCGTTCAAACAAAGAAAGGAACGCGCTACATTAGCAATGTCTTGTTAGTTCCTAATCTTGTCACAAATTTGCTAAGTGTCCCCCAGATGATGCAAAATGGTTATAATGTCAACTTTGAAGGAAATACATGTAACATTTATGATCATCATGGAAAGGAGATTGCTCGAATTGAAATGAAGAACACAAGTTTTCCTCTTTCATGGACGTACCCAAAAGAAATTGTTGCCCGAGTAGAAGATAATGACTCTTGGCTATGGCATAAAAGGCTTGGTCATTACAACTTTCATGCTTTACAAACTCTCCACAAAAAGGATATGCTAAGAGATTTGCCTTTTGTGAATCTTGAAAAAGACGTGTGTGAAGGTTGTCAATTGGGGAAAATGCATAGAGATTCTTTTCCACAAGATCAAGCATGGAGAGCTAAAGAGAAACTCGAGTTAGTGCATACTGATGTTTGTGGCCCCATGCGAACACTAACTGATGAGAGAAATAGGTATTTCATTCTTTTTATTGATGATCTTACAAGAATGACATGGGTCTACTTTCTTCGAGAACGCTCGAAGTTCCCACCGTTTTCAAGAAGTTCAAGGCTATGGCCGAAACCAAAGTGGTTGTAGCATGAAAAGAATCAGATCCGACAGAGGCACGGAATATACATCAAACGAGTTTGATAAATTTTGTGAAGATGAAGGTATAACACATCAGCTTACCGTTGGTTATACACCACAACAAAATGGTGTGTCTGAAAGGAAAAATAGAATCATTATGGAGATGACGCGATGCATGCTATTTGAGAAGAAAATGCCTAAAAGATTTTGGGTGAGGTCAAACACAAACAGATATCTTCTTAATAGGTGTCCAACCAAGGTCATGTGAGATAAAACACCTTTTGAAGCATGGACAGATCACAAGCCTCTTTGTGAAACACCTTAGAGTATTTGGCTCTTTGTGTTACATACATGTTCCCGAAAAAATAGACACAAGTTGCAAGAGAAGGTCGAACAAGGCATCTTTTTGGGTTATAGCTCTCAATCTAAAGGTTATCGACTTCTAAACTTGAAGACTCAAAAATTAGTGATTAGTAGAGACATTGAAGTTGATGAAAATTCCTACTGGAATTGGGAAGAAGAGAAGGTGGTGAAACAACAATCAACACCTTGGAATTTTATGCAGGAAGATGAAAATTCACAAGGCCAAAATCAACAAGAGGATGTTTTTGAACATGTGTCTCCACCAAATTCTCCTAGAACACCACAAAATTCACCTTCAACTCCGAGAGAGTTATACAGAGATCAAGCAAGTTCTTCCAGGAATGAAGTTGAATCTTCTCCAGATTCTCAAAATGCTACGGGACCGAGAGGTAAAAGACTTGTAGCTGATTTGTATGACAATAATGTTGCAATACAAGAGAATCCATTTGAATCATGTTTTGTTGCGGTTTATGAACCTAACAACTATCATGAAGCCTCTAAATATCAAGAATGGAGAGATGCAATGGAGGAGGAGCTTAAGATGATTGAAAAGAATCATACTTGGGATCTCACAGGAAGACCAAAACATAAGGATGTTGTTGGAGTCAAGTGGGTCTTTAGAACCAAATTCAATCCAAATGGTTCAGTTCAAAAGTACAAAGCAAGGCTCGTCGTGAAAGGTTATTCTCAACAAAGATGGTGCGACTACACCGAGACGTTTGCCCCTGTTGCAAGACATGATACAATACGAACCTTAATTGCTTTGGGCCCTCAACATAAGTGGAACATCTATCAAATGGATGTAAAGTCAAGATTCTTGAATGGTTATCTCCAAGAAGAGATATATGTTGACCAACCAGAAGGATATGTCATAAAAGGGAAGGAAAATCAAGTTTATAGGCTCAAGAAAGCCCTTTATGGGCTGAAGCAAGCTCCACGAGCCTGGTACAGTCGAATTGATGAGTATTTATTAAAGTTTGGTTTTGAAAGAAGTCCAAGTGAGCCAACCTTATATGTGAAGAAAACAAAATCAGACTTGATGATCCTTTCTCTATATGTTGACGACTTGGTTATAACCGGAAACAATCAAGCTATGATTAGTGAATTCAAGAAGAATATGAAAAAGGAATTTGAGATGACTGATCTAGGCTTGATGAGTTTTTTCCTCGGTTTAGAAGTTAAGCAAGCATCGGAAGGTATCTTTATTTCACAAAAGAAATATGCAGAAGCTATTCTTAAGAGATTCAAGATGGATAGTTGCAAGGCTATGTCAACACCACTTGGAGTAAATGAGAAGCTTTCTAAGGATGATGGGGCTGAAAAGGCAGACCCTACCACTTATAGAGGTATAGTTGGATGTTTGCTTTATCTAACAGCTTCAAGACCTGATCTAATGTTCTCGGCAAGTCTTTTATCAAGGTTTATGCAAAACCCGAGTCAACTTCACTACATCACTGCGAAGAGAGTTTTAAGGTACATTCGAGGAAGTACACATTTGGGTCTTTGGTACAAACCAACTCAAAACTCTGAACTTGTCGGGTATACTGATAGTGATTGGGGTGGTTCTATTGATGACATGAGAAGTACATCCGGATATGCATATACTCTAGGAAGTGGAATATTTTCATGGCAGTCACAAAAGCAAGATAATGTTGCTCAATCTACCGCAGAAGCAGAATACATAGCAGCATGTGCAGCTGTAAATCAAGCGATCTGGTTGCGGAAAGTTCTCAAAGATATGGGAAAGGAGCAATTTACTCCAACCAAGTTACTTTGTGATAACCAATCAGCTATTGCCATTGCAAAAAATCTAGTGTGCCATAAGAGGACCAATCACTTCAAGATTAAGTACCATTTTGTGAGAGACACACAAAGAGAAGGTGAAATCAACCTCGAGTATTGTCCTACACAAGATCAACTTGCTGATATTTTCACTAAGGCATTACCTAAGCAAAAGTTTGAAGAACTGAGGTACCGCCTAGGAATGTCAGAATTAATTGTCAAGGAGGAGTGTTGAATTATGACAATTAGTGGACTAAGGTTACAAACTAATTACAATGAGAAACTTCCTACATTACTACATGGAGGTTTTGTAAGTGTCATGGTAAATGTCACTAGAGTTACAAGTGTTTTAGTCTTCTTCCTTAAAGCCTTGTGGAAGTTATAGGTCTTCCATCTAGTATAAATAGCTAATGTATTAGCTTGTTTTGATATAGAAAATACAACACAAAATATTCTATCAATATATTTCTCTCCTTGTTTGATTATATTGCCCCTAAAAACCATCACTGTTGCCAATGTTGCATAGTTGTTTTTACATTTCGTTATTCATAATTATCTTTTGTCTGTTAATTCTCCCTCCTTCTCCGTAACGAGTAATTCTTTGGGACGGGTGGCAGCAAACAAGGCATTCATTTGGTTTAATATAGGTGTTTCATGTTCATTTACATTAGTTGAGTGTTATTCTTTGCGATGGAACCAAAGAAACCTTGTTCTTTGAAATTAAATGGAATTAAGCAAAATCTATTATGATTCGTAGATTATGAATTTGCTATGATCCATGTGACTCTTGACGTAATTTTACTAATAGGAATTTTTAAACAGCCTTTTGTGTGCTTTTTACACTGGTTTTGCTACTGTTGATGTTGAGTGTTTTGCTTTGTAGGAATGCCCTTCTGGCACATATAAAAATGTTGTTGGATCGGATGAATCCCTTTGTAAATCTTGTCCGTCGTTGGAGCTTCCTCACCGTGCTGCTTATATTATCGTGAGAGGTGAGAATATATTTTGACATGATTCTTGATGTAGTTATGATGCTGTGCTCTGTAAGCTACATGTAGTTTAAAACTAAATCAGCATCCTTGACTTTGGTAAACTGTTATTTCTTCATTGATTGTTTCATTTGTTTGCATGTCTTCATTTATTGCTGGATGAATTTTCGACCTTCTGGCAATTGGCCAGTGCATATTAGTCTCTGACCTTGCTCTTCTAATTATCCTTTTAAAAGGATGGTAGCTTAATTATCTGATTATCCCTCTTGACAGGTGGTGTCACTGAAGCTCCATGTCCATACAAATGCATTTCAGACAGATATCATATGCCACATTGTTATACAGCTCTTGAAGAGTTAATTTATACATTTGGTGGACCTTGGTTGTTTTGTCTTCTTTTGTTGGGTCTCCTCATACTATTGGCACTTGTGCTCAGTGTGGCACGTATGAGATTTGTGGGTGCAGATGAGCTACCTGGGCCGGCCCCCACGCAACATGGTTCACAGATAGATCACTCCTTCCCTTTTCTAGAGTCACTCAATGAGGTGCTTATTCATTTTCCAATTCTCTGATAAAAAGACTTTTTAGCCTTCTATCAGTAGAGTGAGATGGTTGGAGGTTGTAGTTTTTCTTTTGCGGGGAGTGGCAAGTGGGAGGTGACACTGTGCTAGGTGGGATGATATTTTGGTTTGACGCCATTCCAATTTATGGGGTCTATAGATATATATAATAGTAACTTATATGGGACTGTTGTTGGCAATCAAGTGATTTATTGTTGTATTAGTATTCCTTGTTTAATCAAGTCATAGCAGAAACAAATGTAACCGAAGAAAAATAATCCTTCTGAAACATTGCCATGTCGCCTTGTCTTGTAGGTTCTGGAAACGAATAGAGCTGAAGAGTCTCAAAGCCATGTTCACAGGATGTATTTTATGGGCCCAAATACATTCAGTGAACCATGGCATCTCCCTCACTCTCCCCCTGAACAGTTAAAAGATATTGTGTATGTATCATTTTCAATGATCCCTTCTTTTATTTGTGCCTGAAACTGTGGATATAAAAATTTCAGTGTTCAGCCATATTATTTTTGCTCCTTTGAGGATATTAAATTTACCTACTTCATATTTACAGGTATGAGGGAGCTTTTAATAGATTTGTCGACGAGGTTAACCTTCTAGCTACATACCAGTGGTGGGAGGGATCAGTCTGCAGTATACTTTCTGTACTAGCATATCCATTGGCATGGTCGTGGCTGCAATGGCGCCGCCGAATGAAGTTGCAGAGACTTCGTGAGTTTGTTCGGTCAGAGTATGATCATGCATGCTTACGTTCTTGTCGTTCACGTGCTCTTTATGAAGGAATCAAGGTAAGTTTTGTGCTCACCTTTTTTTCTGTTGTCTCAAAAAGTTTGTGTGGTGTGAGAAAGACGTGATCTTTTGCAGATACTTGATACACATTTTGGTTTAGTATGAGGAAACGTCCCTTTTCTTCTGCTGATCTTAGTTTCAAAAGCGTGCCTACATTCTTTGTTCTCAAAAAGTCCGCCCACACCAATCTTAGTTTGCTAAACACGCCTCAGGCACACCAATCTCCAATACTCAGTAGTCTTTTATTATGTGCTTCCCTTTGCCTCATTTTCCCTATACTTATTTGATATGATGGCCCTTTTTAAAATCCTACAAAAGGGGTATAAGTTGCCCAATTTTATTTTGAGAATACAAATTTGCTTGCAAAAATATTGTGCCTTGTTATAATAGGTGTGCTTTTTGTGCCTTCACTCCACAAGCCCTCATTTCCCCTTGAGCGGTTGTGCCTTTTGTTGATAAGCTGCTGCTGATGGATGCTTTTAGTTCTTGTTTTTCAATTGTTATTTGTTACATTTGTGAATGATAAATGTACTCTATGCAGTAGTGTTTGCCAATTTCTATCAACTTTTATGTACTCCTTTTGTTATTTTCTGGAGTTCCGAGGATTCCGTTCTGTCACTATAGGTTGCTGCTACTCCTGACTTGATGCTGGCATACGTGGACTTTTTCCTTGGCGGTGATGAAAAAAGGAGCGATCTTCCTCTGCGTCTGCATCAAAGGTTTCCTTTGGGTGTGCTTTTTGGTGGCGATGGAAGTTATATGGCACCCCTTACTCTTCACAGTGATAATATCCTTACTAGCCTTATGAGTCAGGTATTAGTCCCTAAGAAATCAAATCAGCCCTTCAGATAATGAATTATCAGAGAAAAAGATGTTGACTTAATTTGGCTGACTTTATCCTTCTGTTTGTCTTTAGTCGGTTCCACCTACCACTTGGTATCGGCTCGTTGCTGGTGTAAATGCTCATCTACGACTGGCTCGGCGTGGATATCTAAGGAAATCATTCCGGCATGTTCTCAGATGGCTTGAAAGTCATGCCAATCCGGCTTTAAGGAATTATGGGCTACGTGTTGATCTGGCTTGTTTTCAAGTCACTGCTTTTGGGTATCATCAGTATGGTTTGTCGGTCTACACCGTTGATAGGAACACTGAACCTTCTTCACCTACTGAATGTCAAAATGGGAGAGTGCAGGCTGATCAACCTTTCAGGTATAACTCCATCTTGTTAATTCATTGTACAACCTTCATCCCAAATTTATTGTCACCACTGGGTGGTCAACCATAGCCAACTTTGACCATTAAACCCTCCAATATACTTCGTATGTAGTTACTGAATAAAATTTGTACAATTAATTTATCAAAAAATTATTTCCGCGTGACTCGTCATTTTTCCCAAATTAGAGCAATTGCAATTCAGCCATGGATTAGTATCTTGGCATGACTGCATCCGGGTAGGATTCGGGTCGCTTTTAGGTCATGTTAGTCAGGTCAATTCTTAGCTCAGGTTTGAGTCCTTGATGGGTCGGGTCATTACCGGACCTGATCATTCAAATAAATTGTCGGGTCAAGCCGCGTTTGCGTCAGCAACACCTTGTTTGGCTCATCGCTGGAATTTTCTGGAGGATTTTAATATTTTTTCTAACAAAAATTCTTTAGTTTTTCCAAGACGTCTTTTGGTCTTAATCGTCTTGACTTTTCGTCAACGTCGGGTTATTTTCGGGTCAGCTTTGGGGGATCAATTTCGGGTTATCTTGCGGGTCGGGTCGGGTTGGGTTGAAACAGGTATCAAATTGGCTCGGGTTATGGGTCATCTCAAGTTGGGTTCGACTTTGGGTCTACTGTGATGAGGTTTTGTTGGGTTATGGGTCATTATTGGGTCGAATCGGTTTCATTTTGCGACATTTTCGGTCCTGTTGAGTTGGGTTTGGTCTAGTTCATTCGGGTTGGGTTAGACTTGCCAGCTCTATTTACACTTATGGTTGATTTTCTATCCTGCAAATAAACTGAATATCTTTCTCCGGTATCTTGAACGGTTTCAACAGGGGAAATTCATCAGATTTTCAGTGGGAAGAGCCTCTCTTAGACCAATTTGATATAAAAGGTGAGTATTTCTCAAGGCAGAAGAGGCCATATGGAACTATTCTGGCAATTAGCAACATACAAAGTCTTGAAGAAAGGAGAGATTTTTTCTTTCCCTTTTCACTTATTCTTCATAATACGAAGCCTGTTGGGCATCAGGTATTGACTTCTCGTAATCATTTAAGATCGTTGAGTTCAAGTATGTTAATGTAGAATGTAATTCAGAATTTTTAGGCAGTTACTAATGCCGTTCTCAACCTGATTCTTTTTCCCTCTTGTAGGATCTTGTTGGTTTGGTCATTTCAATAGTGCTGTTAGGGGATTTCAGTCTGGTGCTTCTTACGTTGCTCCAGCTGTATTCTGTATCAATGGTTGATGTCTTTCTTGTCCTTTTTATTTTACCACTGGGCATCCTTCTGCCATTTCCAGCTGGGATTAATGCTTTGTTCAGTCATGGTCCTCGACGATCTGCCGGTCTTGCTCGTTTGTATGCTCTATGGAACATTACATCAGTGGTCAACGTTGTGAGTGACAACCTCTCCCCCTCTCCCTCTCCCACCCCCACCATTTTCTTTCGGTATACCTTACTAAGTATACTGTTTTTTCAAAAAATAAAATTTGTGCAAAATATCTCTTTTCGAATTTTAAAGAGTAAGGAAATAAAAGTTAGGTATAATTAGGCAAAGGAAAGCGTATAATAAAAGTAGAACAAGGAAAATATGGAATTTGCATGATGCTGCTCTTATGAGCTAGGCACTGTGCAAAATCGCACCTAAGGCGCCTGATTGATTGGTAAGTGCCTCAGTTAGACTTGCACAATCAATTGCTATTGTTGAATTTCCATTTCTTCAACCTTAGGTAGTCTAAGTTGCAATAGAAATGGCCTTGAAATAAGAAAGGATGCTTTTACTGTATTTGGCGGCCATTCTCTAGAAAATTCCCAGCAAGGTTTACGACTTGTTCTTGGCTTGTCATCAAGTGGATTCAGCAAATTATGTTTTGTGCTTTTTGTGTTCGTATTTCTCCGTTTGGTGACTTTAGTGACCTCTGACCCTTAATATTGTGTTCTGATTTTCGATGTTTGTGGAAAACAGGCAGTAGCATTCATTTGTGGTTATGTCCATTTCAAGTCCCAGGCATCTCGAAGCAAAACATCACCTTATTTGCAGCCATGGGGCATGTAAGCGACCCTTTTGACCACATGACTCCATCACAAAAGCTTATTAGAGACGGTTTCACATTGGATACCAATCCAATTAGATATTTAAATTAAAAATTCATAAGAATGTGAATTGGTCCAACTTGTGGAACCGTCTCATAAGACTCGCTATACATTTTCTAATCACTGTGTGTGCAAGTAGTTACCTTTTGGCTGGCTCTGTGTAGGGATGAAAGTGAATGGTGGATTTTTCCGGCTGGACTACTTTTTTGTAAATGTCTTCAGTCTAGACTGATCAACTGGCATGTCGCGAATTTGGAGATTCAAGATCGCTCTTTGTATAGTACTGACTTTGACGTGTTTTGGCAATCTTAAGTTGTAGTATCAGTATCTTTAAATTGTTTCATGCCCGAGTATTAGGTGTTTTTATGCTGCTCTTGGGCGTAGATGAGTGAAACAAAACACAGGAAAAAAAAAAAACTACAGAAGGGTGAAAAAGGGAAATATTAGGAGTTAGGGTAAAGGCCATTCTTTTGTGTAGTACACTAGTCCTCTTTTGTATATAATAATAGGTACATACATATGTGGTCCAGGTTTTTGGCCGTTGTATTACTTTTCCTGATGCATTTATCTAACCTGAAATTAGTGGATCTAACAAGCTTCTATTTGCACGATTTCTTTTTCTAGACAATTGGAAAGAAAATATTCTACGTAACAGTAAGTAGTACGGCTTTCTGAGGCATACTTATACTCATAATGACACAAGTAAAACAGAAAAGTAGTGTTTCCTAGAAATGGACACCGAAAGATGAGAGATAATGTCACGAAATTGCAACATAGTACTGGAGTACCGTAGATTGAGCACGAGCTTCATATCCATGACATCTATAAGACTGATAACTGAGAATGACCATCAAGGCATCTGTGTAGATGATTTATTGGAATAAAGCCTCAAGGATGTTACACAATACTCCAAACGACCACCGAGGCATTTGAGTAGATGAGATGATGGTCGCATTTCCGTGAAAAAAGAGCAGACCAAGCGGGGGAAGTAAACTAGGTGGTAATATACACAAAGATAATAAATTGATAATATCAAAGACGTAATATCAATCAAAGCACATGCACACACTATTATTCCACCACAAACCACAACACATTTAACACATGACATAAAATCAATCAAATTAAGACTGGTACGTCACATGTCCACCACCATATCCAGTAGTAACATCCTGGATCCTATGCTGTCCATAGGGCATGTTCTCCTTAGCTCTGTCCTTAACATCCCGGGCCGCGTTTGCTATCCTCATCCTCGCCTCGTCAAGCTGCTCCGCCCCAGGCGGGTTTTTACCTGTCACATACTGGTAGATCCAGGACAACACCGACAAGGCTGCTACCCCACACCCCCCGGAGAACACAAATCCCGATGCGATTAGGAAGGCTGTGATCACTGCCGGAACCAGGATAGGACTGAACAATACTAATAATGGAGTCGCCATTATAACGGATATGATGGTTCCAGTTAAGGTGAGACCGGATAAGACTAGCAGGACAGTTCCAATAGTTGACGCCGTTACGAACTTGACCGTTTGTCGGGATGTTGGAGCGGAGGAGAAGAGTTTTTGAGTCAAGGGTGATTGTTGTTGTTGTTGCCTTGTGTAGTGTTGATCCGCCATAACTTTTTGCTTTACAAGCTAAGAGTAAATTAGTATATGTTTTTGTGTATAATTTATTGGTTTTTGAGTTTGATCACAGAAATCTTGCTGTATATATTTCAAGAGTGTGGTGGGTACGTGGAAGAGGGTTACAAGATAGGGAAGATGAATGCAGGGAAGGGTTTGGCATGTGTCTTTGCATGCATGCTGTTTGACACGTTGGGAAACAACCTAACGCTTCAATTAATTTTTTTTGCATGATAAAAAAAAAAAGCTTACAATAATTAGGTAGGATGACCTTTAGTTACAGCGATCGCATGCTAAGTGCAGATCTAAAGGCCGGATATATAATATCAACCGGACATATAGTCTTAGGTAGTCCGTTTATGTTAGTTAATTGACCCAAAATCCTCTAATTGATTGATATTCATTGTGAACCGGAATCCCTAAACTTGTTTTATACATTTGAGACCGTCTTATTTGCAATCGCTTTAGTTACTACAAACTAATTCAAATCAACCTTTTGACTCAATAATAGGGGCGGAACCAGAAATTGCAAGTACCTCGGGCTAAAATTAAAATTATAAAATTTTATATTTTATCTAGAAATTTTAACTATTCGTATACATTAGGAGCCACAAAAAAAAAAAAAAAACATGGGGGCACACACGCCCTACACCACGTAAGTTACATAACTAACTAAATTTTACTCTACGAGATCCACTGAGTTCAAATTCGGATACTATATCATCATTGTTAATACTATCTGCAAATGTCCTTTCAATGTAAAGCACCATCAATTCATCCAGAAATTCATCATTCATCTTATTTCTGAGTTTGCTTTTGACGATGTCATACTTGAAAATGCTCTCTCCGTGTAGCTGTTGAAACCGGAAGAGTCAAGATAAGACAAATTAATCGATAAATTATAGGATAAAATCAATTCTTATCGAACTCAAACATCCGGCGACACAAATCAGATACTGAAGTTGTATTTTTAAATTTTGAATCTTTTTTAACATTGCAACAAAGAACCCACACTCTAAATCAAGAGCACGTCTATCATTTGAAGAAACGTCTTGAGGATAATACTTCTCTGCAAGTTTGCACACATCTTCACGCTTGAATGCTCGAAAATTGTGACGTGGATCAAATGAAGCATCACAAGTAAGAATCTCCTTAGAATTTTCCGTAAATCTGCTATCAAGTTCTGACAACTGAAAGTCTATCACACGATAAAATATGTTAAATCAGTAATAACATTCATTTGTGATATCCTTTTCACAATCCCTTCTACCTTTCTTGAAAGGAGCGGTCATATCTGGCAAAGAAATAGCATGATCACAGCAAAATGATGTAATCTTCTCGATTAAATTATCCCAACCTTTGTCTCTCATATCTTGAACTTTTGCTTTTACAATTGAAACAGAGTCTATAGCATTTAGTATGTCAATGTCCATTTTTTGCAATGTTTGACATGAAAAATCAGTAGTACGCATGATATCATGCATCATATGTAAACAATACACAAAATCAAATTTTTTCAAAGCCTTACCGATTGCCTTAACTTCTTCTTGCACTTTGTCTACTCCATTCAAATAAAAATCATCGATAGTTGATTGGGTAGCTTTGAACAATTAAGAAGACTTGAAATAGAGTGCAAATGTGAACCCCAATGAGTAGTTCCTGCTCTTTGCAAAGTGGTAGCTTGATTTTTTCCCGACCCCGTCTCAAGTGTACCCGCGGCCGCTAAATCTGACATTTCTTCTTCTCTGCGAGCTTTTAATATTGGATGTCTTTTAGCAGAGGAACCGTCCAAGTTTTACAATCATAGTAAGAGTAGAAAAAAGCTGCCATAAATCATGTACTCCTTTAGCGGCAGCATTCAAAGACAACTGTAACCAATGAGCAAAGCAGTGCACATAATATACATACGGACATTCTCTTTGAAACAAAGCTTGCAAACCATTAATTTGACCACTCATATTGCTTGTACTATCATACCCTTGGCCTCGTATATTTTCTAATTGAAGGTTTACTGAGTAAAGATCATTATTATCTTATCATTTAATGTTTGAGAAAAGTGCCAGTAACACTGACCACTGTGAAAAATCGTTCTCTAAGTATTCCTTCACGATCAACAAATCAAATAATTATGACCATTTGCTCCGTATTTGACACATCAAGAGCTTCATCAACAAGAATTGGGAATTTAGAATCTCCTTCACGAATCAAGACCGAACTTTGTTGCCAAGAATATTTGCAAGTTTCTTTTGAATCTTTGGAGAGTTATACTTGGCATTTTGTGGAGCTTTGTCTATTACTGTTTCTATATCATTGTTCAAACCTATGAAAGAATCCAATACCACGTCAAAATTGCCACCATTGAGAGAAGATGCTGATTCATCACGACCCCTAAAAGAACATCCTTGTCGTGCTAACAACCTTACAACCTCAATAGAATCGACAAGACAAGCTCTGTTTCTTGCTAATTCTTTTGAAGATAGTCTGTTAATCACTCTCTCTATATGTCTAGAAGGATTCCTCAAATTTTTCTACTTGCGTACTGAAGCATTATGTTTTGATATCACACCTCCTAAATGAAATAAGATGCTCGATTTTTTAGACATCACATTCTTCCAACCATTAAATCCATATTCAGTAAAAGGTGGATGCTGGGATAGGTATTCGTCAAATAAGAAACAAGGGAAACAATATGCTTTATCTTTTTTAAGTGAATACTCAAGCCAATTCCACTCTTTATACCACTTGTGACAAAATCATTGCCCCTGACTTACTTCCCAAGTACTTGGATAGCCTGCCAAATAAGGTTGACAAGGTCCATATACCAAATAATCTCTTCGAACAGTATCACGCTCATTTAAAGGATATGTACCTATAGAAAGACGTATTCTGGGATCCCGTTCAAGTGATGTAGTATCGTAATTTTCGTGTTCATCATTTTCAATTTAAGCCTGATCATGTTCAATCTCAGCCTCTTCCTCTTGCTCATTTTCTATCTGAACCTCTTCCTCTTGCTCATTTTCGATCTCAGCCCCAACTCCTTCCTCTCGCTCATTTCCAATCTCAGTGTAACACCCCCATACTCCAAGTGCCTTACCAGGACCACTCAGGTATAAGGATGCTACCATCTCGGTTACCCGAGGCATGATAATCATAAGACAATGAAGAAACATACTTTATTAAATAAGTTTTAGCGATTACATAACAAAACCAACTGTAAGCAAAATACAACTGTTCTCAAACTATAAACCAACTTAAAGGAACTGTCCTATCAAACACAAATGAAGACTAAAGACTACGATATGTGATGACTCCATCCCCACTAGATCCCACGCGTATCCAAGATATACCGCTAAGAATCGCTCACCACCCCGAATGGATCACCACGTTTTAAAACATTTAAACGGGTCGCACTAATCACACAATTCACTATATATATACAATAAGATAAACAGACAGCTTAACTGTCACACATACACAACCAACCAACTCCAATCATCTCAATCACTGACTGTCCACTGGACCAGCCCTGCCAGTGGGGGACCGCAGCCGTACCCACCAAATCCCCGCTCCACATAGTGAGCGATAACCCTGTCCATTAATGTGCACATCCCCTTCCGTGGCGGGTTCCACGAAGGGCGAAACTAGGGCGTGAAGCCACTCCCGCAAGTGATTCCACTCAGCCGAGAACGCATCTCGAGAACCATAGGCAACCAATCACAATCACAATATCAACAACCGTCTGAATCTATCAACAGTGTACAATCACAATCGCAGCCGTCACAATACAATTACTATATCAAACAATCAATCTCAACACATCAACAATCATCCCATTATGGGACTAATACTTTGAGTAGAAATCCTATCCGGAAAGCAACACAATCATCGACGATCTAGCAAATGCCTCAAAACCTCTCCTTTACAAATCCTTCTCCTATCACATAATCACATAATCACAATCTAACCTTAACAAATCATAAAAACCCCCAATCCCAAAATTAGGGTTTAACCAAATCAAAGGAAAGACAATAAAAAGGGTATACAGATCTTACCCTCGACGTAAGGAACTCAACGGTATAATCAACGCTAAGAACTGACCTTCCAAACTCCGGGGATTGCTAATTATGCGATTAGGATGAAGAACTTGTTTTCTTTCTCTCTTAAACAGTAATTTAGGTTTTGCAAAAGTGATTCAGAATAATGACGACAAAGCTTATATACCTTAATCGCATATTTAACAAAACCCGAGAAAATTCCCAGAAAACCGCTTACTCGATCGAGTACCCAAGGACACTCGATCGAGTACCCCCCTACTCGATCGAGTACCCCAGCTACTCGATCGAGTACCCAACAGGTCAAGAACTTTTCTAAAACGCAACTTACCCTTACTCGACCGAGTAAGGCCTACTCGATAGAGTACCCCAAGACTTATAAATACGGTATTGCGCCTTCCCTCCTAAAAAGAACTTCGTCCCCGATGTTCAACCCATACATAAAAACAAACATACTAACTCGATCAAGACACAACAACGTGACTAAGAACTCAAAACAAAACTCCAACCCAAACATGAACTCGTAACACCAACTCAACTAACTATTCCTACCTCCACAACATGGCTCACGATATCGTATCAACTCCATTATATCTCTCTCAACACTAACTCCATACACTACCAAAATACTCATAACATCAAACGGAATGTTACATTCTACCACCCTTAAAAGGAACTTCGTCCTCGAAGTTTACTCAGACTCATAACATCATCCTCCAACTCACAACACTATATAAAATATTCTCACACTCTAAAGCATCACACTACTACAAGCACGGCCATGGCCTTTTATAAGTATCATCCACAAAACAAATCCCTCCTTTACGCTACGCTAACACTCTACTTCCAATTATATTACAACATGCACCACCATGAAACTCTCTTTTATCGCATCCTACTCCTCTTAAGACAAATGTTACGTCCTCGTAACTCACTAATACTAAATCCTAGCTCTATCTCATTATCCTCTGTACCACCACATGTCAAAGATAACCGTCTATAAACCAAACACTCACCATTCTTATATCCAAGGCTCCCATACATAAACATTTCTCATTCCTCAACTCATTCGGCATAACACCTAACCTATACCATAAACTCGTAGCAAATAACCATACCTACTCTTCATTATTACTGCCAAACAACATACCTCTCTATGTAAGGCACTTATCTCCCAGAAGCATAACTCACGATCCGCACTCGTTACGTACACGCACACTAGATCCTCAAGTTCTTTCTTTCATTACCGCAAAACTCATACATAACTTAATATGACATTAATTCCCCCAACACCCTACACTCACTGTCTCAACAAAAGATTATGAACTACCTGCCGCTTTCAGATCATTACAACACATGTTCCGCGAATCATTTTCCCTTACCATGTCTCATCCGAAAAACAAGATCAAAATTATCAGAATAACCTCTCACAACCGTGTCCCATCAACAGAATATCATTATACCATGACAACAACGAAAACATATTCAACTCTATTTCATATCATACTCTACCTCATTCTTAACTTAACCTGGTAAAGAAAACATCAATAAGCAAGACAACTGTCTACATGTTCAACCAAAACTCACAAAGAACAACAAAGAAACAAAACAACAATCTATGTATAATTGGTATGCACTTTCGAAAACTCGTATCATAATCATCCCGCCTACTCCACCACAACCGGTGACGGCATCACAACACCGCCACCAACAGCCACACCGTAGTGCGAAAATACCCGCATCACAACACTAAATATCGTGCCCGGATCACCACCCGAGGCACCACAACCACAACGATAGACATCACAACTACATACAATTCCATAAATACGACTTTAAATAACCTTTCGGACAAGAAAACTTACTCAAATCCACTTTACTCAATCACAACGCAACATATTACATGAATAAACAGATAAGCATCTCATGAACATCATCTCTACCATTTCACGGAATACACATGTGTTATTAATACACATAAAATTATAACTAGCCATGTCAATTAATCAAATTATTACCTTTTTGGATATCATTCAATTAAATTACCGTGTCCAACATATATATTACAGAACATTCATAAAACAACTTTATAATTATCACACCATACCACTTCTTGTGAGGTCAGAACCTCACACAAACATTTACACATATCATAGACCCGTAATCACAACCAACTAGTCAATCCTGACCACGTAAGTTACCACTCGATAAAGGTTACCTGTCGCCCGAGTTTAACTCATATGCCCCTCATAACATATTCCCCCATTCGCACAACCATCACTTCCTGCCAAATATAACCATACCTTTACTATTCAACTATTAGCATCCGCCTCATCTAACCACATCTTATACCCTCTCACAATCATACACAACAATCAGGTCCCTACCAAATCAACCTCTTTAGAATTGCTACCTTTCTAATATACCATCACTCTTAACCACTAGTGACAACACCACAATACCGCCACTGCTCGTATATCAAACCTCTTACACTCATATCAAAATAACACGGTTTTTCTCTTATCTTTGGTTATCATTCCAAATAACGAACATCAAACCCATCCACAAAATTACCTCAACATTATTCCCAATACTATCTTAGTTGTGTTGTCATCCAACTCTCCACCAAATACCTCGTATCGTGCCAATACTCCACCAACTTCTTGCTCCCTTAATTCCTCGAAACTCATTATCAATCATGTTGTCCTGAAATTCCTATATAACCTTTAGCTAACATCCTCGTGACGCTATCACACATTTCAATGATTCCTTACCTTTATATCACATAACTCCGGTGAATATTTTCCTCAGCTTACTTTTATCCTTCTTTTCTCTTTACACTCAATAATACCAATTTAATAGCTCAACTCCTTATTACTTCTATCTAACCCTTTAGTGCACCAATTACCTTCTCATCGCTCCAAAACTCAAATCCCATTATTTTATATCGATATCATCTCCCTCTTTCTTACCATGGATCTTCTCTTATTATGCTATCACTCACACACACTTGTCACTAATTTGTCCATAAAAAAAAATCAACGTTTAACGTTCAAACAATTACATCTCCCTTTTTACATCTCTAGGAATCAAAATTCTTTTATACCGTTAATTGCCCAAGGAAATCACACATTGGTTTCACCTCTTAATAAACCAAATCTCTCCAAACTCACTCACTGTCTACAAATCCACCTCGCGACATGTCTCCACAAAGTTCACTATATACCATTCTTCTCAACCCCTTTAAAACGAACTTTCACTATGTATATTCTTAACCCACACGACTCCTAACCATCCCTCTCCATGATTCTTTACACATCTCAAGCTGCCACCATTTGCGTCCCTCATTTCAATCTTTTCATTCTCACGTTCCATAAACTCACATCATCCCTTGCCCACATTCATTTACTTTTACATTACTCAACATACAAACATATCGCTCATCTCATCTCACCAAACATGCTCTATGTCTCAATTAAGCCATAACGATCTTTCTTTTCTTTTTCCACTATCTATCACAACCACATATAGCTCGTCTCCTCCCACCAAACTCATGCTCACCAAAAGGTGCCACTCACCACCCCATAGGATGGGGTAACTTACGTATCAAGACCAACATACATGTAAAACAATGCATAAAGAAGTAAAATAACATCTTTGAATTAAACATAATATGCAACGAAGTCAAAAGATAAGCATATGACCCAAAACAAGGGTCACTAGATCGAGTACAGGCCACTCGATCGAGTAAGGGACTTACTCGATCGAGTAGGTCAAGATCAGAAGCACGTAAAACAAATCAACAGAGCTACTCGATCGAGTAACTAACGTACTCGATCGAGTTCCCCCTTACTCGATCGAGTACCAAGGATACTCGATCGAGTACCCCAATTCTCAGCACTGTCCAGTTTTCGTAAAATAGTCATAACTCACTCATTTCTTGGTCGTTTTTGGCGTGTGACCTATCGTTAGAATCGTAAAAGAACAAGCTATCACCTCCAATTGGAATCACATCAAAATCATTTATGCATCTCAATTTATAACAGTTTAAAGACAACCTCTTTATAATCGAAAAACACAACTACTTGATTTTACTTCCAACAACTTAAACAACAACCAAGCAAACAAAACCAGTCCAAAACTCATAAAACCAGTATTCATAATCATATGTTACTATTTTCAAAAGCCAAACAACAACATTCATCATGCACATAATTTATCTAACTTGCCAATTATGACTTACCCACATGTTTTTATTCTATCACTTTTCGTAAACAAAATCACAAATACACGACATCAAGTCCCCTATTCACATGTTACTAGCATAACAACATTATAAAATAACTTCCATTATATAACATGCTTAATCCGGAACCATGTTATCATACCACGATGATTCATCTTTTTCCACTAATTCATCCATCATACCACATATTTACCCACCATATTCGTTCAACATATTCACCCAGCACATGTTCAATTCACACTCCCAACATTCTGTACTTTTACTCAACACGACAACAACAACATGTATACTTAAACATCGCTTTATATATATATATATAGACAAAACACTTTTCCTTACATAATTATAACATGCCAAATTACATGTATCAATCATTATACTTTCATGCTTTACAATCAACCAACATACAATTCACGTCATCATCATCAATGCATGCAACATACTACTACATAGATACACACAGCACACAATATGCACATAACGATCCCGACATATATCCTATGGTGACCGGTTCAAAATTGTAGGGCGAGTTCGCGACTTTAGGACGTCTCCCAAGTCTTTGCATTAGCTCCTACAACCTTTACCCCGGGTTCATTTTAATTGACTCCCTATATTCATTGGATTTATTGGTTACGAGTTTCGGATCGTCGCTCGATACCATTTGTAACACCCCCATACTCCAAGTGCCTTACCAGGACCACTCGGGTATAAGGATGCTACCATCTCGGTTACCCGAGGCATGATAATCATAAGACAATGAAGAAACATACTTTATTAAATAAGTTTTAGCGATTACATAACAAAACCAACTGTAAGCAAAATACAACTGTTCTCAAACTATAAACCAACTTAAAGGAACTCTGTCCTATCAAACACAAATGGAAGACTAAAGACTCCGATATGTGATGACTCCATCCCCAGCTAGATCCCACGCGTATCCAAGATATACCGCTAAGCAACTCGCTCACCACCCCCGAATGGATCACCACAGTTTTAAAACATTTAAACGGGGTCAAGATTAATCACACAATTCACTATATATATACAATAAGATAAATGACGACTTAATCATCACACATACACAACCAACCAACTCCAATCATCTCAATCATCGATCGTCCACTGGACCCACCGCCATGGGGGACCGCACCGTACCCACTAAATCCCCGCTCCACATAGTGAGCGATAACCCCGTCCATTAATGTGCACATCCCCTTCCGTGGCGGGTTCCACGAAGGGCGAAACTAGGCGTGAAGCCACTCCCGCAAGTGACTCCACTCAACCGAGAACGCATCTCGAGAACCATAGGCAACCAATCACAATCACAATATCAACAACCGTCTGAATCTATCAACGTTACAATCACAATCGCAATAGTCACAATACAATTACTATATCAAACAATCAATCTCAACACATCAACAATCATCCCATTATGGGACTAATACCGAGTAGAAATCCTACCGAAAGCAACACAATCATCGAGACGATCTAGCAAAATGTCTCAAAACCTCTCCTTTACAAATCCTTCTCCTATCACATAATCACATAATCACAATCTAACCTTAACAAATCATAAAAACCCCCAATCCCAAAATTAGGGTTTAACCAAATCAAAGGAAAGACAATAAAAAGGGTATACAGATCTTACCCTCGACGTAAGGAACTCAACGGTATAATCAACGCTAAGAACTGACCTTCCAAACTCCGGGGATTGCTAATTATGCGATTAGGATGAAGAACTTGTTTTCTTTCTCTCTTAAACAGTAATTTAGGTTTTGCAAAAGTGATTCAGAATAATGACGACAAAGCTTATATACCTTAATCGCATATTTAACAAAACCCGAGAAAATTCCCCGTAAAACCGGCTACTCGATCGAGTACCCAAGGACACTCGATCGAGTACCCCCCTACTCGATCGAGTACCCCAGCTACTCGATCGAGTACCCAACAGGTCAGGAACTTTTCTAAAACGCAACTTACCCTTACTCGACAGAGTAAGGCCTACTCGATAGAGTACCCCAAGACTTATAAATACGGAGTATTACACTCAGCCCCTTCCTCTTCCTCTTGCTCATTTTCCATCTCAATCCTTTCATCTTGTTCATCTCTTATATCAAACCCTTCACCTTGTTCATCTCTTATATCAACCCCTTTATATTGCTCGTCTTTTTCTTGGTCAATCGATGAAGTACCACTTTTATAAAATGAGAATAAGTTCTTATATCTTTTGGGATTCCGATTATCCGTCATTATATTTCATGTACCTATATCACATTATGCAATTATGAATATCAGTCCAGCGATACAAAAGACAAAATTGTTTGGCACTAAGATTCATCTCATGTCAATAAATTTATCAAATACATACCCCACAAGAGTCACCACCATGTTATAATAATGAATCAAACAATTAAATATGAGTTAAAGATGTAAAGTGATATAAAACAAATGAAGAATCCACTACTGATATCTAAGACAGTAATAGAGTATTCAATTTTATGAAACTACTGCCTAATGAGTACTGAGGAGAAACCCCTTCCTCTAATCCTCTTTTGTACTATTGACCATTTGCAGTTTTGCCGTATTAGTTTACTAGCTGTGACCATTTACCATTCCTCTTTCTAAAACTACAGTCCGAAACTGCAAATCAAAATCTCATTTATCTAACCCTAAACCCTAATCAATCAATAATGAACTACAATTCCACAAATCTATAATAGAATAAATGAATGAAAGCTACTTAAGTGTTTAAGTCACCAATTATGAATGAAGGCCGCAACTTTATAATTTTATATAGCATCCAGATTCTGGTCATACCATGATCCCAACAATTCAACAATTTAATTGCAGTACATAAAATCATGGATTCATGTGATATTATGTCAAATTTGATTTTGGGAAATCTACCATTGAGGATTTGAGAAGTATAAAGGTATAAATGTATAATTGAACTACAAAAGAAAAATAATGAACAATTTGAGTAGAAATTACCACAACGACTCGATGGTGGTCGAAATTAGTACCGGCGACGTTAGTGGTGGACTGGTGGTCGGTCGAAATCAGTATCGGCACCGTCAAGACAGTAGTGGACTGGTGTTCAGTGACTTCGGTCGAAATTAGAAAAATAATGTGAAAGGTTTGGAGTTCTCACTTGTGGTCCTGTGATGTTCAGCGTGTTTGTGTTGGTGTTTTTTTTTTGTTTTTGTTTTTTTGGAAAGTATCTCGGGCTTTAGCCCAAGAAGCCCAAACCCAGTTTCGCCCATGTCAATAATCTTTAATTAACTCATAACTAATAAGCAGTTTGTCACGTTTACTCGTGATTCGACCCTGACTTAACTCTCTGCATTTATAGTGTCCGTTTGGGATATTTTTGTATAAGGATACGACTTGATCGATGCATCATTGGCTTGCTCAATTTTCTGAAGTTGGAGAATCATGGACTGCATCATAATCGATATTTCACTCGGGTTTCGATGAATTATATAGCTTGTTGTGGTGGGGTGAAAGTGGTTGGTTTTTGATAGACTTATTGCTACTTTGTCCGATGGGGTGACACATATGGTTGTTGTTGTTGAGGTGGGGTAGGGTTAAGAACATTATTTGGGCTACGATACGAAAAATTTGGATGATTCTTTGTTTCTTCATTATACTAGTTTGAGACAGGATTATTATTCTACCTAAAGAAACTAAAACGTGGCAACATGTTCCACGACTCTTACAGTTTTGAGAAAGATGCCTAAAAGTGACACAATTGTCACATATAGACTCCATATACCCTTCATCGCATCAACTTGCATCATTGTTTGAGCTTGAGAAGAGTTATTGGCTTCTTGTTTGTCGAATCAGTGACTTAAAGTAGCACGTTGTCAGACAGAAGACCTGATCAACCTCGTGAACTCTCTAAAGAGCTTGCATTACCTGCAATTTACGTAGCTGAGAATTATGCATTGACATTGATAAGTGCATATAGTCTTTTTGAGCCTCTTATGCACGTATTTCCATGTAATTCCCATAGTTTTAGGCTATGAAATGCCCCGAATAGTCTACTTTGGTTCGTTTGGCTTTAATTGCAGGAATGGACCTGAAAGAAGCATAATTGAGCATTTTATTGTCCCATTAGCTCGCATTTAGGAGATGAAAGAATTGGAGCGGAAATACTGCTGCCTTGGGTTGCATGAAAGTGTCTTGGAAGCTAAATCAACGAGTCATAGCTGACTTAAGTAGTGGAGTCATCGATCGAGAGGTTTTGCTGGCCTATATGCTCGATCGAATGCTTTTGGATGGTGAACAGTCCTCGATCGAACCGCTGCTGTGTTCGATCAAGAGGTGCTTAATTGGAGGTCCTCGATCGAGTAAATTAAGTACTCGATCGAGAGGTTTGTGCATAAAGTTGTTCGATCGAGCTACTTCAATATGCTCGATCGAGTAACTTGTTATCTGACGCAAGATTTTAATATCTTGTCATCGTATGTTAGGTTAAATAAATATCTCTCCTATAAATAGGAGCGATTTAATTAGGTTTTAGGGGACTTTTATCTCAGTTTTTATCTAATCTTTGAATAATTCTTTTCGACGTTACTTCGCTTTCTATTTTCCGGATCTCGTTTTGTGTAATCTTTCTCTTACTCTCTTTCTATTTAATCTAATTCTCTTTTGCACATCTCTTTTTACCATGTTTGTTCTTGTTTTATCTTTCGTTATTGCTTTATTTATCGTTATGCGTAGCTAATTTCTCTAATGCTAGGATTAGGGGAGCCATGATAGTAAAGCAATGATGCGATAATTAGGTTAGGAGGTTTACATGTGAGAATTGTTTCATAGCAATATAATTGTAATTATTAGGTTGAATGCATGCAACTGAATTAATTAAACTGGTTAAATTTAGACCTAGATCGGAAGATTGGAATGAACAGACCTGTTATGAACAATAGACTACTCTAATGAGGGCGGAAGCTAAGTTAGTAGTATTTTAGGGTGGATAGCGGACCAGAAGGACCTTTCCTTCACCCTTCTCACATCAGGCCGACTGACCTTACCTTTAGCTGACTTGCGTAATATCATGGTGAACCAACATTCTGACATATTTCTCTCTTTTTGATCTAAATTGATGTGACTCATATTTGAGCACATTTAGTCCCGAATTAACCTCGTTCCTATGCTTTCTAGCATATATTTGGATCATTTATTATCTTTAGTTTCCCATTTTGCATATTCTTTGAGGTTTTGTGTCCTTGGTAGGAAAGGATTGCTAACCTTGCATTTATGAGGTGAAATGGAGCTAAATGGATCGCATCTAATGACCAAGCATCAAAGAGAAGATCGACACTAGAGGCCTAAGTAGATAAATAAAGTAAAATGGGCAATGATGAAAAGATCCTTGCATAGCCAACACAATCCTTGCGGATGGTTAAGGAGCCAAACAAAGGAACTACTCTGTCCAAGGATCCGAGCGGCCCGAGCATGGTCCGAGCGTACCAAACTGCCAGGATCCGAGCGGCTTGATCCCAGGACGAGCGGACTGGAGAGCTATTGATAGAGAATAAAACTTGGTCGTTAAATATTAGAATTAAACTACCAAATTAACAATTTATAAGCCAAACTATACTCTAGATTGCTCTAATGGATAAAGCAATATAGTGCAAGTAAGGGTCGATCCCAAGAGAAGGACTTTTAAGCTAAAAACTTGAATTGTAAACTATTGACTACTAATGACAAGTTTATAAACAAACAATGGTTATCAACAATGACAAACAATAGATAAACATAGATAAAGTGGGGGGTTTTTGAGTTGATTGGTAACATGAAACAAAGTAAAATTGCAATCTTTGTCTAACAAGCAATATAACAAACACTTGGTGAGTAAGAAAGTTCAATATTTAAGAGGACTTGGTGCAATTCTTCCTTAGTAACCAACAATAGTAAAGTTTGACTCTTTGATAACTCTCCTCTTATTATCTACCCACTACTTTCAAATCAAGATGTTAACACAAATTAAACCATCCATGTATGTCCTTCAAATTGAATCAACAATTCATTAAACCATGAGTGCAAATCAAACATGAGCATTAAGGGTTGTGCCAAGACAAGAAGTTAGGATCAATTCTCACAAGATTAAACCATACAAATGAGAAAAGCCATGAAATTTTCTACTTATTGCATGAATCCTTTAAACCAAATCAACATACAACAAGCTTGCTCCAAATAATCCTAGATAGATTAAACCATTTCTCTAGAATTTGCAATAGTTGGGTAAACAAGATGCAAGAGTGATCAATTCTAACATTCATCTACTCAACATAAGAATTAAGCATAAGGAAAGATCAATTGATAAATAAGAAGAAATTAAAAGAGTCTTACAATACCAAAGTTGGAGACTTTGGATGAATTACATCAAGCAAGGAAGGATTTAGCCTTCCATAGTCTTCAAAACCGAAAACAATAAGGAAAGCTTACAACTTGAATGGAAATTGTCCTCTCAATTATTACAAGATTAAAACCCTAAATATAAGATTAGATGAGATGATAGGATGGTGTATGATGATTTCATGTCTTCAAACTCTTGGGTATAAATAGGGCTTCACGAAAACCTAAAAAGATTTCCACTTAAGAAGCCCAAAAGAAGATTAGAAAGCCCCGTAAAACAGAGCTGCGCAGGCTGCGCCAAAAATGTTCTTGCCTGCGCAATCGTGCGCAGCTGCTCACCCTGTTTGCGCAGCCTGCGCCTGGGGTCGCATTTTTGGACTTCTAATTTCCAAGAGCTAGACCTCTTCAATTGTTCTCATTTCTTCTAATCTTCACTCCTACTTCTCCCAGCTGGATTTTAGGCTATATGTGAGCCGCTTGTGCCTTGTCTTGACCTTTGAAAGGTCCTCTTTGACCCTCGGGTTCCATGCATCAAGATCAATTGTAAAACCGAGGTAAAAACACACAAGTTACCACATCATACCCGATTACCAAATACTAGGAAAAGCATACTTAACGACCCATACTAAAAGACACGAGTGTGATAAAATCACCCTCTTAGACCGACACAAAACATTACTATCAAACTCCCCCACACTTAGACTTTTGCTAGTCCCGAGCAAAACCCGAAATAAGCAAGTATGTAGTCTACAAGAGAGTGTAGGAGTGAATGATCACTCTTCCCTTTCCTCTTCCGTCTTATATCTCCCTCTTAAACAACCACCAATTAAAAAGAAAATAACTTGACTCAAATTTGACACAAACTCTTCACTCGCTCCCCCGCCTTATATCTCCCTCAAACAAGACACAACACATCTCCAACTCCGACTCATTAACATCACAACCGCCCTTCTTATATCACCTATCAAGAGATGACCACTCTCACCTTATCCCAAGGTGATAGCAAAGTGGTCTAAACAACCTCCTAAATCATCAAATTACTCCACTTATATCACCCCCTTATCACTCCATTCAATGAGAGTTGTGCTACTTGGTTGGCCAACCCCCATTAAGCATCAACAACACAAGTAGCTAAATCAAAAATCCACCAATTTGGGACAAGTTTTTGTGACTCAAAAATAAATTAAATCTTAGACCTAGCCTCCTTCCAAGACCCTCCTTATCACTCCCTTCTTGTCCCTCCATATTTTTGGTGTTGCTTTTTCAATTTTTCCATTTTTTTGTTGAAAATCCCTCATTTTGCCTAAGGTGCCCTTTCGGGTTTTCACCTTAGCTTTTCCTTTCCTCTCATGGTGGCTCGCAACTCAATTTTTCATTTTGCCTAGAACGCCCTTTCGGGTTTTCATTTCGTCCTCGGCCACCTTCCCAATCTTGCCTTAGGTGCCCGCCCTTGTGGGTTTTCACCTAGCCGGGATTTTCGTTTCTTTTTTTTTTTCTTTTTTTTTTTTTTAACTTTGCATTGACAAAAATAAGCAATTTACATATATTACACTTACTCACTCCCCCACACTTAAATCTCACATTGTCCTCAATGTGGAGAAGTGCCAAATTCTTCAAGGGTTTTAGTTGGAGGGGCCCGAGCCTTCACCTTGCTCATATGCCCCCCAGTTGCCTCTTCTTCTTTCTCTTCTTTTTCTTTCTTTCTTTATTGGCCCTCACATAGGCCTCATCAACTTAGGTTTCATTAATGGTGGGTTGGTAATTTGGTTCATGTTGGTGGAGAGTCATGCCAAATAGGCCTTGAATGAGGCCAAAGGAATCTTCTTGGGCTTGAGCATCATGGTATGAATCTTCAAGATATTGGTGGCGCCTTTCGTTTTGCACCCCAAATTGGTGGCTCACTTGCTCTCGCCACTCGTTTTGGCTTTGCCACATAGCTTGATTCTCCGCCCAAACTTTGGCTTGTTGTTGTTGCCAAGTATAAGACTCCTCTTACCTTTTAACAATCCCTTCAAGCATTCTTCTTTGAGACAATTCGGCCTCATCTCCCAACCGTTTGTGCTCTTCAAAGGCATTACGAAATTGTTCCAAACTCTCCAATCTTGGCCCTTGTTGTTGTTGCCAAGAATGGGAGCTCTCAACCCTCCCACTAATCTCCTTCAAAGTCCCCCGGGTATCCTCAAAGTATTGGAAAATTTGATGTTGCCATGGTTCCAAAGTCGGAGTGGAGGAACTCCCGGCCTTATACATAGGGGTGTCTTGAGGCGGTTGGTAGGACGAAGGAATATGTGGGGTAGCATGAAATCCCCCCTCTATAATCTCAACCTCACTTTCTTCCATTTGTTGGGGGCCATGGGATGGTTCAATTGCTCTTCTTTTGCGCACTCTTTGTGGGGGCGGGTTGGGTATGTTTCCCTCGGCGGGACAATAGAAGTCCCGGGCTCTCATCCCACTTGGAAGGGGGCCATTCAATGGTAGCTTCATATGTTGAACACCCCTCTCCTCCAACCAATAGCAACTCCATGGGACCGTGTGCAACATTTTGATCATATGGGTCTCCACCAACCCCGCTTCATTGTAAAGATTGTTCCCCCTATGGACAAGGCCCTCGGGAACTGCGTCCTCGGGATCCACACTAGGCATTTGCGACTCGAGGTTCTTTCGAATCGAATTAAGACAAATTAGAGTCGCCACCAAGTTTTTTGGGAATTTGGAACCGTTCAAGTCAACTTTACACCTTTCATCGAAAAGCATAAAGCCAATCGACTACGAGTGATTAAAGATAAAGACTTGTACCCTATATCACTCGATTTGAATGACTCTCGTAATCCAATGGTATTTAGACGGATCCACAAACCATAGATCTTGAGTAAGGGGTGAGGGTACGTGTTAGGAAGCCCATAAGGACACCTAACCCCGCCCGTCAATAACGGCCTCTACTAAGTCAAGTGTCGGATTTCAAACAAGGTCATAGCTACTACGATATATGATATGCAAACATCGTTTTTAAAACCCTAACATGTGAAGTTTCTATGTCGATTTAGATGCAACTAAACTAACTTTGTCAAAGTTGTAATTTAGCATGTGGGTTGATTGATCTAACAACATACAAAACAAAGCAAACAAGGCTTAGGGGGAACGGGGGAGCCGTTGGGATCTATCCTATTACAACCCAGGCATTTCATGCCGACACAACGATAAATTAAAGATACAACTCGATCTAAAATACAACGCTATACACAAAACTGTACATGACGCATTACATGGCCAATTCGGCCTAGGAAAACGTGCACAAGGGGGGTGGCCCACGGCTTACATGACTCACGGCCTTGGGTCACTCCTCGTAATGTGTGCTTTCACTTAATCTTATCGAATTAGACATTGGGTCACACACCAAAGCATGCACTAGCATAAATCGGGCCATGTTGCTTTAAACAACATGCGATTTACTACGCTCTTACATGCATTAGGGCACAACCATCTAACTAAACAAGACTAAGGTTTTTAGAAGAGGTTTTGACTCGATAAGAGAAAGCTAACATGAAAATTACAACTCGATAAACAAACGATAAATTACAAGCGACAAAACAATAAAGAACAAACGATTCATAAAAAACGAAGCAAGAAAGACCAAAGGACACGGCCAAGCAACGGCCACTCTAGACACGGCTACCCTAGGTCCTAGGTCAGGTTCATTAGTTAGATCAATTGATTGCGAAACAAGTTCGAAAGCGGGCTAGAAAACAAGTTAGAAACGACGTTGATCGATCGAAAAGATGCCTTGTAAACGCGTATTCTACACGGCCTAAAGGGGTCAAATTAGGTCAAGTTCGCTAATTAATTTAAATCATCGAGTGTTAATAAGACGGTGCTAATCACGCACTCTTATACTAGCGAGAAATTAGGTGAAAGAGAGAGATGCATTCAATTAAGTTACAGAATTGTTAGTTGATTTTTAAAGCTATGTCGATGTACCCTAACGTGTCTAATTAGGTTATTAAACTGATCTAATGTCATCTAAACGAGTTATATGTTAACAATCAGAGGTCATACTAACATGTGAATGGTCCTAAGGTGGGTCGAATCACACGAAACAAAAGAGGGGTCAAAAGCGAAGAGCGAAGTTAGAATTCGTTTTATTAATGCCCTACCTTGAACACGAGGATATGTAAATGAGACGGGGGGTTACGACCGACTGATGTAGAGGTTTCTTTCCCATCTCAAGTCAACGCGGGTGTTCATGGTGGTACTTTAACTCATACTCGGACTAAACTAGTTTCATAGTTAATGATAACAATCGATAGACAAAAATGATAAACAAACAAAAATGAACTATAAGAAAACAAACATAAAAAACGAAATAAAAGGGAGAAAGAGGAGGATTTGATGCACTCTCAACCTACATGTATCGTTGACACCGTCTTGGGTCATAATCGATGGTAGATTTTATCTCGAGAGGCCGTCGTCGACGAAGAAACAAAGCAAACAACACGTTTTTTGCAAATTTGGACAACAACTTTCAAACTGCGATTTCTCTCTCGTTTCACGGTGAAAATTCGATTTAAGAGATGTTTTGAAAACTAGAAAGAGAGGAGAACAGAGATCTTAAAACAATCCCTGTCGTTTTGAGTTATTGGGCACGAAAAACGAGCACAAACAGAACTGGACAGACAGAAAAGCACGAAAAACAGAGTGTATAACACTCTGTTTTTCGAGGGAATTCGTGTACTCTCAAGGGCAATTTGGCTCGTAAATCTTTGTCTAATATGTAGATGGATGTTGTGTGGTTAATTTGGAATAAGAAACTCGAATTTTAATGGAGGTTTGAAGGGAGAACGAAGGGTTTCAAAGAGGACACACAAACTGATTCTCAGTTTGGATGTCGGTTTTGTCGAGGGTTTTTGGGAGGCAATTAGGGTTTGTTTCTGGAGTTTAAAGCTTGTAAGTGATGGTAGTATATATGGAGAACTTAGAGGAATGAATGTATGGTGAAGGGTGGGTATTTATAAGGAGTTAAAGTAGGGTAAAAGGGAGCCATAAGCAGTCGGGCTCGGTTAGCATAGATGCTGCCCATCAGCTATTCGTGGGGTTTTTTAGGGTTTGTATGGGGGGTTTTCTTGGTGGTTAAGCTAAGGTAATATGGGTATGATACTAAGGTATGGGTTAGGGTTAATGGGCATGGGTTTTGGTTGTATTTGGAGCGGGTTTTGGGCTCGGGATTTAGCACGCAAAACAAGGGGGCTGCTCGTGTTTTATGCGGGCTGTTGGGGAGTATTTGGGAAGGGATTTGGGCCGTGGTTAAGGGGGTTCGAGCTGGGGTTGGATGGGTAGAGGATTAGGTTGGTTAGTGTACTCGAGATTCGTGCCAACTCGTAAAGAAAATGGGCTCCAAAACCGAGCTATAATCGAGCTCCAAAACGCGTGTTTAAAACGGGCTTTTTTCGATTTTTAAATCGATTTTTCAAATCGATTAACACATTAAAATAAATGATTTTTCAAATCAAATACACTCATAAAATGATTTTTCAAATCAATTATTTATTTTATTTTCAATAAAATAAACTTGAGAAAATAAATTCAAAATAAAGCAATAAAATGAATTCACTTAAAAAAACATTTAAATTAATAAAATACTCGGTCGACAACGCTCATTCTACATCGTAAAACGAACCCAAATAATGACAATGACAACTAATAAATACATGTATCCTATCATCATCGAGTGTTTGTCGGGTTCTCTATAAATTCCAATATCGACGGATACGGGTATCTACAGAGCCCCCACTTTGACTGAGGCTTGGACAAGGCGAATGTCAAAGTATACCCCAGGTCCCTTTCGACCTGAGGATTCCGCGGGTCGTTTATAGTCCATTAGACTTGCGTATATAAGCTCGCCAGCCATAAGAAGAGATCATACCTGAAACTTCGTTGGGGATTAACTCTTACTTCTGTTGTGTCAAATTATCGTTGTTGGTCGTCGACCCACAAAGTTGCATATATGATGGATTGAGCTTTATTCTTAGGCGCCTACGTATCCGTTTCTGACGGAATCAAACCCGCGTCGTAGTTCGGCAACTGCTGACACATGCCCAAAGTTTATCATCTGCTGGCGTATGTCCAAAATTCATCATCTGCTGATATTTGCCCAAAATTTATCATCTGCTGGCACTTGTCCGAATGGGACGGGACTTTCCAAGGAGGTTGCCGCCGCTTTCATCATTTGCTTTCAGCTACGGAATTCTTCCATTTCATACTCTTGTATTGAATTGAATTCTTGGTGGATATCATCCTTTACATCTTGATAATGGTCTCTGAAGCCAACGGCTTCAGAGCCCCCAGTTTGCAATGGCTCTAAAGTCGAAGACTTTAGAGCCCCCAGTTGAAGCATATCCTACTACATTTGAAACACAGAAAATGTACAAGCAATAATTATCACATAAGCACATTTGGATCATCGATCTTGAAATTGGATCATTGAAATACTGGGTCATCGACCCGAAAATTGAATTTGAAAATTTTGAATAATTGGGCCATCGACCCGAGGTTTGAATTTGACATCACTTGGTATGTTGGGCCATCGACCCTTAAAAATTGAATTTGAAATTTTGAATGATTGGGTCATCGACCCGAAAATTGAATTTGAAAATTTTGAATGATTGGGCCATCGACCCGCAAAGATTCTACTACTTGGATCATCTATTCACAATTCGCAAAAAGTTTTTGGAATTTTGAAATTTTGAAATTTTGAAATCGAACCTTGATGGGTGAGCATGAAACGTGACACAGACACTCTGTATGACCCGTAAACAACGGGGGCGTAGCCCGCTACCGTAAAACAAAAAAAGAAAATAAAACCATAAGTGTGCACGAGTTTAAATTCAATTATAGACTTGTTGGGGGTAAAAAAAATAAATTGGCCATTCTGACGCCAAAAGATGCGATGAATGAACGAAAACCCGACGCATCGTGCTAAAGACTGGTGTGACCTGGGGCGGGCCTAATAGGCGCGCGACCCGAGGCCCACACGGCAAAAAAACGTGACCCTAGGGGATTCACCCTAGGTGTTTCCTTCCTCCTATACTTCTTTATATATAAGGAGGAGTTGCACTGCAAGAAACAAAAATTATTCTGCTTTCCCAAACTGGTGCAAACGACATAAATCATTATGAATAATCTAGTGAGTGCTATGCGAGCATGGGAGACAGACTTCACTGTCTCAGAGAGACAAGAATTAAAGACCGCTCAACTGGCGCAATTACTTCCCTTACGCCAGATCCGCCTTCAACCCGCTTTGCTAGAACACTGCCTTAGCTATTGGGATCCTCGTAATCATGTCTTTGCTTTTCCGGAGGGGGAGATCTGCCCTTTACCGGAAGAGTTTTCTGCCCTGGGAGGATGGGATGCTGAGGCCATACCGGCTATACCAAAATTTCATTTGGGGTGGCGTGGAATATATCTAGACTGTCTTGGCCTCTCCAGGACGGAGTCTGAGGATATAGTTACTGGTGACGAAGTCAACCTTCTTGCTATTCATCGGAAATTTTGCATTTTGCGAAACAATACTTCGCTGCCAACGTACTGCCGCAGAGCATTTGGATTGATCATGTTACATCTTTATGTCTTCGAAGATAGAATGAACAGGACAACTTGCGTAGGACAAGCGAAGCTCATGTCTATTGTGTCTCAGATGGAGACGGGACATAATCCTTCCTGGATTATTCTTGCTGAAACCATTAGGGGTTTAGATGCTAAGAAAGCGAACCTCGATGTAGAATGGTCGGGATGCTCCCGTCTGTTGCAGGTAACACAATCTAACCTTTGATTTCGCTTCTCTTCGTTTCACCACAAATTCTTGTGTTATTGCCACGACTTATCTATATTTTGCCACGATTTTGATGCATTCTGCCACGATTTTGTCACGATTTCGTTGCATTCTTTTTTTTTCTTTCTTTCTTTTTTTTTTCTTTTTTTTTTCTTCTTTTTTTTTTTTTTTTTTTTTCTCTCTTTTTTCTTCACGGTTTTTTTCCTTTTTCTTTCTTTTTTCTTTTTTTTTTCTTTCGTTTTTTTTTCACGTTTTCTTTTCCTTTTTCCTCAGGTGTGGCTTTGTGAGAGATTTTGGCTCTTTGCCCCGCCGCGTGAGCCAAACTCGTACCTCGCCCGTATGCTGACCATGCGTGCTAAGCGGTATGAAGACGAGCATCAAAATGACCTTGCTTATTGGCGAAACAAGATGACAGAAGGAGGAGGTCGCCCTCTTTGCTGGTTTATGCCTTGGCTTCGCCTCAAATCTTTTACTATCCTTCCGGAAGATGATAAGACCAGACGTTTGCAATTGTTGGGTTTGGAAAGGTCTATTCACATTTACCCCGACCGTGTCTTGCGTCAGATGGGCCGTAGACAGGTAATTCCCAAGTGCGAGGCTGTTCTGGGACGAGCAAGAGAGCTACATCCCTCTATATGTGATGACTGGCTCGAAAGGTGGCACCAAAGGCGTCTCTGGTATGTGTCTGCGCGTCCTCAGACTACTTGGGTATCCCCGTCCTACACTAAGTGGCTTAAAGAGAAGACTGAATCAGGTAAGGACTTGTGCCGGAAGGATGAGCTTGTCGACATCAGATATTATGACAAAGGCAGAAGCGATCGCGACTTCTTCGCTAACGATCTTTCGTCCGCATCCGGACTGAAACTAAGACCGAGAAGACTCCTAAGACCGACTCACAAAGCGACAGTGTGTGGGAAACGGTTGGGTTCAAAGGCACACTCGGGCTCAGCCCTGGAAGGGAGACTCGGCCCTCGCTTGAGTGTAAAAGATAGGCTGGGCCCTCGGGAGGAAATGATGATCCCTCCTAAGAAGCGCGCTAGACAGAACGCAACTACCCCTCCTCCGCAGGAGCCTCGGTCACGTGACCCAAAAGGCAAAGGGAAAAGGAAGATGTAGGAGCCTTCGACCCCAATCTATTATTTAATACTACTACTTATCATTTGTTGCTGGCTGTCTTTTTTTTCTTTTTTTTTTTGAAGGTTGTAATGGGCATTGCCCGATTTTAATAAGGCTTACTATTTATTAAAATTCCCAGTTTCTGCATAAAATTTCATTTTATTAAAGGAAGGGTCGGTTGTACTCTTATAAAGAGCTGCCTACGTATCTGTTGTTAACAGAATCAAACCGAGCTCGTAGTTCCACAAAACAAATGCGCTACAAACATCAATTTATAACGCACAAAAAGCAGCGAAGCAAAAGTGCCGCGGCCTAGACTCGCTCACGAGCACTGCAATTTAAATTTTATTTCACGACATTGAGAATGAGTTCTAAGGATAGTATTTCTTCAGTTGATCCAAATTCGTCGGATTTGCAAAGTCGTTTCCATCTAGATCTTTTAGTCTAACTGCGCCTCCCGATAATATTTTCTTTACCAGGTAAGGACCGGCCCAGTTCGGCTTGAATTTTCCCCTCGGGTCGATTGGTAGTAAAGCGCGAACAGACTTTAGGACCAAATCCCCATCCTTTATTCCTCGAGGTTTCACCTTTTTGTTGAATGCTCTTTGTATCCTTTTCTGATAGAGTTGAACATGGTGTAGCGCATTTAACCGTCGCTCGTCGAGCATGACCAAAGAATCATACCTAGCTGCGACCGTCGACCTCCGGAACCTGACTTTCTAACAGAATTCTCAAAGAAGGTACCTCTAATTCGATAGGCTGAACTGCTTCCATCCCATATGTCAAATAGAACGGAGTTGCTCCAGTGGCTGTGCGAATAGACGTCCTGTATCCCCATAGTGCGAACGATATCTTCTCTGGCCATTCGCGATAATTGTCGGTCATTTTTCTGAGAATCACAGTGATTGTCTTATTGGCGGCTTCCACCGCGCCATTTGTTTGAGGTCGATAAGGTGACGACTTGTGGTGCTTGATTTTATACTTTTCAAGTATCACAACAGTTTCAGCCTGGAAGTGAGTGCCATGGTCGCTAATGAACACATGCGGCACCCCATATCTGCAAATGATTTCATTCTGAATGAACTTTGCTACCTGCTTCGCTTGTAGTACTTTGTATGATTTCACTTCTACCCACTTCGTGAAGTAATCGATGGCGACTCATAAAACAATGCCCACCTGTTCCAGATGGGTTGATCTTTCCAATAATGTCGATTCCCCATGTTGAGAAAGGCCACGGTGATGTCAAAGTATACAACAGTGATGGTGGCACATGTTGTATGTTCGCAAAGATTTGGCAATTATGGCAATGTCTGACATATTCGCGACAATCTGTCTCCATCGTGGTCCAATAATACCCTAATCTCATGATTTTACGCACTAGCATATGGGCATTCATGTGTGGGCCACACTCCCCGTCATGGACTTCTTCCATGACTCTTTTTGCAGTTGGTGAGTCTATGCATCGCAGAAGGATATTTTGCGCGGTCTTCTTGTACAATTGTCCATCATTGGTTCTAACGAACTGAGCGGCTAGCATTCGAATAGCGCGCTTTCCGCGGTTATCCATGTCGGGTGGATACTCTCCTGATTCTTTAAATTTCAGAATAGCATGATACCAAGGTTCAGCCTCGGTTTCTTCTGTGTCTCCGATTACATTAACGTAAGCAGGTGATGATCGTCGTTCGACACATATTGGCATAGTATCCATATGATCAGGTATGTTGATCAGAGCAACTAGCTTTGATAGTGCATCAGCAAACTGGTTTTCATCCCTGGGGAGGTGCACGTATTTGACGTCGGCGAACAACTTTTCTAGTTCCTCTATTTTCGCTTGGTACGGAGCCAGGCTATCGCTTCGGGTTTTCCACGTTCCGGCAACTTGATTGATCACTAGCGACGAGTCCCCATGTACTACAAGCTTTTTGATGCCTAACTCGAGAGCACTGTGCAAACCGAGTAGGCACGCTTCGTATTCGGCCGCGTTATTAGTAACATTAAAGTCCAATTTGATCGAAATGGGAACATGTTCACCTTCTGGTGAAATGAGTAGCACTCCTATCCCGTATCCCTTGCAGTTCGATGCTCCATCGAAATAGAGGTCCCACGTATCATTGTCTATGTGAACGATATCTTCGTCGGGAAACGACCACGTATCTACAACCTCAGTTTCTTCTATCGGGTTATCCGCCAGGAAGTCTGCAACCGCCCTTCCCTTTATCACTTTTAGCGGTACATATTTCAGATCAAACTCGGAAAGCATTAAAGTCCATCTTGACACCCGGCCGTTTAGAACTGGTTTTTCAAACAAGTATTTGATTGGGTCCATCTTCGAGTGGATGCAGACACTATGACTGAGCATGTAGTGTCGTAACTTCTTTGTCGCCCACACTAAAGCCAAACATGTCTTCTCGAGCTGAGTATACTTGATTTCATACTCCAAGAACTTTTTACTAATGTAGTAAATTGCTCTTTCCTCTTTATCGACTATCTGTGCCAGCATTGCCCCCATTGCAGTATCCGTAACTGTAAGATACAACAAAAGTGGTAACCCAGCCGTTGGTGGGCTGAGCACGGGAGGGGTAGATAGTATTTATTTGATCTTGTTGAACGCAGCTTGACAGTGATCATCCCATACGATGTGTTCCCCGACTTTCAACTTCTTGAAAATTGGCTCGCATATCATAGTTAGCCTTGCCACGAACCGGCTTATATACTGGATTCTTCCTAGGAAACCTCGAATTTCCTTCTCGGTTTTCGGGTGAGGCATTTCCATTATGGCCTTTATTTTCGATGGGTCCACCTCGATGCCACGGTGGCTAACGATGTGACCCAACAGTTTGCCGGATGTGACTCCGAATGCGCACTTTTGTGGATTCAACCTCATGTTATACTTGCGCAATCGTTCAAAGAATTTGCGTAGTGTACCAAGGTGGCCATCACGCTCCTTTGACTTGACAATCATGTCGTCGACATAAACCTCGACTTCCTTATGCATCAAATCATGTAACAACGTTGTCGCGGTCCTCTGGTATGTGGCCCCTTGCGTTTATCAAACCAAAAGGCATTACTGTGTAGCAGTAGGTTCCCCATTGCGTTCTGAACGCAGTCTTATGCATGTCTTCTTTCGCCATCTTGATCTGATTATAACCGGCGTATCCGTCCATAAAGGATAATAACGCGTGATTTGCCGTGTTGTCAACCAGGATGTCGATGTGAGGTAATGGGAAATCGTCCTTCGGACTTGCCTTGTTTAGATCCCGGAAGTCGACACAAACCCGAACTTTACCATCTTTCTTTGGCACTGGTACGACGTTAGCCACCCGATCCGAGTATTCGACACCTTGATGAACCCAACTTTGAGTTGCTTGTCGATTTCTTCCTTGACTTTCAAAGACCAATCTGTGTGCATTTTGTGGAGCTTCTGCTTGACTGGTTTATATCCCGGCTTGATTGGGATCCTGTGCTCCGCAATTTCTCTATCAATGCCTGGCATGTCTTTGTAGGACCATGCAAAAACATCTTTGAACTCATGTAACAACCCAATGAACCCTTGTCTCTCGGCGGGACTTAAAGTAGTTCCTATTTTAAGCTCCTGTGGTTCTAAGGTTGTACCTACATTGATGGTTTTGGTATCTTCGATGATCGAGGTTTTCTGCTCGTACTCTTCCAACCCTTTTATCAACTGTAGAGGTGGTTCCATTTCTTCTTCTTCTTCTTCGACCAACTGTTCATCCTCGACCTCAGTCTCAATGTCATTATTAAAACAATTATTTTCAAAGTTTGAATTGCAATGTAAATGAGACAAGTCGTAAGCAAACTGGTTCATATTATTATTGATTTGAAATTGCGCGAAATGCGCTAACATTTGAGCCAACTGGTCAGAGCTCAGTGGCGAGATAGGGGTATTCGGGACAGGCCCCGGAATACCACCATTAGGAAAGGGTGCATAGGAAGGGAAAGCTAGGGGAGGGGTATTTTCAACACCTGACTCCTTAGACTCAATCTTAGGACCTATCTCAGACTCAGACTCGGACTCAGACTCAGACTCAGAATCGGTAACGTCATCTGGCTTGAACATCTCTCCTTCTCCCGTTGTCAACTTGAAAAGAAGTCCCTTGTTGTCAGTCAACTTGATTGTTTTCCGCCATCCCATGTTGGTCCTAAGAGGATCTACATCGGTGATGATGGTAGATGGGTCGAACCGCTCGCTTCTCAGGATCATGCTTACCAAATCTTCGTTTGGTATTGGTGATTTCCTCTCTTCACCGAAAAGAAGACCCAGGGCTCCCTCATCACTCATTGGATCTGGTTTAGTCCCTACTGGCATCACGGTCAGAATATCTTCAGGGATGTAGTAGCAGTCTTGGAATACTTCGATTCCTGGGACCATAAGGTTCTTCTTTGGGTCAAAGATAGGTTCGGGGAAGTCCATGCAGGGAAGTTCTTCCCCAGCCCTCACGAAGTGACCGTTTAGAGTTAGGTGATACGGTCCCATTTTAATATCTCGATCTTCGATCGTTCTTCCCCTCTTTTCCAGCAGATCTTTCCCAGTGGGCTCATATCCAAGCCCGAAAGTTACTTCTTTAGCTACTGGCGGTTTCAACTCGAATATACCCTCCTTTCTAGGATATAAAGAGAAACCGAAGTACTTCCCAGTCTTGAGAATCACTTCGCAGGAATGACTTCCCGTGTATAGATCCATATTCTCCGCTTCGGAGTTCAGCTCGATCATGTTGACAATCTCGAAACCACATGCGTCATTGGCAGCTTCGACCCTTACTTCAGAAGTAATGTCTCCTCCTGCCACAGTAATTGGCGTGGCATCAATAGTGATGGTTTTACCATTGAGTGGGACCTTGATCTTTCGATGCAGCGTTGATGTCACGGCCCTTGTAGCGTGGATCCAAGGTCTTCCCAACAATAAGTTGAAGGATGAGCAAATGTAAATTATTTGGCAACTCACTTTCTTTTCCACTTGCCCCGTCTGTACTACTAGATCGACAAGTACACTTACTCGACGCACAGTGCCATCGAAAGCCCGAACTGCCTGTGTAGTGGGAATGAAGTCATTCTTCTCCAGGCCCAGAATATGCGCTGTTTTCAAAGGGAGTACGTTGACAGCCGATCCATCGTCAACCAAAGTCATAGGGATATGCTTGTTGAGACACACGGTAGCAATATAGAGGGCCAGGTTATGTCGGGGCCCGAACAGTGGTAGATCTTCGTCAGAAAATGTCACGGCGTTGGTAATCTGTGGCCGATTCTGGGCGATGTGAGTGACCATGTCAGCAGGAGTAGTATTTGACGACACGGTCATGTTCATAAAGGCTTGCAACAAAGCCTGACGATGTTCGAAAGAGCTCAAGATAAGTTGCCAGATAGACACGTCGACCTTAGTCTTTTGGAGTTGCTTGATGAGGGAAGCCTCGGAGGTCGACCCTTCACCAAGAACTTCGACCACTACCGGCTCTTTGGGAGGTGTCTTGCTTGGGATATCCTTAGCTTTCTCCACACGGTACGGGCGCCCTGATCTAGTCAGATGGTTTGACTCTAGGGCATATTGCCTCACTTTTAAGATTTCTTCTTGGGTGTGAGGGATTGTCGCACCTTTGACGAGGTAAACATCATCTTCGTCGTCAGCCCAAACACCATTGATTTCATTTGCGCTTCAGAGTATGTAAGGAGTGCAATCAACAACAAAATCCCTGAATGTAATCTCGTTTCTCGAGCTTGGTAGGAATTCGGAGCAATCTACGAATATTCTTCCGATGAAAACCCCTTTCAGACGACATGGGCGAATCAAGTGAGAGTAATCAACACTATCTTCGGTAGAGACAAAGTTAGTGTGGTCCCCAAAGGGGTTGGTGACGTTGTTGGGCTTTATGGCCGGGATTGGGAGCGTTCCGTTCTCAATCATGTCTTGAATTTCGTGCTTCAGTCTAAAGCACCTTTCAGTATCGCGTCCCTTCCCTTGATGAAAGGCACAGTAGGCATTCGGTTTGTACCATTTGCCTTGTTGTTCAGCAGGTGGATCCGGAGTTGGACCAATGGGCTTCAACTTTCCTTGGGCCATGAGCCTTTGGAGAGCGTAGGCGTAAGTGCACCCGATATCGGTGAATACCCTCGGGGCTTGGCGCGGAGGCCTTTTTGACTGTCCATCTAAGAGATTGACAGTGTCAACAAAGTGGGCCGCTGCTGGTGCTTTTGCTTTAGATGACGAGGCCCCTTGGTATCCTTTTGGCTTCTCAGCTTCAGCCATTCGGACATCATCCTCTACCTTTATCCCGATTCTTATCAATTCTTTGAAAGAACCAAAATTCTGGTATTTTAGAGCATTACGGTAAACAGGTCGTAAATTCTTCACGAACTTATCTACCATTTCAACTTCATCAGGCTTCTTAGCTAGTTTCACGCTTTCAGCGCGCCATCTTGCGAGGAATTCAGTAAAGCCCTCTTTTTCCTTCTGTGTCATTACTTCCAAAGTCCTTATGTTGGTTTGAATCTAAACATTGTCAGCATAGTGCTTACAGAACTCCACCGTAATATCTTCGAAAGTGGGGAAGTTCTTAAGGTCAAGATTATAGAACCACGCCTTCGGGTGTTCATCCAGAGATTGGGCAAAAATTTCAGAGAGCATGTCAGCAGGTACTCCCTTCAGTGCTAAGTACCCTTTATAGGCCTTAACATGGTGGACTGGATCCTCGGTGCCCTTGAACTTTGGGATGTCAGTGAGTACCATGTTCGTGGGCAACTTATCCTGAACTGGGGCATAGGCCCTAGCATTTTCATAGTGGATGTTCTTCCCCTGGGAGAGTTTCAAACGGTCTTCGATGAACTTGAACCGTTTCTCCAGATCAGTCAGAGGTGGGGTAGATGGAGGGGAATCTTCACCCAGCTTAGATTCGATTGCATCCATTCGGGTCATCATGAGGTTCACGGCCTCAATGAGCTTGTTAACAACATCTTCCATTGCTTGACGTCGGGTTTTTGGCGGCCTTTCTACAAGAAAACGCCGAACTGAGTCAATATTCGAATGTAAGAGCCCCTGCACACTTAAGGACACGACACCAACTTGACTCAAGCAAAGACTCGACTTAAGACTAACTAACCAAAAGGTTCGACTCACGGTTGGAGTTAGACCTCGATTCATTTTAGACTCGACAAAACGACATGACTCAAACTGTCACAGCTCGATTCTAAACTGGACTCGGTGTGACTAAACCCGTGATTGGACTAACATAGCCCATAGGTTCGGGTGAAACGCCCTAAATGGCCTAGCTTGGGCGTTTCTGTGGACTATCCTAGACCAATTGGTCGACCAACATGACTCAAAGCCCAAGAGGTGAGTTTGGGTGACCCAACAGGGTCGTGTTCTAGACTCTTGGAACGAAAAAACGCCTGGCCTAACACGGCCATGACCCGGACATTACTTTACGCATTTCATGCTTGGTTGAGGTTCAAGAAACATTTTGGATTGAATTTGGAAAAAACGGATAATTGATTTGAAAATGAGATTTGAAATGGGCAGCATGCCGGCTACAAGAGCTTATTTTGGCCGAAAATTCTAGTCCTATTTGGGTAGCATTCCGCGTTTTGAAAATCATGCTATTTTGAAAGTAAGGTTTTCAAAAGTTCGGTTTTGAAATTGACATGGAATTTTTGAAAAGACTCGGAAAGAAAACACCTTGCACATTGTCATTCTCATGTTATAAGGATGTATGCTCCTAGACATCTCTAAGTCTCGGCAAGTCTTCTACAAGAAGGTCTATGCCCTCCATCCTTTTTGGGTCTTATAGAGCAAGGGCCTTTAGGTAGGGTACCTAGAAGAGCGTCCCCACCATCAAGAACCACGACGAGGAGGAGTGGAAGCAAGCAATGTGCAAGTTCCTGGCATAGTGGGACGTCGCCCCCCACGCATCACAAAGAAACGCTGGGACGGCCCGGGAAAGTCCTTAAGGGTTTATGCATGAATCGTAGCACTATGAGTAATGTTTTACTTTCCAATACTTTCTTTTCAAGTTTCACCTCGGAAGAAAAGACCCTAGAAACAAAGTGTAACCAGTCCTCTTTTCCCCAGTGGAGTCGCCAAACTGTGGACAAGGCCCTCGGGAACTGCGTCCTTGGGATCCACACTAGGCATTTTCGACTTGAGGTTCTTTCAAATCGAATTAAGACAAATTAGAGTCGCCACCAAGTTTTTTGGGAACTTGGAACCGTTCAAGTCAACTTTACACCTTTCATCGAAAAGCATAAAGGCAATCGACTACGAGTGATTAAAGATAAAGACTTGTACCCTATATCACTCGATTTGAATGACTCTCGTAATCCAATGGTATTTAGACGGATCCACAAACCATAGATCTTGAGTAAGGGGTGAGGGTACGTGTTAGGAAGCCCATAAGGACACCTAACCCCGCCCGTCAATAACGGCCTCTACTAAGTCAAGTGTCAGATTTCAAACAAGGTCATAGCTACTACGATATATGATATGCAAACATCGTTTTTAAAACCCTAACATGTGAAGTTTCTATGTCGATTTAGATGCAACTAAACTAACTTTGTCAAAGTTGTAATTTAGCATGTGGGTTGATTGATCTAACAACATACAAAACAAAGCAAACAAGGCTTAGGGGGAATGGGGGAGCCGTTGAGATCTATCCTATTACAACCCAGGCATTTCATGCCGACACAACGATAAATTAAAGATACAACTCGATCTAAAATACAACGCTATACACAAAACTGTACATGACGCATTACATGGCCAATTCGGCCTAGGAAAACGTGCACAAGGGGGGTGGCCCACGGCTTACATGACTCACGGCCTTGGGTCACTCCTCGTAATATGTGCTTTCACTTAATCTTATCGAATTAGACATTGGGTCACACACCAAAGCATGCACTAGCATAAATCGGGCCATGTTGCTTTAAACAACATGCGATTTACTACGCTCTTACATGCATTAGGGCACAACCATCTAACCAAACAAGACTAAGGTTTTTAGAAGAGGTTTTGACTCGATAAGAGAAAGCTAACTTGAAAATTACAACTCGATAAACAAATGATAAATTACAAGCGACAAAACAATAAAGAACAAACGATTCATAAAAAACGAAGCAAGAAAGACCAAAGGACACGGCCAATCAACGGCCACTCTAGACACGGCTACCCTAGGTCCTAGGTCAGGTTCATTAGTTAGATCAATTGATTGCGAAACAAGTTCAAAAGCGGGCTAGAAAACAAGTTAGAAACGACGTTGATCGATAGAAAAGATGCCTTGTAAACGCGTATTCTACACGGCCTAAAGGGGTCAAAGTAGGTCAAGTTCGCTAATTAATTTAACTCATCGAGTGTTAATAAGACGGTGCTAATCACGCACTCTTATACTAGCGAGAAATTAGGTGAAAGAGAGAGATGCATTTAATTAAGTTACAGAATTGTTAGTTGATTTTTAAAGCTATGTCGATGTACCCTAACGTGTCTAATTAGGTTATTAAACTGATCTAATGTCATCTAAACGAGTTATATGTTAACAATCAGAGGTCATACTAACATGTGAATGGTCCTAAGGTGGGTCGAATCACACGAAACAAAAGAGGGGTCAAAAGCGAAGAGCGAAGTTAGAATTCGTTTTATTAATGCCCTACCTTGAACACGAGGATATGTAAATGAGACGGGGGTTACGACCGACTGATGTAGCGGTTTCTTTCCCATCTCAAGTCAACGCGGGTGTTCATGGTGGTACTTTAACTCATACTCGGACTAAACTAGTTTCATAGTTAATGATAACAATCGATAGACAAAAACGATAAACAAACAAAAACGAACTATAAGAAAACAAACATAAAAAATGAAATAAAAGGGAGAAAGAGGAGGATTTGATGCACCCTCAACCTACATGTATCGTTGACACCGTCTTGGGTCGTAATCGATGGTAGATTTTATCTCGAGAGGCCGTCGTCGACGAAGAAACAAAGCAAACAACACGTTTTTTGCAAATCTGGACAGCAACTTTCAAACTGCGATTTCTCTCTCGTTTCACGGTGAAAATTCGATTTAAAAGATGTTTTGAAAACTAGAAAGAGAGGATAACAGAGATCTTAAAACAATCCCTACTCGTTTTGAGATTTTGGGCACGAAAAACGAGCACAAACAGAACTGGACAGACAGGAAAAGCCGCGAAAACAGAGTGTATAACACTCTGTTTTTCGAGGGAATTCGTGTACTCTCAAGGGCAATTTGGCTCGTAAATCTTTGTCTAATATGTATATGGATGTTGTGTGGTTAATTTGGAACAAGAAACTCGAATTTTAATGGAGGTTTGAAGGGAGAACGAAGGGTTTCAAAGAGGACACACAAACTGATTCTCAGTTTGGATGTCGGTTTTGTCGAGGGTTTTTGGGAGGCAATTAGGGTTTGTTTCTGGAGTTTAAAGCTTGTAAATGACGGTAGTATGTATGTAGAACTTAGAGGAATGAATGTATGGTGAAGGGTGGGTATTTATAAGGAGTTAAAGTAGGGTAAAAGGGAGCCATAAGCAGTCGGGCTCGGTTTGCATAGCTGCTGCCCATCAGCTATTCGTGGGGTTTTTTAGGGTTTGTATGGGGGGTTTTCTTGGTGGTTAAGCTAAGGTAATATGGGTAGGATACTAGGGTATGGGTTAGGGTTAATGGGCACGGGTTTTGGTGGTATTTGGAGCGGGTTTTGGGCTCGGGATTTAGCACGCAAAACAGGGGGGCTGCTCGTGTTTTTTGCGGGCTGTTGGGGAGTATTTGGGAAGGGATTTGGGCCGTGGTTAAGGGGGTTCGAACTGGGGTTGGATGGGTAGAGGCTTAGGTTGGTTAGTGTACTCGAGATTCGTGCCAACTCGTAAAGAAAACGGGCTCCAAAACCGAGCTATAATCGAGCTCCAAAACGCGTGTTTAAAACGAGCTTTTTTCGATTTTTCAATCGATTTTTCAAATCGATTAACACATTAAAATAAATGATTTTTCAAATCAAATACACTCATAAAATGATTTTTCAAATCAATTATTTATTTTATTTTCAATAAAATAAACTTGAGAAAATAAATTCAAAATAAAGCAATAAAATGAATTCACTTAAAAAAACATTTAATTTAAATATCATTTAAATTAATAAAATACTCCGTCGATAACGCTCATTCTACATCGTAAAACGAACCCAAATAATGACAATGACAACTAATAAATACATGTGTCCTATCATCATCGGGTGTTTGTCGGGTTCTCTATAAATTCCAATATCGACGGATACGGGTATCTACACCCCCACACCCTAGGTTGTTCATCGGGAATAGCACCAACCAAGCTACCCACAAAGAGAGTGACCAAGCCACCATAATTTATACTCCCCTTCTTTTCTCTATGCTTCGACGCACTTACCACAAAAAGCTTAGCCCAATCCGGAACCCCCTCCCCCTTGGGCAACATCGCCCAAATGCACTCACGGACCCCATCATTTAACTTTGTTGGCTCCCCCATCGTAAAGAAGAAATAAGATATCATCCGGGTAAGAATTCGGATGGGGGGGGGGGGGGGTTTGTGATGGCGGAGGTTTTGTCATTATTTGTCATGTGAGTTTTTCCCGTGAGTACATACCAAGTATCATTCAATGCCGTTCCCGGTGGGTTAATGGAGGAGGGTGGCCTAGTAACTCTTAAGATCTTCCTCACCCTCTCGAAGGTTAGAGTGTGCCACACTTTGTTCAACCGGAAATTCACCCTAACACTCTCCTTGTCCCCCGTGATATGGACGGTAGATAGGAACTCTAAAGTATAGGCGGGGTAAGTATGTGGTTGAAGGTTCATATACCTCTCAAGCCCTACCTTGGTGAGGAAGGCAAGGGTTTGGTCATAGATACCCATATCCCTTAAGGTCCCCGGGTGAAGGAATTTTGATATAGGCAAGGGTTTGCTCTCAAGGAACTTGAAGAAATTTTTGGCTTGTGTGGGTAACCCTTCATCCCCCTGAAAAGACTTAGGTGGTGGTGGTGGTGCATCGGATTGTACTTGGGTTGAGGACTCACCTCTCTTCTTTGATTTCCCTTTTCCAAGCCCAAAAACCATTTTTTCTTTTCTTACAAAAGTTTCAAAAACACTTAAAACAACCAAAATCTGAAAAATTTTCTATGGGGCAATTCAACAAACACCTTATGTGCACTAGCACAAACTTGATTGTTTAAGGTAGTTTTGTTGAATTGTTCCTTCCCTAACAGAAAATAATTGCCAACAATCCCCAATAATCAATCAAAAGCAAGGATTTAACTCAACTAACCAATGTAAATTGAATTAAATAAATTGAAAACAAAGAGAGTGGAGGAAAGTTGTTATACCTTCCCGGAAATTCTCAAACTTGCTTGAATGAAGAAGGATGTTGCATAAAAACCCCTTTGTGACCCAGAAATCCACTTGAGAAAGCTTCAATGTAACCCGGAAAATTTTAGGGTTCTTGGGAATTTGGGGGATTTTTGTCAGATTTTTGGAGGTTTGGATGTGTTTTTGATAGCAAAGTTGAACTTGGTGAAGAATTTGGTGAAGGTAGTTGAGGTTTGTTGATGATATAGGATGATTTGCTTTGATTTGGAATGAATGAGAGGAGGTTTGGGGTTTTTGGTCGATGAATAAGTTGGTAAAGTATGAGGCATATGACGGGATTGGGAAAGGTAAAGAAACGAGAAAGCAGACCTGCGCAGGCTGCGCAAAATTTGGGGTTGCCTGCGCAATCGTGCGCAGCTGCGCAAGCCTTTTGCGCAGGCTGCGCCTAGCTTCGCAGTTTTGCTCTTTGTTTATTTTAATTCTAAATTCAATACTTAGCCAATTTTTGCCCCCTATTTTCCTTGCTCCCTCTTCTTGGCTTCCTCCAATGAACTTGTCTATTAAACCCGACTCTCATCTCCTCTTGGGCACGCCTTCCAAGAGGGTTTTTGCAAATCACTACATGCTATTCCTATTATACATTTGTAATAAAAAATTAAATCTATTAAATTACAAGACGGTGATGCAATATCACATTAAAATTACAACCGAATCGATATTCCCTTTCATTACGGGTAATACCAATTAAAAAACTAAGGCCATACTAAGATAAAATTACATAAATAAAATATGACATTCATCAATAAAATATAAAGATTATAATATATATATATATATATATATATATATATATATATATATATATATATATATATATATATATATATATATATATATATATATATATATATATATATATATATATATATATATATATATATATATAGGATCTCGTGCGAACTATAAGTTCGGTGCGAACTTACGAACTAACTAAAGACCGTCAGATTGAAAAAGTCAAAGACGCAGATTACTCCTCTAACTAAAACTAAATCTCGCACAAACCCAATTACCAAACCCCGTGACATCCTCATCTACAACACTCAACACTATACCCACCACTCCAGCACGCCGGTAAGCCGTCGTACCACCGGAGATTCGACAAGTCCTTGTCGGCGCCGACGCCGGTGTAAAACAAACTTTGTCGTCGAATCTCCAACCCAATTACCAAATATTTCTCTCGAATCTCCAACTTCCCATCCGACGACGAACATGCCGGCGCTGCTAACCTGTGCCCTGACCTATATAGTTTTAAATGATGGTCGATCTAAACACCAACCGACCAGATCTGGGTCGCAGGTTGTCGGAGGAGGCTAGTTTGGTGGTGATTTGGTGTGCATCGTCGATGAAGTGTCCTAAAATGAGGGATGCAATTTAAAGACATGATGTATATATGGAAAGCCGTCGACTGGACACAACCGGAGATCTGATGGGTGGATCGTCGGGAAAAACCGAATCAGATAATGTTCTCTCCGGTCAATAATGATGCACTCGGTCAATAATGCTGAAGTTCCTGAATTTCTAATGGCTTGTTGCAGATTACTGAATGTTGTCGCTTCCTTATCGAGGTAGGAAGGGTCCAATATTCGACCCTCAAGGCCATCATCCACTCCTGCAAATAGATATGTATAATTATTTAGAAATGGCTCGTTCATGTTTGATTGGAGTACATTCATATTCGATTATATACCTGCGCCAAGATTATAGATATGATGGGAAACTGCTTGAAGGGAGTTGGTAGTTTCGGCAATGAATTCAGGGAACCATGTATTATCATAGAACCCTCCAGGGCCTATCACTAGAGGCTTTACTTGAGAATTTACGTACATCCATTCTACCAGAGTATGCAGTGTTTTCACATCCGACGCATATTGCTGAGCCGTTACCTTAGCTACAATACCATTATCGCCACTTAACTCATTTCCTGTCAGTAGTTTCAGATGAAAAATGTTGGAAAGAATACTTGTAAATGTATCTGGAAGAAGGGAGAGATGTATCTGAGCATTTCGTACTTTGCAACGTAACTTAGTTCGTCCTTGAAGGAACATGCTTATTAGCATTTACAAAAAAATTCTCCATACCCTCAGTAATATCATCTTAAAAACCCAAATCTTAATTACAAAAAATGCAAAAATTTATAAAATCAAGTTCTTAATTTGTTAAAACTACACTTTTGTTGAATTTACTAATTTCTTACAAACCCCATTTCCTAAATTGGTAAAAAAAATGCTAAAATTTATGAAACTTAATTCTTAATTTGGTAAAAAGACACGAAATTTGTTGAATTTCTTAATTTCTTAAAGACCCGATTCTTAAACTGGTAAGAAAATGCTAAAATTTAAGAAACCGGGTTCTTAATTTGTTAAAAAGACAAATTTGTTGAATTTAAGGAAACACGAGTACAAATTGAAGGAGTCTGAAAGGAAATAGGATCATATCTATAACTAGTTAGATACACTCGTTACGTAGCTAGATACACTCTTTTAAGTTACTAGATACATTCCTTTAATTTGTTAGATACTCACCTTTAAGTTACTAGACTAGATACATTCCTTTAATTTGCTAGATACTTGATGCGTGTCATTTATATGATGTTTTACATCTCTTTTTACACGCATTTCAGAGCTCATTTGTGTAATATATGCTACATTTCTCCCTATTTCCGTCTACTTCCGTATTTTGTACTTTATTGCAGAAATGTGAAGAATTCAACGGGAAATCGAGCCAAATCCGCCCCCGAGTAATCTGCATTGCAAATGACGTAAAGGAATTGCTTAAGGAACGAGCTTGGTGCGCAATCCAAGGCCCGAAGGACGAGTCCACGAGTTTAAAGAAGTCAATTAGCAGCTCAAGCAGTCGATCGACTAGTCCCATCAGTCGATCGACCAACTATCGGGATCCAGAAGCTACTGTTGCTGAGATCCAGTCGATCGACCTCCCTGCTTAGTCGATCGACCAGGTTTTTATTAAATTAAAAGATTGAGAAACTTGAAGCCCGTGAAGTTTAGGTTTAGGAAATAATTGTTACGTTAGTTTGCTATATAACGTAACCTAAAAACATCAGAATAGGCATCTAGCTTTTATCGAATTACATATCAAGTTTTACATTAAGTTTTCATTCAAGTTCTTTAACGAATAGTTAGGGTTTGGGATTATTGTGAGCATCGGAATTTCGGTTCTTAATAATCAATCTTTCCCCTGCAATTCGGTATTTCTCCTGTTTACTTTCAGTTTATTTATTTTGCTAATAGATTAGAATTGCTAGTAGATTCCCGAAACCGTCTTGATTATTGCATGTTAATTGTTTCCTTTCCTGTTTTGAGCATGAATTCAGTAGCTAGTTTTATCGTTTATGTTGTTGTTTCTGCCCTTAGCATGAGTAGCTAAATCTATAGTGCTAGGATGTAGGCGATTTATGGCATAGGCGGCACTAGATTGAACACGGATGAACCAGCGTGTCGATCGATCGACGACATTGTTGGTCGATCGACTGACCTTGTAAGGTTATCCTTCGTTTTAATTGGTTTTAATCTCGTATTTAACAAATCGAATGCATGCGACCAGTTAGATACCTATTTTGTGACCGACCCATTAGATCGAAAGATAGGGAAGGTTATTTGACCGTCAATTAAATCGACTAAACTGTGCTAAGATCGAAAGATAGGTATAGTTTAGACCATTAGTCACTTTTCGGACGAAAGTCGAGTATTAGTGACATTAGGGACCTATAGCGAGATCGAGAGATGCTATTTGTTAGGAGTGGACCGAGAGGACCTCTTATTTCCCGCCTTACCCGTGTTTGATTCAGACCGACTTAGTTTGTCTTTGCCGAAGCTATAATGACCCGACCATCCTAGTACCCTTCTTTTATCTGTTTAAATCGTATTTTTAGTTTATTTTCTTTCTATTGTTATTAGCTATAGACCAATTCAAATCAACTCCCATTATAGTTACCTCGGATCAACATAAATCAACTAAAGTTTACAAGCGCCTCCTTGTGGTTCGACACTGTTACCACTAGCCTAGGTTAGTCTTAATAGGAGATTATAAATTTTATCTTTGGTACTCACAACGACGGGTATCAAATTTTGGCGCCGTTGTTCTTGGGGAGGCAATAGTCCTAATTTTAGTTGTTTTAATTTTTAGTCTTTCTTAGTTTAAGGAACATCCGTTCCTTAAACTGTTCTTATATTTTGTTGTAGTTTCCTCTTATGCGCAGTCACGGGGTGGTCCATTACTGCCATTTGATCCAGAGATTGAGAGATCTTTGCACGTTAAGAGGAGATTGTTTCAAGAACAACAACTGGAAGAGCCTAGTTCTCATTCTAGCTTTTACGAGAACGAGTCATTCGAGGAGAATCCACCATCTTCACCCGTTTCTACATCTTCAGCCGAGACAGTTACTTCTCCAGAAATTTCTGTCATGGCCGAGGAAGCAAGTATAGCTAGTTTTTCTGAGCCGACAGCCGATAACTTATATAAGGGGTTCGAGTTACCAGGAGATGCCAGGAAGTTCGAACCAAAGCCTGCCTATATCACTATGGTCGAGAGAAATCAGTTTGGGGGAGCTGCAAATGAAGATGCAGCTAGACATATGGAGACCTTTATTGACTACTCGCTCCATTCCCCCACCAGGGGCGTGTTCCGGGATCAAATCAAAGAGACCATGTTCATCTTCTCCTTCGTGATGCTTTGCAAGGAGTGGTATAGAGATTTGGATCGGACCGCTCGGAGATCACGATTGGAATACATTGGCATTGGCGTTCTACAAGAAGTACTTTTCTCGCCGAGGACGATCGCTATTAGAGCTCAAATCACGGGCTTTAAACAAGGGCCAGATGAGAATTTCCACGAGGCGTGGGTCCGATTCAAGAGGTTAGTGCGAACCATACCGCACCATGGGTTTGAAAAGTGGAGTTTGTGCAATCATTTCTACAATGGGTTGTACGACGATCGAGGGGCCATTTTGGATGCTGCGACCCGAATGGAAGATTCGCTGAGAATTTGGGAGCAACCAAGGGGTGGAAGATCATTGACGATCTAGCTACCCACAAGGCCGAGTATGGGAATTCAAGAGGGAACCAGAGGAGAGCTGCTGAATCTTCCTCTGTTCTTTGCGCACTTGAGGCTCTCACCGCGAGATTTGACAAGTATGAGCTAGGAGGAGCCTCTAAGGGTGGGATATACCAAGTCAATCTTTGTGTCGACGGTCCCTTCCTTTGTGAAAGGTGTGGAGTTGAGGGCCATGTCTCGAAGAACTGCCCTAGTCCCTTTGAATCTTGTCTTTGCCTTTCAACACTACAGGCGGAACAACACCTACTACGAGCCGCAAAGATCCAAACTTGAGTTGGAGAAGTCGAATGTTTTGAATCCAACTCAACCTCCGCCACAAAGAAGACCATATGTGCCTCCGCATCAAAAGCAACAAAGAATATCAAAAGCCTCCTTATGTGCCGCAAAGAAGAACAAACACAAAATTCTGAATTTTCCGAGTGAAGAATCATTGCTTTGAAGGAGTCCCAAGCAAGAGAGGCCGGGATGAAGTTGCTAGAGAGCCAAATAGCTCAGTTGGCTAGCAAAAGTAACACTCGAGCTCCCGGACACTTACCCACTCAACCCGAACAAAAGGAGACCCTACATGCCATCACCTTGAGGAGCGGGTCCACCCTTGAGGGTCCTGCCATGGTCGAGAAAGCTGTTGAGAAGAATGAGGCGGATCCGAGTCCAAACAAAGTCAGAAACGAATAAATCAAAAAAAATCGTCGCGCAGGTATTTGATCGATCGATCGACGTACCTAGTCGATCGATCGAAACACGGTTACATGAGCTTAAGAATCGTGCAACCCGATCGATCGGCGAGGAGGGTGGTCGATCGACCAATATCACTGCTGATGTTGAAGAATTTCGTCCTTTAATGCCAACTAATCTACAAGACCACTTGTTTCGGGGTACCACAGTCCCGAAAATTTTGAAAGGGCGGCAACCAGTCTTGATGGGTCGATCCCGGCTCAAGTTCGATCCAATGACGGTTAATGGTTCTCATCTGAGACGGTCTGAGGAGGGGTCTAGCTTCAACAAAGAAAAGGTGACGGACTTCCAGCCAAAGTCCAAGGACGCCGGCGCGCGCGAATTAGAGGAGAGGGCTAAGGTGCTCCTTACAGCCCCATATCCAGAGAGACTCGTGCCAACCAAGGAACAGGTATCTTTCAGTAAATTTGAGAAAGTTATTCGTAGCTTAAATGTTCAGGTACCCTTCCTTGAGTTAGTTAACCAAGTGCCAGCATATACTAAGTTTATGAAACAGTTATTGTCAAAGAAAAAATCGCTTGAACATGTTCATACTGTTGCGTTAACTAAAGAGTCGTGCTCCTACTTGTCTCACACTGCGCCCCATAAGTTAGAAGACCCGGGCAGTTTTTCAGTTCCTTGCAGCATAGGTACCTTTTCCATCGAGAAGGCTTTATGTGATTTAGGAGCTAGCATAAGCGTCATGCCCTTGAGTCTAGCTAAGAGGCTTAAGTTGACCAGGTTTGCAATAACTGAAATGACAGTCCAGATGGCTGACCGATCTGCGGTCGAGCCCATAGGAGTCCTAGAGGACATACCCGTCCAGATAGGGAAGTTTTTCTTCCCTGTTGACTTTGTTGTCCTTGACATGCCTGAGGATGACCATATACCGATCATCTTAGGTAGGCCGTTTCTGCACACTGCCGGTGCAGTCATCGATGTCGGTCTAGGTACCTTGACTTTCAAAGTGGGAAAGCACTCTATTGTTTTTGCCCAGCCGGCTAAGAAAAAGGATCCCATGTGGCCTGTTACTTGTAATACGGTCTCTGAAAAGAGATCGTACTTTGTGCTTCCTGAATCGCCTATCTCTATTACTACTCCTGTATTAACCCCTCCGCCCCAGACTGGGAGCGAAAAAGAGGAAAAACTTGTTGTTTTAGACATTGCGGGAGCTGTTTATGGGAAGGAAGAGTCGTTGGATGCTCCAGCTGCGACAAAGCCTATCATTCAAAGAGGAGGTCTTGGATGCCTGAGCTATGGGACCGATGAGGAAGTGGAAGATGAGCCAGCCAAGGTGAGATGGTCTGATTTGGATTTTGACGATTCCGCGGGAGTCCTTGATTGGGGAGATGACGACGCTGATCAGCTGAGTTCTCCGACTGTCGAAGCTAAGAAGGGTGCAACTGATAAGATGAGCACCATTGAGGCTACCTCTAGTAGCTAGAAGCCGACGAAGTGGGCCATACCGTGGTCCTTCTTGATCAACTATTAGTTGATCAAGCTCGTTGCGAACTTCTCTTTATTTGTTTTGTTCAGACATTTTTTATTGCTTTTGTGTGCGCGAAAACTTCGCTTTTATTCTTTTTGCTTAGGATTTTTATGCACTTTCGACATTCTTCTGGTTTTTGCGCAATTTTGGGCGCGTATTATTGTGCTTTTGCAAGTATTTAGAGCTTGATAGCTCAAATCATTGAGCAATTACGAAGAAATAAGACGCGCTTTGAAGAATGTTTTTGATCGATCGATCGGTACCATTGGTCGATCGACTGAATTGCGAGGTTTACGGGAGCTCTTGTTCACGTCCACTTGGTCGATCGATCGACCTTAGTGGTCGATCGACCACTTCTTCTTTGCTATATTCGTTTACGACCTCTCTCTCCGTTTGTGTTTGGTCGATATGCGGACCTAAGGGAGTCTTCTACTCCACTCTATTTTCCGTCGAATTATCTATTTCTTCTATTGTCTCATTTATGCACAATTTTTACGTTTCAAAATTGCTTTCTTCGGTCTTATGCGTGGTACTTTCTGTCTTTCAGGCACTCTTATTGGTAGCATCAACTCTCTTTGAAAAACCCTCCTAGCTCACGCTGGTTTGGGGAGGTTTCCTTTGCTGCGCTTAAAGTCTTGTGAGTTCCCAAGTCTTTACTTTATGTCATTATGTCTTATTTTATATTCTCGCAAATTCCCGTTTTCCATTTTTCTTCATTACGTGATTTTGCACAATGGGGACATTGTGCGATTTGGTTTGGGGAAGGGTTTTGCGTCGCATTTCATTTGCTTGCATTCACGTTTACATTTCAGTTTTGCATTGCTCGTTTATTTCCTATATATACAGAAAAATTCAAAAAAATTTGAAAAATTTCAAAAATTTCAAAAAATGCACGTTCATTTTAGCATATAGGTCGAGTCGGAGCGGTAGTATTTCAAGGATGATATTGCATTTTGCACCTGTTTTGCCTGAGCCTTGCTTGATTAACATGTTATTAGTAGAATCATTTGCATAGTCTACGAGTTTTTGTTAATTATTTGCTGGACTTGAGACTTGACTTTAAAAATTGGCAACCTACATCATATTTCTGAGTTTTAGAGCCCATAACTGGTGACATCTATGACCAGTTTATCTAGGAATGTGAGTAGTACTCCTTATGAGACATGTTTCCTTAATTTGCATAATTATGAATTTGATCTACTTAATACCTGTATGCATTCGGTCTGTGGTTTGCTGACACATGTGGTAGAGGTTTCCTTTTTCTCATTTTACCCATAAGCTTCACACTGCCAAAAATATCCTTTTTGTCCCAATTACTACATCCTATATTTAGCCTGTCCTTTGTCAAGCTAGTAGTCTGCGTTCCTGGGGTTGTTACTCATTTTTGGTGGTATTTGCTCTTTTGAGATGAAGTTGGGAAAATAAAATGAAATGAAATGGAAAGAAAGAAAGAAAAAAGGAATAGAAAAAAATTGAAATTCGAAAAAAGAAAAAAAGAAAAGAAAAGTTTCTGTACTGTTCAGAGAAGTCGATCGACTGCTCCTTTAGGTCGATCGACTGAAGTTCGTGCAAGAAGAGAAAGTCAATTCGCATAATTTAATCCTTATCTTTTGGCGATTTTTGCTCCCATGATTCATTTATATCCTATGGGGAGTTTATTGATTTGTTAGTTTGGAGATTTGTGAGATTTGTGCTTGCTATAGCACCGTTCTATTTGTTTATGAGAAGGAAGTTGGATGTTGTCCTTTGGTTCCGTTTTGGTACTAGCTTGATCATCTGTACCTCCACTTTACCATAAAATGTTTTGCCTCTTCTTACCCATACCTCACATATCCCATAATTATACCTCGGCATGTGTCAATGGTCATCTGTTTGGTTGGAATGCATATGTACGGTCATAGAGGTCATCTTCATAATTTATTGCTGGCATGTTTTCATAGGTCGCAGTTAGGTGAGAGTCACTACAAAATTAATTCTTTCTATCTTACATATTTATCACCTGCGCTTATTGAGTGATTTGAGCGACCCGTGAGAGTCCAGTTTGATAAGTCTTTACAGTCAACAGTTTTTGACGACTTCATAACTCGTTTGCATGATTCACATTACTAATTGATTGTTGGTTGTGCATTAAATTGGTTTAGGCTTAACAGTTGTCATTTCGCTCTGAGATTGAACTCGTTCCATTAGGTTTTAGGATCGAGTCTAGTTCTGGCTTGGGGACAAGCAAGGGTTTGGTTTGGGGAAGTTTGATGCGTTTCATTTATATGATGTTTTACATCTCTTTTTACACGCATTTCAGAGCTCATTTGTGTAATATATGCTACATTTCTCCCTATTTCCGTCTACTTCCGTATTTTGTACTTTATTGCAGAAATGTGAAGAATTCAACGGGAAATCGAGCCAAATCCGCCCCCGAGTAATCTGCATTGCAAATGACGTAAAGGAATTGCTTAAGGAACGAGCTTGGTGCGCAATCCAAGGCCCGAAGGACGAGTCCACGAGTTTAAAGAAGTCAATTAGCAGCTCAAGCAGTCGATCGACTAGTCCCATCAGTCGATCGACCAACTATCGGGATCCAGAAGCTACTGTTGCTGAGATCCAGTCGATCGACCTCCCTGCTTAGTCGATCGACCAGGTTTTTATTCCAGACGGGAATTAAAAGATTGAGAAACTTGAAGCCCGTGAAGTTTAGGTTTAGGAAATAATTGTTACGTTAGTTTGCTATATAACGTAACCTAAAAACATCAGAATAGGCATCTAGCTTTTATCGAATTACATATCAAGTTTTACATTAAGTTTTCATTCAAGTTCTTTAACGAATAGTTAGGGTTTGGGATTATTGTGAGCATCGGAATTTCGGTTCTTAATAATCAATCTTTCCCCTGCAATTCGGTATTTCTCCTGTTTACTTTCAGTTTATTTATTTTGCTAATAGATTAGAATTGCTAGTAGATTCCCGAAACCGTCTTGATTATTGCATGTTAATTGTTTCCTTTCCTGTTTTGAGCATGAATTCAGTAGCTAGTTTTATCGTTTATGTTGTTGTTTCTGCCCTTAGCATGAGTAGCTAAATCTATAGTGCTAGGATGTAGGCGATTTATGGCATAGGCGGCACTAGATTGAACACGGACTGAACCCGCGTGTCGGTCGATCGACGACATTGTTGGTCGATCGATCGACCTTGTAAGGTTATCCTTCGTTTTAATTGGTTTTAATCTCGTATTTAACAAATCGAATGCATGCGACCAGTTAGATACCTATTTTGTGACCGACCCATTAGATCGAAAGATAGGGAAGGTTATTTGACCGTCAATTAAATCGACTAAACTGTGCTAAGATCGAAAGATAGGTATAGTTTAGACCATTAGTCACTTTTCAGGACGAAAGTCAGTATTAGTGACATTAGGGACCTATAGCGAGATCGAGAGATGCTATTTGTTAGGAGTGGACCGAGAGGACCTCTTATTTCCCGCCTTACCTGTGTTTGATTGAGACCGACTTAGTTTCTTTGCCGAAGCTATAATGACCCGACCATCCTAGTACCCTTCTTTTATCTGTTTAAATCGTATTTTTAGTTTATTTTCTTTCTATTGTTATTAGCTATAGACCAATTCAAATCAACTCCCATTATAGTTACCTCAGACTGAACATAAATCAACTAAAGTTTACAACTGCCTCCTTGTGGTTCGACCCTGTTACCACTAGCCTAGGTTAGTCTTAATAGGAGATTATAAATTTTATCTTTGGTACTCACAACGACGGGTATCAATACTCTTCTTTAAGTTACTAGATACATTTCTTTAAATTTCTAGATACGCCCCCGTTAACTTACTAGATACACGCATTTAAAGTGTTAGATACGCTCCTTTTAAGTTACTAGATACATTTCTTTAAATAGCTAGATACACTCCTTTAAGTAACTAGATACTTCTCTTTAAATAGCTAGATACACTCTTTAACTTAATGCATACCTTTAAATTGTTAGATACGCTTCTTTAAGTTACTAGATAGATTTCTTTAAATTGCAAGCATTAGTAGAAAAAACCCCTATTGTGACACAGTTATCGTGGCGGTTCTAACAAAACCGACGCAAAAAGCACAAAAAAAAGGCGGGAACTAAATTTTTATGGTGTAAGAGGTCTATTGTGGCGGTTTAAATTAAGAACCGACGTAATAATAGAAGTTATTTATGGCGGTTTTAAATTAAAAACGCCACCATAGATCATTTGTGGCGGTTTTATTAACAACCGACGCTACTAACGATGCTAAAGATAATGATAACTGATCAAGATTTTTAATAAAAAACCGGCTGCGTATGTGTTGTGGCGGTTGTAATTACAACTGACGTCAAAGATAATGAAAAACCCTTTCGTATTCACAGAATTAATCGCATTACTCTTCATCTCCTTGTCACTAATTCACTATAACTCCTCCAAACTCTATCAGTCTAACCCTCTAAACCCTAACCCTCTCGACTACCGCTATTTACTTCTTCATCGGCATCGACCACCACAATGTTTACTCTCCATCAGCGTCAATGGCCGACATTCATCTTCCTTGGCAGCGTTCCTCCCGATTTTCAACAGGTTGCTTTCTTCTCCATCCCTTTTTTTCAATTTCTTTGTTGATTTCGTTACTGATTTGATTTAGTATCATTAATGTTATTTTGTGCTAAATTATTTGATTGTGATTTGATGAAATTGTTGAATTTTTGGGGGAAGGTGAAAACCTAATTTGGATAAATTCGGGTTTTGATTTTGGGTGAACCACTTGTTTAACTTGGATAAATTCGGGTCTTGTAAATGTTGATATATCTTCTACTTAGGAATCTCGGGTCTTGTAATTGTTGACATATCTTCTACTTAGGAATCTTATCTTGTGCATAGTGTGACTTAATGTCAATCTCTGTCGAAGTGTGATTAGAAGCAGTAAGATAGCTCGTATAATTGATTTTGAGGATTTCCCTGTGAGAGATAAGGTAATTTAATCTGGGTGAAGAACCGCGTGGTTGCTGTCATAAACGCATGTCATTTGCTATGTGCATGCTTGTTGAAATTCAAATTGCAATTCTATTTTTGGTTGCAGGTCATCTACATGTATTATACAGGCCGTCTAGAGGTTTTCAACGAAAATTTTACTGTTGGAAGTACCTTTTTCTTTATAAAGACAATATAGCTTCAATATGGAAATCAAATAATGCTTATTTGTATGATTGTATCTAACAGATGTCTGCAAAGTTTAGCAATATATTAATATGCTATAGGAACCAAATTGTTATATGGTGAAGTATGTATTTTGTCCTTGTCTACATTAGCATTCGTTGTTGGTGGACTCGTAGTTGAATGGGAAATAAATGTGCTTTGTAAAATAGAGTATATCTTACCCATCTCCTATCTTGCAGGCGGATGAGAAACTGTCTTATGCTCTGACTCATTGCCATCTTCATCATGCGACCGGATAAGGTGCATTACGGATTTCTTGTTCTCTTCATTTTGCTCATTTATATCAGTTTTGGTTCATGAAATGTTTTTATTTACACATTAGATGACAGATTTGTTTTCTTAAGTAACTATTTGAACTGCGTTGATAAAATAAACTAGGATGCAGTAGCCATATAGGTGCTTAAAGTGATAGACATGGTAATATTTGCTTAGCGTAGCTTTGACTCGTACTTGGCCAAGGCTCTTCATTAAATGGTTTCATCTCTTATTATAACATGCCATCTAAAGTTACTAAACCTCAAGTTGGAATATGAATTTGTCTAATGGATAATTTGAGGAAAAATTGTACGAGTAGTTCATAGTAATATAGTATCATCCGAAGGTGTGATGGCATCTTGTGGTATGGAAAAGGCATTTTTTTAAAAAAAAAAAAAAAAATTGTCACAAGTTTGTCTTTCTCCTTTAGTTACTAGTGGAAGTTCGTGTTTCTGAAAATTGGGATTAACATAATTAGCAAGCCTCCAAAGGATTTGAGTAACTTTGTTGTCTGAATCTTAGTGACTTCGACTTGATTGCTCTCTTCCATGTGATACTGGAATACCCCATACTGTCCTGATTATTACTTCAGTAAGTACCTTAGTGAGTTATTATGTTATATCTTGATTAGCAAAGAATTATGTCCTGACATCCTGCGGTTTCGGCGTGCCTGATTGTAGACTATGGTGTTGAGCACCAATTCGAAGGCAAGTGTATGTTGAACGATCATGGTTGCTTTAATTTTTCTAATGTTTTTTTTATTTAATTTTGGGTGAAAAAATACTATGCTGCAGTTGTGATATCGAGTGCATAACCATGTTGTAGGTCTTTACGCTACGGACAATATGCTAATATCACGATCAAATATAGGATGATTATTTGAACTACCACTATGTTCATTGGCTCAAAGACATGAGATATTGAGATATAATACCTGCTGCTTGCTCGTTGCACTTTACGCATGACATGACTGCTACTTTTTTTTATCATTCTGAACTTTTTTAATATCAAATTTAGCATGTTTGCTTAATAATGTTTAGTTTAATTTTCTTACTGTTGGTTTTGTTAATACATCATTGCAGATTTAAGAGTGCCAATCGACGATGTGAGGTATGGTGCTACTAATAGGCTTAATGAAATCTCTCTCTTTTTAGTTACTGATTCTGGATTTTATTTTATTTTGTGACTCACTACTGATATTTGAAAAACAGATCACAAAAGTTGTTGATGACATTTGAGTAGGGGATGCACTTCAGCCCTTTTAATTCTCGGAATAACAAGGTGATGCTGGCTGCCGTTGCTACCTGTTAGTGTTAGATGCTGCTCCTTCACTTGGATGTATAATTTTTTAATACCGACATTATTGTTGTGTCGGATGATATGCAAGGTTAAGGTATTTGGTAGTTGGCAAACTCCGTTTAGATTTTGCGAATAGTAGGTGGTAGCCGAGTATTAGATGATAGCTGTGTAATAGTGCACAATGGTAGAACCATGGAACTTTTGTCGAGTCGTGTTGTCGAGTCGCGACTGTTATAGTGCTTCTTACAATATTGTTGTACTATGATGCAGATTGTTGTCTACAGAGCAACCATCGACTATCAACTATTGTTTGATTGAGCTATTGTCTGATGATGCCTATCGCCTTCGTCATGTTACTACTGCTACTGCGTCGTCTGCATTACTGCAGCAATTGTAGGCTGCAGATTCTTTTTTTTTGCTAATTGGGTGTAGCTTGTTGGGTGCATACATATCTTTTAATTGTTCAATTCAAGATCTAGTGATTATTTATACACTTGGATGTATAACGTTTGAACACCAGTGATATGAAAGGTTTTTGGTAATTGGTTACATTGTTGGGTATGTATTGTTTTTTCATTTCGATATCTGGATTGTCAAATTTATAGGATGTTTCTGCAGAAATTTAGGTAACATTTTTTTTAAAAAAAATATACCTATTTATGGTGGCGGTTCTCAAGTTAGAAACGCCACTATAGGTTTGCCTATTATGGCGATTCTTACGTTAGAACCGCCACAATAGATAAGCTATGGTGGCGGTTGTAAATTAGAACTACAACGATAGATAAGGTATGGTGGCGGTTCTAAGTTAGAAACGCCATAATAGATAAGTTATAATGGCGGTTCTAAACTTAAAAACGCCACTATAGATAAGCTATGGTGGCGGTTATGAAGTTAGAACAACCGTCGTTAAGTTTATACGACGCCGCGATATACGACGGACCCTAAATCTCTTAAAACCGCCATAAAAGGTCATTTAGAACCGCCACTGTAGGGGTTTTTTCTACTAGTGAAGATACACTTCTTTAAGTTACTAGATACATTTCTTTAAATTGCAAGATACACTCCTTTAAATAACTAGATACATTTCTTTAAGTTTCTACATACGCCCCGTTAACTTACTGGATACACGCATTTAAAGTGTGTTAGATACGCTCTTTTAAGTTACTAGTTATATTTCTTTAAATTTCTAGATACACTCCTTTAAGTAACTAGATACGTTCCTTTAAATAGCTAGACACACTCCTTTAACTTAATGCATACCTTTAAGTGTCTTGCTAACGTCCTAGGACCTACAAATACGTACACAACGTTAGTTCCAAGTACATAAGAAATGGGTTGACATATATGTAAAGTGCATTAAAACCAGTCAAAATAAGCATTAAAAATCAAAACAATATTGACAACCATAAACAATGTTAACTAAAACTAATTAAGTCACTAATTTCATGGACTAAAGAAAGTGATTATGGGCATTCATCATTTTCTATTAATTTAGCAAAAAAAAAAAAAAAAACAAAGATTTGGGATTGAGCGAACTGAGCTAGATATGGATCTACATTGTGATGCTTAAATGACATTGAAACTACTTATTTAGGTCGAAAAGCGGTCTTATATAAGAACTTTGTTAAATAGATCTTTTACATAACTATTTTTTAATTAAAGATGTGTCATTATGTTTAATTTAATAGATTTGTTTTATACAAAAATCAAGTTTAGAATGCTAGATACGCTCGTTTAAGTTACTAGATAAATATCTCTAGTTAGCTAAATACACTCTTTTAAGTTTCTACATACACATCTTTAGTTAGCTAGATACACTGCTATAAGTTGCTACATACTTACCTCTAGCTAGTTTGATACACTCCTTTAAGTTTCTAGATACACAATTTTAGCTAGCTAGATACACTCTTATAAATTGTTAAATTTATAAAAAAAAAATAAGGTGTGGGTTGGGTGAAAGAGAGAGGGATGTGGGTTTTAGCATTTACAAAAAAAAAAATCATAAATTGGTAAAAAAAAATACACTCCTTTTAAGTTTCTCGATATATACCTCTAACTAGCTAGATACACTCCTTAAAGTTGCTAGATACATACCTCTAGCTAGCTAGATACACCCTTTTAAGTTTCTCAATAGATACCTCTAACTAGCTAGATACACTCCTTAAAGTTGCTATATACTTACCTTTAACTAGCTAGATACACTCCTTAAAGTTGCTAGATATTTACTTCTAGTTAGCGAGATACACTATTTTAAATTGCTAATTATTATGAAACTCGTCTTAACTTATTAGATATATACCTTGTTTTTTTTGCATGTTGTATTATTATGAAACATAAATCCTTAATTCAAGAGACACATATAATACCACGGAGAAACTAATGTATCTCAAAACTCACAAGAGACACTAATGTATCTCAAAAACTAATGTATCTTAAAACTCACAAGTTGGTTTTGCATGTTGCTGTAAATTAACAAGACTAGTTTGGCTAAACACAAATGACACTCCATTACAATGCTCAGGACCCACTGTTCTAAGTTTCAACATCCCGCATTTTGTCATTAGTACAGTAAAAAATATCTTGGAAACAATAACTCCACTCTTTTATAGCACCGATGATTTTGTTTACTATTCAGCTTTGTTTGATAGATCTAGCTTGTATAAAGGTCAGCTTCTTCTTTACCAATTTTTCTACTCATCATTGCTCATTTGCTCTAATTTGAGATACCATATCCCTCTGTAAATTCCTCTAATTTTTCGATTTTTTTTTTTGTTCTTCGTCAACCTATTTTTCTGCTGTCTATTACCTGTATTTTTCAGTTCAACGGCACTTATACTTTCTTTCGTTCTATGTTTGCTGTTATATTAAAGTTCAGGTATGAAGTTTTAATTTCTTATTGACCCAGAGACGCGCACAACACGAGCCAAACCAGCAGCTGCGACGGGATCTATTTCGAACCCGACTGCGTGCTGCTCCTCTCCTTCGTTCTCCACCAGCTCCTAAAACTATTCCATCAACCCAGATCGACAACCATCATGTCGGACCCCAGAACCGCCAATCACACGACACAAATTAATGTCACGCACCACCGTAACCACCTATCACTCAACGTTAATGTCGCGTCGCCAATATCTTAGAATACAACTTTCCGATATCAACCCAGATCGACAACCATCAGTCGGACCCCAGAACCACCTGGTACGACAGTGACATCAATTTGGAGGCAACCAATTTAAGCACCACACCGAAACCCAAGCCGAATCAAGTCAAATCTGGGTCGATTGGTTCGAGCCCTAAAAATTCGATGTATCTCAGGCGAACATCACTCGGCGATGTTGTCGGATGTGTCTGGCGCCGGCGCCGAGGTTATAAGGTGTGGGTTGGGTGAAAGAGAAAGAGGGATGTGGGTCCAGTGGGATAGATGAGTATAACGTGATTGATACGGATAATGTGTGATTTGAGTTTTTAAATTAGTTCGTAGAGTTCGTACCGTACTTTAGTTCGCACCTGACCCCGACCCTATATATATATATATATATATATATATAGAGAGAGAGAGAGAGAGAGAGAGTCAGGATCCAATGAGAACCACTAGTATATTGAGAACTGTGAGAACCTCTCACAGCCCTTAGATCTTAAGCAAATCGATGGCTGACATAATACCAGATTTTTTCGTCAAACGATCATTCATTTAACCAAAATAATACAGTATTTGTCTCATACTTTTGGTCTCCAATTTTACTCTCTCTCTCTCTCTCTCCGCGATCATCAAACAACTTCTTAGATTTGAAGAACAAGCTTCCATAGCTGCTACATCCCTAATCAATGGAGACGTAAATCGAACCTCGCCGTTCTTCAAAATCCGATGAGGTTTGTTTAATTCCTTTATCAATTTGCTTGAATTTCGACTTCACGTGTCTCAAATTTGTTAATTAGTCAACAAATTAGGGTCGACTAATTATTGATTCGAGTTTCTATAAATGTAATTGGTGTATAAATTGAAACTAGGGTTGGCGTATTGGGAAATTACCTCAATTGTTTCTAAATACGCCACCGGTTTAGTAGTTCAAGGAGATGTGGATCTCCATTCTGTTTATGTGACCGCACTGCCAACAACTCATTCAAGCTTTGCTCCCAAAAGAGTACTTGAAATGTCATCTTGGTGGAAAGTGTATGCTTTGGCCAGAAAACCTATCCCACTCTTTGTTGGTGTACTCTTTGCCACAAAATATTTTGCGGAACGTATGGCAGTGAGGAAATCAAGGATGCAGTCCCCGGAAATCAGGTCTTTAAATGTAGTTGTCCGTTTCTTTATTGCCTTGGTAACCACAGTAACATGCTTTAGTTTAGTAAATAGAACCATCTTTCACAGGTCATCAAAATTTGATGAGATTTGTTTAATTTTTCTATTAATTCCCCTTAATTTCAACTTTATGTGTTTCAAATTTGTTAATTCGTCAACAAATTAGGGTTGACGAATTGTTGATTCGAGTTTATATACATATAATTGGTCAAAACATAGAGTTTTTGGGTTTTGAATCAAGGGTTGCTCCCTTATTAAGCAGAAAGTGTGAATATGGTGGCAAGATACCTTCTTTTGCTGTCAACGCTCTATTATTATTGATGTGGTCATGATTGATTATGCAGCGGGAAGATCAACATGGGAATCTTAGGCAAGATGATTTTGATATACAAATTATGAGTCACCTTAGCATTCCTATAACTTGATCTATTCTTGATGTTGATCCACTTCAGCAATTATTTGCCATTGGAACAATGTGAGTTTTTTGTTTCACGTTTCTCAGCTTCCTCTCATCCTTCATTGTTGGTTGGTTGTTAAGTTGTCTACTTGTATTCGGCTGTAATTCTATGGAGTAATTTGTTTAATTCTGGTATTAAGTTAAAGTTTGAATGCAATGATGTACAAGTTATAGAGTTTACTGTATATGCCTCATGTGTCTTTGCTTTGTCGTATTGTTAAAAAGTTTTTGCCTTTAGAAACCCTTCTTATGTGATTGATGCCATGAAAAACTCCTTTCCAAATTCCTGATTCGGGGATCATATAAGCCTAACACATTAGATAATCAAAACTCCATTTCCATGGACAATGTCCTTCTGTTATTGTGGATTAAGTCCATATTTTTAGGATAACTAAGAAGTGGTGAAGGGAGCTAGAAGATACCGAGGGCTAAGCCAGCATTTTAACTGTTATGGCATGGTATGTTATGCGTTCATCATCTCATAGAGTGGGATTGAATTGAAGGAGGGATGGTGGATAAGATAGTTCAAAGATGGGAGAATGCTCAAGACAAGTGAAAAACAGAAGTTTTTGTAGAAAGATCATAGAAGGACGATACATTTAGTTTAAAGTAATAGGTTGGGGGCCAAGAGGATTTGCAGGGTATCATAAACTTGGTTTCTGTGGGTAAGTTTTGCTTTCTAACCAAATGTTATAGAATGAAGGCAATGCCCCTCTCTTAGAAATATCATCTGCTAGTCTCTTAGAACCATGATCATGCAGCACGGCTTGGATTCCTATGCTCAACATGTTAATAACAAGTAGTTAGTCATCCTTCCGATAATCTTTTCTTGGACACTAGATACATCAATGTGTTACATAAATTGCCAGGGAGCCCCAACCCTTAGTTCTGATGACTTTTTGTGTCATATAGGTCATTAGCTGTTTTTTTGTTGTGTCATCTCCAAACAACATATTTGTGTTCTGGGTTCAGGCATATGTTATGGTAGTGGTGGTGGTGACAATATATTTCAGAATTTTCTGATGCGTTTTACTTCTTTTTTAATGTATTTTGGACATCCTAATTTAATGGAGCTGCGTAAGATGCTAGGATTCCGTTACTTACATACACTTTGACACCATAACTACTCTGCCAATAACAGTTAGTAGTCTCGAACTGATGAATTCTTACTATATAGCTAGTGATTGAGAGTTCGAGACAGAGGTCTTATAAACAATATTTCGGAGATTCGAAAAATCCAACCGTAAATTAAATGACCCACTTATCAGTTTGTAATATCGTCACGATATCAATGTTTTTTTTTCATGATAAATATTTACGTTTTACATATTTTGAAAGTCAATTAGCTTAAATGGGAGAGCATTGTGCAATGCACAAGATGTGGGTTCGACTCCCATATTGGCTATGAAATACCAAATCTTTATTTTACTCTAATGATGAAAAATAGTGTAATTGGTAATATCCCATTTCAAGTATGATATCAAGTATGGTAATACTTGTGGTGTTTATGCTATTCTTTGAGATGCTCGTCTTGAACTTATGATCATTGCAAAGCTATTACACTGGCTCATTAGCATTGTTGCAGCTCGCTTGAGTCTGATCATGGTATGCGCATCATTGCCCTAATATGATTACGGCCTCCTGAATAATTGTACTTTATTGCTTGCATCATGACACGTTTCTATTATTGGATTTGCGATTTAATAGGCTATATGGGACTCGAACCCATACCTTTGTGTAAAATTTGCACATTGCTCTACCATTGAGCTAATAGCCTCCTGACGAACTTTTTAATGCACATAGAACCTTATTTCATGCACATAGAACCTTATTTCATGCACATAGAACACTTAGTAGATAACCTGGCATACCTCCTCCATCTCCTTATTTCGGGATTCTGTAAGATATGATCTCCAAGCAATGTAAACCAGTCGTAACCGAAAAACAAACCAAAAAACAAATAGAGAGCTGCAAAGAAAATAAAGTATCCATTTGAGACGAGACAAAAGAAATGGAGCCCATGATGTTCACTATTCTTGATCTCATCTTAATCCAACTAAGCTAGTGAGGTCAATAAAGCACAAAACAACAACACATACCGCATATGACAATCTTGAGACCGGGGGGATAAACAGAATAATATAACATACTGTCATCATATGGAATAGATAATAGAGAAAATCATATTTCATGCTTGGAATAGATAATAACAGAAACTTTTCAGAAAATTTCAGAAATTTTTTATATATTTTTTCTTTGGTTACAAGAAATGTAATATATGAGAATAGAGAAAATCATATGGAATAGATAATGGATGCTTGGAGTCACGTAAAGAAACGTAACTTTTGAGGCCAAATCTAGAAATAACGTACTATCATCACAAACAAAGCAATAAGAGCGCCAGATAAGACCATGGATTTTGGATGTCGCATCGCCATCAAAGCTACTATAATGAATGTTTCATCTCCAATATAATTTCAACAATCCCCCATAACAATTGAAATTTAAACAAATAATCATGCAACTGAAGAACTTTTTAATGCACATAGAACCTTATTTCGTGGACATAGAATCTTATTGCATGCACATATAATTTTATTTCATGCCCTTTAACACTTATTTCATGCACATAGAACATGATTTCATGCACATACAAGGTCATTTCATGCACATACAAGGTCATTGATGCATATATAAGGCAAATATTAAGAAACCTGAAAAAGTGATTAATTTATTTATTATTGTGTCTTGAAATTTCGTGCAAAGTCGCAAACCTCAGGGGTACCGCGTGAATTATCCGTAGAAATTATTAGATGTAACTGGAGAACTTTTTAATGCACATATAACCTTATTTAATGCACATATAATCTTATTTCATGCCCATATAACACACGTATTTCATGCATGTACACGGTTGTTTGATGCACATATATTGCTTTTTAATTTCATGCATCTACAAGGCTACTTCATGCACTGATAAGGCTATTACAATCCTAACCTAAACTCTTTTCCGAAAAGTCATTCGAAAAACTCAAGAACAAAGGACACTCTAGAGGGGTATAGTGAACCCTTTCCGAGGAGGAATTGTATCAAGCGAACGGGACGGGTATCCTAAAATTTAGGACGGGATCAAACGAAGGGGACGGGTGCTCTACGTCACTTATAATATCACTAGTAAAGATGCAAATATATAAGTGTAGCTGAGGGAATATAAAATAAGCATGAAACTTAGTATAAAGAATGAAGTACCATTATAAAAGAAATACAGGATCACAACCGAGTGAGGACGAAAAGCGATGTAATTCGATTTCTCAGCAGGTGACTCGGAGACGAATCAAGTAACAAATAGCCACACAGAGTAATTACTTAAAAAACAAACTATTCAAGGGGAAAATATTATGAATCTGCAGGAAAAATAAAAAGCAGAGAACTAACTTAATCAAAAATCCATAGAAATATTTAAGAAGTAATGGCAGAACTAGACAAAGAATGAAAATTTTGGAATATATATGGTCAAAATTTTTGCTTTGCCTTATTAATTTTTATTTTTGCTTACTACAGTATATTGCATACTAGCTCGCTCTAAAATATTCGCACTTCTAATATTTCCACCATTAGTCAGGAGCAAGTGTACAGTGTAACTGTCCATCATTCCTTACGATTTACATGTGTTTGGCAAAGTAGTCGATCAAATCACAACTGTCGCCCCACATTTGATAAGCAACAATTACAAATCTCAAAGATAAGTAATAAAAAAAATAGAATTGCATTCAAATTCCTATTGTAGGCAAGAATACCAGACACCATTACAAGTAAACCTCACAAAGTTACCTATTGGATACAGAGGAATATAACCAGCATATGACACCATTACCGGCTTACTGAAATTGCAAAAGTACTTACATAATTGGAGGAACAAATGAACAGTAAACACAATTATTAACTAAACGTCTCCATATCGACGAGATTATTGCCAAAGAGGCAAAGACGAGTTTTTCTTCAAATCAACGAGAATAGCATAAGTAGCTTACGAGATTACAAACTTTGAGAATAATAATTAGCTTACGAGATTAAAAAGCTTGCCTGAATGAAGCACGATTAGGTCGATACTCTTCAATTAAAGAGGAAACAGTAAGATCTTCGATAAAATGCAGTAAACTTGAATCGAACGATATTTGAATGTAACAAAACAAAATAAAGAAGTAAAAATCAGGAATGCAACCTTAATCAATTAATTTAAATCATAAAAATAATAAAAATTGAGAACAAGAAAAAAATTAGTGAAATTGAGGATTTACCTAAATTTTAATCTGCTCGAAATCAGGAAAATCGATGAGGAAATCTGAGAAAACAAAAAAGGAAGCAAACTGAAGTCGAATGTACCGAATAATTTGGTTGAAATCACAGTAATGGTGCTCGAAATCACAGAGAATATGAGTTATTGCGGAAGAAGGGTTGCCATAAAGGACGGAAGGAGGAGAGAGTAGGAAAATGTATAAGGATAGAAAAATGAGGGAGATGGGTTAAAAAAATAAGTTTAATCCAGCCCTTCATTTGTCTAAGATCTAAGGGATGTAAGAGGTTCTCACAGTTCTCATTATCTTGATGGTTCTCATAGGATCCCGGATCTATATATATATATATATATATAAATATATATATATATATATATATATATATACATATATATATATACATATATATATATATATACACATATATATATATATACACATACATATATATATACACATACATATATATATATACACATACATATATATATATACACATATATATATATATATATACACATATATATATATATATATATATATATATATATATATATATATATATATAGAGGCGGGATCCGGTTAGGACGGCTAAATATTTGAGGATTGAGGATTGCAATACAATATCACGAAAAAAATCAGACTTGTCCAAAAAAAAAAATTTATAAAAAAAAAAAAAAAAAATTTTTTTTCGCAGCTATTTTTTTCGTGTGATATTGTTTCGAACAACCTGTGATATTGTATTGAATATCACGAAAAAAATCAGACTTGTCAAAAAAAAAAAAAAATTTTTTATGAAAAAAAAAAAAAATTTTTTTTTTTTTGCGCAACTATTTTTTTCGTGTGATATTGTTTCGAACAACCTGTGATATTGTATTGAATATCATGAAAAAATCAGACTTGTCCAAAAAAAAAAATTTTTTTTTTTGCGCAGCTATTTTTTTCCTGTGATATTGTTTCGAACAACCTGTGATATTGTATTGAACAACCTGTGATATTGTAACGAAATCCTCAATCCTCAAAAAGATAGTGTATCCTCACATGATTCCATTCCAATACATATATACATATATATATATATATACACATATATATATATATATACATATATATATAACATGCCAAAATTAATGTGCCAAGTCGCCGTACTTAAATCTTATATCGTATATCCAGTTTTATGGAAATTTGCGATTTTTTACTTATTAAAATCATAAAATAATACTAAAATCTAATTTTAGTCCAAGTTAATCACCCTAACATCTTAGAACTCAAAAATTAGTCATTACTCAATTTTTGACAATAATTCAACTTGATTTAACATTCATGCTCATAATAGACCTTAAAATCATAACCTTTTGTGAAATAAATCCAAATTAAATTACAATAATTTAAAAATTTGAATTTTAAATTTTTGAACATTCTGGAATAATTACATTGTAACATCTCGTAAATTTGAAAACCTTTATTATATTTTAAAAGTAATATTTTAATCTATTTTAATTTTATATTAATTTTTTTGAAATAAAATTTATTTGATAAAATATAATCTTATTTTATTTTGAAGAAATGTAATTATTTTTGATAGTTTATAAATGTTTAAAAGTGATTTAAACTATATTTAAACCTTTTCCCTTGATAAAATAGATTTCGGATAAAAGTCGTAAAATTGGGATTTTCCCATTTCTTACGGTCGTTGGGTAATTGAGTTTGGATATTGGGCATATGAGTACTTAATCTTTTAGTAAAATCGTGTTTAAGAACTTTAATTTTCTCGGAAATCGCGTTCGACGAATATTTCTAATTTCCGTCGAAACGAACCAAAAAGTAAACAATTGAAACTCACCCAAACACCCTACCCCAAACCATGCACCCTCCATCCTCCATGGGTCTCCTCTTCACCTTTCATTTCCTCAATTCTCATTCTCTCTCTTCCTTCTTCCAAACACCAAATTCATCTCAAAAATCCTCCTTACAATTCCTAAATCCACCATAACTTCTTCATTTCTTATAGGTGAAGAATTTGAAGATGAGTTAGGTAACTCATATGTTGTTGAAGATGAAGAGTAATTTTGGGTTTTAGAAGCTTTCTCAAGTTATTACTTGTCTCTTTGCTAGATTAAGGTAACTATTCCGAGTTACTCGACGAATTAATGTCACATTAGTAGTTGTATTTGTTGTTTGTTGTTGTTTATTGTTGTTGTTGTTGTTGTTTGTTGTTGTTTGAGACGATCTTATTGATAAATGAATGAATGGAGTAAGATGAGTATTCTTATGTTTAATTTATGTTACCCATTTGTATATTATTGTTTGGAACAAATTTGGATGAGGAATTATGTGTTGTGACAAGTCCGCGTGTTGGCTGGAACGCGTCAGTACCTGACCGAGACGGTTTCCAATGTTTCCAAAAATATGACATATTGAACGGCGTCGAAAAATTAGGTGGTTTAGCCACTTGAATCACTCAATTCGGAGTCCGTATGAGTAAATGGCGTCGTTTTATCAATTAAAATTTATAGAAAAGTTTACCCTTGTGTGATACGGTTATTTATGCTATTTTATTATGCGAGAATTTTGTGAAATTAGTTAATTTGTAAGTTAGAATATATTTTCTTATGTTGATAGTCTTTCACATGATAGAAATTGGAAATGGCATGAGAATGATATTGTGATGAATTTTGTGATTTGGGCCAAAGTAGGCCAAGACTCTGAACTGGGCCAGATTGACCGAACGAGTTTGGTCAAACTAGGTTTAAACCGGTCAGCCTCGATTTGACCGATGACCCGTCGCGGGACTCGGGTCGAGGGTTTGTCTTTGAGGTGAGATTGGTTGTTATTGGATGTTTTATGTTATGCCTTGATGTTTGAAATTATCATTTCACATGTTGGTTGTTGGATGCTTTGGATGCCTTATGCTTGAGTCTTGTTGTCTCTCTGCCATTTTAGCTTGTTCTCATGGATTATAGTACTGTTGGTTAGCTGGAATTTGGACTATTATTAATATTGGAGACATTGTTGGATTGTCAGCTGAATATGCTCTTGCGTAGTCTTTCATACGCTAGGGTGTGTATGATCATTTGTGTGTGTGCAAGTTTGGACTCTTTGCCCCTCTTATGGTTAATTGGGTGTCCTACTTGTCTTGTGTGGTGTGGGCTAAAGTATTCAAGCTGGGACTAGGTCCTAGGTGAGTATTTCGGCCTTCGTCATAGATAGGCCCTTATAGTCTTTGACGAGTGTATGTTCACAGCTTAATAGCCTTTGTGTCTTAGCTTGGTGGGCTTATATCCAAGTTAGGGTATGACCTCCTGACGTACTCTTAGAAGTATGTGGTCAGCTTAAGTACTAGCCAACCCTTTGGTGGACTCCTTAGGGGTACTCATGTGTGTGATCATGGGTCTTGGATGCGGTATTTTCCGCATGTCGCTAGGTCTGCGCAGGTTTAGGACTAGGGTGTTTACCTTACCTCGTGGTATAGACTCGAGTTACAGAGTGACTATTGACTGTCCTAAGAACTTATGCCTGTCTCTAGATATATTGTCCTTTCTTGTTTGATGATTCTATGAATCATAGAAGGTGATATGCAAGCCGGCTATGGTTGATAGATTTTGGATTCCTGGATGTTATGTGATTCACATGATAGTGTAGTATGAGTCGGTCTAGTATTCACATGCTAGGACTATGTGTTGTCGTATTGTTATTCACATGATAAGCATGATTGTCTAGCATCTATATGCTAAGGCTATGTGTTATTCATATTCATATTCTTATGTTTTCATGTTATATTAATTATGACATTTTGTGGCTGGGAGAACTCGGAGTTACTCCCCACTGACTGTGGCTTTCGTATTTGTATAAAATGCGATTGACAGGTAGGTGATGCATATATGGGGTACATGGACGAGCTAGCGAGCAAAGTAACCTTGGGACCTAGATTGGCTTTAACTTATTGTGACCCTTAAACACTTTTTATGTCATATTCTTTTTAGGGACATATATCTCCCTTTTTCATATTTGGGTTGTATAACATTGTTTCGCGACTTTCGCGATGTTTTATTTATGAGATTTACTTTAGACCTTGCATGTTTGACACCTTCCCATTTGGATATTTTTATAACAGGTTCAGGTTTTAAAAATTACAGGTTTTTACCCAAATGAACCTATTACAAACATATCCATGCAGTTTTTATCTAGAATTATGTGTTTACTTTTCCGCAATGAATGAGGGTGTAACAGTTGGTATCAGAGCATATTTGCTCCCGACGCACGTTTGTGCACCGCCAATATAAATAACTTGACCTTAAAATAATAAACTTGAGAGATGGGTAGGATGGGTAGACTTAAGGACCTAAGGTGGTAGTCTGTAGTGTGTTTGCTCTTTGTTAGGTTCTAACATGTTTGTTGATTGCCATGTAATATTTGTTGTGCCTTGTATCAATAACCGTAAACCTACCAACGTGAAGATCAAGATTTGGTGCCTATTACCGAGGACTGAAGATTTGTTTACCTTTGAAGAGTGCTTCTACTTCCTCGAAGATGTTTCTCATTCTTTGTGTACCTTGTCTTATTCTTTATCTCTTGGTGCTTATTCTCCTTCTAAACTCTCTTTTCTTTTTCCTTGAAAGTTACTCTTGTACCCTCCTAACTTGTCCTTTGTTCCTTGCTTATCCTACCTTAACGCCTTTTTTATAGTACTCTTTCTTTTGAGGAACGTTGACCTTGGTTTGGAAAATTCGAATTTTGAGGAAATTGTTTGTGGTTAACCCATAACCCTGGTTTTAAGAGGTTGTGATGTCGGAAAGACTTATGTGGAATTGAGTGGTGGAATTGAAGGTGTAAGATTGAGAGAGTAAGTAAGTTGAATTTACGATTGGCTTTCGTAATCACTTTGGATATGAGGGTTTTATAAGGTATATGTTACCATATGAGAAATACTAATTTTGGGATTATTAGTTGGTCTAAGTGAGTGATCTTAATTACTACTTGAGGTATGGAATGAGAGTGAGACTAAGCTACATTGTTGGGAAATCTTAGCACTTGTTTTAGTAACTAGAAAGGATAATGGTATGGTTGACGTCAATTGTTAAGTTGAAGGACATAGTTTTAATTTATGGTGTTAGAATGTGGGAATTTAGAGATTGGAATTAGGACCCTTGATTGAAGGTTTTATCATTTTGAGAAACTCATGGTTGACACTAGTTGGATATGAGTATAGCTTTGTTGGAAACCCTGACCTTGACCTTGTGGAAGTTGTTTGTGGATGTTTGAGAATTTGGAGTGATGAAATCACACTTATAGTGGAGTACCTTGTTTCAGGGAATAGATTAGGATGAAGTAACATGAGCGTTTTGAGGAAATCCTTGGGAGTGATGTGGTTATAAGTTTTGTTGCTAAGGAGTTTTCGGAACCGCTTAGGTTGATGTTGTTGTTTGAGATTTGAGTACCTGGCGTTTCCTTGTTGTCTAATTTCCTTTCTTCTTTGACCATAAGCGTTACCGTTCATACCTCCTTTCCTCGCTTCAGCTTGCTCATGATCTTGAATTAGCCGCCGTGGTACATGCCTTGAAGACATGGAGGCATTACCTTATTAGAGTTCATTGCCGCATTTATACCGATCATAAGAGTTTGAGGTGTATCTTTACCCAGAAAGAATTGAATATGAGGCAAAGAAGATGGCTAGAGTTGGTGAATGATTATAATGCCGAGTTGATTTATCATGAAGGGAAAGCAAATGTGGTGGCCGATGCTTTGAGTAGGAAGACTAGTCACTCTTTGAGCACTAACCGCGTGTTACCTGATGAACTTACCACGGAATTTCAAAAGTTAGGGATAAGCCTTGTTGGGAAGGGCTTTGACTATCTTAGTGCCTTGAGTGCAGAACCCGACTTTTACCGTGATATCCGTACTTGCCTACCTGAGGATGCTACTTTCAAGTCCATTCAAGCAAAAATCCAACTTGGGCAAGCAAAGGATTGTGTGGTGGATAGTGATGGGTACCTTCGTTACCAAGGTAGGATGTATGTTCCGAGAGTAGCCGAGTTGAGGAAGAAGATCCTTGATGAAGCTCACCTTTCTCCTTACTCTATTCATCCTGGTGGTGACAAGATGTATAAAGACTTGAGATTACAGTTTTGGTGGCCTAGGATGAAGATTGATGTCCTAGAGTATGTTAGCAAGTGTCTTACCCGCCGTCGAAAGTGAAGATTGAGCATCAGAAACCCGGGGGTTTGCTACAACCTTTGGATGTTCCCCTTTGGAAATGGGAGTCCATCTCCATGGACTTTGTGATGGCTTTACCTAAGACTGCTAGCAGAAAAGATGCGGTTTGGGTGGTTGTAGATCGATTGACCAAATGTGCTAGGTTTATACCTATCAAGGAGACATAGAAATTATATGTCCTAGCTGATGCCTATGTGAGGGAGATAGTACGCTACCATGGAGTGCCTAAGGATATAGTTTCAGATCGTGACCCGAGATTCTGTTCCCATTTCTGGACTGCTTTGCAAAAAGACATGGGTAGTAAGCTACTGATGAGTATCGCTTTTCATGCCGCTACAGATGGGCAGACTGAGAGGACTATCCAGACTTTAGAGGACCTCCTCCGTGCTTGTGCTTTAGACTTCAACACTTCTTGGGAGAAGTGCTTACCTCTTGTTGAATTCTCCTACAACAATAGCTATCATACTTCTATCAAGATGTCACCTTATGAAGCTTTGTATGGTAGGAAGTGCCGTAGTCCGGTCTGTTGGGATCAAGTCCAAGATGCTCATGTGTTGGGACCCGATTTGGTGACTGACACCATCAATCAGGTTCAGATCATTCGAGAGCGTATGAAAACCGCTCAAGACCGACAAAAATCTTATGCCGATGTCCGTTGTCGACCACTTGCCTTTGAGGTTGATGATCGAGTATTCCTTAAGGTGTCACCTATGAAAGGGGTGAAACGGTTTGGCGTGAAAGGAAAGTTGAGTCCCAAATACATTGGACCTTTCCGTGTGCTTGAGAAGATTGGTCCCGTTGCTTACCGTTTAGAGTTGCCCCCGAATTTGAGCAAGGTTCATAATGTCTTCCATGTATCTCAGTTGAGGAAGTACATTAGTGATCCGAGCCATGTTATTCAAGAAGAAATCCCAGATTTGGAACCTAACTTGACTTTGGAAGAAAGGCCAATCCGAATCCTCGAAAGAGCAAACAAGCAACTTAGAAACAAAGTTGTGCCCCTAGTTCGTATCCTTTGGCGTCGTGGAAATGTCAAAGAAGAAACTTGGGAGCCTGAATCTTCTATGTTAGCTAAATATCCCGAACTCTTCTCGTGAGGTACTTTCCGTTCCTTTATCTAATTCTTGTGAGTTTAGCTATCCTTTCGAGTGTTCCATCTCCTTCTCTTAAATGCTCTCCGCGTTAGTAGTCCTTGCTTAGTTGTTTAAAAATCGTAGTTAGAGTTTGGTCATAGCTAGTGGAGTTATTATCCTTATTATAGAGGTTCGAACTAAAGATTTTTGAAAATGTTTTAATGTTTTCCACTGGTTTTAACGTCAATGAGTGGTAAAGCTCGTTATTGGAGACGTCCGATAATTGGTTTTCTCATTTGTTGGTGTAAAAATATATATTTTTATGTCTTTGATTTGGAATGTTGATGTTCTTGAACGGCCGACGAGGATTTTCCGTTCCATTGAAAAGACACTTATACTTCATACGTCCATATTTTGAAGATTTTGTTTACTTGATTTTAAGGATATAGACCTACATATATACAATGTTCCTTCTTCTAAGTTTCGGGGACGAAACTTCTTAAAAGGAGGGATGATTGTAACATCCCGTAAATTTGAAGAGTTTTATTATATTTTAAAAGTAATATTTTAATCTATTTTAATTTTATATTAATTTATTTGAAATAAAATTTATTTGATAAAATATAATCTTATTTTATTTTGAAGAAATGTAATTATTTTTGATAGTTTAGAAATGTTTAAAAGTGATTTAAACTATATTTAAACCTTTTCCCTTGATAAAATAGATTTCGGATAAAAGTCGTAAAATTGGGATTTTCCCATTTCTTACGGTCGTTGGGTAAATGAGTTTGGATATTGGGCATATGAGTACTTAATCTTTTAGTAAAATCGTGTTTAAGAACTTTAATTTTCTCGGAAATCGCGTTCGACGAATATTTCTAATTTCCGTCGAAACGAACCAAAACGTAAACAATTGAAACTCACCCAAACACCCTACCCCAAACCATGCACCCTCCATCCTCCATGGGTCTCCTCTTCATCTTTCATTTCCTCAATTCTCATTCTCTCTCTTCCTTCTTCCAAACACCAAATTCATCTCAAAAATCCTCCTTACAATCCCTAAATCCACCATAACTTCTTCATTTCTCCACCAAATCGCATAAAAATTATATATTCGGAATCATTTTTTCAACCTTCATCTACTAGTAAGCTTTATTTTCATTTTCCCCAATTTTTGTTTAAGACACTTTTTTTTAGGGTTTCGAATTTAAGCTTAATAATTGTGTTTTTTTTGTTCTTATAGGTGAAGAATTTGAAGATGAGTTAGGTGACTCATATGTTGTTGAAGATGAAGAGTAATTTTGGGTTTTAGAAGCTTTCTCAAGTTATTACTTGTCTCTTTGCTAACTTAAGGTAACTATTCCGAGTTACTCGACGAATTAATGTCACATTAGTAGTTGTATTTGTTGTTTGTTGTTGTTGTTGTTGTTGTTGTTTGTTGTTGTTTGAGACGATCTTATTGATAAATGAATGAATGGAGTAAGATGAGTATGCTTATGTTTAATTTATGTTACCCATTTGTATATTATTGTTTGGAACAAATTTGGATGAGGAATTATGTGTTGTGACAAGTCCGCGTGTTGGCTGGAACGCGTCAGTACCGGACCGAGACAGTTTCCAATGTTTCCAAAAATATGACAGATTGAACGGCGTCGAAAAATTAGGTGGTTTAGCCACTTGAATCACTCAATTCGGAGTCCGTATGAGTAAATGGCGTCGTTTTATCGATTAAAATTTATAGAAAAGTTTACCCTTGTGTGATACGGTTATTTATGCTATTTTATTATGCGAGAATTTTGTGGAATTAGTTATTTTGTAAGTTGGAGTATATTTTCTTATGTTGATAGTCTTTCACATGATAGAAATTGGAAATGGCATGAGAATGATATTGTGATGAATTTTGTGATTTGGGCCAAAGTAGGCCAAGACTCTGAGCTGGGCCAGATTGACCGAACGAGTTTGGTCAAACTAGGTTTAAACCGGTCAGCCTCGATTTGACCGATGACCCGTCGCGGGACTCGGGTCGAGGGTTTGTCTTTGAGGTGAGATTGGTTGTTATTGGATGTTTTATGTTATGCCTTGATGTTTGTAATTATCATTTCACATGTTGGTTGTTGGATGCTTTGGATGCCTTATGCTTGAGTCTTGTTGCCTCTCTGCCATTTTAACTTGTTCTCATGGATTATGGTACTGTTGGTTAGCTGAAATTTGGATTATTATTGATATTGGAGATATTGTTGGATTGTCAGCTGAATATGCTCTTGCGTAGTCTTTCATATGCTAGGGTGTGTATGATCATTTGTGTGTGTGCAAGTTTGGACTCTTTGCCCCTCTTATGGTTAATTGGGTGTCCTACTTGTCTTGTGTGGTGTGGGCTAAAGTATTCAAGCTGGGACTAGGTCCTAGGTGAGTATTTCGGCCTTCGTCATAGATAAGCCCTTATAGTCTTTGACGAGTGTATGTTCACAGCTTAATAGCCTTTGTGTCTTAGCTTGGTGGGCTTATATCCAAGTTAGGGTATGACCTCCTGACGTACTCTTAGAAGTATGTGGTCAGCTTAAGTACTAGCCAACCCTTTGGTGGACTCCTTAGGGGTACTCATGTGTGTGATCATGGGTCTTGGATGCGGTATTTTCCGCATGTCGCTAGGTCTGCGCAGGTTTAGGACTAGGGTGTTTACCTTACCTCGTGGTATAGACTCGAGTTACAGAGTGACTATTGACTGTCCTAAGAACATATCCCTGTCTCTAGATATATTGTCCTTTCTTGTTTGATGATTCTATGAATCATAGAAGGTGAGATGCAGCCGGCTATGGTTGATAGAGTTTGGATTCCTGGATGTTATGTGATTCACATGATAGTGTAGTATGAGTCGGTCTAGTATTCACATGCTAGGACTATGTGTTGTCGTATTGTTGTTCACATGATAAGCATGATTGTCTAGCATCTATATGCTAAGGCTATGTGTTATTCATATTCATATTCTTATGTTTACATGTTATATTAATTATGACATTTCGTGACTGGGAGAACTCGGACTTACTCCCCACTTTGTCGTGTGGCTTTCGTATTTGTATAAAATGCGATTGACAGGTAGGTGATGCATATATGGGGTACATGGACGAGCTAGCGAGCAAAGTAACCTTGGGACCTAGATTGGCTTTATCTTATTGTGACCCTTAAACACTTTTTATGTCATATACTTTTTAGGGACATATGTCTCCCTTTTTCATATTTGGGTTGTATAACTTTGTTTCGCGACTTTAGCGATGTTTTATTTATGAGATTTACTTTAGACCTTGCATGTTTGACACCTTCCCATTTGGATATTTTTATAACAGGTTCAGGTTTTAAAAATTACAGGTTTTTACCCAAATGAACCTATTACAAACATATCCATGCAGTTTTTATCTAGAATTATGTGTTTACTTTTCCGCAATGAATGAGGGTGTAACATACATAACACTCCTAATGTTAAAAATCAAGGTTAAAATTTTCGAATTTATTTCGAGAAAAATATGGTTGCTATTTATCGGTTTTATCAAATAAAACATCTAGAGCATATGAAAATTAACCTAATCAATGTTAAAACTTTAGATCTGAAATGTGGGATAATTATGAAACCTAAAATAATTTTCTCATTCCATGTAATTCGTTTTAGCTATTTTTGCTAAAATAGTCACTATTTATGTCATTTTTACACTAAAAATTCATAAATCATGCAAGGTGAATCGTGTTCATCTCAAATTTTACACACAGTGAGTAAAAGGTGCATGTGACAACATATTAGAATTTGATGGCCTGTTTCGAAATTTAACTATTTTTAACCAATTTACCTCCATTTATTTCATTTTTATCACATAAAAATCATAAATCATGCAAAATAAATCAAATTTATACGAAATTTTACATACAATAATTAAAATATGCATGTGAGGTCATATAAAAACTTCAAGGTCAGAAACTAATTCTAACTAATTTTAGCATTTTAAATACCATTTTACTCACTAAAATGTAATAAAATCACTAAAAATTATTTAAAATGAGCAAAAATAACCATAAATCATCAAATGACCTAAATATATTTTAGGACCAGAATGTATTACATGCAAAAAATTTCGTGGCTTTATCCTTATGAATCACAAATTTTAGTTTTAATTAAGTTACATTTAACTCGGAAAAACCAAACCGATTATGCATGCAACAACCAAATGCTCTGATACCACTTGAAAGGATTCATTAACCCCTTAATTAAACTCATTTTAATTAGATCTAAATTAACCATTTATTTAGTCTTTGTGAATCTAGTGCATGCATAACTTAAAACAAGAATGAGGAGAAAATGGTTTTCTTACAATGGTGATGAGACGGAAATGGGAACAAGCAAGGACACCTTCCTTTACTTGTTATTTAGCTTAAAGTAATTGGATGTTCCCCTTGTCTCAAAAAGTATGAGAACCTCTTTTCAATTTCTCCAAGACTATCCCACAATCCTACAAATATTACTAACTAGATAATAGATGTAGTTTACCTTAAATAAATCTAATATTAGAATTATTACTACAATAGTAATATGTTTGTTTTTATTAGATTTTATCTTGAATAATTTCTATAGCTTTCTAACTATTTTGAGAGAATAAGAGAGAAAATAGATGAATGAATATGAATCAAGTATCAATGAAAAAAAATAAGAAAAAACTCTTTATTTTTTGCCATAGGGGGCCGGGTAGCATGGGTGCCAAAGGCCAATGCATGGCCTTTAATTTGCACTTTTCCTTTTTCTCTTATCAAAGAGTGTAGGGTTAGGGCACATATCACATGTAGCATGTAACATGTAATTGATCATATTAATGCATATTTAACAATTAAATATCATTATATAAATTAATCAAATTACATATTATAAATTATCTAGTAATTCATAATAAGATGTGTATAAAATGGGTCATGTTAATATAATTCACAACATTTTGTAATTATAATTAACAATTCATTATTTTCTTAAGTATTTCATAAACAATAATTAATTTTAGTAATAAAGCATTTTAACTACTAAAATGAATCTTATTTAATCAAATTACAATAAGATATAATATTCTCTCTTATAAATCAATTTGTTCAATTTAAGGATTTAATCAATCTTTATCGTCATACAATCGATTAACTTTATAATTGAGGGAATCGTCCTTTAGGAGTGACCTTAAAGGATCAACTGACCACCACCGTCAGACGACAGTAATGTCAAACTCTAGTCAGCCAATCATTACCGATTAATATTGATCAGTTGATTATAAATATGAATCATCCCTTCATGAGTTTTAATAATGTGATCGTACTATTGTTGAGGACACATACTCCAACACAAAGTTCTAGTTCTAGTGAAGAAGATAATGGTGAAACCTCCGGTTCCATGGAGGTAGATGATGATGATGATGTCGCAATGAGCGACAATTGATGGTTGACAAAGCATAAAGGAGGACATCACAAATGCGGGTTTGATGACTTATGCTAGTATTGACCTATTCTATTGTGAGTCTCCTACCCCTCCTTTAGCTTTGTTGTTTTTATCTCTTGATTACATTGATAACATGACTTGTACAATTTTTATAACATCTAGTTTAAAGCATCTTTAGTGTCATTTCGGGCTCTTTGGTAGTTATGAGTTTTTGAGTCCTAGCACCATTCAAAGGACTCACACCTCGGCAACATTGAGGTGTCTATCTTTTTGCTCCCACTAAAAAGAATCCAAAATGACAATTTCATTCATGCATTGCATTTCATGCCTTGTGAATGAACTTCCTCCTTTTTGCACTAGAAATAGTGTTTTGTCCGGTTTGGGGAAGTTCACTCATAGGGAAATGCGAGTTAATCTAAATTAGCTCTCCGAACAATAGAAAGCTTGCATCATGTAGTCTAGTTTAGTTTGCATCACTTGTATATATTTATCACATGTAAATATTTCACATATAGTTTGCATCTAGTATAGAATCATGCATCATTCATATCATTCATTTGCATAATTCCCTATTGTTTTGTCCATTGGGGACAATGTACATTCTAAGTGTCGGGATAGGGAATTCTAACACTTTCTAACACTTTCTAAATTCAAAAATGATAAAAATTTCAAAAATTTCAAAAATCCAAAAACATGTTCTTCCTTTTGTAGTGTAAAAATGTATATATTATATATATTTGTTTGTTTGTGTTTACTCATATCACTCGGGACCGACTACGCCACATTCGAGGCATGAGGAATATGAAGACCGCATGGTATGATCTTTCCAAATCTCCTTTTTCCTCTTGTATGTTAATGACAATGTGGCTTCTTCTTGTTTGATGCGGTACAAACCAATGTGATTTTAGGAGTTGCATTTAGATTATATGGCATACTAGTGATAGTAGCATTTGCATTAGGTTGTATATATGTTAGTTGCATCATGGCATGTAGTTTCATATTAAGAAAAAATTTGTGAAAAAGTCTAGTTGGGAAGCTTGGCAAGTGTATATAGGCCCTTGTAGATAATTTTTCTCCTTGAGACTTTGTTTGCTAGAATACCCTTAAGACACCTTAGGATGTGTCATACTAGTATCTTTTGACCCATGGACTAAGGCCTAGTCAAGAGTACCTTGTGGTGTGATAACTCCTTGGCTACCGTTTATTTCAAGGTGACCTTTGAAGACATGCAACCGTTATTTCATTTCTATCATCATGTTTAGCCAACAAAAAAGAAATGGGCACAATAAATCTCCAATTTGAGTTCAAAGTACCAAAGTGAAAGTCAAAAAGTTTTCAAAAATTACATCAATGAAAAGAGGAGCAAAAATAGAGTCCTATGCTTCAATAAAAGTACCCTTGCTACAAATGGGGTTACTTTGAAAATGTTCAAAAAGAATGCAAAGAATTGTCAAGTATCAAATTGCCAAATATAAAAAATGGCAAAGAAAAGTTCTCAAAAGACAAATGCCACAAGAAATTGGTGGGGGGAAACAAAACACAAGCAAACTACCATTGTGAAACTCAAAGCTTATTAATCCCTTTGATCCATTGATGATCCTTTCTTTGTTGCATGGTGAAGAGGGGACGACCATTCTTCTTGTCTAGGCAAGAGGGGGATGAAAGGATTCATTAACCCTCAAATTAAACTCTTTAATGTTTATATCTAATTACTCATTGATTTAGATGATGATCTTATGCATGCATAACAAAATATAAACAAAGATGAGAAGAATGCTTCTTACAATATGGAAATCGGATCTTAAGGGCACAAGTAAGAACATCTTTCTTTTTTGTTCTTGAGCTCAAAATAAATGGATGATCCTCCTTGTCTTAATATTATGAGAACCTCCTCTTAATTGCACCAAGACAACCCCTTAAATCTAATATATGAATTAACTAGATTTATATACTAGTATCCTTAAAATAATTCTAATAATATCTTTATTACGACACTAATAATCTTATATTTTTATATTAGAATTTTAGATGAACAATTTTTAGAGTTTCTAAAACTATTTTAGAAAGAATAAGAGAGGTTTTTTTTATCAAAAAATCTAAAATTGTGTAACAATGAAAATAAGAGCAAAAGATGCTATTATGGAGCCTAGTGATGCCGGGTGAGAGCACCCACAATAGTGAGGATTGAGCATCCTCTTAACCCTCTCTCTCTTCTAAAAGGACATCCTCTCTATTGTGAAGCATATGTTGCATGTCCTCTTAGCAAGAGGAAGATGGTTACTTCCTCTACTTTTAGAGGAAAGTAGAGGAAAGTAGACATTGGCCCTAGTGCCCACTAACCAACCATTATTTTCTTTGTGTCTAATAATTTATTTATTTATCAAATATGAAATTATTTAAAGTAAGATTAATAATTTAAGAGGATCCTCTCTATTGTGGTAACAAAACTAGAGGAGATAAAAGGAAGAGAATGATAATAATGAAAAATAAGGTAAATGAAAAGATATTGAGATGTCATAAAAATAGAGGGTGAGTGAAAAAATAAAAGGAAGATAACCTCCTCTCTATTGTGGGTGCTCTGAGAGAAGAGGAGAGAAGCCAATGCATGGCTTTTGTCTTACCCATAAAATGTAGGCTTGCATGGCTAGTTAGTGTAGGTTATGATTATGTTTATTTTAACTATTAAAATAAAACACCCACTATCCTCTCAACCCTTCAATATTTCGGTCCATTTCATAAAATGGACATCCATTTTATTTTGTCAATTTGTCATTTGTCACACAATGTATCACATGTAGCAAGTAACATGTTATTAATTAATTCTAATGCATATTTAACATATTAAATATCATTATACAAATTAATTAAATTACATATAACAAATTGTCTAGTAATTCACAATTACATAGTATAAAATGGGACATGATAATATAATTCATAACATTTTGTAATTATATTTAACCATTCATTCTTATCTTAATTGTTTCATAATCAATAATAGAAATCTTTTAATTACTAAAATAAATCTTATTTAATCAAATTATAATAAGATACAAAAATTCCCACTTACAAATGAGTTGTTTAAATTTAAGGAATTGATTAACTTGTATCGACATACAAATAATCAACTTATCTATTAAGGGAATTGTCCTTTAGGTGTGACCTTCAGGGATCAACTGATCACCACCGTCAAACGATAGTAATGTCAAACTCTAGTCAGCCAATCATTACCGATTAATGTTGATCAGTTAACGTATAAAAATGAATCATCCCTTTGTGTACTCTTATCATGAGTTTTAATAATGTGATCGCACTATTGTTGAGGACACATACTCCAACAATCTCCCACTTGTCCGAGACAAGTGCATGTCACCAATTCTCTTGTCCTATTACAATCTCCCACTCAATGCAAGGTGTCTTGCAGGTCGTTCTTGCAAGTGATCATATCTAGAGTGGTTTCCTCGATCTGGAGAGTAACTGTCTGACCGGAACTATCTACCAAAGATACCTTCCGTGCGTGGCCACACATGTAATACCCCGTAAATTTGAAGACCTTTATTATATTTTAAAAGAAATATTTTAATCTATTTTAATTTAATATTAATTTATTTGAAATAAAATTTATTTGATAAAATATAATCTTATTTTATTTTGAAGAATTGTAATTATTTTTGATAGTTTAGAAATGTTTAAAAGTGATTTAAACTATATTTAAACCTTTTCCTTTGATAAAATAGATTTCGGATAAAAGTCGTAAAATTGGGATTTTCCCATTTCTTACGGTCGTTGGGTAAATGAGTTTGGATATTGGGCATATGAGTACTTAATCTTTTAGTAAAATCGTGTTTAAGAACTTTAATATTCTCGGAAATCGCGTTCGACGAATATTTCTAATTACCGTCGAAGCAAACTCCAAAACGTAAACAATTGACCACCCTCCCCATGCACATTTGACCGGCCATCCCCCTTCCATTTGCCTCCTTTTTCAATTTTCATTTCCTCCATAATTCACTCTCTCTCTTCCTTTCATAAAACAACGAAATTCCTCTCAAAAATCCTCCTTACAATCCCTAAATCCTTCAAAAATCTTTCATTCCTCCACCAATTTGCATAAAACTTATATATTTGGAATCCTCTCTTCAATCCTCATCTACTAGTAAGCTTTATTTTCATTTCCCCCAATTTTTGTTTAAGGCTCATCTTTTTAGGGTTTCGAATTTAAGCTTAATAATTGTGTTTTTGTTGTTCTTATAGGTGAAGAATATGAAGATGAGTTAGGAGATTCATATATTGTAGAAGATTATGAGTGATTTCGGTTTCTAGGGCTCTTTCTCAAGTGTTATTGTTCTCTTTTTCTAGCTTAAGGTAACTATTCCGAGTCACTCGACGAATAATGTCACATTAGTAGTTGTACCTGTTGTTTGTTGTCGTTTGTTGTTGTTTGTTGTTGTTTGAGACGATCTTGTTGATAAATGAATGAATGGAGTAAGATGAATATGCTTATGTTTAATTTATGTTACCCATTTGTATATTATTGTTTGGAACAAATTTGGATGAGGAATTATGTGTTGTGACAAGTCCGTGTTTTGGCTGGAACGTGTCAGTACTGGACCGAGACGGTTTCCAATGTTTCCATAAATATGACAGATTGAACGGCATAAAAAAATTAGGTGGTTTAGCCACTTGAATCACTCAATTCGTAGTCCGTATGAGTAAATGGCGTCGTTTTATCGATTAAAAGTTTATAGAAAAGTTTACCCTTGTGTGAGACGGTTATTTATGCTATTTTATTATGCGAGAATTTTGTGGAATTAGTTATTTTGTAAGTTGGAATGTTTTCTTTATGTTGATAGTGTTCACGTGATAGAAATTGGAATATTGCATGAGAATGATATTGTAATGAATGTTGTGATTTGGGCCAAAATGGGCCAAGACTCTGAGCTGGGCTAGTTTGACCGAATGAGTTTGGTCAAACTAGGTTTAAACCGGTCAGCCTCGATTTGACCAATGACCCGTCGCGGGACTCGGGTCGAGGGTTTGTCTTTGAGGTGAGATTGGTTGTTATTGGATGTTTTATGTGATGCCTTGATATTTGTAATTATCATTTCACATGTTGGTTGTTGGATGCTCTGGATGCCTTATGCTTGAGTCTTGTTGCCTCTTTACCATTTTAGCTTGTTCTCATGGATTATGGTACTGTTGGTTAGCTGGAATTTGGATTATTATTGATATTGGAGATATTGTTGGATTGTCAGCTGAATATGCTCTTGCGTAGCCTTTCATATGCTAGGGTGTGTATGATCTTTTGTGTGTGCAAGTTTGGACTCTTTGCCCCTCTGATGGTTAATTGGGTACCTGTAATACTATGGATTTTTATAAGCTAAGTACACGACCGAGTAGAGCCTACTCGGCCGAGTAGTGTCAAGAGTGTAGTCTGTTTGGGTTCTGCCGAGGAATACTCGGCCGAGTATAGTGAATACTCGACCAAGTAGAGGATACTCGGCAGAGTATACACTATACTCGACCGAGTATCCGGTCTGGCGAGTAATATTTCAGCGGTTGATGCGGGAGTGTTTAGGGTTATTTAATATTGAAAGTCAGTTTCTAAACGTCATTTACAACCCTAAACATTTTACGATTTCTCTAATCACTCCCTAATCCTCCACTGTGTGGGCAATCGTCGTAGTCCTTGCGTTCAATCTTTCATTCTTTCGCCGGTAAGTCTTTATCCCTATGTTGTTGATGATTAATTCTAGGGTTTGTCTTTATTCTTTGAATTGGGGGAAATGGGGTTTTGCAGTTAGTGATTAGAATTATATGATTGTTGTTGTAGGTGACGATGTGGTAATTGTTATGCATTTGTATTGTTGATTGCAGCGTAAGCGGATTGCGAAAAAGGTAGGCTTTCCCTACTCAGTTACTGTTAATTGATTTAAGACTCTGCTTGTGTTGTGATTGTTGTTATCTGCTGATCATCGGAGTATGGGTGTTGTGATGACGGTGGTGATGTGGTTATATTGTGACGGTTGTGGTGTTGTGACAGCCGTGATGCTGTGGTGTTGTGTGATTGTGGTGGAGTCACTTGCGGGAGTGGCTTCACACCCTAGTTCGCCCTCCGTGGAACCCGTCACGGGCGGGGATGTGCACATTAAGGGACAGGGATTGTTAGTCGCTCGTTGATGAGCTGGACTTGGTGGGGAGTGGCAGCGGTCACCCACTGGCGGAGTGGATTACCTGTTGCGATGGGTAATCTGGTAGGGCTACACACTTCGGTGTGTAGTCGGTTACTATGGAGGATAATCAGTCGGTTACATTGTTTGTTTGTCTTACATTGATTGAATGGTACTGACCCCGTTGTTGTTGTTTTGTAAAACCTGCGGTGATCCATTCGGGAATGGTGAGCAGACTTGACAGGTATTGCATTTGGTGAGCTTGGGCGGTCATGGGGAAGTCGTCATCACCAGTTGTAGTATCACAGTCACGAGTCTTAGCTATGATTTTGTAGTTGTCCTCAGTTGTATTCACTTTATTGGTTTTGGTTTGGATTTGGATTGTTGTAAACATTAATACTTTACAGTACTTCTAATAAATGTGTTTAGGACGGACGCTTTTGATATATACTAACCTCGGGCAACCGAGATGGTAACAGCCTTTCATGCTTGGGTAGTCCCGGTAAGGTACCTTGGTATGAGGGGGTGTTACAAAGTGGTATCAGAGCCGAAGATTCTGGCACCTAAAACTAATGAACCCAATGAACTTAGGGAGTCTAAATAAAATGAACACGGGGAGAGTTGTTTGGAGCTACCGCAAAGACTTGGGAGACGTCCCGAAGTCGCACTATGGCCCTCACGATCTCAAGCCGGTCACCAGGGGGAATTTGTTGTGAGTCTTTTCGATGCGTGTGTGTGGTATGTGGAACTTGAATGGTTGAATCATGTGAAAGGAAGTGAGATGTGTGGAAACATGTGTAAGACATGGTGAAACTTGTTGAAACGGATTTGGTATGAAATATGTTTGCATGTTAAGTGTTTATTGTGTGGCTTTCAAAAGGGTAGTGGAACACGCGTACATAATCATGATGATGTTAATGTTTGGTTGTTGGTAGTAGCATGTGATTAAGGTCATGCATCTATGCATATGAATGTCGTATTTAATTTCCATGTGGATATGATAAAAGTTCACCCATGTACTGGTTTTTAGAAGTATTGGATCGTTATTGTTTGTTTTATGCATGTTTAAGTTGTTTTGTTAAGAAATTTTGATTTGTATACAAACCGATTTTGGAAGGGTTGTCTTAAAACTGTCATAAGTCAAGTTCTGGAAATGATATTGCTGTGATTCCAAGTTGAGGTGATAACTTGTCCTCTTACGATTCTAACGATAGGTCACAAGCCCAAAATGACCAAGTAACGAGTGAGATATGACTGTTTTACGAAAACTGGACGGTGCTGAGAACTGCGCAGATACTCGACCGAGTAGTCCCTACTCGGCCGAGTATCTTTTATACTCGACCGAGTATTCCATATTCGGCCGAGTAATCTCTCTGTGATAATACTGTTTAGCGTCTGGAGTCGTGAACTCGGCCGAGTAGTCTCATACTCGACCGAGTAAGGTCTACTCGGCCGAGTATTCCCAATACTCGACCGAGTAATCCTTCTACGACAATTGAGTTTGCTTCTGGAGTCGAAAACTCGACCGAGTAATATAGTTACTCGACCGAGTACCTTGTACTCGACCTAGTATGTTATGTACTCGACCGAGTACCTCATTGGGCGACCATTTTGAGTCGGTGGCTATGTTCTTACTTTTGTTTTGAGCCGATGGCTATGTTTTTACATTGTTTTGAGTCATAGGGTATCTACACATGTATGTTTTGAGTCTTAACGCATTCTTTTATATGTGAGACGGTCTTGATACGTAAGTTACCAAATGCTATGATAGGGAGAATGCCGGCTTATGAGGGACATGTGTTGGATAAGGAAGACATGTGAGAGATAGTGGAAAAAGAAAAAGGAAGAATGTGAGCTAATTGAGGCAAAGAGCATGTTTTGTGAGATATGGTGAGTGATATAGTCGTGTGTTGAGTAATATAAAAGTAAGTATATATGAGCAAGGGTGATGTGGGTGTAAAGAAACATGAGAAAGAAAAGATTGAGATGAGGGATATGAATAGTGATATAGTGGTATGTGTAAGGATTTATGGAGGTGTGGACATGGCCCACCTGCGTATGCCCAGCCGATCTGTGGACAATGGCAGCGGTCTTTTTGAAAGCCACGCTCGGCGGCGTAAAGGGTGCTTTCGACCAGATCGTTTTAGATCGGCCGGTTTCGTCTCGGTAAGGGTCTCGAAACGATTAGAGATGTTCGGAGTCGCCACCAAGCATTTGTGGGATGCCTGGAACCCGTTCGAATTCCACTTTATACCTCGGTCAAATCGAAGCACAAAGCAGCGTTTGACATAGGTACTAAAGATAAGGAAATCGTCCCTCTTTAGCATCCTATCTCTAGAATGACTCTCGTACGCCCTGGATAAGGTCGTCCACTATCCAAAGTTTCTGAGTAAGAGGTGAAGGTACGTATTGGGAAGCCCTTTAATCAGACACCCAATCCCGCCCGCGTTTAGCGGCCTCTACTGATCGATCTTGGTTGGTTGAATGCAAAAGTTAATAAAACGGTTTAAATGCATGAATGCGCATCCAATGTTTTAAACCTAACATGTGAGAGCTTTCTAAGTCAGTGGATTTAATCCAAGTATCAAGTATAAGATGTCGAGTTGGATTAATGGTTGATTTGCATGCAAGACGGAAATTAAACATCCATTTACCGTATTAGGTTTAGGATGCATAACATGATCCATTTGTCTTAGTAAGGCATTTTGCAAATATGGTTTTGAATAATCGAATAGTCATCTGATCCGTCCTATATCCGGGTTAACCGGAGTCGGGATCGTCCTAGACTAATGCTGGAAGGGAACAGGCCCTGTACCAGACGGCTATAAGAGGCGCGAGCCAGCCAGCGGTGTAAGGGACCTCCCTCTGGTTTTGAAAATGAGAAGGAAAAGGCCTGCTTGAGGCGCGGGTTAGCCAACGGCTGTATGCCGTGTTCTGACTGTTTAGAAAACGTTATAAAACGTGTTGAAAGTGGGTATTTGAACCCGGTTTGATTTTGAAAGGGTCGTTTAGACCGTATTTGTTGATTTGAAGAACTAGACTCGAATAATCGTCATTGTTTGATAATATTCGATGTACGGTTCGGTTTGACAAGCTTAACATGAATAGTTTTAAAAATGATTGTGGACTAATTGTTTTAAGTCCATTTTGAATGTGATTAGTCGGAACTCATCATCGTACCCGGGTTAAAATCCGGCATGGTATATAGAACCAAGGATGATTTCGTGTTGGTGACTAATATGTTTGTTTGAAAATGTAAAGAAATGAAATAAAAGGCTTTAAAATACCTCTTAAATGTCATTAACCAATTATTATCACCGAAACACGGATTTAACCGTCATGGTATGAAGAACCAAGGGTGAAAAATGCTTTATGGTTAAAACATGTGAAATGAAACAAAAAGGTTTCGAAAATACTTGAAATGGTAAAAACCGATTACAAATATGAAAATGGATTAAGGAATTTTCACCATTCGGTTTGAATTTGTAGCTGTGGAAATAGTGACTATGGATTCTCACCATCACTGTTTTTGGAATGAGCGGGTTCCGCGAGGAAGCCCCCTGCTGGCATTTGGAATTTTCACCATTCGGTTTGAATTTGTAGCGGCGGTTTTGATCGCCGTTTGTCTTAATTTTGAAAGGAAATAGCAAATTTTAAATCTGCTATTACATTTGAACTTACGGTTTATGTGCCGCCGTTGACATTTTGAAAGAAATAGTGAATTTGAAACCTTCACTATTGATTGAAGTGACGGTTTATTTGCCGCCGTTGACATTTGGAAGAAATAGTGAATTTGGAATCTTCACTATTGATTGAAGTGACAGTTTATTTGCCGCCGTTGACATTTTGAAAGAAATAGTGAATTTGGAATCTTCACTATTGATTGAGGTGACGGTTTATTTGCCGCCGTTGACATTTTGAAAGAAATAGTGAATTTTGAATCTTCACTATTGATTGAAGTGACGGTTTATTTGCCGCCGTTGACATTTGAATAGTGAATTTGGAATCTTCACTATTGATTGAAGTGACGGTTTATTTGCCGCCGTTGACATTTGAATAGTGAATTTGGAATCTTCACTATTATTTTGGGAATTGGCGGTTTTGATCGCCGTTTGCTTGAAAATAGCGAGAAAATAGCGGTTTCCGAATTTTCGCTATTATTTTTGAAATTGGCGGTTTTGATAGCCGTTTGCTTGAAAATAGCGAGTTTTTAATTTACACCATTTGTTTTTGTTTGTTTTCGAGGAAATGACGATATTTAATATTATCAACGAAAACTTTGAAGTCTGTCGTGGGAAATTGGGCCAAAGCCCAAATTTCGCTGAAAAAGAAAGGAGAGGCCTGGTTTAGGCGCGAGCCACCTGGCGATACAAGCCGGCTTCCCTATTTTTTGTTAAAAAAGACGCGAGGTGGAGTTGCGGATGAACATTCATCTTCAACCTCGAAATTTCGCCCAAAATCGCCATTGACGGACCTTCAAGCTTTCTTCCATCCGTGCCATTGTCGACAAATGTCATCTCAAGGTAAGTATTTCCTCTTGAATCCTTTCAAATTTGTTGATTGTTAGCTAGATTGAATTAGGGCGGATTTTGCCCTAAAAATCGAATTGGGCGTTTTTGATTGAGCCAATTTCGAGTCAAATTGATGTTTGCATTAGGTTAGAAACCTGTTTAGGAGTATAGGGGTGCTTTTAGTTTGCATTTTGGTCCCCGTTCCCGCTCCCTAGGCTCGAAAAACGTGATTGAGGCGAGAAACCGTCTCATTTCACAATGCCAAGTTTATTTGCTTGGGTAGTGGGTCCAGCTAGGGTGCGTTGTAGCTGGGAAAACCCGTGTTTGCCATTTAAGGACCTTCATTGGATGTTTGTGGGCAAAATTGAATTTTTGCCTTTGCGACGGTCTTACGTCTGACAAAATAAGCGCTTGTTTGGGCTTGAATTGAGTCAGTCTGCCTTGAAATGGACCTTATTGGTATTTTAGGTTGCCTTGAGGCGTGATAAAATCACGTTTTGCCTTTCTGCGGTCGTTTTTGAATTTTTGACCGGTTTGGGCTCAAATTAGCGTATGAATTGCCTTTTTGAACCGTAGAAAAATCCCCATTGTGTCGGGAATGTATTTTGGGTTGTTGGCGGACCTTGTATGGGTCTTGAAATGCCGTTTTTGACTCGTCTTTTGCTTGAAAAGAGGGGCGAGTCGTTTTGTGTTGTTTTTTTTTTGTGAATGGTTTGGGAGCGGGATTGCCCCTTGTTTTTGTATTGCAGGTTGTTTTTGTTGTTTTTTGGATTTGTCCATTTCATGTCGTCGTAATGCCGAAATTTCGGCTGATGCTTTTTTGTTGTTTTTTTTGATTCCAGGATATCATTTGGGGCCGATGGGGTCCGTTGTTGAGGCTTTGGAGGAGGAAGTCGATCCCAGAGGGGAAGAGTCGACTGTTTTTTGCTACAGGCTTGGTTGTGCTTCTCCCTGGCGGACTTTGTCTGGCCAACGATCGGGTATCGATCGTTAGTCGTTGTCTGTAGAGGTTCGGATAGGCGGCCAATATGGCTGGTTTGTCCTTTTCGTCGTGGCTCATGGATAGGATGACTGATGATTGGGGGTCATTACGAGTGTGTTATCCCCTGTTGTTGACCTTGATCGCAGTTGAATTCGGCTGAGTGGGGTTTAACATCGGGGTAGCATGCTAAGCTACGGTCCCTGGTTGTCGTATCGTCCGAAATCTGCAAGACATTGTCTTCTTTTTTGTCATGGAGCAGGAGTGAGGGGTTATCGTCATGGTAACCTCCTCTGCTTCCGTTGCTGCTCCCCTGTTTCCTGTTGCTCCCTTTCTTTTCTGATCAGAAGGGTAGGGGGTGCTTAGTTCGGTAGGTGGCGGATAGCCCCCAGTTCGTTGTCTTAGGCCAGTGTCTATATGATAGACGTTTGTTTTAGGCCAGTGTCTGTATGATAGACGTTTGTTTTAGGCCAGTGTCTGTATGATAGACGTTTGTTTTAGGCCAGTGTCTGTATGATAGATGTTTGTTTTAGGCCAGTGTCTGTATGATAGACGTTTGTTGATGTATTTTGCGTAAGGCAGTTTGTATATATGTGTTTTTGGACTGTGGCTTGTTTTGTGATTTTGGCTTTTTTTTTTGTGTTGTATTTCGGAGGAGCGTTGTTGGCTGTTGACTCTCCTTTTGCTTTGCACCAGTTCCTGTATCGTTAGTGTAGAAAACAGGCAATAGATAGCATATACGCATAAACGTAAATGCTTAGAAGCATTTGATCAGGTAAAGCATTTGTTTGAAAAATCAAAATTAACCAAGATGACTTGAAGTTAAATTTGAAATTTTGAAAATTCCGTGACAAAATCGCCACGTTCGGAATTCAAAAGGAATTGATTTGAAAATTTGAGCAATTAACTCGTGTCGTGAATTAAATTGCATCGGAAATTTTGAAAATTGACTCGAAAAATATAAAAACTCAAATCGTCAGGAACGAATTTTTAGAAAAGGATTTTTTTGCGAGTACATTTGGCTTTTGAGGTCAAGACTCGAATTTGTGAGTGCTTGAATTTTGGAGGAAAATTGATGTCGTGTTATCGATTTTGATTTTTGATTTGCGAAAAAGCGAAAAAAAATTCGGATTTGCGAAAAAGCGAAAAAAATTTCGGAATTTCGACTGACATGGAAACGATCCGTCGCGGATCGGGGCGACTAGCCCTTCCCCTTTTAAAAAAAGAAAGAAAAACCCGTATGTTTAAAGCTGCGCCATGGAAACCGTGTCGGATTTCGTAAAACGCGAAAACAAGGAAATGTGGGTGTGAAGAAACACAAAATTTTCCGGATCTTCCTGAAGAGGAGCGAGGTTCCTGGCGGGAGGTTTGAGGTGTCAGGAGAAAACACATGTTGAAAGAGACAATTCAACAGCGGGAATTCTGGGGAAGCCTCAAAGAGGCGCGAGCAACCAGGCGATGGAAGCCGGCTCTCCCCTTTTTCTGAAAAGTGCGCTGATCATTTTTTATAAATAGGGACGTTTGCGCTTCGTTGTTTCAGCATCCGAAACACAAAAACATCTTCACAAAACCTCCTCTTCTTCCACAAAAATATTTCATGGATGCTTTTGAGAACGCATTGCGACAATGGTGCCGGGATTTGTCGCCTCCCGAGAAGTATCAACTCGATTGCATGGGAGTTGGTCAATTGTTGGTGCTTCGTCAAGTCAAGGTGCAACCCTCGTTTCTTTAAGCATGTTCTCGGTTTTGGGATTCGAAACATCATGTTTTCGTTTTCCCGAAAGGTGAGCTTTGTCCTCTTGCCGAAGAAGTTGGAGTTATTGGTGGGTGGCCGGGTTGTACTCCGGTGCTTCCTCCGACTCGGTTGTGCTACAAGGAGAAATTCCGTTCCATGTTGGGCTTATCAACAAGCCAAGTCAACTTCCTCCTTGCTCCACATGGTGTGGATATGTTGGCTCTTATTAACATCTTCTCGAATCGGTTAGATGTTAATGTCTCGGAGGTGGCTAGGAGAAGGGCTCTTGCATTTTGCCTTGTCCATGTGTACCTCTTTGTTGATGTCTTGAAGAAGGAAGGGACGAGATGCCATGGTAGCATGACCCTTATCCATGTGATTGAGCAAATGGAGCATGGTAGAGATCCATCGTGGTTGGTGCTTGGAGAGATTATCTAAGCTTTGGACAAAGAAGGCTCTTGTGGAGAAGCTCCCTCCTTTGGATTGCCAAGGATCCTCCAAGTGTGGCTATTGGAGAGGCTAAGGTATGTAGAGCCTCCGGTTAATCCTTCTTCTTACTCCTTCCGTCACCTTACTATGAGGAAGAAGTTGTATCCGGATAGTTTTGCTTCCACCGAGGCCTATTGGGCCGCAAGATTGGCGGAGGAGGGTGGTCCTCATATCCGTTGGGTGGTGCCTTGGTGGCACTTGAGGTCCTTCACGGGGTTGCCCGCTTCGGGTGCTAGTCCTGGTTCTTTGATGGCGGTGGGTTTGAAGGTTGTTTCCTTCATTTATCCCGAAAGGCTCATGAGGCAAATGGGGCGTCAACAAAAGGTGCCCGCTCAAGATACTCTTGTCCAAGAGAATGTTTTCCGGAACTCCGAGCTTGTGGAATTATTTGAAAGGTGGTGGGCCACTCGGCAACTTTGGGAGATGCCAAACCCCGTTGCCACGACATGGGTGACTCCCGCTTATGTCAAATGGTCACGTGCTCCGTCCTTGGAAGAGAGATCCAAATTCCGTAAGGACGAGGTTGTCGACTTAAAGTACCGAGAGGTTGGCAAGGCCAACCGTGCCTTCTTTGAGGAGTATGTTGATGGAGCTACTCCCGATGTGATGAGACCACCGAAGAGGAGGAGCTCCGGCCCCAAGAGTACGGTGGGCCGTGCATTGGCTCGTCTTGGGTCAAACATGAGGTCTTGTGCTAGACCGGAGGCCGTCGCCGTCTTAGATCCGTTTAGGATCCATTCCGAGGAGGAAGTCCATGCTAGGCGGGCCAACAAGAAGAACAAGGTGAAGATGTACTCCAAGGGAAAAGGCAAGGGTAGAATGGAAGAGTGAAGACCTCCATTACCCACTTTATTATTATGTTGTATTATTGTTGTGAGTTTTTATTATGTTGTAATAGCTAGTTGTTGTGTGTTTTGTGCTAGTTTTACTATGTGAGGCGTGTTAGTGGACACCTTAGCTTTGACAAGTTGTAAACTCGTCGAGCTTTATTTGTTGTTGAAATTGTAATCCCTCCCATTATTAATTAAATAAGAGGATTGCTCGTGTCGAAAATTGTGAACGCTTGTTTCTTCCATCCATGTTGCGAAGGCAATTCGATTCGAATCGTCCTAAACAATTGCACTTGGGAAAGTGGTATTTTGTGGAAAGGGAGAAGGCTCATTTTTTGTATTTTTGTGGGAAAGGGAATGGTTTTCCCTTTCTCTTTTTTTGGGAGTTGATGTGGGTGATGTTTTTTGATTGTGGGAATGGTTGTATCCTTCTTGTGTAAGAAAGGACTGCCTACGTATTCACCGGGAGAGGTGAAATCAAACCATGATCGTAGTTCGAAATGTTTTGTGAATTTGAATTGGGTTTTGTTGTTGTATCCCCCAAGCATAAGAGGGACTGCATACGTATTCACCTGAAGAGGTGAAATCAAACCATGCTCATAGTTCAGGGGTTCGTTTTTGTAGTACAAATGGACCTTGCCTTTGACAGATCAAAGGACATTCGAAACGGGCAAGGTGCCGCAACTTAGACTCGATAAAACATGCAACTTCAAATTAGAACGTATTGAGGAACTTGACTTGAAAAGGGTTGAGGTTGGTGCTAGTTGCAAAACTAGGCTAGGTTGTTGGTTGATAGGGTTCAAGGGTAGTATTTCTTGAGTTGGTCTAGGTTGGTCGGGTTTGTAAAGTCCTCCCCATCTAGGTCACTCAGTCTCACTGCGCCCCCCGAAAGTATTTTCTTGACCAGGTATGGCCCGGCCCAGTTGGGTTTGAATTTTCCCCTCGGATCGACGGGTAACGGTGCTCGGACTGACTTGAGGACCAAGTCGCCCTCCCGGATGTTTCTGGGTTTGACCTTCTTGTTGAATGCCCGTTGTATACGTCGTTGGTATAGCTGGACGTTGTGCAGGGCGTTGAGTCGCCGTTCATCTAGAAGAGTGAGATGTTCGTACCTTCGACGGGTCCATTCCGCCTCAGGGACTTGACTCTCTAGTAGGATGCATAGAGATGGGACCTCTAACTCTACCGGTTGAACCGCCTCCATACCGTATGCTAGGTAGAAGGGTGTGGCGCCTGTCGGTGTTCGAATGGAGGTTCGGTATCCCCAGAGCGCGAATGGGAGTTTGCTCGGCCAATCGCGGTAGTTGTCTTGCATTTTCTTGATAATGGTAACAAGAGTTTTGTTCGCTGCCTCAACCGCTCCGTTGGTTTGGGGACGGTAGGGGGATGATCGATGTCGTTTGATCTTGTATTTGTCCAACAAAGCTTGAGTTTCCGCCCGGAAGTGAGAGCCTTGATCGCTGATGATTTAATGGGGTACCCCATATCGGCAGATGATGTTGTTTTGAATGAACTTGGCCACTTGCTTGGCGGTCAAGACTGCAAATGACTGCGCTTCCACCCATTTGGTGAAGTAGTCGATGGCGACGTGGACGAAGCAATGCCCCTTGGTGCCTACCGGGTTGACTTTCCCGATGATGTCGATGCCCCAGGTTGAGAAAGGCCAGGGTGATGTCATGGTGTATAAAAGGGATGGTGGTATGTGTTGTATGTTGGCGAAGATTTGGCAATTGTGGCAATGTTTGACGTAGTTACGGCAATCGGCTTCCATGGTTGTCCAGTAGTAACCTAGCCGCATGATTTTCCGTGTAAGCATCATTGCACTCATGTGAGGGCCACATTCTCCGTCGTGAACCTCTCCCATGACTTTCTTGGCTTTGTGATGGTCAATGCAAAGAAGGAGAATTCCTTGGGGCGTTCTTTTGTAGAGTTGATTTTGGTTTATCACGAATTGTGATGCAAGTAAGCGGATGGCTCTTTGTCCTCTTTGATCAGAGTTGGGAGGGAATTCGTTTTTGGTTTTGTAATTGAGGATGGCTTGGTACCAAGGTTCATCATGGCTTTCCTCGTCGCCGATAATGGCACAAATGTGAGCTGGCTCGCTCCGTCTTTCGACACATAGGGGCATCGATGTCATGTCGTCAGGTATGTTGACGAGCGCGGCAAGTTTTGCCAGGGCATCAGCAAATTGATTTTCCTCTCGCGGCAATTGGAAGTAGTCGATTTGGTCGAAGAACTCGGTCTCTTGATTGATCTTTGCTTGGTAGGGAGCTAAGCTGTCAGATCGGATTTTCGATGATCCGGATACCTGATTAATGATGAGTGAGGAATCGCCATGGACCCTCAGTCTCTTGATGCCAAGTGTGATGGCTACTTGTAGGCCGATGAGACATGCTTCATATTCAGCGGTGTTGTTTGTGACGGCGAAGTCTAGCTTGACCGAGATCGGAACGTGTTCTCGCTCTGGTGATATTAGAAGGATTCCTACCCTGAAACCTCTCAGATTAGATGCACCATCAAAGTATAGGTCCCATGCGTCGGAGTCGGCACAAAGGATTGTGGGAAATAATCTGTATACTTCCCTTAATTTAGAAGGATTATAACTATTTAACAAAGATGATCAAAGGTTATAAAATAAAATACATAAACAAAAGTAAAAGATTCAGAAATAACCTTTGGTTCTAGCAAATATGGCTTAAGAACAATATCAAAATTGATATTCGCCTATTAGTTGCACCCAAGACGATCTGAGATATGCCCTTCGATTATGCTAGAATCGATCTAAAATTTTCTGTAAAATTTAGTTGTTTTTTTGTTCTTGTGATGAGAGAGAGAAGGCAAGGTCAATAAAAAGCATTAGGGTAGAAATAATTCTCTACCTTTCTTTTTATACAGACCGAAACTTGAAGTCAATTAGGAAAGAAAGAACTCTCCTTATTTTCGGCCAAGTGAACCGTGACAAGGAGTATTTTTATCCTTATTTTTGGTCTTTCCAAAAATATATAATATGTATTGAATTGTCATCTAGTGAGGATCGAACCCATGACCTCTTGGTATGTGTACCCTCACTATTACCACTATGACACATTCAGCTTGTTGATATTAAATACAACTGATTATATTTAATTACGAATTAACAGATTAATTCGTCCAAGCTAACTTTATATATATTTAATTAAATATAACTTATTATATTTAATTTACAAATTGACAGATAATTCGTCTCAACTTAATATTATTTAATTTTATTAAATAATTATTTCATCAACACATTGACTAACTTTTTAGTCATTTTGGACATCAATGTGATTATATTTCTATAACCACATTTCTCAAACACATCCTATAGGTGTGACCTTTAGGGACCAGTTGATGACCGCCATCTGTATGATAATAACGTCAAACTTTCTAGCAAGCCAACCGTTATTAGGTAAACGTTAATCAACTGATTAAATATACGAAGTATACCCTTGTGAACCTGTAAGAGATTTACAAATGTTATCACACTAATTTGTGGAGGACACAAGCTCCAACAAACTCCCACTTGTCCTCACAAGTGTATGTGCGATAACCGATTCTCATATCCTTTAAAATTTCTCCAACTCAATGTAAAACAATTTGCAAATCCGAATTCACAAAGGTCGTATTTTACAAGCGATCAGTATCAAGAGTGGTTTTCCCGACTAGAGAGTAACTTAACTGATAAACGAATCAACATTCGAGCATGGCCATGCATTTCGATTACAACTCCTCGAGTGGCCCCGAGAAATAACTATACCGATAAGGGTTGGATATTTTCCTCAACTCGAACCCCGCAGATGTAAGCACGATATGAAATGACCCGGAAAAAATCTACTTAGCCCCGATTCACGGTAGACCGTGAGAAAGAAACCAAAGTCACCCAAAAACTGCCTTAATCTCAAGAGACAGTCGATAGTCAAAAGAATCGACTCTAAGAACACAATGGATGTCCTATCCACGACCTGGCACCGAATGTTATTAAACATTTAGGACTCTATTATGTTGTCACAAAAAGTTGTCCTACGAGGTGTCGTCATAATCTCGTATCTGTGATCGATTAGTCAACTGTTTAACTTATGGCTCGTTGAACCCACCATCAATCGACTGCACAATATAATAGCCGGAGTTATCAGCTCACATTGGCGATTAAGGACCAAAACAAATATAATGTAATTCAGTTCACTTTGTGGCGTTCAATGTTGTTAGTACAATCCACATGAAAAACAAAATATTATATATATAAAACGATGAAGTTATAAATAATATATGAAAAAGATAATGTATCAAATCCATAATCAAGTACTACAACTCTGGAACATGTTTAATTCCCATGGAATTAACATGCCCTACATGCTTATCATAATTCAACGGTTTGGTGAGAGGATCCGCGATGTTATCATCCGTCGCAATCTTGTCAATCACTATCTCTTCTTGCTCCACGTAATCACGGATCAGGTGAGCCTTCCGAAGTACATGTCTAGATTTGTTGCTAGACTTTGGCTCCTTAGCCTGGAAGATGGCACCTCTATTGTCATAATAGATGGTGATCGGGTCATTCGAACTAGGAACAACCGAAAGCCCTAGTAAGAATTGACGCATCCATATCGCTTCCTTTGCTGCCTCCGAAGCGGCATAGTACTCGGATTCAGTAGTAGAATCTGCTACAACACTCTGTTTGGAACTCTTCCAGCTGACCGCAGCACCATTAAGAGTGAAGACGAACCCGGACTGAGATTTTGAATCGTCTCGATCCGTTTGGAAGATAGCATCTGTGTAACCGGTTGCGCATAGCTTAGTATCGACTCCATAAGTCAATACCCAATCCTTAGTCCTCCGTAGGTACTTGAGGATATTTTTGGCTGCTATCCAGTGTGTTTTACCTGGAGTCTTTTGGTACCGACTCGTCATACTCAATGCATATGCCACGTCTGGACGTGTGCATATCATGGCATACATGATCGATCCTATTGCAGAAGCATAAGGAACACGACTCATGCGCTCAATACCTTCAAAGGCGTCGTGGGTGATCGAGACTTGCTCAACTGCATCCCGATCGTCATAGGAAGGTTCCCCTTCTTGGAGTTGGTCATGCTGAACCTCTCAAGAACCTTATCTAGATAAGACTCCTGACTAAGTGATAACGTCCATCGTGATCTATCTCGGTAGATACGGATTCCCAAAATACGCTGTGCCTCACCCAGATCTTTCATCTGGAAATGGTTCTTCAACCATTCTTTAACCGAAGAAAGGAGAGGAATGTCATTCCCAATCAAGAGTATGTCATCGACATACAATATCAAGAATACAATCTTGCTCCCACTCGACTTGATATATAAGCATGGTTCTTCGACCGATCGAGTGAAACCATACTCTTTTATCACTTGGTCGAAACGATGATTCCAACTCCGAGAAGCTTGCTTAAGTCCATAAATGGAACGCTTAAGCTTGCATACTTTCTTAGGATGTTTAGGATCTATGAAACCTTCGGGTTGCACCATGTACAACTCTTCCTCCAAATAACCGTTTAAGAAGGCGGTTTTTACATCCATTTGCCAAATCTCATAATCATGAAATGCGACAATCGCTAAGATTATCCGAATGGAACGTAGCATGACTACAGGTGCAAAAATCTCATCATAATGCAATCCTTGGACTTGAGTGAAACCTTTTGCCACAAGTCGTGCCTTATAGATATCACGGTTGCGCGTCTACGTAACGCTTTATTTTGTAAAGCCATTTGCACTGTAGAGGTTTTACCTTATTAGGTAAATCAACTAGATCCCATACGTTATTCTCATACATGGAGTCCATCTCGGATTGCATGGTTTCGAGCCATAGCTTTGAGTCGGAACAGGCCATAGCACCTTTATAGGTTGCGGGTTCATTACTTTCTAGAAGTAAAACATCATTCTCCTCGACCATACCAATGTATCTGTCCGGAGGATGAGAGTCTCTACCCGACCTCCTAGGTTCCTCAGGAATATTAATCGTATCATCATTTGGAGGTACAGCTTCCTCCATCTATTCCTCGGTTGTTGGTTCTGGAATCTCCGACAGCTCGAAGGTTCTATTACTCGACTTGTTCTCGAGAAATTCTTTCTCTAAGAACGTCGCACTAGCCGCAACAAAAACTCGATGTTCGGTTGGCGAATAGAAGTAATGACCAAATGTTCCTTTTGGATAACCTATAAAGTATGTCTTGACCAATCGCGGGCCGAGCTTATCCTCGTGTCTCCACTTGACATAAGCCTCCCAGCCCCAAACCCGAATAAAGGACAAGTTAGGTACCGTTCCCTTCCACATTTCATATGGAGTCTTGTCGACAGCTTTAGACGGACTTCGGTTAAGTATAAGAGCGGCTGACAAAAGAGCATAACCCCATAATGATTCAGGCACTACTATGTGACTCATCATGGATCGAACCATATCAAGTAAGGTTCGATTTCTCCGTTCGGACACACCATTTAATTGAGGTGTTCCAGGTGGAGTTAACTGTAGAGCGATTCCACAGTCTTTCAGGTGTTGATCAAACTCATTTGAAAGATATTCGCCACCCCGATCTGAACGAAGTGCTTTAATCTTTCTACCCAGTTGGTTCTGTACCCTATTCTGGTATTCCTTGAATTTCTCAAAGGACTCACTTTTATGCTTCATTAAGTAGACATATCCGTATCTACTCAAATCGTCCGTGAAAGTGATAAAATATCTATAGCCATCTCTAGCGGTAATTGACATAGGTCCACATACGTCCGTATGTATGAGTCCTAATAGGTCACTAGCACGCATTCCAACACCTTTGAAGGAAATTCGAGTCATCTTGCCAATGAGACATGATTCACACGTGCCATATGCAGAAAATCCGAATGAGGGAATAGTCCCATTATCGACGAGTTTCTTTACGCGTTTTTCATTTATGTGTCCCATTCGACAATGCCATAGATAGGTTTGATCTTTGTCACCAACCTTTAATTTCTTATTATTCATGTGTAATACTTCCGTGGTTTGATCTAAGATATAAATTCCATTCATGGAAACTGCTTTGCCATAAATCATTTCATTAAAAGAGAAAATACAACTATTATCCTTTATTGAAAATGTAAAACCGTCTTTAGCAAGTACGGAAACAGAAATAATGTTCTTAGATAAACTGGGTACATAGTAACAATTATTTAAAGATAACTCAAAACCACTAGGGAGTTGGATTACATATGTTCCCTTCGAGGCAGCAGCTACTCGTGCTCCATTCCCGACTCGCAAGTCCACATCACCTTTTTCGAGAGGTATGATGTTCTTTAGGCCCTAAAATGATTACACTGAGATGAGAACCACAACCAAAAGATCTAGTACCCAAGTTTCGAAACTTGCATGGTTAATCTCAATCATATGAATATTAGATGACATACCAACAGAACGACGCGCCTGCCTTGATGTCCTCACGGTAGACGGGACAGTTCCTCCTCCAATGTCCAGTTTTGTGACAATGGTGGCACTCTATGTCACCGCCCTTGCTCTTTGTCTTGCCCTGTGAGCCACTAGTCTCACCAGGCGCACTCTTACCGTTTCCTGGCTTCTTAAACTTTGGCTTACCTACAACTAGGTCGCCATGAGCCTTGCCCTTACCTTTACCTTTGTTGTAAATTGTGAGAACATCCCGCTTCATGCTCCCACTCAATTTCATATCCTTCTCGGTCGATCACGAGAAGGGAGTGTAGCTCATGAGGACTCTTTTTCAAGTCATTCATGTAGTAGTTCACCCCGAAAGGGCAAAACCATCGTGAAGAGAATGAAGCATTCGGTCAATGACAATGCTCTCACTGATTTTACAATTCAGTGCCTCCAGCTTCTCGACATTCTCAATCATGTGAAGAATGTGTGGGCTAACCGGTTGGCCCTTCTGGAGTTTCGCATCAAAGAAGCGACAAGTATGCTCATATGTGATGATTCTCGGTGCCTTTGAGAACTCATTAGTGAGCGTGGTGAAAATCTTGTTTGCACCATGGGCAATGAAGCGTCTCTGCAAATTGGTTTCCATTGCAAAGATGAGTACGTTCTTTATCGCACCCGCTTCCATAACAAAATCACTATAAGCGAGTGACTCGTTGACTCCTGCATTTGGGCCTGGTTGACCGGTATTGGCTCGATTAAATAGAGCTTACCGTCGCCAGATAGCGACATTCCGTAGTGCCGCCTCCCAGTCCGCAAAATTAGATCCATCATTCTTCAGTCGATTGGACTGATTCATTTGGTCCATGAACATTTTAAGCCAGGACGAACGATCTAGTGTGGCACTAGGCATTGGGATTGCGTTATTTCCAGCCATTTGTTGTAACAGTATTATTGATAATAAGCGTGTTCTACACTGCGAAAGAAGAATAAAATAATAAGCATGTGCATCGTTTTTATTTTAAGTCTAATGAACTAATGTCATAACGCGAAGACTCAAAAACATTTATACAATTGACCTCCCTCAAGAATTATATAAATGACCCCAAGACTCAATTCTCTGTAAATTGATAAGCTAACCGGTTAGCTAATTCTACCGTTAGAATTCTTGATCGATAAATTTCTGTAAATACTATCTTTAGTCCATCATAATCACGAGAAACTCTTCGGACTACAATGTTGAGGTAAACTAAGTCAACACAACTACTTACCCAACGTAGAAGGGGTCATATTAGGCCTACCGACGAAGAAGGGATTCATAGATGTTTGCCCTTATAAAGACTAATCTCAATTTCCGTTTTAGAGGAAGATCCCATCAACTTTATTTAAATTCATTTTAAGTGAACTATAATCTAGCAAGCGAGAATGATTAAACTAAAGTGATGGCTTAAAGACTGTGACATCTGCATGTCCATGAAAATTAACATACAACCTATATGAGTCAATTTTCATGCATTTTAGTAGTAGGTGGTTTGGTTTTAGGCGGAATATGATGCAATTACTAACATGTGAATGAAAAGCAATAAAAATAAAAAACGTAAAAAAAAAACAGTAAAAGTCCTAGTGTGGCCTATCCTATCAAAATGAACAAAAAATACAAGTTTGGAATCTATCCTTGGACCCGAGAAGCTTGTCTTGATGTTCCATCTTGATCCATGTAGCGGGAGTGAGCTTGAATCTTCATCTTTAGTCTTCTTTGAAATTACAATAAATAAAATTACATAATTGACCTATTAATTACATTCTAATTTCAAAAACCCAAAACTAAAATAAAGGAGATTCGAGATCTCATAATTACATAAGAAATCATGTTTCCTTTATTACGAAAACATAATTTGACTAAGGCCACACTAAGTATTACAAATTACAACCGATTGCAAAAATTAAATACGTAAATAAAATTCATTCATTCGATTCATTCAACAAAATTAAAAGCATCAACTAAAATAAATTAAACATACATAATACAATACATTAATTATGTTGATTAATTTATCCAAACCACCTATTTAAATTAAATTAAGTGACAATTCCGCAATTTAATCACATTAATTTCATACTTAATCCATATTAAACTTGTAATATGAATTCTATCCGTCAAAATTTTAAACTGCTTCAAAATAACTCGGTATCATTAAATTGTGAACCGATTCACAATAACTAATTGGCCAAAGTAAAAAAAACAAAATCAAATTTTTTTTTTTAAATTGGTCTCGGCTGGGAAGAAAAAAAACAATTTTATTTACTTATTTATTTATTTATCAGCTGTCACGGCTGATTTAAAAAAAAAACTGCCCCTTTCCTATTTTAATTCAGTAAATTGGAAAAACAAGGAAAAACTTTCCAAAAATTTTTTCTCTTTCTTTTTCGGCAAAAAGGCAAATAAAAAAAAAAACTTTCCTATTTTTTTTTTCTCTCGGTTTACCAAAAAAAACAAAATTAAAATAAATTTTTTTTTTCGGTAAACCCTAAAAAAAACGGCCTCCTATTTTTTTTTCTTTTTGCGGCAATATGCCCTAAAACAAGATTTGATGACTAAATTGTTTACCTTTGCTATTAGAACATGATTAGCATATGAAATAATAAACATGATCAATTTATATGCCAAAAACTATATAGCAAAAACAATCTTTTTATCATAAACATGACGATTCCATTTAATTTTAACTTAATCTGCATTAAATCAAAAACTACCAATTCTTCATATGATAATTTTAACTGATTATAAACTATAATATGAAAAATAGAATGGAAAAATATCATCAAACAGAAAGAAAAAAACGGCACAAAAAAAAAACGGCACAAAAAAATTTTTCGAACCAAAAAAAAATTCGAAACCCTAATTTTTTTTTTGGAAAATCCTATTGTTCACATACAAATTTTATGAAAATCATCAAAATTAAAATCGTAGCCTATTGCTCTGATACCACTTGTGGGAAATAATTTGTATACTTCCCTTAATTTAGAAGGATTATAACGATTTAACAAAGATGATCAAAGGTCATAAAATAAAATACATAAACAAAAGTAAAAGATTCATAAATAACCTTTGGTCCTAGCAAATATGGCCTAAGAACAATATCAAAATTGATATTCGCCTATTAGTTGCACACAAGACGATCTGAGATATGCCCTTCGATTATGCTAGAATCGATCTAAAATTTTCTGTAAATTTTAGTTGTTTTTGTGTTCTTGTGATGAGAGAGAGAAGGCAAGGTCAAGAAAAAGCATTAGGGTAGAAATAATTCTATACCTTTCTTTTTATACAGACCGAAACTTGAAGTCAATTAGGAAAGAAAGAACTCTCCTTATTTTCGGCCAAGTGAACCGTGACAAGGAGTATTTTTATCCTTATTTTTGGTCTTTCCAAAAATATATAATATGTGTTGAATTGTCATCTAGTGAGGATCGAACCCATGACCTCTTGGTATGTGTACCCTCACTATTACCACTATGACACATTCAGCTTGTTGATATTAAATACAACTGATTATATTTAATTACGAATTAACAGATTAATTCGTCCAAGCTAACATTATATATATTTAATTAAATATAACTTATTATATTTAATTTACGAATTGACAGATAATTCGTCTCAACTTAATATTATTTAATTTTATTAAATAATTATCTCATCAACACATTGACTAACTTTTTAGTCATTTTGGGCATCAATGTGATTATATTTCTATAACCACATTTCTCAAACACATCCTATAGGTGTGACCTTTAGGGACCAGTTGATCACCGCCATCAGTATGATAATAACGTCAAACTTTCTAGCAAGCCAACCGTTATTAGGTAAACATTAATCAACTGATTAAATATACGAAGTATACCCTTGTGAACCTGTAAGAGATTTACAAATGTTATCACACTAATTTGTGGAGGACACAAGCTCCAACAAGGATGTCTTCGTCAGGAAGTGACCAAGTGTCGGTCGTTGGATCCTCGTTGACGGGATTTTCTGCTAGGAAATCAGCGACTGCTCTTCCCTTGATAACCTTGAGAGGTACAAACTTGAGATCGAATTCAGACAGCATGAGTGTCCACCTAGACAGCCTTCCGTTTAGTACGGGTTTTTCGAAGATGTACTTAACCGGGTCCATCTTGGTGTAGATGTGGACCGAGTAGCTGAGCATGTAATGCCGCAGCTTCTTTGTTGACCATACTAGGGCAAGGCATGTCTTTTCTAGCTGGGTATACCTTGTCTCGTACTCAATGAACTTTTTGATGATGTAGTAGATGGCTCGCTCCTCGTTGCCAACTGTCTGTGCTAGCATTGCTCCCATGGCTGTGTCAGTAACAGTCAGGTACAGGGATAGAGGAATCCCCGGTTGAGGTGGCATGAGGACGGGAGGTTTGGATAGGATCTCCTTTATCCTGTCGAATGCCTTCTGGAAGTCGTCGTCCTAATCGGTGTGACCGGAGGCGCGAAGCTTCTTGAATATCGGTTCACAAATCATAGTGAGCTTGGCGATGAAGCGACTGATGTACTGGACCTGACCGAGAAATCCCCGAATCTCCTTCTCGTTCTTAGGCCGAGGCATTTGTTGAAGGGCTTTGATTTTGGTTGGATCAATCTCAATGCCTCTTTTGCTAACGACATGTCCCAAGAGTTTTCCGGAGGTGACCCCGAACGCACACTTCTGAGGATTTAGTTTCATGTTATATTTCCGCAGACGAGCGAAGAATTTCCGGAGGGCATTGATGTGGCCGTCCCGTTCTTTTGATTTGACGATCATGTCATCGACATATACCTCTACCTCCTTGTGCATCATATCATGTAGAAGAGTGGTAGCGGTTCTTTGATAGGTTGCTCCGGCGTTAATGAGGCCGAAAGGCATGACCGTGTAGCAATATGTACCCCACTGTGTAGTGAACGAAGTTTTATGCAAGTCTTCCTCAGCCATTTTAATCTGGTTGTACCCGGCATACCCGTCCATGAATGATAGGAGAGCATGTTCGGCGGTGTTGTCTACCAGAATGTCAACATGTGGCAAAGGGAAGTCGTCCTTTGGACTTCCCTTGTTCAGATCCCTGAAGTCAACGCAAACCCGAATTCGTCCGTCTTTCTTTGGTACCGGCACAATGTTGGCCACCCAGTCAGAGTATTCGGATACTTTGATGAACCCAGCCTTGAACTGTTTGTCCACCTCTTCTTTGATTTTTAGGGCCCATTCAGGACGCATCCGGCGTAGCTTCTGTTTCACAGGTTTAGCCCCGGGTTTGATGGGTATCCGGTGCTTTGCAATTTCTCTGTCAATCCCAGGCATATCTCTGTAAGACCAGGCGAACACGTCCTTGTATTCGTGGAGGAAGTCAATGAACTGTTGTCTTTCCGAGGGGTCCAGGGTTGTCCCTATCCTAAGTTCTTGAGGTGCATTGTCGGTTCCTACGTTAATAGGCTCGGTTTCCTCAATGATGGGGGTTCTGGTTTCCCGTTTGTCAAGTTCTTTGGCTAAGTGAGGTGGGTAGTCACTCAAGTCAAATTCCTCATAATCATTTAGAATTGCATTGCAGTTAAATTGAGACCAGTCATAAGCAAACTTAGCGTTCATTAAGTTGACACGAACGAAAAGCTCGGAAAGGACAGACATCTCGTGGTCAGTCAGAGGCGACACAACAGAGGATGTGGCCCCTGGAACAGGCTCCAGGTTGTCACCTTTCATGGGAGTGGGGGTGACCTTAGTAGACTCAGCCTCTGAATCAGCCACGACCTTGTGATAAAATAGTGGGAAGGGGACCATGACTGGGACTTCCGGAGTGTTAGGAGCTATAACAGACTCTGACTCCAACTCAGACTCAGACTCATATCCTTCTTCACTTTCCTCCTTGAACATAGGGCCTTCTCCAGTTGTGATCTTGAGAATGCGGCCTTGGCGATCGGTCCATTTGATGGTTTTCCTCCAGCCCTGGGTGGCTTTCTCCGGGTCAGTATCGGAGATCAAGGCAGTTGGATCAAACTGATTGTCTTTCAGGGCGATGTTGATGATGTCCTCACAGTCAAGGCGTTTGATGTTATCTTCCCCAAAGATTAGTGTGACAGCTTGTTCGTCGAGGCATGTTGACGGTTTGGACTCGGTTGATGCAGCTTCGATGTTGTCTGAAATAAAGTAGCAGTCCTGGAGGACTTCCACTCCCGGGTATCTAACCTTCGCCACAGAGTCATAGATAGGCTCCGGAAAGCCGTGGTAGAGTTCGGACTCTCCCTCGGCGACAAAGTATCCGTTGAGAGTCAGGTGGTAGGGACGGTTCTTGCGTTTTCGGATTAAGAGGTTCATCTCCTGGATATCTTTGTCAGTGGGTTCGTATCCCAGTCCAAAGGGAATGTTGGGGACCTTAGCCTGTTTCAAGGAAGGCAATGGGTCCTTCAGCGGATTGAGCGGCAAACGAGGGAAATAACCCTGGCGCATCATGATACGGTTGATCGTGAGGCTGGCGAACGAGTCGCATTTAGAGGTTGTCAGTTCATCGGTTATGGTGTTCACGGCTTGGAAACCCCACATTTCATTGTCGTCCTCCTCAATGGCTTGGGAGGCTACCCCTCTTCTCATGACTGCTTTGATTGGGGAAGCGGGGATCGTGATCGTTTTCCCGTTGAAGGGGACCCTGATCTTTTGGTGAAGCGTTGATGTGACCGCCTTGACGGCGTGAATCCAGGGACGTCCTAGGATCATGTTGAAGGATGCGTCGATGTCGACCACTTGGAAACTGGTTTGTCTTTCTAGTGGCCCGGTTGTGACGGCTAGAGTGATAAGCCCAGCGACCTTGCGACGAGTACCGTCGTAGGCGCGTACTCCTTGATTCATTGGGATTAGATCAGATTCCTTAATACCCAGCCTGTGGGCTGTTTTGAGAGGAATGACATTCACGGCGGAACCGTCATCCACGAGGACCATTGGTATGTTCTTTTGGAGGCATTGCACAGTGATGTACAGGGCCAGGTTATGGTTGGCTCTAAAATGGGGGATATCCTCGTCAGAGAAGACGACCGGGTTGCTCATATCAGGGGCGTCTCTTGTCATGTGTGCCACTATTTCTTCTGGGGAAGAGGTGGAGGGCACGGTTAATTTTCCCAAGGCCTGCAGCAAGGCTTGTCGGTGCTCAAAAGACGTTGCGATCAATTGCCAGATAGAGATTTTGGCCTTTGCTTTCTGGAGCTATTTCAGGATTGAGTTCTCGGGAGCCTTTGGTTGGGTGTCCACTTCTAGGACGACTTGGTCATTCGTTGTTAGAACGACCGGTGGGTTGCTCGGATTCTGATAGCGACGTCCGGACCGGGTGAGATGTCCGATTTCCCTCGTCCGCTTCTCCTTTCCTGGGACGACATAGACATCCTCAACATCATCCCGCCATATGCCGTTAATTTCAGGGTCTCGAGGATACCTCAGAGGTGTATTCCTCGGTGGGTAGTTCTTGTGAGGAATATTTTTGTGAGGGCGATTTTTGTGAGGGTAATTAATTTGAGGGTAGTTATTTTGAGGGTAATTCTCATGAAGGTGGTTATTTTGAAGGTGATTTTCGTGGGGCCTATGCCAGAATGGTCGCGGGAGCAATCCATCCTGGGGTGGGTAGTTTTGAATGCTTGGGGAATTCTCCTGTGGACGTGGTGCCGGGGGGTTGAAGATGAGTCGACGGTAGGCGTCGTCGAGTCGGGTGATTCTCTTAGAAAGGCTGGCAATGGCCTCCTCAACTTGCTGAAACATAGTGAGCATAGTGGCAGCACTGAATACGAACACTCCATCTGAAGGGTCCTTTTCCAGAACATTCACCTCATCGTCAATTGTCAGGATGAGATGAGAGCAGTCTAGGGTCAGCTCATCGTCAGAGATGGCATGAATTCCCAGAGGATTCGTCTTGTTGTTTGGCTTAGTTGGTGGGGGGATAGGCAAATCTCCCTTCTCAATTATGTCTTGAATGGCGTGCTTGAGTTTGAAGCAATTTTCGGTATCATGCCCTTTCCCTCGATGATACTGGCACTAGGCGTTGGGGTTCCAAAATCGGGATTTCTTGGCGTCGGCCGGGTCCGGGGTGGGCCCGATCGGTTGTAGCTTCCCTTGGTCCATAAGCCTTTTCAAGGCACTCGCATAAGTTGACCCTATATTGGTGAACACTCTCTGGGGCCGTTCAATTTTCTTGGCAGATGGTTCGACGAGGTTTACCTCATCAATCTTGTTTGTCTGACCGTAAGGGCGAGATCCGGTTGAGGTGGATCCTTGATAACCCCTGCCTGTGGTCTTTTCTAAGACACCCTTTCGGAGGTCGTCCTCAATACGCGTCCCCAGAATCTGCAGATCTTGAAAAGTTTGGATATTTTGATACCTCAGCAGGTTGGCATAAACCGGGCGGAGGTTGTTTACAAATTTTTCCACCAAAGTTTATTCACTCGGCTTACTAACCAACTGAGTACTCACCCTCCTCTAACGGGTTAGAAACTCAGTGAATCCTTCCTTGTCGTTTTGGGTTAACACCTCGAGAGTACGGGTGTTGGCCTGGATCTCGACATTGTCGGCATACTGTTTGGCAAACTCAACTGCGATTTCATCCCAGGTGGTAAGGTTTTTCGGGTCCAAGGAGTAGTACCATTGGCGAGGAATTGGCTCCAAAGAGGATGGGAAGATCCTGGTGAAAAGTTCCTGTTTGACCCCCTTAATGGCCATGTAGTCTTAGAAAGCACGGATGTGGTTGAGTGGGTCCTCCACTCCCTTGTACTTAGGCACATCAGTCAGGGTGAAGTTGTCAGGTAACTGGTCCCCAACAGGTTCGAACCTTCGGTTATTTTCAAGGTGGATGTTGTTACCCCGGGCTAGGAGTTGTTCTTCCAAGAGTTTCAGCCTCTTCTCAGTCTCAGTCAGAGGTGGGGTATTATGTTCCCCAACTTCCTTGTTTTCCAGGGCGTCGATACGGGTCTCGACGCGATCCAGGGTGACCTTAAGAGCGGTAAGTAGGTGGCTAGCGATCGGTTGTGACATCTCTGTTGTTATCATTGTTGTTGTTGGACGAAGTCAAAGACGGGGCCATGGCTCGAGGCGAAAAAACGGCTCACATTAAAACTCAATCCGACACGGTTCCAAGACTGAACGCAGACAACACAGAGGACGAGACCAAGATCGACTCAACAAGACGGGGTGACCGTGTGTGGTCCCTCGGTGCTGACTCGATTTATAACGTGACGGTGCTTGACCGAACCTTTGACATGAGTCCAACATGATGGTGTGACGCCATTGGACGGGTCTCGTGGCGAGACGACTCATAAGTAAAGACCCATAAGTACGTTTGCTTTGACTCGACAGACACGAGGCGGAATTGGAATGGTGGACTGAAGTTTTCGAAAATAGAAATTTTCAAAATATTCATTTGCCGCTTTAATGGGCGGCTTCCGAAGATAGAAATCTCCACAAGTCGATCATTTGAAAAGGGTTGTCTTAAGTTTATTTGCAAAAGACGGTTTGAGTTTGAGTCGGCTCGGAAAACGGTGTGTTGCTTCCCAAGACGGTTTTGAAATTCAAAATAGTATGTTTTGAAAATCGAGTTTGAAATGTTTGAAGAGGTCTCGGGGACGGTGCATGGTCCTCGGGATCCCGAAAGTGTCTCGAGAAAAGGGGCGTGTGCTTTTCTCGGGTTTTGAAAGAGCCATTGTCGGCGCGAAACGGGTTAAAATCCGTGTCTAGACGCGGCGATTATAACGGCGTAAAAAGGTGATTTGAAATGGTTATACAAAACCGAGTTTGAAAATCGTCATTACGACGGCCTAGAAAGGCGTGTTGAAATGGTTATACAAAACCGAGTTTGAAAATAGTCATTACGACGGCCTAGAAAGGCGTGTTGAAATGGTTATAAAAACCGGGTTTGAAAATCGTCATTACGACGGCCTAGAAAGGCGTGTTGAAATGGTTATAAAAACCGGGTTTGAAAATCGTCATTACGATGGCCTAGAAAGGCGTGTTGAAATGGTTATACAAAACCGAGTTTGAAAATCGTCATTACGACGGCCTAGAAAGGCGTGCATCGGTCGGCGAAAGACCGAGGTTTGAAATGGCCATTATAACGGTGCGAAAAGGTGTTTTGAAAGTTTGTAAAATGACACGGAAGGACTTATGATCAAGTAGCACATAAGCACTCACAGTTTCATTATATTATGCATCATGCTGACGCGGGTTTTGGCTTAATAGGGTGGGTTACACACCAAGCAATCAAACCCCGATTTGCGAGAGGGATACCAATCCAAACAAAATGTGTAAGGAGGGTGCCCTAGCCTCGTGCTCGAAAGTGATGAAAGCTCTTTGACGAAACAGAAATGTGTAACGTCAATGGTATGCTTGACTCAATCGGGATTCGAAATGCGGGGATGAGATAACTCACGCCGACGAGATGAGCCAATTGGTCGATAAGGGTTAGATTGTGGGCCCGGACAAGGAACCCGACCGTGACCGTAATATCAATCAATGCATTCCAACCAAGACCTCGTTCGAGTCTCACCATCTAGGGATCAGAAAGACGTAAGTGTCCTAGTTATCCCCAGCGGAGTCGCCAATCTGTGGAAATGGCCCACCTGCGTATGCCCAGCCGATCTGTGGACAATGGCAGCCGTCTTTTTGAAAGCCACGCTCGGCGGCGTAAAGGGTGCTTTCGACCGGATCGTTTTAGATCGGTCGGTTTCGTCTCGATAAGGGTCTCGAAAGGATTAGAGATGTTCGGAGTCGCCACCAAGCTTTTGTGGGATGCCTGGAACCCGTTCGAATTCCACTTTATACCTCGGTCAAATCGAAGCACAAAGCAGCGTTTGACATAGGTACTAAAGATAAGGAAATCGTCCCTCTTTAGCATCCTATCTCTATAAGGACTCTCGTACGCCCTGGATAAGGTCGTCCACTATCCAAAGTTTCTGGGTAAGAGGTGAAGGTACGTATTGGGAAGCCCTTTAATCAGACACCCAATCCCGTCCGCGTTTAGTGGCCTCTACTGATCGATCTTGGTTGGTTGAATGCAAAAGTTGATAAAACGGTTTAAATGCATGAATGCGCATCCAATGTTTTAAACCTAACATGTGAGAGATTTCTAAGTCGGTGGATTTAATCCAAGTATCAAGTATAAGATGTCGAGTTGGATTAATGGTTGATTTGCATGCAAGACGGAAATTAAACATCCATTTACCGTATTAGGTTTAGGATGCATAACATGATCCATTTGTCTTAGTAAGGCATTTTGCAAATATGGTTTTGAATAATCGAATAGTCATCTGATCTGTCCTATATCCGGGTTAACCGGAGTCGGGATCGTCCTAGACTAATGCTGGAAGGGAACAGGCCCTGTACCAGACGGCTATAAGAGGCGCGAGCCAGCCGGCGGTGTAAGGGGCCTCCCTCTGGTTTTGAAAATGAGAAGGAAAAGGCCTGCTTGAGGCGCGGGTTAGCCAACGGCTGTATGCCGTGTTCTGACTGTTTAGAAAACGTTATAAAACGTGTTGAAAGTGGGTATTTGAACCCGGTTTGATTTTGAAAGGGTCGTTTAGACCGTATTTGTTGATTTGAAGAACTAGACTCGAATAATCATCATTGTTTGATAATATTCGATGTCGGGTTCGGTTTGACAAGCTTGACATGAATAGTTTTGAAAATGATTGTGGACTAATTGTTTTAAGTCCATTTTGAATGTGATTAGTCGGTACTCATCATCGTACCCGGGTTGAAATTCGGCATGGTATATAGAACCAAGGATGATTTCGTGTTGGTGACTAATATGTTTGTTTGAAAATGTAAAGAAATGAAATAAAAGGCTTTAAAATACCTCTTAAATGTCATTAACCAAATATTATCACCGAAACACGGATTTAACCGTCATGGTATGAAGAACCAAGGGTGAAAAATGCTTTATGGTTAAAACATGTAAAATGAAACAAAAAGGTTTCGAAAATACTTGAAATGGTAAAAACCGATTACAAATATGAAAATGGATTAAGGGAAATGACGAGAACAAACACGGTTGATCTCTGGTCTGAGCACCCCATTTAGGCGCGAGCCAGTTGGCGACCTAAGGGGCTTCTGCCTCAGACCAAAAATCAGTTTTAGCTCGTTTATTCCATGTTTTGGTTCATGTTATGCATGTTTTAGCATTTTAAAGTCATGAAACAAATGAAAACATAATAAAAGAGGATTTTTACACCCTCATACTTACATGTTTGGTTATGGCGAGTGACCGACGTAAGTGTAATAACTCGTTTGATCGGAAAAAATTCGGTTTAAAACCGTTTTGGTAAGTAAAAGAGTGTTTTAAAATTTTAGTGATGGTGTAGTGGTCAAAGTGGTCGGACAAGTGATTTAATGCACGATGACGGTACCAAACAATGTGTAAGGCTCGTGTTTACGATCGGTAGGTCGTAAACACGCGTCGGATTGTGACTTTAGAAGTCGAGTCGAGAATTTTAAGGGAGAAAAGAGGGGTGGACACTCGCGTAAGTCTCAAATGGGTGGCATTTGAGGGGTATTTATAGGAGAATGAGTGGTTGTGTGAGTTTTGAGCGACGTGGCCACCTGGGCTGCTCAAAGAGGCGCGAGCCACGTCGCGGCACTTCGAGTCGTGTTGTCACTATCACAACAAACACAATCATGATTTGTTATATCCTAGGTTTTGTAGTCACATGTTTGGTACTTGACCAACATGAATCCGGGAAAACTTAGTATAGAAGGCTTGAGATATTTTTGGTTTTTGTGTTTGACTCGGTTTGACTCGTTGTTGGAGTCGGGATTTTGAATTTTCGAGTCGGTTTTTGGTACGGTGTCGGTTTTGACTCTAGTTAGTGTCGTCGCGACCCCGTCGTCGTGCATTAAACACTCCAGGTATTTTTGAAATATTTTGAAATGTTTTGTTTTCGAAATCGTTTTAAGTTTTCCGACGTAAAGTTATACACAAACTGCCGATCAAACCCTGTGATCCCAAAACATGTTGTAGTCCGATAATCATCGGGTGTTTGTTGGAGTCTCAGCAGATACTGGGTATCTACAGGAGGGAGACGGTTAGGATTGTATTGGTTAAGGATATATGTGGGAAAAGGCCGTTATAGAGGGATGAAAACAAATGGTGTATAGTGAGATCGAGTTATGCCGCGAAGGGTAGATAGTGGTCGAATTTGGGAATTGGTGTTATCAAGAGGTGAAACTAACGTGTGATTTCCTTGGGCAATTAACGGTATAAAATGAATTTTGATTTCTAGAGATATAAAAAGGGAGATGCAATTGTTTGAACAAATAAACGTTGATTCTATGGATGGATTGGTGACAAGGGTGAGTGATAGCATAATAAGAGAATATTTATGGTAAGAAAGAGTTAGATGATATCGATATGAAATAATGAGATGTGAGTTTTGGAGCAATGAGAAGGTAACCGGAGCATTAAAGAGTTAGGTAAGAAGTAATAAGGAGTTGAGTGGTTAATTCCTTTTGTCGAGTGTAAAAAGAAAAGAATGAGGGGAGTAAAACTAAGAAAATGTTCACCGGAGTTATGTGATATAAAGTAAGGAATCATCGAGATGTGTGATACTAGCATGAGGATTTGAGTTAATGGTTATATAGGAGTTTCAGAACAACATGATTAGTCAGGAGTTTCGAGGAATTAAGTAAAGTAAAAGTTGGGTGGAGAATTTGCACGATATGAAATCTTGGTGGTGAGTCGGGTAATAATACAATTAAGAATAGTATTGGGAAGAACGTTGAGGTAATTTTGTTGATGGATTTGATGTTCGTTATTAGGGATGTTAACCAAAGTTAGGAAAGAAATCGTGATGTTTAGAGATGAGTGTAAGAGGTTGATGTCCGGACAATGGTAGTGTTATCGTTTGTGAGTAGTGGTTAAGGGTCATGGTATAATAGAAAGGTAGAAATTCTAAAGAGGTTGATTTTATAGAGACCAGGTTGATATGTATAGTTGTGAGAGAGCATAAGATGTGGTTATATGAGGCGGTTGTTAGTAGTTGAGTATTAATGGTATGGTTACATTTGGCGTGAGGTGATGGATATGCGAATGGGAGAATGTGTTATGAGGGGCATACAAGTTAAACTCAAGCGAGAGGTAACCTTTATCGGGGGGTAACTTACGTGATCAGGATTGACTAGTTGGATGTGATTACGGGTCTATGATATGTGTAAATGTTTGTGTGAGGTTCTGACCTCACAAGAAGTGGTATGGTGTGATAATTATAAAGTTGTTATATGAATGTTTTGTAATTTATGTTTGGTACGGTATACTAATGGAATGAGGTTCAAAAGGTAATAATTTGATTGATCTGGCATGGATAGTTAAAATTGTATGTGTATTGATGATACATGTTTATTCCGTGAAATGGTAAGGATGATGTTCATGAGATTCTTGTCAGTTTCTCCCGTATAATATGTTGTGTTATAATCTAGTAAAACGGTTTTGAATGAGTTTTCTTGTTCGAAATGTCATACTGAGTCAGTGTTTATGGGAATTATATGTGATTGTGATGTTTATCGTTGTGGTTGTTGTGCCTCGAGTGGTGATCCGGACATGGTACTTCATGTTGTGATGCGGGCATTTTCGCACTGCGGTGCGGCTGTTGGTGGCGGTGTTGCGATGCCGTCACCGGTTGTGGTGGAGTAGGCGGGATGATATTGATTCAAGTTTCGATAGTACATACCAGTTATACATAGATTGTTGTTTTGTTTGATGTTGCTCCCTGCGAGTTTCAGTTTGTGCAGATAGACAGTTGTCTTGTTTATTGATGTTTTCTTTACCAGGTTAAGTTTGGGAATGACGGTAGAGTATGATATGACATAGAGTTGTATATGTTTTCGTTGTTGTCATGGTATAGTGATATTCTGTTGATGGAACACGGTTGTGAGAGGTTGTTACAGTAATTTTGAACTTGTTCTAGATAAGGCTTTAGTAAACATGGTAATGGCAAGTGATTCATAAAACATGTGTGGTAATGACCTGAAAGATGCAGGTGGTTCATAATCCTTTGTTGAGACAGTGAGTGTAGGGTGTTGGGGAATTAGTATCATGTTATGTTATGTATGAGTTTTGCGGTAATGAAGGAAAGAATTTGAGGATCTAGTGTGAGTGTACGTAACGAGTGTGGATCGTGAGTTATGCTTTTGGGAGACAGGTGCTTTACATAGAGAGGTATGTTGTTTTGCAGTAATAATGGAGAGTTAGTATGGTGATTTTGCTACGAGTTTTATGGTATAGGTTAGGTGGTGTGCCGAATGAGTTGAGGTATGAGAAATGTTTAAGTAAGAGAGCCTTGGATATATACTTGACGAGTGTTTAGATTATAGGTGGTTACCTTTGACATGCGGTGGTGATGAGGATAATGAGACGATATAGCTAGGATTTAGTATTAGTGAGTTACGAGGACGTAACATTTATCTTAAGAGGAGTAGGATGCGATAAAAGAGATTTTGGATGGTTGTGCATATGGTAGTATAATTGGAAGTAGAGTGTTGGTGTAGCATAAAGGACGGATATTTGTTTTGATTGATTTTATTAAAGGTCATGACCGTGCTTGTAGTAGTTCGATGTTTAGGAATGGGAGAATTTTTTTCAATAGTGTTGACAGTTGGATGATGATGTTATGAGTGTGATTAAACTTCGAGGACGAAGTTCCTTTTTTTAGGGTGGTAGAATGTAACATTCCGTATCGATGGTTGATCTTTTTTTGTGGATTGTCCTTGTTTTGAGTTGCTAGTGAGTGTTATGGAAGTGAGACAAGGTTGGCAACGTTATATTGTGGTTATTCGATAATATTATGGAGTCAATATCGAGAGGATATGTTAACTAGTAAGCGTGGTTGGTGGAGTTAATGTTAGGTGTCCATATTTTATAGGTTGGGTTGGAACTTCGGGGACGAAGTTCTTTTTAAGGGGGGAAGACTGTAATACTACGGATTTTTATAAGCTAAGTACTCGACCGAGTAGAGCCTACTCGGCCGAGTAGTGTCAAGAGTGTAGTCTGTTTGGGTTCTGCCGAGGAATACTCGGCCGAGTATAGTGAATACTCGACCGAGTAGAGGATACTCGGCCGAGTATACACTTTACTCAACCGAGTATCCGGTCTGGCGAGTAATATTTCAGCGGTTGATGCGGGAGTGTTTAGGGTTATTTAATATTGAAAGTCAGTTTCTAAACGTCATTTACAACCCTAAACATTTTACGATTTCTCTAATCACTATCTAATCCTCCACTGTGTGGGTAATCGTCGTAGTCCTTGCGTTCAATCTTTCATTCTTTCGCCGGTAAGTCTTTATCCCTATGTTGTTGATGATTAATTCTAGGGTTTGTCTTTATTCTTTGAATTGGGGGAAATGGGGTTTTGCAGTTAGTGATTAGAATTATATGATTGTTGTTGTAGGTGACGACGTGGTAATTGTTATGCATTTGTATGGTTGATTGTAGCGTAAGCGGATTGCGAAAAAGGCAGGGTTTCCCTACTCAGTTACTGTTAAATGATTTAAGACTGTGCTTGTGTTGTGATTGTTGTTATCTGCTGATCATCGGAGCATGGGTGTTGTGATGACGGTGGTGATGTGGTTGTATTGTGACGGTTGTGGTGTTGTGACAGCCGTGATGCTGTGGTGTTGTGTGATTGTGGTGGAGTCACTTGCGGGAGTGGCTTCACACCCTAGTTCGCCCTCCGTGGAACCCGTCACGGGAGGGGATGTGCACATTAAGGGATAGGGATTGTAAGTCGCTCGTTGATGAGCTGGACTTGGTGGGGATGGGCTGCGGTCACCCACTGGCGGAGTGGATTACCTGTTGCGATTGGTAATCTGGCAGGGCTACACACTTTGGTGTGTAGTCGGTAACTATGGAGGATAATCACTCGGTTACATTGTTTGTTTGTCTTACATTGATTGAATGGTACTGACCCCGTTGTTGTTGTTTTATAAAATCTGCGGTGATCCATTCGGGGATGGTGAGCAGACTTGACAGGTATTGCATTTGGTGAGCTTGGGCGGTCATGGGGAAGTCGTCATCACCAGTTGTAGTATCACAGTCACGAGTCTTAGCTATGATTTTATAGTTGTCCTCAGTTGTATTCACTTTATTGGTTTTGGTTTGGATTTGGATTGTTGTAAACATTAATACTTTACAGTACTTCTAATAAATGTGTTTAGGACGGACGCTTTTGATATATACTAACCTCGGGCAACCGAGATGGTAACAGCCTTTCATGCTTGGGTAGTCCTGGTAAGGTACCCTTGTATGAGGGGGTGTTACTTGTCCTACTTGTCTTGTGTGGTGTGGGCTAAAGTATTCAAGCTGGGACTAGGTCCTAGGTGAGTATTTCGGCTTTCATCATAGATAGGCCATTATAGTCTTTGACGAGTATATGTTCACCGCTTAATAGCCTTTGTGTCATAGCTTGGTGGGTTTATATCCAAGTTAGGGCATGACCTCCTGACGTACTCTTAGAAGTATGTGGTCAGCTTAAGTACTAGCCAACCCTTTGGTGGACTCCTTAGAGGTACTCATGTGTTGTTATCATGGGTCTTGGATGCGGTAGTTTTCCGCATGTCGCTAGGTCTGTGCAGGTTTAGGACTAGGGTGTTTACCTTACCTCGTGGTATAGACTCGAGTTACAGAGTGACTATTGACTGTACTAAGAACTTATGCCTTTCTTGTTTGATGATTCTATGAATCATAGAAGGTGAGATGCAAGCCGGCTATGGTTGATAGAGTTTGGATTCCTGGATGTTATGTGATTCACATGATAGTGTAGTATGAGTCGGTCTAGTATTCACATGCTAGGACTATGTGTTGTTATATTGTTGTTCACATGATAAGCACGATTGTCTAGCATCTATATGCTAAGGCTATGTGTTATTCATATTCATATTCTTATGTTTACATGTTATATTAATTATGACATTTCGTGGCTGGGAGAACTCGGAGTTACTCCCCATTGACTGTGGCTTTCGTATTTGTATAAAATGCGATTGACAGGTAGGTGATGCATATATGGGGTTCATGGACGAGCTAGCGAGCAAAGTAACCTTGGGACCTAGATTGGCTTTAACTTATTGTGACCCTTAAACACTTTTTATGTCATATACTTTTTAGGGACATACGTCTCCCTTTTTCACATTTGGGTTGTATAACTTTGTTTCGCGACTTTAGCGATGTTTTATTTATGAGATTTATTTTAGACCTTGCATGTTTGACACCTTCCTATTTGGATATTTTTATAACAGTTTTCGTTTTCGGTTTTAAAAATTACAGGTTTTTACCCAAATGAACCTATTACAAACATATCCATGCAGTTTTTATCTAGAATTATGTGTTTACTTTTCCGCAATAAATGAGGGTGTCACAGTTGGTATCAGAGCATATTTGCTCCCGACGCACGTTTGTGCACCCCCAAATATTAATAACTTGACCTTAAAATAATAAACTTGAGAGATGGGTAGGATGGGTAGACTTAAGGACCTAAGGTGGTAGTCTGTAGTGTGTTTGCTCTTTGTTAAGTTCTAACATGTTTGTTGATTGTCAATCATTTTTGTACCCTTGGATCAATGACCGTGAGCTTACCCGTGTCGTGACCAAGATTTGGTGGCGCCCGGCGGCATTGGAGATTTGTTCAACTTGTGAAGAATGCTTCTTCTTCCTCGAAGTTATCCCTCCATCTTTGTGTACCTTGCCTTACTCTTTACTTCTTAATGCTTGCTTCTTCTTCTAAACTCTCTTTTCTTTCCTTAGGAGTGACTCTTGTACCCTCCCAACTTGTGTGTTGTCCCTTGCTTATCTTCCCTTAACGCCTTTTTATAGTACTCTTTCTTTTGAGGAATGTTGGCCTTGGTTGGAGAATTTGACTTTTGAGGAAATTGTTTGTGGTTAACCCATAACCCTGGTTTTGAGAGGTTGTGATGTTAGAAAGACCTAGGTAGTGTGATGAGACATACTTAATGATTCTTAGACCTAGATCCTTAATAAAGTGAGTATTCTTGATTGGTGGATTTTGTGTTGTCAAGTGTGAGTTGCGTTTGTTACTAAGGCTATAGAACGTGGCTTTGTTGTTTAGGTTTGGGATTTGAGAGCCTTGGGAAGTGTAGTGAGACATGTCTTGGGATACTAGTGCTTGGTACTTGACTTTAAATGGATGGAATTGAATGGTGGAATATTTGAGGAACCCTTTCTGGGAATTTATTGCTTGGTATTCGGATCTTTGATTGAGGATTTTACTATTTTGAGAAACCCATGGTTGACACTAGTTGGATATGAGTATAGCTTTGTTGGAACTTTGACCTTGATCTTGTGGAAGTTGTTTGTGGATGTTTGAGGATTTGGAGTGGTGAAATCACACTTATAGTGGAGTACCCTTTTCAGGGAATAGATTAGGATGAAGAAACATGAGCGTTTTGAGGAAATCCTTGGGAGTGATGTGGTTATAAGTTTTGTTGCTAAGAAGTTTTCGGAACCGCTTAGGTTGATGTTGTTGTTTGAGATTTGAGTACCTGGCGTTTCCTTGTTGTCTAATTTCCTTTCTTCTTTGAACATAAGCGTTACCGTTCATACCTCCTTTCCTCACTTCATCTTGATCATGATCTTGAATTAGCCGCCGTGGTCCATGCCTTGAAGACATGGAGGCATTACCTTATTGGAGTTCATTGCCGCATTTATACCGACCATAAGAGTTTGAGGTGTATCTTTACCCAGAAAGAATTGAATATGAGGCAAAGAAGATGGCCATAGTTGGTGAATGATTATAATGCCGAGTTGATTTATCATGAAGGGAAAGCAAATATGGTGGCCGATGCTTTGAGTTGGAAGACTAGTCACTCTTTGAGCACTATCCGTGTGTTACCTGATGAACTTACCACGGAATTTCAAAAGTTAGGGATAAGCCTTGTTGGGAAGGGCTTTGACTATCTTAGTGCCTTGAGTGCAGAACCCGACTTTTACCGTGAGATCCGTACGTGCCTACCTGAGGATGCTACTTTCAAGTCCATTCAAGCAAAAATCCAACTTGGGCAAGCTAAGGATTGTGTGGTGGATAGTGATGGACACCTTCGTTATCAAGGTAGGATGTATGTTCCGAGAGTAGCCGAGTTGAGGAAGAAGATCCTTGATGAGGCTCACCTTTCTCCTTACTCTATTCATCCTGGTGGTGACAAGATGTATAAAGACTTGAGATTACAGTTTTGGTGGCCTAGGATGAAGATTGATGTCCTAGAGTATGTTAGGAAGTGTCTTACCTGTCAGAAAGTGAAGATTGAGCATCAGAAACCCGGGGGTTTGCTACAACCTTTGGATGTTCCCCTTTGGAAATGGTAGTCCATCTCCATGGACTTTGTGATGGCTTTACCTAAGACTGCTAGCGGAAAAGATGCGGTTTGGGTGGTTGTAGATCGATTGACCAAATGTGCTAGGTTTATACCTATCAAGGAGACATGGAAATTAGATGTCCTAACTGGTGCCTATGTGAGGTACGCTACCATGGAGTGCCTAAGGATATAGTTTCAGATCGTGACCCGAGATTCTGTTCCCGTTTCTGGACTGCTTTACAAGAAGCCATGGGTAGTAAGCTACTGATGAGTACCGCTTTTCATGCCGCTACAGATGGACAGACTGGGAGGAGTATCCAGACTTTAGAGGACCTCCTCCGTGCTTGTGTTTTAGACTTACACACTTCTTGGGAGAAGTGCTTACCTCTTGTTGAATTCTCCTACAACAATAGCTATCATACTTCTATCAAGATGTCACCTTATGAAGCTTTGTATGGTAGGAAGTGACGTAGTCCGGTCTGTTGGGATCAAGTCCAAGATGCTCATTTGTTGGGACCCAATTTGGTGACTGAGACCATCAATCAGGTTCAGATCATTCGAGAGCGTATGAAAACCGCTCAAGACCGACAGAAATCGTATGCTGATGTCCGTCGTCGACCACTTGCCTTTGAGGTTGATGATCGAGTATTCCTTAAGGTGTCACCTATGAAAGAGGTGAAACGTTTTGGTGTGAAAGGAAAGCTGAGTCCCAAATACATTGGACCTTTCCGTGTGCTTGAGAAGATTAGTTCCGTTGCTTACCGTTTAGAGTTGCCCCCGAATTTGAGCAAGGTTCATAATGTCTTCCAGGTATCTCAGTTGAGGAAGTACATTAGTGATCCGAGCCATGTTATTCAAGAAGAAATCCCAGATTTGGAACCTAACTTGGCTTTGGAAGAAAGGCCGAGCCGAATCCTCGAAAGGGCAAACAAGCAACTTAGAAACAAAGTGGTGCCCCTAGTTCGTATCTTTTGGCGTTGTGGAAATGTCGAAGAAGAAACTTGGGAGCCTGAATCTTCTATGTTAGCTAAATATCCCGAACTCTTCTCGTGAGGTAATTCTCTTTCCTTTATCTAATTCTTGTGAGTTTTAGCTATCCTTTTGAGTGTTCCTCTCCTTCTCTTAAATACTCTCCACGTTAGTAGTCCTTGCTTAGTTGTTTAAAAGTCGTAGTTAGAGTTTGGTCATAGCTAGTGGAGTTATTATCCTTATTATAGAGTTTCGAACTAAAGATTTTTGAAAATGTTTTAATGTTTTCCACTGGTTTTAACGTCAATGAGTGGTAAAGTTCGTTATTGGAGACGTCCGATAATTGGTTTTCTCATTTGTTGGTGTAAAAATATATATTTTTATGTCTTTGATTTGGAATGTTGATGTTCTTGAACGGCCGACGAGGATATTCCGTTCTATTAAAAAGACACTTATATTTCATACGTTCACATTTTGAAGATTTTGTTTACTTGATTTTAAAGAGATAGACCTACATATATACAATATTCCTTCTTCTAAGTTTCGGGGACGAAACTTCTTAAAAGGAGGGATGATTGTAACACCCCGTAAATTTGAAGACCTTTATTATATTTTAAAAGAAATATTTTAATCTATTTTAATTTAATATTAATTTATTTGAAATAAAATTTATTTGATAAAATATAATCTTATTTTATTTTGAAGAAATGTAATTATTTTTGATAGTTTAGAAATGTTTAAAAGTGATTTAAACTATATTTAAACCTTTTCCTTTGATAAAATAGATTTCGGATAAAAGTCGTAAAATTGGGATTTTCCCATTTCTTACGGTCGTTGGGTAAACGAGTTTGGATATTGGGCATATGAGTACTTAATCTTTTAGTAAAATCGTGTTTAAGAACTTTAATATTCTCGGAAATCGCGTTCGACGAATATTTCTAATTACCGTCGAAGCAAACCCAAAAACGTAAACAATTCACTCTCTCTCTTCCTTTCATAAAGCAACCAAATTCCTCTCAAAAATCCTCCTTACAATCCCTAAATCCTTCATAAATCCTTCATTCCTCCACCAATTTGCATAAAACTTATATATTTGGAATCCTCTCTTCAATCCTCATCTACTAGTAAGCTTTATTTTCATTTCCCCCAATTTTTGTTTAAGGCTCATCTTTTTAGGGTTTCGAATTTAAGCTTAATAGTTGTGTTTTTGTTGTTCTTATAGTGAAGAATATGAAGATGAGTTAGGAGACTCATATATTGTAGAAGATGATGAGTGATTTCGGTTTCTAGGGCTCTTTCTCAAGTGTTATTGTTCTCTTTTTCTAGCTTAAGGTAACTATTCCGAGTCACTCGACGAATAATGTCACATTAGTAGTTGTACTTGTTGTTTGTTGTTGTTTGTTGTTGTTTGTTGTTGTTTGAGACGATCTTGTTGATAAATGAATGAATGGAGTAAGATGAGTATGCTTATGTTTAATTTATGTTACCCATTTGTATATTATTGTTTGGAACAAATTTGGATGAGGAATTATGTGTTGTGACAAGTCCGTGTTTTGGCTGGAACGCGTCAGTACTGGACCGAGACGGTTTCCAATGTTTCTAAATATATGACAGATTGAACGGCATTAAAAAATTAGGTGGTTTAACCACTTGAATCACTCAATTCGGAGTCCGTATGGGTAAATGGCGTCGTTTTATCGATTAAAAGTTTATAGAAAAGTTTACCCTTGTGTGAGACGGTTATTTATGCTATTTTATTATGCGAGAATTTTGTGGAATTAGTTATTTTGTAAGTTGGAATGTTTTCTTTATGTTGATAGTGTTCACATGATAGAAATTGGAATATTGCATGAGAATGATATTGTAATGAATGTTGTGATTTGGGCCAAAATGGGCCAAGACTCTGAGCTGGGCCAGTTTGACCGAATGAGTTTGGTCAAACTAGGTTTAAACCGGTCAGCCTCGATTTGACCAATGACCCGTCGCGGGACTCGGGTCGAGGGTTTGTCTTTGAGGTGAGATTAGTTGTTATTGGATGTTTTATGTTATGCCTTGATATTTGTAATTATCATTTCACATGTTGGTTGTTGGATGCTTTGGATGCCTTATGCTTGAGTCTTGTTGCCTCTTTGCCATTTTAGCTTGTTCTCATGGATTATGGTACTGTTGGTTAGCTGGAATTTGGATTATTATTGATATTGGAGATATTGTTGGATTGTCAGCTGAATATGCTCTTGCGTAGCCTTTCATATGCTAGGGTGTGTATGATCTTTTGTGTGTGCAAGTTTGGACTCTTTGCCCCTCTGATGGTTAATTGGGTGTCCTACTTGTCTTGTGTGGTGTGGGCTAAAGTATTCAAGCTGGGACTAGGTCCTAGGTGAGTATTTCGGCCTTCATCATAGATAGGCCATTATAGTCTTTGACGAGTATATGTTCACCGCTTAATAGCCTTTGTGTCTTAGCTTGGTGGGTTTATATCCAAGTTAGGGCATGACCTCCTGACGTACTCTTAGAAGTATGTGGTCAGCTTAAGTACTAGCCAACCCTTTGGTGGACTCCTTAGGGTGTGGATACCCAGTATCTGCTGAGACTCCGACAAACACCCGATGATTATCGGACTACAACATGTTTTGGGATCGCAGCGTTTGATCGACAGTTCGTGTACAACTTTACGTCGGAAAACTTAAAATTATTTCGAAAACAAAACATTTCAAAACATTTCAAAAATATCTGGAGTGTTTAATGCACAACGATGGGGTCGCGATGACACTAACTAGAGTCAAAACCGACACCGAGCCAAAAACCGACTCGAAAATTCAAAATCCCGACTCCAACAACGAGTCAAACCGAGTCAACCACAAAAACAAAATATCTTCAAGCCTTCTATACTAAGTTTTCCCGGATTCAAGAACGGTCAAGTACCAAACATGTGACTACAAAACCTAGGATAGAACAAATCATGATTGCGTTTGTTGTGATAGTGACAACACAACTCCAAGTGCCGCGACTTGGCTCGCGCCTCTTTGACCAGCCCAGGTGGCCACATCGCTCAAAACTCACACAACCACTCATTCTCCTATAAATACCCCTCAAATGCCACCCATTTGAGATTTACGCGAGTGTCCGCCCCCTCTTTTCTCCCTTAAAATTCTCGACTCGACTTCTAAAGTCACAATCCGACGCGTGTTTACGACCTACCGATCGTAAACACGAGCCTTACACATTGTTTGGTACCGTCATCGTGCATTAAACTACTTGTCCGACCACTTTGACCACTACACCATCACTAAACTTTTAAAACACTCTTTTACTTACCAAAACGGTTTTAAACCGAGTTTTTTCCGATCAAACAAGTTGTTACACTTACGTCGGTCACTCGCCACAACCAAACATGTAAGTATGAGGGTGTAAAAATCCTCTTTTATTATGTTTTCTTTCGTTTCATGACTTTAACATGCTAAAACACGCATAACATGAACCAAAACATGGAATAAACGAGCCAAAACTGATTTTGGTCTGAGGCAGAAGCCCCTTAGGTCGCCAACTAGGTCGCGCCTAAATGGGGTGTTCAGACCAGAGATCAACCGTGTTTGTTCTCGTCATTTCTCTTAATCCATTTTCATATTTGTAATCGGTTTTTACCATTTCAAGTATTTTCAAAACCTCTTGTTTCATTTCACATGTTTTAACCATAAAGCATTTTTCACCCTTGGTTCTTCATACCATGACGGTTAAATCCGTGTTTCGGTGATAATATTTGGTTAATGACATTTAAGAGGTATTTTAAAGCCTTTTATTTCATTTCTTTACATTTGCAAAACATGCATATTAGTCACCAACACGAAATCATCCTTGGTTCGATATACCATGCCGGATTTTAACCCGGGTACGATGATGAGTAACGACTAATTACATTCAAAATGGACTTAAAACAATTAGTCCATAATCATTTTCAAAACTATTCATGTCAAGCTTGTCAAAATCGAACCCGACATCGAATATTATCAAACAATGATGATTATTCGAGTCTAGTTCCCCAAATCAACAAATGCGGTCTAAACGACCCTTTTAAAATCAAACCGGGTCCAAATACCCATTTTCAACACGTTTTATAACGTTTTCTAAACAACCGTAAGATTTTGCATACAGCCGTTGGCTAACCCGTGCCTCAAGCATGCCTTTTCTTTCTCATTTTCAAAACCAGAGGGAGGCCCCTTACACCGCCGGTGGCTCGCGCCTCTTATAGCCGTGCAGTGCAGGGCCTGTTCCCTTCCAAAGATTAGTCTAGGACGATCCCGACTCCGGTTAACCCGGATATAGGACGGATCAGATGACTATTCAAACCATATTTGCCAAATGCCTTACTAAGACAAATGGATCATGTTATGCACCCTAAACCTAATACGGTAAATGGATGTTTAATTTCCGTCTTGCATGCAAATCAATCATTAATCCAACTCGACATCTTATACTTGATACTTGGATTAAGTCAACCGACTTAGAAAGCTCTCACATGTTAGGTTTAAAACATTGGATGCGCATTCATGCATTTAAACCGTTTTATCAACTTTTGCATTCAACCAACCAAGATCGATCAGTAGAGGCCGCTAAACGCGGGCGGGATTGGGTGTCTGATTAAAGGGCTTCCCAATACGTACCTTCACCTCTTACTCAGAAACTTTGAATAGTGGACGACCTTATCCAGGGCGTACGAGAGTCATTCTAGAGATAGGATGCTAAAGAGGGACGATTTCCTTATCTTTAGTACCTATGTCAAAACGCTGCTTTGTGCTTCGATTTGACCGAGGTATAAAGTGGAATTCGAACGGGTTCCAGGCATCCCACAAATGCTTGGTGGCGACTCCGAACATCTCTAATCGTTTCGAGACCCTTACCGAGACGAAACCGACCGATCTAAAACGATCCGGTCGAAAGCACCTTTACGCCGCCGAGCGTGGCTTTCAAAAAGACCGCTGCCGTTGTCCACAGATCGGCTGGGCATACGCAGGTGGGCCCATGTCCACAGATTGGCGACTCCGCTGGGGAAAACTAGGACACTTACGTCTTTGTGATCCCTAGATGGTGAGACTAGAACGAGGTCTTGGTTGGAATGCATTAATTGATATTACGGTCACGGTCGGGTTCCTTGTCCGGGCCCACAACCTAACCCTTTTCGACCAATTGGCTCGTCTCGTCGGCATGAGTTTTCTCATCCCCGCGGTTCGAATCCTGATTGAGTCAAGCATACCATTGACGTTACACATTTCTGTTTCGTCAAAGAGTTTTCATCACTTTCGAGCACGAGGCTAGGGCACCCTCCTTACACATTTTGTTTGGATTGGTATCCCTCTCGCAAATCGGGGTTTGATTGCTTGGTGTGTAACCCACCCTTTTAAGCCAAAACCCGTGTCAGCATGATGCATAATATAGTGAAACTGTGAGTGCTTATGTGCTACTTGATCATAAGTCCTTCCGTGTCATTTTGCAAACTTTCAAAACACCTTTTTGCGCCGTTATAATGGCCATTTCAAACCTCGGTCTTTCGCCGACCGCTGCACGCCTTTCTAGGCCGTCGTAATGACGATTTTCAAACCCGGTTTTGCATAACCATTTCAACACGCCTTTCTAGGCCGTCGTAATGACGATTTTCAAACTCGGTTTTGTATAACCATTCCAACACGCCTTTCTAGGCCGTCGTAATGATGATTTTCAAACCCGGTTTTGTATAACCATTTCAAACCACCGTTTTACGCCGTTATAATCGCCGCGTCTAGACACGGATTTTAACCCGTTTCGTGCCGACAATGGCTCTTTCAAAACCCGAGAAAAGCACACACTCTTTTCTCGAGACACTTTCGGGATCCCGAGGACCATGCACCGTCCCCGAGACCTCTTCAAACATTTCAAACTCGATTTTCAAAATATACAATTTTGAATTTCAAAACCGTCTTGGGAAGCAACACGCCGTTTTCCGAGCCGGCTCAAACTCAAACCGTCTTTTGCAAATAAACTTAAGACAACCCTTTTCAACTGATCGACTTGCGGAGATTTCTATCTTCGGAAGCCGCCCTTTAAAGCGAGAAATGAATCTTTTTGAAAATTCCTATTTTCGAAAACTTCAGTCCACCATTCCAATTCCGCCTCGTGTCTATCGAGTCAAAGCAAACGTACTTATGGGTCTTTACTTATGAGTCGTCTCGCCACGAGACCCGTCCAATGGCGTCACGCCGTCATGTTGGGCCCGTGTCAAAGATTCGGTCAAACACCGTCACGTCATAAATCGAGTCAGCACCAAGGGACCACACACGGTCACCCCGTATTGTTGAGTCGATCTTGGTCTCGTCCTCTGGGTTGTCTGCGTTCAGTCTTGGAACCGTGTCGGATTGAGTTGTAATGTGAGCCGTTTTTCTGCCTCAGAGCCATGGCCCCATCTTCAGCTTCGTCCAACAACAACAATGATAACAACAGAGATGTCACAACTGATCAGCTAGCCAGCCTACTTACCGCTCTTAAGGTCACCCTGGATTGCGTCGAGACCCGTATCGACGCCCTGGAAAACAAGGAAATTGGGCAACATAATACTCCACCTCTGACTGAGACTGAAAAGAGGCTGAAACTCTTAGAAGAGCAACTCCTAGCCCGGGGTAACAACATCCACCTTGAAAATAACCGAAGGTTCGAACCTGTTGGGGACCAGTAACCTGACAAGTTCACCCTGACTGATGTGCCTAAATTCAAGGGAGTGGAGGACCCACTCAACCACATCCGTGCTTTCAAAGACTACATGGCCAATAAGGGGGTCAAACAAGAACTTTTTACCAGGATCTTCCCATCCTCTTTGGAGCCGATACCTCGCCAATGGTACTACTCCTTGGACCCGAAGAACCTTACCACTTGGGATGAGATCGCAGTTGAGTTTGCCAAACAGTATGCCGACAATGTCGAGATCCAGGCCAACACCCGTACTCTCGAGGTGTTAACCCAAAACGACAAAGAGGGTTTCACTGAGTTCCTAACCCGTTGGAGGAGGGTGAGTACTCAGTTGGTTAGTAAGCCGAGTGAATCAACTCTAAGGGAAAAATTTGTCAACAACCTCTGCCCGGTTTATGCCAACCTGCTGAGGTATCAGAACATCAAAACTTTTCAAGATCTGCAGATTCTAGGGACACGTATTGAGGACGACCTCCGAAAGGGTGTCTTAGCAAAGACCACAGGCAGGGGTTATCAAGGATCCACCTCAACCGGATCTCGCCCTTACGGTCAGACAAACAAGATTGATGAGGTCAACCTCGTCGAACCATCTGCCAAGAAAATTGAACGCCCCCAGAGAGTGTTCACCAACATAGGGTCAACTTATGCAAGTGCCTTGAAAAGGCTCATGGACCAAGGGAAGCTACAACCGATCGGGCCCACCCCGGACCCGGCCGACGCCAAGAAATCCCGATTTTTGAATCCCAGCGCCTACTGCCAATATCATCGAGGAAAAGGGCATGATACCGAAAATTGCTTCAAACTCAAGCACCTCATTCAAGACATGATTGAGAAGGGAGATTTGCCTTACCCCCACCAACTAAGCCAAACAACAAGACGAATCCTCTGGGAATTCACGCCATCTCTGACGATGAGCCGACCCTAGACTGCTCTCATCTCATCTTGCCAATTGACGATGAGGTAAATGCTCTGAAAAAGGACCCTTCAGACGGAGTGTTCGTGTTCGATCTTTGCCACTATGCTCACTATGTTTCAGCAAGTTGAGGAGGCCATTGCCAGCCTCTCTGAGAGAATCACCCGACTCGACGACGCCTACCGTCGACTCATCTTCAATCCCCCGGCACCACGCCCGCGGGAGAATTCCCCAAGCATTCAAAACTACCCACCCAGGATGGATTGCTCTCGCGACCATTCTGGCATAGACCCCACGAAAACCACCTTCAAAATAACCACCTTCACGAGAACTACCCTCAAAATAACTACCCTCACAAAAATCGCCCTCACAAAAATATTCCCCACATGAACTACCAACCGAGGAATACCCCTCCGAGGTATCCTCGAGACCCTGAAATTAACGGCATATGGCGGGATGATGTTGAGGATGTCTATGTCGTCCCAGGAAAGGAGAAGCGGACAAAGGAAATCGGACATCTCACCCGGTCCGGACGTCCCTATCGGTCCGAGCAACCCGGTCGTTCCAACAACGAATGACCAAATCGTCCCCGAGGTGGACACTCAACCAAAGGCTCCCGAGAACTCAATCAAAATGCGACTCCAAAAGCAAAAGCCGAGATCTCTATCTGGCAACTGATCGCAACGTCTTTTGAGCATCGACAGGCCTTGCTGCAGGCCTTGGGAAAATTAATCGTGCCCTCCACCTTTTCCCCAGAAGAAATAGTGGCACACATGACAAGAGACGCCCATGATCTGAGCAATCCGGTCGTCTTCTCCGACGAGGATATTCCCCTGTTCGGAGCCAACCATAACCTGGCCCTATACATCACTATGCAATGCCTCCAAAAGAACATACCAATGGTCCTCGTGGATGACGGTTTCGCCGTGAATGTCATGCCTCTCAAAACTGCCCACAGGCTGGGTATTAAGGAATCTGATTTAATCCCAACAAATCAAGGAGTACGCGCCTACGACGGCACTCGTCGCAAGGTCGTTGGGCTTATCACTCTAGCCGTTGCAACCGGGCCACTAGAAAGACAAACCAGTTTCCAAGAGGTTGACATCGACGCGTCCTTCAACATGCTCCTGGGACGTCCCTGGATTCACGCCGTCAAGGCAGTCACATCAACGCTTCACCAAAAGATCAAGGTCCCCTTTAACGGGAAAACGATCACGATCCCCGCTTCCCCAATCAAAGCAGTCATGAGAAGAGGGGTAGCCTCCCAAGCCATTGAGGAGGACGACAATGAAATGTGGGGTTTCCAAGCCGTGAACGCCATAACTGATGAGCTAACAACCTCTGGATGTGACCCGTTCGCCAGCCTCACGATCAACCGTATCATGATGCGCCAGGGTTATTTCCCGGGTTTGCCGCTCATTCCGCTAAAGGACCCATTGCCTTCCTTGAAACAGGCTAAGGTCCCCAACATTCCCTTTGGGCTGGGATATGAACCTACCAATGAAGACATTCAGGAGATGAACCTCCTAATCCGAAAACGCAAGAAGCACGGAGTCATCCTCCGTCCCTACCACCTGACTCTCAACGGATACTTTGTCCCCGAGGGAGAGTCCGAACTTTACCACGGCTTTGCGGAGCCTATCTATGACTCTGTGGCAAAAGCTAGATACCCGGGAGTGGAAGTCTTCCAAGACTGCTACTTTATTCCCGACAACATCGAAGCTGCATCAACCGAGTCCAAACCGTCACCATGCCTCGACGGACAAGCTGTCACACTACTCTTTGGGGAAGATAACGTCAAACGCCTCGACTATAAGGACATCATAAACATCGCCCTGAAAGACAATCAGTTTGATCCAACTGCCTTGATCTCCGATACTGACCCGGAGAAAGCCACCCAAGGCTGGAGGAAAACCATCAAGTGGACTGATCGCCAAGGCCGCATTCTCAAGATCACAACTGGAGAAGGGCCTATGTTCAAGGAGGAAAGTGTTGAAGGATCCGAGTCTGAGTCCGAGTCGGAGTCAGAGTCTGTTATAGCTCCTAACACTCCGGAAGTCCCAGTCAAGGTCCCCTTCCCATTGTTTTATCACAAAGTCGTGGCTGATTCAGAGGCTGAGTCTACTAAGGTCACCCCCACTCCCATTAAAGGTGACAACCTGGAGCCTGTTCCAGGGGCCACTTCCTCTGCCGTGTCGCCTCTGACTGACCACGAGATGTCTGTCCTTTCCGAGCTTTTCGCTCGTGTCAACTTAATGAACGCTAAGTTTGCTTATGACTCGTCTCATTTTAACTGCAATGCAATTCTGAATGATCATGAGGAATTTGACTTGAGTAACTACCCACCTCACTTAGCCAAAGAACTTGACAAACGGAAACCCGTAACCCCCATCATTGAGGAAACCGAGCCTATTAACGTAGGAACCGACAATACACCTCAAGAACTTAGGATAGGGACAACCCTGGACCCCTCGGAAAGACAACAGTTCATTGACCTCCTCCACGAATACAAGGACGTGTTCGCCGGTCTTACGAGAGACATGCCAGGGGATTGACAAAGAAATTGCAGAGCACCGGATACCCATCAACCCCGGCTAAACTCAGTGAAATGTGAAGCTACGCCGGATGCGTCCTGAGTGGGCCTTAAAAATCAAAGAAGAGGTGGACAAACAGTTCAAGGCTGGATTCATCAAAGTGTCTGAATACTCGGATTGGGTGGCCAACATTGTGCCGGTACCAAAGAAAGACGGACGAATTCGGGTTTGCGTCGACTTCAAGGATCTGAACAAGGCAAGTCCAAAGGACGACTTCCCTTTGCCGCATGTTGACATTCTGGTAGACAACACCGCCGAACATGCTCTCCTATCATTCATGGACGGGTATGCCGGGTACAACCAGATTAAAATGGCTGAGGATGACATGCACAAAACTGCGTTCACTACACAGTGGGGTACATATTGCTACACGGTCATGCCTTTCGGCCTCATCAACGCCCGAGCGACCTATCAAAGAACCGCTACTACTCTCCTACACGACATGATGCACAAGGAGGTAGAGCTATATGTCGATGACATGATCGTCAAATCAAAAGAACGGGACGGCCACATCAATGCCCTCCGGAAATTCTTCGCTCGTCTGCGGAAGTATAACATGAGACTAAATCCTCAGAAGTGTGCATTCGGGGTCACCTCCGGAAAACTCTTGGGACATGTCGTCAGCAAAAGAGGCATTGAGATTGATCCAACCAAAATCAAAGCCCTTCAAAGAAATGCCTCGGCTAAGAACGAGAAGGAGATTCGGGATTTCTCGGTCGGGTCCAAGACATCATCCCGGTTCATCGCCAAGCTCACTATGATTTGTGAACCGATATTCAAGAAGCTTCGCGCCTCCGATCACACCGATTGGGACGACGACTGTCAGAAGGCATTCTACAGGATAAAGGAAATCCTATCCAAACCTCCTGTTCTCATGCCACCTCAACCGGGGATTCCTCTCCCCTATACCGATCAGAACCAACACACGACCATTGGAGCAATGCTAGCACAAACAGTTGGCAACGAGGAGCGAGCCATCTACTACGTTAGCAAAAAGTTCATTGAGTACGAGACAAGGTATACCCAGCTGGAAAAGACATGCCTTGCCCTAGTATGGTCAACAAAGAAGCTGCGGCATTACATGCTCAGCTACTCGGTCCACATCTACTCCAAGATGGACCCCGTCAAATACATCTTCGAAAAACCAGTACTAAACGGAAGGCTGTCTAGGTGGACACTCATGCTGTCTGAATTCGATCTCAAGTTTGTACCTCTCAAGGTTATCAAGGGAAGAACGGTCGCCGATTTCCTAGCAGAAAATCCCGTCAACGCGGATCCAACGACCGACACTTGGTCACTTCCTGACGAAGACATCCTTTGTGCCGACTCCGACGCATGGGACCTATACTTTGATGGCGCATCTAATCTGAGAGGCTTCGGGGTAGGAATCCTTCTAATATCACCAGAGGGAGAACATGTTCCGATCTCGGTCAAGCTAGACTTCGCCGTCCCAAACAACGCCGCTGAATATGAAGCATGTCTCATCGGCCTACAAGCAGCCATCACACTTGGCATCAAGAGACTGATTGTCCATGGCGATTCCTCACTCATCATCAATCAGGTATCCGGATCATGTAAAATCCGATCTGACAGCTTAGCTCCCTACCGAGCAAAGATCAATCAAGAGGCCGAATTCTTCGACCAAATCGACTACTTCCACTTGCCGCGAGAGGAAAATCAATTTGCTGATGCCCTGGCAAAACTTGCCGCGCTCGTCAACATACCTGACGACATGACATCGATGCCCCTATGTGTCGAAACACGGAGTGAGCCGGCTCACATTTGTGCCATTATCAACGACGAGGAAAGCCATGATGAACCGTGGTACCAAGCCACCCTCAATTACAAAACCAAAAACGAATTCCCTCCCAACTCTGATCAAAGAGGACAAAGAGCCATCCGTTTACTTGCATCACAATTCATGATAAACCAAGATCAACTCTACAAAAGAACACCCCAAGGAATTCTCCTCCTTTGTATTGACCATCACAAAGCCAAAAAAGTCATGGGAGAGGTCCACGACGGAGAATGTGGCCCTCACATGAGTGCAATGATGCTTACACGGAAAATCATGCGGGTAGGTTACTACTGGACAACCATGGAAGCCGATTGCTGTAACTACGTCAAATGTTGCCACAATTGCCAAATCTTCGCCAACATACAACACATACCACCGTCCCTTTTATACACCATGACATCACCCTGGCCATTCTCAACCTGGGGCATCGACATCATCGGGAAAGTCAACCCGGTAGGCTCCAAGGGGCATTGCTTCGTCCTCGTCGCCATCGACTACTTCACTAAATGGGTGGAAGCACAGTCATATGCAGTCTTTGTTGGGGCTGGTGTCCTCTACAGTTAGTGCAATAACATTTAAATCTTAAAAGGATCAAAGGGTATACTTTTGTATTATTATCAGTTGGTCCACGTTTATCAATAACGGTTGGCTTGCTAGATAAGTTTGACGTTATTGTCATACAGATGGCGGTGATCAACTGGTCCCTAAAAGTCACACCTATAGGATAAGTTTGAGAGATGTGACGGTATGAAAATACAGTCATGTTGATGCCTAATTTGACTAAGCAGTTAGTCGGAGTTATTGACTAATAATTAGTCAAACGCGATGTTGAGATAATTATTTAATACGGATTAAATAATAATGGCTAAGACGAATTAAGCGGTTAATTCGTAAATTGAATATAAACGATTATATTTAATTGATGTATATTGAATTAATTATACAATATTGTCTTTGTCGGACAAGTATTAATATGTCGACTAATCCATGTTACTAGTCGATATTTTAATAACCGATAACCGATGACGATTTATAATAAAATCCCGTCATATACATTTTAGCATTTTCGAGTCGGACCACGAGTTAAAAATAAGGAGAAAGTGAAAGCCCACTCTCTCCCATTTGAAACCCACGGCCGAACCACATGAACAAAAGGAGAGGGCTTCTCTCCTTTTGACCTAAGCATATTCATTTGCACAAAAAAAAATTAGGTTTTTGGAGGCATTCTCTCTGAAACCTAGATCTCACATCGAAAACCTCACAAAACTCTCTCAATATTGCAAGGCAATTAGAGAGTACTTTCTAGCACAAGGGGCATAGTCTCAGACGGTCTTGGGTGCAACGATTAGGAGGAAATCTACATTGATTTCTGTTCACTAGGCCGAATTGCATAGGACCCGAGGTTGATTCTTGTTCTTTATCGTTTTCTCTTGTATTTTTGTTTTATGACAATAATCACATGTTAAAGTTACGTTATAGTCCTAAAATTTGAGGGAATTTTACGGATATTTCCCTACAAGTGGTATCAGAGCGAGGCCACGTAAATTTTTCTTTGTGATTTTCATAAAACGATTTTGAAACGATAATTTTTGTCTAGAAAACCGTGCGGCCAAATGAGCATCACGGCTGTTTCCTGTTTTTTTTTCGTGCATTGAAAACCGTGACATGTATATACACGGCTGATATGTTTTGCTTTTCGATATGTTCTTTGCATATTGTTATTTTAAACGATAATTATAGCAATATGTTAAAGTTTTATCAATTGTAGATTTAATTGTATATGAATTAGATCATAATTGCAATTGGTCTTGTTTTGTTCAATCGAATTCACGAGGGTTTTGTTGTTTTAACTGTTTTAAAACCCTAACTCGTTCGATCGAGAAGTCCTCGTACTCGATCGAACAAGTATTGCAAATAAAGTCCTCGATCGACCACGAGATTAGTCGATCGAGCACTTTCTGTTTGTCAAACCTCTCGATCGACTTCCAAAGATCGATCGATCGAGCCTTTTTGTTCTTCGATCGAGGACTTTAGTGTCTCGATCGAGGAAATGAGTTGTGGCAGCGTTGAAAAATCATTTTTCATGTTTTAATTTTTCTTTTGGCCATAATATGTACATAATACGGATTTTGTACACTCGCTTGATAGTGAAACGGTTCACTCACGTACCATTTGGTTATTTTAAAGCGATTTAAAGTAACGGATTATCATGAATTAAAATTAAGTTGATAGAAGCTGTTTTGTCACATAATTTTAATTGTTAAAAGGTGGTTTGGATAAATTTAACATAATTACGGAATTATGTCACGAATAAATTTTATTTTAGTTGATGCATTTTTATTTATCGTTATGTTGAATGCCTTGAATGTTTTTAATTACGTATTTAATTTTACAAACGGTTGTAACTTAGTGTGGCCTTAGTAGAACGTGTTACCGTAATGATGGAACACGGTCTTGGTTGTATTTTGAGATCTTGTATCTCCGTTTTGGTTTTTCCTTGTAATTACAGTTTTTATTTAGAATGTAAATAGGTTTATATTTTGTAATTTTAAATTGTAATTTTGAGAAGACCAAAGATGGAGAATCGGATGCTCACTCCCGCTACATGGACAAAGATGGAACATCAAGACAAGCTTCTCGGGTCCAACGGTGGATTTCAAAGTTGTATTGTGTTCTTTTTACTAGGATAGGCCACACTAGGACTTTTGTTTACGTATTATTTTTTATTTATGTTTTCATCGTAACGATAGTTTGCATCATATTCCGCCTAAAACCAAACCACCTAATAATTGCATGAAAACTGACTCATATAGAGGTTACGCGTTAGTTTTCTATGATATACAGATATCACACGTTTTTATAAGCCATCACCTAAATTAATTCATTCACGCAATGCTAGTTTTTCGTTCACTTAAAATGAATTAAAACTAAGTTGATGGGATCTTCCTCGTATAACCAAAAATTGAGAATAGTCTTTATAGGTCAAACTCCAATGAATCCCTTCTTCGTCGGTAGGCATAATATGACCCCTTCTACGTCGGGTAAGTTGGAACTGATTGACCTATTTTATCTCAACACTATGGTCACTCGTACGATCCTGTGATTATGGTGGACTATAGATAGGATTTACGGAAATCTATCGACCAAGAGTTCTAACGATAGAACTAGCTAAACAGTTGGCTTATCAATTTACGGAAATTGAGTCTTGGAATCATTTGTATAATTCTTGAGGTAGATCGATTATACAAGTGCAATGAGTCTACACGTTAAAATGAATTTTAAATAGACTTAAATCACCTCGATGAGTTGCTTATTTCGTTTTGTTTTTCCCTTTCTTTTTCAGTGTAGATCACGATCACTTAAACTGCTAATAACAAAATGGCTGGCCGTGCTAACGACCCAATGCCAAGTGCCACATTGGACCGTGAGTCCTGGCTTTGGATCTTCATGAATCAGATGAATCAGTCTACTCGACTGAAGAATGATGGATCAAACTTCGCGGACAGGGAGGCGGCATTACGGAATCTTTGCCGCGCAGACAGACGGAAGCTCAAATATCTGACAGAGCCCATCCCGTCAAACCCAGGCCCCACGGCTGGAACTAACGAGATCGCCAAGTATAACGATTTCGTCATGGAAGCGGGTGCGATTAAAAACGTACTCATTTTTACAATGGAATCCAATTTGCAGAAACGCTTCATAGCCCAAGGTGCAAACAAGATTTTCACCACGCTCAATAAGGAATTCTCGAAAGCACCGATAATCGTGACGTATGAGCAAACCACTCGCTTCTTTGATGCGAAACTCCAGAAGGGCCAACCGGTTAGCCCACACATTCTCAGCATGATTGAGAATGTCGAGAAACTGGAGGCGCTTGATTGTAAAATCAGCGAGAACATCGTGATTGACCGCATGCTTCATTCACTCCATGATGGTTTTACGCTCTTTAGAGCGAATTACTATATGAATGATTTGAAGAAAAGTCCTCATGAACTACACTCCCTACTCGTACAGACCGAGAAGGATATGAAGTTTAGTGGGAGCTTGAAACAGGATGTTCTCGTTGTGTCAAACAAGGGCAAGGGTAAGGGCAAAGCTCAGGCAGACCTAGCGGTAGGCAAACCGAAGTTTAAGAAGTCGGGATCAGGTAAGAGTGGGCCTGGTGAGTCGAGCACCTCATCAGGCACGACAAAGAGCAAGACCGATAACATGGAATGCCATCATTGCCACAAGACTGGGCATTGGAGGCGTACATGTCCTGTTTACCATGAGGACATAAAAGCAGGTCGCGTTAAACCTGTTGGTATGTCTTCTTCCTCTTCTACTTTTATTCATATGATTGAGATTAACCACGCAAGTTACGGAACTTGGGTACTAGATACTTGGTTGGTTCTCATCTCGTGTAATCATGTGCGGGGGCTCAAAACATCGAACCCCTCGTAAAGGGTGAGGTGGACCTGCGTGTCGGGAATGGAGCACGAGTGGCTGCCGTCTCGAGCGGAACATATGTGATCCAGCTTCCTAGCGGATTTGAGTTATTTCTATATAACTGCTATTATGTACCCAGTCTTTCTAAAAACGTTATTTCAGTTTCTGCACTTGACAAACTTGGTTTTTCATTTGTAATAGAGAATAATAGTTGCATTTTCTCATTACACGATATGATTTATGGCAAGGCAGTCTCCATGAACGGAATTTATGTTTTAGATCAGACCACCGAAATATTGCACGTAATGAATAAGAAGTTAAAGGTTGGTGACAAAGATCAAATGTATCTATGGCACTGCCGTATGGGACACATTAATGAGAAACGCGTTAAACAGCTCATAAAGAATGGAGCTATCTCGGCCTTTGATTTTCAATCATTTGGCACGTGTGAATCATGTCTCATTGGTAAGATGACTCGAATTTCCTTCAAAGGTGTTGAAATGCGCGCTGCTGACCTATTAGGACTCATACATACGGATGTGTGTGGACCTATGTCAATCACCGCACGAGAAGGCTATAGATATTTCATCACTTTCACGGACGATTTAAGTAGATATGGCTATGTCTACTTGATGAAGCATAAAAGTGAGTCCTTTGAGAAATTCAAAGAATACCGAGAATCGGTGTACGAACCAACCAATCGGGCGAAAGATTAAAACACTACGATCAGACCGTGGTGGCGAGTATCTTTCTCACGAGTTTGATCAACACCTTAAGGACTGTGGGATTGCCCTACAGTTAACTCCACCTGGAACACCTCAATTGAATGGTGTGTCCGAACGGAGAAATCGAACACTACTTGATATGGTTCGATCCATGATGAGTCACACCGTGTTGCCTGACTCATTGTGGGGTTATGCTCTTCTGTCAGCTGCTCTAATACTTAACCGAAGTCCGTCTAAAGCTGTTGACAAGACTCCATATGAACTATGGAAGGGAACGGTCCCTAACTTGTCCTTTATATGGGTTTGGGGCTGCGAGGCTTATGTCAAGTGGAGACACGAGGATAAGCTCGGCCCGCGATCGATCAAGACATACTTTGTAGGTTATCCTAAAGGAACACTTGGTCATTACTTCTATTCGTCAACCGAACAACGTGTATTTGTTGCGGCTAGTGCGACATTCTTGGAGAAGGAATTTCTCGAGAATGCGAAGAGTAATAGAACCTTCGAGCTGTCGGAGATTCCAGAACCAAATACCGACCAACCATTGGAGGAACCAGTTTCTTCAATCCCGGCTGCGGCTAATATTCCTGAGGAACCTAGGAGGTCGGGAAGAGTCTCTATTCCTCCGGACAGATACATTGGTATGGTCGAGGAACATGACATAGATGACATTCTGCTCTTAACGACTAGTGAACCCGCAACCTATAAAGGTGCCATGACTGGTTCCGACTCAAAGCTATGGCTTGAGGCCATGCAATCCGAAATGGACTCTATGTATGAGAACAACGTATGGGATCTTGTTGACTTACCTGCTAAGATTCGTCCCCTTCAATGCAAATGGCTTTACAAGATAAAGCATTCTGTGGAAGGTCAACAAGATATCTATAAAGCACGACTAGTTGCTAAAGGTTTCACCCAAGTTCCAGGTTTGCACTACGATGAAATTTTTGCACCCGTAGTCATGCTTTGCGTTCCATTCGGATTATCTTAGCGATTGCCGCTTTTCATGACTATGAAATTTGGCAGATGGATGTGAAAACCGCCTTCTTAAACGGTTATTTGGAGGAAGAGTTGTACATGGTACAACCCGAAGGTTTCATCGATCCTGAACATCCTAAGAAAGTGTGCAAGCTTAAGCGTTCCATTTATGGACTTAAGCAAGCTTCTAGGAGTTGGAATCATCGTTTCGACCAAGTGATAAAAGAAAATGGATTTACTCGATCGGTCGAGGAACCATGTCTATATATCAAGTCGAGTGGGAGCAAGATTGTCTTCCTAATATTGTATGTCGATGACATACTCCTGATTGGGAATGGCATACCTCTCTTAACTTCGGTAAAAGTATGGTTGAAAAACCATTTCCAGATGAAAGATCTGGGTGAGGCACAAAGAATTTTGGGCATCCGTATCTATCGAGATAGATCACGTCGGATGTTATCTCTCGATCGAGTCTTATATAGACAAGATACTAGAGAGATTCAACATGACTAACTCCAAAAAGGGGTTTCTTCCTATGGCTCCAGGGGTGCATTTGAGCAAGTCTCAGGCACCAGAGATGCCGGAAGAGAAAGAGCGCATGACACGGATTCCTTATGCCTCGGCTATAGGATCAATCATGTATGCCATGATATGCACACGTCCGGACGTGGCATATGCATTGAGTATGACAAGTCGATTCCAACAATCCGGGTGAAACACATTGGATGGTGTCAAGAACATTCTTAAGTACCTACGGAGGACTAAAGATTGGGCATTGACTTATGGAGGCGAACAAAAGCTATGCGCAACCGATTCTGTGATGCTAGCTTCCAAACGGATCGAGATGACTCGAAATCTCGGTTTGGATTCGTTTTTACTCTTAATGGCGCTGCGATCACCGAAGAGTTCCAAACAAAGTGTTACAAAGAGATTCTACGATCGAGTCCGAGTACTATGCCGCGTCTGAAGCTGCAAAGGAAGCGATATGGATGCGTCAATTCTTACAAGGACTATCTGTAGTGCCTAGTTCGAATGACCAGATCACCATCTATTGCGACAATAGAGGTTCCATATTCCAAGCTAAGGAGCCTAAGTCTAGCAACAAGTCTAGACATGTACAACGGAAAGCTCATCTAATCCGAGATTACGTGGAGCAAAAGGAGGTAGTGATAGAAAAGATTGCTACAGATGATAATATAGCAGATCCTCTCACTAAACCACTACGACAAGATAAGCATGAAGGGCATGTTAATTCCATGGGAATTAAACGTGTTCCTGAGTTGTAGTACTATTTTATGGATTAGATTCATTCTCTTTTGTACTCTATACGACATCATCGTTTTGATATTTATATATTTTGTTTTTCATGCGGATTTGTACGACAATTTTGAACACCACAAAGTGAACTGAACAAACATTATATTTTTGGTCCTTAATTGCCCACGTGAGCTGATAACTCTGGCAATTATTTTGTGACGTTGGTTGATGGTGGGTTCAACGAGCCATAAGTCAAAAGGTTGACTGACCAATCACAGAGGCGAGTTATACGGATATCTCGTAGGACACAATTGTGACATCGACATGGAGTCCTAAATGTTTTATAACATTCGGTGCCAGGTCGTGGATAGGACCTCCATGGTGATCCTAAGAGTCGATTCTTTTGACTATCGACTGTCTCTTAAGACTAAGGCAGATTTTGGGTGACTTTGGTTTCTTTCTCACGGTCATCCGTAATAGAGGGCCAAGTAGTTTTTTTCTGGGTCATTTCATGTTGTGCTTAGATCGGCAGGAGTCGAGTTGAAGGAAATATTCAGCCTTTATCAGGTACTCGATATTTCTCGGGGCCACTCGAGGAGTCAGAATCGAAATGCATGGCCATGCTCGAATACGAATTCGTTTTATCAGTTGAGTTACTCTCTAGTCGGGGAAACCACTCTTGATACAGATCGATTGTAAAATACGACCTTTGCGGATCCGGATCTGCAAATTGTTTTACATTGAGTGGGAGAAATTTTAAATGAATATGAGAATCGGTTATCGCACATACACTTGTACGAACAAGTGGGAGTTTGTTGGAGCCGTGTCCTCCAGTTAGTGCGGATGACGTTATTGCACATACACTTGTACGGACAAGTGGGAGCTTGTTGGGGCTGGTGTCCTCTACAGTTAGTGCAATAACATTTAAATCTCTAAAAGGATCAAAGGGTATACTTTTGTATTATTATCAGTTGGTCCACGTTTATCAATAACGGTTGGCTTGCTAGATAAGTTTGACGTTATTGTCATACAGATGACGGTGATCAACTGGTCCCTAAAAGTCACACCTATAGGATACGTTTGAGAGATGTGACGGTATGAAAATACAGTCATGTTGATGCCTAATTTGACTAAGCAGTTAGTCGGAGTTATTGACTAATAATTAGTCAAACGCGATGTTGAGATAATTATTTAATACGGATTAAATAATAATGGCTAAGACGAATTAAGCGGTTAATTCGTAAATTGAATATAAACGATTATATTTAATTGATGTATATTGAATTAATTATACAATATTGTCTTTGTTGGACAAGTATTAATATGTCGAATAATCCATGTTACTAGTCGATATTTTAATAACCGATAACCGATGACGATTTATAATAAAATCCCGTCATATACATTTTAGCATTTTCGAGTCGGACCACGAGTTAAAAATAAGGAGAAAGTGAAAGCCCACTCTCTCCCATTTGAAACCCACGGCCGAACCACATGAACAAAAGGAGAGGGCTTCTCTCCTTTTGACCTAAGCATATTCATTTGCACAAAAAAAATTAGGTTTTTGGAGGCATTCTCTCTGAAACCTAGATCTCACATCGAAAACCTCACAAAACTCTCTCAATATTGCAAGGCAATTAGAGAGTACTTTCTAGCACAAGGGGCATAGTCTCAGACGGTCTTGGGTGCAACGATTAGGAGGAAATCTACATTGATTTCTGTTCACTAGGCCGAATTGCATAGGACCCGAGGTTGATTCTTGTTCTTTATCATTTTCTCTTGTATTTTTGTTTTATGACAATAATCACATGTTAAAGTTACGTTATAGTCCTAAAATTTAAGGGAATTTTACGGATATTTCCCTACAGTCTTGACCGCCAAACAAGTGGTCAAGTTCATTCAAAACAACATCATCTGCCGATATGGGGTACCCCATGAAATCATCAGCGATCAAGGCTCTCACTTCCGGGCGAAAACTCAAGCTTTGCTGGACAAATACAATATCAAACGACATCGATCATCCCCCTACCGTCCTCAAACCAACGGAGCGGTGGAGGCAGCGAACAAAACTCTTGTTACCATTATCAAGAAGATACAAGACAACTACCGCGATTGGCCGAGCAAACTCCCATTCGCACTCTGGGGATACCGAACCTCCATTCGAACACCGACAGGCGCCACACCCTTCTACTTAGCATACGGTATGGAGGCGGTTCAACTGGTAGAGTTAGAGGTCCCTTCTCTACGTATCCTACTGGAGAGTCAAGTCCCTGAGGCGGAATGAACCCGTCGAAGGTACGAACAGCTCACTCTTCTAGATGAACGGCGACTCAACGCCTTGCACAACGTCCAGCTATAACAACGACGTATACAACGGGCATTCAACAAGAAGGTCAAACCCAGAAACATCCGGGAGGGGGACTTAGTCCTCAAGTCAGCCCGGGCACCATTACCCGTCGATCCGAGGGGAAAATTCAAACCCAACTGGGTCGGGCCATACCTGGTCAAGAAAATACTTTCGGGGGGCGCAGTGAGACTGAGTGACCTAGATGGGGAGGACTTTACAAACCCGACCAACCTAGACCAACTCAAGAAATACTACCCTTGAACCCTATCAACCAACAACCTAGCCTAGTTTTACAACTAGCATCGACCTCAACCCTTTTCAAGTCATGTTCCTCAATACGTTCTGATTTGAAATTGCATGTTTTATCGAGTCTAAGCTGCGGCACCTTGCCCGTTTCGAATGTCCTTTGATCCGTCAAAGGCAACGTCCATTTGTACTACAAAAACCAAACCCCCTGAACTACGAGCATGGTTTGATTTCACCTCTTCAGGTGAATACGTAGGCAGTCCCTCTTATGCTTGAGGGATACAACCACAAAACCCAATTCAAATCCACAAATCATCCTGAACTACGATCATGGTTTGATTTAACCTCTTCAGGTGGATACGTAGGCAGTCCTTTCTTACATAAGAAGGATACAACCATTCCCACAATCAAAAAACATCCCAAAAAAAAAAAGAAAGGGAAAACCATTCCCTTTCCCACAAAAATACAAAAACGAGCCTTTCTCCCTTTCCACAAAATACCACTTTCCCAAGTGCAATTGTTTAGGATGATTCAAATCGAGTTGCCTTTACAAAATGGATGGAAGAAACAAGCGTTCACAATTTTCGACACGAGCAATCCTCTTATTTAATTAATAATGGGAGGGATTACAATTTCAACAACAAATAAAGCTCTACGAGTCTAAAACTTGTCAAAGCTAAGGTGTCCACTAACACACCTCACATAGTAAAACTAGCACAAAACACACAACAACTAGCTAGTAAAACATAATACAAACTCACAACAATAATACAACATAATAATAAAGTAGGTAATGGAGGTCTTCACTCTTCCATTCTACCCTTGCCTTTTCCCTCGGGGTACATCTTCCCCTTGTTCTTCTTGTTGGCCCGCCTAGCATGGACTTCCTCCTCGGAACGGATCCTAAACGGATCTAAGACGACAACGGCCTCCGGTCTAGCACAAGACCCCATGTTCGACCCAAGACGAGCCAATGCGCGGCTCACCATACTCTTGGGGCCGGAACTCCTCCTCTTCGGTGGTCTCATCACATCGGGAGTAGCTCCATCAACATACTCTTCAAAGAAGGCACGGTTGGCCTTGCCAACCTCTCGGTACTTCAAATCAACAACCTCATCCTTACGGAATTTGGATCTCTCTTCCAAGGACGGAGCACGGGACCACTTGACATAAGCGGGAGTCACCCATGTCGTTCCAGCGGGGTTTGGCACCTCCCAAAGCGGCCGAGTGGCCCACCACCTTTCAAAGAATTCCACAAGCCCGGAGTTCCGGAAAACATTCTCTTGGACAAGAGTATCTTGAGCGGGCACCTTTTGTTGACGCCCCATTTGCCTCATGAGCCTTTCGGGATAAATGAAGGAAACAACCTTCAAGCCCACCACCATCAAAGAACGAGGACTAGCACCCGAAGCGGGCAACCCCGTGAAGGACCTCAAGTGCCACCACGGCACCACCCAACGGATATAAGGACCACCATCCTCCGCCAATCTTGCGGCCCAATAGGCCTCGGTGGAAGCAAAACTATCTGGATACAACTTCTTCCTCATGGTAAGGTGACGGAAGGAGTAAGAAGAAGGATTAACCGGAAGCTCTACATACCTTAGCCTCTCCAATAGCCACACTTGGAGGATCCTTGGCGATCCAAAAGAGGGAGCTTCTCCACAAGAGCCTTCCTTGTCCAAAGCTTGGATAATCTCTCCAAGCACCAACCACGATGGATCTCTACCGTGCTCCATTTGCTCAATCACATGGATAACGGTCATTCTACCATGGCATCTTGGCCCCTCCTTCTTCAAGACATGAACAAAGAGGTACACATGGACAAGGCAAAATGCAAGAGCCCTTCTCCTAGCAACCTCCGAGACATTAGCATCTAACCGATTCGAAAAGATGTTGATAAGATCCAACATATCCACACCATGTGGAGCAAGAAGATAGTTGACTTGGCTTGTTGATAAGCCCAACATGGAACGGAATTTCTCCTTGTAGCACAACCGAGTCGGAGGAAGCACCGGAGTACAACCCGGCCACCCACCAATGGCTCCAACTTCTTCGACAAGAGGACAAATCTCGCCCTTCGGGAAAACGAAAACATGATGTTTCGAATCCCAAAACCGAGAACATGCTTCAAGAAATGAAGGTTGCACCTTGACTTGACAAAGCACCAACAATTGACCAACTCCCATGCAATCGAGTTGATACTTCTCGGGAGGCGACAAATCCCTGCACCATTGTCGCAACGCATTCTCAAAAGCATCCATGAAATATTTTTGTGGAAGAGGATGAGGCTTTGTAGAGATGTTTTTGTGTTTCGGATGCTGAAACAATGAAGCGCAAACGTCTCTATTTATAAAAAATGATCAGCGCATTTTTCAGAAAAAGAGGAGAGTCGGCTTCCATCGCCAAGACGCCCGCGCCTCTTTGAGGCTTCCCCAGGATTCCCGCTGTTGACTTGTCTCTTTCAACATGTGTTTTCTCTTGACACCTCAAACCTCCCGCCAGGAACCTCGCGCCTCTTCGGAATGATCCGGGAAATTTTGTGTTTCTTCACACTCACATTTCCTTGTTTTCGCGTTTTACGAAATCTGGCACGGTTTCCATGACGCAGCTTTAAACATACGGATTTTTTCTTTCTTTTTTTAAGAGGGGAAGGGCTAGTCGCCCCGATCCGCAACGGATCGTTTCCATGTCAGTCGAAATTCCGAAAATTTTTCACTTTTTCGCAAATCAAAAATCAAAATCGAAAATTGATAAAACGACATCAATTTTCCTCAAAAATTCAAGCACTCACAAATTCGAGTCTTGACATCAAAAGACAAATGAACTCGCAAAAATCCATTTCTAAAAATTCTTTCCTGACAGTCTGAGTTTTTATTTTATTTTTGAGTCATTTTCAAATTTTCGATGCAATCTAATTCACGACGCGAGTTAATTGCTCAAATTTTCAAATCAATTCCTTTTGAATTCCAAACGTGACGATTTGTCACAGAATTTTCAAATTTTCATTTTCAAAATTTCAATTTTAACTTCAAGTCATCTTGGTTAATTTTGATTTTTCAAAGAAATGCTTTACGTGATCAAATGCTTCCACGTGTTTATATGCTATCTGTTACCTATTTTCTACACTAACGATGCAGGAACTGGTGCAAAGCAAAAGGAGAGTCGACAGCCAACGACGCTCCTCCGAAACACAACACAAAAAAGCCAAAAATCACAAAACAAACCACAATCCAAAAACACATATATACAAACCGCTTCACGCAAAATGTAAATATGTACAGACAAGAGTCCAAGATACGGACAAACTACAACAACTACTCGACATCTCAAGTCGGACCAGTCCTGGTCTCGCTAGGAGTCGCCGCCAACGCAGACACCACCACCAGCTCAGACTCCCTCTCCGGGGAACTCTCCAGCGTCTCACGCTCCATCTCGACGTGAAGCTCCTCCGCTGCAGCCAACTGAACCTTCAGAGAGGCAATCTCCGCGTCTCGACTCCGCAGTTCGTCCTCGTGACGCCTCAACTCCTGGTCTCGACGGGTAATCCCCGACCCCCGGGCCTCGATCATCGACATGGCTGCCTCCAACTCAGCACGGACCCGAGCAAGCTCCGCCGGATCCGCTGTGCCCTGTCAAACACAATAACAGATCCTCAAGATCTAAAAACGTGAAATACAACACCAAATATACGAAAACAACACACGAAACGTACCTGAGAAAGACGAGCCTCACTCGTAGCCAGGTCACTAGCCAGCGCCCTCCAGCGGTTAGCCATCCGCCACAAGTTCTGGTGACTAACAGTCGTCACCTACAAAACAAAAATGTCCTTCAAAACAATGTAAGGCAAAGTATAAATGGAGAAACTGTTCAAGACAGGAACTCACCCTCCGAAAAGTCAACCTCCACTCCATGCCAGCATCGGCCACCTCGGCCACTGCGGGCTCCGGTAAGCGCAACTGAAGCTCCTCGCCACTCGGCCCCTGAAAAGTGGTCTCCGTCGGGAAAGCTGGGGGCTCAGTCCTCATCAGCGGGTCGACTCCCTGCCATTTGGATCCACATCAAAAATGACGAACCCTCCGATCAAGGGAGGCAATGAAAGCAAAGAAAAGAGGAAAACATACCTCGATCGGGTACCAAGCGAGCCTCGACAACCGGAAGGTGTCGTAGTCAGCGTCCTGCAACAGCAGCTCCTCACCGCCTCGGCCGTGAAGGTGCTCCTCAACCTCATCAGGAGTCGACTCCTGGTGTAACACCCCACGGTAATTGAAGAGGTCCAGTGATAAGCTTAAATGACTAGTGCTTAAAGGGATTGGAAGTACTACTCATATCAACAAAGTGCACTTTCTTTTATGGTCATCCATGCGAAAGAACTCCAAAGTTAAGCGTGCTTGACTGGGAGTAGTCTTAGGATGGGTGACCTCCTGGGAAGGTTTCCGGGATGCGCATGAGTGAGTACAAAATGCGCTGTAAAGGACTCGTGTTGATATGTGGGCCATGTACACAGCCTGGTGAGCTATCATAAGTAACCGCTCCCGACCCGGTTTGGGCCGGGGTGTTATACCTGGAACAACACCCCAGGCGGGTCAACCGGCACGACGAAAGTCTCGGTAAGGCACTGGCGAACTAGGCGCTCGCCCATGTATCAAACCGGCTCAATCGTCGTCTCTAAGTACAGGCGCATGGAGCTACGAGGGCGCAAACGCTCCGTGACAGCAGCCGGCACACCCGTGTAGTGCTCCCAAGGCCGCCCAACAAACTACACTCGAAACGAAGCTACTCAGCTAACTGGGGGCTTCCTAAGCTACCTAATCATCCTATCTCTAGCTACTTCTATAAAGGAAAAGGGAAAGCAGAAACTTACATCAGCAACCCGAAGCTTGTTCACGCGACGCCTGCAGTCCTCGTAAGTCGACTTAGTCGACTTCTTCCGACCCACCGTCCAACCCCTCACAGCAGGGTAAGCCGAGGGAACACCGTCCGTAGTACCCGGACGCAGAGGAGTGAAGTAAGCATACAACCAAGCCTGTAATCAAACACAGCAAACACAAATTAGCCAATTTCTCAAAAATTGCCAAAGTCAAAATCAAAATCAAAATCAAAATAAAAAGAAACTACCACAAAAAAAAACGCTCGTACCTCAAAGATGAGGCCGGGACCAACCAGAGCAGGAGCACTACCCGCTCCCACTGTCTCCGGACACACCGCCGCGTGCAAGTACCGGGTGAAACTCACCAAAGCCGGCGTAACCCAGTCAAACCGACCCAAAGCGTCAAGGTTGGCAAGAAGAGGAAGCACCTTGGTCGACAAGCGCTCGCCCTTGTCGCCAAAGTACGTGGCACCCAAGAAGTACCACAACCACAGCCGCGCCTCCTTCGCGTCGGCCTTAACCTCTGCCTCCGGGCTCGCCAACGGCGCCGGAGCAACACCTGCCACCCTCTCAGTGAAGAGGTCCTTCACGTACGAACTCGCAATCAGGTACGGAGTAACGTCGGAAGGCTCCGGCAAACCAGTACCGATCAGAGCAGTGACCGCAGGAGAGGACACTCACTCCGGAGTCGCGGTAAATTCAATGGGCAGCTCGCCACAGGGAAGGCCGGACACCATGGCAAAATCCTCAAGAGTCACACCGACCTCCCCAAACTCCATGTGGAACGACGACGTCGTGTCCTAGTACCGGTCCAACATGGCGCGGATCAAACACAGGTTCGACCTAATCGAGGACCCGTGAATGTCCCGCCAAGAGGCCACCAACGGCCCAAAAGTCGACCTCTCTATCAACACCTTCGACCCAGCTCGGAGAACGTCGTAGAGGCCCAAGCAGGTAGAAAAGCCCGAGAAAGTCGTCATGGTGCCGATCTCCTGAAATAAAAAACAAACAAACGTCAGAATGCCTCTTTAGGCTCGACACTTCAAAAATGAATGACAAATTTCAATCGGGGAACGTGACTCATCATGCCCTCGTGAGCACGGTAGGAAAGGTGTCGGTCCAGTCGAAGCAACAACTGGCTGCCGTCGAAACCCTCGGCCCACTCTGGCGCCGCCCGTAAAAGAAACCCCCGCGGGGCCGTAACTCGCCTGGCTCTGAAATTCGCGACGTCAGCATCGTCCTGGACGGTCTCCGCTCTCCGCCTCTTATGGCCGCGAGACTCAACGTGGTGGACCGGGCCCAACTCAACGACCCTGTTGACGTCCCGCAACGTCCGCCTAGTCCCCCGAGGACGTCGCACCCTCGAAGTAACCCTCCTCCCGGAGGTACCTGCCTCAGCCTCAGTCTGAGCTCTACCAGCACTAACAGCCCCAACAACGGGCTCTAAACGCTCCCCAACGGCTCCTGAGGCCCCAACTGTCTGCTCAGGAGGTCTCTCCTCCTCAGTAACGTCCTCCACGACCACGGCAGGCGTGCTAACCGGAGTACCACCCGGGGCCGGCCCGAACAACTCCTCGAAAGTCGCAGCCATAAACCCGGTGTAACACCCCCATACTCCAAGTGCCTTACCAGGACCACTCAGGTATGAAGACATCACCATCTCGGTCGCCCGAGGTATGATAATCAAATAGACAAAACAGAAACAACGTTTATTATAAATGGTTTAATGAATAAATACAATCCTCAAAACCAAACAAAAGTACGATACAATATTCTCAAATGACTGTTCTAATCAAAACGTAAATAAACTAAGGCTACAAAGAAGACTCATATCATCCTGTCGTGGCATCCCGGCTATCCCAAAGATTTCTCATCTCAAAACTCGCTCAATATCTCGCTCACCATCCCCGAATGGATCACCGCAGTTTACAAAACAACACCGGGTCGATACTAATCACACAATCAATATAGATAACAATAATAAGATAAACAGACAATGAATCACACACACACACACACACCACCAACTCCCATCATCTCAATATCGACCGTCCACCTGGACCACCGCCATGGGGGACCGCAGCCGTTCCCACCTAAGCCCCGCTCATCATACGAGCGATAACCCCGTCCCATTAATGTGCACATCCCCTTCCGTGGCGGGTTCCACGAAGGGCGAAACTAGGGCGTGAAGTCACTCCCGCAAGTGACCCCACTCACCGAGAACGCATCTCAAGAACCATCAACAAAGAATCACAATCACAAACACAACACAATCATCATATCAAACAACTAACTACAAAGACATCACCAATATCCCATTATGGGACTAATACGAGTAGGAAATCCTACCTGAAAGCACAACAAGCGAGACGGCATCTACAACAGTATCAAAACGCCTCTTCTACGAATCCTCCTCCTATCATATAACACATATAGGCTATACATCACATACTACGCACAAAAACCCCCAATCCCTAAATTAGGGTTTAACCAAACTTAGCAAAACATTATAAAAATTATATTAAAAGCTTACCCTCGACGCAAGGAACCCAACGATACGAACTACGACACGAACCGACCGTCTCGAACTCCGGAATTGCTAAGAATGCGATTAGGAAGATGAATCGGCGCTTTCTCTCTTAAACGGGGTTTTAGGTTTTGTAAAAGTGATTTAAAACAATGACGATTATGTTTAAATACCTTAATCACATAATTAACAAAACCCGAGAAAACTCCCAGTAAAACCGGACACTCGATCGAGTACCCAAGGTACTCGATCGAGTACCCCTTACTCGATCGAGTACCCCACTACTCGATCGAGTACCCAACAGTCAGAAACTATTTTATTTCGCAACTTGCCCTTACTCGACAGAGTAAGGGCTACTCGATAGAGTACCCCAAGACTTATAAATACGGAGTATTACAGTCTTCCCTCCTTAAATGGAACTTCGTCCCGGAAGTTCAAACCACTACTAAACAAAGGTACTCCCCTAACATTCCCGACTCAGCAACCGAACAGAAAACATGATACTAACCCAACTTATCCCGACAAACATCCCGACACAACATATGAAAGGTGTACAAAACTCTTAAAAAACTGCTCGCGATCATCTCCTACCCCCCTAAAAGAAACAAGGTTACGTCCCCGTAACCATACATACCTGATCAAAGAGAAAAGGGTAACGCTCTTTCATGATATCCTCTGCCTCCCATGTAGCTTCCTCGGTCTCGTGGTTAGACCAAAGGATCTTAAGCAAAACTGTCTCACCACTCCTGGTCTTTCTAACCTTTCGGTCTAGAATCTGCTTAGGCACCTCCAGATATGATAAAGACTCATCTAGCTCTAAGCTCTCCGCCTCCAACACATGTGACGGGTCACTCACATACTTCCGCAAATGGGATACATGAAACACATTATGCACTCTCTCCAATGCAAATGGTAAAGCCAAACGATAAGCAACTTCCCCAACTCGCTCTAAGATCTCATAAGGCCCTATAAACTTCTGACTTAACTTGCCTTTCTTCCCAAATCTCATAACCCCACGCATCGGAGACACTTTCTGAAGAACCTTGTCCCCAACTTGAAACTCTATGTCCCGACGATGTAGATCTGCATAACTCTTTTGTCGATCCCGGGCTGCTCTCATCCGTTCCCTGATCATCTTAATCTGCTCCACCATCTCATGCACCATCTCTGGTCCTAAAACCATCGCCTCAAAGACTATCGTCCCAACAGATTGGACTCCTACACCGCCTCCCATACAAAGCCTCAAACGGTGCCATACCTATACTTTGGTGTGATAGCCGTTGTTGTTGTAAGAAAATTCTAATCGGTCCAACCTCTGCTCCCAGCTACCACCAAAATCCATCACACAAGCTCGCAACATATCCTCAAGAGTCTTGATTGTTCTCTCGATCTGCTCGTCTGTCATCGGATGAAATGTTTGTACTCATCTTCAAAGTCGTTCCCAACGATTCCTGCAACTCCTTCCAAAACCTCGATATAAACCTCGCATCTCTGTCAGACACTATGTCCTTAGGGACTCCATGTAACTTAAGCACGTTCTTTCGATAGGCCATAGCCAATTGTGCCTTAGTCCATGTATCTTTCATTGGAACAAAGTGAGCTGACTTGGTCAGACGATCCACTATCACCCAAATCATGTTGTTACCTTGTTGACTCTTAGGCAAACCCACAATGAAATCCATGGAAATAGATTCCCACTTCCACTCAGGCACCTCTAAAGACTGAATCTTACCTTGTGGTCTTCTCTGTTCCCCTTTAACTCTTTGGCATGTCAAACAACGGACACAAACTCACTTGTCTCTTTCTTCATCCCATGCCACCAAAACGTTTTCTTCAAATCCTTGTATAGCTTGTCTCCACCGGATGAACCGAATATGGTGTGCAATGCGCTCATCATGATCGTCTTTTTCAACTCCTCATCATTAGGAACACACCACCTACCATCAAACCTCAAACTACCATCTGTATGAATAGAAAACCGGGACACTGTCCCTTTCTCTACTCCAGCTCTCCACTCCACTATCTTAGGATCCAAAGCCTGTTTATCCCGAATATCATCATAAAACTCAAGTTGTACTGTCATATCGCCCATGGCATCTCCTTTCTGCATCATATGTATCCCAAAACTTGCTACCTCATCCCTCAGCCTCATCAAAGATAGAGCTGTACACAAGGAATGTACACTCTTTCTACTCAAAGCATCAGCTACAACGTTGGCCTTCCCTTCATGGTAGATGATTTCCATGTCGTAGTCGCCAATCAACTCCATCCACCTCCTCTGTCTCATGTTCAACTCCTTCTGCGTGAAGATGTACTTAAGACTCTTGTGATCAGAAAATACCTTAAAGATTGCTCCATAAAGGTAATGCCTCCAAATCTTGAGAGCAAACACCACTGCGCCCAACTCCAGATCATGAGTAGGGTAGTTCTCCTCATAAGGCTTCAACTGCCTAGAAGCATAGGCAATCACTTTACCATTCTGCATCAACACACATCCCAACCCATTCTTCGAGGCATCCGTATAAACCTCAAAATTCTCGCTCCCTTCAGGCAATGCGAGGACAGGAGCTGTGGTCAAACGCTCCTTTAATGTTTGGAACGCCGTCTCACAACTCTCATCCCAACGAAACCTGTTCTCTTTCCTCATCAACGCTGTCATCGGTCTAGCTATCTTGGAGAAATCTTTCACGAACCGTCCGTAGTATCCAAACTAAACCCAAGAAACTTCTAACCTCGGCGACATTCTTCTGCTTCCCACTTTGTCACGCCTCAATCTTCGCCGGATCCACACTACCCCATCTTTAGAGATTACATGCCCCGAAAAGCAACTTTCTCTAACCGAACTCACTCTTGGACAGCTTAGCATACAACTCATGATCCCTCAAAGTCTGCAACACGATCCTCAGATGCTCCTCATGCTCCTCCTTAGTCTTAGAGTAGACTAAGATGTCATCGATAAACACCACCACAAACTGGTCCAAGAACTGTCTGAAGATTCTATTCATCAAATCCATAAACACTGCCGGCGCATTAGACAACCCAAACGGCATCACCACATACTCATAGTGGCCATACCTTGACGTGAAAGCTGTCTTTGGTATGTCCACCTCTCTAATCTTCACCTGATGGTACCCCGACCTCAAATCAATCTTAGAAAAGACTGTTGCACCGCTCAGCGATCAAACAGTCATCTATCCTTGGCAAAGGATACTTGTTCTTTATCGTCACACGGTTCGGCTCCCTGTAATCTATGCATAGCCTCAAACTCCCATCTTTCTTCTTCACGAACAGTAATCGGTGCTCCCCAAGGCGATACACTTGGTCTAATGTATCCCTTCTCTATCAAATCATCCAACTGCTTCCTAAGCTCCTCCATCTCCTTAGGACCCATACGGTACGGTGCCTTAGAGATTGGCCCCGTCCCTGGCTTCAACTCTACGGTGAAATCTATCTCCCTCTTCGGTGGCAACCCCGGAATCTCCTCTGGAAAAACATCTCGCAAACTCTCCCACCACCGGTATCTCATCAATCGTCGGACTCTCTATCCGGTCATCTCTCACATAACACAAGATCAACGGACATCCCTTCCTCAGATAAGACTTCAAGGTGACAGCTGCAATCAACTTAACTTTGGGTTTGACTAGAAACCCACGGTAAGACACACTAACACCCTTTGGACCTCTTAAGGACACTTTCTTTTGATGACAGTCTATCTTAGCTTTATACTTTCCTAACCAATCCATCCCAACTATCAGCTCAAACCCATTAAAAGGAAACTCTAGCAAATCTACAGGGAAATCGACTTGCCCAACTATCAAAGATACATCTCTAAACAACCTCCCACACGATACAGACTCACCCGAAGGTATGAAAACTTGCTCACTAACAGACTCATATACTCTCAAACCCAACTGTTTTACATGACTCGAAGACACAAACGACTGAGAAGCCCCCGAATCAAACAAAACAAACGTAGGAATACCATTAATAAAGAATGTACCGGTGATAACGTGCGCATCTTCCTCAGCTGCCTTCTTCTCCATCATGAACAACTTGCCACTGGTCTTCTGCCCACCTCCCGGACAAGATCTTGGCGATGCGGTCGGCTTAGCACCCGACCCTTGATTGTTGTTGTTGTTCGTCGGTGTCTTCTGATAAGAATTACCGCCGTTGCGGTTGCCTCCACTCTGGTAGCTCTGACTTCCCCGGTTTGGCCATGATCCAGCCGGTCTGTTGCTCGCGAAGCTCTGTGCAGGTCTCTGAAAAGATCCCGGTGCGCTCGTGCACTCATGTCTCTTGTGGCCTACACCACCACAACCAAAGCAGGTCACTCCCCAACTATTACTCACACTCCCACGGCCACGCCCAAAGGAAGCCCCAGCACTAAACCCAGACCCAGCAGAAAATCCCTTAGACTGATTGTGGTTGCCTTTCTTGTGATTCGATTGGCCACCACCCTCGCTCTCAGACTTCCTCTTCTCACCACCTGACCTCTCCTGAGCCATCTCCACCAACCTCTCAGCTCTTCCAGCCCTCTCATAAGCTTCCTTAACATCGGTAAGGATCCCCACGGGTAACTTATCCATAATCGTGGTAGTCAACCCTCTTTCAAACCTCAATGCCAGGTTCTCCTCACTCAAACCCATATCCTCAGCATACCTGGACTTCTCATTGAACTGTCTGTAGTACTCGGCTACCGACATCTCAGCGGTCATCTTAAACTTATCAAACTCTTCCCTCAACTTACTCCTTACATGCTCCGGTACGAACTCCTTCCTCACAGCCCTACGAAACTCCTCCCAAGGTATAGCAGGTAAGCCTTGGTTGGTGTATATCTCCTTAGCACTCACCTTCACTGAATCCCACCACTTGCCTCGCGCCTCCCTCGGATAGAACGCAGCTGTTCCACCCTCATCTCATCAGACAATGAACCAAGTCTAAGATGTTCTCCATCTCTCTCGACCAACTATCAAGCGCATTAGGCTCCCCAACTTCCTTGTACTCTTTCGGGTTAAACCTCGCAATATAGAGGCTGATTTTAGAATGATCAACCTCCTTCTCCTTACTCTTGTCCTTGTCCTCATTCACTCTCTTCAGGGTCTCAGTAAGAGCGTCCTGGTGCTCTAACATCTTAACGATGTCATCCACGGTCATAAGCTCAGCTCTCGCGTACAAAGCAGTTCTCTTGGGCGGCATCTTGAAGCTATATGAGAAAGGGTAAACATAAACACACGTACTAAACCCCAAAACACGAAATCACGATGCCCAGAACCCACTCGATCGAGTTCCCAAACACACTCGATCGAGTAACGGGCTACTCGATCGAGTGCCCCCACGTACTCGATCGAGTACCCAAACTCCAGAACCAAACAGACCTTCTGATCTCTTACCTACTCGATCGAGTATCTAGGCTACTCGATCGAGTGACCCCCTACTCGATCGAGTACCCCTAGTTACTCGATCGAGTGCCCCAAAACTCGATTCTGGACTCAAAATCGCCAAAAACCCACCCGATCGAGTCAGTCTCACTCGATCGAGTATCACTAATTCGTAAAAGCTACCCGCATGTTACGTCATATGCTAACATGTTAAACTTTATAAATCACATATTATATCATAACGATCATGCTATTAATTGCCACGTTGTAAAACATTCAACATGCTATCATTTCATCAACAGTTTCTATATATCATCACTTTTCTTTCACCTTCTCAACTTCCAACTTCGAACATCCAACAATCAACACATTCCATCACATTTGTAAACAAGTTAACCAAACACACATACGACAAACACTTCCCCCATGTGACCGGTTCAAAGTTGTAGGGCGATCCCGCGACTTTAGGACGTCTCCCAAGCCTTTGCACTAGCTCCTACAACTTTTACCCCGGGTTCATTTTAATTGACTCCCTATGTTCATTAAGTTCGTTGGTTACAGGTTTCAGGATCGTCTCTCTGATACCATTTATAACACCCCCATACTCCAAGTGCCTTACCAGGACCACTCAGGTATGAAGACATCACCATCTCGGTCGCCCGAGGTATGATAATCAAATAGACAAAACAGAAACAACGTTTATTATAAATGGTTTAATGAATAAATACAATCCTCAAAACCAAACCAAAGTACGATACAATATTCTCAAATGACTGTTTCTAATCAAACGTAAATAAACTAAGGCTACAAATAAAGACTCCTATCATCCTGTCGTGGCATCCCAGCTATCCCAAGTACTCATCTCAAAACCTCGCTCAATATCTCTGCTCACCATCCCCGAATGGATCACCGCAGTTTACAAAACAACATCGGGTCGGTCTAATCACACAATCAATATAGATAACAATAATAAGATAAACAGACAATTTGACTGTCACACACACACACACACACACCACCAACTCCCATCATCTCATTATCGATCGTCCACTTTGGACCCGCCACGCCGAAGGGGGGACCGCAGCCGTTCCCACCTAAGCCCCGCTCATCATACGAGCGATAACCCCGTCCCATTAATGTGCACATCCCCTTCCGTGGCGGGTTCCACGAAGGGCGAAACTAGGGCGTGAAGTCACTCCCGCAAGTGACCCCACTCACCGAGAATGCATCTCGAGAACCATCAACAAAGAATCACAACCACAAACACAACACAATCATCATATCAAACAACTAACTATAGCACATTACCAATATCCCATTATGGGACTAATACGAGTAGGAAATCCTACCCGAAAGCACAACAAGCATAGACGATCTACAAACAGTATCAAAATGCCTCTTCTACGAATCCTCCTCCTATCATATAACACATATAGGCTATACATCACATACTACGCACAAAAACCCCCAATCCCTAAATTAGGGTTTAACCAAACTTAGCAAAACATTATAAAAATTATATTAAAAGCTTACCCTCGACGCAAGGAACTCAACGATACGAACTACGACACCAACTGACCGTCCGAACTCCGGAATTGCTAAGAATGCGATTAGGAAGATGAATCGTCGCTTTCTCTCTTAAACAGGGTTTTAGGTTTTGTAAAAGTGATTTAAAACAATGACGATTATGTTTAAATACCTTAATCGCATAATTAACAAAACCCGAGAAAAACTCCCCGTAAAACCGGACACTCGATCGAGTACCCAAGGTACTCGATCGAGTACCCCCTTACTCGATCGAGTACCCCAGCTACTCGATCGAGTTCCCAACAGGTCAAAAACTATTTTATTTCGCAACTTGCCCTTACTCGACAGAGTAAGGGCTACTCGATAGAGTACCCCAAGACTTATAAATACGGAGTATTACACCCGGCCTGCTCCGAACACTCTCCTACAACAAAAAAAGTCAGCCGAAATTTCGGCATTACAACGGCATGAAATGGACGAACCCAAAAAAAAAAAACACAACCTGCAAACAAAAAAACAAGGGGCAATCCCGCCCCGAACCATTCACAAAAAAAACAACACAAAAACGACTCACCCCTCTTTCCAAGCAAAAGACGAGTCAAAACCACAAAAACGGCATTTCAAGACCCACACAAGGTCCGCCAACAACCCAAAATACATTCCCGACACAATGGGGATTTTTCTACGGTTCAAAAAGGCAATTCATACGCTAATTTGAGCCCAAACCGGTCAAAAATCCAAAAACGACCGCGAAGAGGCAAACGTGATTTTATCACGCCCCAAGGCGACCTAAAATACCATTAAGCTCCATTTCAAGGCAGACTGACTCAATTCAAGCCCAAACAAGCGCTTATTTTGTCAGACGTAAGACCGTCGCAAAAGGCAAATATTCAATTTTGCCCACAAACATCCAATGAAGGTCCTTAAATGGCAAACACGGGTTTTCCCAACTACGAAGCAACCTAGTGGGACCCACTACACAAGCAAATAAACTTGGCATTGTGAAATGAGATGGTTTCTCGCCTCAATCACGTTTTTCGAGCATAGGGAGCGGGAACGGGGACCAAAATGCAAATTAAAAGCACCCCTATACTCCTAAACAGGTTTCTAACCTAATGCAAACATCAATTTCACTCGAAATTGGCCCAAGCAAAAATGCCCAATTCGATTTTTAGGGCAAAATCCGCCCTAATTCAATCTAGCTAACAACCAACAAATTTGAAAGGATTCAAGAGGAAATACTTACCTTGAGATGCCATTTGTTGACAATGGCACGGATGAAAGCAAGCTTGAAGGTCCGTCAATGGCAATTTTGGGCGAATTTTCGAGGTTGAAGATGAATGTTCATCCGCAACTCAACCTCGCGTCTTTTTAACAAAAAATAGGGAAGCCGGCTTGCATCGCCAGGTGGCTCGCGCCTAAACCAGGCCCCCTTTTTTTCTTTTTCAAAAATTTGGGCTTTGGCCCAATTTCCCACAACAGACTTCAAAATTTTCGTTGACAATATTAAATATTGTCATTTCCTCGAAAACAAACAAAAACAAATAGTGGAAATTCAAAACTCGCTATTTTCAAGCAAACGACGATCAAAACCGCCAATTTCAAAATAATGGCGAAAATTCAAAATCGCTATTTCAGACAACGGCGGCACATAAACCGTCACTTCAATCAATAGTGAAGATTCCAAATTCACTATTTCTTTCAAATGACAACGGCGGCACATAAACCGTCACTTCAATCAATAGTGAAGATTCCAAATTCACTATTTCTTTCAAGATTCCAACGGCGGCATATAAACCGTCACTTCAACCGAATGGTGAAAATTTCAAATTCACCATTTCTTTCAAATGTCAACGGCGGCACATAAACCGTCACTTCAACCGAATGGTGAAAATTCCAAATTCACCATTTCTTTCAAATGTCAACGGCGGCACATAAACCGTCACTTCAATCGATAGTGAAGATTCCAAATTCACCATTTCTTTCAAATGACAACGGCGGCACATAAACCGTCACTTCAATCAATAGTGAAGATTCCAAATTCACTATTTCTTTCAAATGACAACGGCGGCATATAAACCGTCACTTCAATCAATAGTGAAGATTCCAAATTCACTATTTCTTTCAAAATGTCAACGGCGGCATATAAACCGTCATTTCAATCGATAGTGAAGATTCCAAATTCACTATTTGTTTCAAATGACAACGGCGGCACATAAACCGTCACTTCAAACGCTATAGCAAAACTCAAATTTGTTGTTAGAACAAACGGCGATCAAAACCGCCACTACAAATTCAAACCGAATGGTGAAAATTCCAAATTCACTATTCCTTCAAATGCCAGCAGGGGGCTTCCTCGCGGAACCCGCTCATTTCAAAAGCAGTGATAGTGAGAATCCATACTCGCTATTTTCCCAGCGACATCACAAGTTCGCTACTTTCAAAACAAGCCCATTCGACGCGGCTGTTCCCATGGTCCATTAACCGACCGTCACATTTGGCTGGCGAGCCTTTGTCCGCAACACATCAAGGATACATCCCGAAGATGGCTCGGGTACATTTCCTTACCTCATCAAGGATACATCCCGAAGATGCCTCGGGTACATTTTCTTACCTTTTCAAGGATACATCCCGAAGATGCCTTGGGTACATTTCCTTACCTCATCAAGGATACATCCCGAAGATGCCTCGGGTACATTTCCTTACCTTTTCAAGGATACATCCCGAAGATGCCTCGAGTACATTTCCTTGCCGCGGCTGGCGAGCCTTACGACGCACCGCGGCTGGCGAGCCTTACAACGTACCGCGGCTGGCGAGCCTTACAACGCACCGCGGCTGGCGAGCCCTCCTCATATACGCACCACAGCTGGCGAGCATTTATCCGCAACCATGCAAGGACATATTCGAAGATGCCTCCGGTATGACTTCTTCTTATGGCTGGCGAGCCTTTGTACGTAGTCTAACGGACTTTAAACGACCCGCACGGACATTCGACAGACTCTAAACTGTCCTCGACGACAGGTCCTGGACTCGTACCCTCGAGTTGCCTCGGCGTCGCCCTTCCAGACGGCAGGTCCTTGGCCCGAATCCTTTCGAGCCGCCTCGACGCCGCTTGGGTCTTCAGTTTGTAATCTTCGATTGACCTGGGGACTCTACTTTGACTTTCGCCCTGTCCAAGCCTCAGTCAAAGTGGGGGCTCAGAGATACCCGATCTGCTTTGAGACTCCAATAAACACCCGATGATTATCGGACTACAACATGTTTTGGGATCGCAGCGTTTGATCGACAGTTCGTGTACAACTTTACGTCGGAAAACTTAAATCGATTTCGAAAACAAAACATTTCAAAACATTTCAAAAATACCTGGAGTGTTTAATGCACAACGACGGGGTCGCGATGACACTGACTAGAGTCAAAACCGACACCGAGCCAAAAACCGACTCGAAAATTCAAAATCCCGACTCCAACAACGAGTCAAACCGAGTCAACCACAAAAACAAAATATCTTCAAGCCTTCTATACTAAGTTTTCCCGGATTCATGAATGGTCAAGTACCAAACATGTGACTACAAAACCTAGGATAGAACAAATCATGATTGCGTTTGTTGTGATAGTGACAACACAACTCGAAGTGCCGCGACTTGGCTCGCGCCTCTTTAACCAGCCCAGGTGGCCATGTCGCTCAAAACTCACACAACCACTAATTCTCCTATAAATACCCCTCAAATGCCACCCATTTGAGATTTACGCGAGTGTCCGGCCCCTCTTTTCTCCCTTAAAATTCTCGACTCGACTTCTAAAGTCAGAATCCGACGCGTGTTTACGACCTACCGATCGTAAACACGAGCCTTACACATTGTTTGGTACCGTCATCGTGCATTAAACTACTTGTCCGACCACTTTGACCACTACACCATCACTAAACTTTTAAAACACTCTTTTACTTACCAAAACGGTTTTAAACCGAGTTTTTTCCGATCAAACAAGTTGTTACACTTACGTCGGTCACTCGCCACAACCAAACATGTAAGTATGAGGGTGTAAAAATCCTCTTTTATTATGTTTTCTTTCGTTTCATGACTTTAACATGCTAAAACACGCATAACATGAACCAAAACATGGAATAAACGAGCCAAAACTGATTTTTGATCTGAGGCAGAAGCCCCTTAGGTCGCCAACTGGCTCGCGCCTAAATGGGGTGTTCAGACCAGAGATCAACCGTGTTTGTTCTCGTCATTTCCCTTAATCCATTTTCATATTTGTAATCGGTTTTTACCATTTCAAGTATTTTCGAAACCTCTTGTTTCATTTCACATGTTTTAACCATAAAGCATTTTTTACCCTTGGTTCTTCATACCATGACGGTTAAATCCGTGTTTCGATGATAATATTTGGTTAATGACATTTAAGAGGTATTTTAACGCCTTTTATTTCATTTCTTTACATTTGCAAAACATGCATATTAGTCACCAACATGAAATCATCCTTGGTTCTATATACCATGCCGGATTTTAACCCGGGTACGATGATGAGTAACGACTAATTACATTCAAAATGGACTTAAAACAATTAGTCCATAATCATTTTCAAAACTATTCATGTCAAGCTTGTCAAAATCGAACCCGACATCGAATATTATCAAACAATGATGATTATTCGAGTCTAGTTCCCCAAATCAACAAATGCGGTCTAAACGACCCTTTCAAAATCAAACCGGGTCCAAATACCCATTTTCAACACGTTTTATAACGTTTTCTAAACAACCAGAACACGGCATACAGCCGTTGGCTAACCCGCGCCTCAAGCAGGCCTTTTCTTTCTCATTTTCAAAACCAGAGGGAGGCCCCTTACACCGCTGGCTGGCTCGCGCCTCTTATAGCCGTCTGGTACAGGGCATGTTCCCTTCCAGCATTAGTCTAGGACGATCCCGACTCCCGTTAACCCGGATATAGGACGGATCAGATGACTATTCAAACCATATTTGCCAAATGCCTTACTAAGACAAATGGATCATGTTATGCACCCTAAACCTAATACGGTAAATGGATGTTTAATTTCCGTCTTGCATGCAAATCAATCATTAATCCAACTCGACATCTTATACTTGATACTTGGATTAAATCAACCGACTTAGAAAGCTCTCACATGTTAGGTTTAAAACATTGGATGCCCATTCATGCATTTAAACCGTTTTATCAACTTTTGCATTCAACCAACCAAGATCGATCGAGAGAGCCGCTAAACGCGCGGCGGGATTGGGTGTCTGGTTAAAGGACTTCCCAATACGTACCTTCACCTCTTACTCAGAAACTTTGGATAGTGGACGACCTTATCCAGGGCATACGAGAGTCATTCTAGAGATAGGATGCTAAAGAGGGACGATTTCCTTATCTTTAGTACCTATGTCAAAACGCTGCTTTGTGCTTCGATTTGACCGAGGTATAAAGCGGAATTCGAACGGGTTCCAGGCATCCCACAAATGCTTGGTGGCGACTCTGAACATTTATAATCGTTTTGAGACCCTTACCGAGACGAAACCGACCGATCTAAAATGATCCGGTCGAAAGCACCTTTACGCCGCCGAGCGTGGCTTTCAAAAAGACCGCTGCCGTTGTCCACAGATCAGCTGGGCATACGCAGGTGGGCCCATGTCCACATAGGGGTACTCATGTGTTGTTATCATGGGTCTTGGATGCGGTAGTTTTCCGCAGGTCGCTAGATCTGCGCAGGTTTAGGACTAGGGTGTTTACCTTACCTCGTGGTATAGACTCGAGTTACAGAGTGACTATTGACTGTACTAAGAACTTATGCCTATCTCTAGATATATTGTCCTTTCTTGTTTGATAATTCTATGAATCATAGAAGGTGAGATACAAGCCGGCTATGGTTGATAGAGTTTGGATTCCTGGATGTTATGTGATTCATATGATAGTGTAGTATGAGTCGGTCTAGTATTCACATGTTAGGACTATGAGTTGTTATATTGTTGTTCACATGATAACCACGATTGTCTAGCATCTATATGCTAAGGCTATGTGTTATTCATATTCATATTCTTATGTTTACATGTTATATTAATTATGACATTTCGTGGCTGGGAGAACTCGGAGTTACTCCCCACTGACTGTGGCTTTCGTATTTGTATAAAATGCGATTGACAGGTAGGTGATGCATATATGGGGTTCATGGACGAGCTAGCGAGCAAAGTAACCTTGGGACCTAGATTGGCTTTATCTTATTGTGACCCTTAAACACTTTTTATGTCATATACTTTTTAGGGACATATGTCTCCCTTTTTCACATTTGGGTTGTATAACTTTGGTTCGCGACTTTAGCGATGTTTTATTTATGAGATTTATTTTAGACCTTGCATGTTTGACACCTTCCCATTTGGATATTTTTATAACAGGTTTCGTTTTCGGTTTTAAAAATTACAGGTTTTTACCCAAATGAACCTATTACAAACATATCCATGCAGTTTTTATCTAGAATTATGTGTTTACTTTTCCGCAATAAATGAGGGTGTCACAACACATTTTCAGTTCACTACTCCTCGAGTGGCCCTGAGATTTTTAAATAACCCTGACAAGGGGGTGGACAATTTCTATCGCACTATTCCCTTTGTTTAGCCACAGCTCATCATGACCCAAGAGATGCCCATTTGACCTCATTTACGAAAGTCGTAGAGCATAACTCAAAGTCACTCAGAAACTGTGCCAACTTGGGCGAACAGTCTTTAGTCAAAGAATTGACTCAAAAGAATACTATAGTAGCTCTTGCCACGACCAGGCTATATATGAATTACCAGAACTCTATAAGCGGTCAGTGCTCGACAGAGTGTCCCTTACAGTCTGCCTATGTGATCAACTAGTCATTTCTTATGACCCTATGGCACTTGAACTTGCCATCAATCGACTCACACTCTGGTCACTTGGAGACGTCACCTCATAAAAGTGACTAGGGGCCAATACTATGTTAATCCAGTTCACTTAAATAGGGTTCAATATTGTCTCGACAACCTATTTGGAAAACAAAGTATTATAAGAAAAGAGTTTTGAATAAAACTCAAACGATGAATGTATTATCACATATGTAAAATTGATACTATATCAACTACTACATAATCTATAATCCATACTTAATATTGTATACATCCATACATCTCAACTCAATTGAAATTGCATGACTTATCATGCTAAGCCTATGAGAAGGCTTTGGTTAGTAAGTGTTAGCAACACATTGCACTTTCCCTAACCTTACTATATACTTTTTCCCTTTGTTATGTATAATCTTTATTATAAAACTTTTGAGTACGTGTCTAAATCCAATCTAGACATAGGCTTGCGAGCCTTGAATAGCTCCCACTGATCTCACAGTGAGTAGGGATAGGACTTTAGGTTATTGAAAAACGAACTACCATAGTTCCTCCAATTCATAAAACTGAATCCCTATATCATCCCTTCCTTCTTGCATATCTCATTACCGCAAGTGTACTTAATTTCCGTTGTGTATATCTCATTTCTTCAACTGCCTAGGATGTTTCTAGCAGATATCCTCCTTAAATAATATAGCCAAGATGGTTCTCCAACCATCCTTATGTGTTGAGAATATGGTTATTGTATAACTTATTGCACATAAATCCAATAATTATTTCTACACACTTATCCTCTCTAATCTATTATAAAGATGTCATGCACCTCTTCCTAGTCTCCCAATCACTTCTTCATGGAAGAGAGTATTCGTCCATCATTCTCAATGAATATATAATATGTTATCAACATATGAGACATAGAAGACATATCATTAGTGCTTCTTGAGTACTAATGGATAAACTATATGGCTATATAGTGACTTTCACTTAAATTCGATTTATAACCTTTCGTCATACTCTAAGTATACGAATTATAATAATGACGATACATCTTATCTTAATGAATTAATCCCGCAGCGGAAGCAAGTGGATTCAAATTCTACATGTTCAATACCTTTGAACATGTCTAGACTCTTATCAATATAAGAATATTCATTTAACGCTAATATCCTCTTAGAACTATCTTCATAGGTCTGGATACCTTAGAGATGTATTATTCCTCTCCTAAGTCTTTCATAATGATCAATATGTCCCTTACATATAAGACTATTAACACCACATTACTCCCACTAAACTCCATGTATAAACAGAACTACTCGACAATTCGAGACATGTTTATCACATGATCAAAACATACAATTCAACTCTTTGACATTTACTTAAGACTTCCTCTTAAGTTCGCATCCTACCTTAGAATAGTTGCGATTTACAAAACTCATGCAAGATGATTTTAAAATCCAACTATATCAAATCTCATCCAAATACAATGAAGCATTGTTGTTGCGTGCAAAACCCTTTGTCACCAACCAACCAACCAAGCTAAATAAACACTTTCATGTTTATGCTTGCTTTGGACTTTTGCGGAGTTGAATCTAGATAAAGCATCTTAATAAGTTACAGGTTTGTTATTTCACAAAATAACATGATTCCTGTCTACTTAGATTTCAATGAAATATTTACTGATTTTGACCAAGAAGGAACATCTTCCCACGTCTTATTCTCAGTTTGTGGCTCTTGAACATTTTCTCCCACTATATCTATAAGAAATGATCTTGAACATTTTCTCTAATAGACAGCATCACGAGCCACAAACCCTTTGTTCTCGTGATCATGTAGGAATAGAGACCACATGTTCACTATCGAAACAAGCTACAATTTAGGTACCATTCCTAACCATATCACATATGAAATGTAGATGATTGCTTTAATTATGTTTTGTTTTAATGGAATAAATAAATACTAGACCAATTTTGATAGAAACTACTTCCAACTTTATAGTAAAGATTCAATCATATCGTATAAGATTCTTTGTCACTTTCTAATATTATGAAGGTGAACTTGTGATACCATATCACACACTTTTTGGTGTATATAAAAGTCTTCACTTTATTTTTCACTATTTTAACAAAGTACTAATACTTTGGTTTTATAATCTCTAGGTTTTGATACTTTTAAACATTCTTTGAACTTGTTCAAAGAATCTCTCTTCTTACCTCATTAAGTGGATACCAAGTATCTACCTAGTTCATTGGTAGAAGAGATGAAGAAGTAATAACCTTTTCTGATTGAAATTGTATTCGACCATACACTTCAAAGTGTAAATAGGGCGAATATCTTGCTCTATTCATAATCCATCTCTAGAAAGAAGTCATGAATTAATCTTGCTTTGAATACAAGATTCGTATAGACCAAGAGATTCCCAATCAAATGGTTTGGGACACTAGTCAAAACTAGTTTCTAAATGCAATTTTCAATCGAGAATTGAGAAATAATTTGGGGTCACCAACTTGAGTCTTGTATATGTGACATTTACTTTTAGTTTGAATATAATTACCTTGATTTGTATGGTTTCACTATAAACTTAATCGTGGTATGATAGGGCGCAACGCTTGTTTTAATTGCACAATTGGGAAACCTTTTGTGTTTTATACAAAAACTTGAATTATATTCTTATTTAGACTTAGTGTACATCATAACAATTATTGAGGTACAATTCTAAATACAAAACTTAAAAATGAGTAAACTACATCATTCATATGTTCATGGATGAAATGGCAACTACCCTAATTCCATTCATGTAAATTTGTGAACTTATTCTTGCTAGTCGTCGTACGATTATTCAATGTTAGGATTCCAAGGATTTACAAAACCCTCGGATTGTGTTATGAACACATCTTCATTTAAATACCCATTTAGAAAGGTGGTTTTGACATCCTTTTGCCATATTATATAATCTTGAAATGTGGCAATTTTAACATGATTCACAGATTAGTATCAAATACTCATGACGTGATAATTCGCAAGAATGCAATGTCAATGTCATTGATATTCAAGAAGGAATATGTTGGAGTCACACAACCACCTTCCTTGATCTTTACTTATTTGGGGTTTGTATCTAATTTAGTGTCTAACACTTTCTCTTTCGAGCCTAGTTCTATCCTTAATAATTAAGATAGGTACTTACTTCTTATTGCTCCTAGTAACTTTAAGAATTTTCATTTGATGAAGACTTATCTTCATATAAATTCCTAGTTAATCCTTCACAAGGGTTACCTTTATTGTGGTATTTGGTTAATTAAAATTTCTAACAAATCAATTTACCAATTTTACAATGTCATGTTTTTAACAACTTAAGTGCTTGATGACAAGTATTTAGGTTGATCAATAAGTCTTTTGAACCATGGATTCATAGAAGAAATTATCAAAACATATTTTGACTAATCTTTACTTCTAGTCATATTTCTTCACAAGAAATTATAGGTATGCAAGGAATTTGAAGATGCTAATCTTATATTTGCATAGGACAACTTCTATGGAGTTCTATGGAATAGAACGATTCCTATGGAGCTAGTCCACATCCTATGATATGGTTCATGTAAGGATTTAGAAAGAGATTCTATTTGTCGTTAGTAATAGTGTTTTAGCGGAGACTCGTGTTACAATCAAATTGATATTATATATAAATTGGAGCGATAATAAAGACCAACATAAAACAACAAAATAGTTGGAAAAGAAACATTCATCGTTAAAATATGAAAACATTTTAGCCTGTTTTGGCATTTATATAATGACCTCCACCCAATTATATAAATGATTCCGAGATCCAAATTCATATTAATTCGGGCACGGGAAACCGATACATCCCTCACTAATATAACTCGGTGGGTTAACTCTTTAACCGATTCTATAATTAGAACTCTCGGTCGATGAAATGACGTTAAATTCATCTCTAGCCTCGGAACATAAGACTAGTCTGCATGTCCCGTTGAGACCAACCAAATTTTGCGTGTAATAATGTTTTATTACCCCACCTACCCAATAAAAAATGAAAGTACCACGGGGAACCGAATCTACCCCAAATGTCAAAGGGATTCATGGGTCCTACTATTTGGTAAGGCTAATCTCAATTTTAAATATGTGAGAGGTCTTGTCGATTTATTATCTATCACTTTTATGTGAACTTTATTAGTGAACTACGATAATTATAATCGACACGGTTGAAAAACGATATATATATATATATATATATATAAATGCATGTGATGTAATGACGATTTGGCAATGCATGCATGTAACATATAAAGAAAAATGCAAAGCAATAAATAAATTTCCTAGTATGACCTTCCGAAAATAGAAAATCTAATATTATATTACAAATTCGGAAACCAACTCCATTGGTCTCTTGAACTTCAAGTGACACGCATCCCAAGAAAACACCGTCTTGATCGAAACTCCTTTCTGAATGGCTCCGTCTTTAGGCAACTCCGGAATTACAAAATAATAATAAAAATATAGCTATTCTTATTATACATTTGTAATAAAAATTTAAATCTATTAAATTACAAGACAGTGATGCGAGATCACATTAAAATTACAACCGAATCGATATTCCCTTTCATTACGGGTAATACCAATTAAAAAAGTAAGTCATACCAAGATAAAATTACATAATTCAAAATTACATAAATTAAAATATGACATTCATCAATGAAATATGCAGCATTATAATATGTATGTAACATGCCAAATTAAGTGCCAAATCGCCCTATTTAAACTTATATCTTAAATATAAGCCGATTTTATGGATATTTGTAATTTTAACATATTAAAATTACACAAAATATTACTAAAATCTAATTTTAGTCCAAGTTAATTATCCTAACAGCTTAGGACTCAAAAATTAGTCATCGCTTAATTTTTGACGATAATTCAACTTGATATGTCATTTATCATAACTTTTTATGAAATAAATCCAAACTTAATTACAATAATTTCAAAATTTGAATTTTAAATTTTTGAATATTCTGAAAAAATTCCATGACACTCATAATGTCAAAAATTAAGGTTAAAATTTTCGAATTTATTTCGAGAAAATATAGTTGCAATTAATCGGTTTTATCAAATAAAACATCTAAAGCATATGAAGATTAATCTAATCAATGTTTCAACTTTAGATCTGATATGTGGGATAAAAATGCAACCTAAAATAATTTTCTCATGCCTTTTAATTTGTTTTAGCTATTTATGCTAAAATAGTCACTATTTATGTCAATTTTACACTAAAAATTCATAAATCATGCAACATGAGTCAAGTTCATCTAAAATTTTACAAACAGTGAGTAAAATGTGCATGTGACAACATATTAAAATTTCATGGCCTGTTTCGAAGTTTAACTTATTTTACCCATTTTACCTCTATTTATGACATTTTTATCTCATAAAAATCATAAATCATGCAATATTAATCACATTAATACCAAATTTTACATACAATAAGTAAAATATGCATGTGAGGTCATATAAAAATTCAAGGTCATAAACAAAGTTTAACTATTTCTAGGTTTTTAATTATCATTTTATACATTTAAATGTAATAAAACTACTAAAAATCATTAAAATGAGCCAGAAATTACCATAAATCATCAAAATAACCTAAATACATTTTAGGACCAGAATACTTAACATGCAAAATAATTTCGTGGCTTAATCATATAAATCGCAAATTTCAAGTTTTAATTTAGTCGGAAAAATTAAGCCGATTATGCATGCAACAACCAAAGCTCTTGATACCACTTGAAAGGATTCATTAACCCTCAAATTAAACTCTTTAATTTTTATATCTAATTAATCATTGATTTAGATGATGATCTTATGCATGCATAACAAAATAAAAACAAAGATAAGAAGAATGCTTCTTACAATATAGAAATCGGATCTTAAGGGCACAAGTAAGAACACCTTTCTTACTTGTTCTTGAGCTCAAAATAAATGGATGATCCTCCTAGTCTCAATATTGTGAGAACCTCCTCTTAATTGCACAAAGACAACCCCTTAAATCTAATATATAAATTAACTAGATTTATATACTAGTATCCTTAAAATAATTCTAATAATATCTTTATTACTACACTAGTAATCTTATATTTTGATATTAGAATTTTAGATGAACAATTTTTAGAGTTTCTAAAACTATTTTAGAGAGAATAAGAGAGGTTTTTTTTTATCAAAAACCCTAAAATTGTGTAAGAATGAAAATAAGAGCAAAAGATGCTCTTATGGAGCCTAGTGAGGCCGGGTGAGCGAGAGGAGAGAAGCCAATGCGTGGCTTTTGTCTTACCCATAAAATGTAGGCTTGCATAGCTAGTTAGTGTAGGTTATGATTATGTTTATTTTAACTATTAAAATAAAACACCCACTATCCTCTCAACCCTTCAATATTTTGGTCCATTTCAGAAAATGAACATCCATTTTATTTTGTCAATTTGTCATTTGTCACACAATGTATCACATGTAGCATGTAACATGTTATTAATTAATTCAAATGCATATTTAACATACTAAATATCATTATACAAATTAATTAAAATACATATAACAAATTTTCTAGTAATTCACAATTACATAGTATAAAATGAGACATGATAATATAATTCACAACATTTTGTAATTATATTTAACCATTCATTCTTATATTAATTGTTTCATAAACAATAATCAATTTTAGTAATGAAATCTTTTAATTACTAAAATAAACCTTATTTAATCAAATTATAATAAGGTACAAAAATTCTCACTCACAAATGACAGTAATGTCAAACTCTAGTTAGGCAATCATTACCGATTAATGTTGATCAGTTGACGTATAAAAATGAATCATCCCTTTGTGTATTCTTATCATGAGTTTTAATAATCTGATCGCACTATTGTTGAGGACACATACTCCAACAGGGGAATCCCGCGATCCTCCAGTGTTTTTAACACCATAGGGAGCCTACTCTTGACGAAAGCATTTAGTGATTGTGGATGAAAGTACCCTAGTTTGACACAACTTGGAGGTGATTTGTTGGTATCCTTTTAGACTTAGTAACTTGGAGAAACGATATCTACAATGGAATGTGTACCCTTAGATTTCTTCCCCTTTAGATGATTTCCGCCATTTAGATGAGGAAAGTGGCTATTGTTTTTGTAGATGCATCCCTTACTTGATCTCGTGTGCTTCAATGTTAGGATGCATCGCCATTTTGGCAAGCCCCACCTTGCCTTGTAAGAAGGCATCTTACCTCATAGGTGTCTTGTTGTGAGTTGAAGGGGCGGAGTGAGACCCGCTAATTATCTCACATCGGCTAGTAGTATTAATTAGGGTCATAGTTTTAGTCACCTCTTTACTCGGGACGAGCAAAGTTTCGGTTTGTGGATATTTGATGTGACTTATTGTAACACCCCCATACTCCAAGTGCCTTACCAGGACCACTTAAGGCATGGAAGTACTACCATCTCGGTTCCCCGAGGCAATGATAATCATAAGACAATTAAGAAACGTACTTTAAAAGTAAATATAGTTTAAGTGATTACATGATCAAAACCAAAACTGCTAAACTGAAATACAACATTCTCAGACGGTCTACTGCTAAAACTATCAAAGCTATGAAACATCGTCTGACACAGCGGAAGACTTCTAACTGCCACGTGATGACTCATCCCAGCTATCCCATACGCATCATATCATACCTGCTCAATAACTGCTCACCACCCCCGAATGGATCACCACAGTTTTTAAAACATTTAAACGGGGTCAGTACTAATCACACAATCAATATAGATAACAATAACCAGATAAACAGACAGCTGAACTGTCACACACACACACACACCACCAACCGATTCCCATCATCCCAATACTAACTGTCCACTGGACCAGCCCTGCCAGTGGGGGACCGCAGCCGTTCCCACCTAAGCCCCGCTCATCATACCGAGCGATAACCCTGTCCATTAATGTGCACATCCCCTCCCGTGGCGGGTTCCACGAAGGGCGAAACTAGGGCGTGAAGTCACTCCCGCAAGTGACCCCACTCAGCCGAGAACGCATCTCGAGAACCATCAACAGCAATCACAACCACAAACACAACACAATCATCACATCAAACAACTAACTACAACACATCACCAATATCCCATTATGGGACTAATACTGAGTAGGAAATCCTACCTGGAAAGCACAACAATCAGACGATCTCAACAGCTGATCTCAAAAGGCTTCTTCTATGAATCCTTCTCCTAACATACAATCATGCAATTACTACCAATCAAGAAACATAACAAAAACCCCCAATCCCAAAATTAGGGTTTAACGAAACTTAACGAAATACTATAAAATTGGTATGTAGGACTTACCCTTGACGCAAGGACCACAAAGACACAAAGGACAAAGAAATCCGACCTCTCAAGCTCCGGGATTTGCCAATAATGTGATTGATGCGAAGAACGTAGTTTATTTTCTCTTTGAACGTAAATAGGTTTGATAGAAGTGTATTAAGGAAATGACGGAATTGTTTATATATCCAATCGCATTATTAACAAAACCCGACAAATCATCACCCCGTAAACCGGCTACTCGATCGAGTACCCAAGGTACTCGATCGAGTACCCCCCTACTCGATCGAGTATCGTAGTTACTCGATCGAGTACCCAACAGGTCAGAAACTATTTTAAAACGCCACTCACCCTTACTCGACAGAGTAAGGCCTACTCGATAGAGTACCCAGAGACTTATAAATACGGAGTATTACAGTCTTCCCTCCTTAAAAAGAACTTCGTCCCCGAAGTTCAACCCATACATAAAAACAACCATACTAACTCGACCAAGACACAGCAACATAGCTAAGAACTCAAGAACTCGACCAAACATAAAACATGAACCCTTAACACCCACTCCACCAACTATGTTTACTTCCCTAACATGACTAACGATATCGTATCCACCACATATATATCTCTCACGACACCAATTCCATACATAACCAACTACCATCCTCTAACGCTGCTAGCTCCATAATATCATCCACTATCAAATCCAAAATCAAGACACTCATAGACATCAAACGGAATGTTACATTCTACCACCCTAAAAAGGAACTTCGTCCTCGAAGTTTACTTACACTCATAAACATCATCACCCAACTGTCAACACAAGTGAAATATTCTCACACTCCTAAACATCGAACTACTACAAGCACGGTCATGACCTTTAACAAAGTTAACCACAACACGAATCAACCTTTTATTCGACATCAAGACTCAAACTTCCAAATATATTACCATATGCACACCCATCAAAATCTCTTTTATCGCATCTACTCCTCTTAAGATAAATGTTACGTCCTCGTAACTCAGTAATACTAAATCCTAGATATATCTTTCATTATCCTCATCACCACCGCTTGTCAAAGATAACCACCTACAATCTAAACACTCGCCATGCACATATCCAAGGCTCTCTTACTTAAACAACTCTCATACTTCACTTCACTCGTCACACCACCTAACCTATACCACAAAATCTTTAACTTACCTCAAAACTTCACTTATTCCCTATTACCGCAACATGACACACCTCTCTATATAAACTATATAAAACTCTTATCGCCAAAAGCATAACTCACGATCCACACTTGTTACGTACACTCACACTAGATCCTCAAGTTCCTTTCTTTCATTACCGCAAGACTCATACATAACTTAACACGATACTAATTACTCAACACTCCACACTCGACGTCTCGACAAAGGATTATGAATCACCTGCATATATCAGATCATTACCACACATGTTCTACGAATCACTTGCCATGACTATGACTACTGAAACCTTAACTAGAACAAGATCATAATTATTATAACAACCTCTCACAACCGTGTCCCATTAACAGAATGTCACTATACCATGACAACAACGAAAATATATACGACTCTTTTTCATATCATACTCTACCCCCGTACCAAAACTTAACCGGTAAGAAACATCAATAAACAAAACAACTGTCTATCTGTACAAACTGAAACTCACAGGAAGCAACATCAAACAAAACAACAGTTTATGTATAACTGGTATGTACTTTCGAAAACTCGAATCGTAATCATCCCGCCTACTCCACCACAACCGGTGACGGCATCGCAACACCGCCACTAACAACCACACCGCAGTGCGAAAATACCCGCATCACAACACTAAATACCGTGCCCGGATCACCACCCGAGGCACCACTACCACATCGATAGACATCACAACTACATACAATTCCATAAACACTTACTCGGAAATAACCTTTCGGACAAGAAAACTTACTCAAATCCACTTTACCAATTCACAAAGCAACATATTATATGAATAAACAGATAACCTCATGAATATCATCCCCTTACCATATCACAGATTAACATGTATCGTGAATATATACAAACATAACTAGTCATGCCAAAACAAATCAAACTATTACCTTTTAAAACATCATTCCATTACGCTATCGTATCCCACATGTATTACGAAACATTCGGATAACAAGTTTATAATTATCATATCATACCACTTCTTGTGAGGTCGAACCTCTCACACCAACATTTATATATAACATAGACCCATAATCACATCCAACCAAATCAATCCCGATCACGTAAGTTACCACTCAACATAGGCTACCTGTCGCCCGAGCTTAACTCGTATACACCTCATAACATATTCTCCCTTTCGCATATCCATCACCCTCTGCCAAATGTAGCCACACCATTAATACTCAACTACTAACACCCGCCTCATATAACCACATCTTATACTCTTTCATAACTGTAAAATCAATCTCTCTAGTACTGCTGTCTTTCTTATCTATCATCACCCTTAACCACTAGTGACAACACCATAATACCACCACTGCTCGTATAACAAACCTCTTACACTCATATCAAAACAACACGGTTTTTCTCCTATCTTTGGTTAACATCCCCAAATAAAGAACATCAAACCCATCAACAAAATTACCTCAACATTATTCCCAATACTATCTTAATTGTATCGTCATCTAACTTTCCACCAAAAATCTCATATCGTGTAAATACTCCACCAACTCTTACTCCCTTAATTCCTCGAAACTCATGAATAATCATCTTGTCCCGAGACTCCTATGTAACCGTTAACTCAAATCCCCATGATAGTATCATACATCTTGACGATTCCTTACTTTTATATCACATAACTCCGGTCAACAGTTTCCTAGTTTTACTCCCCTCATTCTTTTCTTTTACTCTCGACAAAATCAATTAACCATAAAACTCCTTATTACTTCTTCTTAACTCTTTAGTGTTCCGGTTGCTTTCTCTTTGCTCCAAGACTCACATCCCATTATTTATATCGATATCATCTCATTCTTTCTTACCATGGATCTTCTCTTATTATGCTATCACTCACACTTGCCACTAATCTATCCATAAAATCAACGTTCACTGTTCAAACAATTGCATCTCCTTCGTACATCTCTAGAAATCAAAATTTATTTCATACCGTTAAATGCTCAAAGAAATCACACGTAGTTTCACCTCTTAATAAACCAAATCTTCCAAACTCATTCATTGTCTACAAATCCACCTCGCAACATGTCTCCATAAAGTTCACTATATACCACTATTCTCAACCCCTTTTAAAATGAACTTTCACTACTTATATTCTTGACTCACTCGACTCCTAACCATCTCCCTCCATAATTCTTTACACATCTCAAGTTGCCACTATCCACATCCTTACTCTCAATCCTTTCATTCTCACGTTCCTTAGACTCATATCATCCCTTGTCCATATTCACTTACTTTTTACATTACTCAACATACAAACATATCACTCATCTCATCTCACAAAACATGCTCTATGTCTCTATAAACCATACCAATCTTCCTTTTCTTTTTCCACTATCTATCACAACACATATAACTCATGTCCTCCAACCGAACTCCTACTCACTACAGGTGCCACTCACTACACCATAAGATTGGGTAACTTACGTATCAAGACCAACATACATGTAAAACAATGCATAAAGAAGCAAAATAACACCTTTGAATTAAACATAATATGCAACGAAGTCAAAGGGTAAGCATATGACCCAAAACAGGGGTCACTAGATCGAGTACCGGCCATTCGATCGAGTAAAGGACTTACTCGATCGAGTAGGTGAAGATCAGAAGCACGTAACACAAATCACCAGGGCTACTCGATCGAGTAGCTAAGGTACTCGATCGAGTGCCCCCTTACTCGATCGAGTATCCTAGTTACTCGATCGAGTACCCCAATTCTCAGCACTGTCCAGTTTTCGTAAAATAGTCATAACTCACTCATTACTTGGTCATTTTGGGCGTGTGACCTATCGTTAGAATCGTAAAAGAACAAGCTATCACCTCCAATTGGAATCGCATTAAAATCATTTATGCATCTCAAGTTATAACAGTTTAAAGACAACCTTGCTATAATCGAAAACACAACTACTTGCTTTTACTTCCAAACAACTTAAATGACAACATGATAAACAAAAAAAACAACTCGATGCTCATAAAACCAGTATTGCCAATCTCATGTTACCATCTTCAAAAATCAAGCAACAACATCCATCATGCACATATATTATTTAACTCATTAGTCATGTACTAACCGCATGCTTTAAATTTTATAACTTTTCGTAACACAAAACATTCTCATACATTACAAATCCTATTTCTATGTTACTAATACAACAACATTACAATTACACTTCGTTACCTAAACATAGTCATGATCACAAAATCCATATTCTTATGCAATTGCTACTCCAACTTTTTCCAATCAATTCATCCATTTCCAACACATTACTCATCATTCTCATATACTTTTCTAACAATTCCAACCAACATTGTAAACCAACTATCATGCAACATGCTTTCAATCAACAACATACGAAATCACATTATCACCATCTTTTCTACACATTCCCCATTCTCCACATACATACATCCATCAATTCATACAACATACTACTACATAGATACACACAGCACACAATAAGCACATAACGATCCCGACACATATCCCATGGTGACCGGTTCAAAATTGTAGGGCGAGTTCGCGACTTTAGGACGTCTCCCAAGTCTTTGCATTAGCTCCTACAATCTTTACCCCGGGTTCATTTTAATTTGACTCCCTATATTCATTAGGTTCATTGGTTACAGGTTTCAGGATCGTCGCTCTGATACCATTTGTAACACCCCCATACTCCAAGTGCCTTACCAGGACCACTTAAGGCATGGAAGTACTACCATCTCGGTTCCCCGAGGCAATGATAATCATAAGACAATTAAGAAACGTACTTTAAAAGTAAATATAGTTTAAGTGATTACATGATCAAAACCAAAACTGCTAAACTGAAATACAACATTCTCAGACGGTCTACTGCTAAAACTATCAAAGCTATGAAACATCGTCTGACACAGCGGAAGACTTCTAACTGCCACGTGATGACTCATCCTAGCTATCCCATACGCATCATATCATACCCGCTCAATAATCAACGCTCACCACCCCGAATGGATACCACAGTTTTAAAACATTTAAACGGGGTCGATTAATCACACAATCAATATAGATAACAATAACCGGATAAACAGATAAATTGAATCACACACACACACACACACCACCAACCGATTCCCATCATCCCAATACTGATCCCACCGGACCCACCACCCCGCTGGGGACCGCACCGTTCCCACCTAAGCCCCGCTCATCATATCGAGCGATAACCCCGTCCATTAATGTGCACATCCCCTCCCGTGGCGGGTTCCACGAAGGGCGAAACTAGGGCGTGAAGTCACTCCCGCAAGTGACCCCACTCACCGAGAACGCATCTCGAGAACCATCAACAAAGAATCACAACCACAAACACAACACAATCATCACATCAAACAACTAACTACAACACATCACCAATATCCCATTATGGGACTAATACGAGTAGGAAATCCTACCGGAAAGCACAACAATCGACGATCTCAACAAATTGATCTCAAAAGGCTTCTTCTATGAATCCTTCTCCTAACATACAATCATGCAATTACTACCAATCAAGAAACATAACAAAAACCCCCAATCCCAAAATTAGGGTTTAACGAAACTTAACGAAATACTATAAAATTGGTATGTAGGACTTACCCTTGACGCAAGGACCACAAAGACACAAAGGACAAAGAAATCCGACCTCTCAAGCTCCGGGATTTGCCAATAATGTGATTGATGCGAAGAACGTAGTTTATTTTCTCTTTGAACGTAAATAGGTTTGATAGAAGTGTATTAAGGAAGTGACGGAATTGTTTATATATCCAACCGCATTATTAACAAAACCCGACAAATCATCACCCCGTAAACCGGCTACTCGATCGAGTACCCAAGGTACTCGATCGAGTACCCCCCTACTCGATCGAGTATCGTAGTTACTCGATCGAGTACCCAACAGGTCAGAAACTATTTTAAAACGCCACTCACCCTTACTCGACAGAGTAAGGCCTACTCGATAGAGTACCCAGAGACTTATAAATACGGAGTATTACACTTATATTTGTGCACATTTAGTCCCAGAACTAGCCTCGCTCCTATGCTTTCTAGTACTTATTAGGGTCGTTTCTTATCTTTAATTCTCTACTTTGCATATTTTTTGAGGTTTTGTGTCCTTTGGTAGGAAAGGATTGCTAGCCTTGCATTTATGGAGCAAAGTGGAGCTAAATGGAGTGCATCTAATGACCAAGCATCAAAGAGGAGACCAATACTAAAGGCCTAAGTGAATAAATCAAGTAGAATGAGCAATAATGAAGACCGCCACGACCCCTCAACGATCCCCACAGATCCTTAGGCAGTCAAAAAGAAGAAGAAAAGCAGATTCACAATCCGGGCGACCCAAGCTCAGGACGAGCGTCCTAAGCCACAATCTGGGCGTCCCGCGGTCATGTCGAGCGGATCCCTAGGCAGCTCGAGCATACTTCAAGGACAAGTCGGGTGGCTCCTTATGAGACTTGCAAGGCACTAATCTTCTTCTTAGGGACTTAATCGTCATTTAAGCCCTTAGTTACCCTAATACTTGTACTTAGTATAAATACCCCATTGTGTTAGGGGATTAATCACCAAGTTATAATCAAGCTTTAATCAAGTTTATATATTATTAATCAAGTGTTAATCAAGTTTTATTTACTCAATTCAATATTAATCAAATATTAATTCCTCTTTAATAATTCAAGTGTTCTTAGATTTAGTTGGGTAATTTGAAGACTATTTGGGGTTTATTTAAGACTTGACATCTCTTCATCATTCATCAAGTGTTCTTCTATTATTCTATGCTTATTATTTGGATCATCCTTAAGTTGGTATAATCTCTTTTACCCTTTGCTTAATTAATTATTGCTTTACTCATTCACCATGTTTAACCTTGTTAATATGATTGACACCTTTATTAGCATGTTTACCATAACCATGAGTGAGTAGTCTCCTAGCTAGGATTAATGGGGGATTAGGGGAGTTAAAACATGGGGGTAGATCCATACTTAATCTAATATGCTTTCATAAGATTGCTTGCTTGTTGTAGTTTCAACTTATGCACATGTTATGCTTGATAAATTGCTTGATTGACAACCTTGCATGAATCTCTTATCCATTCAACAAGACTTGTAAGATATAAACTAACTCAAGGCTTGTTAGACCATGCATATAGTTGAATAGGAAGAAACTAAGTCGACTTGTAAGTGTTGTACAGTCTTAACCGACTCGGCTCTGGGACCCAAATCTTTCTAGGAATTGTAAGACATAAACTAACTCAATTCTACTACAACAATAATTTGCTTGCAACTTTGTAAACATATTTTTATGATCACACCATGAATCCCCTATAAACCCATGACACCCTAGTGCCTTAATCAATTGTTTACAAACTACTATTTGTTTACTTGCTTTGTTTCACTTTCATTTCTTTACTTTTCATTGTTAAGTAGTTTAGTTTGAATATCCCAATCTCAACCCAATTTGTGACACCCTAAGACATAGCTCTCTACAACCGATAACCTAATTCAATACCCGTCCTTTGGGATCCGACCTTTACTTGCCACTCTACTAAGAGTAGTTAGTTAAGATTATAAATATTGTTTTGATTGGTTAGCTTTGACGACAAAGTTTTAGACCGAATCAGTCGTCCCGTCTCCACCATGCAACAAATATTGGACCACCAACGAATAAAAGGGTTTCAAAGTATATGAGTTTCATGATAGTAGTTTGAATTTGGGTTGTTTTTCCCCCCATTTTTGTGACTTTTGACATTAAGAACATTTCTTTGCCATTTTTGATGATTTGGCATTTTTGACTTGGCAATTTTCAACCTTTGATTTTGCATTTTTGAACATTTCCATTTATAGCAAGGGTACTTCTATAAAAGCATAGAAGTATTTTTGCTCCTCATTTCATTGATGCAATTGCAAACATTTGACTTTGATTTTGGAACTTGAACTCAATTTGATGATTTTGTACCCATTCTCTTTTGGTTAACAAAATGATAGATGGTAAAAATGAAAGAACGGTTGCATGGCATTGATGGTCACCTTGGAATAAACGGTAGCCAAGGAGTTATCACACCACAAGGTACTCTTGACTATGCTCTTGTGCATGTGTCGAATGATACTAGAATGACACTAAAATGGGTGTTTTAAGAATATTCTAGTGAACAAGGTGTTAAGTAGAAAGAGTATCTACAATGGCCTACGCACACTTGTCAAATTTCTCAATTAGGCATTTTCAAAAACTTTTCTAAATGCAACTATATGGCATGATTCAACCTACATGTATATAAGTCTAAATGCAAATGCTTCTACCAACTAGTATGCCATGTAATCTAGATACAACTTCTAACAACACATAGGTAAACAAACTGCATCAACAAAATACACCACATCCTCCTTGACATGTAAGCACATCCTCCTCATATGAATAATGAAAAGAAATGGAAGGGAAAAATGGATTAGAACGATCATACCAAGCGGTCTTCACCTTCCCTGGCTAATGCCTCAAATGTAGTGTCGTATCAATGTGAGAAGAGAACAAAAACACAGGTATATACAATTCTACACTACTAAATTAAAGAACATGTTTTTTTTTTGTTTTTGAAATTTTCAAATTTTGATGGATTTTGTTTTTTGTGAAATTAAAGAACATATTTTTGGGATTTTTTCGAAATTTTTCAATTTTTATGTATTTTGGAACATAAATTCCCATCCCCCACTTTATTTTCGACATTTTCCTCAATGTACATGTAGGAGTAGGAATAAAAAGGAAAAACATGTTTTTGGATTTTTTGATTTATGGAAATTGAAGTACAAATGCAAATGCAATGATATGAATGAATGCATGCTCTAAGTAAATGCAATTCTATATGACATATATAACAAATGAATGTAATCTAAACTACACTAGATGCAACACCCTCAATTATTCAGGAGCCTTTAGTTATACATCCCAACTAAATGAGAGCGTCATCATCTCGATTTCCCGAGGCAGTGAATAACAAAGTTCGACAAACCAAAGTACTTTAAAATAAAACTTTAGCGTTTACATAGTTATTACAATTAACTTAAACTAAACTCAATATAAAATAATATACAACTCGCAACGGAAATAAAATAAAGTGATTAGATAATCTAATTGATCTAGACTTCTAGGTACACTAGCCAATCCTCACGCATTCCCATAAGCTCCCCAAGTCAGCTAATCTTTAAGACCTGCAGTATCTGCTCCCCATTTATGGTTCATCACAGGTGTTCACGAATACACAGTCAACCACGAGGTTGAGTAGGAAAACTAAACTACAATAATAATACAATACGATAAAGGCTCAATTCACGTCCGTCTCACACGGCTCCACCGTGTCCCACCACATGCCACAACCAACCGTACAACACAACCGACACCACACACGGTGTACTGCTCAGGTCCACGGCCACTCCAAACACCACCATGCCTGGCCTACCATAAATCGTACAGGACCACGGCACTTGCACATCCCCATGCTTGACCGACCATAACTGTACAGTACCACGGCTCAATCCCGTGTCTGACTGACCAACCAATCTCATAGCATTATCAATCCTCTTTCACAAAGCCAATCAACAATAGAGAACCAACCAACGAGATAATGGTATGCTCATAAGACAACAATGATATCAATATGCTCAAGACAACAATTACGACGATATGCTCAGGACAACAAATTCAACAATAATCCATCTTTCAACAATTCTCCAATTACCAATATAGTATAGTTGAGTAGTTAACCTACCTGGCAAGGAAATCCAATTAAGCAGCTTAAAGCAATCCAATAATTAAGCAACCGAATCCAATTATACTTCCTTCACAAAACGTCACCTAACACACATATTGTAACTTCTTCATTAAGTGTTAATTATTACATTCTATTATTATCTATTATTTAATTATTTATTATTATTAAAGGATTATGATATTAAAACCCAATTATAACAAAACCCGTGTCACCCAATTAAAACTGACACAAAACAATACTCGTCATCACTCCCATATACACGGTTTTACACCTGTGTACACACCACCACTGAACAACCAAACCCGACACCATCAACCACCTCCAACGCCACCCAATCCTAGCAAGCAATACCCTACACCACGACGCAACTCAACCACCAGTAACCACCTCCTAAACCACCTTCTACAACCCTAAACAACACGCCCTAAACAGCCCCACAAAACCCGACACAACTAAACTCCTAAACCCAGACACTACCTTGCACCGCTTTACGACAACCAGGGCCACCACCGTGGTCTCCCTTAACCCACAGTGATCCCACCAAATGCCACGACTCCCTATGACACACCACGACCAACCATACGCGACACATGACCCATATAAACGACACAACCCGTAACAACCACCCCCACGACAGCCACCGTACCAACCACCACGACTCACCAAGCCGACACCACTATTAGGACCGCCCTTAGCCGACATAACCAACCACCAAGTCCCGTGTTCATACGACAACTACACAAGCTACCCTATCTGTCTTAAAGCTCACGTCACCACCCCCTTAAGACGCCAAAACCGCCACACATGGTGGTCGACAAAGGCCACTATTAAGGTCAACGGCACTGCCTACGGTGGTCCATATGATGAATAAACGTTAACTTAAATTATTAAGACGATATAACATAAATTACGACGATCTTACCTTTTATCGCTTATTTGCTCTTTCGTCTCTTAAATCTCCTTCTTCTTTCTTTGTGATTTTTTTTTTCAGATATCATGGTATATATATAGTCTAGGTTTAGAGAGTATTTCAGGCCAATTAGAAAACTATTGCCTTATTCTAATTATTGTAGGAATTACTAATATTATTCTTATTCTTTATTTTTAATCCCGATCACTTATATATTAAGCCAATAAAACCGGTCATCCACCTCTTGTCACACGGCCCAATGACTTTTCCCGACTTGCTTACTTACTTTATTATTTAATTATCATCTTATAGGCAATTACTATTATTAATATCATTAATTAATTATTTAAAATGCATTATTCACTCTTATAAATATTATTAAATTACGGGGTATTACACTAGATTACGCATGTTCTAAGTAAATGCTTAGGCCACCTATGATCAAACATCCCTAAACCGATTTAAGCACTATTTCTAGTGTTGGAGAAATGAGGTTTGGTCATTAGTGACTATGCATAAATGCAAGTTTAACTACATGAATTAACTATATGAGACATGTGAGATATATTTTAGTGCAAGCTATACTATATGATTAGCTATGATGTATGCTACTTCATGGTTGAACCTCCCCAAACCGATTTTAAACACTATTGCTAATGTAGGAAGAAAGGGGTTTAATCATGAGATAACTACAAAAATGCAAGGTATATGTAAATATATGGCTAAATACAAGTGCAATGAGATGTAAAATAGGATGCAAGCTAATCTAAAATATAATGCAACTATACATGGGAGATAGGGAAAGAAGAGGTATCATACAATGGAGGTGTCATGGCTAAATATCTTTAGCCATTGTACTCGTCATCGTCACGTCCTCCATGGCCGCTATTGTAACACCCCCATCTACCAAGGAGCCTTAACAAGACCTTCCCTAGTAGATAAGTGCATTACCATCTCGGTTGCCTGAGGTCAGTAATAATCAAATGTCGAAAAAAGAACAATTATATTGATTACCAGTGACTTAACCAAACAACTGATAAAAAAGATACAACTCAAGACTACTATCAGCTATGTGAAACTATCTCTGCCATGACTCGTGACAGACTCGTTCCTCCAAGCACTCAGCTAAGATCCATACATCAACCTGCTAAGACTGACTGCTCACCATAGTGGATCACGACAGACACAAAACAAAGAGACGACACAACAAAACCACACAAGGTCAGCAACTGAGGTAGCAAGTACAAAAGCAGACTCAACACATTTACAGTAACACACACACACCACCTCCTCCAACCAACCACACACCTCTGACTGCCCCAAGGTCCAGTCCTGCCAGTGGGGGATCGCAGCCGTTCCCACCAAAGCCCCGCTCATCTTTCCGAGCGATAACCCATGTTCCTTAATGTGTACATACCTTCTGTAGCGAGTTCCACAGAAGGCGAATCAAGGGCGTGAAGCCACTCCCGCAAGTGACTTCACTCAGCTGAGGACGCACCTCGAGAACCACAGACAAACAATCACAGCCAATTGTACAATCAACAATCACCAACTTCTATTTTAACATAATGTTAAACAACTACCACAACCAATCATCAACGGTGACACTAATTCAATTATACACCAACAATAGACCCTGTAGACAATCAACAGTACTGAGTAGGCGAACCTACCTTTAGTAAACCGCAGCGATTCCACATCCGATCATAAGATAACAAGAAACCACCAAAACCACCTATGCAAAGTAATCCGGCGTCAAGATCGCTACCCGACTCAAGCATCCCATCCCTATGGTGTAACCATCCTCAAAGGCCTCAAGGAGAGGAACTATGGTGGAGGAGAAGTGGAATGACGACATTTAGGTTTTGGAAGAAAGGAGAAATGATTTGGGTTTCACGATTATACGATTTATAATTCCCTGCTGCAAACGCGTTACTCGATCGAGTAACGCACTTACTTGATCGAGTGGCACCTACTCGATCGAGTTCCCAAGTTACTCGATCAAGTAGCCTCCGCTATATCGAGTAACACATACTTAAAGACTCATATCATCACAAGTCATCACTCTTAAGGTTTTCCGAAAGTCAAGGTAGGTGTCTAAGGTCAGTCAACGTCGGTCAACGGGTCCTTCACAGGACGGGTATTACAGTCTTCCCCCTTTAAAAAGAACTTCGTCCCCGAAGTTCGACTCATCCTCCCCCACAAGACAAGGTCAAAGGAACCAAGACAACTACCACAATTCATCCGACATGGGTGAACACAACCGTTCATGAATACCACCCCGACATGAATGTTCGTCAACCATCATCATCATCTACTTCAGCACACATTACACAGCACGATTTCCTATCAAATTACAACCTTCCTACTAAACCACCAATCTTCCTATTAAATCACCAAGCACACATTTTATACAAGAACAACCAACTCGACTATCACTTGCACTCATCTCATGTTATTACTCAAATGTAAACCAACACGACTATCAAATTATTCCTCCATCAACTACTTGACAACACCTAACTATTCATCAAACACCCAAAGCAACAGGTTATCGATCACTGACACACAACACATATAAGTCATTTATATTAATTCCTTTAAATCATTTCTATTACCCAATCATGCAACAACAAATCAATTATTTAGCAACTACCACTCAATTATACAACAACTTGTGAACAATTACTCAACCGACCATTTAAAATACTATATAATTATCATAAAAAAATACTCTAAAATTATCATAACTACGTCATTTTCTCATGCGACATTACTCTTCCCCTCTTAAAAGGAACTTCGTCCCCGAAGTTCACCATCAAAACAACTTTAACTATTACACAAAGCGACAAATTCTTATTCCACATTGACATTACGAACAACTCATGCTATACGTTGAGACTCACGACGACCATGACACGCGACATTACATAACTATGATTCATTTATATAAAAACCATCGGCATTGTGAACCACACAATTACACATTCCGGCATCCATTATTATTCATAACATCAAATAATATCTTATGTGACCAAACCACATATGCAACAAGACACATAACCACCATACACTATATTACTTGAGATAATTTGACTTAGCATGTGAAATTATGTAAACAACACCTAAATTGTATAAACCACACAAATACTTACAACCGTATAACCACACTTGAGACTCGACAATGATGTCGTCCACCTAAAACAAGAAACATTATCACAAGAACCACCAGCTTGAAGATATAAACAAATTTGAAGTGAAATATACACCATACAGAGGTACTCAATCGAGCTCGTAAGGCACTCGATCGAGTTGACGTTACTCGATCGAGTTCATCAGCTACTCGATCGAGTACGTCAAGATTAGAACACGCCCCCAAAGTCACTCCTGCAGTTACTCGATCGAGTGAGGGGCACTCGATCGAGTAGCCACATGTCGGAATTCTCCAAAGTGCTATCTCGTGAAGCTAAGGAAACATGCACATAAGTCGGAAATTCATTTCCGACACTAGCAACCTGCATCATAAGTCTAAAAAGCATCCAAAATACGGCCTTATGGCCAAAATACAAACCAAAGTCTACGAAAGTACTAATAACCAAGTACCAACAAACCAACAAACCATCAAAGCAAGTATCAACTATGACAAATCCACGGAAACGAGTATATATATAACAAGACCAAAGAAATAAGCATCACTCCACGGCCTGCTCATCCATCTCCTCATCGCCACCACCGCCTCCGGATGTGCCCTCTCCAGCTGTACCCTCACCCGCGATGCCACCAATGCCAGAATCTGCTCCCACTTGCCATGGTGCCAAGCAACCGTAAGGGTAACTCAGAGGCTCTCCCCAAGTAGTCTGGTCCACGCCATAGGAGTGAAAGACCCCGCTGTCATCTCCAACACCTTTCCACCACACCGGCTGGGCTGCCTCGATCCCAATACCCTGAACATAAGCCATCTCATGGAGGTTCCAGAGTGTCAAGGTGGTAGACACTCTCTCCGTGAGCTCACTCACCCTCATCTCAGGACTGAAGAAGGAAGGATAGCTGGGAAACTACTATTGTGGAGGCACGTGCTGCTCTGGATGGGTCTCAACAACCTTCCCCCTTACCCGTCGCGGTCCTCTCCCCACTCTAGGCTGCCTATCCTCGGGTCTAGCCTGATCCCTCTTTGTCGGCTCAGGCATCACCTCCAAAATATCTGGATCAATAAGGTGAAGGTGCTCGGGGGCAGGTATCCTCATCCAACTCATTCCCCAAACCCTCCAGGCCAACCCACCACCCTCCAAAGTTCTCAACCATTTCTGGTCGAGAAAGTACTCACGGTCTAAGGTAGGGACAGATGTGGCCAAAGGTGTATAGGCCGAGGAGACCTCAAAGATTGTCAACCGCTCCGCCAACCGTGTGGCAATTGCACCGCAACTCAAGAAACGGGTCTCAGAAGTGGCCATCAAAGCTAGGCTAGCACATACTATGGCTGGGGCGCGGAAAGAGACTCTCGGGGCTCGGGTGGGGTTAAGGTAGGCAACAAGCAACATCACCTCATGTGAGTTAAGCTTACTCACATCCCTATAGTCATAGAGTAAACAAGCCAAGGTAAGAAGAAAGATCTTCAAAGTGATGTGTTGCACATCATTGATCAACATGTTGCTAGTGGTGGGGGTATTTTTACCGGTAAAGCAAGGCATGAAACTACTTGCTCCACACTCTGTTGGGATATCCCTAAGGGCTCCCTTCTCTGGTCGGGCAAGGCCAAGGTGGCTAGAAAACAAGTCCATGGTCAAGAGAAAACTAGTGTTCATGAGACAAAATTGGACGGTTTTAGTCGCCGCATCATAAAGAAAATAACTCATGAACTCCAGAGTCAAGAAAGCATAGGAATGTTTCCTAAGACGGTACAAACCGGTCAAACCCAAAGTCTCAAAAATATGCCTCACATCCGTCTCAACCCCTAGGTCCTCTAAGAGTGTGGTGTCGACACAACAGATTGGTTTCAAACGACGTTACTGTAACTCAACAAAAGCATCTCTTTGCTTGAAATCAGCAAAGACGATGGTAGGGTACTCAGGCACAGGTGGGACCGTAGGTCCCTGACTCCCTTCACCAACCTCGGGCTCAGTAGCCCTCCCCTTCTTACTCTGACGGGTACCAACTGTGGGTCTCGGCATCTGTTTTCAACACACATTTTAGGCACACAAACGAACACTTACTTGAATATACATAAACTTTCATGCATAGTTATAAAATAAAGAACGACTATATACACACTTTCACCAAACAATCCAAAAGGTTCAAGCATACAACCTCCAATTTCTCATCAGATGGTCTTTATAGCTATCGTAATTATGAAAAGTATGACATCAATTAACAAATTCACTAATAAATTAAAGTATTAATCTTTTAAAATAGCTTCACAAATAGACAAGTATCATAAAGAATTGGGGCGAATTTCAGTTTGGGGCACTTTTAAGACGGAGTTTTAAGACAAAATTTGGAGCAAAACCAATCAAAATCAACACTGAATGTGATACCCATAACATACATTACTCAATTTTCACCCTTTTATATGCAAAAGACAAATAAAATTCAATTTGAATCTCCAAACCCTAGAAATTTCGGTCCATATAAACCTCCATATGATTCAATTTTTTTCTACTTCTAACATCAATAATCAACAAATTAAAGCATTTATATCATGTTACAACAATTATAAGTAAGAATACATGTATATAAACCGATTTTTCAGAAAAATCCAACACTTTATATTGTTCTAATTGATTAAATACAAAGAAAAGAATAAACATTCTTACCTTGAATGATTAGTAAGTGAAAAGGATGAATTAAACAAGAAGAACACCAAGAAAACAAGCACAAAATCACCAAGGTTTGAGAGCAAAGAGAGAGAGATTGAAGCAAATTAGGGTTTAGATTATAAAGGAAATAAGAAGAAAAGAGATAGGAAGGGTATAAGAATCCCGTCTATTTGCGGGTACTGTAGCACTCACTCGATTGAGTAAGTAGGGTACTCGATCGAGTGGCCTTTACTCGATCGAGTTGGAGCTACTCGATTGAGTTTTCGCTGGCAGTTCTAACTTTTACGATCTTATAACTCCTCAACTAGATCGAATGAGGTCTACTCGATCGAGTAGGAACTCGTACTCGGTCAAGTAAGTTTGGATACACGATTAAAAGTTACGAGTTTAGTTATCGATTCCTGCAAAACAACAACTCGTGTCGATTCCAAAGTGTATTTGGAGATCGTCACAGATTATTTCATCTAATCACGACACATTATTACTACTCAATCGTAACACAACTATTTCACTTGAACATTATACATATCATTCCCTCCTATGACAATCATTATGCAAGGTAACTTGCTATCGTACCCGTTGGAGTATGTGTCCTCAACAATAGTGCGATCACATGTTTAAATCTCAAAATAAGAATGCGTAAGGGATGATTCATTTATATAGTCAACTGATCAACATTAATCAGTAATGATTGGCTAACTAGAGTTTAACATTACTGTCGTTTGACGGTGGTGATAAGTTGATCCCTTAAGGTCACACCTATAGGACAATGTCGACTCCAATTTCATCCGCATCAACTAGCGCAAATGCTCCACCACTCCCCAATGTTTCTTGGCTAAGATCCTTTATGGATCGATGTAAACATGAAAAGAATGGTTCTAACTTCGCCGATTGGGATGCGCAACTCCGTTTGGCTGCGAAAGGTGACGATAAGCTTCGTTACCTTACCAAAGCCTCTCCCACCACACCTACTACTAGGTCAACCTCCGCCGCAAGGGAAGCCTATGAGGCCTACCTAAAAGAGTCGGCCGCTATCAAGAATGTCTTGATTTTCTCTATGGAGCCCGATCTCCAAAGGAGTGTTATCAAAATGAACATGGCCTATGAGATCTACACGAAGCTTGTGACCATGTTTTCGCAAGCTCCTAGGATAATCCAATATAAGGCGGCCTCCGCATTTTTCAAAATCAACATCAAAGAGGGCCAAAAGGCTAGCCCTCATGTGCTCAAATTGATTGAGCTTGTTAAGACTCTTAAGATCCAAAAGGTTCACATTCCCGAACAACTCCTTATAGACCGAGTTCTACATTCCTTGAACAAAGTCAAGGCATATGTGCAGTTTAGGGTAAACTACAATATGCAAAACATGAAGATTTCTCTCCATGAATTGCACAATTTGCTTGTGCAAGCTGAGAGAGATATGGGTCTTAATGTTAGCTCAAACAAGGATATGCTCGCTATTAACAGTTAGAGCAAAGGGAAGTTTAAAAGGAGTGCTAGCAAGGGGAAGAAACCCACTCCCTTCAAGGGAAAAGGAAAAGCAATTGAAAAAACCTCTTCTGAAAGGGGTGCTACTTCCGAAGACAAATGCCATTATTGTAATGGCATAGGACATTGGAAGAGGAATTGCCCAAAGTATCTTGGAGATATCAAAGCTGGAAAGATTGTTCCAATAGGTAATAAATAAAATTCTCCCTATCATTTATGTTTTGAATTTAAATCTCAACTTTGGTATTTGGATACAAGTTGTGATTCTTACCCTTTTTAACTTGTTTTTAAGGGTATCGCAAGGACAAGTGTGAACCCCCGCAACAACGCGGAAAATATAACTTATAAAATGCGAAATTTTAGGAAATTTTTGAAACTTTTAAAGTTTATAAAGCGCGGGTTCATAAAAATCTAAAAGACAAATAAAGAATGCGGAAATAAAGATTAAATTATACAAACGCGATAGTCAAAGGTGAGGGAAAATATATCCCTCGAATGACAAAATGATAAATGGTGAGTCTAAGCAATCCTAATAAACCAACTACTAGTCCAAGGTTTAGTTCTCGCTAGCCCACACGTCTTCCCCACGTAAGCATCTTCACAACCTGTCATTCATGTAAACATGAACGCCACAGTTAGTGGGGAGTAACTCAAGGTTCTCCCAGCCACAAAATGTCGAAACACAGATAAACAAGAACATATTAGAACATCATGAATATAACCATTTGATGCAAGCATTGAGACATGAGACTAACATTCAAAACATGCGTAGTAAATCATATATAAGGCATATGATACATCCATGTGAGACAATCCTGGAGGTTAATATCCGTATACTACCCTTTAATTGCAGGACTATAACGTAAATTTATACATGCAATTTATAGTCATAAAACGATAAAAACAATATGGAAACGATAAGGAATTAGAATCAACCTCGGGTCCTTATAGTGCGGCGTAAAGAAAGAACGAAAATCAAATGAGATTCCCTCCTAATTGTTGCACCCAAGACCTTGTCCGAGATATGCCCTTGTGCTAGAACAGTGTTCTCCGATTGCCTTGCAATATAGGGAGAACTGATGTGTGTTTTGCTTGAGATGTGAGATCTCGGTTTCTACAGAGAAAAATGCTCTCTCGAAACCCTAGTTTTTTTTACAAATGTTTTGATTCGGTTAGAAGGGAGGAGAAACCCTCCCTTTTGTTCCCTCTCACTCGGCCGGCCATGGGCTACCTAGGGAAGTGGGCTTCCACTTCCTTTTAGTCTTGGCTCATGGTCTGGTTCGCAAAATCGCTAAAATGTATATGACGGGTTTATATTATAAACTGTTATCGGTTATCGGAAATTAAGGCATCAGCTAATAATACGAGTTAGCTGAATTATTAATACGTGTCCGACAAAACAGTATTGTATAATTTATTTTAATATACATTTAATTAAATATAAATCACGTATATTTAATTTTACGAATTAACTGGTTAATTCGCCTTAGCCCATGATATTTAATCCGTATTAAATATAATATCTCAACATCACATATTTGACTAATTACTTAGTCAAATAACTCGGACTAACCGGTTAGTCAATTTTGGCATCTACATGACAAGTATTTTCATACTTGTCACATCTCTCGAACGTATCCTATAGGTGTGACTTTTAGGGACCAGTTGATCACCGCCATCCGTATGACAATAACGTCAAACTTATCTAGCAAGCCAACCGTTATTGATAAACGTGGATCAACTGATAATAATACCAAAGTATGCCCTTTGATCCTTTTAGAGGTTTATAAGTCCTTGCACTAACTGTTAAGGACACCAACCCCAACAAGCTCCCACTTGTCCGTACAAGTGTATGTGCAATGACGTTATCCGCACTAACTGGAGGACACAAGCTCCAACAAACTCCCACTTGTCCGAACAAGTGTAGGTGCGATAACCGATTCTCATATTCATTTAAAATTTCTCCCACTCAATGTAAAACAATTTGCAGATCTGGATCCACAAAGGTCGTATTTTACAATCGATCTGTATCTAGAGTGGTTTCCCCGACTAGAGAGTAACTTAACTGATAAAACGAATCCGTATCCGAGCATGGCCATGCATTTCGATTCTGACTCCTCGAGTGGCCCTGAGAAATATCGAGTACCTGATAAAGGCTGAATATTTCCTTCAACTCGACTCCTTCCGATCTAAGCACAGCATGAAATGACCCAGAAAAAAAACTACTTGGCCCCCTGTTACGGATGACCGTGAGAAAGAAACCAAAGTCACCCAAAATCTGCCGTAGTCTCAAGAGACAGTCGATAGTCTAAGAATCGACTCTTAGGATCACCATGGAAGTCCTATCCACGACCCGGCAACGAATGTTATAAAACATTTAGGACTCCACGTCGATGTCACAATTGTGTCCTACGAAATATCCGTATAAATCGCCTCTGTGATTGGTCACCAACCTGTTGACTTATGGCTCGTTGAACCCACCATCAACCAACGTCACGAATAATTTCCCGAGTTATCGCTCATGTGGGCAATTAAGGACTAACAAGATATGATGTTTGTTCAGTTCACTTTGTGGTGTTCAAAATTGTCGTACAATTCCACATGAAAAAACAAAATATATATATATATATATAAAATATCAAAACGATGATGTCGTATAGAGTACAAAGGAGAATGAATCGATCCATAAAAGAGTACTACAACTCAAGAACACGTTTGATTCCCATGGAATTTACGTGCCCTTCATGCTTATCTTGTCGTAATGCTTTAGTGAGAGGATCTCGCTATGTTATCATCTCGTAGCAATCTTTTCTATCACTCTTCTGTCTTTTGCTCCACGTAATCCCGGATTAGATGAGCTTTCCGTTGTACATGTCTAGACTTGTTGCTAGATTTTGGCTCCTTAGCTTGGAAGATGGCACCACTATTGTCGCAATAGATGGTGATCGGGTCATTCGAACTAGGCACTACAGAGAGCCCATGTAAGAATTGACGCATCCATATCGCTTCCTTTGTTGCTTCGACGCGGCATAGTACTCGGACTCGATCGTAGAATCTGCTTTGTAATGTGTTTGTTTCGAACTCTTCCAAATGATCGCAGCGCCATTAAGAGTAAAAACGAATCCTGACTGAGATTTCGAGTCATCACGATCCGTTTGGAAGCTAGCATCTGCGTAACCGGTTGCGCATAGCTTTTGTTCGCCTCCATAAGTCAAAGCCCAATCTTTAGTCCTCCGTAGGTACTTAAGAATGTTCTTGACAGCCAACCAATGTGGTTCACCTGGTTGCTGTTGGAATCGACTTGTCATACTCAATGCATATGCCACGTCCGGACGTGTGCATATCATAGCATACATGATTGATCCTATAGCTGAAGCATAAGGAATCCGTGTCATGCGCTCTTTCTCTTCCGGTGTCTCTGGTGCCTGAGACTTGCTCAAATGCACCCCTGGAGCCATAGGAAGGAACCCCTTCTTGGAGTTAGTCATACTGAATCTCTCTAGGACTTTGTCTATGTAAGACTCCTGACTGAGAGATAACATCCGTCGTGATCTATCTCGATAGATACGGATGCCTAGAATTCTCTGTGCCTCTCCCAGATCTTTCATCTGGAAATGGTTCTTCAACCATACTTTCACCGAAGTTAAGAGAGGTATGTCATTCCCAATCAGGAGTATGTCGTCAACATACAATATTAGGAAGACAATCTTGCTCCCACTCGACTTGATATATAGACATGGTTCCTCGACAGATCGAGTAAAGCCATTTTCTTTTATCACTTGGTCGAAGCGATGATTCCAACTCCTTGATGCTTGCTTAAGTCCATAAATGGAACGCTTAAGCTTGCACACTTTCTTAGGATGTTCAGGATCGATGAAACCTTCGGGTTGTACCATGTACAACTCTTCCTCCAAAAAGCCGTTTAAGAAGGCGGTTTTCACATCCATTTGCCAAATTTCATAGTCATGAAAAGCGGCGATCGCTAAGATAATCCGAATGGAACGCAAAGATAACTACGGGTGCAAAAATCTCATCGTAGTGCAAACCTGGCACTTGGGTGAAACCTTTAGCAACTAGTCGTGCTTTGTAGATATCTTGTTGACCTTCCACAGAATGCTTTATCTTGTAAAGCCATTTGCATTGAAGGGGACGAACCTTAGCAGGTAAGTCAACAAGATCCCACACGTTGTTTTCATACATGGAGTCCATCTCGGATTGCATGGCCTCAAGCCATAGCTTTGAGTCAGAACTTGTCATGGCACCTTTATAGGTTGCGGGTTCACTACTCGTTAAGAGTAGAACGTCATCTATGTCATGTTCCTCGACCATACCGATGTATCTGTCCGGGAGGAATAGAGACTCTACCCGACCTCTTAGGTTCCTCGGGAATATTCACCGCAAATGGGATAGAAGGAATTGGTTCCTCCAATGGTTGCTCGGTGTTTGGTTCTGGAATCTCCGACAGGTCGAAGGTTCTATCACTCTTTGCATTCTCGAAAATTCCTTCTCTAAGAATGTCGCACTAGCCGCAACAAAAACACGTTGTTCGGTTGGCGAATAGAAGTAATGACCACGTGATCCTTTAGGATAACCTATAAAGTATGTCTTGACCGATCGCGGGCCGAGCTTATCTTCAGGTCTCCACTTGACATAAGCCTCGCAGCCCCAAACCCGTATAAAGGACAAGTTAGGGACCGTTCCCTTCCATAGTTCATATGGAGTCTTGTCAACAGCTTTAGACGGACTTGGTTAAGTATTAGAGCGGCTGACAAAAGAGCATAACCCCATAATGAATCGGGTAAAACCGTGTGACTCATCATGGATCGAACCATATCAAGTAGTGTTCGATTTCTCCGTTCGGACACACCATTCAACCGAGGTGTTCCAGGTGGAGTTAATCGTAGGGCAATCCCACGGTCCTTCGGTGTTGATCAAACTCGTGAGAAAGATACTCGCCACCACGATCCGAACGCAGTGTTATTATCTTTCTACCCAACAGGTTCTGTACCCTATTTTGGTATTCCTTGAATTTCTCAAAGGATTCACTTTTGTGCTTCATTAAGTAGACATAGCCATATCTACTCAAATCGTCCGTGAAAGTGATGAAATACCTATAGCCTTCTCGTGCGGTGATTGACATAGGACCACATACATCCGTGTGTATGAGCCCTAATAGGTCAGCAGCACGCATTCCAACACCTTTGAAGGAAATCCGAGTCATCTTACCGATGAGACATGATTCACACGTGCCAAATGATTGAAAATCAAAGGCCGAGATAGCTCCATGTTTGATGAGTTGTTTTACGCGTTTCTCATTAATGTGTCCCATACGGCAGTGCCATAGATACGTTTGATCTTTGTCACCAACCTTTAACTTTTTATTCATTACGTGTAATATTTCGTTGGTCTGATCTAAAACATAAATTCCATTCATGGAGACTGCCTTGCCATAAATCATATTGTGTAATGAGAAAATGCAAGAATTATTCTCTATTACAAATGAAAAACCAAGTTTATCAAGCGCGAAATGTAAATAATGTTTTTAGAAAGATTGGTACATAATAGCAATCATATAATGATAACTCAAATCCGCTAGGAAGCTGGATCACATATGTCCCCTTGGAGATGGCAAACTACTCTTGCTCCATTCCCAACACGCAGTCCACCTCACCCTTTACAAGGGGTTCGATGTTTCGAGCCCCCGCACATGATTACATTACACAGATGAGAACCACAACCAGGATCAAGTACCCAAGTTCCGTAACTTGCGTGGTTAATCTCAATCATATGAATAAAAGTAGAAGAGAGAGAAGACATACCAACAGGTTTAACACGACCTGCCTTTAAGTCCTCATGATAAACAGGACATGTGCGTCTCCAATGCCCAGTCTTGTGGCAATGATGGCATTCCATGTTTTCACTCTTGCTCTTTGTCATGCCTGATGAGTTACTCGCCTCACCAGGACCACTCTTCCCGAACCCGACTTCTTGAACTTCGCCTTACCTCATCGTTAGGTTTGCCGGAGCTTTGCCCTTACCTTTCCCTTTGTTTGACACAACGAGAACATCCTGTTTCGAGCTCCCACCGCACTTCATGTCCTTCTCGGTGCCGTACGAGGAGGGAGTGCAATTCATGGGGAGTTTTCTTCAAATCATTCATATAGTAATTCGCTCTAAATTGCGAAAAACCATCGTGGAGTGAGTGAAGCATGCGGTCGATAACAATGTTCTCGCCGATGTTACGCTTAAAGGTCTCCGACTTCTCGACATTCTCAATCATGCTGAGAATGTGTGGGCTAACCGGTTGGCCCTTCCGGAGTCTCGCATCAAAGAAGCGAGTGGTATGCTCATAGGTCACGATTCTCGGTGCTTTCGAGAATTCCTTAGTGAGCGTGGTGAAAAACTTGTTTGCACCTTGGGCTATGAAGCGTTTCTGCAAATTGGGTTCCATTGCAAAAATAAGTACGTTCTTTACCGCACCAGCTTCTAAAGCGAAATCATTATACTTGTTGATTTCGTTAATTCCACCGTGGGACCTGGGTTTAACGGCATGGGCTCAAGAGATATCCGAGCTTTCCGTCGCCAGCGGCAAAGATTCCGTAATCTTTGCCTCCCGATCCGCGAAGTTGGATCCGTCATTCTTCGATCGAGTGGACGATTCATCCGACTCATGAAGATCCTAAGCCAGGACTCACGGTCCAATGTGGCACTTGGCATTGGGTTATCACTTGAACCAGCCATTTGATGTTTAGCGATTTAAAACGTGATCTACACCGAAAAAGAAAGAAAAACAAAACGAAATAAGCAACTCATCGAGGTGATTTAAGTCTATTTTAAAATTCATTTTAAACATGTAGACTCTCGCACTTGCATAATTGATCTCCCTCAAGAAAGATACAAGTGATCCCAAGACTCAATTTCAGTAAATTGATAAGCCAACTGTTTAGCTAATTCTTCGTAAGAACTCTTGGTCGATAGATTTACGTAAATCCTATCTTATAGTCCACCATGATCACAGGATCGTACGAGTGACCATAGTGTTGAGATAAAATAGGTCAATCGGTTCCAACTTACCCGACGTAGAAGGGGTCATAGTATGCCTACCGACGAAGAAGGGACTCATTGGAGTTTGACCTATAAAGACCGTTCTCAATTTTGGTTTATACGAGGAAGATCCCATCAATCAAAATTATAATTCATTTTAAGTGAACGAATAACTAGCGTCTGTCGTGAATGAATTTATTTGGATGATGGCTTAAAACGTGTGACAAGAGAATGTCAATGAAAACTAACTCGTGACCTCTATATGTGTCAGTTTTCATGCAATAATTAGGTGGTTTGGTTTTTAGGCGGAATATGATGCAAATTATCGTTGCGAAAAAAAAATGAAGGAATGCAAAAACGTAAATAAAATTTTCCTAGTGTGGCCTATCCTAGTATAAGAACATAATACAACTTTGGAATCCACCGTTGGACCCGAAAAGCTTGTCTTGATGTTCCATCTTGATCCAAGTAGCGGGAGTGAGCATCCGGTCTCCATCTTTGGTCTTCTCAAAAATTACAATTAAAATTACAAAATATAAACCTATTTACATTCTAATTAAAACTGTAATTACAAGTGAAAAAACCAAAACGGAGATACAAGATCTCAAAATACAACCAAGACCGTGTTCCATCATTACGGTAACACGTTCTACTAAGGCCACACTAAGTTACAATTGATTGTAAAAATTAAATACGTAATAAAAAGGCATTCACAGCATTCATAAATTAACGATAAATAAAGATGCATCAACTAAAAACAAAACAAATTTATTCATGACATAATTCCGTAATTATGTTAAATTTATCCAAACCACCTATTAATGATTAAAATTCGTGTGATAAAACCGCTTCTATCATTTAATTTTAATCTATTATAATCCGTTACTTTAAATACAATTTAAAATAACTTATTGGTACGTGTGTGAACCGTTTCACAATCATAGCGAGTGTACTATATCCGGATAAAGTACATATTGAAGCCAAAAGAAAATTTAAATCAAAAGAAACAAATTTTCAAAGTCAAAAAGATTAAATCCCTCGATCCAGGGACACGAGTGCTCGATCGAGGGACAGGAGGGCTCGATCGACTGAACTGCAAGTCGATCGAGAGGTATGCTAATCAGGGGGTGCTCGATCGACTAAACTGGAGGTCGATCGAGTGCCTATATCAGCAAAACTACTCGATCGAGTACGAGGACAACTCGATCGAGCAGAGGGGTTTTGAAAGCAGGTCGATCGAGTACAGCAAGGACTCGATCGAGCAAAAAATTTTGGAACAGGGTCGATCGAGTACGGCAGGGACTCGATCGAGCAAAAAATATACAGAAAGGCCACTCGATCGATTAAAAACATGGTCGATCGAGTGCAAAATTTCTGGAAAATCCAAAACCCTCGTGAAACAATTTGTTAAAAACAAAACAAATGCAATTTAGATCAAAACTGATTAAAATCAATTCTATAAATTGCAAAACATGAGCATATTGCTATAATGATCGGGTAAAATAACATTCGTTGCCCGGTCGTGGATAGGACTTCCATAGTGATCCTAAGAGTCGATTCTTAGACTATCGACTGTCTCTTGAGACTACGGCAGATTTTGGGTGACTTTGGTTTCTTTCTCACGGTCATCCGTAACAGGGGGCCAAGTAGTTTTTTTCTGGGTCATTTCATGCTGTGCTTAGATCGGAAGGAGTCGAGTTGAAGGAAATATTCAGCCTTTATCAGGTACTCGATATTTCTCAGGGCCACTCGAGGAGTCAGAATCGAAATGCATGGCCATGCTCGGATACGGATTCGTTTTATCAGTTAAGTTACTCTCTAGTCGGGGAAACCACTCTAGATACAGATCGATTGTAAAATACGACCTTTGTGGATCCAGATCTGCAAATTGTTTTACATTGAGTGGGAGAAATTTTAAATGAATATGAGAATCGGTTATCGCACCTACACTTGTTCGGACAAGTGGGAGTTTGTTGGAGCTTGTGTCCTCCAGTTAGTGCGGATAACGTCATTGCACATACACTTGTACGGACAAGTGGGAGCTTGTTGGGGTTGGTGTCCTTAACAGTATTGTATAATTTATTTTAATATACATTTAATTAAATATAAATCACGTATATTTAATTTTACGAATTAACTGGTTAATTCGCCTTAGCCCATGATATTTAATCCGTATTAAATATAATATCTCAACATCACATATTTGACTAATTACTTAGTCAAATAACTCGGACTAACTGGTTAGTCAATTTTGGCATCTACATGACAAGTATTTTCATCTTGTCACATCTCTCGAACGTATCCTATAGGTGTGACTTTTAGGGACCAGTTGATCACCGCCATCTGTATGACAATAACGTCAAACTTATCTAGCAAGCCAACCGTTATTGATAAACGTGGATCAACTGATAATAATACCAAAGTATGCCCTTTGATCCTTTTAGAGGTTTATAAGTCCTTGCACTAACTGTTAAGGACACCAACCCCAACAAATCCAACCAAAACGTCATAAATGATAATACAACTATAAACATGATAGAATATCATATGTCACGGATAAATAAGATTAACATCATAAAACATGTAAATGGAAACCTTAGCCATGAACTTGAAAACCAAATAACATACGATACACGAAATGGGACTACTAACATCACATAATAAGCAAAGCATCCGGCTCAGAGGCTACCTTTAAAGCATGTCCGAGATACAAATCCTTAAGTACCTTGGCTCAGCGGTTACCTTTAAAACATGTCCAAGGCACGACCTCTAAAGTATATGGCTCAGCGGTTACCTTTAAAACATGTCCAAATACTACAAACAAGTGTCCGACTCAGAGGTTACCTTTAAAACATGTCCGAGACACAACATATAAAGTATTTGGCTCAACGGTTACCTTTAAAACATGTCCAAATACTACAAACAAGTACCCGACTCAGAGGTTACCTTTAAAACATGTCCGAGGTACAACAAACAAGTATCTGGCTCAGCGGTTACCTTTAAAACATGGCCAAATACAACAAACAAGTGTCCGACTCAGAGGTTACCTTTAAAACATGTCCGAGACACAACAAACAAGTATCTGGCTCAGCGGTTACCTTTAAAACATGGCCAAATACAACAAACAAGTGCCCGACTCAGAGGTTACCTTTAAAACATGTCCGAGGCACAACAAACAAGTATCTGGCTCAGCGGTTACCTTTAAAACATGGCCAAATACAACAAACAAGTGCAACAAACAAACACAACAAACAAGCACATAGAACGGGATTATTAATGTCACACTCATACCTATGGCTTGCATCTCACCATAAGTGCGGATGGGAACATCAATCCCGACGACCTTATCGCAACTAGAGGGCCTATGGCTCGCCCCTTGCATCCGATAGGACCGTGACTCAGGGACGGGATGATTAATGTCACATTCATACTTACGGTCTGCATCACCATGAGTACGGATGGGAACATCACTCCCGACGAATCATATCGCAACTAGAGGGCCTCAGGCTCACCCCTAGTATTCCGGTAGAACCAAGACTCTCACAACCGAACAATACTAGACATTATCTAGAATATGACTCACTACAAGTAACTATTTATAATGAATATCTCATACTTGTATTATATTAATAAATATTCCATTTCATACTTTAACATGCCGGTTAAATAAAATAAATCAAATATAACAAGTGGTAATGGATAATTTACGTTATGTGAAATTTACGGAATAAAACGTGAAATCCAACAAGCGAAGCCTACCAAGTCCAATCAAGTAAACTACACAAATTTAACTAATTCACATAACTAGCCCAACAAATAAGACCAAAGGAACCCAACGAGTAAAACCGATTGAGCCCAACATAGTGGGTATACAAAAGAACGATATTTAACGAGTCACAATATATAAAATACGAGACAAGAATTAATCATTTAAGCCCGAAAATTTAGACACGACCGCACCTAAGCTTATGTAAGGTCCAAACCATTTAATCGCATAGTTCCAACAAAGTAAATATGGTGAGCCCAAATACACGTGGTTAGCCCAAAATTAAGAGGGTGGTGAGCCCAAACCACAACAAGAAAATGAGTCCAAAAAAAAACAAGAGTGAGCCCAACAATCAAACCACCAAAATGAACAAGCAAAGCACAAAAAGAAAAAAAAAGGGAAAGCATGTAGGATATGCACACGATCACAGCAACAATTCCCTTCTATCTAGCCGTCTTGGGACGGTTTTCTAGGCCAAACCAAGACGGATTTCACCCAAACAAAAGAACCAATCCAAACATTTACATGTACTTGAGTTAATAGCAAGAAAGTTGGTTCAATTTATCATAAATAAACCCGTCACAACAGCCCACGAAAACTGCTCGACAAAGTCCATTTTTACGATTTATAAAGTTCTTTTGTGACCGTCTTAAGACGAAATTTTAAGCATGAAAAGGGTGAAATTTCTCACATACCACCAACCCATTACATACTTGGATATTCACATAAGACGGAAATTAATTAAATGGTTTGATCTAGGGAATGAGAAGGACAGTTCGACAAAACTCAATTTTTACAGGAGACTTTGGACAATATCAATCTGTTTTCAGTGATTGCACTCATCTGATTCGTCTTAATGGTGCCAGCCGAAATTCTCATTGATGGTATAATTTACTGTAAGTTTTACATAATTCATACAGTGGTTTCATTTGTTAACTCAAAATTGGCTCATTTCAACATAAAACGCACGCCCAAAGCAGTCCAATGCACGGTATAAAAACAGGGCACAAATCGTTCAAAACCCGAGTTTTCCAAGCGATAAAAAATTGAGTATACAGGTGACGACATTAATGCGAGGAAAACAAGCAAGAAAACCAACACGAGGGACCGATTCGTCCGTCCCAAAACAGAGAACGAAACCAGACCAGTTCGGTTACAAAACAGAAATTCAAGCAACCAAATTTCGTTCCATTAAAGGCGAACATAAACCCGGGTTGAGAAGGAAACAAAACATGTTTAAAGTACCATTAACCAAAACGTATCTCAACCAAGAATACAAGGAAAAGGGGCAGAAACGGGATTGGCAGCAGCATACAAATAAAAGAAAAAGAAGACGGAATGAGCAGTGAACACAACAGCTACCCCCATACCCGATTCCGGTTTGAAACGAGTCCAAGACCTCCAAACAACCGTGTAAAGTGACCATTATCAACACAAAATCAACCCCATTCATGAATAACATACAAAAACTTAAACTTTACGATAATTAAAGACAAAAACGAGTAGGAAGGACGGATTCCCGACATTTTGTCGAGTAACCTATCACCGTTACCTTAAATTCTTCAATCTTCAAGAGGATGGTCTATTATGAACGAGTTTCCTTCTGGGTCCTCAAGGCTTCACCTAGAAACCGTAATAACAGTCGAGATTAGCTTAAAAACGTTACATTCATGAGACGGGTCGAGATGAGAACTCCACAAGACTATGTCTTTCTTACCTTAAAAGAAGAAGGAAGAGATAAGGAGAAGAATGGTACAAAAATAAAGAGGAATGGTTGAGAAATGAAGACGAAATCTTGGTTTTAAGCTCGACAAAAATGGCGTTTTGGTCTCAGCTTTGTATTTTTGGTTTGCTACAATTGTTGCTCTGTTGATTCACAGGTAAAACGAAAAAGAAATGAAAAAGAATGGGGTGGGGACAAGGGAAAAAAATGTGGGAGTATATAATAATAATAATAATAATAATAATAATAATAATAATAATAATAATAATAATAATAATAATAATAATAATAATAATAATAATAATAATAATAATAATAATAATAATAATAATAATAATAATAATAATAATAATAATAATAATAATAATAATAATAATAATAATAATAATAATAATAATAATAATAATAATAATAATAATAATAATAATAATAATAATAAAAGGAAAGTTTAAGTAAGAGGATAAGAGAATAGGTGAGTGGTGTCGATTTATAATTGGTCGAGATTAAAATAGCCTCACATATGAAAATGTGACGGTCTTACTAGACGGGAAAAAGTGTCTCAAGTCTATATTAACTTAAGACGGGAAACTATTATTATTAATATCTCTATTAATATTATCCGACAAAAATATTTATTTAATATAAACAAGTTTGTGAAAATGTAACTTTTATAAAATTTATGTTTAAAAGGAGATTAATTAAATTAAATAATTTAAAAATATAAAATAAAGCAATCGAACGGTTAAATAAATTTTTAATTGTCCAAATGAGAAATTCGCGGGTGTTACAACAAGCAAGCCTAAGGAGGCTCTTCAAGGGAAGCTAGAGTAGCCACCCATAGTAGAAGACCTATGGAAGCTTGGCCTTTATAATGATAGTCTTTGTTTTATTGTTGTATTTTGAACTTGTTGTTTTAGAACTCTTTTAGTTTCATTGTTAGACATGGAAATTCGTTTATTTCCTTTTGTTTTCAAGAACAAGAAGTTGTATTTGAATTTTATTGGCTTGGTTTGCAACCCAAGTCACTCGGTTTATGGAAATTTTCATTCTAAAACTTGTCATTATACACCTTTCATATCAAAATATAAATTATGTTGACTTAATTTAATCATATAAGAACTACAACGATGGGATCATTGTAATTAAGTTCATAAGTTATAAAGCTTTTGTGACTTAATGTCGCATCTTATTTGATATAAGTTTGAATGATTATAAAGTCAAAAAGGAGTTGTTTGAACTCTAAAAAAGGGAAAATTTTATAAACCAATTGGCTACACCATTTATAAGACTCCATACGAGCTATGGAAGGGCTTAAGACTTCAAGATTGTATATAACATAGGTACGAGTCGAATTGAGTTGTCAAACTCACTTTTGATTTGCGATCCAAATCGGACACGTTATTTTAAACGAAAGGTCAACCTGGAGATACCTAAAATAGCAAGTCTATTTAACAAATGACATGGATCAGATTCGCATATTACATGAATCAAGCTGCCATAATAGAGCTGGTCTTTTATGAGCTAACACGTCAGTCTAGACAAACCTCTATTACTTCACCATATATGTTTGTAACTCACAAAGCTATCTCTTAAGAAGATAAATGTATTTCTATGAGATAGAGTGGGAGTAGATCGTCACAAACATGTCTTATAGTTCATATGTTACTTTTTGAAAGTAATGGAACTATAATTTATTGAGATAGAGTGAGAGTAAAGTAGACATGTCTTATTGGTAATGAGTTACTTTTCGAAAGTAATGGAATTATAACCTAGTCCCAAATCGACTTAGTTTCATACAAGCCATAGCATTACAATCCAAAATATTTTACTCAAGAGTAGATTTACTTTAAGGCGATGGTCTCTTTAAAGTAAATAGAGCTTTAGAGTACCTAAAAGCATAGATTGACATGAAGATGTTAAGCAAGATAAATCATGTTAGGAATTGCCACATTTCATTTTGATGAAGAAGGGCAAACGATATTAAAAATTCACTTTTCTAAAATGGGAATTTAGAGAAGGATGTGTATGGAACACAAAACCTTAGATAAAGAGCTAAGAATCCTAACATATTATGCAAAGCTTACTTAAGCAATCCTAGAATGGCCTTAAGCAAGCATCAAAGGATTATACTTTTCGTTCATGTGATAATTAAGAATGGTTTCATTCACATTGTTGAAGAATCATGTTTATACATGAAGTTAAGTGGGAGCCTAAATTATTTTCCCATGTCTAATATGTTTATAACATATTACTTATTGAGAATAATGTACCAATGCTATCCTCTGTGAAAGAGTGATTGGGAGACTAGGAAAGGGTGCGATATATTCTAGATTTTTGAATCTAGGTGTTAAATTTAAAAGAATATTGGCATAGAGTCGAGAGCCTTATGATGATAAGTTCTTTCATATCTTTAACATCAGCAAGGTTGAGTAGGTTATTCAAAATGATGAAAGTGAAATTACTATGATAGTGTCATAGTCATTCACTGAACCTAAAAACTTGTAGATCACATGAAATCGTTTGCTAATGTTTCCGCCATTAGAACGATCATGTATGCCATTATATGCACATGACGTGATGAATCATATGCTTGGAGCATAATAAGTCAATAACAAGTTAATTCGAATGATGGTCTTTTGAAAGCCTTAAAGAACATCCTTTAAGATTCTTGAGCAGAATTGAGGATTCGTTCTTATGTTTGGATGATATACTGAGTTGTGTGTTGAAGGGTTACACAAACTCTAGTTTCCAAACCTATAAGGATTTATCGAAATCCTAGGCCGATTTTATTGACGTAAGAGTAAGAGACTAGAGAAATGTTTTAGTTTCGACCATTGCAAATTCTAAAAACAGAATCTAAATAAATTGTGATAAGATGGTCAACGTAGGGAATGAGAGTAAATCCCTCTACCAAATACTTTATCACAAGTTATATGATAACAGTGGGAGCATCTTCCAAGAAAAAGCGCCCAAGTCTAGTAAGAAGACTAGACGTATATTTAGATAAATTCATGTTATTAGAAATAATATTGAATAGAAGGAAATAGCAATTAATAAAGTTGGAATGCATGGATTCATGGTATATCCATTTACCAAGCTTATATTGCAATTTAATTAGTGTAAAATGTACACTACAGATTATAAGATATGAAGTAGTAATAAGGTATTGACTATTCATATGTGATAAACGCATTTATCGTTTGAGTTTCTTTAAACTCATTCATTACTTTGTTAAATCCAAATGGGTTATTGAGACAATATTGAACCCCATTGAAATGAACTGGATTGACATAGTATTCGCCCCTGGTTAGTTATAGGAGGTGATGTCTCAAAGTGACTAGAGTGTGATGTGATTGATGGCAATTTCAAGTGCCATAGGGTCATATGGGATGACTAGTCGATCACATAGACAGACTGTATGAGACACTCTGTCGGGCAGTGACCGCTTATAGAGTTCTGGAAATTCATAAAGCCTGGTCGTGGCAAGAGCTGCTATAGTATTCTTATGAGTCAATTCTTTTGACTAGAGACTATTCGCCCAAGTTGGCACAAATTTCTGAATGGCTTTGATTTATATTCTACGAGTGTCGTAACCGAAGTCAAATGAGTATATTTTGGGTCATAATGAACTATGGCTAAACGAAGGGAATAGTGCGATAGGAATTATCCACCCCCTTGTCAGGGTTGTTTTAAATCTCAGGGCCACTCGAGGAGTAGTGAACTGAAAATGCGTGGCCACGCTCGGAAGGTATCTACGGTAGATAATTCTGGTCGGACAGTTACTCTCCAGATCGAGGAAACCACTCAAGATATGATCAAATGCAAGTACGACCTGCAAGACACCTTGTATTTAGTGGGAGATTGTAATAGGACAAGAGAATTGGTGACGCACACTTGTCTCGGATAAGTGGGAGATTGTTGGAGTATGTGTCCTCAACAATAGTGCGATCACATGTTTAAATCTCAAAATAAGAATGCGTAAGGGATGATTTATTTATATAGTCAACTGATCAACATTAATCAGTAATGATTGGCTAACTAGAGTTTAACATTACTGTCGTTTGACAGTGGTGATCAGTTGATCCCTTAAGGTCACACCTATAGGACAATTCCCTTAATAGACAAGTTGATTAATTGTATGACGATACAAATTGATTAATTCCTTAAAATTGAACAATATTTTTGTTAGTGAGAATATTTATATCTTATTGTAATTTGATTAAATAAGATTTATTTTAGTAATTAAAAGATTTTATTACTAAAATTGATCATTGTTTATGAAACAAATTGAGATAAGAATGAATGGTTAATTATAATTACAATATGTTGTGAATTATAGTTATATGACCCATATTATTTATGTGATCAAGAATCACTAGACAATTTGTTATATATAATTTAATTAATGTATATAAGATATTTATTTGATAAATATGCATTAAATTAATTAATAACATGTTACATGCTACATGTGACATATTGTGTGACAAGTGACAAATTGACAAAATAAAATGGAAGTCCATTTTACATATGGACCGAAAATTGGAGGGATATGGGACAATGGATGTTTTACTTTATATTAAAGAATGATAATTACCGTAATGGAGTAGCCTTACACCTACATGTCTTGTGAAGAACAAAAGGAAAAAAGGAAGAAGGCCATGCATTGGCCTACCTTTCCCACACCGGCTCCCCCCTTGTCCCATATAGAGAAATTGTTCTCTATATTTTATATACACATATTTACATTCATCTTATCATCTTTTCTCTCCTACTTCTCTCTAAAAACTAGTTTTAGAATACTTTAAATTGATCATCTAATATTATCATAAACATTAGATTACTAGTGTAGTAATAGAGATAATATTAGAATCTATTTAAGGTTTCATAATACTCTAATCTAGTTAATTAGTATATTATTTTAAGGGACTTGTTTTGGGTGAATTCAAAGGAGAATCTCAACATTTGGGATTTTGGAGGATCATCCATTACACTTGAGCTCAAGAACAAATAAGGAACGTGACCTTATTTGTGTCCATTATTTCGTGCCATATAACAATTTAAGGAACATTATTTTTCTTATTTCATCTCTGAATTAGTTATGCATGCACTAGATCTAAAGAACTCATATTAATATGTTAATTAGTTCACCATAAGAAAAGTCTAATAATAGGTATATGAACCTAACAGTACCAACTTATACACATATATAATCAACACATTACTTCACAATTGTTTACGCATTTGCAATTTTAACTATCCAACTTAAGTATACACTACTCTAAGCATCCATCTAACAATAAAACATCCTATATTATTTAAATTCGCCGCAAACTTCAAACATGTCACGATAGTTTATCAACCAAATATCCAACATAATTATGCGATATCACAAAGTACTCAACGACGTTCATCCATGACAATTCCAATTACCACTTAACCAATACTAACAATTAGTACAAGATTTACAACTCATTATTATCATCACATACAAAGCTTACAATTTCCTTCATAAACTAGTACGCATACAAAGACTTACAGCTCATTATTATCATCATATTATCCAATACTATCATGCAACTATCAGTACTTTCACCATCTCCACTACATCCACACACACTTCCATTCAACCACAAACCTCCACAGTTCATCATTACGAATTACAAACACCAAACATTACCAGAGATTCCATCACAGTTATTTCTAACTTATCTATCAGACACACTAAGCACATAATTCCCGACTCAATATTCCTATACCCGGTGACTGGCTTAAGCATAATGGGGCCGTGATTTTGAAATGAGGGCGCCTACTTTCCCAAAATCAAGCATCAGCTGGGACTCCCAACATACATACACCAGGTTCATTTTATTAGACTCACTACGTTCATTGGGCACATTAGTTACAGGTTCCAAAATCGTCGCTGTGATACCACTTTGTAACACCCCCATCTACCAAAGAGCCTTAACAAGACCTTCCCTAGTAGATAAGTGCATTACCATCTCGGTTGCCCGAGGTCAGTAATAATCAAATGTCGATAAAAGAACAATTATATTGATTACAAGTGACTTAACCAAACAACTGATACAAAAGATACAACTCAAGACTACTATCAGCTATATGAAACTATCTCTGCCATGACTCGTGACAGACTCGTCCCTCCAAGCACCTAGCTAAGATCCATATATCAACCTACTAAGATTGACTGCTCACCATAGTGGATCACGGCAGACACAAAACAAAGAGACAACACTACAAAACCACACAAGGTCGGCAACTGAGGTAACAAGTAAAAAAGCAGACTCAACACATTTACAGTAACACACACACACCACCTCCTCTAACCAACCACACACCTCTGACTGCTCGAAGGTCCAGTCCTGCCAGTGGGGGACCCGCGGCCGTTCCCACCTAAGCCCTGCTCATCTTTTCGAGCGATAACCCATGTTCCTTAATGTGCACATCCCTTCTGTGGCGGGTTCCACAGAAGGCGAATCAAGGGCATGAAGCCACTCCCGCAAGTGACTCCACTTAGCCAAGGACGCACCTCGAGAACCACAGATAAACAATCACAGCCAACTGTATAATCAACAATCACCAACTCCTATTTCAACACAATGTTATACAACTACCACAACCAATCATCAACAGTGACACTAATTCAATTATATACCAACAATAGACCCTCTAGACAATCAACAGTACTGAGTAGGCGAACCTACCTTTAGTAAACCGCAGCGATTCCACGTCTTATCATAAGATAATAAGCAACCACAAAAACCACCTATACAAAGTAATCCGGCGTCAAGGCCGCTACCCGACTCAAGCATACCATCCCTATGGTGTAACCATCCTCAAAGTCCTCAAGGAGAGGAACTATGGTGGAGGAGAAGTGGAATGACGGCATTTAGATTTTGGAAGAAAGGAGAAATGATTTGGGTTTCACGATTATACGATTTATAATTCCCCGCTGCAAACCCGTTACTCGATCGAGTAATGCACTTACTCGATCGAGTGGCACCTACTCGATCGATTACCCAAGATACTCGATCGAGTAGCCTCCACTACATCGAGTAACACGTACTCAAATACTCATATCATCATAAGTCATCACTCTTAAGGTTTTCCGAAGGTCAAGGTAGGTGTCTAAGGTCAGTCAACATCGGTCAACGGGTCCCTAACTGGATGGGTATTACAGTTATGCCCTCCTTGCTCTTCATAACCTCCTCCTTAGCTATGGTATCCCCCACCTTGGCCACCAAATTCCCCTCCTTGTTTGCCATAATTAGGGAACAAGAGATGTGGTTGAGCCTATGATGGAAGAGGGTTTCTAGGATTGATGTACCCTTGTTGCGCCAAATTGTAGTAAGAGGGGTATTGGTCCAAGTAATTGTCAACCCGTCCATTGTGTACTCCAAGGTCGACTCGTTTCATGAGTATCATCAATTCACCCATGGATGGGGCACTTGGATCTTGGGGGATGAATTCTACATGTGTAGTGGGGTAGGATTGTATAGGCACGTAAGATGGTTGTTGGTGTGGCGCATCACCCCATTCCGGCATTTGAGGAGGTCGGTGGGGCACTTCTTCTCGCTGTGGTGGGTGGTCATAAATCTTAATAGGTAGAAATTAACATGGCCTTTGTGAATTAACACGGCTGTCACAACCCTATCAAAAATAAAACCAACCGATCTAAATAAAATGTAGTAGAGGCAGTCGGGTATCGTATCCACAAGGAGATGTGAATACTGTATGCTAACTAAGTCTGCCTCGGTAACTGTTTCATGAGGGTTGATTGTTTGATTCTAAACTACGGAGATATAGAGAAAAGGAATGGTAAAGAAACAAGCAACAAGTTCTAATGAAATTACCAGAAAGAGAGAAACAGCTAGGACAATCGGTTCGCCATGATTTTCTAGGGATCCAATCTAGGTTCGAAGGTTAGCACAAATTCGCTCTGCAGGATAATGAAAAGGTCCTTCCGGTCTGCTTTTTGCTCTAAAAATTACTAACTTAGCTTCTGCCCTCATTAGAATGTCCTAATGTTCACTGTAGGTCTTACCCCTTCCAATCATCCGATCTAGGTCAAGGTGTAACGAATCAACTAGCTAAATACGTCGACCAAGCAGCTAATTGCTACTAACTGCGGTGATTAAGAACACAAACCTAATTCTAGCCACGCCTAATCACCTAATCTTAAACTCCCTAATTACCATGGCTCCCCTATGTCCTAGCGAAAGGAGATTAGCTATGCATTATGAAAGTTGAGAAATTAACAATAACAAATGAAATAATTAACTTGAACATATTGATAAGGCGATAAATTATGAACCCTAATCCTAGAAATTGATTACTAAAGAAAACAAGAACTAAAGTAGTAGAGGGAAGAGATGTGAAAAACAAGAACAATTGCAATCAATAATAATGGAAATTAAGGATGGAAAAATACTAAATACAATGAATTCCAAAAGCTAGAGTTTTAGGTCTAAGGAGTAAAGAGCAAAAGAGAGAGGTCCCTGATAAGCAATAAACTAGGTCGTTAATATACTAGAATTAAGCTAACAAATTAACAATTTCTAAGCCAAACTATACTCTAGACTACTCTAAATGATAAAGTAATATAGTGCAAGTAAGGATCGAACCCAAGAGAAGGTCTTTTAAGCTAAAAACTTGAAATGTAAACTATTGACTATTAAAGACAAGATTATAAACAAACAATGGTTATTCACAATGGCAAACAATAGAGAGACATGAAAAGGGGGGTTTTTGAGTTGATTGGTAACATGGAACAAAGTAAAATTTGCAAACTTAGTCTAACAAGCAATATAACAAACACTTGGTGAGTAAGATGATTCAATAATTAAGAGAACTTGGTGCAATCCTACAAGTTCCAACTTTTCTCAAAGCAAGACTCTTTTCTCTCTAGTTTTCATTCACCCAACAACAATCCTCAAGCAAGTGATTACCACTATCTAAGCCAACAATGATAATCCTACTTCAACTACAAATTCTAACATTAAACCATGTAAGAATTGTAACCAAGAGCATGAAGAACAAAACCAAGAGGAAAGTAAATGGAATATCACAAAGATATGTTTAAACCAACAAATCCTATGATACAATCAATTTCTACTCACAAAGGTTGATACTTTAAACCAAGATAACAACAATCATGAGATGCTTCAACAAGTTATTACAAAAGCAAGCAACTTTGCAACAACAAGCAATAGATGAATGAAAAAGATGCAAGGGTAATTACTTCTCACAACAAAACATTCATCATGTCATTAAAACTTAGAAATTGAAATAAATGAAAGAGTAGAGATTAAGGAGTCAATACAATGATAAAGATGATAACTTGCAATGGATTACACCAAGTAGGGAAAAACTAGCCTTCCATAGTCTTCATAAAACCCAAAAACAAAGAAAGATTACAACTTGAATGCCAAATAAATTGTTCTTGCTACTACAAATTTCTAGAGATTATTCAATGCTTCGGTGATAACTAGGTCTTCAAACATGAGGGGTATTTATAGGGCTGCACGAAATTCTAGGGTAATACGGGATTTGGGCTTAAATTTAAGCCAACGGGCTTAATAAAAGTCACGAGCACAAAGACAACGGCAGATCGGCTGAATGGCGATCGCCTCTGCTTGAATGGCAGATCGCTGGTGGCGATCTTGTGGATGGTGGATCTGCAAATTGCACAAACGAATTATTTCTTCACTTCCTCAACATGAGTTCTTCACTACTTAGCCTTCATGCTTCCTAGCAAGGAATGTCGGCTCCGTAACTGGTTCATGTAAGGTCGTCTCCGCGTGATTGCTTGTCTACTAGTGTGGTTAGAGGCTCGCTCTTGGGATTCCGGGTTCTATCCTCATACGAAGCTCCACACATGAATCAAAACGCATTAGTTATGACAACCATCGGGACGGGAAGATTAACTCTTGATTCCGACAAAAAGACCCTTAATTAAAAGCATACTTGGCCTAAGAAGGCCCTAGTGACTCGACACTTCTTGACTCTATCAGTCCCAGTGGTTCTCCTGTCGTCCCTCTAATTTATTCTAAGATAGAATTAAAATACCCAATGGGTAAATCTTAAAGATTGCGTAAAAAATATTCTAGCATCAAAACCACTCGATCGAGCAAAAGAAAACTACTCGATTGAGCATAATAAAGGTCAAACCCCTCGATCGAGCAAAGCAAGTACTCGATCGTGGAACTCATCAGACACCCTTCTCCATGGAGCGAAGCAGGTACTCGATCGAGAGTTCTCAGCACAACAAGGTACTCGATCGACCAGTTTTAGCAGTCAACTTAGTCGATCGAGTTAGCTACCACTGCGTCAGCATAGATGAACTCAAAACACCTTCCAAAGCCACTTCACGCATCCCTAGGTGACAACTTCCAGGCTCCGATTCTTCTATCTCCAAAATGCATGAAAACGGGTCAGGTTCAGGCTTGATTTAGCTCACTTCAAGTCCAAATCTTCAAGTAACGACAAACAAAACAAAGTAGACTACTCGGGGGCATTTGTAGCTAGATGCTACATAACTATCATAGAAATGCGTGTAAATATAGGATAATATATAAAATGCACGCATCAAACCTCCCCAAACCAAACCTTTGCTTGTCCCCAAGCAAACTATAAATGCAACTAAAAACAACTAGTGGAACGGGACCAGCTTACCAGTTACAAATTGTCCACCCAAACCAATTTAATGGAACAAATTAACAAAGTAGCGATGGGTAAAATGCAAACGAGTTAAATCAATGTTTAGAAACTACTGAACCGTCGACCTTGCAAGACTCTTATATATCGGACTCTCACGGGTCGCTCATCACACAGATCAAGCACTAGGTGAGTATAATTTTGTGAGATATAAAGTGATGCGTGCATTTTATATAGGTATTTCATACTTTATTTGCACGCATTTCCATGCATTTTCTGTAGTATTTAGCTACAAATGTCCCCCGAATTGGCTACTTTGGTTTGTCTTATATTATTTGCAGGTATGAATCGGAAATGAGCATAATCAAGCCTAAAACATGTCCCTATGCATGCATTTAGGAGAGGAGTTGAGTTGGAGCATTAAGACTACTATTTTGAGATGCGCAAAGGAGTAAGATAGCTAGGCGAGCAAAGAAAGAACTTCAAATTACTAGTGCCTACTTTGAAGAGCCATATCTCGAGTTCTACAACTTATTTTCTGGTGATTCCAATTGGAGATTAAAGCATGTCCTCTTAGCTTTCCAACGCCACCGGAAACGCCCTATGTGCCTAAGTAACAAAGAAATGGTAGCCATTTGAAGTTCTGTGCGCGAAGCAGGAATTGTGCGCTGGAAAGTGCTCGATCGAGTTGCTTATTTTTGAAAAGTGCTCGATCGAGTACCTAAAGTGCTTGATCGAGTGATTTGAACTTAATTCTACTCGATCGAGTAGTTTCAAATGGCTCGATCGAGTGGTTTCTCTAATGGGCTCGGGTTTTTTAGTCTATTTTCGTTATTAGGTCAAATAAAGTCCTATTTCTTATAAATAGGAAAGGAGGAGACGTCACTTATCATATCTTATCATACCATACACTATATACGTTACTTTTTCTCTGCTTCTCTTTCTTTGCCGGATTTTACATTGTAATTCTCTCTTCCTCTTTTCTCTTTTATTTAATTAATGTTTATTTGTTCTTCTATCTTTTGTTCTCCCTTTACCCTTATTTATGTCTAGCTAATTTCTCTCTGCTAGGATTAGGGGATTCGATGAATGAATGCTAATTGCTAATTAGTTTGCAGATTGTTGTTGTTATTTTTGTCTATTTTGTTAATCGCTGCTTTAATTGTATCTTGCTGATTGAATCAATGCAATTAGCCTTTTTAATTTTGGTAAGCCTTGACCTAGACCGGAAGGTTGGAAGGGGTGAGACCCGCAGTGAACAATAGAATGCTTTAGTGAGGGCGGAAGCTAAGCTAATAGTATTTTAGGGCGAATTGAGAGCGGAAGGAGATATTCATTGCCCCTTAGACCGACACATCGACTAATCTGTGACCTTAACTGCAATTAATTGACATTCATTAATGAACCGAAATCCTAGTTTCCTTTCCCTCTGCTTATTTTCTCTTATCTCTATTTCTCTTGCCTTAATCTCGTTAGTTTAGTCAAAACAATCAAACCCCCATCTTGTGACCGTAGACAGACCGAATAGACAAGTAGATAGTGACCGCCTCCCTGTGGAGATCGACCCTACTTACTGCTAGCTTATGTTAGTGTAACTAGGTATTTTATTTTTGGTACCTGACGACGGTATCAAATTTTGGCGCCGTTGCCGGGGAGGCAACTACTTAGTTGCTTGTTTATTTTTGTGTGTTTTCAGCCTTAAGGGACTTTTTCCCTTGAGGTCGTTCTCATCTTTTTCTTTAGTGCTGTACTGGTAGGTCCTACAGGTCCTACCTAGACAATTCAAGGTAAAAGATCGTCAAAGGGAAGGCTTGAGTACCTTTGACTTTCCACCTATGTTCCATTCTATGGCGCGGCAAGTGGTTTTCTGTGAGAGATGTGGTGCTGCTGGGCATAACGCAGTTGTTTGCTTAGCGGGAAACGACCGTGTCAAAATTTGGCGCGACGAGGTCTATGCGTTCAAGTAGCAAAGACAAGCTAGTCAACCTTCTGTAATTGTGCCGCCACATCCACTGTATCAACGAGGCTATCAAAAGCCTCCATTTATCTGGCCACCGCAACAACAAGCTCCTCCTCCTGATAAACAGAAAGAAGTCGTTGCTGAGCTGAAATCTTTGGCTAAGACACTTGCACTCCGACTGCAAGAAGACGATAGGCGTAAAGAAGCTCAACTCATTGAGCTGGAGTCTCAAATAGCTCAGCTAGCTGCTGAGTCGAATATTACGCAACCAGAGAAGGTATACTTTACCTACACCGAGAGTGGTCTTTCCCATGAAGGACCCGAGTTGCCTAACACTACTGATTATTTGTATGACTCGAATTACGAAGATCTATCAGAAAATGACGCATCACTCGAAGATTTATGCACTGTACAGCAACAATCACTCGATCGAATTAATGAAGGTGTTCGATCGAGTGAAATATCTGAGGAAGTGTTTGATCGAACAGATTTATTCACTCGATCGAACAGCTGTTTTGAGAAAGTTCTCGATCGAGCTGATTCATGTACTTGATCGAGTAAAATTCAAGAGGAAAGCTCTCGATCGAGTATTATCTCTACTCAATCGACTAGTTTGGAGGGCAATGATTTATCACTTGGGTTCGTTCTGGATGACGAATTTTCTGAAGACAATGGCTACGGTGAATCTGCCCTTTTCAAAGCTGAGCTGGATGCGCTTGAGGCTGCGATTTACGGGATGGAATCCACCGAGGAGGGTGACGAGATGACAGCTGAGTCAGTGATTGCTCCTGGCACGGAAGAGGTAATATCTTCCTTTGTCAATGATTCCGACTTTGAGAGCAACCAACCTGAGGTAGTTAACGATAATTTTATTATTGTTGGTATTAATAGTACGCTATCTCATATGGCTCCTATTTTTTCTTCTTCTGATGCTCTACCCCCTCCCGACTGGACACATAATTTAACGATTTTTCACCATAATTGTCATCATAAATTTGTTAAACCGAGGCGGTGCCTTAGATTATTATCAATTGCTCCCGAGCTCCTTTATTTTGTGGACAAATTTAGGAGCTGTCATAGGAAATTTGTTAGACTTAAACGATTGTACATGCTATTTTCCTATGTTACTATTATACTATGGTGCTACTTACAGTTTTGTGTAGCACATGCGCAGTTATTTGATCGGTTGTTGCGTGCTTTGAGCTGTTTTGACTGGGTTAAATTATAATAGCTGGATGAAGAAAAGATGGTCGAGCTAGGACCTGTCTGAAACTAGCGCTATCCGGGAGGCAACCCGGAATTTACGCTTTTTAGTTGTTTATCTAAAATTTCAGTTTTTGTTGTGTGTTTAATAATGGGTCTTCTCGATCGAGTGCCCCACTTTCTCGATCGAACACTTCTACAGCCCATTGCACTCGATCGAGTAATCTTCTCTCTCGATCGAGTTGGTTTGCCTTGATTCGCTTCCTATGACGCCACTGTGAAGCTATTTGGCGACCTCCCATGTTGCTGGCTGGTTTGGGGAGGTCCCTACTTCGCGTATTCTTGTAAGTTTTTCCGCGCTTCACTCTCTTCTTTTCTAGTTTGCATTTCCTTTCCTTATATTTGGGTACAGTGAGGGCATTGTACGGTTTGGTTTGGGGAGGTTATGCATCCATATTTGTGTCTTCATTTATGTTCTATTGCATTTTTGTTGTCACGTTTAATTTCTGTATGCATTGTTGTTTATTTTAATAAAATTCAAAAATATCATAAAAATAGAAAAAATTCAAAAAATTCAAAAATTTTCACGTTTATTTTTGTATATATGTTGAGTCGGAACGATAGATTTCAATGATGAAATTGCACTACAATTTGTCTTTCTGCTTAAGCCTTGCATTGAACTATTATCTTTTTAGTTTTGTCATTTTGCATATCTACGAGTTAATGTTAAAATTTAGCTGAACAAATAGACTTGACCTGAAAATTTTGGCAACCTACTTGTAAATTCTAAGGAACTAGAGCCGTATAAACTGATGTCATTTGTGACCAGTTTTATGTAGGATTGTGAGTAGTTACTCCTTGCATAACATGTTCATTAATTTGCACGTATATGAAATTCAATTACTTTTTGCCTGCATACATTCGGGTTAGTGGTTGGTGTCACATGCAGGGAGGTGCTTACAATTTCCCTTTTCTTTCATTTTTACCCATTAAACTCCACATTTAGCCAAATTTGCCTTTTGACCCTTAACTACATCCAAATTTAGCCTACCTTTTTTTTCTTTTGGTAAAAGGTAAGATATAATATAAAAATAAAAAGCGAGACCATACACGGATTTATGGGTCATCATGTTGGACAACCCATACGACCCAACAAAGGACACCACCCATTATACAACCTACCGACAACCAAGATCAATTTAGGCCTACTTCCACCTACCATCATCAAAACTAAAACAAAATCAAATAGGCAACAGAACGCAGGTTTCCCTGAGATCCAACCATGGAGATCCATCATCAACCTCATCTTCAGGTATCCTTCTTATTCCTCCCAATTTTCTGTGTTTATTACTTTCAAAATCCAGTGATTCTTCGCACAAAGTTGCGATCTTTTTCTTTTACTGGCAGAGAAACAACACTAGAGACCCGTTTCTTCATCTCCTCCATAATTAATTGGGCTAATTTTGAGGGATGCAGCAAGAATAACTCCGTTCTACTCTGATTCCTTTGTTTCCATAGGTGATAGAGGCAAGCATTGATGACAGCATACACTACCCCCCTCTGAATCTTGGACCCCTTGAACCCCAGGCGCCATGTGAGCAGATCTTGGTAAGGTAAGACGATTCCAAGCCAATCGCCCACCCGTGAGAGAACCTCTCTATTGTAAGAGCATTGGAAAAAGAGATGGTCCACAGTTTCTGTGCTTATCTTGCAAATACAGCAGGTATCGTCATCGCTAATATCCAACCTGTATAATTTTTCCATAGTATTCATGTTTTTATGATGGTACAACCATGAAATGAAGCTATGTTTGGGAATGTTCCATTTGTTCCATACCATATCATGCCAATTTAGCCTACCTTGTCAAGCTAGTTTTGTGTATGTTTTTGCGGTATATTATTTATTGAGCCAAGTTTGGTTTGTATTAGATTATCGGAGTTCGTAAATTATGAAGAAGAAGAAGAGTTGAAATGAAAAAAAAAAAGAAAGAAAAAAAACGTGAAAAAAAAAAGAAAAAAAAAAGGAAAAAAAATCAGAAAAAAGAACAAGAAACCGTGAAAAAGGAAAGGAGAAAAAAAATGGTTGGTTGTTGACGGTTTCACTCCAATGCTTTATTTATATCTATTGAGGAGTATGTTTAGTTTGGTTTGGTGAGTTTATATGCCAAATAAAGGCACTTGTGCTTAATTTTGATGGATTAGAAATGGATGTTGTCAGTTTGGTTCTGTTCAGGTACTAGCTTGGCCGCCTATACCCTCACATTTCTAAAAATGTTTTGCCTTTTCTTACCCATTGCCTCACTTTACCATACTTTTGTAAGCCCTCGGTTGTGACAGACCTTGTTTGGTTGGAATGTGTGTACGGTAGCTAGAATCGTCTATCATTTTTGTTGCATGCATGTTATGTAGATCGCAGTTTAGGTGAGTGACTGTTTCTCTTTCTCTCTTATACATATATAATTCACCCTTTGCTTCATGAGAGAAGAGTGATCACGTGAGAGTCCGATTTTGTTGGTCTTGCAAGGTCGATAGGCCAGTTTTATTTAAGGACATCTTATAACTCGTTTGCGTGTTGACCGTTGTAGCTGTAACTGTTGATTTCGGTTGCATTAAATTGGTTCACGTAGACAAGTTATAGCTAGCTCTGAGCTTTGTTTTTCCGTTCCATTAGTTTTGCATATAGTTTGCTTGGGGACAAACAAAGGTTTGTTTTGGGGAGATTTGATGCGTGCATTTTATATAGGTATTTCATACTTCATTTACACGCATTTCTATGCATTTTGTGTAGTATTTAGCTACAAATGTCCCCCGAATTGGCTACTTTGGTTTGTCTTGTATTATTTGCAGGTATGAACCGGAAATGAGCATAATCAAGCCTAAAACATGTCCCTATGTATGCATTTAGGAGAGGAGTTGAGTCGGAGCCTTAAGACTACTATTTTGAGATGCGCAAAGGAGTAAGATAGCTAGGCGAGCAAAGGAAGAACTTCAAATTACTAGTGTCTATTTTGAAGAGCTATATCTCGAGTTATACAACTTATTTTCAGGTGATTCTAATTGGAGATGAAAGCCTGTCCTCTTAGCTTTCCAACGCGACCATAAACGTCCTATTTGCCCAAGTAACGAAGAAATGGAACCCGTTTAAAGTTCCGTGCGCGAAGCAGGAATTGTGCGCTGGAAAGTGCACGATCGAGTTGCTTATTTTTGAGAAGTGCTCGATCGAGTACCTAAAAGGCTCGATCGAGTGGTTTGAGCTTAATTCTACTCGATCGAGTAGTTTCAAATGGCTCGATCGAGTGGTTTCTTTAATGGGCTCGGGTTTTTTAGTCTATTTTCGTTATTAGGTCAAATAAAGTCCTATTTCTTATAAATAGGAAAGGAGGAGACGTCACTTATCATCTCTTATCATACCATACACTGTATACGTTACTTTTTCTCTGCTTCTCTTTCTTTGCCGGATTTTACTTTTTAATTCTCTCTTCCTCTTTTCTCTTTTATTTAATTAATGTTTATTTGTTCTTCTACCTTTTGTTCTCCCTTTACCCTTATTTATGTCTAGCTAATTTATCTCTGCTAGGATTAGGGGATTCGATGAATGAATCCTAATTGCTAATTAGTTTGCAGATTGTTGTTGTTGTTTTTGTCTATGTTGTTAATCGCTGCTTTAATTGTATCTTGCTGATTGAATCGATGCAATTAGCCTTTTTAATTTTGGTAAGCCTTGACCTAGACCGGTAGGTTGGAAGGGGTGAGACCCGCAGTGAAAAATAGAATGCTTTAGTGAGGGCGGAAGCTAAGCTAATAGTATTTTAGGGCGAATTGAGACCGGACGGAGATATTCATTGCCCCTTAGACCGACACATCGACTAATCTGTGACCTTAACTGCAATTAATTGACATTCATTGATGAACCGACATACTAGTTTCCATTCCCTCTGCTTAATTTCTCTTATCTCTATTTCTCTTGCCTTAATCTCGTTAGTTTAGTCAAAAAAATCAAACCCCCATATTGTGACCGTAGACAGACCGAATAGACAAGTAGATAGTGACCGCCTCTCTGTGGAGATCGACCCTACTTACTGCTAGCTTCTGTTAGTGTAACTAGGTATTTTATTTTTGTCACCTGGCGACGGTATCAGAAAGAAATAAAGCCGCTCACCTATCTTCGACCTATAAGAACTTGCATGCAACCTAATATGAGACTGATTTCTACCGACCGTACGTATGCATTGCAACCAATCAGAACCAAGACACATGCCAAGGACTTACATATAATGTGAGGTGAGGTAATTGGGTCAGAAAGGGCAAAACAATTTGGATAAGTGGAGGTAAAGCCAAGCTAGTACAACCGTAACCAAATAATGAACTCATTCCGCTTCCCTACTCAATATACAAGACGTAAAATCGTGCCATTGTAGCAAAACATCACTCACACCATCAAAAGACTACCCATGAAAAATAATGATAAGGATGAGAGTAATATTCAACAATCTTTTTTCATATGATTCATTTTTTCCTCCTTCTATCAACTTTCTTTCATCATTCTTCATATTTTTTTCAATCTTTTCCTTGTCACTTTATCCTTTTCATTCTCCTCATCTTCTTCATTCAAGACAAAATACCAAATTGATAATCACAACATACCCAAAATAACTGCTAAACTAGCTTGACTAGGGTAGGCTTAATTTAGGATCGTAGTTAAATAATGGGACAAAACATGTCAATTTGGCTATGTGCGGCTCATGGGTAGAAATGAAAGAAAGGGGTCGTAAGTTACCTCTCCACATGTGTCACCGCCACGAACCCGAATGCATACAGGTACTAAGAAAAGAGTGTCATGTTTGTGCAATTTGATGTTACTTGTCTTATAAGGAGTACTACTCACATCCTAAATGGAACCGGACATGAATGATACCAGTTTATCAAGCTTTAAATCTTAGAATGTATATGTAGTTTACCAATATTAGACTCAAGTCTATTCGTTTAGCTAGATTTAAACAAAAACTCGTAGATTATGCAAATAACTATGCCAATGAAAATGTTAGAAGTCGCAAGGCCAAGGTAAAAAGACTCAATGTAGCATAGAAGTCTCAACGTTCCGACTAAACTTATATGCAAAAGTAAACGTGGAATTTTTTTATATTTGGCTAAAGTTATTTTTATGAGATTTTTTTTTGAAATTTAAAATTAAAATAAACGTGCAAACTGAAATGCAATAAAAATAATATGCAGACACAGATATGGATTCATATACCCTCCCCAAACCAAACCGTACAATGCCCTCATTGTAGCCAAAATAGGGAAAGGAAATGCAAACTGAAAAGAAGAGTGTAGCCTCGGAAAACTTACAAGATAACGCGAAGTAAGGACCTCCCTAAACCAGCCAGCAACAAGGGAGGTCGTAAATAGCCCCATAACAACATCACAGGATGCGAGTCAAGACAAGTGAACTCGATTGAAGCATGAGGCTCTCGATCGAGTGGAATGGAACCGCGGAAGTGCCCGATCGAGGGACTAAAGTACTCGATCGAGAGGTCATCTTTTAGGGGTGCTCGATCGAGTGGTGAAAGTACTCGATCGAGAGCCCCCTATGAACGAACTCCTGGGCGTCATTTGAAGCACCTGCAAACACGCAACAAACGACCCATAGAACTAACAAATCAAGTCTAAACGTTCCAGTCTATCGCCAGTAAAACTAGCAACTAAAGCACACGAAACTAACTAAATGTTTTAACAAAGTATAATAAATTACAACCCTGGTTGCCTTCCGGATAGCGTAGGTTTAAAAGGTCCCGCACGACCTTTTGGCTTCAATTATCTTGCTCATCTAGATGGTCGAAGTAGAACACTTCGACGTTGCCAACAAAATCATCTGCTCCATAGTAATGCTTCACATGATGGTCATTCACTTTAAATCTTCTGCCCTCGGATGCTCTAACTCAAAGGACCCAAACTTGGTGACAGCAGTCACTGTATAAGGGCCACTCCACCTGGACTTCAGCTTACCAGGAAACAAGCACAGTCAGGCATTAAGCAGCAACACCTTCTGCCCGACATGGAATTCTCGCGGTATGATTCTTTTGTCGTGCCATCTCTTCGTTTTCTCCTTGTAGATGCGTGAGCTGTCATAGGCATTTAGCCTAAACTCTTCTAGCTAATCTAGCTGCAATAAACGTTTCACACCGTAAAACTTAGAATCATAATTTAATTCACGTATAGCCCACCAAGCCTTATATTCTAGTTCAACAGGTAAATGACAAAACTTCCCATCAACCAACCGATATGGTGATGCACCAATCGGTGTTTTAAAGGCGGTTTGATAAGCCCATAATGTGTCATCCAATTTAAACTCCAATCCTTCCGTGATTTAGAAACAACTTTAGCCAAAATCTCCTTTGGTTCCCTATTAGAGACCTCAACCTGCCCACTGGTTTGGGGATGATACCCCAGACCTCTACGATGTTGGACACCAACTTTAGACAGTAAAGCTGTAAGTTTCTTTTCTTTAAAATGCATACCCCCATCACTAATGACAACCCTAGGGACACCAAATCATAGGAAAATAATCTTTTTAAATAGTTTTATCACGGTCTTGGCATCACGGTTAGGTGAAGCAACAGGCTCTACCCACTTAGACACGTAGTCTACAGCTACTAGAATATACATGTTATCTTTACTAGATGGAAAAGGTCCTTGGAAATCAATGCCCCAGACATCAAAAACCTCAACCTCTAGAATGCCATTTTGAGGCATCTCATGTCTCCTAGAAATATTTCCCGGGCGCTGGTAAGCATCACAAGCTGAAACAAACACTTTAGCATCTGTAAACAAAGTAGGCCAGAAAAAACCAAAATGGAGTACCTTGGCCACGGTTTGCGACGGACCGTGGTGACCACCGTAAGAGGAAGAATGACATCCCTCTAGGATTGCTCTGGTCTCCCACTGCGGAATACACCGTCTCTAAAGACCGTCAGCACACTCCTTAAATAAATAAGGATCATCCCAGAAATATCGCTTCACATCATGAAGAAATCGCTTCCTCTGCTGGTAAGACGGGTTAGGTGGCAGCTCACCACCTACAACGTAGTTAGAAAAATCTTCACACCACGGATAAACACTTGTGTTAGTAGCAATCGCAAATAAAGTGTCATCATGGAAAGAATCATCAATAGGTAAAGGATCCTCTCCCTCCTGCTGCGGTAATCGCGACAGGTGATCAACTACTACATTCTTGGCGCCCGTCTTGTCTTTGATTTGCAGATCAAATTCCAAGAGGAGGAGTATCCACCTTAACAATCGTGGCTTAGCTTCTTTCTTAGCAAGAAGGTGTTTCAGCGCTGCATGGTCAGTAAAAACAGTAACTTGCGAACCTATCAAATAAGATCGAAATTTCTCTATCGCATAAACCACAGCTAACAACTCCTTCTCAGTGGTACTATGCTTCACTTGAGCCTCATCCAGAGTTCGGCTCGCATAGTAAATCGCACTCAAAGCTTTGTCTTTCCGCTGGCCCAACACCGCTCCTAGTGCATAATCACTAGCATCACACATAATCTCAAACGGAAGCTCCCAGTCGGGAGGCTGGATAATTGGTGCTGAAATCAAGGCATGTTTCAACTTGTTAAAAGAAGAAAGACACTCATCAGTGAATACAAATGGGGCATCTTATAGTAACAACTGTGTAAGTGGTTTAACAATTTTTGAAAAGTCCTTGATGAACAGGCGATAAAAGAAAGCATGTCCAAGGAAACTCCTCACTCCTTTAACATTAACAGGGGGGGGGGGGGTAATTGCTTAATTACTTGCACGTTTGCTTTATCGACCTCGATGCTCCTATCAGAAATTAAGTGCCCTAAGACAACTCCCTCGTTGACCATAAAGTGACACTTTTTTTCCAATTAAGCACAAGATTAACCTTAATGCAGCGCGGCAACACTTTATCAAGGTTAGACAGACAGTTATCAAAATCACTCCCATAGACGTTGAAATCGTCCATAAAGACCTCTATAATAGACTCTATATACTCAGAAAATATCCCCTTCATGCACCTTTGAAAGGTAGCTGGGGCATTGCACAAACCAAAAGGCATTCTACGATAAGCGAAAGCACCTTGAGGGCAAGTAAAAGTAGTCTCTTCCTGATCATCCGGATGAATAGAGATCTGAAAGAACCCTGAGTATCCATCTAAATAACAGAAAAAATTATGAGAGGCAAACCTTTCTACCATCTGATCAATAAAAGGAATGGGGAAATGATCTTTCTTTGTGGCGGCATTCAGTTGTCTATAATCTATACACATCCGCCAACCAGTCACAACTCTAGTAGGTATCAACTCATTTTTATCATTCTTAACCACGGTAGTTCCTCCTTTCTTAGGAACTACCTGAACTGGGCTCACCCATTTAGAATGACCAACATAATAGATAATACCTGCATCAAGTAGCTTCATTACCTCAGCCATCACAACATCCTGCATCTTTTGATTCAGCCTGCGCTGGCCTTGAAGGAAAAAAAAAATCTATATACTTAACATATTCATATATGTTGTAATTTAATTTGTCATAAAATTAACTAATGATCTTATGCATGCAAACTAACAAACAAAATAAGGAAGAAACATCCATTCTTACATTGGATTTTCGGTTTTAGGGCACAAGAGAGATCACCTTTCTCTCTTGTTCTTGTGCTTTCCTTAGTGGAAGAACTAAGATCCAAGTGTAGGATCTCTCCCAAAGCTTAATGCCCAAAGCACACTCTTAATTAAAATTAATATTATAATTACTAGTACAATATTAATCTTGTAGAAAAATTGACCCAAAAATATTATAGAACACTTAATATTTTCGGTTTATGGGAGGAGGTAGAAGGAAGCTTTTTATCTCTCTAAAACTCAAATTTTAGATAATGAAGAAATGAATGAATGCAACAACAAAGTTATGTGTTGTATATATGAAAAATAAGGCAAAAACCCTTTCCTTTTCTTTTGGTAAAACCGGGTGGAAGAGGGAGAGGAGGGAACCAATGCATGCTCTTATTTGTCTTCACAATGAACAATAGGTATGCATGGCTAGATTAGTAGGTAATCATCATCCCCTCCACTAATATAATCAACATAATATTAGCTTAATCTTCCTCTAATTTTCGGCACATATAGATAATGTGGATTCCATATTATTTTTGTCAATTTGTCAATATGTCACATGTCACATGTCACATAAAATTGCTATGTATTTTTAACATATTAAAAATCAACGTATTAATAAAAATACGTCATATAAAAAAATCGACTTAGTAATTCATAATTACTTGTACCAAAATATTTTACCAATTATAAATCACAACAAATTGTATTTATAATAATTCATTCAATTTTAATTGTTTCTTTAAACAATAATTTCATCTGAGTAATGATATAATTCGATTACTCAGACCGTATCTCATTTAATCATATTATAATGAAATACGTAAATATTACTTCCAAAATCGTCCGTCAATTTTAAATAAATTACTTGACCAGTAACGTTATACGATCAATTAATTGATCAATTAAGAGTGTTGCCCTATAGGTATGACGTAGGGGATCAACTGATCACCACCGTCGCACGACAGTAATGTCAAACTCTAGTCAGCCAATCATTACCGATATATGTTGATCGTTGATGACAAGAAATATTACTTCCCAATTGTATTCTTTATAATGAGACTTAAACATGTGATCATCATGATCAACAGTCGTGATCGCATTATTGTCGGAGGACACATATTCCAACAATCTCCCACTTGTCCTCGACAAGTGTGCGTCACCAATTCTCTTGTCCTATTACTATCTCCCACTCAATGCAAGGTGTCTTTCAGGTCGTACTTGCAAGTGATCATATCGAGAGTGGTTTCCTCGATCTGGAGAATAACTGATTGACCGGATTTATCCACCATGGATACATTCCGAGCGTGGCCACGCATTTCCAGTTCATTACTCCTCGAGTGGCCCTGAGATATTTTATAATCATGACTAGGGGTGGACAATTTCTATCGCACTCATTCCCTTCAACTAGCCACAGCCATCATGACCCAAAATATGCCCATTTGACCCCATTTACGAAAGTCGTAGTAACACAAATCAAAGTTAATCTGAAACTGTGCCATCTTAGGCGAATAGTCTTTAGTCAAAAGAATCGACTCATTTGAATACTATAGCAGCTCTCGCCACGACCAGGTTATATAAATTTGCCAGAACTCTATAAGCGATCATTAGGCCCGACAAAATGTTCCTAACAGTCTGCCTATGTGATGGACAAGTCATTCTCATATGACTCTATGGCACTTGAACTTGCCATCAATCGCATCACACTCTAGTCACTTCGAGACGTCACCTCATGTAAGTTAATATGGGCAAATACAATGTTAATTCACGTTCACTTTAACGGGGTTCAATTTGTCTTTACAACCCGTTTGGATATAACAATGTATAAGGTGAGTTAATCATAACTCAAACGACAAATGTCGACATCACACTCGGGTAGTGAATACCATATTACAACCTTGTGATGCATATTGTAAGTGTAAACACTTATTGATGGCAATAGAAGTTTAACATGCCATGTGTCCATGTGTTCAGACTTCTTAATCGTATTATCCTTTATATTCATGTTATCACTCATAGCATGAACCTTACCAAGTACACATCAAGGTTCCCGACCTAGGTTTTGGTTCTTTATCTTGAAAGAACTTCCTCATCGATTATCACATAACGAACGAATTTGTGGTGAATGATATAACTTGTACTGATCAAGTACTCCATCCATACACAATGTACTAGGTATATGTTTTGTAGAGTCTTGCAACAATTTGCCAAGACGATTGACCTAGCACTTCTCATAAGTCCTAGCATATAAAGAAAGATTAGTTTTGAGTAACTTCTTATTCAACTAAGTATCTTTCCAAAACTTCTTATTTCTCCTTTTGACTTGAAAAGTTTTGGATTTTCATAAATCTTCACGTGTGTTCGGACTTTCTATAATATGTGCAACCTCTTAACACATGATAGAGTATTCTGTCAAACACTGAAATCGTTCATCGGATTCTCCTCGAGAATTCATGACGTTTTTTGTATGGCTTGCCAATGAATCATCATGCTTTCATGCAAATGATTCACTATTGGACATGTGCATGATTATTCTAATGGCGGAAACATTAGTTACTAATAATCATGAGATCAACCGTTCATAGGTTCAATGAACGACCATGACTGCTTATGGCAATTCCATTTTCATCTACATGAATAACCTATGTGTATGTTAATATGATGTGTATCTCTTAATACTAATCCAATATTTTTTGACGTAATTGGATTCATCATAGTCCAAATTCATCCAGAATTGAAAACTCAAATACTTCTTTGTGAAAGAAGATATTAGCTCGTCATTCCTAATGAGTAATGAGTTTTAAACATTCAAAGGATGATAGCTCCCACTAAATTCCATGTCTTCACATGATAATTTCTAATGCTCCCACTTAATTCCACATGTTTCGAAATTGATTACTCAATTGAACACATTTAAAAATTTGGAATGTATGTTGCTTTGCAAAGTTATTAAGATGAAGCCATATATGTTCCCATCATATCCTTTCAAAATTCCTATTTTGAAGAGGTCTCATCTTAACCTTATGGAAAGAGATTTTAATCTCTACTTCGTTCATGTCATAATGATACGTAGCAATGTCATTGTTTAAATATAAATAATATCTAGAACAAGTCCTTCGAAATATCCTTTCGGAAGGAGCTTTAACCAATTCATTTTCATAATGAGGTTAAGTAATGACATCTGCGTGGTTTAAAACTTTGGTTATTGAAGATATCGGTATATCAATCCTTGCAACCTCTAGTCATAAATATCGCTTATAACTAGGATGTTATATTGATTCATTTAGGCTCTTAAGTAAATCTCAAGGTTGAAACTATTGGTCAAAATATTTCATTAACTAGTCAAAACTCTTGTTAAGACTTTACATTAGTCATTTTGTTCCAAAACTTTCTTTTGGTCTCCTCGTGTAGTTATCTTGAGAACATACTCTTATGATTACTTCACTTGGTCTCTTTAGTCATATAGACCTTACTAGAGACCATAGATCTCATCTATTAGGTATATTATATAAATAGATATACCTTCATTCAAATCATTTTCTCTTGCGTAGATCTCATTTACACAATCTTATCTTAGTGTGAGTTGTGTCCTAATTTTTCTCCCACTCTATCTTTAGAATAAATACACTAGAGATTCAAAGATAGCATATGAGACACAAATAATGATGTTGAAGTTATAAGGAGAACTATCTCATAGATTGACTAATAGTTTTAGATTTCATAAGTGTACTTGGTGATTGACATTCCTTTAAGAGAGTTCATAGACTCAAAAATTACTTTGTAAATGATCATACACAAGCCTTAAGCATGTGGACATATAATGAATCCCGTCATTATATTTGCCTATTAGATCACTTTAAGTTATATGTTTCTAAGAACAAGCATTTAAACATGAATTTTAGAACAAAAGGATAAAATGATAAAACGGGTGACTTGGGTTGCAAACCAAGTCACCATTATCCAAAATACAACCCATTATCCAAAATACCTTTCCATGTCGAACACGGAAACTTAAGGTTCTAAAATAAGACAATAAAAAGCGAAGCTCCATGAAAGCTATTTCTAGCTCCTTGATGGTTTCTTACGCTTGCTTTTCTTTTCCTTTGTCTTTGCTTGGTGGAGGCCCTATTTACAATAAAAAGGGAGATACATTATCATAACTTTGTATCACAATACCATAGTTGAATTAGAAACATAAAAGAAAGGATAGTCATTTACCTACTGGAGTAATCTTTCCAGCCTTAATATCACCAAGGTATTTGGAACAATTTCTTTTCCAATGTCCCATACCATTACAATAATGGCATTTATCAAGAGGACCCTTCTTGATTTTCGAAGTGCTAGCATTATTAGCTTTAGCTTTGGTGAAAGTGGGAGCTTGCTTCTTACCCTTCCTCCCATTCTTCTTGAACTTCCCCTTACTCTTAGTGCTTATGTTAAGCACATCCTTTGGAGGGTTCACATTTAACCCCATGTCCCTCTCGGCTTGCACAAGTAACTTGTGAAATTCTTCAAGAGACACATCCTTGTCTTGCATGTTAAAATTCACCCGGAATTGAACATATGCTTTGACTTTGGACAAGGAGTGTAGAATCCTATCTACAATGAGTTCTTTGGGGATTTCAACCTTTTGAATTTTCAAGGTCTCGACAAGCTCCATAAGTTTGAGCACATGAGGGCTAACCTTTTGGCCCTCTTTGAAGTCGAGATCAAAGAATGCCGCGGCCGCCTCATATTGGACGATCCGCGGAGTTTGTGAAAACATTGTCACAAGCTTGGAGTAAATCTCATTAGCGGTGCCCATTTTAAAGGCTCTCCTTTGGAGATCCGCCTCCATCGCAAATATCAAGACATTTTTCATTGTGGCGGACTCCTTATGGTAAGCCTCATATGCTTCCCTAGTGGCGGCGGTCGACCTAGTAGTAGGTTCGGGAGGAGAGGCCTCGGTTAGGTAACGAAGCTTGTCGTCACCTTGGGCGGCTAGTTTGAGTTGGGCATCCCAATCGGAGAAATTTGACCCATTCTTTTCAAGTTTACATCGATCCATGAAGGATCGGAGCCATGATGAATTAGCGAGAGGCGTGGCGTTAGGGGTTGGTGTAGCCATTTGTTATGAGAAAAAGAAGTGGTCTACAAAACAAAATAGAAGGAGTAAAACAAATGTCATTTTAATAAAAATACTCGTAAAAATGTATAATTTAAACAAGTTTTATGCGTTTTTCTAGTGACCTCTACCCAACTAGATAAATGATTCCAAGACCCAAATTCATATCGACTTAGGCACGGTGGGGCCGATACATCCTTTATCAATATAACTCGGTGGATTAACGTTTAATCGATTCTACTTTTAGAACTCTTGGTCGATAATATTACATTAAAATTTATCTTTAGCCCAAAACACATTCAACAAGGGGACGGTGTGGCCGATAAAACCCTTATCGAAAAACTTTTGTTGAGTTCAATCCAAATTTCGAATAAATGTGTCCATGATCCAAACCCACATTAACTTGGGCACGGTGTGGCCGATTCATCCCTTATCAACATGAATTCGGTGGATAGACATTTATCACCCACTTCCCCTATGTAACAAGGTTTGTACCCCGGTGTGGCCGAGTGCACTCCCTCACGAAATAGGTTTTCATGGTTTCTACTTTTTGGTAAGGCTATGTCTCAATTGATTGTTTTAGCGAGAGGTCATGTCAATTTATTATCTATCACGTTTTAAGTGAACTAAAGCGGTGAACTACGATAATTGTAATTGACACGGTCGATAAACTCGATTAGATATGGATGCATGTTTTAGTTATGGCGATTTAGCGATGCATGTGACATATAAATAAAATGCAAAGCATAAAATAAATCCTAGTATGGCCTTCCTAAAATAGAAAAACTATTTAACTATTACATATTTGGAAACCAACTCCATTGGTCCCTTGAACTTCGGTTGTGGCACGCATCTCGAGGTAACACCGTCTTTATGTATCGCCATCTTGAAGAAATCCGTCTTGGGGAACTCCAAAATGAATAAAATTACATAACAAATTACATAATTTCCTATTATACATTTGTAACTAAAATAAAATAAATCTATTAAATTACAAAACGGTGATACGAGATCACAATAAATTACAACCGAATCGATATTCCCATACATTTCGGGTAATACCAATTAAAATCTAAGGCCATACTAAGTAAAAATTACATAATTCAAAATTACATAAATTAAATTATGACAATCATAAAGAAAATGCAGCATTAAAATATGTAAGAACATGCCCAATTTTATGCTAAATCGCCTTTAATTAGCCAATATCGTATATTACTCGGTTTTTACGGATTTGCGTGATTTCAACATTTTATAATCACAAAAATTACATAAATTCATATTTATGCATAAGTTAATTACCCTAACCTCTTAGGACTCAAAATTTAATCTTCACTAATTATTTGACCATAATTAACTCATATTTCTAAAATTGTTCATTAATGGACCAAAAATTACAAAAATAAGCTATAAACTTCAAATAAATCACAAAATTTCAAATAAATTCAAAATTTGAAATTTAAACTCATGAACATTCTGGAAAAATACCATGACACTCATAATGTTCAAAAACTTAGGTTAAAAATTTCGAAATTTTTCCGGAAAAACAATGTTGCGGTTTATCGGTTTTAACAAAATAATCATAAAAACATGAGAAAAATTATATTCATTAACTTTTCAATTTTAGATCTGAAAAAGATAATAAAATGCAACATATAATGTTTTTCTTTAGTCATAGAGTATGTTTTATTAATATTTCACTAATAAAGTCACTATTCATGCCATTTTTCTTCAAAAATCCATAAATCATGCAAAAGGACTTCAATATAGCCTATTATTTTACACACATCTTGTAAAATTGCATGTGACAACATACTAAATTTCTATGACCAGATTCGAAATTTATCTCATATTAACCTATTTTTCACCTAAATCCGAATTTAATAATGAAAACTCCATTTTTCGAGCATAAGAAGTCCAAAAATTTTGAAAATTTACAGGTCATCTCAAAATAATATATATGACAACATATCCAAAAATCACTGGAAAATTCGAAGTATAGCTATTTTTACTCCGAAAATGACATTTTATTCATAAAATCATATTTTTAATGTCATTATTATGTAATATGAACAATAAAAATCCATAAAATAACCAAAATATCCTAAAACATTTTAGGACCAGAAATTTTAACATGCATAAATTAATTTCGTGATATATCATAATAACACAAATTATACAAGTTTTATATGTTAATCTTTATAACTCGGAAAAACTTTTAACCGATTTGCATACAAACAACCATGGCTCTTGATACCGATTGAAGGAAAAAAAAATCTATATACTTAACATATTCATATATGTTATAATTTAATTTGTCATAAAATTAACTAATGATCTTATGCATGCAAACTAACAAACAAAATAAGGAAGAAACATCCATTCTTACATTGGATTTTCGGTTTTAGGGCACAAGAGAGATCACCTTTCTCTCTTGTTCATGTGCTTTCCTTAGTGGAAGAACTCAGATCCAAGTGTAGGATTTCTCCCAAAGCTTAATACCCAAAGCACCCTCTTAATTAAAATTAATATTATAATTACTAGTACAATATTAATCTTGTAGAAAAATTGACCCAAAAATATTATAGAACACTTAATATTTTCGGTTTATGGGAGGAGGTAGAAGGAAGCTTTTTATCTCTCTAAAACTCAAATTTTAGATAATGAAGAAATGAATGAATGCAACAACAATGTTATGTGTTGTATATATGAAAAATAAGGCAAAATCCCTTTCCTTTTCTTTTGGTAAAACCGGGTGGAAGAGGGAGAGGAGGGAGTCAATGCATGCTCTTATTTGTCTTCACAATGAACAATAGGTATGCATGGCTAGATTAGTAGGTAATCATCATGCCCTCCACTAATATAATCAACATAATATTAGCTTAATCTTCCTCTAATTTTCGGCACATATAGATAATGTGGATTCCATATTATTTTTGTCAATTTGTCAATATGTCACATGTCACATAAAATTGCTATGTATTTTTAACATATTAAAAATCAACGTATTAATAAAAATACGTCATATACAAAAATCGACTTAGTAATTCATAATTTGTAATCCCCTATAAAATCTAGTGCAAAACAGTGGCGGAAACACTGTCGAATGGGATTAAATACACAAAGATAAAAGTTCTAAATGTTACAAATTGAGAATGTGTAAAATTCTCAAGGATAAAATTAAATGGTTAAGTCTAAACAAATGCCACTTTTATAAAAGGGCGAAAATAAAATTCCTCAAAAGTGTTAAAACTAAAAACCATAAAAGAAAGTAGAAAACAGAGTAGGATCTGCAAACTACTCGCTAGCTCACACAGAGAATCCCCAGCAAAGCTAATACCTGTCATGTTATAAACATAACGGCCACACTCAGTGGGGAGTAACTCGACGTTCTCCCAGCCATATCACATGATATAAATGTTACAGATGCAATTAATATATCAAAGTAAATTGAAATGTTATAAAACATAAGTAACAAAATATGATTACCAAATCACGTTAACCAACGTGCTGCATGCTTAAAAGCAAAATTCCTCAAATGATAGACTGGAAATAATATAGTTCAGGCTAGATATTCACTTTAGCTATACTCCTTGACACCGCAGCATCTTACACTAGTTTCGGGAACTCAGTGTCACGCAAAGGTGACCAACTCCAAGTTCGCTCACTAGACAACAAGCTATAATAGGACACGTCTTACCACGCAGTGCGAAGTCCTAGTCTAAGTACATGTACATGACTCTACGACAATCTGTACCGCCCGCAGGATACCCAATCTTATAGCTGTATAAGAACCCGTATGCCTTAGTTTATTATTCTTTGCCTTTACTTTCATTATTCCAAACTTAAAAGTATTCCAAGTGATATAGTATATTATTCAAATGGTTCGTAAGTGAACTACACTTTTATTTTCTTCGAATTAGAAAACTTAAACTTAAAACCAAAAGTATAAAATTTATTTAAGGACTTTAAATAAATTAAGTTACTGAAATTAAACTTTAAAGACCATCCTTTGACTTAAGGTACTTTAGTAAAGACTTATTACTTAGGCTTTAATGAGACGGAGCTCTACATTAGTTTATACAACTGAACAGCAGTATTGTAAAATTTATAATTAATTACAGAAAAATATAAATGACGCAAGGCCAATTTTCATGGTTTCCTATAGCTTTTATCTACAACTTTCATGTTTTGACAAACTTTAAATAAGGAAAGTATCAGGGGTCTAAAAATGCATTTCTAAAAACTGTCAGAAAACGTCACCCATAATGTTTCAGTTCATAAATCTACTTTTAGAAAACATTTTTAGGCAAGGCATAATTTTAAACATAACTAAACATGATAAATCTTCATTGAGAAAAAGATTAGCTACTGTATCAAAAGAAAAATATCTTTTAAAAATGAATCTTTGAGAGAAGTCAGAAACGCGTTTTACAGACGAGCTGTTCACAAATAATTTATTCTGACCAAACTGTAAGTTTAAATCTTATGAAAATTTTTATACAGCCTCTACACTTTAAAATAACAGGAGTTTATTCTTTACACTTTTGCAAATTCGAAATATAAACAGATGATATGATTTTTACAAACAGACGAACATATTTGACAGATTTAACAACGGTTTCCATCAAACTTGTAAAATACACCATAAATCGAAAATAATGATTGAAGACCTACAAATTTATACACAACCTAATACTCCATGTCTCTGCCATATACTAAAATATTGTAAATTTACAATTTTATTTAATATTTTTAACATAATTAAAACTGAACAAATCGCTATAATCGCAAATCGTCAAATACTTTAAATTACGAAATAAATATTAAAACTCCAAAATAATTACCACGAAAATTCATGGTATCTTAAAATCAACTATTAATTCCAGAAAAAAAAATTTTACATCAGTTTAAATTATAAAAACGAATTATTAAAACCCTAATATCAAAACCATCGATTTGATCATAAAACTTGTAAATCAACCAAAATAAATTCCTATTGACAAAATAAAATTTATACATAGTCAAAATAGATTATGGATATCAAGAGATCAGAAAGTAAAGGTTTCGAAAATCATATGTATCAATAAATCTTTATAAAACCACAAAAAAGCAATAATACATACAACTACAACAATTAATCAATGCAATACCGAGTAACGTCGTAGTTACCTTGTTACGAATCCGAATCCACATATGCTAGCATTTAATATCTCCTCTACAAACCCTTAGAAAAGGATGAACGGATGATGAGGAAAGGTCGATCGAAAAAAAGAAGCAAGAAGGCAAGCGCGTACGTAGATTAATTTGTAAAACGGAAATAAAGAAGCAAGAAGGTAAGCACGTACGTAAATTTTATTTTTGCGAAGAACGGCGGAAGCGATGGTTGCTCTTATTATTTTTTGTAAAAGAGAAGTTATGAATAGCTCCTCTTCAGTCTTCACGGTTCAAGTGAGAAAGAAATAAGGAGACTTGAGTCTTCTAAAACACTAACATAAGATGCTAATAGGAATAGGTCAAAGTGGTTACAAAAGATAAGATGGTTAGCAAATAAATAAGAAAGAAAAGTGTGACAAAATGTATAGATCACACGCACCAAAAGACCAAGGGCAATTTCGAAAATGGAGAATAAAATCACCATTTAAATAGAAGTCGGTCCGTAAATGAAATTGGACTAAAAATCGACTTAAAAAGTAATTAATTAAAATATCAAATCAAAACCATAGATTAAGGAATAAAATTAAATCTCATTAATAAAGATAAAATATATGAGATTAGAAATTAAAGAGAATAAAGGAGTTCAAAAGAACAAATTCCGAATTCCAACAAATTAACTCGGAGTAGAATTAGAATACGAATAAAATGAATAAATAAGGCGAAGTTTGAAATAGTTAGAAATAACAATAATTCTCGAAAACAAGGAAATATTCGAGACATAAGAGAACTTAAGAATTCAAAGGAAGAAAAGAAATGGCTCACCGATAAATTCCGAGTCATACAAATCAAATCGTAATCGTAAATAAAATACGGTTACGAAAATAGATTACAAAAATGGCGGGTGTTACAACCTCCCCCACTAAGAAAAAGTTTCGTCCTCGAAACTTAAAAGTAGAAAACAAAATTTAAAGAACAAGATATTTTTTTTTTTTTTAAATCATTTCAGTTGACACTTAAATTCGAGAAATCATCGTTGAGGTCATACAATTTTTAAACCAGTTTTCAAAATTGAACTATTAAAAATCACTTGTCTCATCTCATGGAACGAGGGAATACTTGTCGCGAACCAGGATTCTGTCGTCCAAGATAAGGGTAAGTCAACATTGGAAAAATCAAATCTTACACCCATGCATCGCAAGTCTTCGAACCGGTCATTAGACGTCTTTAATGACAAGTCCTAGCATCCACCAATGTCGAAATTCAAAAGTAAATGTGCCAATTTTACTTAAAACCTTTGAACAAATCAAATTTTGAAAATACAACACCACTTTGAAAGTTTATAAAGGCACCAAAGTATTGAAAACCAAAATTCGGAAGTATTTTCAAACGAATTTCAAGTTATTTCGAAACAAAACCAAATTTAAATGATAACCCAAAACTAAAAGAGAAAGGGAAGTTCAAAACTTTGAAGCTAGTCATAATTCAAAATTTCCAAGATAATCAAAATATTTTCATAAAAGTCAAAATATTTTGTGTAAATGGAATTTCTCAAAAAAAAAAAAAGTTAACGAGAAATCAAATTCGTATATACAACATAACATTTGAAAGGTTTTTTTTTTATGCATTAAATAACTTTATTTGAAACAATTCTGGTATATTTCCAAACGAGATTTAAGACATTTTGAAACAAAACCAAGTTTAGACACTAATCCAGAGTAACATTAACTTTGAAATTAAAATTTTAAATCATAACTCAAAATTAAAATTTTCGAGAACCAAACTTTGTAAAAGCAAAACTCTTGTATAAAATGGAAATATCCGAGGAAAAAGGTCAACGGTAAATCAAGACAAAAGTTTTAAAACTAAAGCAAGGGAGAGAAAGATTTAAGAGTCATATATAACTCTCTCAAGGATTATGAAAGGGGGTAAACATCTCGAGATTCAAAAGAAAGAGTGCAAATTTTACTTAAAACCTTTTTACAAATCGAATTTGTAAATACAACATAACTTTTGAAAGTTTTAGAAGCATCCAAACAAAAATTTTGGAAACAATTCTGAAATACTTTCAAACGAGTTTTTAAAAAAAAAATTTCAAGACAAGACAAAATTTAGATACTAACTAAGAGTAAAACGAAAATAGAAGTTTAACACTTTGAAATCATAAATTTCCAAGATAATCAAAACTTTGGAGTCAAACCTTGTATAAAAAGAAATATTCGAGGAAAAAGACTAAAGGTAAAAGTTTTCAAACTTAAGCCAAGGTTAAGGTAGTAATGAGATGCTCGAGGTGAAGAAGTGGGAATGAGAGATTCAAGAGCTATACAAAGCTATCTCAAGGATTACAGAAGAGGTTAAAGATCTCAAGATTCTTGGTATGACTCCTCTATAGAACCCAAGTTTTTCTATTTCCATCGAAAACAAACCAAGGCTATTAACACTAGGCAACTAAGTTGTCAAGCTCAGAGTTGCCAAACTTCCTAGTCTACATCCTCCAAGATTATCGATTAACACAACTCCCATCTCAAATCCTTACATAACTGATCATCCTGTCAAAACATCATGGTAAAAATACATCAAGTACTTCAACATCCAACCGACTAACTAAATTTCTCAAGTTATCAAATCCATAAGACTCCTCGAAACACCAAACAGAAAACATCGTCTAACAAAGCTCTGATGATTCCTTTGCACTAAAAGCAACAAGGCCTCTAATATCCACAAGTACAATCTAAAAAGATAAAGCTCTCTTAGAAGTCCATCAAAGTCTTTTTTGAAGAAAATTAAATTCCCCATCATAACACTTCAACAACTAGGGGGTTAAGAACTCAACCAAGCAACAATTTCGATCATATAAGGTCATCAAACAACAATTTCCTTTAAGGTAATTCATACCAAAATATTCCTCCGAGAAATACCAGTACTAAGGTTAAGACATTAAGATATGATAGGTATGCATAATTCCCAACTTCAGGTTCTTAATTCTTCAAATCAATATAATCAATCCAAACTGCAGTTGAGCTAAGACACTCCTTATTTCCAAGGTTAACACTAAACAACCCAAATAAAGATAAGTCACACAACCAAAAGTTCCAAGGTTACAACCTTACCTCAGAACTCAACAATCTAAATCCATAAGAATAGAAACGGAGATTAATCTAGATCAACCAAAAATGACACATGGATATTATAAAACCTTAATCACCTCCAGTCCAAAATATGTAAATTACCTATAATCTGAAACCATTAACTACGCCAAAATTCTAACTCCATAATCCACTACTCACCATTCAAGTTAATCCTTAAGAAATAACAGTCCTTACAAGATAAACATTAAGGATAAAACTCACTATCCTCAAACCATAAGTAACAAGACTTTACTAAACCTCAAACTTACTTAACTTCCATCACATTTCTCCAAGAAAGAGTCAGTTTAACCAATGAATCTCAAGAGAATAGATACCAATGTGGAGGAATCACAAAGAAGGATTATTCATCAGAATAGGAGATGAAGATTTATAACAAGGATATAGGAAGCAACTAAGGCTGAAAAAAGTAAAGGAAGAAGAACGATGATCATAGACTAACAAGGTCTGAGATCAGAGAAGGACTTTTTAAGGCTCTAGAGTTGCAAGAGGGCTCACTAGGTCGCTCCATCTTCCGGTAGAGAAAACAAACACACCAGTCTTGGGTCGCTCCATCTGACGGATCCACAGTGTAATCATCTCTCGGTGTACTGCACCATTATGGAACTTGAGTCCTCTCTTGGCCAACTTGTCTATAGCTTGAGCAGGACTGAATCTGAGATAAAACTACCATTGTCCCTTCCTTGTGGCATCAAGTTCTCCACGCGTTCAGGCGTTCAGCTAGGTTGTGGAGCGAGTTCAATATCACCATCATGATCGCGTTAGTCCGGAAAACACCACGTCCATGTCCACCTTCCTTCAACTTCTTCGTCGGAGGAAATAAAAACAAAACATAGATTCAATGCTAGTCATTGATTTTGCAGGAACACATAAACTAACATTCAAGTCCTTATGGTTTCTACCCATCTCTCACTAAATCATTTATTTAGTCAAATCATTTATTAGGCATTTTCCTAAAGATCAATGTGTGAGCGTCGGGAGCAGTGATGCTCTGATACCAACTGTAATCCCCTATAAAATCTAGTGCAAAACAGTGGCGGAAACACTGTCGAATGGGATTAAATACACAAAGATAAAAGTTCTAAATGTTACAAATTGAGAATGTGTAAAATTCTCAAGGATAAAATTAAATGGTTAAGTCTAAACAAATGCCACTTTTATAAAAGGGCGAAAATAAAATTCCTCAAAAGTGTTAAAACTAAAAACCATAAAAGAAAGTAGAAAACAGAGTAGGATCTGCAAACTACTCGCTAGCTCACACAGAGAATCCCCAGCAAAGCTAATACCTGTCATGTTATAAACATAACAGCCACACTCAGTGGGGAGTAACTCGACGTTCTCCCAGCCATATCACATGATATAAATGTTACAGATGCAATTAATATATCAAAGTAAATTGAAATGTTATAAAACATAAGTAACAAAATATGATTACCAAATCACGTTAACCAACGTGCTGCATGCTTAAAAGCAAAATTCCTCAAATGATAGAATGGAAATAATATAGTTCAGGCTAGATATTCACTTTAGCTATACTCCTTGACACCGCAAAGATCTTACACTAGTTTCGGGAACTCGGTGTCACGCAAAGGTGACCAACTCCAAGTTCGCTCACTAGACAACAAGCTATAATAGGACACGTCTTACCACGCAGTCGAAGTCCTAGTCTAAGTACATGTACATGACTCTACGACAATCTGCATCACCCGGGATACCCAATCTTATAGCTGTATAAGAACCCGTATGCCTTAGTTTATTATTCTTTGCCTTTACTTTCATTATTCCAAACTTAAAAGTATTCCAAGTGATATAGTATATTATTCAAATGGTTCGTAAGTGAACTACACTTTTATTTTCTTCGAATTAGAAAACTTAAACTTAAAACCAAAAGTATAAAATTTATTTAAGGACTTTAAATAAATTAAGTTACTGAAATTAAACTTTAAAGACCATCCTTTGACTTAAGGTACTTTAGTAAAGACTTATTACTTAGGCTTTAATGAGACGGAGCTCTACATTAGTTTATACAACTGAACAGCAGTATTGTAAAATTTATAATTAATTACAGAAAAATCTAAATGACGCAAGCCCAATTTTCATGGTTTCCTATAGCTTTTATCTACAACTTTCATGTTTTGACAAACTTTAAATAAGGAAAGTATCAGGGGTCTAAAAATGCATTTCTAAAAACTGTCAGAAAACGTCACCCATAATGTTTCAGTTCATAAATCTACTTTTAGAAAACATTTTAAGGCAAGGCATAATTTTAAACATAACTAAACATGATAAATCTTCATTGAGAAAAAGATTAGCTACTGTATCAAAAGCAAAATATCTTTTAAAAATGAATCTTTGAGAGAAGTCAGAAACGCGTTTTACAGACGAGCTGTTCACAAATAATTTATTCTGACCAAACTGTAAGTTTAAATCTTATGAAAATTTTTATACAGCCTCTAGACTTTAAAATAACAGGAGTTTATTCTTTACACTTTTGCAAATTCGAAATATAAACAGGTGATATGATTTTTACAAACAGACGAACATATTTGACAGATTTAACAACGGTTTCCATCAAACTTGTAAAATACACCATAAATCGAAAATAATGATTGAAGACCTACAAATTTATACACAACCTAATGCTCCATGTCTCTGCCATATACTAAAATATTGTAAATTTACAATTTTATTTAATATTTTTAACATAATTAAAACTGAACAAATCGCTATAATCGCAGAAACTGCGTCAATACTTTAAATTACGAAATAAATATTAAAACTCCAAAATAATTACCACGAAAATTCATGGTATCTTAAAATCAACTATTAATTCCAGAAAAAAAAATTTTACATCAGTTTAAATTATAAAAACGAATTATTAAAACCCTAATATCAAAACCATCGATTTGATCATAAAACTTGTAAATCAACCAAAATAAATTCCTATTGACAAAATAAAATTTATACATAGTCAAAATAGATTATGGATATCAAGAGATCAGAAAGTAAAGGTTTCGAAAATCATATGTATCAATAAATCTTTATAAAACCACAAAAAAGCAATAATACATACAACTACAACAATTAATCAATGCAATACCGAGTAACGTCGTAGTTACCTTGTTACGAATCCGAATCCACATATGCTAGCATTTAATATCTCCTCTACAAACCCTTAGAAAAGGATGAACGGATGATGAGGAAAGGTCGATCGAAATAAAGAAGCAAGAAGGCAAGCGCGTTTAGATTAATTTGTAAAACGGAAATAAAGAAGCAAGAAGGTAAGCACGTACGTAAATTTTATTTTTGCAGAAGAACGGCGGAAGCAGTAGGTTGCTCTTATTATTTTTTGTAAAAGAGAAGTTATGAATAGCTCCTCTTCAGTCTTCACGGTTCAAGTGAGAAAGAAATAAGGAGACTTGAGTCTTCTAAAACACTAACATAAGATGCTAATAGGAATAGGTCAAAGTGGTTACAAAAGATAAGATGGTTAGCAAATAAATAAGAAAGAAAAGTGTGACAAAATGTATAGATCACACGCACCAAAAGACCAAGGGCAATTTCGAAAATGGAGAATAAAATCACCATTTAAATAGAAGTCGGTCCGTAAATGAAATTGGACTAAAAATCGACTTAAAAAGTAATTAATTAAAATATCAAATCAAAACCATAGATTAAGGAATAAAATTAAATCTCATTAATAAAGATAAAATATATGAGATTAGAAATTAAAGAGAATAAAGGAGTTCAAAAGAACAAATTCCGAATTCCAACAAATTAACTCGGAGTAGAATTAGAATACGAATAAAATGAATAAATAAGGCGAAGCTGAAATAGTTAGAAATAACAATAATTCTCGAAAACAAGGAAATATTCGAGACATAAGAGAACTTAAGAATTCAAAGGAAGAAAAGAAATGGCTCACAGATAAATTCCGAGTCATACAAATCAAATCGTAATCGTAAATAAAATACGGTTACGAAAATAGATTACAAAAATGGCGGGTGTTACATAATTACTTGTACCAAAATATTTTACCAATTATAAATCACAACAAATTGTATTTATAATAATTCATTCAATTTTAATTGTTTCTTTAAACAATAATTTCATCTGAGTAATGATACAATTGATTATTACTCGGACAGTATCTCATTTAATCATATTATAATGAAATACGTAAATATTACTTCCAAAATCGTCCGTCAATTTTAAATAAATTAATTGACCCGTAACGTTATACGATCAATTAATTGATCAATTAAGAGTGTTGCCCTATAGGTATGATCTAAGGGATCAACTGATCACCACCGTCGCACGACAGTAATGTCAAACTCTAGTCAGCCAATCATTACCGATATATGTTGATCAGTTGACAGTAAATATTACTTCCCAATTGTATTCTTTATAATGAGACTTAAACATGTGATCATCATGATCAACAGTCGTGATCGCATTATTGTCGGAGGACACATATTCCAACAGGCCTTGTCTGCAAGGCTTGTGATTTTCCTCTAGCTCAATCATGTGCATACAAATATCAGGGCTGATGCCCTGAATATCTTCCAAAGAATAACCCATGGCTTTCCTGTTTTTCTTAATAACAGCTAACAAAGCAGATAGCCGGTTATCATTGAGCTTAGCACTAACAATGACTGAATACCACTCAGTTTCATCTAAAAATGCATATTTAAGATGAGAAGGAAGAGGCTTACGCTCAGGTACCTTTACCTCAATAGCGCAAGAAGTGTTTACTAACTGTTTTACCTTCTCTCCTTCAGTGTTGGTGAGTTCACGCTCATCTATCGCAGCTTCAAGCAGATCCAACACAATGTCATTATTCTCCGGCTTATCTCCACACTCATCTAGCAACATCAAAGCTTCCAGTGGATCCCTTATCAAGGAATCCGCCCAGACCTCACAAACAGACTCATCAATGATATCAACTGAATAGCAAGTATCCTTTATCATTGGTATAACAAGTGTACCAGACAAACTGAAAGTGATAGCGTCATCCCCCATCGCAAGAGTCAAACGCCCTTGTTTGACATCAATATTGGCCCTAGCTGTACACAAGAATGGTCTTCCCAATATAATTGGGGTCCGGGCATCCTTAGCTATGTCTAAGACTATAAAATCTACTGGAATAAAGAACTTGCCTACCTTGACAGGCACGTCTTCTAGGATACATAAGGGTCTTCTGACTGATCTATCAGCCATCTGGAGGGTGATATTAGTCATTTTAAGGTGACCCATATTAAGTTTCTTGTAAACAGAGTAAGGCATGACACTGACACTGGCTCCTAGATCATAAAGAGCCTTTTCTATCACTTCATTTCCTATTATACAGGTAATAGAAAAACTACCCGGGTCTTTCAGTTTGGTTGGAGCCTTATTAAGAATTAAATTACTAGACTCTTCCATAAAAGCAACAGTCTAAAACTCACTAAGCTCTCTCTTACGCGTCAAAATATCTTTCATAAATTTCGCATAAGAAGGTACCTGGGTAATTAGCTCGGTAAAAGGAACGGTCACCTGTAGGTACTTGACCACCTCCACGAACTTACCGAACTGTCGCTCAACCTTAGCATCCTTCAGTCGTCTCGGATAAGGGGTTCTGGTAACAATGAGCGGGTCTGCGACTTTATCTTTACCTTTGTCTAAACTTGGCATCTCCGCAGCAGAGGAAGATGACCCAGCAGCGTGTTTAGACCTCAAAACATTGTCCTCGCCATTGTGTGGATCGAGTAAAATTACCACTCGATCGAGCACTTTGTTCCTAGGATCTGGTCGATCGAGGGGCACAACCTGCTCGATCGAGCTCATCAATTTTGGGGGTGTTCGATCGAGCACTTTCAGAGAGAGAACCGCTCGATCGAGTACCCAAATCACTAGATCGGGCACTTTGACGAGGTTCAGCAGCGTTGACGTCAAATTGCTCTTCCAAGACAGTTTACGGATTTCCATCAACAGGTAAATCGGCATTTTCCAGCATTATTGGTCCGTCATAAGCAAGACCGTTTCGGAGATTAATTGCATTAATTGGGTCGCAAGAAGGTGATTGATTTGCTTGATTCATTTGCTCAGATGCAAATTGTGTGAATTGATCTTTCAACTTCTTTATAGAATCCTCATTGTCTTCCGCATTTTTCTGGAATTGATGTGCCAAAGATAGCACCAAGGATTTCAACTCCGCTATCTCTGTATTTGTAGTAGAAGAATTATCTTGCCGCGGTATTGAATTGATAGGACTAGAATTACTTGATACGACTAAATCCTCATAAAATTTGGAGAACGAAATTCCTTGCTTATATTGTTGGTAAGCATGGACTCGCTCTACTTCTGCCATACAGGTAATAGGGTCATGTCCTTCCGCTCCACATCTACCACAAAACACCTCTTGCTCAATCATAGCATGGACCTGGTGTTGATCATCCAAAATTATCGGACTCTTTGACTTGTCACACCCAGCATTAAGAACTTCTAATTTAGCTACAAGGGATTGATCACCATCTGTTGCTCTCACTCGCCTACCTCCTCTGGGATTCCCATACTCAGCTACATGAATGGCCATGTCTTCAATAAGATGTTATCCCATATTGTCTTCAATATTTTTCTGGAATATTCCTTTGGCTGCAACATTTGATATGGCTCTTTGATCGTCATACAACCCATTGTAAAATTCGTTTCAAAGGAACCATTGTTGGAAGCCATGATGAGGTACAGAGGGAACTAGCTTCTTGAACCTAGTCCAGGCTTCATTCAAGTCTTCAGTGGCCAATTGTGTGAAATTAGTGATTTGGCCTCTTAATGCGTTGGTGCGCTGGGGAGGAAAGTACCTTCTGTAAAAGGCTAATGCTAGAGAATTCCAGTCAGTCACACCAACAGCTTCCTTATCTAGATCTCTCAACCAATCCCGGGCGTCATCAGTCAAAGAAAAAGGAAAAAAGAATTTCTTTGACCCTATCTTGTGTCACCCTAAAAACTAAAGAAATGGCGGAGCAGTAATCAGTGAACAACTTCATATGCTTGCCCGGATCCTCACCAGCTACTCCCTTGAAAAGGCTCTTCTCAACCAACTGAATGTAAGATGGATGAATTCCAAAGGTACCAGCAGCTGTAGTACGAAGTAGGAAACCCTTGGGTAAGGAATCTACAATAGGCTCCGAGTGACTAGCGATGTTAGGCATTTTAGCAAATGGAATTGTAAGAATAGAACATCTTTCAATGCCCTCTTCTAGGACGGATTACCTGCAAAACAACTATAGCACTAGAGAAAAATATGAGAACTGTCTCAAGGAATAAATTCCTTGAGACTGGAGAAAAACTTAATATAAAGCAAACAAAATAACACCGTCTCCCCGGCAACGGCGCCAAAATTTGACACGGCTGTCACAACCCTATCAAAAATAAAACAAATCAGTCTCTATAAAATGTAGTAGAGAAAGTCGGGTATCGTATCCACAGGGAGATGGGAATTCTGTATGCTAACTAAGTCTGCCTAGGTAACTGTTTCTTGGGGGTTGATTGTTTGATTCTAAACTACGGAGATATAGAGAAAAGGAACAGTAAAGAAACGAAATAAGTTCTAATGAAATTACCAGAAAGAGAGAAACATCTAGGACAATCGGTTCACCATGATTTTCTAGGGATCCAATCTAGGGTCGAAGGTTAGCATAAATTCGCTCTGCAGGATAATGAAAAGGTCCTTCCGGTCCGCTTTTCGCCATAAAACATTACTAACTTAGCTTCCGCCCTCATTAGAATGTCCTAATGTTCAGTGCAGGTCTTACCCCTTCCGATCTTCCGATCTAGGTCAAGGTGTAACGAATCAACTAGCTAAATCTGTTGACTCAAGCAGCTAATTGCTACTAATTGCGGTGATTAACAACACAAACCTAATTCTAGCCAAGCCTAATCACCTAATCTTAAACTCCCTAATTACCATAGCTCCCCTATGTCCTAGCAAAAGGAGATTAGCTATGCATAATGAAAGTTGAGAAATTAACAATAACAAATGAAATAATTAACTTGAACATATTGATAAGGCGATAAATTATGAACCCTAATGCTAGAAATTGATTACTAAAGAAAACAAGAACCAAAGTAGTAGAGGGAAAAGATGACAAAAACAAGAACAATTGCAATCAATAATAATTGAAATTAAGGATGAAAAAATACCAAATACAATGAATTCCAAAAGTTAGAGATTTTGGTCTAAGGAGTAAAGAGAAAAAGAGAGAGGTCCCAGAGGCTCTCCTGCCGTCCCTCTAATTTATTCTAAGATAGAATTAAAATACCCAAAGGGTAAATCTTAAAGATTGCATAAAGAATATTCTAGCATCAAAACCACTCGATCGAGCAAAAGTAAACTACTCGATTGAGCATAATAAAGATCAAACCCCTCGATCGAGCAAAGCAAGTACTCGATCGAGGAACTCATCAGACACCCTTCTCGATCGAGCGAAGCAGGTACTCGATCGGGAGTTCTTAGCACAACAAAGTACTCGATCGACCAGTTTTAGCAGTCAACTTAGTCGATCGAGTTAGCTACCACTGCGTCAGCACAGATGAACTCAAAACACCTTCCTAAGCCACTCACGCATCTCTAGGTAACAACTTCCAGGCTCCGATTCTTCTATCTCCAAAATGCATGCAAACGGGACAGGTTCAAGCTTGATTTAGCTCACTTCAGGTCCAAACCTGCATGTAACGCCAAACAAAACAAAGTAGACTATTCGGGGGCTTTTGTAGCTAGATGCTACATAAATATCATAGAAATACGTGTAAATATAGGATAAAAACCCTATATAAAATGCACGCATCATGAATATCGGCTCAAACGTGGTTAGGTGGGTGGTATATTCCAATCCTTGAGCATAAGTGGTGAGCATCCCCTAGTGTACCATTCTACACTCCCAGCCGCATTGTAACCACACCACCGGTGGTGGTGAAAGATGGCATGTTCATCAATTAAAGTATTTCCCCGAAGTTTTGCATACCTGATATGGGTGATCTCGTCGGGCCACATCCAATCAAACACATTTATAATACTCAACAAACTACTAGTTAGCGGTAAGTCGAGGTCGATCCATGGGACGGTGTGCTTTGGGTTCTAAGTCTATCTATCTCAATTTATGCTAGTGTCACGATTTGTTTGGGTTTGTAGTTGTGTCTAGGCTAATGCAAGCAATAAAGTAAAACAATCAACGAAATAAAGGATGTAAACAAATGATTAATGGAGCTAGGATATCATGGGGTTATAGGGGATTCATGGTGTTGATCATACAAACCTGTTTACAATTATAGGCAAGCAATTAATGTTGTGGAGGAACCGAGTTGGTTTATAACTTACGGTTCTTAGTAAGAGTTGGGTCCGGGAGCCGAATTGATTAGATTGTACAACACCTACAAGTCGACTTACTTTCCTCCTAATCAACTTCTATGCATGGTCTAACAAGACTCGAGTTGGTTTATATCTTACAAGTCAAGTTGAGTAGATAAGAGATGGTTGCAAATGCAAGGACTCATAGGCTTAGCATTTCATCAACCATAACATGTGCATAAAGTTGACATCACAACAAGCAAGCAATTTAATCATGTGAACATATTAGATTAAGCATGAATCAATCCCATGTTGGATTCCCCTAGTTACCCACTAATCCTAGCTAAAAGACTACTCACTCATTATCATGGGAAACATGTCATTAATGGTGTCAAACATCACAACAAGTATAAACATGATAATAGAATGAAGAAATGAACAATAAAGATTAAAGAGTAAAGGAATTGTACCAAACTTGAAATGATCCAAATAATAAAGTAAAGAATAATAGAAGAAACTTGATTGATTGATGAAGGGTTGTCAATCCTCCAATAATAACTCAATAATCTTCAATTACCCAATAATAAACTTGAATAATAAACTTGAACAATAATTAAGGAGAGATTAATGTGAGATTTGTGGAAAGATTAAAGAGTAATCTATTCTAATCTACTCCTAATCTAATCTAAAGAAGGATTTGTTTCTAGCTAAGAGAGATCCTCCACCCTCCTTGATTATTACAAAATGGGGTATTTATAGTAGGGATTCATTAGGTTAACTAAGGCTTAAATGACGATTAAGTCCCTATTTAAGGAAACGCCGGTATCTTTGGAAGGATGGGCATCTATCTTGAAGCTTGAAGAAACGAAATTTGTTGTAAGGGAATCCGGGCGTCCAAGGAGGAAGACGGGCGGATTGTTGAGGTGTTTCCCGGGCGTCTTCGTGGGAATCCGCTCGGATTCTTTGAAGGAATCCGGGCGTCTTTGTGGGTGGGACGCACGGGTTGTTACTGCAGGACGGGCGTCTTGTGGGTAAGTTGCTCGTCTTCTGTGACAGAACCCTATTTCTTCACTTCCTTTTTATTCTTGTGGGATTGGTCTTTAGTTCTCGCTTCCTCTTCATACTAGTCCATCAAATATCGTCAAATAGCTTCCAAATACGCACGAAAGACAGGAATTTCTGCCTTATTATCTCCTTTTCTACAAAACATATAAAATGCGATAGAAAAGCAAATAGGAAGGTTTTGAGGGATAAAATGGCCATAGAATGTTATAATAGTATGCAAAATAGGCTCAATTAGGGGACTAAATGTGCGTAAATAATGTTCACATCAAATATCCCCAAACCGAACCTTTACTCGTCCCGAGTAAAGAGGTGACTAAAACTAGACCTTTATTTAAACTATCCTACTAATATAACCGATATGAGACAATTAGCGGGTCTCACTCCGCCTCTTCAACTCACAACAAGACAACCATGAGGTAGGATGCCTTCTTGCAAGGCAAGGTGGGTCTTGCCAAAATGGCGACCCATCCAATCATTAAGGCACACAAAATCAAGTAATGGATGCATCTACAAAAGAATAGCCACTTTCCTCATCTAAGTGGCGGAAATTATCTACAAGGGAAGCAATTCAAGGGTACACACTCCTTCATAGATGCAATTTCTTCAAACTACTAAGCCTAGAAGGATACCAATTAATCACCTTCAAGTTGTGTCAAGCTAGGGTACCTTTGTCCTCAATCGTTAAATACTTTTGTCAAGAATAGACTCCCTATGGTGTTAGAAACACTGGAGGATCACGGAATTACCCTTCTCGCCTAGACAAGAAGAAGGGTCGTCCCCTCTCTATCATGCACAAAAATGGATACGATGGATAAATGGATCAATAGATATTTGAGTTTCATTTTGGGAGTTTGCTTTTGTTGTTGTTTTTCCCCCCCAATTTCTTGTGGCATATAACATTTGAGAACACTTTCTTGCCATTTCTTTTTTATTTTTGGCAATTCAACACTTGACACTTTTTCTACTTTTCTTTGCATTGCTTTTGAACATTTTAAAAGTCACCCCATATGTAGTGAGGGTGGCTTATATTTGAAGCTTAGGAGTTCTATTTTTGCTCGTCTTTTCATTTGATGCATTTTTGCAAACTTTCTTTCACTTTTCATTTCATTGAACTCAAATTGATTTCTTTTTGTGCCCATTCCCTTTGATGACAAAAATGTGGTAGAACATGGATGATGGATGGATGCATGGTTTCAAGGGTCACCTTGGAATAAACGGTAGCCAAGGAGTTATCACACCACAAGGTACTCTTGACTAGGCCTTAGTCCATGGGTCAAAGGATACTAGCATGACACATCCTAGGGTGTTTTACAAGTATTCTAACAAGCAAAGTCTTAAGAACAAAAAGCATCTACTAGAGCCTATATACACTTATCAAGCTTCCCAAGTAGACGGTTTCGCAAAATTTTCTAACATGCAACTATATGCCATGATGCAACTATCATATATACATCCTAATGCATATGATTCTACCAACTAGTATGTCATATAATCTAAATGCAAGTCCTAAGTTCACATTGTTATACCGCATCAATCAAAAATAAAGCCACATAGTCATTAACATAAAGAGGAAAAAGGAGATTGGAAAGATCATACCATGCGGTCTTCAATATCCTCATTTCTCGGGTGTGGCGTAGGCAATCAATGTGAAAAAGGATGGACAAACAAGATATATACAAGACAATATATACAAGACTACACTACAAAGGAAATGAACTTGTTTTTGGGTTTTTGAAATTTTCAAATTTTTATGGGTTTTTGTTTTATGAAATTAAAAGACATATTTTTGTGATTTTTCGAAATTTTTCGATTTTTATGCATTTTTAGAATATAAATTCCCATCCCCCACTTTATTTTGGACATTGTCCTCAATGTACATGTAGGAGTAGGAATAAAAAGGAAATACATGTTTTTGGATTGTTTGATTTTTTGGAAATTGAAGTACAAATGCAATGATATGATATGAATGAATGCATGCTCTAACTAAATGCAATCCTATATGACATATATAACAAATGAATGCAATTTAAACTATACTATATGATGCATGATTTAAACTATGGTCACTTATGATCAAACCTCTCCAAACCGATTTAAACACTATCTCTAGTGTAGAAAAGAATAGGATTGGTCATTAGTGACTATGCATGAATTCTAATTTATATGCAACTTAACTACATGAATCATGTGAGATATATTACAATGCAACTATACTATATGAACTAGCTAATGCAAATGAGATATGATACAAATGCATGCGAAAACTACACTAAATGCAATGTATGTACAAAAGAGAGAGAGAGAGAGAGAGAGAGAGAGAGAGAGAGAGAGGGGTATCATACAAATGGAGGTGGTGAGGTAGGCCTCTTTCACTCGTCATCCTCCTCATCATGGTAGCCATATTGGTGAGAGCTCCCGGCTTGGTCATACCCTCTTGGTTGGCCCCAATACCCTCCTTGGTCGAATTCTCCTCCTTGACCCGAATACCCTCCACCTTGGATAGAATGCCCTCCGACGTCGCGATCCCAAGCTTGGTTCCCTCCCGTTGATGGTACCGGCCACAAAGCGCTCGGTGATTCGAATCACCGGATGTTGGATGGCAAAAGTATAGCATTGCTTTAAACCGGTAAAATTCCTCCCGGAAATAGCCCTCCAAAGTTGGTCCACACCGAAATTATCGGGTTTTTCGGTAAAGTTGGTGGGCACTTCAAGACCGAAAATGTAGGCAAATTGATCTAGAGTAAGACTATGGTCTAGGTTGCACAACCTAAACTCCATGCCCACATTGGTACGGGTATTCGTTACAATGGGAAGGCTACTCAAAAATTCAAGGGTGAGACTAAGGTACGTCTCCTCATGGGCATGGAAAAGTTTTCCAATCCCAAGGCCATCAAAGAACATCTCGGTAGGGTACCTTATCTTAAGGATTTCCAACACCCTAGTATCTATGAATTGAGTGGGTTCATAGTTCTTACCTAGCAATTTGACAAAGTTCTCGCGGTGGTCATCGGATTCGAAAAGCACCTCTTGGTAGTACTCAAGTTGTTCAATTCCTCCCCTCATTATGGGGCGGAAGTTCCTTGGTAGCGCTACCTCTCGCAGAGTTGATGAGGATGATCCCTTGCGCTTCCTTCCGGTGGATTCAACCAACTTCTTGGCCTTGCCTTTGAGGTTCATCATCTTGAAGTTGAGGAAATGGGGGTTTTTGTTGGCTTTTGATTTGAGGGGAGTGTTTTGGAGGATGGAGATGAGTGTTTTAGGGTTTGATAAGGTGAAGAAATGAGGGTGAAAGGGGGTGATTTTATAGAAGAAGGGGGAATCCGGGTGGATAAGGGTGGGACCTGTCCGGTCTATCCGAGAAAAAGGGGCCAATCCGAGCGTCTTTGCTTCGGGATGGGCGTCTTCACATAATAGGAGACGGGCATCTTCCTACAAATCCGGGCGGATTCTAATGCAGGGATTCTGCTAAGTTGAGAGCAGAAAGAAGACGGGCGTCTTCTGAGTTGGGACGGGCGTCTTGTTCGGGACGGGCGGTTTTTTCAAAAATCCGCTCGGATTTCCTGGCAGCTCAAAATCTCGTTTTAGATGACATTCGGGACGGGCGTCTCGTGAAGAATACGAGCGGCTTTTCTCAGAACGGGCGTCTTCGGCTAAATCCGCCCGTCTTCTGAGACAGTGTCAACCAGTCTTTTGACGGGGGTCCTGGACGGGCGTCCAGGCCTCGGGACGGGCGTCTTCAGCGCCTTTTCTTCTTTTTCTTTCTTTTTCGTGCAATACCATACCCCTTCACCGATTTGTTATTCCTCCTTATCTTTTTCTGAAATTTGCTCATTAAAAGTGTATGATGGATCTCTCTCTCTCACCACTCCCATGCAAGAAATTAAATGCAAATGCAATAGTTTACAATATTATACAAAGTAAAGGGTCCAAGAAATATCTTACAAATGGTGGTTTAAGATTGGACTCCACCAAACTTGTTCAAGTTGTAGAAATTCTTGTCCATAGAGCTCAAGGCTCTTAATAAGAGATCAAAGGCTTGTGAACAAACTCCAAATAGACACAAGTATGGGTTGCTCCACTTGAATATGAAATTTAGCCAAGGAAGCTTGTAAAATGTTCTTTCTTTTGCTTCGTCCTTGGCATTAGAGCTTTCCCAATGCTTCCAATAAACAAGCCCATGATTCTTGTCAACACTAGGCATGAAGTGTGGTTCATTTTCATCCGTAGACTTCCACTCGCCAACTTCTTCTTTAATCTCGGTGATGATGATAGCATTTTGATTTTTCAATCCTTCCAAGGTGGAAGGAGAATTTTTTATCGAGTTCCTTAGAAGTTGTCATGGTGTGCGCCAAATCTTCACAAGTGGCTTCACGAGCAATTTTCTCTTTGAGCTTTTTCACCAAGTAGCTCTTGTATGATACTTTGGCCTTTTGAAGAAGGTCCACCATATCCTCTTCAATGATCATTTTCTCCATGATGGGTGTCAAGTGGTCTTCATGAGGAATAAGGGAAGGACGTTCTTCTTCATGATAGGGTATCTCAAATGTCTCAAGGATAGGCTCCTCAAGCAAGGTGATATTACGAGTCCATCCCTTAGGCTCATCATCATTGTTGCTATCTTCATACGAATCATAGATGGGGGCTACATTTAACTCTTTCTCCAATGTCTCAACATTCACTTCAAAGGACACACCCTCATACTCATAAAGGCTAAGAGTACTTGGCTTACTCAACCTCATATCTTCCTCATCAAACACAACACTTTCATAGTCACAAGAGCTCAAGGAGATTGGCTCTTCCCATTTCTCATTTTCCATATCAAAAGTTACTACTTCAAATTCGCATTCATGCTCAATGTCCAAAGGGTGGTGAGGAGTGGTTTCTTGGGATTTTTTCAATTGGGCAATTTGAATCTCCAATTACTCACCTTGGGCAACAATGCCTTGAAGAACATTATCCCTCTTTTGGCTCTCCTCTAGCATTTGTTTGAAGAAGTTTTGTTAATCTCCCATCATTTGGAGAATCACATTTTGAATGGGTTCATTTTCTTGTTGTGGGTGTGTGTGAAAGTAGTTGTATTGTGGCAATTGAAACTCATTATGGAGTGGGTATTGGGTGGGTGGTTGTTGTGGATATTGGATGTGAGTGTTTTGGTTGGAAAATTTGGGGTAGTAGTTAGGATTTTCATTGTATGAATAATAAGGTAGGTTTGTGTTGACTTGCTCCTCAAACTCCCCATACCCATAGTCATACTCAAAAGATCCACCACATACTCCATATGTCAAGTCTTGAGCCATCATAGCTAAGACAAGGAAACAACTACAAGCATGGAAACTACACAAAAACGGTAAGAACAATCCTTGAGGAACAAGTTCCTCAAGGTGAAAGCACAATTAAAATAGACAAACAAGTAAGAACTTAATCACATAGCACCATCCCCGGCAACGGCGCCATTTTTTATGTGGGTGATGTCGTCGGGTCACATCCAATCAAACACATTTATAATACTCAACAAACGACTAGTTAGCGGTAAGTCGAGGTCGATCCATGGGACGGTGTGCTTTGGGTTCTAAGTCTATCTATCTCAATTTATGCTAGTGTCACGATTTGTTTGGGTTTGTAGTTGTGTCTAGGCTAATGCAAGCAATAAAGTAAAACAAGCAACGAAATAAAGGATGTAAACAAATGATTAAAGGAGCTAGGATATCATGGGGTCATAGGGGATTCATGGTGTTGATCATACAAACATGTTTACAATTATAGGCAAGCAATTAATGTTGTGGAGAAACCGAGTTGGTTTATATCTTACGGTTCTTAGTAAGAGTTGGGTCCCGGAGCCGAATCGATTAGATTGTACAACACCTACAAGTCGACTTACTTTCCTCCTAATCAACTTCTATGCATGGTCTAACAAGACTCGAGTTGGTTTATATCTTACAAGTCAAGTTGAGTAGATAAGATATGGTTGCAAATGCAAGGATTTATAGGCTTAGCATTTCATCAAACATAACATGTGCATAAAGTTGACATCACAACAAGCAAGCAATTTAATCATGTGAACATATTAGATTAAGCATGAATCAATCGCATGTTGGTTTCCCCTAGTTACCCACTAATCCTAGCTAAAAGACTACTCACTCATTATCATGGGAAACATGTCATTAATGGTGTCAAACATCATAACAAGTATAAACATGATAATAGAATGAAGAAATGAACAATAAAGATTAAAGAGTAAAGGAATTGTACCAAACTTGAAATGATCCAAATAATAAAGCAAATAATAATAGAAGAAACTTGATTGATTGATGAAGGGTTGTCAATCCTCCAATAATAACCCAATAATCTTCAATTACCCAATAATAAACTTGAATAATAAACTTGAACAATAATTAAGGAGAGATTAATGTGAGATTTGTGGAAAGATTAAAGAGTAATCTATTCTAATCTACTCCTAATATAATATAAAGAAGGATTTGTTTCTAGCTAAGAGAGATCCTCCACCCCCCTTGATTATTACAAAATGGGGTATTTATAGGTGGGATTCATTAGGTTAACTAAGGCTTAATGACGATTAAGTCCCTATTTAAGGAAACGTCGGTATCTTTGGAAGGATGGGCATCATTCTTGAAGCTTGAAGAAACGAAATTTGTTGTAAGGGAATCCGGGCGTCCAAGGAGGAAGACGGGCGGATTGTTGAGGTGGTGCCCGGGCATCCTCGTGGGAATCCGCTCGGATTTTTTGAAGGAATCCGGGCATCGTCGTGGGTGGGACGCACGGGTTGTTACTGCAGGACGGGCGTCTTGTGGGTAAGTTGCTCGTCTTCTGTGACAGAACCCTATTTCTTCACTTCCTTTTTATTCTTGTGGGATTGGTCTTTAGTTCTCGCTTCCTCTTCATACTAGTCCATCAAATATCGTCAAATAGCTTCCAAATACGCACGAAAGACGGGAATTTCCGCCTTATTATCTCCTTTTCTACAAAACATATGAAATGCGATAGAAAAGCAAATAGGAAGGTTTTGACGGATAAAATGGCCATAGAATGTTATAATAGTATGCAAAATAGGCTCAATTGGGGACTAAATGTGCTCAAATAATGTTCACATCAATACCTTCCATCATAGTTGAACCCGGGGCAAAGTTCATTGGCTAAAATTGTTATTAGCCCTCCCATCACAAAGGTTTTGATTTAAGAAACCCCTTTTGCAAAATCATCATTATTAAAAAATGAAATGGAGAGAGAAAGCTCTACCTTCTCTCTAGGTTTTTAGGGTTTTTATTGCACAATGGCAAGAAAAATCTAAAAAAAATCGCAAAAAACTCAATCAAAAAAAAAAAATCGTTCTAAAGCTAAACTTCAATTTTCTTTTACTAACTGTTCTAATCATAATCTTGATATGGATGCTTCTGAATCATCTCAAAGTTGCCTGCGTATACCTCAATCGACTGATTCTCATAAAACAAAAGAGATGAGTGAAATTGTGGGTATTCCGGTCCTGGATTTGGATAAAGTGGTTGAAGATGCGGCTATTCTTGTTCCTACTGTAGAAGAAGAGCTTGTTTCTGTACCTATTGAGGAAGAAGTTTTTGTACTTACTGAGGAAGAAGCGGTTGTTGTTGTATCTACTGAGGAGGAAGCTGCAGATTCTAGGGATTGGACTCTTGTGCAAGACTCGGTTCCCACTAAGTCTACTGAGACTACTTCTAATGTGAAGCCAGTGTTGCAATTCACAATTGAGGATGTAGCCTCAGAGGTAGCGTTTTGGGAGACAGCTGTTGTTTGTTATGTCTTGGGTAGCAATCCTCCCTGGGAATTGTTGTCGGGGTTTGTCCAAAAACTTTGGGGAGTTTATAAGTTTGATAAGCTTTCCTTCCTCCCTAATGGGGTGTTTCTGGTCAGATTCCCTACAAAGGAGTGTCAAAGTTTAGTCCTTTAGCATGGTTTTCCGATTTTTGACAATAAACCAGTGGTTGTTAAGCCTTGGACAGAAGATTGTAGTTTGATGAAGGAGCGGGTCAAAGTTGTTCCTATTTGGCTCCGTCTTTGTGGCTTACCTTTAAAATTTTGGAGTAAGGCTTGTCTTGAGAAGTTGGCTGGTCTGCTGGGCAAGTTTATTTGAAGGGATGCAGCAACAGAAGATAAGACACACCTAGGTTTTGCTAGATTACTGGTGGAGGTTGAAATAGGTCAGGAATTTCCTAATAAACTCTATTTTAAGGATGAAAAGGGTGTTGATGTTAGCATTCTTATTGAATATGAATAGAAGCCAACTGTGTGTGGTAGCTGTAAGGGTATTGGGCATACCACAGAGATGTGCAAAAATAAGGTTGTGCCTGCTCCAGGTCCAAAACCTAATGCTCCTGTTCCTAAACCTCCCCTTAAGGTTTGGAGACCAGTGCAGAAATCTAAAACTGTTCCTGCCCCTGTAGCTTCACCTGCACCACCTTTTGGAGGGGTCACTTATCATGATTCTTCTCGTCTTCCATCACCTATACCAGTTATTCAACAAGTTACTAGACAAGAGCATAATGACTCAAGGAAGGATATCTCTCCTACCAAGTCCTATGTAGAAGCCTTGAGTCCAACAAAATCCACACAATTGAATGGGAGACTGGTGGTTACACCTGAGATAGCTGGTAATGGATAGTCTTGGTAGTTAGAATGTTAGGGGAATAAATGGGATCAATAAGCAGTTAGATGTTAAAAACTTTTAACATCAGAATAACATTAGTCTCTATGGTTTAGTTGAAACTAAGGTTAAGATCCATGATTTTACTAGTATTCTTCATAATTTAGGATCTCATTGAAAAGGGATTAATAATAGCTCCTATCATCATGGAGGTAGAGTTTGGATTATTTGGATTCCTCAATTATTTACGGTTACTACTCTTCATATGAATGCTCAAGTTATTACTGTTCTGGTTAATGAGAAAGCTACTAGTGATGAGTTTCTCTTTTCTGTAGTCTATGGATTCAATGAGGATAGTGAGAGAGCTGACTTATGGACTCACCTGAGATTTATTAAGTATAATTATCATAAACCTTGGGGGGTCTGTGGTGATTTCAATAATGTGCTTCATTATAATGAAAGAATTGGAAGAGAAGTTACTTGGACTGAAATTGCTGATTTTAGAGCTTGTGTCCAGTATTGTGGACTCACTGATATTAAGGCTCAAGGGGCGTTCTATACTTGGAACAACAAGCATGAACCTCAGTCTAGGACTTTTTCTAGGATTGATAGATTTCTTATCAATTCTGATTGGATGGATTTATACCCTAATGCTTATGCTCATTTTTTACCTGAAGGATTGTTTGATCATAATCCTTGTGTCTCCTTTAGAAGACAAGTGAGGATAAGACCTAAAGGACATTTCAGGTATTATAACATATGGAGTTTAGTTGATGGATTTCATACAGTTGTGCAGCAAGCTTGGAGTAGGCCTGTCAGAGGAACTTTTATGTATCAACTGGTTTGTAAGGTAAGGAATCTTAAACAAAACTTGAGGGTGTTAAATAGGAGCAATTTCTCTGATATTGATAAAGCTGTGGGTGTCTCCAAGGCCCTGTTGGTCAGTCTTCAAATTCAGCTGCACTTTAACCCTACTGATGAGAGTATTAGTATTGCTGAAAAGAATGCTGCTGATTCTTATAGACATTTGAGCAAAATTCAGCATAGCTTTTTGAGTCAGAAGGCTAAAGTTGATTGTTTATGTAATGGTGATGATAATACAAGTTTTTATCATAACCATATCAGATCCAGATAGATTCATAATAGAGTTATGACCATCAAAGGGGACAATGGTATTTCATATCATGACCCTAAGGATATTGAAGATGATTTCTTAACTTATCATAAAGGTTTATTGGGTACTTGCCCTTCAACTATTGATGTCCATGTGCCTACTGTTAGACATGGGAACTTGGTGACACAAGCTCATAAAGATATTCTGCTTGCAGCTGTGACAGATGAGGAGATCAAGGGCCGCTTATTCTCTATTCCAGGGAATAAGTCCCCTGGACCTGACGGGTACACTAGCCAATTTTATAAGGATGCCTGGGACATAGTTGGCAATGATGTGCTATGTGCTATTAAGGATTTTTTTTCTCACTGGTAAACTTTTAAAACAACTGAATACTACTACACTCACTCTCATTCCTAAGCTTGGTAATCCTTCTAGTGTTTTGGATTTTAGGCCAATTGATTGTTGTAACACTTTATACAAGTGCTTGGCTAAAGTCCTTTACAAGAGATTGAGCCAGGTTTTGCCTGATATTGTGAGTGATAGTCAGGGTGGGTTTGTGAAGGGAAGTAACATTGTTGAGAATATTCTTATTTGTCAAGACCTTGTTAGACTGTATAATTGGAAGGCTGCCTCCTCAAGGTGTTTGATTAAAATTGACCTCAAGAAAGCTTATGACTCTGTAGAATGGAAATTTTTAGAACAAATGCTCTATGCCCTTAATTTCCCTCAGAGATTCATTGAGCTTATCATGGTTTGTGTAAGCACTCCTACCTAATCTTTATCTGTCAATGGAGGCTCTTTTAGATTCTTTCAAGGCAAACTGGGTCTAAGGCAAGGTGATCCACTCTCACCTCTTCTTTTTGCCCTCTGTATGGAGTATCTCTCTAGAATTCTGAAGATTGCTTCCCTCCAAGATAGCTTCAGGTTTCATCCTATGTGCAGTCATATGAAGCTTAATCACTTGATGTTTGCTGACGACCTCTTAATGTTTTGCAAAGGGAATGAGAGCTCTATTATGTGGATCAAGAGATGTTTTGCCACTTTTTCGGCTGCTTCAGGGCTTCATATGAACAAGTCCAAGTCTAAGATCTATTTTAATGGGGCTACCACAAGTACTGTAACTAACATTTTGCAGGTTTCTGGGTTTAAGAGGGGAAATCTGCCTTTCAAATATCTCGGCATACCCATCTCTTCCAAGAAATTAAGCAAGAATGAGGGGATGAAATTACTGGATAAACTGGTTGCTAGAACCAGAGGATGGGGGACAAGGCACTTGTCTTATGCTGGTAGACTTACCTTGGTGTCCTCTATCCTGTCTACTGTTCACACTTATTGGGCTAATATTTCCTTGATTCCTAATGGGATTCTGAATAGGGTGAATGCTATCTGTAGGAATTTTTTATGGGCTCGCAAATCTGATTATGGGAATGTTAGGTTTATTTACCTCTTATTAGACTCCTCTAATAGTGAACTAATTAACTTCTTAATTATTTGTTCTTTAGATCTAGTGCATGCATAACAAAATAAGAGATTTATAAGAAAAATAATGTCCCTTACATTATGAGATGGTTCGAAATATAGGGCACAAGTAAGGTCACCTTCCTTCACTTGTTCTTGAGCTCAATATGATGGATGATCCTCCAAAATCCCAAAGTAGAGATCCTCCTTAGATTCCAACCAAGACTTATCCCTTAAAATAGTATATTAATTAACTAGATTAATAAACTAGTATCCTTAAAATGATTCTAATATTATTACTATTACTACACTAGTAATCTTGTTGTGATATAAGAATGGATGAACAAATGCTTGTATATCTAAAAACTTGTTTTAGAAAAATGAGAGAGTATGTGAATGTTTGCGTGTGTGAGAATATGAATGAATTGGTGAGGTAAAAAATGAGAACAAAAGTCCTCATAAGAGGAGGTCAGGCGGGGTAGGAAGAGGCCAAAAGGGCATCTTTGCCTTTTCCTTTTTGTCTTCACAATGCATTAGGTGTGTAAGCTAGTATACTAGCTATGATGATGTTTTATTTATCTCATAAAATAATGTCATCCACACACCCCTAATACTCCCTCCATTCAGTCCATATATCATATAATGGACTACCATTTTATTTTGTCAATTTGTCATTTATCACACAATATATCACATATTGTATTTTACATGTTATTAATTAATTTAATGCATATTTATCACATAAATATCATTTTACAAATTAATTAAATTACATACAACAAATTGACTAGTGATACTTGATCACATAAATAAAATGGGCCAGTTAATTATAATTCCCAACATCTTGTAATTATAATTAACCATTCATTCATATCTCTATTGTTTCTAAAACAATAAACAATTTTAGTAATAAAGCATTTTTATTACTAAAATAAATCTTATTTAATCCCATTACAATAAGTTATCAATATTCTCTCTCACAAGTAAATTGTTCAATTTTAAGAAATTGATTACCTTGTATCGTCATACAATTAATCAATTTATCCATTAAGGGAGTTGTCCTTTAGGTGTGACCTTAAGGGATCAACTGACCACCACCGTCATACGACACTAATGTCAAACTCTAGTCAGCCAATCATTACCGATTAATGATGATCAGTTGATTATATAATAAATCATCCCTCACGTATTCTTAATATGAGATTTAATTATGATATTAAATCATGTGATCGCACTATTGTTGAGGACACATTTTCCAACAATCTCCCACTTGTCCGAGACAAGTGTGCGTCACCAATTCTCTTGTCCTATTACAATATCTCACTCAATGCAATGTGTCTCTCAGGTCGTTCTTGCATTTGATCATATCTTGAGTGGTTTCCTCGATCTGGAGAGTAACTGTCTAACCGGAATTATCTACCATAGATACCTTCCGAGCGTGGCCACGTATTTCCAGTTCACTACTCCTCGAGTGGCCTTGAGATTTCAAACAACCCTGACAAGGGGTGGACAATTCCTATCGCACTATTCCGTTTGTTCAGCTACAGTTCATCATAACCCAAAATATACCCATTTGACCTCATTTACGACAGTCGTAGAGTATAAATCAAAGCTAATCAGAAATTTGTGCTAACTTGGGCGAATAGTCTCTAGTCAAAAGAATTGACTCATAAGAATACTATAGTAGCTCTTGCCACGACCAGGCTTTATGAATTACCAGAACTCTATAAGCGGTCACTGCCCGATAGAGTGTCCCATACAGTCTGCCTATGTGATCGACTAGTCATCCCATATGACTCTATGGCACTTGAACTTGCCATCAATCACATCACACTCTAGTCACTTCGAGACGTCACCTCATATAAGTAACTAGGGGCGAATACCATGTCAATTCAGTTCACTTTAATGGGGTTCAATTTGTCTCTATAACCCATTTGGATATAACAAGGTAACGGCTGAGTTTAATAAAACTCAAACGATAAATGCGATTATCACATATGAATAGCCAATACACTATTACTACTTCATATCTTATAATCTTTAGTGTACCTTTTACACTAGTTGAATTGCAATAAAAGTTTGGCAAGTGGATATACCCTTTATCCATATATTCCAACTTTGTCAATTGTTATTTCCTTCGTTTCAATGTTATATCTAATAACATGAATTTATCTAAGTATATGTCTAGTCTTCTAACTAGACTTAGGCTCTTTAACTTGAAAGATGCTCCCACTATTATCTCATAACTTGTGATAAGGTCATTTGTAGAGGGAGTCACCCTTAATCCCTACGTTGACCATTTTATCACAATTTACTTAGATTCCTTTTATAGTATTTGCAAAGCGCGAAACTAAAACACCTTTTTAGTCTCTTACTCCTTAGTTAATAAAATTAGCCTAGGATTTCTACAAATCATTTTCAGTTTGGAAACTAAAGTTTGTGCAACCCTTCAACACCTAACTTAGTTTATCATCCAAACATATGAACGAATCCTTAATTCTTCTCAAAGTTTCCAGGATGTTCTTTAAGGCTTTCACAAGCCATATCACTAGAATTATCTTATTATTGACTTATCTTGCCCTAGCCATATATCACATAATGGCATGTGCGTCTGTTGGCATACATGATTATTCTAATGGCGGAAACATTAGCAAACGATTTCATGTAATCAACAACTTAATAGGTTCAGTGAATGACTATGACTTCATCATAGTAATTCCACTTCCATCAACATGAATAACCCATTCAACCTTGTTGATGTTAAACAGATATGAAAGATCTTATCCTCATAAGACTCTCAATTCTATGCCAATATTCTCTCTCATAGATTCAAAATCTAGAATGCTTTGCATCCTTTTCCAAGTCTCCAATCACTCTTTCACTGAAGAGATCATTAGTACATTATTCTCAATAAGTAATATGTCATCAACATATAAGACATGGAAAAACAATTCTAGCTCCCACTTAACTTCATGTATAATCATGATTCTTCAATCATGTGAATGAAACCATTCACTATTATCACATGAACGAAAAGTATAATCCTTTAATGCTTGCTTAAGACCATACTAGGATCACTTAAAAAAGCTACGCATAATATGTTAGGATTCTTAGATCTTTATCTAAGGTTTTGTGTTCCAAACACATCCTTCTCTAAATTCCCATTTTAGAAAAGTGAATTTTATTTGCCATTCTTCATTAAAATGAAAATGCGGCAATTCCTAACATGACTAATTTTGATCAACATCTTCATGTCAATCTATGCATTTGAGTACTCTAAAGCTCTATTTACCTTTAAAGAGACCCTCGCTTTAAAGTAAATCTACTCTTGAGTAACAATTTTCGGATTGTAATGCTACGGCTCGTATGTAACAAGGTCAAAATACCATCACTTTCACAAAGTAATATTTTAACCAATAAGACATGTGCGATAAACTCCCACTGAACTATGATCCTACTCTATCTTTATAGATTATAGTTCGACTATACTCCCATTCTATAGTTCCATTACTTTCACAAAGTAACGCTATAGATATGTTTGTAACGATCCATCTACTCCCACTCTATCTCTCAGAAATACATCTATCTTCTTGAGAGATATTTTTGTGAGTTACAAACATATATATGGTGTAGTATTAGTAGTTTATCTAGACTATGCATTAGCTTTCAAAAGGTCATCCCTATTATGGCAGTTTGATTCATGTAATATACGAGTCTTATCCATGTCATCTGTTTAATAGACTCTCTATTCTAGGTAGCTCATGGTTGACCATCCGTTTAGAATTATGTGTCCGTATGGTATCGTAAATCCCTACTTTATGAGTTCAATAGCTCATCACAACTTTATAATTGATCTTACATAAGTAAGTTGTTACTTTTAGTAACAATGACATAAGGAGAATCAAATTCATAGCTTATGGACATATAATGATCCAATCATCATAATCGTCTATTTGATCAATTTGAGTTGTTAATCTAATGTTTCACTATGCAAGTAGTGTATGAAGATAAATTTTAGAACAAACGATACAATAAAGCAAGTGACTTGGGTTGCAAACCAAGTCACCAATATCCAAAATACAACCCGTGTTTAAAGGAAACAAACAAATTTCCAAGTCACACAAGGAAATCAAAATAGTTCTAAAATTTCAAAGTTCAACATGAAAATAAAGATAAAGAAACATAAAGCCAAGCTTCCATAGATCTAGCTCCATGGGCGGCTACCTCTAGCTTCCCTCAAGATCTTCTAGGCTTTCTTTTCTTTTCCCTTGTCCTTGCTACGATGCCCTAATTACAATAAAAAGGGTAATCATCACAACTTGTATCAACATACCAAAGTTGAGATCGAAACATAAAAGATAGGGATAGTTATATACCTACTAGAATAACCTTTCCAGCCTTAATATCGCCAAGATATTTTGAACAGTTTCTCTTCCAATGCCCAACATCACAACAGTAGTGGCACTTGTCCCCGGATGAGGCATTGTACTTGGGCTTGGAGGAACTAGCTTCACAAGCTTTTGCTTTGTTCCTGTTGGGAGTTCGCTTCTTTCCCTTGTTCCCTCTTTTCTTGAAATTCCCTTTGCTCTTATGATTAACATTGAGCACATCCTTGGTGGTGCTAACACTTATCCCCATGTCCCTTTCGGCTTGCACATCGAGGGAAACTTTCTTGTTTTGCATATTAAAATTCACCCTGAATTCAACATATGCCTTAACTTTGTTTAAGGAGTGAAGAATTCGATCAATGACGAGTTCCTCGGGAATCTCTACCTTTTGCATTTTTAAGGTCTCAACATGCTCCATCAACTTGAGCACATGAGGACTAACTTTTTGGCCCTCCTTAATGTTGAGATCAAAGAATGCGGATGCCGCCTCATATTGAATGATCCTTGGAGCTCGTGAAAACATGGTCACAAGTTTCGTATAGGTCTCATGAGCGGTGCTAATCTTTATAGCACTTCTTTGGAGTTCGGCCTCCATTGCAAAGATCAACACATTTTTGATCGCGGCCGACTCCTTTTGGTAAACCTTATAGGCTTGCCTAGCGGCAGCGGTGGACCTAGCATTAGGTTCGGTGGGAGATGCCTCGGTAAGGTAACGAAGCTTGTCGTCACCCTCCGCGGCCAAGCGAAGTTGCGCGTCCCAATCGGCGAAATTGGACCTATTCTTTTCTAACTTATATCGATCAATGAAGGATCGGAGCCATGACACATTGGTGAGCGTGTTGGAACTAGTGGTTGCGGATGTGATTGGAGTTGCCATTGCAATTGATAAAACGATTTTGACTACAAAATAGGAAGTGAAGGAATTAATGAACATCTATCATTTTGACAATACTTGTAAACATTTTAAACAAGTTTTAACATTTATATAGTGACATCCACCCAACTATTATAAATGTTTCCGAGATCCAAATTCATATTAATACGGGTACGGTGAGCTGAGTCATCCCTTATTAATATAACTCGGTGGATTAACCTCTTAATCGATTCTACTTCTAGAACTCTCGGTCGATAAAAATTACTCTAATTTTCATCTTTAGCCCGGAACACATGCGACAATGGTCACGAATACTTCCGTTGAGCTCAATCCAAATTTCGATGTAATAACATTTTATTACCCACTTACCCAACGTAACAAGTTTAGTACCCCTGAGCCGAATCTTCCCTTATGAAATTGGGATTCATGGTTTCTACTATTTGGTAAGGCTAATTCTCAATTATTAAATGTGAGAGGTCTTGTCAATTTATTATCTATCACGTTTTAAGTGAACTAAAGCGGTGAACTACGATAATTATAATTGACACGGTCGATGACTCGATATGATATGCATGTGTTGTTATGGCGATTTGGCAATGCATGTAACATATTAAAAGAAATGCAAAGCAATAATAAAAATTCCTAGTATGGCCTTTCTAAAAATAGAAAATCAAATAATCTATTACATGTTGGAAACCAACTCCTTTGGTCCCTTGAATCTTCAAGTGGCACGCCTCCCAAGAACACCGTCTTCGTCGGATCACCTTTCCGAATGGCACCGTCTTTGAAGATACTCCATAATTACAAATAATAATAAAAATACAAAGCTATTCCTATTATACATTTGTAAAATGGATAAACTAATAAAAATAAAAGTGATACGAGATCACATTAAATTACAACCGAATCAATATTCCCTTACATTACGGGTAATATTGATTAAAACTAAGGCCATACTAAGATAAAATTACATAATTCAAAATTATATAAATAAAAGACATTCAACAATTGAAATATGCAGCATTATAATATGTGTCTATCATGCCAAATTATCTGCCAAATCGCCCTATTTAACTTATATTGTACATATAACCCGGTTTTATGGAAATGCGTGATCGTAACTTCTTAAAATCACAAATTAACACTTAAATCACATCTAAGCTCAAGTTAATTATCCTAACACTCTTAGGACTCAAAAATTAGTCATCACTCAATTTTTGACAATAATTCAACTTGATTTAATTTTTATGCTCATTTTTTTAACTTAAAATCATAATATTAATGAAATAAATCCAAATTAAATTACAATAATTTTAAAATTTGAATTTTAAATTTTTGAACATTCTTGAATAATTCTATGACACTCATAATGTTAAAAATCATGGTTAAAATTTTCGAATTAATTTTGAAAAAATATAGTTGCATTTTATCAGTTTTATCTCATAAAACATCTAAAGTATCCAAAAATCAATCCAATCAATTTTACAACTTTATATCTGACAATTGGGATATTTATACAACTTAAAATAATTTTCTCATGCCATGCAATTCGTTTTAGATATTTATGCTAAAATAGTCACTATTTATGCCATTTTGACTCTAAAAATTCATAAATCATGCTAAATGAGATCATTTCATCTCAAAATTTACATACACTCTTTAAATCATGCATGTGACAATATATTAAAATATTATGGCCTAGTTCGAAATTTTACTATTTTTAACCATTTTACCTCTTTTAATCCATTTTTATCTCATAAAAATCATAAATCATGCAATATTAATCCAATTAATACGAGATTTTACACACAACTTGTAAAATATGCATGTGAGGTCATATAAAATTTTCAAGGTCATAGAGTAAGTTTAACCATTTTTAGTCATTTTAACCTCCATTTATGTCATTTTTACACTAAAAATTCATAAATCATGAAATATTAATCACATTAATATGATATTTTACATGCAATACATAAAATATTCATGTGAGGTCATACTAAAATACCATAGCCAGTAGTGAAGGTTAACTTATTTTAGTGAATAAAAGTTCATTTTACTCATAAAAATGTAATAAAATCACTAAAAATCATTAAAATGAGCAATAAAGTTCCATAAATCATAAAAATGACTTAAAAACACTTTAGGTCCAGAATATATAACATGCATAATTATTTCGTGGCCTACTCTTATAAATCACAAATTTTTAGTTTTATATGTTAACATTTTTACTCGGAAAAACAATAACCGATCATGCATGCAACATCCTATGCTCTGATACCACTTGTTAGGTTTATTTACCTCTTATTAGACTCCTCTAATAATGAAATAATTAACTTCTTAATTATTTGTTATTTCGATCTAGTGCATGCATAACAAAATAAGAGATTTATAAGAAAAACAATGTCCCTTACATTGTGAGATGGTTCGAAATATAGAGCACAAGTAAGGTTCCTTCCTTCACTTGTTCTTAGGCTCAATATGATGGATGATCCACCAAAATTCCAAAGTAGAGATCCTCCTTAGATTGCACCCAAGACTTATCCCTTAAACTAGTATATTAATTAACTAGATTAATAAACTAGTATCCTTAAAATGATTGTAATATTATTGCTATTACTATACTAGTAATCTTGTTGTGATATTAGAATGGATGAACAAATGCTTGTATATCTAAAAACTTGTTTTAGAAAAATGAGAGAGTATGTGAATGTTTGCATGTGTGAGAATATGAATGAATTGGTGAGGTAAAAAATGAGAACAAAAGTCCTCATAAGAGGAGGTGAGGCCGGGTAGGAAGAGGCCAAAATGGCATCTTTGCCTTTTCCTTTTTATCTTCACAATGCATTAGGTGTGTAAGCTAGTATACTAGCTATGATGATGTTTTATTTATCTCATAAAATAATGTCATCCTCACACCCCTAATACTCCCTCCATTCGGTCCATATATCATAAAATGGACTACAATTTTATTTTGTCAATTTGTCATTTGTCACACAATATGTCACATATTTTATTTTACATGTTATTAATTAATTTTATGCATATTTATCACATAAATATCATTTTACAAATTAATTAAATTACATACAACAAATTGACTAGTGATACTTGATCACATAAATAAAATGGGTCAGTTAATTATAATTCACAACATCTTGTAATTATAATTAACCATTCATTCATATCTTTATTGTTTCTAAAATAATAAACAATTTTAGTAATAAAGCATTTTTATTACTAAAATAAATCTTATTTAATCCCATTACTATAAGATATCAATATTTTCTCTCACAAGTAAATTGTTCAATTTTAAGGAATTGATTACCTTGTATCGTCATACAATTTAATCAATTTATCCATTAAGGGAGATGTCCTTTAGATGTGACCTTAAGGGATCAACTGACCACCACCATCATACGACAGTAATGTCAAACTCTAGTCAGTCAATCATTACCGATTAATGATGATCAGTTGATTATATAATAAATCATCCCTCACGTATTCTTAATATGAGATTTAATTATGATATTAAATCATGTGATCGCACTATTGTTGAGGACACCTTTTCCAACAGGGAAGGTTCCTGCTATTTCTTGGGATACCTGCTGTGTTCCTAAGTTAGAGGGAGGATTAGGTCTCAGGGTGGCTAAGGATTGGAACAGGGCGATTTTGGGTAAGTATGCTTGGTGGCTAGCTTCTAAGAAAGATCACCTATGGGTTAGGTGGGTTAATCATGTCTACATGAAAGGGATAGAGTGTACTGATTACTCACCTCCTTCTGACTGTAGCTGGTCGTGGAGGAAAATTTCTCAAACAATGATAATATTTTCCCAAGCATACACCAATCATAAATGGCTGAATCTGAATATGGAGTATACTGTGAAGTCTGGCTATGAATGGTTAAGGCAGAGCAAACCTAAGGTTCCCTGGTCTCACTTATGTTGGAACAGACTAAACATTCCAAAGACTGAATAGACTAAATAGAATGGGTACTCTTGTGGATCCTAGTTGTGACATTTGCAGGGCTCAGGATGAGGATCACCAGCATCTGTTCTATGATTGTGCATATAGTTCTGAATGCTGCAGACTTCTTCACCAGCGCTTGAATATTAATTTCCCTATGACTGACCTGGTGAGGTGGTATTCTTCTGCAAGGTGTCCCAAACTTCACAGAAAAATCATTGGGGCATGTCATGTGTATCTGGTATACTTCATCTGGAGGGTACGAAATGAAGCAAGACTGAAATTGTATGTGAGGAAGCCTGAGCATATTATTCAACACATTATTACTGATGTTAATGCTAGATTCTATAGGATCAATGTTAGTACTTTGAAGCCTGCTGATAGTGGATGGCTTGACAATTTTTGAGGTCCTGTGTAAGTCTAGATGGCATTATTTCATTTATTTGTTCATATGAAGAGTTGTAACATGTACTTTTGAGGTTTTCTTTGATTAATATACTTACCTTTCCCATAAAAAAATCATCATTAAACCTTGTAAGCATCTCAATAGGCATATTGAAGTGGAAGGGTCATGTCCCTTGCACATTCAAGTAAGACTCAAGAAAAGTCAAGTCAAGGAGGGTGCATTTGTCTTGCTCTACCCTTCCAAGAATGGTCCCGTGATATCCGTCGTTGTGAGTACCAAAAATAAAATTTATAATTCCTATTAAAACTAACCTAGGCTAGTGGTAACAGGGTCGAACCGCAAGGAGGCGAAAGTAATTAAAAGCTGTCTAAATTTAGTCTAAGGTAACAAGTGTGGGGGTTGATTTGATTTGGTCTATAGCTAATAACAATAAAAATTAAACTAAAGAAATATATTAAATCAAAAATAAAGAAGGGTACTAGGATGGTTGGTTCACTATAGTTTCGGCGGCAGCAAACTAAGTCGGTCTAAATCAAACACATGAGGCGGGAAAACAAAAGGTCCTCTCGGTCCACTCTTAACAGATAGCATATAAGTCCCTAATATCACTAATACTGACTCTCGTCCTGAAAAGTGATTATCAATCTAAACTTTACCTATCTTTCGATCTCAGCATAGTTTAGTCATTTTAATTGGTGGTCAATCAACTGTCCCTATCTCTCGATCTAATGGGTCGGTCAAATCCTAAACATTCAACTAGTCGTGTGCACTCGATTCGTTGAATAAAGAATTAAAACAATTAAAACGAAGGTAAAACCTCACGTGGTAAGTCGATCGACCGGGTATGGCAGTCGATCGACTGACACGCGATTTCAGTCCATATTAATTCTACGCCGCCTAATCTATAGTTCCCCTACATCCTAGCACAAGCAATTTAGCTACTCATACTAAAGATGATAACAACAATGAAATTAACGAAATTAACTACTGAATTCATGATTAAAACAACGGAACAAAAGGCTAGCATAAAACGATAATTATGGTTTCGGGAAACTAACTAACAATTCTATATCTATGAATGCAAATAAAGTAATAAACTGGAATAAGAAGAATACCAAAATCGCAGAAGAATTGTAACGGAATGATTGAAAGCACGAACGAAAATCCAATGCCAAATAATATCCCGAACCCTAATTATTTGATAAACTAAAACTGAATGTAAAACTTGATAAAAACCCCCAGATGATTTTCTGTAAACTAGGTTACGTTATATAGAAAGTATACGTAACATGATTCCTAAACCTAATATCGCTTTGGGCTTTGGAAAACTCGTTCTATATCTTCACGTCTGAGTAGCGGCTTGGTCGATCGACTGAGGTAACCGGTCGATCGACTGCTCTTCAGTGTACAGTAGCTTCTGTAGTCGTGGGTTGGTCGATCGACTAAGGTGGCCAGTCGATCGACTGCTTTAGCTGGTAATCCGCATTCAACTTCTCGTGGATTTGTCTTTTGGGCCTTGAAATGCGCACCAAGCTCGTTCCTTAAGTGAATACTTCACGTCATATGCAATGCATGGGTACTCGGGGACGGATTTAGCTTGATTTCCGCTGAATTCTTCACGTTTCTGCAATAATGTACAAAAATACGGAAGTAGACGGAAATAGGGAGAAATGTAGCATAAACTACATGAATGAGCTCTGAAATGCGTGTGAAATGAGGTGTAAAACATCATATGAATGACACGCATCAAACTTCCCCAAACCAAACCCTTGCTTGTCCCCAAGCAAGAACCAGACTCGATCCTAAAACCTAGTGGAACGATTTCAATCTCAGAGCGAAATGCAATATGTAAAGCCTAAACCAATTTAATGCTACAAATCAACAATCAATTAGTAATATGAATCATGCAAACGAGTTATGGAGTCGTTCAAAATTGCTGAACCGTCAACTATAGAGACTTATCTTTATGGACTCTCGCGGGTCGCTCAAATCACACATAAGCATAGGTGAATATATGTAAAAGATAGGAAGAAATAATATTGTAATGACTCTCACCTAACTACGACCTATAAGAACATGCCTGCAATCTAATATGAAAATAATCTCTACAACCGTACATATGCATTCCAACCAAACAAATGACCACGACACATGCCGAGGCAATTTTGGATATGTGAGGTAATGGGTAAGAAGAGGCAAAACATTTATGGGAATGTGGAGGTATAGGTGATCAAGCTAGTACCTAAACAAAGCAATATGACAACATCCTTTTTCTTGCTCAAAATTCAATCGATACGGTGCTATAGCAAGCACAAAACTCACAATCTCCAAAATAACAATAATCAACCAACTCCCCATAAGATACTAATGCAACATGGGAGCAAAAATCGCCATAAGATAAGGATTCAATTATGCGAATTGATTTTTTTGGGAACCCAGTCGATCGACCAGAATTAGCAGTCGATCGACTGCTTGAACAGTACAGAACTCTTTTCTTTTTTTTTTCTTTTTCGAATCATTTTTTCATTTCTTCTCACTTCTATTTTTTCTTCCTTTTCTATTTCTTTCTATCCTTCTTTTCATTTTCTCAACAACAACTCGATCGAGCAAATACCACCAAAAACGAAGTAACAATCCCAACAACCAAACTACTAGCTTGACAAGGGTAGGCTAAATGTAGGATGTAGTAATGGGACAAAAAAAGCTATTTTTGGCAGTGTGAAGCTTATGGGCAAAACGAATAAAGGGAAACCTCTACCACATGTGTCAACAAACCGCAAACCGAATGCATACAGGTATTAAGAAGATTAGGTTCATATTTATGCAAATTTATGTAACATGTCTCATAAGGAGTAACTACTCACTTCCTAGATAAACCGGTCATAGATGTCACCAGTTATAAGCTCTAAATCTCAGAAATATGATGTAGCTTGCCAAAAAATCTAAGTCAAGTCTCAAGCTCAGCAAATAATTTAACGAAAACTCGTAGACTATGCAATTGATTCTACTAATAACATGTCAATTAGCAAGGCTTAGGCGTAAACAAATGCAATTGCAATGTCATCATGGAAGTATTACCATTCCGACTCAACCTATATGCTAAAATAAACGTGCATATTTTTGAAATTTTTGAAATTTTTCAATTTTTTTGATATTTTATATATATGAGAATTGAAATAAACAAATGCAAAACCACAAATGCAAAACCGAAATGTAAACGTGAATTGAAATAAACAAATGCAAAACCGAAATGTAAACGTGAATGCAAGCAAATGATATGCGGCGCAAAACCCTTCCCCAAACCAAATCGCACAATGTCCCCATTGTGCAAAATCATGTAATGAAAGAAAAGAGAAATGGGAATTTGCGTAAAATGAAATAAATATGACAAGAAGTGGGAAATCGGGAACTCACAAGACTTTAAGCGCAGAAAAAGGAAACCTCCCCAAACCAGCGTAAGCTAGCAGGTTTCAGTAGCCAGTAGTGCTACTAATAAGTACCTGAAAAGACAAACAAAGTACTACGCATAAAATCGAGAAAGCAATAAAGAAGCGATATAAACCGTCTCGAAATGCGTCAAAACGCGCAGGAAAAGAGGAGGAAATGCTAACCAAATAAACACGCATCAACACACTTCAATTTTTTTATTGAGATTGTTCGGAAAATCGAAGCGCTTTAACTCCAGATTGTTTGGTAACCAATAACTTCTTTGTTTCTTTTGAACTCTTCTATTATATGAAAAACTCAAGACACGGAGATGGCTATATGGCCTTAATGTTAAACTTCGCGAACTCATATGATAAGGTAGAGTGACTATTCTTGGATTGGATTTGGGGGCGATGGGATTTAATAAAAGGTGGGTGGATCGTGTTATGAACTGAATGTCAACGAGACCTGGCCATAGGAGTCACAATAGATGCTAAGTGTGAGATAGAATCGAACCCAATACGAGTCTAGTTGCAGCTCTAAACAATGCCAACAATCTTAAACCATAAAACCGTTTCTGCGTGGTGTTTGGAGCAGCTCTGCCCAGCCCGAATGATGCTGGTCTTGACCACGAAAATGAGAGTCATGGCTGGTGGTGGTTATGCATGGAGAGGCGTTATGAGAAGCAGCCAAAATCGGGCAGCAACCACAACCCCAATCGGGTTTGTAACTGTAACACCCTAATATACCAAGGTGCCTTACCAAGGACCACCCTAGCATATAAAGGTGCTACCGTCTCGGTTGCCCAAGGTAAGTAGATCAAATAAACAATAATAGAACATTTATTAACTAATTCTTACAACTTAAACCGATGTGACAAGGATTACAACATTAACAACAGAAGGAACTAATAAGCATGAGTGACAGCGGCAACTTGCTAGACAGTGTGACGACTCGAATCCCTTCCATGTCCCGCAAGCAACATATCAACCAGCACCTGATAAAACAACTGCTCACCATCCTCGAATGGATCACCACAGTTTTAGAAAACATAAACGAGGTTAGTTCACTGAATAGTCAAGATAAGAAACACAACAAACAACATTCAAGTCAATCCACACGCATTTCTCCGAGCTCCAACAGTAACTAGTAACTGACTACACACTCAAATGTGTAGCCCTGCCAGATTACCCATCGCAACAGGTAATCCTAACCGCTAGTAGGGGACCGCAGCCTTGCCCACCTAAGCCCCGTTCATCGCAACGAGAAATAACCCATGTCCATTAATGTACACATCTCCCTTTGTGACGGGAACCACAAGGGACAAATCACGGGCATGAAACCATTCCCGAAGATGACTCCACTCAGCCGAGGACGCACCTCGAGAACCATAGACAAACAACAACCAATCCAAACATCCAAGAATGATAATTCCAATCATAAAAATAATCAACCAATACATCAATCAACATCGTCTTAAATCAATTAAACAGGCAACTGAGTAGGGAAACCCTACCTTTTCGCTATTCCATGAAAGTGCGTCCATCATACAAGCCAAGCACGACTCCATGACGAACCCTACAAGTAACACCCAGATCATATCACTAAACTATTCAAGATCCACTAAAAGACAACCACAAATCACAAACTCACCTTGAGGCGTAGACCGATGCCGACTCGGTTATTCTATGCCTAGACCGCCACCCTTCCCGGATTAATGTTCAAGTCCATTCTAGAAATTTTGGGTAAGATGAGAGGATTGGGAGGGAGAAATATTAGGTTTATAAAGAGGAAGTAACCGTCAAAAATGAATTGTGTTTATGATTCCACGTTTTATAATTACACGCGGGCTGACGAAGTACTCGGTCGAGTATGGGTTCTTGGTCGAGTATCTTAGCTACTCGGACGAGTGTCCCCAGCTAGGTCGAGTAACAAGTTATGTTGGCCAACTAACCTCTCCCGTATCCCTTGCTAAGGCTCTCCTTTGGTCAATATAGGTCGGTCAACAGGTCCCTAATCAGGGCGGGTATTACAGTAACCCCTGACCATTGGGGTGGCATTCCTGTTCAGCCAAGACGAGAAACTCAATTTCGTGCTTGGCCATCCACGTCCTCGATTAGGGTGGGTTTCCAGCAACCCGGCCTAATTGGTGTTCGTTCAGCTCTCATATGCCAACCCATTATTGATGACATGGTTAATGTCCTTGTATTTAAATTGTTTACATTTCATAATGTTTGAGTAGTTAGCTATTCTAGGGAATCGGGAATTAGCATGTTAATTTAGCATTTGAATTGTTTGAATCGGGTTTGTATTGCCAATTCATTGTCTCTATTCTTTGCTTGATTTTTTTTACAAACTTTGATTTGTGGCCCCAATAATTTGTTTCAATTTGTTAAAATATCATCCTAAGATCAAAAGTCGGGATGGATTAAGACTAAGCAAGAATAGTAAAGCGGCCTAGTAAGTGTAACACCCCCACTTACCAAGGAGCCTTAACAAGACCTTCCCCAATAAAAAAGGGTGTTACCATATCGGTTGCCCGAGGTAATGTATATCAAATAGACCATAATAGAACATTTATTAAATGTTTCTTACGGTTCATACGATTACAACAAAAGGAAAACAACTCTGATACAACTGAAGGAACTACTAAGCATAAGTGACAACGGCAACTAGCTAGACAGCGTGATCACTCGATTTCCTCCATATCCCGTAAGCAACATATTAACCAACACCTGCTAAACCAACTGCTCACCATCCCCGAATGGATCACCACAGTTTTAAAAACAATACCGGGGTCAGTCAACTGTATAACCAAGATAAGAATTCACAACACAAATGATACAATCAATTCAATTGCAATATCAATCTCCAACTCCATTATCAATCAATAAAAGTCTACACACTTAAGTGTGTAGTCCTGCCAGATTACCCATCGCAACAAGTAATCCTCACCGCCAGTGGGGGAAAGCAGTCGTTCCCACCTAAGCCCCGTTTATCGGAACGAGCGCACCCAGATCATTAATATGCACATCCCCCTTATGACAGGAGACACAAGAGGCGAACATGGGGTTGGAACCATCTCCCGAATATGGTCCCATCTCAAAAATACCAATCACAATATCAACACAATATTATCTCAACCAATATCAATTCAATACAACATGTTAATCAATCAATCAATCACCATAATCTTAAATAATTACACAACCGGCTGAGTAAGGAAACCCTGCCTTTTTGCTATTCCATGAAAGTGCATCCATCATATAAAGCAAAGCAAGACTCCACATCGAATCCTACAAGTAGCAACTGTATCCTATCACTAAGTTATTCAAGATCTACTAAAAGATAACAATTATTCACAAACTCACCTTGAGACGCAGACTGATGCCGACGACGGCGACAACCCGACTCGATGACTTCATGCATAGCTTGTCTCCCTTCCTGAATTAGTATTCAAGGCCCCCCAAGATGTGTAGAGAGAGAGAGAGAGAGATTAGGTTTAGGAGTGAGAAAATGAACCATCGAAAATGATTTACGTTTAAGTCTCCGCGATTTATATTACGTTTAGAAAAAGACTGGTGTCAAACAATTTAGAAAACAAAACTGATGTCAAAAATAATATAAATAACCACGATTAAAAGTTATGAAAATGATAGTTTAAAGAATAAAAGCAATTATATTAAAGAGGTTTCGCGAACTTTGCAAATTTTTTTACCGCGATGTTATCTACCCCTCTAAAATGAAACTTCGTCCCCGAAGTTCACTCCCAACTATAGAAATGAGGTGTACATATATATAAACACGGCAATTACGAAAGAATGTATTACTTTTCTAAACAATTATTAGCATGTACGGAATAGAAGTAAAGTAACCATGTTCATAGAAAGCGGAGATAAAATAACTTGCAATCATCAATGCTAGGAAAGGCGTACACAACATACAACACCCACGAGTACTACATGATTATCATGTTTTTATCCATACTAACTCCCATATCACTTCCGTCTCAATTCCAACCAAACTGATGTACCGTCACAAAATTTATCATACAAATACCATACCATACCCACATCGATACCAAGATTCTTGTGAAAACACGTATAACAAAATTTAACAACTCATTCAATTAAGTCACGAACTAAGAATCAAAACACGGACTTAAAACCAGGGTACTCGGTCGAGTACTAGCGAGAACTCGGTCGAGTACTCGGTACTCGGCCGAGTATCAAATGCCCGGTCGAGTTTCTGAGGGCAGAACTCGATATTTTTGCAACCAAGGCTTATGAAATTGTAAAATTTTCCTGCAAGACGAGTTTTAACCAACTACCAACGGAAAGAACCAAGTCTTAACTACATGCTAACATGGGAAAGAAATAAAGTGTTGGCCTTATGCCCGATACAGTCATCCCAAATAAAACCAAGTATCAAATACGATAAGAAATCCATCAAAATATCCAACAAACAAAACAATATAAAAGAAAACAGAGCTCAAGTATCCGCATCCTCATCCATGTCCTCGCTGCCACCAGTGTTGGATGTCCCCTCCCCCTGGTATACTCCTGCTGAGTAGCCACCACCGGTACACCTCCATGTCTCATCCAACTAGCTACCATTGTTAGCTTCCCACGGTCCCGTGAGGCAGCCATACTCGTAGCTCTTCGAGGCTCTCCACGCGTTGCGGTCCATCCCATAGTTATGAAACACCCCGTTAACATCTCCCGGTCCACTCCGCCATACCGGTTGAGTAAGATCAGTCCCTTACCCCCTGGTGATATGCCACCTCATGCATGTTCCTCAATGCCGGCGTGGTAGATACCGCTCTGTAAGCTCACTAATCTGCATCCTAGGGTTATGGACCGTAGGATATGGCGAGTGTTGGGTCGGGTAGAAGCTCAGTGTGGTAAGCGAAGGCCCGGTATCCACCTCTCCGATCATCCTCACTCCACGGTGCTCGCGAGGTGTCGAGACAATCGCTTGCTTCCCCTAAGCAGTAACCGGCTTAGGCAAGTCTAGAAAGATCTCAGGGTTGATTAGATAATACTAGGGATGAGGCCGAGGGTCTCCACTACCCGAGTCATACTCCTCTAAATGGTTAATCACCGGCAGGTTCCCCGGATCAGGATGTCTCATCCACTTGGCCCTCTTTACCCTCCAAGCTAAGGTCCCGTCGTCTAGCTTCTTAAGCCACTTAATGTGGCACCAGTAGTGCTCATCCATGGTAGGGGCAATCTCAAACAAGGTAATTCCCGACGATGAATGAGCTTTGAAGTCGGTCAGTCTCTGGGCTAGGCAGGTCACTATGGCTCAACAACTCAGATATCGGCTCTTGGAGCGAGCCATAAGTGCCAAACTGGAACACACCACATCGGGAGCACTGTAGTAGAAGCGCTACCTCCGGAGAGGGTTAAGGTAGGACACTAAGAGCATTACCTCGTGGGAGTTCAACTTAGTAACATCGTTCCGACCAAACAGCAAACAAGTCATCATCTTCAAAAACTTGCGAAGAGACACATGTTGGACATCATTAATTAACATGGCATTAGAGGTCGGGGCGGGTCGGCCGGTAAGATTAGATAGGATGTGGGATGCTCCACTCTCGGTCGCTACATCCCTAATGTATCCCTCCTTCTCGGTCTCTAACTCGAGATGTTCAGCAAACTGGTCAAGAGTTAACTCGTGGTCGATGGTCAAAAGACGGAAACTAACTGCTTTTCCCTTCACATCATACTCAAAAGAACTCAGAAACTCTAGGGTGAGGAACGGGTAAGACTTTTTACGAAGGTGGTACAGTCCGTCCATCCCCAAAATCTTGAATATATGAGATATATCCGATTCTATACCCAAGTCCTTCAAGATCTCCGGTTCAACATAACGGGTCGGCCTCATGGTATGCCCATTAGGGCTATGAAAGCAGCCCGTTGTTTGAAGTTATAGAAGATTACCGATGGGTACTTGTCAACTTGAGGGACAAGTGACTCTTCAATTGACTGGCCTTCCTCGATCACGACATCAGCGCGAGTCCTCTTCTTAGGAGGTGCTCTAGCTTTCGGCATGCTGCAAAAATATAAGTTCAACAAAAAAATTTCGGAAACTATACCATAATAAGTGGGATTTTTCAATATATACACTTTTGAGACGGAGTTTTAAGATGGATTTTTCTATCAAAAGGCATGAAATATCAACTTGGTAGAGCATTACCACTATCAATTGAACCTTTATGAGCATCCTACAAGCAATCTAAGTGACCAAAAATCCAAATTTTGGGGCAATACCTTAGAAATTTGTGGTACCAAATCGGAAGTTTTTGAGCTCAGAAACCATCTTTTGCGTATGTAAATCAACTAATAAGAGCAATTACTACTAAATTAACAACATACAAACATGAATCTTTGAATTAAAAGAGTAGAAAATTTTTCTCAATTGATTTGATTAGAAGTAAGAAGTTTTTGAAGATACCTTACCTTAAGTTGGAAATTGATTAGAAAGAGCGAAGGCAAGAACACATCGGAGAACAAAATTAGCACAAATCACCCAAGTTTATGTTGAGAGAGAAAATTTTGAGAAGTTAGTGTGTAAAATAAGAGGTAGGAGGCGTGAAATAGAGGTAAAAGAAAGTTCTAGGGTTTCCAAAAAAGTAGTGATGAACCACGATTAATTGGAGTACTCGGTCGAGTACTGGACCTACTCGGCCGAGTAGTCTCTACTCGGTCGAGTACGTGGTCTACTCGGTCGAGTACTCAGAATTGGGTTTTTAAGTCAGCTACTGACCTCTGAGTACTCTGCTGAGTGCCTACATACTCGGTCGAGTTTCTCATACTCGGTCGAGTACACATGGTACTCGGTCGAGTACACCTGCATAGTAACAGAAATTGAAGATTTGATGAATTATTTCCCTGCAAAACATCAAAAATTGTTCGGAGTCCAACTTGTTTGGAGCTCCTACAAACTCGGTCGAGTTTCTCGTACTCGGTCGAGTACACCTGCATAATAACAGAAATTGAAGATTTGATGAATTATTTCCCTGCAAAACATTAAACATTGTTGGTCGGTGTCGGTTTTGTTACTCGTCGTCAAAAGTTACCTTGACCAAAATAATATTTATAACTTCACAAACTACTCTACTCTTAGTAAAGAGGTAAGTAAAGGTCGGATCCCAAGGGACGGGTATTGATGTAGGATTTTCGATTACAAATGGTTGTGTCTAAGGGTGCCACAATTTGGGTTGAGGTAGGAGATCAACTAAACTAATCAACAATGTAAATAAAGTAATGAAAACAAGCAAGATGATTAAAATGAGATGTAAACAATTGATTAAAAGCACTACGGTGTCATGGGTTCATAGGGGATTCATGGGATTTGATCATACAAACATGTTCTCTACTAGATGCAAGCAATTATTGTTGTGATGGGATCGAGTTAGTGTATATCTTACCATCCCTAAGAAGGTTTGGGTCCCGGAGCCGAATTGATTAGATTGTACAACACCTACAAGTCGACTTAATCCTCCCTATCCAACTATATGCATGGTCTAATGAGACTCGAGTTGGTTTATGTCGTACAAGTCTCATTGAAAAGGTAAGTGATGGGTAAAAAATGCAAGGATTCATAGGCTCGCATTTCATCAAACATAACATGTGCATAAGTTGAAATCACAACAAGCAAGCAAATTAATTGTGAAAACATATTAGATTAAGCATGAATCAATCCCCATGTTGGTTTCCCCTAATTTTCCATTGACCCTAGTTAAGGAAACTCTCACTCATTATCAAGTTTAACATGCTAACAAGGTTGTCAATCATACTTGCAAGGCAAAACATGATGAACAAATGAAGATGATTAACAATAATTTAAAAGGGGATCAAGAGAGAATTATACCTATAAAGATGATTCCAAATAATAAAGCAAAGAATAATAGAAGTACTTGATGATTGATGGAAGGTTGTCAATCCTCCAAATAAACCCAAATAAGCTTCTAATTACCCAAAATAAATGATGAACAATAGAGAAATTAAGAAATGAGATTTGTATTAATGCTAAATTAAGAATTGATTACAAGATTAAGAGAGTATTAAAACTTAATTAAGATAAGATTAAGATCCTATTGAGATGACATGCTAATCTAGGTAGTACAATGGGGTATTTATACTATAGATTAGGTACAAGGATTAGGGTTACTAAGGGCTTAAATGACTATAAGACCCTTAAGAAAAGTTGAGGAAGTTCTCCTCTCCAAGGAGATGCTCATCTCCGTTTTGGTAGTCTCCAGGAAATCTGCTCATCCCGAGCATCTAAACAGTAGGCACGGTGGGTTCTGCAAGGGAATCCGAGAAGATTAAGAGAGAGACGCTCGGATTTGTTGGCCTCAAGACGAGCGTCTTGGCATCGGGATGCTCGGATTGGTGGGCAGGGAGACGCTCGTCCTGGGCAGGGAGACGCTCGGATCCTGGGTCAGCACTTCTCTTTTCTTCTTTCCTCAACAATCCTCGGGGATCTTGTTGGGGATGCAAAGATCCTTTCATCATTGCCCAATCTACTTTATTATCTATATAGGCCTTCTAGTATCGTCTTCCCTTTGATGCTTGATCATTAAATTTGATCAATTTAGCTCCATTTTGCCATGAAAATGCAAGGTTTGCACTCCTTTCCTACCAAGGGAACAAAACCTCAAAGAATATGCAAAACGGGAAACTAAAGATAGTAAATGACCCAATTATGCACTAAAAAGCATAGGAACGAGGCTAATTCGGGGACTAAATATGCTTAAATATGAGTCACATCAAATTTCCCCAAACTGAACCTTTGCTCGTCCCGAGTAAAGAGGTGACAAAAACTAGGACTTTTATTCAAACTAACCTACTAATATAGCCGATGTGAGACAATTAGCGGGTCTCACTCCGCCCCTTCAACTCACAACAAGACAACCATGAGGTAGGATGCCTTCTTGCAAGGCAAGGTGGGGCTTGCCAAAATGGCGACACATCCAAGCATTAAAGCACACAAAACAAGTAATTGATGCATCTACAAAAATGAATAGCCACTTTCCTTATCTAAGTGGCGAAAATTATCTACAAGGGAAGCAATCTAAGGGTACACATTCCATCATAGATACGGTTTCTTCAAACTACTAAGCCTAGAAGGATACCAAAAAATCACCTCCAAGTTGTGTCAAGCTAGGGTACCTTTGTCCTCAATTGTTAAATGCTTTCGTCAAGAGTAGACTCCCTATGGTGTTAGAAACACTGGAGGATCGCGGAATTCCCCTTCTTTCCTAGACAAGAAGAAGGGTCGTCCCCTCTCTACCATGCACAAAAGTGGATACGATGGAAAAGGGATCAATAGAACTTGAGTTTCATATGGGAGTTTGCTTTGTTGTTGTTTTTCCCCCCAATTTGTGGCATTTGACATTTTGAGAACATTTCTTTGCCATTTCTTTTGATGTTTGGCATTTTCAACACTTGACAATTTCAACTTTTTCTTGCATTTTCTTTTGAACATTTTCAAACTCACCCCATTTGTAGTGAGGGTGCTTATTTTTGAAGCATAGGAGTTTTCATTTTTGTTGCTTCTCTTTTCTTTGATGCAATTGCAAACTTTTTTACTTTCATTTCAATTCTTGAACTCAAATTTGAACAATTTTTATGCCCATTCCCTTTGATGACAAAAATGTGGTAGAACATGGATGATGGTTGCATGGTTTAAAGGGTCACCTTGGAATAAACGGTAGCCAAGGAGTTGTCACACCACAAGGTACTCTTGACTAGGCCTTAATCCATGGGTCAAAGGATACTAGCATGACACATCTTAGGTTGTTTTACAAGTATTCTATCAAGCAAAGTCTTAAGAAGAAAAAGTATCTACAAGGGCCTTATATACACTTGTCAAGTTTCCCAAATAGATGGTTTCACAAAAATTTTCGTAACATGCAACTATATGCTATGATGCAACTAACATATATACATCCTAATGCATATTCTTCTACCAACTAGTATGCCAAATAATCTAAATGCAATCCTAAATTCACATTGTTTTTACCGCATCAATCAAAATAAAGCCACATAGTCATTAACATAAAGAGGAAAAAGGAGATTGGAAAGATCATACCATGCGGTCTTCAATATCCTCATGTCTCGGATGTGACGTAGTCGATCAATGTGAAAAAGGATGAACAAACACAATATATACAAGACTACACTATAAAGGAAATGAACATGTTAGAATTTCCCATCCCCACACTAGTATGGGCATTGTCCTCAATGGCCAATACGATAGGAAATTATGCAATTTATATGGAATGCATGATTTCTAAACTAAATGCAAACTATATGACATATAAACAAGTGAATGCAAACTAAGCTATGCTATATGATGCATGAGTTTTTGTTTTGGTTGGAGAGCATAATTTAGATTAGCTCCCAATGCATATGCATAAACTTCCCCAAACCAAAATAGACACTATTTCTAATGTCAAAAATTAGGGGAGTTCATGCATAAGGATGCTATGCATGAAACTACAATTGTCATTTTGGATTTTGAATGTGGGAACAATAAAAGAAACACCTCAATAAGACCGAGGTGTGAGTCCTCTAATTGATGCTAGGACTAAAAAATCATGATCAAGATAAAAATTATATGAAAAACAAGAGAAATAAACAAACTTTAAAGGAAGTGTAGGAAACTCACAAAGTAATGCGGCATCCTCCCAAGAGCTTGCTAATCCTCAATCTTCGCCCATGGCGTCATCACTATCATCTCCATCATCATCAACCTCTTCACTAGAATCAACCTCCATAGATCCGGAGTTATCATCACTTGCACTTGAACTTCATTCTTCTTCCTCACTACCCTCTTCTTCTTCACCTTCTTCATTTTCTTCTTCATTTTCTTCACCTTCTTTTCCACCACTCTCAACAACAACCTCCTCTTCACCCAAGCTAGCATCCCTAGAAGCACTAGGAAAGAAGACTTCTCTATCCGCCCAATTAGGCAAAGGACAAGATGGGTCAAGAAGCCCTTGCCTAGCTAGATGTAAGAGAGGCGGATATTGTGCTCTATATGTTAGTTATCTATATCTCATTACATTACATATTCATATATGTTACAATTTAATTTAGTCATAAAATTAAATATTGATCTTATGCATGCAAACAATAATAAGAATAAGGAAGAAATCATCATCTTACATTGAAGATTTCGGATTATATGGGCACAAATGAGTTCTCCTACTCACTTGTTCTTGAGCTTCCAAATATTAGATGAACAAGGTTCAAATTAGAACCTCTCCCAAAATCATATACCCAAGATAACCCCTTAATAGATTAATATTATTAGATCTAGAATAATAATAATCTTACTAAATATTGACCCAAAATATTTATTTTGTAGTCTATTATTTCGGTATAAAGAGGAAGGATTTTTGGAGTTTTATCTCTCTAATTTCATAAGATGTAGAGAGTATTTTCTATTTCTTACACTAGAAATTTTCTCAAGTTGTGAATGAATAATTGATAGAGGAAAAGCCCTCTATGTTGCTCTAGAAAACCGGTGGGGGTGTGGGAAGGCTGCCCTATGTATGGGCTTCATTCTCTAACCAAGAATATAGGCATGCAAGGCTAGTCCCTAGAGGTAATGATCATGTTCCTATTTAAAATAAAAACACAATATTAATCCTCACACTCCCTCCATTTCGATACCTACACATAAAATGGATGAGTCCATTTTATTTGTGATTTTGTCAATATGTCACATGTGACATATTACATGACATCTTATATATAAAGTGTATTTTTAACAATTAAAAATCAACATATTAATAAAATATGTCACTTATAAAGTTAACCTAGTAATTCATAATTACTTGTACCGTAATGGGTTCCCGAGTCATAAATTACAACATTCTGTATTTATAATAATCAATTCATTCCGTTTCAATTGTTTCCGTAAACAATAATTTCATCTAAGTAATAAAACAATTCGATTACTTAGACCGTATCTTATTTAATCAAATTACAATGAGACACGTAAATATTACTTCCAAAATCGTCCGTCAATTTTAAGTAATTTAATTAACCCGTATCGTCATACGATCAATTAAATAATCAATTAACAGTGTTACCCTTTAGGTATGACCTAAGGGGATCAACTGATCACCACCGTCGCACGACAGTAATGTCAAACTCTAGTCAGCCAATCATTACCGATATGTGTGGACCATTGATCAAAATTATTACATCCCACATGTATTCTTAAAATGAGATTTAAACATGTGATCATCATGATCAACAGTTGTGATCGCATTATTGTCGGAGGACACATATTTCAACAATCTCCCACTTGTCCTCGACAAGTGTGCGTCACCAATTCTCTTGTCCTATTACTATCTCCCACTCAATGCAAGGTGTCTTTCAGGTCGTACTTTCAAGTGATCATATCGAGAGTGGTTTCCTCGATCTGGAGAATAACTGATTGACCGGATTTATCTACCATAGATATCTTCCGAGCGTGGCCACGCATTTCCAGTTCATTACTCCTCGAGTGGCCCTGAGATATTGTTTTAACCCTGACAAAGGGGTGGACAATTCCTATCGCACTTATTCCCTTCGACTAGCCACAGCCATCATAACCCAAAATATGCCCATTTGACCCCATTTACGAAGGTCGTAGTAACACAAATCAAAGTTAATCTGAAACTATGCCACCTTAGGCGAACAGTCTTTAGTCAAAAGAATCGACTCATTAGAATACTATAGTAGCTGTCGCCATGACCGGGCTATATAAATTTGCCAAAACTCTATAAGCGGTCATAAGGCCCGACAAAATGTTCCTAACAGTCTGCCTATGTGATCGACTAGTCATCTCACATGACTCTATGGCACTTGAACTTACCATCAATCGCATCACACTCTAGTCACTTCGAGACGTCACCTCATATAAGTGACTATGGGCGAATACCATGTTAATCCGGGTTCACTTTAACGGGGTTCAATATTGTCTCTACAACCCGTTTGGATGTATCAAGGTATAAAGGAGTTTTCATATTTAAAAACTCGAACGATAAATGTGATTATAATATGAGTAGTCAATACTTGATTACTACTTCATATTCTATAATCCAGTTTGATCTTGAATGTAGTTGTTCATCTCAATTCAATTGAAATGACATGACTCATCATGTTAAGCCTATAAGAAGGCTTTGGTTAGTAGGTTTTATCAACTTCTTGTACCATAGTCAACCTTACTACATACTCGTTTTCCTTTGTAATGTATACATTTGCATTACGAAACTTTCTGAGTACGTGTCGAGATCCAATCAAGATATAGGCCCTCTAGCCTTAGAATAGCTCCCACTGTTTTCACAGTGTGCGGGACTCATCCCTCTTGCACATCCCATGATTGCAAGTGTACTCAATTTCCGTTGTAAACATTTCTCATTGTTCTTTATTGCCTAGAACGATTCTAGAAAATCTATTTCTTAAATAACATAGCCACTATGGTATCTTAACCATCTTAATGTGTTTTGATTATGGTTTTGTCAGAAACCATGCGCAATCTCAATTGTCAATTGTCACTTGTGTAACACCCTTACATAAAATTGCATCAAAAACACTTTGTATTACATCCTTAATGCTTCTGCAAACACATATCAGTAATCTTTATGGCTTACTTGGTAACTATTACTTAAATTCGATTTGAAACAATTCATCATACTCAAAGTATATGAAGTGTTATACATCATTTCCTATTTAATTGATTCGGCAGTGGAAGCAAATGGAATCAATCAAATGTGTTCAACTTGATTGAACTAGTCATGAATCTTATCAACATAAGACTTCTTATTTGACATTAATATCATGTAGATTTATCTCCATAAATTCGGATATTAAAGATGTACTATATTTCTCCAAAAGTCTAAAATCATTCGCAATGATCAATATGTCATCCACATATAAAACTACTTAAAATTACCGTAACTCCCACTAAACTCCATGTATAAACACAACTTCTCGACTTATCGAGAAAGGTTTTATAACATGATCAAAACATTGATTCTAACTCATTGATGTCCTAATTAAGACAATCTCTTAAGTCGCACATCATCTTAGGATTGTAAGAATATATAAAACTCATGACATGTATTGAATACATTCCTACTAATTGAAGAAGTGGGTTTTAGATTCACTCGTTATATGTATATCATCATAATGAAATACAATCCCTAAGAAGATCCAAATAGACTTAAGCATTTCAACTAGTGCAAAACCCTTTGCTACCAATCAAGATTTGAAATCTCTCTTTATTAGTGCTAAACCCTTTGTCACTAATCAAGCCTTTTATTTCGGATTTTCATGGCTCTAAGCCTTGTATTGAGTTGTGACTTAAACATTCTCATGTAAGTCATATGTTCATTACTTTCCAGAAGTAATCAACTTGAATCAAACAATTTCTTTGTAAGTTGTAAGCTCTTTACTTTCTAAAAGTAACACTAATTCATCATCTTCAATAAGTGATGATTTTAACCTCCTAGGTTTCGAAGAAACAACGTTTTACACAAAACGTCTCATGTAGCCAAGAAAGACCAGTTTCTTGCGACATAACATTCTTTGGCACAATACAATTTGTGGCTCTTGAATATTTTCTCCCACTCTGTCTTCTAGAAATAAACTCGTATTTTAGGAAGACAGCTTCACGAGCCACAAAACCCATTGTACTCGTGATAATTGAAAGGGAAAAATGAGCATTTTTTTTCTTGTGTAAGCTTACAAGCATGGTACTCTACCATTTCATATCTCATATGAATCGTTTAGATTTAGTGGAAAAACAACTTCGACAAAATGATAAAATCCCCAAAAGTATCAAGTAACTCAAAGTAACTTGATTGAAGTCCAAACCATATCGAATAGCGTTTGATTTCTTATCCAACCACACATTATCCCATAATGTGTGTTAAGAGAGATTAACTTGTGATACTATATCACATTTCATTTGGCTTATATCAAAGTCTTCACTTTGATAATCCCATCACGACTAAATCGTGATTCCTCGAACTCTTTGAACTTCTTCAAAGATTTCTCTATTTACCTTATTAAGTGAACACATTAACGTCAACTTAAATTGTTGGTAAAAGAAAATGATCAACCTATTTTGGATAAATGATTTACAACCTCGATCTCCTTTTCAACTAAAAGGCACGAGACATCTTGTTTTGAATACAAGATACGCATATACCATAAGATCTAATGGTTTCAAGAGTACTCGATAACTCTTTGCGTTCATCATTCCAGAATCTAAGGTTCAATCTTGGGTTACCAATTTGAGTCTTGCATCATCTACATGATATATCATTCTAGTTTGGTTTAGAATATATTCACCTTGATAATGGGCTAGCCATACATCAAATCGTGGTGTATAGGGTCACAAAAGTGAAACCTCTTTTGTATCTTAACAAGTTTATATTCTTATTTAGAGTTTATGCACTTAATAGTCATAATTAAGTACAACTATAAACCCTAAACTAGATTGATTACACAATAACTCTATCTCTCGACATTATTTGATGTTAGTCGTCATATTATAATCATCTTATGTATCGAATACAATGATGAAAACCTCCACTGGTTTCTAATATTGACGGAGTAGTACTAGCAAAATTTATGTTAATCAAATAAACATTTAAAGAAGAAGGTCCCATTAGATGTCCCACAACTAACTTGTTGATTCTTCAATAATTTGGGGTAGTTTCCTTTCTATCGTCCAACAATTAAGACAATGGAAACTTTATCGGTCGTGATTGATAGGTTTAGTATCGTTATTCTCAATAACTTTACTTTTAACATTACCTTGTATCAATTCCATTCTAATTTTACTTCTTAGAACCTTATCCTTTTCTTAACGGTTTAAGAGAATGCTCCCACTCATTTCAATGAGTCTTTGCTTAGAGAAGCAAAATTTAATTTCATGAAGACTACTCTTCATTCGTTCGTTTAGTCTTAAAACTTTCATTGAAGTGGTTGCGGTATTTTGGTCAATTTTGATTTCCAACAAATCTAGTTACCAAAATGATTTAACGTTTCAAAGTACTTAATTCAATTAAGCATGTGAGAAACAATTGTAAGTAGATATGTTAGTCAAGAATCAAAAAAACCTTTTGATCACAAATAACTTCCATCTATACTCTTCACAAGAGATCCTTACAATGGATAATTCGAGGTTTTAGAAGAAAATTCATATTTGTCTTTAGTTACGATGTTTTAATGGAGATTTGAACTAAAAATCGAAATGATATCGTATATGAATTATGGTAAAGAAATAAAACAATATGATAACGGAATAGTTGGAAAACTTAACATTTATCGTTTTAATAATACTTGTAAATAACAAGTAAAGCATTTACATAGTGACCTCTACCCAACTATGATAAATGATTCCGAGATCCAAATTCATATTAACTTGGGCACAGGGTAGCCGATGAAACCCTTATTATTATAACTCGGTGGACTAACTCTTTAATCGATTCTACTTTTAGAACTCTCGGTCGATAAAATTACATTAACATTTATCTTTAGCCCAAAACACATCCGACAAGGGCACGGGGTAGCCGATGAAATTCTTAACAATACTTTTGTTGAGTTCAACCCAAATTTCGAATAAATGTGTCCATGATCCAAATTCACATTAACTTGGGCACGGGGTAGCCGATGAAACCCTCATCAACATGAATTCGGTGGATAGACATTTATCACCCACTTCCCCTACGTAACAAGGTTTGTACCCCGGGGTGGCCGAGTGCACTCTCTCGCGAAATAGGTTTTCATGGTTTCTACTTTTTGGTAAGGCTAAGTCTCAATTGTTTGTTTTAGCAAGAGGTCATGTCAATTTATTATCTATCACGTTTTAAATGAACTAAAGCGGTGAACTACGATAATTCTAATTGACACGATCGATAAACTCGATTATAATGACAATGCATGTTATAGTTATGGCGATTTAGCGATGCATGCAACATATAAATAAAATGCAAAACATAAATTAAATCTTAGTATGGCCTTCCTAAAATAGAAAATCTAATTAACTATTAAAAATTCGGAAACCAACTCCATTGGTCCTTTGAACTTCGGTTTTGGCACGTATCTCGAGGTAACACCGTCTTTATGTATCGTCTTCCTTGAGTGACACCGTCTTCAAGGAACTCCGAAATAAATAAATTACATAACAAATTACATAATTTCCTATTATACATTTGTAATTAAAATAAAATAAAAATATTAAATTACAAAACGGTGATACGAGATCACAATAAATTACAACCGAATCGATATTCCCATACATTTCGGGTAATACCAATTAAAAACTAAGGCCATACTAAGTAAAATTACATAATTCAAAAAATACATAAAATAAAATTATGACAATCATAAATAAAATGCAGCATTATAATATGTATGAACATGCCCAATTTTATGCTAAATCGCCTTTAAGGAGCCAATATCGTATATTAAACGGTTTTTACAGATTTGCGTGATTCAACCTTTTAAAATCACAATAAATTACATAAAATCATATTTATGCACAAGTTAATTACCCTAACCAACTTAGGACTCAAAATTAGTCTCCACTAACATATTGACAATAATTAACTTATATTTCTTAAATTTGTTCATAAATGGACACAAAATTACAATAAAATGCCATAAATTCCAAATAAATCACAAAAATTTCAAATAAATTCAAAATTCAAAATTTTAAACTCATGAACATTCTGGAAAAATACCATGACACTCATAATGCTCAAAAAAATTAGGTTAAAAATTTCGAAATTTATCGGGAAAAACAATGTTGCGGTTTATCGGATATATCAAATATTATCATAAAAATATGAGAAAAATTATTTTTATCAACTTTTCAATTTTAGATCTAAAATGGGTAATAAAATGCAACATGTGACGTTTTTCCTTAGTCATGAAGTATGTTTTAGCAATTATTCACTAATTAAAGTCACTATTTATGCTATTTTTCATCAAAAATTCATAAATCATGCATAAAGACTTCATTATAGCCTATTATTTTACACACATCTTGTAAAATTGCATGTGACAACATACTAAATTATTATGACCAGATTCGAAATATTTCTCATATTAACCTATTTTTCATTTAAATTTGATTTTTATCATGAAAAATCCATATTTCGAGCATAAAAACTCCAAAAATTCTGAAAATGTACAGGTCATCTAAAAATAATATATGTGTAAACATATCCAAAAACCACTGGAAAATTCAAAGTTTAGCTAATTTTAGTCCGAAAATGACATTTTTATCAAAAAATCACATTTTTAATGCCGTTATTAAATAAAATGAACAATAAAAATCCATAAATTAACCAAAATATCCTAAATAAATTTTAGGATCAGAAACTTTAACAAAGAAAATTTATTTCGTGATATATCATAATAGCACAAATTTATAAGTTTTATATGTTAATCGTATAACTCGGAAAAACTATAACCGATTTGCATGCAAACAACCTAAGGCTCTTGATACCGCTTGTTAGTTATCTATATCTCATTACATTACATTTTTATATATGTTATAATTTAATTTAGTCATAAAATTAAATATTGATCTTATGCAAGCAAACAATAATAAGAATAAGGAAGAAATCATCATCTTACATTGAAGATTTCGGATTATATGGGCACAAATGAGTTTTCCTACTCACTTATTCTTGAGCTTCCAAATATTAGATGAACAAGGTTCAAATTAGAACCTCTCCCAAAAGCAGATACCCAAGATAACTACTTAATAGATTAATATTATTAGATCTAGAATAATAATAATCTTACTAAAAATTGACCCAAAATATTTATTTTGTACTCTATTATTTCGGTATAGAGAGGAAGGATTTTTGGAGTTTTATCTCTCTAATTTCATAAGATGTAGAGAGTATTTTCTATTTCTTACACTAGAAATTTTCTCAAGTTGTGAATGAATAATTGATAGAGGAAAAGCCCTCTATGTTGCTCTAGAAAATCGGTGGGGGTGTGGGAAGGGTGCCCTATGCATGGGCTTCATTCTCTAACCATGAATATAGGCATGCAAGGCTAGTCCCTAGAGGTAATGATCATGTTCCTATTTATAATAAAAACACAATATTAATCCTCACACTCCCTCCATTTCGGTACCTACACATAAAATGGATGAGTCCATTTTATTTGTGATTTTGTCAATATGTCACATGTGACATATTACATGACATCTTATATATAAAGTGTATTTTTAACAATTAAAAATCAACATATTAATAAAATATGTCACTTATAAAGTTAACCTAGTAATTCATAATTACTTGTACCGTAATGGGTTCCCGAGTCATAAATTACAACATTCTGTATTTATAATAATCAATTCATTCCGTTTCAATTGTTTTCGTAAACAATAATTTCATCTAAGTAATGAAACAATTCGATTACTTAGACCGTATCTTATTTAATCAAATTACAATGAGACACGTAAATATTACTTCCAAAATCGTCCGTCAATTTTAAGTAATTTAATTAACCCGTATCGTCATACGATCAATTAAATAATCAATTAAGAGTGTTACCCTTTAGGTATAGCCTAAGGGGATCAATGATCACCACCGTCGCACGACAGTAATGTCAAACTCTAGTCAGCCAATCATTACCGATATGTGTGGACCAGTTGACTGTAAAATTATTACATCCCACATGTATTCTTAAAATGAGATTTAAACATGTGATCATCATAATCAACAGTTGTGATCGCATTATTGTCGGAGGACACATATTCCAACACTATATGCATTGACTCGATCCTCATGGGTGATAGGGGTGATGTCGTCGGGTCACATCCAATCAAACACATTTATAATACTCAACAAACAACTAGTTAGTGGTAAGTCGAGGTCGATCCATGGGATCGTGTGCTTTGGGTTCTAAATCTATCTATCTCAATTTGTGCTAGTGTCACAATTGATGGGGTTTGTAGTTGTATTCTAAACTAGTTAAAGTAACAAAGTAAAGCAAACAATGGACTAGGAAATGTAAACAAATGACTAAAAGCACTAGGATGACATGGGTTCATGAGGGATTCATGGTGTTGATCATACAAACATGTTACAAAGTTGTAAGCAATTAATGTTGTGGGGGAACCGAGTTGGTTTATGTCTTACGGTTCTTAGGAAGAGTTGGGTCCCGGAGCCGAATCGATTAGATTGTAAACACCTACAAGTCGACTTACTTTCCTCCTAATCAACTTCTATGCATGGTCTAACAAGACTCGAGTTGGTTTATATCTTACAAGTCAAGTTGAATAGATAAGAGATGGTTGTAAATGCAAGGATTCATAGGCTTGGCATTTCATCAAACATAACATGTGCATAAAGTTGACATCACAACAAGCAAGCAATTTAATTATGGGAACATATTAGATTAAGCATGAATCAATCCCATGTTGGTTTCCCTTAATTACCCACTAATCCTAGCTAAGAGACTACTCACTTATTATCAAGTTTAGCATGTTAACAAGGTTGTCAATCATATTAACAAGGTAAAACATGATGAATAAGTAAGAAAGATTAACAATAATTAAAACAAGGATTAAGAGGATTATGCCTATGGAGATTCCAAAACAATAATGCAAAGAATAATAGAAGAAACTTGATGATTGATAGAAGGTTGTCAATCTCCCAATAATAACCCAATAATCTTCAATTACCCAATAATAAACTTGAATAATAAACTTGAACAATGATTAAAGAAAGATTAATGTGTAATTTTGTGGAAAGATTGAGATTAATCTATTCTAATCTACTCCTAATCTAATCTAAGAGAATTTCCTACTAAGAGAGCTTTTATTCTAATCTAATAAAACTTGATGGTTTGATTATTACAAATGGGGTATATATAGTGGAAATTAGGTGGATGCATTAGTGTTAACTAAGGGCTAAACTAGTAATTACACTTTTGAGATTTGAGCAGGGAGACGCCGGTATTTTTCGAAGGAAGGGCTTCATTCTTTGAAGCTTGAAGAAACGAATTTTGACTACCTTGGAATCCGTGCGTATTGGTGTCGGGACGGGCGGATTGTAGCAGGGGAAGACGGGCGGATTTGGGTGAAGACGGGCGTCTTGTGGTTCACGTAGCAAGGGAAAGTTTCCTGTCCAGGAATACGCCCGTCCCGAGTGAAATATGGGCGTCCTGGGCTTCAACCCGAGCGGGTTGAATTTGACCCGAGCGGGTTGAGCTGTATCTTGAGCTCAGATTGTAAAACGGACGTCATTTCCTCATCCGGACTCCTATTGGACTGATTCAAAAGCCTAGATCACTTGATTTTTTGACGCCGTTCCATCTAGAATATTTTCAGAGCCAAAGGAACAACCCTTAGTTCGGTTTTCGAGCGATTTCTTCTTGTAATGCCTTCCCTCTCGCCATTCTTACTTTTAACCCTTTGATCCTTCTATATACACTTTATTCCTACATCTTTGGTCATCATTCTTGCCTCTTCTTCATACTAGTCCATCTAATATCATCAATAAGCTTCCAAATATGCACGAAAGACGGGAATTTCCGCCTTATTATCTCCTTTTCTACAAAACATATGAAATGCGATAGAAAAGCAAATAGGAAGGTTTTGACGGATAAAATGGCCACGAAATGCTATAATAGTATGCAAAATAGGCTCAATTAGGGGACTAAATGTGCGCAAATAATGGTCACATCAAATATCCCCAAACCGAACCTTTACTCGTCCCGAGTAAAGAGGTGACAAAAACTAGACCTTTATTTAAACTAGCCTACTAATATAGCCGATATGAGACAATTAGCGGGTCTCACTCTACCCCTTCAACTCACAACAAGACAACCATGAGGTAGGATGCCTTCTTGCAAGGCAAGGTGGGTCTTGCCAAAATGGCGACACATCCAATCATTAAGCACACAAAATCAAGTAATGGATGCATCTACAAAAGAATAGCCACTCTCCTCATCTAAGTGGCGGAAATTATCTACAAGGGAAGCAATTCAAGGGTACACACTCCTTCATAGATGCAACTTCTTCAAACTACTAAGCCTAGAAGGATACCAATAAATCACCTCCAAATTGTGTCAAGCTAGGGTACCTTTGTCCTCAATCGTTAAATGCTTTTGTCAAGAATAGACTCCCTATGGTGTTAGAAACACTGGAGGATCGCGGAATTCCCCCTCTTGCCTAGGCAAGAAGAAGGGTCGTCCCGTCTCTACCATGCACAGAAATGGATACGGTGGATAAAGGGATCAATAGACATTTGAGTTTCACTTTGGGAGTTTGCTTTCATTTTTGTTTTTCCCCCCAATTTCATGTGGCATATAACATTTGAGAACACTTTCTTTGCCATTTCTTTTGATTTTTGGCATTTCAATACTTGACAACTTTTCAACTTTTTGCATTTCTTTTTGAACATTTTCAAAGTCACTCCATATGTAGTGAGGGTGCCTTATATTTGAAGTTTTTAGGAGTCTATTTTTGCTCCTCTTTTCATTGGATGCATTTTTTTTTGCAAACTTTCTTTCACTTTTCATTTCATTGAACTCAAATTGATTTCTTTTTGTGCCCATTCCCTTTGATGACAAAAATGTGGTAGAACATGGATGATGGATGCATGGTTTCAAGGGTCACCTTGGAATAAACGGTAGCCAAGGAGTTATCACACCACAAGGTACTCTTGACTAGGCCTTAATCCATGGGTCAAAGGATACTAGCATGACACATCCTAGGGTGTTTTACAAGTATTCTAACAAGCAAATTCTTAAGAAGAAAAAGCATCTACTAGGGCCTTATATACACTTGTCAAGCTTCCCAAATAGACGGTTTCACAAAATTTTTCTAACATTCAACTACATGCCATGATGCAACTAGCATATAAACATCCTAATGCAAGTGATTCTACCAACTAATATGACATATAAACTAAATGCAAGTCCTAAGTTCACATTGTTGTACCGCATCAATCAAAATAAAGCCACATAGTCATTAACATAAAGAGGAAAAAGGAGATTGGAAAGATCATACCATGCGGTCTTCAATATCCTCATGTCTCGGATGTGGCGTAGTCAATCAATGTGAACAAGGATAGACAAACATAATATATACAATAATATATATAAGACTACACTACAAAGGAAATGAACATGTTTTTGGATTTTTCAATTTTTCAAATTTTTATGGTTTTTGGTTTTATGAAATTAAAGAACATATTTTTGGGTTTTTTCGAAATTTTTCAATTTTTATGTGTTTTGGAATATAAATTCCCATCCCCCACTTTATTTTGGACATTGTCCTCAATGTACATGTAGGAGTAGGGATAAAAAGGAAAACATGTTTTTGAATTTTTGAAGTTTTATGGAATTAAAGTACAAGTGCAATGATATGATATGAATGAATGCATGCTCTAACTAAGTGCAAATCTATATGACATATATAACAAATGAATGCAATCTAAACTATATTATATGATGCATGCTTTAAACTATGGTCACTTATGATCAAACCTCCCCAAACCGATTTAAACACTATTTCTAGTGTAGAAATGAATAGGTTTGGCCATTAGTAACTATGCATGAATTCTAATCTATATGCAATTATCTACATGAATCATGTAAGATATATACAATGCAACTATACTATATAAACTAACTAATGCAAATGAAATATGATACAAATGCAAGCTAAAAGTATAATATAATTAAATTCAAGTGTAAATGTAATGCAAAGTCAAAGAAAAGGGTATCTTACAAATGGTGGTTTGAGGGAGGACTCCACCAAACTCATTCCTTGTTGAGGTCCTTTATTTTGTCCATAGAGCTCAAGGCTCTTAGAAGAAGATCAAAAGCTTGTGAACAAGCTCCAAATAAGCATAAGTATGGTTTACTTAACTTCAAGACGAAGCTTGGCCAAAGGAATTTGTCATTCATTGTTGTTTTTTTCCTCTTCTTGGCACTTGGATATTCACGATGTTTCAAACCAATTAGCCCATGATTCCTTTCATCACTAGGTATGAAGTATGGTTTATTTTCTTCCGGAGACTTCCACTTACCACCTTCTCTTTCACTTTCGGTGATGATGATAGCATTTGAATTTATCAATCCTTCATGAGTAGAAGGAGAATCCTTATGACCTTGATGACCGAGTTCCTTGGAAGTGGACATTGTGGGTGCCAAATTTCCACAAGTAGCTTCACGTGCAAGTTTCTCTTTGAGCTTTGCTACCAAGTAGCTTTTGTATGATGCCTTGACCTTTTGAAGAAGGTCCACCATATCCTCTCCAACAATCATTGGCTCCATGGTAGGGGCCAAGTAGTCTTCATGGGAAATGGGGAAAAGGAATTCATCTTCTTCATGGAAGCATACCTCAAACTTCTCAAGGATGGGCTCCTCAAGTAAGGCAATCTCACAACTCCATTCCTCTTCTTCATTGCAAGACACATATCCCGCATAAGCTTCTTCCATAGGCTTGTCATCATCGCTATCTCCATATGAATCATAGATGGGGGCTTCACTCCTCTTCATTAATTCTTCCTCCACCATCTCAACATTCAAATCAAATGATACACCCTCATACTCACAAAGGTTAAGAGTATTTGGCTTACTCAACTTCATATCTTCCTCATCAAATACCACACTTTCATACTCACAAGAGCTCAATGAGGTTGGCTCTTCCCACTTCTCATCAAAGGTAACTCCTTCAAACTCACATTCATGGTCAATGTCTAAAGAGTGGTGAGGGGTAGTTAGTTGGGTTTCTTTTATTTGGGCAATTTGAATTTCCAACTCCTCACCTTGAGTAACAATGCCTTGAAGAACAATGTCCCTTCTTTGGCTCTCTTCTAGCATTTGTTTGAAGAAGTTTTGTTGATCTCCCATCATTTGGAGAATCACATTTTGAATTGGTTCATTTTCTTGTTGTGGGTAGGTGTGAAAGTGGTTGTATTGTGGCATTTGGAATTGGTTGTAAAGTGAGTTTTGGGTGGTTGGTTGTTGTGGGTATTGGATGTGGTGATTTTGGTGGGGAAAGTTGGGGTAGTAGTTAGGATTTTCATTGTATGAGGTGTACGGTAGGTTTGTGTTGACTTGCTCCTCAAACTCCCCATACCCACAGCCATACTCAAAAGATCCACCACATACTCCATATGTCAAGTCTTGAGTCATCATCATAGCCAAGATAAAGATACAACTACAAACATGGAAACTACAAGAAAACGGTAAAAACAATCCTTGAGGAACAAGTTCCTCAAGGTGAAAGCAAAATCAAAATAGACAAACAAGTAAGAACTTAATCACATAGCACCATCCCCGGCAACGACGCCATTTTTGATGTGGGGGGGGAAGTGTTTTTGATGGGGGGTGTGATTTTGAGGATGGAGATGAGTGTTTTAGGGTTTGATAAGGTGAAGAAATGAGGGAGAAAGGGGGTGATTATATAGAAGAAAGGGGGAATCCGAGCGGATAAGGGTGGGCCCTGTCGGGTTTATCCGAGAAAAATGGGACAATCCGGGCGGATTCTCTTCGGGACGGGCGTCTTGTGAGAATAGAAGACGGGCGTCTTGGGTTGAATCCGGGCGTCTTCTGGTGCAGCGCAAGATCTTGTTTTTAGATGACATACGGGACGGGCGTCCCGCGAAGAATACGGACGTCTTTTTCCAGGACGGGCGTCTTGTGAAGAATCCGCCCGTCTTCTGCTACAGCGCCAACCATTTTTTGACGGGGATCCTGGACGGGCGTCCAGGCCTCGGGACGGGCGTCTTCAACTCCCCTTTCTTCTTTTTCTTTTCTTTTCCTTGCAATAACATACCCTTTCACCGATTTTCCATTCCTCCTTATCTTTTCCTGAAATTTGCTCATTAAAAATGTAAGATGACTCTCTCTCTCACACCACTCTTATGCAAGAAATTAAATGCAAATGCAATAATGTACAATATTATACAAAGTAAAGAGTCCAAGAAATATCTTACAAATGGTGGTTTGAGATAGGACTCCACCAAACTAGTTCGAATCGTATAAGTTCTTATCCATAGAGCTCAAGGCTCTTAATAAGAGATCAAAAGCTTGTGAACAAGCTCCAAATAATCATGAATATGGGCTGCTCAACTTGAATATGAAATTTGGCCAAGGAAGCTTGTAGAATGTTCTTTTTTTTGCTTTGTCCTTGGCATTAGAGCTTTCCCAATGCTTCCAACGAACAAGCCCATGATTCTTATCAACACTAGGCATGAAGTGTGGTTCATTTTCATCCGTAGACTTCCACTTACCACCTTCTCATCTAATCTTGGTGATGATGATAGCGCTTTTATTATTCAATCCTTCCAAGGTAGAAGGAGAATTCTCATAACATTGATGACCGGATACCTTAGGGGTTGATGTTGTGGGTGCCAAATTTCCACAAGCAAGCTCATTTGCAATCTTCTTCTTGAGCTTTTCCACCAAGTACCCTTTATATGATGTGGGTGATGTCGTCGGGTCACATCCAATCAAAACACATTTATAATACTCAACATACAACTAGTCAGCGGTAAGTCGAGGTCGATCCATGGGACGGTGTGCTTTGGGTTCTAAGTCTATCTATCTCAATTTATGCTAGTGTCACAATTTGTTTGGGTTTGTAGTTGTGTCTAGACTAGTGCAAACAATAAAGTAAAGCAAACAATGAAAGAAGGATGTAAACAATTAATTAAAGATGCTAGGATATCATGGGGACATAGGGGGTTCATGGTGTTGATCATACAAACATGTTTACAAGGTTGCAAGCAATTAATGTTGTGGGGGAACCGAGTTGGTTTATGTCTTACGGTTCATAGAAAGAGTTGGGTCCCGGAGGCGAATCGATTAGATTGTACAATACCTACAAGTCGACTTACTTTCCTCCTAATCAACTTCTATGCATGGTCTAACAAGACTCGAGTTGGTTTATATCTTACAAGTCAAGTTGAGTAGATAAGAGATGGTTGTAAATGCAAGGATTCATAGGCTTGGCATTTCATCAAACATAACATGTGCATAAAGTTGACATCACAACAAGCAAGCAATTTAATCATGTGAACATATTAGATTAAGCATGAATCAATCCCATGTTGGTTTCCCTTAATTACCCACTAATCCTAGCTAAGAGACTACTCACTTATTATCAAGTTTAGCATGTTAACAAGGTTGTCAATCATATTAACAAGGTAAAACATGATGAACAAGTAAGAAAGATTAACAATAATTAAAACAAGGATTAAGAGGATTATACCTATGGAGATTCCAAAACAATAATGCAAAGAATAATAGAAGAAACTTGATGATTGATGGAAGGTTGTCAATCTCCCAATAATAACCCAATAATAAACTTGAATAATAAACTTGAACAATGATTAAAGAAAGATTAATGTGTAATTTTGTGGAAAGATTGAGATTAATCTATTCTAATCTACTCCTAATCTAATCTAAGAGAATTTCCTACTAAGAGAGCTTTTATTCTAATCTAATAAAACTTGATGGTTTGATTATTACAAATGGGGTATATATAGTGGAAATTAAGTGGATGCATTAGGGTTAACTAAGGGCTAAACTAGTAATTACACTTTTGAGATTTGAGCAGGGAGACGCCGGTATTTTTCGAAGGAAGGGCTTCTTTCTTTGAAGCTTGAAGAAACGAATTTTGACTGCCTTGGAATCCGTGTGTATTGGTGTCGGGACGGGCGGATTGTAGCAGGGGAAGACGGGCGGATTTGGGTGAAGACGGGCGTCTTGTGGTTCACGTAGCAAGGGAAAGTTTCCTGTCCAGGAATACGCCCGTCCCGAGCGAAATATGGGCGTCCTGGGCTTCAACCCGAGCGGGTTTAATTTGACCCGAGCGGGTTGAGCTGTATCTTGAGCTCGGATTGTAAAACGGACGTCATTTCCTCATGCGGACTCCTATTGGAGTGATTCAAAAGCCTAGATCACTTTATTTTTCGACGCCGTTCCATCTAGAATATTTTCAGAGCCAAAGGAGCAACCCTTGGTTCGGTTTTCGAGCGATTTCTTCTTGTAATGCCTTCCCTCTCGCCATTCTTACTTTTAACCCTTTGATCCTTCTATATACACTTTATTCCTACATCTTTGGTCATCATTCTTGCCTCCACTTCATACTAGTCCATCTAATATCATCAATAAGCTTCCAAATATGCACAAAAGACGGGAATTTCCGCCTTATTATCTCCTTTTCTACAAAACATATGAAATGCGATAGAAAAGCAAATAGGAAGGTTTTGACGGATAAAATGGCCACGAAATGCTATAATAGTATGCAAAATAGGCTCAATTAGGGGACTAAATGTGCTCAAATAATGGTCACATCAATGGGCTTGCTTATGCATTTGTTGCATCAAAAGAGTCAAGTAGTCATTGCCCGCCGTAACATTTTCGGGTTGAAACTCATGGTAGGTGAATGGGTAGGGTGGAGTGATAATAGAGGAGGAGGGCTCAGCAATGTCCTCCCTTTGGTGTTGTATTATGTAATCGGCTTCCTCAGAGAGTGGGAGAAGGTAGTGTGGCCTATGGACATTGAGTCGGCAAGTTTTGTTCAGTAAAGTGAAGGACTTGGCATCTTTTGTTAACCACTCGAATTTGTCGTCAAGAGTGTCGTTCTGGAGCCATTTGAATTTTTGAACTATGGTGGCTAGATCAATGATATGGCCTCCCTTAACCGGTTTATAAGTTCCATCTTTGTTGAAGTCCCGGTTGAAGTGTTTTGCCAAATAAGTTACCAATCCCCCATTAACAATAAAGTCCGTGCCTTCCTTTCCTTGGTCGACCTTAAGCCATCTTTCAAGCAAAAGTTAAAGAATATTGTACCTCTTGGTGAACTCTCTACCAACATTCAAGGTTAAATCGAGATAAATAAAATCAAGCTGGGTGAAGTGGTTTGTTCCCTTTCTAGCAATCAAAGTATGCCCAACAACCTTGTGCCACACCCTTATACCCGGATGATGGACATAAAGGGCATGACAATCATGGTAAGACGTAAACTTTCTTCCGGTAATAGCCTTCCATAAAGGAGCGGGATCATATTTTGTGACGGGTTTCTTCACAAAGGTCGAGTCATTGCTAAGGCCAAAAACTTTACCAAACTCGTCATAAGACATTTTCCTATCAACATTCTCAAGGCGGAATTCAATGTTTGTTCGAGTCTCCACCTTTGTAACTTGCAATGAGCTTAAAAACTCCAAGCTGAGGGATGAGTAGGTCAACTCTTACATATTAAACAAAGTAAGCAATCCCATGGACTCGAAGAAATTCTTGGTTTGTTCTAAGACACCCAATTTGGTCAAGGTCTCTTGGCATATAAACTTGGTGGGTAAAATATATTTCTTAGCAAGGGATACAAATTTTATCCTATGAGCATCGGATGTGAAAATTACCTCCGGATAATCATGTAGTTGTTCAACAACCGTAGTAGGATTAGTAGTTTCCACCATAGGGGGAGTAGTCTCTTGAATTTCCATCCTTGCACTTTGAACCACCAAAGCCTTTCAAGCTTGTAGAGCTTATAGAGCTTGTTGCCTTTTTGAGAGATTCTTCTTTGGAAGTGCCTTGTTTCCACCTTTTGTCCTAGCCATCTTCTCCTTGTATATAGTAACACCAAAGGTTTGCTTGATTTCTTCAAGTTTCAATAAGACCCAAATCGATTTAGGATAGTTGAATTTTGCCTTGTATCCTAAAAATCGATTCAAACTTTGAAGATTTTGGTGTTTTAATTGCTTGTTGTTGACAAAGGAGTGATTTGTTTGAGTTTTGACGGAGTTTGGAATTAATTTGGGTGAATTTGGTTGAGAAATTTGATTTTTGTGGATGGAGGGATTGAGGGTTTTGAGGGTTTTGGAGATGTGGTTGTGTTTTGAATGAGTAAAATGAAATGGGAAAGGTGGGGTTTTAATCCCGTTGGATTTGAATTACACAGGGGAGACGAGCGGATTCTGGGTCGGGACGCTCGGATTCTGCTTCAGTTTGCTTCAGAAAAAACCGTGCTGAGACGAGCGTCTTTCTGAAGGGAGACGAGCAGATTTGCTTGAGGATGCTCGGATTCCTTGTCAGGGAGAAATCCCAAATTTTACCAGCAGTAAGACGAGCGGATCCTCTGAGAGACGAGCGTCTTGACTGAGACGAGCGGATTCTATATGGAGACGCTCGAATCTTTAGTCAGACAAAAAAATTTATTTTCCAACTCTCTCAGGACGAGCGTCTTCTTCCCAGGACGCTCGGATTGTCAGTCAGGACGAGCGGATTCTTGTCGGGCCGCTCGGATTGTCCCTCTACCTCACGAATTCAGTTCCATCCGTGGATATTTCATAACCCGTGCCATTTACTCTTCATTACTTTGGTCTTCATTGTGGGGGCACTACGAAGGCTTGGATAGCCTAGGCAATTGTTATCCCCGCACTATGTCAAAACACTACACATCAATAAACATATAAGTCCCTTCCTCACTTTCTCTCGAAATGAAAATCTTGATCAAGGCATAAAAATACAAACCCAAAATTGACAAAAATGCAATACAATAAGTAAAATGCAAGTTAAGGGGTTAGAATATTTACAAATGGTGGTTTAGGGAGGACTCCACCAAACTCTCATCCATGTATGAGATGTCAAGGGGGCATAGCCAAGGTGTTGTTGATGTTGCTCAAAACCTTGAAGAAGTAGTCGAATGCTTGTTCATTGTTATGGTAAAGATCCTCAATAGACCTTTGCACATGTTGTTCTTCATTGTGGTCTTGGGTCATAGCATTACCAATATAAGGATTGAATAACCCTTCAAACTCATCATCCTAAAGACCGCATACTTCATCTACTTGTTCCCCAATGATATTATGAGTTGATGAGAACAACTCCTCTTTCTTCTTGTCATTATGGTCAATGAGGCCTTCTTCTTCTCTTGTCATGAGTGGTGGGAGCTATTCAAGCTCTCATTCTTATTGAAACATTCTTGCTCTTTGGATGGAGCATCTTGGAGATTACCCATTTTCTTCTCCCATATTGGTGGTGATTTTTTACCCATATCTTGTTCTTTGCATTGAGATGCCAACTTCTTCCTATCACTTTCTCGGCTATAATGATCAACCATGAAACATGGCTCATGCAGTCGGGGAGCTCTCATTGTCTTGTCAAGATTAAAAGTGATTGTTTCATCTCCCACTTCAAGGGTGAGCTCTCCATGTTTCACGTCAATCACCTCTCCCGCGGTGTGTAAGAAAGGTCTTCCTAAAATGATAGGAATGTTGGAGTCTTCCTCCATATCAACAATAACAAAGTCCACCGGGATGAAGAACTTGCCAATTCTTACCGGCACATATTCCCATACCCCTAAAGGTGTCTTCGTTGATCGATCCGCCATTTGAAGTGTGATATTAGTGCACTTAAGCTCTCCCATTCCTAGCCTCTTGCACACCGAATATGGCATGACACTCACACTTGCCGCAAGGTCACATAGAGCTTTGTTGATTGTGGTGTCGCCAATGGTACATGGAATAGAGAAGCTTCCCGGATCCTTTAGTTTTGGAGGTAAACTTCCTTGTAGGATGGCACTACTCACCTTAGTGAAAGCTATAGTCTCAAGTTTCCGGATGGATTTATTCTTTGTAAGAATATCTTTCATGTATTTCGCATAGGCCGGAACATAATTGATTAATTCCGTAAATGGAATTGAGACTTCCAAGTTCTTCAAAATCTCCATAAACTTTCCAAGTTGTTCATCAAATTTAGGCTTAGCTTGACGACTTGGAAATGGAAGCCGAATCACAATAGGCTCCTTCTCTTTGGCCTTCTCTTCATTCTCCTTTGAAACTTCTTGAATGGTGGCGGGTTCTTCTTCTTTCTTAGAGTCTTTAACAACTCTTTCCTTGTCACTAGCATTCACAACATCTTTATCAACGGGCCTCTTCGGCCCTTCATACCTTGTACCACTCCTTAAATGGATGGCACTCACCGACTCTTGTCTTGGGGGATTACCTTGAGGTGGCAATTGCCCCTTTTGTCTTTGTGAACTTGAAGATGCTAATTGAGACATTTGGGTCACCAACATTTTTGTGTGAGCTAGTATGTTGTTAATGGTGATGTCTTTTGCTTGGCTATCCTTTTGCATTTGAGTGAAAAATTCTTGTTGGTCCTTTTGCATTTGGATGACTGCTTTTTGAACATCAAAACCTTGGTCATTTGTTTGATTATATGGAGGTTGATTTTGATAACTTTGGTTTTGATTGTAAAAGGGTCTTTGAGCTTGGTTTCTCATTGGAGGTGGGGTGTATGTTGTTTGAGGGTTTTGAACATTTTGGCTTTTGTATGAGAGGTTGGGATGGAATTTGGTGTTTTAATTGTAATAGTTGGAATAAGGGGTACCACTCTTGTATGCTTGGAAAGCATTCACTTGTTCACTTGTTCCCCTACATTCACTTTGGTCATGTCCCAAAGTTCCACAACTCTCACATACTCCACTTGGAATTGATGAAGATGCCACCATGGCATTAACATGTTGCTTAGGTGAGTTGGAGGCCTCTTCAAGTTTAGCCATAGCCTTCTCAAACTTTAAATTAATGGTGTCAATATGAGCACTAAGTTGAGCACCCAATTGAGTAATAGAGTCCACTTCATGCTTCCCTCCTCTAGTAGCCTTCCGAGGTCTACTATATTGTGAGTTATGGACCGCCATTTCCTCAATCTTGTTCCATATTTGATTATCATCAACTTCGGTAAACATACCATTTGATCCCATATTGAGAATGTTTCGGGAGTCTTCATATAGACCGTTCCAAAATTGTTGTACAAGGAACCACTCGCTAAGTCCATGGTGTGGACAAGATCGACAAGTATCCTTGAATCTCTCCCATGCTTCATACAAAGATTCTTCATCCCTTTGTTTGAACCCGGTGATTTGGGAACTCAACATGTTAGTCTTCTCCGGAGGATAAAATTTCTTGTAGAATGCAAGTGCCAATTTATTCCAAGAGTCAATACCAAGAGTAGCCTTATCTAGGCTCTTCAACCATTATTTCGCGGAACCAATCAAAGAAAAAGGAAATAAGACGCATCAAATTTGGTCTTGAGTAACTCCGGCTTGAGAAATCGCATCACAATAGTAAAAAAAAGTCTCCATATGAGAATGAGGGTCTTCACTAGGCATCCCCCCAAATTGACTTCTCTCAACTAATTGTATAAATGCGGATTTTGCAATGAAATTACCGGTTAAGTGTTATGATATAGGAGTACCATTTAATAGGTTCTCCTCGGTTGGTACAGAATGTGATGAAAATTTAGGCATTGTGGGTTGATTTTGTGGTTGGTTTTGTGTTGGGTTATCCTCTCCTTCTCTTGCAAAAGGGTTGATGAACTCAATATTATTTGGTTGAATGTCCACAATCTCACCAATACCTCTCAAAGTATTCCTAGCAAGTCTTCTATTGTTGGTCAAATTTCTTTCAATTTCAAGATCAATGGGTAACAAGTTACCTTGTGATCTCCTAGACATGCAAAATATCAAACAACTCGAAAACAATTAGAACAAACCTTGAGGAGTTTGACTTCCCCAAGGTAAAGAAAGACACAACTAAAAACAATCAAAGAAAATCAAATCAAGTTAACACCGTCCCCGGCAACGGCGCCATTTTTTGTCGGTGTCGGTTTTGTTACTCGTCGTCAAAAGTTACCTAGACCAAAACAATATTTATAACTTCACAAACTACTCTACTCTTAGTAAAGAGGTAAGTAAAGGTCGGATCCCATGGGACGGGTATTGATGTAGGATTTTCGATTGCAAATGGTTGTGTCTAAGGGTGTCACAATTTGGGTTGAGGTAGGAGATCAACTAAACTAATCAACAATATAAAAGCAAAGCAATGAAAACAAGCAAGATGATTAAAATGAGGTGTAAACAATTAATTAAAAGCACTAGGGTGTCATGGGTTCATAGGGGATTCATGGGATTTGATTATACAAACATGTTCTCTACTAGATGCAAGCAATTATTGTTGTGATGGGATCGAGTTAGTGTATATCTTACAATCCCTAAGAAGGTTTGGGTCCCGGAGCCGAATCGATTAGATTGTACAACACCTACAAGTCGACTTAATCCTCCCTATCCAACTATATGCATGGTCTAATGAGACTCGAGTTGGTTTATGTCTTACAAGTCTCATTGAAAAGGTAAGTGATGGATAAAAAATGCAAGGATTCATAGGCTCGCATTTCATCAAACACAACATGTGCATAAGTTGAAATCACAACAAGCAAGCAAAGTAATTATGAAAATATATTAGATTAAGCATGAATCAATCCCCATGTTGGTTTCCCCTAATTCCCCATTAACCCAATTTAAGGAAACTACTCACTCATTATCAAGTTTAACATGCTAACAACACTACTACAAATACAGGCTATAACAACGGTTAAAAACCGTTGTTATATAAAAAAGCGGACGTTGTTAAAGCGTCCGTTGTAAAAGGTTTTAAAAACGGTTGGTTTTCTTAAGGAACCCGTTGTTAAAACTATTAACAACGGTTTTAAGTATAAAAACCCGTTGTGGAAAATGTGACTCAATTTTGGGAGGAAAGTTATAACAACGGGTTGTAATATACAAAACCGTTGTTATAACTAAAGACAACGGGTTGTTTATAAATAACCGTTGTTGTTTGTTCTTAAAAAATAAAAAAAAATTAAATTAAATATTACTAGATGCATGCATAATTACGGCCCGTTATAATTCCAATGCATGCATTATTACTGTCATCCCTGTGCATATGAACGGACAATATGGAATGAGAAGGGTTAGTAATAAGATTTGAAGCAGCAGAGAGAGATATGATGATGATTATGGCACAACTTCCTAACATATATATTAATTAAAAAACAACTCAAACCACACATTGCTTAGTATAAATACATGCATTATCTCAACTAACATTCCATTATCTCACTATACATCTCCAAACCCTAACTGCTAAAACAAACTCCAAATAAACCCTACTTAATCTTTCAAACAAACTCCAAACTCCAACAAAATGAATGATATCATCCTTAAGACTCTTACTATGATCGAGAACAACAACAGTTTCATCCGCCGGTTGCTCCACATTGAGGAAAGTTTCAGGAGCTACCTTGCGGATGCTCGATCCATACTGAAGGACGCCAAAGAAGATGGCTTGATAGAGCAGCAGCAGTTGCAGTTATATGACGATATAGCAACTGCTGAACGGAACCTTCAAATAGCCAAGGAGGAGAGGACGGATATCATAGAGGAGAATAAGACCCTCTATGAAAATATAAGAACTGCATTTTTATTAATGTAATTTTTTTTTTAATTTATGTATTTATTATATATATATATATATATATATATATTAATTATGTTTATCATGCATTCCTCTCTATCATCTTGTTTCTTCTTTGTTTTAGTTTATTTAATTTGTTTTACTAGCTAATTAAGCAAATAATACTTAAAGAAATAACATAATGGTCGATAAAAACACATACACATGCAAATGAAATAATTAGAAAAAGAAAATAATGACGATGAAAGACGATGAAACCAATAGTGACGGCGAGATTTACCTGATAATTAGAGAAAGTAAGAGACGATGAAATCAACTGTGACGGCGAGAAGATAAAGCGACGATGAGAAAGAGATAAAGAGACGATGAGAAAGAGAGAAAGAGACGATGAGAAAGTGTGTGTTTTGTGTTTGTGTTTGTGTTTGTCTGCTGTGTTTGTGTTTGGGTATTAAGGTTTGTGTTTTGTGGTCAGAGTGATTTGTGTTTGTGTGGTTTATAGTATGGAAGGTATTGACAACGGTTATTAAACAACAATCGTTGTTAAATAAGTTTTAACAACGGTTGTAAAACAACAACCGTTGTCAAATAAGTTTTAACAACGGGTTTCAAAAGTAACCGTTGTGATTACTTTTCACTAACTTTGCATCAATTTTGCGCCAAATTATTAACAACGGTTGTGCATGTGTTACCCGTTGTTAAAACTTATAACAACGGTTTTTATAACCATACCCGTTGTAATTTATTTTAGTAAAATTCGCGCCATACATTCTATAACGTCTATTGTGATTTTCGTGAATAATCGTTGTTAAAGGGGCGTTGTAATTGCCTGGATTTGTAGTAGTGCAAGGTTGTCAATCATACTAGCAAGGCAAAACATGATGAACAAATAAAGATGATTAACAATAATTAAAAAGGGATTAAGAGAGAATTATACCTATAAAGATGATTCCAAATAATAAAGCAAAGAATAATAGAAGTACTTGATGATTGATGGAAGGTTGTCAATCCTCCAAATAAACCCAAATAATCTTCTAATTACCCAAAATAAATGATGAACAATAGAGAAATTAAGAAATGCGATTTGTATTAATGCTAAATTAAGAATTGATTACAAGATTAAGAGAGTATTAAGACTTGATTAAGATAAGATTAAGATCCTATTGAGATGACATGCTAATCTAGGTAGTACAATGGAGTATTTATACTTGAGATTAGGTACAAGGATTAGGGTTACTAAGGGCTTAAATGACTATTAAGACCCTTAAGAAAAGTTGAGGAAGTGCTCCTCTCCAAGGAGATGCTCATCTCCGTTTTGGTAGTCTCCAGGAAATCTGCTCGTCCCGAGCGTCTAGGCAGTAGGCACGGTGGGTTCTGCAAGGGAATCCGAGCGGATCAGGGGAGAGACGCTCGGATTTGTTGGCCTCAAGACGAGCGTCTTGGCATCGGGACGCTCGGATTGGTGGGCAGGGAGACGCTCGTCCTGGGCAGGGAGACGCTCGGATCCTGGGTCAGCACTTCTCTTTTTTTCTTTCCTCAACAATCCTCGGGGATCTTGTTGGGGATGCAAGGATCCTTTCATCATTGCCCAATCTACTTTATTATCTACATAGGCCTTCTAGTATCGTCTTCCCTTTGATGCTTGGTCATTGAATTTGATCAATTTAGCTCCATTTTGCCATGAAAATGCAAGGTTTGCACTCATTTCCTACCAAGGGAACAAAACCTCAAAGAATATGCAAAACGGGAAACTAAAGATAGTAAATGACCCAATTATGCACTAAAAAGCATAGGAACGAGGCTAATTCGGGGACTAAATACGCTTAAATATGAGTCACATCAATTGTTCGCAGTCCAACTTGTTCGGAGCTCGTCACGCTTAGACGCTACTTCTATCAAACATTAGGCAACTTATCAACTACACACACCTATACGACTTACTTGCACAACACATATCATAGCTCACGTAATTCCTTAACGAAAACTACCCATATTATATGCACACAAAACCTACTCAAGTTTGATTATATCACCAACAATGTATAAGTAAGATCATAAGCATACAAACCTCTACTCCGTTTATGCATATAACACTAACTCAAGTCGTTCACATACCTTGTCATATCGTTACATATTAAACCGTTACTATCTACCATCACTTCCTTTATCATAGACAACCATACATAAAACTTTTAACCAACCACGCAACTCATTCGTAAGTACAAGCACACATCATCTCTTGCATCCTAGCTACTTTAACCTTTAACACGAAACACAAAGTAATATTCAAGAAAACCACATATCACACACACACACACACACACACACACACACACACACACACACACACACACACACACACACACACACACACACACACACACACACACACACACACACACACACATAACCTACCCCACGCGAGGTTGCTGGCTTAAGCATGTTGGGGCCGGGATTTTGAGATGAGGGCGCCTTCTCACCCAAAACCGACATAGAGGGCTCCTAACACGAATACACCAGGTTCATTTTAAATTGACACCCTACATTCAGTTGGTTCATTGGTTCAGGTTCCAAAATCGTCGCTCTGATACCACTTTGTAACAGCCCCACTTACCAAGGAGTCTTAACAAAACCTTCCCCAATAAGTAAGGGCGTTACCATCTCGGTTGCTCGAGATAATGTATATCAAATAGACCATAATAAAACATTTATTAAATGTTTCTTACAGTTCATAGTGATACGTGCATTTTATATAGTCTTTTTAGCCTATTTTAGCACGTATTTCCATGCGTTTTTATATTGTTTTTATAGTATTTTGCCCCGAATTGGCTAATTTGGTTCGTTTTGTCCATTTTGTAGAAATGAACGCGAAAGTAGTTGAATCGTACCCTTTTTCGTCCTTTTTGCATGCATTTAGAGGAGACGGGATTTTTCTGAGTGAGATACTGCGTTGGGAAGCGTCATGGCATGGATTACGAGGCATTCGGGCGTGGACTTGAGCTGATTTGAAGACAAAGGACTCGATCGAGCAGTTTTACCACTCGATCGAGTGGTTTTTATGTCCCCTATTGGTCGATCGAGTAGTTTTCTACTCGATCCTGAAGCTGCTGAAAGTTGAGTTACTCGATCGAGTAACTATCTACTCGATCGAGTAGATTATCCTGAGGTTTTGCTCGATCGAGTGGTTTTAATCCACTCGATCGAGTGTTTTTCGCTGTTATGGGCTTTAATTAGCCCGTGTTTTGTTTTGTTTCGCAAAACTTATTTACTTTCCTATTTAAACCTACGTTAACTAGGTTATTAGGTATCTTATCATCTTTTATCTATCTTTCGTTATCTAATTTTCTACTATCAAAACTTTACTGCGTTAAACATTCTTCTTCACTGTAACCTTGTTCTTGGGATTGTTTTCGCTCGGATTTTCTGTTCTTTACACCGGATTCGCTTGATTGTAATTCCTTTCTCTTCTCTTAATAATAATTAATATTTTGGTTGCTTTAAATTCTTGTTTGCTTCGTTTATTCTTTTGCCCTAATTTACTTTTATGCATTTTATTTGTTATTTCATAATGTTTATTGCTGGAAATTTGTCTGCTGATAGTTTTAATAGTTTAATTATCGATATGAGTAGCTAAACCCTTTTCATGTTGGGATTAGGGGATCTGCGGTAGGAATGTGACGATGTAGTAAATGAAATAGATGAATTAATTGTGAGATTCTGTCACCATAGCAATTTAATTGTATTTATCGACTTAGTATAGTGCACGCTTCTGAGTTATTTCTTTAATCTGGCTAAAATTAATCCTGGATTGAAAGATTGGACTAAATAAGCCTGCTATGAACAGTAGACTACCCTGACGAGAATGAAAGTTAAGTTAGTGGTATTTTGGGATAAAAAGTGGACCGAAAGGACCTTTCCCGTATCCGTCTCGCATTAATTCGTCTGAGTCATTTACAGCTGAGTCACTGGACTACCGTAGTGAACCGAATTCCCGACATGTCCCTCTCTATGTGATAGTTTAAACTTATTTCTTGCCTTTACTGCTCTTGTCCCTACTTCTCTTCCTTTGAACTTCGTAGTTTAGAAAACAATTCAAACAATCCCCCCCCCCCCCCCCCCCTCCCTTCATTTGTGACCAAATAGACGGATTTCTACAGATATCTTGCCTCCCTGAGGAGATCGACCCTACTTGCTGCTAGCTTCTGTTAGTTGTATTTAGGTTTATTTTTGGTACAGAAACGACCGTATCAAATTTTGGCGCCGTTGCCGGGGAGGCAATTGCCCTATCTGTTTTCGTTTCGTTTATTTTATCCGTCTCAGGGAATTTTTATTCCTTGAGGCAGTTCTTATTCATTTTCTTTCAGTGTTGTTTATGCCCAGGTCGACGGGTTTGAGTTAGTTTCAAATGATTCGAACCGGAGAGATTATTCGATGGCATAGACTCCGTCTGCAGAGAAAATCACGAAAGGAAGACTTGAGTACTTTCGAGCCAGAGCTACATCACTCTTTTTTTGAAGAAGACAGTCCGATTTCTACAGTAAAGATGCCAAATCTTTCCAGTCATTCGGTACCTAAAGCATCCTCTATTCCGAAAGGTTTCAATCTCCAGACTGAGGATGGGAATACATTCGACATCCGTCCTTCTTATATCAATCTGGTGGAGAGAAATATCTATAGAGGTGTGGCTGGTGAAGACCCGAGGAAGCACATGGAGGTCTTTACAGACTACTGTTCTACTATCCCCGCCACTAAGGGGGTAACTCAAGATAAGATTAAGGAGGTTTTATTTCCTTTCTCTTTAGCCGATTCAGCCAGGGAGTGGCTGACTGACTTGGACCGCACAGCTGCAGGGGTTACAGATTGAGAGTCTCTTGCTCTTGCCTTTTAGAAGAGATATTTCCCTCCACAACGCACCAATCTGCTGAGGGCCAAGATTACCAGTTTCAGACAGGCTCCCGATGAAAGTTTATATGAGGCGTGGTCACGATTCAAGAAATTGGTGAGGTCTATTCCTCACCACGGGTTTGACCCATGGTTTATAGCTAATCAGTTCTACAATGGGCTGTATGATGACCACAGAGCCATACTTGATGCGGCATCTAGTGGAAGATTCCAGGAGAATACAGATGATGATAAGGGATGGTCCCTTATTGAAGAGATGGCGAATCATAGTGCTGAGTATGGAAACCCGAGGGATGGGATTAGAACAGTTCATGCAGTGGATAAGCAGGTTGTGGCTCAGCTAGAAGCCATGAATGCTAGGTTCGACAAGTTGGAATTACAAGCTGCTGGGGAGCCTCAGACGGTCCATGTTCTTACTAGAGGAGAGACCATCACATGTGAGAGATGTGGGAGTAATGATGGCCACACTGATGTTGGCTGTCTTGTGGAGAAGGAACAAGTCCTTGTCTTTCAACAATATAGGCAAGGAGGAGATTCCTATTACAATAATCAAGGGGCAGTTCATCCCAATTTGAGGTGGACTAGTCAAAATGTGCTCAATCCTACACCTCCTCCGCACCAGCAGCAGCCGTATGTCCCTCCACACAAGAATCAACAAGGCTATCAGAAGCCCCCTTCCTTTGCTCCTCCCAATCACGGTGCATCATCTTCCGGTGGGGTGAGTGAAATTGGTGAGCTTAAGTCTATGTTGCAGTCCTTCATGAAGCAGTGGCAATTGAGTGATCAACAGAAAGATGCGTCCATAAAGGCACTTGAAACTCAAGTTGCCCAACTAGCCACGAATCAATCCACAAGAAAGCAGGGTCAATTACCGACTCAAAATGAGAAGAATCCACATGAGACAGTAAATTTCATCAATTTGAGAAGCGGTCGTTCTTATGAGGGACCGGAAATGCAAAAATCGGACCCGAGGAAGGCTACAACTGATGGTGAACAGTGTTCTGGCGAAGAAAATGAGCTCACGGCTAAGAAAGTGCTCGATCGACTGGTTTCTGGAGGTCGATCGAGCAGAATTGGTGAAGAAAGTGCTCGATCGAGCAGTTTTTCTACTCGATCGAGTGAACAGGAAAGTGGAGTTGTTCGATCGAGTGAAAATTTTACTCGATCGAGTGACACTGTTGAAGATTTTATTCGATCGAATGGGCAATTTGGTCGATCGAGTAGTTTTGATGACGGGAAGCTTATTCGAGAGCCTGCTAGTGCTCGATTAAGCGAGAAATCACCGGAAAGACCTCGTTCGAGAGGTAAGAAGCGTCCAAAGGATACAGAGCTTGCTCTGGGTGACACATTGGAAGAGAGAAACAAGGGACTCGAGATACCCATCATGGTTCCCTTCCCTAGGCGTCTGCAGAATACTAAAGCCAATCAACAATTCGGCAAATTTGTCGAACTTCTGAAAAGCTTAGAAGTCACAGTGCCATTCACCGAGTTGCTGACAAAGGTACCCTCTTACCTTAAGTTTATGAAAGAAATTTTATCGCGTAAGAGGAATATTAGTGATAATGAGACGGTAGCTTTGACTGAGGTGGGGTCAGCCCTATTTCAAAATAAGTTACCTCCCAAACAGTCAGATCCGGGTAGTTTTTCAATTCCGTGTCATATCGGTACCCATTTGATTGATAACGCGTTATGCGATCTAGGCGCTAGCGTGAGTGTCTTACCGCTGTCTCTGGCTAAGAGACTTGGTTTGACAAAGCTGAGTTGCACCAACATGACTGTCCAGATGGCCGACCGTAGTGTATCACGGCCATTAGGTGTAGTAGAAGACGTACCTGTGAAGATCGGGAGGTTCTTTATTCCCGTTGACTTCGTCATTTTAGACATCCCCGAAGATGCACACACCCCTATTATTTTAGGGAGACCATTCTTGTCTACTGCCCGTGCAGTAATAGACGTCGGGGGTAAGACGTTGTGTAACACCCCCTCATACCAAGGTGCCTTACCAGGACCACCCTACCATGAAAGTGTGTTACCATCTCGGTTGCCCGAGGTTAGTATATATCAAAAAGCGTCTGAACTGAGCACATTTATTAAAGTACTGTAAAGTGTAAAGCTTACATCATCCAAACTCAAATACTGTTTTAAACAAAATACAACTTCAAAGTCTGACAAATAAAGAAATCCAACTAAGACTCAGACGGTGATGCTATGACTCGTGATGGCACTCCTCCCAAGACAGTCCCCAAGCTCACACTAGCAATACCTGTCAAGCCTGCTCACCATCCCCGAATGGATCACCGCAGATTCCACAAACAACAACGGGGTCAGTATTACTCAACAATATAAGACAGACAAACGATACAATCAACTGATCATCTTCCAATTCCAATCTTTGTTCCCATACTGTAACCGACTACACACCAAAGTGTGTAGCCCTGCCAGATTACCCATCGCAACAGGTAATCCTCGCCGCCAGTGGGTGACCGCAGCCGATCCCACCTAGTCCAGCTCCTCAATGAGCGACAAACAATCCCTGTCCCTTAATGTGCACATCCCCTCCCGTGGCGGGTTCCACGGAGGGCGAACTAGGGTGTGAAGCCACTGCCGCAAGTGACTCCACCACAATCACAATCACAAGATATCACAGCCATCTCAACACCCTTACACCAACATCATCACCACAAACTCCATACTCCGATGATCAACATATAACAATAAACACAACAACATGTCTTACAATAACAGTAAACTGAGTATGAAACCCTACCTTAGAAATCAACAGTGGAAATGAACTTGCACACTCAGAAAGGCTCCTCTACGAAGTCTTCTCCTATATCATAATCATATCACACAATTACACATTGCACAACCCCCATATTCCCAATTCCATAATTATACAGTAACCCCAACGAATACAACAACATAGAATAAAACTTACCAACAAAGAGGATGAGGGATTGTACGTAAGGACTCCGAAGGTTTCGCAAACAACAAAGCAATTGGGTGATTAAGGAGTGATTAGGGAGAGATTAGGGTTAACGTAAAATGATGAAGTAGAAATGATGTTTTGAAAACTGACGCGGGATATAAAATAAATCTTAAACGCTCCCTAATCAAACCGTCAAAATAATACTCGCTGGATCAAATACTCGGTCGAGTAAAGTTATACTCGGCCGAGTATCCTCTACTCGGTCGAGTATTCACTATACTCGGCCGAGTATTCATCGGCAGAACCAAAATAACTCATAACAATAGCACTACTCGGCCGAGTAGGCTCTACTCGGTCGAGTAGTCACCAAAGAAAATCCGTAGTGTTACAATCATCCCCCCTTAAAAAGAACTTCGTCCCGAAGTTCACACTGTACTATAAAACAAAGCACAACACTACGCCACAAGTCTATACTAACCACATATAACAACACCAAGGAACTATACAAATCACCACAAAAGTCATTACCCCGACTCAAAGCAAAACAACAACAAATAAACACGACCGCGACCATCTCCTACCCCCCTAAAAAGACAACGGTTACGTCCCCGTAACCAAACATACCTGATCAAAAAGGTTAGGAAAACGTTCTCGCATAGCTTCCTCGGGTTCCCATGTGGCTTCCTCCACATTATGATTAGACCAAACGACCTTGAGTAAGACCGTCTCACCATTCCGGGTCTTACGAACCTTGCGATCAAGAATCTCCTTAGGAATTTCGGCGTAGGACAAGGATTCATCAAGCTCAATGTTCTCCATCTCAAGGATATGCGACGGATCGCTCACATACTTCCGAAGTTGAGATACATGAAAAACATTGTGTACTCTATCCAAAGCTGGTGGTAACGCTAATCTGTAGGCCACCTCGCCAACACGGTCTAAAACCTCATAAGGACCTATAAACTTTTGGCTTAGCTTACCCTTTTTCCCAGACCTCATAACACCGCGCATAGGTGATACTTTTAAAAGAACCTTGTCACCTATCATAAACTCAATGTCCTTGCGGTGCAAGTCGGCGTCGCTCTTCTGACGATCTTGAGCTGCTCTCATCTTTTGCCGAATCAACTGGATTTGCTCAACCATATCTTGAACCAGCTATGGCCCTAAAACCACCGTCTCAGAACTATCATCCCAACAAACTGGACTTCGGCATTTCCGGCCATACAAAGCTTCAAAAGGTGCCATCCCAATGCTTGTATGATAACTGTTATTGTATGAAAACTCGATCAGATCAAGCCTGTCTTCCCAATCGCCCCCAAAGTCCATAACACATGCTCTCGATGTTTTCTAAGGTCTTGATGGTCCGCTCTGTCGACCATCGGTTGCGGATGAAAGGTCAGTACTCATCTTTAAAGTCGTACCCATCAACTCTTGCAGCTCTTGCCAAAACTTGGATATGAACCTCGCATCACGATCAGAAACGATATCCTTAGGTATACCATGTAACCGAACCACATGCCTCCTGTAACCCAATGCCAGCTGCATCTTAGACCAAGTATCTTTCATGGGAACGAAATGGGATGACTTGGTTAACCGATCAACAATCACCCAAATCATGTTGTTACCTTGTTGTGACCTAGGTAACCCCACAATGAAATCCATGGAGATCGACTCCCACTTCCACTCTGGTACATCCAAAGACTGAATCTTACCTTGTGGTCTCCTTTGTTCACCCTTGACCTTTTGACAGGTCAAACATCTGGCTACAAACTCAGCTACATCTCTCTTCATTTTTGGCCACCAAAAAGTCTTCTTAAGATCTCTATAAAGCTTGTCACCACCCGGGTGAACTGAATAAGGAGTTCAATGAGCCTCCGTCAAGATCACTCTCCGCAACTCTACATCCTCAGGAACACACCATCTCCCATCAAAACGAACACTCCCATCTGGATGAATAGAAAACCTGGAAGCCGTTCCACTCTCTACCTTTGACTTCCACTCCTGAATCTTAGGATCAAGCTCTTGCTTACTTTTGATGTTCTCATACAACTCTGGCTCGATCGTCAAATCCCCGATGGTATCCCCCTCTCGAATCATAAAGATCCCCAAACTAGACATCTCATCCCTCAACTTCAGCAAGGACATAGCTGTACATAGCGAATGAACGCTCTTCCTACTCAATGCATCTGCAACAACATTAGCCTTACCCTCGTGATAGATGATCTCCATATCATAATCTCCAATCAGCTTCATCCACCGTCTCTGTCACATGTTAAGCTCCTTCTGAGTGTAGATATACTTTAGACTCTTATGATCAGAGAACACCTTAAAAGTTGCCCCATAAAGATAGTGTCTCCATATCTTAAGAGCGAACACAACTGCACCCAGCTCCAGATCGTGAGTAGGGTAGTTCTCCTCGTATTGCTTCAGCTGTCTCGAAGCATAGGCTATGACTTTCCCTCCCTGCATCAAAACACAACCAAGACCATTCTTTGAAGCGTCGGTATATACCTCAAAGTTCTCACAACCCTCTGGCAAGGCTAGGATAGGAGCTGTGGTCAAGCGTTCCTTTAGGGTTTAAAACGCCGTCTCACAACTCTCATCCCAAACAAATCTGACTTCATTCCTCATCAAGGATGTCATAGGCCGCGCTATGGTAGAGAAATCTTTCACAAATCTTCTGTAGTAGCCTGCAAGGCCTAAGAAACTCCGAATCTCAGCAACATTCTTCGGCGATTCCCACTTGGTAACGGCCTCAATCTTACTAGGATCCACGGATACCCCCTTCTTAGATATAACATGGCCCAGAAAAGCCACCTCCTCTAACCAGAACTCACACTTGGATAGCTTGGCATAAAGCTGATTATCTCTCAAAGTCTGCAGAACTATCCTCAAATGCTCCTCATGCTCTTCCTTAGTCTTAGAATAGACTAAGATATCGTCGATGAAAACAACCACAAACCTATCCAGAAACGGTGTAAAGATCTGATTCATCAAGTCCATAAAAGCTGCTGGCGCATTGGTCAACCCAAAAGGCATCACCACGTACTCGTAGTGACCATATCGAGATCGGGAACGCTGTTTTGGGAATATCCTCATCTGCTATCCTCAGCTGGTGATACCCCGACCTCAGATCAATCTTGGAAAACACACCTGCTCCACTTAGCTGATCAAACAAGTCATCAATCCTCGGCAACGGATACTTGTTCTTCACTGTGACACGATTGAGCTCTCGGTAATCAATGCACAATCGCATACTTCCATCTTTCTTCTTTACAAAAAGAACTGGAGCTCCCCACGGTGACACACTAGGCCTGATGTAACCCTTGCCTAGCAACTCATGTATCTGCTTTTTCAACTCTGCCAACTCCTTAGGTGCCATACGGTAAGGTGCTTTAGATATAGGACCCGTTCCCGGCTTAAGCTCCACGCTGAAATCAACATCCCTCTTGGGAGGCAAACTCGGTATTTCCTCAGGAAAAACATCTTCAAATTCTCTCACCACAGATATCTCAGAAGTTGTCGGTGACTCTACTCGGTGATCTCTCACATGACAAAGAATCAAGGGACACTTCCTCCTCAAACATGACTTTAAAGTCATCACAGCTATGAACCTACACTTAGGCTTTACCACAAACCCTCTATAGGACACTCTAACACCCTTGGGACCTTTTAAGGACACCCTCTTTTGCCGACAATCTATCCTGGCATCATACTTACCCAGCCAATCCATCCCGACAATCACCTCGAGCCCATCCAAAGGAAAATCTAACAGGTCTACTGGTAAATCTACCCCTCCAACTACCATGGATACCCCCTTATACAGTTTGAGACATGATACAGACTCCCCTGAAGGTATGAATACATCATCTTTTACAACCTCAAACTTTCCCAAACCCATAGACACAGCATGACTCTTAGACACAAACGAATGTGTAGCCCCTGAATCAAACAAAACAAAGGACGGTACATTATGAACAAGAAAGGTACCGGAACTACATGAGCATCATCCTGTGCTTCCCGCTTGTCCATCATGAAGAGCTTTCCACTTTTTTTTCTGTCCTCCACCACCGAATCAAGCATTGGAGGTACTCGGCTTGGCTGCCGAATCCTGAGTGGCGCTATTGTTCTGGCGCTGATAAGATCCACTACCACCGCGGTTGTAACCGCCCTGGTTGCCCTGTCCACTTCTGTTGCCCCATGAACCTCCCGGTCGGTTACTAGCGAAACTCTGAGTCGGCCCCTGAGAAAAATTCCCTGACCGAGCTCCTGAACCATTGTCGGGCTTGTAGCTCGTGCATTCCCGTCTTTTGTGGCCTATCCCACCATAGTTGAAGCAAGTAAGGTTGGTGTTGTCACTCACAGCCCGACCCCCATTCTTTCCCCAACCCCGAGATCCTCCCGAGAAACCAGCTCCACCAGAAAAAGCCTTAGCATGGTTGAAATTCCCTTTCTTGTTGGTTGGTGATCGTTTTTCCGCCATCGGCCTTCCTCTTTTCTCAGCGCCCTCTCATCGATCTCTCTTGAGAGATCTACCATTCTCTCGGCTTGACCCGCTCTCAAGTACACTTCCTTGAGGTCGTAGCAACCCCTACTGCATACGACTCACGATCTTAGCAGATAAACCCCTCTCAAAACGGAGAGCCAAACCTCTCTGTCCTAGCTGCATATCTTCAACATAACGAGATAGCTCCAAAAACCGATGATAGTAATCAGTGACTTTCATCTCCTCGGTCATGGTGAAGGAATCAAAGTCGGATCTCATCTTGTGTCGGATATGCTCCGGCACAAACTGCTCTCTCATAGCACTCTTCAACCCAGACCAAGGAATAGCTCCTTCCGCCTGGTAGTAAGCTCTAGCATCATCCTTGACATTCTGCCACCAAACTGAGCTTCACCTCTTAGGTAGTACACTACCTGCTCAACAATCATGTCCTCGGGGCACTTAACCATTTCCATGAGAGCTTCAATCTCACGGTGCCACTTCTCGAGTAGCTTTGGTTCACCTACCCCGTCATATGTGGGAGGGTGGAAACGAGCAATGTTGATGCTAAGTCGTGTTTGCATCCATCGACTTCTCGTTCCCTTTTCCCACATTTTTGAGAGCTTCAAGGAGAGCCTCTTGTTGCTCAATCATGCGAGCAACCTCATCAAGAGTCATCTCTGAAGCTTGGATCTGCGCGGGAGTTCTTTTGGGCGGCATACTTGAATCGACAAGAAACACGGAAACGTAAACACAAAAGCCTACCACTCAAAACGTAGTAACCTCCGCCAAAAGAACACTCGGCTGAGTATACAAACATACTCGGTCGAGTAACGACTACTCGGTCGAGTATCCTAGATACTCGGTCGAGTATTTCGACTCCAGAAGCGAACTTCAAAAACTCAAAAACAACACTCGGACGGGTAAAACAACACTCGGCCGAGTAGCCACTACTCGGTCGAGTATACCTCTTACTCGGTCGAGTTGTCACAAACAGATAGCTACTTGCTACTCACTGCAAATCAATACTCGGTCGAGCTCTTGGTTACTCGGCCGAGTGCTCCTACTCGGTCGAGTACCTTACTGCTCGGCCGAGTTACAAAATAGACGGTATATCGATATAAAGTTCCCCTATCATGCTTACTATTCCCCGCAAAGAAACGCATAATATTACGAGTTTAAATGCCATGTTATAATCACATCGATGCAATTCATATATCAAGAACTTTAATGCCACATTAGAATCATATCGAAGATACAATTCGTACATATGCTAAATCCAACATGACCAACATTCACAACCCGTCACATCTACCATTCCTCTCATCACAACATTTAGGAACTTCAACACACATACTTTCAACTATCAACTTTTACCAACATGCATCTTCACATACATGCACATACAAAACCTAGCTCTCATCACACTTCCCCATGTTACCGGCTCGAGTTAGTGAGGGCCAATTTGCGACTCCGGGACGTCTCCCGAGTCTTTGCGGTAGCTCCAAACAACTCTCCCCGGGTTCATTTTACTTAGACTCCCTAGGTTCATTATATTCATTTCTTTAGGTGCCGGAATCTTCGTCTCTGATACCACTTTGTAACACCCCCTCATACCAAGGTGCCTTACCAGGACCACCCTACCATGAAAATGTGTTACCATCTCGGTTGCCCGAGGTTAGTATATATCAAAAAGCGTACGAATCGAGCACATTTATTAAAGTATCTTGTAAAGTGTAAAGCTTACATCATCCAAACTCAAATACTGTTTTAAACAAAATACAACTTCAAAGTCTGACAAATAAAGAAATCCAACTAAGACTCAGACGGTGATGCTATGACTCGTGATGGCACTCCTCCCAAGACAGTCCCCAAGCTCACACTAGCAATACCTGTCAAGCCTGCTCACCATCCCCGAATGGATCACCGCAGATTCCACAAACAACAACGGGTCGAGATTACTCAACAATATAAGACAGACAAACGATACAATCAACTCGATCATCTTCCAATTCCAATCTTTGTTCCCATATCAGAATCGACTACACACCAAAGTGTGTAGCCCCGCCAGATTACCCATCGCAACAGGTAATCCTCGCCGCCGATGGGTACCGGCCGATCCCACCTAGTCCAGCTCCTCAATGAGCGACAAACAATCCCTGTCCCTTAATGTGCACATCCCCTCCCGTGGCGGGTTCCACGGAGGGCGAACTAGGGTGTGAAGCCACTCCCGCAAGTGACTCCACCACAATCACAATCACAAGATATCACAGCCATCTCAACACCCTTACACCAACATCATCACCACAAACTCCATACTCCGATGATCAACATATAACAATAAACACAACAACATGTCTTACAATAACAGTAAACTGAGTAGGAAACCCTACCTTAGAAATCAACAGTGGAAATGAACTTGCACACTCAGAAAGGCTCCTCTACGAAGTCTTCTCCTATATCATAATCATATCACACAATTACACATTGCACAACCCCCATATTCCCAATTCCATAATTATACAGTAACCCCAACGAATACAACAACATAGAATAAAACTTACCAACGAGAGGGATGAGGGATTGTACGTAAGGACTCAAAGGTTTCGCAAACAACAAAGCAATTGGGTGATTAAGGAGTGATTAGGGAGAGATTAGGGTTAACGTAAAATGATGAAGTAGAAATGATGTTTTGAAAACTGACGCGGGATATAAAATAAATCTTAAACGCTCCCTAATCAAACCGTCAAAATAATACTCGCCAGACCGAATACTCGGTTGAGTAAAGTTATACTTGGCCGAGTATCCTCTACTCGGTCGAGTATTCACTATACTCGGCCGAGTATTCATCGGCAGAACCAAAACAACTCATAACAATAGCACTACTCGGCCGAGTAGGCTCTACTCGGTCGAGTAGTCACCAAAGAAAATCCGTAGTGTTACACGTTGACTTTTCAGGTAGGGGACGAGGAGCTGATTTTTCATCAGTCTAAGTTCCGGAGGGCCCCCATGCAAGCTCAGCCTTGCAATGCCCTCTCTTCTATTAACCTTATTATTGACACTCCAGATGAAAATTTGGAGTATTGTGCTGTTATTGTTACCCCTCCGCCTCAGATTGAGAGCAAAAAGGAGGAAAGTTCGTCTGTTTTCCTTGCTGCAGATACAGATGAAAGCAATGAAGGAGCTGTGATCGGAGCCATTTGGTGTTCACAATTAAGCATATGTGGTCGTTGGTCAATGGTCGATACAAAACACAATTTATACTCCACGAGCAACTCTACAATTAGTAAAGAGGCAAGTAAAGGTCGGATCCCAAGGGACGGGTATTGAAATGAAGATTCTATTGTAACTAGTGGTGTCTAGGGGTGTCACAAATTGGGTTGATGTAGAAGGTCACTAAACTAAAATAGCAATGAATAATAAACTAACAAGGTAAATGAAATAAGGGTGTAAACAATTGATTAAAAGCACTAGGGTGTCATGGGTTCATAGGGGATTCATGGGATATGATCATACAAACATGTTCTCAAATTATAAGCAAGCAATTATTATTGTGATGGATTGAGTTGGGTTATATCTTACAATCCTAGGAAAGTTTGGGTCCCGGAGCCGAATCTCTTGGATTGTACAACACCTACAAGTCGACTTAATCTTCCCTACTTAACACATGCATGGTCTAACAAGACTCGAGTTGGGTTATGTCTTACAAGTCAAGTTGAAAGGATAGAAGATGGTAGTAAATGCAAGGATTCATAGGCTTAACATTTCATCAAATATAACATGTGCATGTATTAAGATCAAAACAAGCAAGCAAATAAGATATGAAAGCATATTAATTTAAGCATGAATCATCCCCCATGTTGGTTTCCCCTAATCACCCATTAAACCCTAGCTAAGAGACTACTCACTCATTATCATATTGATCATGCTAGAAAGGTTGTCAATCATACTAACATAATGAAACATGATGAATAAATGAAAGTAATTAGCAATAATTAAAAAGGGATTAAGAGATTATTGTTGGGGTTAGTGTCCTTAACAGTTAGTGCAAGGACTTATAAACCTCTAAAAGGATCAAAGGGTATACTTTGTATCATAATCAGTTGATCCACGTTTATCAATAACGGTTGGCTTGCTAGATAAGTTTGACGTTATTGTCATACAGATGGCGGTGATCAACTGGTCCCTAAAAGTCACACCTATAGGATACGTTTGAGTGACGTGACGGTATGAAAATACAGTCATGTAGATGCCAAATTTGACTAACCAGTTAGTCTGAGTTATTTGATTAATAAATTATTCAAAAATGTGATGTTGAGATATTATATTTAATACGGATTAAATATCATGAGCTAAAGGCGAATTAACCAGTTAATTCGTAAAATTAAATATAAGCGTTTTATATTTAAATTAAATGTATATTGAATATAATTATACAATATTGTTTTGTCGGGCATGCATTAATAATTCAACTAACCCGTATTATTAGTTGATGCCTTAATTTCCGATAACCGATAACAATTTATAATTAAACCGCGTCGTATACACTTAGCAAGTTTTGGACCGGACCACGAGTTTAAGTGAAGAGGAAATGGAAGCCCATTTCTCTCTTACTCACTCGGTTTGGCCGAATGATACAAAGAGGGAGTCCCTCCTCTTTGTAACCTAATCATTCATTTGGCAAAATAAATTAGGGTTTCGAGAACAGTGCCTCTCGAAATTCGGATCTCTCATCCAAAGAAAAACTCACATCAGTTCTCCCAATATTGCAAGGCAATCGGAGAACACCGTTCTAGCACAAGGGCATATCTCGGACACGTCTTGGGTGCAACAATTAGGAGGGAATCTGGTTTGATTTACTTTCTTTACGCCGTTCATCAAGGACCCGAGGTTATTTCTTGTTCCTTATCGTTTCCATTGTGTTTTTCGTTTTTTGACTATATTCACATGTAAATTTTACGTTATAGTCCTACATTTAAAGGGGTAGTATACGGATATTAACCCACAAGTGGTATCAGAGCGAGGCCACGTAAATTTTTATATGTGTTTTTCATCAAACGATTGTTGAAACGATGAATTTTGGTTAAAAAAAATGTCTCGGCTCACATTTTTTTACTCGGCAGAAATTTTTTTTTATTGCTGCGTTTTTGGTTGCATTGGGAACCGTGTCTTGTTTACATGGTTGCTCTTGTTGTTGTTTTGTCTCGAAAACCAAACCGTGCCATGTCATACACGGCTGTTTTGTTTCAAATTTCATGTTGTTTTTACATGTTGTTATTTTATACGGAGATTATAACAACATGTCAAGTTTTTGTCAATTGTTAAATTTGTTTTGATCAAAATTGCAATTGATTTTGTCTCGACAAACTGTTTTCACGAGGGTTGTGAAGTTTCAGCCATATAAGCATTCGATCGAGCGTATTTCTACTCGATCGAGTCTTTATTCTGTCTTGTTTTTGCTCGATCGAGTCCCTGTTGTACTCGATCGACCCTGTTTCAAAAACCTTTTGCTCGATCGAGTCCCTGTTGTACTCGATCGACCCCTTTCTAAACCCTACTGCTCGATCGAGTTGTCCTCGTACTCGATCGAGTGGATATGCTGATATAAGTTCTCGATCGACCTCCGGTTTAGTCGATCGAGTACCTCTGATTAGCATACCCCTCGATCGACTTGCGGTTCGATCGATCGAGCCCTTTTTTGTTCCTCGATCGAGCACTTATGTCCCTGGATCGAGGGATTTCGTCTTTAACACTTTGAAAATTTGTTTCTTTTGATTTAAATTTTCTTTTGGCTTCAATATGTACTTTATACGGATATAGTACACTCGCTTAATAGTGAATCGGTTCACTCACGTACCATATAGTTGTTTTAAAGCGTCTTTAAAATGACGGATTGTAATGGATTAAAATTAAATGATAGAAGCGGTTTTATCACATGAATTTTAATCATTAAAAGGTGGTTTGGATAAATTTTAACATAATTACGGAATTATGTCACGAATGAATTTGTTTTTAGTTGATGCTTTTTATTTATCGTAAATTTATGAATGCCGTGAATGCCTTTATAATTACGTATTTAATTATTTTGCAAACGGTTGTAACTTAGTGTGGCCTTAGTAGAACGTGTTACCGTAATGATGGAACACGGTCTTGGTTGTATTTTGAGATCTCGTATCTCCATTTTATTTCTTTTAATTACAGTTTTTTATTTAGAATGTAAATAGGTTTATATTTGTAAATTTTAATTGTAATTTTTGAGAAGACTAAAGATGGAGACCGGAGCTCACTCCCGCTACATGGACAAAGATGGAACACCAAGACAAGCTTTCGGGTCCAACGGTGGATTCCAAAGTTGTATTTTGTTCTTTTTACTAGGATAGGCCACACTAGGAATTTTATTTACGTATCGCATTCATTTTATTTATTTTAAGTATAACGATAGTATGCATCATTTTCCGCCTAAAAACCAAACCACCTAATTATTGCATGAAAACTGACACATATAGAGGTCACGAGTTAGTTTTCATTGACATTCTCATGTCACACGATTTTAAGCCATCACCTAAATTGATTCATTCACGCAGACGCTAGTTATTCGTTCACTTAAAATGAATTATAATTAAGTTGATGGAATCTTCCTCGTATAAACAAAAATTGAGAATAGTCTTTATAGGTCAAACTCCAATGAGTCCCTTCTTCGTCGGTAGGCATAATATGACCCCTTCTACGTCGGGTAAGTTGGAACCGATTGACCTATTTTATCTCAACGCTATGGTCACTCGTACGATCCTGTGACTATGGTGGACTATAGATAGGATTTACGGAAATCTATCGACCAAGAGTTCTTCCGGAAGAATTAGCTAAACAGTTGGCTTATCAATTTACAGAAATTGAGTCTTGGGATCACTTGTATCTTTCTTGAGGGAGATAAATTATGCAAGTGCGAGAGTCTACATGTTTAAAATGAATTTTAAAATAGACTTAAATCACCTCGATGAGTTGCTTATTTCGTTTTGTTTTTCTTTCTTTTTCAGTGTAGATCACGATTTTAAACTGCTAAACTACAAATGGCTGGTTCAAGTGATAACCCAATGCCAAGTGCCACATTGGACCGTGAGTCCTGGCTTAGGATCTTCATGAATCAGATGAATCGGTCTACTCGATCAAGAATGATGGATCAAACTTCGCGGATCGGGAGGCAAGATTACGGAATCTTGCCGCTGGCGACGGAAGCTCGATTCTGCTTGAGCCCATGCCGTCACATCCAGGCCCCACGGCCGAGTAAACGAGATCGACAAGTATAACGATTTCGCCTTGGAAGCGGGTGCGATTAAAAACGTACTCATTTTTGCAATGGAACCCAATTTGCAGAAACGCTTCATAGCCCAAGGTGCAAACAAGATTTTCACCACGCTCACCAAGGAATTCTCGAAAGCACCGAGAATCGTGACCTATGAGCATACCACTCGCTTCTTTGATGCGAGACTCCGAAAGGCCAACCGGTTAGCCCACACATTCTCGATGATTGAGAATGTCGAGAAACGAGACCTTTAATCGTAACATCAGCGAGAATATTGTTATCGACCGTATTCTTCACTCACTCCACGATGGTTATTCGCAATTTGGAGCGAATTACTATATGAATGATTTGAAGAAAACTCCGCATGAACCGCACTCCCTTCTTGTACGCACCGAGAAGGACATGAAGTTCAGTGGGAGCTCAAAACAGGATGTTCTCGTTGTGTCAAACAAAGGGAAAGGTAAGGGCAAAGCTCCGGCAAACCTAACGATGAGGTAAGGCGAAGTTCAAGAAGTCGGGTTCAGGTAAGAGTGGTCCTGGTGAGGCGAGCAACTCATCAGGCATGACAAAGAGCAAGAGTAAAAACATGGAATGCCATCATTGCCACAAGACTGGGCATTGGAGACGCACATGTCCTGTTTATCATGAGGACTTAAAGGCAGGTCGTGTTAAACCTGTTGGTATGTCTTCTCTCTCTTCTACTTTTATTCATATGATTGAGATTAACCATGCAAGTTCTGGAACTTGGGTACTAGATACTGGTTGTGGTTCTCATCTGTGTAATCATGTGCAGGGGCTCCGAAACATCGAACCCCTCGTAAAGGGTGAGGTGGACCTGCGTGTTGGGAATGGAGCAAGAGTAGCTGCCATCCCCAAGGGGACATATGTGATCCAGCTTCCAAGCGGATTTGAGTTGTCATTATATGACTGCTATTATGTACCTAGTCTTTCCAAAAACATTATTTCAGTTTCTGCGCTTGATAAACTTGGTTTTTCATTTGTAATAGAAAACAATGCTTGCATTTTCTCATTACACGATATGATTTACTGACAAGGCGGTTTCCATGAACGGAATTTATGTTTTAGATCAGACCAATGAAATATTACACGTAATGAATAAAAAGTTAAAGGTTGGTGACAAAGATCAAACGTATCTATGGCACTGCCGTATGGGACACATTAATGAGAAACGCGTAAAACAGCTCATCAAACATGGAGCTATCTCGGCCTTTGATTTTCAATCATTTGGCACGTGTGAATCATGTCTCATCGGTAAGATGACTCGGATTTCCTTCAAAGGTGTTGGAATGCGCGCTGCTGACCTATTAGGACTCATACACACGGATGTATGTGGACCTATGTCAATCACCGCACGAGAAGGCTATAGGTATTTCATCACTTTCACGGACGATTTGAGTAGATATGGCTATGTCTACTTAATGAAGCACAAAAGTGAATCCTTTGAGAAATTCAAGGAATACCAAAATAGGGTACAGAACCTGTTGGGTAGAAAGATAAAAACACCACTGCGTTCGGATCGTGGTGGCGAGTATCTTTCTCACGAGTTTGATCAACACCTAAAGGACTGTGGGATTGCCCTACGATTAACTCCACCTAGAACACCTCGGTTGAATGGTGTGTCCGAACGGAGAAATCGAACACTACTTGATATGGTTCGATCCATGATGAGTCACACGGTTTTACCGATTCATTATGGGGTTATGCTCTTTTGTCACCGCTCTAATACTTAACAAGTCCGTCTAAAGTCATGACACAAGACTCCATATGAACTATGGAAGGGAACGGTCCCTAACTTGTCCTTTATACGGGTTTGGGGCTGCGAGGCTTATGTCAAGTGGAGACACGAAGATAAGCTCGGCCCGCGATCGTTCAAGACATACTTTATAGGTTATCCTAAAGGATCACGTGGTCATTACTTCTATTCGCCAACCGAACAACGTGTTTTTGTTGCGGCTAGTGCGACATTCTTAGAGAAGGAATTTCTCGAGAATGCAAAGAGTGATAGAACCTTCGACCTGTCGGAGATTCCAAAACCAAATACCGAGCAACTATTGGAGGAACCTATTCCTTCAATCCCTACTGTGGTTAACATTCCCGAGGAACCTAGGAGGTCGGGAAGAGTCTCTATTCCTCCGGACCGATACATCGGTATGGTCGAGGAACATGACATAGATGACGTTCTACTCTTAACGAGTAGTGAACCCGCAACCTATAAAGGTGCCATGACCATTCGACTCAAAGCTATGGCTTGAGGCCATGCAATCCGAGATGGACTCCATGTATGAGAACAACGTGTGGGATCTTGTTGACTTACCTGCTAAGGTTCGTCCCCTTCAATGCAAATGGCTTTACAAGATAAAGCATTCTGTGGAAGGTCAACAAGATATCTACAAAGCACGACTAGTTGCTAAAGGTTTCACCCAAGTGCCAGGTTTGCACTACGATGAGATTTTTGCACCCGTAGTCATGCTGCGTTCCATTCGGATTATCTTAGCGATTGCCGCTTTTCATTACTATGAAATTTGGCAAATGGACGTGAAAACCGCCTTCTTAAACGGCTTTTTGGAGGAAGAGTTGTACATGGTACAACCCGAAGGTTTTATCGATCCAAAGACATCCTAAGAAAGTGTGCAAGCTTAAGCGTTCCATTTATGGACTTAAGCAAGCATCAAGGAGTTGGAATCATCGCTTCGACCAAGTGATAAAAGAAAATGGATTTACTCGATCGGTCGAGGAACCATGTCTATATATCAAGTCGAGTGGGAGCAAGATTGTCTTCCTAATATTGTATGTTGACGACATACTCCTGATTGGGAATGACATACCTCTCTTAACTTCGGTGAAAGTATGGTTGAAAAACCATTTCCAGATGAAAGATCTGGGAGAGGCACAGAGAATTCTAGGCATCCGTATCTATCGAGATAGATCACGACGGATGTTATCTCTCGATCGGAGTCTTACATAGACAAAGTCCTAGAGAGATTCAGTATGACTAACTCCAAGAAGGGGTTCCTTCCCATGTCCCCGGGGTGCATTTGAGCAAGTCTCGGGCACCGAGACACCGGAGGAGAAAGAGCGCATGGCACGGATACCTTATGCCTCGGCAATAGGATCTATCATGTATGCCATGATATGCACACGTCCGGACGTGGCATATGCATTGAGTATGACAAGTCGATTCCAACAAAGAACCAGGTGAACCACATTGGTTGTCTGTCAAGAACATTCTTAAGTACCTCCGGAGGACTAAAGATTGGGCATTGACTTATGGAGGCTCTCAAAAGCTATGCGCAACCGATTCTGCAGATGCTAGCTTCCAAACGGATCGTGATGACTCGAAATCTCGGTCGATTCGTTTTTACTCTTAATGGCGCTGCATCACCGGAAGAGTTCGAAACAAATCTGTTACAAAGATTCTACGACCGAGTCCGAGTACTATGCCGCGTCCGAAGCTACAAAGGAAGCGATATGGATGCGTCAATTCTTACATGGGCTATCTGTAGTGCCTAGTTCGAATGACCCGATCACCATCTATTGCGACAATAGTGGTGCCATCTTCCAAGCTAAGGAGCCAAAGTCTAGCAACAAGTCTAGACATGTACAACGGAAAGCTCATCTAATCCGGGATTACGTGGAGCAAAAGACAGTAGTGATAGAAAAGATTGCTACAGATGATAACATAGCAGATCCTCTCACTAAAGCATTACGACAAGATAAGCATGAAGGGCACGTTAATTCCATGGGAATTAAACGTGTTCCTAAGTTGTAGTACTCTTTTATGGATTAGATTCATTCGCTTTTGTACTCTATACAACATCATCGTTTTGATATTTTATATATTTTGTTTTTCATGTGGAATTGTACGACAATTTTGAACACCACAAAGTGAATCAACAAACATTATATTTCAGTCCTTAATTGCCCACATGAGCTGATAACTCTGGCAATTATTTTGTGACGTTGGTTGATGGTGGGTTCAACTAGCCATAAGTCAACAGGTTGACTGACCAATCACAGAGGCGATTTATACGGATATTTCGTAGGACACAATTGTGACATCGACGTGGAGTCCTAAATGTTTTATAACATTCGTTGCCCGGTCGTGGATAGGACTTCCATGGTGATCCTAAGAGTCGATTCTTTGACTATCGACTGTCTCTTGAGACTAAGGCAGATTTTGGGTGACTTTGGTTTCTTTCTCACGGTCATCCGTAACAGGGGGCCAAGTAGATTTTTTCTGGGTCATTTCATGCTGTGCTTAGATCGGAAGGAGTTCGAGTTGAAGGAAATATTCAGCCTTTATCGGTACTCGATATTTCTCGGGGCCACTCGAGGAGTCAGAATCGAAATGCATGGCCATGCTCGGATACGGATTCGTTTTATCGGTTAAGTTACTCTCTAGTCGGGGAAACCACTCTTGATACGGATCGATTGTAAAATACGACCTTTGTGGATCCGGATCTGCAAATTGTTTTACATTGAGTGGGAGAAATTTTAAATGAATATGAGTATCGGTTATCGCACATACACTTGTACGGACAAGTGGGAGTTTGTTGGGGCTGTGTCCTCCAGTTAGTGCGGATAACGTCATTGCACACACACTTGTACGGACAAGTGGGAGCTTGTTGGGGTTAGTGTCCTTAACAGTTAGTGCAAGGACTTATAAACCTCTAAAAGGATCAAAGGGTATACTTTGTATCATAATCAGTTGATCCACGTTTACCAATAACGGTTGGCTTGCTAGATAAGTTTGACGTTATTGTCATACAGATGGCGGTGATCAACTGGTCCCTAAAAGTCACACCTATAGGATACGTTTGAGTGACGTGACGGTATGAAAATACAGTCATGTAGATGCCAAATTTGACTAACCAGTTAGTCTGAGTTATTTGATTAATAAATTATTCAAAAATGTGATGTTGAGATATTATATTTAATACGGATTAAATATCATGAGCTAAAGGCGAATTAACCATTAATTAAAAAATTAAATATAAGCGTTTTATATTTAAATTAAATGTATATTGAATATAATTATACAATATTGTTTTGTCGGACATGCATTAATAATTCAACTAACCCGTATTATTAGTTGATGCCTTAATTTCCGATAACCGATAACAATTTATAATTAAACCGCGTCGTATACACTTAGCAAGTTTTGGACCGGACCACGAGTTTAAGTGAAGAGGAAATGGAAGCCCATTTCTCTCTTACTCACTCGGTTTGGCCGAATGATACAAAGAGGGAGTCCCTCCTCTTTGTAACCTAATCATTCATTTGGCAAAATAAATTAGGGTTTCGAGAACAGTGCCTCTCGAAATTCGGATCTCTCATCCAGTGAAAAACTCACATCAGTTCTCCCAATATTGCAAGGCAATCGGAGAACACCGTTCTAGCACAAGGGCATATCTCGGACACGTCTTGGGTGCAACAATTAGGAGGGAATCTGGTTTGATTTCTGTTCTTTACGCCGTTCATCAAGGACCCGAGGTTATTTCTTGTTCCTTATCGTTTCCATTGTGTTTTTCGTTTTTTGACTATATTCACATGTAAATTTTACGTTATAGTCCTACATTTAAAGGGGTAGTATACGGATATTAACCCACAATTATACCTACTAATGATTCCAATAATAAAGATGCAAAGAATAATAGAAGAACTTGATGATTGATGGAAGGTTGTCAATCTCCCAATAAACCCAATAATCTTCTAATTACCCAAAATAAAGTAAGAACAAGAGAGAGATTGAAGAACTAAAACTTGGATTAAAACTTGATTAATATTTGATTACAATATTGAAGAGAGATTTGATTGATATTAACTACTCTAACTATTGATAAGAAGAACATGCTCCTCTAATTAGACTAATGGGGTATTTATAGTGAAAATTAGGGAGGATGCATTAGGGTTAACTAAGGGCTAAACTAGTAATTACACTTTTTAAGTTGAGCAAGGAGCCTCCGGGATTATCCGAGAGAAGGGCTTCTCCATTTCGTAGCTTGAAGAACGAAATCAGCTGTCTTTGTCTTTGTGATCCGTGCGGCTGGGAATCGGGACGGCCGGATCTGGGGTGGACGATCCGAGCGGATCAACGAACAAGACGCTCGGATCTGGGCATGGGGAATCCGAGCGGATTCTGGTGAGGACGGACGGATCGGCGAGGACGGACGGATTCTCTACAATCCGTTCGGATTGTAGTTCAATGACTTTCCTTCTTCTTTTTCTTCCCTTTTCTTCATGAATTCCTTGGGGATTTCCTTGGGGACTCAAGGATCCTTTTCTCAACAATGCTCTTCTACTATGCTATGTACAAAGGCCTTCTAGTCTTGTCTCTCCTTGATGCTTGGTCATTGAATATGATCAATTTAGCCTTGTTTTGCCATGAAAATGCAAGATTCTTACTCCTTTCCTACCAAGGGATCAAAATCTCAAAGAATATGCAAAACAAAGAACTAAAGATAAGAAATGACCCAAATAGGCACTAAAAAGCATGGAAACAATGGTAATTCGGGGGCTAAATATGCGCCAATTATGGTCGCATCAAGCTGTCAAGGGACATGGTGCAATTACTGTCAATCAAATTGGAGATGACGCTACAGACGGTGATAAAGGAGCAAGGATGAGGAAAGTTCGTGCTTATGTGGATGTGAACTATTCCCCTCCTAGAGAATTAAATGATTCAAATTCAAGCTCATGGAAGTTGAAGAGGACAGTCAACGTTGCTGAAATGACGTCCTCCAGTCAGGAGCCCACCAAGGGGCTACTGAATTGCATTGGGAAATGAGCGGGGAAATGCCCCGTGTAACACCTTGTAATAAATAATTTTTGAATTTTCCGTTGAATTTCTTTTATTTCTTTTAATTAGGACAATTAGTTTATAGACAGCTTTTAGCGTAGATTTAAGACTATAGACTGTTCTACGTATTTGGTATTTTGGGATATTTTTGCACGTGTTTTTATGCAGGTTTAGGGAAGTTTTACGCAAATATAAAGGAAGAAAGACGAAATTAAGGAGCCTACGCGAGAAAAGAGCTCGATCGAGTACTTTTTATACTCGATCGAGTGAAAAATGGTCGATCGAGTGCTTCTTTCCAGTCGATCGAGTAAAGCAATAAATGGGAGTTCTCGACCGAGTAGAATTCTACTCGATCGAGTAGGTGAAGCATCAAGTGCTCGATCGAGTAGTTTAAAATCACTCGATCGAGTGAATTGGGAAAGACGCAGGGAGTTTCTTCCTTAAACTTTTTTCTTTTGATTCTAATTTCATTTTCCCCCAAATTTTCGTCCCTTCTTCCCTAATTGCGATCAAAAACTCCCCCAAATCCCCATTTTTCTTGCCCAATCACCAAATCCGTCTCCTACAAATTGTTGCTAGCTAATTAATCTTTCAAAGCCCCTTAATTCCCCCTTAATTTGTGCTCATTTTCACGGTTTTAAAGAGGGTTTAGGGTTTGCGTTTTTTCAAACAAAAAATCGCCTTTTCTTGATTGTTCTTTGAAGATTATTTGCAATTTGTAGGTTGTTCTCATCAAGTAAGTGATTCCTCTACCTTCATTGCATTTTGATTTCATTACTTTTGCATTTTTATGAGGTAAAATGGAATTAGGGTTTCGAAATTGTTGATTTAGTCGAATTTTTCGACTTTAATTATATTTGTCTGCCCTTACTTGTCTTGCTTGATGATCAATCCCAATTCCTCGCTGTTGTTTCATAATTAATTCGAATATTGCGCGAGATTTCGCAATTAGGGCTTTTTCAGTCGAATTTTTCGACTGTCAGACGGGTTTATATGCTTTCATGACTTAATTAACCTCAGTTGTTGTTAATTGCTGCTGTCAATACCTGCTATCCCGTTCCCTATCGCTGTTTACATGCTATGATTCGAAATTTTTGAGGATTGTTGGGAATTTTGTGCTGTAAGTCGAAATTTTTGACTGGTAGGGGATTCACATGCTGCTTTCTGCTGGTTTTTCGTGCTGTTTTAGCCACTGTTAGCCGCTGTTTTCTTATCATACCCCCTGCCCTATGTTTATAGGATGGAGTCTAGCTCATTGCCTTCTACCAGTACCACTTCTAGCCCATCCTTGAGTGAGATGGTGGCCCCTGCTATTGCCATCGCCTTCGCTTTAGTCACTACTGCAGCCCCAGTGTTCCTAGTTTCAGCTGCAGGTATAGTTTTTACTCCAGCTAGCTCTGCTTTGCTAGCTCGATTTAATTGCCACTTCCTCTCTGACCACCACCACCGTTAGTCTTTCTTCGTCGGTGGTGGCCACAACGGCACCACTACTCCCACAAAGCCACTACTCCTACACCAGCCGCTACTTTTACACCTGTGGTGGACTCGCCAGTAGCCGCAACTGCTTTTAGAGCGACCACAGTTCCTCACACCGTCGGCCGTGGGGCTTCGCTTTGAGTTCCGGAGGGCGGGGTCGTGAGATGATCTCGTTCTACGCCGGCTCCGACCACCTCTACTGCCTTCTTCTACTTCACCGCTTGCTCCTTCTACTTCTGGCACGGTCACAGTCCGAGGGGACACCTCCCTCGACTCTCACCCAGATTATCCGCAGGTACATTTTGTTAACGCTTTACATCGTAAGAAGTTTTATCACCTGCTAGGCTGCGTGCATGTTCCTTCCCGATTTCTAGAGAAATCGGCACTTGAGAGACTCGGCATTTACGAGTCGGTTTGTGCTTTACTACGGGGCACGGGGATGGCCGGACTCATCACTATGAGCGGCCGTACCTTTTTCGAGCTGTGCCTCGAGTTTCTCAGCTCCTTTACCTTCTCCTCCGGGGCACACGATGCTGACCCCACTAGTTCTTCAGTGTCCTTCCGGTTGTTGAACCGGACTTTTCCGATGACCTTAGGGGAGTTTGGTAGGATACTTGGCCTTACCTCTACGGGCGAGACTGCCACCCCTAGGAGGGTCTATCGTCAGCTTTGGCGAACCCTGGCCCAGACCACTTTTAGGGAGCGAAAGCTCCAACAGGTCCACCTTCCCCCTGTCCGTTGTTTTCTTAGATTGATGGGGAGCACTATTTTCGGTCGGAAGGAGCCGAACAACATCACAAACACCGAGCTCTCCATCCTGGGCGGTTACCTGAACATTGACTGTGAGGGTCCTTTTACCCTCAACATAGCTTACTTGACCGCCGCCCGGTACCTTGAGCCGGGGGTCAAGGAGACGGAACTATTGTTTGTGGTGGCATAGCCACCATTCTTGCCCGTTCCCTCTTCCCCATTTGGCCTCGTGACTTGCAGTACCTCGAGGGAGAGAGGCTACTGAGTCTGGATGCCATGCTTGCTCAGCATTGGCTGACCCCAGACTACCAGACATGGAAGATAGATGGCTCCTTGTCTATTGACTTACCTTGTGACACTCTCCCCCGTCTAGAGCCCTTGCCCACAGTTGCTAGGGGCGCCCGTCTGCCACCACTGCCTGGCCTTCACCTTCCACACCGACCTACTCCCGCTGCACCCACCGCCAAGAAGCGGCGCCTTGAGACTGGAGAGGGGTCCACACCTTCAGGGAGTACCCAGCCTTCCACGGCTGCTCCCATCCCGACCCCTACTCCCACTACTACTACCACTCCTACTCCCACTCCCACTGACCGGACACAGCTCGGCCCGGTCCCTACACGCTACTTTCGTACCACCTCCACCCTTTGTGGCGTCCGCGGTCATGGACCAAGGGCGCCGTGATGGTTTGTTGCTTGAGATTGTAGAGCGACAGGCTCGTATGGAGAGGGACATAGCTCTTGCTTTGCACCCTCTGTACGAGTACCACTTGAGGCGACACCGTCCGATCCCAGAGGGCTGGACACACCCTTCCTTCTACCGGTACCCACCTGAGGGGTATCCGGAGTCTGCTGACGAGGAGGACGAGGACGAGGACCCCGAGGTGGCAGTGGAGAGAGCTAAATCTGAGGAGAGGAGGAGGAGAGAGGAGGAGGTTGATCCGGAGTACACGGTGGTGGACGACGACGACGACGAGTAGCTACTGGTCTACTCACTTCCCCAGTTTTCTGGCTGGTTTGGGGAAGTTCGTATTTTGTATGTATTTCTTACTCTTTTATTTTGTCTCCTTTTATTTATTGTTTTTATTTTCTTTATTTGTTGTATATTCCCGTTCCCCTGTATATATCTGCTGGTGTATGCTGGAGGACAACGAGGGCGTCGTCCGTTTTGGTTTGGGGAGGGTATTGCATCCTTTTGAGTCTGTATTTGCATTTGTTTGCATTCACGTTTATTTTTTTCAGCTTGCATTGTTGTTTATTTTCATCAAAAATCAAAAATCCAAAAAAAATAGAAAATTTCAAAAATTCAAAAAAATTCACGTTTATTTTTGCATATAGGTTGAGTCGGAACGGTAGATTTCCGTGATGATAATGCACTATAACTTGTCATTTATTTGAGCCTTGCACTTCTTTTGATAGTTATTAGCTTTGTTATACGCATAGTCTACGAGTTTCTGTTCAAATATAGCTGACTGTTTAGACTTGACCTATAAATTGGCAAACTACTTCAAAAATTCTGAGTTTTAGAGCCATAACTGGTGACATTCATGACCAGTTCATTAGGAATTGAGAGTAGTACTCCTTGCATAGCATGTTCATCATTTTTGCACTTTTATGACATTCAATTTCTTGTCAAATGCACATATTCGGGTTTGTGGTTGGTGTCACATGCAGGGAAGTGCTTGCAAATTTTCCCTTTCCTTATATTTTTCACCCATTTAGCTCCACATAAGCCAAAACTTGCCTTTTTGACCCATTAGCTACATCCCAAACTAAGCCTGCCTAGTCAAGCTAGTTAGTATGTCTTTTGTGGTATGAGTTTCCGTCTGCAGTTTGGCCCGTATTTCTTTGTATGGAGTTGGTGGAAATTATGGAAGGAGAAAAGAAAAAAAAGAATTGAATAAGAAAGAAAAACAAGAAAAACGTGAAAGGAAGGAAAGAAAGAAAAAAAATGAAAAAAATGAAAAAAAAAAAAAAAAAAAAAAAAAAAAGAGAGAAGCTGAATGACGTGAGAAAAAGAAGAAAAAAAAAAGAAAGTTTGAAAAAGTTATTTTGTTTCAGTTAGTTCATTCAGACGGTATTAAAAAAGGGAAGTTTGTGACCGTCTGACTCCTCCATTCTTATTCTTTATTTTTTGAGGAGATTGTGTTTGAGTTTAGTGAGCTTTGTGCCAAATGAAGGGCACTTGTACTTAGCTTATCAGTCAGTTGAGATTCGGATGGTTTATTATGGTCCTGTTAGGAACTAGCTTGACGCTTTTACCTCCACATTTCCATAACATGTTTTGCCCTTTCTCACCTGAACCTCACTATTCCCATATTATTTGCAAGCCCTCGGCTGTGACGGACATTATTGGTTGGAGTGTGTGCATTAGTACTTGAATTGTCTTTCATCTTTGTTGCATGCATGCTATGTAGGTCGCAGTTAGGTGAGTGACTGTCTTTTCTTCTCTCTTTTACATATAACCTTCACCCTTTGCTTCATGAGAGAAGAGTGACCACGAGAGAGTCCGATTTTGTTGGTCTTGCAAGGTCGATAGGTTGGCTATATTTCTGAACAGCTTATAATTCGTTTGCGTATTGACTGCTTAGCTTTAACTCTTAGTTTTTGTTGCATTAAATTGGTTCAAGTAGACAAGTTAAGCTAGCTCTGAGTTATCATTTCCGTTCCATTAGTTGCATTTTAGTTTACTCGAGGACGAGTAAAGGTTCGGTTTGGGGAGATTTGATACGTGCATTTTATATAGTCTTTTTAGCCTGTTTTAGCACGTATTTCCATGCATTTTTATACTGTTTTTATAGTATTTTGCCCCGAATTGGCTACTTTGGTTCGTTTTGTCCATTTTGTAGAAATTAACGCCAAAGTAGTGGAATCGTACCCTTTTTCGTCCTTTTTGCATGCATTTAGAGGAGACGAGATTTTCCTGAGTGAGATACTGCGTTGGGAAGCGTCATGGCACGAATTACGAGGCATTCGGGCGTGGACTTGAGCTGATTTGAAGACAAAGGACTTGATCGAGCAGTTTTACCACTCGATCGAGTGGGTTTTACGTCCCCTATTGGTCGATCGAGTAGTTTTCTACTCGATCCTGAAGCTGCTGAGAGTAACTATCTACTCGATCGAGTAACTATCTACTCGATCGAGTAACTATCCTGAGGTTTTGCTCGATCGAGTGGTTTTAATCCACTCGATCGAGTGGTTTTCGCTGTTATGGGCTTTAATTAGCCCGTGTTTTGTTTTATTTCGCAAAACTTATTTACTTTCCTATTTAAACCTACGTTAACTAGGTTATTAGTTATCTTATCAACTTTTATCTATCTTTCGTTATCTAATTTTCTACTGTCAAAACTTTACTGCGTTAAACATTCTTCTTCACTGTAACCTTGTTCTTGGGATTGTTTTCGCTCGGATTTTGTGTTCTTTACGCCGGATTCGCTTGATTGTAATTCCTTTCTCTTCTCTTAATAATAATTAATCTTTTGGTTGCTTTAAATTCTTGTTTGCTTCGTTTATTCTTTTGCCCTAATTTACTTTTATGCATTTTATTTGTTATTTCATAATGTTTATTGCTGGAAATTTGTCTGCTGATAGTTTTAATAGTTTAATTAGCGATATGAGTAGCTAAACCCCTTTCATGTTGGGATTAGGGGATCTGCGGTAGGAATGTGACGATGTAGTAAATGAAATAGATGAATTAATTGTGAGATTCTATCACCATAGCAATTTAATTGTATTTATCGACTTAGTTGAGTGCACGCTTCTGAGTTATTTCTTTAATCTGGCTAAAATTAATCTTAGATCGAAAGATTGGACTAAATAGGCCTGCTATGAATAGTAGACTACCTTGACGAGAATGAAAGTTAAGTTAGTGGTATTTTGGGATAAAAAGTGGACCGAAAGGACCTTTCCCGTATCCGTCTCGCATTAATTCGTCTGAGTCATTTACAGCTGAGTCACTGGACTACCGTAGTGAACCGAATTCCCGACATGTCCCTCTCTATCTGATAGTTTAAACTTATTTCTTGCCTTTACTGCTCTTGTCCCTACTTCTCTTCCTTTGAACTTCGTAGTTTAGAAAACAATTCAAACAACCCCCCCCCCCCCCCATTTGTGACCTAATAGACGGACTTCTACAGCTATCTTGCCTCCCTGAGGAGATCGACCCTACTTACTGCTAGCTTCTGTTAGTTGTATTTAGGTTTATTTTTGGTACAGAAACGAACGTATCACATACAATCACAACAAAAGGAAAACAACTCTGATACAACTGAAGGAACTACTAAGCATAAGTGACAGCGACAACTAGCTAGACAACGTGATGACTCGATCTCCTCCATATCCCGTAAGCAACATATCAACCAATACCTGCTAAACCAACTGCTCACCATCCCTGAATGTATCACTACAGTTTTGAAAACAATACCGGGGTCAGTCAAGTGTATAACCAAGATAAGAATTCACAACACAAACGATACAATCAATTCAATTGCAATATCAATTTTCAACTCCATTATCAATCAATAACTGACTACACACTCTGCCAGATTACTCATCGCAAAAGGTAATCCTCACCGCCAGTAGGGGACCGCAGCCGTTCGCACCTAAGCCCAGGTCATCGCAACGAGCACACCAAATCATTAATGTGCACATCCCCCTTGTGACGGGAGCCACAAGAGGCGAATATGGGGTTGGAACCATCTCCCGAACATAGTCCCATCTCAACAATACCAATCACAATATCAAAACAATATTATCTCAACCAATATCAATTCAATACAACATGTTAATCAATCAATCAAGCACCACAATCTTAAATTAATTACGTAACCGACTTTGTAGGGAAACCCTACCTTTTTGCTACTCCATGATAGTGCGTTCATCATATAAAGCCAAGCAAGACTCCACATCAAATCCTACAAGTAGCAACCATATCCTTTTACTAAGCTATTCAAGATCTATTAAAAGATAATAATTATTCACAAACTCACCTTGAGATGCAGACCGATGTCGACGACGGCGACAACCCGACTCGATGACTTCATACATAACCCGTCTCCCTTCCCGGGTTAGTGTTAACGGCCACTCAAGATGTGTAGAGTGAGATGAGAGAGAGAGAGAGAGAGAGAGAGAGAGAGAGAGAGAGAGAGAGAGAGAGAGAGAGAGAGAGAGAGAGAGAGAGAGAGAGAGAGAGAGAGAGAGATTAGGTTTAGGAGTGAGAAAAGGAACCGTCGAAAATGATTTACGTTTAAGTCTTCGCGTTTTATATTAACGCGTTGTCCGACGAGGTACTCGGTCGAATATAGACATACTCGACCGAGTACACCCCACTCGGTCGAGTACCTCAACTACTCGGCCGAGTGGCCACTTCTAGGTCGAGTAACGAGTTACGTTGGTCAACTAATCTCTCCTGTCTCCCTTGATAAGGCTATCCTTTGGTCAATAGGTCAATCAACAGGTCTCTAACAGGGCGAGTATTATAGTAAGAGCAAAAGCCTCTAGGACCCATTTAATAGTCGGCAATAAACCGTTAGGCATGTGTCATTGACTTAAACAATTACCGATTTGACAATACCCGTATTCGACAATATACCTATCAATACTATATATTAAATCCAGAAACCAAATGACTTTAATGTAATTAAAGAAAGTTATACAAATTAATTATACTATATAGTTTTAAATCACTAGCACCGTGTGATGGACCCGAGTAAGGGATCTCAATGCAAATATTATATAGTTTGGGTTAAAATTAAATTATATAGAAGTTTAGTAATTTTCCTAAACATTTGTAAGAGACTAAAACATGGTCAATTTCCTTAAAATAAAATAATTAATTAAGATGGTCAATTTTCTTAAAATAAAATAATTAAATTTTCTTAAAATAAAGTAATTAATTAGTATAAAAATGCACACTTATGGTATTAATTATTATCATCGTAAAATTATATACTAAATTTAGATGTATAGAGATGTTATTTATTTAACATACAAAAATATAATATAAGTAGGTTATAAATAATTCAAGTTAAATTCCATAATATATAATACTCCCTCTTATTCGCTATAATGTTTCCTCTTTTCCGAAACGGATTATTCAAGTAATGTTCCCCTTTCCTTTTTTGGTAAATTTTACTCTTATTTTATTCATCCCTCTCTCCTATCATCAAACCCCACACAACTCTTTTACTCCTATTTTATTAATTTCTTAATGTTTTAGCCCCACAACTCCTTATTTAACTCCTAATAATTTATCTCTCTCTCCTATCACTAACCCCACCAATGTCTTTTATTCATTTTTAATAGTATTCCTTAAGTATCGTGCCAAAGACAAAGGGGAACATTATAACGAATTGGAGGGAGTATTGCATAATTCTTTCGATTTGATTTAATGCACATATGTAATATATTTATATAAATATATAATTCTCTTAAAATTACATGCCTAAGTAGTAAAAGTAATTTCGTCAGTAAAGAAAAGAATTGTAGTAACATTGGATATAATTATATGATAGTAATCACTCATTTGAATAGTAAAAGTAACAATATTATCAGCAAGATTAGTGAAAGTAGTAGAAACAACGGGAGTAGTGAAATAATCAATATTAATGCGGCAATAGTGAAAGTAACGATAATTACGGGGGGAGTAATGAAATTATCAATATTAATGCGGCAGTAGTGACAGTAACAATAACTACAGCGGGAGTAGTGAAAGTAACAATGATTACGGGCAAGTAGTGAAATGTTATTACTATTGTTTCATTAATAAGAGTAAAATATTAATAACGGGAGTAGAGAATTTGTCTAAAAATTTATTTCATCGTAATTTTAGGATATGTCATAGAAAAATATATTAATGATAAATTTATGGGTTATGCAACTTTAAGTAATTTTATTTAAATTTTTAAAAAAATATAATGGTAAGTAGAGGTAGCCCGGGCGAAGCCGGGCACCAATACTAGTGCTAATTTACATGTGAAACCCCGTCCCCTAAGATTTTTCTTGTTATTGTTATTCATCATTTTGTCAATAACTTTAATTTATAAATCAAATCTCAACCCACTCGTAATCGACCTTGATAAAATTCATCCATCACATCTTTTATAGAAACTCTCGTCTCCTTGTGTTTGACCCCGACTACACTAGCTTAGGTTAGACCCGTTGGGTAATTATTTTTGATTTGGATATGCAACAACCCTATCAGACGGATAGTGCCATCATAAATGAGAATTTGTGAATGAATAAAGGTCTTAGGTTTGATCTTCCCATCGTTAATATTATAGTGCCTTTAGGGTTAGACCTGGACACAAGTTCGGTTTGGCCCGGCCCGCTCAACTGGTTCACTTTTCAACTGGCCCCTGCCCCCATCAGGCTGGGCTCGGGCTCACTCGTTCCTACACACAATGCCTAGCCCGCATGGCCTACCGCCCTTTTCGCCCATCCGGGCAGATCCAAGGCCTTACTTTTTCATGTTTCTCTAAATTCTCAATCTAGGTTTAATTTGTATATTAATCTCTATATATATTATACATAATAATAAGTTTCTAATTAATTAAAATCAATCGTTATAATTATTATTGTTGTTGTTATTGCCATTTAATTTGGTGGTTTTTAATTTGGAAATTGTCGATTTTTTCCGAAGTTAGAGTTTGTTTGATTTGGGGGTAATTTTCAGAAGATGGGGCACACATAAATGTTTGGTGTTTGTTGCTCGGTAGTGTGTTGGGTAATGAGGCTGGGCATTGATCGATACCATTTGGTGTTCACAATTAAGCATATGTGGTCGTTGGTCAATGGTCGATACAAAACACAATTTATACTTCACAAACAACTCTACAATTAGTAAAGAGGCAAGTAAAGGTCGGATCCCAAGGGACGGGTATTGAAATGAAGATTCTATTGTAACTAGTGGTGTCTAGGGGTGTCACAAATTGGGTTGATGTAGAAGGTCACTAAACTAAAATAGCAATGAAAATAAACTAACAAGGTAAGTGAAATAAGGGTGTAAACAATTGATTAAAAGCACTAGGGTGTCATGGGTTCATAGGGGAATCATGGGATATGATCATACAAACATGTTCTCAAATTATAAGCAAGCAATTATTGTTGTGATGGATTGAGTTGGGTTATATCTTACAATCCTAGGAAAGTTTGGGTCCCGGAGCCGAATCTCTTGGATTGTACAACACCTACAAGTCGACTTAATCTTCCGTACTTAATACATGCATGGTCTAACAAGACTCGAGTTGGGTTATGTCTTACAAGTCAAGTTGAAAGGATAGAAGATGATAGTAAATGCAAGGATTCATAGGCTTAGCATTTCATCAAATATAACATGTGCATGTATTAAGATCAAAACAAGCAAGCAAATAAGATATGAAAGCATATTAATTTAAGCATGAATCATTCCCCATGTTGGTTTCCCCTAATCACCCATTAAACCCTAGCTAAGAGACTACTCACTCATTATCATATTGATCATGCTAGAAAGGTTGTCAATCATACTAACATAATGAAACATGATGAATAAATGAAAGTAATTAGCAATAATTAAAAAGGGATTAAGAGATTATACCTACTAATGATTCCAATAATAAAGCAAGAATAATAGAAGAACTTGATGATTGATGGAAGGTTGTCAATCTCCCAATAAACCCAATAATCTTCTAATTACCCAAAATAAATGAAGAACTAGAGAGAGATTAAGGAACTAAAACTTGGATTAAAACTTGATTAATATTTGATTACAATATTGAAGAGAGATTTGATTGATATTAACTACTCTAATTATTGATAAGAAGAACATGCCCCTCTAATTAGACTAATGGGGTATTTATAGTGAAAATTAGGGAGGATGCATTAGGGTTAACTAAGGGCTAAACTAGTAATTACACTTTTTAAGTTGAGCAAGGAGCCTCCGGGATTGTCCGAGAGAAGGGCTTCTCCATTTCGTAGCTTGAAGAACGAAACTGTGCTGTGCTGTGATCCGTGCGGCTGGGAGTCGGGACGGCCGGATCTGGGATGGACGATCCGAGCGGATCAAGGAACAAGACGCTCGGACTGGGCATGGGGAATCCGAGCGGATTCCTGGTGAGGACGCTCGGACTGGTGAGGACGGACGGATTCCCTACAATCCGTTCGGATTGTAGTTCAAAGACTTTCCTTCTTCTTTTTCTTCCCTTTTCTTCATGAATTCCTTGGGGATTTCCTTGGGGACTCAAGGATCCTTTTCTCAACAATGCTCTTCTACTATGCTATGTACAAAGGCCTTCTAGTCTTGTCTCTCCTTGATGCTTGGTCATTGAATATGATCAATTTAGCCTTGTTTTGCCATGAAAATGCAAGATTCTTACTCCTTTCCTACCAAGGGATCAAAATCTCAAAGAATATGCAAAACAAAGAACTAAAGATAAGAAATGACCCAAATAGGCATTAAAAAGCATGGAAACAATGGTAATTCGGGGCTAAATATGCGCCAATTATGGTCGCATCAAATATCCCCAAACCGAACCTTTGCTCGTCCCGAGTAAAGAGGTGACAAAGACTAGGACCAATACTAACCTAACCTAATAATAATAGCCGATATGAGACAATTAGCGGGTCTCACTCCGCCCCTTCAACTCACAACAAGACAACCATGAGGTAGGATGCCTTCTTGCAAGGCAAGGTGGGTCTTGCCAAAATGGCGACACATCCAAACATTAAGCACACAAAAACACATAATGGATGCATCTACAAAAGAATAGCCACTTTCCTCATCTAAGTGGCGGAAATTATCTACAAGGGAAGCAATTCAAGGGTACACAATCCTTCATAGATGCAATTTCTTCAAACTACTAAGCCTAGAAGGATACCAATAAATCACCTCCAAAAGGTGTCAAGCTAGGGTACCTTTGTCCTCAATCGTTAAATGCTTTTGTCAAGAGTAGACTCCCTATGGTGTTAGAAACACTGGAGGATCGCGGAATTCCCCCTCTTGCCTAGACAAGAAGAAGGGTCGTCCCCTCTCTACCATGCACAAAGATGGATATGGTGGATAAAGGGATCGATAGATTTTGAGTTTCACTTTGGGAGTTTGCTTTGTTTTTTGTTTTTCCCCCCAATTTCTTGTGGCATATAACATTTGAGAACACTTTCTTTTTGCCATTTCTTTTTGATTTTTGGCATTTCAATACTTGACAATTTTTTTGCATTTCTTTTTGAACATTTTCAAAGTCACCCCAATTAGTAACGAGGGTGCCTTGTATTTGAAGCTTTAGGAGTCTATTTTTGCTCCTCTTTTCTTTTGATGCATTTTGCAAACTTTATTTCATTGAACTCAAATTGATTTCTTTTTGTACCCATTCCCTTTGATGACAAAATGTATGGTAGAATATGGATGAATGATGGTTGCATGGTTTCAAGGGTCACCTTGGAATAAACGGTAGCCAAGGAGTTATCACACCACAAGGTACTCTTGACTAGGCCTTAATCCATGGGTCAAAGGATACTAGCATGACACATCCTAGGGTGTTTTACAAATATTCTAACAAGCAAAGTCTTAAGAACAAAAAGCATCTACTAGGGCCTATATATACTTGTCAAGCTTCCCAAGTAGACGGTTTCGCAAAATTTTCTAACATGCAACTATATGCCATGATGCAACTAACATATAAACATCCTAATGCAAATGATTCTACCAACTAGTATGCCAAATAAACTAGATGCAATCCTAAGTTCACATTGTTATACCGCATCAATCAAAATAAAGCCACATAGTCATTAACATAAAGAGGAAAAAGGAGATTGGAAAGATCATACCATGCGGTCTTCAATATCCTCATGTCTCGGATGTGGCGTAGTCAATCAAAGTGAACAAGGATGAAACAAACACAATATATACAAGACAATATATACAAGGGAAATGAACTTGTTTTTGGTTTTTCAATTTTTTCAATTTTTATGATTTTTGAAATTTTTTCAATTTTTATGGTTTTTGAATAAAAGTTAAGTGTTAGAATTCCCATCCCCACACTAATATGGGCATTGTCCTCAATGGCCAAAATGATGGAAATTATGCCAAGATGATGCATGATTTTCTATACTAAATGCAATTCTACACTAAACTATACTACATGATGCATGATTTTTGTTATGACGGAGAGGATAATTTAAATTACCTCCCGTTGCGTATGCATTAACTTCCCCAAACCAAGTAAGACACTATTGCTAATGTCAAAGCATGGGGGAGTTCATGCACATGCTATGCTATGCATGAGACTAAATTGTCATTTTGGATTTTACAAAAGTGGGAACAATAAAGAACACCTCAAAGGAACCGAGGTGCGAGTCCTTTGATGTTGCTAGGACTAAACCAACAATGATCAAAATGAAATAAAATACAAAGAGAGATAGACAAACCGTGGGAGAGTAGGAATCTCCAAGGCTAGTCTTCCATCATGCTACTATCATCATCACTTCCCTCATGAGAAGTGGTCACATTGCCACTTTCCTTGGCACTTTCTTCTTTGCTTTCCTCATCACCATCTTCCTCATCATTATCTTCACCATCTCTTTCTTCATCTCCACTTGCTTCTTCCTCAATGTTATCATCAAATTCCTCATCATTTCCAACAACCTCATTGCCTTCCACCACGTCCCTAGATGCACCCGGAAATAAGGCTTCTCTATCCGCCCAACTAGGCAAAGGACAAGATGGATCAAGGAGTCCTTGCCTAGCTAGATGTAGGAGGGGAGGATATTGAGCCAAATAAGCATTCTTCCGATCTTCATAAGCTTGCTTGTGCATGGCTTGCATTAGAAGAGTGACATAATCTTTTCCAATTTCAACTCCTTGCGGTTTGAACTCTTCATAATCATAGGGGTAAGGTGGTATAACAATGGAAAAGGAGGGAGTTTCATGATCACCCTTTTGTTGTTGAATGATGTACTCGGCTTCCGTGGATAGGGGGAGTAAATAGTTGGTCCGGTGGACACTAAGACGGCAAATCTTTGCGGGTAGAGTGAATGATCGAGCCTCACTTGTAAGCCACCCATACTTGGTATCAAGGGGATTGTGAGCAACCCACTTAAACTTGTTAATCAAGGTGGACATATCAATAAGATGGCCACCATCCTTAGCCTTGTACTTGCTATCCTTATTGAAATTAGGATCAAAGTGCTTGGCTAGGACCGTGACAAGGCCGCCATTAACAATTACGGTTTGACCCTTCTTCCCACTATCTACATGGATCCATCTATCAACCAATAGCCTCAAAGAATTGTAAGGCTTGGTGTGAATTCTTCCAATATTCAAAGTTGATTCAAGGAGAATAAAATCGAGTCCCGTAAAATGATTGGTGTCTTTCCTAGCAATTATGGTATTTCCCACAACTTTGTGCCATATTCTTATGCCCGGATGATGGACCAAAAGAGCACGACAAGCTTTAAAATCTTCAAATTTCTTCCCGGAGATTGCCTCCCAAAGAGGCTCGGGATCATACTTCCCATATTGCTTATAGAATTTATGTTCATCGCTAAGACCCAAAATTTTACCCAATTCCGGAAAGGTAATGCGTCTACTAGTGTTAGCTAGACGAAACTCAATATTTTCCTATTCTCAACTTTTGTCACTTTTAAAGAACTTAAGAATTCCAAGACAAGGGAGGGGTATGTTACTTCCTTCATTTCAAACAATTTCTTTAAACCCATGGCATTGAAAAAGACTCTTGTTTGTTCAAGAACACCCAACTTCTCTAAAGCATCTTGACATATGAATTTGGTGGATTGAATTTGTTTCATAGCAAACTTGACAAATGTATTTCTATGAGAATCGGAAATGAATGTTACCTCCGGGTAATGCAAGAGTTGATTAATTACCGGAGTAGAGGGTGATGCTTCCACAGAAATTTGTTGAGGTGGTTGCACTTCCAAGCTTGGTGTTGATACCACCATTGCCAAAGCTTTCTTCATTTGTAGAGCTTTTTGCCTTTGAGAGAGAGTTGTAGTCTTTGGTGCCTTTGCTTTTGCTTTTGTTGCTCCCTTTGTTCTTGCCATTTGATGAGCTAACCAAGAAACAGATCAAAAATCTTCAATTTGTAGAATGCCCAAATCGATTTTGAAGGTGAAAGGCTTTGCCTTTATGAGAACAAAAATCAATTCAAAGGTGAAGATTTTGTGCTTGGTTTTGATTGTTAATGAAGATGGAGTGATTGATTTGTTATTTGAAAGATGGTTTGATTTGATTTTGGTGAGTTTTGTTGAGGGTTTTTGTTTTTAAGATGGAGAGGATGAGGGTTTTGATGTTATGGGTAGTGTTTATGAGTGAATGAATGAATGAATGAAGGTGGGGTGGGTATTTAAAGAACTCGACATTTTCGAATTGCAGGGACAATCCGTGCGGATTAGGCGCAATCCGCTCGGATTCTTCAGCTTCAAATTTTCAAAAATCCCGCCTAGAGACGGGCGGATTACGAGAATCCGCTCGGATTCTTTTTGGATGAGACGGGCGGATTTCGTACAGGGACGGACGGATTCTTATCCGAGATTTTTCTTTGTTTTTCTTCACCGCAAGACGGGCGGATTGATCACAAGACGGACGGATTAAGGGAGACAGGCGTCTTTCCAGAAATCCGCTCGGATTCTTCAACAGTCAAGAATTTGCAGTTTTCAGCCCAGCCCAAGACGGGCGTCTTCTCAGCAGGACGCTCGGATCCTCTGCAGACGGGCGGATTCTCAGGAATCCGCTCGGATTGGTCCTTGTGTACACGGATTCAGTTCCATCCGTGCACCAACGCATTCCCTTATCATTCTTTCTTTCTTTCAAATCTTGTGTTCTTCATTGCGGGGGCACTACTAAGGCATGAATAGCCTAGGCAATTGCCATCCCCACACTAAGGTAAAGCACTACACATCAATTAAAAGCATTAGTCCCTCCCTCACTTCTCTCTTTTCATGACAATTATTTTGATCAAAGTAAATGAAATCCAAAAATGACAAAAATGCAATACAAAAATTAAAATGTAAGTTAGGGAGTTAGAAATATTTACAAGTGGTGGTTTAGGGAGGACTCCACCAAACTCTCATTCTTGATGAGATGTCAAGGGGGCATGTTCAAGGTGTTGTTGATGTTGCTCAACACCTCGAAGAAGTAATTAAAAGCTTGTTCATTGTTGTGGTAGAGGTCCTCAATAGACCGTGGCCCTTGTTGTTGATCATGATCGATGGCATGCCCAATGTAGGGATTAAAGATCCCTTCAAATTCGTCGTCCCAAAGACCACAAACTTCATTGAGTTGATCATTGAAAATCTCTTGCTTGGATGGAGACAACTCTCCCAATTTCTTCTCTTGGCCAATGAGGCCATCATCTTCTTCCTTGGTTGATTTTGATGAGCTTTGCAAGCTCTCCTTTTCACAATTCACTTGCTCTTTGAATGGAGCATCTTCAACTTTCTTCTTCCATTGGAGTTCCGATTTCTTCTTTTCATCTTTCCTAGCTATAATGATCAATCATGAAACATGGTTCATGCAAACGAGGAGCTCTCATGGTCTTGTCAAGATTAAAAGTTATGCTTTCATCTCCCACTTCTAGAGTGAGCTCTCCATGTTTCACATCAATCACCGCACCCGCGGTGTGTAGGAAAGGTCTTCCTAAGATGATTGGAATGTTGGAATCTTCCTCCATATCAACAATGACAAAGTCCACCGGGATGAAAAACTTCCCAATTCGCACGGGGACATCTTCCCATATCCCTAGCGGTGTCTTCGTCGATCTATCGGCCATTTGAAGAGTGAAGTTGGTACATTTAAGCTCTCCCATTCCCAACCTTTTACTTACCGAGTACGGCATGACACTCACACTAGCCCCTAGATCACATAAGGCTTTGTTGATCGTTGTGTCGCCAATGGTACACGGTATTGAGAAGCTTCCCGGATCCTTTAACTTTGGAGGTAAACTCCCTTGAAGAATTGCACTACTCACCTTAGTGAAGGCGATAGTCTCAAGTTTCCGGATTGACTTCTTCTTTGTGAGGATATCTTTCATGTACTTTGCATAGGCCGGAACGTGATTGATTAATTCCGTGAAAGGAATTGAGACTTCTAAGTTCTTCACAATTTCCATGAACTTTCCAAGTTGATCATCAAATTTGGGCTTGGCTTGACGACTTGGAAAAGGAAGTCTAATCACAATGGGCTCCTTTTCTTTGGTTTTGTCTTCATTTTTCTTTGAACTTTCTTCTTTTGATGATTCCCCTTCCTTGGGACCTTGCACCACAACTTCATTCTCACTAGCTCTCACAACTTCATCCTCAACTTGCTTCTTCGGTGCTTCATATCTTGTACCACTTCTCAAGTGAATGGCACTAACCGTTTCATGTCTAGGGGGATTACCTTGGGGTGGTAATTGCCCCTTTTGTCTTGATGAGCTTGAAGATGCTAGTTGGGTCAATTGTGTTTCCAACATCTTGGTGTGAGCTAGAATGTTGTTGATGGTGGTATCCTTTGCTTGGCTATCCTTTTGCATTTGGGTGAAGAATTCTTGTTGATTTTTTTGCATTTGAATGACCGCTTTTTGGACATCAAAACTTTGGTCATTGTGGTGATTGTATGGATTTTGATTTTGGTAGCCTTGGTTTTGATTGAAAAAGGGTCTTTGATTTTGATTTCTCATGGGTGGTGGAGTGTATGTAGTTTGAGGGTTTTGGACATTTTGGCTTTTGTATGAGAGATTTGGGTGGAACTTGGTGTTTTCATTGTAAAAATTTGAATAAGGGGTGCCACTTTTGTAAGCTTGGAAAGCATTGACTTGTTCGGTTGTTCCCCTACATTCACTTGAGTCATGACCCAAGGTTCCACAATTCTCACATATCCCGCTTGGGATTGATGAGGATGCCGTCATGGCATTGACATGATGCTTTGATGATTTTGAGCTTTCCTCAAGTCTAGCCATAGCTTGTTCAAACTTCAAGTTGATTGTGTCAATGTGAGCACTAAGTTGAGCACCCAATTGAGTCACGGTGTCCACTTCATACTTTCCTCCTCTAGTAGCCTTGCGAGGCCTACTATATTGCGAATTATGGACCGCCATTTCCTCAATCTTGTTCCATGTTTGATTGTCATCAACTTCGGTGAACATTCCATTTGATCCCATATTGAGAATGTTCCTTGAATCTTCATATAAACCATTCCAAAATTGTTGCACTAAAAACCATTCGCTAAGTCCATGGTGAGGACATGAGCGACAAATACCTTTGAACCGCTCCCAAGCTTCATACAAAGACTCTTCATCCCTTTGCTTAAAACCCGTAATTTGAGCTCTTAGCATATTGGTCTTCTCTGGTGGGTAGAATTTTTTGTAGAAAGCTAGAGCTAGCTTCTTCCAAGAATCTATTCCAAGGGTGGCCTTATCAAGGCCCTTCAACCATTGCTTTGCGGTGCCGATTAACGAAAAAGGAAATAAGACCCATCTTATTTGGTCTTGAGTCACGCCCGTTTGAGAGATAGCTTCACAATAATCACAAAATGTTTCCATATGAGAATGAGGGTCCTCACTAGGCATTCCCCCGAATTGGCTCCTCTCAACTAGTTGAATGAAGGCGGACTTGGCAATAAAGTTTCCGGTAAGATGTTGCGGGGTAGGAGTACCATTTGGTAGATCCTCCTCGGTGGGTATAGAGTGTGACGAGAATTTAGGCATTGTAGGTGGATTTTGTGTGGTATTGTTTAATGGGCTCTCTTCTCCTTCTATTGCGAAAGGATTGACAAACTCACTAGTGGGTTGAACAACTTCACCAACACCTCCCAAATTCCTCCTAACAAGTCTCCTATTATTCGTCAAGGTTCTTTCGATTTCACGGTCAAAAGGTAACAAATCTCTTTGTAACCTTCTAGACATGCAAAATATCAAACAACTAGAAAACAATTAGAACAAACCTTGAGGAGTTTTACTTCCCAAGGTGAAAAAGACACAACTAAAAACAATAAAAGAAATCTTAAATCAATTAAACACCGTCCCCGACAACGCGCCATTTTTGATCGGTACCATTTGCTTGTTCACAATTAAGCATATGTGGTCGTTGGTCAATGGTCGATACAAAACACAATTTATACTTCACAAACAACTCTACAATTAGTAAAGAGGCAAGTAAAGGTCGGATCCCAAGGGACGGGTATTGAAATGAAGATTCTATTGTAACTAGTGGTGTCTAGGGGTGTCACAAATTGGGTTGATGTAGAAGGTCACTAAACTAAAATAGCAATGAAAATAAACTAACAAGGTAAGTGAAATAAGGGTGTAAACAATTGATTAAAAGCACTAGGGTGTCATGGGTTCATAGGGGAATCATGGGATATGATCATACAAACATGTTCTCAAATTATAAGCAAGCAATTATTGTTGTGATGGATTGAGTTGGGTTATATCTTACAATCCTAGGAAAGTTTGGGTCCCTGAGCCGAATCTCTTGGATTGTACAACACCTACAAGTCGACTTAATCTTCCCTACTTAACACATGCATGGTCTAACAAGACTCGAGTTGGGTTATGTCTTACAAGTCAAGTTGAAATGATAGAAGATGATAGTAAATGCAAGGATTCATAGGCTTAGCATTTCATCAAATATAACATGTGCATGTATTAAGATCAAAACAAGCAAGCAAATAAGATATGAAAGCATATTAATTTAAGCATGAATCATTCCCCATGTTGGTTTCCCCTAATCACCCATTAAACCCTAGCTAAGAGACTACTCACTCATTATCATATTGATCATGCTAGAAAGGTTGTCAATCATACTAACATAATGAAACATGATGAATAAATGAAAGTAATTAGCAATAATTAAAAAGGGATTAAGAGATTATACCTACTAATGATTCTAATAATAAAGCAAGAATAATAGAAGAACTTGATGATTGATGGAAGGTTGTCAATCTCCCAATAAACCCAATAATCTTCTAATTACCCAAAATAAATGAAGAACTAGAGAGAGATTAAGGAACTAAAACTTGGATTAAAACTTGATTAATATTTGATTACAATATTGAAGAGAGATTTGATTGATATTAACTACTCTAATTATTGATAAGAAGAACATGCCCCTCTAATTAGACTAATGGGGTATTTATAGTGAAAATTAGGGAGGATGCATTAGGGTTAACTAAGGGCTAAACTAGTAATTACACTTTTTAAGTTGAGCAAGGAGCCTCCGGGATTGTCCGAGAGAAGGGCTTCTCCATTTCGTAGCTTGAAGAACGAAATCGTCTTTGTCTTTGTGATCCGTCTGGCCGGGAGTCGGGACGGCCGGATCTGGGATGGACGATCCGAGCGGATCAAGGAACAAGACGCTCGGGCGGGTAGGGCATGGGGAATCCGAGCGGATTCTGGTGAGGACGCTCGATCGGTGAGGACGGACGGATTCCCTACAATCCGTTCGGATTGTAGTTCAAAGCAGCCTTTCCTTCTTCTTTTTCTTCCCTTTTCTTCATGAATTCCTTGGGGATTTCCTTGGGGACTCAAGGATCCTTTTCTCAACAATGCTCTTCTACTATGCTATGTACAAAGGCCTTCTAGTCTTGTCTCTCCTTGATGCTTGGTCATTGAATATGATCAATTTAGCCTTGTTTTGCCATGAAAATGCAAGATTCTTACTCCTTTCCTACCAAGGGATCAAAATCTCAAAGAATATGCAAAACAAAGAACTAAAGATAAGAAATGACCCAAATAGGCATTAAAAAGCATAGAAACAATGGTAATTCGGGGGCTAAATATGCGCCAATTATGGTCGCATCAGGCATACATAAATTTTCGAAAGCTGGGGTGTCGGGTAATGAGGCTCGATGGTGTTGTAAGACTCGAGTTTGGGTTTGTAATTTGGAACATTTGATGATGTTTTTTTATGTATTTTATAGGACTTGAATGTTCATTTAAATTTGGGTTTGTAATTTGGAACCTTATAGTTTGTAAGGCATGTTTGATTTTGACGTATAAGACATTTATATTAGTTGTCGTTTTAGGACTCTCTGACTTTAAATAACCAAAGTTTAGATGTTGGTTATAATAATGTTTTTCAAATTCCCTTTATTTTAATATGTATATATTGATTTTTTTTCTTTTTGTCGTGTCTATGTCCTAAAAATTTCGAAATGTCATATCGCGTGTCCGTGTCCGAGCAACCTAGCTTGTGGGTTGTGTCTCATCCGACACCAAAAAAAAAGGAAAAAAAAAACAACTACGGAGTATAAATAAGAGGGAGAGAGAAAAATAGAATTGAAATTAACAAGTAAATTTATAAGTGTCAATGACAATGAATGAGAAGAGCAGAAGGATGGCATCCTTCCTAATTGCGTCACCTCTTGATGCTAAAAAGTCCCGTGATGATTGCACCCGAGGTATTATAATCATTGATTTTGTTCAATTTAATTCTGATTTGAATAAATATCTTTTAATTAATTTTTGGAAAATGGGGCAGAGGGAGTTATAGCTGGATCCAAGGCCGCCGCAATCGCCGGTGTTACAGCCGCTGTTCCCACTGTACTTCTTTTTGTCTTTATTTATTTTTATTTTATAGTTTTATTTGTATGCATCTTACTTGTTTTAGAGATTAATTCAGAAGCTGGGAACTAGGATCATTGAATCTTGATAATGTGTTTGGCTTAGGTTTGCTAAATTAATAATTTTAATGTTCATGTCCACAAAACGTTTCCATTTCTGATAATTATTGTGACAATGTGATAAATGAATTGGGGAGGAAGTCATGGACCCACAAATGAATGTGAGAGGCAATCAAGGGTGCCTCAATTAGTCTCATTGTAGACGGTATATCCGACTAAAGATGTAGACGGGTCAAATATGTCACCACTTTTATGATAAGACAACCCCCACCATCCTACTTGTTGTTTGTCTTATTATGAAAATGGTGACATATTTGATCTGTCAACAACTTTAGACGGATAGTATCCGTCTAAAGTGAGATTTTGTGGGCCGTTATATTGTTATGATTTCCATGTTGTGGTTACTTTAACTTCTTAGCTGAAAGACTGAAAGTGTGAAGCTCTAGAGCATATAGTCCCTCTGCCTAATCATGATATTGGGGGATCATACGTCTCGTATCAAACACTGAATTCTTCAAACCCTAATTTTCTATTTTTGTGCATTAACATCGTTGGGAGATACTTTGCTCTTCTTATCTAATTTGGCTAATTGAAGATACTGGCTAATGAGCAGTTAAGCTTCTGGTAAGTTGTATTACGAGTTTGCAACTCTAGTTTGAGTCCCCTTTCCACCACCATGTGCATCTTTCTCTGGTATTTTCCGGGATAATCTCGACTCCATATTAGTAAGTTAAGTTGAGCAAGGGAATTTGAGACACTTTTGAAAGCAGAGCAAAACTTTCAGTTTTCAAGATATATATAACTGAAAATTTTGAACAGTTATGTGCTGCTATCTATAAAAACTACTTCCTCTGTTTCACCAAGTACTTTACAATTTGGTTTGACACAACTTTTGGAGTAAAGAGCGGGTGTTAGTAATAGATACTCATGTGCTTGCCCTTAATTGTTTGCCAAAAATACAAGCGTAAAGAACCTTGTTAATGTCCTAAAATAGGGAAGTTAGAGAACCGCAAAAATTATGGGTGTTTGATATATCTTCGATAAGAAATGGCTGGCAGCCTTCTTCATGAACTTGTCCTTTTTTTATGTAAAAGGAGTAGCGATGCTTGGTCATGTTCCGGTCTCAAACTTGTTGGTTACAGACTAATTTTTTAAATTCCAACTGATACTTTGTATGTGGGATTGAAGCTTTAGTAAAATGAGATGTATTGCAGAATGGCTAAAGCTATTGGAAATGCATGTTCTTAGAGATTATGAAAAGAGATGTATTGTGGCGTGGCCTTGTGGGAATGAATCTTCTGCTTGTTTTATCTACCTCATTTGACTTTTCAGATTGTAATACTTATCTACTTGCACATTGCAGTTAGTAGCTTGTCGTGTTCTTCCATGGGCAAAGGCTAACCTTAATTATACTGCCCAAGCACTCATCATATCTGCAGGTAATAGCTGTCTAATGTCTGTTGATTATTGCTTGTAAGAGTCGTACTCGAGATTATTGTTGTAAGGTAGATTTTCCGTATGGAACATTTGAAGGGTTGGATTGCAGCGTAATCAGTTAAATGAGACAAATATGTTTTTTCCGAAATCAAATGTGATTAATCAAATGGGATATTTTAACTGAGTTGTAGGAGGTAAAATGAATCCCTATCTCGCTTTCCTTCCCATCCACCTTGCTGACTTAATAAGGGAAATTGTTACCTCTCTTTTGCTTTTCTCTTTCCCTCCCTACCCCTCCATCCAAACAAGGGGTAAAAGTCTTGTGAAACTCAATTTTAGCTTTTGTGGTTTCTTGACATGCTTCCCGGAGTTGCTCCGATGGTCGTGGTATCAGTTGTCGTTGTTTAATGTTTAATCTCGCTAAATGCAGTCAATATCGCCTTAAAACGCAGTAAAATGTGGTTGCAGTAAACTTTCAAACCTGTATAACTTGGTTGCGTATCATTGTCGTAGCCGATATTTAAAACTATTGCTCATAAAGCCCACTCTGTTTTTGAGTTGTGTCTCATAGAATCACAGTAGCTTTTGGGCTTTGCCTCATAACAGTGTCAGAAAAGGTAATGTGTAAATATTTCTTCCACTGGTGAACCTGATCTTAATTAACATCCATTGTGTTATAGGATGTTAAGTGGTGGGAAAGCTGGTTAAGAGTTGGTTACATTCAAGTAACAGAAATGCTACGGTTGCGGTCCTATAGCTCTAGAAATAGTGTCGATGTAAACATTGATTCATTTTTAATTCGATACAATAAACTTCTCATTTCTCTCGTCTATTCTCTTAAAAATTCCTCATTTATTTCTTTCTTTAGCACATTGATATGAGGACATTCTGAAAAGAGGGGATGCCTTTCTTTCTCCGCACCCTTCTCTTTAGTTTGTATCCTCTCCTAGATATAATGGAATTATCTTTAGGCTAATGGTCAAAGTTAAACCTAACCTCGACTTATTTTTATCAAAAAATTAGATTAATTTATGCAAGTTTGTATTTAAAGGATATGAAATTTCATTTTTGCAGCTTCAATTGCTGCATACTTCATAACTGCTGACAAAACTATACTGGAGTGTGCACGAAGAAACGCAGAATATGATAAAAGTACCTGAAATCCTTTACTCAAGTCGTGCCCAGCATTTTCGGCTTGGAGACTCCAGCATTGTTGGGAATAAAATTAATGTCCATGGACAAAGTTGGCTTTCCGCCATGAGTTTTGCTGTAAAGTTTGTAAGTCTGATGCAATAAGATATTCTGATGTAGTATGTGGCTATGTGCTTTTTCTTCTATCAATTGCAAACCTATGCATACAATTTATGTCTCAATAAGTGTTAAACATCAGATTAGGGTAACTTTTCTAAATTTATTACCTTACAAAAAAAATTACAAAAAAAAAGGAGACGTGCTAAATCCAACACACATTACTAAATTCAACACACTTTTTCCGCATTTACCCCTCATTTCCCACACAAAAAGAGGACAAATTACACAGCCCAAGAAATCCCAATAATCAGAACCCTAAAAATTTCATCAGCCGCCCCACCCGCCACCCATAAACTGACCGACGACGGAGAAAGGGGAATGTTATTAGGTCGTCGGCGATGGAGGGACGGCGATACAAGTAGGGACGATGTTCGTCAGTGCTGAGGAATGAAGATAGGGGAAGGAGATAAGATTGTTGGGTCCATGGTAGGGAAGGGTCGACGAGGCTAGGGGTTGGTCTATGGCACAGGGATAGGGGTAAGGGATGAGAGTGGTCGACGGCGCGGGGTAAGGGTTGTCGACGGCGGTAAGGGACAGGGTGGTCGACGCCTCGACGGTGCACATTTTGTGATAATTTTAATTCGAGATGAGTGGTGGACGGGTTGTGGTCGACGGTGAAGGGATAGTTTGACGGTGGGGTTGGGATATGGGTGGTCGGGGCTGGGGGATGTGTGGTTGGGATGGTGAGTTGATAGAACGGTTTCTGTTTAATTTTTTTTTAAATTTTTTTTAAATGAAGGGTAATAATGGAATAGTAGGACAAAGTGTGCGGGATAGAGTAAAAATGTGTGCGGGATTTAGCAATTGCGAAAAAAAGTTCACAACTTACTATCTTACAAAGCATAAGTGCCTTCATTATGATTGTAATTATGGTTCTAATTATATTAAATTTTTAAAAAAAAAAGTACTAACAAGAAATTAATCAGGATTACATATTTTGTCAGTTGCTATGACTCGAATTTCAACTATTGATAAAACTAGTCTTAAACCCGTGCACATTGCACGGGTTTGTTGTTTCAATTTTTGTTATTCTCAAAATAATTAAAAATTGACACCCTTTAAATAAAGTCGTATTTAAATATTTTTATTTTATTTGTAATTAGCAAATTTATACCTATCTAACCTATTTAAAATAGGGTAATGATAAACTACAGTTTACATCCTCATAGGCTCATATAAAAACATAACAAACGTATATGAGGATATAAATTGTGTATCTCGATGGAAAAATGAAATTACAGTAAGAAAATTGTCATTGGTTATATCGGACAACGGAACACGGTTGTATATTGAATCTTGTGTTGTTGCGTTAGACATATATGTTCAATTTGATCGTTTTTATCTGTACAATTAAAAGTACATATAATATACTTGTATATTATTATTATATATAGTTTCAAAAGTTATACCATATCAAAAGTTATTTTATTATAAATTTTATACATTGACGTAATGTGAATTGACCCGTATTCTGATCCTAATTCGACTTGTAATTCGTACGATCCGACCCGTATTTGACCCGACTCTTATCCTAACTCAAACCGTATGACCCGGCCCGTTTGATAGGTTGAATTACATTTGTCCCATATATTAGGTGAGATTTTCATCAATATTCAAAATATGGGTTAAGATAACTTCTTCTAGCGGTCCAATAACGCCAGAAAAAATTATAACCTCATTGTAATGACCCATAGCTCAACCTAACAAATTACGAACCCTAACCATTAACAGAGTACCCTTTATAAATTGACAACCCTCTCCTGCCGCCTTTCTTATTACTTTGTTAATTAGTATGACCCCTTTATCCTCTCTAAACAAATCAAAGACTCATCATACAAAGTTCATTGACAAACTTCCATTATGACTTCACCCATAAATACAACCAAAATACCAACACCCATATATTTCCCACCATTTTTTTCCCAAAGATTCCCATTCCCCCCCCCCCCCCCCCAACCCACCCACCCACCCACACACACCCAAAATCCCATGAATAATTTCTTGTTTTTCTTTTACTTTTTCTGGGTTCTTCAATTAATTTTTGGGATTTTTTCCGATTCCTGGGATCTAAGATGTTTAAGTGTTAACATTCGGGGTATTTTTATAATTCATGACCTGACCCGTGTCCATGACGCAAGGCCATGACCTTACTCGACTCGATATCATGACCCGGCTTTTTGACGTTGTGTTACAAACTTACAACGGTTTAGTATTTAAATTTTTCTATTTATATCATTGTAATATGATGTAAATTTGTATGTTTAAATTATAATTAGTATAACTCCATTGATTATTCAACTATGTAATTTTTTATTGTAGTTGGACAATTGAATATTTCAGAATGAGAAAGCATAAAAGTTTCTAATTAAACAGCTAATTAAATTGCTTTAAGATCGTGGACCCTAAAATTTAGCAAATGAAAAAAGTTCTTTGAATAGTTGACTTTTAACCACAGTGTGACACCTATGCACTGTGGTTGTTCTTTTAATATACTCAAGGATAGCTTGATAGCGATGAGTTAAGATTGAAAGATGATGCTCACAAGGGTGGGATCTAGTGGTTAAATCTTGGGTGAAATTTCCAGGAGACCCAGGTAAACGAAACCACAGTACTCTAAATAATTTAACGATTAATGGCATTTATTACAATATTCCAAACTTAATAACTGAAAAGTAATTTAAATACATCTGCAGCGGAAATTAAATAAAGTGAATAACAAAATAACCGTCAAGTCTCACGCCTCCCGAGCTCCCAAATCAGTCAACTCAAATACCTGTTATTTAATCTGCTCCCCAATTAACCGGAAATATTAATGGTTCACCACAGGACGCCATCAACTAAAGCAGGCATCATTTTATGTTGACACAACACACAAACGTCAACCAAAGGTCGAGTAGGATATATAAACAACAGTATAAAACACAATAATAAATATGTATGATATGCAAATGCGCTTATCACCCGAGACACCCATTCATCCCGCCAATCCCTGGCCCCAGGAAAACCCTCAACCGTCGTTTAGTCAACTAGGATACACCTGAGGACACCAAAGACAAGTCTGCAGAACCAGCATGGGCCTTAAACCAGAATTAATCTAAGGATAGCAGCGACAAGTCTGCAAATGCAGCACCAGCCTGGCCTAAATCACAATAATTGATAACCAATATGCAAATGAGATGCCAATAAATGCATCCAAGTTGATATAATTCCATGAAACAATCCATAATAATAATTCAGCCAAAGCTATAAATCAACCAATCCAACATGCCATATTAATAATACAACCACAGAGAGATACAGTTGAGTAGATATCCTACCTAGCAAGCCAATTTTCCAATTACGTAGTTCCAAGAAATCAATTAAAAGTATTCTTCAACAAATCCGTCACTTAACACAATAATATTTACAATTACTAATTATTTATAGAGTTTTTGATAACTGTTACCGCAAGTAACTCAGATTTTACCAACTACTACCAAATTCTTTTTTTAAAAAACTGCTACCAACATTGTTGGTTCGGTTTAAAACTAACTACCAAATGGAGACGAAGCTCCTATTTGCGTATGAAAGACCATAGAACCCTTATTTACACTCCCTCACTCATATCATCCCATTACCCAAACTTCTGTTCTTTTGGACTTCTTTTTGCTTAACTTAACTTAACTTATTTTTGCTGAACTTTTCTGAACTTAACTTATATTTACTGAACTTAACTTATTTTTTCTTAACTTTTCTAAACTTATTTTTGCTGATGAGGAGGATTTGGTGGCTGAAGATCTGTTTGAAAGCAGAGAAGAGGAGGAAGGAAACAGCAAGAGCAATGCTGACTTTCTGGAGGAATTAGAAGAAGATTTGGAGCTGTCTGATGACTTGAAAAGTCTTGAGGGTTCAGATGATGAGGGAGATGGTTGTAGAGTCTTCAACCCTGACACTGATTTCAGGAAAAATGTGCATTTAGAGGTTGGATTGAAGTTCTCTTATGATGATATACTTAGGCAGTTTCTGAGAGCACATGCTATTGGGAACAAGTATGAGTACTATTTTTTACATAATGGTGGAGGAAAGGTGACAGCTTATTGCAAATACAAGTGCAAATGCCCATGTGACAAGGTCAGAAGTAAGATTAGGTGTGTTTGTAAAAATTTTTTGATGAGTCATATTTATATCCATTTATATGCCTCCCCTTAGTTACTTTTGATGCGGTTTTCGTGCTAAATTACATAGTTTATATGCCAGTTATATTAGAATGTTGTTACTTCCGCTTTTTGGTATTTAATGCAGGAATGATGCATTTATGGAGAAAAGGAATGGAATGAGCACCGCGGAGTGGGCATGAAGGAATACATGGAGCATGGCACGAGAATGTAAAAGAATAAAGGAAAAGAAGTGAAGAAGACAACACAACGAAAAGAGATGACACATGAGAGTACTCGATCAAGTCTGAGTACACTCGATCGAGTGGGTGTGTAATCGATCGAGTGCACCGATACTCGATCGGGTATACATCGTGCTGGCAGTTTCCGCGCAATTTCCTTAAGTCGGTTTATCTTTATTATAAATACCTAAATCACGTCATAATTAGTACCTACGCTATTTTCCTCCTAGAACTCTCTTAAAAACCCTTATAGTTTAGTTTTATTAATATTGTTTCGGATCTAAGCACTCTTTAATTACGGTACTTACTAATCTTTCTTTGATTATTATTAATTCAAGTTCTAGTTTATTCAATTGTTCATCTTGTTATGCCTGTAATTATATTGTTCATCAATCTTATTGTTGTTATTCCCTTTATCACGAGTGTGGACATGGGCCACATACCGGTCTGCGGGCGCGAGCCGCCTAGCGGTCCGTAGTCACGGGCCACCTGCACGCCAAGCCAAACCGTGGACATGGGCCACCTGCACGCCAAGCCAATCTGGGGACATGCAGCGGTCTGAAAGTCACGCTCGGTGGCGTAAAAATGCTTTCGACCGGATCATTTTAGATCAGTTGGTTTCGTCTGGGTAAAGGTCTCGAAACGATACAGAGATGTTCGGAGTCGCCACCAAGCAATTATGGGATGGCTGGAAACCGTTCGAATCCAATTTATACCTAAGTCAAACAAGGCAAAAAAGCGGTGCTTGTCATAGGTACTAAAGATAAGGACTCGTCCCCCTTTAGCATCCTATCGCTAGAATGACTCTCGTACGCCCTGGATAAGGCCATACACTATCCAATGGTTCTGAGTAAGGGGTGAGGGTACGTTTAAGTGCAAGAGTTGTTAAAACGGTTTAAATGCATGAATGCGCATCCAAAAGCTTAACCTAACATGTGAGAATTTCCTAAGTCGGTTTGTTTATCCATGTACTAAGAAATCGGTGTCAAAGTTGGATTTAGATTGATTCGCATGTGAAAACGGAAATTAAACATCAATTTACCAAATTCGGATTATGATGCTTAACACGATCCATTTGTTTGAAAGAGGGTGTCAAGTGACAAAGTATAAAACGCAAACTCATCAATCTGATCCGTCACGTATTCGGGTTAACCATAATCGGGATCGTACTAGACAAGTACCAAAATTAGACAGAACAGTGCCAGGCCGCCCATTGGGGCATGAGCCATTAGACGAGGGAAAAGGGCTTGTCCAGGTTTTGAAGTATGAAAGCAGACAGCCTTTTGGGGCGCGAGTCAGACGATGACCCAAGGGGCGTCTCCTGGTTGTTAAAAACCGTATTTGTGATTAAATGATTTACATGACTCGGAATAATTACTATTATCCTAGTAATATTGTTTGTCGGATATGCAAGTTTGAAAAGTATAGTTTACAAATAAAAATGTAAAATGTTTGATATGGACTAATATGTTAAGTTCATTTCTTTGTAATTAGTCAAGTTTGTCATCGTACTCGGATTAAACAGACATGGTATAAGGAAGCAAAGATGATTATGAATTATGACTAATATGTTTGCAAGTGTATATAAATGAGAAAAATAGTAAATAAAAGAAAAGAGTGTTATAGTACCGTTTAAAATGTAATTAACCAAATAATATAACTGAGTCACGGATAAAACCGTCATGGTATAAGGAACCAAGGGTGATTACGGTTTATGGTTAAAATATTTATCATAAAATGAATTAAAACGGTAAAAGCCGTAAAAGAAAATAAAAGGAAAATGTTGCGGAAAGATGAACACAAACACGGCTGGATTAAGGCCTGAGAGGGCATATAGGCGCGAGCTCCCCCGCTACGCAAGTAGCCCCTGTCTCAGGCCAAAATCCGGTTTTGGCTCATTTCTCCTATTTTTGGATCGTGTTATGCATTGTTCATGCTTATAAACTCATGAAAACAACAAAGACATGAAATAAGTGAGTTGTTTACACCCTCAAACTTACGTGTATTGATGTTTGCGAGGTAGACGACTTTAGAGACGATTTTCCCATTGTGACTACTCGCGATCAAAGGAGTTTAAAAGAGTGCCTTAAAAAAGGATTTTGTTTTGAAAATGAGTTGAAAATATGTTGTTGGAAAACATGTTGATTAATGTTGAGTTGGTCGAATGGGTCGGTCTAATGCACGGTGACGGTACCAAACAAAATGTGTAAGGCTTGTGTTTTCGATCGGTAGATCGAAAACACGTGTCGATTTTGTGACTTAGGAAGTCGAGTCTAGAAGTTTAAGGGAGATGTAAGGGGGCGGACGCTCGCGTGAGTATTGTGGTGTGTGAAGGTTGGTATTTATAGAGAAACATGGGATGGTAGGTCGGTTGAGTTTTCTTAGAGGCTAAGCAGGAAGCCTAAAGAGGCGCGAGCCCCCCGCTACGAAATGGGGTGCCCTGTCCTTTTCAGAAATTTGGATTTTCCATTTGTTCTAACCAATGTTTTGTTGGTTGTGATTTGTGGCCTTAGGTAATTGCTTAGCCGTGTAAGCTTGATCTTGGGTGTTATTGGGGTAGGTATTTTGTGTTCTTGACTCGGGTTTGACCCGTGTAGAGTCGGGATTTGAATTTTGAGTCGGTTTTTGGCCCGGTGTCGGTTTTGACTCTAATTAGTGTCATTTTAATGCAAATGGCATGATAAAGACATTAATGGCATTATTTTGGACATTCGAGACTCGGGTTAACTCCGATTGACTCGAGTTGCGGGTTTCTGAGTTGGTTTTGGGTCCGAAGACGGTTTTAACTCTTAATAATGTTATTTTAATGGAAATGAAGTTAGAAAACCATTTTTGAAATCATTTTTCATATCCGAGTAATACATTAAACCGTCTCATGTATAGCCAATCCACGCACGCATATCAAAAACACGTTATAGTCCGATCATCATCGGGTGGTTTTTAGAAGGTGCAGATACTGGGTATCTACAGAGCCCCCACTGTGACTGAGGATTGGACGGGGCGAAAGTCAAATTATGGCCTTCAGGTCAATCGAAGATTACAACCTGAAGACCATTGCGACATCGAGGCGACTCAAGAGGGTTTGAGCCAAGGACTTGTCGTCGGGAAGGGTGACGTCGAGGCGACTCGGGGATTCGAGTTAAGGACCTGCTGTCGGGAACATTTTAGAGTCTATCGACTTCCGATTCGGGTCGTTTAAGGTCCATTAGACTACGTATAAAGGCTCACCAGCCATAAAAAAGGGTCATACCTGAGGCATCTTCGGGATACGTCCTTGAATTGTTTGCGCGCAAAGGCTTGCCTACTGTGTTGAAGGTGCCTTTTGAGGCTCGCTAGCCATGTTGAAGGCGGTGCGTTTTGAGGCTCGCCAACCATACTGAAGGTTCATTTTGAGGCTCGCCAGCCATGTTGGTGGTGCGTTTTGAGGCTCGCCAGCCATCGATGGTCGAATGATTGACTGTAGGAAATAACATGAAACATCAGGCTTATTTCAAGATATTGTCTGGTAATGACTTCCAACCAGGTTGACGTTAATAGGTTCGGCTAGGGAGCAACGAACTCCAACTTGCTGGGAGTCCTAAATGAACTCCGTGGAGATAACTCATCTAAGCAAGGCTCTCTGGAAAACCATTTAGGGAGAGCACTGCGTCAGGATCATGAACGATGTTGCGAGGATCTTTGAAAGACCTGTGTGACTTCCATTTAAAAATCGGCACTCGCTAGAGAGTTAGAAACTTCTCAGGACTCGCTGGGGATATGAATTACCGCTCGTTGGGAGGTAGAGTATGCCATGTAATCGTCGCGGTTAAATCCCTTGTACTTGATGGGTCGGCGTTTGTTGGGAAGAACCCAGTACTCAGTTGGAGTGCGTTTTTCCTCTCAAGATTATCTGCATGGTTAGTGACTACACAAATCCGCAGTCGCATAGACAAGCACGTAGCGTGCAAGCATATAAGCACATAACCATTTAAGCAATTAGCACGTAATATCTCGCGTGAAGGGATATAGGAGTTTTGAAAGTTGCGAAGCTTAATATAAAGTCTTGTTGCTTGTAGATCCGTGATTTGATAGATTGGAGACACGTGACCGTTGCAACATTGACTCACACAGACGCATACTGACAGACTGACAAACAGACGGTCGTGAACGTGATACAAACCCAGTATCGACAGGACACGGGGGTGACTCTGACAGACTTTGCTTATGTGTGTGCAACTCCTTAACCAAGAAAGGGTGACAACGCGCATCAGATCCTTGGAGTAGAAGGTCCGCCTGGCTGGGGAACACGAAGTGATCATCTTCTCCACACATCTTTGCCTCTATTTGCTCGTTTGAGATCCTTCCCCGAGGGATGATGATTCGAAGAGTGGAACCAAGACCTTGTCATCGCCCGAACCGAGCACTAGACTATGGGCGCTTTTATTTCGGACTGTAGTTAAGACTCAAAAGATGTTTGAGGATAAAGGACGGGTGGCGTCTTGAAAGAGAAGCCCCCAGAGTGAGAAGGTAGGAATTTGATAAAACAAGGAATGTGCGACGTCTTAAGGAAGAAGCCCCCAGTAAAGAGGTATAAGATTAATTTTTGCACCTGGGTGGGCTGCTTTTGAGGATTGATGTTGATGGCTGAGATTGAAATGGGTGTGCGGTTGTGTCCTTGTTGGGGGACTGCCTACGTATTCGCGTGTTTGCGAAATCAAACCAGGTCGTAGTTCTGCTGGGTGTGAACTGAGTTGAAAATTCAATGTGTGTGGGGGTGTGGTTGTGCTCTCGTAATAGGATTGCCTACGTATTCGCGTGTTTGCGAAATCAAACCAGATCGTAGTTCTGCGTGTGTGTTGATAATTGATTTTGAGGTGTATGGTTATGTCCATGAAGGACTGCCTACGTATTCATGTGAATTGAAATCAAACAAGATCGTAGTTCTGAGTGTATTTGCCTAAGCGAGATGTTAGGACCTTAAAGTGTGAGGGTCACAACGGTAAATTTTGTTTGGTGACTCGAATAATTGATTGGAGAGAATCCCTCCTTGATCATGAATCGAAGAGTTGTAATTTGTGAAAAAGTTCCTTATCATGTGAGCACACTAAAAAGTTGACCCTAATGGTAGACTAGGTATGTCTCGTTCTCGGTGGAAAAGCATTCGAGGACTCCGTATCTGGGTCAGGGTGAAAATGGATTCGACATTATGGAATGTGGAGCTTGGTAATGATAGGTTTATTTGACAGATAAAAATATGGAGCTTAGGGCCACGACGGTAAGTTCCGTTTGGTGACTCGAAGGTTGATTGGAGGAAAATCCCTCTTGATCATGAATCGAAGAGGCATAGTTTGTGAAAATGTTTCTTGTTACGTGAGCACACTAAAAAGTGGACTCTAAGAATAAAATGTGCATGTCCCGTTCCAGGGAGCAATGTTTTCTTAAGACTCCGTATCTGAGTCAGGGTGAAAATGGCTTCGACATTATGGAATGTGGAGCCTGGTAATAATAGGTTTGTTTGACAGATAAAAATATGGAGCTTAGGGTCACGACGGTAAGTTCCGTTTGGTGACTCGAAGGTTGATTGGAGAGAAATCCCTCTTGATCATGAATCGAAGAGGCATAGTTTGTGAAAATGTTTCTTGTTACGTGAGCACACTAAAAAGTGGACTCTAAGAACGAAATGTGCATGCCCCGTTCCGGGGAGCAATGTTTTTTGAAGACTCTGTATCTGGGTCAGGGTGAAAATGGCTTCGACATTATGGAATATGGAGCCTGGTAATAATAGGTTTGTTTGACAGATAAAAATCTGGAGTTAGTATTTTGTAGTGTTTAGGCCGATGGGTTACGGCTTGTAATGTGGTGCGGAATAGGGTCTCAGGCTTGATGTGGCTAGAGCACGAAATGGTTGGTAAAAAAATGTGGGATCGGAATCCCATGTCTGGAACTTAAAGGTTAAGGTGTGACATTACGAGCTTGAGGGAAATCCTCAGAAGCCTAGATAGTTCTCCCTGTAGCAGTCTCTAGAAGGACTTAGGGGTGAAGCAGTGTTGGTTATGATCTTGAGGGAAATCCCCAGGATCCTAGATAGGTCTCCTTGTAACAGTCTCTAGAGGGACTTTGGGGGGGAAGAGGGGGGGGAGCAAAGTTGGTTATGTTGACGAGTCTTGAGCTCTTGTTTTAGCTCTTTGACATCAGGTTTAGGTGTTTTTCTGTTTTGGTGTTTTGGGCTTATTGGACTTGGGCTTTGAACATTGGTCCTAGACTTGGTGTTTTGGACTCACTGGTCCGGGACTTTGTGTGTTGGACTCATTTGTCCTGGGTTTTCTGTTTGAAAAGTGACGGTTTTTAATTCCATCGTTTGAGTCTTTGTGAAGATAACGAATTTGAATTTCGCTATTTTATTTTCTTGAAAAATGACGGTTTTTAATTGCGTCGTTTCAAATTGTAGGCAAATAACGAATTTTGAATTCCGCTATTTAATTTTTTTGAAAAGAGACGGTTTTTAATTCTGTCATTTGAAATTTGTGAAAATAGCGAATTCGAATTTCGCTATTTCTTTGTTTGAAAAGGACGGTTATTAATTCCTTCGTTTGGAATTGGATTTCATTTTCTTGAAAGTGACGGGTTTTTAATTCCGTCATTTGAAATTTGTGAAAATAGCGAATTTGAATTTCGCTATTTCATTTTTTTGTTTGAAAAAGGACGGTTTTTAATTCCGTTGTTTGGAATTGTGAGAAAATAACGAATTTTGAATTCCGTTATTTCATTTTCTTGAAAAGTGACGGTTTTTAATTCCGTCATTTGAAACTGTGGGAAAATAACGAATTTGAATTTCGCTATTTTTTTTTTTTTTTTTTTTGGCTTTCGCTCTGGCTTTGGCTTTGGCTTTGTGTTTGGAGATTGGGCGAATGACTTTTGGCCTTTTGGTTTTGGTTTATGATTTTGGCCTTTCGCTTTTGTTTTGGCTTGGATCTATTGGTCATTTGCCGTCCTTCGTTCGAGGAAGGTAAAGGTGGAGATGGGGATGTACCCGTTAGTGAGAAGTTGATACTTGGTGATGGGATGTTTTTGTGGGGAATGGGCTTGCCTTCTGTCATTGATCATGAACAAGGAGATGTTCTGGTTTATTATTTGGGTTCATCGTAGAATCCCTTTAATAAGAGCTTGTTCTAAATTGGGTGCTAATGAAAAGTTTCTATTGCCAGACATGGAATAGGTAAAGAGATGGACACGGAGTTTCGGGTCCTTTGCTTACTTAGTACGGAACGTCACTTGAGTGTACTCACATTGAATTAAAACATGTTGTTTGTTTTAAATCAATTCTCAAATCAATTCTCGTTGTCAAACAGGAAATGGTAAAGGGGAGAATATATGATATTTGGAATCGTGCTTTAATTTTGATAAATAAGATGTTAGCACAGTGTGGACATGGGCCACGCCTCGGTCTGTGGATTTGGGGCCACCTACCGGTCCGCGGTCACGGGCCACCTGCGAGCCCACTTCGATCTGTGAACCTGCAGCGGTCTTTTTGAAAGCCACGCTCGGCGGCGTAAAGATGCTTTCGACCGGATCGTTTTAGATCGGTCGGTTTCGTCTCGGTTAGGGTCTCGAAACGATTAGAGATGTTCGGAGTCGCCACCAAGCATTTGTGGGATGCCTGGAACCCGTTCGAATTTCACTTTATACCTCGGTCAAATCGAAGCACAAAGCAGCGTTTGACATAGGTACTAAAGATAAGGAAATCGTCCCTCTTTAGCATCCTATCTCTAGAATGACTCTCGTACGCCCTGGATAAGGTCGTCCACTATCCAAAGTTTCTGAGTAAGAGGTGAAGGTACGTATTGGGAAGCCCTTTAATCAGACACCCAATCCCGCCCGCGTTAGCGGCCTCTACTGATCGATCTTGGTTGGTTGAATGCAAAAGTTGATAAAACGGTTAAAATGCATGAATGCGCATCCAATAATTTAAACCTAACATGTGAGAGCTTTCTAAGTCGGTTGATTTAATCCAAGTATCAAGTATAAGATGTCGGGTTGGATTAGTGGTTGATTTGCATGCAAGACGGAAATTAAACATCCATTTACCGTATTAGGTTTAGGGTGCATAACATGATCCATTTGTCTTAGTAAGGCATTTTGCAAATGTGGTTTTGGATAATCAAATAGTCATCTGATCCGTCCTATATCCGGGCTAACCGGAGTCGGGATCGTCCTAGACTAAAGCTGGAAGGGAACAAGCCCTGTATCAGACGACCATATGAGGCGCGAGCCAGCTGGCGATACAAGGGGCCTCCCTCTGGTTTTGAAAATGAGAAATGGGGAGCCTGTTTAGGCGCGGGTTAGCCCACGGTTTATGTGTCGTGTTCTGACCTTTTAGAAAACGTTATAAAACGTGTTGAAAAAAGGGTATTTGGACCCGGTTTGATTTGAAGGGGTCGTTTAGACCGCATTTGTTGATTTGAAGAACTCGACTCGAATAATCATCATTATTTTGATAATATTCGGTGTCGGGTTCGATTTGACAAACTTGACATGAATAGTTTTGAAAATGATTATGGACTAATTGTTTTAAGTCCATTTTAATGTTATTAGTCGATACTCGTCATCGTACCTGGGTTAAAATCCGGCATGGTATGTAGAACCAAGGATGACTTTGTGTTGGTGACTAATATGTTTGTTTGAAAATGTAAAGAAATGAAATAAAAGGCTTTAAAATACCTTTTAAATATCATTAACCAAATATTATCACCGAAATACGGATTTAACCGTCATGGTATGAGGAACCAAGGGTGAAAAACATTTTATGGTTAAAACATGTGAGATAAAATAGAAATGGTTCAAAAATACTTGGAATGGTAAAAACCGATTACAAATATGAAAGTGGATTAAAGGGAAATGACGAGAAAAAACACGGTTGATCTCTCTGAACACCCCATTTAGGCGCGGGTAAGTTGGCGACCTAAGGGGCTTCTGCCTCAGACCAAAAATCAGTTTTGGCTCGTTTATTCCATGTTTTGGTTCATGTTATGCATGTTTTAGCATGTTATAGTCATGAAACAAATGAAAAAATAATAAAAGAGGATTTTTACACCCTCATACTTACATGTTTGGTTATGGCGAGTGACCGACGTAAGTGTAACAACTCGTTTGATCGTAAAAAACTCGGTTTAAAACCGTTTTGGTAAGTAAAAAGAGTGTTTTAATGTTAGTGATGGTGTAGTGGTCGAAGTGGTCGGTCAAGTGATTTAATGCACGATGACGGTACCAAACAATGTGTAAGGCTTGTATTTACGATCGGTAGGTCGTAAATACGCGTCGGGTTGTGACTTAAGAAGTCGAGTCGAGAATTTTAAGGGAGAAAAGAGGGGGCGGACACTCGCGTAAGTCTCAAATGGGTGGCATTTGAGGGGTATTTATAGGAAAATGAGTGGTTGTGTGAGTTTTGAGCGACGTGTCCACTTGGGCTGCTCAAAGAGGCGCGAGCCACGTCGCGGTTCTTCGAGTTGTGTTGTCACTTTCACAACAAACGCAATCATGATTTGTTCTATCCTAGGTTTTGTAGTCACATGTTTGGTACTTGACCAACATGAATCCGGGAAAACTTAAGGTAGAAGGTTTGAAATGTTTTGTTTTTGGTGGTTGACTCGGTTTGACTCGTTGTTGGAGTCGGGATTTGAATCTTTGAGTCGGTTTTTGGTCCGGTGTCGGTTTTGACTCTAGTTAGTGTCATTGCGACCCCGTCGTCATGCATTAAACACTCCAGGTATTTTTGAAATATTTTATTTTCGAAATCGTTTTAAGTTTTCCGACGTAAAGTTGTACACAAACTGTCGATCAAACGCCGCGATTCCAAAACATGTTGTAGTCCGATAATCATCGGGTGTTTGTTGGAGTCTCGGCAGATCATCGGGTATCTCTGAGCCCCCACTTTGACTGAGGCTTGGACAGGGCGAAAGTCAAAGTAGAGCCCCCAGATCAATCGAAGATTACAACCTAGAGACCCAAGCGACGTCGAGGCGGCTTGAAAGGATTCGGGCCAAGGACCTGCCGTCGGGAAGGGCGACGCCAAGGCGACTCGAGGGTACGAGCCAAGGACCTGTCATCGGGAACATTTTAGAGTCTGTCGACTATCCGTGTGGGTCGTTTAAAGTCCGTTAGACTACGTACAAAGGCTCGTCAGCCATAGGAAGGAGTTATATCTGAGGCATCTTCGGATATGTCCTCGCATGTTTGCGGACAAAGGCTCGCCAGCTGTGGTAAGGAAATGTACCCGAGGCATCCTCGGGATCTGTCCTTGAATGTTTGCGGACAAAGGCTCGCCAGCCAATGACAAGGAAATGTACCCGAGGCATCTTCGGGATCTGTCCTTGGACGGGTTGCGGACAAAGGCTCGCCAGCCATGACAAGGAAATGTACCCGACGTATCTTCGGGATCTGTCCTTGGAAGGTTGCAGACAAAAGCTCGCCAGCCAAGATAAGGAAATGTACCCGAGGCATCTTCGGGATCTGTCCTTGGACGGGTTGCGGACAAAGGCTTGCCAGCCATGACAAGGAAATGTACCCGAGGTATCTTCGGGATCTGTCCTTGGAAGGTTGCGGACAAAGGCTCGCCAGCCAAGATAAGTAAATGTAACCGAGGCATCTTCGGGATCTGTCCTTGGATGCGTTGCGGACAAAGGCTCGCCAGCCGATGATAAGGAAATGTACCCGAGGCATCTTCGGGATCTGCCCTTGAATGGTTGCGGACAAAGGCTCGCCAGCCTAGATAAGGAAATGTACCCGAGGCATCTTCGGGATCTGTCCTTGGATGCGTTGCGGACAAAGGCTCGCCAGCCGATGGTATGGCGGTCGATTAATGGACCACGGGAATAGCCACGTCGAATGGGCTTGTTTTGAAAGTAGCGAACTCGTGATGCCGCTGTGGGAATAGTGAGTATGGATTTTCACTATCATTGTTTTTGGAATGAGCGGGTCCCGCGAGGAAGCCCCCTGCTGGTATTTGAAAGAATAGTGAATTTGGAATCTTCACCATTCGTCGTTCCATTTTGAACTTGAAGCGGCGGTTTCGATCGCCGTTTGTTTTAATTTTGAAGGAAAAATAGCAAATTTGAGTTTGCTATTGCGTTTGAAGTGACGGTTTATATGCCGTCGTTGACATTTGTAAGAAATAGTGAATTTGGAATCTTCACTATTAATTGAAGTGACGGTTTATGTGCCGCCGTTGACATGTGTGGTGAAAATAACGGAATTCAACTTCCAACTATTATTTTGAAAATGACGGTTTTAATTGCCGTCGTTTAAAATTTGGAGAAATAGCGGTTTTTTGAATTTTCGCTATTTTTTGAAGGAAAATAGTGAATTCGATTTCAACATTATTTTTGAAATTGGCGGTTTTGATCGCCGTTTGCTTGAAAACTTTTGAAAATAGCGAATTTAAATTTTCACTATTTGATTGGAGTTCGGTTTATGTGCCGTCGTTTAAAGCCTTCGAAAATAGCGAATTTGAATTTTCACTATTTGTTTTTGTTTTTGAGAAAATGACGACCTTTAATATCGTCAAATGAAGATTCGAAGTTTGTTATGTGGGAATTGGGCTAAAGCCCAAAATTTGCTGAAAAAGCAAGGGACGCCTGATTGAGGCGCGAGCCACCTGGCGAACTAAAGGGGTTTCCCTATTTTTCTGTAAAAGACGCGAGGTTGGTCCGCATATCAACCTCACTTCATCTTCTTCCTTTCGACACAAAAACCCGCAAAATCGCCATTTGAAGGACCTTTGCTAGCTTCCACTCGTGCCATCATCAACAATGTCATCTCAAGGTATGTATTTCCTCTTGAATCTATTTAAAATTGTTGATCCTTAGCTTGATTGAATTAGGGCGAATTTTACCCTAGAAAATCGAATTGGGTGTTTTTGATTGAGCCCATTTCGAGTGAAATTGATGTTTGCATTAGGTTAGAAACCTGTTTAGGAGTATAGGGGTGCTTTTAGTTTGCATTTTGGTCCCCGTTCCCGCTCCCTATGCTCGAAAAACGTGAGTGAGGCGAGAAACCGTCTCATTTTGCAATGCCAAGTTTATTTGCTTGGGTAGTGGGTCCCACTAGGTTGCATTGTGGTTGGGAAAGCCCGTATTCGCTATTTATGGACCTTCATCGGGTATTGTGGGCAAAATTGGATTTTTGCCTTTTGTGACGGTCTTATGTCTGACAAAATAAGCGTCTGTTTGGGCTTGAATTGAGTCAGTTTGCCTTGAAATGTACCTTATTGGTAATTTAGGTCACTTTGAGGCGTGATAAAATCACGTTTGCCTTTTTGCGGTCGTTTTTGAATTTTGACCGGTTTGGGCTCAAATTAGCGTATGAATTGCCTTATTGAGCCGTAGAGAAATACCCCATTGTGTCGGTAATGTATTTTGGTTTGTAGGCGGACCTTGTATGGGTTGATGCGTGTCATTTATATGATGTTTTACACCTCTTTTTACACGCATTTCAGAGCTCAATTTTGTAGTTTTATGCTACTATTTGCCCCATTTCGTCTACTTTCGTATTTTTATGTAATATTGCAGATTTATGCGGAAATGAGTAGAAATCAAGCCGAATCCGTCCCCGAGTACATTGCATTGCATTTGACGTGAAGTATTTACTCAAGAAATGATCTTGGTGCGCGTGTCGAGGCCCGAAAGACTAATCCACGAGAATTTAGAAGTCAAGCATCAGCTACTTCAGTCGATCGACCGCTGCCTTTAGTCGATCGACCAACCCACGAGTTCCAGTAGCTACTGTTTAGCGAAGAGCAGTCGATCGACTGCCTTTCATGGTCGATCGACCAAGCTGCTAGTCTGCGTGAATTAATAGAACGAGGAATAGGAAGCCCATTGTGTTTAGGTTTTTGGAATAAGGTTACGTGATGTTTCTATATAACGTAACCTACTCACATTGATACATTCATTCAGTTTTCATTCAGTTTTTATCAGTCGAGATCACAAAACTTATTAGGGGTCTTTAGTTTATAATTATTTCTTTCAATAAAAAGTTACTTTTTGCATTCGGTCTTTGGATCCTTTCTCTGCAATTCCATTCGGTATTCTTCTGCTCTTATTTTCAGTTTATTACTCTGTTTGTTCGTAGTATAGAATTGCTAAATTAGTTTCCCGAAGCCGAAATTATCGTTTATGTTATTCGCTTGTTTAATTATTTCAAGTATGAATTCAGTAGTTTATTTCATCAATCTTGTTGTTGTTTTTGTAATAGTCATGAGTAGCTAAATTATCCGTGCTAGGATGTAGGGGAGCTATAGGTTAGGCGGCATTAAGATTAGTATGACCTGAAATCGCATGCCGGTCGATCGACTGGGTGCCCTGGTCGATCGCCTGGCCACGTGAGGTTTTGCTTCGTTTTAATTGATTTAAATTCTATATTTGACGAATCGAGTGCACGCGACTAGTTAAATGTTTAGGATATGACTGACCCATTAGATCGAAAGATAGGGAAAGTTGTTAGACCACTAATTAAAATGACTAAACTATGCTGAGATCGGAAGATAGGTAAAGTTTAGGTTTTTAGTCACTTTTCAGGACGAGAGTCAGTACTAGTGATATTAGGGACCCGTAGCGAGATCGAAAGATGCTAACTGTAAGAATGGACCGAGAGGACTTCTTATTTTCCCGTATCACGTGATTTATTTCGGACCTACTTAGTATGCTGCCGCCGAAACTATAGTGAACCGACCTTCTTAGCACCCTTTTAATTCTTGTTTTCATCCGTTTAATTAGTTTACTGTTTTTTATTATCTTTAGCTATAGACCAAATCAAATCAAACCCCCACATCATTGTTACCTTGGACTGAATTTAGACAACTAATAATTACATCTGCCTCTCTGTGGTTCGACCCTGCTACCGCTATCTATAGTTGTAGTTAGGAATTATAAATTTATTTTTGACACCTTACGACGGCTATCAAATTTTGGCGCCGTTGCCGGGGAGGCAATTGTTCTAATTTTTAGTTGTTTTATTTTAGTCTGTTTCTTAGTTTAAGGGACATTCGTTCCTTAAACTATTCTCATATTCTTTTTGTAGTTTCTTCTTATGCGCAGGTCACAGGGTGGTGAATTACTACCGTTCAATCCTGAGATTGAGAAGACTTTGCGCGAGTTGAGACGATCATCTAGGATATTGCCGACAGAGGAAGAGCTGAGTACTCTGTCTAGTTACTACGAGAACGAGTTGTTTGAGGAGGATCCACATTCATCTCCTATTTCTACTGTTAGAAATCTATATCTCTATACTCAACATATTCATAATGTTATAATTTTAATTTAGTCATAAAATTAAAAGGTGGTCTTATGCATACAAATAATAAGTAAAATAAGGAAGAAGACTTCATCATACATTGAGTTTTCGGTTTATATGGGCACAAGAGAGTTCTCCTACTCTCCTGTTCTTGAGCTTCCTTTAATAGATGAACTAGGATTCAAGTAGAGAATCCCTCCCAAGGTTTTATACCCAAGATAACAACTTAATAAAATTAATATTATTATTACTAGAATAATACTAATTTTTGTATAAAAATTGACCCAAAAATATTATTTGGTCTCTCAATAAAACCGGTTAAGAGAGAGGGAGGAGAACGAAGATTTTATCTTTCTAAAACTTCTTATTTTTAGATGAATGGAATGAATGAATACACTAGAGATATTGGTAGTGTATATTAGGTAAAAATAAGGAGAAAAACCAATTGTTTTCTCCTCTTGAAAAACCGGTTGGCATGGGGAGGAAGGGACCAATGCATGCACAAGGTGGTCTTCACAATGACCACTAGGTTTGCATGGCTAGTTTAGTAGGAAATGATTATGTTTACCACTAGCATAATCAACACAATATTTGCCTAATCCTCCCCTTAATTTCGGCACATATAGATAAAACGGACTCCATTTTATTTTTGTCAATTTGTCAATTGTCACATGTCACATAAAATTGGCTCTAAAGAGCGCAAAACCATCGTGGAGTGAATGAAGCATGCGGTCAATCACGATATTCTCACTCATCTTACAATCACGTGCCTCCAGTTTCTCAACATTCTCAATCATGCTGAGAATGTGTGGGCTAACCGGTTGGCCCTTCTGGAGTTTCGCCTCAAAGAAGCGACAGGTATGCTCATAGGTCACGATTCTCGGTGCTTTCGAGAATTCCTTAGTGAGCGTGGTGAAAATCTTGTTTGCACCTTGGGCTATGAAGCGTTTCTGCAAATTGGATTCCATTGCAAAAATGAGTACGTTCTTTATCGCACCCGCTTCCATGACGAAATCGCTATACGTGGCGATCTCGTTAGCTCCAGCCGTGGGTCCTGGGTTTGGCGGGATGGGCTCAGTCACATATTTGAGCTTCCCGTCAGCAATGGCAGCATTCCGTAATGCCGCCTCCCAGTCCGCGAAGTTTGATCCATCATTCTTCAGTCGAGTAGACTGATTCATCTGATTCATGAAGATCCGAAGCCAGGACTCACGGTCCAATGTGGCACTTGGCATTGGGTCGTTCATAGGGCCAGCCATTTTGTTATTTAGCAGTTTAAATGATCGTGTTCTACACTGAAAAAGAAAGAAAAACAAAACGAAATAAGCAACTCATCGAGGTGATTTAAGTCTAAATAAAATTCATTTTAACGTGTAGACTCATTGCACTTGTATAATCGATCTACCTCAAGAATTATACAAATGATCCCAAGACTCAATTTCTGTAAATTGATAAGCCAACTGTTTGGCTAGTTCTACCGTTAGAACTCTCGGTCGATAGATTTCCGTAAATCCTATCTATAGTCCACCATAATCACAGGATCGTACGAGTGACCATAGTGTTGAGATAAAATAGGTCAATCAGTTCCAACTTACCCGACGTAGAAGGGGTCATATTATGCCTACCGACGAAGAAGGGATTCATTGGAGTTTAACCTATAAAGACTATTCTCAATTTTTGGTTATACGAGGAAGATCCCATCAACTTCGTTTTAATTCATTTAAAGTGAACGAAAATCTAGCATTACGTGAATGAATTAACTTAGGTGATGGCTTATTAAGTCCGTGTGACATCTGTATGTCATAGAAAACTAACGCGCAACCTCTATATGAGTCAGTTTTCATGCAAATATTAGGTGGTTTGGTTTTAGGCGGAATATGATGCAAACTATCGTTACGATGAAAAACATAAAACAAAATTAAAACGTAAATAAAAGTCCTAGTGTGGCCTATCCTAGCAAGATAAACATAATACAACTTTGGAATCCACCGTTGGACCCGAGAAGCTTGTCTTGATGTTCCATCTTGATCCATGCAGCGGGAGTGAGCATCCGATCTCCATCTTTGGTCTTCTCAAAATTACAATTTAAAATTTACAAAATATAAACCTATTTACATTCTAAATTAAAACTGTAATTACAATGATAAATCCAAAACGGAGATGCGAGATCTCAAAATACAACCAAGACCGTGTTCCATCATTACGGTAACACGTTCTACTAAGGCCACACTAAGTTACAACCGTTTGTAAAATTAAATACGTAATAAAAACATTCATGGCATTCAAAAGTAACAATAAATAAAAAAAATGCATCAACTAAAACAAAATTTATTCGTGACATAATTCCGTAATTATGTTAAATTTATCCAAACCACCTTTTAACGATTAAAATTATGTGACAAAATCGCTTCTATCAACTTAATTTTAATTCATGACAATCCGTAACTAAATGGTACATGTGTGAACCGTTTCACAAAAAAGCGAGTGTACAACATCCGTATAATGTACATTTTATGGCCGAAAAAAAAATAAAACACGAATTTTTTTTTTCTTGCACGGCTGGACCGAGAGCAAAACACGAAATTTTTTTTTTTCAGCGGCCAAAACCGTGAGCATGGGAACCCTCGAAATTTTTTTTTTTTTTCAGCAGCTCAACCGAGAGCAACAACAAACCCAAACAAAATCGATTTGACAAAAAACCAATTGCAATTTAAACCTAATCCGTATTAAATTAAATCTACAATTGACAAAACCTTAACATATTGCTATGAAGACGGATTATAATAACAAAATGCAAAAACAAATCGAAAACAAAACCAACGGCTGATCAGCCGTGAGCCGTATGGCACGGTTTTCAAGGAAAAAAAAAAATATCGATTCAAATCGTTTGATGAAAATCACGATGAAAAATTTACGTGGCCTCGCTCTGATACCACTTGTGGGGTAATATCCGTATAAAACCCCTTAAAATTAAGGACTATAACGTAATTTTATCATGTGATTAATTGTCATAAACGAAAAACAAGAGAAAACGATAAAAGAATAAGAATCAACCTTGGGTCCTATGCAAATCGGCCTAAGAACAAAAATCAACGTAGATTTCCTCCTAAATGTTGCACCCAAGATCGTCTGAGACTATACCCCTTGTGCTAGAAATTACTCTCTAATTGCCTTGCAATATTGAGAGAGCCTTTTGTGAGTTTTCTGATGTGAGATCTAGAATTTCAGAGAGAAATGCTCCAAAACCCTAATTTTTGTGCAAATGATGATGATTAGGTCAAAAGGAGAGAAGCACTCTCCTTTTCTTCATTTCGGTCGACCAAAGGAGGGAGTGGGCTTTCACTTTCCCCTTATTAAACTCGTGGTCCGACTCGTTTTGCTAAAAGTATATGACGGGTTTTAATTATAAATCGTCACTCGTTATCGGATAATAAAATATCGACTAGTAACATGAATTAGTCGACATATTAATACTTGTCCGATAATGACAATATTGTATAATTAATTAAATTCAATATACATTAATTAAATATAATCGTTTATATTCAATTTACGAATTAACCGCTTAATTCACCTTAGCCATTATTATTTAATCCGTATTAAATAAGTATCTCAACATCGCGTTTGACTAATTTTTAGTCAATAACTCCGACTAACTGCTTAGTCATATTAGGCATCAACATGACTGTATTTTCATACTGTCACATCTCTCAAACGTATCCTATAGGTGTGACTTTTAGGGACCAGTTGATCACCGCCATCTGTATGACAATAACGTCAAACTTACCTAGCAAGCCAACCGTTATTGATAAACGTGGACCAACTGATAATAATACAAAAGTATACCCTTTAATCCTTTTAGAGATTTATATGTCATTGCACTAACTGTGGAGGACACCAGCCCCAACATCAAGAACTCTACCCACACACAATGCACTAGGTATATGTTTTGTAGAATCTTGCAACAATTGTCAAGATGATTAGCCTAGCACTTCTCACAAGTCCTAGCATAATAGGAAAAATTTGTTTTGAGTAACCTTTTATTTAACTAAGTATCTTTCCAAAACTTTTATTTCTCTTTTTAGCTTGAAAGGCTTAGGATTCTCATAAATCCTTACATGTGTTCGAACTGCAATATGTGCAACCTCTTGACACACAACAGAGTCTTCTCACAAACATCAAATCGCTCATCGGATTCTCCTCGAGAATTCATGACGTTTCTTCTATGGCTTCCCAATGATCCATCATGCTCTTATGCATATGATTTATTTTGGACATGTGCATGATTATTCTAATGGCGGAAACATTAGTAACCTTTAATCATGTCATCAACTATTCTTAGGTTCAATGAACGACCATGACTGCTAATGGCAATTCTATTTTCATTTACATGAATAACCTACGTTTCTTGTTGATTCGATGTGTATGTCTCAATACTTATCCAACATCTCATGATGTGATTGGATTCATCATAGTCCATTTTCATCCAGAATTGAAAACTCAAATTCGCCTTTGTGAAGGAAGGTATTAGCTCGTCATTCTTCAATGAGTGATGAGTTATAAATTTTTATAAGATGATTGCTCCCACTAAATTCCATGTCTTCACATGATAATTTCCAACTCCCACTTAATTCCACATGATTCGCAATTGACTTCTCAATTGAGACATTTCAAGAATTGAAATATATATTGCTTTGGTTAAGTTATTTGAGATAAAAACATATATGTTCCCATCATATCCTTTCAAAATACCTATTTTGAAGTGGTCTCATCTTAACCTTATGGAAAGAGATTTTAATCTCTAACTCATTCATTTCATAATGATGCGTAGCAATGTCATTATTTTAAATATAAATAATATCTAATACACGTCCTTCAAAAATACTCTTTTTGGAAGGAGGTTTAACCATTTCATTTTCATAATGATGTTAAGTAATGACATTTGCGTGGTTAATACTTAACTTAGCTATTGAGGATATCGGTATATCAATCCTTGCAACCTCTAGTCATAAATCTTGTTTATTTTCTAGAATGTTACTTTGATTCATTTAGGCTCTTAAGTAAATATCAAGATTGAAACTATTGGTCAAAATTTATCATAAACTAGTCAAAACTCTTGTTAAGATTTTACATTAGTCATTTTTCTTCCAAAACTTTCTTTTGGTCTCCTCGTGTAGTTATCTTGAGAAAATATTCTTTTGATTACTTCACTTGGTCTCTTGAAATTATGTAGATCTATTCGAGACCATAGATCTCATCTGTGGGTATACTATATAAATAGATATACCTTTATACCTTTATTCAAATCATTCTCCCTTGCGTAGATCTCATTTACACAAGTACACAAATTTATCTTGGTGTTCTTTGTGTCTCCATTTTCTCCCACTCTATCTTTAGAATGAATACACTATAGATTCAAAGATAGCTTAGGAGACACAAATAATGAATTTTGAAGTATAAGGAGGACTATCTCATAGGTTGACTAATGTTTTTGTAAGCGTACTTGGTGATTGACATTCCTTTAAGAGAGTTTATCAACTCAATATCATTTTATAAATGATCATACACAAGCCTTAAGCTTGTGGACATATAATGAATCGCATCATTATATTTGTCTAATAGATCACTTTAAATGAATAATCATATGTTTCTAAGAGCAAGCATGTAAAGACGAATTTTAGAACAAGGATAAAAAACGATAAAACGGGTGACTTGGGTTGCAAACCAAGCCACCATTATCCAAAATACAACCAATTATCCAAAATACATTTCCATGTCGAACACGGAAATCAAAAAGTTCTAAAATCCGAAACATAATCAAAATAAGACAATAAAAAGCGAAGCTTCATGGAAGCTATTCCTAGCTTCTCGATGGTTTCTCAAGCTTGCTTTTCTTTTCCCTTGTCCTTGCTTGGTGGAGGCCCTATTTACAATAAAAAGGGGATACATTATCACAACTTTGTATCACAATACCATAGTTGAATTAGAAACATAAAAGAAAGGATAGTCATTTACCTACTGGAGTGATCTTTCCAGCCTTAATATCACCAAGGTATTTGGAACAATTTCTTTTCCAATGTCCAACACCATTACAATAATGGCATTTATCAAGAGGATCCTTCTTGATTTTGGAAGTGCTAGCTTCATAAGTCCTAGCTTTGGTGAAAGTGGGAGCTTGTTTCTTACCCTTCTTCCCATTCTTTTTGAACTTCTCCTTGCTTTGGTGCTAATGTTAAGCACATCCTTGGGTGGGTTGACATTTAACCCCATGTCTCTTTCGGCTTACACAAGTAACTTGTGCAATTCTTCAAGAGACACGTCCTTGTCTTGCATGTTAAAATTCACCCGGAATTGAACATACGCTTTGACTTTGGATAAGGAGTGTAGAATCTTATCTACAATGAGTTCTTTGGGGATTTCAACCTTTTGAATTTTCAAGGTCTCAACTAGCTCCATTAATTTGAGCACATGAGGGCTAACCTTTTGGCCCTCTTTGAAGTCGAGATCAAAGAATGTCACGGCCGCCTCATATTGGACGATCCGCGGAGTTTGTGAAAACATTGTCACAAGCTTGGAGTAGATATCATTAGCGGTACCCATTTTAAAGGCTCTCCTTTGGAGATCCGCCTCCATCGCAAAGATCAACACGTTTTTCATTGCGGCGGACTCCTTATGGTAAGCCTCATATGCTTCCCTAGTGGCGGCGGTCGACCTAGTATTAGGTTCGGGTGGAGAGGCGTCGGTAAGGTAACGAAGCTTGTCGTCACCTTGGGCGGCTAATTTGAGTTGGGCATCCCAATCGGAGAAATTTGACCCATTCTTTTCAAGTTTACATCGATCCATGAAGGATCGGAGCCATGAAGTATTAGTGAGAGGCGTGGCGTTGGTGTTTGGATTTGCCATTTGTTATGAGAAATAAGATCGGTCTACAAAACAAAATATAGAAGGAATAAAACATATGTCGTTTTAATAATAATACTCGTAAAATTTTTAATTTAAACAAGTTTATGACATTTATCTAGTTACCTCTACCCAACTTAGATAAATGATTCCAAGACCCAAATTCATATCAACTTAGGCACGGGATAGCCGATGAAACCCTTATTAATATAACTCGGTAGATTAACGCTTAATTGATTCTACTTTTAGAACTCTTGGTCGATAAAATTACTCTAATGTTTATCTATAGCCCGGAACACATGCGACTACGGTCACAAATACTTCCGTTGAGGTCAATCCAAATTTCGAATAAATGTGTCCATGATCCAAATTCACATTAATTTGGGCACGGGATGGCCGATGAAACCCTCATCAACACGAATTCGGTGGATAGACATTTATCACCCACTTCCCCTACGTAACAAGGTTTGTACCCCGGGATGGCCGAGTGCACTCCCTCACGAAATAGGTTTTCATGGTTTCTACTTTTTGGTAAGGCTATGTCTCAATTGTTTATTTTTAGCGAGAGGTCATGTCAATTTATTATCTATCACGTTTTAAGTGAACTAAAGCGGTGAACTACGATAATTTTAATTGACACGGTCGATAAACTTGATTAAAAATGACAATGCATGTTTTAGTTATGGCGATTTAGCGATGCATGCAACATATAAATAAAACGCAAAGCATAAAATAAATCCTAGTATGGCCTTCCTAAAATATAAAATCTAATTAACTATTACATATTCGGAAACCAACTCCATTGGTCCCTTGAACTTCGGTTGAGGCACACATCTCGAGGTAACACCGTCTTTATGAATCGCCTTCTTGAGTGACACCGTCTTCAAGGAACTCCGGAATAAATAAAATTACATAACAAATTACATAATTTCCTATTATACATTTGTAATTAAAATGAAAATAAATGTATTAAATTACAAAATGGTGATACGAGATCACAATAAATTACAACCGAATCGATATTCCCATACATTTCGGATAATACCAATTAAAAAACTAAGGCCATACTAAGTAAAATTACATAATTCAAAAAATACATAAAGTAAAATTATGACAATCATAAATAAAATGCAGCATTATAATATGTATGAACATGCCCAAATTTATGCTAAATCGCCTTTAAGGAGCCAATATCGTATATTGCACGGTTTTTACGGATTTGCGTGATTCAACGTTTTATAATCACAAAAATTACATAAATTCATATTTATGCACAAGTTAATTACCCTAACCTCTTAGGACTCAAAATTAGTCTTCACTAACTATTTGACTATAATTAACTCATATTACTTAAAATTGTTCATTAATGGACCCAAAATTTACAATAAAATGCTATAAACTTCAAATAAATCACAAAATTCCAAATAAATTCAAAATTTGAAATTTAAACTTATGAACATTCTGGAAAAAAATACCATGACACTCATAATGTTAAAAAAACTTAGGTTAAAATTTCGTAAAATTATCGGAAAAACTATGTTGCGGTTTATCGGATTTATCAATAAAAATCATAAAAACATGAGAAAAATTATATTCATCAACTTTTCAATTTTATATCTGAAAAAGATAATAAAATGCAACATGTGACATTTTCCTTAGTCATGGAGTATGTTTTAGCAATTATTTACTAATTAAGTCACTATTTATGCTATTTTTCATCAAAAATCCATAAATCATGCATAAAGACTTCAATATAGCCTATTATTTTACACACATCTTGTAAAATTACATGTGACAACATACTAAATTTCTATAACCATATTCGAAATTTATCTCATATTAACCTATTTTTCATTTAAATTCGATTTTTATCATGAAAAATCCATATTTCGAGCATAAGAACTCCAAAAATTTTGAAACTTTTCAGGTCATCTCAAAATAATATATGTGATAACATATCCAAAAATCACTGGAAAATTCGAAGTTTAGCTAATTTTAGTCTGAAAATGACATTTTAATCATAAAATCATATTTTTAATGCCATTATTATATAAGATGAACAATAAAAATCCATAAATTAACCAAAATATCCTAAAAACATTTTAGGACCAGAAACTTTAACATGCATAATTATTTTCGTGGTATATCATAATAACACAAATTTAACAAATTTTATATGTTAATCGTATAACTCGGAAAAACTATAACCGATTTGCATGCAAACAACCAAGGCTCTTGATACCGCTTGTTAGAAATCTATATCTCTATACTCAACATATTCATAATGTTATAATTTTAATTTAGTCATAAAATTAAAAGGTGATCTTATGCATGCAAACAATAAGTAAAATAAGGAAGAAGACTTCATCATACATTGAGTTTTCGGTTTATATGGGCACAAGAGAGTTCTCCTACTCTCTTGTTCTTGAGCTTCCTTTAATGGATGAACTAGGATTCAAGTAGAGAATCCCTCCCAAGGTTTTATACCCAAGATAACAACTTAATAAAATTAATATTATTATTACTAGAATAATACTAATTTTTGTATAAAAATTGACCCAAAAATATTATTTGGTCTCTCAATAAAACAGGTTAAGAGAGAGGGAGGAGAAGGAAGATTTTATCTTTCTAAAACTTCTTATTTTTAGATGAATGGAATGAATGAATACACTAGAGATATTGGTAGTGTATATTAGGTAAAAATAAGGAGAAAAACCAATTGTTTTCTCCTCTTGAAAAACCGGTTGGCATGGGGAGGAAGGGACCAATGCATGCACAAGGTGGTCTTCACAATGACCACTAGGTTTGAATGGCTAGTTTAGTAGGAAATGATTATGTTTACCACTAACATAATCAACACAATATATGCCTAATCCTCCCCTTAATTTCGGTACATATAGATAAAATGGACTCCATTTTATTTTTGTCAATTTGTCAATTTGTCAATTGTCACATGTCACATGTCACATAAAATTGTTATGTATTTTTAACATATTAAAAATCAACGTATTAATAAAAATACGTCATATACAAAAATCGACTTAGTAATTCATAATTACTTGTACCAAAATATTTTACCAATTATAAATCACAACATCTTGTATTTATAATAATTATTCATTCAAATGCAATTGTTTCCTTAAACAATAATTTCATCTAAGTAATGAAACAATTCGATTACTTAGACCGTATCTTATTTAATCAAATTACAATGAGACACGTAAATATTACTTCCAAAATCGTCCGTCAATTTTATGTAATTTAATTGACCCGTATCATCATACGATCAATTAAATGATCAATTAAGAGTGTTACCCTTTAGGTATGACCTAAAGGGATCAACTGGTCACCACCGTCGCACGACAGTAATGTCAAACTCTAGTCAGCCAATCATTACCGATATGTGTGGACCAGTTGACAGTAAAATATTACTTCCCAACTGTATTCTTTAAAATGAGATTTAAACATGTGATCATCATGATCAACAGTTGTGATCGCATTATTGTCGGAGGACACATATTCCAACATCTACTTCATCAGCTGAGACCGTCACTTCTCCAGATTTTCTAGAGATGGCTGAAGAAGCAACTATAGCCAGTCACTCGGAGCCGACAGCTGCGAATCTATATAAGGGATTCGAATTACCGGGGGCAGATAGAAAATTCGAACCGAATCCTTCTTATATCAATTTGGTTGAGAGGAACCAATTCGGGAGAGCTGCAAATGAAGATGTAGCCAAGCATATGGAGATATTTATTGACTATTGCTGCTCTATACCCCCACCTACCGGTGTGACCCAAGACCAGGTGAAGGAGACAATGTTTATATTCTCTCTTCGTGATGCTGCTAGGGAGTGGTACAGAGACCTGGATCGAGCTGCTAATGGGATCACTGACTGGAATTCTTTGGCCCTAGCATTCTATAAGAAGTATTTCTCCGCCTCGAAGACTAATGCCATTAGAGCTCAGATCACGAGCTTTAAACAAGGTCCTGATGAGAACTTTCATAAGGCGTGGGTCCATTTCAAGAAGTTGGTGCGAACTATTCCGCACCATGGGTTTGAGAAATGGAGCCTATGCAATCAATTCTATAATGGGCTTTATGACGATCAGAGAGCTATCCTGGATGCGGCAGCTAGTGGCAGATTCCAGGAGAATATGGAAGAGACTAAGGGGTGGAAAATTATTGATGATTTGGCCACCCATAATGCTGAGTATGGGAATTCCAGGGGAAATCAAAGGAGAGCTGCTGAATCCGCTTCTGTAGCTGCATTAGAAGCTCTCACGGCGAGGTTTGATAAGTACGAGTTGAGAGGAGCTTCAAAAGGAGGGATCTATCATGTAAATGCTGTTTCAGACGGTCCTTTCGTCTGTAAAAGATGTGGAGCTGAGGGACATGTTTCAGACAATTGTCCTAGTCCCTTTGAGTCTAGTGCTGCTTTTCAACATTATAGGCAGACAAACACTTACTATGAGCCGAATGTCCATCCAAACTTGAGGTGGAGCAGCCAAAATGTCTTGAATCCGACTCAACCTCCACAGCATCAGCAGCAGCAGAATTATGTGCCCCCTCATAAGCAACAACAGTTCCAAAAGCCTCCGTATGTCCCACAGCAGCAGCAACAATCCCAAAGTTCTGATTTCAACGAGTTGAAGAATTTGTTGCTGAAGGAGTCTCAAGCTAGAGAGGTCGGGATGAAGATGTTGGAGAGCCAAATTGCTCAATTGGCTAGCAAGAATACAACTCGAGCTCCGGGACATTTACCAACGCAAACTGATCAAAAAGAGACCCTAAATGCTATAACTTTGAGGAGTAGGTCCACCCTTGATGGGCCCGCTATGGTCGAGGACATTGCTGAAAACGATGAGGCGGAACCGAGTCAGAAGAAAGCTGGAACGAATAATAACAAGAAAAATACGATCAGCAGGTATGTCAGTCGATCGACTGACATACACGGTCGATCGACCAGTCCGCGAAAAGTTACAGCTACTGTTCCTGTAGAAGTCAGTCGATCGACTGACATTCCCGATCGATTGACTGACAGCGTTGCTGAAAGTGATTCTTTTCGTCCTCCAATGCCAGACAACTTGAGGGACCACTTGTTTCGGGGTACTACTACTCCGAAAATATTGGGGCAAGACCCGAATGCTGATGGGTCAGTCTCGGATCCGAAATATGATCCAACAACGGTTAATGGGTCATTTTTGAGACGGTCTGAAGAGGGTTCAAGCTTCAACAAAGAGAAGGTGATGGATTTTCAGCCTAAATCCACCGATGCCGGCATGAGAGATTTAGAGGAGAGGGCTAAGTTACTTCTTACAGCCCCTTATCCAGAGAGATTGGTGCCGACGAAGGAACAGGTATCGTTTAATAAATTTGAAAATGTTATTCGTAGCTTAAACGTACAAGTTCCTTTTCTTGAGTTAGTTAATCAAGTCCCTGCTTACATGAAATTTATGAAGCAACTTTTGTCTAAGAAGAAGTCACTTGAAACTGTGCATACTGTCGCATTAACAGAAGAGTCATGCTCTTATTTGACCCATACTGCACCTCATAAACTAGAAGACCCAGGTAGTTTTTCCGTCCCATGTAGTATTGACACCTTTACTATTGAGAAGGCCTTATGTGACCTAGGAGCCAGTATTAGTGTCATGCCCTTGAGTCTAGCTAGGAAATTGAAATTGACTAGGTTTGCAGTCACCAACATGACAGTACAGATGGCTGATCGTTCTGCGGTCCAGCCAATAGGAGTCTTAGAGGACATTCCTGTGCAAATAGGAAAGTTTTTTTTCCTTCTTGACTTCGTTGTACTAGATATGCCCGAGGATGCTCACATCCCTATCATATTGGGTAGACCATTTCTGCACACTGCTGGTGCAGTTATAGATGTTGGTTCAGGGACTTTGACCTTCAAAGTAGGGAAACATTCCATCGTCTTTGCTCAGACAGCTAAGTAGAAAGACCCGATGTGGCCAATCACTTGTAATACGGTTTCTGAAAAGAAATCCTATTTTATGCTTCCTGATATGCCTGTCTCTACACCTATTCCTGTTATAACACCTCCGCCCCAGATTGGGAGCACAGTGGAGGACGATTCTTCTGTTTTAGACATTGCAGGAGCTGGTTTGGGGAAGGAAGAGCCGCATGTTGCTCCAGCTGTGAGGGAGCCAGTCGTTTCAAGAGGCGGTCTAGGCTGTCTTAGCTATGGCACAGATGAGGAGCTTGAGGATGAGCCAGTCAAAGTAAGGGAGTCCGACTTGGACTTTGATGAGCCAGAAGAGGTCATTTATTGGGGAGATGTTGAAGCTGCAGATCCATTGAGTTCCGCGGATGTTGGAGTTGAGAAGGGTGCAGCTGAGAAGATGAGCACTGTTAAGGCTACTTCTTGTAGCCAGAAGCCGACTAAGTGGGCCATTCCATGGCCGTTCTTGATCAACTATTAGTTGATCACATGCTCTACAAACATTTTATTGCTTTTTAAGACTATTTACCGTTTTTCGTGTGCGCGAGACTTCGCATTTTATAAGTTTGCTTAGGATTTTAAACACTTTAGTCTGTTGCTTTGGGTTTTGCGCAATTTTGGGCGCGTTATTATGTGCTTTTACAGGTATATAGACTATATTAAATCAAGTTATTGAGCTAATTCGAAGAAATCAGAAAGTTACAGCAGCTATCCCAGTCGATCGACTGGTCTGTATAGTCGATCGACTGAGCTGCGATTTCCAGAAGCTTCTGTTCCTGTTCACCCTGGTCGATCGACTGGGTGATCTGGTCGATCGACCTCCCAACGCTGCTGTACCTGTTTCACGACCTTTCCTCTGCTGTGTTGGGTCGTTTTGCGTAATTGAGGGAGTTTTCTCTCCACTATATTCGCTGATTTATTTCTGATTTCCTCCATTTTCTTAACTTTGCACATAATTTTACCGTCCCAAAATTGTTTTCTCGTTTTACGCGTGGTATTGTTTGTCTTTTCAGGTACTTATTGGTAGCACTGCTGGCTACTGAAACCTCCTAGCTCACGCTGGTTTGGGGAGGTTTCCTTTTGCTGCGCTTAAAGTCTTGTGAGTTTCCGAGTCCTTATTTCATGTCCTAGTTAATTTTACGCAAATTCCCGTTTTCCTTATAATTCACAACACGATTTTGCACAATGGGGACATTGTGCGATTTGGTTTGGGGAAGGGTTTGTTTTAGTGCAAATGGACGTTGCCTTTGACAGATCCAAGGACATTCGAAACGGGCAAGGTGCCGCAGCTTAGACTCGATAAAACATGCAATTTTAAATCAGAACACGTTGAGGAACTTGACTTGAAAAGGGTTAAGGTCGTTGCTAGTTGTAAAACTAGGCTAGGTTGTTGGTTGTTATGTTTCAAGGGTAGTATTTTTTTAGTTGGTCTAGGTTGGTCGGGTTTGTAAAGTCCTCCCCATCTAGGTCACTCAGTCTCACTGCGCCCCCCGAAAGTATTTTCTTGACCAGGTATGGCCCGGCCCAGTTAGGTTTGAATTTTCCCCTCGGATCGACGGGTAATGGTGCTCGAACTGACTTGAGGACAAAGCCGCCCTCCTGGATGTTTCTGGGTTTAACCTTCTTGTTGAATGCCCGTTGTATACGTCGTTGGTATAGCTGGACGTTGTGCAAGGCGTTGAGTCGCCGTTCGTCTAGAAGAGTGAGTTGCTCGTACCTTCGACGGGTCCATTCCGCCTCAGGGACTTGACTCTCCAGTAGGATGCGTAGAGAAGGGACCTCTAACTCTACCGGTTGAACCACCTCCATACCGTATGTTAGGTAGAAGGGTGTGGCGCCTGTCGGTGTTTGAATGGAGGTTCGGTATCCCCAGAGGGCGAATCGGAGTTTGCTCGGCCAATCGCGGTAATTGTCTTGCATTTTCTTGATAATGGTGACAAGAGTTTTGTTCGCTGCCTCCACCGCTCCGTTAGTTTAGGGACGGTAGGGGGACGACCGATGTCGCTTGATCTTGTATTTGTCCAGCAAGGCTTGAGTTTCCGCCCGAAAGTGAAAGCCTTGATCGCTGATGATTTCATGGGGTACCCCATATCGGCAGATGATGTTGTTTTGAATGAACTTGGCCACTTGTTTGGCGGTCAAGACTGCATATGACTGTGCTTCCACCCATTTGGTAAAGTAGTCGATGGCGACGAGGACGAAGCAATGCCCCTTGGTGCCTATCGGGTTGACTTTCCCGATGATGTCAATGCCCCAGGTTGAGAAAGGCCAGGGTGATGTCATGGTGTATAAAAAGGATGGTGGTATATGTTGTATGTTGGCGAAGATTTGGCAATTGTGGCAATGTTTGACGTAGTTACGGCAATCGGCCTCCATGGTGGTCCAGTAGTAACCTAGCCGCATGATTTTCCGTGTAAGCATCATTGCACTTATGTGAGGGCCACATTCTCCGTCGTGAACCTCTCCCATGACTTTTTGGCTTTGTGGTGGTCAATGCAAAGGAGGAGAATTCCTTGGGGTGTTGTTTTGTAGAGTTGATTTTGGTTTATCACGAATTGTGATGCAAGTAAACGGATGTCTATTTGTCCTCTTTGATCAGAGTTGTGAGGGAATTCGTTTTTGGTTTTGTAATTGAGGATGGCTTGGTACCAAGGTTCATCATGGCTTTCCTCGTCGTCGATAATGGCACAAATGTGAGCTGGCTCGCTCCTTCTCTCGACACATAGGGGTATTGATGTCATGTCGTCAGGCATGTTGACGAGCGCGGCGAGTTTTGCCAGGGCATCAGCAAATTGATTTTCCTCTCGTGGCAAGTGGAAGTAGTCGATTTGATCGAAGAACTCAGCCTCTTGATTGATCTTTTCTCGGTAGGGAGCTAAGCTGTCAGATTGGATTTTCCATGATCCGGACACCTGATTGATGATGAGCGAGGAATCGCCGTGGACCCTCAGTCTCTTGATGCCAAGTGTGATGGCTGCTTGTAGGCCGATGAGAAATGCTTCATATTCAGCGGCATTGTTGGTGACGGCGAAATCTAGCTTAACCGAGATCGGAACGTGTTCTCCCTCTGGTGAGATTAGAAGGATTCCTACCCCGAAGTCTCTCAGATTAGATGCACCATCGAAGTATAGGTCCCATGCGTCGGAGTCAGCACAAAGGATGTCTTCGTCAGGAAGTAACCATGTGTCGGTCGTTGGATCCTCGTTGACGGGATTTTCTGCCAGGAAATCAGCGACTGCTCTTCCCTTGATAACCTTGAGGGGCACAAACTTGAGATCAAACTCGGACAGCATCAGTGTCCATCTAGACAGCCTTCCGTTTAGTACGGGTTTTTCGAAGATGTATTTAACCCGGTCCATCTTGGAGTAGATGTGGACCGTGTAGCTGAGCATGTAATGCCGCAACTTCTTTGTTGACCATACTAGGGCAAGGCATGTCTTTTCAAATTGGGTATACCTCGTCTCGTACTCAATGAACTTTTTGCTGATGTAGTAGATGGCTCGGTCTTCGTTGCCAACTGTTTGTGCTAGCATTGCTCCCATGGCTGTGTTGGTAACAGTCAGGTACAGGGATAGAGGAATCCCCGGTTGAGGTGGCATGAGGACATGAGGTTTGGATAGGATTTCCTTTATCTTGTCGAAGGCTTTCTGTCAGTCGTCGTCCCAATCGGTGTGATCGGAGGCACGAAGCTTCTTGAATATTGGTTCACAAATCATAGTGAGCTTGGCAATGAACCGGCTGATGTATTGGACCTGACCGAGAAATCCCCGAATCTCCTTCTCGTTCCTAGGCCGAGGCATTTGTTGAACGGCCTTGATTTTGGTTGGATCAATCTCAATGCCTCTTTTGCTGACGACATGTCCCAAGAGTTTTCCGGAGGTGACCCCGAATGCACACTTCTGAGGATTTAGCCTCATCTTATATTTCCGCAGACGAGCGAAGAATTTCCGGAGGGCACTGATGTGGCCGTCCCGTTATTTTGATTTGACAATCATGTCATCGACATATACCTCTACCTCCTTGTGCATCATATCATGTAGGAGAGTGGTAGCGGTTCTCTGATAGGTTGCTCCGGCGTTGATGAGGCCGAAAGGCATGACCGTGTAACAATATTGATATGACCATAATTAGCGCATATTTAGTCCCCGAATTAGCCTTGTTCCCATGCTTTTTAGTGCATATTTGGGTCATTTATTGTCTTTAGTTCTTTGTTTTGCATATTCTTTGAGGTTTTGTGTCCTTGGTAGGAAAGGAGTGCAAACCTTGCATTTTCATAGCAAAATGAGACTAAATTGATTGAATTCAATGACCAAGCATCAAGGAGAGACAAGATTAGAAGGCCTTTGTACATATTTTAGTAGATGAGCAATGTTAAGGAAAGATCCTTGCATCCCCAAGGAAATACCCAAGGATTTTACGAAGAAAAGGGAAGAAAAGAAGAAGAAGCAAGACTGAGGAGCAATCCGTGCGGATTGTCCTGAATCCGGCTGTCCCCAGCACCACAATCCGTGCGTCTTCCTTCAAAGACGCCCGGGCAGCAGCTACCAGAAGACGTGCGTCTTCTGCCAAAGACGCCCGGGCAGAGGCTCATGAATCCGGCCGTCCCGTGCCTAAGACGCACGGATTCCAGTCCAGCACAAATCCGTTTCTTCAAGATTCAAAGAAAGAAGCCCTTCCTTCGAAAAATACCGGCGTCTCCCTGCTCAAATCTCAAAAGTTTAATTACTAGTTTAGCCCTTAGTTAACCCTAATGCATCCACCTAATTTCCACTATAAATACCCCATTAGTCTAATTAGAAGAGGATGTTCTTCTTATCAATTATTAGAGTAGTTAATATCAATCAAATCCCTCTATAGTTTTGTAATCAACAATTAATCAAGTTTTAATACAAGTTTTATTTCCTTAATCTCTCTTTTGTTCATCCTTTATTTTGGGTAATTGAAGATTATTTGGGTTATTGTTGGGAGATTGACAACCTCTCAATCAAGCATCAAGTACTTCTTTTATTCTTTGCTTTATTATTGGAATCATTAGTAGGTATAATTCTCTTAATCCCTTTTTAATTATTGTTAATTACTTTCATTTGTTCATCATGTTTCATTTTGTTGGTATGATTGACAACCTTGCTAGCATGATCAACATGATAATGAGTGAGTAGTCACCTAGCTAGGGTTAATGGGTAATTAGGGGAAACCAACATGGGGAATGATTCATGCTTAAATTAATATGCTTTCATGGTTTATTTGCTTGCTTGTTTTGATCTCAACTCATGCACATGTTATGTTTGATGAAATACGAGCCTATGAATCCTTGCATTTTTTACCCATCACCTATCTTTTCAATGAGACTTGTAAGACATAAACCAACTCGAGTCTCATTAGACCATGCATGTTGTTGAGTAGGGAAGATTAAGTCGACTTGTAGGTGTTGTACAATCTAATCGATTCGGCTCCGGGACCCAAACTTTCCTAGGATTGTAAGATATAACCCAACTCAATCCATCACAACAATAATTGCTTGCTTATAATTTGAGAACATGTTTGTATGATCAATTCCCATGATTCCCCTATGACCCCATGACACCTTAGTGCTTTTTATCAATTGTTTACAACCCTTTCAATTCATCTTGCTTATTTACTTTCATTGCTATTTAGTTTAGTGACCTTCTACATCAACCCAAATTGTGACGCCCCTAAGACACCACTAGTTTCAATAGAAATCTCATCTCAATTCTCGTCCCTTGGGATCCGACCTTTACTTGCCTCTTTACTAATTGTAGAGTTGTTTGTGAAGTTATAAATTGTGTTTTGGTCTAGGTGCTTCTAACGACAATTGTTCCGAAAAATAAAATATAGCTCCGACCGACCAAAAAATGGCGCCGTTGCCGGGGACGGTGTTAACTTGATTTAGATTTTCTTATATTGTTGTTAGTTGTGTCTTTCTTTGCCTTGGGGAAGTAAAACTCCTCAAGGTTTGTTCTAATTGTTTTCAAGTTGTTCGATATTTTGCAAGATGGACCTTATAGATTGTTTTGTAGAGGACCACTTAAGTATACCTTTCTTCAAAGATCCCATGCAAGCATTGGAAGCCTTGGAAGCAAGTGAGGCTAAAAATATGTATTGGGAATTAGAGGTGGATCTTTTTGAGGCCGCCCTAGCTAACAAAGAACTTACTCATGCACAATCCGTATTGGTGCATAACATCCTTGTGGAAGCATGTCAACCCATAGAAGATGAGCAATCCATCCTAGAAGATATTTTACAAGCTCAAGAGCAAGAGGAACCCATCATGGAATTTGAATATGATGAGGTTGATGAGAATGAAGAACAAGTTGAATATGCTATGAGAATGGAATGTCTAATGGAGATGGAGAAAATTCTCAATGAAACTCCAAAGGAGGAAAGTAAGGTACAAACTCCTACTCTAAAACCCCTTCCCCCAAATTTGAAATATGCTTACCTTGATGAATCAAAGACCAAACCCGTGATTGTTAATGATAGACTTGATGATAACCAATTGGGAAAATTGCTTGATGTGTTAAAACAACATGAGAAGGCTATAGGTTATAGTCTAGATGACCTTAAGGGGATAAGTCCCAACTTTTGCATGCATAGAATTCATCTAGAGAAGACCATAGACCTACCATTCAACCCCAAAGAAGATTGAACCCCCACATGCAAGAAGTTGTCAAAGGAGAAGTTATGAAATTACTTGATGCGGGAATCATATATCCCATATCGGACTCTTTGTGGGTTAGCCCCGTCCAAGTGGTACCTAAGAAAGGAGGTACCACGGTAGTGACAAATGAAAAGAATGAAATAATACCCACAAGAATGATCACCGGTTGGCGTATGTGTATTGACTATCGAAAATTAAACTCCGCAACAAGAAAGGATCATTTCCCCTACCATTCATTGACCAAATGCTTGAGAGGTTAGCCTCCAACAAATTCTTTTGTTACCTTGACGGGTATTCGGGATTCTTCCAAATCCCTATACACCCGGATGACCAACATAAGACCACCTTCACATGCCCTTATGGTACCTTTGCATATAGGAGGATGCCTTTTGGTTTATGTAATGCCCCCGCCACTTTCCAAAGATGCATGATGAGTGTCTTCTCCGATTACTTAGAGACCATAATGGAAGTTTTTATGGATGATTTTAGTGTTTATGGAAAGGATTTTGACTCATGTTTGCATAATCTTTCTCTTGTATTGAAAAAATGTGAAGATGTTAGTCTTGTTTTAAATTGGGAAAAGTGTCACTTCATGGTCAATGAAGGAATTGTTTTGGGTCATTTGATTTCGGAAAAGGGCATCGAGGTCGATAAAGCTAAAGTTGAGGTGATAGAGAAACTCCCACCTCCCGTGAATGTTAAAGGGGTGAGAAGTTTTCTCAGTCACGCGGGTTTCTATCGCCGTTTCATAAAGGATTTTTCAAAAATAGCGAAACCCCTCACTCAACTTTTACTTAAAGATGCCCAATTCCAATTCACTGATGAGTGTGTTGAAGCCTTTAATAGAATCAAGGAAGCACTAATCTCGGCACCAATCATCCAACCTCCAAATTGGGAACTACCATTCGAGATTATGTGTGATGCTAGCAACTACGCCGTTGGAGCGGTTCTTGGCCAATGGGTAGGGAGAGCTCTTCACGCCATCTATTATATAAGCAAGACTCTTGACCCCTCCCAAGTGAATTATGATACCACCGAGAAGGAGCTTCTTGCCATTGTCTATGCTTTGGACAAATTCCGTTCCTACTTGCTTGGATCCAAAGTGATTGTATTTTCGGATCACCGTGCTCTCCGACACCTCTTGATAAAGAAGGAGGCAAAACCAAGATTGTTGAGATGGATTTTGCTTCTTCAAGAATTTGACTTAGAAATAATAGACAAGAAAGGAGCCGAGAATGTAGTGGTGGATCATTTGTCAAGGATCCGGTTTCATGATGAAAATGGAGAAACCCCGATCAATGACTCATTTCCCGACGATATTTTGATGGCTATTCAAACACAACTCGAAAGGCACATCACCCCATGGTTTGCCGATTATGCTAATTATATTGTTGGAAAAGTACTCCCTCCAAATTTGAACCACAAACAAAGGAAGAGATTCCTATTCGAAGTGAAGAGGTACTTTTGGGATGACCCAAACCTCTACAAGGAGTGTAGTGATGGGCTCTACCGGAGATACATCCCTCAATGGGAAGTCCAAGGAATCTTGGAAGGATGTCACTCATCACCCTATAGTGGGCACCATGGAGAAAGGAGGACCGTTGCAAAAATTCTTCAATCGGGCTTCTATTGGCCTACAATGTTTCAAGACACAAGAGAATTCATCATTCATTGCGATGCTTGTCAAAGAACGGGGAATATCTCTTGGAGGAACGAAATGCCACAAAGGGGCATTCTAGAGGTGGAGATATTCGATGTTTGGGGAATCGACTACCAAGGTCCCTTTGTGACATCCAATGGGAATAAGTACATCCTTGTGGCCGTAGACTACGTCTCAAAGTGGGTGGAGGCAATTGCCACTCCAAATGATGATGCAAAAACGGTCACCAAGCTCTTCAAGAAGATAATCTTCCCAAGATTTGGAGTTCCTAGAGCGATCATAAGTGATGGAGGAACGCATTTCCATGAGAAGAAACTTGCATCTCTTTTGACCAAATATGGTGTTCAACATAGAACCGGCTTGGGATATCATCCTCAAACAAGCGGTCAAGTTGAAGTTTCAAATAGAGAGATCAAACAAATCCTTGAGAAAGTTGTGAACAAGACTCGGAAAGATTGGAGCACAAAGCTTGATGATGCTCTTTGGGCTTATAGGACGGCCTATAAGACTCCCATAGGAGCCTCCCCTTACAAGCTTGTCTATGGAAAAGCATGTCATTTGCCAATCGAATTAGAGTACAAAGCTTTTTGGGCAATCCGAGCACTTAATCTTGATCTCAAATTGAGTGGTCAAAAGAGGATGATTCAAATTCAAGAGTTGGAGGAATTCCGACTACAATCCTATGAGAATGCAAAGATATACAAAGAAAGAACGAAATTACTCCATGACAAGAGAATTAGACAAAAGGCCTTGCACAAAGGGGACAAAGTCCTTCTATTCAATTCCCGCTACCGACTTTTTCCGGGAAAGTTGAACTCTAGATGGATGGGTCCCTATGTGATAACCGAAGTTGGAAGATATGGAGATTTTGAACTCAAGGCGGAAGATGGAAGCAAGTTCAAAGTCAATGGTCAAAGATTGAAGCCATACTATGAAGGAGCGTTCATTGGAGAAGTCGAGGTCACCTACCTCGGGCCTTCTCATCCTTGAAAGAACCATCAAAGGGAGAGTTTGGTGGAGTCCTCCCTAAATCACCACTTGTAAATATACTAACCCTCTAACTTGTATTTATAATTTTATTGCATTTCTTTTAAAAATAAGCATAAGCTCTTTTCATGAGAGTAAGTGAGGGAGGGTCACTAACAAATTTTTAATGAAGGAAGGAACCGATTTTCAATTGTGGGGAAGCATCTAAGAGAGGAAAGAAAGTCAAAGGAAGAAATCACAGCTTGAACACGTGCGTGTTCCCTGGAATCCGACCGTCTTGCCAGAATCCGGGCGTCCTGAGGAGAATCCGTCCGTCCTGATAAGCTGAGAATTTGAAGATTTTGGGACTGAAGGAGAATCCGAGCGTCTCAGAAGGTAAGACGCTCGTCCTGAAGAATCCGGCTGGCTTTGCAGAAAGACGCCCGTCTTTCTACCTGTGCATTTCAAGAAAAATCCCTGGAAAGGAATCCGCCCGTCTTCAGAAGAAGACGCCCGTCCCGATAAGAAAGAATCCGAGCGTCTCATGCTCGGGACGCCCGTCTTTGTGGCGTCATATTTTTGGAAACTTAGCTGTGACAGAATCCAGCCGTCTTACCCAGAATCCGCCCGTCCCGAGAAGCCTGAATCCGAGCGTCTTCTGCTCGAATCCGCCCGTCTTCCCACGGTGATTTGACCCGTCTTTTCTTAATTAAATTACACCCCACCACACATTTAGTGACACATCACCCTTCCTTCCACTTGCATTATAAAACCCACCTTCTTATGACTCCCAAGCATACCCAAATCACTCTTAAACCCCACAAAATCAAAAAGCCCCAATTTTCTAGGGTTTCCAAAGGCAACACTCAATCAACAAGGAGCATCTTTATTCCTTCACAAATCAAAAGAATCCAGCTCTATAATCAAGGAATGGCACCAAGGAGATCCTCTTTTAGGAATAGGAGAAGACCAAGGATGAGGGGAAGTTCTTCTACCTCCCATGTCAACACATTAAGAAGGGAGCATGAAGAGATTGTAGATCTTACAAGGCTTGATGACTTCTCAAATGTGGAATTTGTCAATGATGTGCAAAGACTAGTCTTCCACCGGCTTCTAAGTAAGAACATTCTTCCCACTAAGTTTTTATGTCATGATACCTTGAGGAAACTTGGGATTTATCACCAAGTGGAAGCTCTCTTTGAAGTATTTGGTCTCTCCACCCTTTTCCATATGTATGAGCAAACTTATCGATCTCTTGTGCTTGAGTTTTTGAGCTTTTTGAAGATTACAACCTTTAACAAAACAATATGCATAGAGTTTAGGTTGGAAAATGTCCCAAGAATGATGACCCTTGTAGAATTCGCAAATGTGCTTGGACTCGATGTTACGCCTACCCGAACATCGAAGCCAAAGAAATACAGTGTTGAACCTTTGTGGAGGGCCATGACCGGCCGGGACTTCATACTCAACAAGGAATGTCTTGCTTTTCATATTCAAAATCCAATCTTAAGGGTCACTTACCGGTTCCTCTCAGGCACCCTCTTTGCTCGCCGAGATCCGACGATCGTGAACCAATTAGACCTTGTGTTTATGGAATCCTACCTCAATATTCAAGGAAGAAGTGCGTACCACTTCAATGCACCGCTAGTGTTACTCGAGAAATGGGTAAAGTTCAGGAATGGTGATGATGACGGAATGAAACACATTGTGAATGGAGGACTCATTACTAGGCTTGCGAAGCATTTCAATCCGAGATTGAACGAGAATAATGAGTATGCTCCACTTTCGGGAAACACGAGGATAAATGAAGATCTTCTTCTCATTCATCATCATTGGATAACCCTTGAGGGGGTTGAAAAGCGGATCAAGTGGTTAACGAAAGGAAGTGATCCGATATATCTACCGATGACCGGCCTACCACGAATTTCCCCGAGAAGAGTACCTTTGTCTCCAATCCCATCGTACCTCATCCCTCCAAACCCAACCCAACCAAGACAAGCACCACCACCTCCAAATTCCCCACAACAACAACAAAAGCAACAATCCCAAGATGAGAAGATCAAAGTGCCTCCCTACCCATTTCCTTATCAACCGTATAACCATCCCAACCCCTTCATCCTTCCCCGTGACGACTTTGTCACGGGAATTCTACAAGATTTGCACTTCCGCCAATACGAAACCAACGTGGACATTTACTATGCACTCTATCCTCAATACCACGATATGGTTCAAAAGGGAAAGATTAGTGAGGAAGGAGCATTTCCCTCGTGGGCTCAAATGGACCTACTCTTCCCCAATTCGGAGAGGGCAAATGAAGGAGCAAACGGGAGACAAGAGGAGGGAAGAAACAATTCTTGCAGAGGGGACACGGTGGAGCTTGAAAGTGAAGAGGACGAGTTCATGGACCCAAGTATGAGTGATGCATCAAAGGAGATATGGGATAGCGATCTAGAAGGAGATGATGCCGATCTCTAGAGGATTACTTCATGGCTAGGTGGAGCGGGCGAGAGGCACCCACCTAAGTTTAAGTGAAGTTTTCTCATCTCCTCTCTTTAATTTTCAAAGTTTCATGAAAAGAAGTTTGTGTTTTGTTAGCTTGTATTTTATTTATCTTGATCATTGTTGGAGTAGTCCTAGCACCATAGAGGACTAACACCTCGGCCCCATTGAGGTGTTCTCATTTTATTGTTCCCACCTTTCAAAATCCAAAATGACAAAATTAGTTTCATGCATTGCATCGTGTGTGCATGGACTACACCCAACCTTAGGACATTAGCAATAATGTCTAGATCGGTTTGGGGAAGTACATGCATACACAACGGGAGGTAATCTAAATTATCCTCTCTGTCATAAACAAAAACCATGCATCATGTAGTGTAGACTAGTATAGCTTGCATTTAGTGTAGAAATCATGCATCATGCTTGCATAATTTCCCATCATTTTGGCCATTGAGGACAATGCCCATATTAGTGTGGGGATGGGGAATTCTAACTTAACTTTTATTCAAAAATCCAAAAAAATTGAAAAAATTTCGAAAAACCATAAAAATTTGAAAATTGAAAAACCCAAAAACAAGTTCATTTCTTTTGTAGTGTAGTCATGTATATATTGTGTTTGTTCTATCTATGTTCACATTGATTGACTACGCCATATCCGAGACATGAGGATCATGAAGACCGCATGGTATGATCTTTCCAATCTCCTTTTTCCTCTTTATGTTAATGACTATGTGGCTTTATTTTGATTGATGCGGTATAACAATGTGAACTTAGGACTTGCATTTAGTTTATATGTCATATTAGTTGGTAGAATCACTTGCATTAGGATGTATATAATAGTTGCATCATGGCATATAGTTGCATTTAGATGAAATATTTTGAAAAGTGCCTAATTGAGAACTTTGACAAGAGCAACTAAGCCATTACAAATACTTTTTCAACTTAAGACTTTGCCTACTAGAATGGTTGTAAAACACCCTAGATTGTGTCATACTAGTGTCTTTTGACCCATGACCCAAAGCCTAGTCAAGGGTTTGCATGTGAGTCACCTATTCCAACCCCGTGATGCGATGTGGACTTGGTTAACTTGTCTAGGTGACCTTGATTGACCTTGTGGTAAGGCAACCCAAAAATACTTTCTATCAATAAGTTTGAAGTGCTCATTTCGAAAATTTTGTTATGTGGAAGTAATTTATTCCCAAGGAAACGTCAAATGTTATGAAATGTTGAAATGTTGAGAATTTTAGTTGTTTTGATGGAGGCGTACCACTTCGATGTGCTTTGGAGAGGGATCCATTGAATTGGGCCCCCACACGGTTGTGTATTCAACCGCCCAGAGACAGAGTCACTATCACCCCGAAAAGCTATTGTCTAGAGGTTAACCGGTTGCCTAATAAGCGATTGGTGAAAGCAAAGGACACTAGCACGGAAGGGACAAACCCCATCTCTAATTTTTGAAATGTGAAAGTTGAATGAGGTCAATTTTTGAATACTAGTCATATCCACCCTTGTTTATAACGATTTGAGCATTTTATTCCCAAAAAGACTTTTTGTCAAACCACTTTGTCGAGCTTGGGACGATCCATGACCTTTACTTTTGTAGAGAATTCGAGACTTGTCATGTCATATGCTACTAGCATCATAGGGATCATCATTCCATACCATCCGATCGCTCTTGACGAAAGCATTTGGAAATTGAGGACGAAAGTAGTCTAGTTTAACACCATTTGGAGGTGATTTAGTGCCATCCTCTTAACCTTAGTAATTTGTTGAACTAGTATTTATGGAGGATTATATGCTCTTAAATTTGTTCTCTTTTAGTTGCCTCCGCCACTTGATGAGGGAGTGGCTATTCCTTTTGTAGATGCATCCATTATTTGACTTTGTGTGCTTAATGTTTGGATGTGTCGCCATTTTGGCAAGACCCACCTTGCCTTGCAAGAAGGCATCCTACCTCATGGTTGTTTTGTTGTGAGCTGAAGGGGCGGAGTGAGACCCGCTAATTGTCTCATATCGGCTATGTTAATAGGTTAGTTTAAATAATGGTCCTAGTCTTTGTCACCTCTTTACTCGGGACGAGCAAAGGTTCGGTTTGGGGATATTTGATGTGACCATAATTAGCGCATATTTAGTCCCCGAATTAGCCTTGTTCCCATGCTTTTTAGTGCATATTTGGGTCATTTATTGTCTTTAGTTCTTTGTTTTGCATATTCTTTGAGGTTTTATGTCCTTGGTTGGAAAGGAGTGCAAACCTTGCATTTTCATGGCAAAATGAGACTAAATTGATTGAATTCAATGACCAAGCATCAAGGAGAGACAAGATTAGAAGGCCTTTGTACATATTTTAGTAGATGAGCAATGTTAAGGAAAGATCTCTGCATCCCCAAGGAAATCCCCAAGGATTTTACGAAGAAAAGGGAAGAAAAGAAGAAGAAGCAAGACTGAGGAGCAATCCGTGCGGATTGTCCTGAATCCGGCTGTCCCCAGCACCACAATCCCCGCGTCTTCCTTCAAAGACGCCCGGGCAGCAGCTACCAGAAGACGTGCGTCTTCTCCCAAAGACGCCCGGGCAGAGGCTCACGAATCCGGCCGTCCCGTGCCTAAGACGCACGTATTCCAGTCCAGCACAAATCCGTTTCTTCAAGCTTCAAAGAAAGAAGCCCTTCCTTCGAAAAATACCGGCGTCTCCCTTCTCAAATCTCAAAAGTTTAATTACTAGTTTAGCCCTTAGTTAACCCTAATGCATCCACCTAATTTCCACTATAAATACCCCATTAGTCTAATTAGAAGAGGATGTTCTTCTTATCAATTATTAGAGTAGTTAATATCAATCAAATCCCTCTTTAGTTTTGTAATCAACAATTAATCAAGTTTTAATATAAGTTTTATTTCCTTAATCTCTCTTTTGTTCATCCTTTATTTTGGGTAATTGAAGATTATTTGGGTTATTGTTGGGAGATTGACAACCTCTCAATCAAGCATCAAGTACTTCTTTTATTCTTTGCTTTATTATTGGAATCATTAGTAGGTATAATTCTCTTAATCCCTTTTTAATTATTGTTAATTACTTTCATTTGTTCATCATGTTTCATTTTGTTGGTATGATTGACAACCTTGCTAGCATGATCAACATGATAATGAGTGAGTAGTCACCTAGCTAGGGTTAATGGGTAATTAGGGGAAACCAATATGGGGAATGATTCATGCTTAAATTAATATGCTTTCATGGTTTATTTGCTTGCTGGTTTTGATCTCAACTCATGCACATGTTATGTTTGATGAAATGCGAGCCTATGAATCCTTGCATTTTTTACCCATCACCTATCTTTTCAATGAGACTTGTAAGACATAAACCAACTCGAGTCTCATTAGACCATGCATGTTGTTGAGTAGGGAAGATTAAGTCGACTTGTAGGTGTTGTACAATCTAATCGATTCGGCTCCGGGACCCAAACTTTCCTAGGATTGTAAGATATCACCCAATTCAATCCATCACAACAATAATTGCTTGCTTATAATTTGAGAACATGTTTGTATGATCAATTCCCATGATTCCCCTATGACCCCATGACACCCTAGTGCTTTTTATCAATTGTTTACAACCCTTTCAATTCATCTTGCTTATTTACTTTCATTGCTATTTAGTTTAGTGACCTTCTACATCAACCCAAATTGTGACGCCCCTAAGACACCACTAGTTTCAATAGAAATCTCATCTCAATTCCCGTCCCTTGGGATCCGACCTTTACTTGCCTCTTTACTAATTGTAGAGTTGTTTGTGAAGTTATAAATTGTGTTTTGGTCTAGGTGCTTGATATCCGTCGTTGTGAGTACCAAAAATAAGATTTATAATTTCCTATTAAGACTAACCTAGGCTAGTGGTAACAGGGTCGAACCACAAGGAGGCGAATGAAATTTTTAATTGTCTAATTTAGTCTAAGGTAACGAAAGTGGGGGTTGATTTGATTTGGTCTATACTAATAGAAATAAAAGACAATAAACTAAATAAACAGATAAAACAGATAAAAGAAGGGTACTAGGATGGTCGGTTCACTATAGTTTCGGCGGCAGCAAACTAAGTTGGTCTAAATCAAACACATGAGGCGGGAAACAAGAGGTCCTCTCGGTCCACTCTTAACAGATAGCATCTTTCGATCTCGCTATAAGTCCCTAATATCACTAATACTGACTCTCGTCCTGAAAAGTGACTAATAATCTAAACTTTACCTATCTTTCGATCTCAGTATAGTGTAGTCATTTTAATTGGTGATCTAACAACTGTCCCTATCCCTTGATCTAATGGGTCAGTCATATCCTAAACATTCAACTAGTCGTGTGCACTAGATTCGTCGAAAATAACATTTAAAACAATTAAAACGAAGGTAAACCTCACGAGGTCAGTCGATCGACCAAGTAAGTCAGTCGATCGACTGACACGCAATTCAGTCCGTGTTATTCTACGCCGCCTACACTATAATTCCCCTACATCCTAGCACAAGCAATTTAGCTACTCATAACTATAGTGGGAACAACAATAATATTAAGGATTGAAACTACAGAATTCATGTTTAAACGATTAGGCAAATAAATAACATAGAACGATAAAATTGGCTTTTGGAACCTAACTAGCAATTTCTATACTATCAATGCGATAAAGATAAACTGAAATAGACAGAAAGAATACCGAAATTGCAGAGGAATTGTAACGGACTGATTAGAAGTACGAACGAAAATCCGATGCAAACCAATATTCCAAACCCTAATTATTTGATAAACTAAAACTGAATGTAAAACTAGGTAAATTTCTGAATGAATATCTCTGGAAACTAGGTTACGTTATATAGAAAATATACGTAACACTTATTATTAAAACCTAAACATCATGAGCTTGCTTTTCCTCGACCTTCTTATTCACGTCTGATTAGCGGTGTGGTCGATCGACTGACATCACTGGTCCATCGACTGGGATGCTGTGTACAGTAGCTTCTGGATCCCGTGGGTTGGTCGATCGACTAAGGGTACTGGTCGATCGACTGCTTTAGCTGGTACTTGACTTCTATAATCTCGTGGACTTGTTTTTTGGGCCTTAAAATGCGCACCAAGCTCGTTCCTTAAGTGAATACTTCACGTCAAATGCCTGCAATATAATATGAAAGTAATCTCTATAACCGTACATATGCATTCCAACCAACAAATGACCATGACACATGCCGAGGTATATATATATGGAAATGTGAGGTAATGGGTAAGAAGAGGCAAAACATTTATGGAAAAGTGGAGGTACAGGTGATCAAGCTAGTACCAAAACGGAACCATGTGACAACATCCTTCTTCTTGCTCAAAATTCAATCGATACGGTGCTATAGCAAGCACAAAACTCACAATCTCTAGTATAAAAGTAATCAACCAACTCCCCATAAGATCCTAATGCAACATGGGAGTAAAAATCGCCATAAGATAAAACCTTGAATTATGCGAATTGATTTCTTTTTCAGATCCCAGTCGATCGACCATAATTGGCAGTCGATCGACTGCTTTGAACAGTACATAACTCTTTTTCTTCTTTTTCGAATCATTTTTTTTCTTTCTTATTTTTTTCTTTCAACTTTCCTTTTCCCTCCTTTTTCATCTTCCATCAATATCTCAAAAGAGCATACGCCACCAAAAACTAAGTAACAATTCCAAGAACATAGACTACTAGCTTGACAAGGGCAGGCTAAATGTAGGATGTAGTAATGGGACAAAAAGGGCTGTTTTTGGCAGTGCGGAGCTTATGGGTGTAATAAGAAAAGGGAAACCTCTACCACATGTGTCAACAAACCACAAACCGAATGCATACAGGTATTAAGCAGATTAAGTTCATATTTATGCAAATTTATGTAACATGTCTCATAAGGAGTAACTACTCACAATCCTAGATAAACTGGTCATAGATGTCACCAGTTATAAGCTCTAAACCTCAGAAAATGATGTAGCTTGCCAAAAATCTAAGTCAAGTCTCAAGTTCAGCAAGAAATTTAACGAAAACTCGTAGACTATGCATATACGATTCTACTAATAACATGTCAATTTAGCAAGGCTCAGGCATAAACGGATGCAAATGCAATGTCATCATGGAAATACTACCGTTCCGACTCGACCTATATGCTAAAATAAACGTGCAAATATTTTGAAATTTTTGAAATTTTTCAATTTGTTTGGTATTTTGTATATATAGGAAAAGAAATAAACGATGCAAAACAAAATGTAAACGTGAATGCAAGCAAATGATATGCGACGCAAAACCCTTCCCCAAACCAAATCGCACAATGTCCCCATTGTGCAAAATCATGTAATGAAGAAAAGAGAAACGGGAATTTGCGAGCAAATAAGTAAAAACGACATGAAGTGGTAATCGGGAACTCACAGGACTTTAAGCGCAGCAAAGGAAACCTCCCCAAACCAGCGTGAGCTAGGAGGTTTCAGTAGCCAGCAGTGCTACTAATAAGTACCTGAAAAGACAAACAAAGTACCACGCAGAAAACCGAGAAAGCAATAAAGAAGCGGTAATTATGTGCAAAGTTACGAAAATGGAAGAAATCAGAAATGAGTCGGGAAATAAAATAGAGTAGGAAACTCCCTTAATCCCGCAAAATGACCCAACACAGCAGGGGAAAGGTCGTGAACAGATACAACAGCGGCATTGGTCGATCGACCATAGATGGCAGTCGATCGACCAAAGTGAACAGGAACAGAAACTCCTGAGATGCGCAACTTAGTCGATCGACCATGGAAGGCAGTCGATCGACTGGGAAAGCTGCTGTAACTTTCTGATTTCTTCGTATTTGCTCAATTACTTGAGCTAATGGGGTCTAAAAACCTGCAATTGCACAATAATACGCGCCCAAAATTGCGCAAAACCCAAAGTAAAGTCTAAAGTACTCAAAAATCCTAAGAAACGAAAATAAATGCGAAGTCTCGCGCACAAAAAAGCAATAAAAAGAGAGTCTAAAAGCAATAAGATGTTTGTAAAGCAGGTGATCAACTAATAGTTGATCAAGAACGGCCACGGTATGGCCCACTTCGTCAGCTTCTGGCTACAAGAGGTAGCCTCAACGGTGCTTATCTTCTCAGCTGCACCCTTCTTAGCTTCAACATCCGCCGAACTCAACGGATCAACAACTTCTATATCTCCCCAGTCAATGATCTCTTCGGACTCGTCAGAATCCAAATCGGACTCCTTTGCTTTGACCGGCTCGTCATCAACTTCCTCATCAGTTCCATAGCTAAGGCAACCAAGACCGCCTCGTGAAATGATGGGCTCCCTCACAGCTGGAGTAACTTGCGGCTCTTCCTTCCCCAAACCAGCTCCTGCAATATCAGAAATAGACAAATCTTCCTCCAATTTGCTCCCAATCCGGGGCGGAGGTGTCACAACAGGAGTAGAAATAGAGACAGGCATATCAGGAAGTATAAAATAAGATTTTTTTTCAGAGACCGTATTACAAGTTACAGGCCACATGGGGTCTTTCTTCTTAGCAGGTTGGGCAAAAACAATGGAATTCTTCCCTACTTTAAAGGTCAAAGTACCCGAACCTACATCTATGACTGCACCAGTAGTGTGCAGAAATGGCCTACCCAATATGATAGGAATATGGGCATCCTCAGGTATATCAAGTACGACGAAGTCAACAGGGAAGAAAAACTTCCCTATTTGCACAGGGATGTCCTCTAGGACTCCTATTGACTGGACCGCAGATCGGTCAGCCATCTGCACTGTCATGTCTGTGACTGCAAACCTAGTCAATTTTAGCTTCCTAGCAAGACTCAAGGGCATTACACTTATACTAGCTCCTAGGTCACATAACGCCTTCTCAATTGAGAAGGTGCCTATATTGCAAGGAACAGAAAAACTACCCGGGTCTTCTAGTTTGTGAGGTGCAGTATGAGACAAATAATAGCATGACTCTTTGGTTAATGCGACAGTATGCACAGTTTCAAGTGACTTTTTCTTAGACAAGAGTTGTTTCATGAATTTAGTGTAAGCAGGCACTTGATTAACTAACTCTAGGAAAGGCACTTGTACATTCAAGCTACGAATAACTTTTTCAAATTTATTGAAAGATACCTGTTCCATCGTCGGCACTAGTCTCTCAGGATATGGGGCTGTAAGTAGTAGCTTAGCCCTCTCCTCTAAATCTCTCATGCCGGCATCCATGGACTTAGGCTGAAAGTCCACCACCTTCTCCTTGTTGAAGCTTGACCCCTCTTCAGACCGTCCTAAATAGGAACCATTGATCGACATTGGGTCGTACTTCGGAACCGGGGCTGACCCTTCGGCACTTGGGTCTTGCCCTAATATTTTCGGGACTGTCGGACCCCGAAATAAGTGATCCCTCAAGTTATCGAGCATCGGAGGACGAAAAGGCTCACTATCAGCAGCGATCTCAGTCGATCGACCAGTTATGCCAGTCGATCGACTGACTTGTACAGGAACAGTAGCTTCTGGTTGTCGCACTTCAGTCGATCGACCGGGTATGTCAGTCGATCGAATGATATACCTGGTAGACGCCTTTTTCTTTCCTTTGTTCGTTCCAGCATTGTTTTGACTCGGCTTCGCCCCATCTTTTTCAGCATTGTTCTCGACCATAGCAGGCCCTTCCAGGGCAGACCCGCTCCTCAAAGTGATGGCATTAAGGGTCTCCTTTTGGTCAGTTTGAGTTGGTAAGTGTCCCGGAGCTCGGGTGGTATTCTTGCTAGCCAATTGTGCAAGTTGACTTTCTAGCAATTTCATCCCGGCCTCTCTAGCTTGGGACTCCTTTTGCAGCATATTTTTGAATTCAGCAAACTCGGAATTTTGGGTTTGTTGCTGCTGCGGTACATAGGGAGGTTTTTGAAACTGTTGTTGCTTATGAGGAGGCACATAAGTCTGCTGCTGCTGTTGTGGAGGTTGAGTCGGATTTAGGACATTTTGGCTATTCCACCTCAAGTTTGGGTGGACATTCGGCTCATAGTACGTGTTTGTCTGCCTATAATGTTGAAAGGCAGCACAGGACTCGAAGGGACTAGGACAATTTTCTGAGACATGCCCCTCAGCTCCACATCTTCTACAGACGAAAGGACCGTCTGAAACAGCATTAACATGGTACATCCCTCCTTTTGAAGCTCCTCCAAATTCGTATTTGTCAAACCTTGCAGTGAGAGCTTCTAGTGCAGCTACAGAGGAAGATTCAGCAGCTCTCCTTTGATTGCCTCTGGAGTTCCCATATTCAGCTTTATGGGTGTCTAAGTCATCAATGATCTTCCACCCCTTAGTCTCTCCCATATTCTCAGCAAATCGGCCATTGGTCGACATCCAAAATAGCCCTCGATCGTCATACGACCCGTTATAGAACGATTGCAAAGACTCCATTTTTCGAACCCATGGTGCGGTATGGTTCGCACCAGCTTCTTGAAACGGACCCATGCTTCATGAAAGTTCTCATCAGGTCCCTGTTTAAAGCTCGTGATCTGAGCTCTAATGGCATTCGTCTTCGAGGCGGAGAAGTATTTCTTGTAGAATGCCAAGGACAAAGCATTCCAGTCGGTGATCCCATGGGCAGCTCGATCCAGATCTCTGTACCACTCCCTCGCAGCATCACGAAGAGAGAAAATGAACATGGTCTCCTTTATCGGTCTCGAGTCACGCCCGGTCGGCGGGGTATAAGCGACAATAATCGATAAAAATCTCCATATGCTTGGCTGCATCTTCATTTGCAGCTCCCCTGAACTGGTTTCTCTCAACCAGGTTAATATAGGAAGGCTTCGGCTCGAATTTTCTCGCCTTCCCTGGTAGTTCGAATCCTTTGTAGAGATTCGCAGCTGTTGGCTCTGAGTGACTGGCAATAGTTGCTTCTTCAGCCATGACTGGAATTTCTGGAGAAGTGACTGTCTCAGCTGAAGAAGTAGAAGCAGGAGATGTAGGTGGATCTTCTTCGAACAGAGCGTTCTCGTAGTAACTTGACAGAGTACTCATCTCTTCCTCTGTCGGCAATACCCTTGATGATCGTCTCAACTCACGCAAGGATTTCTCAATCTCAGGATTGAATGGTACTAGTTCACCACCCTGTGACCTGCGCATAAGAAGAAACTACAAAAAGAATATAAGAAAAGTTTAAGGAACGGATTGTCCTTAAACTAAGAAAGACTAAATAAAAAAAACTAAAAATTAGAACAATTGCCTCCCCGGCAACGTCGCCAAAATTTGATACCCGTCGTTGTGAGTACCAAAAATAAGATTTTTAATTTCCTATCAAGACTAACCTAGGATAGTAGTAACAGGGTCGAACCACAAGGAGGCGAATGTAATTTTTAATTGTCTAATTTAGTCTAAGGTAACGAAAGTGGGGGTTGATTTGATTTGGTCTATACTAATAGCAATAAAAGACAATAAACTAAATAAACAGATAAAACAGATAAAAGAAGGGTACTAGGATGGTCGGTTCACTATAGTTTCGGCGGCAGCAAACTAAGTCGGTCTAAATCAAACATATGAGGCGGGAAACAAGAGGTCCTCTCAGTCCACTCTTAACAGATAACATCTTTCGATCTCGCTATAAGTCCCTAATATCACTAATACTGACTCTCGTCCTGAAAAGTGACTAATAATCTAAACTTTACCTATCTTTCGATCTCAGTATAGTTTAGTCATTTTAATTGGTGATCTAACAACTGTCCCTATCCCTCGATCTAATGGGTCAGTCATATCCTAAATATTCAACTAGTCGTGTGCACTCGATTCGTCGAAAATAACATTTAAAACAATTAAAACGAAGGTAAACCTCATGAGGTCAGTCGATCGACCAAGTAAGTCAGTCGATCGACTGACACGCGATTCAGTCCATGTTATTCTACGCCGCCTACACTATAATTCCCCTACACCCTAGCACAAGCAATTTAGCTACTCATAACTATAGTGGGAACAACAATAATATTAAGGATTGAAACTACGGAATTCATGTTTAAACGATTAGGCAAATAAATAACATAGAACGATAAAATTGGCTTTTGGAACCTAACTAGCAATTTCTATACTATCAATGCGATAAAGATAAACTGAAATAGAACAGAAAGAATACCGAAATTGCAGAGGAATTGTAACGGACTGATTAGAAGTACGAACGAAAATCCGATGCAAACCAATATTCCAAACCCTAATTATTTGATAAACTAAAACTGAATGTAAAACTAGGTAAATTTCTGAATGAATATCTCTGGAAACTAGGTTACATTATATAGAAAATATACGTAACACTTATTATTAAAACCTAAACATCATGGGCTTGCTTTTCCTCGACCTTCTTATTCACGTCTGATTAGCGGTGTGGTCGATCGACTGACATCACTGGTCGATCGACTGGGATGCAATGTACAGTAGCTTATGGATCCCGTGGGTTGGTCGATCGACTAAGGGTACTGGTCGATCGACTGCTTTAGCTGGTACTTGACTTCTATAATCTCGTGGACTTGTCTTTTGGGCCTTGAAATGCGCACCAAGCTCATTCCTTAAGTGAATACTTCACGTCAAATGCAATGCAGGATACTCGGGGACGGATTTAGCTCAATTTCCGCTGAATTCTTCACATTTCTGCAATAATGTACAAAAACACGAAAGTAGACGGAAATAGGGGAAATGGTAGCTTAAACTACATAAATGAGCTCTGAAATGCGTGGAAAATAGGATCTAAAACATCATATAAAAGACACGCATCAGTGCTTTCAACGACAATTGTTCCGAAAAATAGAATATAGCTCCGACCGACCAAATATGTACCCCACTGCGTAGTGAACGCAGTCTTGTGCATGTCTTCTTCAGCCATTTTAATCTGGTTGTACCCAGCATACCCGCCCATGAAGGATAGGAGAGCATGCTCGGCGGTATTGTCTACCAGAATGTCAACATGTGGCAAGGGGAAGTCGTCCTTTGGACTCGCCTTGTTCAGATCCCTGAAGTCGACGCAAACCCGAATTCTTCCGTCTTTCTTCGGTACCGGCACAATGTTGGCCACCCAATCCGAGTATTCAGACACCTTGATGAACCCAGCCTTGAAATGTTTGTCTACTTCTTCTTTGATTTTTAGGGCCCATTCAGGACGCATCCGGCGTAGCTTCTGCTTCACAGGTTTAGCCCCGGGTTTAATGGGTATCCGATGCTCTGCAATTTCTCTGTTAATCCCAGGCATGTCTCTATAAGACCAGGCGAACATGTCCTTGTATTAGTGGAGGAGGTCAATGAACTGTTGTCTTTCCGAGGGATCCAGGGTTGTCCCTATCCTAAGTTCTTGAGGTGTATTGTCGGTTCCTACGTTAATAGGTTCGGTCTCCTCAATGATGGGGGTTCTGGTTTCCCGTTTGTCAAGTTCTTTGGCCAAGTGAGGTGGGTTGTCACTCAAGTCAAATTCCTCATACTCATTCAGAATTGCATTGCAGTTAAATTGAGACGAGTCATAAGCAAACTTGGCGTTCATTAAGTTGACACGAGCGAAAAGCTTGGAAAGGACAGAGATCTCGTGATCAGTCAGAGGCGACACAACAGAGGAAGTGGCCCCTAGAACAGGCTCCAGGTTGTCACCTTTCATGGGAGTGGGGGTGACCCTAGTAGACTCAGCCTCTGAATCAGCCACGATTTTGTGATAAAATAGTGGGAAGGGGACCTTGACGGGGACATCAAAAGTGTTAGGAGCTACGACAGACTCTGACTCCGACTCAGACTCAGACTCTGATCCTTCTTCACTTCTCTCCTTGAACATAGGGCCTTCTCCAGTTGTTATCTTGAGAATGCGGCCTTGGCGATCGGTCCACTTGACGGTTTTCCTCCAGCCCTTGGTGGCTTTCTCCGGGTCAGTATCGGAGATCAAGGCGGTTGGATCAAATTGATTGTCTTTCAGGGCGATGTTGATGATGTCCTCATAGTCGAGGTGTTTGACGTTATCTTCTCCAATTAGGAGTGTGACAGCTTGTCCGTCAAGGCATGGTGACGACATGGACTCAGATGATGCAGCTTCGATGTTGTCGGGGATAAAGTAGCAGTCCTGGAAGACTTCCACTCCCGGGTACCTAGCTTTCACCACAGAGTCATAGATTGGTTCCGGAAAACCGTGGTAGAGCTCAGACTCTCCCTCGGGGACAAAGTATCCGTTGAGAGTCAGATGGTAGGGACGGAGGATAAACCCGTGCTTCTTGCGTTTTCGGACTAGGAGGTTCATCTCCTGGATATCTTCGTCGGTAGGTTCGTACCCCAGCCCAAAGGGAATATTAGGGAACTTAGCCTGTTTCAAGGGAAGCAGCGGGTCCTTCTATGGATTGAGCAGAAAACCGGGGAAATAACCCTGATGCATCATAATATGGTTGACCGTGAGGTTGGTGAACGGGTCACAATCAGATGGCGTCAATTCATCAGTTATGGCGTTCATGGCTTGGAAACCCCACATCTCATTGTCGTCCTCCTCAATGGTTTGAGAGGCTATCCCCTTTCTCATGATTGCCTTGATCGGGGAAGCGGGAATCGTGATCATTTTCCCGTTGAAGGGGACCCTGATCTTCTGGTGGAGAGTTAAGGTGACTGCCTTGATGGCGTGAATCCAGGGACGTCCCATGAGCATGTTGAAGGACGCGTCGATGTCGACCACTTGAAAATGGTTTGTCTTTCCAGTGCACCGGTTGCGACGGTCAAAGTGACTAGCCCAGCGACCTTACAACGAGTGTCGTCGTAGGCGCGTACTCCTTGATTTGTTGGGATCAAATCAGATTCCTTGATACCCAGCCTGTGGGCAGTTTTAAGAGGAATGACATTCACGGCGGAACCATCATCCACGAGGACCATGGGTATATTTTTCTGGAGGCATTGTACGGTAATATACAGGGCCAGGTTATGATTGGCTCCGAACAGAGGGATGTCCTCGTCGGAGAAGACGACCGGGTTGTTCAGATCAGGGGCGTCCCTTGTCATGTGCGCCACTATTTCTTCTGGGGAAGAGGTGGAGGGAACGGTTAATTTTCCCACGGCCTGCAGCAAGGCCTCTCGATGCTCAAAAGACGTTGCGATCAGTTGCCAAATTGAGATTTCGGCTTTTGCTTTCTGGAGCTGCTTCAGGATTGAATTCTCAGGAGCCTTTGGTTGAGTGTCCACCTCTGGGACGATTTGGTCATTCGTTGTTGGAACGACCGTTGGATTGTTCGGATTCTGATAGAGACGTCCGGACCGGGTGAGATGTCCGATTTTTTTCGCCCGCTTCTCCTTCCCTGGTATGATATAGACATCATCAACATCATCTCTCCATATGCCATTAATTTCAGAGTCTCGAGGATACCTGGGAGGGGTATTCTTCGGTGGGTAGTTCTTGTGAGGGATATTTTGTGAGGGCGATTTTTATGGGGGTAGTTATTTTGAGGGTAGTTATTTTGAGGGTGGTTATTTTGAGGGTAGTTATTTTGAGGGTGATTTTCGTGGGGTCTATGCCAGAATGGTCGCGGGAGCAGTCCATATTGGGGTGGGTAGTTTTGAATGTTTGGGGAATTCTCCCTCGGACGCGGTGCTGGTGGATTGAAGATGAGTCGACGGTAGGCGTCGTCGAGTCGGGTGATTCTTTCAGAGAGGCTGGCTATGGCCTCTTCAACTTGTTGAAACATAGTTAGCATAATGGCAGCACTAAACACAAACACTCCGTCTGAAGGATCTTTTTCCAAAGCATTCACCTCGTCATCGACCGGCAGGATGAGGTGAGAGCAGTCTAGAGTCGGCTCATCGTCAGAGATGGCGTGGATTCCTAGGGGATTCATTTTGTTGTTCGGTTTAGTTGGTGTGGGTAAAGGCAAGTCTCCTTTCTCAATCATGTCTTGAATAAGGTGCTTGAGTTTGAAACAAGTTTCGGTATCATGCCCTTTCCCTCGATGATACTAACAGTAGGCATTGGGGTTCTAAAATCGGGACTTCTTGGCGTCGGTAGGATCCGGGGTGGGTCCGATCGGTTGTAACTTCCCTTGGTCCATGAGTCTTTTCAGGGCACTTGTATAAGTCAACCCTATGTTGGTGAACACTCTCTGGGGGCGCTCAGTTTTCTTCGTAGATGGTTCAACGAGGTTAACCTCATCAATCTTGTTTGTTTGGCCGTAAGGGCGAGATCCGGTTGAGGTGGATCCCTGATAACCTCTGCCAGTGGTCTTGGCTAAGACACCCTTTCAGAGGTCGTCCTCAATAGGCGTCCCCAGAAACTGCAGATCTTGAAAAGTCTTGATATTCTGATACCTCAGTAGGTTGGCATAAACCGGGCGGAGATTGTTGACAAACTTTTCCACCAGAGTTGATTCACTCGGCTTACTGACCAATTGAGTACTCACCCTCCTCCAACGGGTTAGGAACTCAGTGAACCCTTCCTTGTCGTTCTGGGTTAGTACTTCGAGAGTACGGATGTTGGCCTGGATCTCGACATTATCGGCATACTGTTTGGCAAACTCGACTGCGATCTCATCCCAAGTAGTAAGGTTTTTCGGATCAAGGGAGTAGTACCATTGGCGAGGAATCGGCTCCAAAGAGGAGGGGAAGATCCGGGTAAAAAGTTCCTATTTGACCCCTTTAATGGCCATGTAGTCCTTGAAAGCACGGATATGATTGAGTGGGTCCTCCACTCCCTTGAACTTAGGCACATCGGTCAGGGTGAAGTTGTCAGGTAACTGGTCCCCAACGGGTTCGAACCTTCGGTTGTTCTCAAGATGGATATTGTTACCCCGGGCTAGGAGCTGTTCTTCCAAGAGTTTCAATCTCTTCTTAGTTTCAGTCAGAGGTGGGGTATTATGTTCCCCAGTTTCCTTGATCTCCAGGGCGTCGATACGGGTCTCGACGCGATCCAGGGTGACCTTAAGAGCGGTAAGCAGGCTGGCTAGCTGATCGGTTGTGACATCTCTGTTGTTATCATTGTTGTTGTGGTTGACAGATGAAGTTGAAGACGGGGCCATGGCTCTGAGGAAGAAAAACGGCTCACATTACAACTCAATCCGACACGGTTCCAAGACTGAACGCAGACAACACAAAGGACAGGACAAAGATCAGACACAACAAGACGGGGCGACCGTGTGTGGTCCCTCGGTGCTGACTTGATTTATGACGTGACGGTGTTTGACCGAACCTTTGACACGAGTCCAACATGATGGCATGATGCCGTTGGACGGGTCTCGTGGTGAGACGACTCATAAGTAAAGACCCATAAGTACGTTTGCTTTGACTCGATAGACACGAGGCGGAATTGGAATGGTGGACTGAAATTTTCGAAAATAGAAATTTTCAAAAAGATTCATTTGTCGCTTTAATGGACGGCTTCCGAAGATAGAAATCTCCGCAATTCGATCAGTTGAAAGGGGTCGTCTTAAGTTTATTTGCAAAAGACGGTTTGAGTTTGAGTCGGCTCGGAAAACAGTGCATTATTTCCCAAGACGGTTTTTGAAATTCAAAATTGTATGTTTTGAAAATCGAGTTTGAAATGTTTGAAGAGGTCTCGGGGACGGTGTATGGTCCTCGGGATCTCGAAAGTGTCTCGAGAAAAGGGTGTGTGCTTTTCTCGGGTTTCGAAAGAGCCATTGTCGGCGCAAAACGGGTTAAAATCCGTGTCTAGACGCGGCGATTATAACGGCGTAAAAAGGTGATTTGAAATGGTTATACAAAACCGGGTTTAAAAAATTGTCATTACGAGGGCCTAGAAAGGCGTGTTGAAATGGTTATACAAAACCGGGTTTGAAAATCGTCATTACGACGGCCTAGAAAGGCGTGTTGAAATGGTTATACAAAACCGGGTTTGAAAATCGTCATTATGACGGCCTAAAAAGGCGTGTTGAAATGGTTATACAAAACCGGGTTTGAAAATCGTCATTACGACGGCCTAGAAAGGCGTTCTGAAATGGTTATACAAAACCGGGTTTGAAAATCGTCATTACGACGGCCTAGAAAGGCGTGCAACGGTCGGCGAAAGACCGAGGTTTGAAACGGCCATTATAATGGCGCAAAAGGGTGTTTTTGAAAGTTTGAAAATGACACGAAAGGACTTATGATCAAGTAGCACATAAGCACTCACAGTTTGATTATATTATGCATTATGCTGACACCGGTTTTGGCTTAAAAGGGTGGGTTACACACCAAGCAATCAAACCCCGATTTGCGAGAGGGATACCAATCCAAACAAAATGTGTAAGGAGGGTGCCCTAGCCTTGTGCTCGAAAGTGATGAAAGCTCTTTGACGAAACAAAAATGTGTAACGTCAACGGTATGCTTGACTCAATCGGGATACGAAACGCGGGGATGAGAAAAACTCACGCCGACGAGACGAGCCAATTGGTCGATAAGGGTTAGGTTGTGGGCCCGGACAAGGAACCCGAACGTGACCGTAATATCAATTAATGCATTCCAACCAAGACCTCGTTCGAGTCTCACCATCTAGGGATCACAAAAACGTAAGTGTCCTAGTTATCCCCAGCGGAGTCGCCAATCTGTGGACATGGGCCACGCCTCGGTCTGTGGATTTGGGGCCACCTACCGGTCCGCGGTCACGAGCCACCTGCGAGCCCACTTCGATCTTTGGACCTGCAACGGTCTTTTTGAAAACCACGCTCGGCGGCGTAAAGACGCTTTCGGCCGGATCGTTTTAGATCGGTCGGTTTCGTCTCGGTTAGGGTCTCGAAACGATTAGAGATGTTCGGAGTCGCCACCAAGCATTTGTGGGATGCCTAGAACCCGTTCGAATTCCACTTTATACCTCGGTCAAATCGAAGCACAAAGCAGCGTTTGACATAAGTACTAAAGATAAGGAAATCGTCCCTCTTTAGCATCCTATCTCTAGAATGACTCTCGTACGCCCTGGATAAGGTCGTCCACTATCCAAAGTTTCTGAGTAAGAGGTGAAGGTACGTATTGGGAAGCCCTTTAATCAGACACCCAATCCCGCCCGCGTTAGCGGCCTCTACTGATCGATCTTGGTTGGTTGAATGCAAAAGTTGATAAAACGGTTTAAATGCATGAATGCGCATCCAATAATTTAAACCTAACATGTGAGAGCTTTCTAAATCGGTTGATTTAATCCAAGTATCAAGTATAAGATGTCGGGTTGGATTAGTGGTTGATTTGCATGCAAGACGAAAATTAAACATCCATTTACCGTATTAGGTTTAGGGTGCAAAACATGATCCATTTGTCTTAGTAAAGCATTTTGCAAATGTGGTTTTGGATAATCAAATAGTCATCTGATCCGTCCTATATCCGGGCTAACCGGAGTTGGGATCATCCTAGACTAAAGCTGGAAGGGAACAGGCCCTATATCAGACGGCCATATGAGGCGCGAGCCAGCTGGCGATACAAGGGGCCTCCCTCTGGTTTTGAAAATGAGAAATGGGGAGCCTGTTTAGGCGCGGGTTAGCCCACGGTTTATGTGCCGTGTTCTGACCTTTTAGAAAACGTTATAAAACGTGTTGAAAAATGGGTATTTGGACCCGGTTTGATTTGAATGGGTCGTTTAGACCGCATTTGTTGATTTGAAGAACTCGACTCGAATAATCATCATTATTTTGATAATATTCGGTGTCGGGTTCGATTTGACAAACTTGACATGAATAGTTTTGAAAATGATTATGGACTAATTGTTTTAAGTCCATTTTAATGTTATTAGTCGATACTCGTCATCGTACCTGGGTTAAAATCCGGCATGGTATGTAGAACCAAGGATGACTTTGTGTTGGTGACTAATATGTTTGTTTGAAAATGTAAAGAAATGAAATAAAAGGCTTTAAAATACCTTTTAAATGTCATTAACCAAATATTATCACCGAAACACGGATTTAACCGTCATGGTATGAGAAACCAAGGGTGAAAAATGTTTTATGGTTAAAACATGTGAGATAAAATAAAAATGGTTCGAAAATACTTGAAATGGTAAAAACCGATTACAAATATGAAAAATGGATTAAGGGAAATGACGAGAACAAACACGGTTGATCTCTAGTCTGAATACCCCATTTAGGCGCGGGCTAGTTGGCGACCTAAGGGGCTTCTACCTCAGACCAAAAATCAGTTTTGACTCGTTTATTCCATGTTTTGGTTCATGTTATGCATGTTTTAGCATGTTATAGTCATGAAACGAATGAAAACATAATGAAAGAGGATTTTTACACCCTTATACTTACATGTTTGGTTATGGCGAGTGACCGACGTAAGTGTAATAACTCGTTTGATCGGAAAAAACTCGGTTTAAAACCGTTTTGGTAAGTAAAAAAGAGTGTTTTAAGCTTAGTGATGGTGTAGTGGTCGAAGTGGTCGGTCAAGTGATTTAATGCACGATGACGGTACCAAACAATGTGTAAGGCTTGTATTTACGATCGGTAGGTCGTAAATACGCGTCGGGTTGTGACTTAAGAAGTCGAGTCGAGAATTTTAAGGGAGGAAAGAGGGGGCGGACACTCGCGCAAGTCCCAAATGGGTGGCATTTGAGGGGTATTTATAGGAGAATGAGTGGTTGTGTGAGTTTTGAGCAACGTGGCCACTTGGGCTGCTCAAAGAGGCGCGAGCCACGTCGCAGTTCTTCGAGTTGTGTTGTCACTTTCACAACAAACACAATCATGATTTGTTCTATCCTAGGTTTTGTAGTCACATGTTTGGTACTTAACCAACATGAATCCGGGAAAACTTAAGGTAGAAGGTTTGGAAAGTTTTGTTTTTGGTGGTTGACTCGGTTTGACTCGTTGTTAGAGTCGGGATTTGAATTTTTGAGCCGGTTTTTGGTACGTTGTCGGTTTTGACTCTAGTTAGTATCATTGCGACCCCGTCGTCGTGCATTAAACACTTCAGGTATTTTTGAAATGTTTTATTTTCGAAATCGTTTTAAGTTTTCCGACGTAAAGTTGTACACAAACTGTCGATCAAACGCCGCGATTCCAAAACATGTTGTAGTCCGATAAACATCGGGTGTTTGTTGGAGTCTCAGCAGATACTGGGTATCTACACACAGACTCGATGAATACGTGTGACTCATGGGGATAGCCCCCAGTTTGTCACTTAGGAATAAAAGGACAGACACGAGGATAGATATGAGAAAGCCTAAGACTCGGACTCGGACTCAATCGTAGATACGGACTCCTAATCATCATCTTCCTACTTGAAGGTCTCCTCCACAGCATCCAGCGGCTTGAATGTCTGGTCTTGAGCATTAAGCCACTCGAGCACTTTACACTCATTATTTGGGACCATATGTATGTAATAGTCCATGAGGCTTTCATCTCCTTGCAGAATGAGATGTTCATTAGGGTTGTTTTCATCACTTGGTTAGCCTAGGGATGAATCTATCAGTCGATGGTTGTCGATCATAACTTGAATAGCATGTTTGTGTTTGAAGCATGTTTTAGTGTCATGACCTTTTCCTTGATGATAATGGCAATAGGCACTGCCGTCCTAGAACGGGTTTTCCTGCATTCAGGCGGGTCCGGAGCGGGCCCGATTGGTTGTAGCTTCCCTTCAGTTAAAAGATTTTGAAGAGCTGCGGCATAGGTTATGTTGAGGTTAGTGAATATCCTTTCAGAACATTCAACCTTGATGTTTGACTTGAGACATCCATGAGGATTGTTTTGACTGAGAGGTACGACTATGATTTTGCCAGCTTCAATCATATCTTGAATGACATGCTTGAGTTTGAAGCAGGCTTCGGTGTCATGGCCCTTGCCTTGATGGTATTGGCAATAGGCATCTTCATTCCAGAAACAGGTAAGAGGGAGATATAAAAAGGAATAGGTAAGGGAAGAGTGATCATTCACTCCTACACTCTCTTGGAGACTACATTTTGGCTGTTTCGGGTTTTGCTCGGGACTAGCAAAAGTCTAAGTGTGGGGGTGTTTGATAGTAATGTTTTATGTCAATCTAAGAGGGTGATTTTATCACCCTCGTGTCCTTTAATATGGGTCGTTCAGTATGCTTTTCCTAGTACTTGGTAACCGGGTATGATGTGGTAACTTGTGTATTCTACCTCGGTTTTACAATGGATTTCGATGCACGGGACCCGAGGGTCAAAAAGGACCTTTCAAAGGTCAAGATAAGGCACAAGCGGTTCGCATATGCTTAAGGTCCAGCTGGGAGAAGTGAGGATTGAAGATTAGAGGAAATGAGAACAAGTGAAGCGGTCAAGATTCTTGGGAATTAGAAGGCCAAGACTTCGAGCCCAGGCGCAGCCTGCGCAAAGGCTCTGCACAGCTGCGCACGATTGCGCAGGCAAGGTATTTTTGGTGCAGGCTGCGCAGCTCTGTTTTACGGGGCCTTCTAATATTCTTTTGGGCTTCTTAAGTGGAAATCTTTTTAGGTTTTCGTGAAGCCCTATATATAACCAAGAGTTTGAAGACCTGAAAGGATCATACAACATCATATCATCTCATCTAATCTCATAATTTAGGGTTTTAAGCTTGTAATAATTTAGAGGATTTTCTCATTCAAGTTGTAATCTTTCTTTGTATTTTGGGTTTATGAAGACTATGGAAGGCTAAATCCTTCCTTGCTTGGTGTAATTCATCCAAAGTTTCCAACTTTTGTATTGTAAGACTTTTCTAATCTCTTCTTATTTATCTATTGATCTTTCCTTATGCTTAATTCTTATGTTGAGTAGATGAATGTTAGAATTGATCACTCTTGCATCTTGTTTACCCAACTATTGCAAATTCTAGAGAAATGGTTTAATCTATCTAGGATTATTTGGAGCAAGCTTGTTGTATGTTGATTTGGTTTAAAGGATTCATGCAATAAGTAGGAAATTTCATGTCTCTTCTCATTTGTATGGTTTAATCTTGTGAGAATTGATCATAGCTTCTTATATTGTCACAACTCTTAAGGCTCATGTTTGATTTGCACTCATGGTTTAATGAATTGTTGTTTAAACTTGAAGGACATACATGGATGGTTTAATTTGTGTATGTTAACATCTTGATTTGAAAGTATTGGGTGGATAATAAGAGGAGAGTTATAAAAGAGTCAAACTTTATTATTGTTGGTTACTAAGGAAGGATTGCACCAAGTCCTCTTTTAATATTGAATTCTCTTATTCACCAAGTGTTTGTTATATTTCATGTTAGACAAAGATTGCAATTTTACTTTGTTTCATGTTACCAGTCAACTCAAAACCTCCCTTTATCTATGTTTATCGATTGTTTGTCATTGTGGATAACCATTATTTGTTTATAAACTTGTCATTAGAAGTCAATAGTTTACAATTCAAGTATTTAGCTTAAAAGTCATTCTCTTGGGATCGACCCTTACTTTCACTATATTGCTTTATCCATTAGAGTAATCTAGAGTATAGTTTGGCTTATAAATTGTTAATTTGGTAGTTTAATTCTAGTATTTAGCGACCTAGTATTGTGCTTATCAAATTTTGGCGCCGTTGCCGGGGAAGGGCAACATAGCTAGAACTTGAGTTTGTGAATTTATGCTTAGTTGTTTTTATACTTCTCTTGTTGTTAGAAGTAAGTGGAAGTTCTAATTTGTTTTGTGTAGTGTCAAGGTTTATGTTTAGTTCCCCACAAGGGGGTGAATTTACTCCCGTTGAAGAGGATTCATTCAGAGCATACTCTTGGTTATTCACAAACCCGTGGTATCAAAGACTACCTAGGGAAGCCGAAGTTGAAGAAGAACAACTTTCGGTAGACCCTATTGAAGTAGAATATCCTAGAATGGCGAACGATAATAGAACCATTAGGGAGATATGGGCAAGAAACTATGATGAACAACCATTATGCATCACATACCCTCCTTTGGGAGCAAATGCCAACTTTGAACTCAAGGGTTTCTTCATTCACAACTTACCCAAGTTTCATGGGCAAGCGGGAAATGATCCAAACCGGCACTTATCGGAGTATCACATGATGTGTGAAGGAGCCATTCCAAATGGGGTGACGGAGGACCAATTCAAGCTTCGTGCCTTTCCGTTTTCCTTGTTGGATGCGGATAAGGATTGGCTTTTCTATCTTACTCCGGGGTCCATAAGTACTTGGAAAGAAATGAAAGCGACCTTCCTTGAGAAATTCTATCCCGACTCACGCCACAACCGTGCAAAAAAGGCAATCACCACAATAGAGCAAGACCATGGGGAAACCATGTATGAATATTGGGAAAGATTTAAGAGGTTGGTGGCTCAATGCCCATACCATGGGTTGAGTGAGGATGACCTTCTTGTTAACTTTTATGAAGGTTTAGGCCAATAAGATCAAAGGATGGTCAATTCCGCCACCGGGGGAGGTTTGGAGAATTATTCCATAGCGAATGCTAAGGAAGTCATTGAGAGACTTGCCTCAACCACAAGAAATTATGGTAGAAGTCAAAGGGGATCAAGAAATGCATCTTCAATGGGAACCTCCTCCTTATCTACTCAAAATCTTGAGCAAAGTGTGAATGGCCTAACTCACCTAGTGAAGAACATGATAGTGAACAATCCAAACAAGGACGGAGGTCAAAGGAATCAAGTGGAATGCAACTATTGCCAAGGTCCTTATTTGGAGGAAGATTGCCCCATTATGATTGAAAAAGGAATTGGGGTGGAAAATGTGAGTGCAATGGGTTATGGAAATTACAATGCTAGGAATCCTTCCGGGGGAGAATATTACAATTATGACCCTAGTGGTAACACTTACAATGTTGGGAGTAGAGACAATCCTCGACTTGGTTGGGGTGGTGACACCTCCAAGAGCTTTGTGAATGGCCAATTCAACCACTTGAGAGACCAAAATTCCCGACAAGGTCAAGGTTCAAATTCTCAAGGAAATAGGAATGGCAATTTCAACAACCAAGGTCGAAACCAAAACCAAGGTCAATCATCCCAATTTGGCAACCAAGGTAACAACACCAATTCTCAAAAGGAACCAAGTGTTCAAGACTTGCTTAAGAACATTTTGCAAGAGCAAGTTAAAACAAACAAGAGGGTTGACAAGATTGAAGCCGACAAGGGTGTTAGTGATGCCAACGTTGCCAACCTTGAGGTCCAACTTGGACAAATTGCCCAAGAACTTGCCAAGCAAAACCAAAGGAATTCCACTTCTATTCCCTCCACTACATTCCATCCTAGGGAAAATGCTAGTGCTATGACATTAAGGAAGGGGAGAACTTTAGAATCCCCTCCAAAGAAGAAGAGAAGGGGTAAGTCACAAGAAAGGATCATTGACATTGAAGAGCAAATTGAAGAAGAGCTTGTGATTGAACAAGAGAAAGGGACATCTTCTAAAGCTAATGAGGAAGAAGAAAATAATCCTTTGAGCATTGACAAAGGAAAGAAAGGAAGCACCAACACAAAGGATCAACTTTAAGGGATTGAAAGAGAATATGAACCGGAGGTACCATTTCCTAGTGCCCTCATAAGTCCCAAGAAGTTCGATAAAGACTCCGATCTTTACGAGACTTTTAGGAAATGTGAGGTAAACATCCCTCTTTTTACTATCATTAACTCCGTCCCTAGGTATGCAAAGTTTCTCAAAGAACTTTGCACCCCTAAACGGAAGCCAAGGAAAGGAGTTGAAAGAGTCACGGTTAGTAGGCATGTCTTGGCAATTTTCAAACGAAATCTTCCCAAAAAGTGTGATGATTCGGGCATGCTAACTATACCGTGCTCAATTGGAGGCAAAGCTTTTGCTAGAGCTATGCTAACTCGGGGTCCTCTATTAATGTCATGCGTTATTAGACCTTAGAATTGCCTCCCTTGTCTAAAACCAATGTTGTGATCCAATTGGCGGACCGCTCTACAATTCACCCCAAAGGTCTTGTAGAAGATGTGTTAGTAGAGGTTGATAAATTCATGTTTCCGGCCGACTTTTATGTTTTGGACATGGAATCGGACTCCAAGGCTACACCCCTTTTTCTAGGGAGGCCTTTCATGAGAACCTCCAAAACAAAACTTGACATGTATGATGGAAATTTGACCATGGAATTTGAAGGGAAAATTTTGAAGTATAATGTGTATGAGACAATGAAAAAGACCGATGATTTGAGCTTTTGCTACTTTCTTGATAAAATTGAACCTTTGGCAAATCGAGTTTACCAATTGAGTCATAGGGACCCACTTGAAGTGGCCCTCACTAACAATGTCGAGAAGGAAGGGTTACGGTTTTTGTTGTCTCATGATGTGCAGGAAAATATAGAGGCATTGGAGAAGGAAGAGCCGTTAGAAGAATATAAGGAGGAAGAAGAAATGAAAGGAATTGAGGAAGAAATGCCGAGCCCATGCGCAGCCTGCGCAACCTCAGAGCGCAGCTTGCGCAACACCCCAGCGCAGCCTGCACAACACCCCAGCGCAGCCTGCGCAAGTCCCAGCTCGACTATTGATGTGACCATAATTAGCGCATATTTAGCCCCCGAATTAGCCTTGTTCCCATGCTTTTTAGTGCATATTTGGGTCATTTACTATCTTTAGTTCTTTGTTTTGCATATTCTTTGAGATTTTGATCCCTTGGTAGGAAAGGAGTAAGAATTTTGCATTTTCATGGCAAAACAAGACTAAATTGATCGAATCCAATGACCAAGCATCAAGGAGAGACAAGATTAAAAAAGGCCTTTGTACATATGATAGTAGATGAGCAATGTTGAGAAAGGATCCTTGAGTCCCCAAGGAAATCCCCAAGGAATTTATGAAGAAAAGGGAAGAAAAGAAGAAGGAATTGTGCTGAACTACAATCCGAGTGGATTGTCTCCAATCCGCCCGTCTCCCCACAGCACAATCCGAGCGGTTTCCTCCAAAGACGCTCGGATTGCACCGCCACAATCCGCCCGGATTCTCTTGAATCCGCTCGGATTCCATCGCCAGAATCCGCACGTCCCGACCCTAATCCGCACGGATTCCTTCACAGCAAATTTCGTCTTCTCCAAGTTAAAAAGAAAGAAGCCCTTCCTTCGGAAAATACCGGCTCCTCCTTGCTCAATCTAAAAAGTGTAATTACTAGTTTAGCCCTTAGTTAACCCTAATGCATCCTCCCTAATTTTCACTATAAATACCCCATTAGTCTAATTAGAGGAGCATGTTCTTCTTATCAATAATTAGAGTAGTTAATATCAATCAAATCTCTCTTTAATATTGTAATCAAGTATTAATCAAGTTTTAATCCAAGTTTTAGTTCTTTAATCTCTCTTTTGTTCATCCTTTATTTTGGGTAATTGAAGATTATTTGGGTTATTATTGAGAGATTGACAACCTCTCAATCAAAAATCAAGTACTTCTATTATTCTTGCTTTGTTATTGGAATCATTAGTAGGTATAATCTCTTAATCCCTTTTTAATTATTGTTAATTACTTTCATTTATTCATCATGTTTCAATTTGTTGGTATGATTGACAACCTTGCTAGCATGATCCACATGATAATGAGTGAGTAGTCTCTTAGCTAGGGTTAATGGGTGATTAGGGGAAACCAACATGGGGAATGATTCATGCTTAAATTAATATGCTTTCATGGTTTATTTGCTTGCTTGTTTTGATCTTAACTCATGCACATGTTATGTTTGATGAAATGCTAAGCCTATGAATCCTTGCATTTACCACCATCACCTATATTTTCAATGAGACTTGTAAGACATAAACCAACTCGAGTCTCATTAGACCATGCATGTTGTTGAGTAGGGAAGATTAAGTCGACTTGTAGGTGTTGTACAATCTAATCGATTCGGCTCCGGGACCCAAACTTTCCTAGGATTGTAAGATATAACCCAACTCAATCCATCACAACAATAATTTCTTGCTTATAATTTGAGAACATGTTTGTATGATCATATCCCATGATTCCCCTATGATCCCATGACACCCTAGTGCTTTTTAATCAATTGTTTACACTCCTTTTAATTCATCTTGCTAGTTTATTTTCATTGCTATTTTAGTTAGTGACCTTCTACATCAACCCAAATTGTGACACCCCTAAGACACCACTAGTTTCAATAGAAATCTCATTTCAATTCCCGTCCCTTGGGATCCGACCTTTACTTGCCCCTTTACTAATCGTAGAGTTGTTTGTGAAGTTATAAATTGTGTTTTGATTCGACCGTGACCCAACGACCACATCTATTTGTGAACACGAAACGGACCGATCAAAAATGGCGCCGTTGCCGGGGACGGTGTTTGTTTGATTTAGATTTCCTTTTTATTGTTATTAGTTGTGTCTTTGTTCGCCTTGGGGAAGTAAAACCCCTCAAGGTTCGTTCTAATTGTTTTCGAGTTGTTTGATATTTTGCATGTCTAGAAGGTCACAAGGTGAATTGTTACCTTTTGACCGTGAAATCGAAAGAACCTTGACGAACAATAGGAGACTTGTTAGGAGGAATTTAAGAGGTATTAGTGAAGTTGTTCAACCAACTATTGAGTTCATCAACCCTTTCGCAATAGAAGGAGAGGAGAACCCATTACACAATACCCCACAAAATCAACCTACAATGCCTAAATTCTCGTCACACTCCGTACCCACCGAGGAGAACCTACCCAATGGTACTCCTACACCACAACATCTAACCGGAAACTTTATTGCCAAATCCGCCTTTATCCAATTAGTTGAAAGGAGCCAATTTGGGGGGATGCCTAGTGAAGACCCTCATTCTCATATGGAAACCTTTTGCGACTATTGTGATGCGATTTCTCAAACCGGTGTGACTCAAGACCAAATTAGATGGGTCTTATTTCCTTTTTCTCTAATCGGCACCGCGAAGCAATGGTTGAAGGGCCTTGATAAAGCCACTCTCGGAATTGATTCTTGGAAGAAGTTGGCTCTAGTTTTCTACAAAAAATTCTACCCACCGGAAAAGACTAACATGCTAAGAGCTCAAATTACGGGTTTTAAGCAAAGGGATGAAGAATCTTTGTATGAAGCTTGGGAGCGGTTCAAGGGAATTTGTCGCTCATGTCCTCACCATGGACTTAGCGAATGGTTCTTGGTACAACAATTTTGGAATGGTTTATATGAAGATTCAAGGAACATTCTCAACATGGGATCAAATGGAATGTTCACCGAAGTTGATGACAATAAAACATGGAACAAGATTGAGGAAATGGCGGTCCATAACTCACAATATAGTAGACCTCGCAAGGCTACTAGAGGAGGAAAGCATGAAGTGGACTCCGTTACTCAATTGGGTGCTCAACTTAGTGCTCATATTGACACAATCAATTTGAAGTTTGAAAAAGCTATGGCTAGACTTGAAGAAGTCTCAAAATCACCAAAGCATCATGTTAATGCCATGACGGCATCCTCATCAATCCCAAGTGGGATATGTGAGAATTGTGGAACTTTGGGACATGACCAAAGTGAATGTAGGGGAACGAATGAACAAGTGAATGCTTTCCAAGCATACAAGAGTGGTACCCCTTATTCCAACTATTACAATGAAACACCAAATTCCATCCAAATCTCTCATACAAAAGCCAAAATGTCCAAAACCCTCAAACAACATACACTCCACCACCCATGAGAAACCAAAATCAAAGACCCTTTTACAATCAAAACCAAGGTTACCAAAATCAAAATCCATACAATCACCAAAATGACCAAGGTTTTGATGTCCAAAAAGCGGTCCTCCAAATGCAAAAGAATCAACAAGAATTCTTCACTCAAATGCAAAAAGATAGCCAAGCAAAGGAAACCATCATCAACAACATCCTAGCTCACACCAAGATGTTGGAAACACAATTGACTCAACTAGCATCTTCAAGCTCACAAACACAAAAGGGGCAATTACCACCTCAAAGTAATCCCCCTAGACATGAAACGGTTAGTGCCATTCACTTGAGGAGTGGTACTAGGTATGAAGCACCGAAGAAGCAAGTTGAGGATGAAGTTGTGGAAGCTAGTGATAAGGAAGAAATTGTGCAAAACTCCAAAGATGGAGAATCATCAAAAGAAGAGAGTTCAAAGAAAAATGAAGACAAGGTCAAGGAGAAGGAGCCCATTGTGATTAGACTTCCTTTTCCAAGTCGTCAAGCCAAGCCCAAATTTGATGATCAACTTGGAAAATTCATGGAAATTGTCAAGAATTTGGAAGTCTCGATTCCTTTCACGGAATTAATCAATCACGTGCCGGCCTATGCGAAATACATGAAAGATATCCTCACAAAGAGGAAGTCAATCCGGAAACTTGAGACTATCGCCTTCACTAAGGTGAGTAGTGCAATACTTCAAGGGAGTTCACCTCCAAAACTAAAGGATCCGAGAAGCTTCTCAATACCGTGTACCATTGGCGACACAACGATCAACAAAGCCTTATGTGATCTAGGGGCTAGTGTTAGTGTCATGCCGTACTCGGTGAGTAAAAGGTTGGGGATGGGAGAGCTTAAATGCACCAACATCACGCTCCAAATGGCCGATAGATCGACGAAGACACCATTAGGGATATGGGAAGATGTCCCCGTACGAATTGGGAAGATTTTCATCCCGGTGGACTTTGTCATTGTTGATATGGAGGAAGATTCCAACATTCCAATCATTCTAGGAAGACCTTTCCTACACACCGCGGGTGCGGTGATTGATGTGAAACATGGTGAGCTCACTCTAGAAGTGGGAGATGAAAGCATAACCTTTAATCTTGACAAGACTATGAGAGCTCCTCGTTTGCATGAACCATGTTTCATGATTGATCATTATAGCCGAAAGGATGAGAGGAAGGAATCGGAACTCCAATGGAAGAAGAAAATTAAAGATGCTCCATTCAAAGAGCAAGTGAATTGTGACAAGGAGAGCTTGCAAAGCTCATCAAAATCAACCAAAGAAGAAGAGGATGGCCTTATTGGCCAAGAGAAGAAATTGGAGGAATTATCTCCATCAAATCAAGAAATTTTCAATGATCAACTTAATGAAGTTTGTGGTCTTTGGGACAACGAATTTGAAGGGATTTTTAATCCCTACATTGGTAATGCCATCGATCAAGATCAACAACAAGGGCAAAGGTCTATTGAAGAGCTTTACAACGATAATGAACAAGCTTTTGATTATTTCTTCAAGGTGTTGAGCAACATCAACAACACCTTGAACATGCCCCCTTGACATCTCATCAAGAATGAGGGTTTGGTGGAGTCCTCCCTAAACCACCGTTTGTAAATACTTCTAACCCCCTAACTCGCATTTCAATTCTTGTATTGCATTTTTGTCATCTTTGGATTTATTTTATTTACTTTGATCAAGATAATTGTCATGTTTGAGAGAAGTGAGGGAGGTACTAATAATTTCAATTGATGTGTAGTGTTTTAGCTTAGTGTGGGGATGACAATTGCCTAGGCTATCCATGCCTAGTAATGCCCCCACAATGGAGAACACAAGATTTGAAGAAGAATAGAAGAATGGTAAGGGAAATGCATTGTACATGGATGGAACTGAATCCGGGTACAAAAAGGGTACAATCCGAGTGGATTCAGGAGAATCCGCCTGTCTTCAGAAAATCCGAGCGTACTGCAGCAAAGACGCCCGTCCCGAACTGAGCTGAATTTCGAAAATTTTTGACTGTAAGAGAATCCGGGCGTCCTGAACAGCAAGACGCCCGTCTTGAAGAATCCACCCGTCTTGATAGAAAGACGTCCGTCTTTGCAGCTGAGGAAAACAAGAAAAATTTCCTGGACTGAAATCCGTCCGTCTTCAGGAAAATCCACCCGTCCCGTGTTTTCAAATCCGAGCGTCTTCGAAGGAATCCGCCCGTCTTTAGGCGAGTTTTTCCAACCCAGAAAAGGCAGAATCTGCCCGTCTTTGGCTGAATCCGCACGGATTGCCCCTGCAGTTCGAAAATTTCGGTCTTTATAAAACCCCTCCCATCTTCATTCATTCATTCATTCATTCATTCATAACACTACTTCAAAACACCAAAACCCTCATCCTCTCCATCACAAAAACAAAATCCCTCAACTACATTCATCAAAATCAAATCAAATCATCCTTTCAACAACAAATTAATCACTCCTTCTTCAACAAAAATCAAAACCAAGCACAATTCTTCAACCTTTGAGTCGATTTTTGAATTCATAAAGGCAAAGCCTTTCACCTTTAAATCGATTTGGGTACACTACAAATTGAAGATTTTTCATTCTTTTCTTGGTTAATTCATCAATGGCAAGGACTAAGGGAGCAACAAAGGCAACAAAGGCACCAAAGACACTTTCACAAAGGCAAAAGGCTCTTCAAGCAAAGAAAGCATTGGCTATGGTGATAGCAACACCAAACTTGGAAGTGCAACAACAACAACAACCTTCTATGGGAGCAACAACATCTTCTACTCCGGAAATCGATCAACATTTGCATTATCCGGAGGTAACTTTTATTTCCGAAACCCATAGAAATACTTTTGCCAAGTTTGCTAGGAAATCAATTCAATCCACCAAATTTATTTGTGAAGACACCTTGGATAAGTTAGGTGTCCTTGAGCAAACTAGAGCCTTTTTCAAAGCCATGGGGCTGAAGAAATTGTTTGAAACAAAGGAATTGACATACCCCTCCCTTACCTTGGAATTTTTGAGTTCTTTGAAAGTCACCAAAGTTGAGACTAGGGAAAATCTCGAGTTTCGTCTAGCTAATGTTAGTAGACGCATTTCCTTTAGAGAATTGGGTGAAATTTTGGGTCTTAGTGATGAACCGAGTTATTTTAAGAATTATGGAAAGTATGACCCCGACCCTCTTTGGGAGGCAATTTCCGGAAGGAAATTTGAGGACTTTCATGCGAGTCGTGCTCTTTTAGTCCACCATCCGGGCATAAGAGTATGGCACAAGGTCATGGGAAACACCATAATTGCAAGGAAAGATACCAACCATTTCACCAAACTTGATTTTATTCTTATTGAATCGGCTTTGAACATTGGAAGAGTACATACCAAGCCTTACAATTCTTTGAGGCTCTTGGTAGATAGATGGCTCAACATTGATTGTGGGAAGAAGGGCACTACCGTTATTGTCAATGGCGGCCTAGTCACTATCCTAGCTAAGTACTTTGATCCTAACTTCAATAAGGATAACAAGTACAAGGCGAAGGAGGGTGGTCATCTTGTTGATATGCATACTATGATAAACAAGTACAAGTGGGTTGCCCATAACCCTCTTGACACTAAGTATGGATGGCTCACTAGTGAAGCTAGATAGTTCACTTTGCCTTCAAAGATTTATCGTCTAAGTGTCCACCGGACCAATTATCTACTTCCCCTTTCTAAAGAGGCCGAGTATATTATCCAACAACAAAAGGGCGAACTTGAAATGCCCTCCTCTTCCATTGTCATACCGCCTTACCCTTTTGAGTATGAAGAGTTCAAGCCCGAGGGGATTGAAGCAAGAAATGACTATGTGACTCTTCTCATGCAAGCAATGCACAAGCAAGCCTTTGAGGATCGGAAAAACGCTTACGTGGCTCAATATCCACCCCTCATACACTTAGCTAGGCAAGGACTACTTGATCCATCATGTCCTTTGCCTAGATGGGCGGATAGAGAAGTCCTATTTCCGGGTGCATCTAGGGTCGTTTCGGGTGACAATGAGGTTGTTGGTAATGAAGAAGTCGATGATAACATTGGTGAAGAAGCAAGAGAAGAAGGAGAGGATGATGAAGAAGATGATGAGCAAGATAAGGAAGAAAGTGATGAAGCAAATGAAGAGGGAAGTGGCAATGTGACCACTTCTAATGAGGAAAGTGATGATGGTGATGACATGATGGAAGATTAGCAAGCCTTGGAGACTCCTACCCTCTCATGGTTTGTCTATATCTCTCTTTGTTTTAATTATTTTTCTTGATCATTGTTGGAGTAGTCCTAGCACCATAGAGGACTCACACCTCGGTACCATTGAGGTGTTCTCATTTTATTGTTCCCATTTTCAAAATCCAAAATGACAAATTAGTTTCATGCATTGCATAGTGTATGCATGAACTACACCCATCCTTGGACATTAGCAATAGTGTCTCACTCGGTTTGGGGATGTTAATGCATACACAACGGGAGGTAATCTAAATTATCCTCTCCGTCATAACAAAAACCATGCATCATGTAGTGTAGCTTAGTGTAGATTGCATTTAGTATAGAAATCATGCATCATCTTTGCATAATTTCCATCATTTTGGCCATTGAGGACAATGCCCATATTAGTGTGGGGATGGGAATTCTAACATTTAACTCTTATTCAAAAATCCAAAAAAATTGAAAAATTTCGAAAATCATAAAAACTTGAAAAATTGAAAACCCAAAAACATGTTTATTTCCTTTTATAGTCTTGTATAAATTGTTTTGTATATATTGTGTTTGTTCTATCCTTGTTCACATTGATTGACTATGCCACATCCGAGACATGAGGATATTGAAGACCGCATGGTATGATCTTTCCAATCTCCTTTTTCCTCTTTATGTTAATGACTATGTGGCTTTATTTTGTTTGATGCGGTATAACAATGTGAACTTAGGACTTGCATTTAGTTTATATGTCATATTAGTTGATAGAATCACTTGCATTAGGATGTTTATATTAGTTGCATCATGGCATGTAGTTGCATGTTAGAAAAGTTTTGAAAAATGCCTAATTTGGAACTTTGACAAGAGCAACTAAGCCATTACAAATACTTGTTCAACTTAAGACTTTGTCTACTAGAATGGTTGTAAAACACCTTAGATAGTGTCATACTAGTGTCTTTTGACCCATGACCCAAAGCCTAGTCAAGGGTTTGCATGTGAGTCACCTATCCAACCCCGTGATGCGATGTGGACTTGGTTAACTTGTCTAGGTGACCTTGTTTGACCTTGTGGTATGGCAACCCAAAAATATTTTCTATCAATAAGTTTGAAGTGCTCATTTCAAGGAATTTTGTCATGTGGAAGTAATTTAATGCCAAGGAAACCTCAAATGTTATGAATTGTTGAATGTTGAGAAATTTTAAGTTGTTTTGATGGAGGCGTACCACTTCGATGTGCTTTGGTGCGGGATCCATTGAATTGGGCCCCCACACGGTTGTGAATTCGGCCGCCCAGAGACAGAGTGACTATCACCCCGAAAAGCTATTGTCTAGAGGTTAACCGGTTGCCTAATAAGCGATTGGCGAAAGCAAAGGACACTAGCCCGGAAGGGACAAACCCCATCTTAAATTTTTGAAATGTGAAAGTGAAATGAGGACAATTTTGAATACTAGTCATATCCACCCGTTGTGTATAAAGATTTGAGCATTTCATTCCCAAAAAGCCTTTTTGTCAAGCCACTTGGTCGAGCTTGGGACGATCCATGACCTTTACTTTTGTAGAGAATTCGAGACTTGTCATGTCATATGCTACTAGCATCATAGGGATCATCATTCCACCACCATCCGATCGCTCTTGACGAAAGCATTTGGAAATTGAGGATGAAAGTAGTCTAGTTTAACACCATTTGGAGGTGATTTAGTACCATCCTCTTAGCCTTAGTAATTTGTTGAACTAGTATTTGTGAAGGATTACATGCTCTTAAATTTGTTCCTCTTTAGTGCCTCCGCCGCTTGATGAGGAAGTGGCTATTCTTTTGTAGATGCATCCATTATGTGATTTTGTGTGCTTAATGTTTGGATGTGTCGCCATTTTGGCAAGACCCACCTTGCCTTGCAAGAAGGCATCCTACCTCATGGTTGTCTTGTTGTGAGTTGAAGGGGCGGAGTGAGACCCGCTAATTGTCTCATATCGGCTATATTATTAGGATAGGTTAGTATTGGTCCTAGTCTTTGTCACCTCTTTACTCGGACGAGCAAAGGTTCGGTTTGGGGATATTTGATGTGACCATAATTAGCGCATATTTAGCCCCCGAATTAGCCTTGTTCCCATGCTTTTTAGTGCATATTTGGGTCATTTACTATCTTTAGTTCTTTGTTTTGCATATTCTTTGAGATTTTGATCCCTTGGTAGGAAAGGAGTAAGAATTTTGCATTTTCATGGCAAAACAAGACTAAATTGATCGAATCCAATGACCAAGCATCAAGGAGAGACAAGATTAGAAGGCCTTTGTACATATGATAGTAGATGAGCAATGCTGAGAAAGGATCCTTGAGTCCCCAAGGAAATCCCCAAGGAATTTATGAAGAAAAGGGAAGAAAAGAAGAAGGAATTGTGCTGAACTACAATCCGAGCGGATTGTCTCCAATCCGCCCGTCTCCCCACAGCACAATCCGAGCGGTTTCCTCCAAAGACGCTCGGATTGCACCGCCACAATCCGCCCGGATTCTCTTGAATCCGCTCGGATTCCATCGCCAGAATCCGCACGTCCCGACCCTAATCCGCACGGATTCCTTCACAGCCAATTTCGTCTTCTCCAAGTTAAAAAGAAAGAAGCCCTTCCTTCGGAAAATACCGGCTCCTCCTTGCTCAATCTAAAAAGTGTAATTACTAGTTTAGCCCTTAGTTAACCCTAATGCATCCTCCCTAATTTTCACTATAAATAGAGGAGCATGTTCTTCTTATCAATAATTAGAGTAGTTAATATCAATCAAATCTCTCTTTAATATTGTAATCAAGTTTAAATCCAAGTTTTAGTTCTTTAATCTCTCTTTTGTTCATCCTTTATTTTTGGTGATTGAAGATTATTTGGATTATTATTGGGAGATTGACAATCTCTCAATCAAACATCAAGTACTTCTATTATTCTTGCTTTGTTATTGGAATCATTAGTAGGTATAATCTCTTAATCCCTTTTTAGTTATTGTTAATTACTTTCATTTATTCATCATGTTTCAATTTGTTGGTATGATTGACAACCTTGCTAGCATGATCCACATGATAATGAGTGAGTAGTCTCTTAGCTAGGGTTAATGGGTGATTAGGGGAAACCAACATGGGGAATGATTCATGCTTAAATTAATATGCTTTCATGGTTTATTTGCTTGCTTGTTTTGATCTTAACTCATGCACATGTTATGTTTGATGAAATGCTAAGCCTATGAATCCTTGCATTTACCACCATCACCTATCTTTTCAATGAGACTTGTAAGACATAAACCAACTCGAGTCTCATTAGACCATGCATGTTGTTGAGTAGGGAAGATTAAGTCGACTTGTAGGTGTTGTACAATCTAATCGATTCGGCTCCGGGACCCAAACTTTCCTAGGATTGTAAGATATAACCCAACTCAATCCATCACAACAATAATTGCTTGCTTATAATTTGAGAACATGTTTGTATGATCATATCCCATGATTCCCCTATGATCCCATAACACCCTAGTGCTTTTTAATCAATTGTTTACACCCCTTTTAATTCATCTTGCTAGTTTATTTTCATTGCTATTTTAGTTAGTGACCTTCTACATCAACCCAAATTGTGACACCCCTAAGACACCACTAGTTTCAATAGAAAACTCATTTCAATTCCCGTCCCTTGGGATCCGACCTTTACTTGCCCCTTTACTAATCGTAGAGTTGTTTGTGAAGTTATAAATTGTGTTTTGATTCGACCGTGACCCAACGACCACATCTATTTGTGAACACGAAACGGACTGATCAACTATGCCTTGTTTTGCCTCATCTTCTTATGAATACCAATCCAAATTCCTTCCCCTAGAGGCCTCCCTTGAAAGACCACTCCCATCCATTATAAAACCACCCACTCCCAATCTAAAACCACTTCCCGACCACTTGAAGTACATTTTTCTTGGGGGAAAACAACACTCTACCCCTCATAATCTCAAACCAACTTGAGGGTTATCAAGAAAAGAGATTGGTGGATGTATTGCACAAGTACAAGGAAGCTTTTGGGTGGAGCATTGTGGATCTTAAGGGGATAAGCCCAAGCGTATGCATGCACAAGATCCGGTTGGAGGGAGAAGCAAAGCCGGTTCGGCAACCACAAAGAAGATTGAACCCACCAATGATGGAAGTGGTGAAAGAAGAGATCATCAAATTACTTCAAATGGGAATCATCTACCCCATTAGCGATTCTCAATGGGTAAGTCCCACTCAATGTGCACCAAAAAAGGGTGGTGTGACGGTAATCGAGGGCAAAGAAGGAGCTTTAATTCCCACCCGGATTCAAACCGGGTGGCGAGTTTGCATCGATTATCGCCGCCTAAATGCCGTGACATTCAAAGACCATTTCCCTTTACCCTTTCTAGACCAAATGCTAGAGAGACTAGGGGGAAGGAATTCTATTGTTTCTTGGACGGATACTCCGGGTACTTTCAAATTCCCATACGCCCGGAGGATCAATCCAAGACAACATTCATATGCCCTTTTGGAACATATGCATACCGAAGGATGCCTTCAGTTTGTGTAATGCTCCGGGTACATTTCAACAATGTATGGTGAGTCTTTTCTCGGATCTTGTAGAAAGAGTCTTAGAGGTCTTCATGGACGACTTCACCGTCCATGGAGATAATTTTGAAGCTTTCTTGGACCACCTAGCTATGGTTCTATCACGATGCACGGAATTACACCTTGTGTTGAATTCCGAGAAATGTCACTTTATGGTTAAAAGCGGCATCGTGTTAGGACACATAGTCTCAAAGAGAGGGATTGAGGTGGATGTGGCTAAGGTTGAAGTAATAAAAACCTTGCCATATCCCACTAATACTCGGGAGATAAGGTCATTCCTAGGACATGCGGTCTTCTACCGTCGATTTATTAAGGACTTTTCCAAGATTGCTAACCCCTTGTGCAAACTTTTGCACAAGGATGTGGAGTTTGTGTTTGATGCTCATTGTAGGGAAGCATTTGACCTATTGAAGGACAGACTTGTTTCGGCCCCAATCATTCAAGCACCTAAGTGGGATCGGCCCTTTGAGATCATGACCGATGCAAGCGATTTTGCTATTGTGGCCGTATTGGGACAAAAGGATGATAAAGCTCCATATGTCATTCAGTATGCTTCATCCCTCCTCAACGATGACCAAAGTAATTACACTACCACTGAGAAGGAATTCTTGGCGGTAGTGTATGCTCTAGAGAAGTTCCGATCATACTTGCTAGGAGCCAAGGTTATTTTATACACCGATCACAAGGCCATCACTCAACTTGTGAGCAAGAAGGATACCTAACCAAGACTAATGAGATGGGTTCTCCTCCTAAGCGAGTTTGACATAGAGATTAGAGAGAAAAAGGGATTGGCAAATGTGGTGGCTAACCACCAAAGTCGACTACAACTCAATGATCAACAAGTGCAACAAATGGGGGAGGTTGATGGAAGTTTGCCCCACAAGTCTCTTTATGGGTTGAAGATGACGGAGCCATGGTATGCAAATTTGGTAAACTACATGGTAACAAAGAAGTTTCCAACCTCATTCTCATCAAGTCAAAGAAATAGGATAAAGGCCGATGCTAGATTCTACATATGGGATGACCCATACCTATGGAAGATGTGCCAAGATCAAGTCATTCGGCGTTGTGTACCGGATGTAGAAATTCCATCCATCCTCAAACATTGCCACGAGTACGCTCGTTGGGGTCACTTTGGGCCTCATAGAACGACACGTAAGATCCTAGAGTGCGGGTTCTATTGGCCCAAGTTGTTCAAGGATGCTCACATTTTCGTCAATACTTGCGATAGATGCCAACGTTTTGGCAACATCTCACGTCGTAACGAAATGCCCCAACAACCGATGCTTTATTTGGAGGTTTTCGATGTGTGGGGAATAGACTTCATGGGACCATTCCCTAATTTCTATGGGATACCTCTACATCCTCTTGGCGGTTGATTACGTGTCTAAGTGGGTGGCAGCCATTCCCACGAAATGTGATGATGCAAGGACGGTGAAAGCATTTGTCAAGAGCAACATATTTTTAAGGTTCGGATTCCCAAAGGCCATTGTTAGTGATAGGGGAACTCATTTTTGCAACAAGGTAATCTCAACTTTGCTTCAAAAATATGGTGTGCTCCACAAGGTTTCTACGGCCTATCACCTCCAAACAAACGGCCAAGCGGAAGTCTCTAACCGGGAGATCAAGCATATCTTAGAAAGAACGGTCAATCCCGACCGAAAAGATTGGAGCAAGAGGCTTGGAGATGCTCTATGGGCTTATAGAACGGCTTATAAGACCCCAATCGACATGTCTCCATATAGGCTAATTTATGGGAAGGGATGCCACCTTCCCGTAGAATTTGAACATAAAGCCTATTGGGCAATCAAAGCTTTCAATCAAAATGTCGATGAGGCGGGATTGCACCGAAAGCTTCAAATTCAAGAATTGGAAGAGCTTAGGCAAAATCCCTACGACAATGCTAGCATTTACAAGAAGAAGGCTCGGTCTTGGCTTGACAAAATGGTGACAAGAAGGGTTTTTGAAGAGGGACAAGATGTATTGTTTTTTCAAAGTCGGCTCAAGAACTTTCCCGGCATGCTAAGGTCGAAGTGGTATGGGCCTTACAAAGTCAAGAAAGTCTTTCCACATGGAGCGGTGGAGGTGGAAGACCCGACCTCGGAGAAAGTGATAAAGGTCAATGGTCAAAGGTTGAAGCATTACTTCAAGGGAATCGAGTTACAAGGTGAAGATGATCTTCTTTTAGAAGATCCAATTTACAAAGATTAATTCTCAAACAATGACTACGTCGAGCCATCGACATTAAATAACGGCAAATTTGTAAATATTCTATCTCAATTTAATTGCTTTCCTAGTGTAGTTCATTACCGCAATTTATTTCCTTGCATGTTAATTTCGTTTAACTAATTTAATTTGCATTGACATTTAAAAAGCACTTGAGGTTTGTTAAATGATGTAGTGATTTGCAAAAACCTTCTTGGAAGGCGTGTCCAAGAGGAGATGAGAGTCGGGTTTAATGTACAAGTTCATTGGAGGGAGCCAAGAAGAGGGAACAAGAAGAAAGGGGGAAAAATTTGGCTAAGTGAAGAATTGGGAATAAAAAGAAATTAGGAGCAAAAATGCGAGTTGAAGCACAGCCTGCGCAAGGGGTCTGCGCAGCTGCGCACGATTGCGCAGGCAAGACCAAATTTTGCGCACCCTGCGCAGCCTGCGCAAGTATGATTTTCCGTTTCTTTACCTTTCCCAATCCCGTCTTATTCATCATATTACACTACCTCTTCCATCGACAAAAGCCCCAAAACCCCATCTCATTCATTCTAAAACCAATCAAATCACCATATTTCATCAACAAATCTCAAATCTCTTCACCAAATTTTTCACGAAGTTCGATTTTGCCATCAAAAACACATCCAAACCCCAAATTTCTGACAAAATCCCCAAATTTCCCAAGAACCCTAAAATTTTCCAGGTTAAATTGAAGCTTTCACAAGTGGATTTCTGGGTCACAAGGGGGTTTTCATGCAACATCCTTCATTATTCAAGCAAGTTTGAGAAGTTCCGGGGAGGTATAACAACTTTCCTCCACTTTTTTTGTTTTCAATTAGTTTAATTCAATTTACATGAGTTAGTTGAGTTAAAATTCTTGCTTTTGTTAAATATTGTGGATTGTTGGCAAAGGTTTTCTGTTAGGGAAGGAACAATTCAACAAAACCATCTTAAACAAGCAAGTTTTTGCTAGAGCACATAAGGTGTTTGTTGAATTGCCCCATAGAAAATTTTTCAGTTTTTGGGTGTTTTAAGTGTCTTTTGAAACTTTTGTTGGACAAGAAAATGGTTTTCGGGATTGGAAAAGGGAAATCAAAGAAGAGAGGTGAATCCTCCACTCAAGCACAATCTGATGCACCACCACCACCACCTAAGCCTTTTCGGGGGGATGAGGGGTTTCCCACACAAGCCAAAAATTTCTTCAAGTTCCTTGAGAGCAAACCCTTGCATATATCCAAATTTCTTCACCCGGGGACCTTGAGGGATATGGGAATCTATGACCAAACCCTTGCTTTCCTAACCAAGGTGGGGCTTGAGAGGTACATGACCCTCCAACCAAACACTTACCCCGCCTATACTTTGGAATTCCTATCTACCGTACATGTCACGGGGGGAAAAGGAGAGTGCAAGGGTAGATTTTCGATTGAATAAAGTGTGGCACACTCTAACTTTCGAGAGGGTGAGGGAGATCTTAAGAGTCACTAGACCACCCTCCTCCATTAACCCACCTGGAACGACATTAAATGATACTTGGGTTGGCCTCACGGGGAAAACTCACATGACGAATAATGACAAAACCTCCGCCATCACAAACCCCCCCATCCAAATCCTTACCCGGATGATATCTTGTTTCTTCTTTTAGATGGGGGAGCCAACAAAGTTAAATGATGGTGTACGTGAGTGCATGTGGGCGATGTTGCCCGAGGGGGAGGGGGTACCGGATTGGGCTAGGCTCTTTGTTGTGAGTGCAGCTAAGCATAGAGAGAAGAAGGGGAGCATAAATTGTGGGGGATTGGTCACTCTCTTTGTAGCTAGCTTGGTTGGTAACATTCCCGATGAACAACCTAGGGTGTGGGGCAACAATCTTTACAATGAAACGGGGTTGGTGGAGACCCATATGATCAACATATTGGACACTCTCCCATGAAGTTGTTATCGGTTGGGGGAGGGGGGGGGGGGGGGGGTGTACAACACATGAGGCTACCATTGAATGGCACTCTTCCAAGTGGGTTGAGAGCCCGAGACTTCTATTGTCCCACCGAGGGAAACCTACCCAACCCACCCCCACAAAGAGTGCGCAAAAGAAGAGCCATTGAACCATCCCATGGTCCCCAACAAATGGAAGAAATAGAGGTTGAGATTATAGAGGGGGGGATTTCATGCTACCCTACATATTCCTTCATCCTACCATCCACCTCAAGACACCCCTATGTATGAGGCCGAGGGTTCCTTCACTCCGACTTTGGAACCATGGCAACATATTTTGTTCCAATACTTTGAGGACACCTGGGGGACTTTAAAGGAGATTAGTGAGAGGGTTGAGAGCTCCCATTCTTGGCAACAACTACATGGGCCAAGATTGGAGAGTTTGGAACAGTTTCGAAATGCTTTTGAAGAGCACAACCGTTTGGGAGATGAGGCCGAATTGGCCCAAATGAAGATGCTTGAAGGAATAGCAAGGAGGCAAGAAGAATCTTCCGCTTGGCAACAACAACAAGCCAAGCTTTGGGAAGATAATCAAGCCATGTGGAGAGCTCAAAACGAGTGGCGAGAGCAAGTGAGCCACCAATTTGGGGTGCAAAACGAAAGGCACCACCAATATCTTGAGGACTCATACCATTGATGCGTGTCTTTTATATGATGTTTTAAACCTCATTTTACACGCATTTAAGAGCTCATTTACGTAGTTTATGCTACTATTTGCCCCATTTCGTCTACTTTCGCATTTTTTTGTAATATTGCAGATTTATGCGGAAATGAGTAGAAATCGAGCTAAATCCATCCCCGAGTATCTTGCATTGCATTTGACATGAAGTATTTACTCAAGAAACGAGCCTGGTGCGCATTTCGAGGCCCAAAAGACAACTTTGTGAAGAATTTAGAAGCGGACTATCAGTTATGGTAGTCGATCGATTGCCTCCTCTGGTCGATCGACCAGAGCACGACATCCAGAAGTCACTGTACAGCGCAGGTTGGTCGATCGACTGGTCCCAGTGGTCGATCGACCAGACCGTGATTTTGACGCAAATAAAAAGATCGAGAAAATAGAAGCCCATGATATATTAGGTTTTAGGAATAAGAACTACGTGGTATTCCTATATAATGTAGCTTAGGTTTTATTTTTAAGGAGATTTTTTTCATGAAGTTTCTGAGATACGATTCAATAGTCATTAATCTTAGTTCGTTTTTTTTTATTAATAAAGTTACTTTGCATTCGGTTTTTGATCCTTCTCTTTTATTTCCTTTCACGGTATTTCTCTGCTCTTATTTCAGTTTAATCGCATTATTTAGTTTATAGGGTTTCTAGGTTAGATCTCCCAAAGCCGAATCATTGTTTTATGTTAATTGTTCGTTTAATTATTTTAAGTATGAATTCAAATGTTTTAATTGTTAAGTTTATTGCTGTTATTATTTCAAGTATGTCTAGCTAAATCACCCTTGCTAGGATGTAAAAAAACTTAGCGTAGATGGCATACGAATAGGTGACCCTCGGATTAGGGCTTGGTCGATCGACTGGGGTAGCTGGTCGATCGACTGAGTCGGTTGGTCGATCGACTAGAATAGCTGGTCGATCGACTGACTTCGTGACTGATTTGCTTCGTTAAAATCGTTAAGTGAAATATCTATCAATGAGACCTAGCAGAGACTTGTTAGATGCTTAGTTTTGACCAACCCGTAGATCTAAAGATAGGGAAGGACTTAGATTAACGATTTAAGACGGCCAAATTGCTAGACTGAAAGGTAAGTGATTTAGGCATTAGGATTACTGACGAAAGTTAGTAATAGTGACACCTAGGGACTAATAGCATAGACCGAGAGGGGCTGTTAGTTGACTTGGACCGAGAGGACTTGTCATACCCATCACCCATGACTGTATTCCGAGACCTACCTAGACTTATGTGCCATCGAAGCTGTAGTGACCCGACCACCCTAGCTCTTTTTCTATCATTAGTTTACATTTAATTTTATTATTTACTCATTTATTTACGCATTTAGATTTTAGATTTAATCCAATCAAAACCCCTTCATTGTTATCCAAAGACTAAAGTTAAAACAATAGAAACTCCCCCGCCTCTCTGTGGTTCGACCCTGTTACCACTAACTTCTGTTAGTTTTAATAAGAATTATAAATATTATTTTTGGTGCACACAACGACAGGCATCAAATTTTGGCGTCGTTGCCGGGGAGGCAGTGCCAGTTTTTATTGTTTTATTATTTTAGTCTTTTTCTTAGTTTAAGGAACTTTTGTTCCTTAAACTTTTCTCATCTTTTTGTTGTAGTTTATTCTTATGCGCAGGTCTCAACAAGGCGAATTATTTCCCCTTGATCTCGAGCTAGAGAGGACCCTGCGAGTTAAGGGAAGGCTATTTCAAGAAGCACAGTCTGAGGAAGAGCCTAGTTCCCGGACAAGTTTCTACGAGAACGAGTTGTTTGAAGAAAACCCACCACCATCTCTAGTTTCTTCCACAGAGACCGTAACTTCTCCAGATTCTCTAGAGATGGCTGAGGAAGCTAGTATAGCCAGTCACTCCGAGCCAACAGCTGCGAATCTCTATAAGGGATTCGCATTACCAGGGGAGGACAGAAAATTCGAGCCGAAGCCTTCGTATATTAACTTGGTTGAGAGAAACCAATTCGGGGGAGCTGCGAATGAAGATGCAGCCAAGCATATGGAGACATTCATTGATTATTGTTGTTCCATACCCCCACCAACCGGTGTGACCAAGGACCAGGTAAAGGAGACAATGTTTATATTCTCACTCCGTGATGCTGCAAGGGAGTAGTAGAGAGACCTGGACCGAGCTGCTAATGGGATCACCGACTGGAATTCCTTGGCTTTAGCATTCTACAAGAAATACTTCTCTGCCTCGAAGACTAATGCCATTAGAGCTCAGATCACGAGCTTTAAACAGGGTCCTGATGAAAACTTTCATGAGGCGTGGGTCCGTTTCAAGAAGCTGGTGCGAACCATTCCGCACCATGGGTTCGAAAAATGGAGCCTATGCAATCAGTTTTATAATGGGCTCTATGACGATCAGATGGCTATCCTGGATGCAGTGGCTAGTGGCAGATTCCAGGAGAATATGGGAGAGACTAAGGGGTGGAAAATTATTGATGATTTGGCCACCCATAAAGCTGAGTATGGGAATTCCAGGGGAAATCAAAGGAGGAGTGTTGAATCCCCTTCTGTAGCTGCATTAGAGGCTCTAACGGCGAGATTTGATAAGTATGAGTTGGGAGGCGCTTCAAAAGGAGGGATCTACCAAGTGAATGCTGTGTCAGACGGTCCTTTCGTCTGCAAAAGATGTGGAGCTGAGGGACATGTTTCAGATTATTGTCCTCATCCTTACGAGTCTTGTGCTGCTTTTCAACATTATAGGCAGACAAATACGTATTTTGAGCCGAATGTCCATCCAAACTTGAGGTGGACTAGCCAGAATGTCCAGAATCCGACTCCACCCCCACAGCAGCAGCAGCAAAGTTATGTACCCCCTCATAAGTAACAACAGTTCCAAAAGCCTCCGTATGTCCCTCAACAGCAGCAGTCCCAAGGCTCCGATCTTACCGAGTTGAAGAATTTGTTGCTAAAGGAGTCTCAAGCTAGAGAGGTCGAGATGAAGATGTTAGAGAGCCAAATTGCTCAATTGGCTAGCAAGAATACAACCCGAGCTCCGGGACATTTACCAACGCAGACGGATAAAAAAGAGACCCTTAATGCTATTACTACCAGGAGTGGGTCTACACTTGAAGGTCCCACAGCTGAAAAGGCTAAAGGAAAGAAAATGGCTGCTAAGAGAGGGAAAAATAAGCAAAACGAGAAAAAGAAGAATAGCAGCACTGTCAGTCGATCGACCGTCCCAAGCAGTCGATCGACCACCTCCACTGTTCCAGAAGTGGTTTCTGATGTTTCTGGAAATTCGGAAAAAGTTGACTCTGGTCGATCGACCGAGGAGGATGGTCGATCGACCACCGACGCTGCTGATTCCGAATTGTTTCGTCCCTCTAGGCCCGATAAATTGAAGGATTTTCTGTTTAGGAGTGAGAGTACTCCGAGATTCTTGAGGCAAGCTCCAAATGCGGATGGTTCCATTCCAGTCCCATATCCGGAGAGGCTAATTCCAACCAAAGAACAGGTATCTTTCGATAAATTCAAAAATGTGATTCGTAGTTTAAATGTTCAGGTACCTTTCCTCGAGTTGGTCAATCAAGTGCCCGCTTACATGAAATTCATGAAGCAGCTTTTAACCAAAAAGCGGTCACTTGAGCCTGTCCAGTCCGTGGCTTTTACTGAGGAGTCTAGCTCCTATTTGACCCAGACTACCCCCCGGAAATTAGCTGACCCAGGGGGTTTTTCTGTCCCTTGTTCTATTGGCACCTTTCCCATAGAGAAAGCCTTATGTGATTTGAAGGCTAGCATTAGTGTCATGCCTTTAAGTCTAGCGAAGAAATTAGGCTTGACCAAATTTGCCGTGACCAACATGACCGTTCAGATGGCTGATCGCTCTGCGGTCCATCCAATAGGAGTCTTAGAGGACATTCCTGTCCAAATAGGGAAGTTCTTTTTCCCGGTGGACTTCGTTGTCCTAGACATGCCCGAGGATGCCCATATCCCCATTATCTTAGGGAGACCATTTCTGCACACTGCTGGCGTAGTTATTGATGTTGTCTTAGGGACCTTGACCTTCAAAGTGGGCAAACAGTCCATTGTTTTTGCTCAAACCATTAGAAAGAAGGATCCTATGTGGGCTGTTTCATGTAATGCTATTTCTGATAAACCGTCTTATGTGGTCATTTCTGATGTTCCTGCTTTATTGCCTGTACCCATTATTCCTGCTTTTGTGACACCTCCGCCCCAGATTGAGAGCAAATTGGAGGACGATTTGTCTATTTCATCTATTGCAGGAGCTGGTTTGGGGAAGGATGAGCTGCCAGTTACTCCAGTTGAGCCTATTGTTCAAAGAGGTGGTCTTGGATGCTTGAGTTATGGCACTGACGAGGAGCCTGATGAGGATGAGCCGGCCAAGGTTACAATTTCTGACTTAGAGCTTGAGAAGTCAGATGACACGTGGGAGGATGCGTCAGATGTAGATCCGTCGGACGATGTTGTGGATTGGACTGCTGAGAGGATAACCACGGTGGAGGCCACTTCGTGTAGCCAGAAGCCATGGTCGGAGATATTCCGTATTTTTCGCGGATAAACATTTTATTGCTTGAGTTTTAAGACAATTCATCGCATTTAAGACTATTTATTGCTTTTGTGTGCGCGAGACTTCGCTCTTTTAAGTTTGTTTAGGATTTTTAAGACCTTTAGACTTTTACTTTGGGTTTTGCGCAATTTTGGGCGCGTTATTATGTGCTTTTGCTGGTATATAGACCATATTAGCTCAAGTTAATGAGCTAATTCGAAGAAATCAAACAGTTACAGCAGGTTTTCCAGTCGATCGACTGCCTTCTATGGTCGATCGACTGGGTTGCGAATTCCAGAAGCTCCTGTTGCTGTTCACCTTGGTCGATCGACTGGGTGATGTGGTCGATCGACCGCCCAGAGCTGCTGTACCTGTTTTTGATCATTCCCCTGCTGTGTTTGATCGATTTACGGAGATAAGGGAGTATTCCCTTCACTTTATTCTCCGCTTAATTTCTGATTTCTTCTGTTTTTCTTATTTTGCACATAATTTTACCGTTTTATAATTGTTTTCTCGAATTACGCACGGTATCTTTTGTTTGTCTTTTCAGGCACCTATGGTAACACTGCTGGCTACTGAAACCTCCTAGCTCACGCTGGTTTGGGGAGGTTTCCTTTTTGCTGCGCTTAAAGTCTTGTGAGTTTCCGAGTTCCTTCTTTATGTCAATTTTAGTTATTTATCGCAAATTCCCATTTCCCTTTTATTTCATTATATGATTTTGCACAATTGGGACATTGTGTGATTTGGTTTGGGGAAGGGTTTTGCGTCGCATTTGCATATGTTTTATTGCATTTCTGTTTCACGTGTATTATTTCAGTTTGCATTTGTTTATTTCATTTCCTATATATAAATTCCAAAAAAATCGAAAAAATTTCAAAAATTCAAAAAAATATCATGTTTATTTTAGCATATAGGTTGAGTCGGAACGTTAGTATTTCAATGATGACATTGCATTTGCAGCTGTTTATGCCTAAGCCTTGCTAATTGACATGTTATTAGTAGAATCATATATGCATAGTCTACGAGTTTTCGTTAAATTTCTTGCTGAACTTGAGACTTGGCTTAGATTTTTGGCAAACTACATTATATTCTGAGATTTAGAGCTTATAACTGGTGACATTTATGAACTGTTCATTTGGGATGTGAGTAGTTACTCCTTATAAGACATGTTACATTAATATGCATAAATATGAACTTAATATGCTTAATGCCCGTATGCATTCGGTTTGTGGTTTGTTGACACATGTAGTAGAGGTTTCCCTTTTCTTATTTTGCCCATAAACCTCACAAAGCCAAATTTAGCCTTTTGACCCTTAACTACATCCTATATTTAGCCTGCCCTTGTCAAGCTTAGTAGTTTTAGTTTTTGGGAATGTGTTCATTGCGGTTTGGTTATATTGCTCTTCATGAGAAGGTTGGTGGAATGTTGGAAAGGCGGAAAGAAAAAAAGAGAGAAGAAAAACGATTCGAGAAAAAAAAAAAAAAAAAAAAAAAAGAAACGAGTGCTGTAGAATCCGGTCGATCGACTACTCCCTTTGGTCGATCGACTGCAGCCCGAGAAAAAGAAAGTTCGAAAAATCACATGTTTCATTTATTATGATTTGGTGATTTTCACTCTCATGTTATCATCTATATTCTTTGGGGAGTTGACTTCTATGGAAGTTGCGAGATTTGTGCTTGATAATTAGCACCGGGTTTAATTGTTGAATATGAGCAAGAAGTTGGATGTTGCCACATGGTTTTGTTTAGGTACTAGCTTGATCATCTATACCTCCACACTCCCATAAATGTTTTGCCTCTTCTTACCCATTACCTCACATTTCCATATCTACCTCGGCATGTGTCATGGTCATCTGTTTGGTTGGAATGCATATGTGCGGTTGTAGAGATTATTTTCATATTAGATTGCAGGCATGTTCTTATAGGTCGTAGTTAGGTGAGAGTCATTACAAAATTAATTCTTTCTATCTCTACATATATTCACCTGTGCTTAATTGAGTGATTTGAGCGACCCGTGAGAGTCCAATTTGATAAGTCTCTACAGTTGACGGTTCAGCAGTTTTTGACGACTTCATAACTCGTTTGCATGATGCACAATGCTAATTGATTGATGGTTATTGCATTAAACTGGTTTTGGCTAATCAATTGCATTTCGCTCAGAGACTGAACTCGTTCCATTAGATTTTAGGATCGAGTCTAGTTCTTGCTTGGGGACAAGCAAGGGTTTGGTTTGGGGAAGTTTGATGCGTGTCTTTTATATGATGTTTTACACCTCATTTTACACGCATTTCAGAGCTCATTTACGTAGTTTATGCTACTATTTGCCCCATTTCGTCTACTTTCGCATTTTTTTGTAATATTGCAGATTTATGCGGAAATGAGTAGAAATCGAGCTAAATCCATCCCCGAGTATCTTGCATTGCATTTGACATGAAGTATTTACTCAAGAAACGAGCCTGGTGCGCATTTCGAGGCCCAAAAGACAACTTTGTGAAGAATTTAGAAGCGGACTATCAGTTATGGTAGTCGATCGATTGCCTCCTCTGGTCGATCGACCAGATCACGACATCCAGAAGTCACTGTACAGCGCAGGTTGGTCGATCGACTGGTCCCAGTGGTCGATCGACCAGACCGTGATTTTGACGCAAATAAAAAGATCGAGAAAATAGAAGCCCATGATATATTAGGTTTTAGGAATAAGAACTACGTGGTATTCCTATATAATGTAGCTTAGGTTTTATTTTTAAGGAGATTTTTTTCATGAAGTTTCTGAGATACGATTCAATAGTCATTAATCTTAGTTCGTTTTTTTTTATTAATAAAGTTACTTTGCATTCGGTTTTTGATCCTTCTCTTTTATTTCCTTTCACGGTATTTCTCTGCTCTTATTTCAGTTTAATCGCATTATTTAGTTTATAGGGTTGCTAGGTTAGATCTCCCAAAGCCGAATCATCGTTTTATGTTAATTGTTCGTTTAATTATTTTAAGTATGAATTGGAATGTTTTAATTGTTAAGTTTATTGCTGTTATTATTTCAAGTATGTCTAGCTAAATCACCCTTGCTAGGATGTAGGCAAACTTAGCGTAGATGGCATACGAATAGGTACCCTCGGATTAGGGCTTGGTCGATCGACTGGGGTAGCTGGTCGATTGACTGAGTCGGTTGGTCGATCGACTGGAATAGCTGGTCGATCGACTGACTTCATGACTGATTTGCTTCGTTAAAATCGTTAAGTGCAATATCTATCAATGAGACCTAGCGGAGACTTGTTAGATGCTTAGTTTTGACCAACCCGTAGATCGAAAGATAGGGAAGGACTTAGATTAACGATTTAAGACGGCTAAATTGCTAGAATGAAAGGTAAGTGATTTAGGCATTAGGATTACTGACGAAAGTTAGTAATAGTGACACCTAGGGACTAATAGCATAGACCGAGAGGGGCTGTTAGTTGACTTGGACCGAGAGGACTTGTCATACCCATCACCCACGACTGTATTCCGAGACCTACCTAGACTTATGTGCCATCGAAACTGTAGTGACCCGACCATCCTAGCTCTTTTTCTATCATTAGTTTACATTTAATTTTATTATTTACTCATTTATTTGCGCATTTAGATTTTAGATTTAATCCAATCAAAACCCCTTCATTGTTATCCAAAGACTAAAGTTAAAACAATAGAAACTCCCCCGCCTCTCTGTGATTCGACCCTGTTACCACTAACTTCTGTTAGTTTTAATAGGAATTATAAATATTATTTTTGGTGCACACAACGACAGGCATCAACCACGATGCTCAATCCCAAGAAGATTCCTTTGGCCTCATTCAAGGCCTATTTGGCATGACCCTCCACCAACATGAACGCAATTACCAACCCACCATTAGTGAATCTCAAGTTGATGAAGCCTACGTGAGGGCTAAGCAAGAAAGAGACGGAAGATAAAGAAGAAGAGGTAACCGGGGGCATATGAGCAAGGTGAAGGCTCGAGCCCCTCCCACTACAATCCTTGAAGAATTTAGCACTCCTCCACATTGAGGACAATGTGAGATTTAAGTGTGGGGGAGTGAGTAAGTGTAATATATGTAAATTGCTTCTTTTTGTCAATGCAAGTTCAAAAAAAAAAAAAAAAAAAAAAAACGAAAATCCCGGCTAGGTGGAAACCCACAAGGGTGGGCACCTAAGGAAAGATAAGGAAGGTGGCCGAGGACGGAATGAAAACCCGAAAGGGCGTTCTAGGCAAAATGAAAAATTGAGATGCGAGCCACCATGAGAGGAAAGGAAAAGATAAGGTGAAAACCCGAAAGGGCAACTTAGGCAAAATGAGGGATTTTCAACAAAAAAAATGAAAAATGCAACACCAAAAATATGGAGGAACAAGAAGGGAGTGATAAGGAGGATCATGGAAGGAGGCTAGTTTTAGGACTTAATTTCTCTTTGTGTCACAAAATTTTGCTTCAAATTGGTGGATTTTCTGATTGGCTACTTGAGTTGTTGACTCTTAATGGTGTTTGGCCAACCAAGTAGCATGATCTTACAATTTTCATGGAGTGATAAGAGGGTGTTATAAGTAGTGATGAGCTGTGATTGATAGGAGGATGAGAGGTCACTTTGATATTGCCTTGGGATAAGGCAAGAGTGACCAATATTACCATTTGAGATATAAGAAGGGTGGAGTGTGTGATGAGTCGGGTTGGTGGTGTGTCGTGTCTTTGTTTGAGGGAGATATAAGGAGGGCGTGTGAGAGAAGAGTTTGTGTCAAAATTTGAGTCAAGTTTTTGCTTCTTAATTGGTGGTTGTGTAAGAGGGAGATATAAGAAGGAATAGGTAAGGGAAGAGTGATCATTCACTCCTACACTCTCTTGGAGACTACATTTTGGCTGTTTCGGGTTTTGCTCGGGACTAGAAAAAGTCTAAGTGTGGGGGTGTTTGATAGTAATGTTTTGTGTCGGTCTAAGAGGGTGATTTTATCACCCTCGTGTCCTTTAATATGGGTCATTAAGTATGCTTTTCCTAGTACTTGGTAACCGGGTATAATGTGGTAACTTGTGTATTCTACCTCAGTTTTACAATGGATTTCGATGCACGGGACCCGAGGGTCAAAGAGAACCTTTCAAAGGTCAAGACAAGGCACAAGCGGTTCACATATGCCTACGTTCCAGCTGGGAGAAGTGAGGATTGAAGATTAGAGGAAATGAGAACAAGTGAAGAGGTCAAGATTCTTGGGAATTAGAAGGCCAAGACTGCGAGCCCAGGCACAGCCTGCGCAAAGGTTCTGCGTAGCTGCGCACGATTGCGCAGGCAAGGTATTTTTGGCGCAGGCTGTGCAGCCTGCGCAGCTCTGTTTTACGGGGCCTTCTAATCTTCTTTTGGGCTTATTAAGTGGAAATCTTTTTAGGTTTTCGTGAAGCCCTATATATACCCAAGAGTTTGAAGACCTGAAAGGATCATACAACATCATATCATCTCATCTAATCTCATCATTTAGGGTTTTAAGCTTGTAATAATTTAGAGGATTTTCTCATTCAAGTTGTAATCTTTCTTTGTATTTTGGGTTTATGGAGACTATGGAAGGCTAAATCCTTCCTTGCTTGGTGTAATTCATCCAAAGTCTCCAACTTTAGTATTGTAAGACTCTTTTAATCTCTTCTTATTTATCTATTAATCTTTCCTTATGCTTAATTCTTATGTTGAGTAGATGAATGTTAGAATTGATCACTCCTGCATCTTGTTTACCCAACTATTGCAAATTCTAGAGAAATGGTTTAATCTATCTAGGATTATTTGGAGCAAGTTTGTTGTATGTTGATTTGGTTTAAAGGATTCATGCAATAAGTAGGAAATTTCATGTCTCTTATTATTTTTATGGTTTAATCTTGTGAGAATTGATCCTAGCTTCTTATCTTGGCACAACTCTTAAGGCTCATGTTTGATTTGCACTCATGGTTTAATGAATTGTTGATTAAACTTGAAGGACATACATGGATGGTTTAATTTGTGTATGTTAACATCTTGATTTGAAAGTATTGGGTGGATAATAAGAGGAGAGTTATAAAAGAGTCAAACTTTACTATTGTTGGTTACTAAGGAAGGATTACGGAACAAACCTAAAAAGGTTAGATGAGAGAGAGAGAGAGAGAGAGAGAGAAAAAGAACAAAAAAGACGATTTATGAGATCTAAAACCCTAACAAAAACCCTAAAAATTTTCGCGATGTCGATTGATTGTTCAGATCAAATTCAATTTCCCCCTCTTTCTATTCAAAAAACAAAAACAAATGTTAATAATCAAGAGGTTCCTGCTCCATCGGTGGTGTTGGGAGGCCCTGATGGTGAAGGACAGAAGACGGTTGAGGTTAATCAACTGGTTGGTATTCCTCCTTATGATTTGGCTGCACCTGATGATTCCTCGGAATGGAGGGTTCAGAGCAAACGTAGGGGAAAACAACCATTGCATACAATTCCTGAAGAGAATGAAGATTTGTTACAATTTTCTGATGATGATGTTAAGGAAGAGTTGGCATATTGGAAGAATTCAGTCTATGGGTTTGTTCTGGGTGTGAATCCTCCGATGGATGTGGTCGAAGGGTTCCTTATGCGCTTATGGGCGAATTATCCCATTGACAAGATTTCCTTTTTTTCCAATGGTGTTTTCATTGTCAGATTTAGAACCAGTGCTTCTCGAACTCAAATCCTTCAACAAGGTCACTTTCTTTTTTATAATAAGCCTTTAATTGTTAGACCTTGGTCTGAAGGGGTGGCTCTAGAGAAAGAAGTTATTAAGGAGGTTCCTGTGTGGGTGAAGGTCTATAATCTCCCTCTAAAATTTTGGGGGAAATGCCTCCCCAAAATTGCTGGAATCATGGGTACATTTGTTCACTGTGATGATGCTACGAAGGAGAAAACTAGGCTAGGGTTTGCCCGGGTGATGATTGATGTACCCTTTGGTAAACCTATCCCAAAAATATTAAGTTCTTGGATGTTGATGGAAGTGTCATCTGCCTCAAGGTTGAATTTGAATCGAAGCCCCTTTTGTGCTCACAGTGTAATGATATTTGGCATGATACATCTCAATGCAGGAAAGGGAAGACAGCTGCTCCTCAAAAGAAGGTGGCTCAACCATTGGGGAAACAACAATGGAGACCAAAGCAGAAGAAACCTGTAACTGCACCTCCTGTTGTTACTTCTCCTGCAGCTGCTCCTGCTGCCCCAGTAAGTACCCCTGTTAAAAAGCCTAACAACTTTGAAGTGAATTGGACTAGGGATGGAAAATATCATGTTGCTAATACGCCTGCCCGTAGGATTATAAGGTATAGCAGACAAGAAAGGGTGGAAACTGGATTACAAGCTATTCAATTTGGGAAATAAAACTTCATGGAATCCATTAACAATGTAAACCCTAAAGTAGGAGTGGGTACAAATGGTAGTGCATTATCCCCAATGGGGGATAATGTATAATTGGGGTTTTTGGAACATTAGGGGGTTAAATAGCCTATCTAAGCAAACCAGCATTAAAAATTTCTTACATATTCATCAGATAGGGTTATTTGGTCTCCTGGAGACAAAGGTGAAACCTTTGTCTCTAAATGCTGTTAGGAACAATTTATGCAGCTCTTGGTGTCTTACTACTAATACACATTGTCATAAAGGAGGTAGGGTTTGGCTTTTATGGAACCCTGCTATGTTTAGAGTGCATATCTTAGAATACAATGCCCAATTCATACATCTTATGGCTACTGATATGGGATCTAACACTCAATTCCATCTTACTATGGTGTATGCTTTTAATGGGTTATATGAGAGAAAAGTGTTGTGGAGTAAACTTAGTCAGTTTAAGGAGCACGTTCAGGGAGCCTGGGCTATATGTGGTGATTTTAATACTGTGCTTAGCCCTAATGAAAGATTAGGTGGGAGCTCCTCAGAAGAAGAAATTACTGACTTTAAGAATTGTATTGATGACTGTGATGTAATGGACTGTCCAACTACGGGCTCATTGTTTACTTGGTGTAATAAGCATGAACCTGCTACCAGGGTGTATAGTAGATTGGACAGAGACCTTGTCAACCAGAGATGGCTACACGACTATCCTCAGGCTTATGCTCATTTCTATTGTGAAGGGATTTTTGATCATTGCCCATGTGTTGTTCAATCCAAGCTTGTTGGGGGTAAGAAAAAGAGAAGTTTCAAATACTTTAATATGTGGAGTAAGTTTGTGGATTTTCAGCAGTGTGTGAAGACAATTTGGGATCAAGACTGGCCTGGAACCAAAATGTATAAGCTGGTTTGTAAACTTAAGCACCTGAAGGGGCCTCTTAAGAATCTTAATAAAAATGATTTTGATGATGTTGAGAATAACTTTGCTAGAGCCCAGATGTACTTAAAGAAGGTTCAACAGAGTCTTAGGACTGATCTTCTTAATCCAGACCTCATTGTGCAGGAAAGAGAGGCTGCTAGTAGTGTCAGGTTCCTAAATGATGCCTGCTATGAATTTTTGTTACAGAAGTCAAAGGCTGTTTGGGTGGAAAAAGGTGACTGTAATACAAAATATTTCCACGGCATAATTAAAGGCAGGCAGGTTAGGAACAGAATTATGAGGTTGGCTGATAGTAATGGCAATTTATGTGAGACTCCTGATGAAATCCAGAATGCTTTTCTTGCCTTTTGGGTTCTTCTACTGAGACTATCAGTGTTGCAAAAAATGTGGTCCAAATGGGAAAGATATGCACTGATGATCATCATGCTACCTTGCCTGCTCCTGTCACCAATGCTGAGATCAAGCAGGTATTATTTTCTATTCCTCCCCATAAGGCAGCTGGGCCTGATGGGTATTCAAGTGCATTTTTTAGGGATTCTTGGGATACTGTTGGTGAGGCTGTGTGTGAGGCCATATCTGATTTCTTTCAACATGGTCACCTTTTAAAGCAAATGAATCATACTTTAGTTACCTTGATCCCTAAGTGTGATATTCCCCAAAATGTTTCCCAATTTCGACCAATATCATGTTGCAATGTAATTTACAAAACCATTTCAAAGCTAATTTGTAATAGACTTGCCACTATCCTTCCTAGCATTATCAGTGATAACCAAGGGGGTTTTATTAAAGGGAGAAGCATAGTGGAGAACATACTAATTTGTCAGGATATTGTCAGATGTTATAATAGGAAGTCTATCTCCCCTAGATTCATGCTCAAGGTTGACCTTAAAAAAGCCTATGACTCTGTTAATTGGGAGTTTATGAAACAAATGCTGACCTTCCTGAATTTTCCTCAAAAATTTATTGATCTGGTTATGGAATGCATCACTACTGCTTCTTATTCTCTTGTATTGAATGGAGAGGTATTTGGCCACTTTAAAGGAGCCAAGGGCTTAAGACAGGGAGACCCCTTATCTCCCCTCCTCTTTACCATAGCCATGGAGTATTTGAGTAGAATTTTGAAGCATACAACTTCTACAATGCCTTTCAAATTCCATCCTATGTGTAGTCAATTGAAGCTTTCCCATTTAATGTTTGCTGATGATCTATTGCTGTTTTGCAAAGGAGATGTTAATTCAATCATGATTCTTTTAAGGTCCTTTGCTACCTTTTCTTGTGCTTCTGGCCTGCAAATGAACTCCACTAAGTCCAATGCTTACTTTAATGGAGTCCATAGTTGGGTAAAATATGATATTCTACAAGTTTCTGGGTTCAAAGAAGGTCATCTGCCTTTTACTTATTTGGGGATCCCTATTACTTGTGGAAGAATGAAGAAAACTGACTGCAATATCCTTGTGGAGAAACTGGTCAGTAAGATTAGAGGTTTTGGATCCAATAAGCTGAGTTACTCAGGAAGATTAGTTCTTGTAAACTCTGTGCTGATTGCTTTGTATAGCTACTGGATCAACATTTTTGTTATCCCTATAGGTGTTCTGAATAAGCTTAATGCCATCTGCAGAAACTATCTTTGGGATGGGGGTGCAGATTTTGTTAGAGTGCCTATGGTAGGGTGGGAGAAAGTATGCTGTCCAAAATCTGAAGGAGGTTTAGGCATAAGGTATAGCTTTGCCTGGAACATTGCTGCAATAGGCAAGCTGGTTTGGTGGGTTTATTATAGCCCTGATAGATTGTGGGTGAAATGGGTAAACCAGGTCTATTTAAAGGGCCAAGCCTGGAAGGACTACAAACCTAGTGGTGATCTTAGCTGGGGGTGGAAGTCTGTTTGTAAGGTAAAAGATAAATTGGATACTAGTTACCAGAATGGACATTGGTTACTGGATGCTAGAGGTTACACTTTGCGTAGTGGCTATGATCTAATCAGGCACAAGTTTCAGAATGTGCCTTGGCATAAACAGATATGGAATTCTTGGAGTCTCCCCAAGCATCAATTCATTGGTTGGCTCATTGCTAGGAAAGCTCTTATGCTCAAGGATAAGCTATTTTCTCTTGGTATTGCCCCAAATGATGACTGCCTGTTGTGTGGTAAGGGGGGGGGGGGGAGTCATACTCACTTGTTCCAGACCTGTGAGTATTCTAGAAGATTGCTTGATGAAGTCTCTAAAGTTCTGAGGATTACTCTGCCAGTATCTAATCCTCTCCAAAGGATTACTGATGGCCAGTTTTCTCAGGTACAGAAAGGTGTGATTTTAAGTACAATATCTGCTACTTTCTATCACATTTGGTTACAACGGAACAAGGCTCGTGTGGATGGTGTCATACAAAGACCTGAAATCTTGCGAGATTTGATCCAGAAGGAAATTAAAACTAGGATTGCAGTACATCTTAGCCAAGGAATTGCTAATAGTGATAATGTATGGTTCAGAAGTAGAAGTTTGATTGTATAAGTCCTATTATGGGACCTGAAATGTGTATGTACCTAAAATGGTCTGGTTGTAACATTTGTGTTACATGTTTTTAATGGAAAGCTTACATTTCATCAAAAAAAAAAAGGAAGGATTACACCAAGTCCTCTTTAATATTGAATTCTCTTATTCACCAAGTGTTTGTTATATTGCTTGTTAGTCAAAGATTGCAATTTTACTTTGTTTCATGTTACCAATCGACTCAAAACCTCCCTTTATCTATGTTTATCGATTGTTTGTCATTGTGGATAACCATTGTTTGTTTATAAACTTGTCATTAGTAGTCAATAGTTTACAATTCAAGTATTTAGCTTAAAAGTCCTTCTCTTGGGATCGACCCTTACTTGCACTATATTGCTTTATCTATTAGAGTAATCTAGAGTATCGTTTGGCTTATAAATTGTTAATTTGGTAGTTTAATTCTAGTATTTAGCGACCTAGTATTGTGCTTATCAAATTCGTCATTACGAAGGCGTAAAAGGGCGCTTTGAAAATGCAACAGTCGGCGATTGACCGAGGTTTGAAATGGCCATTATAATGACGTAAAAGGGTATTTTGAAATGGTTTGTGAAAACCGAGTTTTGAAATCGTCATTACAACGGCATAAAATGGTGTATTTGAAATGGTTATAAAAACCGGGATTGAAATGGCCATTATAACGGCATAAAAAGGTGTGCAACGGTCGGCGAAAGACTGAGGTTTGGAACGACCATAATAACGGCGCGAAATGTGTTTTTGAAACGGTTGTAGAAAACTGGTTTTGAAAGTCATCATTAGGACGACATAAAAAGGGTTTGCAACGGTCGGCGAAAGACTGAGGTTTGAAACGGCCATTATAACAACGTAAAAGGGTATTTTAAAAGTTTGAAAGGACACGGAAAGACTTATGATCACATAACACATAAGCACTCACAGTTCATTATATTATGCATAATGCTGACACCGGTTTTGGCTTAAAAGGGTGAGTTACACACCAAGCGATCAAACCCTGATTTTCGAGAGGGATACCAATCCAAACAAAATGTGTAAGGAGGGTGCCCTAGCCTCGTGTTCGAAGGAAATAAAAGCCCTTTGACGAAACAGAAACGTGTAACGTCAACGGTATGTTTGACTCAATCGGGATTCAAAACGCGAGGATGAGAAAAACTCACGCTGACGGGACGAGCTAATTGGTCGAGAAGGGTTAGGTTGTGGGCCCGGACAAGGAACCTGACTTATGACCGTAATATCAATTAATGCATTTCAACCAAGACCTCGTTCGAGTCTCACCATCTAGGGATCACAAAGACACAAGTGTCCTAGTTTTCCCCAGCGGAGTCGCCAATCGGTGGACATGGGCCACATACCGGTCTGCGGGAGCGAGCCGCCTATAGGTCCGTAGTCGTGAGCCACTTGCACGCCAAGCCAAACTGTGGACATGGGCCACCTATACGCCAAGCCAATCTGGGGACATGCAGGTGTCTGAAAGCCACGCTCGGTGGCGTAAAAATGCTTTCGATCGGATCGTTTTAGATCGGTCGGTTTCGTCTCGGAAAAGGTCTCAAAACGATACAGAGATGTTCGGAGCCGCCACCAAGAAATTATGGGATGCCTTGAAACCGTTCGAATCCACTTTATACCTAGGTCAATCAAGGCAAAAAAGCGGTGCTTGCCATAGGTACTAAAGATAAGGATTCGTCCCCCTTTAGCATCCTATCGCTAGAATGACTCTCGTATGCCCTGGATAAGGTCGTGCACTATCCAAAGGTTTTGAGTAAGGGGTGGAGGTACATATTGGGAAGCCCTTTAATCGGACACCCAATCCCGCCTGCGTTAGCAGCCTCTACTGATCGATCGTGGTTGTTTAAGTGCAAAAGTTGATAAAACGGTTTAAATGCATGAATGCGCATCCAAAAGCTTAACCTAACATGTGAGAATTTCCTAAGTCGGTTTTTTTATCCATGTACCAAGAATTTGGTGTCAAAGTTGGATTTAGATTGATTCGCATGTAAAAACGGAAATTAAACATCCATTTACCAAATTCGGATTATGATGCTTAACACGATCCACTTGTTTTAAAGAGGGTGTCAAGTGACAAAGTATAAAACGAAAACTCATCAATCTGATCCGTCACGTATTCGGGTTAACCGTAATCGGGATTATCCTAGACAAGTACCAAATAGAGACAGAATAGTGCCAGGCTGTAACACCCTGTAATTTCGGACCGTTAATATATTGCGGAAGTAATTTATTAATCAAGTAAAATTTGATATTAATGTATTTGAAGTAATAATAATTCAAAGAAATATAATTTTATTATATTTTGAAGAAAATTATTTATTTTGATAGTTTCGAAATGTTTAAAAATAGTTTAAACCGTGTAAAAACTTTTTATTTCGAAATAAGGGCATATCGGGGAAAAATGACGACTCTTTTGAAAATTGGGCAAACGATTATGGAAATGGGTCATATGAATACTCAATTTTCTTGTAATCTCGTGTTTAAGAACTTTGGCCTTGTCGGAATTTGCAATTGACAAGCGGTTCTAATTATCGTCGTAACGAGCCAAACCCGACTCATGAAATCCCGCCTAAAACCCGCTCCCTTCCTCTCCCTTTCCCGCGGCACCCTCCCCCTTCCTTTCCTTTTCATTTTTTTTTCTTTTCCATTCATGTTCCTTGAACCTTCTAGCAACAAAACACCATTTCTATTCAACCTAAGCTTTTCTAAGCCAAATTTCACCATAACTCACTCGTTTCTAGTCCGTTTTTCACAAAATTTATATTTTCGGAATCCTCTCTTCAAGATCTACATCCTAGTATGTTTTAATTTCAGTTTTCTTGATGTTGATTTAAGACGAATTTGGGCATATTTCGACTTTTTGTGCTTATTGTTGTGTTTTTATTGTTTATTTAGGTGAAGATTTGGAAGACGAGTTTGGGGACTCGTATATTGTTGAAGATAGTGGTTAGTTGGCAGATTAGGGTTTGGGTTCAAGGTGTTAGTTGCTCATTTTATTGCTAAAGGTAACATATTTCGAGTTACTCGACGGTTTAATGTCACAATCTTGTTTTTTTGTATGATTTTGTGATTGTTGTGTGAGTAGTTTATTTCACATGATAATATGGGTTAAATTCTTGTCTAATTCATGTCTTTTGTTAGTTTAAGTTCTCATATTAGTATGGAAATGAATTGGGTACGATTAATTGATGCTTCAGACGATGTTAAACTGAACAAAAATGGAGAAATGGAGGGTTGGGGGTGGCGGCCAGCAGGCCCAGCAGGCCCGTGCAGGCCCACGGCTGGCCCGGGTCAGCCCGTTGCTTGTTTCGCGGTTTTTCATGCATTATTTGTCATTTCGGGTTTATTAATGTTATAATTAGTATTAGTAACAAATGGGTAATCTTTTGAAATGAATCATATTTGTAGTAAAAATTATGTTGATGGTAAAAATTATGTTTATTTTGGTAGTTGACACATGTTAGAATAGGTTATAAAATGAAATTGTAATGAATAAGCTCAAAATGAATTTTATAGCGATAATTGTAATGTTTGGATGATTATGCCGAAAACTGAGCCTTGGTCCCTTTGACTGAATCGATGTCGATCAATTGTGTGATTGGTCGCCGCAATTTAACCCGCACTGTCGCAGATCAGGGTTGCGGGTAAAAATTCGGTTGGATGAAATTTTATATGAATTGGATAATCAGCATTTTTCTTGTTTTAGGCCATTTATTAAGTTTTAGTTCACATGTGTTGTTGGTTGAATTTAATAGTTTCTTATATTGTAGATACGGCCCTAGATTCCCTGAAACCTTTAATATTGTTAATATTGCTAGAAATGGTATTGGTATTAAATACTTCTTGCAGGTTGTTGTGTTTGTCATAGATAGGTCTTTATAGTCTTTGACGAGTATATATTCACTGCTTAATAGCCTTTGTGTTCCTGACTTGGTGGGATTATATCCAAGTTGGGGCATGACCTCGTTACTTATTTTGAGGGTAAGTGGTCAGCTTAAGTACTAGCCAACCCTTTGGTGGACTTCTTAGGGTACTCACTTTGTTTTAGAAAAATTGTGGGTCTTGGGTGCGGTGGTGTGTATCCGCATGTCTAGGTCTGCGCAGATTTTAGGCTAGGGTTGTGTTGTGTCTTGGCCATGTTTTGATAGAACCTCTGAGCCAAGATACCGGTTCGATTACCTTCCCTACCTCGTGGTATAGACTCGAGTTACAGAGTGACTATTGACCGTACTAAGAACTTATGCCTGTCTTTGATATATTTCCCTTTCTTGTATGGTGATTTTATGAATTGTAATAGGTGAGATGTAAGCCGGTTACAATTGATAAAGTTTGGATTACTGTTTGTTATATGTTTCACATGATAGCTTAAATTGGTCAGTTTAGTGTTCATATGTTAGAATAATTGATAATTGAATTATTTATCATGTTGTTTACATGTTACATTACATGTTACATTAAATATGACATTTCGTGGCTGGGAGGACTCGAAGTTACTCCCCACTGAATTGTGGCTTTCGTGTTTGTATAAAATGCGATTGACAGGTTGAAGATGATTAAATGGGGTACACAGACGAGCTAGTGAGCAAAAGAACCTTGGACTTAGTTTGACTATTTTTGTAGTAAACCTTTAGACTTTTGGTTATGTTTATATTTTGAAGGGACATATGTCTCCCTCTTTTACTTTGGTTTGTATCTCTATATTTTCTTGCCTTTAGCATAGTTATGTAAATTAGTTTGTTAGTATTTGCAGGTTTTGGCACCCTCCTCTTGGAAATGTTTGTGAATGGTTTAGAAAAGTTTTAAAAATTACAGGTTTTGTCTAGTTGAACCAATTACAAACATATCCTGTCAGTTTTTCTGTAGAATTTACGTGTTTATTTAACGCTATATATAAGGGTGTCACAGTTGGTATCAGAGCTTGTTGCTCCCGACTCACGTTTGTGCACCCCACTTAAAATCACTTGACCTTTAAATAATAAACTTGAGAGATGGGTAGGATGGGTAGATTTAGGATTTTATGTGGTAGTCTGTTTGTGATTGCTAATTGATAGGTACTAATTAAATTTTCTCTTTTGTAAGATGGCTCCGCCAAGAAGAGTTGATGATGCTATTTTATTAGTTCTTACTCAAATTCTCCAAAACCAACAAAATCAGCAGAATCAACAAGCTCCTCCTCCTCCCCCGCCTCCTGAGGGTACTCCAGGCACCTATACTTGGGTGGCTAATCAATTAACCCGAATCAACACTCCCACTTATGGTGGAGAGATTGATCCAGTTGCTCTTACAGGGTGGTTTCGGGAGTTGGAGAAAAGCTTTACGTTGTATGATGTTAAGAAGGAACATAAGGTGAAGCTGGCATCTCACTTCCTAGTACGAGAAGGAGATCGATGGTGGTCCATGACTGGGCCTACCGTTTCATCTGAACCGGAATTTGACTGGGAACGTTTCAAGGAATTAGTGGAGGCCCGATTCTATCCGCAAGAACTTAAACAGCAGAAGTTGAAGGGATTCATGGAATTAAAGCAAGGAAGCCTTCCTGTTCAGACCTTCACTGATAAATTCAACGAGTTGGCTCATTATGCAACTAGATTGGTGAAGGATGATAACGAAAAAGCCTTCTTTTATCTTGAAAAGCTCTCTCCTAAAATCAAAAGCATGGTCCGTCGGGATTCCACCAGCTTTGTTTCAATTTACAATGATGCTTTGTGGGCTGAGAATTCATTGAAAGACATTGAAAATGAAGCTCGTGCAACCAGTTCTAATCTTGGCAAGAGGCCTTTATATCCATCTTCTAGGCCCTATACTCCTTCACCCAGGTTCATCTCTACTCCCTTTGGCCCAAACAAGAGGAGATTTGTTTCTACTGTGCAAGTTAACCGGGGTGGTCAATCTTCAGCTCTTAACAACAATAAAGGTGCTAAAGACCGAGTGTGCTATAACTGCAAGAAACCAGCACATCCTGGTAAATGCTTCGTTGATCCTATCATATGCTTTTCTTGCAACAAACCGGGCCACAAGGCTAATGTTTGCCCGGAGAAGAAGGTGACGGCTCCTACTACTCCTACCGCCCCCGGTGAGGCCGAAGGGCCGGATTTTTGTCATGAGCCGAGCGCGTTTCCGAGGCACACCCTGATATCATTACTGGTACATTTTCTATTTTTGATGCTCCTTGTTTGGTACTATTTGATACGAGTGCCTCTTTATCTTTTATTTCAATAAAACTCTCCAATAAATTATCACTTGAATCATCACATGGAGAAAGCAGATCTATATCCTTACCCTCTGGGGATGTCTTTTCCTGTTCTAAAATCTATCCGGAAGTCCCTATTTCTATTGCGGGATCTATATTTCCAAAGAAATCTTTTCCAATTTCCGCTTGAAGAATTTGATGTCATTTTGGGCATGGATTGGTTACATACTTATCATGCTCGATTTGAATGTCGGGACCAGAAAATAATTCTTACAAGCCCTTCATGTCACCGTGTGTCTTATCAAATGGTTAAAAGACAAACCGGTACTAAATTAATTTCTGCTATGAAGTTTGTCAATGCGATGAAAAAGGGTCATCAAGCCTTCTTGTGTATGGTGACTCCTTCTGATTCTTCCTCTCTGCCTCCTAAAGAGAACATTCCTGTAGTATGTGAATTTCCCGATGTTTTTCCTGATGAGCTACCGGGAATTCCTCCTGAAAGGGAAGTTGAATTTACTATTGATCTCATTCCTGGTACCGGCCCTATTGCTAAAGCTCCTTATAGGCTGGCACCGTCTGAAATGAAAGAGCTAAAGGCTCAGCTGGATGATTTGATTGCCAAAGGTTTTATCCGACCTAGCTCTTCACCTTGGGGTGCTCCTGTTCTCTTTGTAAGGAACAAAGATGGATCTATGCGGTTATGCATAGATTATCGTGAACTTAACCGGGTTACTATCAAGAATAAATATCCTCTTCCTAGAATTGATGATCTTTTCGACCAACTCCGAGGTGCTTCCATTTTTTCTAAAATTGATCTTCGTTCGGGCTATCATCAAATTCCAGTCCGAGAAGCTGACATTCCTAAAACCGCCTTCAGTACGAGATATGGTCATTTCGAGTTTACGGTGATGCCATTCGGTTTGACCAATGCTCCAGCAGTATTCATGGATCAGATGAACCGTACTTTCAGAGAACACCTTGACAAATGCGTTGTAGTGTTCATTGATGACATCCTGATCTATTCTAAATCTGAAGAAGAACATGTCCAACACCTTCGTGCTATTTTGGAGATTCTCACGCCGTGAAAATGGTATGCTAAATTCTCTAAATGTGAATTCTGGTTACCTAAAGTGACCTTCCTTGGGCACGTCATTTCAAAAGAGGGCGTTATGGTAGATCCTGCCAAAATTGAAGCCGTTGTTGATTGGAAAAGTCCGACCAATGTTTCTGAAATCCGTAGTTTCCTTGGCTTGGCGGGTTACTATCGGCGATTTGTGAAGGATTTTTCAAAGATTGCTAGACCGATGACTCGATTCTTTGAAGAAAGAGTCTAAGTTTGTGTGGTCTCGAGGAGTGTGAAAATGCCTTCCAGGAATTGAAAAAGAGGTTGACTACCGCTCCGTTGTTGACCTTACCTGAAGAAGGAGTGGACTTTGATGTTTACTGTGATGCTTCTAAGCATGGTATAGGTTGTGTCTTGATGCAAAAAGGGAAAGTCATTGCGTATGCCTCTCGACAGCTTAGAGTTCATGAAGTTAACTACCCGACTCATGATCTTGAATTAGCTGCGGTGGTGCATGCTTTAAAGATTTGGAGACACTACCTCATTGGAGTCCATTGCAACATCTACACCGACCACAAAAGCCTGAAATATCTCTTTACCCAAAAAGAGCTGAACATGAGACAAAGAAGATGGTTAGAATTGGTGAATGACTATGATGCCGATCTAATTTATCACGAAGGAAAAGCTAATGTGGTGGCTGATGCTCTTAGCAGAAAATCCTGTCATTCTTTGAATTCTTTTCAGGAATTACCTCCTGAACTTGCTTTAGAACTTCAAAAATTAGGAGTAAGCCTTGTAAAAAGGGGCTCTCATCATCTTGATGCCATGTCAGCCGAACCTGACTTCTACCGTGAGATCCGTGCTTGTCTTCCTGATGATCCTACTTTCAAATCCATTCGAGCTAAAATTCAACTTGGGCAAGCTAAGGATTGTAAGATTGATGATGATGGGTATCTTCGTTATCATGGTAGAATCTATGTTCCGAGTGCAGCCGATTTGAGAAAAAGAATTCTTGATGAAGCACACCTCTCTCCTTACTCCGTTCATCCGGGAGGTACCAAAATGTACAAAGATTCGAGATTGCAATTCTGGTGGCCTAGGATGAAGATTGAAGTTATGGAGTATGTCAGTAAATGCCTCACCTGCCAGAAAGTAAAGGTAGAGCATCAAAAGCCCGAGGGTTTGCTTCAACCCTTGGATGTTCCTCTTTGGAAATGGGAGTCTATTTCCATGGATTTTGTGATGGCTTTACCCAGAACTTCCACTGGGAAGAATGCTGTTTGGGTGGTTGTGGACCGATTGACTAAGTGTGCTCGGTTTATTCCTATCAAAGAGACCTGGAGATTAGAAGTTCTAGCTGGTGCCTATGTGAATGAAGTAGTGCGCTATCATGGGGTTCCTAAAGATATAGTTTCAGATCGAGACCCTCGATTTTGTTCTCGTTTCTGGACTGCATTACGGAGGCCTTGGGTAGTAAACTATTGATGAGCACTGCTTTTCACGCCGCCACTGATGGTCAAACTGAGAGAACAATTCAAACTTTAGAGGATCTTCTTCGTGCCTGTGCTTTAGATTTCCAAACTTCTTGGGAGAAATGTTTACCTCTGGTTGAGTTCTCTTACAACAACAACTATCAAGCCTCCATTAAAATGGCACCATATGAAGCTCTGTACGGTAGAAAATGCCGTACTCCAGTCTGTTGGGATCAAACCCAAAATGTTCCAATGTTAGGACCTGATTTGGTGACCGAGTCCATTGAACAAGTTAAGATCATTCGGGAGCGGATGAAAGCCGCTCAGGACCGTCAAAAATCATATGCTGATGTCCGTCGTCGACCACTTTCCTTTGAGGTTGATGATCAAGTATTCCTTAAAGTGTCACCTGTGAAAGGGGTGAAACGGTTTGGCGTAAAAGGGAAGTTGAGCCCTAAATATATTGGACCTTTCTGGGTGATTGAAATGATTGGTCCTGCTGCTTACCGTTTAGAATTGCCCCCAAATCTGAGCAAGGTTCACAATGTCTTCCATGTTTCTCAGTTGAGGAAGTACATTAGTGACCCTAGCCATATCATCCAAGAAGAGATTCTTGAATTGGAGCCTAACTTGGCGGTTGAAGAAAGGCCAATTCGGATTCTTGAAAAAGCCAACAAGCAACTTAGGAGCAAAGTTGTACCTCTAGTCCGTGTTCTTTGGCGTTGTGGAAATGTCGAAGAAGAGACTTGGGAGACTGAAGCTTCTATGTTAGCTAAATATCCTGAATTATTCTCGTAAGGTATTCCTTTTCTTACTCTTTTTCCGAGTTACTAAGCCGTGTTTAATCATAATTAGTAAAGATATTATTCTTATTATAGAACTTTAAACTAAAATTTTGAAAATGCTTTTATGATTTTTAATGGTTTTAACATTAGTGAATGTTAAATCTCGTTGTTGGAGACGTCCCAATAATGGGTTTTCTCATTTATTGGTGTAGAAATATTTTTATATCTTGATATGAATGTGGATGTTCTTGTCTGATCAACGAGAGTATCACCGTTTCATTGAAAAGATACCTATATTTTTCCTATGATTATATTATTAAGATGTTGTATACTATAATTTCTCCTTCTAAGTTTCGAGGACGAAACTTTTTAAAAGGAGGGATGATTGTAACACCCCGTAATTTCGGACCGTTAATATATTGCGGAAGTAATTTATTAATCAAGTAAAATTTGATATTAATGTATTTGAAGTAATAATAATTCAAAGAAATATAATTTTATTATATTTTGAAGAAAAGTATTTATTTTGATAGTTTCGAAATGTTTAAAAATAGTTTAAACCGTGTAAAAACTTTTTATTTCGAAATAAGGGCATATCGGGGAAAAATGACGACTCTTTTGAAAATTGGGCAAACGATTATGGAAATGGGTCATATGAATACTCAATTTTCTTGTAATCTCGTGTTTAAGAACTTTGGTCTTGTCGGAATTTGCAATTGACAAGCGGTTCTAATTATCGTCGTAACGAGCCAAACCCGACTCATGAAATCCCGCCTAAAACCCGCTCCCTTCCTCTCCCTTTCCCGCGGCACCCTCCCCCTTCCTTTCCTTTTCATTTTTTTTTCTTTTCCATTCATGTTCCTTGAACCTTCTAGCAACAAAACACCATTTCTATTCAACCTAAGCTTTTCTAAGCCAAATTTCACCATAACTCACTCGTTTCTAGTCCGATTTTCACAAAATTTATATTTTCGGAATCCTCTCTTCAAGATCTACATCCTAGTATGTTTTAATTTCAGTTTTCTTGATGTTCATTAAAGACAAATTTGGGCATATTTCGATTTTTTGTGCTTATTGTTGTGTTTTTATTGTTTCTTTAGGTGAAGATTTGGAAGACGAGTTTGGGGACTCGTATATTGTTGAAGATAGTGGTTAGTTGGCAGATTAGGGTTTGGGTTCAAGGTGCTAGTTGCTCATTTTGTTGCTAAAGGTAACATATTTCGAGTTACTCGACGGTTTAATGTCACAATCTTGTTTTCTTGTATGATTTTGTGATTGTTGTGTGAGTAGTTTATTTCACATGATAATATGGGTTAAATTCTTGTCTAATTCATGTCTTTTGTTAGTTTAAGTTCTCATATTAGTATGGAAATGAATTGGGTACGATTAATTGATGCTTCAGACGATGTTAAACTGAACAAAAATGGAGAAATGGAGGGTTGGGGGTGGCGGCCAGCAGGCCCAGCAGGCCCGTGCAGGCCCACGGCTGGCCCGGGTCAGCCCGTTGCTTGTTTCGCGGTTTTTCATGCATTATTTGTCATTTCGGGTTTATTAATGTTATAATTAGTATAAGTAACAAATGGGTAATCTTTTGAAATGAATCATATTAGTAGTAAAAATTATGTTGATGGTAAAAATTATGTTTATTTTGGTAGTTGACACATGTTAGAATAGGTTATAAAATGAAATTGTAATGAATAAGCTCAAAATGAATTTTATAGCGATAATTGTAATGTTTGGATGATTATGCCGAAAACTGAGCCTTGGTCCCTTTGACTGAATCGATGTCAGTCAATTGTGTGATTGGTCAGCCGCAATTTAACCCGCACTGTCGCAGATCGGGGTTGCGGGTAAAAATTCGGTTGAATGAAATTTTATATGAATTGGATAATCGGCCTTTTTCTTGTTTTAGGCCATTTATTAAGTTTTAGTTCACATGTGTTGTTGGTTGAATTTAATAGTTTCTTATATTGTAGAAACGGCCCTAGATTCCCTGAAACCTTTAATATTGTTAATATTGCTAGAAATGGTATTGGTATTAAATACTTCTTGCGGTTGTTGTTGTTTGTCATAGATAGGTCTTTATAGTCTTTGACGAGTATATGTTCACTGCTTAATAGCCTTTGTGTTCCTGACTTGGTGGGATTATATCCAAGTTGGGGCATGACCTCGTTACTTATTTTGAGGGTAAGTGGTCAGCTTAAGTACTAGCCAACCCTTTGGTGGACTCCTTAGGGTACTCACTTTGTTTTAGAAAAATTGTGGGTCTTGGGTGCGGTGGTGTGTATCCGCATGTCTAGGTCTCCATGAGATTTTAGGCTAGGGTTGTGTTGTGTCTTGGCCATGTTTTGATAGAACCTCTGAGCCAAGATACCGGTTCGATTACCTTCCCTACCTCGTGGTATAGACTCGAGTTACAGAGTGACTATTGACCGTACTAAGAACTTATGCTTGTCTTTGATATATTGCCCTTTCTTGTATGGTGATTTTATGAATTGTAATAGGTGGGATGTAAGCCGGTTACAATTGATAAAGTTTGGATTACTGTTTGTTATATGTTTCACATGATAGCTTAAATTGGTCAGTTTAGTGTTCATATGTTAGAATATTTGATAATTGAATTATTTATCATGTTGTTTACATGTTACATTACATGTTACATTAAATATGACATTTCGTGGCTGGGAGGACTCGAAGTTACTCCCCACTGAATTGTGGCTTTCGTGTTTGTATAAAATGCGATTGACAGGTTGAAGATGATTAAATGGGGTACACAGACGAGCTAGTGAGCAAAAGAACCTTGGACTTAGTTTGACTATTTTTGTAGTAAACCTTTAGACTTTTGGTTATGTTTATATTTTGAAGGGACATATGTCTCCCTCTTTTACTTTGGTTTGTATCTCTATATTTTCTTGCCTTTAGCATAGTTATGTAAATTAGTTTGTTAGTATTTGCAGGTTTTGGCACCCTCCTCTTGGAAATGTTTGTGAATGGTTTAGAAAAGTTTTAAAAATTACAGGTTTTGTCTAGTTGAACCAATTACAAACATATCCTGTCAGTTTTTCTGTAGAATTTACGTGTTTATTTAACGCTATATATAAGGGTGTCACACAGGCAGCCCCATTGGGGCGCGAGCCATTAGGCGAGGGAAAAAGACCTGTCCAGGTTTTGAAATATGAAAAGAGACGGCCTCTTGGGGCGCGAGTCAGACGATGACCCAAGGGGCATCTCCTAGTTGTTAAAAAGGTTGTTTAAAACCGTATTTGTGAGTAAGTGATTTGCATGACTCGGAATAATTAATATTATCCTAGTAATATTCTTTATCGGATTTGCAAGTTTGAAAAGTATAGTTTACAAATAAAAATGTAAAATGTTTGATATGAACTAATATGTTAAGTTCATTTCTTCGTAATTAGTCAAGTTTGTCATCGTACTCGGATTAAACCGACATGGTATAAGGAATCAAGGATAATTATGAATTTTGACTAATATGTTTGCAGGTGTAAATAAATGAGAAAATGGTAAATAAAAGAAAATTGTGCTTAATACCCTTTAAAATGTAATTAACCAAATAATATCACCGAGTCACGGATAAAACCGTCATGGTATAAGGAACCAAGGGTGATTACGGTTTATGGCTAAAATATTTATCATAAAATGAATTAAAACGGTAAAAGACGTTAAAGAAAATAAAAGAAAAATGTTGCGGAAAGATGAACACAAACACGGTTGGATTAAGGCCTGAGAGGGCATATAGGCGCGAGCTCCCCTGCTACGCAAGTAGCCCCTGTCTCAAACCAAAATCCGGTTTTGGCTCATTTCTCCTATTTTTGGATCGTGTTATGCATTGTTCATGCTTATAAACTCATGAAAACAACAAAGACATGAAATAAGTTAGTTGTTTACACCCTCAAACTTACGTGTATTGATGTTTGCGAGGTAGACGACTTTAGAAACGATTTTCTCGTTGTGACTACTCGCAATCAAAGGAGTTTAAAAGAGTGCCTTAAAAAAGGATTTTGTTTTGAAAATGAGTTGAAAATATGGTGTTCGAAAACATGTACAAAATGTGTAAGGCTTGTGTTTTTGATCGGTAGGTCGAAAACACGTGTCGATTTTGTGACTTAGGAAGTCGAGTCTAGAAGTTTAAGGGAGATGTGAGGGGGCGGACGCTCGCGTGAGTATTGTGATGTGTGAAGGTTGGTATTTATAGAGAAACATGGGATGGTAGGTCGGTTGTGTTTTCTTAGAGGCTAAGCAGGAAGCCTAAAGAGGCACGAGCCCCCCGCTACGCAATGGGGTGGCCTGTCCTTTTCAGAAATTTGGATTTTCCATTTGTTCTAACCAATCTTTTGTTGGTTGTGATTTGTGGTCTTAGGTGATTTCTTAGCCGTGTAAGTTTGATCTTGGGTGTTATTTGGGGTAGGTATTTTGTGTTCTTGACTCGGGTTTGACCCATGTTGAGTCGGGATTTGAATTTTGAGTCGGTTTTTGGCCCGGTGTCGGTTTTGACTCTAATTAAGGTCATTTTAATGCAAATGGCATGATAAAGACATTAAAGGCATTATTTTGGACATTTGAGACTCGGGTTGACTCTGATTGACTCGAATTGCGGGTTTTTGAGTCGGTTTTGGATCCGAAGATGGTTTTAACTCTAAATAGTGTTATTTTAATGCAAATGAATTTAGAAATCTATTTTTGAAATCATTTTTCATATCTGAGTAATGCATTAAACCGTCTCATGTATAGCTAATCCACGCACGCATATCAAAAACACGTTATAGTCCGATCATCATCGGGTGGTTTTTGGAAGGGGCAGATACTGGGTATCTACAATGAGTAGCTAATCTTTTAATCTAGGGTGAATGGTGATCTAGGTTGTTAGAAGGGGATTATATTAATGAATTGATATTTAAAATAGCTTCTTTGTTGTTGTTCAGTTATTGTCTTGAACCTAGTTAATTAGTTTCTGCAGGATTGATTAATTAGTATTGCAAACTATGATTTTTACCGACCGGGTTAAGACTAGTAAAGGCTACAATAACTGAATAGACTGACTTAATGATAGCGATCGCATGTTAAGCTTAGATCTAAAGGGCAAATTAGAATCGACTGATCATATGACCTTAAACAACATAAATTGCTCTATTAATGAGTTAAATCACACCCCGGAAAACTACTTAGTGAACCTAATCCCTAGACCTTTTAATATTATTGAATTCATCTTATTTACTTTTATTGCAATTAGTTTATAGAAATCAAACAAACACCCTTTAATAAATTGTTATCTTAAGACGAACTTAAATATTAACAAATCAGAATAATTAACTCGCCACCCTGTGGATTCGACCCTTCTTACCACTAGCTACCTATTAGTAGTAATTTAGGAATACTTTGATTAAGGTGATACAACTTTACCCTTATCAAATTTGGCGTCGTTGCCGGGGAGGCAACAATTTTTCTGTTTGTTTTTGTTTATTTTTGTCTTTTGTCTCAGGGAGCATCAGTTCCTTGAGACAGATTGATATTTTTCTTGTTGTTTTCATGTATGCCCAGGTCTAACAGGATGGAGATTGTACCTTTTGATCCCGAGCCAGAGAGGACTTTTTGGTACAGATGAAAATTTCAAGGAGAAATAGATCAAGTAGAAGACTTGAGTATACTTGACAGTGATACAGAACATATATTTGCGTCAGAAGAACCGTCCTATGAAGAGGACACACCTATTTCTGATACCCCAGTCCCCGTTCTTATATTAATAAAGATGCCTACTTTAGCAAGCCAGTCCGAGCCTACTTTGGCTTCTATTCCCAAGGGATTCAAGCTCTTTACTACTGATAAGGGCACTTTTGAGATTCGTCCATCCTACATCAACTTGGTGGAATGAAACTTGTTTGGGGGTGGAGCTAATGAGGATCCTGCCAAGCATATGGAGAAGTTTAATGATTTTTGCTGCTCCATTCCACTGACTACTAGAGTAACTCAAGATCAGGTAAATCAGGTTCTCTTTCCTTTTTCCTTACGAGATGGGGCGGACGAATGGCTCTGTGATCTAGATATGGAGGATCATAGTGTAACTGACTGAAATACTTTCGCTCTTGCATTCTACAAGAGATACTTTCCGCCGTAGAAGACCAACACCTTGAGAAGTCAAATTACCAGCTTCAAACAAAGTCCCACTGAATATTTGAATGAGGCATGGGTTCGCTTCAAGAGGCTAGTTCGTTCAGTCCCCAATCATGGTTTTCAGAAGTGGTTTCCTTGCAACCAGTTTACAACGGGTTGTATGATGATCATCGAGCTCTACTTGATTCTTCAGCTAATGGGAGATTACAGGACAATACCAACGATGATAATGCATGGAAGTTGATTGATCATATAGCTACTCACACTGGTGTGCTGTAACCCCAGAGGCAGTAAGAGAGAGGGTGGATCGGCTAATGTTGTCGCGGCATAGCTGGAGGCCTTAACTGCTCAAATATCCGAATTATAGACATCTCAGTCTTTGGAAAAGCATCAAAAGGTTCATGCCATGGTTCAACAAGAAGTGTCCTATGAAAGATGTGGGATTGATGGCCACAATGCGGTCAAATGTATGAGTACAATTGAATAGGTTCATGCTTTTCAGTCATTTAAGCAAGGTACACCTTATTCTAACTTATTTCCTGAAAGAGGACAAAATGTATTCAAACAACCCCACAACAGAATGCCTTTATTATTCCTCAGAATCGTGGTAATCAACCACAAGGGAATTTTGTTCGACAAAATCAAGGAGGTTTTCAGCAGATGCAACCTCCTCAATAAGCTCCTAGTAATGATATGGCAGAGATGAAAGCTTTGTTGCAACAGAGTTTGCTAATTCAACAAAAGCAAACGGCTCAAATTTATGAACTTATAGCTCATAAAAAGAGGTTGGACACTCAAGTTGCTCAATTGGCGGTTCAAAATCCCTCAAAGCAGCCCGGCAATCTTCCTCCTCAAGGTAAACAAGCACATGAACAAGTTAATGCTATTTCACTGAGGAGCGGTACTACTTATCAAAGTCCGGAGATGCCCAATGATGAAGATGAAGTCCCTTATATGCATCCTAAGGGATTAGGTAATCTGGAGCTAAGTGATGATGAGACGGAAAATTTCAAGGAGAAAACACGAGGCAAGAAAAATGATGAAACAGCGAGGAAACCGCTGTTTACTCGATCGAGTGGTCAGGGACTCGATCGAGTATAATGCCCAGATGTTGTTGATCCTCGTGTTTTAGCTATGGCATTGGAAAAAAATAGGGTACTCGATCGAGTGACCCCAAGACTAGATTGAGTAACCACCCCCCCCCGAGTGGAGGTGATGTTTCGAAAAACCAAGAAAAAGTAAAAGAAGCCGAGCCGATTAAAATTCAACTACCTTTTCCACACCGACAACAAAAATCTAAGCTTGAACAAAAGTTCGGGAGGTTCATGGAGGTAGTGAGGAATCTTCAAGTAAGTGTGCCGTTTACTGAACTGGTAACTCAAGTACCGGCGTATGCTACGTTTTTGAAGGAGATCTTATTAAAGAAGCGGTCTTTTGATGAAGTTGAGATGGTGGCATTCACTCAGGATTGCGCAACCGCATTGTAAGCTAACTCACCACCAAAGTTAAAGGATCCAGGGAGTTTTTCTATTCCTTGTCATATTGGTAGTATAGCCATAGATAAAGCCCTTTGCGATTTAAGGGGCTAGTGTTAGTGTCATGCCGTATTCTGTTTGTCAAAACTTAAATATGGGTCAACTACGTGTTACTAACATGACCTTTTAAATGGCTGATAGATCTCTTAAACGCCCTCTAGGTGTCTTAGAAGATGTGCCAGTTAGAGTAGGGAAATATTTTATTCCAGATAATTTTATTGTAATAGATATGGCTGAAGACTCCCAAGTACCTATTAATCTTTGTAGACCGTTCCTTCACACTGCGGGAGCACTCATAGATGTTAGGGATGGTAGTCTGACACTAAGGGTTGGGGATCATACTATTAAATTTGTTTTTGATAACGCTTTAAATCATTCCCATTCAGTAGCTTCATGTTATATGCTTAATGTTGTTGATCTCCCTATTAATGATTGCCCTGCTTATTGTTTAAACATGAATTCCTGGAGTGAGGAGGTTGATAAGATAGAGAGGTGGATTTATGGAGATGAGCCTCATCCTGAGCCGGTTTATAGCTTTGATGAAGATGTTAATTTGCAAGCTGAGCTGGATGCCTTGGAGGCCGAGATGTTTCGAGAGGAACCCGCCAAAGTTTTTGAGGAAGCTCCTATGATGGATGAAGCACCTCATCTTCTTCCTATAGATGATTACTTGAAAAGCAAAGAGCATACTTGCTCATATTTATATTAGATTCTGAGTTTGATGAGCCGGAACTTTATTCGTTGCTTATTTCATTTGCCTGTACTTTTTATTGGTGCTATTTATGTCTGTGTGTAGCACATGCATTACTTTTTGATTTACTTTTGCGCGCTTTAAGTTGTATTGATTGTTCCTTGAATGGCATTTGTTTTTAAGGGCAAGAATTGCTCGCCAGGTGTGTACTCGATCGAGTATTGCTGAACTCGATCGAGTGTCGTGGATCTTGGCACTGGAACGTAGCCAGATGATGATGGATTTGCGCGGTTGGTCATTTTCCCCTATTTTTGCAGCTGGTTTGGGGGAACTCCTAAGCTTTTACTCGGTATTCTCTTTCCTTGTATCCACTTTTATTGTATTATCTCTAGTTATTTCCCATTCCTTTTGTTAGATGTGTCCTTTAGGTTGCTGGTGGTTTGTTGTGTGATTGTTATGCTGTAGGCGTCACAATGAGGACACTGTGACATCTAGGTTTGAGGGAGGAGTCTTTATTTATGTTGTGTGATTTAATTTCTGTTGTGTGTTGTTAATTATGTTGTGTGCATTTAAAACAAAAATCCTTCAAATTAAAAACAAAATTCAAAATACAAAAACATGTTTTTCCTTTATTTTAGGTCGAGTTTTGGTGAATTAAATAACAGTCATGTTAAATTGCATTGTTTTTGCATTTGAATCTCAAATAGTTGTCCATGTACATTATTTTGACTAGTTATTCATGAAAATAAAGCTCAAACCCGAGTCTTGACCATAACGACATGCCTTATGCTAATTAGATTTAAAAAAAATTATGTTGGTAAACTACTTAAATTCTGAGGTCTAGAGAGTTTCCTAGGCCAGGAACATCAATAAACTGGTCTCGTTGTTATTTAGGCTTGAGTGCGGTTCTCCTTGTGGAATATGTAATATCAAACTGCATAAGTATGACATTAGTTTCATAATTTTTACGCGTTCATATGATGACGTACATGAGGATAGGTGGTTCTTACCGTTCAAATAAGCCTTACATTACCTTTTGTTTAGCCCGCTTGAACCCTTGTAGCCGTTTTGTATCCTACTTTTAATAGCTACAATCCTAAAAGTTGCCTACCTTATCGGGATAGCCGCAGTTGCTTGTTTATCATGTCTATTTTGCTACTATGGTTGGGATTGGGACTATTATTGTCATTTGTGGGTGTAGTAGAATTATTTAGCAATTGTGTTGTATTCCTTATGTTGAAAAAAGAAAGAAAATATAAAGCAAAAGAAAAAGAAAGAGAAAAGAAAAGAAAAGAAATTCGAAAAAGAATAAAAGAAGAAAAATATATGCTTCATTGTCATTTGTTAAGGGAGTAGAAGGTTGGTTACTAGAGTCTAATGCATTATTGGAGAGTAGTTCTTTTGACTCTCATGTGTTGTCAAAGTTGAGATAATTTCTGTACTTGGGATAATTTATGCTTATTGTCATAGATTTGGATTTTGGTTTAGCGCTGCGACTACCGTCTTAGCCTCACATATCTATACGTGCCTTGGCACAAACAACTATTATACCCTTTGCCCATTTGCCACCTTATTGTCTTTGATACATGTACTTTTATCTATGTTGTGAATGCGTATTAGTTGGAGAAATTTCTATCACATTAGATTGCATGCATGTTTCATAAGTCTAGTGAGTGTTCTACTTCTTTCCATCTTCACATATAACTCACCCTTACATACTTATGAGTGCATGAGTGAAATCCGCGAGAATCCGACTAATTTCTCTTGCAAGATCGAAAGGTATTTGGCATTTGTCTATAGTACGGAGACATGAGACTTGAGCTGCATTTTCTATTACCCGTGCCTTTAAATTTTTTTTATTGGTACACCTTGGTTATTGCTTTGTTATAGATATGGATAGCTTGGGATTTGTATATGCATGAACATTAGCTCTGAGTTATTTATTCGCCATTTGTATGATTGCCTTTTGTATTGTGTGATGCTTTGCTTGGGGAAAAGCAAAGAGATGGTTTGGGGAGTTTAATGAGTCATATTTATATACATTTATATGCCTCCTCTTAGTTACTTTTGATATGGTTTTCGTGCTAAATTACATTGTTTATATGCCATTTATATTAGAATGTTGTGTCTTCCGCTTTTTGACGTTTAATGCAGGAATGATGCATTTATGGAGAAAAAGGAATGAAATGAGCACCGCAGAGTGGGCATGAAGGAATACGCGGAGCATGACACGGGAATCTAAAAGAATAAAGGAATAGAAGTGAAGAAGACAACACGAAGAAAAGAGCCGAAACAGGAGAGTACTCGAACAAGTCTGAGTACACTCGATCGAGTGGGTGTGTACTCGATCGAGTGCACCTATACTCGATTGAGTATACATCATGCTGGAAGTTTCTGCGCAATTTCCTTAAGTCAGTTTATCTTTATTATAAATACCTAATTCACGTCATAATTAGTACCTACGCTTGTTTCCGCCTAGAACTCTCTTAAAAACCCTTATAGTTTAGTTTTATTAATATTGTTTCGGATCTAAACACTCTTTAATTACGGTACTTACTAATCTTTCGTTGATTATTATTAATTCAAGTTCTAGTTTATTCAATTGTTCTTTTCTTCATCTTGTTATGCCTTTAATTATGTTGTTCATCAATCTTATTGTTGTTATTCCCTTTATCATGAGTAGCTAATCTTTTAATATAGGGTGAATGGGGATCTAGGTTGTTAGAAGGGGATTATATTAATGAATTGATAGTTAAAATAGCTTCTTTGTTGTTGTTCAGTTATTGTCTAGAATCCAGTTAATTAGTTTCTGCAAGATTGATTAATTAGTATTGCAAACTAGGATTTTCACCGACCGGGTTAAGACTAGTAAAGGCTACAATAACTGAATAGACTGACTTAATGATAGCGACCGCATGTTAAGTTTAGATCTAAAGGGCATATTAGAATCGACCGATCATATGACCTTAAACAACATAAATTGCTCTATCAATGAATTAAATCACACCCCGGATAACTACTTAGTGAACCTAATCCCTAGACCTTTTAATATTATTGAATTCATCTTTTTTACTTTTATTGCAATTAGTTTATAGAAATCAAACAAACACCCTTTAAAAAATTGTTTCCTTAAGACGGACTTAAATATTAACAAATCAGAATAATTAACTCGACACCCTGTGGATTCAACCCTTCTTACCACTAGCTACCTGTTAGTATTAATTTAGGATTTACTTTGATTAAGGTGATACGACTTTACCCTTATCAATTTTTTTGTCCATTTAGGTTTTATGCCACTGGAACAGATAATAGGGAGTTCATTATGATTACGTCAATGAATTTGACTCACAAATGCTCATTTAAAGGTGTCAATAGTAAGGTTTCTTCTGAGTATTTAGCTGAGAAGTACTTTGAGGAGTGGAGGGAAAACCCTGGTTGGGAATTGGATAAGTTTGTGAAAAATATTGCAAAAACTTTGGGGGTCAAAATCAGTTATCACCAGGCTTGGTCAACTAGAGTTAGGGCCAGATTCATGATAAATGGTGATGGTGCTGAAGAATATGGTAGGTTGTGGGAATATGCTAATGCATTGAGGACGTATAATCCAGGTTCCACAGTTATTGTTGTTGTGGATAATGTGGAAAATCCACCCCTTATCTTTAAGAGAATGTATGTGTGCTTTAAGGCTTGCAAAGTTGGATTCTTGGCTGGTTGTAGGCCTTTGATTGGGGTTGATGGTTGCCATCTTAAGGGCTCATACCCAGGAATGATTTTATTTGCTGTGAGTATGGATGCTAACAATAACATATATCATGTGGCATGGGCTGTGGTAGAGGTAGAAAATAACCAAAGTCGGACTTGGTTTTTGACCCTACTCATGGAAAATCTGGAGAAAGTTGATGGTGAAGGATTGACTATTATGTAAGACAGGCAAAAGGTATGTCCCTCATTCTTATATATCCTATACTTTTTCATGTTATTAGCAACTGATACACTTTAACATTTGAACTTATACATTTTATTTGGTGAACAAGGTTTATTGGAGGCTTTGAATAGGGTCACTCCAAAGGCTGAAATTAGATTTTATGTGAGGCATATATGGGCTAATTTTAAGCTTCAGTGGCCTGGTGGATTTTTCAAGGAGTCATTCTGGAAGACAGCAAGAACTACTTCATTGGTTGAGTTTAAAAGGGAGTTAGCTGGAATCAAGTACCTGAATGCTGATGCATATACATACCTGAATGCAATACCACCCAAGCACTAGTCACGACATGCGTGCATTCCCAAGAACCAGCAAGTCCAATCTGTTATTGAATAACATGTATGAGTCCTTTAATGCAGTCTTAAAACCTGCAAGAGATAAGCCTATCATCATTCTAATAAAATGGATAAGAAGATATGTCATGAAGAGACATTATGAGAAAAGGATGGGAATTCAAACCTATGTGGATAGATTGATGCCATTTGTGACAAAGTATTTGAAGTGGGTGGAAAATGAAACAAGATTCTTCTTCTCAATTCCCTCTTTCAGTGGTGAGTTTGAGGTTGATCATAAAGGGAGCAGAAGGTTGTGAACTGGCTTTAAAAACATGTACTTGTAAGAGTTGGCAACTAACAGGCATTCCATGTCCACATGCAACGTTTTGTATAAAAGAGCAAAGAGACGAGGTCATTGACCATGTTGATGAGTTTTATACCAAAGAGACATATCTCAAAGCCTTTCAGCACCCTATAGCAGCCATGCCTGGCTATGAAGACTGGGAGAAAGTTGACCTCACACCCCCTGCACCACCACTATATAAGAAGCTACCTGAAAGGCCTAAACTAAAAAAGAGGAGAAGAGAAGCACGGGAATGGAGCAGTGGACAAACCAAGAGGCTAAAGCAGACTAAGACATGTAGCAAATATGGAATGAATGGCCAAAACATGAAGACCCGTAAGAATCCTCCCATGACAATAGTGAAGGAGAAGGTAGCAGTCACAAGAGGAAAGAGTAAATCAGCTTGGAGTGCTAAGGTGAGAGAGGGGGTGGTAAGAAGGAAGGACAAGAAGGCACATGATGCTGCAGTGGTGCTGTAACATCCCCTTCTTACCCGGCCAAGGTAATTGGGAGATGTTACTATCTCGGTTTCCCGAGGCGGTGAAATCGGAGTTGTAATTAAGAAATAATTAACATAATTAAAGGATTTAGTGGATTACATAACCATAATGAATAAAATAAATAACGATACAACTCATGACTACTATACTATTCTAATGAGATGACACCTGGCTCCAAGTCCAAAGCTCGTCCCACCTCCCACGTGACACCAACTCAACCTGCTCCCCATATGATCGAAAATATCATACGGATCGACACAAGCCACCCTGGAAATAGGTGACAATTACACAGACACACAACACGTCTATTTCAATACTTTAATATGAGATACAACATAGTAAATAAATATGCAACATGCCAAGATTTAAATGAGATATAAATACCATGTCGATACCGGGACACGCCTAGACATACCCATAATCATCGGTGCCAGGGACACGCCCACGACACCACATCTCACCAAAAGGTATCGGGACATGCCCAGACGTACCAGGTCCGTAAGCCAACCGGATCTCCTGCCAAACATCGTGTCTCACCCACACAAGTGTAACACCCCGTACACCAAGGTGCCTTACCGAGGACCACCCCCGTGTATGAAGGTGTTACCATCTCGGTTGCCCGAGGTAGTAGATCAAATAAACAATAAAAGAACATTTATTAAAATAATTTAAGTCTTTACAACATAGGACAGCGTAGCAAAATACAACGTGACAGCTATGATAACTAATAGGCGTATGTGTCATGGACATCTACTCCGGTAGCGTGGTGACTAGATTTCCTTCCAAGCCCGCAAGCAACTAAACCAACTGCACACGTTAAACCAACTGCTCACCATCCCCAAATGGATCACCAAGGTTTTGAAAACACAAGACGGGGTCAGTTTACTGTAAAGCAAAACAAGATAAGTACAAAAGGCAACCAGCTGATCATCATCCACCTCCAAACTCCCGATCTCACATAGTAACCGACTACACACCAAAGTGTGTAGCCCTGCCAGATTACCCATCGCAACAGGTAATCCTCACCGCCAGTGGGGGACCGCAGTCAATCCTTACCTAAGCCCCGCTCATCAGCGAGCGATAACCCTGTTCATTAATGTGCACATCACCTTATGTGGCGGGTTCCACAGAGGGCGAAACTAGGGCGTGAAGCCACTCCCGCAAGTGACTCCACTCAACAACCATCACAACAAGCACACCAACTCGAACGCTCCAACAATGATCTGCAGATAATCAATCGTACACAATACAAACATAATCTTAAATCAATTAACGGTAAACTGAGTAGGGAAACCTTACCTTATCACTAATCCATGAAAATGCATCCAACAATTAGCCAAGCATGACTCCGGGATGCATCCTACAAACAAAAACCATATCCTATTACAAGGCTACCCCAGAAGCCTACTGAAAGACGACAACAAAACAACGACTTACCTAGCGTTTCGAACCGACGACGACAACGATGACATCCTTACTTGCATACTTCATATGTAACCCAATCCCCTTCCATGGTTAGTGTCTAGGCTAGATGAGAGTGTAGGGAAAGGTGGGTGATAGGTGTGAGAGAGATATATATTAGGGTTAGAGAGAAATGGAACCGTCGAAAATGAAATAAGACTCACGAACTTGCGTTTTATAATAACGCGTCAACAACGGCTATACTCGGTCTAGTACTCTCATACTCGACCGAGTAAGCCCTGCTTGGTCGAGTGTTACCACCACTCGGCCGAGTGGTCTTAAACATCTTTTGCAAAAACATTAAAACATGGGTAGATGATCGTATCATTCCGGGTATATATACAATAAATAAAGATTCAATCATAAATCAATACAACCATTGTAACAATCAATCAATCAAATCGATTAAAACCAAAAAGCAATTTTGAAAAATAAAAAATCATAATTTTTAATAAAAAAACCTGAAAGTCTATGAAAACGTCATAATTTGGCTTAAAAATGACGAAAAACACTATTGTAATATCAAAATCTGACACTCGGAAATGATGAACAGTAACATTCCACGAAGAGTGGCCGTGAACAGTACCTTTACGTGAATAGTGTTTCGTGAACAATAATTTTTTTCTTTAATCAAAATTAAAAACTGATTAAACAATTTAATCACCTAATCAAATTAAGGTTTGTTACGTATCTAATCTAATTAGATCCAACAAAATTGGGGATTTTAAGATAGTCTTAAAATAGCCATCTAACAAGAAATTAGGGGCTTTATTAAAATCAATTAAATTAAGATTCTATTTAATCGAATTAGAGGAATACATCATAATATCAAATATTACGGTACAAGTCAACATTTATTATGATACAATCCTTAATTTAATACTCCCTCCGTACCGCACCAAAGGTAACGTAGGGAAAAATGGAGTATTTAAGAAAAAGTGGAAAAAGTAAGGGTAAAGAGGGAATAAATAGGTGGGGGTATGTAATTGAGTGTTTAATTGTGGGTTGGTAGGTGGGGTATGTAGTGGCATTTTGTATAAATATCAAATGGTTATAAGGATAACTTTGTAATGTTGTGGGCCAATTAAGGAATGTTACCTTTGGTGTGGTACGTCCGTTTATAGTAAGTGTTATCTTTGGTGTGGTACGGAGGGAGTATTTAACAACATACAACAGTTGCATTAATTGAACTAATTCAATTTCAAAGCTCCAATCTTTCAATCATAGAACAAACACATGTATAAAACAATTATATATTAAGGAGCAAGCTTTTAATCTAATACTTAACAATACATGTTCGCTCTGATACCACTGAAGGGATCTGTAACGATTTTCAACAGATTTGAATTAGAGAATTCCCAAGATCTCATGCATGTTAAGTATTAAGATTACATAAAGAGGTGATTAGCAAACTTACTTGGATGCGGAAGAATTCCAATAATATGCTAATAATAAGAAGTATAATAAAACCCAAATCAGAGCTCCTTGAATAGTACTCCCTCCAATCCAATCCAAACTACCCACTTGCTTTTGGGTTGTCTTCAAGGCGACACTTTGACCGCATTTTTCTTCCTTTGTATATATTTTTTTTTTTTGCAAAAAATATAATTTATAAAAGATATTTTCATAATACAACTAAATATGTAAATTTTATCGTTCAAAGTTTTATATTTTTCTATGGATTAACTGTCAAACTTTTCAAAGTTTGACCTCCAAAAAGCAAGTGGGTAGTTTGGATTGGATTGGAGGGAGTAATATAATCTGTGAGACCGTCTCACAATAACGCCCCAAGTGTTGCGCCTCTACCTGTATCCATACAATATGCGTATATATGCTAGTACAAATTTAAGGGCAATTTTATTCTTTCTTTCTCTCTTGAGGTTTTGTCTTTCAGAAAAAAAGTTATCTGTAAACATCTCCCCTTATATCTCTATATATAGGGAGTTCAAGGAGAATCCTAGACTATCTAGGATTAGGAAAGTCTAATATAATAATCTTTAATTAATCTTATTACCTTTATAATTAATCTATATTAACTATAATATTGCCCAAAGCACATCTAGTGTGTGACCCTGTAGGACCGACTAAGACTACCCGAATCCTAACTCATTTAGGACTCAAACTATAAGTGACTCCTAGTAGAACATTGTAGCCATATAGAATTAATTGGTTATAAAATATTCTGGAAATATGGGCACACTAACTCCTTCACAACTACCCCATGTCGTACCTCATCCATCGAGTGAACACCGACCTCGTGTTGAGAGACATGCACGAGGCGGCCTATAAACAAGGAGTACGACCCACCCATCGTCCTAGCTTTTAGTCCGAGGACGGAGACACCACTGGAATTTTTAAAGCCTATGGTATCCAACCATCCGATTGGGTTAGCAACATCCCTTTTGGTGTGGGACACTTGTGTGACCCATGGATGGGTGATGCCGAAATCTACTTTGGCAACATCTACCAAGGAGCTGGAAGCAGGGCGTAAACATCCGGGGCGGCGGAAGGCATGGACCACAATGGCGGTTGGGAGGAGGTGGTACGTAGGGGAAAGGATGAAGAGGAAGAAGAATAGGAAGAGGAGGACGATAAGGAGAGGGAGAAAGTGGGAAGTGAAGGCAAAGCGGTGAAGAACCGGTCTGGGTGGGAAAAATGGGTGACGGGCATCGTCAAGAAGAGGAAGCCCTCCGAGTAGTGGTGAAAAAGTGACTCGGAACTCCATGAGACATTTCCTTCTTTATCGTTTGAACTTTGAACAATTTATTTCTTTCTGCTGTAAACCCGGCCATAAGGCCAAAACTAGTAGACGTTGTATGATAGGATGGTGTAGTGATCACCATTGGGACTGAATTGCATGTATACGTGACAGTAGATAAGCTCATATGCCATTAATAACTAAAATAAAGACTGCCCAGTTGTACTTAGTCGAGTGCCCTATCCACTCGACCGAGTAGAGGTCTACCCGACCGAGTGAGCCTCCTCACTCGACTGAGTGGACTGTGGACAGAATCTGGAAACCTCCTGAATTTTTTTTGTACTCGACCAAATAAGCACATACACTCGGCCGAGTGGCACCCATATTCGGCCGAGTAGTGTAGAATTGACCATTGTTTCGAGCTTTTGACTTATTACGAGGTATATGACCTTGATTTTTGGACTATACCGACTTCCTAATAGTCGAACGACCATAGGAACCCTATACGGTAGACTATTATGAATTATTTACGTTTGATTTCATTGCTTATTTGCGTAGTGTGCAAGTGTAATCAGGTTTACAAGTGCTTGAGTGATAGCATAGAGTATATGACAACAATATACGACATGTATGCCTTCCGTGATAGTAGTTGGATAAGTTAAACGATAATGACAAATACATGTTACATGGCAAGTGTTAAACCCATGAACAATATAGTGACAATGATAAATAGGAATGCTAGTACGAAACGATGGCGGTTTGATACTGTATATGAATGATATAATGAGTATAAAGGGTATTTGGGTCTAGTCATGTAGTGTCTACTACGTCGCAAGACCATATGTTAATCATATACATATATAAATCTCACTGTGTAGATTTAGACATAGTTGCCATGAATGACATACGGATATAGTCAAGCGAGTCGGGATCCTTTGTGAGCACAATAGTTTGACATAGGGGTAGGTTACCTGGAAAGTGTCATCTAAGACTAGTGGTGAACTTCAGGACGAAGTTCTCTTTTAGGGGGAGTGCATGTAACAATCGAGAGTCAAAACAAGCATGATATACATGTGAGTACAAGAGAGCGAGTTTTATACGTGTATGGATGTATGCGGAGGACCATCAGAGAGAGAGAGAGAGAGACGAGAGTGATACAGGAATTATAAGAGAAAGTCGGAATTGGTAAGGAGATGAGAGGAGACTCAAGGGAAAGTTAGGAAAGGGGAGTGTGTGGCGAACTTCGGGGACGAAGTTCATTTTTAAGGAGGGAAGACTGTAATACCCGGATATTTTGGGACCCACAAAGGACCTTGGGAGCAAAGAATGATTGTACACTAGACCAAGTGAGATCTAAACTAGACCTAGTAGATTCCCACTGGATCGAGTAGAACATCCAGCGGATCGAGTGGCTAGTACTCGGTCGAGTAAGGCATATACTCGACCGAGTGAGTGACACTCGGTCGAGTGAACCTGTCACTAGATCGAGTGGCACTGTGCAGTACACGATAAATGATATTTCAGGATTACACCTTATCCTATCTAAATCATTTCATGCTCCTTTCTTCTTACTCTAAACTCCCTCCCCTCTCTCTAGATGCTCCATAAATCTCTCTTATGACCTTCAAGCATGGATTTAAGATGGAACATCCCTCCTAATCCCCGATCTACCTTTGTAAGTCGAAATCCCACCTTTCTCCTTTGTCTTGTGTTAATCTCAATTTTGAGGGTTTTACTAGGGGGAGATTAATTAGTGATTAACTTATGTAATATGGGTAATAAGTGACTTGTAATAAAGGGTTTCATATTGTATTATAGTGTAGAATGCATTGTGATAGTGTTATATGATTTGTTTAGGATGAGATGGTTTTATGAGACGGTTTCGTGAGACGGAATTGAGGAGCCCGTGAAGAATGCGAAAAGGTAGGTTTATCCTACTCGGTTTCAATATTTTATGTGCATATTTGTGTGTGTTTCCTCACTATTGTATTTGTGAGTCGATTGGTATACCGTGTTGGTATTTGAGGGATTGTTATTCATAACATGTTGGGATTGAATTCATAATTCGGTCATATGCTTAGTGTTGTATTCCATTTGTCATGTGTGGTTATTGTTGTGTTGTGTTGGAGGTCTTTTGTGGTGGTACTTGGTTATTGAGGAGACGTAAGACGGTTGGGAAACCGTCTTACGCTCGGGTCGCCTCTTGGAACTTCCCACTCAAACAGGGATGTGCACATTAATGGCTTGAGATAGGAGGGACTTGTTGTAATACCCGCCCTGTTTAAGGACCCTTTGACCGATCTTTTGACCATGAAAGACCTAAGAAGGGGATAAGTGAGAGGATAAGAGACTTATGTAGTGTTTACTCGACCTAGTATGGACTACTCGGCTGAGTGGTGGTAACACTCGACCGGGTAAGGCTTACTCGGTCGAGTATGAGAGTACTCGACCGAGTATAGCCGTTGTTGACGCGTTATTATAAAACGCAAGTTCGTGAGTCTTATTTCATTTTCGACGGTTCCATTTCTCTTTAACCCTAATATATATCTCTCTCACCTATCACCCACTTTTCCCTACACTCTCATCTAGCCTAGACATTAACCATGGAAGGGGATTGGGTTACATATGAAGTATGCAAGTAAGGATGTCATCGTTGTCGTAGGTAAGTCGTTGTTTTGTTGTCGTCTTTCAGTACGCTTCTGGGGTAGTCTTGTAATAGGATGTGTTTACCATTTGTAGGATACGTCTCGGAGTCTTGCTTGGCTAATTGTTGGATGCATTTTCATGGATTGGCAATACGGTAGGGTTTCCCTACTCAGTTTACCGTTAATTGATTTAAGATTATATTTGTATTGTGTACGATTGATTATCTGCTGATCATTGTTAGAGCGTTGGAGTTGGTGTGGTTGTTGAGTGGAGTCACTTGCGGGAGTGGCTTCACGCCCTAGTTTCGCCCTGTGTGGAACCCGCCACAGAAGGGGATGTGCACATTAATGAACAGGGTTATCGCTCGTTGATGAGCGGGGCTTAGGTGGGGATTCTCTGCGGTCCCCCACTGGCAGTGAGGATTACCTGTTGCGATGGGTAATCTGGCAAGGCTACACCCTTCGGTATGTAGTCAGTTACTATGTGAGATCGGGAGTTCGGAGGTGGATGACGATCAGCTGGTTGCCTTTTGTACTTATCTTGTTTTATTTTACAGTAAACTAGCCCCGTGTTGTATTTTCAAAACTGTGGTGATCCATTTGGGAATGGTGAGCAGTTGGTTTAACAGGTGCAGTTGATCTAGTTACTTACGGGCTTGGAAGGGGATAAACAGATCACCAAGTACGTGACTTAGTTATGGAACTCTGTTTTATAAGATAATGTATTTATATATGTCTCTAATCAGGGCATAGTGAAAGGGACACGTATGTCTCATAATGATTAGTATGTGAGTTGGTTGATGACTACGTTCCGTAAGTCATGATATTGAGATATTAAAGCAGGCACATGGATACATGTTTGGAATATGTATTAGACTGACCCGTCAAAGAAGTTTGTTAAGGTTTCGCTTAGTGTCAACAAAGTTTCTTTCACCGTTAGGTAATCTTTAGACCTAAGTCTTTGACTATTTTGTACATGTGAAGTTTTAGTTTTGACGTCGTCAAACGTCAACCGTGACTGGTGGCAATAAAGGTAATGGTTGGACTTGTCCTGCAATGTCTGACAGGATGTGGTTAGACAAAATGGGATTTGCTCCTCCTTTGAAAAAGGAGTTTATCATCTTCGGCCTCTCGAAGAGTGTGAGTTGTATAAGTGCATGGCCGTGTCCAGACGAGGTGAAAGTCAGTCGTCTATTATAACAATTCAACACAGAGATTCGAGTAAAGATATAGAGATTTATAGGGATGACAATTGCCCTACCCTATTCTCGTCTGAAGAGATAGAAGCAAAGAGATTATGGTGCCTTATAGGACATAAGTGCAAGTGGGAGACTGAAGGAATTACTGTGCCCATATGTCCAGAATATTGTATAACCGATTAATTCTATGTGGCTACAATGTTCTGCTAGGAGCCGCTTGTAGTCTGAGTCCTAAATGAGTTAGGATTCGGGTAGTCTTAGTCGGTCCTACAGGGTCACACACTAGATGAGATTTGGGTAATATTATAATTAATATAGATTAATTATAAAGGTAATAAGAATAATTAAAGATTATTCTATTAAACTTTCCTAATCCTAGATAGTCTAGGATTCTCCTTGAACTCCTTATATATAGAGATATAAGGGGAGATGTTTAGAGATCAGTTTTTTTCTGAAAGACAAAACCTCAAGAGAGAAAGAAGGAAAAAAATTGCCCTTAAATTTGTACTAACATACATACTCATATTGTGTGGATACCGGTAGAGGCGCAACACTTGGAGCGTTATTGTGAGACGGTCACACAAATTATATTACTATTCAAGGAGTTGCGATTTGGGTTTTATTATACTTCTTATTATTAGCATATTATTGGAATTCTTCCGCATCCAAGTAAGTTTGCTAATCACCCTTTTATGTAATATTAATACTTAACATGCATGAGATCTTGGGAATTCTGTAATTCAAATCTGTTGAAAATCGTTACAGATCCCTTCAAGTTAGAGTCGAAGGTGGGTTAGGTTTGGTTAAAGTTCCCGGCATAAGGTGGAGGCTTCATCGATGTAGGTGATTTGACTCCTATTTACGCACATTTAGTCCTCTAACTAGCCTAGTTTCTATGCTTTTTAGTCTGTATTAGGGTCGTTTCTTGTCTTTAGCTTCCTTTTATACATATTCTATGAGGTTTGGTGCCCTTTGTAGGAGAGGAGCACTAACCTTACCTAAACGGAGTGAAACGGAGCTAAACTGATAACATCCAACGACCAAGCATCAAAGAGGAGACCGACACTAAAGGCCTAAGTTAATAATACAAGTAATTGGGCAATGACAAAGGATCCCCACGACCTATGAAGGACCCCCACGGATTAGGGGGCAGCCAAAAGAAGAAGAAGAAGAGGAAAATCAGCACAGGACGGGCGTCCCAAGACTAGCCCGGGCGTCCTCAAGTTCAGGACGGGTGTCCCCAAGTCAGGACTAGCGTCCCTCAATACAAGATGATTGTCTTCACGAAGGGAGGCCGTGCGTCCCCTTTCCAGGACTTGCATGGAGTTGGACTTCAATTAAGGGGCCTAATAGTCATTTAAGCCCTTAGTTAACATAACCCTTGTACAATTATATATACCCTATTCGTAATAAATTGAGGGTTAAGTTCCCTTAGAGCAGATTAAGCCCTCTTAGATTAGATTAGGAGTAGATTAGTGTTAAATTATTCCACAAATTACACTTTAATCTTTCCTTAATTATTTCTCAAACAATCTTAGATCTAGCTTTGTACTTGAAGAATTCTTGGGTTTGTATTGCGGAATTGACAACTCTCCACCATTAATCAAAGAGTTTCTTCTATTGTTCTTCCATTTCCTTTGTTCATCTCAAGTTATTTACATTTGGATCTTTTGGGTATGTATTTGAAGACTAAGTGACAAGTCTCCATCTTTATTCAAGGATTCTTCTTTATTCATGTTCATCTTTACTTTCCAAGTTGGTAACCTTCTTAATCCCTCTTTATTTACTTGTTAATCTCTTATTTTATTACCTCGCTTAATCATCATGTTCATTTGTGTTGTGATGTTTGACACCATTGCTAACATATTAATGATGATGTGTAGTGAGTAGTCTTCTAGCTAGGGTTAGTGGGGGAATAGGAGAGTAATTATGGGATAAATTTATGCTTAATGAGTTCATATGAATGCTTGCTTGTTGTACTTTCAAGTTATGCACATGTTATGTTTGATGAAATGCTTGATTGACAACCTAGCATGATTCTCTTATCTCTTCAACAAGATTTGTAAGATATAAGCTAACTCAAAGCTTGTTAGACCATGAATTTAGTTGAATAGGGAGAACCAAGTCGATGTAGGTGTTGTAAAGTTTTTGTTGGAATATGTGTCCTCCGACAATAATGCGATCACGACTGTTGATCATGATGATCACATGTTTAAGTCTCATTATAAAGAATACAATTGGGAAGTAATATTTTACTGTCAACTTATCAACATATATCGGTAATGATTGGCTGACTAGAGTTTGACATTACTGTCGTGCGACGGTGGTGATCAGTTGATCCCCTAGGTCATACCTATAGGGCAACACTCTTAATTGATCATTTAATTAATTGTATAACGTTACGAGTTAATTAAATTACTTGAAAAATTGACGGACGATGTTGGAAGTAAAATTTACGTATCTCATTGAAATTTGATTAAATGAGATACGGTCTGAGTAATTGAATTGTAACATTACTCAGATGAAATTATTGTTTAAAGAAACAATTAAATTTGAATGAATTATTATAAATACAATTTATTGTGATTTATAATTGGTAAAATATTTTGGTACAAGTAATTATGAATTACTAAGTTGATTTTTGTATATGACGTATTTTTATTAATACGTTGATTTTTAACATGTTAAAAATACATAACAAATTTATGTTACATATGACATGTGACATATTGACAAATTGACAAAAATAATATGGAATCCATATTATCTAATGTACCGAAATTAAGTGGGGTTTAGGCTAAATATTGTGTTTATATTATAAGTGGTAAACATAATGATTACTTGCTTTAGTAGCCATGCAACCCTAATTTACCTTGTGAAGATAAACAAGTGCATGTATTGGCTCCCTCCACCCCCTTACTCCACCCGATTTTAGAGAGGAAAACCACTTGGTTTTTCCTCTCCTTTTTACCTTATACTCAATAATGTTATTGATTATTATTCATTCATTCATCTCATCAAATAATTTTTAGAGAGATAAAAATTATTTTCTCCTTCCTTCCCTTTCTCCTACCCGGTTTTAGGAGCTAAGACCAAAATTATTTTGGGTCATTTTTCTACAAGATTAATATTGTACTAGTAACTATAATATTAATTTTAATTAAGAGTAAGCTTTGGGTATAAATCCTTGGGAGAGATCCTACACTTGGGTCTTTGTTCATCCAAAAGGAAAGCTCAAGAACAAGAGAGAAAGGTGATCTCTCTTGTGCCCTATAAACCGAAAATCACAATGTAAGAACAATGTTTCTTCCTTATTTTGTTTTAATGTTTGCATGCATAAGATCAATCATTAATTTTATGACAAATTAAATTAAAACATATATGAATATGTAAGTATATAGATCTACTTTTCCTTCAATCGGTATCAAGAGCCATGGTTGTTTGCATGCAAATCGGTTAAAAGTTTTTCCGAGTTATAAGAATAACATATAAAACTTGTATAATTTGTGTTATTATGATATATCACGAAATTAATCCATGCATGATAAAATTTCTGGTCCTAAAATTTTTTAGGATATTTTGGTTAAATTTACGGATTTTTATTGTTCATATTATACAATAATGGCATTTAAATATGATTTTATGAGTAAAAATGTCATTTTCCGTCTAAAATTAGCTATACTTCGAATTTTTCAGTGATTTTAGGATATGTTGTCACATATATTATTTTGAGATAACCTGTAAAGTTTCATAATTTTTGGACATGTTATGCTCGAAAAATGGATTTTTCATTATTAAAATCGTTTTAGGTGAAAAATAGGTTAATATGCGATAAATTTCGAATCTGGTCATAGAAATCTAGTATGATGTCACATGCAATTTTACAAGATGTGTGTAAAATAATGGGCTATAGTGAAGTCTTTTTGCATGATTTATGGATTTTTGAAGAAAAATGGCATGAATAGTGACTTAATTAATGAAAAATTAATAAAACATACTCTATGACTAAAGAAAAACATCATATGTTGCATTTTATTATCTTTTTCAGATCTAAAATTGAAAAGTTAATGAATATAATTTTTCCATGTTTTTATGATTATTTTGTTAAAAACCAATATACCGCAACATTATTTTTCCGAATAAAATTCGAAATTTTTAACCTAAGTTTTTGAACATTATGAGTGTCATGGTATTTTTCCAGAATGTTCATGAGTTTAAATTTCAAATTTTGAATTTATTTGAAATTTTGTGATTTATTTGAAGTTTATAGCTTATTTTTGTAATTTTTAGTCCATTAATGAACAAATTTAGAAATATGAGTTAATTATGGTCAAATAATTAGTGAAGACTAAATTTTGAGTCCTAAGAGGTTAGGGTAATTAACTTATGTATAAATATGAATTTATGTAATTTTTGTGATTATAAAATGTTGAAATCACGCAAATCCGTAAAAACCGAGTAATATACGATATTGGCTAACTAAAGGCGATTTAGCATAAAATTGGGCATGTTCATACATATTATAATGCTGCATTTTCTTTATGATTGTCATAATTTTAATTTATGTAATTTTTGAATTATGTAATTTTTACTTAGTATGGCCTTAGTTTTAATTGGTATTTCCCGAAATGTATGGGAATATCGATTCGGTTGTAATTTTATTGTGATCTCGAATCACCGTTTTGTAATTTAATAGATTTATTTTATTTTATCTTAGTTACAAATGTATAATAGGAAATTATGTAATTTGCTATGTAATTTAATTTATCTCGGAGTTCCCAAAGACGGATTTCTTCAAGATGGCGATACATAAAGACGGTGTTACCTCGAGATGCGTGCCACAACCGAAGTTCAAGGGACCAATGGAGTTGGTTTCCGAATATGTAATAGTGAAATAGTTTTTCTATTTTAGGAAAGGCCATACTAGGATTTATTTATTTTATGCTTGCATTTTATTTTATGTCACATGCATCGCTAAATTGCCATAACTAAAACATGCATCATCTTCTTTCATCGAGTTAATCGACCGTGTCAATTAGAATTATCGTAGTTCACCGCTTTAGTTCACTTAAAACGTGATAGATAATAAATTGACATGACCTCTCGCTAAAACAATTAATTGAGACATAGCCTTACCAAATAGTAGAAACCATGAAAACCTATTTCGCGAGGGAGTGCACTCGGCCCTACCGGGGTACAAAACTTGTTACGTAGGGGAAGTGGGTGATAAATGTCTATCTTCCGAATTCATGTTGATAAGGGATAAATCGGCCTTACCGTGCCCGAGTTGATGTGGATTTGGATCATGGACACATTTATTCGAAATTTGGATTGAACTCAACAAAAGTTTTTCGATAAGGGTTTCATCGGCCATACCGTGCCCTTGTCGGATGTGTTTTGGGCTATAGATAATTATTAGAGTAATTTTATCGACCAAGAGTTCTAAAAGTAGAATCGATTAAACGTTAATCCACCGAGTTATATTGATAAAGGATGAATCGGCCCTACCGTGCCTAAGTCGATATGAATTTGGATCTTGGAATCATTTATCTAGTTGGGTAGAAGTCACTAGAAAAATGCATAAAACTTGTTTAAATTAAAAATTTTACGAGTATTATTATTAAAACGACATTTGTTTTACTCCTTTGTTTTGTAGACCACTTTTTCCTCATAACAAATGGCAACACCAACCCCTATTGCAACGCCTCTCGCTAGTTCATCATGGCTCCGATCCTTCATGGATCGATGTAAACTTGAAAAGAATGGGTCAAATTTCTCCGATTGGGATGCCCAACTCAAATTGGCCGCCCAAGGTGACGACAAGCTTCGTTACCTTACCGAGGCCTCTCCACCCGAACCTACTACTAGGTCGACCGCCGCCACTAGGGAAGCATATGAGGCTTACCAAAAGGAGTCCGCCACAATGAAAAATGTCTTGATATTTGCGATGGAGGCGGACCTCCAAAGGAGAGCCTTTAAAATGGGCAATGCTAATGAGATTTACTCCAAGCTTGTGACAATGTTTTCACAAACTCCGCGAATCGTCCAATATGAGGCGGCCGCGGCATTCTTTGATCTCGACTTCAAAGAGGGCCAAAAGGTTAGCCCTCATGTGCTCAAACTCATGGAGCTTGTCGAGACCTTGAAAATTCAAAAGGTTGAAATCCCCAAAGAACTCATTGTAGATAGGATTCTACACTCCTTGTCCAAAGTCAAAGCGTATGTTCAATTCCAGGTGAATTTTAACATGCAAGACAAGGATGTGTCTCTTGAAGAATTGCACAAGTTACTTGTGCAACCCGAAAGGGACATGGGGTTAAATGTGAACCCACCCAAGGATGTGCTTAACATAAGCACTAAGAGTAAGGGGAAGTTCAAGAAGAATGGGAGGAAGGGTAAGAAGCAAGCTCCCACATTCACCAAAGGTAAGACTTGTGAAGCTAGCACTTCAAAAATCAAGAAGGGTCCTCTTGATAAATGCCATTATTGTAATGGTATGGGACATTGGAAAAGAAATTGTTCCAAATACCTTGGTGATATTAAGGCTGGAAAGATTACTCCAGTAGGTAAATGACTATCCTTCTTTTATGTTTCTAATTCAACTATGGTATTATGATACAAAGTTGTGATAATGTATCTCCCTTTTTATTGTAAATAGGGCCTCCACCAAGCAAAGACAAGGGAAAGGAAAAGCAAGCAAAAGATACCATCAAGAAGCTAGGAATAGCTTTTATGGAGCTTTGCTTTTTATTGTCTTATTTTATTCATGTTGTGGATTTTAGAACCTTAAGTTTCCGTGTTCGACATAGAAAGGTATTTTGGATAATGGGTTGTATTTGGATAATGGTGACTTGGTTTGCAACCCAAGTCACCCGTTTTATCATTTTATCCTTTTGTTCTAAAATTCATGTTTAAATGCTTACTCTTAGAAACATATAACTTAAAGTGATATAATAGACAAATATAATGACGGGTTTCATTATATGTCCACATGCTTAAGGCTTGTGTATGATCATTTACAAAGTAACCTTGAGTCTACGAAGTCTCTTAAAGGTATGTCAATCACCAAGTACACATATGGAATCTAAAACTATTAGTCAATCTATGAGATAGTTCTCCTTAAAATTTCAACATAATTATTTGTGTCTCATATGCTATCTTTGAATCTATAGTGTATTTATTCTAAAGATAGAGTGGGAGAAAAATGAGGACACAACACACGAGGCAAGAAAAATTTATGTACTTGTATCTACGCAAGGTAGAATGATTTGAATGAAGGGTATATCTATTCACATAGTATACCAAATAGATGAGATCTATGGTCTCAAGTAAGTTCTATATGACTAAAGAGACCAAGTGAAGTAATCGAAAGAACATATTCTTAAGATAACTACACGAGGAGACCAAAAGAAAGTTTTGGAACAAAATGACTAATGTAAAGTCTTAACTAGAGTTTTTGACTAAGTTTATGATAAATTTTGACCAATAGTTTCAACCTTGAGATTTACTTAAGATCCTAAATTAATCAATGTAACATCCTAGTAATAAGCGATATTTATGACTAGAGGTTGCAAGAATTGATATACCGATATCTTCAATAGCCAAAATTTTAAACCACGCAAGTGTCATTACTTAACCTCATTATGAAAATGAATTGGTTAAACATCCTTCTAAAAGGGATATTTTGAAGGATGTGTATTAGATATTACTTATATTTAATAAATGACATTGCCACACATCATTATGACATGAGTGTGTTAGAGATTTAAAATCTCTTTCCATAAGGTTAAAATGAGACCTCTTCAAAATAGGAATTTTGAAAGGATATGATGGGAACATATATGGTTTCATCTTAATAACTTTGCAAAGCAACATACATTCCAAATTTTGAAATGTGTTCTATTGAGTAATCAATTTCGAAACATGTGGAATTAAGTGGGAGCATTAGAAATTATCATGTGAAGACATGGAATTTAGTGGGAGCTATCATCCTTTGAATGTTTACAACTCACCACTCATTGAAGAATGACGAGCTAATACCTTCCTTCATAAAAGAAGTATTTGAGTTTTCAATTCTGGATGAAAATGGACTATGATGAATCCAATTACATCAAGGGATGTTGGATTAGTATTAAGAGATACACATCGTATCAACATTCACATAGGTTATTCATGTAGATGAAAATGGAATTGCCATTAGCAGTCATGGTCGTTCATTGAACCTATGAACGGTTGATCTCATGATTATTAGTAACTAGTGTTTCCGCCATTAGAATAATCATGTACATGTCCAATTATGAATCATATGCATAAGAGCATGATGATTGATTGGTAAGCCATAATAGAAACGTCATGAATTCTCGAGGAGAATCCCATGAGCGATTTCTGTGTTTGTCAGAATACTCTTATATGTGTCAAGAGGTTGCACATATTATAGAAAGTTCGAACACACGTAAAGATTTATGAAAATCCTAAACTTTTGAAATCAAAAGGAAAAATAAGAAGTTTTGGAAAGATACTTAGTTGAATAAGAAGTTACTCAAAACTAATCTTTCCTAACTATGCTAGGACTTGTGAGAAGTGCTAGGCTAATCATCTTGTCAAATTGTTGTAAGATTCTGCAAAACATATACCTAGTGCATTGTGTGTGGATGGAGTACTTGATCAGTACAAGTTATATCATTCACCACAAATTCGTTCGTTATGTGATAATCGATAAGGAAGTTCTTTCAAGATAAAGAACCAAAACCGAGGTCGGGAACCTTGATGTGTACTTGGTAAGATTCATGCTATGAGAGAGAACATGAATGTAAAGGAAAATGCGATTATAAGAAGTTTGAACACATGGACACATGGCATGTTAAACTTCTATTGCAATCAATAAGTGTTTACACTTACGATATACATCACAAGGTTGTAATATGGTATTGACTACCCGAGTGTGATGTCGACATTTGTCGTTTGAGTTATTATTAACTCACCTTGCACATTGTTATATCCAAACGGGTTGTGGAGACAATTGAACCCCGTTAAAGTGAACATGGATTAACATTGTATTTGCCCATAGTTACTTACATGAGGTGACGTCTCGAAGTGACTAGAGTGTGATGCGATTGATGGCAAGTTCAAGTGCCATAGAGTCATGTGAGATGACTAGTCGATCACATAGGCAGACTGTTAGGAACATTTTGTCGGGCCTAATGACCGCTTATAGAGTTCTGGCTAATTTATATAGCCTGGTCGTGGCGAGAGCTGCTATAGTATTCAAATGAGTCGATTTTTTTACTAAAGACTATTCGCCTAAGATGGCACAGTTTCAGATTAACTTTGATTTGTGTTACTACGACCTTCGTAAATGGGGTCAAATGGGCATATTTTGGGTTATGATGGCTGTGGCTAGTCGAAGGGAATGAGTGCGATAGGAATTGTCCATCCCTAGTCAGGGTTATAACAATATCTCAGGGCCACTCGAGGAGTAATGAACTAGAAATGCATGGCCACGCTCGGAAGGTATCTATGATAGATAAATCCGGTCAATCAGTTATTCTCCAGATCGAGGAAACCACTCTCGATATGATCACTTGCAAGTACGACCTGAAAGACACCTTGCATTGAGTGGGAGATAGTAATAGGACAAGAGAATTGGTGACGCACACTTGTCGAGGACAAGTGGGAGATTGTTGGAATATGTGTCCTCCGACAATAATGCGATCACGATCGTGATCATGATGATCACATGTTTAAGTCTCATTATAAAGAATACAATTGGGAAGTAATATTTTACTGTCAACTGATCAACATATATCGGTAATGATTGGCTGACTAGAGTTTGACATTACTGTCGTGCGACGGTGGTGATCTGTTGATCCCCTAAGTCATACCTATAGGGCAACACTCTTAATTGATCATTTAATTAATCGTATAACGTTACGAGTTAATTAAATTACTTGAAAAATTGACGGACGATGTTGGAAGTAAAATTTACGTATCTCATTGAAATTTGATTAAAGGAGATACGGTCTAAGTAATTGAATTGTATCATTACTCAGATGAAATTATTGTTTAAAGAAACAATTAAATTTGAATGAATTATTATAAATACAATTTATTGTGATTTATAATTGGTAAAATATTTTGGTACAAGTAATTATGAATTACTAAGTTGATTTTTGTATATGACGTATTTTTATTAATACGTTGATTTTTAACATGTTAAAAATACATAACAAATTTATGTTACATATGACATGTGACATATTGACAAATTGACAAAAATAATATGGAATCCATATTATCTAATGTACCGAAATTAAGTGGGGTTTAGGCTAAATATTGTGTTTATATTATAAGTGGTAAACATAATGATTACTTGCTTTAGTAGCCATGCAACCCTAGTTTACCTTGTGAAGATAAACAAGTGCATGTATTGGCTCCCTCCACCCCCTTACTCCACCCGGTTTTAGAGAGGAAAACCACTTGGTTTTTCCTCTCCTTTTTACCTTATACTCAATAATGTTATTGATTATTATTCATTCATTCATCTCATCAAATAATTTTTAGAGAGATAAAAATTATTTTCTCCTTCCTTCCCTTTCTCCTACCGGGTTTTAGGAGCTAAGACCAAAATTATTTTGGGTCATTTTTCTACAAGATTAATATTGTACTAGTAACTATAATATTAATTTTAATTAAGAGTAAGCTTTGGGTATAAATCCTTGTGAGAGATTCTACACTTGGGTCTTTGTTCATCCAAAAGGAAAGCTCAAGAACAAGAGAGAAAGGTGATCTCTCTTGTGCCCTATAAACCGAAAATCACAATGTAAGAACAATGTTTCTTCCTTATTTTGTTTTAATGTTTGCATGCATAAGATCAATCATTAATTTTATGACAAATTAAATTAAAACATATATGAATATGTAAGTATATAGATCTACTTTTCCTTCAGTTTTGATCAACTCGGCTCCGAGACCTAAGTCTCCCTAGGAATTGTAAGTCATAAGCTAACTCGATTCCAACAATAATAATTGCTTGCATCTATGTGACTCATTTATGTTATCTTACCATGATTCCCTTATTATCCCATGACACTCTAGCGTCTTTAATTATTTGTTTACATCTCCATTTGTTTCTAATTACCTTGCTCTTTATTTTTTTACATTTCCTTGTCGTAGTTTAGAACACAACCCCAAATCCATATAATCGTGACACTTGCACAACTTAAAATAGATAGACTTAGGACCCAAAACACACCATCCTGTGGATCAACCTCGACTTAACCACTTACTAGTTGTTTGTTGAGAATATAAATTTGTTTGATTAAGTGAACAATGACTCGCTCACATCAATAGGTAGGACTAGGGAATGATGTAGGAGCTCGTTCAACGGAAGCACGCGGTGAATAAGGTAGTGGAGGGGTCACTCGTTCCATAGTCGCATCATCAATGTCAAAAGTGAGGCTATTATGAATGGTGTAGCATTGGGCATGAGGGCCAGGTGATCCCTCTCTCTCCAAGTGAGAACTCGGGGGTAGTTCTCCATTGGCGGGGAGTTTCATATGCCAATGTTGGTCTACGTCCCAAGAATAGGTACCCTCCTCCGCCCCATCTACAATCCAAGAATTACTTTTCAACCACGCAAGATCGAAGTACACGACCCTCCTAGACATAGGCGCGTCCACCGTCCCTGGCTTATAATCTAGCAGGTTCTTAGCTAACTAAGTCACCAAGGCCCCACAATCTAAGGATCAATTTTCCAATTCGGTCACCCTCTCGAGGGGCAAGGCACACCATAGATACGGCGTTAAATTTGTGAACCCCCGCAATAAACGCTTGGGAAAATATGATAAGAAAATGCCGAATTTTAGGAAATTTTTGAAACTTTTAAAGTTTAAAGCACAGGTTCATTAAAACCTAAAACACAAATACAGAATGCGGAAATAAGGTTAAGTTTATACAAATGTGATAGTCAAAAGGTGAGGGAAAATATATCCCTCGAATGACAAAACGATAAAAGGTGAGTCTAAGCAATCCTAATAAACCGACTACTAGTCAAAGGTGCTCGCTAGCTCACACGTCTAAACCCCATAAATGCATCCTCAAAAACCTGTCATTCATGTAAACATGAAAGCCACAGTCAGTGGGGAGTAACTCAAGGTTCTCCCAGCCACAAATTGTCAAAATGAACATAACAAAGAACTCAATTAAGTAAATCATGTAAGATACTTACAAAAGACATGAACATCAAGTTTATATTTAGACACGCAAATTAAATGAGATGGAATAAGATGGATCAACATTAGCATACTAAAGACTCAACTATTCATGTGAGATAATTAAATAATATAAAAGACAAGAATACGGTCATCTAGACAATAGCATGTATTTCAAGGAAATATAACATGGGTGTGAGAAAAGAAATCGAATCATATGAAGTAGATAAATAAGGGATAAATCGATAAAATATATATGAATGGAAACCATAGCCATTACTTTGAAAACCTCTTAACAGACATTGCACGGGACGTGGCTACTAATGTCACATTCATACTTATGGCTTGCATCTCACCATAAGAATGGATGGGAACATCAATCCCGGGGATCATATCGCAACTAGAAGGCTTGCATCTCACCTCTCGTATCCGATAGACCAAGACTGTCACAATCAACCATATAAGACGTAAACTCTCGTGTAGAAAGACATATGCAAATGATCATAACCAAGCAAGACATTTACTACTCTTAGGCTATAATTTCCCCGGGTAGGACTAAGAATAATAATACGGTCCTAGTCTAAACCTGACCAGACTCTCGGAATGTACATTTCCGATTCGACATGCGGCAGAATCAGCCCGCATCCAAGACTCGATGACAAAATGAAAATCGAGTACCCCAATCACCAGATCAGCACGAAAGTGGCGAAAAGACAAAGATAAAACTCACTTGCCAGATCAGCACAAGTGGCCAAACCCGTACTTGTCAGAATCAGCACAAGCAGGGCATAAATGTAAGTCAAGCAAGAAGGCATAGCATTATGGCATTTTCACAAGAAAACGACTCATCACAAGTAATTATTTATAATAAATCTTACATACTTGTATTATGTCGATAAGCATTTCATTTCATAAATATACATGTCGGTTAAATAAAATGTAACAAGCGATAATGAATAATTTACGTCAAGTAGAAACCGAGGTAAAATATGAATAGCCAAATATGGGTCATTTAGAAGTCCATACCATCCTATTAGATTGGCCCAACAGCCAAAGTATGTGTACAAGCCCAATTCAAAACACAACACAATCTTAAATAAAAGGAGAAGGAAACAAGGGCTATAAGCCTATACTCAAATATAAGGGTTGTCCCAATTATAAAATACCCACAAACCCATTACAAAACACAACCAAAGAAAACAACAAAGAAAAGGAAGAAGGAAACCAAGGGTGTACTACCCTATTCCACCCGTGACCAACCCCAACACACAGTCAGGCCGTGGCTAATCCACCAACCCACGGCCAGCCACCAGCCCGCATGGTCAGCCCTTTTCACGGCTAAAACAAACCCACACCATCCCAGAACAACCTGCAAATTGACCACTGAAATAGAGCCCAAACCAGGCCGTGAGGCCACCCAACAACCACCACATTGACCACCAAAACCGCCATTTCGACCACCCCAAAATAGAGTATACAACGTCCCAAAACCGGCGCTAACACACGCCCTATTCCCATCTCAAAACTGTATCCCTAACATCATAATCTCGTGCCCAAAACAGAGCCCAACTCAGCCCTGTCACAGCTCCAAGCCGAGTTCAAACCAGTCCAAACAGGTCAATATCAAGACGGAAATGAAAGTAAGGTTAAGACGGAAACGAAGCGCAACTAAAACATGAATAACACCCACCAAGCTCATCTTAACCATGCTCGAAAATCCATGTAAAACAGTATCTTTCAAACATTGTTTTGAAATGGAAATTTAACACAACTAGGTCATGAATAACAACAAGAGAATCCGAGCATAAAGACAGAATTTGACACGAACAATTTGAGCATACAAATGAGGAAAAGTATAAAGAACCAAACTTAATCAAACTAGGACATGTAAACGACGCATAACACGGAATTTCGATATTTTGTCGAGTAACCTATCACCGTTACCTCGAAAGCTCTTTAATCTTCAAATAAAAGGTCCACAAAGCTCGAGTCTTCCTCCGGGTCTTCGAATCCTTCACCTAGGAGTAACAAATGAGTCGTCTAAGCTAAAAATCAAGACTATGTGTAAGATGGCCGAAAACAAACTTCCACAAGGGTGGGACTTTCTTGCCGAGAAAGTTGAAGGACGGAAAGGGGAAGAGAATGGCGCAAAAATCAAAGGTAACAGTTGAGAAACGAGGGGAAAATCAGGGTTTAAAGGTCGGTGTTAATGGTGATTTCATGTTGTTGTTGTTACTGTAAATATACGCAAATAGAAACGGGAGAAGGAGGAATGAGGTAGGGACGGGATGGTGTGAGTGTGAGAATAGTAGAAAATGATTATTTAAGTTAGAGTGTAAGGGAGTAGGTGAGCGTGTACTTGTTGTCGATTTCCGGTTGGTCCACAATTTACCTAGATTCAAAAGTGAAATGTGACGGTCTTTTGTTAGACGGGAATACGTCTCAAGTCCCCTATAACTTAAGACGGAAACTATTATTATTATTATTATTATTATTATTATTATTATTATTATTATTATTATTATTATTATTATTATTATTATTATTATTATTATTATTATTATTATTATTATTATTATTATTATCACTATTATTACTATCCGACTAAAAATACATATTTTTATATAAATTAAACCTTAAAAATATTATTTTATAAATATTAGGCTTAAAATATAATTAACTAAATTAAGTAATTTGAAAATATAAAATAAAGTAATAGAATAGTCAAATAAATTATAAATGTCAAAATGGAAAATCCGCGGGTGTTACAATTACCCCACCTTTTAAAAAGTTTCGTCCTCGAAACTTGAAAGTAGAAAATGATAGATAATAAAGATAAAGCCGGACTGTTTGAAATCGACAACCAAAACATTAAAAGGTTACTTACCGTATGAATTAAAATTCCTTCAAAAGTTTCAAGTAGAATTTTCCAACAGCATCAGATTCTCGTCAAAGGAACGTAAGTGTTCTCGTTGCGCATTCAAGAACATTAACATTCCAAATCAAAGATAAGGTCAACTATCAAATCATTCGCAGAAATTCAAAGTCAAAATACTTCCAAAAACATTTATGAAGAGTTTTCAAAAGTATAAGTCTCCTTCATGGAACGAAATTGCTCTTGTCGTGCACACAAGAGAGCTGACTTTCCAAGTCAAAGAATGGTTCAAAACAAAATTATTCGCCGATAAGCGTAGGACAAGTTATTAGACTTTAATAGCGCGTCCTAACATCCCATCAACGTTAAAACCAAATGAAAATAATAATCCACTCAAATTTTCTTTTACAAAAGCCAAAAAAAAAAAAAAGTTTTATTTTTAAACTAAAAAAGGAGTCAAGTTCATGAAAATATAACATCAAACTTTGACAAGGAAATCATCAATAGCTCAAAGTTAGTTAGAAATTGAACAAAATTAAAAGTAACATAACACTCAACGAACAAAAAGGGAACTAAGTCGAATTTTCATTTTCAAACCTTTAAAATAGGTAAATTTTGTAAAAGTAACATAAATTTTTAACAACAAACCAAAAAATGATAGCTTGAAATGTTTAGAAATTGTACGAAATGAAAAGTAACTTAGACATCATAAATACAAAGTACGCTAAAAGAGTCCAAACTTAACCAACAAAAGGACTATGATGAACTTCCTAGGGGTAAGAGTCAAAGTCAGGTCAACAAGGATGTCAAGGATAGAGTTTTATAGGTTACCAGCATCGAACTTAAAGGAGGAGCACGACGAAGTGAGGAAGAGAGGAATGAACGGTGACGCTTGTGATCAAAGAAGGAGGGAAATTAGACAACAAGAAAACGCGAGATACTCAAATCTCAAATAACATCACCATCCTAAACGGTCCCTAAAACTTCCTAATAAAATCAATCTCACAACCACATTACCTCCAAGGATTCCTCAAAATAACTTACCCCACTTTACATCTAAGCTACTCCATGAAACAAAGTGCTTCACTACACTTGTGATGCAACAACTCCCAATCATTGAACATCCACAACGACTACCACAACACAAGATCAAAATTACTAAGAAAGTTATACTCATACCCAATAAACGTCAAAGGGTAACACCAATCTAAGTATGGTTATCAACATCCTAAAGATATCTCTTTCCAAACTCACATCATAAACTTCACCACATGTTTACTCCTAAAGTAACGACGCTCAACGTACTAAGCTTTCAAATCCTAAATATGATTAATAAAGTCAAGTTCCATAATCTTAGTAACATAGGTAACTCACACTTTACACACAGAATCCCACCAATCAATTATACTCTCTTTATATCAAGAACTAGGTATAAGAATCACCAAGGTATGTCTCACCACACTACCTAAGCCTTTCTAATAGCACAACCTCTCAAAACCAGGGTTATGGGTCAACCACAAACAATCTCCTCAAAAGTCAAATTTTCCAACCAAGGTTAACTTTCCACAAAAGAATGAGAACCATCTACAAGGCATCAAGGAAGGATAAGTAAGGGACGAATGACAAGTTGGGAGGGTACATGAGTAGCTTGCGGAGTACAACCAAAAGGAGTTTAGAAGAAGGATAGGTACCAAGATGTAAAGAATAAGGCAGGTACACAAAGAATGAGAAATATCTTCGAGGAAGTAGAAGCATTCTTCAAAGGTTTAACAAATCTTTAATTCCCGACAATAGGCACCAAGTCTTGATCATCACGTAGATAAGCTAACGGTTTGTCGATCCAAGAGTACCAAAAATCATTAATTGACAATAAACAAATATGTTAGAACCTACCACGAAGCATACACAAAGAGACTACCAACTTAGATCCTTAGTTCTAGCCATCTCTCATTCATTATTCAAGGTCAAGTTCAAGTTTAAGTTTGGGGTACACGTGTGTGCGTCGGGAGCAACATAAGCTCTGATACCAACTGTGAACCCTCACAAAAAAACGCTAGGGAAAATATGATAAAAAATGCGGAATTTTAGGAAATTTTTGAAACTTTTAAAGTTTAAAGCGCGGGTTCATTAAAACCTAAAATATAAATAAAGAATGCGGAAATAAAGTTAAGTTTATACAAACGTGATAGTCAAAGGTGAGGGAAAATATATCCCTCGAATGACAAAACGATAAAAGGTGAGTCTAAGCAATCCTAATAAACCGACTACTAGGCCAAGGTGCTCGCTAGCTCACACGTCTAAACCCCACAAATGCATCTTCACAAACCTGTCATTCATGTAAACATGAAATCCACAGTCAGTGGGGAGTAACGCAAGGTTCTCCCAGCCACAACTTGTCAAAATGAACATAACAAACAACTCAATTAAGTAAATCATGTAAGATACTTACAAAAGACATGAACATCAAGTTTATATTTAGACACGGCAATTAAATGAGATAGAACAAGGTGGATCAACATTAGCATAATAAAGACTCAACTATTCATGTGAGATAATTAAATAATATGAAAGATAAGAATACGGTCATCTTGACAAAAACACGCATTTGAAGGAAATATAACATGGGTGTGAGATTAGAAATCGAATCATATGAAGTAGATAAATAAGGGATCAATCGATACAAAATATATAAATGGAAACCATAGCCATTACTTTGAAAACCTCTTAACAAACATTGCACGGGACGTGGCTACTAATGTCGCATTGATACTTATGGCTTGCATCTCACCATAAGAATGGATGAGAACATCAATACCGACGATCATATCGCAACTAGAAGGCTTGTATCTAACCTGTAGTATCCGATAGGACCAAGACTATCACAATCAACCATTTAAGACGTAAACTCTCGTGTAGAAAGAAATATGCAAATGACCATAACCAAGCAAGACATTTACTACTCTTAGACTATAATTTTCCTCGGGTAGAACTACGATAATAATACGGTCCTAGTCTAAACCTGGCCAGACTCTCGGAATTTACATTTCCGATTCAACATGCTGCAGAATCAGTCTGCATCCAAGACTCGCTGACAAAATGAAATCGAGTACCCCAATCGCCAGATCAGCACGAAAGTGGCGGAAAGACTAAGATAAAACTCACTTGCCAGATCAGCACAAGTGGCCAAACCCGTACTTGCCAGATCAGCACAAGTAGGGCGTAAATGTAAGTCAAGCAAGAAGACATAGCATTATGGCATTTTCACAAGAATACGACTCATCACAAGTAATTATTTATAATAAATCTTACATACTTGTATTATGTCGATAAGCATTTCATTTCATAAATATACATGCCGGTTAAATAAAATGTAACAAACGATAATGAATAGATTACGTCACGTAAAAACCGAGATAAAATATGAATAGCCAAATATGGGTCATTTAGAAATCCATACCATCCTATTAGATTGGCCAAATAGCCAAAGTGTATGTACAAGCCCAATTCAAGAAACAACACAATCTCAAATAAAAGGAGAAGGAAACAAGGGCTATAAGCCTATACTCAAATATAAGGGTTTTGGCCCAATCATAAAATACCAACAAACCCATTACAAAACACAACCAAAGAAAACAACAAAGAAAGGGAAGAAGGAAAGGGTGTACTGCCCTATTCCACCCGTGACCAACACCAACACACTGTCAAACCGTGGCCAAGCCACCAATCCACCGCCAGCCAGCAGCCCACATGGTCAGCCCTTTTCACGGCTAAAACAGACCCACACCGTCCCAGAACAACCTGCAAAATGACCACTGAAATAGAGCCCAAACCAGGCCGTGACAGGCCACCCAACAACCACCATTTCGACCACCAAAACCGCCATTTCGACCACCCCAAAATAGAGTATACAACGTCCCAAACCAGTGCTAACACACGCCCTATTCCCATCCCAAAAGAGTCTCCCTAAAATCATAATCTCGTGCCCAAAACATAGCCCAACTCAGCCCTGTCACGGCTCCAAGCTGAGTTCAAAACAGTCCACACGGGTTAATATCAAGACGGAAATGAAAGCAATGTTGAGACGGAAACGAAGTGCAACTAAAACATGAATAACACCCACCAAGCTCATCTTGACCATGCTCGAAAATCTATGTAAAACAGTCTGTTTCAAACGTCGTTTTGAAACGGAAATTTAACACAACTACTTCATGAATAACAACAAGCGAATATGAGCATAAACACAGAATTTGACATGAACAATTTGAGCATACAGATGAGGAAAAGTATAAAGAACCAAAATTTATCAAACAAGGACATGTAAACGACACATAAGACGGAATTTTGACATTTTGTCGAGTAACCTATCACCGTTACCTCGAAAGCTCTTTAATCTTCGAATAAACGGTCCACAAAGCTCGAGTCTTCCTCCAAGTCTTCGAATCCTTCACCTAGGTGCAAGAAAATGAGTCGTATAAGCTAAAAATCGAGACTTTGTGTAAGATGGCCGAAAACAAACTTCCATAAGGGTGTGACTTTCTTACCTAGAAAGTTGAAGGACAGAAAGGGGAAGAGAGTGGCGCAAAAATTAAAGGAAACGGTTGAGAAACGAGGGGGAAATCTGGGTTTGAAGGTCGGTGTTAATGGTGAGTTCATGTTGTTTTTGTTACATTAAATGTACGCAAATAGAAAGGGGAGAAGGAGGGATGAGGTAGGGATGGGAGGGTGTGAGTGTGAGAATAATAGAAAATAATTATTTAAGTTAGAGTGTAAGAGAGTAGGTGAGGGTGTATGTGTTGTCGATTTCCGGTTGGTCCACAATTTACTTAGGTTCAAAAGTGAAATATGACGGTCTTTTGTTAGACGGGAATACGTCTCAAGTCCACTATAACTTAAGACAGAAACTATTATTATTATTATCACTATTATTTCTAACCGACTAAAATTACATATTTTTATATAAATTAAACCTTAAAAATATAATTTTATAAATATTAGGCTTAAAATATAATTAACTAAATTAAGTAATTTAAAAATATAAAATAAAGTAATAGAATGGTTATATAAATTATAAATGTCAAAATGGAAAATTCGCGGGTGTTACAAAAGTAGTAATGCTCTTCAAAGCGGGGGTTAAGGTAAGAAATCAAGATTAACACCTCCGTGGAGTTGAGTTTGCTCGGGTCCCTCCTCCCATAAAGGAGGTTGGTCATGGAGCGCAAGAAGATTTTTAGGACGGGGTGCTTGAATCACGTGTTTTCATGTTACTCACACCGATCTTTCCCTTACTCGTATGGAGGTGAAAATACCTTGAGGCTTTCATGTCTTTCTCAATCTTGTCATGGTGACCCTCGACTCACTTACCCACTCCCAAGTGGTCGGCAAAGGCGCACTAGCAAGGTTGAAGGTGGTATTTTTGAGCCTAAAGCTCACGGCATGGGTATTCTTATCGTAGGTGAAAGAGCTTAAAAACTCGAGAGTGAGGTTATGGTAGCTTATTTTCTCTAGGTTGTACAATCCTTCCAACCCAAGGACCAGGAAGATGTCATGTACCTCCCTCTGTTCCCAAGGCCTCCAAAGTACTCACTGACATACACTTCGTCGCGGCCATGCTTCTAGTGGCTAGAACCTCAAAGTTACTCCGGTGATCTTCGCTCCCATAGGCTATCGCCGGGTAGCCTGGAAGGGTAATGGCGGGTGGTGCCTCTCGTTGTGGTTGATGGGCGTTCCTCCCACGGCCGGTTCTAGTGTTCCTCGACATGCTACAAGATGAAATCACACAACAAGATACGGAATAGGAAAGGTAAGAATTAGAAGCCAACTTTCGATATAAATGATAATTTTCTCCAACTTCTCAAATTGGTAGATGACAATTTAAAGAAAATTCCCAACATAGTTCCCTTGTACCTTAACCAACACTCAAAAGTTTCTCATGTTACAAATTCTTTTTCGTAAATTGAAATTCTTGTGACATAATAAGGCTTAAAACATAACCTTAATCACATGTACTACCCTTATTTATCATGTCATTTTGTTCAAACTCAACTCAATAATGAAGTACTACACTAGACTCGTTGCAAAATGGTCATTTGTCTTGAAAATCTTGATAATTTTAAAATGTAAAATTTTAACATAAGAGGTCACATGTAATCGCAATTCAATTTAAATTATTAAGAAGCAATCAAGATGAGAATTGACTTGCTAAAGTTGAAAATCCGGGTAAGTGAAATGCTTACTTCAGACGCTTTAAAGTCCTTAAGACGGGAAAATTTTCAAAGTAAAGCTTCCTCAAATATCATAAGTTTGAGGTTTAAGGTAACCATGAGTAAGTAAAACATGTAGTGAACATAAAAATAAAAATTCCAACATGGCTGACATGGCTGTCGCAACCCTATCAAAAATAACCAACTGGCTCAACTAATAAATATAGTAGAGGTAAGTCAGGTATCGTATCCACAGGGAGATGGGAAAATGTATGCTAAATTAAGTATGTCTAAGTAACCGATTTTTGGGGTTTTAGGATTGTTTGATCTAAACTACAGAGATGTAAGGGGAAGAGAACGGAAGAGGAAAAACATATAAACTTATAGGAGATTAACAAAGGCGAGAAATAGCTAGGACAGTCGGTTCACCATGACTTTCTAGGAGTCCAATCTAAGGCCATAGGACAACATAAACTCGGTCTGCAGGGTAATAAAAAGGTCCTCTTGGTCCGCTAATCGCCCTAAGACAATACTAGCTTAGCTTTCACCCTCACTAGCATGCCCTAATGTTCATTGCAGGTCTTACCCCTTCCAATCTCTCGATCTAGGTCAAGGTGTACGATATTAACTAGCCAAATGCGTCGACTCAAGAAGCTAATTACAATTAAATGCAATGATTAACAACACAGAATAAAATTACACCAAATCCTAATCACCTATTCATCACTCCCTAATTACCATGGCTCCCCTGTGTCCTAGCATAAAAGGATTAGCTATGCATGATAGGTATTGAAGAAATAATGATAAACACAATAAATAAATTAAACATAGCAATCAATTAGATGACAGATAAGAGAAAGAGAAATCAATAGGAAAATAAGAACAAGAATGAAATTGCAATAATGATTAATTAAAGTAAAGATTAGGAATACCGAATACAAGAGAGTAGCAATGGAGTAATTAGGTCTAGAGAGTAAAGTTCTCAGGGAAAGAATGAGAGAGAAGAGGGGAAGAGCCCCGATCCTTATGACTGCCGTCATACTCCTATTTATTCCTAATTACAATAGAATATCCGAAAATTAACTTAAATCTGCGTATAAAGCTAAACCTCTCGATCAAGTAGAATGAAACCACTCAATCGAGGGAAAGACTCAACAAACCTCTCGATCGAGTAACACAAGCACTCGATCGAGGTCTTCACCAAACACCCATCTCGATCGAGTACAGTAATAACTCGATCGAGAATCTTCACTAGCATAGAGCATTCGATCGACCAGTTTTAGCAGCCAACTTGGTCGATCGAGCTATATTAGCACGGGTGAACTCTTGAACACCTTCCAAAGCAACTTCACACATCTCTAAGTGACAGATTCCAAGCTTCGATCCTTCCTTCTCCAAAATGCATGCTGTTGGGACAGGTTTAGGCTCGATTTCGCTTCTTTTCGGTTCATACCTGCAATTAATACAAGACAAACTAGAGTAGACTATTCGAGGGCATTTGTAGCTAGATGCAACATAAATAACATAGAAATGCATGTAAATTTAAGGTAAAAGCCATATATAAAATACACGCAACAAATCTCCCCAAACCAAATCTTTGCTTGTCCCCAAGCAAACTATTAATGCAACTAAAGACAACTAATGGAACGGGACCAAATAATAGCTACAAATTGTCCACCAAAGCCAAATTAATGCAACAACCAACAAAGTGACGAAAGGTAAGTGCAAACGAGTTAAATCAATGCTTTAAACTATTGAACCGTCGACCTTGCAAGACTCATAAATATCGAACTCTCACGGGTCGCTCATCACACAAATTAGGCACAAGGTGAGTATAGAAGTATGAAATAGAAAGAAGTAAAGACACTCACCTAACTCGACCAATAAGAACATGCATGCAGCTAACATGAAACCGATTTCTACCGACCGTACATATGCACTCCAACCAATCAGGACTAAGACACACGCCGAGGACTTACATATAATGTGAGGTGAGGCAATTGGTTAAGAAGGGGCAAAATGAATTTGGATAAGTGGAGGTAAAGCTAAGCTAGTACAATCGTAACCAAATAGTAAACTCTTTCCGCTTCGCTACTCAATACAAAATACAGAACTGTGCCATTGTGACAAAACATCACTGACATCAACAGGAGACTCCCCATAGGAGATAATGATAAGAGTGGGAGTATTATTCAACAATCTTTTTTTTTCATATCTTTTTTCTTTTTCTTCGTCATTTTTTTTTCTTTCATTTTTTTTTTCAATCTTTTTCATTTCATTTTTCCAATTCACTTCTTCAATTCTGTAGATACCCGTATCCGTCGATATTGGAATTTATAGAGAACCCGACAAACACCCGATGATGATAGAACACATGTATTCTTTAGTTGTCATTGTCACTATTTGGAGCTCGTTTTACGATGTAGAATGGGCGTCGTCGATGAAGTATTTTATTAATTTAAATGATATTTAAATTAATATTTTTTTAAGTGAGTTCATTTTATTAATTTAAATGATATTTAAATTAAAGCTTTTTTAAGGTAAATTCAATTTATCTTATTTTATTTTGAATTTATTTTCCCAAGTTTATTTTATTGAAAATAAAATAAATATTTGATTTGAAAAATCATTTTATGAGTATATTTGGTTTGAAAAATCATTTATTTTAATGTGTTAATTGATTTGAAAAATCGATTTGAAAATTGAAAAAGAACTCGTTTTGAACATGTGTTTTTGAGCTCGGTTTTAGCTCGGTTTTTGAGCCCGTTTCCTTTACGAATTGGCACGAATCTCGAGTATACTAACCAACCTAGACTACTACCCATCCAACCCCAGTTCGAACCCCATATCCATGGCCCAAATCACGTCCCAAATCACCCCCAACAGCCCGCATACAAACAGCCTACCCCCTGTTTTGCGTGATGAATCCCGAGCCCAAAACCCGCTCCAAATACCACCAAAACCCGTGCCCATTAACCCTAACCCATACCCTAGTATCCTACCTATATTACCTTACCTTAATCACCAAGAAAAACCCCCAAACGAACCCTAGAAAACCCCCCAAAAGCTGCTGGACAGCAGCTATGTACAAACAGGCCCGACTGCCTCTCCTCCCTTTTACCCTACTTTAACTCCTTATAAATACCACCCCTTCACCATAAATTCATTCCTCTAAGTTCTCCATACATCCTACCTTCACTCACAAGCTTTAAACCTCAGAAACAAACCCTAATTGCCTCTCAAAAACCCTCCACAAAACCGACATCCAAACTGAAACAGTTTGTGTGTCCTCTTCGAAAAACAATTCGTTCCTCCTTCAAACCTCCATCAAAACTCGAGTTTCTTGTTCCTAATTAACCATATAACATCCATCTACACATTAGATAAAGATTTACGAGCCAAATTGCCCTTGAGAGTACACGAAATCCCTCGAAAAATAGAGTGTTATACACTATGTTTTCGCGGTTTATTCCTGTCTGTCCGGTTCTGTTTGTGCTCGTTTTTCGTGCCCAATAACTCAAAACGAGCAGGGGTTGCTTTAAGATCTCTGTTATCCTCTCTTTCTAGTTTTCAAAACATCTTTTAAATCGAATTTTCATCCTGAAACGAGGGAGAAATCGCTGTTTGAAAGTTGCTGTCCAGATTCGATAAAAACGCGTGTTTGCTTTGTTTCTTCGTCGACGACGGCCTCTCGAGATAAAATCTACCATCGATTATGACCCAAGACGGTGTCAACGATACATGTAGGTTGAGGGTGCATCAAATCCTTTTCTTTCTCCCTTTTATTTCGTTTTTTTATGTTTGTTTTTTATAGTTTGTTTTTGTTTGTTTATCTTTTTTTGTTTATCGATTGTTCTAATTAACTACGAAACTAGTTTAGTCCGAGTATGAGTAAAAGTACCACCATGAACACCCGCGTTGACTTGAGATGGGAAAGAAACCGCTACACCAGTCGGTCGTACACCCCCGTCTCATTTACATATCCTCGTGTTCAAGGTAGGGCATTAATAAAACAAATTTTAACTTCGTTCTTCGCTTTTGACATCTCCTCTTCTCTCGTGTGATTCGACCCATCTTAGGACCCGTCGCATGTTAGTATGACCTCTGATTGTTAACATATAACTTATTTAGATGACATTAGATCAATTTAATAACCTAATTAGACACGATAGGTGGCTTCGACATAAGCTTTAAAATCAACTAACAATTCCGTAATTCAATCGAATGCATCTCTCTTTCACATAATTTCTCGCTAGTATGAGAGTGCGTGATTAGCACCTTCTTATTGACACTCGATGAGTTAAATTAATTAGCGAATTTGACCTAAGTTGACCCCAGGGCCGTGAGTCATGTAAGCCGTGGGCCACCCCTCTTGTGCAGGGTTTCCTAGGCCGATTGGCCGTGTAATGTGTCGTGTACGGTTCTGTATGTAGCAATTGTATTTAGATCGAGTTTTATCTTTAATTTATTGTTGTGTCGGCATGAAATGCCTGGTTTGTAATAGGTAGATCCCAACGGCTCCCCCATTCCCCCTAAGCCTTGTTTGCTTTCGTTTATATGTTGCTTAGATCAATCAACCCACATGCTAAATTACAACTTTGACAAAGTTAGTTTAGTTGCATCTAAATCGACATAGAAACTTCACATGTTAGGGTTAAAACGATGTTTGCATTTCATATATCGTAGTAGCTATGACCTTGTTTGAAATCCATACTTGACTTAGTAGAGGCCGTTATTGACGGGCGGGGTTGGGTGTCCTTATGGGCTTCCCAACACGTACCCTCACCCCTTACTCAAGATCTATGGTTTGTGGATCCGTCTAAATACCATTGGATTACGAGAGTCATTCAAATCGAGTGATATAGGGTACAAGTCTTTATCTTTAATCACTCGTAGTCGATTAGCTTTATGCTTTTCGATGAAAGGTGTAAAGTTGACTTGAACGGTTCCAAGTTCCCAAAAAACTTGGTGGCGACTCTAACATGTCTTAATTCGATTCGAAAGAACCTCGAGTCGATTATGCCTAGTGTGGATCCCGCGGACGCAGCTCCCGAGGGCCTTGTCCACAGTTTGGCGACTCCGCTGGGGAAAAGATGACTAGTTACACTTTGTTTCTAGGGTCTTTTCCTCCGAGGTGAAACTTGAAAAGAAAGTGTTGGAAAGTAAAACATTACTCACAGTGCTACGATTCATGCATAAACCCTTAAGGACTTGCCCGGGCCGTCCCAGCGTTTCTTCGTGATGCGTGGGGGGCGACGTCCCACTATGCTAGGAAGCTGCACATTGCTCGCTTCCACTTCACCTCGCGTGGTTCTTGATGGTGGGGACGATCTTCTAGGTACTCTACCTTAAGACACCTTGCTCTATAAGACCGCAAAAGGATGGAGGGCATAGACCTTCTTGTAGAAGACTTGCCGAGACTTAGAGATGTCTAGGAGCATACATCCTTGTAACATGAGAATGACAATGTGCAAATTGTTTTCCCGAGTCTTTTCGAAATTTCCCATGTCCTTTTCAAAACCGAACTTTTGAACAACTTACTTTCAAAATAGCATGGTTTTAAAAACGCGGAATGCTGCCCAAATAGGACTAGAATTTTCGGCCCAAAATGAGCTTTTATAGCCGGCATGCTGCCCATTTCAAATCTCATTTTCGAATCAATCTTTCGTTTTTTTTTCAAAATCAATCCAAAGTGCCTCTCGAACCTCAACCAAGCATGAAATGCGTCAAGTCGTGTCCAGGTCATGGCCGTGTTAGGCCGGGTGTGTTTCGTTCTAAGAGTCTAGAACACGACCTTGTTGGGTCACCCAAGCTCACTTCTTGGACCTTGCGTCATGTTGGTCGACCTTTTGGTCTAGGATAGTCCACAAAAACGCCCAAGCTAGGCCATTTAGGGCGTTTCACCCGAACCTACGGGCTATGTTAGTCCAATCACGGGTTTGGCCACACCGAGTCCGGTTTATAACCGATTTATGACAGTTTGAGTCATGTCGTTTTGTCGAGTCTAAAATGAACCAAGGTCTAGATCCAACCGTGAGTCGAACCTCTGGTTAGTCAATCTCAAGTCGAGTCTTTGTTTGAGTCAAGTTGGGGTCGTGTCCTTAAGTGTGCAGGGGCTCTTACTTTAAATATTGACTCAGTACGGGGTTTTCTTGTAGAAAGGCGGCCAAAAACCCGACGTCAAGCAATGGAAGATGCTGTTAACAAGCTTACTGAGGCCGTGAACCTCATGATGACCCGAATGGATGCAATCGAATCTAAGCTGGGTGAAGATTCCCCTCCACCACTGACTGATCTGGAAAAACGGTTCAAGTTCATCGAAGACCGTTTGAAACTCTCCCAGGGGAAGAACATCCACTATGAAAATGCTAGGGCCTATGCCCCAGTTCAGGATAAGTTGCCCACGAACATGGTACTCACTGACATCCCAAAGTTCAAGGGCACCGAAGATCCAGTCCACCACGTTAAGGCCTATAAAGGGTACTTAGCATTAAAGGGAGTACCCGACATGCTCTCTGAAATTTTTGCCCAATCTCTGGGTGAACACCCGAAGGCGTGGTTCTACAATCTTGACCTTAAAAACTTCCCCACTTTCGAAGATATTACGGTGGAGTTCTGTAAGCACTATGCTGATAATGTCGAGATTCAAACCAATATAAGAACATTGGAGGTGATGACACAGAAAGAAAAAGAAGGCTTTACTGAATTCCTTGCAAGATGGCGCGCTGAAAGCGTGAAATTAGCCAAGAAGCCTGATGAAGTTGAAATGGTAGATAAGTTCGTAAAGAATCTACGACCTATTTACGACAATGCTCAAATACCAAATTTTGGCTCTTTCAAAGAATTGATAAGAATCGGGATAAAGGTAGAAGATGATGTCATAAGGGCAGAGGCTGAAAAGCCGAAAGGGTACCAAGGGGCCTCATCATCTAAGGGCAAGGCCCCAACAACCGCCCATATTGATGAAGCCATCAATCTTTTAGAAGGGCAATCGAAGAAGTCGCAGCGCCAAACACCTAGGGCATTCACCGATATCGGATGCACTTATACATACGCTCTCCAAAGGCTCATAGCCCAAGGAAAGCTGAAGCCTATTGGTCCAACTCCGGACCCTCCCGCTGATCAACAAGGTAAATGGTATAAACCAAATGCCTACTGTGCCTTTCATCAAGGGAAAGGCCATGATACTGAAAGGTGCTATCGACTAAAGCACGAAATCCAAGACATGATCGAGAATGGAACACTCCCGATCCCAACTGTTAAACCCATTAACATCACCAATCCATTTGGCGATCACGCTAACTTTGTTTCTGTTGAAAACAATGTCGATTACTCCCATCTTATCCGCCCATGTCACTTGAAAGGGGTGTTTATGAAGGAAATGTAGATTCATATACATACTAACATACTCATATATGTCTAAATAATTTGTCATAAAATTAAAACGGATTTTATGCATGCAAACAATATATAATAGAGAAGAAATCATGTCCTTACATTCAATATTTCGGTTATATTGGGCACAAGAGAGATCACCTTTCTCTCTTGTTCTTGAGCTTTCCCTTATGGATGAACAAGATCTAAGTATAAGATCTCTCCCTAAGCTTTATACCCAAGGCTTTCTCTTAATCTAATTAATATTATTTGATCTAGTATAATATTAATCTCATGAAAAATGAACCAAAATTGTTTGGTTTAAGCTCCTAAAACCGGGTAGGAGATGTGGAGAGGAAGAGTGTTATTTTTATCTCTCTAAAAATAATTTTACATGGTTGAATGAATAATAATAATCACCCACACATACATATGGTGAATGATAATTATTTTAAGTAAAAGAACTCTTGTTCTTTTCTATGTAGAACCGATTGGGAGGGAAGGAGAGCCCAATGCATGGGCTAATTTTTCTACCCAAGAAATGTAGGCTTGCATGGCTACATATAGGTAGATCATCATTGTGTTTTCTTATTAAAATAATTAACACAATTTTTCCACTAAAACCCTCTTAATATTTCGGTACTTATAAAATGGAAAGTCCATTTTATATTTTGTCATTTGTCAATTTTGTCACATGTTACATGTTACATGACATGTTACAATGCAATGTATTTTTATCATATTAAAAATCAACGTATTAATAAAAATACGTCATATACAAAAATCGACTTAGTAATTCATAATTACTTATACCAAAATATTTTACCAATTTATAAATCATATTTATAACAATTCATTCAAATTTAATTGTTACATTAAACAATTATTTCATCCGAGTAATGATATAATTCAATTACTCAGACCGTATCTCATTTAATCACATTTCAATTTGATACGTAAATTTTACTTTCAAAATCGTCCGTCAATTTTCAAGTAATTTAATTAACTCGCAACATTATACGATTAATTAAATAATCAATTAAGAGTATTGCCTTTAGGTATGACCTAGGGGTCAACTGATCACCACCGTCACACACGACAAGAATGTCAAACTCTAGTCGACCAATCATTACCGATATATGTTGACCAGTTGACAAGAACAATATTACTTCCCAATTGTATTCTTAAAATGAGATTTCATAATGATATTTAAATCATGTGATCGCACTATTGTTGAGGACACATTTCCCAACAATCTCCCACTTGTCCTCGACAAGTGTGCGTCACCAATTCTCTTGTCCTATTACTATCTCCCACTCAATGCAAGGTGTCTTTCGGGTCGTACTTGCAAGTGATCATATCGAGAGTGGTTTCCTCGATCTGGAGAATAACTGATTGACCGGATTTATCCACTCTGGATACCTTCCGAGCGTGGCCACGCATTTACAGTTCATTACTCCTCGAGTGGCCCTGAGATATTGTTATAACCCTGACAAGGGGATGGACAATTCCTATCGCACTCATTCCCTTCGACTAGCCACAGCCATCATCATAACCCAAAATATGCCCATTTGACCCCATTTACGAAGGTCGTAGTAACATAAATCAAAGTTAATCAAACGTGCCATCTTAGGTGAATAGTCTTTAGTCAAAAGAATCGACTCATTAGAATACTATAGCAGCTCTCGCCACGACCAGGCTATATAAATTTGCCAGAACTCTATAAGCGGTCATTAGGCCCGACAAAAAGTTCCTAACAGTCTGCCTATGTGATCGGCTAGTCATCTCACATGACTCTATGGCACTTGAACTTGCCATCAATCGCATCACACTCTAGTCACTTCGAGACGTCACCTCATACAAGTGACTATGGGCGAATACCATGCTAATCCGTGTTCACTTTAACGGGGTTCAATTGTCTCTACAACCCGTTTGGATGTAACAAGGTAAAAAAGGAGTTTTTAAAGGAAAAACTCGAACGACAAATGCGATTATCACATATGAATAGTCAATGCCTGATTACTATTCCATATTCTATAATCTAATTTGATCTTGCATGTAGTTGTTCATTTCAATTCAATTGAAATGACATGACTCATCATGTTTAGCCTATGAGAAGGCTTTGGTTAGTAGGTTTTATCAACTTCTTGTACCTTACTCAACCTTACTACATATTCGTTTTCCTTTGTAATGTATACATTTGCATCACAACACTTTCTGAGTACGTGTCGAGATCCAATCAAGACATAGGCCCTCTTAGCCTAAGAATAGCTCCCACTGTTTTCACAGTGTGCGGGACTCATCCTCTTGCACATCTCATGATTGCAAGTGTACTCAATTTCCGTTATAAATATCTCTCATTGTTCTTTATTGCCTAGAACGATTCTAGAAAATCTACTTCTTAATTAACATAGCCACAATGGTCTCTTAACCATCTTAATGTGTTTTGATTATGGTTTTGTCGGAAACCATGCGCAATCTCAATTGTCAATTGTCACTTGTGTAACACCCTTACACAAAATTGCATCATAAACACTTTGCTTTACTTCCTTAATGCTTCTGCAAGCACTTAAGGGTAATCTTTACAGCTTACTTGGTAAAGATTACTTAAATTCGATTTTTGAAAACAACTCATCATGCTCAAGGCATATGAAGTGTTATACATCATTTCTTTTTAATTGATCCGGCAGCGGAAGCAAATGGAATCAATCAAATATGTTCAATTTAATTGAACTAGTCATGAATCTTATCAACATAAGACTTCTTACTGACGCTAATATCATGTGGATTTATCTGCATAAATCTAGATATTAAAGATGTATTATATTACTCCAAAAGTCTTAAATCATTCTCGATGATCAATATGTCATCCACATATCGGACTGATTAAAATTTCCGTAACTCCCACTAAACTTCATGTATAAACACAACTTCTCGACTTATCGAGAAATGTTTTATCACATGATCAAAATGTTGATTCTAACTCATTGATGTCCTACTTAAGACCCTTTCTTAAGTTTCACATTATCTTAGGATTGCAAGAATCTACTAAACTCAAGACATGTATTGAATACATTCCTTCTATTGAAGAAGTGGGTTTTAGATTCACTTGCTATGTATTTCATAACCTCATAATGAAACACAATCCCTAAGAAGATCCAAATAGACTTAAGCATTTCAATTAGTGCAAAAACTTTTGCAACCAATCAAACTTTGAAATTTGTCTTTATTAGTGCAAAACCCTTTGTCACTAATCAAGCCTTTTATTTCGGACTTTTATGGCTCTAAGCCTTGTATTGAGTTGTGACTTAAACACTCTTATGTAAGTCATATGTTCATTACTTTCCAGAAGTAATCAATCTTGAATCAAACAATTTCTTTGTAAGTTATAAGCTCTTTACTTTCTTAAAAGTAACATGAATTCATCATTTTTAACAAGTGACGAATTTTAACCTCCTAGGTTTTGAAGAAACAATGTCTTACACAAAACGTCTCATGTAGCCAAGAAAGACCAGTTTCTTGCGACAACGTTTTACACAAAACATCTCACGTAGCCAAGAAAGACCAGTTTCTTGCGACATAACATCTTTGTGGCTTTTTGAATAATTTCTCCCACTCTGTCTTCTAAAAATAAACTTGTATTTTAGAAAGACAGCTTCATGAGCCGCAAACCCGTCGTACTCGTGAAAATTGAAGAGGGAAAAATGAGCATTTGTTTCTTGTGAGAACTTACAAACATGGTACCCTTACCATTTCATATCTCATATGTTTTGATTTAGTGGAAAAATAATTTAGACAAAAATGATAAAATCCCCAAAAGGATCAAGTGACTCAAAGTAACTTGATCGAAGTTCAAACCATATTGAATAGCGTTTGAATTCTTATCCAATCACACATTATTCCATGATGCGTGCTAAGAGAGATTAACTTGTGATACTATATCACATTTCCTTTGGCTTATATCAAAGTCTTCACTTTGATAATCCCATCACGACTAAATCGTGATTCCTTGAACTTTTGAACTTCTTCAAAGATTTCTCTATTTACCTTATTAAGTGAACACACTAGTGTCAACTTAAATCGTTGGTAAAAGAAAATGATCAACCTATTTTGGATCAATGATTTACAACCTCGATCTCCTTTTCAACCAAAAGGCACGAGACATCTTGCTTTGAATACAAGATACGCATATACCATTAACGATCTAATGGTTTCAAGAGTATTCGATAACTCTTTGCGTTCATTATTCCATCTTTTAAGGTTTAATCTTGGGTTACCAATTTGAATCTTACATCATCTACATGATATGTCATTCTAGTTTGGTTTAGAATATAATCACCTTGATAATGGGCTAGCCATTCATCAAATCGTGGTGTATAGGGTCACAAAAGTGAAAACCTCTTTTGTCTCTTAACAAGTTTATATTCTTATTTAGAGTTTATGTACTTAATAGTCACAATTAAGTACCACTTTAAATCCAAAAACTAGATTGAGTACACAATTACTCTATCTCTCAACTTCATTGTTGCTAGTCGTCATATTCTAATCATCCTATGTATCAAGTACAATGATGAAAACCTCCATTGGTTTCTAATATTGACGAAGTAGTATTAGCAAAATTTTATGTTTAATCAAATAAACATTTAAAGAAGAAGGTCCCATTAGATGTCCCACAACTAACTTGTTGATTTTTCAATAATTCGGGGTAGTTTCCTTTCTCGTGTCCAACATTTAAGACAATGGAAACTATATCGGTCGGGATTGATAGGTTTAGTATCGTCATTCTCAACAACTTTACCTTTAACATTACCTAGTATCAATTCCATTATAATCTTTACTTCTTGAACCTCGTCCTCATCTTAACGGTTTAAGAGAATGCTCCCACTCATTTCAATGAGTCTTTGCTTTGAGAAGCAAAATTGAATTCATGAAGATTACTCTTCATTTGTTCGTTTTAGTCTTAAAACTTTCATTGAAGTGGTTGCGTTATTTTGGTCAATTACGAATTCTGACAAAACTAATTACCAAAATAATTTATCGCTTCAAGGTACTTAATTCATTTAAGTATATGAAACATAATCCATTGTAAGTAGATGTGTTAGTCTAGAATCAAAAACCTGTTTGATAATGAATAACATTAATCTATACTCCTTTCAAGAGATCCTTAGCAATGGTTCATTTGAGGTTTTAGAAGCAAACTCATATTTGTCTTTAGTTACGATATTTTAATGGAGATTTGAATCAAAAACGAAATGATATCGTATATGAATTGTGGTAAAGAAATAGAACAATATGATAACGGAATAGTGGAAAACAAAACATTCATCGTTATATTAATACTTGTAAACAAGTATAGCATTTACATAGTGACCTCTACCCAACTATGATAAATGATTCCAAGATCCAAATTCATATTAACTTGGGCACGGGGTAGCCGATGAAACCCTTATCAATATAACTCGGTGGATTAACTCTTTAATCGATTCTACTTTTAGAACTCTCGGTCGATAAAATTACTCTAATATTTATCTATAGCCCAAAACACATCAACAAGGGCACGGGGTAGCCGATGAAACCCTCATCAATTACTTTTGTTGAGTTCAATCCAAATTTCGAATAAATGTGTCCATTATCCAAACCCACATTAACTTAGGCACGGGGTAGCCGATGAAACCCTCATCAACATGAATTCGGTGGATTAACATTTATCACCCACTTCCCCTATGTAACAAGGTTTGTACCCCGGGGTAGCCGAGTGCACTCCCTCGCGAAATAGGTTTTCATGGTTTCTACTATTTGGTAAGGCTATGTCTCAATTAATTGTTTTAGCGAGAGGTCATGTCAATTTATTATCTATCACGTTTTAAGTGAACTAAAGCGGTGAACTACGATAATTCTAATTGACACGGTCGATAAACTCGATAAAATGACAATGCATGTTTAGTTATGGCGATTTAGCAATGCATGTGACATAAAATAAAATGCAAGCATAAAAGTAAATAAATCCTAGTATGGCCCTTCCTAAAATAGAAAAACTCTTTAACTATTACATATTCGGAAACCAACTCCATTGGTCCCTTGAACTTCGGTTGTGGCACGCATCTCGAGGTAACACCGTCTTTATGTATCGCCATTCTTGAAGAAATCCGTCTTTGGGAACTCCGGAATGAATAAAATTACATAATAAATTACATAATTTCCTATTATACATTTGTAACTAAATAAAATAAATCTATTAAATTACAAAACGGTGATACGAGATCACAATAAAAATTACAACCGAATCGATATTCCCATACATTTCGGGAAATACCAATTAAAATCTAAGGCCATACTAAGTAAAATTACATAATTCAAAATTACATAAATTAAAATTATGACAATCATAAAGAAAATGCAGCATTATAATATGTATGAACATGCTCAATTTTATGCTAAATCGCCTTTAAATTGCCAATATCGTATATTACTCGGTTTTTACGGATTTGCGTGATTTCAACATTTTACAATCACAAGAATACATAAACTCATATTTATGCATAAATTAATTACCCTAACCCTCTTAGGACTCAAAATTTAGTCTTCACTAATAATTTGACCATAATTAACCCATATTTTATAAAATTGTTCATAAATAGTCCAAAATTACAAAATAAGCTATTAAACTTCAAATAAATCACAAAACTTCAAATAAATTCAAAATTTGAAATTTAAACTCATGAAAATTCTGGAAAAATACCATGACACTCATAATGTTCAAAATCTTAGGTTAAAAATTTCGAAATTTTCCGGAAAAACAATGTTGCGGTTTATCGATTTTAACTAAAATAATCATAAAACATGAGAAAAATTATATCCATTAACTTTTCAATTTTAGATCTGAAAATGATAATAAAATGCAACATTTGATGTTTTTCTTAAGTCATAGATTATGTTTTATTAATTTTCCACTAATAATGTCACTATTTATGCTATTTTTCTTCAAAAATCCATAAATCATGCAAAAAGACTTCTTTATAGCCAATTATTTTACACACATCTTGTAAAATTGCATGTGACAACATATTAATTTTCTATGACCAGATTCGAAATTTAACTCATATTAACCTATTTTTCACTTAAATCCGAATTTAATAATGAAAAATCCATTTTTCGAGCATAACAGATCCAAAAATTATGAAAATTTTCAGGTTATCTCAAAATAATATATGTGACAACATATCCAAAAATCACTGGAAAATTCGAAGTATAGCAAATTTTAGACCGAAAATGACATTTTTACTCATAAAATCATATTTAAATGTCATTATTGTAGATTATGAACAATAAAAATCCGAAAAATAACCAAAATATCCTAAAACACTTTAGGACCAGAAATATTAACATGCATGTAATAATTTCGTGATATATCATAATAACACAAATTTTACAAGTTTTATTTGTTATTCTTATAACTCGGAAAAACTTTTAACCAATTTGCATGCAAACAACCGTGGCTCATGATACCGATTGAAGGAAATGTAGATTCATATACATACTAACATACTCATATATGTCTAAATAATTTGTCATAAAATTAAAACGGATTTTATGCATGCAAACAATATATAATAGAGAAGAAATCATGTCCTTACATTCAATATTTCGGTTATATTGGGCACAAGAGAGATCACCTTTCTCTCTTGTTCTTGAGCTTTCCCTTATGGATGAACAAGATCTAAGTATAAGATCTCTCCCTAAGCTTTATACCCAAGGCTTTCTCTTAATCTAATTAATATTATTTGATCTAGTATAATATTAATCTCATGAAAAATGAACCAAAATTGTTTGGTTTAAGCTCCTAAAACCGGGTAGGAGATGTGGAGAGGAAGAGTGTTATTTTTATCTCTCTAAAAATAATTTTACATGGTTGAATGAATAATAATAATCACCCACACATACATATGGTGAATGATAATTATTTTAAGTAAAAGAACTCTTGTTCTTTTCTATGTAGAACCGATTGGGAGGGAAGGAGAGCCCAATGCATGGGCTAATTTTTCTACCCAAGAAATGTAGGCTTGCATGGCTACATATAGGTAGATCATCATTGTGTTTTCTTATTAAAATAATTAACACAATTTTTCCACTAAAACCCTCTTAATATTTCGGTACTTATAAAATGGAAAGTCCATTTTATATTTTGTCATTTGTCAATTTTGTCACATGTTACATGTTACATGACATGTTACAATGCAATGTATTTTTATCATATTAAAAATCAACGTATTAATAAAAATACGTCATATACAAAAATCGACTTAGTAATTCATAATTACTTATACCAAAATATTTTACCAATTTATAAATCATATTTATAACAATTCATTCAAATTTAATTGTTACATTAAACAATTATTTCATCCGAGTAATGATATAATTCAATTACTCAGACCGTATCTCATTTAATCACATTTCAATTTGATACGTAAATTTCACTTCCAAAATCGTCCGTCAATTTTCAAGTAATTTAATTAACTCGCAACATTATACGATTAATTAAATAATCAATTAAGAGTATTGCCTTTAGGTATGACCTAGGGGGTCAACTGATCACCACCGTCACACGACAGTAATGTCAAACTCTAGTCAGCCAATCATTACCGATATATGTTGACCAGTTGACAGTAACAATATTACTTCCCAATTGTATTCTTAAAATGAGATTTCATAATGATATTTAAATCATGTGATCGCACTATTGTTGAGGACACATTTCCCAACAGTTTATCGGGAAAATATTTGTGGATTGCTTTGAATTCTTGCCAAACCCGAAGAATGAAATTCAAGTCGGGAGTCTTGCTCTAGAATGTACTCCTCTCGTCAACGAAGTTAATAAAAGACAATTTGATTCACCAACCTTCATCACTGGCATAGATCCTCAGAGGAATACCTCAGGATGGAGGCAGACCATCAAAGGGATCAAGGACAAGAGCCGAGCATCTATGTTGACAGCTGAATAAGAGAAAGCTCAAGACCAGATTTGAAAATTATGAGTCGGGATCTATTTTCTTATTTTAGTCGAGTCGAGTCTAGGACTTTCGTTTCCTGAAATTGAATCGTTTGTCCCACGATGACCTAGGGTGTGTCCTAGGAATCGTTCCTTCGAGTCTGTTAAGCATTTGTCGTCCCAATAAAAAGTTGCAGTTTCGTTTCCAAATATGTCTTGTTTTCAATCCTCATCATTCTGAAAGCATGATAAAATGCACAACACACTCAAGGGCATCCCTGGGGTAGAAATATGTCCCGTTTCAAAATGTAAGGTACACTAGGATCCTGTGTTTGATTCCTTTACCTATTCCATGTTTGGCGGTAGAAAACCTCCATCAAAACCAATGCTTAACACAAGCCTTTAGATGATTCTATGATGAACCCGGACTAGCTCCTTGTTTCCCCTATCAAAATCATCCCATCTCGAAGAGAGAAGATATCAACCCGTTCTAACAAGGAATTGTTAGTTCTAACCCAATTTAGTTGGCGAAGCCCAGTTTTCAAGGTGTATCCATTTATGACTAAGAGAATGAATAGAAGATCATTTCCAAAGAGAGAAAAAAGATGAAAAAGAATGAAAAGATGAAAAAAAAAGGACGAAAAAAAAAGCAAAAGAAAAAAAATGAAAAAAGATGAAAGAAAAAGAAAAAAGAAAAAAGATGTTGAAGTTATTGCGGAATGCTTTTTGGTTGAATGTCGAAGTTACGGAAGCCAGAATTCAAGTCAAGTACCCATAGTTGAGGTTCAATGGGCGAAGCCCAAAAGCGTAAGTAGTGACCTCTTTACCCTCTAAGTCCTTCCTGAGACAGTTACAAGGAGATAGTCAGGAATTTTGAGAATCATTCCGCTTGTGTTGTTACACTCAGCCTTTAGGGTCCAGACATGGAAATTTGAACCCACATCATTTTTCAGCCCATTTGCACTCGTGGTTCATCAAACCCAAGACACCCATTCCAACCATATCAGCAGCCATAACCCATTGGCCTTAGCACCAGAAAATGAACCTTCAGAATGACGGTACACTATTCAAGCCTTTTATTACCAAGCTCCACATCCCAAAAGATCCAAGCCTTTTACACCTAACCCCAAACACGGGATTTAACGGTACCTTACAGGCTAGAATGGGATACGACATGATACCTTAGATGAAACCTTCGAGTGTGTACACACAATCAATATGCCAAGTTATGCACCTTGATCGAACTACGTCGGATTTGATTTTGCTCCACGCAAATACGTAGGCAGTCCTTCTGAACAAGGGATTCAATCCATCCATCATCCAAGTTGTCATCTTGTCGGTTTCTTACCGGTCTTAACCAAGTCCAAATAAAGCCACCTTTGTTTGAATCGGTCTTAGTACTCGATGTAGGCTAGGATAAGGATATAGGTTCAGATAAGTAGTGTCAAGTCTCGGAATGAGCTTTATCTAATGGTTTAGGCAAAGATGCCGAGTCACATAGATGTGGGTTTGTGTTGGGAACAGAAAATATGAAAAACCCGCTGAAAAGAAAGAAGGCGTGGGAGAAAAATAGTAAAAGCCCGCTGAAAAGAAAGAAGGCGGTGGCAAGAAATGATGAAAACTCGCTGAAAAGAAAGGAGGCGAGGAGAAGAGTGACAGAATGTTCCCAACAAGAGTGATGTGTGATGTCTAAGTGTTCTCATAGAATGTGTAACATTCCGTTTGATGTCTATGAGTGTCTTGATTTTAGATTTGATAGTTGATGATATTATGGAGCTAGCAGCATTAGAGGATGGTAATTGATTATGTATGGAGTTGGTGTCGTGAGAAATATATATATGTGGTAGATACGATATAGTGATCATGTGGTGGAAGTAAACATAGTTGGTAGAGTGGGGGTTAAGAGTTCATGTTCTATGTTCGGTCGAGTTCTTGAGTCCTTAGCTAAGTTGTTGTGTCTTGGTCGAGTCAGTATGGTTGTTTTTATGTATGGGTTGAACTTCGGGGACGAAGTTCCTTTTAAGGAGGGAAGACTGTAATACTCCGTATTTATATGTCTTGGGGTACTCTATCGAGTAGCCCTTACTCTGTCGAGTAAGGGCAAGTTGCGGAATAAAACAGTTTCGGCTTTGTTGGGTACTCGATCGAGTAGGCAGGGCACTCGATCGAGTAAAGGGGTACTCGATCGAGTAGCCTTGGGTACTCGATCGAGTGTCCTATTTTTACGGGGAGTTTTCTCGGGTTTTGTTAATTACGCGTTTAAGGTATTTAAACATATTCGTAATTGTTTTAAATCACTTTTTACAAAACCTAAAACCCGTTTAAGAGAGAAAGCAACTAGTCTTCTTCCTAATCGCGTTCTTGACAATTCCGGAGTTCGACGGTCAGTTCGTATCGTAGTTCACGTCGTTGGATTCCTTGCGTCGAGGGTAAGCTTTTAATATAATTTATATAATGTTTTGTTAAGATTGATGAAACCCTAATTTAGGAATTGGGGGTTTTTATGAGTAGTATTTGAATAGTAGCATCTATGTGTGTATGGTAGGAGGAGAATTCGTAGAGGAGCCGTTTTGATACAGCTGTAGATACCGTCTGCGTGTTGTGCTTTCCAGGTAGGATTTCCTACTCAGTATTAGTCCCATAATGGGATATTGGTGATGTGCTGTAGTTAGTTGTTTAATATGATGATTGTGATTGTGATTGTGATTGGTTTCTTTGGCTCTCGAGATGCGTTCTCGGCTGAGTGGGGTCACTTGCGGGAGTGATCTCACGCCCTAGTTTCGCCCTTCGTGGAACCCGCCACGAAAGGGGATGTGCACATTAATGGACAGGGTTATCGCTCGTGCGATGAGCGGGGCTTAGGTGGGAACGGCAGCTGCGGTCCCCCATCGGCGAGGTTGGTCCAAAGTGGACAGTCAGTATTGAGATGATGGGAGTTGGTGGTGTGTGTGTGTGTGTGACAGTTCAGCTGTCTGTTATCTTATTGTTGTTATCTTTATTGATTGTGTGATTAGTACTGACCCCGTTTAAATGTTTTAAAAACTGTGGTGATCCATTCGGGGGTGGTGAGCAGTTGCTTGACAGGAATATCTTGGATACGCGTGGGATCTAGCTGGGATGGAGTCATCACATATCAGAGTCTTTAGTCTTCCGCTGTGTTTATTAGAACAGTTCCTTTCGGTTGGTTTATAGTTTGAGAACATTGTATTTTACGTACGATTGGGTTTGTAATGTAATCACTTAAACTTATTTAATAAAGTATGTTTCTTCATTGTCTTATGATTATCATGCCTCGGGTAACCGAGATGGTAGCATCCTTATACCTGAGTGGTCCTGGTAAGGCACTTGGAGCATGGGGGTGTTACAAATGGTATCAGAGCCAGGTTCCTGAAACCTGTAACCAATGAACCTAATGAATATAGGAGTCAAATTAAAATGAACCCGGGTTAAAGGTTGTAGGAGCTAATGCAAAGACTTGGGAGACGTCCTAAAGTCGCGAACTCGCCCTACAATTTTGAACCGGTCACCATGGGATATGTGTCGGGATCGTTATGTGCTGATTGTGTGCTGTGTGTATCTATGTAGTAGTATGTTGTATGAATTGATGGATGCATGTATGTGGAGGATGGGGGGTTTGAATTGAAAGATTGATGAGATATATAGAATTGTTGTTGGAATAGAAAAGCATGTTGGATGATTACTATGTGGCATTTGATAATATGACGTCACTGTTTCGTTGATTATATGAAAAGCTTGATAAAATTTCATGCTTAGCTATATCACATGTTGCGTTTATAATGTTGCTTAGTATGTTGGGAGATGTGAGATAACATGTGGGTAATATGTGATTGGTAAGTTGAATAATATATGTGCATGATGGATGATGTTGCTTGATTTTTGAAGATGGTAACATGAGATTAGCAATATTGGTTTTATGAGTACTGGGTCGTTTTGTCTACCTTGTTGTTGTTTAAGTCGTTTGGGAAGTAAAAATCAATAGTTGTGTTTTTCGATGATAAAGAGGTTGTCTTTAAACTGCTATAACTTGAGATGCATAAATGATTTTGATGTGATTCCAATTGGAGGTGATAGCTTGTCCTTTTACGATTCTAACGATAGGTCACACGCCCAAAATGACCAAGTAATGAGTGAGTTATGACTGTTTTACGAAAACTGGACAGTGCTGAGAATTGGGGTACTCGATCGAGTAACTAGGATACTCGATCGAGTAGGGGGTACTCGATCGAGTAGCCTTGGGTACTCGATCGAGTAGCCCTGGTAATTTGTTTACGTGCTTCTGATCTTCACCTACTCGACCGAGTAAGTCACTTACTCGATCGAGTGGCCTGTACTCGATCTAGTGACCCCTGTTTTGGGTCATATACTTATCTTTTGACTTCGTTGCATATTAGGTTTAATTCAAAGATGTTATTTTACTTCTTTATGCATTGTTTTATATGTATGTTGATCCTGATGCGTAAGTTACCCAATCTTTTGGTGTAGTGAGTGGCGCCTGTGGTGAGTAGGAGTTCGGTGGGAGGACATGAGTTATAGGTGTTGTGATAAATAGTGGAAAAAGAAAAGACAGATTGGTATGGTTTATTGAGACCTAGAGCATGTTTAGTGAGATGAGATGAGCGATATGTTTGTATGTTGAGTAATGTAAAAGTAAGTGAATGTGGGCAAAGGATGATGTGAGTCTAAGGAACGTGAGAATAAAAAGATTGGAAGTAAGGATGTGGATAGTGGCAGCTTGAGATGTATAAAGAATTATGGAGGGAGATGGTTAGGAGTCGTGTGGGTCAAGAATATATGTACTGAAAGTTCGTTTTAAAGGGGTTGAGAAGAGCGGTATATAGTGAACTTTATGGAGACATGTTGCGAGGTGGGTTTGTACGTAGACAGTGAGTGAGTTTGAAAGATTTGGTTTATTCAGAGGTGGAACTACGTGTGATTTCTTTGGGCATTTAACGGTATGAAATAAATTTGGATTTCTAGGGAGGTACAAAGGAGATGCAATTGTTTGAACAGTGAACGTTGATTTTATGGATAAATTAGTGGCAAGGGTGATTAATGGCATAATAAGAGAATATTTATGGTAAGAAAGAGTGAGATGATATCGATATGAAACAATGAGATTTGAGTTTTGGAGCAATGAAAAGATAATCGGAGCACTAAAGAGTTAGATAGAAGTAATAAGGAGTTGAGCTAGTAATGGTATTGTTGAGTATAAAGAGAAAAGAAGGATAAAAGTAAGTTGAGAAAAATGTTCACCGGAGTTATGTGCCATAAGGTAAGGAATCGTCGAGATGTATGATACTATCAAGAGTAAGTAAGTTAATAGTTATACAGAAGTTTCAGGACAACATGATTAATCATGAGTTTCGAGGAATTAAGGGAGTATGAAGTTGGTGGAGTATTTGCACGATACGAGATTTTTGGTGGAGAGTTAGATGATGATACAATTAAGGATAGTATTGGGAAGAATGTTGAGGTGATTTTGTTGATGGATTTGATGTTCGTTATTTGGGATGTTAACCAAAGATAGGAAAGAAATCGTGATGTTTAGAGATGAGTGAAGAGGTTTGATGTCCGGACAGTGGTAGTGTTATGGCTTTTGACTAATGGTTAAGAGTGACGGTATGTTAGAGAGATGGTAATTCTAAAGAGATTGATCATGTAGGGACAAGATTGATAAGTATGGTTATGAAAGAGTATAAGATGTGGTTATATGAGGCGGTTGTTAATAGTTGAGTATTAATGGTGTGGCTACATTTGGCAGAGGGTGATGGATATGCGAAGGGGAGATTATATTATGAGGTGTTCACCAGTTAAGCTCGGGTGAGAGGTAACTTATATCAGGTGGTAACTTACGTGATCAGGATTGACTGGTTGGATGTGATTATGGGTCTATGTCATATATAAATGTTTGTGTGAGGTTGTGACCTCACAAGTAATGGTATGGTGTGATAATTATAAGTTGTTATCTGAATTTTCTGTAATACATGTTGGATACGAGAACGTAATGGAAGGATGTTTAAAAAAAAGGTAATAATTTGACTGTTTTGGCATGACTAGTTATGCCTGTCTGTATTCATGGTACATGTCAATCTGTGATATGGTAAGGGGATGATACTCACGAGGTTATTATCTGTTTAATTCATAAAATATGTGGTGTTATGATTTAGTAAAGTGGATTTGAGTAAGTTTTTCTTGTTTGAGAAATTATTCTGAGTCAGTATTTATGGGAGTTGTATGCAGTCGTGATGACTATCGATGTGATTGTGGTGCCTCGGGTGGTGATCCGGGCACGATATTTAGTGTTGTGATGCGGGTATTTTAGCACTGCGGTGTGGCTGTTGGTGGCGGTGTTGTGATGACCGTCACCGGTTGTGGTGGAGTAGGCAGGATGATTATGATTCGAGTTTCGAAAGTACATAGCAGTTATACATAGATTGTTGTTTTGTTTGATATTGTTCCCTGCGAGTTTCAGTTTGTGTAGATAGACAGTTATCTTGTTTATTGATGTTTTCTTTACCTAGTTAAGTTGGGAATGAGGGTAGGGTATGATATACATAGAGTTGTATATGTTTTCGTTGTTGTCATAGTATAGTGACATTCTGTTAATGGGACACGGTTGTGAGAGGTTGTTACAATAATTATGATCTTGTTCTAGTTAAGGTTTCAGTAGACATGGTAATGGCAAGTGAGTCGTAGAACATGTGTGGTAATGATCCGAAAGATGCAGGTGGTTCATAATCCTTTGTTGAAGACAGTGGGTGTAGGGTGTTGGGGAATCAGTGCCATGTTGAGTTATGTATGAGTTTTGCGGTAATGGAAGAAAGAACTTGAGGATCTAGTGTGAGTGTACGTAACAAGTGTGGATCGTGAGTTATGCTTTTGGCAATGGGAGTTTTATATAGTTTATATAGAGAGGTATGTCGTGTTGCGGTAATGTGGAAGAGTTGAAGTTTTGGGTTAAGCTAAAGATTTTGAGGTATAAGTTAGGTGGTTTGATGAGTGAATTAAAGTATGAGAATTGTTTAAGTAAGAGAGCCTTAGATATATGCATGGTGAGTGTTTGGTTTATAAACGGTTGTCTTGCACATGTGGTGGTAAAGAGGGTAATGAGATGTATCTAGGATTTAGTATTAGTGAGTTACGAGGACGTAACATTTATCTTAAGAGGAGTATGATGTGATAAAAGAGATTGTGATGGGTGTGCATATGGTAATATATTTGGAAGTTTTGAGTCTTGATGTCGAATAAAAGGTTGATTCGTGTTGTGGTTAATTTTGTTAAAGGTCATGACCGGACTGGTAGTAGTTCGATGTTTAAGAGTGTGAGAATATTTGGATAGTGTTGACAGTTGGATGATGATGGTTATGAGTACGATAGTCTTGGCAGTGGAACGAGGATGTTTATGAGTGTGAGTAAACTTCGAGGACGAAGTTCCTTTTAAGGGTGGTAGAATGTAACATTCCGTTTGATGTCTATGAGTGTCTTGATTTTAGATTTGATAGTTGATGATATTATGGAGCTAGCAGCATTAGAGGATGGTAATTGATTATGTATGGAGTTGGTGTCGTGAGAAATATATATATGTGGTAGATACGATATAGTGATCATGTGGTGGAAGTAAACATAGTTGGTAGAGTGGGGGTTAAGAGTTCATGTTCTATGTTCGGTCGAGTTCTTGAGTCCTTAGCTAAGTTGTTGTGTCTTGGTCGAGTCAGTATGGTTGTTTTTATGTATGGGTTGAACTTCGGGGACGAAGTTCCTTTTAAGGAGGGAAGACTGTAATACTCCGTATTTATATGTCTTGGGGTACTCTATCGAGTAGCCCTTACTCTGTCGAGTAAGGGCAAGTTGCGGAATAAAACAGTTTCTGGCCTGTTGGGTACTCGATCGAGTAGCTGGGGCACTCGATCGAGTAGGGGGGTACTCGATCGAGTAGCCTTGGGTACTCGATCGAGTGTCCGGTTTTACGGGGGAGTTTTCTCGGGTTTTGTTAATTACGCGTTTAAGGTATTTAAACATATTCGTAATTGTTTTAAATCACTTTTTACAAAACCTAAAACCTGTTTAAGAGAGAAAGCAACTAGTCTTCTTCCTAATCGCGTTCTTGACAATTCCCGGAGTTCAGACGGTCAGTTCGTATCGTAGTTCACGTCGTTGGATTCCTTGCGTCGAGGGTAAGCTTTTAATATAATTTATATAATGTTTTGTTAAGATTGATGAAACCCTAATTTAGGAATTGGGGGTTTTTATGAGTAGTATTTGAATAGTAGCATCTATGTGTGTATGGTAGGAGGAGAATTCGTAGAGGAGCCGTTTTGATACAGCTGTAGATACCGTCTGCGTGTTGTGCTTTCCAGGTAGGATTTCCTACTCAGTATTAGTCCCATAATGGGATATTGGTGATGTGCTGTAGTTAGTTGTTTAATATGATGATTGTGATTGTGATTGTGATTGGTTTCTTTGGCTCTCGAGATGCGTTCTCGGCTGAGTGGGGTCACTTGCGGGAGTGATCTCACGCCCTAGTTTCGCCCTTCGTGGAACCCGCCACGAAAGGGGATGTGCACATTAATGGACAGGGTTATCGCTCGTACGATGAGCGGGGCTTAGGTGGGAACGGCAGTGCGGTCCCCCATCGGCGGGTCGGTCCAAAGGGACGGTCGGTATTGAGATGATGGGAGTTGGTGGTGTGTGTGTGTGTGTGTGATTCAAATTTGTCATTTATCTTATTGTTGTTATCTTTATTGATTGTGTGATTAGTACTGACCCCGTTTAAATGTTTTAAAAACTGTGGTGATCCATTCGGGGGTGGTGAGCAGTTGCTTGACAGGAATATCTTGGATACGCGTGGGATCTAGCTGGGATGGAGTCATCACATATCAGAGTCTTTAGTCTTCCGCTGTGTTTATTAGAACAATTCCTTTCAGTTGGTTTATAGTTTGAGAACAGTTGTATTTTACGTACAGTTGGGTTTGTAATGTAATCACTTAAACTTATTTAATAAAGTATGTTTCTTCATTGTCTTATGATTATCATGCCTCGGGTAACCGAGATGGTAGCATCCTTATACCTGAGTGGTCCTGGTAAGGCACTTGGAGCATGGGGGTGTTACAGAATGAGTCCGTGTTTAGTGTCTGGGCGAAGCCAACGTTGTTGCTCTATGAGTTTAATGCTCCTTGTCAATGCCAAGTGATCTTGATTCCCATGTGCCCTCGGGAGCACGCCCATGACATACGATATCTCTGTCTCAAGTCCGATGGCCTTGTGATTCCCATTTGCCATCTTTTGGCGCCAGAACGGCCAATTTACATTTCTACCCCCAACAAGTCAATAATTGAATTAAAACCCGTGCACACTTACGGTTTTTATTTTCTTTTTTTGTTTTACGGTAGCGGGCTACGCCCACGTTGTTTACGAGTCATACAGAGTGTCTGTGTCGTATTTCATGCTCACCCGTCAAGGTTCGATTTCAAAAACTTGTAGTAGAATCTTTTTGGGTCGATAGCCCAATTATTCAAAATTTTCAACATGTTCAAATTTCGGGTCGATGACCCAGTCTTTCACACTCAAATTTCGGGTTGATGACCCAACATTCCTAGTGATGTCAAATTTAAACTTCGGGTCGATGACCCAATCATTCAAAATTTTCAAATTCAATTTTCGGGTCGATGACCCAGTATTTCAAATAATCCAATTTCAAGATCGATGATCCAAATGTGCTTATGTGATGATTATTGCTTGTACATTTTCTATGTTTCAAATATAGCAGGATATGCTTCAACTGGGGGCTCTAAAGTCTTCGACTTTAGAGCCATTGCAAACTGGGGGCTCTGAAGCCGTTGGCTTCAGAGACCATTATCAAGATGTAGAGGATGATATCCACCAAGAATTTAATTCAATACAAGAGTATGAGATGGAAGAATTCCGTAGCTGAAAGCAAATGATGAAAGCGGCGGCAACCTCCTTGGAAAGTCCCGTCCCATTCGGACAAGTGCCAGCAGATGATAAATTTTGGGCAAATGTCAGCAGATGACGAATCTTGGACAAACGCCAACAGATGATAAAGTTAGGGCAAGTGTCAGCAGTTGCCGAACTACGACGCGGGTTTGATTCCGTCAGAAACGGATACGTAGGCGCCTAAGGATAAGGCTCAATCCACCATTTATGCAATTTATGGGTCGATGACCAACGATGATAATTCGACGCAATGAAGCAAGAGTCGGTCCCAAATGCGAAGTTTCAGGTATGATCTCTTCTTATGGCTGGCAAGCTTATATACGCAAGTCTAATGGACTATAAACGACCCGAAGAATCCTCAGGTCGAGAGGGACCTGGGGTATACTTTGACTTTCGCCTTGTCCAAGCCTCAGTCAAAGTGGGGGCTCTGTAGATACCCGTATCCGTCGATATTGGAATTTATAGAGAACCCGACAAACACCCGATGATGATAGGACACATGTATTCTTTAGTTGTCATTGTCACTATTTGGAGCTCGTTTTACGATGTAGAATGGGCGTCGTCGATGAAGTATTTTATTAATTTAAATGATATTTAAATTAATGTTTTTTTAAGTGAGTTCATTTTATTAATTTAAATGATATTTAAATTAAAGCTTTTTTAAGGTAAATTCAATTCATCTTATTTTATTTTGAATTTATTTTCCCAAGTTTATTTTATTGAAAATAAAATAAATATTTGATTTTAAAAATCATTTTATGAGTATATTTGGTTTGAAAAATCATTTATTTTAATGTGTTAATTGATTTGAAAAATCGATTTGAAAATTGAAAAAGAACTCGTTTTGAACATGTGTTTTTGAGCTCGATTTTAGCTCGGTTTTTGAGCCCGTTTCCTTTACGAATTGGCACGAATCTCGAGTACACTAACCAACCTAGACTACTACCCATCCAACCCCAGTTCGAACCCCATATCCATGGCCCAAATCACGTCCCAAATCACCCCCAACAGCCCGCATACAAACAGCCTACCCCCTGTTTTGCGTGATGAATCCCGAGCCCAAAACCCGCTCCAAATACCACCAAAACCCGTGCCCATTAACCCTAACCCATACCCTAGTATCCTACCTATATTAACTTACCTTAATCACCAAGAAAAACCCCCAAACGAACCCTAGAAAACCCCCCAAAAGCTGCTGGACAGCAGCTATGTACAAACAGGCCCGACTGCCTCTCCTCCCTTTTACCCTACTTTAACTCCTTATAAATACCACCCCTTCACCATACATTCATTCCTCTAAGTTCTCCATACATCCTACCTTCACTCACAAGCTTTAAACCTCAGAAACAAACCCTAATTGCCTCTCAAAAACCCTCCACAAAACCGACATCTAAACTGAAACAGTTTGTGTGTCCTCTTCGAAAAACAATTCGTTCCTCCTTCAAACCTCCATCAAAACTCGAGTTTCTTGTTCCTAATTAACCATATAACATCCATCTACACATTAGATAAAGATTTACGAGCCAAATTGCCCTTGAGAGTACACGAAATCCCTCGAAAAACAGAGTGTTATACACTCTGTTTTCGCGGTTTATTCCTGTCTGTCCGGTTCTGTTTGTGCTCATTTTTCGTGCCCAATAACTCAAAACGAGCAGGGGTTGCTTTAAGATCTCTGTTATCCTCTCTTTCTAGTTTTCAAAACATCTTTTAAATCGAATTTTCATCGTGAAACGAGGGAGAAATCGCTGTTTGAAAGTTGCAGTCCAGATTCGATAAAAACGCGTGTTTGCTTTGTTTCTTCGTCGACGATGGCCTCTCGAGATAAAATCTACCATCTATTATGACCCAAGACGGTGTCAACGATACATGTAGGTTGAGGGTGCATCAAATCGTTTTCTTTCTCCCTTTTATTTCGTTTTTTTATGTTTGTTTTTTATAGTTTGTTTTTGTTTGTTTATCTTTTTTTGTTTATCGATTGTTCTAATTAACTACGAAACTAGTTTAGTCCGAGTATGAGTTAAAGTACCACCATGAACACCCGCGTTGACTTGAGATGGGAAAGAAACCGCTACACCAGTCGGTCGTACACCCCCGTCTCATTTACATATCCTCGTGTTCAAGGTAGGGCATTAATAAAACAAATTTTAACTTCGTTCTTCGCTTTTGACATCTCCTCTTCTCTCGTGTGATTCGACCCATCTTAGGACCCGTCGCATGTTAGTATGACCTCTGATTGTTAACATATAACTTATTTAGATGACATTAGATCAATTTAATAACCTAATTAGACACGATAGGTGGCTTCGACATAAGCTTTAAAATCAACTAACAATTCCGTAATTCAATCGAATGCATCTCTCTTTCACATAATTTCTCGCTAGTATGAGAGTGCGTGATTAGCACCTTCTTATTGACACTCGATGAGTTAAATTAATTAGCGAATTTGACCTAAGTTGACCCCAGGGCCGTGAGTTATGTAAGCCGTGGGCCACCCCTCTTGTGCAGGGTTTCCTAGGCCGATTGGCCGTGTAATGTGTCGTGTACGGTTCTGTATGTAGCAATTGTATTTAGATCGAGTTGTATCTTTAATTTATTATTGTGTCGGCATGAAATGCCTGGTTTGTAATAGGTAGATCCCAACGGCTCCCCCATTCCCCCTAAGCCTTGTTTGCTTTCGTTTATATGTTGCTTAGATCAATCAACCCACATGCTAAATTACAACTTTGACAAAGTTAGTTTAGTTGCATCTAAATCGACATAGAAACTTCACATGTTAGGGTTAAAACGATGTTTGCATTTCATATATCGTAGTAGCTATGACCTTGTTTGAAATCCATACTTGACTTAGTAGAGGCCGTTATTGACGGGCGGGGTTGGGTGTCCTTATGGGCTTCCCAACACGTACCCTCACCCCTTACTCAAGATCTATGGTTTGTGGATCCGTCTAAATACCATTGGATTACGAGAGTCATTCAAATCGAGTGATATAGGGTACAAGTCTTTATCTTTAATCACTCGTAGTCGATTGGCTTTATGCTTTTCGATGAAAGGTGTAAAGTTGACTTGAACGGTTCCAAGTTCCCAAAAACTTGGTGGCGACTCTAATATGTCTTAATTCGATTGAAAAGAACCTCGAGTCGATTATGCCTAGTGTGGATCCCGCACGCGACTCCCGAGGGCCTTGTCCACGGTTTGGCGACTCACTTGGGGAAAAGAGGACTAGTTACACTTTGTTTCTAGGGTCTTTTCCTCCGAGGTGAAACTTGAAAAGAAAGTGTTGGAAAGTAAAACATTACTCACGGTGCTACGATTCATGCATAAACCCTTAAGGACTTGCCGGGCCGTCCCAAATAAGCGTTTCTTCGTGATGCGTGGGGCGCGCGTCCCACTATGCTAGGAAGCTGCACATTGCTCGCTTCCACTTCACCTCGCGTGGTTCTTGATGGTGGGGACGATCTTCTAGGTACTCTACCTTAAGACACCTTGCTCTATAAGACCGCAAAAGGATGGAGGGCATAGACCTTCTTGTAGAAGACTTGCCGAGACTTAGAGATGTCTAGGAGCATACATCCTTGTAACATGAGAATGACAATGTGCAAATTGTTTTCCCGAGTCTTTTCGAAATTTCCCATGTCCTTTTCAAAACCGAACTTTTGAACAACTTACTTTCAAAATAGCATGGTTTTAAAAACGCGGAATGCTGCCCAAATAGGACTAGAATTTTCGGCCCAAAATGAGCTTTTATAGCCGGCATGCTGCCCATTTCAAATCTCATTTTCGAATCAATCTTTCGTTTTTTTTTCAAAATCAATCCAAAGTGCCTCTCGAACCTCAACCAAGCATGAAATGCGTCAAGTCGTGTCCAGGTCATGGCCGTGTTAGGCCGGGTGTGTTTCGTTCTAAGAGTCTAGAACACGACCTTGTTGGGTCACCCAAGCTCACTTCTTGGACCTTGAGTCATGTTGGTCGACCTTTTGGTCTAGGACAGTCCACAAAAACGCCCAAGCTAGGCCATTTAGGGCGTTTCACCCGAACCTACGGGCTATGTTAGTCCAATCACGGGTTTGGCCACACCGAGTCCGGTTTATAACCGATTTATGACAGTTTGAGTCATGTCGTTTTGTCGAGTCTAAAATGAACCAAGGTCTAGATCCAACCGTGAGTCGAACCTCTGGTTAGTCAATCTCAAGTCGAGTCTTTGTTTGAGTCAAGTTGGGGTCGTGTCCTTAAGTGTGCAGGGGCTCTTACTTTAAATATTGACTCAGTACGGGGTTTTCTTGTAGAAAGGCCGCCAAAAACCCGACGTCAAGCAATGGAAGATGCTGTTAACAAGCTTACTGAGGCCGTGAACCTCATGATGACCCGAATGGATGCAATCGAATCTAAGCTGGGTGAAGATTCCCCTCCACCACTGACTGATCTGGAAAAACGGTTCAAGTTCATCGAAGACCGTTTGAAACTCTCCCAGGGGAAGAACATCCACTATGAAAATGCTAGGGCCTATGCCCCAGTTCAGGATAAGTTGCCCACGAACATGGTACTCACTGACATCCCAAAGTTCAAGGGCACCGAAGATCCAGTCCACCACGTTAAGGCCTATAAAGGGTACTTAGCATTAAAGGGAGTACCTGCTGACATGCTCTCTGAAATTTTTGCCCAATCTCTGGGTGAACACCCGAAGGCGTGGTTCTACAATCTTGACCTTAAAAACTTCCCCACTTTCGAAGATATTACGGTGGAGTTCTGTAAGCACTATGCTGATAATGTCGAGATTCAAACCAACATAAGAACATTGGAGGTGATGACACAGAAAGAAAAAGAAGGCTTTACTGAATTCCTTGCAAGATGGCGCGCTGAAAGCGTGAAATTATCCAAGAAGCCTGATGAAGTTGAAATGGTAGATAAGTTCTTAAAGAATCTACGACCTATTTACCGCAATGCTCTGAAATACCAGAATTTTGGCTCTTTCAAAGAATTGATAAGAATCGGGATAAAGGTAGAAGATGATGTCATAAGGGCAGAGGCTGAAAAGCCGAAAGGGTACCAAGGGGCCTCATCATCTAAGGGCAAGGCCCCAACAACCGCCCATATTGATGAAGCCATCAATCTCTTAGAAGGGCAATCGAAGAAGTCGCAGCGCCAAACACCTAGGGCATTCACCGATATCGGATGCACTTATACATACGCTCTCCAAAGGCTCATAGCCCAAGGAAAGCTGAAGCCTATTGGTCCAACTCCGGACCCTCCCGCTGATCAACAAGGTAAATGGTATAAACCAAATGCCTACTGTGCCTTTCATCAAGGGAAAGGCCATGATACTGAAAGGTGCTATCGACTAAAGCACGAAATCCAAGACATGATTGAGAATGGAACACTCCCGATCCCAACTGTTAAACCCAATAACATCACCAATCCATTTGGCGATCACGCTAACTTTGTTTCTGTTGAAAACAATGTCGATTACTCCCATCTTATCCGTCCATGTCACTTGAAAGGGGTGTTTATCGGGAAAATATTTGTGGATTGCTTTGAATTCTTGCCAAACCCGAAGAATGAAATTCAAGTCGGGAGTCTTGCTCTAGAATGTACTCCTCTCGTCAACGAAGTTAATAAAAGACAATTTGATTCACCAACCTTCATCACTGGCATAGATCCTCAGAGGAATACCTCAGGATGGAGGCAGACCATCAAAGGGATCAAGGACAAGAGCCGAGCATCTATGTTGACAGCTGAACAAGAGAAAGCTCAAGACCAGATTTGAAAATTATGAGTCGGGATCTATTTTCTTATTTTAGTCGAGTCGAGTCTAGGACTTTCTTTTCCTGAAATTGAATCGTTTGTCCCACGATGACCTAGGGTGTGTCCTAGGAATCGTTCCTTCGAGTCTGTTAAGCATTTGTCGTCCCAATAAAAAGTTGCAGTTTCGTTTCCAAATATGTCTTGTTTTCAATCCTCATCATTCTGAAAGCATGATAAAATGCACAACACACTCAAAGGCATCCCTGGGGTAGAAATATGTCCCGTTTCAAAATGTAAGGTACACTAGGATCCTGTGTTTGATTCCTTTACCTATTCCATGTTTGGCGGTAGAAAACCTCCATCAAAACCAATGCTTAACACAAGCCTTTAGATGATTCTATGATGAACCCGGACTAGCTCCTTGTTTCCCCTATCAAAATCATCCCATCTCGAAGAGAGAAGATATCAACCCGTTCTAACAAGGAATTGTTAGTTCTAACCCAATTTAGTTGGCGAAGCCCAGTTTTCAAGGTGTATCCATTTATGACTAAGAGAATGAATAGAAGATCATTTCCAAAGAGAGAAAAAAGATGAAAAAGAATGAAAAGATGAAAAAAAAAAGGACGAAAAAAAAAGCAAAAGAAAAAAAATGAAAAAAGATGAAAGAAAAAGAAAAAAAGAAAAAAAGAAAAAAGATGTTGAAGTTATTGCGGAATGCTTTTTGGTTGAATGTCGAAGTTACGGAAGCCAGAATTCAAGTCAAGTACCCATAGTTGAGGTTCAATGGGCGAAGCCCAAAAGCGTAAGTAGTGACCTCTTTACCCTCTAAGTCCTTCCTGAGACAGTTACAAGGAGATAGTCAGGAATTTTGAGAATCATTCCGCTTGTGTTGTTACACCCAGCCTTTAGGGTCCAGACATGGAAATTTGAACCCACATCATTTTTCAGCCCATTTGCACTCGTGGTTCATCAAACCCGAGACACCCATTCCAACCATATCAGCGGCCATAACCCATTGGCCTTAGCACCAGAAAATGAACCTTCAGAATGACGGTACACTATTCAAGCCTTTTATTACCAAGCTCCACATCCCAAAAGATCCAAGCCTTTTACACCTAACCCCAAACACGGGATTTAACGGTACCTTACAGGCTAGAATGGGATACGACATGATACCTTAGATGAAACCTTCGAGTGTGTACACACAATCAATATGCCAAGTTTATGCACCTTGATCGAACTACGTCGGATTTGATTTTGCTCCACGCAAATACGTAGGCAGTCCTTCTGAACAAGGGATTCAATCCATCCATCATCCAAGTTGTCATCTTGTCGGTTTCTTATCGGTCTTAACCAAGTCCAAATAAAGCCACCTTTGTTTGAATCGGTCTTAGTACTCGATGTAGGCTAGGATAAGGATATAGGTTCAGATAAGTAGTGTCAAGTCTCGGAATGAGCTTTATCTAATGGTTTAGGCAAAGATGCCGAGTCACATAGATGTGGGTTTGTGTTGGGAACAGAAAATATGAAAAACCCGCTGAAAAGAAAGAAGGCGTGGGAGAAAAATAGTAAAAGCCCGCTGAAAAGAAAGAAGGCAGTGGCAAGAAATGATGAAAACTCGCTGAAAAGAAAGGAGGCGAGGAGAAGAGTGACAGAATGTTCCCAACAAGAGTGATGTGTGATGTCTAAGTGTTCTCATAGAATGAGTCCGTGTTTAGTGTCTGGGCGAAGCCAACGTTGTTGCTCTATGAGTTTCATGCTCCTTGTCAATGCCAAGTGATCTTGATTCCCATGTGCCCTCGGGAGCACGCCCATGACATACGATATCTCTGTCTCAAGTCCGATGGCCTTGTGATTCCCATTTGCCATCTTTTGGCGCCAGAACGGCCAATTTACATTTCTACCCCCAACAAGTCAATAATTGAATTAAAACCCGTGCACACTTACGGTTTTTATTTTCTTTTTTTTTTTTACGGTAGCGGGCTACGCCCAAGTTGTTTACGAGTCATACAGAGTGTCTGTGTCGTATTTCATGCTCACCCGTCAAGGTTCGATTTCAAAAACTTCAAAATTTCAAAATTTCAAAATTTCAAAAACTTTTTAAACATTTTGGATAGATGATCCAAGTAGTAGAATCTTTTTGGGTCGATAGCCCAATTATTCAAAATTTTCAACATGTTCAAATTTCGGGTCGATGACCCAGTCTTTCACACTCAAATTTCGGGTTGATGACCCAACATTCCTAGTGATGTCAAATTTAAACTTCGGGTCGATGACCCAATCATTCAAAATTTTCAAATTCAATTTTCGGGTCGATGACCCAGTATTTCAAATAATCCAATTTCAAGATCGATGATCCAAATGTGCTTATGTGATGATTATTGCTTGTACATTTTCTATGTTTCAAATATAGCAGGATATGCTTCAACTGGGGGCTCTAAAGTCTTCGACTTTAGAGCCATTGCAAACTGGGGGCTCTGAAGCCGTTGGCTTCAGAGACCATTATCAAGATGTAGAGGATGATATCCACAAAGAATTTAATTCAATACAAGAGTATGAGATGGAAGAATTCCGTAGCTGAAAGCAAATGATGAAAGCGGCGGCAACCTCCTTGGAAAGTCCCGTCCCATTCGGACAAGTGCCAGCAGATGATAAATTTTGGGCAAATGTCAGCAGATGACGAATCTTGGACAAACGCCAACAGATGATAAAGTTAGGGCAAGTGTCAGCAGTTGCCGAACTACGACGCGGGTTTGATTCCGTCAGAAACGGATACGTAGGCGCCTAAGGATAAGGCTCAATCCACCATTTATGCAATTTATGGGTCGATGACCAACGATGATAATTCGACGCAACAGAAGCAAAAGTCAGTCCCCAGCGAAGTTTCAGGTATGATCTCTTCTTATGGCTGGCAAGCTTATATACGCAAGTCTAATGGACTATAAACGACCCGAAGAATCCTCAGGTCGAGAGGGACCTGGGGTATACTTTGACTTTCGCCTTGTCCAAGCCTCGGTCAAAGTGGGGGCTCAGAGATACCCGTATCCGTCGATATTGGAATTTATAGAGAACCCGACAAACACCCGATGATGATAGGACACATGTATTCTTTAGTTGTCATTGTCACTATTTGGAGCTCGTTTTACGATGTAGAATGGGCGTCGTCGATGAAGTATTTTATTAATTTAAATGATATTTAAATTAAAGCTTTTTTAAGGTAAATTCAATTCATCTTATTTTATTTTGAATTTATTTTCCCAAGTTTATTTTATTGAAAATAAAATAAATATTTGATTTGAAAAATCATTTTATGAGTATATTTGGTTTGAAAAATCATTTATTTTAATGTGTTAATTGATTTGAAAAATCGATTTGAAAATTGAAAACGAACTCGTTTTGAACATGTGTTTTTGAGCTCGATTTTAGCTCGGTTTTTGAGCCCGTTTCCTTTACGAATTAGCACGAATCTCGAGTACACTAACCAACCTAGACTACTACCCATCCAACCCCAGTTCGAACCCCATATCCATGGCCCAAATCACGTCCCAAATCACCCCCAACAGCCCGCATACAAACAGCCTACCCCCTGTTTTGCGTGATGAATCCCGAGCCCAAAACCCGCTCCAAATACCACCAAAACCCGTGCCCATTAACCCTAACCCATACCCTAGTATCCTACCTATATTACCTTACCTTAATCACCAAGAAAAACCCCCAAACGAACCCTAGAAAACCCCCCAAAAGCTGCTGGACAGCAGCTATGTACAAACAGGCCCGACTGCCTCTCCTCCCTTTTACCCTACTTTAACTCCTTATAAATACCACCCCTTCACCATACATTCATTCCTCTAAGTTCTCCATACATCCTACCTTCACTCACAAGCTTTAAACCTCAGAAACAAACCCTAATTGCCTCTCAAAAACCCTCCACAAAACCGACATCCAAACTGAAACAGTTTGTGTGTCCTCTTCGAAAAACAATTCGTTCCTCCTTCAAACCTCCATCAAAACTCGAGTTTCTTATTCCTAATTAACCATATAACATCCATCTACACATTAGATAAAGATTTACGAGCCAAATTGCCCTTGAGAGTACACGAAATCCCTCGAAAAACAGAGTGTTATACACTCTGTTTTCGCGGTTTATTCCTGTCTGTCCGGTTCTGTTTGTGCTCGTTTTTCGTGCCCAATAACTCAAAACGAGCAGGGGTTGCTTTAAGATCTCTGTTATCCTCTCTTTCTAGTTTTCAAAACATCTTTTAAATCGAATTTTCATCGTGAAACGAGGGAGAAATCGCTGTTTGAAAGTTGCTGTCCAGATTCGATAAAAACGCGTGTTTGCTTTGTTTCTTCGTCGACGATGGCCTCTCGAGATAAAATCTACCATCGATTATGACCCAAGACGGTGTCAACGATACATGTAGGTTGAGGGTGCATCAAATCCTTTTCTTTCTCCCTTTTATTTCGTTTTTTTATGTTTGTTTTTTATAGTTTGTTTTTGTTTGTTTATCTTTTTTTGTTTATCGATTGTTCTAATTAACTACGAAACTAGTTTAGTCCGAGTATGAGTTAAAGTACCACCATGAACACCCGTGTTGACTTGAGATGGGAAAGAAACCGCTACACCAGTCGGTCGTACACCCCCGTCTCATTTACATATCCTCGTGTTCAAGGTAGGGCATTAATAAAACAAATTTTAACTTCGTTCTTCGCTTTTGACATCTCCTCTTCTCTCGTGTGATTCGACCCATCTTAGGACCCGTCGCATGTTAGTATGACCTCTGATTGTTAACATATAACTTATTTAGATGACATTAGATCAATTTAATAACCTAATTAGACACGATAGGTGGCTTCGACATAAGCTTTAAAATCAACTAACAATTCCGTAATTCAATCGAATGCATCTCTCTTTCACATAATTTCTCGCTAGTATGAGAGTGCGTGATTAGCACCTTCTTATTGACACTCGATGAGTTAAATTAATTAGCGAATTTGACCTAAGTTGACCCCAGGGCCGTGAGTCATGTAAGCCGTGGGCCACCCCTCTTGTGCGCGGTTTCCTAGGCCGATTGGCCGTGTAATGTGTCGTGTATGGTTACGTATGTAGCAATTGTATTTAGATCGAGTTGTATCTTTAATTTATTGTTGTGTCGGCATGAAATGCCTGGTTTGTAATAGGTAGATCCCAACGGCTCCCCATTCCCCCTAAGCCTTGTTTGCTTTCGTTTATATGTTGCTTAGATCAATCAACCCACATGCTAAATTACAACTTTGACAAAGTTAGTTTACTTGCATCTAAATCGACATAGAAACTTCACATGTTAGGGTTAAAACGATGTTTGCATTTCATATATCGTAGTAGCTATGACCTTGTTTGAAATCCATACTTGACTTAGTAGAGGCCGTTATTGACGGGCGGGGTTGGGTGTCCTTATGGGCTTCCCAACACGTACCCTCACCCCTTACTCAAGATCTATGGTTTGTGGATCCGTCTAAATACCATTGGATTACGAGAGTCATTCAAATCGAGTGATATAGGGTACAAGTCTTTATCTTTAATCACTCGTAGTCGATTGGCTTTATGCTTTTCGATGAAAGGTGTAAAGTTGACTTGAACGGTTCCAAGTTCCCAAAAAACTTGGTGGCGACTCTAACATGTCTTAATTCGATTCGAAAGAACCTCGAGTCGATTATGCCTAGTGTGGATCCCGCGGACGCAGCTCCCGAGGGCCTTGTCCACAGTTTGGCGACTCCGCTGGGGAAAAGAGGACTAGTTACACTTTGTTTCTAGGGTCTTTTCCTCCGAGGTGAAACTTGAAAAGAAAGTGTTGGAAAGTAAAACATTACTCACAGTGCTACGATTCATGCATAAACCCTTAAGGACTTGCCCGGGCCGTCCCAGCGTTTCTTCGTGATGCGTGGGGGGCGACGTCCCACTATGCTAGGAAGCTGCACATTGCTCGCTTCCACTTCATCTCGCGTGGTTCTTGATGGTGGGGACGATCTTCTAGGTACTCTACCTTAAGACACCTTGCTCTATAAGACCGCAAAAGGATGGAGGGCATAGACCTTCTTGTAGAAGACTTGCCGAGACTTAGAGATGTCTAGGAGCATACATCCTTGTAACATGAGAATGACAATGTGCAAATTGTTTTCCCGAGTCTTTTCGAAATTTCCCATGTCCTTTTCAAAACCGAACTTTTGAACAACTTACTTTCAAAATAGCATGGTTTTAAAAACGCGAATGCGCCCAAATAGGACTAGAATTTTTCGGCCCAAAATGAGCTTTTATAGCCGGCATGCTGCCCATTTCAAATCTCATTTTCGAATCAATCTTTCGTTTTTTTTTTTCAAAATCAATCCAAAGTGCCTCTCGAACCTCAACCAAGCATGAAATGCGTCAAGTCGTGTCCAGGTCATGGCCGTGTTAGGCCGGGTGTGTTTCGTTCTAAGAGTCTAGAACACGACCTTGTTGGGTCACCCAAGCTCACTTCTTGGACCTTGAGTCATGTTGGTCGACCTTTTGGTCTAGGATAGTCCACAAAAACGCCCAAGCTAGGCCATTTAGGGCGTTTCACCCGAACCTACGGGCTATGTTAGTCCAATCACGGGTTTGGCCACACCGAGTCCGGTTTATAACCGATTTATGACAGTTTGAGTCATGTCGTTTTGTCGAGTCTAAAATGAACCAAGGTCTAGATCCAACCGTGAGTCGAACCTCTGGTTAGTCAATCTCAAGTCGAGTCTTTGTTTGAGTCAAGTTGGGGTCGTGTCCTTAAGTGTGCAGGGGCTCTTACTTTAAATATTGACTCAGTACGGGGTTTTCTTGTAGAAAGGCCGCCAAAAACCCGACGTCAAGCAATGGAAGATGCTTGTTAACAAGCTTTACGAGGCCGTGAACCTCATGATGACCCGAATGGATGCAATCGAATCTAAGGTGGGTGAAGATTCCCCTCCACCACCGATCGATCCGGAAAAACGGTTCAAGTTCATCGAAGACCGTTTGAAACTCTCCCCGGGGAAGAACATCCACTATGAAAATGCTAGGGCCTATGCCCCGATTCGATAAGTTGCCCACGAACATGGTACTCACTGACATCCCAAAGTTCAAGGGCACCGAAGATCCAGTCCACCACGTTAAGGCCTATAAAGGGTACTTAGCATTAAAGGGAGTACCTGTGACATGCTCTCTGAAATTTTTGCCCAATCTCTGGGTGAACACCCGAAGGCGTGGTTCTACAATCTTGACCTTAAAAACTTCCCCACTTTCGAAGATATTACGGTGGAGTTCTGTAAGCACTATGCTGATAATGTCGAGATTCAAACCAACATAAGAACATTGGAGGTGATGACACGAAAAAAAAAAGAAGGCTTTACTTGAATTCCTTGCAAGATGGCGCGGCGAAAAAGCGTGAAATTAGCCAAGAAGCCTGATGAAGTTGAAATGGTAGATAAGTTCTTAAAGAATCTACGACCTATTTACCGCAATGCTCTGAAATACCAAAATTTTGGCTCTTTCAAAGAATTGATAAGAATCGGGATAAAGGTAGAAGATGATGTCATAAGGGCAGAGGCTGAAAAGCCGAAAGGGTACCAAGGGGCCTCATCATCTAAGGGCAAGGCCCCAACAACCGCCCATATTGATGAAGCCATCAATCTCTTAGAAGGGCAATCGAAGAAGTCGCAGCGCCAAACACCTAGGGCATTCACCGATATCGGATGCACTTATACATACGCTCTCCAAAGGCTCATAGCCCAAGGAAAGCTGAAGCCTATTGGTCCAACTCCGGACCCTCCCGCTGATCAACAAGGTAAATGGTATAAACCAAATGCCTACTGTGCCTTTCATCAAAGGAAAGGCCATGATACTGAAAGGTGCTATCGACTAAAGCACGAAATCCAAGACATGATCGAGAATGGAACACTCCCGATCCCAACTGTTAAACCCAATAACATCACCAATCCATTTGGCGATCACGCTAACTTTGTTTCTGTTGAAAACAATGTCGATTACTCCCATCTAATCCGTCCATGTCACTTGAAAGGGGTGTTTATCGGGAAAATATTTGTGGATTGCTTTGAATTCTTGCCAAACCCGAAGAATGAAATTCAAGTCGGGAGTCTTGCTCTAGAATGTACTCCTCTCGTCAACGAAGTTAATAAAAGACAATTTGATTCACCAACCTTCATCACTGGCATAGATCCTCAGAGGAATACCTCAGGATGGAGGCATACCATTAAAGGGATCAAGGACAAGAGCCGAGCATCTATGTTGACAGCTGAACAAGAGAAAGCTCAAGACCAGATTTGAAAATTATGAGTCGGGATCTATTTTCTTATTTTAGTCGAGTCGAGTCTAGGACTTTCTTTTCCTGAAATTGAATCGTTTGTCCCACGATGACCTAGGGTGTGTCCTAGGAATCGTTCCTTCGAGTCTGTTAAGCATTTGTCGTCCCAATAAAAAGTTGCAGTTTCGTTTCCAAATATGTCTTGTTTTCAATCCTCATCATTCTGAAAGCATGATAAAATGCACAACACACTCAAAGGCATCCCTGGGGTAGAAATATGTCCCGTTTCAAAATGTAAGGTACACTAGGATCCTGTGTTTGATTCCTTTACCTATTCCATGTTTGGCGGTAGAAAACCTCCATCAAAACCAATGCTTAACACAAGCCTTTAGATGATTCTATGATGAACCCGGACTAGCTCCTTGTTTCCCCTATCAAAATCATCCCATCTCGAAGAGAGAAGATATCAACCCGTTCTAACAAGGAATTGTTAGTTCTAACCCAATTTAGTTGGCGAAGCCCAGTTTTCAAGGTGTATCCATTTATGACTAAGAGAATGAATAGAAGATCATTTCCAAAGAGAGAAAAAAGATGAAAAAGAATGAAAAGATGAAAAAAAAAAAAGGAAGAAAAAAAAAGCAAAAGAAAAAAAATGAAAAAAGATGAAAGAAAAAGAAAAAAAGAAAAAAGATGTTGAAGTTATTGCGGAATGCTTTTTGGTTGAATGTCGAAGTTACGGAAGCCAGAATTCAAGTCAAGTACCCATAGTTGAGGTTCAATGGGCGAAGCCCAAAAGCGTAAGTAGTGACCTCTTTACCCTCTAAGTCCTTCCTGAGACAGTTACAAGGAGATAGTCAGGAATTTTGAGAATCATTCCGCTTGTGTTGTTACACCCAGCCTTTAGGGTCCAGACATGGAAATTTGAACCCACATCATTTTTCAGCCCATTTGCACTCGTGGTTCATCAAACCCGAGACACCCATTCCAACCATATCAGCAGCCATAACCCATTGGCCTTAGCACCAGAAAATGAACCTTCAGAATGACGGTACACTATTCAAGCCTTTTATTACCAAGCTCCACATCCCAAAAGATCCAAGCCTTTTACACCTAACCCCAAACACGGGATTTAACGGTACCTTACAGGCTAGAATGGGATACGACACGATACCTTAGATGAAACCTTCGAGTGTGTACACACAATCAATATGCCAAGTTTATGCACCTTGATCGAACTACGTCGGATTTGATTTTGCTCCACGCAAATACGTAGGCAGTCCTTCTGAACAAGGGATTCAATCCATCCATCATCCAAGTTGTCATCTTGTCGGTTTCTTATCGGTCTTAACCAAGTCCAAATAAAGCCACCTTTGTTTGAATCGGTCTTAGTACTCGATGTAGGCTAGGATAAGGATATAGGTTCAGATAAGTAGTGTCAAGTCTCGGAATGAGCTTTATCTAATGGTTTAGGCAAAGATGCCGAGTCACATAGATGTGGGTTTGTGTTGGGAACAGAAAATATAAAAAACCCGCTGAAAAGAAAGAAGGCGTGGGAGAAAAATAGTAAAAGCCCGCTGAAAAGAAAGAAGGCGGTGGCAAGAAATGATGAAAACTCGCTGAAAAGAATGGAGGCGAGGAGAAGAGTGACAGAATGTTCCCAACAAGAGTGATGTGTGATGTCTAAGTGTTCTCATAGAATGAGTCCGTGTTTAGTGTCTGGGCGAAGCCAACGTTGTTGCTCTATGAGTTTAATGCTCCTTGTCAATGCCAAGTGATCTTGATTCCCATGTGCCCTAGGGAGCACGCCCATGACATACGATATCTCTGTCTCAAGTCCGATGGCCTTGTGATTCCCATTTGCCATCTTTTGGCGCCAGAACGGCCAATTTACATTTCTACCCCCAACAAGTCAATAATTGAATTAAAACCCGTGCACACTTACGGTTTTTATTTTCTTTTTTTGTTTTACGGTAGCGGGCTACGCCCACGTTGTTTACGAGTCATACAGAGTGTCTGTGTCGTATTTCATGCTCACCCGTCAAGGTTCGATTTCAAAAACTTCAAAATTTCAAAATTTCAAAATTTCAAAATTTCAAAAACTTTTTAAACATTTTGGATAGATGATCCAAGTAGTAGAATTTTTTTGGGTCGATAGCCCAATTATTCAAAATTTTCAACATGTTCAAATTTCGGGTCGATGACCCAGTCTTTCACATTCAAATTTCGGGTTGATGACCCAACATTCCTAGTGATGTCAAATTTAAACTTCGGGTCGATGACCCAATCATTCAAAATTTTCAAATTCAATTTTGGTCGATGACCCAAAGATTTCAAATAATCCAATTTCAAGATCGATGATCCAAATGTGCTTATGTGATGATTATTGCTTGTACATTTTCTATGTTTCAAATATAGCAGGATATGCTTCAACTGGGGGCTCTAAAGTCTTCGACTTTAGAGCCATTGCAAACTGGGGGCTCTGAAGCCGTTGGCTTCAGAGACCATTATCAAGATGTAGAGGATGATATCCACCAAGAATTCAATTCAATACAAGAGTATGAGATGGAAGAATTCCGTAGCTGAAAGCAAATGATGAAAGCGGCGGCAACCTCCTTGGAAAGTCCCGTCCCATTCGGACAAGTGCCAGCAGATGGTAAATTTTGGGCAAATGTCAGCAGATGACGAATCTTGGACAAACGCCTGCAGATGATAAAGTTAGGGCAAGTGTCAGCAGTTGCCGAACTACGACGCGGGTTTGATTCCGTCAGAAACGGATACGTAGGCGCCTAAGGATAAGGCTCAATCCACCATTTATGCAATTTATGGGTCGATGACCAACGATGATAATTCGACGCAACAGAAGCAAGAGTCAGTCCCCAGCGAAGTTTCAGGTATGATCTCTTCTTATGGTCAAGGCGAGCTTATATACGCAAGTCTAATGGACTATAAACGACCCGAAGAATCCTCAGGTCGAGAGGGACCTGGGGTATACTTTGACTTTCGCCTTGTCCAAGCCTCAGTCAAAGTGGGGGCTCTGTAGATACCCGTATCCGTCGATATTGGAATTTATAGAGAACCCGACAAACACCCGATGATGATAGGACACATGTATTCTTTAGTTGTCATTGTCACTATTTGGAGCTCGTTTTACGATGTAGAATGGGCGTCGTCGATGAAGTATTTTATTAATTTAAATGATATTTAAATTAATGTTTTTTTAAGTGAGTTCATTTTATTAATTTAAATGATATTTAAATTAAAGCTTTTTTAAGGTAAATTCAATTCATCTTATTTTATTTTGAATTTATTTTCCCAAGTTTATTTTATTGAAAATAAAATAAATATTTGATTTGAAAAATCATTTTATGAGTATATTTGGTTTGAAAAATCATTTATTTTAATGTGTTAATTGATTTGAAAAATCGATTTGAAAATTGAAAAAGAACTCGTTTTGAACATGTGTTTTTGAGCTCGATTTTAGCTCGGTTTTTGAGCCCGTTTCCTTTACAAATTGGCACGAATCTCGAGTACACTAACCAACCTAGACTACTACCCATCCAACCCCAGTTCGAACCCCATATCCATGGCCCAAATCACGTCCCAAATCACCCCCAACAGCCCGCATACAAACAGCCTACCCCCTGTTTTGCGTGATGAATCCCGAGCCCAAAACCCGCTCCAAATACAACCAAAACCCGTGCCCATTAACCCTAACCCATACCCTAGTATCCTACCTATATTACCTTACCTTAATCACCAAGAAAAACCCCCAAACGAACCCTAGAAAACCCCCCAAAAGCTGCTGGACAGCAGCTATGTACAAACAGGCCCGACTGCCTCTCCTCCCTTTTACCCTACTTTAACTCCTTATAAATACCACCCCTTCACCATACATTCATTCCTCTAAGTTCTCCATACATCCTACCTTCACTCACAAGCTTTAAACCTCAGAAACAAACCCTAATTGCCTCTCAAAAACCCTCCACAAAACCGACATCCAAACTGAAACAGTTTGTGTGTCCTCTTCGAAAAACAATTCGTTCCTCCATCAAACCTCCATCAAAACTCGAGTTTCTTGTTCCTAATTAACCATATAACATCCATCTACACATTAGATAAAGATTTACGAGCCAAATTGCCCTTGAGAGTACACGAAATCCCTCGAAAAACAGAGTGTTATACACTCTGTTTTCGCGGTTTATTCCTGTCTGTCCGGTTCTGTTTGTGCTCGTTTTTTGTGCCCAATAACTCAAAACGAGCAGGGGTTGCTTTAAGATCTCTGTTATCCTCTCTTTCTAGTTTTCAAAACATCTTTTAAATCGAATTTTCATCGTGAAACGAGGGAGAAATCGCTGTTTGAAAGTTGCTGTCCAGATTCGATAAAAACGCGTGTTTGCTTTGTTTCTTCGTCGACGACGGCCTCTCGAGATAAAATCTACCATCGATTATGACCCAAGATGGTGTCAACGATACATGTAGGTTGAGGGTGCATCAAATCCTTTTCTTTCTCCCTTTTATTTCGTTTTTTTATGTTTGTTTTTTATAGTTTGTTTTTGTTTGTTTATCGTTTTTTGTTTATCGATTGTTCTAATTAACTACGAAACTAGTTTAGTCCGAGTATGAGTTAAACTACCACCATGAACACCCGCGTTGACTTGAGATGGGAAAGAAACCGCTACACCAGTCGGTCGTACATCCCCGTCTCATTTACATATCCTCGTGTTCAAGGTAGGGCATTAATAAAACAAATTTTAACTTCGTTCTTCGCTTTTGACATCTCCTCTTCTCTCGTGTGATTCGACCCATCTTAGGTCCCGTCGCATGTTAGTATGACCTCTGATTGTTAACATATAACTTATTTAGATGACATTAGATCAATTTAATAACCTAATTAGACACGATAGGTGGCTTCGACATAAGCTTTAAAATCAACTAACAATTCCGTAATTCAATCGAATGCATCTCTCTTTCACATAATTTCTCGCTAGTATGAGAGTGCGTGATTAGCACCTTCTTATTGACACTCGATGAGTTAAATTAATTAGCGAATTTGACCTAAGTTGACCCCAGGGCCGTGAGTCATGTAAGCCGCGGGCCACCCCTCTTGTGCACGGTTTCCTAGGCCGATTGGCCGTGTAATGTGTCGTGTACGGTTCTGTATGTAGCAATTGTATTTAGATCGAGTTGTATCTTTAATTTATTATTGTGTCGGCATGAAATGCCTGGTTTGTAATAGGTAGATCCCAACGGCTCCCCCATTCCCCCTAAGCCTTGTTTGCTTTCGTTTATATGTTGCTTAGATCAATCAACCCACATGCTAAATTACAACTTTGACAAAGTTAGTTTAGTTGCATCTAAATCAACATAGAAACTTCACATGTTAGGGTTAAAACGATGTTTGCATTTCATATATCGTAGTAGCTATGACCTTGTTTGAAATCCATACTTGACTTAGTAGAGGCCGTTATTGACGGGCGGGGTTGGGTGTCCTTATGGGCTTCCCAACACGTACCCTCACCCCTTACTCAAGATCTATGGTTTGTGGATCCGTCTAAATACCATTGGATTACGAGAGTCATTCAAATCGAGTGATATAGGGTACAAGTCTTTATCTTTAATCACTCGTAGTCGATTGGCTTTATGCTTTTCGATGAAAGGTGTAAAGTTGACTTGAACGGTTCCAAGTTCCCAAAAAACTTGGTGGCGACTCTAACATGTCTTAATTCGATTCGAAAGAACCTCGAGTCGATTATGTCTAGTGTGGATCCCGCGGACGCAGCTCCCGAGGGCCTTGTCCACAGTTTGGCGACTCCGCTGGGGAAAAGAGGACTAGTTACACTTTGTTTCTAGGGTCTTTTCCTCCGAGGTGAAACTTGAAAAGAAAGTGTTGGAAAGTAAAACATTACTCACAGTGCTACGATTCATGCATAAACCCTTAAGGACTTGCCCGGGCCGTCCCAGCGTTTCTTCGTGATGCGTGGGGGGCGACGTCCCACTATGCTAGGAAGCTGCACATTGCTCGCTTCCACTTCACCTCGCGTGGTTCTTGATGGTGGGGACGATCTTCTAGGTACTCTACCTTAAGACACCTTGCTCTATAACACCGCAAAAGGATGGAGGGCATATACCTTCTTGTAGAAGACTTGCCGAGACTTAGAGATGTCTAGGAGCATACATCCTTGTAACATGAGAATGACAATGTGCAAATTGTTTTCCCGAGTCTTTTCGAAATTTCCCATGTCCTTTTCAAAACCGAACTTTTGAACAACTTACTTTCAAAATAGCATGGTTTTAAAAACGCGGAATGCTGCCCAAATAGGACTAGAATTTTCGGCCCAAAATGAGCTTTTATAGCCGGCATGCTGCCCATTTCAAATCTCATTTTCGAATCAATCTTTCGTTTTTTTTTCAAAATCAATCCAAAGTGCCTCTCGAACCTCAACCAAGCATGAAATGCGTCAAGTCGTGTCCAGGTCATGGCCGTGTTAGGCCGGGTGTGTTTCGTTCTAAGAGTCTAGAACACGACCTTGTTGGGTCACCCAAGCTCACTTCTTGGACCTTGAGTCATGTTGGTCGATATTTTGGTCTAGGATAGTCCACAAAAACGCCCAAGCTAGGCCATTTAGGGCGTTTCACCCGAACCTACGGGCTATGTTAGTCCAATCACGGGTTTGGCCACACCGAGTCCGGTTTATAACCGATTTATGACAGTTTGAGTCATGTCGTTTTGTCGAGTCTAAAATGAACCAAGGTCTAGATCCAACCGTGAGTCGAACCTCTGGTTAGTCAATCTCAAGTCGAGTCTTTGTTTGAGTCAAGTTGGGGTCGTGTCCTTAAGTGTGCAGGGGCTCTTACTTTAAATATTGACTCAGTACGAGATTTTCTTGTAGAAAGGCCGCCAAAAACCCGACGTCAAGCAATGGAAGATGCTGTTAACAAGCTTACTGAGGTCGTGAACCTCATGATGACCCGAATGGATGCAATCGAATCTAAGCTGGGTGAAGATTCCCCTCCACCACTGACTGATCTGGAAAAACGGTTCAAGTTCATCGAAGACCGTTTGAAACTCTCCCAGGGGAAGAACATCCACTATGAAAATGCTAGGGCCTGTGCCCCAGTTCAGGATAAGTTGCCCACGAACATGGTACTCACTGACATCCCAAAGTTCAAGGGCACCGAAGATCCAGTCCACCACGTTAAGGCCTATAAAGGGTACTTAGCATTAAAGGGAGTACCTGCTGACATGCTCTCTGAAATTTTTGCCCAATCTCTGGGTGAACACCCGAAGGCGTGGTTCTACAATCTTGACCTTAAAAACTTCCCCACTTTCGAAGATATTACGGTGGAGTTCTGTAAGCACTATGCTGATAATGTCGAGATTCAAACCAACATAAGAACATTGGAGGTGATGACACAGAAAGAAAAAGAAGGCTTTACTGAATTCCTTGCAAGATGGCGCGCTGAAAGCGTGAAATTAGCCAAGAAGCCTGATGAAGTTGAAATGGTAGATAAGTTCGTAAAGAATCTACAACCTATTTACCGCAATGCTCTGAAATACCAGAATTTTGGCTCTTTCAAAGAATTGATAAGAATCGGGATAAAGGTAGAAGATGATGTCATAAGGGCAGAGGCTGAAAAGCCGAAAGGGTACCAAGGGGCCTCATCATCTAAGGGCAAGGCCCCAACAACCGCCCATATTGATGAAGCCATCAATCTCTTAGAAGGGCAATCGAAGAAGTCGCAGCGCCAAACACCTAGGGCATTCACCGATATCGGATGCACTTATACATACGCTCTCCAAAGGCTCATAGCCCAAGGAAAGCTGAAGCCTATTGGTCCAACTCCGGACCCTCCCGCTGATCAACAAGGTAAATGTTATAAACCAAATGCCTACTGTGCCTTTCATCAAGGGAAAGGCCATGATACTGAAAGGTGCTATCGACTAAAGCACGAAATCCAAGACATGATCGAGAATGGAACACTCCCGATCCCAACTGTTAAACCCAATAACATCACCAATCCATTTGGCGATCACGCTAACTTTGTTTCTGTTGAAAACAATGTCGATTACTCCCATCTTATCCGCCCATGTCACTTGAAAGGGGTGTTTATCGAAAAAATATTTGTGGATTGCTTTGAATTCTTGCCAAACCCGAAGAATGAAATTCAAGTCGGGAGTCTTGCTCTAGAATGTACTCCTCTCGTCAACGAAGTTAATAAAAGACAATTTGATTCACCAACCTTCATCACTGGCATAGATCCTCAGAGGAATACCTCAGGATGGAGGCAGACCATCAAAGGGATCAAGGACAAGAGCCGAGCATCTATGTTGACAGCTGAACAAGAGAAAGCTCAAGACCAGATTTGAAAATTATGAGTCGGGATCTATTTTCTTATTTTAGTCGAGTCGAGTCTAGGACTTTCTTTTCCTGAAATTGAATCGTTTGTCCCACGATGACCTAGGGTGTGTCCTAGGAATCGTTCCTTCGAGTCTGTTAAGCATTTGTCGTCCCAATAAAAAGTTGCAGTTTCGTTTCCAAATATGTCTTGTTTTCAATCCTCATCATTCTGAAAGCATGATAAAATGCACAACACACTCAAAGGCATCCCTGGGGTAGAAATATGCCCCGTTTCAAAATGTAAGGTACACTAGGATCCTGTGTTTGATTCCTTTACCTATTCCATGTTTGGCGGTAGAAAACCTCCATCAAAACCAATGCTTAACACAAGCCTTTAGATGATTCTATGATGAACCCGGACTAGCTCCTTGTTTCCCCTATCAAAATCATCCCATCTCGAAGAGAAAAGATATCAACCCGTTCTAACAAGGAATTGTTAGTTCTAACCCAATTTAGTTGGCGAAGCCCAGTTTTCAAGGTGTATCCATTTATGACTAAGAGAATGAATAGAAGATCATTTCCAAAGAGAGAAAAAAGATGAAAAAGAATGAAAAGATGAAAAAAAAAAAGGACGAAAAAAAAAGCAAAAGAAAAAAAATGAAAAAAGATGAAAGAAAAAGAAAAAAGAAAAAAGATGTTGAAGTTATTGCGGAATGCTTTTTGGTTGAATGTCGAAGTTACGGAAGCCAGAATTCAAGTCAAGTACCCATAGTTGAGGTTCAATGGGCGAAGCCCAAAAGCGTAAGTAGTGACCTCTTTACCCTCTAAGTCCTTCCTAAGACAGTTACAAGGAGATAGTCAGGAATTTTGAGAATCATTCCGCTTGTGTTGTTACACCCAGCCTTTAGGGTCCAGATAGAAAATTTGAACCCACATCATTTTTCAGCCCATTTGCACTCGTGGTTCATCAAACCCGAGACACCCATTCCAACCATATCAGCAGCCATAACCCATTGGCCTTAGCACCAGAAAATGAACCTTCAGAATGACGGTACACTATTCAAGCCTTTTATTACCAAGCTCCACATCCCAAAAGATCCAAGCCTTTTACACCTAACCCCAAACACGGTATTTAACGGTACCTTACAGGCTAGAATGGGATACGACATGATACCTTAGATGAAACCTTCGAGTGTGTACACACAATCAATATGCCAAGTTTATGCACCTTGATCGAACTACGTCGGATTTGATTTTGCTCCACGCAAATACGTAGGCAGTCCTTCTGAACAAGGGATTCAATCCATCCATCATCCAAGTTGTCATCTTGTCGGTTTCTTACCGGTCTTAACCAAGTCCAAATAAAGCCACCTTTGTTTGAATCGGTCTTAGTACTCGATGTAGGCTAGGATAAGGATATAGGTTCAGATAAGTAGTGTCAAGTCTCGGAATGAGCTTTATCTAATGGTTTAGGCAAAGATGTCGAGTCACATAGATGTGGGTTTGTGTTGGGAACAGAAAATATGAAAAACCCGCTGAAAAGAAAGAAGGCGTGGGAGAAAAATAGTAAAAGCCCGCTGAAAAGAAAGAAGGCGGTGGCAAGAAATGATGAAAACTCGCTGAAAAGAAAGGAGGCGAGGAGAAGAGTGACAGAATGTTCCCAACAAGAGTGATGTGTGATGTCTAAGTGTTCTCATAGAATGAGTCCGTGTTTAGTGTCTGGGCGAAGCCAACGTTGTTGCTCTATGAGTTTAATGCTCCTTGTCAATGCCAAGTGATCTTGATTCCCATGTGCCCTCGGGAGCACGCCCATGACATACGATATCTCTGTCTCAAGTCCGATGGCCTTGTGATTCCCATTTGCCATCTTTTGGCGCCAGAACGGCCAATTTACATTTCTACCCCCAACAAGTCAATAATTGAATTAAAACCCGTGCACACTTACGGTTTTATTTTCTTTTTTGTTTTACGGTAGCGGGCTACGCCCACGTTGTTTACGAGTCATACAGAGTGTCTGTGTCGTATTTCATGCTCACCCGTCAAGGTTCGATTTCAAAAACTTCAAAATTTCAAAATTTCAAAATTTCAAAATTTCAAAAACTTTTTAAACATTTTGGATAGATGATCCAAGTAGTAGAATCTTTTTGGGTCGATAGCCCAATTATTCAAAATTTTCAACATGTTCAAATTTGGGTCGATGACCCGATCTTTCACACTCAAATTTCGGGTTGATGACCCAACATTCCTAGTGATGTCAAATTTAAACTTGGGTCGATGACCCAATCATTCAAAATTTTCAAATTCAATTTTCGGTCGATGACCCAAGATTTTCAAATAATCCAATTTCAAGATCGATGATCCGAATGTGCTTATGTGATGATTATTGCTTGTACATTTTCTATGTTTCAAATATAGCAGGATATGCTTCAATCGGGGCTCTAAAGTCTTCGTCTTTAGAGCCATTGCAAATCGGGGCTCTGAAGCCGTTGGCTTCAAAGACCATTATCAAGATGTAGAGGATGATATCCACCAAGAATTCAATTCAATACAAGAGTATGAAATGGAAGAATTCCGTAGCCGAAAGCAAATGATGAAAGCGGCGGCAACCTCCTTGGAAAGTCCCGTCCCATTCGGACAAGTGCCAGCAGATGGTAAATTTTGGGCAAATGTCGGCGGATGACGAATCTTGGACAAACGCCTGCAGATGATAAAGTTAGGGCAAGTGTCGGCGGTTGCTTAAACTACGACGCGGGTTTGATTCCGTCAGAAACGGATACGTAGGCGCCTAAGGATAAGGCTCAATCCACCATTTATGCAATTTATGGGTCGATGACCAACGATGATAATTCGACGCAACAGAAGCAAGAGTCAGTCCCCAGCGAAGTTTCAGGTATGATCTCTTCTTATGGTCAAGAGCTTATATACGCAAGTCTAATGGACTATAAACGACCCGAAGAATCCTCCGGTCGAGAGGGACCTGGGGTATACTTTGACTTTCGCCTTGTCCAAGCCTCGGTCAAAGTGGGGGCTCAGAGATACCCGTATCCGTCGATATTGGAATTTATAGAGAACCCGACAAACACCCGATGATGATAGGACACATGTATTCTTTAGTTGTCATTGTCACTATTTGGAGCTCGTTTTACGATGTAGAATGGGCGTCGTCGATGAAGTATTTTATTAATTTAAATGATATTTAAATTAATGTTTTTTTAAGTGAGTTCATTTTATTAATTTAAATGATATTTAAATTAAAGCTTTTTTAAGGTAAATTCAATTCATCTTATTTTATTTTGAATTTATTTTCCCAAGTTTATTTTATTGAAAATAAAATAAATATTTGATTTGAAAAATTATTTTATGAGTATATTTGGTTTGAAAAATCATTTATTTTAATGTGTTAATTGATTTGAAAAATCGATTTGAAAATTGAAAAAGAACTCGTTTTGAACATGTGTATTTGAGCTCGATTTTATCACGGTTTTTGAGCCCGTTTCCTTTACGAATTGGCACGAATCTCGAGTACACTAACCAACCTAGACTACTACCCATCCAACCCCAGTTCGAACCCCATATCCATGGCCCAAATCACGTCCCAAATCACCCCCAACAGCCCGCATACAAACAGCCTACCCCCTGTTTTGCGTGATGAATCCCGAGCCCAAAACCCGCTCCAAATACCACCAAAACCCGTGCCCATTAACCCTAACCCATACCCTAGTATCCTACCTATATTACCTTACCTTAATCACCAAGAAAAACCCCCAAACGAACCCTAGAAAACCCCCCAAAAGCTGCTGGACAGCAGCTATGTACAAACAGGCCCGACTGCCTCTCCTCCCTTTTACCCTACTTTAACTCCTTATAAATACCACCCCTTCACCATACATTCATTCCTCTAAGTTCTCCATACATCCTACCTTCACTCACAAGCTTTAAACCTCAGAAACAAACCCTAATTGCCTCTCAAAAACCCTCCACAAAACCGACATCCAAACTGAAACAGTTTGTGTGTCCTCTTCGAAAAACAATTCGTTCCTCCTTCAAACCTCCATCAAAACTCGAGTTTCTTGTTCCTAATTAACCATATAACATCCATCTACACATTAGATAAAGATTTACGAGCCAAATTGCCCTTGAGAGTACACGAAATCCCTCGAAAAACAGAGTGTTATACACTCTGTTTTTCGTGATTTATTCTGTCTGTCCGGTTCTGTTTGTGCTCGTTTTTCGTGCCCAATAACTCAAAACGAGCAGGGGTTGCTTTAAGATCTCTGTTATCCTCTCTTTCTAGTTTTCAAAACATCTTTTAAATCGAATTTTCATCGTGAAACGAGGGAGAAATTGCTGTTTGAAAGTTGATGTCCAGATTCGATAAAAACGCGTGTTTGCTTTGTTTCTTCGTCGACGACGGCCTCTCGAGATAAAATCTACCATCGATTATGACCCAAGACGGTGTCAACGATACATGTAGGTTGAGGGTGCATCAAATCCTTTTCTTTCTCCCTTTTATTTCGTTTTTTTATGTTTGTTTTTTATAGTTTGTTTTTGTTTGTTTATCGTTTTTTGTTTATCGATTGTTCTAATTAACTACGAAACTAGTTTAGTCCGAGTATGAGTTAAAGTACCACCATGAACACCCGCGTTGACTTGAGATGGGAAAGAAACCGCTACATCAGTCGGTCGTACACCCCGTCTCATTTACATATCCTCGTGTTCAAGGTAGGGCATTAATAAAACAAATTTTAACTTCGTTCTTCGCTTTTGACATCTCCTCTTCTCTCGTGTGATTCGACCCATCTTAGGACCCGTTGCATGTTAGTATGACCTCTGATTGTTAACATATAACTTATTTAGATGACATTAGATCAATTTAATAACCTAATTAGACACGATAGGTGGCTTCGACATAAGCTTTAAAATCAACTAACAATTCCGTAATTCAATCGAATGCATCTCTCTTTCACATAATTTCTCGCTAGTATGAGAGTGCGTGATTAGCACCTTCTTATTGACACTCGATGAGTTAAATTAATTAGCGAATTTGACCTAAGTTGACCCCAGGGCCGTGAGTCATGTAAGCCGTGGGCCACCCCTCTTGTGCACGGTTTCCTAGGCCGATTGGTCGTGTAATGTGTCGTGTACGGTTCTGTATGTAGCAATTGTATTTAGATCGAGTTGTATCTTTAATTTATTGTTGTGTCGGCATGAAATGCCTGGTTTGTAATAGGTAGATCCCAACGGCTCCCCCATTCCCCCTAAGCCTTGTTTGCTTTCGTTTATATGTTGCTTAGATCAATCAACCCACATGCTAAATTACAACTTTGACAAAGTTAGTTTAGTTGCATCTAAATCGACATAGAAACTTCACATGTTAGGGTTAAAACGATGTTTGCATTTCATATATCGTAGTAGCTATGACCTTGTTTGAAATCCATACTTGACTTAGTAGAGGCCGTTATTGACGGGCGGGGTTGGGTGTCCTTATGGGCTTCCCAACACGTACCCTCACCCCTTACTCAAGATCTATGGTTTGTGGATCCGTCTAAATACCATCGGATTACGAGAGTCATTCAAATCGAGTGATATAGGGTACAAGTCTTTATCTTTAATCACTCGTAGTCGATTGGCTTTACGCTTTTCGATGAAAGGTGTAAAGTTGACTTGAACGGTTCCAAGTTCCCAAAAAACTTGGTGGCGACTCTAACATGTCTTAATTCGATTCGAAAGAACCTCGAGTCGATTATGCCTAGTGTGGATCCCGCGGACGCAGTTCCCGAGGGCCTTGTCCACAAATTCATACCACCAACTTCAAGTCCTTCAAAGCAAGCCAAATAGACGTGGGTAACAGCATACCTGCAAAAACCACTGAACTAGCTTGACAGGGCAGGCTGAGTTTGGATGTAGTTAAGGGGTCAAAAGGCAAATTTAGCTATTGTGAAGTTTATGGGTAGTAATGAAAGAAGGGTTGTAAGTTACCTCTCCACGTGTGTCACCACCGTAAACCGAATGCATACAGGTACCGAGAAAAGAATGTCATGCACGTGCTAATTGATGTTACATGTCTTATAGAGAGTACTACTCACATCCTATATGAAACTGGTCATGAATGTCACCAGTTTATCAAGCTCTAAATCTTACAATGTATATGTAGCTTGCCAATAAGACAGTCATGTCTATTCGTTCAGATAAGTTTAAACCAAAAACTCGTAGATTATGCACAGTACTATGCCAATAAGAGTGTTAAATATGTGCAAGGCAAGGGTAAAAGACTCAAAGTAGCATAAATGTTCAACGTTCCGACTCAACCTAAATGCAAAAATAAAAACGTTAATTTTTTTTTGAATTTTATGAGATTTTTGTAATTAAAACAAACAATGCATGCAAAAATTAATAAACGTGTAAACTGAAATGCAATAAGACAGACACAGATATGGATGCATACCTCCCCAAACCAAACCGTACAATGCTTTCATTGTACCAAAAATAGGGAAAGGAAATGCAAACTGATGAGAAAAAAAGTTTGGAAGCTTGGGAAACTTACAAGATAAGTGTGTAGTAGGGACCTCCCTAAACCGACCAGAAATATGGGAGGTCATAAATAGCCCATTAACATCGCAGCACGCGAATTAAAGCAGAAGGACTCGATCAGAGGAACAAAGTGACCGATCGAGTGAACTGGGCATCAAGGTTGCTCGATCGAAGAAGTAAGAAGCTCGATCGAGATGCCTCCTTTGGTAGGTACTCGATCGGGAAGAAAGGAGGCTCGATCGAGTAACTTGAGCAGCAGAAGTGTTCGATCGAAGACATAAAGTACTCGATCGAACAGTCCACATGAAAAATCTTGCAAAAACGCAACAACAATTCCACGGAACTAACACAAAATCTTAAAGTTTTGTCTATAGTTCAGAAAACTAACAAATAAAGCACACAAAAGCGAAATAAAAGTTTTAACAAAAGTACAAAAAATTACAAGCCGGGTTGCCTCCCGATAGCGGAGGTTTAAGAGATCCCGCACGACCTTTTTGACTTCATTTATCTGGTTAATCTGGATTGTCGAAGTAGAGAACTTCGACCCTGCCAACCACGTCATTTGCATCATAGTAATGCTTCACATATTGGCCATTCACCTTAAATATTTCTCCCTCAGAATTCTCTAACTCAACGGACCCAAACTTAGTGACACAGTCATAGTATAAGGGCCACTCCACCTGGACTTCAGCTTACCAGGAAACAAGCGCAGTCGGGCATTAAATAGCAACACTTTCAGCCCAACATGGAATTCTCAAGGGATGATCCTTTTATCGTGCCATCTCTTCGTCTTCTCTTTATAGATGCGTGAGCTATCATGGGCATTTAGCCTAAACTCCTCCAGTTCATCTAGCTGCAATAAACCGTTCTGACCACACAACTTAGGATCATAGTTTAGTTCACGAATAGCCCACCAAGCCTTACACTCTAACTCAACAGGTAAATGACAAGACTTCCCATAAACCAACCGATACGGTGATGCACCAATCGGTGTTTTAAAGGCAGTCCGATATGCTCATAGTGTGTCATCCAGTTTAAGACTCTGGTCCTTCCAGGATTTAGAAACTACCTTAGCCAAAATCTCTTTTAGTTCCCTATTAGAGACCTCAACCTGCTCACTAGTTTGGGGATGATACCCCAAACCACGACGATGTTGGACACCAACTTTAGACAATATATATGTAAGTTTCTTTTCTTTAAAGTAAATTCCCCCATCACTAATGACGACCCTAGGGACACCAAATCAGGGAAAAATGATCTTTTTAAACATCTTAATCACGGTCTTGGCATCACAGTTAGGTGAAGCAATCACTTCCACCCATTTAGACACATAATCCACCGCTACCTAAATATACCTATTACCTTTACTAGATGGGAATGGCCCTTGGAAATCAGTGCCCTAGATATCAAAAACCTCGACCTCTAAAATGCCATTTTATGGCATCTCATGTCTCTTAGATATATTCCCAGAGCGTTGGCAAGCATCACAAGCTGAAACAAACATTTTAGCATCGACAAATAGAGTAGGCCAATAAAAACCAGATTGAAGTACCTTAGCCACGGTTCACAACGGACCATGGTGACCACCATAAGAGGATGAATGACAGCCTTCTAGGATTGCTTTGGTCTCCCACTGCGGAATATACTGTCTCTAGAGACCATCTGCACACTCCTTAAATAAATAAGGATCATCCCAAAAGTACTGCTTAACATTATAAGGAAACCACTTCCTTTGTTGATAAGACAAGTCAGCCGGCAGCTTGCCACTGCAACATAGTTAGCCAAATCTGCATAGCATGGATCATGGTTAGTATTAGTAAAAACAGCAAATAAGGAATCATTGGGAAAAGAATCATTAATAGGCAAAGGATCCTCCCCCTCCTGCTGCGGCAATCGCGACAGATGATCAGCTACTACATTCTCGGCACCCGTCTTATCTTTGATTTGAAGAGAAAATTCTTGGAGGAGGAGTATCCATATCAACAGTCGTCGTTTAACTTCCTTCTTAGCAAGAAGGTGTCTCAGTGCTGCATGGTCAGTAAAAACAGTAACTTCTGACCCTATCAAATAAGAACTAAATTTCTCCCGCGCATAGACCACAGCTAACAGCTCCTTCTCAGTAGTGGTGTACTTCACTTGAGCCTCATCCAGAGTTCGGCTCGCATAGTAGATCGCATTCAAAGCCTTGTCTTTCCGCTGGCCTAACACCGCTCCTAGTGCATAATCACTAGCATCGCACATGATCTCAAATGGCAGATCCCAGTTAGAAGGCTGGATAATCGGTGCTGAAATCAAGGCCTGCTTTAACCTGTTAAAAGCAGAAAGACACTCATCAGTAAATACAAAGGGGGCATCCTTAAGCAACAACTGTGTAAGGGGTTTAACACTTTTTGAAAAATCTTTAATGAACTGGCGATAAAAGCCAGCATGACCAAGGAAACTCCTCACTCCTTTAACATTAACAGGAGGAGACAATTGCTGAATCACTTGCACCTTTGCCTTATCAATCTCGATGCCCCTATTAGAAACTAAGTGCCCTAAGACAACTCCCCCGTTGACCATGAAATGGCACTTCTCCAAGTTAAGCACAAGATTAATGATGCGTGTCCTAAATATGATGTTTTACACCTCATTTTACACGAATTTCATAGCTCAATTATGTAGTTTATGCTACTATTTTCCCTATTTCCGTCTACTTTCGTGTTTTTGTGTAATATTGCAGAAATGAGAAGAATGCAGCGGAAAATGAGCCTAATCTGTCCCCGAGTATTAGGCATAGGACCTGACGTGAAGTAAAGACTCGGGAAGCGAACTTGGTGATACGTGCATAATATATAGTCTTTTTAGCCTATTTTTGCACGTATTTCTATGCATTTTTATACTGTTTTTATAGTATTTTGCCCCGAATTGGCTACTTTGGTTCGTTTTGTCCATTTTGTAGAAATGAACGCGAAAGTAGTGGAATCGTACCCTTTTTCGTCCCTTTTTGCATGCATTTAGAGGAGACGGGATTTTCCTGAGTGAGATACTGCATTTGGAAGCGTCATGGCACGGATTACGAGGCATTCAGGCGAGGACTTGAGCTGATTTGAAGTCAAAGAACTCGATCGAACAGTTCTACCACTCGATCGAGTGGTTTTTACGTCCTCTGATGGTCGATCGAGTGGTTTCCCACTCGATCCTTAGCTTGCAGAAAGACAGGTTACTCGATCGAGTAACTTTCTACTCGATCGAGTAGATTTGCTGAGGTGTTTGCTCGATCGAGTGGTTTTAATCCACTCGATCGAGTGGTTTCGCTATTATGGGCTTCTAAACAGCCCGTGTGTTGATTTATTTCGCAAAACTTAAGTACTTTTCCTATTTAACCTATGTTAACTAGGTTATTAATCATCTTTTTATCTATCCTTCGATTATAAAAAGCTTTCTACTGTGAACTTTATTAGGTTGCTTTTGCTCTTGTCTGTAACTATACTTTGGGATTATTTTCACTCGGATTTTGTGTTCTTTACGCCGGATTCGCTTGGATTGTAATTCCTTTCTCGTTTCTTATTAATAATTAATCATTGTTTGCTTTAATTTCTTGTTTGCTCTATTTATTTCTTCTGCCCTAATTTACTTTTATGCAATTTATTGTTTATTTCATAATGTTTACTGCTGGAAATCTATCTGCTGTTAGTTTAATTAGCGACATGAGTAGCTAAACCCCTTTCATGTTGGGATTAGGGGATCTGCGGTAAGAAAGTGACGATATAGTAGATGAAACAGATGAATTGATTACAAGGCTCTGTCACCATAGCAATTTAATTGTATTTATTCGACTTAGTTGAGTGCACACTTCTAAGTTAACCTTTAATCTGGCTAAAATTAATCCTAGATCGAAAGATTGGACTAAATAGGCCTGCTATGAACAGTAGACTACCCTGACGAGAATGAAAGTTAAGTTAGCGGTATTTTAGGATAGAAAGTGGACCGAAAGGACCTTTCAACATCCGTCTTACATTAATTCGTCTGAGTCATTTACAGCTGAGTCACTAGACTATCGTAGTGAACCAAAATCCTGACATGTCCCTCTCTATCTGATAGTTTTATCCTTTTTCTCTGCTTTTATTGCTCTTATCCTTTATTTCTCTTTCCTTTAAATCTCGTAGTTTAGATAACAATTCAAACAACCCCCCCCCCCCCCCCCCCCCCAATTTGTGACCAAATAGACGGACTTCTACAAATATCTTGCCTCTCTGTGGAAATCGACCTGACTTCCCTAGCTATATAGTTAGTTTATTTTTGACAGGTACACGACAGACGTGTCAAATTTTGGCGCCGTTGCCGGGGAGGCAATTGCCCTATTTGTTTTCGTTCCGTTTATTTTATCCGTCTCAGGGAATTTCTATTCCTTGTGGTCGTTCTTATTATTTCCTTTCAGTGTTGTTTATGCCCAGGTCAGATAGGTGTGAATTAGTTTCAGCTGATTCAGAGCCGGAGAGATTATTCAGGCATAGACTCCGTCTGCAAAGGAAATCATGAAAGGAAGACTTGAGTACTTTCGAGCCAGAGCTTGATGATTTTCTTTTCGTGGAAGACAGTCCGATTTCTACAGTAAAGATGCCTAAACTTTCTATTCATTCAGTGCCTAAAGCATCCTCTATTCCGAAGGGTTTCAATCTCCAGGTTGAGGATGGGAATACATTCGACATCCGTCCTTCTTATATCAATCTGGTAGAGCGAAATATTTATAGAGGTGTGACCGGTGAAGACCCGAGGAAGCACATGGAGGTCTTTACAGACTATTGTTCTACTATCCCCGCCACTAAGGGGGTAACTCAAGATAACATCAAGGAGGTCCTATTTCATTTCTCTTTAGCTGACTCAGCCAGGGAGTGGCTGACTGACTTGGACCGCACAGCTGCTGGGGTTACAGATTGGGAGTCTCTTGCTCTTGCATTTTACAAGAGATATTTCCCTCCACAACGCACCAATTTGCTGAGGGCCAAGATTACTAGTTTCAGACAGGCTCCCGATGAAAGTCTCTATGAGGCATGGTCGCGATTCAAGAAGTTGGTGAGGTCTATTCCTCACCATGGTTTTTACCCATGGTTTCTAGCTAATCAGTTCTACAATGGGCTGTATGACGACCAGAGAGCCATACTTGATGCGGCATCTAGTGGAAGATTTCTGGAGAATACAGATGATGATAAGGGATGGTCCCTTATTGAAGAGATGGCGAATCACAGTGCTGAATATGGTAACCCGAGGGATGGGATTAGGACAGTTCATGCAGTTGATAAGCAGGTTTTAGCTCAGCTGGAGACCATGAATGCTAGATTCGACAAGTTGGAGTTACAAGCTGCTGGGGAGCCTCAGACGGTCCATGTTCTTACTAGAGGAGAGACCGTTTCTTGTGAGAGATGTGGGAGTAATGATGGCCACACTGCTATTGGCTGTCTTGTAGAGAAGGAACAAGTCCTTGCCTTTCAGCAATATAGGCAAGGAGGGGGTTCCTATTACAATAATCAAGGGGCAGTCCATCCCAATTTGAGGTGAACTAGTCAAAATGTGCTCAATCCTACTCCTCGTCCGCACCAGCAGCAGCCTTATGTCCCTCCACACAAGAATCAACAAGGCTATCAGAAGCCTCCTTCCTTTACTCCTCCTAACCATGGTGCATCATCTTCCGGAGGGGTGAGTGAAATTGGTGAGCTTAAGTCTATGTTGCAAGCCTTCACGAAGCAGTGGCAATTGAGTGATCAACAGAAAGATGCGTCCATAAAGGCACTTGAAACTCAAGTTGCCCAATTAGCCACTAATCAGTCCACAAGAAAGCAGGGTCAATTATCGACTCAAAATGAGAAAAATCCACATGAGACGGTAAATTTCATCAATCTGAGAAGCGGTCGTTCATATGAGGGACCGGAAATGCAGAAATCAAACCCGAAGAGAGCTGTAACTGATGATGAACAGTGTTTTGGCGAAGAAAGTGAGCTCACGGCAAAGCAAGTGCTCGATCGACTGGTTTCTGGTGGTCGATCGAGCAGATTTGGTGAAGAAAGTGGTCGATCGAGTGAAAATTCCACTCGATCGAGTGAACAGGAAAAGCAGAATGGTCGATCGAGTAGTTTTTCTACTCGATCGAGTGAAGAGCAAAATGGAGTTGCTCGATCGAGTGAAAAAACTACTCGATCGAGTGATATTGATGAACATTCTACTCGATCGAATGGGTATTTTAGTCGATCGAGTAGTTTTGATGACGGAAAGCTTATTCAAGAGACTGCTAGTGCTCGTTTAAGCGATAAATCACCGTAAAGACCTCGTTCGAGAGGTAAGAAGCGTCCAAAGGATACAGAACTTGCACCGGAAGACACATTGGAAGAGAGAAACAAGGGACTCGAGATACCTATCACGGTTCCCTTCTCAAGGCATCTGCAGAATACAAAGGCCAATCAACAATTCGACAAATTTGTCGAACTTCTGAAAAGCTTGGAAGTCACTGTGCCGTTCACCGAGTTGCTGACAAAGGTACCCTCTTATCTTAAGTTTATGAAAGAAATTTTATCGCGTAAGAGGAATATTAGTGATAGTGAGACCGTAGCTTTGACTGAGGTGGGGTCAGCCTTATTTCAAAATAAGTTACCCCCTAAGAAGTCAGATCCGGGTAGTTTTTCAATTCCGTGTCATATCGGTAACTATTTGATTGATAATGCGCTATGCGATTTAAGCGCTAGCGTGAGTGTCTTACCGCTGTCTCTGGCTAAGAGACTTGGTTTGACAAAGCTGAGTTGCACCAATATGACAGTCCAGATGGCCGACTGTAGTATATCACGGCCACTAGGTATAGTAGAAGACGTACCTGTGAGGATCGGGAGGTTCTTTATTCCCGTTGATTTCGTTGTCTTAAACATTCCTGAAGATGTACACACCCCTATTATTTTAGGGAGACCATTTTTGTCTACTGCCCGCGCAGTTATAGACGTCGGGGGTAAGACTTTGACCTTTCAGGTAGGGGACGAGGAGCTGATTTTTCATCAGTCTAAGTTCCGGAGGGCTCCCATGCAAGCTCAGCCTTGCAATGCCCTCTCTTCTATTGACCCTATTATTGACACTCCAGATGAATATTTGGAGTATTGTGCTGCAATTGTTACCCCTCCGCCTCATACTGAGAGCAAAAAGGAGGAAAGTTCGTCTATTTTCCTTGCTGCAGGTACAGATGAAAGCAATGAAGGAGCTGTCAAGGGACATGGTGCAATTACTGTCAATCAAATTGGAGATGATGACGCTACAGCCGGTGATAGAGGAGCAAGGACGAGGAAAGTTCGCGCTTATGTGGATGTGAACTACTCCCCTCCTACCGTTTCAAATGATAATTCATGCTCATGGAAGTTGAAGAGGACAATCAACGTTCTTTGAGATGACGTCCTCCGATCGGGGAGCCCTTCAAGGGGCTACTGAATTGCATTGGGAATTAAACGGGGAAATGCCCCGTGTAACACTTTGTAATAGATAATTTTTGAATTTTCCGTTGAATTTGTTTTAATGCTTATTATTAGGACAATTAGTTTATAGATTGTTTTTAGCGTAGATTTAAGACTATAGACTGTTTATATGCGTATTTAATATGTTGGGATATTTTTGCACGTATTTTTATGCAGGTTTGGGGAAGTTTTACGCATTCCAAAGGAAGAATTGACGAAATTCAAGAGTTTACGCGAGAAAAGAGCTCGATCGAGTACTTTTTGTACTCGATCGAGTGAAAAATTGGTCGACCGAGTGCTTTTTCCAGTCGATCGAGTAAAGCAATAAAGGGGACTTCTCGATCGAGTATAATTCTACTCGATCGAGCAACAGGATCATCAAAAGTCCTCGATTGAGTGGTTTAAAACCACTCGATCGAGTAAAATGCACAGGACGCAGGGAGTTTTTATTCCTTAAACTCTTTTGTCCTTATTTCTATTTCATTTCCCCTAATTTTTCGTCTAACACCTTCCTTTTGCGATCAAATCTCCCCCAAATCCCGATATTTTCTTGCTCAATCACCAAATCCGCCTCCTACAATCTATTGCTTGCTATTTAATCTTTCAAAACCCCTTAATTTCCCCCTTGATTGTGCTCGTTTTCACGGTTTTAAAGAAGGGTTAGGGTTTGCGGTTTTTAGCTTGAAAAATCGCCTCTTTTGCTTGTTTATTTGAAGATTAATTGCATTTGTAGGATTTATATCATCAAGTAAGTGTTTTCTACACCCTCTTTGCATTTTAATTTCGGTTATTTTGAATTTTATGAGGTAAAATTGAAATTAGGGTTCGAAAATCCATTGTTAGTCAAATTTTTCGACTTTAATTGTGTTTATTGCCCTTGTTTCTCTTGCTTGATGATCAACCCCAATTCCTCGCTATTTGTTGCACCTCTTTTTCGAATTCTACATGATTTTTGCGATATGGGTTCAGGACATTCGAAATTTTCGGCAGTCATTTGGTTATTGTTGCTGTAATTCGTCCAGTTAGCACCGTTGTCGCTTAATTGCTGCTGTTTTAGACTGTTATCACACACCCCTGTCGATGCTTAACATGCTTCAATTCGAATTTTGTGCGAAAATTTTCGCGATTAGGGCTGCCTCAGTCGAAATTTTCGACTGTCAGACGGGTTCATATGCTTCTTTGACTTACTTAACCTCAGTTGACGCTTACATGCTGTTGTTGTTGACTGTTTTGCCCGCCTTATCGCCATTTACATACTGCTATTCAAATTTGTTTGAGGAATTGTTGGGATTTATGTGCTGTAGGTCGAAAATTTTCGACTGGTAGGGGAGTTTTTCTGGTTTAACATGCTGTTTTCCTGCTGTTTTAGCCTCTTTTAGCCATTGTTATCTTATCATGCCCCCTACCCTTGTTACAGGATGGAGTCTAGTTCGCTACCTTCTACCAGCTCCACTTCTAGCCCGTCCTTGTCTGAGACAGTGGCCCATGCTGTTGCCACTGTCTCCACTTTAGTGACTACCGCAGCCCCAGTGTTCCTAGTTTCAGCTGCAGGTACAGTTTTTGCTCCAGCTAGCTCTGCTGCTAGCTTAGTTCAGGCTGTCACTTCCTCTACGGTCACCACCACTACTAGCACTGCTGCTAGTCTCTCTTCAAGGGTGACCACTGCAGCCACTACCTCTACACCAGCCGCTACTTTTACACCTGTGGTGGACTCGCCAGGAGTCGCAGCTGCCTTCAGAGCAGCCCTGGTTCCTCACACCGTCGCTGCACGGGCTTCTGCTTTGAGTTCCAAAGGCCGGGGTCGTAGACAATCCCGAGCTACACCAGCTCCAGTCACCTCTACTTTCGCTCCTAGCACTTCTACAGCTGTTGCTCCTTCTACTTCTGGCACGGTCACAGTTCGAGGGCACACTTCCCTCGACCCTCACCCAGATTACCCGCAGGTACATTTTGTTAACGCTTTACATCGTAAGAAATTTTATAACCTGTTGCGCTGTGTGCATGTACCTTTCCGATTTCTAGAGAAATCGGCGCTTGTGAGACTCGGTATCTACGAGTCGGTTTGTGACTTACTACGGGGCACGGGGATGGCCGGGCTCATCACTATGAGCGGTCGTACCTTTTTAGAGCTGAGTCTCGAGTTTCTCAGCTCTTTTACCTTCTCCCCCGGGGCACACGAGGCTGATCCCGCTAGTTCTTCAGAGTCCTTCCGGTTGTTTAACCGGACCTTTCCGATGACCTTAGGGGAGTTTGGTAGGTTACTTGACCTTACCTATACGGGCGAGACTGCTGCCCTGAGGAAGGTCTACCGTCAGCTTTGGCGGTGCCTGGCCCAGACCACTTTTAGGGAGCGAAAGCTTCATCAGGTCAACTTTCCCCCTGTCCGTTGTTTCCTTAGACTGATGGGGAGCACTATTTTCGGCCGAAAGGAGCCGAACAACATGACCAACACCGAGCTCTCCATCCTGGGCGGTTACCTAAACATCGACTGCGAGGGTCCTTTTACCCTCAACATAGCTTACTTGACCGCCCAGTACCTTCTGAGCCAGGGGAAGAAGGAGACGGGAACCATTGCCTGCGGTGGCATAGCCACCATTCTTGCCCGTCGCCTTTTCCCCGTTTGGCCTCGTGACCTGCAGTACCTCGAGGGAGAGAGGCTACTGAGTCTAGATGCCATGCTTTCTGAGCATTGGCTGACTCCAGACTACGAGACTTGGAAGATTGACGGCTCCTTGTCTGTAGACTTACCTTGTGACACTCTCCCCCGTCTTGAGCCCCTTCCTACTGTTGCTAGGGGCGCCCGACTGCCAACACTACCTCACCTTCTCCTTCCACCCCGACCTACTCCTGCTGCACCCGCCGCCAAGACGCGGCGTCTTGAGACCGGAGAGGGGTCTACACCTTCAGGGAGTGCCCAGCCTTCCACGGCTACTCCCGATCCGACCCCTACTCCCACTACTACTACCACTCCCACTCCCACTCCCACTGACCAAACACAGACTGAGCTGGTCTTACCGGCTACTTTCGTACCACCTCCTCCTTTTGTGGCGCCCGCGGTCATGGACCAAGGAGGCGCCGTTTACGGTTTGTTGCTTGAGGTTGCAGAGCGTCAGGCTCGTATGGAGAGGGATTTGGCTCTTACTTTACACCCTCTGTACGAGTACCACTTGCGGCGACACCGTCCGATTCCAGAGGGTTGGCCACACCCTTCCTTCTTCCGGTTCCCAGCTGAGGGGTACCCGGAGTCTGCTGACGAGGAGGACGAGGTCCCAGAGGTGGCAGTGGTAGCTCGTGCTGAGTAGCAAAGGAGGAGATAGGAGGAGAGAGACCCGGAGTTCAGGGTGGAGGAGATCTGTGACAGCAGTGACGACGACGACGAGTAGCTACTGGTCTACTCACTTCCCCAGTTTTCTGGCTGGTTTGGGGAAGTTCGTATTTTGTATGTATCTTCTACTCTTTTATTTTGTCTCCTTTATTTTTATTGTTTTTATTTATTGGTTGTATATTCCCGTTCCCCTGTATATATCTGCTGGTGTATGCTGGAGGACAACGAGGGCGTTGTCCGTTTTGGTTTGGGGAGGGTATTGCATCCTTTTGAGTCTGCATTTGTATTTGTTTTGCATTCACGTTTATTTTTCAGCTTGCATTGTTGTTTATTTTCATAAAAAATCAAAAATCCAAAAAAAAAATTAGAAAAATTCAAAAAATAGTCACGTTTATTTTTGCATATAGGTTAAGTCGGAACGGTAGATTTCCGTGATGATAATGCACTATAACTTGTCATTTTACTTGAGCCTTGCACTTATTTGATAGTTATTAGCTTTGTCATACGCATAGTCTACGAGTTTCTGTTCAAATATAGCTGACAGTTTAGACTTGACCTGATAAATTGGCAAACTACTTGATAAATTCTGAGTTTTAGAGCCATAACTGGTGACATTCATGACCAGTCCATTAGGAATTGAGAGTAGTACTCCTTGCATGGCATGTTCATCGTTTTTGCACATTTATGACATTCAATTTCTCGTCAAAAGCACATATTCGGGTTTGTGGTTGGTGTCACATGCAGGGAGGTGCTTGCAAATTTCCCTTTCTTTATATTTTTCACCCATTTAGCTCCACATTAGCCAAATTTGCCTTTTTGACCCATTAGCTACATTCCAAATTAAGCCTGCCTAGTCAAGCTAGTTAGTATGTTCTTTTGTGGTATGAGTTTTCCGGTTGCATTTTGGCCCGTATTCCTTTTGTATGGAGTTGTTGGAAAATAGAGGAAGGAGGAAAAAGAAAAAAAATGAATTGAAAAAAAATGAAAAAAAAATGAAAAAAAAGAAAGAGCTGGATCACGTGAATCAGAAGGGAAAAAAAAAAAAGAAGTTTGAAAAAAAAAAAGAGTTGATTTGTTTCAGTTAGTTATTTCATATGGTGTTTACAAAAGGGAAGTTTGTGACCGTCTGACTCCTCCATTCTTATTCCATATTTTTTTAGGAGATTGTGTTTGAGTTTAGTGAGCTTTGTGCCAAATGAAGGGCACTTGTACTTAGTTTTTCAGTCAGTTGAGATTCGGATGGTTTCATTATGGTCCTGTTAGGAACTAGCTTGACGCTTTTATCTCCACATTACCATAACATGTTTTGTCTTTTCTCACCTGAACCTCACTATTCCCATATTATTTGTAAGCCCTCGGCTGTGACGGACATTATTGGTTGGAGTGTGTGCATTAGTACTTAAATTGTCTTTCATTTTTGTTGCATGCATGCTATGTAGGTCGCAGTTAGGTCAGTGACTGTCTTTTCTTCTCTCTTTTACATATAACATTCACCCTTTGCTTCATGAGAGAAGAGTGACCACGTGAGAGTCCGATTTTGTTGGTCTTGCTAGGTCGATAGGTCAGCTTTATTTATGAACAGCTTATAATTCGTTTGCGTATTGACTGCTTAGCTTTAACTGTTAGTTTTTGTTGCATTAATTGGTTCAAGTAGACAAGTTAAGCTAGCTCTGAGTTATCATTTCCGTTCCATTAGTTGCATTTTAGTTTACTCGAGGACGAGTAAGTGTTCGGTTTGGGGAGATTTGATACGTGCATAATATATAGTCTTTTTAGCCTATTTTTGCACGTATTTCTATGCATTTTTATACTGTTTTTATAGTATTTTGCCCCGAATTGGCTACTTTGGTTCGTTTTGTCCATTTTGTAGAAATGAACGCGAAAGTAGTGGAATCGTACCCTTTTTCGTCCTTTTTTGCATGCATTTAGAGGAGACGGGATTTTCCTGAGTGAGATACTGCATTTGGAAGCGTCATGGCACGGATTACGAGGCATTCAGGCGAGAACTTGAGCTGATTTGAAGTCAAAGAACTCGATCGAGCAGTTCTACCACTTGATCGAGTGGTTTTTACGTCCTCTGATGGTCGATCGAGTGGTTTTCCACTCGATCCTTAGCTTGCAGAAAGACAGGTTACTCGATCGAGTAACTTTCTACTCGATCGAGTAGATTTGCTGAGGTGTTTGCTCGATCGAGTGGTTTTAATCCACTCGATCGAGTGGTTTCGCTATTATGGGCTTCTAAACAGCCCGTGTGTTGATTTATTTCGCAAAACTTAAGTACTTTTCCTATTTAACCTATGTTAACTAGATTATTAATCATCCTTTTATCTATCCTTCGATTATAAAAAGCTTTCTACTGTGAACTTTATTAGGTTGCTTTTGCTCTTCTCTGTAACTACACTTTGGGATTATTTTCACTCGGATTTTGTGTTCTTTACGCCGGATTCGCTTGGATTGTAATTCCTTTCTCTTTCCTTATTAATAATTAATCATTGTTTGCTTTAATTTCTTGTTTGCTCTATTTATTTCTTCTGCCCTAATTTACTTTTATGCAATTTATTGTTTATTTCATAATGTTTACTGCTGGAAATCTATCTACTGTTAGTTTAATTAGCGACATGAGTAGCTAAACCCCTTTCATGTTGGGATTAGGGGATCTGCGGTAGGAAAGTGACGATGTAGTAGATGAAACAGATGAATTGATTACAAGGCTCTGTCACCATAGCAATTTAATTGTATTTATTCGACTTAGTTGAGTGCACACTTCTAAGTTAACCTTTAATCTGGCTAAAATTAATCCTAGATCGAAAGATTGGACTAAATAGGCCTGCTATGAACAGTAGACTACCCTGACGAGAATGAAAGTTAAGTTAGCGGTATTTTAGGATAGAAAGTGGACAGAAAGGACCTTTCAACATCCGTCTTACATTAATTAAATCGATTCATTTACAAATTGAGTCACCGGACTACCGTAATGAACCGAAATCCCGACATGTCCCTCTCTATCCGATAGTTTTATCCTTTTTCTCTCTTTTTTATTGCTCTTATCCTTTATTTCTCTTTCCTTTAAATCTCGTAGTTTAGATAACAAATCAAACAACCCCCCCCCCCCCCATTTGTGACCAAATAGACGGACTTCTACAAATATCTTGCCTCCCTGTGGAGATCGACCTGACTTCCCTAGCTATATAGTTAGTTTAGTTAGTTTATTTTTGACAGGTACACTACAGACGTGTCACTTGGTGCGCGCATCGAGACCTGAAAGATAAATTTACAAGGCTTTTGGAGCAAAAGTACCTGTTGAAGCAGTCGATCGACTGATTACCTTAGTCTATCGACCAGAGCACGATTCCTAAATCAGATCAGAAGCTATTGCTCAGCACCCTTGGTCGATCACGACTCTGACGTGAAATTAAAAGAACGAGAATTAGAAGCCCAATTGCAATTAGGTTTTAGAAAATAAGAGTCATGTTAAACTCCTATATAACGTGAACCCTTGTTTCAGAATAAGGATCGAAATTTTAGCATTCAATAACAAGTTTTTAGCATTAGATTCGATAGAATAAATTTAGTTAATAAACATTCAATTAGCTTTATCAATAAAGTTCGTGCTTTTCGGATTCTTCTTCCTGCTTTTCTTCGGTAATTCTGGTTCCTTGATTTCAGTTTGTTTTTCCATATATTAGGATTGCATAGAGTAGTTTCCCAAAGCCGTATTTCGTTTTTGCATCTTATTTACTTAGTTTATTTAATCATGCATTCAATTTCGTTAATTGTTAATTTCGTTGTTGTCTTAAATTCTATCATGAGTAGCTAAACCCTTCGTGCTAAGATGTAGGGGATCTGTAGTGTAGGCGGCGTATATCTCGTAAAACCTGATACCCTTGGTCGATCGACCGGCTTAGATGGTCGATCGACTAGCTCACGCAAGATCAGCTCCGTTTTAATTGATTAAATTGCTTAATTTGACGAATCGAGTGCACGCGACTAGTTGAATACTTAGTAATTGACCGACCCATTAGATCGAAAGATAGGGGAGGGAATTAGACTACCAATTGAGATGACTAAATTATACTGAGATCGAAAGATATGAAAAATTTAGGCTTTTAAGAATCACTTTTCAGGGCGAGAATCAGTACTAGTGATACTTAGGGACCCGTAACTAGATCGAAAGATGCTACCTGTTAAGAATGGACCGAGAGGACTTCTTATTTTCCTATCTTACGTGATTATTTCAGACTTACCTAGGATACTGTCGTCAAGACTACAGTGAACCGACCGTCTTAGCATCCTTTTAATATTTGATTTCATCTATTTTCTTTATTTGCTCATTTATTTGCTTAGTTTAGTTTTAATTTTATTGCCTTTAGCTATAGAATCATTCAAATCAAACTCCCCGAAACTGTTACTTTAGACTTAAATTAGACAACTTTAAAATGCTTGCCTCCTTGTGGTTCGACCCTGACTGCCACTATCTATAGTAGTAGTTTGGATTATAAATTTTATTTTTGGTACTCTACGACGGTATCACATTTTGGCGCCGTTGCCGGGGAGGCAATTGTTTAATTTTTAGTTGTTTTTATTTTAGTCTTTTTCTTGGTTTAAGGGACACCTGTTCCTTAAACTATTCTCATATTCTACTTGTAGTTTCTTCTTATGCGCAGGTCAAAGGGTGGTGAATTACGACCATTAGATCCTGAGATCGAGAGGACTTTGCGTGAGTTGAGACGATCATCTAGAGTATTGCCGACAGAGGAAGAGCTGAGTACTCTGTCCAGTTATTACGAGAACGAGTTATTTGAGGAGGATCCACCTTCGTCTCCTATTTCTACTTCTTCAGCTGAGACCGTTACATCTCCAGATATGGTTGAAGAAGCAAGTATTGCCAGTCACTCTGAGCCAAAAGCTGAGAATCTCTATAAGGGATTCGCGTTGCCGGCTGGGACGGATAGAAAATTCGAAATGAAACCGTCCTACATTAACTTGGTTGAGAGAAACCAATTTGGGGGAGCTGCAAATGAAGATGCAGCTAAGCATATGGAGATATTCATTGACTACTTTTGTTCCATACCCCCGCCAGCAGGTGTGACCCAGGACCAGATAAAAGAGATGATGTTCATATTCTCGCTCCGTGATGCTGCTAGGGAGTGGTACCGAGATCTGGATCGAGCTGCTAATGGGATTACTGATTGGAATTCGCTGGCCCTAGCATTTTATAAAAAATATTTCTCTGTATTGAAGACCAATGCGATTAGAGCTTAGATCACAAGCTTTAAACAGGGTTCTGACGAGGATTTTCATGAGGCATGGGTCCATTTCAAGAGACTGGTGCGATCTATTCCGCACCATGGGTTCGAGCAATGGTTCATGTGTAATCAATTCTATAATGGGCTTTATGATGTTTAGAGGGCTATCCTAGATGCTGCAGCCAATGGCAGATTCCAGGAGAATAGTGGAGAGACTAAGGGGTGGAAGATTATTGAAGATATGGCCACCCATAAAGCTGAGCATGGGAATTCTAGAGGAAATCAGAGAAGAGCAGCTGAATCTCCTACTACAGCTGCAATAGAGGCCCTTACTGCGAGATTTGACAAGCTAGATTTTCGGGGATCCCAAAAAGGTGGGATATATAAAGTTAATGCAGTTTCAGACGGTCCCTTTACATGCAAAAGATGTGGAGGAGAGGGACATGTTTTGGAGTTTTGTACTAGTTCGAATGAAACATGTGCTGCCTTTCAACACTTTAGGCAGACTGGTACTTATCCCGATCCCTCTAATGTCCACCCCAATTTGAGGTGGACTAACCAGAATGTCCTTAAACCGGATCCACCACCGCAGCAGCAGCAACTAAACTATGTGTCCCCTCATAAGCAGCAGCATTATCAAAAGCCTCCCTATGTGCCTCAGCAGCAGCAATTTCAAGGTTCTGATACTTCTGAATTGAAAAACATGGTTCAGAATTTGTCGGGTTTGCTGCAAAAGGAGTCTCTAGCTAGAGAGACTTCTACAAAAATGTTGGAGAGTCAAATTGCCCAATTGGCAAGCAAAAGTGCAACTAGAGCTCCGGGGCATTTACCGTCGTAGCCGGATCAAAAAGAGACTCTAAATGCGATCACTTTGAGGAGTGGGTCTATCCTTGATGGGGCCACTATGGTCGAAGATGTTACTGAAAAAGATGGTGCGGAACCGAGTAAGAAAAAGGCTGGAATGAACAGTAGCAAGAAAAAGACGATCAACAGGTACATCAGTCGATCGACTGACACACCTGGTCGATCGACTAGCTCGGGTAACAGTGAAGTTTCTGGTCCTGCGGAAGCCAGTCGATCGACTGACCTACATGGTCGATCGACTGAAGATACGTCTGATTGTGAACCTTTTCGTCCGCCAATGCCAGATAACTTGAGGGATTACTAATTTCGGGGTACGATGACTCCGAAATTATCAAGGCAAGATCCAAATGCTGATGGGTCAGTTCCGGTTCCAAAGTATGACCCTACGACAGTTAATGGTTCATTCTTGAGACGGTCTGAAGAAGGTTCGAGCTACAATAAGGACGAAGTAGTGGATTTTCAGCCTAAATCCACTGATGCCGGTATGAGAGACCTAGAAGAGAGGGCTAAGTTGCTTCTTACAACCCCTTATCCAGAGAGATTGGTGCCGACAAAGGAACAGGTATCGTTTAACAAGTTTGAAAATGTTATTCGTAGTTTAAATGTGCAAGTTCCTTTCCTAGAATTAGTTAATTAAGTGCCTGCCTATATGAAATTCATGAAGCAGCTGTTGTCCAAAAAGAAGTCACTTGATACTGTGCAATCTGTCGCACTAACTGAGGAGTCATCTTCCTATTTGACTCATACTGCACCTCATAAGCTAGAAGACCCAGGTAGTTTTTCAGTCCCATGTAATATTGGCACCTTTTCTATTGAGAAGGCATTGTGTGACCTAGGGGCCAGTATTAGTGTCATGCCTTTGAGTCTTGCTAAGAAATTAAGATTGACTAAGTTTGCAATCACAAGCATGACAGTTCAGATGGCTGATCGTTCTGTGGTCCAGCCTATAGGAGTCTTAGAGAACATTCCTGTGCAAGTAGGAAAGTTCTTTTTCCCAGTTGACTTCGTTGTGCTAGATATACCCGAGGATTCTCATATTCCTATCATTTTGGGTAGACCATTTCTACACACTGCTGGTGCAGTTATAGATGTTGGCTCAGGGACATTGACCTTTAAGGTAGGAAAACAGTCCATTGTTTTTGCCCAGACCTATAAGAAGAAGGATGCTATGTACCCAGTAACTTGTAATGTAGCTAAATCTTATGTTGTGTTGCCTGATATGCCTGCCCCTATGCCTAATTCTGCTATAACACCTCCGCCCCGGATTGGGAGCAAATTGGAGAAAGATCCATCTGTTTTGACTGTTGCAGGAGCTAGTTTGGGGAATTTAGAGCCTCATGTTGCTCCCGTTGTGAGAGAGCCCATCGTACAGAGAGGCGGTCTAGGGTGTCTGAGCTATGCAACTGATGAGGAGCCAGTCAAAGTGACGGAGTCCGATTTGGATTTGGACGAACCAGACGAGATCATTGATTGGGAAGATGTTAGAGATATTAATCCGTTGAGTTCTGCTGATATCGGAGTTGTTAGGAGTGCAGCTGAGAGGATGAGCACTGTAGAGGCTACTTCTTGTAGCCAGAAGCCGAGCAAGTGGGCCATTCCGTGGCCATTCTTGATCAACTATTAGTTGATCAATTCTTTTTCAAACAATTTATTTACTATTCTTTATTTACTGTTTTTTGGTGTGCGCGAGACTTCGCTTTGGTTTGCTTAGGATTTATTTAGGCTATAGACTGTTATTTTTGGGTTTAGCGCAATTTTGGGCGCTGTATTATGTGCATTTACAGGTTGTTAGACCATATTGACTCACGCTATTTGAGTTAATTCGAAGAAATCACTGTCCTCGTCAGCTATATCAGTCGATCGACTGGCCTGTGTGGTCGATCGACTGACCACTACAGCTACAGGAGCTTCTGTATCAGATGCCCTGGTCGATCGACTAGCTTGTGTGGTCGATCGACCGCTTCCCGCTGCTGTACCTGTTTCCGATCATTCCCTTGCTGTGTTTGGTCGTTTTGCGGAGAACGAAAGGGAGTTTTAGGGAGTTTTCTCCTTATTTTATTTCCTTTTCATTCATCTATCGCTTTCTTCAGCTTAATTCTTTGCACATAATTACCGCTTCAACTTTGTTTTCTCGGATAATGCACGGTATTTTCTGTCCTTTCAGGTACTTATGATAGCACTGCTAGCTACTGGAACCTCCTAGCTCACGCTGGTTTGGGGAGGTTTCCTTTTGCGCGCTTCAAGTCTTGTGAGTTTCCGAGTTTAGCTTCATGTTTTGTTTAGCTAGTTATCGCAACTCCCCATTTCCTTTTGCTTTTTATACCATGATTTTGCACAATGAGGGCATTGTGTGATTTGGTTTGGGGAAGGGTTTTGTGTTGCATTCATTCTGTTTTGCATTCACGTTTAATTTTTGTCTTGCATTGTTTTTTTCATTTCCTATATATATACAAAAATTACAAAAAAAAAATTGAAAAATTTCGAAAAACTCCAAAAAAAAATGCATGTTTATTTTAGCATATAGGTTGAGTCGGAACGGTAGTATTTAAATGATGACATTGCATTTTCATCTGTTTATGCCTAAGCCGTGCTAAATTGACATGTTATTAGTATAATCACATATGCATATCTATGAGTCTTCGTTAATTTATTCGCTGAATCTTGAGACTTGACTTAGATCTTTGGCAAACTACATCATTTTCTGAGTTTTAGAGCCTTATAACTGGTGACATCCATGACCAGTTCATTTAGAAATGTGAGTAGTTACTCCTTATGAGACATGTTATATCAATATGCATAAATATGAACTTAATCTGCTTAATACCTGTATGCATTCGGGTTTGTGGTTTGTTGACACATGTGAAAGAGGTCGTCCTTTATTCATTTTACCCATAAGCCCCACAAAAGCCAAATTTGCCTTTTTTGTCCCATTAGCTACATCACATATTTAGCCTACCCTTGCTGAGCTAATATTGGTAGTCGTTCGGGAATATTTTATTGCATTTTGGTTTTTATATCTCGTGTTGAGAATATGTTGGTGAAATGTTGAAGGGAAAGAGAAGAGAAAGAGAGAAAAAAAAAAGAAAAAAAAAACAGGAATTCGAAGAAAAAAAGTTCAGTCGGTCGACCGTCCCACTTGGTCGATCGACAGTGACGAAAGAAAAAAGAAGAGAACAATTACATGGTTGAAGTTTTGAGTAGATGATGATTTTATTCCCATGTTTTATTATTATCATTTGGGGAATTACAGTTATTATTGGAAATTGTGAGATTAGTGCTAATCATTAGCACCGGTTTTATTGTTGAATCTTGAGTAAGAAAGTTGGATGTTGTTATAGTTTGGCTTTCAGTAGTTACTAGCTTGGCTTTAACTCCTTTATCCAAATTCATCTTAGCCCCTTCTTACCCATAGCCTCACATATCCAAATTTACCTCGGCATGTGTCATGGTCTTTTATGGTTGGAATGCATATGTACGGTTGTAGAGATTATTTTCATATTAGACTGCAGGCATGTATTTATAGGTCGTAGTTAGGTGAGAATCATTACAAAATTACTTCTTTCTATCTTTTACATATATTCACCTGTGCTTATGTGTGATATGAGCGACCCTTGAGAGTCTAATATGATAAGTCTCTATAGTTTAAAGTTCAGCAGTTTTTAACGACTACATAACTCGTATGCATGATTCATATTACTAATTGATTGTTGATTTTTAGCATTAAACTGGTTTAGGCTTTGCAGTTTGCATTTCCCTCTGAGAATGAACGCGTTCTATTAGGTTTTAAGATCGAGTCTAGTTCTTGCTTGGGGACAAGCAAGGGTTTAGTTTGGGGAAGTTTGATGCGTGTCCTAAATATGATGTTTTACACCTCATTTTACACGCATTTCAGAGCTCAATTATGTAGTTTATGCTACTATTTTCCCTATTTCCGTCTACTTTCGTGTTTTGTGTAATATTGCAGAAATGGGAAGAATGCAGCGGAAAATGAGCCGAATCCGTCCCCGAGTATTAGGAATAGGACCTGACGTAAAGTAAAGACTCGGGAAGCGAACTTGGTGCGCGCATCGAGGCCTGAAAGATAAATTTATAAGGCTTTTGGAGCAAAAGTACCTGTTGAAGCAGTCGATCGACTGATTACCTTAGTCTATCGACCGGAGCACGATTCCTAAATCAGATCAGAAGCTACTGCTCAGCACCTTTTGGTCGATCGACTGGTCTCAGTGGTCGATCGACCAGACCACGACTCTGACGTGAAATTAAAAGAACGAGAATTAGAAGCCCAATTGCAATTAGGTTTTAGAAAATAAGAGTCACGTTAAACTCCTATATAACGTGAACCCTTGTTTCAAAATAAGGATCGAAATTTTAGCATTCAATAACAAGTTTTTAGCATTAGATTCGATAGAATAAATTTAGTTAATAAACATTCAATTAGCTTTATCAATAAAGTTCGTGCTTTTCGGATTCTTCTTGCTGCTTTTCTTCGGTAATTCTGGTTCCTTGATTTCAGTTTGTTTTTCCATAGATTAGGATTGCATAGAGTAGTTTCCCAAAGCCGTATTTCGTTTTTGCATCTTATTTGCTTAGTTTATTTAATCATGCATTCAATTTCGTTAATTGTTAATTTCGTTGTTGTCTTAAATTCTATCATGAGTAGCTAAACCCTTCGTGCTAAGATATAGGGGATCTGTAGTGTAGGCGGCGTAGATCTCGTAAAACCTGATACCCTTGGTCGATCGACCGGCTTAGATGGTCGATCGACCAGCTCACGCAAGATCAACTCCGTTTTTATTGATTAAATTGCTTAATTTAACGAATCGAGTGCACGCGACTAGTTGAATACTTAGTAATTGACCGACCCATTAGGACGAAAGATAGGGAAGGGAATTAGACTACTAATTGAGATGACTAAATTATACTGAGATCGAAAGATAGGTAAAATTTAGGCTTTTAAGAATCACTTTTCAGGGCGAGAGTCAGTACTAGTGATACTTAGGGACCCGTAGCTAGATCGAAAGATGCTACCTGTTAAGAATGGACCGAGAGGACTTCTTATTTTCCCGTCTTATGTGATTATTTCAGACTTACCTAGGATACTGCCGTCAAGTCTACAGTGAACCGACCGTCTTAGCATCCTTTTAATATTTGATTTCATCTATTTTCTTTATTTGCTCATTTATTTGCTTAGTTTAGTTTTAATTTTATTGCCTTTAGCTATAGAATCATTCAAATCAAACTCCCCGAAACTGTTACTTTAGACTTAAATTAGACAACTTTAAATTGCTTGCCTCCTTGTGTTTCGACCCTGACTGCCACTATCTATAGTAGTAGTTTGGATTATAAATTTTATTTTTGGTACTCTACGACGGTATCAATTAACCTTAATGCAGCGCTGCAACACTTTATCAAGGTTAGACAGACAATTATCAAAATCACTTCCATAGACACTAAAATCGTCCATAAAGACCTTCATAATAGACTCTATATACTTAGAAAATATCACCATCATGCACCTTTGAAAGGTGGCAGGGGCATTGCACAAACCAAAAGGCATCCTGCGATAAGCAAAAACACCTTGAGGACAAGTAAAAGTAGTCTTTTCCTGATCATCCGGATAAATAGGGATCTGAAAGAACCCTGAATATCCATCCAAATAACAGAAAAACTTATGAGAGGCTAACCTTTCTACCATCTGATCAATGAAAGGAAGGGGAAAGTGAACTTTCTTCGTTGCGGCATTTAGCTGTCTGTAGTCTATGCACATCCGCCAACCAGTTACTACTCTAGTAGGTATCAATCATTTTTATCATTTTTAACCACAGCAGTTCCTTCTTTCTTAGGAACCACCTGAACTGGACTAACCCACTTATAATAACCAATAGAGTAGATAATACCTGCATCAAGTAGCTTCATTACCTCAGCCATCACAACATCCTACATCTTCTAGTTCAGTCTGCGCTGACCCTGTCTGCAAGGTTTGTGATCCTCCTCTAGCTCAATCATGTGCATACAGATATCAGGGCTGATGCCCTTAATATCGTCCAGTGAATAGCCCATAGCTTTCCGGTTTTTCTTAAGAACATCTAACAGAGCGGTCAGCTGTTTATCATCCAACTTAGCACTAACAATACTGGATATTGCTCTGTATCATCTAAAAATGCATATTTAAGATGAGAAGGAAGAGGCTTACGCTCGGGTACCTTTACCTCCATAGCGCAGAGAGTATTTACCAATTGTTTTACCCTCTCTCCTTCAGCGTCGGTGAGTTCACGCTCATCTAATGCAGCTTCAAGCAAATCCAACACAGCGTCATTGTTCTCCTGATTATCTGCACACTCATCTAACAACGTCAAAGCTTCCAGCGGATCCTTAATCAAGGAATCCGACCAGAACTCATAAACAGACTCGTCAATGATATCAACTGAATAACAAGTATCCTCTATCATTGGGCGAGCAAGTGTACTAGGCAAACTGAAAGTGATGGCGTCATCTCCCACTACAGGAGTCAAACGCCCTTGTTTGACATCAATAATGGCCCCAGCTGTACATAAGAATGGTCTTCCTAATATAATTGGGGTCCGGGTATCCTCAGCTATGTCTATAACAATGAAGTCCACTAGTACAAAGAACTTGCCTACTTTAACAGGAACGTCCTCTAGGATACCTAAGGGTCGTCTAACCGATCTTTCGGCCATATGGAGGGTGATATTAGTCATTTTAAGGTGACTCATATTAAGTTTCTTGCAAACAGAGTAAGGCATTATGCTGACACTGGCTCTTAAGTCACAGAGAGCCTTATCTATCACTTCATTCTCTATGGTACAGGTAATAGAAAAACTACCCGGGTCTTTCATTTTAGGTGGAGCTTTGTTAAGAATTAAATTACTAGACTCTTCCATAAATGCAACAGTCTCGAATTCACTAAGCTCTCTCTTACGCGTTAAAATATCTTTCATAAATTTTGCATATAAGACAGACCTGGGTAATTATTTCAGTAAAAGGAACGGTCACCTGAAGATTCTTGACCACATCCACAAATTTACCGTACTGTCGCTCGAGCTTGGCATCTTTCAGACGTCCCGGATAGGGAATTTTGGTTACAATAAGCGGGCTTGCGACCTTCTCTTTACATTTGTCTAAACGTGGCATCTCCACAGCAGGGGAAGACGACGCAGCAGCGGGTTTAGACTTTGAAACAGCCGTGGCACTGTTACTTGTACTCGATCGAGTACAATTTCTACTCGATCGAGAGTTTTCTTCAGGTGAATCACTCGATCGAGGAATGCATACCTCACGATCGAGAACATCAAATTGGGCATTATTCGATCGAGAGCCTGGATTACTCAATCGAGTATTTTCGGAGGACAAACCACTCGATCGAGAATAAGGTTCACTCGATCGAGTAGTTAGATGATGCTCAGCAGGGACATCTACAATTAATTCCTCCAAATCAATTTCCGGAATTTCGTTAACAACTATGTCATCATTTTCCGGCATTTTCGGTCCATCATAAGTAAGACCACTTCGGAGATTGATTGCATTGATCGGATACAAGGAGGTGCGCGATTCACTTGATTTAATTGCTCGGATGTAAGTTGCGCGACTTGGTCTTGCAACTTTTCTATAGAATTTTCAGCTCTGTCGGAATTTCTCTCGAGTTGAAGTGCTAGGGATAGCACCAAAGACTTCAGCTCAGCAAATTCTACAATTGTAGAATGTAAATCGACTTGTTGCGGCATCGGATTTGGAGGACTAGAAGTACTTGGCATGGTTAAATCTTCATAAAGTTTGGAGAACGGAACTCCTTGCTTGAATTGTTGATAAGCACGGACCCGCTCTAGCTCAGCCATACAAATAATAGGATCATGTCCTTCTGCACCACATCTACCACAAACCACCTCTTGCTCAATCATAGCATGAACTTGCTCATGTTCACCTATAATTTGTAGAATCTCCGAATTATCATACTTCTCATCAAGAATTTCCACTCCAACTACAAAAGAGTCACCATCTCTTTCATTCACCCGTCTGCCTCCTCTGGGATTTCCATATTCAGATACATGAATGGCCATATCTTCAATAAGATGACATCCCTTATCATCTTCCACATTCTTATGAAACCTCCCTTTTGCTGCGTTATCCAATATGGTTCTTTGGTCAGCATACAACCCATTGTAAAATTGGGTGCATAAGAACCAACGTTGGAAACCATGATATGAGGCACAGAACGAACAAGTTTCTTGAACCTAGTCCAAGCTCCATTCAGATCTTCGGTAGGCAATTGTGTGAATGTAGTGACTTGGGCTCTTAATACATTTGTGCGCTGCGGTGGAAAATACCTTTTATAGAAGGCCAAGGCCAGGGAATTCCAGTCAGTAACACCGGCAGCTTCCCTATCTAGATCTCTCAACCATTCCCGAGCGTCATCAGTCAAAGAAAAAGGGAAAAAGGACTCCCTTGACCCTATCCTGTGTCACCCCAGTAGCTAAAGGAATGGTAGAACAATACTTTGTAAACAACTTTATATGCTTACACGGATCCTCGCCAGGTACCCCCTTGAAGAGATTTCTCTCAACCAATTGTATGAAGGATGGATAAATCCCAAAGGTGCCTGCATCTGTAGTAGGAAGTAGGAAACCTTTAGGCAGAGAATCCACCATAGGTTCTGAGTGACTGGAGATATTCGGCGTTTTAGCAAGCAGAGTTGAAGGAACGGCAGGTATGACAATGTCCTCTTCTAGGACAGATTTCCTGCAACACTCTTAAAATAAAGCAACAAAGTTATGTCACCTCTCCGACAACGGCGCCAAAATTTGACACGGCTGTCGCAACTCTATCAAAAATAAACCAACTGGCTCAACTAATAAATATAGTAGAGGTAAGTCAGGTATCGTATCCACAGGGAGATGGGAAAATGTATGCTAAATTAAGTCTATCTAAGTAACCGATTGTTTGGGTTTTAGGATTGTTTGATCTAAACTACAGAGATGTAAGGGGAAGAGAACGGCAGAAGAAAAACAGATAAACTTATAGTAGATTAACGAAGGAGAGAAATAGCTAGGAAAGTCGGTTCACCATGGCTTTCTAGGAGTCCAATCTAAGGCCATCGAACAGCATAAACTCGGTCTGCATGGTAATAAAAAGGTCCTCTCGGTCCACTAATCGCCCTAAGACAAATACTAGCTTAGCTTTCACCCTCACTAGCATGCCCTAATGTTCATTGTGGGTCTTACCCCTTCCAATCTCTCAATCTAGGTTAAGGTGTACAATATTAACTAGCCAAATGCGTCGACTCAAGTAGCTAATTACAATTAAATGCAATGATTAACAACACAGAATAAAATTACACCAAATCCTAATCACTTATTCATCACTCCCTAATTACCATGGCTCTCCTATGTCCTAGCATAAAAGGATTAGCTATGCATGTTAGGTATTGAAGAAATAATGATAAACACAATAAATAAATTAAACATAGCAATCAGTTAGATGAGAGATAAGAGAAAGAGAAATCAATAGGAAAATAAGAACAAGAATGAAATTGCAATAATGATTAATTAAAGTAAAGATTAGGAATACCGAATACAAGAGAGTAGCAATGGAGTAATTAGGTCTAGAGAGTAAAGTTCTCAGGGAAAGAATGAGAGAGAAGAGGAGAAGAGCCCCGGTCCTTATGACTGCCGTCATACTCTGAACACCTTCCAAAGCCACTTCACGCATCTCTAAGTGACAGATTCCAAGCTCCGATCCTTCCTTCTCCAAAATGCATGCGGTTGGGACATGTTCAGGCTCGATTTCGCTCCTTTCCGGTTCATACCTGCAATTAATACTAGACAAACCAGAGTAGACTATTCAGGGGCATTTGCAGCTAGATGCCACATAAATAACATAGAAATGCGTGTAAATTTAAGGTAAAAACCATACATAAAATACAAGCATCAATGGCTAGTACCAAATTTTCGAGAAATTGGTCACATTTTTAAGACGGAAATGTTGGAGTTAGTGTCCTCCACAATAGTGCGTTTACATAATAAATCTCATTAAAGGAATATCATCAGAATATTTATTATTTGATCCTCGTCAGTTGATTAACATAAATCAATAACGGTTGGCTGACTAGAGTTTGACGTTATTGTCGTGAGACGGCGGTGATCAACTAACCCCTTTTGGTCACACCTAAAGGAACGAACCCCAATTGACAACTAATTAATTGTATGAGATACTATTTTATTTAGTCCCTTGATTTATAGAATAAAAGGTTAGTCGATCCTTTTTAGAGAGATTTCGAGTTGCGAACTCGTGGCGCGGCAGTTATTATTTAATTATACGATAATTAAATAATAAATTTTATGAGACGGGTTTTAGTTAATTAATTGTTAATTCACTAAAATTGTACTAATTGATTAATGTGATTAATATTAGTACGTAAATAATATGTGTAGCGGTACACATATATTTACGGAGTGTTTTGGAGAAAATTTATTGGGAAGCATTTAAACATAAAATGATGTTTAAAGTAAAATTACACGTATTTGTGCGACAAATATAAGAACCGATATAGAACCGTAAATGGGACATTTGACCATGTAAATGGAGTGTAAATGGATGATTATAAACATAATCATTACACTCATGACTTTGATCTATCCCATCAAACTTTTGTTCTATTTTATGCACAATGACAATTGCACATAAAATAAGACAAAATCCACTCCCATACTCCATCCTCTCAACCGGTCACTCCCTCCTTTTAGACCAACAATTTTGTTCATTTTTACATACTACTCACTTATATACTTTTGCATGTGAAAATTAAATTGTTGGTTTTATCTCTCTAAAAACTAATAAAAATCATTTACTAAGTTGTTAGTAAACAAAAATAAATACTAAGTGTATTAGTATTATTTAAATATTATCAAGGGCAGACTTAACAAATATCTAGTTAGTATTTGTTAGATTATTGGGTGCTTTGTTCTTGGGTGCTACTTGAAGGAGACTTTCTCTTTGAATGTTTTACTAGGAGGATCATCCATTATTATTTAGCACAAGAACAATCTAGATAGGTGATCTAGATTGTGCCCATATTACCATCAAAATCAATGTAAGGAAATTGTATTTCCTTAATCTTTATTTATTATGCTTTTATATTTGCATGCATGTTACATAGATCACATAAAAATGAATTATGAGATAATTTGATTTTTAATTAGAGAGTTTAATTAGGATCTATGATCTTTTAAGTAGTATCATGAGCTAGGCTTGTAATTTACATGTTGATTTTAAGCATATTAAACAAATTATGAGATTATTTGAAAAACTCAAAAATTGTGTTAGAAGAGGTTTTAGCACGAAACTTTTTGGGCATGAATACCTACTGATCTCAAAAGGTTTGTGGTAAAATTTGGTGACTTGTGAAGTTATTTTGCTATTTTTAATGATTTTTGGTAGAAAACCGAGTAAAAAATGTCGTATTTTGGTTAAGAGTTAACTAAAAATAGTTAAATGTTGATTCGGGTCATGAAATTTTTACATTGTTTAATGCATATTTTCTACAGATTGTATGTAAAATTTCGAAGGTTGGTTTGAAGTTTTGCAAGTTTATTGATTTTATAAGATAAAAGTCGATAAAAGTGAATTAAATTTATCATATATGTGAAACATTTGTTACTGCCCTTGATAAATTTATGTATATTTAGAAATAAGATTTAAAAGTTAAAAGTGAAATTTGAAATGTGATTTCACCTTGTTTTGATGTTTATTGGTTTTTGTGGTTAAAAATCGATAAATATCGATCTTTTTCTTCATAAAATTTATTCGAAATTTTTGGGTATTGTTTCTGATATTTTGGTGTTCTTGGGAGTGTTCCAGAATACTCAAAATTTTTAGTTTTAATTTTTGGTAATATTTTCAATTATTTTGGATTTATTACTTAAAAGTTATGATTTTACCGATTAAATTAGCAAATATCACCAAATCAAACTAATTATTCATCATCAAATTAGTGAAGACTAATTTTGAGGTCCAAAACAGTTTGGACAATTAGTTTGGACTTAAATGAGATTTAAGAGTTGATTATTGATTTTTACAAGTTAAAAATCGATTAAATCCACAAAACCGAGCAAGATACCAACGATTGTAAGATAGGGCGATTTTGGCATCATTTTACAGCCTTTTAAGCATATTTATTTATGTTGAATGAATGATTGTCATTTATTTAAAGTATTTATTTTTTTTACCTAGTATGGCCTAGTTATTTTAATCGTTATTACCCGAAATGAATGGGAATAGCGATTTGTTTGTAATTAAATACGATCTCGTATCGTCGGTTTGTAATTAATTAATAGTTTTATTTATTTTTATTAATTAATGTATAATAGGAATAGCTATGTAATTTAATTGTAATAGTTATTTTTACCGGCGTTTCCAAAAGACGGATTTACATAGAGACGGAGTCGATTTTTGGAAAGGTGTTCCAAAGCCCACTAGAAGAAGCCACTTTTGGAAGATATTCCTATGAAGTGGCAGGGGACCAAGGAGTTGGTTTTGATGAGTCATAATTATATACATATTTATGCCTCCCCTTAATTGCTTTTGATACGATTTTCGTGCTAGTTTATATCATTTACATGCCTTTTATGTTATAATGTCGATACTTCCGCCTTTTGATGTTTGATGCAGGAATGATGCATTTGAGGAGCAAAGGAATGAAATGAGCATCGTGTATTCGGCATGAAGGGATACACGAAGCATGGCACGAGAATCCATAAGAATGAAGGAAGAGAAGTTAAGAAGAAAACACGAAGAAAAGAGCTTCTTATTACAAGTGCCTCCTTTGAAGAGCCATATCTTGAGTTCTACAACTGATTTTCAAGTGATTCTAATTGGAGGTGAAAGCTTATCCTCTTAGCTTTCCAACGCCGCAAAAATCGCTTGTTTCTGACAAGTAACGAAGAAATGGCGGCTGTTTGAAGTTCAGTGCGCGAAGCAGGAAATTGGTGCCTCGATCGAGTCAACCTTGGCTCGATCGAGGAACTTCATGCTCGATCGAGTCACTCTCGACTCGATCGAGGAACCAACCTAATCAATAAATTTAGCAATGTCGAGAGTTGGGTGTTCTTGAACTTTGGTGCCTCGATCGAGCCAAGCCAGGCTCGATCGAGGAACCTTCCAGTTTTATAATTCCCGCAACTTTCCTTAAGTCGGTTATGTATTGCTATAAATACCAAAACTCGTACCCTAGGTTATATTATGCTTTATTTTACATAGGTTTAGTATAGCTACCTTAGGAAACTCTCTCAAATACTTAGTTTAGTTTGATTATTGTTCGGATCTATTGCGTTTAATTACGGTATTGTTCTAATCTTTTTTCAATTATTATTTCAATTACTTGTTTATCTTTATTATTGTTCATCATGTTTTCCATTACTATTATTTTTATTCTTTCTATTATGCGTAGCTAATTTCCTCATCTAGGATGAAGGGGATCTAGGTTAATTAAAAGGGGAAAATTGATTAATTGCTAAGGAAATCATATAAGTTGTCATTTGATTATTGTTCTTATTCTAGTTAATTGACTTAGGCCTGAGTTGTTAATTAGTGTAGCGAATTAATCCTTTCACCGACCGGGTTAGAATTAATATAAGCTGTGATAATCAAATAGATTGTATCTAATTATAGCGACCGCATGTTAGAATCGATCTAAAGGGCATAATAGAGTCGACCGATCTTATGACCTTAGATAACTTGGTAGATCTAGCAATTGATTAATAGACCCCATATAATTGACCTAGTGAACCGGAAATCCTAGACTTTTAATATCATCGTTTAAACCTCTTTTTATTACTCGCACTTAGTTGGTTAGATTACAAACAAAACAAACCCCCAGAAAACGGTTACCTTTAAGACAGATTTAAATATAAACAAACTAGATAATCACCGCCTCCCTGTGGATTCGACCCTGACTTACCGCTAGCTATTTTGTTAGTAGTAGTTTAGGTTTACTTTGATTAAGGTGATACGACTTTAGCCTTATCAAATTTGGCGCCGTTGCCGGGGAGGCAACAATTTTCTGTTTGTTTTTGTTTAGTTTGTCTTTTGTCTCAGGGAACATCAGTTCCTTGAGACCGTTCTAATGTTTTCCATCAAGTTTCTACAGGATAAAGATGAGAACTTCCATGATTACATGCTTAGATGGAATGATTGGATTCGTTCCCATAATTACGAAACCAAAATTCCGCGGCTTACTATGTGTCTTACCATCATAAAAGGTATGAACAGACAAACCCAAGCCTACATTGATTCCATAGGTATGGGAGATTTTGGTGGTAAGAATATTGAATATGTCCTTTCTTTCTTTGACTGACTTGCTATTAAATGCATTAAACCCACTTTTTCATTTCAGCCGTCCATGGATGAGGGTGTGGGTGAGACCATAGAAACCGTTTTAAAGAATGAAAAGGATATTGAGGGAAACATAGAGGATGAGACTATATGCTCAGTTGATAACCCCTTCTTTGACGACAATCTAGAACCCCTCTATGACGATTTTACAGACAGTGAGTCACATGAGGAAGACTTGACAGACCCCTTAGATTACCCCTTTTGTGATGATTCTTGGGATAAGGAGAGTGATGATGCGCGATTCAAAGATATTGAGGTTAAATGGGACTCATGTGACGATATGTTGACTCTTTCTTTGGATACTTCCCCTTCAGTTGTTGAATATGATTCTAATTTTGAGTCTAGTGAGGTTCATTTTATTACACCTGTGCAGAATGCATATTTTGATGTTTCTGATGTTGAAGATGATATTAATGAATACTCTGCACAAGGGCCCCCTACTATGGACCCTTTAGATGCTTTGATATCTTTTGAGACATGTGCAGGTGAATCTCCCATATGGAAAGCCGAGTTGGATGCTTTAGAGGCTGAAGTATATGGGATAGAGCTTATCAACAAAGGGAATGTGAAGGTATACGAGTCAGTGAATACTCCTAGCACGGTAAAGGTAATATATTCTTTTGCCACCGATTCTGACATTAGGAGTGGTAGACCTCCCGACCAATCTGAGTTAAATGTTGACGATAATTTCATGAGGATTACTGGTGTGGTGAGTGATAAATTACCTCGTATGACTTCTACTTTGTGTTTTGATACTCCATATTCTCTTGGTTGGACTAAAAATTTGATGTGGTTTTGTTATAATTGTCATCAGAAATTTGATATGCTGAGACGGTCTTTAACATTGATTTTATATGCTCCTGTTATATCTTGGTGCTACTTATGCTTTTGTGTAGCACATGCGCAGATTTATGATCGACTATTAAGAGCTTTGAGCTGTTTTGATTGTGCCCAATTGCGGGTAATCGATATATAAAGAAAGGAAGAGGGCAGCAACAGGTGCCTCGATCGAGTGGCATCGGGCTCGATCGAGTCACCACGTTTTTGGGTTTATTTCGTAGCTGACTTGATGTGGAATTGCGCGGTTGATGATTTTCCCCTATTTTTGCAGCTGGTTTGGGGGAATTTCTACGCTCTTACCCGGTATTCTCTTCCCTTGTACCTTCTTTTATTGTATTATCTATTTCTTTTCCATTCCTTTTGTTAGTTGTGTCCTTTAGGTTGTTGGATTTATGTGTGATTGCTATGTTGTAGGCGTCACAATGAGGACACTGTGACATTTAGGTTTGGGGGAGGAGTTTCATTATATTGTGTGATTTACTTATTGTTGTGTGTTTTTATAAAAAAAATCCATAAAAATTAAAAAATTTATAAAACACGAAAACATGTTTTTTCTTTGTTTTAGGTTGAGTATTGGTGAATTTAATAACAATGATGTTAAATTGCATTGTTTTTGCATTTGAATCCCAAATAGTTGTTCATGTACATTGTTTTGACTCGTTAGCCATGAAAACAAAGCTCATAATTCAAGCCTTTACCGTATGGACATGCCTTATATTGATTAGATTTGACACAATTATGTTGGTAAACTACTTAAATTCTGAGGTCTATAGAGCTTCCTAGGCCAAGAACATCAATAAACTGGTCTCATTGTCAATTAGGCTTGAGTGTGGTTTCTCCTTGTGGAATGTGTAATATCAAACTGCATAAGTGTGACATTGATTTCTTGATACTTTTATTGCTTTCATTTGACTAAATACATGTGGATAGGCGATTCTTATCATTCAAATAAGCCTTACAATTATCCTTTTGTTAGCCCTTTTGAACCCTTGTAGCCAATCTTAAATTACATCCTATGAGCTACAATCCAAGAATTTGCCTACCTTTTCGGGACAGTCGCAGTTACTTGTTTATCATGTTTATTTTACTACTATGGTTGGGATGGGACTATTATTGTCAATTGTGGGTATAGCAAGATCATTATTTAGCAATTGTGTTGTATCCTTGTGTTGGAAAAGAAAAATATGAAGCGAAAAAAAAAGAAGAAGAAAGAAAAAATCGAAAAATAGAAAAAGAGGAAAGAAAAGAAAGAGATTGCTTCATTTGGTTTTGTCAAGGATCAAAAGGATGGTTGTTAGAGTCTAATGCATAATTGAAGAGTAGTTTGTTAGCTCTCATACGTTGTAAAGTTGAGATCATTTCTCTAAGTTGGGTTCATTTGTTATTTTAAGATTTAGATTTGGTTTGGGTTAGTGCTGCGACTACCATCTTAGCTCCACATATTCATAACGTGCTTTGGCACAAACCACTTCTATTCCTTTAACCCATTTGCCACCCTTATTGTCCTTGATACATGTACTTTTGTCTACATATGATGATTGCATATTAGTTGGGGAAATCCCTATCACATTAGATTGCATGCATGTTTCATAAGTTGAGTGAGTGTTTCTACTTCTTTCTATCTTCACATATAACTCGCCCTTACATACTTATGAGTGCATGAGTGAATCCGCGAGAATCCGACTAATTTGTCTTGCAAGATCGAAAGATATTTAGCATTTGTTTATAGTATGGTGACTTGAGACTTGAGCTACGTTTTCTATTTCCCGTACCTTTGAATTTGTTTTATTGGTACACTTTAGTCATTACTTTGTTATAAATATGGATAGCTTGGGATTTGTATGTGCATTAAACATTAGCTCTGAGTCGTTTATTCGCCATTTGTATGATTGCCTTTTGTATTGTGTGTTGCTTTGCTTGAGGACAAGCAAAAAGATGGTTTGGGGGAGTTTGATGAGTCATAATTATATACATATTTATGCCTCCCCTTAATTGCTTTTGATACGGTTTTCGTGCTAGTTTATATCATTTACATGTCTTTTATGTTATAATGTCGATACTTCCGCCTTTTGATGTTTGATGTAGGAATGATGCATTTGAGGAGCAAAGGAATGAAATGAGCATCGTGGAGTGGGCATGAAGGGATACACGAAGCATGGCACGAGAATCCATAAGAATGAAGGAAGAGAAGTTAAGAAGAAAGCACGAAGAAAAGAGCTTCTTATTACAAGTGCCTCCTTTGAAGAGCCATATCTTTAGTTATACAGCTGATTTTCAAGTGATTTCAATTGCAGGTAAAAGCTTATCCTCTTAGCTTTCCAACGCCGCAAAAATCGCTTGTTTCTAACAAGTAACGAAGAAATGGCGGCCGTTTGAAGTTCAGTGCGCGAAGCAGGAAATTGGTGCCTCGATCGAGTCAACCTTGGCTCGATCGAGGAACTTCATGCTCGATCGAGTCACTCTCGACTCGATCGAGGAACCAACCTAATCAATAAATTTCGCAATGTCGAGAGTTGGGTGTTCTTGAACTTTGGTGCCTCGATCGAGCCAGGCCAGGCTCGATCGAGGAACCTTCCAGTTTTATAATTCCCGCAACTTTCCTTAAGTCGGTTATGTATTGCTATAAATACCAAAACTCATACCCTAGGTTATATTATGCTTTATTTTACATAGGTTTAGTATAGCTACCTTAGAAACTCTCTCAAATACTTAGTTTAGTTTAATTATTGTTCGGATCTATTGCGTTTAATTACGGTATTGTTCTAATCTTTCTTCAATTATTATTTCAATTACTTGTTTATCTTTATTATTGTTCATCATGTTTTCCATTACTATTATTGTTATTCTTTCTATTATGCGTAGCTAATTTCCTCATCTAGGATGAAGGGGATCTAGGTTAATTAAAAGGGGAAAATTGATTAATTGCTAAGGAAATCATATAAGTTGCCGTTTGATTATTGTTCTTATTCTAGTTAATTGACTTAGGCCTGAGTTGTTAATTAGTGTAGCGAATTAATCCTTTCACCGACCGGGTTAGAATTAATATAGGCTGCGATAATCAAATAGATTGTATCTAATTATAGCGACCGCATGTTAGAATCGATCTAAAGGGCATAATAGAGTCGACCGATCTTATGACCTTAGATAACTTGGTAGATCTAGCAATTGATTAATAGACCCCATATAATTGACCTAGTGAACCGAAAATCCTAGACTTTTAATATCATCATTTAAACCTCTTTTTATTACTCGCACTTAGTTGGTTAGATTACAAACAAAACAAACCCCAGAAAATGGTTACCTTTAAGACAGATTTAAATATAAACAAACTAGATAATCACCGCCTCCCTGTGGATTCGACCCTGACTTACCGCTACCTATTTTGTTAGTAGTAGTTTAGGTTTACTTTGATTAAGGTGATAAGACTTTAGCCTTATCAGGTTTCCGATATGTAATAGTCTAGTTTTTATTAACTAGGAGGCCATACTAGGATTATTCATATGCTTGCTTGCTTTTATTTTTCCACGCATGCCAAAATCGTCATTGACATGCATTTTATTTTCGCAGTTGTCAATTCACGTCATTTACATTCACTGACTTAGTTCACTTATAGGGAATTTATGACTAAATTGACAAGATCTCTCACATAACTAAAATTGAGATTAGCATTACCAATTAGTAATACCTATGAATCCCTTGTTCATTAGAGCCACGCTCGCCCAAGCGGGGTGTTCTCTTTTTACCTCGGGTAAGTAGGGTGGTAATGGTTATCACGCGCCAAAGTTGGTTGGACTCAACGGAGTATAAGACGGTATTCTATTCCGGGGCTAGTAGATGGATTTAAGGAAATTCGTCAACCAAGAGTTCTAGAGGTAGAATTAGTCAACCGTTGACTTACCGAATTTACACGATTATGGGATGTTTCGCCCAAGTGATGCTCATTTTTGTTTAAAAATTTGGGTCTTGGAATCATTTATATAATTTAGTGGGAGATCATTATATAAATGTTAAACCTTGTTAAAGATGTTTCACAAGTAAAATTAAAATAATGAATGTTAATATTTCCTTATTTTGTTGTAGCATTTTAACTCACAATGGCAACTTCATCAACTTCATCGACTACTACACTAGGCAAAGATTCATAGCTAAGGTCCGTAATGGACAAATGCATCTTAAAAGATGACGGTAGTAACTTTCTTGAATGGGAATCCAACATCAAAAGTGTCGCGTTGTCCGACAACGTGCTCACATACTTGACCGATGCCCCTCCCATCGAGCCCGGTCCAAGGGCTTCATCGGCGGTGCGGACCGCCTATGATGACCATGTGAGGATGTCGAATGATATCAAAAATGTGTTGATATGGTCGATGTCCCCAAATCTCAAGATTTCATGCATTTCTTTGACTGCGTATGAGATATTCACTCGTATGAATACTATGTTTTCACAAACACCAAAAGTCCGCCAATACGAAGCGGTGGCATGTTTCTTTGAAGCAAATCTTGAGAGGGGCCAAAAGGTTGGTCCCCATGTGCTAAAAATGGTCGAATATGTCGACATCCTAGAGTGTCTAGGGTGTAAGATTCCTAAGATTCTTGTGGTAGATCGCATCCTCCACTCACTTCCTTCCAAGTTTGCCCATTTTAGGGTGAACTATAACATGAATGGCATGAATAAGAGTTATCATGAAATTCATGCGCTCCTCACCCAAGCGGAGAGGGATATGGAAGCTAGTGGGAGTGAAAAAGGGGATGTTCTAACCAAGAAGTTAAAGAACATGTCCCTTGGAGTTAAGAAGGGAAAGGGGAAGGAGAAGTCTAAATTCAAGAAATCGTCAAAGAAACAAGACAAGGGAAAGGGGAAAGCCGTTGAGAATGGCAAACCCAAGGCAAAGAATGTCAAACTCTCCGAGGCCGAATGTTTCTATTGTAATGGGAAGACGCCTATTGGTATGATTTCCTCTCTCTACGTGATAGACGTTAATTATGCTTGCACTTCCACTTGGGTACTAGATACCGGATGTGGCTCTAACCTTTATAATCATTTGCAGGGTTTAAGGGACGTGCAAGCACTAGCAAAAGGTGATGTGGATCTCCGCATGGGCAATGGAGCTAGAGTAGCGGCCGTTTCCGTGGGGACCTATGTGCTCACTTTAGCTAGTCGTCTAGAGTTGTATTTAAATAAGTGTTATTTTGTACCAACTTTAACCAAGAACATCATCTCCATTTCCGCGTTAGACGCGGAAGGCTTTTGTTTTATGATTAAGGACAATTGTTGTACTTTTTCATTGAATGATGTGGTTTATGGCAAGGCCATTTCAATTGGAGGCATTTATGTTTTAAATGATGTTAATGACATTTATCATGTGGAAACTAAAAAAGCTCAAAACGGGTGATCCAAATGAATCCTACCTTTGGCATTGTCGTTTAGGTCACATAAAAGACGCATTGAGAGACTTGCTTCATCTAAAGTGCTAAATGAAGGAAATGTAGATTCATATACAAACTTAACATACTCATATATGTCTAAATAATTGTCATAAAATTAAAACGGACTTAATGCATGCAAACAATATATCAAAAGAGGAGAAATCATATCCTTACATTGATGTTTCGGTTTTATAGGGCACAAAAGAAATCTCCTTTTCTTTTGTTCTTGAGCTTTCCTTTATGGATGAACAAGATCTAAGTATAAGATCTCTCCCTAAGCTTTATACCCAAGGCTTTCTCTTAATTAAGATTGATATTATAGGAACTAGTATAATATAAATCTAGAAGAAAATTGAACCAAAATATTATTAATACTTGAATATTTCGGTTTGAATGAGGGAGGAGAAGAGAGCTTTTTATCTCACTAGAAATCTCTATTTTGGATGATAGATAAGAATGAATAATACACACATGACATTATAGTGTATATCAAAAATAATAGGAAAAACCAAGTGGTTTTTCTTCTCTAAAAATTCGGCCAAGAGGAGGTGGAAAGGAGCCAATGCATGGGCTCATTTGTCTTCACAATGCACCATAGGCTTGTAAGGCTACTAAAGCAAAACAATCATTATGTTTAGCTACTAATTAAACAATTAATTAGCTTAATCCTCTTCTTGTAATTTTCGGTCCATTTGATAATATGGATTCCATATTATTTTGTCAATTGTCAATATGTCACATGTCATATGTGACATAAATTTGTTATGTATTTTTAACATATTAAAAATCAACGTATTATCAAAAATACGTCACATACAAAAATCGACTTAGTAATATCATAATTACTTGTACCAAAATTTTTACCAATTTATAAATCACAACAGTTTGTATTTATAACAATTCATTCAAATTTAATTGTTACATTAAACAATTATTTCATCCGAGTAATGATACAATTCAATTACTCAGACCGTATCTCATTTAATCACATTTCAATTTGATACGTAAATTTCACTTCCAAAATCGTCCGTCAATTTTCAAGTAATTTAATTAACTCGCAACATTATACGATTAATTAAATAATTAATTAAGAGTATTGCCCTTTAGGTATGACCTAGGGGTCAACGATCACCACCGTCACACGACGACAAAGAATGTCAAACTCTAGTCAGCCAATCATTACCGATATATGTTGACCAGTTGACAGTAACAATATTACTTCCCAATTGTATTCTTTAAAATGAGATTTAATAATGATTTTAAATCATATGATCGCACTATTGTTGAGGACACATTTCCCAACACTAAAACCATTTGATTTCAAATCTTATGGTATATGCGAGTCTTGTCTTTTAGGCAAGATGACTCGTGCACCTTTGCGGGAAAAGGGACACGAGCTAGTGAGGTTTTGGCTCTCATACATGCGGATGTGTGTGGACCATTAACCATCACCGCTAGAGGAGGTTTTCACTACTTCATTACTTTTACTGATGACTTGAGTAGATATGGGTATATCTACTTTATGAAGAACAAAAGTGAAGCTTTTGACAAGTTCAAAGAGTTTCAGAATGAAGTAGAGAACCAATTGGACAAAAGGATTAAGACCCTACGATCCGATCGTGGTGGTGAATACCTAAATTCTGAATTTGATTCACACCTAAAAGATTGTGGTATAGTATCACAATGGACTCCTCCTGGCACACCACAATTAAATGGTGTGGCCGAAAGGAGAAACCGAAATTTATTAGACATGGTTTGTTCTATGATGAGTCTAATCGAGCTTCCTGATTCGTCTTGGGGTTTTGCCCTCTTGTCTGCAATTTTTTCACTAAATCGAAGCCTGACTAAAGCGGCCGATAAGACTCAATATGAGATATGGATAGGGAAAGTCCCTCATTTGTCATTCATGCGCATTTGGGGTTGCGAAGCGTATGTCAAGATCAAGTCTGACAATAAGCTTGCACCCAGGTCTGACAAATTTCTTTTTATAGGATACCCAAGGGAAACACGTGGCTATTACTTCTACAATAAACACGAGAACAAAGAGTTTGTGGCTCGTGATGCTGACTTCCTAGAAAAAGAGTTTATTTCTAGAAGACAGAGTGGGAGAAAATTTAAACTTGACAAAGTTCGAGAGCCACAAACCGAGAATGAGGTAGAGGAGAACGTGGAGGATAACGTTCCCTCCTCCTCTGCAACAGTGATCGTTCCTAGAAAGTTCAGTAGGATTTCTAATCCACCTGACCACTACTTTGGTAACATCAAAGAGGATGGTGTTTTGTTACTTTTGGAAAGTGACGAACCCACTACCTAAAAATCGACCATGTCTAGTCCCGATTCCTCGCTTTGGCTAGAAGCCATGCGGTCCGAAATGGATTCCATGTACGAGAACCAAGTATGGGACTTGGTGGATTTACCTCAGGGAGTGCGACCCCTTCAGTGTAAATGGATATATAAAATTAAGCTCGGCGTGGATAAACATGTAGATGTTTATAAAGCTAGATTGGTGGCAAAAGGTTTCATCCAAGTTCATGGTCTACACTATGACGAAACCTTCGCTCCAGTCGCAATGCTTCGGTCCATTAGGACAATCTTAACGGTTGTCGCGTTTCATGATTATGAGATTTGGCAAATGGATGTCAAAACCGCCTTCTTGAATGAGATTCTAGAAGAGGAGGTGTACATGATACAACCTGAAGGTTTTGTGGATACATCTAACCGTAAGAAGGTGTGTAAGCTCTAGAAGTCCATCTATGGTCTTACGCAAGCATGTCGGAGTTGGAATCATCGCTTTGATCATGTTATTAAACAATACGGTTTCACTAGAAGTGTTGAAGAACCGTGTTTATACATGAATTTTAGTGGGAGTAAGGTTGCATTCCTTGTCCTATATGTGGATGACATATTGCTCATCAGGAATGATATTCCATCACTCACTTCCGTTAAGGAGTGGCTAGGGAATCCCTTCCAGATGAAAGACTTGGGAGAGGCACAATGAATCTTGGGTATTCGGATCTACAGAGATAAGTCCGAGAGGATACTAGCATTGAGTCAAGAAGCTTATATTGACAAAGTTCTTGACCTGTTCAATATGAAAGACTCCAAGAGAGGATTTCTACCTATGGGCCAAGGGATTACTTTGAGCAAGTCACAGTCTCCCTCTAACCCTAAGGAGATTGAAAACATGAAGACCGTCCCTTATGCTTGCGCTATTGGGTCTATCATGTATGCTATGATTTGCACTCGTCCCGACGTTGCGTATGCCTTTAGCATGACAAGTCGTTATCAAGCCAAGCCTGGTGAGAGTCACTAGATAGTCGTAAAGAACATCCTTAAGTACTTAAGAAGGACTAAGGATTCGTTCTTAGTGTTTGGAGGAGAAACTGAGTTGCGTGTAAGAGGTTACAAGAACACAAGTTTCAAACCGATCGGGATGATATGAAATCCCAATCCGGCTATGTGTTTATGCTAAATGGAGGAGTTGTTTGCTGGAACAGCTTCAAGAAAAGCGTTACCGCGGATTTTACAACAAAGGTTAAGTACCTTGCAGCGTCTGAGGCTGCAAAGGAAGCTGTTTGGATTCAGCAATTCATTGAGGGACTAGGAGTAGTGCATTCCGCCAAAGATCCGATCACTCTATATTGTGATAACAGTGGAGTTATTTTTCAAGCCAAAGAGCCGAAGTCTACTAACAAATCTAGACACATTGAAAGGAAATACCATGTAATTAAAGATTATGTGGAAAGGAAGGAAATAAACATTTGTAAGGTTGGGACAAACGATAATATTGCTGATCCTTTAACCAAGCCTTTATCAAAGGCTAAGCATGATGGTCATGTCGTCGCAATGGGATTGAGACGAGTACTATATTTTCTTTAGATTATGGATATGTAATAATTGTATAGTGTATCTCTTTTTATATATATATGATAATCGCATTCATTGTTTAGGCATTCATTTATGAATCTTTTATTTACTGTGACTAAATTTTTAATACTTTGTTTATCTGAATAAGTTGTGGAGACATTGTTGAACACTATTCAAGTGAATAAGATGAACATTGTATTTTGTCCCTAGTCACTTAATGAGGTGATGTCTCGGAGTGACTAGATTGTAAGTCGATTGATGGTTGTTCAACACCATGAGGTCATACGTGATGACTAGTCAATTACATAGACAGAGTGTGTGACACTTTGCCGGACAGTGACCATTTAGAGAGTCCCTTAGTTCTATTATAGATGCCTGGTCGTGGCAGGGATCTCTAAGATGTTCCTATGAGTCGATTCTTTTGACTGGAGACTATTATCTAAGCCGGTGCAGTTTTCGAGTGACTTTGGTTTTTGTCCTAGGTCGTACCGTGAAAGGAGGCCAAAGGACATCTTATGAGTCATGATGATCTGTATTGGGCAAAGATAGATAGGGCATACAGGAATTGTTCACCCACGTTGCGTAACTATATCTCAAGGCCACTCGAGGAGTTGTGACTATAAATGCGTGGCCACGCTCGGAAGTAATCTGTGGGAGATTTTTCTGGTCTAGTATCACACTCCGATCGAGAAAACCACTCGTGATATGTTCATGTGCAAGTGCGACCTGAAAGACACCTTGCATTGAGTGGGAGATTAAAACGGATAAGAGCACACCTTGTGTCGGACAAGTGGGAGATTGTTGGAGTTAGTGTCCTACACAATAGTGCGTTTACATAATAAATCTCATTAAAGGAATATCATCAGGATATTTATTATTTGATCCTCGTCAGTTGATTAACGTAAATCAATAACGGTTGGCTGACTAGAGTTTGACATTATTGTCGTGAGACGGCGGTGATCAACTGACCCTTTTCGGTCACACCTAAAGGAACGAACCCCAATTGACAACTAATTAATTGTATGAGATACAATTTTATTTAGTCCCTTGATGTATAGACTAAAAGGTTAGTCGATCCTTTTTAGAGAGATTTCGAGTTGCGAACTCGTGGCGCGGCAGTTATTATTTAATTATGCGATAATTAAATAATAAATTTTATGAGACGGGTTTTAGTTAATTAATTGTTAGTTCATTAAAATTGTACTAATTGATTAATGTGATTAATATTAGTACGTAAATAATATGTGTAGCGGTACACATATATTTACGGAGTGTTTTGGACAAAATTTATTGGGAAGCATTTAAACATAAAACGATGTTTAAAGTAAAATTACACATATTTGTGCGACAAATATATGAACCGATATGGACCCATAAATGGGACATTGGACCGTGTAAATGGAGTGTAAATGGATGATTATAAACATAATCATTACACTCATGACTTTGATCTATCCTATCAAACTTTTGTTCTATTTTATGCACAATGACAATTGGACATAAAATAAGACAAAATCCACTCCCACACTCCACCCTCTCAACCTGTCACTCCCTCCTTTTAGACCAACAATTTTGTTCATTTTTACATACTACTCACTTGTATACTTTTGCATGTGAAAATCATATTGTTGGTTTTATCTCTCTAAAAACTAATAAAAATCATTTACTAAGTTGTTAGTAAACAAAAATAAATACTAAGTGTATTAGTGTTATTTACATATTATCAAGGGTAGATTTAACAAATATCTAGTTAGTATTGATTAGATTATTGGGTGCTTCGTTTTTGGGTGCTACTTGAAGGAGACTTTCTCTTTGAAGGTTTTACTAGGAGGATCATCCATTATTATTTAGCACAAGAACAATCTAGATAGGTGATCTAGATTGTGCCCATATTACCATCAAAATCAATGTAAGGAAATTGTATTTCCTTAATCTTTATTTATTATGCTTTTATATTTGCATGCATGTTACATAGATCACAGAAAAATGAATTATGAGATAATTTGATTTCTAATTAGAGAGTCTAATTAGGATCTATGATCTTTCAGGAAATTTCTTGGTTTATCTCATAGTATAACAATAACCTTCTAATTCATAGCTTACAACATACTTAAACCATTTTTATTACATAAATTAAAGTTTTTCATAGGTACTTAAGGGACATTTCAAAAACATTCACCCAAGTTTTAAGACGAAATTTGTTTCATTTTGAGACCATATACCACATTATTAACTAAGATGGTAGTATTATAAGGCAAAGAAATCAAGTTTTACTCATGAAAATCAAAATTTGGGCATGACTTACCTAGTTTTCGAAATTTAAAACAGGGCTCTAAGACGAAATTTTCACATACCAAACAAGATCCATCAATAACAACAAAGGTTAAGCCCTTGTTGTCCAATTAAACCCAACAACAAGCACCAAAATCCCATCATTGACTCAAGAATAAAATTTTCGAGTTCATCAATGGTGGACAAAATTTCAATACTAAAATTTGATTTTCATCAACAATAATGATGTATAAAGTCTATTACTATAATGAATTGAACAGAATCATACAACTAATTAACAACACTCAAGTAAATTAGAGTATTTCTAAAGAGAAATCAAATTGGGGAAAAATGAAAGAAGATGAGCATACTTACAGTGTGAAATTAGTGGTGATGAATGAAGAAAAGTGGAGTAATTGGATGAGTTCTAAGCAACAAGAGAGCAACAATGGAGGTTTTTGTTGGATTTTTGGTGAGAAAGGAGATTAAGGTATGAAGATATGAGGATAAGAGTGAATTATAGAGGAAAGATGGCTTTTAGTCGAGTGACTGATGTGACTCATATTTACACACATTTAGTCCCCGAACTAGCCTCGTTCCTATGCTTTCTTGCATGTATTAGGTCATTTCTATCTTAAGCTTCCTACTTTGCATATTCTATGAGGTTTTGTGCCCTTGGTAGGGAAGGAGCGCTAGCCTTGCGTGTATAGAGCAAAATGGAGCTAAATTGATCACATCTAATGACCAAGCATCAAAGAGGAGACCGATACTAAATGCCTAAGTAGAGAGAACTAATAAATGGGAAATGATGAAGGACCCCCATGGCTACTGAATGATCCTCACGAATCATGAAGCAGCCAAATGAAGAAGAAGGAAATCTGCAAGGAGAGACGGGCGTCCCGAGCGTCCCAGAGCAGAGGACGGGCGTCCCAAGACACAGCTCGAGCGTTCTTTGAGCAGGACGAGCATTTTCCCATGCATCATGAGCGTCCAACAAGTGCAATCTGGGCGTCTCCATGAAGGACTTACAAGGCGTTTATCTTCATTTTAGGGACTTAATCGTCATTTAAGCCCTTAGTTAACCTAATACTTGTACTTAGTATAAATACTTCCTTGCAATAGGAGATTAGAATAAAGTCATTAGAGTAGATTAAAAATCGATTAGTTTAATTATATATTAATCCTTCCTTAATTATTGTTGAAGAATTCTTAGATCTAGTTACGTAATTTGAAGATTATTTGGGTTTATTGAAGAATTGACAACTCTTCATTTATCAATCAAGTTCTCTTCTATTATTCTTTCCTTTCCATTTATTCATCATAAGTTTGGTACAATTTCTTTACTCTTTGCTTAATTATTGTTTATTGTTTTACTCATCCATCATGTTTAGACTTGTTAATGTGATTGACACCCTTGTTAGCATGCTTTCCATGATCATGAGTGAGTAGTCTCCTAATTAGGGTTAATGGGGGATTAGGGGAGTTAATCATGGGGTAGATATTTACTTAATAAGTTCATGTGATTGCTTGCTTGTTGTAGTTTCAATTTATGCACATGTAATGCTTGATGAAATGCTTGATTGACAACCTAGCACGAATCTCTTATCCATTCAGCAAGACTTGTAAGACATAAACCAACTCAAGGCTTGTTAAACCATGCATATAGTTGAATAGGAAGGAATTAAGTCAACTTGTAGGTGTTGTAAAGTCTTGACCGACTCGGCTCCGATACCCAAACCTTCCTAGGAATTGTAAGATATAAACTAACTCGATTCCACTACAACAATAATTTGCTTGCACCTATGAAACTTATTTATGTGATCTCACCATGATTCTCTTAAGAACCCATGACACCCTAGTGCCTTTTATCAATTATATACATTCCCATTTATTATACTTGCTTTGCTTTTCAGTTGTTTATGTTTACCTTGCCTAGTAGTTTAGATAACCATCTCAACCCAAACTAAATTGTGATTCTAAGGCATAACTACTTGCATTTGATAGCTTAATCTAATACCCGTCCCTTGGGATCCGGCCTTTACTTACCGCTCTACTAAGGGTAGTTTGTCGAGACTATAAATATTGTTTTTAGGGCGCACAACGACACGACCCCATCAGTGACCCTCACCCGTGTAAATCCACTCGGTCGAGTGCCGAGTGCACTTGGTCGAGTAGACAGCCTACTTGGTCGAGTGACGTTTTTCCAAAAATTTACTAACTTCTGGATTTGTCCACTCGGTCGAGTTAAGGGTCCACTCGGTCGATTAACTATTTACTCAACCGAGTTGGTACTCATACTCAGTCGAGTGATTCCGTTGGGTTCGAAATTCTCAACAAAATTCTATCGACGGAATTCCTGCAATACAACAAGAGGTTCGGGAGTCCACCGGCTATCGGTGACTCAGCCGAGTTAGTCCATACGTCATCCTACTTACTGACTTTGTACACTACCGTAGCACTCGCAATTACTCTACCAACATCTCATATTACTTACAAATTATCGATAACACTAATAGGCATTCAATTAACACACAATGCTAATTGAAGAAGTTAAACCATTAACCGTATACCAATACATATTAGCCATTCTCAAACATGTTATTCACATTAATCCAAACATTCAACTTCTATACACATTCCCACATCATTGGAAACAACTATGATATGCAAGAAGATTAACACTATCACATAATCATGCAACCATACAAGGTTCCACACAGCGTTCACCTATACTCATACCACCCACGTAATGACCAACCGAGACAATAGGCACTAGTTTTGATATAAGGGCGCCTACTCATCCAAAACCGATCTCTTATTGTACTCACGTCGGGTTTACTTTAATAGACACTCCTAGATTGATTTTGATTCATTGGTTTAGGTTCCAAAATCGTAACTCTGATACCGCTTTGTAACACCCCCTTCTTGCCCGACCAAGGTAATTGGGAGATGTTAGAATCTCGGTTTCCCAAGGCAGTCAAATCGGAGTTGCAATTAAGAAATAATTAACATAATTATAGGATTTAGTGGATTACATAACCATAATGAATAAAAGAAATAACGATACAAGTCATGACAACTGGTCGGACTATATTTTTCGGTTACTTGTCGTTAGGAGCACCTAGACCAAAACACAATTTATAACTTCACCAACAATTCTACAATTAGTAAAGAGGCAAGTAAAAGTCGGATCCCAAGGGACGGGAATTGAGATGAGATTTCTATTGCAACTAGTGGTGTCTTAAGGGGTGTCACAATTGGGGTTTGAAGTAGAAGGTCACCAAACTAAATAGCAATGAAAGTAAACAAGCAAGATGAATAAAAAGGGTTGTAAACAATTGATAAAAGGCACTAGGGTGTTATGGGGTCATAGGGGATTCATGGGAATTGATCATACAAACATGTTCTCAAATTATAAGCAAGCAATTATTGTTGTGATGGATTGAGTTGGTTTATATCTTACAATCCTAGGAAAGTTTGGGTCCCAAAGCCGAATCGATTAGATTGTCCAACACCTACAAGTCGACTTAATCTTCCCTACTCAACAATATGCATGGTCTAATGAGACTCGAGTTGGTTTATGTCTTACAAGTCTCATTGAAAAGATAGGTGATGGGTAAAAAATGCAAGGATTCATAGGCTCACATTTCATCAAACATAACATGAGCATAAGTTGAGATCACACCAAGCAAGCAAATAAACTATGAAAGCATATTAATTTAAGCATGAATCATTCCCCATGTTGGTTTCCCCTAATTACCCATTAACCCTAGCTAAGGAAATTACTCACTCATTATCATGTTGAACATGCTAGCAAGGTTGTCAATCATACCAACAAAGTGAAACATGATGAATAAATAAAAGTAATTAGCAATAATTAAAAAGGGATTAAGAGAATTATACCTACTAATGATTCCAATAATAAAGCAAAGAATAAAAGAAGTACTTGATGCTTGATTGGAAGGTTGTCAATCTCCCAATAATAACCCAAATGATCTTCAATTACCCAAAATAAAGGATGAACAAGAGAGAGATTAAGGAAATAAAACTTGTATTAAAACTTGATTAAATGTTGATTACAAGATTAAAGAGAGATTTGATTGATATTAACTACACTAAAGATTGCTAAGAAAAACATGCTCTTCTAATTAGACTAATGGGGTATTTATAGTGGGGATTAGGTGCATGAATTAGGGTTAACTAAGGGCTTAAATGACGATTAAGTCCCTTGTTGAGTAAACGTCGGTCTCTTTGGAAAGACTCCGGTCTCTAGGGAGACTCCGGTCTCTAGAAAAAGATGTGCATCTTTCTTTGAAGCTTGAAGAAGACGAAATGGGTCTGCCTGGGAATCCGGGCGTCTTTAGCACGGGACGGGCGGATTTGGTGGTCTCTGCCCGGGTGTCTTGTGGAGAAGACGGGCGTCTTCTGGAGCTTTTGCCCGGGCGTCCAGGGGGTGAAGACGCACGGGTTGTGGGTGGTGGACGGGCGTCTTCTGGGGAAGACGCACGGATTGCTGGGCAGTCTCATTTCTTCTTCTTTTCTTCCTTTTTCTTCATAAAATCCTTGGGGATTTCCTCGGGGATGCAAGGATTTTTTCTCATCATTGCTCATCTACTATAGTATGTACAAAGGCCTTCTAATCTTGTCTCTCCTTGATGCTTGGTCATTGAATTCAATCAATTTAGTTTCATTTTGCCATAAAAATGCAAGGTTTGCTCTCCTTTTCTACCAAGGGATCAAAACCTCAAAGAATATGCAAAACAAAGAACTAAAGACAATAAATGACCCAAATATGCACTAAAAAGCATGGGAACAAGGCTAATTCGGGGACTAAATATGCTCTAATTATGGTCACATCAAATATCCCCAAACCGAACCTTTGCTCGTCCCGAGTAAAGAGGTGACAAAGACTAGGACCATTATTTAAACTAACCTAATAACATAGCCGATATGAGACAATTAGCGGGTCTCACTCCGCCCCTTCAACTCACAACAAGACAACCATGAGGTAGGATGCCTTCTTGCAAGGCAAGGTGGGTCTTGCCAAAACGGCGACACATCCAATCATTAAGCACACAAAATCAAGTAATGGATGCATCTACAAAAGAATAGCCACTTTCCTCATCTAAGTGGTGGAAATTATCTACAAGGGAAGCAATTCAAGGGTACACACTCCTTCATAGATGCAATTTCTTCAAACTACTAAGCCTAGAAGGATACCAATAAATCACCTCCAAGTTGTGTCAAGCTAGGGTACCTTTGTCCTCAATCGTTAAATGCTTTTGTCAATAGTAGACTCCCTATGGTGTTAGAAACACTGGAGGATCGCGGAATGCCCCCTCTTGCCTAGACAAGAAGAAGGGTCGTCCCCTCTCTACCATGCACAAAAATAGATACGATGGATAAAGGGATCAATAGATATTTGAGTTTCACTTTGGGAGTTTGCTTTTGTTTTTTTGTTTTTTTTTCCCCAATTTTTTGTGGCATATAACATTTGAGAACACTTTCTTGCCATTTCTTTTTTATCTTTGGCATTTCAATACTTGACAACTTTTCAACTTTTCTTTGCATTTCTTTTTGAACATTTTCAAAGTCACCCCATATGTAGTGAGCGTGGCTTATATTTGAAGCTTTAGGAGTTCTATTTTTGCTCCTCTTTTCATTTGATGCATTTTTGCAAACTTTCTTTCACTTTTCATTTCATTGAACTCAAATTGATTTCTTTTTGTGCCCATTCCCTTTGATGACAAAAATATGGTAGAACATGGATGATGGATGGATGCATGGTTTTAAGGGTCACCTTGGAATAAACGGTAGCCAAGGAGTTATCACACGACAAGGTACTCTTGACTAGGCCTTAATCCATGGGTCAAAGGATACTAGCATGACACATCCTAGGGTGTTTTACAAGTATTCTAACAAGCAAAGTCTTAAGAAGAAAAAGCATCTACTAGGGCCTATATACACTTGTCAAGCTTCCCAAGTAGACGGTTTCGCAAAATTTTTCTAACATGCAAACTACATGCCATGATGCAACTAACATATATACATCCTAATGCAAATGATTCTACCAACTAATATGACATATAAACTAAATGCAAGTCCTAAGTTCAAATTGTTATACCGCATCAATCAAAATAAAGCCACATAGTCATTAACATAAAGAGGAAAAAGGAGATTGGAAAGATCATACCATGCGGTCTTCAATATCCTCATGTCTCGGATGTGGCGTAGTCAATCAATGTGAACAAGGATAAAACAAACACAATATATACAACAATATATACATGACTACACTACAAAGGAAATGAACTTGTTTTTGGATTTTTAAATTTTCAAATTTTTATGGTTTTTCGAAATTTTTCAATTTTTTTAGATTTTTGAATAAAAGTTAAGTTAGAACTCCCCATCCCCACACTAATATGAGCATTGTCCTCAATGGCCAAAATGATGGGAAATTATGCAAACATGATGCATGATTTCTACACTAAATGCAAGCTACACTAATCTACACTACATGATGCATGGGTTTTTGTTTATGACGGAGAGCGTAATTTAGATTACCTCCCGTTGCGTATGCATGTACTTCCCCAAACCGAGTTAGACATTATTTCTAATGTCCTAAAGTTGGGGGTAGTTCATGCACACAAGATGCAATGCATGAAACTAAATTTGTCATTTTGGATTTTCAAAAATGGGAACAATGAAATAAGAACACCTCAATGGGGCCGAGGTGTTAGTCCTCTATGTTGCTAGGACTACTCCAACCATGATCAAGATAAATAAATAAAACAAAGAAAGAAGTAGACAAACCTCAAGAGGGTAGGAGCCTCCAAAGCTTGCTAGTCTTCCACCATATCATCATTATCATCATCTTCCTCAATAGAAGTGGACTCATCATCACTTCCCTCTTCACTTCCTTCATCATCCTCTTCTTCTTCATCACTAGCCTCTTCCTCAATGTTATCATCAACAACCTCATTACCGACAACCTCATTGTCACCCGGAATCTCACCCCTAGATGCACACGGAAGGAAGACTTCCCTATCCGCCCAACTAGGCAATGGACATGAAGGATCAAGTAGTCCTTGTCTAGCTAAATGAAGGAGGGGTGGATATTAGGCTAAGTAAGCATCTTCCCGATCCTTAAAAGCTTGTTTGTGCATCTCTTGCATAAGTAGAGTCATATAATCTTTGCTTGCTTCAACACCTTCGGGTTTGAACTCTTGATACTTGAATGGATAGGGTGGTGTGACAATGGAAGAGGAGGGCATTTCAATTTCACCCCTTTATTGACGGATGATGTATTCGGCTTCTTTTGAGAGGGGAAGAAGGTAGTTGGTCCGATGGACACTCAAACGACATATCTTGGAAGGCAAAGTAAAAGATCTAGCCTCATTGGTGAGCCACCCATACTTGGTGTCAAGAGGGTTATGAGTGACCCACTTGTACTTGTTAATCATAGCATCCATGTCAATGAGATGACCCCCCTTTTTCGCCACATACTTGCTATCCTTGTTGAAATTTGGATCAAAGTACTTAGCCAAAAGAGTGACTAGACCTCCATTTACAATAACGGTGGTGCCTTGCTTTCCACAATCAACATTTAGCCATCTTTCCACCAAAAGCCTTAGAGAATTGTAAGGCTTGGTGAATTCCCTTCCAATATTTAAGGCCGACTCAAGAAGAACACAATCGAGCTTGGTAAAGTGGTTGGTGTCTTTTCTTGCAATGATAGTATTCCCGATGACCTTGTGCCACACTCTAATGCCCGGATGGTAGACTAATAGAGCGCGACTAGCATGATAGTTCTCAAATTTCCTCCCGGAAATCGCCTCCCAAAGAGGAGCGGGGTCATACTTTCCGGGATTCTTGAAATAACTAGGTGAATCACTAAGACCCAATGCTTTACCCAATTCATCAAAGGTGATGCGCCTATTCACATTAGCAAGGCGGAACTCGATGTTTTCTCTAGTCTCTACCTTAGTAACTTTCAAAGAACTCAAGAATTCTAAGGTAAGGGAGGGGTATGTCAATTCTTTTGTAGCAAACAATTTTCCCAACCCCATGGCTTCAAAGAAGGCTTTAGTTTATTCAAGGACACCCAATTTGTTCAAGGCATCTTCACATATAAATTTGGTGGATAGAAAGGATTTTCTAGCATACTTGGCAAATGTTTCCCTATGGGAGTTAGAAATGAAAATTACCTCCGGATAGTTCGATAGTTGAGCAATTTCCGGAGTTGTTGATGTTGTTGCTTCCAAGGGAGGTTGTTGTTGTTGCACTTCCAAGTTTGAACTAGCTACCACCATAGCCAATGAGGCTTTCTTTGCTTGAATACTCTTTTGTCTTGTTGAGAGTGCCTTTGCCTTAGGTGCCTTTGTTGCTCCTTTTGTCCTTGCCATTGATGATTGAACCAAGAAAAGAGTGAAAATCTTCAATTTCCATGTATACCCAAATCGATTTTAAGATGAAAGGCTTTGCCTTTATAATTTCAAAAATCGACTCAAAAGTTGAAGATTTTAGTGCTTGGTTTGATTTTTGTTGGAAGAGGAGTGATTAATTGTTGTTAAAAGGAAGTTTGGATTTGGTTTTGTTGAATTTGGTTGAGGAAATCTTGTTTTGGTGATGGAGAGGATGAGGGTTTTGAGTTTTGGGGTTTATGGGTAGTGTTTTGAATGAAGAAATGAAGGAATGAATGTGGGAGGGGGTATTTAAAATACCCGAAAAATTTGAAATAGCAGGGGGAGACGGGCGTCTTTCCGTCGGGACGCTCGGATTCTGCCTCTTTTTGTTTCAGAATTCTCGCCTAAAGACGAGCGTCTTTTAGCAAAGACGCTCGGATTTATAAACTGCGGGACGGGCGTCTTTCGCTGAACACGGGCGGATTCTCTTCCAAGGAGTTTTCTTGTTTTTCCCAGCTAAAAAGACGGGCGTCTTTCCTTCTAGGACGGGCGTCTTTCTGAAGACGGGCGGATTCTCTTGCAAGACGCTCGGATTTATCAACAGTCCCAAAATTTCAAATTCTCAGCTCAGATGGACGGGCGGATTTTGACCAAGACGCCCGTATTGCCTGAAGACGGGCGGATTCCCTAGAAAACGCTCGGATTCTCCCTGTTTTACCCGGATTCAGTTCCATCCGTGCACTTGCATATCCCTTGTCATTTTCCTCATTCTTCAAATCCCGTGTTCTTCATTGTGGGGGCACTACTAAAGCATGAATAGCCTAGGCAATTGCTATCCCCACACTAAGCTAAAGCACTACACATCAATTAAAATCATTAGTCCCTCCCTCACTTCTCTCAAAAATGATAATTATCTTGATCAAAGTATAAAAATCCAAAAATGACAAAAATGCAATGTAAGAATTAAAATGCGAGTTAAGGAGTTAGAAATATTTACAAATGGTGGTTTAGGGAGGACTCCACCAAACTCTCATCCTTAGTGAGATGTCATGGAGGCATGTCCAAGGTGTTGTTGATGTTGCTCAACACCTTGAAGAAGTAATCAAAAGCTTGTTCATTATCATGATAAAGATCTTCAATAGATCTTTGCCCTTGTTGTCGGTCTTGATCGATAGCATTACCAATATAGGGATTTAAAATCCCTTCAAACTCATCGTCCCAAAGACCACAAACTTCATCTAGTTGATCACTAAAGATCTCTTGAGTTGATAGAGACAACTCTCCCACTTTCTTGTCTTGGCCAATGAGGCCATCCTCTTCATTGCTTGACTTTGGTGAGCTTTTCAAGCTCTCTTTGTCACAATTCACTTGCTCTTTTAATGGACCATCTTCAATTTTCTTTTTCCATTGGAATTCCGACTTCTTCCTATCATCCTTACGGCTATAATGATCAACCATAAAACATGGTTCATGCAAACGGGGAGCTCTCATGGTCTTGTCAAGATTGAAAGTTATGCTCTCATCTCCCACTTCTAGAGTGAGCTCTCCATGCTTCACATCAATCACCGCACCCGCGGTGTGTAAGAAAGGTCTTTCTAGAATGATTGGAATGTTGGAGTCTTCTTCCATGTCAACAATGACAAAGTCCACCGGGATGAAAAATTTCCCAACTCTTACAGGAACATCTTCCCATATCGTTAATGGTGTCTTCGTCGATCTATCGGCCATTTGGAGTGTGATATTAGTGCATTTAAGCTCTCCCATCCCCAACCTTTTACTCACCGAGTATGGCATAACACTCACACTAGCCCCTAGATCACATAAGGCTTTGTTGATCGTGGTGTCGCCAATGGTACACGGTATTGAGAAGCTTCCCGGATCTTTGAGTTTTGGAGGTGAACTCCCTTGAAGTATTGCACTACTCACCTTAGTGAAGGCGATAGTCTCAATCTTCCGGATCGACTTCTTCTTTGTGAGGATGTCTTTCATGTATTTCGCATAGGCCGGCACGTGATTGATTAATTCCGTGAATGGAATTGAGACTTCCAAATTCTTCACAATTTCCATAAATTTTCCAAGTTGGTCATCAAATTTGGGCTTGGCTTGACGACTTGGAAAAGGAAGTCTAATCACAATGGGCTCCTTCTCCTTGACCTTGTCTTCATTTTTCCTTGAAATTTCTTCTTTTGATGGTTCCCCATCCTTGGAGTTTTGCACAATTTCTTCTTTGTCACTAGCTTCCACAACCTCATCCTCAACTTGCTTCTTCGGTGCTTCATACCTTGTACCACTTCTCAAGTGAATGGCACTAACCGTTTCATGTCTTGGGGGATTACTTTGAGGTGGTAATTGCCCCTTTTGTCTTTGTGAGCTTGAAGATTCTAGTTGAGTCAATTGGGTTTCCAACATTTTGGTGTGAGCTAGGATGTTGTTGATGGTGATTTCCTTTGCTTGACTATCTTTTTGCATTTGAGTGAAAAATTCTTGTTGATTCTTTTGCATTTGGAGTACCGCTTTTTGAACATCAAAACCTTGGTCATTTTGTTGATTGTATGGAGTTTGATTTTGATAACCTTGGTTTTGGTTGTAAAAGGGTCTTTGATTTTGGTTTCTCATGGGAGGTGGGGTGTATGTTGGTTGAGGGTTTTGAACATTTTGGCTTTTGTATGAGAGATTTGGATGGAATTTGGTGTTTTCATTGTAATAGTTGGAATAAGGGGTACCACTCTTGTATGGTTGGAAAGCATTCACTTGTTCATTTGTTCCCCTACATTCACTTTGGTCGTGTCCCAAAGTTCCACAATTCTCACATATCCCACTTGGGATTGATGAAGATGTCGTCATGGCATTAACATGATGCTTTGGTGATTTTGAGGCTTCTTCAAGTCTAGCCATAGCCTTTTCAAACTTCAAATTGATGGTATCAATGTGAGCACTAAGTTGAGCACCCAATTGAGTAATGGAGTCCACTTCATGCTTTCCTCCCCTAGTAGCCTTGCGAGGTCTACTATATTGTGAGTAATGGACCGCCATTTCCTCAATTTTGTTCCAAGTTTGATTGTCATCAACTTCGGTGAACATTTCATTTGATCCCATGTTGAGAATGTTCCTTGAATCTTCATAAAGACCGTTCCAAAATTGTTGCACTAAGAAACACTCGCTAAGTCCATGGTGAGGACATGAGCGACAAATTCCCTTAAATCGCTCCCAAGCTTCATACAAAGATTCTTCATCCCTTTGCTTAAAGCCCGTAATTTGAGCTCTTAGCATGTTAGTCTTTTCCGGTGGATAGAACTTTTTGTAGAAAGCTAGAGCCAACTTCCTCCAAGAATCAATTCCGAGAGTAGCCTTATCAAGGCCTTTCAACCATTGTTTCGCGGTGCCAATGAGAGAAAAAGGAAATAAGACCCATCGAATTTGGTCTTGAGTTACACCGGGTTGAGAAATCGCATCACAATAGTCACAAAAGGTTTCCATATGAGAGTGAGGGTCTTCACTAGGCATCCCCCCAAATTGGCTTCTTTCGACTAATTGGATAAATGCGGATTTGGCAATAAAACTTCCGGTTAGATGTTGTGGTGTGGGAGTACCATTGGGTAGGTTCTCCTCGGTGGGTACGGAATGTGATGAAAACTTAGGCATTGTGGGTTGATTTTGTGTTGGATTTTGTGTTGGGTACTCCTCACCTTCTCTTGCAAAAGGGTTGATAAACTCAATAGTATTTGGTTGAATATCTACAACCTCACCAATACCCCTAAAAGTTCTCCTAGCAAGTCTTCTATTGGTTGTCAAAGTTCTTTCAATTTCGTGATCAAAAGGTAACAAGTCACCTTGCGACCTTCTAGACATGCAAAATATCAAACAACTCGAAAATAATTAGAACAAACCTTGAGGAGTTTTACTTCCCCAAGGCAAAGAAAGACACAACTAATAACAATGTAAGAAAATCTCAATCAAGTTAACACCGTCCCCGGCAACGGCGCCATTTTTGGTCGGACTATATTTTTCGGTTACTTGTCGTTAGGAGCACCTAGACCAAAACATAATTTATAACTTCACCAACAACTCTACAATTAGTAAAGAGGTAAGTAAAGGTCGGATCCCAAGGGACGGGAATTGAGATGAGATTTCTATTGCAACTAGTGGTGTCTTAAGGGGTGTCACAATTGGGGTTTGAAGTAGAAGGTCACTAAACTAAATAGCAATGAAAGTAAAAAAGCAAGATGAATAAAAAGGGTTGTAAACAATTGATAAAAGGCACTAGGGTGTCATGGGGTCATAGGGGATTCATGGGAATTGATCATACAAACATGTTCTCAAATTATAAGCAAGCAATTATTGTTGTGATGGATTGAGTTGGTTTATATCTTACAATCCTAGGAAATTTTGGGTCCCGGAGCCGAATCGATTAGATTGTACAACACCTACAAGTCGACTTAATCTTCCCTACTCAACAATATGCATGGTCTAATGAGACTCGAGTTGTTTTATGTCTTACAAGTCTCATTGAAAAGATAGGTGATGGGTAAAAAAATGCAAGGATTCATAGGCTCACATCTCATCAAACATAACATGTGCATAAGTTGAGATCACAACAAGCAAGCAAATAAACTATGAAAGCATATTAATTTAAGCATGAATCATTCCCTATGTTGGTTTCCCCTAATTACTCATTAACCCTAGCTAAGGAAACTACTCACTCATTATCATGTTGAACATGCTAGCAAGGTTGTCAATCATACCAACAAAGTGAAACATGATGAATAAATGAAAGTAATTAGCAATAATTAAAAAGGGATTAAGAGAATTATACCTACTAATGATTCCAATAATAAAGCAAAAAATAAAAGAAGTACTTGATGCTTGATTGGAAGGTTGTCAATCTCCCAATAATAACCCAAATGATCTTCAATTACCCAAAATAAAGGATGAACAAGAGAGAGATTAAGGAAATAAAACTTGTATTAAAACTTGATTAAATGTTGATTACAAGATTAAAGAGAGATTTGATTGATATTAACTACACTAAAGATTGCAAAGAAGAACATGCTCTTCTAATTAGACTAATGGGGTATTTATAGTGGGGATTAGGTGCATGAATTAGGGTTAACTAAGGGCTTAAATGACGATTAAGTCCCTTGTTGAGGAAACGCCGGTCTCTTTGGAAAGACTCCGGTCTCTAGGGAGACTCCGATCTCTAGAAAAAGATGTGCATCTTTCTTTGAAGCTTGAAGAAGACGAAATGGGTCTGCCTGGGAATCCGGGCGTCTTTAGCACGGGACGGGCGGATTTGGTGGTCTCAGCCCGGGCGTCTTTTGGAGAAGACGGGCGTCTTCTGGAGCTTTTGCCCGGGCGTCCAGGGGGTGAAGACGCACGGGTTGTGGGTGGTGGACGGGCGTCTTCTGGGGAAGACGCACGGATTGCTGGGCAGTCTCGTTTCTTCTTCTTTTCTTCCTTTTTCTTCAAAAAATCCTTGGGGATTTCCTCGGGGATGCAAGGATCTTTTCTCATCATTGCCCATCTACTATAGTATGTACAAAGGCCTTCTAATCTTGTCTCTCCTTGATGCTTGGTCATTGAATTCAATCAATTTAGTCTCATTTTGCCATGAAAATGCAAGGTTTGCACTCCTTTCCTACCAAGGGATCAAAACCTCAAAGAATATGCAAAACAAAGAACTAAAGACAATAAATGACCCAAATATGCACTAAAAAGCATGGGAACAAGGCTAATTCGGGGACTAAATATGCTCTAATTATGGTCACATCAACAACTATACTATTCTAATGAGATGACACTCGGCTCCAAGTCCAAAGCTCGTCCCGTCTCCCACGTGACACCAAGTCAACCTGCACTCAACCTGCTCCCCATATGATCGGAAATATCATATGGATCGACACAGGCCACCCCGGAAATAGGTGACAGTTACACATACCACAACACGTCAGTTTCAATACTTTAATATGAGATACAACATAGTAAATAAATATGCAACATGCCAAGATGTAAATGAGATACAAATACCATGTCGGTACCGGACATGCCCAGACATACCCATAACCATCGGTGCCAGAGACACGCCCACGACACCATATCTCACCAAAAGGTACCAGGATAAGCCCAGACGTACCGGGTCCAGAAGCCAACCGGATCCCCTGCCAGACATCGTGTCTCACCCACGCGAGTCCCTCCTATCTCAAGCCATTAATGTGCAAATCCCTCTTGGAGTGGTAAGTTCCAAGAGGCGACCTGTGCATAAGATGGTTTCTCAACCGTCTTACGTCTCCTCAACAACCAAGTACCACCACCAAAAACCTCCAACACAACACAACAATAACCACATATGACAAATAGAATACAACACTAAGCATATGACCGAATTATGAATTCAATCGCAACATATTATGAATAACAATCCCTTAAAAATAAACACGATATACCAAACGACTCACAAATACAATAGTGAAAAAAGAAACACAAATATGCACACAAAATATTGAAACCGAGTAGGATAAACCTACCTTTTCGCATTCTTCATGAGCTACTCGATTCCGTCTCATAAAATCATCTCATCCTAAACAAATCATACAACACTATCACAATGCATTCTACATTATAATATAATATGAAACTCTTTATTACTAGTCACTAATTACCCATATTACATAAGTTAATCACTAATTAATCTCCCCTAGTAAACCCCCCAAAATTAAGATTAACACAAGACAAAAGAGAAAGGTGGAATTTCGACTTACAAAGGTAAATCGGGGATTAGGAGGGATGTTCCATCTTCAATCCAAGCTTGAAGGTCATGGGAGAGGTTTATGGAGCATCTAGAGAGAGGGAAGGGAGTTTAGAGTAAGAAGGAAGGAGGAGGAAATGATTTGGATAGGATAAGGTGTAATCCCGAAATATCATTTATCGGGTACTGCACAGTGCCACTCGACCAAGTGACAGGTTCACTCGACCGAGTGCCAGCCACTCGATCCCCTGGAAGTTCTACTCGGTCCACTGGGATTTTACCAGGTCTAGTTTATATCTCACTTGGTCTAGTGTACACTCATCCTTTGCTTACGAGTACACGTGTCCTAAGGTCCTTCAATCAGTCAGCCACAACCTTTTCAAGAGAGTCAGGCTAGTGTCAACAATGCTCCACCTACTGGAAATCCAAGGAGAAAGCTAGGTTTTGAGGATTAGTAATGTTATTGTAAGTCTTTAATTGTGTTGTATTTTGAGGAACAATTATGTCAAGTATTTAGTGTTCTTTAAGTTATGTTTGTAAGACAATTTATATTATGTTTGTAAGACAATTTCTGATTTTCTTAAGTAATTTGAAGACCCTTGTTGAACTCATTCTTGGTTTTGGTATTTCTGCTGTCAATTTCTCCCTGTTAATTTCTGTTAGTGTTGATGATCAGATATGCAAAAGAAGATATGGTGTTGTGTGTTGTGAACTTCTGTCAATTTTTATCAATTTTTCCTGTCAATTTCTGCAGTTTTTATGAATGTAACCTGTCAATTTCCGCCTGTTTCTGGTTTTTAGCAGTGCATGAGAAAATGCATAAGAGGAAAAAGAGGTACATGATTAGGATTAGAAATGGAGAACATTTTCATTGATAGGTTTCTGATCATACATGAGAAAATAGTTCAAATGTTAAACTTGAAAATCATTTGAGCTACAAAACCTATCAACTAACATACATTATCCATGCCTCTTACAAGCTTATATTTGAGACACAATGCTCATTACAAGAACTAAGAGGCAAACAACAACAACCAAACTGAACAATGGTCTGGAACTTTTCCTCTGGATATCTTCATTGTCCACATTCACATCTTCATATGCCTTAATTTTTCTTAGTAGGATATTGGCTTCCCTAAGCTTCTTGTTTTGCTCTTGCAGATGAGCAACCTCACAGTTACTCATCATCAATTCACCCTTCAGAACATCCTTCTCCAACATCAACTGATTTATTGCATTTTTCTGCCACTCCATTTACAATTCATCATACCAACTAAAATATCCACACCCACGATTGGATTCTGGGTTTGAAAACTTGCACTTAAGGAACCTACGCCCCGGGTTGTCTTGTGTCCATGACCTAAGTAGAGCAACTGGCACTCCACAACGAAATTTAACTGCGCTGAAATTTCTGTCACCATTGCCCCCATTCGACATTGTTACAAATCCAGAAAACGAAATAAAATAAGAACCCTAATTTGATGATATACTATGGGTATATCAAATGGAGGAAGAAAAAAGATGAGATAGAAAAATTGCCTGAAATTGATGATGAAAAAGCCGAGAATATAAAGTGGAATCAGATTAGTGAAATAAAGAGGGAGTGGGTAAGAATGAGAATTAAAATTGGTGAAATTGAAGATGAATGAATGAAGGAATGAATTAGAAACATATAAGGGAGGGGGTAAGGCCATTAGAGGAAGAAAAAATAGAACTTAAGTTGAGAATTTGAAATGGATGGCTGAGATCATCTCTATTTGCTTTCTAACCTCCTTTGGTAGTTAGTTTTAAACCAAAACAACAATGTTGGTAGCAGTTTTTTTTTTTAAAAAAAAAAAAAGTATTTTGGTAGCAGTTGGTAAAATCTGAGTTACTTGTGCTAGCAGTTATCAAAAAACCCTTATTTATAATCAATTAATTTAATTATCTTTAATTATATTTATTATATTATTATTACGTAATTTATTATTTATTAAACCCGTCTCAACAAATCCCAAATTAACAACCAATCCCATCTCAAACCTTGTTCAAAACCCACAACTCACCCAACCATACACGGTTTAAACCCGTGTTACAACCCTTGCACACCCGCACCAAAACCCACGTGAAAACACCCAAAACCCGACACCATTACCGCCAACCACCACCCTCCACCGTGAGCCACCATAGCCACCAACCAAACCACCCATCAACTACCAACACCAACCACCACACAATGCGTCACCGTAAAGCCCTAGCAACCCCACACACAACACCCTCTTCTTCTCGACAAAACCCACAACACAACCACCACACGCCACAGCAGCCACCACTGTGGTCTCCCTTGACCCACGGTGGTCCTACCAACAATGCCACCTCCTATGGTCGAGCTATAACCTGGTCATGGTGGTCATATCCCTAGCATGGACACAGTTTAACACAACTCTACAACAACCACCAACAATTGCGAAATTCCGGCAAGCCACCGCACAAACAACCACCTTTCATCACCCTCAACTACCCACGACATGCGACACAACCACAGCCACCCAACCAAACCTAGCCTAGGTCGAAACCACCCTAAACCTGTGTCCCATACATGGTTTAAACATATAACCCTAACCCTAGCCTAGCGATCAACGGTGGTCAACAGGAGGGTCCGTTTAGTCCACGGCACGGTTACGGTGTTAGGTCAATCATACGGTGGTCAACATAATAACTTGAATTAAATATTATAAGACGGATTAAATTGTGACACGATATCTTACCTTGAGGCGATAATTAGATGAATGTTCCTTCCCCCCCCCCCGCTCTCTCTCTCTCTCTCTCTCTCTCTCTCTCTCTCTCTCTCTCTTTATGTAATTTGTGAGGTTTTTATGTGAATAACATCTTATGGTATGATATGTCCTCTTTATATACTAATAAGGATAGGTGAAGAAAACTTCCTTGATGTTTCCTAATTATAATATGTAAATATTATTATTATTATTATTATTATTATTATTATTATTATTATTATTACTATTATTACTATTATTATTATTATTATTATTATTATTATTATTATTATTAATCCACCAATGCCATACACGGCCAGGTCACACGTGATACCCAAAATCCCGACTCACTATTATTATTTATTTTATTTTCCGTCTCAGAACATAATTCTCTAATTAATATAATTTATTAAATATCTTTTGAAAATACGTTTTAATATTTCCACTGTCTAACTAACCATTAACCATGCCTTAAAAATCGGGGTATTACAGTTCTTTGGGCTAAAAATAGCATAATAAAGAAGGCCCATTTGATAAAATAAAGATTACGAAAGAAGTGATGAGGAGGAAGGGAGCCCGCGTTCAGGAAAAGGGGAAACGGGCTTGAGAAGGATTAAGAGCCCGTCATAGAAGGTGCCGGTGTTAAGGAAAGGAGTGTCAGGGAGAAGTTAGGGAGAAGTTAGGGAGATTGGGGAGAATTGGCAAGGGAGTCCGGGTTTGGAAAGAGTCCTTATGGAAATTATATTCCCTTTCCATATTCAAGGTAGGACATATCTAGGGTTCTTACCCTATAAATAGCCAAGGAAGCAAATCAAGAAGACATTGGACACAACATATTCATTGAACACCGGCATTCATACATCAACACTCAAGATCACATCTCGGCAAATAATATACGTTCATTCTAGATCTTGCAGGCCTGACACCTAGGGCCAGCAGGATTAGCTTCGTACCATAATTGTAATCATCCTCCTATTCATATAGTGCAATACTTGGCAGGGTACCGTCCCTCCCGCGGTTGTTCCCACATTGGGTTTTCCGCGTCACCAAAATCTTACGTGTCAATTTACATTACGCACTTTATTTTCCTATTTACTCAACGACGTACGAACGAACATACATCCAACCAACGAATATAGACTACATTGACCCTAATTAATCGATTTGGGTAAAGAATACCTAAACAGTTTGGCACCCACCGTGGGGCATTGTGGTCGTCAATCGTTGATATTCTAGATATACAATGGAAAAGCAAGCATCTGAAGCCATGTCAGGGAGCAGGCAACCATCGCCACCACCACCGTCTACCCAAAGTCCAACATCGACAGTGGCCACGCAGGCTCCCGGACATACCTCAAGAATCATACCAATAACAAAAGCTTCTTTACCTCCCAGGACTCCTGCTGTCGTAACCCAGGCCAGGTCAGAAAAGGGAACAGCAAGTTCAAGCACCACTCTTCCACCTAGTCCCACACAAATCTTACTCACTGGCGTGGAAAATCTTCAGAAAGCTATGGAAAACATGATAGAAGACCAAAGGAGAGCAGATGCTGAGGCAAGAATTAAGAAGGGACAGAGAGCTCTGGGCACAGATTGATATCCTGAAACAGCAGTCTGCCACCCCAGTGGGTGGGAAAGGTGAAGGAAGATCTCCTTTGATAGATTTGACACGGGGAGTATCGGGCGTGAGGATACCAAATTTAGCTAATAACAAGATTAGATTTGGCTACGATGCGGTCGGATGGAAGGATAACCCCATGAGGGTTAGGATACCTCACACCGATAGTGGCGGCCCACTAGTCACGTAGGATACAAACAGTGGCCTCCTCGTCGCCATCCCGCAAAGAATCAATCGACACCAGCAGGATCCGAGTCAAACCAAAGAAGTGAACTAGCGGCGGGGGACAATCGTTACCACAACCCCTCCGGGTCACGGAGCTTATCGAATCTTCAAGAACCCGGATCGGGAGGAAATATTCGAGACAAACAACAGCACCCCGCATTCAACCAATATAACTAATCGGCAGATTGGAGCTAAAGGAGATGCTTTGAGCGGGGTTCCGTGGGCTACCACCCCCACTCGAGAAAGCAAATTCTGACGCTTATGCCGACTAACCATTCGTGGACACCATATCCATCACAGCCATGCCAAAGGGATTCACGAACCCAAATATGCCTCTCTTCGACGGACAAGAGACCCCTTTGATCATATCACCAAGATAAGCGAGAAAATGATGACGGTAATAAATATAGGACAAGTTAAGGAGGCCTGCATGTGCAAAGGATTCGGGTCCACCCTAACAGACCGACTTCGATGGTTTGTAAGCCTCGCCCAATAGGTCGATATCTACATTTGCTTTGAATTGGTGAACGCATTTACTCAACAGTTCGCAAGCAGCAGAAAGCCACAGAAGCACGCAGGAGACCTGTACGGAATCGTCCAGGGGACGGGAGAGAGCATTGGAGAATACAATACCAAATTTAACAATGAGAAGGTAGCGATGACGAGAGTGTGATGTCTCAACAAAGCAGAAAGCCTTCGAAGAGGCCTCCACCACGACTCCGACCTATACAAGCAGCTGACTATGCATCCCTGCCATAGTTTCGAAGCAGTGCAGGAAAAGGCAGCTGCCGTGATCAGATTGGAGGAAGATGTCTTAGCCAGAGCCAGCTTACAGAGCACACCGAGTATTTCTAGTACTTCACCGTGGAGAAATCGGAAGAAAGCAAACCACCAAAGAAGAAGGACGAGAGATACAGACCATACCATATGGGAGGGGAGTCAACGAGAATCGAGGAAAATCGCTACTCCCCACCATGGCGAATATGGGTTCACTACGGTGTATCGGAGGAATCTTGAAGGCACTCGGAGAGATGGGAGATGGAGTCGGTGGCCCAACCCACCAAAAGAGGGAGAGAAAGCTTGGAGAAAGGATAGCAAGAAGAAGTGTGAATTCCATCGTGATATCGGACACAACACTGAGGATTGCTACACATTAAGAAGAGAGATCAAGCGCCTGTACGAACAAGGAAAGCTGAGCCACCTATTACCACGTGGGGGCAAGCAGCAAGATAAGGTAGGTTCCGCCAAGCCGGCAGACCCACCCACATGCACTAAAATTATAAACGTGATAACAGGCGGCTCAGACTTGAGCGGACTGACATATTCAGCAGCCAAGAGACACGCTACAGAGACCAAAGGAGATAGGCCAGCCAATTCATGCAGAATTTCTCACAATGACCTGCCAGCGGTCAGCTTTGATGAAGGAGATACATACGATGAACGAGAACATCATAACGCACTTATTATCACCTTATCAATGGCCAATTGCACAGTTAGAAAGGTCTTGGTAGATACAGGAAGCTCGGTCAACTTGATCATGCTGAAAACTATAGAAAATATGGGATTCAGCGAGAAGGATTTACAGAAGAAGACTATTCCGCTAGTAGGCTTCAGTGGAGAAACAGCCAGCTCGCTAGGTGAGATAGTCATCCCCACCTATGTGGGGGGAGTCAACAAGCAAGTAAGATACCTGGTCATAGATGGCCCCTCTACTTACAACGTCATCTTAGGAAGACTATGGTTGCACCAGATGAAAGCAGTCCCCTCAACATACCACCAGTGCATAAAATTCCCCACCCCATGGGGAGTAGAAACGATAAGAGGAGATCAGGAGGAAGCTAGAGGCTGCTATAAGAAGGCACTCAAGTGCACTGCCAGCCCCCCGCATAGCATAGCAATTCTGAGCGACCTATCCAGGACGAATACATCGAACCGCCAGCAGAAGAGCTGGATCAAATCAACCTGGATAAGCTGCACCCAGAACGAACTGTGCTCATTGGAGCGGGATGTACAAGAAGCTTAAGACAGCAGTTAGTCAAGTTCTTACAAGATAACATGGATTGTTTTGCATGGTCACACGATGACATGATAGGAATAGATCCGTCCATCATAACACATAAGCTCAGTGTAGACCCAAAGTGCAAACTCATCCAACAGAGAAGAAGGAAGTTTGCAGCGGAGAGAAATAAGGTAATCAACCAGGAAGTAGATAGCCTGCTGGCGGCAAATAAAATAAGAGAAGTAAAATATCCAGAATGGCTGTCCAACGTAGTGGTGGTGCCTAAGAAGAATGGGAAATGGAGAGTATGTGTGGACTTCACCGATCTCAACAAACCATGCCCTAAAGATCCATTCCCGCTGCCTCATATTGATGCAATGGTGGACGCGACAACTGGACATGAGATGTTAACATTCCTGGACGCATGGAGTGGATACAATCAGATCAAGATGGATCCTGCAGATCGAGAAGAAGACAAAGATTTATGTCCGAAAGAGGAATATATTGCTACAACGTCATGTCATTCGGCCTAAAAAACGCAGGCTCCACATATCGTGTCGGTTAACCGCATGTTCAAAGAGCAGATAGGAAGAACAATGGAGGTGTATATTGATGACATGGTGGTGAAATCAGAAAAAGCCAGAGATCATATGCAACATCTGGCAGAAACGTTCAGCACCCTCAGGGAGTACAAGATGAAGCTAAATCCGTCTAAATGCACCTTCGGAGTATCTTCTGGCAAATTCCTGGGCTATATCGTAACTCAAAGAGGAATAGAGGCCAAGATCGAGCGGTCAAAGCCATCTTACACCGGAGTCACCCGAGAAGCCTAAGGATGTTCAAAGACTAGCCGGGAAGGTAGCGACCACAACAGTTTCATCTCAAGATCTTCGATAAATGCGAGGCTATTTTACGACGTACTAAGGAAAAGCCGAAATTTGAATGGACCTCTCGAACACGAGCAAGCCTTCGTAGAGTCAAGCATTACCTAAGCGACCCGCCGCCGCTGAAACCGAGCCGGAGAACCACTATTCCTATATCTAGCCGTCACGAGGGTAGCAATGAGTGCGATCCTGGTCGACGAAAGGGAGAGGGAGCAGAAACCAGTATACTACGTGAGCAAATCCCTGCTGCCGGCAGAGACCAGGTACACATCCCTTGAAAAGTTAGTACTAGCATTGGTAGTGGCATCTCGCAAACTGCGCCCCTATTTTGAGTCCCACACTGTACATGTCGTGACCAATTACCCGCTAAAAGCTATCATGAGGAAGCCTGAACTATCAGGCAGAATGTCGAAATGGTCTGTACACCTCAGTGGGTACGACATCCAATATGACCCCAGAACAGCAATCAAATCACAGGCATTGGCCGACTTCGTGTCAGACTTCAGTTCTGCCATCCAGAATCTAGCAGATAAAGAGATCCTCACTTTAGGAGGACGCAAAGATGCAGAAATCTGGCAAATGCACATTGACGGAGCCTCCAACCAAAGGGGGGCAGACGTAGGATTAATTCTACGGTCACCACAGGGAGACCTGATAGCACAAGCAGTAAGATGCGAATTCAAGGCAACCAACAATGAGATAGAATACGAGGCCTTGATATTGGGAATGAAGCTAGCTTTGGAGTTGGGGGTCAGGCACCTGCTCATATCTAGTGACTCTCTGTTAATAGTCAACCACGTGAATGATGAGTTTATAGCCAGAGATTCGAAAATGATTGCATACCTAAAAGTAGCAAAGGAGTTAAAACAAAAATTCGAAACTTGCAAGCTTAAACAGATCCCCGGAGATCAGAACGTGGAAGCAGACGCCCTAGTAACCCTGGGGGCAACATTCAAACCAACAGAGCTATCCAGCATTCCAATAGCACATATACTGGAACCTTCTATCCGGATGCGTTTAAATAGACAGGGGTGAACTGGAGGATCCACAAAGCAAAAAGGAAATCCAAGCGATTCTGAGAGGAAGGGGAGAGCTCTCGGCCAAACAGCAGACGCCCGACTGTAGCCGATCCAAATGAGACGATCGGCGCACACCTTACCTAGATCGGGCCGCGCCATAACAAGCTACCAGATGATAAGAAGGAAGTGAGAGCTTTTAGAATAAAGGCCTCCGATTCATACTTATTGATGATATATTATTCGAGAAAATCGCTAGCAGCCCCTACCTACGGTGCCTGGACAAGGAAGAAGCACAGACTGTGTTACATGCTCTCCATAGTGGCGAATGTGGAAACCATGCAGGGGGCAGGAGTCTGGCAAATAAAGCCCTCAGACAGGGATATTATTGGCCTTAAATGAAAGCAGATGCAGCAGAGTATGCACGAAAATGTTATGCCTGCCAGCGCTCAGCGCCCATGATCCACCAGCCAGCAGAGCCCCTGCATCCTATCATTTCTCCCTGGTCATTCATGCCATGGGGCATGGACATAGTAGGCCCTCTACCACGGGCCACAGGAAACAAAACCTGGATGTTAGCAATGACAGATTACTTCTCCAAGTGGATAGAGGCAGAAGCATTCACGGAGGTGAAAGACAAACAGGTCATCTCATTCATAAAACGAAACATTATTTGCAGATTTGGTATCCCATCAGAAATCATATGTGACAATGGCTCACAATTCATCTCCAACGACACCGAGGATACTTGTGCCGGGTGGAGCATCACCTTAAAAAGTCGACCTAGGACTCCAAAGTCCAACGGACAAGCAATCCAAAGAACAAAATCATTATGGACAATCTAAGAAGGAGGTTACAGGAGTTAGGAGGAAAGTGGGCGGATGAATTGCCACTAGTATTATGGTCGACGAACGACACCAAAGATAGCAACAGTCAAACACCCTTCACTGGTGTTTGGCGCGAAGCGATCATTCCGACAGAGGTTCCGGTTCCCACTCACGGTATGGAAATATGACGAGGAAACGAACAAGACAGAGATGACCGAAGCCTGGACACAATTGACGAGCTGCGAGTAAGCGCAAAAATCCGTCCGTCGCCTACAAACAACGGTGGCCAGGAGTTATAACAAGAATGTAAAAGTCAGGCTCCTGGAGGTAGGAGACCTGGTCCTCCGAGAGGTGTTTCAGAACACCAAAAATCGAAAAGCGGGCAAATTCGCCTACAAATGGGAAGGACCATACCAGGTAGAAGGAGTTGTTGGCCATGGCGCATACAGACTGGTGACTATGGACGGTCAAATCATACAACGCCCATGGAAGATACTTCACCTGAAGAGATATTACTTTTAATAATAAGTAGACTTTAGCTTTCAGAATAATGTACTGTGAGAAGCCAAATTATTTTTAAAACATAAAATAAAAATCCGGTGGTAGGCATACTGCCAATTTCACGCTTATTTCTGGTGTCTTTAGTTGTTTTTAAGACTTTAAACTACTATTGGATGGTGTGGTCTGGCAGCGTCCTGGGACCACAATTGCTCTGGTACCCCATGAGATAGCGACAGGTACTTCGCATCATTCTAATAGTTTTTCTTATTTTCAGGCTTCTCTAAGTACATCACTTTGAATTCTAGTGTCTATGGTACTTTGAAAGGATGTCTAGCAGATCACAATCAGCGCCAACGCGGGTGACAAGGCACACGGCACTCCAACATGCCTAACCTATTTTCTCCACAAGGAGCACCCTCACCAAAGTGGATCTGTGGAACATACGAAAGGGAGCCTGGTTGACAGCTGAATACGCTTATCCAGCTACCCCTGATACCACCCCCTGGATGTAGCTCGCACTAATCGCAATTAATCAGGGCCCCATCATGCATGCACAAATGAACATGGAACGTAGGGATATCTGCGCTATCAGAATCCTGCAGCGTCTCCATCTGGTCCTAGAATGACGATAAACTTGCCTCAATGACGCCCATGTTGGCTTAAAATGAGATGAACACACCTTGCGTCATGAACAAGGTTAAGTAATCCGAAATCATGCAAGATACGCCTAAATCACCAACCCGACACGGCAGCTAGCTTAGTCCGGATCGCCTCTTTTCAGTGACCAGGTGGGGTCTAAATCAGCCTTCTGGGTTGACACGGCCACTCCTCCTCATATTGCGGCATACGCCTAAATCAGCCGTCAGGCTGACACGGCAGCTAGCTGAGTCAGAACGTTAGCCTTTTCAGGGTGACAGGACTCGCCTAAATCAGTCAAACAGACTGACACGGCAAAAAACTTCCTAAAAACAGGGAAGATAAACAACAAACACACGATATGTAAGCTAAAACCTTGCCAAACTATGACAATGGGCATTTCAAAATATGGCCAAAAGTACGGCCCAAAGTTTAACCGCCACCTTGGCGGGGCAACAAAAAAAAAACAAGTTTGAAACTTACAAAGTCTGCCACCTCTGGGCCAGACTATCAAAAAAGTTCATCAAAACATAAAAATTTAATTATCGGTCACATTAATGACCTCCACCTCTGGCACCTCTTCTGCCTGCTGACCGCTCATTTCAGGTACTGCACCAGCTTGCATATCCTCAGCCGCCATAGCTCCCTGAGCTCCGTCAAGTCGGCGATCCCGGGACATTCCAAAGATCACCCCTAGCGACTGCTCGGCCAACGCAGAGAATTCACCTCACCAACCTCGGCATCGATACTCGGATCGGGTTGAGCGGGGTAGAACATCTCCACCGCTTCTCCTCTTCCTCTATGGCCTGCTGGGTGGGAGCCTCCTCGAGAGCAAGACGCATCCCACCGATCTTTCCCCGCCGGGTAGCATATGCAACAACATTGGTGGCCGGGAAATCACTCACCGATTTTCTCATCGAGCGCTTGAGGGAGTCGAGAGAAAGTATTGCACACCGCCCGAGTACGCGTCGGTGATCGCCCCCTCTTTCGACTTCTTCTTGGTGACAAAGAAGCTCGGTCTTGACTCCACCACACGCTCCTTCGATCGATCCGCTTTCGCTGTGCCAAATCAAAGAATATCTCCTTCGACTCCCCGGTTCTTGGCACCGTAGCACGGCTGGTCGTCTGCACTATGTTGATCATCTTCCTATTGTAGAGTGCAGACTGGAGGGTCTGGGGTAGAGCAAATCAAGAGTCGGCAAGGAAGTCAGGAGGCAGAATCCAAGTAAACAGACAGACAGGCAGGTAGAAAGTGAAGGATATTTACCATGAAGGCGTTGTGCACGTCATTTTCAGCCATCTCCTCTGGGGTGAACTCCGAAAACGTTTCCTCAACAGGAGGAAAGAGCAGCTGATCAATCTCCGGCCAGTAGGGCACCTTGTCCACGTTCCCAAAGCCCTCTGGGAAGTGAGCAATAATGCCTCCGCTAGATGAAACCCGAGGACTGGTAGGAGGAGTAGGCGGATGGTGACATAACGGGTTAACCTCCAGGGGCTCACGTGCAGCAGAACTGGAAACTGTGGGAGGAGTCTGAAAAGAGGCAGCCGGAGCACTCCTCTTAGAGGCAGAGGCCACATCGGGGTGGCGAAGGTCTCTTTCTTTTTAGCACTTTGGAGGATGAGTTCCAATGGATCAACTTTTGAACTGCGAGCATACACGCCTCTCGCATTTAGGATGATTAAAACATCAGCAGAAATAGCATGCAAATGAAAGTGGTTGCAGAAGTCTTACCAGAAGACATACTGTGAGCTGATTGGGGAGGATTGGAGGAGGAAGCAGGTGAAAAACCAGGAAGCAGGTCTGGGAACTTTCTCTCAGACTCAGCAATGCTGAACAGCTTGCTGCAGGCAGGAATCTTGGTGCCAATACGGGTAAGGTCACGGGGGCCTGCACGAAGACGATGAAGTAAGCTAGTAAGCAGCGAGATAAATTAAATCAGGCGACAGGGAGGCTACTTACTCGAAGTCAGATCCCATTTCTCGAAAATATAATCAGCAGGAGGCTGGATGGAGTCCTTCCTCACGTAGAAGAAGTCCTCAAACCATTTCTCATCACGGGATTTTGACACGTGTCTGAAGGGAGCCTCTCCATGGCCCCGGAATGAGAACTGACCCCTGCCCAGGGATCTGATGTTGTACATGTGGGCCAGATCGCCCAGAGTGACGGATTTACCAGTACTCTGACCAGCGGCTAGAGAATAGAGAAGAACTCTCCAAATGGCGGCAAAAATTTGTGCCATGGCGAAGTTGTTAGTAAAAATGAAATCTTGGATGAGTTTAGGGAAAGGAAAACGGAGGCCATATTTAAACGGGTATAGGTAGAAACTGACCCACCCCGGACGGAGGGCGTCAGCCTTTTGTCCCGGTTCAGGGATGGCGATATCCACCCCGTCACCAAGACCCAGCAGATTCTTGATCATAGGAATGTCGGCCGGAGTTAGGGCGGAGTCACAATCATGTGGATGTTTAAAGAGTCCCCGAGAAGGGAAAGTGGGGTCAAGATTGCGGTCGGAGGGTGTAGGGGTTGACGAGGATTGTCGAGTTTTACCCATGGTGGAGAGAGAAAATGAAGATTAAAAGAAGAAGAGAAGATGGATTACCTGGTGATGGAGACGGAGAAGGGAAACAGTGAAGCCGGCGAGGAATAAAGAGGAGGGGAGATTGAGGGTTTAAGAGAGATGAGTTTTTGAAATGATTTGAAGTGATTAATGAAAGTGGAAGAGGGACGTTGGAGTTATAAAGAGGAGAGAGGGAGTTGGGTGCGGAGAAAGAGGAGTAGGGCGGCTGGAAATGATGGGTTGCATGGGAAGGAGTAAAAAGACGGCGTAGGGTTTAGTATTTGGTTACGTGAAATTCCTTGCTCGATACTTGAAAGCGTACTTCACAAGAAATTTGGGGCAAACTGTTTGGGCTAAAAATAGCATAATAATGAAGGCCCATTTGATAAAATAAAGATTACGAAAGAAGTGATGAGGAGGAAGGGAGCCCGCGGTCAGGAAAAGGGAAAACGGGCTTGAGAAGGATTAAGAGCCCGTCATAGAAGGTGCCCGTGTTAAGGAAAGGAGTGTCAGGGAGAAGTTAGGGAGAAGTTAGGGAGATTGGGGAGAATTGGCAAGGGAGTCCGGGTTTGGAAAGAGTCCTTATGGAAATTATATTCCCTTTCCATATTCAAGGTAGGACATATCTAGGGTTCTTACCCTATAAATAGCCAAGGAAGTAAATCAAGAAGACATTGGACACAACATATTCATTGAACACCGGCATTCATACATCAACACTCAAGATCACATCTCGGCAAATAATATACGTTCATTCTAGATCTTGCAGGCCTGACACCTAGGGCCAGCAAGATTAGCTCCGTACCATAATTGTAATCATCCTCCTATTCATATAGTGCAATACTTGGCAGGGTAATGTCCCTCCCGCGGTTGTTCCCACATTGGGTTTTCCGCGTCACCAAAATCTTACGTGTCAATTTACATTACGCACTTTATTTTCCTATTTACTCAACGACGTACGAACGAACATACATCCAACCAACGAATATAGACTACATTGACCCTAATTAATCGATTTGGGTAAAGAATACCTAAACAACAGTCTTCCCTCCTTAAAAAGAACTTCGTCCCCGAAGTTCACCCAAATCACCCAACTGGCGAAATAAACATCTTAATTTAACCAATTTAAATTCTTTAAAAGATACTTTTATTATCAAACTAACATTAGAATGTCACAAAATACGAGATGTTACATCATATCCCCCTAAAAAAAGGGTTACGTCCCCGTAACCAACTTACTTAAGCAAAAAGACTAGGATACTTGTCCCTCATTACAGCTTCAGCTTCCCACGTAGCTTCCTCTACCTTATGATTAGACCACAAAACCTTTACCAAAACTGTCTTACCATTACGAGTCTTCCTTACTTTTCTATCCAATATCTCCTTAAGTACTTCAACATAAGACAACTGCTCATCAATCTCAACATGCTCAGGTTCCAAGACAAGAGTAGGATCTCTCACATACTTCCTTAACTGAGAAACATAAAACAGATTATGAACCTTATCCAAAGCTGGAGATAACGCTAAACGGTAAGCTACCTCTCCAACTCTGTCCAAGATCTCATATGGTCCAATAAACTTCTGACTCAGCTTCCTCTCTTCCCAAACCTCATCACTCCCTTCATAGGAGACACTTTCAACAATACTTTATCTCCCACAGCAAATTCTATCCTACTTCTCTTCAAATTTACATAGCTTTTCTACTTATCCTGCGCCGCACGCATCTTCTATCGAATGATATGCAGTTGCTCTACCATTTCTTGTATCATCTCAGGTCCTAATACAACCGCATCTGCTCTGTCATCCCAACAAACTGAACTCCTGCACTTCCTTCCATACAAAGCCTCAAAAGGTGTCATGCCAATACTAGCATGGTAACTATTATTATATGAACACTCTATCAAATCCAACCTCTCCTCCCATGATCCACCAAACTCCATCACACAAGCTCTCAGCATATCCTCCAGTGTTTGAATTGTCCTCTCAGTCTGACCGTCAGTAGCTGGATGAAATTTTGTACTCATCTTCAACTGAGTCCCCATCAAAGATTGCAACTCCTACCAGAACTTAGATATAAACCTTGAATCACGATAAGAAATAATGTCTTTAGGCACACCATGAAGCTTCACCACATACTTGACATAGGCGTTATCCAAATCTACTTTACTCCAAGTATCTTTCATAGGAATGAAGTAAGCCGACTTAGTCAATCGATCCACTATTACCCATATCATATTATTCCCTTCCTGAGTTCTAGGGAACCCCACAATGAAGTCCATAAAAATGATCTCCCACTTCCACTCAGATACATCTAATGATTGAACTTTACCTTGAGGTCTCTTATGCTCTCCCTTTACTCTTTGACAAACCAGACATCTTGTAACAAACTCAGCAACCTCCTTCTTCATCTTAGGCCACCAAGAAGTCTTCTTCAAGTCTTTATATAACTTATCTCCTCCAGGATGAACAGAATATGGAGTAGAATGAGCTTCAGTTATAATATTCCTTTTTAATTCTTCATCATCAGGTACACACCATATCCCGTCAAATCTCAAGCTTCCATCACTAGCCACAGAAAACCGTGACTTCTCGTCCCCCTCCACGGCATCATCCACGACCGAACTCCACCGCACCACCCGAGGGTCCCCCACTTGCTTCTCCCTGATTTCAGCATACAACTATGGCTCAATGGTCAAGTCTCCAATTGTATCTCCCTTCTTAATCATAGAAATGCTCATCTACTTCACCTTTTCAAGCAATCTCACCCTTGACATGGCAGTACACAAAGTATGAACAGATTTCCTACTCAGTGCATCTGCCACCACATTAGCCTTCCCTTTGTGATACACTATCTCCATATCATAGTCTCCAATCAACTCTATCCATCTCCTTTGTCTCATATTTAGTTCCTTCTGAGTATAAATGTACTTCAAGCTCTTGTGATCAGAAAATACTTTAAAAGTAGCTCCATAAAGGTAATGGCGCCATATTTCAATGCAAATACCACTGCTCCCAAATCCAAGTCATGCATAAGGTAATTCTCCTCATATGGTTTCAACTGTCTCGAGGCATAGGGTATCACCTTCCTATTTTGCATCAACACACACCCCAATCCATTCTTCTAGGCATCGGTGTATACTTCAAAATTCCCACTCCCATCAGGTAAAGCTAGAATAGGAGTTGTAGTCAGGCGCTCCTTCAAGGTTAGGAATGCCCTCTCACAACTCTCAACCCACTTAAACTTATTTTCCTTCCTCATCAAGGTAGTCAAAGGCTGAGCTATTTTTGAGAGTCTTTTACAAACCTCCTATAATAGCCAGCCAACCCCCAAAAAACTTTGAATATCACCCATATTATTCGGTCTCTCCCACTTAGAAATAGCTTCAATCTTACTTGGATCCACTGACACTCCCTCCTTAGACACCACATGCCCAAGAAAGGCAACTTTCTCCAACCAAAACTCACACTTACTCAGCTTAGCATAAAGATTATTCTCCCTCAAGGTCTGCAGCACAATCCTCAAATATTTCTCATGTTCCTCCTTATCCTTAGAATACACTAGGACATCATCGATAAAGACAACTACGAACTGATCCGAATAAGGACTAAACATGCGGTTCGTTAAGTCCATGAAGACTGTCGGTGCATTAGTCAATCCAAATGGCATAAAAACAAACTCATAGTGTCCGTCTCTAGTCCTGAATGCAGTCTTAGGAATATCTTCTTCCTTAATTCTCAACTGGTGGTATCCCGACCTCAAATCAATTTTAGAAAATATTCCGGCCCCACTCAACTGGTCAAACAAATCATCGATTCGAGGCAAAGGGTGTCGATTCTTTATGGTAACAATATTTAACTCCCTATAATCAATACACAATCTCATACTCCCATCATTCTTCTTAACAAATAACACAGGTACTCCCCAAGGTGACATACTTGGCCTCATATAGCCCTTATCCAACAACTCCTCCAGTTGCTTTTAAGCTCTTCCAACTCCTTAAGTCCCATCCTATAAGGTTCCTTAGAAATAGGTCCCAGTCCCGGTTTAAAGTCAATGCCAAAATCAATATCCCTTATAGTTGGTAACCCTGAAATATCCTCTAGAAACACGTGCTAAAAGTCCCCTACCATGGCTATACCCGCCGCCCCTGGCGTCTCTTCCCTTGTGTCCCTCACGTGGCATAAAAACAATTGTCCTCCCTTCCTCAAACAAGATTTTAAGGTAATTGTTGAGATAAGTTTCATTTTAGGTTTAACTATAAATCCCTTATAAGACACTTTTACTCCCTCGGGTCCAATTAAGGTGACTTTCTTTTGATGACAGTCTATAAAAGCTTTATATTTACCCAACCAATCTATCCCTAAGATTACCTCAAATCCTCCCAAGGGAAACTCAATTAAGTTGGTAAGAAAGACAACTTCCCCAATCTTGACAGACACATCTTTATAAACACGATTACAAGGTATAGAATCCCCCGAAGTTATGTCAACTAAGTCTTTTATCTCATCAAATACTCTAATTTTAAAGCTCTAGCATGCTCACTTGAAATAAAAGAGTGGGTAGCCCCCGAATCAAATAAAATAAAGGTAGGCTCAAAATTAACAAGAAAGGTACCCGTGACAACATGAGCATCCTCCTCTGCAGCTTCTTTCCCCATCATAAATAATTTCCGACTACTCTTAGCTCCTCCCTGGCTAGCCGATGCTGACCCATTCTACTGATTTCCACTGTTCATTATATTTTGAAAATTTCCACTCTAATTGCCTTGGTTGTTGTTGAAGCGGTTCTAATTAGAATAATTGTTAAAATACTTCTGATTGCTCCAACCTCCTGACTTTTGATTATTCTCATAGCCTGATGTAGGGGTACGGTAACCTCTACCTTCATTTCCATTTCCATATCCTCCTCCTTGATTATACAAATTAACTCTGCAATCCGCCTTCTTATTACCCATCCTTCCACATCGAAAACAAGCCAACCCACATGTTCCACTCGGTCCGGAACGGCCTCCACTGCCACGGTTATAGGTCCCTACCGGCGCACTGTTCGAGAAAAAGTTTCGAAATTGATTGACATTTTGCTTTTTGCTTCCTCCTTCACCCGCGGCATCACCCTTTCTTTTCTCACCCTTCTCCTTTTTCTCCTCTTTCAACATATTTGCAATCCTCTCAGCATGCCCAGCTCGCTGATAGACATCATCCATGCTACTTGGCTGACCAGCTACCAGCCTCTTCTTGATAGTTGTCGTTAACCCCTTCTTAAATCTTAGTGGCAATATTTCTTCACTAAAATTCAAGTCAGCCACATACTCCAACAACTCCATAAACCTGTTATAGTAGGTCTCCACTGCCATCTCATCGGCCATCTTAAAGGAATCAAATTTTGTTCTCATCTTGCTCCTGATATGCTCTGGAACAAATACAACTCTCATAACCTTTTTAAATCCTAACCACTTCATATAAAGAGAGTTATTCCTCTCACTAGCTTCTCTTATGGCCTCCTTGTTACGGGTCGACCACAAGCCAGCTTTCCCTCTCAAATAGTAAGCAGACTGATCTACTTGTCACTCCGCATGACACTTTAGCAACTCAAAAAGGTTGTCAAACTTCATGTGCCAATCTCCCAGTAAAGATGGTTCACCTAATCCGTCATATTTCGTCGGTTTGTGCCTCGCAATAGAAGCACTCACTTTAGCTGGATCCTGAGCTGACCCCTTTGACTTCAATGCAGCAGTCAAAGCTTCATTCATGGCAATCAGGCGATCAATCTCCTCTTGAGACATGTTAGTGGGTGTAGGTGTAGATTTCTCATAAGCTTCTGCTTAGGAATTTAGGCATAAGGTTTTTAAATAATGTCCCTGCAAAGAAAACGTGTGGTTGACTAGACTGGCCTAAGACCAGCTAACCACGGTGACTCCACCCACGGCCACCACAACCCTACACCCCCACGGTCCTAGCCGTGACACCACACCCTTCATAAAAAAAATATATCACTCTTACCATTAAATTACTACAATTAAACATGGTTTTGGGGTCACATATTCCAGATATCACTAAACATGATATTTCTACTTCATATAACATCCATTCATGTAAATTACTTAATTTATGATATTAACATGTTCATGCGTATGTATATATATATATATATATATATATATATATATAGATTTGGGATCCAGTGAGAACCACCTACATAATGAGAACCATGAGAACCACTCAGAGCCGTTGGATCTCAATGAATTGAAGGGTTGAGATTAACTTATCTAACTCCCCAAACTTCTCAACGCCCCAAACCTTATTACCCCTGTCATTTTACAAATTTCTCAATCTCACTGTTTTTTTCTATCACATCGATTATCATTCTTTCTCTCTCTCTTCGATCTTCACATTTTCAACGTTTCTCAAATTTGCTTTTCAATGTCCAGCCGAACTAATTCATCAAAGATCTGACAACCGGCAATTTTGCTTCTCAAATTCTCTTCAATCGCCATAACTAAGGATTAATCCGGCAAATTTAGGTAATATTCTTATCAAATTAATAACAATTATAGTCCATTCTTTCCCTAATTTGTTCATACTTTTAGTTTATTTGGCTGTATTGTGCTTTTGACCCAATTTTCTATTATTTTCCCTAATTTAAGATAATTGATTGTTACTTTCTGATACATTTTTAATTTTATGTAAATTTAGCGAGATTTACTTTGTCTTTAAGATTACTTAGAATAGGATACGAATTCATGATTTTATGTAATTAATGACGATCGTAGCCTATTGTTTTGTTATTTGTTCATGTATGCAATTTTTTACGAAGATTAGCGCATAAATCAAGATTTTCATCAACTTGTGTTGCTCATTCGATCTTTCTTTACAACAATTAAACTAATAGTTTGTAGGATAGACTTCCCTATGTACAAGACTAGGAGTTTTTGCCAGTTCCTATAATTGAAGAGTTTTTGCACTACATATAACACTTATGACATTATACTTGAATGAACTGATGGTAGGTATAGGTAGGAACTAGAATAGCATGAAATAAATCATTTGTGTTGATTTCTTTATTTAGAATCCTAAACCTAATTTTGTGTTGTATTATTAGTATGAACGGGTTAGAATTTGAGATGACAATTTATGGTTTGGAATATTCTGCTAAGGCATCAAGTGTCTATAAAGGAACTGAGCATTTGAGCGAAGGTGGTCGACAATTTGTACCTATGCTCAATTCATGTATCTAGAGTCTGTTCATATATGAACTAGTCTGGATTTTAAATTTTATATTACGATATCAGCCTATCAATCTACAACTATGTTTGTGTGACATCGTGAAGTTTAGAACTGCTTGGTTATTCTACCAAATAGTACCTTCCTTCTCACACATATACAAAACTGCATGATCGCCACTGCATTTCGTTAAACCATTTAGGAGAACCGTCTCAAATCAATTTCTTAAGATTCGAGGTGTCGAGTATTCGAGTAAATTCAAGAACTATTAAAAATTAAGTTTGAGAGTTTCATTATCACCATTTCACGAGCGTATATTACATAGTCTCTTTAAAAAGGTTCACTCTTCCCCTTTTAGGATGTCTTTTTGTCTTTAGGTGCATGATAAGAAGTTATATGTGCATTAAAAAGTTATTTAGGTACATCGTTCTAGTTTCAGCCGGCCATCCCCTTGAAAGGGTTCACTCTGACCCCCCTTAGGATGTCTTTTTGCTCATCTGTCTTTTTGTCTTTAGGTGCATGATAAGAAGTTGTATGTGCATTCACCTCAATTTATACTTTCCAATATCCTGTAATGAGAATTTATATACTGGTGTATCCTTTTTTTAAGCATATAAATCAATGCAGGAGGTAGTATTTGCATAGTTACATTATATTGGGAGTCGATTAATGTATATAACCTGGTTTATAGGCAATATTATGAGTTGTTGGTTTGTCCATCCTTCCCATGTTCTCAACTCTAGTCCTTTCACTAATTCCACTTTCTTTCCTCACTCATACCTAAACTTGCGATAGTCTACCATTTTACAAGATACCACCATGATCAACCATACCTAGATCTTGTCAACCACAAAATCTTATTTTCTTGACCCTCTTCAAATCCTTATCATTAGTCAAGATTTGGTATGTGGTCATTGACCAAGCAAGGCCGAGAAAGTGAGCTTATTTAGTGGGGTAGATTGAGAAATTGGACTGCAGTGGCTAGTGGGAGAAGGTAAAGAAGTGAGGGTTGAGGGAGAAATGAAATGGAGGGGTATGGAAGGTGTGGATTAAGGATTATATTCAATGACTTGGTTATGACATGAGCGTGGTCCTTAGTGACTGTGAGTATGAGTAGGTAGTAGGTTGGTCCTTGGTTAAATAAGATTATATATGCATGAAATAAGGTTCTATGTGCATGAAATAAGGTTCTATGTTCATTAAAACGTTCTTAAATTGCATAAGTTGGTTATATTAAAATACTAATAATGTTGGTTAATTAAGGACATTAATTTTATACGCGCATGAAATAAGATTATATGTGCATGAAATAAAGTTCTATGTGCATGGAATAAGTGTTAAATGGGCATGAAATAAGGTTGTATGTGCATGAAATAAGGTTGTATGTGCATGAAATAAGGTTCTATATGCATGAAATAAGGTTCTATGTGCATTAAAAAGTTTTTCCAGTTGCATCAGATTAAGAAAATTAATTTTATATGTGCATGAAATAAGATTATATGTGCATGAAATAAGGTTCCATGTGTATGAAATAAGGGAAATGGCTATGGAGGATATGTGGAGGAGATTTCATGTATTTACCGGCCTTTCAAGGCATTTTAGTGTATCTATTACATGTGTTACTAATATGTGAGAAACATTTCAATGTACTTGTGTCGGTTATTTAGGCGGCCATAATCATATAATATGACCGTTATTTCATACTCGTATTTTTTTAGCGTATTTTAAAGTCTATTAGCTCAATGGTAGAGCAATGTGCAAATTTTGCACAGAGATATGGGTTCGAGTCCCATATAGGCTATTAAATCACAAATACGATGATAGTAACGTGTTATGATGCAAGCAATACAACACAATTATTTAGGAGGATATCAACACATTCGGGCAATGGCGCGCAGACCATGATCGGACTCAAGCGAGCAACAACAATTGCAATGAGCCAGTGTAATAGCTTTGTAGTTTCCAAAAGTTTAATACAAGCATTTCAAGACTAGCATATATACTAAAACTATTACCATACATGTCATACTTGAATTAAATGGGATTACCGATTACACTATTTTTCATTCATAGAGTAAAAGAAAGATTTGGTATTCATAGCCAATATGGGAGTCAAACCCACATCTTGTGCATTGCACAATGCTCTTTCATTTGAGCTAATTGACTTTCAAAATAAGTAAAACGTAAATATTCATAATGTAAAAATAGCAATGATTTCATGATGATATTATAAACTGAAAAGTTCCCTCACTTCTCTACTAAGGAACAAGGTGAGAGACCTATTGCTGCTTTTCTCAATGAATGTAAATAGTTCTTTATAAATGCTCTAGAGTATAACGGTTATAAAGGTATAAGAGGTCATTCAATCTATGACAAGTAATTTCATCACAATTTTAATAGTCCTTTCAAATGTTTTAAAAGTCGGGCAGATATGTTACATTTATATCGCATACACATATGGCCGGGCTGTCAACACTGATGAAGAAGAATCAAAGAATTAAACCATGTCGAGGTCACGTAAATAAGATTGGTTGGCGCCTCATGCTCACCAATGCCTTGTCTAATCCACATAATTCTTTGACTACTGAAGGCCCAGTTGATTTAAGTTGCAGTAGACTATTAATTGTGACAAGTGCCTGCAGGACAATAGTATGATGCTAGTTACAATTTACAACTGATGATAGTATTATTTGTTGGCTCATTCAATATCTTAGGTATACCATAAACAAGAACATTGCAAAACTTGGGATGTAGATTGGTAAAATAAAACCGTTGGAGAGAAAAAAAATGGCTTGATTAAAAATTAAAAATAGTGTACCTTTTCTTGAAGATCGAGGTCGTCTGAAGGTGTTAAATCAATCATCGCCTTCAAAAAGATGTGATCTCTATAAAACTTGACAAATTTTACGATCTTGTATCGGACGGAGGGGGTGGGGGCAAATGAGGCCCCTGACTCGGGCATGAAATTCAGCAATTGCCAAATTATCTGTCTCCCAGCAAGAGATCGTGATTCTTTTCAGTGCCAATTTTTCGAGGACCAACGAATTCGGCTCAATGTTGAGTAAAGATTTTCTTAATCGTTTCCTAATTTTATAAGTGTTGATAGGAGACAGGATTCATAGGAGTGTTATATCATACATGAATTCAAAGGTAGAGCCTCACTACTAGTGGGTAGTATTCCGAAAAAGATGAGAATAAGGATCAAGAAACTAAAAACTTGTAAAAACTGATGATGAAAAAGTGCTCACCTCCAATTGCGTATCTCACAGACAAGGCTAAGGGCTACTATAGATGGCTGATAACTAGCCAACAAGAACGTTCCACTCCCTTTGAGCCATATTGTTTCTAATTTTGACAAGGATGATTTCAATATATTTTCACCTTCTGCAGCAGCTTGAGGATTTACATGGGTCGGCTAAATACTGGAGCAAGTACAGTATTTAAAACATAGGTCACTGTATAACAGGAGAAAGACATAATTAAACAAGATAATAAAGACAGATTACTTGCACCACGATGTAGATTTAAGTGATGCAAATCCAAAACTGAGTGGATCTTAGCCCGCTTTGAAAGATCAACAGGATACCTTGAACACAAAAGATGACAAATTTAATACTTGGCCCCACATGATGAGAAGAACTTCAGGTTTTGGCAAATTCCAAGAGTACTTTTTGAAAACAACGTGTGCAGGTAGCTGGACACCCTAAAATCAGACTGAACATGTACTCCCTCGATCCCATGTTATTATCCCCAATTTGTCTTTGAAGGTCAAATAATGTAACTTTGAACTTGAACATAATAAACATAATAAGATAGAACGAGAACTAATATTTACATACAACGATGGAATAAAGACTTTTTTTTGGATTTTATTGTTTATGAACCCTAATTTACTACATATCATCAACTTAGGTTAAAAGCAAAATCAATCAAAGAAAATTGGCATGATCGAATCAACAAATTCGAAACAACTGGGGTAATTTTTCAATTTTCCCCAACCCTAATTTCAATTTCGTACCCCAATTATATGAATACAAACTCGAATTAACAAATTCGAAACACATAAAGTCGGAAATCAGGAAAATTAATAGGGAAATTAATAGAGAAATTAAACAAACCTCGTCGAATTTTGATGACTGGTGAAAGATGGTCCGATTTACGTCGCCATGGATGAAGAAAGCAGCAGAATATTGGTGACCTGGGGAGAGAGAAAGAGTAATTTGGTTAAATGAGTAAATGACGGAGAATTGGACAAAAGATGTGGTATGATGTCAGGTCGTTCATTTGTTTTAGATCTAAGGTTTGTGGAAGTTCACTGTTCTCATTATATCGATGGTTACACCTGGATCACCCCGACCCTATATATATATATATATATATATATATATATATATATATATATATATATATATAGAGAGAGAGAGAGAGAGGGGATCCGGTGAGTCCACTCCCTTAGATGAGTCTTGAGTCCAAATAAGGACCATAGGATCTGTAGGATGGAGTGCTCAGATTGTGTCACGTATACAACTTAATAAAAATAGCAAGACCAAACCAGTCTCCTTTTTTCTTCATTTCCGTGTCTCAGCTCTATCGCCCTCTCCCTCTCTTTGAAAAAAATCCCTAAATCAAAGAACCCTTGAAAAATAAAAAAAAACTGGAAGGAAAAACTAATAATTCCGTTGGTTTTAATCAAATCAACAACTTTTATTTAATCGATCAATGATGAAGATTAAGATTTGATGAACAACCACAGGTGTTTTCGGAACAAAATCAAAATATGGTAAATCTTTCATATATCATGTGTATTTGCATTTGTGATGAATTATTTTAGATAAAGTATGTCTCGATCTCTTTATTCAATTGAAGGAGATGAATGATTGAATAATTAATGTTATTAAGGATTACTTGATGCTACTTTACTGAAGGTGATGAATGATTGAATTATTTTCAGAGATCTCGTTTATGTAATTAGGGATTACTTGATGCTACTTTACTGAATAATGAATGTTATTGCATTGAATAATTAGTGTTACTTCGAGTAATATTTGTTAATTGTCTGTGTAAATCAAGAAGCTTGACAAAAATATGCATTGCTACCAATTCATCGTTCACTTATCCAATCAAGGTAGGATTCTATTCATTTTTTACCTTTTTAATTGATTTTCACCTTTCACTTTATGCTCGATCCCGAAGATATTTGTTATTTGTCTGTGTGTTCTTTTTAACGGTCTTAATCCTTAAAATTTTTCATTTGATTTCTGTATATGTCAATGATTTATGGTATATAAAGTCGATTTCATCATTCTGTTAATGTTGAGTTGTGGACAGTTATTTGTGGTTATTGCAACACAAATTAGCTCGTATTATAACATATATTTTACTGTTATTGTTATTGTAATAAGTGGTGTTGGTAACACATTTTTTGATATTGTAACACAAATTAGCTATTATTGTAACACTTATTTGTGGTTATTGTAACACAATTATCATCTTTGTTGACTATAATGATATGACGTATAACTATTACTGTAACACATATTAGCGCTTATTGTAACATATAATAGTTCTAATTGTAACACATATCATCGGTAGCATATATTGAATTGCAGGCCGGGCTATGGGTAATATGCCTGATGCTGCAACTGTTTATACTGATGGTAGGACTAGTGTTAGGGCTTTGAGGAATCTCGGGCTATCCAATGTCTCCACTGCTGCTGCCAGGTTTGCTATTGCTATGTGTTGATCTTTTTGCAATGTTATCTGACTGTCTTGGTTTGAAAATTTTGCAATGTGATTGTGTTAATTGCTTATCGTAGTATGGTGATGGTGTAACATGCGTATGTAAATTGGATTGCTATTTAAAAAGTATCTGACTGTCAAAAAAACACCGGTCTTGCTTCAAATTTAAGAAGCTAACATACTAAGTATTTGTTTAAGGCTATTAGCTCAACGGTAGAGCAATGTACAATCTAGTACAAAGATGTGGGTTCGAGTCCCACATAGCCTAATTCTTTGTTATTTATACTGTTACTTTATAAAATAAAATAGTTAGTGTTACTTTATCATAAAATTATTGTTACTACATAAAAAAAACTAATGTTACTTTATAAAATAACTAGGGTTATGAGATAGAAAAATAGTGTAACCGGATTGCTCATCATCCTTAGTTTTGCATGCTCGAGTATATGATGATGATTGCCGCTTTGCTCATCCTTATGCTATTGCATTGCTTGCGTCTCCGATTTTCAAATTAGTTAGGCTATATGGGACTCGAACCCATATCTTTGTGCAAAATTTTCACACCGCTCTTCCAATTGAGCTAATAGCCTTTAAAATGTTAATTATTGTTTGTGTAAAGATTGGATCAACCGAGGACAAAAACTTGACTCTTATCATATACTACATCTCCTTTTAAGGGGATTTGAGACGAAAATCTAATATCTAGAACATAGGATTGCACATCAAAGGCTAAAAATTAAAATCATATTGTAGTCAATATGGCAGGTCTCTTGCGGCAGACACCATCTTTACTTACCCTGCATATAATCACATTGGTTATCATTAGCAAGTTGCCATGTAACAACATGTCTCTAACTTCAGGCACTGTAGCTTACAAAGACGCTTCTCTTTATATGTGAAGTTAGCTCTTTGCTCTCCCGCTTGATTTGTTTATAGGCGTCAATTTTGTCCATTTCCTGCACAACATTGCAGTGTTGTTGAAAAAGGCTAGACATCGCTTTTAGGTTGCTTCCTCATCATTAAGTAGAGTTGCAGAGTGATCAGTGGTGTACCATGGTCCAAACACCAAGCTTTGGCCTGGTTACACCATTACTGACTGCGATAATAGAAAAAAAATTCAAACTGAAATTAAAAAAAAAAACACTGTAATACCAGTACGCATACTATTCTCGCTTTCCTCTTACTCAATTATCCCATCACATTGAATCACTGTCCAGTTGAAAATAATTAAAAGTAAGAAATATTGACTAGAAAAAAATAAGTTAATAGAATGCTAACCTCTTTGTTAGCCCCTCATCCCAATTAAACTGATTAAAACCATTATTGATTGTAACACACGAAAGTGTCATTGTCAAAATCAGGTAATTAGGTAGCTACTCCAGCAGGATAGTAACAACAAATAGCCCTAACTCAATTGACAACCATCAGTGATGTCAACAATATAGGATCACTAACATATACTCCGTACAATGACAAAACTTAATGACTTAAGGGTAAAATTTAAGTCATGAGCCAACTCAATCGAAAAAATTAACCTAGAATTGAATTTTATATCGAAATCATAGTAACTCAACAAGAGAACTCTAGTAAATGACAAAATTACTTAGTGTTGCTCCAAAGAATAACTAGTGTTACTTTTTAAAATAAGTAGTGTTACTTTTTAAAATACGTAGTGTTACTCTTGAGAATAACTAGTGTTACCTAACGAAACAATCAGTGTTACTTCTTATAATAACTAGTGTTACGATAAAGAATAACTAGTGTTACTTTTTAAAATAAGCAGTGTTATCCAATAAAACAACTAGTGTGACATCTTATAATAACTAGTGTTACAATAAAGAATAGCGAGTGTTACTTTTTAAAATAAGTGTTACCCAAAAAAACAACTAGTGTTACTTCTTATAAAAACTAGTGTTACATAAAGAATAACTAGTGTTACTTTTTAAAATAAACAGTGTTACCCAACCAAACAACTAGTGTTACTTCTTATAATAACTAGTGTTACGAGAAAGAATAACCAGTGTTACTTTTTAAAATAAGCAGTGTTACCCAACAAAACAACAAGTGATACTTCTTATAATAACTAGTGTTACGATAAAGAATAATTAGTGTTACTTCTTATAATAACTAGTGTTACTCTAAAGAAAACTTGTGCTGTGATAAAGAATAATTAGTGTTACTTCTTATAATAATTAGTGGTATTAAAGAGTTGTGTTGTGAGTGTTTGGTGTGTTCATAGGTGAGTGAACCACTGATCACTGTGTTTGCATTACGAATGATACAGAAAAGAGATGATTGACAAAAGGAGTATTAACAAAAAACACTAAGAACTAGCACTTCTGAACTTGACAAATAAAGATGAACATTACGTCTATGATACGGAAATAACAGCATTTGTATCTATAATTTCTTCATCACTGCATACCTGACAAAGGTTGCCGTCCAGGAGTTCACCAGCTGCTATTTGTCTTTCATACTCTACAAGAAGCCTATCCTCTGTCGCTAATTACCTCTGCCACATGATCATAGAAGATGATCTTTAGGTTCAACATGATTCTAGATATCATAGATATATAAGGCTGACAGTAGCGGATCTATTACAGGACCCCAGGATTCTCAGAAACAGCAGAAGTAAACTCCGGCATAACAACAAAGAATCAAATAGATTAAACCTTGAATAAACACAGATCACCAACGACGTGCTACTTGTTATTTGCACCCAAAAAAATAGACATGGTAAAACTAAAACAACATCTGCACTTCAAAGGTGGATGCCAAACAAATTAAATCTGAGGAAAAACAATGTCAATACATGGTGCAGAGTATGAAGTTGAAATCAAGCATCAACTTAAAACAAAGAAAAAACCACTACAATCGAGAATCAAAAATTACATCAATGATTAACATAGCTTCAAATCGTCAATTGACTATAAAGATACGAAATAACAAAAATTCTGGAAACAATTATTGATTGTAACACAACTAAACCAAAATGTAACACAGTTACATCATCATCATCATAACACAATTAAACTGTCATTATAACAAGAGTAAGCCATTATTGATTGTAAAAAACTGTCATTGTAGCACAGTTAAACCATTAATGTAACACAGTTAAACCATTATTGTCACAAGTTACACACTCACACTCACATTGTTATAATAACACACTTATACCATCATAGTAACATAGTCATGGTCATTCCATCATGTGAACACAATTCCACTTATCCAATAGCAAAATTAAAATGCCGAGAGAAATATAAACTGCAATAATGAAGTCGACAACACTTACAAATCATTGAATGCAAGGCAAGTGAACAAAATTATAATCGCAGATCACATAATTTTATAGATTTATTGAAATAAAACACGAATTGATCAAAAAACCTGCAATTTCACACCTTATTTCATTTGATTTTGTGATAAATCGATCATTTTCTACCGTTCTTCCTTGAAACGTTGTTTTCTTGATCTTCTGTTGGAATCAATCGAACAAGCAGAACGATGAATAAAGCACACTTGAATTGAAACTTTAAATTAGACTGAATCACAAGAAAATAGCTAAGAATTAAGCACAGTTGAATTAAAAATCAAATAACACAGTTAATATCATCAAATACTTTGGAATGGAATAAAATCGTTTTTTTAAAACAAATATGACCACAAAAATCGAAGATGATTGAGACAAATTAGGACAAACAAATTTGAAGTAAGACATAAAATTAAATATTCATAGATCGACGAGATTGAAGATTACCTGAGTAGAATTATAGGCATATATCGCAAATCAAAAAGATAATAAAACAGATCGCAAAAGAAATTGCTGAATTGTTAAACACGATGAAGTTAGGGTTTGGCGATTCCTCATTAATTGATCCAAAAAACTGTAAAGAAGCTCGAAAATCTACAAAGTAAAATCAAGATGACGAAGTTGGTTGAGCGATGACGAACAGATTGAAGCTGAACATTTAATTGAACGATGACGAAGTTGGTTAAGGGACAATGAACTTGTTGTTCACGGGATAAAATTGAAAAAGAAAAGAAGAAAGAGAAAGTCAGGCTAAAGAATGACAGGGAGCAGCAGGACTAATTAGCCTTTACATACAAAATGACAATCTTATCCTTAATGAGACGCGTGAAATCTTGATCATTAGATCTATTTGATCTGACGGCTTAGATTTGGACGCAGGACTCATTTAACAAGGATGGACTCCCTTGATCCTATAATATATATATACTAGATTTCACGCCCGGCCGTTGGCCGGGTAATATCGGAGTAATGTCTTATATCGAGATAAAAAGAAGAATCAGATTTATCAAGACTTTTATGAAGCTCATGCATCACTCCCTTCATTTCATTTTTATTGTCCATTTCTTCTATAATTTATCCCAAAACTATTGACGCCATTTAGTACATATTATGATGGAGCAAGGAATATTTTATTTATATTTCTCCATCCCATTTTTATTGTCTTCTTTCTCCAAAATTTATCGTACTACCACTAATACTCCTAAATTTTTAACTACTATTCACCCCCATTAAAATTGTATGGGATAAAACAATAATTTTATCCTATTTATAAATCTTTCCCAAAAAAAAAAAAAAGTAGGATCATAAAAGTGGGGTGGAGGGAATACCCCATTAGTTATGGAATATTGCAAAATATAAAGCGGGAGATTGCTCCCCAATGTTGCCTTGGCCATGCTGAACCAAAATTCTTTGAAGTATGTACTTTGTAGTTGATAGCTAATTCCCAATTTATGACATTTTATTGTCACGAACCGAACTATACTTGAGCCACGCAAATATTTCATTCTAGATCACTCATCAACGATATACAACACAAGACTATGTAAGACTCACCCATATGCTTAAAAATTAAAGGAATGCGTATTTTTAATAATTCATTTTTAAATTAAAACAAATGATAAATGTTGATCCTTTTTTATTTACAATAATGACCTTTTGGTTCTTTGTGTCCTTTTTAAATTTACAAATTTTAGAATAAGGCGATCTAACAACTAACACCGTAAGATGGTCCTTTTCTAGAAAAAGTTAATTCGTTTATGCTATTATTGACCCATTTTCTCATTTGATATAATCTCTCTTTGAAATATTTTACTTTCAGTTGTTTTTTTGTCTTTCATTTAGTAACTTATTAAGTAGTTTAGTTGCTCACATAATATTATTCACAAAATTATAAGTGTCTTAAATAGTTAAATATAAATAGATTGCTGGATTTTTTTTATTTTTTTAAAATCCTTTGATTTTCCACCTCAGGTAGACATTGGTTGTTGAAACTATTACATCCAAAAAAAAACAAAAGCAGAAGATCAAAAATTAGAGTTTGCAATGAATTCTCGAGTTTTGTTGCTCATCCGTTCTCGCTTGTTGGTGATGTGTCCACATCTATCTATGGTACGGAGTATGAATGAACTACACATATTTGAAAAAGAACTCCATCATGTATGGACGCAGCATGGTCAAGGAAGAGTATAATTGATAGTTGAACACCATATCGAGTAAATAGACGTAAAATAATACAGTACCCCATATGTTAATCTAACAATAATCCAAACCCCTGAAATTGTGTCAAAAATAAAGGTTATGTAAAAAAATATTCCATATGTGGTATTCAAAAACATGAAAACTATAACACAATATTGTGATAATAGAATTGTGATAACAGATAACACTGTAACACAAATTTAATTGTAATAAAACGTACTGCATAGTATGTCATTCGATAACAGATAACACTGTAACACCAATCGTTGGTTGGCGCAGTGGTAGCATGGGGCTGCGCTTGGTAGGGAGGTTTGCAGATCGATCCCCCACAACTGCGATTGGGAGGGGTTTAAATACCGTAATCCTTGGACACGCCCCGAAATCCGGATTAGTCGGCCCAATGGGGTCCGGATTACCGGATGGTTTAGACCAAAAAAAGTATGTCATTCGATAAATCTTTTGGCGTTTACGGTTGTTTTTCCTCTTAGCATATAACCCGTCTTTGTATTGCATAGCAAAGAAACATTTTTATTAAAAGACACGATAAAAAATACTCCGTATATAAACATCAAATTTATATATACTACACAGTACACATTATGAATACATATAATTAATTATATCTCAAAATAACAAGACATGGGAAGGGGAAAATATAAGTATTATGGGAGGGAAAATATACGTTGAAATTTCATATTGGCTATAGGATACTTTTATAGGATGAACGTAACATCCTATTGTTACTAAACTTTTATCAGCATTCAAAACCTTGTAACTCTCTATCTTTTTTTTATCCAGATGATTAATATATTTAAACTTATAGCTGCTTAATGTATATTTTTTAATTACACATATTTTATTGAACAAAAGTTATAGCCAATAAAATCGCTTCAAAAGTTCCTCTTTTAAGTATATATATTGATATATATATAGGGTCGGGGTCAGGTGCGAACTAAAGTTCAGTGCGAACCGTACGAACTTGTTCTTTAAGAGTCAGATCACCTAAGCCCAATCAGTAAAAAAAGGCCCATTTGCTTCCCAAACCCGTACATCACTTTATCTCTAACTCTCTCTCTTTCATCCTTAGTCCCTGACTCCCTTCTCCAACCACCTAACACCGGCAACCATCAACACCAGACGCCAACAACGACGTCCTATGTTGCCGGAGTTAAGGCGTTACGCCGGCGCACCTCTGGTTCCGGCCATCAACGACGACGTCCTATGTCGCCGGAGTTAAGGCGTTATCCTCTCGAATCTTCTACCCCTGCCACCTTCAGCCGTCACGGTGACCACCAACATCATCGTCGACCATTTTATTCACCAGCGCCCTCGACCGACAAACATTAGCGGCAACCATCGTCGTTAGTTCTCATCCTTCTCTTTTCTTGGCTTTCTCTCTATGCCGATTTAATTACTGTACAGTGACAGTCATGAAAGTAGGTAGCTTCTTCATTCATGGTAGATGACTGATTACAACGGTCGGTTAATTGCGTATTTTATCTACATAATTATTGTTGTTGCACACCAAATTTGGAGATTAAAGAATTCTTGTTTTCTTATCTCAACTAACCTTTGTCTGCTTGATAGTGCTTCCCCTCTTTGTCTAAAAAGGAACACGTAGTATTTTTAATCGAAGACCTATTCTTTACAAGTCCTTTTCAAAAGAATAATTTGGCACTTGACATAAGACTATTATATTGTAGTGTGTATGTATGACCATGGCTCATAAAATACCGGAATAACTTGTTTGTTAGTGCAATAATAAGTGCTAGTGCTACCATACTACTGTATTCCATTGTTCCAATTCAATGTTTTTTTTAGCATTGACTTCATCCTTTGTTGCTTCAACCTGCTTCAAGTCTTATATACTTCAGCTTTGCTGTTGATCATATCGCAGATTATTTCGTGTAATACTTCAAATCTGTGAAATCCTAGATTAAGCATCATTACTGTGATGAAAATGAGCTCGAAAGACCGATATTATTCAATGGAGACGGGTTTGAAGGAACGGAGAAAATGGACAGGGTTTGTAATTCTGTTGGCTATAGCATTCTCCTCAAACTTGGTTTTTTCAGAAGCTGCAACTTTAACTACCGAAAGCGCCCAGCCAGGTAACTGACGTTACAATGCATGAACAGTCTCTCTGAGTTTCCAAATCAGTCGTGTTCGTCACTTATCACGCCATATGCAAATACTTTTGAAGAACTAGAATAATCTTTTTGTTGTCGGGATAATTTACTGTCGATTTTTCCTGGAGGAAGAAGATTGCTGCAAATGCAGGATACAGGAAATGATATAGTAAGAATAGATCCCTTGGATCATTTCAGAAAATACAGAGGCCCCTATGATATCACAAACAAGCACTATTGGAGTGTAGTACAGGATGTAAATAGGATTGGCAGGAATACCTCTTTTGTTGAAATGGCCATTGATGCTCAAAAGTAATTTACCCTCAGGCTTCCCATTTCATTTGACGAGTTCCATAAGAATTTCTCCGAAAGGAGCTTGTACATCTACTTTCTGCCATTCCCATGGTTTGTTTTTCCGAAATTATGGATGAATTACCGTCTCTGAGACACCTCCTTTTCATATATGAGTATTTGACTCATCATGATTTACGTCTCTTCTTTAACATCAACGAAGGAAGAAAGGGTTGCAATATTCCATTTTCATCCTGATGAATCAGCAACCCAAATTGGTTTTCCCACCTCTTTTGCATTCACTTCCGCGGGCTTCTAAAGCAACAAGACTGCAAAAGAAGGCAAAACAAAAGATCCTCAAAACTCCGTGGCATTGATTATTTCAATTGTGCCTTCCATAACTTCGTTGCTTTTAAAAAATTATCCGGATAATTTGTCCAAAATGACTTGTGTTTGAGGTAAAGATGGTTAATTAAATGAGAAGTAAGCATTCAAGCAGTACAAGCGCAGGGCCAAAAGAAATGTATCTACAAAGTTGGTGACACTTGAAAGCATGTAGGGTATTATGTGTATCTAACAAGTTCAAGACGTGTATCTATACAGTATTAAAATGTATCCGGAAATAAAAAATATATCTAATAATTTAAATGAGTGTATCTACTAAGTTAAATGTGTGTATCTAGTAACTTAAAGAAGTGTTTTTAACAAGGTAAAAGTGTGTATCTAGTAACTTAAAAAAATGTACCTAACTAGTTAAAGGTATGGATCTAGTAATGTAAAGAAGTGTATCTAGCTAAGAAATGTATCTAATAATTTAATGGAGTGTATCTAGCAACTTAAAGGTATGTATCTAATAATATAAAGAAGTGTATCTTGCTAGGTAAATGTATGTATCTATTACTTTAAAGGAGTGTATCTAGTAACTTAAAGATATGTATCTATCAATTTAAAAGAGTGTATCTAGCTAGGTAAATGTATGTATCTAGTTTTTAAATGATTCACGCTTCTTCATCACTGCTTTTTCGTTTTTGCAGGTCTCTGTTTTCATGTCGACTATTCCTTCTACTCCATTGATTCGTGTATCGATTGAAGATGACATTCATCCAGGTTTTACTATAATTCCTTTGTTTTTTGAATTAAAATCGTTTTATTGTGTCTGCATGTGTATTTTAACCGGCTTTACCTGTATATTTTAGTATTTTACATTTATTTCAGCTTATCCTGTTCTGAATTACGTCTTTTCCTGTCTATTGTTTCTTTTTAAATTTAATTTTTTATCTATTCACATGTTTACTAACTGTAACATATAATTTAATTCACTATAACAAATTTATTATGAATTACGCGTTGTTTTTTGTTTATTTGTTTGCATTTTAAATTTAAGTTAAATATTTTGACATGTGAAATTACTATAACAGATCGGCTAAATCGCTGTAACAGATTCCATGTCACTATAATATGTATGCTATATTACTGTAACATGTGATAAAAGACTATATACTAATGTAATATCTCATGTTAACATAATTTTGCTCTTAGTATAACATCATCATAATGTTACTGTTACATCATAATCAAACAATGTGATTTAGTAAATGGCAATAAACACAAGATTTGAGCAATAAAAGTGCAAATTTTCGGACCAAATAGAGCAAAAAACAGGACTTACTTAGATGAATATGAGCAATGAAATACACAAATAAGTAAAAAGGAGTGATTTAATCCACTAGCAAGCAATTTAGCACAAAGTAGAATGAAGATTTGATGATGATATGAAGATTTAGAGATGAAGATATGAGTTAGAATGAGAGAATGAATGAATAAGTGGACGGAAATAAAAAGAAAGCAAGTAATATGTTGAGAATAGAAACAAGGAAAACAACCGGTTTATTTCACGGAACCCGGTCCAGGTTGCATCCTCGATCGAGCCTGACCATACTCGATCGAGGCACCAAATTCCAAATTACCCAACACTCGACATTTGACAATTTAATTAATTTTCTGGGTTCCTCGATCGAGCTAACAAAATCCTCGATCGAGCCTCCTAATACTCGATCGAGGCACCAACTTCAATCCGTTTTTTCACAATTACGTTAACTTGCATGCTTGAAATCTGTCTTAGCTAAAAAAATTACGTGAAATACGTTAAATTCTCTCCCGCACATCACTCAAAATAATGAAATAACATAATTGAAATACTATTAATGAAATTTAAATTCCTAAATTACAAATTATTACACTGCAAACTCCGAGCTGCCTCTCGGTAGCGTTGGTTTAAGCAGTCCCGCACGACCGTAATACCTCATCAGTAAGAGGAATCAATGGCGAAGAGGTCAACAGTCTCTATCACCCCAATATGGGCACCATCATAGTAGATTTTCAATCGTTGCCCATTCACTTTAAATGTCTCATCTTTGTCAGATTGCAGTGTAACTGACCCAAATTTGTTCACCTTAGCAACTGTGAATCCAGACCATCTACTCCATAGCTTACCTAGGAACAAAAGCAAACGAGAATTAAATAGTAATACCTTTTCACCAATATGGAATTCTCTTTGCAAGATATGCTTGTCATGCCACTTCTTTGTTCGTTCCTTCTACACTTGAGCACTATCATATACATTTAGTCGCAACTCATCAAGCTCATTCAACTGCATCAATCTTTTCTCACCCGCCAGTGAGGGATCCATATTTAGCTCTTTTATGGCCCACTTAGCCTTGTACTCAAGCTCCAATCGGTGTCTTGTATGCAGTACGGTAAGCCCATAAAGTATCATCAAGCTTCCGACTCAAATCTTTTCTATTCTTGCTCACTACTTTTCCAAGATTTATTTCAATTCTCTGTTGGAAACCTCCACTTGTCCACTAGTTTGAGGATGATATGCCAATCCTCTACGGTGTGTAATGCCATATTTCTCCAACAAGGAGTTGAGATGATGTTCGTTAAAATGCTTGCCTCCATCACTAATCACCGCGCGAGGCACTCCAAACCGTGGAAAGATGATTTTCTGAAAAAACTTAACAACAGATTTAGCATCACAAGTGGGGGTGGCAATTGCCTCCACCCATTTAGAAACATAATATACAACTACTAAAATATATTGATTCCCATGAGAAGTAGGGAATGGCCCTTGATAGTCAATACCCCAAACACCAAAAATCTCCACCTCTGAGATTCCAGTTTAAGGCATCTCGTGCCTTTGCGAAATATTACCTATTCTTTGACATGCATCATAAGAACGGACAAAAGTAGTAGCATCTTTCAAGATAGCTGGCCAAAAGAAACCCGATTGCATTACCTTAGCAAAAGTCCTATATGGACCATGATGACCACCATAAGAAGAAGAGTGACAGTGAGAGAGAATGGCATGTACCTCACCCTCTGGAATACACCGTCTATAAATACCGTCTGCGCACTCCCGGAACAAGTATGGATCGTCCCAGAAGTATCACTTCACATCATGCATGAATCTCTTCTTCTGTTGATAAGACAAGTCAGGAGGAAGAATACCTCCAACCAAGTAATTAGCATAATCTGCAAACTATGGAGTGCTCGCAGCAATAGCTAGAAGATGGTCATCTCGAAAAGAATCACGAATAGGCAAAGTCTATCTTCCTGCAAATCTCAAACGAGACAAATGATCTGCAACAATATTCTCAGCACCCGACTTATCACGAATTTCTAAATCAAACTCTTGCAATAATAAAATACATCTAATAAGTCGAGGTTTAGCTTCTTGTTTAGTTAAAAGATACTTTAATGCTGCATGGTCATTATGAACAATAACTTTAGAATCAACAAGATAAGCTCTAAATTTGTCTAGAGCATAGACAACTGCAAGAAGCTCCTTCTCCATAGTATCATAGTTGATCTGCGCATCATCAAGAGTAGTCTTACTTGCATAGTAAATAGCATGCAACACCTTCTCTTTTCTTTGCCCCAAGACAGCTCCAACTACATAGTCACTAGCATCACACATAATCTCAAAAGGTAGACTTCAATCAGGAGATCGGATTATAGGAGCTGAGATAAGAGCTTGTTTAATCATTTCAAAAGACTTAACACACTCATCGGTAAACACAAAAGGGGTATCTTTATGAAGCAGCTGGGTTAGAGGTTGAGCAGTTTTTGAAAAATCCTTAATAAAACGGCGATAGAACCCTGCATGGCCAAGAAAACTACGCACGCTCTTAACATTAACCGGGTACGGGAGTTGCTCAATTACCTCAACCTTAGCTTTATCCACTTGGATACCTTTACCTGGCACCAAATGACCAATTACCACCCCTTTAGTAACCATGAAGTGGCACTTCTCCCAGTTGAGCACAAGAATTCTCTCCTCACAGCGTTGTTGGGTTTATTTACCCCTATTAGACTCATCTAATCATTTTATAAATTATTTTTAATTTATAATCATATGGATCTAGTTGCATGCAAGATGATTTTAATCAAAAATAAGGAGAAAACGATTTTCTTACATTGATAATGGACAAAATATGGGCACTAGGTTAGAACACCTTCCTAACCTAGATCTTGAGCTTAAACATATTAGGATGATCCTCCAAAATCTTTAAGTACTCATAGTGGAATACCTCCTCTTAGTTGCACCAAGACTATCCATTAATGCTAATATACTAATTAACTATATTAATATATTAGATATCCTTAATAATTCTAATAATATTTGTATTACTACACTAGTAATAATGTTATGTGATATTAGAATTTGTTGAACAATTAATCAAAGTTTCTAAAACAATTTTAGAGAGATGAGATAATAAGTGAGAATGTGAAATAATTGATTAAAAAAAATTGAGAACATTTTTCTCTATTTAGAAGAGGGGAGCCGGTTATGGGAGTCAAGAAGGCCAATGCATGGCCTTCACCCTTTTGCTTTTTCTCTTCTCTAAATCATAGGTGTGTAAGGCTAGCAAAAGGTAATCATAGTGTTTCATTTTAACAATTAAAATAAAACACCCACTAACCCCAAAAACCCTCTAATTTTCGGTCCACCCATAAAATGGACATCCATTTTATGTTTGCCAATTTTTCATTTGTAATAAGGTAGGTCATGTGTCACACGCCATGCCCATAGATATTTCAATGCATATTTAACCCCTTAAATATCATTTTATAATAACAAACAAATTACTTGTGAGAATTTAACTAGTAATACATGATTACAAGTATTAAAATGGGTCATATAAATATAATTCATAATATTTTGCAATTATAATTAATCAATCATTCTTAATTTAATTGTTTCACAAACAATAATGAATTTTAGTAATAAAATCTTTTAATTACTAAAATAAATCTTATTTAATCAAATTACAATAAGATACTTATTCTTACTCACAAACCAAATTGTTCAATTTTTAAGGAGTTAATTAACTTGTATCAATATACAATAAATTAACTTATCTATTAAGGGAATTGTCATATAGGTGTGACCTTAAGGGATCAACTGATCACCACCGTCAAACGACAACAATGTCAAACTCTAATTAGCCAATCATTACCGATTAATGTTGATCAGTTGACTATATAATTGAATCATCCCTTGCGTATTCTTATCATGAGATTTAAATATGTGATCGCACTATTGTTGAGGACACTTACTCTAACAATCTCCCACTTGTCCGAGACAAGTGTGCGTCACCAATTCTCTTGTCTTATTACTATCTCCCACTTAATGCAAGGTGTCTTGCAGGTCGTACTTGCATTTGATCATATCTAGAGTGGTTTTCTCGATCTGGAGAGTAACTATATGACCGGAATTATCTACCGTAGATACCTTCCGAGCGTGGCCATGCATTTTCAGTTCACTACTCCTCGAGTGGCCTTGAGGTTTCAAATAACCCTGACAAGGGGTGGACAATTCCTATCGCACTATTCCCTTCGTACACCCACAGTTCATCATGACCCAAAAGATGCACACTCAGCCCTTTTGACAGAATGGCTTGAGGCAAAAATCAAAGTCAATCAGAAACTGTGCCGACTTGGGCGAACAGTCTCTTGTCAAAGAATCGACTCAAAAGAATATAATAGTAGCTCTCGCCACGACCAGGCTATATAAAATTGCCAAAACACTATTAGCGGTCACTGCCCGACAGAGTGTTCCATACAGTCTGTCTATGTGATCGATTAGTCATCCCTTATGACCCTATGGCACTTGAACTTGCCATCAATCGACTCATACTCTAGTCACTAGGAGACGTCACCTCATATAAGTGACTAGGGGCGAATACTATGTTAATCCAGTTCACATAAATAGGGTTCAAAATTGTCTCGACAACCTATTTGGAAAACAAAGTATTATAAGAAAAAAGTTTTTGAATAAAACTCAAACGATGAATGCATTATCACATATGAAAAATCGATACAATATCAATTACTACATAATCTATAATTCATTTTTAATCTTGTATATAGTGGATTATCTCAATTCAATTGAAATGGTATGACTTATCATGCTAAGCCTATGAGAAGGCTTTGGTTAGTAAGTCTTAGCAACACTTTGCCCTTTACTAACCTTACTATATACTTTTTCCCTTTGTTATGTATAATCTTTATTATAAAATTTTTGAGTATATGTCTTGATCCAATCTAGACATAGGCTCTCTGGCCTTGAATAACCCCCAATGTCCTCACGGTGTGTAGGGATAGGACCTTCGGTTATGGGAACGAACTACCCTAGTTCCTCCAATTCATAAAACCGAAACCTAACATTATCCTCTCATGCTTGCATATCTCATTATTGCAAGTGTACACAATTTTCGTTGTGTATATCTCATTGTTCAACTGCCTAAGACGTTTCTAGCAGATATCCTCCTGAAATAATATAGCCAAGATGGTTCGCAAACCATCCTTATGTGTTTAGAATATGGTTTTTGTGTAACCCCTTGCACATAAATCCATCTCATTTCTAAATGCTTAGCTTCATATCTTTAGTACTTCCTGAGTACTAACTAATGAACTATATGGCTATTTAGAGACTTCTGTCAAGGATTCGATTTATAACTTCTCGTCATACTCCAAGTATAGGAAGTTTAAGAATGGTGATACATCTTAGCGTAATGAATTAATCCTGCAACGGAAGCATGTGGATTCAATTTATTCATGTTCAATACTTTTGAACTTTTCAAGATCCTTATTAATATAAGAATATTCATTTAACGCTAATATCCTCTTAAAACTATCTTTATAGGTCTGGATATCTTAGAGATGTATTATTCTTCTCCTAAGTCTTCCATCATTCACAATGATCAATATGTCGTTTACATATAAGACTATTAACACCGCCTTACTCCCACTAAACTCCATGTATAAACATAACTACTCGACAATTCGAGAAAAGTTTATCACATGATCAAAACATACAATTCAACTACTTAACTTCTACTTAAGACTTCTTCTTAAGTTTTCATCCTACCTTAGGATAGTTGCGATTTTCAAAATTCATGCAAAATGATTTTAAAATCCAACTATTACAAAATCCGAATTCAATGAAGCGTTTTTGTAGCGTGCAAAATTCTTTGCTATAAATCAACCAAGCTAAATAAACATTTTCATGTTTATACTCATTTCGGACTCTTGTGCAGTTGAGACCGGATAAAGCATCTTAATAAGTTGCATGACTGTCACCTTCAAAAGGTAACATGACTCCTATCAACTTTGGTTTCGAAGAAATAATTACTGATTTTGACCAAGAAGGAACATCTTCCTACGTCTTATTCTCAGTTTGCGGCTCTTGAACATTTTCTCCCACTCTGTCTTTAAGAAATAATCCTCTATTCTTTAATAGACAGTATCACGAGCCACAAATCCTTTGTTCTCGTGATCATGTAGGAAGAGAGAGTACATTTTTACTATCGAAACAAGCTACAATTTAGGTACCATGCCTAACCATATCTCATATGAAAAGTAGATGATTGCTTTAACCATGTTTTATGGAAAATTTAAATGTCAAACAAATTTTATAACAGAAACTACCTCCAACTATATTATAAAGATTCAATCATATCGTAATGAAAGTGTACTTGTGATACCATATCACTTTCTATTTGGTGTAAAATAAAGTCATTGCTTCATGATTCTCATCCTAAACAAAGTACTAATACTTTGGTTTTTATACTTCATAAGAAGAATTCATCGAACTTATTCAAAGAATTTCTCTTCTTACCTCATTAAGTGGATACCAAGTATCTACCTAGTTCTTCGGTAAAAGAGAAGAAGTAATAATGACCTTCTCAGATTGAAAATATATTCAACCATACACATTGAAGTGTAATTAGGTGAATAACTTATTCTATTCGCTATACTTTTCAAGAAAAGTCACGAAAAATCTTGCTTTGAATACAAGATTCGCACATTTCATGAGATTCACAATCAAACGGTATGGGATACTAGTCAGAACTAGTTTTAATGCGATTTTCAATCGAGAAATGAGAAATAATTTGGGATCACCAACTCGAGTCTTGTATATATATGACATTTTATTTCTAGTTTGAATATAATTACCTTGATTTGCATGGTCTTACCATAAACTTAATCGTGGTATGTTAGGGTACAACGCTTGTTTCAATTGCATAATTGAGAAACCCTTTGCGTTTTATAAAAACTTGAATTATATTCTTATTTAGACGTATTATACATCATAACGATTATTGAGGTACATCTCTAAATTGGAAACTAGATCAAGCACATTATAATATTTATATGTCTTTGGATGAAGTGGCAACTATCTTAGTTCCATTCATATCAATTTCATTCATGCTAGTCGTCGTACAATTATTCAATGTTAGGATTCTAAGGATTTACAAAACCCTCTGATTGTGTTATGAACGCATGCTTCTCTAAATACCCATTTAGAAAGGTGGTTTTGACATCCTTTTGCCATATTTCATAATCATGAAATGTGGCAATTTCTAACATGATTCATAAATTTGTATCAAATACTCATGATGTGGTAATTGGCAAGAATGCAATGTCAATGTCATAGATATTCAGGAAGGAATATGTTGGAGTCACACGACCAACTTCCTAGATCTTTACTTATTTGGGGTTTGTCTCTATTTCAGTGTCTAACACCTTCTCTTTCGAGCCTAGTTCTATCCTTAACAATTAAAATAGGTACTTACTTCTTATTGCTCCCACTGACTTCAAGAATTTCTACTTGATGAAGACTTTATCTTCATATAAATTCGTAGTTAATCCTTCACAAGGGTTAACTCTATTATGGTATTTGTTAATCAGAATTTCCAATAAATCAATTTACCAATTTAACATTGTCATGTTCTTAATAACTTAAGTACTTGATGTCAAGTGTTAGTTTGAGCAATAAGACTTTTGAACCGTGGACGCATAGATGACATTATCAAAACATATTTTGACTTCTATTCACACTTCTTCATAAGAAATCATACATAGGCATGTTAGGAATTTAAGATACTAATCTTATATGATATAGGACAACTCCTATGGAGTTCTATGGAATAGAACGATTCCTATGGAGCTAGTCCTTTACCTATGATACGGTTCATTTGAGAATTTAGAAAGAGATTCTTTGTCGTTAGCAATAGTGGCTTAGCGGAGACTCGTGTTACAACCGAACTGATATCGTATATAAATAGGAGAAAAGATAAAGAACAACATAAAACAACGAAATAGTGGGAAAAGAACATTCATCGTTAATATATTAAAACATTTTAGCGTGTTTTAGCATTTATATAATGACCTCCACCCAATTATATAAATGATTCCGAGATCCATCTTTACACAAACATGGGCACGGGAAACCGATATATCCCATACTTGCATAAATTTGGTGAATTAACTCTTTAATTGATTCTACCTTAGAACTCTCGGTCGATGAATTTCATAAATTTCATCTCTAGCCCCAGAACATAAGTCTAGTCTTAATATCCCGTTGAGTCCAACCAAATTTTGCGTGTAATAACGTTTTATTAACCCACTTACCCAATGAAAAATGAAAGTACCCTGGGAAACCGAATCTACCCCAAATGTCAAAGGGATTCATGGGTCCTACTATTTGGAAAGGCTGATCTCAATTTTAAATATGTGAGAGGTCTTGTCGATTTATTATCTATCGCTTTTATGTGAACTATATTAGTGAACTAACGATAATTATAATCGACACGGTCGAAAAGAGGATATATATATATAAAAATACATGTGATGTTAATAGCGATTTGGCAATGCATGTAACATATAAAGAATAATGCAAAGCAACAAATAAATTTCCTAGTATGGCCTTTCCTAAAATAGAAAATCTAATAATCTATTACAAATTCGGAAACCAACTCCTTTGGTCCCTTGAATCTTCATTTGGCACGCCTTCCAAGAAAACTCCGTCTTGTCGAAACACCTTCCGAATAGCACCATCTAGAAGTAACTCCGGAATAACAAATATAATAAAATACATAACTATTTCTATTATACATTTGTAATATGAAAAACTAGTAAAAATAAAAGTGATACGAGATCACATTAAATTACAACCGAATCAATATCCTCTTACATTATGGGAAATATCGATTAAAACTAAGACTAACTAAGATAAAATTACATAATTCAAAATTATATAAATAAAATATGACATTCATCAATAAAATATGCAGCATAAATATACGTGTCTAACATGCCAAATTAATGTGCCAAATCTCCCTACTTAAACCATATATCGTATATAATCGGGTTTTATGGAAATGCGTGATAATAACCTATTAAAATCACAAATGATGTAGAGCGAGTCGTTGTTCACTCCATCAATCAAACTCATTTATATTTCTCAACAAACAACTAGGTAGTGGTTAAGTCGAGGTCGATCCATGGGACGGTGTGCTTTGGGTTCTAAGTCTACCTATCTTAATTTATGATAGTGTCACAATTGATTTGGGTTGGAGTTGGTGAGTCTAAACTAATAGAAGCAATAAAGTAAAACAAGCAATAAAAGGAAGGATGCAAATAAATGACTAAAAGTGCTAGGATACCATGGGTTCATAGGGGATTCATGGGAGTTGATCATACAAACATGTTCTCAATTATGTAGCAAGCACTTATTGTTGTGATGGGATCGAGTTAGTGTATATATTACAATCCCTAAGAAGGTTTGGGGCCTGGAGCCGAATCGATTAGATTGTACAACACCTACAAGTCGACTTAAGCCTTCCTATTCAACTATATGCATGGTCTAATGAGGCTCGAGTTGGTTTATATACTTACAAGCCTCATTGAATAGAAGGGTGATGGATCAAAAAATGCAAGGATTCATAGACTCTCATTTCATTGAACATAACATGTGCATAAGTTGAAATCACAACAAGCAAGCAAATTAATTATGAAAACATATTAGATTAAGCAAGAATCATTCCCCATTTTTGTTTTCCCCTAATTCCCCATTAACCCTAGCTAAGGAAACTACTCACTCATGATCAAGTTTAGCATGCTAATAAGGTTGTCAATCATACTAACAAGGCAAAACATGATGAATAAATGATGTGATTAACAATAATAAAGCAAGGGTAAAAGAGATTATGCCTACTTGAGATGATCCAAATAATAAAGCAAAGAATAATAAAAGAAAACTTGATTGATTGATGAAGAGTTGTCAATTCTCCAATAATAACCCAATAATCTTCAATAACCCAATAATAATAAACTTGAACAATAACTAAGGAGAGATTAATGTGGAATGATTGAGATTCATCTATTCTAATCTACTCCTAATCTAATCTAAGGAAGCTTTTTCTCCTCTAAGGGGGACTCTTATCTTGATTATTACAAATGGAGTATATGTAGTAGTACATCATTAAGTTAAGCAAGGGTGGATTAGTAAATAACAATGCAAGGAAGATTCTGCCAAGGGATCCGCTCGTATTGCAAGGAAGACGCCCGGATCAAAGCTCCCGGATCCGCTCGTCTCGTGCTCGGGCCACTCGGATCTGGACAAGGCAATCCGCCCGTCTTGTGCTTAGGACGCACGGATCTTGGCACAGTTTTCCACCCTCTCGCTTTAGAAGCCTACGATCTACGTATACTCTTTATTCCTACTTCATTCGTCATTTTTCTTGCCTCCTCTTCACACTAGTCTATCTGAGATTGTCAACAAGCTTCCGAATATATGCAAGAGACGGGAATTCCACCTCATTATCTCCTTTCCTATAAAACATATAAAATGCACTAGGAAAGCAAAATAGGAAGGAATTGACGGATAAAATGGCCATGAAATGCTATATTAGTATGCAAAATAGGTTCAATTAGGGGGACTAAATATACGCAATTAAGAGTCACATCAAACATCCCCAAACCGAACCTTTACTCGTCCCGAGTAAAGAGGTGACTAGAACTAGACCTTTATTTAAACTATCCTAGTAATAATATAACCGTTGTGAGATAATTAGCGGGTCTCACTCCGCCCCTTCAACTCACAAAAAGACATCCATGAGGTAGGGTGCCTTCTTGCAAGGCAAGGTGGGGCTTGCCAAAATGGCGATACATCCAATCATTAAGCATACAAAGCAAGTAATGGATGTATCTACAAAAGAATAGCCACTTTTCTCATCTAGGTGGCGGAAATCATCTAAAGGGGAAGCAATTTAAGGGTACACACTCCATCATAGATATTGTTTCTCCAAGCTGCTAAGTCTAAAAGGATACCAACAAATCACCTCCAAGTTGTGTTAAACTAGGTTACCTTTGTCCACAATCGCTAAATGATTTTGTCAAGAGTAGTCTCCTTATGGTGTTAGAAACACTGTAGGATCGCGGAATTCCCCCTCTTGCCTAGATAAGAGGAAGGGTCGTCCCCTCTCCACCATGCAACAAATAAGATCAATGGCTAAAAGGGATCAAGATGTTTTGAGTTTCACATTGGTAGTTTGCTTTGTGATTTGTTTTCCCCCCAATTTCTTGTGGCATTTGACATTATTGAGAACAATTTCTTGCCATTTCTTTGATGTGTGGAATTTTGATACTTGGCAAATTTTTCAATCTTTGCATTTTTGAACATTTTTCAAAGTAACCCCATTTTATAGCAAAGGCACTTTTATTGAAGCTTAGGAGTCTATTTTTGCTCCTCTTTTTATTAATGCATCTTTGCAAACTTTTTGATTTTCATTTTGGTACTTGAACTCAATTTGGAGATTTTTGTGCCCATTTCCTTTTTGTTGACAAAATATGATGATAGAAGTGTAAGAACGGTTGCATGGCTTCAAAGGTCACCTTAGAATAAACGGTAGCCAAGGAGCTATCACACCACAAGGTATGATACGTGCATTTTATATAGCATTTTTAATCTTATTTTGCACGTATTTCTATGCACTTTTGTATGTTTTGTATTGCAATATGCCCTGAATTGGCTACTTTGGTTTGTTTTGTCTGTTTTGCAGGAATGAACTTGAAAGTGGTGAAACCATACTCTTTTCATTCTGTTTTGCATACATTTTGAGGAGACGAGAATGTTAGAGCGAGATATTACATTAGGATGCGTGAAGGAATGGTCAACGAAGCAGTCGGCAACGCGTTTGAAGCTGATTTGGAGGAAGAACACTCGATCGAGAAGACTTTTGGTCGATCGAGTGGTTTTGGGTGCTGAAGAGGTCGATCAAGTACTTTAATCTACTCGATCGAAATGCTGTTTTCTGGGTTTCCTCTATCGAGTAACTTTTCTACTCGATCGAGAGGATTTGTTGCTGAAGTCCTCGATCGAGTGGTTTTATACTGCTCGATCGAGAGGTTTTGATGTCACATGGGATTAATTAACCCGTGTTGGGCTTATTTTTGAGAACACCCTTTTGTTTTTCTATTTAAGCTTTCAATAATTAAGTTATAATTACGTTTGACTCATCTTAGAACGCCACTCTTACTCTTAATCTCTCCCTTAAACTTTTCTACTGTAACTTTGCTCTCGGATTTATTTGCTTGGATCCTGGTTGTTCTTTACGCCGGAATTCTTGTGATTGTAATCTCTCTTCTCTTTATTAATCTTAATCTCGTTATTATTACTTTAATCTCTTGTTTCTCTCATCATTAATTTCTGCCCAAATTTCATTTATGCAATTTTATTGTTATTTCATCATGCTTTCTATTAGTTCATTCATTATTGTTATTATTGACATCATTAACGATATGAGTAGCTAAATCCATTCATGTTGGGATTAGGGAATCCATGGTAGGATTGTGACGATGTAGCGAATATGCTAGATTATTTATTTGTGAGAATCTGTATCCATGGCAATATAATTATAATACCGACTTAGTTGAGTGCACGCTTCTAAGTTACTTTTAATCTGGTTAAATTTACTCATGGATCGGAAGATTGGACTAAATAGACCTGCTATGAACAGTAGACTACTCTGACGAGGACGGAAGTTAAGTTAGTGGAAATTTAGGATAGAAAGTGGACCGGAAGGACCTTTCCTGTATCCGTCTCACAGTAAATTATCTAGGATATTTGCAGTTGAGTCGCTAGACTACCATGGTGAACCGAAATCCTGACATGTTCTCTCTCACTTGATCATCTTTATTACATTTTCTGTCTTTTATTGCTCTTTCCCTACTGCTCTTTTCTTTTAGCCTTTATTAGTTTAGAAACCAAATTTAAACCCCCCATTTTGTGACCAAATAGACGGACCTTAACAGATATCTTGCCTCTCTTTGGAGATCGACCCGACTTCTCTAGCTATATTAGTGTAATACTACGGTTTTATGAGTCTCTGGGTACTCTATCGAGTGGGCCTTACTCTGTCGAGTAAGGGTGAGTTGCGTTTTAAAATAGTTTCTGACCTGTTGGGTACTCGATCGAGTAACCTTGATACTCGATCGAGTAAGGGGGCACTCGATCGAGTACCTCAGCTACTCGATCGAGTAGCTCGGTTAGCGGGTGATAATTCGACGGGTTTTGTTAATAACACGGATTAATATATAAATCTTTCCATCACTTTCATAATACACCTTTACAAACCTAATAACATTAAAAGAGAGATTCAAGTTACGTTCTTCGCATTCATCCGTGTTGTTGACAAATCTCGGAGCTTGAGAGGTCGGATTCCATCGTTCTTTATACCTTTGTGATCCTTGCGTCGAGGGTAAGATCTACATACCAATTTTATAGTATTTCGTTAAGTTTTGTTAAACCCTAATTTTGGGAATTGGGGGTTTTTATGATTTGTTAAGGTTAGATTGTGATTATGTGATAGGAGAAGGATTTGTAGAGGAGAGGTTTTGAGACAGCTGTTAGATCGTCTGATGATTGTGTTGCTTTCCAGGTAGGGTTTCCCTACTCAGTATTACTTACATGATGTGTGGTGTTTGTGCTGTAATTAGTGTAATTGGTTGATTCAGACGATTGTGATTGTGATTGTGTTTGTTTGTCTGTGGTTCTCGAGATGCGTTCTCGGCTGAGTGGAGTCACTTGCGGGAGTGGCTTCACGCCCTAGTTTCGACCTTCGTGGAACCCGCCACGGAAGGGGATGTGCACATTAATGGGGCAGGGTTATCGCTCAGTATGATGAGCGGGGCTTAGGTGGGAACAGTGCGGTCCCCCAGCGGCGGTGGTCCGGTCCAAAGGACGATCGGTGACGGAGATGGAGTGGAGTGCCTGATTGTGTATGATTGCTTGAGCTGTGTTGGTTGCTGTATTGTTGATTATATAACTTGTGTAAATAGTACTGACCCCGTTTAAATGTTTTAAAAACTGTGGTGATCCGTTCGGGGGTGGTGAGCAGGTATGATATGACGCGTATGGGATAGCTGGGATGAGTCATCACGTGGCAGTTAGAAGTCTTCCGCTGTGTCAGATGATGCTTTATAGCTTTGATAGTCTTAACAGTAGACCGTCTGAAAATGTTGTATTTCAGTTTATCAGTTTTGGTTTTGATCATGTAATCACTTAAACTATATTTACTTTTAAAGTACGTTTCTTTATTGTCTTATGATTATCATTGCCTCGGGTAACCGAGATGGTAGCATCCTTATACCTGAGTGGTCTTTGTAAGGCACTTGGAGTATGGGGGTGTTACAAAATGGTATCAGAGAGACGATCCTGAAACCTGTAACCAATGAATCCAATGAACATAGGGAGTCAATTAAAATGAACCCGGGGTAGAAGTTCTAGGAGCTAATGCAAAGACTTGGGAGACGTCCTAAAGTTGCGAACTCGCCCTACAATTTTGAACCGGTCACCATGGGATATAAGTCGGGATCGCTATGTGTTTACTAATGCTCTATTGCGTATGTTGGATGGATGAGTGTTATATAGTTGAATGGATGTGTGGTGGAAAAGATGAAGGTAATTTTTTTTATGATAACATGAATTGTGATGGGAATTACTACTGGTTATTATTGTGTATATGCATATGATTGCGTGCATATGATTGGATGAATAAGTTGTATGAATACGGGTATGAATGTGATCTATGATTTGGTTGAAAAGATGAGTTAAGGAATTGCATGAGAATATGAAATTCATGTGGAGAACATGTTTATGTGATGGAAGTGGATTTTCTACTTTTCCTATGTTAGTAACATGTGAATAGGGGGATTTTATGTCGTATATTATGTTATTGTTGTACGTAAAGGTATAGAATAAAAGGATGTGGGTAAATCATGATTGACAAGTTAAATAATCTATGTGCATGATGAATGTTGTTGCTTGGCTTTTGGAGATAGTAACATGTGATTAAGAATACTGGTTTTGTGAGTATTGAGTTGTTTTTGTTTACCATTGTTGTCGTTTAAGTTGTTTGAAAGAGAAAATCGAATAGTTATGTCGTCTGATTACAGAAAAGTTGTCTTTAAACTGTTATAACTTGAGATGCATAAATGATTTTAATGTGATTCCAATTGGAGGTGATAGCTTGTTCTTTTACGATTCTAACGATAGGTCACACCCCCAAAACGACCAAGAAATGAGTGAGTTATGACTTTTTTACGAAAACTGGACAGTGCTGAGAAATGCGTAGGTACTCGATCGAGTAGCCTTGGTACTCGATCGAGTAGGGGGGAACTCGATCGAGTACGTCAGTTACTCGATCGAGTAGCCCTGGTGATTTATTTTACGTGCTTCTGACCTTCACCTACTCGATCGAGTAAGTCACTTACTCGATCGAGTGGCCTGTACTCGATCTAGTGACCCCTATTTTGGGTCATATGCTTATCTTTTGAATTCGTTGCATATTATGTTTAATTCAAAGTTGTTATTTAGCTTCTTTATGCATTGTTTTACATGTATGTTGGTCTTGATACGTAAGTTACCCAAGCTTATGGGGTGGTGAGTGGCACCTTTTGGTGAGTATGAGTTTGGTGGGAGGAGATGAGCCATATGTGGTTGTGATAGATAGTGGAAAAAGAAAAGAAAGACCGTTATGGCTTAATTGAGACATAGAGCATGTTTTATGAGATGAGAAGAGTGATATGACTGTGTGTTGTGTAACGTAAAAGCAAGCGAATGTGGGCAGGGGATGAGGTGAGTCTAAGGAACGTGAGAATGAAAGGATTGAGAGTAAGGATGTGGATAGTGGCAACTTGAGATGTGTAAAGAATTATGGAGGGAGATGGTTAGGAGTCATGCGGGTTAAGAATATATAGTGAGAGTTCGTTTTAAAGGGGTTGAGAAGAGTAGTATATAGTGAACTTTGTGGAGACATGTCGCGAGGTGGATTTGTAGACAGTGAGTAAGTTTGGGAGATTTGGTTTATTAAGAGGTGAAAATACTGTGTGATTTCCTTGGGCAATTAGCGGTATGAAAAGAATTTTGATTTCTAGAGATGTAATTGTTGAACAGTAAACGTTGATTCTATGGATGGATTAGTGGCAAGGGTGATTGATGATATAATAAGAGAATATTTGTGGTAAGAAAGAGTGAGGTGATATCGATATGAGATAATTAGATGTGAGTTTTGGAGCAGTGAGAAAGTAACCGGAACACTAAAGAGTTAGGTAGAAGTGATAAGGAGTTGAATGGTTAATTGATTTTGTCGAGTGTAAAAGAAAAGAATGAGGGGAATAAAACTAAGAAAATGTTGACCGGAGTTATGTGATATAGAGGTAAGGAGTCGTCGAGATGTGTGCTACCAATCATGAGGATGTTAGTTAATGGTTATAGAGGAGTTTCGGGACAACATGATTAGTCTTGAGTTTTGAGGAATTCAGGAAAGTAAGAAGTTGGTAGAATATCTACATGATATGAGATTTTGGTGGAGGTTTAGATGATGATACAGTTAAGAATGGTATTGGGAAGAATGTTGAAGTAATTTTGTTGATGGATTTGATGTTCGTTATTTGGGATGTTAACCAAAGATAGGAAAAAAATCGTGATATTTAGAGATGAGTGTAAGAGGTTTGATGTCCGGACAGTGGTAGTGTTATGGTTTGTGACTAATGGTTAAGAGTGATGGTATATTAGAAAGGTAGCAATTCAAAAGAGGTTGATTTGGTAGGGACCTGATTGTTGTGTATAATTGTGAGAGGGTATAAGATGTGGTTAGATCAGGCGGATGTTAATAGTTGAATAGTAATGGTATGGTTATACTTGGCAGGAAGTGATGGTTGTGCGAATGGGGGAAAATGTTATGAGGGGCATATGAGTTAAGCTCGGGCGGCAGGTAACCTATGTTGAGTGGTAACTTACGTGATCAGGATTGACTGGTTGGATGTGATTACGGGTCTGTGATATATATAAATGTTTGTGTGAGGTTTTGACCTCACAAGTCGTGATATGGTGTGATTATCATAAAGTTGTTATTTGAATGTTCTGTAATGCATGTTGGGTACGCTAATCTAATTGAATGATGATTAAAAAGGTAATAATTTGAGTGATCTGGCATGACTGGTTATGCTTGTATGTATTCATGATACATGTTAATCTGTGATATGGTAAGGGGATGATATTCATGAGGTTATCTGTTTAATTCATATAATATGTTGTGATGTGATTTAGTAAAGTGGATTTGAATAAGTTTTTCTTGTCTGAGAAGTTATTTTGAGTCAGTGTTTGTGGGAATTGTATGTAGCTGTGATGTCTATCGATGTGGTTGTGGTGCCTCGGGTGGTGATCCGGGCACGGTATTTAGTATTGTGATGAGGGTATTTTCGCACTGTGGTGTGGCTGTTGGTGGCGGTGTCGCGATGACGTCACCGATTGTCATGGAGTAGGCGGGATGATTATGATTCGAGTTTCGAAAGTACATACCAGTTATACATAGATTGTTGTTTTGTTTGATGTTGCTCCCTGCGAGTTTCAGTTTGTGCAGATAGACAGTTGTCTTGTTTATTGATGTTTCTTACCAGTTAAGTTTTGGAATGAGGGTAGAGTATGATATGAAAGAGAGTTGTACATGTTTTCGTTGTTGTCATGGTATAGTGACATTTTGTTAATGGGACACGGTTGTGAGAGGTTGTTACAGTAATTTTGATCTTGTCTTAAGATGAGGCATCAGTAGTCATAGTCATGGCAAGTATTTCGTAGAACATGTGTGGTAATGATCTGATATATGCAGGTGGTTCATAATCCTTTGTTGAGACAGTGAGTGTAGGATGTTGAGTAATTAGTGTCGTGTTAAGTTATGTATGAGTCTTGCGGTAATGAAAGAAAGGAATTTGAGGATCTAGTGTGAGTGTACGTAACAAGTGTGGATCGCGAGTTATGCTTTTGGCGATAAGAGTTTTATATAGTTTATATAGAGAGGTGTGTCATGTTGCGGTAATAGGGAACAAGTGAAGTTTTGGGTTAAGCTAAGGATTTTGTGGTATAGGTTAGGTGGTGTTACGAGTGAAGTGAAGTATGAGAGTTGTTTAAGTAAGAGAGCCTTGGATATGTGCATGGCGAGTGTTTAGGTTATAGGTGGTTATCTTTGACATGCGGTGATGATGAGGATAATGTAAAGATATATCTAGGATTTAGTATTAGTGAGTTACGAGGACGTAACATTTATCTTAAGAGGAGTAGGATGCGATAAAAGAGATTTTGATGGGTGTGCATATGGTAATATATTTGGAAGTTTGAGTCTTGATGTCGAATAAAAGGTTGATTCGTGTTGTGGTTAATTTTGTTAAAGGTCATGACCGTGCTTGTAGTAGCGTGATGTTTATGAGTGTGAGAATATTTCACTAGTGTTGACAGTTGGATGATGAGGTTATGAGTATGAGTAAACTTCGAGGACGAAGTTCCTTTTAAGGATGGTAGAATGTAACATTCCGTTTGATGTTTATGAAGTTGGTTATGTATGGAGTTAGTGTCGGGAGAGTTTATGATGTAGTTGATACGACATCGTGAGCGAGGTGTGGAGGTAGGAACAATTGGTAGAGTTGGTGTTAAGAGTTCATGGTTTCATGTTTTAGAAGTTGGGGTTTTGTTTTGAGTTCTTAGTAGCTTTGTTGCGTCTTGACCGAGTTAGTATGTTTGTTTAAGTGTATGGGTTGAACTTCGGGGACGAAGTTCTTTTTAAGGAGGGAAGACTGTAATACTACGGTTTTATGAGTCTCTGGGTACTCTATCGAGTGGGCCTTACTCTGTCGAGTAAGGGTGAGTTGCGTTTTAAAATAGTTTCTGACCTGTTGGGTACTCGATCGAGTAACCTTGATACTCGATCGAGTAAGGGGGCACTCGATCGAGTAGCTCGGTTAGCGGGTGATAATTCGACGGGTTTTGTTAATAACACGGATTAATATATAAATCTTTCCGTCACTTTCATAATACACCTTTACAAACCTAATAACATTAAAAGAGAGATTCAAGTTACGTTCTTCGCATTCATCCGTGTTGTTGACAAATCTCGGAGCTTGAGAGGTCGGATTCCATCGTTCTTTATACCTTTGTGATCCTTGCGTCGAGGGTAAGATCTACATACCAATTTTATAGTATTTCGTTAAGTTTCGTTAAACCCTAATTTTGGGAATTGGAGGTTTTTATGATTTGTTAAGGTTAGATTGTGATTATGTGATAGGAGAAGGATTTGTAGAGGAGAGGTTTTGAGACAGCTGCTAGATCGTCTGATGATTGTGTTGCTTTCCAGGTAGGGTTTCCCTACTCAGTATTACTTACATGATGTGTGGTGTTTGTGCTGTAATTAGTGTAATTGGTTGATTCAGACGATTGTGATTGTTTGTTTGTGGTTCTCGAGATGCGTTCTCGGCTGAGTGGAGTCACTTGCGGGAGTGGCTTCACGCCCTAGTTTCGCCCTTCGTTGAACCCGCCACGGAAGGGGATGTGCACATTAATGGGACAGGGTTATCGCTCGGTATGATGAGCGGGGCTTAGGTGGGAACGGCTGCGGTCCCCCATCGCGAGGCGGTGTCCAAAGGACGATCGGTGAGGAGATGGAGTGGAGTGCCGATTGTGTATGATTGCTTGAGTTTGTGTTGGTTCTTTGTATTGTTGATTATATAACTTGTGTAAATAGTACTGACCCCGTTTAAATGTTTTAAAAACTGTGGTGATCCATTCGGGGGTGGTGAGCAGTTATTGAGCAGGTATGATATGACGCGTATGGGATAGCTGGGATGAGTCATCACGTGGCAGTTAGAAGTCTTCCGCTATGTCGATGATGCTTTATAGCTTTGATTAGTCTTAGCAGTAGACCGTCTGAGAATGTTGTATTTCAGTTTATCAGTTTTGGTTTTGATCATGTAATCACTTAAACTATATTTACTTTTAAAGTACGTTTCTTTATTGTCTTATGATTATCATTGCCTCGGGTAACCGAGATGGTAGCATCCTTATACCTGAGTGGTCTTTGTAAGGCACTTGGAGTATGGGGGTGTTACAATTAGTTAGTGCCAGTTGGTTATTTTTGGTAGGTACGCGACTAGCCTGTCAAATTTTGGCGCCGTTGCCGGGGAGGCAATAGCCCCATCTGTTTTTGTTTTTCGTTTATTTTTATCCGTCTCAGGGAATTTTTATTCCTTGAGACAGTTCTCATTTATCTCTTTCAGTGTTGTGTATGCCCAGGGCAAATAGGTCGGAGTTTGTTTCAGCTGATTCTGAGCCAGAAAGACTATTTCGGCATAGACTCCGTCTGCAAAGAGAACTTCGAAAGGAAGACTTGAGTACTTTCGAACCTGAGCTACAACATTTTCTATTTGCAGAGTCTTTAGAAGAAGATAATCTCATTTCTGCCAAAGAACCATTAAAGATGCCGAACATTGCAAGTCACTCGGAGCCTAAAGCATCCTCTATTCCTAAAGGTTTTAACCATCAGACTGAGGACGGTAATACTTTTGATATCCAACCGTCCTATATAAATCTGGTGGAGAGAAACCTGTACAGGGGTGTGGCGGGTGAAGATCCAAGGAAGCACATGGAGGTCTTCACTGATTACTGCTCTACTATTCCCGCTACAAAGGGAGTAACTCAAGACAAGATAAAGGAAGTGCTCTTTCCTTTTTCTCTAACTGACTCAGCCCGAGAGTGGTTGACTGATCTTGACCGAACAGCTGCTAGTATCACCAACTGGGAGACTCTCGCACTTGCCTTCTACAAAAGATACTTCCCTCCACAACGCACTAATCATCTGAGGGGTAAGATTACTAGTTTCAAGCAGGCACTTGATGAGACTTTCTATGAAGCTTGGTGTCGGTTTAAGAAGTTGGTGAGGTCTCTTCCTCACCACAGTTTTGATCAATGGTTCGTATGCAACCAATTTTATAATGGGTTGTATGATGACCATAGAGCTATTCTGGACGCCTCATCCAACGGAAGATTTTAGAAAAATATTGATGATGATAAGGGATGGGGCATTATTGAGGAGATGGTGACCCATTGTACTGAATATGGGAACGCACGGGACGGTATTCGAACAGTCCATTCAGTTGCTAAGGCAGTTGTGGCTCAGCTGGAAGCCATGAATGCCCTGTTTGATAGATTGGACCTGCAATCTGTTGGGGAGCCACAGACAGTTCGTTTGTTGACTAGACAGGAAACTGCTATTTGTGAAAGGTATGGAAGTGATGACGGTCATACTGCTATTGACTGTCTTACAGAGAAAAAACAAGTTCTTGCCTTTCAGCAATATAGGCAGGGAGGAGGTTCTTATTACAACAACCAAGGGGTAGTCCACCCCAATTTGAGGTGGACAAGTCAAAATGTTCTTAATCCCACTCCTCCACCGCAGCAGCAGCAGCCATATGTCCCGCCTCATGAAGCTCAACAAGGCTTCTAAAAGCCTCCTTCTTTTCCTCCACCGAATCAAGGAGCATCGTCTTCAAGTGGGGTAAGTGAGCTAGCTGAGTTAAAGACAATGCTTCAGTCGTTGACAAAGCAATGACAACTAAGTGACCAATAGAAAGAAGCATCCATCAAGTCACTTGAAACTCAAGCTGCTCAGCTAGCCGCGAACCAGTCCACGAGGAAACAGGGTCATTTGTCGTCTCAATCTGAGAAGAATCCACACGAGACGGTGAATTTGATTAATTTGAGAAGTGGTCGTTCTTATGAAGGACCAAAATTATCTGTTGACAGGGACATTTCAGACCCGAGGAAGGATATAAATGATGATGAGCAGTCATCTGTTGCTGAAAGCGAGCTGACCACGAAGAAAATACTCGATCGACTGGTTTCAGGGGGTCGATCGAGTAGAATTGATGAAGAAAGTACTCGATCGAAGGGTAATTCTACTCGATCGAGTGAACAGGAAATTCAAGGCTTCGATCGAGGGGTCCAAACCACTCGATCGAGTGAAATTGTTGAAGAATATATTCGATCGAGTGGTTATTTGGCTCGATCGAACACTGTGCTATTAGAGGAACTCGATCGAGAGCCTGCTATTGCTCGATCGAGTGATATTTCACCTGGAAAGACTCGATCGAGAGGCAAAAAGTCTTGATCGAGTGATAAGGAGCTTGAACCAGCTGAGACGTTGGAAGAAAGAAACAAAGGGCTCGAGATTCCTATTACCGTGCCCTTCCCGAGGCGATTACAGAGCACAAAAGCCAATCAACAGTTCGGTAAATTTGCCGAGCTCCTGAAAAGCTTACAAGTCATGTTCCATTCCCCGAGTTGCTGACAAAGGTACCCTCTTATTTAAAGTTTATGAAAGAAATTTTATCACGTAAGAGGCATATCAATGATCATGAGACGTTAGCTTTGACCGAGGTAGGGACTGCCCTAGTTGAAAATAAGTTGCCACCTAAACAGTCAGACCCGAGAAGTTTCTCGATTCCATGTCACATAGGTACCCATTTAATTGATAACGCGCTATGCGATCTTGGTGCTAGCGTGAGCGTCTTACCTTTTTCTCTTGCTAAGAGACTTGGTTTGACTAAATTTAATTGCACAAACATGACTGTACAGATGGCCGACCGTAGTATATCACGGCCGTTAGGTGTCATAGAGGACATACCTGTTAAAATCGGGAGATTCTTTATTCCCGTTGATTTCGTAGTGCTTGACATACCCGAGGACACTCACACCCCTATTACTTTAGGGAGACCATTTTTATTCACTGCTCGTGCAGTGATTGATGTCGGAGGTAAGACACTCACGTTTCAGGTAGGAGTTGAGGATTTAATTTTCCATCAATCTAAGTCTCGTAGGGCTCCCATGCAAGCTCAACCTTGCAATTCTCTTTCCTCTACTGACCCTCATATTGACACTCCAGATGAAAATTTGGAATTTTGTGCTGCAATTGTGACCCCTCCGCCTCAGATTGAGAGCGAAAAGGAGGAGAATTCGTCTGTTTTCCTTGCTGCAGGTACAGATGAAAAAGATGCAGAAGCTGCCAAAGGTCATTGTGCAACTAAAATCAATCAAATTGGGGATCCAAACGTCAAAGCTGGTGAGAAAGAAAAAGGGACGAGAAAAGTTCGTGCATACGTGGATGTCAACTATTCTCCCCCTACTGGTTCAAATTCAAGCTCGTGGAGAATGAAGAGGACGGTCAAGGATGCTGAAGGGACCTCCTCCAGTCAGAAGCCCTCCTTTGGGCTACTGAATTGCTTTGGGAATTGAGCGAGGAATGCCCCGTGTAAAAATTTGTAAAAACTAATTTTAAATTTCCATTGAATTTATTTACTGCATTTTTAGGACTATTAGAATTTAGACAATTTTTAGCGTAGTTAGAAAGACTATAGACTGTCATTTTTGTGATTTGGAATGTCGGGATATGTTTGCGAGTGTTTTTATGCAGGTTTGGGGAGATAATGACGTACTTGGATGAATTACACGAAGAAAAGCACTCGATCGAGTACTTTTTGTACTCGATCAAGAGGAATTCAAAGGAAAAGCTTCGATTGAGCAGTTTCAGGTTACTCGATCGAAATAGCAAAAAGAGGGAGCTCTCGATCAACTAGATCTTTACTCGATCGAGTCAACTGAAGATGAGACATCTCGATCGAGTGATTTCAAATCACTCGATCAAGTGAAATTGAATTTCGTACGCAGGAAGTGTCTTTTAAACTCCCTACTTTTCATTATTTCTTTCTATTCTTTCATTTTGTTCATCCTTTTGCACGATAAAACCCCATATTCTCCATTTTTATTGCCCAAACACCAAATCAAACACCTAAAATTTATTCTCTGCTATTAATCCGACATTTACCCTCTAATTTTCCCTTCGAATTTGCTTGTTTGCACGGTCAATTTGGGTATTTAGGGTTTGCGGTTTTTGATCGAAAAATCGCCATTCTTGCATCGTTTTTGCCGATTAATTTGCTTATCTTGTAGGTTTATTATCAAGTAAGTATTCTCTTTGCTTCATTATTGTTTAATTGCTTTAGTTTTGCCATTTTGAAGTATTGAGGGTTTAGGGTTTATGCTTGAGTCGAAATTTTTGACTGAAATTTGGGGAACTTTGTGTTTATTTTGTTTAATTGATTATTATCCCCCTTGCTTACTTAATTAGGATGGACAATAGTACAATGCCCTCATCCAGTTCAACTGTTACTCAATCCTTGACTGAGATGGTGGTCCCTGCTGCCACCACCGTCTCCACACCCGTTAGTACCACTGCCACTGCTCCCGTGTTTCTTGTTACTACGGCTGGTACTGTTGTTACTGCTGCTAGCACTGCTGCTAGTTCCGCTCCTACTTCCGTCTCAGCCTCTATTTTTGCTAGCTCTCCTGCTAGCTCAGCTTCTGTTTTGGTCTTTGTTGCTAGCTCGGCATCCGTGTCGGTTTCTGCTGCTTCTTCTGTTGCAGCCACAGCTAGTACCTCAGATACAGTGACCACCCCTGCTGCGTGGTCACCCGCAGTCACAGCTGCTTACCGGGCGGCTCTAGTACCTCGTTCCGTCAGAGGACAGGCTTCTACTTCAGGTATTAGAGGCCGGGGTCGTGCACGTGCTACATCTACTGCTGGCCGTTCTGCTGGCCGTGTTACCATCCGAGGGGATGATTCGCTCGACTCGCACCCAACTACCCTCAGTTTGTTGCTTGAACTTGTATAGAGGCAGGCTCGTATGGAGCGGGATATAGCTCTTACTTTGTTCCCTCTATACGAGTACCACATGAGGCGACGACGTCCTATTCCAGAGGATTGGCCACACCCGTCCTTCTACCGGTACCCAGCTGAGGGGTACCCTGAGTCAGCCAGTGACGAGGAGGAGGAGGAGGAGGACCCGGTGAGGCGGCGAGGGGCTCGGGGCGAGGAGGAGAGGAGGAGGAGAGAGCAGCAGGTGGACCCGGACTACACTGTGACGGTGGAGGACGTGTCAGAGGAGGGTGGCGAGTAGCTACTGGTCTACTCACTTCCCCAGTTTTCAGGTTGGTTTGGGGAAGTTCGTGTTTTGTATGTCCCATTTCGTTCTTTTATTTCCTTTTGTCTCCTGTTTATTTTTGTTTTTCATTCATTTATTGGCTGTCGTTTCCCATTCCCCTGTTTATATCTGCTAGTGTATGCTGGAGGACAACGAGGGCGTTGTCCGTTTTGGTTTGAGGAGGGTAATGCATTCTTTGAGTCAGCATTTGCATTTGTTTTGCATTCACGTTTCTATTTTCAGCTTGCATTGTATTTATTTATTTCCTAAAAATCATAAAAATCCAAAAAAAATTAGAAAATTTCAAAAATTAATAAAATATTCACGTTTACTTTTGCATATAGGTTGAGTCGGAACGGTTGATTTTCGTGATGATATTGCACTTTAACTTGTCATTTTACTTGAGCCTTGCACTTTCATTGATGGTTATTAGCTGTGTTTTACGCATAATCTACGAGTTTTTGTTCAAATTTAGCTGACCGTGTAGACTTGACCTGAGAAATTGGCAACCTACTCTACAATTTATGAGATTTAAAGCCTTATAACTGGTGACATTCATGACCGGTTTACATAGGAATTGAGAGTAGTACTCCTTGCATAGCATGTTCATCATTTTTGCACATTTATGACATTCGATTTCTTGTCAATTGCATACATTCGGGTTTGTGGTCGGTGTCACATACAGGGAGGTGCTTGCAAATTTCCCCTTTCTTACATATTTCACCCATTTAGCTCCACTTAAGACAATTTAGCCTTTTTGACCCATTAGCTACATCCAAAACTCAGCCTTCCCAGTCAAGCTAGTTTAGTATGTTTGTTGTGGTATGTTTATTCCGTCTGCGGGTTTGGCCCGTTTCCATTGTTGGAGTTGATAGAGGAATGAGAAAGGAAGAAAAAGATTTGAGAAAAAAAGAGATTGAAAAAAAAAGAAGGAAAACGTGTGAAAGAAAAAAAAGAAAAAAAATGAAAAAACAGGAGTTGAACACACGTGAGGCAGAAAGGAAGAAAAAGAAAGAAAAGTTTGAAAAAATTTGATTTGGATTGTTTGTGTAATTAAGACGGTATTAAAAAAGGGAATTTTGTGACCGTCTCACTCCTCCGTTCTCATTCACATATTTTTGAGGAGATACTGTATATGGTTAGTGAGTTGTGTGCCAATGAAGGGCACTTGTGTTTATTTTCAGTAAGTTGAGATTTGGACGGTCTTATATGGTCCTATTTAGGAACTAGCTTGGCGCTTTTTACCTCCACATTTCCATAATTTATTTTGCCTTTTCTCACCTGAACCTCACTATTCCTATACTATTTGTAAGCCCTCGGCTGTGATGGACATTGTTGGTTGGAATGTGTGCATAGTACTTGAATCGTCTTTCATTTTTGTTGCATACATGCTATGTAGGTCGCAGTTTAGGTGATTGACTGTTTCTCTTTCTCTCTTATACACATATACTTCACCCTTTTCTTCATGAGAGAAGAGTGACCACGTGAGAGTCCAATTTTGTTGGTCTTGCAAGATCGATAGGTCAGCTTTATTTCTGGACAACTTATAATTCGTTTGCGTATTGACTGCTGTAGCTATGGCTGTTGATTTTGTTGTAGTTTGGGGAGATTTGATACGTGCATTTTATATAGCCTTTTTAGTCTTATTTTGCACGTATTTCTATGCACTTTTGTATGTTTTGTATTGCAATATGCCCCAAATTGGCTACTTTGGTTTGTTTTGTCTGTTTTGCAGGAATGAACCTGAAAGTGGTGAAATCGTACTCTTTTCGTCCTGTTTTGCATGCATTTTGAGGAGACGAGAATGTTAGAGCGAGATATTGCATTGGGATGCGTGAAGGAATGGTCAACGAAGCAGTTAGCGACGAGTTTGAAGCTGATTTGGAGGAAGAACACTCGATCGAGAAGACTTTTGGTCGATCGAGTGGTTTTGGGTGCTGAAGAGGTCGATCGAGTACTTTAATCTACTCGATCGAAATGTTGTTTTCTAGGTTTCCTCGATCGAGTAACTTTTCTACTCGATCGAGAGGATTTGTTGCTGAAGTCCTCGATCGAGTGGTTTTATACTACTCGATCGAGAGGTTTTGATGTCACACGGGATTAATTAACCCGTGTTGGGCTTATTTTTTAGAAGACCCTTTTGTTTTTCTATTTAAGCTTTCAATAATTAGGTTATAATTACGTTTGACTCATCTTAGAACGCCACTCTTACTCTTAATCTCTCCCTTAAACTTTTCTACTATAACTTTGCTCTCGGATTTATTTGCTTGGATCCTGGTTGTTCTTTACGCCGGAATTCTTGTGATTGTAATCTCTCTTCTCTTTATTAATCTTAATCTCATTTTTATTACTTTAATCTCTTGTTTCTCTCATCATTAATTTCTGCCCTAATTTCATTTATGCAATTTTATTGTTATTTCATCATGCTTTCTATTAGTTCATTCATTATTTTTATTATTGACATCATTAACGATATGAGTAGCTAAATCCATTCATGTTGGGATTAGGGAATCCATGGTAGGATTGTGACGATATAGCGAATAGGCTAGATGATTTATTTGTGAGAATCTGTACCCATGGCAATATAATTATAATACTGACTTAGTTGAGTGCACGCTTCTAAGTTACTTTTAATCTGGTTAAATTTACTCCTGGATCGGAAGATTGGACTAAATAGATCTACTATGAACAGTAGACTACTCTGACGAGGACGGAAGTTAAGTTAGTGGAAATTTAGGATAGAAAGTGGACCGGAAGGACCTTTCCTGTATCCGTCTCACAGTAAATTATCTAGGCTATTTGCACTTGAGTCGCTAGACTACCATGGTGAACCGAAATCCAGACATGTTCTCTCTCACTTGATCATCTTTATTACATTTTCTGTTTTTATTGCTCTTTCCCTACTGCTCTTTCCTTTAAGCCTTTATTAGTTTAGAAACCAAATTTAAACCCCCCATTTTGTGACAAAATAGACGGACCTTAACAGATATCTTGCCTCCCTTTGGAGATCGACCCGACTTCCCTAGCTATATTAGTTAGTGCCAGGTGGTTATTTTTGGTAGGTATACGACAAGCCTGTCAAGGTACTCTTGACTAGGCCTTAGTCCATGGGTCAAAATATACTAATATGACACATCCTAGGGTGTATTGAGGGTACTCTAGCAAACAAAGTCTCAAGGAGAAAAATTATCTACAAGGGCCTTATATACACTTGTCAAGCTTCCCAAATAGGTATTTTCACAAAATTTTCTAACCATGCAACTACATGCCATGATGCAACTAACATATATACAACTCTAATGCATATACTTCTATCAACTATTATGCCATGTAAACTAATTGCAACTCCTAACAACACATAGATACACAAATCGGAACAACAAAATACACCACATCCTCCTTGACATGTAAGCCCATCCTCCTCAAATGAATAATGAAAAGAAATGGAAGGGAAAATGGGATTAGAGCGATCATACCAAGCGGTCTTCACATTCCCTTGACAATGCCTCAAATGTAGTGTTGTATCTATGTGAGAAGAGAACAAAAACACAAGTATATACAATTCTACACTACTAAATTAAAGAACATGTTTTTGGTTTTTGAAATTTTCAAATTTTTATGGATTTAGTTTTAATGAAATTAAAGAACATATTTTTGGGATTTTTCGAAAAATTTTCAATTTTTTTTATGTATTTTATAATATAAATTCCCATCCCCCACTTTATTTTGGACATTGTTCTCAATGTACATGTAGGAGTAGGAATGAAGAGGAAGTACATGTTTTTGGATTTTTGATTTTATGGAAATTGAAGTACAAATGCAATGATATGATATGAATGAATGCATGCTCTAAATGCAATTCTATATGACATATATAGCAAATGAATGCAATCTACACTACACTATATGATGCATGATTTTTAGTAAACTATGGTCACCTATGATCAAACCTCCCCAAACCGATTTAAGCACTATTTCTAGTGTAGAAAGGAATAGGTTTGGTCATTAGTGACTATGTATGAATTCTAGTCTATATGCAACTAACTACATGAATCATGTGAGTTATATTACAATTCAACTATACTATATGAACTAACTAATGTAGATGCAATATGAAATATAATACAAATGCAAGTGAGGTGTAAACTAAATGCAAGATAATTTAAAATGCAATGCAACTATATATGAGAGAAAGGAAAAGAAGGAATATCATACAAATGGAGGTGGTGTGGTAGACACCTCTTGCCCTTTCACTCGTCATCATCATCATCATCATTGCGGTATCCACGTCCTCTAGAACTTCCTTGGTCATATCCTCCTCCTTGGCCAAAGAATCCTCCACTTTGGCCACCAAAGTTCCCTTCTTGGTTCCCTTGGTTAGAGAATAAAAGGTGCGGTTGAGCCCAAGATGGGTGAGGGCCTCTAGGGTTGATGTACCCTTGTTGAGCCATGTTGTAGTAGGAGGGGTATTGGGCCAAGTAGTTGTCGACCCTCCCTTGGTACACTCCAAGATCGACATTTTGCATGAGCTTCATTAAATTGTTCATGTTTGGAGCTCTTGGATCTTGGGGAGTGAATGGTACATGTTGTGTGGGGTAGGGTGGAATGGGTATATAGGATGGTGGTGCATTAACCCATTCCGGCAACTCAAGAGATTGACGAGGTGCTTCTTCTCTTTGTGGTGGGTTGGGATGAATCTCAATGGGGAGGAGGTAGTCCGGTCTAGGTGAGTACCGACTCAACCGTGGCTCGGTAGGTGGTATGTTCCACCCCAAGAGGACAAGTGAAGAGCATCCCTTTGTGAACCACTCTATACTTCCGGCTTGATTGTAAGTGCACCACCGGTGGTGGTTGAAGATAGCATCCTCATCTATCAAAGTGCTCCCTTGGAGCTTTTCATAGCCCCCATGAAGGTTAAACCCGGGGCAAAGTTCATTGGCCAATATTGTGATTAGGCCTCCCATCACAAAGGTCTTGATATTAGTATTCCCTTGAGCATAGTCATAGAGCCTTGTAAGCATCTCAAGGGGCGTGTTGAAATTATAGGCCCTCGTCCCTTGTACATTCAAGTAGGACTCTAAGAAGGTCAAGTCAAGAAGGGTGCACCTATCTTGTTCTAGCCTCCCATTGATGGTTCCGGCTATAAAGCGCTCGGTGATCCGAATCACCGGATGTTGGATGGCAAGGGTATAACATTGTTTGAAGGAATGGAGTTCCCTCCCAGAAATGGCTCTCCATATGTGGTTAAAGGTGAAGTCGGAGGGCTTATCGTTGTTTTCCCTCGGCACTTCAAGACCAAAAATGTTTGCAAATTGGTCTAAGGTTAACTTGTGGTCTTGATTACAAAGACGGAACTCCAAACAAACATTTATCCTTGTATTAGTGACAATGCGGAGACTACACAAAAACTCGAGGGTAAGTCTTAGGTAGGTATCCTCATGAGCATAGAATAACTTCCCAAGACCCAAACCATTGAAGAACATTTCGGTTTGATACCTTATGCTAAGAACTTCTAAAACATTGGTATCAATAAATTGAGTAGGCTCGTAATGCTTACGTAACAAATGTTCAAATCTTTGGCGGTATTCATCGCTAGTGAAGATTACCTCGGGGAAGTATTCGAGTTGTATAACCGTGTATCTCTACATTTTGATGGCCCCTTGCCTCCCTTGGGGTGGATGAAGTAGCACCCTTGCGCCTTTTAGGTGCGGCATCGGCGGATTTCTTGCTCTTGCCTCTTAGGTTCATCATTTTGTTGATGGAAATGTTAGGGTTTTGTTTGTTTTTGTGATAATTGTGTGTGGATGATGATGTGAGATTTTTAGACGATAAGATAAGGAAAATGAGGAATGGTGGGGTTGTTTATAACAAGAAAATGGGTGGGAGACGAGCGGACCTGGGCTGGGCTCGGGCGGATAATTCGAGAACCCAGCCAAAAACCCGTGCCAATCCGAGCGTCCCGAAGACGATCCGGGCGTCTTGCAGCTGCAGCCCGAGCGTCCTGCTGTGGAGACGCACGGATTCTTAGTCAGTGAGCTTGTGTGTTTTCACATTCAGTTGGGGACGAGCGGATTATTGAGAAGACGCACGGTTCTGCTAGGACGAGCGGATTCTCACTTAGAGCAGAAAGTTGCTTAAGACGTTGCCCAGGACGAGCGTCTTAAAGCCAGCTTGAGCGGATCCTTGGTCGGGACGAGCGTCTTCTTGACTATCCGGGCAGATTCTTAGACAGTGTTGATTTGTGCTCGTAGCAAGGCTCAGGACGAGCGTCTTACTATCAGGACGAGCGTCTCCTGCTGTTTCTTTCGTCAATCCCTCATTTCGTTCATTTGAATTATTTTCCTTGCACCCTTTTGTGATTCCTTCTTATCGTTTTCTGAAAACATGCTCAATGAATGGGTAAGCAACCCTCTCTCACTACTCTCATGTAAGAAAATGCAAGAAAAATAAAGGTATATACAATATTATATAATGCGAAAATTATGGGAAGGCATATATTACAAATGGTGGTTTGAGATAGGACTCCACCAAACTAGTTTGAATTGTGGAGGTTCTTTGTCCATAGAGCTCAAGGCTCTTAGAAGAAGGTCAAAGGCTTGTGAACAAGCCCCAAATAAGCATAAGTATGGTTTGCTCCACTTTAATATGAAATTTGCCCAAGGAAGCTTGTCATTCATTCTTTCTTTCACCTTGCCCTTGGCACTTAAGCCTTTGCAATGATTCCAATCAATAAGCCCATGATTCTTGTCAACACGAGGAAAACACGAGGAATGAAGTATGGCTCATTTTCGTCCGGAGACTTCCACTTACCACCTTCTTCTTTAATTTCAGCAATGATGATAGCACTTAGATTTGTCAATCCTTCCAAAGTGGAAGGAGAATTCTCATAACATTGATGACTAGATACTTTAGGAGTTAAAATTGTGGGTGTCAAGTCTCCACAAGTAAGTTCATTAGCAAGTTTGTTCTTGAGCTTTTCCACCAAGTACCTTTTATACGATTGTAGATACCCAGTATATGCACCTTCCAAAAACCACCCGATGATGATCGGACTATAACATGTTTTTGATATGCGTGCGTGGATTGGCTATACATGAGACGATTTAATGCACTACTCGGATATGACAATTGATTTCATAAAAAGTTTTCTAACTTCATTTGCACTAAAATAACACTATTTAGAGTTAAAACCGTCTTCGGACCCAAAACCGACTCAGAAACCCGCAACTCAAGTCAACCTGAGTCAACCCGCGTTAACCCAAATCTCGAATGTCAAAAATAATGCCATGAATATCTTAATCATGTCATTTCCATTAAAATGACCCTATTTAGAGTCTAAACCGACACCGAGCCAAAAACCGACTCGAAATTCAAATCCCGACTCACACGGGTCAAACCCGAGTCAAAGACACAAAATACCTACCCCAAATATCACCCAAGAGGAAGCTTACACGGCTAAGAAAACCTCAAAGACCTCAAAGACCACAAATCACAACCAACAAAACAGTGATTAGAACAAATGCAAAATCCAAATTTGCGAAAGGGACATTACACCCCTTTCCATCACGAGGTAGCTCGCGCCTCTTTAGGCATGCCCTTGGCCAGCAAGCAAGCCTAACCGACTTGCTACCATCCCCATTTCTCTATAAATATCCACCATCACACACCATAAAACTCACGCGAGAGTCCGCCCCCTCCTTCTCCCTTAAACGTCTAGACCCGACTTCCTAAGTCACAAAATCGACACGTGTTTACGACCTACCGATCGTAAACACAAACCTTACACATTTTGTTTGGTACCGTCGCCGTGCATTCGACCGACCCATTCGACCAACTCAACATTAATCAATATGTTTTAATTAACATATTTTCAAAACAAAATCCTTTTTTATTGCACCTTTTTAAACTTCTTTGATCGCGATTAGTCACAACGAGAAAACCGTCTCTAAAGTCGTCTACTTCACAAACATCAATACACGTAATTTTGAGGGTGTAAATATCTCATTTATTTCATCTCTTTACTGTTTTTATGAGTTTATATGCATGAATAATGCATAACACGATTCAAATATAGGTTAGACGAGCCAAAACCGAGTTTTGGCCCGAGACAGAAGCCCTTTGCTATGCAAAGAGGCTCACGCCTCTTGTGGGTTCTCAGGTTAGACTCAATCGTGTTTGTTCTCGTCTTTTTTCTTTATTTCATTTCTTATTTGCAATCAGTTTTTACCATTTCAAATGTTTTAAATCATTTTTATGACAAACCTTTTAGCCATAAATTATAATCACCCTTGGTTCCATATACCATGACGGTTTAATCAGTGACTCGGTGATGTTATTTGGTTAATTACATTTTAATGGGTATTTTAACACCCTTGTCTTTTATTTAGCATTTTTCTCATTTATTTACATTTGTAAATATATTAGTCATAATTCATAATCATCCTTGGTTCTTTATACCATGTCGGTTTAATCCGAGTACGATGACAAACTTGACTAATTACAAAGAAATGAACTTAACATATTTAGTACAAATCAAACATTTTACATTTTTATCTATAAACAATGCTTTTCAAACTTGCAAACCCTACAACGAATATTACTAACATAATAATAATAATTATCCCGAGTCATGCAAACAACATTTGCAATCATTCATCACAAATACGGTTTTAAATAACCTTTTTAACAACCTTTTAAAATGATTTTAATCAACCTTTTTACAACCAGGAGACGCCTCTTAGTTCGACTCATGGCTCGTGCCCCAAGGCCTCCTGTTTTCATCTTTTATAAACCTGGGCAGAGCCCCTTCCCTCGCCAATAGGCTCGGGCCCCAATGGGGCTGCCTGGCACTGTTCTGTCTCGTTTTTAGCACTTTTCTAGGACGATCCGACTACGGTTAACCCGTATACATGACGGATCAGATTGACAAGTTTACGTGTTCTTACACTTTGTCATTTGACACTCTTTTTCAAATAATGGATCGTGTTAAGCATCGTAATCCGAATTTGGTAAATGGATGTTTAATTTCCGTTTTCACATGCAAACCAATCAAAATCCAACTTTGACACCAATTTCTTGGTACATGCATAAACAACCGACTTAGGAAATTCTTACATGTTAGGTTAAAACTTTTGGATGTGCATTCATGCATTTTCACCGTTTTATCAACTTTTGCACTTAAACAACCACGATCGATCAGTAGAGGCCGCTAACGCGGGCGGGATTGGGTGTCCGATTAAAGGGCTTCCCAATATGTACCCTCATCCCTTACTCAGAACCTTTGGATAGTGGATGGCCTTATCCAGGGCGTACGAGAGTCATTTTAGGCATAGAATGCTAAAAGGGGGACGAGTCCTTATCTTTAGTACCTATGTCAAACACCGCTTTTTGCCTTGGTTGACATAGGTATAAAGTGGATTCGAACGGGTTCCAAGCATCCCACAAATGATTGGTGGTGACTCCGAACATCTCAACATCGTTTCGTGACCTTTGCCGAGACAAAACCGACCAATCTAAAACGATCCGGTCGAAAGCGTTTTTACGTCACCGAGCGTAGCTTTCAAAAGACCGCTGCATGTCCACAATTTGGCTTGGCGTGCAGGTGGCCCGTGACCGCAGATCGGTAGGTGGCCCAAATCCACAGACCGGCCTGTGGCCCATGTCCACAGATTGGCGACTCCGCTGGGGAAAATTAGGACACTTGTGTCTTTGTGATCCTTAGAGGCGAAACTCGAATGAGGTCGTGGTTAAAGTGCATTAATTGATATTATGGTCATAAGTCGGGTTCCTTGTCCGGGCCAATAACCTAAGCTTGGCAGCTCAAACCGTGAGAATAACAAATCCCAAACAAAATTTGACAAAAAAACCAATTGCAATTTAAACCTAATCCGTATTAAATTAAATCTACAATTGACAAAACCTTGACATATTGCTAAAAAGACCGATTATAATAACAATATGCAAAAATTAATCGAAAACAAGACCAATCGATCGAGACAATACAGTCCATGATCGACTGATGTCACGGTTTTCAAAAAAAAAAAACAACAGCCGTGTAAAAAAAAATTCGGCCGCACGGTTTTCAATGCAAAAAAAAAAAAATTATCGATTCAAATCGTTTAATGAAAATCACGATGAAAAATTTACGTGGCCTCGCTCTGATACCCCTTGTAAGGTAATATCCGTATTAATCCCCTTAAAATTAAGGACTATAACGCAATTTTAACATGTGATTAATTGTCATAAACGAAAAACAAGAGAAACGATAAAAGAATAAGAATCAACCTCGGGTCCTTGTGCAATTCGGCCTAATGAACAGAAATCAATGTAGATTTCCTCCTAATTGTTGCACCCAAGATCGTCTGAGACTATGCCCCTTGTGCTAGAAAGTACTCTCTAATTGCTTTGCAATATTGAGAGAGTTTTTGTGAGTTTTCTGATGTGAGATCTAGAATTTTAGAGAGAATGCCTCCAAAACCCTAATTTTTGTGCAAATGACAATGATTAGGTCAAAAAGGAGAGGGACTCTCCTTTTTGTTCCATTCGGTCGACCAAACCGTGACTTAGGGAGGGAGTGGGCTTTCCACTTTCTCCTTATTTTAACTCGTGGTCCGACTTGTTTTTGCTAAATGTATATGACGGGTTTTAATTATAAATCGTCACTCGTTATCGGATAATAAAATATCGACTAGTAACATGAATTAGTCGACATATTAATACATGTCCGACAATGACAATATTGTATAATTAATTAAATTCAATATACATTAATTAAATATAATCGTTTATATTCAATTTACGAATTAACTGCTTAATTCACCTTAGCCATTATTATTTAATCCGTATTAAATAATTATCTCAACATCGCGTTTGACTAATTATTAGTCAATAACTCCGACTAACTGCTTAGTCATATTAGGCATCAACATGACTGTATTTTCATACCGTCACATCTCTCAAACGTATCCTATAGGTGTGACTTTTAGGGACCAGTTGATCACCGCCATCAGTATGACAATAACGTCAAACTTATCTAGCAAGCCAATCGTTATTGATAAACGTGGACCAACTGATAATAATACAAAAGTATACCCTTTGATCCTTTTAGAGATTTATATGTCATTGCACTAACTGTGGAGGACACCAGCCCCAACAAGCTCCCACTTGTCCGTACAAGTGTACGTGCAATAACGTTATCCGCACTAACTGGAGGACACCGGCTCCAACAAACTCCCACTTGTCCGTACAAGTGTATGTGCGATAACCGATTCTCATATCCATTTAAAATTTCTCCCACTCAATGTAAAACAATTTGCAGATCCGTATCCGCAAAGGTCGTATTTTACAATCGATCTGTATCAAGAGTGGTTTCCCCGACTAGAGAGTAACTTAACTGATAAAACGAATTCGTATTCGAGCATGGCCATGCATTTCGATTCTGACTCCTCGAGTGGCCCCGAGAAATATCGAGTACACGATAAAGGCTGAATATTTCCTTCAACTCGACTCCTGCGCCGATCTCAAAGACATGAAATGACCTAGAAACAATCTACTTGGCCCCCTGTAACGGATGACCGTGAGAAAGAAACCAAAGTCACCCAAAATCTGCCTTAGTCTCAAGAGACAGTCGATAGTCAAAAGAATCGACTCTTAGGATCACCATGGAGGTCCTATCCACGACCTGGCACCGAATGTTATAAAACACATAGGACTCCATGTCGTTGTCACAATTGTGTCCTACGAGATATCCGTATAACTCGCCTCTGTGATTGGTCAGTCAGCCGTTTGACTTATGGTTCATTGAACCCACCATCAACCAACGTCACAAAATAATTGCCAGAGTTATCAGCTCACTTGGGCAATTAAGGACCAAAAATATAATGTTTGTTCAGTTCACTTTGTGGTGTTCAAAATTGTCGTACAACTCCACATGAAAAAAAAAATATATAAATATCAAAACGATGATGTCGTATAGAGTACACGAGAAAATGAATCTAATCCATAAAAGAGTACTACAACTCAGGAACACGTTTAATTCCCATGGAATTAACATGCCCTTCATGCTTATCTTGTCGTAATGGTTTAGTGAGAGGATCTGCTATATTATCATCTGTAGCAATCTTTTCTATCACTACCTCCTTTTGCTCCACGTAATCTCGGATTAGATGAGCTTTCCGTTGTACATGTCTAGACTTGTTGCTAGACTTAGGCTCCTTAGCTTGGAAGATGGCACCTCTATTGTCGCAATAGATGGTGATCGGGTCATTCGAACTAGGCACTACAGATAGTCCTTGTAAGAATTGACGCATCCATATCGCTTCCTTTGCAGCTTCGGACGCGGCATAGTACTCGGACTCGATCGTAGAATCTGCTTTGTAACACTTTGTTTGGAACTCTTCCAGGTGATCTGCGGCGCCATTAAGAGTAAAAACGAATCCAGACTGAGATTTCGAGTCATCTCGATCCGTTTGGAAGCTAGCATCTGCGTAACCGGCTGCGCATAGCTTTTGTTCGCCTCCATAAGTCAATGCCCAATCTTTAGTCCTCCGTAGGTACTTAAGAATGTTCTTGACACCATCCAATGTGATTCACCTGGATCTTTGTTGGAATCGACTCGTCATACTCAATGCATATGCCACGTCCGGACGTGTGCATATCATGGCATACATGATTGATCCTATAGCCGAGGCATAAGGAATCCGTGTCATGCGCTCTTTCTCTTCCGGTGTCTCGGTGCCCGAGACTTGCTCAAATGCACCCCGGAGCCATAGGAAGGAACCCCTTTTGGAGTTAGTCATCTTTGAATCTCTCTAGAATCTTGTCTATATAAGACTCCTGACTGAGAGATAACATCCGACGTGATCTATCTCGATAGATACGGATGCCCAAAATTCTTTGTGCCTCACCCAGATCTTTCATCTGGAAATGGTTCTTCAACCATACTTTTACCGAAGTTAAGAGAGGTATGTCATTACCAATCAGGAGTATGTCATCAACATACAATATTAGGAAGACAATCTTGCTCCCACTCGACTTGATATATAGACATGGTGTAACACCCCCATACTCCAAGTGCCTTACCAGGACCACTCAGGTATAAGGATGCCACCATCTCGGTTACCCGAGGCATGATAATCATAAGACAATGAAGAAACATACTTAATCAAATAAGTTTAAGTGATTACATTACAAAACCAACTGTAAGCAAAATACAACTGTTCTCAAACTATAAACCAACTGAAAGGAACTGTCCTAACAAACACAAATGAAGACTAAAGACTCGATATGTGATGACTCCATCCCCAGACTAGATCCCACGCGTATCCAAGATATACCTGCTTAAAATCGCTCACCACCCCGAATGGATCACCACGCTTTTTAAAACATTTAAACGGGGTCGATTACTAATCACACAACTCAATATACATCAACAATAAGATAAACAGACAATTTGTGACTGTCACACACACACACACACCACCAACCAATTCCCATCATCTCAATCTTGACCCCACCGGACCAGCCCACGCCATGGGGGACCGCAGCCGTTCCCACCTAAGCCCCGCTCATCATACCGAGCGATAACCCTGTCCATTAATGTGCACATCCCCTTCCGTGGCGGGTTCCACGAAGGGCGAAACTAGGGCATGAAGTCACTCCCGCAAGTGACCCCACTCAGCCGAGAACGCATCTCGAGAACCATAGACAACCAATCACAATCACAATCACCATCACAATCATCATATCAAACAACTAATTACAGCACATCACCAATATCCCATTATGGGACTAATACTGAGTAGGAAATCCTACCTGGAAAGCAACACAATCATCAGACGATCTAGCAGCTGTCTCAAAACCTCTCCTTTACAAATCCTTCTCCTATCACATAATCACATAATCACAATCTAACCTTAACAAATCATAAAAACCCCCAATCCCAAAATTAGGGTTTAACCAAATCAAAGGAAAGACAATAAAAAGGGTACGTAGATCTTACCCTCGACGCAAGGAATCCAACGATATAACCAACGACAAGAACTGACCGTCTGAACTCCGGGAATTGCTAAGAATGCGATTAGGAAGATGAACTTGTTGCTTTCTCTCTTAAACAGGGTTTTAGGTTTTGTAAAAGTGATTTAAAACAATGACGACGATACTTAAATACCTTAATCGCATAATTAACAAAACCCGAGAAAATTACCCGTAAAACCGGACACTCGATCGAGTACCCAAGGTACTCGATCGAGTACCCCCCTACTCGATCGAGTGCCCCAGCTACTCGATCGAGTACCCAACAGGTCAGAAACTATTTTATTTCGCAAAGTACCCTTACTCGACAGAGTAAGGCCTACTCGATAGAGTACCCAAAGACTTATAAATACGGAGTATTACAGTCTTCCCTCCTTAAAAGAACTTCGTCCCCGAAGTTCAACCCATACATAAAAACAACCATACTGACTCGACCAAGACACAACAACTTAGCTAAGGACTCAAGAACTCGACCGAACATAGAACATGAACTCTTAACCCCCATTCTACCAACTATGTTTACTTCCACAACATGACTCACTATATCGTATCTACCACATATATATCTCTCACGACACCAACTCCATACATAATCAACTACCATCCTCTAATGCTGCTAGCTCCATAATATCATCAACTATCAAACCCAATACTAAGACACTCATAGACATCAAACGGAATGTTACATTCTACCACCCTTAAAAGGAACTTCGTCCTCGAAGTTTACTCGGACTCATAACATCATCCTCCAACTCACAACATTATATAAAATATTCTCATACTCCAAAGCATCACACTACTACAAGCACGGCCATGGCCTTTTATAAGTATTATCCACAAAACAAATCCCTCCTTTACGCTACGCTAACACTCTACTTCCAATTATATTACCGCATGCACCACCATGAAACTCTCTTTTATTGCATCCTACTCCTCTTAAGACAAATGTTACGTCCTCGTAACTCACTAATACTAAATCCTTAGCTATATTTCATTACCCTATTTACCACTACATGTCAAAGATAACCGTTTATAAACCAAACACTCACTATTCTTATATCCAAGGCTCCCGTACATAAACATTTCTCATTCCTCAACTCATTCGGCATAGCACCTAACCTATACCATAAACTCGTAGCAAATCGCCATACCCACTCTTCATTATTACTGCCAAACCAACATACCTCGCTATGTAAAGCACTTATCTTCCAGAAGCATAACTCCCGATCCACACTCGTTACGTATACTCACACTAGATCCTCAAGTTCTTTCCTTCATTACCGCAAAACTCATACACAACTTAACATGACACTAATTCCCAATACCCTACACTCATTGTCTCAACAAAAGATTATGAACCACCTGCATCTTTCGGGTCATTACCACACATGTTCTACGACTCACTTGCCATTACCATGTCTAATGAAACCTTAACTAGAACAAGATCATAATTATTGTAACAACCTCTCACAACCGTGTCCCATTAACAGAATGTCACTATACCATGACAACAACGAAAACATATACAACTCTCTTTATATTAAACTCTACCCTCCTTCTCAAACTGAAACTTGTAAGAAACATTAGCAAGCAAAACAATAGTCTATTTGTCCAAACTGAAACTCACAGGAAACAACAACAAATAAAACAACAATCTATGTATGACTGGTATGTATTTTCGAAACTCGAATCATAATCATCCCGCCTACTCCACCACAAACGGTGACGGCATCACAACACCGCCACCAACAGCCACACCGTAGTGCGAAAATACCCGTATCACAAAGACTATGTACCGTGCCCGGATCACCACCCGAAGCACCACAACCACACCGATAGACATCACAACTCGCATACAATTCCCATAAACACCGACTCAAAGATAACTTCTCGGACAAGAAAAACTTACTCAAATCCACTTTATTAAGTCACCACGCAACATATTATATGGATACACGATATAAGCATCTCATGAACATCATTTCTACCATTTCATGGAATACACATGTGTTATTAATACACATAAAATTATAACTAGCCATGACAATTAATCAAATTATTACCCTTTTGGATATCATTCAATTAAATTACCGTGTCCAACATATATATTACAGAACATTCATAAAACAACTTTATAATTATCACACCATACCACTTCTTGTGAGGTCAGAACCTCACACAAACATTTACACATATCATAGACCCGTAATCACAACCAACTAGTCAATCCTGACCACGTAAGTTACCACTCGATAAAGGTTACCTGTCACCCGAGTTTAACTCATATGCCCCTCATAACATATTACCCCATTCGCACAACCATCACTTCCTGCCAAATATAACCATACCTTTACTATTCAACTATTAGCATCCACCTCATCTAACCACATCTTATACCCTCTCACAATCATACACAACAATCAGGTCCCTACCAAATCAGCCTCTTTAGAATTGCTACCTTTCTAATATACCATCGCTCTTAACCACTAGTGATAACACCACAATGCCACCACTGCTCGTATATCAAACCTCTTACACTCATATCAGAATAACATGGTTTTTCTCCTATTTTTGGTTAACATTCCAAATAACGAACAGCAAACCCATCCACAAAATTACCTCAACATTATTCCCAATACTATCTTATTTGTATTGTCATCCAACTCTCCACCAAATATCTCGTATCGTACTAATACTCCACCAACTTCTTACTCCCTTAATTCCTCGAAACTCATTATCAATCATGTTGTCCTGAAGCTCCTATATAACCTTCAGCTAACATCCTCGTGATACTATCACACATTTCGATGATTCCTTACCTTTATATCACATAACTCCGGTGAACATTTTCCTCAGCTTACTTTTATCCTTCTTTTCTTTTTACACTCAATAATACCAATTTAATAGCTCAACTCCTTATTACTCCTATATAACCCTTTTGTGCGCCAATTACCTTCTCATCGCTCCAAAACTCAAATCCCATTATTTTATATCGATATCATCTCCCTCTTTCTTACCACAAATATTCTCTTATTATGTCATCAATCACCCTTGCCACTAATCCATCCATAGAATCAACGTTTCTTTGTTCAACAATTGCATCTTCCTTCTTACATCTCTAGAAATCAAAATTCCTTTCATACCGCTAATTGCCCAAGGAAAACCCACAATAGTTTCATCTCTTAAAAAGCCAAATCTCCACCCCGCGACATGTCTCCACAAAGTTCACTATATACCACTCTTCTCAACCCCTTTAAAACGAACTTTTATTATGTATATTCTTAACCCACACGGCTCTTAACTACCTCCCTCCATAATTCTTTACACATCTCAAGTTGTCACTATCCATATCCTTACTCTCAATCCTTTCATTCTCACGTTCCTTAGACTCACATCATCCATTGCCCACATTCATTTACTTTTACGTTACTCAACACACACTCATATCACTCATCTCATTTCATCTCAGAAAACATGCTCTATGTCTCAATTAAGCCATAACAATCTTCCTTTTCTTTTTCCACTATCTATTACAACCACGTATAACTCATGTCCTCCCACCGAACTCATACTCACCACAGGTGTCACTCACTACACCACAAGATTGGGTAACTTACGCGTCAAGACCAACATACATGTAAAACAATGCATAAAGAAGCAAAATAATAACTTTGAATTAAACATAATATGCAACGAAGTCAAAAGATAAGCATATGACCCAAAACAAGGGTCACTAGATCGAGTACAGGCCACTCGATCGAGTAAGGGACTTACTCGATCGAGTAGGTCAAGATCAGAAGCACGTAAAACAAATCACCAGGGATACTCGATCGAGTAACTAACGTACTCGATCGAGTGCCCCCTTACTCGATCGAGTACCGAGGATACTCGATCGAGTACCCCAATTCTCAGCACTGTCCAGTTTTCGTAAAACAGTCATAACTCACTCATTTCTTGGTCGTTTTGGGCGTGTGACCTATCGTTAGAATCGTAAAAGGACAAGCTATCACCTCCAATTGGAATCACATCAAAATCATTTATGAATCTCAAGTTATAACAGTTTAAAGACAACCTCTTTATAATCGAAAAACACAACTACTTGATTTTACTTCCAAACAACTTAAACAACAACCAAGCAAACAAAACCAGTCAAAACTCATAAAACCAGTATTCATAATCATATGTTACTATTTTCAAAAGCCAAACAACAACATTCATCATGCACATAACTTATCTAACTTGCCAATTATGACTTACCCACATGTTTTTATTCTATCACTTTTCGTAAACAAAATCACAAATACATGACATCAAGTCCCCTATTCACATGTTACTACCACGATGATTCATATTTTCCACTAATTCATCCATCATACCACATATTTATCCACCATATTCGTTCAACATATTCACTCAAAGACATGTTCAATTCACACTCCCAACTTTCTCGTACTTTTTACTCAACACGACAACAACAACATGTAGACTTACACATCGCTTTATATATATATAGACAAAACACTTTTCCCTTACATAACTATAACATGCCAAATTACATGTATCAATCATTATACTTTCATGCTTTACAATCCACCAACATATAATTCACGTCATCATCATCAATTCATGCAACATACTACTACATAGATACACACAAAGACACAATATGCACATAACGATCCCGACACTTATCCCATGGTGACCGGTTCAAAATTGTAGGGCGAGTTCGCGACTTTAGGACGTCTCCCAAGTCTTTGCATTAGCTCCTACAACCTTTACCCCGGGTTCATTTTAATTGACTCCCTATGTTCATTAAGTTCATTGGTTATAGGTTTCTGGATCGTCTCTCTGATACCATTTGTAACACCCCCATACTCCAAGTGCCTTACCAGGACCACTCAGGTATAAGGATGCCACCATCTCGGTTACCCGAGGCATGATAATCATAAGACAATGAAGAAACATACTTAATCAAATAAGTTTAAGTGATTACATTACAAAACCAACTGTAAGCAAAATACAACTGTTCTCAAACTATAAACCAACTGAAAGGAACTGTCCTAACAAACACAAATGAAGACTAAAGACTCGATATGTGATGACTCCATCCCACTAGATCCCACGCGTATCAAGATATACCCTTGCCAATCAACTGCTCACCACCCCGAATGGATCACCACAGTTTTTAAAACATTTAAACGGGGTCAATACTAATCACACAACTCAATATACATCAACAATAAGATAAACAGACAATGAATCACACACACACACACACACCACCAACCAATTCCCATCATCTCAATACTTGACATCCCACCGGACCCACCGCCAGATGGGGGACCGCAGCCGTTCCCACCTAAGCCCCGCTCATCATACCGAGCGATAACCCTGTCCATTAATGTGCACATCCCCTTCCGTGGCGGGTTCCACGAAGGGCGAAACTAGGGCGTGAAGTCACTCCCGCAAGTGACCCCACTCAGCCGAGAACGCATCTCGAGAACCATAGACAACCAATCACAATCACAATCACCATCACAATCATCATATCAAACAACTAATTACAGCACATCACCAATATCCCATTATGGGACTAATACGAGTAGGAAATCCTACCGAAAGCAACACAATCATCGACGATCTAGCAAAAATTGTCTCAAAACCTCTCCTTTACAAATCCTTCTCCTATCACATAATCACATAATCACAATCTAACCTTAACAAATCATAAAAACCCCCAATCCCAAAATTAGGGTTTAACCAAATCAAAGGAAAGACAATAAAAAGGGTACGTAGATCTTACCCTCGACGCAAGGAATCCAACGATATAACCAACGACAAGAACTGACCGTCTGAACTCCGGGAATTGCTAAGAATGCGATTAGGAAGATGAACTTGTTGCTTTCTCTCTTAAACAGGGTTTTAGGTTTTGTAAAAGTGATTTAAAACAATGACGACGATACTTAAATACCTTAATCGCATAATTAACAAAACCCGAGAAAATTACCCGTAAAACCGGACACTCGATCGAGTACCCAAGGTACTCGATCGAGTACCCCCCTACTCGATCGAGTGCCCCAGCTACTCGATCGAGTACCCAACAGGTCAGAAACTATTTTATTTCGCAAAGTACCCTTACTCGACAGAGTAAGGCCTACTCGATAGAGTACCCAAAGACTTATAAATACGGAGTATTACACATGGTTCCTCGACCGATCGAGTAAATCCATTTTCTTTTATCACTTGGTCGAAATGATGATTCCAACTCCGAGAAGCTTGCTTAAGTCCATAAATGGAACTCTTAAGCTTGCACACTTTCTTAGGATGTTCAGGATCGATGAAACCTTCGGGTTGTACCATGTACAACTCTTCCTCCAAATAACCGTTTAAGAAGGCGGTTTTCACATCCATCTGCCAAATTTCATAGTCATGAAAAGCGGCAATCGCTAAGATAATCCGAATGGAACGCAGCATGACTACGGGTGCAAAAATTTCATCGTAGTGCAAACCTGGCACTTGGGTGAAACCTTTAGCAACTAGTCGTGCTTTATAGATATCTTGTTGACCTTCCACAGAATGCTTTATCTTGTAAAGCCATTTGCATTGAAGGGGACGAACCTTAGCAGGCAAGTCAACAAGATCCCATACGTTGTTCTCATACATGGAGTCCATCTCGGATTGCATGGCCTCAAGCCATAGCTTTGAGTCGGAACTAGTCATGGCACCTTTATAGGTTGCGGGTTCACTACTCGTTAAGAGCAGAATGTCATCTATGTCATGTTCCTCGACCATACCAATGTATCTGTCCGGAGGAATAGAGACTCTACCCGACCTCCTAGGTTCCTCAGGAATATTCACCGCAGCCGGGATTGAAGGAACTGGTTCCTCCAATGGTTGCTCGGCATTTGGTTCGGAATCTCCGACACTCGAAGGTTCTATTACTCTTCGCGTTCTCGAGAAACTCCTTCTCTAAGAATGTCGCACTAGCCGCAAAAAAAACACGTTGTTCGGTTGGCGAATAGAAGTAATGACCAAATGTTCCTTTAGGATAACCTATAAAGTATGTCTTGACCGATCGCGGGCCGAGCTTATCCTCGTGTCTCCACTTGACATAAGCCTCGCAGCCCCAAACCCGTATAAAGGACAAGTTAGGGACCGTTCCCTTCCATAGTTCATATGGAGTCTTGTCAACAGCTTTAGACGGACTTCGGTTAAGTATTAGAGCAAATGTGACGAAAGAGCATAACCCCACAATGAATCAGGCAATACGGTGTGACTCATCATGGATCGAACCATATCAAGTAGTGTTCGATTTCTCCGTTCGGACACACCATTCAACTGAGGTGTTCCAGGTGGAGTTAACTGTAAGGCAATCCCACAGTCCTTAAGGTGTTGATCAAACTCGTGTGAAAGATACTCGCCACCACGGTCTGATCGTAGTGTTTTAATCTTTCTACCCAGTTGGTTCTGTACCCTGTTCTGGTATTCTTTGAATTTCTCAAAGGACTCACTTTTATGCTTCATTAAGTAGACATAGCCATATCTACTTAAATCGTCCGTGAAAGTGATAAAATACCTATAGCCTTCTCGTGCGGTGATTGACATAGGTCCACACACATCCGTATGTATGAGTCCTAATAGGTCAGCAGCGCGCATTCCAACACCTTTGAAGGAAATTCGAGTCATCTTGCCAATGAGACATGATTCACACCTGCCAAATGATTGAAAATCAAAGGCCGAGATAGCTCCATTCTGTATGAGCTGTTTAACGCGTTTCTCATTAATGTGTCCCATACGGCAGTGCCATAGATAAGTTTGATCTTTGTCACCAACCTTTAACTTTTTATTCATTACGTGCAATATTTCAGTGGTCTGATCTAAAACATAAATTCCATTCATGGAGACTGCCTTGCCATAAATCATATCGTGTAATGAGAAAATGCAGCTATTATTCTCTATTACAAATGAAAAACCAAGTTTGTCAAGTGCAGAAAATGAAATAATGTTTTTGGAAAGACTGGGTACATAATAGCAGTTATATAAAAATAACTCAAATCCGCTAGGAAGCTGGATCACATATGTTCCCCTCGAGACGGCAGCCACTCGTGCTCCATTCCCGACATGCAGGTCCACCTCACCCTTTACGAGGGGTTCGATGTTTCGGAGCCGCTGCACATGATTGCACAGATGAGAGCCACAACCAGTATCTAGTACCCAAGTTCCGTAACTTGCTTGGTTAATCTCAATCATATGAATAAAAGTAGAAGAAGAAGAAGACATACCAACAGGAGTAACGCGACCTGCTTTTATGTCCTCATGGTATACATGACATGTACGCCTCCAATGCCCAGTCTTGTGGCAATGGTGGCATTCCATGTTACCGGTCTTGCTCCTTGTCGCGCCTGATGAGGTGCTCGACTCACCAGGCCCACTCTTACCTGATCCCGACTTCTTAAACTTCGGTTTACCTACTGCTAGGTCTGCCTGAGCTTTGCCCTTACCCTTGCCCTTGTTTGACACAACGAGAACATCCTGTTTCATGCTCCCACTGAACTTCATGTCCTTCTCGGTCTGTACGAGAAGGGAGTGTAGTGCATGAGGACTTTTCTTCAAATCATTCATATAGTAATTGGCTCTAAAGAGCGCAAAACCATCGTGGAGTGAATGAAGCATGCGGTCAATCACGATGTTCTCACTGATCTTGCAATCAAGTGCCTCCAGTTTCTCGACATTCTCAATCATGCTGAGAATGTGTGGGCTAACCGGTTGGCCCTTCTGGAGTTTCGCCTCAAAGAAGCGATAGGTGTGCTCATAGGTCACGATTCTCGGTGCTTTCGAGAATTCCTTAGTGAGCGTGGTGAAAATCTTGTTTGCACCTTGGGCTATGAAGCGTTTCTACAAATTGGGTTCCATTGCAAAAATGAGTACGTTCTTTATCGCACCCGCTTCCATGGCGAAATCGCTATACTTGTCGATCTCGTTAACTCCAGCCGTGGGGCCTGGGTTTAGCGGGATGGGCTCTATCAGATATTTGAGCTTCCCGTCAGCAATGGCAGCATTCCGTAATGCCGCCTCCCAGTCCGCGAAGTTTGATCCATCATTTTTCAGTCGAGTAGACTTATTCATCTGATTCATGAAGATCCGAAGCCAGGACTCACGGTCCAATGTGACACTTGGCATTGGGTCGTCCGTACGGCCAGCCATTTTATTATTAGCAGTTTAAATGATCGTGATCTACACTGAAAAAGAAAGGAAAAACAAAACGAAATAAGCAACTCATCGAGGTGATTTAAGTCTATTTAAAAATCATTTTAACGTGTAGACTCATTGCACTTGTATAATCGATCTACCTCAAGAATTATACAAATGATCCCAAGTCTCAATTTCCGCAAATTGATAAGCCAACTGTTTAGCTAGTTCTACCGTTAGAACTCTTGGTCGATAGATTTCCGTAAATCCTATCTATAGTCCACCATAATCACATGATCGTACGAGTGACCATAGTGTTGAGATAAAATAGGTCAATCAGTTCCAACTTACCCGACGTAGAAGGGGTCATATTATGCCTACCGACGAAGAAGGGATTCATTGGAGTTTGACCTATAAAGACTATTCTCAATTTTTGGTTATACGAGGAAGATCCCATCAACTTAGTTTTAATTCATTTTAAGTGAACGAAAATCTAGCATTACGAGAATGAATTAACTTAGGTGATGGCTTAGAAAGACCGTGTGACATCTGTATGTCATAGAAAACTAACGCGTAACCTCTATATGAGTCAGTTTTCATGCAAATATTAGGTGGTTTGGTTTTAGGCGGAATATGATGCAAACTATCGTTACGATGAAAAACATAAAACAAATGTAAAACGTAAATAAAAGTCCTAGTGTGTCCTATCCTAACAAAATGAACATAATACAACTTTGGAATCCACCGTTGGACCCGAGAAGCTTATCTTGATGTTCTATCTTGATCCATGTAGCGGGAGTGAGCATTCGATTCTCCATCTTCGGTCTTCTCAAAATTACAATTTAAAATTTACAAAATATAAACCTATTTACATTCTAAATTAAAACTGTAATTATAAGGAAAAATCCAAAATGGAGATGCGAGATCTCAAAATACAACCAAGACCGTGTTCCATCATTACGGTAACACGTTCTACTAAGGCCACACTAAGTTACAACCGTTTGTAAAATTAAATACGTAATAAAAACATTCATGGCATTCAAAAGTAACGATAAATAAAAGATGCATCAACTAAAACAAAATTTATTCGTGACATAATTCCGTAATTATGTTAAATTTATCCAAACCACCTTTTAACGCTTAAAATTATATGACAAAACCGCTTTTATCAACTTAATTTTAATTCATTACAATCCGTTACTTTAAACCGCTTTAAAATAACTAAATGGTACGTGTGTGAACCGTTTCACAATCAAGCGAGTGCACAAAATCCGTATTATGTACATATCAAGGCCGAAAAAAAAATAAAAACACGAAATTTTTTTTTTCTTCTATTCACGGCTTGACCGAGAGCAAAACATGGAATTTTTTTTTTTTTTTTTTATTTCGGCAGCTCAAACCGTGAGAATAACAAATCCCAAACAAAATCGATTTGACAAAAAAACCAATTGCAATTTAAACCTAATCCGTATTAAATTAAATCTACAATTGACAAAACCTTGACATATTGCTAAAAAGACCGATTATAATAACAATATGCAAAAATTAATCGAAAACAAGACCAATCGATCGAGACAATACAGTCCATGATCGACTGATGTCACGGTTTTAAAAAAAAAAAACAACAGCCGTGTAAAAAAAAATTCGGCCGCACGGTTTTCAATGCAAAAAAAAAAAAATTATCGATTCAAATCGTTTAATGAAAATCACGATGAAAAATTTACGTGGCCTCGCTCTGATACCACTTGTAGGGTAATATCCGTATAAAACCCCTTAAAATTAAGGACTATAACGCAATTTTAACATGTGATTAATTGTCATAAACGAAAAACAAGAGAAACGATAAAAGAATAAGAATCAACCTCGGGTCCTTGTGCAATTCGGCCTAATGAACAGAAATCAATGTAGATTTCCTCCTAATTGTTGCACCCAAGATCGTCTGAGACTATGCCCCTTGTGCTAGAAAGTACTCTCTAATTGCCTTGCAATATTGAGAGAGTTTTTGTGAGTTTTCTGATGTGAGATCTAGAATTTTAGAGAGAATGCCTCCAAAACCCTAATTTTTGCAAATGACAATGATTAGGTCAAAAAGGAGAGGGACTCTCCTTTTTGTTCCATTCGGTCGACCAAACCGTGACTTAGGGAGGGAGTGGGCTTTCCACTTTCTCCTTATTTTAACTCGTGGTCCGACTTGTTTTTGCTAAATGTATATGACGGGTTTTAATTATAAATCGTCACTCGTTATCGGATAATAAAATATCGACTAGTAACATGAATTAGTCGACATATTAATACATGTCCGACAATGACAATATTGTATAATTAATTAAATTCAATATACATTAATTAAATATAATCGTTTATATTCAATTTACGAATTAACTGCTTAATTCACCTTAGCCATTATTATTTAATCCGTATTAAATAATTATCTCAACATCGCGTTTGACTAATTATTAGTCAATAACTCCGACTAACTGCTTAGTCATATTAGGCATCAACATGACTGTATTTTCATACCGTCACATCTCTCAAACGTATCCTATAGGTGTGACTTTTAGGGACCAGTTGATCACCGCCATCAGTATGACAATAACGTCAAACTTATCTAGCAAGCCAACCGTTATTGATAAACGTGGACCAACTGATAATAATACAAAAGTACCCTTTGATCCTTTTAGAGATTTATATGTCATTGCACTAACTGTGGAGGACACCAGCCCCAACAAGCTCCCACTTGTCCGTACAAGTGTACGTGCAATAACGTTATCCGCACTAACTGGAGGACACCGGCTCCAACACGTTGCACGCCTTTTTAGGCCGTCGTAATGACGATTTTCAAACCCGGTTTTTCACAACCGTTTCAAACCTCGGTCTTACGCCGATCGTTGCACACATTTTTAGGCTGTCGTAATGATGATTTTCAAACCCAGTTTTCTACAACCATTTCAAAAAACACGCCTTTCTAGGCCGTCGTAATGACGATTTTCAAACCCGGTTTTCTACAACCATTTCAAAAAACACGCCTTTTTAGGCCGTCGTAATGACGATTTTCAACCCCGGTTTTTACAACCATTTCAAAGCACCTTTTTATGCCGTTATAATGGCCATTTCAAAACTCGGTTTTTATAACCATTTTAAATGCACCTTTTCATGCCGTCGTAATGACAATTTCAAACCTTGGTTTTCACAAAACATTTCAAAATACCATTTTACGTCGTCATAATGACCGTTTTAAACCTCGGTTCCTCATCGACCGTTGTCTCTCAAAGCACCCTTTTACGCCGTCATAATGACGAATTTTACCCTCGAATTTTCAAAATTCGAAATCAGTTTTCAAACAAAAACGTTTTTCAAACCGTCGTAATGAAGATTTCAACAAGTGCAACTTTTAAAATTTCAAATCTCGTTTTCCAAATCAAATTTGGCTTTTCTAAACCGTCGTAATGACGTTTTCAATTCTCACAATTTTCGATTTGGATAACGTCTTTCAAAGGTTTAAACGGTTTGCTAACCCGTCCTAATGACGAATTCAATCCTGATAATTTCCAATTTCAAATCATTTTAAAAAAAATCTAACCGTTTTCAAATTTCAATTCAAAATCAAATCTTTGAAAACGAATTTAACCGTTTTCAGATTCCAAATCCAATTTCAAATCCTTGAAAACAAATCTAACCGTTTTCATATTACAATTCAAAATCAAATCCTTTGAAAACAAATTTGACCGTTTTCAAATTTCAATTCAAAATCAAATCTTTGAAAACAAATTTAACCGTTTTCAGATTTCAAATCATTTGAAAACAAATTTAACCGTTTTCAAATTTCAATTCAAAATCAAATATTTGAAAATCAATTTAACCGTTTTCAGATTTCAAGTCAAAACTCAATCTTTGAAAAAAAATTTAACCGTTTTCAAATCTCAATTCAAAACCAATTCTTTGAAAACAAATTTAACCATTTTCATGTCCATTGTGATGACAATTCCAAATTCTTCAATTCTCGATTTTCAAATCCGTGATTCGGAATTTCAAAAACCGTCTTCGGAAACAATACACTGTTTTCAGAGCCGCCGCAAACTCAAACTCAAACCGTCTTTTGAAAACAAACTAAAGACAACTCTTCAACTGATCGACTTTCGGAGATCCCTACTCTTCGGAAGCCATCCATAAAATGACAAATGAATCTTGTTGAAAATTTCTATTTTCGAAAATTTCAGTCCACCTTTCCGATTCAGCCTCGAGTCGATTGGAGTCCAGTCGATTTCAAGTCAAGTCGTCTCGATAACGTCGAGTCTCTGCCGAAGTTAGTACCTACCTTCTGGTCTAGGTCGTGTCGCCTAATTGTCGAGACATATTCAATGGTGTTAGGAGAGTAAAAACCTCTCGGGTATTAAACCCATATTTCCTCCACATTACGGGTCAAAGGTCAAGTTTGTGTACATTTCTTGTCCAACGGAGTCACGTCAACAACAAACTTCCAAATCTCGTCAGAAGTCGTCTGTCTAGGCATCACTATGCCAAAGTTGACACTCGAGTCTAAGTTCAAAGTCATGCACCAAGAGTTCAAACACAAGAGGTCATTCACGATCTCTAATGAACTCATAACCTAGTCACACTGTCGCGTCTTCACGACATAACCGCCTTTAATACATATGTGTCGTACTTGCCTTTGTTTGTGCAATCCCTTGCCAAGACAAGTTATAACGCCTATCGTTATGTCAAATAGGAATCCCTTGGGTGCCATCAATTGCCAACCAGGAACTTAAGAAGCTGATCAACCTTCATCCGCCATGACTTCTGCTGAAACCAACAACATGGTCCTTCGACTCCTATCTACCATGGAAGACTTGAGCACTCGTCTCTCCCAAGTTGAGGACAAAATGATAACCGGGAATTTTTCCTCTTCTGATACTGAGAAAAGGGTTAAGCTCCTTGAAAGCTGGCTACTTGCCAACGACAAAACTGACCCTACTTGGAAGGCTACCAAAACCACTGAAGCCAATTCCTTAGGTGCTCCACCAACCAAAACCAGACGACCTCATACGTCCTTCCCTGATTTGGGTATGCCTTATGCCACAGCCTTGGAAAGGCTAATCTTCAAAGGAAAGCTCAAACCAATTGGTCCAACTCCAGACCCTCTACCAAACAAGCAAGGACGTATATGGGACGGAAACCTGTTTTGTCAATATCACCAAGGTCGCGGACATGACACTGAAATGTGTCTCCCCTTAAAAGGTGTCATCCTTGATATGATCGAAAAGGGTGAATAACCACTACCTCCCTCAACAAACAACAAAAACAACCCTCCATAAAACCCTATTGGACACAGTCAGGAATCTTTCCTAGACTGCTCTCATCTCATCTCTCCTGACGATGAGAAAATTCATGCAATTGACGAAGATGGCATACAGAGCGCTGTAATGATGCTCTCTGTCTCCGTCAACAACATATCCTCAAAGCTGCAAGTGGCTATCGATGATTTGAACACCCGAGTAGCTAATTTGGAGAAGAGGTTTGGTAATGCTGGAAACGAACCTGAAGCAAACTACCAACGAGAAACCAACCCTCCATTCACCAGCCAACAACTGTTGAAAATGAGGAATCATCTAATGGTTCGCACACCTATGAACCAACCAAAAAAGAACATGAAATTGCCTCGCCAAATACCCCTTCAAAATACCAAGCAACTTCCCAAAAACTTCCCATTGACAATGACCAAATCCTGCTTCCGCCCAGGACTGACAAAAACAAAAACAAAACTCACAAAAATATCCCAAAAAACACCAATGTTGGAATCATGGTAAAACATCAAAGGGTATTCACAGATCCGGGAATAACATATGGCACCGCTCTGGGGATACTTAAGTCAGAAGGAATGCTCCAACCCATTGGTCCGACTCCGGACAAACCTGAAAACAAAAGAACCCGTTTCTGGAACGAAAATGCCTATTGCCAATACCATCTAGGCAAGGGCCATGACACCGAAGCCTGCTTCAAATTCAAGTATGCCATTCAAGATATGATTGAAGCTGGAAAAATCATAATTGCACCTCTTAGTCAAGACAATCCTCTCGGATGTCTCAAGTCAAACAGCAAGGTTGAACGTTCTCAAAGGATATTCACTAGACTCAACACAACCTATGCCGCAGCTCTTCAAAAGCTTGTGACTAAAGGGAAGCTACAACTAATCGGGCCCACTCCGGACCCGTCTGAATGTAGAAAGACCCGTTTCTGGGACGGCAATGCCTATTGCCAATATCATCAAGGAAAAGGTCATGACACAGAAACATGCTTCAAACTGAAACATGTTATTCAAAATATGATCGACAACCATGAACTGGTAGCTTCATCCCTAGGCCAACCAATTGATGAAAATAACCCTCATGAACATCTCATTCTGCAAGGAGATGGAAGTCTCATTGACTATTGTCCTCATATCATCCCCAACAACGAGAGTGAAGTGCTCAAGTGGTTCAATGCTCAAGATCAAACATTCAAGCCGCTGGATGCTGCGAAAGAGACCTTCGAGGAGGAAAGTGATGATTAGGAGTTCGTATCTGAGAGCGAGTCAGAGTCCCAGTCCGAGTCTTAGGCTTTCTCATATCTATCCTAGTGTCTGTCCTTTTATTCCTAAGTGACAAATTGGGGGCGGTCCCCATGATTCACACGTATTCATCGAGTCTGTGCTAACATCTTATTTATTTAAATAAAAGCACGATTTTCAACTATCATATATTCTCCCCTTTACCATTTCCCGTTGACAACGAGAATTGATTCGAGAATTGATTTAAAGCATACAACATGTTCTAATTCAATGTGAGTACACTCAAGTGACGTTCCGTACCGAGTAAGCAGAGAACTCGAAACTCCGTGTCCATTTCTTTACCTATTCCATGTCTGGCAATAGAAATATTTCACTAGCACCCAATCTAGACCGAGCTTTTATCAAAGGGATTCTACGACGAACCCAGATAACAAACCAGAACATCTCCTTGTTCATGATCAATGATGGAAGGCAAGCCCATTCCCCACAAAAACATCCCATCACCAAGTATCAACCTCTCACCAAAGAGTACATCCCCGTTTACACCTTTACCTTCCTCGAACGTTGGACGACAAAGAACCAATTGATCCAAGCCAAAACAAAGGCGAAAGCCAAAGTAAAAACAAAAACCAAAGTCAATTCACTCAAAGCAAATTCCAAAGCCAAAGGCTACTCACCCAAGGTCAAGGCCAAGAACTAAGCCAAAATCAAAACAGAACCAGATTGAACCCTTTCTCGAAAGGCCGAATTCCCAAAAAACACAAACAAACGTCTAAGAAAATGTTAGGCTAAAGCCAAAACAAAAAAAATGAAATAACGTAATTCAAAATTCGTTATTTCCCACAATTTCAAATGACGAAATTCAAAACCGTCACTTTTCAAGAAAATGAAATAACGAAATTCAAATTCGTTATATTCACCAAGACTCAAATAGCGGATTTAAAAACCGTCACTTTTCAAACTTCGGACCAACAAGTCCAACACCAAAATACAAAGTCCAGGACCAACAAGTCCAAAGCCCAGGACCAATACGTTCGAAACACCAAGTCCAGGACCAACAAATCTAAAGCCCAGGACCCGTGAGTCCAACACACCAAATCCCGGACCGACGACTCCAAAACACCAAACACCAAAACCTCAACCAAAACTACTTCACCCTAAGTATTTCCAGAGACTGTTACAAGGAGACCTATCTAGGATTCTAGGGATTCCCCTCAAAATCATAACCAACACAGCTTCACCCCCTAAGCCCTTCTAGAGACTGCTACAGGGAGACTTATCTAGGCTTATGAGGATTCCCCTCAAGCTCGTAATATCACACCTTAACCTTTAAGGTCCAGACATGGGAATCTGATCCCACATTAATTACCAGCCATTTCGTGCTCAGGCCACATCAAGCCTGAGACCTCATTCAACACCACATTACAAGCCGTAACCCATCTGCCTAAACACCACAAAATACAAACTCCAGATTTTTATCTGTCGAACAAACCTTTTATTACAAAGCTCCACATTTCATAATGTCGAAGCCATTTTCACCCTGACCTAGATACGGAGTCTTCAAAAAAACATTGCTCCCTGGAACGGGACATGCACATTTCATTGTTAGAGTCCACTTTTTAGTGTGCTCACATAACAAGAAACATTTTTTCAAGCTATGCCTCTTCGATTCATGATCAAGAGGTATTTCACTCCAATCAACTTTCGAGTCACCAAACGGAATTCACCGTCGTGACCCTCAACTCCATATTTTTATCTGTCAAACAACCTGTTATTACCAAGCTCCACATTCCATAATGTCAAAGCCAGTTTCACCCTGACCCAGATACGGAGTCCTCGAATGCTTTGCTACCGAGAACGGGACATACCTAGTCTACCCTTAGGGTCCACTTTTTAGTGTGCTCGCATGATAGGGAACATTTTCACAAATTACACCTCTTCGATTCATGATCAAGGATGAATTATCTCAAATCAATTTCTCGAGTCACCAAACAGAGTTTACCGTCGTGACCCTCACACTTTAAGCTCCTAAGAACTTGCTTAGGCACACATTCAGACGAGTCACTAAATGGAATTTACCGTCGTGACCCTCACACTTTAAGGTCCTAACATCTCGCTTAGGCACACGCTCAGAACTACGATCTGGTTTCATTTCACTTCACGTGAATACGTAGGCAGTCCTTCAAGGACACAACCATACACCTCAAAATCACTTAAGGTCCTAACAACTCGCTTAGGCACACACATTCAGAACTACGATCTGGTTTGATTTCGAAAACACGTGAATACGTAGGCAGTCCTATTACGAGGACACAACCACACCCCCACACACATTCAATTTTCACACCTTCAATTTGCAACCCATTGCACACACAGCTCAGAACTACGATCTGGTTTGATTTCTCACACACGCGAATACGTAGGCAGTCCTATTACAAGGGCACAACCACATAATCCTTCCACAACATTTTCAATTCTCAATCCTCAATAACCAGCTCAGAACTACGATCTGGTTTGATTTCGCAAACACGCGAATACGTAGGCAGTCCCCCGACAAGGACACAACCGCACACCCATTTCAATCTCAACCATCAACATCAATCCTCCAACGCAGTCCACCCAGCTACAGAAAATTAATCTTAAACTTCTTTACTGGGGGCTTCTTCCTTTAGACGTCGCCCATTCCTTGTTTTGTCAAATTCTCACCTTCCCACTCTAGGGGCTTCTCTTTCAAGACGCCACCCTTCCTTTAACCTCAAACATCTTTTTAGTCTCAACTACAGTCCAAAATAAACCGCCCATAGTCTAGTGCTCGGTTCGGACGATGACAAGGTCTTGGTTCCGCTCTCCGAATCATCATACCTCAAGGAGGGATCTCAAACAAGCAAACGGAGGCAAAGACGCCTGGAGAAGATAATCAATTCGTGTTCCCCAGCCGAGCGGACCTTCTACCTCAGGGATCTGATACGCGTTGTCACCCTTTCTTGGCTAAGGTGTTGTACCAACTGTGCAAAGTCTATCAGAGTCACCCCCGTGTTGTCAATGACTTTTTATCACGTTCACGACTGCCCATTTGTCAGTCTGTCAGTTTGCATCCGTTTGAGTCAATGTCCCAACGGTCACGTGTCTCCAATATATCAAATCGCAGATCTACGAGTAACAAGACTCGCCTTTAAGCTTCACAACATTCATAACTTCTATCTCCCTTCGCGTGAGACATTACATGCTAGTTGCTTATATGCTAACTGCTCACATGCTTATGTCCTTACGTGCTTATATGCTTACATGCTAGTTACTTTTATGCTAATTGCTCACATGCTTATGTGCGTACGTGCTTATATGCTTGCATTTAACGTGCTCGTCTATGCGACTGCGGATTTGTGTGGTCACTAACCGTTCAGGTAATCTTGAGAAGACAAACACACTCCAGCTAAGTATTGGGTTCTTCCCAACAAACGCCGACCCGTAAAGTCCAAGGGCTTTAACCCTGTCGATTATATGGCGTACGCTACCTCCCAGCGAGCAGCAACTCATATCCCCGACGAGCCCTGAGAAGTTTCTAACTCCCCAGCGAGTGCCGATTTTCAAATGGATGTCACACAGGTCTTACAAAGATCCTCGCAACATCATTCATGATCCCGATGCAGCGCTCTCCCTAAATGGTTTTCCAGAGAGCCTTACTAATATGATTCATCCCCACGGAGCTCGTTTAGGGCACCCATGAAGTTGGAGTTCGTTGCTCCCTAGCCGAACCTACCAACGTCAACCTAGTTTGAAGTCAGTTCCAGACAATATCTTGGAATAAGCCCGATGTTTCAGGCTATTTCCTACATTCGATCATCTGACCATCGATGGCTGGAGGGCCTTAAAACTCACCTTCAACATAGCTGGCGAGCCTTTTCACGCACAGAAGAAGTAACTCAAGGACATATCCTGAAGATGCCTCAGCTATGACTCCGTCCTATGGCTGGCGAGCCTTACAACGCGCAGCAGCTGGCGAGCCTTTGTCCGCAGATAATATAAGGATCGAGGACGTATCCCGAAGATGCCTCGGTAACGACTCCTCCACATAGATGGCGAGCCTTTGTCCGCAAACAAGATATGACTCAAGGACGTACCCGAAGATGCCTCAGGTATGACTCCTTCTTATGGCTGGCGAGCCTTTATACGTAGTCTAACGGACTTTAAATGACCCGAACCGGAAGTCGACAGACTCTAAACTGTTCCCGACGACAGGTCCTTGACTCGAATCCACGAGTCGCCTCGACGTCGCCCTTCACGACGGCAGGTCCTTGGCTCAAACCTTTTTGAGTCGCCTCGACGTCGCAATGGTCTTCAGGTTGTAATCTTCGATTGACCTGGAGATCATACTTTGACTTTCGCCCTGTCCAAGCCTCATTCAAAGTGGGGGCTCTGTAGATACCCAGTATCTGCACCTGCCAAAAACTACCTGATGATGATCGGACTATAACGTGTTTTTGATATACGTGCGTGGATTGGCTATACATGAGACGGTTTAATGCACTACTCGGATATGAAAAATGATTTCATAAAAAGTTTTCTAACTTCATTTGCATTAAAATAACACTATTTAGAGTTAAAACCGTCTTCGGACCCAAAACCAACTCAGAAACCCGCAACTCGAGTCAACCCGAGTCAACCCAAATCTCGAATGTCAAAAATAATGCCATGAATGTCTTTATCATGTCATTTCCATTAAAATGACCCTATTTAGAGTCTAAACCGACACCGAGCCAAAAACTGACTCGAAATTCAAATCCCGACTCACACAGGTCAAACCCGAGTCAAAGACACAAAATACCTACCCCAAATATCACCCAAGAGGAAGCTTACACGGCTAAGAAAACCTCAAAGACCACAAATCAAACCAACAAAACATTGATTAGAACAAATGCAAAATCCAAATTTGCGAAAGGGACAGTACACCCCTTTCCATCACAAGGTAGCTCGCGCCTCTTTAGGCATGCCCTTGGCCAGCAAGCAAACCTAACCAACTTGCTACCATCCCTATTTCTCTATAAATACCCACCATCACACACCATAAAACTCACGCGAGAGTCCGCCCCCTCCTTCTCCCTTAAAATTCTAGACTCGAATTCCTAAGTCACAAAATGGACACGTGTTTTCGACCTACCGATCGTAAACACAAGCCTTACACATTTTGTTTGGTACCGTCGCCGTGCATTCGACCGACCCATTCGACCAACTCAACATTAATCAACATGTTTTAATTAACATATTTTCAAAACAAAATCCTTTTTTAAGGCACCTTTTTAAACTTCTTTGATAGCAATTAGTCACAACGAGAAAACCGTCTCTAAAGTCGTCTACTTCGCAAACATCAATACACGTAAGTTTGAGGGTATAAATATCTCATTTATTTCATGTCTTTACTATTTTTATGAGTTTATATGCATGAACAATGCATAACACGATTCAAATATAGGTTAAACAAGCCAAAACCGAGTTTTGGCCCGAGACAGAAGCCCTTTGCTATGCAAAGAGGCTCGCGCCTCTTGTGGGTTCTCAGGTTAGACTCAATCGTGTTTGTTCTCGTCTTTCCTCTTTATTTCATTTCTTATTTGCAATCGGTTTTTACCATTTCAAATGTTTCAAATCATTTTTATGACAAACCTTTTAGCCATAAATTATAATCACCCTTGGTTCCATATACCATGACGGTTTAATCCGTGACTCGGTGATATTGTTTGGTTAATTACATTTTAATGGGTATTTTAACACCCTTTTCTTTTATTTAGCATTTTTCTCATTTATTTAAATTTGTAAATATATTAGTCATAATTCATAATCATCCTTGGTTCTTTATACCATGTCGGTTTAATCCGAGTACGATGACAAACTTGACTAATTACAAAGAAATTAACTTAACATATTTAGTTCAAATCAAACATTTTACATTTTTATCTATAAACTATGCTTTTCAAACTTGCAAACCCTACAACAAATATTAATAACATAATAATAATTATCCCGAGTCATGCAAACAACATTTGCAATCATTCATCACAAATACGGTTTTAAATAACCTTTTTAACAACCTTTTAAAATGGTTTTAAACAACCTTTTTACAACCAGGAGACGCCTCTTAGTTTGGCTCATGGCTCGCGCCCCAAGGCCTCCTGTTTTCATCTTTTATAAACCTGGGCAGAGCCCCTTCACTCGCTAAAAGGCTCGCGCCCCAATGGGGCTGCTTGGCACTGTTCTGTCTCATTTTTAGTACTTATCTAGGACGATCCCGACTACAGTTAACCCGTATACATGACAGATCAGATTGACAAGTTTACGTGTTTTTTTTTGGGAAATGTAAGTGTTATATTGAAGCCCAACCAAACAAATTTGTCACTAGAGATGTGCTTCTTTAGTCTGTTACATGCTTTGTTCTAGACGTGCTAACCAGGCCTGAACTCTCCAGTCACTATGCCCTAATCTATGACACTTCAACTGCATACTAAAAAGCCCTATCACCTGCTTTAAAACAACAGCAGGGAGAGGGATAACATGATCAATACGACTCTTATTCCTAGCAAACCAGATCCCATACATAAGGCATGCCAGTCCAGCTGTAATGCACTGCTTCATAAATAGAGATCTGCACCTTTATCCTATCCACCATAGAATAATACCCTGATCAGGAATGAAGCAATCTAGCCATGCTGCCAGAAGCTGCTTGCATTTCTGACTAAAAGGGCATAGGAAGAACAAGTGATCAATGGACTCCTCTGCGGTACCACACAAAAAACAGCAATTTCCCTTTATGATATTCATCTTGATCAACCTGTCTTGGGTAAGTAGTCTGTTCTGAGCAATCAGCCAGATAAGAAAAGAATGTTTTGGGAGTAACACTCTATTCTGAATCCAAGGATACCAGGAAACATCATCAGCTTCTTCTTCCAACCAGGAGTATCCCATCTGGGTAAAATATTCCCGATCAAGACCTCTTCAAGTAGCATCAAATAGTAAAGGTTTGAATGTATTCTTAACCTGACATATACGCTTCCAGGCCCAACTAGAACAGCTGGAAGGCTCATAATCCTTCCAAATTCTATCTTTTATATAAATGGCATGCACCCACCGAACCCATAAGTGGTATGCCTTCTTTTCCACCCACCAAACATATTTAGCAATGTGAGCTAGGTTCCATGTATGCAGGTTTTTAAAGCCAAGACCCCCTTTCCTTCTTGATTTACATATCTGTTTCCAAGACACCAAATAAGGTCTTTCACTACTCTCATTCCTATACCACAAAAAAGCTCTGCAGATTGACTCAATTTTCTTCAGAACAGTCTTTGGAATAATGAATATCCTGGCCCAATAGCTATGTAAGGTACTAAGGACTGTGGAAATAAGGACTACTCTCCCAGCATAGCAGAGTTTCCTAGCCCATAACCTCTGTATCCTCTCAGTTACCCTGTCCATCAAGCACTGACAATTCCAAAATTCCCAACCTCTTAGGCATAATTTTCACCCCCAAGTACTTAAAAGGAATGGTTGCCCTTCTCATATCTAAGGCATTCTCAATAGCCTGCACAATACTTTCAGTGACACCATTACAATAAAAGTTAGATTTATCCTTGTTCATTTGAAGACCAGAAGCAAGAGAGAAGGTGCCAAAAGCTCTAAGCAGTAAAGTAACAGACTCCAAGTCCCCCCTACTAAACATTAACAGATCTTCAACAAATCATAAATGATTCATGCTGAGTCTAGCACAAAGGGGATGGAATCTGAACCCGTGAATTTTAGGAATGGCACCAAGCAGCCTACTCAAGTACTCCAAGCAAATTGTAAATAACAAAGGGGATAATGGATCCCCTTGCCTTAACCCTCTTCTACCTTTAAAGAATCCAAACACTTCACCATTCAAAGATAAAGAATAGGAGGGGGAGGACACACACTGCATAAGAAGATTGATGGTAGTGTCAGAAAATTTGAGATACCTTAACATTTCATTCAGATAACTCCATTCAATGGAGTCATACGCTTTTTGAAGATCAATGTTCATCATGAGCCTTGGAGAACAGTTTTTTCTTTTATATAACTTAATGAGGTCTTGGCATATTAAAATGTTACCCACAATATCCCTGCCTGCAATAAATGCACTCTGAGAAAGGTGGATAATGTCAGGGAGAATGCTGCTAAGTCTGGAGCACACCACTTTAGCCATACACTTGTATACTGTATTGCAGCATGCAATTGGCCTGAACTGCATGACAGTATCAGGCAGATCAACTTTAGGTAGCAAAGTAAGGATGGTATTGTTGGATTCCTTCAAAATATTCCCAGTACTTATCATGTTCCTTACTGCAGCACATACATCCTTGCCTACTATAGCCCAGGAGTCTTTAAAAAATTGACTACTATAGCCATCAGGCCCTGGAGCTTTAGTACCAGGTATAGAGAACATTACCTTCTTAATCTCATCATCAGTGACAACTTGAGTAAGTAAACTCCGGTGTTCAGCAGTCAAACATTTACCAGATTGCACAATCCCCTTGTGTACTGGATTCACCCCTTTGGAAGAGCCTAAGAGCCCACAATAATACTCCTCAAAGGCATGCTTAATCTCATGAGATTTAGAACATAAGACCCCATCCTTATCCTTAATTTGATACACTCTATTATAAGCCCTCCTTCTCTTGATACTAGCATGAAAAAAGGAGGTATTATCATCACCATTCTTTGCCCATTCCTCTTTAGCTTTCTGAGCCAGGAAAGAGTCCCTAGCATTCTTTAATTGGATGAGCTCATGGGCACACTCCTTCTCAGCATTACAGAAATCAGTATTCAAGGGATTACTCATTACCTGTTCCTGGAAATGTTTAAGGGACAGTTCAGTAACATGGGTGAGGTTCTCAATATCACTGAATTGTTCCCTGTCCAGCTCTTTTAACTTATGCTTTAAACCTTTCAATTTCTTAACAATCCTGAACATTGGGGTGCCCTGAACCTCAATATTCCACCCAGTTTGCACCACAATATGGTAGTTTGCAGCTAGAGACTACATGTTAAAGTATTTGAAGGGGGGCTTTTTCCTCACATAGGTCTCAGCCATAGAAATGATACACGGGTAGTGGTCAAACAGTCCTTCTGGGAGGAAGTGTGCAACAGAATCAGGAAAAGAAAGGAGTCAGTCATCATTGATAATAACCTTGTCTAATCTGCTATACACCTTTGTATCCGCCTCATGCTTATTGTTCCACGTGTAAAAAGAACATTTCACTTTAGGCTCAAACAGATTACAATCAGACATCATAGTCCTCATAGGAGCCATCTCAGCCCATGTAACCTCAGTCCCTCCAATTCTCTCATCCACAGACACTATGTTATTGAAATCTCCACAAACTACCCATGAGCCATCACACTGTAAAGCATAACACTTGAGTCTCTCCCAAAGGCTTTCCCTCTCCTGCAATTTATTGAAGCCATATACCATAGTGACCCAAAAGTAAACCTTATTCATTTTATCAAAAACTTTGGAGTGTATGCACTGAGCTGTAATATCCAGTACATCCACCTGATAAAGATTGGGATCCCACATCAACCAAACTCTCCCTCCCTGATGATAGCTGTTATTAGTACAGATTGACCAATCACTACAAATATTGTTCCTAACATGAGTCCACTTACTCCCCTTTATTTTTGTTTCCAAAATACCAAATAACCCTACATTATTCTGATGGATAAACCATTTTATTTCCTACTGTTTATTTAGGTTATTCATGTCACGCACATTCTAAAATCCCAGACTACCCATTCTCAGAATTTGTGGTTAAAAACCCCAATTTCTTCTTACTCTCAGTTCTTGCCTTATGCATTGAAAGGTTTAAGGCATCCATGAAGGTTATACCTCGTGGAGTAAAGAGTCTAGGATCCCCAGAATCATGTCTTAACAATCTGGTAATGAACCTCCTAGGCAGAGATTCCTCATTCACCACCTTGCCCTGGCCAATTTCAGGAGTGACTGTTGGTGCAATGGGCTCCATGACAGGAGTGACCATTGACGTTTCAGGAGTCCTAGGCTTAGCAGCAGGTCTTGCAATGGGTGTTTGGGGTTTCTGCGCTAGTTGGACACCAGCTACATGTTTAACCTTTGGCCTCCACACCTTCTGCACTTTCTTAACCTCATTCCTACATTGATCAGTGACATGCCCAAGTCCTTTACATTTGGCACATGAAAGGGGTAACCAGTCATACACCACTTTAATCTTCTGGGTCTTCCCCATCTCATCCTCAAAGATTAGTTCAGTTGGGAATTCCTGTCCTATTTTAACCTCCACCAGAAGTCTAGCATACCCAAGGAATGCTCGGTTAGCAGTGGCCTCATCACAACGCAGAAACTTCCCAACTAAACCACAAATTTTAGTTAAACATCCTGGACCCCAGAACTTAATATCAAGGCCATATAATTTCATCCATATTGGAATCAATTGGACATCATGTTTTATCAGCTCAACTTCAGGAGTCCACTCTTTGACTATCACTGGTTTACTATCAAACATAAGGTGCCCATTCCTAACAACTTCCATCTGTTTTTCTTTTGATTTAAAGCGAACCAAAAAAATACCATTCGGAAGGAAAATGCGGTGAACACCATAAGACTGCCATACTCTTTTAACAAAACCAGTAATCACACTACTCGGAGGTTTCGCACCCAGGATGTAACAGAAAACAGCAGAAGACCAGTAGCTAATCTCACCTGCAACATCTTCACTGGATAATTTGAGACGCGGTACCGGCTGCTTGTCAACATCCTCAGTGACGTCCTCCTCCTCCTGTTCTTCCTCCAAAATCACGTCCAGCTCCACCGTAGCTAAAGGAGAGAACGTTTGATTGTGAGTAGGAACAGGTGATTGCCTCTTAGTTTTACTGGTACTAGCGGAATTTAAATCAACATGTTTTTTGGATTTTGATTTTGATGAAACTAACGGTGAATTTGATTGAATTAAAGGTGTTTTTGATTTAGAGATGTTAATTGAAGTATTAGATTTATTAGGGTTCTTAATCCCAGCCATTGCTTTAATTAAATCCCCCTTTTTTTTATTATTGAGGGTTTTCTCTCTCTAGAATCTCTCTCCTCTCCCGGGATTTCTACTCTTTTAGTACTTGCACCTTAGTTTATGTGTTTTTACACTTTGTCATTTGACACTCTTTTTCAAATAATGGATCGTGTTAAGCATCATAATCCGAATTTGGTAAATGGATGTTTAATTTCCATTTTCACATGCAAACCAATCTAAATCCAACTTTGACACCAATTTCTTGGTACATGCATAAACAACCGACTTAGGAAATTCTCACATATTAGGTTAAAACTTTTGGATGTGCATTCATGCATTTACACCGTTTTATCAACTTTTGCACTTAAACAACCACGATCGATCAGTAGAGGCCGCTAACGCGGGCGGGATTGGGTGTCCGATTAAAGGGCTTCCCAATACGTACCCTCACCCCTTACTCAGAACCTTTAGATAATGGATGGCCTTATCCAGGGCGTACGAGAGCCATTTTAGGCATAGAATGCTAAAAGGGTGACGAGTCCTTATCTTTAGTACCTATGTCAAACACCGCTTTTTGCCTTGATTGACCTAGGTATAAAGTGGATTCGAATGGGCTCCAAGCATCCCACAAATGCTTGGTGGAGACTCCGAACATCTCAACATCGTTTCAAGACCTTTGCCGAGATAAAACCGACCGATCTAAAACGATTTGGTCGAAAGCATTTTTACGTCACCGAGCATGGCTTTCAAAAGACCGCTGCATGTCCACAATTTGGCTTGGCGTGCAGGTGGCCCGTGACCACAGATTGGTAGGTGGCCCAAATCCACAAACCGGCCTGTGGCCCATGTCCACAACGATGATTTGACTTTTTGGAGAAGATCCACCATATCATCTCCAACAATCATAGGTTCCATGGTGGGTGTGAAATGGTCTTCATAGGCAATAGGGGGGAGATATTCATTATCTTCATGATATGATACCTCAAATTTCTCAAGGACGGGCTCCTCTAGTAAGGTGATTTCACAAGTCCATTCTTCTTCCCTATTCCAAAGGTCCTTGCAAAACACATATTCTTCATAAGCTTCTTTCACGATCTTGTCATCATGGCTATCTTCATATGAATCATAAATGGGGGCTTCATCTTTCTTCAATAGTTTATCCTCCACCATCTCAATATTCACATCAAAGGACACACCCTCATACTCACAAAGGCTAAGAGTATTTGGCGTACTCAACCTCATGTCTTCTTCATCAAACACCACACTTTCGTACTCACAAGAGCTCAAGGAGATTGGCTCTTCCCACTTCTCATCTTCCACATCAAAGGTTACTCCTTCAAACTCGCATTCATGATCAATGTCTAAATAATGGTGGGGAGTACTTATTTGGGATTCCTTCATTTGGGCAATTTGAATTGCCAACTCCTCACCTTGGGTAACAATGCCTTGAAGAACGTTGTCCCTATTTTGGGTCTCCTCTAGCACTTGTTTGAAGAAGTTTTGTTGATCTCCCATCATTTGGAGGACCATACTTTGAATGTCAAATTCATGCTCAATTTCTTGTTATGGGTGTGTGTGAAAGTGGTTGTATTGTGGCATTTGAAATTCATTGTGAAGTGGGTATTGGGAGGGTGGTTGTTGTGCATATTGGATGTGGTGATTTTGGTGGGGAAAGTTTGGGTAGTAGCTAGGATTTTCATTGTATGAGTAGTAGGGTAGGTTTGTGTTGACTTGCTCCTCAAACTCCCCATACCCATTGTAGTCATACTCAAAAAATCTACCACATACTCCATGTGTGAAGTCTTGAGCCATCATAGCTAAGAGAAGGAAACAACCACAAGCATGGAAACTACAATAAAATGGTATGAACGAACCTTGAGTAACAAGTTCCTCAAGGTTAAAGCACAATTAAAATAGACAAACAAGTAAGAACTTAATCACATAACACCATCCCCGGCAACGGCGTTTTGGTGTAGAGCGAGTCGTTGTTCACTCCATCAATCAAACTCATTTATATTTCTCAACAAACAACTAGTTAGTGGTTAAGTCGAGTTTGATCCATGGGACGGTGTGCTTTGGTTCTAAGTCTACCTATCTTAATTTATGCTAGTGTCACAATTGATTTGGGTTGGGGTTGGTGAGTCTAAACTAATAGAAGTAATAAAGTAAAACAAGCAATAAAAGGAAGGATGAAAATAAATGACTAAAAGTGCAAGGATATCATGGGTTCATAGGGGATTCATGGGAGTTGATCATACAAAAATGTTCTCAATTATATAGCAAGCACTTATTGTTCTGATGGGATCGAGTTAGTGTATATCTTACAATCCCTAAGAAGGTTTGGGTCCCAGAGCCAAATCGATTAGATTGTACAACACCTACAAGTCGACTTAATCCTTCCTATTCAACTATATGCATGGTCTAATGAGGCTCGAGTTGGTTTATATGCTTACAAGCCTCATTTAATAGAAGGGTGATGGATCAAAAAATGCAAGGATTCATAAGCTCGCATTTCATCGAACATAACATGTGCATAAGTTGAAATCACATCAAGCAAGCAAATTAATTATGAAAACATATTAGATTAAGCATGAATCATTCCCCATGTTTGTGTTGGAAAATGTGTCCTCAACAATAGTGCGATCACATGATTTAACATCATAATTAAATCTCATATTAAGTATACGAAAGGGATGATTCTTTATATAGTCAACTGATCATCATTAATCGGTAATGATTGGCTAACTAGAGTTTGGCATTACTGTCGTGTGACGGTGGTGGTCAGTTGATTCCTTTAGGTCACACCTATAGGATGAGGCCCAAATAGATATTTAATTAATTGTATGCGATACAGATTAATTAATTCCTTAATTATGGGAGTGTAAGGGATGATTCTTTATATAGTCAACTGATCATCATTAATCGGTAATGATTGGCTAACTAGAGTTTGACATTACTGTCGTGTGACGGTGGTGGTCAGTTGATCCCTTTAGGTCACACCTATAGGATGAGGCCCAAATAGATATTTAATTAATTGTATGCGATACAGATTAATTAATTCCTTAATTATGGGAGTGTAATTTTGCGTCTTATTGTAATGTGATTAAATAAGATTTAATTTAGTATTTAAGTGTTAAATTGCTAAATTAGTTGAGGTTTTATATAAGTTTTGCGGTAGATGTAATTGGTTATTAAAAGTTACAAGAAGTTGTAATTTTAAGTAACTAGCAATTAAAGAACCCATTATATATTGATATAATGGTAGTATACTACTCAAAAGTGGAGTGTATATTATATTATTAATTGTAATATTTAAGTGTTAAATGATTACATTAATAATTAATTATTTAAGATAGTTAAACATACGACTTATAAGCATTTGTGGTACAAATGACAAAAGACAAAAATGGACCAAAATGTCTCCATTATTTCGGCCAAAAGAAAGAGCAAAAGATGCTCATTTGTCTTTTGTTGTTTTGATTAAAGTGTGATTGTGACACAACACATAAGCTTTAATCATGCCTATTCTTACACTACTCTATCTACACTATACAAATGAGTAAAAACAAAAGGAAAAATATTCCCCCTATGAATGGAGCCACCGGTTTTGTGCTCTTTATATGAGCACTTGTTGCTCATTTTTCCCTACTCTTGTTTTTGCTTGTTTTTACTTCGTCTTTCCTCACATGCAAAGTCATAAAAACTCTCTAAAATACTAATACTCTCCACTATTACTAGAGGTAGTAATACTAGAAATATTAGTAACATTAAGGTAACATTTCTACTACATATCTAGTTAATATTAGTAGGAATTTTTGGGTTAAATCTTGGGTGCAACTTATTGGAGTGTCTTCTATACTTGGAGTGTTAGGAGGATCATCCATCACATTAAGCTCAAGAACAAGTGAAGGAAGGTGACCTTACTTGTGCCCATATTTTCGAACCAAGCATCAATGTAAGAGACATTGTTTTTCTTATAAATCTATCATTTTGTTATGCATGCACTAGATCTAAAGAACAAATAATTAACAAGTTAATTAGTTCACTATTAGAGGAGTCTAATAATAGGTATATGAATCTAACAAGTGGTATCGGAGCATAAGGATGTTGCATGCATAATCGGTTATTGTTTTTCCGAGTTAAAAAGTTAACATATAAAACTAAAAATTTGTGATTTATAAGTATAAGCCACGAAATCATCATGCATGTTATATATTCTGGTCCTAAAATATTTTTAGGTCATTTTTATGATTTATGGAAATTTATTGCTCATTTTAAGGATTTTTGGTCATTTTATTACATTTTTATGACTAAAATGGGAAATAAAATGCTAAAAATAGTTAAACTAAGTTTCTGACCTTGAAAATTTTATATGACCTCACATGCATATTTTACAAGTTGTGTGTAAAATCTCGTATTAATTGGATTAATATTGCATGATTTATGATTTTTATGAGATAAAAATGGATTAAAAGAGGTTAAATGGTTAAAAATAGTTATACTTCGAATTGGGCCATGGAATTTTAATATGTTGTCACATGCATAATTTACATAGTGTATGTAAATTTCGAGTTAAATTATTTCATTTAGCATGATTTATGAATTTTTAGAGTAAAAATGGCATAAATAGTGACTATTTTAGCATAAATAGCTAAAATGATTTGCATGGCATGAGAAAATTATTTTAGGTTGCATAAATATCCCACTTATCAGATCCAAAGTTGTAAAATTAATGGGAATATTTTTGGATACTTTAGATGTTTTATGAGATAAAACCGATAAATTGCAACTATATTTTCTCAAAATTAATTCGAAAATTTTAGCCATGATTTTTGATATTATGAGTGTCATGGAATTATTCCAGAATGTTCAAAAATTTAAAATTAAAATTTTGAAATTTTTATAATTTAATTTGGATTTATTTCATAAATAATATGATTTTAAGGTAAAAAATGAGCATAAAATTAAATCAAGTTGAATTATTGTCAAAAATTGAGTGATGACTAATTTTTGAGTCCTAAAAGGTGTTAGGATAATTAACTTGAGCTTAGATGTGATTTAAGTGTTAATTAGTGATTTTAAAAGGTAATTATCACGCATTTCCATAAAACCGGGTTATATATACGACATAAGATAAATAGGGCCATTTGGCACATCATTTGGCATGATAGATACATATTATAATGCTGCATATTTCATTTGTTGAATGTTTTTTATTTATATAATTTTGAATTATGTAATTTTATCTTAGTATGACCTTAGTTTTAATCGATATTACCCGTAATGAAAGTGAATATTGATTCGGTTGTAATTTAATGTGATCGCGCATCACTTTTATTTTTATTAGTTTTTCCATTTTACAAATGTGTATTAGGAATAGCTTTGTATTTTTATTATTATTTGTAATTATAGAGTATCTTCAAAGACGGTGCCATTTGGAAAGGTGATCCGACAAAGACGGAGTTCTTGGAAGGCGCAGCACTTGAAGATTCAAGGGACCAAAGGAGTTGGTTTCCGAATATGTAATAGATTATTAGATTTTCTATTTTAGGAAGGCCATACTAGAAATTTTTATTTATTGCTTTGCATTTCTTTTAATATGTTACATGCATTGCCAAATCGCCATAACAACACATGCATTTCATATCGAGTCATCGACCGTGTCAATTATAATTATCGTAGTTCACCGCTTTAGTTCACTTAAAACGTGATAGATAATAAATTGACAAGACCTCTCACATATAATAATTGAGAAATAGCCTTACCAAATAGTAGAAACCATGAATCCCAATTTTATAAGGGAGTTGAGCCGGCTTTACCGTAATACAAACCTTGTTACGTTGGGTAAATGGGTAATAAAATGTTATTACATCGAAATTTGGATTGAGCTCAACGGAAGTATTCGTGACCGTAGTCGCATGTGTTCCGGGCTAAAGATGAAAGTTAGAGTAATTTTTATCGACCGAGAATTCTAAAAGTAGAATCGATTAAGAGGTTAATCCACCGAGTTATATTAATAAGGGATGACTCGGCTTACCGTACCCGTATTAATATGAATTTGGATCTCGGAATCATTTATATTAGTTGGGTGGAGGTCACTATATAAATGCAATACTTGTTTACAAGTATTATTAAAACGATAGATGTTTATTAATTCCTTCACTTCTTATTTTTGTAGTTAAAATCGTTTTTACAATTGCAATGGCAACTCCAAATTCATCTAATAATCATACACTGATCACCATTAATTCATGGCTCCAATCATTCAATGAAAAATGCTTCTCGTATATTAATGACCCGATTAGAATACTACACTTTATCATTGGTGAAGATGAGAATCTTTGTCTTTTTACTACTTCTACACCTCCCACTCCCATACTCATGCCCACCTCTTAGGTAAGAGGATCATATGAGGAGAATCTCACAAATTCCAAGATATCCTTTTTTGATGAAATAAGGAGAAATATCAAATTAAGTGGGAGTTCTAGCAAGAGTGTCCTTGCAACTAAAAGAAGTATTGGTATTAATAAGGAAAGGCAAAGATGGGTGAGAAACCCAAATCCGATTGTGAATTGGAAGTTGATAGTGAGACTACCACAAAACCAAGAAGGGTGCCCTATCCTACCATGAATGTCATTATTGTAATGTCATGGGCCATTGGAAGCGTAATTGCCCCAAGTATTTGGGAGATATCAAAGTTGGACTTATTACTCCAAGTGGGACTTGGAAATGTGGAAAAGCTAAACAAGAGTGATATGAATCTCCGAGAAGGAAATGGAGCTAGGGTAGCCGCCACTTCAAGAGGGACATATGTACTTGTTTTAGCTAATAACATTGAGTTGTAATTTACATAATTGTTATTATGAACCCACTTAGTCTAAAACATTATTTCCATTTCTATGTTAGACATGAAAGGATTTATTTTATTGAAAATAGACATGGCTGTGAGCCATGTCATTTATCTTAAGATATACTTGTTTTAGACACTTCCAACTCAAGCAAAGATATCTTCATAATACGATTCAAAAGACTCAAACAAAGTAATTAAAATGATTTATGCATTTGGCCTTTTTCGATTAGGTTACATAAATGAGAAACGCATTAAAAGGCTAGTGATGACTAGATTTTGAACAATTTGATTTATCAATCATATGGAATATGTGAATCTTGTCTCCTTTGCAAAATGATCGTACTCCCTTTAGTGGTAAAGAGACACGACCAAATGATTTGTTAGGACTAATACATGCCGATGTATGTGGTCATACGAGCATCACTGCAAGGAGAGGTTATGACTACTTCATCACTTTTACCAATGATTTAAGTAAATAAGGGTATATTTATTTAATCAACTATAAAGTGAAGCATTTAAGAGATTTGAGAAATTTCTAAATGATGTAGAGAACCAATTGAACAAAGTTCTAAAGCATTACGATCCGATCGTACTGGCAAAGATCTAAGTAATAGATTTGATTTATTAAAGATGGATTATGACCTTGTGTCACTACTCATAAGATCATTCTAATATGAGTCAGATTGAGTTCTTGAACTCACTTTTGGGGATTTTTATTTTAATCTGGAAGGTCAACCTGGAGATACCTAGAATAGAGAGTCTATTTAACAGTTGACATGGATAAGACTCGTATATAATGTCTGCGGTAAAAGAGCTAGTCTTTTATGAGCTAATTCGTCAGTCTAGAGGAGCTCCTAGTACTCCACTATATATATGTGTGTCTCACAAAGCTATCTCTTTAGAAGATAGAGTTATTTCTAAGAGATAGAGTGGGAGTAGATGAGATCGTCACAAACATGTCTTATAGTTAATGTGTTACTTTGTGAAAGTAATGGAACTATAATCCATAAAGATAGAGTGGGAGTATAGCTCAGTGAGAGTTTAACACACATGTCTTATTGTTAAAATATTGCTTTGCGAAAGTAATGGTATTGTCCTAAATCGACTTTGTTACATACGAGCCATAGCATTACAATCTGAAAATAGTTACTCAAGAGTAGATTTACATAAAGGCGAGGGTCTCCTTAAAGTGAATAGAGCTTTAGAGTGCTTAAAAGCATAGATTAACATAAAAATGTTGATCAAGATTAATTATGTTAGGAATTGCCGTATTTCATTTGATGATGAATGGCAAATGAAATTTATATTCGCTTTTCTAAAATGGGAATTTAAAGAAGGAAGTGTTTGAAACACAAAACCTTAGATGAAGATCTAAGAATCCTAACATATTATGCGTAGCTATCTTAAGTGATCACAAGATGGTCTTAAGCTAGCATTATAGGATTATACTTTTCGTTCATGTGATAATAAGGAATTGTTTCATTCACATGATTGAAGAATCATGATTATACATGAAGTTAAATGGGAGCCGAAATCATTTCTCCATGTCTTATATGTTGATGACATATTACTTATTGAGAATAATGTACCAATGCTCTCTTCTGTAAAAGAGTGATTGGAGACTTGGAAAGGGATGCAAAATATTCTAGATTTTTGAATCTATGAGAGAGAATATTGGCATAGTGTTGAGAATCTTATGAGGATAAGATCTTTCGTATCTGTTGTAACATCAACAAGGTTGAATGGCTTATTCATGATGATGAAAGTGGAATTACTATGATGGAATCATAGTCGTTCACTAAACCTATTAAGTTGTTGATTACATGAAATCGATTGCCAATGTTTCCGCCATTAGAACGATCATATATGCCAACAGACGCACGTGCTGTGATGAACCATATGCTAGGAGCATAATGAGTCAATAACAAGTTAATTCATAAGATGGTCTTGTGAAAGCCTTAAAGAACAATTGAAAACTTGTTCATATGTTTGGATGATAAACTAAGTTAGGTGTTGAAGGGTTGCACAAAATTTAGTTTCCAAACTTAAAGGGATTTGTTGAAATCCTAGGATGACTTATTAACTAAGGAGTAAGAAACTAGAAAAGTGTCTTAGTTTCACGCATTGCAAATTCTACAAAAGGAATCTAAGTAAATTGTGATAAAATGATCAATGTAGGGATTAAGGGTGAATTCTTCTACAAATGACTTTATCACATGTTATGCGATAACAGTGGGAGCATCTTTCAAATTAAAGAGCCCAAGTCTAGTAAGACGACTAGACAAATGCTTAGAGAAAAATTCAAGTTATTAGAGATAACATTGAATTGAAGGAAATAGCAATTGATAAAGTTGGAATATATGGATATAGGGTATATCCGTTTTGCCAAGCTTTTATTGCATTTTAACTAGTGTTAATATTACACTAAAGATTATAGGATATGAAGTAGTAATAGTGTATTGACTATTCATATGTGATAATCGCATTCATCGTTTGAGTTTCATTAAACTCAACCGCTACCTTGTCGTATCCAAATGGGTTGTAGAGACAAATTGAACCCCATTAAAGTGAACTGGATTGACATGGTATTCGCCCCTAGTTACTTATATGAGGTGACGTCTCGAAGTGACTAGAGTGTGATGCGATTGATGGCAAGTTCAAGTGCCATAGAGTCATACGGGATGACTAGTCGATCACATAGGCAGACTGTATGGGACACTCTGTCGGGCAGTGACCGCTTATAGAGTTCTGATAATTCATAAAGCCTGGTCGTGGCAAGAGTTACTATAGTATTCTTATGAGTCAATTTTTTGACTAGAGACTATTCGCCCAAGTTGGCACAAATTTCTGATTAGCTTTGATTTATACTCTACGACTTCGTAAATGAGGTCAAACTGGGTATATTTTGGGTTATGATGAACTGTGGCTGAACAAAGCGAATAGTGCAATAGTAATTGTCCACCCCTTGTCAGGATTGTTTGAAATCTTAAGGCCACTCGAGGAGTAGTTAACTGGAAATGCGTGGCCACACTCGGAAGGTATTTATGGTAGATAATTCCGGTCAGACAGTTACTCTCCAGATCGAGGAAACCACTCAAGATATGATCAAATGTAAGTACGACCTGCAAGACACCTTGCATTGAGTGGGAGTTGTAATAGGACAAGAGAATTGGTGACGCACACTTGTCTCGGACAAGTGAGAGATTGTTGGAAAATGTGTCCTCAACAATAGTGCGATCACATGATTTAACATCATAATTAAATCTCATATTAAGAATACGAAAGGGATGATTCTTTATATAGTCAACTGATCATCATTAATCGGTAATGATTGGCTAACTAGAGTTTGACATTACTGTCGTGTGACGGTGGTGGTCAGTTGATCCATTTAGGTCACACCTATAGGATGAGGCCCAAATAGATATTTAATTAATTATATGCGATATAGATTAATTAATTCCTTAATTATGGGAGTGTAATTTTGCGTCTTATTATAATGTGATTAAATAAGATTTAATTTAGTATTTAAGTGTTAAATTGCTAAATTAGTTGAGGTTTTATATAAGTTTTGAGGTAGATGTAATTGGTTATTTAAAGTTACAAGAAGTTATAATTTTAACTAACTAGCAATTAAAGGACCCATTATATATTGATATAATGGTAGTATACTACTCAAAAGTGGAGTGTATATTATATTATTAATTGTAATATTTAAGTGTTAAATGATTACATTAATAATTAATTATGTAAGATAGTTAAACATATGACTTATAAGCATTTGTGGGACAAATGACATAAGGCAAAAATGGACCAAAATGTCTCCATTATTTCGGCCAAAAGAAAGAGCAAAAGATGCTCATTTGTCTTTTGTTATTTTGATTAAAGTGTGATTGTGACACAACACATAAGCTTTAATCATGCCTATTCTTACACTACTCTACCTACACTATACAAATGAGTAAAAACAAAAGGAAAAAATATTCCCCTTATGAATGGAGACACCGGTTTTGTGCTCTTTATATGAGCACTTGTTGCTCATTTTTCCCTACTCTTGTTTTTGCTTGTTTTTACTTCATCTTTCCTCACTTGCAAAGTCATAAAAACTCTCTAAAATACTAATACTCTCCAACTATTACTAGAGGTAGTAATACTAGAAATATTAGTAACATTAAGGTAACATTTTTACTACATATCTAGTTAATATTAGTAGGAATTTTTGGGTTAAATCTTGGGTACAACTTATTGGAGTGTCTTCTATACTTGGAGTCTTAGGAGGATCATCCATCATATTAAGCTTAAGAACAAGTGAAGGAAGGTGACCTTACTTGTGCCCATATTTTCGAACCAAGCATCAATGTAAGAGACATTGTTTTTCTTATAAATCTATCATTTTGTTATGCATGCACTAGATCTAAAGAACAAATAATTAACAAGTTAATTAGTTCACTATTAGAGGAGTCTAATAATAGGTATATGAACCTAACAGTTTGTTTCCTCTAATTCCCCATTAACCCTAGCTAAGGAAACTACTCACTCATAATCAAGTTTTGCATGCTAATAAGGTTGTCAATCATACTAACAAGGCAAAACATGATGAATAAATGATGTGATTAACAATAATTAAGTAAGGATAAAAGAGATTATACCTACTTGAGATGATCCAAATAATAAAGCAAAGAATAATAGAAGAAAACTTGATTGATTAATGAAGAATTGTCAATTCTCTAATAATAACCCAACAATCTTCAATTACCCAATAATGATAAACTTGAACAATAATTAAGGAAAGATTAATGAGGAATGATTGAGATTCATCTATTCTAATCTACTCCTAATCTAATCTAAGGAAGGTTTTTCTCCTCTAAGGGGGCTCTTCTCTTGATTATTACAAATGGAGTATATATAGTAATACATCATTAGGTTAAGCAAGGGTGGATTAGTAAATAACAATGCTAAGTTTTAAATAGGGAACTGCAAGTCCCGAGGGAGATGCGCAGTTTGGACTGCTACTCCTAACCGGATCCACCTGTCTTGGCTTGAGGCACGGTTGATTCTGCAAAGGGATCCGCTCGTATTGCAAGGAAGACGCCCGGATCAAAGCTCCCAGATCCGCTCGTCTCGTGCTCGGGCCGCTCGGGTCTGGACAAGGCAATCCGCCCGTCTTGTGCTTAGGATGCACGGATCTTGGCACAGTTTTCCACCCTCTCGCTTTAGAAGCCTACGATCTACGTATACTCTTTATTCCTACTTCATTCGTCATTTTTCTTGCCTCCTCTTCATACTAGTCCATCTGAGATTGTCAACAAGCTTCCGAATATGCGCAAGAGACGGGAATTCCGCCTCATTATCTCCTTTCCTATAAAACATATAAAATGCACTAGGAAAACAAAATAGGAAGGAATTGACGGATAAAATGGCCATGAAAAGCTATATTAGTATGCAAAATAGGTTCAATTAGGGGACTAAATGTATGCAATTAAGAGTCACATCAACAAATCAATACTTAAATCAAATTTACGCCCAAGTTAATTATTCTAACCTTCTTAGGACTCAAAAATTAGTCTTCACTAAACATTTGACTATAATTCAACTTGGATTTGTATTATTGCTTATTTAAACTTCTTTTAACCATAATAATTATGAAATAATTCCCAATAAATCATAAAAAATTGAAAAATTTCGAAATCACAATTTTGTAAATTCTGGAACATTACCAAGATTCCAAAAACTCAATAAAATTTCCCCACAAAATATTTATAATTTACTTCATTAAAAAAAATCGTGTAAATCATAACTTTTACCATTTAATTCCAAATTAAACATAAAAATTATGAAAAAATCAAAATCAAAATTTTGAACATTCATAAATAATTTCCAGAACCTGGAAATGGAAAATTTCAACCAAAAATTTCGAATCAATTTTTATGACTAATAAAGTTGTCCTTTTATCGATTTTATCACATAAAAAACAATAAACGTGCCAAATGTAACACCCCGTATTTTATTAAGTTGGATAAAATTCTTTTAATTGCTATTTTGAATTTAATTACATCATTTAACGATTTATATATATATGCTTAGCTAAATAATTAATTTCATCATAATTCGATACGTTAATTTTAATAATCATTAATAAGTTTATTTAAAGTTAGTTCGAGTTTATTGAAGTTAGTTCGAGTTTATTTATTTAATAATTTCCGATCCTTTTACGAGTCCTTTATGAAAGTCGGCCCTTAGTGGATTCAAAACGGATTTAGGAAAAGTCATCCAATTAGCTATTTTGAGTTATTTTGCTAAATTATCAAATTTCGTTAAACTCCGCTAATTTAGTAAAAATCGTTAATAACTCCGATTCGAATCGATTTCTTATTATTTCCGTTAACTATCTGAGTTTATTTTATTTTTTCATTCTTTAAACTTATTTATTATTGATTCCGTTTCATTTATGAGACTCTTTCTTAAACCGGTTAAATTTAACTCGAAACGGTTTTAATAACTATCGAAGTTTCTTAACGACGAAGAAACGTACGTATAATAAATAGCAGTGGTGGCAAGCCACGCCTCATTTTTGATTTCCCACGTCTCTTTCTTCTTTTCCTCTTCTTCGCCCTTCTTTTTCCTTCTGTCTGTTACTTCTTCAATTTTTGTCTATAATCCGTCCTGGTGCTCCGTTTGTCATCCGTTTTCAACAGTTTTCATTCCACAGTGGTCCTCTTATCGTTTCCGTCAATCCGTTGTAAGTAAAATTCATTTTCGTCATGTATTTTTACAAACCCATTTATATTTTCAGCTTTATTTATTATAAGACGGTTGTATGTACTAAAATAGACGATGCGGTAGAAGATTAAAAATGTAACGATAACGGATTACTCGATATTACTTGTAAAATATGTTTATTTCGAATGCTGGTTAGTCTGTTTTATAATTGAGACGGTGTATAATTATATATAGGGATCCTTATGGATGTTAATTAGTCAGTTGTATAGTTGAGATGGTGTATACTGATATGTGGAGATGATTGAGACGGTGTATACTGACCTGTAGGGATCATTTGGGATGCTAGCTAGTAAGTGGTATATTTGAGACGGTGTATACTGACCTGTAAGGATCATTTGGGATGCTAGCTAGTAAGTGGTATATTTGAGACGGTGTATACTGACATGTAGGGATTGTTTTGGGATGCTATTTGGGATAAAGATGATTGTGTTAGAATAATAAAAGGAATTACGGATGGTTGCCATGTTAAGTGTAACTAATTTATAAATGGAAGAGGAGGTGGGATATGTGAGACGAAAGAGATCATGATGGATATATAAGCTTTATACGTTGAATTGCAGAGAGATATTCATAGCCCTTGTACCGTCAGTTGATTAATGGCTTTGAGGTTCAGATTTGGACTATGGATTTGGGGTATTGTATATTAATTTGTGTTCCTGGCCGTGGCCTAGGCAGTGGCCTAGCTAAGTCACGAGTTTGAGGCCATGTGTAGTTGGTGGTTAGGCCGAGTTTGAGGTTGTCATAATAACTTTTGAGCCGTGTCTATAATTTGTTTTGACGCTAGTTTGGTTTATTTAAAATATAATTAAATTAATTTCCGTCTCATATTTTATATAACGATAATTCGTTAATATCGTCCTTTCACATAATTATTTTAGGTGACTCATATGTGGTTGAAGATGAAGAGTAATTTTGGGTTTTAGAAGCTTTCTCAAGTTATTACTTGTCTCTTTGCTAGCGTAAGGTAACTATTCCGAGTTACTCGACGAATTAATGACACATTAGTAGTTGATGTTGTGTTTGTTGTTTGTTAAGTGTTTAGGTGATTGATAATGTGTTACTTTCGTTTTTCACATGATAGAAATTGGAAATAGCATGAGAATAATATTGCGATAAATTTTGTGATTTGGGCCAAAGTAGGCCAAGACTCTGAGCTGGGCCAGATTGACCGAACGAGTTTGGTCAAACTAGGTTTAAACCGGTCAGCCTCGATTTGACCGATGACCCGTCGCGGGACTCGGGTCGAGGGTTTGTCTTTGAGGTGAGATTGGATGTTTTACGTTGATGCCTTAATATTTGTGACTATCATTTCACATGTTGGTTGTTGGATGAATTGGTTGCCTTATACTTCAGTCTTCTTGTTGCCATTTTAGCTTGTTCTCATGAATTATGAGATTAACGGTTAGCTGGAATTTGGGTTATTATTGATATTGGAGATATTGTTGGATTGTCAGCTGAATATGCTCTTGCGTAGCCTTTCATATACTAGGGTGTGTGTAATACTCCGTATTCATATGTCTTGGGGTACTCTATCGAGTAGCCCTTACTCTGTCGAGTAAGGGCAAGTTGCGAAATAAAATAGTTTCTGACCTGTTGGGTACTCGATCGAGTAGCTGGGGTACTCGATCGAGAAAGGGGGTACTCGATCGAGTACCTTGGGTACTCGATCGAGTGTCCGGTTTACGGGGAGTTTTTCTCGGGTTTTGTTAATTATGCGATTAAGGTATTTAAACATAATCGTCGTTGTTTTAAAACACTTTTACCAAAACCTAAAACCCGTTTAAGAGAGAAAGCGATCGATCATCTTCCTAATCGCATCCTTAACAATTCCGGAGTTCGACGGTCGGTTCTTCTTCATTTTTTTCGTGTCGTTGGATTCCTTGCGTCGAGGGTAAGCTTTTAATACAATTTTTATAATGTTTTGTTGGGATTGATTAAACCCTAATTTAGGGTTTGGGGGTTTTTTGAATAGTGAGTGATTGGTAGTCTTTATGTGTTTGTATGATAGGAGGAGAATTCGTAGAGGAGCCGTTTTGATACAAACAGTAGATACCGTCTCTGCGTGTTGTGCTTTCCAGGTAGGATTTCCTACTCGGTATTAGTCCCATAATGGGATATTGGTGATGTCTTTGTAATTAGTTATTTGGTTTGATAATTGTGATTGTGATTGGTTGTCCGTGGTTCTCGAGATGCGTTCTCGAGTGAGTGGGGTCACTTGGGGAGTGACTTCACGCCCTAGTTTCGCCCTTCGTGGAACCCGCCACGAAAGGGGATGTGCACATTAATGGACGGGGTTATCGCTCGTACGATGAGCGGGGCTTAGGTGGGAACGGCTGCGGTCCCCCATCGCGGGCTAGGTCCAAAGGACGGTCGGTATTGAGATGATGGGAGTTGGTGTGTGTGTGTGTGTGTGACAGTTCAAATTTGTCGTGTATCTTGGTATTGTTATCTATATTGATTGTGTGATTAGTACTGACCCCGGTGTTGTTTTGTAAACTGCGGTGATCCATTCGGGGATGGTGAGCGGATATTGAACAGTAAAGAGATGAGTCTGGGATAGGCTGGGATGGCCACGACATGACGATAGAGTCTTCCGCTGTAGTTTAGCATTTATTTACATTTCAGATTGAGAAAGATAGTTTGGAATAATGTATTGTACTTTCAGTTTGGTTTCGAGGATTGTAGTTATTCATTAAACTACTTATAATAAATGTTGTTTCAGTTTTGTCTATTTGATTATCATACCTCGGGCGACCGAGATGGTGATGTCTTCATACCTGAGTGGTCCTGGTAAGGCACTTGGAGTATGGGGGTGTTACAAATGGTATCAGAGCGACGATCCTGAAACCTGTAACCAATAAACTTAATGAACGTAGGGAGTCAATTAAAATGAACCCGGGGTAAAAGTTGTAGGAGCTAGTGCAAAGGCTTGGGAGACGTCCTAAAGTCGCGGGGGTCGCCCTACAACTTTGAACCGGTCACGGGGGAAAGTGTTTGTCGAGTATATGTGTGCTTGGTTGACTTGTTAACAATGTGATGAAGTGTGTGATTGTTGGATGTTGAAGGAGAAGTTGAGAATGTGAAAGAAAAGTAATATATGTGTAGACTTGATGTTGGAATAACATGTTGGATGTTTACAATGTGGCTTTAATAGCATGATGAATTGATATTGTTGATAGTAGAATAGACGCGTAGCATATTTATTATGATATCATGTGGTTTTATGAAGTTTAGCATGTTAGTATATGACGTAACATGCGGGTAGCTCTTACGTATTAGTGGTACTCGATCGAGTGAGACCGACTCGATCGGGTGGGTTTTTGCGATTTTGAGTCCGAGAATCGAGTTTTGGGGCACTCGATCGAGTAACTAGGGGTACTCGATCGAGTAGAAATCACTCGATCGAGTAGCCTAGATACTCGATCGAGTGAGTAGGAGATCAGAAGGTCTGTTTGGTTCTGGAGTTTGGGTACTCGATCGAGTACATGGGGGCACTCGATCGAGTAGCACGTTACTCGATCGAGTGGGTTTAGATACTCGATCGAGTAGGTTTTGGGCAGCGTGTTTTCGTGTTTTGAAGTTTAGTACGTATGTTCATATCTACCCCTTTTCTTATATATGTATAGTTTCAAGATGCCGCCCAAGAGAAATGCTTTGTACGCGAGAGCAGAGCTTATGACCACGGATGACATCGTTAAGATGTTAGAGCACCAGGATGCTCTTACTGAGACCCTGAAGAGAGTGAATGAGGACAAGGATAAGAGTAAGGAGAAGGAGGTTGACCATGCTAAAGTCAGCCTCTATATTGCGAGGTTTAACCCGAAGGAGTACAAGGGTTGAGGAGCCTAACCTTCTTGATAGTTGGTGAGGAGATGGAGAACATACTAGATTTAGTTCGTTGTCCCGATGAGATGAGAGTGGATCGGCCGCATTCTATCCGAGGGAGGCAGGTGGCAAGTGGTGGGATTCGGTGAAAGTGAGTGCCAAGGAGATATATACCAACCAAGGGTTACCTGCTATACCTTGGGAGGAGTTTCGTAGGGCCGTGAGGAAGGAGTTCGTACCAGAACATGTGAGGAGTAAGTTGAGAGAGGAGTTCGACATGTTTAAGATGACTGCCGAGATGTCGTGGCGAGTACTACAGGCAGTTCAATGAGAAATCTAGATATCTTTGAGGATATGGGTTTGAGTGAGGAGAATCTGGCTTTGAGGTTTGAGAGAGGGCTAACCACGAAAATTATGGATAAGTTACCCGTGGGAGTCCTTACGATGTAAAGGAAGCGTATGAGAGGGTGGGAGAGCCGAGAGACTAGTAGAGATGGCTCGGGAGAGGTCGGGGTGGAGAGAAGAGGAAGTCCGAGAGCGAGGGTGGTGGCCAATCTAATTTCAAGAAAGGCAACCACAATCAATCTAAGGGATTTTCTTCCGGGTCCGGGTTTAGTCTTTGGAACTTCCTTTGGGCGAGGCCGTGGTAGTGTGAGCAATAGGCGGGGAGTGACTGCTTTGGTTGTGGTGGCGTAGGCCACAAGAGACATGAGTGCACGAGTGCACCGGGATCTGCTCGAGAGACCCGCACATGAGCTTTGCGAGCAACGACCAGTGGATCATGGCCAAACCGGGAGGTCGAGCTACCGAGTGGAGGCAACCGCAACGGCGGTAATTCTTATCAGAAGACACCGATGAACAACAACAACAACAATCAAGGGTCGGGTGCTAAGCCGACCGCATCGCCAAAGACCGTCCGGGGAGGTGGGCGGAAGACCGATGTGCAAGTTGTTCATGATGGACAAGAAGACAACTGAGGAAGATGCGCACGTTATCACCGGTACATTTCTTGTTAATGGTGTTCCTACCTTTGTTTTGTTTGATTCGGGGCTTCTCGGTCGTTTGTGTCTTTGAGTCATGTAAAACATTGGGTTTGAGTATATGTAGTATGAGTCCGTTAGGGAGCAAGTTTTCGTACCTTCGGGTGAGTCTGTATCTTGTGGGAGGTTGTTTAGAGATGTATCTTTGACATTGGGCAAGTCGATTTCCACAATAGACTTGCTAGAGTTTCCTTTTAATGGTTTTGAGATGATAGTTGGGATGGATTGGTTAGGAAAGTATAAGGCTAAGATAGACTGTCATCAAAAGAAAGTGTCCCTAAGAGGTCCTAAGGGTGTTAGTGTGTCTTACCGTGGGTTTCTAGTCAAACCCAAGGTTAAGTTGATTGCAGCTGTTACCTTGAAGTCTTATCTGAGGAAGGGATATCCTCTGATCTTGTGCCATGTGAGAGATGACCGGATAGAAAGTCCGATGATTGATGAGATACCGGTGGTGGGAGAGTTTGCGAGATGTCTTCCGGAGGAAATTCCGGGTTGCCACCGAAGAGGGAGATAGATTTCACCGTTGAGTTGAAGCCGGGGACGGGGCCAATCTCTAAGGCACCGTACCGTATGGGTCCTAAGGAGATGGAGGAACTTAGGAAGCAGTTGGATGATTTGATAGAGAAGGGATACATTAGACCAAGTGTATCGCCTTGGGGAGCACCAGTTCTTTTCGTGAAGAAGAAAGATGGGAGTTTGAGGTCATGCATCGATTACGGAGCTGAACCGTGTGACGATAAAGAACAAGTATCCTTTGCCAAGGATAGATGACCTGTTTGATCAATTGAGCGGTGCAACAGTCTTTTCTAAGATTGATTTGAGGTCCGGGTACCATCAGGTGAAGATTAGAGATGTGGACATACCGAAGACAACTTTCACGTCGAGGTATGGCCATTATGAGTATGTGGTGATGCCGTTTGGGTTGTCTAATGCGCCGGCAGTGTTTATGGATTTGATGAATAGAATCTTCAGAAAGTTCTTGGATCAGTTTGTAGTAGTGTTTATCGATGACATCTTAGTCTACTCTAAGACTAAGGAGGAGCATGAGGAGCATCTGAGGATCGTGTTGCGGACTTTGAGGGATCATGAGTTGTATGCTAAGCTGTCCAAGTGTGAGTTCGGTTAGAGAAAGTTGCTTTTAAGGGGCATGTAATCTCTAAAGATGGAGTAGTTGTGGATCCGGCGAAGATTGAGGCGGTGACAAAGTGGGAAGCACCAAGAATGTTCTTTGAGGTGAGAAGTTTCTTGGGTTTAGCTGGATACTACCGACGGTTCGTGAAAGATTTCTCCAAGATAGCTAGACCGATGACAGCGTTGATGAGGAAAGAGAACAGGTTTCGTTGGGATGAGAGTTGTGAGACGGCGTTCCAAACATTAAAGGAGCGTTTGACCACGCTCCCGTCCTCGCATTGCTGAGGGGAGCGAGAATTTCGAGGTTTATACGAGATGCCTCGAAGAATGGGTTGGGATGTGTGTTGATGCAGAATGGTAAAGTGATTGCCTATGCTTCTAGGCAGTTGAAGCCTTATGAGGAGAACTACCCTACTCATGATCTGGAGTTGGGTGCAGTGGTGTTTGCTCTCAAGATTTGGAGACATTACCTTTATGGAGCAATCTTTAAGGTATTTTCTGATCACAAGAGTCTCAAGTACATCTTCACGCAGAAGGAGTTGAACATGAGACAGAGGAGGTGGATGGAGTTGATTGGCGATTATGACATGGAAATCATCTACCATGAAGGGAAGGCCAACGTTGTAGCGACGCTTTGAGTAGAAAGAGTGTACATTCTCGTGTGCACTCTATCTTTGATGAGGCCGAGGATGAGGTAGCGAGCTTTGGGATACATATGATGCGAAAGGAGATGCCATGGGTGATATGACAAGACATATGGAGTTTTATGATGATATTCGGGATAAGCGGGCTTTGGATCCTAAGATAGTGGAGTGGAGAGTGGAGTAGAAAAGGGGAGTGTCCCGGTTTTCCATTCATACAGATGGTAGCTTGAGGTTTGATGGTAGGTGGTGTGTTCCTAACGATGAGGAGTTGAAAAAGACGATCATGACAGAAGCGCATTGCACACCATATTCAGTTCATCCAGGTGGAGATAAGCTATACAAGGATTTGAAGAAAACGTTTTGGTGGCCTGGGATGAAGAAAGAGACAGCTGAGTTTGTGTCCCGTTGTTTGACATGCCAGAGAGTTAAAGGGGAACAGCGACGACCACAAGGTAAGATTCAGTCTTTAGAGGTGCCTGAGTGGAAGTGGGAATCCATTTCCATGGATTTCATTGTGGGTTTGCCGAAGAGTCAACAAGGTAACAACATGATTTGGGTAATAGTGGATCGTCTGACCAAGTCAGCTCACTTTGTTCCAATGAAAGATACATGGACTAAGGCACAATTGGCTATGGCCTATCGAAAGAACGTGCTTAAGTTACATGGAGTCCCTAAGGACATAGTGTGACAGAGATGCGAGGTTTATATCGATGTTTTGGAAGGAGTTGCAGGAATCGTTGGGAACAGCTTTGAAGATGAGTACAGCATTTCATCCTGCGACGATGGGCGACTGAGAGAACAATCAAAACTCTTGAGGATATGTTGCGAGCTTGTGTGATGGATTTTGGTGGTAGGCCGGGAGCGAGGTTGGACTTGATAGAGTTTTCTTACAACAACAGCTATCACACCAGTATTGGTATGGCACCGTTTGAGGCTTTATATGGGAGGAGGTGTAGGAGTCCAATCTGTTGTACGATAGTGCTGAGGCAGTGGTTTTAGGACCAGAGATGGTGCATGAGATGGTGGAACAGATTAAGATGATCAGGGAACGGATGAGAGCAGCCCAGGATCGACAAAAGAGTTATGCAGATCTACATCGTCGGGACATAGAGTTTCAAGTTGGGGACAAGGTTCTTCCGAAAGTGTCTCCGATGCGTGGAGTTATGAGATTTGGGAAGAAAGGCAGAGTTAAGTCGAAGTTTATAGGGCCTTATGAGATCTTAGAGCGAGTTGGGGAAGTTGCTTATCGTCCGGCTTTATCACCAAGCGTTGGAGAGAGTGCATAATGTGTTTCATGTATCGCAGTGCGCGGAAGTATGTGAGTGACCCGTCACATGTGTTGGAGGCAGAGAGCTTAGAGCTGGATGAGTCTTTATCATATCTTGAGGTACCTAAGCAGATCCTAGACCGAAAGGTTAGAAAGACCAGGAGTGGTGAGACAGTTTTGCTTAAGATCCTTTGGTCTAACCACGAGACTGAGGAAGCTACATGGGAGGCAGAGGATATCATGAAAGAGCGTTACCCTTTCCTTTTTGATCAGGTATGTATGGTTACGGGGACGTAACCTTGTTTTGTTTTAGGGGGGTAGGAGATGATCGCGAGAGTTTTTAAGAGTTTTATACACCTTTTATATGTTGTGTCGGTATGTTTGTCGGGATAGGTTGGGGTTAGTATCATGTTTTACGTTGTGTTTTGTTTGACCTTCGAGTCGGGAGGCTTATGGGAGTACCTTTGTTTAGTGGTGGTTTGAACTTCGGGGACGAAGTTCCTTTTAAGGAGGGAAGACTGTAATACTCCGTATTCATATGTCTTGGGGTACTCTATCGAGTAGCCCTTACTCTGTCGAGTAAGGGCAAGTTGCGAAATAAAATAGTTTCTGACCTGTTGGGTACTCGATCGAGTAGCTGGGGTACTCGATCGAGTAAGGGGGTACTCGATCGAGTACCTTGGGTACTCGATCGAGTGTCCGGTTTACGGGGAGTTTTTCTCGGGTTTTGTTAATTATGCGATTAAGGTATTTAAACATAATCGTCGTTGTTTTAAAACACTTTTACCAAAACCTAAAACTTGTTTAAGAGAGAAAGCAGTCAGTCATCTTCCTAATCGCATCCTTAACAATTCCCTGGAGTTCGACGGTCGGTTCTTCTTGTTTTTTTCGTGTCGTTGGATTCCTTGCGTCGAGGGTAAGCTTTTAATACAATTTTTATAATGTTTTGTTGGGATTGATTAAACCCTAATTTAGGGTTTGGGGGTTTTATGAATAGTGAGTGATTGGTAGTCTTTATGTGCTGTATGATAGGAGGAGAATTCGTAGAGGAGCCGTTTTGATACAAATTGTAGATACCGTCTGCGTGTTGTGCTTTCCAGGTAGGATTTCCTACTCAGTATTAGTCCCATAATGGGATATTGGTGATGTGCTGTAATTAGTTATTTGGTTTGATAATTGTGATTGTGATTGGTTGTCTGTGGTTCTCGAGATGCGTTCTCGGCTGAGTGGGGTCACTTGCGGGAGTGACTTCACGCCCTAGTTTCGCCCTTCGTGGAACCCGCCACGAAAGGGGATGTGAACATTAATGGACAGGGTTATCGCTCGTACGATGAGCGGGGCTTAGGTGGGAACGGCCGCGGTCCCCCATCGCGTGGGGTCCAAAGTGGACGATCGATTGAGATGATGGGAGTTGGTGTGTGTGTGTGTGTGTGATTTCAAATTGTATGCTGTGTATCTTGGTATTGTTATCTATATTGATTGTGTTATTAGTCTTGACCCGGTGTTGTTTTGTAAACTGCGGTGATCCATTCGGGGATGGTGAGCGATATTGAACGAGTAAAGAGATGAGTACTTTGGGATAGGCCGGGATGGCCACGACATGACGATAGAGTCTTCCGCTGTAGTTTAGCATTTATTTACATTTCAGTTGAGAACAGATAGTTTGGAATAATGTATTGTACTTTCAGTTTGGTTTCGAGGATTGTAGTTATTCATTAAACTACTTATAATAAATGTTGTTTCTGTTTTGTCTATTTGATTATCATACCTCGGGCGACCGAGATGGTGATGTCTTCATACCTGAGTGGTCCTGGTAAGGCACTTGGAGTATGGGGGTGTTACAGTGTGTATGATCATTTGAGTGTGCAAGTTTGGACTCTTTGCCTCTCTTATGGTTAATTGGGTGTCCTACTTGTCTTGTGTGGTGTGGGCTAAAGTATTCAAGCTGGGACCTAGATTGGTTTTATTTAGGTCCTAGGTGAGTATTTCGGCCTTCATCATAGATAGGTCTTTATAGTCTTTGACGAGTGTATGTTCACTGCTCAATAGCCTTTGTGTTCCTGACTTGGTGGGTTTATATCCAAGTTGGGGCATGACCTCGTTACTTATTTTGAGAGTAAGTGGTCAGCTTAAGTACTAGCCAACCCTTTGGTGGACTCCTTAGGGTACTCACATGGTTTTATAAAATTTTGGGTCTTGGGTGCGGTGGTGTGTATCCGCATGTCTAGGTCTGCGCAGATTTAGGACTAGGGTTGTGTTGTGTCTTGTCCATGTTTTTATAGAACCTCTGAGCCAGGATACCGGTTCGATTACCTTCCCTACCTCGTGGTATAGACTCGAGTTACAAAGTGACTATTGACCGTGCTAAGAACTTATGCCTGTCTCTAGATATATTGTCCTTTCTTGTTTGATGATTCTATGAATCATAGAAGGTGAGATGCAAGCCGGCTATGGATGATAGAGTTTAGATTCCTGGATGTTATGTGATTCACATGATAGTGTAGTATGAGTCGGTCTAGTATTCACATGCTAGGACTATGTGTTGTTATATTGTTGTTCACATGATAAGCACGATTGTCTAGCATCTATATGCTAAGGCATTGTGTGATTCGTATTCATATTCTTATGTTTACATGTTATATTAATTATGACATTTCGTGGCTGGGAGAACTCGGAGTTACTCCCCACTGACTGTGGCTTTCGTATTTGTATAAAATGCGATTGACAGGTAGGTGATGCATATATGGGGTACATGGACGAGCTAGCGAGCAAAGTAACCTTGGAACCTAGATTGGCTTTATTTTATTGTGACCCTTAAACACTTATTATGTCACATACATTTTAGGGACATATGTCTCCCTCTTTACATTTGGTTGTATAATTTGCTATTCGCGACTTTAGCGATGGTTATGTTGTGAAACTTCTAGTTAGACCTTGTATGTTTGACACCTTCCAATTTGGATATCTTTATAACAGGTTCAGGTTTTAAAAATTACAGGTTTTTACCCAAATGAACCTATTACAAACATATCCATGCAGTTTTATTCTAGAATTACGTGTTTATTTTTCCGCAATAAATGTGGGTGTCACAGTTGGTATCAGAGCATATTTGCTCCCGACGCACGTTTGTGCACCCCAATATAAATAACTTGACCTTGAAATAATAAACTTGAGAGATGGGTAAGATGGGTAGACTTAGGACCTTATGTTGTAGTCTCTTTGTGTTTGCTCTTTGTTAGGTACTAACCTGTTTGTTGATTGTCATTTAATAATTGTTGCGTTCTTGGATCACTGACCGTGAGCTTATCTATAGCTAATGGAGTTATTACCCTAATTATAAAAAAAAATTTGAACTAAAGGTTTTGAAAATATTTTAATGTTTTTCACTGGTTTTAACGTTAATTAGTGTTAAAGCTTGTTATTGGAGACGTCTGATAATTAGTTTTATCATTTGTTGGTGGAAAAATGTATTTTTTTGTCTTTGAATTGGAATATTGATGTTCTTGAGTGATCGCCAAGAGTATCTCCGTTTCATTGAAAGGACACTTATATTTTAAGAAGATCAAGATTTAGTGCCTATTGTTGAGGATTGAAGATTTGTTCAACCTTTGAAGAATGCTTCTACTTCCTTGAAGATGTTTCTCGTTCTTTTTGTATCTCGCCTTATTCTTAATCTCTTGGTGCTTATCCTCCTTCTAAACTCCCTTCTGTTTTACTTTAAAAGCTACTCTTGTACTCCTAACTTGTTCTTTGTTCCTTGCTTATCCTTCCTTAACGCCATTTGATAGTACTCGTTCTTTTGAGGAATGTTGACCTTGGTCGGAAAACTTGACTCTTGAGGAGATTGTTTGTGTTTGACCCTTTCCTGGTTTTGAGAGGATTTGATGTTGGAAAGACTTAGGTAAGGTGATGAGACATACTTAATAATTCTTATACCTAGTTCCTTGACAAAGTGAGTATAATCGATTGGTGGATTATTTGTGTTAGGAATGAGTTGCCTATATGATTAGAGTTATAGGACTTGGCTTTGTTGTTTATGTTTGGGATTTGAAAGCTTAGTAGGTTGAGCGTCGTCACCTTAGGAGTAAACATGAGATAAGTTTAGAATATGAATTTGGAAGAAAACCCATTTTTAGATGTTAACAATCCCGTATAGATTGGGGATGTGATTTGATGTTAGTTGTTCCTTGAGAACTTTGTTGAGAAGCCTTTGTCAATTCATTCTTTGGTTTTTAAAACATTGAGGTTGTGTCGAGTGCTTGAGATACAGAGATGCTTTTATACTTGAGTGGTAGATTTGCTTTAGGGAAATCCTAATATGTGATAAGATAGGTGGAAGAAGTATCTAACCGATTTATCACCCCTTAAGCGAGCGTTTATTTTACCTTGACCCTTGTTTTGGGATTTGGTCGTTTTGTTATGAAGGTACAATACGCTAATAGGCGTGACCTTTAGAGAGAACCTTAAGTTTTAGGAAGCGTATGGATTAAGCCTTAAAATCTTCTTTCGTACCATCAATCGTTTTTCCCTCTTTCGTTCATATATTGGTTGGATTTGATTCTTAAGTATAAAAGTTTACTCGTTATTTCCTTGTCTTGAATACCTTCCTAATTCTAATATCTCTTACTGGTTGGTAACTAGTTATATTTGTGATTCGACTCTTTTAGTCTCACATCTTGACATGTTCATATATTCCTTTTTAAATTTCCTATCATTTCCTGACCTGGTTATTACCCTTTGTTTCCTTAGTGGAGTGATGACATTGTTGTTTGAGATTTGAGTATCTAGCGTTTCCTTGTTGTCTAATTTCCCTTTTTCTTTGACCATAAGCGTTACCGTTCATACCTCTCTCCCTCGCTTCATCATGCTCCTCCTTTAATTTTGATGCTGGTAAAACTCTTATCTTTTACATCCTTGTAAATTTGACTTCAATTCTTATCCCTAGGAAGTTCATCATAGTTCTTTTGATTAGTTAAGTTTGAACTCTCTTAACGTACTTTGCATTTATGATATCTAAGTTCTTTCCTTTTCGTACAATTTCTGAACGTTTCAAGCTATCATTTTTGGTTCATTGTTAAAAATTTATATTATCTTTACAAAATCTTACCTATTTTAGAATGTTCGAAAATGAAAATTTGATTTAGTTCCCCATCTGTTCCTTGAGTGTAAATTTATTTATCATGATTTTAATTGCTAAACCCGAGATTTCTTTAAATTTTATCCAATTTCTGTTAACTTTGATCGATTTATGATTCCTTTGTCAAAGTTTAATATCATATTTTTAGGAATTTAATTCCTTTTGAGTTTAAAAGTGAAACCTTTATTTCCATTTTGGCTTATGCAAAAGAAAATTTGAGTGGATTACCTTTTCTTTGGATTTTAACGTTGATCGGACGTTATTAGAGACGTTTAATAGCTTGTTCTATGCTTGTCGGCGAGTGATTTTTGTTTTAAATTTGTCTTTGACTTGGAAAGTTAGCGTTCTTGTGTGCACGACAAGAGCAATTTCGTTCCATGAATGAGACTTATACTTTTGAAAACTCTTCATTAATGTTTTTGAAAGTATTTTGATTTTTGATTTATACAAATGATTTACCTTTGACCTTATCTTGGATTTGGAATGTGATGTTCTTGAATGCGCAACGAGAACACTTCCGTTCCTGTGATGAGAGTTTGGTTCTGTCGGAAAATTTTAGTTGAAGTTCTTGAAAGAATTTTGATTCTTACGATAAGTGACCTTTTAAATGTTTTGGTTACCGATTCCCATTCCAGTTTTATTTTTATAACCTTTCATTTATACTTTCAAGTTTCGAGGACGAAACTTTTTAAAAGATGGGGTGATTGTAACACCCCATATTTTATTAAGTTGGATAAAATTCTTTTAATTGCTATTTTGAATTTAATTACATCATTTAACGATTTATATATATATGCTTAGCTAATTAATTAATTTCATCATAATTCGATACGTTAATTTTAATAATCATTAATAAGTTTATTTAAAGTTAGTTCGAGTTTATTGAAGTTAGTTCGAGTTTATTTATTTAATAATTTCCGATCCTTTTGCGAGTCCTTTATGAAAGTCGGCCCTTAGTGGATTCAAAACGGATTTAGGAAAAGTCATCCAATTAGCTATTTTGAGTTATTTTGCTAAATTATCAAATTTCGTTAAACTCCGCTAATTTAGTAAAAATCGTTAATAACTCCGATTCGAATCGATTTCTTATTATTTCCGTTAACTATCTGAGTTTATTTTATTTTTCATTCTTTAAACTTATTTATTATTGATTCTGTTTCATTTATGAGACTCTTTCTTAAACCGGTTAAATTTAACTCGAAACGGTTTTAATAACTATCGAAGTTTCTTAACGACGAAGAAACGTACGTATAATAAATAGCAGGCTGGCAGGCTGCTGCCTCATTTTTGATTTCCCACGTCTCTTTTTTCTTTTCCTCTTCTTCGCCCTTCTTTTTCCTTCTGTCTGTTACTTCTTCAATTTTTGTCTATAATCCGTCCTAGTGCTCCGTTTGTCATCCGTTTTCAACAGTTTTCATTCCACAGTGGTCCTCTTATCGTTTCCGTCAATCCGTTGTAAGTAAAATTCATTTTCGTCATGTATTTTTACAAACCCATTTATATTTTCAGCTTTATTTATTATAAGACGGTTGTATGTACTAAAATAGACGGTCTGGTAGAAGATTAAAAAGGTAACGATAACGGATTACTCGATATTACTTGTAAAATATGTTTATTTCGAATGCTGGTTAGTCTGTTTTATAATTGAGACGGTGTATAATTATATATAGGGATCCTTATGGATGTTAATTAGTCAGTTGTATAGTTGAGACGGTGTATACTGATATGTGGAGATGATTGAGACGGTGTATACTGACCTGTAGGGATCATTTGGGATGCTAGCTAGTAAGTGGTATATTTGAGACGGTGTATACTGACCTGTAGGGATCATTTGGGATGCTAGCTAGTAAGTGGTATATTTGAGACGGTGTATACTGACATGTAGGGATTGTTTTGGGATGCTATTTGGGATAAAGATGATTGTGTTAGAATAATAAAAGGAATTACGGATGGTTGCCATGTTAAGTGTAACTAATTTATAAATGGAAGAGGAGGTGGGATATGTGAGACGAAAGAGATCATGATGGATATATAAGCTTTATACGTTGAATTGCAGAGAGATATTCATAGCCCTTGTACCGTCAGTTGATTAATGGCTTTGAGGTTCAGATTTGGACTATGGATTTGGGGTATTGTATATTAATTTGTGTTCCTGGCCGTGGCCTAGGCAGTGGCCTAGCTAAGTCACGAGTTTGAGGCCATGTGTAGTTGGTGGTTAGGCCGAGTTTGAGGTTGTCATAATAACTTTTGAGCCGTGTCGATAATTTGTTTTGACGCTAGTTTGGTTTATTTAAAATATAATTAAATTAATTTCCGTCTCATATTTTATATAACGATAATTCGTTAATATCGTCCTTTCACATAATTATTTTAGGTGACTCATATGTGGTTGAAGATGAAGAGTAATTTTGGGTTTTAGAAGCTTTCTCAAGTTATTACTTGTCTCTTTGCTAGCGTAAGGTAACTATTCCGAGTTACTCGACGAATTAATGTCACATTAGTAGTTGATGTTGTGTTTGTTGTTTGTTAAGTGTTTAGGTGATTGATAATGTGTTACTTTCGTTTTTCACATGATAGAAATTGGAAATAGCATGAGAATAATATTGCGATAAATTTTGTGATTTGGGCCAAAGTAGGCCAAGACTCTGAGCTGGGCCAGATTGACCGAACGAGTTTGGTCAAACTAGGTTTAAACCGGTCAGCCTCGATTTGACCGATGACCCGTCGCGGGACTCGGGTCGAGGGTTTGTCTTTGAGGTGAGATTGGATGTTTTATGTTGATGCCTTAATATTTGTGACTATCATTTCACATGTTGGTTGTTGGATGAATTGGTTGCCTTATACTTCAGTCTTCTTGTTGCCATTTTAGCTTGTTCTCATGAATTATGAGATTAACGGTTAGTTGGAATTTGGGTTATTATTGATATTGGAGATATTGTTGGATTGTCAGCTGAATATGCTCTTGCGTAGCCTTTCATATACTAGGGTGTGTATGATCATTTGAGTGTGCAAGTTTGGACTCTTTGCCTCTCTTATGGTTAATTGGGTGTCCTACTTGTCTTGTGTGGTGTGGGCTAAAGTATTCAAGCTGGGACCTAGATTGGTTTTATTTAGGTCCTAGGTGAGTATTTCGGCCTTCATCATAGATAGGTCTTTATAGTCTTTGACGAGTGTATGTTCACTGCTCAATAGCCTTTGTGTTCCTGACTTGGTGGGTTTATATCCAAGTTGGGGCATGACCTCGTTACTTATTTTGAGAGTAAGTGGTCAGCTTAAGTACTAGCGAACCCTTTAGTGGACTCCTTAGGGTACTCTTATGGTTTTATAAAATTGTGGGTCTTGGGTGCGGTGGTGTGTATCCGCATGTCTAGGTCTGCGCAGATTTAGGACTAGGGTTGTGTTGTGTCTTGGCCATGTTTTTATAGAACCTCTGAGCCAGGATACCGGTTCGATTACCTTCCCTACCTCGTGGTATAGACTCGAGTTACAAAGTGACTATTGACCGTGCTAAGAACTTATGCCTGTCTCTAGATATATTGTCCTTTCTTGTTTGATGATTCTATGAATCATAGAAGGTGAGATGCAAGCCGGCTATGGTTGATAGAGTTTGGATTCCTGGATGTTATGTGATTCACATGATAGTGTAGTATGAGTCGGTCTAGTATTCACATGCTAGGACTATGTGTTGTTATATTGTTGTTCACATGATAAGCACGATTGTCTAGCATCTTTATGCTAAGGCATTGTGTGATTCGTATTCATATTCTTATGTTTACATGTTATATTAATTATGACATTTCGTGGCTGGGAGAACTCGGAGTTACTCCCCACTGACTGTGGCTTTCGTATTTGTATAAAATGCGATTGACAAGTAGGTGATGCATATATGGGGTACATGGACGAGCTAGCGAGCAAAGTAACCTTGGAACCTAGATTGGCTTTATTTTATTGTGACCCTTAAACACTTTTTATGTCACATACATTTTAGGGACATATGTCTCCCACTTTACATTTGGTTGTATAATTTGCTATTCGCAACTTTAGCGATGGTTATGTTGTGAAACTTCTAGTTAGACCTTGTATGTTTGACACCTTCCAATTTGGATATCTTTATAACAGGTTCAGGTTTTAAAAATTACAGTTTTTTACCCAAATGAACCTATTACAAACATATCCATGCAGTTTTATTCTAGAATTACGTGTTTATTTTTCCGCAATAAATGTGGGTGTCACACTAAATCAATTAAAATTAATCATGCAACTTTAGATCTGATGTCCATATCATATATAAAATATTAGAGAAAAATTTCATGCCATAAAATCATTTTAGCTATTTTTGCTAAAAATAGTCACTATTTATATCATTTTAACCATTAAAATTATAAATCATGCATAATAAATCACATTTATTTCAAATTTTACATACAATCTTTAAAATATGCATGTGACATCATATTAAAATTTCATGGCCTGTTTCGAAGTTTAACTATTTTTAGTCATTTAACCTCCATTTATACCATTATCACATAAAAATCATAAAACATGCAAAACTAATCACAATAATTCGAAATTTTACATACAATATGTAAAATATGTATGTGAGGTCATACTAAAAAATCACGGCCAGAAGTGAAGTTTAACTATTTTTAGTAAATAAAGGTTCATTTTACTTATTAAAATGTAATTATTCCCCTAAAAATCATAAAAATAAGCAATAATCATCCATAAATCATCAAAATGACCTAAAAACATTTTAGGGCCAGAATGTATAACATGCAAAAATTTTCGTGGCTTTATCCTTATAAATCACAAATTTTAGTTTTTATTTTTTTATCAAATAAATCATAAAAAACAATAAAATGATATGCATGCAACACCAAAGCTCTTGATGCCAATTGTTGGGTTTATTTACCCCTATTAGACTCATCTAATCTTTTTATAAATTATTCATAATTTATACTCATATGGATCTAGTTGTATGCAAGATGATTTTAATCAAAAATAAGGAGAAAACGATTTTCTTACATTGATAATGGACAAAATATGGGCACTAGGTTAGAACACCTTCCTAACCTATATCTTGAGCTTAAACATATTAGGATGATCCTCCAAACTCTTTAAGTACTCGTAGTGGAATACCTCTTCTTAGTTGCACCAAGACTATCCCTTAATGCTAATATACTAATTAACTAGATTAATATATTAAATATCCTTAATAATTCTAATAATATTTGTATTACTACACTAGTAATAATATTATGTGATATTAAAATTTGTTGAACAATTAATCAAAGTTTCTAAAACAATTTTAGAGAGATGAGATAATAAGTGAGAATGTGAAATAATTGATTAAAAAAAATTGAGAACATTTTTCTCTATTTAGAAGAGGGGAGCCGGTTATTGGGGTCAAGAAGGCCAATGCATGGCCTTCACCCTTTTTCTTTTTCTCTTCTCTAAATCATAGGTGTGTAAGGCTAGCAAAAGGTAATTGGTCGGACTACGTCTTTTCGGTAACTTGTCGTTAGGAGCACCTAGACCAAAACACAATTTATAGCTTCACAAACAACTCTACAATTAGTAAAGAGGCAAGTAAAGGTCGGATCCCAAGGGACGGGAATTGAGATGATATTTCTATTGCAACTAGTGGTGTCTTAGGGGTGTCACAATTGGGGTTGATATATAAGGTCACTAAACTAAATAGCAATGAAAATAAACAAGCAAGATGAATTAAAAGGGTTGTAAACAATTGATAAAAGGCACTAGGGTGTCATGGGGTCATAGGGGAATCATGGGAATTGATCATACAAACATGTTCTCAAATTATAAGCAAGCAATTATTGTTGTGATGGATTAATTTGAGTTATATCTTACAATCCTAGGAAAGTTTGGGTCCCGGAGCCGAATCGATTAGATTGTACAACACCTACAAGTCGACTTAGTCTTCCCTACTCAACAACATGCATGGTCTAATGAGACTCGAGTTGGTTTATGTCTTACAAGTCTCATTGAAAAGATAGGTGATGGGTAAAAAATGCAAGGATTCATAGGCTCGCATTTCTTCAAACATAACATGTGCATGAGTTGAGATCATAACAAGCAAGCAAATAAACCATGAAAGCATATTAATTTAAGCATGAATCATTCCCCATGTTGTTTTCCCCTAATTACCCATTAACCCTAACTAGGTGACTACTCACTCATTATCATGTTGATCATGCTAGCAAGGTTGTCAATCATACTAACAAAGTGAAACATGATGAATAAATGAAAGTAATCAACAATAATTAAAGAGAGATTAAGAGAATTATACCTACTAATGATTCCAATAATAAAGCAAAGAATAAAAGAAGTACTTGATGCTTGATTGAGAGGTTGTCAATCTCCCAATAATAACCCAAATAATCTTCAATTACCCAAAATAAAGGATGAACGAAAGAGAGATTAAGGAAATAAAACTTGTATTAAAACTTGATTAATTGTTGATTACAAAATTAAAGAGAGATTTGATTGATATTAACTACACTAAAAATTGCTAAGAAGAACATGCTCTTCTAATTAGACTAATGGGGTATTTATAGTGGGGATTAGGTGTAGGAATTAGGGTTAACTAAGGGCTTAAATGGCGATTAAGTCCCTACTTAGGGAAACGCCGGTATTTTTGGAAGGATGGGCATCTTTCTTGAAGCTTGAAGAAACGAAATTTGACTGCCTTGGAATCCGTGCGTCTTTGGCACGGGACGGGCGGATTCGGTGGTCTGGGCCCGGGCGTCTTTGGGAGAAGACGGGCGTCTTCGATGATCTTCTTTGCCGGGCGTCTTGTAAGGAAGACGCACGGATTGTGGCTTGGTGGACGGGCGTCTTCTTGGGAAGACGCACGGATTGTCATGCAGCGTGCTTTCTTCTTCTTTTCTTCCCTTTTCTTCATAAAATCCTTGGGGATTTCCTCGGGGATGCAAGGATCATTTCTCATCATTGCCCATTTACTATAGTATGTACAAAGGCCTTCTAATCTTGTCTCTCCTTGATGCTTGGTCATTGAATTCAATCAATTTAGTCTCATTTTGCCATGAAAATGCAAGGTTTGCACTCCTTTCCTACCAAGGACACAAAACCTCAAAGAATATGCGAAACAAAGAACTAAAGACAATAAATGACCCAAATATGCACTAAAAAGCATAGGAACAAGGCTAATTCGGGGACTAAATATGCTCTAATTATGGTCACATCAAATATCCCCAAACCGAACCTTTGCTCGTCCCGAGTAAAGAGGTGACAAAGACTAGGACCATTATTTAAACTAACCTAATAACATAGCCGATATGAGACAATTAGCGGGTCTCACTACGCCCCTTAAACTCACAACAAGACAACCATGAGGTAGGATGCCTTCTTGCAAGGCAAGGTGGGTCTTGCCAAAATGGCGACACATCCAAACATTAAGCACACAAAATCAAATAATGGATGCATCTACAAAAGAATAGCCACTTTCCTCATCTAAGTGGCTGAAATTATCTACAAGGGAAGCAATTTAAGGGTACACACTCCTTCATAGATGCAATTTCTTCAAACTACTAAGCCTAGAAGGATACCAATAAATCACCTCCAAATTGTGTCAAGCTAGGGTACCTTTGTCCTCAATCGTTAAATGCTTTTGTCAAGAATAGACTCCCTATGGTGTTAGAAACACTGGAGGATCACGGAATTCCCCCTCTTGCCTAGACAAGAAGAAGGGTCGTCCCCTCTCTACCATGCACAAAAATGGATACGATGGATAAAGAGATCGATAGAATTTGAGTTTCACTTTGGGAGTTTGCTTTCATTTTTGTTTTTCCCCCCAATTTCTTGTGGCATATAACATTTGAGAACACTTTCTTGCCATTTCTTTTTGATTTTTGGCAATTCAACACTTGACAACTTTCAACTTTTCTTTGCATTTTCTTTTGAACATTTTCAAAGTCACCCCATATGTAGTGAGGGTGCCTTATATTTGAAGCTTTAGGAGTTCTATTTTTGCTCCTCTTTTTATTTGATGCATTTTTGCAAACTTTCTTTCACTTTTCATTTCATTGAACTCAAATTGACTTCTTTTTGTGCCTATTCCTTTTTGATGACAAAAATGTGGTAGAACATGGATGATGGATGGATGGATGCATGGTTTCAAGGGTCACCTTGGAATAAACGGTAGCCAAGGAGTTATCACACCACAAGGTACTCTTGACTAGGCCTTAATCCATGGGTCAATGGATACTAGCATGACACATCCTAGGGTGTTTTACAAGTATTCTAACAAGCAAAGTCTTAAGAAGAAAAAGCATCTACTAGGGCCTATATACACTTGTCAAGCTTCCCAAGTAGACGGTTTCACAAGATTTTTCTAACATGCAACTACATGCCATGATGAAACTAGCATTTATACATCCTAATGCATATGATTCTACCAACTAATATGCCATATAAACTAAATTCAAGTCCTAAGTTCACATTGTTATACCGCATCAATCAAAATAAAGCCACATAGTCATTAACATAAAGAGGAAAAAGGAGATTGGAAAGATCATACCATGCGGTCTTCAATATCCTCATGTCTCGGATGTGGCGTAGTCGATCAATGTGAACAAGGATAGAACAAACACAATATATACATGACTACACTACAAAGGAAATGAACTTGTTTTTGGTTTTTTCAATTTTTCAAATTTTTATGGTTTTTCAAAATTTTTCAATTTTTTTGGGTTTTTGAATAAAAGTTAAGTTAGAATTCCCCATCCCCACACTAATATGGGCATTGTCCTCAATGGCCAAAATGATGGGAAATCATGCAATCATGATGCATGAATTCTACACTAAATGCAAGCTACACTAATCTACACTACATGATGCATGGGTTTTTTTGTTTATGACGGAGAGGATAATTTAGATTACCTCCCGTTGTGTATGCATGTACTTCCCCAAACCGAGTTAGACATTATTTCTAATGTCCTAAGGTTGGGTGTAGTTCATGCACACACGATGCAATGCATGAAACTAAATTTGTCATTTTGGATTTTCAAAAGTGGGAACAATGAAATAAGAACACCTCAATGGGGCCGAGGTGTTAGTCCTCTATGGTGCTAGGACTACTCCAACAATGATCAAGATAAATAATTAAAACAAAGAAATAGACAAACCTCAAGAGGGTAGGAGCCTCCAAAGCTTGCTAATCTTCCATCATATCATCACTATCATCATCTTCCTCAATAGAAGTGGACTCATCACCACTTCCCTCTTCACTTTCTTGTTCACTTTGTTCATCATCCTCTTCTTATTCTTCACTAGCCTCTTCATCAATGTTATCATCAACATCTTCATCACCGACAACCTCATTGTCACCCGGAATCTCACCCCTAGATGCACTCGGAAAGAAGACTTCCTATCCGCCCAACTAGGCAAAGGACACGAAGGATCAAGTAGTCCTTGCCTAGCTAAGTGAAGGAGGGGTGGATATTGGGCTAAGTAAGCATCTTCCCGATCCTTGAAGGCTTGCTTGTGCATCTCTTACATAAGAAGAGTCATATAATCTTTGCTTGCTTCAACACCTTTGGGTTTGAACTCTTGGTACTTGAAAGGATAGGGTGGTGTGACAATGGAAGAGGAGGGCATTTCAATTTCATCCCTTTGTTGTCGGATAATGTATTCGGCCTCTTTTGAGAGGGGAAAGAGATAGTTGGTCCGATGGACACTCAAACGACAAATCTTTGAAGGCAAAGTAAAAGATCTAGCCTCACTTGTGAGCCACCCATACTTGGTGTCAAGAGGGTTATGAGAGACCCACTTGTATTTGTTTATCATAGTATCCATGTAAACAAGATGACCCCCCTTTTTCGCCACATACTTGCTATCCTTGTTGAAGTTCGGATCAAAGTACTTAGCCAAAAGAGTGACTAGACCTCCATTCACAATAACGGTAGTGCCTTGCTTCCCACAATCAACATTTAGCCATCTATCCACCAAAAGCCTTATAGAGTTGAAAGGCTTGGTGAATTCCCTTCCAATGTTTAAGGCCGACTCAAGAAGAACAAAATCGAGCTTGGTAAAGTGGTTGGTGTCTTTTCTTGCAATGATGGTATTCCCTATGTCCTTGTGCCACACTCTAATGCCCGGATGGTGGACTAATAGAGCACGACTAGCATGATAGTTCTCAAATTTCCTTCCGGAAATCGCCTCCCAAAGAGGAGCGGGGTCATATTTGCCAACATTCTTGAAATAACTAGGTGAATCACTAAGACCCAAAGCTTTACTCATTTCCTCAAAGGAGATGCGCCTACTAACATTAGCTAGGCGGAACTCGATGTTTTCCATAGTCTCTACCTTGTTAACTTTCAAAGAACTCAAGAATTCTAAGGTAAGGGAGCGGTATGTCAATTATTTTGTTGTAAACAATTTGCCCAACCCCATGGCTTCAAAGAAGGCTTTGGTTTGCTCAAAGACACCCAAATTGTTCAAGGCATCTTCACAAATAAACTTGGTGGATAGAAAGGATTTTCTAGCATACTTGGCAAAAGTGTCCCTATGGGATTTGGAAATGAAAATTACCTCCGGATAGTTCGAAAGTTGAGCAATTTCCGGAGTTGTAGATGTTGTTGCTTCCAAGGGGGGTTGTTGTTGTTGTTGCACTTCCAAGTTTGAGCTAGCTACCACCATAGCCAATGAGGCTTTCTTTGCTTGAAGACACTTTTGTCTTGTTGAGAGTGCCTTTGCCTTTGGTGCCTTTGCCTTTGTTGCTTTTGTTGCTCCCTTTGTCCTTGCCATTGATGATTAAACTAAGAAAAGAGTGAAAATCTTCAATTTACAAGTATACCCAAATCGATTTAAAGATGAAAGGCTTTGCCTTTATGAATTCAAAAATCGACTCAAAGGTTGAAGATTTTGGTGCTTGGTTTTGATTTTTGTTGAAAGAGGAGTGATTAATTTTTGTTAAGAGGAGGTTTTGATTTGGTTTTGATGAATGTGGTTGAGGAAATCTTGTTTTGGTGATGGAGAGGATTAGGGTTTTGAGTTATGGGGTTTATGGGTAGTGTTTTGAATGAAGAAATGAAGAAATGAATGTGGGAGGGGGTTTATAATAGACCCGAAAAATTTGAAATGCAGGGGGAAGACGGGCGGCTTTTCTTCGGGACGGCTGGATTCTGTCTGTTCTGGGTTGAGAAATTCTCGCCTGAAGACGGGCGTCTTTCAGCAAAGACGCTCGGATTTGTAACTGCGGGACGGGCGTCTTTCACTGAAGATGGGCGGATTCCTTTCCAGGGATTTTTCTTATTTTTCTCAGCCAAAAAGTCGGGCGTCTTTCTTCCCAGGACGGGCGTCTTTCTGAAGACGGGCGGATTTTCTTGCAGGACGCCCGGATTCGCTAACAGTCCCAAAATTTCAAAATTTCAGCTTATGAAGGACGGGCGGATTCTGACCAAGCCGCCCGGGTTGCCTGAAGACGGGCGGATTCTCTTGAAAACGCTCGGATTCTTCCCCTTTTACCCGGATTCAGTTCCATCCGTGTACTTGCATATCCCTTGTCATTTTTTATTCTTCAAAATCTCGTGTTCTCCATTGTGGGGGCACTACTAAGGCATGAATAGCCTAGGCAATTGTTATCCCCACACTAAGCTAAAGCACTACACATCAATTGAAATCATTAGTCCCTCCCTCACTTCTCTCAAACATGATAATTATCTTGATCAAAGTATAAAAATCCAAAAATAACAAAAGTGCAATACAAGAATTGAAATGCGAGTTAGGGAGTTAGAAATATTTACAAATGGTGTTTTAGGGAGGACTCCACCAAACTCTCATCCTTAGTGAGATGTCATGGGGGCATGTCCAAGGTGTTGTTGATGTTGCTCAACACCTTGAAAAAATAATCAAAAGCTTGTTCATTATCGTGATAAAGATCTTCAATAGATCTTTGCCCTTGTTGTCGGTCTTGATCGATAGCATTGCCAATATAGGGATTAAAAATCCCTTCAAACTCGTCGTCCCAAATACCACAAACTTCATCCACTTGATCACTAAAGATCTCTTGAGTTGATAGAGACAATTCTCCCAATTTCTTGTCTTGGCCAATGAGGCCAGCCTCTTCATTGCTTGACTTTAATGAGCTTTTCAAGCTCTCTTTGTTACAATTCACTTGCTCTTTGAATGGAGCATCTTCAATTTTCTTCCTCCATTGGAGTTCCGACTTCTTCCTATCATCCTTCCGGCTATAATGATCAATCATAAAACATGGTTCATGCAAACGGGGAGCTCTCATGGTCTTGTCAAGATTGAACGTTATGCTCTCATCTCCCACTTCTAGAGTGAGCTCTCCATGTTTCACATCAATCACCGCACCCGCGGTGTGTAAGAAAGGTCTTCCTAGGATGATTGGAATGTTGAAGTCTTCCTCCATGTCAACAATGACAAAGTCCACGGGGATGAAAAATTTCCCAACTCTTACGGGAACATCTTCCCATATCCCTAATGGTGTCTTCGTCGATCTATCGGTCATTTGGAGTGTGATATTAGTGCATTTAAGCTCTCCCATCCCCAACCTTTTACTCACCGAGTACGGCATAACACTCACACTAGCCCCTAGATCACATAAGGCTTTGTTGATTGTGGTGTCGCCAATGGTACACGGTATTGAGAAGCTTCCCGGATCTTTGAGTTTTGGAGGTGAACTTCCTTGAAGTATTGCACTACTCACCTTAGTGAAGGCGATAGTCTCAAGCTTCCGGATCGACTTCTTCTTTGTGAGGATGTATTTCATGTATTTTGCATAGGCCGGCACGTGATTGATTAATTCCGTGAAAGGAATTGAGACTTCCAAATTCTTCACAATTTTCATAAATTTTCCAAGTTGGTCATCAAATTTGGGCTTGGCTTGACGACTTGGAAAAGGAAGTCTAATCACAATGGGCTCCTTCTCCTTGACCTTGTCTTCATTTTTCTTTGAAATTTCTTCTTTTGATGGTTCTCCATCCTTGGAGTTTTGCACAATTTCTTCTTTGTCACTAGCTTCCACAACTTCATTCTCAACTTGCTTCTTCGGTGCTTCATACCTTGTACCACTTCTCAAGTGAATGGCACTAACCGTTTCATGTCTTGGGGGATTACTTTGAGGTGGTAATTGCCCCTTTTGTCTTTGTGAGCTTGAAGATGCTAGTTGAGTCAATTGGGTTTCCAACATTTTGGTGTGAGCTAGGATGTTGTTGATGGTGATTTCCTTTGCTTGACTATCTTTTTGCATTTGAGTGAAAAATTCTTGTTGATTCTTTTGCATTTGAAGGACCGCTTTTTGAACATCAAAACCTTGGTCATTTTGTTGATTGTATGGAGTTTGATTTTGGTAACCTTGGTTTTGGTTGTAAAAGGGTCTTTGATTTTGGTTTCTCATGGGAGGTGGGGTGTATGTTGGTTGAGGGTTTTGAACATTTTGGCTTTTGTATGAGAGATTTGGATGGAATTTGGTGTTTTCATTGTAATAGTTGGAATAAGGGTACCACTCTTGTATGCTTGGAAAGCATTCACTTGTTCATTTGTTCCCCTACATTCACTTTGGTCATGTCCCAAAGTTCCACAATTCTCACATATCCCACTTGGGATTGATGAAGATGCCGTCATGGCATTAACATGATGCTTTGGTGATTTTGAGGCTTCTTCAAGTCTAGCCATAGCCTTTTCAAACTTCAAATTGATGGTATCAATGCGAGCACTAAGTTGAGCACCCAATTGAGTAATGGAGTCCACTTCATGCTTTCCTCCTCTAGTAGCCTTGCGAGGTCTACTATATTGTGAGTTATGGACCGCCATTTCCTCAATTTTGTTCCAAGTTTGATTGTCATCAACTTCGGTGAACATTCCATTTGATCCCATGTTGAGAATGTTCCTTGAATCTTCATAAAGACCGTTCCAAAATTGTTGTACCAAGAACCACTCGCTAAGTCCATGGCGAGGACACGAGCGACAAATTCTCTTGAACCGCTCCCAAGCTTCATACAAAGATTCTTCATCCCTTTGCTTAAAACCCGTAATTTGAGCTCTTAGCATGTTAGTCTTTTCCAGTGGATAGAACTTTTTGTAGAAAGCTAGAGCCAACTTCTTCCAAGAATCAATTCCGAGAGTAGCCTTATCAAGGCCTTTCAACCATTGTTTCGCGGTGCCAATTAGAGAAAAAGGAAATAAGACACATCGAATTTGGTCTTGAGTTACACCGGTTTGAGAAATCGCATCACAATAGTCACAAAAGGTTTCCATATGAGAATGAGGGTCTTCACTAGGCATCCCCCCAAATTGGCTTCTTTCGACTAATTGGATAAATGCGGATTTGGCAATAAATTTCCGGTTAGATGTTGTGGTGTGGGAGTACCATTGGGTAGGTTCTCCTCGGTGGGTACGGAATGTGATGAAAACTTAGGCTTTGTGGGTTGATTTTGTGTTGGATTTTGTGTTGGGTTCTCCTCACCTTCTCTTGCAAAAGGGTTGATGAACTCAATAGTTGGTTGGATATCTACAACCTCACCAATACCTCTCAAATTTCTCCTAGCAAGTCTTCTATTGGTTGTCAAAGTTCTTTCAATTTCGTGATCAAAAGGTAACAAATCACCTTGTGACCTTCTAGACATGCAAAATATCAAACAACTCGAAAACAATTAAAACAAACCTTGAGGAGTTTTACTTCCCCAAGGCAAAGAAAGACACAACTAATAACAATATAAGAAAATCTAAATCAAGTTAACACCATCCCCGGCAACGGCGCCATTTTTGGTCGGACTACGTCTTTTCGGTAACTTGTCGTTAGGAGCACCTAGACCAAAACACAATTTATAGCTTCACAAACAACTCTACAATTAGTAAAGAGGCAAGTAAAGGTCGGATCCCAAGGGACAGGAATTGAGATGATATTTCTATTGCAACTAGTGGTGTCTTAGGGGTGTCACAATTGGGGTTGATGTAGAAGGTCACTAAACTAAATAGCAATGAAAGTAAACAAGCAAGATGAATTAAAAGGGTTGTAAACAATTGATAAAAGGCACTAGGGTGTCATGGGGTCATAGGGGAATCATGGAAATTGATCATACAAACATGTTCTCAAATTATAAGCAAGCAATTATTGTTGTGATGGATTAATTTGGGTTATATCTTACAATCCTAGGAAAGTTTGGGTCCCGGAGCCGAATCGATTAGATTGTACAACACCTACAAGTCGACTTAGTCTTCCCTACTCAACAATATGCATTGTCTAATGAGACTCGAGTTGGTTTATGTCTTACAAGTCTCATTGAAAAGATAGGTGATGGGTAAAAAATGCAAGGATTCATAGGCTCGCATTTCATGAAACATAACATGTGCATGAGTTGAGATCATAACAAGCAAGCAAATAAACCATGAAAGCATATTAATTTAAGCATGAATCATTCCTCATGTTGGTTTCCCCTAATTACCCATTAACCCTAGCTAGGTGACTACTCACTCATTATCATGTTGATCATGCTAGCAAGGTTGTCAATCATACTAACAAAGTGAAACATGATGAATAAATGAAAGTAATTAACAATAATTAAAGAGGGATTAAGAGAATTATACCTACTAATGATTCCAATAATAAAGTAAAGAATAAAAGAAGTACTTGATGCTTGATTGAGAGGTTGTCAATCTCCCAATAATAACCCAAATAATCTTCAATTACCGAAAATAAATGATGAACGAAAGAGATATTAAGGAAATAAAACTTGTATTAAAACTTGATTAATTGTTGATTACAAAATTAAAGAGAGATTTGATTGATATTAACTACACTAAAGATTGCTAAGAAGAACATGCTCTTCTAATTAGACTAATGGGGTATTTCTCGTGGGGATTAGGTGTAGGAATATGGGCTAAATAAGGGCTTAAATGACGATTAAGTCCCTACTTAGGGAAACGCCGGTATTTTTGGAAGGATGGGCATCTTTCTTGAAGCTTGAAGAAACGAAATTTGACTGCCTTGGAATCCGTGCGTCTTTGGCACGGGACGGGCGGATTCGGTGGTCTGGGCCCGGGCGTCTTTGGGAGAAGACGGGCGTCTTACGGATCTTCTTTGCCGGGCATCTTGTAAGGAAGACGCACGGATTGTGGCTTGGTGGACGGGCGTCTTCTTGGGAAGACGCACGGATTGTCATGCAGCGTGCTTTCTTCTTCTTTTCTTCCCTTTTCTTCATAAAATTCTTGCGGATTTCCTCGAGGATGCAAGGATCTTTTCCCATCATTGCCCATTTACTATAGTATGTACAAAGGCCTTCTAATCTTGTCTCTCCTTGATGCTTGGTCATTGAATTCAATCAATTTAGTCTCATTTTGCCATGAAAATGCAAGGTTTGCACTCCTTTCCTACCAAGGACACAAAACCTCAAAGAATATGCAAAACAAAGAACTAAAGACAATAAATGACCCAAATATGCACTAAAAAGCATGGGAACAAGGCTAATTCGGGGACTAAATATGCTCTAATTATGGTCACATCAAATATCCCCAAACCTAACCTTTGCTCGTCCCGAGTAAAGAGGTGACAAAGACTAGGACCATTATTTAAACTAACCTAATAACATAGCCGATATGAGATAATTAGCGGGTCTCACTCCGCCCCTTCAACTCACAACAAGACAACCATGAAGTAGGATGCCTTCTTGCAAGGCAAGGTGGGTCTTGCCAAAATGGCGACAAATCCAAACATTAAGCACACAAAATCAAATAATGGATGCATCTACAAAAGAATAGCCACTTTCCTCATCTAAGTGGCGGAAATTATCTACAAGGGAAGCAATTCAAGGGTACACACTCCTTCATAGATGCAATTTCTTCAAACTACTAAGCCTAGAAGGATACCAATAAATCACCTCCAAATTGTGTCAAGCTAGGGTACCTTTGTCCTCAATCGTTAAATGCTTTTGTCAAGAATAGACTCCCTATGGTGTTGGAAACACTGGAGGATCGCGGAATTCCCCCTCTTGCCTAGACAAGAAGAAGGGTCGTCCCCTCTCTACCATGCACAAAAAGGGATACGATGGATAAAGGGATCGATAGAATTTGAGTTTCACTTTGGGAGTTTGCTTTCATTTTTGTTTTTTCCCCCAATTTCTTGTGGCATATAACATTTGAGAACACTTTCTTACCATTTCTTTTTGATTTTTGGCAATTCAACACTTGACAACTTCCAACTTTTCTTTGCATTTTCTTTTGAACATTTTCAAAGTCACCCCATATATAGTGAGGGTGCCTTATATTTTAAGCTTTAGGAGTTCTATTTTTGCTCCTCTTTTCATTTGATGCATTTTTGCAAACTTTCTTTCACTTTTCATTTCATTGAACTCAAATTGATTTCTTTTTGTGCCCATTCCCTTTTGATGACAAAAATGTGGTATAACATGGATGATGGATGGATGGATACATGGTTTCAAGGGTCACCTTGGAATAAACGGTAGCCAAGAAGTTATCACACCACAAGGTACTCTTGACTAGGCCTTAATCCATGGGTCAAAGGATACTAGCATGACACATCCTAGGGTGTTTTACAAGTATTCTAACAAGCAAAGTCTTAAGAAGAAAAAGCATCTACTAGGGCCTATATACACTTGTCAAGCTTCCCAAGTAGACGGTTTCACAAGATTTTTCTAACATACAACTACATGCCATGATGCAACTAGCATTTATACATCCTAATGCATATGATTCTACCAACTAATTCGGGGACTAAATATGCTCTAATTATGGTCACGTCAGTAATCATAGTGTTTTATTTTAACAATTAAAATAAAAAACCCAGTAACCCCAAAAACCCTCTAATTTTTGGTCCACCCATCAAATGGACATCTATGGACATAGGCCACGTCTCAGTCTGCGGATCTAGGCCGCCTACCGGTCCGTAGTCACGGGCCACCTGCACGCCAAGCCAATCTGTAGACATGCAGCGGTCTTTTGAAAGCCACGCTCGGCGGCGTAAAAATGCTTTCGACCGGATCGTTTTAGATCGGTCGGTTTCGTCTCGGTAAGGGTCTCGAAACGATTAGAGATGTTCGGAGTCGCCACCAAGCATTTGTGGGATGCTTGGAACCAATTAGAATCCACATTATACCTAGGTCAATCAAGGCAAAAAGCGGTGCTTGACATAGGTACTAAAGATAAGGACTCGTCCCCCTTTTAGCATTCTATGCCTAAAATGACTCTCGTGCGCCCTGGATGAGGCCATCCACTATCCAAAGGTTCTGATTAAACATCCATTTACCAAATTCGGGTTATGATGCTTAACACGATCCATTTATTGAAAAAGGGTGTCAAATGATAAAGTGTAGAAACGCAAATTTGTCAATCTGATCTGTCATGTATTCGGATTAACCGTAATCGGGATCGTCCTAGACAAGTGCTAAAAATGAGGCAGAACAGTGCCAGGCAGCCCTGTTAAGGCGCGAGCCTATTGGCGAGGTAAGGGGCTCTGCCCAGGTTTTGAAATATGAAAGCAGAGGGCCTCTTGGGGCGCGAGCCATGGGGCGAACCAAGGGGCGTCTTCTGGTTGTTTAAAAGGTTGTTTAAAACCGTTTTTGTGGTTAATGATTTGCAAGTATGATTTGCATGACTCGGAATAATTACTATTATGTTAGTAATATTCGTTGTCGGATTTGCAAGTTTGAAAAGCATAGTAAAGTGTGTAAAAGAAAAATGTTTGATTTGAACTAATTATGTTAAGTTCAATTATTTGTCATTAGTCAAGTTTGTCATCGTACTCGGATTAAACCGACATGGTATAAAGAACCAAGGATGATAATGAATTATGACTAATATGTTTGCAAGTGTAAATGAATGAGAAAATGGTAAATAAAAGAAAAGGGTGGTAAAATACCCATTAAAATGTAATTAACCAATAAGATCATCAAGTCACGGATTTAACCATCAGGGTATATGGAACCAAGGATGACTTTTGTAATGGTCAAAATACTTGTCATAAAAATGAATTAAAATGGTAAAAACCGTAAAAGTATAGAAGTAAAAATAAAATAAAGTGTTAAAGGAAAGACGAACTCAAACACGTTTGAGTCTGACCCGAGAACCCCATTGAGGTGCGAGCCTCCCTGCATAGCAAGGGGCTTCTGTCTCAGGCCAAAACTCGGTTTTGGCTCGTCTAACCTATATTTGAATCGTGTTATGCATTGTTCATGCTCGTAAACTCATAAAAAAAGTAAAGACATGAATTAAAGTGAGATATTTACACCCTCAAACTTACGTATTTTGATGTTTGCGTGGTAGACGACTTTAGAGACGGTTTTCTCGTTGTGACTACTCGCGATCAAAGAAGTTTAAAAAGAGTGCCTTAAAAAGGATTTGGTTTTGAAAATATGTTAATTAAAACATGTTGATTAATGTTGAGTTGGTCGAATGGGTCGGTTGAATGCACGGCGACGGTACCAAACAATATGTGTAAGGCTTGTGTTTACGATCGGCAGGTCGTAAACACGTGTCGATTTTGTGACTTAGGAAGTCGAGTATAGAAGTTTAAGGGAGAAGGAGGGGGCGGACTCTCGCGTGAATATTATGGTGTGTGATGGTGGGTATTTATAGAGAAATGTGGGATGGTAGGTCAGTTGTGTTTGCTTAGAGGCTAAGCAGACACCTGCTTTAGGCGCGAGCCACCCCGGGACTCAATGGGGTGTACTGTCCCTTTTGCAAATTTGGATTTTGCATTTGTTCTAACCAATGTTTTGTTGGTTGTGATTTGTGGTCTTTGATGGTTCTTAGCTGTGTAAGCTTCATCTTAGGTTATATTTGGGGTAGGTATTTTGTGTCTTTGAGTCGGGTTTGACCCGTGTGAGTCGGGATTTGAATTTCGAGTCGGTTTTTGGCTCGGTGTTTGTTTTGACTCTAATTAGGGTCATTTTAATGGGAACTATATGATGAAGACATTCATGGCATTATTTTTGACATTCGGGATTTGGGTTGACTCGGGTTGACTCAGGTTGACTCGAGTTGCGGGTTTCTGAGTCGGTTTTGGGTTCGAAGACGGTTTTAACTCTAAATAGAGTTATTTTAATGAAAATGACATGATAAAGACATTCATGGCATTATTTTTGACATTCGAGATTTGGTTTGACTCGGGTGGTCTCGAGTTGTGGGTTTCTGAGTCGGTTTTGGGTCCGAAGGCGGTTTTAACTCTAAATAGTATTATTTTAATGCAAATGAAGTTAGAAAACTTTTTAAATCATTTTTCATATTCGAGTAGTGCATTAAACCGTCTCATGTATAGCCAATCCTCGCACGTATATCAAAAACACGTTACAGTCCGATCATCATCGAGTGGTTTTTGGAAGGTGCAGATACTGGGTATCTACAGAGCCCCCACTTTGACTGAGGCTTGGACAGGGCGAAAGTCAAAGTATGATCTCCAGGTCAATCGAAGATTACAACCTGAAGACCATTGCGACGTCGAGGCGACTCAAAAGGATTTGAGTCAAGGACCTGCCGTCGGGAAGAGCGACGTCGAGGCGACTCGGGGATTCGAGTCAAGGACCTGCCGTTGGGAACAGTTTAAAGTCTGTCGACTTCTGATGCGGGTCGTTTAAAGTCCATTAGACTACTTATAAAGGCTCGCCAGCCATAAGAAGGAATCATACCTGAGGTATCTTCGGGATACGTCCTTGAACTGTTTGCGCGCAAAGGCTCGCCAGCCGGTGTTGAAGGTGGTGCGTTTTGAGGCTCGCCAGCCATAGTAAGGAGTCATACCTGAGGCATCTTCGGGATATATCCTTGAGTTGTATCTTGTTTGCGTGCAATGGATCGCCAGCTGTGATAAGGAGTCGTATCTGAGGCATCTTCGGGATACGTCTTTGAGTTGTACCTTGTTTGCGGACAAAGGCTCGCCAGCTTGTGAAAGAGAGTCGTACCCGAGGCATCTTCGGGATACGTCGTTGAGTTGTATCTTGTTTGCGGACAAAGGCTCGCCAGCTATATGCGTTGTAAGGCTCGCCAGCCATCTATGGTCGAATGATCGACTGTGGAAATATCCTGTGTGACTTCCATTTGAAAATCGGCACTCGCTGGGGAGTTAGAAACTCCTCAGGACTCGCCGGGGATATGAGTTGCTGCTCGTTGGGAGGTAGTGTGTGCCATGTAATAAGCAGGGTTAAAGTTCTTGGACTTGATGGGTCGCCGTTTGTTGGGAAGGACCCAGTACCCAGTTGGAGTGAGTTTGTCTTCTCAAGATTATCTGCATGGTTAGTGACCACACAAATCCGCAGTCGCATAGATAAGCACGTTGAATGCAAGCATACAAGCACGTAAGCACATTTGCATGTGAGCAGTTAGCACGTAAGCATACAACCACGTAAGCACACAAGCATGTGAGCAGTTAGCATATAAGCGACTAGCATGTATTATCTCACGCGAAGGGAGATAGAAATTTTGAAAGTTGTGAAGCTCAATATTGAGTTTTGTTGCTTGTAGATCCGTGATTTGATAGATTGGAGAGACATGACCGTCGGGATACTGACTCACACAGACACACACTGACAGACTGATAAATGGGCAGTCGTGAACATGACACAAAGTTAGTGTCGACACAACACGGGGTTGACTCTGACAGACTTTGCACATGTAAGTGCAACTCCTAGCCAAGAAAGGGTGACAACGCGTATCAAATCCCCGAGGTAGAAGGTTTGCTTGGCTGGGGAACATGAATTGATTCTCCAGACATCTTCGCCTCCGTTTGCTTGTTTGAGATCCCTTCTCGAGTTTTTATGATTCGGAGAGCGGAACCAAGACCTTGCCATTGTCCGAATCGAGCACTAGACTATGGGCGGTTTTATTTTGGACTGTAGTTGGGACTCAAAAGATGTTTGAGGATAAAGGACGGGTGGCGTCTTCAAGGAGAAGCCCCAGAGTGAGAAGATGGGAATTTGACAAAATAAGGAATGGGTGACGTCCTAAGGAAGAAGTCCCCAGTAAAGAGGTATAAGATTAATTTTTGCAGCTGGGTGGGCTACGTTTGAGGATTGATGGTGATAGTTGAGATTGAAACGGGTGTGCGGTTGTGTCCTTGTTGGGGGACTGCCTACGTATTCGCGTGTTTGCGAAATCAAACCAGATCGTAGTTCTGAGCTGTTTTTTCGAGGGTTGAAAATTGGAATTGATTTGAAAGGGATGTGCGGTTGTGCCCTTGTAATAGGACTGCCTACGTATTCGCGTGTGTGCGAAATCAAACCAGATCATAGTTCTGAGTTGTGTGTGCAATGGGTTGCAAATTGAAGGTGTGACAATTGAATGTGTGTGGAGGTGTGGCTGTGTCCTCGTAATAGGACTGCCTACGTATTCGCGTGTTTGTGAAATCAAACTAGATCGTAGTTCTGAGCTGTGTGTGCCTAAGCGAGTTGTTAGGACCTTAATGTGATTTTGAGGTGTATGGTTGTGTCCTTGAAGGACTGCCTACGTATTCACGTGACGTGAAATCAAACCAGATCGTAGTTCTGAATGCGTGTGTGTGCCTAAGCGAGATGTTAGGACCTTTAAGTGTGTGGGTCACGACGGTAAAAGTCGTTTGGTGACTCGAAAAATTGATTTGAGATAATTTCTCCTTGATCATGAATCGAAGAAGTGTAATTTTTGAAAAAGTTCCTTATCATGTGAGCACACTAAAAAGTGGACCCTAAGGGTAGATTGGGTATGTCCCGTTCTCGGTAGCAAAACATTCGAGGACTCCGTATCTGGGTCAGGGTGAAAATGGCTTCGACATTATGGAATGTGGAGCTTGGTAATAATGGTTTGTTTGACAGATAAAAATCTGGAGTTGAGCGTCACGACGGAAAATTCCGTTTGGTGACTTGAAGGTTGATTGGAGATAAATACCTCTTGATCATGAATCGAAGAGGTGTAATTTGTGAAAATGTTCCTTATCATTTGAGCACACTAAAAAGTGGACTCTAAGGGTAGATTAGGTATGTCCCGTTCTCGATAGCAAAGCATTCGAGGACTCCGTGGGGATTGTGGTGAAAAATGGCTTCAACATTAGGGAATTTGGAGCTTGGTAATAATGGGTTTGCTTAACAGATAAAAATCTGGAGCAAGAATTTTGTGGTGTTTAGGCCGAAGGGTAACGACTTGTAGTGTGGTGCGGAATGGGGTCTCCGGCTTGATGTGGCCTGAGCACGAAATGGTTGGTAAATAACATGGGATCAGATTTCCATGTCTAGACTTTAAAGGTTAAGGTGTGATATTACGAGCTTGAGGGGAATCCTCAGAAGCCTAGATAGGTCTCCCTGTAACAGTCTCTAGAAGGACTTAGGGGTGAAGTAGTTTTGGTTGAGGTTTTAGTGTTTGGTGTTTTGGATTTGTTAGTCCCGGAGTTTGGTGGGAAGAAACGTTAGTCATGGGCTTTGGACTTGTTGGTCCTGCACTTGGTGTTTTGGACTGACTTGTTTGGTGTTTTGAACTTGTCGGTCCGGGATTTTGTGTGTTGGACGCTTTCTTTGGATTTTGGCCTTTTTGGGAAAAGGGTTTCAATTTTGTTTTGTTTTGATTTTGGCTTGGGGAATGGGTATTGGCTTGGGCTTTTGATTTTGGCCTTTCGCTTTGACTTTGGGTGAATGACTATTGGCTTGGGCCTTTGATTTTGGCCTTCCGCTTTGGCTTCGGGTGAATGGCTATTGGCTTGGGCCTTTGATTTTGGCCTTTCGCTTTGGCTTTGGGTGATTGGATATTGGCTTGGGCCTTTGATTTTGGCCTTCCGCTTTGGCTTCGGGTGAATGGCTATTGGCTTGGGCCTTTGACTTTGGCCATTCGCTTTGGCTTTGGGTGAATGGATATTGGCTCGGGCCTTTGATTTTGGCCTTTCGCTTTGGTTTTGGATGAATGGATATTGGCTTGGGCCTTTGGTTTTGGCCTTTTGCTTTGGTTTTGGATGAATGGATATTGGCTTGGGCTTTTGATTTTGGCCTTAGCTTTGGTTTTGCTTTGGAATTAGTTTTTTGCCATCCTTCGTTCGAGGGAGGTAGAGGTGCAGACGGGGATGTACCTGTTGGTGAGAGGTTGATTCTTGGTGATGGGGTGTTTTTTGTGGGGAATGGGCTTGCCTTCCGTCATTGATCACGAACAAGGAGATGTTTTGGTTTGTTATCTAGGTTCATCGTAGAATCCCTTTGATAGAAGCTCGTTCTAGATTGGGAGTTAATGAAAGGTTTCTATTGCCAGACATGGAATAGGTAAAGTGAATGGACACAGAGTTTCGAGTTCTCTGCTTACTCGGTACGGAACGTCACTCGAGTGTACTCACATTGAATTGGAACATGTTGTTTATTTTAAATCAATTCTCAAATCAATTCTCGTTGTCAATGGGAAATGGTAAAGGGAAGAATATATGATAGCTGAAAATCGTGCTTTTATTTAGATAAATAAGATGTTAGCACAGACTCGATGAAAACATGTGAATCATGGGGATAGCCCCCAGTTTGTCACTTAGGAATAAAAGGACAGACGCTAGGATAGATATGAGAAAGCCTAAGACTCAGACTCGGACTCAGACTTAATCGTAGATACGGACTCCTAATCATCATCTTCCTCCTCGAAGGTCTCCTTCGCAGCATCCAGCGGCTCGAATGTTTGATCTTGAGCATTGACCCACTTGAGCACTTCACTCTCGTTGTTGGGGATGATATGAGGACAACAATCCATGAGGCTTTTATCTCCTTGCAGAAAGAGATGTTCATGAGGGTTATCTTCATCACTTGGTTGGCATAGGGATGAAGCTATAGGTTCATGATTGTCGATCATATTTTGAATAGCATGTTTCAGTTTGAAGCATGTTTCCGTATCATGACATTTTCCTTGATGATATTGGCAATAGGCACTGCCGTCCCAGAAACGGGTTTTCCTGCATTCAGATGGGTCCGGAGTGGGCCCGATTGGTCGTAGTTTCCCTTCAGTCACAAGACTTTGAAGAGTTACGGCATAGGTTGTGTTGAGCCTAGTGAATGTCCTTTGAGAACGTTCAACCTTGCTATTTGACTTGAGACATTCAGGAAGATTGTCTTGACTGAGAGGTGCAATTATGATTTTGCCAGCTTGAATCATATCTTGAATGGCATGCTTGAGTTTGAGACAGGCTTCGGTGTCATGGCCCTTGCCTTGATGATATAGGCAATAGGCATTACCATCCTAGAATCGGGCTCTTTTGTGTTCAGGTTTGTCCGGAGTCGGACCAATGGGTTGGAGCATTCCTTCTGCAGCAAGTATCCCCAGAGCAGTGCCATATGCTATTCCCAGATCTGTGAATACCTTTTGATGTTTTCCCATGACTCCAACATTGGTATTTTTTGGGATGTTTTTGTGAGTTTTGTTTTTGTTTTTGATTTTGTCAATCCTGGGCGGAAGCAGGATTTGGTCATTGTCAATGGGAAATTTTTGGGATGTTGCTTGATATTTTGAAGGGTATTTTGGTGAGGCAATTTCATGTTCTTTGTTGGTTGGTTCATGGATGTGGGAACCGTCGGATGACTCCTCATTTTCAACAGCTGTTGGTTGGTGAACGGAGGGTTGGTTTTCTCCTTGGTGGCTAGGTTCATTTTTGGTACTACCACACCTCTTCTCCAAATTAGCTACCCGAGTGTTCAAATCATCGATAGCCAGTTGCAGCTTTGAGAATATGTTTTTGATAGAGACGGAGAGCATCATTATAGCACTTTTTATGCCATCCTCATCAATTGCATGAATTTTCTCATCCTCAGGAGAGATGAGATGAGAGCAGTCTAGGGAAAGTTCCTGACTGTGTCCAATAGGGTTTTCTAGAGGGTTGTTCTTATTGTTTGTTGAGGGAGGTAATGGTAAGTCACCCTTTTCGATCATATCAAGGATGGTGCCTTTTAGAGGGAGACACATTTCAGTGTCATGTCCGCGACCTTGGTGATATTGGCAAAAGAGGTTTCCATCCCATCTTCGACCTCGCTTGTTTGGTAGAGGGTCTGGAGTTGGACCAATTGGTTTGAGCTTTCCTTGGGAAATTAGCCTCTCCAAGGCTGTGGCATAAGGCATACCTAGATCAGGGAAGGACCTATGAGGTCGTCTGGTTTTGGTTTAGTCGTTGGCCAGTAGCCGGCTTTCAAGAAGCTTAATCCTTTGTTCAATATCGGAAGAGGGAGAATTCCCGGTTATCATTTTTTCCTCAACTTGGGAGACATGAGTACTCAAGTCTTCTACGATAGCTAGGAGTCGAAGGACCATGTCGTTGGGTTCAGCAGAAGTCATGGCGTATGAAGGTTGATCAGCTTCTTGAGTTTCTGGTTGACGATTGATGGCCCCTAAGGGATTCCTATTTGACATAACGATAGGCGTTATAACTTGTCTTGGCAAGGGATTCCACAAACAAAGGCAAGTACGACACATATGTACAAAAGGCAGTTTTGTTGTGGGGACGCGACAGTGTGACTAGGTTATGAGTTCATTAAAGATCGTGAATGACTTTTTGTGTTTGAACTCGTGGTGCATGACTTTGAACTTAGACTCGAGTGTCGACTTTGGCATAGTGATGCCTAGACAATGTCAACTTTGGCATAGTGATGCCTAGACAGACGACTTTTGACTTAGTTTGGACGTGTGTTGATGGCTTGACGCCGTTGGACAAGACAGGTACACAGACTTGACCTTTGACCCGTAATGTAGGGGAAAGACGGGTTTAATACCCGAGAGGTTTTGACTCTGCTAACGCCATTGAAGATGTCTCGACATTCATGCAACACGACCTAGATCAGAAGGTAGGTACTAACTTCGGTGGGGATTCGACATTATCTAGACGACTTGACTTGAAATCGACTGGACTCTAATCGACTAGAGGCTGAATCGGAAAGGTGGACTGAAATTTTCGAAAATAGAAATTTTCAAAAAGATTCATTTGTCGTTTTATGGACAGCTAACAAAGAGTAGGGATCTTTAGAAGGTCGACCATTTGAAAGGGTTGTCTAAGGTTTGTTTTCAAAAGATGACTTGAGTTGAAATTGCGGCGGCTCTGAAAACAATGTGTTGTTTCCGAAGACGGATTTTGAAATTCCGAATCACGGATTAGAAAATCGAGGATCGAATAATTTGGAATCGTCATCACAATGGCCATGAAAACGGTTAAGTTTGTTTTCAAAGGATTTAAAATTGGGTTGAAAATTTGAAAACGGTTAGATTTGTTTTCAAAGATTTGAATTTTGTTTTGAAATCTGAAAACGGTTAAATTGGTTTTCAATGATTCGATTTTGAATTGAAATTTGAAAACGATTAAATTTGTTTTCAAATGATTTGAAATTGGATTTGAAATTTGAAAACGGTTAAATTTGTTTTCAAAGATTTGATTTTGAATTGAAATTTGAATACGTTTAAATTTGTTTTCAAAGATTTGATTTTTGAATTTGAAATTTGAGAACAATTAAATTTGTTTTCAAATATTTGAATTCGAATTTGAAATTTGAAAACGGTTAAATTGGTTTTCAAATGATTGATTTTGAATTTGATAATTGAAAACGGTTAGATTTGTTTTCAAAGATTTGATTTTGAATTTGAAACTTGAAAACGGTTAAATTTATTTTCAAATGATTTGAAATTGGATTTGAAATTTGAAAACGGTTAAGTTTATTTTCAAATGATTGATTTTGAATTTGAAATTTGAAAACGATTAAATTTGTTTTCAAAAATTTGATTTTGAATTTGAAACTTGAAAACGGTTAAATTTGTTTTCAAAGATTTGCTTTTGAATTTGAAACTTGAATACAGTTAAATTTGTTTTCAAATGATTTGAAATTGGATTTGAAATTTGAAAACGGTTAAATTTGTTTTCAAATGATTGATTTTGAATTTGAAATTTGAAAACGATTAAATTTGTTTTCAAATGATTTAATTTTGAAATTGGGGGATTTGAAAACGGTTAAATTTGTTTTCAAATGATTTGAAATTGGACATTGTGGGGATTGAATTCGTCATTACGACGGGTTAGAAAACTGTTTAACTTTGAAAGACGGTATGCAAATCGAAAAGTGTGAGAATTGAATCGTCATTATGACGGCTTATAAAAGCCAAATTTGATTTTGAAATTTGGAAAGTTGCATGGGTTGAAATCGTCGTTACGACGGTTTGAAAAATGTTTTTGTTTGAAAACTGATTTCGAATTTTGAAATTTCGAGGGTAGAATTTGTCATTACGACGGCGTAAAAGGGGCGCTTTGAGAATGCATCGGTCGGGAAGGGACCGAGTTTTGAAACGGCCATTATGACGATGTAAAAGGGGATTTTGAAATGGTTTGTGAAAACCAAGGTTTGAAATCGTCATTACAACGGTATGAAAAGGTGCATTTGAAATTGGTTATAAAAACCGGGTTTTGAAATGGCCATTATAACGACATAAAAAGGTGCTTAGAAACGAATGTAAAAACCGGGTTTTGAAAATCGTCATTACGACGGCCTAGAAAGGCGTGTTAAAATGATTGTAGAAAACCGGATTTGAAAATCATCATTACGACGGCCTAGAAAGGCGTGTTGAAATGGTTATAAAAACCGGGTTTGAAAATTGTCATTACGACGGCCTAAAAAGGCGTGTTGAAATGGTTATAAAAACCGGGTTTGAAAATTGTCATTATGACGGCCTAGAAAGGCGTGTTGAAATGGTTGTAAAAACCGGGTTTGAAAATTGTCATTATGACGACCTAGAAAGGCGTGTTGAAATGGTTGTAAAAACCGGGTTTGAAAATTGTCATTACGACGGCCTAAAAAGGCGTGCAACGGTCGACAAAAGACCGAGGTTTGAAATGGCCATTATAACGGCGCAAAAAGGTGTTTTTGAAAGTTTGAAACTGACACGGAAGGACTTATGATCAATTAGCACATAAGCACTCACAGTTTCATTATATTATGCATAATGCTGACACGGGTTTTGGCTTAGAAGGGTGGGTTACACACCAAGCAATCAAACCCCGATTTGCGAGAGGGATACCAATCCAAACAAAATGTAGCCTCGTGCTCGAAAGTGATGAAAGCTCTTTGACGAAAAAGAAATGTGTAACGTCAACGGTATGCTTGACTCAATCGGGATTCGAAACGCGGGGATGAGAAAACTCACGCCGACGGGACGGGCCAATTGGTCGAAAAGGGTTGAGTTGTGGGCCCGGACAAGGAACCCGACTTATGACCATAATATCAATTAATGCATTTTAACCACGACCTCGTTCGAGTTTCACCTCTAAGGATCACAAAGACACAAGTTTCCTAGTTTTCCCCAGCGGAGTCGCCAATCTGTGGACATGGGCCATGTCTCGGTCTGCGGATCTAGGCCGCCTACCGGTCCATAGTCACGGGCCACCTGCACGCCAAGCCAATCTGTGGACATGCAGCGGTCTTTTGAAAGCCACGCTCGGCGGCGTAAAAATGCTTTCGAACGGATCGTTTTAGATCGGTCGGTTTCGTCTCGGTAAGGGTCTCGAAACGATTAGAGATGTTCGGAGTCGCCACCAAGCATTTGTGGGATGCTTGGAACCCGTTCGAATCCACTTTATACCTAGGTTAATCAAGGTAAAAAGCGGTGCTTGACATAGGTACTAAAGATAAGGACTCGTCCCCCTTTTAGCATTCTATGCCTAAAATGACTCTCGTGCGAACTGGATAAGGCCATCCACTATCCAAAGGTTCTGAGTAAGGGGTGAGGGTACGTATTGGGAAGCCCTTTAATCGGACATCCAATCCCGCCCGCGTTAGCGGCCTCTACTGATTTATCGTGGTTGTTTAAGTGCAAGAGTTGATAAAACGGTTGAAATGCATGAATGCACATCCAAAAGTGTTAACCTAACATGTGAGCTTTCTAAGTCGGTTTGTTAATCCAAATATCAAGCATAAGATGTCAAGTTGGATTTATGGTTAATTTGCATGTGAGAACGGAAATTAAACATCCATTTACCAAATTCGGGTTATGATGCTTAACACGATCCATTTATTGAAAAAGGGTGTCAAATGACAAAGTGTAGAAACGCAAATTTGTCAATCTGATCCGTCATGTATTCGGATTAACCGTAATTGGGATCATCCTAGACAAGTGCTAAAAACGAGGCAGAACAGTGCCATGCAGTCCTGTTAAGGCGCGAGCCTATTGGCGAGGTAAGGGGCTCTGCCCAGGTTTTGAAATATGAAAGCAGATGGCCTCTTGGGGCGCGAGCCATGGGGCGAACCAAGGGGCGTCTCCTGGTTGTTTAAAACCGTTGTTGTGGTTAATGATTTGCAAGTATGATTTGCATGACTCGGAATAATTACTATTATGTTAGTAATATTCGTTGTCGGATTTGCATGTTTGAAAAGCATAGTAAAGTGTGTAAAAGAAAAATGTTTGATTTGAACTAATTATGTTAAGTTCAATTATTTGTCATTAGTCACGTTTGTCATCGTACTCGGATTAAACCGACATGGTATAAAGAACCAAGGATGAATATGAATTATGACTAATATGTTTGCAAGTGTAAATGAATGAGAAAAATGGTAAATAAAAGAAAAGGGTGTTAAAATACCCATTAAAATGTAATTAACCAATAATATCATCGAGTCACGGATTTAACCGTCAGGGTATATGGAACCAAGGATGATTTTTGTAATGGTCAAAATACTTGTCATAAAAATGAATTAAAATGGTAAAAACCGTAAAAGTAAAGAAGTAAAAATAAAAGAAAGTGTTGAAGGAAAGACGAACTCAAACACGTTTGAGTCTGACCCGAGAACCCCATTGAGGCGCGAGCCTCCCTGCATAGCAAGGGGCTTCTGTCTCAGGCCAAAACACGGTTTTGGCTCGTCTAACCTATATTTGAATCGTGTTATGCATTGTTCATGCTCGTAAACTCATAAAAAAAAGTAAAGACATGAATTAAAGTGAGATATTTACACCCTCAAACTTACGTATTTTGATGTTTGCGTGGTAGACGACTTTAGAGACGGTTTTCTCGTTGTGACTACTCGCGATCAAAGAAGTTTAAAAAGAGTGCCTTAAAAAAGGATTTGGTTTTGAAAATATGTTGAAAATATGTTCATTAAAACATATTGATTAATGTTGAGTTGGTCGAATGGGTCGGTCGAATGCGCGGCGACGGTACCAAACAATATGTGTAAGGCTTGTGTTTACGATCGGTAGGTCGTAAACACGTGTCGATTTTGTGACTTAGGAAGTCGAGTATAGAAGTTTAAGGGAGAAAGAGGGGGCGGACTCTCGCGTGAATATTATGGTGTGTGATGGTGGGTATTTATAGAGAAATGTGGGTAGGTCGGTTATGTTTGCTTAGAGGCTAAGCAGACACCTGCTTTAGGCGCGAGCCACCCCGTGACTCAATGAGGTGTACTGTCCCTTTCGCAAATTTGGATTTTGCATTTGTTCTAACCAATGTTTTGTTGGTTGTGATTTATGGTCTTTGATGGTTGCTTAACCGTGTAAGCTTCATCTTAGGTGATATTTGGGGTAGGTATTTTGTGTCTTTGACTCGGGTTTGACTCGTGTGAGTCGGTTTTTGAATTTCGAGTCGGTTTTTGGCTCGGTTTCAGTTTTGACTCTAATTAGGGTCATTTTAATGGGAATGATATGATGAAGACATTCATGGCATTATTTTTGACATTCGAGATTTGGGTTGACTCGGGTTGACTCAGGTTGACTCGAGTTGCGGGTTTCTGAGTCGATTTTGTGTCCGAAGACGGTTTTAACTCTAAATAGAGTTATTTTAATGGAAATGACATGATAAAGATATTCATGGCATTATTTTTGACATTCGAAATTTGGTTTGACTCGGGTGGACTCGAGTTGCGGGTTTCTGAGTCGGTTTTGGGTCCGTCGGCGGTTTTAACTCTAAATAGTTTTATTTTAATGCAAATGAAGTTAGAAATCTTTTGAAATCATTTTTCATATTCGAGTAGTGCATTAAACCGTCTCATGTATAGCCAATCCACGCACGCATATCAAAAACACGTTACAGTTCGATCATCATCGGGTGGTTTTTGGAAGGTGCAGATACTAGGTATCTACAACATCCATTTTATGTTTGTCAATTTGTCATTTGTAATAAGGTAGGTCATGTGTCACACACCATGCCCATAGATATTTCAATGCATATTTAACCCCTTAAATATCATTTTATGACAAACAAATTACTTGTGAAAATTTAACTAGTAATACATGATTACAAGTATTAAAATGGGTCATATAAATATAATTCACAACATTTTGCAATTATAATAAATCAATTATTCTTAATTTAATTGTTTCACAATCAATAATGAATTTTAGTAATAAAATCTTTTAATTCCTAAAATAAACCTTATTTAATCAAATTACAATAAGATACTTATTCTTACTCACAAAACAAATTGTTCAATTTTTAAGGAGTTAATTAACTTGTATCAATATACAATTAATTAACTTATCTATTAAGGGAATTGTCCTATAGGTGTGACCTTAAGGGATCAACTGATCACCACTGTCAAACGGCAGCAATGTCAAACTCTAGTTAGCCAATCATTACCGATTAATGTTGATCAGTTGACTATATAATTGAATATAATTGAATCATCCCTTGCGTATTCTTATCATGAAATTTAAACATGTGATCGCACTATTGTTGAGGACACTTACTCCAACAAGCGCTGCAAAACCTTAGTCAAGTTTCTCAAACAAACATCAAAGTCAGTACCACAAACACTGAAATCATCTATAAAGACCTCCATAATAGACTCTATGTAATCAGAAAATATGGTTGATACGTGCCTAATGTATAGTCTTTTTGGCCTATTTCAGCACGTATTTCTATGCATTTCTATACTGTTTTTATAGTATTTTGCCCCGAATTGGCTACTTTGGTGTATTTTGTCCTTTTTGTAGGAATGATCGCGAAAGTGGTGGAACCATACTCCTTTTCGTCCTTTTTGCATACATTTAGAGGAGACGGGATTGTCCCAGAGTGAGATACTGCATTTGGAAGCGTCGTGGCACGCACTACGAGGCACTTGGGTGAAGACGTGAGCTGAATTTAAGATAAAAGTACTCGATCGAGTTGTTTGTTGGTCGATCGAGTGGTTTCTAGACCCCCTGATGCTCGATCGAGCTATCCCTTAGTCGATCGAGTAAGCTGCACATGACCAAGTCCTCGATCGAGTAAGAAGCTAGTCGATCGAGGGACTTCTGCTGAGATGTTGGTCGATCGAGTGGTTTAATCCACTCGATCGAGAGGTTTTCGCGGGCATGGGCTTTTGAATTAGTCCGTGTGTTGTTTATTTCCGCAAACTTTAGTTCTTTTTTCTATTTAAACCTAAGTTAATTAGGTTAATGTATCTAATCTTCTACACTAGAAAACTACTGCTACCTTTGCTACGTTGCTTTTACTTTCTACTGCTACTCTTATTTTCGGGATTGCTTCATTGGATTTCGTGCTCTTTACGCCGGAATTTGCTTGGATTGTAATTCCTCCCTTCTCTTTATTAATAAGAATTACTTGTTGCTTTAATTTCTCGTTTATATTATCATTTCCCTTTGCCCTAATTTCCATTATTACGTTTTATCATTTATTCATTATGTTTTCTGTTGGAAATTTATCTGCTGTTAGTTTAATTACCGATATGAGTAGCTAAACCCCTTTCATGTTGGGATTAGGGGATCTGCGGTAGAAATGTGACGATGTAGTAAATGAATTAGACGGATTAATTACGAGACTCTGTCCCTATAGCAATTTAACTGTAATTACCGACCTAGTTGAGTGCACGCTTCTATGTCACCTTTAATCTGGCTAAATTTAATCCTGGATCGAAAGATTGGACTAAATAGGCCTGCTATAAACAGTAGACTACCCTAATGAGGACGAAAGTTAAGTTAGTGGTATTTTAGGATAGAAAGTGGACCGAAAGGTCCTTTTAACCTCCGTCTCACACCTAGTTCGTCTGAATCATTTACCGCTGAGTCACAGGACTGCCGTAGTGAACCGAATTCCCGACATGTCCCTCTCTTATTGATAATTTTAAATCATTTTCCTGCTCTTACTGCTCTCTACTTTATTTCTCTCCCCCTTAATTCTCGTAGTTTAGAAACCAAAATTTAATCAAACCCCCCAATTGTTACCATAGGATTAGAATAGACAGCTTTAATTACATTTCCTCCCTGTGGATTCGATACACGACTGCCTCTGCTACATTTTAGTTGAGACCGTTAGGTTTTATCTTTGATAGGGTTGCGATAGCCGTGTCAAATTTTGGCGCCGTTGCCGGGGAGGCAATTGTTCAATTTTATTAGTTGTTTCGTTTTAATCCTTTTTCGGTCTAAGGGACACCCGTTCCTTGGACTATTCTCATTTTCTGTTATAGTTTCCTCTTATGCGCAGGTCGCAAGGTGGTCCACTACTACCATTCGATCCTGAGATTGAAAGATCTCTGCACGTAAAGAGGAGATTGTTTCAAGATCAACAGTTAGAGGAAGATTCTAGTTCTAGTTCCAATTACTACGAGAACGAACTGTTCGAGGACAACCCACCGTCTTCTCCGCTTTCTACCTCATCGCTTGAAACCGTCACTTTTCCAGGCGTTCTGAGATGGCCGAAGAAGCGACCATTGCTAGTCACTCGAACCTACACAGCGAATCTCTACAAAGGATTCACGTTACCAGGGGAGGCAAGAAAATTTGAGCCAAAGCCGTCCCTTATAAATTTGGTCGAGAGGAATCTATTCGGGAGCCGCAAATGAAGATGCAGACAAGCACATGGAAATATTCATTAATTATTGCGATTCCATGTCTCCACCAACTGGCGTGACTCCCGACCAAGTGAAAGAAACCATGTTCATTTTCTCACTCCGCGATGCTTTGCAAGGGAGTGGTATAGGGATTTGGACCGGGAAGGCGAGGGGATAATCGACGGAATTCGCTAGCTTTGGCGTTTTATAAGAAGTATTTCTCCGCCTCAAAGACTATCGCCATTAGAGCTCAGATAACGAGCTTTAAACAAGGGCCTGACGAGACCTTCCACGAGGCATGGGTTCGATTCAAGAAGCTAGTGCGCACCATACCGCACCATGGGATCGAAAAATGGAGCTTGTGAAACCATTTTTATAATGGTTTGTATGATGATCACGGGGCGTTTTAGATCTTTTTGCGCCAATGGCCGATTTGCTGAAAACTTGGGAGCAACCAAGGGGTGGAAGATTATTGATGATCTGGCCACCCACAAGGCTGAATATGGGAACTCGAGAGGAAATCAGAGAAGAGCCGCTGAATCTACTTCTGTCGCGGCACTTGAAGCCCTCACTGCAAGGTTTGACAAGTATGAGCTAGGAGGGGTTTCTAAGGGGGGCATGTACCAGGTTAATGCTATGACAGACGGTCCTTTCGTCTGTAGGAGATGCGGAGGAGAGGGACATGTCTCAGATCATTGTCCCAGTCCTTTTGAGCAATGCGCTGCCTTTCAACATTACAGGCAGAACAACAGTTACTACGAGCCGAATATCCATCCCAATTTGAGGTGGAGCAATCAGAACGTGCTCAACCCCACGGCTCCTCCAACGCAGCAACCATACATTCCTCCACACCAGAAGCAACAAGGCTATCAGAAGCCTCCATCCTTCAACCCTCCTAACCAAGTTGCATCATCCTCTAGTGGGGTGAGTGAAATGAGTGAACTGAAGTCTATGGTGCAAGCCATATCGAAGCAATTGCAAATGAATGATCAACAAACTCAACAAAGAAATCGCGTCACATAAGGCACTTGAGACTCAAGTTGCCCAACTTGCTGCAAATCAATCCTCGAGGAAGCCGGGTCAATTACCGACTCAAAATGAGAAGAACCCACAAGAGACGGTAAACCTGATCGAATTGAGAAGCGGTCTTTCTTATGAGGGACCGAAGTGAAGAAATCGGACCAAGATAGTCAGAATCGATGATGAACAAGTGTTGTCAAAGAAAAAAGGGCTCACGACAAAGCGATTACTCGATCGACTAAAGGCTGGTGTTCGATCGAGTGAAAATGGTGAGGAAAACCCTCGATCGAGTGGTTGCTCTGCTCGATCGAGTGAACAGGAAACTGAGGATGGTCGATCGAGTGGTAATGTTACTCGATCGACTGATTTTGATGAGGAGACTGCTCGATCGAGTGAGCATATTGTTCGATCGAGTGATATTGATGACGGGAAGCTTATTCGAGAGCCTGCTAGTGCTCGTTTAAGCGAGAAATCACCGGAAAGACCTCGTTCGAGAGGTAAGAGGCGTCCAAAGGATACCGAACTTGCACCAGAAGATACTTTGGAAGCGAGAAACAAGGGACTCGAGATACCTATCATGGTTCCCTTCCCGAGGCGGCTGCAGAATACCAAAGTTAATCAACAGTTTGGCAAATTTGTTGAACTTTTGAAGAACTTGGAAGTTTCCGTGCCGTTCACTGAATTGCTGACTAAGGTACCCTCTTATTTACGATTCATGAAAGAAATTTTAGCACGTAAGAGGACTATAAATGACAGTGAGACCGTAGCTTTGACTGAGATGGGGTCAGCCCTATTTCAAAATAAGTTACCCCGCAAGCAATCAGACCCGGGTAGTTTTTCGATTCCGTGTCATATCGGTACGCAGTTGATTGATAATGCGCTATGCGATCTAGGCGCTAGCGTAAGTGTCTTACCTTTGTCTCTGGCTAAGAGACTTGGTTTGACAATGTAACACCCCCATACTCCAAGTGCCTTACCAGGACCACTCAGGTATGAAGACATCACCATCTCGGTCGCCCGAGGTATGATAATCAAATAGACAAAACAAAAACAACGTTTATTATAAATGGTTTAATGAATAAATACAATCCTCAAAACCAAACCAAAGTACGATACAATATTCTCAAATGACTGTTCTAACTGAAACGTAAATAAACTAAGGCTACAGCGGAAGACTCCTATCATCCTGTCGTGGCATCCCAGCTATCCCAGTACTCATCTCAAAACCTGCTCAATATCTGCTCACCATCCCCGAATGGATCACCGCAGTTTACAAAACAACACCGGGTCGATACTAATCACACAATCAATATAGATAACAATAATAAGATAAACAGCACAGTGAACCACACACACACACACACACACACACCAACTCCAATCATCTCAATACTGACGATCCCACCGGACCCACCACCGCCGATGGGGACCGCAGCCGTTCCCACCTAAGCCCCGCTCATCGTACGAGCGATAACCCTGTCCCATTAATGTGCACATCCCCTTCCGTGGCGGGTTCCACGAAGGGCGAAACTAGGGCGTGAAGTCACTCCCGCAAGTGACCCCACTCAACCGAGAACGCATCTCGAGAACCATCAACAAAGAATCACAACCACAAACACAACACAATCATCATATCAAACAACTAACTACAAAGACATCACCAATATCCCATTATGGGACTAATACGAGTAGGAAATCCTAGCCGGAAAGCACAACAAGCGAGACGGTATCTACAAATTTGTATCAAAACGCCTCTTCTACGAATCCTCCTCCTATTATATAACACATATAGGCTATACATCACATACTACGCACAAATGCCCCCAATCCCTAAATTAGGGTTTAACCAAACTTAGCAAAACATTATAAAAATTATATTAAAAGCTTACCCTCGACGCAAGGAACTCAACGATACGAACTACGACACGAACGACCGTCTCCTCAACTCCGGAATTGCTAAGAATGCGATTAGGAAGATGAACTGTCTTTTCTCTTAAACGGGGTTTTAGGTTTTGTATAAGTGATTTAAAACAATGACGATTATGTTTAAATACCTTTATCGCATAATTAACAAAACCCGAGAAAACTCCCGTAAAACCGGACACTCGATCGAGTACCCAAGGTACTCGATCGAGTACCCCTTACTCGATCGAGTACCCCACTACTCGATCGAGTACCCAACAGTCGAAACTATTTTATTTCGCAACTTGCCCTTACTCGACAGAGTAAGGGCTACTCGATAGAGTACCCCAAGACTTATAAATACGGAGTATTACAGTCTTCCCTCCTTAAAAGGAACTTCGTCCCCGAAGTTCAAACCACTACTAAACAAAGGTACTCCCCTAACATTCCCGACTCAGCACCCGAACAGAAAACATGATACTAACCCAACTTATCCCGACAAACATCCCGACACAACATATGAAAGGTGTACAAAACTCTTAAAAACTGCTCGCGATCATCTCCTACCCCCCTAAAAGAAACAAGGTTACGTCCCCGTAATCATACATACCTGATCAAAGAGAAAAGGGTAACGCTCTTTCATGATATCCTCTGCCTCCCATGTAGCTTCCTCGGTCTCGTGGTTAGACCAAAGGATCTTAAGCAAAACTGTCTCACCACTCCTGGTCTTTCTAACCTTTCGGTCTAGAATCTGCTTAGGCACCTCCAGATATGATAAAGACTCATCTAGCTCTAAGCTCTCCGCCTCCAACGCATGTGACGGGTCACTCACATACTTCCGCAGCTGGGATACATGAAACACATTATGCACTCTCTCCAACGCAGCTGGTAAAGCCAAACGATAAGCAACTTCCCCAACTCGCTCTAAGATCTCATAAGGCCCTATAAACTTCTGACTTAACTTGCCTTTCTTCCCAAATCTCATAACTCCACGCATCGGAGACACTTTCAGAAGAACCTTGTCCCCAACTTGAAACTCTATGTCCCGACGATGTAGATCTGCATAACTCTTTTGTCGATCCTGGGCTGCTCTCATCCGTTCCCTGATCATCTTAATCTGTTCCACCATCTCATGCACCATCTCTGGTCCTAAAACCACTTTGCCTCAAAGACTATCGTCCCAACAGATTGGACTCCTACACCTCCTCCCATACAAAGCCTCAAACGGTGCCATACCTATACTGGTGTGATAGCTGTTGTTGTAAGAAAATTCTATCAGGTCCAACCTCTGCTCCCAGCTACCACCAAAATCCATCACACAAGCTCGCAACATATCCTCAAGAGTCTTGATTGTTCTCTCAGTCTGCCCGTCTGTCGCAGGATGAAATGCTGTACTCATCTTCAAAGCTGTTCCCAACGATTCCTGCAACTCCTTCCAAAACCTCGATATAAACCTCGCATCTTGTGGTCTTCTCTGTTCCCCTTTAACTCTTTGGCATGTCAAACAACGGGACACAAACTCAGCTGTCTCTTTCTTCATCCCAGGCCACCAAAACGTTTTCTTCAAATCCTTGTATAGCTTGTCTCCACCTGGATGAACTGAATATGGTGTGCAATGCGCTTCTGTCATGATCGTCTTTTTCAACTCCTCATCATTAGGAACACACCACCTACCATCAAACCTCAAACTACCATCTGTATGAATAGAAAACCGGGACACTGTCCCTTTCTCTACTCCAGCTCTCCACTCCACTATCTTAGGATCCAAAGCCTGTTTATCCCGAATATCATCATAAAACTCAAGCTGTACTGTCATATCGCCCATGGCATCTCCTTTCTGCATCATATGTATCCCAAAACTTGCTACCTCATCCCTCAGCCTCATCAAAGATAGAGCTGTACACAAGGAATGTACACTCTTTCTACTCAAAGCATCAGCTACAACGTTGGCCTTCCCTTCATGGTAGATGATTTCCATGTCGTAGTCGCCAATCAACTCCATCCACCTCCTCTGTCTCATGTTCAACTCCTTCTGCGTGAAGATGTACTTAAGACTCTTGTGATCAGAAAATACCTTAAAGATTTCTCCATAAAGGTAATGCCTCCAAATCTTGAGAGCAAACACCACTGCACCCAACTCCAGATCATGAGTAGGGTAGTTCTCCTCATAAGGCTTCAACTGCCTAGAAGCATAGGCAATCACTTTACCATTCTGCATCAACACACATCCCAACCCATTCTTCGAGGCATCCGTATAAACCTCAAAATTCTTGCTCCCTTCAGGCAATGCGAGGACAGGAGCTGTGGTCAAACGCTCCTTTAATGTTTGGAACGCCGTCTCACAACTCTCATCCCAACGAAACCTGTTCTCTTTCCTCATCAACGCTGTCATCGGTCTAGCTATCTTGGAGAAATCTTTCACGAACCGTCTGTAGTATCCAGCTAAACCCAAGAAACTTCTAACCTCGCGACATTCTTCTGCTTCCCACTTTGTCACTTTGCCTCAATCTTCGCCGGATCCACAAAATACCCCATCTTTAGAGATTACATGCCCCAGAAAAGCAACTTTCTCTAACCAGAACTCACACTTGGACAGCTTAGCATACAACTCATGATCCCTCAAAGTCTGCAACACGATCCTCAGATGCTCCTCATGCTCCTCCTTAATCTTAGAGTAGACTAAGATGTCATCGATAAACACCACCACAAACTGGTCCAAGAACTGTCTGAAGATTCTATTCATCAAATCCATAAACACTGTCGGCGCATTAGACAACCCAAACGACATCACCACATACTCATAGTGGCCATACCTTGACGTGAAAGCTGTCTTTGGTATGTCCACCTCTCTAATCTTCACCTGATGGTACCCCGACCTCAAATCAATCTTAGAAAAGATCATTGCACCGCTCGGTGATCAAACAGGTCATCTATCCTTGGCAAAGGATACTTGTTCTTTATCGTCACACGGTTCAGCTCCCTGTAATCTATGCATAGCCTCAAACTCCCATCTTTCTTCTTCACGAACAGAACTGGTGCTCCCCAAGGCGATACACTTGGTCTAATGTATCCCTTCTCTATCAAATCATCCAACTGCTTCCTAAGCTCCTCCATCTCCTTAGGACCCATACGGTACGGTGCCTTAGAGATTGGCCCCGTCCCTGGCTTCAACTCAACGGTGAAATCTATCTCCCTCTTCGGTGGCAACCCCGGAATCTCCTCTGGAAAAACATCTACAAACTCTCCCACCACTGGTATCTCATCAACTGTCGGACTCTCTATCCGGTCATCTCTCACATGACACAAGATCAACGGACATCCCTTCCTCAGATAAGACTTCAAGGTGACAGCTGCAATCAACTTAACTTTGGGTTTGACTAGAAACCCACGGTAAGACACACTAACACCCTTTGGACCTCTTAAGGACACTTTATTTTGATGACAGTCTATCTTAGCTTTATACTTTCCTAACCAATCCATCCCAACTATCATCTCAAACCCATTAAAAGGAAACTCTAGCAAATCTACAGGGAAATCGACTTGCCCAACTATCAAAGATACATCTCTAAACAACCTCCCACACGATACAGACTCACCCGAAGGTATGAAAACTTGCTCACTAACAGACTCATATACTCTCAAACCCAACTGTTTTACATGACTCGAAGACACAAACGACTGAGAAGCCCCCGAATCAAACAAAACAAACGTAGGAATACCATTAACAAAGAATGTACCGGTGATAACGTGCGCATCTTCCTCAGCTGCCTTCTTCTCCATCATGAACAACTTGCCACTGGTCTTCTGCCCACCTCCCGGACAAGATCTTGGGCTGATGCGGTCGGCTTAGCACCCGACCCTTGATTGTTGTTGTTGTTCGTCGGTGTCTTCGATAAGAATTACCGCCGTTGCGGTTGCCTCCACTCTGTAGCTCGACTTCCCGGTTTGGCCATGATCCAGCCCGGTCATTTGCTCGCGAAGCTCTGTGCGTGTCTCCGAAAAGATCCGGTGCGCTCGTGCACTCATGTCTCTTGTGGCCTACACCACCACAACCAAAGCAGGTCACTCCCCAACTATTACTCACACTCCCACGGCCACGCCCAAAGGAAGCCCCAGCACTAAACCCAGACCCAGCAGAAAATCCCTTAGACTGATTGTGGTTGCCTTTCTTGTGGTTCGATTTGTTGGGAAATGTGTCCTCAACAATAGTGCGATCACATGATTTAAATATCATTATTAAATCTCATTTTAAGAATACATGTGGGATGTAATATTTTACAGTCAACTGGTCCACACATATCGGTAATGATTGGTGACTAGAGTTTGACATTACTTTGTCGTGCGGCGGTGGTGATCGATTGATCCCCTTAGGTCATACCTATAGGGAAATACTCTTAATTGATTATTTAATTAATCGTATACCGATACGAGCTGATTAAATTGCTTAAAATTGACGGATAATTTTGTGAGTATAATTTACGTATCTTATTGTAAATATGATTAAATAAGACACGGTCTAAGTAATCGAATTGTTTTATTACTTAGATGAAATTATTGTTTACAGAAACAATTGAAACGGAATGAATAAATTATTATAAATACAGAATGTTGTAGTTTATAATTCGGAAACATTTTTGGTACAAGTAATTATGATATTACTAAGTCGATTTTTGTATGTGACGTATTTTTAATAATACGTTGATTTTTAATATGATAAAAATACATTGCATTGTAACATGTCATGTAACATGTAACATGTGACAAAATTGACAAATGACAAAATAAAATGGACTACCCATTTTATCTCATGTGTACCGAAAATTGGAGGGTGTTAGTGGATAAATTGTGTTGATTATTTTAATAAGGGAAAAAAAACACAATTATTACACTCTATATCTAGGCATGCAAGCCTACTCTTCATGGGGAAGAAAAATGGATCCATGCATTGGCTTCCCATAACCCTCCAATCGGTTTTCCTTATGGAAAACTAAAATGTTTTCTTCCATTAATTATTCATTACTTCACTTGATATTTTCTAGAGTAAGAAAAATCAATCTCTCCATAACTTGTGAAAACTTAGAGAGAAAAATACACAAAAGTCTATCCTTTGGCCGAAAATTTTGTAGTGCCAATACATATTATTTTGTGTTATATTTTAAGTATAACTAATATTATTACTAGATCTACATAATATTAGTTATTAAGATGTATTCCTTGGGTATATGCTTTTGGGAGGGATTCTACTCTTGAATCCTTGTTCTTCCATTTGGAGAGCTCAAGAACAAGTGAGTATGAGGACTCACTTGTGCCCATAAGAACCGAAATTACAATGTAAGGGTGATTTCTTCTCTATTTTATTATATTGTTTGCATGCATAAAATCCACTTTTAATTTTATGACAAATTATTTTGACATATATGAGTATGTTAATATGTATATGAATCTACATTTCCTTCAATCGGTATCAAGAGCCACGGTTGTTTGCATGCAAATCGGTTAAAAGTTTTTCCGAGTTATAAAGAGTAACATATAAAACTTGTAAATTTTGTGTTATTATGATATATCACGAAATTAATCCATGCATGTTAATATTTCTGGTCCTAAAGTGTTTTAGGATATTTTGGTTAATTTTTCGGATTTTTATTGTTCATATTTTACAATAATGGCATTTAAATGTGATTTTATGAGTAAAAATGTCATTTTTGGTCTAAAAATAGCTATACTTCGAATTTTCACTTGGTTTTTGGATATGTTGTTACATATATTATTTTGAGATAACCTGCAAATTTTCATAATTTTTGGACTTGTTATGCTCGAAAAATGAATTTTTCATTATTAAATTCGGATTTAAGAGAAAAATAGGTTAATATGAGTTAAATTTCGAATCTGGTCATAGAAAATTAATATGTTGTCACATGCAATTTTACAAGATGTGTGTAAAATAATTGGCTATAAAGAAGTCTTTTTGCATGATTTATGAATTTTTGAAGAAAAATAGCATAAATAGTGACATTATTAGTGGAAAATTAATAAAACATAATCTATGACTTAGGAAAAACGTCCAATGTTGCATTTTATTATCTTTTTCAGATCTAAAATTGAAAAGTTAATGAAAATAATTTTTCCATGTTTTTATGATTATTTTATTAAAAATCGATAAACCGCAACATTGTTTTTCCGGAAAATTTTCGAAATTTTTAACCTAAGATTTTGAACATTATGAGTGTCATGGATTTTTTCCAGAATGTTCATGAATTTAAATTTCAAATTTTGAATTTATTTGAAATTTTTGGATTTATTTGAAGTTTAATAGCTTATTTTTGTATTTTTAGTCCTTTTATGAACAATTTTGTAAATAAAAGTTAATTATGGTCAAATTACTAGTGGAGACTATATTTTGAGTCCTAAGAGGTTAGGGTAATTAACTTATGCATAAATATGAGTTTATGCATTTTTGTGATTATAAAATGTTGAAATCACGCAAATCCGTAAAAACCGAGTAATATACGATATTGGCTAATTAAAAGGCGATTTAGCATAAAAATTGAGCATGTTCATACATATTATAATGCTGCATTTTATTTATGATTGTCATAATTTTCATTTATGTAATTTTGAAATATGTAATTTTACTTAGTATGGCCTTAGTTTTTTAATTGGTATTTCCCGAAATGTATGGGAATATCGATTCGGTTGTAATTTTTATTGTGATCTCGTATCACCGTTTTGTAATTTAATAGATTTATTTTATTTTAGTTACAAATGTATAATAGGAAATTATGTAATTTATTATGTAATTTTATTCATTCCGGAGTTCCTAAAGACGGATTACTTCAAGAATGGCGATACATAAAGACGGTGTTACCTCGAGATGCGTGCCACAACCGAAGTTCAAGGGACCAATGGAGTTGGTTTCCGATTTTGTAATAGATTAATAGTTTTTCTATTTTTAGGAAGGCCATACTAGGATTTATTTATCTTTTATGCTTGCATTTTATTTTATGTCACATGCATCGCTAAATCGCCATAACTAAACATGCATTGTCTTTTATCGAGTTTATCGACCGTGTCAATTAAAATTATCGTAGTTCACCGCTTTAGTTCACTTAAAACGTGATAGATAATAAATTGACATGACCTCTCGCTAAAACTATCAATTGAGACATAGCCTTACCAAATAGTAGAAACCATGAAAACCTATTTCGCGAGGGAGTGCGCTCGGCCACACCGGGGTACAAACCTTGTTACGTAGGGGACGTGGGTGATGAATGTTAATCCACCGAATTCATGTTGATAAGGGATGTATCGGCCACACCGTGCCCAAGTTAACGTGGGTTTGGATCATGGACACATTTATTCGAAATTTGGATTGAACTCAACAAAAGTATTTGATAAGGGATGTATCGGCCCCACCGTGCCCTTGTCGATGTGTTTTGGGCTAAAGATAATTGTTAATGTAATATTATCGACCAAGAGTTCTAAAAGTAGAATCGATTAAAGAGTTAATCCACCGAGTTATATTGATAAGGGATGTATCGGCCCCACCGTGCCCAAGTTAATATGAATTTGGATCTTGGAATCATTTATCATAGTTGGGTAGAGGTCACTATGTAAATGCTATACTTGTTTTTCCAAGTATTAATAAAACGATAAATGTTAAGTTTTCCTTTATTCCGTTGTTATATTGTTCTATTTCTTTACCACAATTCATATACGATATCATTTCGTTTTTGATTCAAAACTCCATTAAAACATCGTAACTAAAGACAAATATGAATTTGCTTCTAAAACCTCATATGAACCATTGCTAAGGATCTCTTATAAAGAGTATAGATTAAAGTTATTCATTATCAAACAGGTTTTTGATTCTTGACTAACACATCTACTTACAATGGATTATTTTTCATGTACTTAAATGAATTAAGTACCTTGAAGCGATAAATTGTTTTGGTAATTAGTTTTGTCAAGAATTCGTAATTGACCAAAATAACGCAACCACTTCAATGAAAGTTTTAAGACTAAAACGAACAAATGAAGAGTGAATCTTCATGAATTCAATTTTGCTTCTCAAAGCAAAGACTCATTGAATTAAGTGGGAGCATTCTCTTAAACCGTTAAGATAAGGACGAGGTTCGAGAAGTAAGGATTATGATGGAATTGATACAAGGTAATGTTAAAGGTAAAGTTGTTGAGAATGACGATACTAAACCTATCAATCCCGACCGATAAAGTTTCCATTGTCTTAAATGTTGGACACGAGAAAAGAAACTACCCCAAATTTTTGAAGAATCAACAAGTTAGTTGTGGGACATCTAATGGGATCTTCTTCTTTAAATGTCTATATGATTGACATAAATTTTGCTAGTACTACTTCGTCAATATTAGAAACCGGTGGTGGTTTTCATCATCATGTTTGATACATGGGATGATAAGAATATAACGACTAGCAACAATAATGTCGAGAGATAGAGTAATTGTGTACTCAAATCTAGTTTTGGATTTGGAGTTGTACTTAATTGTAACTATTAAGTACATAAACTCTAAATAAGAATACAAACTTGTTAAGATACAAAAGAGGTTTCACTTTTGCGACCCTATACACCACGATTTGATGTATGGCTAGCCCATTATCAAGGTGATTATATTCTAAACCAAACTAGAATGATATATCATGAAGATGATGTAAGACTCAAATTGGTAACCCAAGATTAAACCTTAAAATTTTGGAATGATGAACGCAAAGAGTTATCGAGTACTCTTGAAACCATTAGATTGTTAATGGTATGTGCGTATCTTGTATTCAAAGCAAGATGTCTCGTGCCTTTTGGTTGAAAAGGAGATCGAAGTTGTAAATCATTGATCCGAAATAGGTTGATCATTTTCTTTTACCAACGATTTAGGTTGACACTAATGTGTTCACTTAATAAGGTAAATAGAGAAATTTTTGAAGAATTTCAAAGAATTCAAGGAATCACGATTTAAGTCGTGATGGGATTATCAAAGTGAAGACTTTGATATAAGCCAAAGGAAATGTGATATAGTATCACAAGTTAATCTCTCTTAGCACGCATTATGAAATAATGTGTGGTTGGATAAGAAATCAAACGCTATTCGATATGGTTTGAACTTCAATCAAGTTACTTTGAGTTACTTGATTCTTTTGGGGATTTTATCATTTTGTCTAAAATTATTTTTCCACTAAATCGAATCATATGGGATATGAAATGGTAAGGGTACCATGGTTGTAAGTTTTTCACAAGAAACAAATGCTCATTTTTCCCTTGCAATTATCACGAGCACGACGGGTTTGCGGCTCATGAAGCTGTCTTTCTAAAATACAAGTTTATTTTAGAAGACAGAGTGGGAGAAATTATTCAAGAGCCACAAAGAATGCCACAGAGAACAGAGAATGTTATGTCGCAAGAAACTGGTATTTCTTGGCTACATGAGACGTTTTGTGTAAGACATTGTTTCTTCAAAACCTAGGAGGTTAAATTCGTCACTTGTTAAAAATGATGAATTCATGCTACTTTTAAAAAAGTAAAGAGCTTATAACTTACAAAAGAAATTGTTTGATTCAAGTTGATTACTTCTAGAAAGTAATGAACGTATGACTTACATAAGAATGTTTAAGTCACAACTCAATACAAGGCTTAGAGCCATGAAAATCCGAAATAAAAGGCTTGATTAGTGACAAAGGGTTTTGCACTAATAAAGAGATATTTCAAAGTAAGATTGGTTGCAAAGGGTTTTGCACTAGTTGAAATGCTTAAGTCTATTAGGATCTTCTTAGGGATTGTGTTTCATTATGAGGTTATGAAATACGTAGCAAGTAAATCTAAAACCCGCTTCTTCAAAAGAAGGAATGTATTCAATACATGTCATGAGTTTTGTAGATTCTTGCAATCCTAAGATAATGTGAAACTTAAGAGAGGGTCTTAAGTAGGACATCAATGAGTTGGAATCAACATTTTGATCATGTGATAAAACATTTCTCGATAAGTCGAGAAGTTGTGTTTATACATGGAGTTTAGTGGGAGTTACGGAATTTTAATTAGTCCGATATGTGGATGACATATTGATCATTGAGAATGATTTAAGACTTTTGGAGTATTATAATACATCTTGAATATCCGGATTTATGAAGATAAATCCACATGATATTAGCGTCAGTAAGAAGTCTTATGTTGATAAGATTCATGACTAGTTCAATTAATTTGAACATATTTGATTAATTCCATTTGCTTCCGCTGCCGGATCAATTAAATGAGTTATGATGTATAACACTTCATATACTTTGAGTATGATGAATTGTTTTCAAAATCGAATTTAAGTAATCTTTACCTAGTATATAAAGATTACCCTTAAGTGCTTGCTGAAGCATTAAGGAAGTAAAGCAAAGTGTTTATGATGCAATTTTGTGTAAGGGTGTTACACAAGTGACAATTGACAATTGAGGTTGCGCATGGTTTCCGACAAAACCATAATCAAAACACATTAGGATGGTTAAGATACCATTGTGGCTATGATAATTAAGAAGTAGATTTTCTAGAATCGTTCTAGGCAATAAAGAACAATGAGAGATATATATATATATAACGGAAATTGAGTACACTTGCAATCATGAGATGTGCAAGAGGATGAGTCCCGCACACTGTGAAAACAGTGGGAGCTATTCTTAGGCTAGAGGGCCTATGTCTTGATTGGATCTCGACACGTACTCAGAAAGTTTTGTAATGCAAATGTATACATTACAAAGGAAAACGAGTATGTAGTAAGGTTGAGTAAGGTACAAGAAATTGATAAAACCTACTAACCAAAGCCTTCTCAAAGGCTAAACATGATGAGTCATGTCATTTCAATTGAATTGAAATGAACAACTACGTACAAGATCAAATTAGATTATAGAACATGAAATAGTAATCGAGCATTGACTATTCATGTGTGATAATCGCATTTGTCGTTCGAGTTTTATTTTAAAACTCTTTTATTATACTTTGTTACATCCAAACGGGTTGTGGAGACAATTGAACCCCGTTAAAGTGAACACGGATTAGCATTGTATTCGCCCATAGTCACTTGTATGAGGTGACGTCTCGAAGTGACTAGAGTGTGATGCGATTGATGGCAAGTTCAAGTGCCATACAGTCATGAGAGATGACTAGTCGATCACATAGGCGGACTGTTAGGAACACCTTGTCGGGCCTTATGACCGCTTATAGAGTTCTCGCAAATTTATATAGCCTGGTCGTGGCGAGAGCTGCTATAGTATTCAAATGAGTCGATTCTTTTGACTAAAGACTATTCACCTAAGATGGCTCGGTTTGATTAACTTTGATTTGTGTTACTACGACCTTCGTAAATGGGGTCAAATGGGCATATTTTGGGTTATGATGGTTGTGGCTAGTCGAAGGGAATGAGTGCGATAGGAATTGTCCACCCCCTTGTCAGGGTTAAAACAATATCTCAGGGCCACTCGAGGAGTAATGAACTGGAAATGCGTGGCCACGCTCGGAAGGTATCCAGAGTGGATAAATCCGGTCAATCAGTTATTCTCCGGATCGAGGAAACCACTCTCGATATGATCACTTGCAAATACGACACTGAAAGACACCTTGCATTGAGTGGGAGATAGTAATAGGACAAGAGAATTGGTGACGCACACTTGTCGAGGACAAGTGGGAGATTGTTGGGAAATGTGTCCTCAACAATAGTGCGATCACATGATTTAAATATCATTATTAAATCTCATTTTAAGAATACATGTGGGATGTAATATTTTACAATCAACTGGTCCACACATATCGGTAATGATTGGTGACTAGAGTTTGACATTATTGTCGTGCGACGGTGGTGATCTATTGATCCCCTTAGGTCATACCTATAGGGAAATACTCTTAATTGATTATTTAATTAATCGTATACCGATACGAGCTGATTAAATTGCTTAAAATTGACGGATAATTTTGTGAGTATAATTTACGTATCTTATTGTAAATATGATTAAATAAGACACGGTCTAAGTAATCGAATTGTTTTATTACTTAGATGAAATTATTGTTTACAGAAACAATTGAAACGGAATGAATAAATTATTATAAATACAGAATGTTGTAGTTTATAATTCGGAAACATTTTTGGTACAAGTAATTATGATATTACTAAGTCGATTTTTGTATGTGACGTATTTTTAATAATACGTTGATTTTTAATATGATAAAAATACATTGCATTGTAACATGTCATGTAACATGTAACATGTGACAAAATTGACAAATGACAAAATAAAATGGACTACCCATTTTATCTCATGTGTACTTAAAAATTGGAGGGTGTTAGTGGATAAATTGTGTTGATTATTTTAATAAGGGAAAAAAAACACAATTATTACACTCTATATCTAGGCATGCAAGCCTACTCTTCATGGGGAAGAAAAATGGATCCATGCATTGGCTTCCCATAACCCTCCAATCGGTTTTCCTTATGGAAAACTAAAATGTTTTCTTCCATTAATTATTCATTACTTCACTTGATATTTTCTAGAGTAAGAAAAATCAATCTCTCCATAACTTGTGAAAACTTAGAGAGAAAAATACACAAAAGTCTATCCTTTGGCCGAAAATTTTGTAGTGCCAATACATATTATTTTGTGTTATATTTTAAGTATAACTAATATTATTACTAGATCTACATAATATTAGTTATTAAGATGTATTCCTTGGGTATATGCTTTTGGGAGGGATTCTACTCTTGAATCCTTGTTCTTCCATTTGGAGAGCTCAAGAACAAGTGAGTAGGAGGACTCACTTGTGCCCATAAGAACCGAAATTACAATGTAAGGGTGATTTCTTCTCTATTTTATTATATTGTTTGCATGCATAAAATCCACTTTTAATTTTATGACAAATTATTTTGACATATATGAGTATGTTAATATGTATATGAATCTACATTTCCTTCACGATTGGCCACCACCCTCGCTCTCAGACTTCCTCTTCTCACCACCTGACCTCTCCTGAGCCATCTCCACCAACCTCTCAGCTCTTCCAGCCCTCTCATAAGCTTCCTTAACATCGGTAAGGATCCCCACGGGTAACTTATCCATAATCGTGGTAGTCAACCCTCTTTCAAACCTCAATGCCAGGTTCTCCTCACTCAAACCCATATCCTCAAGATACCTGGACTTCTCATTGAACTGTCATGTAGTACTCGGCTCACCGACATCTCGGCGTCATCTTAAACTTATCAAACTCTTCCCTCAACTTACTCCTTACATGCTCCGGTCGAACTCCTTCCTCACAAATTCCTACGAAACTCCTCCCAAGGTATAGCAGGTAAGCCTTGGTTGGTGTATATCTCCTTAGCACTCACCTTCACTGAATCCCACCACTTGCCTGCTACCTCCCTCAGATAGAACGCAGCCTGTTCCACCCTCATCTCATCAGGACAATGAACCAAGTCTAAGATGTTCTCCATCTCTCTCAGCCAACTATCAAGCAGATTAGGCTCCCCAACTCCCTTGTACTCTTTCGGGTTAAACCTCGCAATATATAGAGGCTGATTTTAGAATGATCAACCTCCTTCTCCTTACTCTTATCCTTGTCCTCATTCACTCTCTTCAGGGTCTCAGTAAGAGCATCCTGGTGCTCTAACATCTTAACGATGTCATCCACGGTCATAAGCTCAGCTCTCGCGTACAAAGCAGTTCTCTTGGGCGGCATCTTGAAGCTATATGAGAAAGGGTAAACATAAACACACGTACTAAACCCCAAAACACGAAATCATGATGCCCAGAACCCACTCGATCGAGTTCCCAAACACACTCGATCGAGTAACGGGCTACTCGATCGAGTGCCCCCACGTACTCGAACGAGTACCCAAACTCCAGAACCAAACATACCTTCGGATCTCTTACCTACTCGATCGAGTATCTAGGCTACTCGATCGAGTGACCCCCTACTCGATCGAGTACCCCTAGTTACTCGATCGAGTGCCCCAAAACTCGATTCTGGACTCAAAATCGCCAAAAACCCACCCGATCGAGTCAGTCTCACTCGATCGAGTATCACTAATTCGTAAAAGCTACCCGCATGTTACGTCATATGCTAACATGTTAAACTTTATAAATCACATATTATATCATAACGATCATGCTATTAATTGCCACGTTGTAAAACATTCAACATGCTATCATTTCATCAACAGTTTCTATATATCATTGAAGGAAATGTAGATCTATATACATACTAACACACTCATATATGTTAAAATTAATTTGTCATAAAATTAAATGTGGATTTTATGCATGCAAACATTAATAAAATAAGATAAGAAAACATTTTCTCACCATAAAGATTTCGGTCATAATGGGCACTAACAAGATCTCCTTCTTGTTAGTTCTTGAGCTTTCCATTAATGGATGAACATTCTTGACTTCAAATTAGAAGCCCTCCAATTAGTAGCACCCAAGACAATCCCTTAAACCCACAAATAAACATGTACTAGATGTTTGTATTGTAGTTTACCTTAAAATCTATTACTAATACTCATATACTACTTCTAGTAATCTTAGTAATTTATATGAACAATTTAGATTATAATCTCATCTTTTTGATGAAAATAAAAGAGAGAGAAGAGAGGATACATGAACATTTGCATGTAGATAGAATGGTTGTGTAAGAATAATCATATAAAAGAACTAAAACTCCTCTTTAGGAGTAGTAGAGCCGGCCCACTCAAGGCCAAAGGAGAGCATCTTGCTTTCCTTTTTGTCTTACCAATATTGTAGGTGTAAGGCTATGCAATAATAGGTATGATTATAATAATTTTAGGCATTAAAATAATACACCCACTATCCTCCACTATCTACAATATTTCGGTCCATATGTAAAATGGACTACCATTTTATTTTGTCAATTTGTCACTTGTCACACAATATGTCACATGTTATATGATACATGTTATTAATTAATTTAATGCATATTTATCACATAAATACCATTTCATGAATTAATTAAATTATATACAACAAATTGACTAGTGATACTTGATCACATAAATAAAATGGGTCATACAGTTATAATTCACAACTTCTTGTAATTATAATTAACCATTCATTCTTATCTTTATTGTTTCTCAAACAGTAAATAATTTTAGCAACAAAGCATTTTATTACTAAAATAAATCTTATTTAATCCCATTACAATAAGATATCAATATTCTCTTTCTCACAAATCGAATTGTTCAATTTTAAGGAATTAATTAATCAGATCGGTATACAACTAATTAACCTTTTCAATTAAGGGAATCGTCCTTTAGGTGTGACCTCAAGGATCAATCGATCACCACCGTCGCACGACAGTAATGTCAAACTCTAGCCAGCCAATCATTACCGATATGTGTGGACCATTTGACTATATATATGTAATGTATCATCCCTTCCGTATTCTTGAAATGAGATTTAATAATGATATTTAAATCATGTGATCGCACTATTGTTGAGGACACATTTCCCAACAATCTCCCACTTGTCCTCGACAAGTGTGCGTCACCAATTCTCTTGTCCTATTACTATCTCCCACTCAATGCAAGGTGTCTTTCAGGTCGTACTTGCAAGTGATCATATCGAGAGTGGTTTCCTCGATCTGGAGAATAACTGATTGATCGGATTTATCCACTCTGGATACCTTCCGAGCGTGGCCACGCATTTCCAGTTCATTACTCCTCGAGTGGCCCTGAGATATTGTTTTAACCCTGACAAGGGGATGGACAATTCCTATCGCACTCATTCCCTTCGACTAGCCACAGCCATCATAACCCAAAATATGCCCATTTGACCCCATTTACGAAGGTCGTAGTAACACAAATCAAAGTTAATCTGAAATCGTGCCATCTTAGGTGAATAGTCTTTAGTCAAAAGAATCGACTCATTAGAATACTATAGTAGCTCTCGCCACGACCAGGCTTTATAAATTTGCCAGAACTCTATAAGCGGTCACTGCCCGACAAAGTGTTCCTAACAGTCTGCCTATGTGATCGACTAGTCATCTCACATGACTCTATGGCACTTGAACTTGCCATCAATCGCATCACACTCTAGTCACTTCGAGACGTCACCTCATACAAGTGACTATGGGCGAATACAATGTTAATCCGTGTTCACTTTAACGGGGTTCAATTGTCTCCACAACCCGTTTGGATGTAACAAAGTATAATAAAAGAGTTTTAAAATAAAAACTCGAACGACAAATGTGATTATCACATATGAATAGTCAATGCCTGATTACTATTTCATATTCTATAATCTAATTTGATCTTGTACGTAGTTGTTCATTTCAATTCAATTGAAATGACATGACTCATCATGTTTAGCCTTTGAGAAGGCTTTGGTTAGTAGGTTTTATCAACTTCTTGTACCTTACTCAACCTTACTACATACTCGTTTTCCTTTTGTAATGTATACATTTGCATTACAAAACTTTCCGAGTACGTGTCGAGATCCAATCAAGACATAGGCCCTCTAGCCTAAGAATAGCTCCCACTTTGTTTTCACGATTGTGCGGGACTTATCCTCTTGCACATCTCATGATCGCAAGTGTACTAAATTTCCGTTATAAATATCTCTCATTGTTCTTTATTGCCTAGAACGATTCTAGAAAATCTACTTCTTAATTAACATTGCCACAATGGTATCTTAACCATCCTAATGTGTTTTGATTATGGTTTTGTCGGAAACCATGCGCAATCTCAATTGTCAATTGTCACTTGTGTAACACCCTTACACAATATTGCATCATAAACACTTTGCTTTACTTCCTTAATGCTTCTGCAAGCACTTAAGGGTAATCTTTATACCTTACTTGGTAAAGATTATTTAGATTCGATTTTTGAAAACAATTCATCATACTCAAAGCATATGAAGTGTTATACATCATTTCTTTTTATTTGATTCTCAGCGGAAGCAAATGAAATCAATCAAATATGTTCAATTTAATTGAACTAGTCATGAATCTTATCAACATAAGACTTCTTATTGACGCTAATATCACGTGGATTTATCTTCATAAATCCGTATATTAAAGATGTATTATAATACTCCAAAAGTCTTAAATCATTGGCAATGATCAATATGTCATCCACATATCAGACTAATTAAAAATTTCGTAACTCCCACTAAACTTCATGTATAAACACAACTTCTCGACTTATCGAGAAATGTTTTATCACATGATCAAAATGTTGATTCCAACTCATTGATGTCCTACTTAAGATCCTCTCTTAAGTTTCACATTATCTTAGGATTGCAAGAATCTATAAAACTCAAGACATGTATTGAATACATTTCTTCTATTGAAGAAGTGGGTTTTAGATTCACTCGCTATGTATTTCATAATAATGAAACACAATCCCTAAGAAGATCCAAATAGACTTAAGCATTTCAATTAGTGCAAAAACCCTTTGCAACCAATATTGCTTTGAAATATTAGTGCAACACCCTTTGTCACTAATCAAGCCTTTTATTTCGGATTCTCATGGCTCTAAGCCTTGTATTGAGTTGTGACTTAAACATTCTTATGTAAGTCATATGTTCATTACTTTCTAGAAGTAATCAACTTGAATCAAACAATTTCTTTTGTAAGTTATAAGCTCTTTACTTTCTTAAAAGTAGCATGAATTCATCATTTTTAACAAGTGACGAATTTAACCTCCTAGGTTTTGAAGAAACAATGTCTTACACAAAACGTCTCATGTAGCCAAGAAAGACCAGTTTACAAGAAAGACCAGTTTCTTGCGACATAAAATCTTTGACATAAAATCTTTGTGGTATTCTTTGTGGCTCTTGAATAATTTCTCCCACTCTGTCTTCTAAAAATAAACTTGTATTTTAGAAAGACAGCTTCACGAGCCACAAACCCGTCGTACTCGTGATAATTGAAAGGGAAAAATGAGCATTTGTTTCTTGTGAAAACTTACAAATATGGTACCCTTACCATTTCATATCTCATATGATTCGATTTAGTGGAAAAATAATTTAGACAAAAATGATAAAATCCCCAAAAGGATCAAGTAACTCAAAGTAACTTGATTGAAATCCAAACCATATCGAATAGCGTTTGATTTCTTATCCAATCATACATTATTCCATAATGCGTGCTAAGAGAGATTAACTTGTGATTCTATATCACATTTCCTTTGGCTTATATCAAAGTCTTCACTTTGATAATCCCATCACGATTAAATCGTGATTCCTTGAACTCTTGAACTTCTTCAAAGATTTTTCTATTTACCTTATTAAGTGAACACATTAGCGTCAACTTAAATCATTGGTAAAAGAGAATGATCAACCTATTATGGATCAATGATTTATAACCTCGATGTCCTTTTCAACCAAAAAGGCACGAGACTTCTTGCTTTGAATACAAGATACGCATATACCATTAACAATCTAATGGTTTCAAGAGTACTCGTTAACTCTTTGCGTTCATCATTCCAAAATATTAAGGTTTAATCTTGGGTTACCAATTTGAGTCTTGCATCATCTTCATGATATATTATTCTAGTTTGGTTTAGAATATTATCACCTTGATAATGGGCTAGCCATATATCAAATCGTGGTGTAAAGGGTCACAAAAGTGAAACTTCTTTTGTATCTTTAACAAATTGTATTCTTATTTAGAGTTTATGTACTTAATAGTCACAATTTAGTACAACTCCAAACCCGAAAACTAGATTTAGTGCACAATGACTCTATCTCTTGACTTCATTGTTGCTAGTCGTCATATTCTAATCATCCTATGTATCAAACATAATGATGAAAACCACCACCGGTTTCTAATATTGACGAAGTAGTACTAGCAAAATTTATGTCAATCATATAAACATTTAAAGAAGAAGATCCCATTAGATGTCCCACAACTAACTTGTTGATTCTTCAATAATTTGGGGTAGTTTCCTTTCTCGTGTCCAACATTTAAGACAATGGAAACTTTATCGGCCGGGATTGATAGGCTTAGTATCGTCATTCTCAACAACTTTACCTTTAACATTATCTTGTATCAATTCCATCATAATCCTTACTTCTTGAACCTCGTCCTCATCTTAACGGTTTAAGAGAATGCTCCCACTTAATTCAATGAGTCTTTGCTTTGAGAAGCAAAATTGAACTCATGAAGATTCACTCTTCATTTGTTCGTTTTAGTCTTAAAACTTTCATTGAAGTGGTTGCGTTATTTTGGTCAATTACGAATTCTTGACAAAACTAATTACCAAAACAGTTTATCGCTTCAAGGTACTTAATTCATTTAAGTACATGAAAAATAATCCATTGTAAGTAGATGTGTTAGTCAAGAATCAAAACCTGTTTGATAATGAATAACTTTAATCTATACTCTTTACAAGAGATCCTTAGCAATGGTTTGTTTGAGGTTTTAGAAGCAATTCAAATTTTTGTCTTTAGTTACGATGTTTTAATGGAGATTTGTATCAAAATCGAAATGATATCGTATATGAATTGTGGTAAAGAAATAGAACAATATGATAACGGAATAATGGAAAACTTGACATTTATCGTTTTGTTAATACTTGTAAATAACAAGTAAAGCATTTACATAGTGACCTCTACCCAACTATGATAAATGATTCCAAGACCCAAATTCATATTAACTTGGGCACGGTATGGCCGATGAAACCCTTATCAATATAACTCGGTGGATTAACGCTTTAATCGATTCTACTTTTAGAACTCTTGGTCGATAAAATTACTCTAATATTTATCTATAGCCCGGAACACATGCAACTACGGTCGCGAATACTTCCGTTGAGCTCAATCCAAATTTCGAATAAATGTGTCCATGATCCAAATCCACATCAACTTGGGCACGGTATGGCCGATGAAACCCTCATCAACATGAATTCGGTGGATTTGACATTTATCACCCACTTCCCCTACGTAACAAGGTTTGTACCCCGGTAGGGCCGAGTGCACTCCCTCACGAAATAGGTTTTCATGGTTTCTACTATTTGGTAAGGCTATGTCTCAATTAATTGTTTTAGCGAGAGGTCATGTCAATTTATTATCTATCACGTTTTAAGTGAACTAAAGCGGTGAACTACGATAATTCGAATTGACACGGTCGATAAACTCGATAAAATAAGACAATGCATGTTTAGTTATGGCGATTTAGCGATGCATGTGACATAAAATAAAATGCAAGCATAAAATAAATAAATCCTAGTATGGCCTTTCCTAAAAATAGAAAAACTATTTAACTATTACATATTCGGAAACCAACTCCATTGGTCCCTTGAACTTCGGTTGTGGCACGCATCTCGAGGTAACACCGTCTCTATGTATCGCCATTCTTGAAGTAATCCATCTTTTGGAACTCCTAATGAATAAAATTACATAATAAATTACATAATTTCCTATTATACATTTGTAACTAAAATAAAATAAATCTATTAAATATTACAAAACGGTGATACGAGATCACAATAAAAATTACAACCGAATCGATATTCCCATACATTTCGGGAAATACCAATTAAAATCTAAGGCCATACTAAGTAAAATTACATAATTCAAAATTACATAAATTAAAATTATGACAATCATAAAGGAAAAATGCAGCATTATAATATGTATGAACATGCTCAATTTTTATGCTAAATCGCCTTTTAAATAGCCAATATCGTATATTACTCGGTTTTTACGGATTTGCGTGATTTCAACATTTTATAATCACAAAAATGCATAAACTCATATTTATGCATAAGTTAATTACCCTAACCTCTTAGGACTCAAAATATAGTCTTCACTAATAATTTGACCATAATTAACCTTTATTTACAAAATTGTTCATAAATGGACCAAAAATTACAAAAATAAGCTATTAAACTTCAAATAAATCCAAAAATTTCAAATAAATTCAAAATTTGAAATTTAAATTCATGAACATTCTGGAAAAATTCCATGACACTCATAATGTTCAAAATCTTAGGTTAAAAATTTCGAAATTTTTCCGGAAAAACAATGTTGCGGTTTATCGATTTATAATAAAATAATCATAAAAACATGGAAAAATTATTTTCACTAACTTTTCAATTTTAGATCTGAAAAAGATAATAAAATGCAACATTAGACGTTTTTCCTAAGTCATAGATTATGTTTTATTAATTTTCACTAATAATGTCACTATTTATGCTATTTTTCTTCAAAAATTCATAAATCATGCTAAAAGACTTCTTTATAGCCAATAATTTTACACACATCTTGTAAAATTGCATGTGACAACATATTAATTTTCTATGACCAGATTCGAAATTTAACTCATATTAACCTATTTTTCTCTTAAATCCGAATTTAATAATGAAAAATTCATTTTTCGAGCATAACAAGTGAAAAAATTATGAAAATTTACAGGTTATCTCAAAATAATATATGTAACAACATATCCAAAAACCAAGTGAAAATTCGAAGTATAGCTAATTTTCGACCAAAAATGACATTTTTACTCATAAAATCACATTTAAATGTCATTATTATTAAATATGAACAATAAAAATCCGAAAAATTAACCAAAATATCCTAAAACACTTTAGGACCAGAAATATTAACATGCATGTAATTATTTCGTGATATATCATAATAACACAAATTTTACAAGTTTTATTTTGTTATTCATATAACTCGGAAAAACTTTTAACCAATTTGCATGCAAACAACCGTGGCTCTGATACCAATTGAAGGAAATGTAGATCTATATACATACTAACACACTCATATATGTTAAAATTAATTTGTCATAAAATTAAATGTGGATTTTATGCATGCAAACATTAATAAAATAAGATAAGAAAACATTTTCTCACCATAAAGATTTCGGTCATAATGGGCACTAACAAGATCTCCTTCTTGTTAGTTCTTGAGCTTTCCATTAATGGATGAACATTCTTGACTTCAAATTAGAAGCCCTCCAATTAGTAGCACCCAAGACAATCCCTTAAACCCACAAATAAACATGTACTAGATGTTTGTATTGTAGTTTACCTTAAAATCTATTACTAATACTCATATACTACTTCTAGTAATCTTAGTAATTTATATGAACAATTTAGATTATAATCTCATCTTTTTGATGAAAATAAAAGAGAGAGAAGAGAGGATACATGAACATTTGCATGTAGATAGAATGGTTGTGTAAGAATAATCATATAAAAGAACTAAAACTCCTCTTTAGGAGTAGTAGAGCCGCCCACTCAAGGCCAAAGGAGAGCATCTTGCTTTCCCTTTTTGTCTTACCAATATTGTAGGTGTAAGGCTATGCAATAATAGGTATGATTATAATAATTTTAGGCATTAAAATAATACACCCACTATCCTCCACTATCTACAATATTTCGGTCCATATGTAAAATGGACTACCATTTTATTTTGTCAATTTGTCACTTGTCACACAATATGTCACATGTTATATGATACATGTTATTAATTAATTTAATGCATATTTATCACATAAATACCATTTCATGAATTAATTAAATTATATACAACAAATTGACTAGTGATACTTGATCACATAAATAAAATGGGTCATACAGTTATAATTCACAACTTCTTGTAATTATAATTAACCATTCATTCTTATCTTTATTGTTTCTCAAACAGTAAATAATTTTAGCAACAAAGCATTTTATTACTAAAATAAATCTTATTTAATCCCATTACAATAAGATATCAATATTCTCTTTCTCACAAATCGAATTGTTCAATTTTAAGGAATTAATTAATCAGACGGTATACAACTAATTAACCTTTTCAATTAAGGGAATCGTCCTTTAGGTGTGACCTCAAGGGATCAACTGATCACCACCGTCGCACGACAGTAATGTCAAACTCTAGCCAGCCAATCATTACCGATATGTGTGGACCAGTTGACTATATATATGTAATGTATCATCCCTTCCGTATTCTTGAAATGAGATTTAATAATGATATTTAAATCATGTGATCGCACTATTGTTGAGGACACATTTCCCAACAATCATCACTTTTCTTTCACCTTCTCAACTTCCAACTTCGAACATCCAACAATCAACACATTCCATCACATTTGTAAACAAGTTAACCAAACACACATACGACAAACACTTCCCCCATGTGACCGGTTCAAAGTTGTAGGGCGACCCCCGCGACTTTAGGACGTCTCCCAAGCCTTTGCACTAGCTCCTACAACTTTTACCCCGGGTTCATTTTAATTGACTCCCTATGTTCATTAAGTTCGTTGGTTACAGGTTTCAGGATCGTCGCTCTGATACCATTTGTAACACCCCCATACTCCAAGTGCCTTACCAGGACCACTCAGGTATGAAGACATCACCATCTCGGTCGCCCGAGGTATGATAATCAAATAGACAAAACAGAAACAACGTTTATTATAAATGGTTTAATGAATAAATACAATCCTCAAAACCAAACCAAAGTACGATACAATATTCTCAAATGACTGTTCTAACTGAAACGTAAATAAACTAAGGCTACAGCGGAAGACTCCTATCATCCTGTCGTGGCATCCCAGCTATCCCAGTACTCATCTCAAAACCTGCTCAATATCTGCTCACCATCCCCGAATGGATCACCGCAGGTTTACAAAACAACACCGGGGTCAGTACTAATCACACAATCAATATAGATAACAATAATAAGATAAACAGACAGCTGAACTGTCACACACACACACACACACCACCAACTCCCATCATCTCAATACTGACTTTCCACTGGACCAGCCCTGCCAGTGGGGGGCCGCAGTCGTTCCCACCTAAGCCCCGCTCATCGTACGAGCGATAACCCTGTCCCATTAATGTGCACATCCCCTTCCGTGGCGGGTTCCACGAAGGGCGAAACTAGGGCGTGAAGTCACTCCCGCAAGTGACCCCACTCAGCCGAGAACGCATCTCGAGAACCATCAACAGCAATCACAACCACAAACACAACACAATCATCATATCAAACAACTAACTACAGCACATCACCAATATCCCATTATGGGACTAATACTGAGTAGGAAATCCTACCTGGAAAGCACAACAAGCAGACGGTATCTACAGCTGTATCAAAACACCTCTTCTACGAATCCTCCTCCTATCATATAACACATATAGGCTATACATCACATACTACGCACAAAAACCCCCAATCCCTAAATTAGGGTTTAACCAAACTTAGCAAAACATTATAAAAATTATATTAAAAGCTTACCCTCGACAGGAACTCAACGATACGAACTACGACACGAACGACCGTCCGAACTCCGGAATTGCTAAGAATGCGATTAGGAAGATGAACTGGCTGCTTTCTCTCTTAAACAGGGTTTTAGGTTTTGTAAAAGTGATTTAAAACAATGATGATTATGTTTAAATACCTTAATCGCATAATTAACAAAACCCGAGAAAAACTCCCCGTAAAACCGGATACTCGATCGAGTACCCAAGGTACTCGATCGAGTACCCCCTTACTCGATCGAGTACCCAACAGGTCAGAAACTATTTTATTTCGCAACTTGCCCTTACTCGACAGAGTAAGGGCTACTCGATAGAGTACCCCAAGACTTATAAATACGGAGTATTACAGACAAAACTGAGTTGCACCAACATGACTGTCCAGATGGCCGACCGTAGTCTATCACGGCCATTAGGTATAGTAGAAGACGTACCTGTCCAGATCGGGAAGTTCTTTATTCCCGTCGATTTTGTTGTCTTAGATATCCTCGAAGATGCACACACCCCTATTATTTTAGTGAGACCATTTCTATCCACCGCCCGTGCGGTGATAGACGTCGATGGGAAGACTTTGACATTTCGGGTAGGGGATGAGGAGCCGATTTTTCATCGATCCAAGTTCCGAGAGCTCCCATGCAAGTTCAACCTTGCAATGCTCTTTCTTCTATTGTTCCTATTGTTGACGCTCCGGATGAAAATTTGGAGAATATTGTCATTATTGTTAACCCTCCGCCTCGGTTGAGAGAGCAAGAAGGAGGCAAGTTCGTCTTGTTGTCCTTACTGCAGGTACAGATGAAAGCAAGGATGGGACTGTCAAAGGACGTGGTGTGGCCATTATCAATCAAAGTGGCAGCAAGGATGCCAAAGAAGATGACAGAGGAGCGAGAACGAAGAAAGTTCGAACCTACATAGATTGGAACTACATTCCTCCTACTGTCGCAAATGGTGATTCAAGCTCATGGAAGATGAAGAGGTCGGTCGGTATCGGCCATTTGAGGTGACGTCCTCCAGATCGAAGCCCACGAAGGGGCTACTGAAAGCTGATGAGAATTAAACGGGGAAATGCCCCGTGTAACAAATTGTAATAGACAATTCGTTGAATTTCTTTTAAACTTTGCTTTCTTACGTTTTAATTAGGACAATTAGTTAGACAATTTTTAGCATAGACTAAGACTACAGACTGTGTTTTCTGCGTATTTGGTATTTCGGGATGTGTTTGGATGTGTTTTATGCAGGTTTGGGGAAGTTTCACGCATTTCAAGGAAGTAAAGACGGAAGACCAAGAGTCTACAAGAGGAAATCCTCGATCGAGTACTTTTGTACTCGATCGAGTGGAAATTGGGTCGATCGAGCTGTCTTGTTACTCGATCGAGAAAGGCCACAGAGGAACTGGTCGATCGAGGGGATGCTTACTCGATCGAGCAGCAGGGTCATCAAAACTCCTCGATCGAGTGACTTAAAATCACTCGATCGAGTGAGATTAACAGTGGACACGGGAGTTTTTCTAAACTTAAACTCCTTATTTCAGTTTTAATTTCCATTTTATCCCTAATTCCGTCTAACCCCTTTCCCCTAATCGCGATTTTCACTCCCCAAATCCTCATTTTCTTGCCCAAAATCATCAAATCCGCCACCTACAATTCTTTCCTTGCATTTTAATCTTCAAAAGCCCCTTGTTTTCCCTCTCATTTGTGCTCGTTTTCTCGGTATTTAAGGGAAATTAGGGTTTGCGGGTTTGTTCGATTAAAATCCGCCTTTGTCGCTTGTTTATTTGAAGTTTAATTGCTATTATAGGATCATCATCATCAAGTAAGTGTTTCATTCACACTCTTTGCATTTTCTCTTCGATTAATTTGAATTTCTTGAGGTGATTTTGAATTAGGGTTCGAAAAATCCATGTCTAGTCGAATTTTTTCGATTTAATTGTGTTTACATACCCTTAATTAGCTTCTTGATGACCTTATCCCAATCCCTCGCTGTTTCTGCTTGTTTATTCGAAATTTGCGCGAGATTTCCGCGATTAGGGTTCCTGAGTCGAGTTTTTCGATGTCAGACGGGCTTATGCTGTCTTGCTTTGTTTAACCTCAGTCCATGCTTACCTATTGCTGTTGTTAACTGCTTTTTACCGTTCCCTACCGCCATTACTTGATGTGAATTACTGGGAAATCTCGTACTGTGAGTCGGAATCTTCGACTGCTAGGAGTCCTACATGCTCCCATATGTGGTTTTCATGCTGTGTTAGCCACCATAGCAGTCATTACTTTATCATATTACCACCACTCACATGCTGCCTTTCGAATTTGTTGAGGATTGTTGGATTTTATATCTTTGCCGGAAGTCGAATTTTTCGACCGATAGGGCCATCTTTTGTCATGTCACATGCTGGTTAACGCTTTATTTTAGCCACGGTTAGCGTACGTTCTTTCTTATTAAGCCCTTGATTTGATTGCAGATGGATACTAGTTCTCTGCCTTCTACTAGTACCACTTCCAGTCCATCCGTGAGCGCGCCGGTGGTCCCTGCTTTGTTGCCACTAGCTCGCCTTAGTCACCACCTGCAAAGACACCGGTTCTCCTTGTTTCACCGCAGGGACGGTTTACACCTCGGCTAGCTCGGCCGGGAGCTCGATTCGAGCTACACCAGCCACCACTCCCGCCGAGCCCTTCTCCATGCTGGACGGAGGACTCACCCTCGCTTCCGGGGCCGGTATGGTGCCACCTAGGCCGAACCAGCGGGCTAGCCGCTTAGCCATCACTTCCACCCTTCGAGGCTGATGTTACGGGAGAGGCACTCTCACCCCTTTACCGCGGATGCCCACGGTACGTTTTACTTCAGCGGACCACCGGACTCGGTTAGCCGCTTTACTTCGTTGCCCTCTCTCCTCCACCCGTTTCCTTGCACGGACTGACCTAGAGACCTTAGGTATTTATGAGGAGGTCTGTAGTTTGTTGAACGGGACGGGTATGTCGGGTCGATTACCATGCGGAAGGCTGCTATTCGTATCCCTACATACGAGTTTTTCACTCCTACTCTTTTGACACCGACTCTTATCTGCCGACCACTCCGGTTCTTGCATTCACTTTCGACTCCGTAATGAGTCGCACCACCGGACTTTGGCCGAGTTTGGGCGAGTTTTAGGCCTCGTTAGTGACGGTCCCACCGACCCACCTCGAGATCTCCTTCAGCCACTTTGGGCTGCACTTTCTCACACTCCCTTCCCCACACGGAAGGGAGCCCACGTACACTTACCTGCCCCCCGTTACTACTTGCGTCTGATAGGAGATACCATCTTTGGGCGACCTGAGCCCAATAACGTGACCAACACTGAGCTAGCGATTCTCGCGGGGTACCTCAACATTGACTACGGTACCCCGTTTGTTCTAAACATTGCCTATCTAGTAGCTCAGCATTGGAACGGAATTGGGACTCGGGTCAAGACCGCTGTTGTCTGCGGCGGGCTAGTGACTAGGATTGCTCGCCATCTTTACCCCACTGAGCCTGGACTTACTGCACCCGATAGGATGGCTTACCTTGACCTGGGTGCCATGGCTGACTTCGCCTGGTTCCCAAAGACGAAGGGGAGCGCGAGGACGTGGAAGATTTGTGGTTCCACGTCTGTTACCTTGCCGTGCCCTACCCTTCCTCCACTCTTACCGCTCCCGTCTGTTGCTGAGGGAGCGAGGCCACCTCCACCCACTTACCACCTCACCTTCACCCCTACTTCTTCTTCTAGGAAGAGGAAGCGGGAGGCCGGACAGTCATCTACCCCTCGGTTCGGACTCCGCTCGGACTCGACCGCCCCACACACTCTCCCACACCTACACCTTCACTCACTCCACCTCCTTCTGATCCGGCCTTTCCGGCCAATTTTGTCTGCCCTCCTGTTTTAGGGGCGCCCGAGGTCATGGACCAAGGGCGTCGTGATGCCTTGCTTTTGGATATGTGCAGGTACATTACTGAGATGAGACGGGATATGGCTTTGGCTGTATTCCCGCTCTACGAGTTCCATATCCGAGCCCGGCGACCGATTCCAGAGGGGTGGCCACATCCCTCCTTCTACCGATACCCAGCGGACGGGTACCCTCCACTACCTTCGACTCGGAGGAGGAGGCGGAGGAGACACCGTAGCACGAGAGGTGCGATTCTGGGCCGAGCAGCAAAGACAAATGAGAGCCGCCGAGAGGAGGAGAGGATCCCCGTTTACACCGATCGCGGAGGACGTGGGTGGAGATGACGACTAGAGGTCCCCCTTGTTTGTTCTTTGGTTTGGGGAGACCGTTTTGTTGAGTCGAGTACTGGGAGACGGCGGTGCCGACGCCGAGTAGCTCTTCGGTCTACTCACTTCCCGGTTTTACGGGCCGGTTTGGGGAAGTTCGCTTTTGTACGTACTTTTTACTCTTTTCATTTTGTCTCCTTTATTTTTATTCTGCTGGTTGTATACCCCCATCCCCCATCTTTCTGCTGGTGTATGCTGGAGGACAACGAGGGCGTTGTCCGTTTTGGTTTGGGGAGGGTATTGCATCCTTTTGAGTCTGCATCTGCATTTGTTCTGCATTCACGTTTAATTTTTCAGCTTGCATTGTTGTTTATTTTCAAAAAAAAGAAAAAAAAAAATTCAAAAATCAAAAAAATTAGAAAAATTAGAAAAATTTCAAAAATTCAAAAACATTTCACGTTTATTTTTGCATATAGGTTGAGTCGGAACGGTAGATTCCCGTGATGAAATTGCACTATAACTTGTCATTTTACTTGAGCCTTGCACTTTTATTGATAGTCTTTAGCCTTGTCATACGCATAATCTACGAATTTCTGTTCAAATAATAGCTGACCGTTTAGACTTGACCTATAAACTGGCAAACTACTTAAAAAATTCTGAGTTTTAGAGCCATAACTGGTGACATTCATGACCAGTTCATTAGGAATTTTTGAAAGTAGTACTCCTTGCATAGCATGTTTGTCTCATTTGCACATTTATGACATTCAATTTCTTGTCAAATGCACATATTCGGGTTTGTGGTTGGTGTCACATGCAGGGAGGGTCTTGCAAATTCCCCTTTCTTTATATCTTCACCCATTTAGCTCCACTTTAGCCAAAACTTGCCTTTTTGACCCATTAGCTACATTCCAAATTAAGCCTGCCTAGTCAAGCTAGTTAGTATGTCTTTTGTGGTATGTCTTCCGTTGCAGTTTGGTCCGTAATTCTTGTTGGAGTTGGTGTTTGTATTAAGGAAGGAGGAAAGAAAAAAAAAAGTATTGAAAAAAAAAGGAAAAAGAAAGAAAACGTGAAAGAGGAAAGAAAAAAAAATATGAAAAAAAAAACAGAGAAAAGAGAGCTGAATCGAAAAAGAAAGAAAGAAAAATTGTGAAAATAGTTGCACCCTCTTGTCAGAGTTGAGAAGATGTTCGAAGATGTACAATCGACAAGAGTTGTTGTTCGATTAGTCGTTTGAGACGGTGTCTTTAAAAGGGAAGTTTGTAACCGTCTGACTCCTCCGTTCTATCCTACATTTTTTTTGAGGAGATTGTGCTTTGAGTCTAGTGAGTTTTGTGCCAAGTGAAGGGCACTTGTACTTAGTTTTTCAGTCAGTTTGAGATCCGGATGGTTTCATTATGGTCCTGTTAGGAACTAGCTTGACGCTTTTACCTCCACATTTCCATAACTTGTTTTGCCTTTTTTTCACCTGAACCTCACTATTCCCATATTATTTGCATACCCTCGGCTGTGACGGACATTATTGGTTGGAATTTGTGCATCAGTACTTGAATTGTCTTTCATTTTTGTTGCATGCATGCTATGTAGGTCGCAGTTAGGTGAGTGACTGTCCTTTCTTCTCTCTTTTACATATTACATTCGCCCTTTACTTCATGAGAGAAGAGTGACCACGTGAGAGTCCAGTTTTGTTGGTCTTGCAAGGTCGATAGGTCAGCTTTATTTCTGAACAGCTCATAATTCGTTTGCGTATTGACTGCTTAGCTTTAACTGTTGATTTTTGTTGCATTAAATCGGCTCAAGTAGACAAGTTAAGCTAGCTCTGAGTTATCATTTCCGTTCCATTAGTTTAGTTTTGAGTTTACTCGAGGGCGAGTAAAGGTTTGGTTTGGGGAGATTTGATACGTGCCTAATGTATAGTCTTTTTGGCCTATTTCAGCACGTATTTCTATGCATTTCTATACTGTTTTTATAGTATTTTGCCCCGAATTGGCTACTTTGGTGTATTTTGTCTTTTTTGTAGGAATGATCGCGAAAGTGGTGGAACCATACTCCTTTTCGTCCTTTTTGCATGCATTTAGAGGAGACGGGATTATCCCAGAGTGAGATACTGCATTTGGAAGCGTCGTGGCACGCACTACGAGGCACTTGGGTGAAGACGTGAGCTGAATTTAAGATAAAAGTACTCGATCGAGTTGTTTGTTGGTCGATCGAGTGGTTTCTTGACCCCCTGATGCTCGATCGAGCTATCCCTTAGTCGATCGAGTAAGCTGCACATGACCAAGTCCTCGATCGAGTAAGCAGCTGGCCGATCGAGGGACTTCTGCTGAGATGTTGGTCGATCGAGTGGTTTAATCCACTCGATCGAGAGGTTTTCGCGGGCATGGGCTTTTGAATTAGTCCGTGTGTTGTTTATTTCCGCAAACTTTAGTTCTTTTTTCTATTTAAACCTAAGTTAATTAGGTTAATGTATCTAATCTTCTACACTAGAAAACTACTGCTACCTTTGCTACGTTGCTTTTACTTTCTACTGCTACTCTTATTTTCGGGATTGCTTCATTGGATTTCGTGCTCTTTACGCCGGAATTTGCTTGGATTGTAATTCCTCCCTTCTCTTTATTAATAAGAATTACTTGTTGCTTTAATTTCTCGTTTATGTTATCATTTCCCTTTGCCCTAATTTCCATTATTACGTTTTATCATTTATTCATTATGTTTTCTGTTGGAAATTTATCTGCTGTTAGTTTAATTACCGATATGAGTAGCTAAACCCCTTTCATGTTGGGATTAGGGGATCTGCGGTAGAAATGTGACGATGTAGTAAATGAATTAGACGGATTAATTACGAGACTCTGTCCCTATAGCAATTTAACTGTAATTACCGACCTAGTTGAGTGCACGCTTCTATGTCACCTTTAATCTGGCTAAAATTAATCCTGGATCGAAAGATTGGACTAAATAGGCCTGCTATAAACAGTAGACTACCCTAATGAGGACGAAAGTTAAGTTAGTGGTATTTTAGGATAGAAAGTGGACCGAAAGGACCTTTTAACCTCCGTCTCACACCTAGTTCGTCTGAATCATTTACCGCTGAGTCACAGGACTGCCGTAGTGAACCGAATTCCCGACATGTCCCTCTCTTATTGATAATTTTAAATCATTTTCCTGCTCTTACTGCTCTCTACTTTATTTCTCTTCCCCTTAATTCTCGTAGTTTAGAAACCAAAATTTAATCAAACCCCCCAATTGTTACCATAGGATTAGAATAGACAGCTTTAATTATATTTCCTCCCTGTGGATTCGATACACGACTGCCTCTGCTACATTTTAGTTGAGACCGTTAGGTTTTATCTTTGATATGGTTGCGATAGCCGTGTCAATGTTCATCATACAACGCTGAAAGGTAGCTGGGGCATTACATAAACCAAAAGGCCTTCTCCTATAAGCAAATACACCATATGGACATGTGAAAGTAGTCTTTTCCTGATCGTCAGGATGAATGGGTATCTGAAAGAAACTGGAGTAGCCATCTAGGTAACAGAAATAACTATGACATGCTAGTCTCTCTAACATCTGATCAATATAAGGAAGTGGAAAGTGGTCTTTCTTAGTATCTGTATTCAACTTCCTATAATCAATACACATCCTCCAGCCTATAACAAGTCTAGTAGCAATTAATTCATTCTTATCATTCTTCACTACTGTAGTACCTCCCTTCTTAGGTACAACTTGGACAAGACTAACCCACTTAGAATCAGATATAGAGAAAATAATGTCAGCATCAAGTAATTTCTGTACCTCTTCCTTACCACCTCTTGCATTTGAGGATTTAGTCGTCTCTGACCCTGTGCACTAGGCTTGTGGCCTTCTTCCAAGTGAATACGATGCATAAAAAAGTCAGGACTAATACCTTGTAGATCATCAATGCTACACCCAATGGCCTTTTTATGAGTTTTCAAAACAGTTAACAAAGCAGAAAGTTGGCCTTCACTTAGGCTAGCATTGACAATTATCGGGTTCATTTCATAGTCATCCAAAAATTCATACTTAAGATGAGAAGAAAGGGGTTTAAGTTCAGGTTTCTTTACCTCGGTAACCTTGGATGGGCTACCTAAGCTGTATACCTTTTCCTTTGGACATTCCTCTCCAATAAGCAACTTCTCAATCTTATCCACTTCTTGACTCCGTGAACCCATCTCAGCAGCTGGATCAGAAACCAAGGCTATGTCCAAAGGATCCCTACTTAAACATATAGCAAGACACTCATCAATAGTAAAATCAACAACATCAATGCTATGACAAGTTTCTTCTATCATGGGATGTTTCAAAGCTTTTTCTAAGTTGAAAACAATAGTATCATCCCTCACAGCTAAAGTCAGTCTCCCTTGCCTAACATCTATAACCGCCCACGTTGTGTGAAGGAATGGTGTACCCAAGATGATAGGAATTTGGTTGTCCTCAGCCATATCTAAGACAACAAAATCAACGGGAATGAAGAAATTCCCAACTCGAACGGGAACATCGTCCAACACACCCAATGGGTGTTTGATAGATCGGTCAGCCATCTGCAAAGTCATATTGTAGATACCCAGTATCTGCTGAGACTCCAACAAACACCCGATGATTATCGGACTATAACATGTTTTGGAATCGCGGCGTTTGATCGACAGTTTGTGTACAACTTTACGTCGGAAAACTTAAAACGATTTCGAAAATAAAACATTTCAAAACATTTCAAAAATACCTGGAGTGTTTAATGCACGACGACGGGGTCGCAATGACACTAACTAGAGTCAAAACCGACACCGGACCAAAAACCGACTCAAAGATTCAAATCCCGACTCCAACAACGAGTCAAACCGAGTCAACCACCAAAAACAAAACATTTCAAACCTTCTACCTTAAGTTTTCCCGGATTCATGTTGGTCAAGTACCAAACATGTGACTACAAAACCGAGGATCGAACAAATCATGATTGCGGTTGTTGTGAAAGTGACAACACAACTCGAAGAACCGCGACGTGGCTCGCGCCTCTTTGAGCAGCCCAAGTGGCCACGCCGCTCAAAACTCACACAAAAAATTATTTTCCTATAAATACCCCTCAAATGCCACCCATTTGAGACTTACGCGAGTGTCCGCCCCCACTTTTCTCCCTTAAAATTCTCGACTCGACTTCTTAAGTCACAACCCGACGCGTATTTACACTGATCGTAAATACAAGCCTTACACATTGTTTGGTACCGTCATCGTGCATTAAATCACTTGACCGACCACTTCGACCACTACACCATCACTAACATTAAAACACTCTTTTTACTTACCAAAACGGTTTTAAACCGAGTTTTTTCCGATCAAACGAGTTGTTACACTTACGTCGGTCACTCGCCATAACCAAACATGTAAGTATGAGGGTGTAAAAATCCTCTTTTATTATGTTTTCATTTGTTTCATGACTATAACATGCTAAAACATGCATAACATGAACCAAAACATGGAATAAACGAGCCAAAACTGATTTTTGGTCTGAGGCAGAAGCCCCTTAGGTCGCCAACTTACCCGCGCCTAAATGGGGTGTTCAGACCAGAGATCAACCGTGTTTGTTCTCGTCATTTCCCTTTAATCCACTTTCATATTTGTAATCGGTTTTTACCATTCCAAGTATTTTCGAACCCTTTTTATTTTATTTCATTTGTTTTAACCATAAAACATTTTTCACCCTTGGTTCCTCATACCATGACGGTTAAATCCGTGTTTCGGTGATAATATTTGGTTAATAACATTTAAAAGGTATTTTAAAGCCTTTTATTTCATTTTTGGGGAGGTATTTTAAAGCCTTTCATCATTTCTTTACATTTTCAAACAAGTATATTAGTCACCAACACAAAGTCATCCTTGGTTCTACATACCATGCCGGATTTTAACCCGGGTACGATGATGAGTATCGACTAATAACATTCGAATGGACTTAAAACAATTAGTCCATAATTATTTTCAAAACTATTCATGTCAAGTTTGTCAAATCGAACACGGCACCGAATATTATCCAAATAATGATGATTGTTCGAGTCTAGTTCTTCAAATCAACAAATGCGGTCTAAATGACCCCCGTCAAACCAAACCGGGTTCAAATACCCATTTTCAACACGTTTTATAACGTTTTCTAAAAGGTCAGAACACGGCACATGAACCGTGGGCTAACCCGCGCCTAAACAGGCTCTCCATTTCTCATTTTCAAAACCAGAGGGAGGCCCCTTATACCGCCGGCTGGCTCGCGCCTCATATAGCCGTCTGGTACAGGGCCTGTTCCTTTCCAGCATTAGTCCAGGATGATCCCGACTCCGGTTAGCCCGGATATAAGACCGATCAGATGACTATTTGATTATTCAAAACCATATTTGCAAAATGCCTTACTAAGACAAATGGATCATGTTATGCACCCTAAACCTAATACGGTAAATGGATGTTTAATTTCCGTCTTGCATGCAAATCAATCATTAATCCAACTCGACATCTTATACTTGATACTTAGATTAAATCAACCGACTTAGAAAGCTCTCACATGTTAGGTTTAAATTATTGGATGCGCATTCATGCATTTAAGCCGTTTTATCAACTTTTGCATTCAACTAACCAAGATCGATCAGTAGAGGCCGCTAACGTAGGCGGGATTGGATGTCAGATTAAAGAGCTTCCCAATACGTACCTTCACCTCTTACTCAGAAACTTTGGATAGTGGACGACCTTATCCAGGGCGTACGAGAGTCATTCTAGAGATAAGATGCTAAAGAGAGACGATTTCCTAATCTTTAGTACCTATGTCAAACGCTGCTTTGTGCTTCGATTTGACCGAGGTATAAAGTGGAATTCGAACGGGTTCCAAGAATCCCACAAATGCTTGGTGGCGACTCCGAACATCTCTAATCGTTTCGAGACCCTTACCGAGACGAAACCGACCGATCTAAAACGATCCGGTCGAAAGCATTTTTACGCCGCCGAGCGTGGCTATCAAAAGACCGCTGTATGTCCACAGATCGAAGTGGGCTTGCAGGTGGGCCATGTCCACAGATTGGCGACTCCGTTGGGTAAACTAGGACACTTACGTCTTTGTGATCCCTAGATGGTGAGACTCGAACGAGGTCTTGGTTGAAATGCATTAATTGATATTATGGTCACGGTCGGGTTCCTTGTCCGGGCCCACAACCTAACCCTTTTCGACCAATTGGCTCGTCTCGTGGGCGTGAGTTTTCTCATCCCCGCGTTTTGAATCCCGATTGAGTCAAGCATACCATTGACGTTACACATTTCTGTTTCGTCAAAGAGCTTTCATCACTTTCGAGCACGAGGCTAGGGCACCCTCCTTACACATTTTGTTTGGATTGGTATCCCTCTTGCAAATTGGGGTTTGATTGCTTGGTGTGTAACCCACCCTTTTAAGCCAAAACCCGTGTCAGCATAATGCATAATATAATGAACTGCGAGTGCTTATGTGCTACCTGATCATAAGTCCTTCCGTGTCATTTTCAAACTTTCAAAATCACCTTTTTGCGCCGTTATAATGGCCATTTTAAACCTCGGTCTTTCGCCGACTGTTACACGCCTTTCTAGGCCGTCGTAATGACGATTTTCAAACCCGGTTTTGTATAACCATTTCAAATCACCTTTTTACGCCGTTATAATCGATGCGTCTAGACACGGATTTTAACCCGTTTCGCGCCGACAATGGCTCTTTCAAAACCCGAGAAAAGTACACACCCTTTTCTCGAGACACTTTCGAGATCCCGAGGACCATACACCGTCCCCGAGACCTCTTCAAACATTTCAAACCCGATTTTCAAAACATAAAATTTTGAATTTCAAAAACCTTCTTGGGAAACAACACACTGTGTTCCGAGCCGACTCGAACTCAAACCGTCTTTTGCCAATAAACTTAAGACGACCCTTTTCAACTGATCGACTTGCGGAGATTTCTATCTTCGGAAGCCGTCCATTAAAGCGACAAATGAATCTTTTGAAAATGTCTATTTTCGAAAACTTCAGTCCACCATTCCAATTCCGCCTCGTGTCTTTCGAGTCAAAGCAAACGTACTTATGGGTCTTTACTTATGAGTCGTCTCACCGTGAGACCCGTCCACTGGCGTCACGCCGTTACGTCGGACTTGTGTTAAAGGTTCGGTCAAACACCGTCACGTCATAAATCGAGTCATCACCGAAGGACCACACACAGTCGCCTCGTCTTGTTGAGTCTAATATTTGTCCCGCCCTTTGCGTTGTCTGTGTTCAGTCTTGGAACCGTGTCGGATTGAGTTGTAATGTGAGCCATTTTTCTGCCTCAGAGCCATGGCCCCGTCATCAGCTTCGTCCAACAACAACAATGACAACAACAGAGATGTCACAACTGATCAGCTAGCCAGCCTGCTTACCGCTCTTAAGGTCACCCTAGATCGCGTCGAGACCCGTATCGACGCCTTGGAGAACAAGGAAACTGGGGAACATAATACCCCACCTCGATCGAAATCGAGAAGAGGTCAAGCTCTTGGAAGAACAGCTCCTAGCCCGGGGTAACAATATCCATCTTGAGAACAACCGAAGGTTCGAACCTGTTGGGGACCAGTTACCTGACAACTTTACCCTGACTGATGTGCCTAAGTTCAAAGGAGTGGAGGACCCACTCAACCATATCCGTGCTTTCAAGGACTACATGGCCATTAAAGGGGTCAAACAGGAACTTTTTACCCGGATCTTCCCATCCTCTTTGGAGCCGATTCCTCGTCAATGGTACTACTCCCTTGATCCGAAAAACCTTACTACTTGGGATAAGATCGCTGTTGAGTTTGCCAAACAGTATGCCGACAATGTCGAGATCCAGGCCAATACCCGTACTCTCGAAGTACTAACCCAGAACGACAAAGAGGGGTTCACTGAGTTCCTAACCCGTTGGAGGAGGGTGAGTACTCAATTGGTCAGTAAGCCGAGTGAATCAATTTTGGTGGAAAAGTTTGTCAACAATCTCCGCCCAGTTTATGCCAACCTACTAAGGTATCAGAATATCAAGACCTTCCAAGATCTGCAAATTCTTGGGACGCGCATTGAGGACGACCTCCGAAAGGGTGTCTTAGCCAAGACCACTGGCAGAGGTTATCGGGGATCCACTTCAATCGGATCTCGCCCTTACAGCCAGACAAACAAGATTGATGAGGTTAACCTCGTTGAACCATCTACTAAGAAAACTGAATGCCCCCAGAGAGTGTTTACCAACATAGGGTCGACTTACGCAAGTGCCCTGAAAAGGCTCATGGACAAGGGGAAGTTACAACCGATCGGACCCACCCCGAATCCGACCGATGCCAAGAAGTCCCGGTTCTGGAACCCCAATGCTTACTGTCAGTATCATCGAGGGAAAGGGCATGATACCAAAACTTGCTTCAAACTCAAGCACCTCATTCATGACATTATTGAGAAAGGATATTTGCCTTAACCCCCACCAACTAAACTGAACAACAAAATGAATCCCCTGGGAATTCACGCCATCTCTGACGATGAGCCGACCCTAGACTGCTCTCACCTTATCCTGCCAGTTGATGACGAGGTGAATGCTTTGGAAAAAGATCCTTCAGGCGGAGTGTTTGTGTTTAGTGCTGCCACTATGCTCACTATGTTTCAACAAGTTGAGGAGGCCATAGCCAGCCTCTCTGAGAGAATCACCTGACTCGACGACGCCTACCGTCGACTCATCTTCAATCCTCCAGCACCGCGCCCGAGGGAGAATTCCCCAAGCATTCAAAACTACCCACCTCAGGATGGATTGCTCCCGCGACCATTCTGGCATAGACCTCATGAAAATCACCCTCAAAATAACTACCCTCAAAATAACTACCCTCAAAATAACTACCCCTATAAAAATCGCCCTCACAAAAGTATCCCTCACAAGAACTGCCCACCGAGGAACACCCCTCCAAGGTACCCTCGAGACTCCGAAATTAACGGCATCTAGAGAGATAACGTTGAGGACGTCTATATCATCCCAGGGAAGGAGAAGCGGGCAAAAGAAATTGGGCATCTCACCCGGTCCGGACGTCCCTATCAGAATCCAAACAATCCATCGGTCGTTCTAACAACGAATGACCAAGTCGTTCCTGAGTTAGACCCTCAACCAAAGGCTCCTAAGAACTCAATACTGAAACAACTTCAGAAAGCAAAGGTCGAGATCTCGATCTGGCAACTGATCGCAACGTCTTTTAAGCATCGGTAAGCCTTGCTGCAGGCCTTGGGAAAAATAACCGTGCCCTCCACCTCTTCCCCAGAAGAAATAGTGGCACACATGACAAGGGACACCCCTAATCTGAACAACCCAGTCGTCTTCTCCGACGAGGATATCCCTCCGTTCGGAGCCAATCATAACCTGGCCCTGTATATCACCGTACAATGCCTCCAGAAAAATATACCCATGGTCCTCGTGGATGACGGTTCTGCGGTGAATGTCATTCCTCTCAAGACTGCCCACAGGCTGAGTATCAAGGAATCTGATTTGGTCCCGACGAATCAAGGAGTACGCGCCTACGACGGCACTCGTCGCAAGGTCGCTGGGCTAGTCACTTTGACCGTCGCAACCAGACCACTGGAAAGACAAACCAGTTTTCAAGTGGTCGACATCGACGCTTCTTTCAACATGCTCCTGGGACGTCCCTGGATTCACGCCGTCAAGGCGGTCACCTCAACTCTCCACCAGAAGATCAGGGTCCCCTTCAACGGGAAAATGATCACAATTCCCGCATCCCCGATCAAGGCAGTCATGAGAAAGGGGACAGCCTCCCAAGCCATTGAGGAGGATGATAATGAAATGTGGGGTTTCCAAGCCGTGAACGCCATAACTGATGAATCGACGCCCTCTGATTGTGACCCGTTCACCAACCTCACGGTCCGCCGTATTATGATGTGTCAGGGTTATTTCCCGGGTTTTCCGCTCAATCCACTGAAAGACCCATTGCCTCCCTTCAAACAGGCTAAGGTCCCCAACATTCCCTTTGGGTTGGGATACGAACCTACCGACAAAGATATCCAGGAGATGAACCTCCTAGTCCGAAAAGGCAAGAAGCACGGGGTTATCCTCCGTCCCTACCATCTGACTCTCAACGGATACTTTGTCCCCGAGGGAGAGTCCGAGCTCTACAACGGCTTTCCAGAACCAATCTATGACTCTGTGGTGAAGGCTAGGTACCCGGGAGTGGAAGTCTTCCAGGACTGCTACTTTATCCCCGACAACATCGAAGATGCATCAACTGAGTCCAAGCCGTCACCATGCCTTGACGGACAAGCTGTCACACTCCTCTTTGGGGAAGATAACGTCAAACACCTCGACTATAAGGACATCATCAACATCGCCCTGAAAGACAATCAATTTGACCCAACCGGCTTGATCTCCAATACTGACCCGGAGAAAGCTACACGGGACTGGAGGAAGACCGTCAAATGGACCGATCGCCAGGGCCGCATTCTCAAGATAACAACTGGAGAAGGCCCTATGTTCAAGGAGGGAAGTGAAGAAGGATCTGAGTCTGAGTCTGAGTCTGAGTCAGAGTCTGTCGGAGCTCCTAACACTCCTAATGTCCCAGTCAAGGTCCTCTTCCCACTGTTTTATCACAAAGTCGTGGCTGATTCAAAGGCTGAGTCTACTAGGGTCACCCCCACTCCCATGAAAGGTGACAACCTGGACCCTATTCCAGGGGCCACTTCCTCTGTTGTGTCGCCTCTGACTGACCACGAGATGTCTGTCCTTTCCGAGCTTTTCGCTCGTGTCAACTTAATGAACGCTAAGTTTGCTTATGACTCGTCTCAATTTAACTGCAATGCAATTCTGAATGACTATGAGGAATTTGACTTGAGTGACTACCCACCTCACCTAGCCAAAGAACTCGACAATCGGGAAACCAGAACCCCCATCATTGAGGAGACCGAACCTATTAACGTAGGAACCGACAATACACCTCAAGAACTTAGGATAGGGACAACCCTGGACCCCTCGGAAAGGCAACAGTTCATTGACCTCCTCCACGAATACAAGGACGTGTTCGCTTGGTCTTACATAGACAAGCCTAGGATTGACAGAGAAATTGCAGAGCACCGGATACCTATTAAACCCGGGGCTAAACCTGTGAAGCAGAAGCTACGCCGGATGCGCCCGGTGTGGGCCCTAAAAATCAAGGAAGAAGTGAATAAACAGTTCAAGGCTGGTTTCATCAAAGTATCTGAATACTCGGATTAGGTGGCCAACATTGTGCCAGTACCAAAGAAAGACGGAAGAATTCGGGTTTGCGTCGACTTCAGGGATCTGAACAAGGCAAGTCCAAAGGACGACTTCCCTTTGCCACATGTTGACATTCTGGTAGACAATACCGCCGAGCATGCTCTCCTATCATGGCTATACTTTGACTTTCGCCTTGTCCAAGCCTCAGTCAAACTGGGGGCTCTGTAGATACCTCATTTCTGCACCTCCCGCAAACCACCCGGTGATGATTGGGCCGCATGTTTGGTACGCGGAACGATTTGTGATAGTTCGTAAGTTTATCGTCAAGTGATTGCTCAAACACTGATGTCTACCTCTTAGTTGTCATCTACGCGCCGATACGATCGTTTTGACAGTAATTAGAGTACATTTGGAGTCCGGGCCTAAAACCGTCTTCATTTTCTGATAACCGCTAAATCCCGAGTCATTATGTTCTGGAATGTTCCGAATATTTCTATTCCATATTTCACAATCTTTTAATCTTTGGTAAATAATTTCCCGTAATATTCATACAAAATATTAAGGAAAATAAGATTATCCCGTTATTCCATAAATTAAACACGGAAATCTTTCTTCCGCAAGAGGAAAACACCTGGGAACAGACGCAGCAGGTGCTGCGCCTCTTCCAAGGGACGCAGTGCCTGCTGCGCCTCATCCCAGGTCCTTTTCTGCGTATTTTTCGTATCTTTTCATATCTTTTCGAGATTCACTTCCCAAGTTTCTCCGAAAACCCTATTCCTTCACGTGATTAGTATAAATAGGAGCCTTCGCTCCTCATATTTCTCACACGAGTGTCCGCCCTTCTCTTCTCCCTTTGCATTCTAGACCATGTTCTTACTTTTTGGCGCCTACGTGCTTGAACTTTCGACCACGTAAGCTCGGATCTTTCTGAGTACCAGCCTCGTTTGCATGACCGACCAATTTTACCAACTCCACCATAATCAACTTAATTAATCTTAATCGTTTTCCTCTTACGAGGGCACTTTCGTTACATTCGAGTCGAGCATCGCTAAAACATACACTTAGTTCTTCTCGTTTCGTCAAACATGTAAATCTGAGGGTGTAAATACTTCTTTATTTATTGTTATTTACCTTTTTGTATCATTAATGTAAGATTTATGTCGAAAATACTTCTTAAAACCGATTTCTAAAACCACGTTTAAAACCCTTTTTATGGATTATCATAAGATGACCGTCGAGAAAGGACGCAGCAACTGCTGCGCCTCTTCGAAGGAGCGCAGTGCCTGCTGCACCTCTTCGTGAGGCTGCCGCAGTTCCTGCTTCCTTTCTTCTTCCTTCGTCCTCTGTAAATTCGTTGCTTTTTTATTTGTTTTCGTTTGTTCTTCAAATCTTTGATATAATAGCATAATAATTTCACATGTACACTATTTATCATCATTAGCATATAATTCGTCATTTAAATTCGACTTAAATCCCTTATAACCAATATTTGCGGGTTTTCGTCATTAAAATCAATCCGGGTTGTAGAAATTCGATTCTTTCATGTCGAGTTTCTGGAATTCGACCTTTGATATATTCCCACCTGTCTATTGTCATATTAATCGTTTATTTGTCATTAGTTCTTCATTAATTCGTTATATTTAACCTATTTAGTTCACCCATATCACTAATCAATCTTTCATTCATGTAATTAATTCGTTTGCATTCGTTTCATCCATGTTTTATCGTTTTTATGACTTATTCACATGTAATTAATGTATTAAATCACTTTCATCCGAGTTGAATATCATAATCGATCCTTAAATTCATCAATTAATATTAGCGATTTGCAGTTCCGGCTTCACAGCCAGAACTCACCCTTGGAACAGACGCAGCAACTGTTGCGCCTCTTCAAAAGGGCGCAGTTCTGCTGCGCCTGTTCGAGGTTTATTTCTGTCTCTGAACGTCCGTTCTGCCTTGACCTAGTTTAATTAATTGCATATTTAATTAACTATTATTCGTATTATCACCTAATTCCTGTTCGTTAATTCGTTTATTTATTCTTTCTCAAATTATCCGTTTTAAAGGTATTTTCGACATCAATCATTAAATCTGATGTAATTATTGTAATTTTCATTATTGTAATTTTCTTTATTTTATTTCTTTTATTGTATCACTTGTATGTTTTCACATGTAATTGAATCCTTAAATCCCGACTTCGACCCAATTGTTTGCTAAACTACGTGTTTCACCGACTTAGTCTAATCTTCACATGTTAGGATTAAAACGTTGGATGTTGCATTGCATGCATATAATCGACGATATATCAAGTATAGACAACTTCCCTAATCATTAGTAGAGGCCGCTATCGAGGCGGGCGGGATTAGGTGTTCGATCAAAAGAGCTTCCTAATACGTACCCTCACCCCTTACTCCAGATCTCTGTGAACATCCGTGTTCATTGGCATCCACGAGAGTCATTCTAGACATAGAAAGCTAAGGGTAACGAGTTCTTAGTGTTCATGTCACTACTTTGTGTCTTGACATGACACGAGGTATTCGAACGGTTTCCAATTTTCCACAATAAATTGGTGGCGACTCCACAAATGCAAACGCTTGTTCTCTTCCTCCCAAGCGCCCCCGTGGGCCCGTGTCCACAGTTTGGCGACTCCGCTGGGGATAATACACTTACGTATAGCCAAGGGTGAAACTTGAACAAGGTTAGGGAATAGTTTGCACGAGACAATTGTCGGTTCTCATAACTCGGTCTTCCTAGATCGTTTTATTCGGCCTTCCTAGGCCCAACCCAACCCTTTCGACCAATCGTCCCGTCTAAACGGTCCTAATTCTTATTTGGGCCTAAGAATGGATAGCGATTGACGTCATCCATACCATGATGCTTACTCTGTTTTGTATCAAGGACCTTCACTACTTGATGAAATGGACTAGGAATCGGCCTTACTCTTGTTTGGTACGAGCCTCTCCACAGACTTCGGGTTTGATTTTTCGGTATGGCAACCCACCCTTTAAACCAAAACCTTTTAAATGCACTCAGCATCCCGTTATAATGCTTGTATAAATGTTTGTACCTTACGTGGTCACCATTTCTAAACAAAACCATGACGATTTTCTGTAAAATCAAAATCCCTTTTAAAATGTAAATTTCGAAAAAGGCCAACGATTAGCACAAAACCGAGTCAAAACTCTGTCCATTTGTCGTGTCAAGTTTCGGGCCCAAGCCCATTTCAAAACCTCACTTCGAGTCCACTCCTACAACTACACTATAGTTGACTAAGGCACACATTTTCAAATCTTTGTCATTTCTTCAAAGCTCACTGACACAAGTGGCACACACCCACTTCACGAGTCAAAACATTTCTTTCTTAGTAAGTGTGTTAGAATGGTCGATCGTGTTTTGATTCGTCGTCGATCTCTTATCCAGTTTCCAAGATGCCTGAAACAAGCGACGTGAACTTCAATCAACTCCAAGATGGTAATGATCGAATCCTAACCGCGCTAGCTCAACTCCAAGTTACTCAAGACCAAGTAACTGCAGCTGAGAACCCTCCCATGGGAATGACTTCGTGAATGACTTCAGGGACGAAAACCCTCTCATGGGAATGACTGCAGCTGAGAAGAGACTCCAATACTTAGAGGAGCAATTGATGTATCTTAAAGGGGATGACATTTATAGGGAGAATAATCGCAAGTATGAGGCCGTGAGTTCCAAATTGCCAACCAACTTCAACATGACGGATATCCCTAAATTCAAGGGGCATGAAAACCCTTTGAATCACATCCGTGCCTTCAAGGATTACATGTCAATCAAAGGCATAAAACCCGAGATGTTCTTAAGGATCTTTCCTTCATCTCTTGACACCATCCCAAAGCAATGGTTCTACTCTCTAGAACACAAGAAGATCGCTACTTGGGAAGACGCCACGATCGAGTTTGCTAAGCAATATGCGGATAATGCTGAAATCCAAGTTAACACGCGCACTTTAGAGGTTCTTACCCAAAATGACAAAGAAGGTTTCACCGACTTCTTAAGTAGGTGGAGGAAGACTAGTACCCAACTAGTTGAACGCCCGGATGAGGCTACCCTTGTGGAGAAATTCGTGGACAACTTAAAGCCCATCTATGCCAATCATTTGAGATACCAAAACATTAAAACTTTCAAGGACTTAACCGTACTAGGAACGAGGATCGAAGATGACATCCGTAAAGGGCTCTTGTCCAAAACGGTAGGTCGAGGATATCAAGGCTCATCAAGTCGTTCTTACAGCTCCACTAGCAAGACCGATGAATTTAACCTCCTCGAGCCATCCAAGAAGAGTACCCCACCAAGGAAATTCACAAATCTTGGGGACACTTACTCCAATGCTCTAAAAAGGTTAATGAAGCAAGGCAAACTCCAACCCATAGGACCTACACCCGAACCAAAAAAGAAATCCAAGTTCTGGGACGAGAACTCGTACTATGAATATCATAGGGGTAAGGGGCATGACACAGAAAAATGCTACAAATTGAAAAATGTGCTTCAAGACATGATTGAGGATGGTCGACTACCAATACCGCCGGGAGGTAAGCCCAACAACACTCAGAATCCTCTTGGAATTCTAGTGATCACAAGTGAAGAATCTACCTTAGATTGTTCGCACCTCATTTCTCCAGTTGAAGATGAGATCCACGCGATCGAGAATGAAGGGTTCTACTCCACCATTTCCCCTACCATTGCCGACTTCATCTCATGGGCAAGGAGTGTGGATAGGCGAGTTTGGGAATTGGAAAATGTGGTGACAACTTTACATAACCCCAATGCGACCCCTAAAGAACATGCGCCACTAATCTTTTCTCAAAATGCTACTATGCAAGAAATAGTCGCCGTGGTTGATAAACTAGTCGATCAAATCACACAATTAGAGGAAGATATCATGAGAATGAGGGAATTAGCTACAATCAATGGAGTATGGGCCGATGATGATGAAGACGAGTATCTCATTGAACACTCCCTAGTCAAGGAAATAGTCCAAAATGGTGAAGACCAAGATATGGACCACCTAACTCGTTCGGGGAGTCCATATCAAAGCACTACTCAAAATGGTCCAACCAACGTTATCACACCAAATGATAACGAAGATGACTCCACTGCTCATTTGCTCAAGCAATTACAGAAGACAAAGGCTGATCTTTCAGTCTGGAAACTAGTAGCAAGCTCGTTCCCACATCGCCAAGCTTTACTGCAAGCTTTTGCCAAACTAAATGTAGCACATAACTCCACACCCGACGATGTAGTCAACTTGGTCTTCCAAGAATCACCAAAGCTAAGTAATCCTATTACTTTCTCAGACGAAGATTTGCCACCCTTTGGCGCTAGTCATAACTTGGCTCTTTACATCACCGTCATTTTCTTAAAGAAGAATGTGCCAATGACCTTTGTAGATGATGGCTCCTCGGTCAACGTCATACCCCTCAAAACGGCATACAAACTAGGCATGAAAGAGTCGGATTGGACCCCTACCAATCAAGGTGTTCGCGCATATGATGGTACACGACGAAAGGTAGTAGGACTCGTTAACCTAACCATAGCCACAGGGCCAATTGAGCGAAAGCTTAACTTCCAAATAGTGGACATTGAAAATTCCTTCAACATACTTCTGGGAAGACCCTGGATTCACGCTTCCAAAGCGGTAACATCCACCCTTCACCAAAAGATCAAAATCCCACTGAATGGCAAAGTGGTGACGACCACTTCGTCGCCCATCAAGGCAATAATCGAAAAGAAGTCAAATAATCAAGTCCTTGCGGATCCAGTATACGAACTTGGGGGCTTTCAAAGCATAAGTGTCATAGAGAGTTAGTTGGCACCCCTATACTACGATCCCTACTCCAACTTGGTGGTCAACCACATACTCAAATCCCAGGGATACTTCCCTAGAATGCCTTTGAACCCTACCCGAAGAAACACTATCGCACCCTACAAGGAAGGCAACTCAAAAAGAATACCACTTGGACTAGGGTACAAACCCACTAAAGAGGAAGTTCTCGAGATGCTCGCTCAAGTTCAAAGCCGTAAGCACACAGGAATCCAAATGCGACCATATTTCCTTACCTTAAATGGATACTTTGTTAGGGAAGGAAGTCAATAACTCTTTCACGGATTTCCCGAACCTTGGCACTACCTCGAAAGAAAGCTAGGCTTAATCGAGATCTTTCACGATTGCTACTTCATTCCTCCAGAAACGGTTCCTACCGTCAAAGCCCGTCAAGCACCTTGCTTAGACGAACAAGCTGTTAGTCTACTATTTAGAGAAGATCGATTTGTTAGAGCCGTGCAGGATAAGATCATTACCATGATACTTCAAGACGATCACTTCAACCCTACTGCGTTAATCACAGAAACAAACGCGAACCAGCAGAAAGGATGGAGAAAATCAATCAAGTGGACCAACAATCAAGGAAGTGTTAGAAATCTATATCTCATTACTTTACATATTTATATATGTGACAATTAATTTAGTCATAAAATTAATTACAAATCTTATGCATGCAAACTAAAATAGATAAGTGAAGAAATCGTTTTCTCACCATATGATTTTCGGATTAAAAGGGCACCAACAAGATCTCCTTCTTGTTAGTTCTTGAGCTTTCCAATAATGGATGAACATAGATTCAAGTATAGAATCTCTCCCAAAAGTGAATACCCAAGATAACCCCTTAATAGATTAATATTATTAGATCTAGAACAATAATAATCTTACTAAAAATTGACCCAAAATATTTATTTTGTACTCTATTATTTCGGTAAAATAGAGGAAGGAATTTTTGGAATTTTTATCTCTCTAATTTCATACGATGTAGAGAGGTATTTTATTTCTTACACTAGAAATATTGTATGAATTGTGAATGAAAAATTGTAGAGAAAAATTCTCTATTTTTGGCCTTAGAAAACCGGTGGGTGGGTAGGAGGAGAGCCAATGCATGGGCAAGTTTTTCTATCCAAGAAAACATAGACTTGCATGGCTATATGCTAGGTGTAATCATGTTGTTTCCACTCAAATAATTTAACACAATTTAAACACCATGCTCACTCCATATTTTGATCCATATAAGATAAAGTGGGTTCCATTTTATCTTTGTCAATTTATCAATTTGTCACATGTCACAAGTCATGTAAAATTGTCATGCATTTTTAACATGTTAAAAATCAACGCATTAATAAAAATACGTCATGTATAGAATCGACTTAGTAATTCACAATTACTTATACCAAAACAGTTTACCAATTATAAATCACAACATCTTGTATTTATAATAAATTATTCATTCAGTTTCAATTGTTTCCATAAACAATAATTTCATCAAAGCAATAAAACAATTCGATTACTTAGACCGTGTCTAATTTAATTAAATTACAACGAGACACGTAAATATTACTTCCAAAATCGTCCGTCAATTTTAAGTAATTTAATTGACTCGTATCGTCATACGATCAATTAAATATTCAATTAAGAGTGTTACCCTTTAGGTATGACCTAAGGGGATCAACTGATCACCACCGTCGCACGATAGTAATGTCAAACTCTAGTCAGCCAATCATTACCGACATGTGTGGACCAGTTGACTATAAAATATCCCACATGTATTCTTAAAATGAGATTTAAACATGTGATCATTAAGATCAACAGTTGTGATCTCATTATTATCAGAGGACACATATTCCAACAGGAAGACTCTTCAAGCTCACCACTGGAGAAGGAGAGATGTTCAAAGGAGAACCAGAAGACGATGAATTCGAGTCAGAGTCGGAGTCTAGAGAAGTCACTAAGGAGTCTCCTTCTGTCGTCACCCCCATTCCCTTTGTTTCTCCTAGCTTAGCCTCAAATAGTAACAGTAGTTCGGGAAATGTCCCAACAACTGTCCCTTTACCGCCACTGACCACAGATCAGATGGCTTCTTTGTTTCAACCTTTTTCAAACTTTAATATGAATAAATCAGGTTCTGCTTACTCTTTGTGTTATCTTGAATGCAATTCTGTTTACGATGATACTGAGGATGACCTAGACCCAGACTCAATTGAGATACCTCCCTAAATAGCCAAGGAAATACTACAAGAGGGGGAAGGGGGACCAGTAATAGAGAACACCGAACCCATCAATGTAGGAACCGAACTAGAACCCCAAGAACTTAGGATAGGGACTACCCTGAGCCCCACCGAAAGGGCCAGTTTCATAAACCTCCTACACGAGTTCAAAGACGTTTTCGCTTGGTCCTACAAAGACATGCCAAGGATCGACAGGGATATCGCTGAACATAGAATCCCAATCAAGCCAGGTTTCAACCCTGTGAAACAGAAGCTTCGTCGAATGAGAACAGAATGAGCTCTCAAGATTAAGGAAGAAGTCGATAAGCAATTCAAAGCCGGGTTCATCAAAGTTTCCGAGTACTCTGACTGGGTAGCCAACATAGTACCCGTACCCAAAAAGGATGGGAGAATCCGTGTTTGTGTTGATTTTAGAGACTTAAACAAAGCAAGTCCTAAAGATGACTTTCCTCTACCACATATCGACATATTGGTGGACAATACCGCAGACCACGCGTTACTATCTTTCATGGATGGGTACGCGGGTTATAACCAAATCAAGATGGCCCTAGAAGACATGCATAAGACCGCCTTTGCCACTCAATGGGGAACCTATTGCTATACGGTCACGCCGTTTGGGTTAATCAACGCCGGAGCTACATATCAACGCACCGCAACCACACTCCTACATGACATGATGCACAAAGAAGTTGAGGTATACGTGGACGACATGATCGTCAAGTCCAAGGATAGAGAGGGGCATATTGCGAACCTTCGCAAATTTTTCTCAAGGCTACGAAAGTACAACATGAGGCTCAATCCTCAGAAGTGCGCATTCGGAGTAACATCTGGCAAACTCCTGGGATATGTCGTTAGCCAACGTGGTATAGAAATAGACCCTTCCAAGATCAAGGCTCTAATCGAAATGCCACAACCTCAAACTAAAAAAGAAGTCAGAGGATTCCTGGGAAAAGTGCAATATATAAGTCGATTCATATCGAAACTCACCATGATCTGTGAACCTATCTTCAAGAAGCTCAAGAAAACAGATCACACCATGTGGGATGATGACTGTCAGAAGGCATTTGACCGAATCAAGGAGATATTAGCTAAACCACCAGTGCTCATGCCACCTCAACGAGATCAACCTCTTGGTTTATATCTCACAGTAACTGAAACAGCCATGGCGCCATGCTAGCTCAAACCGTAGGAAAGGAAGAAAGGGCTATTTACTACCTTAGTAAGAAGTTCTTGGAGTACGAGTGCAAATACTCACAACTCGAAAAGACATGCCTCGCTCTTGTGTGGGCGACGAAGAAGCTACGTCATTACATGCTTAGCTACTCCATCAAGATATACTCCAAAATGGATCCAGTCAAATACCTCTTCGAGAAACCCGTCCTCAACGGACGCCTAGCAAGATGGACTTTGATACTCTCAGAGTTCGATCTCAAATACGTGCCTCTGAAGGTTATAAAAGGGCGCGCCGTTGCCGAAATCTTTGCAGAAAATCCCATCAACGATGCACAAACAATCGACACTTGGTCATTCCCAGACGAGGATATACTCCAAACCGATGTAGACTCCTGGGACCTTTACTTTGATGGAGAATCAAACTTAAGAGGAATTGGAATAGGAGTGTTGCTCATTTCTCCTGAAGGCGAGCATACACCGATCTCTGTCAAACTCGACTTCGAGGTGACAAACAATGTTGCAGAATACGAAGCTTGTCTCATTGGACTACAAGCGGCAGTGAGCTTAGGTATTAAAAACCTCCGAGTACATGGGGATTCGTCCCTAATCATCAACCAAGTTACGGGATCTTGGAAAATCCGAAGCGAAAGCCTAGCACCTTATCAAGCCAGAATAGACCAAGTTGCCCAATTCTTTGATCACGTAACCTATCTACATCTACCTCGGGAAGAAAATCAATTTGCAGATGCTCTTGCAAAACTCGCATCTCTAATTAATATTCCAGATGACATGGTGGAAATGCCTTTATGTATCGAACGACGATCAGAGCCAGCTTATGTCCACCAAATCACCGATGAAGAGGAAATCACAGAGGAACCTTGGTTCCAAGCAATCCTAAATTTCAAGCTCAACGGTACCTATCCACCAGATATGGACAAAAGGGGACAACGTGCTATACGCCTACTAGCTTCCCAATACGTTCTCATGCAAGGAGAATTATACAAAAGAACGCCTCTTGGTGTAATCCTACGTTGCCTTGATCATTCACAGGCGCGGAAAGTGATGGAAGAAGTTCATGATGGAGAATGCGGTCCTCACATGAGTGGGCCCATGATGGCAAAGAAGATCACACGTTTGGGGTATTATTGGACCGCAATGGAATTCGATCGCATCAAATATGTAAGACATTGCCACAACTGCCAAATCTTCGGGAATGTACAGCATGTCCCTCCTTCATTACTCTATACGATGACATCTCCTTGGCCATTTTCTGCCTGGGGAATTGATATAATCGGGAAGAGAACTCCAGTAGAACAGAGGTCACTGTTTCATCCTCGTGGCAATTGACTATTTCACCAAATGGGTAGAAGCGGCTTCCTACACTAGTCTCACGGCTAAAAACGTGGCAAAGTTCATACAAAACAACATCATCTGTCGATATGGTTGCCCACATGAGATCATTAGTGATAATGGATCACATTTCCAAGCCGAGACTGAGCAATTGCTAGCCAAGTACAAAATTAGGCATCACCACTCTTCGCCATATAGACCACAGACTAATGGCGCGGTAGAGGCAGCAAACAAGAACGTTGTCACAATTCTCAAGAAAATGATTGACAACTATCGAGATTGGCCAAGCAAGATACCCTTTGCTTTGTGGAGATATCGCACATCTGTTACGACGCCCACTGGGGCCACCCCTTTCTATTTGACCTACGGCATGGAAGCTGTACAACCAATCGAGTTAGAAATACCATCATTGCGTATCTTACTCGAAAGTCAAATCCCGGAAGCCGATTGGAAGAGGGATAGATATGAAGAACTCATCCTCCTGGATGAACGTAGGCTACGTGCCTTACATAATGTCCAAACATATCAAGCACGTATCAAACGAGCCTTCAACAAAAGGGTCAAGCCAAGGAACATCAAGGAAGGAGACTTAGTACTCAAGTCGGTTAGAGCTCTTTTACCTGTCGATCCACGGAGAAAATTCAAACCTAATTGGGCCGGACCATTTCTAGTCAAGTCCATACTTCCAGAGGGTGCGGTTAGAATCACAGACCTAGATGGGAATGAATTTGCCAACCCGACAAACCTTGACCAACTAAAACGGTATTATGCCTAGAATAGGGACAAAAACGTGCCTCGCGTAACCTCACGTGTCGCTCTTGTGGCACTAAATAAACGGCCCCTGGCCAAGCTGAAATAAGTTAATGTCACTCTGATCTTGCATTTTGACAATTTGTCATCCTCATATCATCAAATAAACTAAATTGCATCTTAAGAGTAAGTAAAAAGCTCATGCTTATCTTCTAAGTTCATTACAAGCTCTTGCTTAGAACAATTATTCTTTTACATTTACTCGAACTACGCGCAAAGGTTTGATTACATTTTTTAATGAATACGTAGGCAATCCTTCACAGGATACAACCCACTAATTTCAAAATGTAAATAGAAGGACATTTGCAGTTGCATTTGGAATTCGACAAGAATAATAAATAGAAAATCACAACAGTTTCATAACCATTTAACCTCCTTTATTTAATTCATTTCTAATAATAATAATAATACATTACATAATAATAATAATGCTAAAATAATAACAAAAATAGGCTAGGATTCTAAAAACCTCACCTTTTTATTACAATAATAATAATAATAATAATAATAAATAATAATAATAAAGACTTGGGCTATTCCTCCATCTTCCCTTTGCCCTTGTCATTCTTGTCACGACCTCGAGCCGGACGCTCCTGCGCCACTTCAGACCTAATCACCAAAGGTCTTTCTCGAGGCCTAGCCTTCCCATTCTTGTCAATCACTTTGTCCACAGAAGGAGAGGTCTTCGGTTTCTTCGAAGGATGAACAACTCGAAACCCGGCTTCTTCCTCTCCCTCAGTCAGATGCTTCTCTTTTTCCTTTTCCACCTCGTGCACCTTGTAGTCAACGGGCTCGCGCTTCCTCAATCTCTCACGCTCCTCCGGAGTAGTAGCTTTCCTCCACCGCAAATAGGAATCCGACACCCACAAGGCACTAACAGAAGAGTTCAAGAACCATACATTCCTTTGAGCCCATTTAATGGCCCACTCCCTTCGACTCTCAGTAGTAAGCGCCACGGCAGTCTGCGGGACAGTGTCAAGCTTCGGGATTGTCTGCTTTAGTCCAACCTGTCTCATCAGCCTCTCCGGGAAGATGCATACCATGAATTCCAAGCCAGGAATGCGCACATATCGGGTAGGATCCAAGGAAGATACTCCAGTGACAGATTTGAGATGCCACCATGGTACAATCCATCTAATCAAGGGGCCATCATCACTCTTCAATTTATTCTCCCAATAATTGCAGACCCGAGTGAAGTCCACCATGTAAAGCCCGGTCCTCATTGCAATCGAACGAGCATGATAAGAAGGAACATGAACTGGGGGCTCGATCAATCGAAGACGCTCCATAAGCCAAACCTACCAAAAGCGGGTATTAGAACGAAAAAAAAATGAAACAAAAAGAAAAGAAAAAAAGAAAACGAAAAAAAAAAACGAAAAAAAAAGAAGAAAAGTGTTCTTTTACCTGCAAAATAACGGGACTGTTGGAATATGTGTCCTCCGATAATAATGCGATCACGACTGTTGATCATGATGATCACATGTTTAAATCTCATTATAAAGAATACATTCGGGAAGTAATATTTTATTGTCGACTGGTCAACATATATCGGTAATGATTGGCTGACTAGAGTTTGACATTACTGTCGTGCGACGGTGGTGATCAGTTGACCCCCTAGGTCATACCTATAGGGCAACACTCTTAATTGATCATTTAATTAATCGTATAATGTTACGAGTTAGTTAAATTACTTGAAAATTGACGGACGAATTTGGAAGTAAAATTTACGTATCAAATTGAAATGTGATTAAATGGGATACGGTCTGAGTAATCGAATTGTATCATTACTCGGATGAAATTATTATTTAAAGAAACAATTGAAATTGAATGAATTTTTATAAATACAATCTGTTGTGATTTATAAATGGAAAAATATTTTGGTACAAGTAATTATGAAATTACCAAGTCAATTTTGTATATGACGTATTTTAATAATACGTTGATTTTTAATATGTTCAAAATACACAACAAATTTATGCAACATGTGACATGTGACATTTTGACAATTAACAAAAATAATATGGATTCCATATTATCCATATGGACCGAAATAATAAGAGGAGGATTAAGCTAATTAAATGTTTAAATTAGTGGTAAACATAATGATTGTTTGCTTTAGTAGCCATGCAACCCTATTATGCATTGTGAAGACAAATGAATGCATGCATTGGCTCCTCTCCCACTCCCCTTTGTCCGGTTTTTAGAGGAGGAAAAACCACTTGGTTTTTCCTCTCCTTTTTACCATATACTCATATGATTATTCATAATTCATTCATACTTTCACTTATCTAAAATAAGAGTTTTAGAGAGATAAAAAGCTCCCATTCTTCCTCCTCACAAAACCGAAATATTCAAGTGTTATATAATATTTTGGATCAATTTTCTACAAAGATTAATATTGTACTAGTTCATATAATATTAATTTTATTAAGAGTAAGTCTTGGGTATAAAGCTTTGGGAGAGATCCTATACTTGGATCTTAGTTCTTCCATTAAAGGATAGCACAAGAACAAGAGATAAAGGTGATCTCTCTTGTGCCCTATTAACCGAAATCACAATGTAAGAACATGATTTCTCCTCTATTTTGCTCATTTGTTTGCATGCATAAAATCCATCTTTAATTTTATGACAAATTAAATTAAGACATATATGAATATGTAAGTATATAGATCTACTTTTCCTTCAATTGGTATCTAGAGCCATGGTTGTTTGCATGCAAATCGGTTAAAAGTTTTTCCGAGTTATAAGAATAACATATAAAACTTGTAAAATTTGTGTTATTATGATATATCACGAAATTAATTCATGCATGTTAAAATTTCTGGTCCTAAAATGTTTTAGGATATTTTGGTTAAATTTACGGATTTTTATTATTCATATTATACAATAATGACATTTAAATATGATTTTATGAGTAAAAATGTCATTTTCGATCTAAAATTAGCTATACTTCGAATTTTCCAGTGATTTTTGGATATGTTATCACATATATTATTTTGAGATAACCTGAAAATTTTCATAATTTTTGGACTTGTTATGCTCGAAAAATGGATTTTTCATTATTAAATTCGGATTTAGGTGAAAAATAGGTTAATATGAGTTAAATTTCGAATTTGGTCATAGAAATTTAATATGTTGTCACATGCAATTTTACAAGATGTGTGTAAAATAATTGGCTATAAAGAAGTCTTTTTGCATGATTTATGGATTTTTGAAGAAAAATAGCATAAATAGTGACATTATTAGTGAAAAATTAATAAAGCATAATTTATGGCTATGGAAAAACGTCCATTGTTGCATTTTATTATCTTTTTCAGATCTAAAATTGAAAAGTTAATGAATATAATTTTTCCATGTTTTTATGATTATTTTAGTTAAAACCGATCAACCGCAACATTGTTTTTCTGGGAAAATTTCGAAATTTTTAACCTAAGGTTTTGAACATTATGAGTGTCATGGTATTTTTCCAGAATGTTCATGAATTTAAATTTTGAATTTTGAATTTATTTGAAATTTTGTGATTTATTTGAAGTTTATAGCTTATTTTGTAATTTTTAGTCCATTAATGAATAATTTTATAAATATGAGTTAATTATGGTCAAATTATTAGTGAAGACTAAATTTTGAGTCCTAAGAGGTTAGGGTAATTAACTTATGCATAAATATGAATTTATGTAATTTTTGTGATTGTAAAATGTTGAAATCACGCAAATCCGTAAAAACCGAGTAATATACGATATTGGCTAATTAAAGGCGATTTAGCTTAAAATTGAGCATGTTCATACATATTATAATGCTGCATTTTCCTTATGATTGTCATAATTTTAATTTATGTAATTTTGAATTATGTAATTTTACTTAGTATGGCCTTAGATTTTAATTGGTATTTCCCGAAATGTATGGGAATATCGATTCGGTTGTAATTTTATTGTGATCTCGTATCACCGTTTTGTAATTTAATAGATTTATTTTATCTTAGTTACAAATGTATAATAGGAAATTATGTAATTTATTATGTAATTTTATTCATTCCGGAGTTCCCAAAGACGGATTTCTTCAAGAATGACGATAAATAAAGACGGTGTTACCCCGAGATGCGTGCCACAACCGAAGTTCAAGGGATCAATGTAGTTGGTTTCCGAATATGTAATAGTTAAATAGTTTTTCTATTTTAGGATAGGCCATACTAGGATTTATTTATTTATTTTTTTATGCTTGCATTTCATTTTATGTCGCATGCATCGCTAAATCGCCATAACTAAAACATGCATCTTTTATCGAGTTTATCGACCGTGTCAATTAAAATTATCGTAGTTCACCGCTTTAGTTCACTTAAAACGTGATAGATAATAAATTGACATGACCTCTCGCTAAAACAATTAATTGAGACATAGCCTTACCAAATAGTAGAAACCATGAAAACCTATTTCGCGAGGGAGTGCACTCGGCCATCCCGGGGTACAAACCTTGTTACATAGAGGAAGTGGGTGATGAATGTCTATCCACCGAATTCGTGTTGATGAGGGTTTCATCGGCCATCCCGTGCCCAAATTAATGTGAATTTGGATCATGGACACATTTATTCGAAATTTGGATTGACCTCAACGGAAGTATTCGTGACTGTAGTCGCATGTGTTCCGGGCTATAGATAAATATTAGAGTAATTTTATCGACCAAGAGTTCTAAAAGTAGAATCGATTAAACGTTAATCCACCGAGTTATATTAATAAGGGTTCCATCGGCTATCCCATGCCAAAGTTGATATGAATTTGGGTCTTGGAATCATTTATCTAGTTGGGTAGAGGTCACTAGAAAAATGCATAAAACTTGTTTAAATCATACATTTTTACGAGTATTATTATTAAAACGACATTTGTTTTACTCCTTATATTTTGTTTTGTAGACCACTTCTTTTTCATAACAAATGGCAACACCAACACCAACTCCAAACGCCACACCTCTCGCTAGTTCATCATGGCTCCGATCCTTTATGGATCGATGTAAACTTGAAAAGAATGGGTCAAATTTCTCCGATTGGGATGCCCAACTCAAATTAGCCGCCGAAGGTGACGACAAGCTTCGTTACCTTACCGAGGCCTCTCCACCCGAACCTACTACTAGGTCAACCGCCGCCACTAGGGAAGCATATGAGGCTTACCAAAAGGAGTCCGCCGCAATGAAAAATGTCTTAATATTTACGATGGAGGCGGACCTCCAAAGGAGAGCCTTTAAAATGGGCAATGCTAATGAGATTTACTCCAAACTTGTGACAATGTTTTCACAAGCTCCGCGGATCGTCCAATATGAGGCGGCCGCGGCATTCTTTGATCTCGACTTCAAAGAGGGCCAAAAGGTTAGCCCTCATGTGCTCAAACTTATGGAGCTTGTCGAGACATTGAAGATTCAAAAAGTTGAAATCCCCAAAGAACTCATTGTAGATAGGATTCTACACTCCTTGTCTAAAGTGAAAGCGTATGTTCAATTCCGGGTGAATTTTAACATGCAAGACAAGGATGTGTCTCTTGAGGAGTTGCACAAGTTACTTGTGCAAGCCGAAAGGGACATGGGGTTAAATGTGAACCCACCCAAGGATGTGCTTAACATAAGCACTAAGAGTAAGGGGAAGTTCAAGAAGAATGGGAGAAAGGGCAAGAAGCAAGCTCCCACATTCACCAAAGCTAAGACTTGTGAAGCTAGCACTTCAAAAATCAAGAAGGGTCCTCTTGATAAATGCCATTATTGTAATGGTATGGGACATTGGAAAAGAAATTGTTCCAAATACCTTGGTGATATTAAGGCTGGAAAGATTACTCCAGTAGGTAAATGACTATCCTTCTTTATGTTTCTAATTCAACTATGGTATTATGATGCAAAGTTGTGATAATGTATCTCCCTTTTTATTGTAAATAGGGCCTCCACAAAGCAAAGACAAGGGAAAGGAAAAGCAAGCATGAGAAACCATCGAGAAGCTAGGGATAGCTTTTATGGAGCTTTGCTTTTCATTGTCTTATTTTAAATTATGTTTTGAATTTTAGAACCTTAAGTTTCCGTGTTCGACATAGAAAGGTATTTTGGATAATGGGTTGTATTTTGGATAATGGTGACTTGGTTTGCAACCCAAGTCACCCGTTTTATCATTTATCCTTTTATGTTCTAAAATTCATCTTTAAATGCTTGCTCTTAGAAACATAAGATTATTCACTTAAAGTGATCTAATAGACAAATATAATGACAGGTTTTATTATATGTCCACATGCTTAAGGCTTGTGTATGATCATTTATAAAGCGATTTTGAGTCTATGAACTCTCTTAAAGGAATGTCAATCACCAAGTACACATATGAAATCTAAAACTATTAGTCAACCTATGAGGTAGTTCTCCTTATACTTCAACATCATTAATTTGTGTCTCATATGCTATCTTTGAATCTATAGTGTATTTATTCTAAAGATAGAGTGGGAGAAAAATGAGGACACAACACACAAGGCAAGATAAAATTGGGCACTTGTGTAAATGAAGATCTACGCAAGAGAGAATGATTTGAATGAAGGTATATCTATTTACAGACACAACACACAAGGCAAGATAAAATTGTGTACTTGTGTAAATGAAGATCTACGCAAGAGAGAATGATTTGAATGAAGGTATATCTATTTACATAGTATACCAAATAGATGAGATCTATGGTCTCAAGTCAGTTCTATATGACTAAAGAGACCAAGTGAAGTAATCATAAGAGTATATTCTCAAGCTAACTACACGAGGAGACCAAAAGAAAGTTTTGGAAGAAAAATGACTAATGTAAAGTCTTAACAAGTTTTGACTAAGTTTATGAAATCTTTGACCAATAGTTTCAAACTTTGAGATTTACTTAAGAGCCTAAATGAATTATAGTAACATACTAGTTATGATCGAGTTGCAAAGATTGATATACCGATATCTTCAATGGCCAAGTTTTAACCACGCAAATGTCATTACTTAACCTCATTATGAAATGGTTAAACCTCCTTCCGAAAGGGTATTTCGAAGGACGGGTTCTAGATATTATTTATATTTGAATAATGACATTGCTACACATCATCATGACATGAGTGTGTTAGAGATTTAAAATCTCTTTCCGTAAGGTTAAAAAGAGACCTCTTCGAAATAGGCATTTTGAAAGGGATATGATGGGAACATATATGGGTTTATCTTAATAACTTGGCAATGCAATTTATGTTTCAATTCTTGAAAAGTTTCGATTGAGAAGTCAATTTCGAAATATGTAGAATTGAGTGGGAGTTAGGAAATTCTCATGTGAAGACATGGAATTTAGTGGGAGCTATCATCCTTCGAATGTTTACAACTCATTACTCATTGAAGAATGACGAGCTAACACCTTCCTTCATAAAGAAGCATTTGAGTTTTCAATTCTGGATGAAAATGGACTATGATGAATCCAATTACATCAAGGGATGTTGGATTAGTATTAAGAGATACACATCGTATCAACATTCACATAGGTTATTCATGTAGATGAAAATGGAATTGCCATTAGCAGTCATGGTCATTCATTGAACCTATGAACGGTTGATCTCATGATTATTAGTAACTAATGTTTCCGCCATTAGAATAATCATGTACATGTCCAATTATGAATCATATGCATAAAAGCATGATGATTGATTGGTAAGCCATAATAGAAACGTCATGAATTCTCAAGTAGAATCCGATGAGCGATTTCGATGATTGTCAGAATGCTCTTATATGTGTCAAGAGGTTGCGCATATTAATGAAAATCCGAGCACATGTAAGGATTTATGAGAATCCTTAACCTTTCAAGCCTAGAAAGAGAAATAAGAAGTTACTCAAAACTAATCTTTCCTAACTGTGCTAGGACTTGTGAGAAGTGCTAGGCCAATCGTCTTGACAAATTGTTGCAAGACTCTACAAAACATGTACCTAGTGCATTGTGTGTGGATGGAATACTTGATCAGTACAAGTTACATCATTCATCACAAATTCGTTCGTTATGTGATAATCGATAAGAAAGTTCTTTCAAGTTAAAGAACCAAAACCAAGGTCGGGAACCTTGATGTGTACTTGGTAAGATTCATGCTATGAGAGAGAACATGAATGTAAAGGAAATTGCAAGTGTAAGAAGTTTGGACACATGGACACATGGCATGTTAAACTTCTATTGCAATCAATAAGTGTTTACACTTACGATATACATCACAAGGTTGTAATATGACATTGACTACCCGAGTGTGATGTCGACCTTTGTCGTTTGAGCTATTATTAACTCACCTTGTACATTGTTATATCCAAACGGGTTGTGGAGACAATTGAACCCCGTTAAAGTGAACACGGATTAACATTGTATTTGCCCATAGTTACTTGTATGAGGTGACGTCTCGAAGTGACTAGAGTGTGATGCGATTGATGGCAAGTTCAAGTGCCACAGAGTCATGTGAGATGACTAGTCGATCACATAGGCAGACTGTTAGGAACTTTTTGTCGGGCCTAATGACCGCTTATAGAGTTCTGGCAAATTTGTATAGCCTGGTCGTGGCGAGAGCTGCTATAGTATTCAAATGAGTCGATTCTTTTGACTAAAGACTATTCGCTTAAGATGGCACAGTTTCAGATTAACTTTGATTTGTGTTACTACGACCTTCGTAAATGGGGTCAAATGGGCATATTTTGGGTTATGATGGCTGTGGCTAGTCGAAGGGAATGAGTGCGATAGGAATTCTCCACCCCTAGTCAGGGTTATAACAATATCTCAGGGCCACTCGAGGAGTAATGAACTGGAAATGCGTGGCCACGCTCGGATTGTATCCATGGTGGATAAATCCGGTCAATCAGTTATTCTCCAGATCGAGGAAACCACTCTCGATATGATCACTTGCAAGTACGACCTGAAAGACACCTTGCATTGAGTGGGAGACAGTAATAGGACAAGAGAATTGGTGACACACACCTGTCGAGGACAAGTGGGAGATTGTTGGAATATGTGTCCTCCGACAATAATGCGATCACGACTGTTGATCATGATGATCACATGTTTAAATCTCATTATAAAGAATACATTTGGGAAGTAATATTTTACTGTCAACTGGTCAACATATATCGGTAATGATTGGCTGACTAGAGTTTGACATTACTGTCGTGCGACGGTGGTGATCAGTTGACCCCCTAGGTCATACCTATAGGGCAACACTCTTAATTGATCATTTAATTAATCGTATAATGTTACGAGTTAGTTAAATTACTTGAAAATTGACGGACGAATTTGGAAGTAAAATTTACGTATCAAATTGAAATGTGATTAAATGGGATACGGTCTGAGTAATCGAATTGTATCATTACTCGGATGAAATTATTGTTTAAAGAAACAATTGAAATTGAATGAATTTTTATAAATACAATCTGTTGTGATTTATAAATGGAAAAATATTTTGGTACAAGTAATTATGAAATTACTAAGTCAATTTTGTATGTGACGTATTTTAATAATACGTTGATTTTTAATATGTTAAAAATACACAACAAATTTATGCAACATGTGACATGTGACATTTTGACAATTGACAAAAATAATATGGATTCCATATTATCCATATGGACCGAAATAATAAGAGGAGGATTAAGCTAATTAATTGTTTAAATTAGTGGTAAACATAATGATTGTTTGCTTTAGTAGCCATGCAACCCTATTATGCATTGTGAAGACAAATGAATGCATGCATTGGCTCCTCTCCAACTCCCCTTTGTCTGGTTTTTAGAGGAGCAAAAACCACTTGGTTTTTCCTCTCCTTTTTACCATATACTCATATGATTATTAATAATTCATTCATACTTTCACTTATCTAAAATAAGAGTTTTAGAGAGATAAAATGCTCCCATTCTTCCTCCTCACAAAACCGAAATATTCAAGTGTTATATAATATTTTGGATCAATTTTCTACAAAGATTAATATTGTACTAGTTCATATAATATTAATTTTATTAAGAGTAAGCCTTGGGTATAAAGCTTTGGGAGAGATCCTATACTTGGATCTTAGTTCTTCCATTAAAGGATAGCACAAGAACAAGAGAGAAAGGTGATCTCTCTTGTGCCCTATTAACCGAAATCACAATGTAAGAACACGATTTCTCCTCTATTTTGCTCATTTGTTTGCATGCATAAAATCCATCTTTAATTTTATGACAAATTAAATTAAGACATATATGAATATGTAAGTATATAGATCTACTTTCCCTTCAGGGACTTCCCAAATAAGGTAAGTCACGATTGGCTTTCCTGTTATCCAAGCCCAATAGGATCTCTCCTAAACATAAACTGGCTGGGCTCCTCCGCAGTTCCATTTGCTCAACTAGGCCCAGGAGACGGGGATCACCTCTCAAGTCCTCATCAACATGCCCTTGAAGGACATATACATGCAACAAGCAAAATCCGAACGCCCTTCGCCTAGCAACATAAGAAATGGTGGGGTCGGCCTTGTTAATGAATCGGTCAATGAAGTCCAACATTCGCACTCCTTTCGAGGTCACTAGACGGTCCACCTCAATTCTTGTCAACCCAAGCAAGTCTCTAAATTAGTTCTTATACCCTTATGAAGTAGAAGGAATAGCAGGCAAGTGTTCTGGGTCCCACCCACCGATCGCAGCAATTTCTTCAGGAAATGGGCAAATGTCACCTCCAGGGAAAGCAAAAACATGATAATTCGGGTCCTAATAATCAAGACAAGCATCTAGGAATGGTTTGACAACCTTGATAAGTTTCAAACTCAACAATGATCCAAGATTATAAGCACCCATATCGTGTTTCTCCACGTTGGAAAACTCGTTGGTCCACTCTTTTAGACGAATCTCTAAAGTATTCATGATGAATGATTATTTTGAGAACTTTATGTAATAAGACGAAGGAAGAGACGGTAGAATTGTGTGAATAAAACCTCTATCGACGTCTCTATTTATACTAAAATCTGTTTCCTAAAATCTGCCAGGACGGATATACCGGGGAACAGGCGCAGCACCTGCTGCGACTCTTCAAAGGGACGCAGCTTCTGCTGCGCCTCTTCCTCAGCAACGTTTCTGTGATTTTCCGCGTTGGATCTTTCCTAAATTCCTTGGCGAATAATTTCCTATTCATACGGGTTATTATTTTGGTAAATACCTCAAAATTGCCATGGTTCGTGTTTCCTAATTCCGCGGGCACGCATTTCGACGCAATATCAGCATTTTCGTCATTTTAGCACACTTGTATATTTTCATTTTAGGAAATAATTGTTCATTTTAATGTAATTTCAAAATTTATATATATCTCTTTTATTTATTTCTTTTTTTAATCATTTCACTCCCGTCCTACATTACATTTCTAACTTATAGATTTCTATTTTTTCATTTTTTTTCGGGGGTAACCCTCCCTACCGTCCGGTCCTTTCCGGCAATTTTTTTTTTTGCATTTTTGGCATTTTTTTGCATTTTTTGCACTTTTGAGTCATTCGTTCTGCGCTAATTCAGACCATATGTATACAAATGTATGTTCTATGTGATTTCTATGTAAATTTCGGCAGCATGACGGCATAAACCGTCATCTACAAAACCTGTTCAAAGCTAACCTGCAGGTACAAGCAACGCAACCCAGCAGCAAAGGCACTCAGGCCATCATATACAACCAAAAAAGGGAAATGTATAACAAACTGGGGGCTCGAGCCCCAAGCAAAATCCAAAATGTCCAAAATGTAGGTCCTAAAATGTACAAATGTGCAAGATATAGCCAACAACAAAACGGAAACTACTGCCGGTCGCCCTCTAGCTCCGCAACTCTCGCCTCGGGAGCAGCAACCTTGGCGTCACGAACCCCGAGCTCCCTCAACAAGCGAGCTGTCTCCTCCCGAGACTGGGCCAGCTCTCGCTCCAGCTCACGCTCCCTCTGCAAACAACAAGATTGGCTCATGTCAATCACTTCAAGCAATTATAAGAAAAGTTGGAAAATCAAAAAAGAAATAGACGAAAGGTTCATACCTGACGACCTCGACCGCCGACAAGTGCCTCGACGGCAGTAGCTCGCAGCCGGTTGGCTACCCTCCATAACGCCACAAACCGAGATGGTGCAACCTGCATCAAAAAGAAGTTCTCAATAATTGGATAAGTTCAATCAAATGTGTTCTTACACAAAAATCATGCAAATTAGAGGCTCACCCTCCGAATCAGATGATGTCAATCGTCCAGACCAGCATCCGTCACAGCCACGTCTAAGTCACGCAACTCGGAGATCGTCGTCCTCCCGGTCGCGTCAGTGTACTCGAGGGTCTCGGGGTACTATGGGGGCTCGATGCCCGCCGCCTCGACCTCCTGAAAAGTCAAATGATTCTCATTAATCGATGATCTTTCATCGTATTCTCAAAATCAAAAATAAAGGAGAGTAAGATGCTTACCACAACCGGCCAGTACGCCAACCTCCCGTAGAGGAACGCCGAGTAGTCCTCACCAGGAAGCAGGAGGGCGTCGCCACCAACACCAGCCAAGTCAGCCTCCCTCTCAGCCTCAGAAGGCTCCCTAAACATCGTCCTAGGAGGATCGATGGGAACCGTCAAGACATCCCGAGAGCACTGACGAGCCAAGCGCTTGCCCAAGTACCACACAGGACCCATCGACGTCCTCAATAGCAACCGGCTCGAGTTCCTAAGTCAAAAGACCTCAGCCACAAAAGGAAGCGTGCCAGCGTACTCCGCCCAAGGCCTAGGCACCCACTGGGAAAAGACAAACAAGGAATCATTCTTATGATCAGTTAAAAAGTAATGAAGAAGCAAAACGAATATAAGTGAGATGCTCACGCTATCCAGCTGAAGAGCATTCACGTCCCGCCGGTAGACACCGTGAGAGGAATGCTTGCTCCTCGTACGACACATCACCCAATCCCTCACAACAGGATAGGCCTTCTCCAGCGGCTCCGTCCTCTTGGGCGAGAGGCTCGGAAAGTAGGAGTACACCCACGCCTGTGAAGCAAGATAGTCAATAACGATCTTTCGTAATTCGATAAGGAAAGGAAGTGATTTTAGTCTAGATGAAGGTTCATACCTCCAACAGTAGTCCAGGGCCGACAGCACCAGGAGAAGTCCCCTTCTCCATCAACTCCGGACGAACCATGGCCCTCATGAAGCGTATGAGGACCGCAAAACCAGTAGTGACCCAGTCCCAATGTCCTAGGGAGCTCAGGTCAGAAATAAAGGGAACAAGCTTCGTCGACAGCCTCTCTCCCTTGACTCCGAGGTAGATCGAAGACAGAAGCCACCAAAGCCACAAACGGGCCCTCTGCTCAGCTGTACAGGGAGGAGGAGCCGTCTCTCTCCCATCAATCACCACCCGTGCCAGGGTCTTCTCCGCAAAGTAGTCTCGGACGTAAAGAACTAGGCACCAAACCAGGCACTGTAACAGCCTTCGGCGCCAAGTTCCAGCCGATCAACCTCCTAGCCTTGGCCGAGTCCACCCTCATGGCAGTCTCTGGCCACTCCACCACCTCAGTCCCACACGGCAGCCCAGAGATCATGTCGTAGTCCTCCAACGTGACTCCCACCTCACCAAAAGGCATGTGAAAACTGGAAGTCGTGTCCCAGAATCGGTCCAAGAAAGCGCGAACCAGGCTAAGGTTAGCCCGCATCTTCCTCTTCGCGATATCCCTCCAAGCCTGCACCAAGGCGCCGAATGCTCCCTGCTCGATCATGGCGCGCTCCTCCGCCGACAGCCTCTTGTAGCACTCCATCGCCGTCGTGTAGCCCGAGAACGATCTGATGTTTCCAGCCTCCTATTGTGATTTGAAACAAAAGCTATCTTTAGTTTGAATAAAATCAGAAAAGAGAAGGTGAGCGATGAGTAATGAATTCAAGATTACCAAGCTCTTCACCGTCCTATAGGACAGGAGACCCTCCGCAGCCCAAAGCAAGTGCTTGCTGTCCCAAGTCTCAGCCCACGCAGATGCTCCCCTCAGCTGACGACCGCCTCGCCCAACATTGGCCCGCCTCGGGGCCTCCTCCTCCTTAGCAGCCTCCTCCTCCTGGACCTCGTCCTCAGCAGCCATCACCGCAGCAGTGAAAGCCTCCTCCAAGGCCTCCTCGATAGCACGAGAAGGGTCAACAGCCGTGTCTATATCCATGGGAGCTCTCCCATAAGTAGAAGCCTCGTCACCTGCAACGTTAAAGTAATTTTAGGCCGCGTCAAGTGACGACAAGCCTTGATTAGGGGATTTTCGAGTTTTTAAAGCCCTGAAATCGCTCTTTTCTCGCCATCTTTGGCCGTATTCCCATAAACCCGATCACTCATGTGGTAATTTGGGTCAAGTCAAGCCTAAGTTGAAGCCTAGTCATGGGTTCGAGTCGAAATTTCGGCAGCATTTCGTTATAACGGCGATTATGCCCTAGAAAAGTGTCCTGAAAAATCCGTCACAAACCAAAATTCCGAGATGGTAGGAAGTTTACACATTATCCAAGGATTCCAAATATCAAGTTTCATCGCAAGTGGGCAATCCTAAAGCCATTTTCGAAGCAATTTACGGTTTAGCTGTGAAACCGTCTCAATTTCACTCAAATGCTCAAAACTCAATGAAAATTCAAGACAAATATATGGTTATGATCCTTTTACTACCAATTAGCCATTTACAAGGTCAATTTTACAAGGCAAAATCATTTGGGGGAAAAACCCCAAATTTTCGACATTTTAGGGTTGAAAACCCTAAATTTTGTCGATCCAATTCGTCCATTATAGAAGATTAATACAAGAATGATATACATACCTCAATTAGTCATGGAGGATGCAAGCTTTTGGATCAAATTTTGGCGGAAATGGTTAATATTTGAGAGAGAAATTGATAATTTATGTTTCGAAATAATGAAATGAAATCCCCTGTTTCATCGCGTTTTTACGCAGGAAAGACACACTAAGGAACAGACGCAGCAGGTGCTGCGCCTCTTCCTTAGCTTCCCTCCATACGAATTTTCAAAAATTCATTATGAGTTCGTTATTTGTGGGCCCATCTTTGGTGCGCCTCTTCCCCGATGCCATTTTATCTTTTTTGGTTCGTTTGACGATTATTCTTCGTTCAGACCCGCATTTCTAAGCCAACTGCAGACTATTATACATTATTTGTCGCTTCCAAGACTTTGCTTGTCACAACGAGCAGGTATTCCTTGACAGGTGTTTCGACACGCCTTCATTATATTCCCCCAGAGAGAGTAAGCGGATAGACAATCCCTCTCGAGACATGGAGATAAGTTCCTGACAAGGTTTCCCAACACGAGAGTTCACGACATACAATCGTCCCTCTCAAGTTCTTCTGAAGTTTGTTTGAAGACGACCCAAGCAGATTTCCCCCAGCAGTTCCCGCTTGTGTCCTGCTACTCATAATATTTCTTGTTTCCCTACGGAGTGCGATAAAGGTGTCGTTCTCCAGAAGTTCCCAAACCGGTAGAGTTCTTACACTCAATCCTTAGTTACCCCTTAGTTTGAAATTATATTTGGCCTCCTTCCCATTGATGCTTTCCTTTAGGGTCCCACGCCCTAGCATAAACCTTATATATCTTTTAGGTCTTAACCTTAGCTCCTACGCTTACCTTAGCTCCTACGCCTACCCTTAGCTCTTACGCTTAACCTTAGCTCCTATGCACCTCTGGAAGCATCTCTCGAGAAGAAGTCTCAGGTATGATCTCTTCTTATGGCTGGCGAGCCTCCTTATGTAGTCTAATGGACTTTAAACGACCCTCCCCAATAGTCGACAGACTCTAAAATGTTCCCGACGACAGGTCCTTGGTTCAGAACCCTTGAGCCGCCTCGCGTCGCCATAGTCGTCAGGTTATAATCTTCGATTGACCTGATGGCTATACTTTGACTTTCGCCTTGTCCAAGCCTCAGTCAAAGTGGGGGCTCTGTAGATACCTCATTTCTGCACCTCCCGCAAACCACCCGGTGATGATTGGGCCGCATGTTTGGTACGCGGAACGATTTGTGACAGTTCGTAAGTTTATCGTCAAGTGATTGCTCAAACACTGATGTCTACCTCTTAGTTGTCATCTACGCGCCGATACGGTCGTTTTGACAGTAATTAGAGTACATTTGGAATCCGGGCCTAAAACCGTCTTCATTTTCTAATAACCGCTAAATCCCGAGTCAGAATGTTCTGGAATGTTCTGGATATTTCTATTCCATATTTCACAATCTTTTAATCTTTGGTAAATAATTTCCCATAATATTCATACAAAATATTAAGGAAAATAAGATTATCCCGTTATTCCATAAATTAAACATGGAAATCTTTCTTCCGCAGGAGGAAACCACCTGGGAACAGATGCAACAGGTGCTGCGCCTCTTCCAAGGGACGCAGTGCCTGCTGCGCCTCTTCCCATGTCCTTTTCTGCGTATTTTTCGTATCTTTTCATATCTTTTCGAGATTCATTTCCAAAGTTTCTCCGAAAACCCTATTCCTTCACGTGATTAGTATAAATAGGAGCCTTCGCTCCTCATATTTCTCACACGAGTGTCCGCCCTTCTCTTCTCCCTTTGCATTCTAGACCACGTTCTTACTTTTTGGCGCCTACATGCTTGAACTTTCGACCACGTAAGCTCGGATCTTTCTGAGTACCAGCCTCGTTTGCATGACCGACCAATTTTACCAACTCCACCATAATCAACTTAATTAATCTTAATCGTTTTCCTCTTACGAGGGCACTTTCGTTACATTCGAGTCGAGCATCGCTAAAAAATAAACTTAGTTCATCTCGTTTCGTCAAACATGTAAGTCTGAGGGTGTAAATCCTTCTTTATTTATTGTTATTTACCTTTTTGTATCATTAATGTAAGATTTATGTCGAAAATACTTCTTAAAACCGATTTCTAAAACCACGTTTAAAACCCTTTTTATGGATTATCAGAAGATGACCGTCGAGAAAGGACGCAGCAACTGCTGCGCCTCTTCGAAGGAGCGCAGTGCCTGCTGCGCCTCTTCGTGAGGCTGCCGCAGTTCCTGCTTCCTTTCTTCTTCCTTCGTCCTCTGTAAATTCGTTGCTTTTTTATTTGTTTTCGTTTGTTCTTCAAATCTTTGATATAATAGCATAATAATTTCACATGTACACTATTTATCATCATTAGCATATAATTCGTCATTTAAATCCGACTTAAATCCCTTATAACCAATATTTGCGGGTTTTCGTCATTAAAATCAATCCGGGTTGTAGAAATTCGATTCTTTCATGTCGAGTTTCTGGAATTCGATCTTTGATATATTCCCACCTGTCTATTGTCATATTCATCATTTAATTGTCATTAGTTCTTCATTAATTCGTTATATTTAACCTATTTAGTTCACCCATATCACTAATCAATCTTTCATTCATGTAATTAATTCGTTTGCATTCGTTTCATCCATGTTTTGTCGTTTTTATGACTTATTCACATGTAATTAATGTATTAAATCACTTTCATCCGAGTTGAATATCATAATCGATCCTTAAATTCATCATTAATATTAACGATTTGCAGTTCCGGCTTCACAGCCAGAACTCACCTGATACGTGCATTTTATGTAGTCTTTTTGGCCTATTTATGCACGTATTTCTATGCTAATATCGTAGTTTATTGCTACGAAATGCCCCGAATATGCTACTTTGGTTTGTTTTGTCTCATTTACAGGAATGGACCAGAAAGTAGTGAAATCAAGCCATTTGCCGTCCGTTTAGCATGCATTTAGAGGAAGAGTGAATTTAGAGCGGAAATGAAGCTATTTTGAGATGCGCAAAGAAGAAAGATAGCTAGGCGAGCAAAGGAAGAACTTAAAATTGCTAGTGCCTACTTTGGAGAGCCATATCTAGTGTTATACAACAGATATTCAAGTGATTCCAATTGGAGATGAAAGTTTGTCCTTTTAGCTTTCCAATGCCACCGGAATCACCCTGTTTGCCCAAGTAACGAAGAAATGGCAGCCGTTTGAAGTTCAGTGCGCAAAGCAGGAAACTGTCGCTGGAAAGTACTCGATCGAGTAGAATTTTGCTCGATCGAGTCCTTTTTCTACTCGATCGACTAGTTGCACCTATTGAGTTACTCGATCGAGTGGATTTTGCTATGGGCTGGGCTTTTTACTTAATTTCCGTCATTAGGTTTAACTATACTCCTATTTTCTTATAAATAGGAGTTAGGACGTGAGTATTTGGGGGCTTCTCCTCCCTAATTATCTCCAAAACACTGTTACTTTTGTTCTTCCCTATTTCCGGATTTATTTCAGTAACATTTCTCTTCCCTTTTATTCTTCCTTGTTCCTTTATTGCTTTTATTGTTTCTTTATTATTTAGTTATCATGTCTTATGTTATTAGATTAGCAATTGCTAGTGTAGTATCCCGAGCCATGCGTAGCTAATTCCTTAGTATGTTAGGATTAGGGAAGCCGTGGTAGCATGTTTTAATTGACTTGAATAGATTAGTCTTGCGATAAGAATTGTATTAGGCAATTTAATTGTTATCAGGTCGAATGAATGCATCCAGGAGACCAATAAATCTAGTTAACCCCAACCTGGATCGAAAGATTGGAAGGGAAGGCTTGCTTAATTACAATAGGGTATTGTAGTGAGGGCGAAAGCTAAGCTATTTACGCTCTAGGGTGGTTTAAGGACCGAAAGGTGACGACCATAGCTTTTCTTATCAATAGTTTAATCGTCTCAGTATACACGATAGTATAGCTGCCACGGTCGACCGATTCCTAGCATATTTCCTTTCTCTTATTGTTAATTTCCTTTATCCCTTTTCTCTTGCCTTTAGCTTCAGTAGTTTAGTTAGTCCAAATCAATCAAACCCCCAACTAGTGACATTAGACAGATAAAATAGACAAGTAGATAGTACACCGCCTCCCCGTGGAGATCGACCCTACTTACCGACTTCGTTAGTAGTACTTAGGTATTTTATTTTTGGTACGAAACGACGATATCAAATTTTGGCGCCGTTGCGGGAGGCAATCTATTTATTTATTTGTTTAATTTTAATCGTTTGTAGCCTCGAGGGGATTTTTCCCTTGAGGCCGTTTTAATCTTTTGTTTAGTGCTGTTTTGATAGGCCTTACAGGTACTACCTAGACAGTTCTAGGTGAAAGACCGTCAAAGGGAAGGCTTGAGTACCTTTGACCCATCACCAATGTCCTATTATATGGAACAAAGGTGATTTCTGCGGGAGATGTGTTGCTTCTTTGGGCATAATGCGATCCTTTGTTTGGCGAGAGAATGACGAAGTTTATGCGTTCAGGCAGCGTAGTCGAGTTAGTCAAGCAGCTGTAGTTGTGCCGCCACATCCACCCCATCAATGGCCACCGCAACAAGATCCTCGTGATATACAGAAAAAAGAATTTGCGGAGCTGAAATCTTTAGTGCAGGAATATGATAGACGATTTTTCGCGCACATTGACGAAATCAAGTCCGGAATAGCTCAGTTAACAGCTGAGTCGGATGGTAGGCAACCAGAAGAGGTGTACTTAACCAAGAGCGGTTTTTCCCATGAAGAACCCGTGTTGCCCAATGCTGAGAATGATTTCTGTATCTCGGATGACGAATTCCTATCGTATTTCCAGAGTTTGTGCGAAGATTTCAACCCTGTCCAGGAAATAGCACTCGATCGAGTGACTTATATTAGTCGATCGAGTGAAATTTCAGAAGAATCAGTCGATCGAGCAGTTCAAATAACTCGATCGAGTGAAAATCAAGAGGAAAGTGCTCGATCGAGTAATAACTCTACTCGATCGAGTGAGTTGGCCATTGGGAGCTTTGATTCGTCATATGGGTTTGATTTAGATGACGATTTTGACGATGATAACGGTTACGGTGAATCCCCCTTATTCAAAGCCGAGTTAGATGCACTTGAGGCTGAGATTTACGGAACGAATTCCACTGAGGGCGACGAAAGGACAGCTGAGTCGGTATTTGCTCCTAGCACGGATGAGGTATTACATTCTTTTGTCAGTGATTCCATTGTTGAGAGCAACCTACCTGAGGTAATTAGCGGTAATTTTATTATTGTTAATTTTCAAAGTAAGCTACCTCATTTGACTCGCGCTATTTCTTTTAATGATATACCCCCTCCTATGTGGACGAATAAATTAACGAATTTTCACCGTACATGTCATCTCAAATTTGCTAATCTGAATCGGGACCCTAATATATCGTCTATTGCTCCCGCGCTCCTTTATTTTGTGGATAAATTAGGAGCTCACATAGGAAATTTGCTAGACTTAAACGGTTGTTTAATCTTATTTCTTATTTTTGTATTCCACTCTGGTGCTACTTACTGTTTTGTGTAGCACATGCGCAGATGTACGATCTAATGCTGCGCGCTTTGAGCTGTTTTGATTGTATTTAATTATAGAGCCTCGAAGAAAAGAAGGTCGAGCTGGGACCTGACTGAAGCTAGCGCTATCCGGGAGGCAACCCGACGATTTTATTTTGCATTTTATTTACTTTCAGTTGTAATAAATGGTTTTTATACCATAAACTATCTCAGTATGCTTGTCTAGTTAGTTTGCGGGCTGTTTTATTTGCGTTTTGCAGGAACACGCTAAGAATCACTCGATCGAGTAGTTTTTCTACTCGATCGAGCACTTTTGCTGATGAATTCACTCGATCGAGTAAAATATTTACTCGATCGACTACCTGCAAAAGGAGAACTGCTCGATCGACCACAACACCATTCGATCGAGCAGTTTTGAATGCCCATTTCCCTCGATCGACTACTGTTCAACTGCCATCGAGTGTTTTTGACTTGGATTAGCTTATTGAGACGGTTTTCCGGGCCTTTAGCAACCTCCCATGTTCATGGTCGGGTTGGGGAGGTCCCTTTATTCGCGCATTTTGTGAGTTTTTCCGCTTTTACTCTCTTTCTCCTTCAGTTTGCATTTCCTTACCATGTTTTGGTACAATGGGGGCATTGTACGGTTTGGTTTGGGGAGGTTATGCATCCATATCTGTGTCTGCATTTTGTTTTCATTGCATTTCAGTTATCACGTTTAATTTATGTTTGCATTGTTGTTTATTTTTGTTAAAAATTAATAAATTCCATAAAAATTGAAAAATTTTCAAAAATTCAAAAAATTTCACGTTTATTTTTGCATATAGGTTTAGTCGGAACGGTAGATTTCAGTGATGAAATTGCACTGCAATTGTCTTTTTGCTTAAGCCTTGCAATAAACTATATATTCTTTTAGCTTTGTCTTATTGCATATCTACGAGTTAATGTTTAATTTAGCTGAACGAATAGACTTGACCTGAAATTTTGGCAACCTACTTATAATTTCTAAGGAATTAGAGCCTTATAAACTGGTGTCATTTATGACCGGTTTCATGTAGGATTGTGAGTAGTTACTCCTTGCATAATATGTATCATCAATTTGCACGTATATGAAATTCAATTGCTTTTTGCCGTCATACATTCGGGTTAGTGGTTGGTGTCACATGCAGGGAGGTGCTTACATTTTCCCTTTCTTTCATTTTTACCCATTAAACTCCACATTAGCCAAATTTGCCTGTTGACCCTTAGCTACATTCCAAATTTAGCCTGCCTTGTCAAGCTAGTTTAGATTGTTCTGCGGTATATTGTCTATTGTATCAAGTTTGGCTTGCATCTATTGATTCGGAGTTGGTAACTTATGAAGAAAAGGAGGATGATGAAAAAGACGTGAAAAAGAAAAAAAAGAAGTTGAAAAAAAAAAAAAGAATTCGAAAATGAAAAAGAAAAAGAAAAAAAAATTTCGAAAAAGAAGAAAAGAAGAAATCGAAAAAAATAGAAAAAGAAAGGAAAGATTTGAAAAAAGAGATGTTGTTTGTTGATTAGTCGGTTTCTGCTCCTATGTTCTATCTTATATCATTTGAGGAGTGTTTCTAGTTCGGTTTGGTGAGATTTTATGCCAAATAAAGGGCATGTGCTTAATTCATAATTGAGTTGGAAATGGATATGTCTCATATGGTTTTGTTTAGGTACTAGCTTGATCACCTATACCTCCACATTCCCATAACATGTTTTGCCTTTTCCTACCCATTGCCTCACTTTACCATATTTTTGTAAGCCCTCGGCTGTGACAGGACCTTGTTTGGTTGGAATGTATGTTTGGTAGCTAGAATTGTCTATCATATTAGTTGCATGCATGTTTATGTGGGTCGTAGTCTAGGTGAGCGACAATTTTTCTTTCTCTCTTATATATATATATATATATATATATATGTTCACCCTTTGCTTCATGAGAGAAGAGTGACCCGTGAGAGTCCATTATTAAAGGTCTTGCAAGGTCGACGGTTCAGCTTTATTATAGACATCCTATAACTCGTTTGCATTTGACTGGTTGCTATAAGAGTTAGTTTGCTTGCATTAAATTGGTTTAAGTGGGCATTTGTAGCTAGCTCTGAGTTATCTTATCCGTTCCATTAGTTTGCATTTAGTTTACTCGAGAACGAGTAAAGGTTTGGTTTGGGGAGATTTGATACGTGCATTTTATGTAGTCTTTTTGGCCTATTTATGCACGTATTTCTATGCTAATATCGTAGTTTATTGCTACGAAATGCCCCGAATATGCTACTTTGGTTTGTTTTGTCTCATTTACAGGAATGGACCAGAAAGTAGTGAAATCAAGCCATTTGCCGTCCGTTTAGCATGCATTTAGAGGAAGAGTGAATTTAGAGCGGAAATGAAGCTATTTTTAGATGAGCAAAGAAGAAAGATAGCTAGGCGAGCAAAGGAAGAACTTCAAATTGCTAGTGCCTACTTTGGAGAGCCATATCTCGGGTTCTACAACCGATATTCAGGTGATTCCAATTGGATATGAAAGGTTGTCCTTTTAGCTTTCCAATGCCACCGGAATCACCCTGTTTGCCCAAGTAACGAAGAAATGGCAGCCGTTTGAAGTTCAGTGCGCAAAGCAGGAAACTGTCGCTGGAAAGTACTCGATCGAGTAGAATTTTGCTCGATCGAGTCCTTTTTCTACTCGATCGACTAGTTGTACCTATTGAGTTACTCGATCGAGTGGATTTTGCTATGGGCTGGGCTTTTTACTTAATTTCCGTCATTAGGTTTAACTATACTCCTATTTTCTTATAAATAGGAGTTAGGACGTGAGTATTTGGGGGCTTCTCCTCTCTAATTATCTCCAAAACACTGTTACTTTTGTTCTTCCCTATTTCCGGATTTATTTCAGTAACATTTCTCTTCCCTTTTATTCTTCCTTGTTCCTTTATTGCTTTTATTGTTTCTTTATTATTTAGTTATCATGTCTTATGTTATTAAATTAGCAATTGCTAGTGTAGTATCCCGAGCCATGCGTAGCTAATTCCTTAGTATGTTAGGATTAGGGAAGCCGTGGTAGCATGTTTTAATTGACTTGAATAGATTAGTCTTGCGATAAGAATTGTATTAGGCAATTTAATAGTTATCAGGTCGAATGAATGCATGCAGGAGACCAATAAATCTAGTTAACCCCAACATGGATCGAAAGATTGGAAGGGAAGGCTTGCTTAATTACAATAGGGTATTGTAGTGAGGGAGAAAGCTAAGCTATTTACGCTCTAGGGCGGTTTAAAGACCGAAAGGTGACGACCATAGCTCTTCTTATCAATAGTTTAATCGTCTCAGTATACACGATAGTATAGCTGCCACGGTCGATCGATTCCTAGCATATTTCCTTTCTCTTATTGTTAATTTCCTTTATCCCTTTTCTCTTGCCTTTAGCTTCAGTAGTTTAGTTAGTCCAAATCAATCAAACCCCCAACTAGTGACATTAGACAGATAAAATAGACAAGTAGATAGTACACCGCCTCCCTGTGGAGATCGACCCTACTTACCGCTGACTTCTGTTAGTAGTACTTAGGTATTTTATTTTTGGTACGAAACGACAGTATCATCACCCTTGCAACAGACGCAGCAACTGATGCGCCTCTTCCAAAGGGCGCAGTCCTGTTGCGCCTGTTCCAGGTTGATTTCTGTCTCTGAACTTTCGTTCTGCCTTGACCTAGTTTAATTAATTGTATATTTAATTAACTATTATTTGTATTATCACCTAATTCATGTTCGTTAATTCGTTTATTTATTCTTTCTCAAATTATCCGTTTTAAAGGTATTTTCGACATCAATCAATAAATCCGATGTAATTATTGTAATTTTCATTATTGTAATTTTCTTTATTTTATTTCTTTTATTGTATCACTTGTATGTTTTCACATGTAATTGAATCCTTAAATCCCGACTTCGACCCAATTGTTTGCTAAACTACGTGTTTCACCGACTTAGTCTAATCTTCACATGTTAGGATTAAAACGTTGGATGTTGCATTGCATGCATATAATCGACGATATATCAAGTATAGACAACTTCCCTAATCATTATTAGAGGCCGCTATTGAGGCGGGCGGGATTAGGTGTTCGATCAAAAGAGCTTCCTAATACGTACCCTCACCCCTTACTCCAGATCTCTGTGAACATCCGTGTTCATTGGCATCCACGAGAGTCATTCTAGACATAGAATGCTAAGGTTAACGAGTTCTCGGTGTTCATGTCACTACTTTGTGTCTTGACATGACACGAGGTATTCGAACGGTTTCCAATTTTCCACAATAAATTGGTGGCGACTCCACAAATGCAAACGCTTATTCTCTTCCTCCCAAGTGCCCCCTTGGGCCTGCCTCATATTGGACGATCCGCGGAGTTTGTGAAAACATTGTCACAAGCTTGGAGTAAATCTCATTAGCATTGCCCATTTTAAAGGCTCTCCTTTGGAGGTCCGCCTCCATCGCAAATATCAAGACATTTTTCATTGCGGCGGACTCCTTTTGGTAAGCCTCATATGCTACCCTAGTGGCGGCGGTCGACCTAGTGGTAGGTTCGGGTGGAGAGGCCTCGGTAAGGTAACGAAGCTTGTCGTCACCTTGGGCGGCCAATTTGAGTTGGGCATCCCAATCGGAGAAATTTGACCCATTCTTTTCAAGTTTACATCGATCCATGAAGGATCGGAGCCACGATGAACTAGCGAGAGGTGTGGCGTTAGGGGTTGGTGTTGCCATTTGTTATGAGAAAAAGAAGTGGTCTACAAAACAAAATAGAAGGAGTAAAACAAATGTCGTTTTAATAATAATACTCGTAAAAATGAATGATTTAAACAAGTTCTATGCATTTTTCTAGTGACCTCTACCCAACTAGATAAATGATTCCAAGACCCAAATTCATATCGACTTAGGCACGGTAGGGCCGATTCATCCTTTATCAATATAACTCGGTGGATTAACGTTTAATCGATTCTACTTTTAGAACTCTTGGTCGATAAAATTACTCTAATAATTATCTATAGCCCAAAACACATCCGACAAGGGCACGGTATGGCCGATGAAACCCTTATCGAAAAACTTTTGTTGAGTTCAGTCCAAATTTCGAATAAATGTGTCCATGATCCAAATCCACATCAACTCGGGCACGATAGGGCCGATTCATCCCTTATCAACATGAATTTGGTGGATAGACATTTATCACCCACTTCCCCTACGTAACAAGTTTTTTACCCCGGTAGGGCCGAGTGCACTCCCTCGCGAAATAGGTTTTCATGGTTTCTACTATTTGGTAAGGCTATGTCTCAATTAATTGTTTTGGCGAGAGGTCATGTCAATTTATTATCTATCACGTTTTAAGTGAACTAAAGCGGTGAACTACGATAATTCTAATTGACACGGTCGATAAACTCGATAAAATGAGGATGCATGTTTTAGTTATGGCGATTTAGCGATGCATGTGACATATAAATAAAATGCAAACATAAAATAAATCCTAGTATGGCCTTTCCTAAAATAGAAAACCTATTTAACTATTACATATTCGGAAACCAACTCCATTGGTCCCTTGAACTTCGGTTGTGGCACGCATCTCGAGGTAACACCGTCTTTATGTATCGCCATCTTGAAGAAATCCGTCTTTGGGAACTCCGAAATGAATAAAATTACATAATAAATTACATAATTTCCTATTATACATTTGTAACTAAAATAAAATAAATCTATTAAATTACAAAACGGTGATACGAGATCACAATAAATTACAACCGAATCGATATTCCCATGCATTTCGGGAAATACCAATTAAAATCTAAGGCCATACTAAGTAAAAATTACATAATTCAAAAATTACATAAATTAAAATTATCACAATCATAAAGAAAATGAAGCATTATAATATGTATGAACATTCCCAATTTTATGCTAAATCGCCTTTAATTAGCCAATATCGTATATTACTCGGTTTTTACGGATTTGCGTGATTTCAACATTTTACAATCATAAAAATTACATAAATTCATATTTATGCATAAGTTAATTACCCTAACCTCTTAGGACTCAAAATTTAGTCTTCACTAATTATTTGACCATAATTAACTCATATTTATAAAATTTGTTCATTAATGGACCAAAAATTACAAAAATAAGCTATAAACTTCAAATAAATTCACAAAATTTCAAATAAATTCAAAATTTGAAATTTAAACTCATGAAAATTCTGGAAAAAAACCATGACACTCATAATGTTCAAAAACTTAGGTTAAAAATTTCGAATTTTATCCGGAAAAATAATGTTGCGGTTTATCGGTTTTTAACAAAATAATCATAAAAACATGGAAAAATTATATTCATTAACTTTTAAATTTTAGATCTGAAAAAGATAATAAAATGTAACATATGATGTTTTTCTTTAGTCTTAGAGTATGTTTTATTAATTTTTCATTAATTAAGTCACTATTCATGCCATTTTTCTTCAAAAATCCATAAATCATGCAAAAAGACTTCACTATTGCCCATTATTTTACACACATCTTGTAAAATTGCATGTGACATCATACTAAATTTCTATGACCAGATTCGAAATTTATCTCATATTAACCTATTTTTCACCTAAAACCGATTTTAATAATGAAAAATCCATTTTTCGAGCATAACATGTCCAAAAATTATGAAAATTTACAGGTTATCTCAAAATAATATATGTGACAACATATCCAAAAATTACTGGAAAATTCGAAGTATAGCTAATTTTAGACCAAAAATGACATTTTTACTCATAAAATCATATTTAAATGTCATTATTGTATAAAATGAACAATAAAAATCCGTAAATTAACCAAAAATCATAAAAACATTTTAGGACCAGAAATTTTATCATGCATGGATTAATTTCATGATATATCATAATAACACAAATTATACAAGTTTTATATGTTATTCTTATAACTCGGAAAAACTTTTAACCGATTTGCATGCAAACAACCATGGCTCTGATACCAATTGAAGGAAAAGTAGATCTATATACTTACATATTCATATATGTTATGATTTAATTTGTCATAAAATTAACTAATGATCTTATGCATGCAAACAAATAAACAAAATAAGGAAGAAACATCCATTCTTACATTGGATTTTCGGTTCAAATGGGCACAAGAGAGATCACCTTTCTCTCTTGTTCTTGAGCTTTCCTTTTGGATGAACAAAGACCCAAGTGTAGGATCTCTCCCAAGGATTTATACCCAAAGCTTACTCTTAATTAAAATTAATATTATGAGTACTAGATAATATTAATTCTTGTAGAAAAATGACCCAAAACAATTTGGTTTTTAATCTCCCAAAAACCGGTTGGGAGAGAATAGGAGAGGAAGTATTTTCTCTTTCTAAAATCTTAATTTTTGATAAGTTAGAATGAGTGAATAATACACACTCATGCATGTAGTGTATATCAAAAATATAAGACATAAACCCTTTGCCTTTTCTTTGGTAAAACCGGGTAGGAGGGAAGAGGAGGGAAGAAAGGAGACCCAATGCATGCTCTTGTTTGCCTTCACAATGCAAACTAGGGTTGCATGGCTAGGCTAATAGTGAATGATTATGTTTTCCACTAATTTAAACAACAAAATATTAGCCTAATTCTCCCTTTTAATTTCGGTACATACATAAAATGGAATCCATTTTATTTTTGTCAAATTTGTCAATATGTCACATGTCATATGTAACATAAATTTGTTATGTATTTTTAACATATTAAAAATCAACGTATTAATAAAAAATACGTCATATACAAAAATTGACTTAGTAATTCATAATTACTTGTACCAAAATATTTCTCCAATTATAAATCACAATAAATTGTATTTATAATAATTCATTCAAATTTAATTGTTTCTTTAAACAATAATTTCATCTGAGTAATGATACAATTCAATTACTCAGACCGCATCTCATTTAATCAAATTTCAATGAGATACGTAAATTTTACTTCCAAAATCGTCCGTCAATTTTTAAAGTAATTTAATTAACTCGTAACGTTATACGATTAATTAAATGATCAATTAAGAGTGTTGCCCTATAGGTATGACTTAGGGGATCAACTGATCACCACCGTCGCACGACAGTAATGTCAAACTCTAGTCAGCCAATCATTACCGATATATGTTGATCAGTTGACAATAAAAATATTACTTCCCAATTGTATTCTTTATAATGAGACTTAAACATGTGATCATCATGATCAACAGTCGTGATCGCATTATTGTCGGAGGACACATATTCCAACAATCTCCCACTTGTCCTCGACAAGTGTGCGTCACCAATTCTCTTGTCCTATTACTATCTCCCACTCAATGCAAGGTGTCTTTCAGGTCGTACTTGCAAGTGATCATATCGAGAGTGGTTTCCTCGATCTGGAGAATAACTGATTGACCGGATTTATCTATCATAGATACCTTCCGAGCGTGGCCACGCATTTCCAGTTCATTACTCCTCGAGTGGCCCTGAGATATTGTTATAACCCTGACTAGGGGTGGACAATTCCTATCGCACTCATTCCCTTCAACTAGCCACAGCCATCATAACCCAAAATATGCCCATTTGACCCCATTTACGAAGGTCGTAGTAACACAAATCAAAGTTAATCTGAAACTGTGCCATCTTAGGCGAATAGTCTTTAGTCAAAAGAATCGACTCATTCGAATACTATAGTAGCTCTCGCCACGACCAGGCTATATAAATTTGCCAGAACTCTATAAGCGGTCATTAGGCCCGACAAAATGTTCCTAACAGTCTGCCTATGTGATCGACTAGTCATCTCACATGACTCTATGGCACTTGAACTTGCCATCAATCGCATCACACTCTAGTCACTTCGAGACGTCACCTCATGTAAGTAAATATGGGCAAATACAATGTTAATCCATGTTCACTTTAACGGGGTTCAATTGTCTCCACAACCCGTTTGGATATAACAATGTGCAAGGTGAGTTAATAATAACTCAAACGACAAATGTCGACTTCACACTCGAGGAGTCAATACCATATTACAACCTTGTGATGCATGTCGTAAGTGTAAACACTTATTGATTGCAATAGAAGTTTAAATGCCATGTGTCCATGTGTTCAAACTTCTTATAATCGCATTTTCCTTTACATTCATGTTCTCTCTCATAGCATGAATCTTACCAAGTACACATCAAGGTTCCCGACCTCGGTTTTGGTTCTTTATCTTGAAAGAACTTCCTTATCGATTATCACATAACGAATGAATTTGTGGTGAATGATATAACTTGTACTGATCAAGTACTCCATCCACACACAATGCACTAGGTACATGTTTTGTAGAGTCTTGCAACAATTTGTCAAGATGATTAGTTTAGCACTTCTAACAAGTCCTAGCATAGTTAGGAAAGATTAGTTTTGAGTAACTTCTTATTCAACTAAGTATCTTTCCAAAACTTCTTATTTCTCCTTCTAGCTTGAAAGGTTAAGGATTCTCATAAATCCTTACATGTGTTCGGATTTTCATTAATATGTGCAACCTCTTGACACATATAAGAGTATTTTATCAAACACCGAAATCGCTCATCGGATTCTACTTGAGAATTCATGACGTTTCTATTGTGGCTTACCAATGAATCATCATGCTCTTATGCATATGATTCACCATTGGACATGTGCATGATCATTCTAACAGCGGAAACATTAGTAACTTTTAATCATGTCATCAATTATATTTAGGTTCAAGGAACGACCATGACTGCTAATGGCAATTCTATTTCATTTAGATGAATAACCTATGTTTCTGTTGATTCGATGTGTATCTCCCAATACTTATCCAACATCCCTTGATGTAATTGGATTCATCATAGTCCATTTTCATCCAGAATTGAAAACTCAAAACTTCCTCTATGAAGGAAGGTATTAGCTCGTCATTATTTAATGAGTGGTGAGTTGTAAACATTCAAAGGATGATAGCTCCCACTAGATTCCATGTCTTCACATGATAATTTTCTAACTCCCACTCAATTCCACATGTTTCGAAATTGACTTCTCAATCGAAACTTTTCAAGAATTGAAATATAAATTGCATTGCCAAGTTATTAAGATAAAATCATATATGTTCCCATCATATCCTTTCAAAATGCCTATTTTGAAGTGGTCTCATCTTAACCTTTGGAAAAAGATTTTAATCTCTAACTCACACATATCATAATAATGTGTAGCGATGTCATTATTCAAATATAAATGATATCTAGATCACGTCCTTCGAAATACCCTTTCGGAAGGAGGTTTAACCATTTCATAATGAGGTTAAGTAATGACATCTGCGTGGTTTAAAACTTTGGCTATTGAAGATATCGGTATATCAATCCTTGCAACCTCTAGTCATAAATATCGCTTATTACTAGGATGTTACATTGATTCATTTAGGCTCTTAAGTAAATCTCAAGGTTAAAACTATTGGTCAAAATTTTCATAAACTTTAGTCAAAAACTTGTTAAGAATTTACATTAGTCATTTTTCTTCCAAAACTCTCTTTTGGTCTCCTCGTGTAGTTATCTTAAGAATATGTTCTTGCGATTACTTCACTTGGTCTCTTTTGTCATATAGAACTTACTTGAGACCATAGGTCTCATCTATTTGGTATACTATGTAAATAGATATACCTTCATTCAAATCATTCTCTCTTGCGTAGATCTCATCTACACAATCTTATCTTGGTGTGAGTTTGTGTCCTCATTTTTCTCCCACTCTATCTTTAGAATAAATACACTAGAGATTCAAAGATAGCATATGAGACACAAATAATGAATTTGAAGTATAAGGAGAACTATCTCATAGGTTGACTAATAGTTTTAGATTTCGTAAGTGTACTTGGTGATTGACTTTCTTTTGATAGAGTTCATAGACTCAAAATCACTTTATAAATGATCATACACAAGCCTTAAGCATGTGGACATGTAATGAAACCCGTCATTATATTTGTCTATTAGATCACTTTAAGTTATATGTTTCTAAGAACAAGGATTTAAACATGAATTTTAGAATAAAAGGATAAAATGATAAAACGGGTGACTTGGGTTGCAAACCAAGTCACCATTATCCAAAATACAACCCATTATCCAAAATACCTTTCCATGTCAAACACGGAAACTTAAGGTTCTAAAATTCAAAACATAATTTAAAATAAGACAATGAAAAGCAAAGCTCCATGAAAGCTATCCCTAGCTTCTTGATGGTTTCTCGTGCTTGCTTTTCCTTTCCCTTGTCTTTGCTTGGTGGAGGCCCTATTTACAATAAAAAGGGAGATACATTATCACAACTTTGTATCACGATACCATAGTTGAATTAGAAACATAAAAGAAAGGATAGTCATTTACCTACTGGAGTAATCTTTCCAGCCTTAATATCACCAAGGTATTTGGAACAATTTCTTTTCCAATGTCCCATACCATTACAATAATGGCATTTATCAAGAGGACCCTTCTTGATTTTTGAAGTGCTAGCTTCACAAGTCTTAGCTTTGGTGAATGTGGGAGCTTGCTTTTTACCCTTTCTCCCATTCTTCTTGAACTTCCCCTTACTCTTAGTGCTTATGTTAAGCACATCCTTTGGAGGGTTCACATTTAACCCCATGTCCCTCTCGGCTTGCACAAGTAACTTGTGCAATTCTTCAAGAGACACATCCTTGTCTTGCATGTTAAAATTCACCCGGAATTGAACATATGCTTTGACTTTGGACAAGGAGTGTAGAATCCTATCTACAACAAGTTCTTTGGGGATTTCAACCTTTTGAATCTTCAAGGTCTCGACAAGCTCCATAAGTTTGAGCACATGAGGGCTAACCTTTTGGCCCTCTTTGAAGTTGAGATCAAAGAATGCTGCGGCCGCCTCATATTGGACGATCCGCGGAGTTTGTGAAAACATTGTCACAAGCTTGGAGTAAATCTCATTAGCATTGCCCATTTTAAAGGCTCTCCTTTGGAGGTCCGCCTCCATCGCAAATATCAAGACATTTTTCATTGCGGCGGACTCCTTTTGGTAAGCCTCATATGCTACCCTAGTGGCGGCGGTCGACCTAGTGGTAGGTTCGGGTGGAGAGGCCTCGGTAAGGTAACGAAGCTTGTCGTCACCTTGGGCGGCCAATTTGAGTTGGGCATCCCAATCGGAGAAATTTGACCCATTCTTTTCAAGTTTACATCGATCCATGAAGGATCGGAGCCACGATGAACTAGCGAGAGGTGTGGCGTTAGGGGTTGGTGTTGCCATTTGTTATGAGAAAAAGAAGTGGTCTACAAAACAAAATAGAAGGAGTAAAACAAATGTCGTTTTAATAATAATACTCGTAAAAATGAATGATTTAAACAAGTTCTATGCATTTTTCTAGTGACCTCTACCCAACTAGATAAATGATTCCAAGACCCAAATTCATATCGACTTAGGCACGGTAGGGCCGATTCATCCCTTATCAATATATAACTCGGTGGATTAACGTTTAATCGATTCTACTTTTAGAACTCTTGGTCGATAAAATTACTCTAATAATTATCTATAGCCCAAAACACATCCGACAAGGGCACGGTATGGCCGATGAAACCCTTATCGAAAAACTTTTGTTGAGTTCAGTCCAAATTTCGAATAAATGTGTCCATGATCCAAATCCACATCAACTCGGGCACGGTAGGGCCGATTCATCCCTTATCAACATGAATTTGGTGGATAGACATTTATCACCCACTTCCCCTACGTAACAAGTTTTTTACCCCGGTAGGGCCGAGTGCACTCCCTCGCGAAATAGGTTTTCATGGTTTCTACTATTTGGTAAGGCTATGTCTCAATTAATTGTTTTGGCGAGAGGTCATGTCAATTTATTATCTATCACGTTTTAAGTGAACTAAAGCGGTGAACTACGATAATTCTAATTGACACGGTCGATAAACTCGATAAAATGAGGATGCATGTTTTAGTTATGGCGATTTAGCGATGCATGTGACATATAAATAAAATGCAAACATAAAATAAATCCTAGTATGGCCTTTCCTAAAATAGAAAACCTATTTAACTATTACATATTCGGAAACCAACTCCATTGGTCCCTTGAACTTCGGTTGTGGCACGCATCTCGAGGTAACACCGTCTTTATGTATCGCCATCTTGAAGAAATCCGTCTTTGGGAACTCCGAAATGAATAAAATTACATAATAAATTACATAATTTCCTATTATACATTTGTAACTAAAATAAAATAAATCTATTAAATTACAAAACGGTGATACGAGATCACAATAAATTACAACCGAATCGATATTCCCATGCATTTCGGGAAATACCAATTAAAATCTAAGGCCATACTAAGTAAAAATTACATAATTCAAAAATTACATAAATTAAAATTATCACAATCATAAAGAAATTGCAGCATTATAATATGTATGAACATGCCCAATTTTATGCTAAATCGCCTTTAATTAGCCAATATCGTATATTACTCGGTTTTTACGGATTTGCGTGATTTCAACATTTTACAATCACAAAAATTACATAAATTCATATTTATGCATAAGTTAATTACCCTAACCTCTTAGGACTCAAAATTTAGTCTTCACTAATTATTTGACCATAATTAACTCATATTTATAAAATTTGTTCATTAATGGACCAAAAATTACAAAAATAAGCTATAAACTTCAAATAAATTCACAAAATTTAAAATAAATTTGAAATTTGAAATTTAAACTCATGAACATTCTGGAAAAAAACCATGACACTCATAATGTTCAAAAACTTAGGTTAAAAATTTCGAATTTTATCCGGAAAAACAATGTTGCGGTTTATCGGTTTTTAACAAAATAATCATAAAAACATGGAAAAATTATATTCATTAACTTTTCAATTTTAGATCTGAAAAAGATAATAAAATGCAACATATGATGTTTTTCTTTAGTCATAGAGTATGTTTTATTAATTTTTCATTAATTAAGTCACTATTCATGCCATTTTTCTTCAAAAATCCATAAATCATGCAAAAAGACTTCACTATAGCTCATTATTTTACACACATCTTGTAAAATTGCATGTGACATCATACTAAATTTCTATGACCAGATTTGAAATTTATCTCATATTAACCTATTTTTCACCTAAAACCGATTTTAATAATGAAAAATCCATTTTTCGAGCATAACATGTCCAAAAATTATGAAAATTTACAGGTTATCTCAAAATAATATATGTGACAACATATCCAAAAATCACTGGAAAATTCAAAGTATAGCTAATTTTAGACCAAAAATGACATTTTTACTCATAAAATCATATTTAAATGTCATTATTGTATAAAATGAACAATAAAAATCCGTAAATTAACCAAAAATCATAAAAACATTTTAGGACCAGAAATTTTATCATGCATGGATTAATTTCATGATATATCATAATAACACAAATTATACAAGTTTTATATGTTATTCTTATAACTCGGAAAAACTTTTAACCGATTTGCATGCAAACAACCATGGCTCTGATACCAATTGAAGGAAAAGTAGATCTATATACTTACATATTCATATATGTTATGATTTAATTTGTCATAAAATTAACTAATGATCTTATGCATGCAAACAAATAAACAAAATAAGGAAGAAACATCCATTCTTACATTGGATTTTCGGTTCAAATGGGCACCAGAGAGATCACCTTTCTCTCTTGTTCTTGAGCTTTCCTTTTGGATGAACAAAGACCCAAGTGTAGGATCTCTCCCAAGGATTTATACCCAAAGCTTACTCTTAATTAAAATTAATATTATGAGTACTAGATAATATTAATTCTTGTAGAAAAATGACCCAAAACAATTTGGTTTTTAATCTCCCAAAAACCAGTTGGGAGAGAATAGGAGAGGAAGTATTTTCTCTTTCTAAAATCTTAATTTTTGATAAGTTAGAATGAATGAATAATACACACTCATGCATGTAGTGTATATCAAAAATATAAGACAAAAACCCTTTGCCTTTTCTTTGGTAAAACCGAGTAGGAGGGAAGAGGAGGGAAGAAAGGAGACCCAACGCATGCTCTTGTTTGCCTTCACAATGCAAACTAGGGTTGCATGGCTAGGCTATTAGTGAATGATTATGTTTTTCACTAATTTAAACAACACAATATTAGCCTAATTCTCCCCTTTAATTTCGGTACATACATAAAATGGAATCCATTTTATTTTTGTCAAATTTGTCAATATGTCACATGTCATATGTAACATAAATTTGTTATGTATTTTTAACATATTAAATTAAAAATCAACGTATTAATAAAAAATACGTCATATACAAAAATTGACTTAGTAATTCATAATTACTTGTACCAAAATATTTCTCCAATTATAAATCACAATAAATTGTATTTATAATAATTCATTCAAATTTAATTGTTTCTTTAAACAATAATTTCATCTGAGTAATGATACAATTCAATTACTCAGACCGCATCTCATTTAATCAAATTTCAATGAGATACGTAAATTTTACTTCCAAAATCGTCCGTCAATTTTTCAAGTAATTTAATTAACTCGTAACGTTATACGATTAATTAAATGATCAATTAAGAGTGTTGCCCTATAGGTATGACCTAGGGGATCAACTGATCACCACCGTCGCACGACAATAATGTCAAACTCTAGTCAGCCAATCATTACCGATATATGTTGATCAGTTGACAGTAAAATATTACTTCCCAATTGTATTCTTTATAATGAGACTTAAACATGTGATCATCATGATCAACAGTCGTGATCGCATTATTGTCGGAGGACACATATTCCAACAAGAAGGCCTTCGACAGGATAAAGGAAATCTTATCCAAACCTCCTGTCCTCATGCCACCTCAACCGGGGATTCCTCTATCCCTATACCTGAATGTTACCAACACAGCCATGGGAGCAATGTTAGCACAAACAGTTGACAACGAAGAACGAGCCATCTACTACATCAGCAAAAAGTTCATTGAGTACGAGACGAGGTATACCCAACTGGAAAACATATGCCTTTCCCTAGTATGGTCAACAAAGAAGCTGCGGCATTACATGCTCAGCTACACGGTCCACATCTACTCCAAGATGGACCCGGTTAAATACATCTTTGAAAAACCCGTACTAAACGGAAGGCTGTCTAGGTGGACACTCATGCTGCCTGAGTTTGATCTCAAGTTTGTACCCCTCATGGTTATCAAGAGAAGAGCAGTCGCTGATTTCCTGGCAGAGAATCCCGTCAACGAAGACCCAACGACCGACAAATGGTCACTTCCTGACGAAGACATCCTTTGTGCCGACTCCGACGCATGGGACCTATATTTCGACGGTGCATCTAATCTGAGAGGCTTCGGGGTGGGAATCCTTCTAATATCACGAGAGGGAGAACATGTTCCGATCTCGGTCAAGCTAGACTTCGCCGTCACCAACAATGCCGCTGAATATGAGGCATGCCTCATCGGCCTACAAGCAGCCATCACACATGGCATCAAGAGACTGAGGGTCCACGGCGATTCCTCGCTCATCATCAATCAGGTGTCCGGATCATGGAAAATCCGATCTGACAGCTTAACTCCCTACCGAGCAAAGATCAATCAAGAAGCCGAGTTCTTCGACCAAGTCGACTATTTCCACTTGCCACGAGAGGAAAATCAATTTGCTGATGCCCTGGCAAAACTTGCCGCGCTCGTCAACATACCTGACGACATGCCATCAATGCCCCTATGTGTCGAGAGAAGGAGCGAGCCAGCTCACATTTGTGCCATTATCGACAACGAGGAAAGCCATGATGAACCTTGGTACCAAGCCATCCTCAATTACAAAACCAAAAACGAATTCCCTCCCAACTCTGATCAAAGAGGACAAAGAGCCATCCGTTTACTTGCGTCACAATTCGTGATAAACCAAGACCAATTATACAAAAGAACACCCCAAGGAATTCTCCTCATTTGCATTGACCATCACAAAGCCAAAAAGTCATGGGAGAGGTTCACGACGGAGAATGTGGCCCTCACATGAGCGCAATGATGCTTACACGGAGAATCATACGGGTAGGTTACTACTGGACCACCATGGAGGTCGATTGCCGTAACTACGTCAAACATTGCCACAATTGCCAAATCTTCGCCAACATACAACACATACCACCATCCGTTTTATACACCATGACATCACCCTGGCCTTTCTCAACCTGGGGCATTGACATCATCGGGAAAGTCAACCCGATAGGCACCAAGGGGCATTGCTTCGTCCTCATCGCCATCGACTACTTCACCAAATGGGTAGAAGCACAGTCATATGCAGTCTTGACCGCCAAACAAGTGGCCAAATTCATTCAAAACAACATCATCTGCCGATATGGGGTACCCCATGAAATTATCAGCGATCAAGGCTCTCATTTCCGGGCGGAAACTCAGGCTTTGCTGAATAAATACAAGATCAAACGACATCGATCATCCCCCTACCGTCCCCCTACCGTCCCCAAACTAACGGAGCGGTGGAGGCAGCGAACAAAACTCTTGTCACCATTATCAAGAAAATGCAAGACAACTACCGCGATTGGCCGAGCGAACTCCCGTTCGCACTCTGGGGATACCGAACCTCCATTCGAACACCGACAGGCGCCACACCCTTCTACCTAGCATACGGTATGGAGGCGGTTCAACCGGTAGAGTTAGAGGTCCCTTCTCTACGCATCCTACTGGAGAGTCAAGTCCCTGAGGCAGAATGGACCCGTCAAAGGTACGAGCAACTCACTCTTCTAGACGAACGGCGACTCAACGCCTTGCACAACGTCCAGCTATACCAACGACGTATACAACGGGCATTCAACAAGAAGGTCAAACCCAGAAACATCCAGGAGGGCGACTTGGTCCTCAAGTCAGTTCGAGCACCATTACCCGTCGATCCGAGGGGAAAATTCAAACCCAACTAGGTCGGGCCATACCTGGTCAAGAAAATACTTTCGGGGGGCGCAGTGAGACTGAGTGACCTAGATGGGGAGTACTTTACAAACCCGACCAACCTAGACCAACTCAAGAAATACTACCCTTGAACCATAGCAAACAACGACCTAGCCTAGTTTTACAACTAGCAACAACCTCAACCCTTTTTCAAGTCAAGTTCCTCAACGTGTTCTGATTTAAAATTGCATGTTTTATCGAGTCTAAGCTGCGGCACCTTGCCCGTTTCGAATGTCCTTTGATCTGTCAAAGGCAACGTCCATTTGCACTAAAACAAAACAAACCCCCCTGAACTACGAGCATGGTTTGATTTCGCCTCTTCAGGTGAATACGTAGGCAGTCCCTCTTATGCCTGAGGGATACAACCACAAAACCCAATTCAAATTCACAGAACATTTCGAACTACGATCATGGTTTGATTTCACCTCTTCAGGTGAATACGTAGGCAGTCCTTCCTTACACAAGGAGGATACAACCATCCCCATACAAAAAAATCCCACGTACAAAAAAAAACATCCCAAAAAAAAGGAGAAAGGAAAAATCATCCCCTTTTCCCATAAAAATACAAAAATGAGCCTTTCTCCCTTTCCACAAAATACCACTTTCCCAAGTGCAAATGTTTGGGACAATTCAAATCGAATCGCCTTTACAAAATGGATGGAAGAAACAAGCATTCTCAATTTTCGACACGGGCAATCCTCTTATTTAATTAATAATGGGAGGGATTACAATTTCAACAAAAAATAAAGCTCGACGAGTCTACAACTTGTCAAAGCTAAGGTGTCAACTAAAACACCTCGCATAATAAAACTAGCACAAAACACACAAAACATAGCTAGTACAACATAATAAAAACTCACAACAATAATACAACATAATAATAAGGTGGGTGATGGAGGTCTTCACTCTTCCATTCTACCCTTGCCTTTTCCCTCGGGGTACATTTTCCCCTTGTTCTTCTTGTTGGCCCGCCTAGCATGGACTTCCTCCTCGGAACGGATCCTCAACGGATCTAAGACGGCGATGGCCTCCGGTCTAGCACAAGACCCCATATTCGACCCAAGACGATCCAATGCACGGCCTACCATGTTCTTGGGGCCGGAACTCCTCCTCTTCGGCGGTCTCATCACATCGGGAGTAGCTCCATCAACATAATCCTCAAAGAAGGCACGGTTGGCCTTGACAACCTCTCGATACTTCAAGTCGACAACCTCGTCCTTACGAAATTTGGATCTCTCTTCCAAGGACGAAGCACGTGACCACTTGACATAAGCGGGAGTCACCCATGTCGTGGCAACGGGGTTTTGTACCTCCCAAAGCGTCCGAGTGGCCCACCACCTTTCGAAGACCTCCACAAGCTCGGAGTTCCAGAAAACATTCTCTTGGACAAGAGTATCTTGAGTGGGCACCTTTTGTTGACGCCCCATTTGCCTCATAAGCCTTTCGGGATAAATGAAGGAAGCAACCTTCAAACCCACCACCATCAAAGAGCGAGGACTAGCACCCGAATCGGGCAACCCTGTGAAGGACCTCAAGTGCCACCACGGCACCACCTAACGGATATGAGGACCACCCTCCTCCGCCAATCTCGCGGCCCAATAGGCCTCGGTGGAAGCAAAACTATCCGGGTACAACTTCTTCCTCATGGTAAGATGACGGAAGGAATAAGAAGAAGAATCAACCGGAGGCTCTACATACCTTAGCCTCTCTAAGAGCCATACTTGAAGGATCCTCGGGGATCCGAAAGAGGGAGCTTCTTCACAAGAACCTTCCTTGTCCAAAGCTTGGATAATCTCTCCAAGCACCAACCATGATGGATCTCTACCATGCTCCATTTGCTCAATCACATGGATAAGGGTCATGCTACCATGACATTTTGGCCCCTCCTTCTTCAAGACATCAACGAAGAGGTACACATGGACAAGGCAAAAGGCAAGAGCCCTTCTCCTAGCCACCTCCGAGACATTAGCATCTAATCGATTTGAAAAGATGTTGATAAGAGCCAACATGTCCACACCATGTGGAGCAAGAAGAAAGTTGATTTGGTTTGTTGACAAGCCCAACATGGAACAGAATTTCTCCTTATAGCACAACCGAATCGGAGGAAGCACCGGAACACAACCCGGCCACCCACCAATGCCTCCAACTTCTTCGGCAAGAGGACAAAGCTCACCTTTCGGGAAAACGAAAACATGATATTTCGAGTCCCAAAACCGAGGACATGCTTCAAGAAACGAAGGTTGCACCTTGACTTGACGAAGCACCAACAATTGACCAACTCCCATGCAAACGAGTTGATACTTTACGGGAGGCGACAAATCCCGGCACCATTGTCGCAATGCGTTCTCAAAAGCATCCATGAAATATTTTTGTGGAAGAAGAAGAGGTTTTGTAGAGAAGATTTTGTGTTTCGGATGATGAAACAATGAAGCGCAAATGTCCCTATTTATACAAAATGATCAGCGTATTTTTCAGAAAAAAAGGAGAGAGCCGGCTTCCATCGCCAGGCTGCTCGCGCCTCTTTGAGGCTTCCCCAGGATTCCCGCTGTTGACTTGTCTCTTTCAACTTGTGTTTCCTCCTGACACCTCAAACCTCCCGCCAGGAAGCTCGCGCCTCTTCGGGATGATTCAGGATATTTTGTGTTTCCTCACACTCACATTTCCCTGCTTTCGCGTTTTACGAAATCCGACACGGTTTCCATGACGCAGCTTTAAACATACGGATTTTTCTTTCTTTTTTAAGGGGGGAAGGGCTAGTCGCCCCGATCCGCGATGGATCGTTTCCATGTCAGTCGAAATTCCGAAATTTTTTTCGCAAGTTTTCGCAATTTTCCATCAAAAAATCAAAATCGAGAATTGATAATACGACATCAATTTTCATCAAAATTCAAGCACTCACAAATTCGAGTCTTGACCTCAAAAATCAAAAATCAAATGTACTTGTAAAAATCCTTTTTTAAAATTCTTTCCTGACGATTTGAGTTTGAATATTTCGAGTCGCAAATCAATTTCAATAATTTCGACGCGATTTAATTCGCGACACGAGTTAATTGCTCAAATTTTCAAATCAATTCCTTTTGAATTCCGAACGTGACGATTCGTCACGGAATTTTCAAAATTCATTTCAAAATTCAATTTTAACTTCAAGTCATCTTGGTTAATTTTGGTTTTCAATCAAATGCTTCTACGTGTTTGCGTTTATGTATATGTGCTATCTGTTGCCTGTTTTCTACACTAACAATGTAGGAACTGGTGCAAAATAAAGGAGAATCAACAGCCGACGGCGCTCCTCCGAAACACAACACAAAAAAGCCAAAAATCACAAAATGAACCACATTCCAAAAACACATATATACAAACCGCCTCACGCAAAATGTAAATATGTACAGGCAAGAGTCCAAGACACGGACAAACTACAACAACTACTCAACGTCTCCCGTCGGACCAGTCCTGGTCTCACTAGGAGTCGCCGCCAACGCAGACACCACCACCTGCTCAGACTTCCTCTCCGGAGAACTCTCCAGCGTCTCCTCCTCCATCACGACGCGAAGCTCCTCCGCCGCAGCCAACTGAGCCCTGAGAGAGGCAATCTCCGCGTCTCGGCTCCGCAGCTCGTCCTCACGACGCCTCAAGTCCTGATCCCGACGGATGATCCTCAGCTCCTGGCCCTCGATCGTCGACCTGGCTGCCTCCAACTCAGCACGGACCCGAGCAAGCTCCGCCGGATCCGCAATGCCCTATAAAACACAATAACAGATCCTCAAGATCTAAAAACGTGAAATACATCACCAAACACACAAAAACAGCACACAAAATGTACCTGAGAAAGCCGAGCCTCCCTCGTAGCCAGGTCACCAGCAAGCGCCCTCCAGTGGTTAGCCATCCGCCACAAGTCCTGGTGACTAACAGTCGTCACCTACAAAACAAAATGTCCTTCAATAAAATGTAAGGCAAAGTGCAATTGGGGAAAGTGTTCAAGTCAGGAACTCACCCTCAAAACGATCAACCTCCACTCCATGCCAGCATCGGTCATCTCGGCTGCCGCGGGCTCTGGTAAGTGAAACTGAAGCTCCTCGCCACCCAGCCCCTGAAAAGTGGTCCCCGTCGGGAAAGCTGGGGGCTGAGTCCTCATCAGCAGGTCGACTCCCTACCATTGGGATCCACATCAAAGATGACAAACCCTCCTACTAAGAGAGGCAATGAAAACAAAAAAAACAGAGGAAAACATACCTTGATCGGGTACCAAGCAAGCCTCGACAACCGGAAAGTGTCGTAGTCAACGCCCCGCAACAACAGCTCCTCACCTCCCCGACCGTGAAGGTGCTCCTCAACCTCATCAGGGGTCGACTCCTGGAACAACACTCTAGGCGGGTCAACCGGCACGACGAAAGTCTCGGTAAAGCACTGGCGAACTACACGCTCGCCCAGGTACCAAACCGGCTCAATCGCCGTCTCCAAGTACGGACGCAGGGAGCTGCGAGGCCGCAAACGCTCCCTGATGGCAGCCAGTACACCCGTGTAGTGCTCCCAAGGCCGCCCAACAAACTACATTCAAAACAAAGCTATTCAGCTAACTGGGGGCTTCATAAGCTACCTAATCACCCTATCTCTATCTATTTCTATAAAGGATAAGGGGAAGAGAGCAATAAATTACATCAGCAACCCGAAGCTTGTTCACGCAACGCCTGCAGTCCTCATAAGTCGACTTAATCGACTTCTTCCGAGCCACCGTCCAACCCCTCACAGCAGGGTAAGTCGAGGGAACACCGTCTGTGGTCCCCGGACGCAGAGGAGTGAAGTAAGCATACAACCAAGCCTGTAATCAAACACAGCAAACACAAATCAGCCAATTTCTCAAAAATTGCCAAAATCAAAATCAAAATCAAACTAAAAAAAAACTACCACAAAAAAATACTCGTACCTCAAAGATGAGGCCGGGACCAACCAAAGCAGGAGCACTGCCCACCCCCACTGTCTCCGGACGCACCGCCACGTGCAAGTACCGGGTGAAACTCGCCAGAGTCGGCGTAACCCAGTCAAACCGACCCAAAGTGTCAAGGTCAGCAAGGAGAGGAAGCACCTTGGTCGACAAGCGCTCACCCTTGTCACCAAAGTACGTGGCGCCCAAGAAGTACCACAACCACAGCCGCGCCTCCTTCGTGTCGGCCTCAACCTCTGCCTCCGGACTCTCCAATGGCGCCAGAGTAACACCTGCCACCCTCCCAGTGAAGTGGTCCTTCACGTACGAACGCGCGATCAAGTATGGAGTGACGTCGGAAGGCTCCGGCAAAGCAGTACCGATCAAAGCAGTGACCGCAGGAGAGGACACTCTCTCCGGCGTCTCGGTAAACTCAATAGGCAACTCGCTACAGGGAAGGCCGGATACCATGGCAAAGTCCTCTAAAGTCACATCGACCTCCCCAAATTCCATGTGGAACGATGACGTCGTATCCCAGTACCGATCCAACATGGCGCGGATCAGACACATGTTCGCCCTAATCGAAGACCTGTGAATGTCCCGCCAGGCGGCCACCAACGACCCAAAAGCCGACCTCTCTATCAACGCCCTCGTCCCGGCCCGGAGAACGTCGTAGAAACCCAAACAGGTAGAAAAGCCCGAGAAAGTCCTCATCGTGCCAATCTCCTAAAATCAAAAACAAACAACGTCAGAATGCTTATTCAGGCCTGACACTTCAAAAGTTACAAAATTCAGTCGGGGAACACGACTCACCAAGCCCTCGTGAGCACGGTAGGAGAGGTGTCTGTCTAGTCGAAGCAACAACTGGCTGCCGTCAAAACTCTTGGCCCTGTTGGAGCTGTGTCCTCCAGTTAGTGCGGATAACGTCATTGCACATACACTTGTACAGACAAGTGGGAGCTTGTTGGGGCTGGTGTCCTCTACAAGTAGTGCAATAACATTTAAATCCGCACTAACTGGAGGACCCGAGGTTATTTCTAATGCTTTATCGTTTTTCTCATGTTTTTCATTTTATGACAATAATCACATATAAAATTTGCGTTATAGTCCTAATTTTATAGGGTATTATACGGATATTACCCCACAGGCCCAAGCAGGCGCCGCCCGTAAAAGCAACCCCCGCGGGGCCGTAACTCGCCTGGTTCTCCAACTCGCGACGTCAGCATCGTCCTCGGCTGTCTCCGCTCTCCGTCTCTTATGACCGCGGGACTCAACGTGGTGGGCAGGGCCCAGCTCAACGACCCTGGCGATGTCCTAAAACGACCGTCTGGTCGCCCGGGGACGGCGCGGCCTCGAAGAAACCCTCCTCCCGGAGGTACCAGCCTCAGACCCACTCTGAGCTCTCCCGGTGACAGTGGCCCCAACAACGGGCACCTCACGCTCCACGACGGCCCCTGTGGCCCCAGCAGTCTGCTCAGGAGGTCTCTCCTCCTCGGTGACATCCTCCACAACCACGGCGGGTGTACTAGCCGGAGTGCTAACCGGGCCCACCCCGAACAACTCCTCAAAAGTCGCAGCAAGGGACTCGGCATGTCCCGAACACTCTCCTGCACACAAAAAACGTCAGTCGAAATTTCGGCATTACGACGGTATGAAATGGATAAATCCAAAAAAAAAAAACAACCTGCAAAACAAAACAAGGGCGATCCCGCCCAAAAACCAACCAAACAAAACAGTTCACAAAAAATGCAAAAAAACGACTCGCCCATCTTTTCAAGCAAAAGACGAGTCAAAACCACAAAAACGGCATTTCAAGACCCATACAAGGTCCGCCTACAAACCAAAATACATTCCCGACACAATGGGGTATTTTTCTCCGACTCAAAAAGGCAATTCATACGCTAATTTGAGCCCAAACCGGTCAAAAATTCAAAAACGACCGCAAAAAGGCAAACGTGATTTTATCACGCCTCAAGGTGACCTAAATTACCAATAAGGTCCATTTCAAGGCAAACTGACTCAATTCAAGCCCAAACAGGCGCTTATTTTGTCAGACATAAGACCGTCACAAGAGGCAAAAATCCAATTTTGCCCACAATATCCAACGAAGGTCCATAAATGGCGAATACGGGTTTTCCCAACTACAATGCAACCTAGTGGGACCCATTATCCAAGCAAATAATCTTGGCATGGCGAAATGAGACGGTTTCTCGCCTCACTAACGTTTTTCGAGCATAGGGAGCGGGAACGGGGACCAAAATGCAAACTAAAAGCACCCCTATACTCCTAAACAGGTTTCTAACCTAATGCAAGCATCAATTTCACTCGAAATGGGCTCAATCAAAAACGCCCAATTCGATTTTCTAGGGTAAAATTCGCCCTAATTCAATCAAGCTAAGGATCAACAAATTTAAATGGATTCAAGAGGAAATACGTACCTTGAGATGACATTGTTGATGATGGCACGATTTCGAGCAAGCTAGAAGGTCCAACAATGGCGAATTTGGCTTTGTTTTGTCGAAAAATGAAGAAGACGAAATGATGAATGGTATGCGGCCTGAACTCGCGTCTTTTACAGAAAAAAGGGAAGCCCCTTTGGTTCGCCAGGTGGCTCGCGCCTCAATCAGGCGTCCCTCACTCTTTCAGCGGATTTTGGGCTTTAGCCCAATTTTCACATAACAAAATTCGGATTTTCATTGACGATATTGAAAATCGTCATTTCCTCAAAGACAAACAAAAGCAAATAGTGAAAATTTAAATTCGCTATTTTCAAAAATTTCAAGCAAACGGCGATCAAGACCGCCAATTTCAAAAATAATGGTGAAATCAAATTCACTATTTTTCTTCAAAATCTCAAAAATAATAGCGAAAATTCAAAAACCGCTATTTCTCCAAATTTTAAGCGACGGCAATTAAAACCATCATTTTCAAGATAATTGTTGGAAATTGAATTCCACTATTTTCACCACACATGTCAACGACGGCACATATACCGTCACTTCAATTAATAGTGAAGATTCCAAATTCACTATTTCCATCAAATGTCAACGGCGGCATATAAACCGTCACTTCAAACGTAATAGCAAACTTAAAATTTGCTATTTTCCTTCAAAATTCAAACAAACGGCGATCGAAACCGCCACTTCAAATTCAAAGAAGAATGACGAATAGTGAAGATTCCAAATTAACTATTCCTTCAAATACCAGCAGGGGGCTTCCTCGCGGAACCCGCTTATTCCGAAAACAGTGATAGTGAAAATCCAAACTCACTATTTCCACAGCGGCATCACGAGTTCGCTGCGTTCAAACAAGCCCGACGCGGCTAATCCCATGGTCCATTAATCGACCGCCTCTTGGCTGGCGAGCCTTTATCCGCAAACTTCTAAGGACAGATCCCGAAGATGCCCCGGGTACATTTCCTTACCACGGCTGGCTAGCCTTTGTCCGCAACACATCAAGGACGGATCCTGAAGATACCTCGGGTACATTTCCTTACCACAGCTGGCGAGCCTTTGTCCGCAACCTTTCGAGGAAAGATCCCGAAGATGCCTCGGGTACATTTCCTTACCTTTGGCTGGCGAGCCTTTGTCCGCAAACACATCGAGGACAGATCCCAAAGATGCCTCGGGTACATTTCCTTACCACGGCTGGCGAGCCTTTATCCGCAACACATCAAGGACAGATCCCGAAGATGCCTCGGGTACATTTCCTTACCACAGTTGGCGAGCTTTTGTCCGCAACCTTTCGAGGACAGATCCCGAAGATGCCTCGGGTACATTTCCTTACCTTTGGCTGGTGAGCCTTTGTCCGCAAACACATCGAGGACAAATCCCGAAGATGCCTCGGGTATATTTCCTTACCACGGCTGACGAGCCTTTATCCGCAACACATCAAGGACAGATCCCGAAGATGCCTCGGGTACATTTCCTTACCACAGCTGGCGAGCCTTTGTCCGCAACCTTTCGAGGACAGATCCCGAAGATGCCTCGGGTACATTTCCTTACCTTTGGCTGGCGAGCCTTTATCCGCAACCTTCCAAGGACAGATCCCGAAGATGCCTCGGGTACATTTCCTTACCACAGCTGGCGAGCCTTTGTCCGCAACCTTTCGAGGACAGATCCCGAAGAGGTCTCGGGTACATTTCCTTACCTTTGGCTGGTAAGCCTTTGTCCGCAAACACATCGAGGACAGATCCCGAAGATGCCTCGGCTACATTTCCTTACCATGGCTGACGAGCCTTTGTCCGCAACACATCAAGGACATATCCCGAAGATGCCTCGGGTACATTTCCTTACCACAGCTGGCGAGCCTTTGTCCGCAACCTTTCGAGGACAGATCCCAAAGATGCCTCGGGTACATTTCCTTACCTTTGGCTGGCGAGCCTTTATCCGCAACCTTCCAAGGACAGATCCCGAAGATGCCTCGGGTACATTTCCTTACCACAGCTGGCGAACCTTTGTCCGCAACCTTTCGAGGACAGATCCCGAAGATGACTTGGGTACATTTCCTTACCTTTGGCTGGCGAGCCTTTATCCGCGACCTTTCGAGGACAGATCCCGAAGATGCCTCGAGTACATTTCCTTACCTTTGGTTGGCGAGCCTTTGTCCGCAAACACACCAAGGACAGATCCCGAAGATGCCTCGGGTACATTTCCTTACCACAGCTGGCGAGCCTTTCTCCGCAACCTTTCGAGGACAGATCCCGAAGATGCCTCGGGTACATTTCCTTACCTTTGGCTGGCGAGCCTTTATCCGCAACCTTTCGAGGACAGATCCCGAAGATGCCTCGGGTACATTTCCTTACCTTTGGCTGGCGAGCCTTTGTCCGCAACCTTTCAAGGACAGATCCCGAAGATGCCTCGGGTACATTTTCTTACCACAGCTGGCGAGCCTTTGTCCGCAAACTTGCGAGTACATATCCGAAGATGCCTCGGGTATGACTCCTTTCTATGGCTGGCGAGCCTTTATACGTAGTCTAACGGACTTTAAACGACCCGCACGGATAGTCGATAGACTCTAAACAGTTCCCGACGACATGTCCTTAACTCGTACCCTCGAGTCGCCTTGGCGTCGCCATTCCCGACGGCAGGTCCTTGGCCCGAATCCTTTCGAGCCGCCTCGATGTCGCTTGGGTCTCCAGGTTGTAATCTTCGATTGACCTGGGGGATCTACTTTGACTTTCGCCCTGTCCAAGCCTCAGTCAAAGTGGGGGCTCTGTAGATACCCAGTATCTGCTGAGACTCCAACAAACTCCTGATGATTATCGGACTATAACATGTTTTGGAATCGCGGCGTTTGATCGACAGTTTGTGTACAACTTTTCGTCGGAAAACTTAAAACGATTTCGAAAATAAAACATTTCAAAAATACCTGGAGTGTTTAATGCACGACGACGGGGTCGCAATGACACTAACTACAGTCAAAACCAACACCGGACCAAAAACCGACTCAAAGATTCAAATCCCGACTTCAACATTGAGTCAAACCGAGTCAACCACCAAAAACAAAACATTTCAAACCTTCTACCTTAATTTTTCCCGGATTCATGTTGGTCAAGTACCAAACATGTGACTACAAAACCTAGGATAGAACAAATCATGATTGCGTTTGTTGTGAAAGTGACAACACAACTCGAAGAACCGCGACGTGGCTCGCGCCTCTTTGAGCAGCCTAAGTGGCCACATCGCTCAAAACTCAAACAACCACTCATTTTCCTATAAATACCCCTCAAATGCCACCCATTTGAGAGTTATGCGAGCGTCCGCCCCCTCTTTTCTCCCTTAAAATTCTCGACTCGACTTCTTAAGTCACAACCCGACGCGTATTTACGACCTACCGATCGTAAATACAAGCCTTACACATTGTTTGGTACTGTCATCGTGCATTAAATCACTTGACCGACCACTTCGACCACTACACCATCACTAACATTAAAACACTCTTTTTACTTACCAAAACGGTTTTAAACCGAGTTTTTTCCGATCAAACGAGTTGTTACACTTACGTCGGTCACTCGCCATAACCAAACATGTAAGTATGAGGGTGTAAAAATCCTCTTTTATTATGTTTTCATTTGTTTCATGACTATAACATGCTAAAACATGCATAACATGAACCAAAACATGGAATAAACGAGCCAAAACTGATTTTTGGTCTGAGGCAGAAGCCCCTTAGGTCGCCAACTTGCCCACGCCTAAATGGGGTGTTCAGACCAGAGATCAACCGTGTTTGTTCTCGTCATTTCCCTTTAATCCACTTTCATATTTGTAATCGGTTTTTACCATTCCAAGTATTTTCGAACCCTTTTTATTTTATTTCATTTGTTTTAACCATAAAACATTTTTCACCCTTGGTTCCTCATACCATGACGGTTAAATCTGTGTTTCGGTGATAATATTTGGTTAATAACATTTAAAAGGTATTTTAAAGCCTTTTATTTCATTTTTGGGGAGGTATTTTAAAGCCTTTCATCATTTCTTTACATTTTCAAACAAGTATATTAGTCACCAACACAAAGTCATCCTTGGTTCTACATACCATGCCGGATTTTAACCTGGGTATGATGATGAGTATCGACTAATCACATTCAAATGGACTTAAAACAATTAGTCCATAATTACTTTCAAAACTATTCATGTCAAGTTTGTCAAATCGAACCCGACACTGAATATTATCCAAATAATGATGATTATTCGAGTCTAGTTCTTCAAATCAACAAATGCGGTCTAAATGACCCCCGTCAAACCAAACCGGGTTCAAATACCCATTTTCAACACGTTTTATAACATTTTCTAAAAGGTCAGAACACGGCACATGAACCGTGGGCTAACCCGCGCCTAAACAGGCTCTCCATTTCTCATTTTCAAAACCAGGGGGAGGCCCCTTATACCGTCGGCTGGCTCGCGCCTCATATAGTCGTCTGGTACAGGGGCTGTTCCTTTCAAGCATTAGTCCAGGACGATTCCGACTCCGGTTAGCTCGGATATAGGACGGATCAGATGACTATTTGATTATTCAAAACCATATTTGCAAAATGCCTTACTAAGACAAATGGATCATGTTATGCACCCTAAACTTAATACGGTAAATGGATGTTTAATTTCCGTCTTGCATGCAAATCAATCATTAATCCAACTCGACATCTTATACTTGATACTTGGATTAAATCAACCTACTTAGAAAGCTCTCACATGTTAGGTTTAAATTATTGGATGCGCATTCATGCATTTAAGCCGTTTTATCAACTTTTGCATTCAACCAACCAAGATCGATCAGTAGATGCCGCTAACGCGGGCGGGATTGGGTGTCTGATTAAAGGGCTTCCCAATACGTACCTTCACCTCTTACTCAGAAACTTTGGATAGTGGACGACCTTATCCAGGGCGTACGGGAGTCATTCTAGAGATAGGATGCTAAAGAGGGACGATTTCCTTATCTTTAGTACCTATGTCAAACGCTGCTTTGTGTTTCGATTTGACCGAGGTATAAAGTGGAATTCGAACGGGTTCCAAGCATCCCACAAATGCTTGGTGGCGACTCCGAACATCTCTAATCGTTTCGAGACCCTTACCGAGACGAAACCGACCGATCTAAAACGATCCGGTCGAAAGCATTTTTACGCCGCCGAGCGTGGCTTTCAAAAGATCGTTGTATGTCCACAGATCGAAGTGGGCTTGCAGGTGGGCCATGTCCACACATATTAGTAATAGTCATTTGACCCATATTTAATTTCTTACAAATAGAATAAGGCATGACACTGACGCTAGCTCCTAAATCACAAAGAGCTTTACTCATAGCAAGATGACCAATATGACAAGGAATAGAAAAACTCCCTGGATCCTTGAGCTTAGGTGGTGAATTAGCTTGTAACACGGCGCTGCACTTTTGAGTAAAAGCAATTGTCTCCACTTCATCAAATGACCTCTTCCTTGTCAATATTTATTTTATAAACTTCGCATAAGCCGACACTTGAGTGATCAACTCAGTAAAAGGAACAGTTACCTGCAAGTTCTTCACTGCCTCCATAAACCTTCCAAACTGCTTGTCCAGCTTAGACTTTTGTTGACGATGCAGAAAAGGCAGTGCAATAGTAATCGGCTCGGCTTCCTTTGCTTTAGAATCAATTTTTGAGACACCGTCATCAACTCGAGGGGTGCCTCAATTGAGCTTGGATAGCACTCGATCGAGCACTGAACTTCCTCGATCGAGCCTGAGAGGAACCAAGGCAGTTTCGTCTTTTTTGCTTTTCTCGCTTTTATTCTCGTCCCGTGTTTCAGTTTTATCAACTTCTTTTTCATCCTCACTTAGCTCCAAATTACCCAATTCCTTAGGATGCATATAAGGTACCTCATCTTCATTAGTGGGGAATTCTTCTTCATTACTTGGCAATTCTGAATTTTGATATGTGGTACCGCTCCTCAATTGAATGACATTAGCTTCCTCATGGGCTTGCTTACCTTGAGGAGGAAGATTTTCGGGCTGTTTTGAAGAATTATGAACCGCCATCTGAGCCACTTGGGTATCCAACATCTTATTATGGGCAATCAGCTCAAAAATTTGAGCCGTCTGCTTTTGTTGCATTGACAAAGTTTGTTGTAAGAGAGCTCTCAACTCTGCCATCTCATTGTTTGGAGCTTGTTGAGGAGTTTGTTGAGGAGGTTGTTGATATTGATTATTAAAAAGCTGACCCCCTTGATTTTGCCTTTGATATCCTCCTTGTGCTTGTGATGTGACAATAATTAGAGCATATTTAGTCTCCGAATTAGCCTTGTTCCCATGCTTTTTAGTGCATATTTGGGTCATTTATTGTCTTTAGTCCTTTATTTTGCATATTCTTTGAAGTTTTGTGTCCTTGGTAGGAAAGGAGTGCAAACCTTGCATTTTCATGGCAAAATGAGGCTAAATTGATTGAATTCAATGACCAAGCATCAAGGAGAGACAAGATTAGAAGGCCTTTGTACATACTATAGTAGATGGGCAATGATGAGAAAACACCCTTGCATCCCCGAGGAAATCCCCAAGGATTTTATGAAGAAAAGGGAAGAAAAGAAGAAGAAAGCACGCTGCATGACAATCCGTGTGTCTTCCCAAGAAGACGCCCGTCCACCAAGCTACAATCCGTGCGTCTTCTCCCAAAGACGCCTGGGCAGCAGCATCCAGAAGACGCTCGTCTTCTCCAAAAGACGCCCGGGCCCAGACCACTGAATCCGCACGTCCCGTGCCTAAGACGCACGGATTCCAAGGCAGCACAACTTCGTCTCTTCAAGCTTCAAAGAAAGATGCCCATCCTTCTAAAAATATCGGCGTTTCCTTAAGTAGGGACTTAATCGTCATTTAAGCCCTTAGTTAACCCTAATTCCTATACCTAATCCCCACTATAAATACCCCATTAGTCTAATTGAAAGAGCATGTTCTTCTTAACAATCTTTAGTGTAGTTAATATCAATCAAATCTCTCTTTAGTTTTGTAATCAACAATTAATCAAGTTTTAATACAAGTTTTATTTCCTTAATCTCTCTTTTGTTCATCCTTTATTTTGGGTAATTGAAGATTATTTGGGTTATTATTGGGAGATTGACAACCTCTCAATCAAGCATCAAGTACTTCTTTTATTCTTGCTTTATTATTGGAATCATTAGTAGGTATAATTCTCTTAATCCCTTTTTAATTATTGTTAATTACTTTCATTTATTCATCATGTTTCACTTTGTTGGTATGATTGACAACCTTGCTAGCATGTTCAACATGATAATGAGTTAGTAGTCACCTAGCTAGGGTTAATGGGTAATTAGGGGAAACCAACATGGGGAATGATTCATGCTTAAATTAATATGCTTTCATGGTTTATTTGCTTGTTTGTTTTGATCTCAACTCATGCACATGTTATGTTTGATGAAATGTGAGCCTATGAATCCTTGCATTTTTTACCCATCACCTATCTTTTTAATGAGACTTGTAAGACATAAACCAACTCGAGTCTCATTAGACCATGCATGTTGTTGAGTAGGGAAGACTAAGTCGACTTGTAGGTGTTGTACAATCCAATCGATTTGGCTCCGGGACCCAAACTTTCCTAGGATTGTAAGATATAACCCAACTCAATCCATCACAACAATAATTGCTTGCTTATAATTTAAGAACATGTTTGTATGATCAATTCCCATGATTCCCCTATGACCCCATGACACCCTAGTGCTTTTTATCAATTGTTTACAACCCTTTTAATTCATCTTGCTTGTTTACTTTCGTTGCTATTTAGTTTAGTGACTTTCTACTTCAAACCCCAATTGTGACACCCCTAAGACACCACTAGTTGCAATAGAAATCTCATTTCAATTCCCGTCCCTTGGGATCCGACCTTTACTTGCCTCTTTACTAATTGTAGAGTTGTTTGTGAAGTTATAAATTGTGTTTTGGTCTAGGTGCTCCTAACGACAAGTTACCGAAAGATTTAGTCCCGACCAAAAATGGCGCCGTTGCCGGGGACGGTGTTAACTTGATTTAGATTTTCTTATATTGTTATTAGTTGTGTCTTTCTTTGCCTTGGGGAAGTAAAACTCCTCAAGGTTTGTTCTAATTGTTTTCAAGTTGTTTGATATTTTGCAAGATGGACCTTATAGATTGTTTTGTAGAGGACCACTTAAGTATACCTTTCTTCAAAGATCCCATGCAAGCATTGGAAGCCTTGGAAGAAAGTGAGGCTAAAAATATGTATTGGGAATTGGAGGTAGATCTTTTTGAGGCCGCTCTAGCTAACAAAGAACTTACTCGTGCACAATCCGAATTAGTGCATAACATCCTAGTGGAAGCATGTCAACCCATAGAGGATGAGCAATCCATCCTAGAAGATATTTTACAAGCTCAAGAGCAAGAGGAATCCATCATGGAACTTGAATGTGATGAGATTGATGAGAATGAAGAACAAGTTGAATATGCTATGAGAATGGAATGTCTAATGGAGATGGAGCAAATTCTCAATGAAACTCCAAAGGAGGAAAGTGAGGTACAAACTCCTACTTTAAAACCCCTTCCCCCAAATATGAAATATGCTTACCTTGATGAATCAAAGACCAAACCCGTGATTGTTAATGATAGACTTGATGAGAACCAATTGGGAAAATTGCTTGATGTGTTGAAAAAACATGAGAAGGCTATAGGTTATAGTCAAGATGACCTTAAGGGGATAAGTCCCAACTTTTGCATGCATAGAATTCATCTAGAGGAAGACCATAGACCTACCATTTAACCTCAAAGAAGATTGAACCCCCACATGCAAGAAGTTGTCAAAGTAGAGGTTATGAAATTACTTGATGCGGGAATCATATATCCCATATCGGACTCTTTGTGGGTTAGCCCCGTTCAAGTGGTACCTAAGAAAGGAGGTACCACGGTGGTGACAAATGAAAAGAATGAGCTAATACCCACAAGGATGATCACCGGTTGGCGTATGTGCATTGACTATCGAAAATTGAATTCCGCAACAAGGAAGGATCATTTCCCCCTACCATTCATTGACCAAATGCTTGAGAGGTTAGCCTCCAACAAATTCTTTTGTTACCTTGACGGGTATTCGGGATTCTTCCAAATCCCTATACACCCGAATGACCAACATAAGACCACCTTCACATGCCCTTTTGGTACTTTTGCATATAGGAGGATGCATTTTGGTTTATGTAATGCCCCCGCCACTTTCCAAAGATGCATGATGAGTGTCTTCTCCGATTACTTAGAGACCATAATGGAAGTTTTTATGGATGATTTTAGTGTTTATGGAAAGGACTTTGACTCATGTTTGCATAATATTTCTCTTGTGTTGCAAAAATGTGAAGATGTTAGTCTTGTTTTAAATTGGGAAAAGTGCCACTTCATGGTCAATGAAGGAATTGTTTTGGGTCATTTAATCTCGGAAAAGGGCATCGAGGTCGATAAAACTAAAGTTGAGGTGATAGAGAAACTCCCACCTCCTGTGAATGTTAGAGGGGTGAGAAGCTTTCTCGGTCACGCGGGTTTCTATCGCCGTTTCATAAAAGATTTTTCAAAAATAGCGAAACCCCTCACTCAACTCTTGCTTAAAGATGCCCAATTCCTTTTCACTGATGAGTGTGTTGAAGCCTTTAATAGAATCAAGGAAGCACTAATCTCGGCACCGATCATTCAACCTCCAAATTGGGAACTACCGTTCGAGATTATGTGTGATGCTAGTAACTACGCCGTTGGAGCGGTTCTTGGCCAACGGGTAGGAAGAGCTCTTCATGCCATCTATTATATAAGCAAGACTCTCGATCCCTCCCAAGTGAATTATGATACCACCGAGAAAGAGCTTCTTGCCATTATCTATGCTTTGGAAAAGTTTTGTTCCTACTTACTTGGATCCAAGGTGATTGTCTTTTCGGATCACCGTGCTCTCCGACATCTCTTGATAAAGAAGGAGGCAAAAACAAGGTTGTTGAGATGGATTTTGCTTCTTCAAGAATTTGACTTGGAAATAAGAGACAAGAAAGGGGCCGAAAATGTAGTGGCGGATCACTTGTCAAGGATCCGGTTTCATGATGAACACGGAGAAACCCCGATCAATGACTCATTTCCCGACGATATTTTGATGGCCATTCAAACACAACTTGAAAGGCACATCACCCCATGGTTTGCCGATTATGCTAACTATATTTTTAGAAAGGTACTCCCTCCAAATTTGAACCACAACCAAAGAAAGAGGTTCCTATTCGAAGTAAAGAGGTACTTTTAGGATGACCCAAACCTCTACAAGGAGTGTAGTGATGGGCTCTACCGGAGATGCATCCCTCAATGGGAAGTCCAAGGAATCTTGGAAGGGTGTCACTCATCACCCTACGGTGGGCACCATGGAGCAAGGAGGACCATTGCAAAAATTCTTCAATCGGGTTTCTATTGGCCTACAATGTTTCAAGACACAAGAGAATTCATCATTCATTGCGATGCTTGTCAAAGAACGGGGAATATCTCTTGGAGGAACGAAATGCCACAAAGGGGCATTCTAGAGGTGGAGATCTTCGATGTTTGGGGGATCGACTACCAAGGTCCCTTTGTGACATCCAATGGGAATAAGTACATCCTTGTGGCCGTAGACTATGTCTCAAAGTGGGTGGAGGCAATTGCCACTCCAAATGATGATGCAAAAACGGTCACCAAGCTCTTCAAGAAGATAATCTTCCCAAGATTTGGAGTTCCTAGAGCAATTATAAGTGATGGAGGAACGCATTTTCATGAGAAGAAACTTGCATCTCTCTTGACCAAATATGGTGTCCAACATAGAACCGGCTTGGGATATCATCCTCAAACAAGCGGTCAAGTTGAAGTTTCAAATAGAGAGATCAAGCAAATCCTTGAGAAAGTTGTGAACAAGACCCCAAAAGATTGGAGCACAAAGCTTGATGATGCTCTTTGGGCTTATAGGACGGCCTATAAGACTCCCATAGGAGCCTCCCCTTACAAGCTTGTCTATGGAAAAGCATGTCATTTGCCAATCGAATTGGAGTACAAAGCTTTTTGGGCAATCCGAGCACTTAATCTTGATCTCAAATTTAGTGGTCAAAAGAGGATGATTCAAATTCAAGAGTTGGAGGAATTCCGACTACAATCTTATGAGAATGCAAAGATTTACAAAGAAAGAACGAAATTGCTCCATGACAAGAGAATTAGACAAAAGGCCTTGCACAAAGGGGACAAAGTCCTTCTATTCAATTCCCGCTACCGACTTTTTCCGGGAAAGTTGAACTCTAGATGGATGGGTCCCTATGTGATAACCGAAGTTGGAAAATATGGAGATTTCGAACTCAAGGCGGAAGATGGAAGCAAGTTCAAGGTCAATGGTCAAAGATTGAAGCCATACTATGAGGGAGCGTTTATTGGAGAGGTCGAGGTCACCTACCTCGGGCCTCCTCATCCTTGAAAGAATCATCAAAAGGGAGAGTTTGGTGGAGTCCTCCCTAAACCACCACTTGTAAATATACTAACCCTTTAACTTGTATTTATAATTTTATTGCATCTCTTTAATAATAAACATGAACTCTTTTCATGAGAGTAAGTGAGGGAGGGTTACTAACGAATTTTGAATGAAGGAAGGAACCAATTTTCAAGTGTGGGGAAGCATTTATAAGAGGAAAGGAAATCAAAGGAAAGATTCGCAGCTTGAACCCGAGCGAATTCACTGGAATATGCCCGTCCTGCTGGAATCCGGGCAGTTTAGGAAGAATTCGGCCGTCCTCTTTAGCGGCAAAATTTAAATATTTGGGACTGTAGAAGAATCCGAGCGTCTCAGGAAGGAAGACGCTCTGTGGGTTAATATCCGTATACTACCCTTTAAATTTAGGACTATAACGTAAATTTAAACATGTGATTATTGTCATAAAACATAAAATACAATAGAAACGATAAGTGTATAGAAATCAACCTCGGGTCCTTTAAATTGCGGCGTAAAGAACAGAAATCTAAGCAGATTTCCTCCTAATCGTTGCACCCAAGACTTTGTCCGAGATATGCCCTTGTGCTAGAACAGTGTTCTCCGATTGCCTTGCAATATTGGGAGAACTGATGTGAGTTTGCTTGAGATGTGAGATCTCGGTTTCTCCAGAGAAGAATGCTCTTTTTCGAAACCCTAATTTCTTTCACTGATGAAGATTAGGTTAGACAAGAGGAGAAGCTCTCCTTATGTCCTTGGATGGCTCGGCCAAACCGTGAGGAGGGAGCCTCATGGGCTTTTTAATTTCCTCTTCACTTAAGCTCGCGGTCCGGTCCAAAACTCGCTAAGTGTATATGACGCGGTCGATTATAAATCATTATCGGTTATCGGAAATTAAGGCATCGGCTAATAATACGGGTTAGCTGAATTATTAATTCGTGTCCGACAAAAAAAGTATTGTATAATTATTTTTAATATACATTTAATTAAATATAAATCACGTATATTTAATTTTACGAATTAATCAGTTAATTCGCCTTAGCCCATGATATTTAATCCGTATTAAATATAATATCTCAACATCACATATTTGACTAATTACTAGTCAAATAACTCGGACTAACTGGTTAGTCAATATTTGGCATCTACATGACAGTATTTTCATACCGTCACATCTCTCGTACGTATCCTATAGGTGTGACTTTTAGGGACCAGTTGATCACCGCCATCTGTATGACAATAACGTCAAACTTATCTAGCAAGCCAACCGTTATTGATAAACGTGGATCAACTGATAATAATACCAAAGTATGCCCTTTGATCCTTTTAGAGGTTTATAAGTCCTTGCACTAACTGTTAAGGACACCAACCCCAACAAGCTCCCACTTGTCCGTACAAGTGTATGTGCAATGACGTTATCCGCACTAACTGGAGGACACAAGCTCCAACAAACTCCCACTTGTCCGAACAAGTGTATGTGCGATAACCGATTCTCATATTCATTTAAAATCTCTCCCACTCAATGTAAAACAATTTGCGGATCTGGATCCACAAAGGTCGTATTTTACAATCGATCTGTATCTAGAGTGGTTTCCCGACTAGAGAGTAACTTAACTGATAAAAAACGAATCCGTATCCGAGCATGGCCATGCATTTCGATTCTGACTCCTCGAGTGGCCCTGAGAAATATCGAGTACCCGATAAAGGCTGAATATTTCCTTCAACTCGACTCCTTCCGATCTAAGCACGACATGAAATGACCCGAAAAAATCTACTTGGCCCCCTGTTACGGATGACCGTGAGAAAGAAACCAAAGTCACCCAAAATCTGCCGTAGTCTCACGAGACAGTCGATAGTCAAAGAATCGACTCTTAGGATCACCATGGAAGTCCTATCCACGACCGGGGCGTGAATGTTATAAAACATTTAGGACTCCACGTCGATGTCACAATGGTGTCCTACGAAATATCCGTATAAATCGCCTCTGTGATTGGTCAGTCAACCGGTTGACTTATGGCTCGTTGAACCCACCATCAACCAACGTCACAAAATAATTGCCAGAGTTATCAGCTCATGTGGGCAATTAAGGACTAACAAGATATGATGTTTGTTCAGTTCACTTTGTGGTGTTCAAAATTGTCGTACAATTCCACATGAAAAAACAAAATATATATATATAAAAATATCAAAACGATGATGTCGTATAGAGTACAAAGGAGAATGAATCTGATCCATAAAAGAGTACTACAACTCAGGAACACGTTTGATTCCCATGGAATTTACGTGCCCTTCATGCTTATCTTGTCGTAATGCTTTAGTGAGAGGATCTGCTATGTTATAATCTGTAGCAATCTTTTCTATCACTACTTCCTTTTGCTCCACGTAATCCCGGATTAGATGAGCTTTCCATTGTACATGTCTAGATTTGTTGCTAGACTTTGGCTCCTTAGCTTGGAAGATGGCACCACTATTGTCGCAATAGATGGTGATCGGGTCATTCGAACTAGGCACTACAGAGAGCCCATGTAAGAATTGACGCATCCATATCGCTTCCTTTGTTGCTTCGAGACGCGGCATAGTACTCGGACTCGATCGTAGAATCTGCTTTATAACAGTTTGTTTCGAACTCTTCCAGTGATGCAGCGCCATTAAGAGTAAAAACGTATCCAGGCGAGATTTCGAGTCGTCTCGATCCGTTTGGAAGTCTGCATCTGCGTAACCGGTTGCGCATAGCTTTTGAGAGCCTCCATAAGTCAATGCCCAATCTTTAGTCCTCCGGAGGTACTTAAGAATGTTCTTGACACCAACCAATGTGGTTCACCTGGTTCTTTGTTGGAATCGACTTGTCATACTCAATGCATATGCCACGTGCGGACGTGTGCATATCATGGCATACATGATTGATCCTATTGCCGAAGCATAAGGAATCCGTGTCATGCGCTCTTTCTCTTCCGGTGTCTCTGGTGCCCGAGACTTGCTCAAATGCACCCCTGGAGCCATAGGAAGGAACCCCTTCTTGGAGTTAGTCATCTTGAATCTCTCTAGGACTTTGTCTATGTAAGACTCTGATCGAGAGATAACATCCGTCGTGATCTATCTCGATAGATACGGATGCCAAGAATTCTCTCAGTGCCTCTCCCGGATCTTTCATCCGGAAATGGTTTTTCAACCATACTTTCACCGAAGTTAAGAGAGGTATGTCATTCCCAATCAGGAGTATGTCGTCAACATACAATATTAGGAAGACAATCTTGCTCCCACTCGACTTGATATATAGACATGGTTCCTCGACAGATCGAGTAAATCCATTTTCTTTTATCACTTGGTCGAAGCGATGATTCCAACTCCTTGATGCTTGCTTAAGTCCATAAATGGAACGCTTAAGCTTGCACACTTTCTTAGGATGTACTGGATCGATGAAACCTTCGGGTTGTACCATGTACAACTCTTCCTCCAAAAAGCCGTTTAAGAAGGCGGTTTTCACATCCATTTGCCAAATTTCATAGTCATGAAAAGCGGCGATCGCTAAGATAATCCGAATGGAACGCAGCATAACTACGGGTGCAAAAATCTCATCGTAGTGCAAACCTGGCACTTGGGTGAAACCTTTAGCAACTAGTCGTGCTTTGTAGATATCTTGCTGACCTTCCACAGAATGCTTTATCTTGTAAAGCCATTTGCATTGAAGGGGACGAACCTTAGCAGGTAAGTCAACAAGATCCCACACGTTGTTCTCATACATGGAGTCCATCTCGGATTGCATGGCCTCAAGCCATAGCTTTGAGTCAGAACTGGTCATGGCACCTTTATAGGTTGCGGGTTCACTACTCGTTAAGAGTAGAACGTCATCTATGTCATGTTCCTCGACCATACCGATGTATCTGTCCGGAGGAATAGAGACTCTACCCGACCTCCTAGGTTCCTCAGGAATATTCACCGCAGCCGGGATTGAAGGAATTGGTTCCTCCAATGGTTGCTCGGTGTTTGGTTCTGGAATCTCCGAAGCGGTCGAAGGTTCTATCACTCTTTGCATTCTCGAGAAATTCCTTCTCAAAGAATGTCGCACTAGCCGCAACAAAAACACGTTGTTCGGTTGGCGAATAAAAGTAATGACCACGTGATCCTTTAGGATAACCTATAAAGTATGTCTTGACCGATCGCGGGCCGAGCTTATCCTCGTGTCTCCACTTGACATAAGCCTCGCAGCCCCAAACCCGTATAAAGGACAAGTTAGGGACCGTTCCTTCCATAGTTCATATGGAGTCTTGTCAACAGATTTTAGACGGACTTCGATTAAGTATTAGAGCGGCTGACAAAAGAGCATAACCCCATAATGAATCGGGTAAAACCGTGTGACTCATCATGGATCGAACCATATCAAGTAGTGTTCGATTTCTCCGTTCGGACACACCATTCAACTGTGGTGTTCCGGTGGGAGTTAAGCGTAGGGCAATCCCACAGTCCTTTAGGTGTTGATCAAACTCGTGAGAAAGATACTCGCCACCACGATCTGAACGTAGTGTTTTAATCTTTCTACCTAATAGGTTCTGTACCCTATTTTGGTATTCCTTGAATTTCTCAAAGGATTCACTTTTGTGCTTCATTAAGTAGACATAGCCATATCTACTCAAATCGTCCGTGAAAGTGATGAAATACCTATAGCCTTCTCGTGCGGTGATTGACATAGGACCACATACATCCGTGTGTATGAGCCCTAATAGGTCAGGCAGCGCATTCCAACACCTTTGAAGGAAATCCGAGTCATCTTACCGATGAGACATGATTCACACGTGCCAAATGATTGAAAATCAAAGGCCGAGATAGCTCCATGTTTGATGAGTACATTTTACGCGTTTCTCATTAATGTGTCCCATACGGCAATGCCATAGATATGTTTGATCTTTGTCACCAACCTTTAACTTTTTATTCATTACGTGTAATATTTCCGAGGTCCGATCTAAAACATAAATTCCGTTCATGGAAACCTTGCCTTGTAAATCATATCGTGTAATGAGAAAATGCAAGCATTGTTTTCTATTACAAATGAAAAACCATGTTTATCAAGCGCAGAAACTGAAATAATGTTTTTGGAAAGACTAGGTACATAATAGCAGTCATATAATGACAACTCAAATCCGCTTGGGAGCTGGATCACATATGTCCCCTTGGAGATGGCAGCTACTCTTGCTCCATTCCCGACACGCAGTCCACCTCACCCTTTACGAGGGGTTCGATGTTTCGGAGCCCCCGCACATGATTACACAGATGAGAACCACAACCGGTATCAAGTACCCAAGTTCCGTAACTTGCGTGGTTAATCTCAATCATATGAATAAAAGTAGAAGAGAGAGAAGACATACCAACGGGTTTAACACGACCTGCCTTTAAGTCCTCATGATAAACAGGACATGTGCGTCTCAATGCCCGATCATGTGGCAATGGTGGCATTCCATGTTTTCACTCTTGCTCTTTGTCATGCCTGATGAGTTACTCGCCTCACCAGGACCACTCTTCCCTGAACCCGACTTCTTGAACTTCGCCTTACCTACTGTTAGGTTTGCCGGAGCTTTGCCCTTACCTTTCCCTTTGTTTGACACAACGAGGACATCCTGTTTCGAACTCCCACTGCACTTCATGTCCTTCTCGGTCTGTACGAGGAGGGAGTGCAGTTCATGGGGAGTTTTCTTCAAATCATTCATATAGTAATTCGCTCTGAATTGCGAATAACCATCGTGGAGTGAATGAAGAATACGGTCGATAACAATATTCTCGCTGATGTTACGATTAAAGGTCTCCGGTTTCTCGACATTCTCAATCATGCTTTGAGAATGTGTGGGCTAACCGGTTGGCCCTTACGAGTCTCGCATCAAAGAAGCGAGTGGTATGCTCATAGGTCACGATTCTCGGTGCTTTCGAGAATTCCTTAGTGAGCGTGGTGAAAATCTTGTTTGCACCTTGGGCTATGAAGCGTTTCTGCAAATTGGGTTCCATTGCAAAAATAAGTACGTTCTTCACCGCACCAGCTTCTAAAGCGAAATCGTTATACTTGTTGATTTCGTTAATTCCACCGTGGGACACAGGGTTTAACGGCATGGGCTCAAGCGATATATCCGAGCTTTCCGTCGGCGGCGGCGATTCCGTAATCTTTGCCTCCCGATCCATGAAGTTGGATCCGTCATTCTTGATCCGAGTGGACTGATTCATCTGACTCATGAAGATCCTAAGCCAGGACTCACGGTCCAATGTGGCACTTGGCATTGGGTTATCACTTGAACCACCATTTGATGTTTAGCGATTTAAAACGTGATCTACACTTTGAAAAAGAAAGAAAAACAAAACGAAATAAGCAACTCATCGAGGTGATTTAAGTCTATTTTAAAATTCATTTTAAACATGTAGACTCTCGCACTTGCATAATTGATCTCCCTCAAGAAAGACACAAGTGATCCCAAGACTCAATTTCGTAAATTGATAAGCCAACTGTTTAGCTAATTCTTCCTAAGAACTCTTGGTCGATAGATTTACAAATCCTATCTATAGTCCACCATAGTCACAGGATCGTACGAGTGACCATAGTGTTGAGATAAAATAGGTCAATCGGTTCCAACTTACCCGACGTAGAAGGGGTCATAGTATGCCTACCGACGAAGAAGGGACTCATTGGAGTTTGACCTATAAAGACCGTTCTCAATTTTGGTTTATACGAGGAAGATCCCATCAACAAAATTATAATTCATTTTAAGTGAACGAATAACTAGCGTCTGTCGTGAATGAATTTATTTGGATGATGGCTTAAAACGTGTGACATGAGAATGTCAATGAAAACTAACTCGTGACCTCTATATGTGTCAGTTTTCATGCAATAATTAGGTGGTTTGGTTTTTAGGCGGAAAATGATGCAAATTATCGTTGCGAAAAATAAATAAAGGAATGCAAAAACGTAAATAAAATTTTCCTAGTGTGGCCTATCCTAGTATAAGAACATAATACAACTTTGGAATCCACCGTTGGACCCGAAAAGCTTGTCTTGATGTTCCATCTTGATCCAAGTAGCGGGAGTGAGCATCCGGTCTCCATCTTTGGTCTTCTCAAAAATTACAATTTAAAATTACAAAATATAAACCTATTTACATTCTAATTAAAACTGTAATTACAAGTGAAAAATCCAAAATGGAGATGCAAGATCTCAAAATACAACCAAGACCGTGTTCCATCATTACGGTAACACGTTCTACTAAGGCCACACTAAGTTACAATTGATTGTAAAAATTAAATACGTAATTAAAATGGCATTCACGGCATTCAACAAAACGATAAATAAAATTGCATCAACTAAAAACAAATTCATTCGTGACATAATTCCGTAATTATGTTAAATTTATCCAAACCACCTTTTAATGATTAAAATTCGTGTGATAAAACCGCTTCTATCATTTAATTTTAATCTATTATAATCCGTTACTTTAAATATAATTTAAAATAACTTAATGGTACGTGTGTGAACCGTTTCACAATCATAGCGAGTGTACTATATCCGGATAAAGTACATATTGAAGCCAAAAGAAAATTTAAATCAAAAGAAACAAATTTTCAAAGCTTTTAAAGACGAAATCCCTCGATCCAGGGACATAAGTGCTCGATCGAGGAACTACAGGGCTCGATCGACTGAACTGCAAGTCGATCGAGAGGTATGCTAATCAGGAGGTGCTCGATCGACTAAACTGGTGGTCGATCGAGTACCTATATCAGCAAAACTACTCGATCGAGTACGAGGACAACTCGATCGAGCAGCAGGGTTTAGAAGGGGGTCGATCGAGTACAACAGGGACTCGATCGAGAAAAAGGTTTTTGACACGGGGTCGATCGAGTACAACAGGGACTCGATCGAGCAAAAACAAGCAGAAAAAACACTCGATCGATGGAAATATTGTTCGATCGAGTACAAAAAAATCTGAAAAATTCCAAACCCTCGTGAAAACAGATTTTCGAGACAAAATCAATTGTAATTTCGATCAAAACGCATCAAAACAAATTTGACAATTGACAAAACATGACATATTGTTATAATCTCTGTATAAAACAACAATATGCATAAAACCAAATCGAAAAAGATGATAAAACCGTGTAAAACATGTCACGGTTTCAACAAAAACATGAACGAATCAGCCGTGTATACATGGCACGGAATTCGATGCAGAAAATCATCGTTTCAAAACCGTTTTATGAAAAACACATAGAAAAATTCACGTGGCCTCGCTCTGATACCACTTGTGGGTTAATATCCGTATACTACCCTTTAAATTTAGGACTATAACGTAAATTTAAACATGTGATTATTGTCATAAAACATAAAATACAATAGAAACGATAAGTGTATAGAAATCAACCTCGGGTCCTTTAAATTGCGGCGTAAAGAACAGAAATCTAAGCAGATTTCCTCCTAATCGTTGCACCCAAGACTTTGTCCGAGATATGCCCTTGTGCTAGAACAGTGTTCTCCGATTGCCTTGCAATATTGGGAGAACTGATGTGAGTTTGCTTGAGATGTGAGATCTCGGTTTCTCCAGAGAAGAATGCTCTTTTTCGAAACCCTAATTTCTTTCACTGATGAAGATTAGGTTAGACAAGAGGAGAAGCTCTCCTTATGTCCTTGGATGGCTCGGCCAAACCGTGAGGAGGGAGCCTCATGGGCTTTTTAATTTCCTCTTCACTTAAGCTCGCGGTCCGGTCCAAAACTCGCTAAGTGTATATGACGCGGTCTGATTATAAACTGTTATCGGTTATCGGAAATTAAGGCATCAGCTAATAATACGGGTTAGCTGAATTATTAATTCGTGTCCGACAAAACAGTATTGTATAATTATTTTTAATATACATTTAATTAAATATAAATCACGTATATTTAATTTTACGAATTAACTGGTTAATTCGCCTTAGCCCATGATATTTAATCCGTATTAAATATAATATCTCAACATCACATATTTGACTAATTACTAGTCAAATAACTCGGACTAACTGGTTAGTCAATATTTGGCATCTACATGACAGTATTTTCATACCGTCACATCTCTCGTACGTATCCTATAGGTGTGACTTTTAGGGACCAGTTGATCACCGCCATCTGTATGACAATAACGTCAAACTTATCTAGCAAGCCAACCGTTATTGATAAACGTGGATCAACTGATAATAATACCAAAGTATGCCCTTTGATCCTTTTAGAGGTTTATAAGTCCTTGCACTAACTGTTAAGGACACCAACCCCAACACGCTCGTCCCAAAGAATCCGGCCGTCTTTGCAGAAAGACGCCTATCTTTTTGCCTATGCATTTCAAGAAATTTCATTGTCTCAGAATCCGTCCGTCTTTGTGAAAAGCCGCCTGTCTCCTTTCAGAAGAATCCGAGCGTCTTAGGGTCGGGACGCCCGTCTTTGTGGCGTCATATTTTTGGAAAGTTAGCTGTGACAGAATCCGGGCGTCTTACCCAGAATCCGCCCGTCCCGATAAGACAGAATCCGAGCGTCTTCTGGTCGAATCCGCCCGTCTTCCTGCGATGATTTGGCCCGACTTTTCTTAATTAAATTACACCCCACCACACAATTAGTGACACATCACCCTTTATTCCACTTGTATTATAAAAACCCACCTCCTTATGACTCCAAAGCATATCCAAATCACTCTTTTACCCCACAAAATCAAAAAGCCCCAAATTTCTAGGGTTTCAAAGGCAACACTCAATCCATAAGGAGCATCTTTATTCCTTCACAAATCAAGAAATTCCAGCTCAATAATCAAGGAATGGCACCAAGGAGATCTTCTTTTAGGAATGGGAGGAGACCAACGATGAGGGGAAGTTCTTCTACCTCCCATGTCAACACATTAAGAAGGGAGCATGAAGAGATTGTAGATATTACAAGGCTTGATGACTTCTCAAATGTCGAATTCATCAATGATGTGCAAAGACTAGTCTTCCACCGGCTTCTAAGTAAGAACATTCTCCCCACTAAGTTTTTATGTCATGATACCTTGAGGAAACTTGGGATTTATCACCAAGTGGAAGCTCTCTTTGAAGTATTTGGTCTCTCTACCCTTTTCCGCATGTATGAACAAACTTACCGATCTCTTGTGCTTGAATTTTTGAGCTTTTTGAAGATTACAACCTTGAACAAAACAATATGCATAGAATTTAGGTTGGAGAATGTTTCTAGGATGATGACCCTTGTAGAATTCGCAAATGTGCTTGGTCTCGATGTTTCGCCTACCCGGACATCGAAGCCAAAGAAATATAGTGTTGAACCTTTGTGGAGGGCCATGACCGGCCGGGATTTCATACACACCAAGGAATGTCTCGCTTTTCATATTCAAAATCCTATCTTGAAACTTACTTATCGATTCCTTTCCGGCACTCTACTTGCTCGCCGAGATCCGGCCATAGTGAATCAACTTGACCTTGTGTTCATGGAATCCTACCTCAATATTCAAGGAAGGAGTGTGTACCACTTTAATGCACCTCTTATGCTACTCGAAAAATGGGCAAAGTTTAGGAATGGTGACGATGATGGGATGAAACACATTGTGAATGGAGGACTCATTACTAGGCTTGCGAAGCATTTCAATCCGAGATTCAATGATAATAATGAGTATGCTCCTCTTTTGGGAAACACGAGGATAAACGAAGATCTTATTCTTATTCATCATCATTGGATAACCCTTGAGGGGGTCGATAAGCGGATCAAGTGGTTAATGAAAGGAAGCGATCCGATTTATCTTCCAATGACCGGCCTACCACGTATCTCCCCAAGAAGAGGACCTTTAGCTCCAATCCCATCCTACCTCATCCCGAATCAAGCAAGGCAAGCACCACCACCTCCGAACCCACAACTACAACAACAAGAGCAACAATCTCAAGATGAGAAGATCAAAGTGCCTCCCTACCCATTTCCTTATCAACCGTACGACCATCCCAACCCCTTCATCCTTCCCTGTGATGACTTCGTCACGGGAATCCTACAAGATTTGCACTACCGACAATACGAAACCTCCGTGGACAATTACTATGCACTCTATCCTCAATACCACGATATGGTTCGAAGGGGAAGGATTAGTGAGGAGGGAGCATTTCCCTCATGGGCTCAAATGGACTTACTCTTCCCCAATTCGGAGAGGGAAAATGAAGGGGCAAACGGGAGACAAGAGGAAGGGAGCAACAATTCTTGCGGAGGGGACACGGTGGAGCTTGAAAGTGAAGAGGACGAGTTCATGGACCCGAGTTTGAGTGATGCATCAAAGGAGATATGGGATAGTGATCTAGAGGGAGATGACGGCGATCTCTAGAGGATCACTTCATGGCTAGGTGGAGCGGGCGTGCGGCACCCATCTAAGTTTAAGTGAAGTTTCCTCATCTCCTCTCTTTAATTTTCAAGTTTCATGAAATGAAGTTTGTGTTTTGTTAACTTTTATTTTATCAATCTTGATCATAGTTGGAGTAGTCCTAGCACCATAGAGGACTAACACCTCGGCCCCTTTAAGGTGTTCTCATTTTATTGTTCCCACCTTTTGAAAATCCAAAATGACAAATTTAGTTTTATGCATTGCATCGTGTGTGCATGAACTACACCCAACCTTAGGACATTAGAAATAATATCTAACTCGGTTTGGGGAAGTACATGCATACACAACGGGAGGTAATCTAAATTATCCTCTCCGTCATAAACAAAAAAACCATGCATCATGTACTGTAGATTAGTGTAGCTTGCATTTAGTGTAGAAATCATGCATCATGTTTGCATAATTTCCCATCATTTTGGCCATTGAGGACAATGCCCATATTAGTGTGGGGATGGAAATTCTAACCTAACTTTTATTCAAAAAATCCAAAAAAAAAAAAAATTGAAAAATTTCGAAAAACCAAAAAAATTGAAAATTTCAAAAACCAAAAACAAGTTCATTTCCTTTGTAGTGTAGTCTTGTATATATTGTTGTATATATTGTGTTTGTTCTATCCTTGTTCACATTGATCGACTACGCCACATCTGAGACATGAGGATATTGAAGACCGCATGGTATGATCTTTCCAATCTCCTTTTTCCTCTTTATGTTAATGACTATGTGGCTTTATTTTGATTGATGTGGTATAACAACACTACAAGAATAACTAAAACAGGCGACCGAAATTTGGCGACTGATACTGGTAGTCGCCAAATTGGCGACTGATTTACAATTTGGCGACTGTCTTTTTTAAAAAGGGAATCTAATTTGGCGACTGATATATCAGATTTGGCGACGGATTTTAATGTAGTCGCCAATTTGGCGACTGAACATCAGTCGCCAAATAAAAATTCAGTCGCCAAATTTTTTTATTCAAACCAGACCCCCCTCTCTCCTACTTTACTCTTTCGAAACCAAAAAAAAAAAAAGGCGATTGCAGCGACGACGACGAACGGCGACGAGACTACACTACCACCACCACTTCCACCGCCATTTCTACCGCCATTTCCACCGCCACTTCCACCCTCTTTAATTAGGTTAGTTTTTTTTTGTTTAATTTCAGTTTAATTAGTTTAATTTGTTAGATTAATTTGTAGTTAGTTTGATTAATTTGTGGTTAGTTTGTTAGATTTATTTGTAGTTAGTATGTTAGATTAATTTTTAGTTAGATTTAGTTTAATTTGTGTTTGAATTAAAAGGGAATGATTAAGAGGTTTGTCTTTAGGTTTATGGTTATGGGGGGAGGGGGTTTCGGCCGTGGGTGGGGTTGGTCGGGGGTGGGCCGTGGTGGGCCGTGGGTGGGTGGGTCGTGGGGTGGCCGTGGGTGGGTCGTGGGTGGTGTATGGTGTTGGGTAGCTAAGTGAAACCGTCTCATTATCATAAGTATTAAGCTAAGTGGAACCGCCTTAATTAATAATATTATTATTATTATTACTAAGTTAAGTGAAATCGTCGTATTATTATTAATATTAAGCTAAGTGAAACCGTCTTTTGGATTAATGGAATTAGCTAAGTGGAACCGTCTTTTGGATTAAGAGAAATTAGCTATTAGCTAAGTGGAACCTTCTTTAGGACCTTCTTTAGGAACCTTATTAGCTATGTGGAACCTTCTCTTTTCAGGGTTGTCACCGCGCTGCTAGGCACCACCGTACGCGGTAGCTGTTGCTTCTTGTTTTCTTTTCATTTTTGCTTTTACTTGATTAGGTAACCTCCTCTTACCAGTTACCTTTTAAATTTACTAATTTTAGTTCAAATTATGTTACGGACTTTAGGATAGAAGCCTTTACTATGTGGTTGAATTGGGCTATTGATTGACTTAATTAATTTAGTACTTGATTGTGTTGTTGTTTGATTTGATGTTGACTTAGTACCCGTTCAAGAATTACTCATTAGGAGTAATTCTTGAATAGTCCCCATTTTGGGACTGTCTTTGTACGTTTCAAGTCATTTAGGTAGTAAACACGTACTTGTGATTTATTAATGAGGAATGAGTTTGGTGGCGATCCCTTTAATGTTCTCCGAATACATGTATATGTGTATTTGGAGAACTGAAGGGAATTGTCGCCGAATTTTTCCTCATTAATAAATTACAAGTGTGTTTGCTAGTGACTTGAAACGTACATTGACGGGTTTAGGTTGGAGTGATAAGGACCCCATTCGAAGATGGATTAGTTATTGACAATATTTATATATTGTTTTCATATGTTTAATGTGGAGTATAATGTTTAAATTTTGTATGTAATATTATTGTTATTTTTTCAAAATGTTTAAATTACTTTGGGGTATTCTTTAGATTAAAATGAAGAGATTGGAACGTTCATGGATGTATGAAGGAAGATTAGACCATTCCAATAAGAAAAGACGTCCTACCGCTAGATTTATAAAGGGTGTTAGCGAGTTTATTGAATTTGCTAAACAACAAGATGAATATGACTTGGTAGACAAAAAACTTAGGTGCCCTTGTGCCAAATGCAAAAACCTGAAATACCAGGTTGACATTGTAGTAGAAGAACATCTCATTATAAACGGGTTTAAGCCAAATTATTACAATTGGATTTCACATGGAGAAGCATATTCTCCAATTCATGAACAATCTCACACCCAACAAATACAAAATGATGAGAACCCATATAGAGAGATGGTTGTTGATGCTATGGATTCCACTATTTTTAATAGTGATGACCATACAACTATTTCTGAAGAACAACCGCCACACCCACAAGCAAAAGCCTTTCTTGACATGTTAAAAGCCTCAGAAAAACCCTTGTATGAAGGAAGCAGAATGACATTGTTACAAGCCGCTTCTAGGCTAATTACCTTGAAATGTGAGTTCAATATGCCATTTGTTGCTGTTGATGGCATTGCCTCGTTCCTTGAGGAATCTTTTCCCGATGATAATATCATGACCCGAAGTTTCTATACTACCAAAAAAGTAGTTAAAGGTCTTGATTACCGCATAAAAAGATTGATGCATGTCCTGAAGGATGTATGCTATTTTGGAAAGATGATGCTTTGCTTGACAAATGTAAAGATTGTGGGGCGGATAGATATGAGACAAGTGAAGGAGATACAGTTTTGGTGTTGAAAAAAGGCAACGGTAGTAAGAGGGCCAAAAAGAGTAAGAAACCAATAGCATGTAACCAATTGTTTTACTTTCCTCTCGCACCAAGACTTCAAAGAATCTATGCCACCAAAAACATTGCCGAACAAATGAGATGGCACAAAGAAAACCCACGTGCTCCAGGGAAGATGAGTCATCCTAGTGATGGGGAAGAATGGAAACGATTTGATCGGATGTATCCCGATTTTGCCAAGGAACCCCGCAATGTACGACTTGGCTTGTGTACGGATGGATTTGATCCTTTCGGTAATTTTGGGAGGAAGTATTCTTGTTGGCCCGTTATGGTCACACCATACAACTTACCACCTTGGTTATGTATGAAAAGACCATTTATCTTCTTGTCACTTATTGTTCCGGACCAAAAAGCCCGAAACGTAATTTGGATGTTTATTTACAACCATTGGTGGAGGAGTTGAAATATTTGTGGGAAGTTGGGGTGGAAACTTATGATGTGTCTAAAAACAAAATTTTCAACTTAAAGCTTCCCTTTTGTGGACAATAAATGATTTTCCCGCCTATGGTATGCTATCTCAGGACTACACAAGGACAAAAAGCATGTCCTTGTTGCATGGAGGAAAGTAAAGCATTTTGGCTTCCCAATAGCAAGAAAATAAGCTGGTTTGATTGTCATAGATGCTTCTTACGAGAGGGAAATCCACATAGGAAGAACAAGAAAGCTTTCACAAAAGGTAAAGAGGTGCTTGATGCCCCTCCGAAACGAGTGCCTGGGGATGAGATATGGAAGACGGTATGTGATTTACCATCCCCTATTGATGGTACCGAGGAAGAATTTAAAGAATTGAAAAAGCAAAAAAACGGTTGGTTTAAAAGAAGCATTCTTTGGGACCTTCCTTATTGGAAGACAATGTTGATAAGACATAATTTGGATGTAATGCACATAGAAAAGAATTTCTTTGAGCAACTAATTGACATGATCATGGATGTAGAAGGTGAAAAATGTGATAGCATTGCTTCTAGAAAAGATTTGCAAAAATTTTGTCATCGTCCCAAATTACACATTCGCGGCGACAGGTCTAAGCCAACATCCATTTTCACTCTCGACAAAGCTAAGAGAAAAGTATTGTGTGAGTGGTTACAAAATTTGAAGTTTCTGATGGGTATGCATCGATTTTAGTCGATGTGTTGATCTTAAGAAGTCAAGTTGCAAGGCTTGAAAAGTCATGATTGTCATGTATTCATGGAGCGATTATTACCCGTTGCTTTGAAACACCTCGTGCCGACAAACGTTTGGAATGCAGTTGTTGAGATTAGTCAATTCTTCCGAGATTTATGTGCCTCTTCAATATGTGTTGATGACATGATTCGTCTGGAAGAGCAAATACCACAGATATTGTGTAAGCTTGAAATGATCTTTCCTCCTGCATTTTTAACTCCATGGAGCATCTACCGGTTCATTTGCCATATGAAGCCAAAGTTGGGGGACCCGTTCAATATAGGTGGATGTATCCATTTGAAAGGTAATTAAGATAATCTAGCTACTTTTAAATTAAAATTAATAATAATAACTAATCTATTTATTATATGTTAACTTTATTATTAATAAAACTCATCATTAACTTTTATAGGTTTCTTAATCATTTGAAGAAAAAATTGGTAATAAAGCTAGGGTGGAAGGTTCTATATGCAATGCTTATTTAACGGAAGAGATTGCAAACTTTTGTTCTCTTTACTTTGAAAAACATATAGAAACCAAAGCAAAAAACTTGAATGTTGAGAAACCGGATGAAGTAGACGGAAGTTTACCCGAATTTTTTCAAACTCAAGATGATGAAGGGTGTTCATCAAAGGGGCAAACACGATATTTGGATGATAAAGAGTATAATCGTGCCCACCTTTACGTGCTATCTAATTGTGACCTCTTGGAGCCATACGAAACACGGTTTGTTAATGATTTCATTCAGAGGAATCCTAATATAAGTAAGGATGATGTTTGGGACAAACATGAGGACCAATTTCCATCATGGTTTCCGAAACATGTAATTGAGTTGAATATTCAAGATGATTTGATAAGAAGTTTGGCTTTTGGTCCTTCAAAAATGGTAAGAACGTGGAATCGATACTCGGTTAATGGGTTTAATTTTCAAACATTCAACCACGGTAAAGGTAAGGCTAGGTGCAATTGGGGGGTTACTATTTCTTCTCTTGATGACAACGAATACTATGGTATAATTGAAGATATCTTTGAAATTAGTTATAGTGGACGTGACCGAGCTTATAAAACTGTCTTATTCAAGGTTGACTGGAAGGATAATTACTGTGGTCGGAATGAGAGTACATGAACAATACAAGCTTGTAGAAGTGAATCGTACTAGAACATACTCTAAGTATGATCCATTTATACTTGCACATCAGGCTCATCAAGTGTATTTTGCTACTTATCCAAGCACAACAAATGATAGAAATCAAAATGCGTGGTGTGCAATCTTTAAGACAAAGGCACGGTCACAAGTTGATACAACTTTTTTCCAAGAAGAAAACGTTTCAAATGAAACGCTTTTGTCTCCACCCGATGAAATCAATTATGAGCATGAGAATAAAGATGGTGAAGACATGGAAGAGGAAGAATATTATGATGTGGAAGAGAGACTGCCGGGGGAGGATGAGGCGGAGGAGGATGAGGAGGAGAGAAGGGAAGAAGAGGAGGAGAGGAGGGGGGAAGATGAGGTGAAGAGGAGAAGGGAGGAGGAGAAAAGGAGGAAGGACGAGGGGTTTGGAGATGAAGATGATTATGATGATGATGATGACGATGATGAGGATGAGGAAGAGGATGAGGATGAGGACGAGGGGTTTGGAGATGAAGATGATTAAATTGGTATAATTTTGTATTACTCAAGAGTAAATTATTAAAATTTAGAAGTCTGTATAATTTTCACTTATCATTATTTGTGTTAATTTTTATTTGTATTATTGCAGATGGCTGGAGCTGGAGCAGGTCGAGGTAGGAAGCGTGGTGGCTTCTCAGGTTCTAGACAGAGTACGCGTCCGGAGGAGGAGGAGGAGTTTGTGCAGGAGGATCCGATGCAGACAGACGGTGACGGTGAGGAGACTGACGCTACCGACGACCCACCACGGGTGCCGATACGGTACACTTCGGATCATAAGATGATTCTTGAGCCGGCGGGATTATGGTGAGTTTTATTCTTTATTAGTCTACTATTTTGTTTTTTTTTTTTTTTTTTTTTAAATAATAATTGTTTGTAATTTTACATGTTCAAAATAAATGCAGGTTTATGGACGATTGCGTGGTACGAGGTGTCACGAAAAGCACGAAGACTAATTTCGTGGGTCCAATTCCTACATCGTGGACACAAGCTTCTCCTGCACAAAGAGATGCGTGGTTCAATAACTTTCGGGTATATATTTTCAGTATTTCTTTGTTTTAATAACCAAGGTTATACTTTTATAAATACTAATATGAAATTTTGTCGCTTTTTTTTTGTAGCAAGCATATGCTTGGTCACCGTCTCAAGAACGGAATGTCCGTATCAGGTACGAGGAAGTCGGTACTCGACGATATCGGGACGTGATTTGGAAGGTAGCTAGGCGCCCAAAGGAACCAGAACACATGAAAGGTATTTAATTAACTTGTTTTGTTATTTGTATTAATTAGTATATACTCTCTTATATTATAAATAATATAGAACTTATTAGTTATGATTTCATATGTGTAATTGCAGGTGACAAGTATGAAGGCTTAATAAAGCATACCAAAACTCCCGCTTTTCGAAAGAAGTCTAAGCAAGCATCCCTCAACAAAAGAGGAGGAAAGGAAGACGCCGTGAACGAGCCTACTCATTACGCGGGTTCACGATCGTTCTGGAATCGTATGTTGGGGGTAAGTTTGTCTATTATTTGACACTTTTTTTTGTTTTCAATGCAACATGTTTATTTTATGTTAGATTTTTTGTTGATTTTCTAACATGTATGTTTTTTTTTTCATTCGAGAGAGAAAGAAGAAGTCACGGCCGATTGCGACGGTACAGAATCTGTTTCGACACGCATTCCAGGGTTGACCACAAAGGGGTTAGAACTTGGACTAAGCCAAAAGACAAGCAATTATATGTAAGTTTCTGTAACACTTAATTTTTGTTAATTTACTCTCTTTTAAAATGTCGTATATAAGGTGGTTACCATATTAACTTACAACCATTTGTTTAATATTGTAGAAAGCATTTGAACAAGAAAAAGCCGCCAATCCAGAAACTCCGGATAATGACATATGGTATAAGTTGGTGGATGGCTTCAAGAAAGGGCACGTGTATGGTACCGGAAGTTCAACACCGGCTTTCTAGAAAAAACGCGTAGGAGATCGACTTCAACAATTCCCGGCAACACGTATCAACCGGGAATTATTAGTCAACTTCAAGGTCAAATAAAGGAGCGTGATGAACGTGATGCCAAACGTGATGAAGAATTGCGCCAAATGAAGGAAAGAATGGCAATGTTTGAGACTTGGTGGCAAGGTTGTAACCCCGGAACTCGACCCAACTACGATCCAAATGATCCGCATGGTCCACATGGGGGGAGTGGAGCCGGTGTTGGCTTCCAAGTAGGATGATTTTAGCATGTAAGCTTGTAAAACTTGAACTTTAGACTTGAACATTAGAATCGCTTAGCTTGTAAAACTTTCATTTTCAATATATGAAATGAAGTTTGAGAAAATGGGAGGTGTTGGGTTGAAATGTATGGTGTTGTGTGTGTTGAAATTTGGGATGTATGGTGTTGTGGAACATCGTTTTTATGCAGTCGTAAATATTTGGCTAGCAATGAAAACGAAAAAACCACCAAAACATACAAAGGGTTTTGGCGATTTGTAAAATGGCGATTGAAATTCAGTCGCCAATTTGGCGACTGATTGAAGGTGGTCGCCAAAATGGCGACTGAATTGCAGTCGCTAAATTCCAATTCAGTCGCCAAATTTGGTCAGCCAAACTGGCTACGTCACCCAAAAATGGCGACTGAATGCAGATTTGGCGACTGCATTTCAGTCGCCAATTTGGCGACTACCCTATCAGTCGCCATTTTTGTCATTTGGCGACTACCCTATCATTCGCCAAATTTGGCGACCGACTTTAGTCGCCAAAGCTAGAAAAGGCGACTAAGGTCCGCGACTGACGTTTGGCGACTGATTTCAGTCGCCAAATTGATTTTGGCGACTGATTTCAGTCGCCAAAATCAGTCGCCTGTTTTAATTCTTTTTGTAGTGCAATGTGAACTTAGGACTTGCATTTAGTTTATATGTCATATTAGTTGGTAGAATCATATGCATTAGGATGTATAAATGTTAGTTGCATCATGGCATGTAGTTGCATGTTAGAAAAATTTTGCGAAACCGTCTACTTGGGAAGCTTGACAAGTGTATATAGGCCCTAGTAGATGCTTTTTCTCCTTAAGACTTTGCTTGTTAGAATACTTGTAAAACACCCTAGGATGTGTCATACTAGTATCCTTTGACCCATGGATTAAGGCCTAGTCAAGAGTACCTTGTGGTGTGATAACTCCTTGGCTACCGTTTATTCTAAGGTGACCCTTGAAACCATGCAACCATCATTTATCCATGTTCTACCACATTTTTGTCATCAAAGGGAATGGGCACAAAAAGAAATCAATTTGAGTTCAATGAAATGAAAAGTGAAAGAAAGTTTGCAAAAATGCATCAAATGAAAAGAGGAGCAAAAATAGAACTCCTAAAGGTTCAAATATAAGGCACCCTCACTACATATGGGGTGACTTTGAAAATGTTCAAAAAGAAATGCAAAGAAAAATTGAAAGTTGTCAAGTGTTGAAATGCCAAAAATCAAAATAAATGGCAAGAAAGTGTTCTCAAATGTTATATGCCACAAGAAATTGGGGGGAAAAACAACAAAGCAAACTCCCAAAGTGAAACTCAAATTCTATCAATCCCTTTATCCATCGTATCCATTTTTGTGCATGGTAGAGAGGGGACGACCCTTCTTCTTGTCTAGGCAAGAGGAGGAATTCCGCGATCCTCCAGTGTTTCTAACACCATAGGGAGTCTACTCTTGATAAAAGCATTTAACGATTGAGGATAAAGGTACCCTAGCTTGACACAATTTGGAGGTGATTTATTGGTATCCTTCTAGGCTTAGTAGTTTGAAGAAATTTCATCTATGAAGGAGTCTGTACCCTTGAATTGTTTCCCTTGTAGATAATTTCCGCCACTTAGATGAGGAAAGTGGCTATTCTTTTGTAGATGCATCCATTACTTGATTTTGTGTGCTTAATGTTTGGATGTGTCGCCATTTTGGCAAGACCCGCCTTGTCTTGCAAGAAGGCATCCTACCTCATGGTTGTCTTGTTGTGAGTTGAAGGGGCGGAGTGAGACCCGCTAATTATCTCATATCTGCTATGTTATTAGGTTAGTTTAAATAATGGTCCTAGTCTTTGTCACCTCTTTACTCGGGACGAGCAAAGGTTCGGTTTGGGGATATTTGATGTGACCATAATTAGAGCATATTTAGTCCCCGAATTAGCCTTGTTCCCATGCTTTTTAGTGCATATTTGGGTCATTTATTGTCTTTAGTCCTTTATTTTGCATATTCTTTGAGGTTTTGTGTCCTTGGTAGGAAAGGAGTGCAAACCTTGCATTTTCATGGCAAAATGAGGCTAAATTGATTGAATTCAATGACCAAGCATCAAGGAGAGACAAGATTAGAAGACTTTTGTACATACTATAGTAGATGGGCAATGATGAGAAAAGATCCTTGCATCCCCGAGGAAATCCCCAAGGATTTTATGAAGAAAAGGGAAGAAAAGAAGAAGAAAGCACGCTGCATGACAATCCGTGCATCTTCCCAAGAAGACGCCCGTCCACCAAGCCACAATCTGTGCGTCTTCTCCCAAAGACGCCCGGGCAGCAGCATCCAGAAGACGCCCGTCTTCTCCCAAAGACGCCCGGGCCCAGACCACTGAATCTGCACGTCCCGTGCCTAAGACGCACGGATTCCAAGGCAGCACAACTTCGTCTCTTCAAGCTTCAAAGAAAGATGCCCATCCTTATTAAAGTACCGGTGTTTCCTTAAGTAGGGACTTAATCGTCATTTAAGCCCTTAGTTAACCCTAATTCCTACACCTAATCCCCACTATAAATACCCCATTAGTCTAATTGGAAGAGCATGTTCTTCTTAGCAATCTTTAGTGTAGTTAATATCAATCAAATCTCTCTTTAGTTTTGTAATCAACAATTAATCAAGTTTTAATACAAGTTTTATTTCCTTAATCTCTCTTTTGTTCATCCTTTATTTTGGGTAATTGAAGATTATTTGGGTTATTATTGGGAGATTGACAACCTCTCAATCAAGCATCAAGTACTTCTTTTATTCTTGCTTTATTTATTGGAATCATTAGTAGGTATAATTCTCTTAATCCCTTTTTAATTATTGTTAATTACTTTCATTTATTCATCATGTTTCACTTTGTTGGTATGATTGACAACCTTGCTAGCATGTTCAATATGATAATGAGTGAGTAGTCACCTAGCTAGGGTTAATGGGTAATTAGGGGAAACCAACATGGGGAATGATTCATGCTTAAATTAATATGCTTTCATGGTTTATTTGCTTGCTTGTTTTGATCTCAACTCATGCACATGTTATGTTTGATGAAATGTGAGCCTATGAATCCTTGCATTTTTTACCCATCACCTATCTTTTCAATGAGACTTGTAAGACATAAACCAACTCGAGTCTCATTAGACCATGCATGTTGTTGAGTAGGGAAGATTAAGTCGACTTGTAGGTGTTGTACAATCCAATCGATTCGGCTCTGGGACCCAAACTTTCCTAGGATTGTAAGATATAACCCAACTCAATCCATCACAACAATAATTGCTTGCTTATAATTTGAGAACATGTTTGTATGATCAATTCCCATGATTCCCCTATGAGCCCATGACACCCTAGTGCTTTTTATCAATTGTTTACAACCCTTTTAATTCATCTTGCTTGTTTACTTTATTTGCTATTTAGTTTAGAGACCTTCTACTTCAAACCCCAATTGTGACACCCCTAAGACACCACTAGTTGTAATAGAAATCTCATTTCAATTCCCGTCCCTTGGGATCCGACCTTTACTTGGCTCTTTACTAATTGTAGAGTTGTTTGCGAAGTTATAAATTGTGTTTTGGTCTAGGTGCTCCTAACGACAAGTTACCGAAAGATTTAGTCCCGACCAGCTTGATTACCACGGATCTGAGGAATAGTATATGGATTTTTCTGTGGTTGTTGCGGCTGTGGATTTTGCACATTCTAACTAGACCATCGAAGGAAAGGGTGCTCCTTAGTTCTTTCATTGTAAAAATTAGAGAAAGGTGTACCCTGCCTAAAAGATTGATAGGCATTAACTTGCTCCAATGTGCTCATACACTCAGCTGCACTATGACTATCCATACCACACCGCGCACAAGACTCCTCTTGTTGACTCATAGCATGAACTACCCTCTTTACTACCCAAAGATTAGGTAGTCTTCATCTCAGGGATTTGGGCAGAAAGAGCCTCTAACTGCGCCGCAATACCGCTATATCCACCATTCCCACGGACACTTCCCCTAGGATTTCCATACTTAGCAGTATGGGTAGCAATCTGATCAATCAACTTCCACGCGGTATCATCATTAGTGTTGTCCTGGAAACTCCCATTAGCTGAAGAATCTAGCAAAGTATGATGATCATCATACAACCCGTTATAAAACTCGTTACAAAGAAACCACTTTTGAAAGCCATGATGGGGAACCGAATGGGCTAAACGTTTGAAGCAAACCCATGCTTCATTCAAATCTTCAGTGGATGCTTGCTTGAAGCTGGTAATTTGACTTCTCAATACATTAGTTTTCTGTGGCGGAAAGTACCTCTTATAGAAAGCAACGGCTAGAGTATTCCAGTCGGTAACTCCCTGATCCTCCATATCCAAATCTCGCAACCACTCCGCAACACCATCTTTCAGAGAAAAAGGAAAGAGCGCCTGCTTCACCTGATCTTGTGTCACCCCAGCAGTTAAAGGGATGGAACAACAGTAAGTGATGAATTTCTCCATATCTTTTGCAGGGTCTTCAGTAGCTCCCCCTCTAAATAAATTTCGTTCCACCAAATTGATGTAGGATGGACGAATTTCAAAATTTCCATCATCTATGGTAGGGAGCTTGAATCCTTTAGGGATGGAAGCCAAAGTAAGCTCGGAGTGACTGGCTAAAGTAGGAATGATGGTAATCTCAGGAACTGGAATATCAAGATCAGAAGTAGTGTCCTCTTCAAAGGACTGATTTTCTGAAGTAGTGGAATGTTCCGTTGATACGTGCTTAATGTATAGTCTTTTTAGCCTATTTCAGCACGTATTTCTATGCATTTTTATACTGTTTTTATAGTATTTTGCCCCGAATTGGCTACTTTGGTTCGTTTTGTCCGTTTTGTAGAAATGAACGCGAAAGTAGTGGAATCTTACCCTTTTTCGTCCTTTTTGCATGCATTTAGAGGAGACGGGATTTTCCAGAGTGAGATACTGCGTTGGGAAGCGTCAAGGCACGGTTTACGAGGCAGTCGGTGATGAGTCTAAGCTGAAATGAAGACAGAAGACTCGATCGAGTAGTTTTACCACTCGATCGAGTGGTTTTTATACTCCCAGTTGGTCGATCGAGTAGTTTTCTACTCGATCCAAAGGTGCTGAAAAGAGAGTTACTCGATCGAGTAACTATTCTATTCGATCGAGTAGATTATGCTGAGTTTTGTTCGATCGAGTGGTTTCCTTGGGCGTGGGCTTTAATTAGCCCGTGAGTGTGTTTTATTTGTTGGACTTAGTTTATTTCTATTTAAGCTTTACTTTACTAGGTCATTAGGGATCGATTCTTTATCGAATTTTCTACTTAGCTTTTAAAAAACTTTATTGCGTTACTTTTGCTCTGCACTGTAACTTTACTTTGGGATTTATTTTGCTCGGATTCGATTGTTCTTTACGCCGGATTCGCACGATTGTAATTCCTTTCTCTTCTCTTAATAATAATCAATCGTTTGGTTGCTTTAATTCCTTGTTTACTTCATTTATTCCTTTGCCCTAATTTTGTTTTATGCACTTTATTATTTATTTCATCATGTTTATTGTTAGTTTCTCATTTGTTATTAGTTTTGTTATTAATAGCGATATGAGTAGCTAAATTTAATGCATGTTGGGATTAGGGGATCTACGGTAGAAATGTGACGATGTAGTAAATGAAATAGATGAATTAATCGTGAGATTCTGTCACCATAGCAATTTAATTGTATTTATCGACTTAGTTGAGTGCACGCTTCTAAGTCATCTCTTTAATCTGGCTAAAATCCTAGATCGAAAGATTGGACTAAATAGGCCTGTTATGAACAGTAGACTACCCTGACGAGAATGAAAGTTAAGTTAGTGGTATTTTAGGATAGAAAGTGGATCGAAAGGACCTTTCCATATCCGTCTTGCATTAATTCGTCTGAATTGTTTACAGCTGAGTCACTGGACTACCGTAGTGAACCGAATTCCCGACATGTCCTTTCTCTATCTGAGAGTTTAAATCTATTTCTCTGCTTTTACTGCTCTTATCTCTACTTCTCTTCCTTTAAACTTTGTAGCTTAGAAAACAATTCAAACACCCCCCCCCCCCCACCCCCCACCCCCTCATTTGTGACCAAATAGACGGACTTCTACAGATATCTTGCCTCCCTGAGGAGATCGACCTGACTTCCCTAGCTATATAGTTAGTTTAGTTAGTTTATTTTTTATAGGTACACGACAGACGTATCAAATTTTGGCGCCATTGCCGGGGAGGTGGCGCAATTTTGCTGCTTTATTTAAGTTTGTTTCTCGTCTCAAGGAATTTATTCCTTGAGACTGATCTCATTTCTGCAAAGTTTTTGATTAGTTTTGCAGGTTTTCTGTTTTGCTTTGTAAATTCTATTTGCCAGAATGTCGAATATAGCCAACCATTCAGAGCCGAATGTGGATTCCCTTCCAAAAGGGTTCTTACTACCCATTACTGATTCGGGAACCTTTGGAATCCACCCATCTTACATACAGCTGGTTGAGAGAAATCTCTTTAGGGGGGTACCTGAATAAGATCCATGCAGGCATATAGAGCTGTTTACTGAGTATTGCTCTACCATCCCTCTTGCTGCTGGGGTGACACAGGATAAGGTGAAGGGAGCTCTTTTTCCCTTTTCTTTAGCTGATGATGCCCGGGAATAGTTGAGAGATCTAGATAGGGAGGCTGCCGGTGTAACCGACTGGAGTTCCCTTGCCTTGGCCTTTTACAGGCGATATTTCCCACCACAGCGCACTAATGCCTTGAGAGCTCAGATTACTTCTTTTGAGCAACTACCTACTGAAGATTTGGATGGGGCGTGGGCGAGGTTCAAGAAGCTCGTCCGTTCTGTGCCTCACCATGGTCTCAAACGTTGGTTCCTTTGCACCCAGTTCTACAACGGGTTATATCGAAACCAAAGAGCTATTCTAGATAGGGTAGCTAAGGGGAGATTCACGAAGAATGTTGAAGATGATCAAGGGTGGCGCCTTATTGAAGAGATGGCCATTCATGTTTCAGAATATGGAAATCCCCGAGGTAGTGAGCAAGTTAACGAGTTGGCTACAGCTGCAGTGGGAAGTCCTAGCAAAAGTCTAGGTAAAGTGGAGATTACGAAAGCTGTGAGTGAAATCGCTCAGGTTTGTTCAATTACTGAACATGTGGAATTATGTGGTAGATGTGGCATGGAAGGACATGACCCTATTGAGTGTCTGGCGAGTATAGAGCGCGTCCTTGCTTATCAGAAATACAAGCAAGGAGTTCCTTTTTCTCAACTGTATGAAGAAATGAAGAATGTTTCTACTCTTTTTACGCCAGCACCGCAACCGGTCTCTCCTTCTGCAAGCGAGGAAATTGCCGAACTGAAATCCTTGATGTTGAATTTAACACAACAGTTTGGGGAGAAGTGCAATAGGAATGAAACCGTCATAGTGGAGTTGAGAGAACAAGTCGCGCAGTTAACACTCGCGAAAGACCAAGCCAACCTTCTACCGACATGCGATCCAGTTAGTGCAACGAATCTCCAAGTTGGCCTTACTCATGAGGGGCCAAGAGTACCAGAAGACGGGGTTTTGACAGCTGAAGATACCCCGGAAGATGATATGGATGAGTTTTTGGACGAAATCCTTGTTGCGTGTTGTCCAGACACTCGATCGAGTGAACAATCTACTCGATCGAGTGAAATAATTCATCCCATCACTCGATCGAGTGATAATTATGGTCGATCGAGTAGTGCCCAAATTGCTGATGGTTGATCAAGTGATATTCTTACTCGATCGAGTAAAATTGCTGAGGAAATCACTCGATCGAGTGATAAGAATGATCGATCGAGAAAACCTGAAAAAGAGATCACTCGATCGAGTGAAGGAAATGGTCGATCGAGTATTTCCCAACATGAAACAACTCGATCGAGTCCCAGAAGCAGCGGAGACCCTCTTTTACTATTTAATTCCGCTACCGTGTCATCTTCCCCTGCTGTGGAGACGTCACGCACTGATAAAGGTAAAGAGAAAGTTTCGGGTCCACTCATTGCTACCAGAGTGCCCTTCCCAGGTCGTCTGAAGGATGCGAAGATCGAGCGACAGTACGGTAGGTTTGTGGACGTTGTGAAGAACCTCCAGGTAACCGTCCCTTTTACCGAACTTGTTACCCAGGTACCTACTTACGCTAAATTTATGAAAGATATTGTGACGCGTAAGAGAGAGCTAAGTGAATTTGAGACGGTTTCATTTATGGAAGAGTCTAGTAATTTACTTTTAAATAAGGCTCCACCTAAAATGAAAGACCCGGGTAGCTTCTCTATTACCTGTATTATAGGCAATGTGGTTATTGACAAGGCTCTTTGTGATTTAGGAGCCAGCGTCAGTGTCATGCCCCTATCTGTCTGCAAGAAATTGAATATAAGTCATCTTAAAGTGACTAACATTACCCTACAGATGGCTGATAGATCTGTTAGGAGACCCTTAGGTGTCTTAGAGGACGTGCCTGTGAAAATAGGCAAGCTCTTTATACCAAAGGGATTTCATTGTTTTAGATATAGCTGAGGACACCCGGACCCCAATTATCTTAGGAAGACCATTCCTTTGTACAGCTGGGGCCGTTATTGATGTCAAACAAGGGCGTTTGACTCTTGCAGTAGGGGATGACGCGATCACTTTCAGTCTGCCTAGTACTTTGGCTCGGCCAATGATAGAGGATACTTGTTATTCGGTTGATATTATTGACGAGTCTATTTATGACTTCTGGTCGGATTCTTTCATGAAGGACCCACTAGAAGCTCTTATGCTTTTTTATGAGTGTGCAGATAGCCCAGATGACGATGACGCTGTGTTGGATTTGCTTATAGATGATTTAGATGAGCGTGTACTCACCGACGCTGAGGGAGAGCAAGTGGAACAGATGATTAGCACTCTTTGCTCCATTGAGGTAAAGGCACCGGAGCGTAAGCCTCTTCCTTCTCATCTAAAATATGTTTTCTTAGACGATACTGAGCAATATCCAGTCATTGTTAGTGCTAAGCTTGATAATGATCAGCTGACTTCCTTGTTAGCTGTGCTTCAGAAAGAAAGGAAAGCATTGGGTTATTCATTGGACGATATCAAGGGGATTAGTCCCGATATTTGTATGCACAGGATAGAGCTGGAGGAAGATCACAAACCTTGCAGACAGGGTCAGCGTAGACTGAATCAGAAGATGCAAGATGTTGTGATGACTGAGGTAATGAAGCTGCTCGACGCAGGTATTATTTATTCTGTTGGTCATTCTAAATGGGTGCGTCCAGTGCAGGTAGTCCCGAAGAAAGGAGAGACTACTGTGGTTAAGAATGATAAGAATGAATTAATACCCACTCGAGTAGTGACTGGTTGGCGGATGTGTATAGATTACAGATAGCTGAATGTCGCCACCAAGAAAGATCACTTTCCCCTTCCTTTTATTGATCAAATGGTAGAAAGGTTAGCTTCTCATAAGTTTTTCTGCTATTTAGACGGGTATTCAGGGTTCTTTCAGATCCCTATCAACCCATACGATCAAGCTAAGACTACATTTACTTGTCCTCAGGGCGTATTTTCTTATCGCAGGATGCCTTTTGGTTTATGTAATGCCCCTGCCACCTTCCAAAGGTGCATGATGGGGATATTTTCAGAGTTTATCGAGTCTATTATGGAAGTTTTCATGGACGATTTCAGTGTTTATAGAAGTGATTTTTCTAACTGTCTGTCTAACCTTGATAAAGTGTTGCAGCGCTGCATTGAGGTTAATCTTGTGCTTAACTGGGAGAAGTGCCAGTTCATGGTCAACGAGAGAGTTGTCTTAGGGCACTTAGTTTCTGATAGGGGAATAGAGGTTGATAAAGCAAAAGTGGAAGTGATTCAGAAATTACCACCTCCTGTTAATGTTAAGGGGGTGAGGAGTTTCCTTGGACACGCCTGCTTCTATCGTCGGTTTATCAAGGACTTCTCGAAAATTGCTAAACCACTTACACAAATGCTACTTAAAGATGCCCCTTTTGTGTTTACTCGATGAGTGTCTTTCTCGCTTTTAACAGGTTAAAGCGGGCTTTGGTCTCTCGCGCCGATCATACGGCCTCCCGACTGGGACTTGTCGTTCGAGATAATGTGTGATGCCAGTGACTATGCACTAGGAGCGGTGCTAGGCCAACGGAAAGACAAAGCTTTGAATGCGATCTACTATGCGAGCCGAACTCTGGATGAGGCTCAAGTGAAGTACACCACCACTGAAAAAGAGCTGCTAGCTGTAGTTTATGCTTTAGAGAAGTTTCGTTCTTATTTGATTGGGTCGGAAGTTCTTTTTTTTGACCATGCAGCTTTGAGGCATCTCCTTGCTAAGAAGGAGGCTAAACCATGGCTATTGAGATGGATACTCCTTCTTCAGGAGTTTGATTTGAAGATTAAGGATAAGAAAGGAGCTGAGAACGTTGTAGCTGATCATCTGTCGCGGCTGACGCGACAGGAAGGGGAAGATTCTCTACCTATTGATGACTCTTTCCCTGACGATACTTTATTTGCTGTATTATCGTCTATTGTTAACCAAGAGCCTTGGTATGCAGATATAGCTAACTTCGTTGTCGGTGGCAAGCGCCGCCTTGACCTTTCTCATCGCCAGAGAAGCGTTTTACAATAATGCTAACGCTAAGCGAAGATTTCGGGATGATCCTTATTTGTTTAAGGAATGTGCAGACGGTCTCTACAGATGGTATATTCCGCAGTGGGAGGCCAAAGTAGTCCTGGAAGGCTGTCACTCCTCTCCCTATGGTGGTCACCACGGTCCATCGCGCACCGTGGCTAAGGTACTTCGGTCTGGTTTTTACTGGCCTTTTTTGTTTGCTGATGCTATGTCTTTTGTTTCAGCTTGTGATGCTTGCCAACGATCAGGGAACATTTCGAAGAGACACGAGATGCCACAGAATGGTATCTTAGAGGTTGAGGTTTTCGATGTCTGGGGCATTGATTTCCAAGGACCGTTCCCGTCTAGTAAAGGTAACAGGTACATTTTAGTGGCTGTAGATTATGTGTCGAAATGGGTTGAGGCAATTGGTCATATTTAAAAAGGTGGTTTAGCCGTGATAAAAATGTTTAAAAAGGTCATATTTCCCCGATTTGGTGTCCCTAGGGTCGTCATTAGTGATGGGGGAATGCACTTTAAGGAAAAGAAACTAACTTCTATTCTGTCTAAAGTTAGTGTCCAACACCGGCGCGGTTTGGGGTATCATCCCCAAACTAGTGGTCAGGTTGAGGTCTCTAATCGCGAGTTGAAAGAGATCTTGTCTAAGGTAGTTTCTAAATCACGGAAGGACTGGAGTCTTAAATTAGAAGACACATTATGGGCCTCTGAATCGCCTTTAAGACACCAATTGGTGCATCACCTTATAGGTTAGTTTATGGGAAATCATGTCACTTACCTGTTGAATTGGAATGTAAGGCTTGGTGGGCAATTCGTGAGCTTAACTTTGATCCTAAGTTGTGTGGTCAAAATCGTCTTGCAGCTAGATGAGTTGGAATAATTTAGGCTTAATGCCTATGATAGATCCCGCATTTATAAAGAAAAGACGAAGAGATGGCATGACAAGAGAATTCTACCTCGGGAGTTTCATGTTGGGCAAAAGGTGCTGCTGTTTAATGCCCGATTGCGATTATTTCCTGGTAAGCTGAAGTCCAGGTGGAGTGGTCCTTATACGGTGACGGCTGTTATCAAATTTGGATCCGTGGAGTTCGAAGATTCCGAAGGTAGTAGGTTCAAGGTGAATGGGCAATATGTGAAGCATTATCACGAGGCAAATGAAGCAGACAATCATGTTGAAGTCTTGTACTTCGACGAGCTAGATGCGCCGGTTAATTGATGCTAGAAAGGTCGTGCGGGACCTCATAAACCTGCGCTCTCCGGGAGGCAGCCCGGACTATTTTATTGTATTTTTGTTGCACTTTTCATTTTTCTTTAGCTTTATGTTGAACTTTAGACACTGTTTTACGCACTCTATATCCTCTCCTTGTCTTTCATGCGTGTTCTGCAGGTTACAGCACTCGATCGAGTAGTTTTCTTACTCGATCGAGCACTTTTGAAGTAATATTCACTCGATCAAGTGATATATATACTCGATCGACCAGCCGCATAATCACGTTTACTCGATCGAGTGACTCTTTTACTCGATCGAGTCCTTCCAGACACCAGTTTACTCGATCGAATTATTAATAACTACTCGATCGAGTAGTTACGTCTTCCATCTGCTACTTTACGTCTATGGAGCTACTGCTTGACTTTCTTTAACCTCCCATGTTCATGGTCGGTTTGGGGAGGTCCCTCTTCACGACGTTTTGTGAGTATTCCGACTCCACTTATCCTTTTCTCCTCAGTTTGCATTTCTATCCCTATTTTTGGTACAATGAGGGCATTGTACGGTTTGGTTTGGGGAGGTATGCATCCATATCTGTGTCTGCATGTTTTTCTTGCATTTTCGTTTGCACGTTTCATTGTCTTGCATTTTCGTTTGCACGTTTCATTGTTTTCGCATGCATTGTCATCTTTAATTCAAAAAATCACATAAAATTCAAAAAATTTCACGTTTAATTTTGAGTCGGAACGTTTGAACTTTGACGCTATATTAAATCCTTACCTTAGCCTTGCATTTTCTTGACATTTAGTTGGCATGATTATGTGCATGATCTACGAGTTTTTGTTTCTTTCTTATCTGAACGAATAGACTTGACTTATATATCGGCAAGCTACATTACATTCTGAGGTTAGAGCTTTATAGACTGGTGACATTCATGACCGGTTTCATTTAGGATGTCAGTAGTACTCTCTTTAAGACATGTAACATCAATTTGCATAAGCATGAGTTTAGTCTTCTTAATACCTGTATGCATTCGGTCTGTGGATGGTGACACATGTTAGGAGAGGCAGTTCCCTTTTATTTCATTCTACCCATGAGCCCCACATAGCCAAATTGCCTTTTTGTCCTATTAGCTACTATCCATAATATTTCCTACCCTAGCCGAGCTAGTAATGAGTAGCTGTTTGGAATGCTTTACTGCAGTTTGGTTATTTTTACTTGAATTTAGAAGATGGTGGAAGAATTGAAGGGAATGAAAGAAAAAAAATGATGGATGAAAAAAAAAAGAAAAAAAAGAGAAGAAAAGAATGAAAAAGAAATGGAATATGAAAAAGAAAAAGAAAGAAAAATCACGTGCGAAAAGAAAACAAATGAGAAATTGTATAATGATTTTCACTCCCATATGTAATTTACATCTTATGGGGAGTTGACGAGCTTTTGGTGTTTCGTGAGTAGAGTGCATGGAATTTGCACTGTTTTGTTTTGTTATATTGAGTACGAAGTTGGGATGCAGTTCAAAATTTGGATTCGTTGTTGCTAGCCTGGCTATTAACTCCACATATCGAAATTCATTTTAGCCCCTTCTTACCCATTACCTCACTTACCCAAATGTAAGTCCTCGGCATGTGTCTTGGTCATTAGTATGGTTGGAATGCGTATGTACGGTTGTAGAGACTTTATTCATGTTAACTGCATGCATGTTCTTATAGGTCGAGTTAGGTGAGTGTCTTTACCTCTTTCTATCTTTCACATATATACTCACCTTTTGCCTATTTTTGAGTGATGAGCGACCCGTGAGAGTCCGATATCTTTTGAGTCTTGCAAGGTCGACGGTTCAGTAAGTCTGAAACATTGATTTAACTCGTTTGCACTTCTCATTTGCCACTTTATTAATTGTTGCATTAAACTGGTTTTGGTGGGTGATTTGTAGCTGATGCGTTGGTCCCGTTCCATTGTTTATTCTTAGTTGCATTCATAGTTTGCTTGGGGACAAGCAAAGGTTTGGTTTGGGGAGATTTGATGCGTGTATTTTATATAAGGTTTTTACCTCATTTTTACACGCATTTCTGTACTATTTATGTAGCATTTGGCTACAAATACCCCCGAATATTCTACTTTGGTTCGTTTTATGTAAATTGCAGGAATAAACAAAAGAGGAGCTAAATCTAGCCTAAACTCATCCCATTTGCATGCATTTATGGGGAACAAGGCGCCGGAGTTTGGAATCTATCACTTTGAAGACGCGCGAGCTAGTTTCGGAAGGTGTTTAGTGCCTAAATGTACCAAGATAGCTCGATCGAGTAGATTTTCCACTCGATCGAATGCTTTATATACTGAGGTTACTCGATCGAGCAATCCCAGTATTCAATCAAGTAGGCATTGCAAGGAGTTGCTCGATCGAGTGGTTTATTTCCACTCGATCGAGAGGTTTTGTGCTTAGTTGCTTGATCGAGTGGTTTATTTCCACTCGATCGAGTGGTTTAGCCTGTTATAGACTTTTTTCCGCCTAATTTCTTATGGCCTTTAGTAATTTAGTTATGGATTAGGTTTAGAGGAGGATTTTCGTGTACTACTTAATACAGTAGACTGCGTAACTCTCCTCTGGGTTCACTTTTACTCTATCATTTCTTACTGTTACTGGGATTTTGCTCTCTTTCCATCCTTTTCTTACTTGGATTCGGATTCATATTTGGTATTATTATTCTTCTTTAATTCCTTAATCATTACTATTGTTTTGCTATTTCTCTTTCATTACTTTCACCATTACTCTATTCAATCTTCGCTAGCTTTATTAATATGTTTAATTTCCGTTATCTACCTGTTATTATTGTTAATTCGATGATGATGCATAGCTAATCCCCTTTTGCTAAGACTAAGGGGATCCATGATTGTGAAGGGATAGTAATCGATTTATTAGGTTAATGCTGGTGTAGTCCTTGTTGTTAACTGCTGCATTTATCTGTATCTGTTTAATTGAGTCGACGCAATTAGGCATTTATATCACAGTAAACCTTGACCTGGACCGAAAAGTTGGAAAGGGTGAGACTCGTAGTGAACAATAGGGCACCATAGTGAGGGCGAAAGCTAAGCTATTTGTGCTTTAGGGCGAATTGAGACCGAAAGGAGATATTCACTGCTCCTTAGACCATACCTACATTGACCTGAGACCTAGATTACTTGACCGAACGATCATGGTGAACCGTCTGTCTTAGCTGCTTTCTCTACTTGGTTAATCTTTATTTCCTTGTTCTTTCTTCTCTATCCCTTTTATTAGTTTAGAACAATACCATTAAAAACCCCCCAATTTGGTTACCGTGACAAACTTAGACGAAGCTGACATTTTCCCATCTCCCTGTGGAGATCGACCCGACTTCCCTAGCTATATTAGTTAGAGCCAGTTGGTTATTTTTGATAGGCATACGACTGCCCTGTCAAATTTTACAAAATTTGAAACGTCTGTCGTGTACCTATCAAAAATAAACTAACTAAACTAACTATATAGCTAGGGAAGTCAGGTCGATCTCCTCAGGGAGGCAAGATATCTATAGAAGTCCGTCTATTTGGTCACAAATGGGGGGGGGGTGTTTGAATTGTTTTCTAAGCTACAAAGTTTAAAGGAAGAGAAGTAGAGATAAGAGCAGTAAAAGCAGAGAAATAGATTTAAACTATCAGATAGAGAAAGGACATGTCGGGAATTCGGTTCACTACGGTAGTCTAGTGACTCACCTGTAAACAACTCAGACGAATTAATGCAAGACGGATATGGAAAGGTCCTTTCGGTCCACTTTCTATCCTAAAATACCACTAACTTAACTTTCATTCTCGTCAGGGTAGTCTACTGTTCATAACAGGCCTATTTAGTCCAATCTTTCGATCTAGGATTAATTTTAGCCAGATTAAAGAGATGACTCAGAAGCGTGCACTCAACTAAGTCGATAAATACAATTAAATTGCTATGGTGACAGAATCTCACGATTAATTCATCTATTTCATTTACTACATCGTCACATTCCTACCGCAGATCCCCTAATCCCAACATGCATTAAATTTAGCTACTCATATCGCTATTAATAACAAAACTAATAACAAATGACAAACTAACAATAAACATGATGAAATAAATAATAAAGTGCATAAAAGTAAATTAGGGCAAAGGAATAAATGAAGTAAACAAGGAATTAAAGCAACCAAACGATTGATTATTATTAAGAGAAGAGAAAGGAATTACAATCGTGCGAATCCGGCGTAAAGAACAATCGAATCCGAGCAAAATAAATCCCAAAGTAAAGTTACAGTGCAGAGCAAAAGTAACGCAGTAAAGTTTTTTAAAAGCTAAGTAGAAAATTCGATAAAGAATCGATCCCTAATGACCTAGTAACGTAAAGCTTAAATAGAAATAAACTAAGTCCAACAAATAAAACACACTCACGGGCTAATTAAAGCCCACGCCCAAGGAAACCACTCGATCGAGTGGAATAAAACCACTCGATCGAACAAAACTCAGTATAATCTTCTCGATCGAGTAGAATAGTTACTCAATCGAGTAACTCTCTTTTCAGCACCTTTGGATCGAGTAGAAAACTACTCGATCGACTAACTGGGAGTATAAAAACCACTCGATCGAGTGGTAAAACTACTCGATTGAGTCTTCTGTCTTCATTTCAGCTTAGACTCATCACCGACTGCCTCGTAAACCGTGCCTTAACGCTTCCCAACGCAGTATCTCACTCTGGAAAATCCCGTGTCCTCTAAATGCATGCAAAAAGGATGAAAAAGGGTACGATTCCACTACTTTCGCGTTCATTTCTACAAAACCGACAAAACGAATCAAAGTAGCCAATTTGGGGCAAAATACTATAAAAACAGTATAAAAATGCATAGAAATACGTGCTGAAATAGGCTAAAAAGACTATACATTAGGCATGTATCAAATCTCCCCAAACCGAACCTTTACTCGTCCTCGAGTAAACTAAAATGCAACTAATGGAACGGAAATGAAAACTCAGAGCTAGCTTAACTTGTCTACTTGAACCAATTTAATGCAACAAAAACTAACAGTTATAGCTAAGCAGTCAATATGCAAACGAGTTATAAGCTGTTCAGAAATATAGCCTACCTATCGACCTTGCAAGACCAACAAAATCGGACTCTCTCGTGGTCACTCTTCTCTCATGAAGCAAAGGGTGAATGTTATATGTAAAAGAGAGAAGGAAAGACAGACACTCACCTAACTGCGACCTACATAGCATGCATGCAACAAGAATGAAAGACAATTCAAGTACTAATGCACACACTCCAACCAATAATGTCCGTCACAGCCGAGGGCTTACAAATAATATGGGAATACTGAGGTTCAGGTGAGAAAAGGCAAAACAAGTTATGGTAATGTGGAGGTAAAAGCGTCAAGCTAGTTCCTAACAGGACCATAATAAACCATCCGAATCTCAACTGACTGAAAAACTAAGTACAAGTGCCCTTCATTTGGCACAAAGCTCACTAAACTCAAACACAGTCTCCTCAAAAATATAGAATAAGAAAGGAGGAGTCAGACGGTCACAAACTTTCCTTTTTTAACATCGTCTAAATGAACCAAATCAAACAAATCAAACTTTTTTCAACTTCTTTTTTCTTTTCCACGTGATCAACTTTCTTTCTTTTTTCATTTTTCATTTTTTTTCGTTTTCTTTTTTTCTTTCTTTCACGTTTTTTTTTTTCTTTTTCAATTCTTTTTTTTCTTTTTTTCTTTTCTCCTTCCTTAATTTACACCAACTCCATACAAAAGATACGGGCCAAACTGCAGACGGAAAATCATACCACAAAAGACATACTAAACTAGCTTGACTAGGCAGGCTTAATTTTGGATGTAGCTAATGGGTCAAAAAGGTAAGTTTTGGCTAAAGTGGAGCTAAATGGGTGAAAAATACAAGAAAGAGGAAAATTTGCAAGCACCTCCCTGCATGTGACACCAACCACAAACCCGAATATGTGCATTTGACAAGAAATTGAATGTCATAAAAGTGCAAAAAAAAAATGAACATGTTATGCAAGGAGTACTACTCTCAATTCCTAATGAACTGGTCATGAATGTCACCAGTTATGGGCTCTAAAACTCAGAATTTATCAAGTAGTTTGTCAATTTATCAGGTCAAGTCTAAACAGTCAGCTATATTTGAACAGAAACTCGTAGACTATGCGTATGACAAAGCTAATAACTATCAAAAGAAGTGCAAGGCTCAAGTAAATTGACAAGTTATAGTGCATTATCATCACGGAAATCTACCGTTCCGACTCAACCTATATGCAAAAATAAACGTGAATATTTTGGATTTTGAAATTTTTCTAAATTTTTTTGGAATTTTTGAATTTTAATGAAATAAATAAACAATGCAAAGCTGAAAAATAAACGTGAATGCAAAACAAATGCAAATGCAGACTCAAAAGGATGCAATACCCTCCCCAAACCAAAACGGACAACGCCCTCGTTGTCCTCCAGCATACACCAGCAGATATATACAGGGGAACGAGAATATAAAACCAATAAAGAAGAAAAACAATAAAATAAAAAGGAGACAAAAATAAAAGAGTAAGATATACATACAAAACGCGAACTTCCCCAAACCAGCCAGAAAACTGGGGAAGTGAGTAGACCAGTAGCTACCCATCAGCGTCGTCATCGTCGTCGTCCACCACCGTGTACTCCGGATCAGCCTCCTCCTCTCTCCTCCTCCGCTCCTCAGCTCGAGCTCTCTCCACTGCCACCTTTGGGTCCTCGTCCTCGTCCTCCTCCTCCTCAGCAGACTCCGGGTACCCCCTCACCGGGTACCCGGTAGAGAAGGAAGGGTGTGGCCAGCCCTCTGGGATCGGACGGTGTCGCCTCAAGTGGTACTCGTACAGAGGGTGTAAGGTAAGAGCTAAGTCCCTCTCCATACGAGCATGTCGCTCTGCAATCTCAAGCAACAAACCGTCACGGCGCCCTTGGTCCATGACCGCGGACGCCACAAAGGGTGGAGGTAGTACGAAAGTAGCCGGTAGGACCGGCTGTGCCTGTGTCTGGTCGGTGGGTGGTGCAGGAGTAGGAGTGGGAGTAGGAGTGGGAGTAGGGGTCGGAATGGGAGTAGCCGTGGAAGGCTGGGTACTCCCTGAAGGTGTGGACCTCTCTCCAGTCTCAACTCTACGTCACTTCTTGGCGGTGGGTACAGTGGGAGGTGGTCGGAGTGGAAGGTGGAAAGCAGGTGGAGGTGGTAGTCGGGTGCCCCTAGCAACAGTAGGCAAGGGGTCTAGACGGGAGAGAGTGTCACAGGGTAAGTCTACAGATAAGGAACCGTCTATCTTCCATGTCTGGTAGTCTGGGGTCAGCCAATGCTGAGAAAGCATGGCATCCAGACTCAGATACCTCTCTCCCTCGAGGTACCGCAAGTCACGAGGCCAAACGGGGTAAAGGGAACAGGCAAGAATGGTGGCTATGCCACCGCAGGCAATAGATCCCGTCTCCTTCAGCCCCTGGGCCTGAAAGTAATGGGCGGTCAAGTAGGAAATGTTGAGGGTAAAAGGACCCTCACAGTCAACGTTCAGGTAACCGCCCGGGATGGAGAGCTCGGTTTTTGTGATGTTGTTCGGCTCCTTTCGGCCGAAAATGGCGCTCCCCATCAATCTAAGAAAACAACGGGCAGGGGGGGGGGGAGGGGGTGGACCTGTGCGAGCTTTCGCTTGGTAAAGGTGGTCTGGGCCAGGGTCCGCCAAAGCTGACGAAAGACCCTCCTAGGGGGTGTAGTCTCGCCCGTAGAAGAGAGGCCAAGTCTCCTACCAAACTCCTCCAAAGTCATCGAAAAGGTCCGGTTGAACAACCGGAAAGACACTGAAGAACTAGAAGGGACAGCATCGTGTGCCCCAGAGAAGAAGGTGAAAGAGCTGAGGAACTCAAGGCTCAACTCCAGAAAAGTACGGCCACTCATACCGATGAGTCCGGCCATCCCCGTGCCCCGTAGAAGCTCACAAACCGACTCGTAGATACCGAGTCTCTCAAGTGCCGATTTCTCTAAAAATCGGGAAGGGATAAACTCACAGCCTAGGAGGTTATAGAACCTCGTACGATGTATAGCGTTAATAAAAATTACCTGCGGGTAGTCTGGGTGAGAGTCGAGGGAAGTATCCCCTGGACAAAGGATGAATGCGTAGTAGAAGGTGCGGTGCACCAAGTAGAAGGGGCAAGTGAAGTAGAGGAAGCGAGAGCGGTGTAGCACGAGCACGTCCGCGACCCTGGCCCAGGCCTCTAGAACCCGAAGTAGAAGCCCGTCCAGTGACGGTGCTGGGAACTAACGCCGTTCTAAAGGCAACTGCAACTGCAGGTGAGTCCGCCACAGGTGTGAAAACAGTGGCTGGAGTAGAAGTTGTGGCTGTTGTGGCCACCACTGAAGAAAGACTAGCAGCAGTGCTAGTAGTGGCGGTGGCCGTAACTGAAGTGGCAGCCGAAACAGAGCTAGCAGCAGAGCTAGCTGGGGTAAAAACGGTACCGGCAGCTGAAACTAGGAAAACAGGGGCTACGGTACTAACTAAAGCGGAGGCGGTGGTAACAGCAGGGACCACCGTCTCAGTCAAGGATGGACTAGAAGACGAGCTAGTGGAGGGCAGAGAGCTAGAATCCATCCTTTATACAAAGGGGCAGGGGACATGATAAGATAACAGCGGCTAACAGCAAGAAAACCAGCATGGTAACGGCATGACAGTCCCCAAACAGTCGAAAAAAAAATTCGACTTCAGCTCACAAATTCCCAATATTCCTCAAAAATTTCGAATTAAAGCATGTAAACAGCGATAGGGGCGGTATAGCAGTCAACAACAGCAGCATTTAAGCAACAAACGAAGTTAACTAAGCATTTGACATAAGCAAAGACCAATTTTCAGTCGAAAATTTCGACTGTAAGAACCCCTAATTGCGAAATTCGTGTAAAAATCGAAATAATCATGCAACAAACAACGAGGAGGTGAGAATGATCATCAAGCAAGATAAGTAAGGGCAAACAATGATGGTATAAGTCGAAAAACTCTACTAAACCAACAATTTCGAAACCCTAATTTCAAATTACCTCATAAAAATGCAAAATTAATTAAATTGAAATGCAATGAGGTGAATAAATCACTTACTTGATGAGAAGAAACCTAAAAATTGCAATTAATCTTCAATTAACAAGCAAAAGTAGCGATTTTTTTGATCAAAAACCGCGAACCCTAAACCCGCTATTAAACCGTGTAAACTAGCACAAATCAAGGGGAAAATAAGGGGTTTTGAATGATTAATTAGCAAGTGACAATTTGTAGGTGACGGATTTGGTATTAGAGCAAGAAAATGGGGATTTGGGGATGTTTTGATTGCAATTAGAGGAGGGTGTCGAAAATTGGGGAAGAAATGAAATAGAAATCAAAACGTAAAGAGTTAAAGGAGAAACTCCTTGCGTCCTTTCCCAATCTACTCGATCGAGTGGTTTAAAACCGCTCGATCAAGCACTTTGATGATCCACTTACTCGATCGAGTAGAAATCTACTCGGTCGAGAACTCCCCATATGTGCTTTACTCGATCGATTAAAAAGGAATCACTCGATCGACCACAATTCACTCGATCGAGTACAAAAAGTACTCGATCGAGCTCTTTTACTCGTGTAAGCTCCTTAATTCCTCTTTCTTCCTTTGAATTTGCGTAAAAATTCCCCAAACCTGCATAAAAACACGTGCAAAAATATCCCAAAATACCAAATACGCAAAAGAACAGTCTATAGTCTTAAATCTACGCTAAAAATTGTCTAAAATCTAATTGTCCTAATTAAAAGCAATAAAAGAAATTCAACGAAAAATTCAAAAATTGTTTTTACAAGGTGTTACACGGGGCATTTCCCCGCTCAATTTCCAAGGCAATTCAGTACCCCCTTGAAGGGCTCCTGACTGGAGGACGTCATCTCAGCAACATTGATCGTCCTCTTTAGCTTCCATGAACTTGAACTCGATTCATTTAAATCTTTAGGAGGAGAATAATTCACATCCACATATGCGCGAACTTTTCTCATCCTTGCTCCTTTATCACCGGCTTTAGCATCGTCACTCCCAATTTGATTGACATTAATTGCACAATGTCCTTTGACAGCTCCTTCATTGCTTTCATCTGTACCTGCAGCAAGGAAAACAGACGAACTTTCCTCCTTTTTGCTCTCAACGTGAGGCGGAGGGGTAACAATAGCAGCACAATACTCCAAATTTTCATTTGGAGTGTCAATAATAGGGTCAATAGAAGAGAGGGCATTGCAAGGTTGAGCTTGCATGGGAGCCCTCCGGAACTTAGACTGATGAAATATCAGTTCCTCGTCCCCTACCTGAAAAGTCAACGTCTTACCCCCGACGTCTATTACCGCACGGGCAGTAGACAAGAATGGTCTCCCTAAAATAATAGGGGTGTGTGCATCTTCGGGGATGTCTAAAACAACGAAGTCAACGGGAATAAAGAACTTCCCGATCTTAACAAGTACGTCTTCTATTACACCTAGTGGCCGTGATATACTACGGTCGGCCATCTAGACAGTCATGTTGGTGCAATTAAACTTTGTCAAACCAAGTCTCTTAGCCAGAGACAACGGTAAGACATTCACGCTAGCGCCTAGATCGCATAACGCGTTATCAATCAAATGGGTACCGATATGACACGGAATTGAGAAACTACCCGGATCTGACTGTTTTGGAGGTATCTTATTCTGAACTAGGGTTGTCCCCACCTCAGTCAAAGCTACTGTCTCATTATCACTAATATGCCTCTTACGTATTAAAATTTCTTTCATAAACTTAAGGTAAGAGGGTACCTGTGTCAGCAGTTCGGCGAACGGTACAGTGGCCTACAAGCTTCTCAAAATATCGGCAAATTTGCCAAATTGTTGGTTAGCTTTAGTATTCTGTAGACGCCTCGGGAAGGGAACCGTGATGGGTATCTCGAGTCCCTTGTTTCTCTCTTCCAATGTGTCAGCCGGAGCAAGTTATGTATCCTTTGGACGCTTCTTACCTCTCGAACGAGGTCTTTCAGGCGATTTCTCACTTAATCGAGCACTAGCAGGCTCTCGATCAAGCTCTCCGTCATCCAAACTACTCGATCGACCAAAATTCCCATTCGATCGAGTAGTTTCTTCAATAGAATCACTCGATCGAGTGGAAAATTCACTCGATCGAACACCTTCTTTTTCCTGTTCACTCGATCGAGTAGAAAATCCACTCGATCGAGTACTTTCATCATCAATTCTACTCGATCGACCTCCAGAAACCAGTCGATCGAGTATTTTCTTAGCCGTCAGCTCATTTCCTTCGTCAGAACACTGTTCATCATCAGTTATAGCCTTCCTTAGGTCTGATTTAAACACTTCCGGTCCTTCATATGAACGACCGCTTCTCAAATTGATTAAATTTACCGTCTCATGTGGATTTTTCTCAGTTTGAGACGGTAATTGACCCTGCTTTCTTGTGGATTAATTCGTGGCTAACTGGGCAACTTGAGTTTCAAGTGCCTTAATGGATGCATCTTTCTGTTGATCACTCAGCTGCCACTGCTTTGTAAAAGACTGCAACATATACTTTAGCTCACCTATTTCACTCACCCCTCCAGAAGATGATGCTCCGTGATTGGGAGGAGGGAAGGAAGGAGGCTTCTGAAAGCCTTGTTGATTCTTATGTGGAGGAACATACGGCTGCTGCTGGTGCGGAGGAGGGGTAGGATTGAGCACATTTTGACTAGTCCACCTCAAATTGGGATGGACTGCCCCTTGGTTGTTGTAATAGGAACCCCCTCCTTGCCTATATTATTGAAAGGCAAGGACTTGTTCCTTCTCCATAAGACAGCCAACAGCAGTGTGACCATCATTGCTCCCACATCTCTCACATGTGACGGTCTTCCCTCTAGTAAGAACATGGACCGTCTGAGGCTCCTCAGTAGCATGTAACTCCAACTTGTCAAATCTAGCATTCATGGCTTCCAGCTGAGCCACAACCTGCTTATCGACTGCATGAACTGTTCTTATACTATCCCTCGGGTTTCCATACTCATCACTGTGATTCGCCATCTCTTCAATAAGGGCCCATCCCTTATCATCATCGGTATTTTCCTGGAATCTCCCACTAGATGACGCATCAAGTATGGCTCTGTGGTCATCATACAGCCCATTGTAGAACTGGTTAGCTATAAACCATGGGTCAAAACCATGGTGAGGAATAGACCTCACCAATTTCTTGAATCGGGACCACGACTCATATAAAGTCTCATCGGGAGCCTGCTTGAAACTGGTAATCTTAGCCCTCAGTAGATTGGTTCGCTGTGGAGGGAAATATCTCTTATAAAAGGCAAGAGCAAGAGACTCCCAATCAGAACTCCTGCAATGTGCGGTCCAAGTCAGTCAGCCACTCCCTGGCTGAGTCGATCAAAGAGAAAGGAAACAGAACCTCCTTAATCTTGTCTTGAGTTACCCCCTTAGTGGCGGGGATAGTAGAACAGTAGTCTGTAAAGACCTCCATATGCTTCCTCGGGTCTTCACCTGCCACATCTCTATAAAGATTTCTTTCCACCAGATTGATATAGGAAGGACGGATGTCGAATGTATTCCCATCCTCAGTCTGGAGATTGAAACCCTTTGGAATCGAGGTTGCTTTAGGCACCGAATAACTAGAAAGTTTTGGCATCTTTACTGGTTGATCGGCAGAAATAGGAATGTCTTCTGCGAAAAGAGAATGATTTAGCTCTGGCTCGAAAGTACTCAAGTCTTCATTTCGTGATTTTCTCTGCAGACGGAGTTTATGCCTGAATAGTCTCTCTGGCTCTGAATCAGCTGAAACTAACTCAAACCTATCTGACCTGGGCATAAACAACACTGAAAGAAAATAAATAAGAACTGCCTCAAGGAATAAAAATTCCCTGAGACGGATAAAATAAACGAAACAAAAACAGATAGGGCAATTGCCTCTCTGGCAACGACGCCAAAATTTGATAGGGCAGTCGTATGCCTATCAAAAATAACCAACTGGCAGCTAAGACAGACGGTAACCAAATTGGGGGGTTTTTAATGGTATTGTTCTAAACTAATAAAAGGGATAGAGAAGAAAGAACAAGGAAATAAAGATTAACCAAGTAGAGAAAGCAGCTAAGACAGACGGTTCACCATGATCGTTCGGTTAAGTAATCTAGCTCTCATGTCAATACAGGTATGGTCTAAGGAGCAGTGAATATCTCCTTTCGGTCTCAATTCGCCCTAAAGCACAAATAGCTTAGCTTTCGCCCTCACTATGGTGCCCTATTGTTCACTACGAGTCTCACCCTTTCCAACCTTTCGGTCCAGGTCAAGGTTTACTGTGATATAAATGCCTAATTGCGTCGACTCAATTAAACAGATACAGATAAATGCAGCAGTTAACAACAAGGACTACACCAGCATTAACATAATAAATCGATTACTATCCCTTCACAATCATGGATCTCCTTAGTCTTAGCAAAAGGAGATTAGCTATGCATCATCATCGAATTAACAATAATAACAGACAGATAACGGAAATTAAACATATTAATAAAGCTAGCAAAGATTGAATAGAGTAATGGAGAAAGTAATGAAAGAGAAATAGCAAAACAATAGTAATGATTAAGGAATTAAAGAAGAAGAATAATATTAAATATGAATCCGAATCCAAGTAGCAAAAGGATGGAAAGAGAGCAAAATCCCAGAAACAGTAAGAAATGATAGAGTAAAAGTGAACCCATAGGAGAGTTACGCAGTCTACTGTATTAAGTAGTACACGAAAATCCTCCTCTAAACCTAATCCATAACTAAATTACAAAAGCCCATAAGAAATTAGGCGGAAAAAAGTCTATAACAGGCTAAACCACTCGATCGAGTGGAAATAAACCACTCGATCAAGCAACTAAGCACAAAACCTCTCGATCGAGTGGAAATAAACCACTCGATCGAGCAACTCCTTGCAATGCCTACTTGAATGAATACTGGGACTGCTCGATCGAGTAACCTCAGTATATAAAGCATTCGATCGAGTGGAAAATCTACTCGATCGAGCTATCTTGGTACGTTTAGGCACTAAACACCTTCCGAAACTAGCTCGCGCGTCTTCAAAGTGATAGATTCCAAGCTTCGGCTCCTTGTTCCCCATAAATGCATGCAAATGGGACGAGTTTAGGCTCGATTTAGCGCCTCTTTGGTTTATTCCTGCAATTTACATAAAACGAACCAAAGTAGAATATTCGGGGGTATTTGTAGCCAAATGCTACATAAATATTACAGAAATGCGTGTAAAAATGAGGTAAAAACCTTATATAAAATACACGCATCATCTGTCTCAACGTCAAGTATACTGAAGTCTTCTACTTGACCCACTTCTTTCTGAAACTTTCGTTTGTAGCGAAAAGTCTTTTCTAGCTCGGGATCTATTGGAAGAATCTCGGACCTAGTTGACCTGGGCATACACGAGACTAACAAGAAAAGTGTGAGAACGGTCTGAAGGAACTAGGTTCCCTGAGACAAAAAGACAAAATAAACAAAAACAAACAAGAAAATTGTTGCCTCCCCGGCAACGGCGCCAAATTTGATAAGGCTAAAGTCGTATCACGTAAATCAAAGTAATCCTATCTCAGTACTAACAAAATAGCTAGTGGCAAGAAAGGTATCAAATCCACAGGGAGGCGGTAATATTCAGTTTAATAATATTAAAGTGTCTTAAAGTAACCGGTTTCTTGGGGGTTTTGTTTGTTTGTTTTCTAACAACTAATAGCAAGTGAATATAAGATGTAGAACAATAATAATAAAGAAGTCTAGGATTCCGGTTCACTAGGTCAATTATGCGGGGTGTATCTTAATCAATTGTTAGGTTAATCAAACTATCTAAGGTCACAAGATTGATTAATTCTGTTATGCCCTTTAGATTAAGTCTAACATGCAATCGCTATAATTAAACACAATCTATCTGATTATCGCAGCCTATATTAATTCTAACCCTATCGGTGAAAGCATTAATTCGCTACACTATTTATAGATTCAGGCCTTAAATCATATAATTAGAAAAAGAACAATAATCAAACGATAGTTTAAAGGATATTACTAACAATCAATTAATAACCCCCCTTCTAATCAATCTAGATCCCCTTTATCCTAGATGAATGATTTAGCTACTCATAGTAAATTGATTCACAATAATAAAAGTAGATGAAAGCATGATTGAAGACATAAAATAACAACAATGAATTAAAAGCATAAACTTGAATTATAATTAATGAAGAACGATTAAATACCTTAACAGTTAATGAGGAAACATTAAAGATCCAAAGTATGCTAACCAACCAATCCTAAGAGTATTTTGCGGTATGAAAGTAAATAAAAGTGTAACCTAATAATTCTTCCGAGTTTATAATATATATTACAAATAAGACGTGTTTTAGGAAAATATTGAAATAAATCTATCAAAGAAGATCCTCGATCGAGCCTTGACATACTCGATCAAGGACAGGTTACTCGATCGAGGAACCAAGTGCTTCCAGCTTCATCTTCATCTTAACTTCTCTTTTTGTCTTCAAGTCTCCTCGTTTCTCGTGCCATGCCTCGTGTATTCCACTATGCCATATCCGCAATGCTCATCTTTACTTGATTCACCTCGTAATGCGTCATTTCTGCATTAAAACATAAAGTAGCGGCAGAATCGACATTTCACTAATAAAGGCATATAAATGACATAATAGGCACGGAAACGGTATCAAAAACAATATGAAAGGAGTTATAAAAGTGTATATAAAAGTGATACATCAATTGCGTTTTATTTGTTTTTCTCAATCAAAATATAAGGATGAAAAAGTGAAAAATTAATGAAGTGTTAGATTAAAATCAACAAGTAATACACTAAAATTTATAGCATTCATTGCATATGGTATATACCAGTATAGGTTAACTAAACTAATTAACTTAATAAGTTGCTTAACAAGTTCCATAACATGCTTTTATACTTCTTTCGTTCTGGTTATAGAGAACATGTGAACCAAATAGATGGATGGTCAAATTATCCATTATGAAAAACTATTATCCACTGTGAAAAAATATTCCTAAAATATAGAGATAAACGAGATAAACATATAACAAAGAAATTCTAAAGTAAAATAGATAAACAAATGATCCATAATTGAGTAGGAATGGAGTATAAGTTAACTTAAAGTTTGTGAATTATACTGAAAAAAATTCAATTTAGATTATATGGAGTATAAATTTAGACAAGTAAAGTTCATATAAATTAAAAAATTTAAATCTTAAATTGAATTTAAAAAGAAATTTTATAAAATCTGTTTAAAAAAATCATTATCATTATATTATATATATTAAAGAACACCCTTACAATGCTGATGTGGCAACATCAGTGATAGGCTCGTATTTATACTATCTATTTAGCATATTTTAAGTACAATAAAGCGACATTGGGATGCGGTTTTACATGATTTACGTCACTATTGCCGTTTTTCGAATGTTGGGGTAATAATGGAGTTTTGAGCAATGATCGGAAGCAAAGGCATGTCTTGAAGTTTACCATGGTACAAAACATCTACAAGCAAGAAGGAAGACTAGCTAAGACATGAAGAAGTGAAAGGATGAAGCAATTGAAGATTTGAAGCTTCGTTTGCATAAGGATCTACTTGAAATGAGCATATCTTCAGTTCTAGAGCTCGTATCGATGCAAGGCCAAGTGGAGATAAAAGTTTATGTTTTTAGCTTTCCAACGACAGGTCACACGCCTCATTTGGCCAAGTAACAAGAGAGATATGGCCTTTTGAAAAATGCAGTCCAGGGGTAAGGGCGCACCGTGCGCTCCTCCCTATGCTATAGGGCGCACCGTGCGCCTATTCTGGGCATTACGCGTTTTTATTACGGGCTTCCATCCAACTTAAGCCCATCATTTCCTCTTTAACCTAGGACTATATATAGATGAATACCATTAGGGATTCATCATATCTTATGCTATATCTTATGCTTTATCTTATCTTTATCTTATGCTTTATTTTGTTAATCAAGTTGTAATTGAAGAATTATCATCTAATTTGGGTTTGAGATCTATTATGGAGAACTAATCTCCTCATCTTAATCTGACTCAAAGGTGTAAACTTTGGTTGTAAGACTCCTTAATCTTTCCCTAATTTTCATTATCATTGTTATTCCTTTGTGTTTATTGATTGAATTTTGGAAACCTTGTTTAAATTGAGTAATTAAGTGTGATTTCCTTGTTGCTTAATCTTGCCAAGTTCCTTAATTTATTGTTGTTGGGTTTATTGAGTGTGATTTCCTTGTAATCCCATGTTGCAACACCTTGTTATTATGCTAATGAATGTGATTTCTTCTTGGCTTAATTAGCAAGTAAAGGATTAAATTGTAATTAGGCATTAATCGTGTTTTTATTGTGTCTAATTACCCTTATTGAATCTCTAATGCTTTTATATTCTAATTAATTTAACCAATGTATGTGATTTCTACTTGGTAGGATTGATAAGTTGGGTTATTTGATTAAGTGTGATTTCCTTGTCATTTAACCATTATTAAGGAGATTTAGGAGAGTAATCTTCACAATAAGGTGATAATATATAATCAAGGATTGATTTTGTGGTTTTACTAACTAAAGTGTCTCACTTTATTGAGTCGGATTAAGTCTCTCTTAAACTTGATAAATTTCCATCTTAAACCTTGATTGCTTGATTACTTGTTGTTCACTCTTATTTGAATTTCATTTTGTCCTTGAAAACCAACCAAAACAACCCCCCCCCCCCCCCTTTTTACATACTTGTTGATTAATTTGTCACAATTGTTCTAGTTGCTCTTTTGATTACACCATTGCAAAACCTCCTTCTCTTGGGTTCGATCCCATTGCTTGCTACTTTACTAGTTTATAATTAGTATTAATTAGTACGTATTGTTGTATATAAATTGTTAATTTGGCCGTCTTTTATTGCGACGTTTTAGGCGTGTCAAATTTTGGCGTCGTTGCCGGGGAAGGTAACTGTTTTGTTAGTGTTTTTAATTGTGTTTTTAGAGTAGTTGTGTGTTTTTGTGTGCTTTGTAGTGTAATAGTTTTTGTAAATATTAGGATTAGTTTAAGTAGTTTATATTGCTCTCTTGTTTAATTTAATGGCTTTTCTTAATTTTCCTCAATTTGAACCATTTTACAAGTCTTCTTCTCTATGCTTTCTTGAGATATTTGAACCTATTATTCAAACTGTCTATGAAATGTGTGGAGGTGATACTTTGAATATTGCTATGACTAATGGGATGGTTGGAGAAGATTTGGGGTATGTTTTGTCTTGTGATTTAGAGGAAACCTTACAAGATTTGGACGCAAATCCACCCATGGAGGAGTTGGAAGAAAACGAGAAAGTTGTGGTTCTTAAGGATGTTGGTTATGACCCTTCTTTGGGTAAGAATTTAGTAAGTATGAACTTTGAGGAGAATGTTGAGAGGGTAGAGAACAAGATGCTTGTTGAAGTTTGGCCTCACAAAAAAAAACCACTCATACTAGTTCCTAAAGAACCTCTTATGTTCCTTCACTCTTACTTGGTTTTTATCAAGTCCAACCATTCTTTCAAAGAGCCTTACCGTGACATTAATTTGTTTTTCGAACATGAAAGCTCAATGAATCACTTGTCATATGCATATGTTTTCATTGTTCATGCTTGGTATGTCTTGACTTTCTATTATTGTCACTTTTCTTGTTTGTGGGCTAACATGTTTGATAGGTTACTAAGAGCATTGAGTTGCTCCGCTCTTGACCATTGATAGAAGAAGAAGCTTGAAAAAGGCGTCGAGTAAATGACGAAAACCAAAAGCGCTTTACGGGAGGCAACCCGTACTCCTTTAATGTTTTTTTTGCTAGTGTCTTTTCCTAATAATGGATTGTGAGTTGTCACTTGTGTGTAAAACTCAAGTTCTTGAGTAGTGCACACAAGGTGTTTGTGAAACGGTGCAAGTGATTTGTTAAATCTTTTGATAAGTCCTTGCTTGGAAGTAAAAAGTATCATGCTTAAAAATTCCACCAATGCTCCTTATCAAGCCTATTCAAGCTACCCTTGTACCCCATTATTCCCAAGCTCACTTTTTGACACAATCACTACATATATCACCACTCTTCTTTGCCTAATTGTCTAAACACCTTATTTCCCTATCATTACCTCAATCATGTGGAATCACCTACAAAAGAATTCCCAGAAGCAATCAAAAGTTCAAATATGGAGGAGTTTTGTTGGAAAAATGGTGAAGTATGTTGAGTTATCATTTTGCCCGTGATTTGTGCTTGGTACACCATGATAATACCGAGTGAAGTAGATGAAGAGGAGGATGTAAGGTGTGAATATTTGAGCTCATCATCGAGAGTCGAGGGTGTTGGTGGTGTAAGTTAGTGAGCTTGTGTGATGGAGTTGAACTTGTTCTAATTTGAAGAGAAAGAGGGTCCCTCAAGTCATTTCATTGAGGATTGATTGTGATGTTCACCTTCACTTTGGGGACAAAGTGAAAAATAAAGTGTGGGGTGGACATGAGTTGGTAATATCTTGTAATATCGTGTACTATATTTCATTCCATGCATTGCAAAAAAAAAAATTGAAAAAAAAAACGAAAAAATTGGAAAAAAGAAAAACCCGACTAGGATGAAAACCCGAAAGGGCGTCCTAGGCAAAAATGGGAAAGTGGCCGAGGTCGGAGTGAAAACCCGAAAGGGAACTCCAGGCAAAATAAAAAAATGAGTGTGAGCCACGAGAGATAGAGTGAGGAGAAAGCTAAACCGAAAACCCGCAAGGGTGGGCGGTTTAGGCAAAATGAGAGATTTAGGAAAATGAAAATGATTGAAACTCTCAAGTCTTGTCACATATTTTTATTGCTTCCTACATGGTGTTGGTGACATAAGTGGAGGTGGTAAAGAAGGTCGAAAGGGTTGGCTAGTAGTGTGCCAAGACTAGAAGGGGGATTTGGAAGCTTATTTTGATACTAGTGCTTGGCATACTTGTTGTTTGGAGTTGGATTGCTTTGACTTATCTTATGTATTGATAGTGTGGTTGAGTTTTGGTTATTTGAGTTATGAATTATTGGAGTTGTGTGAAATGTGGAGGAATTTGAGTTTGCCTACTTGTTGAGCTAGGAGATGCTATGATGAATATGGTGACCTTGTGTTGAACAAAGTGGAGTGATAAGGGAGAATAATAAGGAGAATTTTGATGAGTTGTGAGTGAAAAGTGAAGGTTGAATTGGTGGATTTAGGAACACTCTTAGAAGAGGGAAGGTATAAGGAGGGCGCGTGAGTGAAGAGCGACTCTTTATGGAGGATTTGGGTCACTTATCTTCTTGAGGAACATATGGAGATGGAATGGTGACCATGAGGTAAAATGATGAGGGTGATACAAGAAGGTAAGGGTGCGAGAGAAGAGGGTATGTCCATGTGAGCTTCCCCATACTTATTTTGTGAGCCTTTTGTTGATTGATTGGTTCTATAATAGTTTGCTCGGGACGAGCAAAGTCTTAAGTGTGGGGTATTTGATAGGCTCGTATTTATACTATCTATTTAGCATATTTTAAATACAATAAAGCGACATTGGGAAGCGGTTTTACATGATTTACGTCACTATTGCCGTTTTTCGAGTGTTGGGGTAATAATGGAGTTTTGAGCAATGATCGGAAGCAAAGGAATATCTTAAAGTCTACCATGGTACAAAATATCTACAAGCAAGAAGGAAGACTAGCTAAGACATGAAGAAGTGAAAGGATGAAGCAATTGAAGATTTAAAGCTTCATTTTCATAAGGATCGACTTGAAATGAGCATATCTTTAGTTCTAGAGCTCGTATCGATGCAAGGCCAAGTGGAGGTGAAAGCGTATGTTCTTAACTTTCCAACGACAGGTCACACGCCTCATTTGGCCAAGTAACGAAAGAGATATGGCCTTTTGAAAAATGCAGTCTAGGGGCAAGGGCGCACCGTGCGCCTATTCTGGGCATTACGCTTTTTTATTACGGGCTTCCATCCAACTTAAGCCCATCATTTCCTCTTTAACTTAGGACTATATATAGATGAATATCATTAGGGATTCATCATATCTTATGCTATATCTTATGCTTTATCTTATCTTTATCTTATGCTTTATTTTGTTAATCAAGTTGTAATTGAAGAATTATCATCTAATTTGGGTTTGAGATCTATTATGGAGAACTAATCTCCTCATCTTAATACGACTCAAAGGTGTATGTAAGACTCCTTAATCTTTCCCTAATTTTTATTATCATTGTTAATCCTTTGTGTTTATTGATTGAATTTTGGAAACCTTGTTTAAATTGAGTAATTGAGTGTAATTTCCTTGTTGCTTAATCTTGCCAAGTTCCTTAATTTAATGTTGATGGGTTTAATGAGTGTGATTTCCTTGTAATCGCATGTTGCAACACCTTGTTATTATGCTAATGAATGTGATTTCTTCTTGGCTTAATTAGCAACTAAAGGATTAACTTGTAATTAGGCATTAATCGTGTTTTCATTGTGTCTAATTACCCTTATTGGATCTTTAATGCTTTTATCTTCTTATTAATTTAACCAATGTATGTGATTTCTACTTGGTAGGATTGATAAGTTGGGTTATTTGATTAAGTGTGATTTTCTTGTCATTTAACCATTATTAAGGAGATTTAGGAGAGTAATCTTCACAATAAGGTGATCATATATAATCAAAGGATTGATTTTGTGGTTTTACTAACTAAAGTGTCTCACTTTATTGAGTCGGATTAAGTCTCTCTTAAACTTGATAAATTTCCATCTTAAAACTTGATTGCTTGATTACTTGTTGTTCACTCTTATTTGAATTTCATTTTGTCCTTGGAAACCAACGAAAACAACCCCTCCCCCCCCTACATACTTGTTGATTAATTTGTCACAATTGTTCTAGTTGCTCTTTTGATTACACCATTGCAAAACCCCCTTCTCTAGGTTCGATCTCATTGCTTGCTACTTTACTAGTTTATAATTAGTATTAATTAGTACGTATTGTGGTATATAAATTGTTAATTTGGCCGTCTTTTATTGCGATGTTTTAGGCGTGTTAATGAGAAATCAGAAAATAAGGTTTCTAGGCCTCTCATTAACTGGATAAAATTGTCCAAAAAATAATAGTGTATTATTCAGTTAAAAAAAGAGGGGCGCAACAGTCAAAGTACTTTTCCATCCCTTTGTCATTCAGCCTCATTCCCAATAACCTTACCAAAATAATTACCTACTTCTCTCTCCTCCCATCATTCTCCTGCCTTCTCCCCGGATCTCATTCATCATAGCTCTGCAGTAACCACCACCAACACCTTACAACAAAGATGTCACCGACGTTGTGTAACAACCCGGATTTTCCAGACTTAATAATAAAGTCTAAAATAAGAAACAACGGAAGACAACTTACATATCCGAGTCATTAACTGGTTAAGTGCTCAACATTTTCTTAACTTAGTGATGAGCGTGTCGTTTATGCTCTCAAACAATATTTATAATCTCAACAAACTACTCTTAGAAAAGCGGCAAGTAGAGGTCGGATCCCAAGGGACGGCTATTGAACTAAGCTATTAAATGCAAGTAGTTATGCCTTAGAGTCACAATTTGGTTTGAGTTGAGAATGTAATCAAAACTACTTAACAAAGTAAATGTAAACAAATGGAAAATAAAGCAAGGTAAGTAACTGGGGATGTAAACAATTGATTAAAGGTACTAGGGTGTCATGAGTTCATAGGGAAAATCTTGATGAGATCACATAAATAAGTTACATAGATGCAAGCAATTATTGTTGTAATGGAATCGAGTTCGTTTATATCTTACAATTCCTAGGGAGTTTTAGGTCTCGGAGCCGAGTCGATCAAGACTTTATAACACCTACATCGACTTAGTCCTCCCTATTCAACTATATGCATGGTCTAACAAGCCTTGAGTTAGTTTATGTCTTACAAGTCTTGTTGAAAGGATAAGAGAATCATGCTAGGTTGTCGCAATCAAGCATTTCATCAAGCATAACATATGCATAAGTTGAAACTACAACAAGCAAGCATTCATATGAACTTATTAAGTATAGATCTATCCCATGATTAACTCCCCTAATCTCCCACTAACCCTAGTTAGGGAACTAATCACTCATTATCATGGAAATCATGTTAACAATGGTGTCAATCATCTTAACAAGTATGAACATGATGGAAGAGAAAAGCAATAAACAATAATTAAGTAAAGAGTAAATAAATTGTACCAAACTTATGATGAACAAATGGAAAGGAAAGAATAATAGAAGAAAACTTGATTGATGATAAAGAGTTGTCAATTCTCCAATAATACCCAAATAATCTTCAATTATCCAACTAGATCTAAGAATTCTTGAACAATAATTAAGAAAGGATTAAAGTATAATTAAGCTAATAGATTTCTAATTATTCTCTAATGTCTCCTCTAATCTACTTCTTTAAGCTCCTATTAAAAAGGAGTATTTATACTAAGTACAAGTATTAGGTTAACTAAGGGCTTAAATGACGATTAAGCGCCTTAAATGAAGTCCAACGCCTTGCAAGTCCTGGCATGGGACGCACGACCTCTTCTTGATGGACGCCCATCCTGCACTGAAAGACGCCCGTCCTGACTTTGGGACGCTCATGCTGAGCTTGGGGACGCCCGTCCTTCTCATTGGGACGCCCGTCCTTCTTCTGGGACGCCCGTCCTAAAGGGCAATTTTGCTTCTTCTTTCATTCGGCTGTCCCCTAACTCGTGGGGATCCTTCAAGGGTCGTGGGGGGTCCTTCATCATTGCCCAATTACTTGTTCTATCAACTTAGGCCTTGAGTATCAGTCTCCTCTTTGATGCTTGGTCGTTAGATTCGATCAATTTAGCTCCCTTTTTGCTCCGTTTAGGCAAGGCTTAGCACTCCTCCCCTACCAAAGGCACAAAAACTCATAGAATATGCATAATAGGAAGCTAGAGATAAGAAACAACCCTAATGCATGCCAGAAAGCATAGGAACGAGGCTAGTTAGGGGACTAAATGTGCGGAAATACGAGTCACATCACTTAGTCAAATTACAACATATTATTGATATAAAATAAGACATCTAGTCAATCTCGTCTTCAAAAACCAAGCCCAAGTCCATGGGAAGAGTCGGTCTTCTAACGAAATCTATTGTTAAAAGTCATATACAATTATAGAATATACAAGTATATAAAAGAAAACAACAGGTAAGTGAATGATCCAACATTTTTAAAATAAGCAATATCAAATGAATAATCACCAAATAACCAAATCACATATTAATAATTTCTGAAAGATCAAAATCAAAGAGGCCGTATTATATATTTTAGAAACTTTATCACGACATACCGACCTATTATTACACGGGTTCTAAATAATATTACATTATTCAAAATCCGTATAATAACGTATATATCGCCAATCATCCTGATACCAGGGGCTTACATTATTATCCCTATTTACCGTAATGACATAAGCACGTTTATATTTAAGTTCATCATCTAAACTCCAGGATCGAATGCCGGTGCGTGGGGTTGATAGACCCGCACCACGGACTAAACACCACCCGGCTAGTTATCCCTTAGGTCTATCTCTACATCAAGACTTTCGGGAACCTGGATGCGATCCACCTAACACGTACGAGACTGATCAGGTCCCCACCTAAAGTATGGCCACACTCCCGCCTACTCTCGAGTCCATATCAATACATCCAAACACTCTTCGCACGCAACGGACGGTTTTATACGGTTAAGCTAAGTGTTATTCATCCATGTCTATACGTTTACAATAGTACAAACATGTTTTCCCGCTCGTAGAGATTCTGAACTACCTCGTAAAAATGCCCAACAAAATACAAAATATCATTTTATTTTCGAAAATAATTTTCCATTTTCTTATTTCTCATAACCAAGTTCTACTTAGTAAAATAAATTTTGTTACCTTGGTAAAAGTTTTCGGAAAATTCACGTGATACCCTTGAACTTTGCCATTTTGCACGTGGTACCCAACTTTTTAAGTTTGTATACATAATACCCTCCATGTTTAATTTTCATGCACAACATACCTTTTTTGTCGCTATAAAAAAACTCAATTGCGCATAACTCCTAGATCGGAATTGAGAATTGGTCAAATTTTTTTCCTAAAATGATTATCTCATCACAATCTACGATTTGAGAAAAAAAAATTGTCAACTGACATTTTATAGGTTTTTTTTAACGAAAATTTCAAATCAACCATATCTTCGATCTTAAATTTCCAAATGACCATTTTCCTTTTATCAATTTATAGATCTAAAAAAGGTAATCAATCTGGAAAAAAAAAATTAATCAATTCTGATTTCTGGTCTATGATTTATGCTCATTTGAAAATTTTAAAAACGATAAAAAAAACATGTTGTGCTTGAAAATCAAATCTCAAGGATATCATGTGCACAAACTTAAAAAGTCGGATACCACGTGCAAAATGGCAAAGTTCGAGGGTACCACGTGAATTGTCCGAAAAGTTTTTGTTCCAACACGTAGTAAATAATTTAATTTTTACGGTTTTCTAAAGTCGATTTTGTCCCTATTTATAAGCCAGGATTTGGCCACTAAACTAAACTATTAGGCCTGGTGGATCATAGGCCCATTTGACCTTTAGTTAGCTAAACTTGACCATTTTGATTATTGACCAAGGGTTGATTTTAAACTCGTAATAATCAATACGGTTTTTATTTTATTAATTACTAATTGTAGTTAGACTTAGAATTTTTGAATACCACTTAACAAGTGAAGAGTCTATAGATCCAAAATACTCAAGAGGGGGGGTGAATTGAGGATTTAAAACTTTTGAAAGCTTTTTCGATTGTATGAATGTAATTAATTACTTAAAGTTTATTGATTAAACTTTAACTAATTAACTAATGATCAAGTAAGAACAAAGTAAACGAAAGAATGAAAGAGAGGAGACACACGGTTTTTGAAGTGGTTCAGTTTCACAAATCGAAACCTACGTCCACTATTCTCGATTAATAAATTTAGTATATTTCTACGGATTACAAATTTACTAACCCAACTCGTACAACTAACTCTAGTTGTAACTCAATGAGTACCGTTAAATACTCGAGTGACTAACTTACGCTAATAAGAAAGCACTAATGATTCTTCTAATAGTTCACGTTAATGAACGAGAAAGAAATCAACTAAGCACTATTATACGATAACAATAAGAACGAGTATACGAGTTTAAAACACACGACCTTTCAAAAATAACAAATCGAGTTTTTGCTTGAAAACACACGGTTTGCTTTGTAAAATTAAAATCAATTTTTATGCTTAAGGTCTCTACTTTAAATGTTGTAAAGAGCAAAGTATTTATAGGAAAGAAAGAGCAAGGCAATTCGGTTTATAGAAACCCTAATTGGCCGAATAAAAGAGATATGTTAACAAATCATATCTTCTATTATCTCTTTCCTAAACGCCTTAAAAGATAATAAAGAATATTCCAAAAGATAGAATATAATCTATTCAAATATTATCTTTATTATAAATTCTAAGATATGATTAGATTTCCTAAAACAAGAATATCTTTTATCGTAAACAGATATATTAAGTAAGATATATAAGATATGTAAAGATATTATTATAGAATAAAATCTTTACCAAATATACCCTAGGTAACACGAGATGTCACGGCTCATAAGCCTCGTGACTCGTGCAAACCCTAGCTTAACATATGGGTTAGAATTTAGGTTTTAAGAGAGGCTTTGTTGAAACCCTAATTAGTAGCAAGGTCCAACTCATAAGTCGGTCCAAAACAACTACTAGTCAACGTCCAACATAAAACCAAACTCCGCACTAAACCGAGCTTAATTAAATAAATACTTTTATCAAAACATTTAGAATAAACTTTAAACAGTTTTCGAAACAATTTTGAAATACTATAAGTCGTGTATAATAAACTCAGCATCTCAATGTTATAGTAGAGGAGCTATAACATTGAGCTCTTTTACTAGTAATGTTATAGCTGTAAAGTTATAACTTTACCAATTTAAGAAACTCATTCTTGATTATCATTACGAGATAATCACCTATACTATTCTAATCTTCAAGGAGATCTTCGAGTATAGGCTACGTCATCATCCAAGCTTGATTAATCTTTAGACGGACTTCGTCTTCATATAAATCTTGAATGAATCTTTATATCGTTTGATCTTGAATAGAGGCTTGAACATTTCATACTATCATCACAATCTACTTTGTTGCTCGCTTGTAATAAGTTGATTCTAAAACACTTAGACAAACGATTACACACAACAAGTATATAAAATATAAAACACCTTGACATCATCAAAACATAAACATATAAACTATATGGTTCAACAAATTCCCCCTTTTTGATGATGGCAAGCCTCCTAAAATTGTGACTAAGTATGTAGTTCCCCCTCAATATAGTACCGTCATCTTAATAATAAAGATCAACCCAAGATCAAAACGATTTATCAAAAACCGAAACTTTAAGGACTTTAAGAGACAATCGGTCTTGACAAGGAGCAAGCTTAGGTAGAGGCTTACGATAGACGTTCTTTCCCCCTCTTGAAATCATCGAAAAGTTAAGAACAAATCAAAAATGACTAGAATAATATAAGACGAGACAAGAGATAAAACGTCATAGAGAGCAAATTTAGCACGCATAACTAAAAGTATCTAGAAGATTAACTATCAAACAAACTTAAGAAAACATGTTTAAAGCCGATGGGCCGAATGAAACACATGTTTAGAGAAACACTTGGGCCATAATCCACAAGTGCATGCCAAAACTTGGGCCGAATGATAAGTTTGCAAAACACACCATAAGAAAATGAAAAAGAAAGCTAAAAAATAGACAGGGCTAAATATGGTAAGACAGAGGTAGATCAAATATTGCGGGTTCGGTAAGGTTTCACGTAGTCGAGCCGAGTTCGATGCTCCAAGGCATCAAGACGATCGAAGGAACTCCACACAAGCTGAGAAAGAGTTTGAATACTATGCTCAAAGTTGAGCACCTTCAAAGATAAAGCTTTCGTAGCCTCCAATGTAAGCGATTGATCACTTGCCATAGCCTTTCCGTCCATGACCAACGCTCCACCTTGACTTGTGAGGAAAGTAATACGGTCACCATGTGGGAACACTTCCCCACGGATTGCCTTCAATTCCCGTTCAAAACCCTCTAACCTCTTATCCACCGCATCCATCCAAGAATAAACCCGAGAAGCATCCAAACCCGACTCCAAAGACCGTGATGGTCCAACATGTGACAAAGCCATAGCCAAGTTGGTTGAATGCTCCTCAAATTTCTCTATTAACCCAGTCATAAACCCTTCCAATTTCGCTTCCATAGTCCCCAAACCCGAATCACCCGGGTTTTTCTCAACATCCTTGACAAGAAGTAACTCGGGTCCATCAACGACAAGACCCATAAGCTTGATCAACCGATCACACATGCAATCCCGTGCACTTACACCGTAGCTATCCCGTCCCACCACTTGTTTTATCTCTAACAACCAAGACACCCACATCCCATATGGTAGGTCGATTGTTGTACTTAATTTCTCCTTGGTAACCGTGAGACTTGTTTGGACGATACGATGCAACACAAGACTTGCCAAGTTCACTTTTTGTCCCTCCAACCATGAATAGATTACAATAGCCTCATAACTCGAAACTTTATCACAACCTCCTCTCCTCGGCACAATCGTGTTCCAAAGAAAGTTCAAGAGGAACTTAATTTTCGTCGAGAGAGGACGAACCACAATATTACCTCCGTCCGTCCCAACCTCCTCAAAATACCTTTTAACTAACATCTCCTTTTCACTCACCACATTAGACCATTCAAGACTCGGATTAATTTCAATTCCGTCATCGGGAACCAAAAAAGCAGAGCAAAAATCCGAAACAGAGACCGTCACATCAACCCCATTAACCACCGCATGCAAGACTCCCTTCTTAATTGACACACTAGCAAAGAATTGAACAACTTCAACCGGATAAATAGGACCCGAAAATTGACTAATGTGACTCCACCCTTGAAAATCAAGAAAATCAACAAAGAACTTAAGAGCGGGAACATTAATCAACCAAGATTTCGGATAATACCTTCCTCCATGAAGAGAATACCTTAAAACACGATTAACAAGAATGCTTTCGTCATGAGTTAGCCGAACACGATTTAACCCTTTTTTGGTTGCGGCTTTCGAAACATCTCGGAGCAAGGTACGAGCAACACCGTTTCGAACAATAACCTCGGGTTCCTCAACATCTTCATCTTCATCAACAACTACCTTATTTTTCCCTTTAAAAAGACGGCGCCTTTTACACTCGGACATCGACTCGTCCCGACCATGAAACAGGGGCGTAGTTGGGTTTGGTTGAGGTGAAGGAAAATTAGTAGAATTAAGATCATGAGATGGTAGTGGTGATGATGGTTTGTGAAAGTGGCGGCTTTGTTGATGGCGGGTCGATGATCGGGTTTTTGCATGGTTAGGACTCATTATGATGGTGATAGTTGAGTAAAGGAAGTGATGGTGATGGTTGTGTAAAGGAGGTGAAGGTGATGATGGTAAATATTTTGAGAAGAGAAAAAGTTATGCAAGTGGGTTGTGGGTATGGTTTAAACGGCAAAGGGGAAGGGTAATTATAAGGCTAGGGTTAGATGATATAAGGCAAGTGGCATCCTAGTCTATGGTAATAAGGTGAGTGATTAATTTTGGTAAGTGTCAAATAGTGGCAAGTATTAAAGTAGGAATAGGATTGTTAGGTGATTAAATATATATGATAAAAGATAAAATTTGGAAAGTTGAATTGTGTATAGGAAATATAAGGCGTGTAACATGGAGAGCAATATAAGAGAGTTTGTATGTGATATGGAAAAACAAAAGATATGGTGTGTCCTTTTTTAATAAGGAATTAAGTTTGTATAGACAATTAAATCCTAAATATCAAATAGAAATTTATGATAAATATATTCCTATAAACGAAATTATTTATGCAACGCAATATACGGACACAGTCATACAATCTTAACTTAACTAGTTAGTCATAAGAAAATAGAACGTGTATAGAAACTTAGGTACCACTGATTAAACCAATTTCCAACCGTAAAGTCTGAAATCGTTCTCTAGCTAATGATTTTATCAAAATGTCTGCCCATTGTTTTTCAGTACTACAAAATTCAAGTTTTATATTCCCCTCCTCAACGTGGTCTCGAATAAAATGGTGTCTTATTTCAATGTGTTTGGTACGTGAATGTTGTGCGGGATTTTTTGAAATAATTATTGCACTAATATTATCACATAAAATAGGAATGCATCCTACGTTAATACCATAATCACGTAATTGTTGCTTAAGCCATAAAAGTTGAGTACATACCAGTCCTGCAGCAATATATTCGGCTTCAGCAGTTGAGAGAGCAACTGAATTTTGTTTCTTCGAACCCCACGTAATGATACACGGTCCGACAAATGTGGCGACACCCGACGTGCTTTTTCTGTCTAGAGAATATCCTGCATAGTCGGCATCGGAATAACCGACTAGATCGAAGTTACACTCCATCGGATACCATAAATACAGCTTGGCCGTTCCAATTAAATATCGTAAAATTCGTTTTACGGCCGTCATATGCGATTCTTTGGGAGATGATTGATATCTCGCACAAACGCATACGCTAAACATAATATCGGGTCTACTTGCGGTCAAATATAACAGTGACCCAATCATTCCACGGTAAGTAGTTTCATCAACTAATTTACCGTCTTCATCTAATGTCAATTTCTTGTTCTCGACCATTGGAGTAGACATAGCATGAGAATTTTCCATTCCGAATTTTCGAATTAATTCCTTAATATATTTCTGTTGATGGATTTTAATGCCTTCTTCAGTTTGTTGTATTTGCAGACCTAGGAAGAATTTTAATTCTCCCATCATACTCATCTCGAACTCGGAGGTCATCAACTCAGAAAAATACTTGCACAAGCTTCGTTTGGTTGATCCAAAGATAATGTCATCGACTTATATTTGAACAACTAAAAGATCAGATTCCTCGGATTTTAGAAATAGGGTTTTATCAACAGATCCTCTACTGAATCCACTGTCAAGTAAAAACTTGGATAATCTGTCGTACCACGCCCTAGGTGCTTGCTTTAATCCGTATAGGGCTTTATCTAATTTGAAGACGTGATCTTCAAATTTGCTATTCTTAAATCCGGGGGGTTGTTCAACGAAAACTTCTTCTTGTAAATACCCATTCAGAAATGCTGTCTTGACGTCCATCTGGAAGAGCTTCATTCCTTTATGTACAGCGAATGCTATTAGAAGTCTAATAGCTTCAAGACGAGCGACAGGTGCGAAAGTCTCGTCATAATCTATTCCTTCTTGTTGATTATAACCTTGGACCACCAATCTCGCTTTGTTTCTGACAATGACTCTGGCATCATCTAGTTTGTTCCTAAAGACCCACCTTGTTTCAATGATAGAATGATCCTTTGGTCTAGGAACTAAATGCCAAACCTTGTTTCTTTCGAACTGTTGTAGCTCTTCTTGCATAACTATAATCCAATCAGATTCAGCAAGAGCTTCATTGATATTTGTTGGTTCGATCATGGATAGAAAAGAGTAAAAGGAGCGGAAGTTATTCAAGGATCGTCTTGTTTGAACACCCTTCATAATATTCCCTAGAATATTGTCCATGGGGTGTGAGCTCTTGTATTTCCACTTTGTTGAAGTACTTGGTTCTTCATCGTTACTTGAGCTTGTCCCAACTTTATTTGGATCGGAATTGGAGGAAGTTCCCCCTGAATCCAATCCGGGTGTTGTATTAGAGCCGATTATAACCTCGGACTCTACACCTTGATTTGGATTCAATGTTATAGTAACATCATCTATAACATTATTGGTTTGGGAGTCCTTATTTTGAGTCAATGTTATAGTATCATCAACTATAACTTTGGTTTTCTCCTTTTTATCTTTTGAGGAACGATCAAGTTCATCACTTGTTCCTTCAATCTCATTGTCCTCCAATTCCAATTCCGGGGGATCATCTCTTGAAAGACGAAAGTCAGGTTCATCCAAGTCTTCTTCCTCATCCTGTAAAGCCTTATCAAACACGTTATCTTCATCAAAAATAATGTGGACACTTTCTTCAATACAAAGAGTTCTCTTATTGAAGACTTTGTAAGCCTTGCTATAATTTGAGTATACTATGAAAATTGCCTCATCACTCCTAAGGTCGAACTTACTTAACCGGTTTTTACCGTTATTGTGAACAAAACATTTACTCCCAAAGCAACGAAGATGGGAGATATTAGGTTTTCGACCTCTAAGGAGTTTATAGGGGGTTTTCTTAAGAATAGGTCGGATCATAGCACGATTATGGATATAGCAAGAAGTACTAATGGCTTCAGCCCAAAAGTTACGAGGTAAACCACTGCACAAAAGCATTGTACGAGCCATATCTTCTAAAGTTCTATTTACGTTCAACGACACCGTTTTGTTGAGGAGTTCTTGGTGCAGAAAAGTTATGCCCTACACCATTAACTCTACAATATTCTATGAAAGCTTGATTATCAAACTCGGTGCCATGATCCGTACGAATAGATACAAGATTAGTCTTATATTTGTTTTGAACACATTTCATAAGACAATCAAATTCATCAAAAGTTTCGTCTTTTGAATGAAGAAAGATAGGCCATAAATACCTTGAGTAATCGTCTACAAGAACAAAGACGTACCTGGATCCTCCTCTACTCCTTACCTTCATGGGTCCACATAAATCCATGTGTACTAATTCCAAGGCTTGATTTGTGCTTACTACTCTTTTCGGTTTGAACGATGATCTTACTTGTTTGCACCTTGCACATGTGTCACACATCTTTTCTTGGTCGAACTTGATTTTAGGTAATCCTTCAACCAAGTCCCACTTCTTGAGTTTGTTCAAGGTTAGTGAGCTAATGTGACCAAACCGCTTATGCCATAAATAGGGATCATCAAGTGTAACTTTCATGCACAAAAAGGAGTTAGTAGGCACAGCATTTAAATCTACCATATAAACATTTCTTTTCCTGTGGCCTTCTAGAATAACATTGCTAGTTCCTTCAATAATAATGCGACAGCTATCAGTATGAAAAACTACTTTGTTACCTTTGTCGCATAGTTGAGATATGCTTAGCAAGTTATGTTTTAGACCGTCCACGAGATAAACGTCACTGATCGCGTGAGACTTAGAAATTCCGATTTTGCCAACGTCGATTACTTTTCCCTTTTTGTTGTCCCCGAACGTCACTTTTCCTCCATTGAGCGGCTTGAGTGAAAGAAATAGATTCTTATCTCTGGTCATGTGTCTTGAACATCCACTATCAAGATACCATTGATTGTTTTCTTTCACTACTTCCTGCAGAAAGGATTAGATACAGTTTTTAGGAACCCAAGCTAAGTTGGGTCCCTTATGATTAGTTACTCTATATACTAAATCTTTTCGAATCCAAACTTGTCTACTAACCATTTTTCTAACCCTTGGTTTATTTGGCTTGGAAGGAGTTCTAGGGTTAGGGTTTTCTTTTGGTCTAGGAATTTCTCTAGGTCTTTCATGACTATTTCCCTTGTGAATAGGTTTACTAGGTTGAGATCGACAAGGGTTTTGTGAGGTGCTAGGTTTCTTGCTGTAGTTGAAGGCCATATCATAGAACCAACGAAATTTATTGTTCCTTTCTTCGTTAGGTTCCTTAATGGGAGTTTCATCATTCTCGTCAACCGTGTCAACAGTTTTAGAATGGTCGGCATTCTTTCGTATATCACGAGCCTTTTTGACACAATTGATTTGGATGTGACCCGTATGACCACAGTAATTGCAAATCAGGTATTCAGGAAGATCAGCATACTTCCTTTTTCTGAAATCAAAATCCGAAGGTGTTGCTTTGCATTTAGAGTGATCTCTACGGCTGTAGCACTCATGTCCTAACCCCATCTTCATATTATTGTCCGGTTGTTCGGTTAGAAAGTTTAGGACTTTTGTGCTACCTTCCCATTTATCATGGACCTTTCTAGCATGTAGAAGAAGGTCTTTTAGGGTTTTAATTTCCTCTTGACATTTCGTGTGATCTACATCATTATCCTTTTTAAAGTTATCACGAAAGTCTTGGAATCGTTTGTTAAGAAGGAACACAACATCGGAGTGTTGTTTCTTAACATTTATCATGTCGGTCTTAGATTCCTTTAATTGCTTTGAGAGGGAATCTATCTCTTTCTTTTGGTCTAAGATCACTGCTTCATTAGATGTGACCTTAGTTTCCAAAAGTTCTTTGGCTTTTCTATGTTCTAAAGTTATAGCTTCATTAGCTATAACTTTGGCTTGAAGGTGCTTGATGTTAAGCTTTAGGTCTGAAGTTATAGCTTCATTAGCTATAACTTTGGACTCTAATTCCTTCTTTTCAGCCATAGTAGAATCTAACGTTGTTGCTTTCTCAGCTATAACTTTAGATTTTAACTTCTTAGCTTTGGCCTTCAGAGTGTGATTCTCTTCTGCAATTTCGAGAATTTGTTCCTTTAGATCTTTCAATTCCAAGTCATGTTCGTGACACTTATCAAGAGATTGTTCAAAGAATTCAATTAAAGCACTTTTAGATAATTTATTAACGCGTTTTTTAAGCTCAAGATAACTTACCTCTTCATCGTCATCTTCGTCTGATCACTACTACAGATACAGGCTATAACAACGGTTAAAAACCTTTGTTATATAAAAAAGCGGACGTTGTTAAAGCGTCCGTTGTAAAAGGTTTTAACAACGGTTGGGTTTCTTAAAGAACCCGTTGTTTAAACTATTAACAACGGTTTTAAGTATAAAAACCCGTTGTGGAAAGTGTGACTCAATTTTGGGGGGAAAGTTATAACAACGGTTGTAATATACAAAACCGTTGTTATAACTAAAGACAACGGTTTTTTAATAAATAACCGTTGTTGTTTATTCTTAAAAAATAAAAAAAAATTAAATTAAATATTACTAGATGCATGCATAATTACGGCCCGTTATAATTCCGATGCATGCATTATTACTGCCATCACTGTGCATATGAACGGACAATATGGAATGAGAAGGGTTAGTAATAAGATTTGAAGCAGCATTGAGAGATATGATGATGATTATGGCACAACTTCCTAACATATATATTAATTAAAAAACAACTCAACCCACACATTGCTTAGTATAAATACATGCATTATCTCAACTAACATTTCCATTATCTCACTATATACATCTCCAAACCCTAACTGCTAAAACAAACTCCAAATAAATTAACCCTACTTAATCTTTCAAAACAAACCCCAAACTCCAACAAAATGAATGATATCATCCTTAAGACTCTTACTATGATCGAGAACAACAACCGTTTCATCCGCCGGTTGCTCCACATTGAGGAAAGTTTCAGGAGCTACCTTGCGGATGCTCGATCCATTCTGAAGGACGCCAAAAAAGATGGCTTAACGGAGCAGCAGCATTTGCAGCTATATGACGATATAGCAACTGCTGAACGGAACCTCCAAATAGCCAAGGAGGAGAGGACGGATATCATAGAGGAGAATAAGACCCTCTATGAAAATATAAGAATTGCATTTTTATTAATGTAATTTTTTTTTAATTTATGTATTTATTATATATATATATATATATATATATTAATTATGTTTATCGGCATTCCTCTCTATCATCTTGCTTCATCTTTGTTAATTAAGCGAATAATGACGATGAAAGACGAATTAAGCGAATAATACTTAAAGAAATAACATAATGGTCGATAAAAACTAACACATACACATGCAAATGAAATAATTAGAAAAAGAAAATAATGACGATGAAAGACGATGAAACCAACAAGAATTGCAAGAGATTTACCTGATAATTAGACGATGAAATCAACAAAGGATTTGGCGAGAAGATAAAGAGACGATGAGAAAGAGAGAAAGAGACGATGAGAAAGAGAGAAAGAGACGATGAGAAAGTGTGTTTTGTGTTTGTGTGTTTGTGTTTGTGTTTGTCTGCTGGGTTTGTGTTTGTGTATTAAGGTTTGTGTTTTGTGGCTGTAGCAGACTTGTGTTTGTGTGGTTTAAAGTATGGAAGGTATTGACAACGGTTATTAAACAACAACCGTTGTCAAATAAGTTTTAACAACGGTTGTAAAGCAACAACCGTTGTCAAATAAGTTTTAACAACGGGTTCCAAAAGCAACCGTTGTGATTACTTTTCCCTAACTTTGCGTCAATTTTGCGCCAAATTATTAACAACGGTTGTGCATGTGTAACCCGTTGTTAAAACTTATAACAACGGTTTTTATAACCATACCCGTTGTAATTCATTTTAGTAAAATTCGCGCCATACATTCTACAACGTCTATTTTGATTTTCGTGAATAATCGTTGTTAAAGGGACGTTGTAGTTGCCTGGATTTGTAGTAGTGGATTCTCCGAGAAAGCAATAATTTGAGTGAGAGTTTATGCTTTCATCGTCGCTGTCGGAGATTAGGTCAAGACTAATGCTGCTGAGACAAAGGTTGGCCACTTCGTCGTCTTCAGATTCCTCGTCATCTTCTAAGTCAAGGTCTCCCCAACACGAAGCCATCATAACCTGTTTAAATTCTCTCTTTGTCTTCTCACGTTTTGTCTTGTCCTTGATCTTCTCCCATGTTGGACAATCCTTGATCATGTGACCAGATTCTCCACACTTGAAGCAACCTCTATTTGCAAAGGACGACCTTGATTCAGTAACTTTTTTGTTGGATGACTTGTTGTTGTTGTTGTAGGATGATTTTGTTTGTTGTTTCGAAATATTTTATTTTTGAAGCGGCGTGCAAACAAAACAGTCTCATCCTCTAATTCAGAGTCAACTTCTTCGCTCTTTAAGGCCACACTCTTATTTCGGCTAGGTTCAGCGTCATCTTTATTAAGAGTAATTTCATGGGCCATAAGAGCACCGATGAGTTCTTGATAGGATAGGTTTTCAAGATCTCGTGATTCCTCCATTGCAGTGACTTTAGCACACCACTTCTTAGTCAGGCTCCTAAGAACCTTTCTAGCAATGTCCTCAGTACTGAATTTCCTACCTAGGTTTTTCAGTTCATTTATGATGCTTGAAAACCTTGCGGACATGCTATCTAGGGACTCATTAGGCTCCATAATGAATAGCTCATATTGTTGCATAAGCAAATCTATTTGGTGCTTCCTAACAATGGAAGTACCTTCATAAGCTAGTTCAAGCCCATCCCATATCTCCTTGGCCGTAGAGCATGAAGAAACCGATCAAACTCTGTAGAAGTCATTCTGTTTTGCAAGAGACTTATTGCTTTGGAGTTCTTTTCGGCCTTCTTGTAGTCGGCCTCGACATAGTCCTCTTCTTTCTTTTCATAGGTAGTGCCTTCCTCGGATGCCATAAGAATTTTGTGCGGTCCGTTTTGGATAATCCTCTAGCACTCCCAATCGTGACCTTTCACATAGTGAGTCATCATTTTTTCCACAATCCATAATTTTTCCCATCAAAGACGGGACACTTGAGATATTTGGAATCCATTTATAACGTGATAGGCAGCGGAATATAAAACGATGAGATAAATGAAAAACAAGATAGATCAGCCTCTTTGCGGTTAGGCAATCAAGAGCACGAGGCTCTGATACCAATTGAAGAGTCTATAGATCCAAAATACTCAAGAGGGGGGGGGGGGGGGTGAATTAAGGATTTAAAACTTTTGAAAGCTTTTTCGATTGTATGAATGTAATTAATTACTTAAAGTTTATTGATTAAACTTTAACTAATTAACTAATGATCAAGTAAGAACAAAGTAAACGAAAGAATGAAAGAGAGGAGACACACGGTTTTTGAAGTGGTTCAGTTTCACAAATCGAAACCTACGTCTTAATAAATTTAGTACCTTTCTACGGATTACAAATTTACTAACCCAACTCGTACAACTAACTCTAGCTGTAACTCAATGAGTACCGTTAAATACTCGAGTGACTAACTTACGCTAATAAGAAAGCACTAATGATTCTTCTAATAGTTCACGTTAATGAACGAGAAAGAAATCAACTAAGCACTATTATCTTATAATGATAACAATAAGAACGAGTATACGAGTTTAAAACACACGACCTTTCAAAAATAACAAATCGGTTTTTTGCTTGAAAACACACGGTTTGCTTTGTAAAACTAAAATCAATTTTTATGCTTAAGGTCTCTACTTTAAATGTTGTAAAGAGCAAAGTATTTATAGGAAAGAAAGAGCAAGGCAATTCGGTTTATAGAAACCCTAATTGGCCGAATAAAAGAGATATGTTAACAAATCATATCTTCTATTATCTCTTTCCTAAAAGCCTTAAAAGATAATAAAGAATATTCCAAAAGATAGAATATAATCTATTCAAATATTATCTTTATTATAAATTCTAAGATATGATAAGATTTCCTAAAACAAGAATATCTTTTATCGTAAACAAATATATTAAGTAAGATATATAAGATATGTAAAGATATTATTATAGAATAAAATCTTTACCAAATATACCCTAGGTAACACGAGATGTCACGGCTCATAAGCCTCGTGACTCGTGCAAACCCTAGCTTAACATATGGGTTAGAATTTAGGTTTTAAGAGAGGCTTTGTTGAAACCCTAATTAGTAGCAAGGTCCAACTCATAAGTCGGTCCAAAACAACTACTAGTCAACGTCCAACATAAAACCAAACTCCGCACTAAACCGGGCTTAATTAAATAAATACTTTTATCAAAATATTTAGAATAAACTTTAAACAGTTTTCAAAACAATTTTGAAATACTATAAGTCGTGTATAATAAACTCAGCATCTCAATGTTATAGTAGGGGAGCTATAACATTGAGCACTTTTACTAGTAATGTTATAGCTGTAAAGCTATAACTTTACCAATTCAAGAAACTCATTCTTGATTATCATTACGAGATAATCACCTATACTATTCTAATCTTCAAGGAGATCTTCAAGTATAGACTACGTCATCATCCATGTTATATATATTTAATTTTACAAAAATATTAAACTGTAAGTACCGTGCACGGGGTCTTAATCCATACTCTATTAACCCTTTATTTCTATGCATAAATCGTGAACCGTTCGATGTTGATAGAATCCAATCTCGTCCGTTGATAGGAATTTAGGAAATGGAGAGGATTTTAACTCAATAAAAACATGTTAAGAAAACAAGCTCCCGCTAATTTTTGGTGATACGATTGTCCCTTCATTTATCATTTTCACGGCGGATTCAAACAACACTAAAGAAATGTTAAATAAATATATTAAAAATGAGTTATAACGATGTAAATCTTATTATAGAGTTTATAATATAACACGTCACTTAATACCGTATCTATTTATTATTGGATTATTTCATGGGAATAATCCATCCTATGGGTGCCCTGCAAATAATACTCTATCCTATCAGTAATTCCAATTAAATCCATCCTATGCACCATTCTTCCCATAACGCTCTCAGAAGACCGACAACCTGAAGAACAGGTCACCCTTGTTATTTTTAGGTAAAAAGGCACTTCATCATTTCATCATTCTCCATTAACTCCACCTTCCTCCATAATTGTTCTACCCTTCACCAACACGAGCACCTGCATCACCGCACTACACCAACAACACCTTTTCGACCGTAAGTCCACCACTAACACTCCCTACCGCCACTTAAAAATCAGCCAGCACCACCCGATTACAACAACCAACCCTTTCATCACTTAGACCGACCAAATAAGCCACTTCGACCACCACGATTCTCCTCTTTCCGACTACACAAAAAAAAATCCAACTTTAAAGACTAAAAGTGCAGTAAGTTGTAAAATCCTTGAAATCACCCTGAAAAAATCCTTGAAATCAAAATCCCCAATTATGCCTTGACATAATCCTCAATTAACAGATGAATACTGCCTCAAATAAAAGTGCAGTAAATTGCAAAATTTCAATCGTGATGGTCAGAAAAGGCGTCCACAATAATAAACCAAGCTCACCAATTCAATACTTAGTGCTCAATTACTAACAAAAAGAATTGGGAATTTTAGGGGAATTTTTATGGTTTGGGATTTGATTTTTCTGGATTGGTTCAAAGTTGGTATCTCATTGAAGGTGTTATTGGTTTGCAATTGATTTCAGGAAAGCTAAGGTTTGACATAATGATGATGATGATGATGATGATGATGATGATGATGGGAAGATGTTATGTGTAGGGTGGACGGTGTTGACATCTCTCTAGTAGTGTTATGGTGGTGGTCCTATTAGGGGTGGTGAGTGGTGATGGCAGTAAAGGGTAAAAGGAAGGATGGTTTGATTTTATTAATTATAATTAACCTAAAGTAACCATAATTAACCTAAAGTAACCGGTCATCATTTTAAATGAGTTTGTTATGAGAAGAAGGGTGGATATGATAGATTTAATTGGAATTACGGATATGATGGAGTGTTATTTGTAGGGCACCCATAGGATGGATTATTCCCATGAAATAATCCTTTATTATTATACCATATTACAATAGACTTGGTGAATATTATACAAAATTACAAATTCACTAAAAACAATGAAAGCTTACCTTTGCTTTGTCAATTCTTATCAATGAGGCATATATTGAATACTTGAACCCGTCATGAGATGATGAAAACATACTTATGTCGACTAAATTTGGCTAATTACTTCACGTATTTCGTTGTCGTATTGCTCTGTATTTTATATATTCATTTTCGAAATATGGAAATTAGGTGATAATATTAAACTATGTTTCAAATTGTTTCTTTATTCTACAATTCTTTATGATCATAATATTGAGTATAATATAATTTTATTTTCAGCAAGAAAATGAAAATTTATTTCTAAAAAGAATACGATCAGAAGGGTTTCACTTGTTTAATACTCCGACAATAAAACTGCCCCTACATAAATATATAATTGTAAGGTTTAAACCCTAAAGCAGCATCGACTGGGAACTTTGTGGGTGATAATGCTTTAGGTACTTGCTTCATTTGCCAAACTGAAAATGCATCGCACTTCACATAGAAAGCGTGATATTACTATAGCGTTAGTAGAGCTTAAGTAGAAATGGAAGCCTTTGTTTAAAAGAAGTTAGATCGGGTGGCCAACACAAATCATATCGTCATATTTTCAAAAACATAGCAAGTTTTGTATGAGAATGTCTCATAATAAATCCTCTATAATACTAAAAGAATAAAAAAGTTAGAGATTTTCCCGCCTAAAAATATTAAGCTAGAAGTTGGACCTAATTTGTTGGGGACTAATCTAGATTTATGTTGGGCCTAACATTGGAGGTTTTATGATTGGGCCTAATACATTTTAATATATTATTGTCATCACATTTTTCTCATGTATATGTATCTTAATTAGTACTGTATAATATTAAAATAACTATATAAATTTAGTCATACTGTTAAATTAATGTATATTCCGTACATTTTATTTTTTTATATATTACTTACTCTGTACTATAATAAAAATTACAATAATTCACCGGAAGATTTTATATGGATAAAAAAGAATCATAAGTTGTTCAATTACGTAACAACTTTTTTTTTTCACAAAAAAATGTTTTAGTTAAAGTGTCAATTTTATTTCAGGTAAGATTGTCAAATTTTATTTATTCTAACTCATAATATCCACATAATACTACACGCCCGCAATTATAAATGTTAAGGATAAAAAGGACATTTAAATTTTAATTGTTTAATAAATTCTCGAACAGTACAACCTAAAAACCGTGCTTTAGCTCGAGATCTATATTATACTACTAGTAAAATTATGTAAAAGACAAGGGGTCTTGCCAAATGTACCTTTCCCCTTACTTTCTACTACTCCAACTTCGCAGTTGTTGTTGATCTTGTTCCAAAATCGCAGTTCTTTGTTTCTTCTGTTTGACGCCTACCGCCCGCCTATACGTATAATATACCCGTCATTTTCTTCCTCTTCTTTCTAATTATCTCATCAATTCATCTTCATTTCAATTTTCAGTTCCCTCTTCAAACCCTAATTTTAATCACTTCTATTTCTATTTCTATAAATAAATACACTCAATTTTACCTTCTCTTTCCCCTTTTTTCCTTTTCCTTTTCCTTTTCTCTCCCTTTCTCATAGGGAGAGAAACCCAATCAAATGACCTAATTTTAAATAAAATTAATTCCAATCTTTTTCTTTTGTTTTTTTTTAGGGTTTTCTGTAATTTTTATTTATTTTATTTATTTATTAAAATGGGCGGTGATGGTGGTGGAGAGCAGCTGATCAACGCTAATTCACCGTCGATACCGGTGAACAAGTATGGAATTACGAAGCCGATCTCAGTCGCCGGTCCTTCCGAGGCCGATCTTATGCGAAATGCTGAGCTTGAGAAGGTGATTTATTATTGAATTTTGAAGGAAAAAAAATTGAATCTTTTGTTGTTTTTATAACATTATATGTTTGGTTATGTAGTCTCTTGTTGATTCGGGTTTGTACGAGAGTAAGGAAGAAGCTGAGAAGAGAGTGGAGGTGCTTAATCGCATTCACGAGGTAATGTTTTCGGTTTTGATTCAAAGTATTAATTTGTCAGTTGATCGTATGAATTGTAAAGTATGAACCTTTGTTAGTGATCCTCTTTTGGAATTTAGATCATAGGTGATTCATGTATGTTTCACGAGTTTTTGACTTGGGAATTAGTAACTGAGATTAGTTAGCTAAGCTAGGATGAGTTTTGGTTAAAATTGTGGAGCTAAAAGTATAATGCTGCTTTTGATGATTGTGTAAATGGTGATTGATACTTAGCAACAAGGAACGACAATCTTGCTGTGTTTGTATAATATGGAGTATGTGCTAAAACAAGAGAAATACCGTTTCATTAAGGTGGTTGTTGTGGAGGAGAAATTGGTATGACTGCGTATGAGTAGGGTTTTATCTCAAAGTTAAAACAATTGCAATCCACCCTGAGGTATTCCTCTTCCCACCACCTACCTCACCCTTCCCCCTTCCCGAACTTGCTACTTTTATACACTGCCACCACAAGTCAGCCACCACTGCCACCCCTCCTTGTGTTTATCTTTCTCTCCTTGCCTCTCTGCAGTCTCACCTTTCCATCATCATCCTTCACTCGTTCTTGTACCTCCATCCGTGACTCACCCTTGCACACACTAGGGCATTTGTCATTGCGCCTACCCTTCTAATCTTTTCCAAATCAAGATTGATGGTGACTGAGGCTAACTGGAGAAGTTTGCGGTGGCTGGAGATGGTGGACATTGTCTGTTGCTCACTTCGTGATGACCGTAGTTGGAGCTGTCCATGCCTAGGTTTATGGTGGTGGTGTAATGGTGATTGGAGTAGGGCTAGATTTGTGGTGGTGATGCAAAGGCGGCTGTAGCGTGACATTGGTGAGGGTTGTCATAGTGAGGTAGGGTAAGCTTAAGGTGGTGGTGATTGACCAAGGTTATAAATATATAAACCAGTGAAGACTTGTTGAAATAGGAAACGTGATCAACTTGTTGAAACAGTCATAGAAGGTAATCTGAACAACCCGTTGGAACTGAGGGTATAGTTAAGAACTAAACTAAGCCAATATCATAAAGATACTCAACTTTTAATTAATACTTTATACTGAGAAACTGGTGGCAAAATTTCCTCTCAACAGAATACAAATGAGGTCAATTATTTTAGAACTTACAGTAACACAGTAATACACCCTCCGTTTTTTCTATTAAGCTCGATAGGCTTATGAGTTATGACACATTTTTTTAGGAGAGTGAAAAAGCTAGGGATAGTGTTAGTAATTTTTTAGCACATGGGATGAGATTAACACATATGATGAGAGCGACGGAGAACATAATGATTGTTTTGTTGACAAAAAATTTACCATAAGGAGAAATGAGGGTGATTTGACAAAAGTCATAAATGGGAAATGGGACTTATTGGAAAAAATGGAGGGACCTTTAAGACTCTTTACACTTGTGTCTTTTTTAGGGGGAGGGGGGTTCTGAAGCATTCAGGGGCACTATTTAATATTTTAGACTAAGTAATGGACCAAGTGAAAACATTTAGCAAAACGCATAGCATCTAGGCTTCTTAAGGGGAGTGGAAGTGCCATGTGTTGGGCACATTGATTTTGTGCAATGAAGGTTGAATGTGAGGGCATTTGGTTTGGGGTACTCAGGAAAGGGAATGAATTCATGAAACCCCCTCTCATTCCCTTTGTTGTTTGTTTACCCACTCTTTTCTTATACTTTACCCAAATTTCAGAATAGGATTACTCCAAAATCCTCCAAGTTGATTCCCCATCCCCCAAGATATCCCATACTCTTTCTCTACTGTCTCTTATCATCACCAGTAAAACTCCTATATCCGCCATTAACCTCTACCACCAACACCAACCACCTCGTTCTACCCCAACACCATCCCCATCGGCTGTGCTGCCGGCCCATCACTCCGACCCACTCGCCGACGTCACCTTCAGACTTCGTGGCCAACTTCATCAACCAGCCCCACACCTCGATCTGCTGTTTTTGGGGGCGGGGGAGGAAGTTTCGGTGGTGTTAGTGGGCGTTTGTTGGCGTTGGTGGTGTTTAGGAGTTAGGGAAGATGGGTTTCGAAGGGGAGTGGGGATGGTTTGAGGAGGTCGCTGACGGTTAGGGGGGCTCCGGCAAGGGGACAGTCAGCGCGCCGGGCCGGTGGAAGGGCTGAGATTGGCACCAGTGTAGGTGTTGGTGGTGGCGGCGGTGGTGATGGGTTTAGGGCGGTTGTTAGTTTTGGGTCTTATTTTTTCATTCCCTTATTCATGTCAAACCGAACAAGTAAGGATATCAAAGGGGAACCCTTTTCTTTCCCCTTGTTTCCCTTTCTGATTCCCATTCCCATAGTGTGAACCAAATGCCCCTTTATATTTTTGATTTATTATGCCATGAACAAAAAATTGGACATATAGAATTTTCTCTGATTGCTTAGATGGTATTGTTGTATCTATGTGGCCGTGGAGGTAGCTAATTCAGTGAGAGATAGTCATTTCTGTACCAGGGTATTAAATGTGCCCCCTCTCTGTTTAGTTGTACTTCTGCTCCGGTACTGCACTACTGCTTCATCTAATCAAATGTCTTGTTTCTTCCCATCTACCAAAGGAACCTCCAAAGAAGGCAAAACCATAATTATTTTACATGAAGTGAATCATTCTTTCTATTTAAGAGTCTGATACATCTTTACTACTAGCAGGCAGAAGTTTCTATTTCGTGTAGGGTAAGACTAGGGGTTCTAACGAGACGAGCCGGGCCGAGCCGAGCCCAAGCAAGGCCAGTCTTGCTCGGCTAGCTTTAATGCGAGCTCGAGCCAAACTCGAGCTCAAATCGAGCCTATATATAATGGTTAATGTTTTGATTTTTTTTCTTCCGATATTTTCAATAACAAGGCTCAAAGGTTAACTGTAAAAATATTTGGCGAATCGGTGAGACATTTGATATATGTGATACAAAGATATAATCATGATAAAATATTTTTATAAAATATGAGCAATATCTTATATAATCACACAAGTTCGAGCCGCTCACGAGCTTTTCGAGCCAAGCCAACGTTTGCTCGACTTTACTCGCTAAACTCTCGAACCGAGCCTGAGCTCGAGCCGATCTCGCACAAGCCGAGCTTTGACCGAGCCGATCTCAAGTTGCTCACGATCTGTCTCGTCTCATTATCACCCCTAGGTAAGACTTTCTTTGGATGGGAGGATTTGAAGAGAAAGAGAGGGGCACACAATCCATTGTTTGGTTAGAAAATGGAGGGAGGGAATGGACAAAATGGTTTTATTCTTTCCCCTTCTACTAGCCTGATGAAAGTTCCTCATGCTAAGGAAATAGATGGAGGGAAAATGACATTGGTCCATTTCCATTTCCTTTTCCCTCTTTCCCTTCTCTTTTTGTATTCAAAATCCAAACGAAGGGTAATTGTTTTGGATAAGGATCAGGAAATGGAAAAACAATAGTTGCTTAAGCCCTTGCATGTTTATATGAATGCTTCAATGGGGCATTGAATATACGTAACTATAAATTAAAGAAAGTCCATGTCGAATCTGCTTTTATAGACTTATTTGGACAGTTAAATTGACACATCAGAATAGATGACGAGTAAAATTGTGATCTGGGAAGGTATTGTGGTCAAATCTATATTGGTGTATTCCTTAAAATAATAATGATGGTAATAATTATGGTGTGACAAGTAATTAGTTACATCAATCAGTTGGTGAAGGCAGGTTAGGTTGCTAGTAGAATAGGAGCTAGTGCAATCAATTGTTGTTAAATTGAGAGCATTTTTTTTTGAGGTTATCAGTTATCTTGCTAGGATATAAATTTTTTAGTACAAATGATTATCAATCAGTAATACATGGTCCAAGGAAGGAAACCATTTGGATATACTAGCTGTTTGTGTTTTTTTTTTTTTCTTTTTGGTGAAAACTTATGGGATAGGCATGATGAACATGGGAGGACAGTTGTCGGAGGAATTTTTATTTTAAAGGAGGGCATGTTATACTTGGGGGATATAAGATGTATATATAATATCTTTTTAGAACTTTTTTAAATCTTGCTCTAGTGACTTGGCTTATGTTACAATGTGTGAAAAAGCCTGGAATTGCTGTTATGCTGATTTCTGCAAATTATCAAGGCTACTATTGTTTTAAAGCACTCCTAATTATCAAGTGGCGTTAACTTTATTGTCAGAAAAGTTCTTTGTCAAAACAGGTATACTGTTCTTTTCTTAAAACTGACCTTTATTCTTTTGCTGTCTTTGACATGAGGAAGGTTGAATAATAGTACTGGTAGCATATTTCACTTTATAGGGACTGGTGGTAGACTGGGTTTAAGTCGCCATATTTCATATTCAAAAACATTTACATTTGCTTCTTTTTTTTGATGTTAATTATGATATTTGCATTGTATTCTAAAGAGCAAACTGCTTTGTTTTTATTAATATTTGTGATATAGATTGTCAAGGGGTGGGTGAAGCAGCTGACACGCCAAAGAGGATACACAGATCAAATGGTGGCAGATGCAAATGCTCTGATTTTTACTTTTGGTTCTTATAGACTTGGGGTGAGTTAGATCTTGTGTTTGCCTTAAAATGTCGGGGTTGTTTGTATTAGTACTTATTTCCGCCGCTGTTTCTTTTACTTTTGTACTTAAATTAGGATTTGATTTAAGTAATCAAGAGTTGTGCACGCTTGTGCCTCACTGCTTTGGTGTACTTTTTTGGCTGTACTGAGTCATGGAGCGGTATGCTATTGAAATCGGTTGAAATTCTGTCTTTTGTGACTCTCCTAGCGCAGGACAGATTTTGGTGGCTGCAGCTATGAGGTGGTTTCGGTTTCGATTTCGATTTGAAAACTATTCAGGCTATTGCAGCAACTTCTACTTTTGCTGTTTCTAAGAGGAGGAAATACTTTGTGCTGTTTATTTTTTTTAATTATTATTTTTTTATAATTTGCAAAGAAACTTTACATGCAAGCAACAATGCCATGAATTTATGGAAATGGATGTGTGCACTTTTATGCTCCCCCCCCCCCCCCCCCAAAAAAAAAAAATCTCTAAAAAAATGGTTCTGCTAAACTCTTTATCTTTGGTGAGTCTTTAGTCTTGTTCTGAGAACTTGAGAGGGTCTTCAATACCCATTATTGTGGCTTATTGGGGTTCTTTTATATGACACCATTCTGAAGGTTTTATAGAATTTGGAAAGTTCTCCATGGGCTTGTGTAACTGTCTTGGAGAGTGCTGTCTATGTTTGGTTGCAAGCAAGCTTTGAACCTGTTCTGTTATCGATTAGTTGCAGCATGTGGGCGTGCGTAATGGAATATTATTTGCAGACAAAGCACCAGGCAGTTTCATTATAGTAGGAGTGTACGACAACAGGTGGAGATAGATGATGGTATTGGATGTTTCATTATGTTTTGGTGGTTATTTGTGCATGATTTTCCATAGTTGTTCCCATTGAGTCGAGCACTCTAGCTCTCTTTTATCATTTTTCATTTTGTTTGGCACCAGGAGCTGATGATAAAAGGTGACAACTGGAGATGCCTTTTTCTCAGTTAGAGACCATGCTTTATGTATTTTCTCTAGTTTCTTCGTCGTTGAAATGTAAATGCCGAAATGGGATGAGACTGGATGTACTTGTTCTCGATTTATTCCCAGAATTGTACTTACTGATCAGAAAGGCTGGTGCTCTTTTGGCAACATATAATAGAAAATTAGGGAGCTTTTAGATTCGGGGTGTAAGAAATTCAGGCTTGCTCTTTTGTGGCATCAGGTTTGGTATGTTCGAGGGGACTGTGACGTTATTTTTTGAGTAGCTCCTTCATAAAAAATTGGTGAAATTGCTAGTTTTTTGCATCCCTTTGTACTCTGAGCATTATTTGGAAAACAGAGTTTCCAGAAATGTGGCACAGTTTTATTTGAACTAAATGTTTCGAGAAGCCAACTACAATTGACAAACTAAATGTCTGATACTCCTTCTCATTCTTTGGAAAAGCACCTTTTGAATAAAATACTACTCACATATATTCGTCAAAGGGTGCTTTTGCAGAGAATGGGAGGGAGTACAATGTAATTATTTTGGTGTGATAGTTTTATTTTGGTTGGGTAGGTTGGAGACAGTTGTAGTAGGCCGACTAATTATTTTTGGGAGATAGTTTTATTTTTCTACTTTAAGCTTTGGGAGTATTAGAGGATGGAAAATCCATGGGAGTATTTTTCTTGAGCTATTATTTGGGTCTTAGAAGACAAAGTATAGAATACTTGGGGAATAGTCTATGTGAAGATTGATCGATTCATCTCCTTCTGTTCGGCAATTATTATGTGGAATGCTATTTGGACAACATATTTTCTCTAGTAGTACTGTGGGCAAGTCATTGTCCTCTCTTGAATTTTTCTTTTTCGTTCTTCCTCCATGTGTAATCCACAATTATGGTCATGCTATCTGACTGGTAGATGACTTCTGGTCATGGCCACGCTGGACATTGAAAAAATGTTTAAGCTGCAAATGGGATTACTACTTCATGGTTGGCAAGAATATACGTAGAGCCTTGGAGGCGATTTGACAAGCAGTTGAATTGTTACTGTATTCCTCAGAGAGTCTAATCCCAATTCTGTGCATATCATGCTCTCTTTGAAATCTTTCCTTGTCTTTGTTTACTTCTTGCATCACATGAAGAGGAAGAAGTTTGCTCCCTGTGAATCACCTATGTTTTGGTTCGCAGAAAGTAACGATTCATCAGGTCCTTGCAAATTTGGATATTGTTCAGAGCAATTAATTGCTCTAGAGTCTAGACCCTGCAGCCAGACACAAGAAAAGTGATTATACAGGCTATTCACCTCTTGCATGCCCTAATGAAGCATTTGTAATTGTAGATTTTGATTGTGTGTTGGCATATGATCTTCTCAGTTTGTTCGCTTGTCTTTGTCTTCTTAAAGCTATATAATTTTAGTTTTTGTGCTTTGGTTCTGTTACACCTTACTGCTTGCGTGAAAATTATTTTGCGTCATTTTTCCTGAACTGTTTAGTTTATTACATCCCTTGAATATAGTTTCGCATCTCTCGAGTGACCCACGCAAGGTTCTTCTGTAGAAACATCTGGTTCTTATGTGGTGCTTTAAGATGACAATCAATTGAGATTTGCTATTTATGACAGGTACATGGACCTGGGGCTGACATAGACACTTTGTGCGTTGGGCCTTCCTATGTTAACCGTGATGTAAGTTATGGTTCAAATTGTTAGTTGTGAAGTATAATTATTATTTTGGAAATGTGCTTAATATTACATGATTTATTCATTTAGGAAGACTTTTTTTTGATACTACATGATATTCTTGCTGAAGTCGAAGAAGTTACAGAGCTTCAACCGGTTCCGGATGCTCATGTTCCTGTAATGAAATTCAAATTTCAAGGAGTATCAATCGACCTCCTTTATGCCAGTGTATCGATGTTGATTGTTCCTGATGTAAGTAGAATATGTCCCTCTCTAATTGGTCACTAATGGATTTTCCTTGCCCGAGTCCTTGTCCTCGTCCTCTTTCCTCAGAATGATCTGAGGCTGGCTATACAAATTGATGGGGATGGTTTTCTAATCTATGTTGTCTCTTATTACGCTGAGGTGTTTCATATTTTAATTCTTGAGATCCAGTCCTGCAGTATTTGTACTTTGTTTAATATAATTTCCTTGTAGCCTTCTTTCTGATCCAGAACAACTATTCTTAATTAGCATGTTTAAACACCATTTAATTAATGTCTTCACTCATCTGCCAATTTTACGTCTTGATTGATATCGAACCAAAACCAATTATAGAGAAACAAATCCCCTTCAGCTTCTACTTTGTGTAAGTCTTGATTAACAAGTGACCATCTCATTTTATTATGCTGTTGGTTATTGTGACTTTTTTGGGTATTGCCATTTCACCGTTGTCATTCATTTTCTACTTTGTTGGGAATATTCTAATTGCGTTTTGGTGGAAGCCTTTTCTTGCATGATTAATCAAAATTTTTTCTTCATCCTTAATTACACACACTAACATTCTGTGATCAAGTTCCATGACTTGCTTTTGAGTGATGGTGATGAGGGTCGAAGGATGTTTATTTGAATTACTTTCTTAGGTTCATGTTCAAATATTGTATGTAGAAGAGTTTTATTCTAATTTTCCCTCAACCATTTAACTAACTATTACCTGGTTGTTTTAGGACTTGGATATTTCTCAGGGGTCAGTACTTTACAATGTTGACGAGCAAACTGTTCGTAGCCTGAATGGATGCAGAGTTGCAGACCAAATTCTCAAGTTGGTTCCGAATGTTGAGGTGAATGTGAAACATTTGCAGTCAGTTTCTACTAGGCTGTATTACTTGCATAGTTGAGAATCAATTCTGACAAACTGTTGCTACAGCACTTTCGGACAACTCTCAGATGTCTCAAGCATTGGGCAAGGCGTCGTGGTGTCTATTCAAATGTAAGATGTTTTTTTTTTCCCTGGTGGTTGTTGTAGAACTACCATCTCAAAATGGTATCATTTTCTTCTTTCTACGTATGTAGGTTACAGGGTTTCTTGGTGGGGTGAACTGGGCTCTTTTAGTGGCTAGAGTATGCCAACTTTACCCAAATGCTGTTCCTAGTATGTTGGTTTCTCGATTTTTTAGAGTCTTTACACAATGGCGTTGGCCCAATCCTGTTATGCTCTGCCCAATTGAAGAAGATGATCTAGGTTTTCCTGTGTGGGATCCTCGTAAAAATCCCCGGGATCGTACCCATCATATGCCGATTATCACTCCCGCCTATCCATGCATGAACTCAAGCTACAATGTTTCAACAAGTACTCTCCGTGTTATGATGGAGCAGTTTGAGTATGGCAATAAAATTTGCCAGGTGAGAGCACAGGACTCCCTTTGCGCTTTATTATTATGCACCTGTATGACTAGGTAACCAGATCATCGTTATGGTTGTCCAGGATATTGATCTGAACAAGGCCCAATGGAGTAGTCTTTTTGAGTCCTATGTTTTCTTTGAGGCATACAAAAATTATCTGCAAGTGGATATTATTGCAGAAGATACTGATGACTTGTTGGCTTGGAAAGGCTGGGTGGAATCTCGGCTGCGACAGCTAACTTTGAAGGTATTTATATCTTGGAAACTGGGGTCATTTAGGATTTGTACCTTGTCAACATTTTTTAGTAAACAGTGAAATAGTACTCGTAGCATTTACTGGGAAGTAATGTCCCGTGATGCAACAGCATTACCTCAAGGGATTCCACAAATGGAGGAGTAAGGGGGGTCGGAGGTATGCCCTACACCTGCGTGGACAGCACGAAGAGACTTTTTCTGGATACTTCATAATGAAAATTACGTAGAAAATAGTATCAACTGTCTGTTTCTTCGCAACTAAAAGAAGCATAGCCACTTTAATGATTTCTTTATTTGATCCCCCAAATGGAGACAAGTAATCTTCCTTGTTCTCGTTGATTATTTCTTCTTACCTGCAGATAGAGAGAGATACTTTTGGCATGTTGCAGTGCCATCCGTACCCATATGAGTATGTAGACACATCTAAGCAATGTGCCCATTGTGCTTTCTTCATGGGCTTGCAGCGGAAACAAGGGGTCAAAGTCAATGAAGGGCAGCAGTTTGATATAAGGGGGACTGTTGATGAGTTCAGGCAGGAGGTGAACATGTATATGTACTGGAAACCTGGCATGGATATGTATGTATCACATGTTCGTAGAAAGCAACTTCCTCTATATGTTTTTCCTGAAGGCTATAAACGACACCGGAGACAAGCCAGCCAGCTTGTTGAGAAAAGTTGTGATGGCACAGAAGGTGATAGCTCTGGCTCTACCGATAGATCTCTGAAAAGGCGTACGGATTCCGAGATGGGTGATCTGACTCCGTCTCGACTTGAGAAGAAGGCATCAGTCAGTCCACAACGGCTCGAAGCTCTTTCTCCAGAGGTTAGCTCTAGGTTTTATAGTCCATCTCCATTGAGCTGTGGTGAAGTGTTGAAATCAAACCATACATTAGAATATTTGAGCCAGTCACAAGATTCACTACCCTTTGGGCAGTTAGACGGTGATAAAAGTATAAATTCACGTGTTTTGCATCTAAATAAGGGCAATAATGTCACACCACTGGTCATGCAAGATTCGTCTGACAAAGCAAGGATAGTGGGAGCTTTACCTATGGATGTGTCTGGGCAAGAGGGTTTGACATCCCGTGATATCTGTGATAGAATTAAGGATACATGTCTGAATAGGAAGAGTGATGAAAGTGTTAGTCTTGAGATTTCTCAGACTGAATCCTTCCGAAGAGCAAAAGATCTTATAGAGAAGGCTGCAAAGAATGACATTGCTGAAACAGTGGCTAACATTGAGCAGCCAGAGGAAGTGAAAGATGGGGTCGTGTTTGAAACCAGTGTTAGCATCAATGGAATCAATCGTGAGGTGAGTTACTTTGTCATGATTCATATGGGATTTAGCTTTCGAAAATTATGGCAGATGGCCATGAATATAAATTGAATCAGTGAGGGAAGGGGTCTTTGCAGGATAATGTTTGTGGACCACATCAAGGTTTGCTTTCAGATAATGGACGCAGTGGGACCAGTGTTTTCCAAGGTGGATCAACTGAAGAGATTGAGGTTTGATGCTTTCTTACCTTCTTGATTTATTGATCTATTCTTTTCTATATTGCGATGATTTAGTTGGGTGATTCCATGTCCATGCTCGCAATCAAAGAGTGAGGAGTATTTAGTTGATCAAAGTTGTTTCATGGTTTGCAAAGCTATTTGTCCGTAGTTACCGAGTTTTAACTTCTTGAGTTCCATGTTTTTTTTTTCTTTTTTTTAAAAAAACTTGCTCTACTCCTGGTAGCTGGTAATTTGATGCTGAAAACGTGAAACTGCTTGTGCAAGTTCTACCCGTGCTGATAGCTGATAGTTTTTTTTAATACCTGGTAGCTGGTAATTTGATGCTGAAACTGCTTTGTGCAACTTCTACCCATGCTGATAGCTTAGCTGTAGTATAGACGTATAGTTCACTTTTTCTTTGCCCAAAGCATGTCTTTGACATGCAACTGCTGTTATGCTGCCTGATGACTTGATAAGTGCTAGGACCATGATACTAATTCTCAGTTTGAGACTTGAGTTTAGAATGAGTCATCACGACTTGATTTCTTGTTTTTGATACTAATTTCTGAGGCGTGCAATTTTTAACTGGCTAATGATTAGCCTGTTGAAAATAGCTTGCCTCAGGAATGCTTAACCGTGGCAGCTTTTGCATAAGGCACAGCGAATGAGCGGCACTGCTATGCGATTTCCATATTTCTTGTTTTTTTCAAACTATTCCCTTTCCTATGCCCTATTATTTCTAGCTTTTTTTCTTGCATTCAATTTTATCATGAAAATACATAATTGATTGCAAAAACAGGGTGCCTCCTTCTTATGAGGCAACAAAAGGTATCGCGGCTCATCTCGTCGGACCTTGGCGTGCCTTGTGACCTTTAAAACCAACAAAAACCTTCAAAACGGAAACTCGGCGACGATGTGGTCTCAATGCCATGGCTAGGACACTATAAAACCATAGATGTTTTTTTTGTTGAACTTTTCTGGTCTTCATCTTAGAACCTAACATGAAGTTGTTACTGTTGTAGTCAAGTACTGCTGTGAGCATGGTCATAGAAACTCAAGGTAGAAGTTCTTCTACTCCAGAATTCTGTTCAGAAGCCAGAAACAAGGCATGATGCTCAACTTTGTTTTCCACTTCACAAATTTTTGATGACTTGTATTCTTTGGTTTCCTGTGTGGCATTTTCTCCTTTTTAGCAGGTTGAAGCCCGATGTCCGATTGCAGATACCATCAAATGTTTCCATCAGTGAAATACTTGTACAAAGAACACCAGCAGTTCTGGTAAGTGCCACAAAGATTCACTGCTGGATTTAACTCTACTTTTCCGGGTGCAGTTTGCTCCAACTGGTTTCATGGGAGCAAGCATAGCAGCACTGCAGCAACAGCATTATTCTGAGTTCAGTCGCTGGCCCGTTGTGTGATATTTGTGCAGGCTGTGGGCGCCTTATGAATCAGGGAAAAATGAAATGAAAAAAGAAAATTTAAATTTAAAAAAAAAAAAAAATGTAGGATGAATATGACACTATGGAATTTCGGAGTAGAATTGAGAAGTGTGATTTATCGCGGCAGTAGTGCTTTATTTGGTTGGTTAATCATGTTATTAAATGGTGTATAGATATCTGGTAATCAGCTTTATATCCTCTTTAAATTGTCAGTTTGTCACTCCTGCCTCCAGACAATTGAAAACTCTTGTGATTTTTATGGATGTGCTTGGATTTATAAAAAGCACAATTTGTAGTTTTGTACTAGTACTAGTTTAATTCTATCTTAAATGGAGCTATTGCCTATTGGTAATATTCTCCGGTGTAGTTTTAAAACTGGGGCTTTGTGATGTCGTATTTGTTCATTTCATTTTCACATGTTTAATTAAAAATTGATTAACAGGGAATGTGGGGTAAGGTGACTTGGAGAATTTTGTACCGACATAGTGACATTTTAGTCCATTTTAATTAATTTTTTCTAGATATTAAAAGTTAGAGCAGAAATTGAAGACCAAGGGACTTTCTACACTTCAGCGAGGCACGTTATTTGTTAATTTGTAGGGTATGAAGCTGTCTTTCTTAACAACACCACCTTATTAGAGAGAGAAAGCAGGGAAAAAAAAAAACCCCCAAATCGCAAGTCGGAACCACCAACCCCTGATCTTCCTGCTCCACCGTATCTGCCTTCCACACTAGCCCCCTCCACCTCACCCTATCCAATCGCCGGAGATAGGTCGCTCCCATGTCCTATCTCCGGCGATTCGACATACCTCATTTTTGGTTTCCCCCAATTTCAATCGTGTTTCGTCGGCCTCCCATCCACCCATCGTTCCTTCACCGTCTGATTTGTTTCTGGGGTTGCGGCTGTCCTAGCCGACTTCCGGTGATGACCTTCCGTGCTTTTTCTTACGGTTTGCTTTGTTAACCCAGCTCCCCTTTTCTGCTTTGATTGGGTTTAGATGTCTGACCCGACTGTTTTGAGGCGCCTGAGTCCGTTATGTTCGCGGTTTCGACTGACCATCTTTCTCCTGTCCGGCTGTCTTTAGTTATCGCTGCCCGTTTTTTTCCGTTGGTTTTATCGTGGTTTTCGGTGATGGCGTTGAAGACTATCGCCTCACCGGCATGTGGTTGGTTCACCGTTTGACGCTCCCGCATTCCGGTACCTTGTCCTGTCGCCGTGCTGTTCGTTTGTGTCGATGAGTTCAGCTCATCCGGTTTGGGCCTGATATGGTGATCCCCCCATTTCCCCCACCTATTAGTCCCTTACCCTCTCGTTTTTAGGCCAGGGGTGATCCCCCCATTCCCCCCACCCCTGGTCTGCTTCTCCTGTTTCTGCAGTAGTCAGTTGTCCGTCTGTGTCGATGAGCTCAGCTCTTCCGGTTTGGGCCTGATATGGTGATCCCCCCATTTCCCCCACCTATTAGTCCCATACCCTCTCGTTTTTTAGGCCAGGGGTGATCCCCCCATTCCCCCCACCCCTGGTCTGCTTCTCCTGTTTCTGCAGTAGTCAGTTGTCCATCTGTGTCGATGAGCTCAGCTCTTCCGGTTTGGGCCTGATATGGTGATCCCCCCATTTCCCCCACCTATTAGTCCTATACCCTCTCTCTTTTGTGTCTTTTAGTGTTGTCCCTTAGCTGGCTCTGGTTGTTTGTGGGGCGGTGGTCCTGGGATGTATCGTTTGGTAAAACGGGTGTCTTGTCTGGTGTCTTGTTTGGGTCATCTTGCTGGCCCATGGTGCGTGTTTGGGTGTCGCAGTGCTTTCTAAGTCAGTTGGGGGCTTGAGCCTTTGTGGCTTGTCGTTGTTGGGCAGCTTTGGTCTTCGTGTTTGTCGATGTTTGTCGGGCTCTCTGTTGGTCCTCGTTGTGGTTATCGTTTCCTGACCCTTTCTTTTGTTTTGGGTGAGGCTGGGTTTAGTGGTTGTTGATGTGTGTGTGTCTTGGTTGCTTTGGTTGGGTTGGATGGTTGGTGGTGGTGGCGGCTCTGTTGATTTCCTTATGGTTGATGGGGCTTTTTCTGTATGAGGTGTGTTTGGTAGGGTGATGTCGGGGTTTGGCTATGTTGTTGGTTGGCTCGGATGCGGTGGTCTCAATCTCCTCTTTTTCCATGAAAGGGTTAGCTTGGAATTGTAGGGGTCTTAAGGATCCGCTTGCCCCTTCAATTCCTAAAATTAGAGCTATTTGTAGGTCTTTTAAAAATAATTTGGATTTTATTTTCCTTTCTGAAACTAAGTGTGATGTACAGTCTGTTGATGTACACTTGCGCCCCATGGGTTTCCTTGAGTCTGTTGGTTGTGATGCTGAGGGTTTAAAGGGGGGTCTCTGGGTTGGATGGAAAAGCAGTTGTAAGTTAGAATGTGTCTTTATCAGTTGCAATCTCATTATCCTTTTGGTTAACCAATGTAAGGGTAGTTTGTGGTACTTGTGTTGTGTTTATGGTGAACCTAATCATACTAAAAGAGGTGCTGTGTGGGAATCGTTTACTAATATTCTTAATTCCCTCGACAAACCCTTCCTGCTTATTGGAGACTTCAACCAAGTGGAGTTCTCTTCTGATAAGTTAGGAGGTGATAATTTGATTAGAGGAGCCGACTTATTCTCATCTTTGGAAGAATACTCTTTGTCTGATGGATATCCCCTTTAAGGGTCCTAGGTTCACCTGGTGCATAATAGGGAAAGCCCACATCGGTTCTGAAAGACTTGATAAGGGTTTTGCTTCCAATGATTGGCTTTCTATTTTCCCTAATACTTTCATCAAGCACTTACCTATCCAAATCTCGGATCATGCGCCTATAATCCTTGATACAAATATGGTTCTCTACACCAAGAAGAAAGTTTACAGACTTGAGGCTTGGTGTTTTGATTATGCTGAATGTAATAGTCTTGTTAAGGAAAGATGGGAAAAAAATGATAAGGGTAATGACTCTCAAGTTCTTTTGTCCAAACTACGTCGTACCAATAATGCCTTCAGATTTTGGGCTTGCAACAAAAAAGATGAGTGGGGCTTAAAGTGGAGCGCATTTGATCAAGAACTCGAGTCTTATCTCATTGATATTGAGAATGGTGGTGTCACTGAGGATTATGTTTTATGTCACAAAAAGCTTATGGAATTCGCTACTGCTGCTGGCACATATTGGCGACAACGTGCAAAACTGAAATGGAATTGTGAAGGAGACACGTGCACTAAATATTTCTTCAATTGGGTTAAAGGACGGTCTGGTGCTAATACCATCTTGGGTATTATGAAGGAGTCTAATGAATGGACTTTTGATATGAAGGAGATTGGTGGATTATTTCTTAAACACTTTTCCACTATTTTTAAGTCTGATGCTGAGCCTGAAGGCTTTGACAATTACATGAGTAATTATGGTTATCTTTTTGATAATCTCAAGCGTAAAGTAGGCTTTGAGGAGAGGGCCAAGTTGGGTCGTGTCTATTCGAGAAATGAAGTACGACAGGCTGTTTTTCAATTGGGTCCCTTAAAATCACCAGGTCCTGACGGTATACCGGCAGCCTTCTACCAGAGATATTGGGCTATTGTTAAGAAGGATGTGATTAATGGTGCTCTCAATATTCTCAACTCGGGTAATGTGCTTAAAGATTTTAATAAAACCTTTATTGTTCTCATCCCTAAAAATGATTGTCCTGGAGAGAGTTGGGGATTTTCGGTAGATTAGTCTCTCGCAACGTGATTATGAAGGTTGTTACAAAATGTATTGCGAATAGATTAAAAGGGATTATGGATGATCTGGTTGGTCCTTTCCAAAGTGCTTTCGTCCCAAATAGAAGTATTGCGGATAATATTGTCATTGCTCAAGAAATCCTTCATGTTATAAATCACAAGAATTATGGTAAGAAGGGCTTGATGGCGATTAAGGCTGATATGAGTAAAGCTTATGATAGACTTAACTGGAACTTCATTAGGGGGGTGCTATCCAGCTTAAACTTGCCGGGCTCTATGGTTCACCTTATTATGAGTACGATTGAAACTGTAACTTATGATATCCTGATTAATGGTGCACCTATGGAAAAATTTAAACCTCGCTGTGGGATTAGGCAAGGTGATCCCTTATCTCCGTATATCTTCGCGCTTTGCACGGAAGTTCTCTCTCAAATGATTCTATACGCTCAGGATGGCAACTTCATAAAGGGTATCAAAATATGCAAGAACGGACCGGATATATCCCATTTATTATTTGCGGATGATTCTCTCTTCTTTATTCGCGGTGATTATGGGGACTTGGACTTTCTTATGAATATTATTGATGAATATTGTGTTGCCTCTGGGCAATGCATCAATACAGATAAGTCCTCTATTCTCTTTAGCCCGAATTGCTCACTTATGACGGTCAAGAAGTGCTTAACTGAGTACAAATTTGCTTCTAAGAATGATCTTGGCAATTATCTTGGCCTACCAACGAGTATTGGATCTTCTAAAAGGGACTTATTTAAATTTCTCGTTGACAAAACCAAGCGCAGGCTATCCTCCTGGAATAACATTCTTCTCTCTTCGGCTGGTAAATTGACCCTTATTCGTTCTGTTCTTTCTTCACTATCTCTTTTCTCTCTATCGGTATTTCGCATACCGGTAAGTGTAACGTCAAAGCTCCAGTCTTTGATGGTGCATTTTTGGTGGAGTGGAACTAGAACTAATAAGTCTATTCATTGGTGTAGTAAAGACTTCCTTAGTAGGCCGGTGGGAGAAGGGGGTCTTGGTCTTCGCAATATTGGTTGTTTTAACCAAGCCCTTCTCGCCAAGTCTGCTTGGAGAATTTTAAATGTTCCAGGAAGCCTTATTAGCAAAGTTCTTGGTCCCAAGCTTGGTGTGCAAAATGATCCGTTTCTCCAGAACCGTTGGAAGACTCCTCAAGCGTCGTCATGGGCTCTAAAAAGCTTAATCTGGGGCTCTGATCTTATTTTCAACAATATTGCTTGGACGATTGGCTCGTCCTCTCGTCTTAATGCCTGGACGAGTAGATGGATCGAGGGCTCCAGTCTTCGTGACCTCTGTGGGGATTCTATTGTTACTCCTACTAATGCTACGTTCCTGGTTGGTGATCTTCATGATAATCATAGGAGATGGGATTTCTCCTCTTTTGGTTTCGATCCGGGTGAGGGAGTTAAGAAAAAAATCCTCGCAACTTACATCCCGGGTCAACCTTCAGATGACTCATTCTACTGGAAATTGTCCAGACATGGCGATTTCACTGTCAAGTCTGGATATTATGCTGCTGCTAAGGGTTTATCTATTGGTTCTAACTCGGCTGCTGATCGTTCTAGAATGTCTGCCACTATTGTTGCCTTCTGCAAATCAAAGCTATGGAAATTGCCTATTTCCATCAAACTAAGGGTGTTTTTATGGAAATTTATGGCTAATGCCCTTCCCGTTGGTACTGAATTTCTTAAACGAACTATGCATTGGCGCTCTACCTGCTCTCTTTGTGAAGGCTCTACCCCATGTATGGAATCTCTCTCTCATCTCTTCAGAGATTGTCGCTTTGCAAAGGCTCTCTGGTTTGGTTGTCCTCTAGGACTCAGACTCACGGAAGGGGTGGATATTGATGTTAGGGATTGGGCTATAAACTGGGTTACTTACTTTTTAAAAGGGCCTGATCCTAACTCCCTCCTCTTCCCCTTTCTTGCTACCCTCTGGAGAATTTGGTGTTGCAGGAATGAGATGATCTTCCAGAACCGCCGCCCTTGGCCTATGGGTGCTCTCACTGCTATTCTGGGTGACATTCAGGGTATGAATGAGGTTGTTTGTAACAAGAGTGATTGCCTTATTCAAGCACCTCCCGTGGACATCTCTCCTGATTCTGTTTTAGCAAAGAGGATTAGAAATTCCTTTCCTTTTTGGATTGTTGGTGGGCCTGATTGTGGGAATGTTTGCACTGTCAAGTGTGACGCTGCTTGGAGAGATGATAGAAGCTCTGGTATGGGGTGGTGCTTGTTGGATGGTAGTGGAACCTTAAGGACTTCTGCTCATGCTCGCACGTTTGCTTCTTCTGCCCTGCATGCCGAAGGACATGCTGCTATCATGGCGCTAAATTGGGCCTTGGAAGAAGGCTATCTCCATATTAGACTTGTTACAGATTGTCTTGTTTTAGTTATGCGGGTTCTTCAAGGAGAGAAGGCGATTGCGTCTATTAGCGGCATTCTCCGGGATCTTAAGTCTATCATATAGTCTCGTTTTCACTGTTGTTCTCTTAGTTATTGTCCTAGGGGAGTGAATAGGATAGCTCATAATCTTGCCCGGAAAGCTCTATTGTAAGCTATGCTATGTATTACTGTCAAAAAAAAAAAAAAAAGAAGCTGTCTTTCTTGACTACCATACCAAGTTATTGTACTTTTCTCAACCTGCTCTCTCGCTACATTGTTGTCAACTTCAACCGATTTTTAATGCTCCCTCCTATTCACAATAAAATTTCCTATTTCCTTTTTTGTCTATTCCCAATACATTCTTATTATTTCCTTTTTTGGCAAGTGTGTGTGAGATTTAAATTTAATTGTATGTTTGGGGTAATGTGTTTCCTTAATCTTTGTATCAAAATGAAAGGAGAATGTTATAACTTAAAATGATACCGTTTTACTTGAGTTTTTGTAAATTTGAAATATATTAAAACACTGTAATCAGTACTAAGCTAGATACTTGTGTCATACTGATACAATCTATTGACATTTAATACTCATGTCGCCTTATCCAATTGCTCAACTTAACAAATAATTAGAGTATTTTCAATGAAGAACATGTACTATGTATTAGAGTATGGTTTATTACAATTTCAAACTACACTATCATCGTCATGTTCCTCTTCTTTCTTGCTGTTTTTACAACTAGAGACGTAATATCCTCTTCCAAGAAGCGGGGAAGCGTCGCGCTCACTCCCCACCTTTGCTCTTCCAAAATCTTCTAGGACACTACAACGTTTTAGCACTTGTAAAACCTCCTTCATTGTAGGCCTGGAAGAAGGCAATGTGCTTGTGCACATCAACCCTATCTTGAACACGTTCGTCATCTCCTCCATATATCTAAGTTCGTTAGCCTGGTTATCAAGGATGTTGGAGATGGGATGCCCTTCATTGTAATGCTTCCAGGCCCATTCAGCAAGATTGGAGTGTTCATCCCCGATTTGAGGCTCTTTTCCTGTAACTAGCTCAAGAAGTACTACCCCAAAGCTATAGATGTCTATCTTCTCATTCACCTTGCTTGTGTAGCAATATTCTGCATAATAATTGTTTCGTAATTCACATCCAATTAGTTCAGGGTTCAGTTTCCTAGCTGGTGAAGTCTGATTACTGTTTACGCGAAAACTAGATAAAATTATGCAAATTATGTGTTGATATAAAACTAAAAGAGAATAGTGAAGGACGAAGGTTAAACCCTTCCAAGTTCGTTTTAACCTGCCCAACCTATTTGGCAGGTCTAGTGGCGGTACTCATGACCTGGGTCTTAAAACGATTTTGAAAATTGAAGTAAAACAAACTTAGCTCTTAAAAGGAAAAAAAAATCTGCTCATGTGGCCTTACTTTGTTTGTAAAAGGAAAAAAAAAAAAAAAAGTCTTAGCTCTTAAATTCATTTGAAAGCTTAATGAATAAAAGAGTAATTTCTGAAACATTTACCTGGGGGCATGTAGCCAAATGATCCAGCAACTGCAGAAGCTATGTCGGGCTCTCCACCTGGCTTAGCTAGAATCTTTGCTAGTCCAAAATCAGCAATCTTGGCATTGAACTCAGAGTCCAACAAAATATTACTGGATTTCACATCTCTGTGAATTATTGCAGGCGAACAATCATGATGCATATAGCTGAGTCCTTGAGCAGCACCTATAGCAATCTTCAATCTTATAGGCCAATCCAACACCATTCGTTGACCTGGTACGTACATTATTGATGACACGGGTTGCCTTCTACTCTCATGGATCCATTTATCTAAGCTTTGATTCTCCATATACTCATAAACCAGGAGTTTCGAGTTCTCACTCGAAATACAACAGAGTAACTTGACTATGTTAAGATGCCGAATTGTACCCAGTATCACAACCTCAGCAAGGAACTCTTTCTCGAGTGTATTGCTCATTTTCTCGTTACTCCATATCCTCTTAACTGCCACATAATCTCCCGACTCATTCACAGGGATCCGGTATACTTGACCGAACCCTCCTGACCCGATCATATTGCTCTCGTTCAAGTTGGCTAGGACTTTCTCTGCTGTGAAGTCTAGCTTATGGAATGAGGTCAGTTTCCACGTTGCGAGATCTTGGTTATGCTTTCGACGTCTGAATTCACCAATCAAGGACACTGTGAAGTATAAAGTCCCTAAGAAAGCAATTGATGCAAGGACTAGAACCAAGGTAAGGTATTTGGAGGATAGAGTCCTCGTCTTTAGTCGTAAAATGGAGCATTTTTGAAGGTCTGAAACTCCTCCATCAGAACATAAATTGGTGCTCAGAAAACTACCCTCATAAGCACTGTTATCAAGCCCAAAAGGGATTCTCCCGTAAAACTTATTAGATGAAAGATTGAGTGAAGTAAGCTTTAACTGACCGATTTCAGGCGGGATTTGCCCTGAAAACTGATTATTAGACAAATCAAGATAATTAAGGACAGGTAACGATCCCAGAGCTGGTGGAATGAATCCTGAAAGCTGATTATTGGAAAGATTTAAACTGTTCAAATTTTTCCATGAAATGATTTCTGAGGGAAGATCACCTGAGAGTTGATTACCATCAAGTTGTAACGAGTTTATTTGCGAAAGGCTAGTTAGTTCCAATGGAATAGTACCTGAAATCATGTTGTTGCTTGCCTTAAACACCACTAAACCACCCCAATCTCTCACAGTTTGTGGGATTTTGCCGGAAAATCTATTGTTATCAATCTCTACCCTTGTCATATTCCAAGCCACCTTATTTGGAAGTTGGCCTGAAAACTGGTTACTACTCAACTGTAACATTGATATATTCGCCAAACTCCATAACCCTTGAGGAACTTCCCCTGACATGCTGTTATTGTACACTTCTACTGTCAATAAAGAGTTACACCTTCCTAAAGAATCTGGAATGGTTCCATTTAGATGGTTATTGAATGCCACAACACCTAATAGCGCTCCACCTTGGCAGAGATTTTCCGGCAATTGGCCTGTAAAACCATTGTTTGACACCTCGAAACCCTCTAACTTGGAGTGTATACCTAAGTCCTGAGGGAGAGGACCGTAAAATTGGTTGTTGAAAAGTTTTAGTCTCTTCAGTGAAGGCATTAGAGCTATACTTGACGGCAAAGTTCCATTAAATTTGTTGTCAAACAATGCCAAAATTTCCAACTTATGTAGCTTGGTTAGTGCTTCAGGAATTGGTCCTGTCAATAAGTAGTTCATCGAAAGGTCGAGTTCTACCAAGTTCAAGGCCTCAATTGAGGTTGGAAGGTTTCCAGATAAATTGTTTCTGTACAAGTATAAATAGGTGAAGTTTTTAAGCAAGAACAACTCACTTGGTATTTCACCCACCAAATTATTCGCAACCAAGTCTAAATGTTCAAGGCTTGCTAAATTGCGAAAACTCTTTGGAATTTGGCCAACCAAATTACATTGAGTCATCCATAACAACTTCAAACTTCTGAGCTTCCCAAATTCGATGGGCAGATTCATGGGGGTAAATGAGTTGTATGCCATCACTAACTCTTCAAGGCTATCTAAGTTTCCGAAATCAGAAGGGAATGTTCCGTTGAACAAATTTTGTTCGAAATGTAAGGTTTTTAAGCCTTTGAGTTGAGCTAATGAGCTTGGGATATCACCAGTGAAGTTATTACCACTAAGGTCAAGGTGTTGAAGATTTGGAGAAAGTTTATTAATGTCATTTGGTAAGAAACCAACAAAGTAGTTTTGAGAAAGGTTTAAAGTTTGAAGTTTGAAACATTTGTATATAAATGTAGGAAAAGTAGAAAGAATGCTATTGTTGCTAACATCAAGAGTGGTTAAGTTCTTGAGATCACAAATGGATGTTGGGATTTTGCCCATGATGTTTTGGTTTCCTAGTAATATCCCGGTGACCGCCTCGCTACCGTCGCAATAGACACCATGCCAAAGGCAATGGGAGGTGGTAGAATTCCATGACTGCATGGGAGGTTGATTGTTCCATTGCTTCTTTATGTTGAGTAATATTGCTTGATCAGAAGATGATGGAACTTGTGAAATTACCAATATGGGTAGGCATGAGAAGAAGAGAGTGAGCAAATGGAGGAGGGTTTTGGAGGGTATTTTTGACATTTTTTTACGTGGGTTTGGAGAGTCTTTCCTGCTGTCTGCTGTACTTCAAGAAGTAGGACTTTGTGGTAAAGGAAGTATATCACGGAGGAAAATTATTGAAATGGTTGTTGAGATCAAATATGGAGTGCTGTTTTTATTAAATGTGTCTGTAAGTGGGTTGGAGAAATTAACACTGGAAAAGGAAGGAATTATTGAGATTGCCACTAAAATTGATTAATTTTATTGTTCCCAAATTCTTATTTAAGATCGCATTATCCGTCTTAAGCATGTGTCTTAAGCTTAAGACGGACAATATCGTTTTAAGGGAGATTTATGGTCTTTTTTTTTGGGTCTCAAAAACCACACACCTAATCGCATTACAATAGAGAAAAAGAGAAATTCGAACCTGAGACATACTATTATACACAATATCGTTTTAATCACTATATTAAGACATATGTTTTTTTATTAGAGTGGATTGGTAGCCGTATTATTCAATGGCAAATTCTAACACGAGTGTAAATGGACCCAACTTGGTTTGTGAAATATGACTAGTGGGGTGATTAGCAACTATTGGAAATCATTGTTTTAGCTCTAGAAGAAGGCCTCACATGCCATTAAGTATTAGGTAATTATGTCTTCGAGACTTGGGAGCATTATATTCTCATCATTATTCCGTTATCAATCAATAATATATATATATATATATATATATATATAGTGTTAGGATCATGTGAGTCCTACTCTTACATGTGAGTCCATAAGTCTCATTGTGAGCCTTTGGATGAAGAAGTTGGAGGGCTGAGATTAAAAGGTAAAAATGGTGATTATTAGTCTAATTAACACTCTATCTCTCTACTCAACCTAATCAATTACTAACCCACTTAATCAATCTCTAATTTAATATATATAGTTTCTTTCAACTGTTTATCTCTCTATCTCCCACAATTTTATACCTCATCTCCTCTCCTCTCCCCTCTCTAAAACCTAAAAACCTAAAAAAAAAAAAAATTACCCTCCTCTCTTCTTGCTCACTACCACCGAGACCCACCACCCTCCCCCACCACCCACCCGACCCCATATCTGCCACCCTCACGACCCACACCCTCACCCCTCACGGAAAGCACCACACACCCATCCACCACCACACCGAAACCACCCCCACCGCCATCACCACCACCCACTCCTACTGCCACCCTCGTCTTCCCGCCGCCAACACCCACCCGCCGCCACACACCTTCGCCCGACACCCGACACACAACCCACCACCAAACTTCCGCCCTCATAGCCGCCACACCGCCAACAAATACCAACACCCTCCACCACCACCACCCACCCTCCTCACCTCCATTCCAGCCGCCACAACGCAGGCTCCTTCCTCGTTTTCTCCAATGCCGCCACTTTTTTTTTTTTTTTTTGAAATTTCAGATCTGGCTCCTTTCGTTTTTTTTTTTAGATTTTTTTTTTTTGTTTTTCGTTTCTTATAAATTATATTTTGATTTTAATATCAAATCTATTAGTTATGAAATAGTGTTTGTGAGATCTCGTTTTTTTTTTTTTTGTGAGATCTCGTTTTTATCTTTTTTTTTTTTTTAGATCTAGGTTTTTGAAAATAAATTGTGATTTTTATTTTAGATTTATTTTTTTCTATATTAAAGTTACACCACGCCTCCAACCACAACCACCTCACCCTTTTTTTTCAATTATTTCGTTTCTATTTTTTAAAAAAATTTCAGATTTCTTTTTTAGTGGTTGTGAGATATCGTTTTTATTTTTTAAATATATATATTTTTTTTATTTTTTTTTTCAGATTTGGGGTTAGTGTTGAACGAGGTGTTGGTGGTTGGTCTTGAACGACCCTTTCATGTTTCATATTTCGTTGTAAAAACGTTTCGAATAAGATTAGATTTTTTTTTTTTGAAAAGATCTAAGTTTTTTTGTATATTTTTTTGTTTTTCAGTTTTGGTGGTGTTATTATGATTCACTTTTTTCAGTTTTGGTGGTGTTATTATGTTTTTTTTTGAAAAGATCATGTTTCACTTTTTTCTTTTAAAATTACATTTTTCTCCATTAAAATTACACTTTTTTCTGTTAAAATTATACTTTTTTCTGCTAGAATAACACTTTTTTCGGCTAAAATTACACTTTTTCTGCTAAAATTACACTTTTTTGTTGTTGTTAGAATTACACTTTTTTCTGTTAAAATTACACTTTTTTCCGCTAAAATTACACTTTTCTCCGCTAAAATTACATTTTTTTCTGTTAAAATTACACTTTTTTCGGCTAAAATTATACTTTTTCTGCTAGAATTACACTTTTTGTTGTTGTTAGAATTACACTTTTTTCTGTTAAAATTACACTTTTCTCCGCTAAAATTACACTTTTTTCTGTTAAAATTACACTTTTCTCCGCTAAAATTACACTTTTTTCTGTTAAAATTACACTTTTTTCTGCTAGAATAACACTTTTTTCGGCTAAAATTACACTTTTTCTGCTAGAATTACACTTACTTCTATTGGACAAATGTTACACTCTCAATGGACTTGGTCATATTCTCATATTCTCATTGGACTAATGTTACACTCTCAATGGACTAAAATTACATTCTCAGTGGACTGAAATTATACTTTTCTGGACTAAAATTACACTTTTCTGGACTAAAATTACATTCTCCTTGACTAATAATAACAATCTCATTGGACTGAAATTACATTTACCTGGACTAAATTAACACTTTTTGTCATTAAAATAACACTCGTAAAATGCTAAATTACAATAACTTGTGATAAAATTACAAAAATTCAAAATATTATTCGTTAAAATCACTCGGAAAAGATTGAAGTTAAACTTGTAAAACGCTAAATTCTCGAAAATATTCCTTAAAATTACACTTTTTGCTGTTAGAATTAGACTCGTAAAATCCTAAAATGTCGAAAACTTGTCTCGAAAAAAAAAAATTAAAAAACCGAAACAAAAAAAATGTTAACAAAATTTTCGCAATTTTTGAAGTATAAGACAAAAGGTGGTGTTAATTGTGTATGATAATGAATTAGTGAATGTATTACTAAAACTAGAGAGAGAAGTAAATTAATTAGTGTTAAGTGTGTTTCTTGCTTTCAATCTCAACCTTCCACCATGCATGATCCAAGGGTTGTGGGAGGGACTTATGGACTCAAAAAATATAAGGGACTCATTTGAACTTGACACTATATATATATATATAGGATCATATGAGTTGGTTTTTTTTGGTGAGTTACCCCTCTAAATCTGAACCACTAATCTAATCTAAGATGGATGGCTGAGATTAGATCTTACTCAACCTACAAATACCCACTTTTCCCTCAATCTCCCCCATTATTAGAAAAGACCACTCTCTCTCCTCCTTCCACCTCTAAAAAACCAGAACAAAAAAAAAAAAGAATCGATACAAATTATGAAATTCAATCTTCATCAATTTCGTTCAAGTTGTAGGCTACAAACTCAGTCTTCATCATACTCGTCCAAATTCGTCATCAATTATGGAGATTTCATCGTCACTTTCCCTTCATCTTCGTATTTCTCATCAATTTCACTATAGGTAAGTACTAGTTTTGTTTTTCTAGATCTAATTTGTGCGTTTTCATTATCGTTCTTGTCTAATATTCGTTTCATTTTCGTTGATTTGTTGTGTATTCGTTTGTACTTATGTCTTTTGTTGTTAAATTACTTGTTCTCTCATTTTTTTTGCCAATAATTTATAAGGTTTTGAGTTTGAGATGAGAATTCTAAATGATTTTGTGCATTTTCATGTTGTTTGTAAGGTGTTTGAGTAGTTTTTTTTTTATTCAATTTTGTTTCTATAGCTTTGATAATTTCTCGGATTTTGTGGTTAGTCTGTTAATAACAGTTATTGTATTACTTTAACCGAGTTATTGTATTATTCAAACTTAGTTATTGTATTTTGTAGTTACTTCTTTTGCTATTTCAGAATATATTATGTTAATAATAGTTATTGTATTGCTTTAACCGAGTTATTGTATTATTCAAATGCAATTATTGTATTGTTTTAACTTAGTTGTTTCAAATTAGAATTGTTGTAAGATGGCGTCTTCTTATATAATCTGTTTAAGTTGGTTATAATAATATTACATCTCAATTATTGTATTGTTTTAACTTAGTTATTTCAATTTGGAGTTATTATTGTGGTCTTATATAATATGCTTACAGTCGGTTATAATAATATGCTTTATTTCTCTAAAATATCCAGTTATTTTATAGTCGTTTTACGGTTATTTTAATACTTATAGGTGGTTATTGTATATCAGTTGCATAGTTATTTATAACTTACCCCCTTTTTGTTTTTATTTCTTTCAGTGAGTTTTTGTTGTCTGCTGGTTCAACCCTCATCAATCGGCAAGACATGGTTCTCGTTGGGAAGAAATACTGGTGTAAGAAACGTGGAAACAACAGCAAGACACGATTCTCGTTGGAAGAAATATTTTAGACGTTGTATCGGAGATAAATATATGTAATATTTGAGAAGTTACTATTGTTAGATGTGTTATTTGAAATGCATAGATGTAATTATGATGATGCTTAGATATAATTTGTTGGAGATGTTTAAGTGTAATGTGTTGAAAACAAAATAGTTATATAATGAAAGTAAGTGGTTTTTTTTAACCTTGTTATATACTCCGTATATTATTATCTCATTTTTTAGATTTTGCTATTGCATTAACCAATCTCAATTATTGATTGAATGAAAATGATTAGTTATGCAATTAAACAAGATAAACAAACACAAGATAAAAATTTAAATATATTTGAGTTTCATATCAATACAATAACACGATTTACCAATTACAATAATTGAGTTTCTACATTACAATAACTACAAATACCAAAGTTTTACATTACAATAACTGAGTTTATACATTACAATAACTGTAAATACCATGAAACATTATTCTCAGTAAACAACCACGTTAACTCTAAAATAACTACATTTCTTCATTAAAATGACCAAGTATATACGTCAATTTTTCCACTGAACGTTAATTATCCGCATCTATCATGATTCCACCTGAAAATCACCAAAAAGCAAACTATAACTTATCAGAACACCCAAGAAGCAACTATAAAATACAATACATGAGTTTTGATAATACAATAACTGGGTTAAAGTAATACAATAATCGAGATGTAATTTTACGACAATTAACGAGTGAACATGAAATTTGAACATATTTGAGTTTCATCTCAATACAATAACACAATTTATTCATTACAATAACTGAGTTTCTACATTACAATAATTACAAATACCAGAGATTCTCCATTACAATAACCGAGTTTATACATTACAATAACCGAGTTTCTACATTACAATAACTGGGTTTCTGCATTTGAATAACAATTAAATAACCACGTTTCTTCATTACAATAACCGAGTTTCTAAATTTAAGTAGACATTTTAACAAACAGTTGGTGTGATAATCTAGATTACCAACAAATTTTCTGGATTATGATAATAAATCATCAATCAAATGTCAAGATAAACAAGCATACTAACGGAGTAGCAATTGAAATAACTCGCAAAATAACAGTTATAATCTATGCTTACCTTCGTTTTGTCGATTTCCGCTAGGGTTTCTTCAAATTTTGGGCAAAAACTGACGATTCATGCGTGTATCAATCAAATTGAATGAAGATAATGAATTAATTTCATGTTTTTGACTTGAATTACTCCGGTTTCGAGAAGATTTGATTGGATTATGCCATGAATTTGAAGAAAATAAGAAAAAAAAGAGGTGAAGAATGAAGAAGGCAGGAGTAAAAAAGGGAAACGTAAGATTAAGTGGAAGAGAGAGAAAAAAAAGAGTGTGTATTTTTTTTGGTATAATCTCAGCCCTTGATCTTGTTAGATCTAATGATATATAAATGCGGGGGTAACTCACGAAAAGTGGCAAACTCACCGGATCTTGCCTATATATATATATATATATATATATATATATATATATATATATATATATATATATATATATATATATATATATATATATATTTTTTTAAATCAAAGAATTTTTATGTAATTAAATAAATCTATATAAATTAGTTATACTATATAAGTTTTCAATTAATAGCGTTGTGTGATGGACCTGAACAAGAGATTTCAATGTAAATATTATATAGTTTTGGCTGAAGTATAAATTTAGAGAACACTAGAATATAGTGAGTTTCCTTAAAAAAAACATGATCCCACTTATGGTATTGATTAGTATAAATATTTAACTGTTTAACATACACAAATATAATATAAATATGTTATATTTTGTAAACTATTAAAAGGTAAATAAATCAATCTAGATTTCCAAAAAATATAATATTCCATAATTCATTAGATTTGTAATTTAATTAGTAAATAATAATGATTTCTCTTAAATAATATTCTAATCTAATATTTCAGATTTATTTAAATATATAACTCTAATACAACTTGTAATCAACTATTATGATAGTAACCACCCATGTGAGTAATAAAAGCAATAATAATAATAATTATAATAATAATAATAATAATGGGAGTAGTGAAAGTCATACTAGCAGCAACGAGAGTAGTGAAATTAACAATAATAAATGTGGGAGTTGTGAAAGAAAAAATAATGACGGCGGGAGAAGTGAAAGTAATAGTAGTCACAACAGATGTAATGAAAGCAACAGTAGGAACAACGGAGAGAGTGAAAAATTAACTAACAATTCGATTTTAGGAAAATATTAATTTATTTAAATATACAAGTTTGACAAAACTAACGGGTTAACCGTAAAAATAGCAGGAGTATGTTGGGAAATGTGTCCTCAACAATAGTGCGATCACATGATTTATATATCATTATTAAATCTCATTTTAAAGAATACAATTGGGAAGTATTTATACTGTCAACTGGTCAACATATATCGGTAATGATTGGCTGACTAGAGTTTGACATTACTGTCGTGTGACGGTGGTGATCAGTTGACCCCTAGGTCATACCTATAGGGCGATACTCTTAATTGATCATTTAATTAATCGTATAGTGTTACGAGTTAATTAAATTACTTGAAAATTGACGGACGATTTTGGAAGTAAAATTTACGTATCAAATTGAAATGTGATTAAATGAGATACGGTCTGAGTAATCGAATTGTATCATTACTCGGATGAAATTATTGTTTAAAGAAACAATCGGAATTGAATGAATTATTATAAATACAATCTGTTGTAATTTATAAATTGGTAAAATATTTTGGCACAAGTAATTATGAAATTACTAAGTCGTTTTTTTGTATATGACGTATTTTTATTAATACGTTGATTTTTAATATGTTAAAAATACATAACAAATTTATGTGACATGTGACATGTGACATATTGACAATTGACAAAAATAATATGGAATCCATATTAGCCATAAAGTGCCGAAATATTAGAGGAGTATTAGGGTTAAATTGTGTTTATATTTTAAATAGAAAACATAATGATTAAATAGCTAAAGTAGCCATGCAACCCTACTCACCTTGTGAAGACAAATATGGGCATGCATTGGCTCCCCAAAAAGCTCCTCCCCACCGGTTTTCCTTTAGCATTTAGAGAGTTTTTCTCCTCTAAAAATAATTTCATTCATTCACATTTGATTTTTCCTAGTGTAAGAAAGATAATTTCCTCTCTACATTTTAGAGATAAATTAGAGAGATAATATACTCCAAAATTACCTTCTCCTACCCGGTTTTAGGAGTAAAAACCAAACAATTTTTGGTTCAATTTTTCTACTTGATTAATATTATACTAGTATTTGTAATATTAATTAAAATTAAGAGGAGCCTTGGGTATAAAGCTTAGGGAGAGATCTTATACTTAGATCTTGTTCATCCATAAGGAAAAGCTCAAGATCAAAAGAGAAAGGTGATCTCTTTTGTGCCCTTAAATCCGAAATCAACAATGTAAGGACATTATTTCTCTTCTATTATATTATTTGTTTGCATGCATAAAATCCGTTTTAATTTTATGACAAAATTATTTAGACATATATGAGTATGTTAATATGTATATGAATCTACATTTCCTTCAATCGGTATCAAGAGCCACGGTTGTTTGCATGCAAATTGGTTAAAAGTTTTTCCGAGTTATAAGAATAACAAATAAAACTTGTAAAATTTGTGTTATTATGATATATCACGAAATTATTACATGCATGTTAATATTTATAGTCCTAAATTTTTTTAGGATATTTTGGTTAATTTTGCGGATTTTTATTGTTCATAATTTACAATAATGGCATTTAAATGTGATTTTATGAGTAAAAATGTCATTTTTGGTCTAAAATTAGCTATACTTCGAATTTTCACTTGGTTTTTGGATATGTTGTCACATATATTATTTTGAGATAACCTGTAAATTTTCATAATTTTTGGACTTGTTATGCTCGAAAAATGAATTTTTCATTATTAAATTCGGATTTAAGTGAAAAATAGGTTAATATGAGTTAAATTTCGAATCTGGTAATAGAAAATTAATATGTTGTCACATGCAATTTTACAAGATGTGTGTAAAATAATTGGCTATAAAGAAGTCTTTTTGCATGATTTATGAATTTTTGAAAAAAATAGCATAAATAGTGACATTATTAGTGGAAAATTAATAAAACATAATCTATGACTTAGGAAAAACGTTTAATGTTGCATTTTATTATATTTTTCAGATCTAAAATTGAAAAGTTAATGAAAATAATTTTTCCATGTTTTTATGATTATTTTATTATAAATTGATAAACCGCAACATTGTTTTTCCGGTAAATTTTCGAAATTTTTAACCTAAAATTTTGAACATTATGAGTGTCATGGAATTTTTCCAGAATGTTCATGAGTTTAAATTTCAAATTTCAAATTTATTTGAAATTTTGTGATTTATTTGAAGTTTAATGGCTTATTTTTGTAATTTTTGGTCCATTTATGAACAATTTTGTAAATATGGGTTAATTATGGTCAAATTATTAGTGAAGACTATATTTTGAGTCCTAAGAGGTTAGGGTAATTAACTTATGCATAAATATGAGTTTATGTATTTTTGTGATTATAAAATGTTGAAATCACGCAAATCCGTAAAAACCGAGTAATATATGATATTGGCTATTTAAGGCGATTTAGCATAAAATTGAGCATGTTCATACATATTATAATGCTGCATTTTTCTTTATGATTGTCATAATTTTAATTTATGTAATTTTGAATTATGTAATTTTACTTAGTATGGCCTTAGATTTTAATTGGTATTTCCCGAAATGTATGGGAATATCGATTCGGTTGTAATTTTATTGTGATCTCGTATCACCGTTTTGTAATTAATAGATTTATTTTATTTTAGTTACAAATGTATAATAGGAAATTATGTAATTTATTATGTAATTTTATTCATTCCGGAGTTCCAAAAGACGGATTTCTTCAAGAATGGCGATACATAAAGACGGTGTTACCTCGAGATGCGTGCCACAACCGAAGTTCAAGGGACCAATGGAGTTGGTTTCCGAATATGTAATAGTTAAAGAGTTTTTCTATTTTAGGAGAGGCCATACTAGGATATTTATCTTTATGCTTGCATTTTATTTTATGTCACATGCATCGCTAAATCGCCATAACTAAAACATGCATCCTTATTTTATCGAGTTTATCGACCGTGTCAAATATAATTATCGTAGTTCACCGCTTTAGTTCACTTAAAACGTGATAGATAATAAATTGACATGACCTCTCGCTAAAACAAACAATTGAGACATAGCCTTACCAAATAGTAGAAACCATGAAAACCTATTTCGCGAGGGAGTGCACTCGGCTACCCCGGGGTACAAACCTTGTTACGTAGGGGAAGTGGGTGATGAATGTTAATCCACCGAATTCATATTGATAAGGGATGTATCGGCTACCTCGTGCCCAAGTTGATGTGGGTTTGGATAATGGACACATTTATTCGAAATTTGGATTGAACTCAACAAAAGTTATTGATAAGGGATGTATCGGCTACCCCGTGCCCTTGTTGATGTGTTTTGGGCTATAGATAAACATTAGAGTAATTTTATCGACCAAGAGTTCTAAAAGTAGAATCGATTAAAAGGTTAATCCACCGAGTTATATTAATGAAGGTTGCATCGGCTACCCCGTGCCTAAGTTGATATGAATTTGGGTCTTGGAATCATTTATTATAGTTGGGTAGAGGTCACTATATAAATGTTCATATCTTGTTAATTTGCAAGTATGATTTAAAAAGACAAATGTTAATATTTCCTTTCCTCCATATTTGTAGTGCATTACAATGAATCCATCAAATGCTACCGCACCGATTACTATTGAGTCATATCACCATGTTCTTGACGACGTATGCTCCAACAATAATTTCGATACAACTAGAGAACTTCATTTCGGGATAGGTTCGGATGGAAACCTTAACTTCATCATCTCTTCTAAACCACCCACTTCTAGTAGACCTCGTGTGAGTCCATCTCAGGAAGACTACCTCATACGGTCTATAGGGTCTTTATCTCTGGAAGGTAAAGATGCCAAAGCTAGTGGGAGCTCTAGCAATCAAGTTCTTGCTTCAAAGGGCAAGAGGTTTAAGAAGAAAGGAAAGAAAATCAAAAACTTCAAGCAAGTTAATGATGAGTGCCATTATTGCTATGACATGGGACATTGGCTTAGGAATTGCCCTATGTATTTGCGAAATATAAGGGAAAGACTCATTACTCCAAAAGGTACAATTCCTAAAGAAATTTATGTTATTGATATAAATTATACTTCCACTACGACATGGGTACTAGATACCGGTTGTGGTTCTCACCTTTGTAATCATTTACAGGGTTTAAGAGATGTGGAGAGGCTTAGCAAGGGAGATGTGGATCTACGCCTTGGAAATGGAGCTCGAGTAGCGGCCGAATCCAAAGGAACTTATGTTCTAGCTTTGCCAAATGGATTTGAGTTGTATTTGCATAATTGTTTTTATGTACCTACGCTCTCTAAAAACATTATTTCAATCGCCATGCTAGACATGGACGGTTTTTGTTTTGTCATTAAGAACAATCGTTGTACTATTTCTAGGAATGATTTGGTTATTGGCCAAGCTTCTTCCATTAATGGCATTTACATTTTAGAGACCTCAAATCCAACGAATGATATTTATAACATTCAATCAAAGAAACTCAAATCAAGTGACCCAAGTGAAGCGTTCATTTGGCATTATCGATTAGGTCACATAAACGAGAATCGCATCAAAAGATTAGTTTCAACTAATGTGATTACACCATTTGATTATCAATCATTTGGTACATGCGAATATTGCCTACTTGGCAAAATGACTCGTAATCCTTTTAGCGGTAAAGGGACACGAGCTAGTGAGCTATTGGGACTCATACACACCGATGTATGTGGACCAATGAGTATCACCGCTCGTGGTAATTATGACTACTTTATAACCTTCACCGATGACTTGAGTAGATATGGGTATATCTATTTAATGAAACACAAGAGTGAAGCATTTGAGAAATTCAAGGAATTCCAAAACGAAGTAGAGAACCAATTGAACAAAAGAATTAAGGCACTACGATCCGATCGTGGTGGTGAATACCTTAGTCTTGAATTTGATTCACACTTGAAAGGTTGTGGTATTATATCACAACTTTCTCCACCCGGAACACCACAACTAAATGGTGTTGCCGAAAGGAGAAATCGAACCCTACTTGATATGGTTCGATCCATGATGAGTCAAACCGAGTTACCGAACTCGTTTTGGGGATTTTCAATCCAAACTGCAATTCTATCTTTGAATAATAGTCCCACTAAAGCCACCGAAAAGACTCCATTTGAGACATGGAAAGGAAGACTTCCTAATCTATCCTACATGAAAATTTGGGGATGTGATGCTTACGTCAAAACTAAACCCGACAATAAGCTTGCCCCAAGATCTGAAAAGTGCATCTTTGTAGGCTATCCTTTGACCTCTCGAGGTTACTATTTCTATAAACCTCAAGAGAACAAAGTGGTTGTGTCTTGCGAGGCTGTCTTCTTAGAACGGGAATTTATTTCTAAGAGACAGAGTGGGAGAAATTTTGAACTTGATGAAGTTCAAGAGCCACAAACCGAGGTAGAGACGCAAGAAGATGTTCCTTCGTCGTCTAACGCGGTTGTACCTCCTCCACTAAGAAGGACGGGCCGAGTAATTCGCCATCCCGATCGATATGTGGGACTTATCGAGGAAGATGGAATACTCGATGTGTTGCTTATGGAAAGTGACGAGCCCGCCACCTACAAGGCCGCAATCTCTAGTCCTAATTCCACCTTATGGCTTGAAGCCATGAAGTCCGAAATGGATTCTATGCTTGAAAACCAAGTTTGGGACTTGGTAGATTTGCCTAAAGGGGCAAGACCCCTCCAATGCAAATGGATATTCAAGGTCAAAAATGGCATAGAAGGACATGACGATGTCTACAAAGCTAGGCTAGTGGCAAAAGGATTTACCCACGTCCAAGGTCTCCATTATGATGAGACCTTCGCCCCCGTAGCAATGCTAAGATCCATACGGATTTTGTTAGCGATCGCCGCATTTCATGATTATGAAATTTGGCAAATGGATGTCAAAACCGCTTTTCTAAATGGGCATTTAGAAGAGGAGGTGTACATGATACAACCCGAAGGTTTTGTTGATTCTGAAAATCCTAACAAAGTGTGCAAGCTTAAGAGATCCATTTATGGTCTTAAGCAAGCATCAAGAAGTTGGAATCATCGATTCAATGATGTGATAAAGGAAAATGGTTTCACTCGAAATGTTGAGGAACCATGTTTATACATGAAATTTAGTGGGAGCAATGTTGTGTTCCTAATCTTGTATGTCGATGACATACTACTCATTGGAAATGATATTCCAATGTTGTCTTTTCATTAAGAAGTGGTTAGGTAACCACTTCCAAATGAAGGATTTAGGAGAGGCACAACGCATATTAGGTATCCGGATCTATAGAGATAGATCCAAGAGGATATTGGCACTAAGTCAAGAGTCTTATGTTAATAAGATTCTTCGACGATTCAAAGATGGACAAATCCAAAAGGGGTTTGGTACCTATGGTAACCGGAACGATATTGAGCAAGACTCAATGTCCCTCCGAACCCCATGATGTTGAACGCATGAAGTTGATCCCTTACGCTTCCGCTGTTGGATCAATCATGTATGCCATGATATGCACACGTCTCGATGTCTCGTATGCCTTGAGCATGACGAGTAGATATCAAGGAAATCCAGGTGAGAGTCACTGGATTGCTTTGTCAAAGAACATCCTTAAGTACTTAAGAAGAACTAAGGACTCTATCCTTGTGTTTGGAGGAGACACCGAGTTGCGTGTTAATGGATACACGGACTCAAGTTTTCAAACAGATAGAGATGACATGAAATCACAAGTGGTTTTGTTTTCATGCTCAATGGTGGTGCCGTAATGGAGAAGCTTCAAGGAAGTCAGAATCAACCGCGATTCGACAACGGAGGGTGAGTACATAGCAAAGATCGAAGCTCGCCAAGGAAGCCATGTGGATCAAGCAATTCACGGAAGGTCTAAAAGTAGTACCTACCGCCAATGATCCCATCACTCTCTATTGTGATAATAGTGGGACGATCTTCCAAGCTAAGGAGCCAAAGTCTAGTAATAGATCTAGACATGTACTTAGAAAATATCATGTAATAAGAGATTTCATTGAAAGAAAGGAAATTGCGATTTGTAAGGTTGGGACGGATGACAACATAGCCGATCCGCTCACCAAGCCTTTATCGCAGGCTAAGCATGATGGACATGTTACGTCCATGGGACTTAAACGTGTACCAAGTTTTTGTTAGATTTTGAAATGAAATAAAAGTGTTGTTTTTGTTCATGTTCATAATCTCATTTGTCTTTTATCTTTAATTTATACTTTGTTACATCCAAACGGGTTGTAGAGACAATTGAACCCCGTTAAAGTGAACACGGATTAACATCGTATTTGCCCATAGTCACTTGTATGAGGTGACGTCTCGAAGTGACTAGAGTGTGAGGCGATTGATGGCAAGTTCAAGTGCCATAGAGTCATGTGAGATGACTAGTCGATCACATAGGCGATCTGTTAGGAACATTTTGTCGGGCCTTATGACCGCTTATAGAGTTCCGGCAAATTTATATAGCCTGGTCGTGGCGAGAGCTACTATAGTATTCGAATGAGTCGATTCTTTTGACTAAAGGCTATTCGCCTAAGATGGCACATTTCATTAACTTTGATTTGTGTTACTACGACCTTCGTAAATGGGGTCAAATGGGCATATTTTGGGTTATGATGGCTGTGGCTAGTCGAAGGGAATGAGTGCGATAGGAATTGTTCACCCCTAGTCGGGTTGTAACAATATCTCGGGGCCACTCGAGGAGTAATGAATCGAAATGCGTGGCCACGCTCGGAAAGTATCTATGATAGATAAAGTCCGGTCAATCAGTTATTCTCCAGATCGAGGAAACCACTCTCGATATGATCACTTGCAAGTACGACCTGAAAGACACCTTGCATTGAGTGGGAGATAGTAATAGGAAAAGAGAATTGGTGACGCACACTTGTCGAGGACAAGTGGGAGATTGTTGGGAAATGTGTCCTCAACAATAGTGCGATCACATGATTTATATATCATTATTAAATCTCATTTTAAAGAATACAATTGGGAAGTATTTATACTGTCAACTGGTCAACATATATCGGTAATGATTGGCTGACTAGAGTTTGACATTACTGTCGTGTGACGGTGGTGATCAGTTGACCCCCTAGGTCATACCTATAGGGCGATACTCTTAATTGATCCTTTAATTAATCGTATAGTGTTACGAGTTAATTAAATTACTTGAAAATTGACGGACGATTTTGGAAGTAAAATTTACGTATCAAATTGAAATGTGATTAAATGAGATACGGTCTGAGTAATCGAATTGTATCATTACTCGGATGAAATTATTGTTTAAAGAAACAATCGGAATTGAATGAATTATTATAAATACAATCTGTTGTAATTTATAAATTGGTAAAATATTTTGGCACAAGTAATTATGAAATTACTAAGTCGTTTTTTTGTATATGACGTATTTTTATTAATACGTTGATTTTTAATATGTTAAAAATACATAACAAATTTATGTGACATGTGACATGTGACATATTGACAATTGACAAAAATAATATGGAATCCATATTAGCCATAAAGTGCCGAAATATTAGAGGAGTATTAGGGTTAAATTGTGTTTATATTTTAAATAGAAAACATAATGATTAAATAGCTAAAGTAGCCATGCAACCCTACTCACCTTGTGAAGACAAATATGGGCATGCATTGGCTCCCCAAAAAGCTCCTCCCCACCGGTTTTCCTTTAGCATTTAGAGAGTTTTTCTCCTCTAAAAATAATTTCATTCATTCACATTTGATTTTTCCTAGTGTAAGAAAGATAATTTCCTCTCTACATTTTAGAGATAAATTAGAGAGATAATATACTCCAAAATTACCTTCTCCTACCCGGTTTTAGGAGTAAAAACCAAACAATTTTTGGTTCAATTTTTCTACTTGATTAATATTATACTAGTATTTGTAATATTAATTAAAATTAAGAGGAGCCTTGGGTATAAAGCTTAGGGAGAGATCTTATACTTAGATCTTGTTCATCCATAAGGAAAAGCTCAAGATCAAAAGAGAAAGGTGATCTCTTTTGTGCCCTTAAATCCGAAATCAACAATGTAAGGACATTATTTCTCTTCTATTATATTATTTGTTTGCATGCATAAAATCCGTTTTAATTTTATGACAAAATTATTTAGACATATATGAGTATGTTAATATGTATATGAATCTACATTTCCTTCAGAGTATAGTTAAACAAACAACTGTAACCGAAGAAGTAGTGAACGTAATAGTATTAACATGAGATGCAGGGGCGTCTTAAAACAAATGGAAGCCCAGTGCGACACGAAAAAATGAGGCCCCAAAATGAATGCACAAGTATATTATACTTAGAGATTTGTATTGAATTTCATTAATAAAAGCTTAAAATACGGTGATCAAAAGCGGAGGCCCGGTTCCCACGCCCGTGGTTGCCCGTGACCTTAGACACCCCTGATGAGATGTAGTGAAAGTAATAATACTAAGAGTGAGAATGGTGAACGTATCTCATAATTTGTTGATTAGTTTTACATCTCATCATAATTTCAAGATATAAATTGTAAATGTATGTGTTAACCAAATTTAGTGAATCAGATTTCATAGAAAATAAAATTTAACTGGTAAACTAAGGCAGCCCGAGCGTAGCCGGGCACCAAAACTAGTACTATATATATATATTACAGAAATCAAGAGACTTCTATGTAGTTAACTAAATCTGTACAACTTAATTATACTATTCCCTCCTATTCTCTATAATCTTCCACATTTCCTAAAACGACAAATTTACTAATATCTTCCACTTTCCTTATTTGTCAACTATTTGTGGCTATAATAATTTTTGACCCCACATTCTCTCTCCCACATTCATTTTCATCCACATATTACCATCCCACTAAATTTTTGTCTAAAACTAATGTGGAAGATTATAAGGAATAAGAGGGAGTATATAATTTTAAATCGATAGCACTGTGTGATGGACCTGAACAAGGGACTTCAATGTAAATACTATATAGTTTTGGTTGAAGTATAATATAGAGAATATCAAAATATGGTGAGTTTCCTTAACATAAAAATGTCCCACTTATGATATTAATTAGTATAAAGATGTTAATTATTTAACATACACAAATATAATATAAGTATGTTATATTTTGGAAATTATTAAAAGGTAAATAAACCAATCTAGATTTCCAAAAAATATAATATTCCATAATTCATTAGATTTGTAATTTAATTAGTAAATAATAATGATTGCTCTTAAATAATATTCTAATTTAATATTTCAGATTTATTTAAATATATAACTCTAATACAACTAGATAATCAACTACTAAGATAGTAACCACCCATGTGAGTAGTAAAAGCAACAATATAGCAACATGAATAGTGAAAGTTATACTAGCACCAAGGGGAGTAGTGAAATTATTAATAATAATAAATGCGGGAGTAGTGAAAGAAAAAAATAATGACGATGAGAGAAGTGAAGGTAATAGTAGTCACAACACATGTGATGAAAGTAACAGTAAAAACAACGGAGAGAGTATGAAAAATTAACTAACAATTCGATTTTAGGAAAATATTAATTTATTTAAATATACGAGTTTGACAAAACTACAGGTTAACCATAAAAATAGCAGTAGTAGTTAAATAAACAATAGTAACCGAAGAAGTAGTGAACGTAATAGTATTAACAGAGGATGTAGTGAAAGTAATAATATTAACAGCGGGAGTGGTGAACTAGTCTCATAATTTCTTGATTAATTTTACATCTCATCATAATTTCAAGATATAAATTGTAAATGTATGTGCTAACAAAATTTAGCGAATCATATTTCATAGAGAATAAAATTTAAATGGTAGATAAAGGTAGACCGAGCTTAGCCGGCCATTAAACCTAGTTAGAGTAAAACTCAAAATTTGGAAAATTTTAAATTTAATAAATTAGAAAAATATAAAAAGTGTATTATCATTACATATAATATTTGTTCCTTTATAAGTTGATTCACGTTTGATATATTCCGATATTTATTTTATTTGGGATATTCTATATGGAACTCGTGTGTTTTTTGACTTTTTAAGGGGTACCTAATCCTATCTTCTTCCACTAAAAAATTTTGACGGCCTGTAATTCGTGGTCACATGTTCGGAACGCGACGTTGCTTTTTTTTTTTTTTTTCAAAGTGTCCGCCTTTACGAAAGCTTCGATTTGAAAAGGAAATATTGCCATTTTCGAAACTTGTTGCAAGAGTTACGACATGTCAAACGTTTTTAATCAAACAAATTTTGACCAGTTATATTTCATGGCTAAGAGTTCATAAAATAATGATTTTTTTTTCAAATTGATCGTCTTTACGAGATTTTTAGTTTGAAAAAAAAAAAATTGCCGTTTTCGAGTTCGTGGCCAAGAATTATAGACCATCAAAGATTTTAATTTTATTTACATATTTACATCACATAATTGATATATTCTTTTTTTTTTTGAAGGGAATATAATTGGTATATTAATAACAATGAGATACTCATATCACATAATTCACATATTCACATTGCATAGTTAACATAAATTGAAAATTCTATTCATAAACTAAAACTTACACACTCACAAATTAATATAAATATATTCACCCCATATATAACAAACATGTTAATAAATTATATATTCATAAGAATGACAAACATATTTATTGAGTTACTCATAAACTAGTTTAGACCCCGTGCAATAAATGCACGGTATATAGAGTTTTTTATTTTTAAATAAATTACCTATATAATAGTGTCAATTATTGTTCGTATTTATCGTCAGTATGTTTTATTTTGAGGAAAAAAAAGCTGAAACTAAAATTGATTAAGAGAATTTAGTTATGTGCTGAAAGTTAATCTAAAGAAAATATTTTTTTATACCCTAAAACAAATGATTTCAATTTATCTCAATTTTTTTTTTCGCTAAAACAAAATTAGCGATTTACAATTTTGTTTGATACGTAGTATGAGTCAAGTATTTATTAAATAATGCATCAATAAAATATTTAACAATTTATAGTTTTGTATATTTAATAAAAAGATTATAGTTTAAAGTTTAGTGAAAACAATATAATTTGATGAAAAGATATATTTTAATGAGAAGTTATAAATTAATGAAATAAATTATAATATATAGCTCGATTCCTTATTAAATGAATGAATTTAGTTGTGCTTAACTTTCTTATTTAAGAATATGCTTTTTGGAGGGAAAAGTCATGAGTTCATGATAGGAAAATAACTAGGTATCGTTAATGTACTAATTACCCTACCAAATTAACAATTTCTAGACCTAACTAGACTCTACTAACTTCTAACAACAAGGTAGTAAAATGGCAAGCTAGGGTCGAACCCAAGAGAAGGACTTTAAGCTAAAAACTTGAATTGTAAACTATTGACTAACAATTAATTAAAGTACTAATGATAATTAAGATTCAACAATCTAAACTTATCATAAACAATGAATATTCACAATGGGTAACATGTAAATAACATAGAAGAGGAAAACATTGGTTTGGGAACAAAAAGAGTGACAAAGATTCAAAATTTTCTAAGCGGCAATAACACAAACAAGTAATAGGCAAGAATTCAATATAAGAGAAAGACTTGATGTAATTTGGTGCAACAACTACTTCCTAAGCATAAAGATCCCCTCTTTTCTTTCCTCAACAATTACCCAACAACTTTCATAAGATGGTGATTACTTGCTCCTAAGTTAGAGTAGTTAATCCTATCTATATGGTCACCCAATTGAACATCCACAAGAGGGTTTACACACAAGAGCATTAAGTTCAATTCCAAACAAAAGAAGTCAAGATTAATCCTTTAGAAGGCTTAATCCAACCAACCAAGAACTAACTTGCAAATTCCACTCATATCAACTTTAAACCAAATTCATAAAGATGCAAGCTTGCTTCAAGGATTCCTAGGCATATGAAGAACAAGACTAGAAATTGCAATAGTAGAGTGAATAACATGCAAGGTTGATCACTCTTAACACATTAACATCCAACATAAACATGAAATTCAAGGAATATGTAATAATTATTGAAGAAAGATTAAGAGGTTCTTATAAAGTTTAAGGAAAGTAGTGTCTACCAAATTACACCAAGAGAAAAGACTTAGCCTTCCATAATCTTAGAACAATCTAAGAATTGTGGAAAGATTAGCATAAATCCCAAATAAAGCTTACAACTTTGTCTTCTTAATACCAAATTTCTACTCAACATACAAGTTTGATTATTGAATGATAGATGATAATCCTAGGTCTTCAAAAACTGAGCTATATATATATATATATATGGCTGCACTCCCATCTAGGTTAAACTTCATTTGGGCCTCAACGAGATAACTTAACGTAACACCTCCGCACACCACAATGCCTTACCAAGGACCATTGCAGTGTATGGAGATGTCACCATCTCGGTTTCCCGAGGAAGCAGATCAAATTAGACAATAAAAGAACATTTATAAAATATTAATGTATCTTATACAATACTACTCTTTACAACTCTTTATACAAAAGATAATGACTACAACAACTCATGTTACAACACTTCTAGACTGGTAGCGTGATGACTCGATCCCTCCAATCCTAGCAGCCACAAGCAACAGTACCTGCTAAGCCAACTGCTCACCATTCCCGAATGGATCACCGCAGATACCACAAAACAACACGGAGTCAGTACTGACTAATCAAAAGTACAACAAATAAACAATGTAACCAGCTGATCATCCTTTAACCCTCTCCGATCTCAAGACAAGAATCGACTACACACTGACGTGTGTAGCCCTGCCAGATTACCCATCGCAACAGGTAATCCTCGCCGCCAGTGGGTGACCGCAGCCCATCCCACCTAGTCCAGCTCATCAACGAGTGACTAACAATCCCTGTCCCTTAATGTGCATATCCCCTCCCGTGGCGGGTTCCACGGAGGGCGAACTAGGGTGTGAAGCCACTCCCGCAAGTGACTCCACCACAAACACAACCACATAGCATCACAGCTGTCACAACATCTCTACACCAACACCATCACAACAACACCCATACTCCGATGATCAGCAGATAACAATAATTACAAAACAAGCATGTCTTAAACAATGAACAGTAAACTGAGTAGGGAAAACCCTACCTCGTCACAAACCAGGAAAGACATCCATATACAGCCAAGCAGGACTCCAATATGCATCCTATAACGATAACCACTTCCTATTACACAACTATCCTCAATAAACTATCCAAAAGAAACACCAGGTAGAGACTCATCTAACAAAGCGCATCGACGGCGACATAGACGACCACCACGCACGCCATCCTTCCTAAGCGGATCCCGTCCTTCCCATTGTGGAGGTTTAGGCTAAATGTATGAGAGTGTGTAGAAATGGGGTGATAGGAGAGGGAAGTAGGCTAGGGTTAGAGAAAGAGGAACTGTCGAAGAAATGGAAAATGAAATGAATCTTGCGAACTTGCGTTTTATATTAACGCGTCGACATCAGCCATACTCGGTCGAGTACTGGAGTACTCGGCCGAGTAGGCTCTACTCGGTCGAGTGTAGGTGATACTCGGCCGAGTAGCCTCCGCTAGGTCGAGTAAACAATCCTATAAAACTCATGTTATAAGCCTGATCCCTCACCCATTCATCCCTACTGTCTGTCTTGGTCAACAGGGTCGGTCAACAGAGTCCCTGAATATCCAGGGTATTACACTTAAGATGGATAATTTGTCTCAAGAACTGAGGAAACCGCATGCTGCGTCAAAAGCCGCAGGCCTACGTCATACAACGCAGACTGCGTTCTGGTCTCATTTCTGCTCTCCTTTCTTCTTCTTGCCTTAGCTTCCACCACTACTTTACTTTCGTGCTAGTTCAACAAGGAGCGACAACCTCTATCCTAGCTATCTTGGACACCGTCTTTATTTATTGCCTGTTTGTTCCGGAGTGCGGGTAGAGGTTCTTGCTCGGGAATCTGAACTTTTTTCTCAACACCATGCTCCATATGGGCGTTGAAACATGTTAAACCTAACAACCAACGGGACGGGAAGACTTATTAACTATACTAACAAAATACCTTTAAATAAAACCAATTTGGTCCTAAGAACACCTTATTGACTCGACAAAGTTTGTCTCTATCAAACTCCCCCATACTTAGACTTTTACTCGTCCCGAGTAAACAATCCACCAATTAAATGAAAATCTAGACTCAAATTTTTGACACACTCTCTTCTCTCACACCCCTTCCTTATATCACCCTTATTACAAGACACAACACAACTCCAACTCCGACTCATCACGCAACTCCACCCTTCTTATATCTCCAAAGAAGTAGTAGTGGTCACTCTTGCCTTATCCCAAGGCAATAGCAAAGTGACCCATCAATCCTCCTATCAATCACACTCATCATCACCACTTATGACACCCCTTTATCACTCCATACAATGCAAATTGTGCTACTTGGTTGGCCAAACTCCTTCAACATCAACAACTCAAGTAGCCAAATCAAAAATCCACCGATTTGAAACCAATTTTTGTTATAAAAAAGAAATTAAGTCATAAAGCTACCCTCCTTCCAAGACCCTCCTTATTTCTCCCTTCTTATCCCTCCATCTTTTTGGTGTTGCATTTTTTAATTTTTCAAATTTTTTTTGTTGAAAATCCCTCATTTTGCCTAAGGTGCCCTTTCGGGTTTTCACCTTAGCTTTTCCTTTCCTCTCATGGTGGCTCGCACTCATTTCTTCATTTTGCCTGGAATGCCCTTTCGGGTTTTCATTCCGTCCTCGGCCACCTTCCCAATCTTGCCTTAGGCGCCCACCCTTGTGGGTTTTCACCTAGGAGAGATTTTCGCTTTTTTTTTCGTGCATCAAAAACCAAGAAGATGTACATATTAAAATTCATTTCTCTCCCCTACACTTGGACCACACATTGTCCTCAATGTGGAGAAGCACCATCACCTTTCATCTTTACTCATTGTAGGGACCCGAGCCACCTCCTTGCTCATATGTCCCTTTGTTCTTTCTCCTCCTCTCCCTTGCTTCTCTTATCTTTCTTGCCCTTGTATATCTATCGTCCACTTGTTGTTCATTAATGGTGGGTTGGTAGTTGGGGTTGTTGTGGTTGAGTATCATACCGAAAAGGCCTCGGATTATGCCAAAGGAGTCCTTTTGGGGTTGAGCATCTTCATAGGAGTCCTCAATGTATTGATGGTGTCTTTCATTTTGGACCCCGAATTTTTGGTTTATTTGCTTTCGCCACTCATTTTGGACGTTCCACAAGGCTTGGTTTTCTTCCCATTGCTTGGTTTGTTGTTGTTGCCAAGAAAGGGAGTCTTCTTGCCTCTTTGCTATCTCCTTAAGCATTCTTGTTTGGGCCGCCTCGGCCTCCTCTTCCAACCTTTTTTGATCATCATATGCATTTTTCCATTACACTAAACTCTCCAATCTTGGGCCATGTTGTTGTTGTTGTTGTTGTTGTTGTTGCAAAGTGTGAAAGCTCTCAACCCGTCCACTAATTTCTTGCAAAGTACCCCGGGTGTCCTTAAAATATTTAAACATTTGATGTTGCCAAGGTTCCAAAGGTGGGTTAGTGGAACCCTCGGCTTCTTCCATAGGAGTATCATGCACAAAAGTGGAGTGTACCCCCGGGTTTTTGGAAAGGAGTGTCTTCAATCCTCACAATCTCCCTTTCCTCTTATTCTCTTTCACTTTCCCTTCTTTGTCTCACTTCACCTCTTCTTGAGACACTCCTCCTTGCCCCTTGACCTTCCTCACTTTCAATATTAGGATCCTTAGGCCAATATAAGTCACGAGCCCGGTGCCCCCTAGGGAGTGGCATGCGCGGGGGTAGGTGAAGATAAGGTAGAGCATTATTCCCCAACCAATACCCCGAAAGTTCCACTGTTGGAGGGATTCGAAACATGTTACACCCTTGGAGGGAAAATTCATTATAGTAACAAATGCCCTTGGATTAATTGATGACTTGGCTCTCGGGTATTTGTCCATAGAAGTGTCGGACAACAAAGGTTACAAGCCCACCATTATGGATGTTTCCACCCGATTTAATCAACTTATGATGCAAGCATGCATCCATGAACAATTTTGCCCAATCCGGGATACCTACTCCCTCCGGAAACATAGTCCATAAGTAAAGTTTGACCACTTCATTTACCTTGGCAGGTTCCCCAATTGCCGAGAAAAGGGTGATGATGAAACGGGCAATCACTCGGAGGAGGAGGGGTGGGGGGCTTGTGATGGCGGAAATTTTATCATCCTTGATTGTGGTGGTCTTATCTCTTAGCCCATTCCATAAATCCTCGACGGTGCTCTTTCTTGAAAAAATGGGCTCCGGGTTTTTGGTGATCTTTAAAATTTCCCTCACTTGTGAAAGGGAGCATTCATGCCATTGTTTATGGATATGCGGAATCTATATGCACGGTCGACGTTTTCCTCTACATCAAGCTCGGTCAAAGTGGTTAGAAACTCATAAGTGTATGACCGGTAAGTGTTGTCCCAAGTGTTCTCATGAAGATAGGCTTCTAGCCCAACTTTAGCAAGTAGTTGGAATGTGATGTCGTAAATTCCAAGGGTTCTCAATGTGGTGGGGCAAAGAAATTTTGTGGTTACTACATTTTGAGGTTTTGGTACAAAGAATTTGTTCCAAATTTGAGTTGAGAGGCGGTCATGCCCTCATGACCCATAAACACTTCTTCTATATCGGAATCGGCCTCCTCAACCGCTTGCCTCTTAGCCTTACCCTTGCCTCTAAACAATTTTGATAACTTGGGAGCCATCCTACACTTGTTTTCAAGACAAACAACACAAATATACCTCTCAAAAAAAAAATTTCACTCTATGAGGCAAATCAACAAGAACTTGGAGTGCACTACTTAGAAACACCTATGTAGCTTGTGTTTGTTGATTAACTCTACCTCACCCAGAAAAATTTTGCCACAACAATGCTAACAAGCAACAACAACAAGTATAAAACAGAATAATGAATCTAAAAGACTCTTAATTTCAAGACAAAAAATGTGTAAAATTTAAGATGGGGTAATATAATTATACCTCCCCGATTCCAAACAAAACTTATTACTAGTTGCTTTAGAATCCCTGCAAAACCCGCCTTGCAGCCTTTAATTCCGTTTTGAAGCTTGAACTTGACGATCCTCAAGTTAGGGTTCTTGCTCAATTTGGGGCAAAATCTGACCAAGGCTGTTGTAGGGTGGTATTTGTGGTAGGGAATCACAAATTTGATGAAGTTGTGTAATGGGAGTGTGATTATGACTTATGAGTAATAGTGTGTGAAGATTTGATGAAGTTTGGGGTGCTTGAGATGGGAGAGATTGATGGTGAGTGAAGGTTTCCACACAAATTATGAAGGAGGAGTGTTGGGGGAGTATGTTTATGTAACACCCCCTCATACCAAGGTGCCTTACCAAAGACTACCCCAGCATGAGAGACTGTTACCATCTCGGTTGCCCGAGGCTAGTATATCAAAAGTAACCATTCCAAAATATTTATTAAAGTATATAAAGTTAACTATTACATTGTCTCAAAACCAAATAAAAAAAAATGTATATGAATCTCAAAACAACTGAAATCAAAACAGCTAAACTCGTGACAGCGGAAGCTAGACTCAAAGTGATGACATCCCATCTCGTCCCCGTAGCTAAAGACAACCATCACCTGTCATAATCTGCTCACCATCCCCGAATGGATCACCACAAACTTACAAAGCAACAACGGGGTCAGTTCACTGCATAATTAAAATAAGATAAAATACAACAATGTCAAAAGCAACTGTTCCACAATCATCTCCAACTCATAATCACATCTCATAACTGACTACACACTTAAGTGTGTAGTCCTGCCAGATTACTGCCGCGACAGATAATCCTCACCGCCAGTGGGGGACCGCAGCCTTGCCCACCTAAGCCCCGCTCATCGCAACGAGCAACAACCCATGTTCCTTAATGTGCACATCTGTAGATACCTCATTTCTACATCTTCCGATAACCACCCAATGATGATTGGGCCGCATGTTTGGTACGCGGAATGATTTATGATAGTCCGTAAGTTTATCGTCAAGTGATAGATCAAACACTTGTGTGTACCCCTTGGTCATCATATACGCGCCGATACGGTCGTTTTGACAGTAATTAGAGTTCATTTGGAGTCCGGGTCAAAAACCGCTTCATTTTCTAATAAACCGTTTAAAATGCCGAGTCGGAATGTTCTAGAATGTTCTAGATATTTATTCCTAAAATTAAATTTATATCTTTTGGCAAAATATATCTCATATACCATATTTTAGGGAATAAGGAAGTAGAGATCTACCGCAATTCCATAATAGAAACGCGAAAATCTTTCTTCCGCAGGAGGAAACCTTTGGGGAAATGACGAAGCAGGTGCTGCGCCTCTTGGAAGGACCACAGCAGCTGTTGCGCCTCTTCTCCAGCCTGTTTTTGCTGTTAACGGAATATTTCCGTGATTTCTTTCCAAAGTTTGTGTCATTCCAAAACTCTTCACATTTTCTAGTTTAAATAGAGACCTCCGGTCTCCATATTTTTCACGCGAGTGTCCGCCCTTCTCATCTCCCTTTGCATTCTAGACCCTGCTCTAAGCATTCGACGCCTAGGTGCTTGATCAATCGACCACGTAAGTTCAGATCTTTCTGAGTTCCAGTCACGTTGCATGACCGATCAATTTGACCACTACACATCAATTAATCAATTAATCTAAATCCTCCAACGAGGGAACTTTCTACATACATTCGAGTCAAGAAATCACTAATGTTAACTTAGTCAATCTCGTTTCGTCAAACATGTAAGTCTGAGGGTGTAAATCCCATCTTTATTTATTGTATTTTATATTTGTACTCATTAATGTAAGGTTTACGTCAAAAGTATATTTAAAACCGACTTGGAAAAACCCTTTTATCAAACTATTTTTTTGTAACAGCGGATACGAGACGTCGAGAAGAAACGCAGTAGCAGCTGCGCCTCTTCGAAGGGTCGCAGCTTTTGCTGCGCCTCGTCCAGAGGCTTCCGCTGCTCCTGCTCTTCTTCTTCTTCCTCGGGTTTCTGTGGTTCCGTCCCTTTTGTTTTATTTTCTCACTTTCTTTCTTTCTTTAGTACATAAATCATGTTCAGTAATTCCTTTTAATTATAACGTTTTATTCTCGACTTAAATCCCCTATAATTCGATATTTGCGGGTTTTCGTCATTAAATCAAACCCGGATTTTAGAAACTCGATTTCTTCATATCAAGTTTCTGGGATTCGTTCTTTGATACATATTTCCTTGTTTAATTCCAGTTTATCAAGTTCTATTCGATTTTCGAGTTCGTTCCTTTTATAATTCCGCCATCGTAAATAAATTCAATTCGTTCTAATTCGTTTTGATTTGTTTTAATCCGTTTTCATCGTTTTATGACGGTTCCAGATGTAATTAATATGCTAAACCACTTCAACTTGAGTCTAAACATCAATAATTAATCGCAAATATACCAACGAACATTAACAAATAGCGGTTCTGACTTCACAGCCAGAGCTCAACTCAAGAACAGACGCAGGAATAGCTGCGCCTCTTCCAAGGGACGCAGCAGATGCTGCGCCTGTTCTGAGATGATTTATGTCCCTAAACTTTTGTTCTCACTTTGACGTAGCCTTTAATTACGTGATTAATTAAATAATAATCATAATATAACCCTTAATCTGACTTATTTTATTACTTTAATTTCTACCTTTTATTTTCCTCTCTCTTTTATCTTCAAAATTCCGTCTTAAGTGTAGTTTTGAAGCAAATCAATTTAACCTTTGTAATTCATTTGTAATCCTTGTTTATTTATCGGTTTTGTTTATGTAAGATTTATTTGCTTATCTCACACAAGCAATCAATTTCTAACTTTCAATTCGACATTATTAATTGCTAAATTACGTGTTAACCGACATAGTTTAATTCACATGCTAGGATTAATCTGTGGATGTTGCATTGCATGCATATAACCGACAACATATCAACTATGAACAACTTCCCTAATCATTAGTAGAGGCCGCTATCGATGCGGGCGGGATTAGGTGTTCGATTAAAGAGCTTCCTAATACGTACCCTTACCCCTTACTCCAGATCTCTATGAACATCCGTGTTCATTGCCATCCACGAGAGTCATTCTAGACATAGAATGCTAAGGGTAACGAGTTCTTAGTGTTCATGTCATTACTTTGTGTCTTGACATGACACGAGGTATTCGAACGGTTCCAATTTCAAATAAAAATTGGTGGCGACTCCACAAATGCAGGCTTATTCAACCTTTCACCGGTTTCAATGCCTCACAAATCGGTAACGGCCTATGACGTGCTTTGGCTATCCAAGGTTCCGTGGGAGAAGTGCCGCCGCCTTAAACAATCACAAACGCGCGGGTGCGTGCGGCGTGGGTGGCCCATGTCCATAGTTTGGCGACTCCGCTGGGGATGATACACTTACGTGTTACCCAGGGTGAAACTTGAACAAGGTTAGGGAATAGTTTACACGAGACAGCTGTCGGTTTTCATTACTCGACCTTCTTAGGTCGTTTCATTCGGCCTTCCTAGGCTTAACCCAACCCTTTCGACCAATCGTCCTATCTGGACGGTCCAAATTCTTATCTGGGCCTAAGGATAGATAGCGATTGACGTCAACCATACTGTGGTACATACTTTTGTTTGTATCAAGGGCTTTCACTACTCGAGGAAATGGACTAGGAACCGAGCTCACTCATGTTTGGCACGGACCTCTCCACAGACCAGGGTTTGATTGCTTGGTATGGCAACCCACCTTTTAAGCGAAAACCCTTTAAATGCACTCAACATGCCGTTATAATGCCTGTATGAATGTTTGTATCATATACGTGATCACCGTTTTGTAAACAAAACCATGACAAAATTTTGTAAAATAAAATCCTTTTCAAAATGTAAATATTTTCAAAAGTGGCCTAAAATAGCGCAGAATGAGTCGAAACTCTGTCCAAATGTCCAGTCAAAATTCGGGCCTCAAAACCCATTTTAAAAAACCTCACCTCGAGTCAGCACTCCTACAACTACACTACAGTTGCCTAGGGCAAACATTTCAAATTTTGTCATTTTCAAACCTCACTTGACACAGTGGCACACACCCACTTCACGAGTCGAGTCTCTTTTGAGTAAGTGTGCTAAAATGGTCGATCGTGTTTTGATTCGTCATCGATCTCTTATCCCCAGTTTCCAAGATGCCTGGAACTAGTCACGAAAGTATTAATGGACAACCCCAAAATGGTAATGATCTAATCCTAGATGCGCTCGTCCGTCTCTAAACAAGCCAAGACCAAGCTTATGCTCGCTTCAATGCTATTGAAGGCCGAATTGTTGCTGTGGGAACTAGACTTCCTCCTGCAGAGAATGATGTTCCCAACATGAGCGTGCATGATAACCTTCCACCCTTTGTTGGACAACCAGAAGTCAACCCCCCACCAGGTCCTACTGAAGCTGAAAAGCGACTCAAATACTTGGAGGAGCAACTGATGTACCTTAAGGGAGATGACATCTACAAGGAGAATAATCTCAAGTATGAGACGTTAAATGCTCAACTGCCTACCAACTTCAACATGACTGACATCCCAGAGTTCAAGGGGCATGGAAATCCTTTGAACCACATTCGTGCCTTCAAAGATTATATGGCTATCAAAGGCATCAAACCCGAGATGTTCCTAAGGATCTTTCATTCATCTCTCAACACTATTCCTAAGCAATGGTTCTACTCTTTGGAGCACAAGAAAATTGCCACTTGGGACGATGCCACAATTGAGTTCACTAAACAATACACGGATAATGCCAAAATCTAAGTCAATATGCGCACTCTAGAGGTTCTTACCCAAAATGAGAAAGAAGGCTTCACCGACTTCCTAAGTAGGTGGAGGAAGACTAGCACACAACTTGTTGAACGCCCAGATGAAGCCACTCTTGTGAAAACGTTCGTGGATAATTTGAGACCTGTTTATGCAAACCATTTGAGGTACCAAAACATAAAATCTTTCAAAGACTTGACTGTGCTAGGAACGAGAATTGAAGATGACATCCGAAAGGGGCTCTTGTCCAAAACGGTAGGTCGCGGATATCAGGGTTCAACGAGTCGTTCTTACGGCTCCACTAGCAAGACCGATGAGGTCAACCTTGTCAAATCATCTAAAAAGAATAGACCGCCAAGGAAGTTCACAAACATTGGTGATTCATACTCCAACGCTCTGAAAAGGTTGATGAAACAAGGCAAGCTCCAACCCATAGGACCTACACTAGACCTAGAGAAGAAGTTTAAATTCTGGGATGAGAATGCATACTGCGAATATTACAGAGGGAAGGGACACGATACGGAGAAATGCTTCCCAGGATATGATTGAAGATGGTCGTTTACCCCTACCTCCCGGAGGCAAGCCTAACAATACTCAGAATCCTCCTGGAGTTCTGATGATCACAGATGAAGAATCCACCTTGGATTGTTGACACCTCATTTCTCCAGTCGAGGATGAGATTTATGCGCTAGAAGATGAGGGAAGTTATTCAACCATTTCTCCTACCATTGCCGATTTTATCGCATGGGCAAAGAGTGTAAGTAGGCAAGTTTCAGAGCTGGAAACTGTGGTGGCGTCCCTACGTATTCCAGGCGCCGCACCCCAAGAAAACGTGCCACAAGTTCCAATTCTATCTCAAGAGTCTACGATGCAAGAGGTAATCGCAGTAGTTGACAATCTAGTCGAGCAAATAATCAGTCTGGAAGCTGAAATCATCAGATTGAGAGAGCTCAGTATCGTCAACGGAATATGGGCTGATGACGATGAAGATAAATACCTCACAAAACATTATCTAGTCAAGGTTAGTAAGGATATAGTCAAGGCTAGTGAAGATCAAGATATAGACCACCTTACTTGCTCAGGGCGTCCATATCAAAATGTCTCTCAGAACGGTCCTACGGCTAACGGTCCAGTTACTAACACCAATGTCATCACACCAAATGATGGCGAAGATACATCTACTGACCACTTACTAAAACAACTGCAGAAGACAAAGGCTGATCTTTCAGTCTGGCAATTAGTTGCAAGTTCATTTCCCCATCGTCAAGCTTTACTGCAAGCATTGGCTAAGTTGAATGGAGCGCACAACTCTACGCCTGATGATGTAGTCAATCTAGTCTTCCAAGACTCAGTTAAACTAATTAACCCAGTTACTTTTTCAGATGAGGATTTGCCTCCTTTTGGCGCCAGTCATAACCTCGCTCTATACATTACAGTCACATGCTTAAAGAAGAACGTACCAATGACTTTGGTGGATGACGGCTCCGCAGTCAACGTCATACCACTAAAGACAGCACATAAGTTGGGCATAAAAGAATTAGAATGGACTCCTACCAACCAAGGTGTTCGAGCATATGATGGAACACGACGTAAAGTAGTAGGGCTAATTAACCTCACTATAGACACAAGGCCAATCGAGCGAAAGGTTAATTTTCAGATAGTGGACATTGAAGCATCTTTCAATATACTTCTGGGAAAGCCTTGGATTCACGCTTCCAAAGCGGTAACATCCACCTTGCACCAAAAGATCAAGATTCCTCTAGATGGCAAAGTAGTGACGATCACTTTGTCCCCTATCAAGGCTGTGATAGAGAAAATGTCAAGCAACCAAGTGGTCACAGACCCAGTATATGAGCTTGGAGGATTTCAGAGCATAAATCTTGTACAGAGGGAACTGGCGCCTCTATACTTCAACCCATACTCCAATTTAGTGGTTAACCACATACTCTAGTCCCAGAGATACTTCCCGGGAATGCCATTAAACCCTGTCAAGAGGAATACCTTTGCACCTTACAAAGAAGGAAACTCTCAAAGGATACCATTGGGTTTAGGGTACAAGCCCACGAAAGCAGAAGCCTTAGAAATGCTTACTCAATTCCAAAATCATAAAGACAAAGAATTCCAGATGCGACCCTATCTCCCTACCCTAAATGGATACTTCGTTAGGGAGGGGAGTCATGAATATTTTCACGGGTTTCCCGAACCTTGGCATTATAAGGGAATACAACTAGCTGGAATCGAGGTCTTCCACGATTGCTACTTTATCCCTTCAGAAACGGTTCCTACCGTCAAAACTCGTCAAACACCTTGTTTAGACGAGCAAACCGTTAGCCTTCTGTTTGGGGAAGACCGAATTGTCAGAGCAGCGCAGGATGAGATCATTACCATGATACTTCAAGATGACCATTTCAACCCCACAACATTGATCACTAACACCAACCCGAATCAGCAAAAAGGATGGAGAAAGTCAATCAAATGGACTAACAACCAAGGAAAGCTCTTCAAAGTCACTACTGGAGAAGGAGAGATGTTCAAAGGAGAACTCGAAGACAACGAATTCGAGTCAGAGTCGGAGTCAGAGTCGGAATCAGAGTCTGAGTCTAGAGAAGTCGCTAGAGAGTCTTCTTCTATCGTCACTCCCCATCCCATTGTTTCTCCTAGCATAGCATCGCATAGTAATAATAGCTTGGGAAATGTCCCAGCAGCTGTCCCTTTACCGCCACTGACTACTGAATAGATGGCTTCTTTGTTTCAGCTCTTTTCAAAATTTAATATGAATAAATCAGATTCTGCTTACTCCTTGTGTTTTTCTGAATGCAATTCTATTTATGATGATAATGAGGATGACCCTGACCCAGACTCAGTCGAATTACCTCCATATATAGTTAAAGAAATACTACAAGAGGGGGAAGGGGCACCAGTTATAGAGAACATCGAACCCATCAACGTAGGAACCGAACTAGAACCCCAAGAACTTAGGATAGAGACGACCTTAAACTTAACTGAAAGGGCAAATTTCATCGACCTCCTACACGAGTTCAAGGACATTTTCGTTTGGTCTTACAAGGACATGCCAGGGATCGACAGGGATATTGCAGAACATCGAATTCTAATCAAACAAGGTTTCAAACCTATAAAACAGAAGCTTCATCGGATGAGGACCGAGTGGGCTCTTAAGATCAAAGAAGTCGATAAGCAATTCAAGGTCGGGTTCATCAAAGTTTACGAGTATTCAGACTGGGTGGCTAACATAGTCCCCGTACCCAAAAAGGATGGACGAATCCGGGTTTGTGTTGATTTCAGAGACTTGAACAAAGCGAGTCCCAAGGACGACTTCCCTTTACCACACATCGACATATTGGTAGATAATACAACAGATCACGCGTTGTTATCCTTCATGGACGGGTATGCAGGGTATAATCAGATCAAAATGGCCATAGAAGATATGCATAAGACAGCCTTCGTCACTCAGTGGGGCACATATTGTTATACAGTTATGCCATTTGGGCTAATCAATGCGGGAGATACATATCAACGCACTGCGACCACATTGCTACATGACTTGATGCATAAAGAAGTAAAAGTGTACGTGGATGATATGATTGTCAAATACAAAGATAGGAAGGGGCATATCGATAACCTTCGCAAATTCTTCCTAAGACTGCGAAAGTACAACATGAGGCTCAATCCTCAGAAATGTGCATTCGGAGTAACGTCAGGCAAACTTCTGGGATATGTCGTCAGCCAGAAGGTAATAGAAATTGATCCATCCAAGATCAAAGCTTTAATCGAAATGCCACAACCCTAAACAGAGAAGGAGGTTAGAGGATTTCTAGGCAAAGTGCAGTATATAAGCCGATTCATGTCGAAACTCACTATGATCAGCGAACCTATTTTCAAAAAACTCAAGAAAACAGATCATACCATATGGGACGACGACTGTCAAACGGCGTTTGACAGGATTAAGGAGATACTAGCTAAGCCACCAGTGCTAATGCCTCCCGAACGAGATCAACCTCTTGGTTTATATCTCATGGTCACAGAAACAGCCATGGGGGCTATTGATGTGACCATTATTTGAGCATATTTAGTCCCCGAATTAGCCTCGTTCCTATGCTTTTTAGTGCATATTTGGGTCATTTACTATCTTTAGTCCTTTGTTTTGCATATTCTTTGAGGTTTTGTTTCCTTGGCAGGAGAGGAGTGCAAAGCTTGCATTTTCATGGCAAAATAGAGCTAAATTGATCGAATCTAATGACCAAGCATCAAAGAGAAGACAAGACTAGAAGGCCTTTGTACATATTATAGTAGATGGGCAATGATGAAGAAATCCTTGCATCCCCGACTAAATCCCGGTGGATTACTGGAAGAAGAGAGGAAGAAAAGAAGAAAAGGAAAGCTGTGACGAGATCCGCTCGTCCAGCCATGAAGACACCCGTCCAACACTTCAGGAATCCGAGCGTCTTTGCCATAGGGACGCCCGTCCAACCACGCACCAATCCGCCCCTCCAACCATGAAGACGCCCGTCCAGCCACTCCAGAATCCGCCCGTCCCGACCCCTTGGACGCTCGGATTCTCTTACAGGCCCATACGTCCTCTTCTTCCCTCCATAAAAGATGCGCATATTTGTGAAAGACCGGCAAAAAGGAGACCGGCATCTCCTTTGAGAGGAGCGATTCCTCAAGGACTTAATCGTCAGTTAAGCCCTTAGTAAACCCTAATTTATGTACCTAATCCCCATTATAAATACTCCATTAGTCTAATTAGATAATCATGTTCTTCTTATCAATCTCTAGTGTAGTTTATATCATTCTAATCTCTCTTTAGCCTTGTAATCAACTTTTAATCAAATATTAATACAAATCTCATTTCCTTAATTTCTCTTTTGTTCATCTTTTATTTTGGGTAATTAAAGATTATATGGGTTATTATTGGGAGATTGACAACCTTCCAATCATTCATCAAGTACTTCTATTATTCTTTGCTTTATTTTGGAATATCATTAGGTATAATTCTCTTAATCCCTTTTTAATTATTGTTAATCATCTTCATTTATTCATCATGTTTTGCCTTGTTAATATGATTGACAACCTTGTTAGCATGTTAAACTTGATAATGAGTGAGTAGTTTCCTTAACTAGGGTTAATGAGTAATTAGAGGAAACCGACATGGGGGATGATTCATGCTTAATTTAATATGTTTTCATAATTTATTTACTTGCTTGTTGTGATCTCAACTTATGCACATGTTATGTTTGATGAAATGCGAGCCTATGAATCCTTGCATTTTTTACCCATCACTTACCTTTTCAATGAGACTCGTAAAACATAAACCAGCTCAAGTCTCATTAGACCATGCATATAGTTGAGTAAGGAGGATTAAGTCGACTTGTAGGTGTTGTACAATCTAATCGATTCGGCTCCGGGACCGAAACCTTCCTAGGATTGTAAGATATAAACCAACTCGATCCATCACAACAATAATTGCTTGCTTATAATTTGAAGATATGTTTGTATGATCAATTCCCATGAATCCCCTATGACCCCATGACACCCTAGTGCTTTTAGTCAATTGTTTACATCTCATTTTAATCACCTTGCTTGTTTACTTTTATTGCTATTTAGTTTAGTGATCTTCTTACCTCAACCCAAATCGTGACACCCCTAGACACCGCTACTTGCAATCGAAAATCCTACATCAATACCCGTCCCTTGGGATCCGACCTTTACTTGCCTCTTTACTAATAGTAGAGTTGTTTGTGAAGTTATAAATATTGTTTTGGTCTAGGTGCTCCTAACGACAAGTAACCGAAAATTAAGCTGCATGTGAGTCCGACCAAAAATGGCGCCGTTGCCGGGGACGGTGTTAACTTGATTTAATTTTCTTAGATTGTAATTAGTTGTGTCTTTCTTTGCCTTGGGGAAGTAAAACTCCTCAAGGTTTGTTCTAATTATTTTCGAGTTGTTTGATATTTTGCATGTCTAGAAGATCAAAACGTAACTTGTTACCCATGATCACGAGATTGAAAGAACTTTGACAACCAATAGAAGACTTGATAGAGGTACTTTGAGAGGTATTGGTGAGGTTGTAGATATTCAACCAAAAACTATTGAGTTCATCAACCCTTTTGCAAGAGAAGGTGAGGAGAACCCAACACCAAATCAATCACAAAATCAACCCACAATGCCTAAATTTTCATCACATTCCGTACCAACCGAGGAGAACCTACCCAATGGTACTCCCACACCACTGCACTTAACCGCAAATTCATTGCAAAATCCGCATTTATCCAATTAGTCGTGATGCGTGTCTTTTATATGATGTTTTACATCCCGTTTTACACGCATTTCAGAGCTCATTCTTGTAGTTTATGCTACATTTCTCCCTATTTCCGTCTACTTCCGTATTTTGTACATTATTGCAGAAATGTGAAGAATTCAACGGGAAATCAAGCCAAATCTGCCCCCGAGTAATCTGCATTGCAAATGACGTAAAGGAACTGCTTAAGGAACGAGCTTGGTGCGCAATCCAAGGCCCAAAAGACAAGTCCACGAGTTTTAAGAAGTCAAGTAGCAGCTCATCCAGTCGATCGACCGTCACTTTCAGTCGATCGACCAATGCTCGGTTCCGAAGCCATCATTTCTCGAGGAGCGATCGATCGACCAGCATTATCAGTCGATCGACCAGAATTCTATTCCAGACGTGAATTGAAAGACCGTGAATCTTGAAGCCCGTGAAGTTTAGGTTTAGGAAATAAGATGTTGCGTTGATTGCTATATAACGTAACATAAAACCATCAGTTTAGATATCAAGTTTTTATCTAAGTTTCTATCACAAATACAGTACTTTGAGTTTTATTCATTCGGGTAGTTAGGGTTTGGAACATCGGTTGGCATTGGATTTTTCCTGTTCTTATTCTTAATCGTTCCGCTGAATCTCGGTATTCCTTCTGCCCTAATCCCAATTTTACTGTTTTACTTTCATTGTTAGTATAGGTTTGATAGCTAGTGTCCCGAAAAGCCAATTATCGTTTTGTCATTGTTGTTATTTACTTTAAGCATGAATTCAGTAATTGTCATTAGTTTTATTGTTGTTATTACCTTCGTCATGAGTAGCTAATTCTTTAGTGCTAGGATGTAGGCGATTTATGGCGTAGGCGGCATTAGATTAGGGAGAACTGTCTCGCGTGTTGGTCGATCGACTGACATTGCCAGTCGATCGACTGACCTTGTAGGGTTCATATTCATTTTGATTGAATTTAATCTCGTATTTAACGAATCGATTGCATGCGACCAGTTAGATACCTATTTCGTGACTGACCCATTAGATCGAAAGGTAGGGGAGGTTATTAGACCATCAATTAACTCGACTAAACTGTGCTAAGATCGAAAGATAGGTATAGTTTGGACCATTAGTCAATTTTCAGGACGAAAGTTAGTATTAGTGACATTAGGGACCTATAGCGAGATCGAGAGATGCTATTTGTTGAGAGTGGACCGAGAGGACCTCTTTATTTCCCGCCTTACCTGTGTTTGATTCAGACCGACTCAGTTTGCTGCCGCCGAAGCTATAATGACCCGACCATCCTAGTACCCTCCTTTTATCTGTTTAAATCGTATTTTTAGTTTATTATCTTTGTTTGCTCTTAGTCTTAGACCTATTCAAACCAACCCCCATAATAGTTACCTCGGACTGAACATAAATCAACTAAAGTTTACAATTGCCTCCTTGTGGTTCGACCCTGTTACCACTAGCCTAGGTTAGTCTTAATAGGAGATTATAAATTTTATCTTTGGTACTCACAATGACGGGTATCAAATTTTGGCGCCGTTGCCGGGGAGGCAATAGTCCTAATTTTAGTTGTTTTTATTTTTAGTCTCTCTTAGTTTAAGGGACATCCGTTCCTTAAACTTTTCTTATATTCTTTTTGTAGTTTCTTCTTATGCGCAGGTCATAGGGTGGAGAATTAGTACCATTGAACCCTGAGCTTGAGAGATCCTTGCGCGAGTTGAGGCGAACACAAAGAGTATTACCGACAGAGGAAGAGCTGAGTACTCTGTCAAGCTATTACGAGAACGATCTGTTCGAAGAAGACCCACAGTCTTCACCCGTTTCCACTTCTTCAGCCGAGACAGTTACTTCTCCGGAAATTCCAGTCATGGCCGAAGAAGCAAGTATAGCTAGTTTTTCTGAGCCGACAGCCGATAACTTATATAAGGGGTTCGAATTACCGGGAGATGCCAGAAAGTTCGAACCAAAGCCTGCCTATATTACTATGGTAGAGAGAAACCAGTTCGGGGGAGCTGCAAATGAAGATGCAGCTAAGCACATGAAGACCTTTATTGACTACTGCTGCTCCATTCCCCCACCAGCTGGCGTGACCCAGGATCAAATTAAGGAGACCATGTTCATCTTCTCCCTTCGTGATGCTGCAAGGGAGTGGTATAGAGACTTGGACCGGACTGCTCTAGGGATCACTGATTGGAATACATTGGCATTAGCATTCTACAAGAAGTACTTTTCTGCTTCAAGGACGATTGCTATTAGAGCTCAAATCACGGGCTTTAAACAAGGGCCAGATGAGAACTTCTACGAGGCATGGGTCCGATTTAAGAAGTTGGTGCGAACTATACCGCACCATGGGTTCGAAAAGTGGAGTTTGTGCAATCATTTCTACAATGGGTTGTACGACGATCAGAGGGCCATTTTGGATGCTGCAGCTAATGGCCGATTTGCTGACAATTTGGGAGCAACCAAGGGGTGGAAGATCATTGACGATCTAGCTACCCACAAGGCCGAGTATGGGAATTCGAGAGGGAACCAGAGGAGAGCTGCTGAATCTTCCTCTGTTGCTGCACTTGAGGCTCTCACCGCGAGATTTGACAAGTATGAGCTAGGAGGAGCTTCTAAAGGTGGGATATACCAAGTTAATGCCGTGTCAGACGGTCCCTTCGTTTGTGAAAGGTGTGGAGTTGAGGGCCATGTCTCGAAAAACTGCCCTAGTCCCTTTGAATCTTGTGCTGCCTTTCAACACTATAGGCAGACAAACACCTACTACGAGCCACCGCATCCAAACTTGAGTTGGAGAAGCCAGAATGTTTTGAATCCAACTCAACCTCCGCCACAAAGAAAGACCATATGTGCCTCCTCATCAAAAGCAACAACAATATCAAAAGCCTCCTTATGTGCCGCAGCAGCAACAATCACAAAATTCTGAATTTTCCGAGCTAAAGAATTTGTTGCTAAAGGAGTCCCAAGCAAGAGAGGCCGGGATGAAGTTACTAGAGAACCAAATTGCTCAACTGGCTAGTAAAAGTAACACTCGAGCTACCGGACACTTACCCACTCAACCCGAACAAAAGGAGACCCTAAATGCCATCACTTTGAGGAGCGGGTCCACCCTTGATGGTCCTGCCATGGTTGAAGATGCTGTTGAGAAAGATGAGCCGGAAACAAGTCAAGAGAAAGCTTCAACGAACAAATCAAAGAAAAAGACGTCTGCCAGGTATTTCAGTCGATCGACTGACATACCTAGTCGATCGACTGAAACACGAGTTACGAGCTTAAATCAGTACATCTCAGTCGATCGACTGAGAAGAGTGGTCGATCGACTAAGATCGCTACTGATGCTGAAGAATTTCGTCCTTTGATGCCAACTAATCTAAGAGACCACTTGTTTCGGGGTACCACGGTCCCGAAAATTTTGAAAGCGCAGACCCGAGTCTTGATGGGTCGATCCGGCTCCGGTTCGATCCGATGACGGTTAATGGGTCTCATTTGAGACGGTCTGAGGAGGGGTCTAGTTTCAACAAAGAAAAGGTGACGGACTTTCAGCCTAAGTCCAAGGATACCGGCACACGCGATTTAGAGGAGAGGGCTAAGGTACTCCTTACAGCCCCATATCCGGAGAGACTCGTGCCGACGAAGGAACAGGTATCTTTTAGTAAATTTGAGAAAGTTATTTGTAGCTTAAATGTTCAGGTACCCTTCCTTGAGTTAGTTAACCAAGTGCCAGCATATACTAAATTTATGAAACAGTTGTTGTCAAAGAAAAAATCGCTTAAACACGTTCACACTGTTGCGTTAACTAAAGAGTCATGCTCCTTCTTGTCTCACACTGCGCCCCCATAAGTTAGAAGACCCGGGCAGTTTTCCAGTTCCTTGCAGCATAGGTACCTTTTCTATCGAAAAGGCATTATGTGACTTAGGAGCTAGCATAAGTGTCATGCCCTTGAGTCTAGCCAGGAAACTCAAGTTGACCCGGTTTGCAATAACTGAGATGGCAGTTCAGATGGCTGACCGATCTGCGGTCGAGCCCATAGGAGTCCTAGAGGACATACCCGTCCAGATAGGGACGTTTTTCTTCCCTGTTGACTTTGTTGTCCTTGACATGCCTGAGGATGACCATATTCCCATTATCTTGGGTATGCCGTTTCTGCACACTGCTGGTGCAGTTATTGACGTCGGTTTAGGAACCTTGACCTTCAAGGTTGGGAAACATTCTATCATCTTTGACCAACCTGCTAAAAAGAAGGACGCCATGTGGCTCACATTACTTGTAATACGGTCTCTGAAAAGAGATCGTACTTTGTGCTTCTTGAATCGACTGTCCCTATTACTACTGCTGTGTTAACCCCTCCGCCCCGGATTGGGAGCAAGAAGGAGGAAGAATCTGTTGTCTTAGATAATGCAGGAGCTGGTTTGGGGAAGGAAGTGCTACAAGTTGTGCCAGCTGTAAAGAAGCCTATCATTCAAAGAGGAGGTCTTGGATGCCTAAGCTATGGGACCGATGAGGAAGTGGAAGATGAGCCAGCCAAGGTGAGATGGTCTGATTTGGAGTCTGACGATCCCAAGGAAGTCCTTGATTGGGGAGGTGACGAAGCTGATCAGCTGAGCTCTCCGACTGTTGAAGCTAAGAAGGGTGCAACTGAAAAGATGAGCACCATCGAGGCTACCTCTAGTAGCCAGAAGCCGACGAAGTGGGCCATACCGTGGTCCTTCTTGATCAACTATTAGTTGATCAATCTCGTTACAAACTTCTCTTTATCTGCTTTGTTAAGACAATTTTATTGCTTTTTGTGTGCGCGAAAACTTCGCTTTTATTTTATTTGCTTAGGATTTTCTTTTTTTAAGTACTTTAGACTTCGTTCTGGGTTTTGCGCAATTTTGGCGCGTACTATTGTGCATTTGCAGGTATTTAGAGCTTGTTAGCTCAAATCATTGAGCAATTACGAAGAAATAAGACACTGCAGCAGTGTTTTCAGTCGATCGACTGGCCTATATGGTCGATCGACTGAATTGCAGGTTTACAGGAGCTTCTGTTCACGTCCACCTGGTCGATCGACTGATCTCCTTGGTCGATCGACCACTGCTGCTGCTATAATCGTTTACGACCTCTCCCCTGCTGTGTTTGGTTGATATGCGGACCTAAGGGAGTCTTCTACTCCACTTTATTTTCCGTCGAATTATCTATTTCTTCCATTGTCTCATTTGTGCACAATTTTTACGCTTCAAAATTGTTTTCTTCGGTCTTATGCGTGGTATTCTCTGTCTTTCAGGCACTCCTATTGGTAGCACTGCTGGCTACAGAAACTTCCTAGCTCACGCTGGTTTGGGGAGGTTTCCTTTGCTGCACTTAGAGTCTTGTGAGTTCCATATCTTTCCTTTGCGTCTTGCTTATTTATTTTCTCGCAAATTCCCATTTCTCTTTTCTTCACTACATGATTTTGCACAATGGGGACATTGTGCGATTTGGTTTGGGGAAGGGTTTTGCGTCGCATATCATTTGCTCGCATTCACGTTTAATTTTGTTTTGCATTGTTTATTTCATTTCTTTTATATATACAGAAAAATTCAAAAAAAATTGAAAAATTTCAATAATTCCCATAAAATGCACGTTTATTTTAGCATATAGATTGAGTCGGAACGGTAGTATTTCCATGATGATTTTGCATTTGCACCTGTTTTGCCTGAGCCTTGCTTGACTTACATGTTATTAGTAGAATCGTAAGTGCATACCTACGAGTTTTCGTTAATTATTTGCTGGACTTGAGACTTGACTTAGATTTATGGCAAACTACATCATATATTCTGAGAATTAGAGCCTATAACTGGTGACATTCATGACCGGTTCATCTAGGAATATGAGTAGTACTCCTTATGAGACATGTTTCCTTAATTTGCATGAATATGAATTTGATCTACTTAACACCTGTATGCATTCGGTTTGTGGTTTGTTGACACATGTGGAAGAGGTTTCCTTTTCTCATTTTACCCATAAGCTTCACACTGCCAAAAATATCCTTTTTGTCCCATTTACTACATCCTACATTTAGCTGTCCCTTGTCAAGCTAGTAGTCTGTGTTTTCGGGATTGTCACTACGTTTTTGGTAGCATATGCTCTTATGAGATTTTGTTGGGAGAATGAAAAGGAGGAAAGAAAAAAGTACAAAAAAGGAAAGACAGAAATAAAAAAAAAAAAAAAATGATTCGAAAAAAGAAAAAAAAAAAGAGAGGTCCTGTACTGTTCAAATGGGTCGATCGACTGCCACACATGGTCGATCGACTGAGATTCGGGAAAAGAGATCAATTCGCATAATTTAATCCTTATCTTTTGGCGATTTTTGCTCCCATGTTTCATTCACATCCTATGGGGAGTTTTATTGATTTGATAGTTTGGAGATTGTGAGTTTTGTGCTTGCTATAGCACCATTTCATTTGTTTATGAGAAAGAAGTTGGATGTTGTCCTTGGTTCCGTTTTGGTACTAGCTTGATCACCTGTACCTCCACTTTACCATAAAATGTTTTGCCTCTTCTTACCCATACCTCACATATCCCATATATACCTCGGCATGTGTCATTGGTCATCTGTTCGGTTGGAATGCGTATGTACGGTCGTAGAGGTCACTTTCATATTTTATTGCTGGCATGTTTTCGTAGGTCGTAGTTAGGTGAGAGTCACTACAAAATTACTTCTTTCTATCTTACAAATATATCACCTGTGCTTAATTGAGTGATTTGAGCGACCCGCGAGAGTCCAGTTTGATAAGTCTCTATAGTCAAAGGTGCAGCAGTTTTTGACGACTTTATAATTCGTTTGCATGATTCACATTACTAATTGATTGTTGGTTGTGCATTAAATCGGTTTAGGCTTAACAGTTTGCATTTCGCTCTGAGATTGAACTCGTTTCATTAGGTCATTAGATCGAGTCTAGTTCTTGCTTGGGGACAATCAAGGGTTTGGTTTGGGGAAGTTTGATGCGTGTCTTTTATATGATGTTTTACATCCCATTTTACACGCATTTCAGAGCTCATTCTTGTAGTTTATGCTACATTTCTCCCTATTTCCGTCTACTTCCGTATTTTGTACATTATTGCAGAAATGTGAAGAATTCAACGGGAAATCAAGCCAAATCCGCCCCCGAGTAATCTGCATTGCAAATGACGTAAAGGAACTGCTTAAGGAACGAGCTTGGTGCGCAATCCAAGGCCCAAAAGACAAGTCCACGAGTTTTAAGAAGTCAAGTAGCAAATCATCCATCGATCGACCGTCACTTTCGATCGATCGACCAATGCTCGGTTCCGAAGCCACTTTTTCGAGAGGAGCGATCGATCGACCAAAGATTATCGATCGATCGACCAGATTTCTATTCCAGGCGTGAATTGAAAGACCGTGAATCTTGAAGCCCGTGAAGTTTAGGTTTAGGAAATAAGATGTTGCGTTGATTGCTATATAACGTAACATAAAACCATCAGTTTAGATATCAAGTTTTTATCTAAGTTTCTATCACAAATACAGTACTTTGAATTTTATTCATTCGGGTAGTTAGGGTTTGGAACATCGGTTGGCATTGGATTTTTCCTGTTCTTATTCTTAATCGTTCCGCTGAATCTCGGTATTCCTTCTGCCCTAATCCCAATTTTACTGTTTTACTTTCATTGTTAGTATAGGTTTGATAGCTAGTGTCCCGAAAAGCCAATTATCGTTTTGTCATTGTTGTTATTTACTTTAAGCATGAATTCAGTAATTGTCATTAGTTTTATTGTTGTTATTACCTTCGTCATGAGTAGCTAATTCTTTAGTGCTAGGATGTAGGCGATTTATGGCGTAGGCGGCATTAGATTAGGGAGAACTGTCTCGCGTGTTGGTCGATCGACTGACATTGCCAGTCGATCGACTGACCTTGTAGGGTTCATATTCGTTTTGATTGAATTTAATCTCGTATTTAACGAATCGAATGCATGCGACCAGTTAGATACCTATTTCGTGACTGACCCATTAGATCGAAAGGTAGGGGAGGTTATTAGACCATCAATTAACTCGACTAAACTGTGCTAAGATCAAAAGATAGGTATAGTTTGGACCATTAGTCACTTTTCAGGACGAAAGTTAGTATTAGTGACATTAGGGACCTATAGCGAGATCGAGAGATGCTATTTGTTGAGAGTGGACCGAGAGGACCTCTTTATTTCCCGCCTTACCTGTGTTTGATTCAGACCGACTCAGTTTGCTGCCGCCGAAGCTATAATGACCCGACCATCCTAGTACCCTCTTTTTATCTGTTTAAATCGTATTTTTAGTTTATTATCTTTGTTTGCTCTTAGTCTTAGACCTATTCAAACCAACCCCCATAATAGTTACCTCGGACTGAACATAAATCAACTAAAGTTTACAACTGCCTCCTTGTGGTTCGACCCTGTTACCACTAGCCTAGGTTAGTCTTAATAGGAGATTATAAATTTTATCTTTGGTACTCACAACGACGGGTATCAAGTCGAAAGAAGCCAATTTGGGGGGATGCCTAGTGAAGACCCTCATTCTCACATGGAGACTTTTTGTGACTATTGTGATGTGATTTCACAAACCGGTGTGACTCAAGACCAAATTCGATGGGTCTTATTTCATTTTTCTCTAATCGACACCGCAAAACAATGGTTGAAAGGCCTTGATAAAGCTACTCTTGGAATTGACTCTTGGAAGAAGTTGGCTCTAGCTTTCTACAAAAAATTCTACCCTCCGGAAAATACTAACATGCTAAAAGCTCAAATTACGGGTTTTAAGCAAAGGGATGAAGAATCTTTGTATGAAGCTTGGGAGCGATTCAAAGGAATTTGTCGCTCATGTCCTCATCATGGACTTAGCGAGTGGTTCTTGGTACAACAATTTTGGAATGGTCTTTATGAAGACTCAAGAAACATTCTTAACATGGGATCAAATGGTATGTTCACCGAAGTTGACGATAATCAAACTTGGAACAAGATTGAGGAAATGGCGATCCATAACTCACAATATAGTAGACCTCGCAAGGCTACTAGAGGAGGAAAGCATGAAGTGGACTCTATTACTCAATTGGGTGCTCAACTTAGTGCTCATATTGATACCATTAACTTAAAGTTTGAGAAGGCCATGGCTAAACTTGAAGAAGCCTCAAAATCACCAAAGCATCATGTTAATGCCATGGTAGCCTCTTCATCCATCCCAAATGGGATATGTGAGAATTGAGGAACTTTGGGACATGACCAAAGTGAATGTAGGGGAACAAATGAACAAGTGAATGCTTTTCAAGCATACAAGAGTGGTACCCCTTATTCCAACTATTACAATGAAAACACCAAATTCCACCCAAATTTCTCATACAAAAGCCAAAATGTTCAAAACTCTCAACCAACATACACCCCACCTCCCATGAGAAACCAAAATCAAAGACCCTTTTACAACCAAAACCAAGGTTACCAAAATCAAACTCCATACAATCAACAAAATGACCAAGGTTTTGAGGTTCAAAAAGCGGTCCTCCAAATGCAAAAGAATCAACAAGAGTTTTTCACTCAAATGCAAAAAGATAGCCAAGCAAAGGACATCACCATCAACAACATCCTAGCCCACACAAAAATGTTGGAAACTCAAATGACCCAACTAGCAACTTCAAACTCTCAAAGACAAAAGGGGCAATTACCACCTCAAGGTAATCCCCCAAGACATGAAATGGTTAGTGCCATCCACTTGAGGAGTGGTACGAGATATGAGGGACCAAAGAAGCAAGTTGAGGATGAAGTTGTGGAAGCTAGTGACAAAGAAGGAGCTGTGCAAAACTCTAAGGAAAATGAACCAACAAATCAAGAAGTTTCAAAGAAAAGTGAAGAAAAGGCCAAGGAGAAGGAGCCCATTGTGATTAGACTTCCATTCCCAAGTCGTCAAGCTAAGCCTAAGTTCGATGACCAACTTGGAAAATTCATGGAAATTGTGAAGAATTTGGAAGTCTCGATTCCTTTCACGGAATTAATCAATCACGTGCCGGCCTATGCAAAGTACTTGAAGGACATCCTTACGAAAAAGAAGTCAATCCAGAAGCTTGAAACTATCGCCTTCACTAAGGTGAGTAGTGCAACCCTTCAAGGGAGTTCACCTCCGAAACTTAAAGACCCGGGAAGTTTCTCAATACCGTGTACCATTGGCGACACCACGATCAACAAGGCTTTGTGTGATCTAGGAGCAAGCGTGAGTGTTATGCCGTATTCGGTTAGTAAAAGGCTAAGGATGAGAGAGCTTAAATGTACCAACATCATACTCCAAATGGCCGATAGATCGACGAAGACACCATTAGGGATATGGGAAGATGTTTCCGTGAGAATTGGCAAATTCTTCATCCCGGTGGACTTTGTCATTGTTGACATGGAAGAAGACTCCAATATTCCGATCATTCTAGGTAGACCTTTCTTGCACACCGCGGGTGCGGTGATAGATGTGAAACACGGAGAGCTTACTCTAGAAGTGGGAGACGAGACCATAACTTTCAATCTTGACAAAACCATGAGAGCTCCCCGTTTGCATGAACCATGCTTTATGGTTGATCATTATAGCCGGAAGGATGATAGGAAGAAGTCGGAATTCCAATGGAAAAAGAAAGTTGATGATGCTCCATTCAAAGAGCAAGGAAATAGCAACAATGAGAGCTTGAAAAGCTCACCCATGATAAGTGAAGAGGATGGCCTCATTGGCCAAAACAAGAAAGAAGGAGAGTTGTCTCTATCAACTCAAGAAATTTTTAATGATCAAGTAGACGAAGTTTGCGGTCTTTGGGATGATGCGTTCGAAGGGATATTCAATCCCTATATTGGTAATGCTATGAACCAAGACCATCACAGAGAACAACAAGTGCAAAGATCTATTGAGGATCTTTATCATGACAATGAATAAGCTTTCGACTACTTCTTCAAGGTGTTGAGTAACATCAACAACACCTTGAACATGCCCCCTTGAAATCTCACATTGGATGAGAGTTTGGTGGAGTCCTCCCTAAACCACCATTTGTAAATATTCTAACTCCCTATCTTGCATTTCGATTTTTACATTGCATTTTTTGTCATTTTTGGATTTATATTTTTGTGCCTTGATCAAGATATTCATCATTTTGAGAGAAGTGAGGGAGGGACTTATGATTCTATTGATGTGTAGTGCTTTGACTTAGTGTGGGGATAGCAATTGCCTAGGCTATTCATGCCTTTGTAGTGCCCCTACAATGAAGAACACGAGAATTGAAGAATGAAAATGTTACGGGTTATGCAGTACCACGGATGGACCTGAATCCGTGCGGACAAGGAAGAATCCAAGCGTCCAAAAGAAGAATCCGCTCGTCCTGAGGAATCCGAGCGTCCAAGATACAATCCGCTCGTCTTGCAGAGCTGTAGAATTCAAAAAAATGGTCTGTCACAGAATCCGAGCGTCCCAATTGAGAATCCGCTCGTCTGGCTCTGGACGCTCGTCTTACAGGAAAAACGCTCGTCTTTCTGCTGTTGAAATTTAAAGAATCACTCTGTAACAGAATCCGAGCATCCGTCCAGGAAGACGCTCGTCTCACATTGAAGAATCCGCTCGTCTTTCCTGAAAGACGCTCGTCCTGTGGCGTCATTTCCTGAAGCAAAACACGAAGAATCCGAGCATCCCAGTCCTTGGTCCGCTCGTCCCCTGCTGCTGTTTCAAAAATAACGGGCCTTTTAAACCCTTTTTCCCTCATTCATTTTCATTTCTTCTACATTCAAACACTACCCAAAACCCAAAAACCCCAAAAACCCTCATCCTCTACATCAACAAAACCAAATTTCCTCAACCAAATTCAACAAAATCAAATCCAAACTTCCTCACAACAAAAATTAATCACTCCTTTTACAACAACAATTGATTCAAACACCAAAATCTTCAACCTTTGAGTCGATTTTTAAGATACAAAGCAACATTCTTTCATCTTAAATCGATTTGGGCATAACTAAATATTGAAGATTTCAATCTTTCTTTGGTGTAATCAAGAATGGCAAGAACTAAAGGAGGTAACAAGGCACCCCCAAAGAAGACACTTTCAAAAAGGCAACAAACTCTTCAAGCAAAACAATTGTCAAAGGCATTGGTAGTCCATGAGGCAAGGTTGGAGGTTCAACAAGGTCCCCCTATGGAAGCTACAACATCAACAACTCCGGTCATTGAGCAATTATCCAACTATCCGGAGGTAATTTTCACTTCCGACTCTCATAGGGATAAATTTGTTCTCATTGCTAAGAAGACCATTATGCCTACAAAATTTATTTGTGAAGATGCCTTGAGAAAGTTGGGTGTTCTTGAACAAACCAAAGCCTTCTTTGAGTCTATGGGATTGGGTAAATTATTTACCATGAAAGAATTGACATACCCCTCCCTCACCTTGGAATTTTTGAGTTCCTTGAAAGTCACAAGGGTGGAGACTAGAACCCACATCGAGTTTCGTCTTACAAATGTTGATAGACGCATCACTTATGCCGAATTAAGTAAGATTTTAGGCCTTAGCGATACTCCGAAATATACAAAGCTCCCCGAAAAGTATGACCCCGCTCCTCTTTGGGAGGCAATTTCCGGAAAGAAATTTGTACGCTTTCATGATTGTCGTGCTCTATTAGTCCACCATCCGGGCATTAGAGTGTGGCATAAGGTCATTGGGAATAATTTGATAGCAAGAAATGACACTAATCATCTTACCAAGCTCGATTTTGTTCTTCTTGAGTCGGCCTTGAACATAGGAAGGGAATATACCAAGCCATATAATGCTCTAAGGCTTTTGGTTGAACGATGGCTTAATGTTGATTGTGGTAAAGAAGGCACCGCTTTTATTGTAAATGGAGGACTAGTTACCCATTTGGCCAAGCACTTTAACCCAAATTTCAACAAAGACAACACTTATGTGGCGGTTAAAGGAGGCCATCTCATTGATATGGACACCATGATTCACAAGTTTAAGTGGGTCAAGCATGATCCTCTTGACACCAAATATGGGTGGTTAACCAATGAAGCTAGATCCTTCACCTTGCCTTCAAAGATTGGCCGATTAAGTGTTCACCGACCGAACTACCTTCTTCCACTCTCCGAGGAGACCGAGTACATTATTTAACAACAAAGAGGCGAGATTGATGAGCCCTCCTCCTCAATTGTCACACCACCCTACCCATTTGAGTATCACGAGTTCAAACCCAAGGATGTCGAGCTAGGAAATGATTAAATGACTCTACTCATGAGGGAAATGCACAAGCAAGCTTACAATGATAGAGTGGATGCTTACAAGGCCCAATATCCGCCCCTCCTACATCTAGCTAGGCAAGTACTTCTTGATCCATCATGTCCTTTGCCTAGTTGGGGGGATAGGGAAGTTTTCTTTCCTAGCACCTCTAGTGGTGGAAGACCGGGTGGAGAGGAGATTGTTGATGAGGGTGTTGATGAAGAAGGTGAAGAAGAAGAGGTTAAAGAGAATGTTGAAGAAGAAGAAGAAGCTAAAGAAGAGGAAGAAGAAACTGAGGAAGAGCAAGCAAGTGAAAGTGGGAGTGGAGATGATTCTACATCTATGGAGGAAGATGATGATATGATGGAGGATTAGTAAACCTTGAAGGCTCCTACATTCTTTAACCCCTCTTATGGTTTGTCTACTTCTTTTATTTTCTTTATTCTATTTTAATCATTTGATTGTGGAGTCCTATCAACATGAAGGACTAACACATTGGCTTCATTAAGGTGTTCATTTTTATTGTTCCCACTTGTAAAATCCAAAATGACAATTTCTAGTTTCATGCATTGCATTCCATGTGCATGAACTACCCCGAAATTCAAGACGTTAGATATAATGTCTATTTTGGTTTGGGGGAAGTCCATGCATATGCATCGGGAGCTAATTTAAATTATGCTCTCCGCCATAACCAAAACACATGCATCATGTAGTGTAGCTTAGTATAGATTGCATTTAGTTTAGAAATCATGCATCATACTTGAATAATTTCCTATCGTATTGGCCATTGAGGACAATGCCCATACTAGTGTGGGGATGGGAAATTCTAACTTGACTTTTATTCAAAATCCAAAAAAATTAAAAATTTCGAAAAATCCAAAAAAAATTGAAAAATTGAAAAAAATCAAAAACATGTTCATTTCCTTTTTAGTGTAGTCTTGTATATATTACTGTATATATTGTGTTTGTTCATCCTTGTTCACATTGATTGACTACGCCACATCCGAGACATGAGGATATTGAAGACCGCATGGTATGATCTTTCCAATCTCCTTTTTCCTCTTTATGTTAATGACTATGTGGCTTTATTTTGATTGATGCGGTATAAACAATGTGATTATAGGATTGTATTTAGTTTATATGACATACTAGTTGGTAGAAGCATATGCATTAGGATGTATATATGTTAGTTGCATCATGGCATGTAGTTTGCATGGTTAGAAAATTTTGTGAAACCGTCTATTTGGGAAGCTTGACAAGTGTATATAGGCCCTAGTAGATGCTTTTTCTTCTTAAAACTTTGCTTGTTAGAATACTTGTAAAACACCCTAGGATGTGTCATGCTAGTATCCTTTGACCCATGGATTAAGGCCTAGTCAAGAGTACCTTGTGGTGTGATAACTCCTTGGTTACCGTTTATTCCAAGGTGACCCTTGAAACCATGCAACCATCATTCATCCATGTTCTACCATACATTTTGTCATCAAAGGGAATGGGCACAAAAAGAAATTGTTCAAATTTGAGTTCAAGAAAAGAAAAGAAAAGAAAAAGTTTGCAAATGCATCAAAAAGAAATGAGGAGTAACAAAAATGAAAACTCCTATGCTTCAAATACAAGCACCCTCCCTAGATATGGGGTAACTTTGAAAATTTTCAAAATAAAATGCAAAAGTTAAAAGTTGTCAAGTATTGAAATGCCAAAAATCAAAAGAAATGGCAAAAAGAAAATGTTCTCAAATGTTATATGCCACAAAGAAATTGGGGAGAAAAAACAAACAACAAAAGCAAACTCCCAAAATGATACTCAAATACTATCGATCCCTTTATCCATCGTATCCATTTTTGTGCATGGTAGAGAGGGGACGGCCCTTCTTCTTGTCTAGGCAAGAAGGGGAATTCCGCGATCCTCCAGTGTTTCTAACACCATGGGGAGTCTATTCTTGACAAAATCATTTAACGATTGAGGACAAAGGTACCCTAGCTTGACATCACTTGGAGGTGATTTATTGGTATCCTTCTAGGCTTAGTAGTTTGAAGAAATTGCATATATGAAGGAGTGTGTACCCTTGAATTGCTTCCCACTTAGATAATTTCCGCCACTTAGATGAGGAAAGTGGCTATTCTTTTGTAGATGCATCCATTGCTTGATTTTGTGTGCTTTAATGATTGGATGTGTCGCCATTTTGGCAAGACCCACCTTGCCTTGCAAGAAGGCATCCTACCTCATGGTTGTCTTGTTGTGAGTTGAAGGGGCGGAGTGAGACCCGCTATTTGTCTCATGTCGGCTATATTAGTAGGATAGTTTAAATAAGGGTCCTAGTTTTTGTCACCTCTTTATTCGGGACGAGCAAAGGTTCGGTTTGGGGATATTTGATGTGACCATTATTTGAGCATATTTAGTCCCGAATTAGCCTCGTTCCTATGCTTTTTAGTGCATATTTGGGTCATTTACTATCTTTAGTCCTTTGTTTTGCATATTCTTTGAGGTTTTGTTTCCTTGGTAGGAGAGGAGTACAAACCTTGCATTTTCATGGCAAAATAGAGCTAAATTGATCGAATCTAATGACCAAGCATCAAAGAGAAGACAAGACTAGAAGGCCTTTGTACATATTATAGTAGATGGGCAATGATGAAGAAATCCTTGCATCCTCGACTAAATCCCAGAGGATTATTGGAAGAAGAGAGGAAGAAAAGAAGAAAAGGAAAGCTGTGACGAGATCCGCTCGTCCAGCCATGAAGACGCCCGTCCAACAGTTCAGGAATCCGAGCGTCTTTGCCATAGGGACGCCCGTCCAACCACGCACCAATCCGCCCATCCAACCATGAAGATGCCCATCCAGCCACTCCAGAATTCGCCCGTCCGGACCCCTTGGACGCTCGGATTCTCTTACAGGCCCATACGTCCTCTTCTTCCCCCCATGAAAGATGCGCATATTTGTGAAAGACCGGCAAAAAGGAGACGGGCATCTTCTTTGAGAGGAGCGATTCTTCAAGGACTTAATCGTCATTTAAGCCCTTAGTAAACCCTAATTTATGTACCTAATCCCCACTATAAATACCCCATTAGTCAAATTAGATAATCATGTTCTTCTTATCAATCTCTAGTGTAGTTTATATCATTCTAATCTCTCTTTAATCTTGTAATCAAATTTTAATCAAATATTAATACAAATCTCATTTCCTTAATTTCTCTTTTGTTCATCTTTTATTTTGGGTAATTGAAGATTATTTGGGTTATTATTGGGAGATTGACAACCTTCCAATCATTCATCAAGTACTTCTATTATTCTTTGCTTTATTTTGGAATCATCATTAGGTATAATTCTCTTAATCCCTTTTTAATTATTGTTAATCATCTTCATTTATTCATCATGTTTTGCCTTGTTAATATGATTGACAACCTTGTTAGCATGTTAAACTTGATAATGAGTGAGTAGTTTCCTTAACTAGGGTTAATGGGTAATTAGGGGAAACCGACATGGGGGATGATTCATGCTTAATTTAATATGTTTTCATAATTTATTTGCTTGCTTGTTGTGATCTCAACTTATGCACATGTTATGTTTGATGAAATGCGAGCCTATGAATCCTTGCATTTTTTACCCATCACTTACCTTTTCAATGAGACTCGTAAGACATAAACCAACTCAAGTCTCATTAGACCATGCATATAGTTTATTAGGGAGGATTAAGTCGACTTGTAGGTGTTGTACAATCTAATCGATTCGGCTCCGGGACCCAAACCTTCCGAGGATTGTAAGATATAAACCAATTCGATCCATCACAACAATAATTGCTTGCTTATAATTTGAAGATATGTTTGTATGATCAATTCCCATGAATCCCCTATGACCCCATGACACCCTAATGCTTTTAATCAATTGTTTACATCTCATTTTAATCACCTTCCTTGTTTACTTTTATTGCTATTTAGTTTAGTGATCTTCTTACCTCAACCTAAACCGTGAATCCCCTAGACACCGCTACTTGCAATCGAAAATCCTACATCAATACCCGTCCCTGGGATCCGACCTTTACTTGCCTCTTTACTAATAGTAGAGTTGTTCGTGAAGTTATAAATATTGTTTTGGTCTAGGTGCTCCTAACGACAAGTAACCAAAAATTAAGCTCCAAGTGAGTCTGACCAGCTATGCTCGCACAGACTATTGGAAAAGAAGAAAGAGCTATCTACTACGTTAGTAAGAAGTTCTTAGAATACGAGTGTAAGTACACACCTCTCAAAAAGACATGCCTCGAGTGACAAAGAAGCTACGCCACTACATGCTTAGCTACTCGGTCAAAGTGTATTCGAAAATAGATCCCGTCAAATACGTCTTCGAGAAACCCGTTCTAAACGAACGTTTAGCAAGGTGGACCTTAATGCTCTCGGAGTTCGATATCAAGTACGTACCTCTGAAATTCATAAAAGGGCGCACCGTTGCCGAGTTTTTCGCAGATAATCCTATCAACGATACCCAAACAATAGACATGTGGTCATTTCCAGACGAGGATATCCTACAGACCAGTGTAGACTCTTGGGATCTTTATTTTCATGGGGCATCGAATTTAAGAGGATTTGGAATAGGAGTGTTGCTCATTTCTCCTGAAGGCGAGCATACACCACTTTCTGTCAAACTCGACTTCGAGGTGACGAATAATGCAGCAGAATATGAAGCTTGCCTCATTGGTCTACAAGCAGCAGTGAGTTTAGGCATTAAGAATCTTCGGGTTCACGGAGACTCATCCTTGATCATTAACCAAGTTATAGGATCTTGGAAAATTCGAAGTGAAAGTTTAGCAACCTATCAGGCTAGGATAGATCAATTCGCCCAATTCTTTAATTAGGTCACTTATCTACACCTGCCTCATGAAGAGAATCAATTTGCAGACGCTCTTACAAAACTTGCATCTTTGATTAATATGCCAGACAACATGGTGGAAATGCCTTTATGCATCGAACAGCGGTCAGAACCAGCCTATGTACACCTCCTTACAGATAAAGAAGAAAGCCCAGAGGAGCCTTGGTTCCAGGCCATTCTAAACTTCAAACTTAATGGTACATACCCACCGGATATGGATAAGAGGGGACAATGTGCAATACGCCTACCAGCCTCTTAATACCTCCTCATGCAAGGAGAATTGTACAAAAGAACACCTCTTGGTGTCGTCTTGCGTTGCCTAGATCATTCACAGGCACAAAAAGTGATGGAAGAAGTTCACGATGGAGAATGCGGTCCTCACATGAGTGGACCCATGATGGAAAAGAAAATCACACGTCTAGGATATTACTGGACGACAATGGAGTCGGATTGTATTAAATACGTCAGACATTGCCATAATTGCCAGATCTTCGGGAATGTGCAACATGTTCCTCCCTCGATGCTTTACACCATGACATCTCCTTGGCCATTTTCTGCTTGGGTAATCGACATCATTGGGAAGATCACTCCAGCCAGAACAGGAGGTCACTGTTTCATTTTGGTAGCTATCGACTATTTTTCTAAATGGGTCGAAGCAGCATCTTACACTAGTCTCACAGCCAAAAATGTGACAAAGTTCATACAAACCAATATCATCTGTCGATATGGTTGCCCACATGAAATCATCAGTGATAATGGATCACATTTCCAGGCCGAGACTGAGCAATTGCTAACCAAATATAAGATCAAGCACCACCATTCCTCGCCTTATTGACCTCAAACTAATGGCGCAGTAGAAGCAGCTAACAAGAATGTCGTCATGATCGACAATTATCGAGACTGGCCTAGCAAAATACCCTTTGCGTTGTGGGGATATCGCACATTAGTTAGGACGCCCACTGGGGCCACTCCTTTATATTTGACTTACGGGATGGAAGCTGTACAGCCAGTGGAACTAGAGATCCCGTCTCTACGCATTCTATTAGAAAGTCAAATTCCAGAAGCTGATTGGAAGAGAGATAGATATGATGAACTTGTCCTCTTGGACGAACGAAGGTTGCGCGCATTACATAATGTGCAGACATATCAGGCACGTATCAAACGAGCCTTTAACAAATGGGTTAAGCCCAGGAACATCAAAGAAGGAGATTTGGTGCTCAAATCAGTCAGAGCTCTCCTACCTATCGATCCACGAGGAAAGTTTAAGCCCAACTGGGCCGGACCTTTCTTAGTCAAGTCCATACTTTCGGGGGGTGCGGTTAAGATTATAGACCTAGATGGGAATGAATTTGCTAACCCTACCAACCTAGACCAATTAAAACGGTACTACCCTTAGCATAGGATAAAAACGCGCCTCGCGTAGCCCACGTGCCGCTCATGCGACATGAAATTAAACCGGCCCCTGGCCATCCAAAGCTTATGTCACTATGCTCTTGTATTTTGACATTTTTAAATCCTCATAATCATCAAATAAACTGAATTTTACTTTCCTTAGGAGTAAGTAAAGCACATGCTTATTTTTCTAAAGTTCCTTACAAGCTCTTGCTTCGAACCATTATTCTTTTACATTTACTTGAACTACGCACAGGGTTTGATTTCATTTTTTGTAATGAATACGTAGGCAATCCTTCACAGGATACAACCCATTATTATTTTAAAATGTAAATAGAAAGACATTTGCATTTGCATTTGAAATTCGACAAGAATAATAAAAGAAAATCATAACGGTTTCTTAACTAATTAATCTTTTATTCATTGTTCCATACATATTAATAATACGCCAAATACATAAAAATAATAATGCTGAAAATAAATGGTAGGCTAGGATTCTAAAAACCCCGCCATTTATTACAAATTAATAATAAATAATACTATAATAAATGACTAAGGCTATTCTTCCATTTTCCCTTTGCCTTTGTCACCCTTATCATACTTCTTGTCTCGACCACGAGCCGGTCGCTCTTGTGCCATCTCCGACCTAATCACCAACGGTCGTTCTCGCGGTCTAGCCTTACCATTTCGATCTATCACCATCTTCTCGGCAGAGGCGGTTTTCGGCTTTTTCGACGAACGCGCGACTCGGAATCCGGCCTCTTCTTCCGCTTCAGTCAAGTACTTTTGGTTCTCATTTGCTACTTCGCGGATTTTATAATCCACGGGCTCATGCTTCCTCAGCTTCTCACGTTCTTCGGGAGTACCGGCTTTTGTCCATTGCAAATATGAGTTCCTTTGGACACACCGAATTACCCATTCTCAACAAGACTTCGAAGTATGTGCCAAGGCAGTTTGAGGAACGGTATCCAACTTCGGAATTTTCTGCCTAAGGCCCACTTGCCTCATCAATCTCTCCGAAAAAATGCAAACCATGAATTACAATCCAGGGACACGAACTGACTGTGTCGGATCCAAAGATGAGACTCCAGTAACTGACCTGAGATGCCACCATGGCACAATCCATCGGATCAAGGGACCACCTTCACTTTTCAACTTATTTTCCCAGTAGTTGCATACCCGAGTGAAGTCCACCATATACAGCCTAGTCCTCATTGCAATTGATCGAGCATGATATCCTTGCACATTAACTGGGGGCTCGATCAACCGCAGTCGCTACATCAGCCAAACCTGCAAGCAAAAAAAAGAAAACGGGAATTAATACCCGTGCATCGACCGACAAAAAAAAAAACGAGAAAAAAAAAACGAAAAAAAACGAAAAGACAAGAAAAAAAAGAAACAAGAACGGTCGAAAAATGGTTCTTACCTACAAGATGATGGGACTTCCCAAATAAGGAAGCTCGCGGTTGGCCTTTCTATTATCCAAATGAAGAATGGTCTCCCCTAAGACTAGGCATGCTGGGCTCTTGCGCAGCTCTATTTGTTCCACTAGGCTAAGAACACGAGGATCCCCTCTCATCTCCTCATCAACATGCCCTCGAAGGACATAGCAATGCAGTAGACAAAACCCGAAGGCCCTGCGCCTCGCAACATCAGAAATAGTAGGGTCCTCACTATTTATAAATTGGTCAATAAAGTCAAACATGCAGACACCTTTTGAGGTCACAAGACGGTCTACCTCAGCCTTGGTCAATCCAAGCAAGTCCCTAAATTTACTTTTATATCCTTGCGAGCTTGAGGGTATAGCCGGTATATTTTCCGGGTCCCATCCTCCAACAACAGCTATTTCTTCGGGAAAAGGACAAATTTCGCCTCCAGGAAAGGCGAATACATGAAGATTCGGGTCCCAATACTCAAGACAAGCATCCAAGAAAGGCTTCACCACTTTCACTAATTTGAGATTAAAGTCGATCCTAAATTAAATGCACCCATATCGTGCTTCTCAATGTTTGTAAACTCATTCGTCCATTCCTTCAGACGGTTTTCAAAGGCATTCATAATTTTAAAATTTTTTGAGGGGATATGAGAATTTTTATGTAATAGACGGAAGAAGAAGAAGGAATTGTGTGAATAAAAGCTCACCCGAAGTCTCTATTTATACTATTCGCTGTTTCCTAAATTCTGTCGAGGACTGACAAACTGGAGAAACGACACAGCATCTGATGCGCCTCTTCGAAGAGTCGCAGCTCTTGATGCGCCTCTTCCCCAGGTCCTTTTCCGTGATTCTCAGCCGTGGATTTTTCCTTTTCTCCTCTTAGCTATGATTTCCTATTCCTATAGGATTTTAATTTGGTAATTTCGTCTAACTTACCAAGTTTTTTGTTTCCTAATTCTTTTCGGGTTCGCTTTTCGAGGCAAGGTCGACATTTTCGCCAAATGTGCACACTTACTCATTTTTATTTCTTTTCTTTTTTAGGGGAATCATTTCACTCCTCTTTTCAATACATTTCACACTTAGACATTTCTTTTAAATTTTTTTAGGGGGTAGCCCTCCCCACCATCTGGTCATTTGTCATTTCGCTCATTTCTGGGCATTTTCGCTCATTTCTGAGAATTTTTTTCGACATTTTGTCAGTTTCAGGCACATTTTATTTTTCCATTTTGCGCCAATTTAGACCACCTATATGCTACGTGTTTTATGTGTAAATTCTATGCAAATTCCGGCAGCATGACTGCACAAACCGTCACCTACCAAACCTGTTCTTTTAAGCTAACCTGCAGGAACATCAAACACCCACCAGCAAAGGCACTCAGGCCATTAGATACACAACCAAAAGAAAGTGTATACATCAAACTGGGGGCTCTCGCCCAAAACAAAGTCCGAAATGTCCAAGATGTACAAGATATACACAAGACAACAACAAAAAAGAAGGGCAGCTAGTCCTGGTCGCCACTTAACTCGGCTACGGTCGCCTCAAGAGCAGCGATCTCGGCGTCTCTAACCTCAAGGTCCCTTAGCAGACGAGCCGTCTCCTCCCGGGACTGCGCTAGCTCACGCTCTCTCTGCATACAAATGAAGGAATGCCTCATTTCAATAAAGTGTAGTAACATTTCGTTGCAACGAAATTTGAAATAAAATAAGAAAGGGAATGAGAGGTTAATACCTGTCGTCCCCGACCACCTACAAGTGCCTCGATGGCCGTAGTCCGCAGCCGGTTGACCACCCTCCACAATGCCACGTAGCGAGACGGTGCCACCTGCAGTCAAATAACAGAGAAGGTTAAAAAAAAAGAGAGAAAATGCATTCATATGCGATAAAATAATGAAGACAGCCTAAGCTGGAGGCTTACCCTCCTCACTAGGTGCTGCCACTCCTCCAAGCCAGCATCGGTCACCTCCTCGCCAAAGTCGCGGAGCTCCGAGATCGTCGTCATGCCCGCCACGTCAGTTTACTCGAGTGTCTCGGGGTAAGCTGGGGGCTCGACGCCTGCCACCTCGATCTCCTACAAGGTTCAAATGGCTCTTTATTTGACGATCATTCGTCATTTGTCAAATCTATTCAAAAACAAGGAAAAGGTAAAACACTTACCACGATCGGCCAGTACGCCAACCTCCGGTGAACGAACTCGGAGTACTCCTCGCCAGGAAGAAGGAGGGCGTCGCCACTAGCGTCAGCCAAGTCGGCCTCTCTCTCAGCCTCAGAAGGCTCCCTAAACATCGTCTGTGGAGGATCGATGGGAACCGTGAAGGTTTCACGAGAGCACTGCCGAGTCAAACGCTCGCCCAGGTACCACACAGGTCCCATGCACGTCCTCAGCAACAGCCGACTCGAGCTCCTGGGACGAAGGACCTCGGCCATGAAAGCTGGAGCGTCAGGGTAGTTCTCCCAAGGTCTAGGCACCCACTAAAATAAGGAAACAAGGGGTCATTCCTATGATCGACTCTAAGTGGGAGGGGGGGGGGGGGTCATTCTTATGATCACTTCTAAATAAAAGACAGAAAAGGAAAAGTAACCAGATAAGGATCAAAGGCACTTACGTCCTCCAACTTCAGGGCATTCATGCCCCTCCGAAAAACGTCGTAAGAAGAGCGCTGGCTCTTCCTACGGCACACCACTCAGTCCCTCACGATAGGGTACGCCCTCGGCTCAGGCTCCGTTCTCTTGGGCACGAAGCCAGGAAAGTAGGAGTACACCCACGCCTGTAGACAAGATAATCATTTATTTTTCTATAATAATGATCTTTCATAATTCAATAGCAATAAAACTGAAGAAATAATGATCTTTCATAATGCAAAAGAAAGGTTCATACCTCCAACAAGAGTCCAGGACCGACAGTAGCAGAAGAAGTCCCCTTCTCTATCAGCTCCGGACGTACCATGGCCCTTATGTAACGAGTGAGGACCGCAAAGCCAGGAGTAACCCAGTCCCAACGACCTAGGCTACTCAAGTTAAAAAGGAAGGGAAGGAGCTTCGTCGACAGCCTCTCCCCCTTGTCTGCGAGGTATATCGAAGACAAGAACCACCACAGCCACAGACGAGCCCTCTGCTCAACAGTGCAAGGAGGAGGAGGCACCATCCTCCCATCCATCCTCACCCTCTCCGGGGTCCTACCTGCAAAGTAGTCCCTGACGTAAGAACTCGACACCAACTCGGGAACGCTGGCAGCGCCTGCCGCCAGGTTCCAGCCGATCAGCCTCCTCGCCTCGCCCGAGTCTATTCTCATGGCCGTCAATGGCCACACCAAAGTCTCCTCTCAACACGACAGACCCGAGATCATGTCGTAGTCCTCCAAAGTCACCCCGACCTCTCCAAAAGGCATATGGAAAGTCGAGGTCATGTCCCAGTACCGATCAAGGAAAGCTCGAATCAGGCAAAGGTTAGCCCGTATCTTCCTTTCCGTAATCGCCCTCCAAGCTCCGACCAAAGCCCCGAAGGCTCCCAGCTCGACAATGGCCTTCTTCTCCTCCGACAGTCTCTCGAAAGCCTCCATCATCGTTGTGTAGCCGGAAAAGGACCTCATGTTCCCGACATCCTGTATCAATTCAATTCAAAAGCTATCTTTAGCACAAGACGAATGAGAAATGAAACGATAAATAAATACGAGAAGTTAATGGGAAATGACAGGTTCGAAACTTACCAAACTCCTCGCGGTCCAGTACGACATATGGCTCTCTGCCGCCCAAATGAGATGTCTACCATCCCATTTCTCGGCCCATTCGGGTGCACCCACAAGCTGGCGACCACCTCGTCTCACGTTGGCCCTCCTCGGGACCTCCTCAACCTCCTCCTCGATCTCCTCCTGCCTCTCTCCACCGACGAGAGCACGAGGTGGGTCGAAGTCCATGTCCATGGAGGCCCTCCCCGACATAGAACGCACATCACCTGCAAAATCAAGGTAGACAAGGCCGTGTCAAGCCATGACAGGCCTCTCCGAGTTCGTTTCAAGAATTTTCAAGCTCTAAAAGGGGATTTCCGGCCATCTTTGGCCATTTATTTCAAAACCCGACCACACACGTGGAAGGTTGGGGCAAGTCAAGTCGAAGTTCAAGCCTAGTTGCAGGTTTGAGTCAAAATTTCGACCGCATTTCGCTATAATAGCGATTATGCCCTAAAAAAGTGTACTGAAAGAGTTGTCACAAATCGAAAATTCGACATGATAGCAAGTTTACCCATTACACAAGGGTTCCAAAACACCATATTTCATCAAAAATGGACAATCCTAAGGTCATTTTCGAAGCGATTTTCGAAACAGCTGAGAAACCGTCTCATTTTTCGCCAAATGCTCAATACTTGACAAAAATGCAAAAAGTATACATGGTTATATTCCTAACATTGCCAATTATCGATTTCTAATGTCAATTTTTTCAAGCAAATTCATTTGAGGCGAAAACCCCAATTTTTCGACATTAAAGGGGGAAGAACCATAATTTTTCGGCCCTAATTCAAGCAAAAACGCAAATTTAAAGCAAGAATAAGATACATACCTCGATTAGTCATGATTTATGGCACGAATTGATCAAGTTTTGACGTATGTTGGTTGGAATTTGAGAGGAATTAATAAGAATTTTGTTTTGTATAAATGAAATAGAACACGGGTTTAGTCGTGTTTTTACCCAGACAGGGACAAGCCAAGGAAATGACGCAGCACTAGCTGTGCCCCTTCCAAATAACGTAGCTCTTGCTGCGCCTTTTCCCCAGCATCGTTCCAGCTCAAAAATTTGAAAATCCGTTATAAGTTAGTTATTTGTAGGCCCAAGTTTTGTGCGCCTTTTCTCCGACATCCTATATCTTATATTTAGTTCTTTTGGGCGTTCTTTTCGTCGAGACCCGCGTTATTTTTCTAAACGGACTGCCAAGCCGTCACATTTTGTTTCCCGGCAAGGAATTCTTTGAAGCCAGCTCACGGGCTTATCAGTTATTATCAGAATTTCGTTTGCAACAACCGAGCGGATTTCCAGCGGTGCTTGGGACGCGCCATTATCAGTCAAGCCTCTTCATTTTCCTCGATGGTGTTAAGACGCACCTTTTATCAATATATTTATATCCGAGTGAGAGTTCATGACAGCCAATGTACTTCTCAAGAAGCGGAGTTTGTTTGAAAGCAAACACAAGCAGATCTCCCAGGAATGATTCAATCCAGACAGAGTCATCCATATTTCTCCCCAGTGCAGCAGTATTTTGCAGTATTGATCTCTCAAGATTTCTTCCACGACTATCAAGATGTTCCTAGTCGTCGATATATGCTTCTCTAACAATATTTTGCAGTGTTTCTGTTGACAATTAAGACATTATATATTTCCCGAACAAGAGTTTGCTTGAGGACAGAGATAGGCAGATTCCCACAGTCAACATCTATATTTTCCCAGTGAGAGTGTGTTGGAGGATACAGACAGGCAGATTCTCCAGGTATGGTTTCTTCTTATGGCTGGTGAGCTTCCTTACGTAGTCTAATGGACTTTAAACAACCCTCCCCGATAGTCGACAGACTCTAAAATGTTCCCGACGACAGGTCCTTGGTTAAGTCCCCTTGAGCCGCCTCGCGTCGCCATAGTCGCCAGGTTGTAATCTTCGATTGACCTGATGGCTATATTTTAACCTTCGCCTTGTCCAAGCCTCAGTCAAAGTGGGGGCTCTGTAGATACCTCATTTCTACACCTTCCGCCAACCACCCAGTGATGATTAGGCCGCATGTTTGGTACGCGGAACGATTTATGACAGTCCGTAAGTTTATCGTCAAGTGATAGCTCAAACACTTGTGTCTATCCCTTGGTCGTTATCTACACGCCGATACGGTCGTTTTGACAGTAATTAGAGTTCATTTGGAGTCCGGGTCAAAAACCGCTTCATTTTCTAAGAAACCGTTTAAAATGCCGAGTCGGAATGTTCTAGATATTTATTCCTAAAATTAAATTTATATCTTTTGGCAAAATATATCTCATATATCATATTTTAGGGAATAAGGAAGTAGAGATCTACCGTAATTCCGTAATAGAAACGCGGAAATCTTTCTTCCGCATGAGGAAACCTCTGGGGAAATGACGAAGCAGGTGCTGCGCCTCTTGGAAGGACCACAGCAGCTGCTACGCCTCTTCTCCAGCCTGTTTTTGCTGTTTACGGAATATTTCAGTGATTTCTTTCCAAAGTTTGTGTCATTCCAAAATTCTTCACATTTTCTAGTATAAATAGAGACCTCCGGTCTCCATATTTTTCAGGCGAGTGTCCGCCCTTCTCTTCTCCCTTTACATTCTAGACCTTGCTCTAAGCATTCGACGCCTACATACTTGATCAATCGACCACGTAAGCTCAGATCTTTCTGAGTTCCAGTCATGTTGCATGATCAACCAATTTGACTACTACACATCAATTAATCAATTAATCTAAAATCCTCCAACGAGGGCACTTTCTACATAAATTCGACTCGAGCAATCACTAACGTTAACTTAGTCAATCTCGTTTTGTCAAACATGTAAGTCTGAGGGTGTAAATCCTATCTTTTTTTATTGTATTTTATTTTTGTACTCATTAATGTAAGGTTTACGTCAAAAGTATATATAAAACCGACTAGGAAAAACCCTTTTATCAAATTGTTTTTACGTAACAGCGGATACCAGACGTCGAGAAGAAACGCAGCAGCAGCTGCGCCTCTTCGAAAGGTAGCAGCTTTTGCCGCGCCTCTTCCAGAGGCTGCCGTTGCTCCTGCTCTTCTTCTTCTTCTTCCTCGGGTTTCTGTGGTTCCGTTCCTTTTGTTTTATTTTCTTACTTTCTTTCTTTCTTTTGTACATAAATCATGTTCAATAATTCCTTTTAATTATAACGTTTTATTCTCGACTTAAATCCCCTATAATTCGATATTTACGGGTTTTTGTCATTAAATTAAACCCGGATTTTAGAAACTCGATTTGTTCATATCAGGTTTCTGGGATTCGTTCTTTGATACATATTTCCTTGTTTAATTCCAGTTTTTCAAGTTCTATTCTATTTTCGAGTTCGTTCCTTTTATAATTCCTCCATCGTAAATAAATTCAATTCATTCTAATTCGTTTTGATTCGTTTTAATCCGTTTTCATCATTTTATGACGGTTCCAGATGTATTTAATATGCTAAACAACTTCAACTTGAGTATAAACATCAATAATTAATCGTAAATATACCAACGAACATTAACAAATAGCGGTTCTGACTTCACAGCCAGAGCTCAACTTAAGAATAGACGCAGGAATAGCTGCGCCTCTTCCAAGGGACGCAACAGATGCTGCGCCTGTTCTGAGATGATTTTTGTCCCTGAAATTTTGTTCTCGCTTTGACGTAGCCTTTAATTACGTGAGTAATTAACTTATAATCATAATATAACCCTTAATCTAACTTATTTTATTACTTTAATTTCTACCTTTTATTTTCCTCTCTCTTTTATCTTCAAAATTCCGTCTTAAGTGTACTTTTGACGCAAATCAATTTAACCTTTGTAATTCATTTGTAATCCTTATTTATTTATCGTTTTTGTTTATGTAAGATTTATTTGCTTGTCTCACACATGCAATCAATTTCTAACTTTCAATTCGACATTATTAATTGCTAAATTACATGTTAACCGACATAGTTTAATTCACATGCTAGGATTAATCTGTGGATGTTGCATTGTATACATATAACCGACAACATATCAACCATGAAGAACTTCCCCAATCATTGGTAGAGGCCGCTATCGATGCGGGCGAGATTAGGTGTTCGATTAAAGAGCTTCCTAATACGTACCCTCACCACTTACTCCAGATCTATGTGAACATCCGTGTTCATTGTCATCCAGGAGAGTCATTCTAGACATAGAAGGCTAAGGGTAACGAGTTCTTAGTTTTCATGTCATTACTTTGTGTCTTGACATGACACGAGGAATTCGAACGGTTCCAATTTCCCATAAAAATTGGTGGCGACTCCACAAATGCAGGCTTATAAAACCTTTCACCGGTTTCAATGCCTCACAAATCGGTAACGGCCCATGACGTGCTTTGGCTATCCAAGGTTCCGTGGGAGAAGTGCCGCCGCCTTAAACAATCACAAACGCGCGGGTACGCGGGGCGCGGGTGGCCCATGTCCACAACAACCCCTCTTATGGCGGGTTCCACAAGGGGCAAATCAAGGGCGTGAAGCCACTCCCGTTGTGACTCCACTCAGCCGAGGACGCACCTCACAATCATAGTCCAACCATCACATTTCCAATACTCTAGAATAAAATCAACAACAATATTATCACATCAATTAAATCACAACATCAATCTTAAATCAATTACAGAATCAACTGAGTAGGGAAACCCTACCTTGGCATAAATCCGATCACGAGTCAACAAGGAAGCTCGAAGTGCTCTTCTACGAATTCTGCACCTAACAACAATCATACAATCCAATCACAACATGCAAACAACCCCTTTCCCCAAATTCCAATCACTAGGTTAAACCCCTAAAAGATAAAACTGACAAAGCCATAAGACTAGCCATTTACCGATAGAATCAACGCAAGAGAGAAATGAACAAAGACTCACGCACAATCAACGATCTTGGGAGAGATTAAAGATGATTAGAGTTACGTAGGAAATTTTTAGGTTTTGTTAAAAGTGAAGAGTGAAACAGTAAATCGTAATTTATAACTCCAATCATTTTTAATCAAACCGCGGAAATAATTCCCATCAGACTGGATAATCGGTCGAGTATTGAGTATACTCGGCTGAGTATCCCTTACTCGATCGAGTATTCCTATACTCGGCCGAGTATTCCTGTACAATAGCCTGGCCAGAAACACACGACGCATTACTCGACCGAGTAAGCCCAATTCGGCCGAGTAATAGGACGTAGAAAAACATAGTATTACAGTTTAAGACCAACGAGCGATGGCCAACCCAATAGCAACGCATGCTGCATTGGGTGACACAGGCCTGAGGTGTGTGAGGCAGGCTGCGTTGCTAGACGCAGGCTGCGTTTTCGTCTACCGTCGTCGTCTCTAGTTACTTCAAATGGTGTTCGTTACTCTTGAAAATTTCTCTCCCCCATACTTAAGTTCTCCTTCATCCTTCAAGAGTTTCCGTTACTCTTTTTCCATCAAGATCTTGGTACGTTTCCCCATGCACAACTACGCCTACTAAACCTCCACAAGAGCATTAATAACTTCAAAATAATTTTTGATACAAATGATTTCATTGTAATGCGATAAAAGACAAGGAATTAAATGACGTGAATTTCAATGCTAGCTATGAAAACGGTAAATTCTAAACTAAAGAGAGTGTATTTACAATTTTTGCCGTTTATTTAATGTCGATGGCTCGAGTTAATGCTTCATTTACATCAATCTTGATAGATAGGATCTTCCAAAGTGATCTCTTCAAACAATTTTGTTTCCATCCCATCATGGTAAGCCTTGAGCCTTTGTCAATTTTCCTTTATCGTCTTCCCTAAGCTTGGGTTTTTGACTTCAACCACTCATGAGGGTAGATCTTTCTTACGATGTATGGTCCGAACCATCTTGACCACAATTTCCCGGTGAACAACTTGAGCCGATTTTGAAAAACAAGGACCTTTTGATCTTCCTTGAATTCCTTACTACTAATCATTCGGTCATGCCATATTATTACTTTTTCTTTATATATGGCTGCGTTATCATAAGAGTCAAGACGAATTTCCTCTATTTCTTGGAGTTGTAGTTTTGTGGACAGGGGCCCATCCACGCCGCGCGCACCCGCGCGTTGTAGTTTTGAGGCGGCGACACTTCTCCAACGGGACCTTGGTTTGCCAAAGCACGTCATGGCCCATCACCGATTTGTGAGGCATTGAAACCAGTGAAAGGTTGAATAAGCCTGCATTTGTGGAGTCGCCACCAATTTATTGTGGAAAATTGGAAACCGTTCGAATACCTCGTGCCATGTCAAGATACAAAGTAATGACATGAACACTAAGAACTCGTTACCCTTAGCATTCTATGTCTAGAATGACTCTCGAGATGCCAATGGACACGGATGTCCAGAGATAACTGGAGTAAGGGGTGAGGGTACGTATTAGGAAGTTCTTTAATTCGAACATCTAATCCCGCCCGCCTCGATAGTGGCCTCTACTAATGATTAGGGAATTCGTTCATATTTGATATGTCATCGATGTAATGCATGCAATGCAACAAACATGGATTAATCCTAGCATGTGAAATTAGACTATGTCGGTTAACACGTGTTTTAGCAAACAGTTTGGTCGAAGTAAATGTTAGATTCAATACATGTGAATGCCATACAATTAAATCATATATAATAATAATTAAGATAAATGAATTACAATAATTAAAATTACAAAAATTACACGCTTTATTTGATCTACGTCAAAAGCACGCTCAAAGACAGGATTTCGAAGAAGAAAATAAAAGGAAAATAAATTTAGAATTAAAATATGAAAACATGTCAGATTAGAGGTGATAATATGAATAATAGGTTATTTAAACCGTAATTAGGAGCTACGTCAAAGTGAAAAAGAGTTCAGAGGTAAAGACCAACCCAGAACAGGCGCAGCATCTGCTGCGTCCTCTGGAAGAGGCGCAACACTTCATGCTGAAAGATCATAGATCTCAATTAGACTCTCTAATTAAAAATATATTATCTCAAAATATGTTATTTTAGTGATCTATGTAACATACATGCTAATATAAAAGCATAATAATAAAGATTAAGGAAAAAACAATTTCCTTACATTGATTTTGATGGTAATAAGGGCACAATCAAGATCTCCTATCTTGATTGTTCTTGAGCTTAAAACAAAGGATGATCCTCCTTACTAAATCTTCAAAGACAATATCTCCTAAAAATGTGCACCCAAGAACAAATACCCAATATCCTACAAATATTAACTAGATATTTGATAAGATATACCGTTGATAATATGTGTAATATTACTAACAATCTTAATAATTATTTTTATTTTTACTAACAACTTAGTAAATGATTTTTATTATTTTAGAGAGAAGAACTTTCTTACACTTTCTATCACATGCAAAATATAAGAGTGAAGTGTAAAATGAACAAAATGATAGAGAGTATAAGGAAGGGGGAAAACCGGTTGGGGTGAGAGGATGAATGGAGTGTTTTCTTTTCTTATTTTAATATGCCCAATGGTGCATAATTTAGAAAAGAACAAAAGCATTTTTGGGAAGAAAAATGTGTAAGTGGAATTATTGTGTTTAAAGCTACACACAATCCCATTTACACGATTTCCATGACCCATTTACGGGTTGAAATCGGTTCTTATATTTGTCGTACAAATACGTATAACTTTACTTTAAACATCGTTTTATATTTAAATGCTTCCCGATTAATTTTGTCCAAAACACTCCGTAAATATACGTGTACCACTACACATATTATTTACGTACTAATATTAATCACATTAATCAATTAGTACAATTTTAGTGAATTAACAATTAATTAACTAAAACCCGTCTCATAAAATTTATTATTTAATTATCCCATAATTAAATAATAACTGCCGCGCCTCGTGTTCGCAACTCGAAATATCTCTAAAAAATAATCGACTAACCTATTAGTCAATAAATCAAGGGACTAAATAAATTGTATCTCATACAATTAATTAGTTGTCAATTGGGGTTTGTTCCTTTAGGTGTGACCGAAAGATGTCAGTTGATTACCGCCGTCTCACGACAATAACGTCAAACTCTAGTCAGCCAACCGTTATCGATTTACGTTAATCAACTGACGAGGATCAAATAAAATAAATATCCTGATGATATTCCTTTAATGAGATTTAATATGTAAACGCACTATTGTGGAGGACACTAACTCCAACAATCTCCCACTTGTCCGACACAAGTTGTGCGCTACCAATTCTCTTGTCCGTTTTAATCTCCCACTCAATGCAAGGTGTCTTTCAGGTCGCACTTGCACAGGAACATATCGCGAGTGGTTTTCTCGATCGGGAGTGTGACTACATGACCGGAAAAATCTCCCACAGATTACTTCCGAGCGTGGCAACGCATTTATAGTCACAACTCCTCGAGTGGCCTTGAGATATAGTTACCCAACGTGGGTGGACAATTCCTGTATGCCCTATCTATCTTTGCTCAATACAGATCATCATGACTCAGAAGATGCCCTCTGGCCTCCTTTCACGGTACGACCTAGGACAAAAACCAAAGTCACTCAGAAACTGCACTGACTTGGATAATAGTCTCCAGTCAAAAGAATCGACTCATAGGAACATCTTAGAGATCCCTGCCATGACCAGGCGTCTATAATAGAACTTAGGGACTCTCTAAATGGTCACTGTCCGGCAAAGTGTCACACACTCTGCCTATGTAATCGACTAGTAATCACGTATGACCTCATGGTGTTGAACAACCATCAATCGACTTACAATCTAGTCACTCCGAGACGTCACCTCATTAAGTGACTAGGGATAAATACAATGTTCATCTTATTCACTTGAATAGTGTTCAACGTTGTCTCCACAACTTATTTAGATAAACAAGGGATTAAAAATTTAGTCACACTAAATAAAAGATTCATAAATGAATGCTTAAACAATGAATGCGATTATCATATATATATATATATATATATATATATATATATATATATATATATATATATATATATATATATATATATATATATATATATATATATATATATATATATATATATATATAAAAGATACACTATCCAATTATTACATATCCATAATCTAAAGAAAATCTGGTACTCGTCTCAATCCCATTGCGACAACATGACCATCATGCTTAGCCTTTGATAAAGGCTTGGTTAAAGGATCAGCAATATTATCGTCTGTCCCAACCTTACAAATGTCAATTTCCTTCCTTTCCACATAATCTCTAATTACATGGTATTTCCTTTCAATGTGTCTCGATTTGTTACTAGACTTCGACTCTTTGGCTTGAAAAATAGCTCCACTGTTATCACAATATAGAGTGATCGGATTTTTGGCGGAATGGACTACTCCTAGTCCCTCCATGAATTGCCTAATCCAAACAAAATTCCTTTGCGGCCTCGGTGACCGCAAGGTACTCAGCCTCTGTTGTAGAATCCGCGGTAAGGCTTTGCTTGAAGCTCTTCCAGCAAACAGCTCCTCCATTTAGCATAAACACATAGCCGGATTGGGATTTCATATCATCCCGGTCGGTTTGGAAACTTGCGTCCGTGTAACCTCTTACACGCAACTCAGTTTCTCCTCCAAACACTAAGAACGAATCCTTAGTCCTTCTCAAGTACTTAAGGATGTTCTTTACGGCTATCCAGTGACTCTCACCAGGCTTGGCTTGATAACAACTTGTCATGCTCAAGGCATACGCAACGTCGGGACGAGTGCAAATCATAGCATACATGATAGACTCAACATCGGAAGCATATGGGACGGTCTTGATGTGACCAATATTTGAGCAAATTTAGTCCCCGAATTAGCCTCGTTCCTATGCGTTTTAGTGCATAATTGGGTCATTTAATATCTTTAGTCCTTTGTTTCGCATATTCTTTGAGGTTTTGTTTCCTTGGTAGGAGAGGAGTGCAAACCTTGCATTTTCATGGCAAAATGGAGCTAAATTGATCGAATCTAATGACCAAGCATCAAAGTGAAGACAAGACTAGAAGGCCTATATAAATAATGTAGTAGATGGGCAATGATGAAGAAGATCCTTGCATCTCCGACAAGATCCTTGAGGATTGTTGGAAGAAGAAAAGAAAAAAAGAGGAAGAAGCTTGCTGGACTACAATCCGCCTGTCGCAGCCTCGGGGCGCTCGTCCAAGATCTCCACAATCCGCCGTCCCACCTCCCTGTCCGCTCGTCCTGCACCACTACAATCCGCTCGTCCCGACCCTTTGGCCGCTCGGATTCCTGCCCAGTACAGCACGTCTCTTCCTTGTTCCACTCGGGATGCGCATATTTCTGAAAGACTTGCAAAAAGGAGACTAGCATCTTCCTTCGAGAGGAGAATTTCCTCAACTTTTCTTAAGAGTCTTAATCGTCATTTAAGCCCTTAGTAACCCTAATTTATGTACCTAATCCTCACTATAAATACCCCATTGTACTAATTAGATGAGAATCAATCCTTAATATTATTTATGTTCTTCCTAATCTCATTTTAATCTTGTAATCAACTTTTAATTAAGCATTAATACAAATCTCATTTCCTTAATTTCTCTATTGTTCATCATTTATTTTGGGTAATTGAAGTTTATTTGGGTATTATTGGGAGATTGACAACCTTCCATCAATCATCAAGTACTTCTATTATTCTTTGCTTATCATTTTGGAATCATCATTAGGTATAATTCTCTTAAACCTTGTTTTAATTATTGTTAATCATTTCCATTCATTCATCATGTTTTGCTTTGTTAATATGATTGACAACCTTGTTAGCATGTTAAACTTGATAATGAGTGAGTAGTTTCCTTAGCTAGGGTTAATGGGGAATTAGGGGAAACCAACATGGGGGATGATTCATGCTTAATCTAATATATTCACATAATTTATATGCTTGCTTGTTGTGATCTCAACTTATGCACATGTTATGTTTGATGAAATGCGAGCCTATGAATCCTTGCATTTATTACCCATCACTTACCTTTTCAATGAGACTTGTAAGACATAAACTAACTCGAGTCTCACTAGACCATGCATATAGTTGAGTAGGGAGGATTAAGTCGACTTGTAGGTGTTGTACAATCTAATCGATTAGGCTCCGGGACCCAAACCTTCCTAGGATTGTAAGATATAAACCAACTCGATCCTATCACAACAATAATTGCTTGCTTATAATTTGAGAATATGTTTGTATGATCAATTCCCATGAATCCCCTATGAATCCATGACACCCTAGTGATTTTAATCAATTGTTTACATCTCATTTTAATCATCTTGCTTGTTTATTTACATTGTTATTTAGTTTAGTGATCTTCTTATTTCAACCCAAATTGTGACACCCTTAGACACTACTACTTGCAATCGAAAATCCTACATCAATACCCGTCCCTTGGGATCCGACCTTTACTTACCTATTTACTAATAGTAGAGTAGTTTGTGAAGTTATAAATATTTTTTGGTCTAGGTACTCCTAACGACAAGTAACCGAAAACGATAGTCCGACCAAAAATGGCGCCGTTGCCGGGGACGGTGTTAACTTGATTTGATTTTTTTTATTGTTCTTAGTTGTGTCTTTCTTTGCCTTGGGGAACTAAAACTCCTCAAGGTTTGTTCTAATTGTTTTCAAGTTGTTTGATATTTTGCATGTCTAGAAGATCACAAGGTAACTTGTTACCCATTGATCACAAAATTGAAAGAACTTTGACAACCAATAGAAGACTTGCTAGAAATACTTTGAGAGGTATTGGTGAGGTTGTATATATTCATCCAAATACTATTGAGTTCATCAACCCTTTTGCAAGAGAAGGAGAGGAGAACCCAACACAAAACCCACCACAAAATCAACCCACAATGCCTAAATTTTCATCACATTCCGTACCAACCGAGGAGAACCTACCCAATGGTACTCCCACACCACAACACTTGACCGAAAATTTCATTGCAAAATCCGCATTTATCCAATTAGTCGAAATAAGCCAATTTGGGGGGATGCCTAGTGAAGACCCTCATTCTCACATGGAGACTTTTTGTGACTATTGTGATGCGATTTCACAAACCGGAGTGACTCAAGACCAAATTCGATGGGTCTTATTTCCTTTTTTTCTAATTGGTACCGCGAAACAATGGTTAAAGAGCCTTCATAAGGCTACTCTTGGTATTGACTCTTGGAAGAAATTGGCTCTTGCTTTCTACAAAAAGTTCTACCCTCCGGAAAAGACTAACATGCTAAGAGCCCAAATCACGGGTTTTAAACAAAGGGACGAAGAATCTTTGTATGAAGCTTGGGAGCGATTCAAAGGAACTTGTCGCTCATGTCCTCATCATGGACTTAGCGAGTGGTTCTTGGTACAACAATTTTGGAATGGTCTTTATGAAGACTCCCGAAACATTCTCAACATGGGATCAAATGGTATGTTCACCGAAGTTGACGTTAATCAAACTTGGAACAAGATTGAGGAAATGGCGGTCCATAATTAACAATATAGTAGACCTTGGAAGGCAACTAGAGGAGGAAAGCATGAAGTGGACTCTATTACTCAATTGGGTGCTCAACCTAGTGCTCATATTGATACCATTAATTTGAAGTTTGAGAAGGCTATGGCTAAACTTGAAGAAGCCTCCAAATCACCTAAGCAACATGTTAATGTCATGGTTGCATCTTCATCAATTCCAAGTGGAATATGTGAGAATTGTGGAACTTTGGGACATGACCAAAGTGAATGTAGGGGAACAAGTGAGCAAGTGAATGCTTTTCAAGCATACAAGAGTGGTACCCCTTATTCCAACTATTACAATGAAAACACCAAATTCTATCCAAATCTCTCATATAAAAGCCAAAATGTTCAAAACCCTCAACCAACATACACCCCACCTCCAATGAGAAACCAAAATCAAAGACCCTTTTACAACCAAAACCAAGGTTTCCAAAATCAAACTCCATACACTCAATCAAATGACCAAGGTTTTGATGTTCAAAAAGCGGTCCTCCAAATGCAAAAGAACCAACAAGAGTTTTTCACTCAAATGTAAAAGGATAGCCAAGCAAAAGACATCACCATTAACAACATACTAGCTCACACAAAGATGTTGGAGACTCAAATGTCTCAATTAGCATCTTCAAGTTCACAAAGACAAAAGGGGCAATTACCACTTCAAGGTAATCCCCCAAGACAAGAATCGGTGAGTGCCATCCATTTGAGGAGTGGTACAAGGTATGAAGGGCCGAAGAAGCCCGTTGATGAAGAGGTTGTGAATGCTAGTGACAAGGAAAGAGTTGTTGAAAACTCTAAAAAAGAAGAACCCACCATTCAAGAAGTTTCAAAGAAGGATGAAGAGAAGGCCAAAGAAAAGGAGCCTATTAAGATTAGACTTCCATTCCCGAGTCGTCAAGCTAAGCCTAAGTTTGATGACCAACTTGGAAAATTCATGGAGATTGTGAAGAATTTAGAAGTCTCAATTCCATTTACGGAATTAATCAATCATGTTCCGGCCTATGCAAAGGAAAGATATCCTTACAAAGAAGAAATCAATCCGGAAGCTTGAGACTATTGCTTTTACTAAAGTAAGTAGTGCTATTCTTTAAGGAAGTTCACCTCCAAAGCTCAAGGATCCGGGAAGTTTCTCCATTTCATGCACTATTGGAGACACCACGATCAACAAAGCTTTATGTGACCTTGGGGCGAGCGTTAGTGTCATGCCATATTCGGTAAGCAAGAGGCTAGGAATGGGAGAACTCAAATGCACCAACATCACGCTTCAAATGGCGGATAGATCAACAAAGACACCTTTAAGGGTATGCGAAGATGTTCCCGTAAGAATTGGAAAATTCTTCATCCCGGTGGATTTTGTAATTTTCGACATGGAAGAAGACTCCAACATTCCTATTATCTTAGGAAGACCTTTCTTGCACACCGCGGGAGCGGTGATCGATGTAAAACATGGAGAGCTCACCCTTGAAGTGGGAGATGAAACCATCACTTTCAACCTTGACAAGACTATGAGAGCTCCACGATTGCACGAGCCATGTTTTATGGTTGATCACTATAGCCGGAAAGATGATAGGAAGAAGTTGGAATTTCAGTGGAAGAAGAAAGTGGATGATGCTCCATCAAAAGAGCAAGGAAATTGCAATATTGAGAGCTTGAAAAGCTCACCCATGACAAGTGAAGAAGAAGGCCTCATTGGCCAAGACAAGAAAGAAGGAGAGTTGTCTTCATAAACTCAAGACATTTTTAGTGATCAAGTGGATGAAGTATGCGGCTTTGGGATGATGAGTTTGAAGGGATATTCAATCCTTATATTGGTAAAGCTATGGCCCAATACCATCATGGAGAACAACAAGTGCAAAGGTCTATTGAAGATCTTTATCATGACAACGAACAAGCTTTCGATTACTTCTCCAAGGTGTTGAGTAACATCAACAACACCTTGAACATGCCCCCTTGACATCTCATTATTAGATGAGAGTTTGGTGGAGTCCTCCCTAAACCACCATTTGTAAATATTCTAACTCCCTAACTTGTATTTCAATTATTGTATTGCATTTTTGTCATTTTTGGATTTACATTTTTTATGCCTTGATCAAGATTTTCATCATTTTGAGAGAAGTGAGGGAGGGACTTATGAGTTTATTGATGTGTAGTGCTTTGCCTTAGTGTGGGGATAGCAATTGCCTAGGCTATTCATGCCTTTGTAGTGCCCCCACAATGAAGAACACAAGAATTGAAGAATAAAATGACACGGGTTACGAAGCACCCACGGATGGATCTGAATCCGTGTGGTCGAGGAAGAATCCGAGCGGGCCAAAGGATAATCCGCTTATCTTGAAAGAACCCGAGCGTCCAAGAGGAAAGACGCTCGTCTTGTGAAGCTGCATAAAATATTTTGGGTCTGACTGTGAATCCGAGCGTCCCAGCAAGGAATCCGCTCGTCTCAGTCAGGACGGTCGTCCAAGAATAAAGACGCTCGTCTTTTTACTGCTAAAATTTGGGATTTTCACTGGAAAGGAATCCGAGCGTCCTAAGCCAAAGACGCTCGTCTCAGCTCAGGAATCCGCTCGTCCTTCCTGCAATCCGCTCGTCCGATGGCGACTTTTTCTGAACCCAGAAATTGAAGAATCCGAGCGTCCCGATACTGAAGCCGCTCGTCTCCCTCTGCAATTCAAAAACAAACGGGTCTTTTAAACCCTCCTTTCTCATTCATTTTCATTATTTCAAAACACAAACACTACCCAAAACCCCAAAACCCCAAAACCCTCATCCCCTCCATCAACAAAAACCAATATTCTCAACCAAAATCAACCACATCAAATCCAAACTTCCTCATAACAAAAATTAATCACTCCTTTAGCAACAACAAGTGATTCAAACACCAAAATCTTCAAGTTTTGAGTCGATTTTTAGGATACAAGACAACCTTCATCTATCCTAAATCGATTTGGGCATTACTAAAAATTGAAGATTTCAATCTTTCATTGGTGTTACTAAGAAAAGGAGTATAGCAAGAACAAAAGGTGGAAACAAGGCACCCTAAAAGAAGATACTTTCTAAGAGGCAATAAGCTCTTCAAGACAAACAAGCATCAAAGGCATTGGTAGTCCATAATGCAAGGTTGGAGATTCAAGAACAAAATCCTCCTATGGAAGCTACTACTTCTACCACTCCGGTCATTGAACAATTATCCGATTATCCGGAGGTAATTTTCACTTCCGACTCCCATTGGAAGAAATTTATTCTCTTTGCTAAGAAAACCATCATGTCTACTAAGTTCATTTGTGAAGATGCATTGTCAAAATTGGGTGTTCTTGAGCAAACTAAGACATTTTTCGAGTCTATGGGGTTGAGTAAATTGTTTGCAATGCAAGAATTGACATACTCCTCCCTCACCTTAGAGTTTTTGAGCTCTTTGAAAGTCACCAAGGTGGAGACCCTAACCAATATTGAGTTTCGTCTCGAGAATGTTGATAGAAAATTGTCTTATGACGAAATTGGTAAGATATTTGGCCTTAGTAATAGCCCGAAATACACAAAGAAGCCTACCAAGTATGACCTCGCTCCTCTTCGGATGGCCATTTCCGGAAAGAAATTCGTATCTTATCATGATTGTCGTGCTCTCTTAGTCCATCATCCGGGCATTAGAGTATGGCATAAGGTCATTGGGAATACTTTGATAGCTAGGAAAGGCACAAATCATCTTACCAAACTTGATTTTATTCTTCTTAAGTCGGCTTTGAACATTGGGAGAGAGTTTACCAAGCCATACAATGCTTTACGACTTTTGATTGATCGATGGCTTAATGTTGATTGTGGCAAAGAAGGTACGGCCTTTATTACCAATGGAGGATTAGTTACCTATTTGGCTAAGCATTTTAACCGGGATTTCAACAAGAATAACACTTATACACCGGTAAAAGGAGGCCATATTATCGATTTTCCCACCATGATTCTAAAGTTCAAATGGGTCAAGAACGACACTCTTGACAACAAATTTGGGTGGTTGACAAATGAAGCTAGATCCTTCACATTGCCTAGCAAAATTTATCGCTTGAATGTTCATAGACCGAATTACCTTCTCCCACTCTCCGAAGAGACCGAATACATCATTCAACACCAAGGGGAAGAAGTTGCCGAGCCCTCCTCCTCCATTATCACCCCACCTTATCCATTTGAATACCACGAGTTCAACCCCGAAAATGCCAAGGCGGGAAATGATTACTTGACTCTACTAATGAAGGAAATGTATAAACAAGCTTACAATGATTGAGTTGATGCTTACAAGGCCCAATATCCGCCACTCCTACATCTTGCTAGGCAAGGACTTCTCGATCCATCTTGTCCCTTACCTAGTTGGGCGGATAAGGAGGTATTCTTTCCTAGCACTTCTAGTGGTGGTAGACCGGGTGGAGAGGAGATAGTTGTTGATGAGAGTGGTAACCAAGAAGATGAAGATGAAGAAGTTCAAGAAGAAGAGGAAAGTGCGGAACAACAAGAGACTGAAAGTGAGAGTGGAAATGATTCCACATCCATGGAGGTTGATGATGACTCAAGTGAGGAAGTTGTTGATGATGATGATGATGACACGATGGGTGAGGACTAGCAAACTTTTTGAGGCTCCTACATTCTTACACCTCCTTTACGGTTTGTCTACTTCTCTTGTTTTTATTTTATCTTGATCATTTTGTGGAGTCCTAGCAACATTAGAGGACTAACACCTTGGTTTCATTGAGGTGTTCATTTTTATTGTTCCCAACTTTCAAAATCCAAAATGACAAATTTTAGTTTCATGCATTGCATTTCATGTGCATGAACTCCCCCAAAATTTTTGACATTAGAAATAGTGTCTATTTTGGTTTGGGGAAGTTTATGCATATGCATTGGGAGCTAATCTAAATTATGCTCTCCACCATAACAAAAACACATGCATCATGTAGTCTAGTTTAGTATAGTTTGCATTTAGTTTAGAAATCATGCATATTCATGTAAATTGCATAATTTCCTATCGTATTGGCCATTGAGGACAATGCCCATACTAGTGTGGGGATGGGAAATTCTAACTTGACCTTTTAAAATAAAAATGATAAAAATCGAAATTTTTTGAAAAATACAAAAATATTTCCTTTAATTTCATTAAAACAAAATACAAAAAAAATTGAAAAATTCAAAAATCCAAAAACATATTCATTTCCTTTGTAGTGTAGTCTTGTATATATTGTATATATTGTGTTTGTTCATCCTTGTTCACATTGATTGAGTACGCCACATCCGAGATATAAGGATATAGAAGACCGCATGGTATGATCTTTCCAATCTCCTTTTTCCTCTTTATGTTAATGACTATGTGGCTGGTCCGTCCGCTTTTTGAGCTTAGATTTCGGTTACTTGTCGTTAGGAGCACCTAGACCAAAACAATATTTATAACTTCACAAAAAACTCTACTATTAGTAAAGAGGCAAGTAAAGGTCGGATCCCAAGGGACGGGTATTGATGTAGGATTTTCGATTGCAAGTAGTGGTGTCTAGGGGTGTCACAATTTGGGTTGAGATAAGAAGATCACTAAATAACAATTAAAGTAAACAAGCAAGATGACTAAAATGAGATGTAAACAGTTGATTAAAAGCACTAGGGTGTCATGGGTTCATAGGAGATTCATGGGAATTGATCATACAAACATATTCTCAAATTATAAGCAAGCAATTATTGTTGTGATAGGATCGAGTTGGTTTTACAATCCTAGGAAGGTTTGGGTCCCGGAGCCGAATCGATTAGATTGTACAACACCTACAAGTCGACTTAATCCTCCCTACTCAACTATATGCATGGTCTAATGAGACTCGAGTTGGTTTATGTCTTACAAGTCTCATTGAAAAGGTAAGTGATGAGTAAAAAATGCAAGGATTCATAGGCTCGCATTTCATCAAACATAACAGGTGCATAAGTTGAGATCACAACAAGCAAGCAAATAAATTATGAAGACATATTAAATTAAGCATGAATCATCCCCCATGTTGGTTTCCCCTAATTACCCATTAACCCTAGTTAAGGAAAGTACTCACTCATTATCAAGTTTAACATGTTAACAAGGTTGTCAATCATATTAACAAAGCAAAATATGATGATTAAATGAAGATGATTAACAATAATTAAAAAGGGATTAAGAGAGTTATACCTAATGATGATTCCAAAATAATAATGCAAAGAATAATAGAAGTACTTGATGATTGATGGAAGGTTGTCAATCTCCCAATAAACCCAAATAATCTTCAATTACCCAAAATAAAAGATAAACAATAGAGAAATTAAGGAAATGAGATTTGTATTAATTTTTGATTAGAAGTTGATTACAAGATTAAAGAGAGATTAGAGTAATATAAACTACACTAAAGATTAATAAGAAGAATATGATAATCTAATTAGACTAATGGGGTATTTATAGTGGGGATTAGGTGCACAATTTAGGGTTACTAAGGGCTTAAATGACGATTAAGTCCTTGAGGAATCGCTCCTCTCAAGAAAGGATGCGGGTCTCCTTTTAGCTAGTCTTCCAAAAATATGCGCATCTCAAATAAAGAAAGAAGAGGGCGTGTCCCTCTGGAGTACAATCCGAGCGTCCAAGGGTCGGAACGGGCGGATTGGGGAGCTGTTGGACGAGCGTCCCGAGGGGTGAGACGAGCGTCCTGGGGAGCTGCTGGACGGGCATCCCGAGGGGTGAGACGAACGGATCTCAGCTCAGCTTCCTTTTCTTCTTTTCTTCTTTCAACAATCCTCCGGGATTTTGTCGGGGATGCAAGGATCTTCTTCATCATTGCCCATCTACTTCATTATTTATAAAGGCCTTCTAGTCTTGTCTTCTCGTTGATGCTTGGTCATTAGATTCGATCAATTTAGCTCTATTTTGCCATGAAAATGCAAGGTTTGCACTCCTCTCCTACCAAGGAAACAAAACCTCAAAGAATATGCAAAACAAAGGACTAAAGATAGTAAATGACCCAAATATGCACTAAAAAGCATAGGAACGAGGCTAATTCGGGGACTAAATATGCTCATATATTGATCACATCAAATATCCCCAAACCGAACCTTTGCTCGTCCCGAGTAAAGAGGTGACAAAACTAGGACCCTTATTTAAACTATCCTACTAATATAGCCGATATGAGACAATTAGCGGGTCTCACTCCGCCCCTTCAACTCACAACAAGACAACCATGAGGTAGGATGCCTTCTTACAAGGCAAGGTGGGTCTTGGCAAAATGGCGACACATCCAAGCATTAAAGCACACAAAATCAAGTAATGGATGCATCTACAAAAAGAATAGCCACTTTCCTCATCTAAGTGGCGGAAATTATCTAAAGGGGAAGCAATTCAAGGGTACACACTCCTTCATAGATATGGTTTATTCAAACTATTAAGCCTAGAAGGATACCAATAAATTACCTCCAAGTTGTGTTAAGCTAGGGTACCTTTGTCCTCAATCGTTAAATGCTTTCGTCAAGAGTAGACTCCTTATGGTGTTAGAAACACTGAAGGATCGCGGAATTCCCTTTCTTGCCTAGACAAAAAGAAGGGTCGTCCCCTCTCTACCATGCACAAAAATGGATACGATGGATAAAGGTATCAATAGTACTTGAGTTTCATGTGGGAGTTTGCTTTTGTTGTTTGTTTTTCCCCCCAATTTCTTGTGGCATTAATCATTTGAGAACACTTTTCTTTTTGCCATTTATTTTGATGTTTGACATTTCAATACTTGACAATTTCAACTTTTGCATTTTCTTTTGAACATTTTCAAAGTCACCCCATATGTAGTGAGGGTGCTTATATTTGAAGCTTTAGGAGTCTATTTTTGCTCCTCTTTTCTTTTGATGCAATTTCAAACTTTTTGACTTTTTATTTCATTTCTTGAACTCAAATTTTTGAACAATTTTTGTGCCCATTCCCTTTGATGACAAAATGTATGGTAGAACATGGATGAATGATGGTTGCATGGTTTCAAGGGTCACCTTGGAATAAACGATAGCCAAGAAGTTATCACACCACAAGGTACTCTTGACTAGGCCTTAATCCATGGGTCAAAGGATACTAGCATGACACGTCCTAGGGTGTTTTACAAGTATTCTAACAAGCAAAGTCTTAAGAAGAAAAAGCATCTACTAGGGCCTATATACAGTTGTCAAGCTTCCCAACTAGATGGTTTCACAAAATTTTTCCTAAATGCAACTATATGCCATGATGCAACTAACATTTATACATCCTAATGCATATGCTTCTACCAACTAATATGCCAAATAATCTAAATGCAATCCTAAATTCACATTGTTTATACCGCATCAATCAAAATAAAGCCACATAGTCATTAACATAAATAAGAAAAAGGAGATTGGAAAGATCATACCATGCGGTCTTCAATATCCTCATGTCTCGGATGTGGCGTAGTCAATCAATGTGAAAAGGATGAACAAACACAATATATACAAAACAATATATACAAATCTATACTACAAAGGAAATGAACTTGTTTTTGGATTTTCAATTTTTTGGATTTTTTGAAATTTTTGATTTTTCTGGATTTTGAATAAAAGTCAAGTTAGAATTTCCCATCCCCACACTAGTATGGGCATTGTCCTCAATGGCTAATACGATAGGAAATTATGCAATGAATATGCATGATTTCTAAATGCAAATTATACTAAGCTACACCACATGATGCATGTGTTTTTGTTATGGCGGAGAGCATAATTTAAATTAGCTCCCAATGCATATGCATGGACTTCCCCAAACCAAAATAGACATTATTTCTAATGTCATGAATTTCGGGGGAGTTTATGCACATGGAATGCAATGCATGAAACTAAAGATTGTCATTTTGGATTTTACAAATCGGGAACAAAGATAAAGAACACCTTAATGAAGCCAAGGTGTTAGTCCTCCAATGTTGCTAGGACTCCACAAAATAAATGATCAAGATAAAATAAAAACAAGAGAAGTAGACAAACCATAAGGGAGGTGTAAGAATGTAGGAGCCTCCAAAGTTTGCTAATCCTCACCCATTGTATCATCATCATCATCATCTCTTGAGGCACCATCAACCTCCATAGATGTGGAATCATGTCCACTCTCAGTTTCACTTGCTTGTTCTTCCTCACTTTCCTCTTCCTCTTCTTGAGCTTCTTCTTCTTGAACCTCTTCTTCTTCTCCTTCTTATTGGTCACCACCCTCTTCAACAACCATCTCCTTTCCATCCGGTCTACTACCACTAGGAATGCTAGGAAAGAAAACTTCCCTATCCGCCCAACTAGGCAAAGGACAAGATGGATCAAGAAGTCCTTGCCTAGCTAGATGTAGGAGGGGCGGATATTGGGCCTTGTAAGCATCCATTCTATCATTGTAAGCTTGCTTGTGCATTTCCCTCATGAGTAGTGTTAAGTAATCATTTCCCACTTCGACATCCTTGGTTTTGAACTCTTGGTATTCAAATGGGTAAGGTGGGGTGATAATGGAGGAGGAGGCCTCGGCAATTTCGCCCCTTTGTTGTTGAATGATATACTCGGTCGCTTTGGAGAGTGGGAGAAGGTAGTTTGATTGGTGAACATTCAATCGACAAATTATGGAAGGCAAGGTGAAGGATCTAGCTTCATTTGTTAACCACCCATATTTGTCGTTCAAGAGTGTCGTGCTCGACCCACTTGAACTTGTGAATCATGGTGTCCATATCAACAAGATGGCCTCCTTTAACCGGCACATAAGTGTTGTTTTTGTTGAAATCCCGGTTAAAATGCCTAGCCAAATGGGTAACTAGTCCTCCATTGACAATAAAGGCGGTGCCTTCTTTGCCACAATCGACATTAAGCCATCGTTCAACCAAAAGTCTTAGAGTATTGTATGGCTTGGTAAATTCCCTCCCAATGTTCAAGGCCGACTCAAGAAGAATACAATCGAGTTTGGTAAGATGATTTGTGCCATTTCTAGCTATCAAAGTATTCCCAATGACCTTATGCCATACTCTAATGCCCGGATGGTGGACTAAGAGAGCACGACAATCATGAAAGCGTATGAATATCTTTCCGGAAATTGCCATCCAAAGAGGAGCGGGGTCATACTTGATAGGAGTCTTTGTATATTTCGGGTTATCACTAAGGCCTAATATCTTACTCAATTCGCCATAAGTTATGCGTCTATCAACATTTTCAAGACGAAACTCGATGTTGGTTTGAGTTTCCACCCTTGTGACTTTCAAAGAACTTAAAAATTCCAAGGTGAGGGAGGGGTATGTCAATTCTTTCATTGTAAACAATTTACCCAATCCCATAGACTCAAAGAAGGTCTTGGTTTGTTCAAGAACACCCAATTTTGACAATGCATCTTCACAAATAAACTTAGTAGGCATGATGCTTTTCTTAGCAAAGAGAATGAATTTCTCCCTATGAAAGTCGGAAGTGAAAGTTACCTCCGGATAATTGGATAATTGTTCAATGACCGGAGTTGTTGATGTTGTAGCTTCCATAGGGGGACCTTGTTGTTGAACCTGCAACCTTGCCTCATGGACTACCAATGCCTTTGACAATTGTTTTGCTTGAGGAGCTAGTTGCCTCTCGGAAACTGTCTTCTTTGGGGGTGCCTTGTTGCCTCCTTTAGTTCTTGCCATTCTCCTTTGCTTGATTACACCAACGAAAGGTTGAAATCTTCAATTTTTAGTTATACCCAAATCGATTTAGGATGAATGAATGTTGCTTTGAATCGACTCAAAGGTTGAAGATTTTGGTGTTTGAATCACTTGTTGTTGCAAAAGGAGTGATTAACTTTTGTTGTGAGGAAGTTTGGATTTAATTTTGTTGAATCTGGTTGAGGAAATTTGATTTTGTTGATGGAGAGGATGAGGGTTTTTTGGGGTTTTTGGGTAGTGGGTAGTGTTTGTATGTTTGAAGGAATGAGAATGAATGGGAGAAAAGGGGTTTAAATTAACCGTTATATTTGAAAACACAGCAGAGGACGAGCGGACCAGGCATCTGGACGGGCGGATTCTTCAATGTTTGGCCCAGGACGCCACAGGACGAGCGTCCTGCTTCTAAGACGAGCGGATTCTTTGTGGAGGGACGAGCATCTTTCTGGGTGGACGCTCGGATTCCTTTACAGAGAATATCCCAGATTTTTGCTAATGAAAAGACGAGCGTCTTTTGTGAAAGACGGCCGTCCAAACTGAGACGAGCGGATTCTCAGCTAAGACGCTCGGATTCTCTTACAAACCAGTTTTTTTGTATTCTGCAGCTCTACCAGACGAGCGTCTGGTGACTTTGGATGCTCGAGTTCTTCAGGACGAGCGGATTCTCTGTTTGGCCGCTCGGATTCCTCCTTGACCGCATGGATTCAGGTCCATCTGTGGGTACTTTGTAACCCGTGTCATTTTCATTCTTCAATTCCGTGTTCTTCATTGTAGGGGCACTACAAAGGCATGAATAGCCTAGGCAATTGCTATCCCCACACTAAGGTAAAGTACTACACATCAATAAAATCATAAGGCCCTCCCTCACTTCTCTCAAAATGATGAATATCTTGATCAAGGCACAAAAATAAATCCAAAAATGACAAAAATGCAATGTAATAACTGAGATGCAAGTTAGGGAGTTAGAATATTTACAAATGGTGGTTTAGGGAGGACTTCACCAAACTCTCATCCAATGTGAGATGTCAAGGAGGCATGTTCAAGGTGTTGTTGATGTTACTCAACACCTTGAAGAAGTAGTCGAAAGCTTGCTCATTATCATGATAAAGGTCCTCAATAGATTTTTGCACTTGTTGTTCTCCATGATGGTCTTGATTCATAGCATTACCAATATAGGGATTGAATATCCTTTCGAACTCATCATCCCAAAGACCGCAAACCTCATCTACTTGATCATTAAAAATTTCTTAAGTTGATAGAGACAACTCTCTTTCTTTCTTGTCTTGGCCAATGAGGCCATCTTCTTCACTTGTCATGAGTGAGCTTTTCAAGCTCTCATTGTTGCTATTTCCTTGCTCTTTTGATGGAGCATCATCCACTTTCTTTTTCCATTGAAATTCCAACTTCTTCCTATCATCCTTCCGGCTATAGTGATCAACCATAAAACATGGCTCATGCAATCGGGGAGCTCTCATGGTCTTGTCAAGGTTGAAAGTGATGGTTTCATCTCCCACTTCAAGGGTGAGTTCTCCATGCTTCATATTGATCACCACTCCCGCGGTGTGCAAGAAAGGTCTTCCTAAGATAATAGGAATGTTGGAGTCTTCTTCCATGTCAACAATAACGAAATCCACCGGGATGAAGAATTTTCCAATTCTCACGGGAACATCTTCACATACCCCTAAAGGTGTCTTTGTTGATCTATCCGCCATTTGAAGCGTGATGTTGGTACTTTTGAGTTCTCTTATTCCTAGCCTCTTGCTAACCGAATATGGCATGACACTAACACTTGCCCCAAGGTCATATAGAGTTTTGTTGATTGTAGTGTCACCAATAGTGCATGGAATGGAGAAGCTTCCCGGATCCTTGAGTTTTGTAGGTGAACTCCCTTGAAGGATGGCACTACTCACCTTAGTGAAGGCAATAGTCTCAAGTTTCCGGATTGATTTCTTCTTCGTAAGGATGTCCTTCATGTACTTTGCATAAGCCAGAACGTGATTGATCAATTCCGCGAAAGGAATCGAGACTTCTAAATTCTTCACAATTTCCATGAATTTTCCAAGTTGGTCATCAAACTTAGGCTTAGCTTGACGACTCGGGAATGGAAGTCTAATCACAATGGGCTCCTTCTCTTTGGCCTTTTCTTCACTTTTCTTTGAAACTTCTTGATTGGTGGGTTCTTCTTCCCTAGAGTTTTGCACAACTCTTTCCTTATCACTAGCTTCCACAACTTCATCCTCAACTTTCTTCTTTGGTCCTTCATATCTCGTACCACTCCTCAAGTGAATGGCACTAACCGTTTCATGTCTTGGGGGATTACTTTGAGGTGGTAATTGCCCCTTTTGTCTTTGAGAGTTTGAAGATGCTAGGTGGGTCATTTTAGTTTCCAACATTTTTGTGTGGGCTACGATGTTGTTGATGGTGATGTCTTTTGCTTGCCTATCTTTTTGCATTTGAGTGAAAAATTCTTGTTGATTCTTTTGCATTTGGAGGACCGCTTTTTGAACATCAAAACCTTGGTCATTTTGTTGATTGTATGGATTTTGATTTTGATAACCTTGGTTTTGGTTGAAAAAGGGTCTTTGATTTTGGTTTCTCATGGGAGGTGGGGGTGTATGTTGGTTGAGGGTTTTGAACATTTTGGCTTTTGTATGAGAGATTTGGGTGGAATTTGGTGTTTTCATTGTAATAGTTGGAATAAAGGGTACCACTTTTGTATGCTTGAAAAGCATTCACTTGCTCATTTGTTCCCCTACATTCACTTTGGTCATGTCCCAAAGTTCCACAATTCTCACATATCTCACTTGGGATTGATGAAGATGCCACCATGGCATTAACATGATGCTTTGGTGATTTTGAGGCTTCTTCAAGCTTAGCCATAGCCTTCTCAAACTTCAAGTTGATGGCATCAATATAAGCACTAAGTTGAGCACCCAATTAAGTAATATAGTCCACTTCATGCTTTCCTCCTCTAGTAGCCTTGCGAGGTCTATTATATTGTGAATTATGGACCGCTATTTCCTCAATCTTGTTCCAAGTTTGATTATCGTCAACTTCGGTAAACATACCATTTGATCCCATGTTGAGAATGTTTCTTGAGTCTTCATAAAGACCATTCTAAAATTGTTGTACCAAGAACCAGTCGCTAAGTCCATGATGAGGACATGAGCGACAAATTCCTTTAAATCGCTCCCAATAAGCTTCATACAAAGATTCTTCGTCCCTTTGCTTAAAACCCGTAATATGAGCTCTTAGCATGTTAGTCTTTTCCGGAGGGTAGAATTTTTTGTAGAAAGCTAGAGTCAACTTCTTCCAAGAGTCAATTCCAAGAGTAGCCTTATCAAGGCTTTTCAACTATTGTTTCGCGATGCCAATTAGAGAAAAAGGAAATAAGACCGATCGAATTTGGTCTTGAGTCACTCCGGTTTGTGAAATCGCATCACAATAGTCACAAAAAGTTTCCATGTGGGAATGAGGGTCTTCACTAGGCATCCCCCCAAATTGGCTTCTTTTGACTAATTGGATAAATGCGGATTTTGCAATTAAATTTCCGGTTAAGTGTTGTGGTGTGGGAGTACCATTGGGTAGGTTCTCCTCGGTTGGTACGGAATGTGATGAAAACTTAGGCATTGTGGGTTGATTGTGTGATTGATTTTGTGTTGGGTTCTCCTCACCTTATCTTGCAAAAGGGTTGATGAACTCAATATTGTTTGGTTGAATATCTACAACCTCACCAATACCTCTCAAAGTATTTCTAGCAAGTCTTCTATTGGTTGTCAAAGTCCTTTCAATTTCGTGATCAATGGGTAACAAGTTACCTTGTGATCTTCTAGACATGCAAAATATCAAACAACTTGAAAACAATTAGAACAAACCTTGAGGAGTTTTACTTCCCCAAGGCAAAGAAAGACACAACTAATAACAATCAAAGAAAATCAAATCAAGTTAACACCGTCCCCGGCAACGGCGCCATTTTTGGTCGGTCCGCTTTTTGAGCTTAGATTTCGGTTACTTGTCGGTAGGAGCACCTAGACCAAAAAAATATTTATAACTTCACAAACAACTCTACTATTAGTAAAGAGGAAAGTAAAGGTCGGATCCCTAGGGATGGGTATTGATGTAGGATTTTCGATTGCAAGTAGTGGTGTCTAGGGGTGTCACAATTTGGGTTGAGATAAGAAGATCACTAAATAACAATTAAAGTAAAAAATCAAGATGACTAAAATGAGATGTAAACAATTGATTAAAAGCACTAGGGTGTCATGGGTTCATAGGGGATTCATGAGAATTGATCATACAAACATATTCTCAAATTATAAGCAAGCAATTATTGTTGTGATAGGATCGAGTTGGTTTTACAATCCTAGGAAGGTTTGGGTCCCGGAGCCGAATCGATTAGATTGTACAACACCTACAAGTCGACTTAATCCTCCCTACTCAACTATATGCATGGTCTAATGAGACTCGAGTTGGTTTATGTCTTACAAGTCTCATTGAAAACGTAAGTAATGGGTAAAAAATGCAAGGATTCATAGGCTCGCATTTCATCAAACATAACATGTGCATAAGTTGAGATCACAACAAGCAAGCAAATAAATTATGAAGACATATTAAATTAAGCATGAATCATCCCCCATGTTGGTTTCCCCTAATTACCCATTAACCCTAGTTAAGGAAAGTACTCACTCATTATCAAGTTTAACATGTTAACAAGGTTGTCAATCATATTAACAAAGCAAAACATGATGAATAAATGAAGATGATTAATAATAATTAAAAAGGGATTAAGAGAGTTATACCTAATGATGATTCCAAAATAATAATGCAAAGAATAATAGTACTTGAGGATTGATGGAAGGTTGTCAATCTCCCAATAAACCCAAATAATCTTCAATTACCCAAAATAAAGATAAACAATAGAGAAATTAAGGAAATGAGATTTGTATTAATTTTTGATTAGAAGTTGATTACAAGATTAAAGAGAGATTAGAGTAATATAAACTACACTAAAGATTGATAAGAAGAATATGATAATCTAATTAGACTAATGGGGTATTTATAATGGGGATTAGGTGCACAAATTAGGGTTACTAAGGGCTTAAATGACGATTAAGTCCTTGAGGAATCGCTCCTCTCAAGAAAAGATGCGGGTCTCATTTTAGCTAGTCTTCCAAAAATATGCGCATCTCAAATGAAGAAAGAAGAGGATGTGTCCCTCTGGAGTACAATCCGAGCGTCCAAGGGTCGGGACGGGCGGATTGGGGAGCTGCTAGACGGGCATCCCGAGGGGTGAGACGAGCGTCCTGGGGAGCTGCTGGACGGGCGTCCCGAGGGGTGAGACGAGCGTCCTGGGGAGCTGCTGGACGGGCGTCCCGAGGGGTGAGACGAGCGGATCTCAGCTCAGCTTCCTTTTCTTCTTTTCTTCTTTCAACAATCCTCCGGGATTTTGTCAGGGATTCAAGGATCTTCTTCATCATTTTCCATCTACTTCATTATGTACAAAGGCCTTCTAGTCTTGTCTTCTCGTTGATGCTTGGTCATTAGATTCGATCAATTTAGCTCTATTTTGCCATGAAAATGCAAGGTTTGCACTCCTCTCCTACCAAGGAAACAAAATCTCAAAGAATGTGCAAAACAAAGGACTAAAGATAGTAAATGACCCAAATATGCACTAAAAAGCATAGGAACGAGGCTAATTCAGGGACTAAATATGCTCAAATATTGATCACATCAGTGGCTTTATTTTGATTGATGCGGTAAAAACAATGTGAATTTAGGATTGTATTTAGATTATTTGGCATATTAGTTGGTAGAAGCATATGCATTAGTATGTATAAATGTTAGTTGTATCATGGCATGTAGTTTGCACGTTAGAAAAATTTTGTGAAACCGTCTATTTGGGAAAATTGACAAGTGTATATAGGCCCTTGTAGATGCTTTTTCTTCTTAAGACTTTGTTTGTTAGAATACTTGTAAAACACCCTAGGATGTGTCATACTAGTATCCTTTGACCCATGAATTAAGGCCTAGTCAAGAGTACCTTGTGGTGTGATAACTCCTTGGCTACCGTTTATTCCAAGGTGACCCTTGAAACCATGCATCTATCATCCATGTTCTACCACATTTTGTCATCAAAAAGGGAATGGGCACAAAAATTGTTCAAATTTGAGTTCAAGAAATGAAAAGAAAAGAAAAAGTTTGCAATTGCATCAAAGAAAAGAGGAGTAACAAAAATGAAAACTCCTATGCTTCAAAAATAAGCACCCTCGCTACAAATGGGGTGACTTTGAAAATGTTCAAAAAGAAATGCAAAAAGTTGAAAAATTGTCAAGTGTTGAAAATGCCAAACATAAAAACAAATGGTAAAAAGAAAGTGTTCTCAAATGTCAAATGCCACAAGAAATTCGGGGGAAAAACAACAACAAAAGCAAAATCCCATATGAAACTCAAATACAAATGATCCCTTTTCCATCGTATCCATTTTTGTGCATGGTAAAGAGGGGACGACCCTTCTTCTTGTCTAGGCAAGGAGGGGAATTCCGCGATCCTCCAGTGTTTCTAACACCATAGGGAGTCTACTCTTGACGAAATCATTTACGATTGAGAACAAATGTACCCTAGCTTGACACAACTTGGAGGTGATTTATTGGTATCCTTCTAGGCTTAGTAGTTTGAAGAAACCATATCTATGAAGGAGTGTGACCCTTGAATTGTTTCCCCTTTAGATAATTTCCGCCACTTAGATGAGGAAAGTGGCTATTCTTTTGTAGATGCATCCATTACTTGATTTTGCGTGCTTTAATGCTTGGATGTGTCTCCATTTTGGCAAGCCCCACCTTGCCTTGCAAGAAGGCATCCTACCTCATGGTTGTCTTGTTGTGAGTTGAAGGGGCGGAGTGAGACCCTCTAATTGTCTCATATCGGCTATATTAGTAGGTTAGTTTAAACAAGGGTCCTAGTTTTGTCACCTCTTTACTCGGGATGAGCAAAAGTTCGGTTTGGGGATATTTGATGTGACCAATATTTGTGCATATTTAGTCCCCGAATTAGCCTCGTTCCTATGCTTTTTAGTGCATAATTGAGTCATTTACTATCTTTAGTCCTTTGTTTTGCATATTCTTTGAGGTTTTGTTTCCTTGGTAGGAGAGGAGTGCAAACCTTGCATTTTCATGGCAAAATGGAGCTAAATTGATCGAATCTAATGACCAAGCATCAAAGTGAAGACAAGACTAGAAGGCCTATGTAAATAATGTAGTAGATGGGCAATGATGAAGATGATCCTTACATCTCCGATAAGATCCTTGAGGATTGTTTGAAGAAGAAAAGAAGAAAAGAGGAAGAAGCTTGCTGGACTACAATCCGCCCGTCGCAGCCTCGGGACGCTCGTCCAAGACCTCCACAATCTGAGCGTCCCACCTCCCTGTCCGCTCGTTCTGCACCACTACAATCCGCTCGTCTCGACCCCTTAGCCGCTCGGATTTCTGCCCAGTACAGCACGTCTCTTCCTTGTTCCACTCGGGATGCGCATATTTCTGAAAGACTAGCAAAAAGGAGACTAGCACCTTCCTTCGAGAGGAGCATTTCCTCAACTTTTCTTAAGGGTCTTAATCGTCATTTAAGCCCTTAGTAACCCTAATTTATGTACCTAATCCTCACTGTAAATACCCCATTGTACTAATTAGATGAGAATCAATCCTTAATATTATTTATGTTCTTCCGAATCTCATTTTAATCTTGTAATCAACTTTTAATTAAGCATTAATACAAATCTCATTTCCTTAATTTCTCTATTGTTCATCATTTATTTTGGGTAATTGAAGATTATTTGGGTATTATTGGGAGATTGACAACCTTTCATCAATCATCAAGTACTTCTATTATTCTTTGCTTATCATTTTGGAATCATCATTAGGTATAATTCTCTGAACCCTTGTTTTAATTATTGTTAATCATTTCCATTCATTCATCAAGTTTTGCTTTGTTAATATGATTGACAACCTTGTTAGCATGTTAAACTTGATAATGAGTGAGTAGTTTCCTTAGCTAGGGTTAATGGGGAATTAGGGGAAACCAACATGAGGTATGATTCAAGCTTAATCTAATATGTTCACATAATTTATTTGCTTGCTTGTTGTGATCTCAACTTATGCACATGTTATGTTTGATGAAATGTGAGCCTATGAATCCTTGCCTTTTTTTACCCATCACTTACCTTTTCAATGAGACTTGTAAGACATAAACCAACTCGAATCTCATTAGACCACGCATATAGTTGAGTAGGGAGGATTAAGTCGACTTGTAGGTGTTGTACAATCTAATCGATCCGGCTCCGGGACCCAAACCTTCCTTGGATTGTAAAATATAAACCAACTCGATCCTATCACAACAATAATTGCTTGCTTATAATTTGAGAATATGTTTGTATGATCAATTCTCATGAATCCCCTATGAACCCCTGACACCCTAGTGCTTTTAATCAATTGTTTACATCTCATTTTAATCATCTTGCTTGTTTATTTACATTGTTATTTAGTTTAGTGATTTTCTTATCTCAACCCAAATTGTGACACCCTTAGACACCACTACTTGCAAACGAAAATCCTACATCAATACCCGTCCCTTGGGATCCGACCTTTACTTACCTCTTTACTAATAGTAGAGTAGTTTGTGAAGTTATAAATATTGTTTTGGTCTATGTACTCCTAACGACAAGTAACCGAAAACGATAGTCCGACCAGGTCTTCATGTGTTCAATCTCCTTAGGGGTAGAGGGAGACTATGACTTGCTCAAAGTAATCCCTTGGCCCATAGGCAGAAATCCTCTCTTGGAGTCTTTCATATTGAATGGGTCAAGAACTTTGTCAATATAAGCTTCTTGACTCAATGCTAGTGTCCTCTTGGACCTATCTCTATAGATCCGGATACCCAAGATTCGTTGTGCCTCTCCCAGGTCCTTCATCTGGAAGAGTTTTCCTAGCCACTCCTTAACGGAAGTGAGCGATGGAATATCATTCCCGATGAGCAATATGTCATCCATATATAGGACAAAGAATGCAACCTTACTCCCACTAAACTTCATGTATAAACATGGTTCTTCAACACTTCTAGTGAAACCATATTGTTTAATAACATGATCAAAACGATGATTCCAACTCCGAGATGCTTGCTTAGGACCATAGATGGACTTTTTGAGCTTACACACCTTCTTAGGGTTAGATGTATCCACAAAACCTTCAGGTTGTATCATGTACACTTCCTCTTCTAGAATCCCATTCAAGAAGGCGGTTTTGACATCCATTTGCCAAATCTCATAATCATGAAACGCAGCAACCGCTAAGATTATCCTAATGAACCAAAGTATAGCGACTGGAGCGAAGGTTTCGTCATAGTGTAGACCATGAACTTGGGTGAAACCTTTTGCCACCAATCTAGCTTTGTAAACATATATATGTTTATCCACGCCGAGCTTAATTTTATATATCCATTTACACTGAAGGGGTCGCACTCCCTCAGGTAAATCCCCCAAGTCCCATACTTGGTTCTCGTACATGGAATCCATTTCGGACCGCATGGCTTCTAGCCTATGTGAGGAGTCGGGACTAGACATGGCCGATTTGTAGGTAGTGGGTTCATCACTTTCCAAAAGTAACAAAACACCATCCTCTTCGATGTTACCAAGGTAGCGGTCAGGTGGATTAGAAATCCTACTTTACTTTCTAGGAACAATTACCGTTTCAGAGGAAGAGGGAACGCTATCCTCCACATTCTCCTCTACCTCATTCTCGATTTGTGGCTCTCGAACTTTGTCAAGTTCAAATTTTCTCCTACCCTGTCTCCTAGAAATAAACTCCTTTTCTAGGAAGACAGCATCACGAGCCATAAACACTTTATTCTCGTATTTATTGTAGAAGTAATAGCCACGTGTTTCCCTTATATATCCTACAAAAAGACATTTGTCAGACCTGGGTGCAAGCTTATTATCAGACTTGATCTTGACGTACGCTTCGCAACCCCAAATACGCATGAATGACAAATGCGGGACTTTTTCTGTCCATATCTCATATGGAGTCTTATTGGCCGCTTTAGTCGGGCTTCGATTTAGTGAAAATATTGCAGACAAGAGGACAAAACCCCAAAATAAACTAGGAAGCTCGGTTAGACTCATCATAGACCAAACCATATCTAGTAAAGTTCGGTTTCTCCTTTCTGCCACACCATTTAGTTGTGGTGTGCTAGGAGGAGTCCATTGTGATACTATACCACAATCTTTTAGGTGTGAATCAAATTCAGAATTTAGGTATTCACCACCACGATCGGATCGTAGGGTCTTAATCTTTTTATCCAATTGGTTCTCTACTTCATTCTGAAACTCCTTGAACTTGTCAAAAGTTTCACTCTTATTCTTCATCAAGTAGACATATCCATATCTACTCAAGTCATCAGTAAAAGTAATGAAGTAGTGAAAACCTCCTCTAGCGGTGATGGTTAATGGTCCACACACATCCGTATGTATGAGAGCCAAAACCTCACTAGCTCGTGTCCCTTTTCCCGCAAAAGGTGCACGAGTCATCTTGCCTAAAAGGCAAGACTCGCATATACCATAAGATTCGAAATCAAATGGTTTGAGCACTTTTGATGAAGCAAGTCTCTTAATGCGTCTTTCATTTATGTGACCTAAACGACAATGCCAAAGGTAGGATTCATTTGGATCACCCGTTTTGAGCTTTTTAGTTTCCACATGATAAACGTCATTAACATCATTTAAAACATAAATACCTCCAATTGAAATGGCATTGCCATAAACCACATCATTCAATGAAAAAGTACAACTATTGTCCTTAATCATAAAACAAAAGCCTTCCGCGTCTAACGCGGAAATGGAGATGATGTTTTTTGGTAAAATTGGTACAAAATAAGACTTATTTAAAAACAACTCTAAACCACTAGCTAAAGTGAGTAAATAGGTCCCCACGGAAACGGCCGCTACTCTAGCTCTATTGCCCATGCGGAGATCCACATCACCTTTTGCTAGTGCTCGCACGTCCCTTAAACCCTGCAAATGATTACAAAGGTGAGAGCCACATCCGGTATCAAGTATCCAACTGGAAGTGCAAGCATAATTAACGTCTATCACATAGAGAGAGGAAGTCATACCAATAGGCATCACACGCCCTTCCTTGAGATGCTTCAAGTATTTGGGGCCACTCCTCCTATAATGCCCCTTCCCATTACAATGGAAACATTCGGCCTCAGAGAGTTTGAAACTTTTTGCCTTGGGATTGCCATTCTCAACAGCTTTCCCCTTTCCCTTGTCTTGTTTCTTTGACGATTTCTTGAATTGGGACTTCTCTTTCCTCTTACCCTTCCTAACTCCAAGGGACATGTTCTTTAACTTCATGGTTAGAACATCCCCTTTTTCACTCCCACTAGCTTCCATATCCCTCTCCGCTTGGGTGAGGAGTGCATGAATTTCATGATAACTCTTATCCATGCCATTCATGTTGTAGTTTACCCTAAAGTGGGCAAACTTGGTGGGAAGTGAGTGGAGGATGCGATCCACCACAAGAGTTTTAGGAATGTTACACCCTAGACGCTCTAGGATATCAACATATCCGACCATTTTTAGCACATGGGGACTAACCTTTTGGCCCCTCTCAAGCTTTGCTTCAAAGAAGCGTGCCGCCGCATCGTATTGACGGACTTTTGGTGTTTGTGAAAACATAGTAGTCATACGAGTAAATATCTCGTACGTATTTAAAGAAATGCATAAAAGCTTGAGCTTTGGGGACATCGACCATATCAACACATTTTTGATATCATTCGACATCCTCACATGGTCATCATAGGCGGTCCGCACTGCCGATGAGGCCCTTGGACCGGGCTCGATGGGAGGGGCATCGGTCAAGTAAGTGAGCACGTTGCCGGACAACGCGGCAATTTTGATGTTGGATTCCCATTCAAGAAAGTTACTACCTTCATCTTTTAAGATACATTTGTCCATTACGGATCTTAGCCATGAATCTTTGCCTAGTGTAGTAGTCGATGGAGTTGATGAAGTTGCCATTGCGAATTAAAATGCTACAACAAAATAAGGAAAAATTAACATTCCTTGTTTTAAAATTACTTGTGAAAACATGTTTAACAAGTTTTAACATTTATATAACGATCTCCCACTAAATTATATAAATGATTCCACGACCCAAATTTTAAACAAAAATGAGCATCGCTTGGGCGAAACATCCCATAATCGTGTAAATTCGGTAAGTCAACTGTTGACTAATTCTACCTCTAGAACTCTTGGTTGACGAATTTCCTTAAATCCATCTACTAGCCCCGGAATACAAGACCGTCTTATACCCCATTGAGTCCAACCAATTTTGACGCGTGATAACCGTTTACCACCCTACTTACCCGAGGTAAAAAGAAAACACCCCGCTTGGGCGAGCGTGACTCTAATGAACAAGGGATTCATAGGTGTGACTAATTGGTAAGACTAATCTCAATTTTAGTTATGTGAGAGATCTTGTCAATTTAGTCATAAATTCCATATATGTGAACTAAGTCAGAGAATGTAAATGACATGATTTGACAATCGCGAAAAAAAAATGCATGTGAATGGCGATTTTGGCATGCGCGAAAATAAAAGCAAGCAAGCTGTTGAACGATATAGCTTATATGTTTGTGTTTTGATGATGTCAAGGTGTTTTATATTTTATATACTTGTTGCGCGTAATCGTTTGTCTAAGTGATTTAGAAGCAACAAAGGAGATTGTGATGAAAGTATAAAATGTTCAAGCCTCTATTCAAGATCAAACAATATGAAGATTCATTCAAGATTTATGTAAAGACGAAGTCCGTCTAAAGATTAATCAAGCTTGGATGATGACGTAGCCTATACTCGAAGATCTCTCTGAAGATTAGAATAGTATAGGTGATTATCTCGTAATGATAACCAAGAATGAGTTTCTTGAATTGGTAAAGTTATAGCTTTGCAGCTATAACATTACTAGTAAAAGAGCTCAATGTTATAGCTCCCCTACTATAACATTGAGATGCTGAGTTTATTATACACGACTTATAATGTTTCAAAATTGTTTTGAAAATTGTTTAAAGTTTATTTTAAATGTTTTGATAAAAGTATTTATTTAATTAAGCCCGGTTTAGTGCGGAGTTCGGTTTTATGTTGGACGTTGACTAGTAGTTGTTTTGGACCAACTTATGAGTTGGACCTTGCTACTAATTAGGGTTTCAACAAAACCTCTCCTAAAACCTAAATTCTAACCCATATATTGAGCTAGGTTTTGCACGAGTCACGAGGCGTATGAGCTGTGACATCTCGTGTTACCTAGGGTATATTTGCTAAAGATTTTATTCCATAATAATATCTTTACATATCTTATATATCTTACTTAATATATTTGTTTATGATAAAAGATATTCTTGTTTTAGGAAATCTTATCATATCTTAGAATTTATAGTAAAGATAATATTTGAATAGATTATATTCTATCTTTTGGAATATTCCTTATTATCTTTTAAGGCTTTTAGGAAAGAGATAATAGAAGATATAATTTGTTAACATATCTCTTTTATTCGGCCAATTAGGGTTCTTGCTAACCGAGTTGCCCTACTCTTTCTTTCCTATAAATATTTCACTCTTTACAACATCTAAGGTAGAGACCTTAATCATAAAAATTGATTTTAATTTTACAAAGCAAACTGTGTGTTTTCAAGCAGAAAAACCGATTTGTTATTTTTGAAAGGTCGTGTGTTTTAAACTCGTATACTCGTTCATATTGTTATCGTTATAAGATAATAGTGCTAGTTGATTTCTTACTTGTTCATTAACGTGAACTTTTGCAAGAATCATTAGTGCTTTCTTATTAGCGCAAGTTAGTCACTCGAGTATTTAACGGTACTCATTGAGTTACATCTAGAGTTAGTTGTACGAGTTGGGTTAGTAAATTTGTAATCCGTAGAAAGGTACTAAATTTATTAATCGAGAATAGTGGACGTAGGTTTCGACTTGTGAAACTGAACCACTTCAAAAACCATGTGTCTCCTCGTTCTTTCGTTCGTTTGCATATTTCGTTTTACATTCATTAGTTGATTAGTTAAAATTTAATCAATAAACTTTAAATAATCAATTACATACACATAATCGAAAAAGCTTTCAAAATTTTTAAATCCTCAATTCACCCCCCCCCCCCCTCTTGAGTATTTTGGATCAATAGACTCTTCAATTGGTATCAGAGCCTCGTGCTCTTGATTGCCTAACCGCAAAGAGGCTGATCTATCTTGTTTTTCATTTATCTTATCGTTTTATATTCCGCTGCCTATCACGTGATAAATGGATTCCAAATATCTCAAGTGTCCCGTCTTTGATGGGAAGAATTATGGATTGTGGAAAAACATGATGACTCACTATGTGAAAGGTCAAGATTGGGAGTGCTGGAGGATTATCCAAAATGGACCGCACAAAATTCTTGTAGCATCCGAGGAAGGCACTACCTATGAAAAGAAAGAAGAGGACTATATCGAGGCCGATTACAAGAAGGCCGAAAATAACTCCAACGCAATAAGTCTCCTGCAAAACGGAATGACTTCTACAGAGTTTGATCGGTTTTCTTCATGCTCTACGGCCAAGGAGATTTGGGATGGGCTTGAACTAGCTTATGAAGGTACTTCCATTGTTAGGAAGCACCGAATAGATTTGCTTATGCAAAAATATGAGCTATTCATTATGGAGCCTAATGAGTCCCTAGATAGCATGTCCGCAAGGTTTTCAAGCATCATAAACGAACTAAAAACCTAGGTAGGAAATTCAGTACTGAGGATATTGCTAGAAAGGTTCTTAGGAGCCTGACTAAGAAGTGGCGTGCTAAAGTCACTGCAATGGAGGAATCACGAGATCTTGAAAACCTATCCTATCAAGAACTCATCGGTGCTCTCATGGCCCATGAAATTACTCTTAACAAAGATGACGCTGAACCAAGCCGTAATAAGAGTATGGCCTTAAAGAGCGAAGAAGTTGACTCTGAACTAGAGGATGAAACTGTTCTGTTTGCACGTCGTTTCAAAAATAAGATATTTCGAAACAAACAAACAAAATCATCCTACAACAACAACAAGTCATCCAACAAAAAGGTTACTGAATCAAAGTCATCTTTCACAAACAGAGGTTGCTTCAAGTGTGGAGAATCTGGTCACATGATCAAGGATTGTCCAACATGGGAGAAGATTAAGGACAAGACAAAACGTGAGAAGACAAAGAGAGAATTCAAACAAGTTATGATGGCTTCGTATTGGGGAGATCTTGACTCAGAAGATGACGAGGAATCTGAAGACGACGAAATGGCTAACCTTTGTCTCAGCAGTGTTAGTCTTGACCTAATCTTCGACAGCGACGATGAAAGCACGAACTCTCACCCAAACTATTGCTTTCTCGGAGAGTCAGACGAAGATGACGATGAAGAGGAAGTAGTGAAAGAAAACAATCAATGGTATCTTGATAGTGGATGTTCAAGACACATGACTGGAGATAAGAATCTGTTTCTTTCACTCAAGACCTTCAACGGAGGAAAAGTAACGTTCGGGGACAACAAAAAGGGAAAGGTTATTGGCGTTGGCAAAATCGGAATTTCTAAGTCTCACGCAATAAGTGATGTTTATCTCGTGAATGGTCTAAAACATAACTTGCTAAGCATATCTCAACTATGCGACAAAGGTAACAAAGTAGTTTTTCATACTGATAGTTGTCGCATTATTATTGAAGGAACTAGCAATGTTATTTTAGAAGGCCACAGGAAAAGAAACGTTTATATGGTAGATTTAAATGTTGTGCCTACTAACTCTTTTTCATTCATGAAAGTTAATCTTGATGATCCTTGTTTATGGCATAAACGCTTTGGTCACATTAGCTCACTAACCTTGAACAAACTCAAGAAGTGGGACTTGGTTGAAGGGTTACCTAAGATCAAGTTCGACCAAGAGAAGATGTGTGACATGTGTGCAAGGTGCAAACAAGTAAGATCATCGTTCAAACCGAAAAGAGTAGTAAGCACAAATCAAGCGTTGGAATTAGTACACATAGATTTATGTGGACCAATGAAGGTAAGGAGTAGAGGAGGATCCAGGTACGTCTTTGTTCTTGTAGACGATTACTCAAGGTATGTATTGCCTATCTTTCTTCATTCAAAAGACGAAACGTTTGATGAATTTGATTGTCTTATGAAACGTGTTAAAAACAAATATAAGACTAATCTTGTATCTATTCGTACAGATCATGACACCGAGTTTGACAAGCAAGCTTTCATAGAATATTGTAGAGTTAGTGGTGTAGGGCATAACTTTTCTGCACCAAGAACTCCTCAACAAAATGGTGTCGTTGAACGTATGAATAGAACTTTAGAAGATATGGCTCGTACAATGCTTTTGTGTAGTGGTTTACGTTGTAACTTTTGGGCTGAAGCCATTAGTACTTCTTGCTATATCCATAATCATGCTATGATCCGACCTATTCTAAAGAAAACCCCCTACGAACTCCTTAGAGGTCTAAAACCTAATATCTCCCATCTTCGGTGCTTTGGGAGTAAATGTTTTGTTCACAATAACGGTAAAAACCGGTTAAGTAAGTTTGACCCTAGGAGTGATGAGGCAATTTTCATAGGATACTCAGATCATAGCAAGGCTTATAAAGTCTTCAATAAGAGAACTCTCTGTATTGAAGAAAGTGTCCATGTTATTTTTGATGAAGATAACGTGTTTGTTAAGCCTTTACAGGATGAGGAAGAAGACTTGGATGAACCCGACTTTCGTCTTTCAAGAGACGATCCCCCGGAATTGGAATTGGAGGATAATGAGATTGAGGGAACAAGTGATGAACTTGATCGTTCCTCAAAAGATAAAAAGGAGAAAACCAAAGTTATAGTTGACGATACTATAACATTGACTCAAAATAAGGACTCCCAAACCAATGTTATAGATGATGTTACTATAACATTGAATCCAAATCAAGGTGTAGAGTCCGAGGTTATAATCGGCTTTAATACAACACCCGGATTGGATTCAGGGGGAACTTCCTCCAATTCTGAGCCAAATGAAGTTGGGTCAAGCTCAAATAACGATGATGAACAAAGTACTTCAACAAAGTGGAAATACAAGAACTCACACCCCATGGACAATATTCTAGGGAATATTAAGAAGGGTGTTCAGACTAGACGTTCCTTGAATAATTTCTGCTCTTTCTACTCTTTTCTATCCATGATCGAACCAACAAATATCAATGAAGCTCTTTCTGAATCTGATTGGATTATAGCTATGCAAGAAGAGCTACAACAGTTCGAAAGAAACAAGGGTTCCTAGACCAAAGGATCGATCCGTCATTGGAACAAGATGGGTCTTTAGGAACAAATTAGATGATGCCGGAGTCATTGTCAGAAACAAAGCAAGATTGGTGGTCCAAGGTTATAATCAACAAGAAGGAATAGATTATGATGAGACCATCGCACCTGTTGCTCGTCTTGAAGCTATTAGACTTCTGATAACATTCGCAGCACACAAGGGAATGAAGCTCTTCCAGATGGACGTCAAGACAGCATTCTTAAATGGATATTTACAAGAAGAAGTCTTCGTTGAACAACTTCCTGGATTTAAGAATAGTAAATTTGAAGATCATGTCTTCAAATTGGAAAAAGCCCTATATGGGTTGAAACAAGCACCTAGGGCATGGTACGACAGATTATCTAAGTTTCTACTTGACAGTGGATTCAGTAGAGGATCCGTTGATAAAACCCTATTTCTAAAATCTGAGGGGTCTGACCTTTTGGTTGTTCAAATTTACGTCGCTGACATCATTTTTGGATCGACCAATCGAAGCCTATGTAAGTATTTTTCTGAGTTGATGACCTCCGAGTTCGAGATGAGTATGATGGGAGAATTAAAATTCTTCCTAGGTCTGCAAATACAACAAACTGAAGAAGGCATTAAAATCCATCAACAGAAATATATTAAGGAATTAATTCGAAAATTCGGAATGGAAAATTCTCATGCTATGCCTACTCCAATGGTCGAGAACAAGAAATTGACATTAGATGAAGACGGTAAATTAGTTGATGAAACTACTTACCGTGGAATGATTGGGTCACTATTATATTGGACCGCAAGTAGACCCGATATTATGTTTAGCGTATGCGTTTGTGCGAGATATCAATCATCTCCCAAAGAATCGCATATGACGGCCGTAAAACGAATTTTACGATATTTAATTGGAACGGCCAAGCTGTATTTATGGTATCCGATGGAGTGTAACTTCGATCTAGTCGGTTATTCCGATGCCGACTATGCAGGATGTTATCTAGACAGAAAAAGCACGCCGGGTGTCGCCACATTTGTCGGACCGTGTATCATTACGTGGGGTTCGAATAAACAAAATTCGGTTGCTCTCTCAAGTGCTGAAGCCGAATATATTGCTGCAGTACTGGTATGTACTCAACTATTATGGCTTAAGCAACAATTACGTGATTATGGTATTGACGTAGGATGTATTCCTATTTTATGTGATAATACTAGTGCAATAATTATTTCTAAAAATCCCGCACAACATTCACGTACCAAACACATTGAAATAAGACATCATTTTATTCGAGACCATGTTGAGAAGGGGAATATAAAACTTGAATTTTGTAGTACTGAAAAACAATGGGCAGACATTTTGACAAAATCATTAGCTAGAGAACGCTTTGAGACTTTACGGTCGGAAATTGGTTTAATCAGTGGTACCTAAGTTTCTATACACGTTCAATTTTCTTATGACTGACTAATTAAGTTAAGATTGTATGACTGTGTCCGTATATTGCGTTGCATGAATAATTTCGTTTATAGGAATATATTTATCATAAATTTCTATTTGATATTTAGGATTTAATTGTTTATACAAACTTAATTCCTTATAAAAAAAAGACACACCATATCTTTTATCTTTCCATATCACATACAAAAATTCCTAAATTGCCTCCCTTGATTACACGACTCATACACCCCATATACAATTCAACTTTCTAAATTTTATCCTTACCATATTTATTCTATCACCTAATCTCCTATACCTACCATAACTCCTATTACTATTTGCCACTTACCATAATTGATAACCACTTACCTAGACCTAGACCTACTCCTATATTTACCCTCCCCTTGCGTGTGAACCGTACCTCACCTCCCACTTGCACAACTTTTTTCTCTTTTCAAAACAATTGCCATCATCACCATCACCTCCTTTACACAACCATCACCATCACTTCCTTTACTCAACTATCACCATCATCATGAATCCTAACCATGCAAAAACCCGATCATTAACCCGCCATCAACAAAGCCGCCACTTTCACAAACCATCATCACCACTACCATCTCATGATCTTAATTCCACTCATTTTCCTTCACCTCAACCAAACCCAACTACACCCCTGTTTTGTGGTCGGGACGAGTCGATGTCCGAGGTTAAAAGGCGCTGCCTTTTTAAAGGGAAAAATAAGGTAGTTGTTGATGAAGGTGAAGATGTTGAGGAACCCGAGGTTATTGTTCAAAACGGTGTTGCTCGTACCTTGCTCCGAGATGTTTCGAAAGCCGCAACAAAAGAAGGGTTAAATCGTGTTCTGCTAACTCATGACGAAAGCATACTTATTAATCGTGTTTTAAGGTATTCTCTTCATGGAGGAAGGTATTATCCGAAATCTTGGTTGATTAATGTTCCCGCTCTTAAGTTCTTTGTTGATTTTCTTGATTTTCAAGGGTGGAGTCATATTAGTCAATGTTCGGGTCCTATTTATCCCGTTGAAGTTGTTCAATTCTTTGCTACTGTGTCAATTAAGAAGGGAGTCTTGCATGCGGTGGTTAATGGGGTTGATGTGACGGTCTCTGTTTCGGATTTTTGCTCTGCTTTTTCGGTTCCCGATGACGGAATTGAAATTAATCCGAGTCTTGAATGGTCTAATGTGGTGAGTGAAAATGAGATGTTAGTTAAAAGGTATTTTGAGGAGGTTGGGACGGACGGAGTTAATATTGTGGTTCGTCCTCTCTCGGCGAAAATTAAGTTCCTCTTGAACTTTCTTTGGAACACGATTGTCCCGAGGAGAGGAGGTCGTGATAAATTTTCGAGTTATGAGGCTATTGTAATCTATTCATGGTTGGAGGGACAAAAAGTGAACTTAGCAAGTCTTGTGTTGCATCGTATCATTCAAACGAGTCTCACGGTTACCAAGGAAAAATTAAGTACAACCATCGACCTACCATATGGGATGTGGGTGTCTCGGTTGTTAGAGATAAAACAAGTGGTGGGACGGGATAGCTACGGTGTAAGTGCACGGAATTGCATGTGTGATCGGTTGATCAAGCTTATGGGTCTTGTCGTTGATGGACCCGAGTTACTTCTTGTCAAGGATGTTGAGAAAAATCCGGGTGATTCGGGTTTGGGGACTATGGAGGCGAAATTGGAAGGGTTTATGACTGATTTAATGGAGAAATTTGAGGAGCATTCAACCAACTTGGCTACGGCTTTGTCACATGTTAAACCATCACGGTCTTTGGAGTTGGGTTTGGATGCTTCTCGGGTTTATTCTTGGATGGATGCGGTGGATAAGAGGTTAGAGGGTTTTGAACGGGAATTGAAGGCAATCCGTGGGGAAGTGTTCCCACATGGTGACCGTCTTACTTTCCTCACGAGTCAAGGTGGAGCGTTGGTCATGCACGGAAAGGCTATGGCAAGTGATCAATCGCTAACATTGGAGGCCACGAAAGCTTTGTCTTTGAAGGTGCTCAACTTTGAACGGAGTATTCAAACTCTTTCTCAGCTTGTGCGGAGTTCCTTCGATCGTCTCGATGCCTTGGAGCATCGTGCTCGGCCCGACTACGTGAACCCTTACAGAACCCGCAACATTTGATCTCCCTCTGCCTTACCATATTTAGCCCTTTCTATTTTTAGCTTTCTTTTTCATGGTGTGTTTTGCTACCTTATCATTCGGCCCAATTTTGGCATGCACTTGTGGATTATGGCCCAAGTGTTTCTTTAAACATGTGTTTCATTCGGCCCATCGGCTTTCAACATGTTTTCTTAAGTTTGTTTAATAATTAATGTTGTAGATGCTTATAGTTATGCGTGCTAAGTTTGCTCTTTATGACGTATTATCTCTTGTCTCGTCTTATATTATTCTAGTCATTTTTGATTTGTTCTTAGCTTTTCGATGACGTCAAGAGGGGGAAGAACGTCTATAGTAAGCATCTACCTAAACTTGCTCCTTGTCAAGACCAATTATCTCTTAAAGTCCTTAAAGTTTCGGTTTTTGATAAATCGTCTTGATCTTGCGTTGATCTTTATTATTAAGATGATGGTATTATATTGAGGGGGAACTACATACTTAGTCACAATTTTAGGAGGCTTGCCATCATCAAAAAGGGGGTTTGTTGAACCATATAGCTTATATGTTTGTGTTTTGATGATGTCAAGGTGTTTTATATTTTATATACTTGTTGCGCGTAATCGTTTGTCTAAGTGATTTAGAAGCAACAAAGGAGATTGTGATGAAAGTATAAAATGTTCAAGCCTCTATTCAAGATCAAACAATATGAAGATTCATTCAAGATTTATGTAAAGACGAAGTCCGTCTAAAGATTAATCAAGCTTGGATGATGACGTAGCCTATACTCGAAGATCTCTCTGAAGATTAGAATAGTATAGGTGATTATCTCGTAATGATAACCAAGAATGAGTTTCTTGAATTGGTAAAGTTATAGCTTTGCAGCTATAACATTACTAGTAAAAGAGCTCAATGTTATAGCTCCCCTAATATAACATTGAGATGCTGAGTTTATTATACACGACTTATAATGTTTCAAAATTGTTTTGAAAATTGTTTAAAGTTTATTTTAAATGTTTTGATAAAAGTATTTATTTAATTAAGCCCGGTTTAGTGCGGAGTTCGGTTTTATGTTGGACGTTGACTAGTAGTTGTTTTGGACCAACTTATGAGTTGGACCTTGCTACTAATTAGGGTTTCAACAAAACCTCTCCTAAAACCTAAATTCTAACCCATATATTGAGCTAGGTTTTGCACGAGTCACGAGGCGTATGAGCTGTGACATCTCGTGTTACCTAGGGTATATTTGGTAAAGATTTTATTCCATAATAATATCTTTACATATCTTATATATCTTACTTAATATATTTGTTTATGATAAAAAATATTCTTGTTTTAAGAAATCTTATCATATCTTAGAATTTATAGTAAAGATAATATTTGAATATATTATATTCTATCTTTTGGAATATTCTTTATTATCTTTTAAGGCTTTTAGGAAAGAGATAATAGAAGATATGATTTGTTAACATATCTCTTTTATTCGGCCAATTAGGGTTCTTGCTAACCGAGTTGCCCTACTCTTTCTTTCCAATAAATACTTCACTCTTTACAACATCTATGGTAGAGACCTTAAGCATAAAAATTGATTTTAATTTTACAAAGCAAACTGTGTGTTTTCAAGCAGAAAAACCGATTTGTTATTTTTAAAAGGTTGTGTGTTTTAAACTCGTATACTCGTTTATATTGTTATCGTTATAAGATAATAGTGCTTAGTTGATTTCTTACTTGTTCATTAACGTGAACCTTTGCAAGAATCATTAGTGCTTTCTTATTAGCGTAAGTTAGTCACTCGAGTATTTAACGGTACTCATTGAGTTACAGCTAGAGTTAGTTGTACGAGTTGGGTTAGTAAATTTGTAATCCTTAGAAAGGTACTAAATTTATTAATCGAGAATAGTGGATGTAGGTTTCGACTTGTGAAACTGAACCACTTCAAAAACCGTGTGTCTCCTCGTTCTTTCGTTCGTTTGCATATTTCGTTTTACATTCATTAGTTGATTAGTTAAAGTTTAATCAATAAACTTTAAATAATCAATTACATACATATAATCGAAAAAGCTTTCAAAAGTTTTAAATCCTCAATTCACCCCCCCCTCTCTTGAGTATTTTGGATTAATAGACTCTTCACAAGCATATGAAAAATCCTAGTATGGCCTCCTAGTTAATAAAAACTAGACTATTACATATCGGAAACTAACTCCTTGGTCCCTTGCCTCTTCATAGGAACATCTTCCAAAGGGGCTTCTTCTAGTGGGATTTGGAACACCTTTCCAAAAATAGACACCGTCTCGATGTAAATCCGTCTTTTGGAAACGCCGGTAAAAATAACTATTACAATCAAATTACATATCTATTCCTATTATACATTAATTAATAAAATAAATAAAACTATTAATTAATTACTAACCGACGATACGAGATCGTATTTAAATTACAAACAAATCGCTATTCCCATTCATGTCGGGTAATAATGATTAAAAAATAACTAGGCCATACTAGGTACAACAAAATAAATACTTTAAATAAATGAAAATCATTCATTCAACTTAAATAAATATGCTTAAAATGCTTTAAAAAGATGCCAAAATCGCCCTATCTAACAATCATTGGTATCCATCTCGGTTTTGTGGATTTAATCGATTTTTAACTTGTAAAAATCAATAATCAACTCTTAAGTCTCATTTAAGTCCAAACTACTTGTCCAAACTGTTTTGGACCTCAAAATTAGTCCTCACTAATTTAATGATGAATAATTAGTTTGATTTGGTGATATTTGCTAATTTAATCGGTAAAATCATAACTTTTAAGTAATAAATCCAAAATAATTGAATATATTACAAAAAATTGAAAGCAAAAATTTTGAGTATTCTGGAACGCTCCGAAGAACACAAAAATGACAGGAAAAATGCCCAAAAATTTATCGGTTAAATTTATGAAGAAAAAGATCGATATTTATCGGTTTTTAACCACTAAAACCAATAAACATCAAAACAAGGTAAAATCACATTTTAAATTTCACTTTTAATTTTTAAATTATATTTTTAAATGTACATAAATTTGCTCCTATGAACAAATGTTTCAAATATATGATTAATTAAATTCACTTTTATCGACTTTTATCTCATAAAATCAATAAACATGCAAAACTTCAAACCAACCTTCGAAATTTTACATACAATCTGTAGAAAATATGCATGAAACACTATAAAAATTTCATGACCCGAATCAACTTTTAACTATTTGTAGTTAACTCTTAACCAAAATACGACATTTTTTACTCGGTTTTCTACCAAAAATCATTAAAAATAGCAAAATAAGTTCACAAATCACCAAATTTTACCACAAACCTTTTGAAATCAGTAGGTATGCATGCCCAAAATTTTCGTGCTAAAACCTCTACTATCAAAATTTTGGAGTTTTTTTTTAAATTATCTCATAATTTATTAAGTATGCTCAAAATCAACATGTAAATTACAAGTCTAGCTCATGATACCACTTGAAATATCATAGATCTCAATTATACTCTCTAATTAAAAAGAAATTATCTCATAATATGTTATTTTAGTGATCTATGTAACATGCATGCTAATATAAAAGCATAATAATAAAGATTAAGGAAAAAACAATTTCCTTACATTGATTTTGATGGTAATAAGGGCACAATCAAGATCTCCTATCTTGATTGTTCTTGAGCTTAAAAAAAAGGATGATCCTCCTTACCAAATCTTCAAAGAGAAGATCTCCTAACAATGTGCACCCAAGAACAAATACCCAATATCCTACAAATATTAACTAGATATTTGATAAGATATACCCTTGATAATATGTGTAATATTACTAACAATCTTAGTAATTATTTTTATTTTTACTAACAACTTAGTAAATGATTTTTATTATTTTAGAGAGAAGAACTTTCTTACACTTTCTATCACATGCAAAATATGAGAGTGAAGTGTAAATTGAACAAAATGATAGAGAGTATAAGGGGGAAAACCGGTTGGGGTGAGAGGATGAGTGGAGTATTTTCTTTTCTTATTTTAATATGCCCAATGGTGCATAATTTAGAAAAGAACAAAAGCATTTTTGGGAAGAAAAATGTGTAAATGGAATGATTGTGTTTAAAGCAACACACAATCCCATTTACACGATTTACATGACCCTTTTACGGGTTGAAATCGGTTCTTATATTTGTCGCACAAATACGTGTAACTTTACTTTAAACATCGTTTTATGTTTAAATGCTTCCCGATTAATTTTGTCCAAAACACTCCGTAAATATACGTGTACCGCTACACATATTATTTACGTACTAATATTAATCACAATAATCAATTAGTACAATTTTAGTGAATTAACAATTAATTAACTAAAACCCGTCTCATAAAATTTATTATTTAATTATCGCATAATTAAATAATAACTGTCGTGCCTCGAGTTCGCAACTCGAAATCTCTCTAAAAAATAATCTACTAACCTATTAGTCAATAAATTAAGGGACTAAATAAATTGTATCTCATACAATTAATTAGTTGTCAATTGGGGTTTGTTCCTTTAGGTGTGACCGAAATAGGTCAGTTGATTACCGCCGTCTCACGAAAATAACGTCAAACTCTAGTCAACCAACCGTAATCGATTTACGTTAATCAACTGACGAGGATCAAATAAAATAAATATCCCGATGATATTCCTTTAATGAGATTTAATATGTAAACGCACTATTGTGGAGGACTCCAACACATGCATCTGTTCTTGAGCTGGGTTCTGGCTGTGAAGTCAGAATCGCAACACTGTTATTGTTCGTCGGTAGATTTAAGATGGATTATCGATATTAGACTCGAATTGAAGTGTTTTAACCGATAATATGTATCTGGGCAAGTCATAAAACGAATTAAAACGAGAAATTACAGCGGTTTACATGATTATGATGAACTCGTGTCAGAAATACAAAAAGGCGAAACTTGAGGTTAGATTAAAACGAAACTGGACAAATAAGACTTGGAATAAAACTTATGTATCAAATTGGGATTCCAGAACCTCGACATGAAAAAGTCGAAACCCCGAAGAATCGATTTGAATTAAAACGGTGAAAACCCGCAAGTATTGAATTACTCGGGATTAAGGACAAATTAAGCATTACAATTAAAAGGGAATTGTTAAAATACGATTTATATTCTGAAATAACAAAGAAAACGAAAGAAAATGAAAGAATAAGAAAAGGGGAAATTTGCAGGAAGTCGAGGAAGAAGAAGAAGAGCATGAGCAGTAGGCAGCCTCTAGAAGAGGCGCAGCAAGGCCACGATCCTTCCTGAAGGCGCAGCTGCTGATGCGTTTCTTCTCGACGTCTGACCTCTTCTATTTCGTAAAAAAACGGCTTTAAAAGGTGTATTTTAAATCGGTATTTCGAACGTGCTTTTGATATAGATTTACATTAATTGATACAAAATAAAAGTACAATAATAAAATGGGATTTACACCCTCAGACTTACATGTTTGACGAAATGAGATTGACTAAAGTTATCGTTTAGTGATTGCTCGACTCGAATATGAGTGAAAAGTGCCCTCGTTAGAGGAATTAGTAGATTGATTAGGTTGATTAAAGGTGGAGTTGGTCAAGTTAGTCGGTCTATGCAACGTGACTAGGACTCAGAATGATCTAAGCTTACGTGGTCGATTGATCAAGCACGTAGGCGTCGAAAGGCAATAGCGTAGTCTAGAATGCAAAGAGAGAGAGAGAGAGAGAGAGAGAGAGAGAGAGAAAGGGCGGAACACTCGCGTGCCAAATATGGAGGCCGAAGGCCTCTATTTATACTAAACATATGGAAGAGTTTAGGAATGACACGGATTTAGAAACAAATCTCGAAAATATTCTGGAAAAGGAGAAAAGAGGACTGGAGAAGAGGCGCAGCAACTACTTTGATTCTTCGAAGAGGTGCAGCATTTGCTGCGTCTTTTCTCCAGAGGTTTCCTCCTTGACAAGAAAGATTTTCGCGTTTTATTATGGAATTTCGGTAGATTTGCACTTCCTTATTCCATGAAACATAATAATGTTGGAATATGTGTCCTCCGACAATAATGCAATCACAACTGTCGATCTTAATGATCACATGTTTAAGTCTCATTTTAAAGAATACATTTGGGAAGTAATTTTTACTGTCAACTGGTCCACACATATCGGTAATGATTGGCTGACTAGAGTTTGACATTACTGTCGTGCGACGGTGGTGATCAGTTGATCCCCTTAGGTCATACCTAAAGGGTAACACTCCTAATTGATTATTTAATTGATCGTATGACGATACGGGTTGATTAAATTACTTAAAATTGACGGACGATTTTGGAAGTAATATTTACGTGTCTCATTATAATTTGATTAAATAAGATACGGTCTAAGTGATCGAATTGTTTTATTACTTTGATGAAATTATTGTTTAAGGAAACAATTGCATTTGAATGAATAATTTATTATAAATACAAGATGTTGTGATTTATAATTGGTAGATTATTTTGGTACAAGTAATTATGAATTACTAAGTCAATTTTGTATATGACGTATTTTTATTAATGCGTTGATTTTTTCAATCTTAATATGGACCGAAATAATGGGGGATTTAGGATTAATATTGTGTTGATTTATTAAGTGGAAAACATAATCATTCTTCCTAAAACCTAGCCATGAAAACCTAGTGCCTCTTGTGAAGAGCACCTTGCTCATGCATTGGCCCTCTTAACCCCTCCCCCTACCCGGTTTTATGAAGAGAAAACCTTGGGGTTTTCCTCTATAATTTTTACCATATAAACTACTTGAATACTAGTGTAATATTCATTTTTCATTCATCCATCAAAATAGAGTTTTTAGAGAGATAAAAATTCTTCTTCCTTCTCCTTCTCTTAACCGAAATAAAGAGAACAAAATAAAGATTTTGGGTCAATTTTATTTAAATTAATATTATTCTAGTATTAATAATATTAATTTTATTAAGTAGTTACCTTGGGTATTATTCCTTGGGAGTGATTCTATACTTGAATCCTTGTTCATCCATTTTAGGAAGCTCAAGAACAAGTGAGTAGGAGAACTCACTTGTGCCCAAATAATCCGAAATCTTCAATGTAAGATGATGATTTCTTCCTTATTCTTATTATTGTTTGGATGCATAAGATCAACATTTAATTTTATGACTAAATTAATTTGAAACATATATGAATATGTTATGTAATGAGATATAGATTTCTAACTAGCGGTATCAGAGCGCCTTAGGTTGTTTGCATGCAAATCGGTTATAGTTTTTCCGAGTTATACGATTAACATATAAAACTTATAAATTTGTGTTATTATGATATATCAGGAAATAAATTTTGCATGTTAAAGTTTCTGATCCTAAAATGTATTTAGGAGTTTTTGGTTAATTTATGGACTTTTATTGTTCATTTTATATAATAATGGCATTAAAAATGTGATTTTATGATAAAAATGTCATTTTCGGACTAAAATTAGCTAAACTTCGAATTTTTCCAGTGGTTTTTGGATATTATAATGCTGCATTTTATTTATGATTGTCATAATTTTATTTTATGTAATTTTTGAATTATGTAATTTTACTTAGTATGGCCTTAGTTTTTAATTGGTATTACCCGAAATGTGTGGGAATATCAATTCGGTTGTAATTTATTGTGATCTCGTATCACCGTTTTGTAATTTAATAGATTTATTTTATTTTAATTGCAAATGTATAATAGGAAATTATGTAATATGTTATGTAATTTATTTATTTCGGAGTTCCTTGAAGACGGTGTCACTCAAGGAAGACGATACATAAAGACGGTGTTACCTCGAGATGCGTGCCAAAACCGAAGTTCAAGGGACCAATGGAGTTGGTTTCCGAATATGTAATAGTTAATTAGATTTTCTTTTTTAGGAAGGCCATACTAGGATTATATTTATGTTTTGCATTTTATTTATATGTTGCATGCATCGCTAAATCACCATAACTAAAACATGCATTGTCATTATAATCGAGTTTATCGACCATGTCAATTAGAATTATCGTAGTTCACCGCTTTAGTTCACTTAAAACGTGATAGATAATAAATTGACATGACCTCTCGCTAAAGATAAACAATTGAGACATAGCCTTACCAAAAAGTAGAAACCATGAAAACCTATTTCGCGAGGGAGTGCACTCGGCCACCCCGGGGTACAAACCTTGTTACGTAGGGGAAGTAGGTGATAAATGTCTATCCACCGAATTCATGTTGATGAGGGTTTCATCGGCTACCCCGTGCCCAAGTTAATGTGAATTTGGATCATGGACACATTTATTCGAAATTTGGATTGACCTCAACGAAAGTATTCGTGACCGTAGTCGCATGTGTTCCGGGCTATAGATAAACATTAGAGTAATTTTATCGACCAAGATTTCTAAAAGTAGAATCAATTAAAAGGTTAATAAACCGAGTTATATTGATAAGGGTTTTATCGGCTACCCCGTGCCTAAGTTGATATGAATTTGGGTCTTGGAATCATTTATCTAGTTGGGTAGAGGTCACTAGATAAATGCAATAAAACTTGTTTAAATTAATTTTACGAGTATTATTATATTGAAAACGACATATGTTTTATTCCTTTAATATTCGTTTTGTAGATCGCATCTTTTTCTCATAACAAATGGCCACTCCAAACCCAAACGCCACACCTCTCACTAATACTTCATGACTCCGATCCTTCATGGATCGTTGTAAACTTGAAAAAAATGGGTCAAATTTCTTCGATTGGGATGCCCAACTCAAATTAGCCGCCCAAGGTGACGACAAGCTTCGTTACCTCACCGAGGCCTCTCCACCCGAACCTAATGCTAGGTCGAGTGCCGCTACTAGGGAAGCATATGAGGCTTACCACAAGGAGTCCGCCGCAATGAAAAATGTGTTGATCTTTGAGATGGAGGAGGATCTCCAAAGGAGAGCCTTTAAGATGGCACCGCTAATGAAATCTATTCCAAGCTTGTGACAATGTTTTCACAAACTCCGCGGATCGTCCAATATGAGGCGGCCGAGGCATTCTTTGATCTCGACTTTAAGGAGGGCCAAAAGGTTAGCCCTCACGTGCTCAAATTGATGGAGCTAGTCGAGACTTTGAAGATTCAAAAAGTTGAAATCCCCAAAGAACTCATTGTAGATAGGATTCTACACTCCTTATCCAAAGTCAAGGCATATGTTCAATTCCGGGTGAATTTTAACATGCAAGACAAGGACGTGTCTCTTGATGAGTTTCACAAGTTACTTGTGCATGCCGAAAGAGACATGGGGTTAAATGTTAACCCACCTAAGGATGTGCTTAACATAAGCACCAAAAGCAAGGGGAAGTTCAAGAAGAATGGGAAGAAGGGTAAGAAACAATCTCCCACTTTCACCAAAGCTAAGACTTATGAAATTAACACTTCCAAGATCAAGAAGGGTCCTCTTGATAAATGTCATTATTGTAATGGTGTTGGACATTGGAAAAGAAATTGTTCCAAATATCTTGGTGACATTAAAGCTGGAAAGATCACTCCAGTAGGTAAATGACTATCCTTTCTTTTATATTTCTAATTCAACTATGGTATTGTGATACAAAGTTGTGATAATGTATCCTCTTTTTATTGTAAATAGGGCCTCCACCAAGCAAGGACAAGGGAAAGGAAAAACAAGCTTGAGAAACCATCAAGAAGCTAGGAGTAGCTTCTATGAAGTTTGGCTTTTTATTGTCTTATTTTAATTATGTTTCGGATTTTAGAACCTTTTGATTTCCGTGTTCGACATGGAAATGTTTGATCCTTTCTAAAACAATTGTTGTATTTTGGATTATGGTGACTTGGTTTGCAACCCAAGTCACCCGTTTTATCGTATTTTATCCTTGTTCTAAAAATTCGTCATTATATGCTTGCTAATAGAAACATATGATCATTCACTTAAAGTGATCTAATGGACAACTATAATGATGGATTCATTATATGTCCGCAAGCTTAAAGCTTGTGTATGATCAATTATAAAGTGATGTTGAGTTGATGAACTCTCTTAAATGAATGTCAATCACCAAGTACACTTATCAAATCTAAAACAATTAGTCAACCTATGAGATAGTCCTCTTTATACTTCAAAATCATTATTTGTGTCTCATAAGCTATCTTTGAATCTCTAGTGTATTTATTCTAAAGATAGAGTGGGAGAAAAATGAAGACACAAAGAACACAAAGCAAATTTGTATACTTGTGTAAATGAGATAAGGACAAGAAAGAATGATTGTATACCTATATAGATAGTGTACACGAATAGATGAGAACTATGGTCTCAAATAGATGAAATCTACATGACAAAAGAGACCAAGTGAAGTAATCAAAAGAATATGTTCTCAAGATAACTACACGAGGAGACCAAAAGAAAGTTTTGGAAGACGAATGACTAATGTAAAGTCTTAACAAGAGATTTGGCTAGTTTATGAACGACTTTTGACCAATAGTTTAAATATTGATGTTTACTTAAGCGCCTAAATGAAACAAAGTTGCATCCTCGAAAATAAATGAGATTTATGACTAAAAGTTGCAAATATTGATATGACGATATCCACAAGAGCTAAGTTAAGTATTAACCACGCTAATGTCATTTACTTAACCTCATTATGAAAATAAAATGGTTAAACCTCCTTCCGAAAGGGGTATTTTGAGAAGGGCGTTTATTTGATATAATTCACATTTAAATAATGACATTGCTATGCATCATTACAAAATGAATGAGTTAGAGATTAAAATCTCTTTCCATAAGTTTAAGATTGAAACCTTTTCAAGATAGGTATTTTGAAAGATATGCTAGGAACATATATGGTTTCTTCTTAAATAACTTGGCAAAGCAAAATATATTTCAATTCTTGAAATATTTCGATTGAGTAGTCAATTGCGAAACATGTGGATTTAAGTGGGAGTTGGAAATTATCATGTGAAGACATGGAATTTAGTGGGAGCAATCATCTTTTAAAAGTTTATAACTCATTACTCATTGAGAATGACGAGCTAATACTATTCTTTCACAAAGAAGTATTTGAGTTTTCAATTCTGGATGAAAATGGACTATGATGAATCCAATCACATCATGAGATGTTGGATAAGTATTGAGATATACACATCAAATCAACAAGAAACGTAGGTTATTCATATCGATGAAAATGGAATTACCATTAGCAGTCATGGTCGCTCATTGAACCTAAGAATGGTTGATCACATGATTATTAGTTACTAATGTTTCCGCCATTAGAATAATCATGCACATGTCCAATAATGAATCATATGCATATGAGCATGATGAATCATTGGCAAGCCATAGAAGAATCGTCATGAATTCTCGAGGAGAACCGATGAACGATTTCAGTGATCGGATAGAACACTCTGTTGTGTGTCAAGAGGTTGCATATATTAAGGTTCGAACACGCGTAAGGATTTATGAAAATCCTAAGCTTTTCAAGCTAAAAGGAGAAATAAGAAGTTTGGAGAGATACTTAGTTGAAATAAGAAGTTACTCAAAACTAATATTTTCTAAAATGCTAGGAATTGTGAGAAGTGCTAGGCTAATCATCTTGACAATTGTTGCAAGACTCTACAAAACATATACATAGTGCATTGTGAGTGGGTGGAGTACTTGATCAGTGCAAGTTATATCATTCACCACAAATTCATTGGTTATGTGATAAACAACCAGAAAGTTCTTTCAAAATAAAGAACCCAAACCTAGGTTGGGAACCTATATGTGTACTTGGTAAGGTTCATGCTATGAGAGATAACATGAATATAAAGGATAATGCAATTGAGAGGTTTGAACATATGGACACATGGTATGTTAAACTTTTATTGCAATCGACTAGTGTTTACACACTTACGATATGCATCACAAGGTTGCAATACCGTATTGGCTACCCGAATGTGATGTCGACATTTATTGTTTGAGTTATTATTAACTTACCTTATACTTTGTTACATCCAAACGGGTTGTAGAGACAATTGAACCCCGTTAAAGTGAACACGGATTAGCATTGTATTCGCCTATAGTTACTTACATGAGGTGACGTCTCGAAGTGACTATAATGTGATGCGATTGATGTCAAGTTCAAGTGCCATGGAGTCATGTGTGATGACTAGTCGATCACATAGGCAGACTGTTAGGAACACCTTGTCGGGCCTTATGACCGCTTATAGAGTCCTGGCAAATTTTTATAGCCTAGTCGTGGCGAGAGCTACTATAGTATTCTAATGAGTCGATTCTTTTGACTAAAGACTGTTCGCCTAAGATGGCACAGTTTCAGATTAACTTTGATTTGTATTACTACGACCTTCGTAAATGGGGTCAAATGGGCATATTTTGGGTTATGATGGCTGTGGCTAGTCGAAGGGAATGAGTGCGATAGGAATTGTCCACCCCTAGTCAGGGTTATAACAATATCTCAGGGCCACTCGAGGAGTAATGAACTGGAAATGCGTGGCCACGCTCGGAAGATATCCATGGTAGATAAACCCGGTCAATCAGTTATTCTCCAGATCGAGGAAACCACTCTCGATATGATCACTTGCAAGTACGACCTGAAAGACACCTTGCATTGAGTGGGAGATAGTAATAGGACAAGAGAATTGGTGACGCACACTTGTCGAGGACAAGTGGGAGATTGTTGGAATATGTGTCCTCCGACAATAATGCGATCACAACTGTCGATCTTAATGATCACATGTTTAAGTCTCATTTTAATGATCACATGTTTAAGTCTACTAACCTATTAGTCAATAAATTAAGGGACTAAATAAATTGTATCTCATACAATTAATTAGTTGTCAATTGGGGTTTGTTCCTTTAGGTGTGACCGAAATGGGTCAGTTGATTACCGCCGTCTCACGACAATAACGTCAAACTCTAGTCAGCCAATCGTAATCAATTTACGTTAATCAACTGACGAGGATCAAATAAAATAAATATCCCGATGATATTCCTTTAATGAGATTTAATATGTAAACGCACTATTGTGGAGGACTCCAACACATGCGTCTTTTCTTGAGCTGGGTTCTGGCTGTGAAGTCAGAATCGCAACACTGTTATTGTTCATCGGTAGATTTAAGATGGATTATCGATATTAGACTCGAATTAAAGTGTTTAAACCGATAATATGTATCTGGGCAAGTCATAAAACGAATTACAACGAGAAATTACAGCGGTTTACATGATTATGATGAACTCGTGTCGGAAATACAAAAAGGCGAAACTTGAGGTTAGATTAAAACGAAACTGGACAAATAAGACTTGGAATTAAACTTATGTATCAAATTGGGATTCCAGAACCTCGACATGAACAAGTCGAAACCCCGACGAATCGATTTGAATTAAAACGGTGAAAACCCGCAATATTGAATTACTCGGGATTAAGGACAAATTAAGCATTACAATTAAAAGGGAATTGTTAAAATACGATTTATATTCTGAAATAACAAAGAAAACGAAAGAAAATGAAAGAATAAGAAAAGGGGAAATTTGCAGGAAGTCGAGGAAGAAGAAGAAGAGCATGAGCAGTAGGCAGCCTCTAGAAGAGGCGCAGCAAGGCCACGATCCTTCCTGAAGGCGCAGCTGCTGCTGCGTTTCTTCTCGACGTCTGACCTCTTCTATTTCGTAAAAAACGGCTTTAAAAGGTGGATTTTAAATCGATTTTTCGAACGTGCTTTTGATATAGATTTACATTAATTGATACAAAATAAAAGTACAATAATAAAATGGGATTTACACCCTCGGACTTACATGTTTGACGAAATGAGATTGACTAAAGTTATCGTTTAGTGATTGCTCGACTCGAATATGAGTGAAAAGTGCCCTCGTTAGAGGAATTAGTAGATTAATTAGGTTGATTAAAGGTGGAGTTGGTCAAGTTAGTCGGTCTATGCAACGTGACTAGGACTCAGAATGATCTAAGCTTACGTGGTCGATTGATCAAGCACGTAGGCGTCGAAAGGCCATAGCATAGTCTAGAATGCAAAGAGAGAGAGAGAGAGAGAGAGAGAGAGAGAGAGAGAGAGAGAGAGAGAGAGAGAGAGAGAGAGAGAGAGAGAGAGAAAGAGAAAGGGCGGAACACTCGCGTGCCAAATATGGAGGCCGAAGGCCTCTATTTATACTAAACATATGGAAGAGTTTAGGAATGACACGGATTTAGAAACAAATCTCGAAAATATTCTGGAAAAGGAGAAAAGAGGACTGGAGAAGAGGCGCATCAACTACTTTGATTCTTCGAAGAGGTGCAGCATTTGCTGCGTCTTTTCTCCAGAGGTTTCCTCCTTGACAAGAAAGATTTTCGCGTTTTATTATGGAATTTCGGTAGATTTGCACTTCCATATTCCATGAAACATAATAATGTTGGAATATGTGTCCTCCGACAATAATGCGATCACAACTGTCGATCTTAATGATCACATGTTTAAGTCTCATTTTAAAGAATACATTTGGGAAGTAATTTTTACTGTCAACTGGTCCACACATATCGGTAATAATTGGCTGACTAGAGTTTGACATTACTGTCGTGCGACGGTGGTGATCAGTTGATCCCCTTAGGTCATACCTAAAGGGTAACACTCTTAATTGATTATTTAATTGATCGTATGACGATACGGGTTGATTAAATTACTTAAAATTGACGGACGATTTTGGAACTAATATTTACGTGTCTCATTATAATTTGATTAAATAAGATACGGTCTAAGTGATCGAATTGTTTTATTACTTAGATGAAATTATTATTTAAGGAAACAATTGCATTTGAATGAATAATTTATTATAAATACAAGATGTTGTGATTTATAGTTGGTAGATTATTTTGGTACAAGTAATTATGAATTACTAAGTCAATTTTGTATATGACGTATTTTTATTAATGCGTTGATTTTTTAATATGTTAAAAATACATAACAATTTTACATGACATGTGACATGTGACAAATTGACAAATTGACAAAGATAAAATGGAATCCATTTTATCTTAATATGGACCGAAATAATAAGGGATTTAGGATTAATATTGTGTTGATTTATTAAGTGGAAAACATAATCATTCTTCCTAAAACCTAGCCATGCAAACCTAGTGCCTCTTGTGAAGAGCACCTTGCTCATACATTGGCCCTCTTAACCCCTCCCCCTACCCGGTTTTATGAAGAGAAAACCATGGGTTTTTCCTCTATAATTTTTACCATATACACTACTTGAATACTAGTGTAATATTCATTTTTCATTCATCTATCAAAATAGAGTTTTTAGAGAGATAAAAATTCATCTTCCTTCTCCTTCTCTTAACCGAAATAAAGAGAACAAAATAAAGATTTTGGGTCAATTTTATTTAAATTAATATTATTCTAGTATTAATAATATTAATTTTATTAAGTAGTTACCTTGGGTATTATTCCTTGGGAGGGATTCTATACTTGAATCCTTGTTCATCCATTTTAGGAAACTCAAGAACAAGTGAGTAGGAGAACTCACTTGTGCCCAAATAATCCGAAATCTTCAATGTAAGATGATGATTTCTTCCTTATTCTTATTATTGTTTGCATGCATAAGATCAACATTTAATTTTATGACTAAATTAATTTGAAACATATATGAATATGTTATGTAATGAGATATAGATTTCTAACAAATAATACGGTAGATATTTACTTAAAATATTAATTTTAATTAGGAATAAATATCTAGAGAATTCTAGAACATTCTGTAATATTCCGACTCGGCATTTAAACGGTTTTTAGAAAATGAAGCGGTTTTTGACCCGGACTCCAAATGAACTCTAATTACTGTCAAAACGACCGTATCGGTGCGTAGATGACGACCTAGGGGTTGACTCGAGTGTTTGAGCTATCAATTGACGATGAATTTATGGGCTGTCATAAATCGTTCCGCGTATCAAACATGTGGCCCAATCATCACTGGGTGGTTGGCGGGAGGTGTAGAAATGAGGTATCTACAGAGCCCCCACTTTGACTGAGGCTTGGACAAGGCGAAAGTCAAAGTATAGCCATCAGGTCAATCGAAGATAACAACCTGACGACAATGGCGACGCAAGGCGGCTCAAGGGGTCTGAACCAAGGACCTGTCGTCGGGAACATTTTAGACTCTGTCGACTATCGGGAAGGGTCGTTTAAAGTCCATTAGACTATGTAAGGAAGCTCACCAGCCATAAGAAGAAACCATACCTGACACACCCCTGGGTGAAGGAGTCGAATGTACTCTTCGGAGAATTTTATCTTAAACTCCGTGGGGAAGAATCATATTTTGAGTCGACAACGACGCGTCCTTGGCACTGCTGAGGAGAAAATAATAGATCGACAATGATGCGTCCTTGGCACCGCTGAGGAAAATAAAGGTGTTTGATCGACAACGGCGAGTCCTTGGCACCGCTGAGGAGAAAATCCGCTCGGGTCGTCGCAAGCGAAATTCCGATAAAGAGGAGAAGCCCATGAACTGTATTTAGTGATCATGAATTCTCGCCGGGCAACAAAATGTCATGGTTGTTGTAGATACCCAGTATCTGTTGAGTCTCCAACAAACACACGATGATTATCGGACTACAACATGCTTAGGAATCGCGCCGTTTGATCGACAGTTTTGTACAATTATACGTAGGAAAACTTAAAACGATTTCGAAAATAAAACATTTCAAAACCTTTCAAAAGTACCTGGAGTGTTTAATGCATGGCGACGGGGTCACAATGACACTAATTATAGTCAAAACTGACACCGGACCAAAAACGGACTCGAAAATTCAAATCCCGACTCCAACAACGAGTCAAATCGAGTCAAACACAAAAAACAAACTTTTCAAATACTTCCATGTTAAGGTTTCCCGGAATACTTAGTGGTCAAGTACAAATAAAGTTCATCCAAAACCTAGGATAGAACAAATCATGATTGCACTTGCGTGATAGTGACAAGACACCTCGAAGACCCGCGAAATGGCTCGCGCCTCTTCGAGCAACCCATGTAGCCACGTCGCTCAAAACGCACACAACCACCAATTTTCCTATAAATACCCCTAAAATGCAACCATTTGAGAGTTACACGAGTGTCCGCCCCCTCACCTCTCTCTTAAAATACTAGACTCGACTTCTCAAGTTACAAACCTACACGTGTTTACGACCTACCGATCGTAAACACAAGGCTTACACATTATTTGGTACCGTCATCGTGCATTAAATCAATTGACCGACCATCTCGACCACTACACCCTCGCTAAACTTAAAACACTCTTTTACTTTGCTAAAACGGTATTCAAACCGAGTTTTCCGACCAAACAAGTTGATACACTTTCGTCGATTTCTCGACTCAAGCCTAGCATGTAAGTATGAGGGTATAAAAATATTCTTCTATCATGTTTTTCATTTGTTTCATGACTATAACATGCTAAAACATGCATAACATGGTCCAAATATGGGATAAATGAGCCAAAACCAGATTTTTGGTTGAGGCAGGGGCTGCTTATGTACCAGCCAGGCTCGTGCCTAAAGCCCCTCTCAACCTTAAATCCAACCGTGTTTGGTCTCTTCTTCCCCTTTATTTTCATTTCATATTTGTAATCGGTTTTTACCATTTCAAATATTTCAAACAATTTTCATGACAAATTTTTAACCATGAAACATTTTTCACCCTTGGTTCCTAATACCACGACGGTTTAATCCGTGTTTTGGTGATAATATTTGGTTAATTACATTATAAAAGGTATTTTAAAACCTTTTATTTCATTTCTTTACATTTTAAAGGGTATTTTAAAACCTTTCTCATTTCTTTACATTTTCTAAACAAATGTATTAGTCACCAACACAAAATCATCCTTGGTTCTACATACCATGTCGGATTTTAATCCGAGTACGATGATGAACATTGACTAATTACAAACAAATGAACTTAAAATAATTAGTTCATAATCATTTTCAAAACTATTCATGTCAAGCTTGCAAAAACGAACCCGACATCGAATATTGTCAAGACAATGACGGTTATTCAAGTCTCGTTCTTCATATCAACACAAAAGCGGCCTAAACTGTCTTTTCAAATCAAGACGGGTTTAAACACCCACTTTTCAATACATTTTACGAACTTTTTCAATGGTCAGAAGACGCTCTTCCATTGTCTGTTGAACCCGCGCCTAAACAAGCCACTCATTTTTTCATTTTCAAACCAGGGCAGACCTGCTTGCATCGCCTGACGGCTCGCGCCTCTTTTGGCTGCCTGATGCAGGGTCTGCTTCCTCCCAGCATTTGTTTAGGACGATCCCAACTTCGCTTAACCCGAATATAGAACGGATCAGATGACAAATCTTGCCCATTTTACATTATAATTGCAAAACGCCTTACTAAGACAAATGGATCACGTTATGCACCATAAACCTAACTCGGTAAATGGATGTTTAATTTCCGTCTTGCATATAAATCAACATTAAATCCAACTCGACATCAAATACTTGATACTTGGATTAAAACAACCGACATAGAAAGCTCACATGTTAGGTTTAAACTCGTGGATGCGCATTCATGCATTTACCCGTTTTATCAACTTTTGCATTTAACCAACCAAGATCGATCAGTAGAGGCCGCTACTGCGGGCGGGATTGGGTGTCCGATTAAAGGACTTCCCAATACGTACCTTCACCTCTTACTCAAAAACTTTGGATAGTGGACGACCTTATCCAGGGCGTACGAGAGTCATTCTAGAGATAGGATGCTAAAGAGGGACGATTCCTTATCTTTAGTACCTATGTCAAACACCGCTTTTTGCCTTGGTTGACCTAGGTATAAAGTGGATTCGAACGGGTTCCAAGCATCCCACAAATGCTTGGTGGCGACTCCGAACACCTCTTGCATCGTTTCGAGACCCTTGCCGAGACGAAACCGACCGATCTAAAACGATCCGGTCGAAAGCATCTTTACGCCGCCAAGCATGGCTTTTAAAAAGACCGCTGCCGTGTCCACAGATCGGATGGGCATCGCAGGTGGGCCATGTCCACAGATTGGCGATTCCGCTGGGGAAAACTAGGACACTTGTGTCTTTGTGATCCCTAGATGGTAAGACTCGAACGAGGTCTTGGTTGAAATGCATTAATTGATATTACGATCATACTCGGGTTCCTTGTCCGGGTCCACAACCTAACCCTTTTCGTCCAATTGGCTCGTCTAGTCGGCGTTAGTTTTCTCATCCCCGCGTTTCGAATCCTGATTGAGTCAATCATACCGTTGACGTTACACATTTCTGTTTCGTCAAAGAGCTTTCATCACCTTCGAGCACGAGGCTAGGGCACCCTCCTTACACATTTTGTTTGTATTGGTATCCCTCTCGAAAATCGGGGTTTGATTGCTTGGTGTGCAACCCAACCTTTAATCCAAAACCCGTGTCAGCATTATGCATAATATAATGAAACTGTGAGTGCTTATGTGTTATGTGATCATAAGTCCTTCCATGTCGTTTAAAAAAAAAATACCCTTTTGCGCCGTTATAATGGCCATTTCAAACCTCGGTCACTCGCCGACCGTTGCATTTCAAATAACACGCCTTTCTAGGATGTCGTAATGACGATTTTCAAACCCGGTTTTCTACAACCATTTCAACACGCCTTTCTAGGCCGTCGTAATGACGATTTTCAAACCCGGTTTTATACAACCATTTCAACATGCCTTTCTAGGCCGTCGTAATGACGATTTTCAAACCCGGTTTTCTACAACCATTTCAACACGCCTTTCTAGGCCGTCGTAATGACGATTTTCAAACTCGGTTTTCTACAACCATTTCAACATGCCTTTCTAGGCTGTCGTAATAACGATTTTAAAACCCGATTTTCTATAAATCATTTCAAACAAAACACCTTTCTAGGTTGTCGTAATGACGATTTTCAAAATCGGTTTTCTACAACCGTTTCAAAACACCTTTTTACGCCGTTATAAGCGCCGCGTCAAGATACGGATTTTAACCCGTCTCGCGCCAACAATGGCTCTTTCAAAACCCGAGAAAGGCACACAGCCCTTTTTCGAGACATTTTCAAATCCCGAGGACCATACACTGTCCCCGAGACCTTGTCAAACATTTCAAAACTCGATTTTCAAAACATACAATTTGAATTTCAAAAATCATCTCCGCAAACAGTACATTGTTTTCCGAGCCGACTCAAACTCAAACCGTCTTTTGAAAAAAAACTTAAGACAACCTTCAACTGACCGACTTTCGGAGATCCTTATTCTTCGGAAGCCGTCCATAAACCGACAAACGAATCTTTTTAAAAATCTCTATTTTCGAAAACTTCAGTCCATCATTCCAATTCCGCCTCGTGTCTATCTAGTCGAAGCAAGCGTACTTATGGGTCTTTACTTATGATTCGTCTCACCACGAGACTCGTCCAACGGCGTCACGCCACTAAGTTGGACGCGAGTCAAAGTCCGGTAAGCACCGTCACATTATAAATCGAGTTAGCACCGAGGTACTACACACGGAATACCTCATCTTGTTGAGTCTGATCTTCGTCCCGTCCTTTGTGTTGTCTGTGTTCAGTCTTTAAACCGTGTCGGATTGAGATGTAATGCGAGCCGTTTTTCTGCCTCAGAACCATGGCCCCGTCTTCAACTTCGTCCAACAACAACAACGACAACAGAGATGTTACAACTGCCCAGCTAGCCAGCCTACTCACTACTCTCAAGGTCACCCTGGACTGTGTCGAGACCCGTATCGACACCCTGGAAAACAAGGAAACTGGAGAACACAACACTCTGCCTTTGACTGAAATTGAGAAAAGCCTCAAACTCTTTGAAGAACAACTCCTAGCCCGGGGTAACAACATCCACCTCGAAAACAATCGAAGATTCGAGCCCGTTGGGGATCAACTACCCGACAACTTTACCTTGACTGATGTACCCAAATTCAAGGGAGTGAAGGACCCACTCAATCACATTCGAGCCTTCAAAGACTACATGGCTATAAATGGGGTCTAACAGGAACTCTTCACCCGGATCTTTCCATCATCCCTGGAGCCGATCCCTCGCCAATGGTACTACTCCCTCGACCCGAAGAACCTCACTACCTGGGATGAGGTCGCAGTTGAGTTCGCTAAACAGTATGCCGACAATGTCGAGATCCAGGCCAAGACCGATACTCTTGAGGTCCTCACTCAAAATGATAAGAAAGGATTCTTGGAATTCCTAACCCGTTGGAGAAGGGTAAGAAGTCAATTGGTCAGTAAGCCAAGCGAATCAACTTTGGTAGAGAAATTTGTCAACAATGTCCGCCCGGTTTATGCCAACTTACTGAGATACCAAAACATCAAGACTTTCTAAGATCTACAAATCCTTTTAACCCGCATCAAAGAAGACCTCCGAAAAGGTGTCCTAGCCAAAACCACCGGTAGAGGCTACCAGGGATCTACATCAACCGGATCTCGCCCCTATGGTCAAACAAACAAAATTGATGAGGTCAACCTCCTCCACCAACAGCGAAAAGAGCTGAGCGCTCTCAAAGAGTATTCACCAACCTAGGGTCAACTTATCAAGCGCCCTTAAAAGGCTTATGGACCAAGGGAAACTACAACCAATCGGACCCACTCCAGATCCATCTGAGGCTAAGAAGACCCGTTTCTGGAATCCCAATTCCTACTGCCAATACCACCAAGGGAAAGGTCGTGACACAGAAGCCTACGTTAAGCTCAAACACATCATTCAGGACATGATCGAGAAAGGGGAATTACCTTTGCCTCCACCAAAAAAACCAAACAACAAGACAAACACTTTGGGAATCCATCCTATCTCCGATGATGAGCCAACCTTAGATTGCTCACACCTCATCTTACCAATTGATGATGAGGTGAATGCCTTGGAGAAGGATGCCTCGGATGGGGTATTCGTATTCAGCGCCGCAACCATGCTTGCCATGTTCCAACAAGTTGAGGAGGCTATAGCCAGTCTCTCAGAAAGGATTACTCGACTTGACGATGCTTACCCCCATTTGATTTTCAACCCACCAACACCAACACCGCGCCCGAGGGAGGGTCATCCAAACAGCCGAAACTACCCTCACCAGGAAGGATTGCTCCCCGACCATTCTGGCACGCACCCCACAATAATCAACCTCACAATAATTAACCTCACAAAAATTACCCTCACAAGAACTTCCCTCACAAAAAACTACCCACCGAGGAATACCCCTCCAAGGTACCCTCGAGATCCTGAAATCAATGGTATCTGGAGAGACGACGCGGAGGATGTCTATATGGTTTCGGGGAAGGGGAAATAGGCAAAGGAGATTAGTCACCTCACCTGATCCGGACGCCCATATCAAAACCAAAACAATTCAACAGTCATTCCAATAACGAATGACCAGGTTGTCCCGGACGCGGACACCCAACCGAAGGCTCCCGAAAACTCGATTCTTAAACAGCTGCAAAAAAGTAAAAGCCGAAATTTCAATTTAGCAACTGATTGCTACGTCCTTCGAACATCGGCAAGCTTTACTACAAGCCTTGGGAAAATTGACAGTTCCCTCTACCTCCTCTCCTGAAGAAGTGGTAGCACACATGACAAGGGATGTCCCCGACTTGAAAACCCCGATCATCTTCTTTGATGAAGATATCCCTCCATTCGGAGCCAACCATAACCTAGCCCTATACATCACCGTACAGTGCCTCAAAAAGAGTGTGCCTATGGTCCTAGTGGATGACGGATCTGCGGTTAATGTCATTCCCCTCAAGATAGCTCATAAATTGGGTATCAAAGAAGCTGATTTGATCCCAACCAATCAAGGGTTACTCGCCTATGACGGCACTCGTCGTAAGGTTGCCGGGCTTATCACCCTAACCATTACAACTGGACCCTTGGAAAGGCAAACCAGTTTCCAGGTAGTCGACATTGACGCCTCCTTCAACATGCTTCTGAGACGCCCCTGGATTCACTTCATCAAGGCCGTTACCTCAACCCTTCATCAGAAGATCAGGGTCTCTTTTAACCGGAAGATAATCACAATTTCCACTTCCCCAATCAAAGCCGTCATGAAAAAGGGAAAAGCCTCCAAAGTCATTGAGGAGGACGACAGCGAAATGTGGGGATTCCAGGCTGTGAATGCCCTAACCGATGAATCAGCACCTTTTAATTGTGACCCGTTTTCCAACCTCACAGTCAACCGCATTCTGATGCGCTAGGGTTATTTCCTGGGCATGCCCCTCAATCCGCTAAAGAGCACCTTGCCTCTTTTGAAACAGGCCAAGGTCCCTAACATCCCCTTCGGGCTAGGCTATGAGCCTACCGATGAAGACGTCCAGGAGATGAACCTCCTAATACGAAAGCGCAAGAAGCACGGAGTTATTCTCCGTTCCTATCATTTGACCCTCAATGGATACTTCGTCCCCGAGGGAGAGTCCGAGCTCTACCACGGCTTTCTTGAGCCGATCTATGATTCCGTGGCCAAGGTCAGGCACCCGGGTGTAGAAGTCTTTTAAGACTGCTACTTCATCCCCGACAACACTAAAGCTACATCAACCAAATCTGAGTCGACCCCATGCCTCGACGGACAAGCCGTCACTCTCCTCTTCGGGGAGGACAACATCAAGCACCTCGGCTATGAGGACATCATCAACATTGCTCTAAAGGACAACCAGTTTGACCCCACCGTCTTAATCTCTGATACTTACCCAGAGAAAGCCACACAAGGTTGGAGGAAAACTGTCAAATGAACCGATCGCCAAGGCCGCATTCTCAAGATTACAACTGGAGAAGGCCCTATGTTCAAAGAGGGAAGTGAAGAAGAGTCTGAGTCTGAGTCAGAGTCAGAGTCTGTCTTAGCTCCTAACACTCGGGATGTCCCAGTCAGAATCCCCTTCCCACTGTTTTATCACAAACTTGTGGTTGCTTTAGAGGCTGAATGAACTAGGGTCACCCTGTTGGGGCTGGTGTCCTTTACAGTTAGTGCAAGGACTAATAAATCTCTGAAAGGATCAAAGGGTATACTTTTGTATCATAATCAGTTGGTCCACGTTTATCAATAACGGTTGGCTTGCTAGATAAGTTTGACGTTATTGTCATACAGATGGCGGTGATCAACTGGTCCCTAAAAGTCACACCTATAGGATACGTTTGAGAGATGTGACGGTATGAAAATACAGTCATGTAGATGCCAAATTTGACTAACCAGTTAGTCTGAGTTATTTGACTAATAATTAGTCAAAATGTGATGTTGAGATATTTTATTTAATACGATTAAATAATAATGGCTAAGACGAATTAAGCGGTTAATTCGTAAAATTGAATATAAGCGTTTTATATTTAATTAAATGTATATTGAATATAATTATACAATATTGTCTTTGTCGGACATGTATTAATAATTCAACTAATCCGTGTTATTAGTTGATGATTTAATATCCGATAACCGATGACAGTCTATAATAAACACCGCGTTGTATACATTTTAGCCTCAGACCACGAGTTAAAAATAAGGAGAAAATGGAAGCCCATTTCCTCCTAGTCCACACGGTTTTGGCCGAATGAGAGGAGACAAAAGGAGAGCTCTCTCCTCACTTGAAACCTAATCATTCATTTGCTAAAAATTTAGGGTTTTGAGAAAAGTGCCTCTCAAAATTCGGATCTCTCATCCAACAAAACCTCACAAAACAATCCTCTCAATATTGCAAGGCAATTAGAGGATTCCTTCTAGCACAAGGGCATTTCTCGGACAATCTTGGGTGCAACAATTAGGAGGAGATCTACTTTGATCTCTCATTGCCGAATTGCACTAGGACCGGAGGTTATTACTTAATTTTTATCGTTTCATTGTGTTTTTCGTTTATGACTATAAATTGCATATAAAATTTGCGTTATAATCCTATAATTAAAGGGTATTATACGGATATTACCCACAAGTGGTATCAGAGCGAGGCCACGTAAATTTTCTATGTGTTTTTCATCAAACGAAATGGATCGATTAATTTTTGATGCAAAATTTTCACACGGCTGAATTTTTTTTTTTTTTGCTTGCACGATTTTTTTTCTTGGAAACCGTGTTCTCTTTTTTTTACACGGCTGGTTTTTCTTGAAATTCGTGCCCTTTTTGTTTTTGTTATCGTTTTGATCTTTGCATATTATTTTGTAATCGATATTCATTGTAATGTGTTAAGATCTATCAATTGCTATTTCATTTCTATACGGATTAGGTGATATCGCAATTGGTTTTTATCAAATCGATAATTTTTGTATAAAAATTTTGATAGACCGTGTGGCTTTTGGTCTCGGCATTTTTTTTATGTGCCACGGCCTGTTTTTTTTTTGCATTGGGAACCGTGTCCAGTTTACACGGTTGCTTTGGTGACGATTTTCTGTTTTGTTTTCGATTTGTTCTTTGCGAATTGTTGTTTTAAACGATAATTACAACAATATGTGAAGATCATGACAATTGTAATTTTGTTTTAATCCGGATTAGATTAAATTGCAATTGGGTTTTACAAATCGTTTTGTTGTTTGATCTTTTGTTGATCTCGTAATGATTGAGCCGTTTTTGTTCCATTTGTTGCTCACGGTATTAAGCAACATTTCAACAAAAAAAAAAAAAATTTTTTTTGGGGTACTGTTCACGCCCAGCAGTGAAAAAAAAAAATCTGTTCTTTTTTTTCGGCCTTTTATTGCATAAAACGGTTTTATGCTCTCGCTTGATAGTGAAACGGTTCACCCACGTAAAATTAAGTTACTTTAAAACGATTTATAGTAACGGATTATCTCGGATTAAAATTAACTTGACTAAAGCGGTTTTGTCATATAATTTTAATTATCTTTGGTGGTTTGGATAAATTTAACATAATTACGGAATTATGTCCCGAATAAATTTATTTTAGTTGATGCATTTCATTTATCGTTCTTATTTATTTTGAATGCTTTTAATTACGTATTTATTTATTTTTGCAAACGGTTGTAACTTAGTGTGGCCTTAGTAGAACGTGTTACCGTAATGATGGAACACGGTCTTGGTTGTATTTTGAGATCTCGTATCTCCATTTTTATTTCTTTTAATTACAGTTTTTATTTAGAATGTAAATAGGTTTATATTTGTAAATTTTAAATTGTAATTTTTGAGAAGACCAAAGATGGAGACCGGATGCTCACTCCCGCTACATGGATCAAGATGGAACATCAAGACAAGCTTCTCGGGTCCAACGGTGGATTCCAAAGTTGTTTTATGTTCTTTTTATTAGGATAGGCCATACTAGGATTTTTATTTACGTATTGCATTCTTTTTATTTATTTTCGTAACGATAATATGCATCATATTCCGCCTAAAAAACCAAACCACCAAATTATTGCATGAAAACTGACACATATAGAGGTCACGAGTTAGTTTTCTTTGACATTCTTATGTCACATGATTTTAAGCCATCACCCAAATTAATTCATTCACGCAGACACTAGTTATTCGTTCACTTAATATGAATTATAATTCAGTTGATGGGATCTTCCTCGTATAAACAAAAATTGAGAATAGTCTTTATAGGTCAAACTCCAATGAGTCCCTTCTTCGTCGGTAGGCATAATATGACCCCTTCTACGTCGGGTAAGTTGGAACTGATTGACCTATTTTATCTCAACACTATGGTCACTCGTACGATCCTGTGACTATGGTGGACTTTAGATAGGATTTACGGAAATCTATCGACCAAGAGTTCTTACGGAAGAATTAGCTAAACAGTTGGCTTATCAATTTACAGAAATTGAGTCTTGGGATCACTTGTATCATTCTTGAGGGAGATCAATTATGCAAGTGCGAGAGTCTACACGTTAAAATGAATTTTTAAATAGACTTAAATCACCTCGATGAGTTGCTTATTTCGTTTTGTTTTTCTTTCTTTTTCAGTGTAGATCACGAATTTTTAAACTGCTAATAACAAATGGCTGGTTCTACTGATAACCCAATGCCAAGTGCCACATTGGACCGTGAGTCCTGGCTTCGGATCTTCATGAATCAGATGAATCAGTCTACTCGACTGAAGAATGATGGATCAAACTTCGCGGACCGGGGCGATTACGGAATGCGCGCTGGCGACGGGAAGCTCAAATATCTATTAGAGCCCATCCCGGCAAACCCAGGTCCCACGGCTAGAGCTGCTGAAATCACCAAGTTTAACGATTTCTGTATGGAAGCGGGTGCGATTAAAAACGTACTCATTTTTGCAATGGAGCCCAATTTGCAGAAACGCTTCATAGCCCATGGTGCAAACAAGATTTTCACCACGCTCACAAAGGAATTCTCGAAAGCACCGAGAATCGTGACCTATGAGCATACCACTCGCTTCTTTGATGCGAGACTCCAGAAGGGCCAACCAGTTAGCCCACACATTCTCAGCATGATTGAGAATGTCGAGAAGCTGGAGACCTTTGATTATAAAATCAGCGAGAACATCGTGATTGACCGCATGCTTCATTCACTCCACGATGGTTTTGCGCTCTTTAGAGCGAATTACTATATGAATGATTTGAAGAAAACTCCCCATGAACTGCACTCCCTTCTCGTACAGACCGAGAAGGACATGAAGTTCGGTGGGAGCATGAAACAAGATGTTCTCGTTGTGACAAACAAGGGGAAAGGTAAGGGCAAAGCTCGTGCAAACCTAACAAAGGTAAACCGAAGTTCAAGAAGTCGGGTCCGGTAAGAGTGGGCCTGGTCGGTCGAGCACCTCATCAGGCGCGACAAAGAGCAAGAATGAAAACATGGAATGCCATCATTGCCACAAGACTGGGCATTGGAGGCGTACATGTCCTGTTTATCATGAGGACTTAAAGGCAGGTCGTGTTAAACCTGTTGGTATGTCTTCATCTTCTTCTACTTTTATTCATATGATTGAGATTAACCACGCAAGTTACGGAACTTGGGTACTTGATATTGGTTGTGGTTCTCATCTGTGTAATCATGTGTAGGGGCTCAAAACATCGAACCCCTCGTAAAGGGTGAGGTGGATCTGCGTGTTGGGAATGGAGCACGAGTGGCTGCCGTCTCAAGGGGAACATATGTGATCCAGCTTCCTAGCGGATTTGAGTTATTTTTATATAATCGCTATTATGTACCCATCTTTCTAAGAACATTATTTCGGTTTCGCACTTGACAAACTTGGTTTTTCATTTGTAATAGAGAATAATACTTGCATTTTCTCATTACACGATATGATTTATGGCAAGGCGCCTCCATGAACGGAATTTATGTTTTAGATCGGACCACCGAAATATTACACGTAATGAATAAAAAGTTAAAGGTTGGTGACAAAGATCAAACGTATCTATGGCACCGCCGTATATGGGACACATTAATGAGAAACGCGTAAAACAGCTCATCAAAAATGGAGCTATCTCGGCCTTTGATTTTCAATCATTTGGCACGTGTGAATCATGTCTCATCGGTAAGATGACTCGTATTTCCTTCAAAGGTGTTGGAATGCGCGCTGCTGACCTATTAGGTCTCATACACACGGATGTATGTGGACCTATGTCAATCACCGCACGAGAAGGCTATAGGTATTTCATCACTTTCACGGACGATTTAAGTAGATATGGCTATGTCTACTTAATGAAGCACAAAAGTGAATCCTTTGAGAAATTCAAAGAATACCGAGAATAGGGTAAACCTATTGGGTAGAAAGATTAAAACACTGCGTTCGGATCGTGGTGGCGAGTATCTTTCTCACGAGTTTGATCAACACCTTAAAGACTGTGGGATTGCCCTACGCTTAACTCCACCGAACACCTCAGCTGAATGGCGTGTCCGAACGGAGAAATCGAACACTACTTGATATGGTTCGATCCATGATGAGTCACACCGTGTTGCCTGACTCATTGTGGGGTTATGCTCTTTTGTCAGCCGCTCTAATACTTAACCGAAGTCCGTCTAAAGCTGTTGACAAGACTCCATATGAACTATGGAAGGGAACGGTCCCTAACTTGTCCTTTATACGGGTTTGGGGTTGCGAGGCTTATGTCAAGTAGAGACACGAGGATAAGCTCGGCCCGCGATCGGTCAAGACACACTTTATAGGTTATCCTAAAGGAACGCTTGGTCATTACTTTTATTCGCCAACCGAACAACGTGTTTTTGTTGCGGCTAGTGCGACATTCTTAGAGAAGGAATTTCTCGAGAATGCAAAGAGTGATAGAACCTTCGAACTGTCGGAGATTCCAGAACCAAGTACCGAGCAACTATTGGAGGAACCTATTCCTTCAATCCCAGCTGCGGTTAACATTCCTGAGGAACCTAGGAGGTCGGGAAGAGTCTCTATTCCTCCGCATGATACATTGGTATGGTCGAGGAACATGACATAGATGACGTTCTACTCTTAACGAGTAGTGAACCCGCAACCTATAAAGGTGCCATGACTAGTTCTGACTCAAAGCTATGGCTTGAGGCCATGCAATCCGAGATGGACTCCATGTATGAGAACAACGTGTGGGATCTTGTTGACTTACCTGCTAAGGTTCGTCCCCTTCAATGCAAATGGCTTTACAAGATAAAGCATTCTGTGGAAGGTCAACAAGATATCTACAAAGCACGACTAGTTGCTAAAGGTTTCACCCAAGTGCCAGGTTTGCACTACGATGAGATTTTTGCACCTGTAGTCATGCTGCGTTCCATTCGGATTATCTTAGCGATTGCCGCTTTTCATGACTATGAAATTTGGCAAATGGACGTGAAAACCGCCTTCTTAAACGGCTTTTTGGAGGAAGAGTTGTACATGGTACAACCCGAAGGTTTCATCGATCCAGAACATCCTAAGAAAGTGTGCAAGCTTAAGCGTTCCATTTATGGACTTAAGCAAGCATCAAGGAGTTGGAATCATCGCTTCGACCAAGTTATAAAAGAAAATGGATTTACTCGATCGGTCGAGGAACCATGTCTATATATCAAGTCGAGTGGGAGCAATATTGTCTTCCTAATATTGTATGTAGACGACATACTCCTGATTGGGAATGACATACCTCTCTTAACTTCGGTGAAAGTATGGTTGAAAAACCATTTCCAGATGAAAGATCTGGGAGAGGCACAAAGAATTCTAGGCATCCGTATCTATCGAGATAGATCACGACGGATGTTATCTCTCGATCAGAGTCTTACATAGACAAAGTCCTAGAGAGATTCAAAGATGACTAACTCCAAGAAGGGTTTTCTTCCTATGGCTCCAGGGGTGCATTTGAGCAAGTCTCAGTCACCAGAGACACCGGAAGAGAAAGAGCGCATGACACGGATTCCTTATGCCTCGGCTATAGGATCAATCATGTATGCCATGATATGCACACGTCCGAACGTGGTATATGCATTGAGTATGACAAGTCGATTCCAACAAAGATCCGGTGAATCACATTGGATGGTCAAAGAAGAACATTCTTAAGTACCTACGGAGGACTAAAGATTGGGCATTGACTTATGGAGGCGATCAAAAGCTATGCGCAACCGATTCGCAGATGCTAGCTTCCAAACGGATCGTGATGACTCGAAATCTCGATGGATTCGTTTTTACTCTTAATGGCGCCGATCACCGGAAGAGTTCCAAACAAACTCACATTACAAGAGATTCTACGACTGAGTCCGAGTACTATGCCGCGTCTGAAGCTACAAAGGAAGCGATATGGATGCGTCAATTCTTACATGGGCTATCTGTAGTGCCTAGTTCGAATGACCCGATCACCATCTATTGCGACAATAGTGGTGCCATCTTCCAAGCTAAGGAGCCAAAGTCTAGCAACAAGTCTAGACATGTACAACGGAAAGCTCATCTAATCCGAGATTACGTGGAGCAAAAGGAAGTAGTGATAGAAAAGATTGCTACAGATGATAACATAGCAGATCCTCTCACTAAACCATTACGACAAGATAAGCATGAAGGGCATGTTAATTCCATGGGAATTAAACGTGTTCCTAAGTTGTAGTACTCTTTTATGGATTAGATTCATTCTCTTTTGTACTCTATACGACATCATCGTTTTGATAATTTTTATATATTTTGTTTTTCATGTGGAATTGTACGACAATTTTTGAACACCACAAAGTGAACTAAACAAACATTATATTTTTCAGTCCTTAATTGCCCACATGAGCTGATAACTCTGGCAATTATTTTGTGACGTTGGTTGATGGTGGGTTCAACGAGCCATAAGTCAAAAGGTTGACTGACCAATCACAGAGGCGATTTATACGGATATATCGTAGGACACAATTGTGACATCGACGTGGAGTCCTAAATGTTTTATAACATTCGGTGCCCGGTCGTGGATAGGACCTCCATGGTGATCCTAAGAGTCGATTCTTTTGACTATCGACTGTCTCTTGAGACTAAGGCAGATTTTGGGTGACTTTGGTTTCTTTCTCACGGTCATCCGTAACAGGGGGCCAAGTAGATTTTTTCTGGGTCATTTCATGCTGTGCTTAGATCGGAAGGAGTCGAGTTGAAGGAAATATTCAGCCTTTATCAGGTACTCGATATTTCTCGGGGCCACTCGAGGAGTCAGAATCGAAATGCATGGCCATGCTCGGATACGGATTCGTTTTATCAGTTAAGTTACTCTCTAGTCGGGGAAACCACTCTAGATACAGATCGATTGTAAAATACGACCTTTGCGGATCCAGATCTGCAAATTGTTTTACATTGAGTGGGAGAAATTTTAAATGAATATGAGAATCGGTTATCGCACATACACTTGTACGGACAAGTGGGAGTTTGTTGGAGGTGGTGTCCTCCAGTTAGTGCGGATAACGTCATTGCACGTACACTTGTACGGACAAGTGGGAGCTTGTTGGGGCTGGTGTCCTTTACAGTTAGTGCAAGGACTAATAAATCTCTAAAAGGATCAAAGGGTATACTTTTGTATCATAATCAGTTGGTCCACGTTTATCAATAACGGTTGGCTTGCTAGATAAGTTTGACGTTATTGTCATACAGATGGCGGTGATCAACTGGTCCCTAAAAGTCACACCTATAGGATACGTTTGAGAGATGTGACGGTATGAAAATACAGTCATGTAGATGCCAAATTTGACTAACCAGTTAGTCTGAGTTATTTGACTAATAATTAGTCAAAATGTGATGTTGAGATATTTTATTTAATACGGATTAAATAATAATGGCTAAGACGAATTAAGCGGTTAATTCGTAAAATTGAATATAAGCGTTTTATATTTAATTAAATGTATATTGAATATAATTATACAATATTGTCTTTGTCGGACATGTATTAATAATTCAACTAATCCGTGTTATTAGTTGATGATTTAATATCCGATAACCGATGACAGTCTATAATAAACACCGCGTTGTATACATTTTAGCCTCGGACCACGAGTTAAAAATAAGGAGAAAATGGAAGCCCATTTCCTCCTAGTCCACACGGTTTTGGCCGAATGAGAGGAGACAAAAGGAGAGCTCTCTCCTCACTTGAAACCTAATCATTCATTTGCTAAAAATTTAGGGTTTTGAGAAAAGTGCCTCTCAAAATTCGGATCTCTCATCCAACAAAACCTCACAAAACAATCCTCTCGATATTGCAAGGCAATTAGAGGATTCCTTCTAGCACAAGGGCATTTCTCGGACAATCTTGGGTGCAACAATTAGGAGGAGATCTACTTTGATCTCTCATTGCCGAATTGCACTAGGACCGGAGGTTATTACTTAATTTTTATCGTTTCATTGTGTTTTTCGTTTATGACTATAAATTGCATATAAAATTTGCGTTATAATCCTATAATTAAAGGGTATTATACGGATATTACCCGACACACCCCCACTCCCATGGAAAGTGGCAACCTGGAGCTTGTTCCAGGGGCCACCTCCTCCACTATGTCGCCTCTGACTGCCCATGAGATGTCTGTCCTATAAGAGCTTTTCGCTCAAGTCGACTTAATGAACGCTAAGTTTGCTTATGACTCGTCTCAATTTAACTGCAATGCATTTCTGAACGACTATGAGGAATTTGACTTGAGTGACTACCCACCTCACCTAGCCAAAGAACTCGACAAACGGGAAACTAGGACCCCCATCATTGAGGAGACCGAGCCTATTAATGTAGGAACCAACAACACACCTCAAGCACTTAGGATAGGGACAACCCTTGACCCCTCGGAAAGACAACAGTTCATTGACCTCCTACACGAATACAAGGACGTATTCGCCTGGTCCTACAAAGACATGCCTGGGATCGACAGGGAGATTGCGGAGCACAGGATACCCATTAAGCTTGGGCCCTGAAAATCAAGGAAGAGGTGGACAAATAGTTCAAGGCCGGATTCATCAAAGTGTCTGAGTACTCCGACTGGGTGGCCAACATCGTGCCCGTACCAAAGAAAGACGGCAGAATTCGGGTTTGCGTCGACTTCAGGGATCTGAAGAAAGCAAGTCAGAAAGACGACTTCCCTTTGCCACATGTTGACATCCTGGTGGACAATACCGCTGAGCACGCTCTCCTATCATTCATGGATGGTTATGCTGGGTACAACCAGATCAAAATGGCTGAGGAAGACATGCATAAAACTGCATTCACTACACAGTGGGGTACATACAGCTACACGGTCATGCCTTTCGGTCTAATCAACGCCGGAGCAACCTATCAAAGAACCACTACCACTCTCCTACATGATATGATGCACAAGGAGGTAGAGGTATATGTCGATGACATGATCGTCAAATCAAAAGAACGGGACGGCCACATCAGCGCCCTTCGGAAATTCTTCGCTCGCCTGCGGAAATACAACATGGGACGGCCACGTCAGCAAGAGAGGCATTGAGATTGATCCAACCAAAATCAAAGCTCTTCAACAAATGCCTCGGCCTAAGAACGACAAGGAGATTCGGGGATTTCTCGGTCAAGTTCAATACATCAGCCGCTTCATAGCCAAGCTCACCATGATTTGTGAATCAATCTTCAAGAAGCTTCGCGCCTCTGATCACACCGATTGGGACGACGACTGTCAAAAGGCCTTCGACAGGATAAAGGAAATCCTATCCAAACCTCATGTCCTCATGCCGCCTCAACAAGGAATTCCCTTATCCCTATACCAGACTGTCACTGACACAGCCATGGGAGCGATGCTAGCACAAACATTCGACGGTGAAGAACGAGCCATCTACTACATCAACAAAAGGTTTATCGAGTATGAGAGAAGATACACCCAACTGGAAAAGACATACCTTGCCCTAGTATGGTAAACAAAGAAGCTACGACACTACATGCTCAGCTACACGGTTCACATCTACTCCAAGATGGACCCGATCAAATACATCTTCGAAAAACCCGTACTAAACGGAAGGTTGTCTAGATGGACGCTCATGCTATCCGAATTTGATCTCAAGTTCGTACCCCTCAAGGTTATCAAGGGAAGGGCAGTCACCGATTTCCTAGCGGAAAATCCCGTCAACGAGGATCCAACAACCGACACATGGTCACTTCCTGACGAAGACATCCTGTGTGCCGACTCCGACGCATGGGACCTATACTTCGATGGTGCATCTAATCTAAGAGGCTTCGGGGTAGGAATCCTTCTAATATCACCAGAGGGAGAACATGTTCCGATCTCAGTCAAACTGGACTTCGCCGTCACCAACAATGCCGCCGAATATGAAGTATGCCTCATCGGCCTACAAGCAGCCATAACACTTGGCATCAAGAGACTGATGGTCCACGACAATTCCTCACTTATCATCAATCAAGTGTCCGGATCATCAAAAATCCGAAGCGACTGCTTAGCACCCTACCAAGCAAATATCAACCAAGAGGCCGAGTTCTTTGACCAAGTCGACTATTTCCACTTGCCACGATAGGAAAATCAATTTGCATATGCCCTTGAAAAACTTGCCGCGCTCGTCAACATACCCGACGATATGACATCGATGCCCCTATGTGTCGAGAGAAGGAGCGAGCCAGCTCACATCTGCGCCATCAACAACGACGAGGAAAACCATGTCGAACCTTGATACCAAGCCATCCTCAACTACAAAACCAAAAACGAATTCCCTCCCAACTCCGATACGAGAGGACAAAGAGCCATTCGTTTACTAGCATCACAATTCGTGATAAACCAAGAACAATTATACAAAAGAACACCCCAAGGGATTTTTCTCCTTTTCATTGACCATCACAAACCCAAAAAGGTCATGGGAGAGGTCCACAACGGAGAATGTGGCCCTCATATGAGCGCAATGATGCTGACCCAAAAAATCATGCGGTTAGGCTACTACTGGACCACCATGGAAGCCGATTGTCGCAACTACGTCAAACATTGCCACAATTGCCAAATTTTCGCCATCATATAACACATACCATCATCCCTTTTATACAACATGACATCACCCTGGCCATTCTGGATCTAGGGCACCGACATCATCGGGAAAGTCAACCCGATAGGCACTAAAAGGCATTGCTTCGTCCTCGTCGCCATCGACTACTTCACCAAATGGGTGGAAGCGTAGTCCTATGCAGTCTTGACCGCCAAACAAGTGGCTAGATTCATCCACGACAACATCATCTGCAAATATGGGGTACCCCACAAAATCATCAGCGATCAAGGCTCTCACTTTCGGGCGGAAACACAAGCCTTGCTAGAAAAATACAAGATCAAATGACATCGATCATCCCCCTACCATCCCCAAACCAACGAGTGGTGGAGGCAGGAAACAAAACTCTTGTCACCATTATCAAGAAGATGCAAGATAATTACCGCGATTGGCCGAGCAAACTCCCCTTCGCACTCTGGGGATACCGAACCTCCATTCGAACACCAACAGGCACCACACCCTTCTACCTAGCATACCGTATGGAGGCGGTTCAGCCGGTAGAGTTAGAGGTTCCATCTCTACACATCCTACTTGAGAGTCAAGTTCTTGAGGAGGAATAGACCCGTCAAAGGTTCGAACAACTCACGCTTCTAGACGAGCGGCGACTTAACGTATTACACAACATCCAGCTATACCAACAACGTATACAACGGGCATTCAACAAAAAGGTTAAACCCAGGAACATCAAAGAAGGCGACTTGGTCCTCAAGTCGGTTCGAGCACCATTACCCGTCGATCCGAGGGGGAAATTCAAACCCAATTGGGCCGGGCCATATCTGGTCAAGAAAATACTTTCGGGTGCGCAGTGAGACTGAGTGACCTAGACGAGGAGGATTTTACAAACCCGACCAACCTAGACCAACTCAAGAAATACTACCCTTGAACCGTAGCAACCAACAACTTCACCCTAGTTTTACAACTAGCGACCACCTTATCCCCTTCAAGTCAAGTTCAACGCGTCCTGATTTGAAATTGCATGTTTTATCGAGTCTAAGTTGCGGCACCTTGCCCGTTTCAAATGCCCTTTGATCTGTCAAAGGCAAAATCCATTTGCACTCAAACCAAAACACCTAACTACGAGCATGGTTAGATTTCACCTTTTCAGGTGGATACGTAGGCAGTCCTTTCTTACACAAGAGGGATACAACCACAAAACCCAAATAAATTTATAAAATATTTCGAACTACGATCATGGTTTGATTTTACCTTTTCAGGTGGATACGTAGGCAGTCCTTTCTTACACAAGAAGGATACAACCATCCCCATAATAAAAAAAAACATCCCTACAATCAAAAGAACATCCCCATAATCAAAAAAACATCCCCATAAACAAAAAACATCACCCATATCAACTTCCAAAAAAAAACAGAAAACGGATAAATATCCCCTTTTCCTACAAAAATACAAAAAAGAAGCCTTTCTCCCTTCTCACAAAAATCTCACTTTCCCAAGTGCAATGTTTAGGATAATTCAAGCCGAATTGCCTTTACAAAATGGATCGAAGAAACAAGCGTTCACAACTCTTTTGACACAAGCAATCCTCTTATTTATTTAATAATGAGAAGGATTACAAATTTGCCAATAAATAAAGCTCAACAAGTCTACAACTTGTCAAAGCTAAGGTGTCGAATAAGACACCTCACATAGTAAAACTAGCACAAAACACTGTAGATACCCAGTATCTGCACCTTCCAAAAACCACCCGATGATGATCGGACTATAACGTGTTTTTGATATGCGTGCGTGGATTGGCTATACATGAGATAGTTTAATGCACTACTCGGATATGAAAAATAATTTCATAAATGGTTTTCTAACTTCATTTGCATTAAAATAACACTATTTAGAATTAAAACCGTCTTCGGACCCAAAACCAACTCAGAATCCCGTAATTCGAGTTAACCTGAGTTAACCCGAGTCAAACAAAATCTCGAATGTCTAAAATAATGTCATGAATGTCTTTATCATGTCATTTGCATTAAAATGACCCTACTTAAAGTCTAAACCGACACCGGGCCAAAAACCGACTCGAAATTCAAATCCCGACTCACACGGGTCAAACCCGAGTCAAGGACACAAAATACCTACCCTAAATAACACCCAAGAGTAAGCTTACACGGTTAAGCAACCATCAAAGACCATAAATCACAACCAACAAAACATTGGTTAGAACAAATGGAAAATCCAAATTTCTGAAAGGAACAGTACATCCCTTTGAGTCACTAGGTAGCTCGCGCCTCAATAGGGTGTCTGCTTAGCCTCTAAGCAAACTCAACCGACCTAAAATCCCACATTTCTCTATAAATACCCAACATCACACACTATAATCCTTACGCGAGAGTCCGCCCCCTCCTTCTCCCTTAAACTTCTAGACCCGACTTCCTAAGTTACAAAATCGACACGTGTTTACGACCTACCGATCGTAAACACAAGCCTTACACATTTTGTTTGGTATCGTCACCGTGCATTCGACCGACCCATTCGACCAACTCAATTCATCAATCAACATGTTTTAATTAACATATTTTACAAACAAAATCCTTTTTTAAGGCACCTTTTTTTAAACTTCTATGATCGCGATTAGTCACAACGAGAAAACCGTCTCTAAAGTAGTCTACTTCGCAAACATCAATACACGTAAGTTTGAGGGTGTAAATACCTCACTTATTTCATGTCTCTACTGTTTTTATGAGTTTATGAGCATGAACAATGCATAACACGATTCAAATATAGGTTAGACGAACCAAACCCGAGTTTTGGCACGAGACAGAAGCCCTTTGCTATGCAAAGAGGCTCGCGCCTCTTGTGGGTTCTCGGGTTAGACTCAAACGTATTTGTTCTCATCTTTCCTCTTTATTTTATTTCTTATTTGCAATCGGTTTTTACCATTTCAAATGTTTCAAATCATTTTTATGACAAACTTTTTAGCCATAAATTATAATCACCCTTGGATCCATATACCATGACGGTTTAATCCGTGACTCGGTGGTATTAATTGGTTAATTACATTTTAAAGGAATTTCTTTTCTTTTATTTACCATTTTAATTCATTTTTATGTTAAACATATTTTGATCATTACAAAAATCATCCTGGTTCTTTATACCATGACGGTTTATTCCGTGACTCGATGATATTATTGGTTAATTACAAATTAATGGGTATTTTAACACCCTTTTCTTTTATTTACCATTTTTCTCATTTATTTACATTTGCAAACATATTAGTCATAAATCATAATCATCCTTGGTTCTTTATACCATGTCGGTTTAATCCGAGTACGATGACAAACTTGACTAATTACAAATAATTGAACTTAACATAATTAGTTCAAATCAAACATTTTCCTTTTACACATTTTAATATGCTTTCCAAACTTTCAAATCCGACAACGAATATTACTAACATAATAGTAATTATTCCGAGTCATGCAAACCATATTTGCAAATCATTAATCACAAAAAAATGGTTTTAAACAACCAGAAGACGCTCCTTGGGTTGGCTTATGGCTCGCGCCCCAAGGCAGCTCCTGTTTTAATATTTTAAAACCTGGACAGAGCCCCTTCCCTCGCCAATAGGCTCGCGCCCCAATGGGGCTGCTTGGCACTGTTCTGTTTTGTTTTAGCATTTGTCTAGGACGATCCCGATTATGGTTCATCCAAATACATGATGGATCAGATTGACAAGCTTACGTTTTTACACTTCGTCATTTGACACCCTTTTTCAAATAAATGGATCGTGTTAAGCATCATAATCCGAATTTGGTAAATGGATGTTTAATTTCCGTTTTCACATGCAAATCAATCTAAGTCCAACTCGACATCAATTTTATGCTATGTAGATAAACAAACCGACTTAGGAAATTCTCACATGTTAGGTTAAACTTTTGGATGCGCATTCATGCATTTAAACCGTTTTATAAACTCTTGCACTTAAACAACCACGATCGATCAGTAGAGGCCGCTAACGCGGACGGGATTGGGTGTCCGATTAAAGGGCTTCCCAATACGTACCCTCACTCCTTACTCAGAACCTTTGGATAGTGGATGGCCTTATCCAGGGCGTACGAGAGTCATTTAAGGCATAGAATGCTAAAAGGGGGACGAGTCCTTATCTTTAGTACCTATGTCAAGCACCGCTTTTTGCCTTGATTGACCTAGTTATAAAGTGGATTCGAATGGGTTCCAAGCATCCCACAAATGCTTGGAGGCGACTCCGAACATCTCAAACATCGTTTCGAGACCTTTGCGGAGACGAAATCGACCGATCAAAAGCGATCCGGTCAAAAGCATTTTTACGTCACCGAGCGTGGCTTTCATAAGACCGCTGCATGTCCACAGATTGGCTTGGCGTGCAGGTGGCCCGTGACTACGGACCAACAGGCGGCATCACGCCCGCAGACCGGCCTGTGGCCCGTGTCCACAGATTGGCGACTCCGCTGGGGAAAACTAGGACACTTGTGTCTTTGTGATCCTTAGAGGTGAAATTCGAACGAGGTCGTGGTTAAAGTGCATTAATTGATATTACGGTCATAAGTCGGGTTCCTTGTCCGGGCCCACAACCTAACCTTTATCGACCAATTGGCTCGTCCCGTCGGCGTGAGTTTTCTCATCTCCGCGTTTCGAATCCCGATTGAGTCAAGCATACCATTGACATTACACATTTTTGTTTCCTCAAAGAGCTTTCACTTCTTTCGAGCACGAGACTAGGGCACCCTCCTTACACATTTTGTTTGGATTGGTATCCCTCTCGAAAATCGGGGTTTGATTGCTTGGTGTGTAACCCACCCTATCAAGCCAAAACCCTGTCAGCATTATGCATAATATAATGAAACTGCGAGTTCTTATGTGTTATGTGATCATAAGTCCTTCCGTGTCATTTTCAAACTTTCAAAACACCTTTTTGCGCCGTTATAATGGCCATTTCAAACCTCGGTCTTTCGCCGACCGTTGCATGCCTTTCTAAGCCGTGGTAATGACGATTTTCAAATCCGGTTTTATACAACCATTTTAACACGCCTTTCTAGGCCGTCGTAATGATGATTTTCAAAACCCGGTTTTATACAACCATTTCAATACGCCTTTCTAGGCCGTCGTAATGACGATTTACAAATCCGGTTTTCTACAACCATTTCAACACGCCTTTCTAGGCCGTCTTAAAGACGATCTTCAAACCCGATTTTCTACAACCATTTCAACACGCCTTTCTAGGCCGTCGTAATGACGACTTTCAAAACCGGTTTTCTACAACGATTTCAAAAACACATTTTGCGCCGTTATAATGGCCATTTCAAACCTCGGTCTTTCACCGACCATTGCATACCTTTTTATACCGTCGTAATGACAATTTTCAAACCCGGTTTTTACAACCGTGTCAAAACACCTTTTTATGCCGTTATAATGGCCATTTTAAAAACCGGTTTTTATAACCATTTCAAATGCACCTTTTCATGCCGTCGTAATGACGATTTCAAACTCAGTTTTCACAAACCATTTCAAAATACCCTTTTCCATCGTTATAATGGCCACTTCAAACCTCGATCTTTCACCGACCGTTGCAAACGTTTTCATACCATCGTAATGACGATTTTCAAACCTTTTCTAACCCATCGTAATGACAATTTTAATTCTCACACTTTTCAATTAGCATACCGTCTTTCAAAGGTTAAAACGGTTTTCTAACCTGTCGTAACGACGAATTCAGTCCTCATAATTTCCAATTTCAAACCATTTGAAAACAAATTTAACCGTTTTCAAATTTCAATTCAAAATCAAATCTTTGAAAACAAATTTAATCGTTTTCAAATTTCAATTCAAAATCAAATCTTTGAAAACAAATTTAACCGTTTTCAGATTTCAAATTCACAATCAAATCTTTGAAAACAAATTTAGCCGTTTTCAAATTTCCAATCAAAACTCAATCTTTTGAAAACAAATTTAACCATTTTCAAATTTCCAATCAAAACTCAATCTTTTGAAAACAAATTTAACCGTTTTCAAATTTCAAATTCAAAATCAAATCATTTGAAAACAAATTCAACCGTTTTCAAATTTCAATCCAATTTCAAACCATTTGAAAACAAATTCAACCGTTTTCAAATTTCAATTCAATTTCAAACCATTTGAAAACAAATTTAACTGTTTTCAAATTTTCAACCCAATTTTAAATCCTTTGAAAACAAATTTAACCGTTTTCATGGCCATTGTGATGACGATTCCAAATTCTTCAATTCTCGATTTTCAAATCCGTGATTCGGAATTTCAAAAATCGGCTTTGGAAAAAACACATGGTTTTCAGAGCCGCCGCAATCTTAGCTTAAACCGTCTTTTGAAAACAAACCTAAGACAACCCTTTCGACTGGCCGACCTTTTGAAGATCCCTACTCTTCGGAACCCGTCCATAAAACGACAAATGAACCTTTTTGAAAATTTTTATTTTCGAAAATTTCAGTCCACCTTTCCAATTCAGCCTCGAGTCGATTAGAGTCCAGTCGATTTCAAGTCAAGTCATCTAGATAACGTCGAGTCTCCGCCGAAGTTAGTACCTACCTTCTGGTCTAGGTCGTGTCGCCTGATTGTCGAGACATCTTCAATGGTGTTAGCAGAGTCAAAACCTCTCGGGTTTTAAACCCGCATGTCCCTTACATTACGGGTCAAAGGTCAAGTTTGTGTACATGTCTTGACGGCGTTACACCAGCAACAAACCTCCAAATCTCTTCAGAAGTCGTCTGTCTAGGCATCACTATGCCAAAGTTGACACTCGAGTCTAAGTTCAAAGTCGTGCACCAAGAATTCAAACACAAGAGGTCATCCACGATCTTTAATGAACTCATAACCTAGTCACACCGTCGCGTCTTCACGACAAAACTGCCTTTTGTATATATGTGTCGTACTTGCCTTTGTTTGTGCAATCCCCTGCCAAGACAAGTTATAACGCCTATCGTTATGTCAAATAGGAATCCCTTGGGTGCCGTCGATCGTCAAGAAGAAACTTAAGAAGCTGATCAACCTTCATCCGCCATGACTTCTGCTGAAACCAACAACATAGTCCTTCGACTCCTAGCTACCGTGGAAAACTTGAGCACTCGTCTCTCCCAAGTTCAGGACAAAATGATAACCGGGAATTTTACCTATTATGATATTGAGAAAAGGGTTAAGCTCTTTGAAAGCCGGCTACTTGCCAACGACAAAACCAACCCTAGTTGGAAGGCTACCAAAACCAGACAACCTCATAGGTCCTTCCCTGATTTGGGTATACCTTATGCCACAACCCTGGAAAGGTTAATCTCCAAAGGAAAGCTCAAACCGATTGGTCCAACTCCAAACCCTCTACCGAACAAGCAAGGATGTAGATAGGATGGAAAATTGTTCTGTCAATATCACCAAGGTCGCGGACATGATACTGAAATGTGTCTCCCCCTAAAAGGCGTCATCCTTGATATGATTGAAAAGGGCGAATTACCACAACCTCCCTCACCAAACAACAAAAACAACCCTCCAGAAAACCCTACTGGACACAGTCAGGAATCTTCCCTAGACTGCTCTCACCTCATCTCTCCTGACAATGAAAAAATTCATGCAATTGATAAGGATGGCATACAAGGCGCTATAATGATGCTCTCGGTCTCCATCAACAACATATTCTCAAAGTTGCAAGTTGCTATCGATGACTTGAACACTCGGATGGCTAATTTGAAGAAGAGGTTTGGTAGTACCGAAAATGAACCTGACCATCAAGGAAACAAACCCTTGGTTCACCAACCAACAGCTGTTGAAAATGAGGAATCATCTAATGGTTCCCACATTCACGAACCTACCAACAAAGAACATGAAATTGCCTCTCCAAATACCCCTTCAAAATACCAAGCAACATCCCAAAAACTTCCCATTGAAAACAACCAAATCCTTTTTCCGCTCAGGGTTGACAAAAACAAAACTCACAAAAACATCCCAAAAAACACCAATGTTGGAACCATGGGAAAACATCAAAGGGTATTCACAGATCTGGGAATACCATATGGCACCGCTCTGGAGATATTTACATCATAAGGAATGCTTCAATCCATTGGTTCTACTCCGGACAAACCCGAACACAAAAGAGCCCGTTTCTGGAACGAAAATGCCTATTGCCAATACCATCAAGGCAAGGGCCATGACACCGAAGCCTGCTTCAAACTCATAAATGCCATTCAAGATATGATTGAAGCTGGCAAAATCATAATTGCAGCTCTCAGTCAAGACAATCCTCTCGGATGTCTCAAGTCAAACAGCAAGGTTGAACGTTCTCAAAGGACATTCACTAGACTCAACATAACTTATGCCGCAGCTCTTCAAAAGCTTGTAACTGAAGGGAAGCTACAACCAATCGGGCTCACTCCGGACCCGCTTGAATGCAGGAAAACCCGTTTCTAGGACGACAATGCCTATTGCCAATATCATCAAGGAAAAGGTCATGACACTGAAACATGCTTCAAACTGAAACATGTTATTCAAAATATGATAGAAAACCATGAACTGATTGCTTCATCCCTAGCCCAACCAAGTGATGAAAACAACCCTCATGAACATCTTATTCTGCAAGGAGATGAGAGCCTCATGGACTATTATCCTCATATCATCCCCAACAACGAGAGTGAAGTACTCAGGTGGGTCAATGCTCAAGACCAGACATTCAAGCCGCTGGATGCTGCGAAGGAGACCTTCAAGGAGGAAGATGATGATAAGGAGTCCGTATTTACGATTAAGTCTGAGTCCAAGTCCGAGTCTTAGGGTTTCTCACATCTATCCTAGTGTCTGTCCTTTTATTACTAAGTGACAAAGTGGGGGCTATCCCCATGAGTCACATGTATTCATCGAGTCTGTGCTAACCTCTTATTTATCTAAATAAAAGCACGATTTCCAATAACTATCATATATTCTCCCCTTTATCATTTCCCGTTGACAACGAGAATTGCTTTCAAAATTGATTTAAAACAAACAACATGTTCTAATTCAATGTGAGTACACTCGAGTGACGTTACGTACCGAGTAAGCAAAGGACTTGAAACTCCGTGTCCATTTTATTTACCTATCCCATGTCTGGCAATAGAAACCTTTCAATAGCACCCAATTGAGAACGAGCTTTTATCAAAGGGATTCTACGACGAACCCTGATAAAAAACCAAGAACATCTCCTTGCTCATGATCAATGACGGAAGGCAAGCCCATTTCCCACAAAAACATCCCATCGCCAAGTATCAACCTCTCACCAACGGGTACATCCCCGTCTGCACCTTTACCTTCCTCGAACGAAGGACGGCAAAGAACCAATAGATCAAAATCAAAACCAAAAGGCCAAAAGTCTTTCACCCAAGGCCAAAACAAGAGGCCCAAGCCAAAAGTGATTCACCCAAAGGCCAAAACCAAAGCCAAGCCCAAAAGCCATTCACCTAGAGCCAAAGCAAAAGGCCAAAATAAAAGGCCCAAACCAAAAGCCATTCAGCCAAAGCCAAAGCAAAAGCCAAGGCTAAAGCCAAAACAAAAACAAAATAGTGAAATCCAAATTCGCTATTTTCACGAATTTCAACGACGGAATCAAAAACCGTCATTTTCAAATCACAAAAACAAAATAGTGAAATTCAAATTTGCTATTTTCACAAATTCCAAACGACGGAATTAAAAATCGTCCTTTTCAAACAAAAAACTAAATAGCGAAATTCAAATTCGTTATTTTCTCACAATTTCACACGACGAAATTAAAACCATCCTTTTTCAAACAAAAACGAAATAGCGAAATTCAAATTCGTTATTTTCCCACAATTTCAAATAAAGGAATTAAAACCGTCACTTTTCAAACTTCGGACCAACAAGTCCAACATCAAAATACAAAGTCCAGGACCAACAAGTCCAAAGCCCAGGACCCATGAGTCCATAACATTAAGTCCAGGACCAACAAGTCTAAAGCCCAGGACCCATGAGTCCAAAACACCAAGTTCAGGACCAACAAGTCCAAAGCCCAGAATCCATGAGTCCAAAACATCAAGTCCAGGACCAACAAGTCCAAAGCTCAGGACCCATGAGTCCAAAACACCAAGCCCAGGATCCATGAGTCCAACACACAAAATCCCGGACAAATAAGTCCAAAACACCAAGTCCAGAATCAACAAGTCCAAAGCTCAGGACCCATGAGTCCAACACACAAAGTCCCGGACCGATGAGTCCAAAACACCAAAACCGCAACCAACATTGCTTCACCCCTAAGTCCTTCTAGAGACTGCTACAGGGAGACCTATCTAGGTTTCTGAGGATTCCCCTCAAGCTCGTAATACCACACCTTAACCTTTAAGGTCCAGACATGGGATTCTTATCCCAAATTATTTACCAACCATTTCGTTCTCAGGCCACATCAAGCCGGAGACCCCATTCCGCACCACATTACAAGCCGTAACCCATCGGCCTATACACCACAAATACAAGCTCCAGATTTTTATCTGTCAAACAAACCTATTATTACCAGGCTCCACATTCCATAATGTCGAAGCCATTTTCACCCTAATCCAGATACGGAGTCTTCAAAAAACCATTGCTCCCCAGAACAGGACATGCACATTTAATTATTAGGGTCCACTTTTTAGTGTGATCACGTAACAAGAAACCTTTTCACAAATTATGCCTCTTCGATTCTTGATCAAGATGGATTTCTATCCAATCAACCTTCGAGTTACCAAACGGAATTCACCGTTGTGACCCTCAACTCCAGATTTTTATTTATCAAACAAACCTTATATTACCAAGCTCCACATTCCATAATGTTGAAGCCATTTTCACCCTGACCCAGATACGGAGTCTTCAAAAAACATTGCTTTCTTAGAATCCACTTTTTAGTGTGCTCACTTAACAAGAAATATTTTCACAAACTACGCCTCTTCGATTCATGATCAAGAGGTATTTCTCTCCAATCAACTTTCGAGTCACCAAACGGAATTCACCGTCGTGACCCTCAACTCCAGATTTTTATCTGTCAAACAAACCTATCATTACCAAGCTCCACATTCCATAATGTCGAAGCCATTTTCACCCTGACTCAGATACGGAGTCCTCGAATGCTTTGCTACCGAGAACGGGACATACCTAATCTACCTTTATAGTCCACTTTTTAGTGTGCTCACATGATAAGGAACATTTTCACAAATTACACCTCTTCGATTCATGATCAAGGAGGAATTCGCTCAAATCAATTTTCGAGTCACCAAACGACATTAACCGTCGTGACCCTCACACTTTAAAGTCCTAACAACTCGCTTAGGCACACACACACAGAACTACGATCTGGTTTGCTTTCGCAAACACGCGAATACGTAGGCAGTCCTTCAAGAACACAACCATACACCTCAAAATCAATTATCAACACACGTAGAACTACGAGATGGTTTGATTTCGCAAATACGCGAATACGTAGGCAGTCCTGTTACAAGGGCTCAACCGCATACCTTTTTTAAAATAATTCCAATTTTCAATCCTCAAAATCCAGCAGAACTACGATCTGATTTGATTTCATAAACACGCGAATACGTAGGCAGTCCCCCAACAAGGACACAACCGTATATCCATTTCAATCTCAACCCTCAAAAGCAGCCCACCCAGCTACAAAAATTAATCTCATACCTCTTTACTGAGGGCTCCTTACTTAAGACATCGCCCATTCCTCCTTTTGTCAAATTCCCACCTTCTCACTCCGGGGGCTTCTCTTTCAAGACGCCACCCGTCCTTTATCCACAAACATCTTTTGAGTCTCAACTACAGTCCAAAATAAAACCGCCCATAGCCTAGTGCTCGTTTCGGACGATGACAAGGTCTTGGTTCCGCTCTCCGAATCATCATACCTCGAGAAGGGATCTCTAAAAACCAAGCAGAGGCAATGATGTCTGGAAAAGATAATCAATTCATATTCCCCAGCCGAGCGTACCTTCTATTTTAGGGATCTGATACGCGTTATCACCCTTTCTTGTCTAGGAGTTGCACTTACATGTGCAAAGTCTGTCAGAGTCACTCGTGTATCGTGTCGATACCAAATCTGTATCACGTTCATGACCGTCTGTTTGTCTGTCTGTCTGTCAGTATGCGTCTGTGTGAGTCAATGTCACAATGGTCAAGTGTCTCCAATCTATCAAATCGGATCTACTAGCAGCAAGACTCAAATTTAAGTTCATAGCTTTCAAAACTTCTATCTCCCCTCACGTGAGATAATACATGCTAGTTTCTTATATGCTAATTGCTCACATGCTTACGTGCTTATATGCTTGCATGCTACGTGCTTGTCTATCCGACTGCGGATTTGTGGTCACTAACCATGCAGATAATCTTGAGAAGAAAAAAAAGCACTCTAATTGAGTACTGGGTTCTTCCCAACAAATGGCGACCCGTCAAGTCCAAGGGCTCGATTACATGGCATATGCTACCTCCTAACGAGCGGCAACTCATATCCCCAGCGAGTCCTATGAAGTTTCTAACTCCCCAGAGAGTGCCGATTTTCAAATGGAAGTCACACAGGTCTTTTAAAGATCCCCGCAACATCATTTATGATCCCGACACAGCGCGCTCCCTATATGGTTTTCCAAAGGGCTTTGCTTAGATGATTTATCCCCACAGAGTTCAATTAGGACCCCAGCAACATGGAGTTCATTGCTCCTTAGCCGAACCTCTCAACGTCAGCTTGGTTGGAAGTCATTACCAGACAATACATTGAAATAAGCCCCATGTTTCAGGCTATTTCACCAAGTCGATCATTCGACCATCCATGGCTGGCGAGCCTCAAAACGCACCACCTTCAATTTGGCTGGCGAGCCTTAAAACGCGCTCCCAAGATGGCTGGGGAGCCTCAAAACGTACCTTCAACATGGCTGGCGAGCTTTAAAATGCATCTTCAACATAGCTGGCGAGCCTTTGCACGCGCACAAGAAGCAACTCAAGGACGTATCCCGAAGATGCCTCAGGTATGACTCCTTCCTAGGGCCGGCGAGCCTCAAAACGCACCTTCGACACGGCTGGAGAGCCTTTGCGCGCAAATGACTCAAGGACATATCCCAAAGATGCCTCAGGTATGACTCCTTCTTATGGTTGGTGAGCCTTTATACGTAGTCTAATGGACTTTAAATAACCTAAATCGGAAGTCGACAGACTCTAAAATGATCCCAATGGCAGGTCCTTAACTCGAATCCCCGAGTCGCCTCGACGTCGCCCTTCCCGACGGCAGGCCCTTGGTTCAAACCCTTTTGAGTCTCCTCGACGTCGCAATGGTCTTCAGGTTGTAATCTTCGATTGACCTAGAGGCTATACTTTGACTTTCGCCTCGTCCAAGCCTCAGTCAAAGTGGGGGCTCTGTAGATACCCAGTATCTGTGATGCGTTTATTTTATATAAGGTTTTTACCTCATTTTTACACGCATTTCTGTACTATTTATGTAGCATCTAGCTACAAATACCCCCGAATAGTCTACTTTGGTTTGTCTTGTGTATATTGCAGGTACGGACCAGAAAGAAGATAAATCGAGCCTAAACATGTCTCATTTGCATGCATTTGTGGGAAATAAGGAATTGGAGCTTGGAATCTATCACTTAAAAGACGCGTGAGCTGATTTCGGAAGGTGTCAGGGTGTCTTACGTGCTAATATAGCTCGATCGACCACTTTTCAGTCGATCGAATGCTTTATCCCTCTAAGATTCACTCGATCGAGATGTTCTGATTCCCGATCGAGATGGCTAATATAAGAAGTCCTCGATCGAGCCCTAATTCTGTTCGATCGAGAGGAATTGCAAGTTATGTCCTCGATTGAGTGGTTTAATTCCACTCGATCGAGAGGTTTCATCCTGTAATCATGTTTTCTTGCCTTATTCCGTGTTGGGCTTTGTAATTTGGATTTAATTAGGTTAAGTAGGACAGGTTGTTACTACTTCTTTATCATTCCTCAGACTACGATACTCTCTCTTCCTCTTTTCCTCTCTACACTCTCTTACTCTAGACGATTGATCGGATTTGAATCTTGTAATCGGTATCATTACTCTCTTTTATTTCTTAATCTTAATCACTTTATTGCTCTTTATTTTCTCCTCTTCCTTTATTTACAATTGCTTTCATTCAATCTTTTTGTTTCATTATTATGATGTTTAATTTCTCTTGTTTATGTATGATTATTGCTAATTCAATAATAATGCATAGCTAATTTCTCTTGCTAAGACTAAGGGAATCGATGATTATGAAGGAATTGTAAATCGAATTATTAGGTTTAATGCTTGTGTAGTTTATGTTGTTAATCGCTACATCTAATTGTTTCTGTCTAATTGAGTCGACGCAATTAGTCATCAAATCGCAGTAAACCTTGACCTAGATCGGAAGATTGGAAAGGATGAGACTTGTAGCGAACATTAGGGCACGTAGTGAGGGCGGAAACTAAGCTATTTGTGCTTTAGGGCGAATTGAGACCGGAAGGAGATTTTCACTGCCCCATAGACCGTATTTGCATTGACCTGAGACCTAGATTGCTTGACTGAATAATCATGGTGAACCGACTGTCTTAGCTATTCTCTCTCTGTTTGCTTAATCTTTATTCCTTTGTCTTACCTCTCTTTCTTAATCTCATTAGATTAGAACAAACAATTCAAACCCCCAGAATTTGGTTACCTTGATGGATTTAGTTAAAGCTGACATTTTCCCATCTCTCTGTGGAGATCGACCCTACTTACTGCTAGCTTCTGTTAGTTGTACTTAGGTATTTATTTTTGGTACCTGACGATGGTATCAATCTGCACCTTCCAAAAACCACCCGATGATGATCGGACTATAACGTGTTTTTGATATGCGTGCGTGGATTGCATATACATGAGACGGTTTAATGCACTACTCGGATATGAAAAATGATTTCATAAATGGTTTTCTAACTCCATTTGCATTAAAATAACACTATTTAGAGTTAAAACCGTCTTCGGACCCAAAACCAACTCAGAATCCCGTAACTCGAGTTAACCTGAGTCAACCCGAGTCAAACAAAATCTCGAATGTCGAAAATAATTCCATGAATGTCTTTATCATGTCATTTCCATTAAAATGACCCTACTTAGAGTCTAAACCGACACCGGGCCAAAAACCGACTCGAAATTCAAATCCCGACTCACACGGGTCAAACCTGAGTCAAGGACACAAAATACCTACCCCAAATAACACCCAAGAGTAAGCTTACACGGCTAAGCAACCATCAAAGGCCACAAATCATAACCAACAAAACATTGGGTAGAAAAAATGGAAACTCCAAATTTCTGAAAAGGACAGTACACCCCTTTCAGTCACTAGGTAGCTTGCGCCTCAATGGGGTGTCTGCTTAGCCTCTAAGCAAACTCAACCGACCTACCATCCCACATTTCTCTATAAATACCCAACATCACACACCATAATCCTTACGCGAGAGTCCGCCCCCTCCTTCTCCCTTAAACTTCTAGACCCGACTTCCTAAGTCACAAAATCGACACGTGTTTACGACCTACCGATTGTAAACACAAGCCTTACACATTTTGTTTGGTACCGTCGCCGACCCATTCGACCAACTGAATTCATCAATCAACATGTTTTAATTAACATATTTTCAACATATTTTCAAAACAAAATCCTTTTTAAGGCATCTTTTTTAAACTTCTTTGATCGCGATTAGTCACAACGAGAAAACCGTCTCTAAAGTCGTCTACTTCACAAACATCAATACACGTAAGTTTGAGGATGTAAATATCTCACTTATTTCATGTTTCTACTGTTTTTATGAGTTTATGAGCATGAACAATGCATAACACGATTTAAATATAGGTTAGACGAGCCAAAACCGAGTTTTGGCCCGAGACGGAAGCCTTTTGCTATGCAAAGAGGCTCGCGCCTCTTGTGGGTTCCCGGGTCAGACTCAAACGTGTTTGTTCTCGTCTTTCCTCTTTATTTCATTTCTTATTTGCAATCGGTTTTTACCATTTCAAATGTTTCAAATCATTTTTATGACAAACGTTTTAGCCATAAATTATAATCACCCTTGGTTCCATATACCATGACGGTTTAATCCGTGACTCGGTGATATTAATTCGTTAATTACATTTTAAAGGAATTTCTTTTCTTTTATTTACCATTTTAATTCATTTTTATGTTAAACATATTTTGACCATTATAAAAATCATCCTAGTTCTTTATATCATGACGGTTTATTCCGTGACTCGATAATATTATTGGTTAATTACAAATTAATGGGTATTTTAACACCCTTTTCTTTTATTTACCATTTTTCTCATTTATTTACATTTGCAAACATATTAGTCATAATTCATAATCATCCTTGGTTCTTTATACCATGTCGGTTTAATCCGAGTACGATGACAAACTTGACTAATTACAAATAATTGAACTTAACATAATTAGTTCAAATCAAACATTTTCCTTTTACACATTTTAATATGCTTTCCAAACTTGCAAATCCGACAACGAATATTACTAACATAATAGTGATTATTCCGAGTCATGCAAAGCATACTTGCAAATAATTAATCACAAAAAATGGTTTTAAACAACCTTTTAAATAACCAGGAGACGCTCCTTGGGTAGGCTCATGGCTCGCGCCCCAAGGCAGCTCCTGTTTTCATATTTTAAAACCTGGACAGAGCCCCTTCCCTCGCCAATAGGCTCGCGCCCCAATGGGGCTGCCTGGCACTGTTTCGTTTCGTTTTAGTTTTTGTCTAGGACGATCCCGATTATGGTTAATCCGAATACATGACGGATCAGATTGACAAGCTTACGTTTTTACACTTTGTCATTTGACACCCTTTTTCAAATAAATGGATCGTGTTAAACATCATAATCCGAATTAGGTAAATGGATGTTTAATTTCCGTTTTCACATGCAAATCAATCTAAGTCCAACTCGACATCAATTTCATGCTATGCGGATAAACAAACCGACTTAGGAAATTCTCACATGTTAGGTTAAACTTTTGGATGTGCATTCATGCTAAACCATTTTATCAACACTTGCACTTAAACAACCATGATCGATCAGTAGAGGCCGCTAACGCGGGCGGGATTGGGTGTCTGATTAAAGGGCTTCCTAATACGTACCCTCACCCTTTACTCAGAACCTTTGGATAGTGGATGGCCTTATCTAGGGCGTACGAGAGTCATTTTAGGCATAGAATGCTAAAAGGGGGAAGAGTCCTTATCTTTAGTACCTATGTCAAGCACTGCTTTTTGCCTTGATTGACCTAGGTATAAAGTGGATTTGAACGGGTTCCAAGCATCCCACAAATGTTTGGTGGCGACTCCGAACATCTTAAACATCGTTTCGAGACCTTTGCCGAGATGAAACCGACCGATCTAAAGCGATCCGGTCGAAAGCATTTTTACGTCACCGAGCGTGGCTTTCAAAAGACCGATGCATGTCCACAGATTGGCTTGGCGTGCAGGTGGCCCGTGACTACGGATCGGCAGGTGGCATCATGCCTGCAGACTGGCCTGTGGACCATGTCCACAAACACACAATACATAGCTAGTACGACATAATAAAAAATCACAACACTAATACAACATAATAATAAAGCGGGTAATGGAGATGTTCATTCTTCCATTCTACCATTGCCTTTTCCCTCGGGGTACATCTTCCGCTTGTTCTTCTTGTCGGCCTGCCTAGCATGAAATTCCTCTTCAGAACGGATCCTCAACGGGTCCACAATGGCGACGGCCTACGGTCTCTTACATGACCCCACACTCAGTCCATGACGAGCCCATACACGGCCTACTACATCTTTGGGCCCCGAGCTTCTCCTCTTTGGTGGCCTCATCACATCCGGGCTAGCTCCATCAACAAAATCGTCAAAGAAGGCACTGCTGGCCTTGTCAACCTCTCTATTCTTCAAATCAACAACCTCGTCCTTACGATATTTGGACCTTTCCTCCAAGGTTTGAGCTCTTGACCACTTGACATAAGCGGGAGTCACCCATGTCGTGGCAACGGGGTTTGGTACCTCCCAAAGCGGCCGAGTGGCCCACCATCTTTCGAAGACATCCACAAGCTCGGAGTTTCGAAAAACACTCTCTTGGACGAGAGTATCTTGAGCGGGCACCTTTTGTTGACGCCTCATTTGCCTCATGAGCCTCTCGGGATAAATTAAGGAAACAACCTTCAAACCCACCACCATCAAAGAGCAAGAACTAGCAACCGAAGTGGGCAACCCCGTGAAGGACCTCAAGTGCCACCATGGCACCACCCAACGGATATGAGGGCTACCCTCCTCCACCAACCTCGAGGTCCAATAGGCCTCAGTGGATGCAAAACTATCCGAGTATAATTTCTTCCTCATGGTAAGGTGACGGAAGGAATAAGAAGAAGAATCGGCCGGAGGCTCTACATACCTTAGTCTCTCCAATAGCCACACTTAGAGGATCCTTGGAGATCCAAACGAGGGAGCTTCTCCACAAGACCCCTTCTTGTCCAAAGCTTGGAGGATCTCGCCAAGCACCAACCATGATGGATCCCTACCATGCTCCATTTGCTCAACCACATAAACGAGGGTCATACTACCATAGTACTTTGACCCTTCCTTCTTCAAGGCATCAACAAAGAGGTACGCATGCACTAGGCAAAAGGCAAGAGCCCTTCTCATAGCAACCTCCGAAACATTTAACATCCAACCGGTTTGAGAAAATGTTGATAAGAGCTAACATATCCACACCATGGGGCGAAAGGAGAAAGTTGACTTGACTTGTTGACAAGCCCAACATCGAACGAAACTTCTCTTTATAACACAACCGAGTCGGGGAAGCACCAGAACACAACCCGGCGACCCACCATTGGCACCTACTTCTTCGGCAAGAGGACAAATTTCGCCTTTTGGGAAAACGAAAACGTGATGTTTCGAATCCCAAAACCGAGAGTATGCTTCAAGAAACGAGGATTGCACCTTGACTTGACGAAACACCAACAATTGACCAACTCCCATAACAACGAGTTGATACTTTTCGGGGTTTGACAAATCCCGACACCAATGCCGCAACCTATTTTCGAAAGCATCCATGAATGATTTTGTGGAAGTAGAAGAAAGGTTTTTGTAGAGATGTTTTTCGTGTTTTGGATGATGAAACAATGAAGCACAAACGTCCCTATTTATACAAAACAATCAGCGCTTTTTTCCGAAAAAAAGGGGAAGCTGACTTCTATCGCCCGTGCCCTCGCGCCTCTTTGGGCTGTTCCTCAGGATCCGCACTTGAATTGTCCCTTTCAAGTTGTGTTTCTTCCTGACACCTCAAACCTACCGCCACAGGACTCGCGCCTCTTCGGGCCTATCCAGGATATTTTGTGTTTTCTCACACTCACATTTCCATGTTTTCGCGTTTTACGAAATCTGACACGGTTTCCATGACGCAGCTTTAAACATACGGGTTTTTCTCTTTTATTTTTAGGGGGGGAAGGGTAGTCGCCCCGATCCGCAACGGATCATTTCCATGTCAGTTGAAAATTCCGAAAATATTTCACTTTTTCGCATTTTCCACAAAATTCGAAAATTGTTAACACGACGTCAATTTTCTTCAAAAATTCAGACTCTTGCAAATTCGAGTCTTGATCTCACAAAAATCAAATCAAATACACTCGCAAAAATCTATTCTAAAATTCACCCTTGACGGTTTGAGAGTTAGATTTTTCTAGTTATGAATCAATTCCAACAAAATTCGATGCAATTTAATTCAAAACATGAGTTAATTGCTCAAATTTCAAATCAATTTCTTTTTGAGAAATCCAAACGTGACGACTCGTCGCGGAATTTTCAAAATATAATTTCAAATGTCAATTTTAACTTCGAGTCATCGTGGTTAATTTTGTTTTCATCAAATGCTTTTACGTGTTTACATTTGTGCATGCGTACTACCTGTTGCCTGTTTTCTACACTAACTACGCATGAACTAATGCGGAGCAAAGGGAAACTAGCAGCCGACAGCGCTTCTCCGAAACACAACACAAAAAGCCAAAATCACAAATAAACCACAATCCAAAAACACATATATACAAACCGCCTCACGCAAAATACATCGAGACAGATTTGATACAAACGACTGCCTATACAAATAGGATCTGGTACAAGTATTTATCATACAGACACTGGCCTAAAACAACGAACTGGGGGCTATCTACCACCTACCGAACTAAGCATTTCCTATCCTTTCGATCGGAAAAGAAAAGGAGCAACACGGAAAACAAAGGAGTAACAGCCGGAAGCAAAGGTGGTTACCATGACGGTAATACCTCATTCCTACTCCACGACAAAAAAAGAAAACAATGTGTGGCATATTTTGGACGACGTGACAATCATGAGTGGTGACTCAGTGCATCGCCCCGACGTTAACCTCCAATCGTCAGAATTCGGCGATGAGAAGGAGCCATGACATAGGGCGCTACCCCGATGTTGAAACCCAATCATTAGATATCAATAACGATCGAAGAAGGCAACGTAGAACAATGCACCCGTCTTAACCCCCAATCACCAGAAATCCGACCTCTGCAGACAATAGCCAATGATCGATACGCGATCAAAAGCTGGGCAAAGGCCACCAGGGAGAAACACAACCAAGCCTGTAACAAACAACAGTCGTCTCTCCTCCTCTAGGGTTATCCTCGTCCTCCAAGGTCTCAGCAACGGACTCGGTAGGCCCTGAACACTCCCCTGCAATCAAGGGCAAAATAAAAATGTCAGCCGAAATTTCGGCATTACGACGGCACAAAATGGAAAAATCCAAAAAAAAACCTGCGAAACAAAACAAGGGCAATCCCGCCCAAACACAAAAAAAAAACAAAAACAACGAAACAATTCACAAAAACGACTCGCCCTTCTTTTCAAGCAAAAGACGAGTTAAAACAAAACCAGAAAATTTTCAAAAAAAACCAGCGCCTCAAGACCCACACAAGTCCGCCAACAACCCAAAAAAATATTCCTGACACGATGGGGTATTTTCCACAGCTCGAAAAGGCAGTTTTGCGCCAATTCGAACACAAACAGGTCAAAATTTCAAAAATACGACCACGACGAAGCAACGTGATTTAATCGCGTCTCAAAGCGACCTAAATTACCGTTAAGGTCCATTTCAAAACAAACTGACTCAATTTGAGCTCAAACATACTGAGTCAATCAAGAAGGTCCTCAAAGAGCCATGTTCCGTGAGCACATGCCGAATGCAACATCATCGGGTCTTGATAAGGTTAGACTTACCGCGGATGAAAGGACCCGGGTAAACAATGTTATCCGATATGGTTTTCATGGCGGTCGGTCCTATTCCGAGAAGTGGTATGGAAAAATTGAAGCTTTACAATTTTTCAAAGATTTTTTAACCTTTCAAGAATGGAAAAAGGTTAGCTCTTTCGTTGGTCCGCTATATCCGATTGAGGTAATCCAATTTTATTCTTCGGTTTCCATGAGAAATAATATGTTGCATGCAATGGTCAATGAGTCCGAAGTCACCATCTCCCTTGCTGATTTTTGTACTCTGTTTTCGGTTCCTGATGATGGGGTCGAAATAAACCTGAGTGAGGAATGGGGGGATGTGACGGAGGAAGAGAAGCTCAAAATTAAAAGGTCTTTTGATGTGGATGCTACAGGGTCGAGTACTATGCTAGTGGGACCGTTTATTCCTAAGTTAAAATTCTATTTAAACTTTCTTTGGAACACGGTTGCCCCGAGGAGAGGTGGTCGTGATAAGTTGTCAAGCTATGAAATGGTGTTGGTCTCAAAGTGGCTTGAAGGGACTAAGGTTAGTCTTCCTCGTCTTGTTTTTCATCGAATCATTCAAACAAGCATTTCCGTCACCGAGGAGAAATTGTATACTACTTTAGACTTGCCATTTGGGATGTGGATTTCTCGGCTTTTAGAACAAAAAGGGGTTGTTGGGTCTTCTAGCTATGGTGTGATGGTAAAAGATGAGATGTGTGACGCTGATCTAAAGTTTATGAAAATTGGAGCAATTGGACCCGATTTGGTGTTTTTGGCAAAGGGTAATGTGGTGGAAAAATCTTCGGATATGGTGTCTGTTGTGAAGCAAAAATTGGATTCATTTATGGCGAGTATTTGTGAAAAATTAGATGCTCAAAACAAGTTGTTTGCGGAGTTGGTCTCGGGTTTGGGTAAAGACAAGAACGAATGGGGCTTCGAGTTCGAATGGTTCGGGTCATTCCGAGGTCTTAGCCTACTTGCATGGGTTGGAAGATCGTGTTGATACTATGGCTCGTGATGCGGCAAGGGCGGCTAAGGAATGCGTTCGTCATTTCGGGTCATTGGCTAACTTGGCTAGTCAAGGAGGGGCAATTTGGCGTGAGGGGAAGGCTATGCATGAGGACATGCGGGTTATTTACGAGGCTACTAAAGCCTTGTCCTTGAAGGTGCTTAATTTTGAGACGTGCCTCACAGCACAAGCTAACCATGTCCGCTCGTGCTTTGATCATCTTGACTCTCTTGAGTTTAGGACTCGTCCCGGTTATGTGAACCCAAATGTCGTGAAACGCGACTATCATTAAACCCGCCACCATCCTTTCCTTGCTTTCCTATTATTAGACTTTTTATTTTGGATAATTGTCTAATTCGGCCCATTTTGGCTTATACTTCTATTCGGCCCATTAGGCTTTCTGTCTTGTTATTTCATTCGGCCCATTGGCATTAGACTACTTGGTTTGTAGTAGACATATCTTATATTTTGCATGCTTATCGTAGATTACTTTCTCGTTTTATAATCTCTCTATGCATAATTAATACGTGTCTCGTTCTATATTATTCTAGTTGTTTTATGTCTGTTCTCGTCTTTTCGATGATGTCAAGAGGGAGAAGAAATGATCGTGACTTAAGTATTTGCCTAAACTTGCTTCTTGTCAGAACCTTTAATCTCTTAAGGTCCTTAGATTCTATACTTTGTATATAAGTGGATTGTTCTTGCGTTCAACTGACTATGACTTTTATAGTATTATGTTGAGGGGGAACTTACACTTAGTCACAAATCGTAAGAGACTTGTCATCATAAAAAAAGGGGGAATTTGTTGGACCATATTGACATATGTTTTAAGTTTTGATAATGACAAGTGTGTGCTTCATTTTATATATACTCTTGCTCGTAATCGTTTGTTTAGCCTTTACTAGATTGACTTAGGTTTACAAGTTAAGCAAGTAATGTTATAGCATCCTTGGCTATAACATTGAAGATTTGTGAAGCATCGTTCAAGTAATGTTATAGCAGCTTGACCTATAACATTGAAGATTCTTAAAGCATCATAGCGACTGTAACTAGTTCCTAGTATGAGGATCACTCAAGCAAAAGGCTCGATCAAGTCTTTAACAAGCTCAAGATGAAGAGCTTATGATCAAGATAAAGAGAAGATCCTATTCTGAAGATCTCCAGGAAGATTAGCTAGTTTGGGTCTTCATCTAATAACGATATCTTAAGAAGAAATATTGGGAAAGTAAAGTTATAGCTATTTCACCTATAACTTTACTTACCCAACTTAAGGTTATAGCTGTTTCTACTATAACTTTGAGTAGCAATTTTATGGCACGATTTTAATAGTTTTAAAATCATTTTCAAAAGATAAAATTCTTCAAATGTATTTTAAAATCATGTGTGTATATAATAGAGATGAAATAGGGGTTGTTATAATGAATAATTCACATTTCTCTATTGGTTAGTAAAACGGCTTATGGGTCGTCATGCTACCTAGGGTTTGCTTGATTATTTGACCTAACCCTAATCCAAGGAATGGATTTTCGACCTAGCTGGACACGGCCAAGGGTTCGGCCGCATGGCTTGAGCCACTTTGGTTTCGTGAGTCCTCTAGTACAAGTAATCTATCAAATTAAATCTAATAATATTTTGATAAGATATTCTTATATCTTAAATATATATTTGATTTGATTTGTTTACTTAACAGAAAATCATAGAGATTAATTTTAGGTAAGATAAGATTTACTTTTATCTTATTTGCTTAAATTAAATTATCTCATGGATTAAATTAAGTAAGAGATAAGATTTATTTCTTGTGAAATAATCTTCCATCTCACGGCATCCATTAGGGTTTTGCCTAAACCCTAATCGTCCTCTCTACTATAAAAACACATAATAGTTTTTTAATTGAAATAAGCTTTTCGAAATACATAAATCCCTTGCAAACAATTTTGAGTTTAAATTTAATCAGTTATTTTTATTGTTTTGCATTTGAAAAGCCTTTGCGAAAAGTCGTGCTCTTAAAGTTGCATATTATTCTTAAGGTTACATTATAAGATAATAGTACTTCATATTGTTTCTCACTCGTTCAATTGTGTGAACACTTAGAAGAACAATCAAGTGCTTTCTTAGTAACTTAAGATAGTCAAATCGAATATCTAGTGATATTCAAATTGAGTTATAGCTAGAGTTAGCTATACGAGTTAGGTTGATAATTTTGTAATCCAGGTAAAGGTACTAAAATTATTAATCGAGAATAGTGGACGTAGGCTTCGACGTGTGAAGCTGAACCACTTCAAATATCGTGTGTCTTTGCAGTTTTCCTTTTCGTTCATTTCATTACGTTCATAATCACTTAATTAATTAGTTAAAGTTTAATCAATAAACTTTAAGTAATTAATCGTTGATATAAAATAAAAAGTGGGCATAAGTTTTTAATACTAGATTCACCCCCCCCCCCCCCCTAACCGCAAAAAGGCTAGATCCGTCTATCTTTTTATCTTTTTATTTTATTTTATTTCCGCTGCCTTACACGAGTGAAATGGATTCCAAGTATCTTAAGTGTCCCGTCTTTGATGGGAAGAATTATGGACTTTGGAAAAACATGATAACACACTACCTAAAAGGACATGATTGTGAGTGCTGGACGATTATTAAGAATGGACCACACAAAATTTTGGTCGCATCTTTGGAAGGCACTACCTATGAGAAAAAGGAAGAAGACTATATTGAGGCTGATTACAAGAAGGCTGAGAAAAACTCGAAAGCGATAAGCGTGTTAAAAAATGGCATGACATCGACTGAATTCGATCGTTTTTCTTCTTGCACTTCGGCCAAGGAAAAATGGGATGTTCTTGAGTTGGCCTATGAAGGAACGTCGACTGTTAGGAAATATCGCATTGACCTGCTGATTCAAAAATATGAACTTTTTAGAATAGAAAATAATGAATCACTTGATAGCATGTCAGCACGATTTTCTACTATAGTCAATGAGCTTAAAAATCTTGGAAAAAATTTTAAATCCGCGGATATTGCTAGAAAAGTACTTAGGAGTTTAACCAAGAAATGGCGTCCCAAGGTCACGGTTATGGAAGAAGTCAGAGATCTCACTTATCTTCCCTATGCAGAACTTATTGGTGCTCTCATGGCTCATGAACTCGTCTTGGAAGACGATGAGGCCGAGGCCAGTAACAGTAAGAGCATGGCTCTACAAGCTTCTGCTAAGGAAGAAGAAGACGTTGAAATAGAGGACGAAACCATCTTGTTTGCCAAACGATTTAATAAACGAATTTTCAGAAACAAGCAAGCAAAGTCGTTCAACAACAACAAGTCCAATAATAAGAAAACTTCTGAGTCAAAGAATACGTTTGCTAGTAGAGGATGCTTCAAGTGTGGAGAATTCAGCCATATGATTCGAGTCGTAATAAGATATAAATGCGAGGTAAAAAGCGACTAAAATACTATTCATCAGAATCCTAAACCTTGTTTTGTGAATCCTAGAGCTTATATTATGAAACTAGAAGGTAATATTGTGAAACTTTGGAGGCTATCACGTACACCCGAGGATTTAAAACTTTGGACAAGTTACATTCATGGAAGCCTTAAATAATTCCTCTACGCCCAAGGAAGGGATTGGGATAACTGGTAGTGTTCCTCACCAATTGGTGGGGAATGTACAACATCGGCTTCTTGAATGTTAGGGATCTTAACAACCTTACCAAACAAAGGCATGTCAAATGGTTTATGCATAGTAATCAGGTAGTTTTGTTTGGACTCCTTGAGACTAAGATGAAAGCCTTGTCTCAAAACAGTTTAAAAGGTATTCTTATGGATGGTTGGAGCTTAAATACTAATAATAGCTGCCATAAGGGGGGAGAGTGTGGGTGCTGTGAAACCCTACCATATTTAAAATTGATTTTTATGACTACTTTCCTCAATGTATCAATATGAGAGTTACTGAAATAGCTACAAGTACTGCCTACTGTGTTTCAATGGTTTATGCCTTCAATGATTTAAATGGAAGGAAAGATTTATGGGGAGAACTAGCTCAATTTGCTACAACAGTTCATGATCCATGGTTGGTTTGTGGAGATTTCAACTGTGTCTTATCCTATGCAGAGAGACTAGGGGGTGTTACTAGTGATCAAGAGATTGATGATTTTCATAATTGTGTGAGCAGGTGTGGTCTGACTGATGCCCCAGCAATGGGATCCTTTTTTACCTGGAATAATAAACAGGACATAGAGTCTAGGAGATATAGTAGACTGGACAGGGCTCTAATAAATAAAGATTGGAGTAAATGTATGCCTGATGTTTATGCTCATTTCCTCCCATAAGGTATATTTTATCATACCCCATGTCTAATTAAAAGCAAGGGTCGGGTAATAAGCTCCAGGAAACCATTCAAATATTTTAACATGTGGGGGAAAATAATACATTATCTTCCTCATGTTTCTGAATGGTGGGACTTTCAAACTCAGGGTACAAGAATGTATAAATTGTTTACTAAGCTCAAGAATCTTAAACATCATTTCAGGAGATACAATAAGGACTACTTTACTGATATTGAAAATAGTACTGGGATTGCTCTAAGGAATCTTGAGTATATTTAGCAGCATATTACAGGCAATCCTGGGAGTGTCTTCTGGATGGAGAAAGAGCAAGCTGCAGTTCTGGAATATAAAGACTTACTTGAGACTTGTACTCAATTTCTGAGTAAAAAAGCCAAGACAGCTTGGATTAAGGATGGGGACTGAAATTCTAAGTATTTTCATGGGGTGATTAAAAGCAAATTCATGAAAAATCAGGTCCTGTATATCAAGAATAGCAAGGGTGATGAGTGTGATGACCCACAGGGTATTTAGGATGCTTTTTTAGATTATTACAGACATCTGTTAGGGACTGAGGTTGAAACTGATCATGTTAATCCACTCATTATTAGGAAGGGTAATATCTGCACTGAGACTCACAGGGATATTTTGCTGAAACCTGTTACTAAGCTGGAAATCAAAGCTGCTATCTTTTTTATCCCAAAGCATAAGGCACCTGGTCTAGATGGGTTCTCTAGTGCTTTTTACAAAGACTCCTGGAGCATTACAGGAGATGAAGTTTGTGAAGCTATCCTAGATGTTTTTAAAACAGGCAAGCTACTCAAACAGCTGAATACTACTATTTTAACCCTTATCCCTAAATGTACTATGCCAACTCATGTCACTCAATATAGACCAACTGCTTGTTCAATGTTCTATATAAGTGCATTTTAAAGATTTTGTGTACAAGGTTAGCTGGAGTGTTGCCTGATCTGATAAGTGTGAATCAGGGAGGGTTCATAAAAGGCAGAAGCATTATTGAGAATATTTTAGTGTGTCAAGATCTTGTTAGACTCTATAATAGGCAAGCTTGCACACTAAGATGCATGTTCAAGATGGATCTTATGAAAGCTTATGATTCTGTGAGCTGGCAGTTTGTTAAAGAGATCTTAGAAGCCTTTCATTTCCCTCCTCAATTCAGTAATCTAGTCATGGAATGCATAAGTCGTGCCACTTTCTATTTAGCTGTGAATGGAGAAATCTTTGGATTTTTTCCTGGTAAGAGAGGTGTGAGGCAAGGTGATCCAACTTCTCCTCTCTTATTTACTCTATGTATAGAGTATTTAAGTAGGATATTAAGTTGTGCCACTGAGAAGATGAAGTTCAGCTATCACCCTTTGTGCAAACAACTTAAGCTCACACATCTCATGTTTGCAGATGATTTGTTGCTTTTCTGTAAAGGGGATGCATCTTCTATTATGGTACTGCTGAGATCTTATGCTTCCTTTTCAGCTACCTCTGGTTTAAAGATGAATGTCCAGAAGTCAAATGCCTATTTTAATGGGGTTGGAAGCAAGCTAAAAGATGAAATTCTAAGTGTGTCTGGGTTATGGAAGGCAAATTACCTTTTAAGTATCTTGGGGTGCCTATCACAGCAGGGAGATTTAATAAGAGGGATTGCGTTATGCTCATAGACAAGATTGTTGAAAGAATAAGAAGTTTGGGAGCAAAAAAACTCTCATATGCTGGCAGGTTGGTACTAGTCAATTCTGTTCTATCCACCTTATATAATTACTGGGCGGCTATGTTTGTTTTGCTAAAAGGGGTGCTAGAAAGAGTTGATGCAATTTTTTTTTTTTTTTTGGTGAAATGTGAGTATATTATATATATACAGAAAGTGTATCAAATACAAGTAGGATAGGCCTAATCCATCATAACATTACATAAACTTTAATTTTCCTAGCCAATCTAGCTCATGTGTTTTCAACTTGCTCTTGTCTCATTCTTTTAACCTCTTCTTCATATCATCTATAATCAGCTGAGCCACAAGTATAGGCCTCTTCACTATCTGATCTACTCTACTCATATTTCTCTTCTGCCATATCTGGTACATAGTACTCATGACTAGAGCATTCAGCACCCTTCTCTGAATTTTCAGGCATGGATGGTGGATACACCAGTGCATGCCATTTGACTCAGGTATCCTTAAACCAGCACTCACATTCACTAAATGAATAACTTGTCTGTTGAATGCACATTCAAAAAAGAGATGTTGTTGTGTCTCATCTGCTAGACCACAGAGACAGCATAAGCCATCAACATCCATCCCAAACCTCATCAGTCTACTATTTGTGTGCAGGGATTGATGGGCTATAAGCCATCCCATAAACCTGTGCTTAGAAAGATTCCAGTTGTCCCATACAACTGCATACCAATCAACCTTGGTCCTTGCTCCTCTGAGCCATTCATAACAGCCAGCAGGGGTATAACCAGTAGGTTGCACCTACCATTTCCCCTGATTGTAACCAGCAGCTAACTCCTGCTTCACCCTGCATATCCTCCTCCAAACCCAGCTTGAATTAGTGCTTGATGTGTACTCCTGCCAGTCCCTCCCCTTCAGATAGTTTGCATTTACCCATTTAACCCATATAGACTCCTTCTTTGTTGCTACCCAGTCCACTAGTCTTCCAACCATTGCTTTATTCCATAATTCCTGATCATTTAAACCCAAGCCCCCCTCTTGTTTAGGACTGCAGACAGTAGCCCAAGCCACTAATGGATTACACCTGTACTCAGCACTGCCATCCCATAAAAAGTTCCTACATATGGCTTCTATTATGTGAATGACACCCTTTGGGAGGAGAAACAAAGAGGCCCAATATGAATGCAACGTATTGAGAACATGCTGTACCAAAATCACTCTACCTGCATATGAGAATTTCCTGGCACCACAGCTATGTATCTTGTTGCAAATCTTATCCACCAAGCACTCACAATCCTTCTTCTTGAGCCTAGTGGTTTGAATAGGCATCCCTAAGTACTTGAATGACAAATTTCCTTCCCTAAGACCAGACACTCTCAGAATATCATTCTTGAGCTCCTCATTCACTCCATTAAAGTAAGCATTAGACTTACTAGCACTCACTTTTAGCCCTGAAGTTTTTGAGTTGATGCAATTTGTAGAAACTTGTTATGGGAAGGAAGTACTGAGTACACTAAAGCTCCTAGAGTTGCCTGGGCAAATGTTTGTGTGCCTAAAAAGGAAGGAGGGTTAGGCCTTAAACAGAGTGTGAACTGGAATACTTCCTTACTAGGGAAGTTAGTTTGGTGGATTGTTGTTAAGCAGGATAAACTCTGGGTTTAATGGGTGCACTATGTTTATTTAAGAGGTAAACTTTGGCTATCTTATAAACCTCCTCCAGATACCAGTTGGTATTAGAGAAAAATTTGCAAAGTTAAAGATCAGTTGCAGGATGGTTTTATGGATAATGTATGGAGTATAAGGCCTGAAGGATATTCAGTTAAGAGTTGCTATAATTGGATTAGAGATAAGCATGAGGAAGTTTGGTGGTGCAAAGCTGTATGGAGTAACCTGGGTGCTCCTAAACATGCTTTCATTGCTTGGCTTATTGTCAACAATGCTCTGATGCTCAAGAATAGATTGTTTCAATTTCAAATTGCTGTTGATAACCTTTGTTGTATCTGTCAGTTGCAGGAAAAAAATCATACACATCTCTTTCGGAGTTGTGTATATAGTGCACAGATTTTGCAAGGAGTTGGAAATTGGATTTGCTCTGATATAACATAGTCTGATGGTCTATTAAAAATAGCACGAAGAAGATGGAGCAGATATAGGAAGAATATTTATACTGCTGCCTTACTGAATTGCTGGTATGCTGTCTAGATGCAGAGAAACCAGGCCAGATTGAACCAGTGTATTCTGAGGCCTGAGGTAATTATTGCACAAGTTCAGCAGGCTATTAGAAGTCGTTATGTTATATATAAACCATGTAAATTTTTTTGTGAGGATAGAGCATGGTTGATAAGGGTGCGTTTAGAGTAATAACTGCACATGATTTCAACATGCTGCTTCCTTAAAATCCTTATGTAATGCTTGTTCTATTAATGAAAGCTTACCTTTTAGCAAAAAAAATATTGTGAAACTTGGTTGTAAATGGCTGAAATCACCTATTTTGCTCTTTTTCATATTTTGTGAATCCTAGATCTTGTTTTGTGAATCCTAGAGCTTATATTATGAAACTAGAAGTTGATATTGTGAAATTTGGTCATAAATGGTTGAAATCACCTATTTTGATCTTTTTCTTATTTTGTAAATCTTATACCTTGTGTTGTGAATCATAGAACTCATATTGTGAAACTAAAAGATAAATATAGTGAAAATTGGTCATGAATGGATGATATGAAGTTTTTTTTTCTTATTTTGTGAACCATAGAGCGTATATTATTGTAAACATGGACCTCATTGTGCGAAACTTGGCCCTTTGTGAAATCATTTAGTTAGGACGGAAATTAGGACGATTTCTATCTCTGGTTTCGTCAAACACAGTGCTTATATTGTGAAACTGGAAGGTGATATTGCGAATCTATTGGTATCGTTTACTAGAAAGTTGGCCTTCTCGCCCTCGCGCATACTCTCAATCACTCATCAAATAAAGGGCACTCACTTTCGTAAAAAAGGATGAAGAAAAATATGTGATACTATAATCCATGCATACATTTCATTTTCTCATGTTCCAATATGAATCAAGTTGTTCCATAGCGCCTTCATCTAAGTTGAAATGAATGTATTGCCTCCACAAAATGATGGTCACCAAAATCAAGCAAATGTATATTCCTGAAATACATATCTGTATAAGCTGATTGCCATAGATAAAAGTTACTAATCCTCAATTCGCCGCTTGTTCTCATCAATAAATTAGAATTAAAGATGTCGCTCATCTAAGGGTAGTGAGATGCTCTATTCCTCCTCCACACAAACTATTTAGCCCATGACACCTAAGAAGGCTTAAGCTTCAAACTAAAGACGGGTACTTTTGAAATAGATTTGCAACTGCTGAAACGATCCATGGATGAAGATCATGTATTCCTAATGTGTCAAAAGCACAAGTAATAGTTGCATGTTAACCAACACAGAAGCTTTAGAAAATAACTTGTACCATAAAAAACAAGTAACAATTGATGTATTGTTAAGAGAGACATTGAATTCAGAACCATATCATAAAATAAATTTAGATCCCATATTATTGAAGTTAAAGGCCTTATCATACAATATACACCTCGAGATATGTGGTAGTCGCGACATCAACAAAAATATTCCCGCTTTATTTTATTGTCAAATTCCTTATATACAACATGCTCAGTCAAACGCGTAATTTTCTAATTCTCATGTAAAACACAGCCGTTTCATGATTACGGTTTAATTGCAAACAAGGTAATGGATTCACTTTAGCAAAATTCAAATTAACCTAATGTTCACAATTGAGTACCTGATTATAGAAAAGAATGAAGAACATGAAAGAGCACAAAATCAATGAAAATTGGGGAAAAAACATAATAATGTAATAAACATCAGAAACAAATATAAAATAACGGAATTATCCTCTGAAATGACTAACAAATTAAGTAGAAAAACTTAGAAGAAAACAAATCGATTCAACACAAACTGATAGCAGTTGACCACCTCTTTTTGGCAATAATCGATTGAACCCTCAAGCAACAACATGTTTAAAAAGACGAAGTAGCTACTGAAATTTCATCAAACCTCCGAAAATGAAACACGCATCCAAAAAACGACAAGGTAATCACAAAATATCGTACTCAAGCATCCAAAAACTCGCAAAATAGAGGCGAAACAACTAAAATTAACTATGAAACAATAACAATAGAAGTCAGAGTAAGAGGTTTATGCTCACGATAACGACGAAACTTAAACTGCCAGCATAATCGAGCACAATAGGAACGCACAAAAATCGATGGAAGTGGAGTGAAAAAAATAGTAAAACGAGAGCGAAACTCAATAATTAAACTAATTAAGTAAGTTTCTGACCAAAATCTAACATATTAATCAACAAAAATCGAAATCTAGATAGGAAATAGTAAAGAAAGGGAAGATAAGTAATTAAACTATTTGGTTGAAAATTTAAGAAATTAATTAAGTTGATCGAAAATTAGTGTGATGGACACGGAATATAATCGGGATGAATCGATATGAAAATGAGTCTATATAAATTACCTAGATCCGGAAATAAATTAGGATGATAATGGCGATCAAAAGTTGAGTGATAAAATGGCAATCGAAATGTGAGCGAATGGCAAAGACGGAGATGAAGACGAAGACGAGTTGAAGAGTGAAGAGAGATAAATCGAAGAGTGTGGAGTGAACGGCGTAATTGATTGAGTATGCAGAGAAATTGGTTTATAAGATTCGGTTATGTAGAGGGACACGTGGAATCATCTGGTGTGTCTGTAGTTTTTAGATCCAACGGTTAAGATGAGTACAGCTACCTTACCCTAAGGAGGGTGCCTCACATGATTCAATTTATATATATAGAAATTGAATCATGTGAGGCACCCTTCTTAGGGTGAGGCAGCTGTACAAATCTTAATCCGTCAGATTAAAAAATTACAGATGCACTAGATGATGCCACGTGTCCCCATACAAAATCCTATCAAATAGATATTTTCACCTTTCAATTTCACTCATTTAGTCGATACAAAATCACTCGCACAGTCGCATTCTCTCTCTTTACTTTCCTTCTTCATCTCGTGTTCTTCAACTCGGTTCTTCAGCTCGTTTTATTCAACTCAGTTCTTCAGCTCGTCTTCGCCGTTCACTCACATTTCGATCTCCATTTTACCACTCAGATTTTGATCGTCATTATCATCCTAATTTCTTTTCGGATCTAGGTAAGTTTGATCCCCTAATTTTCATTTCGATTTCATTCCGCTTCCATCACACTTCGATAAACTTATTTAATTTGTTCAATCCTCTATCAACTCATTTAGTTACTGATTCTCGCTCTTGTTTGTGCAGGTTTTGATCAATTTCTCCGCTTCATCATCTGTTCCGTTTCCTTTCTTTACTAGATTTCGATTTTTGTTGCTTAATCTGTTAAATTTTGGTTAGAATCTTATTTAATTAGTTTAATTACTGAGTTTTGCTCTTGTTTTACTATTTTCCTTCACTTGACTTCATCGATTTCTTTGCGTTTCTACTCTGCTCGATTATGCTCGCAGTTTAAGTTTCATTGTTATTGTTCAGGTTAGTTATGATCGATTGTATGTAACCTAGGTTTTTGACGAAACACTCATTATGAAATGTTGCTCATAATACCTAGGTTTCTGAGCATTTACCTCTTACTCTGACTTTTGTTGTTGTCGTTTCATAGTTAATTTTAGTTGTTTCGGTTAGATTTTGTGAGTTTTTGGACGCTTGGGTGTGATTACCTATACGTTCAAAGAATGTGTTTCATATTCAGAGGTTTGATGAAATTTCAGTAGTTATTTCGTCTTTTTAAACGTGTTGTTGCTTGAGTGGTCAATCGACTGTTGCCGAAAAAAGTTTATTAGTTTGTGTTGTATCAATTAGTTTTTTTTTTTTGGTGACGAGGGGGTTGAATCCCCCCCGTTCCCATGCATTCCCGCACCACCACATAGACCATATAAGTCACCCCCCTTCGCGGGCTGCAGTGGCCAAGTGATCATCGCCCCAGCTGGTTGTCTTCTAGGTTAATCTACTTGATTTGTTAGTCGTTTTAGAGGTTAATTCCGTTATTGTAGCTTTGTTTCTGATGTTTATTACATTAATAAATGAATGTTGGAGCTAATATTGTGAACATTGGAGCTAGTTTTATGAACTTTGTACCGTTTATGTAAAATCGTCCATAACATTGTTCATTTATCTTTGATTTAGTATAAAATTGTTTTCATATCAATCCAAAATGCAAAATCTGCATGCCAGATGGTATTAGAACAACCAATGGCTATTGTCAAGTTCCACTTTTTGTATATTTTTGGCAGGAACTTGTTTTAAAACTAGAGCCATTCAATTCCCATCAGAATAATAAGCTTGATTTTGTGAAACCTAGATCTGATTTTGTGAACTTTGTACCTGATTATGTGAAATCTCGACTTGATTTGTGAAGCTTGATTTTGTGAAACCTAGATCTGATTTTATGAAACCTAGATCTAATTTTGTAAAACCTCGACATGCTTATGTGAACTCTAGACCTAATTTTGTGAAACTTGTTTTTGTGAAACCTGGACCTAATTTTGTGAAGTTAGGACTTAAATTGGTTAATTTCATAGTAAGAAATAATTGTATCGACCATAGGTTAAGATTTTGTGAATGTTGGAGCTAACATTGTGAACCTTGGATCTAGTTTTGTGAGCTTTGTATCTGATTATGTGAAATCTCGACTTGATTTTTGAAGCTTGATTTTGTGAAACCTGGATTTCATTTTGTGAAACTTAGACATGATTATGTGAACTCTAGACCTAATTTTGTGAAACTTGTTTTTGTGAAACAGGACCTAATTTTGTGAAGCTAGGACTTAAATTGGTTAATTTCATAGTAAGAAATAATTGTATAGGTCAATGTGTCATGTTTCACATGTACATAAAGTTACTAATGTTTTCATGTCTTTGTTAGTTGTTGATGCATAATTTAATTTTGGTATTATATCATCTATTAGCTCAAAAGGTAGAGCATTATGTTATTGCGCAAGGTGTGGGTTCGAGACCCACACAGATGAACTAATATAAATATACGGTTATTATATAATTTATCATTGACAATATATGTCCAAAGTCACCTATTCAAGTCTTAGATTCACAAAATAAGTTCCAAGATTCACAAAAGCATGTACAGGTTTCACAAAATAAGGTCCAAGATTCACAAAATAAGATCCAATGAAATTGAAAATTAGTCCAATAAAGGAATATGGTGAGGCCGGCTGCCTTGCCATAATTAATGGCCTCACATGATTCGGCCTCTATATATAGATGAGATCATGTAAGCCACCCGACGCCGCCTCACCAGACCCTCGGCCTCCATCACGCCGACGCCGCCTTCCTCCTCTTCTCCTTTCTCTTTTTCTTTCAGATCTGAAAAAATGAAGTGGTGGTTGTTGTTGGTTGTTGATGGGTGACTTGGTGCCATCTTTATGGTTTCTTTTTTCAGTTTTTGATTTTTTTTGGATGGTGGTGCCGTGGTGGGTATGTTAGTGGTGGTTTTTTTCAGTTTTTTTTTTTTACTAGTGCCGCGGGGAATGAGGGATGGGGATGGTGTGGGTGGTGGTTATGGTGTTGTGGTGCGTGGTGGGTGGTGGGTGGTGGGTCTGCCGCCTCCTGAATCAGTAGAGTTACACTCAAAAATGATTGGCTAAGAATAGGAATTAGGGACTCAACCAAAATTAGGGACTCATCTGAACCTATCTATCTATCTATCTACCTATCTATATATATATATATATATATATATATATATATATATATATATATATATATATATATATATATATATATATATATATATAGAGAGAGAGAGAGAGAGAGAGAGAGAGAGTGTGTGTGAATGTGTGTGTGTGTGTGTGTGTGTGTGTGTGTGTGTGTGTGTGTGTGTGTGTGTGTGTGTGTGTGTGTGTGTGTGTGTGTGTGTGTGTGTGTGTGTGAAGTTCTTATAAGTCCACCATATATTTTGAGTCCCTAAGTCCTATCCCTTATCATTAGATCCTCCAATATGGATGGTTGAGATTGAAAACAACAAACGCACTTAACACTAATGAGTTTCCTATACACTAATTAATCTCACTTTCTCTCTCTAACTTTAATTATACATTCACTAATTCATTATCATACACTTAACATTATCTTTTCTCTTCTTATTCTTCAAAGTTTATACAAATTTTACGAGTGTAATTCTAACAAAAAAAGTGTAACTTTTACAAAAAAAAACGGTTTTGACGTATTTTATTTTGGTTTTTGTAATTTTGAGACGAGTTTACGACATTTTAGTATTTTTAGAGTGTAACTTTAACAAAAAAAAATGTAACTTTAAACTACGAAGCGGTTTTGACGGATATTATTTTAAAATTTGTTATTTTAAAGAAGTTTACGACAATTTTGCGTTTTTACGAGTTTAACTTTAGTCTTTTTCGAGTGATTTTGACGAATAATATTTTGAATTTTTGTAATTTTATCATAACTTATTATAACTTTAGTCTTTTACCAGTGTAATTTTAGCAACAAAAAGTGTAATTTTAATTTTTTTAGAAGTGTAACTTTAGTCCATCGAAAATGTAACTTTAGTCCAATGAGAGTATACCCAAGTCCATTGAGAGTGTATCTTTAGTCCATATAAAAAGTGTAACTTTAGTCCAATGAGAGTGTAACTTTAATCCTTTGAGAGTGTAATTTTAGTCCATTGAGAGTGTAACTTTAGTCCATATTAAAAATGTAACTTTAGTCCATTGGAGTATAACTTTAGTCATTGTGAGGGTAACCTTAATAGAGATAAGTGTAACTTTAATGGAGAAAAGTATAACTTTAATAAAGAAAAATGTAACTTTAATAGAGAAAACTGTAACTTTAATAAAGATAAGTGTAACTTTAATAATAGACAAAAATGTAACTTTAACAAAGAAAAGTGTAACTTTAATAGAAAAAAATGTAACTTTATTAGAGAAAACTGAAACTTTAATAATAGAGATAAGTGCAACTTTAATAGAGATAAGTGTAACTTTAATAATAGAGAAAAATGTAATTTTAACAAAGAAAATTGTAACTTTAATAGAGAAAATTGTAACTTTAGTAGAGAAAACTGAAACTTTAATAATAGAGAAATGTAATTTTGAAACCGCCAAACAAAAGTCGAAAAAAAAAATCAAAACTTTTCAAAACTAGATCTAAATTTTTCATAAAAAGATTTTGAATATAACAAGGCAAAAAAAATGCATGTAACAAGGCAAAAAAAATAAAAACAAATCTGAAAATTTAAAATGAGGGATTTAGATCGGAAAAGACCACAATAACAAGACGAGATTTTGAATATAAAATCTGAAAAGAATATAAACAAGATGATTTTTTTACAAGACGAGATTTGAAAAAATATAAAATAGACGATATTTAAAAAAAAAACAAAGAGGAGGAAGTAGATCTGAATCTGAAAACGACAAAAACAAAGACAACAACATCAACGAATAAACAAATCAAATATTTATAATAAGACAAGATTTGAATACACAAATCTTAAAAAAAAATCAAAACAAGTACAACATCAACGACGCAGCAACATACACCCACCATTTCAAACAAAAGAAAAAAAACACAAAACCTAACTAAACAGATCTTGAAAACAAGAAAACAAAATGAGAAGAAGATCTCGTTTTTTTTTGTTTGGTGTCGGGATTTGATGTGGTCGTGTGGTGGTGGAGTTGTTGTTGGAGGCCGAGTGGATTTAAATTCGTGGTGGTGGTGGAGTTGTTATTATCGGGATCCGTGTTGTTGTTGTTGTTGCTGCTGTCGTGGGTGTGGTGTCGGGTGGTGTCGTGTGCGCTGGTGGTGTCGGGTGGAGGTGTGTGCGCTGATGGTGTCGGGTGGAGGTGTGTGCGCCGGTGGTGGTGTCGGCTGGTGGGTGTGGGTGGTGGTGGGTCGTTGGGTTGTGAGTAGGTGGTGTGGTGGGGGATGATGATGTCGGTGGGGTTGTTGTCGGGTGGTGGCAGGTGGGTATAGGGGAGGCCGGGTGGTGGTGGGGGGTCAGATCTGGGGGAGTGGTGTGGTGGGGGATGATGGTGTCGGGTTTTAAGGTGGTGGTGGCTGGGCTGTGGTGTGGTGGGTGGTGATTTATTTTTTTTGGTTTTGATTTATTTGGGTTTTAGAGAGATGAGAGGATGATAATTATGTGAGATGTGAGAGAAGTGAGTGAAAAAAAAAAATTATATATAGTGGATTAGTTTTTGATTAATGTGGATTAGTAAGTGTAGTGAGAGAAGTGTGTTTAATGACCCATTAATCCCCTTTTTTTTTGTTTCAATCTAAGCCATCCATCTCCTTCATCTAAGGGCTTTAAATAGGACTTATGGACTCACACTTAGGGAGTGGACTCATTTGATCCTATTACTATATATATATATATATATATATATATATATATATATATATATATATATATATATATATATATATATATACGATCCGTGAAAACGATCACTCGATAAGAACGAACACTAATAATAGAATTAACATAAAGCAAGTTCTTATTTATATCAAACATGCCCAACACGCATCACTCTACTCTCTACCAAAACCACTCACCACACTCCCATCACCCACTACCCACTGCTTCACCCTCGGACCACCATCGGCACCGCCCGAAGGTCACCAACACGACAGCGCCACCAGCAGTTGCGCAACTCACCGATCACCACCACGTCGGCGCAACTCCGATGACCAATATTTTATTTATCCTGCACCAACTTCCCTTATTATCATCTCACATTCCGTCAGTCAGTCCCACCTTCACGACGGAGGCCACCATGACTACCTCCGACACTGAACACCACCAATATCCAATATTCCTGATTTGCGATCCTATATCTCGATTATCCTTCCTCTGATTTCGAGTTTCACTTAGTATACTCGCTGGCATCGTCTGGTTGGTTGTGTGAGTGGCGGTGGTGATCTTAAAGGCGGTTTTATGTGGCGGCCGATGGCGGTATTATCATTGGTTTATGAGGTGGTGATGGTGGAGTGTTGTGATCTTAGCCCGTGATAGAATGGGTGTAATCGACGGTGTGAGTGTCGTATGTGGTCGGCGCTTCTCTGGCGTGATACGGTGATGGATGGACGTGTGGTTGTCGGAGTTGGTCTAAGGACTCATGCGTCATCATCGGAAGTGGTGTTGGTGGAGCGGTTGGCCGTCATTAGGGCGACGGTGGTGGGTTTTGGTCTGGGGGTGGGTGGTGGTGGTGCGGTTTTAGTTAAGGTGGTGATTTGGGTTTTGATAATTAGAATTTGCAATTTGGGGATTTTTATTGGATTTTGCAATTTGAGCCTGTCTTTTGTGTATTCGAGTATTGTCACTATATGCATATCTAGATTACATGTTTGTGTATATAGTATAGTATTTTGTGTAACTAAGTGGTTCGGTTTTTTGTATCATAAATGTACCTAGGATTGAAAAAAATGCATATGCATTGTTAAAAAAATGCATCTAAAATTTTGGGTAAAAATGCATATGCACATCCTGGGGCGCGTGAATTGGGCTTGCAGGCTTATGCACGGTGGTTGTGCGTTATATTAGTGAAGACGGGTTCGGTACCTCTACGAGCCTACGAGGAATTAGCGTGAAAGGGGCTGGCCGAATTGATGCAGGCGTGAGGAGCAGAGGACAGATCATTGTATGCAGCAGCTGGTTTGAGTGAATGGTGGTTATCGAAATGAGTCAAGATATTGGTAGGAGTAATATTGATGACGGATTAATGGTAATGAAACCGAAAATGCAGAGGAAAACCTGATTGCAATGCAAATGCGAATAGCTTTTTTAATCAATTTATTTATTGGTTGTATTCTACCAGCGCACCAGGTTGAAGTCAAGTTTTTTGCATTATTACATTTTGTAATTGTAATTTGGATTTTCCTTGTGTATATCTATGTCACATTTTTTATTTAGAATTGTGCATTTACTCGGGAAACATGAATTATATCTCGTAGAAAGTGTACCTAAGATAGAAAAAAGTGTATCGATATTATTAAAAAGTATATATAAAATTCGGGTAAAAAGTGTACTTACAATAGAAAAAAGTGTATCTACACTCCTAAACGTTGTATATAGAATTAAGTTAAAAAGTGTATCTAGGATAGAAAAAAATTTATATAGATATTAGGTAAAAAGTGTAACTAGGATAGGAAAAAGTGTATCTATATTCTTAAAAAATGTATATAGAATTTAGGTAAAAAAACGTATCTAGTGTAGTATAAAGTGTATCTGAGATTTGGTAAAAAAAAAAAGGTGTAATTAACATGTATGTTTCAATGTATCTAGTGCGTTCTCACCGAATGATTATTATCACCGAATCCCACCTATATATATATATATATATATATATATATATATATATATATATATATATATATATATATATATATATATATATATAGTGGAGTTCTAATGAGTCCACCATATGTCATTGAGTCCCTAAATCCCTCTAAGAGCCATTGGATGGACTCAATGGATGGTTGAGATGAAATTGATTAAGGGCTATTAAAAAGAAAGGAAAAAAATGTGGATGGTTGGATTGAGATGACCAAAAAAAATTATCACTAATCAAATTTCTATACACTAATTAATTTTTCTTTCTCTCTCTAGCCCCTAATTAATCAGTTTTGAGTTTCAGATTTCAGGAGTGTATTGTAATGTTGTATGAGTGTAAATTTGAATTTTTGGTGACGGAAAATTTGAATTTATATAATTTTAACATTTTACGAGTGTAACTTTGATGTTTTACGAGTGTAAATGTAATATTTTAAGAGTGTAAATTTAATTTTTTGTGACGGAAATTTTAAATTTATATAATTTTAACATTTTACGAGTGTAACTTTGATGTTTTGCAAGTGTAAATGTAATATTTTAAGAGTGTAAATTTGATTTTTTGTGACGGATTTGAATTTTTATAATTTTAACATTTAACGAGTGTAAATTTGATATTTTACGAGTGTAAATGTAATTTTTTAAGAGTGTAAATTTGATTTTTTTGGTGACGGAAATTTTGAATTTCTATAATTTGACATTTTACGAGTGTAACTTTGATGATTTACGAGTGTAAATGTAATATTTTAAGAGTGTAAATTTGATTTTTTGTGACGGAAAATTTGAATTTATATAATTTTAACTTTTTACGAGTGTAACTTTGATGTTTTATGAGTGTAAATGTAATATTTTAAGAGTATAAATTTTAATTTTTTGTATGACGGAAATTTTGAATTTATATAATTTAACATTTTACGAGTGTAACTTTGATATTCTACGAGTGTAAATGTGACACCCTCATTTATTGCGGAAAAGTAAACATATAATTCTAGATAAAAACTGCATGGATATGTTTGTAATAGGTTCATTTGGGTAAAAACCTGTAAATTTTAAAACCTGAACCTGTTATAAAAATATCCAAATGGGAAGGTGTCAAACATGCAAGGTCTAAAATAAATCTCATGAATAAAACATCGCTAAAGTCGCGAAACAAAGTTATACAACCCAAATATGAAAAAGGGAGACATATGTCCCTAAAAAGTATATGACATAAAAAGTGTTTAAGGGTCACAATAAAATAAAGCAAATTTAGGTCCCAAGATTACTTTGCTCGCTAGCTCGTCCATGTACCCCATATATGCATCACCTACCTGTCAATCGCATTTTATACAAATACGAAAGCCACAGTCAGTGGGGAGTAACTCCGAGTTCTCCCAGCCACGAAATATCATAATTAATATAACATGTAAACATAAGAATATGAATATGAATAACGCATAGCCTCAGCATATAGATGCTAGACAATCGTGCTTATCATGTGAACAACAATATAACAACACATAGTCCTAGCATGTGAATACTAGACTGACTCTATCAACCATAGCCGGCTTGCATCTCACCTTCTATGATTCATAGAATCATCAAACAAGAAAGGACAATATATCTAGAGACAGGCATAAGTTCTTAGGACAGTCAATAGTCACTCTGTAACTCGAGTCTATACCACGAGGTAAGGTAAACACCCTAGTCCTAAACCTGCGCAGACCTAGCGACATGCAGAAAATACCGCATCCAAGACCCATGATCACACACATGAGTACCCCTAAGGAGTCCACCAAAGGGTTGGCTAGTACTTAAGCTGACCACATACTTCTACGAGTACATCAGGAGGTCATGCCCTAACTTGGATATAAGCCCACCAAGCTAAGACACAAAGGCTATTAAGCTGTGAACATACACTCGTCGAAGACTATAAGGGCCTATCTATGACGAAGGCCGAAATACTCACCTAGGACCTAGTCCCAGCTTGAATACTTTAGCCCACACCACACAAGACAAGTAGGACACCCAATTAACCATAAGAGGGGCAAAGAGTCCAAACTTGCACACACACAAATGATCATACACACCCTAGCATATGAAAGACTACGCAAGAGCATATTCAGCTGACAATCCAACAATATCTCCAATATCAATAATAATCCAAATTCCAGCTAACCAACAGTACCATAATCCATGAGAACAAGCTAAAATGGCAAAGAGGCAACAAGACTCAAGCATAAGGCATCCAAAGCATCCAACAACCAACATGTGAAATGATAATTACAAATATCAAGGCATAACATAAAACATCCAATAACAACCAACCTCACCTCAAAGACAAACCCTCGACCCGAGTCCCACGACGGGTCATCGGTCAAATCGAGGCTGACCGGTTTAAACCTAGTTTCACCAAACTCGTTCGGTCAATCGCCCCACTCGAGTCTTGGCCTACTTTGGCCCAAATCACAAAATTCATCACAATATCATTCTCATGCCATTTCCAATTTCTATCATGTGAAAGACTATCAACATAAGAAAATATATTCCAACTTACAAAATAACTAATTCCACAAAATTCTCGCATAATAAAATAGCATAAATAACCGTCTCACACAAGGGTAAACTTTTCTATAAATTTTAATCGATCAAACGACGCCATTTACTCACACGGACTCCGAATTGAGTGATTCAAGTGGCTAAACCACCTAATTTTTCGACGCCGTTCAATTTGTCATATTTTTGGAAACCGTCTCAGTCTGGTACTGACGCGTTCCAGCCAAAACACGGACTTGTCACAACACATAATTCCTCATCCAAATTTGTTTCAAACAATAATATACAAATGGGTAACATAAATTAAACATAAGCATACTCATCTTACTCCATTCATTCATTTATCAACAAGATCGTCTCAAACAACAACAAACAACAAATACAACTACTAATGTGACATTAATTCGTCGAGTAACTCGGAATAGTTACTTTAAGCTAGCAAAGAGACAAGTAATAACTTGAGAAAGCTTCTAAAACCCAAAATTACTCTTCATCTTCAACCACATATGAATCACCTAACTCATCTTCAAATTCTTCACCTATAAGAACAACAAAAACACAATTATTAAGCTTAAATTCGAAAACCCTAAAAAAAGTGTCTTAAACAAAAATTGGGGGAAATGAAAATAAAGCTTACTAGTAGATGAGGATTGAAGAGAGGATTCCAAATATATAATTTTTATGAGATTTGGTGGAGAAATGAAGGATTTATGGTGGATTTAGGGATTGTAAGAGGATTTTTGAGATGAATTTGGTGTTTGATGAAAGGAAGAGAGAGAATGAGAATTGAGGAAATGAAAGATGAAGAGGAGACTCATGGAGGATGGAGGGTGCATGTTATTGGGGTAGGGTGTTTGGATGAGTTTCAATTGTTTACGTTTTGGTTCGTTTCGACGGAAATTAGAAATATTCGTCGAACGCGATTTCCGAGAATATTAAAGTTCTTAAACACGATTTTACTAAAATATTAAGTACTCTTATGCCCAATATCCAAACTCGTTTACCCAACGACCGTAAGAAATGGGAAAATCCCAATTTTACGACTTTTATCCGAAATCTATTTTATTAAAGGAAAAGGTTTAAATATAGTTTAAATCACTTTTAAACATTTCTAAACTATCAAAAATAATTACATTTTTTCAAAATAAAATAAGATTATATTTTATCAAATAAATTTTATTTCAAATAAATTAATATTAAATTAAAATAGATTAAAATATTACTTTTATAATATAATAAAGGTCTTCAAAATTACGGGGTGTTACAATCATCCCTCCTTTTAAGAAGTTTCGTCCTCGAAACTTGCAAGTAGAAAACGAAAATATAATAAGGACAAACTCAATTTTCCAAGGGCGAAAATCAAAACATTCAAAACAAATTGGAATTTCAAAAGATGATCCTTCAAAAAGGGCTTAAGAAAACTTTCAAAAGCACGATGTCCATATCAAGGGAATGAGAGAACTCTTGATGCATGCAAGCGCGCTATCATTCCGAATCAAGGACAAATCAAAATACGAAATTTCGCCGATAAGTGCAGAACTAGTTATCAGACGTCTCCAATAACGAATCCTGACAACGAATCAACGCCAAAACAAAATGAAAGCGAAAGGTCAAATGCAATTGTTATAGAAAAATGTTAAATCATTTTTCAAACTTTACCAGAAGTCAAGTTTTCCAAATATAATACAAATTTTAACAATGAATCGAAAAGTTAACTCACATTGGTCCGAAATTACACAAAACGAGAAATAGCTTAGGTATCAAATCGAACATTAAGGTTGAAAGAGAGTGAGAATTCATTTTCAAATGTTATAGAAAGAGATCAATTTGTAGATTTAACTCCAAATTTAAAATAATGAACCAAAAGTTTACTCAAACTAGATAAAATCTATGCAAGATGGAAAACAACTCGGGAACGAGAAGTGCAAGTCGCGATAGGGAACTCACACCCAACAGACAAGAAGGAATTGAACTCTTAAAGGTGGAATTTTGGGATGAAGTCAATAAAGATGTCAACGAACAAGAAGCTTTACTCAAAAGGTCAAATGAGTTCCAAAAAGGCGAACTCAACGGAACAAGCCAGAATAGCAAGAATGACAATTGTCGGAGATCGGAATTAGGAAGATCGTTACATCAAGAAAGGTTACTCACTCAATTTTCCAACCGCAGAGTCATCCTACTAGGTCCTCCGAACATCAACAGGGCAACAACCAGAGGCCACACTAATCCAAAGAGCCATCTGAACCACTCATCGACAAGTCTACTTATAAGCTAATCTTTGAGACAATCCTATCCTCTACAATTATAACTTAACAATTTCCCAATCAAAATGTTTCCACCAATATCCTCCACCGAACAAAATCAAAATCCAAAGTCAAAACTAGTAACAATATTATACCCTTACCAAGATTCAATATTCCCAAACGCACTCATGCTTGAAACCAACCCACAAGCAACAAGTTGCACTATCCAATCCATAATTAGCACTAACTATAAGATAAATGGGTTCATCACACAAATCATCTGATCGATTTACTCAAGATCCGCTATCCTACTTTCCAACAATATTCCAATTCCAATAGAAAGATTCCTCAAAGGATTAAATATAAGGTCCAAACTTACAATAACCTTCCACAAACTTAGCTATCAATCTCCAATACCGTAAAGTAAGGCTCAAATGACAAACGAACAATCCCTGAACGAACAATGCCCAAAACAAATCCAAAATAACCATAGAAATACTCCACCAAGGTAAACTAATCCCATTAGTCTCATCATCAAATCGAAACCAAAGTGAGTCTTATACCACCAAATCACGCGAACCTCAAATCGCAAGGAGACTACAACATTGCCATCATAATAATTCCATCAAAAATCTAACTCTCATATCACATGGTCAAATACATACACAAACTCCTACACCAATTCCCGACAAAAATCAAAATACAAAAATCCTCAAATCACATCCCACTAACTCTGTAAACATGGTCAACAAGGTACCAACTATACTAAGGAGATAAGGAGTGATAACGGGATAGAGAAACGGTAAAATATTTTCGAAGGGTGCATGAGCCTGACAAGTTAGGAAACTAAGGAGTCGGACCGTAAAGATAACGGTTGACAAAAATAAGAGGTACTCGAGTTAAGAAGATATCTCGGGCAAGAAGAAGATACATAAACTTCGGCATAAAAACAGGGTTCAACGAACGCTAAAGAGAAGGAGAGGAGGACATAAGCGGCATAATGAAAGGGTTACCGCTTAACCAAACACTCCTCAAAGCTTATGATCGCTATGATAAGGTTACACCACTAAGGTGCTCAACAAAGCCTCAAAAGTCTACCAAATCATAGGACTAACAAGGACTCCACAATGGTAGGTATTCCTCAACTCAATTGGTTCCAAGATCCAAAATCAATTCACCACACAAATTCATTTGTTACCATCCAAGTCCCAAAGTATCTCCTTTACCATTCTCGTCATCGAACTTCACTTGCTATGTCATCCCCAAGTACAATGGCTTGTTTACACTATCATCTCACCACTTTATACTTCTAGTCTCCGATACCATAAATTAGAATCACATCTTTGAACTCACGAACTACATCGAACAACTTTCCACCAAAATTCCCAAATTCAGATATGATTAATAAGGTCAACCACGTGTTCTCAAATTTTGAAAGGTCAACAAGGGCTACTCTATACTAGATTTGGTCAACTCAAAAGGTTAACAAACTAACTAATTCCAAAGTATGATACCAATCCATTAAGCAACGTCAATGTCCTATTGTATTCCTTTCAAGGCCTACAAAGATTGAGGCTAACTATCACTCCTTTAATTCTCCACAAGAAACATCGAGACTCTCAAATGAAGTAGCTTAGGTTCATTCCAACTTATGTGCTAAGGTAGTACCCATGCTCAATCACCTATAACAAACAAGCTCTCAATATACATAAATCCCAAGGTGTTTCTCAACTCACTAGGCTCTCATATCAAGCACAACTAACAAGACTAACCAAAGGATCCCAAGTTATATTCTCCTATACAGCTCAAACCTTAAACAATCAATTTCTCAACTCGTTCACGCCCTCCAATGATACATTCACTCACCCCAAGGTACGAGGCTCAGTTAAAAACATTCTCTCAAAACCGGGTTCTCTTGAACAAGAGGACTACCCCGCGGAATAAAAGGAAGGTGTCCACAAGGACTCTTATTATAAGAAGAAAACGAACCAAGGATGAATCGGGAGAAGGAATAGAAGAGTAGTTTCCAAGACGAAAGAAGAAGAATTAGAAAGACGAATAAACAACGAGATTGAAAGATTAAGGTAAGGTACACTGAATACGAAAAGAAATATCGAGAAAGTGGAAGCATTCTTCATTTGGCATAACCAATATTCAACATTCGGCAACGGCCACTCAATCTTGGTCACCAACGAGTGAGATCACGGTCATAGCTTCAACGACACGAAAAATTAATAACTAACAATTAACAAACCTAGCTTGTAAGATTGCATTATCTACGTTTCTTGGAGGGGCCATCTTGCAAAAGAGAACATTGGTTAGCACCTAACAAATAGCAATCACAAAGAGACTACAACATAAGGTCCTAAGTCTACCCATCATACCCATCTCTCAAGTTTATTATTTTAAGGTCAAGTTATTTATATTGGGGGTGCACAAACGTGCGTCGGGAGCAAATATGCTCTGATACCAACTGTGACACCCTCATTTATTGCGGAAAAGTAAACACATAATTCTAGATAAAAACTGCATGGATATGTTTGTAATAGGTTCATTTGGGTAAAAACACAAATTTTAAAACCCGAACTCGTTATAAAAATATCCAAATGGGAAGGTGTCAAACATGCAAGGTCTAAAATAAATCTCATGAATAAAACATCGCTAAAGTCGCGAAACAAAGTTATACAACCCAAATATGAAAAAGGGAGACATATGTCCCTAAAAAGTATATGACATAAAAAGTGTTTAAGGGTCACAATAAAATAAAGCCAATCTAGGTCCCAAGGTTACTTTGCTCGCTAGCTCGTCCATGTACCCCATATATGCATCACCTACTTGCCAATCGCATTTTATACAAATACGAAAGCCACGAAGGTGGGAAGTAACTCCGAGTTCTCCCAGCCACGAAATGTCATAAATAATATAACATGTAAACATAAGAATATGAATATGAATAACGCATAGCCTCAGCATATAGATGCTAGACAATCGTGCTTATCATGTGAACAACAATATAACAACACATAGTCCTAGCATGTGAATACTAGACCGACTCATACTACACTATCATGTGAATCACATAACATCCATGAATCCAAACTCTATCAACCATAACCGGCTTGCATCTCACCTTCTATGATTCATAGAATCATCAAACAAGAATGGACAATATATCTAGAGGCAGGGATAAGTTCTTAGGACAGTCAATAGTCACTCTGTAACTCGAGTCTATACCACGAGGTAAGGTAAACACCCTAGTCCTAAACCTGTGCAAACCTAGCGACATGCGGAAAATACCGCATCCAAGACCCATGATCACACACATGAGTACCCCTAAGGAGTCCACCAAAGGGTTGGCTAGTACTTAAGCTGACCACATACTTCTACGAGTACATCAGGAGGTCATGCCCTAACTTGGATATAAGCCCACCAAGCTAAGACACAAAGGCTATTAAGCTGTGAACATACACTCGTCAAAGACTATAAGGGCCTATCTATGACGAAGGCCGAAATACTCACCTAGGACCTAGTCCCAGCTTGAATACTTTAGCCCACACCACACAAGACAAGTAGGACACCCAATTAACCATAAGAGGGGCAAAGAGTCCAAACTTGCACACACACAAATGATCATACACACCTTAGCATATGAAAGACTACGCAAGAGCATATTCAGCTGACAATCCAACAATATCTCCAATATCAATAATAATCCAAATTCCAGCTAACCAACAGTACCATAATCCATGAGAACAAGCTAAAATGGCAAAGAGGCAACAAGACTCAAGCATAAGGCATCCAAAGCATCCAACAATCAACATGTGAAATGATAATTACAAATATCAAGGCATAACATAAAACATCCAATAACAACCAATCTCACCTCAAAGACAAACCCTCGACCCGAGTCCCGCGACGGGTCATCGGTCAAATCGAGGCTGACCGGTTTAAACCTAGTTTGACCAAACTCATTCGGTCAATCTGGCCCAGCTCAGAGTCTTGGCCTACTTTGGCCCAAATCACAAAATTCATCACAATATCATTCTCATGCCATTTCCAATTTCTATCATGTGAAAGACTATCAACATAAGAAAATATATTCCAACTTACAAAATATCTAATTCCACAAAATTCTCGCATAATAAAATAGCATAAATAACCGTCTCACACATGGGTAAACTTTTCTATAAATTTTAATCGATAAAACGACGCCATTTACTCACACGGACTCCGAATTGAGTGATTCAAGTGGCTAAACCACCTAATTTTTCGACGCCGTTCAACCTGTCATATTTTTGGAAACATTGGAAACCGTCTCGGTCTGGTACTGACGCGTTCCAGCCAAAACACGGACTTGTCACAACACATAATTCCTCATCCAAATTTGTTCCAAACAATAATATACAAATGGGTAACATAAATTAAACATAAGCATACTCATCTTACTCCATTCATTCATTTATCAACAAGATCGTCTCAAACAACAACAAACAACAAATACAACTACTAATGTGACATTAATTCGTCGAGTAACTCGGAATAGTTACCTTAAGCTAGCAAAGAGACAAGTAATAACTTGAGAAAGCTTCTAAAACCCAAAATTACTCTTCATCTTCAACCACATATGAATCACCTAACTCATCTTCAAATTCTTCACTTATAAGAACAACAAAAACACAATTATTAAGCTTAAATTCGAAAACCCTAAAAAAAGTGTCTTAAACAAAAATTGTGGGAAATGAAAATAAAGCTTACTAGTAGATGAGGATTGAAGAGAGGATTCCAAATATATAATTTTTATGAGATTTGGTGGAGAAATGAAGGATTTATGGTGGATTTAGGGATTGTAAGGAGGATTTTTGAGATGAATTTGGTGTTTGATGAAAGGAAGAGAGAGAATGAGAATTGAGGAAATGAAAGATGAAGAGGAGACCCATGGAGGATGGAGGGTGCATGGTATTGGGGTAGGGTGTTTGGATGAGTTTCAATTGTTTACGTTTTGGTTCGTTTCGACGGAAATTAGAAATATTCGTCGAACGCGATTTCCGAGAATATTAAAGTTCTTAAACACGATTTTACTAAAATATTACGTACTCTTATGCCCAATATCCAAACTCGTTTACCCAACGACCGTAAGAAATGGGAAAATCCCAATTTTACGACTTTTATCCGAAATCTATTTTATTAAAGGAAAAGGTTTAAATATAGTTTAAATCACTTTTAAACATTTCTAAACTATCAAAAATAATTACATTTCTTCAAAATAAAATAAGATTATATTTTATCAAATAAATTTTATTTCAAATAAATTAATATTAAATTAAAATAGATTAAAATATTACTTTTATAATATAATAAAGGTCTTCAAAATTACGGGGTGTTACAGTAAATGTAGTACTTTAAGAGTGTAAGTTTAATTTTTTAGTCAATTTTCTATATAGAAATTTGAATTTATATAATCTTACACATGTTATGAGTGTGAATTTGATGTTTTACGAGTGTAAATGTAGTATATTAAGTGTAAATTTGAAGGTAAACGAGTGTAAATTTGAAGTTTTAAGAGTGTAACTTTGGTCCTTTGAGTGTAACTTTGTCCTTTAGAAGTGTAACTTTGGTCCTTTACGAGTAAAATTTTAGTCCGACTACCAACAAACACCACCACCGTCGTCCTCCACCACCAACTCATATCCACAAAAAATATGAGTGCAAATCTATATAATTTTAACGAGTGTAAATGTACAGATATACGAGTGTAAATGTAAAGAAATATGAGTGTAACTGTAAAGAAATACGAGTGTAATTGTAAAGAAATATGAGTGTAAATCTGAAAAATGCGTGTAAATGTAAAGAAATATGAGTGTAACTGTAAAGAAATACGAGTGTAAATGTAAAGAAATATGAGTATAATAAATATATTTATTAGATATAAGAATAAAAATCATGATAATACGATTTTTTTTCAAAAATCTATTATATATTTATTAGATCTACGAATGTATATTTAATAAAATACGAGTGTAAATCTGAAAAACGAGTGTAACTGTAAAAGAACACAACAAAAATAAACAGATCTGAAACCACCACAGTTTAACTTTATAGATCTAAAAAAACAAAAAAAGAAGAGATATGCAAGTAAAAATTAACCACCCACAATAACAAATGAAAATAAAAAATAAGTAAGAACAACAACAACAAGACCAAATTATTTTGAAAAAAAAAACGAAATTGAAAAGAAAAAAAAAAAGCAAAAACACCACATATTTCTTTTAACCAAACAACACAAAAAGCAAAAACAACACCATACATCGACAAAAAAGAAAAGAAAAAGGGTGCTTAAGTTAAGTGTATTGACAAAAACATACTGTCTTATGTAAAGTCAATAATACACTTTTAATCTAACACTTCGATTTGTGCCAAACTACCCAAAAACAGATCTATCATACTACACAACGAAGCACACATTAAGATATGGGTTATAACCATTTTTATAGATTCATGGCATAATTTTTGCACGAAAGCAGCAGGAACAACAAAAAAAAAGAAAAAATTGAAATTGTCGGGTTGTTGTTGCAGATCTGGGTGACGGAAAAAAGAGGTGGTGGTGTCGATGTGGTGCGTGGTGTCGGGTTGGTTGTGGTGGTGAATGGTGGTCGTGTTTGTTGTCGGGTTGTGGTGGTCGTGTTGTTGTGGTCGGGTTGTGAGAATGGTGGGCAGGTGGTGGTGCGGGTTGTGTCGGGTGGTTGTCGGGTTGAGGTCGTGGGTCCAGATCTGGACAAAAAAGAAGGATGTCGGTTGCTATTGGTGTGGACGAATAAGGAGGATTTTTGGGTCGTGGCGGTGGTGGGAATTTGTGGGTCGTCGTGGTGGTGGAGAGGTCCTAGAGGGACGGTGGTGGTGGGAGGGTATGTGCGTGGTGGTGGTCGGGAGGTATGTGCGTGGTGGAAGGTTGGTGTTGGTGTTGGTGTCGGGTTGTGGTGGTGCGTGGTAGTCGGTTTTTGGTGGTGGGTGTAAGGTGGTTGGTGGTGGTAGGTGGGTGAGTAAGGAAGAGATGAGGGATTTTTTGTGTTTTTGTGTTTTTTTTGTTTTTAGAGAGATGAGAGGAATGATAATTGTGTGAGATGAGAGAGAAGTGAGTGAAAAATAAATGATATATAGTAAAATTAGTGGTTGATTAGTGAAGGTAGTGAGGGAAAGTGTTTAATTAGCATTTATCCCCTACTTTTTGCACTAATCCCTTATTTTTTGTCTTCAATCTCAACCCTTCATCTCATCTTTTCAATGGCCCTAAAGAAGACTTATGGACTCAATGAATTTTGGTGGACTCATTAGATCTCATTTATATATATATATATATATATATACATATATATATATATACATGTATATATATATACATGTATATATATATACATGTATATATATATACATGTATATATATATACATATATATATATATACATATATATATATATATATATTTTCACTCACTTCTCTCTCATCTCACATAATTATCATTCCTCTCATCTCTCTAAAAACCAAAAAAATCAAAATACCAAAAAACCACTCCTCTCTTTCTCTTCTCTCTTCCCCACCACCCAACCCCGACCTCAATCAAAAATACCACCAGCCACCCTTCTCGGCTCCTCCAACTCAGCCATCAACAACTGTAACGCCCCGTAAATTTTGGACCGTTATTATTTTGCGAAAGTAATTTATTAATCAAGTTGAATTTAGTAATCAAATAAAATTTGATATTAATGTATTTAAAGTAAAAATAATTCAAAGAAATATAATTTTATTATATTTTGAGGTAAAGTATTTATTTTAATAGTTTCGAAATGTTTAAAAATAGTTTAAACCGTGTAAAAACTTTTTATTTCGAAATAAGGGCATATCGGGGAGAAAATGACAACTCTATTGAAAATTGGGTAAACGATTTTGGAAATGGGTCGTATGAGTATTCAATTTTCTTGTAATCTCGTGTTTAAGAACTTTGGTCTTGTCGGAATTTGCATTTGACCAACGGTTCTAATTATTATCGAAACGAGCCAAAACCGACTCGTAAAATCCCGACTAAAACCCGACTCCCTCCTTTCCTTTCTCCCTTTCCGCGGACACCTCCCCCTTCCCCTTTCTTTTTCTGATTTTCTTGTGTTCATCTTCCTCAACTTTCCCAAAAACCAAAAAAACACCATTTTAACATAATTTCAAGCTAAATCTCACCATAACTTCTTCATTTCTTGACGGATTTTCATAAAATTTATATTTCCGGAATCCTCTCGTCGAGATCTACAACCTAGTATGTTTTAATTTCAGTTTTCATTAAGTTGTTTTAAGACGAATTTCGGTAATTTCGGTATTTTATACTTATTATTGTGTTTTTATTGTTTAATTAGGTGAAGAATTGGAGGACGAGTTTGGGGACTCGTATATTGTCGAAGATAGCGGCTAGTTGCTTGTTAGGGTTTGGTTTTTAAGGTGCTAATTGCTCATTTTCTAACCTACACTAACATGTGCAACTACCAATATAAACATAATTTTTACCTTTAACATAATTTTTACTACTAATATGATTTAATTCAAAAGTGTACTCATACTAACTATGACATTAATAAACCCGAAATGACAAATATTGCATGGAAAACCGCAAAACATGCAACGGACCAACCCGGGCCAGCCGTGGGCCAGCCATGGGCCTGCCGGGCCTGCTGCCGCCACTCCCACACCTCCATTTCTCCATTTTTGTTCAGTATAAGACCGTCTGAAACATAATTAATCGTCCCCAATACTAACATGTTAACTTAAACTAACAAAAATACATGAATTAGCCATGCATGCAACCATTTTATCATATGGAATTAACTACTTAAATAAAAATCACAAAACATACAAAAACAACAAAGATTGTGACGATTATTCGTCGAGTAACTCGAAATATGTTACCTTAAGCTAGAAAATGAGCAATTAGCACCTTAAAAACCAAACCCTAACAAGCAACTAGCCGCTATCTTCGACAATATACGAGTCCCCAAACTCGTCCTCCAATTCTTCACCTAATTAAACAATAAAAACACAATAATAAGTATAAAATACCGAAATTACCGAAATTCGTCTTAAAACAACTTAATGAAAACTGAAATTAAAACATACTAAGTTGTAGATCTCGACGAGAGGATTCCGGAAATATAAATTTTATGAAAATCCGTCAAGAAATGAAAAAGTTATGGTGAGATTTAGCTTGAAATTATGTTAAAATGGTGTTTTTTTGGTTTTTGGGAAAGTTGAGGAAGATGAACACAAGAAAATCAGAAAAAGAAAGGGGAAGGGGGAGGCGTCCGCGGAAAGGGAGAAAGGAAAGGAGGGAGTCGGGTTTTAGTCGGGATTTTACGAGTCGGTTTTGGCTCGTTTCGATAATAATTAGAACCGTGGGTCAAATGCAAATTCCGACAAGACCAAAGTTCTTAAACACGAGATTACAAGAAAATTGAATACTCATACGACCCATTTCCAAAATCGTTTACCCAATTTTCAATAGAGTTGTCATTTTCCCCCCGATATGCCCTTATTTCGAAATAAAAAGTTTTTACACGGTTTAAACTATTTTTAAACATTTCGAAACTATTAAAATAAATACTTTACCTCAAAATATAATAAAATTATATTTCTTTGAATTATTTTTACTTTAAATACATTAATATCAAATTTTATTTGATTACTAAATTCAACTTGATTAATAAATTACTTTCGCAAAATAATAACGGTCCAAAATTTACGGGGCGTTACAATCACCCCTCCTTTTAAAAAGTTTCGCCCTCGAAACTTAGAAGGAGAAATCATAGTATACAACATCTTAATAATATAGTTATAAGAAAATACAGGTATCTTTTCAATGAAACGGTGATACTCTCGTTGATCAGACAAGAACATCCACATTCATATCAAGACATAAAAAATATTTCTACACCAATAAATGAGAAAACCCATTATTGGGACGTCTCCAACAACGAGATTTAACATTCACTAATGTTAAAACCATTAAAAATCATAAAAGCATTTTCAAACTTTTAGTTTAAAGTTCTATAATAAGAATAATATCTTTACTAATTATGATTAAACACGGCTTAGTAACTCGGAAAAAGAGTAAGAAAAGGAATACCTTACGAGAATAACTCAGGATATTTAGCTAACATAGAAGCTTCAGTCTCCCAAGTCTCTTCTTCGACATTTCCACAACGCCAAAGAATACGGACTAGAGGTACAACTTTGCTCCTAAGTTGCTTGTTGGCTTTTTCAAGAATCCGAATTGGCCTTTTTTCAACCACCAAGTTAGGTTCCAATTCAAGAATCTCCTCTTGGATGATCTTTTCGACCAACTCCGAGGTGCTTCTACTTTTTCTAAAATTGATCTTCGTTCGGGCTATCATCAAATTCCAGTCCGAGAAGCTGATATTCTTAAAACCGCTTTCAGTACGAGATATGGTCATTTCGAGTTTACGGTGATGCCATTCGGTTTGACCAATGCTCCAGCAGTATTCATGGATCAGATGAACCGTACTTTCAGAGAACACCTCGACAAGTGTGTTGTAGTGTTCATTGATGACATCTTGATCTATTCTAAATCTGAAGAAGAACATGCCAAACACCTTCGTGTTATTTTAGAGATTCTGCGCCGTGAAAAATGGTATGCTAAATTCTCTAAATGTGAATTCTGGTTACCTAAAGTGACCTTCCTTGGGCACGTCATTTCAAAAGAGGGTGTTATGGTAGATCCTGCCAAAATTGAAGCCGTTGTTGATTGGAAAAGTCCGACCAATGTTTCTGAAATCCGTAGTTTCCTTGGCTTGGCGGGTTACTATCGGCGATTTGTGTATGTTAAAGGTAAAAATTATGTTTATATTGGTAGTTGCACATGTTAGTGTAGGTTAGAAAATGAAATTGTAAAGATGAGGCTCAGAATGAATTAGATAGCGATAATTGTAATGTTGGATGATTATGCCGAAAACTGAGCCTTGGTCCCTTTGACTGATTCGATGTCAGTCAATTGTGTGATTGGTCAGCCGCAATTTAACCCGTACCTGTCGCAGGGCTGGGGTTGCGGGTAAAAATTCGGTTGGATGAAATTTTGAATGAATTAGATAATAGGCCTTTTTCTTGTTTTAGGCCATTTATTATATTTTTATTTCACATGTGTAGTTAGTTGATTTAAGTAGCTTCTTATATTGTAGAAACGGCCCTAGATTCCCTGAAGCCTTTAATATGGTTAATATTGTTAGAATTGGAAATTGGTATTGAATACTTATTGAGGATATTGTTGGATTGTCTGCTGAATAGACATTTATATAGCCTTTCACATGATAGAATGTTAGCATTTATGTTGATAAGTTGGACTCTTTGCCCTCTTATAGTTAATTGGGTGTCTTACTTGTCTTGTGTGGTGTGGGCTAAAGTATTCAAGCTGGGACTAGCTGGGACTAGGTCCTAGGTGAGTATTTCGGCCTTCATCATAGATAGGTCTTTATAGTCTCTGACGAGTATATGTTCACTGCTTAATAGCCTTTGTGTTCCTGACTAGTGTATTTATATCCAAGTTGGGGCATGACCTCGTTACTTATTTTGAGAGTAAGTGGTCAGCTTAAGTACTAGCCAACCCTTTGGTGGACTCCTTAGGGTACTCACTTTGTTTTAGAAAAATTGTGGGTCTTGGGTGCGGTGGTGTGTATCCGCATGTCTAGGTCTGCGCAGATTTTAGGCTAGGGTTGTGTTGTGTCTTGGCCATGTTTTATTAATATTAACCGCTGAGCCAAGATACCGGTTCGATTACCTTCCCTACCTCGTGGTATAGACTCGAGTTCTGAGAGTGACTATTGACCGTGCTAAGAACTTATGCCTGTCTTTGATATATTGCCCTTTCTTGTATGGTGACTTTATGAACTGTAATAGGTGAGATGTAAGCCGGTTACAGTTGATAAAGTTTGGATTACTACTTGTTATATGTTTCACATGATAGTTTAAATTGGTCAGTTTAGTATTCATATGTTAGAATACTTGGAAATTAGATTAATTATCATGTTGTTTACATGTTACACTACATGTTACATTAAATATGATGTTTCGTGGCTGGGAGGACTCGAAGTTACTCCCCACTGAATTGTGGCTTTCGTGTTTGTATAAAATGCGATTGACAGGTACTTGATGCTTAGTTGGGGTTCACGGACTAGCTAGTGAGCAAGAGAACCTTGGACCTAGTTTTGGCTATTTTTATAGTAAACCTTTAGACTTTTGGTTTTGTATATATTTTGAAGGGACATATGTCTCCCTCTTTTTCTTTGGGTTGTATCATTATATTTTCTTATCGTTAGCTATGGCATGTAAATTAGTTCGTTAGCATTGCAGGTTTTGGCACCCTCCTCTTGGGAATGTTGGAAATGTTTATGGTTGGTTTAGGAAAGTTTTTGAAATTACAGGTTTTGTCTAGTTGAACCAATTACAAACATATCCTGTCAGTTTTTCCGTAGAATTTACGCCTTAATTTATCGCTAAATTTAAGGGTGTCACAACAACAACCACCACCAACAACAACACATCTCCTTTCAGATCCACCGCCGACAACCACCACCACTCCCCACGACTACCATCACGACCCCATCTCCACCATCAGACCGACCACCACGCACCACCACAACCTACAACAACAACAAAAAAGCACCACCAGCCGCCATTCCCACCACCGCAACCACTGCTCCATAACAACCACTGTCATTCTCGCCTCCCACCACCAACAACTACACCATCACCTTTCTCTTTTTTCTCCTTTCTTCAGATCTGAAATTACACGACTCACACCGCTTCTCCCACAGCCCCCACCGCGCGCCAATAACACTGCCACAACTCAACACCGACACCCATTTCACCACGCACCACCATCACGACAACAAACCCGCCACCACGCACACCCCACACACTGCCACCACCCGACAACCACCCATCACAAAAAATTGTCCCCTGCCGCGCTCATTTTCCGTCACCCACAACCACCATCAGATCTACATCACCACCTTCCTCCTTCCTCCTTTTCCGTCACCCACAACCACCAACAAAAAACCGACCCCTGCCGCGCTCCTTTTCCGTCACCCACAATCAGATCTACCACCAACGACAACCACCACCAAAAACAAGCCAACGACCCCTGTCGGCGTCCTTTGCCTCCCTCATTTTCCCTCCTTTCTAGTTGTTTTCGATGGTGTTGTTGTCATCGTCGATGGTTGTTGTCGATGGTGGTGTTAATTTCAGTTTTTTTTTTTTTAATAAAAGGTTGTGTCGATGTGTTTTTCGTTGTTGTTGTGTATTTATTGTCGTTTCGTTTTTTTTTTTTCAGCAATAAAGTGTTGTGTTTATTATTATTATTATTATTATTATTATTATTATTATTATTATTATTATTATTATTATTATTATTATTATTATTATTATTATTATTATTAGATTTAATGTTATATTTTTGTTAGATATTTTTTTCAATCTCTTTTTATTAGATCTAGTGGTTGTTGATGTTGTTTTATTTTTATTTTTGGGGGTTTTGTTGGTGGTGATCAAAGGAGGGTATCGTTTTGTTTTATATGTTGATATTTCAAATATCTCAAATATCGTGTTTTTTTTTGTGTTGTTTTACAGTTACACTCGTATTTCTGTACAGTTACACTCATATTTCTTTAAATTTACACTTGTATTTCCTCACATTTACACTCGTAGTTTTTTAAATTTACACTTGTAAATTCAAAAAAATATTTTACATTTACACTCGTATTATTTTACATTTACACTCGTATTTCTTTACAATTACACTCATTTTTCAGATTTACACTTGTACTATATTAAAGTTACACTCATTTCCAGATTTACACTTAGACTCATATTTTATTAAATTTACACTCATATTTCTTTACAGTTACACTCGTATTGCTTTACAGTTACACTCGTACTTCTTTACATTTACACTCGTCAAATATCTCATTTTTTTTTTGTTTTTTTTAGATCTACTATAAATCTTTTTGTGGATATGAGTTGGTAATGGAGGACGACACGGTGGTGGTGTTTGTTGGCAGTTGGACTAAAGTTTTACTCGTAAAGGACCAAAGTTACACTTCTAAAGGACAAAGTTACACTCAAAGTACCAAAGTTACACTGGGTCCTCCTCTCCCATTGAGTCCATAAGTCCCTCTAAGGGCCATTGGATGGACTCAATGGATGGTTGAGATAAAATTGATTAAGGGCTATTAAAAAAATAAGGAAAAAAATGTGGATGGTTGGATTGAGATGGATGGTTGAGATTGAAAATAACAAAAAAAAAATTATCACTAATCAAATTTCTATACACTAATTAATTTTTCTTTCTCTCTCTAGCCCCTAATTAATCAGTTTTTGAGTTTCAAATTTTATGAGTGTAAATGTAATGTTGTATGAGTTCTATGTGTAACTTTGATTTTTTTTTCGTGACGGAAATTTTGATTTTTTGGGTGACATATTTTATGGCGGTTTTGTATGCAAAAAATTGAATTTATACAATTTCAACATTTTACGAGTGTAAATGTAATATTTTAAGAGTGTAATTTTGATTTTTTTTTGTGACGGAAATTTTGAATTTATATAATTTTAACATTTTACGAGTGTAACTTTGATGTTTTACGAGTGTAAATGTAATATTTTATGAGTGTAATTTTAATTTTTTTATGACGGAAATTTTGAATTTATATAATTTTAACATTTTATGAGTGTAACTTTGATGTTCTAGGAGTGTAAATGTAGTACTTTAAGAGTGTAAATTTTATTTTTTAGGCAATTTTTTATATAGAAATTTGAATTTATTAATCTTACACATGTTATAAGTGTAAATTTGATGTTTTATGAGTGTAAATGTACTATATTAAGTGTAAATTTGAAGGTAATTATCTTTTCTTTCTCTCTCTAGCCCCTAATTAATCAGTTTTTGAGTTTCAGATTTTATGAGTGTAAATGTAATGTTGTATGAGTGTAAATTTGATTTTTTGTGACGAAAATTTTGAACTTCTATAATTTTAACATTTAACGAGTGTAAGTTTGATGTTTTACGAGTGTAAATGTAATATTTTAAGAGTGTAAATTTGATTTTTTGTGACGTAAATTTTGAATTTATATAATTTTAACATTTTACGAGTGTAACTTTGATGTTTTGCGAGTGTAAATGTAATATTTTAAGAGTGTAAATTTGATTTTTTGTTACGGAAATTTTGAATTTTATAATTTTGACATTTAAAGAGTGTAAATTTGATGTTTTACGAGTGTAAATGTAATATTTTAAGAGTGTAAATTTGATTTTTTTGGTGACGGAAATTTTGAATTTTTATAATTTTTAACATTTAATGAGTGTAAATTTGATATTTTACGAGTGTAAATATAATATTTTAAAAGTGTAAATTTGATTTTTTGGTAACGAAAATTTGAATTTATATAATTTTAACATTTTACGAGTGTAAATTTGATCTCTTGCGAGTATAAATGTAATATTTTAAGAATATAAATTTGATTTTTTAGGCAATTTTCTATATAAAAATTTGAATTTATATAATCTTAACATGTTACCGAGTGTAAATGTGATGCTTCACAAGTGTAAATGTAGTATTTTAAGTGTAAATTGGAAGGCCTATGAGTGCAACTTTGGTCCTTTATGTGTAACTTTAGTCCTTTACAAGTATAACTTGAGTCCGACCACCGACAAACACCACCACAGTCATCCTCCACCACCAACTCCTATCCACACAAAAATATATAGTAGATCTGAAAAAAAAATACGAGTGTAAATGTAAAGAAATGCGGGTGTAAATGTAAAGAAATATTAGAGTAACTGTAAAGAAATACGAGTGTAAATGTAATGAAATATGAGTGTAAATGTAAAGAAATATGAGTGGAAATGTCAAAAATCTGAAAAATAAGTGTAAATGTAAAAAAAAATGCGGGTGTAAATGTAAAGAAATATGAGTGTAACTGTAAAGAAATATGAGCTTAAATTTAAAGAAATATGAGTGTAAATGTAAAGAATATGCGTGGGAAAATGTCAAAAATCTGAAAAATAAGTGTAACTTTAATAAGTGAAAAAATATAAGGAGTATAACAAACCCTAAATCTAGGGGAAAAAAAGATAAAAAATTTAAAAGATCCTATTAATCTGGAAAAAAAACTACTTTAAAACAGCCGATCTACAAATCTACAACAACAAACAAAAACAAATTTTTTTGAAATCTCAAAAAAAGAAAGCAAAGAGATGCGAAGGAGGGAGGAGGGAGGCGGCGTGACGGGTTGTCGGGGTTGGTGGTTGTTGTCGGGGTTGCAGATGTGCGGTGGTTCGGCTGGGATGTTGAAGGTGGTGGTGGTGGCGTGGTGGAGATCTGAAAAGGGTGGTTGTTTGTGGTGGAGATCTGAAAAGGGTGAGGGAGTTTTCGGGTTGTGGGCTGGTTTTACGTGGAGGGTGGATGGTGGCGTGTGGGTGTGGGTGTCGTGTGAGTTGTGGTGGTGGAGGAGTGGTGGCGGTGGGTGGTTGAAAAACGGAAGAGGAGGAGGTGGTAGTGTGCAGTGGTGATGTGTGGTGGTGAGTGCGGTGGTGATGTGCGGTGTGTGCTCAGATCTGGAAGAGCTTTCACGGTAGAAGTGGCGGCTGTGGGTGGTGGGTTTGTGGGGGAAATGAAGTGGTGGTGCGGTTGTGGGGAGGTGGTCGTCGGAGCGGGCGCGTGAAGGCTGGGTGGTGGCCGGTCGTCGGAGGGACAAGGGTGGCTGTCGGAGTTGTGGTTTGTTTTTGGTGTTTTGATTTTATTTGGTTTTTGGGGAAAGGTTTTTTTGATTTTTTTGGTTTTTAGAGAGATGATATGAATGATAATTGTGTGAGATGAGAGAGAAGTGAGTGAAAAATAAATGATATATAGTAAAATTAGTGGTTGATTAGTAAAGGTAGTGAGGGAAAGAGTTTAATTAGCATTGATCCCCTAATTTTTGCACTAATCCCTTGTTTTTGGTCTTCAATCTCAACCCTTCATCTCATCTTTTCAATGACCCTAAAGAGGACTTATGGACTCAATTAATTTTGGTGGACTCACTAGATCTCATCTCTCTCTCTCTCTCTCTCTATATATATATATATATATATATATATATATATATATATATATATATATATATATATATATATATATATAAGAAGGATCAAGTCAGTCCACCAAAAATCCTTGAGTCCATAAGTCCTCTTTAGGACCCTTAAAAAGATAGGATGGAGGGCTGAGATTGAAAGGGAAAAAAGGAGGATTAATGCTAAAATTAGGGGATCAATCCTAATTAATCACTTTCCCTCGCTACTATCACTAATCAAGCCCTAATTTAACTATAAAACCCTTCTTTTTCCACTCACTTCTCTCTCATCTCACAATTATCCTCCCCCTCATCTCTCTAAAAACCAAAAAAACTCAATTCCTCTCAAAAATCCAACAAAATTCAAAAACCAAATAATTCAAAAAAAAAAAAATTCCCCCCTCTTCCACTTCCTCACCTACCCGACCCCACGACCACCTCCACCGCCACCTACCCACGCCCACCAACCGCACCACCACCGACCCATCACCCTCACCACTCCAGATCTGAGCCACACCCCCACGCCCGCCACCACCCGCACCGACACCCACCCCCACTAAAAAAATCCCTCATTTCTTCCTCACTCAACCACCAACCACCTTACACCCATCACCCAAAACCTACTACCACGCACCACCACAACACGACACCAACACCAACGACCACCACGCACATACCTGCCGACCACCACGCCGCCCCGCCCGACCCGCCAGCTCCCCACACCGTTGTCTCCACCAAACCATGCACCCCAACAGCCACTATCTCCTCCAACCAGCCCTCCTCAAATCATGCACCACCACCGCCACCACCGCCACTACCCTATTTCCTCTTCCTCCGACCAGATCTGCCACTCCCCTCCCACTACCACTGTCCCTCTCGGATCTCTCCACCGCCACGACGACCCACAAATTCCCACCACCGCCACGACCCACAAACCACCCGCCACGACCCACAAATCACCCGACAACCACCCGACACAATCCACACCACCATTCTCACAACCCGACCACAACAACACCACCGCAGCACTCCACCATGTCACCACCACAACGCACACGAAAAACGACGGCCACCACCGCGCAACACCAGCAACACCACCCTTCTCTCTCCCTTGTTCCAGATCTGAGTTTTAATTGTTTTTTTTTTTCTGTTTTTTATCATCATCCACCATGTTTTTCGTGTTTCTGATTTTAGTTTCTGTTTTTTAAATGTTTCGTGTTTCGTGTTTCTGATTTCGGAGATTAATGAGCAAGGAAATACATACAATAGATCGTTTTTTTTTTTTTTAAGATTGGACTTGTTTTTCTCTCGCTCGTTTTAGATCTAGGGATTTCATTTTTGCGGTGGTTGTTTTCAGATTTAGTTTTAGTTTAAAATTTTTTCTTTTAGATTTTTTTTTGTAGATCTATATTATACACTCGTATTTCCTGTGTTTTTAATTTTTTAGTTCTTTTATAAAATAATTTTTTTGTTTTTTAGTTTTTTTTCGAGATCTAATAAATATATTTATTATACTCATATTTTTTTACATTTACAATCGTACTTCTTTACATTTACACTCATATTTCTTTACATTTACACGCATTTTTTAGATTTACACTCATATTTGTTTACATTTACACTCATATTTCTTTACATTTACACTCATAATTCTTTAAATTTACACTTGTATTTTCTCACATTTACACTCGTAATTATTTAAATTTACACCTGTATTTCCTCACATTTACACTTGTTTTTATTTAAATTTACACTTGTATATCCTCACATTTACACTTATATTTCTATAAATTTACACTTGTATTTTCTCACATTTACACTCATATTTCTTTACATTTACACGCATTTTTCAGATTTACACTCATAATTTTTACATTTACACTCGTATATCTGTACATTTACACTCGTTAAATTTATATATATTTGCACTCATATAATTTTTGTGGATATGAGTTGGTGGTGGAGGACGACGGTGGTGATGTTTGTTGGTAGTCGGACTAAAGTTTTACTAGTAAAGGAACAAAGTTACACTTATAAAGGACCAAAGTCACACTCAAATGACCAAATTTACACTTTTAAACCTTCAAATTTACACTTAAAATACTACATTTACACTCGGAAAATATCACATTTACACTGGTAAAATGTTAAAATTATATAAATTCAAAATTTCCGTAAAAAAAAATCAAATTTACACTCTTAAAATGTTACATTTACACTCGTAAAACATCACATTTACACTTATAAAATGTTAAAATTATATAAATTCAAAATTTCCGTCACAAAAAACAAATTTACACTCTTAAAATATTACATTTACACTCGTAAAACATCAAATTTATACTTGTAAAATGTTAAAATTATATAAATTCAAAATTTCCGTCACAAAAAATCAAATTTACACTCTTAAAATGTTACATTTACACTCGTAAAACATCACATTTACACTTGTAAAATGTTAAAATTATATAAATTCAAAATTTCCGTCACAAAAAAACTAATTTACACTCTTAAAATGTTACATTTACACTCGTAAAACATCACATTTACACTTGTAAAATGTTAAAATTATATAAATTCAAAATTTCCGTCACAAAAAATCAAATTTACACTCTTAAAATATTACATTTACACTCGTAAAACATCACATTTACACTTGTAAAATGTTAAAATTATATAAATTCAAAATTTTCGTCACAAAAAATCAAATTTACACTCTTAAAATGTTACATTTACACTTGTAAAACATCACATTTACACTTGTAAAACTCATACAACATTACATTTACACTTCTGAAATCTAAAACTCAAAACTGATTAATTAAGGGCTAGAGAGAGAAAGAAAAATTAATTAGTGTATAGAAATTTGATTAGTGGTAATTTTTTTTGGTAATTTTCAATCTCAACCACCCATCTCAATCCAACCATCCACATTTTTTTCCTTTTCTTTTTAATAGCCCTTAATCAAATTCATCTCAACCATCCAATGAGTCCATCCAATGGCCCTTAGAAGGATTTATGGACTCAATTGGGAAGGAGGACTCATTAGAACTTCTCTCTCTCTCTCTGTATATATATATATATATATATATATATATATATATATATATAATCAGGATCATGTGCGAACTAAATTACGGTATGAACCGTACGAACTACACTTTACACGTGCACCACTGACAGACCATTAGATATTTAGATTAATCAAATATATGTGGTCACTACACTTTACACGTGCATCACTCACATATTCTTACACCCTTCCCTTATCTTATTCTAACCAACTCCACCTACCCATTAATTTCCATCAATCTTCACCAGCCTTCACGTCTCAACGTCGCCGCACTTCCGACGTAGACGATGCCGGAAGTTGTAGGATAAAATATCAAAAATATCCAGTGGCAGCCATCGTTCCACCTCCACCAACATACGTCGGCACCCTCCCCAACCACCTTAACTCCGACGATACACCGGTCAGTGCGTCGACAACTGTGTTGACAGCCTATCTCCTCCCACTCTCTCATCTTCTCACTTCAACCCATTCCCCTCAACACTCAACCCGACACTCCACCTTCGGTCGATGAATGTCGCCGCTGGCAGCTTATGGCGCCAGTAGCTCCTTCTCTCCAACTACCGTCCGCCACTTTCGATGCCTTAAGTCCTAAAACATGTCATCTCTCTTTACCTGTTGACGCCTCCGGCTAGATCCAACAGCGCCGAGTCCATCGACGAAGAACCACCATTTTCATCGTCGTTTTTTTAGATCTAAGAAAAACCAAATTGAATTTCGAAAAAATAATGGTGTTAATAGCCTATTCGAAATATTTATAATCAGAAAAGCTCCTCCTTTGCCGTTATGAATCGAGTTATAGTTTTGATAACGGTGATGATATGCCGGAGTTGAGTGGTGAGGAAGCAGATTCGTGGTGGTGTGAAGGAAGTGCGATTTTTGACATTTCTTCTAGTGGTGGTCGGTGTTGTTGGCCGACGGGATATCTGGGTAAGCATGAGGTTAGTGATGGGTTTCTGGTCGGGAGTCGGGTTGTCGTCTGACATTGTTGGTGATGTCGTTTTATGTCGCCTGAGATTAAGTAGGTGGGGTCGTGGTAGTGTTTGAGTAGGGCCGGTGGTGGTTGTGGTGGCTATTACGACAGCGGGGATGGTGTTGGGGGGTAGTGGTCGGGGGTAGTGGTGGTGGTTGTGGCGTTCGTGGTGGGGGTGATGTAGCCGGTGTTGTTTTGTGGGGGGGGGGGGGGTGGTGTGTGTGTGGTGTTAGTTGGGTCAGCTTGGTAATGGTGGTGGCGATAGTGGCGGCGGCGGTGGTGAGGGCATTGGTGGTGGCGGCGTTGGTGGCGGGGGAGTGGATACACAAAATATCACCCCAGATACACTTGGTATTAATACGGGATACATGTGTATCCGACAGTATAACCATGTGTATCTGGTATTAATATGATGCGTATCCGGAAGTATAAACTTGTGTATCCAGAAATATTATAATGTGTATCTGGCTTTAATGTCATGTGTATCCGCAAAAAATATAAAATGTATCCGCAAAAAAATTAGTTTAAAAAAGTGTAAAAGTGCATCTATAATTTTAGTGGTTGAAAAAATGTAGCTAGTTATGTTCTAAAATGTATCTAATAAGAAGTGTATCTCATAAGGTAGTAGAATGTATCTGGAAAAAAAAAAAAAAAAAAAAAAAAAAAAAAAAAAAGACCTGGTTTGTAGTGAGTTTGTACGGTTCGTACGTTAAGGTAGTTCGTACCTGAACCCGCCCCTATATATATATATATACATATAGAATTAGGATCACATGAGTCCACCCTATCTTTTTGAGTCCGTGAGTCCATGATACAATATCACACTTTATATTAAACAATATCACAGCTTATATTCGGAAAAAAAAAAAAATTCGAAAAAAAAAATTTGAAAAAAAAAATTCCAAAAAAAAGTCGTGATATTGTTTTGTAATACAATATCACACGTTACACTAAACAATATCACAGCTTACATTAAAAAAAAAAAAAAACTTTTTCAAAAAAAAAAATTTGAAACAAAAAATCGTGATATTGTTTTGTAATACAATATCACACGTTATACTAAACAATATCACATTTTACATAAAAAACAAAAAAAAACTTTTTCGAAAAAAAAATGAAAAAAAAAATCGTGATATTGTTTTGTAATACAATATCACACGTTATACTAAACAATATCACAGCTTGAAAAAAAAAAAAAAAAACTTTTTCGAAAAAAAAAATTTGAAAAAAAAAATTTTCCGAAAAAAAAAATCGAAAAAAAATTTTGAAAAAAAAAATTTCGAAAAAAAATTTGAAAAAAAATTCGTGATATTGTTTTGTATAGTGCGTGATATTCTTTTATGGACTCATGGACTCAAATATATAGGCGGACTCACCGGATCCTACCTCTATATATATATAGATATATATATATATAGTGTAAAGTTCTTATAAGTCCTTCATATCTTTTGAGTCCATAAGTCCCTCCCATATCCCTTAGATCATGCTTGGTGGATGCTTGAGATTGAAAGTAAGAAACACACTTAACACTAATTAATTCACTTCTCTCTCTAGTTTTAATAATACTTTACTAATTCATTATCATACACAATTAACACCACCATTTGTCTTATACTTCAAAGTTTATGAAAATTTTGTTAACACTTTTCCAGTTTCAGTTTTTTTTCGTTTTTTTTTTGAGACAAGTTTTCGATATTTTAGGAATTTACGAGTATAATTCTAACAGCAAAAAGTGTAACTTTAATCTACGAAGCGGTTTTGACGGATATTATTTTGAAATTTGTAATTTTAAGGAATGTTTACGAGAATTTTGCGTCTTACGAGTTTAACTTCAGTCTTTTTTGACTGATTTTGACGAATAATATTTTAAATTTTTGTAATTTTAGCATTTTACGAGTGTTATTTTAACGACAAAAAGTGTTATTTTAGTCAAGAAAAGTGTAATTTCAGTCCAATGAGAGTGTTATTTTAGTCCAGGAAAGTATTATTTTAGTCCAGGAAAGTGTAATTTCAGTCCAATGAGAGTGTTATTTTAGTCCAGGAAAGTGTTATTTTTGTCCAGGAAAGTGTAATTTTAGTCCACTGAGAATGTAATTTTAGTCCATTGAGAGTGTAACATTATTCAATGAGAATATGAGAATATGACCAAGTCCATTGAGAGTGTAACATTAGTCCAATAGAAGTAAGTGTAATTCTAGCAGAAAAAGTGTAATTTTAGCCGAAAAAAGAGTTATTCTAGCAGAAAAAAGTATAATTTTAACAGAAAAAAGTGTAATTTTAACAGAAAAAAGTGTAATTCTAACAACAAAAAAAAGTGTAATTTTAACAGAAAAAATTGCAATTTTAATAGAAAAAGTGTAATTTTAATAAAGAAAAGTGTAATTTTAACTGAAAAAAGTGTAATTTTAACGAAAAAAAGTGTAATTTTAACAGAAAAAAGTGTAATTTTAATGGAGAAAAGTGTAATTTTAACTGAAAAAAGTGTAATTTTAACAGAAAAAAGTGTAATTTTAATAGAAAAAAGTGTAATTTTAATAGATAAAGGTATAACTTTAATAATAGAGAAAAATGTAACATTAAAAGAAAAAAGTATAATTTTAATATACATAAAATGTAATTTCAGCAGAAAAAAGAGTAATTGTAGCAGAAAAAAAATAAATTCTAATTCTAGTAGAAAAAAGTGTAATTCTAAGATGAAAAAAAAGTGTAATTCTAACAGAAAAAAAGGGTAATTCTAGTAGAAAAAAGAGTAATTCTAGGATAGAAAAATGCACATCTAAGATGAAAATCAACAAATAACCTTAGATCTATTTATTAGATCTAAGACTAAAATAAAACGATCTAATATAACAACAATTGAAGAAAAATGAGGGGACGACATTTTAAATATATCTAAGATTAAAATTAACAAATTATATGAGATGTACTTAGTAAATGCAAGACTAAAATAAAAAAAATTCACAAAATAAAAACAAGATCTAAAATATTTACTCAAGTAAACAAAATTAATATACCTAATGTCATAATTTTTCGTGTAGACTTGTAGATCTAGGTTTCCAAAATTATATTATTCATAAATTAACCAAAATTTTTAAAAATAACCAACAAATCTGAAGAAAATGAAAAACATAAAGCATAAACGAGTCAACAACCACTACCTATCAAATCTTAATTTTTTTTTTAAAAAAAAAAAACAAATCTAGGTAAGGAGAGATTGAGATTTGAAAAAAAAAAAAGTAAAAGTGGAGATATGGAGGCGGCATGGCACGGTCTTCAACAATAAAAACAAAAGGAAAAAAAAAAACAAAGCCACAACAATAATAACATCCCCTGACCCCAGCCCACTAATTTTTTTTTTTAAAAAAAAAAAAGTTGACAGATCTGACTCGAAAAAGGAGGAGAAGGAGGAGAGCAAAGGCCATGGTTGGACTCGAAAAAGGAGAAGAATGAGGAGAGCAAAGGCCATGGTTGGGGTGGTGGTGGCAGGAGGGAGTAGTGGTGGTGTGGAAGGCTGTCGTGGGGTGGCGGTAGGCAGGGAAGGAAGAGAGGCGGAAGGAAGGGTGGTCGGTGGCAGCAGGCGGGGGTATGTGTGGTGGTGGTCGTTGGGGTAGTGGGCGTGGGTCTGGTTGTAGGGGCGGCGAGGAGGTGGCTAATGGGTGAGGACGGTGGTGGTAGGCGGGGGGGGGGAAGGGATGTCGATGGTGGTGGTTTTGGGTGAATTAATTTGTTTTTTTTTTTTGGTTGGGATGAGAGTATTATTATTTGGGTTTTGAATTAATTTGGTTTTTAGAGAGGGAGTAGAGAAATGAATTGTGTGAATGAGAGAGAAATAGGTGGAAAAATAAATGTTATATAGTAGATTAATAATTGATTAGTGTAGATTAGTAAAGTAGAGAGGGGGAGTGTTTAATTATGCATTAATCCTCCTTTTTTTTGCTTCTAATCTCAACCCTTCATCTTCTCCATCCAAAGGCTCACAATGAGACTTATGGACTCACATGTAAGATGAGGACTTACTTGATCCTAATACTATATATATATATATATATATATATATATATATATATATATATATATATATATATATATAGGCAAGATCCGGTGAGTTTGCCACTTTTCGTGAGTTACCCCCGCATTTATATACCATTGGATCTAACAAAATTAAGGGCTGAGATTATACAAAAAAAAATACACACACTTTTTTTCTCTCTCTTCCACTTAATCTTACGTTTCCCTTTTTTTCTCCTGCCTTCTTTATTCTTCACCTCTTTTTTTCTAATTTTCTTCAAATTCATGGCATAACCCAATCAAATCTTCACGAAACCGGAGTAATTCAAGTCAAAAACACGAAATTAATTCATTATCTTCATTCAATTTGATTGATACATGCATGAATCGTCAGTTTTTTCCCAAAATTTGTAGAAACCTTAGCACAAATCGACAAAACGAAGGTAATCGTAGATTATAACTTTTGTTTTGCGAGTTAGTTCACTTCTACTCCGTTAGTATGCTTGTTTATCATACCTTTGATATTTGATTGATGATTTATTATCATAATCCTGAAAATTTGTTGGTAATCTAGATTAGCACACCAACTGTTTGTTAAAATGTCTAGTTAAATTTAGAAACTCAGTTATTGTAATGAAGAAACGTGGTTATTTAATTGTTATTCAAATGCAGAAACTCAGTTATTGTAATGTAGAAACTCGGTTATTGTAATGTATGAACTCGGTTATTGTAATGGAGAATCTCTGGTATTTGTACTTATTGTAATGTAGAAACTCAGTTATTGTAATGAATAAATTGTGTTATTGTATTGAGATGAAACTCAAATATGTTCAAATTTTATGTTCACTCGTTAATTGTCGTAGCAATACATCTCGATTATTGTATTACTTTAACCCAGTTATTGTATTATCAAAAATCATGTATTCTATTTTATAGTTGCTTCTTGGGTGTTCTGATAAGTTATAGTTTGCTTTTTGGTGATTTTCAGGTGGAATCACGATAGATGCGGATAATTGACGTTCAATGGAAAAATTGACGTATATACTTGGTCATTTTAATGAAGAAATGTAGTTATTTTAGAGTTAACTTAGTTGTTTACTGAGAATAATGTCCTGGTATTTACAGTTATTATAATGTAGAAACTCAGTTATTGTAATGTAAAACTTTGGTATTTGTAGTTATTGTAATATAGAAACTCAATTATTGTAATGAGTAAATCATGTTATTGTATTGATATGAAAATCAAATATATTCAAATTTTTATCATGTGTTTGTTTATCTTGTTTAATTGCATAACTAATCATTTTCATTCAATCAATAATTGAGATTGGTTAATGCAATAGCAAAATCTGAAAAATGAAATAATAATATATATAACAAGGTTGAAAAAACCACTTACTTTCATTATATAACTATTTTATTTCCAACACATTACACTTAAACATCTCCAACAAATTATATTTAAGCATATCATAATTACATATATGCATTTCAAATAATATATCTAACAATAGTAACTTCTCAAATATTACATATATTTATCTCCGATACAATATCTAAATTAATTCTTCCAACGAGAACCATGTCTTGTTGTTGTTTCCACGTTTCTTCCACCAGTATTTCTTCCTAACGAGAACCATGTCTTGCCGATTGATGAGGGTTGAACCAGCAGACAACAAAAACTCACTGAAAGAAATAAAAACAAAAAGGGGGTAAGTTATAAATAACTATGCAACTGATATACAATAACCACCTATAAGTATTGAAATAACCATAAAACGACTATAAAATAACTGGATATTTTAGAGAAATAAAGCATATTATTGTAACCGACTATAAGCATATTATATAAGATCACAATAATAACTCCAAATTGAAATAACTGAGTTAAAACAATGCAATAATTGAGATGTAATATTATTATAACCAACTTAAACAGATTATATAAGAAGACGTTATCTTATAACAACTCTAATTTGAAACAACTAAGTTAAAACAATACAATAACTACGTTTGAATAATGCAATAACTCGGTTAAAGCAATACAATAACTATTATTACCATAACATATTCTAAAATAGCAAAACAAGCAAGTAACTACAAAATACAATAACTGAGTTTGAATAATACAATAATTCGGTTAAAGTAATACAATAACTGTTATTACCAGACTAACCACAAAATCCGGGAAATTATCAAAGCTATAGAAACAAAATTGAATAAAAAAAACCTACTCAAACACCTTACGATCAACATAAAAATGCACAAAATCATTTAGAATTCTCATCTCAAACTCAAAACCTTATAAATTATTGGCAAAAAAATGAGAAAACAAGTAATTTAACAACAAAAGACATAAGAACAAACGAATATACAAAAAATCAGCGAAAATGAAACGAATATTAGACAAGAACGATAATGAAAACGCACAAATTAGATCTAGAAAAACAAAATTAGTACTTACCTATAGTGAAATTGAAGAGAAATACGAAGATGAAGCGAAAGTGACGATGAAATCTCCATAATTAATGACGAATTTGGTCGAGTATGATGAAGACTAAGTTTGTAGCCTAAAACTTGAACGAAATTGATGAAGATTGAATTTCATAATTTGCATCGATTTTTTTTTTTTTTTTTTGGTTCTGGTTTTTTAGAGGTGGAAGGAGGAGAGAGAGTGGTCTTTTCTAATAATGGGGGAGCTTGAGGGAAAAGTGGGTATTTGTAGGTTGAGTAAGATCTAATCTCAGCCATCCTGGTTAAGATTTAAAGGGGTAACTCACCAAAAAAAACCAAACTCATATGATCCTATATATATATATATATATATATATATATATATATATATATATATATAGGGTCGGGGTCAGGTGCGAACTAAAGTACGGTGCGAACCATACGAACTACCCAAAATCAATAAAACACGCGCTTTACATTTCAATTGTAAACTATTCCCTCACTCTGCGCTCCCAGACATTCAATTATTCGTATCCTCTTTCTCTCTCACACTGACACGGGCTACTATTCCACGATCTTTAATCGCCGACGCCGAACCACCAATAACAGCCGAAAAACATAGAAAACCCCACTGCGACCACCTAATCTACTAGCGATGCCGACCTTCAACATAGCCGAACCCGTCTTATTTCGTTTGTCTCCTTCATGCTTCACATCATTGGTTCATCTCGCCGGAAGAACAAGACCTGCAAGCCGGAGAAATTAAATTTGTGACGGGAAATCGTCGGCAATAGTATGATCAAATGGAGCCTGTGATGGCTTTGCGGATGACCGGTAAGGTTACTAATTTAAGAATTTCGGCGATGGCTAATGGTGTTGAATGAAACATTAACCATCGCTGCTCACAATTGTTTGATTTACACAAGCTACGGGTATGTATCTAGTAACTCAAAATCGACTTGGTGTGTTTTCTTCTACTCCGTATAATTTAAACAAACAGCCATTGAGCGTGGTGAGGATTTGGGAATTCTAGGTTTTAAAATAGTCGGATTAATTTATTTATTTTTATGTTATTCGCAAACAAATACCTCTGTGCGCGAGATTTTGAGACACTAGAGTACTGTTGTTGCTCTTTGGTGCAAATAAAATTGGAACCTAGATAAGCCATTAAGATGGATTAATTCTGTTGTGTGTTTCTTGCAAATGAGGTCTGTTGGTATATGTTTATGAGGGTGGAGAAGGGAATTTGCTTTAGAGATGTGCAATTTTAGTTATCTTCTGGGTTGAACAAAATGCTCACTTTTATTCGGAATGCAGTCACTCCTTGGTTTATGCTTCGGTAGACTTGTATTTTTAGCTTTGTGCCAAAGCAATGAGTTTCTTTTAAGTGGGTATATTTCACATTCCCCTCAAGGGTTGGTGTAACACCCCCATACTCCGAGTGCCTTACCAGGACCACTCAGGTATGGAGACATCACCATCTCGGTTGCCCGAGGTATGATAATCAAACAACAGCGATAAAGAAACAACATTTATAATTAATCGTTTAACGAATGAATACAATCTTTGAAACCCAAACTGATAGTACGATACATTATTCCAAACTGTCTACTCAAACTGAAATGTAAATAAAACGAAACTACAAATGGAAGACTCTATCGTCAAGTCGTGGCCATCCCAAACTATCCCGTATCATCTCTATACCGCTCAATATCTGCTCACCATCCCCGAATGGATCACCGCAGTTTTCAAAACAACACCGGGTCGACTAATCACACAATCAAAACAGATAACGACAATAAGACAAACAGACAAATTAACCGCCACACACACATACACATCCATCCAACCAACCGTCTCAATCATCGATCGTCCACTGGACCACCGCCAGCTGGGGGACCGCAGCCGTTCCCACCTAAGCCCCGCTCATCGTACGAGCGATAACCCCGTCCATTAATGTGCACATCCCCTTTCGTGGCGGGTTCCACTAAGGGCGAAACTAGGGCGTGAGATCACTCCCGCAAGTGACCCCACTCAGCCGAGAACGCATCTCGAGAACCATCAACGACACAACCACAATCACAACCACAATCACAATCAACAAATCAATTAACTAACTACAGCACATCACCAATATCCCATTATGGGACTAATACTGAGTAGGAAATCCTACCGAAAGCACACAAGCAGCATTTCGGTATCTACAAACTGCCTCAAAACGCCTCTTCTAAGAACTCTCCTCCTAACAGATACACATGAATACTACTATTCAATCACTTATTCATAAAAACCCCAATTACTAAATTAGGGTTTCACTAATCTTAACAAAACGTTATAAAAATTATGCTAGAAGCTTACCCTTGACGCAACGAATCCAACGACACAAACTACGATGCAATCCGACCGTCTGATCTCCGGGAATTGTTAAGGACGCGATTAAGAAGATGACTGACTGCTTTCTTTCTTAAACAGGTTTTAGGTTTTGGTAAAAGTGATTTAGAATAAAGACGAATTGATTTAAATACCTTAATCGCGTAATTAACAAAACCCGAGAAAAACCCCCGATAAACCGGACACTCGATCGAGTACCCAAGGTACTCGATCGAGTACCCCCCTACTCGATCGAGTGCCCCAGCTACTCGATCGAGTACCCAACAGGTCAGAAACTATTTATTCTGCGACACACCCCTTACTCGACAGAGTAAGGGCTACTCGATAGAGTACCCCCAAGACCATAAATACGGAGTATTACAGTCTTCCCTCCTTAAAAGGAACTTCGTCCCCGAAGTTCAAACCACTACCAAAACAAAGGTACTCCCATAAGCTTCCCGACTCGAAGGTCAAAATAAACACAACGTAAAACATGCTACTAACCCAACTTATCCCGACAAACATACCGACACAACATATACAAGGGGTGTAAACACTCTTAAAACTCTCGCGATCATCTCCTACCCCCCTAAAAGAAACAAGGTTACGTCCCCGTAACCATACATACCTGATCAAAAAGGGAAGGGTAACGCTCTTTCATGATATCCTCCGCCTCCCATGTAGCTTCCTCGCCTCATGGTTAGACCAAAGGATCTTAAGCAACACTGTCTCACCACTCCTGGTCTTTCTAACTTTTCGGTCTAGGATCCGCTTAGGCACCTCAAGGTATGATAAAGACTCATCCATCTCTAAGCTCTCTGCCTCCAACACATGTGACGGGTCACTCACATACTTCCGCAGTGCGATACATGAAACACATTATGTACTCTCTCCAAAGCGGCCGTAACGCCAAACGATAAGCCACTTCTCCAACTCGCTCTAAGATCTCGTAAGGCCCTATAAACTTCTGACTTAGCTTGCCTTTCTTCCCAAATCTCATAACTCCGCGCATAGGAGACACTTTCAGAAGAACTTTGTCCCCAACTTGAAACTCTATGTCTCGTCGATGTAGATCTCGCATAACTCTTCTCGATCCCGAGCCGCTCTCATCCTTTCCCTGATCATCTTAATCTGCTCCACCATCTCATGTACCATCTCTGGTCCTAAAACCACTTTGCCTCGCACTGACTGTCGTCCCAACAGATTGGACTCCTACATCTCCTACCATACAAAGCCTCAAATGGTGCCATACCAATACTAGTGTGATAGCTGTTATTGTAAGAGAACTCTATCAAGTCCAACCTCTGCTCCCAGCTACCACCGAAGTCCATCACACACGCTCTCAACATATCCTCCAAGGTCTTGATTGTTCTCTCGATCCGCCCATCTGTCGCAGGATGAAATGTCAGTACTCATCTTCAAAGTTTTCCCAACGATTCCTGCAACTCCTTCCAAAACCTTGATATGAACCTCGCATCTCTGGGACACTATGTCCTTAGGGACTCCATGTAACTTAAGCACGTTCTTTCGATAGGCCATAGCCAATTGTGCCTTAGTCCATGTATCTTTCATTGGAACAAAGTGAGCTGACTTGGTCAACCGATCCACTATTACCCAAATCATATTGTTACCTTGTTGACTCTTAGGTAAACCCACAATGAAATCCATGGAAATGGATTCCCACTTCCACTCAGTACCTCCAAAGACCGAACCTTACCTTGTGGTCTTCTCTGTTCCCCTTTAACTCTCTCGGCATGTCGACAACGGACACAAACTCACTGTCTCTTTCTTCATCCCAGGCCACCAAAACGTTTTCTTCAAATCTTTGTAAAGCTTGTCTCCACCGGATGAACTGAATATGGTGTGCAATGCGCTCATCATGATTGTCCTTTTCAACTCCTCGTCATTAGGAACACACCACCTACCATCAAACCTCAAACTACCATCCGTATGAATGGAAAACCGGGACACCGTCCCTTTCTCTACTCCAGCTCTCCACTCCACTATCTTAGGATCCAAAGCCTGTTTACCTCGAATATCATCATAGAACTCCATATGTCTTTGTCATATCACCCATAGTCTCTCCTTTCGCAACATATGAATCCCAAAGCTCGCTACCTCATCCTCACCTCATCAAAGATAGAGCCGTACACAAAGAATGTACACTCTTCCTACTCAAGGCATCGCCTACAACGTTGGCCTTTCCTTCATGGTAGATGATATCCATGTCGTAATCACCAATCAGCTCCATCCACCTCCTCTGTCTCATGTTCAACTCCTTCTGCGTGAAAATGTACTTGAGACTCTTGTGATCAGAAAATACCTTAAAAATTGCTCCATAAAGGTAATGTCTCCAAATCTTGAGAGCAAACACCACTGCACCCAACTCCAGGTCATGAGTAGGGTAATTCTCCTCATAAGGCTTCAACTGCCTAGAAGCATAGGCGATCACTTTACCATTCTGCATCAGCACACATCCCAACCCATTCTTCGAGGCATCTCGTATAAACCTCGAAATTCTCGCTTCCTTCAGTAATGCTAGGACAGAGCCGTGGTTAAACGCTCCTTTAATGTTTGGAACGCCTTCTCACAACTCTCATCCCAACGAAACCTGTTCTCTTTCCTCATCAACGCCGTCATCGGTCTAGCTATCTTGGAGAAATCTTTCACGAACCGCCCGTAGTATCCAAATTAAACCCAAGAAACTCCTCACCTCAAAGAACATTCTTTGGTGCTTCCCACTTTGTCACTGCCTCAATCTTCGCCGGATCCACAGCTACCCCATCTTTAGAGATTACATGCCCCAGAAAAGCAACTTTCTCCAACCAAAACTCACACTTGGACAACTTAGCATACAACTCATGATCTCTCAACGTCTGCAACACGATCCTCAGATGCTCCTCATGCTCCTCCTTAGTCTTTGAGTAGACTAGGATATCATCGATAAACACCACCACGAACTGGTCTAAGAACTGTCTAAAGATCCTATTCATCAAATCCATAAACACTGCCGGCGCATTGGACAACCCAAACGGCATCACCACATACTCATAGTGGCCATACCTCGACGTGAAGGTCAGTCTTCGGTATGTCCACATCTCTAATCTTCACCGATGGTACCCGACCTCAAATCGATCTTAGAAAAGACCGTTGCCCCACTCAACGATCAAACAGGTCATCTATCCTTGGCAAAGGATACTTGTTCTTTATCGTCACACGGTTCACTCCCCGGTAATCTATGCATAACCTCAAAGTTCCATCCTTCTTCTTCACGAAAAGAACTTGTGCTCCCCAAGGCGATACACTTGGTCTAATGTATCCCTTCTCTATCAACTCATCCAATCGCTTCCCGAGCTCCTCCATCTCCTTAGGACCCATACGGTACGGTGCCTTAGAGATTGGCCCCGTCCCCGGCTTCAACTCAACGGTGAAATCTATCTCCCTCTGCGGTGGCAACCCCTTAATCTCCTCCGGAAAGACATCTCGCATACTCTCCCACCACTGGTATCTCCTCAACTGCCGGGCTCTCTATCCGATCATCTCTCACATGGCACGAATCGAGGACATCCCTTCCTCAGATACGACTTCAAAGCGACAACTGCAATCAACTTAACTTTGGGTTTGACTAGAAACCCACGGTAAGACACACTAACTCCCTTAGGACCTCGTAGGGACACTTTCTTTTGATGACAATCTATCTTAGCTTTATACTTTCCTAACCAATCCATCCCAACTATCATCTCAAAACCATTAAAAGGAAACTCTAGCAAGTCTACAAGGAAATCGACTTGCCCAACTATCAAAGATACATCTCTAAACAACCTCCCACACGATACGGACTCACCCGAAGGTATGAAAACTTGCTCCCTAACGGACTCATATCCCCTCAAACCCAACCGCTTTACATGACTCGAAGACACAAACGATCGAGAAGCCCCCCCTAATCAAACAAAACAAACGTAGGAACGCCATTAACAAGAAATGTACCGGTGATAACGTGCTCATCCTCCTCACCGCTTCTCGTCCATCATGAACACTTGCCACTTGACTTCGCCCACCTCCCGGGATCAGTCTTGGCTGAAGCGGTCGGCTTAGCACCCGACCCTTGATTGTTGTTGTTGTTCATCGGCGTCTTCGATAAGAATTACCGCCGTTGCGGTTGCCTCCACTCTGGTAGCTCGACCTCCACGGTTTGGCCATGATCCCGCCGGTCTTTGCTCGCGAAGCTCGCGCAGTCTCCGGAATGATCCCGGTGCACTCGTGCACTCATGTCTCTTGTGGCCTACGCCACCACAACCGAAGCAGTCACTCCCCACCGTTGCTCACACTCCCACGACCTCTCCCAAAGGATGCTCCAAAGACTAAACCCGGACCCGAAGAAAATCCCTTAGATTGATTGTGGTTGCCTTTCTTGAAATTAGATTGGCCACCACCCTCGCTCTCAGACTTCCTCTTCTCTCCACCTGACCTCTCCTTAGCCATCTCCACTAACCTCTCAGCTCTCCCAGCCCTCTCATATGCTTCCTTCACATCAGTAAGGACTCCCACGGGTAACTTATCCATGATTGTCGTGGTTAGCCCTCTCTCAAACCTCAAAGCAAGATTCTCCTCACTCAAACCCATGTCCTCGATATCTCGGATTTCTCATTGAACTGTCTGTAGTATTCAGCCACAGACATTTCAGCCGTCATCTTAAACTTGTCGAACTCCTCCCTCAACTTACTCCTCACATGCTCTGGCACGAACTCCTTCCTCACAGCTCTACGAAACTCCTCCCAAGGTATAGCAGGTAACCCCTGGTTGGTATATAACTCCTTGGCACTCACTTTCACTGAGTCCCACCACTTGCCACCGCCTCCCTCGGATAGAATGCAGCCGATCCACCCTCATCTCATCGTGGCAACGAACTAAATCTAGTATGTTCTCCATCTCTCTCGACCAACTATCAAGGTGGTTAGGCTCCTCAACCCCCTTGTACTCCTTCGGGTTAAACCTCGCGATATAGAGGCTGACTTTAGCATGGTCAACCTCCTTCTCCTTACTCTTGTCCTTGTCTTCATTCACTCTCTTCAGGGTCTCCGTAAGAGCGTCTTGGTGTTCCAACATCTTAACGATGTCATCCGTAGTCATAAGCTCAGCTCTCGCGTACAAAGCATTTCTCTTGGGCGGCATCTTGAAGCTATAGAAGAAAGGGATAAACATAAACACGCGTACTAATCTTCAAAACACGAACACGCGTTGCCAAGCTCCTACTCGATCGAGTATCCTAACCCACTCGATCGAGTAACGGGCTACTCGATCGAGTGCCACCATGTACTCGATCGAGTACCCAAACTCCAGAACCAAACAGACCTTCTGATCTCTAACCCACTCGATCGAGTATCTAGGCTACTCGATCGAGTGACCCCCTACTCGATCGAGTACCCCTAGTTACTCGATCGAGTGCCCCAAAACTCGATTCTGGACTCAGAATCGCCAAAAACCTACCCGATCGAGTCCGTCTCACTCGATCAAGTACCCCCAATACGAAGGAGCTACCCGCATGTTATTCGTATACTAACATGCCAACTTTATAAAATCACATGATAACAGAGTAAATACGCTACGCATCTATGCTACTATCGATAAGATCAATTCATCATGCTATTAAAGCCACATTATAAACATCCAACATGTTATCATCTCATTAACATGTTCCACATATAATTATTTCCTTTCACATGCTCAATTTCCTATTTCAACACCAAACAATCAACACATTCATCACTTTATTGCACAAGTTACTAAGCACATACATGACTCAAACACATTTTCCCCCACGTGACCGGTTCAAAGTTGTAGGGCGACCCCTTGCGACTTTAGGACGTCTCCCAAGCCTTTGCGCTAGCTCCTACCACTTTTACCCCGGGTTCATTTTAATTGACTCCCTATGTTCATTAAGTTCATTGGTTACGGTTTTCGGGATCGTCGCTCGATACCATTTGTAACACCCCCATACTCCGAGTGCCTTACCAGACCACTCGGTATGGAGACATCACCATCTCGGTTGCCCGAGGTATGATAATCAAACAACAAATGATAAAGAAACAACATTTATAATTAATCGTTTAACGAATGAATACAATCTTTGAAACCCAAACGATAGTACGATACATTATTCCAAACTGTCTACTACCAAACTCAAATGTAAATAAAACGAAACTACAAAAGGAAGACTCTATCGTCAAGTCGTGGCCATCCCAGCTATCCCGTATCATCTCTATACCTGCTCAATATCTGCTCACCATCCCCGAATGGATCACCGCAGGTTTTCAAAACAACACCGGGGTCAGTACTAATCACACAATCAAAACAGATAACGACAATAAGACAAACAGACAGCTGAACTGCCACACACACATACACATCCATCCAACCAACCGTCTCAATCATCGATCGTCCACTGGACCACCACGCGATGGGGGACCGCAGCCGTTCCCACCTAAGCCCCGCTCATCGTACGAGCGATAACCCTGTCCATTAATGTGCACATCCCCTTTCGTGGCGGGTTCCACTAAGGGCGAAACTAGGGCGTGAGATCACTCCCGCAAGTGACCCCACTCAGCCGAGAACGCATCTCGAGAACCATCAACGACACAACCACAATCACAAACACAATCACAATCAACAAATCAATTAACTAACTACAAAGACATCACCAATATCCCATTATGGGACTAATACTTTGAGTAGAAATCCTACCGAAAGCACACAAGGCATTTGTATCTACAAATGTCTCAAAACGCCTCTTCTAAGAACTCTCCTCCTAATGATACACATGAATACTACTATTCAATCACTTATTCATAAAAACCCCCAATTACTAAATTAGGGTTTCACTAATCTTAACAAAACGTTATAAAAATTATGCTAGAAGCTTACCCTTGACGCAACGAATCCAACGACACAAACTACGATGCAATCCGACCGTCTGATCTCCGGGAATTGTTAAGGACGCGATTAAGAAGATGACTGACTGCTTTCTTTCTTAAACAGGTTTTAGGTTTTGGTAAAAGTGATTTAGAATAAAGACGAATTGATTTAAATACCTTAATCGCGTAATTAACAAAACCCGAGAAAAACCCCCGATAAACCGGACACTCGATCGAGTACCCAAGGTACTCGATCGAGTACCCCCCTACTCGATCGAGTGCCCCAGCTACTCGATCGAGTACCCAACAGGTCAGAAACTATTTATTCTGCGACACACCCCTTACTCGACAGAGTAAGGGCTACTCGATAGAGTACCCCCAAGACCATAAATACGGAGTATTACAGTTGGAATCATATGTTGCTTCTTGATTGATAAATACGTGTGTCGAAACTTAGATTATTGGAGGGTGGCTTATTTTTGTTGTACACAAAATTGTTATATCAGGCCATCATTCGGCTTGCTTAATGTGTGTTAAACTTGTGCATTATGCGGTGATTTTTAAGGTAGCTTCTGGTGTTCTGTCTGTTGTCTTCTGATAGTTAAAGTCATAAAGTTTAAGTTAGTGTATGAGCCTTATGAATTCTCTGCAGTTGACTGTAGCTCAACCAGTTAGTTAGCCACCCATACAATCACCAGACAAATTCAAATGGCCGCACCTGCAATACTCTTAAGCTCCTGGATTGAGTCGGATCCAACACCCGCCTCCTCTTCAGACAAGCCTGGTGGCTATCCCCGACCCTAGATTTTGGACTTAATTCAGGGTCATGTTTATTGACCTGTTTATTACTTTATTTAGTGTTCTTTTCCTGCCTATTAGTGATGTCCCAAGGTCTTTTAGCACTTATCCTCGATTTATGACTTTTAAGAGGGAGGAAGTAAGCCAATATTGAATCTCAGTCGTTATTTGCTAAGACTTGCTATTACTCGAGTAACGTTTATGTTTGACTTTAACCGACTGAAACTATGATGCTCCTCGATTATCAATCAATCAAACATTTGCAAACCCGATTTCAGATTATTATCATTATATTCGATTCACTAATGCGCCGAAAAATCTAGGTTTTTTCGATTCTAGGGTTAGATTCTTCGCTGCACCAGCTCAGGTTTTTTCCGTGATTCAATTTCCATTGGTTTTCATTGTAATGTAGTTGTTTATTTAGTTAGAGTGATTTTGTTTGAAATTGTGAATTGGAATTTGAGTTGTGTTTTTGGATGGATTGATTGTAATATGTTAAGAAGGAGGAAGTGAAAGAAGTGTATAAGACTCGGATTAATGAGGAGATTGAGGCAGAAGTCGTTCGGCTGTTTACTGATGAAGGTAGCTAAAAACTTGATCTTTGGCTTCAATACTCTCCATCATGTTGCTCTTGTTCACAACTGCCTGGGGTTTGTTACTACTTTGTTATATAGCATCTGTTGGCTTATTATACTCAGTAATTATTTAGCGCTGCTTTCTCTCTTTTAATTTTGTTTGTTCCGACTTGCTTCTTAACCTTTTATCATCACATTCGTATTGAAATGACTAACGTTTATCTACAGATGTACTGTATTTTAAGCTTATTATTGAAACAAAGGCATTGTCAACCGGCGTAGTTATAGAAAAGAGATGAAATAGAGTAAATCCCCATTTATGAGAGCTTAACAGTTGACGAGGAAGATGCTCATGGTACGAATTGTGAACATTTTAGCAACAGTTGGATGTTCTCTCAGGAAGTAATACTAAGAATTTTTCTATGGTTCCATTAGAGCAGCATTGGATGTTCTCTCGGAAGAAGCTCATGGCCCCGTAACTTCCTTTTTCTCCTTTTTTTTTTCAGATTGTTTATGAATTGGGTTTATTGAATTTTCAGCAAAGATTTAATCTTTTGTGTGTAATTGATGATGTGATTTGGTTGTTGTTTAAGTTAGGGTTTGTGAATTTTGGGTTTAATTGTGTTTGTGATTGAGTAAAATGTACAGCAAGATTGTATTTTGATGAATTGGGTTAGGTTTTAGGTTGTTTGATTGTGTTTATAGATTTAATTTGATGCTTAATTTGCGGAAAATGTGGATTTTTTCTTGCTGTTCTGGCTTAATTTGGTTGTCATTGTGCTGGGTTTACAATTGTGGAGTTTGTGGAATTTATCTGCTTGATTAATTCACGTTTGAAAATTTGGGTCATTATATACCCCTCATTTCAACTTTGCTTGACATATATTAAAGGCTATTAGCTCAAATGGGAGAGCGATGTACAAATTTTGTACAAAAGTATGGGTTCGAGTCCCATATAGCCTAGTTAACTAAAGAATTGGTGACTAATACATGTCAAAACACAAGCAATGTAGTAGTATAAAGGATGAGCCAAGTCTTGTCGACGGTGCGCAACTAAGGATGCGAAGTCCATAATCAGCTTTAAGCAATGACGTGCATGAGCCAATATCATGTATTGTATGTAGTGTGCAAAGGTTCTTACGTTTATGTTATTACCTTGATAGATACACTCATTTACCTTGCTAGATACACTCTTTTACCTTGTTAGATACACATCTCCGCCAAGTCAGATACACTTCTTTAGATTGCTAGATACACAAGTTAGTACTTCCATATACACATGATATAACTACTAGATACACATGTATCCCGTAGTAATACCATGTGTATCTAACAACTTACAAAAGTGTATCTAGCTATTTAAAGGGATGTATTGATGGGTGATGTCGTCGAGTCACATCCAATCAAACACATTTATAATACTCAACATACAAATAGTTAGCGGTAAGTCGAGGTCGATCCATGGGACGGTGTGCTTTGAGTTCTAAGTCTATCTATCTCAATTTATGCTAGTGTCACAATTGATGGGGTTTGTAGTTGTGTCTAGACTAATGCAAACAATAAGGTAAAACGAGCAATAAAAGGAAGGATGTAAATAATTGATAAAAAGTGCTAGGATATCATGGGGTCATGGGGGATTCATGGTGTTGATCATACAAACATGTTCACAAGGTTGCAAGCAATTAATGTTGTGGGGGAACCGAGTTGGTTTATGTCTTACGGTTCATAGGAAGAGTTGGGTCCCAGAGCCGAATCGATTAGATTGTACAACACCTACAAGTCGACTTACTTTCCTCCTATTCAACTTCTATGCATGGTCTAACAAAACTCGAGTTGGTTTATATCTTACAAGTCAAGTTGAGTTGATAAGAGATGGTAAAAATGCAAGGATTCATAGGCTTAGCATTTCATCAAATATAACATGTGCATAAAGTTGACATCACAACAAGCAAGCAATTTAATCATGTGAACATATTAGATTAAGCATGAATCAATCCCCATGTTTGTTTCCCTTAATTACCCACTAATCCTAGTTAAGAGACTACTCACTCATTATCAAGTTTAACATGCTAACAAGGTTGTCAATCATATTAACAAGGTAAAACATGATGAACAAGTAAGAAAGATTAACAATAATTAAAACAAGGATTAAGAGAGTTATACCTATGGTGTAATACTCCGTATTTATGAGTCTTTGGGTACTCTATCGAGTAGCCCTTACTCTGTCGAGTAAGGGTAAGTTGCGAGATAAAATAGTTTCTGACCTGTTGGGTACTCGATCGAGTAGCTGGGGTACTCGATCGAGTAAGGGGGTACTCGATCGAGTACCTTGGGTACTCGATCGAGTGTCCGGTTTTACGGGGAGTTTTCTCGGGTTTTGTTAATTATGCGATTAAGGTATTTAAACATAGTCGTCATTGTTTTAAATCACTTTTACAAAACCTAAAACCCTGTTTAAGAGAGAAAGCAACAAGTTCATCTTCCTAATCGCATTCTTAGCAATTTCCTGGAGTTCGACGGTCGATTCGTGTCGTTGTCGTATCGTTGAGTTCCCTGCGTCGAGGGTAAGCTTTTAATATAATTTTTATAATGTTTTGTTAAGTTTGGTTAAACCCTAATTTAGAGATTGGGGGTTTTGTGTGTAGTTTGTGATGTGTAGCCTCTATGTGTTATATGATAGGAGGAGGGTTCGTAGAAGAGACTTGTTGATACAGTTGTTGATACCGTCTGACGGTTATGCTTTCCAGGTAGGATTTCCTACTCAGTATTAGTCCCATAATGGGATATTGGTGATGTCTTTGTATTTGGTTGTTTGATATAATGATTGTCTTGTGTTTGTGGTTGTGATTGCTGTTGATGGTTCTCGAGATGCGTTCTCGCTGAGTGGGGTCACTTGCTGGAGTGACTTCACGCCCTAGTTTCGCCCTTCGTGGAACCCGCCACGGAAGGGGATGTGCACATTAATGGGACAGGGTTATCGCTCGGTATGATGAACGGGGCTTAGGTGGGAACGGTGCGGTCCCCATCGGCAGGTGGGTCCAAAGGACGATCAATGATGGAGATGATTGGAATTGGTTGGTCAGTGTGTATGTGTGATTAGTTAAGTCATGTCTGTTTATCTTATTGTTGATGTATGTATTGAATTGTGTGATTAGTACCGACCCCGTTTAAATGTTTTAAAAGCGTGGTGATCCATTCGGGGTGGTGAGCGATTATTGAGCAGTGTGATATGACGCGCGTATGGGATAGGCCGGGATGAGTCATCACGTGGCGGAAGAAGTCTTCCGCTGTGTCAGACGAAGTCTAGTAGCTTTGATAGTTTTAGCTGTAGACCGTATGAGAACCTTGTAATTCCTTTTATTAGTTTTGGTTTGAACATGTAATCACTTAATCTATAATTACTTTAAAAGTACGTTTCTTTATTGTCTTATGATATTCAGACCTCGGCAACCGAGATGGTAGTATCCTTATACCCGAGTGGTCCTGGTAAGGCACTTGGAGTATGGGGGTGTTACAAATGGTATCAGAGCGACGATTTTGGAACTGTAACAAATGAACATAATGAACATAGGGAGTCTAATAAAATGAACCTGGTGTATGTGTAATGGGAGCCCCAGCTGATGCTAGGTTTTGGGTGAGTAGGCGCCCTCACTTCAAAATCTTGGCCCCATGATACTTAAGCTAGTCACATGGTATGGGAACGTGGAGTCCGTGTGTATATGTGCGACGTGTACGTTAATTGTGCTGTATATGGTTTGTTGAAAGCATGTTGCATGATAGTTGGTTGACATGTTGGTTGGAATCGTTGGAAAAGTATATGAGAATGATGGATGATATGGTAGAAAAAGAAAGTAGTTCGTATGTGATGATGTGTGATGAAGTGGATTTGTAATGTTGTTGTATTAGCAACATGGAAATAGGATTTGTAGTGTATGGGTGTGGTTTGTGTTATGAAAAGTTATGAAAATTTAAAACATGCGGGTAATACATGATTGAAAGTTGAATGTTATATGAGCATGATAGATGGTAAAGTTTGGCTTTGGTAAGTAGTAACATGAAGAATAGAGGTTCAATGATATGTGTTTTATATAACGAATTGGATGAAAAGCATGATGGTTGTTTATAACGTGGCACTTGATAACACGAAGTAGATTATTTTGTTAATTGCATGAGGAGTCGCGCAGATTTGAATGCGTAGTTGTAATCATAATGTTGAAATAATAATGAATGTATAGTACGTTAGGGTATGTGAGATAACATTCGGGTAGTATTCACGAAATCCGCATGACTCGATCGAGTGGGTTTGATTCGATCGAGTGGGTACTTGTCGTTATTTTGACCAGAATCGTGTTTTTGGGCACTCGATCGAGTACCTCGGGCACTCGATCGAGTATGGAGTCACTCGATCGAGTAGCCGGGCTACTCGGTCGAGTAAGTCGAGATCGAAGGTCTGTTTGGGTTAAGAGTCGGGGCACTCGATCGAGCATGATTGGGCACTCGATCGAGTAGCCTCAACTCGATCGAGTAGGTTCTCGTACTCGATCGAGTGGGGTCTGTCTGCAGTCATATGCGTATTTCGGGTCATATGTTTATCTTTTGACATTTGTTGCATATTATGTTTAATTCAAAGGTGTTGTATTACTTCTTTATGCATTGTTTTACGTATGTGTTGGTCCTGAAGCGTAAGTTACCCAATCTTATGATGTAAAGAGTGGCACTATGATGAGTATGAGTTCGGTGGGGAGGACATGAGTTATATGTGATTATGATAGATGGTGGAAAAAGAAAAGGAAGATTGGTATAGTTTATTGAGGTATGGCGCACGTTTTGCGAGACGGGATGAGTGATATGATTCTGTGTTGAGTAATGTAAAAGTAAGTGAATATGGGCAAGGGATGATGTGAGTATAATGAACGTGAGAATGAAAAGATTGAAAGTAAGAATGTGGATAGTGGCAGCTTGCGATGTGTAAAGAGTTAAGGAGGGAAATGGTTAGAAGTCGTGTGGGTTATGGATTTATGTAGTGAAAGTTCGTTTAAAGGGGGTTGAGAAGAGTAATATATAGTGAACTTTGTGGAGACATGTCGCGAGGTGTATTTGTAGACAGTGAGTGAGTTTGGGAGGTTTGGTTTATTAAAAGATGAAACTACTGTGTGATTCCCTTGGGTAATTAACGGTATTAAATGAATTCTGATTTCTAGAGATGTAAAAAGGGAGATGCAATTGTTTGAACATTAAACGTTGGTTCTTAGATAGATTAGTGGCAAGTATGAGTGATAGCATAATAAGAGAAGATCCATGGCAAGAAAGAGCGAGATGATGTCGGTAGAAAATAATGGAATTAAGTTTTGGAGCAACGAAGGGGTAACCAGATTTCTAAAGAGTTAGCTAGAAGGAATAAGGAGTTGAACTATTAATTGGTATTATTGAGTGTAAAGAGAAAAGAAGGATAAAAGTAAGCTGAGGAAAATGTTCACCAGAGCTATGTGATATAAAGATAAGAAATCATCGAAATATGTGATGGTATCACGAGGATGTTAGCTAAAGGTTATATAGGAGTTTCAGGGCAACATGATTGGTAATGAGTTTCGAGGAATTAAGGGAGTAAGAAGTTGGTGGAGTATTGGCACGATACGAGATATTTGGTGGAGAGTTGGATGACAATACAAATAAGATAGCATTGGGAATAATGTTGAGGTAATTTTGTGGATGGGTTTGATGTTCGTTATTTGCAATGTTAACCAAAAATGGTAGAAAAACCATGTTATTTTGATATGAGTGTAAGAGATTTGATATACGAGCAGCGGTGGCATTGTGGTGTTATCACTAATGGCTAAGAGTGATGGAATATTAGAAAGGTAGCAATTCTAAAGAGGTTGATTTGGTAGGGACCTGATTGTTGTGTATGAGTGTAAGAGGGTATAAGATGTGGTTAGATGAGGCGGACGCTATTAGTTGAATAGTGAAGGTGCGATTATATTTGGCAGAAAATGATGGTTGTGCGACTGGGGGAATATGTTATGAGGGGCATATGAGTTAAACTCGGGCGGCAGGTAACCTTTTTCGAGTGGTGACTTACGTGGTCAGGATTGACTAGTTGGTTGTGATTACGGGTCTATGATATGTGTAAATGTTTGTGTGAGGTTCTGACCTCACAAGAAGTGGTATGGTGTGATAATTATAAAGTTGTTTTATGAATGTTCTGTAATATATATGTTGGACACGGTAATTTAATTGAATGATATCCAAAAAGGTAATAATTTGATTGATTTGACATGCCTAGTTATAATTTTATGTGTATTGATAACACATGTGTATTCCGGGGATGGTAGAGATGGTGTCCATGAGATGCTTATCTGTTTATCCATATAATATGTTGCGTGGTGATTTAATAAAGTGGATTTGAGTAAGTTTTTCTTGTCTGAGAAGTTATACTAAGTCAGTATTTATGGGAATTGTATGCAGTTGTGATGTCTATCGGTGTGGTTGTGGTGCCCCGGGTGGTGATCCGGGCACGGTACATAGTGCTGTGATGCGGGTATTTTCGCACTACGGTGTGGCTGTTGGTTGCGGTGTTGTGATGCCGTCACCGGTTGTGGTGGAGTAGGCGGGATGATTATGATTCGGGTTTCGAAAGTACATACCAGTTATACATAGATTGTTGTTTTGTTTGATGTTGCGCTCTGCGAGTTTCAGTTGGTGCTGATAGACAGTTGTCTTGTTTATTCATGTTTTCTTTACCAGGTTAAGTCGAGAATGAGGTAGGGTATGATATGAAATAGAGTTGTATATGTTTCGTTGTTGTCATGAGATAGTGATAATCTGTTGATGGGACACGATTGTGAGAGGTTATTCTGATAATTTTGATCTTGTTTTCAGATGAGACATCGGTAGACATGGTAATGGAAAATGATTCGTGCAACATGTGTTGTAATGAGCTGAAAGCGGCAGGTAGTTCATAATCTTTTGTTGAGACAGTGAGTGTAGGGTGTTGGGGAAATTAGTGTCATGTTAAGTGGTGTATGAATTTTGCGGTAATGAAAGAAAGAACTTGAGGATCTAGTGTGCGTATACGTAACGAGTGCGGACCGTGAGTTATGCTTCTGGGAGATAAGTGCCTTACGTAGAGAGGTATGTTGTTTGGCAGTAATAATGAAGAGTGGGTATGGTGATTTGCTACGAGTTTATGGTATAGGTTAGGTGCTATGCCGAATGAGTTGAGGAATGGGAAATGTTATGCATGGGAGCCTTGGGTATAAGAATGGTGAGTGTTTGGTTTATAGACAGTTATTCTGGACATGTGATGGTACAGAGGGTAATGAGATATAGATATGGTTTGGTATTAGTGAGTTACGAGGACGTAACATTTGTCTTAAGAGGAGTAGGATGCGATAAAACAGATTTTGATGGTTGTACATATGGTAATATATTCGGAAGTTGAGTCTTGATGTAGAATAAAAGATCGATTCGTGTTGTGGGTGATTTTATTAAAGGTCATGACCGTGCTTGTAGTAGCGTGATGTTTAGGAGTGTGAGAACATTTCACTAGTGTTGACAGTTGGATGATGAGGTTACAAGTGTGAGTAAACTTCGAGGACGAAGTTCCTTTTAAGGGTGGTAGAATGTAACATCCCGTTTGATGTCTATGAGTGTCTTGGTATTGGATTTGATAGTTGATGATATTATGGAGCTAGCAGCATTAGAGGATGGTAGTTGGTTATGTATGGAGTTGGTGTCGTGAGAGATATATATGTGGTAGATACGATATAGTGAGTCATGTTGTGGAAGTAAACATAGTTGGTGGAGTGGGTGTTAAGAGTTCATGTTCTATGTGCGGTCGAGTTCTTGAGTCCTTAGCTAAGTTGTTGTGTCTTGGTCGACTCTGTATGGTTGTTTTTATGTATGGGTTGAACTTCGGGGACGAAGTTCCTTTTAAGGAGGGAAGACTGTAATACTCCGTATTTATGAGTCTTTGGGTACTCTATCGAGTAGCCCTTACTCTGTCGAGTAAGGGTAAGTTGCGAGATAAAATAGTTTCTGACCTGTTGGGTACTCGATCGAGTAGCTGGGGTACTCGATCGAGTAAGGGGGTACTCGATCGAGTACCTTGGGTACTCGATCGAGTGTCCGGTTTTACGGGGAGTTTTCTCGGGTTTTGTTAATTATGCGATTAAGGTATTTAAACATAGTCGTCATTGTTTTAAATCACTTTTACAATACCTAAAACCCTGTTTAAGAGAGAAAGCAACAAGTTCATCTTCCCAATCGCATTCTTAGCAATTTCCGGAGTTCAGACGGTCAGTTCGTGTCGTTGTCTGTATCGTTGAGTTCCCTGCGTCGAGGGTAAGCTTTTAATATAATTTTTATAATGTTTTGTTAAGTTTGGTTAAACCCTAATTTAGAGATTGGGGGTTTTGTGTGTAGTTTGTGATGTGTAGCCTCTATGTGTTATATGATAGGAGGAGGGTTCGTAGAAGAGACTTGTTGATACAGCTGTTGATACCGTCTGACGGTTGTGCTTTCCAAGTAGGATTTCCTACTCAGTATTAGTCCCATAATGGGATATTGGTGATGTGCTGTATTTGGTTGTTTGATATAATGATTGTACTGTGTTTGTGGTTGTGATTGTTGTTGATGGTTCTCGAGATGCGTTCTCGGCTGAGTGGGGTCACTTGCGGGAGTGACTTCACGCCCTAGTTTCGCCCTTCGTGGAACCCGCCACGGAAGGGGATGTGCACATTAATGGGACAGGGTTATCGCTCGGTATGATGAGCGGGGCTTAGGTGGGAACGGCTGCGGTCCCCCATCTGGCGGGCTGGTCCAAAGGGATGGACGATCAATGATGGAGATGATTGGAATTGGTTGGTCAGTGTGTGTGTGATTAAAGTCATTGTCTGTTTATCTTATTGTTGATATATGTATTGAATTGTGTGATTAGTATTGACCCCGTTTAAATGTTTTAAAAACTGTGGTGATCCATTCGGGGTGGTGAGCGATTATTGAGCGGTGTGATATGACGCGTATGGGATAGGCGGGATGAGTCATCACGTGGCGGTTAGAAGTCTTCCGTGTCGACGAAGTCTAGTAGCTTTGATAGTTTTAGTCAGACCGTATGAGAACCTTGTAATTCCTTTTATTAGTTTTGGTTTGAACATGTAATCACTTAATCTATAATTACTTTAAAAGTACGTTTCTTTATTGTCTTATGATATTCAGTACCTCGGGCAACCGAGATGGTAGTATCCTTATACCTGAGTGGTCCTGGTAAGGCACTTGGAGTATGGGGGTGTTACATATGGAGATTCCAAAATAATAATGCAAAGAATAATAGAAGAAATTGATGATTGATGAAAGGTTGTCAATCTCCCAATAATAACCCAATAATCTTCAATTACCCAATAATAAACTTGAATAATAAACTTGAACAATAATTAAGGAGAGATTAATGTGTAATTTGTGTGGAAAGATTGAGATACTCCTAATCTAATCTAAGAAAGCTTGATTTAATCTAATAAAACTTGGTTCTAATCTAATAAAACTTGATGGTTTGATTATTACAAATGGGGTATTTATAGTGGAAATTAGGTGGATGCATTAGGGTTAACTAAGGGCTAAACTAGTAATTACACTTTTGAGATTTGAGCAGGGAGAAGCCGGTATTTTTCGAAGGAAGGGCGTCTTTCACGGAGCTTGAACAACACGAAAATTGCTGTAAAGGAATCCGAGCGGATTAGTGTCGGGACGGGCGGATTGTAGCAAGGGAATCCGAGCGGATTTGGAGCAAGACGCTCGGGCAAAAATAGAGGGAATCCGAGCGGATTTGGAGCAATCCGAGCGGATTTGGAGCAATCCGAGCGGATTTGGGAGGACGAGCGTCTTCAGCGCGGGACGCGCGGATTCTGTACAGCTTCTTTGTTTGAGCTCGGATTGTAAAACGGACGTCATTTTCTCATCCGGACTCCTATTGGAGTGATTCAAAAGCCTAGATCGCTTGTTTTTTCGACGCCGTTCCATCTAGCATATTTTCAGAGCCAAAGGAGCAACCCTTGGTTTGCGTTCCGAGCAGTTTTCTTCATGAATGGCTTCCTTGCTTTTCCTCCTTGCTTTAAACCTTATGACCCTTCTATATACTCTTTATTCCTACATCTTTGGTCATCATTCTTGCCTCTTCTTCATACTAGTCCATCTAATATCATCAATAAGCTTCCAAATATGCACGAAAGACGGGAATTTCCGCTTTATTATCTCCTTTTCTACAAAACATATGAAATGCGATAGAAAAGCAAATAGGAAGGTTTTGACGGATAAAATGGCCAAAGAATGTTATAATAGTATGCAAAATAGGCTCAATTAGGGGACTAAATGTGCGCAAATAATGTTCATATCAAATATCCCCAAACCGAACCTTTACTCGTCCCGAGTAAAGAGGTGACTAAAACTAGACCTTTATTTAAACTAACCTAATAACATAACCGATATGAGACAATTAGCGGGTCTCACTCCGCCCCTTCAACTCACAATGGGACAACCATGAGGTAGGATGCCTTCTTGCAAGGCAAGGTGGGTCTTGCCAAAATGGCGACACATCCAATCATTAAGCACACAAAATCAAGTAGTGGATGCATCTACAAAAGAATAGCCACTTTCCTCATCTAAGTGGCGGAAATTATCTACAAGGGAAGCAATTCAAGGGTACACACTCCTTCATAGATACAATTTCTTCAAACTACTAAGCCTAGAAGGATACCAATAAATCACCTCCAAAATGTGTCAAGCTAGGGTACCTTTGTCCTCAATCGTTAAATGCTTTTGTCAAGAGTAGACTCCCTATGGTGTTAGAAACACTGGAGGATCGCGGAATTCCCCCTCTTGCCTAGACAAGAAGAAGGGTCGTCCCCTCTCTACCATGCACAAAAATGGATACGATGGATAAAGGGATCAATAAAATTTGAGTTTCATTTGGGAGTTTGCTTTTGTTTTTGTTTCCCCCCCCCCCCCTTTCTTGGCATGTAACATTTGAGAACACTTTCTTTTTGCCATTTCTTTTTGATTTTTGGCATTTTAACACTTGACAACTTTCAACTTTTCTTTGCATTTCTTTTTGAACATTTTCAAAGTCACCCCATATGTAGTGAGGGTGGCTTATATTTGAAGCATAGGAGTTCTATTTTTGCTCCTCTTTTCAGTTGATGCAATTTGCAAACTTTCTTTCACTTTTCATTTCATTGAACTCAAATTGATTTCTTTTTGTGCTCATTCCCTTTGATGACAAAAATGTGGTAGAACATGGATGATGGTTGTATGCATGGTTTCAAGGGTCACCTTGGAATAAACGGTAGCCAAGGAGTTATCACACCACAAGGTACTCTTAACTAGGCCTTAATCCATGGGTCAAAGGATACTAGCATGACACATCCTAGGGTGTTTTACAAGTATTCTAACAACCAAAGTCTTAAGAATAAAAATCATCTACTAGGGCCTATATACACTAGTCAAGCTTCCCAAGTAGACGGTTTCGCAAAATTTTTTCTAACATGCAAACTACATGCCATGATGCAACTAACATATATACATCCTAATGCAAATGATTCTACCAACTAATATGCCATATAAACTAAATGCAAGTCCTAAGTTCACATTGTTTTTACCGCATCAATCAAAATAAAGCCACATAGTCATTAACATAAAGAGGAAAAAGGAGATTGGAAAGATCATACCATGCGGTCTTCAATATCCTCATGTCTCGGATGTGGCGTAGTCGATCAATGTGAAAAGGATGGACAAACACAATATATACAAAACAATATGTACAAGACTACACTAAAAAGGAAATGAACTTGTTTTTGGATTTTTCAATTTTTCAAATTTTTATGGTTTTTGTTTTTATGAATTTAAAAGACATATTTTTATGCATTTTTGGAATATAAATTCTCATCCCCCACTTTATTTTGGACATTGTCCTCAATGTACATGTAGGAGTAGGAATGAAAAAGAAATACATGTTTTTGGATTTTTGATTTTTTTGAAATAAAGTACAAATGCAATGATATGGTATGAATGAATGCATGCTCTAACTAAATGCAATTCTATATGACATATATAACAAATGAATGCAATCTAAACTATACTATATGATGCATTATTTCTAGTAAACTATGGTCACTTATGATCAAACCTCCCCAAACCGATTTAAACACTATTTCTAGTGCAGAAAAGAAATAGGTTTGGTCATTAGTAACTATGCATGAATTCTAATCTATATGCAACTATTTACATGAATCATGTGAGATATATTACAATGCAAACTATACTATTTGAACTTAACTAATGCAAATGCAATATGAAATATAATACAAATGCAAGCTAAATGTATATGTATATAACCAAATGCAAGTGTAAATGTAATGCAAAGTTAAAAGAAAGGATATCTTACAAATGGTGGTTTGAGGGAGGACTCCACCAAACTCATTCCTTGTTGTCATGATTATTGATGTTGTCCATGTTGCTTAATGCTCTCAACAACCGGTCAAAGGCTTTTGAATGGGCTTCATGTAAGCATAAATAGGAGATTGGTGATGTCAAAACGTAGTTTACCCATCTTGGCTTGGAATAGAACTTGCCAAATACTCTCCCATTTGTTTTGCCCTTAGCACTTGGCTTCTTACAATGCTTCAAACCAACAAGCCCATTATTCTTGTCAATACAAGGTATGAAGTATTGCCCATATTCATCCGGAGGCTTCCACTCTTTACCATCTCTTTTAAATTCTATGATGATAGAGCATTGATTCATCAATCCTTCAATTGTAGAAGGAGAGTTCTCATTTCTTTGATGAGGGGATAGTTGAAGGATAAGATGTGGAGGAGTCAACTTCTCACCATTGAGGTCATTCATGCTTTCATTATCTTCACTTTCTTCTTGACCCTCCTTAGAACTTGAACCATTTCCAAAGAAGAGAGCTTCAATTTCTTCCAAACTATGATCAAAGATGCCAACATCATAGTTTTCCTCTTGACCTCTCAATTCCCCAAAGATTGCAAGTTCAAATTCATCAACCTCTTCTTTCAAAGTTTTACCTTCACTCCCATAAGTGCCAAGGGAGCACACTTCCTCTACATGGGTCATAGAGGGAAATTGTGGTAGGAGGTCTTCCTCATCATCATCATCATAGGTATCCCAAATTGGAGAAGTAAGGCTAGTGTGTGAGCTAGATTCATTAGACAATTTAGACAAAGTGCTTGTCTCATAATTGGCCTTCAACTCACATTCATCATTGCTCTCCACCCCAACTTCATCATGCTTCAATTCATCATCCACTCTTGGTCCATAATCAATCAAGCACTCCCCTTCCTCAAAAGTAACATCTTCATATTCACATCTATCATGAATGTTTGTAAAGTTGGGTACAAGTTGGAATATGGGGTGTTCAATACTTATGAATTTAGGAGGTGGTGGGGGATTCACAAGAGTAGCTTCATAATGCCATCCAAATTCTTCTTCACCCTCATTATTTTCCCCTTCTTCTTCATTTAGCAGTTGGGTGGCTTCCATTTGGGCAATTTGATTTGCCAACTTCTCGCCATTAGTAACAATGTTTTTGAGAACATTGTCCCTAGCTTGGCTCTCTTCTAGCATTTTCATGAAGAGATTTTGTTGGCACCTTACCATTTGGAGAACCACACTTTGCATGTCAAGATTATGCTCATTCTCTTGTTGTGGGCACATGGGAATTTGGTGGTATGGGTGTTCATTGTAGGATGACATTTGGCATTGATTGTAAAGTGGGTTTTGGGAGGGTGGTTGTTGTGGATGTAGGATGTGGGGGCGTTGGTAAGAAAAGTTGGGGTAGTGGTTAGGACTTTCATTGTATGAGTTGTAAGGTAGGTTTGTTTCAACTTGCTCCAAAAACTCCCCACACCCATGGTAGTCATACTCAAAAGATTCACCACATACTCCACGTGCCAAGCCTTCGGTCATCATCATAACTAGGACAAAGATATAACTACAAACAAGGAAACTACAAGAAAATGGTAAAAACAATCCTTGAGGAACAAGTTCCTCAAGGTTAAAGCAAAATCAAAATAGACAAACAAGTAAGAACTTAATCACATAGCACCATCCCCGGCAACGGCGCCATTTTTGATGGGTGATGTCGTCGGGTCACATCCAATCAAACACATTTATAATACTCAACATACAACTAGTTAGCGGTAAGTCGAGGTCGATACATGGGACGGTGTGCTTTGGGTTCTAAGTCTATCTATCTCAATTTATTCTAGTGTCACAATTGATGGGGTTTGTAGTTGTGTCTAGACTAATGCAAACAATAAGGTAAAACGAGCAATAAAAGGAAGGATGTAAATAATTGATAAAAAGTGCTAGGATATCATGGGGTCATGGGGGATTCATGGTGTTGATCATACAAACATGTTCACAAGGTTGCAAGCAATTAATGTTGTGGGGGAACCGAGTTGGTTTATGTCTTACGGTTCATAGGAAGAGTTGGGTCCCAGAGCCGAATCGATTAGATTGTACAACACCTACAAGTCGACTTACTTTCCTCCTATTCAACTTCTATGCATGGTCTAACAAGACTCGAGTTGGTTTATATCTTATAAGTCACGTTGAGTAGATAAGAGATGGTAAAAATGCAAGGATTCATAGGCTTAGCATTTCATCAAACATAACATGTGCATAAAGTTGACATCACAACAAGCAAGCAATTTAATCATGTGAACATATTAGATTAAGCATGAATCAATCCCCATGTTTGTTTCCCTTAATTACCCACTAATCCTAGCTAAGAGACTACTCACTCATTATCAAGTTTAACATGCTAACAAGGTTGTCAATCATATTAACAAGGTAAAACATGATGAACAAGTAAGAAAGATTAACAATAATTAAAACAAGGATTAAGAGAGTTATACCTATGGAGATTCCAAAATAATAATGCAAAGAATAATAGAAGAAATTGATGATTGATGGAAGGTTGTCAATGTCCCAATAATAACCCAATAATCTTCAATTACCCAATAATAAACTTGAATAATAAACTTGAACAATAATTAAGGAGAGATTAAGGTGTAATTTGTGTGGAAAGATTGAGATTAATCTATTCTAATCTACTCCTAATCTAATCTAAGAAAGCTTGATTTAATCTAATAAAACTTGGTTCTAATCTAATAAAACTTGATGGTTTGATTATTACAAATGGGGTATTTATAGTGGAAATTAGGTGGATGCATTAGGGTTAACTAAGGGCTAAACTAGTAATTACACTTTTGAGATTTGAGCAGGGAGAAGCCGGTATTTTTCGAAGGAAGGGCGTCTTTCACGGAGCTTGAACAACACGAAAATTGCTGTAAAGGAATCCGAGCGGATTAGTGTCGGGACGGGCGGATTGTAGCAAGGGAATCCGAGCGGATTTGGAGCAAGACGCTCGGGCAAAAAGAGAGGGAATCCGAGCGGATTTGGAGCAATCCGAGCGGATTTGGGAGGACGAGCGTCTTCAGCGCGGGACGCGCGGATTCTGTACAGCTTCTTTGTTTGAGCTCGGATTGTAAAACGGACGTCATTTTCTCATCCGGACTCCTATTGGAGTTATTCAAAAGCCTAGATCGCTTGTTTTTTCGATGCCGTTCCATCTAGCATATTTTCAGAGCCAAAGGAGCAACCCTTGGTTTGCGTTCCGAGCAGTTTTCTTCATGAATGGCTTCCTTGCTTTTCCTCCTTGCTTTAAACCTTATGACCCTTCTATATACTCTTTATTCCTACATCTTTGGTCATCATTCTTGCCTCTTCTTCATACTAGTCCATCTAATATCATCAATAAGCTTCCAAATATGCACGAAAGACGGGAATTTCCGCCTTATTATCTCCTTTTCTACAAAACATATGAAATGCGATAGAAAAGCAAATAGGAAGGTTTTGACGGATAAAATGGCCAAAGAATGTTATAATAGTATGCAAAATAGGCTCAATTAGGGGACTAAATGTGCGCAAATAATGTTCACATCATGTATCTAGTAACTTAAATGAGTGTATCTAGCAAGCTAAAGACATGTATCATCACTGAATTTTCAGATTATATCACTCTGGTAACATATAATGGACGTCATGGATTTACAGCGGTAAAAAATTTGTTGACAAATTTTACGGAACGCAATTCAGTGACATTGTTTTTTGTGATCTTTCAAAATTCAATCTTGATTTGGACGACAGCATTCTGAATATATCCTAAGAGGGAAAGGGTTCTCCTATTTCACGAGAATTAACTAATGGAAACATAAAATTTGTCTACAAAATTAATAGCACCAATATGATAAGTAAAATGTTCTAATAGCATGCATATATTGTTCATCAGAACTAAGACACAAATGTCTAACCATAGAAAAATAATTCCAAATGACGTAAATAATATTGTCATCTCGGCTATATGCTTACACTATAATCTGAGAATAAATCACATCTTATCAAGATAAATTACATCATAGCAAGAGTATTTGTAGGTCTACATTAAAATCCAAGATCAAGAATGGACATGTATTGCAATATCTAAACTTGTCAGGAACACATGTATCTATTACTACCAGATACACATGGTATAACTATCGGATACACAAATAGATTTGTGTATGTGGTAGTAATACCATATGTATGTGGGGGTGGTAATTTGTGTATCCAACTCTGACCATAAGCCCACCATCACCGCCAACAGCTGCATCCCCGGTTAATCTCAGACGAATACTCCGGCAAGTACAGTCGCCTCTAGTGATGATCCTAACTTCACAGCGAGCATCAATAAACTGTTGACCCAATAGTTTATTTTTGTCGACCAAACACAAGCGGCACTCGACCCAAACACCGTCACTTCCGGCCACCAGATACGCCAATTTGACCCACTCTGTCAGCACTCGACCCAACCACCGCCACCACTGCCGCTACCACTGTCACTACCACCCCCCCTATTAAAACACCACAAATTCACCGCCTTCGCACATCGACCTCCTCAGACGGCACCAGAGATCCACGATAACCACAACAACCCGACGTTCAACCACAGACCCATCACTAACCTTACGCTTACCCAGATCTCCCGTCGGACGAAATAATCTGTGACTTGTTCCCATGTCTTTGTCGCCGGCGAACAGTAATGACGTGGAGTGGTAAGAAGTTGTAATTTCATATATAACAATGACGTGCGGTAGTGAAACGCCGACGACAAAGACCAACCACAAATTATGAAAAACCAGATCTGGGCATACGATGAGGAAAGAAGATAATACACCGGTGTAAGGTGGGACTAGGGATGATTGACTGTGAATGCGACGACCAAAGCTCGTCGAGGGGATCGCCGGAGAATATAATCGACGAACAGAGCTCCGGTCACTGCGCAGGGGTGAAAAGAAAGAAGAAATAGGGGAGGAAAGAAGATCGTGAGAGAAATGGGGCCATTACAGTACACTAATGTTTGTAGATGGGGGATGACATGGAGTGGGGTTAATTTTTTTGTTGGTTTGTGTGATTAGAGTGCAGCACGTGAGTCTTTAATTTTCTTAGTTTCACAGGTATTGCTTTAGTTCGTAAGTTCGCACCAAACTTTAAGTTCGCACGAGATCCTATATATATATATATATATATATATATATATATAGAATCAGGATCCTGTACGAACAAATTACGGTGCGAACCGTACGAACTTCTATATAGGGCTCAAATCTGTCTTAACCCAATGACAAAAACAAGCCCAAACCCCTCACAGATTCACAAAGCCCAAATGAGATCCCCTCCACCTTTTATCATCATCTCTATCACCACTGACATGTCGAAGCAACCATTGGCAAACACCAACAACGTCGGTGAACAAATAAGATTCCGGCATAATCCCGTCTACCACCTGTCATCCGACCGACGCTGACTTCTTATCTCCTCTTCGCGTTTCTATCAATTTCGCCTATGTATCATCCGGACATCGTCGATGCACCATCCAGATCCACATCACCCATGATGCCGGCGAGGTGCCTGACACCGCATTTCTCGACGGCAGTCTCACTAACAACGCAATCCTATATGTATGGTAGAGATTCAACCACATTTAATTTAGAACTCGAATTTCAAAAAACAAAAGTCAAATACATGTATGCTCCCTGATTTTTCACAAAAATTGCATTTTTATTATTAGTTTCATAGTTTGTCGAAATTTCTTGTGCATTTTTGTAGATCTAATAAATAAAGTTTCAAATTTTATCGATTAACGGACATCAACCACCGCTGAAATCTTAGTTCAAATTTTGCAGATCTATAATTCAGATGCCGAATTTAGAGAAGTTGAACCTCTCATCACGCGCGGTAGGCAATAGAAAGCGACGGCCAGGACAAACACCAGCGAAAGTGATGATGGTGGTCTGTTTTCATGTTTTTATATTACTGTGAAGTTTCCGGCGTGTATACCGATTAGTCGTGGTGTTTGGTGAGTTTGTATGGCGGTGGTTGCTGATGTCCTGAGCGACATCAGTTGTGTGCCGATGTTGGTGTTGTTGCAGCCGTTGGTGGCGTGAGTGTTGTGGTATGATAGAGTCAATGGTGGTGGTGGATACGAAAGGTGTGGGGCTGGTGGTGGTTCTGGCGGCAGGTTAGGTTGTGGTGTCACTAGTGTGGTGGTGAGCATGGTGGATACACAAAATATCAGGCCGGATACGTATGGTATTAATACCGGATACGCATGGTAATGGTGGTGCCGATGGTGGGGGTGGTTGTGGTGATGGTGATGGGGGCAGTGGTGATGGCGACGGCGGTGGATACACAAAATACCACCCTAGATACACTTGGTATTACTACCAGATACATGTGTATCCGGTACTAATACTATGCGTATCCGGGTAGTAATACAATGTCTATCCGGAAGTATAAACTTGTGTATCCAGAAGTATTTATACTATGTATATGAGAAGTATTGTGTATCTGTGAAGTATTATACTGTGTATCTGAGAAGTATTATACTGTGTATTTGAGTAGTTCATACGGTTCGCACTGTAACTCAATTCGTACACGAACCCGCCCCTATATATATATATATATATATATATATATATATATATATATATATATATATATATATATATATATATATATATATATATATATATAACTATATATAGAACTAGGATCCTGTACGAACTAGATGTTCAATGCGAACTTACGAACTCAATAATAAGCGTTAGATTAAAAACATCTACGGTCCTCTTGACACCCCCACTACTTTTCTAAATACTCCCGTACAGTATCCTACCCTCATTATTAAACCCCAATTTCCTCCACCGACCACCGTCACCGGCGAACACCAACTATGCCGGCGATGTCAGCGGCCTTCTAAGTTATGTTTTCCTCATCGGTGCTGACGTCTTCTCTCCACTCCGTGTTTCTATCAATTTCACATGCGTCGTATCATCCGGACGCCATCGATGCACCATCCAGATCCACATCACCCCGACGCCGGAGAGGAACCTGTCACCATGTCATTTCATCCTCAAAGTACTTATCCCCACCTTTTCTTCACTTAATGTAGATCTTGCAATTAGATTAAACTATACAAAAAGAAAAAGAAAAGGTAACCATAACTGATTCCGGCGGAGTTGTGCTCGTATTTCGACAATGACTACCTGCAAAGTGAAATGGCCGAAGGTCCGGTAGTGTTGCTTCATCGGGGAGATGAGAATGTGAATCGAAGGCGACGATGAGAGGTGGTCGTTATGGTGGTCACCGTTGTTAGAGGCAGCGATGGAGTTGGGGAAATATGTCGACAGCAGGGGAAAACGAGAATGATGATGGATCGATTTGGCGTCACTGGTGGGAGAGTTGTGTATGCAGCAGCAGCAGGAAGAGTTTGAGTGGCAGATGGTTTCGTCGGTATGGGTAGTGTGGTTTTAGTGGTGGTGTGGCGTCGTTGATGTGACGGTGGTGGTGGCGGTAGTGATAGTGGTACTAGTTTCGGTGGTGGTGGTGGATACACAAAAGACGAGCCGAGATACACATGGTAAAACTACCGGATACGCATAATATTACTACAGGGTACACACATGTATCAAATAGTAATACCATCATAGACTGATCACTGATGTTAGCAAAACTTTGTGTAGTATATTAATTTGTGAGATGTAATGTATGAATATCAGAATACTTGTTCTAATTAGCGAGCTTATTATTACATTACGGGTCTATAAATTTTCAACCAAAACTCGTTAGATTGTGTTCTTAAAGAACATTATTACATTTAGGGCACTTTGTTCTTAAACTCGTAACATTTACTACTATGTTTGGGCTAGAATCTACAAGGCAAATGGGGTTTGAAGATATCGTTCTCGAATCGGATTCGTTGTCTTTGGTGAGGATGTTTAAGGCAGGGGATTTGCCATCAAGCTATTTTGGTGTACTGGGTAGAGAAATTAGTTCTTTGGCCATGAATTTTAACACTTGTGAGTTAAGTTTTGTTATTAGAAAAGGAAATATTATTGCTCATGGAATCGCCCATCTTACTCCTTCGGTGTACACTACTAGAATTTCCGGATGCGCTACTTTCATTCGATTGTTTTGTCGGATGTTTCATCATTCCAATGTTTATGTTTATTAACATAATAACAAGTTATTTGTTTTAAAAAAAAACTGTGTAGCTTGGCCATATAGCTTGACCTTCTCTAATGGCAGTAGTACATGGAAAAGCAAGGGTAAAGTAAGGATAAAAGAGAAAAAGAGAACTTGGAAGGAGGAGGGTGCTGCGTATAGGTGAAACAGGGGCAAGTTTGGTTAAAACACTTGTTTTTTTCCTAATGTCCGGATGTCTTTTTTTTTTTTTTTTAACGGAAATAGACATTTGGTGCCATACGACATATAGATAGTAAATGTTAGGTACCTTTGGGTAAAAAAAAAAATGTTAGGTGCCTTTGTACAAAGTGCCCTAATTATTAGGTAACTTTTGACAAAAAACTCCTATAATTGAGATATACTTCATATTAAATGACATCTCCTTCAAATTGTTTTCAATTGGTACAATTATACAAATGGCCGCCCAACCCTAAACCCTTTCCCGTCCTGTTTTAGGATACTCGGCCCCCTCGTTTAATCCGTTTACGTAGTAGAAAAGTAAAAGAGTGTATCTACCTTGTGAAAGATGTGTATCTAGTAAGGTAGATGTATGTATCTAACAATGTAAAGGGGTGTATCTAGCTTCCAATGTAAAGATCGGGCAACGATTATGGCAACTCATTTGTATCCAACCCTAAACCCTCTCTCGTCCTACTTAAGGATAGCCATCCCCTTCGTTTGATCCCATTAAGTTGCTAGATATACTCCTTTAAGTTGTTAGATACAAACATTTAGCTCGCTAGGTACACTCCTTAAGTTACTAGATACATACTTTTAGCTAGTTAGATTCATTACTTTAAGTTGTTAGATACAAAATTTTAACTTGCTAGTTACACTCTTTTAAATTACTAGATACATATCTTTAACTAGTTAGATAAACTTCTTTAAGGTGTTAGATACAATTCTTTAACTTGCTAGATATACTACCTTAAATTAGTAGATACACTTCTTTAAGTTGTTAGATACATTCTTTTAAGTTGTTAGATACATATTTTATTTAACTAGCTAGATACACTCCTTAAGTTGTTAGATACAACCCTTTAATTTTCTAGATACACATTTTAAGTTACTAGATACATTCATTTAGCTAGTTAGATACACTCCTTTAAGTTGCTAGATACAACCCTTTAGCATTCTAGATACACTCCTTTAAGTTGCTAGATACACTCCTTTAAGTTACTAGATACATATATTTAACTAGCTAGATATAGCTCTTTAAATTACTAGAAGTATATATCTAGAAAAGGTGATGGACAACGTTTCCTTCCTGACAAATTTTCCTAATTTCCTTCAATTTGTTGTCAATTTTACACAGGGATATTAAAAATGTAAGAATGTTATTAGACTTGGTGCCTCATCATGAAGTCATCTGGCCTTTACAATTTTGAATTTTTCATTACACAAGCCACAAAAAAATACGTCGTCTACTCATGTTAATAAAATTCAATTAATGATTAATTATCGTAATTGTACATCTATCTTATTTCGATCTTACATAAGATGAAGACGGAGTATTTTGGTCAAGTCGTATACAAACTTTAATTTATAAATCATAGAAATTGGTTTCCATTTTATACCATTTCACAAGTTAGCGCCTGATAGATTAGTATTTTTTGCACACTTAAATAAAATACAAGCATCTTATTTCACGAATTGCCCCTTTGTCAACAATTTGAACATGAAATAAAATCAAAATGTTTCAGTCATCTGATTTTTACCATTTTGCTTCTAACAACGTTGCATACAATTTCATCAACAGGTGAAAGACCCAACTAAGAAAAGACCGAAATGACTTGTATGTCGGGTCAAAAAAGCAACAGCTTTCAGATCCAAAGCAGCATAAATGTCAATCATCGAGAAGCTTCCGCTATTCTGACAGCAGTTTCGAGATATCCTCCATATGGAGCTGGAAATAGCAAATGCAAGTACAAATCAGTACAATACTGGTAGATAAAAGAACATGATCGTCATCAATGTCAAGAGATATTATTGAACTGCATCATGAAATACATGGCTTTCTTCAGCGCAAGAACTCTTCGGTAGAATGGAAATTAACAACCCCTTTCCACTGACCCTGATATTTGACGAAAACTTACCCCTGTGAATTTTGCTGGCCATTATTGCTATTTTACACCAATGAAGAAATAGGTCTGACATGACTCATTATCTGAATTTTCGAATCATTAAACCATTTGCCTGCTTGACATTAAACAATACTCCATACAACACACAAACAAAATATGAGTCAGCTAATTGCAAATAACCACATATATGCAAATAAAGCCGCTCTGGCATACAATAGACTCATTCTATGTTATGAACAAATATGCAATTAAACTCAGAAATACACGGACCAAGAATTTCAATTAGAAGCAAAAACATATGAACGATTCCCGATGTCCAACTTAAGGGATTGAAAAATATTACATTACACATAGAAATATCGCGTTCTTTACGATCACCTCATGGCATATGGCGACATCATTGAGGCCTTTTGTGTTCGATGACTCAGCGTCATTGGTTGGCCTACTGACCTTGGAACTGGTTGTCCTTTGCTTGGTCACGGGCTTACAAGAACGTGTTCGCTTGGCTTAGCCATCCCTATTGAATCTCGGGTAGTTTTGTATCAAACCATCAATCTATGCTTCTAATTACCATACAACAAGCCGGAACAAAGCCACAACGATGAATTGTAGTATAAGTTAAAACCCAAATTCAATAATCAAATTTCTTAAACCAATTTGCAGGTGAAAGGGATGGTAAATGATTGGTTAAAAATGGTGACCAACCCAAAAGACTCTATCAACTTGTAATTAAAACTTGATAATTGTTGTTGGAAGTGATGCCTTTGAAAAAAAGGGAAAACCAACTTTTTGGTTTTGCTTCTATCCCACATTGGTGGGGAAGCTATAGTTTGAGGGGTTATATTTGTCCCTCCCCTTAGTTGGTTAATTGTGTGGACCAAGGAGGCTTTTGTTGGGAGTATTGGGCTAGTGGGTTTGGGTCCAAACATACACGCGCATCTGGTCCGGCTCGGGCTCGGATTTGGGTAGAGCACCTGCGGTGCGGGCCAAAGGCCCCCTTTTACCTTTTTGCTCTTGTGTGTATATGGGCTGTCCATGTGCAGTGAATGTGTCTAACAGTCAGTCAATATGACTGTTAGTGGGAGAGAGTCTTTCTCCCGGTTTTTCTCTGTTGTTGGCTGCGTTTTTTGGCTCTCTAACTGCCTCTATTTATTATAAATAGAGCATCAGTTCTACACCATAAAGACACACAATTCACTCTACTCTCTCAATCTCAAATGTTTCCTCTCTTCTAAATTCGTTTCTGGGTACTGTTCTTATCATTGTTCCAAAGCTTCCAGCCTTGAGTGGGCAAGTCTGGGTGCTGCAGTGTCAAACCTTGGGGAACTACCGGCGCCTGCTGATCGCCACCACGGTCGTGCCGAAATAGTTTTCAAGGCAGAGGCCTTCATACCTCGTCGCTGCAAATCGGTTATGTTTCTGTTCTTATTCTTTCTTTGTTACTGCACTCTATCAAAACAACAATTTGAAAACTATTTTTCTTGCTGTAACAATGTCGTCTGTTCTGTCCAAAACTCTTCCTGATTTGACTAAAATGGAAAAATTAGACGGTCATAACTATAAGCGTTGGTCACAGAAACTGCTGATGTTTTTCGAACAACTGGAAATTGATTATGTGCTGTTTAGTGACCCGCCTGCTCCTGTTAAAGAGGCTGCTGTTACTGAGACCGTAGAGAACACCCCCCTGCTAAGTCAGTAGTTAAGTCAAACGAAGAGGATATCAAAAAATTTGATAAGGACAATAAGACTGTTAGATGCCAGCTCCTAAACAACATGACTGACACCTTGTTTGACCTGTTTATGGTTCATAAGTCTTCCAAACTGATATGGGGATCCTTAGAGGCTAAGTATGGGGCTGATGATGCGGGGAAAAAGAAATATGTTGTGGGAAAGTGGCTGGAATTTCAGATGGCTGACGGGAAACCCATCATGGAACAAGTTCATATCTATGAGAACCTTTGTGCCGATGTTGTTAATAAGGGTATGAAATTAGATGACATTTTCGTGGCTAATGTTCTGTTAGAAAAGTTTCCTCCCTCCCGGTCTGACTATAGGAACCACCTTAAGCATATGAAAAAGGACCTGTCTCTCCAAGAACTAGTAGGACACATGAGGACCGAAGAGGCAAATCGCCTTAAAGACAAACCTGTTAGTCAATCTGTTAAAACTTCTGTTGCTGATATTGATGCTAATCTGGTTGAGTCTAGCGGTCCGTCTTATACTGAGAAGTTCAAGGGTAAGGGTAAGGCCAAGGTTGGTCAGGGTAAGAACCAGGGTCAGGCTAAGAAGAATGGTCCAGGGAAGCATACCAAACCAGTTGCTAAGATTCAGAAACCAAAAGGTCCCATTGTTTGCTACGTCTGTGGGAAAATTGGTCACAAAGCCTACCAGTGCACTGAAAAGAAAACTGCTGAAGCTAATGTTACTGTGACTGATGATGTCATTGCTGCTGTGGTTGTGGAAGCTAATCTGGTGGGTAATGTTGCTGAATGGGTCTTGGATACTGGCGCTTCCAGACATCTATGTGCTGACAAGGGTTTATTTGCTGAGTTCGAGGAAGTAACTGATGGGGAATGTGTCTACATGGGTAATTCTTCATCTGCAATGATCACAGGCAAAGGCAAGATCTTTCTCAAACTCACCTCGGGGAAAACACTTGCTCTCACTAATGTTTTATTTGTACCCTCATTGCGTCGAAACCTCGTGTCTGGTGCCTTATTGAACAAAGCTGGTTTGAAACTTGTTTTTGAGGCTGACAAGGTTGTAATGTCGCGTAATGGGGAATTTGTGGGCAAGGGTTATCTTTCTGGGGGTATTTTTGTATTGAACACTGATTCAGTTTTTAATAATATTGCATCTACTTCTGCTTATATCGCTGAGTCTATTGATGTTTGGCATGGTAGATTAGGTCATGTGAATGTTGACTATATTAAAAAACATAGAACTATGAGTTTAATTCCAAGTTTATCGAATCAATAATTCTCTAAATGTGCTAGCTGTGTTGAGGCTAAATTCACAAAGAAACCTAGTAAACCTGTCACAACTAGGAATACGAGTCTTCTTGAGTTAATTCACACCGACCTAGCCGACTTCAAAAATGTTGCAAGTAGAGGTGGTAAAAATTATTATGTTACTTTTACAGACGACTGTTCAAGGTACACACGTGTTTATTTGCTTAAGTCTAAAGATGAAGCAGAACAATCGTTTATAAACTTTAAAAATGAAGTCGAAAATCAACTTGACAGAAAAATTAAAAGGGTAAGGTCTGACAGAGGTGGTGAGTATAAGTCTAGTTATCTAGCCAATTTTTCCTTCTAACGGTCTAATACATGAGACTAGTCCACCTTATTTACCTCAGTCTAACGGTGTAGCTGAACGTAAAAATAGAACCTTAAAAGAGATGATGAATGCTATGCTTTTAAGTTTTGGCCTGTCTGACGACATGTGGGGGGAAGCAATACTTTCTGCTTGTCACATTCTTAACCGTGTACCTCATAAGAAAGTTGACAAGACACTCTACGAGATTTGGAAGGGCTATCCTCCTAACCTGAGTTACCTTAGGGTATGGGGGTGTTTGGCTAAAGTGGGTTTACCTAACTTTAGAAGACCTACCGGTGGATCAAAGACCTATGATTGTGTTTTTATAGGTTATGCTCAAAATAGTTCTGCTTATAGATTCATGTCTTTAAGCGATCGTTCTATATCTGAAGCTAGAGATGCTGTGTTTTTTGAGCATGTTTTTCCATTACAGAAGAATGTTGATTCACCTCCTAGTTTACCCGTTACATCTATTGATATCTCTTCACATGCTAGTAGTAGCACTTCTATTGATCATGTTGTTGAACCTAGAAGGACTAAGAGACCTAGATGTCCAAAGAACTTTGGAGCTGATTTTGTTTCAACTTTGCTGTCTGAACGTGGATACACTGTTTGTGCTAGTGATGAATTTGTTTCAGCTTTTTTAATAGAAGATGACCCAAAAACGTATAGTGAGGCAATGAAATCCATTGATTCTAACTTTGGAAAAGATGCTATTAAAAGTGAACTTGATTCTATTGTGTCTAATCAGACTTGGGAGTTGACTGATTTACCTAAAGGTAGTAAACCCATTACGAGTAAATGGATCTTTAAAAAGAAACTGAGACCTGACGGTACAATAGAAAGGTTCAAAGCTAGACTTGTGGTTAGAGGGTTTACACAAAAGAAAGGTATTGATTATTTTGATACTTATTCACTTGTGACCAAAATATCGACTATTAGAACTCTTGTCGCCTTAGCTGCTATTCATAACCTTTTTATACATCAGATGGATGTCAAAACTGCCTTTTTGAATGGTGAGCTAAGGGAAGAGATTTATATGTCGCAACCTGAAGGGTTTGTGGTAAAGGGTCAAGAGAATAAGGTGTGTAAACTGAATAAATCACTATATGGTCTAAAACAAGCACCTAAACAGTGGTATGAGAAATTTAACAACACTTTGGTAAGTAATGGTTATATGGTTAACAATTCTGATTCACGTGTTTATTCAAAGGTAATAGAATATGATTGTGTGCTTATATGCCTTTATGTTGATGACATGTTAATTCTTGGTAATAACTTGGAGATAATAATTAAAACCAAAGAATTTTTGTTATCACAATTTGAGATGAAGACTTAGGAGAAGCTGATGTAATCCTAGGAGTCAAGATTATTCGAAACTCTAAAGGAATTTCTTTAAGTCAATCTCATTATGTGGAAAAAGTGTTGAAAAAGTTTAACTGCTTTGATGATGTGCCTGCTAGGACACCCTACGATGCCAGCATACATCTATGTAAAAACTTGGGTAAGAGTGTATCCCAAGAAGAGTATGCTAAAATCCTAGGTAGTGTGATGTTTCTTATGAACTGTACCCGACCAGATATTGCATATGCAGTTAGTAGACTGAGTCGTTATACACATAACCCTAGTAGTGAACATTGAAATGCTCTTCGTCGTTTACTAAAATACCTAAAAGGAACAGTTAGACAACTCCTTGATAATGAAGTAATCACTTTGGACTATGTGAAGTCTGAAAGGAATTTGGCTGACCCCTTTACTAAAGGGTTGACTAGGAGACTAGTCGTTGAAACGTCGAGGGGATTGGGGCTTAAGTTCTTAAGTCAAGAGTGACTAGGTCACAAGCTTCCATTCCTATGGCGTTGTATGATTCATAGCCTTAAACGGTGGTGCTTTTGAGACGCACATGATGAATTATACACAAGGTTGGACTTATGTCCTTAATGGCTCGTGTAAGAAGTGCTATTGAGAAGCACTTGAGCCACCTACGTAGGTGTAATAATCATAAAACTATGAGAAGTTTTGTGAATACATCTATTATTACCAAGGTAAACGCAAGGCTCTAAAGAGCGCGTTGCACTTTGAAATCGCGGAACGATCAAGATCTGAAGGTATGATATGTGTTGTGGGGGGTATCGACCGAAGCTCAGCTAGGAATTCAAATCGCAAGATATTCTCTCGTTGTAAGTAAGTTGTTTCCTTATTTCACTAAAGTGTCAATTCAAATCGAAAGATATTGACATCTAAGTATCCAACCTTCCTTTACCCAGAAATTCTTTTAGTTCTTTTCTTCGCCATCAGTGGGGGATTGTTGGAAGTGATGCCTTTGAAAAAAGAGAAAAACCAACTTTTTGATTTTGCTTCTATCCCACATCGGTGGGGAAGCTATAGTTTGAGGGGTTTATATTTGTCCCTCCCCTTGGTTGGTTAATTGTGTGGACCAAGGAGGCTTTTGTTGGGAGTATTGGGCCAGTGGGTTTGGGTCCAAACACACACACGCGCGCGCGCACCGACCCGGCCCGGCTCGAGCTCGGGTTTGGGTTTGGGTAGAGCACCTGCGGTGCGGGCCAAAGGCCCCCTTTTACCTTTTTGCTCTTGTGTGTATATGGGATGTCCATGTACAGTGAATGTGTCTAACAGTCAGTCAATATGACTGTTAGTGGGAGAGAGTCTTTCTCCCGGTTTTTCTCTGTTGTTGGCTGCGTTTTAGGGCCACGTTTTTTGGCTCTCTAACTGCCTCTATTTATTATAAATAGAGCATCAGTTCTACACTAGAAAGACACACAATTCACTCTACTCTCTCAATCTCAAATGTTTCCTCTCTTCTAAATTCGTTTCTGGGTACTGTTCTTATCATCGTTCCAAAGCTTCCAGCCTTGAGTGGGCAAGTCTGGGTGCTGCAGTGTCAAACCTTGGGGAACTACCGGCGCCTGCTGATCGCCACCACGGTCATGCCGAAATAGTTTTCAAGGCAGAGGCCTTCATACCTCGTCGCTGCAAATCGGTTCTGTTTCTGTTTCTGTTCTTATTTTTTCTTTGTTAATGCACTCTATCAAAACAACAATTGTAACGGCAAAACTCATAGTATTAACAAAAAGAATTTCATTTAGAACCAAAAGCAACAAACTGGCCTCCTCATCAAATTAATATTCCAGCTTCATCTCTCCAAGCGGCAGCAAAATAACAACAAAATGAAAAATTCATACCTAAAGTTAAAGTAGAATGAGTTGAAATTGTTTCCATCTGAAGAATTAAACCCAATTGAAATCCTAAAATAAAAGTAATTTGTATTTCAGTCTTCATAAACCCTAATTTTCCAATTAATTTGACGTCTCTTCATAAAATTACTCTCTTAAATTACTACAATCGCTACATATGTATAGGTCTTACAAACCCGATTAAAGGTAATGTTTTCGATTAAACTAGTTTATTAAAAAAAAAAACAATAATAGAAGCTAACCTTGTTTGATAAATTAATGATGAACTGAGATTTGAAAATGTAGAAGCTTGTTCGGTAGATGATAATGAATAATATTGGGTTGTTTATACCTTTGATAGAAGCTCGTTTGGTAGAGGTTGATGAAAGAACAGCCAGAGGTTGAAGAAAGAATGGATTGTTTACTCGTTTAGTAGAGCTTGACAGTAAGAAACACGCGTGAGTGTTTTATGAGTTGGTTCGTACGGTTCGCACCGTACTTTAGTTCGCACCTGACCCCAACCCTATATATATATATATATATATATATATATATATATATATATATATATATATATATATATATATATATATATATATATAGGATCATATGAGTTGGGTCATGTTTGATGAGTTACCCCTCTAAATCTGGACCATTGATCTAATCTAAGATGAATGGCTGAGATTAAATCTTACTCAAGCTATAAAAACCCAATTTTCTCTCAATCTCCCTCATTATTAGAAAAATCACTCTCTCTCTCTCTCCACCTTCTCCCTCTAAAAAGCCAGAACAAAAACATCAAACCTCCGATAATCAATTTCTATTATTTCGTGCTCTTCATCTTCAACTTCTCTCCGTTTTCAGAGCGATTTCGTGCTTGTTCTTCGCACTCAGTAGATCTACTTCGTCTTTATCTTCAGTTTTTGCAATCAGGTAATCGTTTCCTCTTATTATACTATCTTCCTTTTATTTTTGAACTTCATTTTTATTTTTCTTTGCTTGAATTTCTAGTCTTTTGTGTGTCTATTCTTCAATTTATTCAGTCATTTTTATTATGTAGTTCAATTTGTCGTGTTTTTGTTGTTAATTTACATTTTCTATTGTTTTTGCATCATTCTAGGGTTTTGTAATTGTATTTTGCATTTTTGTACCTGATTTTGAATTTTGATGTTGTTCTTTCTGGTTTTTGGTGATTTCGTTGTGCTTTTGTTGCAGTGAAGATAATGTGTTTGTTGAAATTATTCGTTATTGTAATATATTGATGTAGTTATTGTAATATATAGGGATTTAATGTTGCATTACATCTTGATTATTGTATTACTTTAATCGAGTTATTGTATTATTCAAACTCAGTTATTTTATCTTGTACTTCTTGTTTTGTTGTGTTAGTGTATAATCTGTTTAATAACAGTTATTTTATTACTTTAACCGAATTATTCTATTATTGAAACTCAGTTATTGTATTTTATAGTTACTTCTTGTTCGTTGTCTTGGGATATAATCTGTTATGTCCTCTTTAGTGCTAATTTAACCGAGTTATTGTTTGTCCATGTGGTAGGTTGATTGCTTATGTGACTTTTTGGAAACAAGGAAAACAGCAGAAGAAGGGATTGTCGTTTCTACATTCAAAATTGTTGATGTTAATTTTGAATGAAAAACAAAGCAGATGAACGATAATGAATCGGGATTTTTTTTACCATGTATCACATGCTCACATATGAGGGGAAGATCTTTCCGTCGATGATAAAGCGGAAATTGGACAAGATCTCTGTATGGCTTGAGATGGTTGGTATTATGATGAACTTCATTGTTCTCAGAGCGTCAACTGTCAATTTTCGTCATTATAAGCATTTAAAACTGAGATTTGTGGTTTCTGAGACAAAACAAAATTAAGACCAATCTGAGGATCTTCTTCTTCATTTGAAGCCCGTAAAAAACACGGTAATGGAATAGCAGCAGGACTTCCAGACTTCAGCCCATGCAAAGAGATATGACCCTTGATTGACATAACAAGAATTATGCAAAAGATGCTCTTGGCGGAGAGCATTATGATCGGGATCTTGAGGGATGTTAGAATCTAATTCGGTGTCCGTAGCTGATGAAGAGGACACCTTAAAATTAGAAGAAGATCAGAGACACTTTTTTTTTTACTTTTTTTTTGAGATAGCCAGTTATTGTACTGTGTTAGTTCAGTTATTTCAATGTATTAGTTGGATTATTGGATTTCATTTTGCGTAGTTATTCTATTCTACAAACTATGCTTTTATTTCTCTAATCTTTCCAGTTATTTTATAGTGTTTTTATGGTATCTCAATACTCATAGGTGGTTACTGTATTTCAGTTGCATAGTTATTTTCAACTTACGCCCTTTTTTGTTTTTATTTCTTTTAGTGAGCTTCATCTCAATATAATAAACGATTTACTCATTATAATAACTGAGTTTCTATATACAATAACTGCAAATACCAGAGTTTTATATTACAAGATAGAAATTTCAATATAATTGAGTTTCATCTCAATACAATAACATGATGTATTGTTTGAGACGCTTAGATGTAATGATGAAGATGCATAGTTTGTTTGAGATGCTTAAGTGTAATCTGATGGAGACAAAATAGTTATATAATGAAAGCAAGTCATTCTTTTTAACGTTGTTATAATGAAATGGCCACTTATTCAATTAAATAAGATGAAAATAAACAATCGATAGAAAGTTGACTATATTTGAGTTTCGTCTCCATACAATAACATGAGTTACTCATTACAATAACTATAAATACCAGTGTTTTACATTACAATAATTGAGTTTCTACATTACAATAACTGAGTTTCTACATCGGAATAACTGTAAATATCAGAGAACATTATTGTCAATAAACAACTGAGTTAACTATTAAATGACCAAGTATATACATCAATTCTTCCACTGAATGTCTAATGTCCGTGTTCATCGTGATTCAACCTGTAAATCACCAAAAATAATGAATTATTTCATTGAATATTATATACATCCAAGAAGTAACTCGAAGATACAATAACTGTTTTTTAATAATAAAATAATTGATTTAAAGTAATACAATAATCGAGATGTAATGTTACAACAACTGCATTTTGTAAGAACATCATATAAAATAACTCGGTAAATATATTACAACAACTGGATTATAAAATAACTATAACTAACTTTAAACAACTAACGAGTGAACAAGAAATTTGAATATTTTTGAGTTTTAAAATAACACAATTTATTCATTACAATAATTGAGTTTCTACATTACAATAACTACAAATTCCAGATTTCTACAGTACAATAATCGAGTTTTTACATTGCAATAACTACAAATATCAGAGTTAGTACGTTACAATAACTGAGTTTGTACATTACAATAACCGAGATTCTACATTAAAATAACTGAGTTTCTGAATTTGAATAACTATTAAATAACCACGTTTCTTCATTACAATAACTGGGTTTCTAAATTCAACTAGACATTTTAACAAACAGTTGATGTGCTAATCTAGATTACCAACAATTTTTCAGGATTATGATAATAAATTATCAATCAAATGTCAACGGTATGATAAACAAGCATACTAACGGAGTAGAATCAGAACACATACAGTTATTTGATTCCAATAGCTACGAAAATCACTGAAGTTATTCGATTATTAGCTATGAAATCGTAAATGATATACATACCTTTGTTTTGATTACAAAAAACACACATAAATCATATTAGAATTCGTTATTTGATTCAAATACTGCAGTAATTCGAGTATTAAATAAGAAATCTTATGAAATATTCATACCTTCGTTTCGATTTCAACAGTTAGGGTTTTCAGAAATTTGAGTATTAATTGAAGAAAAAATTGATAGTTTCAATTGAAATAATCGAAATAGTGAATGAACTTTGTGTAAATTTGTGGATTTGCAAAAAAAATGCAAAGAATCGATGGATTTTTTGATCAATTTTGACGATTTTTTGACGATTTTTGATCGTAACATAGTATGTAGCTGGTATTTTTGGTAAGAAAGTAGAAAGAGAAAGGAGGGGAGAAAGAGAGAGAGAGAGAGAGAGAGAGAGAGAGAGAGAGATAAGTTTTGTTTTTTTTATCGATGACTTTTTTTATCAATTTATTTTGTTAGGTCAATTGTATATATACGCGGGAGTAACTCACGAAAAGTGGCAAACTCACCGGATCTTGCCTATATATATATATATATATATATATATATATATATATATATACATATATATATATATACATATATATATATATATATATATATACATATATATATAGATTTGGGATCCTATGAGAACCGCTAACATAATGAGAACCATGAGAACTATTTACAACCGTTGATGAATTCTGATCTAAGAGCTGAGATTAAGCCCGTGTTTTTGACTCAATTGTTAAAAACTCACCTCACAATTCCAGATTTTCAATTTACCTATTTCTCTCTCATCCACTCTCGTTTCACAAGTTTTTCCCCCTTTCTCAAAATTCATTCATCTTCGATTCCACCACGTTGACGATCGCGATTCTGGTGTCGCCACCACTGTTTCTTCTTTAGAAGGTGTGTTTTTAGTTATTTACTATTTGATTTACGAAAAATTAGGGTAGTATACAACAATCTATAAAAATTAAATTAAAAGTTTACCTCGAATCGAAAAAATTCTAAAATTTGATTGATTAATTAAATTTCTCGATTTCTCAAATTTAATTTAATTCGATATCATTGTATTTTTATACTTAAATTTTCTATTGAAACTTGTTATAATTTGTTATTAGAGCTCCATTCTTGAAAAATTAGAATCAATTTATAATTAATTAGGTATTACTGTGTAGTTGTGACTTGCAAATTTAAAGTAATGGTGTCGTTTCTTATGTTTTTGTTTTGCTGATTTCTTATTTGGGAGTTTTGATGATGAATATTTCTTGCATTTTCATCAACTGAAGCATCATATTTGTCAATCATGCAAATACAGAGTTATTGTATTCTTTCTTAATTTCATCAATTTAGCTAAACAAACGTATATGCTTTTTCTCTACATGAATGCAGGTTGAGAAGCATGATAAAGAACATATACATAAAATTTTTTAATTAGCTACACATCATAATGATCTTCAGATGTAAGATGGACGCTATATGCAGACAACTACTTGAAAACCTCTCCTTATTTGTTGCATTAATCAATTATTGGAATTATTCAATTTTATAATAGTGGTTCTATTTGTGCTATATGAAACCATATTTGTATATGTTTACATATTTGATATACAATGTGTTCTGATCTTTTGAAATTGTTTGGGTGAGGTTATCGTCTAATATTAAATATGCATAGGATAGCCTTATTGATATTATGGTACTGGTATGGCTGAATGCAATTTATTTTACTTTTTTTATGAACTTTTAGGGGTGTGATTAAATTGTTTTATGAAATTAAAGATCATATTATGATTTAGGTAATGATGTTTTGAAAGCCGGTTAGCTCAAATGGTAGAGCATTGTGCATTGCACAAGGTATGGGTTCGACTCCCATATCGGTTATGAAATACTAATACTCCCTGCATATAGATGCATAGAAATACACACTACCTGCACAATATTCACCACCAGATACACAAAATAACCAATTTGTACATTAGCCACAATGTCGGTGTCGGAACTTCAGTTGTTGTATTAGTACAATTCAAAATCTAAAATGTGTCTACAATAGGTATTGAAAAATAGTAATGACCCAACTTTATAAGGGTACAAAAAATGATTGCTAGGAATACAAAAGCGACACGTAAACAAAGTGAACAAATAGGTATAAAAAAGATAGTTAGTAGACCATTAGTAAACAATACTGAACCTTTACAGGTTATTCCCAGTCAATTCACTTGACAATCATTGCAAATTGAACCGTACTTGTAAAGCTCTAAATTACCATCAAAATCGTCATCATTTGTCGCCTGAATGCAATTAAGAGCGTTTGAAGTAATACAATTAGAGACTCGATTATCTTGATTGCCTCACGAATTAAGTTTCACATGTATCCAGTCTCAGTCTAACATTTATCGTCATTTATTTCTATTGGAGGCGACATTTCTTTTCGATGTTCTCTTTTGCTTCGGATTCATAAATGGTTTACCAATCCCATAACTTGAAGAAATGAGTTTTTGTCTTATTTACTACTTTTTGTCCGCTAAAACGTTTGATCCTCCACACTATAACTATTGAACTGGATTCAACAACCATGAACAATAAAAATAAGTAAACAGCAGAGAAGAGAAGTGGTGTAAATTGAAACTTGTGCGGCAAAATATACATAAAAAGCAGGAATTGGGTAAGACCACCATATGGTTCAGATACCCTAATACACTTCACAGATGCACTAAATTATAAAGTAGCTCATATACATAATTTCACCTCACTATAACAAAAAAAATATAGCTTAGATACATCAACTCTCGTCACTCGTTCACCTCGCACATGCAACAAAATATGACCATATATGCATCATGCATGCCTTACTTGAAATATGATTAGAATTTACAAGGCCCGGTCTCTGGAAATCTAAAATGTAAAAGAAACACTAGTATTTCATAGTAGCCAATATGGGAGTTGAACCCACATCTTGTGCATTGCACGATGCTCTACCATTTGAGCTAATTGGCTTTCGAAATAAGTAAAATATAAATATTCGTAATATAGAAACGGTAATGACTATCAAAGATATTATAAACTGAAAAATTTTAGGATACCCGTCCTCTAATATTAAACAACTTTCTTTATGCATGAAAAAACAATATATGTGCATTAAACAACCTTGTACATGCATGAAAAATCAATATATGTGCATTAAACAACCTTGTACATGCATGAAATAACAATATGTGTGCATTAAACAACCTTTTACATGCATGAAATAGCAATATATGTGCATTAAAGAACCTTGTACATACATGAAAAAGCAATATATGTGCATTCACTAGTTTTATACCCGTCCTCCTAAAAAAGGGTTCACTCTGCCCCTATCGGTTGTCTTTTGGTCTTGTGGCCGTTCGAATGATAATAAGGGTAAGGGCTAAGGGTTGGATTAGGCGGATCCGCGTCCAACCCTAAATGCTTTTCGGTCCTAAATTTCAGGACACTATTATTACATATAATTAGACTCTTAATATCATGATGTTAAATATTGGTAGACCTCGAAGTTTAGGAGACCCAAATATATACATTTGACACCAATACTAAAGACACAAATATAAAGAAACATCCACATGTATATCCCTTATGATTAATATTGTATAATATTGGAGTCAAAAATTGTAAATTGGACAAATGTACAATCTGATATTCTGATTCACTTGTGACCTAACCAAATATCTAGCATTCTCCATCTAGTTATGAAAATCAGTAGTTATACTGCTCAAAAGTACAAGGCAATCACATATCTGACTCACGAGAACATATTTAGAGTCTACCAACTTTGCCAAAAAAAAACTCTGAACGATCCAAACATAAAACAACACATATCAATCAATATGTTTCCAAGAGCCAGCTGAAGAAGAGTCGGCATCACAAAATCAAAAGATGAGCGCAAAATAAACTGTTTTATTAGACATTTACAAATTAAGAGTCATCATAAGCAAAAGCGCACAACACGACTCAATAAGTAATCGCACCCCCGCAAGATTACCACTTCAAATATAGTATGGTGTACTCAATAATACACCTTTTCTTAAATGTCAGAATCATACAAGTTGCAAAAAATTAGTTAACTAAGCATAATATTAGTCTCAGACATCCAAAGAAGAACAAAATCAGAATCATTTCTATCCTATGGCAGAAGCGAAAACTTATTTTTCAAAGAATTGTTTTTTTCAGATATACAACTCTTGTTATCTGGGGAGCAAAAGATCTTACAAATCACCCAACGCCTACAAAAAGATATGTTCACAAAACACGTCCAAGCCGTTACAGATACATCTCTTCGTAAGGTAGTTATAGCAGCCCATTTACGAAATACCACACTCATCCACTCTATGAGGGATCATCCATCCGAAATCCAATTAGCAAAAAAAATGCATCAAAGGCGCATTAGCTTCATAACCAATAATATAGCAGACTAGCGATTGCATAGTGAAGCGACTTCAGAATATTATAAATAGACAAATGTAGCAAGTAGGCGCAATTCATAGTTGCACGCAAAATGAGGGACGCACAACACGTGTTCCATATAACCAGGATAAATGTTTCGACCCACGTATTAAAAACTAAATGTTGACAAGAACAAGCATTTCATAGTCTATTTTGCCATTTACCAAATCAACCATCATTGGAAGCACATTCTGAAAGCAATTTTTGTGATGTGTAAATGAATTATACTATGATAAAATCACCTTGATGAAACAACATAGGGTTGTCTTTGTGTTAGCAAATGCGTTACTTTCACTTATTTTCAACTGATTTGTACAAAGCAATATATGTGCATTATATTAAACAACTTAGTACATTCATGAAAAAGCAATATATGTGCATTCCCTAGTTTTATACCCGTCCCCCTAAAAAGGGTTCACTCTACCCCTCTAGGGTGTCTTTGGATCTTGCGGTCGTTCTAATGATAATAAGGGAAGGGTAAAAGGTTGGATTAGGCGACCTAAACCCTTTTCCGCCATAAAATTTTAGGATACTATTCCCCTAGTTTTAGTCCATCCCCAAAACAATTATATTACTATGTCAATTAATCACATTTCTCAAGTTCCTTAATACTTTCTTTATACGTGCACGAAAATGCGTTATATGTGTATGAAATAACGTTGTATGTGCATGAAATATGTAAACTTCAGGTCCTGTGTCAAAACAATTAAATTGCTAAATTAAGCATAAGAAATATTAAATTATTATTTTTCCTCCTATATATGACTATCCCAACTCGATAAGCGCAACCCCTTCAATAATACTTCATCCTATACACCTTCAACAATAAATTGGGTGCTTTTGCGACATCTTATTTTTCCTCCTGAGCAGCCTTCTTAAGGTTCTCAAGAACGGCGTTCTCAACCGCCTGATAACTAGCACCATTGCCGACAGGTGACTCATCCTTAGTTACTACGGCTCCTATGCTCGAACACACATTTTTTCAATCCAAACTTCGTAACTCTCGGGCATTTGAATGCAATTGCTCGGTAAAGCGCTTTATACAAGGGTGGATTTACGCCACAATCGAAATTTAACATGTGTATCAAAAGCTATAGTGTAATACTCCATATCTTAAACTTCCCAATCCAAAAGAACTATAATTAGAAAAATAATCATAAGGATGAATGAATATTACCAAAGTATGAAAAAGCTCTTCCAGACCATTGTTGTAGCCTACTTGTGGTTACCGCCTTCTTTGGTTGTACCCTATAAATCGTTTATGACAGCTGCGCTTACCGTCATCAAATTCAACCCAACAAATGGAACATATGGAACCGGTATAATCACATGCTAATATCATTCAACGAAATGACACACTTTTAATCTGTAGAATGATAAATGTTATCAACCAAAGAAATCCATTCCCAATAGAGCCAACCTAATTCACGAAATTAACTTCCCAATTTCATGATTGTAACCAATTGAGGTAATTTCTCAACTTCCCCCAACCCTAATTTACCAACTTCATGATGTAAATTTGCCAATTTCATCAACAAAAAACCCTAATATTACAAGCATAAGTCAATAATTTTAATTATGTACGCCAATTATATGTATATAAACTCGAATAAACAATTCAAATGTAATTTGTTGACAATTTAACAAATTCCCAACAAATAAAGTCGAATTTCTGAAAAATTAATGGAAAAGTTAAACAAACCTCGACGAATTTACATCATAGATGAAAGATGGTGTGATTTGCGTCTCCATTAATGAACTAAGCAACATAATATTGAAGCTTGTCTTCAATTCGAGGAAGAAGATTGTCGATCGGGGAGGGAAGATAAACTTGGAGAAATAAAGTAATTTGGTTAAATGAGAGTGAGTGTGGGAGTGTGGGATTTGGACGACAAATATTGTCTGATCTCATCCCTTTATTTGTCTAAAATCTAAGGGCTGTGAGAGGTTCTCACAGTTCTCATTATACTAGTGGTTCTCACTGGATCCCGACCCTATATATATATATATACATATATATATATATACATATAGAGTGAGCATCCCATGAGTCTAGCATCTTAGATGAGTCTAGCATATCAATAAGAACCATTGGATCTTATTGATCCAACCGTCCTGATTATGACACGTGTGCTTATTTAAAAAAAAAAAAAAAAAAAAAAAAAAAAAACTAGGCGCGCTGATATATAAAGAACGACACATTCATTATTCATCATAAATTCACTTTCTTTTCTCTCTCTAAAACGCCTGTATCTCTCTGTACAAACCGCTTCACGTTCTTTTTCTTTGGCAGTTAATTCACTAAACCATAAATTTTTTCCGAAAATTTTATTACATCAAGCAAAATCGCATTAATCAAGTGAAGATCATTATTATATTTACTCAGAACAATCGTTTCGAAGATGACGAAGAGGTATAAAATCGCTCTATTTCATTATATTGTTTTTAAACTTATTTCGCCACTTCATGTTGTTGCTGTTGCTATTATTGTTGTTATTGTTGTTGTTTTTAGTGTTGATTATACTATTTTTTCTTCAAATAAACACCGACTTAGGGTTCTTATTTTGCTCAAAGCGAGAAATTGATTTTTCCGCGAAAAATTAAGTTATTATTGTTGTTGTTGTTATTCTTGTTGTTGTTAGTCTTGATTATAGTGATTTGAAGCGTTTATTAATTGCTCGAAGAAAGAAATTGAGTTTTCAGTAAAAAATTAGGTTATTACTGTTGTTGTTGTTGTTATTGTTGTTGTTGTTAGTCTCGATTATAGTGATTTGAAACGTTTATTAATTGATCGAAGAAAGAAATTGAGTTTTCAAAAAAAAATTAGGTTATTACGATTCTTGTTGTTAATCTTGCTTTGTTTTGCTCGAAGAGAGTAACGATTTTCTGTTCTAGTTTTTCGCTTCAAAATTAGGGTTAATAATTTGTAATAAATGAGCAATTAATGTGTATTACCGTTCTGCTTTCGATTGAATTATTTGTTCGTCGTGTTGAGTTATTTGTGATTTGCAGGAATTTTCATTTTCCTGAAGTTAATAAAATTTCGAACAAATCTACAATAACAATATTATCTTTGTAAAACTGTCATAGTAAAAGTGTATCCCCTATCGTTTTAAAGAGTAGCAATTGCGTCTCAGAATAAATGTTGTTCTTGTAGTTTTATATTAAAACAATTGTTTGACAATACTTTGTAACACTTTGTCTCATTCTCGTGAGGATACTATCATTCTTATTCCATTCCACATTCTTTCTAAGACTCGTCCACCATCATTCCTCTTCAAAGTAATAGCCGTTTGTAATTGTTTTAGTTTTAATGTTATTCTGTTTTGGTTTTTTGATAAACAATCTCGGAAAGCGGGTAGTACCTGAAAAATCGACGTCGAAAGAAGGCTAAAGTGGAAGCATCGGAAAAGACAATGAGCAAAAAAGCGCCCGACACGAAGCCTTCCAAACCGTCGCCACGAGAAAACGTCGAAGCATCTCATGCTTTGATCGATGTCCCTATAACTCTTCGTCGTGCCGAGCTGATTTGCATGAAATGTCCCTTTTCCTGAAATTAATAATATTTCTCAACAGATCTACATTGACAATGTTACTGTTACACTATCAGAGTAAAAGTGTATCCCCTATCCTTTTGAAGGGCAGCAATTGCTTCTGTAACAGTGTTACTGTAATTTTATAACAAAACAATTGTTTGACAATACTGTAACACTGTCTCATTCTATGAGGATACTATCATTCTTGTTCCATTCCACATTCTTTGTCAGACTCGTCCACCATCATTCTCGTTTCCGGTTTAATAGTCCGTAATTGTTTTAGTTTTAATGTTATTCTGTTTTGGTTTTTTGATAAACAATGTCGAAAGCGGACGTAGTAACCGAAAATCTCTTTGTCGAAGAAGGCTAAAGTGGAAGCTTCGGAAAAGACAAATGAGCAAAAAAAAAGCCGACACGAAGCCTTCCAAAATGCCAAAGAACGAAAAACGTTGAAACATCTCATGCGGATCAAGATGTCCCTATAACTCTTCGTTGTGTTGAGTTGTTAGTGATTTGCATGAAATGTCCCTTTTCCTGAAGTTTATAATATTTCTCAACATATATACATTAACAATGTTACTGTAACACTGATACAGTAACAGCGTATACTACCCCCTATCCTTTTAAAGAGCAAAGATCATTACCTATCGAGTGTAGTAGTCAGTAATTGATTTACTTTTAATCTTATTCGATTTTGATTTTTGGAAAAACAATGTCGGAAAGCGGAGGTGCCCGAGAAATCACCAACGACGAAGAAGGCAAAAGTAGCGACATCGAGAAGACACCTAGGAAAAAGGTGCCAACACGAAGCCATCAAAACCAACAAAGACAGAAGGAAGTCGAAGCATCTCATGCATCTGAGTATGTGTCTACAAATCTTTGCTCGACCGCAAGTCACTACTATTAGGGTTTATGATATATTGTCTCATTGTTACAAAAATGCAGAATCAATTGATCTTTAAAAAATTATTCGACCGCCATTATTCGTATTCCATTTGTCATTTCTTCAACGACTTGACTACCATCATTCCTTTTCAATTTAATTGTTGTCTTTTATATTGTTATTGTAAACTTCTGATTTTAATTTTTGAAAATAACAATGTCAGGAAAGAAGAGGTACCTGAGAAATCAGCTACCACTAAAAAGGCTAAAGTGGCCGCATCAGAGAAGCCACAGAGCAAAAAGGTGCCGACAGAGAACTTGCCAAAGCCGACTAAGAAGATGCGGACCAAAAGCTTTCAAATCCTACAAATGTGAAAAGGCGACGAAGGTGCCTACAGAGAGTCTACGCCAGCAACACCGCTCCTTCAAAAAAGGTGCCGGTGAAGGAAAGTAAGGTGCCTACTGAAAAGGTCCTTAAGCCACCAGCAGCACTACCAAAGGAGCAGGCTGCGAATGTTCCGATCCAGCAAAGTAAAAAAGAAACCAATATGACCAGGAAGAAGGCAGCAGAAAAGCCGTCGCATGGTGTTCCAGTGTTGTTGAAGGAGCAATCGGTGCCCATTGAGAAGCAAGCAAGTGCACCTCCTCAAAAGGCAGCAACTGTGCCAACGTCAAAGGCAGCGACTAAGCAATCAAAATCGGTTGCAAAGGAGACAAAAGAAGAGGTGCCCAAAAAGTTATCAGTAACAAAGGGTCGGACCCAAAAACAAAGAACGGCCAAATCTGCAGAGTTGGTGACAGAAGAGGTGGCAAAGAAGGTGCCCAAACAAAAGATGGCGGAGAAGGTTGTACCAAAAAAGAAAGTTTCAGCGGCAAAAGAGCCAATAGCAGAAAAGCTAGTAAGCAAGAAAGAGAGCGTGAAGGTGTCTCGTAAAAAAGAAACCGACAAACGCGCGATGCCAAAAAAGGTGGCGAAAACAAAGAAACCAGGACGAGTAACAAAAAAGAGACCTAGAGATAAGCCCATGTCATCCAAGATGAAAGTGATAGAGATTATGAGGTTTCGGATGACTCGAGCGTCGGCTCAAAATGTCGAAGAGGGCTAAAACAGAGAAGAGACCAACCAAGACGGTGGTGAAGGCTGAAAAAGAAGAGGTCTTAAAAAAGTATGTGTCTTTCTAGTTGCCAAAACTTGTATGTTTAAAGTTTCAGTTTCAGTTTCATTGTTACAGTAACACCTATACTGTAACATTTTTATGTTGTTTAAGTGCTACTTTAATGTATGTCTTTGTAACATTGTCGATTATACTTGTTTGTTAATTGATCTTAGAAGGAAATTAATTTTCCATTAAAAAATTAGGTTGTTCTTTGTTCTTGTTGTTATTGTTGTTGTTTGTGTCGATTATACTGATTCGTAATAAATTTATCCTAACTGTTTTGCTCGAAGTGAGTAATTGATTTTCTGCGTTCTAGTTTTTCGATTCAAAATTAGGGTTAATAATTTGTAATAAATGAGCAATTAATGTGTGTTACCGTTCTCCTTTCTACTGATTTATTTGTTCGTCGTGTTGAGTTGTTTAAAGTTTCGATGTTACGATATGACTTTTTTCGTATCCTTGTTTTGTTGCTTTCTTCTTTTTGGTTTGTTGGCATAAAATAGTGTCACACTGTTTAAGCGGTGGTGCTAATTTACACTTCCTTAATACAGTCGGATAAATACCCAACTAAGTGCAGGCCCATCGTTGGTTGATGTTATGAGCAAGTTTACCGTAAAGCAGAAGAAAGCCATTAAAGAAATTGGTTTTGGAGGACTATTGAAGATGAATATATCGTAGTCCCTTCCGGCTAATGACTTGCTTGTTGAGGCTTTTGATTGCGGCAGTTTGAAGGTTCATGTAATCGAAACAGAGGAGTTTGTCTTTGTCACGATATGATGTTCATGACCTATTTTTACCGCCGGTGAAGGGTAATAATGTGGTCTTGACCGCGACCGGTCGCGGATCCCATCTTGAGGACACCGAGTTAAAAAACAAATGGAGAAGGAAGTTCAACATCTCTACAAAGAGAACATCAAGCTAGATTTGGTGACTAGTTGGTTTAAGAATAACAAGGGTGCTGCGGTGATGAGTTCAAGCGGATGTTCGTTCTTTATGCGCTCTCCACTTTTTTTAGCGCCGACTCCAAATTATTCTCGTTGATTTCAGATCGTTGAAGGTCAGGGACGATGTTGAAAAAATAAAAGGTTTTAATTGGTCAAAGTATGTCTATGAGAAGGTAGTAGAGGGCGTCAAGGGGTTGAAGACAGGAACGGTTAAGTGTCTTTGTGGGTGTATTGTGGTGCTGCTGTTGGCCTACATTCACCGGTTTGAGTTCCATGGCGAGGTACAACCAACGACTTACCTCTCGATACAAAGATTGGATGAGATGAAAATCTTTCAAAAAGAGTCAAAGACGAAGGAAAGATTGGTCATGTCTAGGAACTAATGAGATGTCGAAACTCGTCTATCCTATTTGCCTTGGCAAGGATCCCACCGAAGGTAATGTGGCACTCGTCGGTGTAATATCGTCACCGTAATATGGTCACCGTGATATCGTTATCGTAATGGCTTTATCTTTGTAATAATATTATCATTACCTTACTATATTGTTAATTATTAATATTAATTACTAATTACTAATATGTTTCGTAAATATGATGGGCAGAATCTGATGAAGGTGAGGATGACGAGCCAGTTTTTCTTAAGAGTAATGAGGGAAGGGAGTACATCTTGATGGAGAAGCTTCCTGGCATTGAAACAGATGCCGAGTTGAAGGAAAAAGCTGTTGATGTGAGTTGTTTTTATAAATTTAATTGTCTGCAATTGTTACAACTCCCAAATCTGGTATCTAATTCATTTCTTTCTTTTTGGTTTATTGACTTAGGAGACCGAGCTGATGTTGCTGATGTATAGGAGGGATTCCAACCTTGTTCACGAGAGATTTGCTCAGCGACTGAAGGTTTTCGAATCAAAGCATAAACAGAAATCACCACTAAAACCTGAATACCTTAAATATGCCGAAGATGTTGTGCGAAAGGCTGAATCGTTGAAGAGGAGGGCGAATGACTTCCCGGTATATACAAGGTCCAAAGTCAGTAGGAAGTTGGAACCATTTCCAACAGAGAAAAGTCCTAGGACAGTTAAGTCAGAATCCCTGGTAAAGGAAGTATTGAGCAGTTTAAGTGAGCAACATCATGAAGAAGATGATGAAGAGGTTCATGACGAGGACAGGCAAGATGAGATGGAGGACGGAGTGGAAAGTGACGATGAGGACGGGACTGATGATGGCAACGATGATGACGGGACTGATGATGGCAATGATGATGACGGGACTGATGATGCAGAGGATGATGATGAGGACGGGGATGACGATGGCGGCGATGTTGAGAGTCGTCTTAAAAACAAGAGTCTTCAAGAGGGTGGCACGGACATAGATAACGATGAAGAAAGTGCCGATGAGGAGGAAGACGATGAAGAGGATGAAAAGGAAAAGGAGGATGAAGAGGAAGAAGACCAAGAGGACAAAGAGGAGGATGTAAAGGATGCTGAAAGCCAATCTGGTGAAGGTAATAGATCGAGTAACGAAAGTGTTACTTATTATTACTTTTAGTTATACTTTTACAATAACACTTTATTCGTAATATTTTATATATATTAATAGTTAGTAATATAATATTCAATTACTTACTTGTGATGCAGATGAAGAGGATGTTGCAGAGGAAAAGGATGATGCGGATGAAGACGATGATGCGGATGAGGAGGATTAATCGGCAAAGGTCAAGAGGATGACGGAGATGAAGAGGAGGAGGATGATAAAGAAGAAGAAAATGAAGACGACAAAGAGGGGAGTGGCGAGGATGATGAAGATGCATCTGATGATGGTAATATAGTAACAATACTACAATAATCTAATCACTTGCACTAACACTGTTACATGATCGCTGTTATAGAGTTTTCATTTTACAAATAATTACTAATAATCAATTACTTTCCTTTTAGATGAAAACGATGATGCTTGATGAATATGATGCATCCGGGCGGGGTGACAAAACAACTAGCGAGCCGGAAGATGAATCTGGTGAAGGTAATAGTGTAATCTTTGTTATAGCCTTTCATTCTCGGGTGCTTTTTTAACAAACAATTTAGTAATATATTTTCATTCATTATCTGCTACACAGATGACAAGGCAGAGGCCGAAGGTGATGCATCAGGCCAGCCTGAAGATAACCCAACTAGTGAGGCAGGTGAAGAGCCATCTCCTGAAGGTAATTGAGGAATCTATTTAAACTCGTTGTATTACCTGATGTAACACTATTAGCACTGTTACTGTAACACGGTTATAGTAACAATGTTACTGTGACGTAGTTTTAACAGAAGTTTACAGTTTATCTATTGTACCTTTTTTGGTTCAAAGAAAAATTGTTAATATATATTGAATCCAATTACCTGTGACACGATGACGAGGAAGAGGCGGAAGTTGATGAATCGTGCAAGCCCGAAGACAACCCACCAATGAGGCGACTAAAGAAGGATCTCCCGAAGGTAATAGAGAAATCTATTTGCACTCGTTGTATTAGCCGATGTAACACTCGTTAGCACCGTTATCGTAACATCGTTATAGTAACGCTATTCTTTAATGTCGTAGTTTTATCAAGTTTACAAAGATGATATATATATTCAATTATCTCGCTACACATGATGACAACGAAGAGGCCAAGATGATGCATCGGGCCAAGTCAAGAGAACCCAACGATCGAGGCAAAACAAGAAGGATCTTCTCAAGGTAATTTTACAAAGAACACTGTTAGTATAACTATGAGACATTGTTGATCCGAAAAACATTAGTAATTTATATTTAATTCAATTACTTGTGCCACAGATAACAAGGAAGAGGCCGATGATGATGCATCGTGGCCAGGTTGTTGACCAACCAACCAGTGAGGGAAATGAAAAGGAAGATGACGATAAAGATGAAGAGGATGATGGGAATGAAAAACCGATGAAGAGAACGATGATGATAAAGATGAAGACAATGTCTTTGGCGATAAAAACGAAGATAACAAAGAAGGAGGATGAAGCAACTGGTAATGAAGACGCCGATGGGAATGATGAAAAAGGCGAGGAAGGAGAAAAACCCAGTGAGGCTGATGATGAGACAGTTGGCGGCGAAGAACCAATAACTACTCAAAGGCGGTCGGGTAGCGAGAATATGACGACGATGATGAAGTTGATATTGTCGATGATTGCGTGATGAGATCCTGTATGACAATTACGACGAAGATACTGGCGACCACTATTTGTTACATGTCGAAACAACTGAAGACTGGATGCGCGTGATGGATCCTCGCTACGGCTGCACAATCGAATGTGGCCTACCAGCTCCGGATCTAACACTTGTGTCCAAGAGTATGATAAAACACAAGGAGATAATGGCGCCTATTCTTGAAGTTAGGAAAGAAACAATTGACTATTGTTTTATCGACGATGACGAGAACCTCTCAGATACGTGAGTACTTTATTTACTCTTGCACTGTGATAAACAAAACGTTTTACTTTGCAAGTGAATACTGTTTCAACTGAATAGTTATTACTGTTAAACTGTTACTCTATTAAAAGGTGTTCTGACTATTACATCTCATTGTCCAACAGGGAAAGGCTTGTCTCGTATGGGAAGTATCACTTCATTCCAAGGGAAGATTTAACTTCATTGGCTCCTGGTGAGCTTATTTATATAATGGTCACTGAATGTTGGTCAATGTTGCTGAATGACCTCATCTCCAGAAAGGTAGCAAGTGATACACCATTGAGGATCTTCATGGGCTTGGGTCAATCTGTATGTTACTGTAATAAATAAATTTTTATTCTTATTGATTTTGTGTTTCTATAATGTTTATTGACTTTGTATTTATATTTATTTTTGTAGGACGCATTAGCAACGATGGCTCTTGGAAAACCCATTCAAAACAGACATTTAGAAAGTGAAGTTTTGTTTGTCCTTCACACAAAGGGATCAAATACAACAAGAGTCCACTTGAATTTCGATTGTGATATGGTAAACCACATTACATTAATATTTTTTTTTTTTATTCTTATATAAGTAGAGTGTATAGAAATTCTGTTTAGCAATGATATATATCTCGCTTAATTGCGTATATTCATTCCACTCATTCTGGAGGACCACTTTTTCGTGCTTGCATAAATTTCATGTCGAAAACGTGACTACCTAGACAACAAACCCTTATATGCCAGATCCCGAAAAGCAAAAATGGCAAGAAATGCGGTAAGTTTCTCTACTTACAAAGGACAATGTTATACCTTTAAATTTCCATTAATAAATTTGGCAATCATAGTTACAGTAACATAGATACAGTAACAGTATTACTTTTTGTGCAGGCAAATATCATGGGGAAAATGTTGTTAGAAATGCAAATTGCAAAAGGCTCCAAAGTGGAAAGTTTCCCACTTAAGAATGTGAAATTTAAATGGCGAGCACCGCAAAAACGTGGATTGTGGGGTTTTCATGATGATGCACATGGCTTTCTACACGGGGAAGGTTTTTGACTCGAGCTGGGGATGAACGGAAAAGAATGTTGTACCGTCTTTGAAATATGTGCAATACTTGTTCTTAGCGACTTGAATCAAGTACGAAAAGAGGTGCAAGGGAGGATATCAAAATTCAGGAATGAAAGGGAACAATGAAGGAAAAGTCACGTAAAAAAAAGGTGGAAGAGAAGAAGGAAAAAAAAGGAAGAGGAAAAAAAGGAAGAGGAAAAAACAAAGAAGCCACAGGAAAAACAAAAAGGGGAAGAGCCCAGCAAAAATGTTGGGCATTCATGTCCAACTCTTTCGAGGTGGTTTGATAGCCGGTGGCTTCAACTTACCTCCCTCATTCGAAAGGATGAGATAGGTTGGTCCTACCCTAGAGGATCAATCTAGTTTTCTTACCTAATCAAAAAAAAAAAAAAAAAAAAAAAAAAAAGGGGAAGATCCCAAACAGCCGAGGGTGAAGTCGGTTGCTTACAAGCATTCTCCTAGAGCAATTGGTGAAGATGAGGAGATAATATTTAAATTTCATAAAGATGATGTTATGGGATGTTCTCTAGGTGACGGTGAAATTGACGGTGATATATTCCTAGTCTCTGAATTTATGAGAGCAAATCAGAAACTGCTGTCCAACACAACTAATCTGAGAAGGCACGTTCTTGATTATGCGTTTATGGATGATATCGACTTCCACAAAAGGTAAAATACTTGTTGTTACTGTGAAAGTGTTACTGTGACACTGTTTCTGTAAAACTGGTTTTTAAACACTTTTTTATGTTACACTCGTTTCTGCGAAAACTCTTGAGTAATCGACTCTTATGGTTCTCGTAATGCTGAGATCCTGGCTGCGTTTGGAGACAACAAGAGGTTGACAAGAGCTGATATACTCTCACTACGTCCTAGGAGTCACACAAATTGGATGGTGTTTGAATGCTGGTCTCTACTCTTGAATTATGTCGAGAACAAAGAAAAGAGGCACAAGGGCAAAGAAAGGCCAACCATACTTTACTTAGGACTAGGTCACATGGTAAGTTGCATCGGTGTTAAATGTCCGCTTCGTTCAAGAACATATGATTCTTTTACAAGGGAAATCTAACCCTTACATTTTTTTTTTTTTTTTTTTAAAACTACAGCATGCTCTACTGGCTGTGATGCAGGAGGATAGTGAACAGTCTGATATAAAGAACGAGTTGTTTGAAATTTGGGATAATTTCATCAACGCGAGCAAGGCAAATTACAGACTTGATGCCGAACTTATTTTTATACCTTGTTTGGCTGGCTATCACTACTTCTGTGTGTGTATTAATTTCCTCAACAAAGAGATTAGTGTGATCGACAGTCAATCGTATGCTAACTGGGAGTCTTCATTCACTTACGACATCGCAATGGCAGCAGTAAGTCCCCTGAGTTGTCGAATTGTATGTTTACGCTTTAGTTTCGATTTCGATTTCGATGTTACGAATACGTCATATCTTTGTAACGTTATTATGTTGTTTCAGTGTTACTAATACACCTATACTGTAACATTGTTGATTACACAGATTTCTTAGTTGATAGTAAAAGGAAATTAATGTTCTGTTTCTGACAGGCCGGTTGCATGAGTGACTACCTGGACACAAAGGGCGACGTGAGGGTAACTGAAATGCTCCGCTATCCTGTGGTAAATGTGAAGTTTAAATGGCGAAACGGGCTTCCGTATTTGAAGAGTCACCAGTATCACTATGACAAATGAGTCTCTCCAATTTTTTGGGATATGCAAACAAGTCTTCTTTGCTCAACAACACATTTTATCGGCGGGCATGTGCTTCCCAAATTGCTGCATGTTTGCTCATGGTCGACATCAACAAAATACGGGCTGAATTGTTGTTGACGTTGAAATTTTCAAAAATCAAAGAAAACAATCTGGCCAGATATAGCTGCAAGGAGGGAAGCGGCTAGAATGCTCAAAGGGAAGGCAACGGAAGATGAATTGTCAAACAAAGAACCACCGATTGAGAATGAACCGAAGCCACTCAACACCGAAATGCCTGTACTTCGTTTTAAAGTTAAAATCAAGTGATGTACTCTAAAACAATGTTACTTTAACAACGTAATAGTGGCTGTCATAGACAGTGGAACATATTTTCGAATATTTTGGAATATATTACAAATAAGTTTGTTCTTTATGTAATAAAGAACTTATTATATGCAGAATTCATTAACTATGTTACTGTAACAGTGTGACAGTTTCAAGAGTGAAAAGAGAACATAATTTGACGTTTTGTATTCTTCACTCTTGCAGCTGTTATAACTGCACTTCATAGGGAATACGAAACATGGGTTGGATAAGTTTCATGTCTGATTTTGTCTGTTGGAATTCAAAAATTAACTGTTTGTTTAAAGCATTTAATTTTGAAAACAGTTTTTAAAATGTTAAGTGTTTTTTTTTTTAAACAAAAAAAGTCGAGACAAAATGAAAATAATGTTACTGTAACACTGTGATTGTAATAAATGAAAATTATAATAAAAGATTTTGACGCTTAGAATTCTCCACTCTGCAAAGATTTATAACTGGACTTAATTATGGGGAACATGCACGTGGTTAACATCAATCATCATTTAAAAACAGTTTACAAAGCGATTAATAAAAGTGGTTTTTAAAGCGATTAATTTTTTTTTTTTTTAAAATAACTGTTTTGTTTTTCACAATTATCTATAAATAATGTCATTGTAAAAAAGCACAATTATGTTACAGAATGACGGTTTTGACGCTTTGAATTCTACAATCTGCAGCAGTTATCTTTCTAAAATGTTTTGCACTTTGTTCAAAGTGACGTGTTTCAAGGCGATTATTTTTTTTTTTTTTTTTTTTTTAAACTGTTCTGTTTTTTTTCAATTATCTATAAATAATCTCATTTTCATTCAACATTTACACTTCATTTTCTAAACAAAAAAAATAAGCCAAGACAAATTCAAAGGTTTTTCATGTCTAATTTTTTTTAAATCTTTTGTAATATTAAAAACCTTGCTCTAATTGAGGGAAAACAGTTTCTGTTTGTTTATAAATAGATTTTGTTTTCTCTAATTTAGGGAAAACAGTTTATTTTTCTGTTTTAATAGGTTTTTTTTTTTTTTTTTTTTGCGCAAAGAAGAGAAAAATGGAACGAATTCAAAGGAAACTAGAAGACACCAAGTTTGAACTGGAAGAAATGACAAGGCATAGAGATTCATTACTTGAGCAGGTTATATCATCTGATAGTAAGGTAATAGAAATGGTGGAACGAGTACAAGTGCTTGAAAATGACTTGGAAAATGCTGAAGCTCATATCAAGTTTCGATGGCGGAAAACAAGTGTATTGGGAAACAAACTAGAAGAAAATAAGTCAAGAAGTACACCAAACCGATTTAGACCGTCAATTTCTCCTTGGTGTTACAGCTCTTAGGGAGTCATATGCTAAACTCAACCCTTCGATTAATAGGAAGTGGCCTCTTGTTGTCAAAGCTATTGAAGAGATGGAAGGTTACAGGAATAATCTGAAAAGGGAGTTGCTAGAGGGCGAAAGCAAATGTTTCATTCTCCTCCCGTGAATAAACGACTAAGAAGGGAGTAAAAGATTTAATATTTCCTTTCTTTATTCTGATTTATGCTTCTTTGTGATGACTTATATTTAAGTTAACTATCATTCTTCGTTTCTAAGTGTTTCGTTTGTAATCAGTGTTTGTAACACTTGTTTTTTATGAATGACATCTTAATTCGGTTAATTGTCCAATTTACTATTTGAATTGTGGTATATTAAATTGAACAACGATTATGTAACTATGTTTAAAATTGTCAAAGAACGCTCCTAATCCAACCCTAAACCCTTTTCCTTAAACAAAGATTGTTCGTAGTACAACAGTGTTACAGTAAAACCAAAACTAAACCTTAGGGAAGGACGGGTGATACCCTGTCGTGGACGGGATTCAAATTTGGGGAAAAACGCTCCAAATACGGGACGGAAAAGGGTTTAGGGTTGGATTAGCGGCACGCTTCGCGGAGCCGCCTAATCCAACCCTAAACCCTTTTCCTTAAACAAAGCTTGTTACAGTAAAACCAAAACTAAACCCTAGGGAAGGACGGGTGATACCCTGTCGTGGACGGGATTTAAATTTGGGGAAAAACGCTCCTAAAACGGGACGGAAAAGGGTTTAGGGTTGGATTAGGCGGCACCGCTTCGCGGAGCCGCCTAATCCAACCCTAAACCCTTTTCCTTTAAAAATCGTGGTGCGAAAAAACCAAAACTAAACCCTAGGGAAGGACGGGTGATACCCTGTCGTGTACGGGATTAAAATTTGGGGAAAAACACTCCTAAAACGGGACGGAAAAGGGTTTAGGGTTGGATTAGGCGGCACCGCTTCGCGGAGCCGCCTAATCCAACCCTAAACCCTTTTTCTTTAAAAATCGTGGTGCGAAAAAACCAAAACTAAACCCTAGGGAAGGACAGGTGATACCCTGTCGTGGACGGGATTAAAATTTGGGGAAAAACGCTCCAAAAACGGGACGGAAAAGGGTTTAGGGTTGGATTAGGCGGCACCGCTTCGCGGAGCCGCCTAATCCAACCCTAAACCCTTTTCCTTAAACAAAGCTTGTTACAGTAAAACCAAAACTAAACCCTAGGGAAGGACGGGTGATACCCTGTCGTGGACGGGATTAAAATTTGGGGAAAAACGCTCCTAAAACGGGACGGAAAAGGGTTTAGGGTTGGATTAGGCGGCACCGCTTCGCGGAGCCGCCTAATCCAACCCTAAACCCTTTTCCTTAAACAAAGCTTGTTACAGAAAAACCAAAACTAAACCCTAGGGAAGGACGGGTGATACCCCGTCGTGGACGGGATTTAAATTTGGGGAAAAACGCTCCTAAAACGGGACGGAAAAGGGTTTAGGGTTGGATTAGGCGGCACCGCTTCGCGGAGCCGCCTAATCCAACCCTAAACCCTTTTCCTTAAACAAAGCTTGTTACAGTAAAACCAAAACTAAACCCTAGGGAAGGACGGGTGATACCCTGTCGTGGACGGGATTAAAATTTGGGGAAAAACGCTCCTAAAACGGGACGGAAAAGGGTTTAGGGTTGGATTAGGCGGCACCGCTTCGCGGAGCTGCCTAATCCAACCCTAAACCCTTTTCCTTAAACAAAGCTTGTTACAAAGAAAACCAAAACTAAACCCTAGGGAAGGACGGGTGATACCTGTCGTGGACGGGATTTAAATTTGGGGAAAAACGCTCCTAAAACGGGACGGAAAAGGGTTTAGGGTTGGATTAGGCGGCACCGCTTCGCGGAGCCGCCTAATCCAACCCTAAACCCTTTTCCTTAAACAAAACAAATCGTATAACAAATTGTATAATACTCATATCAAAACTTAGGAAATATGCTCCTAAAACGGGACGGAAAATGGTCCTAAAACAATATGTATTCTTTGTATAAAATGTTGTAAGTCTTTGTATAAAATGTTAACTATGATGTAGGAAAATCGAATGACTTTTTATCGTGACATGTTATTGCCACAAAGAAGACACAATTCTACTTTTTTATTTTTACTTTGTGACATATTATTGTCACAAAGAACACAAAATCCTACTAATTATTGCTAAGGTCACAATGTTACTTCGTAACATCATAACAAAGATCAAACTTTTTTCTTTTTAGCTGCTTTCTCAGCAGCTACATCAACTATGCGAAGAGGGCATGTTCTCCTGTCGTGGGTAACTCTTTCTTTGCAGTATGCACATAGCCTCTTTGGCTTGGCTGCTTTTTCAATGGCCTGTTGTTTAGCTGACTTCAATCTTTTTCCACTCCCCTTGTTGCGTGCTTGTTCCGGAGGGTGGATAGTGACTTCGACGACGAGCCGCAGCCAACAAAGATCTCCATCTCTTGGTCTTTTGTAAGCGGTTCAATACATAACTTCAACCTGCGAACTCAACTAGGAGGGATGCTAACTCTTCCGTGTGTTCAACGGTAAAGTTTTGAGAACGCCAACTATCCGACGGAACTCGACCATACGTTGCACAAATGATCATTATCGAGGTAGCCATATATGAATCCTCAATGACATTCCCATTCGAATCAAGCACGAAGTAAAAAAGCAGGTTCTTTTTATCATGGTGACAATGTTACTTTGTAAGAAATTATGGTTACAATGTTATCAGAAAACAATTATTGTTACAAGTCAAAATCACATTTGTAATAATGTTTTCGAATCAAACCTGTTCGCTGCGTGTGTGTTATTTAGCCAACGATCTACAATGTACTTGCTTGGTATTCGCCCAATTCCTTTGCCCTTGTACACCCACAAAATATGCCTGCAGAGTAATCCAATTCTTTCGAACAGTTTACACTCGCATACCGCATCTCGTGCTTCTAAGGTCCAACCTCACCTTGAAAATTCTGTCTGTCTCAAAGATCGATTACATGAATTATGCGCACATGCTCCTCCTTCTCAAAGTCATCAACACCACATGAATCGGCCGCCATTACTTCTTCTTGGAACACCTTGAACACAAAGATGTGTGTATATAATAGCGCCATGCTTTTCTATAGGTAATTCTGTCTTAAGCTCGGGGAATGAGTGGTCGCCGTTATAATCATCGCACCTTCGTGTATAGCGCCGGTCCATAGCATTTGGAACCTGGTTTTAATGCAACAAGGATTCGGCAACAAATTATTTATGTAACAATGAAACAATGGTACTGAACATACACTGTTCCCGCATCGTAAGGAATGAAAAAGAGGTGTTTACCTCATCCAAAATTCGACCAGTGTACCAAAGTGATTCTCATAGCGCTTGAAAAACGAATTTGTACTTTCGATCGCCGTGTTGTTCTTAATATGCAGCCCAAGGCAAGGTCACGATGGTAGGCAGGAATCCAATGGTGTCTGTCGTCGAACATTGTAGTCAACCAATCATTATCTTCCAAATCGAAATCAAATGACCTTCTCGCCACTTCTCTTCGAACTCCGACGGCTCCATATCGTGTCCCAAACAACGGCGTTGAAGCGAGCAAGGAAGTCCGTGTCTCTGCAGAGTGTTGAACCAACTTTGTCCGTGATCTTTTGTGTAATATGCCACATACAATAACGATGCCTACCTGTCTTGAAAACGAAGGAAAGCCTGTTGTATGCCGGGCATAATGAAACAACAAGTCGAACATGATATTGACCGATGATAGGGAAAGAGCAAGTGAGTAAATTATATGTTAGTAATTTAGTTACAGTGACATTGTTATTGAATAACCTTGTAAAAGAGGAAGAGATGGAACAAAGTGGTAGTTGGAGTCGAAAAGTTGGGGTACAATAATCTTAAGTAAGTCTCATTACGATAACATTGTCACACTATTACCTTCTTTATGCCAGGGCATTGATCCGTGATCATGAATCGTGGCTCTTTTTTGTCCCATGGCAAGTCAAGAAATGCTTTGAAAGGTCCATTGGAAGGAGATGTCATCCTCGTGTAACAGGAGACAACCGGCAAAACAACACCGACTTTCTGTGGTGATTAACACCTGTGAATGGTGTAAAAACCATATCATACTTGTTGGTTCCGTAAGTAGGGTCGAAGCTAACAAAGATCCCCAAAGAATGAGTAGTTTCTAATACATGTAGCATCAGCCCAAAAGAACTTTGTTAGACGGTTTTGCGAATCAACATCATAGGCGAAGTAGAACTGGGGTTGGGTTGCTTTGAGTTTCTCGAGTCGATCGATGAAAAGGTCAGCATCTCTTAACCCAATGTAGCACTTGATATCTCTTTGAAAGTTCTTAAAATCTATCAATGTAGCACCGATATTTTCATACCCATTGACAAGTTCCTTAACCTGTCTAAAGGTCAATCCAGCGCCAATATTCAACTTGGAGTTGTCCAAGATAAGCGTCTTCTGGAACATATCAAGGGATCGTGAAATCTTATCGAGATCTCTGTTACAGACAGAGGTGAGACGATGATTGTGGACTTCAGAAAACTCGTCAATCATAGCTGGGCCATCAAGGCCATGTAGAAGGGCAAATCTGACGTATGCTCGGCATCCAATTCTTGTGATTTTAACTCGCCGTGTAACTGTACTAGCTGTGGACGAACAATTACCCATATTCTCATCATCCTTGGTTCTGGGACGCTGTTTCGGTTTAGATTCCCTGAACCCTTGATGGTTGCAGACTACGAATTTTTGGTGTGCAACAGCACCTCGTAGTGTTTTCGTATTGTGCTTCCGAGGGGTAAATCCACATGCCCGAGCATAAACCTCGTAGAACTTGATTCCAGCCTCAAGGGAGGCGAAAACTGCACCAATGGTAGGTCTAAACTTGTGCTCAACCACACGCATCCAGCGCTCACCTCCATTAGGCGTGTGAGACAGAACAAGCTGATTATTTGGTTGAGGATTGGGTTGCTCTTGGACAATTGGCGTAGAATGGGGTTGAGTGACAGAACTTGAGTCTGTAATACAAAAAGGGAAATACGAGTATTAGTGACCTGGAATACAACGGTGGTATTACAAAGAGTAACATTGTTACAGTAATACTAGTACTATGACAATGTAGTGACATAAGGATGGACGGGAGAACATGAATATGCGAAGAGGATGGACTTCAATTTAGAACAAGAAACTAAAGTACATTGAAGTAACAGCAGAATAAGAGGACGTCCAGAAGTGGTACAGCATATGTTATATGTGCAATGGAAAATGAATATATGTGATTGTGTTACAGTAACATTGATATTGATATTGTAATGTCGACTGTAAGCATTGACAGCAAAATGAGAATATACGAGACAGGGGGAACATGAATATACAAGACAGGATAAGAGGTCAAATATAATGAAATTTGACCGAATTTGAACGAGAAAATCAACAAATACAAGGATATTTGACCTAATTTTTAAGAGAAAAGCAACTACGAGTATAATCAAAGGAAAGGAGACCGTAAACTGAAGTAGAAGTGAACGGATTTCATTAAAATTGAAGCAAACATAAAATCGATTAACCTAAAAAACTGAAAAGCAACAAAATAAAGACAAATATAATCAAAATTGACGGAATGTGACGATAAAGCAACTAAGATTGTAAACAGAAGCAGAGGAGAACGCAAATATGAAAATTCGATAGGAAAAACAACAAATACAAGGATATTTCACCTAATATTTAAGAGAAAAGCAAATACGAGAAGAATCAAAGGAAAGGACATCGTAAAATTGAAGTAGAAGTGAACGGATTTCGTTAAAATTGAAGCAAACATAAAATCGATTAACCTAAAAAACTGAAAAGCAACGGAATAATGAAATTACAATAGCGAGTGATCAGCGACATAGAATCCAGATGAAATCGCGAAAAGCAAAACTGAAAACGAAAGGATTACGGAAATTACCTATTTGCATGTTAATGTCGGTAGCAAAAACAAAGGAAAAAGCGAATTTGTAGCAAAAACATAGATTATAATCAAATTCGATCAAATATGACGGAAAACAACAACGATTATCATGAAAGCAAAGGATAAAGCGAAATTGCAAATTCAAGAGAGAAAACAACAATTCTAATCAAATTTGACAGGAAAAACAATAACGATTATAATCAAAGAAAAGGATTACCTGCGCGCAAACTATTTTCAGTAGAATCGGCATCCATAGGAGTATCAACCATCAAGCAAAAACTGAGAACGATTGAACTGTAGAAATAATTGAATGATGAATTGAAAAGTAAAATTATTTGTGTATATTTTTTGCTGGATTTGTTTTACGCGAGAACGAAGAAAAACAGAGGGAAATTCGTAGAGAGAGAAAAAGTGTGAATGAAGAGAGAGAAAGTGAAACAGAATTGTAAGGTTAGCAGCGTGAAATCTGAGCCTTATATAGTCTAATTATAATTTTTGAGATTTAATCTCAGCCGTTGATTAGGAGTAGATCTAATGGCTGAGATTAAGATGCTAGACTCACCTAAGATACCTAGACTCACTTGATGCAATTTCTATACATATATATATATTATATACATATATATATATATAGAGAGAGAGAGAGAGAGAGTCGGGATCCGGTGAGAACTACTAAATATTTGAGGATTGAGTAACGGATGAAATATCACACCATATACAAAACAATATCGCGAGTGAAATTGACAAACAAAACCCCCAAAGAACCAAAAATATTCGACGGTTCCTCTCTCTAAAAAAACATATCAAACATAATGTCAAACATTTCAAATGAAAATCTCACATAAAATCTCTAGAATCTTGCTAAAATCGTAAAATTATATCTCCATTTCAACTTTCTTGATTAATTCGTTCAATACGTTGAATAATATCACTAGATTTCTCTCCAAAATCGTACAGGTAAATTCGTTGTTTTTTTTTTTTAAAATTTCTGCGATTTTAGTTGAACTTATGTAGTATTAAATTGGTTATGAATGTTAATTTTGTTTGAAATTATTGTATATATATTGAGTTCGATGAATTTCATAGGGATTAAATGAAAAAAATTGAACTGATAGTTTACTGATTTGTGGTACTTTTATTTTCTTGTTTTAAAATTCTAAATATCTTAGTTATACATGATTTTAAACTTTTTTTGTGATTATATCGACAAATTGAACTAATTAGTATCATCGAATTTAGTTGTAGTTGTTTATTAGATGTTTTCTTTGTCTAATTGTGAAGATTAGGGTTTAATATTGTTTAATTTTGCAAATTAGGGTTTCAGAAATAGAGTTTACTAACTGAGTAATGTAGACCTACATGTTAGTTACAAAGCACATTCAATTTTTATTTTTTTTGTGATATTGAATGTGATATTCTTTCTTACTATGATATTGTTTCTTAAAATCACAAACTGGAAGTGTGATATTCTTGTTTATGGTTTTGATGTTGTGCTATTTTCTTCGTTAATGGTTGTGATATTGGTGAAGTATAACATTCTTTGTTAATTCGATCACTATAACTAAATAGTATCACTAGATTTCTCTCAAATCTCATACATGTCCATTCATCTTTCATAATTAGTTGTTTTCAAATTAAGTTCTTGTATCAGGGAACTACTGAATAATGATGCTTTACTTGTTGTCAAGAGGTATAACTATGTCAAGCTTGATTGGAAGCCTATAAAAATTGAGATTGTTGGCCCAATGTTGGGAGTGCATGAGTACTTTCAGCAGTATTTAATGCCTTTCCTAGAAATCCAATCTATACAATATAGTTAAAAGCCTACTTAAAGCATTTAATTTTTAATCCACAAGTAATTTTTCTATTGGTTAATAATAATTGAATTATATTAATTACTTGATTATCTAACTAAAAATAATCTCTAAAGACCAAGTGTTACATACTTATATAATACAAACAAAATAAAAAATATTAGTTGCAAACACAAAAACCAAATTAATACAAACTCTTTATTTTTCTCTCATAAATTTGTATCAATCTACCTATTCATTTAATTATTTCTTTTATTTAATAGATGGTCTTTTGGTTTTCCCTCACAATTATTATACTTTGTATTTATTTCACCATATATTTCTTTTATCTCCCCCTTAGTTTACAAAACATTCTTCTTCTCTCAAATAAATTTTTGAAATTAATTAAATAATTAATTAAAAAAATCTTATATAAATATTACAACAATCCAATTTTTCATTTTTATCCAAAAAATTGGTAGGTAAAGTATGCATATATAACCAGTTGAATTATTTAAATTTTTATTCTTATTATGTTTTGAATTAATTAAGAGTTAGAATCATATTTAATTATTATTTTTGTTTAATTTTTCTATCGATTAATAATAATTCAATTATATTAGATACTTGATTATCTAACTAAAAGTAATCTCTAAATACCATGTGTTACATACTTATAAAATACAAACAAAATAAAAAATATTAGTTGCAAATATAAAAAAACAAATTATACAAACTCTTTATTTTCCTCTCATAAATTTGGTATCAATCTACCTATTCATTTAATTTTTATATCTTTTATTTAATAAATGGTCTTTTGGTTTTTCTTCACAATTATTATACTTTGTATTTATTTCACCATAATTTTTTTTATCTCCCCCTTAGTTCACAAAACATTCTTCTTCTCTCAAATAAATTCTTGAAATTAATTAGATAATTAATTACAAAAAATTTCTTATATAAATATTACAACAATCAGATTTTTCATTTTTATCCAAAAAGTTGGTAGGTAAAGTATGCATATATAACCAATTGAATTATTTAACTTTTTTTATTCTTATTATGTTTTGAACTAATTAAGAGTTAGAATCATATTTAATTAATATTGTTGTGTTTGTATTAAAATTCCAGGAGGAAGACATACTCACATATAAAAAATATTGCATGAAATCTGGAAATAATGGTTATGGAACTTCTTTGCAATTATCTTTTGACTTGAATATATTTTTCATTTTTATTGAGTTTTCCTTTTTTTATTATTATGGTGTATGCGCAATATCAAATTTTTAGTATGAATTTCTAATTATTGGTGACATGTTACATTATATATTCCAACCCTTGGATAATAATTGACAAATTTTGTAAATTGTACTAAATTGTCTTAAACCTTTTCGTGCACTTTATTAGTTTTCCGTGTACTCTTCAACTTGTATTTTGTGAATCAGGTTATAAATCAAATATTTTAGTCGACAAACAAGATTATAAATCAAATGTCTTAATGGAAGTGTTGAAGTTATATGCTCCAAGGATATAAATTGGATCTTTTATTGCGGATCAAGGTAAATAATTTGCATGGTTTTTTATTGGAATCCGATAATCATTCTCCAATCTATTGTTTTAATTTTGAATGATTTCAAGCCCTTAAATCATTTTTGTTTTCCATCAAATATTTTATTCTAACACTCCCAATATTTCTTCGAGAAATGTTTATTTTTTTTTGTAATGATTTGTATATATTTTTCTTTTCTCATAACCAATTGTTACGAATATTTTTTAATTATCACCCTACTTCTATTTTTTTGTCTATTTTTATATTATCACTCTTTTTTCTTTAATTTCTACTTTGGGACGTGCTTATTTACTAAATGTCACTTATAACTTTTTTAAAAATTACAAAATAAACGTCATCGTTTAAGGGTAAAATTCTCACATTACTCCACCAATTGCAAACTTTTTCCTAAACTTAATCATTGCGCACAAGTAAATGAAGTGATAATTAAAAAAAATAGAAGTATAATAATACAAATTGTGCATCCTTATTTCTTTGGAATTCATTGGGATAAACGTTAAAGCTTCTCACATAAAAGTTCCCAACAATAAGAGATATAGAGATGACTCTAATTGACAAGAGATATAGAAATGAAACTAGAATGATGTCATTGTTGAACATATACATTTTCTCGTGTATCCTCTAAAAAATTGCTAACACAAAATTTATTTTAAAAATTATTGAATGCGTATTTATTCTAAAATTTTATTTGTATAAGTCACATGTCATCAACTCCTTGCTAATAATTTAAGTATATCACTTAGGTCTTTCGTTATACAAAAATCATTTCAATAATATTTTTCCCGATACATTGAAAATCAATTGAATTTACAAGGACGATGTTGCAAGACCGACAAATCGACAAGAATTATAAATGTATTATTTGCTGAAAAAGTTTAACAAACACCTTTGCATTTAAGAAAATAAACTTGTAATTTTAGTCTAATAAGTAAGATAAACATAAGTTGTATTTTAACAGAGCGCTTCTACGCATTATTCATATCGTCTCTAATTGACTAAAGATAATATGTAAAATTCAGTTATAAAATATCATTATTATCCATTTATTTATATATTTTACATGTTTACTTTATTTTACATTTTTTTTTCACTAGAATACGTTAGGTAATAAGGAATAAAATTAGATGTTCAAGTGTCTAACCTTTGTTTTTTTGCCAGATAAAAATGGGACTAAGATTCTTAGAACGCACCAAAACAACACTGAAAACAATAAATCAAGTACTAGCTAAAATACCTAAAGCCGTCAATGTTGAGTGAACTGAATAACCACCGTGACAAAGCCAAGCGCCCCCGAAATCCAGAGACAATCTAAACACCGTAAAAAAAAAGCAGGGAACAAAAACAGAAAGTAGACTGACAGGGATTAACACAACAAGACAACAATCAGTAAAAGGACAAAGACGACGAGGACCGTAGCAAAATAAGAGTAGTTTGCAAATTTAATATTCTACTGTTTGAATGCAATTTTACATGTTCCCATAATTTGTGTTTACTTTTGCTTCTAGGCTTTGAGAATAAGTTGTTTAAAGTGTTTTGATGAAACACAAGACAATACAATTTCTCAGTTAATTTATATGCAATACCAGCTTTCAAAATCAGAGAATGAACATTTTTATGTTCTTTAAAATGAGGGATTCATGGACTTTGGTGTCATTGTTCAATAAAGAGTTTGTGATTTCCAACAAATTCCAACTATTCTAGTATAATAAATTTTCAAACCCCCTTAGATATTATAATATACTTATCCTCATGAACTTTGGCAGAACCCTCTTTATTGTCTTGCTTAGATATCCTACCAACATATCTTCAAGATAATAAGCAAGAAGACAAACAAGTCTAATAACGCATTCATGAACGATACTGCAAAAATAAAAGAACAAAAACAATCAAACCCGTGATTTTCACGGGTCACAAAACTAGTTGGAATTTATAAAGGGTACATGTGTTGTCCTTCCTATCTTAAATTTGTTTGTTGACTGTTTTTGATTCACTACCTATAAATCCAAAAAGGCTACGGTTACACTCGGTGTATAGAATCTTCTATACACTGCGAGTAACATTACGACATGTGGCAATGATGGAATGTGAGATAGAATATTTTTTAAGTTTGATTTTGTCAAAATTTGGGAACCAAAATTCAAAAAATGCAATTTCAAATTTAAAACTTTTCCTAAATTACTACTCCGTATATACCATAATTATTTAGACCGGTTAAGATATTATTTTTTATTAAGATATTATTTTGTGAAATTGTTTTAGGTTTTACTTTTCGTAGTTTATTTTCGCACTATTTTTTTTTATATTTGCATACCCTTGTCAACAAAGAACTCTCTCTATCTCTTTTGCTATAGCAGTACAACCTTTCAGATTAATTACTTCGTAAATTTCTTCTACTATAAACAAAAATTGATAATAACTTATTTAATTTGTTAATTACAAATGTATAAATCAAATTAGCGTAGATGCATGTAGTACTATGGAAATTCATGGGTAAAATTGTACAGCGAAATAGAGGAGTTAGGTTCGTGGAGGGAGGGGGCGATGTTGCCGCCAGTGAGGGGGAGTGGAGTACTTGGCGCACACTGTCTTTCGTCTAAAAAAACACACCCAAAAATGAAGACGGTATTAATGTGTTATCATCAAATGGTATTAACCTCAACCATGATTTTCAGCTAACAATTCATGACTTCGTTGTTTCGAGAGCGGATGAATAATGCTGCACAATTTCACGTCTTACAAATTTAATCATTGGTGTATTGGTGTTAGGCTATTGGCAAACCAATTTTTAGTGGAAAAACCCAATACCCTAATTAAGGACTATAAGTATCATATAATTGAAATTAAATTAATGTAGTTTGTTTATGAAACATATTAATTTGACGAAATATACAAATATTACGTTATTATTAATCAAAACTTAATGAAAGTAAAAAAAAAAATTGATTTTATTAATCGAATTTTGAAAATATCACGCTATTAATGGATGACTTTTTTTTATGGAAAAGCAACTTATGAATTTTGGTTTTCTGTATGTGTTTTTTTTTTCTTCCAAAGGTATTCCTACAATTGTTAGGGTAGATATTTTAGGAGATATAGTAAATATTTTGTTAAGATTTAATATTATATTTAATTATTATAGTAAATATAATTATTAATTATGATAGCATATAATTAATAAAGATCTTAAAATTTTCCCTCCCATCTCTCCCTCCAATAATGAATTTTTTTCCCTCCAAATCTCTTATAAAATCTCTCCAATATCTTATAAATTCTCTCCATAAATACAAATAGATTCCTCTAGATGTTAAATTTTAATTGGTGGTGTATAGAAGATTCTATACACCTAGTGTAACCGTAGCATCTTCCATTTAAGATGTGTTTTGTTTCAACTATCAAACCATATATTTACCCAGTCATGCCAGTAAAATTTTCTCGAGTTTGACTTGTAGATCTTTTGCTTATTTGACTTCATTTTAGTTTTTTCCTTCGTCCATTATTTGTTTTGCCTGTATGTGTGAATAATCAACAAAGCACCTCAAGTGAGCATTTGTCGATATTATTCATGTTGGCGTAGTATTCCCTAAGATTATGAATGACTTTGGTTTGTTGTTTAGCTCCTCTCATACTCTTTTGGGAGTCAGGGTAGCATTAGCGACATTGTTGAATAGATAAACATTGTTTGCTCACTTTTGTTAGCCTGATGTTGTCTCATTCACTCGGCCTGAACATGGATAACAATATTGATTAATGTCCATAAACCGTGACTTTTTTTCCACTGACTGCGGACTTACCAAAAGTGGGAGTGTTTGTTAGGTGGGTATTTGATGTTGTTATCCTATTGTAAAGAATGATCTAAATTATACTAACTGAGTTTTATTTGCGTTTATTTATAGAGGAGCTGCTTGTGGACACGACGATGATGATAATGATGATGATGATGATGATAATGATGATGATGATGATGATGATGATGATGGACAAGAGGTCAAGACACAAAAAAGATGATACAAAAGTAGTTGCAGGTGATAGGGGTAGAGGTAGAGATATAGGAAAGAACTTAAATGACTACTAAAAACATATTGATAGAAAGCTTTAATTGAAAAAGAATTGATGTAATGCTGGTAGGATAAGTAGTCTAATGTAGGTGGCATAACTAGTATTGCTGCTGGTATTTTGTGATATTGTTTAAGAGCCGTAATGATATTGTGTCATGTATGTAGTGATATTGTTCCTTGAACATCTTGTATGAACACAATATTTATAACTGTGATATTGTTTTTGGTAAAGTGTGATATTGTTTTATGTGAAGTGTGATATTCTTTGTTAAGGGTTCTACTACTTCATTATCAACAGGCTGGAAAAGGCATACCATATTATTGTGATATTGTTATTAGCAAATGGTGATATTGTTAATTGCACTGTGTAATATTGTTAATGACACACTGTGATATTGTTAATTCAATCGTGTGATATTGTTATCCACATCATGCGATATTGTTTCTTATAACGTGTGATAATGTTTTCAATATCATGTGATACTGTCAAACCAATAGTGTAATATTGTTTACTACAACTTGAGATATTGTTAAAACAATCATGTGATATTGTTTACCAAAAAACGAAATACTTTAGAAACATATATTGTTTATTTAATAACATAAAAAATGGCAAATCTTGATACAACTATAAATATTGTTACTATGATTTTTTTTCCGCCAACTCAAAAATGGAAAAAGAATAAAAATTTATAACCGCATGGACGATATCTAAGAATACATAATTTGTCTTTATAAAAGAAATGAATAAAAAAACATGATTGGCTCGGTTGATGATGTACTATAGACTTCGTCCGCATGAACACATACTCTGATGTAACTTCAGAAAGCGAAGAAATCTGCCCAAAAAAAACAAAGTACAAAACATCATCTTAGTATCATCTCTCAGACAAAAGAAAATGTATAAAAATAAAATAAGAAGAAGAAACATAAATGGAAGTTGTAATAAAATTTACTAATCTTGAGGACGTTATCCCCATATTGCTTTAATGTAGCATACTCAGCGGCTTATTAGGACAACTAAGCTTATCACTATGTGCTATTTGTTTACAATTATTTCAAAACCTTTTCGGCTTTTGTGCCTTTGCAATGCACTATTGTTTCTTATTGAACAACCTCTTCCCGTTACCCTTGTTTTATTTATTCAACAGGTGGTAGTATATTAACCTCATTTGAAGAGTTACACCCAAGGACTAATAGATAACACCCTATGGGACCAGTTGTAACCTATTCTTTGGCACTAGTTCTAGTAAATGTCACTGATGTAGATGCATTTGGTATGGAGCATTGGCATCGGTTGTACAACTGATGTTAAAGAGTATCTTTCGAATCGGTTCCTCTCCTTAACCGATGTCGAAGGCACACACCTTTGGAATCAGTTTCCCTCCGACAATTACTGCATAATACAACAACTTGTAGCAAAATAGTAGTAGTTAAGGCAACAAAACAGCAATAAAGCCGTGAAATAGGAACAACTACAGCATCTTACAGCATAATTACAGTGATTACAGCAGAAAAACAACAACATTTACGACATTTTACTGCAAAACAGCAACATTATATAGCAAAAGAACTATATTACATCATTTGCATCAACATTTTACAGGATTTTACTGCAAAGCAGCGACATTTTACGACAAAACACCATATTACAACATTTAGAATAACATTTTACATTATTTTACCGCAAAACAACAACATTTTACAAAATTTTACAGTACTTTACAACATTATTACACAGAAAATTCGCATCGTTTTAACAAGAATTCGGAGCATAAACAATGAGACCTTAATTTCCATAAATACAACATACATAATTATAACGTGTGATACTGTTAAGCATAACATGTGATACTATTAAGTATAACGTGTGATACTAATTTAAATTAATTAGCTGAACAATCATGTATTATAGTGTAGATACCCGGTATCTGCTGAGACTCCAACAAACACCCGATGATTATCGGACTACAACATGTTTTGGAATCGCAACGTTTGATCGACAGTTTGTATACAACTTTACGTCGGAAAACTTAAAACGATTTCGAAAATAAAATATTTCAAAAATACCTGGAGTGTTTAATGCACGACGACGGGGTCGCATTGACACTAACTAGAGTCAAAACCGACACCGGGCCAAAAACCGACTCAAAAATTCAAATCCCGACTCCAACAACAAGTCAAACCGAGTCAACCACAAAAACAAAATATCTCAAAGCCTTCTATGCTAAGATTTACCGGATTTATGAATGGTCAAGTACCAAACATATGACTACAAATCCTAGGATAGAACAAATCATGATTGCGTTTGTTGTGAAAGCGACAATACAGCTCGAAGACCCGCGACGTGGCTCGCGCCTCTTTGAGCAGCCCAGGTGGCCACGTCGCTCAAAACTCACACAACCACTCATTCTCCTATAAATACCCCTCAAATGCCACTCATTTGAGATTTACGCGAGTGTCCGCCCCCTCTTTTCTCCCTTAAAATTCTCGACTCGACTTCTTAAGTCACAATCCGACGCGTATTTACGACCTACCGATCGTAAACACGAGCCTTACACATTGTCTGGTACCGTCATCGTGCATTAAATCACTTGACCGACCACTTCGACCACTACACCATCACTAAACTTTTAAAACACTTTTTTACTTACCAAAACGGTTTTAAACCGAGTTTTTTCCGATCAAACGAGTTGTTATACTTACGTCGGTCACTCGCCATAACCAAACATGTAAGTATGAGGGTGTAAAAATCCTCTTTTATTATGTTTTCATTTGTTTCATGACTCTAACATGCTAAAACATGCATAACATGAACCAAAACATGGAATAAACGAGCCAAAACCGATTTTTGGTCTGAGGCAGAAGCCCCTTGGGTCGCCAATAGGCTCGCGCCTAAATGGGGTACTCAGACCAGAGATCAACCGTGTTTGTTCTCGTCATTTCCCTTAATCCACTTTTCATATTTGTAATCGGTTTTTACCATTTCAAGTATTTTCGAAACCTTTTTGTTTCATCTCACATGCTTTAACCATAAAAAATTTTTCACCCTTGGTTCTTCATACCATGACGGTTAAATCCGTTTTTCGGTGATAATATTTGGTTAATGACATTTTAGAAGGTATTTTAAAGCCTTTTATTTCATTTCTTCATATTTTCAAACAAACATATTAGTCACCAACACAAAATCATCCTTGGTTCTACATACCAAGCCGGATTTTAACCCGGGTACGATGACGAGTATCGACTAATTACATTCAAAATGGACTTAAAACAATTAGTCCATAATCATTTTTCAAAACTATTCATGTCAAGTTTGTCAAATCGAACCCGACACCGAATATTATCAAACAATGATGATTATTCGAGTCTAGTTCTTCAAATCAACAAATGCGGTCTAAACGACCCTTTCAAAATCAAGCCGGGTTCAAACACCCGTTTTCAACACGTTTTATAACATTTTATAAACAGTCAGAACACGGCATACAACCGTTGGCTAACCCGCGCCTCAAGCAGGCTCCCCATTTCTCATTTTCAAAACCAGAGGGAGGCCCCTTACACCGCCAGGGGCGCGCGCCTTTATAGCCGTCCTGCATGGCCTGTTCCCTTCCAGCATTAGTCTAGGACGATCCCGACTCCGGTTAACCCGGATATAGGACGGATCAGATGACTATTCGATTATTCAAAACCACATTTGCAAAATGCTTTACTAAGACAAATGGATCATGTTATGCACCCTAAACCTAATACGATAAATGGATGTTTAAATTCCGTCTTGCATGCAAATCAATCATTAATCCAACTTGACATATTATACTTGATACTTGGATTAAATCAACCGACTTAGAAAGCTCTCACATGTTAGGTTTAAATCATTGGATGCGCATTCATGCATTTAAACCGTTTTATCAACTTTTGGATTCAACCAACCAAGATCGATCAGTAGAGGCCGCTAAACGCGGGCGGGATTGGGTGTCTGATTAAAGGGCTTCCCAATACGTACCTTCACCTCTTACTCAGAAACTTTGGATAGTGGACGACCTTATCCAGGGCGTACGAGAGTCATTCTAGAGATAGGATGCTAAGGAGGGACGATTTCCTTATCTTTAGTACCTATGTCAAAACGCTGCTTTGTGCTTCGATTTGACCGAGGTATAAAGTGGAATTCGAACGGGTTCCAGGCATCCCACAAATGCTTGGTGGCGACTCCGAACATCTCTAATCGTTTCGAGACCCTTACCGAGACGAAACCGACCGATCTAAAACGATCCGGTCGAAAGTATCTTTACGCCGTCGAGCGTGGCTTTCAAAAGACCGCTGCATGTCCAACAGATCGGCTTGGCGTGCAGGTGGCCCGTGACTACGGACCGGTAGGTGGCCCAAATCCACAGACCGAGACGTGGCCCATGACCACAGATTGGCGACTCCGCTGGGGAAAACTAGGACACTTACGTCTTTGTGATCCCTAGATGGTGAGACTCGAACGAGGTCTTGGTTGGAATGCATTAATAGATATTACGGACACGGTCGGGTTCCTTGTCCGGGCCCACAACCTAACCATTTTCGACCAATTGGCTCGTCTCGTCGGCGTGAGTTTTCTCATCCCCGCGTTTTGAATCCCGATTGAGTCAAGCATACCATTGACGTTACACATTTCTGTTTCGTCAAAGAGCTTTCATCACTTTCGAGCACGAGGCTAGGGCACCCTCCTTACACATTTTGTTTGGATTGGTATCCCTCTCGCAAATCGGGGTTTGATTGCTTGGTGTGTAACCCACCCTTTTAAGCCAAAACCCGTGTCAGCATGATGCATAATATAATGAACTGTGAGTGCTTATGTGCTATCTGATCATAAGTCCTTCCGTGTCATTTTCAAACTTTCAAAAACACCCTTTTTTGCGCCGTTATAATGGCCATTTCAAACCTCGGTCTTTCGCCGACCGATACACGCCTTTCTAGGCCGTCATAATGACGATTTTCAAACTCGGTTTTGTATAACTATTTCAACACGCCTTTCTAGGCCGTCGTAATGACGATTTTCAAACCCGGTTTTGTATAACCATTTCAACACGCCTTTCTAGGCCGTCGTAATGACAATTTTCAAACTCGGTTTTATATAACCATTTCGACACGCCTTTCTAGGCCGTCATAATGACGATTTTCAAACCCGGTTTTATATAACCATTTCAACACGCCTTTCTAGGCCGTCATAATGACGATTTTCAAACCCGGTTTTGTATAACCATTTCAACACGCCTTTCTAGGCCGTCAAAATGACGATTTTCAAACCCGGTTTTGTATAACCGTTTCAAATCACCTTTTTACGCCGTTATAATCGCCGCGTCTAGACACGGATTTTAACCCGTTTCGCGCCGACAATGGCTCTTTCAAAACCCGAGAAAAGCACACACCATTTTTTCGAGACACTTTCGGATCCCGAGGACCATGCACCGTCCCCGAGACCTTTTCAAACATTTCAAACTCGATTTTCAAAACATACAATTTTGAAATTCAAAACCGTCTTGGGAAGCAACACACTATTTTCCGAGCCGACTCAAACTCAAATCGTCTTTTGCAAATAAACTTAAGACAACCCTTTCAACTAATCGACTTGCGGAGATTTCTATCTTCGGAAGCCGCCCATTAAAGCGACAAATGAATCTTTTTGGAAATTCCTATTTTCGAAAACTTCATTCCACCATTCCAATTCCGCCTCGTGTCTATCGAGTCAAAGCAAACGTACTTATGGATCTTTACTTATGAGTCGTCTCACCACGAGACCCGTCCAATGGCGTCACGCCGTCATGTTGGACTCGTGTCAAAGGTTCGGTCAAACACCGTCACGTCATAAATCGAGTCAGCACCGAGGGACCTCACACGGTCACCCCGTCTTGTTGAGTCGATCTTTGTCTCGTCCTCTGTGTTGTCTGCGTTCAGTCTTGGAACCGTGTCGGATTGAGTTGTAATGTGAGCCGTTTTTCTGCCTCAGAGCCATGGCCCCGTCTTCAACTTCGCCTGTCAACCACAACAACAATGACAACAACAGAGATGTCACAACTGATCAGCTAGCCAGCCTGCTTACCGCTCTTAAGGTCACCCTGGATTGCGTCGAGACCCGTATCGACGCTCTCGAGAACAAGAAAATTGGGGAACATAATACCCCACCTCTGACTGAAACTGAGAAGAGGCTGAAACTCTTGGAAGAACAACTCCTAGCCCGGGGTAGTAATATCCACCTTGAAAATAACCGAAGGTTCGAATCTGTTGGGGACCAGTTACCTGACAACTTCACCCTGACTGATGTGCCTAAGTTCAAGGGAGTGGAGGACCCACTCAACCATATCCGTGCTTTCAAAGACTACATGGCCATTAAAGGGGTCAAACAGGAGCTTTTTACCAGGATCTTCCCATCCTCTTTGGAGCCAATTCCTCGCCAATGGTACTACTCCTTAGACCCGAAAAACCTTACCACTTGGGATGAGATCGCAGTTGAGTTTGCCAAACAGTATGCCGACAATGTCGAGATCCAGGCCAACACCCGTACTCTTGAGGTGTTAACCCAAAACGACAAGGAAGGATTCACTGAGTTCCTAACCCGCTGGAGGAGGGTGAGTACTCAATTGGTCAGTAAGCCGAGTGAATCAACTCTGGTGGAAAAATTTGTCAACAACCTCCGCCCGGTTTATGTCAACCTACTGAGGTATCAGAATATCAAAACTTTTCAAGATCTGCAGATTCTAGGTACACGTATTGAGTACGACCTCCGAAAAGGTGTCTTAGCAAAGACCACTGGTAGGGGTTATCAAGGATCCACCTCAACCGGATCTCGCCCTTACGGTCAGACAAACAAGATTGATGAGGTTAACCTCGTCAAACCATCTGCCAAGAAAACCGAGCGCCCCAGAGAGTGTTCACCAACATAGGGTCGACTTATGCAAGTGCCTTGAAAAGGCTCATGGATCAAGGGAAGTTACAACCGATCGGGCCCACCCTGGACCCGGCCGACGCCAAGAAATCCTGATTTTGGAACCCCAACGCCTACTGCCAGTATCATCGAGGGAAGGGGCATGATACCGAAAATTGCTTCAAACTCAAGCACCTCATTCAAGACATGATTGAGAAGGGAGATTTGCCTATACCCCCACCAACTAAACCGAACAACAAAACGAATCCCCTGGGAATTCACGCCATCTCTGACGATGAGCCGACCCCAGACTGCTCTCATCTCATCTTGCCGATTGACGACAAGGTGAATGTCCTGGAAAAGGATCCTTCAGACGGAGTGTTCGTGTTCAGTGCTTCCACCATGCTCACTATGTTTCAGCAAGTTGAAGAGACCATAGCCAGCCTCTCTGAGAGAATCACCCGACTCGACGACGCCTATCGTCGACTCATCTTCAATCCCCCAACACCGCGTCCGAGGGAGAATTCCCCAAGCATTCAAAACTACCCACCCTAGGATGGATTGCTCCCGCGACCATTCTGGCATAGACCTCACGAAAACTACCCTCAAAATAACTACCCTCAAAATAACTACCTCCATAAAAATCGCCCTCACAAAAATATTCCCCACAAGAACTACCCACCGAGGAATACCCCTCCAAGGTATCCTCGAGACCCTGTAATTAACGGCATATGGCAGGATGATGTTGAAGATATCTATGTCCTCCCAGGGAAGGAAAAGCGGACGAAGGAAATCGGACATCTCACCCGGTCCGGACGTCCCTATCAGAATCTGAGCAACCCAGCGGTCGTTCCAACAACGAATGACCAAGTCGTCCCGGAAGCGGACACTCAACCAAAGGCTCCCGAGAACTCAATCCTGAAACAGCTTCAGAAAGCAAAAGCCGAAATCTCAATTTGGCAACTGATCGCAACGTCTTTTGAGCATCGACAGGCCTTGCTGCAGGCCTAGGGAAAACTAACCGTGCCCTCCACCTCTTCTCCAGAAGAAATAGTGGCACACATGACGAGAGACGCCCCTGATCTAAGTAACCCGGTCGTCTTCTCCGACGAGGATATCCCCCTGTTCGGAGCCAATCATAACCTGGCCCTGTACATCACCGTACAATGCCTCCAGAAGAATATACCAATGGTCCTCGTGGATGACGGTTCTGCCGTGAATGTCATTCCTCTCAAAACCGCCCACAGGCTGGGTATCAAGGAATCTGATTTAATCCCAACGAATCAAGGAGTACGCGCCTCCGACGGCAGTCATCGCAAGGTCGCTGGGCTAGTCACTTTGATCGTCGCAACCGGGCCATTAGAAAGACAAACCAGTTTTCAAGTGGTCGACACCGACGCGTCCTTCAACATGCTCCTGGGACGTCCCTGGATTTACGCCGTCAAGGCGGTCACCTCAACGCTCCACCAAAAGATCAGGGTCCCCTTCAACGGGAAAACGATCACGATTCCCGCTTCCCCAATCAAAGCAGTCATGAGAAGAGGGGTAGCCTCCCAAGCCATTGAGGAGGACGACAATGAAATGTGGGGTTTCCAAGCCGTGAACGCCATAACTGATGAACCTGCAACCTCTGAGTGTGACCCGTTCACTAACCTCACGATCAACCGTATCATGATGCGTCAAGGTTATTTCCCGGGTTTGCCGCTCAATCCACTAAAGGACCCATTGCCTCACTTGAAACAAGCTAAGGTCCCCAACATTCCCTTTGGGCTGGGATACGAACCTACCAATGAAGACATCCAGGAGATGAACCTCCTAATCCGAAAACGCAAGAAGCACGGAGTCATCCTCCGTCCCTACCATCTAACTCTCAACGGATACTTTGTCCCCGAGGGAGAGTCCGAGCTCTACCGTGGCTTTCCGGAGCCGGTCCATGACTCTGTGGCGAAGGCTAGATACCCGGGAGTTGAAGTCTTCCAAGATTGCTACTTTATCCCCGACAACATCGCAGCTGCATCAACTGAGTCCAAGCTGTCACCATGCCTTGACGGACAAGCTGTCACACTCCTATTTGGGGAAGATAACATCAAACACCTCGACAATGAGGACATCATCAACATCGCCCTGAAAGACAACCAATTTGATCCAACCGCCTTGATCTCCGATACTGACCCGGAGAAAGTTACCCTGGGCTGGAGGAAAATCGTCAAATGGACCGATTGCCAGGGCCGCATTCTCAAGATAACAACTGGAGAAGGTCCTATATTCAAGGAGGGAAGTGAAGAAGGATCTGAGTCTGAGTCTGAGTCGGAGTCAGAGTCTGTCGTAGTTCCTAACACTCCTGATGTCCCAGTCAAGGTCCCCTTCCCACTATTTTATCACAAAGTCGTGGCTGATTCAGAGGCTGAGTCTACTAGGGTCACCCCCACTCCCATGAAAGGTGACAACCTGGAGCCTGTTCCAGGGGCCACTTCCTCTGTTGTGTCGCCTCTGACTGACCACGAGATGTCTGTCCTTTCCGAGCTTTTCTCTCGTGTCAACTTAATGAACGCTAGGTTTGCTTATGACTCGTCTCAATTTAACTTCAATGCAATTCTGAATGATTATGAGGAATTTGACTTGAATGACTACCCACCTCACTTAGCCAAAGAACTTGACAAACGGGAAACCAGAACCCCCATCATTGAGGAAACCGAGCCTATTAACGTAGGAACTGACAATACACCTCAAGAACTTAGGATAGGGACAACCCTGGACCCCTCGGAAAGACAGCAGTTCATTGACCTCCTCCACGAATACAAGGACGTGTTCGCCTGGTCTTATAGAGATATGCCTAGGATTGACAGAGAAATTGCAGAGCACCGGATACCCATTAAACCCGGGGCTAAACCTGTGAAACAGAAGCTACGCCGGATGCGATCTGAGTGGGCCCTAAAAATCAAGGAAGAGGTGGACAAACAGTTCAAGGCTGGGTTCATCAAAGTGTCTGAATATTCTGATTGGGTGGCCAACATTGTGCCGGTACCAAAGAAAGACGGAAGAATTCGGGTTTGCGTCGACTTCAGAGATCTGAACAAGGCGAGTTCAAAAGACGACTTCCCTTTGCCACATGTTGACATTCTGGTGGACAACACCACCGAACATGCTCTCCTATCATTCATAGACGGGTATGCCGGGTACAACCAGATTAAAATGGCTGAGGAACACATGAAAAAGACCGCGTTCACTACGCAGTGGGGTACATATTGCTACACGGTCGTGCCTATCGGCCTCATCAACGCCGGAGCAACCTATCAAAGAACCGCTACCACTCTCCTACATGATATGATGCACAAGGAGGTAGAGGTATATATCGATGACATGATCGTCAAATCATAAGAACGGGACGGCCACATCAATGCCCTCCGGAAATTCTTCGCTCGTCTGCGGAAATATAACATGAGACTAAATCCTCAGAAGTGTGCATTCGGGGTTACCTCCGGAAAACTCTTGGGACATGTCGTTAGAAAAAGAGGCATTGATATTGATCCAACCAAAATCAAAGCCCTTCAACAAATGCCTCGGCCTAGGAACGAGAAGGAGATTCGGGGATTCCTCGGTCAGGTCCAATACATCAGCCAGTTCATTGCCAAGCTCACTATGATCTGTGAACCGATATTCAAGAAGCTTCGCGCCTCCGATCACACCGATTGGGACGACGACTGTCAAAAGGCCTTCGACAGGATAAAGGAAATCCTATCCAAACCTCCTGTCGTCATGCCACCTCAACCGGGGATTCCTCTGTCCCTATACCTGACTGTTACCAACACAGCCATGGGAGCAATGCTAGCACAAACAGTTGGCAACGAAGAGCGAGCCATATACTACATCAGCAAAAAGTGCATTGAGTACGAGACGAGGTATACCCAACTGGAAAAGACATGCCTTGCCCTAGTATGGTCAACAAAGAAGCTGCGGCATTACATGCTCAGCTACTCGGTCCACATCTACTCCAAGATGGACCCGGTTAAATACATCTTCGAAAAACCCGTACTAAACGGAAGGCTGTCTAGGTGGACGCTCATGCTGTCCGAATTTTATCTCAAGTTTGTACCTCTCAAGGTTATCAAGGGAAGATCAGTTGCCGATTTCCTAGCAGAAAATCTCGTCAACGAGGATCCAACGACCGACACATGGTCACTTCCTGACGAAGACATCCTTTATGCCAACTCCGACGCATGGAACCTATACTTTGATGGTGCATCTAATCTGAGAGGCTTCGGGGTAGGAATCCTTCTAATATCACCAGAGGGAGAACACGTTCCGATCTCGGTCAAGCTAGACTTCGCCGTCACCAACAATGCCGCTGAATATGAAGCATGTCTCATCGGCCTACAAGCAGCCATCACACTTGGCATCAAGAGATTGAGGGTCCACGGCGATTCCTCACTCATCATCAATCAGGTATCCGGATCATGGAAAATCCGATCTAACAGCCTAGCTCCCTATCGAGCAAAGATCAATCAAAAGGCCGAGTTCTTCGACCAAGTCGACTACTTCCACTTGCCGCGAGAGGAAAATCAATTTGTTGATGCCCTGGCAAAACTTGCCGCGCTCGTCAACATACCCGACGACATGACGTCGATGCCCCTATGTGTCGAGAGAAGGAGCGAGCCAGCTCACATTTGTGCCATTATCGACGACGAGGAAAGCCATGATGAACCTTGGTACCAAGCCATCCTCAATTACAAAACCAAAAACGAATTTCCTCCCAACTCTGATAAAAGAGGACAAAGAGCCATCCGTTTACTTGCGTCACAATTTTTGATAAACCAAAATCAACTCTACAAAAGAACACCTCAAGGAATTCTCCTCCTTTGCATTGACCATCACAAAGCCAAGAAAGTCATGGGAGAGCTTCATGACGGGGAATGTGGCCCTCACATGAGTGCAATGATGCTCACACGGAAAATCATGCGGCTCGGTTACTAGTGGACAACCATGGAAACCGATTGCCGTAACTACGTCAAACATTGCCACAGTTGCCAAATCTTCGTCAACATACAACACATACCACCATCCCTTTTATACACCATGACATCACCCTGGCCATTCTCAACCTGGGGCATCGACATCATCGGGAAAGTCAACCCGATAGGCACCAAGGGGCATTGCTTCGTCCTCGTCGATATCGACTACTTCACCAAATGGGTAGAAGCGCTGTCATATGCAGTCTTGACCGCCAAACAAGTGGCCAAGTTCATTCAAAACAACATCATCTGCCGATACGGGGTACCCCATGAAATCATCAGCGATCAAGGCTCTCACTTCCGGGCGGAAACTCAAGCCTTGCTGGACAAATACAAGATCAAACGACATCGGTCGTCCCCCTACCGTCCTCAAACCAACGAAGCGGTGGAGGCAGCGAACAAAACTCTTGTTACCATTATCAAGAAAATGCAAGACAACTACCGCGATTGGCCGAACAAACTCCCATTCGCACTCTAGGGATACCGAACCTCCATTCGAACACCGACAGGCGCCACACCCTTCTACCTAGCATACGGTATGAAGGCGGTTCAACCGGTAGAGTTAGAGGTCCCATCTCTACGCATCCTACTAGAGAGTCAAGTCCCTGAGGCAAAATGGACCCGTCGAAGGTACGAACAACTCACTCTCCTAGACGAACGGCGACTCAACGCCTTGCACAACGTCCAACTATACCAACGACGTATATAACGGGCATTCAACAAAAAGGTTAAACCCAGAAACATCCAGGAGGGCGACTTGGTCCTCAAGTCAGTTCGAGCACCATTACCCGTCGATCCGAGGGGAAAATTCAAACCCAACTGGGTCGGGCCATACCTGGTCAAGAAAATACTTTCGGGGGGCGCAGTGAGACTGAGTGACCTAGATGGGGAGGACTTTACAAACCCGACCAACCTAGACCAACTCAAGAAATACTACCCTTGAACCCTATCAACCAACAACCTAGCCTAGTTTTGCAACTAGCAACCACCTCGACCCTTTTCAAGTCAAGTTCCTCAATACGTTCTGATTTGAAATTGCATGTTTTATCGAGTCTAAGCTGCGGCACCTTGCCCGTTTCGAATGTCCTTTGATCCGTCAAAGGCAACGTCCATTTGCACTACAAAAAACGAACCCCCTGAACTACGAGCATGGTTTGATTTCACCTCTTCAGGTGAATACGTAGGCAGCCCCTCTTATGCCTGAGGGATACAACCACAAAACCCAATTCAAATTCACAAAACATTTCAAACTACGATCATGGTTTGATTTCACCTCTTCAGGTGAATACGTAGGCAGTCCTTCCTTACACAAGAAGGATATAGCCATTCCCACAATCAAGTACAACCATTCCCACATACAAAAAAAAAACATCCCCATCAAAAAAAAGAAAGGGAAAATCATTCCCTTTCCCCACAAAATACAAAAATGAGCCTTTCTCCCTTTCCACAAAATACCACTTTCCCAAGTGCAAACGTTTAGGACGATTCAAATCGAATATCCTTCACAAAATGGATGGAAGAAACAAGCGTTCACAATTTTCGACACGAGCAATCCTCTTATTTAATTAATAATGGGAGGGATTACAATTTCAACAACAAATAAAGCACGACGAGTCTACAACTTGTCGAAGCTAAGGTGTCAACTAACACACCTCGCATAATAAAACTAGCACAAAACACACAATAACTAGCTAGTACAACATAATAAAAACCTACAACAATAATACAACATAATAATAAAGTGGGTAATGGAGGTCTTCACTCTTCCATTCTACCCTTGCCTTTTCCTTCGGGGTACATCTTCCCCTTGTTCTTCTTGTTGGCCCGCCTAGCATGGATTTCCTCCTCGGAACGGATCCTAAACGGATCTAAGACGGCGACGGCCTCCGGTCTAGCACAAGACCCCATATTCGACCCAAGACGAGCCAATGCACGGCCCACCATATTCTTGGGGCCGGAACGCCTCCTCTTCGGTGGTCTCATCACATCGGGAGTAGCTCCATCAACATACTCTTCAAAGAAGGCACGGTTGGCCTTGCCAACCTCTCGGTACTTCAAGTCGACAACCTCGTCCTTACGCAATTTGGATCTCTCTTCCAAGGACGGAGCACGTGACCACTTGACATAAGCGGGAGTCACCCATGTCGTGGCAACAGGGTTTGGTACCTCCCAAAGCGGCCAAGTGGCCCACCACCTTTCAAAGAATTCCACAAGCTCGGAGTTCCGGAACACATTCTCTTGAACAAGAGTATCTTGAGCGGGCACCTTTTGTTGACGCCCCATTTGCCTCATGAGCCTTTCGGGATAAATGAAGGAAACAACCTTCAAGCCCACCACCATCAAAGAACGAGGACTAGCACCCAAAGCGGGCAACCCCGTGAAGGACCTCAAGTGCCACCACGGCACCACCCAACGGATATGAGGACCACCCTCCTCCGCCAATCTTGCGGCTCAATAGGCCTCGGTGGAAGCAAAACTATCCGGGTACAATTTCTTCCTCATGGTAAGGTGACGGAAGGAGTAAGAAGAAGGATTAACCGGAGGCTCTACATACCTTAGCCTCTCCAATAGCCACACTTGGAGGATCCTTGGCGATCCGAAAGAGGGAGCTTCTCCACAAGAGCCTTCCTTGTCCAAAGCTTGGATAATCTCTCCAAGCACCAACCATGATGGATCTCTACCATGCTCCATTTGCTCAATCACATGGATAAGGGTCATGATACCATGACATCTTGGCCCCTCCTTCTTCAAGACATCAACAAAGAGGTACACATGGACAAGGCAAAATGCAAGAGCCCTTCTCCTAGCAACCTCCGAGACATTAGCATCTAACCGATTCGAGAAGATGTTGATAAGAGCCAACATATCCACACCATGTGGAGCAAGAAGAAAGTTGACTTGGCTTGTTGATAAGCCCAACATGGAACGGAATTTCTCCTTGTAGCACAACCGAGTCAGAGGAAGCACCGGAGCACAACTCGGCCACCCACCAATGACTCCAACTTCTTCGGCAAGAGGACAAAGCTCGCTTTTCGGGAAAACGAAAACATGATGTTTCGAATCCCAAAACCGAGAACACGCTTCAAGAAACGAAGGTTGCAACTTGACTTGACGAAGCACCAACAATTGACCAACTCCCATGCAATCGAGTTGATACTTCTCGGGAGGCGACAAATCCCGGCACCATTGTCGCAATGCGTTCTCAAAAGCATCCATGAAATATTTTTGTGGAAGAAGAAGAGGTTTTGTCGAGATGTTTTTTGTGTTTCGGATGATGAAACAATGAAGCACAAACGTCCCTATTTATACAAAATGATCAGCGCATTTTTTAGAAAAAGAGGAGAGCCGGCTTCCATCGCCAAGACGCTCGCGCCTCTTTGAGGCTTCTCCAGGATTCCCGTTGTTGACTTGTCTCTTTCAACATGTGTTTTCTCCTGACACCTCAAACCTCCCGCCAGGAACCTCGCGCCTCTTCGGGATGATTCAGGAAATATTGTGTTTCCTCACACTCACATTTTCTTGTTTACGCGTTTTACGAAATCCGACACGGTTTCCATGATGCAGCTTTAAACATACGGATTTTTCTTTCTTTTTTTAAAGGGGGGAAGGGCTAGTCTCCCCGATCCGTGATGGATCGTTTCCATGTCAGTCGAAATTCCGAAAATTTTTCGCTTTTTCGCAATTTTCCGGCAAAAATCAAAACCGAAGATTGATAACACGACATCAGTTTTCCTCAAAAATCAAGCACTCACAAATTCGAGTCTTGACATCAAAAGCCAAATATACTCGCAAAAATCCTTTTCTAAAATTCTTTCCTGACGGTTTGAGTTTGAATTTTTCGAGTCATTTTCAAAATTTCAATGCAATTTAATTCACGACACGAGTTAATTGCTCAAATTTTCAAATCAATTCCTTTTGAATTCCAAACGTGACGATTTGTCACGGAATTTTCAAAATTTCAATTTTAACTTCAAGTCATCTTGGTTAATTTTGATTTTCAAACAAATGCTTTACGTGTTTTCAATCAAATGCTTCTACGTGTTTACGTTTTTTGCGTATGTGCTATCTATTGCCTGTTTTCTATACTAACGATGCAGGAACTGGTGCAAAGCAAAAGGAGAATCAACGGCCGACAGTGCTCCTTTGAAACACAACACAAAAAAGCCAAAAATCACAAAATAAACCACAATCCAAAAACACATATATACAAACCGCCTCACGCAAAATGTAAATATGTACAAACAAGAGTCCAAGACACGGACAAGCTACAGCAACTACTCGACGTCTCCTGTCGGACCAGTCCTGGTCTCACCAGGAGTCGCCGCCAACGTAGACACCACCACCAGCTCAGACTCCCTCTCCAGGGAACTCTCCAGCGTCTCACGCTCCATCTCGACGTGAAGCTCCTCCGCTGCAGCCAACTGAGCCCTGAGGGAAGCAATCTCCGCGTCTCGACTCCGCAGCTCGTCCTCATGACGCCTCAAGTCCTGGTCCCGGCGGATGATCCTCAGCTCCTGGCCCGCGATCGTCGACTTGGCTGCCTCCAACTCAGCACGGACCCGAGCAAGCTCCGTCGGATCCGCTGTACCCTGCAAAACACAATAACAGATCCTCAACATCTAAAAACGTGAAATACAACACCAAATACACAAAAACAACACACAAAACGTACCTGAGAAAGTCGAGCCTCCCTCGTAGCCAGGTCACCAGCAAGCGCTCTCCAGCGGTTAGCCATCCGCCACAAGTTTTGGTGACTAACAGTCGTCACCTACAAAACAAAAATGTCCTTCAAAACAATATAAGGCAAAGTATAAATGGAGAAAATGTTCAAGTCAGGAACTCACCCTCAGAACAGTCAACCTCCACTCCATGCCGGCATCGGTCACCTCGGCCACCGCGGGCTCCGGTAAGCGCAACTGAAGCTCCTCGCCACCCGGCCCCTGAAAAGTGATCTCCGTCGGGAAAGCTGGGGGCTGAGTCCTCATCAGCGGGTCAACTCCCTGCCATTTGGATCCACATCAAAGGTGACAAACCCTCCTATCAAGAGAGGCAATGAAAACAAAGAAAAGAGGAAAACATACCTCGATCGGGTACCAAGCAAGCCTCGACAACCGGAAGGTGTCGTAGTCGGCGTCCCGCAGCAACAGCTCCTCACCTCCCCGACCGTGAAGGTGCTCCTCAACCTCATCAGGATTCGACTCCTGCTGGAACAACACCCCAGCGGGTCAACCGGCACGACGAAAGTCTCGGTAAGGCACTGGCGAACTAAACGCTCACCCAAGTACCAGACCGGCTCAATCGCCGTCTCCAGGTACAGACGCAAGGAGCTGCGAGGTCGCAAACGCTCCCTGATGGCAGCCGGCACATCCGTGTAGTGATCCCAAGGCCGCCCAACAAACTGCATTCAAAGCAAAGTTATTCAGCTAACTGGGGGCTTCATAAGCTACCTAATCATCTTATCTCTATCTATCTCTATAAAGGAGAAGGGGAAGAGAGCAAGAACTTACATCAGCAATCCGAAGCTTGTTCACGCGACGCCTGCAGTCCTCGTAAGTCGACTTCTTCCGAGCCACCGTCCAACCCCTCACAGCAGGGTAAGCCGAGGGAACACCGCCTGTAGTCCCCGGGCGCAGAAGAGTGAAGTAAGCATACAACCAAGCCTGTAATCAAACACTGCAAACACAAATTAGCCAATTTCTCAAAAATTGCCAAAGTCAAAATCAAAATAAAAAAAAAAGCTACCACAAAAAACGCTCGTACCTCAAAAATGAGGTCGGGACCAACCAGAGCAGGAGCACTACCCGCTCCCACTGTCTCCGGACGCACCGCCGCGTGCAAGTACCGGGTGAAACTCGCCAAAGCCGGCGTAACCCAGTCAAACCGACCCAAAGCGTCAAGATCGGTGAGGAGAGGAAGCACCATGGTCGACAAGCGCTCGCCCTTGTCGCCAAAGTACGTGGCACCCAAGAAGTACCACAACCACAGCTGCGCCTCCTTCGCGTCGGCCACTGCCTCTGCCTCCGGGCTCGCCAACGGCGCCGGAGTAACACCTACCACCCTCTCAGCGAAGTGGTCCTTCATGTAGGAACTCGTAATCAGGTACGGAGTGACGTCGGAAGGCTCCGGCAAAGCAGTACCGATCAAAGCAGTGACCGCGGGAGAGGACACTCTCTCCGGTGTCGCGGTAAACTCAATGGGCAGCTCACCGCAGGGAAGGCCGGATACCATGGCGAAGTCCTCTAAAGTCACGCCGACCTCCCCAAACCCCATGTGGAACGACGACGTCGTGTCCCAGTACCGATCCAACATGGCGGGGATCAAACACAGGTTCGCCCTAATCGAGGACCTGTGAATGTCCCGCCAAGCGGCCACCAACGGCCCAAACGCCGACCTCTCTATCAACGCCCTCGACCCAGCTCGGAGAACGTCGTAGAGGCGCAAGCAGGTAGAAAAGCCCGAGAAAGTCCTCATGGTGTCGATCTCCTGAAATCAAAAACAGACAACGTCAGAATGCCTATTTTAGGCCCAACACTTCAAAAATGGCAAAATTCAACCGGGGAATGCGACTCACCATGCCCTCGTGAGCACGGTAGGAAAGGTGTCGGTCCAGTCGAAGCAACAACTGGCTACCGTCAAAACCCTCGGCCCACTCTGGCGCCGCCCGTAAAAGCAACCCCCGCGGGGCCGTAACTCGTCTGGCTCTCCAGCTCGCGACGCCAGCATCGTCCTCAGCCGTCTCTGCTCTCCGCCTCTTATGGCCGCGAGACTCAACGTGGTGGATAGGGCCCAACTCAACAACCCTGTTGACGTCCCGCAACGTCCGCCTAGTCGCCCGAGGACGTCGCTCCATCGAAGAAACCCTCCTTCCGGAGGTACTCGCCTCAGCCCCAGTCTGAGCTCTACCGGTACTAACAGCCCCAACAACGGGCTCCTCACGCTCCTTGACGGCCCCTGAGGCCCCAACAGTCTGCTCAGGAGGTCTCTCCTCCTCAGTAACGTCCTCCACAACCACGGCGGGCGTGCTAACCGGAGTACTAACCGGGCCCGACCCGAACAACTCCTCAAGAGTCGCAGCCATGAACTCGGCCTGCTCCGAACACTCTCCTACAAACAAAAAACGTCAGCCGAAATTTCGGCATTACGACGGCATGAAATGGATAAATCCAAAAACAAAAAAACACAACCTGCAATACAAAAAAACAAGGGACAATCCCGCCCCAAACCATTCCAAAAAATAAACACAAAAACGACTCGCCCCTCTTTTCAAGCAAAAGACGAGTCAAAAACCCCAAAAACGGCATTTCGAGACCCATACAAGGTCTGCCAACAACCCAAAATACATTCCCGACACAATGGCAATTTTTCTACGGCTCAAAAAGGCAATTCATACGCTAATTTGAGCCCTAACCGGTCAAAAATTCAAATACGACCGCAAAAAGGAAAACGTGATTTTATCACGCCTCAAGGTAACCTAAAATACCAGTAAGGTCCATTTCAAGGCAAACTGACTCAATTCAAGCCCAAACAGATGCTTATTTTGTCAAACGTAAGACCGTCGCAAAAGGCAAAAATCCAATTTTGCCCACAAACATCCAACGAAGGTCCTTAGATGGCAAACACGGGTTTTCCCGACTACAATGCAACCTAGTGGGACCCACTACCCAAGCAAATAAACTTGGCATTGTGAAATGAGACGGTTTCTCACCTCATTCACGTTTTTCGAGCATAGGGAGCGGGAACGGGGACGAAAATACAAACTAAAAGCACCCCTATACTCCTAAACAGGTTTCTAACCTAATGCAAACATCAATTTCACTCGAAATTAGCTCAATCAAAAATGCCCAATTCGATTTTTAGGGCAAAATTTCGCCCTAATTTAGTCAAGCTAAAAATCGACAAATTTGAAAGGATTCAAGAATAAATACTTACCTTGAGATAACATTTGTTGACAATGGCACAAGTGAAGGCAAGATAGAAGGTCCTTTAATGGCGATTTTGCGAGATTTTGAGGTTGAAGATGAATAATCATCCGCAGCTCAACCTCGCGTCTTTTTAACAGAAAAAAGGGGCGCCGGCTTCCATCGCCAGATGGCTCGCGCCTAAACCAGACCTCTCCTTTGCTTTTCAGCGAAATTTGGGCTTTGGCCCAATTTCCACACAACAACTCCAAAGTTTTCGTTGACGATATTGAATGTCGTCATTTCCCCGAAAACAAACAAAACCAAATAGTGAAAATTCAAATTCGCTATTTTCAAACATTTCAAGCAAACGGCGGTCAAAACCCGCCAACTTCAAAAAATAATAGCGAAAATTCAAAATCGCTATTTTCCTCCAACTTCAAAATAACAGCGAAAATTCAAAAACCGCTATTTCTCCAAGTTTCAAGCAACGGCGGCACATAAACCGTCACTTCAATCATTAGTGACGATTCCAAATTCACTATTTCCATCAAATGTCAACGGCGGCACATAAACCGTCATTTCAATCAATAGTGAAGATTCCAAATTCACTATTTCCATCACATGTCAACGGCGGCACATAAACCGTCACTTCAATCAATGGAGCCTTTGTCCGCAACCTTTCAAGGACACATCCCGAAGATGCCTCGGGTACATTTCCTTGTCTCGGCTGGCGAGCCTTACAACGCATTGCGGCTGGCGAGCCCTCCTCACATAAGCACCATGGATGGCGAGCCTTTGTTCGCAACCTTTCAAGGACACATCCCGAAGATGCCTCGGGTACATTTCCTTGTCTCGGCTGGCGAGCCTTACAACGCATCGCGGCTGGCGAGCCCTCCTCACATACGCACCATGGCTGGCGAGCCTTTGTCCGCAACCTTTCAAGGACACATCCCGAAGATGCCTCGGGTACATTTCCTTGTCTCGGCTGGCGAGCCTTACAACGCATCGTGGCTGGCGAGCCCTCCTCACATACGCACCATGGATGGCGAGCCTTTATCCGCAACCTTTCAAGGACACATCCCGAAGATGCCTCGGATACATTTCCTTGTCTCGGCTGGCGAGCCTTACAACGCATCGCGGCTGGCGAGCCCTCCTCACATACGCACCATGGCTGGCGAGCCTTTGTCCGCAACCTTTCAAGGACACATCCCGAAGATGCCTCGGGTACATTTCCTTGTCTCGGCTGGCGAGCCTTACAACGCATCGCGGCTGGTGAGCCCTCCTCACATACGCACCATGGCTGGCGAGCCTTTGTCCGCAACCTTTCAAGGACACATCCCGAAGATGCCTCGGGTACATTTCCTTGTCTCGGCTGGCGAGCCTTACAACGCATCGCGGCTGGTGAGCCCTCCTCACATACGCACCATGGATGGCGAGCCTTTATCCGCAACCTTTCAAGGACACATCCCGAAGATGCATCGGGTACATTTCCTTGTCTCGGCTGGCGAGCCTTACAACGCATCGCGGCTGGCGAGCCCTCCTCACATACGCACCATGGCTGGAGAGTCTTTATCCGCAACCATGCAAGGACATATTCGAAGATGCCTTAGGTATGACTCCTTCTTATGGTTGGCGAGCCTTTGTACGTAGTCTAATGGACTTTAAACGACCCGCACGGACAGTCGACAGACTCTAAACTATTCCCGACGACAGGTCCTTGACTCATACCCTCGAGTCGTCTTGGCGTCGCCCTTCCCGACGGCAGGTCCTTGGCCCGAATCCTTTCGAGCCGCCTCGACGTCGCTTGGGTCTCCAGGTTGTAATCTTCGATTGACCTGGGGGCTCTACTTTGACTTTCGCTCTGTCCAAGCCTCAGTTAAAGTGGGGGCTCTATATATACCCGGTATCTGCTGAGACTCCAACAAACACCCGATGATTATCGGACTACAACATGTTTTGGAATCGCAGCGTTTGATCGACAGTTTGTGTACAACTTTACGTCGGAAAACTTAAAACGATTTCGAAAATAAAACATTTCAAAACATTTCAAAAATACCTGGAGTGTTTAATGCACGACGACGGGGTCGCAATGACACTAACTAGAGTCAAAACCGACACCGGACCAAAAACCGACTCAAAAATTCAAATCCCGACTCCAACAACGAGTCAAACCGAGTCAACCACAAAAACAAAATATCTCAAAGCCTTCTATGCTAAGATTTCCCGGATTTATGAATGGTCAAGTACCAAACATATAACTACAAATCCTAGGATAGAACAAATCATGATTGCGTTTGTTGTGAAAGCGACAACACAGCTCGAAGACCCGCGACGTGGCTCGCGCCTCTTTGAGCAGCCCAGGTGGCCACGTCGCTCAAAACTCACACAACCACTCATTCTCCTATAAATACCCCTCAAATGCCACCCATTTGAGATTTACGCGAGTGTCCGCCCCCTCTTTTCTCCCTTAAAATTCTCGACTCGACTTCTTAAGTCACAATCCGACGCGTATTTACGACCTACCGATCGTAAACACGAGCCTTACACATTGTTTGGTACCGTCATCGTGCATTAAATCACTTGACCGACCACTTCGACCACTACACCATCACTAAACTTTTAAAACACTCTTTTACTTACCAAAACGGTTTTAAACTGAGTTTTTTCCGATCAAACGAGTTGTTATACTTACGTCGGTCACTCGCCATAACCAAACATGTAAGTATGAGGGTGTAAAAATCCTCTTTTATTATGTTTTCATTTGTTTCATGACTCTAACATGCTAAAACATGCATAACATGAAGCAAAACATGGAATAAACGAGCCAAAACCGATTTTTGGTCTGAGGCAGAAGCCCCTTGGGTCGCCAACAGGCTCGCGCCTAAATGGGGTACTCAGACCAGAGATCAACCGTGTTTGTTCTCGTCATTTCCCTTAATCCACTTTTCATATTTGTAATCGGTTTTTACCATTTCAAGTATTTTCGAAACCTTTTTGTTTCATCTCACATGCTTTAACCATAAAACATTTTTCACCCTCGGTTCTTCATACCATGACGGTTAAATCCGTGTTTCGGTGATAATATTTGGTTAATGACATTTTAGAAAGTATTTTAAAGCCTTTTATTTCATTTCTTCATATTTTCAAACAAACATATTAGTCACCAACACAAAATCATCCTTGGTTCTACATACCATGCCGGATTTTAACCCGGGTACGATGACGAGTATCGACTAATTACATTCAAAATGGACTTAAAACAATTAGTCCATAATCATTTTTCAAAACTATTCATGTCAAGTTTGTCAAATCGAACCCGACACCGAATATTATCAAACAATGATGATTATTCGAGTCTAGTTCTTCAAATCAACAAATGCGGTCTAAACGACCCTTTCAAAATCAAGCCGGGTTCAAACACCCGTTTTCAACACGTTTTATAACGTTTTATAAACAGTCATAACACGGCATACAATCGTTGGCTAACCCGCGCCTCAAGCAGGCTCCCCATTTCTCATTTTCAAAACCAGAGGGAGGCCCCTTACACCGCCGGCTGGCGCGCGCCTCTTATAGCCGTCTGGTACAGGGCCTGTTCCCTTCCAGCATTAGTCTAGGACGATCCCGACTCCGGTTAACCCGGATATAGGACGGATCAGATGACTATTCGATTATTCAAAACCACATTTGCAAAATGCCTTACTAAGACAAATGGATCATGTTATGCACCCTAAACCTAATACGATAAATGGATGTTTAAATTCCGTCTTGCATGCAAATCAATCATTAATCCAACTCGACATATTATACTTGATACTTGGATTAAATCAACCGACTTAGAAAGCTCTCACATGTTAGGTTTAAATCATTGGATGCGCATTCATGCATTTAAACCGTTTTATCAACTTTTGCATTCAACCAACCAAGATCGATCAGTAGAGGCCGCTAAACGCGGGCGGGATTGGGTGTCTGATTAAAGGGCTTCCCAATACGTACCTTCACCTCTTACTCAGAAACTTTGGATAGTGGACGACCTTATCCAGGGCGTACGAGAGTCATTCTAGAGATAGGATGCTAAAGAGGGACGATTTCCTTATCTTTAGTACCTATGTCAAAACGCTGCTTTGTGCTTCGATTTGACCGAGGTATAAAGTAGAATTCGAACGGGTTCCAGGCATCCCACAAATGCTTGGTGGCGACTCCGAACATCTCTAATCGTTTCGAGACCCTTACCGAGACGAAACCGACCGATCTAAAACGATCCGGTCGAAAGTATCTTTACGCCGCCGAGCGTGGCTTTCAAAAGACCGCTGCATGTCTAACAGATCGGCTTGGCGTGCAGGTGGCCCGTGACTACGGGCCGGTAGGTGGCCCAAATCCACAGACCGAGACGTGGCCCATGACCACAGGTTGGCGACTCCGCTGGGGAAAACTAGGACACTTACGTCTTTGTGATCCCTAGATGGTGAGACTCGAACGAGGTCTTGGTTGGAATGCATTAATAGATATTACGGACACGGTCAGGTTCCTTGTCCGGGCCCACAACCTAACCATTTTCGACCAATTGGATCATCTCGTCGGCGTGAGTTTTCTCATCCCCGCGTTTCGAATCCCGATTGAGTCAAGCATACCATTGACGTTACACATTTCTGTTTCGTCAAAGAGCTTTCATCACTTTCGAGCACGAGGCTAGGGCACCCTCCTTACACATTTTGTTTGGATTGGTATCCCTCTCGCAAATCGGGGTTTGATTGCTTGGTGTGTAACCCACCCTTTTAAGCCAAAACCTGTGTCAGCATGATGCATACTATAATGAACTGTGAGTGCTTATGTGCTATCTGATCATAAGTCCTTCTGTGTCATTTTCAAACTTTCAAAAAAACCCTTTTTTGTGCCGTTATAATGGCCATTTTAAACCTCGGTCTTTCGCCGACCGATACACGCCTTTCTAGGCCGTCATAATGACGATTTTCAAACTCGGTTTTGTATAACCATTTCAACACGCCTTTCTAGGCCGTCGTAATGACGATTTTCAAACCCGGTTTTGTATAACCATTTCAACACGCCTTTCTAGGCCGTCGTAATGACGATTTTCAAACTCGGTTTTATATAACCATTTCAACACGCCTTTCTAGGCCGTCATAATGACGATTTTCAAACCCGGTTTTGTATAACCATTTCAACACGCCTTTCTAGGCCGTCATAATGACGATTTTCAAACCCGATTTTGTATAACCATTTCAACACGCCTTTCTAGGCCGTCATAATGACGATTTTCAAACCCGGTTTTGTATAACCGTTTCAAATCACCTTTTTACGCCGTTATAATCGCCGCGTCTAGACACGGATTTTAACCCGTTTCGCGCCGACAATGGCTCTTTCAAAACCCGAGAAAAGCACACACCATTTTTTCGAGACACTTTCGGATCCCGAGGACCATGCACCGTCCCCGAGACCTTTTCAAACATTTCAAACTCGATTTTCAAAACATACAATTTTGAAATTCAAAACCGTCTTGGGAAGCAACACACTATTTTCCGAGCTGACTCAAACTCAAATCGTCTTTTGCAAATAAACTTAAGACAACCCTTTAAACTGATCGACTTGCGGAGATTTCTATCTTCGGAAGCCGCCCATTAAAGCGACAAATGAATCTTTTTGGAAATTCCTATTTTCGAAAACTTCAGTCCACCATTCCAATTCCGCCTCGTGTCTATCGAGTCAAAGCAAACGTACGTATGGATCTTTACTTATGAGTCGTCTCACCACGAGACCCGTCCAATGGCGTCACGCCGTCATGTTGGACTCGTGTCAAAGGTTCGGTCAAACACCGTCACATCATAAATCGAGTCAGCACCGAGGGACCTCACACGGTCACCCCGTCTTGTTGAGTCGATCTTTGTCTCGTCCTCTGTGTTGTCTGCGTTCAGTCTTGGAACCGTGTCGGATTGAGTTGTAATGTGAGCCGTTTTTCTGCCTCAGAGCCATGGCCCCGTCTTCAACTTCGCCTGTCAACCACAACAACAATGACAACAACAGAGATGTCACAACTGATCAGCTAGCCAGCCTGCTTAGCGCTCTTAAGGTCACCCTGGATCGCGTCGAGACCCGTATCGGCGCTCTCGAGAACAAGGAAATTGGGGAACATAATACCCCACCTCTGATCGAACGAAAGAAGAGGTGAAACTCTTGGAAGAACAACTCCTAGCCCGGGGTAGTAATATCCACCTTGAAAATAACCGAAGGTTCGAACCTGTTGGGGACCAGTTACCTGACAACTTCACCCTGACTGATGTGCCTAAGTTCAAGGGAGTGGAGGACCCACTCAACCATATCCGTGCTTTCAAAGACTACCGTGTTTGTTCTCGTTATTTCCCTTAATCCACTTTTCATATTTGTAATCGGTTTTTACCATTTCAAGTATTTTCGAAACCTTTTTGTTTCATCTCACATGCTTTAACCATAAAACATTTTTCACCCTTGGTTCTTCATATCATGACGGTTAAATCCGTGTTTCGGTGATAATATTTGGTTAATGACATTTTAGAAAGTATTTTAAAGCCTTTTATTTCATTTCTTCATATTTTCAAACAAACATATTAGTCACCAACACAAAATCATCCTTGGTTCTACATACCATGCCGGATTTTAACCCGGGTACGATGACGAGTATCGACTAATTACATTCAAAATGGACTTAAAACAATTAGTCCATAATCATTTTTCAAAACTATTCATGTCAAGTTTGTCAAATCGAACCCGACACCGAATATTATCAAACAATGATGATTATTCGAGTCTAGTTCTTCAAATCAACAAATGCGGTCTAAACGACCCTTTCAAAATCAAGTCGGGTTCAAACACCCGTTTTCAACACGTTTTATAACATTTTCTAAACAGTCAGAACACGGCATACAACCGTTGGCTGACCCGCGCCTCAAGCAGGCTCCCCATTTCTCATTTTCAAAACCAGAGGGAGGCCCCTTACACCGCCGGCTGGCTCGCGCCTCTTATAGCCGTCCTGCAGTGCAGGGCCTGTTCCTTCCAAAGATTAGTCTAGGACGATCCCGACTCCGGTTAACCCGGATATAGGACGGATCAGATGACTATTCGATTATTCAAAACCACATTTGCAAAATGTCTTACTAAGACAAATGGATCATGTTATGCACCCTAAACCTAATACGGTAAATGGATGTTTAATTTCCGTCTTGCATGAAAATCAATCATTAATCCAACTCGATATCTTATACTTGATACTTGGATTAAATAAACCAACTTAGAAAGCTCTCACATGTTAGGTTTTAATCATTGGATGCGCATTCATGCATTTAAACCGTTTTATCAACTTTTGCATTCAACCAACCAAGATCGATCAGTAGAGGTCGCTAAACACGGGCGGGATTGGGTGTCTGATTAAAGGGCTTCCCAATACGTACCTTCACCTCTTACTCAGAAACTTTGGATAGTGGACGACCTTATCCAGGGCGTACGAGAGTCATTCTAGAGATAGGATGCTAAAGAGGGACGATTTCCTTATCTTTAGTACCTATGTCAAAACGTTGCTTTGTGCTTCGATTTGACCGAGGTATAAAGTGGAATTCGAACGGGTTCCAGGCATCCCACAAATGCTTGGTGGCGACTCCGAACATATCTAATCGTTTCGAGACCCTTACCGAGACGAAACCGACCGATCTAAAACGATCCGGTCGAAAGCATCTTTACGCCGTCGAGCGTGGCTTTCAAAAGACCACTGCATGTCCAACAGATCGGCTTGGTGTGCAGGTGGCCCGTGACTATGGACCGGTAGATGGCCCAAATCCACAGACCGAGACGTGGCCCATGACCACATATAGTATATTTCAATCCGTGATACTATTAAGAATAACATGTGATACTATTAAGGATAAGGTGTGATACTGATTTACACTAATTAGTTGAACAATATTAGGTAGTTAGAAAAGGATGAACAACAAAGTTAACTCATACAGAAATTGTTAATCGGTAATACTAGAATGAAAACTTGATTAAAACACAAATCCGAAGAAAATAATGTTAAATATAGTGAATATACAAAGAGAAATAGAAGAACAAAAAATAAACATTAAACGAGGTGATAAGAATACATCAATTAAAAGAATATAGGATCAATTAAAATAAAAATTATAATAGTTATGTTCAAATCATAGAAAAAGAGATCATAAAAAGACATTAATTAAAACGAAATAAGATGATAAAATTACATCAATCAATTAAAACGAAAAAGTTGATAAAAATAGATCAATTAAAAAAGAAAATAATGATGATCAAAACATACTTAAGTGCATATAATTTAAATAAAAACAATAACAAAATTAAAATTTCTAATGAAAATGAGAGTGAATCATACCTGACAATTCAATTGCTAGAAGCGATGAAGAAAAAATCAAATAGTATAGCTTGTATGAGAGGGAAAAAGTTGATGGCGAACAATTAGGTCGGCGGAGGAACAACATTGCGTAGAAAGAGAAAGAGTGGAGAGAGAAAGTGATTGAAAAAGAATGGATGAATGGCTGGCTATTAGAGTATATATATCAAATTATAAAATGATGAATATACCCTTACTATTCCGCGCACATCTCAGCCATTGGTTTCTTAGATCTGATGGTTGTTATTAATCCTCAATCCTCAATTATATGACTCATACTCACATGATCTCATTCATATATATATATATATATATATATATATATATATATATATATATATATATATATATATATATATATATATATATATATATATATATATATATATATATATATATATATATATATATATATATATAGAAGGGTTCTAGTAAGTCCTTCATATATTATGAGTCCCTAAATCTTCATCTAGGCCTTTGGATGAAGGGAATAAAGGGATGGGATTGTCTCTCAATGAATGGCCACAAATTAATCCCATCTAATTACCTCCCTTAATCCTTAAAACTTCTAAACATTCAGCCTCTCCTAATCCCCTCTAATTATCCCACAATCCTACTCTCTCTATATCTCTCTTTTCTCTCAAATCCCCAACAAAATAAAAACCCAAAAATAAACCCTCTTCCCAACCCTTCCTCCCTCAAAACAAATTCAGACCACCCCCACCATGTAATACCCGCCCTTTTAGGGACCCTTTGACCAGCATTGACTGACCTTGGGAGCGGGAATAGTTCTTAGAAGTGCGTGCCAAAGCCATCTTGGGTTACGAGTTATGGATGGTACTCGATAGAGTAGAGGCTACTCGATCGAGTAGCGTGGTTACTCGATCGAGTAGGGGGTCACTCGATCGAGTATGTGTGGTACTCGATCGAGTATCGGGTTTTCAGCGAGGGTTTTTAATCGCGTTTTGTTAAATCCGCAAATCATTTCCGCCTCATTCTTTCTATCCTTTGGTCGCCCCTTTCCCTTCCCTTCACCATAAAACCTCCATGGAAGCCCTTTGAAGGTCCTTGTGCCTTAGGAGAGCGTAGCTTGAGTCGGGTAGCGGTCTTTTGCCGGGTTTCTCCTTGTAGGTATGTTGTCATCATCATCCGTATCTTTATCTTTACAGTTAGGGTTTGCTTGATAGTAATAGATGATTGTGTTGTGCTTATAGGCTTTGCTTGATTGCTGGATATGTCGTATGTTGGCATGGATTGGTTGTAGTTGCTTAAAGGTAGGTTCGCCTACTCAGTCTCTGTAGATAGTCTAGTGTGTCGATTGTTGTGTCGTTGTTGTTGTATTGCGATTGTGTTATGTGGCAGCGTATATACGGTTGTGATTATGGTTGTTTGTCTCTGGTTCTCGAGATGCGTTCTCGGCTGAGTGGAGTCACTTGCGGGAGTGGCTTCACGCCCTAGTTTCGCCCTTCGTGGAACCCGCCACGGAAGGGGATGTGCACATTAATGGGACAGGGTTATCGCTCGGTATGATGAGCGGGGATTTGGTGGGTACGGCTGCGGTCCCCCACTGGCAGGGCTGGTCCAGTGGACAGTCGGTGACGGAGATTGATCGGTGTGGGTGTGCTGGTGCGTGACTGATTGTGTTGTGTTGTGTTGTATTGTTAGGTGTGGTTGGCATTGTTGTATCTTATCTCAGTACTGACCTTGTGTGGTTGTCTTGTTGTTTTATGTGTCTGCCGTGATCCCTTATGGTGATCAGTCTGTCTTAGCAGGTGTTGATATCGTTGATAGCTGGAGTTCAGGCAGGGATGAGTCTTCACGAGATTTGATAGTTGTAGCGAGTAGTCTTTGAGTTGTATCGTTTGTAGCATCAGTTGGTTTTAATTCACTTGTAATATAACATAATAGTTCTTTTATCGACATTTGATTATTACTGTCCTCGGGCAACCGAGATGGTAATGCCCTTATATGCTAAGGAAGGCCTAGTTAAGGCTCCTCTGGATATGAGGGTGTTACAAAGTGGTATCAGATCGACGATTTTGGAACCCGTAACAAATGAACTTAATGAACGTAGTGAGTCTAATAAAATGAACCTGGTGTATGTATAATGGGAGCCCCGCTGATGCTAGATTTTGGGTGAGTAAGCGCCCTCATTTCAAAGTCTTGGCCCCATGGTACTTAAGCCAGTCACAAGGTATGGGAATGTGGAGTTCTCGTGTTTGTATGTGACGTGTATGCTAATTGTGTCGGAGCTACCTCTGGTTGAGTCTTTGTTAGAGTTAATAGGGGTGTGATAGCTGTATTTGGGCCGTGCATGGTAATCGTTGGTAGAATTAGTGAGTAAAGGTGGTGTTAATGCGTGGAAATGTGAAAATGTATGCTATAATAGAAGAGTGAACATGTTGGTGTTGGCTTTAAGTTGATAATAACGGTAGCCATGTATGAGTTTATAAGCCCTGCCGTAATTACAACGATGATAGTTATGGAATTGTTGAGTTATAATATGAAACATAGCATATAGTAATGCGTATATGCCTTGTTTATTGGTTGAAATTTTTTTTTTCCGCTGCGTGACAATCGATTTGTGTAAGATGAGTTGCTTATGATTGAATTTGGAACATGATAGATTAAGTTGTTATGAAGAGTATGCATTTATATGATATATGAAAGAATGAATTAATGTTAATTATATGTTTCAAGTTGAAGTGAACACGAGTTTGGTAGTAATGTGGTAAAATGAGTTTAAGTGTAGTATGATGACGTGATTATGCTTATGAATGACTCGGTAGCAGGTAAACCGAGTTGGGTAATTTGTGTAGCGTAATGTGACATACACCTTATTTGTTGAGACGATACGTTAGGCTCGAGTAATAATGGTAATGCGTGAACGAGCATGATAACTAGTGACGAATCCGAACTTAGTTTGGAATCGACACGCGATATTGTTTTTGCAGGAATCTTCAAGTTACTTCGTATTTCTGACCGAGTACTTATATATACTTGACCGAGTGCGAGTGCTTACTAGACCGAGTAGACCTCACTCGATCTAGTTAGGAAGCTATGGCGTCGGGATGTGGAAAAATTCCTGCAGATACTCGACGAAATAGCTCATACTCGATCGAGTAGGGTGGTACTCGATCGAGTATCATAGACACTCGATCGAGTAGATTACTATACAGTGATTCTTACGGGTTTCTTAAAACCCCTATCCTTTCTAATCCCTCTCATTCTTTCTCCTTTATTCGAACCCTGGGCTCTAAAACTCCTCAAATCTCTCATATTCCTGTGTTAGTAGTGGTTAATTTGGGGTTATTTTCTTTGTTTAATTTCATTCCTTTACTTTACTACTTAATCAAGGTATGATTTCTTCCCTATTTACATGTTTTTATGCCTTTAAATTGTTGGGATGATTGTATAATCTGAAATTTCGATTCATATGATCAATTTGTTGCTTTTAATTGTTGTAATATGATTCACATGCCTTCTTTCCTTGATTATTGGTGATTAATTGCTGTAAAATAGACTAGAAATTGCCAAATTGAAACCGAAATTTCTAGGGTTTACAAAAAATCAAAATCGATTCTGGTTGTTTTACATGGATTAGATGATAAAATTGAGTACTATACCTTGCTTATAACATGTTAAAGGATGAATTTTGATGATTTTCACCCTAAAAAGTTGCCTTAAAACTCCGTCTTAAAAGTGCCCCAAATTGAAATTCGTCTTCTATATTTGAAATTTAGTGTTGAATATGAATGTTTAGGTAAGGGATAAACTTCAATATGATAGTGGTAATGTTAATTGATGAGGAATATGTCAAAATTGTTACAGCTGTAAAGACCGTCTGACAAGCCTAATTGAATTGTTTTGTGTCTAATAACGAAAGTTGATGATGATCATGATATGTTCTAAATTACTTTTCTATGGGCATGAACAAGTACCTCACATGTTATTAAGAGTGTGTATGGAGTAACATTGAATCATGCCAGGATGTTAGAATTGGTTGGGTATGTGTGTTCACCATGATAAACTTTCACAACTAGTGAACATGAGTAGCTATAAACTGAATGTGCATATCAAATTGGGAAATTACTGGTGAAAGTGTGTACTTAGTTTTGCATCTAAGTTCAATTGCATGAATTGTATGCTTTACATGTTTATACAAGTTTGTTTAAATCATATGCTGAAACAGATGCCGAGACCGAACGTAGGGACCCGTCAGAGTAAACGGGGGAGGGTAACACAGCCTGAGATTGGGGAGGGGAGTGGACCCGTGGTACCCGCGGTACCGGAGTACCCTTCGATTGTGTTTGTAGATTTCAAACAAAGAGAGCGTTTTGTAGCTTTACAAAAACGCAAAATGAGGCCAACGAGGTGTGTGGATACCACACTTCTGACTGATTTGGGAATAGAGACGGATGTCCGTCACATATTCGAGACTTTGGGTTTTACGGGGTTGTATAGGCTGAGGAAACACTCCTACCCTTTTCTTACTTTGGAGTTTATGAGCTCCTTTAGCTATGACCCAGCTGCCCAGACCGTTGAGTTTCGGTTGATGAATACCAGTTTCTTGCTTACTATGGACCTCTTTGCTTCTCACCTTGGGTTGGCCAAGCCTCCTAAGGATTCCATCACTGATATCCTTGCTGAGTGCGGTGTCTGCCACCTAATGCCTTGTCTGACCGGGAAACCAGCTCCCACCTCAAGCAACATGCTGATTAATGATGTTCAGCATGTCACATTGAGGATCTTTCTTCGTTCCCTCTCGAACCTCCTTTATGATAGACCGGATATCAGTAAACTGAACAACCATGAGGTGTTGCTTCTGATGTCCTACCGCAACCCGGAGCGGGCCAGGAAAGTGGTCTTTAATGCTCCTTCCATCGTCTGCGCTAGCCTTGCTTTGATGGCTACTGCCTCTTCCCGGTACCTGAGTTGTGGCGCGATCGCCACTCGGTTAGCTGAAAAGCTAACCTCCTTTGAGGCTTATTCGGAGTATGTGCCTCTGGCTACACCGGTGCCCACGATGGACCGTGACTACTATCTCGACCTGAAATGGTTGAGAACCTTGGCCGACGGTAGCCTAGCCTGGAGAGTGTGGGGGATGAGTTGGATGGGGATTCCGGCTCCTGAGCACCTTCCACCGACAGAGCCGTTAGAGCCGATGGTGACAGCTGTTGACTCCGACGAGGAGGAGGAGGATGATGACGTTCCCCGCCAGTTGCAGACCTACCTCATCGATGACGCGATTCTAGAGGTGATGCCCGAGCCAAAGAAGGGGGAGAACGCGACGGTCAGGGAGGAGAGGCCCAGGTTGGGGAGAGGACCCCGCAGAGTGAGAGAGAGGACCGCGAGACCGGACCACGGCGGTAGCACCACCACAAAGAAGACCCTTTTCCGTGCTACCCCTACCTTGACACCCCGGAGACGCGATCGAGTTACCTGGCTGAGAGAGTGTCATCTACTTTGACACTCAGGAATATGCATGAGATGGTGTACACTCAAGGGATTGGGAACGAGGGACCGCATCCGGTTTGGTGGAGTGGTGTTGGGGACTATAGTGGGGTTTTCCACTCTTACGGAGTGGATCAGTCAACTTGGGGGACGCCTCAGTCCTTTCCCTATGGTGGTTTGACCCCATGGCACGTAGGTCCGGGGGATAGAGCGGGAGTTGATGCAGGTATTGGGTCATCGGGAGCGGGGACTTCGGGAGGTAATGGTGGTGGTGATGAGGTGATGGAGGAGGAGGAGCAGCAGCAGCAGCAGGAGTGATACTCCTATTTCTTTATCCTTGTTGTGATCGGTTGATAGTAGTCGTGGTTAGTTATGGTAGTTGTCGGTTGTTAGAACTTTTATTTACGGATTTGTATGCTTGGCCATAAGGCCGGATTTACTATATGACTTTGTTGCAGGATTCTGTGAGTCGGGAGGTCATTCCGACTCAAGTTATGTGACGATTTTATGTATACACACGGGTTTGTGACAGGTTTTCCAAGGCATTTGACCTGTAGGTACTCGACAGAGTACCCCCATACTCGGTCGAGTAGCTGCAGGTATGACAGAATTGATGCATTCTGATGTCGGGGCTACTCGATCGAGTAGCCAAGACACTCGATCGAGTAGCAGGGAACTCGATCGAGTACCACTACATACTCGATCGAGTAGCACTGTTACAGAAATTTTGAAAAATTAAAATTGTTTAATTGTTATATAATTGCAAGTTTGATGTCTAACATGGTTATTAGTGAGTAGTAACATGTTTGGACCGTTCATTTCATATGATTGGAAGTCGTACCTAGTTTTAAAGGCGTATTTGCGTCGAATAGTGGAGTTGTAATTATTATAATTGCATTCATTTTACATCCGTTTTGTCTACAAGTTATATTCCACCGAATTCGATAGACATACAAATGCAAATGATATACCTATACATGCTTGGCGGTGACTAATTGTTTGAATGGGGTTGTATACATCTTTATAATTGACTAGTTGTACGAGTAATATGAGTAATGTCAACGATAAATAATATGGTTCTAATTTATGTTACGATGCAAGTAATAGGTAATATGTGTGGTAATATTGGTGGTGAACTTCGGGGACGAAGTTCCTTTTTAGAGGGGAAGAGTAATGTCGCAAAATAAAAAGGCTGATTTTGAAATTTATGTTGTTGTTCGTTTATAATACTTTGTTGTTTAATTACAAAATTTTCTAGTACCTTGGTCACTTTGCTTGTATGAAGTTGTAATTGGTTACCTTGGTTTGTTGAGTAATTCATGCGTTGAAGTGAAAATGATAGTATGTTTTAAAGGTCGGCCATAAAGTGGAAGATGTGGTGCCATGTGTCGTAATAGAATCGCGTTGTTGAGTAACATAGTGGTATTAGTTGTGCAGCATGAAGTCGATATGAGATATGTTTCGGGTGGATAGTTGTTACCAGTAAGGTGGGGTAATCTCTTATATGATGGGTGATCGTTGTTTGTGCTGGTTCGTATTGCGAGATTGATGCTTTATATATGATAGTTTGTAAGAGTGGATGTATACATATAGAGTGACAGTTGATGATGATGATGACATGGGGGATGGCGTTTCAAGAGAGTAGGTGACTTGTGTCGAAAGAGTGGTGGGGTCGTTGTTCCCGTGTCTTGTGTGTGGAGGTAGGTGAGTTGAACTTCGGGGACGAAGTTCTTTTTAAGGGGGGAAGACTGTAATACCCGCCCTTTTAGGGACCCTTTGACCAGCATTGACTGACCTTGGGAGCGGGAATAGTTCTTAGAAGTGCGCGTGCCAAAGCCATCTTGGGTTACGAGTTATGGATGGTACTCGATAGAGTAGAGGCTACTCGATCGAGTAGCGTGGTTACTCGATCGAGTAGGGGGTCACTCGATCGAGTATGTGTGGTACTCGATCGAGTATCGGGTTTTCAGCGAGGGTTTTTAATCGCGTTTTGTTAAATCCGCAAATCATTTCCGCCTCATTCTTTCTATCCTTTGGTCGACCCTTTCCCTTCCCTTCACCATAAAACCTCCATGGAAGCCCTTTGAAGGTCCTTGTGCCTTAGGAGAGCGTAGCTTGAGTCGGGTAGCGGTCTTTTGCCGGGTTTCTCCTTGTAGGTATGTTGTCATCATCATTCGTATCTTTATCTTTACAGTTAGGGTTTGCTTGATAGTAAAAGATGATTGTGTTGTGCTTATAGGCTTTGCTTGATTACTGGATATGTCGTATGTTGGCATGGATTGGTTGCAGTTGCTTAAAGGTAGGTTCGCCTACTCAGTCTCTGTAGATAGTCTAGTGTGTCAATTGTTGTGTCGTTGTTGTTGTACTGCGATTGTGTTGTGTGGCAGCGTATATACGGTTGTGATTGTGGTTTCTTGTCTCTGGTTCTCGAGATGCGTTCTCGGCTAAGTGGAGTCACTTGCGGGAGTGGCTTCACGCCCTAGTTTCGCCCTTCGTGGAACCCGCCACGGAAGGGGATGTGCACATTAATGGGACAGGGTTATCGCTCGGTATGATGAGCGGGGATTTGGTGGGTACGGCTACGGTCCCCCACTGGCAGGGCTGGTCCAGTGCACAGTCGGTGACGGAGATTGATCGGTGTGGGTGTGCTGGTGCGTGACTGATTGTGTTGTGTTGTATTGTTAGGTGTGGTTGGCATTGTTGTATCTTATCTCAGTACTGACCTTGTGTGGTTGTCTTGTTGTTTTATGTGTCTGCCGTGATCCCTTATGGTGAGCAGTCTATCTTAGCAGGTTTTAATATCGTTGATAGCTGGAGTTCGGGCAGGGATGAGTCTTCACGAGATTTGATAGTTGTAGCGAGTAGTCTTTGAGTTGTATCGTTTGTAGCATCAGTTGGTTCTAATTCACTTGTAATATAACATAATAGTTCTTTTATCGACATTTGATTATTACTGTCCTCGGGCAACCGAGATGGTAATGCCCTTATATGCTAAGGAAGGCCTAGTTAAGGCTCCTCTGGATATGGGGGTGTTACACACCATCTACACAACCACCACCCCACCATCGTCCCTTCCTCCCTCCTCACCGCCACACACCACCACCATCTCGTCCCTTCCTCCCTCATCACCGCCACACACCGACCACCCTCCTTCCTCATCCCGACACCACACCCACCACGCCGCACCACCAACCGACCACCCTCCTTCCTCATCCCGACACCACACCCTCCTTCCTCATCTGACAACACCACACCCACCACGCCACACCACCTGCCGCCACCGCCTCTTCCTCACTCACCAACACCGCCGCACTCGTCCACCACACCACGACCGCTGACGCACCTGACCACCGCACTAAAGACGCACCAACACCGCCGCACTCGTCCACCACCCTCACGCGGATCTACTTTTTTTTTCTTTTTTTCATATTTTTTTCAGATCTATTAGTGGTGGTGTGGGGTTGTGGGGTACGGTTGTGGGCAGAGGTTGTCGGGTGGGTGGTCGTGAAGCTCGGGTCAGTGTGGCAGGCGGGGTGAGGAGGTGTGTCGGTTTTTTTCAGATCTATGAATGGTTTTTTTTTTTTGTTTTTGTTATTTGGTTGTTATTGTTATTTGTTTTTGTTTTTCAGATTTACTTTTTTTATTTTGTTATTTGTTTTTTTTTTCGGGTTTTTGTTATTTGGTTGTTATTATTATTTGGTTTTATTTTTTATTTTTCCAGATTTATTTATTTTTTTTGGGATTTTTTTATTTGTTACATATTTTAGTCTGTTTTATTTTTTTAGAGCTAGTTTATAGATTTTTAGATTTGTTTAATTTTTTTCATTTTTTTTCATATCTATTGGTTTTAGAATTGTTGATTTTAATTTTCAAGATTTATTTGGTGTTTATAAAAGTTACCAGTTACGACTAAAGTTATACCCTTAAAACATTAAAGTTATACTATTTACGACTAAAGTTATACCCTTAAAACATTAAAGTTACATTATTTACGACTAAAGTTATACTATTTACGGCTAAAGTTATACCCTTCACAAATTAAAGTTATACTATTTACGACTAAAGTTATACCCCTCACAAATTAAAGTTATACTATTTACAACTAAAATTATACCCTTCACAAATTAAAGTTATACTATTTACGATTAAAGTTGTAACCTTGAACTAGACGAAAAAATGAGTTGGTATTCCAAATCTGATTGCTTGTGATTTAAAATCTTGTCTTGTTTTATATTTTTTTTATTTCAAATGTGTCTTATTTTACATTTTGATATTTAAATAATGGCTTTTTTTTTCCTGATCTAGTATTGTTGGTTTAAAGTTAGTATTGCTGGTTTTAGGATTTCGGTTATATATTGGACTAAAGTTATAAGTTTGTTGGACTAAAGTTATACGGTTTTGGACTAAAGTTATACTATTTTGGACTAAAGTTATACGATTTTCTACTAAAGTTACACAATTTTGGACTAAAGTTACACTCGTAAAACAAAATTGGACTAAAGTTACATAAAATTATATAAATTCCAATTAATTTATTGAAAATGACTAAAGTTATACAAAAATGGACTAAAGTTATACAAAAATGGACTAAAGTTATACAAATAAAGACTAAAGTTATACAAAAATGGACTAAAATTATAAAAATATGGACTAAAGTTATACAAATATGGACTAAATTTATACAAACAATACTTATATAAATTCAAATTTATAGTGTTGGTTTTTATTTGTTATTTTTTGTTGTTATACTTATATTTTTTTCAATTATCAACAAAGAGAAATGCGAAAACAGAAGTTATACTTTCATTGAAATTACACACATTCCTACTGGAGTTGTGCATTCGTTGAGTAGAAGTTACTCATATCATTACTAGAGTTATACATTCATTGAGTAGAAGTTCAACACATTCCTAATGTAGTTATACATTCATTGAGTAGAAGTTACGCATATCCTTACTACAGTTATTTCATTGAGTGTAACTTTAGTCCATAATAGTATAACTTAGTCCACTGATAATGTAATTTTTGTCCATAATAGTGTAACTTTAGTCAATTCTTATAAATTTATTGAAATTTCAAGACAAGTTTATATAAGTTTAGTCCTATTGTAACTTTAGTCCATGACGGTGTAACTTTAGTCCATAACAGTATAACTTTTGTCCATAACTGTGTAACTTTAGTTATTTTATATCATTTTTATATAAAAATATGAAATATAAGATTAAATCAACAAATTATATGAATTTTTATATAGCTAAGATTAAAACAACAAATTTTATGAAAAATATTTTAGTAGATCTTAGATGAAAAAAAAAAGTATCTCACAAAAAAAAACGAGATTTAAAACCTGAAATCTTAAAAAAACGTATAACAAGAAGAGATTTGAAAAGAATAAATAACAACAAAAATTAACAAATAAAATAAACCGACCCCAAACAACAAATTTAACACAAAATCTGAAAAAAAAAAAAAAAAACGAGACGAATAATCTGAAAAAAACAAATTTATAAAAGTTACCGGCGGCAGCGGTGATGGTGGGGCTGTCGGGTGGGATAGTGGTGGGTGGTGGTGAATGAAGAAGAGATGAATGAATGATTTTTTTGGGTTTTGATTTTTTTGGGTTTTTTTAGAGAGGAAGAAGAAGTGAGATGTAGAGAGAGGAGAAGGAGTTGTGATAATGAGATGATGAATGATTAGTGAGGTAGGTTAATTAAATTGATAAGCTAATTAGAGAAAAGGTGGAGGGATTTATTTGTAGCCATATATTGACATCTAATCCTAGCCTTCCATTCCCTTCATCCAAGGGCCCTTGGAAGGACTCATGGACTCAAAACATATGAAGGACTTATTTGAACTTCACTCTCTCTCTCTCTCTCTCTCTCTCTCTCTCTCTCTCTCTCTCTCTCTCTCTCTCTCTCTCTCTCTCTCTCTCTCTCTCTCTATATATATATATATATATATATATATATATATATATATATATATATATATATATATATATATATAGAGTCAAGATCCGGTGAGAACGAACACTCGGTGAGAACGGTGAGAACAACCTTAATAACCAATATTCGACACGTCCCTGTTCCTCATAACCAAATTTCATTTCTCACACTTATACTCCAAATCTAATACATACAAATCATCCCCATCCACCACCGCGCTGACCCAGCACCACCACCACCAGACGACGCCGACGCACACCACTACCCGACGTCGGCGAGCAATCTTGTCCCTGTCTCTATCTCAATCGCCAACTCGTATGTTGATATAAGTCGCCGAAAACAGCTTATACACGCGAACGATTACTACTGTTAGCACACAAATGGTCAGCAAAGGCAGCTACCTTCACGACGGAGGCCACCATGACCAACTCTGATACCATTGAACACCACCAATCTCCAACATTACTGATTTGCGAACCCAGATCTCAATTTTCCTTCCTCTGATTTTGTGTTCCACTCAGTCTACTGCAGCCGCCGCCTATTTTGAAGACCACCGAGATGACGACAACAATGGATGGCTCTGACTGAGTTGGGGCGTCGAGCCATTGATGCCTCAATTCGATTGATGGGTTGATTTTGTGAGCTTGGTTCAATTACGAATGGTTGCACCAGAGTTGGGCATCTGCCGGAAATGGTCGTCGGCGTCTGTTGGTTGTGGTGGTGGACGATGATGAGTAAGTTGAAGATTGGGTTTGAATCGTGCATTTGAGAGCTGGCCAGCAAGGTCACCGGCGATCTCGCCGATGTGGTTACGGCGATCATCAAGTGGTGTCTGTCGCAGCTGCCGAGTTCCAATAACGTTGGCACGACATATTTGATGTGCTTTGAATCTTTGATTAATGAATTTATGATTTTTAATTCCCGTATATGCACTCGATACGGAGTACTCATTCTAACTTGTTCTTTATCTTGTTTCCCACTTCTCATGCTCTATTTTTTAGTATTGAATCCGAGTTTTTATTCTTGTTGGCAGCTTGCTGAAACTGTGACACACATCATGGTGGGATTTAAAAATAGGTATATGCTCTTCGAAGTGTTTTACAATTATGAATTTATGATTAAGCTGCCTTTGTTGATTGTATTTGAAATAACTACTGATTACCAACGTGTTGTCAAGAACTCAAGATGAGTGGAAACAAAATGTCGAATATAATTAATTAAGCCCATAAATTGGTCTTCTCAACTTGTGATAAGATTCACTTTACATAAGAATGGTTGTTAATTTGTGATATCAATAATTTGGAATAATATCAGATACAATATTAATCATTTCAAGTAGAAAGTGTGACTAGGATATGAAAAAGTGTATCTATATGCTTAAAAAGTGTATATAGAATATAAAAAAGTGTATATGAAATTCGCGTAAAAAGTGTATCTAGGATAGAAAAAGGTGTACTTACATTCTTAAAAAGTGTATATAGGATTTGGTAAAAAGCGTACCTAGGGTAGAAAAAAGTGCATCTGAAATTTGGTAAAAAAAATTATTTGACATATTTTTAGTGTATAGTACGTTCTCACCGAATGATCGTTCTCACCGGATCCTAAATCTATATATATATATATATATATATATATATATATAGAGAGAGAGAGAGAGAGAAGAGATCAAGTGAGTCCACCTCCAACCTTTGAGTCCCTAAGTCCTCTTGAGGGCCATTGAAAAGATGAGATGAGAGGTTGAGATTGAAGGGAAAAAGTAGGGGATTAAGGCTAAAATAAGGGGATTGATACTAATTAATCCATTTCCCTCTCTACCATCACTAATCAAACCTTAATTGCACTATAAAACCCTTCTTTTTCCACCCACTTCTCTCTCATCTCACAATTATCCTCCCCCTTATCTCTCTAAAAACCAAAAAAAACTCAAATCCTCTCAAAAATCCAACAAAATTCAAAAACCAAATAATTCAAAAAAATTTTCCCCCTCTTCCTCACCTACCCGACCCCACGACCACCTCCACCGCCACCTACCCACCACACAGCCCCACCACACAGCCCCACCACCACCACCACCACGCACCTCTCCTGCTGGCCACTCACACACCACCATACACCCACACATCCGTCACCACCACTCCCACCATCTACCCACACCCGTCACCACCACTCCCCGCACACCCGTCACCACCACTCACACGACCCGACCAAAAACGCCACCACCCACACCGACACACACACCACGCCCAAACCCACGACCACCACACATCACTCACAAAAACCTCCTTCACTCACCCCTGCCCGTCACAGCCACGACCCCTCGACAACCACCACCACCAAATACAAAAAAAAAACGGCGGCTCTCATTCTCTGACCACCGCACTCAAAACGGCGTTTGCTTTTCCTCTTTCTCTGACCACCGCACTCAAAACGGCGGCTCTCATTCTCACCTTCCACCACCAATCTCACCACCGCACCTCCACGTACACCACCACCGCCACCACGATGAAACCGACCACCACAATCACTAGATCTGAAAAAAAACAAATCTAAAAACCCTTTCCTCCCCTCCTCTGCCGCCTTCTCCCTCCTCCCTCCCCATCTCCTTCTTCACTTCGCTTCTTGCCGCGGCTGCCACATCAAGCGCCCTCCACCACCACAACTTTTCTCTCTTTCTCTCTTTCTCTCATTCTCGTTTTCCTTTTTTTTTTTTTTTTTTTTTTTTGATTTGAGAGTTGTGTTGACTGTTGAGTTGTGTTTGTGTTATTTTGTTTTTGTAAGTTGCATTTTTCTTTTTTAAATGTATTGTGTGTGTTTTTTTTTGTTTTTTTCCTCTCTTTCTCGTTCCCTTTTTTTTTTATGTTTTTTTGTGTTTTTTTTTTCTTATTTGTGTTTAAAGACAACTACCACATTTTATTCTTAGATCTAAAAAAATATATAGTAGATTATTGAAAAATAATCATATTGTCATGTTTTTTATTATTAGATCTAATAAATATATTTATTTTCAGATTTACATTCGTATTCTATACATTTTTGTCAGATTTACACTCCTAATTCTTTAGATTTACACTTGTATTTCCTCACATTTACACTCGTTTTTATTTAAATTTACACTTGTATCTCTTCGCATCTACACTCGTATTTCTCTTAAATTTACACTTGTATCTCGTCACATTTACACTCGTATTTCTTTAAATTTACACTCGTATTTCTTTACATTTACACGCATTTTTCAGATTTACACTCATATTTTTTAACATTTACACTCATATTTCTTTACATTTACACTCATAAATCTTAACATTTACACTTGTATTTGTGTACATTTACACTCATATTTCTTAACATTTACACTCATATTTCTTTACATTTACACTCGTATATCTGAACATTTACACTCGTTAAATTTATATATATTTGGACTCTTATTTTCGTGGATATGAGTTGGTGGTGGCGGACGGCGTTGGTGGTGTTTGTTGGGAGTCGGACTAAAGTTTTAATCGTAAAAGGACCAAAGTGCCAAAGTCACACTCAAAGGACCAAATTTACACTCTTAAACCTTCAAATTTACACTTAAAGTACTACATTTACACTCGTAAAACCTCACATTTACACTTGTAAAATGTTAAAATTATATAAGTTCAAAATTTCCGTCACAAAAAAACAAATTTACACTCTTAAAATGTTACATTTACACTCGTAAAATATCACATTTACACTTGTAAAATGTTAAAATTATATAAATTCAAAATTTCCGTCACAAAAAAACAAATTTACACTCGTAAAACCTCACATTTACACTTGTAAAATGTTAAAATTATATAAATTCAAAATTTCCGTCACAAAAAAACAAATTTACACTCTTAAAATGTTACATTTACACTCGTAAAACCTCACATTTACACTTGTAAAATGTTAAAATTATATAATTTCAAAATTTTCGTCACAAAAAATCAAATTTTACACTCTTAAAATGTTACATTTACACTCGTAAAACATCACATTTACACTTGTAAAATGTTAAAATTATATAAATTCAAAATTTCCGTCACAAAAAATTAAATTTACACTCTTAAAATGTTACATTTACACTCGTAAAACATCACATTTACACTTGTAAAATGTTAAAATTATATAAATTCAAAATTTCCGTCACAAAAAATTAAATTTACACTCTTAAAATGTTACATTTACACTCGTAAAACATCACATTTACACTTGTAAAATGTTAAAATTATATAAATTCAAAATTTCCGTCACAAAAAATTAAATTTACACTTTTAAAATGTTACATTTACACTTGTAAAACATCACATTTACACTTGTAAAATGTTAAAATTATATTTACGTCACATTTACACTTGTAAAACTCATACAACATTACATTTACACTTCTGAAATCTAAAACTCAAAACTGATTAATTAGGGGCTAGAGAGAGAAAGAAAAATTAATTAGTGTGTAGAAATTTGATTAGTGGTAATTTTTTTTGGTAATTTTGAATCTCAACCATCCATCTCAATCCAACCATCCACATTTTTTTCCTTTTCTTTTTAATGGCCTTTAATCAAATTCATCTCAACCTTCCATTTAGTCCATCCAATGGCCCTTAGAGGGACTTATGGACTCAATGTCCCATGTTGGACTCATTAGATCTTACCTCTCTCTCTCTATATATATATATATATATATATATATATATATATATAGTGTAAAGTTCTTATAAGTCCACCATATACCTTTGAGTCCCTAAGTCTTCACTATAGCCCTTGGATCATCCAATATGGATGGTGGAGATTGAAACCAAAAAGCACCATTAACACTAATTTTTCACTCTCTCTCCTACACATTTTAATTAATCACTAACAACATAATTAAACATTAATTCACTATATATATTTTTCACTCACTCACTTCTCTCTTATCTCACACATTTCACTACTTTTCTCTCTCAAAACCCCAAAAAATAAAAAACCCAAGAAAAAAAAACCCAAAAACCAAACAAATAAAAAAATCCAAAAAAATCATTTACTCATCTATTTCTCATTCACCACCCACCTACCACCAACCACCCGACACCACCACCGCTGTCGCCGCCGCCACCACCGCCACCGCCGCCGACGAGTTTTTTTTTAGATGTTTTTATTTTTTTGTTTTTCTTTTTTTCACAAATATCGTTTTGCTATACAATCTTGTTTCAAATTTGTGAGTTTTTTTTATTTTGATTTTAGATCTACTAAAATAGATCAAATATTATTTTCATTAACCCGTTTTTTTTCCTATTTTGATATTCATTGGCCCGTTTTTTTTTTTCCTATTTTGATATTCATTGGCCCGTTTTTTTTTTCTTCATTTGTGTTTCGTTTTTTTTTTTTTCAGTTTTGATATTTGATATTTGTTATTTTTGAAATTTTCATATATAAATGACTTAAAATGATTATAGTTACATCGTCATGTAATAAAATTACAACCTCAATAAACTAAAGTTACACTTTTATGGACTGAAATTACACTTTATGGACTAAAATTACACTTTTGTAGACTAAAGTTGCACATTTGAGGATTAAAGTTACGTATTTGTGGACTAAAATTACACTTCTGTGGACTAAAATTACACTTCTGTGGACTAAAATGACACTTTTATGAACTAAAATTACACTTTTGTGGACTAAAATTACACTTTTGTGAACTAACATTGCACTTTCGTGGACTAAAATTACACTTTCGTGGACTTAAATTACACTTTTATGGACTAAAATTACACTTTTCTGAACTAAAATTACTCTTTCGTGGACTAAAATTACACTCATAAGTCATAAAATGATAAAAGATGCACACATCAATGTACTAAAGTTACATATTTGTGGACTAAAATTATATACTTTTATTAACTAAAATTACACTCATAAAATGATAAAAGATACATACTATCAATTTATTAAAGTTACACTTTAGTAGACAATGATTGAAATTGCTCAATCTCAATGACTCAAAATAAATGAATTGTGTCACTTTAGTCCAAACTATGTATTTTTACTCCGAATTTAGTCGTAAATAGTGTATTTTTAGTCCAATTTTTGTCGTAAATAGTGTATTTTCAGTCTAAAATTGTATTTTTTTGTCTAAATTTAGTCGTAAATAATGTATTTTTAGTCCAAATTTTGTCGTAAATAGTGTATTTTTAGTCCAAATTTTGTATTTTTAGTCCATAATTGTTTAATTTTAGTCCAAAATTGTGTAATTTTAATCCAAATTTGTATAACTTTAGTCCAAATTGTGTGAATTACTAATAAATCCATTAGTTAGTCCAAATTGTGCAACTTTAGTCTATTGAGAATGTAATTTTAGTCCATTGAGAATGTAATTTTAATCCATTGAGACTTGAGAGTGAAACTTTAGTAATTGAGAGAGTAAACTTGATAGAGATAAGTGTAATTTTAGTTAACAAAAGTGTAATTGTAACAGACAAAAGTGTAATTTTAAGCAACAAAAGTGTAATTTTAAGCAACAAAAGTCTAATTTTAGCTAACAAAAGTGTAATTGTAAGCAACAAAAGTGTAATTTTAGCTAACAAAAGTGTAATTTTAGCTAACGAAAGTGTAATTTTAAAAGAAAAAAGTGTAATTTTAACAGAAAAATGTGTAATTTTAACAGAAAAAAGTGTAATTTTAGCTAACAAAAGTGTAATTTTAGCTAACGAAAGTGTAATTTTAAAAGAAAAAAGTGTAATTTTAACAGAAAAAATGTGTAATTTTAACAGAAAAAAGTGTAATTTTAACAGGAAAAAGTGTAATTTTAATAGATCTTAACTCACACAATACCAAGACAAAATTTTAAATACGAAAATTGGCAAATATAAACAAGACGGATATTAACAAGGCGAGATTTGTAAAATATAAAACTAGACAATATAATAATAAGACGATATTTTAAATACCAAATCTGGAAAAAAAATATAACACCCACAACATTAAAGATCTAAAACTTTAATATTTAAAGGTTGTACAATTTTTTTTAAAAAACAAGATCCAACAATACTAGACCTAAAATAATAAAACCAACATTAAAAATAAAAATAAAAAACCAAAATAAACCAACAATACTGGACCTAAAATAATAAAAAAACCAAAATAAAACCAACATACCTAAAATAATATTAGATCTAAAATTTTAAATAAAAAACAAAACACAAACACGAAATTTTAACAAAAAAAACAAAAAAAAACGAAAAAAAAATAGAGATTTGAAGGGAGGAGAAGAAAAAAAAGAAGAATAAAAATAAAACAAAAAAATCAATAAATAGAGATTTGAAGGGAGGAGAAAAGAAAGAAGAATTAAAAAAACAACAACAAAAAATAAAAATAACGAGATTTAAAGAAAAAATGTAGATCTGAAAATGGAGTTCACAAAAAAAAGAGGGGACACGGCAGACGGTTGGTGGTGTAGCGGTCGTTGGTGGTAGTTTTATGCGGATCTGGGCGTTTGGTGGGGGTGGCCGACGAAATGAAAAGAAGGAGAAGGGGGTTGTTGGGGCGGTTCGTGGCGGGCGGTTCGTGGCAGATCTGAGAGGGGGAGGAAGGTGGCGGCAGTCAGAGGAGAAGGAGGAGGGTGGCGTGAGTAGAGGAGGAGGGAGGACGGCAGGAAGTGGTGGTCGGTGCTGAGATCGTGGTGGCGGTGGTCGGGTCAGGGGACGGAGGGTGATTTTTTTTTTTGAAATTTTTGTTTTTGTTTGTCTTTGGGTTTTTTTTTCTGGTTTGGTGATGAGAGGAGAGAGGATGAGAGATGTGGTTTTTTTTTGTGTGAGAAATGTGTAGAGAGATGGAGAGTTTTTTAGAAATGAGAAAAAAGAGAAGGGTGTTAATTAGATGAGTTAGTTTAATTAGTAAAAGTATGAAAGAGAAAGTAATTAAACACATTTTTTGCCTCTCAATCTCAGCCACCCATATTCAAGATCTAAGGGCTAGTAATGAGACTTATGGACTCACATATAAGAGGAGGACTTACATGATCCTAATACTATATATATATATATATATATATAGAGAGAGAGAGAGAGAGAGAGAGAGAGAGAGAGAGAGTGAAGTTCAAATAAGTCCTTCATATGTTTTGAGTCCATGAGTCCTTTCCACAACCCTTTGATTATGCATGGTGGAAGGTTGAGATTGAAAGGAAGAAACACACTTAACACTAATTAATTCACTTCTCTCTCTAATTTTAGTAATACATTCACTAATTCATTATCATACACAATTAACACCACCTTTTGTCTTATACTTCAAAGTTTATGAAAATTTTGTTAACATTTTTCCTGTTTCGGTTTTATTTCGTTTTTTTTTCGAGACAAGTTTTCGACATTTTAGGATTTTACGAGTGTAATTATAACAGCGAAAAGTGTAATTTTAAGGAATGTTTACGAGAATTTTGCGTTTTACAAGTTTAACTTCAGTCTTTTTCGAGTGATTTTGACGAATAATATTTTGAATTTTTGTAATTTTATCACAAGTTATTGTAATTTTAGCATTTTACGAGTGTTATTTTAACGACAAAAAGTGTTATTTTAGTCCAGGTAAGTGTAATTTAAGTCCAATGAGATTGTTATTTTAGTCTAGGAGAATGTAATTTTAGTCCAGAAAAGTGTAATTTTAGTCCAAAAAAGTATAATTTCAGTCCACTGAGAATGTAATTTTAGTCCATTGAGAGTGTAACATTAGTCCAATGAGAATATAACCAAGTCCATTGAGAGTGTAACATTAGTCTAATAGGAGTGTAAGTCTAGCAGAAAAAGTATAATTTTAGCAGAAAAAAGAGTTATTCTAGCAGAAAAAGTGTAATTCCAGCAGAAAAAGTGAAATTCTAGCAGAAAAAGTGTAATTTTAGCAGAAAAAAGAGTAATTCTATCAGAAAAAAGAGTAATTTTAGCGGAAAAAAGACTAATTCTAGCAGCAAAAAGAGTAATTCTAGCAGCAAAAAAGAGTAATTATAGCAGAAAAGGGAGTAATTCTAACAGAAAAAGTGTAATTGTAGTAAAAAAGTGTAATTCTAGCAGAAAAAAAAAGTAATTGTAATTCTAGTAGAAAAAAGTGTAATTTTAAGATGAAAAAAGTGTAATTCTAACAGAAAAAAGAGTAATTTTAGCAGAAAAAAGAGTAATTCTAAGAGAAAAAAAATGTACATCTAAGATGAAAATCAACAAATAACCTTAGATCTATTTATTAGATCTAAGACTAAAATAAAACGATCTAATATAAAAACAATTGAAGAAAAATGAGGAGACGACATTTTAAATATATCTAAGATTAAAATTAACAAATTATATCACTACTACAGATACAGCCTATAACAACGGGTAAAAACCGTTGTAAAAACAAAAAGCGGACGTTGTTAAAGCGGCCGCTGTAGAAGGTATTTACAACGGTTTGGTTATTTAATGAAACCGTTGTCTAAAGTATTCACCACGGTTAAAAGCCGTTGTTGTTGAGTGTTCTCCATTGTGGAAAGTGTTTCAAAAATTTGGAGGGAATAATATAACAACGGTTGTCGTATGTATAACCGTTGTTGTAACTTTCTCTCCAAAATTGTGAAGTCTTTTGACAACGGGTTTATGCTACATACCCGTTGTTGAAATTTTTAGTAACAACGGTTCTTAGTTGAAGCAACCGTTGTTGTAACTTTACCTTCAAAATTGTGAAGACTTTTAACAACGGTTCTTCGTCTAAAACCTGTTGTTGAATATTATGCGCGGGTATTTGTGAAAATCATTCACAACGGTGTTTTTTTTATTAACCGTTGTGAAAAGTCTTCACAACGGTTTTTTTTTAGTAACCGTTTTTATTACGAACTCCTAATGTTTTGAAAAATAAAATTTGTTTCATGTCATTCAAAACCTCGCATATATCAAAGAAGACCATATACCAAAGACCAAAGATAAATCACAAATTTGAGTTCATCGAACTCAATAGATTCAATTCAACCACAACAAAGAAGATCATATATATATATATATATATATATATATATATATATATATATATATATATATATATATATATATATATATATATATATATATATATACTTACAAGGAGTTGAATTTACATGAACTAATCATTCCCTAACTTCAACAAAAAATTTACTAATAAGTTGATCTAAACTCTGAGTATCATGCATTTCTATATTCTAAGACGTAGTTGCCCCACATGTCTCTTACCTCGTCTATATCTATACTTGAGTACTGTTCAATCTGTTGATCGGTTGATTGCATACTGTGGAAAAAACAAAGAGAAGACATTATGGTATATATAGCACAAAGCAAGACAACATTAGCAACATCATGGTATATATAGCAGCAAGCAAGACAACATTAGCTCTAATTTAAAAAAAGTAATAAACACATTATTAAATTACTAACCTTTTCTGGAATAATGATATATCTTCGCCTAATAATCTCCAACATGAACCGACAAGCGTAGTATCCACATTGTATGCTATCTGGCTGGCGAGGGGCCTATTATTACATAAAAAAAACAGACGAGAGAAGGCTCACATCAGAATCTTGAACTTTAGGTATTGTATTAGTATTAAACACAGATTTTGCACTTAATGTTATTGTATTTGAGCACGTACCCCGTTATCGTAATAAAATCGGGGCCAACATCGAATCTTTCGTGGGTTGATCCTGCTCGTTTGCTCTTTTCTTCTCAAAGGCCCTTTTTTTTAAAAATAAAAAAGGAGGCAGAAACTCATTTTTTTAGGGGCAAAAATGAGCTTTTTTCTATAAATAAAAATTGAAACTTAATGTTATTATAAATAAATCAGTATTATAAACTTACATATTAATCAAGCGCTTAAAAGTCTCGCTTGGTTGATGATGTAAAGAGTCCAACCAGAAAACTTTATTCCTTGTCGGCATGATGGCTGCTAGCACCCAATGAATCCTACATCATCAAGAGACATCATCATTATTAACAAGTACATATATTAGTTATGAAAATGCAATTGTAGGGGGAAACGTAATATTAATTTGTTTATTACCCTTTTTCATTATAAGCGCCAAAAATCAGCTTCTTGGTTGTCGCCAATTGCTGAGCAATATAATCTACCCGTTGTTGGAACGAGAAATCCGCAATAAATAAAGATAAAATAAAGGGGCACAGGAATCCGTATTGATCAGATGGAATATTCTTCTCGGGGATCACTCTCAATTTCAATATCCTACATTATTACGGTATTAATTCCGGTATTTAAAACACTATCTAGTAGTCAGAATATTAGAATATGAAATTATTTATTAAGAAACTTACTTCATCCAAACAAATACGTGTTGGATATCAATCTGGTCTAGGCCAGCCCATACGGCTAGTATATCCCATGATAGAAGTGCTTGGCGCTCAACCCCTAGAATATCCTCCTCGAGCGGAATAACTATCAATTGCTCGGTGGCTATGCGATGTCCAACCTCCTCATGCAGTTTCCTCATCGTCACCGTTCTTACGTATCCCATGTAATCCTTCCCTTTATATTGTGTGTCGTTTAAACTCCTAACTTTCAATGATGAGGTAGTAGTAGTAGCAGGTAAGACTGGGGACTTAGGCTTATCAGTCTTTTTTGTCCCCTACACAAAATTACCATGCTTTTTATAAATACAGACAAAATATAAATAAAGGGAGCGAGGTTTTTAAAAAAATGGAGAAGTTAATTAAATACCTCATCAAGTTGTTGTCTCGACGAGGTCGTTGGCATGTCTGTGGACTTAGGCTTATCCGCCAAAGCCAGCTTTTTTGTTCCCTACAAAACAAAAAATAACATATAAATTTAACATATAAAAACATTCAACAATTAAAAATTTAACATATATATAAAGGTATTTCTTCTAACCCCAATCGCTTTCGCTTCGAGCCGAGACGTCCGAGCCAAGTAGATGTGAGTTTCAGGCCATTGGATGAAACTTCCAAGTGCATCTCCCAGAATGGTAATGTCGTCACGAACTGGGACAGGCAGTTGCAAGTTTTCATGGCCTGGTAAGACTGTAGTTATCTCTACTTTGGTATGATTCGGCAAAAGTTTTTCGCCATGAACTACGCTTTCATTACTGCAGATTTGGTGTGCATTTCTACGAGACCCCGCCAACACGCACATGTGGCTTTTCGGTTTTAGGGTCGTAAGAATAACTCGGCCTCTTGTTTACGGCCTGAAGAATATACACATACATTATTATATCTTTGCAAAAACGCTTCAGCATTCAAAAGATTTTGCAAAAACGCTTTCTGTCTCAGGCCGATTTTTGCACAAACTTCAGCATTCATATAAATTTAACTAATTAAACACTTCATGCATACCTTATCAAAACAGGAACGACTTGAAGGGGATGTATCTTTTTTTTCCATCAGCCGCCTTCTCAAGTTGCATCTCCTTTTCAGACCCATTATTTACCTAATAAAATTAACCAATGGCACCATGTCAAAAGTTATAGCATTAGAGCTGGCAGGGAACACACCCCCTGATCTTACCCCAAAAAAAAAAAAAAAAAAAAAAGGAAGTATTAGGTACATGATCGGTTTTAGTTGTTACAACTTCAGAAGCATTATTAGGTACCTGATCGGCTTCGTTGACCGATACTTCCTTCTCATGTATTGCCAAGGTAGTATCGGCCTCTTGACCAATATGTTGTACCTTATTATTACCCCCTTTAGAAATGACATCCTCCATCATCTTCACTTCTTCTTCGAAAGCTTACCTCCAAAGATTCACTTTAGTAGTATGGATGCCATTAATCAAGTCGCTTGCCAAGAATGTAATGTGTCAGCAATTTTTATCCCAACAATAACATGTGAATTGAACTTAAATGAAAATAATAAAATAAATGTTACCATGTCACCTTCTCGGACTTAGTCTTCCTTTTCTTCTTTATCTCGGGCGTTTTCTCATAATATTTCGTTACTCCAACCCGTAACGGGACGCCCCTCAAACGACCTGGATGTTCGGGTCGGCCGATCGCTCTAGCAAGAACGTCATTACGACCACTGGGAGTGAATTTCCCTTCTTCTACCTCTTTCAATACGTTGTCCTATAATATATTAAATAAACTTCAAATTATATTTGTGACTAAAATAATAAAGTTAGTAATGAACTCGTCTTAATAAAATAATGCTTACTATGTTGGTCAACACTTCCTCATCATATTTGTCACGCGACCGGGATTCTTTAGGCGTGTGCCCTTCTTTATAAGTTACATGCCGATCCACCTCTTTCACTCCCTTTGCCACCTACACATTAACATGGTAACATTTATACACGTAAATGTGTATCAATGCAAGTCCAAGTGTGATTAAAAAAATAAAGTCTCACAGGGGAATAATGCATGCTACTTACGAGGTTCTCTTCTATCTTTCTGTAACCGCCTCGAGAACCATACCATTTCCCCTTCTTGCATGAAATGTTAGCACGATTTCTTCTGCTAACGGCCTTCAAATAATTATATAAAAGCGCAAGTAGATGAGATAATAAAAAGATTATATAAAGGACTCATTAATTAAAAAAATGATAGGTAAATCGTTAAAAGGCGAGGATATTTAACCTGAAACTTCTCAGTAGTTCTCATCTTTTTGAAAAGATCCCATTGTTCCTGCTTGATGGTGGGACACTTGTTTTCCGGTGGGCTCTTACGCATCTCCCCCGTTGCCTTGTCCATATACAACCAATCCCTAGCAACGTCACACCTCCACTGCCTGTGGACATCCGCTGCCTTATGCATTAAATACGGATCATGGCTTTCATCGAGTATAATAAAGCCTTCCTTTACACGAGCCAAGTATAACTCCGCCAATTTTAGATTCAAATTTCTAAAATCATCTAAATGGATAGGCACAAACTGTCTTGTGCAAGTACCAATCCAACTGGAGAAAAGACCCGCATTTGGACCAGTAGGGAAACCCATCTCACTCCATGTTATTTTGAACGGTACATTTAGCGGCTATAGTCGCAAGGACTTTCTCGCACTTCGTAGCACCCCTCTCACCAGGCTTATTATCACCAGGCTTATTATTCTTTTGACTTCTTTTACGTTTTTCACCCATGATAATCCTAAAACCCAAATATGAATGATATAGGAAATGAACAACTTAACAACGTACATGCAGAGTATTATCTAAAACCCTAAACCCTAATAGGAATAAAAATTTAAAACAACAAATTGAGCTACTAAAATCCTAAACCCTAATAAGAGGAGTGAAGTAGATGATGCGGGATGATAAAGATAACAAAGAAGACGAAAAACAAACAGATGCATGAAAAAGAAACAAGATGATCGTCTTAAAACCCTAATGACGAAACACAAAATTAAAGTGAACATACCTGATGATGATGATGATAAAGAGAACGAGCAGGATGATAAGGGAAGGCAACGGAATCAAGGCGTCGGAAATTGGGCGACGGCCGCAAATGAAATGTAGAAAGCGAGGAAGAGAGAAGAATTAACTCAGGATACCAACGTTTGAACTAATAATGTTGTGTGTGTTTGTGTATGGCATGCTGTATGGGTTTCTAAATTAGTTTTTTATTAAGACAAACTATTGACAACGGGTGCTCAAAGAAGAACCGTTGTTATATGTTAATAACAACGGGTCAATAAAAGTCAACCGTTGTCAAAAGTTTATTACAACGGTTAAAATATACCCGTTGTAATATATTTTCACCAAATTTGCGCCAAAATGAAATATGTCAAAAAAATCATTGACAACGGGTAGAGGTACTACACCCGTTGTTGAAAGTATTAACAACGGGTAATTTAAATATAACCGTTGTTATTGTTGAACCTTTTTTTTTTTTTTTAAATTACTGTAATTCCATTACAGTCCAAACTCAGAATAATACATACATGTAACAGCAGAAGCACCATATACTTTGCAACATTATTCAAAATTTCAACACCAAAGATCCACATCTAATAATAAGATCAAGAAAATAAGACAACACCAAAGATGCATGCATACTTGCATATCTAAGCTACAGGATTTACCATGCCATGCAAATTTGGGAATTTTTATTTAACAATATAATGACCATTATTGATTTACCAATAAATTAAACCATCAAATTATTGGTCTGAAAATGACTCAAAATGTTGGTCGTCCATATCACTGTGTTCTGATGAACTATCTTTGGATCGGGGACGTTTCTTGGATGTCATAGTTTCTTCGTTAACCCAAATACCTTCACCATGGTCATCACGCATATAGATGCTTTTAGTGTCCTCATGATCAGTGTCAACATCGTCGAAATAAGATACAGTGGTAGACTGATCCATTCCCTCAAAAACGACATCCTGATCATCATCACCATTATCGGATGGACTACTCCTTCTACTCCTTATAGACAAGACAATGACCACTTCTTATCCATAGGATCGGTGACATAGAACACTTGTTTAGCTTGGGATGCCATTATGAAAGGATCATCCTTATTATTGCCAACCTTACCCAGATTGACCAACGTAAATCCCATCTTATCCTTTCGGACACAATGGATGTTGTTATCAACCCAGTTACATCGAAACAAAGGCATTGTGAAATCAATGTAATCTAGTACCAATATTTCTTGAATAACACCATAATAAAGGCATTTTCCCCAAATAGGCTTTTTATCTTTTGAAGTAGCAAAGTGCATTGCCTCAAATTCAGAACTCACACCACTATTTTGCATTGTGCTCAACTCACCTTGCTCGCGGGTGTAAAAAGTATATCCATTAATGGCAAAACTGTTGTAAAAGGTGACCCTGGCATTTGGACCTAAACCAAGACGTAGTAACCTAGGAGAGATGTCATCACCAATTTGATCAGTACACTGTAAGACAATATTCCTAAACCACTCTGGAAACGTCTTCGTATGCTTGTTCGCAATCCACTTCTCGGTCTTGTTTTGGTGATCGTATTTAAGCTCATTTTTGTGTTGTTGAATATAAGGTTGCACCTCATCTTCGTTGTTTAGCACATACATGTGTGCTAAATGCAACATTTCACGTGTCACAATTTTGTCAACCCGGCCCCTAATACCTTTTCCGGTCATCCAGTCACTATGACGATTCTTAGGAACGTCAATCAACTCCTCAGGGGAGAGATGAGCGTAACAATATGAAAGAGCTTCGTCTAAAATAGCGTGTTCAGCAATACAACCTTCCGGACGATACCGATTAGATGTATAGTCCTTGTAGACTTTTATCAATCTTTCGAAAGGATACTGGTATCTCAAGTACACGGGCCCAAGGTACAAAATCTCCCTAACCAAGTGAATGGTCAGATGAATCATGATAGTGAAGAAAGAGGGTGGAAAATACATTTCCAAGTGACAAAGAGAGGTTACAACGAGGTCCTACAATGAATCCGCGTCATCGGGATCGATGACTTTCTCGCATATGGACTGGAAGAAGAGACGGAATCTAGTTATAGCATATCTTACCTTTTCAGGTAAAATGGAACAAATAGCCACAGGTAGTAATTGTTGCATCAAAGTGTGACAATCATGTGACTTTAACCCGGTGAGTTTTAGGTCTTGCATCGACACTAGGCTTTTGATGTTCGACGAATAACCATGTGGCACTTTAATTCCATTCAAGCATGCACGAACTCTTTTCTCTCATTCCGTGAAAGGGTAAAAGCTCGCTGCGGTAAAAATGTACGATTACCTCTCTTCCGTGGTGCCAACTCTAGCCTAATACCCATCATTTTCATATCTTCCCTAGCTGCGGCGTTATCCTTTGTTTTACCAGAACATTCGAAGGGTATTGATAATATTATCACGGACATTTTTCTCAATGTGCATGAAATCGAGGCAATGCCGACCTCCAGTGTCGGCCAATATGGAAGTTTATCAAAAAATATGGATCTTTTCTTATACTCACGAGTAGACAATTTAGAGTCGCTCTTCTTCCCATAATCTATCTCAATATGCTTTACTTTCTGATAAACTTCATGCCCACTCAAAATTCTAGGAGGTTGACGAAGTTCTTGTCTTCCATTGAATGCTTTCTGCATCTTGCGATAACAATGGTCATGATACAAGAACCTCTTATTTCCCATATACACATACTTACGAGAAGACTTCAAGTATTCAGACTCGATATCCTCCCCACACAATGGACAAGCCTCTTTCCCATGAACTGTGTGCCCAGAAAGGTCGCCATAAGCCGGATAGTCAGTTATTGTACACAATAACATCGCTCTCAAATTGAAAGTTTCGTTCTTATATGCATCAAATACTTCTATCCCACTATCCCACAACAATCGCAAATCATCTAGAAGAGGTTCCAAATATACATCTATATCATTTCCAGGTTGTTTAGGGCCGGAAATTAACAACGACAACATCAAATACTTTCTTTTCATGCACACATATGGAGGTAAGTTATAAATAGCCAACACTACTGGCCAAGTACTATGTTGGCTACTCATGTTTCCGTGTGGGTTCATTCCATCGATGGACGCGCTAGACGTAAGTTTCTAGGTTCATTGCCGAACTCGGGATACTTAGCGTCGAACGATTTCCATTGCTTACCATCTGTCGGGTGTCTTAGCTTTCCATCATTTATTCTTCCTGTTTCATGCCAAGTTAACATTTTTGCATCATCGGGATTCGCATAAATCCTTATGACTCTTGGTATCAATGGAAAATACCACAACACCTTAGCCGGGATCCCTTCCTTATCCTTATAACGCCACTCCAAACATTTATGGCAATTGGTTAAGTTTTGATATAATTTCCGATACAATATGCAATCATTTGGACATGCATGTATTTTCTCATATTTCATACCCACTCCTCTTATTAGTTTTTTCGCCTCATATGTCTTAACAGGTAGAACATTACCATCTGGAAGCAACTCCTTTATCAAGGCTAAAAACTAGTGAAACACGTGTCACTCACCCCATTTGCCCCCTTGATATTATACAACTTCACCACAGCCGACATTTTTGTGAACTTACAACCAGGATACGAGGAGCTTCGGACTCACACAACTTCTCATACATGTTGTTAAGGTCATCCCAATTACTAGTGTCATCACCTACATCTTCAAAAGCAATGGACTCATCATCATTCTCTTCATTATCTATAGACCCAACATTCAACTTCTCTACTTCCAACTCTTCCAACTCAAAAACTCGGCAAACTCAGGATCATCGGTTAGCCTTTCGTGTACCTCAACATCATCTTCTTCCGAGTTATTCTCTTCCTCTAATGATTCCCCATGAAAAATCCAAAGTGTATAGGATCGACTAAATCTCCACTTTTCTAGGTGTATTTTAACGTCCGGAAAAGCCATATAGCTAATATTACTACATCTTTCACAAGGACATGCAATACTAGAAGAACCTTTCAAATTGTTCGAAACGAATTCATAAAATTCAGCTAAACCATCCTTGTAGGTGCGATCACTCATATTTGCATCAATCATCCAAGTTCGAGTCATTATTCTACATTCGTAATAATAGGCAACTAATTCAGAAAATACAATAATAGGCAAACAAATAAACGAAATTCAGGAAAGCAATTAAGCTAAATTATCAACAAATTAGATAATAACCCAAAAAATCCTATATCTATAAGCGTTGCTAAGAAACATATATATACCTGATTGATAAACACGATGAGGGAGAGAAGACGTGACAACAGTGACGGAGATGAAGACAGAGAGACGATCAGGGAGGAATGGAGGATGATATAGTAGCAGTATTAGCTTGTGTTTGTGTTTGTAGCGTATAGCAGAATAAAGCAATATGTTGTTCTTAAGATTTTCATAATATTAATAACAACGGTTATTGAGTCTACAACCGTTGTTAAAAAGTATTAAAAACGGGTTCTAATATAACCGTTGTGATTACTTTTCACTAATTTGGCGCCAAACCATTAACAACGGTTAAAATTTAACCGTTGTTATTAGTTTTTTCATTAACAACGGTTGTTTAAGTATGACCCGTTGTTAAAACCAATAACAACGGTTAACAACACATAACCGTTGTAATTAAGTTTGGTAAAATTCGCGGAATCAATTCTACAACGTGTTTTGATGATTTTCGTGAATAAGCGTTGTTAAAGGGCCGTTGTGGTTGCCTGTATTTGTAGTAGTGTATGAGATGTAGTATTAGTAAATGCAAGACTAAAATCAGAGAAAACCGTAACTTTAATAGGGTAACTTTAATGGTGAAAAGTGTAATTTTAATAGAGAAAACTGTAACTTTAATAATAGAAAAAAAAATGTAATTTTAACAAAGAAAAGTGTAACTTTAATAGAGAAAATGTAACTTTAGTAGAGAAAACATTAATAGAGATAAGTGTAACTTTAATAGAGAAAAATGTAACTTTAATATAATGAAGTGTAATTTTAACTTTACTAGAAGATTAAAAATCAACAAATAAAAAAAAATATGGAAAAAAAAAATATAGGTTTAACTTTTTAAAGCTAGATTTAACTTTTTTTCATAACTAGATCTAAAATTTTAAAAAAAAAATGAGAAAAACACCAATAATAAGATTTAAAACGAACAAAAAAAAAAATAATCAACATCAGAGTGTTTGTGTTTTTCTTGTGGGTGTACGTGTATTTTGTTTCTTACACCAAGAAGCACAATATCCCCACTACCAATACATATTTTATTTCCGCAAATCATTTCCTTCTAAAAATACAATCTTTCACACAGTAGTCATGATATTATTGTTGCCTGCCACTTGAATTCATTAGTTAACCACTTATACCTCCAACATCTTTAACACACCACCATCGACATTCAACAACAACACCATCACCAATAAAAACAAAAATGTGAAGAGAGAATATCGCCACAATTAATATTAAAAAAAAAAAGCAAAGTTCCAGATCTGGATAAAAGAAAAAAAAAACAATGAGAAGTGGAAGAAAGAGGGGCGGTGGGGCGTGAGGCGGGGGAGTGAGGCGCCAGATCTGGTCGTGACGTGTGGAGGAGGGTGGTCAGGTGGTGGTGATGACGACAGTGGAGGTGTGGGTCTATGTTGGTGGTGACGCGGGTGGTGGTGGGTGGGCGTAGGTGGTGCGTGGGGTAGGTGGGGATGACGCGGGTGGGCGTATGATGGTGCGTGGAGGTGGTGGTCAGTGATGGGTAGGTCGTCGGTGGTGGATGGTGAATTAATTTGGTTTTTTTTGTTAGGATGAGAGTATTTATTTGGGTTTTGAATTAATTTGGGTTTAGAAAGAGAGTAGAGAAATGAATTGTGTGAATGAGAGAGAAATTGGTGGAAAAATAAATGTTATATAGTGGATTAATATTTAATTATTGTGGATTAGTAAATTAGAGAGGGGAAGTGTTTAATTAGGCATTAATCCCTTTTTTTTGCTTCCAATCTCAACCCTCCATCTCCCTCATCCATTGGTTATAAATGAGACTCATGGACTCACACCTTAGAAGTGGACTTATATGTTCCTAATACTATATATATATATATATATATATATATATATATATATATATATATATATATATATATATATATATATATATAGTCAAGATCCTAGGTGAGAACGAATACTTAGTGAGAACGGTGAGAACGAATACTAACCATTGGATTAAAAAGAAATCCACGGTCCAAACAGAACCTCGCACAAACATAATCATAAAGCCCATGCCCCACCAAATTATTAAACACAGTACCCAAAGTCCATCTTATTCATTCCCATCCACCACGCACCACCACCTGACGCCGGAAACCAACACCAACCGCCGCCGTCGCCACCACAAACCAGACGACGCTGGCGAACACCCATGTCCTTGTCTCTCTAACTTTAATCACCTTTTTCTCTCCGCTGCTGTGAATTGAAAATAGCCGTCGTCTGCTGCCGTTCTCACTGTCACTCTGATGTCGTCGCCTCTGCTTTCACATTGCAGCCATCATCAATGGCATAACTCCGATCAAATATCCAATCTCCGACGAGATGCCTACCTCAAAAACCAGCGAGATCTTCTTCTCGTCATCACATTTGCTTCCTCCACCCAACTATTATCAAATCCAACATTATCGGAGCTAATCGAAATTAAAGAATCTGGTTTATAGATTGATGTATCTCAAACTGATTTTGATGTACCTAATAACTAATTGTGTGTATCTATATTAAGATACATTAATACAGTGGTTAGATACATCAAAGAGTAGTGTAGATACATCAACCATCATCAAAATTACCGTACATCTGCGACATCTCTAATTCATGAGAACATAGAGCAGCCCATTATTTAATTACATATTCCAGAGCAATCTTCATCCCCAGACTTCATTTACTTTTGCCGTCAATAACCAGATTAAGACATGCGAGCTCTTTCACAATCACCATTGTCGGCGATTTGGTAGAAGACGCCTCTTTTTGTTTTTTCTTTCGACATTAGATTTGTAATTTTGACATTAAGTTTTATGGTTTATTTTCCGGAGAGTAATACGGCGGGAATCGGCGAAGGAAAGGAGTTTAGCCTTGTGTTAGAGGTGATTGGCGAGGAGGATGGTCGAGATCGATATAGGGTGGCCGACGAGGTAAATATCAAAATTGTATTTCACATTAAATTGGTTATCGGCAGGAATCCGAAATATTGGGAAAGGTGTTCAATGGTGTCGCCGGAGCTTCGCCAGCGTCGGAGATGTTCATCGATAATGTTGGTGATCGGCGGCAACAACAGGCGACGGTAAATGATGGGTAGTGAAGGGGAATATGAGATGTGATGGCAGAGAGTATTTGTGGAGATCTTTATGACGAGATAATGAGATGGCGGGGTTTTTATTAAATGGGATAATTAGTTCGTTCTCACCGTTTGCACCGAGTGTTCGTTCTCACCGGATCCTAAATCTATATATATATATATATATATATATATATATATATATATATATATATATGAATGAGATCAAGTGAGTATAAGGTATATAATTGAGGATTGGGGATTAAATAACAACCGTCAAATCTAAAAGATCAATGGCTGATATGTGCGCGGAATAGTAAGGGTATATTCGTCATTTTACAATTTGATATATTTATACATACTCTAATAGCCAGCAGCCACTCATTCATTCATTCTTTTTCAATCACTTTCTCTCTCTACTGTTTCTCTTTCTCTTTCTATGCGATGTTGTTCCTGCGCCGACCTAATTGTTTGCCGTCAACTTTTTCCCTCTTATACAAGTTATACAATTTGATTTTTTCTTCATTACTTCTAGCAATTGAATTGTCAGGTATGATATCTCCTTTTTATTGGAAATTTTAATTTTGTTATTGAATTATAGGCACTTAAGTTTGTTTTGATCATCACTATTTTCTTTTTTTAACTGATCTATTATTATCAACTTTTTCGTTTTAATTTAATTGATTGATGTAATTTTATCATCTCGTTTCGTTTTAATTGATGTCTTGTTATGATCTCTTTTTCTATGATTTGAACATAACTATTATAATTTTTGTTTTAATTAATCTTATATTCTTTTAATTGATGTATTCTTATCATCTCGTTTAATGTTTATTCTTTCTTCTTCTTCTTCTCTTTGTATATTCACTATATTTAGCATTATTTTCTTTGGATTTGTGTTTTAATCAAGTTTTCATTTAAGTAGTACTGATTAACAATTTCTGTATGAGTTATCTTTGCTGTTCATCTTTTCTAACTACCTAGTATTGTTTAACTAATTAGTGTGAATCCGTATCACACGTTATCCTTAATAGTATCACATGTCATTCTTGATAGTATCACGGATTGAAATATAATATAATACATGGTTGTTTAGCTAATTAATGTAAATTAGTATCACACCTTATACTTATTAGTATCACATGTTATGTTTAACAGTATCACACGTTATAATTATGTATGTTGTATTTCTGAAAATTAAGGTCTCATTGTTTATGCTCCGAATTTTTGTTAAACCGATACCAATTTTACGTGTAATGTTGTAAAAATCTTGTAAAATTCAGTAAAATGTTGTTGTTTTGCGGTAAAATAATGTAAAATGTTGTTCTAAATGCTGTAATCTGGTATTTTTGTTGTAAAATGTCGTTGCTTTGAAGTAAAATGCTGTAAAATGTTGCTCCAAATGTTGTAATATAGTTCTTTTGCTATATAAAGTTGTTGTTTTGCTGTAAAATGTAGTAAATGTTGTTGTTTTTCTGCTTTAATCATTGTAATTATGTTGTACGATGTTGTAATTGTTGTTATTTCGAGTTTTTATTAATCCACTTTCTTCTATTGGTACAATAAGTTGGACTTTGTCCCACTAAATTGTTGGTTGGATAGACCAGATTATTTAAGCGGCTTAAAGGTGAAGAATCATGCGGAGTAAATGTGTCGGCCATCTTTTCTTTCTTTGAGATGGATCATCGATGGAGTGGAAGTAGACGCCACTGCACAGTATGGTTCATTGCTCTTGACGAGCTTTACTTTGCATCCTTGTATATCTCTCACATGTTTGCTTATTGAGAATGGAAGATCCACTTTGAAGGGGATATGAAGTCTCATGATGCGCCCAGAGAAGCTAATTGATAAAACCAAGTCAGAAATAAAGCTAAGGATCAGTGTTACTTTCCAAGGGGATATGAAGTCTCCTGATATTCTTCATTAGTGTCGTACTAATGGTTTGATGTAATTGACTTCCTGAAAGTTGAGTAGATAGTCAGGTGGCGGCATTAACTTAAGTCATGGTCATGAAATGGTTGTATGAAAACGGTTGTACTGGTGTTTAAAACAAGATGAGGTTGAACAACCGTCGAGTAAGAAGTTGAAGATTGTGCTGAAAAAAGATGCCAAAAAGGATAATAAAAAGAAATTGGTAGAGGTAGGGGAAGAGGAAGAGAAAGGAACTAATCTGTGTACTCAGATTGTGTTGACAGAACTTTAATTGAATATGCACTGATTGATGTAATTTTGGAAGGATAGTAATCTGCTGTAGTCGTTATAAATTAATATTGTTGTTGTAATTTTGTGATATTGTTTAGATTCAGCAATGATATTTTATCTTATATGCTGTGATATTGTTTCTCAAAGTCATTTGATATTATTAACACAATAAGGGCGATATTGTTCACCACATCTTGTGATATTGTTAAGCTAGTAGTGTGATATTGTGTACCACATCTTGTGATATTGTTAATCCAATAAAGTGGTATTGTTTACCACATCTTGTGATATTGTTAAACTAATAGTGTGATATTGTTCTCAAAGTCATTTGATATTGTGTCATGAAAGGTGATATTTTTTTATAATTAAGCGTGATATTGTTTATTAAAACTTGTGATATTGTTAAAACAAACGTGTGATATTGTAATACTTTAGAAACCATATATTTTCTATTTAATAACATAAAAAAAGGCAAATCCTGATACAACTATAATTTTGTTACCATTATTTTACATTCCAACTCAAAAATGGAAAAAAAAAATACAAATTTACAACCGCTTGGAACGATATCTAAGAATAAAGAATTTGTCTTTATAAGAGAAATGAATAAAAAAGCATGATTTGTTTAGTTGATCATGCACTATAGACTCCACCAGCATGCACACATACTCTTAAGTAACCTTCAAATTAAAAGCGAAGAAATCTGCAAAAAAAAGAAAAACAAAGTACAAAACATCATCTTAGTATCATCTTTCAAACAAAAGAAAAGACAACAAATATAAAAAACACACCATATTACAGCATTTACAGCTACATTTTACATTATTTTACTGCAAATCAATGACATTTTACTGCGAAAACACCATACTATAGCGTTTTAGTGCCTTGATGACATTTTACAACTAAATTATGTAGTCAACCTGCCAAAATGTATGAAAATAGAGTACCGCTAAACTTCACATTCAAAAGATCACATCATACAAACAACAACAAGATCACACGTTTTTAGTTATCATAGCCAACATGTAATTCGACATTACTCATTTTACTGAACACAAACGATTACTTCAATTCTATCATATGAAACTGTAATTTTGCACAATTAAACAATGTTAAACTCTAATTTTCGCGATTAAAACAATACGAAACCCTAATTTTCACAATTAAACAATGTTGAACCCTAATTTTCACAATCGATCAATATTAAACCCTAATTTTAACGATTAGAACAAAAAAAAGACATCTTATAAACAACTACAACTTCAATTGATGATAATAATTGATTCAATGTGTCGATATTATGAACGAAAAACGTTTAAAATCATTTATAAGTAAAATATTTAGAAATTTACAGCAAGAACATGAAAGTACACTAAATAACTTGAAGATTAGTTCAATTTTTTTGATTTAATCCTATTAAATTCATGTAATTCAACATACATACACTAACTTCGAACAAAATTAACATGTAAAATCAATTTAACACTACATACGTTGAAATAAAATCGCAAAAATAAAAGAAAACGAGAAACAAATGTACCTCAACAATTTTTGCGCGATTTTTAGTGAGATTATTCAATCTAATGAATGAATAAATCTAGGATGTTGAAATACAGTTAAAATCGTGTTTGAATTTTTAGGTTTTCGCAGATTTTCAATGAGATTTTTGAGAGGATTGTGATATATTTTTGTTTGAAATGTTTTAGATTGATTTTGGATTTTTTAGAGAGAGAAACGATTGTCTGATTTTGGGAGTTTTATGTGGTTTTGTTTGTCAATTTTCCTCGCGATATTGTTTTGTATATGATGTGATATTTATTTATTTATTTATTGGTAAAATGTAAGTTGTATAAATATTTACGCAAAGGTGACCATACACGAACAACCGAGCACCTATCCGGGCTCATCATCAAACGTCTATAGTATGGGTCAGGCCCAAACTCAAAACCTTTAAGCAACAACAACAAGGGCCAGATAAACAAAATCAGGAGAAATCCCCCAAAATAGCAAACCCTAAAAAATTCAATCGAGAACATTCATCCTCTTCAATCAAATCTGAGTCGTCTTCAATGTCAGGATTGCTCAACTTCATCTATGCACCTTCGAATCCAGCCAGACCCCCCTCTTATCAAAGCTTTGAATCTAAGTTTTAGCACCTGTAAGAGTTGTTCCACAATCTTTGACGGTCTTAAGATGCTTGCATGTTCCCTGCTGGAGTTTCGTTGCTGCCAAATCAGGTACATACACGCATTTATCATTGCATTAATCGCTCCTTTATCTTCCTTTGTTCCTCTTCTACTCAATCTCCACCTCAATATGTCATCTCTCGGTATTCTGATGCCAAGTTTTGCTCTCACCAGATCAAGAATCTTCGTACTATAATCACACCTGAAAAACAAATGCTCAAGCGCCTCCCTGCCACAGCCACACAGATAGCAGGTATCATTCTCTCTGATCCCTAAATTGAACAGTATAGCATTCGTATTCATATTTCCATGATGGTAGAGCCACGCAAGGAAGCTGTGTTTAGGTATGGACCATTTATTCCAAACTAATCCACTCCATTGAACTTTTTCCCCTTTCTCTCTTAACCACTCGTATCCTTTAGCAATAGTGTATTCTCGACCATTTTGATTAGACCACTCCTGCTGCTGATACGCTTCTGCTAGAGACTCCTTAGTTTGGCAAACCTTCCTCCAGTACCAACTTGATGAGGTTGTAGGAGTGTAATTCTGCCATTCCTGGCCTTTTAGGTAGGTGTGATTAATCCACCTCACCCAAAGATGGTCAGGCTTAAAATAAATCCACCATACCAGTTTCCCAACAGCTGCTTTATTCCAAAGAACGTCCTCTTTCAAACCCAAACCCCCTTCTTGTTTGGGTTTACATATTTTCTTCCAAGAAACCAAAGGAGACCTTAGGAAATCAACACCTCCATCCCATAGAAAATTCCTACAAATGCTCTCAATTCTTGTTATAACACCACTTGGGAGAATGAACATAGTAGCCCAGTAGTTATGAAGTGATTTAAGAACAGATTTGATAAGGACTAGTCTGCCAGCATAGGAGAGCTTCCTAGTCCCTAACCCTCTTATTCTATTCACCACCTTGTCTATCAAAGGTTTACAGTCATGGGCATTTAATCTGGTAGTTTTGATAGGTACCCCTAGATACCTGAAAGGTAGAGAGCCCTCAACAAGACCTGAAACCTGTTTGATATCTGCCTTAATACCATCAGCAACCCCATTGAAATATACATTAGATTTCCCTTTGCTCATATTAAAACCAGATGCTTTTGAAAAACTAGAGAATGTTCTGAGTATAATCATCATGGAAGCCACATTCCCTTTACAAAACAATAGCAGGTCATCAGCAAACATTAAATGAGTCAATTTAATAGGCTTACATAATGGATGAAATCTGAACTCAGGATCCTCAGTAGTGTAAGATAGAAGTCTAGTTAGATACTCCATGCAAATAGTGAACAACAAAGGAGATAGGGGATCCCTTTGTCTCAACCCTCTGTTACCTTGAAAGAAGCCAAAAACTTCACCATTGAGATTAAGAGAATATGAGGCTGTTGTAACACATTGCATAATCCAATGTCTGAACTGGGCTGGAAATTTGAGAGCCTTGAGCATTTGGTTGAGAAACTCTCATTCAATAGTGTCATAAGCCTTCTGCAAGTCCATCTTAATTAGGCACCTAGGGGAGATAGTCTTTCTCTCATAAAGCTTAATTAGGTCTTGACAGATCAAAATATTCTCCATAATGCTTCTTCCCTTAATAAAACCACCTTGATTTAAGGAAATTAAATCAGGAAGAACTCCAGCTAGCCTGTTGCACAGAATTTTAGAAATGCACTTGTATATTACATTACAACAAGCTATGGGTTTGAACTGTAACACAGAGGATGGTCTTTCAATCTTTGGAATTAAGGTAATCAGAGTAGTATTCACTTGCTTAAGCATATTGCCTAAATTAAAAAAAATCCATAACAGCTTGGGTTACCTCAACTCCAACTATCTCCCATGTGTCTTTGAAAAATTTGCTAGAATAGCCATCAGGACCAGGAGCTTTATCATCAGGAATGTGGAATATAGTCTCTTTGACCTCCTCAGGTGACACAGGAATCAAAAGTGAGTGAACATGATTTTCATTACAAATGTTTAGAAGTTCTCACCGGATCCCGACTCTCTCTCTCTCTCTCTCTCTCTCTCTATATATATATATATATATATATATATATATATAGAGAGAGAGAGAGAGAGAGAGGTGGGATCCGGTGAGAACGATCACTCGGTGAAAACGGTGAGAACGATCTTTAGTCATAGGATTAAAACAATCAACGGTCTATATTAGAAACAAAATACGTGGCCAAGTCATAGTTCATTCAGAATTTTATCCCATCCCTTCGTTATTCCTATAATTGATTGGCCCACTAGTGCCACTACATTATCATCAACTACATTTTTCATCAACATTTCGATGTCGATGTCATCAAGTTATACCACCGCCGATCAACGTCGACCACCAATTTAATATTTTAATCGACCTTCATCATTCTTTCCTTTTTCACGTATTAAACCGACAATTACCACCTAAATCGACCGCGATTACCACTGCACGATCAATGCTTCTTGGCAAGGTTGGCGACGGAAATCTTGTGACGATTCTTGATGTCGGTGCAACTCCAAATGATCATCTAGACCATTTATCCTACTCGCAACTTTCCTATTTATCATCTTCATACCCTCACCAATCACTCATCTTGGGCCGCCCATCGACGAGTTCCAACGGATGACGACACCACCAACGATCATCACAACCGACCCCTTTTCCCCATAAGAGCTACGAGTTTCCGATCTAATTTGTTGCGTATCTAGCTACTGTTTTAATGTATCTAGTCACTATTTTATTGTATCTAACATAGATACACAAAATTAGTTATTAGGTACATTAAAATTGGGTTGAGGTACATCTATAAATAAACCAGTTACATTAATTTTCTTAGATCCGACAATGGTAATGGTTGGAAGGAGAAAACACAGGTGACGATGAGGAGGCGTTATTCAAGATCTTGCGACGTGCTCGGATGTCGTTGAGTGTCGGTTGGCGAAGATGTTGATGCTTGGTGAAATGCTCTTTACTTGGCGTTTGTGAGGATCTCGCCGGTGAAAGGCTGATAAAGACGGTGGTCGAAGTGGAGATGGAGAAGAGAAGAAGAATTGAGATCTAGAGTTTCAAAGTTGTGAGTTCGAAAAGTTGAATGGAAATCGTGGAATTGCGTCGGCATTAGAGAAATTTACGGTGTTCGCCGGCATTGCTGGTGATTGTCGCGACAAGTGATAGTTGGTGACAGTATGTGATAAATGGTTATGGGGGGATTTGATAAAGCAAGGGAAAAGATAAAATGATATAAGGGTAATTAAGTGAGAGAAAAGTCAAAGTTGAGTTTGGATTTTTGTATGCGCGTGAAACAGTGAGTTGTTTATAAGTGAGTGTGTTCTCACCGTTCTCACCGAGTGGTCGTTCTCACCGGATCCTAAATCTATATATATATATATATATATATATATATATATATATATATATATATATATATATATATATAACTCATTTAAGTTTCGTGTCGTGTCCGTGTCAACCCAATTAGTTAAATGGGTCATAACGTCTTAACCCTGACCCGTTAACTTCTTGTCGAGCTCGTGTCGTGTTTTCGAATCGTATCAATGATTGTCACCTCTAGCAATTATATTGTTTCCATTTTTCTTTTACTCATCATAGAATACTGTTTCATTTAGATCCGTTTGGTAGGTCTATACCCTGACCTGATCCATGACTCGTATTATCTGACTTGTATAACTAGTACTCCGTATTAAACCTAATTCGAATTCTAACTCGACTCATCCAAGCCGTTTGACAGGCCTAGACGGAGGCCATGAAGGACGGGCGCAACAGATAATTGCACAAGAACGAACGTTCAGCAACATTGTCTCATAATCTCATCCATAATAACAGTCATGTATAGAGCTGACAAGTCTAACCCAAAAAAGTAAACTAACTCTGACCCAATATGACTTGACCTGAACCAACTGGCCCCATTGCCAACTCTACAATCATGTACAGTGTGACTGTGTGTGGCGAAAGAGGGGCACAATATCTGACACAAGTATAGTTATGTCAGTAAATGTCGCTCTTACCTCTGACTATAAAACATAAAAACTGCTCCATTTAGAAAAAAAACAAATACAAGTAATAATAAAATGATACTCGAAATTAAGTAGGGTTTTTGCTGCCTAATTACAAAGTTTCAAACTTTTTTTCATTCCTTGGAACAAAAACCAATAACAATAACCAAAGCAAAGCAATGGTTCGACTTAGACACAGAGAAAGAAAGGTCTTTTCTGGTTTCACTGATGCTGAAGTAACCGTCTTTTTCTTCTGCTCATTCTTATTTTCAATTTTTGTATCTGGGTTTTCATTTTTACTTTAAATTTGGTTTTCTGTTGTTTGCTCTCCAAATTTATATCTACATTTTATGAATGGTAGTCTTAATCGATTCACCCCGGAACAATGAAAATTCGAATGTTTTAGTTAAAATTTTTGAATTTATATAATCGAGTTTACCCTATTACTTATATTACTATTGGATAATTTGGCTGTTAATGATGAATTATTTAGTTGTTGTCAACTACATTGTCGTATTTGTGTTGCACATTGCTGAATGCTGAATGCTGATTGCCGGAACACGAACAATTTCTGTGTAATTCCGCTTTCTTCAAATGGAATGATTGAATATCCCAAAACCCTTGCTTGCAGATTGCAAAACTTGAGAGTTTGTATACCAAATATGGAGAAATGTCGATTCATCGGGATTTTTGCCAAAAATTTGCAAAGAGTTTTAGGTCAGTTCTATACAAATTGCAGATGATGTCTGTTTAGACGAATTAGGCCCACTTTTTAGGTCTCGTGGGAATTAATTTCCCATGTTTTTACAAAGCACATGAATTGGACAATTCATGTGAATTGCCTAAAATACGTTTGGTTGGCATCCGGGAGTTCAATTGACACAGGAGTTTCCAACTACCGGTAATTAAACTCCTCCATTATGGGGGAGTTGAGAATGCCTAGGAAAATAGAATTCATGGGATTTTGGGTAAACAAACAACTTCCATTTTCCCAATTCATGGGATTTTCCAATTCCCCCGTTTTTAATGTGGTAACCAAACGAGGCCTTAGTATTCTCCCCGGTTTCAGTCAATGAGTTCTATTTGACCTCTTTACCGAGGAGACTGAAGTCAAATGAGGGTTATTTACTGCAGCCGCGGAAAAGTTGTATTCAGGTTTTTGCATCTTGGAGACCTCCTTTAACTCGCAATTTTATAATGTTTTCCGCAGTTGTTCTGCTGGACGAGCTGGCAAACCAATTGTAAAGTGGACTGAGGTGATTGCTTTCTCATGTTTTCATACTTCTAAAACATATTCTAATGCCATCTCTGTTGGTTGTTGTTAACTGCATCAGCTGTATTGTAGGTGCAAAGTTGGTTCCAAAACCGACTGCAAGTTTGTCCAGTAAGAGCAACTCCGCCATCTAAGAATGTTGAGGAAATGAACCCTTCACATGATTTGTCTAATTTGGGTGCTCGTGTAGATGACTCCGATTCTAAGAAGACAAATGCAACTAATCTAGTCCATAAAGGTACCTCATTTTTTGTTCTCTTGTTTAAATGCGTAAATGAGGTTGTAATTCTAAATTTATGAGTTTCTTGAAGTTACATATCCTTTAAATTTACCTCAAACTGCTAAAAATAAGTAGTTTCTGTTACTAAGTAAGAATCTCATATGGTATTTGTTTATCCTTCCCGATGATTGTTTAGATTTTGGCCTCATGAGATATATATCTTCTGAAATGCCATATTCTTTTCAGTGGGATGTTCCATGTTTAGCATTGGGCGAGATTAGACACCATGGCTGATCAATTAGTTTGTTTGGTAATTGGGTAGTTGCAGAATTTTGGATAACTGGGCTTTGTATATGGCGATGACTTCTCTAATACGGATTAACTCTTTCTTCTATTTGTGGCTTCTTTTAAACATTCGTTACTCAAAAATATGTCGTTGGAAAATATACCTTTTAAAATTTTGTTAAAATATACATGTGTCAACTGTAAGGCTGTAACTTTTATTTTCCTAGCCTCGACTAGTTCTAGTGTAGGTACGGTCTTTCGTCCCTGATGGTCGTTTTGCTATGTACTCTCACTTTCAACAATTTCACACCTCCACTTTTGATAACCTAGTCTTTTCAACTGCTTCATATTGTTTCACTTCCTATTTAAACTAGCTGGCTGCACTTCTAATGTCATTCTTCTTCTGCAAAGCAATTTTCTTGAGCTTCTCACTCACTTAAAATTTTGAATTACCAAACTTTTGTGCTTTTGGTATTTGCTTTATCCAAAAGCTATAAAAAGGGGCTAGTGTAACATTATATTTATTTCTGTTGCCTTTGTTGTTTTGGGCAGCGGGTAAGAAAATACAGGACTTATCGGAATTGAAGTTTGAGGCTAAATCTTCAACTGATGGTGCCTGGTAAGGACTGATGTAAAGGGCTAACAGTTTGTGTAAATTTTATTTGTCAACTCTCTTGCAAAGTCCACGAATGATCCAACGTGTTCTAAGATTGTATTTTTTCAAAATTATGTAATTGTTTCCCAGGTTCATTATGCTTCCTTGCTTCTTCTCAACAGGTATGATGTAGAAAGGTTCATAACTCATAGGTTTACAAGCTCAGGTGAAGCTGTAAGAGACCAGCATTTGTTTGTCTTTTTTCCACTTCCAATTTGTGGTTTTTGAATGGCTTAATTATGTATATTACACGCTTATAAATTTCTTGTGTACAATTTTTTGTTTCTCCTTCGAGAAGGAGAATGCCATTCGTACCATGTCCATGAGTTTGCGAGTGCCAAAGTATCTATATGGATATGATTTTTTTTTTTTTTTTTTTTTAACGTTGTGTTTGCAATTTGGGCATGTTGCATGATTCATACATACGGTGATGTGATAGTAATCTAGGTATTTACAGAAATCACATATTCTAAAAACGGTTATTTGTCACTTTGTTTCAAGGTTTTGTTTACACAGGTTTTTCTTTTACATTCATCTAGTTCTCAATCAAATGTTGTAAGAGATCTGTGTTTCACAAGCTAGCAGAAAACGTTTTTAAAACAGTTCTAAAGTGAGATACTATACATCCTTCCATTGGAAACACTCCTACAGTCATGATACCATAAATTACAGTGTACATAGTATGGGTAGTAGTTACATTGAGGAAACTTTTTCATAGGGGTGAAATAACATGTTTTACGGTATACTTGCGTCTTATTTGTGTAAATATATAACGCAGGAAGTTCGTGTAAGGTTTGTGGGGTTCGGTCCCGATGAGGACGAGTGGATTAATGTGAAAAATGATGTGCGAGAGCGTTCGATTCCGCTTGAGAATTGGGAATGTCAAAAGGTAAATGTTGGGGATGTCAAGCTCTGCCTTCAGGTAAATTGTAACCTTGTTCGTTCTTATTATTTTTTCATTATTTTTGCTCTATTATTATTATGTTGTAATCTCGCACTTTCCATCGAACAGGAAAGAAAAGATCAGGCGGTATATTATGATGCTCGAATATTAGATATCAAACGGAAAATGCATGATATAAGGGGATGTAGATGCATCTTCTTGATTCAGTACAACCATGATGATATTGAGGCAAGTACCAATTACCCGAGTTTTCTAAATAGTTTGTCCGATGGATTAAAAGTTTCTATTCTTTAGCTTTGCAATATGATGCATGAATAAAATGGCTAACTGCTGCACTTTTTATTTTATGAAGTAGCAGTCGTCAATAATTTTTGATGCAATTGTAATGATGATCTTTTACTGAACCCCCTAATCTCCCCTTTGATTATTTGCTGTTTACGATGCCCATATAAGGCGTCGTTTTTTCTAAATTGCAATCCCATATTCACTTTTCTGTAATGTTTAAACACCATCTCAGGCATTGTTGTATAATATATAATCTCATAATATTTTTCATCTTATTTTTAAACAGGAAAGTGTTCGTTTGCAACAGTTGTGTCACATACAATGATAGAAATGGCGTTTCAGTGGTCGTTCTGCATCACTATTTTTATTATTCAAAAATTTAGGGCATTGCTGAAGCTTGCATACCACATATAGGTTGATCATTTTGGAGGGTGATTTTTTGGGGCCCTAATGGCTTGTGAATGATCGAACAAGTAGCAATACAACATCAAATTGTATTGCAGGAGTTGCCGGGTCTATGGAAGATTAATGTCCGGACTGGGCACTATCTCAATAAGATGTCATGGGGAGTTAAATTTTGTGTAAATCCCATTCATACTCCCTAGTGCAATTGGTATTTGTCCCTCGCATTGCTGAAAACGGGTCATGGGAAGAATTTTTTTTTTTTTTTTTTTTTTTGAGAAAATAATGTACAGAACTTACCCGAATCTAACAAGTATAATATGAACTTGCCCGAATATTAAAGGAATAACCGCCCACCCCGTTGATTGTCACGTGTCACACCCCATCTTATTGCCACGTGTATGCAGGCCCCAGAATATTTAACAATAAAAAATAAAAAAAAGTATAAGTAAAGATTTTGGTATATATTAATTATGGTATATAAATTATGGACAAAATATATTCCAAGACTTAAAAATTACGCAATTGCTAAATCCAACACGCTATTTTACTCAATCCAACACATTTTGCCCGCTTTTTCCACCAGTACCCTTCATTTAAAAAAAGAAAAGAAAAACGAAAAAAAAAAGCACCCAAATTTTCAATCCCGACAACCCATCACCCTCCCCACCAGCACCGGCCGCCTGCCCTCGGCGCCGACCTCCTTCCGCCTCGCCGTCAACTCCATCCCAACCTCGCCGTCTATCCAACACCTTCATTACGACTAAAGGTAAATCAAATGCAAACACCTTCGATGTGTGTCTAGGCGATGAGCATGGTGGGCAGAGGGCGGTCAGCGCGGGTAAGGGGGCAGGGAGGGGTGATCGGTGCGGGGATGGGGCGGCGATGGGTGGTCGGCGGTGGCAGTGGTGGGTGAGGGTTGTTGGCGGTTGGTTGTTGCTGGAGATTTTTTTTGGGATTTTTGATTTCTTCATCTGTGAGAGTGAGAAATTAGGGTTAGAAATGAGGGGGGTAAACTCGGAATAAGATGAAAAAATGTGCGGGATTTAGTAAAATTGTGTGCGGGATTTAGCACGTCCCAAAAATTATGCAATCATACATGAGTTTTTAAAGAGGAATCTTATCAAGTTAAAAATATTCTACTGAAATTGGTGTCTCAAAAAAAACATTCTACGAAAATTCTCTACAAAAATAGGACACAAATTTGAATGACTGAAAATCATTTTGATAAAAAAAAACGGAGTTACTTTTTCACATACGGATTTTACTCTTTCACATGCACTTTTTCATAAATTTTCCATATCATACCCTTTTCCTAAATCTAAACAAATTAATTCGTATTACTTTTTCTAAAACCGAATCTAATCCCTCAGATCTAAGAATTTGAACAATAAATCATAAACTAATTGCTCTGAGAATAATGGAGAACATCGAAGCTGCGTTAGATAATCAAAAGAGCAAAGTGTAGAGAGCAAAGTGGAATCAAACATAGCAAACTGCATACTCACATTCTGTTTTAGACAAGTTTCATAGTACGTGTTATAGTGCAGCAAATCAACAATACTATGGAACGAAGATTTGGACGGGTTCAATAATAATAATAATAATGGTGGTGGGGCGTTGGGGAAGGAAGATCTGGGTAAGGGAGGGTCGGGTACGGCGATAGCGGGGTGGTCGGACAGGTTGAGAAGGCCGGGAAAGGAGACGGCGGCTAAGGGTAGTTTGGCCGGAGCATGGGCGTCCAGACCACAACTCGACCGGAGTAAGGTTGGACTAAGTGCTAGCCGGAGGTAGGTGAAGGAAAAGAAGGTGAAGGGAGGAGAAAGAAACTCAAACGTGGGAGGTATGAAAAATGACAAAGGTAAATTCGTAAAAAACGTATGTGAAAGAGTAAAATCCGTATGTGAAAAAGTACAACCCAAAAAAATTATTAACTACCGTCTATAATAACTAATTAATTGTCTTTAAAAAGGAATCTTATCAAGTTAAAATCAAACAAAAACGACTTGACTTTTTCAATATTTACTAACCTAATTAATGTCAATACCATTACCTAATTAATGTCAATAACTTTCCCTAATTATATACTATAATTTCCCAATCATAAATCTATATTTATAAAGATAGTTTCCTTTTAAAGTTTTAATCAAAATTCGAGCCTTAAATCTCACCTAAAATTGAGCATAATACTACTTAACTTTACTTTTTCTTTTCTTCTATACACACTCTGTAAATCATAACATTTAAAATATCAAGCTTGGAATACAAATTTTTCGTATTCTACATTAAAACAACTCCATTGTAAAAAAAAAAAAAAAAAAAAAAAAACAAACCTCCATCCACTTTCATTTCAACATGTCCAAAAGTATTATGCTACCAGAGTTACCATTATGGGCACTATCATAGGAAACAAGCATCAGTTAGTGGGAAGCTATGAGTCAAACAAAAAATTGTGGTTAATGATCTTATAACAGTGTGCAATTCACATAAGCAAAGTAACTACGAGTACTATGTAACATTCTAGAGTGCTAAGACGTCACATTTTTTATGTGTAAATGCAGTAATAATAAAACTAATAATGTATTGGAGGTGTCACTGAGGGTTGTTCAGCTCATATATGATCATGGCTACGTTCAGGTTGGGTTAGTTGGATCGATTCTTAGCTTGGGTATTGGTTGGGTTCAAATCATTGTCGGGTAAGGCTGTTTAGATAAATTTGTCGGGTCGGATTTGGTCGAGTCAGTTATTATCAGGCAGGCTCATTGTTGAGACGGTCGTTATCGAATCATGTAATTATGATAATTTGAAGGGTTTGGGCGGGTTTTGCTTGGTTTCGGGCATCAATTCATTATAAGGTCAATTTTTTTTTTTTGATTATATTCACACTTTGAGTTGAGTTATGGTCATTATTGAACGAGATTATTAGGTAAGTTACTTTTAAGTGCTTTATAAGTCGTTCATAATGCTGATTTATTTTTTTCTTTATCGGCTTGACTTTTCGTTTGAATTATATTTCGAGTAAATGTCAGATTAGATTTCGAATCGAGTCAACTTGGGTTACCTTTTGAGTCAATTTCGGGTTCTCTTTCGGGTCAGGTCAGATGTCGGATCAAATTAGGTATGGTAGAGTCAAAACATTTATCGGATCAATTCGTGAATCGTGATACATGTCATCTCAGATCGTGTAGGACTCGGTTTCAGGTCGTACTCAGTTTTGAGTCGTCGTTAATCGGGTTTTATTGGGTTACGGGTTATTATCGGTTCAAGTCGGGTCGATTTCATACTTTCACGGGTTACGGAGTATCATCGGGAAACGTCGGGTCAGTTTCAGTTTGCAACATTTTCAGATCCTATCAGACCGGGTTTGCTCGGGTTCGAGGTGGATCTCACTGGAGTACTATTTATCAATTTGGTGTACTTTCAGCATTTAATTTTTTATTGTGTTACTTTTATTTTCTTATCTTTGGATAATTTAAGATTATAATAAAAAAAATTCTTCTAGCAAGATTTAACAAGTTAAAAAAAATATCACAAAGTACTATAAATAAACTTACGAAATATAACTTCACAAACATATGCATAAACAAAATAACTTTTAGAAGTTTATTTAAAATCTACTAATGAACTAAACTTTGACTTTCACAACAAAAAAACCATACGCACTATCTACTTCGATCAACACATTTCATAGCCACCCGTGCAGTGCACGGGTACAAGAACTAGTTAAATATAAATAAATACGGAGTACATGTAAAAAACGAGTATTCGAATTGGTCTCACTGTAATATGGTCTTATACAAGAGCTTGAGGTCTGAAAGATCTTTTACCACATTCAAATGAACTTGTGGAGCTTGATGACGTTTAAGTCTCAATCCATCTATTTCAACTCTCAATCATTTGTTTACCTTTTATATTTTTTCTTTTTGTTTAAATGAGCGCATATGGTTGGAGTAGGGGAGCTCTTACCACTCGAGTCAACTCTTGTTCTCTTAACTTTTATATGGGTATTTTAGTCATATAAATGTATAATGAATGGAAGAGAGGGAGTAGAATCTAAATTGCATGACTAATGAGAAGGCTAAAAATTATCCACTTGAAAAAAACTTTGTTGTTCATTGATGAGTATCGTCAACTTCAAACTCAGTCTAGAGATGTACTCCGTTCCAATTATTTATTTATTTTTGATTAAATTACTCTATAAAAAGAAGATAGGAAAAAAAAAAGTAATTCCAATTGTTTATATTGGAATCAGTAGTATATCCAAGAATTTCTCCACTTATATAACAAACTTTTGAGACAACTCAATATTGACAATATAAACCGCCCCGAAGAAAGAAAACAAAAAAACACAATCACAACAAATATTCTCGTACATAAAAATAAAGAGAATTCAGAAAAGTCCCGTGAATTACAAGAAATTCACGAATAATTAAAGGGGTAAAAAAGGAAAATAGATAAAAACAAGTACTCCATAGTTTATTTATCACATGCTAACCTAGCCTAGGTAGCTTTTCATTTTAGTTAGCCTTTTTAAAGTTTAACAAATAAGCTATGTACTTACCAACTACTTACAAAATGAGATGTAACAAGCTACTTTGGTGTAATAAGTTTTTGAATCGGCTCAAAGGTAAATTCGTTAATATGAGGCAGAAGACTAACCAGAGAGTTCACAAGGAACCTTCCCTTTAGTAGACCTTGTATAAACCCGTAAGGCCGTAACCAACAGTTCCAAAGAAACAGAGAAAAAAAAAAGCAGATCAAAATCAATACTAGCAGAATACAGAGCCAGCACTATCAAATCAATATTACTATCAAATCAATATTAGTCATACTACACATAGTACAACTGTCTTCTTGTCAGCCAAAGCTACAATAGACACGGGCTACAGATACAACAGTTGTAAGGGAGGACAAAGAAAAGGAGAAAAGGGTAATGGCCCCTGTAATAATCTTTACAGGTAGAAAAAAGTTTTGACAATTGAAAGATGCTTGATCACTAACCGACCAAGTCCAGAAGTTCAAAAGACTATACAAACTCGTCAACATGCCTCCATCCCACCGAATATGAAATTTCACAGACATCCCGACATTGGCAACATGGCAACACATGCAATGCACAGGTTCAATATCAGACTCAAAGAAACCACATAGTGGTTTCACATACATAGAGATGCCAGATCCCCAAGATTATGTCTTCAAATGTGAATCCTACATTTCAGTATCGGGGAATGCTAGCATCTCAAGAGACAGTTCTTCCATAACAAACCGAGGCAATATATAGATTTTTTGCCCATTTATCCTGCATGAAGCACACAATTAATAACAACCTTATAAAAACCCAGAAGAGCAAAGCAACAATGAAGGTCTGGAAGAATTTTAACATTAATTACTTTGACATGGGTGCTAGGAAATGCTGACGTCCGAAGAGTTTCTTGTGTTTCATCTGAAGGTTTCCTTCTCGGGATACTAAGAACTAGAGCAGTCTGGTCCGAAGTCGCTGCGGTTGATGTGATACGGTAACCAGAATCCCACCTTCTATGAACACCCTCACTAGGATATAAGAAATCTAGTTCCACAACCTGCAATAAAGAGTATATAGGGTTAATAGGTTATTCTCACATGTAAGACCGACGCATATAAATAAGTGTAATTAGACAAGCCAAATAAATGAATTTCATAAAGAATGACATTAAAATACTCATAGACGAACCTGATCTGAAAATCCCGCGCCACGAGACATCACAACTGCCCAACGACTTCCGGCGGTGGCCATGGAAGTGACGTAAAAACCCTCACGCCACTTTTTGTTAATCCACTTGAATGGGAATGCATCGCTAACTTTGTAAGACTGCTGCAAATACTGAGTGCCTGGAAGTACAGAATGGAAAGTAAAGAAACATTAAGAAATAAAGGAACATCTCACTGTCTTCCAAGTGCAAAACAGAAGATAAAACCTAGCCGTGAATTTTATGAGAAGGCCTCACATATGAGACCAACCGAGATACTTGAAATATTCCTCATTTAATTAATTGGTTAGAAGGTCAAGACTCTCTCTCACATAAATTCCTTTTTTTTTTTTTTTTTTTTTTGAATTTGTTCTTTCCATACCCTTGGACATGACAACCAATGAGCGACCATTTTGAGCTCCAGCAATTGCACTAATATAGTAGTTCTTCTCCCACTGCTCCATAATCCACTCCTACAAAAATGCGTATGAAGTAGAGAACATGAGAACAAATCCAAAGAATAAATCATGCAAATTACTTCTTTTCCAATGGCAATAGATGTAGTCATGTAGAAGAGTAAAATCCAAAAATTTCCAAGCATAATAAAAATACCTTGTCCAGAAAATGAGGTGAAAGTGCATAAACTTGATCACTGAAGCCAGTGCCAGCATCCATTATCAATGCCCATAAATTTGAACAACAAGCGACACAGCTAATATATAACCCATCTTCATTTCCTTTCTCAATATGTTGATCAAGCCTGTTATCGGCAACGTTATAGTGATACCTGGAACAGAACAGGTTTCCATTACCATTTACATGATTAATGTAATACCTTATAAACGACATTCTTCATCTAAAGGTTTCAGCTATTTTACCTTTGTTTCATTGGTCTGCGAGCATTGTAAATACTAATCCACTGAGTAGCAGGCATTCCCATCCGAATTTTCTTCTTCGGTTGCTCATCATCATCATCATCATCATCATTATTACCGTCCATCGTCAATCGGCCTCTCTTATGCCCAACTTGATGTATCAACTTTGAAAAGACGCATACTATTAGCAATCATACAAGTGTAGGAGCTGATAGCTCAATGAGAAGATTACAAGAAACAAATTTCATAGGCAATACCTTCTGGGCACCATCTGTGTTGATTGGTCTAATGTCTGGATTAGGCCCAACAATCCCATCAAACAAAGAAACATACTTTGCATAGTTGGGCTCTTCGTCAAACTTCAAATTTACAACATACTCTACGAATTGTCGGAAAGGTAGGGGACAAAAACAGCACAGGCTTTCAGGAGACGTTGCCATTTTCTTCTTGCATACAAGAAATCCTTTGTTCTCCCCCTGAAATTAATTACAAATAATATATATATAAAAAAACACATGTAATTCTTGAGAATACAAAAGAGCATATGACAGACAATTGAGCATATACCTGAAACCCCTGCCAAGGAAGCCGGCCACGGAGAAGAAAAATAAGTGTGTATGCAAGTGATTCCAGGTCATCTCTACGGCTGCCAGTTCTCCCAAGGTGTGCATGAACACTAGCATATCGTACAGTCCCCCTGAAGTAATAAGGGTTCCCAATATGGTAAAATAAACACGATGTAATCAATTGATAACAGTCAATCCATTAAAATATAGTAACTGATTAGACATTTAGACCTGAAAACATCTGGTCGTTGATCATACTCAACATGCAGTCCGGTTGTGGTATCTCTCCATTTTGTAGCTGCAAATAGAGAACAGAACTTTACAAACTAAAGCAAAGCCCTAACAATCACGAGCTCCAAAACAGTTAAGAAGAAACAATTCAACTCACCTAACCCAAGGTCGACAAGAAATAATCTTTTCTCATCGGGTGTTCCAGGCGGGCCAAGCAGAAAATTCTCAGGTTTCACGTCTCCATGCACATATCTACAGAATTTGTTAAAATATTCAAAATATATCAATTTACACACCAAGAAATGAATAATCAACATCAAACTGATTAACATCTGGAAGCATTTACGACACGGTTTGAGATACTAACGGGAAAATTTTAACTCCACCTCTTAATCAATGAAAAATTTCAATTACTGTTATCTAGTACGTGCACTTTACTAAAACGTACAATATGTATAAAACCTTCTGAAATTACTATAAAATATTAAAAATATTAGAGCCTCACGTCACATTTGCGAAGCATTTCACAAAAATTTCCTGATCAAATAAATTGGATGCTGTCAAACGTTGAAACCTCTGGCCAAGTTATATGTTTTGTTGCCTGATATGCACTTCTCATAACCTCTTAGGAGATTTCAATAAAAGTAGGCTTCCTCTGCTTTCACTTAATTGTTTTCTTGTTTTATATTTCTCTGTCATCCTTCGAATCAACATATCATTTGAATATGAATATGGGGTTGCAAATGTGTGAGTTTTTTACAATTCCGTCTATTAGGTAAATAATGAAAATTGTATTTGTGATTGGTAGAAGATTTAGAAAGGGTGGGAAAAATAAAAGAGAAAGATTGAAGAGGAGTTGAACATTGGGATTTGCCAAATACGAAGTGTGCACGTACTCATATTCATCTCAAAGTCTTCCTTTTAATAATGATTAAACAATGTATTGTAAATATTTTAAACAAACAAAGACTTCTACTAAACATCAAATAGTTGTAAACATGAAAAGCATATATAATGCATGAACGTTGTAAATCATGGAATCAAATTCTATTATTTTCGTCACATCTCGAATTTCTATTATTTCCGTCACTTCTCTAATTTCTTACACATCATATAGTTGCTTTTCCTTAGATGCATGTTACAAGATATAAAGTAATTAAGATCTCTAACGATGTTTTTTGCAATTAATTGTGCATGTAAATATGGGATTCGTCGGTCGTCGAATAATTTATTATGGAGTATTGATTAAAGGTATGCGTTTAATAACCTACAACTAAAATTTGTTGCTTTTCCGAGAAGAAATTTTCAAATAATATACGCTATGATATGACTATGACAACAATATACAATTATAATGTTAACGAGTGTGTTTTTTAAGAGATTGTGTTATAAATGTGGTCCTAATTCATAACAAGTACATCTTCTATATTCAATCTACAAGTATATGTTATATACTCCCTCCACCCCGAGTCCCCGATCAACTATTTTGCTTTGGTTTGACACAAAGCCAAAGACATGGGACGAGATCATTTATAATAGTGGTTACTGGATGATAAGTGGATTATAATAGAGTTGTATGATCAAATTAATCATTAAAAAAAGCATACAGTACTACTCCCACCAAAAAGATGCCTTCTTCGTAATAAACAAAACATGCACGTTATTAAGCAATTTTAACTCTAAGTTGGTACAAGATGCAAATAGTTGGACCGTTCAATTTACTAATGACCCAAAGAGCAAGATACTTTATTTCTCAAATAGATGAAGGCACGGTATGCAGGTAAAATACCATGTCTGTCTTTCTCGATTCCATTGTCGATACTTCAGATGTTCATATACAATAAAAGGATTGTCAGGACATTGGATTCAAAGAATTTTGTAATATAAACACTAGCAAAGGTATTCGTAGTTACAACTTACACACTTACAAGTCGAATGGTATGAACAACGCAGTTTTATCAGCCATATCAACAGTAATATCACAATTGCATGAGTAGTATTATTGGGGTTCCCGCATCAACCATTCTTTGGCCGCTATCACTAGAATTTGGATTTTCAACTACTCATTAAAATTGGATTTTCGGATACTTATCTAAAAGAGCCTTACATACGTATATTGCATAACCTTTATTATAACTACTTTGAATTACAGGTATATCTTATTTACGGCTTGTCAAAATTAATGGTGGTAGTTTCAAGGGCAAAACTGAAAGTCAAAGCTTTACGTACATCTTTTTCCTGCATCTAGACCCAATCATTTGCTCGCTTTTTTATTCTTTGCAAGACGTATTCTAATTAAAGGCCTTGAGACGGACGAAAATTGCAAAAAGATAATATTTTATGAAATCACAAGTTAATCAATCACCCAACAATATACACTATGTATAAAGCTAATCATTTTCTGTGTGATAACATGTCATATTTTTAAATATAGTTGTTGAATGGAATTAAGAGTATTGAGCTTTTGTTCTTTCTACTTAATTTCAACTTGTTTTAGTTCAATTCAGCTTTATTCAATTCAATTCAGTTCAGCTCCTCGTTTCACAAATTAATCTTAGACCATGTTCTTTTCGGCTTAATTAATTTCATCTCTTATTGAGCTCACTTCAGTCCACTTCAGTTTAGTACAATTCAATTCAGTTCACTTCAGTTTAATACAACTCAATTAGTTCAGCTTAACTTATTTCAACTCTATTTATTTAACAAAATTTGATTCAGTCCAGCTTCATCCAGTACAACTCAATTCAGCTCAGCTTATTTGAGCTCTATTTATCTTAACAAAATTCGATTCAGTTCAACTTAGTTTCACTCAACCCAAAAGAACAGGCTTCCGATCCCTCCAATTCATTTAGCTCCATTAATATTTGAGTTCAATTCAACTCTTTTAAACCCAAAAAAATAACAATGCCTTTACATAAGAGATATCTTATGCCTTTTTTTACTTTAAATAATCCATTTGATAATGCTCTTTTCATCTCAAGTCAAGATCATCTCAAGTCAAGATTTGGATAAAAAATCCTGCAACGTCATCTGCAATATTGTTTGGTACTTTAATTTAATTTCTTTATTTGTAGAAGATAACTTTAGTGGGTTACATTATTGCTAATGATTCATTCTAATCTCTAAACTTGAGATAAAATGTCCTTTGACTTTTCTTTTCAAAGCTAACACCACGATTAACATAGTAGCATTTTCCAATTACTACATTTGTTCCCAATAGACCACTAAAAAAGGATATAACTAGGGTTGTTTGAAACAGTATTTCCCATATTTTTACCTCTAATAGCAAAAGCTAATATGATGATCAATTGTTCGGTGAAAGTTTTATCCCTGAATGTTGAGGACTACCCCAAAATACAAAATGATATGCAGTTGCTTAATAATAAAGTGAGATTTATTCATGACGCTTAAAATTACATCGATTAAAAATGATATAGATTGCAGAATAGATCACTTTTGTTGGTATATAAGATTATTGGCAACTCAAATGGAAACACATGAGAGAAAGATTTAGGTAGCAAGATTTGATCAAAACCAAGTGATCATAAAGGTGGTAAGTTTTACAAAGTGATGATAGTACTAGCTAGCAATGAGGCTTCTGCCAAAATCAATAAATGGTTTTCTTCGTTTATCAAAAAAATATATCTCCCAACATAATTCTTATAACTAGCTTAATTGCTTTGACCAAACAGCCAGTTAAAACACATTTTCATGTCTTCTCTTAAAAGGGGTATATCTCTCAAAAAACAATACAAAAGAGTTACTCACCCTTTGGAATGCATCTTCTCCAAAATGGAAATCGCTTCAATTGCAATGCAGGCAACCATCTCAATTGACATTCTGTAGGATAAAAAAAGTAAGTAAAAATAGACAGAAACACATAATACAGAAGCGAACAGAGGTTGAGGTTGGGTAAGAGGATTCCAATTAACAGCTTACGAATGAGAGTTGTTATTCCAAACATCCCAAAGGCTTGGTCCTAGAATATCCATAACCTGTACAAATTCACAATGAGTATACCTTCTCAAAGCAACAAATATATATATATATATATATATATATATATATATATATATATATATTCCAAAAATCCATTGTCCTACCATGATATAGTAATCGCCTTGTCGTCCTTTGTAATGAACTCGAGGAACTCCGTGACTGCCTCCTAGAGTGCTGAGGAAGAGGCGAGGTGTCATACGAATACATATATTAATCTAACATGTTATACTCGCTCCATTTCAATAAATAAGCTCAAAGGATAAAGACATGAAGCATGGGGAGATTAAAAAAAAGGACTCACTTATAGACTTGCCACTCATATGGAGGTCCATAATTGCAGCCTTTGCTGCTCCTATGTTCAAATTTCAATGCTACCTGAAGAATGAAAAAGCAATTGTGTCACCTTCTCCACCAAAAGATACTCATGTCAACAACTAACAGGTTAGCAGCAATTACAGCCCCTGATGAACCAAAAAAGCTCAAAACCGTTTGTACCTCATAAGCACCTGAACCGGTTCGTTCCCTAGTATTACCACCAATATGTCTCCCAACATAGACTTGGCCAAAACCACCTTTTCCTAGCTTCTTTTCAAGTTTGTACATTGGAGAACCACCAACCTGCACCTGTAACCAATCCAAACGAATACGTAGCAGCCAATCAATTGATGGTACAAATCAAATGCATAGTTTCACTCTCATATGTGGGACGACATTATCAGATGATCATCATCTAAACTCCCTTTCCATACGCCTAAAATCTTAAGTGCAGATCACCATGAAAATAAAGGAAGCTCTATCCATGTAGCACTCACAGTTGCTGATATTCACACAAACCTCTACTGACCACTACAATAACAAACTTTAAAACATTAATGTGAAAACAAGTTCTAATAGGTGCGCAAGAAGAAAGCAACGGAATCAAAAAACTCAACAACTAGATCATAAAAAGGCGAGATATATTAGTAGCAGAACAAGAGTTTGAGCAAGCTAAGATTCACAATAACCTTACAGAAAGAGAGGTCGAAACACTTGTTACTTTGAACCATTACGCTTAGTGCAATGCAAAGAAGTAGAGTAAAAAACGAATGAAATAACTGAACCGAGGGACACTAGTACATTCAAGTAAGGTTAAACCTTCCTCATTAAGCAACATACTAATATACTACTCCATAATATGAAAAAGGTGAAGATAGTGAAAAATGAAGCGGGTTCTATGAAGCAAATAACTCAACATAAACAACTACGGTATGAGGGCATTGATTTGATAATAATGAATGAATACTGGAATATATAAAGCACAAAGTTTTATACATAATACGAGGGCATTAACAAAGTATGGCTGGCTAACATGAAGCATGGTATGAAGCTTGAAACTGCCTATGAGTATCCTAAATTAGAACAAGACAGACAGATTATCCTAGGCATCAAAGGTTGCAACTTTTTCACCCTAAAAACAATAATAATTGGGGATGAGCGGACATGAATCATTATGGAAATTGTAAAATGGTAACAAGAAGAAGAAGAATACCTTATCAGGTAAAGGTGCAGTGGAAGGATCATCATCGTTATTGTTGTTGTTGTTATTATTAGGAGTCCCACCACCACCAGCAGCAGCAGCATTACCAGCGCTATCAAAGTCATCCATCTCTTTCTCAGCCACCACTTCCCTAACTTGTAAAGGCGTTGTTTTCACAGCAACAGCAGCCGCAGTCGCTTCTGCTTGCCTCGTATTCCTACGACCTCTCCCTCGATTCACCGCCGCTCCTCGTCCACGCCGTCCGCGTGTCTTCGCCGCCGGAATCTCGTTATTATTGTTGTTGTTGTTAGGATTATTACGGCCTCTGCGCGCTCCGCTACGCAGCTCCGGCATCCTTCTTCATCTATTCAACAATCTCATATCCTTTATTTAAACAAAAAATAAATAATCCACCTTTTTAATACCCCTACAATTCTTCAAACAAACAATCGGCGAATTAATCAGAATTGGATTGAGGAAATTCGGGTTTGGTTAGACGAATGGATGATTGTTTTGAGGGAAATTGATTGAAGAAGATCTGGGAGAAGAAAAGAGGGAGAATTAAATTAAATAAGAAAAAACGTTTCGGATATTGAGGGGTTATTATTTTGGTGAGGTTAATTTTTTTTATACTTTGAGGAGGTGTATAAAAAAGGGCAGTAAGTAAATACTGAATCCATTTTTGAAATAATGGTCAAAAATAAAATATTTGTCGTTTTGGGTCGGTTTTGAAAATATTTGTCAAAATGGTGTCCCACGTGAGCCGGATTTTCGGACCTAAAACACGCCACTACAAATGGCATGTTTATAATGAGTAGGGAAAGAAACTTCATTAAAAAATGGACTAAAACAAACACGCCATTGGGAATGGCGGGTTTCGGAGGGGAAACACGCCATCCCCTATGGCGTGTCTTGCGTAAATTTTTTTTTTTTTTTTTTTTTTTTTTTTTTTTTTTTTTTTTTGTTTAGTCAGTTGAGTTAAAAAATTGTTGTAAAGACACGCCATTACTAATGGCGTGTTTCCTTCACAAAACACGCCATTAGTAGTGGCGTGTTTCAGGTCTAGAAATCCCGAGCCTACGTGGACACCATTTTGACAAATATTTTCAAAACCGACCCAAAACGACAAATATTTTATTTTTGACCATTATTTCAAAAATGGACTCGTAAATACTCCGTAATTCCGTTTCTTTCAACAAGAACTCGGTTTTAGCCTCTCCAAAATATTTGCCGCTTATCATTTGCTTCTGTCCTCCTTTTCCCGCTGTTTTTTTGGTCTCCTCTTCCTCCTTTTCCCGCTTTTAAGCTTGTATCTAGTTTTGATACCGTACGTCTTATACCGATAACTAATAAATTGCGATTTCAGAGTATTTACAAAGTGTGGTAAATATATAACTTTTTTTTTAAAAAAAAAATTATCATTTTATTTCTTTGTAAAAGAAAGGAAAATACATTTGCAAAACTATCCAATAAACAATTCATCAAACTAGCCAAAGAGAACTAGACTTTCTAAGCATTAACCATTTAAGCTATCTATTACTCCGTATAAGAGAAGAAAGAGACCCATGATTTCTCATGAGCATTCTAACCGAGATAAGAAATTTGATCTTGCTAACCAAAGTGGGAATAGGGTGTTGACTGTTGAGTTTGGGAAAAGACTCTATGGTTTCTTTCAGTCCAAAGGGAGTGAACAACTGCTGCAACAGATACTTGGAACCATTGATTTTTTCCACCTAGCCATCTGATTAGCAACCAGTGAAGAGAGCTCGTGCTGCAGACTTGATCCAAGTCTATCAATATGCATCCACTTCAGAATGGAGGACCAAACTTGTTGAAAAACTGTACATAAAAAAACAGATGCTCGTGTGTCTCTTCTTGCCTCTCACACAGACTACATCTATTTGCAAGAGAGAACCCTATCTTCTTTAGATTATCAACAGTTGCTAGCTGCCCCTGGACTGCCATAGAGGAAATATGACTAGGCAAAATACCAGAATGAGCTAGACCAGCAACCCAATCCCCAACACCCTCCATCAATCCCTCCATTAATCCCTCAAAGTCCCTTGGTCTCGAAGATTTAAACAAATTTGTAAAGAAAGCGGCAACACATTCAACAATATCCCTTGTCTTTTCATACACACGCCCATGTTCATCAACAATTTTGGAGATATGATTTTCTGTCTACCTTTGTGTTGCTTTGCGGTGAAAAAAGACTTATTCTTATCACCCTCCCGTAGCCACAACGCCCTTGAACGCTGACGCCAGAAGGTTTCCTCTTGCCGTATCAAGTTTGCAATATCTTTGATCACTTTCTTCCTCCCATGGACATCTCGTTCCCGTCTTTCACCTTCATTGAGTCTCTTCAGCCTCTCCCTCTTCTTTTTTAGGTCACGCACTACCTTCCCAATGTTAATACCTTTCCATTATTTTTACTCCGCTGCACAACGTCGAATAGTCGTCATCACATCACCATCGTCTCCTAGACAAGCTCTCTCAATTGCCTCCTTGCATCCATCTTCTCCTACCCATTCTTGTTCGAATCTGAAAGGTCTAGCTGTTGGAATATGTGTCCTCAACAATAGTGCGATCACATGATTTAATATCATAATTAATCTCATATTAAGAATACGAAAGGGATGATTCATTATATTGTCAACTAATCATCATTAATTGGTAATGATTGGCTAATTAGAGTTTGACATTACTGTCGTACGACGGTGGTGGTCAGTTGATCCCTTTAGGTCACACCTATAGGATGAGGCCCAAATAGATATTTAATTAATTGTATACGATACAGATTGATTAATTCCTTAATTACGGGAGTGCGATTTTACGTCTTATTGTAATATGATTAAATAAGATTTAATTTAGTAATTAAGTGTTAAGTTACTAAATTAGTTGAGGTTTTATATAAGTTTTGAAGTATAGGTAATTGGTTATTTAAAGTTACAAAGAGTTGTAATTTTAACTAACTAGCAAATGTAAAACCCATTATATATTGATATAATGGTAGTACACTACTCAAAAGTGGAGTGTATATTATATTATTAATTGTAATATTTAATTGTTAAATGATTACATTAATAATTAATTATGTAAGATAGTTAAACATATGACTTATAAGCATTTGTGGGACAAATGACACAAAAGGCAAAAATGGACCTAAAAGGCTCCATATTGCCGGCCAAAGGAGAGCAAAAGATACTCCTTTTGTTTTGTTCATTTTGGTTGAGAAGAGTGTGATAGTGACATATCATATAAGCTTTAATCATCCTACTACTTACAACACCCTACCTATACTATTCAAATAAGTAAAAACAAGAGGAAAAATATTCCCCCCATGCAAGAGAGCAACCGGTTTTTTGCTCTTAAATAAGAGCACTTGTTGCTCATTTTTTCACTCTTGCTTTTTGCTTGTTTTTGCACTCATATTTCCTCACATGCAAAATCCTCCAACAACTCTCAAATACTAATACTCTCCAACTATTACTAGAAGTAGTAATACTAGAAATATTAGTAATATTAAGATAGCATTTCTACTACATATCTAGTTAATATTAGTAGGAATTTTTGGGTTGAATCTTGGGTGCAACTTATTGGAGTGTCTTCTATACTTGGAGTCTTAGGAGGATCATCCATCATATTAAGCTCAAGAACAAGTGAAGGAAGGTGACCTTACTTGTGCCCATATTTTCGAACCAACCTACAATGTAAGGGACATTGTTTTTCTTATAAATCTCTTATTTTGTTATGCATGCACTAGTTCTTAAGAACAAATAATTAAGAAGTTAATTAGTTCACTATTAGAGGAGTCTAATAATAGGTATATGAACCTAACACTAGCCTCTCTATCTGCCTCCTCTCTCCTACTTGCTATATGAACACAAATCGGAGAGTGGTCTGACCATTCTCTATCCAGGTGAAACAACTTGGAGAAGGGAAACAAATCCAGCCACAAACCTGTCACCATAGCTTTATAAAGTCGGCAATCTATTATCGACCCCCACTTGCCCATTATCAAAGGTGTAGTCATATCCCTCATAAGGAATATCCCTTAGCCCACATCCATCCACCGCATCTCGAAAGTTATTCATCTGTCACTGTTGCCTTTCACCCCCCCCCCCCCACCATCTCATTTGCATATAAAACTTCATTAAAGTCACCTATACATATCCACGGGTCCGGTCCTTCTTTAGCTAAAAGTCGAAGTTGTTGCCACGACAGCTATCTATCCATAGCAGGCCACCCATAAAAGCCTGCCAGCCTCTAACTAACCTCCTCATAACCAACCATAACATGGATGTAGTGGGTTGTCACCGACCTAAGAGTACAGCTCACCTCCTCTCTCCACAAGAACGCTAAGCCTCCCGACCTTCCAACACTATCTACTTCTATTCCCTCGTAACCATCCAGACGACTCCTAACTTTCCTCATTTCTTCTCCACTCAGTTTCGTCTCACAAAGAAAGATAAGAACCGAGGCCTCCCTCCGGATAAGGTTTTTAAGACCGCCTACTGCATCGGGTTTGCCAAGCCCCCTGCAGTTAAGGCTTAAGAGTTTCATTGGGCATGGCGGGGTTGAGTCGTCTCAACCACCGCCTCAGGTGAACATACACCCATGATACGTTGTCTTTTCATTTTCCCACATACCTTATTACTTTCCTCTCTGTCCAGACAACCACGCTTGATATGCACAACCATCGAGCTGCTACCACCCCTTGCTCCATCTTCCTCTGCGCCTGCCTCCTCCACGACTTCCCACTCCCTTGCTGCACCTGTTCCTCTCCACCCCCTTCTCCCCGTTTATCCTAGCCTCCTCCATTTCAACTACAGTATCCATCATCACCCCCATATCCTCCACCATAGAACCCACCCATAAGCCTGGCTCCACTCTATTACCATCCCTTTCTTCCTCCCCCATAACACTCTGATTGGTAACAAACTCGCTACAAACAATACTATCATTTGTGGCTAATCTACCAACCCCACTTCTCTCCTTAGACCTAATAACAACCTTTTATAGTCGTGCAATCATCTGCTCAATATCCTCATCTACCTTTTTTTTACTTTCCTCGTCAAAACATTTGTTTAAAGATCTTCCTGCTTTACATCGGATAGCAGCCTTGGTTTTTGTGACCTTCCAAGGTGAGGCACGCATCCATTCTCTATATGTGAGCTCTCTCTCCTCGTATGACCCCTCCTCACAATCCTTCTCACCATGCCCTAACACCCCACATCCATAACAAAACGTTGGTACCCTCTCATATTTCACATCAAACCTTGTTGACAAGCCATCGGGCATTCGAATAGTAACAAACCGCTTAAAAGGAACTCTAACATCATGCAGAAAACATAGCCTCAATGCCCGTTCAATCTCAGGTATTAAAACCTCATCCGCACATATGAAACTCCCCAACTGGTCTTCCATTCTTCTAGTATTGTGAACATTCGCCCTTCCTTTGATAAGTAAATCATATATGCGAGCCCATATTGGTACCAAGTGAAGCGATGTCTAAGTCAATTTACCATTCTCATTCGGCTCGTTTAAACCACACACAAATTTGTCGAAATGCCATGGCTGCCCTGTCATCACTTTCTCTTTGTCTTTAGCATTCGAGAACTTAAAGATAAAGTGTAATACTCCGTATTTATAAGTCTTGGGGTACTCTATCGAGTAGGCCTTACTCTGTCGAGTAAGGGTAAGTTGCGAAATAAAATAGTTTCTGACCTGTTGGGTACTCGATCGAGTAGGTCGGGGTACTCGATCGAGTAAAGGAGGGGTACTCGATCGAGTACCTTGGGTACTCGATCGAGTGTCCGATTTACGGGGAGTTTTCTCGGGTTTTGTTAATTATGCGATTAAGGTATTTAAGTTTCGTCGTCATTGTTTTAAATCACTTTTACAAAACCTAAAATCCTGTTTAAGAGAGAAAACAACCAGTTCATCTTCCTAATCGCATTCTTAGCAATTCCCGAGTTCGACGGTCGAGTTCTTGTCGTTATTCGTATCGTTGAGTTCCTTGCGTCGAGGGTAAGATCTATGTACCCTTTTTATTGTTTTTCCCTTGATTTGGTTAAACCCTAATTTAGAGATTGGGGGTTTTTGTGTGTAGTATGTGATGTGTAGTCTCTATGTGCTATATGATAGGAGGAGGGTTCGTAGAAGAGGCTTTTTGATACAAATTTTGTTGATACCGTCTGATCACAGTGCTTTCCGGTAGGATTTCCTACTCGGTTTAGTCCCATAATGGGATATTGGTGATGTCTTTGTATTTGGTTGTTTGATATAATGATTGTCTTGTGTTTGTGGTTGTGATTGCTGTTGATGGTTCTCGAGATGCGTTCTCGGCTGAGTGGGGTCACTTGCGGGAGTGACTTCACGCCCTAGTTTCGCCCTTCGTGGAACCCGCCACGGAAGGGATGTGCACATTAATGGACAGGGTTATCGCTCACTATGTGGAGCGGGGATTTGGTGGGTACGGCGCGTCCCCCATCATGGGCGGCTGGTCCAAAGGGACGGTCGGGATTGAGATGATGGGAATTGGTTGGTCAGTGTGTGTGTGTGTGATTTAAGTCATGTCTTTATCTTATTATTGTTATACATATTGATTGTGTGATTAGTACTCGACCCCTGTTGTTTTGTAAACTGCGGTGATCCATTCGGGGATGGTGAGCAGATATTGAGCAGGTATTGAGATGAGTACTGGGATAGCCGGGATGCCACGACATGATGATAGGAGTCTTCCGTTTGTAGCCTTTAGTTTATTTACATTTCGGTTAGACAGTCAGTTTGAAATCATGTATCGTACTTTCGGTTTGGTTTTGAGGAATGTATCTATTCACTAAATTATTTATAATAAACATTGTTTCTTTATTGTTGTTTGAATATCATTGCCTCGGGTAACCGAGATGGTAATGTCTTCATACCTGAGTGGTCCTGGTAAGGCACTTGGAGTATGGGGGTGTTACAAATGGTATCGCGACGATCCCGAAACCTCGTAACCAATGAACTTAATGAACATAGGGAGTCAATTAAAATGAACCCGGGGTAAAAGTTGTGGGAGCTAGTGCAAAGGCTTGGGAGACGTCCTAAAGTTGCAGGGGTCGCCCTACAACTTTGAACCGGTCACATGGGGGAAGTGTTTGTCGAGTCGTATGTGTGTTTGGTTAACTTGTTTACGAATGTGATGGAATGTGTTAATTGTTGGATGTTGAAGTAGAAAGTTGAGCATGTGAAAGAAAATGGTGATATGAGGAAACTTGTTGATGAGATGATAACATGTTGGATGATTTACAATGTGGCATTTAATAACATGATGAAATGATCTCGTAAATAGTAGAAAAGATGCGTAGCATGTTTATTATGATATCATGTGGTTTATAAAGTTTAGCATGTTAGCATATGACGTAACATGCGGGTAGCTCTTACGAATTAGTGTTACTCGATCGAGTGGGACTGACTCGATCGGGTGGGTTTTTGGCGAATTTGAGTCCAGAATCGAGTTTTGGGGCACTCGATCGAGTAACTAGGGGTACTCGATCGAGTAGGGGGTCACTCAATCGAGTAGCCTAGATACTCGATCGAGTAGGTAAGAGATCAGAAGGTCTGTTTGGGTTCTGGAGTTTGGGTACTCGATCGAGTACGTGGGGCACTCGATCGAGTAGCCCGTTACTCGATCGAGTGGGTTTGGGAACTCGATCGAGTGGGTTCTGGGCAGCGTGTTTTCGTGTTTTGAGGTTTAGTACGTGTGTTTATGTTTACCCTTTCTTATATAGCTTCAAGATGCCGCCCAAGAGAACTGCTTTGTATGCGAGAGCTGAGCTCATGACCGTGGATGACATCGTTAAGATGTTAGAGCATCAGGATGCTCTTACTGAGACCCCGAAGAGAGTGAATGAGGACAAGGATAAGAATAAGGAGAAGGAGGTTGATCATTCTAAAATCAGCCTCTATATTGCGAGGTTTAACCCGAAAGAGTACAAGGGAGTTGGGGAGCCTAATCTGCTTGATAGTTGGCTGAGAGAGATGGAGAACATCTTAGACTTGGTTCATTGTCCGATGAGATGAGAGTGGAACAGTCGTTTCTATCTAAGGGAGGCAAAGAGGCAAGTGGTGGGATTCAAAGAAGGTGAGTCTAAGGAAATATATACCAACCAAGGCTTACCCGCTATACCTTGGGAGGAGTTTCGTAGGGTCGTGAGAAAGGAGTTTGTACCCGAACATGTGAGGAGTAAGTTGAGAGAAGAGTTTGATGGTTTTAAGATGACTCGCCGAGATGTCTGTGGTGAGTACTACGAGACTGTTCAATGAGAAGTCTAGGTATGTTGAGGACATGGGTTTGAGTGAGGAGAATTTGGCATTGAGGTTTGAGAGGGGGTTGACCACCAAGATTATGGATAAGTTACCCGTGGGGATCCTTACCGATGTTAAGGAAGCTTATGAGAGGGCTGGGAGAGCTGAGAGGTTGGTGGAGATGGCTCAGGAGAGGTCAGGTGGTGAGAAGAGGAAGTCCGAGAGCGAGGGTGGTGGCCAATCGAATCACAAGAAAGGCAACCACAATCGCCTAAGGGATTTTCTTCGGGTCCGGGTTTAGTCTTTGGGGCTTCCTTTGGGCGTGGCCGTGGGAGTGTGAGTAATAGTTGGGGAGTGAACTGCTATGGTTGTGGTGGTGTAGGCCACAAGAGACATGAGTGCACGAGTGCACCGGATCTTTTCGAGACTCGCACAGAGCTTCGCGAGCAAATGACCTACCGGATCATGGCCAAACCGGGAAGTCGAGTTACCAGTGGAGGCAACCGCAACGGCGGTAATTCTTATCAGAAAACACCGACAAACAACAACAACAATCAAGGGTCGGGTGCTAAGCCGACCGCATCAGCCAGTACCGTCCAGGGAGGTGGACAAAAGACCAGTGGCAAGTTATTCATGATGGAGAAGAAGGCAGCTGAGGAAGATGCGCACGTTATCACCGGTACATTCCTTGTTAATGGTATTCCTACCTTTGTTTTGTTTGATTCGGGGGCTTCTCAGTCGTTTGTGTCTTCGAGTCATGTAAAACAGTTGGGTTTGAGAGTATATGAGTCTGTTAGTGAGCAAGTTTTCATACCTTCGGGTGAGTCTGTATCGTGTGGGAGATTGTTTAGAGATGTATCTTTGATAGTTGGGCAAGTTGATTTCCCTGTAGACTTGCTAGAGTTTCCTTTTAACGGTTTTGAGATGATAGTTGGGATGGATTGGTTAGGAAAGTATAAAGTTAGGATAAACTGTCATCAAAAGAAAGTGTCCTTAAGAGGTCCAAAGGGTGTTAGTGTGTCTTATCGTGGGTTTCTAGTCAAACCCAAAGTTAAGTTGATTGCAAATTGTACCTTGAAGTCTTATCTCGAGGAAGGGATGTCCTTTGATCCTGTGCCATGTGAGAGATGACCGGATAGAGATTCCGACAGTTGATGAGATACCAGTGGTGGGAGAGTTTACAGATGTTTTTCCAGAGGAGATTCCGGGGTTGCCACCGAAGAGGGAGATAGATTTCACCGTTGAGTTGAAGCCAGGGACGGGGCCAATCTCTAAGGCACCGTACCGTATGGGTCCTAAGGAGATGGAGGAGCTTAGGAAGCAGTTGGATGATTTGATAGAGAAGGGATACATTAGACCAAGTGTATCGCCTTGGGGAGCACCATTCTTTTCGTGAAGAAGAAAGATGGGAGCTTGAGGTCAGTGCATAGATTACGGGGGAGCCGAACCGTGTGACGATAAAGAACAAGTATCCTTTGCCAAGGATAGATGACCTGTTTGATCAGTTGAGTGGTGCAACAGTCTTTTCTAAGATTGATTTGAGGTCGGGGTACCATCAGGTGAAGATTAGAGAGGTTGACATACCAAAGACAGCTTTCACGTCGAGGTATGGCCATTATGAGTATGTGGTGATGCCGTTTGGGTTGTCTAATGCGCCGGCAGTGTTTATGGATTTGATGAACAGAATCTTCAGACAGTTTTAGACCAGTTTGTAGTGGTATTCATCGACGATATCTTAGTCTACTCTAAGACTAAGGAGGAGCATGAGGAGCATTTGAGGATCGTGTTGCAGACTTTGAGGGACCATGAGTTGTATGCCAAGTCGTCCAAGTGTGAGTTCTGTTAGAGAAAGTTGCTTTTCCTCGGGGCATGTGATCTCTAAAGATGGGGTAGTCAGGATCCGGCGAAGATTGAGGCAAAGGACAAAGTGGGAAGCACCAAAGAATGTTGCTGAGGTTAGGAGTTTCTTGGGTTTAGCTGGATACTACAGACGGTTCGTGAAGGATTTCTCCAAGATAGCTAGACCGATGACAGCGTTGATGAGGAAAGAGAACAGGTTTCGTTGGGATGAGAGTTGTGAGACGGCGTTCCAAACATTAAAGGAGCGTTTGACCACGCTCTCCCGTCCTAGCATTGCTGAAGGGAGCGAGAACTTTGAGGTTTATACAGATGCCTCGAAGAATGGGTCGGGATGTGTGTTGATGCAGAATGGTAAAGTGATTGCCTATGCTTCTAGGCAGTTGAAGCCTTATGAGGAGAATTACCCTACTCATGATCTGGAGTTGGGTGCAGTGGTGTTTGCTCTCAGGATTTGGAGACATTACCTTTATGGAGCAATCTTTAAGGTATTTTCCGATCACAAGAGTCTTAAGTACATCTTCACGCAGAAGGAGTTGAACATGAGACAGAGGAGGTGGATGGAGTTGATTGGCGACTACGACATGGAAATCATCTACCATGAAGGAAAGGCCAATGTTGTTGCTGATGCTTTGAGTAGGAAGAGTGTACATTCCTTGTGTACAGCTCTATCTTTGATGAGGCTGAGGGATGAGGTAGCGAGCTTTGGGATACATATGATGCAGAAAGGAGATGCCATGGGTGATATGACAGTACAGCTTGAGTTTTATGATGATATTCGAGGTAAACAGGCTTTGGATCCTAAGATAGTTGAGTGGAGAGCTGGAGTAGAGAAAGGGACAGTGTCCCGCTTTTCTATTCACACAGATGATAGTTTGAGGTTTGATGGTAGGTGGTGTGTTCCTAATGATGAGGAGTTGAAAAAGACAATCATGACAGAGGCGCATTGCACACCATATTCAGTTCATCCAGGTGGAGACAAGCTATACAAGGATTTGAAGAAAACGTTTTGGTGGCCTGGGATGAAGAAAGAGACAGCTGAGTTTGTGTCCCGTTGTTTGACATGCCAGAGAGTTAAAGGGGAACAGAGACGACCACAAGGTAAGATTCAGTCTTTAGAGGTGCCTGAGTGGAAGTGGGAATCCATTTCCATGGATTTCATTGTGGGTTTACCTAAGAGCCAACAAGGTAACAACATGATTTGGGTGATAGTGGATCGTCTGACCAAGTCAGCTCACTTTGTTCCAATGAAAGATACATGGACTAAGGCACAGTTGGCTATGGCCTATCGAAAGAACGTGCTTAAGTTACATGGAGTCCCTAAGGACATAGTGTCTGACAGAGATGCGAGGTTTATATCGAGGTTTTGGAAGGTCACAGAATCGTTGGGAACAACTTTGAAGATGAGTACAAAGATTTCATCCTGCGACAGACGGCGATCGAGAGAACAATCAAGACTCTTGAGGATATGTTGCGAGCTTGTGTGATGGATTTTGGTGGTAGCTGGGAGCAGAGGTTGGACTTGATAGAATTTTCTTACAACAACAGCTATCACACTAGTATTGGTATGGCACCGTTTGAGGCTTTGTATGGGAGGAGATGTAGGAGTCCAATCTGTTGGGACGATAGTGATGAGGCAGTGGTTTTAGGACCAGAGATGGTGCATGATATGGTGGAACAGATTAAGATGATCAGGGAAAGGATGAGAGCAGCTCAGGACAGGCAAAAGAGTTATGCAGATCTACATCGCCGGGATATAGAGTTTCAAGTTGGGGACAAGGTTCTTTTGAAAGTTTCTCCTATGCGCGGAGTTATGAGATTTGGGAAGAAAGGCAAGCTAAGTCAGAAGTTTATAGGGCCTTATGAGATCTTAGAGCGAGTTGGGGAAGTTGCTTATCGTCTGGCTTTACCAGCTGCGTTAGAGAGAGTGCATAATGTGTTTCATGTATCGCAGCTGCGGAAGTATGTGAGTGACCCGTCACATGTGTTAGAGGCAGAGAGCTTAGAGCTAGATGAGTCCTTATCATATCTGGAGGTGCCTAAGCAGATTCTAGACCGAAAGGTTAGAAAGACTAGGAGTGGTGAGACAGTTTTGCTTAAGATCCTGTGGTCTAACCACGAGACCGAGGAAGCTACATGGGAGCCAGAGGAAGCTATGAAAGAGTGTTACCCTTTCCTCTTTGATCAGGTATGTATGGTTACGGAGACGTAACCTTGTTTCTTTTAGGGGGGTAGGAGATGATCGCGAGCAGTTTTAAGAGTTTTATACACCTTTTATATGTAGTGTCGGTATGTTTGTCGGGATGAGTTGGGTTAGTATCATGTCTTATGTTGTTTTTTTTGTTTGGCTTTTGAGTCGGGAATGTTGTGGGAGTACCTTTGTTTAGTAGTGGTTTGAACTTCGGGGACGAAGTTCCTTTTAAGGAGGGAAGACTGTAATACTCCGTATTTATAAGTCTTGGGGTACTCTATCGAGTAGGCCTTACTCGTCGAGTAAGGGTAAGTTGCGAAATAAAATAGTTTCGACTGTTGGGTACTCGATCGAGTAGTCAGGGTACTCGATCGAGTAAGGGGGTACTCGATCGAGTACCTTGGGTACTCGATCGAGTGTCCTGTTTTACGGGGAGTTTTCTCGGGTTTTGTTAATTATGCGATTAAGGTATTTAAGTTTCGTCGTCATTGTTTTAAATCACTTTTACAAAACCTAAATCCCTGTTTAAGAGAGAAAACAACCAGTTCATCTTCCTAATCGCATTCTTAGCAATTCCCGAGTTCGACGGTCGCTTCTTGTCGTTATTCGTATCGTTGAGTTCCTTGCGTCGAGGGTAAGATCTATGTACCCTTTTTATTGTTTTTCCCTTGATTTGGTTAAACCCTAATTTAGAGATTGGGGGTTTTTGTGTGTAGTATGTGATGTGTAGTCTCTATGTGCTATATGATAGGAGGAGGGTTCGTAGAAGAGGCTTTTTGATACAAATTTGTTGATACCGTCTGATCACAGCTTTCCAGTAGGATTTCCTACTCGATTAGTCCCATAATGGGATATTGGTGATGTCTTTGTATTTGGTTGTTTGATATAATGATTGTCTTGTGTTTGTGGTTGTGATTGCTGTTGATGGTTCTCGAGATGCGTTCTCGGCTGAGTGGGGTCACTTGCGGGAGTGACTTCACGCCTAGTTTCGCCCTTCGTGGAACCCGCCACGGAAGGGGATGTGCACATTAATGGACAGGGTTATCGCTCACTATGTGGAGCGGGGATTTGGTGGGTACGGCTGCGGTCCCCCATCGGGCGGGCTGGTCCAAAGGGGACGATCGGATTGAGATGATGGGAATTGGTTGGTCGTGTGTGTGTGTGTGTGTGACAGTTAAGTCATCTGTTTATCTTATTATTGTTATACATATTGATTGTGTGATTAGTCGACCGGTGTTGTTTTGTAAACTGCGGTGATCCATTCGGGGATGGTGAGCAGATATTGAGCAGGTATTGAGATGAGTACTGGGATAGCCGGGATGCCACGACATGATGATAGGAGTCTTCCGTGTAGCCTTTAGTTTATTTACATTTCAGCTTAGACAGATCGATTTGAAATCATGTATCGTACTTTCGGTTTGGTTTTGAGGAATGTATCTATTCACTAAATTATTTATAATAAACATTGTTTCTTTATTGTTGTTTGATTATCATTGCCTCGGGCAACCGAGATGGTAATGTCTTCATACCCGAGTGGTCCTGGTAAGGCACTTGGAGTATGGGGTGTTACAAATGGTATCGCGACGATCCCGAAACCCGTAACCAATGAACTTAATGAACATAGGGAGTCAATTAAAATGAACCCGGGGTAAAAGTTGTGGGAGCTAGTGCAAAGGTTTGGGAGACGTCCTAAAGTCGCAGGGGTCGCCCTACAACTTTGAACCGGTCACATGGGGGAAGTGTTTGTCGAGTCGTATGTGTGTTTGGTTAACTTGTTTACGAATGTGATGGAATGTGTTAATTGTTGGATGTTGAAGTAGAAAGTTGAGCATGTGAAAGAAAATGGTGATATGAGGAAACTTGTTGATGAGATGATAACATGTTGGATGATTTACAATGTGGCATTTAATAACATGATGAAATGATCTCGTAAATAGTAGAAAAGATGCGTAGCATGTTTATTATGATATCATGTGGTTTATAAAGTTTAGCATGTTAGCATATGACGTAACATGCGGGTAGCTCTTACGAATTAGTGTTACTCGATCGAGTGGGACTGACTCGATCGGGTGGGTTTTTGGCGAATTTGAGTCCGTAATCGAGTTTTGGGCACTCGATCGAGTAACTAGGGGTACTCGATCGAGTAGGGGTCACTCGATCGAGTAGCCTAGATACTCGATCGAGTAGGTAAGAGATCGAAGGTCCGTTTGGGTTCTGAGTTTGGGTACTCGATCGAGTACGTGGGGCACTCGATCGAGTAGCCCGTTACTCGATCGAGTGGGTTTGGGAACTCGATCGAGTGGGTTCTGGGCAGCGTGTTTTCGTGTTTTGAGGTTTAGTACGTGTGTTTATGTTTACCCTTTCTTATATAGCTTCAAGATGCCGCCCAAGAGAACTGCTTTGTATGCGAGAGCTGAGCTCATGACCGTGGATGACATCGTTAAGATGTTAGAGCATCGGGATGCTCTTACCGAGACCCCAAGAGAGTGAATGAGGACAAGGATAAGAATAAGGAGAAGGAGGTTGATCATTCTAAAATCAACCTCTATATTGCGAGGTTTAACCCGAAAGAGTACAAGGGAGTTGGGGAGCCTAATCTGCTTGATAGTTGGTTGAGAGAGATGGAGAACATCTTAGACTTGGTTCATTGTCCCGATGAGATGAGAGTGGAACAGTCGCGTTCTATCTAAGGGAGGCAAAGAGGCAAGTGGTGGGATTCAGTGAAGGTGAGTCTAAGGAAATATATACCAACCAAGGCTTACCTGCTATACCTTGGGAGGAGTTTCGTAGGGCTGTGAGAAAGGAGTTTGTACCGGAACATGTGAGGAGTAAGTTGAGAGAAGAGTTTGATGGTTTTAAGATGATCGCCGAGATGTCTCGTGGTGAGTACTACGACTGTTCAATGAGAAGTCTAGGTATCTTTGAGGACATGGGTTTGAGTGAGGAGAATTTGGCATTGAGGTTTGAGAGGGGGTTGACCACCAAGATTATGGATAAGTTACCCGTGGGGATCCTTACCGATGTTAAGGAAGCTTATGAGAGGGCCGGGAGAGCTGAGAGGTTGGTGGAGATGGCTCAGGAGAGGTCGGGTGGTGAGAAGAGGAAGTCCGAGAGCGAGGGTGGTGGCCAATCGAATCACAAGAAAGGCAACCACAATCGCCTAAGGGATTTTCTTCCGGGTCCGGGTTTAGTGTCGGGGCTTCCTTTGGGCGTGGCCGTGGGAGTGTGAGTAATAGTTGGGGAGTGAACTGCTATGGTTGTGGTGGTGTAGGCCACAAGAGACATGAGTGCACGAGTGCACCGGATCTTTTCGAGACCCGCACAGAGCTTCGCGAGCAAATGCACCTACCGGATCATGGCCAAACCGGGAAGTCGAGTTACCAGAGGGAGGCAACCGCAACGGCGGTAATTCTTATCGAAAAACACCGACAAACAACAACAACAATCAAGGGTCGGGTGCTAAGCCGACCGCATCGCCAAGACTGGCCCAGGAGGTGGACAAAAGACCAAAGGGGCAAGTTATTCATGATGGAGAAGAAGGCAAATGAGGAAGATGCGCACGTTATCACCGGTACATTCCTTGTTAATGGTATTCCTACCTTTGTTTTGTTTGATTCGGGGGCTTCTCAATCGTTTGTGTCTTCGAGTCATGTAAAACAATTGGGTTTGAGAGTATATGAGTCTCATTAGTGAGCAAGTTTGCATACCTTCGGGTGAGTCCGTATCGTGTGGGAGATTGTTTAGAGATGTATCTTTGATAGTTGGGCAAGTTGATTTCCCTGTAGACTTGCTAGAGTTTCCTTTTAACGGTTTTGAGATGATAGTTGGGATGGATTGGTTAGGAAAGTATAAAGTTAGGATAAACTGTCATCAAAAGAAAGTGTCCTTAAGAGGTCCAAAGGGTGTTAGTGTGTCTTATCGTGGGTTTCTAGTCAAACCCAAAGTTAAGTTGATTGCAGCTGTTACCTTGAAGTCTTATCTGAGGAAGGGATGTCCTTTGATCCTGTGCCATGTGAGAGATGACCGGATAGAGATTCCGACAGTTGATGAGATACCATGGTGGGAGAGTTTACAGATGTTTTTCCGTAGAGAGATTCCGGGTTGCCACCGAAGAGGGAGATAGATTTCACCGTTGAGTTGAAGCCAGGGACGGGGCCAATCTCTAAGGCACCGTACCGTATGGGTCCTAAGGAGATGGAGGAGCTTAGGAAGCAGTTGGATGATTTGATAGAGAAGGGATACATTAGACCAAGTGTATCGCCTTGGGGAGCACCAGTTCTTTTCGTGAAGAAGAAAGATGGGAGCTTGAGGCTGTGCATAGATTACAGGGAGCTGAACCGTGTGACGATAAAGAACAAGTATCCTTTGCCAAGGATAGATGACCTGTTTGATCAGTTGAGTGGTGCAACAGTCTTTTCTAAGATTGATTTGAGGTCGGGGTACCATCAGGTGAAGATTAGAGAGGTGGACATACCAAAGACAACTTTCACGTCGAGGTATGGCCATTATGAGTATGTGGTGATGCCGTTTGGGTTGTCTAATGCGCCAAGCGGTGTTTATGGATTTGATGAACAGAATCTTGACGCAGTTTTAGACCAGTTTGTAGTGGTATTCATCGACGATATCTTAGTCTACTCTAAGACTAAGGAGGAGCATGAGGAGCATTTGAGGATCGTGTTGCAGACTTTGAGGGACCATGAGTTGTATGCCAAGCTGTCCAAGTGTGAGTTCTGGTTAGAGAAAGTTGCTTTTCTGGGGCATGTGATCTCTAAAGATGGGGTAGTCAGTGGATCCGCGAAGATTGAGGCAGTGACAAAGTGGGAAGCACCAAAGAATGTTGCTGAGGTTAGGAGTTTCTTGGGTTTAGCTGGATACTACAGACGGTTCGTGAAGGATTTCTCCAAGATAGCTAGACCGATGACAGCGTTGATGAGGAAAGAGAACAGGTTTCGTTGGGATGAGAGTTGTGAGACGGCGTTCCAAACATTAAAGGAGCGTTTGACCACGCTCCCTGTCCTAGCATTGCTGAAGGGAGCGAGAACTTTGAGGTTTATACAGATGCCTCGAAGAATGGGTCGGGATGTGTGTTGATGCAGAATGGTAAAGTGATTGCCTATGCTTCTAGGCGGTTGAAGCCTTATGAGGAGAACTACCCTACTCATGATCTGGAGTTGGGTGCGGTGGTGTTTGCTCTCGAGATTTGGAGACATTACCTTTATGGAGCAATCTTTAAGGTATTTTCCGATCACAAGAGTCTTAAGTACATCTTCACGCAGAAGGAGTTGAACATGAGACAGAGGAGGTGGATGGAGTTGATTGGCGACTACGACATGGAAATCATCTACCATGAAGGGAAGGCCAATGTTGTTGCTGATGCTTTGAGTAGGAAGAGTGTACATTCCTTGTGTACAGCTCTATCTTTGATGAGGCTGAGGGATGAGGTAGCGAGCTTTGGGATACATATGATGCGAAAGGAGATGCCATGGGTGATATGACAAGATCAACTTGAGTTTTATGATGATATTCGAGGTAAACAGGCTTTGGATCCTAAGATAGTTGAGTGGAGAGCTGGAGTAGAGAAAGGGACAGTGTCCCGCTTTTCTATTCACACAGATGATAGTTTGAGGTTTGATGGTAGGTGGTGTGTTCCTAATGATGAGGAGTTGAAAAAGACAATCATGACAGAGGCGCATTGCACACCATATTCAGTTCATCCAGGTGGAGACAAGCTATACAAGGATTTGAAGAAAACGTTTTGGTGGCCTGGATGAAGAAAGAGACAAATTGAGTTTGTGTCCCGTTGTTTGACATGCCAGAGAGTTAAAGGGGAACAGAGACGACCACAAGGTAAGATTCAGTCTTTAGAGGTGCCTGAGTGGAAGTGGGAATCCATTTCCATGGATTTCATTGTGGGTTTACCTAAGAGCCAACAAGGTAACAACATGATTTGGGTGATAGTGGATCGTCTGACCAAGTCAGCTCACTTTGTTCCAATGAAAGATACATGGACTAAGGCACAATTGGCTATGGCCTATCGAAAGAACGTGCTTAAGTTACATGGAGTCCCTAAGGACATAGTGTCTGACAGAGATGCGAGGTTTATATCGAGGTTTTGGAAGGAGTTGCAGGAATCGTTGGGAACAACTTTGAAGATGAGTACAGCATTTCATCCTGCGACAGACGGGCAGACTGAGAGAACAATCAAGACTCTTGAGGATATGTTGCGAGCTTGTGTGATGGATTTTGGTGGTAGGCGGGAGCGAGAGGTTGGACTTGATAGAATTTTCTTACAACAACAGCTATCACACTAGTATTGGTATGGCACCGTTTGAGGCTTTGTATGGGAGGAGATGTAGGAGTCCAATCTGTTGGGACGATAGTGCTGAGGCAGTGGTTTTAGGACCAGAGATGGTGCATGAGATGGTGGAACAGATTAAGATGATCAGGGAAAGGATGAGAGCAAACTCGGGACAAAAAAGAGTTATGCGAGATCTACATCGCCGGGATATAGAGTTTCAAGTTGGGGACAAGGTTCTTTTGAAAGTTTCTCCTATGCGCGGAGTTATGAGATTTGGGAAGAAAGGCAAGCTAAGTCAGAAGTTTATAGGGCCTTATGAGATCTTAGAGCGAGTTGGGGAAGTTGCTTATCGTCTGGCTTTACCAGCTGCGTTAGAGAGAGTGCATAATGTGTTTCATGTATCGCAGTGCGAAGTATGTGAGTGACCCGTCACATGTGTTAGAGGCGAGCTTAGAGCTAGATGAGTCCTTATCATATCTGGAGGTGCCTAAGCAGATTCTAGACCGAAAGGTTAGAAAGACTAGGAGTGGTGAGACAGTTTTGCTTAAGATCCTGTGGTCTAACCACGAGACCGAGGAAGCTACATGGGAGCCAGAGGAAGCTATGAAAGAGCGTTACCCTTTCCTCTTTGATCAGGTATGTATGGTTACGGGGACGTAACCTTGTTTCTTTTAGGGGGGTAGGAGATGATCGCGAGCAGTTTTAAGAGTTTTATACACCTTTTATATGTAGTGTCGGTATGTTTGTCGGGATGAGTTGGGTTAGTATCATGTCTTATGTTGTTTTTTTTGTTTGGCTTTTGAGTCGGGAATGTTGTGGGAGTACCTTTGTTTAGTAGTGGTTTGAACTTCGGGGACGAAGTTCCTTTTAAGGAGGGAAGACTGTAATACTCCGTATTTATAAGTCTTGGGGTACTCTATCGAGTAGGCCTTACTCTGTCGAGTAAGGGTAAGTTGCGAAATAAAATAGTTTCTGACCTGTTGGGTACTCGATCGAGTACCTTGGGTACTCGATCGAGTGTCCGGTTTTACGGGGAGTTTTCTCGGGTTTTGTTAATTATGCGATTAAGGTATTTAAGTTTCGTCGTCATTGTTTTAAATCACTTTTACAAAACCTAAATCCCTGTTTAAGAGAGAAAACAACCAGTTCATCTTCCTAATCGCATTCTTAGCAATTCCCGGAGTTCAGACGGTCAGTTCTTGTCGTTATTCGTATCGTTGAGTTCCTTGCGTCGAGGGTAAGATCTATGTACCCTTTTTATTGTTTTTCCCTTGATTTGGTTAAACCCTAATTTAGAGATTGGGGGTTTTTGTGTGTAGTATGTGATGTGTAGTCTCTATGTGCTATATGATAGGAGGAGGGTTCGTAGAAGAGGCTTTTTGATACAAATTGTTGATACCGTCTCGATCACAGTGCTTTCCGGTAGGATTTCCTACTCGGTATTAGTCCCATAATGGGATATTGGTGATGTCTTTGTATTTGGTTGTTTGATATAATGATTGTCTTGTGTTTGTGGTTGTGTTTGTTGATGGTTCTCGAGATGCGTTCTCGGCTGAGTGGGGTCACTTGCGGGAGTGACTTCACGCCCTAGTTTCGCCCTTCGTGGAACCCGCCACGGAAGGAGATGTGCACATTAATGGACAGGGTTATCGCTCACTATGTGGAGCGGGGATTTGGTGGGTACGGCTGCGGTCCCCCATCGGGCGGGCTGGTCCAAAGGGATGTCGGGATTGAGATGATGGGAATTGGTTGGTGTGTGTGTGTGTGTGACGCTTAAGTCGTCTCTTTATCTTATTATTGTTATACATATTGATTGTGTGATTAGTCTTGACCCGGTGTTGTTTTGTAAACTGCGGTGATCCATTCGGGGATGGTGAGCGAGATATTGAGCAGGTATTGAGATGAGTCTTTTGGGATAGCTGGGATGCCACGACATGATGATAGGAGTCTTCCGCTGTAGCCTTTAGTTTATTTACATTTCAGTTAGACAGTCAGTTTGAAATCATGTATCGTACTTTCGGTTTGGTTTTGAGGAATGTATCTATTCACTAAATTATTTATAATAAACATTGTTTCTTTATTGTTGTTTGAATATCATTGCCTCGGGTAACCGAGATGGTAATGTCTTCATACCTGAGTGGTCCTGGTAAGGCACTTGGAGTATGGGGGTGTTACATAAAGATTTTCTCCTTCGCATCAATCACATTCCCCATGATCGATCCTTTTGGGTTCCATAATTTCGTCATCTATTCAATAGCCGCTCTTGTGTTAATGGCTTTGGATGCCCATAACTTACCCACTAAGAGGAACTCAGCAATTTCCTCATTCGATGAGGTACCTCCCACATCCCAGACAAACACTACCCCGCCATATTCATCCTCATCTCGCTCCACGCTCTTAACCTTATCGTTATTCATGCTAAGGCTAAAAAAAGAGAAAACAAAAGAAGAGAAAGAAAGAGACCTACCTTCGTTTGCAAGAGAAAAGAAACGAAAGATCAGGATCCTCGAAAAGAAAGGACGGACATAGGGAAACCTTAGAGAGTCTCCACTAGAAACCCTAGGAAGCACGATGACTCCTCTATTTATTGGATTTACCACAAAATAACTCTTTTGAGGATAGTAAAAAAAAAAAAAAAAACGAAAAAACAATACATAAGACTATCGGCTTGATTGGATAAACAAAAGAGGAGGAGGAAAGGGAGGGGATGTTTATACATAAATCGTACATTTATACAAAAAAATTATTTCCAAAAGTTTGAAAAATAACATAGAAAATACTAACTAATAAGAAATTTAAAGAAAAAATACCCCTATAAATTAAGATTATAACCAATCTTTCTAAAATATACTCTTATTATTTATATCTATCTATCTATCTATATATCTATATAATCTATATAAAACTATATAATACAAGAACCACTAAACACAAAAATGTACACGTGTCAAGCTTATAAAGTTTTTTTCCCGCCAGATTAAGCACCATCCAGATTAAGCATCACAGATTAAGCACCATACAAAAGAAATAATTGTCATAAATATTAGTAAGATCGAAGTGATTTCAATGAGATCTTGCTTCAATTCAAATAAGGCAAATTTACACTAACCAATCCTCAAATTAGGTAAATCACTATGTAAATAATGAAGATTAATTAATAAATTATATCATAGAATTCTTTCCTACTATCATTAGTCGCATTCCCACTCAATTTTTTGTATACTTTCTGTGGATTCATGGCAATGCAATTAAGCAAAAGACACACCAAATTTTTTTGAAGGAAGGCTCGATTTTATGTATGCGCTCCTCATATATGGAGAACTTGGGTACACAGTTCTTTTAATTAATTTGTTCCATTTCTTATCTTTTTAAAGTTTCACATCTTTTCATTCTTATATTTGTAACTTGATTACAAATGAATTGTTTAATTTGGTTGTCAACGTTTTACCTATGGGAGCAGCCTTTATCTTATATATCATTCTGTTTTGGCTGCTATAAAAAATTTAATTATTTATTTATAGTTGGGTGTTGTGTCTTGATTTCTTGAATAATACTTTTGATTTGATTTTATATTTATCGTGTTTGGGTGAGTATAAAAGTGATGCTGACAAAATATGAGTCTCGCATATAAAATTTAAGCGGAATTTAATTATTTTAACATTTGAACGGTTGTGGTAAATTTCTAAAAATGGTGCGCTGGACTCCTTAAGAATTCAGGTAATTATGTTATTTTATATATTACTTTTTTCATTTTGTCAATCCATTGATTGTAACACCTGCGATTAATATGTTAGCATATTAAATCGCTAATTTAATAATACTCGATTTTAATTGGTATATTATTTATTTGGTTTTATACTTTCAAAATCGTGCTTTAGTTTCATAAAAATCAATTTGGTTTCATTTTAGCCTGGAACCCCTTAAAAGTCGTAGTGTGAGTCTTTTTACACTACGCCAAATAAGTCCATCAATAACAGTCAGATAATGCAGTTACCGTTTTGAAATAGAAACACGGAACCGTTATTGCAACGACGGTTGTTAAATACATACCACGGTTGTACAAACACGTGACCGTTATATAACATCAATAATGGATCTATAATACCGTTATCACAACTCAAGAACGGTTATAAAACTGTTGTTAAATATGTTTATGGCAACGGGTATACTTTTGAGAAACCGTTATTTTTTGTTTTTGATAAAATGTAAGTGTATTATATCAAAAAGGAAGTAACCATACATTTTAGAATGGACCATATTGTGATCTATTCGGGAACATTCTAAAACAACAAGACCAGGCCCAGAACAAAAGGCCCACGCCTCAACCGGTCTCGTTTAGAAACCCATCTAAACAACAAAAAGAGATAAAGATAACAAAAAGAGATAGCACCCTAATCTCTCCCTTCTCTCTGACAACATAAGGCGATGGATCCTTCCTTCCCTGAGCAATTCAATCGTCTTCCTTCTGCCTTTTTCTCCCGTTTCCATCTACCTTAATCCGATCCAATATATTGTCGAATCCAACTCTCACTGTCCAACTTCGATATATAACATCCTCTCAACCTGACCTTCATCTCCTCCGTTATCATTTTAGCAAGCTTGCCAGGTCGAAAAAGAAGAAACTCATACCTGCTCCTGTTTGTTTGTTGCCACACATGATAGATGCGTGCATTGATAACTGCGAAAATGATGTCTACCTTTGTTTTTCGTCCCTTTCTTTGCAAGCTCCAGTCAAGAATGTTATGGGTAGGTAAAGCAACTCCCATCCATTGACTTACTATATTAAGGACCATCTTACTGTAGTCACACTGAAAGAAGAGATGATCCCTTGTCTCAGATCCAAGACCACATATGCAGTAGGTATCCTCTGTACTTATACCAAGTTTGCAAATTTTATCCATGGTATTCATATTCTGGTTATTGTAAACCCACGCCATAAAGCTATGCTTAGGTATAGATGTTGTATTCCAGACCATTATGTGCCATGTTACCTCTGTCCCCTTATCCCTCAAGTACTCATATCCTCTGGCGATGGAATACTCCTGATTAGTATTCAAATGATTTGTCTGATATGCTTCTTTGAACATTTCCTTAACTTGACATAATTTCCTCCAGTACCAACTAGACGATGTAGGAGGTGAGTAAATATGCCAGTCATGCCCCTTAATGTAGATCTGATTGACCCATTTGACCCATAGGTGGTCTGATTTAGAAGCAATCCACCAAACTAATTTTTCTACTGCAGCTTTGTTCCATAAGGAGTCATCCTTGAGCCCAAGACCCACCTCTTTTTTAGGCCTACATATTTTTTCCCATGAGACCAGAGGTGTCTTGGTGTATTCAGTCCCCCCATCCCATAAAAAGTTTCTTCATATGACTTTAATTCTATGTATCATCGCATTTGGTAAGATGAACATAGAAGCCCAATAGGTATGGAGGGTTTTTAGAACTGATTTGACTAGGACTAATCTGCCAGCATAGGACAATTTCCTGGCACATATAGTCCTAATCTTGTTAACCATCTTGTCAATAAGAGGCTTACAATCTACAACAGAGAGCCTGGTTGTTTTGATAGGCACACCAAGATACTTGAATGGGAGAGTAACTTCCATCATCCCTGAAACCCTCAGAATATCTTTTTTAAGATTGTCCTTAACTCCATTAAAGTAGGCATTAGATTTCCCCTTACTCATTTTAAGACCTAAGGATATAGAAAAAGTTGAAAAAGTCCTTAAAATGAGCATCATGGACTTAGTATCCCCTTTACAAAACAACAATAAATCATCTGCAAACATCAAGTGGGTCAAATTCATGGGTTTGCACAAGGGGTGAAACTTGAATCCTTCCAGAGTAGTAGCATACTTAAGAAGCCTTGTAAGATACTCCATACATATAGTAAACAGAAGGGGAGATATAGGGTCACCTTGTCTCAACCCCCTCCGTCCCTTGAAAAAACCAAAAATATTGAAATTAAGGTTGAGGGAATACCTAGCTGTGGATACACACACCATGACCCAATTTATGAATTGAGTAGGAAATTCTAAAGCTTCCATCATTTGATCAAGGAAATCCCATTCAATGGTATCATAAGCCTTTTGAAGATCCATTTTAATTAAGCATCTAGGGGACATATTCGTTCTCTCATAAGACTTAATAATATCCTGACATATTAGAATATTCTCTAAACCCCCCTGTGTTTGCGATATCAACTTAGGAAGTACCCCTGAGAGTCTAGAGCACATTATCTTGGAGATGCATTTATAGATAACATTGCAGCAAGCTATTAATCTCTACTGCAGCACAGTAGAGGGTCTCTCCATCTTGGAAATAAGAGTAATAAGAGTACTATTCAGCTGTTTAAGGAGTTTACCTGTGTGAAAAAAAATCAAGAATGGCATTGGTCACCTCCTCTCCCACAATATCCCAAGTATCTTTAAAAAATTTACTTGAATATCCATCAGGGCCTGGAGCCTTGTCATTAGGAATGTGAAAGATGATGTCTTTAATTTCCTCTTTAGTGACAGGAGTAACTAGAACCTGTTTAAGCTCTTCTGTGCAAATATTCCCTGACCTGACTATAGCCTTGTTAACTTTTTGGGTGGATTTCCTGGTACCTAGTAGAACATAATAATCCAAAAAGGCATTCTAAATACCCTGCTCATCAGTAAACAATCTATCTTTGTGGTCCCTAACTTGCTAAATAAAATTTTTTTTTCTCCTGGCCTTAAGAACCCCATGAAAATAGGATGAATTTGCATCCCCTTCAGATATCCATTGAGCCTTGGCCTTCTGTTTTAGGAATGCAAATCTTGGCCTGTTGCAAAGATACAGAAATATGATTTGCTTCATATTCTTGTGATATTAAAACCTCATCCCCCGGATTATTAACTATCTGCTGTTGTAAGTACTAAAGCTTTGCACTAACAATGTCTGCTTTATTCTCAATATCAACAAATTGTGTGTTATTAAGCTTTTTTAAAACAGGCTTCAACTGCTTCAATTTCTTAACCACTGAGTACATCTTTATCCCCTTAATATGAACATCCCATACCTTTTTGATGCACTCCTGAAAACCTAATGCTGCACTCCACATGTTGAAATATTTGAATGGCCTATTTTTTATTTTTATGTTGCCCTATAATAGTGTTGGTCACCACACATGGAGTATGATTAAAATGCCCTTCAGGCATGAAATTAGCATAGAAGTCAGGAAATTGATTAGTCCATACTTGATTTACAAGCAATCTATCAAGCCTACTATACACCCTAGTTTCAGAAGGTTGCTTATTGTTCCAGGTATAGTATGCTCCTGTAGATTAAATGTCCATAATTTCACAATCCTCAAGACATTTCTGAATAGGCTCAGCCTCAGCAATTGAAAAAGATCCCCCTAACCTGTCATCTGCTTGGGTAACACAATTGAAATCTCCACCTATTACCCATGGCCCCTGGTAACTTCTTGATATTATCATGAGATTGGACCACAGGCTATCCCTCTCCTTAACTTCATTAAAAGCATAGACAAAAGTAGTATACATATTCTCATTAGTATTCTTGTCTCTAACATGTAAATGTATATATTGTGCATCATATTCCAAGAAATGAACATCCACCAAGTGAGGATTCCAAAGCACCCACACCCTGCCTCCTTTGTGATATGAATTATTAGTGGAGACACACCATTCTTTAAAAATATTATTCACTAATTTAGCAACACTGCCTGCCTTTATTTTAGTTTCTAATAAACCAAAAATATCAACTTTATTAGCCAAAAGAAATTTATTTACAAAACCTTGCTTCTCCCCCCTATTCATGCCCCTGACATTCCAAAAACTAAAATTAACTATGGATTCAGATTGAGGGGATCAATACCAGATATTCCAATGCCGTTCTTGAGAAATTTGGGACCACTCAACACCTCCATATAGGTTTGAGAATGTTGATGCATGCTGCTGACATTGACTATTCCCTGCCGTGTAGCCCTAATCTGTTTGACAGGAGACATTGAATCATCCATAACGGCTGTCTTATTATCAGGAGTCCTGTCTGTATTTATGCTCATATCATTGTTTATGTCTTCTTTGCTCATTTCACTTCCATTCTCCATATTCTTCTGTGGACTCCCTACTGGTGTATGTTCTTTGTTTGCAATAGGGGAAGAGCTAGGAATGACAACTGGTTTAAGCAATTGCACTTTCTTTACTGGTTGCCAAATCTGTTTCTGGACTTTCTTTTTCCCACCAATGCTACCAACAGGTTTTCCTTTCCTACAAGTCTCTTTTTCATGTCCTATTTATTTACATTTGATGCAAATACTAGGTTTCCATTCATACTCCACCTGTATTTCATTCAACTGATGCTTCTCATCAAGAAAAGTAAGTCGATTAGGGAAATTTTGGCCATGTTTCAGTTCCACCATTACTCGTGCAAACCCTAATCTAGTTTTTTTGTTCTGTTGCAATATCACTCTTGATGCATGAACCCACCAGATTGGATTTTTTTGTTAAGCTCTTACTCCAGAATTTTAGAGGCAGCTTATGTAGCCTTATCCAGGCAGGTACACTTTTAACTTCCACCTTAGTTAGTTCAATATCAGCCTCCCAGGGTTTAAGAATTAACGACTTATTATCAAATAAAAAATGACCACTCCTTAGGACTGTTTGTTTCATCTCCTCCGTCGCAAATCTGGCCAGAAAAACCCCATTTGGTAAGAATGATATTTTGTCAATTGAATAATTACTCCAAATTCGTTTCGGGAAACCTTTTAACACTTGCCATGGAGGATTAGCACCTATGACAAAGCCATATATAGCCCGTTTACAATATTCAAGTTCTCCCTGGACATCATTGTAATACTACGGTTTTATGAGTCTCTGGGTACTCTATCGAGTGGGCCTTACTCTGTCGAGTAAGGGTGTTTTGAGTTTTTAAAACAGTTTCTGTCTGTAGGGTACTCGATCGAGTAGCCTTGGTACTCGATCGAGTAGGGGGCACTCGATCGAGTATGTTGGGCACTGGATCGAGTGGCTCGGTTTATGGGTAATGTTTTGTCGGGTTTTGTTAATAATGCGAATTATTATATAAACCTTTCCGTCACTTTCATAATACACTTTTATCAAACCTACTTACTTCAAAAGAGATTCCAAACTACGTTCTTCGCATTGTTCGCATTATTGACAAATCCGGGAGCTTGGGAGGTCGGAATCTATCGTTCTTTACATCCTTGTGATCCTTGCGTCGAGGGTAAGACCTACGTACCGATTTTATAGTATTTTATTAAAGTTGTTTAAACCCTAATTTGGAGATTTGGGGGTTTTGTTGGTTTTTATGATTGTTAGTAATTATGTGATCATATGTTAGGAGGAGAATTCGTAGAGGAGGCCTTTTGATAACAAATATTGAGATCGTCTGACTGTTTTGCATTCCAGGTAGGGTTTCCCTACTCAGTATTATTCACATACGTGTTGGTTGTGATCTATGTTGGTTGAGTATTATCATACGAGTATTGTGACGGTTGTTGGAATTGATTACTGCTGGTAGTTGTGTTTGATTGTATCTGCCTGTGATCTTCGGGGTGCGTCCCTGGCTGAGTGGGGTCACTTGCGGGAGTGGCTTCACGCCCATTATTCACCTTCTGTGGAACCCGCCACAGAAGGGATGTGCACATTAATGGATTTGGGTTATTCGCTCTATGGTATGAGCGGGGCTCAGGTGGGAACGGCTACGGCCCCCCACTAGCGGAGTGGAGTAACCTGTTGCGACGGGTACTCTGGCAGAACTACACACTTTAGTGTGTAGTCGGTGATGAGGAGTTAATTGTGGAGTTTGGGTTATGTGACGGTTAAGATATGTTGGTTTCTGTCTTATAGTAGTTGTGTATGTATGATTGTGTGAATAGTACTGACCCCGTTTTATTGTTTTAAAAACTGTGGTGATCCATTCGGGGATGGTGAGCAGTTGTTGAGCAGGTATGAGTCGAGACATATGGGCTAACTAGGATGTGTCACCTTCAGATGATAGAGTCTTCCGCTGTAGGTTGAGTAGTTTATCAGACATTTGTTTAGTTGTTTAGACAGTTGGCTTATGAACATGTAAACCGTTTTTGGCAGTTTGGTTTTTGGATTGTATTCACTTTAAACTTTATACTATTTAAACGTTGTGAAGAGTTAAGAACGATTTAACACCTAAGAGGGGGAGGGGGTGAATTAGGTGTACCTTTTAAAAAATTTATTCTTAACTTGGTTAATTAGTTAACTTAAGTAAAGAATATTGAAGTACAAGACTTGAGAAACTTAATTGAATGTAAGTTCACAAGAGGTACAGCGGTTCTATGTCACGGTATAGGTGACTGTGACACTGAACTTGATTAGGTACATGCGAGAAATAGCAAAGTGGAAGAACGTAAAAGTAAATGAACAAACAAACGACATTTTTTTAAAAATTGGTTCAGCCTCTACTCCGAGGCCTACGTCCAACCGTTATTTTATTGCTTGTTTAGAAATTTACTCAAACTTACTAAACCCCTTACAATGAAAATAACTCGCCAACCTACTCCGGTTGCACTCAAACTTAAAGCTACTCCGCTTCAAGAGTTTATGGGTTCTATCTCAAGGTGTTACAGAATCTTGAATCTCAAGAGTTCACTTAAATGAACATGGAGATTACAATGAAGATCTAACACGAGAATCATGGAACAAACTCATCATGTCACAGTACAGCGAACTGATACTTGGAGGTTTTACAGCTTTTTTGAAAACAATTTTGAAGACTTAAAATCAGAAAAACGTTTTGCAAATGCTTGAAGAACAAAGCTTTCAATGCACAAATGATTTGCAAGGTTTTTACAATAAATGCTTTGGAAGTCTTAAGAAATAAATGTGACTAAGACACTCTATTTATAGTGGATTTAGTCTTAGGTAAGTACACTTAGAGAAATTAAATCCAATATTAAAATGATAGCTTTGAGTGATGGTAAGTGTTAGACTTGTAGGCTTGGGGCTTAAGAAATCAGAAAACTTAAGCTTCTACACTCAACATGTGACAATTTACCAAAATGGCAAAAAGCTTTTCTTACTTTAGAAGTTTGACAAGTCTTTTTTGCCATTTTAGTAAAAGGTGTTTGCACAAATCTAGAGGCTTAGACAAGTGGGCTTGTGACTCCAAAATTTCAGATTGTTTTCAAGCTTTTGAAAATTCAAATGTTTATGGTTTAAAGTTTGCAAAGTTTTGACACTTTAAAAACATTTGGACGAAAACTCCTCCGTATGATAGTACCAGAAACCACGGTACAATCATCGTTGCATGGTTTTGCCATTACTTGACTTAAATGAGAATGTTACACTTACTCTTACATATATCGACTAAGGCTTTGGAAAGTATCATTGTCTTGACTTCCTTGATTGGCTTGATCATCTTGAATCATTGTTGAAAGTCCATTTGATTGCTTCATTCACTAATTATTTCAACTAAGAGCAAACAATCAAATAACAAGGGGACTTGGCATCATCAATCTAATGTGTTCTAACAAATTCCCCCTTTGATGATGACAAGTCCAAACATGTGTGATATTCCCCCTTAGCCCATGGTTAGTCGGTCTTTGGTCAATTTCAACATAAACATAATTAATAAACATGATCAAGGTAGTCGAAAGGTGCAACATGCTTGGCCAAAGTAAAACATCTAATCATGGAAGCTAAGACATAATTAAGGTGGACGTTAGCCTAAGAGTTAGAAGATCACACACGGCATAATTAAACTACTTCCCCCTCTTGACATCGTCAAAGGAGGAGAAAACATGTCCAAAAGGCAAGCAACACGATTAAAACACACGCAAATAGTTCAAGCAAGATAAAAACAAACGACCGAAGGTGCAAGAGAGTGTCTTAAAACAAAAAAAAGAGCCAAAGTTCAAAAGGAGAGACAGGTTAACGAGGAATGAGTTTAGGAGGCATTCTGAAGACGTTCAAGAAGATCTTCATTCATAGTGCGAAGATCACCAACTTCATCCCTCAACTTGCCCTGTTCTTTGACCAGCCGATTCACAATCCCAAGGAGCTCATCCAACTTTGCTAGTACCACACCCATTTCAACGGTAGAACCCACTGTAGAACCCGACTGATTCTTCCTTTCCAATTTGCCATTCTTAATCTCCAAGTTCATCCGAGAAAGAAGGCCCGGTGTCATTTCATCACTCAATTTTTCAATCGCAGGGCTTCCCTTCAACACTAACCCCTCCCTCATGAAAATGATCGAGAGCCACATACCATAAGGAACCACGGCATTTTTGTCAAAGTTGCCACTTTGGAACTCAGTGGACATCTCAAGAATTCGGTGAAACATAAGACGGGGAAGGTTAATGGGTTTGTGCTTGACAATGTGATGAATCAGGAGCATGTCAAGGAGAGAACATCTCCCACGGCTATTGTTGGAAGGGACAAGGTTACGAAAAACCAGGTTAAAGATGAACCGGATGGGTGCGGTTAATTCAAAGGCATATATGTTGGTAGGGCCATCATCATCATGAGGTCGAAGAACCTTCATGACCTGGGTAGAGGTAACCTCATCGCCTTCACCCCAATCACGTTTGGGGAAGGAGGTAAGCCCGACATTACAAATATCAAGATGAGCGAGCAAGTTGGTTGATGGTTAGGACAAAGGGTTTCGATTGATAAAGGCCGAGAGAGTTCCAGATTCAACATCTACCTTGATCTTTGCATAGAATTGGATGATTTCGGACAAGTACATGGGGCTATATTTGTCCAACAAATTCACCCAACCCTGTGCATACATGACCTCTTTGAAATATTTAAAAGCAGGAGAGGTGTCATACCAAGATTTCTTATAACGCCTTCCACCGTGGAAGCAACAAATCAAAGATACCGTGGCATATCTTGAAGATCTCCTCCAGGAGATCGAGAGAATTGAGATGGTTGAGGATATCATTCTTGAATGATTCGGCATAAGGAGCAATAACAAGGTCCATGCATGTGTTGAGAGGCACCTTCTCCTCAATGATCTCATCCTCATTTATGCTCGGTAAATCCCGTTGATAACGAGCCCTTTTGGGTGCTTTTGATTTTGATCCGGATCCCCTTTTTCTTTGAGTAACCTTGGGTTTTGGAGGGGATGCCTCCGGGGTCACATCCTCGTCATCATCACCAAATATTTCAAGCATCTTTCTCTTGGACCGGGTTCGTGATGCGGGTTTTGAGAATAATGGGTCAAGCCCATCATCAAACACCACTGTGGCATCATCACGATCTTCAACATCAACAACTTCATAATCGATTTTTTCAGCATTGGAACCGATTTCCTTTTCAGCAGTGGAGGCCTCTGTTGCATCAATCTCACTCCTCGTATCCTTCTCTAAAGTATCACTCACCAAATCATTTAAGAGCACATCATCATCATTCTTTTCAACTACAACATCACTATCCTCCTTCCTTTCCTTTCCTTTCGAATCTCTTTCATTTTTCTCATCTAATTTTTCTTTTTCACCTTCTGATTTCTCTTCACTTTCTTTTGATTGCTCTTCATCTCTCTCTGATTTTTCCTCACTTTTTGATTTCTCACTACCAAGTCCCCCTCTTTAATCTCACTTGATTGTTCTTCTTTTTCATTGGTTTTGGCAACCTCATTTGATTTCTGAATTTCTTCATCATTTTTGTTTGCCTTAGAACCGGAGTTCTCTTCATCGGTGTCAATATCCACTTCAACATCAAGTTGGAGAGAAATAGGAGGATTCCTACTTCTTCCTCCTCTGCCACGACCACCGCCCCTTTTGGCAGTTGTCTTCTTTCGTGCAACAGTGATTGGTTTGGCAAAGGCAGAGACGATTTCATCCGGTTTTGCAGGTTTTGGGAGCCATCTTTTTCTTGGCAATGTATTTTGGATTGAAGGTATTTCTGAGTTGAAGTAATTCTTTTGAAAGTCTTGGAGGCATTTTTAAGAGAGAGGAGAAAAGGGAGGTTAATGGCGGTTTTGGGAATCCGAAAAAGGTGAGGGTTGGTTGTTTATTTAGTGGGTAATAGGAAGTGTTAGTGGAAACATGGATATAAATGAGGGATTGGTGTAATTAATCTAGGTGAAGGACGGTTGAGTGTTGATAATGTGAGGCTAGGGTGTAGGCTTTTAAGTATGATGGGACATAAAGTGATTTGGGAAGCTCAATGCAAAAATAACTCAAGTGCACTCATACGGTTGTCAGTTACATTTGTTCGACATTTGCATGCATTCTACCATATTAACTAACATTTAATTACATGTAATTCCTCCCTCTAATCAATCATTGGAAAACGTAATTTTAATTTAGCGGTATGTCACCTAATAAACCAATTTCCGACCGAAGTCTTTCGAATTGTTCTCTTTCTAACGGTTTTGTAAGAATGTCCGCAATTTGATTTTCCGTTTTACAAAAGCTTAAACAGATATGACCTTTCTCAACTTGATCACGTAGAAAATGATGTCGTATGTCGATGTGTTTAGTTCGTGAGTGTTGTATAGGATTCTTTGATATATTAATTGCACTAGTGTTGTCACAAAAAATAGGGGTAGTCTCGAAAGTAAGGCCATAATCATGCAATTGTTGACGTACCCAAAGAATTTGTGCACAACATAGAGCGGCACTCACATATTCGCTTTCGGCCGTGGACAATGCAACGGTATTTTGTTTCTTCGAAGCCCATGAAATGAGACACGGTCCTAGGAAAGTAGCAATGCCCGAGGTGCTTTTCCTATCCAATGTATCACCGGCATAGTCCGCATCCGAAAAACCTACAAGATCAAGTTCGTAGTGAGTTGGGTACCAAAGATATAGACCTTGTGTTCCAATCAAATACCTAAAAATCCGTTTGACGGCTTTGAAATGAGATTCTTTAGGATTTGCTTGGAAACGGGCACAAGCACACACACTAATTGTATGTCGGGTCGACTAGCGGTTAAGTAAAGTAAGGAACCGATCATACCTCGATATACCTTTTCACTAATGCTCTTACCGTTTTCGTCTTTGTCAAGCTTGACTTTAGACACCATTGGTGTAGACATAGGATTAGAATTAGTCAACCCAAACTTACTTAACATTTCTTTTAAGTACTTTTGTTGGTGAATCATCGTTCCATTCTCACATTGTTTGATTTGAAGACCAAGAAAGAATCCAAGTTCTCCCATCATACTCATTTCAAATTCAAGTCATCAAATCGAAAAGTACTTATAAAGAACATTGTTAGTTGCACCAAAAATAATGTCATCGACATATACTTGCACAAGCAACAGTTCATCTCCTTGTGACTTGATAAACAACGTTTTATCCACGGACCCACGTATGAAACCATTTTCCAATAGAAACTTTGAAAGCCTATCATACCAAGCCCTAGGAGCCTGTTTTAAACCATAGAGTGCTTTATCTAGTTTAAAAACGTGGTTGGGAAACTCGTTGTTTATAAAGCCCGGAGGTTGTTCAACGAACACTTCTTCATCAAGGTATCCATTTAAAAATGCGGTTTTGACATCCATTTGAAAAAGCTTTATACCTTGAAAAGACGCAAAAGCTACAAGCATTCGTATGGCTTCAAGCCTAGCTACCGGTGCAAAGGTTTCATCGTAATCAATTCCTTCTTGTTGGTTAAAACCTTGCACCACTAGTCTAGCTTTATTCCTTACGATTTCTCCAACATCATCTAGCTTGTTGCGAAAGACCCACCGTGTACCAATTACAGTACGTTGGGAGGGCCTAGGGACAAGATGCCATACCTTGTTCCTTTCAAATTGCTCCAATTCCTCTTGCATTGCAATCATCCAACATTCATCAGTCAAGGCTATTGTGACATGGTCTGGTTCGATTTTTGAGACGAAGGCATTGTGTGCACAGAAATTTTGGAGCGATGATCTGGTTTTTATTCCAGAGGTTAGGTCACTGGTTAAGTTTGATAAGGGATGTGAGCTTTGGTGTTTCCATTTCTTGGGAATAAGTGAGATAGAAGATTCGGTTTGTTCGTCTGCAACAGTAGAGGGGACTGTTGCATGAGGAATGTTTGAAGGAGGTGATTGTGGTTCGTTTATGATTAGATTGGGCTGTTCTTCACCATCCTTGTTCCCCCTGGATGAGGTAGCATCATCTTGTGTAGGAGGACGATTAGTTCCCCCTGAGTTTTGCACATCCTCCTCTTGCAACAAAGGGCTCCAACTGTTGCTCGGCTTCTTCTACCACTTGATCCATTTCATGTCGTATCATACCAATCTCAAAATCATCATCATATTCATCATCCTCATCATCAACCTGTGTGTTTGACACAAAAAGACTAGATTCGTCAAATATTACATGAACGCTTTCTTCCATTTTCATAGTCCTTTTGTTATAGACTTTATATGCTTTACTATGATCGGAATAACCAACAAAAACTCCTTCATCACTACGAGCGTCAAATTTGCCAAGGTTGTCTTTTCCATTATTGTGCATAAAGCATTTACTACCAAAGCATTTTAAGTGTGAAAGATTAGGTTTTCTTCCTCATAGTAGTTCATAGGGAGTTTTCTCAATGATTTTTCTAATCATGACACGGTTGTAAATATAACAAGATGTGTTTACGGCTTCGGCCCAAAAATTCTTGGGAACCTTAGAGCTAATGAGCATGGTCCGAGCCATATTTTCAAGAGTTCGATTCATTCGTTCCACAACCCCATTTTGTTGTGGGGTTCTTGCGGCCGAAAAGTTATGACTAACACCATACTCATTACAATAGGACTCAAATGACGAGTTCTCAAACTCAGTTCCATGGTCGGATCTTAATGAGACAAGTTTATATCCAAATTTGTTTTGAACCTTTTTGACCCAAATTAAGAACTCATCAAATGTTTGATCCTTAGAACTTAAGAAGAGAAGCCAAACAAATCTTGTGAAGTCATCTACAATGACACAAATAAAACGACTTCCACCTCTACTCACAACTCGCATGGGACCACATAAATCAATATGAATGAGTTCAAGAGGTAAGGAGGTGCTAACAACCTTTTTGGATTTAAAAGAGCACTTAACTTGTTTTCCTTTAACACAATCATCGCAAAGTGATTTAAATTCAAATTTAATGTTAGGAATGCCGTCAACTAGATCAAGTTTCTTAAGGGTGTTAAGTGTCTTAGCATTTACATGACCAAGTCGTTTGTGCCAAAGCCAAGGGTCATTCTTTTGAACACTCATGCATGATAGTGATTGACCCGACAATGCATACAAGTTAGTCATATAGACGTCTTTAACACGTTTACCTTCAAGTATGAGTTCTCTAGTTTTACCATTGATGATTCTACATTCACTAGCAAGAAATTCAACAATATTACCTCGATCACAAAGTTGTGAAATGCTCAAGAGATTGTGTTTCAAACCTTTGACAAGCAACACTTTGTCCATGCATAATGACTTTGACTTACCAACTTTTCCAATACCAATGATTTCACCCTTTTTGTTGTCGCCGAAAGTCACCATGCCACCATCGTAGGCTTCTAGCGAGAGGAATTGGTTTTCATCTCCCGTCATGTGACGAGAGCATCCACTGTCTAAGTACCAATTGCTGCTGCCCCTCACTAATGCCTATAAGAAATCAAACATTTAGTTTAGGAACCCAAACAAGTTTGGGCTCCTTCTTGACAACGACCTTTTTGACTTCATCTTTCTTTATCCACACTTGTTTAGCATTCTTAGTGTTTCTTTCTAAGTCACGGACTCTTTTGTCACAACCATTAAACTCATGACCTGTTTTGCCACAATAGTTACAAATGATGTACTCAGAAGACCAAAGATACTTTCTTCTTCTAAGTCGGTTTGACTTGGATCCTGGTTTTGAGTGCAACAAAGTGTGTGCTGCTATCGTTGCATTTGAAACCAAGTCCAAAGATTCTTTGCAAATTTTTCATATTCTTGTGATTTTTTTAAGAGAAACTCCAAAACATTCTGACTTCCTTCCCATTTTAAGTAGAACATCTTAGCCTCATCTAGCTCTTTAGTTAATGTTTCGATTTTAGCAAGATGATTAAGATTCAATTTACCTAAATTGTCGAAAGCTTGTTTTGCAAGTCTTGCTTCATCACTAAGTAACATTCCAATTTGTTCCAATTGTTTATTATCCCTTTGACACAATTTGAGGTCAGCTAGAAGAGTTTCACGTTCCTTAGTTAAAGAAGACACTAATTTCGAGAGAGTATCTATTTCTTTTCTTGAATCGGATGCCACAAGAGAGACCTCTGTGGCATGAGTCTGTTCAGCTCTTTTAACATCTCAATTTGAGCAAGAAGGTCATCATTTAATTTTTGAGCTCGTTCTAAGGCACTTTTGACATGACTAGACTCATCATTCAACATTTCAAAGAATCTTAACAAGATCATCTTTTTCGTTGTGACAAGTAGCTAAGTCAATCAAAAGTTGGTCACGTTCTTGTGTTAGTGATGACATATTTCCTTTAGAACTGGATGCAACAAAGACAGGATCTGTTGCACTCGGTTTCATCAACTTTGTTGGCTAAAAACAAATTTTGTTTTCGAAGCTTTTTGATTTCTTTTTCAAGACCCAACATGGAACTAGGTTGATCATTCTCATTTAGACTTTCTTTTAGGACTACATTTTTCTCACTATGTCCTCAATTTCGATTTGCATAGCTTCCAACTTATTAGTTTGGACACGACATTTATCTATGAATTGATCTAGGAGGAGACAAACTTTGTCTTTAGAGAAAGATCGAACCTTTTTCTTGAGCTTAATTACCTCATGGTCTCAATCGAGTCCAATCCACGGAGTGAGCCATAAGACACTTGATGTCTTCTTTCTTTGATGATTTGGAAGCATTTTTTGAGGAACTAGACGAGATGCTAAGTTTGGCGTCTAATTCGTCCTCAAGGACATCGTCCTCTTCGAATCGACATGCCCCAAATAGCAGTCATTACCTTGTTTTTGTAATCACGTTTTGCAAAGTCACGTTTTTCCTTAGATTTGATATCATTCCACTTTGGGCATTCTTTGATTTGGTGACCTTTGTCACCACATTTAAAGCAACCAACAGTGGAGTTAGATCTTCTCTTAGGAAAACGGCGTTTACTAGAGTTGTTGCTATACCTTTGAGAGTTTCGACCATTGATCATGCCAACAATGTTTTTAGTGAACATTGCAAACTCATCATCTTCATCCTCCTCATCACTTGAGAGAGCATTAAGAGTGAGTCCTTTCCCTTTAGAGCTTTCACTAGAACGCTTCATGAGAGTTAACTCATGAGCCATAAGTGAGCCCATAAGTTCATCAAGGGTGAGCAATGAAAGGTCCTTAGCTTCCTCAATAGCCGTAACCTTCGGTTGCCACTTTTCAGTTAGGCTACGAAGGATTTTACGGACTAAATCCTCGGATTGAAAACTCCTACCTAAACTCTTAAGGTCATTGACAATACTAGAAAAACGTGAAGACAAACTATTAATTGACTCATCTCGTTCCATATTGAACATCTCATATTGTTGCATGAGAAGATCAATACGATATTTTTTGACTTGTGACGTTCCCTCATAGGCAAGGTTTAGGGTGTCCCAAATCTCTTTGGCCGAAGCACATCCAGATATACGATTAATCTCTTGGTCACCGATCCCATATTGAAGAATGGACATGGCCTTAGAGTTTTTCTCGATTTTCTTATAGTCGGCCTCAACATACTTATCCTCACTTTTCAAGGAGCTAGTGCCATCAGCATTAGTCACTTCGATTTTGAGGGGACCCTTTTGAATGATTAACCAACATTCATAGTCCGCACTTTTGACATAGTGCTCCATGCGATGTTTCCACCAGGCATAGTTTTCTCCCTTAAAAATGGGATACTTAGTGTGTTTTGAATCATCCATAACTATAGGATCAACTCTTTGGATTTAACCAATATCAAGAGCACAAGGCTCTGATACCACTTGAAGAGTTAAGAACGATTTAACACCTAAGAGGGGGAGGGGGTGAATTAGGTGTACCTTTTAAAAAATTTATTCTTAACTTGGTTAATTAGTTAACTTAAGTAAAGAATATTGAAGTACAAGACTTGAGAAACTTAATTGAATGTAAGTTCACAAGAGGTACAATTCTATGTCACGGTATAGGTGACTGTGACACTGAACTTGATTAGGTACATGCGAGAAATAGCAAAGTGGAAGAACGTAAAAGTAAATGAACAAACAAACGACATTTTTTTAAAAATTGGTTCAGCCTCTACTCCGAGGCCTACGTCCAACCGTTATTTTATTGCTTGTTTAGAAATTTACTCAAACTTACTAAACCCCTTACAATGAAAATAACTCGCCAACCTACTCCGGTTGCACTCAAACTTAAAGCTACTCCGCTTCAAGAGTTTATGGGTTCTATCTCAAGGTGTTACAGAATCTTGAATCTCAAGAGTTCACTTAAATGAACATGGAGATTACAATGAAGATCTAACACGAGAATCATGGAACAAACTCATCATGGCACAGTATAGCGAACTAATACTTTGGAGGTTTTACAGCTTTTTCGAAAACAATTTTGAAGACTTAAAATCAGAAAAACGTTTTGCAAATGCTTGAAGAACAAAGCTTTCAATGCACAAATGATTTGCAAGGTTTTTACAATAAATGCTTTGGAAGTCTTAAGAAATAAATGTGATTAAGACACTCTATTTATAGTGGATTTAGTCTTAGGTAAGTACACTTAGAGAAATTAAATCCAATATTAAAATGATAGCTTTGAGTGATGGTAAGTGTTAGACTTGTAGGCTTGGGGCTTAAGAAATCAGAAAACTTAAGCTTCTACACTCAACATGTGACAATTTACCAAAATGGCAAAAAGCTTTTCTTACTTTAGAAGTTTGACAAGTCTTTTTTGCCATTTTAGTAAAAGGTGTTTGCACAAATCTAGAGGCTTAGACAAGTGGGCTTGTGACTCCAAAATTTCAGATTGTTTTCAAGCTTTTGAAAATTCAAATGTTTAAGGTTTAAAGTTTGCAAAGTTTTGACACTTTAAAAACATTTGGACGAAAACTCCTCCGTATGATAGTACCGAAACCACGGTGCAAATGCAGATCCGTTGCATGGTTTTGCCATTACTTGACTTAAATGAGAATGTTACACTTACTCTTACATATATCGACTAAGGCTTTGGAAAGTATCATTGTCTTGACTTCCTTGATTGGCTTGATCATCTTGAATCATTATTGAAAGTCCATTTGATTGCTTCATTCACTAATTATTTCAACTAAGAGCAAACAATCAAATAACAAGGGGACTTGGCATCATCAATCTAATGTGTTCTAACACGTTGTTTCTTTATTGTCTTTTGATTATCATTGCCTCGGGAAACCGAGATGGTAACAGCTTTATACTTGAGTGGTCCTGGTAAGGCACTTGGAGTATTGAGGTGTTACAATCATCATTAGTTAATTGGAGCAAATCAGGCGTATCTTCATCCATTAATTGCACTATCTTCTTACCATGCCTTTGGTACCAAGCCCCTTCCTGAATAGTCTCCATCTTAGATTCAGTATCCTCATCCACATCCTCTACCCAACCGCCAGTGTCCGGCAAAGGCAAATGGAGGGACCATAACTTTATGAATATTTTTGAATTTTTTCCCTTCATCAACATTTGGGCCATGTATAATTTTTTTTTCCAGATCTAATAGTTCCTGATACAGTAGACTTTTTTTTTGTGAACTCAGATGTTTATTTTGATTGGAAATAGTTGAATCAATTGCCATAGTATCACAATCTGAATACCTGAGAAACCGTTATTAAATCTTAATAACGGTGTCAAATCCGTTGTCGTAGTTTACTATTAACAACGGTTTAGTTGTACCAAAACTGTTGTTAAATATTATATATGATAACGGTTTATTTCGTTATCTTATATAATTGAATGTCAAAATTTAACAACGGCTTTATTGCATGCAAAACCGTTGTTATATTTCTCTATTGACAACGGTATGTATCCGTTATCTATTTTTACTGATGGAACTTTGACAATGGTTCTGTTTAAATAAAACCGTTGTAAAAGTTTTGAATTCGACAACGGTTATCGTTCGTTATCTTATATTTTTGGCTGTTTGAATGGGAGGGAAAATATGTCAACGGTTATTTATCTAAATAAAACCGTTTTCAAATAATTGTTTACAACGAGTTGTTTTTAACCGTTATTGTTTTTAATTATTATTTTTTTTAAAAAAAAATTATTTTAGCTTGTTCTAGCAGTTGCTGAAATGCTATTTTTTCAGCAGCTGCTTAAAAATAGCATTCCAGCAGCTGTGCACTGCAAAAATTCAATCTTGCATAAAAATATTACACCCCATGATCAATTAAACCCAGTTTAAAAACAGTACAAACAAGATGATCAAAAGCCAATACACAACTTCCTCAAAAAACAAAAGAAGCCAATACACAACGGCTCTATATGTACACGTACATAAAGCATGAGCAAACTATTGAGACTCCACTAATGAAACAACATAAATGGCCCACATATTTCTCATCTGGGTGATGTCCTCTGGTGAATAGTCTGGGGCTTTGTTGAGTGTTAGTGGAATCTACAATTCAAAATATACATAATCAAAATAGACAGAATACATGGAAGTATACAGAATTGAACTCAATTTACGTCTGAAATAGTTTTTAAATCACACTAAACCTTTTCGGAATGGTAGAATAATTTCCGTTGATAACCTCCCACGTGGACTGACAAACGTAAAAGGTGCATTGTTTGTCGTCTGGTACTTTAGGAGACTATTATATAAATCACAGACAAATCAACTGAATTAGATAATCAACCTCTCGCATAAACATAAATTAAATGATAAGAGTAATTATTAAGAATACACTTACTAATGGCGTGATAAACGTGGGATCGGTGTTGCTCTCATATTTCCCAAGTGGACATAATCCTCTTTTTGCTTCAAAAACACTAATTCATAACACATGCCATTATTATTTGCATATATATGGCTCAAGTCATACAATAACAAATGACATTATTGAAGGTTGTAAACTTACTTAGTTATCATCTTTACTATAAAGTATGAGGGTTTGCATTCGCAAGAGTCAATCCAGTACACTGTTTTTGTTTTCACTTGGATTATCATTAGCACCCCATGCTTCTTATTCAATTTGGGACATTGAACTGTTACTTCATTTACACGCATGTAAGCATGTTAATAATAAATTTATAGACTCGTGATTCATTACAATAATCACGTACTATACATACATATTCTCATTGTAGGGGGTAAGCCATAGTTTTTTGGTCGACATCAACCGACGAGCGATACTATTGATTTGTTATGCGTATGAAATTCTGTGCACAGAGAACACCTTAGGACTTAAGAATCCATAGGCATGAATTGGGTACTTCTTCTCAGCGATCTGATTATTCAGGTACCTATTATGCCACATGGAACGAAGAATGTTATTGTTATTGATAATTTAAACAAACATCATTATTCATAAATGGAAATAACTATCTAGTTTTATTAATAAAGCTTACTTCATCCAAATCAAAATGTGAACAACATCTAAATTGTCAAGGTCGACAAATTCCATCAGTTGCTTCGGGTCCAGTACGGCTATATCAGCTGCGACCATAATTTCTACTTCAATGTTAATCATGACTACATCCCCTCTAGGTGACTTCTTTACAGCCAGGTTGTGCAAAAACCTTCAGTGAAGAAGTTTTCATTTTTGCTTATATGCACACGATTCATAATAAGAATCATAAGCAGGCTTGACTACAACAAAAGTAGTTGGCTTATATTGTATGTTGTGTGGTTTTGTTTTTGGGAGAAGACGTAATCCTTTCGGTGACTTTGTCAGTTGACGTAGTAGTAATAGCTTTAGCTGCTGCCATGACTTTGGTTAACTTCTGCAAATGTAAAGATTAAAGTACTTACGATATGTTAATATTCGTACCCTAATATATTTAAAGAACAAGTAATAATTAACGTCTGCATATAGTACCTCGGAGATGACAACATTGATGAGGGTGTCAAGCCATTGCACATAAGAACTTAGGGTTCTTTCAAATAAGTGACCTCCTCATTAGGAAATGATACTTTTACTTCCCCATACTCGTCTTTATATAATTGGGACACTTTCACTTTCATGCATTTGTCACGAAGGGGAATACCATGAACCTTAACTTGTTGAAGCCGGTCTTAAGCAAACACGTATACTCTGGCAACAACAACTTTCTGTTTCTCCTGTAAATAGAACAGACGACAAGCCACCTTGCAATCGCCCTTCACAACAACTTTAATCAATTAGTGGTGCGGTTCGAAACATTGTCGTCTAAGTCACCAACCAAAGCAATATTTATAACTAAACAAACTACTCTTAGTAGAGTGGTAAGTAAAGGTCGGATCCCAAAGGACGGGTATTGAATTAAGTTATCGATTGTAGAAAGCTATGTCTTAGGGTGTCACAAATTGGATTGAGATTTGAGGTATCAAACTATACTACTTAACAATGAAATGTAAAGAAATGAAAGTAAAACAAGCAAGTAAAGTAGGGGTTTGTAAACAATAGATTAAGGCACTAGGGTGTCATGGGTTCATAGGGGATTCATGGTGGTGATCATACAAACATGTTTACATAGTTGCAAGCAAATTATTGTTGTAGTGGAATCGAGTTAGTTTATGTCTTACAATTCCTAGGAATATTTGGGTCCCGGAGCCGAGTCGGTCAAGACTTTAAAACACCTACAAGTCGACTTAGTTTCTTCCTAGTCACTTTTATGCATGCTCTAACAAGACTCGAGTTAGTTTATATCTTACAAATCTTGTTGAATAGATAAGAGATGTACGCATGCAAGGTTTGTTAATCAAGCAATTTATCAAGCATAACATGTGCATAGGTTGACACTACAACAAGCAAGCAATCTTATGAAAACATATTAGATTAAGTATGAATCTACCTCCATGTTATAGTTCCCCTAATCCCCCATTAACCCTAGCTAGAAGACTACTCACTCATGACTATGGTAAACATGCTAATGAAGGTGTCAATCATATTAGCAAAGTTAAACATGGTGAATGAGTAAATCAATAAATAATTACGCAAGGGTAAAAAAAGGGATTATACCAACTTTAAGGATGATCCAAATAATAAGCAAAGAATAATAGAAGAACACTTGATGAATGATGAAGAGTTGTCAAGTCTTCAATAAACCCCAAATAGTCTTCAAATTACCCAACTAAAACTAAGAACACTTGAAGGATTAAAGAGGAATTAATATTTGATTAATACTGAATTAAGAGAATACAACTTAATTAGTAATTTCTAAACTTGATTAATACTAAATTATAACTTGGTGATTAACCCCCTAACACAATGGGGTATTTATACTAAATACAAGTATTAGGGTAACTAATGGCTTAAATGAAGATTAAGTCCCTAAGAAGAGGATTAGTGCTTTGCTAGTCCCGTAGAGAGCCGCCCGGATTGAGGATTGAAGCAAACTCGTGATGCCCATGGATCCGCTCGACCTGAAGGCGAGACGCCCGCATTGAGCCTAGAGACGCCCGACCTGGGCTCGGGACGCCCAGATTGAGGCTTGAGCCGCCCGGATCTTTGATCAGTTCTTCTTCTTCTTCTTCTTCTTCTTCTTCTTCTTCTTCTTCTTCTTCTTCTTCTTCTTCTTCTTCTTCTTCTTCTTCTTCTTCTTCTTCTTCTTCTTCTTCTTCTTCTTCTTCTTCTTCTTCTTCTTCTTCTTCTTCTTCTTCTTCTTCTTCTTCTTCTTCTTCTTCTTCTTCTTTTGACTGCCTAAGGATCCGTGGGGATCATTGGGAGGTCGTGGGGATCTTCGTCATTGCCCATTATACTTGATTTATTTACTTAGGCCTTTAGTAATGGTCTCCTCTTTGATGCTTGGCCATTAGATGCACTCCATTTAGCTCTACTTTGCTCCATAAATGCAAGGTTAGCAATCCTCTCCTTACAAGGACACAAAACCTTTGTTCGTCCCGAGTAAAGAGGTGACTAAAACTATGACCCTTAGTAATACTACTAGCCGATGTGAGACAATTAGAGGGTCTCACTCCGCCCCTTCAACTCACAACAAGACATCTATGAGGTAAGATCCCTTCTTGCAAGGCAAGGTGGGGCTTGCCAAAATGACGATACATCCAAGCAATTAAGCACAAAAGATCAAATAGAGGATGCATCTATGAAAAGAATAGCCACTTTCCTCATCTAAGTGGCGGAAATCATCTAAAGGGGAAGCAATCTAAGGGTACACATTCCATTGTAGATATTATTTCTCCAAGTTACTAAGTCTAAAAGGATACCAACAAATCACCTCCAAGTTGTGTCAAACTAGGATACTGTTATCCTCAACCGGTAAATGCTTTTGTCAAGAGTAGGTTTCCTATGGTGTTAGAAACACTGTAGGATCGCGAAATTCCCCCTCTTACCTAGACAAGAAGAAGGGTCGTCCCCTCTCCACCATGCAACAAATAAAGGATCATCAATGGGTAAAAGGGATCATTATACTTTGTGTTTCACAATGATAGTTTTCTTTTGTTTTGTTTTCCCCCCAATTTCTTGTAGCATTTGTCTTTTTGAGAACATTTCTTTGCCGTTTTTGATGTTTGGCAATTTTGATACTTGTCAATTTCTTTTGAATTCTTTTTGAACATTTGCGAAGTAATCCCATTTTGTAGCAAGGGCACTTTTATTGAAGCGTAGGAGTCTATTTTTGCTCCTCTTTTCATTGATGCAATTTTGCAAACTTTTTGACTTTTACTTTGGTACTTGAACTCGATTTGGAGACTTATTGTACCCATTCCCTTTGTATTTGACAAAACATGATGATAGAAATGAAAGAACGATTGGATGGCATCAAGAGTCACTTTGGAATAAACGGTAGCCAAGGAGTCTTCACACCACAAGGTACTCTTGACTAGACCTTATTCCATGGGTCAAAAGATAGTAGTATGACACATCCTAGGGTGTCTTGAGGTTATTCTAATAAACAAAGTCTCAAGGAGAAAAATTATCTACAAGGGCCTATATACGCTTGCCAAGCTTCCCAACTAGACATTTTCACAAAATTTTCCTAGAATGCAACTACATGCCATGATGCAACTAACATATATACAACCTAATGCAAATGATACTATCACTAGTATGCCATATAATCTAAATGAAACTCCTAGAATCACATTGGTTTGTACCGCATCAAACAAAAAGAAGCCACATTGTCATTAACATATAAGAAGAAAAAGGAGATTTGGAAAGATCATACCATGCGATCTTCATATTACTCATGCCTCGAATGTGGCGTAGTCGGTCCAATGTAATATGAGTGAACACAAACAAACCAAAATATACAATATATACATTTCTACACTACAAAAGGAAGAACATGTTTTTGGATTTTTTTAAAATTTTTAAATTTTTTATCATTTTTTTGAATTTTTGAGTTAGGAAGTGTTAGAATTCCCCATCCCCACACTTAGAATGGACATTGTCCCCAATGGACAAAATAATAGGGAATTGTGCAAATGCAATGAAAGGAATGATGCATGATTCTACACTAGATGCAGACTATATGTGAGATATGTACATGTGATATATATACATAAAAGTGATTCAAACTAAACTGTACTACATGATGCATGCTTTCTATTGTTCGGAGAGCTAATTTGAATTAACTCGCATTCCTTATGATTGAACTTCCCCAAACCAGACAAAACACTATTGCTAGTGCAAAAAGAAAGGGAAGTTCATTCACAAGGCATGAAATATAATGCATGAATGAAGATTGTCATTTTGGATTCTTGTAGTGGGAGCAAAAAGATAAACACTTGAATGTGGTAGAGGTGGGAGTCCTTTGAGTAGTGCTAGGACTCCAAACTCAAAACTACCAAGAGCCCGAAATGACTCTCAAAGTGGTGTAAGTTAAATATTATACAAGTTATAGAAACATGAGATAAAAACAAAGCAAAAAGAGGGGTAGGAGACTCACAATGGAATAGGTTGGTACTAGCATAAGTGATCAACCCTGCATTGTAGTGCCCTCCTTCAAGCTTTGTCAACCATCAATTGTCACTCATCGTGACATCATCATCTACCTCCATGGAACCAGAGGTTTCACCATCATCTTCTTCACTTGAACTTTGCTCTTATTCCTCATCATCTTGGCAAGACCCACTACCTTCCCCGCTCTCATCATCAACTTTCTCCTCTATCCTTGTTTCGCGGTCATCCCTTTCTTCATCTTGAGAAGCATTAGGAAAGAACACTTTCCTATCCACCCAATTTGGCAAAGAACTCGAAATATCAAGGAGTCCTTGCCTAGCAAGATGGTAGAGGGGTGTATATTGGGCGTAATAGGCATTCACCCGATCATTTTAAGCTTCTTTATGCATATGTTGCATTAGTTGGGTCAAGTAGTCATTGCTCGCCATAGCATCACCAGCTTTGAACTCTTGGTAGGCAAAAGGATAAGGTGATGTAACAATGGAGGAGGAGGGATCTTCTTGATACCGTCGTTTTGTATCAAAATTAAATTTATAAATCCGAACTAAAACTATAGCTAGTGATAGTAAGGGTCGAACCACAGAGAGACATATATGATCAATTCTATTTGCTAATTTTTAATCTATTGAAGTAACAATTATGGGGGGGGGTTGATTGATTGATTCTAAACTAATAACGGAACTTAAATGAAGTTTAAATTCGAAATTAAAAAGCAGCTAGGAACTTCGGTTCACCATGGCCAAAGGGTCAGTCAAGCAAAGTCAAGGTCTGTCCAATACCGTCTCAGGATGTCAAATAGGTCCTCTAAGTCCCTATTCGAATTAAGCCTCTCGGTCTTTTTCCACCCTAGAAAGAAACTAAAATGCTTTCGCTCCACTAGTCTTTCTAATTACTTGTAAGAAATCAAACTTTGCTAATTTCTCAATCTAGCAAGGGGTAAAAATCTCACAAAGGTAAATAAGGCCGGTACGGGTTCAACCTAGACTTAATAAAATTAACTCATGACGCCATGGATTCCCTAATTCCTAGCATAGAAATTTTAGCTACGCATGACTAAGAATATAACAATTGCAAAATTAAAGATGTAGAATAAAATTGACATGATTGAAATAGAATTAAAACTAAAGGACTGAAACTAAATTGCTTGAATATAAGTTGGTAGAAACTAGAATTAAAAAGACAAGAATAAGAGAAGATTGAATTAAATTAAAGCTTACTAAGGAAATTGATGAACAAACAATTAATTCGAATCCGTAGCCTCCACTTCGTGTTTCCCAAAAAAAAACTAGATCTAAAACTTTAGTTGTTGAATAATGAAAAGCATAACCTAAATTATTGTTACGTACTACTGATAAACGTTCCACCTATAAGATCAATTACAAGTGGGCTTTCAAAAGACAAATAAATTAAAAGAACCCGCAGCTCGAGACCTGGTCGATCGACCAAGGGGCACGGTCAATCGACCACCCAGTACAGTACGCAACACTTCTTTCTCCACTGAACTCCACGGTCGATAGACTGGGGTAGTTGGTCGATAGACCAGCAATGCTGTAGCAGCTCCCAACTTCATGCACGCATCCCAAGACAATCTAGCCCCGAGCTTCTAACTTCATAGTTTCCATAAAATGCCTCCGGGAACAGATAAAGGCTCGATTTAGCTTACTTCCGGCCATTCCTACACTAATGACATAGGAAATACAAAGTAAACCGTTTCGGGATAAATAATAGCTTAAAGCTAATAATTACGCATAGAAATACGTGCCAAAAATGCTAATAAAGTGTATGGAATATGCACGTATCAAATCTCCCCAAACCAAACCTTGCTTGTCCCCAAGCACGCACTAAGACTCAATCTAAACACCTATTGGAACAGATTTCTTTCTCAAAACAAGAACGTATTATCATGCCCAACCAATTTAATGCAACAAATAATATCAAAGTATTTTGTCAAGCGCAAACGAGTTGAACATGTTCAAGAATTTACCAAACTTTCGACCTTGCAAGGCTCGTGTATATCAGACTCTCACGGGTCGCTCATTCACTCAAATTAAGAATAGGGTGAGAATTTAATTGTGCAAGATAGAAGAATGAATGAGACAAGTCTCTCACCTAACTACGACCCATAAAAGCATGCCTGCAATCTAACATGAATAATATCTCTACAACCGTACATATGCATTCCAACCATTTAATGACCATGACACATGCCGAGGCGATTTTGGAATTGTGAGGCTACGGGTAAGAAGGGGCTAAAATAAATTTGGATAAGAGGAGGTAAAGCCGAGCAAGCAACTTCTAAACCCAAATTTGTGAACATTTCCCAACTTCGTACTCGAGAGAAAATCAAAACGGTGCTACTAAAAGCACAAATCTCACAATCTCCCAAAACAATAATAATTCCCCAAATAATTATAAATAGCAACATGGGAATAAAAATCACCATCCAAAATTTATTCTAGTCATGTGATTTTTCTTCTTTTTTTTCTTTTCCTTTCTTTCTTTTCTGACTTTTACTTTTTTTTTTTCAAAACCTGGACAGGCAGTCGATCGACCAGGTGGTGCAGTCGATCGACTACCCCTGCTGAGCTGAACCTCTCTGCCAGTTCAGTTTCTTCTTTTTTTTTTTCTTTCTCTTTTTTTCAATTCAAACTTTCCCTTCTTTTCCCAACATATCACCAAAACTGGTGCATATCTCACACGAGACAATGAAAACCAAATCGTTAGACAATATTCCCGAATAACTACCTTTACTAGCTCGGCTAGGGTGGCTAAATTTGGAATGTAGTTTATGGGACAAAAAGGCAAATTTGGCTTTTGTGGGGCTTATGGGTAAGATGAAATAAAGGGAACCTCTTCCACATGTGTCAGCAAACCGCAAAACCAAATGCATACAGGTATTAAGCAGATAAAATTCATGTTTATGCAAATTTATGTGACATGCCTTACGAGGAGTAACTACTCTCATTCCTACATGAAACTGGTCATAAATGACACCAGTTTAAATAAGCTCTAACCTCAGAATTTTTAAGTAGTTTGCCAATATTAAGTCAAGTCTATTTGTTTAGTAAAATTCCAACAAAAACTCGTAGACTGTGCAAGTGACATACTCAACGACATTACAAGTGCAAGGAAGGGCAATGAGACAATACGCAAAACAATTTTATCATTGAAATCCATCCATTCCGACTCGACCTATATACAAAAGTAAACGTGAAATTTTTTTGAAATTTTTCAATTTTTTCGTTTTTTTTTATATATTTTTTTTTCGATTGAAAACAAATGCAAGCTGAAATGCAATAAACGTGGAACAGAAATGCAATAAATAACAAATGCAAATGCAATAGACATATGCATATACCCTCCCCAAACCAAAACGTACAATGCCCTCATTGTGCTCAGCAGCAAACTCACCAGCAGCAACAACAAAATTAGGAAGAATATAAACATCTACAGGAGAAATGGAAACTAATGAAATAGAAACGGAAACTCACAAAAGAAGACCTCTCCAAACCAGCCAAAAATGGGGGAGGTCATGTGCATCTAATCTCCACCGTCATACTCGGGATCGCTACCCTCATCCTCCTCGGATCCCGAGTCATCCTCCTCTTCCGCCTCAGCAGCAGCGGCAGTAGTAGTCGTAGGAGTAGATGTCGTAGCAGGCGGAGGATATCCGCCCACCGGGGGAACAAAGAAGGACGGGTGATGTGACCATAATTAGAGCATTTTTAGCCCCCGAATTAGCCTTGTTCCCATGCTTTTTAGTGCATATTTGGGTCATCTATCGTCTTTAGTTCTTTGTTTTGCATATTCTTTGAGGTTTTGTGTCCTTGGTAGGAAAGGAGTGCAAACCTTGCATTTTCATGGCAAAATGAGACTAAATTGATTGAATTCAATGACCAAGCATCAAGGAGAGACAAGATTAGAAGGCCTTTGTACATATTATAGTAGATGGGCAATGATGAGAAAAGATCCTTGCATCCCCGAGGAAATCCCCAAGGATTTTATGAAGAAAAAGGAAGAAAAGAAGAAGAAATGAAGCCGTCCAGCAATCCGTGCGGATTGCCTAGAAGACGCCCGTCCTCCACCTCCACAATCCGTGCGTCTTCTACGCAAGACACCCGGGCAGCAACACCAGAAGACGCCCGTCTTCTCCCAAAGACGCCCGGGCAGAGACAATAGAATCCGGCCGTCCCGAGCCTAAGACGCACGGATTCCAAGATAGCGCAACTTCGTTTCTTCAAGCTTCAAGAAAGATACCCATCCTTCAGAAAATACCGGCGTTTCCTTAAGTAGGGACTTAATCGTCATTTAAGCCCTTAGTTAACCCTAATTCCTACACCTAATCCCCACTATAAATACCCCATTAGTCTAATTGGAAGAGCATGTTCTTCTTATCAATTCTTAGAGTAGTTAATATCAATCAAATCTCTCTTTAGTTTTGTAATCAACAATTAATCAAGTTTTAATACAAGTTTTATTTCCTTAATCTCTCTTTTGTTCATCCTTTATTTTGGGTAATTGAAGATTATTTGGGTTATTATTGGGAGATTGACAACCTCTCAATCAAGCATCAAGTACTTCTTTTATTCTTTGCTTTATTATTGGAATCATTAGTAGGTATAATTCTCTTAATCCCTTTTTAATTATTGTTAATTACTTTCATTTATTCATCATGTTTCACTTTGTTGGTATGATTGACAACCTTGCTAGCATGTTCAACATGATAATGAGTGAGTAGTCACCTAGCTAGGGTTAATGGGTAATTAGGGGAAACCAACATGGGGAATGATTCATGCTTAAATTAATATGCTTTCATGGTTTATTTGCTTGCTTGTTTTGGTCTCAACTCATGCACATATTATGTTTGATGAAATGTGAGCCTATGAATCCTTGCATTTTTTACCCATCACCTATCTTTTCAATGAGACTTGTAAGACATAAACCAACTCGAGTCTCATTAGACCATGCATGTTGTTGAGTAGAGAAGACTAAGTCGACTTGTAGGTGTTGTACAATCTAATCGATTCGGCTCCGGGACCCAAACTTTCCTAGGATTGTAAGATATAACCCAACTCAATCCATCACAACAATAATTGCTTGCTTATAATTTGAGAACATGTTTGTGTGATCAATTCCCATGAATCCCCTATGACCCCATGATACCCTAGTTCTTTTTATCAATTGTTTACAACCCTTTTAATTCATCTTGCTTGTTTACTTTCATTGCTATTTAGTTTAGTGACCTTCTACATCAACCCAAATTGTGACACCCCTAAGACACCACTAGTTGCAATAGAAATCTCATCTCAATTCCCGTCCCTTGGGATCCGACCTTTACTTGCCTCTTTAATAATTGTAGAGTTGTTTGTGAAGCTATAAATTGTGTTTTGGTCTAGGTGCTCCTAACGACAAGTTACCGAAAAGATTTAGTTTGCACGACCAAAAATGGCGCCGTTGCCGGGGACGGTGTTAACTTGATTTAGATTTTCTTATATTGTTATTAGTTGTGTCTTTCTTTGCCTTGAGGAAGTAAAACTCCTCAAGGTTTGTTCTAATTATTTTCGAGTTGTTTGATATTTTGCATGTCTAGAAGGTCACAAGGTGACTTGTTACCTTTTGATCGTGAAATTGAAAGAACTTTGACAACCAATAGGAGACTTGCTAGGAGAAATTTGAGAGGTATTAGTGAGGTTACAGATATTCAACCAACTATTGAGTTCATCAACCCTTTTGCAAGAGAAGGTGAGGAGAACCCAACACAAAATACAACACAAAATCAACCCACAATGCCTAAGTTTTCATCACATTCCGTACCCACCGAGGAGAACCTACCCAATGGTACTCCCACACCACAACATTTGACCGGAAATTTTATTGCTAAATCCCCATTTATCCAATTAGTCGAAAGGAACCAATTTGGGGGGATGCCTAGTGAAGACCCTCATTCTCATATGAAGACCTTTTGTGACTATTGTGATGCGATTTCTCAAACCGGTGTAACTCAAGACCAAATTCGATGGGTCTTATTTCCTTTTTCTCTAATTGGCACCGCAAAACAATGGTTGAAGAGCCTTGATAAGGCCACTCTCGGAATTGATTCTTGGAAGAAGTTTGCTCTAGCTTTCTACAAAAAATTCTACCCACCGGAAAAGACTAACATGCTAAGAGCTCAAATTACGGGTTTTAAGCAAAGGGATGAAGAATCTTTGTATGAAGCTTGGGAGCGGTTCAAAGGAATTTGTCGCTCATGTCCTCACCATGGACTTAGCGAGTGGTTCTTGGTACAACAATTTTGGAACGGTCTATATGAAGATTCAAGGAACATTCTCAACATGGGATCAAATGGAATGTTCACCGAAGTTGATGACAATCAAACTTGGAACAAAATTGAGGAAATGGCGGTCCATAACTCACAATATAGTAGACCTCGCAAGGCTACTAGAGGAGGAAAGTATGAAGTGGACTCCGTTACTCAATTGGGTGCTCAACTTAGTGCTCACATTGATACCATCAATTTGAAGTTTGAAAAGGCCATGGCTAGACTTGAAGAAGCCTCAAAATCATCAAAGCATCATGTTAATGCCATGACGACATCTTCATCAATCCCAAGTGGGATATGTGAGAATTGTGGAACTTTGGGACATGACCAAAGTGAATGTAGGGGAACAAATGAACAAGTAAATGCTTTCCAAGCATACAAGAGTGGTACCCCTTATTCTAACTATTACAATGAAAACACCAAATTACATCCAAATCTCTCATACAAAAGCCAAAATGTTCAAAACCCTCAAACAACATACACCCCACCTCCCATGAGAAACCAAAATCAAAGACCCTTTTACAACCAAAACCAAGGTTACCAAAATCAATCTCCATACAATCAACAAAATGACCAAGGTTTTGATGTTCAAAAAGCGGTCCTTCAAATGCAAAAGAATCAACAAGAATTTTTCACTCAAATGCAAAAAGATAGTCAAGCAAAGGAAACCACCATCAACAACATCCTAGCTCACACCAAAATGTTGGAAACCCAATTGACTCAACTAGCATCTTCAAGCTCACAAAGACAAAAGGGGCAATTACCACCTCAAAGTAATCCCCCAAGACATGAAACTGTTAGTGCCATTCACTTGAGAAGTGGTACAAGGTATGAAGCATCGAAGAACCAAGTTGAGGATGAAGTTGTGGAAGCTAGTGATAAGGAAGAAATTATGCAAAACTCCAAGGATGGAGAATCATCAAAAGAATAAATTTTAAAGAAAAATGAAGAGAAGGTCAAGGAGAAGGAGCCCATTGTGATTAGACTTCCTTTTCCAAGTCGTCAAGTCAAGCCCAAATTTGATGACCAACTTGGAAAATTTATGGAAATTGTGAAGAATTTGAAAGTCTCAATTCCTTTCACGGAATTAATCAATCACGTGCCGGCCTATGCAAAATACATGAAAGACATCCTCACAAAGAAGAAGTCGATCCGGAAGCTTGAAACTATCGCCTTCACTAAGGTGAGTAGTGCAATACTTCAAGGGAGTTCACCTCCAAAACTCAAGGATCCGGGAAGCTTCTCAATACCGTGTACCATTGGCGACACCACGATCAACAAAGCCTTATGTGATCTAGGGGCTAGTGTGAGTGTTATTCCATACTCGGTGAGTAAAAGGTTGGGGATGGGAGAGCTTAAATGCACCAATATTACACTCCAAATGGCCGATAGATCGACGAAGACACCATTAGGGATAAGGGAAGATGTTCCCGTACGAATTGGGAAATTTTTCATCCCGGTGGACTTTGTCATTGTTGATATGGAAGAAGATTCCAACATTCCAATCATTCTAGGAAGACCTTTCTTACACACCGGTGGTGATTGATGTAAAACATGGAGAGCTCACTCTAGAAGTGGGAGATGAGAGCATAACTTTCAATCTTGACAAGACTATGAGAGCTCCCCGTTTACATGAACCATGTTTTATGATCGATCATTATAGCCGGAAGGATGATAGGAAGAAGTCGGAACTCCAATGGAAGAAGAAAATTGAAGATGCTCCATTCAAAGAGCAAGTGAATTGTAACAAAGAGAGTTTGCAAAGCTCGCCAAAGTCAAGCAATGAAGAAGATGGCCTCATTGGCTAAGAAAAGAAAATGGGAGAGTTGTCTCCATCAAATCAAGAGATTTTTAATGATCAACTTAATGAAGTTTGTGGTCTTTGGGACGACGAATTTGAAGGGATTTTCAATCCCTACATCGGTAATGCCATCGATCAAGACCGACAACAAGGGCAAAGATCTATCGAAGACCTTTATCATGACAATGAACAAGCTTTGGATTACTTTTTCAAGGTGTTGAGCAACATCAACAACACCTTGGACATGCCCCCTTGACATCTCATCAAGAATGAGAGTTTGGTGGAGTCCTCCCTAAACCACCATTTGTAAATATTTCTAACTCCCTAACTCGCATTTTAATTCTTGAATTGCATTTTTGTCATTTTTTGGATTTTTGTGCCTTGATCAAGATAATTATCATTTTTGAGAGAAGTTAGGGAGGGACTAATGATTTCAATTGATGTGTAGTGCTTTAGCTTAGTGTGGGGATAGCAATTGCGTAGGCTATTCATGCCTTAGTAGTGCCCCCACAATGAAGAACACGAGATTTTGAAGGATGAAAAATGACAAGGGATATGCAAGGTACACGGATGGAACTGAATCCCTGGAAAGGAATCCGCTCGTCTTTTTGGCTGAGAAAAACAAGAAAAATCCCTGGAAAGGAATCCGCCCGTCTTTTATGAAAAAAGCCTGTCCTGCATTTTCAAATCCGCCCGTCTTTGCTAGAATCCGCCCGTCTTTAGGCGAGAATTTCCCAACCCAGAACAGACAGAATCCGGGCGTCCCGAAGGAAAGCCGCCCGTCTTCCCCCTGCATTTCAAATATTTCGGGTTCATTATAAACCCCCTCCCACATTCATTTCTTCATTCCTTCATTCATAACACTACCCATAAACCCCAAAAACTCAAAACCCTCATCCTCTCCATCACATAAACAAGATTTCCTCAACCACAATCATCAAAATCAAATCAAAACATCCTTTTAACAAAAATTAATCACTCCTCTTTCAACAAAAATCAAACCAAGCACAAAATCTTCAACCTTTGAGTCGATTTTTGAATTTATAAAGGCAAAGCCTTTCATCTTGAAATCGATTTGGGTACACTTGAAAATTGAAGATTTTCACTCTTTTCTTGGTTCAAGCATCAATGGCAAGGACAAAAGGAGCAACAAAGGCACCAAAGGCAAAGGCACTCTCAACAAGACAAAAGAGTCTTCAAGCAAAGAAAGCCTCATTGGCTATGGTGGTAGCTAGCTCAAATTTGGAAGTGCAACAAGAACAACCTCCCATGGAAGCAACAACATCTACTACTCCGGAAATTGCTCAACTTTCGAATTATCCGGAGGTAATTTTCATTTCCAAATCCCATAGGGACACTTTTGCCAAGTTTGCTAGAAAATCATTTCTATCCACCAAGTTTATTTGTGAAGATTCCTTAGATAAGTTGGGTGTCCTTGAGCAAACTAGAGCCTTCTTTAAAGCCATGGGGTTGGAGAAATTGTTTACAACAAAAGAATTGACATACCCCTCCCTTACCTTATAATTCTTGAGTTCTTTAAAAGTTAATAAGGTAGAGACTATGGAAAGCATCGAGTTCCGCCTAGCTAATGTTAGTAGGCGCATCTCCTTTGAGGAAATGAGTAAAGCTTTGGGTCTTAGTGATTCACCGAGTTATTTCAAGACTGTTGGCAAATATGACCCCGACCTTCTTTGGGAGGCGATTTCCGGAAGGAAATTTGAGAACTATCATGCTAGTCGCGCTCTATTAGTCCACCATCCGGGCATTAGAGTGTGGCACAAGGTCATAGGGAACACCATCATTGCAAGAAAAGACACCAACCACTTTACCAAACTCGATTTTGTTCTTCTTGAGTCGGCCTTAAACATTGGAAGGGAATTCACCAAGCCTTTCAACTCTCTAAGGCTTTTGGTGGATAGATGGCTAAATGTTGATTGTGGGAAGCAAGGCACTACCGTTATTGTGAATGGAGGTCTAGTCACTCTTTTGGCTAAATACTTTGATCCGAACTTCAACAAGGATAGCAAGTATGAGGCGAAGAAGGGTGGTCATCTCATTGATATTGAAACTATGATAAACAAGTACAAGTGGGTCTCTCATAACCCTCTTGACACCAAGTATGGATGGCTCACTAGTGAGGCTAGATCTTTTACTTTGCCTTCGAAGATTTGTCGCTTAAGTGTCCACCGGACCAACTATCTCCTTCTCCTTTCAAAAGAGGCCGAATACATTATCCGACAACAAAAGGGTGAAATTGAAATGCCCTCCTCTTCCATTGTCACACCACCCTATCCTTTCGAGTACCAAGAGTTCAAACCCAAAGGTGTTGAAGCAAGAAATGATTATATGACTCTTCTTATGCAAGAGATGCACAAGCAAGCCTTTAAGGATCGGGAAGATGCTTACTTAGCCCAATATCCACCCCTCCTTCATTTAGCTAGGCAAGGACTACTTGATCCTTCATGTCCTTTGCCTAGTTGGGCGGATATGGAAGTCTTCTTTCCGAGTGCATCTAGGGTTGAGATTCCGGGTGACAATGAGGTTGTCGGTGATGAAGATGTTGATGATAACATTGATGAAGAGGCTAGTGAAGAAGAAGAAAGGGATGATGAACAAAGTGAACAAGAAAGTGAAGAGGAAAGTGGTGATGAGTCCACTTCTATTGAGAAAGATGATGATAGTGATGATATGATGGAAGATTAGCAAGCTTTGGAGGCTCCTACCCTCTTGAGGTTTGTCTATTTCTCTCTTTGTTTTATTTATTTATCTTGATCATTGTTGGAGTAGTCCTAGCAACATAGAGGACTAACACCTCGGCCCCATTGAGGTGTTCTCATTTTATTGTTCCCACCTTTTGAAAATCCAAAATGACAAATTTAGTTTCATGCATTGCATCGTGTGTGCATGAACTACACCCAACCTTAGGACATTATCAATAATGTCTAACTCGGTTTGGGGAAGTACATACATACACAACGGGAGGTAATCTAAATTATCCTCTCCGTCATAAACAAAAAAACCCATGCATCATGTAGTGTAGATTAGTGTAGCTTGCATTTAGTGTAGAATTCATGCATCATGCTTGCATGATTTCCCATTATTTTGGCCATTGAGCACAATGCCCATATTAGTGTGGGGATGGGGAATTCTAACTTAACTTTTATTCAAAAATCCAAAAAAATTGAAAAATTTCGAAAAAACCATAAAACTTTGAAAATTGAAAAACCAAAAACAAGTTCATTTCCTTTGTGGTGTAGTCATGTATATATTATTGTATATATATTGTGTTTGTTCTATCCTTGTTCACATTGATTGACTACGTCACATCCGAGACATGAGGATATTGAAGACCGCATGGTATGATTTTTCCAATCTCCTTTTTCCTCTTTATGTTAATGACTATGTGGCTTTATTTTGATTGATGCGGTATAACAATGTGAACTTAGGACTTGCATTTAGTGTATATGTCATATTAGTTGGTAGAATCATTTGCATTAGGATGTTTATATGTTAGTTGCATCATGGCATGTAGTTGCATGTTAGAAAAATTTTGCGAAACCGTCTACTTGGGAAGCTTGACAAGTGTATATAGGCCCTAGTAGATGCTTTTTCTTCTTAAGACTTTGCTTGTTAGAATACTTGTAAAACACCCTAGGATGTGTTATGCTAGTATCCTTTGACCCATGGATTAAGGCCTAGTCAAGAGTACCTTGTGGTGTGATAACTCTTTGGCTACCGTTTATTCCAAGGTGACCCTTGAAACCATGCATCCATCATCCATGTTCTACCACATTTTTGTCAACAAAGGGAATGGGCACAAAAAGAAATCAATTTGAGTTCAATGAAATGAAAAGTGAAAGAAAGTTTGCAAAAAAAATGCATCAAATGAAAAGAGGAGCAAAAATAGAACTCCTAAAGCTTCAAATATAAGGCACCCTCACTACATATGGGGTGACTTTGAAAATGTTCAAAAGAAATGCAAAGAAAAGTTGAAAGTTGTCAAGTGTTGAAATGCCAAAAATAAAAAAGAAATGGCAAGAAAGTGTTCTCAAATGTTATATGCCACATGAAATTGGGGGGAAAAACAACAACAAAAGCAAACTCCCAAAGTCAAAATCAAATATCTATCGATCCCTTTATCCATCGTATCCATTTTTGTGCATGGTAGAGAGGGGACGACCCTTCTTCTTGTCTAGACAAGAGGGGGAATTCCGCGATCCTCCAGTGTTTCTAACACCATAGGGAGTCTATTCTTGACAAAAGCATTTAACGATTGAGGACAAAGGTACTCTAGCTTGACACAACTTGGAGGTGATTTATTGGTATCCTTCTAGGCTTAGTAGTTTGAACAAATTGCATCTATGAAGGAGTGTGTACCCTTGAATTGTTTCCCTTGTAGATAATTTCCGCCACTTAGATGAGGAAAGTGGCTATTCTTTTGTAGATGCATCCATTATTTGTTTTGTGTGCTTAATGTTTGGATGTGTTGCCATTTTGGCAAGACCCACCTTGCCTTGCAAGAAGGCATCCTACCTCATGGTTGTCTTGTTGTGAGTTGAAGGGGCGGAGTGAGACCCGCTAATTGTCTCATATCGGCTATGTTATTAGGTTAGTTTAAATAATGGTCCTAGTCTTTGTCACCTCTTTACTCGGGACGAGCAATGGTTCGGTTTGGGGATATTTGATGTGACCATAATTAGAGCATTTTTAGCCCCCGAATTAGCCTTGTTCCCATGCTTTTTAGTGCATATTTGGGTCATCTATCGTCTTTAGTTCTTTGTTTTGCATATTCTTTGAGGTTTTGTATCCTTGGTAGGAAAGGAGTGCAAACCTTGCATTTTCATGGCAAAATGAGACTAAATTGATTGAATTTAATGACCAAGCATCAAGGAGAGACAAGATTAGAAGGCCTTTGTACATATTATAGTAGATGGGCAATGATGAGAAAAGATCCTTGCATCCCCGAGGAAATCCCCAAGGATTTTATGAAGAAAAAGGAAGAAAAGAAGAAGAAATGAAGCCGTCCAGCAATCCGTGCGGATTGCCTAGAAGACACCCGTCCTCCACCTCCACAATCCGTGCGTCTTCTACCCAAGACGCCCGGGCAGCAACACCAGAAGACGCCCGTCTTCTCCCAAAGACGCCTGGGCAGAGACAATAGAATCCGGCCGTCCCGAGCCTAAGACGCACGGATTCCAAGACAGCGCAACTTTGTTTCTTCAAGCTTCAAGAAAGATGCCCATCCTTCGGAAAATACCGGCGTTTCCTTAAGTAGGGACTTAATCGTCATTTAAGCCCTTAGTTAACCCTAATTCCTACACCTAATCCCCACTATAAATACCCCATTAGTATAATTGGAAGAGCATGTTCTTCTTATCAATTCTTAGAGTAGTTAATATCAATCAAATCTCTCTTTAGTTTTGTAATCAACAATTAATCAAGTTTTAATACAAGTTTTATTTCCTTAATCTCTCTTTTGTTCATCCTTTATTTTGGGTAATTGAAGATTATTTGGGTTATTATTGGGAGATTGACAACCTCTCAATCAAGCATCAAGTACTTCTTTTATTCTTTGCTTTATTATTGGAATCATTAGTAGGTATAATTCTCTTAATTTCTTTTTAATTATTGTTAATTGCTTTCATTTATTCATCATGTTTCACTTTGTTGGTATGATTGACAACCTTGCTAGCATGTTCAACATGATAATGAGTGAGTAGTCACCTAGCTAGGGTTAATGGGTAATTAGGGGAAACCAACATGGGGAATGATTCATGCTTAAATTAATATGCTTTCATGGTTTATTTGCTTGCTTGTTTTGGTCTCAACTCATGCACATATTATGTTTGATGAAATGCGAGCCTATGAATCCTTGCATTTTTTACCCATCACCTATCTTTTCAATGAGACTTGTAAGACATAAACCAACTCGAGTCTCATTAGACCATGCATGTTGTTGAGTAGGGAAGACTAAGTCGACTTGTAGGTGTTGTACAATCTAATCGATTCGGCTCCGGGACCCAAACTTTCCTAGGATTGTAAGATATAACCCAACTCAATCCATCACAACAATAATTGTTTGCTTATAATTTGAGAACATGTTTGTGTGATCAATTCCCATGAATCCCCTATGACCCCATGATACCCTAGTGCTTTTTATCAATTGTTTACAACCCTTTTAATTCATCTTGCTTGTTTACTTTCATTGCTATTTACTTTAATGACCTTCTACATCAACCCAAATTGTGACACCCCTAAGACACCACTAGTTGCAATAGAAATCTCATCTCAATTCCCGTCCCTTGGGATCCGACCTTTACTTGCCTCTTTACTAATTGTAGAGTTGTTTGTGAAGCAATAAATTGTGTTTTGGTCTAGGTGCTCCTAACGACAAGTTACCGAAAAGATTTAGTTTCACGACCAACAGGTGAGTCCAGGGACCCCGTGGGAGCATCCCTGTCCGAGCATACTCCTCGTAAACTGGGTACATGGCCAGAGCCATGTCCATCCTGTGCTGATCAAAACTCCTGCACAAGTCACCCAACACACGTGAAACCGCCCTTTGGTCCATGACATAGGTGTAGGGGGACGAAAAGTAGTCGGGAAACCCGTGGGAGCAGGGGTGGAGGAGGAGGGGGCCTGTGAAGAGGAGGCGCGAGCTCCTCTCGAGGTGGAAGCTGTGGTGGTGCCCGCCCTAATAGGGAGCCTGTAGCTAGGCAAGGGCGGGCGAGTCGCCCCCAAAACAGTAGTAAGGGGCAAGATGGGAGGGAGGCCAAGGATAGGTATGGGGTCGCAAATGAAAGAATCAATCTTCCACCGACCCCGAGTATTGACCCACTTTACAGACTTGACGTAGTCAAGGTCCATGAAGCGTGCCTGAGGGTCGAGAGGAGCCTCCTCTCGAGGGGAAACAAGAACCAGACGGTGGGCTATACGAGTCACCAGCCCACCACAAACAATAGTGGCCAAAGAGGTACCCTCACTTATAGTGTTAAAGTGAGAGGCAGTCAAATAAGCGATATTATAAATACGGGCTACCCGACTCTCAATGTTTAGGCAGCCAGCCAAGATTGACAATTCAATTGTATTAACATTATTGACTCTTTGCGGCCAAAGATGGTGCTACCCATCAGCCGGAAGAAGTAACGAAAATGGGGTAAGTGGACGGAGGTGCCCGTCCTCTTAGGGGCGTTCAGGTCAGAGATACACGACCACATTACCCTGTGCACATCAGAAGATTTCGAGGTGTTACCCTCGAAACAATGACCCAAATAACCAGCAAACTCAGCTAATGTCAAGGAGTAGGTGACATTAAACAGCCGAAAAGATATACAAGAGCTACTCTTATTAGCTTCAAAAGTGGTCTGGTCAAAAGCAAAAGACGAGAAAAACTCAAGGGTTAAAGTATAGTAATTGAACTCAGCCATGTCCACCAATCCCGACATCCCTGTCCTATTTAGCAGAGACACAACAGATTCAAGACACCCTAGTTTCTCTAAAGTTGGCTTATGAATAAAACGGGTTGCCTGAACTTTTGTTTTTTCGACCAAGGTAATAAATTTAGCTCTCTGAGTAGAGGTAGAGAAAATCACTTGTGGATAGCCAGGTAGACTATCCGTAGTTGCCTCGATCATTGGCGGCGGACCCCGCGACCGTTTAGCTGCTCCTTGACTGGACTGCCCACCGAAGATCGTCTGGTTCCCTTTCGTCATTGTTGCTTCCTAAAAAATTCAACAAACTCAACAATTAGCTTCCCACAATCTTGAATAATGGAAATTAACAAACCCTCAATTACAACAAAAATCGATCATCAAGCTAGGGTTTCGAAAATTTGGGGAAAAATGAAATTAAACTTCTCCTAGTTGCTTAGATGGCTCGAAAATCAAAGGGATAGGATAGCAAATGCAATTAAAGCACAAATTCGAAAAGAAATTAGCCCTAAATCGATTTTCCCCAAATCGATTTTTTTTTTCGAAACAATGTGAGATTGCTCGAAATTTGGGCATAAAAATTCAGCAAAAATCGAATTTAAAGGACTAGAAGATGATTAGAGACATACCTTTGATGAGAACTTGGGGATTTGAGCAAGAAAAATCGAAATTAAAGGGTAGATTAGCAAGAAAATCGCGAAAGGGGGAAGAACTAGGGTTTTTCTATTTTTTTGATCAAATGAGTATGAATGAATGAATGAAGTAGGAATTAGAACTTCCCTATTAAATTGCCCTCTGGTTTCGCGCGGTGGTCGATCGACTATCAGACCTAGTCGATCGACCAATCTTCCCTTTTAGCAGCTTCTGACTTTTCCTCTTCAGTCGATCGACTGATGCACATGGTCGATCGACTGCAAGTACTGGCAATTAAGCTCAATTACGTTAAAATTGCTTTTTCCAACTTCAATTTCCCGTCTTTCTCTCATCGACATTCAGCAAAGCGCCCTACGCACTTTGCATAAAATAATTACCTGCAAACATTCTCAAAGGCGCGCGTCTTTCCACAAAAGTAATTGCTAATTAAAATGAAATAAGCTAAAGCTCCTAATGCAAATTAATTAAATAAAACTGTAAAGTTCCTAATTACATAGAATTTACAAGCCGGGTTGCCTCCCGGTTAGCGCTGGTTTAAGAGGTCCCGCACGACCTTCTTACCTCAATTTGCAGCTTCTAAAAGTGGGTCAAAGTATAGTACTTCGACCTGCCCAACAAATTCGTCTGCACCGTGATAGTGTTTCACGTATTGACCATTCACTTTGAATCAGTCTCCAGATGAGGTTTCCAATTCAACTGATCCGAATTTTGTAATCACTATGACAAAGATAAGGGCCACTCCACCTGGATTTCAGCTTACCAGGAAATAAACGGATACGAGCATTAAAAAGGAGTACCTTATCACCGACATTGAACTCGCGCTTGATGATCCTCTTGTCATGCCATCGCTTCGTCTTCTCCTTATAGATCCTAGCATTATCATAGGCCAGCAGCCTAAATTCCTCTAACTCATTCAGCTGCGTCATACGTTTCTCACGAGAGAGGTTAGGATCTAAATTCAAATCACAAATAGCCCACCAAGATTTACGTTCCAATTCAACAGGCAAATGACATGTCTTACCATAAATCAATCGGAATGGTGACATCCCAATTGGCGTTTTAAACGCAAATCCTATAAGCCCATAAGACATCATCCAACTTAAGACTCCAATCTTTCCGCGATTTAGAAACAACTTTAGCTAACATTTCTTTCAATTCTCGGTTAGAAATCTCAACTTGACCACTAGTTTGGGGATGATACCCCAAACCTCTACGATGTTGGACACCGAATTTAGTCAACATAGCACAAAGTTGTTTTTTCTTTAAAATGCATACCTCTGTCGCTAATGACAACCCTAGGGACACCAAAACGAGGGAAGATTATCTTTTTAAACAAATTAATCACGGCTTTTGCATCGCAATGAGGGGTAGCAAATGCCTTCTACCCATTTGGACACATAATCTACAACTACGAGGATATATTTATTACCTTGACTGCTCGGAAAGGGTCCTTGATAATCAATGCCCCAGACATCAAAAATCTCAACCTCTAGAATGCCTACCTGTGGCATCTCATGTCTCTTTGAAATATTTCCCGATCTTTGACAAGCATCGCACTCAGCAACAAAATTTCGACTATCTCGCATGCAAAGTTGGCCAATAGAAACCAGTTGAGTACCTTAGCCACGATCCGGACGGACCATGGTGACCACCATAGGCGTAAAGAGTGGCAAGCTTCTAGGATATCCTTGACCTCCCATTGAGGCACACATCTCCGGATAAGACCGTCTGCACATTCCTTGAAAACAAACGGATCATCCCAAAAGTATTGTCTAGCATCATAAGCGAACCGCTTCTTCTCGCGCCATGAAAGCTTGGGTGGTATTTTACCCACACTGCAAAATTAGTAAAATCAGCAAACCACGGAGGTGGATAAGACCCCGAATTAGTAATAGCTAACAGACTCTCATCAGGAAAAGAATCATTAATGGGTAACGAATCCTCCCTTTCTGTCAGCTGCAGACGAGATAAATGGTCAACCACCACATTCTCTGCACCTTTCTTATCTTTGATCTCCAAATCAAACTCCTGCAAAAGGAGTATCCACCTCAAAAGCCTCGGCTTCGCATCCTTCTTAAGAAAGAGAGTCTTCAGCGCTGCATGGTCAGTATAAACAATAACCTTAGAACCCAACAAATAAGATCGAAATTTATCTAAGGCAAAAACTACAGCTAGAAACTCCTTCTCAGTAGTGTAATAGTTAACTTGAGCCTCATCCAGAGTTCGGCTCGCATAATATATGGCATTCAAAACTTTATTTTTCCGCTGTCCTAAAACTGCACCAATCGCATAATCGCTGGCATCACACATAATCTCGAATGGAGATCCCAATCAGGCGGCTGAATGATTGGCGCAGAAGCCTCCTTCAACCTGTTAAAAGCTAAAAGGCACTCATCAGTAAACTCAAAAACAGCATCCTTAAGAAGCAATTGTGTAAGTGGTTTAGCAATTTTCGAAAAATCCTTAATGAACCGCCGATAAAAACCATCATGGCCAAGGAAACTCCTCACTCCTTTAACATTCATAGGAGGAGGCAGTTGCTCAATCACCTGCACTTTTGCTTTATCAACATGTATGCTCTTATCAGAAATCAAATGTCCCAACACAACTCCCTCATTGACCATGAACTGACATTTTTCCCAGTTTAAAACAAGATTAACATCAATACAACGCTGCATGACTTTATCAAGGTTAGCTAAACAACGATCAAAGTCAATACCATAAACTGAGAAGTCATTCATAAATACCTCCATAATATTCTCTATATAATCAGAAAAAATCCCCATCATGCACCTCTGAAAGGTAGCTGGGGCGTTACACAATCCGAAAGGCATTCTCATGGTATGCAAAAACACCTTGTGGACAGGTAAAAGTGGTCTTACTCTGATCATCCGGATGAATAGGGATCTGAAAGAACCCTGAATATCCGTCTAGAAAACAGAAAAATTTATTAGAAGCTAGTCTTTCGGTCATCTGGTCAACAAAAGGGAGGGGGAAATGGTCTTTCTTTGTGGCGGCATTTAACTGTCTGTAGTCAATGCACATCCGCCAACCTGTTACAACTCGAGTTGGTATTAATTCATTTTTCTCATTTTGTACCACAAAGTGGTCCCTCCTTTCTTCGGACTACCTGAATCAAGGCTAACCCACTTGGAGTTGCCAACTGTATAAATAATACCCGCATCGAGTAGTTTCATCACCTCACCATGACAACCTCCCGCATCTTCGAATTGACTTTCACGACCCTGTCTGTAAGGCTTGTGTCCCTCCTCCAGCTCAATTCTGTGCATACAAATGTCAGGGCTGATGCCCTTAATATCATCCAAAGAGTAACCTAAAGCTTTCCTGTTTTTCTTAAGTACACACATCAAAGCAGAAAGCTGGTTATCGTCAAGTTTAGCACTAACAATAGCTGGGTATTGCTCCGTATCATCTAAAAAGACATACTTAAGATTAGGAGGAAATGGCTTACGCTCTGGCACCTTTACCTCAACAGCATAGGCAGAATCAGCTTCAATGGTATAGCAAATGTTTACCAAATTCTCGTTGGCCAGGCTTATCATCATCTCATCTTCTTCCTCTGTGAGCTCGTAGCTTTCCATTGAGGCTACCAAAACATCTAGCTCCTCAGCATTCTCCGCTGGATTATCTGCACACTCATATAAACGGGTTAGATCAGCTAAGGGATCCTTGACTAAGGATTCCCTCCAGTTACAATTAACAGCCCTGTCAACAATATCAACGGAATAACACGTATCATCATTAGCAGGTTCAGTCGCAGTGCGAGAAAGACTGAACTCAATTGTGTCATCCCCTACCTCCAAGGTCAAGACTCCGCGTTTGACATCTATCACGGCCCCAGCCGTATGTAAAAATGGTCTACCTAAGATAATAGGTATCTGACTATCCTCAGCAATGTCTAAAACGACGAAATCGACAGGAATAAAGAACTTACCCACTCGAACGGGTACATCTTCTAAAATTCCTAAGGGTCTCTGAATCGATCTATCTGCCATCTGAAGGGTCATATTGGTCACCTTAAGGTTACCTATATTTAACTTTTCGCACACAGAATATGGCATAACACTGACACTGGCCTCTAGATCACAAAGGGCTTTCCCAAATTCATGGATACCTATAGTGCATGGAATTGAAAAACTACCCGGGTCTTTTAATTTAGGTGGTACCCGTTGTTTCTTGAAAGAACATTACACTCCTCCGTGAAAGCTATAGTACCAACATCATTAAAATTTTTCTTACGATTCAAAATATCCTTCATAAACTTAGTGTAAGAAGGTACTTGGGTAATTAAATCAGTGAAAGGAATGGTTACCTCCAGATTCTTGACGATCTCCAAAAACTTACCGAACTTATGCTCCAACTTTGTATTCTTTAAATGCTCCAGATACGGGACTGCAACACTTGTTGTAGGGTCGACATTTTTCGTCTTCCGAATGTTTAAAATCTCCGTCAAATCGTCACTGGCTGAGGTATATTGCAATTCAATTGACGGATTTTCGTTCAGCGCTGGAGACCCAGTCGATCGACCATTGGGCTCGGTCGATCGACCAAATACATCGGTTCGAACAGTTTCGGTCGAAACTTTTTCGTCAGAACTTTGGTCGATCGATCGATGTTGTTGGTCGATCGACCATCAAGGCGCTGGTTCAAACAGCTTCTGGTCGAAACTTTTTCATCGAGATTCTCGTCGATCGATCGATGTTGTTGGTCGATCGACCGGGTAATCTTGCAATAGAGTTCGTTTTCGCACTGAATCTAAGTCGACTTTTCATCATTTTCCGAGTCTTTTCTTGGCTTATCAGGACCGTCATATGAGAGACCACTGCGGAGGTGAATTGCATTAAGTGTCTCGATAGGAACCTCACATTTGCTTGAAGAATTGGCGACTTGGTTAGCCGCTAAAATCTCTAACTGCTTTGCAAAATTCCTTGTAGATTCAATCCCAGCTTCTTCTATTTTCGTGACTTGAACCAAAAGAGCTCGGATTATTTCTCTCAATTCCGCGGTCTCATCTGAGTTATGAACAGGAATTTCAATTTCTTTCTCGGAAACCTTAGAAGACTCGAGCTTTTCGAGCCGGGCAGTAATAAAAGCCATGAGTGTCGCAACGGCACTCATTTCGTCATTTGGCTTTCGCGAGTTTCCACGCGAACTCCCAAACTCAGCTCTATGGACTGCCATCTCCTCAATAGTGTTCCAACCTTTATTTTGATCAGTGTTATTTTGGAACCTACCATTCGCAGCTGCATCCAGGATAAACTTGTAGTCATCATATAAAGAATTGTAGAATAGGTTGCAAAGGTACCACTGCTGGAAACCGTGGTGAGGAACAGACCGAACCAATCTCTTGAAACGTCCCCATGCTTCACAAAATTCCTCATCAGGTCCTTGCTGGAAATTTGTAATTTGGCTCCTCAAGGCATTAGTCTTTTCGAGTGGGTAGTATTTTTTGTAAAATGCTAATGCTAGAGATGTCCAATCTGTGACTCTAGCTGCTACCCTATCAAGGTAGCGGTACCAATCTCGCGCAGAATCCTTCAAGGAGTATAAGAACATCATCCCCTTTACTTCATCTTGGGTCACCCCACCGTGCACAGTATGGAAAATGCAGTAGTCTTTGAAAATTTCCATATGCTTCAAAGGATCCTCGTCCGGTAATCCAGCAAACTGGTTCCGCTCCACCAAATTAATATAGGAGGAACGAAGTTCGAAATGACCTTGAATAGGGGTGGGTAGATCGAATCCCTTTGGAACATGTTGCACTTTCGGCTGAAGATTATCATATATTGTAGTCATGATCGCAAAACTGAGAGTACTCAAGCCCTCCTCTCAAAAATCTGTCTTCTAACTATGCACAAGCAAAACTATAAGCAAGAGTAAGCAACGGCCTCAAGGAAAACCAAAGTTCCTTGAGACAAGAAAAATAAACTAAAAATAAAGCAAACAGAATTACACTGTCTCCCCGGCAACGGCGCCAAAATTTGATACCGTCGTTTTGTATCAAAATTAAATTTATAAATCCGAACTAAAACTATAGCTAGTGATAGTAAGGGTCGAACCACAGAGAGACATGATCAATTCTATTTGCTAATTTTTAATCTATTGAAGTAACAATTATGGGGGGGGGGGGGGTTGATTGATTGATTCTAAACTAATAACGGAACTTAAATGAAGTTTAAATTCGAAATTAAAAAGCAGCTAGGAACTTCGGTTCACCATGGCCAAAGGGTCAGTCAAGCAAAGTCAAGGTCTGTCCAATACCGTCTCAGGATGTCAAATAGGTCCTTTAAGTCCCTATTCGAATTAAGCCTCTCGGTCTTTTTCCACCCTAGAAAGAAACTAAAATGCTTTCGCTCCACTAGTCTTTCTAACTACTTGTAAGAAATCAAACTTTGCTAATTTCTCAATCTAGCAAGGGGTAAAAATCTCACAAAGGTAAATAAGGCCGGTACGGGTTCAACTTAGACTTAATAAAATTAACTCATGACGCCATGAATTCCCTAATTCCTAGCATAGAAATTTTAGCTACGCATGACTAAGAATATAACAATTGCAAAATTAAAGATGTAGAATAAAATTGACACGATTGAAATAGAATTAAAACTAAAGGACTGAAACTAAATTGCTTGAATATAAGTTGGTAGAAACTAGAATTAAAAAGACAAGAATAAGAGAAGATTGAATTAAATTAAAGCTTACTAAGGAAATTGATGAACAAACAATTAATTCGAATCCGTAGCCTCCACTTCGTGTTTCCCCAAAAAAAACTAGATCTAAAACTTCAGTTGTTGAATAATGAAAAGCATAACCTAAATTATTGTTACGTACTAATGATAAACGTTCCATCCATAAGATCAATTACAAGTGGGCTTTCAAAAGACAAATAAATTAAAAGAACCCGCAGCTCGAGACCTGGTCGATCGACCAAGGGGCACGGTCGATCGACCACCCAGTACAGTACGCAACACTTCTTTCTCCACTGAACTCCACGGTCGATAGAATGGGGTAGTTGGTCGATAGACCAAAGAATGTCAGAGCTCTCCCAACTTCATGCACGCATCCTAAGACAATCTAGCTCCGAGCTTCTAACTTCATAGTTTCCATAAAATGCCTCCGGGAACAGATAAAGGCTCGATTTAGCTTACTTCCGGCCATTCCTACAATAATGACATAGGAAATACAAAGTAAACCGTTTCGGGAGAAATAATAGCTTAAAGCTAATAATTACGCATAGAAATACGTGCCAAAAACGCTAATAAAGTGTATGGAATATGCACGTATCACTTCTCTTGGACTTTGTTGTTGTTTGATGATGGTATCGACTTGCTGGGAAACAAGGATGAGGTAGTTGGTCCGGTGGGTGGTGATGCGACAAATCTTACTCGGTAAGACGATGGACTTGGCATCCTTGATGAGACACTCATAGGTATGGTCCAAGTTATCATGCTTGACCCATTGAAACATGTGAATCATGTTGCTCATGTCAAGAAGGTGGCTTCCTTTAACCAATTTATAAATGTTATCCTTGTTGAAATCCGGGTTAAAATGTCTTGCCAACCTCGTCACCAAGCCTCCATTAACAATGAAAGCCACACCATCTTTCTCATTCTCAATATCCAACCATCTTTTGATCAATAGTTGGAGAACATTATACTCACTTTTGGGTTTCCCACCAACATTCAAGAAGGATTCAAGGTAAACAAAGTCTAATTCCGTCAAGTGATTTGCTTCTTTCCTAGCAATCAAAGTGTTTGCCACGAACTTGTGCCAATACCTTATACCTGGATGATGAATGTACAAGGCATGGCACTCTTTGAAAGTAGTGAACTCTCGACCGGAGATAGCTTGCCAAAGAGGTTCGGCATCAAATTCCAACGGTTTCTTTGTGAACCGGTCATGGTTCTTGAGCCCAAACACTTTACCAAATTCACTCTTGTTTATTGTTCTAGTCTTGTTTTCGAGATGGAATTCTACATAATCTCGAGCCTCAATCTTATACTCCCTCAAGGAACTAATGAATTCCAATGTCAAGGAGGGGTATATCAATTCATTCATTTCAAAGAGGGTTGTTAACCCCATGGACTCGAAAAATGCCTTTGTTTGCTCATGGACACCCAATTTTCTCAAAGCATCTTGACAATAGAATTTTGTAACTAGAATCTTTTTCTTGGCTAACGATTCGAATGCAAGCCTATACTTATCGGATATGAAAGTTACCTCCGGATAATTCTTCAATTGTTCCACTTCTGGGATAGAAGTAGTAGCTTCCTCAATAGCATTGACGGTAGATGGAGCTTGCTCCCTTTGTTGAACCAAGACCATTGCTTTGGATGCTAGAGCTTGTTGTCTTTTGGACAATGTTGGTGTTTTTATTGCCTTGATGCCTCCCTTGGTCCTTGCCATTGCTATTCTCCTATCAACACACCAAGTAAATGCTTGAATGCTTCTTTCTTCTTTCAAGTTTTAATTGAATGCCCAATCAATTTGGGGTTTTTTGAATTTTCACCCAACCCTAGAAAATTGATTGATTTTTTTGAAGAAATTGTTGTTTGAATGGTCTTATGTTGATGAAGGAGTGATTTGTTTCTGTTTTGAGCAAGTTTGGACTTGATTTGGGTGAATTTAGATGAGAGATTGTTGGTTTTGGATGAGGGTTTGGAGGTTGAAGTGAGGGAAAATGTTGTGTTTGTGTTTGAATGAAATGAAGAAGAGGGGTTTGGTCTCGTGTTTGGTGATATAATAGGTGGAGACGGGCGTCTTTAGGTTGAGTCAGGCGGATTTTTGGGCAGTGGAAAATTTACTATCTGCAAGGCTTTGAAGACGGGCGTCTTGGAGGAAATTCGGGCGGATTTTCATCTGGCTCGCTCGACTTGAGCTGGAGACGGGCAGATTGTCTTCCAGTGCAGATTTTACAATTGAGAGCTCCTCCAAGACCCACGACTTGAGTTGAGGTCGAGCGACTTTAGCAGTGGCTCGCTCGACTTGAGGTCGGCTCGGGCAGATTTCTTTACAGAGCAGATTTCTACTTTGCAACCCTTTCTCAGTCCCCACGAGCTCCTCGTGGGGATCTTCACCCCGTTTGAATTCTTCTTTTTTTTCTTAATTTCTTCTTGGGTAACATTACAAAGGCTTGGTTTTAGCCTAGGCATGTGCTTCCCCACACTTGATCATCAAACACTACACATTTGAAGCACATTAAAATCCCTCCCTCAGTTGCTCTCGTGGTACACAAATTCATCAAACAAAGCATGAAAAATGCAATGCAAAAATTGAATAATGTACAAGTTAAATGAAATGCAAGTTAAGAGGTTAGAATATTTACAAATGGTGGTTTAGGGAGGACTCCACCAAACTCTCCTTCTTTTGAGAGGTGTCAAGGGGGCAAAGCCAAGGCGTTTTTGATGTTGCTCAACACCTTGTAGAAGTAGTCAAAGGCTTGTTCATTTTCATGATAAAGGTCTTGCATAGACCCTTGCACATTGTTGTCTTCATTGTTGCAATCCGAGTCTCAGTGTTGACAAGGATCCATCAAGCCTTGGTCTAAAGTCATAGCATTCCCAATGTAGAGATTAACCAATCCCTCAAATTCATTGTCCTATAGACCATACACTTCATTTGCTTTCTCCCCTATGTTGGGTGGATCATGAGTTGACAAGAGCAACTCTCCTTCCTTGTTATCATGGCCAATGAGGCCTCCATCTATATTTGTCATGAGTGAGCTTTGCAAGTTCTCATTCTTGTTGTGAAAAATTCCATGCTCTCCGAATAGAGTCATTTCAACATCATCGATATCTTTCTTCCAATTGGGCGGTGTGTTTTTGCCCTTCTCTTTGAGATTTCTATCTTTCCCTTGTTCTTTGAATGGAGATTTCATCTTCTTCTTGTCACCCTTCCGAGTATAGTGATCAACCATAAAGCATGGCTCAAATAAGTTGGGAGCTCTCATGGTCTTGTCAAGATTGAAGGTGATTGTTTCATCACCTACTTCAAGTGTGAGCTCTCCATGTTTGACATCAATCACCACTCCGGCGGTGTGTAGGAATGGTCTTCCTAGAATGATTGGGATGTTGGAATCCTCCTCCATATCAACAATGACAAAGTCCACCGGTATGAAAAACTTTCCAACTCTCACGGGTACATCTTCCCATACCCCTAGTGGTTTCTTTGCTGAAAGATCCGCCATTTATACGGTCATGTTGGTGCACTTGAGCTGTCCCACTCCTAGTCTTTCATATACCGAGTATGGCATGACACTCACACTTTCACCTAGATCACATAGTGCCTTGTTGATTGTGGTGTCACCAATGGTACATGGAATGGAGAAACTTCCCGGATCTTTGAGCGTTGGAGGGGAATTCCCTTGTAGAATTGCACTACTCACCTTTGTGAAGGCAATGGTTTTCAATTTTCGGATGGACTTGTTCTTGGTAAGGATATCTTTCATGTACTTTGCATAGGCCGGAATATGTTGGATTAGCTCCGTGAATGGTATAGAAACCTCTAAGTTCTTCACAATCTCCATGAACTTTCCAAGTTGCTCATCATACTTGGGCTTAGCTTGGCGACTCGGTAATGGAAGTCTAATCACAATAGGCTCTTTCTCAATTTCTTTAGCCTTCTCTTCATTTCTCTTTTTTGATGAGTCATTTGTAGTTGTCTCTACCACCTTAGGATTTCTTCTTAGTTGTTCAATCACATCACTTTGCTTGTCATTCTCCTCAATAATTCCTTCTTCAAACGACATCTTTGGTCCCTCATATCTAGTACCACTCCTCAAGTGGATAGCATTGATAGTCTCATGTCTTGTGGGAGGATTACCTTGAGGAGGTAATTGTCCCTTTTGCCTTTGGGAGCTAGAAGAGGCCAATTGAGACAATTGAGTCTCCAACATTTTGGTGTGAGCAAGGATATTGTTGATGGTAGTTTCTTTGGCTTGACTATCCCTTTGCATTTGAGCAAAGAAATCTTGTTGGCTCTTTTGCATTTGGAGGACCGCTTTTTGAACATTAAAAGCTTGGTCATTGGATTGATTTTAGTATGGTCTTTGAGTAGGATTTATCATTGGGGGTGGTGTGTATGTGGGTTGAGGGGTTTGGATATTTTGGCTCTTATATGAGAGGTTTGGATGGAATTTGGTATTCTCATTTTAATAGTTAGAATAAGGGGTGCCATTTTTGTATACTTGGAAATCATTCACTTGTTCATTAGTTCCCCTACATTTGTTTTGATCATGTCCCAAGGTTCCACAACTCTCACATACTCCATTTGGGATTGAGGATGATGCCATCATAGCATTGAAATGTTTTTTTTTTTGATTAGGTAAGAAAACTAGGTTGATCCTCTTTGGTAGGACCAACCTATCTCATCCTTTCGAATGAGGGAGGTAAGTTGAAGCCACCGGCTATCAAACCACCTCGAAAGAGTTGGACATGAATGTCCAACTGAAGCCATGAAGTCAGCAACCTTGTTGGTTTCACGAAAGCAATGTTTAATTATCACTTAATCGAAAAAATGAAGGTCTAATTTCACATCCTTGATAATACTAGAAATTTCCCACGGAATTTGCCAAGTACCTCGAATCGAGTTAATAACACATAAGTTATCACCCTCCACAATTAACTTTGAGATTCCTAAGTATTTAGCTGCTAAAATACCTTCTTTTAAAGCAAGTGCTTCCGCAACAAAGATACTATTGGATCCGCACGTTTTTGCTCCCAACAAAACGACTTTACCATTGTGATCTCTTATAGAATATCCTAAAGCAGCTTTATTACCTTCTATTCTCGATCCGTCAAAATTTAGCTTTAGAAAACCGTTTGTAGATTTTTCCCACCAAATCTCTTCCTTACTAGAATTGTTTCTAGCTGACTCTTCTACCTCGGGATTGTTGAGATCCTTAAATCTAGTCACATTCCAATCAAGGAAAAGGAAACAACACCCATCAAATTTGGTCTTGTGTTACTCCAGTTTGAGAGATTGCATCACACTAGTCACAAAAACTCTCCATGTGTAGATGAAGATCTTCACTAGGCATCCCTCCAAATTGACTTCTCTCAACTAATTGTATGAATGCGGATTTGGCAATGAAGTTATCGGTTAAGTGAGGTGGTGTTGGAGTACCATTTGGTAGGTTCTCCTTGGTTGGTACGGAATGAGATAAAAATTTAGGCATTGTGGGTTGATTTTGTGGTTGGTTTTGAATTGGGTTCTCCTCTCCTTCTCTTGCAAAAGGGTTGGTAAACACAACACTATCCGATTGGACAATACCGAGGTCCACAAGTTCTCCAATACCCAAACTTGTCGAAGCCCCTCTAACGGTTCTTCTAAGATTGGACAAGGTTCTTTCAATTTCGTGATCAATAAGCATAAGTCTACCTTGTGATCTCCTAGACATGCAAAAAGCAAACAACTAGAAAACAATTAAAACTACCTTGAGGAATTTGACGTCCCCAAGGTCAAGAAAGACACAACTGAAAACAACAAGTGATAACAATTCAATTGAACACCGTCCCTGGCAACGGCGCCATTTTTGGTGCAGTTCGAAACTTTGTCGTCTAAGTCAACCAACCAAAACAATATTTATAACTAAATAAACTACTCTTAATAGAGTGGTAAGTAAAGGTCGGATCCCGAAGAACGGGTATTAAATTAAGTTATCGGTTATAGAAAGCTATGTCTTAGGGTGTTACAAATTGGGTTGAGATTTGAGGTATCAAACTACACTACTTAACTATGAAATGTAAAGAAATGAAAGTAAAACAAGCAAGTAAAGTAGGGGTTTGTAAACAATAGATTAAGGCACTAGGGTGTCATGGTCTCATAGGGGATTCATGGTGGTGATCATACAAACATGTTTATATAGTTGCAAGCAAATTATTGTTGTAGTGGAATCGAGTTAGTTTATGTCTTACAATTCCTAGGAAGATTTGGGTCCCGGAGCCGAGTCGGTCAAGACTGTACAACACCTACAAGTCGACTTAGTTTCTTCCTAGTCACTTCTATGCATGGTCTAACAAGACTCGAGTTAGTTTATGTCTTACAAGTCTTGTTGAATAGATAAGAGATGTACACATGCAAGGTTTGTTAATCAAGCAATTTATCAAGCATAACATGTGCATAGGTTGACACTACAACAAGCAAGCAATCTTATGAAAACATATTAGATTAAGTATGAATCTACCTCCATGTTATAGTTCCCTTAATCCCCCATTAACCCTAGCTAGAAGACTACTCACTCATGACTATGGTAAACATGCTAATGAAGGTGTCAATCATATTAGCAAACTTAAACATGCTGAATGAGTAAATCAATAAATAATTAAGCAAGGGTAAAAAAAGGAATTATACCAACTTTAAGGATGATCCAAATAATAAGCAAAGAATAATAGAAGAACACTTGATGAATGATGAAGAGTTGTCAAGTTTTCAATAAACCTCAAATTACCCAACTAAAACTAAGAACACTTGAAGGATTAAAGAGGAAATGACATTTGATTAATATTGAATTGAATGAATACAACTAGATTAGTAATCTCTAAACTTAATTAATACTAAATTCTAACTTGGTGATTAACCCCCTAACACAATGGGGGTATTTATATTAAGTACAAGTATTAGGGTAACTAAGGGCTTAAATGACGATTAAGTCCCTAAGAAGAGGATTAGTGCTTTGCAAGTCCCGTAGAGAGCCGCCCAGATTGAGGATTGAAGCAAACTCGTGCTGCCCAGGGATCCGCTCGACCTGGAGGTGAGACGCCCGGATTGAGCCTAGAGACACCCGGATTGAGGCTTGAGCCGCTCGGACCTTCTTCTTCTTCTTCTTCTTCTTCTTCTTCTTCTTCTTCTTCTTCTTCTTCTTCTTCTTCTTCTTCTTTGACTGCCTAAGGATCATTGGGGATCGTTGGGAGGTCGTGGGGCTCTTCGTCATTGCCCATTCTACTTGATTTATTTATTTAGGCCTTTTGTAATGGTCTCCTCTTTGATGTTTGGTCATTAGATGCACTCCATTTAGCTCCACTTTGCTCCATAAATGCAAGGTTAGCAATCCTCTCCTAGCAAGGGCACAACACCTCAAAGAATATGCAAAGTATGGAACTAAAGATAAGAAACAACCCTAATAAGCACTAGAAAGTATAGGAACGAGGCTAGTTCGAGGACTAAATGTGCACAAATATGAGTCACATCACAATGCTATCAGAGCAACCCTGCGACCGTGTGGTGAGCCTGTGGTCAGAAGTACCCGGGTCACCCACCTAGCGGGGGAGGATTCTGGGGCTTGGTTGCGAATAAGTTCGAGGCACAATGAGGACGTGTTCTTTAAATGGGGGAGTTTGTATCACCCTAAGAGTTTGAGAGTAAAGTTGTCTCACATTGGGAGGGGCTTGTGATATGTTTATAAATGATTCTACCCACCACTTAGTAACAAGGCCTTCTCCTTTTAGGCTTAAGTGATGACAAATAATAGGCTTAGAGGGAGTATCCCATCGTATTGGGGTTGTGTTACGACGTTGGCGGGTCGTGTCATTACAATAACTCCCTTTTATAATTTTAGTAGGTAGTATCCCGCGCTTCGCGCGACCTGTTTTAAAATTTTATTATTATAATTGAAGAAAAATAACATAATTTATATATGACCTTTAATATTTTTACTTATAATAATAATAAATTAATTTTTCTCAAATTTAATTATTTTAAGATTTAACTTCAATGTTTTAAAATAAAATACATACAATTTTAGTTAAAACTAATAAGTGATAATTAATTATGCATGTAAATGTTTTATAAATTATTTTGTGACTGATCAAATATCATATTAATTAAAATAAAATTTATTCAAATAATACAACAATCAACATTAAGTTGTCAAATTATATCATTTCACGATTCGTTATGTTCCAAATCAATTAATATTTGTTGAAAATGATGTGAATATAATTTTATGTAATTTTTAATTTTTTATGTATAACGTGTGATATTTATATATCAAACATATAGAGTTCAAACTAAACTTATTCAAATGTTTTGATTGTGTCTTGCATGTAATATGTGTCAAACATATCTATAAGAATTGCGTCATTTGTATTTTAAAACAACTATATATAAATGATGTTTAAGAGTTTACCTGTAAATAAAATAGGTTAAACTTTCTCAAATAATATTTTTTGGGTTTAACTTCAAAGTATTTAAATGATAACATATAAAATATTTAACTAAAAGTAATATTTAGCTAGTCATAATCAATATTTATACTTGACGTATATATATATTTTAATTGAAGATATTAAAGAAAAATGTAACATTTTTTCTATTTTTTCATGTCGTTTATAGTACTATATATATTATTTAATAATCATTACTTTTGTTTTGATTATTCAAATGGACTCGTGATCACTGTGTACATACATACTCGTACACATACTCGTTATCACACTATTTAAACCTATCAAAATCTCATATGTATTCAATTTCTCGCAATATTTTTTTTCATTCCCATATAAAAACTTATCTCTTAGTAGTTTTCTTTAAGCTATATTTTTAAGAAATACGACTCTTCCAAATATATTTTTCTTAGGATTTAGTGGTCTAAGTTTTTTAATTTTCTCAAAATATCTTTTTACGTTAACATAAAACATTATGAGACACTCACTTTAATCATCTCTATTCTCTACAAATAAAAATTATTTCAATAAATACAATGAAAATTATACTCAATTCGAATCATTTTTCGCAATGAACGTAATCATTTACATTTTAGAATTTCTATCAAAATAGTTTTTTTAATAAATTTAGAATCAAATCACCGTAATTATTTAATGTAATTTTATAATAAAATTTATTAAACTATAATTAATATTTTGCTGAGATTTATATAGCATTTATTATGTTTGTATTTAATGTTCTGTTGTAATTAATACTTGTATGTATGGTTGGGTTGACATGTGGCGCATTCACAGCGCTTCAACCCAGTTTTATATATATATATATATATATATATATATATATATATATATATATAAGATTTTTAAATTACACCCTTAAAATGCACTTTTATCAAAAATTGATTCAAAACCCCAAATTAGGTGACTTTTTCCGTCTATTTTTGAACTTATTATCCATTATTATACCTTTCAAAATATAAATTGGCTAACCACAAACGTTATAAGTTCATAAATAGACGGAATAAGTGACTTAAGTTGGAGTTTGAAGCAATTTTTGACAAAAACGCATCTTAAGGAAGTAATTTAAAAAACAAAATTATAAAAGAGAGTTATTTTAGAAAAATGGTATGTAAAAAGGAGTAATTTCTAATTTACTCTTATTAAAACTATTAAAAAGTACAATTTCTATTTTTCATCTTTAATAAACCAAACAAATTTTTTTGAAAAAATAACTCTATGAGAACTTTCCGTAGAACGAAATAAAAGTTTGAACACCTTTCGTAAGCTTTGGATTTGCGTATTATAATCTCATATCTATAAATTCTATTAAAAGGCAAAAATATAGTAGTCTACGTGGCAATATAAATTACAAAGCCTAACTTGAAAAAAGTGAGTCCGTGAATCTCGTGTCTGAACATTTATCAAAGAAAAGAAAAAAAAAGAAAAATATTATGTCATATATTCTATTCTTTTTATGAACGCTTGATTTAACAATTAACACCCATTCCTGATCAGTTTCCCATGTCTCTTTCAATTCCCGTCTACTTCTCCCCCTCTTCATCTTCTTCATGATAATTGAGTTAAACCTCTTTCTTAATTGAAGACGTATTTAATGTAAGACGTTACACTCATACCACACCACCTTTATTTCGAGTCTCCTATATTATGCGTTGTCATGTGTGAATGCCAAGCCACTAAAATCCTATTTTCTATGGTAAGGTTTATTTTCAGTTTCTGGATTTTATTATTTAATTGCTTTGATTATAAATTGCTTGATTACAGGTAAATTTAGGATTTGATTTGAATATGATCCTTAATATTGTGCCACAGTTCTTCTGAATGGCAAATGAAAGAGTTGAATCGGTTTGTTGATTGTTTTCAACTTCTTCTGCCTCACATCAATGCCTGCTTAAATCTTTATCTAGCTTTTTGTAATTGTAGGTGTAGAGTTCTGGAGAGTGGTTCAATTTTTGTGATGATGTAAGTTGTTAACTTGATTATCGACATGGCCCCAAAAAATACAGGTACGCAACTCATATTGATTTTTTACTTAATAAGATCATGATTTTAGATTGTTATATGGTGTCGTACTCTTTATGTTATTGAATCACCAATAGGAATTGATAAAAAAAAGGATACTAGGATTTCAAAAGCAAAATAAGGTGGATTTCACATACAAGAGTATGTTATATTGTACTCTCTCCGCGTTTCCTATTCGCACCTTTCAATTATTCCTTCACAAGAAAGTGGCAAATAAGGCCCTATCTAATATGTTTTCTTTTGTCAGAAATGGAGGAAGAGATAGAATCTGAATAACGGTAACTCAACAATGCAAATAACTGTAAGATTCTTGGGAATTTAGTTTCACTCGTTTATGTAGCGTCAGCACTTCTCTATTGTTGTAAGTTTGTAACTGTCACGAATTTTTCCACCAAACTCTTAGAGCATCCACAATAGAGAGTATTGAGCATCCTCTTAACCCTCTCTTTCTTCTAAGAGGACATCCTTTCTATTCTGAGGCATATGTTACATGTCCTCTTAGCAAGAGGAAGATGGTTACTTCCTCTACATTTAGAGGAAAGTGGAGGAAAGTAAACATTGGCTCTAGTGCCCACTAACCAACCATTACTTTCTTTGTGTCTAATAATTTATTTATTTATCAAATATGAGATTATTTAAAGTAAGATTAATAATTTAAGAGGATCCTCTCTATTGTGGTAAGAAAACTAGAGGAGATAAAGGAAGAGGATGATAATAATGAAAAATAAGGTAAATGAAAAGATATTGAGGTGTCATAAAAATAGAGGGTGAGTGAAAAAATAAGAGGAAGGTAACCTCCTCTCTATTGTAGGTGCTCTTATTTCTTCCGTTTTATTTCTTTTTTATTCTTTGTTATTGTATACTGACAACAGCAAGCTTCATGACTAGGACAATATTGGTTAATGTGAGCCAGCATGGGGAAGTCAGAGAACTTATCAAGTGACGAACTTTGAGAACAACGCATATTAAAGCCTTCTACGTTTAATTCTTCAGTGTTCCAGCTTTATGGAAACTATATTTTTCTAGTTTTACAACCACCGCAGAGTGGACAGTACATATGTATTGTCGTGATTCTTTGGTTTTCCAAATATTAGTTGCTACACAATAATTTTACCTTCGTGCCATTGTTTCGTCATCAAACTAACCCCTCTTTGTTCTGATGGTTTTTTGAATAAATGAAGCGCCTGACAAATATTGCAGAGATGTCACCTAATTGAAAGGGTGTATTGCTTATGCGTTTGGATAGTTTCCATTTGTATCCCTTTTCATTTCCTTTCAGGATCCAAATTTTATCTATTTTACAAGTTTACTACCGTTTAAAGATGACTGAAATTTGGCATTTCTTAAAATTTTGATTTTTTTTATATTGATGTTTGGTTGTGTTGAACTCTTCAATGATGCACCATTAGTTTAACTACATGTGATGTTCTTTGTTCTTTTGTGTATAATTTTATACTACTGAGGGCTTTAATATGATGGAATACTGAAAACCAACATTGCCTACTCCCTCATTCTATGAGTCTATGACTGACTAATATAGAAAGAAAAACCTTTGCACATTGAATATAACCGTCTCAATTACTCTTTGGGTGATGTTGATTAGTTAGTCTTGCTTAAGATGGTCTTAACCTAAAAATCCTTACATCATCCATTTATTTTCATCTTTATTTTAATTGGGTGTGAAAGCCGTCATAAGTTAAAATCATCTTAAACAATAATGGGTTTACATTAATATACTCCAAAATAATTCAAGTGTGGTTTTCTTCTTTTGTTTTACACAATGAGGTTGTGATTATTGATACGTGCATTTTATATAGTCTTTTTAGCCTATTTTATGCACGTATTTCTACGCTTTTATCGTAGTTTATGCTACGAAATGCCCCGAATATGCTACTTTGGTTTGTTTTGTCTTATTTGTAGGAATGAACCTGAAAGTAATGAAATCAAGCCTTTTACCGTCTGTTTAGCATGCATTTGGAGGAAGAGTGAATTTGGAGCGGGAATGTAGCTATTTTGAGATGCGCAAAGAAGAAAGATAGTTAGGCGAGCAAAGGAAGAACTTCAAATTGCTAGTGCCTACTTTGGAGAGCCATATCTCGAGTTCTACAACTGATATTCCGGTGATTTCAATTGGAGATGAAAGTTTGTCCTCTTAGCTTTCCAATGCCACCGGAATCACCCTGTTTAACCAAGTAACGAAGAAATGGCAGGCGTTTGAAGTTCAGTGCGCAAAGCAGGAAATTGTTGCTGGAAAGTACTCGATCGAGTAGAATTATGTTCGATCGAGTCCTTTTTCTACTCGATCGAGTAGTGGCATTTTAGGATTTACTCGATCGAGTAGATTTTCTACTCAATCGAGTGGTTTAAGCTTTAGTTTACTCGATCGAGTGGTTTTAAATCACTCGATCGAGTGGATTCTCCTACGGGCTTGGGCTTTTTAGTTTATTTCCATCATTAGGTTGAATAATTCCTATTTTCTTATAAATAGGAAGGTATTACGTCATTTGTAACTCTCTCTTCTCTTCCCCTCTCGGGATCTCTTATAATTCCATACACTGTTACTCTGCTACATTATTCATCTCTAATTTCCGGATCCTTTTCTACTGTAACTTCTTTCCCCCCCTTTTCCTCTTTAATTTATTTAAATGTTTATCATTCTTTCCCTTGTTCTTGCTTATTTAATTATGTCTAGCTAAATTCTCCTGCTAGGATTAGGTGATTCAATAGACCGATGTTAATTGCTAATTAGGTTATTAGATCTGTCGTTGTAGTTATGTCTATGTTGTTAATCGCTGCTTTAACTGTATCCTGCTAGTTGATTTGAAGCAATTAGCCTTTTAATATTGGTAAACCTTGACCTGGACCGAAAGGTTGGAAGGGGTGAGTGTAATACCCGGTATTTTAATATGATATTATATTAGGCCGAGTTACCAGCTGGGTCGTGTAGTGTATTTGTGACTCGGGTAATTATGTGACTCGGGTTTTAATTAATCTAACTAGGCTAGGCCCATATCGTCTTATTAGCACCTATCCTATATGTATAACTCATCTAACCAAACCATAATCTCCCTATCACCATATTCACTTTAACCATGAGAAAAGAGAGAAAAGAGAGAAGAGGGAGCCGTGTGTGAAGGGAGCCGCGTGAGGCATTGCGAGGCGATTTCTCAGCCTATTCTCATCCTATTTCGTAAGTAGACTATCCTATTACCTCTTTATTCAATTATTAGAATAATTATAGTAGTAGTGGAATAATTTTTGTAACCCTAGAAATTGATTTGGGGGTTTTGATTATAAATTGTATGAGATAAATGAATAGAATAGTTACAGCAATTTACAGATTCGTTGGTCTGTGTTGTTTGAGTGTTTTACCTGTCTTAAGTCATGGGATGCAAAAAGTTAAAGAAGAGACTCATGTTTATTCCAAGCCTAGTTTATGCCTGTGAAAATTGGTAGCATTTCACCGTGTAGTTTTTCCTGAAGAAATTATTTGTGAACGTCTATCTAAAAAGTCCGCGAATCAGTAGAGGCTGAAATATTACTTCTAAAACATAATTTAGATATTGAATTGGTGCTGGTTATTTTTCATATCTTTAATTTAAAGAGTTTAGATGAGTTAGGCGTTGGTTTTACTTAAAACTCATTTGTCAAACTTGTTTTATGAATCAATACATTTTATGCGACGGTTTCTGTCAGTTTTTGGAAATCAGTCTGAAAACCCTTGATAACTTTGGAATTTGAGAAAAACACGTTAGATATAATTTGTAGCTAAGACCCATGGGGTTCCAATTCAATTGGCCTTGCATCAATTCGAATTTTCTGGAATTAGTTATTCATTTTATATCGAGTCTGCCATGCGCAGAAAAATCAGGGAAAGTCGTGTTTGTTCCTTAAGTTGATATTCCTATTAGATTACGATGAGTCTAGGTTATATGAATGATTAATTGACTGAGTAGGTGTTAATTATACATAATTATGTTATGTAGGTGATGGATATGTGAAGGATCATAATTGATTGCTTGTGCGTGCTTGGATTGCGAAAAGGTAGGGAAATACACTTGACTTATCAGCGTTGTTGTTAAATTGTGTTGATTTGTTGTGTTTCATATGACCATACTGTGAACGTTGACTTGATTCGTGGTTGTTGATTCATGTTATGATTCATATCCTGGAATGTGCTTGACTGAATTGATCGTATTGAGTATATTATCACAACATTCGGTAACCGGCATGATTCTATGATTTACCAGTTCAATGATATACATATTGTGTTGCATTAATTTCTTGAGCATTCATATGCATTGGAGATGGAGGATGTTGTGGTGACGTGGTGTGGTGATGATGATGTTGTGATAAGGCCCAGGCGGGTTCTGCAGGACTTGCCCTGGTGTCCTCAATCTAACGAGCCGGCGGATCGGCTACGGTCGATATATAGTCTACCGGGGATCGGTATGGCTGGGTTGTACGGGTTATGAGATATGAGTTGAGATGGAGATGGAGGTGACGGAGGAGCATGCATATCATACTTTGTTGTTTCATTGTATTCCCTACTCAACCTCGTGGTTGACCCTGTGTATTCGTGAACACCTGTGACGATCCAAATATTGGGGAGCAGACTTGACAGGTTTATGAGATAGGATGGGAGCTTGATGGGCGTGAGACACTGGATCAGAAGACTTAGTAGCTAGATCATCATTTAGAAGACTTTCACTTTTATTTATGTTAGTTCTTTGTAATTTGATGTAAATGAGGTTTTGTAAAAAGTTAAGTTAAAGAAATTATGTAATTTGCCTTGGAGTTTAATTTGTTATTCACTACCTCGGGAAACCGAGATGGTAACAGTCCGGTTTATTAGGGAATGTCTTGCTAGAGGCTCCTTTATAAATCGGGGTGTTACAAAATGGTATCAGAGCGAACGATCCTCAGGCCTAAACCAATGAACCCAATGAACATAGGATGTGTCTAAATAAAATGAACCCCGGTGTAGGAACTGTTAGGAGCTCACAGTGCGGTTAAGAAGGCGCCCTTAATACGTGCTCTTTTGCCCTCTCAGTTTTGAGCCAGGTAACCCGAGATAAATTGAGTGAATGGGGTAATTAGAAGTAAAACCTTGGATATAACCGAGTTGATGTATACCTTGAGACCCATATATTCTAACCATTCTTCAGGACAACGTTATGGTAAGTATTTTGTATGAATGATGACGTGATCATATGATGTTGTGGAGATGAGAAATAAATTTTCGTGTTCTGGTTGATAATCAATGAAGTGTTGGATTGTGGTAATCGTGAGCGTGAAAATAATTGCGAATTGATGATATTTATTTGGATGGATGTTGAATGACATGTTGATAGAGCTAATATGTCTAGCGATATGCGGTTATGTGATCCCGAAGCCATGCTAGTATAGTATTGTGATAGTAATGAGGAACACTATTGAATTGCATGTTTCTAGTCATAGCAATCGTGATTTAGATGTAAGGAGTAGATCGAGATGCGAAGGGATTCTATGGGATAGATGTTTATGTAAGTACAAAGTGTGAGATTTAAGTTGGGATGAGTTATTATACATAGTATGTTCATAAGAGCTTGTAACATAGTAAAGAATGACCTAGTGCTGAAACTCGTTTTGTTTGATTTTACTATTTAATTGACCTTACTGCCATTTCTTTTCTGTTTATTGCCTATGGATTAAAATTTTATGTGAGATAGCCTCGGGAGTTAGTGTTCATTTGGCGTTGGTTTCATGCTTATAGGATATACGGATTAGGAGTAATAAATGTTTTAGTGGGATGTGGTCAGGAAGTTCCTGTGCAGTGATGTTTTGACCAACGATTTTGTAAAAATCCTCATTTAAATTGTATTAATAATTTCTGCATAATTCCAACTCCATCGATCAGAAGATTCGCATATGTTTTCAAATTGATAAGCCACGAAAATTCTTGATATCTCTATATTAAATGGTAAGTTTTGCAAACTGACCTAAGTTTCGGACCAATCGCTGTCACCTACTTGTTTGGACCAACTGAGTTGCAAAACCCTTTAAAAATTGAATTCTTGAGCTTTGGACCTCATTCTTTTTCTCACGAATTATTAACTCTCTGTATGTTGTAAAAAGTAATATAACTCAAGTTTTCGTTGAACGGTTATTTATTCGTGATTTTTGGAAGTTACAACGTGAATCATAACTTTTACAATGTGAATTTTATGTTGAGTTTTCATACAGTTGTTCGATTATTTCATGAGCCTTATTAATGTGAAATTATAGTGTCCTTATATGATGATAGTAGCACATATATTCATTGGTTATGTATCTTAACAAGTGATAAAAAAAAAATTAAAGTTTAGTTTATAACATTGTTGGCATGATAGTATGTGTGAAATTGAATAGCTTAATCTGATCCTTAATCGAGGGTGAAATATTTTATACGAGTCCAGTTGTTGCATATTTTATATATGTTTGGTATGTTGTAATATCTCTGTGTGTTCATCATATTTGTATAGTGGTCGGATATATATAAATATAAAACTATATTGTCATATCTTGATAAAGTTGGTGGCGTTAAATGTTAACTTGATTGTTCTAATATACTCGCATGAATATTTATAATAATTATGTTTAAATGTTTACACATGGATGGTAGTAATTAATGAGTATGTCTAAATGTTCACCCATGTAGGATGTCATCTGAGTTCTCATGTCTTTTATGCGAGTTTGTGTGCCTATAGTTATACTTATTACTTTCATTGCATTAATTTATTTCAGTTGAACCTAAACTTATGATATGATAATAAAATAGTGTTGTTGTACCTTATTGTATATGTTCATAGTTGTATTGTCATGAAATGCTAAGGTGATTGTTGCAATTGTCACGATATTTGAAATATATTCTCGAACCGTCAAATTATAATGAGATAACCCTTTGATGATTCACATGTCATGCGTATGTTTAAATGATAGTCGTTATAGTTACGTTTAATTGAGGCGCGAGTTGCCTATTTGTTCAAACCGTGCAAACCAGAGAACTTGTTCACCTTACTAATCTTTTGTCATAGATAATGTTTACAAGTTATATGATGGTATATGTACATGTTTAAGTTGTTTATGCGATATCTTTTATTTTTGCTGAAAATGAATTATACTGAGTTGATGGATACAATTGAATGGTATGGTTGCTAAAATGTTAAGCATATGTGTGATATGGAAGTAATTTTGTTGTTATTGTGAATCATATAACTATTAATACTCAATTGTAATTTCAGTTGTTTGACTTCTACATTATTAAGTTAATTACTCATGACGCACAGTCGATGGTTCCGTAAGGAGTTTAACTGGGAATTTTATAGTGTGCCTCCGATCTAAACTAATAATCTTCTTATATTGACTATATGATTAGACTCTTGTCTAGTTCTTATGACGTGATAAATCGTTTTAAAATTTAACATGTAATTGAGTTGGTACTTATACTTTTGTGTGACCATGCAACCTGTGATAAATAGATCTGTAATAAAGAGGTAAAATTTTGATTGAACACAGTTAATTTGTAGTTACTTGCTTTACATTAGGGTACGAATCGTATGCTTTGATGAGACGTCACCAGGGAATGTGTACTATCTAAAAGGTCTTCGATTAAATGCTGTAGTCGTGTTAGCCGTGAATATAACTGAGTAAAGAAGTGCAACTAAAATCCTGACGTTGAGGTAATAGTCGTTCATTAGTAAAGATAGGACTGAAATGAATAAGATGAACCTGTAAATTACGATATATGAGTCGACACCTAAGCTTGTATTGTTTGAAGGAATTGAGTAAGTTTATCTGATATTGAGTTAAATGGATTCTATGGACGGTTATGTTATAAGATTTATGTTAAGAAAGTTATTCACCGTCCAGTATGAAAGTAAAAGTTTTGAAAATGAAGTTAAATTTTGTCGTGTGAATATAAATTCGGAATGAGATTTCCGGCCGATTGTCCGGTTGTATGGTGTCATGATATTTGCTAGTCTGGAGGAATGAAGCTAGAACGGAGTCACAAATAGTGGATTAATTTAGTCATGTTGTTCGTTCATGTAGTGAATTGGTGGGTTGTGGTTAGTTACGAATGTCAAAACGGGAAATGTAATGTGGTGATTTAAGTGAGTTGTGTGTTAACATGGTATGTTGATATTAGCATGATAGGTAATGAATATTTGTAAAAATTGGTGTAGATAAATACATTTAATCTTTTATGTCATTGTGTTGGGTGCAGTTTAAATATATTTAACACCAAGAACAAAATTTTATGTATGATAATCTTATATGTTAACTTTCCAATATCGCTGTTTACTCGCTTGACTGACTCGACCAATAAGCTTGTAAAATTTGCCAATCAATGTGCATTCGTCATTCGTGAATAAATCCCAACCCTTTGTTATGAGGATTAAAGATATTTCTAGAACGATAAGTGCTGCGAAACTGGTTGTCTTCATTTTATGGGTGATTCTGTGTCTTGACCTAAATCGGTATAGTTATGTAAAGGAAAGTCAGACTGGACCTATTAGGTTACAAATTTTCATAAATCGATTTATTAAGTTTTGACCCTAATTCCTTTCTTATGTTGATTGATTCCCTATGTTTCTAAGGTATGAGATTACAATGATTAGTGAAATGAATAATTACTAATGATTTTTACTAGTAACCTTGTAAAGCATTGTTCCATTCATAATTTGATTATTCACATGAATAAATGTTACCAATATTTCATGGAAAATATGCTATTTAAAATGAACCATATGTGAGCACCTAAGCATCTTCTTCTTTGTAACCTGAGTAGTAATGTATAAATTAGATTGACAAGCAGATCCTGTGAATGTTATTGCATGTATTGATTGATATGAAGAGTGTTTAGATTAATACTGAAATGTCTTAAGTTATTCAACGTGGCTTTTGCTCCGATCCGTGGCGATGTGCTGTAGCAGCAGTAACTGTAGCTTCCTTGAGAGAGCTTGTATATTGATTGTCTTTAGTAGGGATTAGTTAACTTGAGCGTAAGTTGTGAATCTTTTATCCTCTTTCAGTTGTTAGCAGTAGTTTGAGAACTTTTGTTATAATAATGAAGGTTACGGGGACGTAACCATGTTTAAGGAGGGTAGGATTGTAAAATCTTTATACTTTCATGTGTGATTTCTCAGTTTGGCTATATTGGTTATGCGTTGTGTGGGTTATGTTGGAGTGTTACATGATGTGTTTCTGTTATGGTTAAACTTCGGGGACGAAGTTTATTTTAAGGAGGGTGGAATGTAATACTGCGCTTAATATTCAATTTGGTGGGTGCCTTACATACTTTTGTATATGCGTTTCATAATTCGTTTGCGTTGGTTGGTAGAGAGGGTAAACTTCGGGACGAAGTTTCTTTTAAGGAGGGTAGACTGTAATACCCGGTATTTTAATATGATATTATATTAGGCCGAGTTACCAGCTGGGTCGTGTAGTGTATTTGTGACTCGGGTTTTAATTAATCTAACTAGGCTAGGCCCATATCGTCTTATTAGCAACTATCTTATATGTATAACTCATCTAACCAAACCATAATCTCCCTATCACCATATTCACTTTAACCATGAGAAAAGAAAGAAAAGAGAGAAGAGGGAGCCGTGTGTGAAGGGAGCCGCGTGAGGCATTGCGAGACGATTTCTCAGCCTATTCTCATCCTATTTCGTAACTAGACTATCCTATTACCTCTTTATTCAATTATTAGCATAATTATAGTAGTAGTGGAATAATTTTTGTAACCCTAGAAATTGATTTGGGGGTTTTGATTATAAATTATATGAGATAAATGAATAGAATAGTTACAACAATTTACAGATTCGTTGGTCTATGTTGTTTGAGTGTTTTACCTGTCTTAAAGTCGTGGGATGCAAAAAGTTAAAGAAGAAACTCATGTTTATTCCAAGCCTAGTTTATGCCTGTGAAAATTGGTAGCATTTCACCGTGTAGTTTTTCCTGAAGAAATTATTTGTTAACGTCTATCTAAAAAATCCGCGAATCAGTAGAGGCTGAAAGATTACTTCTAAAACATAATTTAGATATTGAATTGGTGCTGGGTATTTTTCATATATTTAATTTAAAGAGTTTAGATGAGTTAGGCGTTAGTTTTACTTAAAAATCATTTGTCAAACTCGTTTTATGAATCAATACTTTTTATGCGACGGTTTCTGTCAGTTTTTGGAAATCAGTCTGAAAACCCTTGATAAGTTTGGAATTTGAGAAAAACACGTTAGATAAAAGTTTTAGCTAAGACTCATGGGGTTCCAATTCAATTGGCCTTGCATCAATTCGAATTTTCTGGAATTAGGTATTCATTTTATACCGAGTCTGCCATGCGCAGGAAAATCAGGGAAAGTCGTGTTTGTTTCTTAAGTTGATATTCCTATTAGATTACGATGAGTCTAGGTTATGTGAATGATTAATTGACTGAGTAGGTGGTAATTATACATAATTATGTTATGTAGGTGATGGATATGTGAAGGATCATAATTGATTGCTTGTGCGTGCTTGGATTGCGAAAAGGTAGGGAAATACACTTGTCTTATCAGCGTTGTTAAATTGTGTTGATTTGTTGTGTTTCATATGACCAAACTGTGAACGTTGACTTGATTCGTGGTTGTTGATTCATGTTATGATTCATATCCTGGAATGTGCTTGACTGAATTGATCGTATTGAGTATATTATCACAACATTCGATAACCGACATGATTCTATGATTTACCGTTCAATGATATACATATTGTGTTGCATTAATTTCTTGAGCATTCATATGCATTGGAGATGGAGGATGTTGTGGTGACGTGGTGTGGTGATGATGATGTTGTGATAAGGCCCAGCGGGTTCTCAGACTTGCCCTGGTGTCCTCAACAAGTTTGAAATGGGCGATCGGCCATCTTTGTCGATATATAGTCTACCGGGGATCGGTATGGCTGGGTTGTACGGGTTATGAGATATGAGTTGAGATGGAGATGGAGGTGACGGAGGAGCATGCATATCATACTTTGTTGTTTCATTGTATTCCCTACTCAACCTCGTGGTTGACCCTGTGTATTCGTAAACACCTGTGACGATCCAAATATTGGGGAGCAGACTTGACAGGTTTATGAGATAGGATGGGAGCTTGATGGGCGTGAGACACTGGATCAGAAGACTTAGTAGCTAGATCATCATTTAGAAGACTTTCACTTTTATTTATGTTAGTTCTTTGTAATTTGATGTAAATGAGGTTTTGTAAAAAGTTAAGTTAAAGAAATTATGTAATTTGCCTTGGAGTTTAATTTGTTATTCACTACCTCGGGAAACCGAGATGGTAACAGTCCGGTTTATTAGGGAATGTCTTGCTAGAGGCTCTTTTATAAATCGGGGTGTTACAGTGAGACCTGCAGTGAACAATAGGATGCTTTAGTGAGGGCAAAAGTTAATCTAATAGCATTTTAGGGCGAATTGAGACCGAAAGGAGATATTCGTTGCCCCTTAGACCGACACATCAACTGATCTGTGACCTTAGCTGTGATTAACTGACGTTTATTGATGACCTGAAATCCTAGTTCCCTTCTCTTACTGTTAATTTCTCTCTTTTAATCTCTTAATAGTTTTAGTAAAATAATTTAAACCCCCATTTCGTGACATTCTCGACAGATCGAGTTAAACAGATAATTAGGAAAATAGCCTCCCCTGTGGAGATCGACCCTACTTACCGACTTCATTAGTAGTACTTAGGTATTTATTTTTGGTACATAACGACCGTATCAAATTTTGGCGCCGTTGTTCGGGAGGCGACGTTTTTTATCCTTTTTTATTTTGTTTGTCCTTTCGCCTCAAGGGAAGACTAAGTACCTTGAGGTCGTTCTTATCTTTTTCTTTAGTGCTTTGTTTTGATAGGCCTACGGGTTTATAAGACAAAGCTACGAGGGAGATTATCGAAGGGAAGGCTTGAGTACCTTCGATCCCTTTTGCCAAGATGACATCTGTCTCCCGACTAATCGCTCGCCTTTGAAGCCCAATCAAAAAACCGCTAGTTGGGAAAGGAAGAAATCTTGGGGATGTGGTAATTACTGCACTTCTCCTACGCCACATCCACCCTATCAATGGCCACCGCAACAAGATCCTCTTGATATACAAGAAGAAGAGATTGCGGAGTCGAAATCTTTGTTAGAGATACTTGCCTCCAAAAGGCAAGAGCATGATAGACGGTTTTTCGCGCACATTGATGAGCTCGAGTCTATAATAGCTCAGTTAGCAGCTGAGTCTGATAGTTGGCAAACAGAAGAGGTATACTTTACTGAGAGCGGTTTTTCCCATGAAGAACCCGTGTTGCCCAATGCTGAGGATGATCTTTATGACTCGGATGACGAATTTCTATCATATTTCAATAGCATACACGAAGATTTCAGCAGACAGAAATAATCACTCGATCGAGTGACTTATATTAGTCGATCGAGTGAATTTCCAGAAGAAAGTTCTCGATCGAGTGATATTTCTACTCGATCGAGTGAAAATCAGGAAGGAAATGGTCGATCGAGCAACAATTCTACTCGATCGACTGAACTGGCCAGCGAGAGCATTAATTCGTCATGTGGATTTGTTTTGGATGACGATTTTGACGATGATAATGGATACGGTGAATCTCCCTATTCAAAGCCGAGTCGATGCACAAGAGGTCGCGATTTACGGGACGATATCCACTGAGGAGGGTGACGAAGAGGCAGCTGAGTCGGTGATTGCTCCTAGCGCGGAAGAGGTAATATCTTCCTTTGTTAATGATTCCGTCAATGAGAGCGACCAACCCGAGGTAGTAAACGATAATTTATTTATTGTTTGTTTAAATAGTAAATTGCCTCGTTTAACTTACGCTGCACATTCTAATGCTTTGCCCCTTCCCAGTAGGTCGAATAATTTAACGATTTTCCGCCGTCCTTATCATTTCAATGTTGTTAATCTGAAACGGGACCTTATTTTATCGTCTATTGCTCCCGCGCTCCTATATTTTGTGGATAAATTTAGGAGCTCTCATAGGAAATTTGTTAGACTTAAGCAGTTTAACATTTTTATTTCCTATATTTTTATTCCACTATGGTGCTACTTATGCTTTTTTGTAGCACATGCGCAGATGTATGATTTAATGCTGCGCGCTTTGAGCTGTTTTGATTATAACTGATTAGAGAGGCTCGAAGAAAAGAAGGTCGAGCTGGGACCTGACTGAAGCTAGCGCTACCCGGGAGGCAACCCGGAGATTTATTTTTCATTTTATTTCATTTTAGTTGTAATAAATGGTTTTCATACCATGGACTATATCAGTATGCTTGCTTTGTTAGTTTTGCGGGCTGTTTTTATTGCGTCTTTTGCAGGAATATACTAAGGATCACTCGATCGAGTACCTTTTGTACTCGATCGAGAGCTTTAGCTGCTGAAATCACTCGATCGAGTACCTGCAAAAAAAAAAAAAAAAAATTTACTCGATCGACCACAATTTTACTCGATCGACCACTATTCCTCTCGATCGAGCTGTTTTGGACGCCCATTGCTTGGATAGCTTCTTGTGACGATGTTTCAGAGCTATTAGTGACCTCCCACGTTGCTGGCTGGTTTGGGGAGGTCCCTTATTCGCGCAATCTTGTGAGTTTTCCGCATTTACTCTCTTTCTCTTTTAGTTTGCGTTTCCTTTCCATGTTTTGGTAAAATGAGGGCATTGTACGGTTTGGTTTGGGGAGGTTATGCATCCATATCTGTGTCTGCATTTTGTTGTTTATTGCATTTCTGTTTCACGTTTAATTTTCAGTTTGCATTGTTGTTTATTCTTATTAAAAATCTCAAAAAAAAAAAAAATAGAAAATTTCAAAAATTCAAAAAAAATGTTATCTTTTTGCTTAAGCCTTGCAATAAACTGTTATCTTTTAGCTTTGTCTTTTGCATATCTACGAGTTAATGTTTAATTTAGCTGAACATATAGACTTGACCTGAAATTTTGGCAACCTACTTATATATTCTAAGATTTAGAGCCTTATAAACTGGTGTCATTTATGACCAGTTTCATGTAGGATTGTGAGTAGTTACTCCTTGCATATCATGTATCATCAATTTGCACGTATATGAAATTCAATTGCTTTTTGCCTGCATACATTCGGGTTAGTGGTTGGTGTCACATGCAGGGAGGTGCTTACATTCCCTTTTCTTTCATTTTTACCCATTTAACTCCACATTAGCCAAATTTGCCTGTTGACCCTTAACTACATCCAAATTTAGCCTGCCGTGTCAAGCTAGTTTAGATTGTTTTTGCGGTATATATTTCATTATGCCAAGTTTGGTTCATATTATATCGATTTGGAGTTGGTAGAAAAGAAGAAAAGGAGGTTGATGAAAAAAAAAGAAAAAAAAAGAAGTTGAAAAAATAACGTGAAAAAGAAAAAAATGTGAAAAAAAAAGAAAAATACCAAATGAAGAAACCGAAAAAAAAACGGAAAGGAAAGAAAAGAAAAAAGAGTTTGTTTTGTTGACGGTTTCGCTCCTATGCTTTACTTATATTAATTGAGGAGTAAGTTCAGTTCGGTTTGGTGAGTTTTATGCCAAATGAAGGGCATTGTGCTTATTTCACAATTGAGTTGGAAATGGATGTTGTCACATGGTTCTGTTTAGGTACTAGCTTGATCACCTATACCTCCACATTCCCATAAATGTTTTGCCTTTTCTTACCCATTGCCTCACTTTACCATATTTTTGTAAGCCCTCGGCTGTTACAGGACCTTGTTTGGTTGTAATGTGTGTACGGTAGCTAGAATTGTTTATCATATTAGGTGCATGCATGTTTATGTGGGTCGTAGTCTAGGTGAGCGACTATTTTTCTTTCTCTCTTATACATATATGCCTACCCTTTGCTTCATGAGAGAAGAGTGACCCGTGAGAGTCCGATTTTTAAGGTCTTGCAAGGTCGACGGTTCAGCTTTATTATAAACATCTTACAACTTGTTTGCATTTGACTGTTTGCTATAAGAGTTAGTTTGCTTGCATTAAATCGGTTTAAGTGGGCATTTGTAGCTAGATCTGAGTTATCTTTTTCCGTTCCATTAGTTTGCATTTAGTTTACTCGAGGACGAGTAAAGGTTTGGTTTGGGAAGATTTGATACGTGCATTTTATATAGTCTTTTTAGCCTATTTTATGCACGTATTTCTACGCTTTTATCGTAGTTTATGCTACGAAATGCCCGAATATGCTACTTTGGTTTGTTTTGTCTTATTTGTAGGAATGAACCAGAAAGTAGTGAAATCAAGCCTTTTACCGTCCGTTTAGCATGCATTTGGAGGAAGAGTGAATTTGGAGCGGGAATGTAGCTATTTTGAGATGCGCAAAGAAGAAAGATAGCTAGGCGAGCAAAGGAAGAACTTCAAATTGCTAGTGCCTACTTTGGAGAGCCATATCTCGAGTTCTACCACTGATATTCCGGTGATTCCAATTGGAGATGAAAGTTTGTCCTCTTAGCTTTCCAATGCCACCGGAATCACCCTGTTTAACCAAGTAACGAAGAAATGGCAGGCGTTTGAAGTTCAGTGCGCAAAGCAGGAAATTGTTGCTGGAAAGTACTCGATCGAGTAGAATTATGTTCGATCGAGTCCTTTTTCTACTCGATCGAGTAGTGGCATTTTAGGATTTACTCGATCGAGTAGATTTTCTACTCAATCGAGTGGTTTAAGCTTTAGTTTACTCGATCGAGTGGTTTTAAATCACTCGATCGAGTGGATTCTCCTACGGGCTTGGGCTTTTTAGTTTATTTCCATCATTAGGTTGAATAATTCCTATTTTCTTATAAATAGGAAGGTATTACGTCATTTGTAACTCTCTCTTCTCTTCCCCTCTCGGGATCTCTTATAATTCCATACACTGTTACTCTGCTACATTATTCATCTCTAATTTCCGGATCCTTTTCTATTGTAACTTCTTTCCCCCCCTTTTCCTCTTTAATTTATTTAAATGTTTATCATTCTTTCCCTTGTTCTTGCTTATTTAATTATGTCTAGCTAAATTCTCCTGCTAGGATTAGGTGATTCAATAGACCGATGTTAATTGCTAATTAGGTTATTAGATCTGTCGTTGTAGTTATGTCTATGTTGTTAATCGCTGCTTTAACTGTATCCTGCTAGTTGATTCGAAGCAATTAGCCTTTTAATATTGGTAAACCTTGACCTGGACTGAAAGGTTGGAAGGGGTGAGACCTGCAGTGAACAATAGGATGCTTTAGTGAGGGCGAAAGTTAAGCTAATAGCATTTTAGGGCGAATTGAGAACGAAAGGAGATATTCGTTGCCCCTTAGACCGACACATCGACTGATCTGTGACCTTAGCTGTGATTAACTGACGTTTATTGATGACCCGAAATCCTAGTTCCCTTCTCTTACTGTTAATTTCTCTCTTTTAATCTCTTAATAGTTTTAGTAAAATAATTTAAACCCCCATTTCTGTGACATTCTGACAGACTGAGTTAAACAGATAATTAGCAATTAGCAAAATAGCCTTCCTGTGGAGATCGACCCTACTTACCGCTGACTTTTGTTAGTAGTACTTTGGTATTTATTTTTGGTACATAACGACCGTATAAATTATTTTGAAATTTAGGTCAAGGGTACATCTTTCCTTTTTGGTTCCTAGATCAACGAAGTCCGAGAATCATGCTCTTCTTTCATTAGGCCTTCTTTTTGTATACTCCACACAACACACCTGCACATCTCATTCGTACACAAACTCTCATTCCATCAATCATATGGAGAAAAAGTGGATGAGTTAGTTATACTGGTAAATAAGCTACGGAATATTATTCTATATAATTTTGATCTCCAAATCTCCAATCTATATTTAGCTCACACCCATGCCTCGATGAGTCTCCATCACTTCTTAGGTTTGACTATGATGGGTTTGCTGGAAGAGGTCTTGGGCCAGGGGTTTGCTGCTTACGGGGTGTGCAGGAAAAAGTTTATTGAAGTCCACATTTAATGTAAATTTAATTGATAGTATATCTTGTATCTAATTGACGACTGTTTTTCAAAGTTGTGGATGATCTGTCACTAGATGAAGCCATTTATGTCGAGTCATAGACTATTGTTTCTTCTATGACGATAACATTTCCGGACTCTAGAAATAGTTTTATATAATGGCTATATCCAAGCTCCAACATAAATAACGTCCAAAAATTCGAACATGATAAGCCCGTGCGTTTGCACGGGTTCAAAAACTAGTTCTCACCTCAAAATATAAAATTATTTGTCATACAAGAATACGGTAGAACCATCTTTAACTATTTATCCGCGAGGGAATGCACAGTTTGCAGCTTCAATTGCTTATAAAAATGCTCAATAAATTCATCTGCTGCCTCATCAACGGAAACACCAATATTATAATTAACATTAATTCACGCCTTTTACTATAATCCTTTAACTTTGTTCGATTGTACAAAATAAATTTATTACGGCGTAAACTCCTAGGATGATAAAAAGATTGATAATGGTTATAGTAATACGAGGAACATGGGTAATGTCTTTTGGACTTACTAATGTACGAAGTGGGTGCCGCAGGGGTACTACTACAGCTAAACTCGTACTCCTTGGGCCATGCCACCGGCACGTGCACTTCCAATGATTGGCACGATAATGTTTGGTGACATATGTGGTGGCGTACTATGAAATCGCCTAGATCATTGGCTAGCATCTTGGCTCGAGTCTTCATACGATTGAGATCAAACATTGTTTGACCCAATTGGCTCGTAAATTTGATAAAAGTGAAATGATATAGAGGAGATTAACAAGACTCTAATTGAAGAATTTTTCTAATTGATGTTAGCTTTTTGTGATATACTTTGTCTTGCTTAATATTTTGAGCGTGTATGCAAATGGAATAATTTTACAGAAAGATTAACATGACCTTAACGTAGAATCTTCATTGAACGATGTATGGCTTACGACACAAGTAGCGTTATGAGAGTTATGAGAGCATGTGATGATGATGACTGTTTTTGATATTAGGAAGATGACGAAAGAATTGACTCGGAAAAAAAAATTCATTTATGCATATATGGTATTGAGATCTTTTGAGTAGCCTAGTTGAGAAACGGAAACATATAGTAGAGGCAATTTAGTTGTGACATTTAAATGAGATAAATATAAATATAAATGACATGGTAGGTTATTAACTTCTTATTTACGAGGTTCATCTTTGTTGTGCATAGAAAATCCTAATTAGTGTCCAAGGAAGGATAAATTTAAGAGAGGGAGTTATTGATGTTGTTGATAGTCATTGTTCTTATTTATTGAGTCTTTATATAGTTGCCTATGTTATGTAGAGAGAGAAAAAAAAAGAGTTGTCTATATTCAATGGTTTACGTTTTTCTTTTACTCTTGATTTTTATTAAATGACTTTGAAGTTCAAAATATCATCTGGATTATGTATATCATAATTTGCTATCATTGATAACTTGACAAGTCATGCCTAGACTTGCTCTTTATGTTCTATTCCCTCCGTTTTGTTGGGTATATTATTTTGTCGTTTTGAAACAATCACTTATCTTTTTTTAAGACCTATTAAAATACTCCTTCACATTTTTAATTAAGGGTGATAATAAGACAAGACAACTTGCAAGTTGTTTAAGTACGACTAGAGAACATAACAAGTCAAGCCAGACTAACATTGTGTCCGCTCGAAAAGTTTGCGAGCAGCTCGAACTACGGAGTATCATGGTTTTATGTTACAAAAGTTATATTAATAAAGTTGCACCTTTCACTAAGATGAAGAATAAAAACGAAAAATAATTTTCTATTTTTTTTAATAGTGTCTTCCATATCTTATTTGTACTATTTTTATGTGTCTTTCGTAAACCTTTTATGATTAATCGCTCCCAAAATTAAGAAAATTATTTTTTCATATATTTATAGGTATTCATCAATTTAATTACTCGTTTTAGAAATTAAAAATTCACCAACTATTATCTAGACTCTAGACTTGATGTCATATTTAGTTGCGTGATTCATTGTCATCCTTCTGTTCGAATTATTTATGTGCCTTTGATATTGAATAGAGTAATTTTAGTGGTTGCTAACAGATGATAAGTGGATTAAATATTAAGTGAACAACCTATTTACCATAATAAATATTCTTAAAATAGACAAATAAATAAATGACCGAGATAAATAATATGAAAAAGTGAACCACATAACCGGAACATAGGAAATGTATTATATATTTTGTAGGTCTTTTAGTACGGTTTACGGCTGATCTCATTCTCTATATATTTCACATTTAAATTTGGTATTTGCTTTGATGTTTAAAAAAAGTTTTAAAAACTGCATTATTCATGAGCTTTATTTCCTTATTTTCTCCCTTGGAAAATTATGAATTATTCATATCCGAGAAAATGGTAATTAGGACCCTAACTTTCTTAAATGGTGAAATTAGGCTCCTAATATTTCATTTGTAGCAATAAAGCCCTGTAACTACTTTAACTAAATGTGAAATTCAACTTTAATTGATTAATGTTTTTAGATTATTTAGCCAAAACGTCATTTTATTCAATTATCTAGGAAGAGTATAATCGTTTTTCATCATGCACTAGTGCATAACAGATCTGGGATATTCTGGAACTTGCATATGAATGAAGGAACGTTGCAGGTTAAAAAGTACAGAATAGATTTGTTAACTTAGCAGTACGAGATGTTCTATATGGAATAAAATGAGAGCATCAATGACATTTCTGCAAGGTTTTCATCTATAGTGAATGAGTTAAGAAATCTAGGAAATCTTTTGAAACCAAAGATCTTGTTCAAAAAATTTTGAGAAGCCTAACTGAGAAATGACAACCTAAAGTCATTGCGATAGAGGAGGCAATAGACTTTTCTTTACTTTCTTATGAAAGTTTACTTGGTTGATTGATGGCACATGAGTTACAACTCAATAAACGCCATAATGAAACAGGAAAGAATAAAGGTATTACTCTTCCAGCCGTGTGGAGTGAGGATGAAGAGGTTGATGAGAATATGAGATTATTTGTTAGGAGATTTAGAAAAAAATTTCGATTTAATCAAGAAAATCATTTAACAACAAAAAACCAAACACATTAAAACCGAAATTTTCAAACCAAGGATGTTGTAAATGTGGGGAGTCAAGTCACATGATACAATATTGCCCTATACATGGAAAAATATTAAGAACAAAGACAAATGCGAAAAGACGAAGAATGATTACAAGCAAGCTATGCTCGCATCGTGTGGTTGGGAGACCTGGGAGCGGACGATGAAGAAGAAGAATCAGAAGAAGATTAAGAAGTAAATCTATGCTTCAGTCCATATGACGATGAACCATCAAGTTCTACATCTCACAAGACAAAGGTCATGTGTCTAATGGCACATCCTGGACAATCAGAATCAGATTCTGACAATGAATACGATGTAACCTTTGCTCAAATGAAAGAAATTTCGTAAGTTGTCTAAAGATAAAATCTTAAATCATTTCGAGGAAGTTTATGAGACTTGTATCAATCAAAGTGGTGAACTCAAAGAATTACTTGTTCAAATCAATGATATCGTTGAAGTTTTTTTGCTTAAAGAAAAGGTTAAAAAGCTTCTTGCTAAGAAGAACGAAAGTTCACTAGTTGTTTCAAAACCTTGTTTTGACTCAACTGTTGAACCAACGCCTAACTTGGTAAGAAGTAATAGAAACCCTAAATTTGCTTTGCAATTTGAGGAGAATGTAACCTCAGCCAAGATTAACGCAATCTCAGCCAAGGATAGCGTAACCTCAGACAAGGATACAGTATCCTCAGACAAAGTTAATGTTACCTCGTCTCAGGTAAACGTAACCTTGGAACTGGAAAGCAAAATCAATAATTTAAATGAACAAATATCAAGTTTGACAAATAAACTTCTTTAAAAAGATTGTGATTACACTTTAATGAAATCTTTTTTAACAAATTTCAAGTCTAACAAATTTCAAGTCTAACAGGATTGAGAATGAAGAGAGAGAGACCTAGAGAGAGAAAAATCTCTAGGAATTAGGGTTCTACGTTGTAGTTAGCAATGGCTAGAAAACAATCATCATCTAATCATTCTCAATCATCTAATACACAAAAATCAAACAAAAATAATAGTTCATCAATTAATAATAATAATAATAATAATAATTCTAGTATTAATTCTACTACAAATCAAATACAAACTTCTTCTAATAACAATAAAATTCTACTACGTCACGTACAGGCCGAAACAATTGATGAAGAAATTGCCTCTGCTAGAAATCAGGTTGAGAGTATGGTGGAGGAGGAGGAGGAAGAAATGACTCTGACTGAAGGCTTGGTGTTTTCTGATGATCCTAATGATTGGAAAGTTGCATCTAAGGGGAAATCTTCAACTCGTTTGGAACCAATTGCTGAAGATGAGTGTGAAACTGAGGAATGTTCTAACTCCTTACTGAAACTTTCGGTTGAAGATGTTCAGAATAAAATTGCATACTGGAAACATGCGATATATGGTTATGTTATGGGTGCAAATCCTCCCCGTGATGTTATTGAAGGCTATTTGCGACGTATCTGGGCTGCATATGAAATTTCGAAGATCTTTTTCCTTCCAAATGGTTTGTTTGTGGTAAGATTTGCTAAGCTTGAACATCATAAGTTAGTTCTTGCCAATGGAATATTTACCTTTGATGGGAAACCTATTATTGTGCGTCCTTGGGATCCTACTGTTAGAATATCTAAGGTCTCTGTGAAGAAGGTTCCTATATGGGTTAAGTTAGTAGGTTTGGATTTAAAGTTTTGGGGTGCAAAATGTCTGGAGAAATTATCTGGTTTAGTAGGCCGCTTTGTCAGAATTGATGATGCTACTTTGGATAAATCTCTTCTAGGGTTTGCTAGAATCATGGTAGAGGTAGAAATAGACCAGGAATTTCTGTCTCAGATAGTTTTTGAGGATGAAATAGGCAATGAAGTGAAAGTTGCTCTTGAGTATGATTGGTTGCCTATCACCTGTCAAAAATGTAAAGGCATTGGTCATAAGATTATTAATTGCAGAGGGAGAGTAATTGGACATAGGAAGCCAGTGGTTACTCAACCATTGAGATAAGTCTGGAGGCCTAAACCTGTTGGTGCACCTCTTGCTGTGGACTCAGCTGAGTTTCCTCCTCTGGTTTCTAGTGTCAGGACTTCTCCTCAGATTAATACCCCAGCAGCTCCTGTTCCTTCTACCCCCAGTATTACCCCTGCTCAAATCCCTCAAGGTTCTATATTCACTCCTGCTAGGGTGATTACTAAAATAACTAGACATGAGTCAAGGGTGGTAGATGGACAACAAGGAGAGTTCTATGCTAATTTTAATGTTGAGCTGGCTGAGGCTTCAGTTGCTGCTGAAATGGTTGACAAAGGTGGAGGTGGAAGGGAGGTGAACCCTCCCAATGATTAAAATAGGAGTGTGGAATGTTAGGGGCCTGAACAGTGAGAATAAACAGAAAGATGTTAAGTGGTTTCTACATCAAAATGATGTGGATCTGTTATGGCTCCTTGAGACCAGAGTAAAATCTGGGTCTCTAAATAGAGTAGCTAGTCAGGTTTGTTACAACTGGAATTATAGTACTAATACAACAATGCACCCTGGTGGGAGAATCTGGATCTTATGGAAGAGTAATAACGTTGATATTGAGGTCTTAGAAATGGAGGCTTAATATATGCATACTAATGTGAAGGATTTGATTACTGGTCAGTGCTTTAGGGCTACTTTTATTTATGCATTTAATAAAATTGAAGAGAGAACCTCTCTTTGGCAAGCTCTTATTAGGTTGAATGTGTCTGGTCCTTGGATTGTTTTGGGGGACTTCAATAATGTGATGTATGCTAATGAGAGGCTGGGTCAGATGGTTAAAGATGATGAAATGGCTCCTTTTCAGTCTACTGTGAACACCTGTGATCTCCATGATATGAAATCCACTGGTGCCTTTTTTACTTGGAATAATAAACAGCCTAGTGTCACAAGAGTATTTAGTAGAATAAATAGAGTGCTAGTTAATCGTGCCTGGCTTAATTGGAATACTGATTGGAATGCTCACTATCACCCCAAAGGAGACTTTGACCACTGTCCTTGCATTCGTTTTTGTGGGGAGAGTTTTGTTGGCAAAAAGAAATCATTTAAATTTTTTAACATGTGGGTTAAAGTGGAGGATTTTGGTAAGGTAGTTGCTGAGACTTGGAAGAATCTGATTTATGGTTCTCCCTTGTTTAGAGTAGCTAGAAAACTCAAAGAGTTGAAGCCTAGATTAAAGGAGTTGAATAGGTCCTTGTTTTCAGATATACAGAGGAATGCTGATGTAGCTTATCATCTCATGATTGATTGCCAGCTGAAGTTACAGGCAGACCCTTCTAATCCTATTCTGATGGATAAGGAAAGACAAGTCAGGGATTCCTACCATATGCTTGATGTTGCTAGAACTGATTTTCTCATGCAAAAAGCTAAATGTAGCTGGGCTAAGGAAGGGGATACTAATTCTTCTATGTTTCACCAAGCTATCAAGCATAGGCAAATGCATAATAAAGTGCTCCAAATTGAAAATTCTGCTGGAGAGTTATGTAAGGAACCAGAAGCCATTCTTCAAGCTTTTGTTGAATACTATAAAGAGCTCCTGGGGACCAGTGCTCAAAGTAGTGATTCCTACTCTCATGTTGTGACACAAGGATGTACTTTGGATGTTGCTGATTGAGATGGGATGTGTAGGATTCCAACTAATGATGAGATTAGGACTGCACCTTTCTCTATACCTAATGATAAGAGCCCTGGACCAGATGGCTACACCAGCTGTTTCTTCAAAGAAAGCTGGAGTATTGTTCATGATGATATCTGTATTGCCATCAAGGATTTCTTTGCTAATGGAAATATGCTGAGGCAACTTAATAGTACTACTCTGGTTCTGATCCCAAAGATAGAGAAACCTCAAACTGTTAAGGAGTTTCGCCCTATTGCCTGTTGTAATACCATGTACAAGGTAATCTCAAAGATATTCTGTAACAGAATGAGTGATTGCCTACCAAAGCTTATCAATCCAGCTCAGTGTGCATTTATTAGAGGAAGAAGTATTTTGGAAAATATCTTGATTAGCCAAGATTTGATCAGACTATATAAGAGGAAGTGTGTCTCTCCTAGGTGTTTGATGAAAGTTGATTTAAGGAAGGCATATGACTCTATTGAATGGGTGTTTGTTGAGCAGATGATGGAGGCCCTCAATTTCCCACCTAAATTTATTTGACTCATTATGCAATGCATCAGTACCCCTTCTTATTCTATCAGTTTGAATGGGCAGAGCTATGGTTATTTTCCTGGTTGCAGAGGACTTAGGCAAGGTGACCCTATGTCCCCTTTACTTTTCACACTCTGCATGGAGTATCTTAGTAGATTGCTTTGCCTAGGTAGTGCCCTACCTGGATTTAAATTCCATCCCCTCTGCAAATCTCTCAGATTGACTCACTTAATGTTTGCAGATGATTTGTTACTCTTTTGTAAAGGGGAAGTAAAATCCATTTGCATAATAATGGAGCTGTTTAGGAGATTCTTTAATGCTTCTGGCCTAAGCATTAATTATGAGAAATCAGATTTTTACTGCAATGGAATGAAAGATGATGTGGTGCAAAAAGTGCTGCAGGGTACGGGTTTTAAGAGGGGAGATCTTCCTTTTAAGTATCTTGGGGTGAAAATTTCTCATAAAAGACTCACTAAAATTGATTGCAATGTTTTGGTTGACAGAATGGTGAGTAAGATAAGGGGTTGGAATAGTAGGAAAATCTCTTACTCTGGAAGATTGATCCTGGTTAGATCTGTCCTCTCTACTATTCATAATTATTGGTCCCAAATTTTTATCTTGCCTGCTGGTATAATGGACAGAATCAAAGCTCTTTGTAGGAATTTTTTATGGGAAGGGAGTGACAGCTATTCAAAAGCACCACTAGTTTCCTGGCATGTTCTTTGTACTCCTAAAGAATCTGGGGGACTGGGCATAATTGACAGCCATATTTGGAATATTACTGCCATTGGGAAACTTGTCTGGTGGTTAGCAACTAAGCAAGACCATCTATGGATTCGTTGGGTGGATAATGTTTATTTGAAAGAAATGCCCTGGCTGAACTATAAACCTACTGACTATAGCTCCTGGTCCTGGAGGAAGATATGTGAAGTTAAAGACATGTTCAAAGTGGGGTATGTGAATGGGAAATGGAGAGGCCTAGATGATTCTTATACTATTGCAGATGGCTACCATTGGTTGATGCAGGGGACGGATCAGAAAGTTACCTGGCACCCTCTGATTTGGAATAGGTATAATCTTCCCAAATGGTGCTTTATTCTGTGCCTCAAGCAACATCAGAGATTACTCACTCTTGATAGGCTATAGAAAATGGGCATCACTGACCAAAGTACTTGTTTTGTGTGTGGTTTGGAACCTGAGACTCACATTCATTTGTTTGTTGAATGTGCTTATGCAACTAGATGCTTCCAACTCCTTGCAGACTGGTTGCATCTTCCAGTTGGGGACCTCATTGATCTGACTTTGTTACTGAAAGTGCGAAGCATTTCTCTCCTGAGCAAGAAAGTTATTCAAGCTGCAGTGGCAGGGGTAATATATGGAATTTGGCAGAACAGAAATCATTGCAGGATTGATGGTTATGTGCAGCTTCCTGAAAAGTTGCTGCAACAGGTCAAGATGGATTGCAAACGTAGATTGATGGGTGTTTATTAAGGGGTCATGAAGTCTGTAGACTGTCATTGGGGTAATGCTTTAGGCCTAAATGTTTAATGTCTGTATCCTCTTCTTAGCCTTGAATTTCTTGAAGTCACAAACTTGCTAATCAACAATTGATGTAATGGTTTGTCCATTTGGACGGTGCTTATAATATTACTAACATTCGATCAAAAAAAAAAGAAATCTTTTTTAACCAAGAGAATTATTGAGCTTCAATCTAAGTTGGATAAGTCCAAAGAATAAACTATTAAGAAAATTGAAGTTTGTAATTATTGTGAAAAACTAACTAAAGATAAAAAAGACCTTAATAATTAAGAAATTAAAAGAAGCGTTCTAACGTAAGTCAAAACTGGAAAGTTAGTGAAACAATTCTGAATTTCTTAACAAAACAATCCGACAAACACTTTAATGAAGGATTAGGTTATCAAACAAAGTGTCGCCAAGAATATATGAAGAATAATAATAAACCACCTGATCGTGTTTTTCGTCAAAGGAATATGTTGGTTTGCCTGAATATACTATTTGTAGTTTCTATGGTAAAACAGGTCATGTTTTTTAATCATGTGATAAACGCAAAGCGTATATGAGTAAGAACGAGAAACATGCGCCAAACGCAAGATATAATAATAAGAAAGACTATCATGATAAATAAAATATTAAACCAACACCGAAAAATCACAATTATAGTAACCCAGTATAAGGAAGAATAGCATGAACCATATTCATAAAAATCAGAGAACAAATTCTTCCTCTAAATCCAACAAGAAGTATGTTGGTAAGCAAATGTGGATATGCAAGAATTTACTTCCGAATATTAACGAACGAGGAACCAACTTTGTGTGGGTACCTAAAACCAACAAGTAAATTTCTTGCAAGTCAAGGCGAAGAGAAGTAATAAATGATATCTCGATAGTGGTTGTTCGAAACAAATGACCGGAGACAAATATAAGTTTCTCTCACTGGAGGCCTATCAAGGTGGTAGTGTGACATTTGGAGATAATAAGAAAAGCAAAATTGTTTTTATCGGAAAGATAGATATCTCTAACTCTGGCTCCATTGATAACGTGTTACTAGTACGAGGTTTAAGGCATAATTTATTAAGTAATTCTCAACTATGTGATCGTGTAAATAAGGTAGTATTTCATTCAAATGTTTGTCGTATTTTTCGTAAAGGATCAAATAATGTTATATTAGAATGTAGCAGAAAGAAAAATGTTTATATATGTGATATTAATGCAATACCATCTACCTTCTTAACATGTATGAGTACTATTGTTGGTGATCCTTATATATGGTATAAACGTTTCGGTCACATAAGTTCTTATTTTGAATAAATTGAAAAAGATGGATCTTGTTGACTGACTTCCCTCCGTGAAATTTGATACTGACAAACTTTGTGATACTTGTGTTCATTGTAAGCATGTTCGATCATCATTCAAGCCGAAAAAGGTAGTAAGTACTTCTAAACCCTTACAACTTATTCATATGGACTTATGTGGTCCTACGAAGGTAAGTAGTAGAGTTGGTCATCGATACATATTCGTTTTAGTAGATGATTATTATTCAAGATTTGTTAGGCCTATATTTTTAACTTCTAAAGATCAAAATTTTGACGAGTTTGAATGTTTGATAAAATTGGCTCAAAAGAAATATTGTCGTAATCTTGTATCTATTAAAAGGATCATGGATCAGAATTTGACAATCAAGGGCTAAAAATCAAGAAAAGAATAGTTAATGCTGTGGTGTTAGCTGTGTGGTATTTCACCTAGATGCAAAGAAATCAAGCTCGGATTCATGGTCTACTTATGAGTCCAGATTGAACGAGGAAACAGATTGTGATAGTCATTAGAGAGAGAATTAGAAGTAAGCTTCCTAGTTGTTTGCATAGCAAGGACATGAATTGGCATACTCGAGTTCATTTACTTTGAAATGTGTCATGTGTCATGTTTAGAGCCCCCAAATGTAAAATTCGGCTCTAAAACTTGTATTTGTTGGTGTTTTTTTTAATAAGAAACTTACATTCTACAAAAAAAAAACTTGTGTCATTACATGATCGAAATCGTTCGACAAAATATAAAACGGTTATAATTCTTCAACAGTATTCTATACAGTCACTAATTTGTCTTCTTGTTTATTATAATTATAGATTTGAGACACCCTCTTAAATCCATTTTTTTGTTCTTAATTCTGCGAATCACACATACTAGACTACCACAATGGTCAGATTCCGTGCATAAGTTGGATGACGTATGAGATATAATGGCGAAATAAATTCTAAAGTTAAAAGAAGTACAATTATGCTGGTATGTAGCTAGCTCTATGCTTTTTATTCCCGTATTTTTTATTTTCTAATCATGGCCAAATGGTGTTAATTCTCTAATGATTTTGAACAGTTGCTCTGAATTTTTGTTAACAATGCTGCATTTGAGCATTGCTGGATTCTTAGTAATCTAATTTTTGTAATCTTGCTAGATTAGAGCATTCCTGGGTGGCTGGTTTTTTTTGGTAATGACGTAAAATTTACGGTTCAAACAACAATAAAGAACTGTTCTCTTAAGATTTCAAAAAAACCTTTCAATTCAATTTAAAAACGGTTTTAAAAGTCATCGTTCTGTTATGTTATGCGCTACATAAACGGTTATGAAAGAAACGTTCTATTAAGTAATCAACCACAAGAATTGTTTTTAAAATAAAAGTTCTAATAATTAAAACTATACAAGAACGGTTTTTCATATCCAAACTCAAGTGTAAATTTCCAGAACGGATTACCAGAACGACCTATATAGCCGTTCTTTTAAGTTATGATTACCGGGGCGACCTATATAGGAACTGTTATGTAAAGGTGTTACTTGCAAGAACAGTTTCAAATATAGCTATTTTGTAGGTATTACTTACAAGAATAGTTATTGTTGACCGTACTTAATTACTTTCCCTCGCATGATTTTGTATTCTTTGAAGAACACGTTGACTCACTTGATAACCATTATAATAAGCTAGTAAACCTACTACGACGATCAAGGAGATAAAGCATATGTGCTTTCGTTTAAAATGATTTTCAACTGTCTTGTAGCTCTTTTTTCTCGTAGTGTCTTGACACACTTCTCTAGTAATGTCATGTAATAAATGGTTTCCATGTCATATATTATTTTTTTCCTTTTCTAAACAAAAACTCCCGTTTAAATTGAAATGGAAAAGTAGAGTCCAAGGCGAGTTTGAGAGATAATGTATAATGTTTGAGGTAATGTCTGAACAATAAAAAAAATAAGTAAAAGTTAGTGAAAATATGATGTGAAAGACTGAGTAAAGTATGATTAATAATCTTACCCTTGCATAAGACTTTAAAAAAAAAAACAGTTAATCTTACTTAAAACTGCCTTAGCTTAAGACCTCTCACAACCTCCTCTTATTTATACATTTTGCTTTACTCAGGTGTGAGAGCTATTTTGAATTAAGACGATCTTAAATAAGAATTGGTGAAAAATAAATGATCAAAGTCCCAAAACTTTCAAATTTTCCTCATTTTGAACGTCATATGAATCTACAATATGACGTCTTACATAGATTATAATAGTTGCTAAAATAAGAGCAAAGCACCACTTATCCAAGAGTATCTCTCATGCTCCCCTACCATTTTTATCTCGATTTTTTGTAGTTACCTACCATTTTTCTCTTGATTCTCTGAACATATCTACCGTTTTTCTCTTTGATTCTTATTAGTCATCACCTACCATTTTTCTCTTGATTCTTTGTACACACCAACAGACCAACTAGTTGTCCAATATAAAACCATACATAACATAAACTTCTCCCCTCATCTTCCAATTGTTTTGGACAAAAAAATCACTCACGAACATTTGATAGATAAAACTAGAAAATGGGAGAGGAAAAGTCAAGAAAATGGGAAGGAGAAATAACGGTAGAGTTAGAAAATTTAACAACTAAACAAATATGGCCACTAATTTCTGACTTTTGCTCCTTACACAAGTGGTTTCCACATGTTAAAACATGTTACTTAATAGAAGGAGTTATAGGGGAGCCGGGTATGATCCGGTATTGCGGATCCACAGAGTCAGAATGTGAGGAGACACAATGGTGTAAGGAGAAAATTCTTACAATTGACTCCTTAAATATGTGTTTTTCTTATGAGATTGTTGAGAACAATGCCGGGTTTAAGACCTATGTTGCGGCCATTCGACTAGAACCTATTGATAATGATCTAGACGGTGTGTATGGGTGTAGGATTGTATGGTCGTTTGTAGCTGATCCGGTTGAAGGGTTTACTAAAGAGGGTTTGGTAGGGTTTATTGAGTCTACTGCAAAAGCTATGGCTAAAAGAATGGAAGAAGCTTTGCTTTAATCATGATCCTCGTAATAATAATGATGTACTGTTATGGCTATAAGAAATTGTGCAAGAAACTATACCATGTTAGGTAACGTAATCCTAATATAGACACATTGTCACAACCTTTTAGTCGATGTAGTTGTTATTTTATAGACATGTTTTTTCAATTATATACCCTTCTTAACAATAAAAAATAAGTTCCCTCTACTTCTCTTCATTTCAAATATTAGTCAAATTCTATAAAACTTATTATTTATGCATCTCAATTCACATATTAAACAAATAATACTTCTGTTTTTTATATAATAATAAATCTTACTAAAGCAATCAAATTATTTTAATTTAATCTTATATTCCACTACGCCAAATAAGTCCTTCAATAACGGTCAAATAATGCAATTACCGTTATTAAATAGAAACACGGAACCGTTATTGCAACGACGGTTGTTAAATATATACCACGGTTGTACAAACACGCGACCGTTATATAACATCAATAACAGATCTATAATATCGTTATCATAACTCAAGAACCATTATAAAACTGTTGTTAAATATGTTTATGGCAAGTGGCAACAGGTATACTTTTAAGAAACCGTTATTAAATTTTAAAAACGGTTTCAATTCCGTTGTCCTAGTCTACTATTGACAACGGTTTAGTGGTTCCAAAATCGTTTTAAATATTATATATGATAACGGTTCATTTCGTTATTTTTATTTAATTGAATGTCAAAATTTAACAACGGCTTTATTGTGCAAAACCGTTGTTATATTTATCTATTAACAACGCTATGTAACCGTTATCTATTTTTATTGATGAAACTTTGACAACGGTTCTGCTTAAATAAACCGTTGTAAAAGTTTTGAATTCGACAACGGTTATCGTTCGTTATCTTATATATTTGGCGGTTTGAATGGGAGGGAAAATATGTCAACGGTTATTTATCTAAATAAAACCGTTGTCAAATAATTGTTTACAACGGGTTATTTTTATCCGTTACCGTTTTTAGTTACTATTTTATTTAAAAAAAATGTTTTAGCTTGTTCTAGCAGCTGCTGAAATGCTACTTTTTCAGCAGGTGCTGAAAAATAGCATTCCAGCAGCTGTGCACTGCAAAAAATTCAATCTTGCATCAAAATATTACACCCAATGATCAATTAAACCCAGTTTAAAAACAGTACAAACAGGATGATCAAAAGCCAATACACAACTCCCTCAAAAAAATAAAAGAAGCCAATACACAACGACTCTATATATACACACGTACATAAAGCATGAGCAAACTATTGAGACTCCGCTAATGAAACAACATAACTGGCCCACATATTTTTCAACTGGGTGATGTCCTCTGGCGAATATTCTGGGGTTTTGTTGAGTATTAGTGGAAACTACAATTCAAAATATACATAATCAAAATAGATATGATACATGGAAGTATACAAAATTGAACTCAATTTACATCTGAATTAGTTTTTCAATCACACTAACTGTAATACTCCGTATTTATGGTCTTGGGGGTACTCTATCGAGTAGCCCTTACTCTGTCGAGTAAGGGTATGTTGCAGAATAAAATAGTTTCTGACCTGTTGGGCACTCGATCGAGTAGTCAGGGGCACTCGATCGAGTAAGGGGTACTCGATCGAGTACCTTGGGTACTCGATCGAGTGTCCGGTTTTACGGGGGAGTTTTCTCGGGTTTTGTTAATTACGCGATTAAGGTATTTAAACCAATTCGTCTTTGTTCTAAATCACTTTTTACAAAACCTAAAACCTGTTTAAGAGAGAAAGCAACTTGTCTTCTTCCTAATCGCGTTCTTGACAATTCCCGGAGTTCAGACGGTCGGTTTGCATCGTAGTTTGCGTCGTTGGATTCCTTGCGTCGAGGGTAAGCTTTTAATGTAATTTATATAATGTTTTGTTAGGATTAGTGAAACCCTAATTTAGGATTTGGGGGTTTTTATGAATAGTATTTGAATGGTAGTCTTTATGTGTTGTATGGTAGGAGGAGAGTTCATAGAAGAGGCGTTTTGAGACAGCTGTAGATACCGTCTGCGTGTTGTGCTTTCCGGGTAGGATTTCCTACTCGCATTAGTCCCATAATGGGATATTGGTGATGTCTTTGTAGTTAGTTGATTGATATGATGATTGTAATTGTAATTGTGATTGTGATGGTGGTTGTGTTTGTGATGGTTCTCGAGATGCGTTCTCGGCTGAGTGGGGTCACTTGCGGGAGTGATCTCACGCCCTAGTTTCGCCCTTCGTGGAACCCGCCACGAAAGGGGATGTGCACATTAATGGACGGGGTTATCGCTCGTACGATGAGCGGGGCTTAGGTGGGAACGGCTGCGGTCCCCCATCGCGTGGTGGTCCAAAGGGACGGTCGATTGGGATGATGGAAGTTGGTGGTGTTTGTGTGTGTGTGACAGTTCAATTTTGCCCGCTTGTTTTATTGTGGTTATCTATTTTGATTGTGTGATTAGTACTTGACCCGGTGTTGTTTTGTAAAACTGCGGTGATCCATTCGGGGATGGTGAGCGATATTGAACAGTATAGAGATGATACGGGGATAGCTGGGATGGCCACGACATGACGATAGAGTCTTCCGCTGTAGTTTAGTTTAATTTACTTTTCAGTTGAGAATAGACAGTTTGGAATAATGTATTGTACTTTCAGTTTGGTTTCGCGGATTGTACTTATTCATTAAATTACTTATAATAAATGTTGTTTCTGTTTTGTCTATTTGATTATCATACCTCGGGCAACCGAGATGGTGATGTCTTCATACCTGAGTGGTCCTGGTAAGGCACTCGGAGTATGGGGGTGTTACAAATGGTATCAGAGCGACGATCCTGAAACCTGTAACCAATGAACTTAATGAACATAGGGAGTCAATTAAAATGAACCCGGGGTAAATGTTGTAGGAGCTAGTGCAAAGGCTTGGGAGACGTCCTAAAGTTGCAAGGGGTCGCCCTACAACTTTGAACCGGTCACATGGGAACGTGTTTGTTGAGTCGTCTGTGTGATTGTTTAACTTGTGCAACAAAGTGATGAAGTGTGTTGATTGTTTGGTGTTGAAGTAGGAGGTTGAGCGTGTGAAAGAGAATGATTATATGTTGAACATGTTAATGAGTGATAACAAGTTGAATGATTTACGATGTGGCTTTTAATAGCGTAATGAAATGATTTCTTAGTTAGTAGAAGGATGCGTAACATGTTTATGATGATATAATATGATTTATAAATTTAGCATGTTAGTATGTGACGTGTTATGCGGGTATCTCTTACGTATTGGGGGTACTTGATCGAGTGAGGCTGACTCGATCGGGTAGATTTTTGGCGATTTTGAGTCCAGAATCGAGTTTTGGGGCACTCGATCGAGTAACTAGGGGTACTCGATCGAGTAGGGGGTCACTCGATCGAGTAGCCTAGATACTCGATCGAGTGGGTTAGAGATCAGAAGGTCTGTTTGGTTCTGGAGTTTGGGTGCTCGATCGAGTACATGGGGGCACTCGATCGAGTAGCCCGTTACTCGATCGAGTGGGTTTGGATACTCGATCGAGTAGGTCCTGTGCAGCGCGTTTTCGTGTTTTGAGGTTTAGTACGCGTGTTTATGTTTATCCCTTTCTTATATAGCTTCAAGATGCCGCCCAAGAGAAACGCTTTGTACGCGAGAGCTGAGGTTATGACTACGGATGACATCGTCAAGATGTTAGAGCACCAGGACGCTCTTCGAGACCCCAAGAGAGTAAATGAGGACAAGGATAAGAGTAAGGAGAAGGAGGTTGACCATGCTAAAGTCAGCCTCTATATCGCGAGGTTTAACCCGAAGGAGTACAAGGGAGTTGAGGAGCCTAACCACCTTGATAGTTGGTGAGGGAGATGGAGAACATCTTTGGATTTAGTTCGCCGTCCCGATGAGATGAGAGTGGATCGAGCCGCATTCTATCCGAGGGAGGCAAAATGCAAATGGTGGGATTCAGTGAAAGTGAGTGCCAAGGAGATATATACCAACCAGGGGTTACCCGCTATACCTTGGGAGGAGTTTCGTAGGGGGTCGTGAGGAAGGAGTTCGTACCCGAACATGTGAGGAGTAAGTTGAGGGAGGAGTTCGACAAGTTTAAGATGACGGTGAGATGTCGTGGCTGAGTACTACGGGCGGTTCAATGAGAAATCCAGATATCTTTGAGGACATGGGTTTGAGTGAGGAGAATCTGGCTTTGAGGTTTGAGAGAGGGCTAACCACGAAGATTATGGATAAGTTACCCGTGGGAGTCCTTACTGATGTGAAGGAAGCATATGAGAGGGCTGGGAGAGCTGAGAGGCTAGTGGAGATGGCTCAGGAGAGGTCGGGTGGAGAGAAGAGGAAGTCGGAGAGCGAGGGTGGTGGCCAATCTAATTTCAAGAAAGGCAACCACAATCAATCTAAGGGATTTTCTTCTGTTCCGGGTTTAGTCTTTGGAACTTCCTTTGGGCGAGGTCGTGGGAGTGTGAGCAACAAATGGGAGTGACTGCTTTGGTTGTGGTGGCGTAGGCCACAAGAGACATGAGTGCACGAGCGCACCGGATCTTTTCGAGAGACCCGCACGAGCTTTGCGAGCAACGCACCACCGGGATCATGGCCAAACCGGGAGGTCGAGCTATCGAGTGGAGGCAACCGCAACGGCGGTAATTCTTATCAGAAGACACCAATGAACAACAACAACAATCAAGGGTCGGGTGCTAAGCCGACCGCATCGCCTAATCTTGTCCCGGGAGGTGGGCGGAAGACCGATGGCAAGTTGTTCATGATGGACAAGAAGGCAGCTGAGGAGGATGCGCACGTTATCACCGGTACATTCCTTGTTAATGGTATTCCTACGTTTGTTTTGTTTGATTCGGGGGCTTCTCAATCGTTTGTGTCTTCGAGTCATGTAAAACAGTTGGGTTTGAGAGTATATGAGTCTGTTAGGGAGCAAGTTTTCATACCTTCAGGTGAGTCTGTATCGTGTGGGAGGTTGTTTAGAGGTGTATCTTTGATAGTTGGGCAAGTCGATTTCCCTGTAGACTTGCTAGAGTTTCCTTTTAATGGTTTTGAGATGATAGTTGGGATGGATTGGTTAGGAAAGTATAAGGCTAAGATAGACTGTCATCAAAAGAGAGTGTCCCTTAGAGGTCCTAAGGGCGTAAGTGTGTCTTATCGTGGGTTTCTAGTCAAACCCAAAGTTAAGTTGATTGCAGCTGTCACCTTGAAGTCGTATCTGAGGAAGGGATGTCCTCTGATTTTGTGCCATGTGAGAGATGACCGGATAGAGAGCCCGGCAGTAGAGGAGATACCAGTGGTGGGAGAGTATGCAGATGTCTTTCCAGAGGAGATTCCGGGGTTGCCACCGAAGAGGGAGATAGATTTCACCGTTGAGTTGAAGCCAGGGACGGGGCCAATCTCTAAGGCACCGTACCGTATGGGTCCTAAGGAGATGGAGGAGCTTAGGAAGCAGTTGGATGATTTGATAGAAAAGGGATACATTAGACCAAGTGTATCGCCTTGGGGAGCACCAGTTCTTTTCGTGAAGAAGAAGGATGGAACTTTGAGGTTATGCATAGATTACCGGGAGCTGAACCGTGTGACGATAAAGAACAAGTATCCTTTGCCAAGGATAGATGACCTGTTTGATCAGTTGAGTGGTGCAACGGTCTTTTCTAAGATCGATTTGAGGTCGGGATACCATCAGGTGAAGATTAGAGATGTGGACATACCGAAGACAGCTTTCACGTCGAGGTATGGCCATTATGAGTATGTGGTGATGCCATTTGGGTTGTCCAATGCGCCGGCGTGTTTATGGATTTGATGAATAGGATCTTGACGCTTCTTGGATCGGTTCGTAGTAGTGTTTATTGATGACATCCTAGTCTACTCTAAGACTAAGGAGGAGCATGAGGAGCATCCGAGGATCGTGTTGCAGACGTTGAGAGATCATGAGTTGTATGCTAAGCTGTCCAAGTGTGAGTTCGGTTGGAGAAAGTTGCTTTTAAGGGGCATGTAATCTCTAAAGATGGGGTAGTTGTGGATCCGGCGAAGATTGAGGCAAGTGACAAAGTGGGAAGCACCGAAGAATGTTCTTTGAGGTAAGGAGTTTCTTGGGTTTAGCTGGATACTACAGGCGGTTTATGAAGGATTTCTCCAAGATAGCTAGACCGATGACAAAGGTTGATGAGGAAAGAGAACAGGTTTCGTTGGGATGAGAGTTGTGAGAAGGCGTTCCAAACCTTAAAGGAGCGTTTGACCACGCTCCCGTCTTGGCATTACCCGAAGGGAGCGAGAATTTCGAGGTCTATACCGATGCTTCAAGAATGGGTTGGGGTGTGTGTTGATGCAGAATGGTAAAGTAATCGCCTATGCTTCTAGGCAGTTGAAGCCATATGAGGAGAACTACCCTACTCATGACCTGGAGTTGGGTGCAGTGGTGTTTGCTCTCAAGATTTGGAGGCACTACCTTTATGGAGCAATCTTTAAGGTATTTTCTGATCACAAGAGTCTCAAGTACATCTACACGCAGAAGGAGTTGAATATGAGACAGAGGAGGTGGATGGAGCTGATTGGTGATTACGACATGGAAATCATCTACCATGAAGGAAAGGCCAACGTTGTTGCTGATGCTTTGAGTAGGAAGAGTGTACATTCTGGTGTACACTCTCTATCTTTGATGAGGCCGAGGGATGAGGTAGCGAGCTTTGGGATTCATATGATGCAGAAAGGGGATGCTATGGGTGATATGACAGTACACATGGAGTTTTATGATGATATTCGAGGTAAACAGGCTTTGGATCCTAAGATAGTGGAGTGGAGAGCTGGAGTAGAGAAAGGGACAGAGTCCCGGTTTTCCATTCATACAGATGGTAGCTTGAGGTTTGATGGTAGGTGGTGTGTTCCTAATGACGAGGAGTTGAAAAAGACAATCATGACAGAAGCGCATTGCACACCATATTCAGTTCATCCGGGTGGAGACAAGCTTTACAAAGATTTGAAGAAAACGTTTTGGTGGCCAGGGATGAAGAAAGAGACAGCTGAGTTCGTGTCCCGTTGTTTGACATGCCAGAGAGTTAAAGGGGAACAGAGAAGACCACAAGGTAAGGTTCAGTCTTTGGAGGTGCCGGAGTGGAAGTGGGAATCCATTTCCATGGATTTCATTGTGGGTTTACCTAAGAGTCAACAAGGTAACAATATGATTTGGGTGATAGTGGATCGGTTGACCAAGTCAGCTTACTTTGTTCCAATGAAAGACACATGGACTAAGGCACAACTGGCTATGGCCTATCGAAAGAACGTGCTTAAGTTACATGGAGTCCCTAAGGACATAGTGTCTGACAGAGATGCGAGGTTTATATCAAGGTTTTGGAAGGAGTTGCGGAATCGTTGGGAACGACTTTGAAGATTGAGTACAACATTTCATCCTGCGACAGATGATGGGCAGACGAGAGAACAATCAAGACTCTTGAGGATATGTTGCGAGCTTGTGTGATGGATTTTGGTGGTAGGCCGGGAGCAGAGGTTGGACTTAATAGAGTTTTCTTACAACAACAGCTATCACACCAAAGATTGGTATGGCACCGTTTGAGGCTTTGTATGGGAGGAGATGTAGGAGTCCAATCTGTTGGGACGATAGTCTTTGAGGCAATGGTTTTAGGACCAGAGATGGTACATGAGATGGTGGAACAGATTAAGATGATCGGGGAACGGATGAGAGCAAATTTCCGGGATCGACAAAAGAGTTATGCGGATCTACATCGTCGGGACATAGAGTTTCAGGTTGGGGACAAGGTTCTTCTGAAAGTGTCTCCTATGCGTGGAGTCATGAGATTTGGGAAGAAAGGCAAGCTCAGTCAGAAGTTTATAGGGCCTTATGAGATCTTAGAGCGAGTTGGGGAAGTGGCTTATCGTTTGGCTTTACCGGCTGCGTTGGAGAGAGTGCATAATGTGTTTCATGTATCGCAGCTGCGGAAGTATGTGAGTGACCTGTCGCATGTGTTGGAGGCAGAGAGCTTAGAGCTGGATGAGTCTTTTTCGTACCTTGAGGTGCCTAAACAGATCCTAGACCGAAAAGTTAGAAAGACTAGGAGTGGTGAGACAGTGTTGCTTAAGATCCTTTGGTCTAACCACGAGACTGAGGAAGCTACATGGGAGGCGGAGGATATCATGAAAGAGCGTTACCCTTTCCTTTTTGATCAGGTATGTATGGTTACGGGGACGTAACCTTGTTTCTTTTAGGGGGGTAGGAGATGATCGCGAGAGTTTTTAAGAGTTTTTACACCCTCTTGTATATGTTGTGTCGGTATGTTTGTCGGGATAAGTTGGGTTAGTAGCATGTTTTACGTTGTGTTTATTTTGACCTTTGAGTCGGGAAGCTTATGGGAGTACCTTTGTTTGGTAGTGGTTTGAACTTCGGGGACGAAGTTCCTTTTAAGGAGGGAAGACTGTAATACTCCGTATTTATGGTCTTGGGGGTACTCTATCGAGTAGCCCTTACTCTGTCGAGTAAGGGTATGTTGCAGAATAAAATAGTTTCTGACCTGTTGGGCACTCGATCGAGTAGCTGGGGCACTCGATCGAGTAGGGGGGTACTCGATCGAGTACCTTGGGTACTCGATCGAGTGTCCGGTTTTACGGGGGAGTTTTCTCGGGTTTTGTTAATTACGCGATTAAGGTATTTAAACCAATTCGTCTTTGTTCTAAATCACTTTTTACAAAACCTAAAACCTGTTTAAGAGAGAAAGCAACTTGTCTTCTTCCTAATCGCGTTCTTGACAATTCCCGGAGTTCAGACGGTCGGTTTGCATCGTAGTTTGCGTCGTTGGATTCCTTGCGTCGAGGGTAAGCTTTTAATGTAATTTATATAATGTTTTGTTAGGATTAGTGAAACCCTAATTTAGGATTTGGGGGTTTTTATGAATAGTATTTGAATGGTAGTCTTTATGTGTTGTATGGTAGGAGGAGAGTTCATAGAAGAGGCGTTTTGAGACAGCTGTAGATACCGTCTGCGTGTTGTGCTTTCCAGGTAGGATTTCCTACTCAGTATTAGTCCCATAATGGGATATTGGTGATGTGCTGTAGTTAGTTGATTGATATGATGATTGTAATTGTAATTGTGATTGTGATGGTGGTTGTGTTTGTGATGGTTCTCGAGATGCGTTCTCGGCTGAGTGGGGTCACTTGCGGGAGTGATCTCATGCCCTAGTTTCGCCCTTCGTGGAACCCGCCACGAAAGGGGATGTGCACATTAATGGACAGGGTTATCGCTCGTACGATGAGCGGGGCTTAGGTGGGAACGGTCAGTGTCCCCCATCGCGGGGGTCCAAAGGTGGACGATCGATATTGGGATGATGGAAGTTGGTGGTGTTTGTGTGTGTGTGACAGTTCAGCTGTCTGCTTGTTTTATTGTGGTTATCTATTTTGATTGTGTGATTAGTACTGACCCCGGTGTTGTTTTGTAAAACCTGCGGTGATCCATTCGGGGATGGTGAGCAGATATTGAACAGGTATAGAGATGATACGGGGATAGCTGGGATGGCCACGACATGACGATAGAGTCTTCCGCTGTAGTTTAGTTTAATTTACTTTTCAGTTGAGAATAGACAGTTTGGAATAATGTATTGTACTTTCAGTTTGGTTTCGCGGATTGTACTTATTCATTAAATTACTTATAATAAATGTTGTTTCTGTTTTGTCTATTTGATTATCATACCTCGGGCAACCGAGATGGTGATGTCTTCATACCTGAGTGGTCCTGGTAAGGCACTCGGAGTATGGGGGTGTTACACTAACCCGTATCGGAATGGTAGAATAATTTCCGTTGATAACCTCCCACATGGACTGACAAACGTAAAAGGCGCATTATTTGTCGGCTGGTGCTTTAAGAGACTATTATATAAATCACACAAATAGCTGAATTAGATAATCAACCTCTCGCATAAACATAAATTAAATGATACGAGTAATTATTAAGATTACACTTACTAATGGCTTGATAAAATTGGGATCAATGTTGCTTTCATATTTCCCCAGTGGACATAATCTTCTTTTTTCTTCAAAAACACTAATTCATAAATATACACACATGCCATTATTATGTGCATATATATGGCTCAAGTCATACAATAACAAATGACATTATTGAAAGTTGTAAACTTACTTAGTTATCATCTTTACACAACTGTCAGAGGGTTTGCCTTCGCGAGAGTCAATCCAGTACACTGTTTTTGTTTCCACTTGGATTTCCAGTAGCACCTAATGCTTCCTATTCATTTTGGGACATTGAACTGTTAGTTCATTTACACGCATGTAAGCATGTTAATAATAAATTTATAGAATCGTGATACTATTGATTTGTTTGGCATAAACCGACGAGCGATACTATTGATTTGTTCTTCGTATGAAATTCTGTGCGCATGGAACATCTTAGGACTCAAGAATCCGTAGGCGTGAATTGGGAACTTTCTCTCAACGATCTGATTAGTTAGGTACCTATTACGCCATATGGAACGAAGAATGTTATTGTAATTGATAATTTAAACAAACATCATTATTCGTAAATGAAAATGACTAAATAGTTTTATTACTAATACTTACTTCATCCAAATTAAAATGTGAACAACATCTAAATTGTCAAGGTCGAAAAATTCCATAAGTTGCTTCGGGTCCAATACGGCTATATATCAGCTACGCCCATAATTTCCTCTTCAATGTTAATCATGACTACATCCCCTCTAGGTGACCTCTTTACAGCCAGGTTGTGCAAAGCCTTCAGCGAAGCCATTTTCATTTTTTTTTCTTATATTCACACGATTCATAATAAGAATCATAAGCAGGCTTGACTGCAACAACTTTCGTTGACGTAGTAGTAATTGATTTAGCTGCCATCATGGCTTTGCTTAACTTCTGCAAATGTAAAGATTAAAGTACTTACAATATGTTAATATTCGTACCCTAATATATTTAAAGAACAAGTAATAATTAACGTCTGCTTATAGGTGTAATACTACGGTTTTAAGTGTCTAAGGGTACTCTATCGAGTGGGGCTTACTATGTCAAGTAAGTAGTTTTTGACGCAAAACAGTAGACTGCTTGTAGGGTACTCGATCGAGTAAGCTTGGCACTCGATCGAGAAAGGGTCACTCGATCGAGTAAGTGAGTTTACGGGCCGAGTTTGACGGGTTTTGTTAATGATGCGAGATTAGTATAAAATGATATCCGTCACTTTTCTTAATCTCGTTTAACAATTCTAAAACCTAATTGAGAAGAAGAGGAGTTACGTAGCTTGATTGTCATCACATTGTTAACAAATCCTAAGGCTAGGAGTGTCGGATTGCATTGTTCTTTACGCCGTTGTGATCCTTGTGTCGAGGGTAAGCTTTTTATATAAATTTTATAATGTTTTGTTAAAGTTGGTTAAACCCTAATTGGGTGATTTGGGAGTTTTGGGTGATCTATGTGAATATGGTTGTGATTGTATGTATGTATGTATAGGAGGAGGATTCGTTGAGGAGAGATTCTGACTTATCTGCTTGATCGTCTGTTGGTGTTTGCTTTCCATGTAGGGTTTCCCTACTCAGTATTGGCTACATATTGTGTGGTGTTCGTGGTGGTGATTGTTGGTTAATTATGTTGTTGGTTTGATTTTGGTGGTTGTTAATTATATATTGTTGATTGGTTGTATACCTGTATGTGATCTTCGGGGTGCGTCCCTGGCTGAGTGGAGTCACTTACGGGAGTGGCTTCACGCCCTTGATTCGCCCGTTGTGGTTCCCGTCACAAGGGGGATATGCACATGAATGAACTTGGGTTTATCGCTCGATGGAGATGAGTGAGGATTTGGTGGGTACGGTTGCGGTCCCTCATTAGCGGCGTGGAGTACTTGTTGCGATGGGTACTTTGGCAGGGCTACACACTTTAGTGTGTAGTCAGTTGTCTGGAGATTGGAGATGGAGATTGGAGATTTGCTTGAGCTGTTTGAGCTGTTTGTGTTTCTGTCTCGTTGTGCCTGTTGTTCTTTTTATGTAATCAGTACTGACCCCGTTAATTGTTTTAAAAACTGTGGTGATCCATTTGGGGGATGGTGAGCAGTGATTGAGCAGGTATGATGGCGTTTGCGAGGGATAGCTGGGAAGGAGTCACCATCGGTCTTAAAGTCTTCCGCTGTGTCTGGATTAGCTGTTTTAGTACTTTTTATTTTTGAGAACAGTTGTACTTTACTTTCATCAGTTTTGGAGTTTGTCATGTAACACCTAAACTTATTGCTATTTAAGTATGTTTTCTTATTGTCATTTGATTATTATTGCCTCGGGTAACCGAGATGGTGACGTTCTCATACCTTAAGTGGTCCTGGTAAGGCACTTGGAGTATGAGGATGCTACAAAGTGTTATCAGAGAAAAGATCTTGAAACCTGTAACCAATGAACCTAATGAACGTAGGGAGTCAAATTAAAATGAACCCGGGTAGGAGTTGTAAGAGCTAATGCAAAGACTTGGGAGACGTCCTAAAGTCACGAACTCGCCCTACAATTTTAAACCGGTCACTATGGGGTGTGTGTGTCGGGATCGTTATGTGCTTGTTTTGTGCTTTGTGTATCTATATAGTAATGTGTGGTATGAATCGGTGGATGCATGCATGTGGAGGATAGGCGGTATGAATTGAAAAATGGTGATGATGTGGTTGTATGTTGATTGATTGAAAGCATGAAAGCATGATGTTTGATTTATAATGTGGCATGTTAGAAATACGAAAGGAAAAATGTTTTGTTTGAGTATATATATTATATATATATATTATATATATATATATATATATATATATATATATATATATATATTTATATATATATATATATTTATATATATATATATATATGTTGTTAATTGTCGTTTTGCATAAAAGTATAGAGTTTCGTGGGTGTGAGTTTGAACATGTGGTAGTGTACGAGTGTGCGATCGAGTGGGGGGCACTCGATCGAGTAGGTAGTTTTTCTTTTATGGGCAGAAGTCTATTTTTGGGCACTCGATCGAGTAGGATAGGGGACTCGATCGAGTAGGGCTAGCTCGATCGAGTAAGGTGTTGACTCGATCGAGTACGTTTTTGGGAGCTTTCTGGTCAGGTTCTGGAGTCGGGGTACTCGATCGAGTTAGATAGGTAACTCGATCGAGTGACCTCAACTCGATCGAGTGGGTGATGGGGCTCGATCGAGTAGGTGATGTGCAGGTTGTTTACGTGTTTTGAGATATCAGATGAGTGTTTATGTTTACCCTTTTCTAATATAGTTTTAAAGATGCCGCCAAAGAGAATAGCATTGTATGCCAGGGCAGAGAATATGAGTATTGATGAGATCGTTAAGATGTTGGAGCACCAAGATTCTCTTACTGAGTCTTTGAAGAGGGTGGGGAAAGATAAGGATGAGAGGCCAGATCACTCCAAGATTAGTGTGCATATTGCGAGGTTTAATCCTAAGGAATATTTGGGAACGGGGGCGTCAATTCTGCTGGATAATTGGCATAGAGAAATGGAGAATATTCTCAATCTAGTTCATTGCCCGGAGGAGTTGAAAGTGGAACAAGCTGCATTCTACTTGAGGGAAGCTGCCGGTGAATGGTGGGATAAGGTTAAGGTGAGTGCTTTGGATTTGTATGTGAAATAGGGGTTGCATGCGATACCTTGGGATGAGTTTAAGAAAGCTATGAGGCGGGAGTTTGTACTGGAACATGTACGTAGTAAGTTGAAGGAAGAGTTCGTTGATTTTAAGATGACATCTGACATGACAGTTGCTGAGTACTACCACAAGTTTAATGAGAAATCTAGGTATGCTGAGGACATGGGGCTGAGCCAAGAGAACATGGCATTGAGGTTTGAGAAGGGGTTGACCCCCAAGATCATGGAGAAGTTACCGGTAGGAGCCCTTACTGATGTTAAGGAGGTCTATGAGCGTGCTGGGAAGGCTGAGAGGTTAGTTGAAATGACCAAGGAGAGTGTTTCTGAGAAGAGGAAAGCTGAGAGTGAGGGCGGTGGCCAGTCTAGTTACAAGAAGAGCGGCCATAATCAGGCAATAGCGTATTCATCAGGTTCGGGGTTTAGTGCTGGAGCTTCTTACGGGCGTGGTCGTGGGAGTGGTAGTAGCAGTTGGGGTATGACCTATTATAACTGTGGCGGCATGGGCCACAAGAGGCATGAGTGTACCAGTGCTATGAGTGGGGGTTTCCAGAGACCGTCGCAGGGGAGTGTTTCTCAGGGTCCTTCGCAGAGTTATGCTAGTAACAGGCCGGCTGGGTCGTGGAACAACAGGGGTGGCCATAGTAACAACAACGGTGGGGCTAACCGCAATGGCGGTAATTCATACCAGAAACCGACAATGAATAACAACAACAACCAAGGGTCGGCTGCTAAGCCGTCTATCTTAGCTAATACTGTTCAGGGAGGTGGGCAGAAGACCAGTGGTAAGCTGTTTATGATGGAGAAGAAGGCAGCTGAGGATGATGCTCATGTTATCACCGGTACTTTTCTTGTTAATGGAGTCTTTACCTTTGTTTTGTTTGATTCGGGAGCATCACAGTCGTTTGTATCGTCGAGTGATGCTAAACGGTTGGGTTTGTGTAGGTATGAGTCTGTAAAAGAGGAAGTTTTTATACCTTCGGGAGAGTCTGTATCTTGTGGGCGGTTGTATAGAGGTGTGTCTATGATAGTTGGGCAGGTTGACTTACCAGTGGACTTGTTAGAGTTTCCTTTGGGGGGTTTTGAGATGATAGTTGGTATGGACTGGTTGGGTAAGTATAAGGCTAAGATAAATTGTCATCATAAGAGGGTTTCTTTGAGAGGTCCTAAGGGGATTAGTGTGTCTTATCGTTGGTTTGTTGTCAAACCCAAAGTTAAGTTGATTACAGCAGTGACCTTGAAGTCCTATCTGAGGAAGGGGTGTCTGTTGATCTTATGCCATGTGAGAGATCATAGAGTGGAGAGTCCGTCAGTTGAGCAGATACAAGTGATGGGAGAGTTTCCAGATGTCTTTCCAGATGAGATACCGGGGTTGCCACCAAAGAGGGAAATAGATTTCAGCGTTCAGTTGAAACCGGGGACGGGGCCAATCTCTAAGGCACCGTACCGTATGGGTCCTAAGGAGTTGGAGGAGCTGAAGAAACAACTGGATGATCTGATTGAGAAGGGATACATTAGACCTAGTGTATCACCGTGGGGAGCACCAATCTTGTTTGTGAAAAAGAAAGATGGGAGCTTGAGGTTGTGCATCGATTATAGAGAGCTGAACAGAGTTACAGTGGAGAACAAGTATCCTTTGCCGAGGATAGATGATGTGTTTGATCAGTTGAACAGTTGTAGATACCTCGTATCTGCACCTCCCGCAAACCACCCGGTGATGATTGGGCCGCATGTTTGGTACGCGGAACGATTTGTGACAATTCGTAAGATTATCGTCAAGTGATTGCTCAAATATTAATATCTACCTCTTAGTTGTCATCTACGTGCCGATACGGTCGTTTTGACAGTAATTAGAGTACATTCGGAGTCCGGGCCTAAAACCGTCTCCATTTTCTGATAACCGTTAAATCCCGAGTCAGGATGTTCTGGAATGTTCCGGATATTTCTATTCCATATTTCACAAATTTTATCTTTTGGTAAACAATTTCCCGAAATATTCACATAAGATATTAAGGAAAACCGAATTATTTCCGTCCTACCATAACTCAAACACGGAAATCTTTCTTCCGCAGGAGGAAACCCCTTGGGAAATGTGACGCGCGAAAGTGCTGCGCCTCTTCCAAGAGACGCAGTGGCTGCTGCGCCTCTTCCCAGGCCCTTTTCTGCGTATTTCTCGTATCTTTTTCATATCTTTCCGAGATTCATTTCCAAAGACTCTCCGAAACCCTAATTCCTCCACGTGATTAGTATAAATAGGAGCCTTCGCTCCTCATATTTCTCACGCGAGTGTCCGCCCTTCTCTTCTCCCTTTGCATTCTAGACTTTGTTCTTACTTTTTGGCGTCTACGTGCTTGAACTTTCGACCACGTAAGCTCGGATCCTTCTGAGTACCAGCCTCCCCGTTTGCATGACCGACCAATTTGACCAACTACACATCAATCAACTTAATTAACTTAATCGTTTTCCTCTTACGAGGGCACTTTCTTTGCATTCGCGTCGAGCATCACTAATCGATATCTTAGTCCTTCTCGTTTCGTCAACATGTAAGTCTGAGGGTGTAATCTCTCTTTATTTATTGTATTTATTTATTGTATCATCATCAATTGTAAGGTTTATGTCGAAAATACCATTAAAACCGATTTCTAAAATCGTGCCTTAAAACCTCTTTTTTACGGATTTCCAGTAGATAACCGTCGAGAAAGGACGCAAAGAATCGCTGCGCCTCTTGAAGGAGCGCAGTTCCTGCTGCGCCTCTTCGTGAGGCTGCCGCAGTTCCTGCTTCCTTTCTTCTTCGTTCGTCCTCTGTTGTTCGTCAAGGTTCTTTTACTTGTTTCGTTTGTTTATTAATTCTTCATCATGATAGCATATAATTCACATGTATATTTATAATCATCATCATTAGCATGTTTTAAATCATCACAAATCCGACTTAAATCCCAAGTAATCCAATATTTGCGGGTTTTCGTCATTAAATTCAATTCCGAGTTATAGAAATTCAATTCATCAATATTGGGTTTCTGGAATTCGTCTTTGATATAGTTTTCATCTGTCTTTTGTCGTATCTATCGCATATTCGTCATTAATCCATCGTATCTAACTTAGTTAATTTATTTAATTCGTTTAGTTTGTTAATATTTTTCACTCCTGTAATTAATCCATCTTATGTTAATTCGCTTAATTCCGTCTTATTCATGTTTTACTGTTTTCATGACCCATTCATATGTTAAATAACCTACTAATCACTTCTATCCGAGTAAATATTTTAATCGATCATTAAAATCACCAATTGATATTAACAACACGCAATTCCGACTTCACAGCCAGAATTTAGGCCAGGAACAGACGCAGCGTCTGCTGCGCCTATTCCAAAGGACGCAGCTCTGCTGCGCCTGTTCCGGGCTGAATTCTGTCTCTGAACTCTATTTCTGCCTTGACCTAGTTTAATTAGCTTACGTATAATTGACTATTATCCGTATTATCGCCTTCTGACTTGTTCGTAATTTTATTCCTTTATTCTTTTTCTCAAATTATTCTTTTTAAAGATACTTTCGACATAAATCGCCTAATCCAATGTAATTATTGTAATTTTCATTACTATAGTTCATAATTATTGTATTTCTTGTATCATTTGTATGTTTTCACATGTAATTGAACATTAAATTCTACTTCGATCCAATTGTATGCTAATTACGTGTTTCACCGACTTAGTATTAATCTTCACATGCTAGGATTAAAACTTGGATGTTGCATTGCATGCATATAGCCGACGATATATCAAGTACGAATAACTTCCCTAATCATTAATAGAGGCCGCTATCGAGGCGGGTGGGATTAGGTGTTCGATCAAAAGAGCTTCCTAATACGTACCCTCACCCCTTACTCCAGATATCTGTGAACACCTGTGTTCATTGGCATCCACGAGAGTCATTCTAGACATAGAATGCTAAGGGTAACGATTGCTTAGTGTTTATGTCTCTACTTTGTGTCTTGACATGACACGAGGTATTCGAACGGTTCCAATTTCCCATAAAAATTGGTGGCGACTCCATACAAAAATGCAAACGCTTGTTTCTCTTTTCCTCCCAAGCGCCCCCGTGGGCCCCCGCTGTCCACAGTTTGGCGACTCCGCTGGGGATAATACACTTACGTGTAGCAAGGGTGAAACTTGAACAAGGTTAGGGAATAGTTTGTATAAGACAATTGTCGGTTTTCATAACTCGGTCTTCCTAGATCGTTTTATTCGGCCTTCCTAGGCCCAACCCAACCCATTTGACCAATCGTCCCGTCTAAACGGTCCTAATTCTTATTTGGGCCTAAGGATGGATAGCGATTGACGTCATCCATACCATGATGCTTACTCTTGTTTGTATCAAAGGCCTTCACTACATGAGGAAATGGACTAGGAATCGGCCTTACTCTTGTTTGGTATGAGCCTCTCCACAGACTTCGGGTTTGATGGTTCGGTATGGCAACCCACCCTTTAAACCAAAACCCTTTTAAATGCACTCAGCATCCCGTTATAATGCTTGTATAAATGTGTACCTTACGTGATCACCACTTCTAAACAAAACCATGACGATTTTTCAAAAATCAAAACCCATTTTCAAACAAAAATTTCGAAATAGGCTTTCAATTAGCGCAAAATCCGGTCAAAACTCTGTCCGTTTGTCGTGTCAAAATTCGGGCCACAAGCCCATTTCAAAACCTCACTTCGAGTCCACTCCTACAACTACACTACAGTTGACTAGGACACACATTTTCGAAAACCCTGTCTTTCTTCAAAGCTCACTCAACACAAGTGGCACACACCCACTTCACGAGTCAAAACATTTCTTTCTTGTAGCAAGTGTGTTAGAATGGTCGATCGTGTTTTGATTCGTCGCCGATCTCTTATCCAGTTTTCAAGATCCCCGGATCAAGTGATGAAACAAACCTCCACCAACTTCAAGATGGTAATGATCGAATCCTAGCCGCGCTAGCCCAAATGCAAGTTACCCAAGACCAAGTCTATGACCGCCTTGAGCTCATCGAAGGCCGTATCTATGCCGTAGAAGGAAGGTTGCCTCCTCATGAAAGTGAAGTATTAGGTAACTCTGATGATGAATCCAAGGATGAAAATCCTCTCATGGGGATGACTGTAGCTGAGAAAAGACTCCAATACTTAGAGGAGCAATTGATGTACCTTAAGGGGGATGACATTTATAGGGAGAACAATCGCAAGTATGAGGTCGTCCATTCCAAATTGCCAACTAACTTCAATATGACAGATATCCCTAAGTTCAAGGGACACGAGAACCCTTTGATCCACATCCGTGCCTTCAAGGATTACATGTCTATCAAAGGCATCAAACCCGAGATGTTCTTAAGGATCTTTCCTTCATCTCTTGATACTATCCCAAAGCAATGGTTCTACTCCTTAGATCACAAGAAGGTCGCTACTTGGGAAGACGCCACAATCGAGTTCTCTAAACAATATGCGGACAATGCCGAGATCCAAGTCAACATGCGTACTCTAGAGGTTCTTACCCAAAATGACAAAGAAGGATTCATCGACTTCCTAAGTAGGTGGAGGAAGACTAGCACCCAACTAGTTGAACGCCCCGATGAGGCTACCCTTGTGGAGAAGTTTGTGGATAATCTCAAACCCATCTATGCCAATCATTTGAGATACCAAAACATCAAAACTTTCAAGGACTTAACCGCACTAGGGACAAGGATTGAAGATGACATCCGTAAAGGACTCTTGTCCATAACGGTAGGTCGAGGATATCAAGGTTCCACAAGTCGTTCATACGGCTCTACTAGCAAGACCGATGAAGTTAACCTTCTCGAGCCATCCAAGAAAAGTACCCCACCAAGGAAATTCACAAACTTTGGGGACACTTACTCCAACGCCCTAAAAAGGTTAATGAAGCAAGGTAAACTCCAACTCATTGGACCTACTCCCGAACCCGAAAAGAAGTCCAAGTTCTGGGACGAGAATTCGTACTGCGAATACCATAGGGGCAAGGGGCACGACAAAGAAAAATGCTACAAGTTGAAAAACGTGCTTCAAGACATGATTGAAGATGGTCGACTACCAATACCACCAGGAGGTAAACCCAACAACACTCAGAATCCTCTTGGAGTTCTAGTGATCACAAGTGATGAATCTACCTTAGATTGCTCACACCTCATTTCTCCAATCGAAAATGAAATTCATGCAATCGAGAATGAAGGGCTCTACTCTACTATCTCCCCTACCATTTCCGACTTCATCACATGGGCAAGGAGTGTGGATAGACAAGTTTGGGAATTAGAAAACATAGTGACAACTCTACATAATCCCAACGCAACACCCGAAGAACATGTGCCACTAATCTTCTCTCAAAACGCTACTATGCAAGAAGTAGTCACCGTAGTTGATAAACTAGTCGACCAAATCATACGACTAGAAGATGACATCATGAGAATGAAGGAACTAACCGCAATCAATGGAGTTCGGGCCGACGATGATGAGGACGAGTATCTCATTGAAAACTCCCTAGTCAAAGAAATAGTCCAAAATGGCGAAGACCAAGATGTGGACCACCTAACTCGTTCGGGTCGTCCATATCAAAGCACTACTCAAAATGGTCCAACCAACGTCATCACACCAAGTGACAACGAAGAGGACTCCACTGATCATTTGCTCAAGCAATTACAGAAGACAAAGGCTGATCTTTCAGTCTGGCAATTAATAGCAAGCTCATTCCCACATCGCCAAGCCTTACTGCAAGCTTTGGCCAAACTAAATATAGCACATAACTCCACTCCTGAAGATGTAGGCAACTTGGTCTTCCAAGAATCACCGAAGCTAAGTAATCCTATTACTTTCTCGGACGAAGACTTGCCACCTTTTGGCGCTAGTCACAACCTTGCTCTATACATCACTGTCATCTGTCTAAAGAAGAATGTGCCAATGACCTTGGTGGATGATGGCTCTGCAGTCAACGTCATACCCCTCAAAACGGCATACAAGCTAGGCATGAAAGAGTCGGATTGGACCCCTACCAATCAAGGTGTGCGTGCATATGACGGTACACGACGAAAGGTAGTAGGACTTGTTAACTTAACCATAGCCACAGGGCCAATCGAACGACAGGTTAACTTCAAAATAGTGGACATCGAAGCTTCCTTTAACATACGTCTGGGAAGGCCGTGGATTCACGCTTCTAAAGCGGTAACATCCACCCTTCATCAGAAGATCAAGATCCCACTAAATGGCAAAGTAGTGACGATCACTTCGTCGCCCATCAAGGCAATAATTGAAAAACAGTCAAACAATCAAGTCCTTGCGGATCCCGTGTACGAACATGGGGGCTTCCAAAGTGTAAGTGTCATAGAAAGCGAATTGGCACCTTTATACTATAATCCCTACTCCAACTTGGTGGTCAACCACATACTCAAAACCAAGGGATGCTTCTCTAGAATTCCTTTAAACCCTACTCGAAGAAACACCTTCGCACCATACAAGGAAGGCAACTCAAAGAGGATACCACTTGGACTAGGGTACAAACCCACAAAAGAGGAGGTTCTCGAAATGCTTGCCCAAGTCCAAAACCGTAAGCACGTAGGAGTCCAAATGCGACCCTATCTCCCTACTTTAAATGGGTACTTTGTTCAAGAAGGAAGTCTAAAACTCTTTCACGGATTTCCCGAACCTTGGCATTATCTCGAGAGGAAGCTAGCCGGAATCGAGATCTTTCACGATTGCTACTTTATCCCTCCAGAAACGGTTCCTACCGTCAAAACCTGTCAAGCACCTTGCTTAGAAGAATAAGCTGTTAGCCTATTGTTTGGAGAAGATCGATTCATTAGGGCCGCGCAGGATGAGATCATTACCATGATACTTCAAGACGATCGCTTCAACCCCACCGCGTTAATCACAGAAACCAACGCAAGACAAAGAGAAAGGATGGAGAAAATCAATCAAGTGGACCAACAATCAAGGAAGACTCTTCAAGCTCACCACTGAGAAGGAGAGATGTTCAAAGGAGAACCGGAAGACGATGAATTCGAGTCGGAGTCGGAGTCGAGTCGAGTCTAGAGAAGTCATTAGAGAGTCTACTCCTGTCGTCATCCCCACTCCCTTTGCTTCTCCTAGCTTAGCCTCGAGTAGTCACGTAGTTCGGGAATGCCCCAACCATCGTCCCTTTGCCGCCACCGACCATGGATCAGTTGGCTTCTTTGTTTCAACTTTACTCAAATTTTAATATGAATAAATCAGGTTCTGCTTACTCTTTGTGTTACCTTGAGTGCAATTCTGTTTACGATGATACTGAGGATGACCAAGACCCAGACTCGATCGAAATACCTCCCTACGTAGCCAAAGAAATACTACAGGAAGGGATGGGGGACCAGTAATAGAGGACACCGAACCCATCAATGTAGGAACCGAACTAGAACCCCAAGAACTTAGGATAGGGACTACCTTGAGCTCTACCGAAAGGGCCGATTTCATAGACCTCCTAAATGAATTCAAAGACGTTTTCGCTTGGTCCTACAAAGACATGCCAGGGATCGACAGGGATATCGCTGAACATAGGATTCCGATCAAGCCAGGTTTCAAACCTGTAAAACAGAAGCTTCGACGAATGAGAACAGAATGGGCTCTAAAGATTAAGGAAGAATTTGACAAACAATTCAAAGCCGGGTTCATCAAAGTTTCCGAGTATTCTGACTGGGTAGTTAACATAGTACCCGTACCCAAAAAGGATGGAAGAATCCGTGTTTGTGTTAACTTTAGGGACTTAAACAAAGCCAGTCCAAAAGATGACTTCCCTCTACCTCACATCGACATATTGGTGGACGATACTGCAGACCACGCGTTACTATCCTTCATGGATGGGTATGCGGGATATAATCAAATCAAGATGGCCATGGAAGATATGCATAAGACCGCCTTTGTCACCCAATGAGGAACCTATTGTTATACGGTAATGCCGTTTGGATTGATCAACGCCGGAGCTACATATCAATGCACCGCAACCACACTCCTACATGACATGATGCACAAAGAAGTTGAGGTATACGTAGATGACATGATTGTCAAATCCAAGGAAAGAGAGGGACATATTGCGAACCTTCGCAAGTTCTTCGCAAGGCTACGAAAGTACAACATGAGGCTCAATCCTCAGAAATGCACATTCGGGGTGACATCTGGCAAACTCCTGGGATACGTTGTTAGCCAACGAGGTATAGAAATAGATCCTTCCAAAATCAAAGATCTGATCGAAATGCCACAACCTCAAACAGAAAAAGAAGTCAGAGGATTCCTGGGAAAAGTACAGTACATAAGTCGATTCATATCGAAACTTACGATGATTTGTGAGCCTATCATCAAGAAACTCAAGAAAACAGACCACACCATGTGGGATGATGATTGTCAAAAGGCATTCGACCGAATCAAGGAGATATTGGCTAAACCACCAGTGCTCATGCCACCACAACGAGATCAACCTCTTGGTTTATATCTCACAAGAATCAAAAAAATGACCATGGGCGCCATGCTGGCTCAAATTGTAGGAAGTGAAGAAAGAGCTATCTACTATCTTAGTAAGAAGTTCTTGGAGTACGAGTGCAAATACTCACAACTCGAAAAGACATGCCTCGCTCTTGTGTGGGCAACGAAGAAGCTACGCCATTACATGCTTAGCTACTCCGTCAAAATATACTCCAAAATGGATCCAGTCAAATACCTCTTCGAGAAACCCGTCCTCAACGGACGCCTAGCAAGATGGACCCTGATGCTCTCAGAATTCGACCTCAAATACGTACCACTGAAAGTTATAAAAGGTCGCGCCGTCGCCGAATTTTTCGCAGAAAATCCTATCAATGACGCACAAACAATAGATACTTGGTCATTTCTAGACGAGGATATACTCCAAACTGATGTAGACTCCTGGGACCTGTACTTTGATGGAGCATCGAACTTAAGAGGATTCGGAATAGGAGTGTTGCTCATTTATCCTGAAGGCGAGCATACACCAATTGCTGTCAAACTCGACTTCGAGGTGACAAACAATGTTTGCGAGAATCGAAGCTTGTCTCATTGGACTACAAGCAACAGTGAGCTTAGGCATTAAAAACCTCCGAGTACATGGGGATTCATCACTGATCATCAACCAAGTTACAGGATCTTGGAAAATCCGAAGCGAAAGCCTCACACCTTATCAGGCTAGAATAGACCAAGTCGCTCAATTCTTTGATCACGTAACCTACCTACACCTACCTCGGGAAGAAAATCAATTTGCAGACGCTCTTGGGAAACTTGCATCTCTGATTAATATGTCGGATCACATGATGGAAATGCCTTTGTGCATCGAACGACGGTCAGAGCCGGCTTATGTCCACCAAATCACCGATGAAGAAGAAATCGCGCAGGAACCCTGGTTCCAAGCAATCCTGAATTTTAAGCTTAATGGTACCTATCCACCGGATATGGACAAGAGGGGACAACGTGCTATACGCCTACTAGCTTCCCAATACGTTCTCATGCAAGGAGAATTGTACAAAACAACACCTCTTGGTGTAGTCCTACGTTGCCTTGATCATTCACAGGCACGAAAGGTGATGGAAGAAGTCCACGACGGAGAATGCGGTCCTCACATGAGTGGGCCCATGATGGCAAAGAAAATCACACGTTTGGGATATTATTGGACCACAATGGAATCCGATTGCATCAAATACGTAAGACATTGTCACAATTGCCAAATCTTCTGGAATGTACAACATGTCCCTCCTTCATTACTCTATACAATGACATCCCCTTGGTCATTTTCTGCATGGGGAATTGACATAATCGGGAAGATAACCCCAAATAACAGACGCCACGTCAACTTTTCATTCTAGTAGCAATTGACTATTTCACCAAATGGGTAGAAGCGGCTTCCTACACTAGTCTTACAGCTAAAAATGTGGCAAAGTTCATACAAAACAACATCATCTGTCGATATGGTTGCCCACATGAGATCATTAGTGATAACGGATCACATTTCCAAGCTGAGACCGAGCAATTGCTAGCCAAATACAAGATTAAGCATCACCACTCTTCGCCATATAGACCACAGACTAACGGCGCGGTAGAAGGGGCAAACAAGAATGTTGTTACGATTCTCAAGAAAATGATTGACAACTATAGAGATTGGCCAAGCAAGATACCCTTTGCTTTGTGGGGGTATCGTACATTTGTTAGGACGCCCACTGGGGCTACTCCTTTCTATTTGACCTACGGCATGGAAGCTGTACAACCAGTTGAGCTAGAGATACCATCCTTGCATATTTTACTAGAAAGTCAAATCCCGGAAGCCGATTGGAGGAGGGATAGATATGAAGAACTTATCCTCCTGGATGAACGTAGGCTACGCCCCTTACATAATGTCCAAACATATCAAGCACGTATCAAACGAGCTTTCAACAAAAGGGTTAGGCCAAGAAACATCAAAGAAGGAGACTTAGTGCTCAAATCGGTTAGAGCTCTTTTACCTGTCGACCCACGGGGAAAATTCAAACCTAATTGGTTCGGACCATTTCTAGTCAAATCCATACTTCCAGGGGGTGCGGTTAGAATCACAGACCTAGACGGGAATGAGTTTTCGAACCCAACAAACCTTGACCAACTAAAACGGTACTATGCCTAGAATAGGAACAAAAACGCGCCTCGCGTAACCCCACGTGTCGCTCTTGTGGCACTAAATAAACGGCCCCTGGCCAAGCTGAAATAAGCTAATGTCACTGTGCTCTTGCATTTTGACAAATTTGTCATCCTCGTATCATCAAATAAACTAAATTCGCACCTTCAGAGTAAGCAAAAGCTCATGCTTATTTTCTACGTTCATTACAAGCTCTTGCTTAGAACAATTATTCTTTTACATTTACTTGAACTACGCGCAAGGGTTTGATTTCGCTTTTTTAAGTGAATACGTAGGCAATCCTTCACAGGATTCAACCCGTTACATCTAAAATGTAAATAGAAGGACATTTGCATTGCATTTGAAATTCGACAAGAATAGTAGATAGAAAATCACAACGGTTTCATAACCATTTAACCTTTTTTAGTTCATTCATTTTCTGATAATAATAGTAAGCTACATAATAAAAATAGAATAGGCTAGGACTCTAAAAACCCCACCTTTTTATTACAACAATAATAATAATAATCAAATAATAAATAAAGACTTGGGCTATTCCTCCATCCTCCCCTTGCCCTTGTCATTCTTGTCATATTTCTTGTCACGGCCTCGAGCCTGACGCTCTTGCGCCACTTCAGACCTAATCACCAACGGTCTTTCTCGAGGCCTAGCTTTTCCATTCTTGCCAATCACCATTTCCGCGACAGGAGTAGTCTTTGGTTTCTTCGAAGGATGAACAACTTGAAACCCGGCTTCTTCTTCTCCCTCTGTCAGATGCTTCTCTTTCTCTACCTCGCGCACCTTGTAGTCAACGGGCTCGCGCTTTCTCAATTTCTCGCGCTCTTCCGGAGTAGTAGCCTTTCTCCATCTCAGATAAGAATCCGACACCCACAAGGCATTGGCAGAGAAATTCAAGAACCACATGTTTCTTTGAGCCTATTTAATGGCCCACTCTCTTCGGCTCTCTGTAGTAAGCGCCATAGCAGTCTGCGGGACGGTGTCAAGCCTTGGGATCGTCTGTTTCAGCCCAACTTGTCTCATCAGTCTTTCCGGGAAGATACACACCATAAACTCCAATCCAGGAATGCGCACGGACTTAGTAGGATCCAAAGAAGACACTCCCGTGACGGACTTGAGGTGCCACCACGGTACGACCCACCTAATCAACGGGCCATCATCGCTCTTCAGCTTGTTCTTCCAGTAATCACAGACCCGAGTGAAGTCCACCGTATACAACCTTGTCCTCATCGCAATCGAGCGAGCATGATAGGAAAGCGCATGAACTGGGGGCTCGATCAATCGGAGCCGTTCCATAAGCCAAACCTACCAAAAGCGGGTATTAGACATCGAAAAAAAAAAAAAAAAAAAAAAAAAAAAAAAAAAAAAACGAAAAACGAAAAAAAAAGAAAAAAAAAAGAAAAAGAAAAACAAGTCTTTTACCTGCAAAATGACGGGACTCCCCAAATACGGTAGATCGCGGTTGGATTTCCTATTATCCAAGCCCAAAATAATCTCTCCTAAGCATAAGCAAGCTGGGCTACTGCGCAGCTCCATCTGCTCAACAAGGCCCAGAAGACGGGGATAACCTCTCAAGTCCTCATCAACATGCCCTTGGAAGACATACACATGCAACAAGCAAAAGCCAAATGCCCTCCGCCTAGCAACATGAGAAACAGTGGGGTCGGCTTTATTGATGAATCGATCTATGAAATCCAACATTCTCACGCCTTTCGAGGTAACTAGACGGTCCACCTCAAGTCTAGTCAATCCAAGCAAGTCTCTAAATTTGCTCTTATACCCTTGCGTAGTAGAAGGAATGGCAGGCAAATGTTCGGGATCCCATCCACCAATAGCAGCAATTTCTTCAAGAAATGGGCAAATATCACCTCCAGGGAACGCAAAAACATGGTAATTCGGGTCCCAATTGTCAAGGCAAGCATTCAAGAACGGTTTAACAACCTTGATGAGTTTTAAACTCAACAAAGACCCAAAGTTATAAGCACCCATATCGTGTTTCTCCATATTCGAAAATTCGTTGATCCATTCCTTCAAGCGGATCTCCAAAGTATTCATGGTGAAAAATCTATTTTGAGAATTTTATGTAAATAGACGAAGAAGAGACGGAAGATTTGTGTGAATAAAAGCTCCATCGACGTTTCTATTTATACTAATTTCTGTTTCCAAAAATCCGTCAGAACAGAACGCCTTGGGAACAGGCGCAGCACCTGCTGCGCCTCTTCAAAGGGACGCAGCTCATGCTGCGCCTCTTCCTCAGCTTCACTTCTGTGATTTTCCGCGTTGGATCTTTCCTAATTCCATGACGAATAATTTCCTATTCCTACGGGTTATTATTTTGGTAAATACGGGAAGATTACCATGTTTCAAGTTTCCTAATTTCGCGGACACGCATTTCGAGGCGACATCGACATTTTCACCATTTTACCACACGTGCACATTTTCGTTTTAGGAAATAAATTTCATTTTTTTTAGGAAACAATTCCAATTCCTCATTTTAGGAAATAATTTTTATTTTAATCTCACATGTATATATTAATTTTTTAATTTCTTCATTTCATTTCTACATTTCTAACTTACAGATTTCTTTTTTTTTTCTTTTTTTAGGGGGTAACCCTCCCTACCGTCCGGTCATTTTCGGCAAAATTTTCGCTTTTTTTTTTTCTTTTGAGTCACTCCCTTTGCGCTAATTAAGGCCATATGTATATATGAATGTATGCTTTGCGTGTTTTCTATGTAAATTTCGGCAGCATGACGGCGTAAACCGTCATCTACCAAACCTGTTCTAAACTAACCTGCAGATACAAGCGACACAACCCAGCAGCAAAGGCACTCATGCCATCGTATATATACCAAACAAAGGAAATGTACAAACTGGGGGCTCGAGCCCCAAACAAAGACCAAAAAATGTTCAAAATGATGGTCCAAATGTACAAAATACAGCCAACAAACAAAAAAAAGCTACACAAAACTACTGCTGGGCGCCCTCCAACTCTGCAACTCTCGCCGCAAGAACGGCGATCTCGGCGTCCCGAACCTCAAGCTCCCTCAGCAAGCGAGTTGTCTCCTCCCGAGACTGGGTCAACTCTCGCTCCAGCTCGCGGTCACCCTGTAAACAATAAATTGGCTCATGTCAATCGATTCAAGCAAAATCGGAAAATCAAAAATCAAAAATGAAATAGGCATAAGGTTCATACCTGACGACCTCGACCGCCGACAAGTGCCTCGACAGCAGTAGCTCGCAGCCGGTTGGCCACCCTTCACAACGCCACAAACCGAGACGGCGCAACCTGCATTTTCAAAAAGCAATTCTCAACAATTGAACAAACTCAATCAAATGTGTTCTTACACAAAAGTTATACAAGTTAGAGGGCTCACCCTCCGAATCAGATGCTGCCAGTCGTCCAGGCCAGCATCCGTCACAGCTACGTCAAAGTCACGCAGCTCGGAGATCGTCGTCCTCCCGGTCGCGTCAGTGTACTCGAGGGTCTCGGGGTACTCTGGGGGCTCGATGCCCGCCGCCTCGACCTCCTGCAAAGACAAATGGTTCTCATTAATCGATGATCTTTCATCATAAATCTCACAATCAAATCAAGAGGAAGAATAAAAGATGCTCACCACTACCGGCCAGTACGCCAACCTCCCGTAAAGGAACGCCGAGTAGTCCTCGCCAGGAAGAAGAAGGGCGTCTGCCACCGGCACCGCCAAGTCCGCCTCCCTCTCAGCCTCAGAAGGCTCCCTAAACATCGTCCTGGGAGGATCGACGGGAACCGTCAACACGTCCCGAGAGCACTGACGAGCCAAGCGCTCGCCCAAGTACCACACAGGACCCATCGACGTCCTCAACAGCAGTCGGCTCGGGCTCCTAGGCCGAAGGACCTCAGCCACGAAAGGAGGCGCTCCAGCGTACTCCGCCCAAGGTCTGGGCACCCACTGTGACAAGATAAAACAAGGATCATTCCTACGATCAATTAAAAGCAAATATAAGAAGCACGAGTGAATATAAGTGAGATGCTCACGCTGTCCAGCTGAAGAGCGTTCACGTCCCGCCGGTAGACATTGTGAGAAGAACGCTTGCTCTTCGTTCGGCACATCACCCAATCCCTCACCACGGGATAGGCCCTCTCCAGCGGCTCCGTCCTCTTGGGCGCGAGGCTCGGGAAGTAGGAGTACACCCACGCCTGTAAAGCAAAATAATCAATGACGATCTTTCGTGATTTGATAAAGAAAAAGAATTAACTTTGATCTAAAGGAAGGTTCATACCCCCCGCAGTAGTCCAGGTCCGACAGCACCAGGAGAAGTCCCCTTCTCCATCAACTCCGGACGAACCATGGCCCTCATGAAGCGGATAAGGACCGCAAAACCAGCAGTGACCCAGTCCCAACGCCCTAGGGAACTCAGGTCAGAAAGGAAGGGAAGAAGCTTCGTCGACAGCCTCTCGCCCTTATCTCCGAGGTAAATCGAAGACAGAAACCACCAGAGCCACAAACGAGCCCTCTACTCAGCTGTACAGGGAAGAGGAGCCGTCTCCTCCCGTCAATCGTCACCAGCGCCGGGGTCTTCCTCGCAAAGTAGTCTCGAACGTAGGAACTGGGTATCAAACCCGGCACTGTAACAGCCTTCGGCGACAAGTTCCAGCCGATCAATCTCCTCGCCTCGGCCGAGTCCGCCCTCATGGCAGTCTTCGGCCACTCCACCTCCTCGGTCCCGCACGGCAGACCAGAAATCATGTCGTAGTCCTCCAGAGTGACTCCTACCTCACCGAAAAGCATGTGAAACGTAGAAGTCGTATCCCAGAATCGGTCCAAGAAAGCGCGGACCAGGCTAAGGTTAGCCCGCAACTTCCTCTTCGCGATGTCCCTCCAGACCTGAACCAAAGGACCGAACGCTCCACGCTCGATCATGGCCCTCTCCTCCGCCGACAGCCGCTCGTAGTGCTCCATCGCTGTCGTGTAACCCGAGAACGACCTGATGTTCCCGAACTCCTATTGTGATTCGAAACAAAAGCTATCTTTAGTTTTGAATGAAATTTGAAAGGAATTTGAACAAATGAATGAAAGAGGATGAGTAATGAGTAGTGAATTCCTATTTACCAACCTCTTCACCGTCCTGTAGGACAGGTGACCCTATACAGCCCACACCAGGTGCCTGCTCTCCCAAGTCTCAGCCCACGCAGGAGCTCCTCTCAACTGACGACCCCCTCGTTCGACGTTGGCCCGTCTCGGGGCCTCCTCCTCCTCGACAGCCTCCTCCTCGTGAACCCCGTCCCCAGCAGCCATCACCGCAGCGGTGAAGGCCTGCTCCAAAGCCTCCTCGACAGTAGCAACGTCTATCTCCATGGGAGCTCTCCCAGAAGTAGAAGCCTCGTCACCTGCAACATTAAAGCAAATTTAGGCCGCGTCACGTGACGACAAGCCTTTGTTAAGGGATTTTCGAGCCTTCAAAGCCCTGAAATCGCTCTTTTCTTGCCATCCTTGGCCATATTCCCACCAACCCGATCACTCATGTGGTAATTTAGGTCAAGTCAAGTCTAATTTGAAGCCTAGTCTCGGGTTCGAGTCAAAATTTCGGCAACATTTCGTTATAACGGCGATTATGCCCTAGAAAAGTGTCCTGAAAAAGCTGTCACAAACCAAAATTCCGAGATGGTAGAAAGTTTACCCATCATTCAAGGACCCCAAATATCAAATTTCATCGCAAATGGGCAATCCTAAGGCTATTTTCGAGGCAATTTACGGTTTAGCTGTGAAACCGTCTCAAATTTCACTCAAAGGCTCAAAACTCAACAAAAATTCGAGACAAATACATGGTTATGTTCCTAATACTACCAACTATCAATTTCTAACGTTAATTTGCAAAGGCAAATGCGTTTGGGGGAAAAGCCCCAAAATTTCGATCAAATGGGTCACAAACCCTAGTTTTTTCGGCTCAAAATCGGACAAATATAGACGATTAATGCAAGAATGAGACACATACCTCGATTAGTCATGATTAATGCAAGCTTTAGGATCAAACCTTGGCGGAAATGGTGAAGATTTGAGAGAGAAATTGTGTGAATTGTGTTTCGAACAAATGAACATAAGCCTCTGATTATCGCGTTTTTACGCAGAAAGAACACTTTGGGGAATAGACGCAGCAGGCGCTGCGCCTCTTCCAAGAGATGCAGCTCTTGCTGCGCCTCTTCCCTGTGTTCCCTCCATACGGATTTTCAAAAATTCGTTATGAATTCATTATTTGTGGGCCCATCCTTGGTGCGCCTCTTCCCCGATGCTATTTTATTCTTTTGGTCCGTTTGACGATTTTCTTTCGTTCCGGCCCGCAACTCCAAGTCAGCAGCAGACTGTCACACGTTATTTATTCCTTCCAAGATCTTTTTCTTGTCGCAACGAGCGTTTATTCCTTCACATAATTCGACACACCTTCATTATGTCTCCAGCGAGAGTAAGCGGATATACTTTCCCTCTCATGACAAGAAGAATAATTCCCAATCATGTCTCCAGCGAGAGTAAGCGGACGTACTGTCCCTCTCAAGACATGAGGATTGACATCTACCTAAGCGATTTCCCCTCGCGGTTCCACTTTGTGTCCTGCTACTCACAATTGTTTCCCGAAGACTACCCAAGCATTTTCTCTCGGCGGTTCCACTTTGTGTCCTGCTACTCACAATATTTCGTGTTTCCCCGCGGAGTTCGACAAAGGAGTCGTTCTCCAGAAGTTCCCAAACCAATAGAGTTCCAATACCCAAGCTTTAGCTATCCCTTAAGTTGAACTTATATTTGGCCTCCTTCCCGTCGATGCTTTCCTTTAGGGCCCCACACCTTAGCACAATCCTTACATAACTTTTAGGTCTTACCCTTAGCTCCTACGCACCTCCGGAAGCATCTCGAGAAGAAGTCTCAGGTATGATCTCTTCTTATGGCTGGCGAGCCTCCTTACGTAGTCTAATGGACTTTAAACGACCCTCCCCGATAGTCGACAGACTCTAAAATGTTCCCGACGACAGTCCTTGGTTCGAGACCCCTTGAGCGCCTCGCGTCGCCATAGTCGTCAGGTTGTAATCTTCGATTGACCTGATGGCTATACTTTGACTTTCGCCTTGTCCAAGCCTCAGTCAAAGTGGGGGCTCTGTAGATACCTCGTATCTGCACCTCCCGCAAACCACCCGGTGATGATTGGGCCGCATGTTTGGTACGCGGAACGATTTGTGACAATTCGTAATATTATCGTCAAGTGATTGCTCAAATATTAATATCTACCTCTTAGTTGTCATCTACGTGCCGATACGGTCGTTTTGACAAGATAATTAGAGTACATTCGAGTCCGGGCCTAAAACCGTCTCCATTTTCTCGATAAATTAAATCCCGAGTCGGGATGTTCGGAATGTTCCGGGATATTTCTATTCCAAATTTCACAAATTTTATCTTTTGGTAAACAATTTCCCGAAATATTCACATAAGATATTAAGGAAAACCGAATTATTTTCGTCCTACCATAACTCAAACACGGAAATCTTTCTTCCGCGGAGAGGAAACCCCTTGGGAACAGACGCGCGGCCCAGTGCTGCGCCTCTTCCAAGAGACGCAGTGGGCTGCTGCGCCTCTTCCCGAGCCCTTTCTCGTATTTCTCGTATCTTTTTCATATCTTTCCGAGATTCACTTCCAAAGACTCTCCGAAACCCTAATTCCTCCACGTGATTAGTATAAATAGGAGCTTTCGCTCCTCATATTTCTCACGCGAGTGTCCGCCCTTCTCTTCTCCCTTTGCATTCTAGACTTTGTTCTTACTTTTTGGCGTCTACGTGCTTGAACTTTCGACCACGTAAGCTCGGATCCTTCGAGTACCAGCCTCCCGTTTGCATGACCGACCAATTTGACCAACTACACATCAATCAACTTAATTAACTTAATCGTTTTCCTCTTACGAGGGCACTTTCTTTGCATTCGCGTCGAGCATCACTAATCGATATCTTAGTCCTTCTCGTTTCGTCAACATGTAAGTCTGAGGGTGTAATCTCTCTTTATTTATTGTATTTATTTATTGTATCATCATCAATTGTAAGGTTTATGTCGAAAATACCATTAAAACCGATTTCTAAAATCGTGCCTTAAAACCTCTTTTTTACGGATTTCCAGTAGATAACCGTCGAGAAAGGACGCAAAGAATCGCTGCGCCTCTGAAGGAGCGCAGATTCCCGATGCGCCTCTTCGTGAGGCCGCCGCAGCCTCCTCTGCTTCCTTTCTTCTTCGTCGCTCTCTCTCGTTGTTCGTCAAAGTTCTTTTACTTGTTTCGTTTGTTTGTTAATTCTTCATCATGATAGCATATAATTCACATGTATATTTATAATCATCATCATTAGCATGTTTTAAATCATCACAAATCCGACTTAAATCCCAAGTAATCCAATATTTGCGGGTTTTCGTCATTAAATTCAATTCCGAGTTATAGAGATTCAATTCATCAATATTGGGTTTCTGGAATTCGTCTTTGATATAATTTTCATCTGTCTTTTGTCGTATCTATCGCATATTCGTCATTAATCCATCGTATCTAACTTAGTTAATTTATTTAATTCGTTTAGTTTGTTAATATTTTTCACTCCTGTAATTAATCCATCTTATGTTAATTCGCTTAATTCCGTCTTATTCATGTTTTACTGTTTTCATGACCCATTCATATGTTAAATAACCTACTAATCACTTCTATCCGAGTAAATATTTTAATCGATCATTAAAATCACCAATTGATATTAACAACACGCAATTCCGGCTTCACAGCCAGAATTCAGGCCAGGAACAGACGCAGCTTCTGCTGCGCCTATTCCAAAGGACGCAGCTCTGCTGCGCCTGTTCCGGGTTGAATTCTGTCTCTGAACTTTGTTTCTGCCTTGACCTAGTTTAATTAGCTTACGTATAATTGACTATTATCCGTATTATCGCCTTCTGACTTGTTCGTAATTTTATTCCTTTATTCTTTTTCTCAAATTATTCGTTTTAAAGATACTTTCGACATAAATCGCCTAATTCAATGTAATTATTGTAATTTTCATTACTATAGTTCATAATTATTGTATTTCTTGTATCATTTGTATGTTTTCACATGTAATTGAACATTAAATCCTACTTCGACCCAATTGTATGCTAATTACGTGTTTCACCGACTTAGTATTAATGTTCACATGCTAGGATTAAAACTTGGATGTTGCATTGCATGCATATAGCCGACGATATATCAAGTAAGAATAACTTCCCTAATCATTAGTAGAGGCCGCTATCGAGGCGGGCGGGATTAGGTGTTCGATCAAAAGAGCTTCCTAATACGTACCCTCACCCCTTACTCCAGATATCTGTGAACACCCGTGTTCATTGGCATCCACGAGAGTCATTCTAGACATAGAATGCTAAGGGTAACGATTGCTTAGTGTTTATGTCTCTACTTTGTGTCTTGACATGACACGAGGTATTCGAACGGTTCCAATTTCCCATAAAAATTGGTGGCGACTCCATACAAAAATGCAAACGCTTATTTCTCTTTTCCTCCCAAGCGCCCCCGTGGGCCCCCGCTGTCCACAACGGTGCAGCGGTATTTTCTAAGATTAATTTGAGGTCGGGTTACCATCAAGTGAGGATACGGGAAGAGGACATACCGAAGACAGCTTTTACATCGAGGTATGGTCACTATGAGTATGTTGTGATGCTGTTTGGGTTGTCTAATGCACCTGCAGTGTTTATGGATTTGATGAACCGGGTCTCCAGTCAGTTCTTAGATCGGTTTGTTTTGGTCTTTATCGATGTTATTTAGTCTTTTCTAATACTAAGGAGGAGCATGGGGAGCATTTGAGGATAGTGTTGCAGACTTTGCGAGAACATCAGCTGTATGCAAAGTTATCTAAGTGTGAGTTCTGGTTAGAGAAAGTTGCTTTTCTGGGACATGTGATTTCAAAGAAGGGTGTAGCCGTGGATCCTGCAAAGATTGAAGAAGTTACTAAATGGGAAGCACCAAAGAATGTGGCAGAGATTAGGAGTTTCTTGGGTTTGGCAGGGTACTATCGACGGTTCGTGAAAGACTTCTCAAAGATAGCCAAACCTATGACAACTTTGATGAGGAAAGAGAACAGGTTTCGTTGGGATGAAAGTTATGAGACGGCATTCCAGACATTAAAGGAGCGTTTGACCACGGCTCCAATCCTAGCATTACTTGAAGGGAGCGAGAAATTTGAGGTATATACCGATGCTTTAAATAATGGGTTGGGTTGTGTGTTTATGTAGAATGGGAAAGTGATTGCCTATGCTTCTAGGCAATTGAAGCCTTATGAGGAGAACTATCCGACACATGATCTAGAGTTGGGTGCAGTTGTGTTTGCTCTTAAGATTTGGAGGCACTATCTTTATGGGGCGACCTTTAAGGTGTTTTCAGATCATAAGAGTCTCAAGTACATCTTCACTCAAAAGGAGTTGAACATGAGACAGAGGAGGTGGATGGAGCTAATTGGGGATTATGACATAGATATCATTTACCATGAAGGGAAAGCTAATGTGGTTGCAGATGCGTTGAGCAGGAAGAGTGTGCATTCTCTATGCACAACTATGTCTTTGATGAGGTTGAGAGATGAGGTGGGGAAGATGGGGATACACATGATACAGAAAAGGGATGCTAGAATGGATTTGACAGTGGAGCCAGACCTTTATGATGACATTCACAAGAAATAAGCTTTGGATCCCAAGATTGAGGAGTGGAGAGCTGGAGTAGAGAAAGGGACAGTGTCTATATTCTCTATTCATACAGATGGTAGTGTGAGATTTGATGGGAGATGGTGTGTTCCTAATGATGAGGAGTTGAAAAAGATAATCATGACAGAGGCTCATTGCACACCATACTCGGTACATCCAGGCGGTGACAAGCTATGTAAGGATTTGAAGAAGACTTTCTGGTGGCCTGGGATGAAGAAGGAAACAACTGAGTTTATGGCTCGTTGTTTGACATGTCAGAGAGTGAAATGGAAGCAGCAACGACCACAAGGTAAGATTCAGTCTTTTGAGGTACCTGAGTGGAAGTGGGCGTCCATTTTTATGGATTTTATAGTGGGTTTGCCGAGGAGTCAACAGGGTAATAACATGATATAGGTTATAGTTGACCGACTGACTAAGTCAGCTCACTTTGTGCCGATGAAGGATAATTGGACCAAGATAAAGTTGGCTTTGGCTTATAGGAAGCATGTAGTTCGTTTGCATGGGGTGCCTAAGGATATAGTGTCCGATGGAGATGCGAGGTTCATATCACAGTTTTGGAAAAAGTTGCAAGAGATGATGGGGACTACCTTGAAGATGAGTGCTACATTTCATCCTGCGACAGATGGCCATACAGAGAGTACCATCCAGACTTTAGAGGACATGTTGCGAGCTTGTGTTATGGATTTTGGTGGTAGTTGGGAGCAGAGATTAGACTTGATTGAGTTTTCTTAATACAACAGTTATCACACCAGTATTGGCATGGCACCATTTGAGTCCTTGTATGGGAGGAGATGTAGAAGTCCTATTTACTGGGATGATAGTGCTGAGGCAGTTGTTTTGGGGCCACAGATGGTACAGGAGATGGTTGAATAGGTTAAGCTGATTAGACAAAGGATGAAAGCGGCCTAGGATCGACAAAAGAGTTATGCAGATCTACATCGTCGAGACATAGAGTTTCAGGTTGGAAACAAGGTTCCTTTGAAAGTGTCTCCTATGCGTGGGGTCATGAGATTTGGTAAGAAAGGGAAGCTGAGCCAGAAGTTTATCGGACCCTATAAGATTTTGGATCGTGTGGGTGAGGTTGCTTATCGGTTAGCTTTACCAGCTGCTTTGGATAGAGTGCATAATGTGTTTCATGTGTCTCAGCTGCGGAAGTATGTGAGCGATCCTTCACATGTGTTAGATGTAGAGAACATCGAGTTGGATGAGTCTTTGTCTTACCTTGAGGTGCCCAAACAGATTCTTGATCGCAAGGTTAGGAAAACTAGACATGGGGAAATGGTCTTGCTTAAGGTTCTTTGGTCTAACCATGAGGTTGAGGAGGCTACTTGGGAGGCGGAAGAGGCTATGAGGAAGCGGTATCCGTCTCTTTTTGATTAGGTATGTGTGGTTACGGGGACGTAACCTTGTTTCTTTTAGAGGGTAGGAGATGGTCGCATAGAGTTTTTGCAAGTTTTTGCATGTTTTATGTTGGTTTTAGTACAGTTAGTAGTTGTCTTGAGTCGGGTTGAGTTTTGTTTTGGGAGGTGTGTTTTGGGTTTATTGTTGAGTGTTGATGATGTTGTTGTGTCGGGGTGATGTTAGTGTGTTTTGTTTTTGGTTGTGGTTTGAACTTCGGGGATGAGGTTCTTTTTAAGGAGGGAAGACTATAATACTACGGTTTTAAGTGTCTAAGGGTACTCTATCGAGTGGGGCTTACTCTGTCGAGTAAATAGTTTTTGACGCAAAACAGTAGACTGCCTGTAGGGTATTCGATCGAGTAAGCTTGGCACTCGATCGAGTAAGGGTCACTCGATCGAGTAAGTGACTTACTCGATCGAGTAAGTGAGTTTACGGGCTGAGTTTGACGGGTTTTGTTAATGATGCAAGATTAGTATAAAAGGATGTCCGTCACTTTTCTTAATCTCTTTTAACAATTCTAAAACCTAATTGAGAAGAAGAGGAGTTACGTAGCTTGATTGTCATCGCATTGTTAACAAATCCCAAGGCTAGGAGTGTCGGATTGCATTGTTCTTTACGCCGTTGTGATCCTTGTGTCGAGGGTAAGCTTTTTATATAAATTTTATAATGTTTTGTTAAAGTTGGTTAAACCCTAATTGTCCCAATTTGGGGGTTTTGGGTCATCTATGTGAATATGGTTGTGATTGTATGTAAGTATGTATAGGAGGAGGATTCGTTGAGGAGAGATTCTTACTTAGCTGCTTGATCGTCTGTTGGGGTTTGTTTTCCATGTAGGGTTTCCCTACTCAGTATTGGCTACATATTGTGTGGTGTTCATGGTGGTGATTGTTGGTTAATTATGTTGTTGGTTTGATTTTGGTGGTTGTTAATTATATATTGTTGATTGGTTGTGTATCTGTCTGTGATCTTCGGGGTGCGTCCCTGGCTGAGTAGAGTCACTTGCGGGAGTGGCTTCACGCCCTTGATTTGTTCCTTGTGGCTCCCGTCACAAGGGGGATATGCACATTAATGAACCTGGGTTTATCGCTCGATGGAGATGAGCGGGGATTTGGTGGGTACGACTGCGGTCCCCCCCACTGGCGGTGTGGAGTTCTTGTTGCGATGGGTACTCTGGCAGGGCTACACACTTTAGTGTGTAGTCAGTTGTGTGGAGATTGGAGATGGAGATTTGCTTGAGCTGTTTGAGGTGTTTGTGTTTTTGTCTCGTTGTGGCTGTTGTTCTTTTTATGTAATTAGTACTGACCCCGTTAATTGTTTTAAAAACTGTGGTGATCCATTTGGGGGATGGTGAGCAGTGATTGAGCAGGTATGATGGCGTTTGCGAGGGATAGCTGGGAAGGAGTCACCATCAGTCTTAGGGTCTTCCGCTGTGTCTGGATTAGCTGTTTTAGTACTTTTGGTTTTTGAGAACAGTTGTACTTTACTTTCATCAGTTTTGGAGTTTGTCATGTAACACCTAAACTTATTGCTATTTAAGTATGTTTCCTTATTGTCATTTTATTATCATTGCCTCGGGTAACCGAGATGGTGACGTTCTCATACCTTAAGTGGTCCTGGTAAGACACTTGGAGTATGGGGGTGTTACAAAGTGTTATCAGAGAGACGATCTTGAAACCTGTAGCTAATGAACCTAATGAACGTAGGGAGTCAAACTAAAATGAACCCGGGTAGGAGTTGTAGGAGCTAATGCAAAGACTTGGGAGACGTCCTAAAGTCGCGAACTCACCCTACAATTTTGAACCGGTCACTATGGGGTGTGTGTTTCGGGATCTTTATGTGCATGTTTTGTGCTTTGTGTATCTATATAGTAATGTGTGGTATGAATCGGTGGATGCATGCATGTGGAGGATAGGCGGTATGAATTGAAAAATGGTGATGATGTGGTTGTATGTTGATTGATTGAAAGCATGAAAGCATGATGTTTGATTTATAATGTGGAATGTTAGAAATACGAAAGGAAAAGTGTTTTGTTTGAGTATATATATATATATATATATGTTGTTAATTGTTGTTTTGCATAAAAGTATAGAGTGTCGTGGGTGTGAGTTTGAACATGTGGTAGTGTACGAGTCTGCATGACTCGATCGAGTGGGGGGCACTCGATCGAGTTGGTGAGAGACTCGATCGAGTGGGTGTGACTCGATCGAGTAGGTAGTTTTTCGTTTCTGGGCAGAAGTCTATTTTTGGGCACTCGATCGAGTAGGATAGGGGACTCGATCGAGTAGGGCTAGCTCGATCGAGTAGGGTGTTGACTCGATCAAGTACGTTTTTGGGAGCTTTCTGGTCAGGTTCTGGAGTCGGGGTACTCGATCGAGTTAGATAGGTAACTCGATCGTGTGACCTCAACTCGATCGAGTGGGTGATGGGGCTCGATCGAGAAGGTGCTGTGCAGGTTGTTTACGTGTTTTGAGATATGGGATGAGTGTTTATGTTTACCCTTTTCTTATATAGTTTTAAAGATGCCGCCAAAGAGAACATCGTTGTATGCCAGGGCAGAGAATATGAGTATTGATGAGATCGTTAAGATGTTGGAGCACAAAGATGCTCTTACTGAGTCTTTGAAGAGGGTGGGGAAAGATAAGGATGAGAGGCCAGATCACTCCAAGATTAGTATGCATATTGCGAGGTTTAATCCTAAGGAATACTTGGGAACGGGGGCGTCAATTCTGCTGGATAATTGGCATAGAGAAATGGAGAATATTCTCAATCTAGTTCGTTGCCCGGAGGAGTTGAAAGTGGAACAAGCTGCGTTCTACTTGAGGGAAGCTGCCGGTGAATGGTGGGATAAGGTTAAGGTGAGTGCTTTGGATATGTATGTGAAACAGGGGTTGCCTGCGATACCTTGGTATGAGTTTAAGAAAGCTATGAGGCGGGAGTTTGTACCGGAACATGTACGTAGTAAGTTGAGGGATGAGTTAGATGATTTTAAAATGACATCTGACATGACAGTTGCTGAGTACTACCACAAGTTTAAGGAGAAATCTAGGTATGCTGAGGACATGGGGTTGAGCCAAGAGAACTTAGCATTAAGGTTTGAGAAGGGGTTGATCCCCAAGATCATGGATAAGTTACCGGTAGGAGCCCTTACTAATGTTAAGGAGGTCTATGAGCGTGTTGGGAGGGCTAAGAGGTTAGTTGAAATGACCAAGGAGAGAGTTTCTGAGAAGAGGAAAGCTAAGAGTGAGGGCGGTGGCCAGTCTAGTTACAAGAAGAGCGGCCATAATCAGGCAATAGCATATTCATCAGGTTTGGGGTTTAGTGCTGGAGCTTCTTACGGGCGTGGTCGTGGGAGTGGTAGTAGCAGTTGGGGTATGACCTATTATAACTGTGGCGGTATGGGCCACAAGAGGCATGAGTGTACCAGTGCTATGAGTGGGGGTTTCCGGAGACCGTCGCAGTGGAGTTTTTCTCAGGGTTCTTCGCAGAGTTATGCTAGTAACAGGCCGGCTGGGTCGTGGAACAACAGGGGTGGCCATAGTAACAACAACGGTGGGGCTAACCGCAATGGCGGTAATTCATACCAGAAACCGGCAATGAATAACAACAACAACCAAGGGTCAGCTGCTGTTAGGCCTGGAAATCCGCAGACCTTCCTGATCAGTATTTCACCTGAACCCGACTAACAGGCTGTCAGGGTGTCAGGCTATCAGGGCACATGAAGATATGCGCCAGGCCATGGAGAGGACAACGGTCAAAATATCAGGACGATATTAGACCATATACGCGTGTCATAAAGGGATTATATAAGCAGCATTAAGTGTGAAGATTATGCAGTAAATGCGATAATTAAGAGAGAAATATTTGGCAATTACTACTGGAAATAATGGAGAATAATCTGCCTTTAATGCCAGATCAAGCAGCCGTTCAAGATGAAAGCTTATATAAAGAACACACTGAAGATATTGAGGGGATATCATTCATACGCAAGAAGGAGCATACACAATACTTAGAGAAATACAAAGATTGTTATAATCATATAATTATTCTCCCAAAATAACATAGTGAAATCCTCTCTTGGCTTGGTGCCCGTGATTTTTTCCCATTCAAAGGTTTTCCACGTACAAAATTACTTGTCTTATTGTTATTGTTGTTATTTCATTTACAGCTTTATTAGGCCCAGTTTAGCCGAGTCTGACTGTAACTTAGCCTGACCCTACTAGGCTGATTAAGACCTCCAGGGGCCGGACAAATCTGACTACTATTTGGCAGATGAAGAGTATTACAGGATAAGCAAGCTATTAGATCCTGGAAGAAGAGCCTGATAGTAAGTACGGAATAGCCTGGTGGGGCATTCAAACAAGCTGGATTAAGAAGATAAACAAAAAGTGTAGTTGTATGAGTCAATAACCGTGTCCTATTCTCAAGGAAGACCAAGTCCAACTATAAAGCCACATCATCTATGAATGTTAAACGGGAAAGACTGAAGATTAGTTAAGAAGTAGAACAGGTCAAGCGAATTAATAGGGAGCATGCCCTATTAATCTGGCAACGGCTCCTACAAACGGGGAAGAACGTTGAGAATAATGTAACGTTAATATTGGTAGAATTATAAATAGCATAATTAAGCATTTGTAAAGGCATTCATTATTCATTGGTTTTTATTCAGCTACTTTACAATTTATCTTTCATTCCCGTGTATTCAATTACTCATACAAATTTGTATTCAGCTTATCAAAATAATACAAGTGATATTCCTTACACTTCGTCTTTCCTTATTATTCATTCACAATATACAAAACTTATAGAACTAGATACCCAAATCACTCTTTAAATAAAGCCGGATCCGTTCAAGGGAAATCCTGCTAAAACAATTGGCGCCCACCGTGGGGCATCTAGTTCTTTAATCAAAAAATTCTTTTTACCATTTTCCATTTAATATTCACATACAAAAATGGTGGAACTCACTTCAGAACAACAACTAGCGGCTGCCCTGGCCAAGATCAAAGAATTGGAGACAATTCAAGAGAAGGCAGCCCAGGCAGAAGCTGAAATCAATAGGCTTAAGGAATCTGAATCTAACCTGAAAAAGAAGTTGGAAATTCAGGCTTCAGGCTCCAAGACCAGATTCGAGCCAGGAACCCCATTCTCATCCATTATCAAAAACATTGACTTTTCCAATTTGGAACCCCGGAGAAGGATACATTATCTGGTACCCCAATCATTTCCAATGATGAAACAAACAAGACTGAAGCAGCAATAATGATGGCTATGCTTCAGGAAATTCAAAAACTCCACAACAAAATAGAAAATATACCTGGAGTACCAGACCCTGTGGCTGAGGTAGAAGTTGACAGCTTTGCAGATTCACCCTTTGCAGATGAAATTGCAAAGATTGATCTCCCCAAGAAATTTACCGTTCCGTCCATGAGAACTTATGATGGGACCTCTGATTCACAAAATCACGTTGCCATATTCAAACAAAAGATGTTGGCTACCTCAATACCCAGTGAACTCAGGCAGGTCTGCATGTGTAAAGGCTTTGGTACAACCCTGACCGGAGCAGCATTACAATGGTTCATTAATCTCCCAAATGGAAGTATCAAGAATTTTGCAAAACTGATCAATGCCTTCAACCAACAATTCGCAAGCGAGAGATATGGCCAAGAGACCCAAAGAACTGCTTGGGTAAAACAACTTCCTGAAGAATCTCTCAAAGAATTCCTGGCCAGATTTGTCAAAGAGAAGGTGGCCATTCCCAGGTGTGATGAAGAGACAGCGGTAGAAGCCTTCAGGCAAGGAGTCTTGCTTGACAGTGACATCTATGCAGATTTAACCAAAAAAGCATGCCCAACCTTTGCCACTGTTCAATCCATCGCCTTAGAGCATGTCAGATTGGAGGAAGATCTCAACTTCAGGACAAACTCATCCGGAGGAAAGCAAGGCTATGGACACACTAACAGGAAAAGCTCCTACCAGAAAGGAGGCAACCCCGGATCGACCCTATTCCAGGCCCGAACGATCCAAGTCAACATGGCACAAGAACACAAAGGTAACCTTTCTAGCCTTCCAACTATTCCCGAATATAACTTCTCTATTAATACTTTGTAGGATTAATCAAACGCTGAAAGCCTGGGAGATACAGTCAGATGGCCCAAGAAATCCGACAACCCCAGGAAAGACCCAACAAGATGGTGTGACTTCCACCGGGACATCGGGCACACCACAGAAGAATGCATCCAACTCAGGAAACAGGTGGCATATCTTCTAAAGAAAGGCTATTTGAAAGACTTAATCCAGCAGCCAAAGAACAAAGATGAAGGACAAAACAAGAGAGATTCAGGGAACGACAGAGATCCTCCTCCTCCTCCCCCCATCTATGAAGTTAAGTTCATAAATGGAGGATCAGAAATCTGTGGTCTGACCAGCTCAGCTGCCAAAAGAATATCCAGGGAATCCAGACTTCAGCCCCCTTCCAGGTCCAAGTCATTGCCTGCTATTACTTTTGATGACTCGGACCTGCAGGGAATATCGGATCTACACCATGACAGCTTGGTAATCACCATGCAAATTGGCACAAATAAGGTATCAAGAATCCGATAGACGGAGGCGCTTCAATCAATCTGGTGATGCTTGACGTCCTCAAAGCTATGAAGATAGATGAAGGAAAGATCATCGAAAAATCCGACGTCCTGGTTGGATTCAGGCGGAGAAACAAAGAACACCACAGGAGAAATCACGGCCAACCTATGTGGAAGGCGTGGCTTCATATGAAACATTTGGAGTAGTGGATTGCTTATCCTCATATAATGTAATCCTGGGCAGACCATGGATCCACAATGTCAAAGCAATCCCATCAACATACCATCAATGTGTGAAAATACCAACCGAATGGGGGACAACCACCATCGGGGAGAACAGAGGACGGCTCGGAATGTTACACTCGAGCTTTGAAACCCTTAAAGTCGGGTAAGCCCCTTGCATAGCAATTAAAGTCACCTGTCGGGGAGAATATATTACACAATCACAGATGGAAACAGAGAGGTCATTTTGGACCCGAGAATTCCCCGACAGAAAGTACTTGTAGGGTCGATGCACTGCACTCGTCGGACCCGATCTGGTCAGCTTTCTCAAAACTAAAATGTCATGTTTTGCTTGGTCGCATTTTGATATGACTGGTATAGATGCTGATATTATAACTCATAAGTTGAATATTGACAAATCATTTAAGCCTGTACAACAAAAGAGAAGAAAATTTGCTGCTACTGGACATGGGAATGATCAGGGAAGTAATGTACCCTGACTGGCTTGCAAACGTAGTAGTCGTCCAAAAGAAAAACGGCAAGTGGAGAGTCTGTGTAGACTACACCGACCTAAACAAAGCCTGCCCAAAAGATCCATTTCCCCTGCCACACATCGATGCAATGGTGGATGCCACTGCAGGCCACGAGATGTTAACATTCATGGATGCCTCCAACGGATTCAATCAAATAAAGATGCACCCTGCAGATCAGGAAAGCACAACTTTCATCACTGAAAGAGGAATATATTGTTATACTGCTATGCCCTTTGGATTAAAAAATGCAGGTGCAACCTATCAAAGGCTAGTCAACATGATGTTCAAAGACCAAATAGGAGATACCATGGAAGTCTACATAGATGACATGGTAGTCAAGTCAAAAAAGGCAGAAGACCACGTCAAAGACTTGGAAGTAGCCTTTCAAATACTGGAGAAATTCAATATGAAGCTCAACCCACAAAAATGCCATTTTGGAGTCTCAGCAGGCAAATTCTTGGGCTATATGGTGACAAAAAGAGGAATAGAAGCCAGCCCTGAACAGATCAAAGCTATCCTGGAGCTAGAACCACCAAAGACGGTCAAAGACATACAAAAGCTGACTGAAAGAATAGCGGCCCTGAACAGGTTCATTTCAAGATCGTCAGAGAGGTGCAAATCATTCTATAATCTGCTAAGGAAGAACAAGGACTTTCAATGGACCCCTGATCATCAGGCTGCCTTTGAAGACCTGAAAACATATCTATCCTCTCCTCCCTTGCTGGCAAAACCAGTCAAAGATGAACCCCTGACAAAGATACATCGCTCGATCCAGAACTTCTTTGTCGGTGCGTCTTGGTCAAAGAAGCGACGGACAACAACACCTGTCTATTACGTAAGTAAAAGTCTACGGATGCGAGAGATCGGTATGGACCGCTTGAAAAATATGTTTTAGCTTTAATTATGAGTTGCACAAAATTAAGACCATACTTTGAAAGCCACCCTATAATAGTCGAACCAATCTTCCTATCAAGTCCGTACTCGGGAAGCCGAATTGTCCTGGACGAATGTGCAAATGGTCATCCAAATAAGCACATACAACATAACATTTGAACCAAGGATAGCAATTAAGTCACAAGCACTAGCAGACTTTGTGGCTGACTTTAGTCCAACCCTAGAACCCGACCTAATAAAAGAAGTAAACAAACTGACCAGTGACCAAACAGACCTAGAATGGACCCTATTTGTCGATGGTGCAGCCAACATGAGAGGCACATGCCTGGGGGTAGTACTAAAATCGCCACTGGGGGATAAGATAGTACAAGCTATAAGCTGTGCATTTGAGGCTACCAACAATGAGGCAGAATATGAAGCCCTAATAGCTGGATTAAAGGTATGTATTGACCTTGGTGTGCAAAACCTAAAGGCTGGGCCGTACCTCAGAAGCCTGGAACCACAAGAAGCTGAGCAGATATTATCAGAAATCCATGAAGGATACTGTGGAAATCATAAAGGCGGAAGGAGCCTGGCAAGCAAGGTACTCAGAACAGGTTATTATTGGCCCACCTTGAGGGCCGATTGCCTGGAATTTAGCTCTAAATGTAAAGCTTGCCAGATTCACGGACCATATATCCATCAGCCATCTGAGGAACTACATTCCATATCCGCACCCTGGCCATTTATGAAGTGGGGCATGGATATAGTAGGGAAACTACCTCAAGCACCCGGGCAAAAAGTTTTCATGCTAGCAATGACTGACTATTTCTCCAAGTGAATAGAAGCTGATTCATACAGGCAAGTCAAAGAAAAGGATGTCATAGCATTCATCAAACACAACATCATATGTAGATATGACATCCCCTCTGAAATAGTATGCGACAATGGCACACAATTCGTGGGAAAAGAACAAGACCTTCGTGCTCAATGGAACATCAACCTGGTAACCTCCACACCAGGATATCCAAAAGCTAACGGTCAGGCGAGAATCCAAGAACAAAGTAGTAATCAGCTGCATAAAGAAGAAGCTAGAAAGAAGGAAAGGCGGATGGGGTGAAGAGCTCCCCCTGGTCCTTTGGGGCCGATGTGAACCACGCCTAAAACATCCACAGGCCAAACCCCCTACTCCTTGGTCTATAGATGTGAAGCAGTAATCCCGGCTGAGGTAGACATTCCATCAGCCAGATGCAGCCTGAACACAATAACAAGCAATATACCTCTAATGGAAGACAGCCTGGACTTAACGGAAGAGCTAAGAGATGCGGCCAAAGATTAGATTGGCAAAGATATCGAAAGAGTTGCAAAAAGCTACAACAAGATCAAAAGCCGAGTATTCGGGGTAGGAGACCTTGTCCTCGGAAAGTCTTCCAAAACACAAAAGAAAAGAATGCTGGCAAATTGGCCCCAACCTGGGAAGGTCCCTACCTGATTGACTCAATAGTCGGCCAGGGAGCTTATAGATTACAAACCCTGGACGGCGAAATGATCCCAAGAGCTTGGAATATTGCACATTTAAAACTATTTCACATATAAAATATATCTCCCAGTCCAGGTATAATTTTCACCTTAACATTTCTTGCCTGGCCTGATACGAAACTAAATGTATGATACTTGCCATTATATGAATAAATGCCGTATCTAATTTCTTCAATTATGTGCCCAAGTACTTGTCAATATTCTCATATTTGCTTTTTCCAAATAGAATCTTCAATACTTGTTTTACATACTGCATTTTATTTAAAACAAATCTTAAAGATTGGGGGCCACCCCACCAATATCCAACTGATACCCAATTTTCAGTTGCAAAATAAGCCTTAAATATTGAGCTCCACTTAATATACAAATCTGGAAAACCTCTTCCTGACTTGTATAACATAGATGGATCATAAGCCCTCCAGACAGGCAGGGGACGTAAGCCCTCCAGACAGGCAATAACCCCACCCATAACACAATGAATCGCCGATCCGGCGATAAAAAACGGCCGATCCAAATCGAATAACGGCGGATCCAGTAAAAACATCCTATACTACAAAAGTCATCAAAAATACACAGGTGAAACTCAAAACATCCTAATTTCGTATAATATATATTGCAAACTAGTAGTACAGGAAACCTACCACTTTCCAGAGGGGGATATCTCAGGTAATCAAAGCCTGACCCCAGACTCTCAGTCCGGATAAACAGGAAAGTCTTTGCCCAGCTTTTATCATCTCCAGAATCCAGGTTAGTGATTAATGAAGACATCTTCGACTTGATTCTCAAATTAAAACGACCATTAACAGGATTTTTCATATGATATAATGCCTTAATATCATTAATAGTAATTACAAGATTGTGTTTAGCACATAAATTTTCAATAGAATGAATGAGTTTCCAAACCATTGGCATAATTTGAAAGGGTGATACTTCCATAGCACGAATGGTATCAATCATTAAAGGAGTAAAAGGTAACTTACAGCCTGCTTTGAACGCCCATTCAAAAATACAGAACCAACCAGGTGACACTCAGTTAGCTCTGACTGGACAAGATTCAGGAATCCATACCTCAGTCGAATCAGGAATAATATTTTTCTCCCTTAAAACCCTATCATAGTTCGTCTTCAATAAGTTTTCTTCAGGGAAATAAGGATCCAGAGATTGAAGATCATAAAAAATAGAATCCTGATATTTAAAAGCTATAGCACGAGCAGGAGGATCAACTTTAATCACCTCCTCCTCCTGGACGTCTTTGGGTTCAGCAGCAGCTTTCTGGGGTGCAGGACGATTTTTGGCTCCCATATCCTTTATTATTTAATTTATTATGATGAATTTTATTTATTGAAAAATTATAAGTTGGCAGTGTAAGACTCCTGGGAAATAGGGAAGAATTTTAGAGAAAGTTGAGCAAGGAAAGTGGAAGAAATTTTGTGAAAAACAAACTCATCGCAAATACCATATTTATAGGAGAGAAATAACGGTGTAAAAACCCTAGAAAACACAAAACTGTCAGCGTGACATCACACAAATTAGCCGTTACAAGTGTTTAACGGTAACTAGGAGTCTAAGAGTCATTGAGTAAATACAATTCTTTTTATTGTTTAACCCGGTAAAGTTGACATCTCACCCCTGGCCTGATCCAGCACGGGCAAAATGTCAAGGGGCAATTGTTAGGCCCAGTTTAGCCTGGTCTCGATCAGAACTTAGCCCGACCCTACTAGGCTGATTAAGACCTCCAGGGGACAAATCGACTACTATTTGGCAGATGAAGAGTATTACCGGATAAGCAAGCTATTAGATCCTGGAAGAAGAGCCGATAGTAAGTACGGAATAGCTGGCGGGGCATTCAAACAAGTTTGATTAAGAAGATAAACAAAAAGTGCAGTTGTATGAGTCAATAACCGTGTCCTATTCTCAAGAAAGACCAAGTCCAACTATAAAGCCACATCATCTATGAATGTTAAACGGGAAAGACTGAAGATTAGTTAAGAAGTAGAACAGGTCAAGCGAATTAATAAGGAGCATGCCCTATTAATCTGGAAACGGCTCCTACAAACGGGGAAGAACGTTGAGAATAATGTAACGTTAATATTGGTAGAATTATAAATAGCATAATTAAGCATTTGTAAAGGCATTCATTATTCATTGGTTTTTATTCAGCTACTTTACAATTTATCTTTCATTCCCGTGTATTCAATTACTCATACAAATTTGTATTCAGCTTCACTACTACACAACCCTTGCATTAATGACACTTTTTTGAGCATTTTTTGACGCTTTAAAGCGTCAATATTTTGTTTATTGACGCTTTTAAAAAGCGTCAATTTTTGGGGCGTCGTTATTTTTTGACGCTTTTTTTTGTCAACAAATATAACGCTTTTAAGCGTCTTTATGGACTAATGACGCTTTTAATTGTTAACAAAGTTGACGCTTTTAAGCGTCTTCAGTGACTATTGACGTTTTTTTTGTCAATAAATTTGACGCTTTTAACCGTCTTCATGGATTATTCACGCTTTTAATTGTCAACAATTTTGACGCTTGTAAGCGTCTTCATTGATTATTGACTCTTTTATTTGTCGACAAATTTGACGCTTTTAAGCGTCTTCAGCAACTATTGATGCTTTTATGTGTCACTCGATGAGACAAAATTAGGCATCAACTATTTATATATTGACACTTCTTATATCACGGTATAGTTTTGGCTTTTTGATTACCTGATAAAATCATAGAGTAATTAAATAGACCTATCTATAAAATCATGAAAAAACATAATGCAGTATATATAAAATGAAGTACCCACGTACTTATATAAATAAGCATACGTTTGATACATATATCGTCTCCGTCACAAATACTAGCAATACTAGCATTGACAATTTAACTAATATAAACTAGTACATACTTTATAGTACGACAGAATCAATAATAATATCTAGCAGGTTCACCAGACTCCTTTTGGACACCACATTCTTCTCCTTGTTCTGAGTTCATGTATCTCAGAAGATTCATGTTTGCGCCTACTGACCGCATTGCCCTTGGTAACCTCAATGGAATGTTATTATTTTCTGGCCGTGTTGTTGTTTCTTGTGCATCCTCAGCTGCTGGTTTAGTAGGTGGGGCTGGAGGAACAAGCTGAATCACAGATTTCCTCCATTTTTTCCGAGTGGTGGCATTAGATTGATGAATCGAAAACTTTGAAACGAAACCAATAATTTCAGTTAGCAGCAATAGTACCACAGTAGCCCAGCAATAGTACCACAGTAGTCCTGTGATTCAAAATGGAAAAGACTTATCACTGACCAACTTGTATCCATGTCTACACAAAAAAAAAAACACATCCATATTGATTAAACGTGTATAGTATAGTGTTATATTGTCGAAAAATTTTTACCAACGTCCCTAGATATGAATTGTAGGATTCTTCTTTCTAACATACACTACTACAAAAAAAAAAAAGTTGTGACGCCTAATAGAGAACGGTTAAGTTAAATAACCGTTCTCTTTCAGTAAAGAGAACGCTTGTCTTAAGTAAGCGTTATGTAAAAAAATAATAGAGTGCGCTCCTTATATTAACCATTATCTAAACTCACCATTAAATTATTAGAATAATAGTTCAAAAAAAAGAAAAAGTAAACAAAGTAATCCAATCCTCTTCTAACCCACTATAAGTTAACAAAACACAGACCTAAAGTCATGCTATAGAAAATCAAAAAGGAGACACAAGACCTGAGAATAGTGAAGAACCCAAGACGAAGCATATTACATAATGCATATTACAAAATGCTGACAAGAGAGTAAGTTTAAGACTCTAAAGAAAAATAGCAAGTGTTCAAATTAACTCAGCAAAAAGCAAGAAACCAGCAGAATTAACCCCGTTCCTATTATTAAATAATCCTTGCAAAATAAACCAACATCGTACAGGAAAATAGCAATAGATGACACAAGTAAACAAGAATGAGTGACACCAGTAGAATTAACCCCAACAAAAACATTATAAATTACAAAGTGAGAGTAAGAAGAACTGAATCCGATGAAAGCATAAACTTTCTTAGAAACTGTTGATTACCACGAAAAATAACACTAGTTCGACAAATCTCTAATCAGAGAACAAATCCCAGCAGTACCATAATAAAAAAAAAAAAAAAAAAAAACAGTCGAACGACGCATCATACGTAAAATAAGCATCAATATTCGTTACTCTGAAATCCGATACCTGTCATTCCAGTAAGCAAGCAAGCCAATCTACTTAGTAATCTTAAATGGATGCGTCACAGTAGTTTGATCCAATAGCTTGTCCTATAAATCAAGCAAATCCCAAATCCTCAAAGGATTATACAGAGTCACAGTTATGATTATGAACAAAGATAGCTCAACCTAACATTCTTGACGTTTAGAAGGCCATACAAATATCCAATGTTAGAAGTTAAAGAAATGCTTACCAACTCATTGAGCAGTATTGTTGACAGCAACATGGTTGAAAATAGCCGTCCTAGCATCGTTGATAAACTGGATTAACTATATGTCAGTATTTCATTGATTATACCTTCCAAGATACAATGACAGACAGCACAAAAAATGAAAGCTAGTATTTCATTGATTAAACCCCCCACGGAATGGTATTCCAGGTACTGTCAACATAAAAGGCCTACAAAAGGTGCCTCTAGGAAACATAATTTAAACACTAATATGCAATACACACTTCATTCATTAATCATCTATCGGATGAAAACCCATATAAACATGCAAATTTAGACATTCTTAGTCGAAAAATATTGATTTTAGTTGAACCTAAACTTTCAGTTCGTCTGATGTAAGATCATTGTATGGTACGACATTGTACTATAATTACTACGAACTATAACAGAATGAGGTGCAAAACATATTATGGAGCCATTGCAATGCCTTCACTAATATCAATACATGGGATGGGAAATCGAGGATGATTGACATCGTACTAGTATAAGAAACATAACCAAATCAGTACATGCTCAAAAACCCAGATTTGGTGCCAGAATTCGCCCATATTGACTAATTGACGGCACACCTATAATCAAGTTACTAGATACGGAGTACAATAATGAACAAAAAGACTACATCTAGGGTTATAATTAGAAAACTAAGGAATCTAGGACAGCAATAAATCAATTAAAAAAATAATAAATCGACCCTTTGTAAAATTGTAAAAAGCATAGACCATGAGCATCATCACCCCTTTTATCATCATATGTTCCTGAATCATAACTAGAATACTAAATTAATAGTGCAACAGGTAAACATAATCTCAAGGAAGTGAGATCGAGCTATTAATCTCGAAAAGATTCACATGAATTAACGAAATGATGATGATTAAAAAATCAAAGCATGAAGTAATGAAGCAACAAAAGAAAATCATAATGAAATATGTGATTAGGGGACTTATGATATGCTGCCTTCTTTTCCCTTAACTTCTTACAATGCCCTCTTCTACTACCAACACCAGCACCACCGCTTGTATCCAAAACAGTTGAACAAGGAACTTGACCACGCACTAGGTCGGCGGTTGGCAGTCAGACTGCCTATCCCTTTGATAATTCAATCCCCAACCTATCAACATTTAAGAATAAAAACAAACCTAGGTGCTTAAAATTAGAAACAAACTTAGGTCTTAATTTGTAACTGGGTGATTGAATGAATCCAAATTGAATCGATTATTGCTTGTAATTGAACAATTCATGCAGCAGACATTATTACGGTTTTTGTTTCATCGATTATTGCTAGTAATCGTATCCAATAATATAGGCTAGAAACAATACTTTCAAGTCATGACACTTGCTCGTGTCGGTTTGGCGAAAACCCAGTGGCTGCATTCTTGTATACATAAATCAATGACTCCTTTGCAGCATCGTCACTGTTGAGCAGATAAATTGTTATGATAAGTTGTAGATGATTAGTAAATAATGAGTAACAAATATTAAAAAATGAACAACAATTGCTGCAAATTAGTTAAGTTGTAGGTTTTGACGAAAGAAGAAAAGGTTCACACAAGAAGACCCTTGACGCTCAGTGTAAGATTGACATCAGTAAAGTGTGAACTTGGAATGAAACAGGGAGGACTCCCACACCACCAACAGCAAATATGTGTGTTCCTGGGAAGGGAGCCTAACATCCTCTGCCTTTTACGTTTATATAATGTTAGTACATTGGCTAACACTTGGGCTACTTGACTCAATGGTTGATCAGTGAAAATCCCCATATACATGAGGCCAGGTTTTCAATCCTCCCACTCCACTAATTTTTGCTCCAAGATCAGCCACTAACACAACTCAATCCTAAAGGGTTTCATATTAGGGTTCCACTGATATTTAAGAAATCTTTCTTCGACATTTCAATGCACCTCATCAATTTTAACTTATGTTGGCTGCTAATGATAACATAAAGATCAGTAGATCACAATACAACAAGTTCACAATTCCTCACAACCGAAATACAGGACACTGTAGCATTTTAAAATTTAAATACATACTCCCCCTGTCCCGGTCATTTGTTGTCCTATTCCATTTTTGGATATCTCAGTCAATTATTGTCATTTCTATTTTAAGAATGAACTTGATGAGCAATTTGATGATTCACACTCAATTTGCTTTACTTGTCATTTAGTAATTGATCCCCTCCCCTTTCCTTGGTCTTTGTGCTAGAACCAAAGGACAACAAATGACCGAGATGGAGGGAGTATTAACTATACTTAACCTGAAAGATTTCATCTTTACATATGCAGAACTCCATCCTAGCTTAAGTTTAGCATCTAATACACATCATCCAACATGAGGCGGTTTTACCGTAATATTGTGTAAAACTATATTGTATAAGATGACTTTACACGAGAATTTGTGCTTAATCCACCCCTACAATACCCCCAAATTATTCCCAAAGCATGAACCCTAATCAATTACAAATCAAAATCACAAGCCCACTTCAATTCTCGACCAAAACACAAACCAAATTAAACCCAGAAATAGAAACCCAATTAAACATAATCAACAACAAACAAATACCACAAAACGAAACCACAAAATAAAAACGCAATTAACAGGAAGAAAACAAAATATTAAAGCTTTATTACCCTCCAAGAACAGAAGACAATAACTTAATCATCTTTGACGACGATCAGAATTACTGAGCACGCCCATAATCCGATTAAAGCAATTAAAATTACCTATGATATGTAATAAGCAGATTTATTGTACATTTGTGAGTTGCAGAATTATAATTGATTGGCAGATTGAACGGAAAATTGCGATTGAATCGTCTTTGCATATGATTAAACGAAAAATTGCTGATGATTGAAAGGAAAGTCGCTGATGATTATACATGGATTTTGAAGGTTAGGGTTTTTAATTGAAAAAAAATGAGTAAAGTAATAATAGTAGATGGGGGGTTAGCGGAGGATTTTAGGGAAAATTTAGAAAATTGAGCTTTGCCGCTTTATTATTAGTATATGGGGCGGTTTTCCCAAAAAATTAAAATTGGTGGGTTATTTACAGTCGACGCTTTATAAAAGCATCAATACGAAAGCGTCATCAATGTAAGGGATTTGCTTGCTTGTTTTGATAAGCACTAAGAAAGGTATGATTGACAACCTTGCTAGCATGATCAACATGATAATGAGTGAGTAGTGACCTAGCTAGGGTTAATGGGTAATTAGGGGAAACCAACATGGGGAATGATTCATGCTTAAATTAATATGCTTTCATGGTTTATTTGCTTGCTTGTTTTGATCTCAACTCATGCACATGTTATGTTTGATGCAATGCGAGCCTATGAATCCTTGCATTTTTTACCCATCACCTATCTTTTCAATGAGACTTGTAAGACATAAACCAACTCGAGTCTCATTAGACCATGCATGTTGTTGAGTAGGGAAGACTAAGTCGACTTGTAGGTATTGTACAATCTAATCAATTCGGCTCCAGGACCCAAACTTCCTAGGATTGTAAGATATAACCCAACTCAATCCATCACAACAATAATTGCTTGCTTATAATTTGAGAACATGTTTGTATGATCAATTCCCATGATTCCCCTATGACCCCATGATACCCTAGTGCTTTTTATCAATTGTTTACAACCCTTTCAATTCATCTTGCTTGTTTACTTTCATTGCTATTTAGTTTAGTGACCTTCTACATCACCCCAAATTGTGACACCCCTATGACACCACTAATTTCAATAGATATCTCATCTCAATTCCCGTCCCTTGGGATCCGACCTTTACTTGCATCTTTACTAATTGTAGAGTTGTTTGTGAAGTTATAAATTGTGTTTTGGTCTAGGTGCTCCTAACGACAAGTTACCGAAAAGATTTAGTAGTAAGTCCGACCAAAAATGGCGCCGTTGCTGGGGACGGTGTTATCTTGATTTAGATTTTCTTATATTGTTATTAGTTGTGTCTTTCTTTGCCTTGAGAAAGTAAAACTCCTCAAGGTTTGTTCTAATTATTTTCGAGTTGTTTGATATTTTTGCATGTCTAGAAGGTCACAAGGTGATTTGTTACCTTTTGATCGTGAAATTGAAAGAACTTTGACAACGAATAGAAGACTTGCTAGGAGAAATTTGAGAGGTATTAGTGAGGTTGTAGATATTCAACCAACTATTGAGTTCATCAACCCTTTTGCAAGAGAAGGTGAGGAGAACCCAACACAAAATACCACACAAAATCAACCCACAATGCCTAAGTTTTCATCACATTCCGTACTCACCGAGGAGAACCTACCCAACGGTACTCCCACACCACAACATTAGACCGGAAATTTTATTGCCAAATCCGCCTTTATCCAATTAGTCGAAAGGAGCCAATTTGGGGGGAAGCCTAGTGAAGACCCTCATTCTCATATGGAAACCTTTTATGACTATTGTGATGCGATTTCTCAAACCAGTGTAACTCAAGACCAAATTCGATGGGTCTTATTTCCTTTTTCTCTAATTGGCACCGCGAAACAATGGTTGAAGGGCCTTGATAAGGCCACTCTCGGAATTGATTCTTGGAAGAAGTTGGCCCTAGCTTTCTACAAAAAATTCTACCCACCGGAAAAGACTAACATGCTAAGAGCTCAAATTACGGGTTTTAAGCAAAGGGATGAAGAATCTTTGTATGAAGCTTGGGAGCGGTTCAAGGGAATTTGTCGCTCATGTCCTCACCATGGACTTAGCGAGTGGTTCTTGGTACAACAATTTTGGAACGGTCTATATGAAGATTCAAGGAACATTCTCAACATGGGATCAAATGGAATGTTCACCGAAGTTGATGACAATCAAACATGGAACAAAATTGAGGAAATGGCGGTCCATAACTCACAATATAGTAGACCTCGCAAGGCTACTAGAGGAGGAAAGCATGAAGTGGACTCCGTTACTCAATTGGGTGCTCAACTTAGTGCTCACATTGACATAATCAATTTGAAGTTTGAAAAAGCTATGGCTAGACTTGAAGAAGCCTCAAAATCACCAAAGCATCATGTTAATGCCATGACGGCATCTCAATCAATCCCAAGTGGGATATGTGAGAATTGTGGAACTTTGGGACATGACCAAAGTGAATGTAGGGGAACAAATGAACAAGTGAATGCTTTCCAAGCATACAAAAGTGGTACCCCTTATTCCAACTATTACAATGAAAACACCAAATTCCATCCAAATCTCTCATACAAAAGCCAAAATGTTCAAAACCCTCAAACAACATACACCCCACCTCCCATGAGAAACCAAAATCAAAGACCCTTTTACAACCAAAACCAAGGTTACCAAAATCAAAATCCATACAATCAACAAAATGACCAAGGTTTTGATGTTAAAAAAGCGGTCCTCCAAATGCAAAAGAATCAACAAGAATTTTTCACTCAAATGCAAAAAGATAGTCAAGCAAAGGAAACCACCATCAACAACATTCTAGCTCACACCAAAATGTTGGAAACCCAATTGACTCAACTAGCATCTTCAAGCTCACAAAGACAAAAGGGGAAATTACCACCTCAAAGTAATCCCCCAAGACATGAAACGGTTAGTGCCATTCACTTGAGAAGTGGTACAAGGTATGAAGCACCAAAGAAGCAAGTTGAGGGTGAAGTTGTGGAAGCTAGTGATAAGGAAGAAATTGTGCAAAACTCCAAAGATGGGGAACCATCAAAAGAAGAAATTTCAAGGAAAAATGAAGACAAGGTCAAGGAGAAGGAGCCCATTGTGATTAGACTTCCTTTTCCAAGTCATCAAGCCGAGCCCAAATTTGATGACCAACTTGAAAAGTTTATGGAAATTGTGAAGAATTTGGAAGTCTCAATTCCTTTCACGGAATTAATCAATCACGTGCCAGCCTATGCGAAATACATGAAAGACATCCTCACAAAGAAGAAGTCGATCCGGAAGCTTGAGACTATCGCCTTCACTAAGGTGAGTAGTGCAATACTTCAAGGGAGTTCACCTCCAAAACTCAAGGATCCGGGAAGCTTCTCAATACCGTGTACCATTGGCGACACCACGATCAACAAAGCCTTGTGTGATCTAGGGGCTAGTGTGAGTGTTATGTCGTACTCGGTGAGTAAAAGGTTGGGGATGGGAGAGCTTAAATACACCAATATCACACTCCAAATGGCCGATAGATCGACGAAGACACCATTAGGGATATGGGAAGATGTTCCCGTACGAATTGGGAAGTTTTTCATCCCGGTGGACTTTGTCATTGTTGATATGGAGGAAGATTCCAACATTCCAATCATTCTAGGAAGACCCTTCTTACACACCGCGGGTGCGGTGATTGATGTGAAACATGGTGAGCTCACTCTAGAAGTGGGAGATGAGATTATAACTTTTAATCTTGACAAGACTATGAGAGCTCCCCGTTTACATGAACCGTGTTTTATGATCGATCATTATAGTCGGAAGGATGATAGGAAGAAGTCGGAACTCCAATGGAAGAAGAAAATTGAAGATGCTCCATTCAAAGAGCAAGTGAATTGTGACAAAGAGAGCTTGCAAAGCTCACCAAAGTCAAGCAATGAAGAAGATGGCCTTATTGGCCAAGAAAAGGAAATGGGAAAGTTGTCTCCATCAAATCAAGAGATTTTCAATGATCAACTTAATGAAGTTTGTGGTCTTTGGGACGACGAATTTGAAGGGATTTTTAATCCCTACATTGGTAATGCCATTGAGCAAGACCGACAACAAGGGCCAAGGTCTGTTGAAGACCTTTATCATGACAATGAAAAAGCGTTTGATTACTTTTTCAAGGTGTTAAGCAACGTCAACAACACCTTGAATATGCCCCCTTGACATCTCATCAAGAATGAGAGTTTGGTGGAGTCCTCCCTAAACCACCATTTGTAAATATTTCTAACTCTCTAACTTGCATTTCAATTCGTATATTGCATTTTTGTCATTTTTGGATTTTTATACTTTGATCAAGATAATTATCATGTTTGAGAGAAGTGAGGGAGGGACTAACGATTTCAATTGACGTGTAATGCTTTAGCTTAGTCTGGGGATGGCAATTGCCTAGGATATCCATGCCTTAGTAGTGCCCCCACAATGAAGAACACGAGATATGAAGAAGAATAGAAAAATGACAAGGGATATGCAAAGTACACGGATGGAACTGAATCCGGGTAAAAAGGGGCAGAACCCGAGCGAATTTAGGAGTATCCGCCCGTCTTCAGGCAATCCGGGCATATTGGGTAGAAGACGCCCGTCCATCATGAGCTGAATTTTTGAAATTTCTGACTGTCAACGAATCCGGGCGTCCTGCATTCAAATCCGCCCGTCTTCAAAAAGACGCCCGTCTTCTTGGCTGAGAAAAACAAGAAAAATCCCTGTAAAGGAATCCGCCCGTTCTGCGTTTGCAAATCCGAGGGTCTTCACTGAAAGACGCCCGTCTTTAGGCGAGTTTTTCCCAATCCAGAACAGGCCGAATCCGGGCGTCCCGAGCAAAAACCGCCCGTCTTGCCCCTGCATTTCAAATTTTTCGAGTTTTATAAACCCCCTCCCACATTCATTTCTTCATTCCTTCATTCATAACACTACTCATAAACCCCATAAATCCAAAACCCTCAATCTCTCCATCACAAAAACAAGATTCCTCAACAACATTCACCAAAATCAAATCAAAACATCCTTTTAACAACAAATCAATCACTCCTATTTCAACAAAAATCAAAACCAAGCACAAAATCTTCAACCTTTGGGCGATTTTTGAATTCATAAAGGCAAAGCCTTTCATCTTTAAATCGATTTGGGTACACTAGAAATTGAAGATTTTCACTCTTTTCTTGGTTTATTCATCAATGGCAAGGACTAAGGGAGCAACAAAAGCAACAAAGGCAAAGGCACCAAAGGCAAAGGCACTCTCATCAAGACAAAAGAGTCTTCAAGCAAAGAAAGCATTGGCTATGGTGGTAGCTAGCCCAAACTTGGAAATGCAACAACAACAACCTCCCATGGAAGCAACAACATCTTCTACTCCGGAAATTGCTCAACTTTCGAATTATCCGGAGGTAATTTTCATTTCCAAATCCCATAGGGACACTTTTGCCAAGTTTGCTAGAAAATCATTTCTATCCACCAAGTTTATTTGTGAAGATACCTTAGATAAGTTGGGTGTCCTTGAGCAAACTAGAGCCTTCTTTAAAGCCATGGGGTTGGAGAAATTGTTTGAATCAAAAGAATTGACATACCCCTCCCTTACCTTAGAATTTTTGAGTTCTTTGAAAGTCAACAAGGTTGAGACTATGGAGACCATCGAGTTCCGTCTAGCTAATGTTAGTAGGCGCATCTCCTTTGAGGAAATGGGTAAAGCTTTGGGTCTTAGTGATTCACCGAGTTATTTCAAGAATGTTGGCAAATATGACCCCGACCTTCTTTGGGAGGCGATTTCCGGAAGGAAATTTGAGAACTATCATGCTAGTCGCGCTCTATTAGTCCACCATCCGGGCATTAGAGTGTGGCACAAGGTCATAGGGAACACCATCATTGCAAGAAAAGACACCAACCACTTTATCAAACTCGATTTTGTTCTTCTTGAGTCGGCTTTGAACATTGGAAGGGAATTCACCAAGCCTTTCAACTCTCTAAGGCTTTTGGTGGATAGATGGCTAAATATTCATTGTGGGAAGAAAGACACCACCGTTATTACGAATGGAGGCCTAGTCACTATCCTAGCTAAATACTTTGATCCAAACTTCAACAAGGATAGCAAGTATGAGGCGAAAGAGGGTGGTCATCTCCTTGATATTAATACTATGATATACAAGTACAAGTGGGTTACCTATAACCCTCTTGACACCAAGTATGGATGGCTCACTAGTGAGGCTAGATCTTTCACTTTGCCTTCAAAGATTTGTCGATTGAGTGTCCATCGGACCAACTATCTACTTTCCCTTTCAAAAGAGGCCGAATACATTATCCGACAACAAAAGGGTGAAATTGAAATTCCCTCCTCTTCCATTGTCACACCACCCTATCCTTTCAAGTACCAAGAGTTCAAGCCCGAAGGCGTTGAAGTAAGAAATGATTATTTGACTCTTCTCATGCAAGAGATGCACAAGCAAGCTTTCGAGGATCGGAAAAATGCTTACTTGGCCCAATATCCACCCCTCCTTCATTTAGCTAGGCAAGGACTACTTGACCCTTCATGTCCTTTGCCTAGTTGGGCGGATAGGGAAGTCTTCTTTCCGAGTGCATCTAGGGTTGCTCCGGGTGATAATGAGGTTGTCGGTAATGAAGAGGTTGATGATAACATTGATGAAGAAGCTAGTGAAGAAGGAGAAGAGGATGATAACCAAGGAGAACAAGAAAGTGAAGAAGAAAGTGGTGATGAGTCCACTTCTAGTGAGGAAGATGATGATAGTGATGATATGATGGAAGATTAGCAAGCTTTAGAGGCTCCTACCCTCTTGAGGTTTGTCTATTTCTCTCTTTGTTTTATTTATTAATCTTGATCATTGATTGGAGTAGTCCTAGCACCATAGAGGACTAACACCTCGGCCCCATTGAGGTGTTCTTATTTTATTGTTCCCACTTTTCAAAATCCAAAATGACAAAATTAGTTTCATGCATTGCATAGTGTGTGCATGAACTACACCCAACCTTAGGACATTAGCAATAATGTCTAGATCGGTTTAGGGAAGTTAATTCATACACAACGGGAGGTAATCTAAATTATCCTCTCCGTCATAAACAAAAACCATGCATCATATAGTGTAGATTAGTGTAGCTTGCATTTTGTGTAAAAATCATGCATCATGCTTGCATAATTTCCCATCATTTTGGCCATTGAGGACAATGCCCATATTAGTGTGGGGATGGGGAATTCTAACTTAACTTTTATTCAAAAATCCAAAAAATTGAAAAATTTCGAAAAACCATAAAAATTTAAAAATTGAAAAACCCAAAAACATGTTTATTTCCTTTTTAGTGTAGTCATGTATATATTGTTCTATATATTGTGTTTGTTCTATCCTTGTTCACATTCATTGACTACGCCACATCCGAGACATGAGGATCATGAAGACCGCATGGTATGATCTTTCCAATCTCCTTTTTCCTCTTTATGTTAATGACTATGTGGCTTTATTTTGATTGATGCGGTATAACAATGTGAACTTAGGACTTGCATTTAGTTTATATGTCATATTAGTTGGTAGAATCACTTGCATTAGGATGTATATAATAGTTGCATCATGGCATATAGTTGCATTTAGATGAAATATTTTGAAAAGTGCCTAATTGAGAACTTTGACAAGAGCAACTAAGCCATTACAAATACTTTTTCAACTTAAGACTTTGCCTACTAGAATGGTTGTAAACCACCCTAGGTTGTGTCATACTAGTGTCTTTTGACCCATGACCCAAAGCCTAGTCAAGGGTTTGCATGTGAGTCACCTTTTCCAACCCCATGATGCGATGTGGACTTGGTTAACTTGTCTAGGTGACTTTGATTGACCTTGTGGTAAGGCAACCCAAAAATAATTTCTATCAATAAGTTTGAAGTGCTCATTTCGAAAATTTTGTTATGTGGAAGTAATTTATTGCCAAGGAAACCTCAAATGTTATGAAATGTTGAAATGTTGAGAATTTTAGTTGTTTTGATGGAGGCGTACCACTTCGATGTGCTTTGGAGAGGGATCCATTGAATTGGGCCCCCACACGGTTGTGAATTCAACCGCCCAGAGACAGAGTGACTATCACCCCGAAAAGCTATTGTCTAGAGGTTAACCGGTTGCCTAATAAGCGATTGGCGAAAGCAAAGGACATTAGCCCGGAAGGGACAAACCCCATCTCTAATTTTTGAAATGTGAAAGTTGAATGAGGTCAATTTTTGAATACTAGTCATATCCACTCTTTGTTTATAATGATTTTAGCATTTCATTCCCAAAAAGCCTTTTTGTCAAACCACTTTGTCGAGCTTGGGACGATCCATGACCTTTAATTTTGTAGAGAATTCGAGACTTGTCATGTCATATGCTACTAGCATCATAGGGATCATCATTCCATAACCATCCGATCGCCCTTGACGAAAGCATTTGGAAATTGAGGACGAAAGTAGTCTAGTTTAACACCATTTGGAGGTGATTTAGTGTCATCCTCTTAGCCTTAGTAATTTGTTGAACTAGTATTTGTGGAGGATTATATCATCTTAAATTTGTTCTCTTTTAGTTGCCTCCGCCACTTGATGAGGAAGTGGCTATTCCTTTTGTAGATGCATCCATTATTTGATTTTGTGTGCTTAATGTTTGGATGTGTCGCCATTTTGGCAAGACCCACCTTGCTTTGCAAGAAGGCATCCTACCTCATGGTTGTCTTGTTGTGAGTTGAAGGGGCGGAGTGAGACCCACTAATTGTCTCATATCGGCTATGTTATTAGGTTAGTTTAAATAATGGTCCTAGTCTTTGTCACCTCTTTACTCGGGACGAGAAAAGGTTCGGTTTGGGGATATTTGATGTGACCATAATTAGCGCATATTTAGTCCCCGAATTAGCCTTGTTCCCATGCTTTTTAGTGCATATTTGGGTCATTTATTGTCTTTAGTTCTTTGTTTTGCATATTCTTTGAGGTTTTGTGTCCTTGGTAGGAAAGGAGTGCAAACCTTGCATTTTCATGGCAAAATGAGACTAAATTGATTGAATTCAATGATCAAGCATCAAGGAGAGACAAGATTAGAAGGCCTTTGTACATATTATAGTAGATGAGCAATGTTGAGGAAAGATCCTTGCATCCCCAATGAAATCCCCAAGGATTTTACGAAGAAAAGGGAAGAAAAGAAGAAGGAACAAGACTGAGGAGCAATCCGTGCGGATTGTCCTGAATCCGGCCGTCCCCAGCACCACAATCCGTGCGTCTTCCTTCAAAGACGCCCGGGCAGCAGCTATTAGAAGACGTGCGTCTCCTCCCAAAGACACCCGGGCAGAGACCGTTGAATCCGGCCGTCCCGTGCCTAAGACGCACGGATTCCAGTCCAGCACAAATCCGTTTCTTCAAGCTTCAAAGAAAGAAGCCCTTCCTTCGAAAAATACCGGCGTCTCCCTGCTCAAATCTCAAATGTGTAATTACTAGTTTAGCCCTTAGTTAACCCTAATGCATCCACCTAATTTCCACTATAAATACCCCATTAGTCTAATTAGAAAGCCATGTTCTTCTTATCAATTATTAGAGTAGTTAATATCAATCAAATCTCTCTTTAGTTTTGTAATCAATAATTAATCAAGTTTTAATACAAGTTTTATTTCCTTAATCTCTCTTTTGTTCATACTTTATTTTGGGTAATTGAAGATTATTTGGGTTATTATTGGGAGATTGACAACCTCTCAATCAAGCATCAAGTACTTCTTTTATTCTTTGCTTTATTATTGGAATCATTAGTAGGTATAATTCTCTTAATCCCTTTTTAATTATTATTAATTACTTTCATTTATTCATCATGTTTCCTTTTGTTGGTATGATTGACAACCTTGCTAGCATGATCAACATGATAATGAGTGAGTAGTGACCTAGCTAGGGTTAATGGTAATTAGGGGAAACCAACATGGGGAATGATTCATGCTTAAATTAATATGCTTTCATGGTTTATTTGCTTGCTTGTTTTGATCTCAACTCATGCACATGTTATGTTTGATGAAATGCGAGCCTATGAATCCTTGCATTTTTTACCCATCACCTATCTTTTCAATGAGACTTGTAAGACATAAACCAACTCGAGTCTCATTAGACCATGCATGTTGTTGAGTAGGGAAGACTAAGTCGACTTGTAGGTGTTGTACAATCTAATCGATTCGGCTCCGGGACCCAAACTTTCCTAGGATTGTAAGATATAACCCAACTCAATCCATCACAACAATAATTGCTTGCTTATAATTTGAGAACATGTTTGTATGATCAACTCCCATGATTCCCCTATGACCCCATGATACCGTAGTGCTTTTTATCAATTGTTTACAACCCTTTCAATTCATCTTGCTTGTTTACTTTCATTGCTATTTAGTTTAGTGACCTTCTACATCCACCCAAATTGTGACACCCCTAAGACACCACTAGTTTCAATATAAATCTCATCTCAATTCCCGTCCCTTGGGATCCGACCTTTACTTGCCTCTTTACTAATTGTAGAGTTGTTTGTGAAGTTATAAATTGTGTTTTGGTCTAGGTGCTCCTAACGACAAGTTACCGAAAAGATTTAGTAGTAAGTCCGACCACACATCCTAGGGTGTTTTTACCAATATTCTAACAAGCAAAGTCTTAAGAAGAAAAAGCATCTACTAGGGCCTATGTACACTTGTCAAGCTTCCCAAATAGACGGTTTCGCAAAATTTTTCTAACATGCAAACTACATGCCATGATGCACTAACATATGAACATCCTAATGCAAATGATTGTACCAACTAATATGCCATATAAACTAAATGCAAGTCCTAAATTCACATTGTTATACCGCATCAATCAAAATAAAGCCACATAGTCATTAACATAAAGAGGAAAAAGGAGATTGGAAAGATCATACCATGCGGTCTTCAATATCCTCATGTCTCGGATGTGGCGTTGTCGATCAATGTGAACAAGGATAGAACAAATACAATATATACAACGATATATACACAAGACTACACTAAAAAGGAAATGAACATGTTTTTTGATTTTCAAATTTTTTCAATTTTTATAGTTTTTTCGATATTTTTTTGATATTTTTTGAATTTTTGAATAAAAGTTAAGTTAGAATTTCCCATCCCCACACTAATATGGGCATTGTCCTCAATGGCCAAAATGATAGGAAATCCAAGCTGATGCATGAATTCTATACTAAATGCAAGCTATACTAATCTACACTACATGATGCATGGGTTTTTGTTTATGACGGAGAGCGTAATTTAGATTACCTCCCGTTGTGTGTGCATTAACTTCCCCAAACCGAGTGAGACACTATTGCTAATGTCCAAGGATGGGTGTAGTTCATGCACACACTATGCTATGCATGAAACTAAATTGTCATTTTGGATTTTCAAAACGGGAACAATAAAATAAGAACACCTCAATGGGGCCAAGGTGTTAGTCCTCTATGTTGCTAGGACTCTCCAACCAAAGACAAAGTCAAATATTGTACAAGTTAACAAAACATAAACTTCTTTTATGAAAAATGAAAATAAAGAGAAGAGATGAGGAAACTTCACTTAAGCTTGAGATGGGTGCCTCATGCCCGCTCCATCTAGCTATAAAAGGAGATCCTCTAGAGATTGCCGTCATCTCCCTCTAGATCACTATCCCATATTTCCTTGGATGCATCACTTGTATTAGGATCCATGAACTCATCCTCTTCGCTACCAAGCTCCCCACCGCAAGATTTGTCGCTCCCTTCCTCTTGTCGCCCGTTTGCCCCTTCATTTGCCCTCTCCGAATTGGGGAAGAGTATATCCAATTGTGCCCAAGAGGGAAATGCTCCCTCCTCACTAATATTTCCCCTTTGAATCATATCGTGGTATTGAGGATAAAGTGCATAATAATTGTCCACGGTAGTTTCATATTGTCGGAAGTGCAAATCTTGTAGAATTCCCGTTACAAAGTCATCACGAGGGAGGATAAAGGGGTTAGGGTGGTTGTACGGTTGATATGGGAAAGGATAGGGAGGCACTTTGATTTTCTCATCTTGTGGTTGTTGCTCTTGTTGTTGTTGTTGTTGGGGATTTGGAGGTGGTGGTGCTTGGCTTGCTTGGGTTGGGTTTGGAGGGATGAGGTAGGATGGGATTGGTGATAAAGGTCCCTTTCTTGGTGACATTCTTGGTAGTCTGGTCATTGGTAGGTAGATTGGATCACTTCCTTTTGTTATCCACTTGACCCTTTTATCAACCCCCTCAAGGGTTATCCAATGATGATGCACAAGAAGAAGGTCTTCATTTATCCTTGTATTTCCGGAAAGAGGAGCATACTCATTATTCTCATTGAATTTTGGATTGAAATGCTTTGCAATCTTTGTAATGAGCCCTCCATTAACAATGTGTTGTTGGAATATGTGTCCTCCGACAATAATGCGATCACGACTGTCGATCATAATGATCACATGTTTAAGTCTCATTTTAAGAATACAATTGGGAAGTAATATTTTACTGTCAACTGGTCCACACATATCGGTAATGATTGGCTGACTAGAGTTTGACATTACTGTCGTGCGACGGTGGTGATCAGTTGATCCCCTTAGGTAATACCTAAAAGGTAACACTCTTAATTGAATATTTAATTGATCGTATGTCGATACGGGTTAATTAAATTACTTAAAATTGACGGACGATTTTGGAAGTAATATTTACATATCTCATTATAATTTGATTAAATAAGATACAGTCTAAGTGATCGAATTGTTTTATTACTTAGATGAAATTATTGTTTAAGGAAACAATTGCATTTGAATGAATAATTTATTATAAATACAAGATGTTGTGATTTATAATTGGTAAAATATTTTGGTACAAGTAATTATGAATTACTAAGTCAATTTTGTATATGACATATTTTTATTAATGCGTTGATTTTTAATATGTTAAAAAAATACATAACAATTTTACATGACATGTGACATGTGACAAATTGACAAAGATAAAATGGAATCCATTTTATCTTAATATGGACCGAAATTAGGGGTGATATTAGGAAAATATTATGTTGATTAAGTAAGTGGTAAGCATAATCATTCTTACCTAAACCTAGCCATGCATACCTAGTGGTTATTGTGAAGAGCACTTTGATCATGCATTGGGCATCACCACCTCCCCCTCTACCCGGTTTTGTGAAGGAAAAACCATGGGTTTTTCTTTCATAAATTTTTACCTTATACACTACTAAAAACATTAGTGTATTATTCATTCTTCACACGTCTAAAAATAAGAATTTTAGAGAGATAAAAATCCTTCCTTTTCTCCCTTCTCTTAGCCGAATATTAAGAGAACCAAATAAATATTTTGGGTCATTTTTATTCAAAATTAATATTGTTCTAGTAATAATAATATTAATTTTATTAAGGAGTTACCTTGGGTATTATTGCTTGGGAGGGATTCTCTACTTGAATCCTTGTTCATCCATTTTAGGAAGCTCAAGAACAAGTGAGTAGGAGAACTCACTTGTGCCCATATAATCCGAAATCTTCAATGTAAGATGATGATTTCTTTCTTATTCTTTTATTGTTTGCATGCATAAGATCATCTTTTAATTTTATGACTAAATTAAAATTAAAACATATATGAATATGTATAGTAATGAGATATAGATTTCTAACAAGCGGTATCATGAACCTTTGTTGTTTGCATGCAAATCGGTTATAGTTTTTCCGAGTTATACGATTAACATATAAAACTTGTAAATTTGTGTTATTATGATATATCACGAATAAATTATGCATATTAATGTTTCTGGTCCTAAAATGTATTTAGGATATTTTGGTTAATTTATGGATTTTTATTGTTCATTTTATAAAATAATGGCATTAAAAATGTGATTTTAGGATAAAAATGTCATTTTCGGACTAAAATTAGCTAAACTTCGAATTTTCCAGTGATTTTTGGATATGTTTTAACATATTTTATTTTTAGATGATCTGTAATTTTTCAGAATTTTTGGATTTTATATGCTCGAAATATGGATTTTTCATGATAAAAATCGAATTTAATTGAAAAATAGGTTAATATGAGATAAATTTCGAATATGGTCATAGAAATTTAGTATGCTGTCACATGCAATTTTACAAGATGTATGTAAAATAATAGGCTATATTGAAGTCTTTATGCATGATGTATGAATTTTTGATGAAAAATAGCATAAAGAGTGACTTAATTAGTGAATAATTGCTAAAACATACTTCATGACTAAGGAAAAACGTTACATGTTGCATTTTATTATCTTTTTCAGATCTAAAATTGAAAAGTTGATAAATATAATTTTTCTCATGTTTTTATGATTATATTTGATAAATCCGATAAACCGCGACATTGTTTTTCCCGATAAATTTCGAAATTTTTAACTTAAGTTTTTGAACATTATGAGTGTCATGGTATTTTTCCAGAATGTTCATGAGTTTAAATTTTTAATTTTGAACTTATTTGAAATTTTTGTAATTTATTTGAAGTTTATAGCATTTTATTGTAAATTTTGAGTCCATTAATGAACAATTTTAAGAAATACAAGTTAATTATAGTCAAATAGTTAGTGGAGACTAATTTTGAGTCCTAAGTTGGTTAGGGTAATTAACTTGTGCATAAATATGATTTTATGTAATTTATTGTGATTTTATAAGGTTGAATCACGCAAATCCGTAACAACCGTTTAATATACGATATTGGCTCCTTAAAGGCGATTTAGCATAAAATTGGGCATGTTCATACATATTATAATGCTGCATTTTATTTATGATTGTCATTATTTTATTTTATGTAATTTTTGAATTATGTAATTTTACTTAGTATGGCCTTAGTTTTTAATTGGTATTACCCGAAATGTATGGGAATATCGATTCGGTTGTAATTTATTGTGATCTCGTATAACCGTTTTGTAATTTAATAGATTTACTTTATTTTAATTACAAATGTATAATAGGAAATTATGTAATTTGTTATGTAATTTAATTATTTCGGAGTTCCTTGAAGACGGTGTCACTCAAGAAGGCGATACATAAAGACGGTGTTACCTCGAGATGCGTGCCAAAACCGAAGTTCAAGGGACCAATGGAGTTGGTTTCCGAATATGTAATAGTTAAATTAATTTTCGTCTCATATTTTATATAACGATAATTCGTTAATATCGTCCTTTCACATAATTATTTTAGGTGACTCATATGTGGTTGAAGATGAAGAGTAATTTTGGGTTTTAGAAGCTTTCTCAAGTTATTACTTGTCTTTTTGCTAGCTTAAGGTAACTATTCCGAGTTACTCGACGAATTAATGTCACATTAGTAGTTGATGTTGTGTTTGTTGTTTGTTAAGTGTTTAGGTGATTGATAATGTGTTACTTTCGTTTCTCACATGATAGAAATTGGGAATAGCATGAGAATGATATTGTGATAAATTTTGTGATTTGGGCCAAAGTAGGCCAAGACTACGAATCGGGCGGATTGACCGAACGAGTTTGGTCAAACTAGGTTTAAACCGGTCAGCCTCGATTTGACCGATGACCCGTCCCGGGACTCGGGTCGAGGGTTTGTCTTTGAGGTGAGATTGGTTGTTATTGGATGTTTTACGTTGATGCCTTAATATTTGTGACTATCATTTCACATGTTGGTTGTTGGAAGAATTGGTTGCCTTATACTTGAGTCTTCTTGTCTTGTTGCCATTTTAGCTTGTTCTCATGAATTATGGGATTAACGGTTAGCTGGAATTTGGGTTATTATTGATATTGGAGATATTGTTGGATTGTCAGCTGAATATGCTCTTGCGTAGCCTTTCATATACTAGGGTGTGTATGATCTTTTGTGTGTACAAGTTTGGACTCTTTGCCCCTTTTATGGTTAATTGGGTGTCCTACTTGTCTTGTGTGGTGTGGGCTAAAGTATTCAAGTTGGGACTAGGTCCTAGGTGAGTATTTCGGCCTTCATCATAGATAGGCCATTATAGTCTTTGACGAGTATATGTTTGCGGCTTAATAGCCTTTGTGTTCCTGGCTTGGTGGGTTTATATCCAAGTCGGGCATGACCTTTCTGCCTATTTTGTGAGTAGATGGTCGGCTTAAGTACTAGCCAACCCTTTGGTGGACTCCTTAGGGTACTCATGTGGTTTTATCATGAGTCTTGGGTGCGGTGGTTTTATCCGCATTTCTCTAGGTCTCTTGATCTAGGATTAGGGTTGAGTCGTATCTTGGCCATGTTTTAAATGTAACCTCTGAGCCAAAATACTAGCTTCCCTACCTCGTGGTATAGACTCGAGTTACAAAGTGACTATTGACTGTACTAGTAACTTATGCCTGTCTCTAGATATATTGCCCTTTCTTGTTAGATGATTCTATGAATCATAGAAGGTGAGATGCAAGCCGGCTATGGTTGATAGAGTTTGGATTCCCGTGTGTTATGTGATTCACATGATAGTGTAGTATGAGTCGGTCTAGTATTCACATGCTAGGAATATGTGTCGTTATATTGTTGTTCACATGATAAGCACGATTGTCTAGCATTTATATGCTAAGGCTATGTGTTATTCATATTCATATTCTTATGTTTACATGTTATATTAATTATGACATTTTGTGGCTGGGAGAACTCGGAGTTACTCCCCACTGACTGTGGCTTTCGTGTTTGTATAAAATGCGATTGACAGGTAGGTGATGCTTATATGGGGTACACGGACGAGCTAGAGAGCAAAGAAACCTTGGAACCTAGATTGGCTTTATTTTATTGTGACCCTTAAACACTTTTTATGTCACATACATTTTAGGGACATATGTCTCCCTCTTTACATTTGGTTGTATAATTTGCTATTTGCGACTTTAGCGATGGTTATGTTATGAAACTTCTATTTAGACCTTGTATGTTTGACACCTTCCAATTTGGATATCTTTATAACAGGTTCAGGTTTTAAAAATTACAGGTTTTTACCCAAATGAACCTATTACAAATATATCCATGCAGTTTTATTCTAGAATTACGTGTTTACTTTTCCGCAATAAATGAGGGTGTCACAGTTGGTATCAGAGCATATTTGCTCCCGACGCACGTTTGTGCACCCCAATATAAATAACTTGACCTTAAAATAATAAACTTGAGAGATGGGTAAGATGGGTAGACTTAGGACCTTATGTTGTAGTCTCTTTGTGTTTGCTCTTTGTTAGGTACTAACCTGTTTGTTGATTGTCATTTAATAATTGTTGCGTTCTTGGATCAATGACCGTGAGCTTATCTATACGAAGATCAAGACATGGTGCCTATTGCCAGAAATTGAAGATTTGTTCAACTTTGAAGAATGCTTCTACTTCCTCGAAGATGTTTCTCATTCTTTGTGTACCTTGCCCCGTTCTTTACTTCTTAATGCCTATTCCTTCTTCTAAATCCTCTTTTCTTTCTCCTTGTGAGTCACTCTTGTATTTCCTAACTTGTCCTTTGTTTCTTGCTTATCCTTCCTTAACGCCTTTTGATAATACTATTCCTTTTGAGAAATGTTGACCTTGGTTGGAAATTATGACCTTTGAAGGGATTGTTTGTGTTTGACCCTTTCCTGGTTTTGAGAGGATTTGATGTTGGAAAGACTTGGGTAGTGTGATGAGACATACTTGATGGTTCTTATACCTAGATCCTTGATAAAGTGAGTATAATTGATTGGTGGATTCTTGGTGTTAGGAATGAGTTGCCTATGTGATTAAAGTTATAGAACTTGGCCATGTTGTTTATGTTTGGGATTTGAAAGCTTAGTAGGTTGAGCGTCGTCACCTTAGGAGTAAACATGAGATAAGTTTAGAATATGAATTTGGAAGAAAACTCATTTTTAGATGTTAACAATCCCGTATAGGTTGGTGATGTGATTTGATGTTAGTTGTTCTTTGAGAACTTTGTTGAGAAGTCTTTGTCAATTCATTCTTTGGTTTTTAAAACACTGAGGTTGTGTCGAGTGCTTGAGATAAAGAGATGATTTTATACTTGAGTGGTAGATTTGCTTTAGGGAAATCCTAATATGTGATAAGATAGATGGAAGAAGTATCTAACCGATTTATCACCCCTTAAGCAAGCGTTTATTTTATCTTGACCCTTGTTTTGGGATTTGGTCGTTTTGTTATGAAGGTACAATACCCTAATAGACGTGACCTTGTTAGAGAGGACCTTAAGTTTTAGGAAGCGTATGGATTAAGCCTTAAAATCCTCTTTCGTACCATTAATCGTTTTCCTCCCTTTCGTTCATACCTTGGTTGGATTTGATTCTTAAGTATAAAAGTTTACTCGTTATTTCCTTGTCTTGAATACCTCCCTAATTCTAATATCTCTTACTGGTTGTTAACTAGTTATCTTTATGATTCGACTCTTTTAGTCTCACATCTTGACATGTTCATATATCCCTTTTTAAATTTCCTATCATTTCCTGACCTGGTTATTACCCTTTGTTTCCTTAGTGGAGTGATGACATTGTTGTTTGAGATTTGAGTATCTGGCATTTCCTTGTTGTCTAATTTCCCTTTCTCCTCGATCATAAGCGTTACCGTTCATACCTCATTTTCTCGCTTCATCTTGCTCCTCCTTTAAGTTTGACACTCGTATCTTGTGAAACTCTATCTTTGACATCCTTGTAATTTTGACTTCAATTTCTACCCTATGAAATTCATTATAGCTCTCTTGTTGCTTAAGTTTGAGCTCTCTTAACATACTTTGTTTCTATGCTATCTAAGTTACTTTCCTTTTTGTACAACTTCTAAACTTTCAAGCTACCAGTTTCGATTCATTCTTAAAAGTTTATGTCACTTCTGCAAACCTAACCTATTTTTAAAGATCTGAAAATGAAAATTTGATTTAGTTCCTTATTCCTTCCTTGAATATAAACTCATTTATCGTAATTTTAATTACTAGACCCGAGATTTCGTTAAGTTTTGTCCAATTTCTGTTAACTTTGATCTATTTATGACTTCTTTGTCAAAGTTTAATGTTACACTTTCAGGGATTTGACCCCCATTTGGGTTTAAAAGTGAAACCTTTATTTCTATTTTGGCTTTTCGCACAAAAAAAAAAAAAAAAAAAAAAAAAAAAAATTGAGTAGATTACCTTTCTCTTATTTTGATTTTAACGTTGATCGGATGTTAGAACTAGTTATTGGAGACGTTTGATAACTTGTTCTACGCTTGTCGGCGAATAGTTTTTGTTTTAAATTTGTCTCTGACTTGGAAAGTTAGCGTTCTTGTGAGCACGACAAGAGCAATTTCGTTCCATGAATGAAACTTACACTTTTGAAAACTTTCCGTTAATGTTTTTGAAAGTGTTTTGATTTTTTTTTTTTATACAAATGATTTGCTTTTGACCTTATCTTTGATTTGGAATGTAATGTTCTTGAATACGTAACGAGAACACTTCCGTTCCTTTGATGAGAACCTGGTTCTGTTGGAAAATTTTATTTGAAACTTTTGAAAGAATTCTAATTCTTACGATAAGTAACCTTTTAAATGTTTTGGTTACCGATTCCAAAGTTCCAGTTTTGTTTTATATAACCTTTCATTTCTACTTTCAAGTTTCGAGGACGGAACTTTTTGAAGGTGGGGTGATTGTAACACCCCGTATTTTATTAAGTAGGATAAAATTATTTTAATTGATATTTTGGATTTAATTATGTCATTTAACTATTTCAGTATCTTTTACGAGTCTTTTTTTTAAATTCAGTCCTTAGTGGACTCAAGTCGGACCCGGGAAAAAAGTCATCGAGTTAACCATTTTGAATTTATTTTGCTAAATGAACAAATTTCGTTAAAATCCGCTAATTTAGTAAAATCGCTAATAATTCCGTTTCAAGCCGATTTCTTATTATTTCCGTTAACTATCTGAGTTTATTTTATTTTTCATTCTTTAAACTTATTTATTATTGATTCCGTTTCATTTATGAGACTCTTTCTTAAACCGGTTAAATTTAACTCGAAACGGTTTTAATAACTATCGAAGTTTCTTAACAACGAAGAAACGTACGTATAATAAATAGCTAGCTAGCTAGCTGCTCCCTCATTTCTCACGTATCATTCCTTCTTCTCCCTTCCTTTTTCTTCTTTTTTGTTCTGTTTCATTTTTTTTAATTTTAAATTGATTCTGTCACTCCGTTTGTCATCCGTTATCAATGATTTTCGTTCCAAAGTGCTGCTTTCATCGTTCCTGTCAATCCGTTGTAAGTAAAAATTCATTTTCGTCATGTATTTTTACAAACGCAATTTATACTTTCAGCTTTATTTATTATAAGACGGTTGTAGATGCTAAGATAGACGGTCTTGTATAAGATTTGTTAGTCATGAAGGACTAATTCGATCGGAAAAAGGTAACGATGACGGGTTACTCGATATTACTTGTAAAATATGTTTATTTCGAATGCTGGTTAGTCTGTTTTATAATTGAGACGGTGTATAATTATATATAGGGATCCTTATGGATGTTAATTAGTCAGTTGTATAGTTGAGACGGTGTATACTGATATGTGGAGATGATTGAGACGGTGTATACTGACCTGTAGGGATCATTTGGGATGCTAGCTAGTAAGTGGTATATTTAAGTCGGGGTATGCTGACATGTAAGGATTGTTTTGGGTGCTAATTGTTGTCTTTTATAGTTGAGACGGTGTATACTTGACATGTAGGGATTGTTTTGGGTCCGCTAGATGGTACTCGAATAGGTCGCTTTAGATGGCTAAAATGAATGCTTGGATCGGGTTTTGAGAACCCAAAACTGGTCATCCCGCACCATGGTGGTGGTGGTTGTCCGAGTTCGTGTAGGGGCTATCCAAATGGCCACTTTGAGTCGTGGGTCGGGTTTATTTCGGCACAAATGTGATTCTTTTGAATGACTTAAATCCCGCCTCGTATTTCATATAACGTAAATCATTAATATTGCTCCTTCACATATTTAGTTTATTGGACTCATTTAATTTTGATAAAAGGGCTAGCTATATTTGGTAACTTTGGGCTAGTTGTGTTTATAAATTGTTTTGGCGCTAACTCGGTTTATTTAAAATATAATTAAATTAATTTTCGTCTCATATTTTATATAACGATAATTCGTTAATATCGTCCTTTCACATAATTATTTTAGGTGACTCATATGTGGTTGAAGATGAAGAGTAATTTTGGGTTTTAGAAGCTTTCTCAAGTTATTACTTGTCTCTTTGATAGCTTAAGGTAACTATTCCGAGTTACTCGACGAATTAATGTCACATTAGTAGTTGATGTTGTGTTTGTTGTTTGTTAAGTGTTTAGGTGATTGATAATGTGTTACTTTCGTTTCTCACATGATAGAAATTGGGAATAGCATGAGAATGATATTGTGATAAATTTTGTGATTTGGGCCAAAGTAGGCCAAGACTCTGAATTGGGCCAGATTGACCGAACGAGTTTGGTCAAACTAGGTTTAAACCGGTCAGCCTCGATTTGACCGATGACCCGTCATGGACTCGGGTCGAGGGTTTGTCTTTGAGGTGAGATTGGTTGTTATTGGATGTTTTACGTTGATGCCTTAATATTTGTGACTATCATTTCACATGTTGGTTGTTGGATGAATTGGTTGCCTTATACTTGAGTCTTCTTGTCTTGTTGCCATTTTAGCTTATTCTCATGAATTATGAGATTAACGGTTAGCTGGAATTTGGGTTATTATTGATATTGGAGATATTGTTGGATTGTCAGCTGAATATGCTCTTGCGTAGCCTTTCATATACTAGGGTGTGTATGATCTTTTGTGTGTACAAGTTTGGACTCTTTGCCCCTTTTATGGTTAATTGGGTGTCCTACTTGTCTTGTGTGGTGTGGGCTAAAGTATTCAAGTTGGGACTAGGTCCTAGGTGAGTATTTCGGCCTTCATCATAGATAGGCCATTATAGTCTTTGACGAGTATATGTTTGCGGCTTAATAGCCTTTGTGTTCCCGGCTTGGTGGGTTTATATCCAAGGTCGGGGCATGACCTTCTCGCCTATTTTATGAGTAGATGGTCAGCTTAAGTACTAGCCAACCCTTTGGTGGACTCCTTAGGGTACTCATGTGGTTTTATCATGTGTCTTGGGTGCGGTGGTTTTATCCGCATTTCTCTAGGTCTGCGCAGTCTAGGATTAGGGTTGAGTCGTATCTTGGCCATGTTTTAAATGTAACCTCTGAGCCAAAATACTAGCTTCCCTACCTCGTGGTATAGACTCGTGTTACAAAGTGACTATTGACTGTACTAGTAACTTATGCCTGTCTCTAGATATATTGCCCTTTCTTGTTTGATGATTCTATGAATCATAGAAGGTGAGATGCAAGCCGGCTATGGTTGATAGAGTTTGGATTCCCGTGTGTTATGTGATTCACATGATAGTGTAGTATGAGTCGGTCTAGTATTCACATGCTAGGAATATGTGTCGTTATATTGTTGTTCACATGATAAGCACGATTGTCTAGCATTTATATGCTAAGGCTATGTGTTATTCATATTCATATTCTTATGTTTACATGTTATATTAATTATGACATTTCGTGGCTGGGAGAACTCGGAGTTACTCCCCACTGACTGTGGCTTTCGTGTTTGTATAAAATGCGATTGACAGGTAGGTGATGCTTATATGGGGTACACGGACGAGCTAGTGAGCAAAGAAACCTTGGAACCTAGATTGGCTTTATTTTATTGTGACCCTTAAACACTTTTTATGTCACATACATTTTAGGGACATATGTCTCCCTCTTTACATTTGGTTGTATAATTTGCTATTTGCGACTTTAGCGATGGTTATGTTATGAAACTTCTATTTAGACCTTGTATGTTTGACACCTTCCAATTTGGATATCTTTATAACAGGTTCAGGTTTTAAAAATTACAGGTTTTTACCCAAATGAACCTATTACAAATATATCCATGCAATTTTATTCTAGAATTACGTGTTTACTTTTCCGCAATAAATGAGGGTGTCACATTCTATTTTAGGAAGGCCATACTAGGATTTAATTTATGCTTTGCATTTTATTTATATGTTGCATGCATCGCTAAATCGCCATAACAAAAATATGCATTGTCATTTTAATCGAGTTTATCGACCGTGTCAATTAAAATTATCGTAGTTCACCGCTTTAGTTCACTTAAAACGTGCTTGATAATAAATTGACATGACCTCTCGCTAAAATAAACAATTGAGACAATAGCCTTACCAAAAAGTAGAAACCATGAAAACCTATTTCGTGAGGGAGTGCACTCGGCCACACTGGGGTACAAACCTTGTTACGTAGAGGAAGTGGGTGATAAATGTCTATCCACCGAATTTATATTAATGAGGGGTATTTCGGCACACCGTGCCCTAAGTTGACATGAGTTTGGATCATGGACACATTTATTCGAAATTTGGGTTGAACTCAACGAAAGTATTCACGATGATTTCCGGATGTGTTTCGGGCTAGAGATAAATATTAATGTAATTTTATCGACCAAGAGTTCTAAAAGTAGAATCGATTAAGAGGTTAATCCACCAAGTTATGTTAATAAAGGGTATTTCGGCACACCGTGCCCTAAGTTGATATGAAATTGGGTCTTGGAGTCATTTATCAAGTTGGGTAGAGGTCACTAGATAAATACCATAAAACTTGTTTAAATTGAATTTTTACGAGTATTATTTTGAAAACGACATATGTTTTATTCCTTCTATATTTTGTTTTGTAGACCACTTTTATTTCTCATAACAAATGGCCACTCCAAACGCCAACGCCACGCCTCTCACTAATACTTCATGGCTCAGATCCTTCATGGATCGTTGTAAACTTGAAAAGAATGGGTCAAATTTCTCCGATTGGGATGCCCAACTCAAATTAGCCGCCCAAGGTGACGACAAGCTTCGTTACCTCACCGAGGCCTCTCCACCCGAACCTAATGCTAGGTCGAATGCCGCTACTAGGGAAGCATATGACGCTTACCACAAGGAGTCCGCCGCAATGAAAAATGTGTTAATCTTTGCGATGGAGGCGGATCTCCAAAGGAGAGCCTTTAAGATGGGCACCGCTAATGAAATCTATTCCAAGCTTATGACAATGTTTTCACAAACTCCGCGGATCGTCCAATATGAGGCGGCCGCGGCATTCTTTGATCTCGACTTCAAAGAGGGCCAAAAGGTTAGCCCTCACGTGCTCAAATTGATGGAGCTAGTCGAGACCTTGAAGATTCAAAAAGTTGAAATCCCCAAGGAACTCATTGTAGATAGGATTCTACACTCCTTATCCAAAGTCAAGGCATATGTTCAATTCCGGGTGAATTTTAACATGCAAGACAAGGACGTGTCTCTTGAAGAATTGCACAAGTTACTTATGCAAGCCGAAAGAGACATGGGGTTAAATTTTAACCCACCTAAGGATGTGCTTAACATTAGCACCAAAAGCAAGGGGAAGTTCAAGAAGAAGGGTAAGAAGCAAGCTCCCACTTTCACCAAAGCTAAGACTTATGAAGCTAGCACTTCCAAAATCAAGAAGGGTCCTCTTGATAAATGCCATTATTGTAATGGTGTTGGACATTGGAAAAGAAATTGTTCCAAATATCTTGGTGACATTAAAGCTGGAAAGATCACTCCAGTAGGTAAATGACTATCCTTTCTTTTATGTTTCTAATTCAACTATGGTATTGTGATACAAAGTTGTGATAATGTATCCCCTTTTTATTGTAAATAGGGCCTCCACCAAGCAAGGACTAGGGAAAAGAAAAGCAAGCTTGAGAAACCATAAAGAAGCTTGGAGTAGCTTCCATGAAGCTTGGCTTTTTATTGTCTTATTTTAATTTATGTCTCGGATTTTAGAACCTTTTGATTTCCGTGTCCGACATGGAAATATATTTTGGATAATGGTTGTATTTTGGATAATGGTGGCTTGGTTTGCAACCCAAGTCACCCGTTTGATCGTATTTTATCCTTGTTCTAAAATTCGTCTTTATACGCATGCTCATAGAAACATATAATCATTCACTTAAAGTGATCTAATAGACAACTATAATGATGGGATTCATTATATATCCACAAGCTTAAGGCTTGTGTATGATCAATTATAAAGTGATGATTGAGTTGATGGACTCTCTTAAAGGAATGTCAATCACCAAGTACACTAATCAAATTTAAAACAATTAGTCAACCTATGAGATAGCCCTCCTCCTACTTCAAAATCATTATTTGTGTCTCATAAACTATCTTTGAATCTCTAGTGTATTCATTCTAAAGATAGAGTGGGAGAAAATGAAGACACAAAGAACACCAAGCAAAATTTGTGTACTTGTGTAAATGAGATATACGCAAGAAAGAATGATTTGTATACCTATACAGATATTATACTCGAATAAATGAGATTTATGGTCTCGAATAGATGATATCTACATGAGAAAAGAGACCAAGTGAAGTAATCAAAAGAATATGTTCTCAAGATAACTACACGAGGAGACCAAAAGAAGGTTTTGGAATAAGAATGACTAATGTAAAGTCTCAACAAGAGTTTTGACTAGTTTATGAACAACATTTGACCAATAGTTTCAATATTGATATTTACTTAAGAGCCTAAATGAATTAGTTGCAAAGATTGATATGCCGATATCCACAAGAGCTAAGATTAAAAGTTAACCACGCTAATGTCATTACTTAACCTCATTATGAAAATGAAATGGCTAAACCTCCTTCCGAAAAGGGTATTTTGAAAGACGTGTATTAGATATAATTCACATTTAAATAATGACATTGCTACGCATCATCACAATATGAATGAGTTAGAGATTAGAATCTCTTTCCATAAGGTTGAAGATGAAACCTCTTCAAAATAGGTATTTTGAAAGGATATGATGGGAACATATATGGTTTTATCTTAATAACTTAGCAAAGCAATATATATATATATATATTTCAATTCTTGAAATGTTTCGATTGAGTAGTCAATTGCGAAACATGTGGAATTAAGTGGGAGTTGGAAATTATCGTGTGAAGACATGGAATTTAGTGGGAGCAATCATCTTGTAAAGGTTTATAACTCATTACTCATTGAGAATGACGAGCTAATACTATTCTTTCACAAAGAAGTATTTGAGTTTTCAATTCTGGATGAAAATGGACTATGATGAATCCAATCACATCATGAGATGTTGGATAGGTATTGAGATATACACATCAAATCAACGAGAAACCTAACTTATTCATGTCAATGAAAATGAAATTGCCATTAGCAGTCATGGTCATTCATTGAACCTAAGAATGGTTGATCACATGATTATTAGTTACTAATATTTCCACCATTAGAATAATCATGCACATGTCCAATAATGAATCATATGCATAAGAGCATGATGAATCATTGGCGAGCCATAGAAGAATCGTCATGTATTCTCGAGGAGAACCGATGAGCGATTTCAGTGTTTGACAGAACACTCTGTTATGTGTCAAGAGGTTTCACATATTAAAGTTCAAACACGCGTAAGGATTTATGAAAATCCTAAGCTTTTTCAAGCTAAAAGGAGAAATAAGAAGTTAGGAAAGATACTTAGTTGAAGTAAGAAGTTACTCAAAACTAATTTTTCCTAATATACTAGGGCTTGTAAGAAGTGCTAGGCTAATCATCTTGAAAATAGTTGCAAGACTCTACAAAACATTTACCTAGTGCATTGTGAGTGGGTGGAGTACTTGATCAATGCAAGTTATATCATTCACCACAAATTCATTGGTTATGTGATAATCGACAGGGAAGTTCTTTCAAGATAAAGAACCCAAACTGAGGTTGGGAACCTATATGTGTACTTGGTAAGGTTCATGCTATGAGAGATAACATGAATGTAAAAGAAAATGCGATTAAAAGAAGTTTGAACACATGGACACATGGTATGTTAAACTTCCATTGCAATCGTCTGGTGTTTACACACTTACGATATGCATCACAAGGTTGTAATATGGTATTGACTACCCGAATGTGATGTCGACATTTGTCGTTTGAGTTATTATTAACTCACCTTTTACTTTGTTACATCCAAACGGGTTGTAGAGACAATTGAACCCCGTTAAAGTGAACACGGATTAGCATTGTATTCGCCCATAGTTACTTACATGAGGTGACGTCTCGAAGTGACTAGAGTGTGATGCGATTGATGGCAAGTTCAAGTGCCATGGAGTCATATGAGAATGACTAGTCGATCACATAGGCAGACTGTTAGGAACACTTTGTCGGGCCTTGTGACCGCTTATAGAGTTCTGGAAAATTTATATAGCCTAGTCGTGGCGAGAGCTACTATAGTATTCTAATGAGTCGATTCTTTTGACTAAAGACTATTCGCCTAAGATGGCACAGTTTCAGATTAACTTTGATTTGTGTTACTAAGACCTTCGTAAATGGGGTCAAATGGGCATATTTTGGGTTATGATGGCTGTGGGTAGTCGAAGGGGATGAGTGCGATAGGAATTGTCCACCCCTAGTCAGGGTTATAACAATATCTCAGGGCCACTCGAGGAGTAATGAACTGGAAATGCGTGGCCACGCTCGGAAGATATCTATGGTAGATAAATCCGGTCAATCAGTTATTCTCCAAATCGAGGAACCACTCTCGATATGATCACTTGCAAGTACGACCTGAAAGACACCTTGCATTGAGTGGGAGATAATAATAGGACAAGAGAATTGGTGACGCACATTGTCGAGGACAAGTGGGAGATTGTTGGAATATGTGTCCTCCGAAAATAATGCGATCACGACTGTCGATCATAATGATCACATGTTTAAGTCTCATTTTAAGAATACAATTGGGAAGTAATATTTTATTGTCAGCTGGTCCACACATATCGGTAATGATTGGCTGACTAGAGTTTGACATTACGTCGTGTGCGGTGGTGATCGATTGATCCCCTTAGGTCATACCTAAAGGGTAACACTCTTAATTGATTATTTAATTGATCGTATGACGATAAGGGTTAATTAAATTACTTAAAATTGACGGATGATTTTGGAAGTAATATTTACGTATCTCATTATAATTTGATTAAATAAGATACGGTCTAAGTGATCGAATTGTTTTATTATTTAGATGAAATTATTGTTTAAGGAAACAATTGCATTTGAATGAATAATTTATTATAAATACAAGATGTTGTGATTTATAATTGGTAAAATATTTTGGTACAAGTAATTATGAATTACTAAGTCAATTTTTTATATGACGTATTTTTATTAATGCGTTGATTTTTAATATGTTAAAAAAATACATAACAATTTTACATGACATGTGACATGTGACAAATTGACAAAGATAAAATGGAATCCATTTTATCTTAATATGGACCGAAATTAGAGGTGATATTAGGAAAATATTATGTTGATTAAGTAAGTGGTAAGCATAATCATTCTTGCCTAAACCTAGCCATGCATACCTAGTGGTTATTGTGAAGAGCACTTTGATCATGCATTGGGCATCACCACCTCCCCCTCTACCCGGTTTTGTGAAGGAAAAACCATGGGTTTTTCTTTCATAAATTTTTACCTTATACACTACTAAAAACATTAGTGTATTATTCATTCTTCACACATCTAAAAATAAGAATTTTAGAGAGATAAAAATCCTTCATTTTCTCCCTTCTCTTAGCCGAATATTAAGAGAACCAAATAAATATTTTGGGTCATTTTTATTCAAAATTAATATTGTTCTAGTAATAATAATATTAATTTTATTAAGGAGTTACTTTGGGTATTATTCCTTGGGAGGGATTCTCTACTTGAATCCTTGTTCATCCATTTTAGGAAGCTCAAGAACAACTGAGTAGGAGAACTCACTTGTGCCCATATAATCCAAAATCTTCAATGTAAGATGATGATTTCTTTCTTATTCTTTTATTGTTTGCATGCATAAGATCATCTTTTAATTTTATAACTAAATTAAAATTAAAACATATATGAATATGTATAGTAATGAGATATAGATTTCTAACATGTGTTTCATCCCATCATCATCACCATTCCTAAAATTTGCCCATTTTTCGAGTAACACAAGAGGCGCATTAAAGTGGTACCCACCCCTTCCTTGGATATCGAGATAAGACTCCATGAACACAAGGTCAAGTTCGTTCACTATTGCCGGGTCTCGACGAGCAAGTAGAGTGCCGGAAAGAAACCGGTAAGTAAGTCTCAAAATAGGATTTTGAATGTGGAAAGCTTGACACTCCTTGATGTACATGAAATCTCGGCCGGTCATGGCCCTCCATAGGGGTGGAACACTATATCTCTTCGGTTTTGATGTCCGGGTAGGCGAGACATCGAGACCAAGCACATTAGCAAATTCCACTAGAGTCATCATTCTTGAAACACTCTCCAACCTAAATTCTATGCATATCGTTCTATTCAAGGTTGTGATTTTCAAGAAGCTTAAAAATTCAAGCACAAGGGATCGGTAAGTTTGCTCGTGCATGTGGAAAAGGGTAGAGAGACCAAACAACTCAAAAAGAGCTTCCATTTTATGATAAATCCCAAGTTTCTTTAAAGTTTTATGACATAAAAACTTAGTAGGGAGAATGTTCTTACGAAGAAGCCGGTGGAAAACGAGCCTTTGCACATCATTGACGAATTCAACATTTGAGAAGTCATCAAGCCTTGTGAGATCCACAATTTCTTCATGCTCCCTCCTTAAGGTGTTGATGTGGGAGGTAGAAGAGCTTCCCCTTACTCTTGGTCTTCTTCTATCCCTAAAAGAAGATCCCTTTGGTGCCATTCTTTGATTGTTGAGTTGGAATTTTTGATTTGTTAAAGTATGAAGATGCTCTTTGTGGATTGAATGTTGCTTTAGAAACCCTAGAAATTTGGGGCTTTTTGATTTTGTGGAATGAAAGAGTGTTTGGGATATGCTTTGGAGTCATAAGGAGGTGAGTTTTTATAATACAAGTGGAAGGAAGGGTGATGTGTCACAAATTGTGTGGTGGGGTGATTTAAAATTAGGAAAATCGGGATTGAAGAACGCAGGAAGACGAGCGGACTCAGGCACAAGACGCTCGGATTCTGTCATTCTTGGACGAGCGGATTCCAGGGAAGACGCTCGGATTCTCTTACAGCTAATTTTTGCAAAAATTTGACGCAGCCAAGACGAGCGGATCGAGCACAAGACGAGCGTCTTTTCTGTTACAAGACGAGCGTCTTTTCCCAAGGACGGGCGGATTCTGTTACGGGAACTTTTCTTAAAATGCACTAGCAAAAAGACGTGCGGATTCGTCTTCAGACGCTCGGATTCTTTCAGACGAGCGTCTTCTCTGCTGGGACGCTCGGATTCTCTAACAGTCCCAAATTTTCAACTTTGCAGCTCATTTGGATGGACGGTTTTAGCCATAGACGCTCGGATTCCCATAAGACGAGCGGATTCCCCATAGGGACGCTCGGATTCCTCCTGGTCTACCCGGATTCAGTTCCATCCGTGCACTTGCATATCCCGTGTCATTTTCATTCTTCAAATCCCGTGTTCTTCATTGTAGGGGCACTACTAAGGCATGAATAGCCTAGGCAATTGCTATCCCCACACTAAGCTAAAGCACTACACATCAATTGAATCATTAGTCCCTCCCTCACTTCTCTCAAAAATGATAAATATCTTGATCAAAGCATAAAAATCCAAAAATGACAAAAATGCAATGTAAGAATTAAAATGCAAGTTAGGGAGTTAGAAATATTTACAAATGGTGGTTTGGAGAGGACTCCACAAAATCTCCCTTTGATGATTCCTTCAAGGATGAGGAGGCCCGAGATAGGTGACCTCGACCTCTCCAATAAATGCTCCCTCATTGTATGGCTTCAATCTTTGACCATTGACCTTGAATTTGCTTCCATCTTCCGCCTTGATTTCAAAATCCCCATATTTTCCAACTTCGGTGATCACATAGGGACCCATCCATCTAGAGTTCAACTTTCCCGGAAAGAGTCGATAGCGGGAATTGAATAGAAGGACTTTATCCCCTTTGTGCAAGGCTTTTTGCTTAATCCTCTTGTCATGGAGCAATCTTGTCCTTTCCTTGTAGATCTTGGCATTCTCATAAGATTGTAGTCGGAATTCCTCCAACTCTTGAATTTGAATCATCCTCTTTTGACCACTTAATTTGAGATCAAGGTTAAGGGCTCGGATTGCCCAAAAAGCTTTATACTCCAATTCGATTGGCAAGTGGCATGCTTTTCCATAGACAAGCTTGTAAGGGGAGGCTCCTATGGGAGTCTTATAGGCCGTCCTATAAGCCCAAAGAGCGTCATCAAGCTTTGTACTCCAATCCTTTTGGGTCTTGTTCACAACTTTCTCAAGAATTTGCTTGATCTCTCTATTCGAAACTTCAACTTGACCGCTTGTTTGAGGATGATATCCCAAGCCGATTCTATGTTGAACACCATACTTGGTCAAAAGAGATGCGAGCTTATTTTCATGAAAATGCGTTCCTCCATCACTTATGATTGCTCTAGGAACTCCAAATCTTGGGAAGATTATTTTCTTGAAGAGCTTGGTGACCGTTTTTGCATCATCGTTTGGAGTGACAATTGGCTCCACCCACTTTGAGATGTAATCTACGGCCACAAGGATATATCTATTCCCATTGGATGTCACAAACAGACCTTGGTAGTCGTTCCCCCAAACATCGAAGATCTCCACCTCTAGTATGCCCCTTTGTGGCATTTCGTTCCTCCAAGAGATATTCCCCGTTCTTTGACAAGCATCACAATGAATGATGAATTCCCTTGTATCTTGAAACATTGTAGGCCAATAGAAGCCCGATTGAAGAATTTTTGCAATGGTTCTCCTTGCTCCATGGTGCCCACCGTAGGGTGATGAGTGGCATCCTTCCAAGATTCCTTGGACTTCCCATTGAGGGATGCATCTCCGGTAGAGCCCATCACTACACTCTTTGTAGAGGTTTGGGTCATCCCAAAAGTACCTCTTTACTTCGAATAAGAATCTCTTCCTTTGGTTGTAGTTCAAATTTGGAGGGAGTACTCTTCCAACGATGTAGTTGACATAATCGGCAAACCATGGGGTGATGTGCCTTTCAAGTTGTGTTTGAATGGCCATCAAGATATCGTCGGGAAATGAGTCATTGATCGGCGTTTCTCCTTGTTCATCATGAAACCGGATCCTTGACAAGTGATCCGCCACTACATTTTCGGCTCCTTTCTTGTCTCTTATCTCCAAGTCGAATTCTTGTAGAAGAAAAATCCATCTCAACAACCTTGGTTTTGCCTCCTTCTTTATCAAGAGGTGTCGGAGAGCCCGGTGATCCGAAAAGACAATCACTTTGGATCCAAGTAAGTAGGAATGGAATTTGTCCAAAGCATAGACAATGGCAAGAAGCTCTTTCTCGGTGGTATCATAGTTCACTTGGGAGGGATAAAGAGTCTTGCTTATATAGTAGATGGCGTGAAGAGCTCTTCCTACCCATTGGCCAAGAACCGCTCCAACGGCGTAGTTACTAGCATCACACATAATCTCGAACGGTAGTTTCCAATTTGGAGGTTGAATGATCGGTGCCGAGATTAGTGCTTCCTTGATTCTATTAAAGGCTTCAACACACTCATCAGTGAAATGGAATTGGGCATCTTTAAGTAAGAGTTGAGTGAGGGGTTTCGCTATTTTTGAAAAATCTTTTATGAAACGGCGATAGAAACCCGCGTGACCGAGAAAACTTCTCACCCGTCTAACATTCACGGGAGGTGGGAGTTTCTCTATCACCTCAACCTTAGCTTTACCCACCTCGATGCCCTTTTCCGAAATTAAATGACCCAAAACAATTCCTTCATTGACCATGAAGTGACACTTTTCCCAATTTAAAACAAGACTAACATCTTCACATTTTTGCAATACAAGAGAAAGATTATGCAAACATGAGTCAAAGTCCTTTCCATAAACGCTAAAATCATCCATAAAAACTTCCATTATGGTCTCTAGGTAGTCGGAGAAGACACTCATCATGCATCTTTGGAAAGTGGCGGGGGCACTACATAAGCCAAAAGGCATCCTCCTATATGCAAAAGTACCATAAGGGCATGTGAAGGTGGTCTTATGTTGGTCATCCGGGTGTATAGGGATTTGAAAGAATCCCGAATACCCGTCAAGTTAACAAAAGAATTTGTTGGAGGCTAACCTCTCAAGCATTTGGTCAATGAATGGTAGGTGGAAATGATCCTTTCTTGTTGCGGAATTCAATTTTCGATAGTCAATACACATACGCCAACCAGTGATCTTCCTTGTGGGTATTAACTCATTCTTTTCGTTTGTCACCACCGTGGTACCTCCTTTCTTAGGTACCACTTGAACGGGGCTAACCTAAAAAGAGTCCGATATGGGATATATGATTCCCGCATCAAGTAATTTCATAACCTCTCCCTTGACAACTTCTTGCATGTGGGGGTTTAATCTCCTTTGAGATTGGATGGTAGGTCTATGGTCTTCCTCTAGATGGATTCTATGTATACAAAAGTTGGGACTTATCCCTTTAAGGTCATCTAGACTATAACCTATAGCCTTTTCATGTTGTTTCAACACATCAAGCAATTTTCCCAATTGGTTTTCATCAAGTCTATCATTAATAATCACGGGTTTGGTCTTTGATTCATCAAGGTAAGCATATTTCAAATTTGGGGGAAGGGGTTTTAAAGTAGGGGTTTGTACCTCACTTTCCTCCTTTGAAGGTTCATTGAGAATTTGCTCCATCTCCATTAGACATTCCATTCTCATTGCATATTCAACTTGTTCTTCGTTCTCATCAATCTCATCACACTCGAATTCCATGACGAATTTCTCTTGATCTTGAGCTTGTAAGATGTCTTCTAGGATGGATTGCTCATCTTCTATAGGTTGACATGCTTCCACAAGGATGTTATGTACTAATTCGGATTGTGCATGAGTAAGTTCTTTGTTAGCTAGAGCGGCCTCAAAAAGATCTACCTCCAATTCCCAATACATATTTTTAGCCTCACTTGCTTCCAAGGCTACCAATGCTTGCATGGGATCTTTGAAGAAAGGTATACTTAAATGGTCCTCTACAAAACAATCTATAAGGTCCATCTTGCAAAATAACGAACAACTTGAAAATAGTTAGAACAAACCTTGGGGAGTTTTACTTCCCCAAGGCAAAGAAAGACACAACTAATAACAATATAAGAAAATCTAAATCAAGTTAACACCGTCCCCGGCAACGGCGCCATTTTTGGTCGGACTCACGATGGAGGTTTAGTTTTCGGTACTTGTCGTTAGGAGCACCTAGAACAAAACACAATTTATAACTTCACAAACAACTCTACAATTATTAAAGAGGCAAGTAAAGGTCGGATCCCAAGGGACGGGAATTGAGATGAGATTTTTAATTGCAACTAGCGGTGTCTAAGGGTGTCACAATTTGGGGTTTGAAGTAGAAGATCACTAAACTAAATAGCAATGAAAGTAAACAAGCAAGATGATTAAAAAGGGATGTAAACAATTGATAAAAGGCACTAGGGTGTCATGGGGTCATAGGGGGTTCATGGGAATTGATCATACAAACATATTCTCAAATTATAAGCAAGCAATTATTGTTGTGATGGATCGAGTTGGTTTATATCTTACAATCCTAGGAAAGTTTGGGTCCCGGAGCCGAATCGATTAGATTGTACAACACCTACAAGTCGACTTAATCTTCCCTACTCAACTATATGCATGGTCTAATGAGACTCGAGTTGGTTTATGTCTTAGAAGTCTCATTGAAAAGATAGGTGATGGGTAAAAAATGCAATTAGGATTCATAGGCTCGCATTTCATCAAACAACATGTGCATAAGTTGAGATCACAACAAGCAAGCAAATAAACTATGAAAACATATTAATTTAAGCATGAATCATCCCCCATGTTGGTTTCCCCTAATTACCCATTAACCCTAGCTAAGGAAACTACTCACTCATTATCATGTTGAGCATGCTAGCAAGGTTGTCAATCATACCAACAAAGTAAAACATGATGAATAAATGAAGATAATTAACAATAATTAAAAAGGGATTAAGAGAATTATACCTACTAATGATTCCAATAATAAAGCAAAGAATAATAGAAGTACTTGATGATTGATTGGAAGGTTGTCAATCTCCCAATAATAACCCAAATAATCTTCAATTACACAAAACAAAGGATGAACAAGAGAGAGAAAGGAAATGAAACTTGTATTAAAACTTGATTAAATGTTGATTACAAGATTAAAGAGATATTTGATTGATATTAACTACACTAAAGATTGCTAAGAAGAACATACTAATCTAATTAGACTAATGGGGTATTTATAGTGGGGATTAGTTACATAAATTAGGGTTTACTAATGGCTTAAATGACGATTAAGTCCTTGAGGAATCGCCGGTCTCTAGGGAGACTCCGGTCTCCTTTTCGCCGGTCTTAGAAAAATATGCGCATCCTTCCTTGAAACTTGTAGAAGACGAAATGGCTGACAGGCAATCCGAGCGTCCAGGGCACGGGACGGGCGGATTGGGGGTGTTTTGGACAAGCAGATTATGGTGGTGGACGGGCGGATTCTGGTGATTCTGGACGGGCGTCCATTGGGGGAAGACGCTCGGATTGTACCTCTTGGACGGGCGGATTGTGGACAATCCGCTCGGATTGTCTTACAGCTACTTTCTGACGTGACCATAATTAGCGCATATTTAGCCCACGAATTAGCCTTGTTCCCATACTTTTTAGTGCATATTTGGGTCATTTGTTATCTTTAGTTCTTTGTTTTGCATATTCTTTGAGATTTTGATCCCTTGGTAGGAAAGGAGTGCAAATCTTGCATTTTAATGGCAAAACAAGATTAAATTGATCGAATCCAATGACCAAGCATCAAGGAGAGACAAGATTAGAAGGCCTTTGTACATATTATAGTAGATGAGCAATGTTGAGAAAGGATCCTTGAGTCCCCAAGGAAATCCCCAAGGATTTTATGAAGAAAAGGGAAGAAAAGAAGAAGAAATGTTGCTGAGGAACAATCCGTACGGATTGTCTACAATCCGGCCGTCCTCCACATGCACAATCTGTGCAGTTTCATCCCAAGACGCTCGGGTTTGCCACCACCAGAATCCGCCCGGATTCACCTGAAGCCGCCCGTTTTCCACCGCCAGAATCCGCCCGTCCCGACTCCAAAATGCACGGATTCCTGTACAGCACAATTTCGTCTTCTCTAAGCTACAAAGAAAGAAGTCCTTCCTTCGAAAAATACTGGCTCCTCCCTGCTCAAAATAAAAAGTGTAATTACTAGTTTAGCCCTTAGTTAACCCTAATGCATCCCCCTAATTTCCACTATAAATACCCCATTAGTCTAAATAGAAGAGTATGTTCTTCTTATCAATAATTAGAGTAGTTAATATCAATCAAATCTCTCTTTAGTTTTGTAATAAACAATTAATCAAGTTTTAATACAAGTTTTATTTTCTTAATCTCTCTTTTGTTCATCCTTTATTTTGGGTAATTGAAGATTATTTGGGTTATTATTGGGAGATTGACAACCTCTTAATCAAGCATCAAGTACTTCTTTTATCTTTGCTTTATTATTGGAATCATTAGTAGGTATAATTCTCTAAATCCCTTTTTAATTATTGTTAATTACTTTCATTTATTCATCATGTTCATTTTGTTGGTATGATTGACAACCTTGCTAGCATGATCAACATGATAATGAGTGAGTAGTCTCTTAGCTAGGGTTAATGGGTGATTAGGGGAAACCAACATGGGGAATGATTCATGCTTAAATTAATATGCTTTCATGGTTTATTTGCTTGCTTGTTTTGATCTCAACTCATGCACATGTTATGTTTGATGAAATGCGAGCCTATGAATCCTTGCATTTTTTACCCATCACCTATCTTTTAAATGAGACTTGTAAGACATAAACCAACTCGAGTCTCATTAGACCATGCATGTTGTTGAGTAGGGAAGATTAAGTCGACTTGTAGGTGTTGTACAATCTAATCGATTCGGCTTCGGGACCCAAACTTTCCTAGGATTGTAAGATATAACCCAACTCAATCCATCACAACAATAATTGCTTGCTTTTAATTTGAGAACATGTTTGTATGATCAATTCCCATGATTCCCCTATGACCTCATGATACCCTAGTGCTTTTTATCAATTGTTTACAACTCTTTTAATTCATCTTGCTTGTTTATTTTCATTGCTATTTTAGTTAGTGACCTTCTACATCAACCCAAATTTTGACACCCCTAAGACACCGCTAGTTTCAATAGAAATCTCATCTCAATTCCCGTCCCTTGGGATCCGACCTTTACTTGCCTCTTTACTAATTGTAGAGTTGTTTGTGAAGCTATAAATTGTGTTTTGATTCGGACGTGACCCAACGACCACATCTATTTAATTGTGAACACGAAACGGACCGATCAAAAATGGCGCCGTTGCCGGGGACGGTGTTTACTTGATTTAGATTTTCTTACATTGTTATTAGTTGTGTCTTTCTTTGCCTTGGGGAAGTAAAACTCCTCAAGGTTTGTTCTAATTGTTTTCAAGTTGTTTGATATTTTGCATGTCTAGAAGGTCATAAGGTGATTTGTTACCTTTTGATCGTGAAATTGAAAGAACTTTGACAACCAATATGAGACTTGCTAGGAGGAATTTGAGAGGTATTAGTGAGGTTGTAGATATTCAACCAACTATTGAGTTCATCAACCCTTTTGCAAGAGAAGGTGAGGAGAACCCATTACAAAATACCCCACAAAATCAACCTACAATGCCTAAGTTTTCGTCACATTCCGTACCCACCGAGGAGAACCTACCCAATGGTACTCCCACACCACAACATCTAACCGGAAATTTTATTGCTAAATCCGCCTTTATCCAATTAGTCGAAAGGAGCCAATTTGGGGGGATGCCTAGTGAAGACCCTCATTCTCATATGGAAACCTTTTGTGACTATTGTGATGCGATTTCTCAAACCGGTGTAACTCAAGACCAAATTCGATGGGTCTTATTTCCTTTTTCTCTAATTGGCACCGCGAAACAATGGTTGAAGGGCCTTAATAAGGCCACTCTCGGAATTGATTCTTGGAAGAAGTTGGCTCAAGCTTTCTACAAAAAATTCTACCCACCGGAAAAGACTAACATGCTAAGAGCTCAAATTACGGGTTTTAAGCAAAGGGATGAAGAATCTTTGTATGAATCTTGGGAGCGGTTCAAGGGAATTTGTCGCTCATGTCCTCACCATGGACTTAGCGAATGGTTCTTGGTACAACAATTTTGGAACGGTTTATATGAAGATTCAAGGAACATTCTCAACATGGGATCAAATGGAATGTTCACCGAAGTTGATGACAATCAAACATGGAACAAAATTGAGGAAATGGCGGTCCATAACTCACAATATAGTAGACCTCGCAAGGCTACTAGAGGAGGAAAGCATGAAGTGGACTCCGTTACTCAATTGGGTGCTCAACTTAGTGCTCACATTGACACAATCAATTTGAAGTTTGAAAAAGCTATGGCTAGACTTGAAGAAGCCTCAAAATCACCAAAGCATCATGTTAACGCCATGACGGCATCTTCATCAATCCCAAGTGGGATATGTGAGAATTGTGGAACTTTAGGACATGACCAAAGTGAATGTAGGGGAACAATTGAACAAGTGAATGCTTTCCAAGCATACAAGAGTGGTACCCCTTATTCCAACTATTACAATGAAAACACCAAATTCCATCCAAATCTCTCATACAAAAGCCAAAATGTTCAAAACCCTCAAACAACATACACCCCACCTCCCATGAGAAACCAAAATCAAAGACCCTTTTACAATCAAAACCAAGGTTACCAAAATCAAAATCCATACAATCACCAAAATGACCAAGGTTTTGATGTCCAAAAAGCGGTCCTCCAAATGCAAAAGAATCAACAAGAATTTTTCACTCAAATCCAAAAAGATAGTCAAGCAAAGGAAACCACCATCAACAACATCCTAGCTCACACCAAGATGTTGGAAACCCAATTGACTCAACTAGCATCTTCAAGCTCACAAAGACAAAAGGGGCAATTACCACCTCAAAGTAATCCCCCAAGACATGAAACGGTTAGTGCCATTCACTTGAGAAGTGGTACAAGGTATGAAGCACCGAAGATGCAAGTTGAGGATGAAGTTGTGGAAGCTAGTGATAAGGAAGAAATTGTGCAAAACTCCAAAGATGGAGAATCATCAAAAGAAGAAATTTCAAAGAAAAATGAAGACAAGGTCAAGGAGAAGGAGCCCATTGTGATTAGACTTCCTTTTCCAAGTCGTCAAGCCAAGCCCAAATTTGATGACCAACTTGGAAAGTTTATGGAAATTGTGAAGAATTTGGAAGTCTCGATTCCTTTCACGGAATTAATCAATCACGTGCCGGCCTATGCGAAATACATGAAAGACATCCTCACAAAGAAGAAGTCGATCCGGAAACTTGAGACTATCGCCTTCACTAAGGTGAGTACTGCAATACTTCAAGGGAGTTCACCTCCAAAACTAAAGGATCCGGGAAGCTTCTCGATACCGTGTACCATTGGCGACACCACGATCAACAAAGCTTTATGTGATCTAGGGGCTAGTGTGAGTGTTATGCCGTACTCGGTGAGTAAAAGGTTGGGGATGGGAGAGCTTAAATGCACCAATATCACACTCCAAATGGCCGATAGATCGACGAAGACACCATTAGGGATATGGGAAGATGTTCTCGTACGAATTGGGAAGTTTTTCATCCCGGTGGACTTTGTCATTGTTGACATGGAGGAAGATTCCAACATTCCAATCATTCTAGGAAGACCCTTCTTACACACCGCGGGTGCGGTGATTGATGTGAAACATGGTGAGCTCACTCTAGAAGTTGGAGATGAGAGTATAACTTTTAATCTTGACAAAACTATGAGAGCTCCTCGTTTGCATGAACCGTGTTTCATGATTGATCATTATAGCCGGAAGGATGATAGGAAGAAGTCGGAACTCCAATGGAAGAAGAAAATTGAAGATGCTCCATTCAAAGAGCAAGTGAATTGTGACAAGGAGAGCTTGCAAAGCTCATCAAAATCAAGCAAAGAAGAAGAGGATGGCCTCATTGGCCAAAAGAAGAAATTGGAATAGTTGTCTCCATCAAATCAAGAGATTTTCAATGACCAACTTAATGAAGTTTGTGGTCTTTGGGACGACGAATTTGAAGGGATTTTAAATCCCTACATTGGTAATGCCATCGATCAAGAGCGACAAGAAGGGCCAAGGTCTATTGAAGAACTTTATAACGACAATGAACAAACTTTTGATTATTTCTTCAAGGTGTTGAGCAACATCAACAACACCTTGGACATTCCCCCTTGACATCTCATCAAGAATGAGAGTTTGGTGGAGTCCTCCCTAAACCACCGTTTGTAAATATTTCTAACTCTCTAACTCGCATTTCAATTCTTGTATTGCATTTTTTGTCATCTTTGGATTTTTATTTACTTTGATCAAGATAATTGTCATGTTTGAGAGAAGTGAGGGAGGGACTAATGATCTCAATTGATGTGTAGTGCTTTAGCTTAGTGTGGGGATGGCAATTGCCTAGGCTATCCATGCCTTAGTAGTGCCCCCACAATGAAGAACACGAGATATGAAGAAGAATGGAAGAATGACAAGGGATATGCATTGTACACGGATGGAACTGAATCGGGGTACAAAAGGGGTCGAATCCGCCCGTCTTCAGACAATCCGGCCGTGTTGGGTAAAAGACGCACGTCCTGAAATGAGCTGAAGTTTTGAAATTTTTGACTGTCAGCGAATCCGGGCGTCCTACATCCTAATCCGCCCGTCTTCAAAAAGCCGCCCGTCCTGAAAGGAAGACGCCCGTCTTCTTGGCTGAGGAAAACAAGAAAAATTCCTGGACTGAAATCCGGCCGTCTTCTGTATAATCCGCCCGTCCCGTGTCTTCGAATCCGAGCGTCTTCCCTTAAAGACGCCCGTCTTTAGGCGAGTTTTTCCCAACCCAGAAAAGGCAGAATCCGCCCGTCCCGAGCAGAAACCGCACGGATTGCCCCTGCAGTTCGAATTTTTCGGGCTTTATAAAACCCCTCCCACATTCATTTCTTCATTCCTTCTTTCATAACACTACTCATAAACATCAAAACCCTCATCCTCTCCTTCACAAAAACAAAATTCCTCACTACATTCACCAAAATCAAATCAAAACATCCTTTTAACAACAAATCAATCACTCCTTTTTCAATAAAAATTAAAACCAAGCACAAAATCTTCAACCTTTGAGTCGATTTTCGAATTCATAAAGGCAAAGCCTTTCACCTTTAAATCGATTTGGGTACACTACAAATTGAATATTTTTCATTCTTTTCTTGGTTAATTCATCAATGGCAAGGACTAAGGGAGCAACAAAGGCAACAAAGGCAAAGGTACCAAAGGCAAAGACACTTTCATCAAGGCAAAAGGCTCTTCAAGCAAAGAAAGCATTGGCTATGGTGGTAGCAAACCCAAACTTGGAAGTGCAACAACAACAACTACCTTCTATGGGAGCAACAACATCTACTACTCCGGAAATTGATCAACTTTTGCACTATCCGGAGGTAACTTTTATTTCCAAAACCCATAGAGACACTTTTGCCAAGTTTGCTAGAAAATCATTTCAATCCACCAAGTTTATTTGTGAAGATACCTTAGATAAGTTGGGTGTCCTTGAGCAAACTAGAGCCTTTTTCAAAGCCATGGGGTTGGAGAAATTGTTTGAATCAAAAGAATTGACATACCCCTCCCTTACCTTGGAGTTTTTGAGTTCTTTGAAAGTCAACAAAATTGAGACTAGGGAGAACCTCGAGTTTCGTCTAGCTAATGTTAGTAGATGCATTTCCTTTAGGGAATTGGGTGAAGCTTTGGGTCTTAGTGATGAACTGAGTTATTTTAAGAATGTTGGAAAGTATGACCCCGACCCTCTTTGGGAGGAAATTTCCGGAAGGAAATTTGAGGATTTTCATGCGAGTCGTGCTCTTTTAGTCCACCATCCGGGCATAAGAGTATGGCACAAGGTCATAGGAAACACCATCATTGCAAGGAAAGATACCAACCATTTCACCAAACTTGATTTTGTTCTTCTTGAGTCGGCTTTGAACATTGGAAGAGTACACACCAAGCCTTTCAACTCTTTAAGGCTTTTGGTGGATAGATGGCTCAACATTGATTGTGGGAAGAAAGGAACTACCGTTATTGTGAATGGCGGCCTAGTCATTATCCTAGCTAAATACTTTGATCCTAACTTCAACAAAGATAACAAGTATGAGGCGAAAGAGGGTGGTCATCTTGTTGATATGCATACTATGATACACAAGTACAAGTGGGTTGCCCATAACCCTCTTGACACCAAGTATGGATGGCTCACTAGTGAGGCTAGATCGTTTACTTTGCCTTCAAAGATTTATCGTCTAAGCGTTCACCGGACCAATTTTCTACTTCCCCTTTCAAAAGAGGCCGAGTATATTATCCGACAATAAAAGGGTGAACTTGAAATGCCCTCCTCTTCCATTGTCACACCACCCTACCCTTTCGAGTACCAAGAGTTCAAGCCGGAAGGTGTTGAAGCAAGAAATGATTATTTGACTCTTCTCATGCAAGCAATGCACAAGCAAGCCTTTGAGGATCGGAAAAATGCTTACTTGGCTCAATAACCACCCCTCCTACACTTAGCTAGGCAAGGACTACTTGACCCATCATGTCCTTTGCCTAGTTGGGCGGATAGAGAAGTCCTATTTTCGAGTGCATCTAGGGTCGTTCCGGGTGACAATGAGGTTGTCGGTAATGAAGAGGTTGATGATAACATTGATGAGGAAGCAAGTGAAGAAGGAGAAGAGGATGATGAGCAAGGTGAAGAAGAAAGCGAAGAAGCAAATGAAGAAGGAAGTGGCAATGAGACCACTTCTAATGAGGAAAGTGATGGTAGTGATGATATGATGGAAGATTAGCAAGCTTTGGAGGCTCCTACCCTCTCAAGGTTTGTCTATTTCTCTCTTTGTTTTTAATTATTAATCTTGATCATTGTTGGAGTAGTCCTAGCACCATAGAGGACTCATACCTCGGTACCATTGAGGTGTTCTCATTTTATTGTTCCCACTTTTAAAATCCAAAATGACAAATTAGTTTCATGCATTGCATAGTGTGTGCATGAACTACACCCATCCTTAGGACATTAGCAATAGTGTCTAACTCGGTTTGTGGAAGTTAATGCATACACAACGGGAGGTAATATAAATTATCCTCTCCGTCATAAACAAAAACCATGCATCATGTAGTGTAGACTAATGTAGATTGCATTTATTATAGAAATCATGCATCATCTTTGCATAATTTCCCATCATTTTGGCCATTGAGGACAATGCCCATATTAGTGTGGGGATGGGGAATTCTAACTTAACTCTTATTCAAAAATCCAAAAAATTTGAAAAATTTCGAAAATCATAAAAATTTGAAATTTGAAAACCCAAAAACATGTTTATTTCCTTTTGTAGTGTAGTTTTGTATATATTGTGTTTGTTTTATCCTTGTTCACATGATTGACTATGCCACATCCGAGACATGAGGATCATGAAGACCGCATGGTATGATCTTTCCAATCTCCTTTTTCCGCTTTATGTTAATGACTATGTGGCTTTATTTTGTTTGATGCGGTATAACAATGTGAACTTAGGACTTGCATTTAGTTTACATGTCATATTAGTTGATAGAATCACTTGCATTAGGATGTTTATAATAGTTGCATCATAGCATGTAGTTGCATTTAGATAAAAGTTTTGAAAAAAATGCCTAATTAGGAACTTTGACAAGAGCAACTAAGCCATTACAAATACTTTTTCAACTTAAGACTTTGCCTACTAGAATGGTTGTAAAACACCCTAGATAGTGTCATACTAGTGTCTTTTGACCCATGACCCAAAGCCTAGTCAAGGGTTTGCATGTGAGTCACCTATCCAACCCCGTGATGCGATGTGGACTTGGTTAACTTGTCTAGGTGACCTTGATTGACCTTGTGGTAAGGCAACCCAAAAATACTTTCTATCAATAAGTTTGAAGTGCTCATTTCAAGAATTTTGTTATGTGGAAGTAATTTAATGCCAAGGAAACCTCAAATGTTATGAATTGTTGAATGATGAGAAATTTAATTGTTTTGATGGAGGCGTACCACTTCGATGTGCTTTGGAGCGGGATCCATTGAATTGGGCCCCCACACGGTTGTGAATTCGGCCGCCCAGAGACTGAGTGACTATCACCCCGAAAAGCTATTGTCTAGAGGTTAACCGGTTGCCTAATAAGCGATTGGCGAAAGCAAAGGACACTAGCCCGGAAGGGACAAACCCCATCTTAAATTTTTGAAATGTGAAAGTTAAATGAGGTCAATTTTGAATACTAGTCATATCCACCCGTTGTGTATAGAGATTTGAGCATTTCATTCCCAAAAAGCCTTTTTGTCAAGCCACTTTGTCGAGCTTGGGACGATCCATGACCTTTACTTTTGTAGAGAATTCGAGACTTGTCATGTCATATGCTACTAGCATCATAGGGATCATCATTCCACCACCATCCGATCGCACTTGAGGAATGCATTTGGAAATTGAGGACGAAAGTAGTCTAGTTTAACACCATTTGGAGGTGATTTAGTGCCATCCTCTTAGCCTTAGTAATTTGTTGAACTAGTATTTGTGAAGGATTACATGCTCTTAAATTTGTTCCTCTTTAGTGCCTCCGCCACTTGATGAGGAAGTGGCTATTCCTTTTGTAGATGCATCCATTATGTGATTTTGTGTGCTTAATGTTTGGATGTGTCGCCATTTTGGCAAGACCCACCTTGCCTTGCAAGAAGGCATCCTACCTCATGGTTATCTTGTTGTGAGTTGAAGGGGCGGAGTGAGACCCGCTAATTGTCTCATATCGGCTATGTTATTAGGTTAGTTTAAATAATGGTCCTAGTCTTTGTCACCTCTTTACTCGGGATGAGCAAAGGTTCGGTTTGGGGATATTTGATGTGACCATAATTAGCACATATTTAGCCCCCGAATTAGCCTTGTTCCCATGCTTTTTAGTGCATATTTGGGTCATTTATTATCTTTAGTTCTTTGTTTTGCATATTCTTTGAGATTTTGATCCCTTGGTAGGAAAGGAGTGCAAATCTTGCATTTTCATGGCAAAACAAGACTAAATTGATCGAATACAATGACCAAGCATCAAGGAGAGACAAGATTAGAAGGCCTTTGTACATATTATAGTAGATGAGCAATGTTGAGAAAGGATCCTTGAGTCCCCAAGGAAATCCCCAAGGATTTTATGAAGAAAAGGGAAGAAAAGAAGTAGAAATGTTGCTCAGGAACAATCCGTGCGGATTGTCTACAATCCGGCCGTCCTCCACATGCACAATCCGTGCGGTTTCATCCCAAGACGCTCGGGTTTGCCACCACCAGAATCCGCCCGGATTCACCTGAAGCCGCCCGTTTTCCACCGCCAGAATCCGCCCGTCCCGACTCCAAAACGCACGGATTCCTGTACAACACAATTTCGTCTTCTCTAAGCTACAAAGAAAGAAGCCCTTCCTTCGAAAAATACCCGCTCCTCCCTGCTCAATCTAAAAAGTGTAATTACTAGTTTAGCCCTTAGTTAACCCTAATGCATCCCCCTAATTTCCACTATAAATACCCCATTAGTCTAAATAGAAGAGTATGTTCTTCTTATCAATAATTAGAGTAGTTAATATCAATCAAATATCTCTTTAGTTTTGTAATCAACAATTAATCAAGTTTTAATACAAGTTTTATTTCCTTAATCTCTCTTTTGTTCATCCTTTATTTTGGGTAATTGAAGATTATTTGGGTTATTATTGGGAGATTGACAACCTCTCAATCAAGCATCAAGTACTTCTTTTATCTTTGCTTTATTATTGGAATCATTAGTAGGTATAATTCTCTAAATCCCTTTTTAATTATTGTTAATTACTTTCATTTATTCATCATGTTTCATTTTGTTGGTATGATTGACAACCTTGCTAGCATGATCAACATGATAATGAGTGAGTAGTCTCTTAGCTAGGGTTAATGGGTGATTAGGGGAAACCAACATGGGGAATGATTCATGCTTAAATTAATATGCTTTCAGGGTTTATTTGCTTGCTTGTTTTGATCTCAACTCATGCACATGTTATGTTTGATGAAATGCGAGCCTATGAATCCTTGCATTTTTTACCCATCACCTATCTTTTCAATGAGACTTATAAGACATAAACCAACTCGAGTCTCATTAGACCATGCATGTTGTTGAGTAGGGAAGATTAAGTCGACTTATAGGTGTTGTACAATCTAATCGATTCGGCTCCGGGACCCAAACTTTCCTAGGATTGTAAGATATAACCCAACTCAATCCATCACAACAATAATTGCTTGCTTATAATTTGAGAACATGTTGGTATGATCAATTCCCATGATTCCCCTATGACCCCATGATACCCTAGTGCTTTTTATCAATTGTTTACAACCCTTTTAATTCATCTTGCTTGTTTATTTTCATTGCTATTTTAGTTAGTGACCTTCTACATTAACCCAAATTGTGACACCCCTAAGACACCGCTAGTTTCAATAGAAATCTCATCTCAATTCCCGTCCCTTGGGATCCAACCTTTACTTGCCTCTTTACTAATTGTAGTGTTGTTTGTGAAGCTATAAATTGTGTTTTGATTCGGACGTGACCCAACGGCCACATCTATTTAATTGTGAACATGAAACGGACCGATCACTTTCTTTCTTCTTTTCTTCCTTTTTCTTCATAAAATCATTGAGGATTTCCTCGGGGATGCAAGGATCTTTTCTCATCATTGCCTATCTACTATAGTATGTACAAAGGCCTTCTAGTCTTGTCTTCTCTTTGATGCTTGGTCATTGAATTCAATCAATTTAGCTCTATTTTGCCATGAAAATGCAAGGTTTGAACTCCTTTCCTACCAAGGAAACAAAACCTCAAAGAATATGCAAAACAAAGGACTAAAGACAATAAATGACCCAAATATGCTCTAATTATGGTCACATCATGTGTTAAGCTCATTGTTTTGTAATTAGTCAATTTTTATCATCGTACTCAGATTAAACCGACATGGTATGTAGAACCAATGATGATTATGCATGTATGACTAATATGGTTGTTTTGAAAATGTAAACAAATGAATAAAAGGTTTTAAAATACTTTTTAAAATGTAATTAACCAAATATTATCACCGAAACACAAATTCAACCGTCATGGAATAAGAAACCAAGGGTGAACATAATTTATGGTTAAAAAGGTTTATTATAAAAATGATTTGAAACGGTAAAAACCGATTGTAAAATGAAATGAAAATGGAAAGAATGAACTCAAATACATTGAGTTCTGACCTGGACAGCCAGTATAGGCGCTAGCCACCTAGTTGTGACTAGGGGCTCCTGTTTCAGGTCAAAACTAAGTTTTTGGCTCATTCGATCTATAGTTTGGACCATGTTAAAGGGCGCGAGCCACCTAGTTATGACTAGGTGTCTGATTAAAGGGCTTTCCAATACGTACCTTTACCTCTTACTCAGAAACTTTGGATACTGGACGACCTTATCTAGGGCGAACGAGAGTCATTATAGAGATAGGGTTCTAAAGAGGGACGATTTCTTATCTTTAGTATATATGTCAAACACCGCTTTTGCCTTGATTGACCTAGGTATAAAGTGGATTCGAACGGTTTCCAAGCATCCCACAATTGCTTGGTGGCGACTCTGAACATCTCCAACATCGTTTCAAGACCCTTGCCGAGACGAAACCGACCGATCTAAAACGATCCGGTCGAAAGCATTTTTTACGCCACCGAGCGTGGCTTTCCGACTGTCGCATGTCCACAGAATTTCTTGGCGTGCGGGTGGCCCATGTCAACAAATTGGCGACTCCGCTGGGGATAACTAGGACACTTGTGTCTTTGCAATCCCTAGATGGTGAGACTCGAACGAGGTCTTGGTTGAAATGCATCAATTGATATTACGGTCAAAATTCGGGTTCCTTGTCCGGGCCCATAATCTAACCTTTACCGACCAATTAGTTTGTCTCGTCGACGTGAGTTTTCTCATCCCCGCGTTTCGAATCCCGATTGCGTCAAGCATACCATTGAGTTACACATTTCTGTTTCGTCAAAGAGCATTCATTTTCTTCGTGCACAAGGCTAGGGTACCCTCCTTTCACATTTTGTTTGAATTGGTATCCCTCTCGGAAATCGGGGATTGATCGCTTGGTGTGTAACCACCATTTTTAAGCCAAAACCCGTGTCAACATTATGCATAATATAATGAACTGTGAGTGCTTATGTTCTACATGATCATAAGTTCTTCCGTGTCATTTTCAACCTTTTGAAATACCTTTTTGCGTCGTTATAATGGCCATTTCAAATCTCGGTCTTTCCCCGACCGTTGTACACCTTTTTAGGCCATCGTAATGACGATTTTCAAAACCAGTTGTCATAACCGTTTCAAAAACACCTTTTCATGCCGTCGTAATGACGATTATCAAATCGGTTTTTTTACAACCATTTCAAAAAACACCTTTTAAGGCCGTCATAATGACGATTTTCAAACCGGTTTTTTACAACCATTTCAAAACACCTTTTTAGGCCGTCGTAATGCCGATTTTAAAACCGGTTTTTACAACCGTTTCAAAAATACCTTTTTACGCCGTTATAATGGCCGTTTCAAGACACGGATTTTAACCCGTTTTGCGCCGACACAATGGCCCCTTTCAAAACCCGAAAATGACACACCTTTTTCGAGGCTTTTCAAATCACGAGGACTACACACCATCCTCAAGGCCACAACAATTTCAAAACCATTCAAATCTCGATTTTTAAAATGCACGATTTTGAATTTCAAAAGTCGTCTTCGGAAACAAAGCATCGTTTTCAAACCCGCCGCAACTCTAACTCAAACCGTCTTTTGAAAACAAACCTAAGACATCAAATAAATCTTTTTGAAAATTTCTATTTTTGAAAATTTCAGTCCACCACTCCAATCCGCCTCGTGTCCGAGTCAAAGCAAACGTACTTATGGGTCTTTACTTATGAGTCGTCTCACCTCGAGACTCGTTCAACGGCGTCATGGCATTATGTTGAACGTGAGTCAAAGTCCGATTAACACCGTCACACCATAAATCGAGTTAACACCGAGGCACCACTCACGATGGCCCTCGTCTCGTTGGGTCCAAAGTGTCTTTCCGTCTTTTGTATTGTCTGCGTTTAGTCGTAAAACCGTGTTGGCTTGGGATCTAACGTAAGTCATTTTACGCCTCAGAGCCATGGCCCTATATTCAGCTCCGTCCAACAACAACAACGATGACAACAGAGATCTCACAACTGCTCAGCTAGCCAGCCTGCTCACAGCCCTTAAGGTCACTCTGGACCATGTCGAGACCCGTATCGACACCCTGAAAAACAAGAAAACCGGAGAACATAACACTCCTCCTTTAACCGAAAATGAGAAAAGGCTCAAGCTCTTGGAAGAGCAGCTCTTGGCCCGTGGTAATACCATCCACCTTGAAAACAATCGAAGGTTCGAACCTGTTGGGGATCAACTGCCTGACAACTTTACCTTCAAGGATTTCATGTCCATCAAAGGGTCAAACAGGAACTCTTCACTCGGATCTTTCCATCGTCCCTGGAACTGATTCCCCGCCAATCGTAATATTCCCTCAACCCAAAGAGCATTACCACTTAGGACGAAGTCGCCGTTGAATTTACTAAACAATACACCGACAACGTCGAAATCCAAGCCAACACTCGCACTCTTGGGGTCCTGACTCAGAATGACAAAGACGGATTCACGGAATTCCTTACCCGTTGGAGGAGGGTGAGCACCAATTGGTCAAAAGGCCGAGTGAATCAACCTTGGTGGAGATGTTTGTCAACAACCTCCGTTAAGTTTATGCCAACCTGCTGAGGTATCAGAACATCAAAACCTTCCAGGATCTTCAGATCCTTGGGACTCGCATCGAAGATGACCTACGTAAGGGCGTTCTAGCCAAAAGAACAGGTAGAGGGTACCAGGGGTCTACATCAACTGGATATTATCTCTATAGTTAAACGAATAAATTCGACGAGGTCAACCTCCTCGAACCAACTACAAACAAAACTGAGCGTCCTCAACGACCATTCACCAACTTGGGAGCAACCTATGCCAGCGCCTAAAAAGGCTCATGGACCAAGGGAAGCTAAAGCCAATCGGGCCTACTCCGGACCTGTCTGAAGCAAAGAAAACCCGCTTCTGGAATCCTAACGCTTATTGACAATATCACCAAGGCAAAGGCCATGACACAGAAGCTTGCTTCAAGCTAAAACACACCATTCAAGATATGATTGAGAAAGGCGAATTACCCTTACCTACGCCAACAAAATCAAATAACAAGAAAAACCCCTTGGGAATCCACACCATCTCCAATGACAAGCTAACTCTAGATTGCTCACACCTCATCCAGCCTATTTAGGACGAGGTGAATGCCTTGGAAAAGGACACCTCGGACGGGATGTTCGTATTTAGCGCTGCAACCTTGCTCACAATGTTTCAGCAAGTTGAAGAAGCCATATCCAGTCTCTCAGAAAGGACCACCTGAGTTGAGGATGCTTACCACCGGCTGATATTCAATCCGCTAACACGAGCACCACGCCCAAGGGAGGGTCCTCCAAGCACCCACAACCCCAAATTCCAGAAGGGATTGCTCCTGCGATCATTCTGGCATGCACCCCACAATAATCAACCCCACAATAATCGACCCCACAAAAACTTCCCCTACAAAAAATATCCGCCGAGGAATACCCCTCCAAAGTACCCTCGCGACCTCGAAATCAACGGTATCTGGAGAGGCGATGTAGAAGATGTCTACATTGTTTCGGGAAAGGGAAAACGAGCAAAAGAGATCGATCACCTTACTCGATCCGGACGCCCCTACCAGAATCTGAACAATACAACAACTAATCCAACAACAAATGACCAAATCGTCCCGGATGTGGACGTTCAACCCAGGGTTCCCGAGAACTCGATCCTTAAGCAACTACAAAAGGCCAAGACTGAAATATCCATTTGGCAACTGTTCGCCACGTTCTTCGAACATTGGCAGGTTTTGCAACAAGCCTTGGGGAAGTTGACAGTTCCCTCTACCTCATCTCCTGAAGAAGTGGTAGCACACATGACCAGGGATATCCATGACCTGAACAACCCGGTCATCTTCTCCGACGAAGATATCCCCTCGTTCGGAGCTGACCATAACTTGGCCCTGTACATCACGGTGCAGTGCCTGAAGAAGAACGTACCTATGGTCCTAGTGGATGACGGATCTGCAGTCAACGTCATTCCCCTCAAAACGGGCCATAAACTAGGTATCAAGGAAGCTGACTTGATACCTACTAATCAAGGAGTGCGCGCCTACGACATCACTCACCGTAATGTCGCAAGCCTCTTCACCCTAACCATTGCAACGGGATCTCTGGAAAGATAAGCCAGTTTTCAAGTGGCCGATATTGATGCCTCATTCAATATGCTTCTAGGGCGCCCCTGGATTCATGACGCCAAAGATGTTACCTCAACCCTTCATCAGAAAATCAGGGTTCCTTTCAACGGGAAAACAATCAGAATTCCTGCATCCCCGATCAAGGCTATCATGCAGAAGGGAATAGCCTCTCAAGTCATTGAAGAGGACGACAATGAAATGTGGGGGTTCCAATCTGTGAATGCCCTAACTGATGAACGAGCACCTTTTGATTGTGACCCGTTCTCGAACCTCACAGTCAACCGCATCGTGATGCGCCAGGGTCATTTCCCGGGCCTACCTCTCAACCCGCTAAAAAGCCCCTTGCGTCCCATGAAACAGGCCAAGGTCCCCAACATCCCTTTCGGGCCAGCCTACGAGCCAACCTTTGAAGACATCCAGGAAATGCGTCTCCTATTACGGAAGCGCAAAAAGCAAGGAGTTATCCTTTGCCTCTACCAATTGACTCTCAATGGCTACTTTATCCCCGAGGGAGAGTTCGATCTTTACAACGGCTTTCCTGAGCCGATCTATGACCCCGTAGCAAAGGTCAAACACCCGGGTGTGGAAGTCTTTCAAGGCTGCTACTTCATCCTCGACAACACCAAAGCTGCGTCAACCAAGTCTGAATCGACCCATTACCTAGGCGGGCAAGCCATGAGCCTCCTCTTCGGAGAAGACAATATCAAGCACCTTAACTATGAGGACATCATCAACATCGCTCTTAAAGACAACCAGTTCGATCCCACTGCCTTTATCTCTGATACTGACCCAGAGAAAGGTATCGAAGGCTGGAGGAAGACTGTCAAGTGGACCGACCGATCATCAAGGCCGCATTCTTAAGATCATAATTGGAGAAGGCCCCATGTTCAAAGAGGGAAGTGAAGACGAGACTGAGGCTAAGTCTGAGTCTGAGTTAGAGTCAGAGTCAGAGTCAGAGTCTGTCTTAGTTCCTAACGCTCCTGATGTCCCGGTCAAAGTCCCTTTTCCACTATTTTATCATAAACCTGTGGCTGTCTCAGATGCTGAGTCGACTAGGGTCACCCCCACTCACGCAGAATGTAGCAACCTGGAGCTTGTTCCAGGGGACACCTCCTCTACTGTGTCGCCTCTGAGTGCCCATGAGATGTCTGTCCTATCCGAGCTTTTCGCTCAGGTCGACTTAATGAATGCTAGGTTTTCTTACGACTCGTCTCAATTTAACTGCAATGCAATTCTGAACGAATATGGGGAATTTGACTTGAGTGACTACCCACCTCACCTAGCCAAAGAACTTGACAAATGAGAAGATATGACACCCATCATTGAGAAGACCGAACCCATCAACGTAGGGACTGACAAAACACCTCAGGAACTTAGGATAGGGACCACCCTTTACCCCTCGGAAAGACAGGAATTCATCGACCTCTTATACGAATACAAGGACGTATTCGCATGGTCCTATAAAGACATGCCTGGGATAGACAGAGAGATTATAGAGCACAGGTTACCCACTAAACCCAGAGCTAAACCCGTGTGTGGACAGTGGGCCGCCCACGGGGGCGCTTGGTGAGAACGAAACAAGCGTTTGCATTTTGTATGGAGTCGCCACCAATTTTTATGGGAAATTGGAACCGTTCGAATACCTCGTGTCATGTCAAGACACAAAGTAGTGACATGAACACTAAGCAATCGTTACCCTTAGCATTCTATGTCTAGAATGACTCTCGTGGATGCCAATGAACACGGGTGTTCACAGATATCTGGAGTAAGGGGTGAGGGTACGTATTAGGAAGCTCTTTTGATCGAACACCTAATCCCGCCCGCCTCGATAGCGGCCTCTACTAATGATTAGGGAAGTTATTCGTACTTGATATATCGTCGGCTATATGCATGCAATGCAACATCCAAGTTTTAATCCTAACATGTGAAGGTTTAACTAAGTCGGTTGACACGTAATTAGCAAACAATTGGGTCGAAGTTGGATTTAATGCTCATTTACATGTGAAAGCATACAAGCAATAGGAGAAATACAATAACTATGAATTAAAATAATGAAAATTACAATAATTACAATGGAATAGGCGATTTATGTCGAAAATACCTTTAAAACGGATAATTTGAGAAAAAGAGATAAAAGAATAAATAACGAACAAAACAGAAGGTGATATTACGGATAATAGTTAATTAATATGTAAACTAATTAAACCACGTCAAGGCAGAAACGGATTTCAGGGACAGAACTCAGCCAGAACAGCGCAAGAGTGCGTCCCTTGAATAAAGCGCGAGCGACGCCGCGTCTGCTCCTTGGCTCACTACCGTGAAAGCCGTAATTGCAAGCCGTTAATGTCGATTGGTGATTTTAATGATTAATTTAATTATTTACTCAAATGAAAGTGATTAACAGGTTATTTAACATATGAATGGGTTGTAAAAGCAGTCAAATATGAATGAGACGGATGCAAACGGATTAATTACATGATAGAAGTGAAAAATACTAATGAGTTCTCTATTGAAATCAATTAACTAACATTAGGTACGACGGATTAATGACGAATATGCGATGAACATGACAAAAAGACAGATTAGACTATATCAAGGACGAATTCCAGAAACCCAATATGAACGAATTGAATCTCTACAACCCGGAATTGAATTATAATGACGAAAACCCGCAAATATGAACTATAAGGGATTTAAGTCGGATTTATGACAATTAAAACATATTAAAGACGATGAACAATATACACATGTGATTTACATGCTACGATGAAGAATAGACGAACAAACAAACAAAGGAAAGAATTTTGGACACGAATTACAGAGGACAAACGAAGAAGAAGAAAAGGAAGCGAGAATGCGCGGCCTCACGAAGAGGCGCGGCGGAGGAATCGCGCTCCTTCAAAGAGGCGCGGCGATTCTTTGCGTCCTTTCTCGACGGTTATTTACTGGAAATCCGCAAAAACAGGTTTTAACGAAGGGTTTTAGAAATCGGTTTTAAATGGTACTTTCGACGTAAATCTTACAATTGATTATACAATAAGTAAAATACAATAAATAAATAAGGATTATACACCTTCAGACTTACATGTTGACGAAACGAGAAGAACTAAGATATCGATTAGTGATGCTCGACGCGAATGCAAAGAAAGTGCCCTCGTAAGAGGAAAACGATTGATTAATTAAGTTGATTATGTGTAGTTGGTCAAATTGGTCGGTCATGTAACGGAGAGGCTGGTACCCGGAAAGATCCGAGCTTACGTGGTCGAAAGTTCAAGCACGTAGGCGCCAATAAGTAAGAACAAAGTCTAGAATGCAAAGGGAGAAGAGAAGGGCGGACACTCACGTGAGAAATATGAGGAGCAAAGGCTCCTATTTATACTAATCACGTGAAGGAATTAGGGTTTCGGAGACTCTTTGGAAGTGAATCTCGGAAAGATATGAAAAAGATACGAGAAACATGCAGAAAAGGGCCTGGGAAGAGGCGCAGCAGCCACTGCGTCTCTTGGAAGAGGCGTAGCGCCTGCTGCGTCTATTCCCAGGAGGTTTCCTCCTGCTGAAGAAAGATTTCCGCGTTTGAGTTATGGTAGGACGGAAATAATTCGATTATCTTAATTTCTTATAAGAATATTACGGGATATTATTTGCCAAAAGATAAAATTTTGTGAAATATGGAATAGAAATATCCGGAACATTCCAGAACATTCTGACTCGGGATTTAACGGTTATCAGAAAATGGAGACGGTTTTAGGCCCGGACTCCGAATGTACTCTAATTACTGTCAAAACGACCGTATCGGGACGTAGATGACAACTAAGAGGTCGAAATTAAAATTTGAGCAATCACTTGACGATAATCTTACGAACTGTCACTAATCGTTCCGCGTATCAAACATGCGGCCCAATCATCACCGGGTGGTTTGCGGGAGGTGCAGAAATGAGGTGTCTACAGAGCCCCCACTTTGACTAAGGCTTGGACAAGGCGAAAGTCAAAGTATAGCCATCAGGTCAATCGAAGATTACAACCTGACGACTATGGCGACGCAAGGCGGGTCAAGGGGTCTGATCCAAGGACCTGTCGTCGGGAACATTTTAGAGTCTGTCGACTATCGGGGAGGGTCGTTTAAAGTCCATTAGACTACGTAAGGAGGCTCGCCAGCCATAAGAAGAGACCATACTTGAGACTTCTTCCTCGAGATGCTTTCGGAGTTGCGTAGGAGCTAAGGTTGAGCATGGGAGCTAAGGGTAAGACCTAAAGGATATATAAGGATTGTGCTAGGGTATGGGGCCCTAAAGGAAAGCATTGACGGGAAGGAGGCCTAACAGTAAGGTCAACTTAAGGATAGCTAAGGTTTGGGAATAGGAACTCTATTGGTTTGGGGAACTTGAAGGCTTATGAACCTAAAGGATTGGGATCCTATAGTTAAAAATTCCTAATTTCGGGTTTACGAACCTAAGAAAGAAGGCTTTGGGTTTGGGAACTTCTGGAGAACGACACCCTCGTCGGACTCCGCGGGGAAACACGAAATATTGAAAGTAGCAGGACACGGCTGGGAACTGCTGGAGGGAATACTATTTTGGATAATCTTCGGGAAAATATTGAGTAGCAGGACACGGCTGGGAACTGCTAGAGGAAAAAATCTGCTTAGGTTGAATGCTAATCCTTGCGTCTTGAGAGAGACAGTGCGTCCGCTTACTCTCGCTGGAGACATAGTTGGGATTATTCTTCTTGTCATGAGAGGGAAAGTATATCCGCTTACTCTCGCTTGAGACATAGTGAATGTGCGTCGAATTTTTGTAAATAATTAAATGCTCGTTGCGACAAGCAAAATGAGTCTTGGAAGGAATAAATAGTCTGCTGCTGGCTTGGAAATGCGAGCCGGAACGAAAGAAAATCGTCGAACGGGCCGAAAGAGTAAAATAGCATCTGGGAAGAGGCGCACCAAAGATGGGCCCACAAATAACGAACTTATAACGAATTTTTGAAAATTCGTATGGAGGGAACAAGAGGAAGAGGCGCAGCAAGAGCCGCGTCTCTTGGAAGAGGCGCAGCGCCTGCTTCGTCTATTCCCCAATTTGGCTTTCCTGCGTAGAAACGCGAAAATCAGAGGGATTGTTTCAATTACATTCGAAACACAAATCACTCATTTCTCTCTCAAATCTTCACCATTTCCGCCAAGGTTTGATTCAAAAGCTTGCTTTAAACATGACTAATCGAGGTATGTGTCTTAATCTTGCATTAATCCTCTACATTTGTTGAATTTTGAGCCGCGAAATTTAGGGTTTTCGACCCTTTTGATCGAAAATTTGGGGCTTTTCCCCCAAATGGATTTGCCTTGCCAAATTGATGTTAGAAACGGATAGTAGGTGATGTTAGGAACATAAACATGTATTTGTTTCGAATTTTCATCAAGTCTTGAGCCTTTGAGTGAAATTTTGAGACGGTTTTACAGCTAAACCATAAATTGCTTCGAAAATAGCCTTAGGATTGTCCATTTGCGATGAAATTTGATATTTGGGATCCTTGAATGATGGGTAAACTTTCTACCATCTCGGAATTTTGCTTTGTGACGACTTTTTCAGGACACCTTTTGGGGCATAATCGCCGTTATAGCGAAATGCTGCCGAATTTTCGACTTGAACCCGGAACTAGGCTTCGAATTAGACTTGACTTGACCCAATTTATCACATGAGTGATCGGGTTGATGGGAATATGGCAAAAGATGGCAAGGAAAGAGTGATTTCAGGGCTTTGAAAGCTCGAAAACTCCTTAACAAAGGCTCGTCGTCATGTGACGCGGCCTGAATTTGCTGTAACGTTGCAGGTGATGAAACTTCTACTTCTGGGAGAGCTCCCATGGAGATAGACGCCGCTACTGTTGAGGGGGCTTTGGAGCAGGCCTTCACCGCTGCGGTGATGGCTGCTGAGCTTTACGAAGAGGAGGCCGTCGAGGAGGAGGAGGTCTCGAGACGAGCCAACGTAGGGCGAGGAGGTCGTCAGCTGAGGGGAGCCCCTGCGTGGGCTGAGACCTGGGAGAGTAGGCACCTCGTGTGGGCTGCAGAGGGTCACCTGTCCTATAGGACGGTGAAGAGCTTGGTAAATAGGAATTCACTAACTCATTACCCATCCTCTTTCATTCTTTGTCCAAATTTCTTTCAAATTTCAGTCAAAACTAAAGATAGCTTTGTTTCAAATCATAATAGGAGGCCGGGAACATCAGGTCGTTCTCGGGGTACACGACGGCGATGGAGCACTACGAGCGGCTGTCGGCGGAGGAGAGGGCCATGATCGAGCGTGGAGCGTTCGGTCCTCTGGTTCAGGTCTGGAGGGATATCGTGAAGAGGAAGCTGCGGGCTAACCTTAGCCTGGTCCGCGCTTTCTTGGACCGATTCTGGGATACGACTTCCACATTTCACATGCCTTTTGGTGAGGTGGGAGTCACTTTGGAGGATTACGGCATGATTTCTGGTCTGCCGTGTGGGACCTAGGAGATGGTGTGGCCGGAGACTGCCATGAGGGCGGACTCGGCCGAGGCGAGGAGGTTGATGGGCTGGAACTTGTCGCCGAAGGCTATTACAGTGCCAGGTTTGGTACCCAGTTCTTACGTTCGAGACTACTTTGCGGGGAAGACCCCGGCGCTGGTGACGATCGATGGGAGGGAGACGGCTCCTCCTCCTGTCTGTGAAGCGGAGGGCTCGTCTGTGGCTTTGGTGGTTTCTGTCTTCGATTTACCTTGGAGACAAGGGCGAGAGGTCACGACTTTCTTCCCTTTCTTTCTGACCTGAGTTCCCTAGGGCGCTGGGACTGGGTCACTGCTGGTTTTGCGGTCCTCATCCGCTTCATGAGGGCCATGGTTCGTCCGGAGTTGATGGAGAAGAGGACTTCTCCAGGTGCTGTCGGACCTGGACTACTATTGGAGGTATAAACCTTCCTTTAGGCCAAAGTAAATTCCTTTCTTTATCAAATCACGAAGGATCGTCATTGGTTAATATGCTTTACAGGCGTGGGTGTACTCTTACTTCCCGAGTCTCGCGCCCAAGAGGAGGAGCCGCTGGAGAGGGCCTATCCCGTGGTGAGGGATTGGGTGATGTGCCGGACGAAGAGCAAGCGTTCTTCTCACAACGTCTACCGGCGAGATGTGAATGCTCTTCAGCTGAGCAGCGTGAGTATCCCATTTGTATTCATTTTTACTTCTTATACTTTGCCTTTACTTGATCATAGGAATGATCTTTGCCTTATCTTGTCACAGTGGGTGCCCAGACCTTGGGCGGAGTACGCTGGAGCGCCTCCTTTCGTCGCTGAGGTCCTTCGACCTAGGAGCCCGAGCCGACTGCTGTTGTGGACGTCGATGGGTCCTGTGTGGTACTTGGGCGAGCGTTTGGCTCGTCAGTGCTCTCGGGACGCGTTGACGGTTCCCGTCAATCCTCCCGGGACGATGTTTAGGGAGCCTTCTGAGGCTGAGAGGGAGGCGGACTTGGCTGGTGCCAGTGGCGACGACCTTCTTCTCCCTGGCGAGGACTACTCGGCGTTCCTTTACGGGAGGTTGGCGTACTGGCCGGTAGTGGTGAGTATCTTTTACTTTTCCTTGACTTGATTTTGAGAATTACGATGAAAGATCATCGGTTAATGAGAGCTATTTGTCCTTGCAGGAGGTCGAGGCGGCGGGCATCGAGCCCCCAGAGTACCCTGAGACCCTCGAGTACACTGACGCGACCGGGAGGACGACGATCTCCGAGCTGCGTGACTTTGACGTAGCTGTGATGGATGCTGGCCTAGACGACTGGCAGCATCTGATTCGGAGGGTGAGTTTCTAACTTGTATAACATTCGTGTAGGAACACATTTGATTGAGCTTGTTCAATTTGCTGAGAGTTTCTTTTGATAATGCAGGTCGCGCCGTCCCGGTTCGTGGCGCTATGGAGGGTGGCCAACCGGCTGCGAGCTACTGCCATTGAGGCACTCGTCAGTGGTCGAGGTCGTCAGGTATGAACCTTACACCCATTTTCTTTTTTTGATTTTTGATTTCCAATTTTGCTTGAACTGATTGACATGAGCCAATTTATTGCTGTTTACAGGGTGACCGCGAGCTGGAGCGAGAGTTGACTCAGTCTCGGGAGGAGACAGCTCGCGTGTTGAGGGAGCTCGAGGTTCGGGATGCCGAGATCGTTGCTCTTGTGGCGAGAGTTGCCGAGTTGGAGGGCGCCCAGCAGTAGTTTCGTGTAGTTTTGTAGACTTGTACATTTGGACATCTGATTTTGAACATTTTTGGACTTTGTTTGGGGCGTAAGCCCCCTAGTTTGCTTGTACTTTTTGACTTTGTTCGGGGCGCAAGCCCCCAGTTTGCTAGTACATTTGCTCTGTTTGGTGTATATACGACGGCCTGAGTGCCTTTGCTGCTGGGTTGTGTTGCTTGTATCTGCAGGTTAGTTCTTGAACAGGTTTGGTAGACAACGGTTTACGCCGTCATGCTGCCGAAATTTACATAGAAATCACGCAAAACATACATTTATATATACATATGGTCTTAACTAGCGCAAAAATGAGACTCAAAAGAACACAAAAATGCAAAAAATTTGCCGGAAATGACCGGACGATAGGGAGGGTAACCCCTAAAAAAAAGAAAAAAGAGAAATCTATAAGTTTAGAAATGAAATTAAATAATAGAAATCAATATATACAAGCTAAAATTAAAATGAAAATTATTTCTGTAAAATGAAAATATGCAAATGTGATATAATGGCCGAAATGTCGATGTCGCCTCGAAATGCGCGCCCGCGTATTTAGGAAACTTAAAACATGGTAATCTTCTCGTATTTACCAAAAAAAAGCCCCGCAGGAATAGGAAATCATGCGTTATAGAATTAGGAAAGATCCAACGCGGAAATCACAGAAGTGAGACTGGGGAAGAGGCGCGAGATGAGTCGCGTCCCTTTGAAGAGGCGCGGCCAGTCTGCGCTTTGTTCCCAGGCGGGTCCGTTCTGGCGGATTTTTGGAAACAACAATTAGTATAAATAGAAGCGTCGACGGAGCTTTAATTCACATAAATCTTTCATCTCTTCTTCGTCTTTTCACATAAAACTCCCAAAATAAATCGTCAAAAGAAAATTTTTCATTATGAATACTTTGGAGATCCGCTTGAAGGAATGGACCAATGAATTTTCAAATATGGAGAAGCATGACATGGGCGCTTATAATCTTGGGTCTTTGTTGAGTTTGAAACTCATTAAGGTTGTAAAACCGTTCTTGGACGCTTGCCTTGACTATTGGGACCTGAATTATCATGTTTTCGCGTTCCCGGGAGGTGATATTTGCCCATTTCCTGAAGAGATTGCTGCTATTGGTGGGTGGGACCCCGAACATTTACCTGCCATTCCTTCCACTTCACAAGGGTATAAGAGCAAATTCGAGAGACTTGCTTGGGTGACTAGACTTGAGGTGGATCGTCTAGTTACCCCGAAAGGCGTGAGAATGTTGGACTTTGTAGACCGATTCATCAACAGGGCCGACCCTACTATTTCTCATGTTGCTAGGAGGAGGGCATTTGGCTTTTGTTTGTTGCACGTGTATGTCTTCCAAGGACACGTTGATGAAGACTTGAGGGGTGATCCCCGTCTTTTGGGCCTTATTGAGCAAATGGAGCTGCGCAGGAGCCCAGCTTGCTTATGCTTAGGAGAGATTATTTTGGGTTTGGATAATAGGAAATCCAACCGCGATCTGCCGTTCTTTGGGAGTCCCGTCATTTTGCAGGTAAAAGACACCTCTTTTTTTTTTTTTTTTTTTTTTTTTTTTTTTTTTTTTTTTTTTTTTTTTTTTTTTTTTTTTTTTTTTTTTTTTTCGTTTTTTTTTTCGTCTTTTTTTTTTCGATGTCTAATGCCTGCTTTTGGTAGGTTTGGCTTATGGAACGGCTCCGATTGATCGAGCCCCCATTTCATGCACTTTCCTATCATTCTCGTTCGATTGCGATGAGGACGCGGTTGTACATGGTGGACTTCACTCGGGTCTGTGATTATTGGAAGAACAAGCTGAAGAATGATGATGGTCCGTTGATCAGGTGGGTTGTACCGTGGTGGCACTTCAAGTCTGTCACTGGAGTGTCTTCTTTGGATCCCACTAGGTCCGTGCGCATTCCGGGATTGGAGTTTATGGTATGCATCTTTCCGGAAATATTGATGAGGCAAGTTGGGCAAGGGGACGATCCCGAGGCTTGATACCGTCCCTTGATGCTATGGCGCTTACTACTGAGAGCCGAAGGGAGTGGGCTATTAAATGGGCCCAAAGAAACATGTGGTTCTTGAACTTCTCCGCTAATGCTTTGTGGGTGTCGGATTCTTATCTGAGGTGGCGAAAGGCTACAACTCCGGAAGAGCGCGAGAGACTGAGAAAACGCGAGCCTGTTGACTACAAGGTGCGCGAGGGAGAGAAAGAGAAGGAGAAGCATCTGACAGAGGGAGAAGAAGAAGCCGGGTTTCAAGTCATTCATCCTTCAAAGAAATCAAAGACTACTCCTGTCGCAGAGATGGTGGTTGGCAAGAATGGAAGAGTCAGGCCTCGAGAAAGACCGTTGGTGATTAGGTCTGAAGTGGTGCAAGAGCGCCCAGCTCGAGGCCGTGACAAGAAATATGACAAGAATGACAAGGGCAAGGGGAAGATGGAGGAATAGCCCGAGTCTTTATTTATTATTTGATTATTATTATTATTGTTGTTGTAATAAAAAGGAGGGATTTTTAGAATCCTAGCCTATTCTATTTTTATTATGTAACGTACTACTATTATTTAGGAAGTGAATGAAATAAAAAGGTTAAATGGTTATGAAACCGTTGGGATTTTCTACTTATTATTCTTGTCGAATTTCAAATGCAATGCAAATGTCCTTCTATTTACATTTTAGATATAGTGGGTTGAATCCTGTGAAGGATTGCCTACGTATTCACTTAAAAAGCGAAATCAAATCCTTGCGCGTAGTTCGAGTAAATGTAAAAGAATAATTGTTCGAAGCAAGAGCTTGTAATGAACATAGAAAATAAGCATGAGCTTTTGCTTACTCTGGAGGTGCGAATTTAGTTTATTTGATGATATGAGGATGACAAATTTGTCAAAATGCAAGAGCACAGTGTCATTTAGCTTATTTCAGCTTGGCCAGGGGCCGTTTATTTAGTGCCACAAGAGCGACACATGGGTTTACGCGAGGCGCGTTTTTGTTCCTATTCTAGGCATAGTACCGTTTCAGTTGGTCAAGGTTTGTGGGGTTTGAAAACTCATTCCCATCTAGGTCTGTGATTCTAACCGCACCCCCTGCGAGTATGGATTTGACTAGAAATGGTCCGGCCCAATTAGGTTTGAGTTTTCCCCTTGGGTCGACAGGTAAAAGAGCTCTAACCGATTTGAGTACTAAGTCTCCTTCTTTGATGTTTCTTGGCCTAACCCTTTTGTTGAAAGCTCGTTTGATACGTACTTGATATGTTTGGACATTATGTAAGGCGCGTAGCCTGCGTTCATCCAGGAGGATGAGTTCTTCATATCTATCCCTCTTCCAATCGGCCTCCGGGATTTGATTTTCTAGTAGAATACGCAGGGATGGTATTTCTAGCTCTACCGGTTGCACAGCTTCCATGCCGTAGGTCAAATAGAAAGGAGTGGCCCCAGTGGGCGTCCTGACGGATGTAAGGTATCCCCATAAAGCAAAGGGTATTTTGCTTGGCCAATCTCTATAGTTGTCAATCATTTTCTTGAGGATTGTGACAACATTCTTGTTTGCCGCCTCTACCGCGCCGTTAGTCTGTGGTCTATAGGGCGAAGAGTGGTGATGCTTGATCTTGTATTTGGCTAGCAATTGCTCGGTTTCAGCTTGGAAGTGTGACCCATTATCGCTAATGATCTCATGTGGGCAACCATATCGACAGATGATGTTGTTTTGTATGAACTTTGCCACATTTTTTGCCGTAAGACCAGTGTAGGAAGCCGCTTCTACCCATTTGGTAAAATAGTCAATCGCCACTAGAATGAAACAGTGACCTCCTGTTCCGGCTGGGGTTATCTTTCCGATTATGTCAATTCCCCATGCGGAAAATGGCCAAGGAGATGTCATCGTGTAGAGCAACGAAGGAGGGACATGTTGTACATTCCCGAAGATTTGACAATTGTGGCAATGTCTCACGTATTTGATGCAATCGGATTCCATTGTGGTCCAATAATATCCCAAACGTGTGATTTTCTTTGCCATCATAGGCCCACTCATGTGAGGACCGCATTCTCCGTCGTGGACTTCTTCCATCACTTTTCGTGCCTGTGAATGATCAAGGCAACGTAAGACTATACCAAGAGGTGTTCTTTTGTATAATTCTCCTTGCATCAGAATGTATTGGGAAGCTAATAGGCGTACAGCACGTTGTCTCCTCTTGTCCATATCCGATGGATAGGTACCATTAAGCATAAAATTCAGGATTGCTTGGAACCAGGGTTCCTGTGCGATTTCCTCTTCGTCGGTGATTTGGTGGACATAAGCCGGCTCTGACCGTCGTTCGATGCACAAAGGCATTTCCATCATGTGATCTGGCATATTTATCAAAGATGCAAGTTTCGCAAGAGCGTCTGCAAATTGATTTTCCTCTCGAGGTAGGTGTAGGTATGTTACGTGATCAAAGAATTGAGCTACTTGGTCTATCCTAGCCTGATATGGTGCGAGGCTTTCACTTCGGATTTTCCAAGATCCTGTAACTTGGTTGATGATCAGCGATGAATCCCCATGTACTCGGAGGTTTTTAATGCCTAAGCTTACTGCCGCTTGTAGTCCAATGAGACAAGCTTCATATTCTGCAGCGTTGTTTGTCACCTCGAAGTCGAGTTTGACAGCAATTGGTGTATGCTCACCTTCAGGAGAAATGAGCAACACTCCTATTCCGAATCCTCTTAAGTTGGATGCTCCATCAAAGCACAGATCCCAGGAATCTACATCTGTTTGAAGTATATCCTCGTCGGGAAATGACCAAGTATCTATGGTTTGTGCGTCGTTGATAGGATTTTCTGCGAAGAATTCGGCGACGGCGCGACCTTTTATAACTTTCAGTGGCACATATTTAAGGTCGAATTCTGAGAGCATCAGAGTCCATCTTGCCAGACGTCCGTTGAGGACGGGTTTCTCGAAGAGGTATTTGACTGGATCCATTTTGGAGTATATCTTGACGGAGTAGCTAAGCATGTAATGACGTAGCTTCTTCGTTGCCCACACAAGAGCGAGGCATGTCTTTTCGAGTTGTGAGTATTTGCACTCATATTCCAAGAACTTGTTACTTAGATAGTAAATAGCTCTTTCTTCACTTCCTGCAGTTTGAGCCAGCATGGCACCCATGGCGGTTTCAGTTACTGTGAGATATAAACCAAGAGGTTGATCTCGTTGTGGCGGCATGAGCACTGGTGGTTTGGCCAATATCTCTTTGATTCGGTCAAACGCCTTTTGACAATCATCATCCCACATGGTGTGGTCTGTTTTCTTGAGTTTCTTGAAGATAGGCTCGTAAATCATCGTAAGTTTCGATATGAATCGACTTATGTACTGTACTTTACCCAGGAATCCTCTGACTTCTTTTTCTGTTTGAGGTTGTGGCATTTCAATCAGAGCCTTGATCTTGGACGGATCTATTTCTATACCACGTTGGCTAACCACGTATCCCAGGAGTTTGCCAGATGTTACCCCAAATGTGCATTTCTGAGGATTGAGCCTCATGTTGTACTTTCGTAGTCTTGTGAAGAACTTGCGAAGGTTCGCGATATGTCCCTCTCTTTCCTTAGATTTGACGATCATGTCATCTACGTATACCTCAACTTCTTTGTGCATCATGTCATGTAGGAGTGTAGTTGCGGTGCGTTGGTACGTAGCTCCGGCGTTGATCAATCCGAACGGCATTACCGTATAGCAATAGGTTCCCCATTGGGTGACGAATGCGGTCTTATGCATATCTTCCATGGCCATCTTGATTTGGTTATAACCCGCATATCCATCCATGAAGGATAAACGTAACGCGTGGTCGGCGATTGTCCACTAATATGTCAATGTGCGGTAGAGGGAAGTCATCTTTTGGACTCGCTTTGTTCAAGTCCCTAAAGTCAACACAAACACGGATTCTCCCGTCCTTTTTGGGTACGGGTACTATGTTAGCTACCCAGTCATAATACTCGGAAACTTTGATGAACCCGGCTTTGAATTGCTTGTCAACTTCTTCCTTAATCTTTAGAGCCCATTCTGTTCTCATTCGTCGGAGCTTCTGTTGTTTCACAGGTTTGAAACCTGGCTTAATCGGAATCCTATGTTCGGCAATATCCCTGTCGAGTCCTGGCATGTCTTTGTAGGACCAAGCGAAAACGTCTTTGAATTCGTTTAGGAGGTCTATGAAATCGGCCCTTTCGGTAGAGCTCAAGGTAGTCCCTATCCTAAGTTCTTTGGGTTCTAGTTCGGTTCCTACATTGATGGGTTCGGTGTCCTCTATTACTGGTCCCCCTTCCCCTTCCTGTAATATTTCTTTGGCTACGTAGGGAGGTAGTTCGATTGAGTCTGGGTCTTGGTCATCCTCAGTATCATCGTAAATGAATGCACTCAAGATAACACAAAGAGTAAGCGAACCCGATTTATTCATATTAAAATTTGAGTAAAGTTAAAACAAAGAAGCCAACCGATCCATGGTCACATGCAAAGGGACGAATTGGGGCATTTCCCGAACTACTGTGACTACTCGAGACTAAGCTAGGAGAAACGAAGAGAGTGGGGATGACGACAGGAGTGGACTCTCTAACGACTTCTCTAGACTCCGACTCTGACTCCGAATCCGACTCGAACTCATCGTCTTCTGGTTCTCCTTTGAACATCTCTCCTTCTCCAGTGGTGAGCTTGAAGAGTCTTCCTTGATTGTTGGTCCATTTGATCGATTTTCTCCATCCTTTCTGCTGTTTTATGTCGGTTTCTGTAATCAACGCGGTGGGGTTGAAGCGATCGTCTTGCAGCATCATAGTAATGATCTCATCCTGCGCGGCCCTAACGAATCGGTCTTCTCCAAACAATAGGCTAACAGCTTGTTCGTCTAAGCAAGGTGCTTGACGGGTTTTGACGGTAGGAACCGTTTCCGGAGGAATGAAGTAGCAATCGTGAAAGATCTCGATTCCGGCTAGCTTCCTCTCAAGATAATGCCAAGGTTCGGGAAATCCATGAAAGAGATCTGAACTTCCTTCTTGAACAAAGTACCCATTTAAAGTAGGGAGATATGGCCTCATTTGGACTCCTACGTGCTTGCGGTTTTGGACTTGGGCAAGCATTTCGAGAACTTCCTCTTTTGTGGGTTTGTACCCTAAACCAAGTGGTATCCTAGTTGAGTTGCCTTCCTTGTATGGTGCGAAGGTATTCTTCCGAATTGGGTTCAAAGGCATTCCAGGGAAGTATCCTTGGGATTTGAGTATGTGGTTGACCACCAAGTTGGAGTAGGGATTATAGTATAAGGGTGCCAACTCACTTTCTATAACGCTTACACTTTGGAAGCCCCCATGTTCGTATACGGGATCCGCAAGGACTTGATTGTTTGATTGCTTCTCGATTATTGCCTTGATGGGTGACGAAGTGATCGTCACTACTTTGCCATTTAGTGGGATCTTGATCTTTTGATGAAGGGTGGATGTTACCGCTTTGGAAGCGTGAATCCAAGGCCTTCCCAGAAGTATGTTGAATGAAGCTTCGATGTCCACTATTTGGAAGTTAAATTTTTGCTCGATTGGTCCCGTGGCTATGGTTAGGTTGACAAGTCCTACCACCTTTCGTCGTGTACCGTCGTATGCGCGCACACCTTGATTGGTAGGAGTCCAATCCGACTCTTTCATGCCTAGCTTGTATGCCGTTTTGAGGGGTATGACGTTGACCGCGGAGCCATCATCCACCAAGGTCATTGGCACATTCTTCTTTAGACAAATGACAGTGATGTATAGAGCAAGGTTGTGACTAGCGCCAAAAGGTGGCAAGTCTTCGTCCGAGAAAGTAATAGGATTACTTAGCTTAGGTGATTCTTGGAAGACCAAGTTGACTATATCTTCAGGAGTGGAGTTATGTGCTACATTTAGCTTGGCCAAAGCTTGCAGTAAAGCTTGGCGATGTGGGAATGAGCTTGCCAATAATTGCCAGACTGAAAGATCAGCCTTTGTTTTCTGTAATTGCTTGAGAAAATGATCAGTGGGGTCATCTTCGTTGTCATTTGGTGTGATGACGTTGGTCGGACCGTTTTGAGTAGCGTTTTGATATGGGCGACCCGAACGAGTTAGGTGATCCACATCTTGGTCTTCACCATTTTGGACTATTTCTTTGACTAGGGAGTTTTCAATGAGATACTCGTCTTCATCATCATCGGCCCAAACCCCATTGACTGCAGCTAGTTCCCTCATTCTCATGATATCACCTTCTAGTCGTATGATTTGGTCGACTAGTTTATCGACCACGGTGACTATTTCTTGCATAGTGGCATTTTGAGAGAAGATCAATGGTACACGTTCTTTGGGTATTGCGTTGGGATTGCATAAGGTTGTTATCATGTTTTCTAGTTCCCAAACTTGTCTATCTACACTTCTTGCCCATGTGATGAAGTCGGAAATGGTAGGAGAGATATTAGAGTAGAGCCTTTCTTTCTCAATTGCATGAATTTCATTTTCGGTGGGAGAAATGAGGTGTGAGCAATCTAACGTAGATTCATCACTTGTAATCACTAGAACTCCAAGAGGATTCTGAGTGTTGTTGGGTTTACCTCCTGGTGGTATTGGGAGTCGACCATCTTCAATCATGTCTTGAAGCACGTGTTTCAACTTGAAGCATTTTTCTGTGTCGTGCCCTTTGCCCCTATGGTATTCACAGTATGAATTTTCATCCCAAAACTTGGACTTCCTTTCGGGTTCGGGAGTAGGTCCAATGGGTTGGAGTTTACCTTGCTTCATTAGCCTTTTTAGAGCGTTGGAGTAAGTATCCCCGAGGTTTGTGAATTTCCTTGGTGGGGTAGTTTTCTTGGATGACTCGAGAAGGTTAACTTCGTCGGTCTTGTTAGTAGAGCCGTATGAACGACTCGTGGACCCTTGATATCCTCGACCTACCGTTTTGGACAAGAGTCCTTTACGGATGTCATCTTCAATCCTCGTCCCCAATACGATTAAGTCTTTGAAATTCTTGATGTTTTGATATCTCAAATGATTGGCATAGATGGGTTTGAGATTATCCACAAACTTTTCCACAAGAGTAGCCTCGTCCGGGCGTTCAACTAGTTGAGTGCTAGTCTTCCTCCACCTACTTAGAAAGTCGGTGAATCCTTCTTTGTCATTTTGGGTAAGAACCTCTAGAGTACGCATGTTGACTTTGATCTCGGCATTATCCGCATATTGTTTAGAGAACTCGATTGCGGCATCTTCCCAAGTGGCGACCTTCTTGTGATCTAAAGTGTAGAACCATTGCTTCGGGATGGTGTCAAGAGATGAAGGAAAGATCCTTAAGAACATCTCGGGTTTGATGCCTTTGATAGACATGTAATCCTTGAAGGCACGGATGTGGTTCAAAGGGTTCTCGTGTCCCTTGAACTTAGGGATATCCGTCATGTTAAAGTTAGTTGGCAATTTGGAATTGACGGCTTCATACTTGCTATTGTTTTCCCTATAAATGTCATCACCCTTAAGGTACATCAATTGCTCCTCTAGGTATTGGAGTCTTTTCTCAGCTGCGGTTGTCCCCATGAGAGGGTTTTCGTCCCTAGATTCATCATCGGAATTACGTAGTACTTCACTTTCATGAGGAGGCAACCTTCCCTCAACGGAAAAGATACGGCCTTCGATAAGCTCAAGGCGGTCATATGTTTGTTCTTGGGTAATTTGCATTTGGGCTAGTGCGGCGAGGATTCGATCATTACCGTCTTGAAGGTGGTGGAGATTCGTTTCATCACTTGATCCGGGCATCTTGGAAACTGGATAAGAGATCGGCGACGAATCAAAACACGATCGACCATTCTATCACACTTGCTAAAAGAGGAAAATTTTTGACTCGTGAAGTGGGTGTGTGCCACTTGTGTTGAGTGAGTTTTGAAGAAAGACAAGGTTTTTGAAAATGTGTGTCCTAGTCAACTATAGTGTAGTTGTAGGAGTGGACTCAAAGTGAGGTTTTGAAATGGGCTTGTGGCCCGAATTTTGACTCGACAAACGGACAGAGTTTTGACCGGATTTTTGCGCTAATTAGAAACCCTATTTCGAAATTCTTGTTTGAAAAAGGGTTTTGATTTTTGAAAATTCGTCATGGTTTTGTTTAGAAATGGTGATCACGTAAGGTTTACACATTTATACAAGCATTATAACGGGATGCTGAGTGCATTTAGAAGGGTTTTGGTTTAAAGGGTGGGTTGCCATACCGAACCTTCAAACCCGAAGTCTGTGGAGAGGCTCGTGCCAAAAAAGAGTAAGGCCGATTCCTAGTCCATTTCCTCAAGTAGTGAAGGCCCTTGATACAAACAAGAGTAAGCATCATGGTATGGATGACGTCAATCGCTATCCATCTTTAGGCCCAAATAAGAATTAGGACCGTTTAGACGGGACGATTGGTCGAATGGGTTGGGTTGGGCCTAGGAAGGCCGAATAAAACGGTCTAGGAAGACCGAGTTATGAAAACCGACAATTGTCTTGTACAAACTATTCCCTAACCTTGTTCGAGTTTCACCCTTGGCTACACGTAAGTGTATTATCCCCAGCGGAGTCGCCAAACTGTGGACAGCGGGCCGCCCACGGGGGCGCTTGGTGAGAACGAAACAAGCGTTTACATTTTGTATGGAGTCGCCACCAATTTTTATGGGAAATTGGAACCGTTCGAATACCTTGTGTCATGTCAAGACACAAAGTAGTGACATGAACACAAAGCAATCGTTACCCTTAGCATTCTATGTCTAGAATGACTCTCATGGATGCCAATGAACACGGGTGTTCACAGATATCTGGAGTAAGGGGTGAGGGTACGTATTAGGAAGCTCTTTTGATCGAACACCTAATCCCGCCCGCCTCGATAGCGGCCTCTACTAATGATTAGGGAAGTTATTCGTACTTGATATATCGTCGGCTATATGCATGCAATGCAACATCCAAGTTTTAATCCTAACATGTGAAGGTTTAACTAAGTCGGTTGACACGTAATTAGCAAACAATTGGGTCGAAGTTGGATTTAATGCTCATTTACATGTGAAAGCATACAAGCAATAGGAGAAATACAATAACTATGAATTACACTAATGAAAATTACAATAATTACAATGGAATAGGCGATTTATGTCGAAAATACCTTTAAAACGGATAATTTGAGAAAAAGAGATAAAAGAATAAATAACGAACAAAACAGAAGGTGATATTACGGATAATAGTTAATTAATATGTAAACTAATTAAACCACGTCAAGGCAGAAACGGAGTTCAGGGACAGAACTCAGCCAGGAACAGGCGCAGCAGAGCTGCGTCCCTTGGAAGAGGCGCAGCAGACGCTGCGTCTGTTCCTTGGCTCAGTTCTGGCTGTGAAGCCGTAATTGCAAGCCGTTAATGTCGATTGGTGATTTTAATGATTAATTTAATTATTTACTCGGATGAAAGTGATTAACAGGTTATTTAACATATGAATGGGTCGTAAAAGCAGTAAAACATGAATGAGACGGATGCAAACGGATTAATTACATGATAGAAGTGAAAAATACTAATGAGTTCTCTATTGAAACCAATTAACTAACATTAGGTATGACGGATTAATGACGAATATGCGATGAACATGACAAAAAGACAGATGAGACTATATCAAGGACGAATTCCAGAAACCCAATATGAACGAATTGAATCTCTACAACCCGGAATTGAATTATAATGACGAAAACCCGCAAATATGAACTATAAGGGATTTAAGTCAGATTTATGACAATTAAAACATATTAAAGATGATGAACAATATACACATGTGATTTACATGCTACGATGAAGAATAGATGAACAAACAAACAAAGGAAAGAATTTTGGACACGAATTACAGAGGATAAACGAAGAAGAAAGGAAGCAGGAACTGCGGCAGCCTCACGAAGAGGCGCGGCAGAATCGCGCTCCTTCGAGAGAGCGCGCGATTCTTGCTGCGTCCTTTCTCGACGGTTATTTACTGGAAATCCGCAAAAACAGGTTTTAACGAAGGGTTTTAGAAATCGGTTTTAAATGGTACTTTCGACGTAAACCTTACAATTGATTATACAATAAGTAAAATACAATAAATAAATAAGGATTATACACCCTCAGACTTACATGGTGACGAAACGACAAGAACTAAGATATCGGTTAGTGATGCTCGACGCGAATGCAAAGAAAGTGCCCTCGTAAGAGGAAAACGATTGATTAATTAAGTTGATTATGTGTAGTTGGTCAAATTGGTCGGTCATGCAACGGAGAGGCTGGTACCCGGAAAGATCCGAGCTTACGTGGTCGAAAGTTCAAGCACGTAGGCGCCAATAAGTAAGAACAAAGTCTAGAATGCAAAGGGAGAAGAGAAGGGCGGACACTCGCGTGAGAAATATGAGGAGCGAAAGCTCCTATTTATACTAATCACGTGAAGGAATTAGGGTTTCGGAGACTCTTTGGAAGTGAATCTCGGAAAGATATGAAAAAGATACGAGAAACATGCAGAAAAGGGCCTGGGAAGAGGCGCAGCAGCCACTGCGTCTCTTTGAAGAGGCGCAGCGCCTGCTGCGTCTATTCCCAGGAGGTTTCCTCCTGCTGAAGAAAGATTTCCGCGTTTGAGTTATGGTAGGACGGAAATAATTCGATTATCTTAATATCTTATAAGAATATTACGGGATATTATTTGCCAAAAGATAAAATTTTGTGAAATATGGAATAGAAATATCCGGAACATTCCAGAACATTCTGACTCGGGATTTAACGGTTATCAGAAAATGGAGACGGTTTTAGGCCCGGACTCCGAATGTACTCTAATTACTGTCAAAACGACCGTATCGGGACGTAGATGACAACTAAGAGGTCGACATTAATATTTGAGCAATCACTTGACGATAATCTTACGAACTGTCACTAATCGTTCCGCATATCAAACATGCGGCCCAATCATCACCGGGTGGTTTGCGGGAGGTGCAGAAATGAGGTGTCTACACCGTGAAGCAAAAGTTGCGCCGTATGCGCCCTGAATGGGCTCCGAAAATCAAGGAAGAGGTAGACAAACAATTCAAAGCCGGATTCATCAAAGTTTCTGGATATTCCGATTGGATGGCTAAGATAGTCCCCGTACCCAAGAAAGACGGGAGAATTCGGGTTTGCGTCGACTTCAGAGACCTGAACAAAGCAAGTCCAAAAGACGACTTCCCTCTGCCACATGTTAACATCTTGGTAGACAACACCGCCGAGCACGCCCTATTATCATTCATGGACGGGTATGCTGGGTACAACCAAATCAAAATAGCTGAGGAAGACATGCACAAGACTGCATTCACTACGCAGTGGGGTACATATTGTTAAACTGTTATGCCCTTCGGACTGATCAACGCCGGAGCAACCTATGAAAGAACCGCCACCACTCTCCTACACAATATGATGCACTAGGAAGTGGAAGTATATGTCGATGACATGATCGTCAAATCAAAAGAGCGGGACGGCCACATCAGCGCCTTTCGAAAATTCTTCGCCCGCCTTCGTAAACACAACATGAGACTAAATCCTTAGAAGTGTGCATTCGGGGTCACCTTCGGGAAACTCTTGGGACACATCGTCAGCAAAAGTGGCATCAAAATTGATCCTACAAAGATCCAAGCTCTCCAATAAATGCCTCGGCCTAAGAATGAGAAGGAGATTCGGGGATTTCTCGGTCAAGTCTAATACATCAGCCGCTTCATAGCCAAGCTCACTATGATCTGTGAAGCTATCTTCAAGAAACTCCGCGCCTCCGATTACACCGACTGGGACGACGATTATCAAAAGGCTTTCGACAGGATAAAGGAAATCCTATCCAAGCCTCATGTCCTCATGCCACCTCAGCAGGGAATTCCATTATCCGTATACCTAACTGTCACCGACACAGCCATTGGAGCAATGCTAGCACAAACAGTCGATGGCAAAGAACGAGCCATCTACTACATCAGCAAAAAGTTCATTGAATATGAAATAAGATACACCCAACTGGAAAATATATGCCTTGCCCTGGTTTAGTCAACAAAAAAGATACGACATTATATGCTCAGCTACACGGTTCACATCTACTCCAAGATGGACTGACAGGGCAGTCGTATACCTGTCAAAAATAACCAACTGGCTCTAACTTAATATAGCTAGGGAAGTCGGGTCGATCTCCACAGGGAGATGGGAAAATGTCAGCTTTGTTTATGATCGTCACGGTAACCAAATTGGGGGTTTTATTTTGGTTGTTGTTATAAACTAATAAGGATGAGAGAGGGAAAAGGCAGAGAAAAAGGATGAAATAGATAAGAAAAACAGCTAAGACAGACGGTTCACCATGATTATTTAGTCAAGTAGTCTAAATCTCAGATCAATGCAGGTATGGTCTGAGGAGTAGTGAATATCTCCTTCCGGTCTCAATTCGCCCTAAAGCATAGATAGCTTAGCTTCCGCCCACACTACAGTGCCCTAATGTTCGCTACGAGTCTCACCCTTTCCAACCTTCCGGTCCAGGTCAAGGTTTACTATGATAAAAATGTCTAATTGCGTCGACTCAATTAGACAGATACAATTAACTGTAGCGATTAACAATAGAGACTACACAACCATTAACCTAATATGGCAACTACTATTCCTTCATAATCATGGATCCCCTAGCCTTAGCAAAAGGGAATTAGCTACACATTACCGAATCAACAATAATAACATATAAATAATAAGAATTAAACATGATAATGATAAAATGAAATGGAAGTAAAATAACAATAGCGAAATAATGAAGAGAAGAATTAAAAGCACTAATAATGAATTAAGAACAAGAATTAAAATAGAATAATAATACCGAATACAAGTTCGAATCCAAGTAGCAAAAAGGGTATAAGGAAAGTAAATCCAAGAAACAGTAAAAGTTTTTCTAGTGAAAAGTGAATGAGGAAGAGTTACGCAGTCTACTGTATTTAGTAGCATACGAAAAATCCTCCTCTAAACCTAATCCATAACTAAATTACAAAAGCCCATACGAAAATAGGCGGAAAAACTTTAATACAGGCAAAACCACTCGATCGAGTGGAAATAAACCACTCGATCGAGTAACTAAGCATCAAACCCTTCGATCTAGTGGAATTAAACCACTCGATCAAGTAACTCCTTATATTGCCTACTTGATTGAATACTGGGACTGCTCGATCGAGTAACCTTCAGTATATAAAGCATTCGATCGACTAGAAAAGTAGTCGATCGAGCTATCTTGGTACGTTTAGGCACTAAACACCTTCCGAAACTAGCTCACGCGTCTTCAAAGTGATAGATTCCAAGCTCCGGCTCCTTGTTCTCCATAAATGCATGCAAATGGGACGAGTTTAGGCTCGATTTATTTCCTCTTTGGCTTATTCCTGCAATTTACATAAAACAAACCAAAGTAGAATATTCGGGGGTATTTGTAGCTAGATGCCACGTAAATAATACAGAAATGCGTGTAAAAATGAGGTAAAAACCTTATATAAAATACACGCATCATGGACCCTGTCAAATACATCTTCGAATAGCCCGTGCTAAATGGAAGGCTGTCCAGGTGGACACTCATGCTATTCGAATTTGACCTCAAATTCATATCCCTCAAGGTTATCAAAGGAAGGGCAGTCGCCGATTTCCTAGCAGAAAATCCAGTCATTGAGGATCCAACGACCGATACATGGTCACTCCTTGAGGAAGACATCCTCTGTGCCGACACCGCCACATGGGACCTATCCTTCGACGGTGCATTGAACCTGAGAGGCTTCGGGGTAGGAGTCCTTCTAATATCACCAGAAGGGGAACATGTTCCGATCTTAGTCAAGCTAGACTTCGCCGTCACTAACAATGCCGCCGAATATAAAGCATGCCTCATCGGCCTACCAGCAGCCATAACACTTGGCATCAAAACGTTGAGGGTCCACGGTGATTCCTCACCCATAATCAATCAGGTGTCCGGATCATGGAAAATCCTAAGCGACAGCTTATCACCGTACGAAGCAAAATTCAATCAAGAGGCCGGATCCTTCGACCAAATCAACTACTTTCACTTGCCACGGGAGGAAAATAAATTTGCTGATGCCCTAGCAAAACTTGTCGCGCTCGTCATTATACCCGACGACATGACATTGATGCCCCTATGTGTCGAGAGAAGGAGCGAGCCAGCTCACATCAGCGCCATCAACAACGACGAGGAAAACCATGTCGAACCTTGGTACCAAGCCATCCTTAACTACAAAACCAAAAACCAATTCCCTCCCAACTCTGATACCAGAGGACGAAGAGCCATCCATTTACTTGCATCACAATTCGTGATAAACCAAGAACAACTATACAAAAAAACACCCCACGGGATCCTTCTCCTTTCCATTGATCACCACAAAGCCAAGAAAGTCATGGAAGAGGTCCATGGTGAAGAATGCCGCCTTCACATGAGAGCAATGATGCTAACCCAAAAAATCATGCAGTTAGGCTACTACTAGACCACCATGGAAGCCTATTTCAAAAACTACGTCAAACATTGCCACAATTGCTAAATCTTCGGCAACATACAACAAATACCACCATCCCTTTTATACACCATGAAATCACCGTGGCCTTTCTCGACCTGGGGCATCGACATCATCGGAAAAGTCAACCCAATAGGCACAAAAGGTCACTGCTTTCTCCTCGCCGCAATCGACTACTTCACCAAATGGGTGGGAGCACAATCCTATGCAGTCTTGACCGCCAAACAAGTGGCCAATTTAATCCAAGAAAACATCATCTGCAGATATGGGATACCCCATGAAATCATCAGTGACCAAGGCTCCCACTTCCGGGCGGAAACGTAAGCCTTGCTAGATAAATACAAAATCAAATGACACAGATCATCCCCCTATCGTCCCCAAACCAACGGAGCAGTAGAGGCAGCAAACAAAACTCTCGTCACCATCATAAAAAAGATGCAGGACAATTACCGCGATTGGCCGAGCAAACTCCCATTCGCACTCTGGGGATACGAACCTCAATTCGAACACCAACAGGAGCAACACCCTTCTATCTAGCATACGGTATGGAGCCTGTACAACCAATAGAGTTGGAGGTTCCATCTCTACGCATTCTACTAGAAAGCTAAGTCCCTGAGGCGGAATGGACCCGTCGAAGGTTCGAGCTGTTAGGTTTATATACCTCTTATTAGACTCCTCTAATAGTGAACTAATTAACTTCTTAATTATTTGTTCTTTAGATCTAGTGCATGCATAACAAAATAAGAGATTTATAAGAAAAATAATGTCCCTTACATTGTGAGATAGTTCGAAATATAGGGCACAAGTAAGGTCACCTTCCTTCACTTGTTCTTGAGCTCAATATGATGGATGATCCTCCAAAATCCCAAAGTAGAGATCCTCCTTAGATTGCACCCAAGACTTATCCCTTAAACTAGTATATTAATTAACTAGATTAATAAACTAGTATCCTTAAAATGATTCCAATATTATTACTATTACTACACTAGTAATCTTGTTGTGATATTAGAATGGATGAACAAATGCTTGTATTCTAAAAACTTGTTTTAGAAAGATTGAGAGAGTATGTGAATGTTTTCATGTAGGAGAATATGAATGAATTGGTGAGGTAAAAATGAGAACAAAATTCCTCATAAGAGGAGGTGAGGCCGGGTAGGAAGAGGCCAAAAGGGCATCTTTGCCTTTTCCTTTTTGTCTTCACAATGCATTAGGTGTGTAAGCTAGTATACTAGCTATGATGATGTTTTATTTATCTCATAAAATAATGTCATCCTCACACCCCTAATACTCACTCCATTCGGTCCATATATCATAAAATGGACTACCATTTTATTTTGTCAATTTGTCATTTGTCACATATTGTATTTTACATGTTATTAATTAATTTAATGCATATTTATCACATAAATATCATTTTACAAATTAATTAAATTATATACAAAAAATTGACTAGTGATACTTGATCACATAAATAAAATGGGTCATTTAATTATAATTCACAAATTATAAAGCTAAAATGGAGGTCCATTTATGTTCAAAACCGGTTGGACAAGGGTTAGTGGGTGATGATTATTGTCATTAGTTTAATGCATGCTTAAGGACATAATGATGACAATTAAAGCATGCTTAAACTAGACCTACACCTAGCCTTTCTTGTGAAGACAAAAAGTAAATTAAGAAGAACAATTTTGGCTCCCAATAAGAGCCAAAAACTGGCTCACTCTTCTCTATAGGAGAACTTTTGGTTCTCATTTTTCTAGTGTAGAAAACATATGCTTATCTGTCATAATTTATCATCCTCTCTCACATAAAATTGTTTTATGCATAATTTGTTCCATAATCTAATATTCAAGTTACTAGAAGTAGTAATAGATAATAATAATAATTAGATTAAATTTTAAAAACACAAATACTAATTTCTAGTAACAAAATTAGTACTTGTATTTAGAGTGATTATCTTGATACAATCCTTGAGGAGTAGATTCTACTATTGAATCTAAGGTTTTTGTTGGAGCACTTGGTTTTTCTTAAGAAGACTAATTGGTAGGTGACCGATTAGTATAAACCATTCAGCCCTTATTGTAAGTTGATCAATTTTCTTCTTACTTTGTATTTTAATGTTTTGCATGCATAAGATCTAATTAGTTTTATGACTAAACTAAAATATAATGTTATTAGAAGTGTCTAATAAAAGGTATATAAATCTTACAATTGGTATCAGAGCAAGAGTTGTTGCATGCATAATCGGTTTTGTTTTTCCGAGTTAATATGTTAACATATAAAACTTAAAATTTGTGATTTATGAAGATAAATGCCATAAAATTTTGCATGTTAAACTTTCTGGTCCTAAATTGATTTTAGGTCATTTTGATGATTTATGGTAATTTATTTCTCTTTAAAATGATTATTAGTATTTGTATTACATTTTATTGAGTAAAATGACAATTAAAATGCTAAAAATAGTTAGACTATGATTCTGACCTTAAAATTTTTACACGGCCTCAAATGCATATTTTACAAGTTGTATGTAAAATTTCATATAAAATGGTTTTATATAGCATGATTTATGATTTTTACATGTTAAAAGTCGATTAAATAGAGGTATTTATGTTAAAAATGGTAAGACTTTGTTCCTGCCCATGAAAATTTAGTATGTTGTCATACCATATGTAAATTTTTAGATCATATGATTTAATTTTGCATGATTTATGATTTTTAGATGTAAAAATCGAATAAATCGTGACTATTTTGGCAAAAATAGCAAAAATAAATTTTACGGCATGAAATTTTTTTCCAATGTTGTATATATGATATGAACTGCAGATCTAAAGTTAGATGTTGTTTTTCGTATGATTTTAATTTTTTATGGGATATAAATTGATAAATAGCAACTTTAATAGTCATTAAAATAAAAATTCATTTTTTGAGCTTAAAATTTGTCAACTTCAGGTTCATGAAACTTGTTTAGAATATTCAAAATTTTAATTTTGATCTATTGCATAATTTTATGTTTAATTTTGAATTAAAGGGTTAAAATTATGTTTTATACGATTTATTCATTAAATAAATTAAAATAATATAAGGGCAAATTTTATTAAAGTTTTGGGATGTTGGGAATTTTCCAGAATATACAAAATAATGATTTTGATTTTTTCGATTTTTTATGACTTTTTGGGAATTATTTCCTTATTATTATGAATAATAGTGTTTAAAGAGCAATTTTATAATATCAAATTGAATTATTGTCAAATGTTTAGTGAAGACTAAATTTTGAGTCCTAAGTGGTTGGGGTAATTAACTTGGACATAGATGTGATTTATGTAATATTTTGTGATTTTAATAGGTTAATTGTCACAATAATCCATAAAACCGGGCCATATATACGATATTAGCTTAAATAGAGCGATTTGGCACATAACATGGCATGTTTTATACATATATTAATTCTGCATTTTTACTATGATTGTCATATTTTATATTATATAATTTTGAATTATGTAATTTGTACTTAGTATGACCTAAGTTTTTAATTGGTATTTCCCGAAATGAATGGGGATATCGATTCGCTTGTAATTAATGTGATCTCGTATCACTTTTATTTTATTTTATACTGTATAAAGTAGAATAGCTATGTAATTTATTTATTCCGGAGTTCCTTGAAGACGGTGCCATTCGAGAAGGTGGTTCGACAAAGACGGTGTTACCTTGAAGTGCGTGCCATATGAAGTTCAAGGGACCAAAGGAGTTGGTTTCCGAATTTGTAAATAGTTTATTTGATTTACTATTTTAGGAAGGCCATACTAGAATTTTATCTTTATGCTTTGCATTCGTTTTATATGTTTGCATGCATAGCCAAATCGCCATAACTACACATGCATATCATTTTATCGAGTCATCGACCGTGCCAATTATAATTATCGTAGTTCACCGCTTTAGTTCACCTAAAACGAGATAGATAATAAATTTACATGACCTCTCACAAAATAATAATTGAGAATTAGCCTTACCAAATAGTAGAACCATGAGCCCCAATTTCATAAGCAAGTAGGCTCGGCGCACCGGGGTGCTAAATTTGTTACGTTGGGTAAGTGGGTGGTAAATTGTTACTACATCGAAATTTGGATTGAGCTCAACGGAAGTATTCGAGACCGTAGTCGCATGTGTTCCGGGTTAAAGATAAATATTAAAGTAATTTTATCGACCGAGAGTTCTAGAAGTAGAATCGATTAAGGAATTAATCCACCGAGTTATATTGATAAGGGATGAATCGGCTCACCATGCCCAAGTTGATATGAATTTGGATCTCGGGATCATTTATAATAGTTGGGTAGAGGTCACTATATAAATGCTAAAACATTCTTAAATGTTTTATAATATAACGATGAATGTTTGATTTTTCCACTATTTCGTTGTTTTATGTTGTTCTTTATTATCGCTCCTACTCATATATGATATCAAATTCGTTTGTAACACGAGTCTCCATTAAACCACTATTCCTAACGACAAAGAATCTCTTTCTAAAATTGAACCGTATCATAGGTTATGGACTAACTCCATTGGAATCGTTCTATTCCGTAGAACTAGATAGGAGTCGTCCTATGCAAATACAAGATTAGCATCTTAAATTCCTATCATACCTATGTATGATTTCTTGTGAAGAAATATGAATACACGTAGTACTTAGTGAAAACATGTTTTGATAATATCTTCTATACATACATGGTTCAAAAGTGTTATTGCTCAAACCAATCACTTGTCATCAAATACTTAAGTTGTTAAGCACATGAAGATATAAAATTGATTAGATTAACCAATTATCACTTTAAAAGTAATAGAATTAACTAGGAATTTATATGTAGATAAGTCTTCATCAAGTAGAAATTCTTGAAGTGAGTGGGAGCAATAAGAAGTAAAGTATCTATCTTAATTGTTAAGGATAGAACTAGGCTTAAAAGAGAAAGTGTTAGACACTAAAAATAGAGACAAATTCCTAAATTAGTAAAGATCAAGGAAGTTGGTCGTGTGACACCAACATATTCCTTCTTAATCTGACATTGACATAACATTCTTGCCAAATACCACATCATGAGTATTTGATACAGATTAGTGGATTTCATCATCATATTTGGCATCATCATGTGATGACTAGCAAGAATTAGTTCAATAATTTGCATGAATGGAACTAGGGTTGTTGCCATTTCATCAATGAACATATGAATGTTGTAGAATACTCATTTTAGTTTTGTATTTAGAAATATACCTTAATAATTGTTATGATGTATACTATGTCTAAATAAGAATATAATTTGATGTTTTGCACAAATGGTAAAGGGTTTTACCATTATGCAATTAAAACAAGCGTTGAACTCTTGTGTTGGACCATATAGCTTATATGTTTTTGTTTTGATGATGTCAAGGTGTTTTATATTTTATATACTTGTTGCGTGTAATCATTTGTCTAAGTGTTTTAGAATCAACTTATTACAAGTGAGCAACAAAGAAGATTGTGATGATAGTACGAAATGTTCAAGTCTCTATTCAAGATCAAATGATATAAAGATTCATTCAAGATTTATATGAAGATGAAGTCCGTTTAAAGATTAATCAAGCTTGGATGATGACGTAGCCTATACTCGAAGATCTCCTTGAAGATTAGAATAGTATAGGTGATTCTCTCGTGATGGTAATCAAGAATGAGTTTCTTGAATTGGTAAAGTTATAGCTTTGCAGCTATAACATTACTAGTAAAAGAGCTCAATGTTATAGCTCTCCTACTATAACATTGAGATGCCGAGTTTATTATACACGACTTATAATGTTTCAAAAATTGTTTTGAAAATTGTTTAAAGTTTATTTTAAATGTTTTGATAAAAGTATTTATTTAATTAAGCCCGGTTTAGTGCGGAGTTTGATTTTATGTTGAACATTGATTAGTGGTCTTGATGGGTCAACTTATGAGTTGGACTATACTACTAATTAGGGTTTTAACAAAGCCTCTCCTAAAACCTAAATTCTAACCCATATATTGAGCTAGGGTTTGCACGAGTCACGAGGCTTATGAGCCGTGACATCTCGTGTTACCTAGGATATATTTGGTAAAGATTTTATTCTATAATATCTTTACATATCTTATATATCTTATTCAATATATTTGTTTATAATAAAAGATATTCTTGTTTTAGGAAATCTTATCATATCTTAGAATTTATAGTAAAGATAATATTTGAAAAGATTATATTCTATCTTTTGGAATATTCTTTATTATCTTTTAAGGCTTTTAGGAAAGAGATAATAGAAGATATGATTTGTTAACATATCTCTTTTATTCGGCCAATTAGGGTTTCGATAAACCGAATTGCCTTACTCTTTCTTTCATATAAATACTTTGCTCTTTACAACATTTAAAGTAGAGACCTTAAGCATAAAAATTGATTTTAATTTTACAAAGCAAACCGTGTGTTTTCAAGCAGAAAAACCGATTTGTTATTTTTGAAAGGTCGTGTGTTTTAAACTCGTATACTCGTTATTATTGTTATCGTTATAAGATAATAGTGCTTAGTTGATTTCTTACTTGTTCATTAACGTGAACCTTTGTTAGAATCATTAGTGCTTTCTTATTAGCGTAAATTAGTCACTCGAGTATTTAACGGTACTCATTGAGTTACAGCTAGAGTTAGTTGTACGAGTTGGGTTAGTAAATTTCTAATCCGTAGAAAGGTACTAAATTTATTAATCGAGAATAGCGGACGTAGGTTTTGACTTGTGAAACTGAACCACTTCAAAAACCGTGTGTCTCCTCGTTCTTTCGTTCGTTTGTTTATTTCGTTTTACATTCACTAGTTGATTAGTTAAAGTTTAATCAATAAACTTTAAATAATCAATTACATACACATAATCGAAAAAGCTTTCAAAAGTTTTAAATCCTCAATTCACCCCCTCCCCCTCTTGAGTATTTTGGATCAATAGACTATTCAATTGGTATCAGAGCCTCGTGCTCTTGATTGCCTAACCGCAAAGAGGCTGATCTATCTTGTTTTTTATTTATCTTACCGTTTTATATTCCGCGGCCTATCACGTGATAAATGGATTCCAAATATCTCAAGTGTCCCGTCTTTGATGGGAAAAATTATGGATTGTGGAAAAACATGATGACTCACTATGTGAAAGGTCACGATTGGGAGTGCTGGAGGATTATCCAAAACGGACCACACAAAATTCTTGTGGCATCCGAGGAAGGCACTACCTATGAAAATAAAGAAGAGGATTATGTCGAGGCCGACTACAAGAAGGCCGAAAAGAACTCCAAAGCAATAAGTCTCCTGCAAAACGGAATGACTTCTACAGAGTTTAATCGGTTTTGTTCATGCTCTACGGCCAAGGAGATATAGGATGTGCTTGAACTAGCTTATGAAGGTACTTCCATTATTAGGAAGCACCGAATAGATTTGCTTATGCAAAAATATGAGCTATTCATTATGGAGCCTAATGAGTCCTTTGATAGTATGTCCACAAGGTTTTCAAGCATCATAAATGAACTCAAAAACCTAGGAAGGAAATTCAGTACTGAGGACATTGCTAGAAAGGTTCTTAGGAGCCTGACTAAGAAGTGGCATGCTAAAGTCACTGCAATGGAGGAATCACGAGATCTTGAAAACTTATCCTATCAAGAACTCACCGGTGCTCTTATGGCCCATGAAATTACTATTAACAAGGATGACGCTGAACCAAGTCGTAATAAGAGTATGGCCTTAAAAAGCGAAGAAGTTGACTCTGAACTAGAGGATGAAACTCTTCTGTTTGCACGCCGTTTCAAAAATAAGATATTTCGAAACAAACAAACAAAATCATCCTACAACAACAATAACAAATCATCCAATAAAAAAGTTACTGAATCAAAGTCGTCCTTCGCAAATAGAGGTTCCTTCAAGTGTAGAGAATCTGGTCATATGATTAAGGATTGTCCAACATGGGAGAAGATTAAGGACAAGACAAAACGTGAGAAGACAAAGAGAGAATTCAAACAAGTTATGATGGCTTCGTGTTAAGGAGACCTTGACTCAGAAGATGACGAGGAATCTAAAGACGATGAAGTTGCTAACCTTTGTCTCAGCAGCATTAGTCTTGACCTAATCTCCGACAGCGACGATGAAAGCATAAACTCTCAATCAAATTATTGCTTTCTCGGAGAATCAGACGAAGATGATGATGAAGAGTTAAGTTATCTTGAGCTTAAAAAACGCGTTAAGAAATTGTCTAAAAGTGCTTTAATTGAATTCTTTGAACAATCTCTTGATAAGTGTCACGAAAAGGACTTGGAATTAAAAGATCTAAAGGAACAGATTCTCGAAATTGCGGAAGAGAATCATACTCTGAAGGCCAAAGCTAAGAAGTTGAAATCTAAGGTTATAGCTGAGAAAGGAACAACGTTAGATTCTACTATGGCTGAAAAGAAGGAATTAGAGTCCAAAGTTATAGCTAATGAAGCTATAACTTCCGACCTAAAGCTTAACATCAAGCACCTTCAAGCCAAAGTTATAGCTAATAAAGCTATAACTTTAGAACTTAGAAAAGCCAAAGAACTTTTGGAAACTAGAATCACATATAATGAAGCAGTGATCTTAGACCAAAAGAAAGAGATAGATTCCCTTTCAAAGCAATTAAAAGAATCTAAGACCGACATGATCAATGTTAAGAAACTACATTCCCATGTTGTATTCATTCTTAACAAACGATTCCAAGACTTTCGTGATAACTTTAAAAAGGATAATGGTGTAGATCACACGAAATGTCAAGAGGAAATTAAAAACCTAAAAGACTTACTTCTACATGCTAGAAAGGTCCATGATAAGTGGGAAGGTAGCACAAAAGTCCTAAACTTCCTAACCGAACAATCTGATAATAATATGAAGATGGGGTTAGGACATGAGTGCTACAGCCGTAGAGATCACTCTAAATGCAAATCAACACCTTCGGATTTTAATTTCAAAAAAAGGAAGTATGCTGATCTTCCTGAATATCTGATTTGCAATTACTGTGGTCATACGGGTCACATCCAAATCAATTGTGTCAAAAAGGCTCATGATATACGAAAAAATGCTGAACATGCTAAAACTGTTGACACGATTGACGAGAATGATGAAACCCCTATTAAGGAAACTAACGAAGAAAGGAACAATAAATTTCGTTGGTTCTATGATATGGCCTTCCACTACAGCAAGAAACCTAGCACCTCACAAAACCCTTGTCAATCTCAACCTAGTAAACCTATTCACAAGGGAAATAGTCATGTAAGACCTAGAGAAATTCCTAGACCAAGAGAAAACCCTAACCCTAAAACTCCTCCCAAGTAAAATAAACCAAGGGTTAGAAAAATGGTTATTAGACAAGTTTGGATTCGAAAGGATTTAGTATATAGAGTAACTAATCATAAGGGACCCAACTTAGCTTGGGTACCTAAAAATTGTATCTAATCCTTTCTGCAGGAAGTAGTGAAAGAAAACAACCAATGGTATCTTGACAGTGGATGTTCAAGACACATGACCGGAGATAAGAATTTATTTCTTTCACTCAAGCCGTTCAATGGAGGAAAAGTGACGTTCGGGGACAACAAAAAGGGAAAAGTCATTGGCGTTGGCAAAATCGGAATTTCTAAGTCTCACGCAATTAGTGATGTTTATCTCGTGGATGGTCTAAAACATAACTTGCTAAGCATATCTTAACTATGCGAAAAAGGTAACAAAGTAGTTTTTCATACTGATAGTTGTCGCATTAATGTTGAAGGAACTAGCAATGTTATTCTAGAAGGCCACAGGAAAAGAAATGTTTATATGGTAGATTTAAATGTTGTGCCTACTAACTCTTTTTCATGCATGAAAGTCACTCTTGATGATCCCTGTTTATGGCATAAATGATTTGGTCACATTAGCTCACTAACCTTGAACAAACTCAAGAAGTGGGACTTGGTTGAAGGGTTACCTAAGATCAAGTTCGACCAAGAAAGGATGTGTGACACGTGTGCAAGGTGCAAACAAGTAAGATCATCGTTCAAACCGAAAAGAGTAGTAAGCACAAATCAAGCCTTGGAATTAGTACACATGGATTTATGTGGACCAATGAAGGTAAGGAGTAGAGGAGGATCCAGGTACGTTTTTGTTCTTGTAGACGATTACTCAAGGTATGTATGGCCTATCTTTCTTCATTCAAAAGACGAAACTTTTGATGAATTTGATTGTCTTATGAAACGTGTTCAAAACAAGTATAAGACTAATCTTGTATCTATTCGTACAGATCATGGCACCGAGTTTGACAATCAAGCTTTCATAGAATATTGTAGAGTTAATGGTGTAGGGCATAACTTCTCTGCACCAAGAACTCCTCAACAAAACGGAGTTGTTGAACGTATGAATAGAACTTTAGAAGATATGGAACGTATAATGCTTTTGTGTAGTGGTTTATCTCGTAACTTTTGGGCTGAAGCCACTAGTACTTCTTGCTACATCCATAATCGTGCTATGATCCGACCTATCCTTAAGAAAACCCCCTACGAACTCCTTAGAGGTCGAAAACCTAATATCTCCCATCTTCGTTGCTTTGGGAGTAAGTGCTTTGTTCATAATAACGATAAAAACCGTTTAAGTAAGTTCGACCCTAGGAGTGATGAGGCGATTTTCATAGGATATTCAAATCATAGCAAGGTTTACAAAGTCTTCAATAAAAGAACTCTTTGTATTGAAGAAAGTGTCCATGTCATCTTTGATGAGGATAACGTGTTTGATAAGCCTATACAGGATGAGGAAGAAGACTTGGATGAACCCGACTTCCGTCTCTCAAGAGACGATCCCCCGGAACTAGAATTGGAGGATAATGAGATTGAGGGAACGAATGATGAACTTGATCGTTCCTCAAAAGATAAAAAGGAGAAAACCAAAGTTATAGTTGATGATACTTTAACATTGACTCAAAATAAGGACTCCCAAACCAATGTTATAGATGATGTTACTATAACATTGAATCCAAATCAAGGTGTAGAAACCGAGGTTATAATCGGTTCTAATACAACACCCGGATTGGATTTAGGGGGAACTTCCTCCAATTTCAATCCAAATGAAGTTGGGACAAGCTCAAATAACGATGATGAACCAAGTACTTCAACAAAGTGGAAATACAAGAGCTCACACCCCATGGACAATATTCTAGGGAATATTAAGAAGGGTGTTCAAATAAGACGATCCCTGAATAACTTCTGCTCCTTCTACTCTTTTCTATCCATGATCGAACCAACAAATATCAATGAAGCTCTTGCTAAATCTGATTGGATTATAGCTATGCAAGAAGAGCTACAACATTTCCAAAGAAACAAGGTTTGGCATTTAGTTCCTAGACCAAAGGATCGATCTGTCATTGGAACAAGGTGGGTTCTTAGGAACAAATTAGATGATGCCGGAGTCATTATCTGAAACAAAGCAATATTGGTGGTGCAAGGTTATAATCAACAAGAAGGAATAGATTATGACGAGACCTTTGCACCTGTCGCTCGTCTTGAAGCTATTAGACTTCTAATATCCTTCGCTGCACATAAAGGAATGAAGCTCTTCCAGATGGACGTCAAGACAGCATTTCTGAATGGGTATTTACAGGAAGAAATCTTCGTTGAACAACCTCCCGGATTTAAAAATAGCAAATTTGAAGATCACGTCTTCAAGTTGGATAAGGCCCTATACGGATTGAAACAAGCACCTAGGCTTGGTACGACAGATTATCCAAGTTTCTTCTTGACAGTGGATTCAGTAGAGGATCTGTTGATAAAACCCTATTTCTAAAATCCGAGGAAGCTGACCTTTTAGTTGTTCAAATATACGTCGATGACATTATCTTTGGATCAACCAATCGAAGCTTGTGCAAATACTTTTCTGAGTTAATGACCTCCGAGTTCGAGATGAGTATGATGGGAGAATTAAAATTCTTCCTTGGTCTAAAATTACAACAAACCAATGAAGGCATTAAAATCCATCAACAAAAATATATTAAGGAATTAATTCGAAAATTCGGAATGGCAAATTCTCATGTTATGCCTACTCCAATGGTCGAGAACAAGAAATTGACATTGGATGAAGACGGTCAATCAGTTGATGAAACTACTTACCGTGGGATGATTGGGTCACTGTTATATTTGACCGCAAGTAGACCCGATATTATGTTTAGCGTATGCGTTTGTGCGAGATATCAATCGTCTCCCATAGAATCACATATGACGGCCGTAAAACAAATTTTACGATATTTAATTGGAACGGCCAATCTATATTTGTGGTATCCGATGAAGTGTAATTTTGATTTAGTCGGTTACTCTGATGCCGACTACGCAGGATGTTCTCTAGACAGAAAAAGTACGTCGGGTGTCGCCACTTTTGTCGGACCGTGTATCATTACGTGGGGTTCGAAGAAGCAAAATTCAGTTGCTCTCTCAATCAAAGCCGAATATATTCTTTGCAGGATCGGTATGTACTCAATTGTTATGGCTTAAGCAAAAATTACGTGATTATGGTATTGATGTATAATGTATTCCTATTTTATGTGATAATACTAGTGCAATAATCATTTCTAAAAATTCCGCACAACATTCACGTACCAAACACATTGAAATAAGACATCATTTTATTCGAGACCATGTTGAGAAGAGGAATATAAAACTTGAATTTTGTAGTACTGAAAAACAATGGGCAGACATTTTGACAAAATCATTAGCTAGAGAACGATTTGAGACTTTACGGTTGGAAATTGGTTTAATCAGTGGTACCTAAGTTTCTATACACTTTCAATTTTCCTACGACTGACTTGTTAAGTTAAAATTGTATGACTGTGTCCGTATATTGCGTTGCATGAATAATTTTGTTTATAGGAATATATATTTATCATAAATTTCTATTTGTTATTTAGAATTTTATTATCTATACAAACTTAATTCCTTATCAAATAAATAAGACACACCATATCTTTTATCTTTCCAAATCACATACATATTTTCTTAAAATTACCTTCCATGTTACACGGCTAGTCTTTCCATATACAATTCAACTTCCTAAATTTTATCCTTTACTATATAAATTCTATCACCTAATCTCCTATACCTACCATAACTCCTATCACTATTTGATACTTACCAAAATTAATCACTCACCTTATTACCATAGACTAGGATGCCACTTGCCTTATATCATCTAACCCTAGCCTTATAATTACCCCCTCCCTTTGCCGTGTAAACCATACCCACAACCCACTTGCATAAATTTTTCTCTTCTCAAAATATTTACCATCATCACCATCACCTCCTTTACACAACCATCACCATCACTTCCTTTACTCAACTATCACCATCATAATGAATCCTAACCTTGCAAAAACCCGATCATCAACCCGCCATCAACAAAGCCGCCACTTTCACAAACCATAATCACCACTACCATCTCATGATCATAATTCCACTAATTTTCCTTCACCTTAACCAAACCTAACTACACCCCTGTTTTGTGGTCGGGACGAGTCGATGTCCGAGGGTAAAAGGCGCCGTCTTTTTAAAGGGAAAAATAAGGTAGTTGTTGATGAAGGTGAAGATGTGGAGGAACTTGAGGTTATTATTCGGAACGGTGTTGCTCGTACCTTGCTTCGGAATGTTTTGAAATCCGCAACTAAGGAAAGGTTAAATCGTGTTCGGCTAACTCATGACGAAAGCATCCTTGTTAATCGTGTTTTGAGGTATTCTATTCATGGAGGAAGGTATTATCCGAAATCTTGGTTGATTAATGTTCCCGATCTTAAGTTCTTTGTTGATTTTCTTGATTTTCAAGGGTGGAGTCACATTAGTCAATTTTCGGGTCCTATTTATTCAGTTGAAGTGGTTCAATTCTTTGCTAGTGTGTCAGTTAAGAAGGGAGTCTTGCACGCGGTGGTTAATGGGGTTGATGTGACGGTCTCTGTTTCGGATTTTTGCCCTGTTTTTTCGGTTCCCGATGACGGAATTGAAGTTAATCCGAGTCTTAAATGGTCTAATGTGGTGAGTGAAAAGGAGATGTTAGTAAAAAGGTATTTTGGGGAGGTTGGGACGGACGGAGGTAATATTGTGGTTCGTCCTCTCTCGGCAAAAATCAAGTTCCTCTTGAACTTTCTTTGGAACACGGTTGTGCCGAGGAGAGGAGGTCGTGATAAAGTTTCGAGTTATGAGGCTATTGTAATCTATTCATGGTTGGAGGGACAAAAAGTGAATTTTGCAAGTCTTGTGTTGCATCGTATCATTTAAACAAGTCTCACGGTTACCAAGGAAAAATTAAGTACAACAATCGACTTACCATATGGGATGTGGGTGTCTCGGTTGTTGGAGATAAAATAAGTGGTGGGACGGGATAGTTACGGTGTAAGTGCACGGGATTGCATGTGTGATAGGTTGATCAAGCTTATAGGTCTTGTTGTTGATGGACCCGAGTTACTTCTTGTTAAGGATGTTGAGAAAACCCCGGGTGATTCGGGTTTGGGGACTATGGAGGCGAAATTGGAAGGGTTTATGAGTGGTTTAATGGAAAAGTTTGAGGAGCATTCAACAAACTTGGCTACGGTATTGTCACGGGTTGGACCATCTCGGTCTTTGGAGTCGGGTTTGGATGCTTCTCGGGTTTATTCTTGGATGGATGCGGTGGATAAGAGGTTAGAGGATTTTGAACGGGAATTGAAGGCAATCCGTGGGGAAGTGTTCCCAAATGGTGACCGTCTTACTTTCCTCACGAGTCAAGGTGGAGCGTTGGTCATGCACGGAAAGGCTATGGCAAGTGATCAATCGCTTACATTGGAGGCCACGAAAGCTTTGTCTTTGAAGGTGCTCAACTTTGAACGTAGTATTCAAACTCTTTCTCAGCTTGTGCGGAGTTCCTTCGATCGTCTCGATGCCTTGGAGCATCGAACTCGGCCCGACTACGTGAACCCTTAACAAACCCGCAATATTTTATCTACCCCTGCCTTACCATATTTAGCCCCTTCTAATTTTAGCTTTCTTTTTCATTTTCTTTTGGTGTGTTTCACAAACTTATCATTCGGCCCAATTTTGGCATGAACTTGTGGATTATGGCCCAAGTGTTTCTTTAAACATGTGTTCCATTTGGCCCATCGGCTTTAAACATGTTTTCTTAAGTTTCTTTAATAATTAATCTTCTCGATGCTTTTAGTTATGTATGATAATATTAATTTCTATGACGTTTTATCTCTTGTCTCGTCTTATATTATTCTAGTAATTTTTGATTTATTCTTAGCTTTTCGATGATGTCAAGAGGGGGAAAGAACGTCTATAGTAAGCATCTACCTAAGCTTGCTCCTTGTCAAGACCGATTGTCTCTTACAGTCCTTAAAGTTTCGGTTTTTGATAAATCGTGTTGATCTTGCGTTGATCTTTATTATTAAGATGACGGTATTATATTAAGGGGGAACTACGTACTTAGCCACAATTTTAGGAGGCTTGCCATCATCAAAATGGGGAAATTTGTTGGACCATATAGCTTATATGTTTTTGTTTTGATGATGTCAAGGTGTTTTATATTTTATATACTTGTTGCGTGTAATCGTTTGTCTAAGTGTTTTAGAATCAACTTATTACAAGCGAGCAACAAAGAAGATTGTGATGATAGTATGAAATGTTCAAGTCTCTATTCAAGATCAAACGATATAAAGATTCATTCAAGATTTATATGAAGATGAAGTCCGTCTAAAGATTAATCAAGCTTGGATGATGACGTAGCCTATACTCGAAGATCTCCTTGAAGATTAGAATAGTATAGGTGATTATCTCGTGATGGTAATCAAGAATGAGTTTCTTGAATTGGTAAAGTTATAGCTTTGCAGCTATAACATTACTAGTAAAAGAGCTCAATGTTATAGCTCTCCTATTATAACATTGAGATGCTGAGTTTATTATACACGACTTATAATATTTCAAAATTTGTTTTGAAAATTGTTTAAAGTTTATTTTAAATGTTTTGATAAAAGTATTTATTTAATTAAGCCCGGTTTAGTGCGGAGTTTGGTTTTATGTTGAACGTTGATTAGTGGTCTTGATGGGTCAACTTATGAGTTGGACTATACTACTAATTAGGGTTTTAACAAAGCCTCTCCTAAAACCTAAATTTTAACCCATATATTGAGCTAGGGTTTGCACGAGTTACGAAGCTTATGAGCCGTGAAATCTCGTGTTACCTAGGATATATTTGGTAAAGATTTTATTCTATAATATCTTTACATATCTTATATATCTTATTCAATATATTTGTTTATGATAAAAGATATTCTTGTTTTAGGAAATCTTATCATATCTTAGAATTTATAGTAAAGATAATATTTGAATAAATTATATTCTATCTTTTGGAATATTCTTTATTATCTTTTAAGGCTTTTAGGAAAGAGATAATAGAAGATATGATTTGTTAACATATCTCTTTTATTCGGCCAATTAGGATATCTATAAACCGAATTGCCTTGTTCTTTCTTTCCTATAAATACTTTGTTCTTTACAACATTTAAAGTAGAGACCTTAAGCATAAAAATTGATTTTAATTTTACAAAGCAAACCGTGTGTTTTCAAGCAGAAAAACCGATTTGTTATTTTTGAAAGGTCGTGTGTTTTAAACTCGTATAGTCGTATACTCGTTCTTATTGTTATCGTTATAAGATAATAGGTCTTAGTTGATTTCTTACTTGTTCATTAACGTGAACCTTTGTTAGAATCATTAGTGCTTTCTTATTAGCGTAAGTTAGTCACTCGAGCATTTAACGGTACTCATTGAGTTACAGCTAGAGTTAGTTGTACGAGTTGGGTTAGTAAATTTGTAATCCGTAGAAAGGTACTAAATTTATTAATCGAGAATAGTGGACATAGGTTTCGACCTGTGAAACTTAACCACTTCAAAAACCGTGTGTCTCCTCGTTCTTTCGTTCGTTTGTTTATTTCGTTTTACATTCACTAGTTAATTAGTTAAAGTTTAATCAATAAACTTTAAATAATCAATTACATACACATAATCGAAAAAGCTTTCAAAAGTTTTAAATCCTCAATTCACCCCCCCCCCCCCTGAGTATTTTGGATCAATAGACTCTTCATCTTGCATACAACGATTAAGTTTATGGTGAGACCATACAAATCAAAGTAATTATATTCAAACTAAAAATGTCATACATATTGTATAAGACTCAAATTGGTGAACCCCATTATTTCTCGATTCTCGATTGAAATTGCTCATAGAGACTAGTTTGGACTGGTGTTCCAAACCACTTGATTGAGAATCTCTTGGTATATGTGAATCTTGTATTCAAAGCAAGATTAATTCATGACTTCTTTCTAGAAAAGAATTATGAATATAGCAAGATATTCGCCCTATTTACACTTTAAAGTGTATGGTCGAATACGATTTCAATCAAAAGGGGTTATTACTTCTTTATCTCTTTTACCAACGAAATAGGTAGATACTTGGTATCCACTTAATGAGGTAAGAAGAGAAATTCTATGAATAAGTTCAATGAATGTTTAAAAGTATAATAACCTAGAAATTATGACCAAAGTATTAGTACCTTTTTAATATTGGGAACAATAATGTGAAGACATTTATATGCACCAAAAGGAGTGTGATATGGTATCACAAGTTCACCTTCATAATATTAAAAGGTGAAAAAGAATCCTATGCGATATGATTGGATCTTTACTGTAAAATTGGAAGTTGTTCCTATCACAATTTGTCTAGTATTTATTTTTTACACTAAATCAAAACATAGTTAAAGCAATCAAGTACAATTCATATATGATATGATTAGGCGTGGTACCTAAGTTGTAGCTTGTTTCAAAAGAAAACATGTGGTCTCTCTTCCTACATGATCACGAGAACAAAGGGTTTATGGCTCGTGATGTTGTCTATTAGAGAAAAGAGGATTATTTCTTATAGACAGAGTGGGAGAAAATGTTCAAGAGCCACAAACTGAGAATAAGACGTAGGAAGACCTTCCTCTCTGGTCAAAATCAGTAAATATTTCTTCGAAATTTAAGTAGACAGATGTCATGTTATTTTAGAAAATAACAAACCTGTAACTTATTATGATGCTTTATCTAGTTTCAACTCCACAAAAGTTTGAAGCAAGTATAAACATGAAAATTTTTATTTAGCTTGGTTGGTTTGTGGCAAAGGGTTTGCACGCAACAATAATGTTTTATTGTATTCGGATATGATTTGATATAGTTGGATTTTAAAATCATCTTGCATGAGTTTTATAAATCGCAACTATCCTAAAGTAGGATGCGAACTTAAGAGGAAGTCTTAAGTAGATGTCAAAGAGTTGAATTGTATGTTTTGATCATGTGATAAACATTTCTCGAATTATCGAGTAGTTTTGTTTATACATGAAGTTTAGTGGGAGTAATGTGGTGTTATTAGTCTTATATGTGAGGGACATATTGATCATTGTGAATGATGGAAGACTTAGGAGAAGAATAATACATCTCTAAGATATCCAGACCTATAAAGATAGTGCTGAGAGGATATTAGCGTTAAATGAATATTCTTATATTGATAAGAGTCTAGTCATGTTCAAAGGTATTGAACATGTAGAAATGAATCCACTTGCTTCCGCTGCGGGATTAATTCATTACGCTTGGATGTATCTGTAATACTCCGTATTTATATGTCTTGGGGTACTCTATCGAGTAGCCCTTACTCTGTCGAGTAAGGGCAAGTTGCGAAATAAAATAGTTTCTGACCTGTTGGGTACTCGATCGAGTAGCTGGGGTACTCGATCGAGTAGGGGGGTACTCGATCGAGTACCTTGGGTACTCGATCGAGTGTCCGGTTTTACGGGGGAGTTTTCTCGGGTTTTGTTAATTACGCGATTAAGGTATTTAAACACTTTCGTCCTTGTTCTAAATCACTTTTCACAAAACCTAAAACCTGTTTAAGAGAGAAAGCAACTAGTCTTCTTCCTAATCGCGTTCTTGACAATTCCCGGAGTTCAGACGGTCAGTTTGTATCGTAGTTCGCGTCGTTGGATTCCTTGCGTCGAGGGTAAGCTTTTAGTATTATTTATATTATGTTTTGATAAGATTGATGAAACCCTAATTTGGGAATTGGGGGTTTTTATGAGTAGTAATTGAATGGTAGTCTTTATGTGTTATGTATGATAGGAGGAGAGTTCGTAGAGGAGCCGTTTTGATACAGCTGTAGATACCGTCTGCGTATTGTGCTTTCCAGGTAGGATTTCCTACTCAGTATTAGTCCCATAATGGGATATTGGTGATGTGCTGTAGTTAGTTGTTTAATATGTGATTGTGATTGTGATTGTGATTGTGATTGTGATTGTGATTGTGATTGGTTTCTATGGCTCTCGAGATGCGTTCTCGGCTGAGTGGGGTCACTTGCGGGAGTGATCTCACGCCCTAGTTTCGCCCTTCGTGGAACCCGCCACGGAAGGGGATGTGCACATTAATGGACAGGGTTATCGCTCGTACGATGAGCGGGGCTTAGGTGGGAACGGCTGCGGTCCCCCATCGCGTGGTAGTCCAAAGGTGGACAGTCAGTATTGAGATGATGGGAGTTGGTGTGTGTGTGTGTGTGTGTGTGACAGTTCAGCTGTCTGTGTGTCTTGTTATGGTTATCTATATTGATTGTGTGATTAGTACTGACCCCGTTTAAATGTTTTAAAAACTGTGGTGATCCATTCGGGGGTGGTGAGCAGTTATTGAGCAGGTATGAGATGATGCGTATGGGATAACTGGGAGGAGTCACCACGATGCAGTTTAGAAGTCTTCCGCTGTGATTGATAGTTTTATAGTCTTTTGATAGTAGATAGTTTTGGAGAATTTGTATCTCTTTATCAGTTTTGGTTTTTGGCATGTAACCACTTTAAACGTTAATTATTATTTAAATATGTTGTTTCTGTTTTGTCTATTTGATTATCATACCTCGGGCGACCGAGATGGTGGCGTCTTCATACCTGAGTGGTCCTGGTAAGGCACTCGGAGTATGGGGGTGTTACAAATGGTATCAGAGCGACGATCCTGAAACCTGTAACCAATGAACGTAATGAACATAGGGAGTCAATTAAAATGAATCCGGGGTAAAAGTTGTAGGAGCTAGTGCAAAGGCTTGGGAGACGTCCTAAAGTCGCGGGGGTCGCCCTACAACTTTGAACCGGTCACAGGGGAAAGTGTTTGTCGAGTATATGTGTGCTTGGTTAACTTGTTAACAATGTGATGAAGTGTGTATTGTTGGATGTTGAAGGAGAAGCTAAGAATGTGAAAGAAAAGTAATATATGCGTAGATTTGATGTTGAAATAACATGTTGGATGTTTACAATGTGGCTTTAATATGATGAAGTGATTGGAAAAGATGGGGTAGCAATTGCATGAGAATATGAATTTTGTGATTATGAATATGTTTAAGTGACGAAGTGTATTTGTAATGTATGAGAATATTTTGTGTTGCGAAAAGTTATAAAATTAAAACATGTGGGTAATATGTGATTGGTAAGTTGAATGATATATGTGCATCGAGTTATTTGTTGCTTAACTTTTGAAAATAGTAACATGTGGTTAGGGATACTGGTTTTGTGAGTATTGAGTTGTTTTGTTTACCATTGTTATCGTTTAAGTGTTTGAAAGAGAAAATCGAATAGTTATGTCGTCTAATTACAGCAAAGTTGTCTTTAAACTGTTATAACTTGAGATGCATAAATTATTTTGATGTGATTCCAATTGGAGGTGATAGCTTGTCCTTTTACGATTCTAACGATAGGTCACACGCCCAAATTGACCAAGAAATGAGTGAGTTATGACTGTTTTACGAAAACTGGACAGTGCTGAGAAATGCGTAGGTACTCGATCGAGTAGCCTTGGTACTCGATCGAGTAGGGGGGTACTCGATCGAGTACGTAAGTTACTCGATCGAGTGTCCCTGGCAATTTGTTTTACGTGCTTCTGATCTTCACCTACTCGATCGAGTAAGTCCCTTACTCGATCGAGTGTCCTGTACTCGATCTAGTGACCCCTATTTTGGGTCATATGCTTATCTTTTGACTTCGTTGCATATTATGTTTAATTCAAAGGCGTTGTTTTGCTTCTTTATGCATTGTTCTACATGTATGTTGGTCTTGACGCGTAAGTTACCCAATTTTGTGGTGTAAAGAGTGACACCTATGATGAGTATGAGTTCGGTGGGGAGGACATGATTTATATGTGTTGGGATTGTTATGGCTTAATTAAGACATAGAGCATGTTTTCTGAGATGAAATGAGATGAGTGACATGATTGTATGTTGAGTAATGAAAATGTAAGTGAATGTGGGCAAGGCATGATGTAAGTTTAAGGAACGTGAGAATGAAAAGATTGAAAGAAAGGATGTGGATAATAGCAACCTGAGATGTATAATGAATTATGGAGGGAGATGGTTAGAAATAGTGTTGAGTAAGAATATATGTAATGAAAGGTCGTTTGGAAATAGTGGTATATAGCGAACTTAATGGAGGCATGTCGCGACGTAGATTTGCGGATAGTGAGTGAGATTGGGAGATTTGGTTCATTAAGAGGTGAAACTAATGTGTGACTTCCTTGGGCAATTAATGGTATGAAATAAATTTGGATTTCTAGAGAGGTACAAAGGAAATGCAATTGTTTGAACAAAGGAACGTCGATTTTATGGATAAATTAGTGGCAAGGGTGAGTGATAGCATAATAAGAGGATACCTATGGTAAGGAAGAGGGAGATGATATCGATATAAAATAATGAGATGTGAGTTCTTGAACAATGAGAAGGTAACCGGAGCACTAGAGAGTTAGATAGAAATAATGAAGAGTTGAGGTAATAAGGGATTTTGTCAAGGGCAAAAGAAAGGAATGAGGGGAAATAAAACTAAGGAAATGTCCACCGAGGTCATGTGATATAAAAGTAAGGAATCGTCGAGATGTATGATACTATCATGAGGATTTGAGTTTACAGTTATATAGAAGTTCCAGAACAACATGATTAGTTTTGAGTTTTGAGGAATTAAGGAAAGCAAGAAGTTGGTAGAATACCTGCATGATATGAGATTTTGGTGGAGAGTTAGATGACAATACAAATAAAACAGTATTGGGAATAATGTTGAGGTAATTTTGTTGATGGGTTTGTTGTTCGTTGTTTGGGATGTTAACCAAAGACAGGAAAGAAATCGTGATGTTTAGAGATGAGTGAAAAGGGTTCAATGTCCGGATAGTGGTAGTGTTATGGTTTTTGACTAAAGGTTAAGAATGACGGTATGTTAGAGAGATGGTAATTCTAAAGAGGCTGATTTTGTAGAGACTGAATTGATAAGTATGGTTGTGAGGAGGTATAAGACATAGTCTTGGGAGGCGGTTTCTCATAGTGAGTGTTAGCTATATGGTTATGTATGGCAGAAGGTGTTGGGCATGCGAATGGAAGAATGTGATGAGGGGCATGCGAGTTAAACTCGGGTGACAGGTAACCTTGGTTGAGTGGTAACTTACGTGATCAGGATTGATTGGTTGGATGTGATTATGGGTCTATGTTATATATAAATGTTTGTGTGAGGTTCTGACCTCACAAGAAGTGGTATGGTGTGATAATTATAAAGTTCTTATATGATTGTTTTGTAATTTATGTTGGGTACGGTATACTAATTGAATGATATCCAAAAGGGTAATAATCTGATTAATTTAACATGGCTAGTTATAATTTTGTGTGTATTAATAACACGCGTGTATTCCGTGAAATGGTAGAGATGATGTTCATGAGATGCTTATCTGTTTATCCATATCATATGTTGCGTGGTGAATTAATAAGTGGGTTTGAGTAAGTTTTTCTTGTCTGGAAAGTTATGCTGAGTCAGTGTTTATGGGAATTGTATGCAGTTGTGATGTCTATCGGTGTATGTGGTTGTGATGCCTCGGGTGGTGATCCGGGCACGGTACATAGTGTTGTGATGCGGGTATTTTCGCACTACGGTGTGGCTGTTGGTGGCGATGTTGTGATGCCGTCACCAGTTGTGGTGGAGTAGGCGGGATGATTATGATTCGAGTTTCGAAAGTACATACCAGTTATACATAGATTGTTGCTTTGGTTGATGTTGCCCCCTGCGAGTTTCAGTTTGTGCAGATAGACAGTTGTCTTGCTTATTGATGTTTTCTTTACCAGGTTAAGTTAAGAATGAGGTAGAGTATGATATGAAATAGAGTTGAAAATGTTTTCGTTGTTGTCATGGTATAGTGATGTTCTATTGATGGGACACGGTTGTGAGAGGTTGTTACAGTAATTTTGATCCTGTTCTAGTTAAGGTTTCAGTAGACATGGTAATGGCAAGTGAGTCGTAGAACATGTGTGGTAATGATCCGAAGGATGCAGGTGGTTCATAATCCTTTATTGAAGACAATGAGTGCAGGATGTTGGGGAATTAGTGCCATGTTGAGTTATGTATGAGTTTTGCGGTAATGGAAGAAAGAACTTGAGGATCTAGTGTGAGTGTACGTAACAAGTGTGGATCGTGAGTTATGCTTTTGGCAATGAGAGTTTTATATAGTTTATATAGAGAGGTATGTCGTGTTGCGGTAATGTGGAAGAGTTGAAGTTTTGGGTTAAGCTAAAGATTTTGAGGTATAAGTTAGGTGGTTTGATGAGTGAATTAAAGTATGAGAATTGTTTAAGTAAGAGAGCCTTAGATATATGCATGGTGAGTGTTTGGTTTATAAACGGTTGTCTTGCACATGTGGTGGTAAAGAGGGTAATGAGATGTATCTAGGATTTAGTATTAGTGAGTTACGAGGACGTAACATTTATCTTAAGAGGAGTAGGATGTGATAAAAGAGATTTTAATGGGTGTGCATATGGTAATATATTTGGAAGTTTGAGTCTTGATGTCGAATAAAAGGTTGATTCGTGTTGTGGTTAATTTTGTTAAAGGTCATGACCGGACTGGTAGTAGTTCGATGTTTAGGAGTGTGAGAATATTTGGATAGTGTTGACAGTTGGATGATGACGGTTATGAGTTCGATAGTCTTGGCAGTTGAACGAGGATGTTTATGAGTGTGAGTAAACTTCGAGGACGAAGTTCCTTTTAAGGGTGGTAGAATGTAACATTCCGTTTGATGTCTATGAGTGTCTTGATTTTAGATTTGATAGTTGATGATATTATGGAGCTAGCAGCATTAGAGGATGGTAATTGATTATGTATGGAGTTGGTGTCGTGAGAAATATATATATGTGGTAGATACGATATAGTGATCATGTTGTGGAAGTAAACATAGTTGGTAGAGTGGGGGTTAGGAGTTCATGTTCTATGTTCGGTCGAGTTCTTGAGTCCTTAGCTAAGTTGTTGTGTCTTGGTCGAGTCAGTATGGTTGTTTTTATGTATGGGTTGAACTTCGGGGACGAAGTTCCTTTTAAGGAGGGAAGACTGTAATACTCCGTATTTATATGTCTTGGGGTACTCTATCGAGTAGCCCTTACTCTGTCGAGTAAGGGCAAGTTGCGAAATAAAATAGTTTCTGACCTGTTGGGTACTCGATCGAGTAGCTGGGGTACTCGATCGAGTAGGGGGGTACTCGATCGAGTACCTTGGGTACTCGATCGAGTGTCCGGTTTTACGGGGGAGTTTTCTCGGGTTTTGTTAATTACGCGATTAAGGTATTTAAACACTTTCGTCCTTGTTCTAAATCACTTTTCACAAAACCTAAAACCTGTTTAAGAGAGAAAGCAACTAGTCTTCTTCCTAATCGCGTTCTTGACAATTCCCGGAGTTCAGACGGTCAGTTTGTATCGTAGTTCGCGTCGTTGGATTCCTTGCGTCGAGGGTAAGCTTTTAGTATTATTTATATTATGTTTTGATAAGATTGATGAAACCCTAATTTGGGAATTGGGGGTTTTTATGAGTAGTAATTGAATGGTAGTCTTTATGTGTTATGTATGATAGGAGGAGAGTTCGTAGAGGAGCCGTTTTGATACAGCTGTAGATACCGTCTGCGTATTGTGCTTTCCAGGTAGGATTTCCTACTCAGTATTAGTCCCATAATGGGATATTGGTGATGTGCTGTAGTTAGTTGTTTAATATGTGATTGTGATTGTGATTGTGATTGTGATTGTGATTGTGATTGTGATTGTGATTGTGATTGGTTTCTATGGCTCTCGAGATGCGTTCTCGGCTGAGTGGGGTCACTTGCGGGAGTGATCTCACGCCCTAGTTTCGCCCTTCGTGGAACCCGCCACGGAAGGGGATGTGCACATTAATGGACAGGGTTATCGCTCGTACGATGAGCGGGGCTTAGGTGGGAACGGCTGCGGTCCCCCATCGGCGGTGGTCCAAGGACCAAGATTGAGATGATGGGAGTTGGTGTGTGTGTGTGTGTGTGTGTGACAGTTCAGCTGTCTGTGTGTCTTGTTATGGTTATCTATATTGATTGTGTGATTAGTACTGACCCCGTTTAAATGTTTTAAAAACTGTGGTGATCCATTCGGGGGTGGTGAGCAGTTATTGAGCAGGTATGAGCTGATGCGTATGGGATAACTGGGAGGAGTCACCACGATGCAGTTTAGAAGTCTTCCGCTGTGATTGATAGTTTTATAGTCTTTTGATAGTAGATAGTTTTGGAGAATTTGTATCTCTTTATCAGTTTTGGTTTTTGGCATGTAACCACTTTAAACGTTAATTATTATTTAAATATGTTGTTTCTGTTTTGTCTATGTGATTATCATACCTCGGGCGACCGAGATGGTGGCGTCTTCATACCTGAGTGGTCCTGGTAAGGCACTCGGAGTATGGGGGTGTTACAGTATCACCATTCTTAAATTTCGTATACTTGGAGTATGACGAAAAGTTACAAATTGAATTTTTGAGAGAAGTCTCAATATAGCCATATAGTTCATTGGTTAGTTCTCTTGGAGCACTAAAGAAATGAAGCTATGTGATTAGAATTGATATGGATTTATGTGCAAGTAGTTACACGATAACCATATTCTAATCACACTAGGATGGTTAGAGAACCATCTTGGTGTAGATACCCGGTATCTGCTGAGACTCCAACAAACACCCGATGATTATCGGACTACAACATGTTTTGGAATCGCGGAGTTTGATCGACAGTTTGTGTACAACTTTACGTCGGAAAACTTAAAACGATTTCGAAAATAAAACATTTTAAAACATTTAAAAAATACCTGGAGTATTTAATGCATGACAACGGGGTCGCAATGACACTAACTAGAGTCAAAACCTACACCGGACCAAAAACCGACTCAAAAATTCAAATCCCGACTCCAACAACGAGTCAAACCGAGTCAACCACCAAAAACAAAACATTTCAAACCTTCTACCTTATGTTTTCCCGGATTCATGTTGGTCAAGTACCAAACATGTGACTACAAAACCTAGGATAGAACAAATCATGATTGCGTTTGTTGTGAAAGTGACAACACAACTCGAAGAACCGCGACGTGGCTCGCGCCTCTTTGAGAAGCCCAAGTGGCCACGTCGCTCGAAACTCATACAACCACTCATTCTCCTATAAATACCCCTCAAATGCCCCCCATTTGAGACTTACGCGAGTGTCCGCCCCCTCTTTTCTCCCATAAAATTCTAGACTCGACTTCTTAAGTCACAGCCCGACGCGTATTTATGACCTACCGATCGTAAATACAAGCCTTACACATTGTTTGATACCGTCATCGTGCATTAAATCACTTAACCGACCACTTCGACCACTACACCATCACTAAGCTTAAAACACTCTTTTTACTCACCAAAACGGTTTTAAACCGAGTTTTTTCCGATAAAACGAGTTATTACACTTACGTCAGTCACTCGCCATAACCAAACATGTAAGTATGAGGGTGTAAAAATCCTCTTTTATTATGTTTTCATTTGTTTCATGACTATAACATGCTAAAACATGCATAACATGAACCAAAACATGGAATAAACGAGCCAAAACTGATTTTTGGTCTGAGGCAGAAGCCCCTTAGGTCGCCAACTTGCTTGCGCCTAAATGAGGTGTTCAGACCAGAGATCAACCGTGTTTGTTCTCGTCATTTCCTTTTAATCCATCTTCATATTTGTAATCGGTTTTCACCATTTCAAGTATTTTCGAACCCTTTTTATTTTATTTCACTTGTTTTAACCATAAAACATTTTTCACCCTTGGTTGCTCATACCATGACGGTTAAATCCGTGTTTCGGTGATAATATTTGGTTAATGACATTTAAAAGGGTATTTTAAAACCTTTTATTTCATTCCTTTACATTTTCAAACAAACATATTAGTCACCAACACAAAGTCATCCTTGGTTCTACATACCATGCCGGATTTTAACCCGGGTACGATGATGAGTATCGACTAATAACATTCAAATGGACTTAAAACAATTAGTCCATAATTATTTTCAAAACTATTCATGTCAAGTTTGTCAAATCGAACCCGACACCGAATATTATCAAAATAATGATGATTATTCGAGTCTAGTTCTTCAAATCAACAAATGCGGTCTAAACGACCCCTTCAAATCAAACCGGGTTCAAATACCCATTTTCAACACGTTCTATAACGTTTTCTAAAAGGTCAGAACACGTCACATAGACCGTGGGCTAACCCGCGCCTAAACAGGCTCTCCATTTCTCACTTTCAAAACCAGAGGGAGGCCCCTTGTATCGCCGGCTGGCTCGCGCCTCATATAGCCGTCTGGTACAGGGCATGTTCCCTTCCAGCATTAGTCTAGGACGATCCCGACCCCGGTTAGCCCGGATATAGGACGGATCAGATGACTATTTGATTATTCAAAACCATATTTGCAAAATTCCTTACTAAGACAAATGGATCATGTTATGCACCCTAAACCTAACACTGTAAATGGATGTTTAATTTCCGTCTTGCATGCAAATCAATCATTAATCCAACTCGACATCTTATACTTGATACTTGGATTAAATCAACCGACTTAGAAAGCTCTCACATGTTAGGTTTAAATTATTTGATGCGCATTCATGCATTTAAACCGTTTTATCAACTTTTGCATTCAACCAACCAAGATCGATCAGTAGAGGCCGCTAACGCGGGCGGGATTAGGTGTCTAATAAAAGGGCTTCCCAATACGTACCTTCACCTCTTACTCAGAAACTTTGGATAGTGGACGACCTTATCCAGGGCGTACAAGAGTCATTCTAGAGATAGGATGCTAAAGAGGGACGATTTCCTTATCTTTAGTACCTATGTCAAACGGTGCTTTGTGCTTCAATTTGACTGAGGTATAAAGTGGATTTCGAATGGGCTCCAGGCATCCCACAAATTCTTGGTGGCGACTCCGAACATCTCTAATCGTTTCGAGACCCTTACCGAGACGAAACCGACCGATCTAAAACGATCCGGTCGAAAGCATTTTTACGCCGCCGAGCGTGGCTTTCAAAAAGACCACTGCATGTCCACAGATCGAAGTGGGCTCGCAGGTGGGCCGTGTCCACAGATTGGCGACTCCGCTGGGGATAACAAGGACACTTACGTCTTTGTGATCCCTAGATGGTGAGACTCGAACGAGGTGTTGGTTGGAATGCATTGATTGATATTACGGTCACGGTCGGGTTCCTTGTCCGGGCCCATAACCTAACCCTTTTCGACCAATTGGCTCGTCTTGTCGGCGTGAGTTTTTCTCATCCCCGCGTTTCGAATCCCGATTGAGTCAAGCATACCATTGACGTTACACATTTTTGTTTCGTCAAAGAGCTTAAATCACTTTCGAGCACGAGGCTAGGGCACCCTCCTTACACATTTTGTTTGGATTGGTATCCCTCTCGCAAATCGGGGTTTGATCGCTTGGTGTGTAACCCACCCTTTTAAGCCAAAACCCGTGTCAGCATGATGCATAATATAATGAACTGCGAGTGCTTATGTGCTACTTGATCATAAGTCCTTACGTGTCATTTTCGAACCTTCAAAATCACCCTTTTCGCGCCGTTATAATGGCCATTTCAAAACTCGGTCTTTCGCCGACCGTTGCACGCCTTTCTAGGCCGTCATAATGACGATTTTCAAACCCGGTTTTTATAAGCATTTCAACACGCCTTTATAGGCCGTCGTAAAGACGATTTTCAAACCCGGTTTTTATAACCATTTCAACACGCCTTTCTAGGCCGTCGTAATGACGATTTTCAAACCCGGTTTTTATAACCATTTCAACACGCCTTTCTAGGCCGTCATAATGACGATTTTCAAACCCGGTTTTTATAATCATTTCAACACGCCTTTCTAGGCCGTCGTAATGACGATTTTCAAACCCGGTTTTGTATAACCATTTCAAATCACCTTTTTACGCCATAATAATCGCCGCGTCTAGACACGGATTTTAACCCGTTTCGTGCCGACAATGGCTCTTTCAAAACCCGAGAAAAGCACACCCTTTTTCTCGAGACACTTTCGAGATCTGGAGGACCATGCAACATCCCCGAGACCTCTTCAAACATTTTCCAACTCGATTTTCAAAACATACAATTTTGAATTTCAAAGCCGTCTTGTGAAACGATGCACTGTTTTCCGAGCCGATTCAAACTCAAACCGTCTTTTGCAAATAAACTTAATACAACCCTTTCAACTGATCGACTTGCGGAGATTTCTATCTTCGGAAGCCGTCCTTTTAAGCGATAAATGAATCTTTTTGAAAATTTCTATTTTCGAAAACTTCAGTCCACCATTCTAATTCCGCCTCGTGTCTATCGAGTCAAAGCAAACGTACTTATGGGTCTTTACTTATGAGTCGTCTCACCACGAGACCCATCCAACGGCGTCATGCTGCCATGTTGGACTCGTGTCAAAACTTCGGTCAACACCGTCACGTCATAAATCGAGTCAGCACCGGGGGACCATACACGGTCACCCCCATCTTGTTGAGTCTGATCTTTGTCCCGTCCTTTGTGTTGTCTGCGTTCAATCTTGGAACCGTGTCGGATTGAGTTGTAATATGAGCCGTTTTTCTGCCTCAGAGCCATGGCCCTATCTTCAGCTTCGTCCAACAACAACAATGACAACAACAGAGATGTCACAACTGATCAACTAGCCAGCCTGCTTACCGCTCTTAAGGTCACACTGGATCGCGTCGCGACCCGTATCGACGCCGTGGAGAACAAAGAAACTGGGGAACACAACACCCCACCTCTGACTGAAACAGAGAAGGGCTGAAACTCTTGGAAGAACAACTCCTAGCCCGGGGTAACAATATCCATCTTGAGAACAACCGAAGATTCGAATCTGTTGGGGACCAGTTACCTGACAACTTTATGAAGGAAAAGTAGATCTATATACTTAACATACTCATATATGTTATAATTTAATTTGTCATAAAATTAATTAAATGATCTTATCCATGCAAACTATAAACAAAATAAGAGAAGAGTCTTCCATCCTTACATTGGATTTTCGGTTTTAGGGCACAAGAGAGATCTCCTTCTCTCTTGTTCTTGAGCTTTCCTTTTGGATGAACAAAGACCCAAGTGTAGGATCTCTCCCAAGGAATTATACCCAAAGCACACTCTTAATTAAAATTAATATTATAAATACTAGTACAATATTAATCTTGTAAGAAAAATTGACCCAAAATATTATAGGACACTTAATATTTTCGGTTTATGGGAGGAGGAAGAAGGAAGCTTTTTATCTCTCTAAAACTCAAATTTTAGATGAATGAAGAATGAATAATGCACCAACTACATATTAGTGTATTTTTAGGTAAAATAAGATGAAAAACCAAAGTGGTTTTTCATCTCATAAAACCGGGTGGAAGGGGGGATTAGAGGGAGCCAATGCATGCTTGAATTGTTCTTTACAATGAGCATTAGGGTTGCATGGCTAGTGACTAGGGTAATCATCATGTTTACCACTCAAATAATAAACACAATATTATCCTTAATCCTCCATAATTTCGGTACACTTATAACATGGAATCCATATTATTTTTGTCAATTTGTCAATATGTCACATGTCACATAAATTTGTTATGTATTTTTAACATATTAAAAATCAACGTATTAATAAAAATACGTCATATACAAAAATTGACTTTAGTAATTTCATAATTACTTGTACCAAAATATTTTACCAATTATAAATCACAATAAATTGTATTTATAATAATTCATTCAATTTCAATTGTTTCTTTAAACAATAATTTCATCTGAGTAATAATATAATTCGATTACTCAGACCGTATCTCATTTAATCAAATTCCAATGCGATACGTAAATTTTACTTCCAAAATCGTCCGTCAATTTTCAAGTAATTTAATTAACTCGTAACGTTATACGATTAATTAAATGATCAACTAAGAGTGTTGCCCTATAGGTATGACCTAGGGGATCAACTGATCACCACCGTCGCACGACAGTAATGTCAAACTCTAGTCAGCCAATCATTACCGATATATGTTGATCAGTTGACAGTAAAAATTACTTCCCAATTGTATTCTTTATAATGAGACTTAAACATGTGATCATCATGATCAACAGTCGTGATCGCATTATTGTCGGAGGACACATATTCCAACAATCTCCCACTTATCCTCGACAAGTGTGCGTCACCAATTCTCTTGTCCTATTACTATCTCCCACTCAATACAAGGTGTCTTTCAGGTCGTACTTGCAAGTGATCATATCGAGAGTGGTTTCCTCGATCTGGAGAATAACTGATTGACCGGATTTATCCACCATGGATACATTCCGAGCGTGGCCACGCATTTCCAGTTCATTACTCCTCGAGTGGCACTGAGATATTGTTATAACCCTGACTAGGGGTGGACAATTCCTATCGCACTCATTCCCTTCGACTAGCCACAGCCATCATAACCCAAAATATGCCCATTTGACCCCATTTACGAAGGTCGTAGTAACACAAATCAAAGTTAATCTGAAACTGTGCCATCTTAGGCGAATAGTCTTTAGTCAAAAGAATCGACTCATTTGAATACTATAGCAGCTCTCGCCACGACCAGGCTATATAAATTTGCCAGAACTCTATAAGCGGTCATTAGGCCCGACAAAATGTTCCTAACAGTCTGCCTATGTGATCGACTAGTCATTCTCATATGACTCTATGGCACTTGAACTTGCCATCAATCACATCACATTCTAGTCACTTCGAGACGTCATCCCATACAAGGGACTATGGGCAAATACTATGTTAATCCGTGTTCACTTAAACGGGGTTCAATTGTCTCTACAACCTATTGGATGTAACAAAGTATACAGTGAGTTAATAATAACTCAAACGACAAATATCGACATCACACTCGGGTAGTCAATACCATATTACAACCTTGTGATGCATATCGTAAGTGTATAAACACTTGTTGATTGCAATAGAAGTTTAACATGTCATGTGTCCATGTGTTCAAACTTCTTATAATCACATTTTCCTTTATGTTCATGTTATCTTCTCATAGCATGGACGTTACTAAGTACACATCAAGGTTCCCGACCTCGGTTTTGGTTCTTTATCTTGAAAGAACTTCCTTATCGATTATCACATAACGAACGAATTTGTGGTGAATGATATAACTTGTATTGATCAAGTACTCCATCCACACACAATGCACTAGGTACATATTTTGTAGAGTCTTGCAACAATTTGTCAAGATGATTAGCCTAGCACTTCTTACAAGTCCTAGCATAGTTAGGAAAGATTAGTTTTGAGTAACTTCTTATTCAACTAAGTATCTTTCAAAACTTCTTATTTCTCTTTTAAGCTTGAAAGGCTTAGGATTCTCATAAATCCTTACAAGTGCTCGGATTTTCTACAATATGTGCAACCTCTTGACACATAACAGAGCATTTTATCAAACACCGAAATCGCTCATTGGATTCTACTCGAGAATTCATGACGTTTCTTTTATGGCTTACCAATGAATCATCATGCTCTTATGCATATGATTCACCATTGGACATGCGCATGATTATTCTAATGGCGGAAACATTAGTTACTAATAATCATGAGATCAACCGTTCATAGGTTCAATGAACGACCATGACTGCTAATGGCAATTCCATTTTCATCTACATGAATAACCTATGTGTATGTTGATATGATGTGTATCTCTTAATACTAATCCAATATTTCTAGTCGTAATTGGATTCATCATAGACCAAATTCATCCAGAATTGAAAACTCAAATACTTCTTTGTGAAGGAAGATATTAGCTCGTCATTCCTAATGACTAATGAGTTGTAAACATTCAGAGGATGACAACTCCCACTAAATCCCATGTCTTCACATGATAATTTGTAAACTCCCACTTAATTCCACATGTTTCGAAATTTATTACTTAATCGAAAACATTTCAAAATTGGAATGTATGTTGCTTTGCAAAGTTATTAAGATGAAGCCATATATGTTCCCATCATATCTTTTCAAAATTCCTATTTTGAAGAGGTCTCATCTAAACCTTATGGAAAGAGATTTTAAATCTCTAACACATTCATGTCATAATGATGTGTGGCAATGTCATTTATTAAATATGAGTAATATCAAATACACATCCTTCAAAATATCCCTTTTGGAAGGAGGTTTAACCAATTCATTTTCATAATGAGGTTAAGTAATGACATATGCGTGGTTTAAGACTTTGGCTATTGAAGATATCCGTATATCAATCCTTGCAACCTCTAGTCATAAATATCGCTTATTACTAGGATGTTACATTGATTCATTTAGGCTCTTAAGTAAATCTCAAGGGTTGAAACTATTGGTCAAAATTTATCATAAACTAGTCAAAACTCTTGTTAAGACTTTACTTTAGTCATTTTGTTCCAAAACTTTCTTTTGGTCTCCTCGTGTAGTTATCTTGAGAACATTCTCTTACAATTACTTCACTTGGTCTCTTTAGTCATATAGAACTTACTTGAGACCATAGATCTCATCTATTGGGTATACTATATAAATAGATATACCTTTATTCAAATCATTCTCTCTTGCGTAGATCTCATTTACACAAGTACACAATATATCTTGCCTCGTGTGTTGTGTCCTCATTTTTCTCCCACTCTATCTTTAGAATAAATACACTTGAGATTCAAAGATAGCATATGAGACACAAATAATGAATTTGAAGTATAAGGAGAACTATCTCATAGGTTGACTAATAGTTTTAGATTTCGTAAGTGTACTTGGTGATTGACATTCTTTTGATAGAGTTCATAGACTCAAGATCACTTTATAAATGATCATACACAAGCCTTAAGCATGTGGACATATAATGAAACCCGTCATTATATTTGTCTATTAGATCACTTTAAGTTATATGTTTCTAAGAATAAGCATTTAAACATGAATTTTAGAACAAAAGGATAAAATGATAAAACGGGTGACTTGGGTTGCAAACCAAGTCACCAGTATCCAAAATACAACAAATTATCCAAAATACCTTCCCATGTCAAACACGGAAACTCAAGGTTCTAAAATCCAAAACATGAATAAAATAAGAAAATAAAAAGCAAAGCTCCATGAAAGCTATTCCTAGCTTCTTGATGGTATCTTATGCTTGCTTTTCTTTTCCCTTGTCTTTGCTTGGTGGAGGCCCTATTTACAATAAAAAGGGATATACATTATCACAACTTTGTATCACAATACCATAGTTGAATTAGAAACATAAAAGAAAGGATAGTCATTTACCTACTGGAGTAATCTTTCCAGCCTTAATATCACCAAGGTATTTGGAACAATTTCTTTTCCAATGTCCCATACCATTACAATAATGGCATTTATCAAGAGGACCCTTCTTGATTTTTGATGTGCTAGCATCATTAGTTTTAGCTTTGGTGAAAGTGGGAGCTTGCTTCTTACCCTTCCTCCCATTCTTCTTGAACTTCCCCTTACTCTTAGTGCTTATGTTAAGCACATCCTTTGGATGGTTCACATTTAACCCCATGTCCCTCTCGGCTTGCACAAGTAACTTGTGCAATTCTTCAAGAGACACATCCTTGTCTTGCATGTTAAAATTCACCCGGAATTGAACATACGCTTTGACTTTGGACAAGGAGTGCAGAATCCTATCTACAATGAGTTCTTTGGGGATTTCAACCTTTTGAATCTTTAATGTCTCGACAAGCTCCATAAGTTTGAGCGCATGAGGGCTAACCTTTTGGCCCTCTTTGAAGTCGAGATCAAAGAATGCCGCGGCCGCCTCATATTGGACGATCCGCGGAGTTTGTGAAAACATTGTCACAAGCTTGGAGTAAATCTCATTAGCATTGCCCATTTTAAAGGCTCTCCTTTGGAGATCCGCCTCCATCGCAAATATCAAGACATTTTTCATTGCGGCGGACTCCTTTTGGTAAGCCTCATATGCTTCCCTAGTGGCGGCGGTCGACCTAGTAGTAGGTTCGGGTGGAGAGGCCTCGGTAAGGTAACGAAGCTTGTCGTCACCTTGGGCGGCTAATTTGAGTTGGGCATCCCAATCGGAAAAATTTGACCCATTCTTTTCAAGTTTACATCGATCCATGAAGGATCGAAGCCATGATGAATTAGCGAGAGGCGTGGCAATAGGGGTTGGTGTTGCCATTTGTTATGAGAAAAAGAAGTGGTCTACAAAACAAAATAGAAGGAGTAAAACAAATGTCGTTTTAATAATACTCGTAAAAATTTATAATTTAAACAAGTTTTATGCATTTTTCTAGTGACCTCTACCCAACTAGATAAATGATTCCAAGACCCAAATTCATATCGACTTAGGCACGGTAGGGCCGATTCATCCTTTATCAATATAACTCGGTGGCTTAACGTTTAATCGATTCTACTTTTAGAACTCTTGGTCGATAAAATTACTCTAATGTTTATCTATAGCCCGGAACACATGCGACTACGGTCACGAATACTTCCGTTGAGCTCAATCCAAATTTCGAATAAATGTGTCCATGATCCAAATCCACATCAACTCGGGCACGGTAGGGCCGATTCATCCCTTATCAACATGAATTCGGTGGATAGACATTTATCACCCACTTCCCCTACGTAACAAGTTTTGTACCCCGGTAGGGCCGAGTGCACTCCCTCGCGAAATAGGTTTTCATGGTTTCTACTATTTGGTAAGGCTATGTCTCAATTGATTATTTTAGCGAGAGGTCATGTCAATTTATTATCTATGACGTTTTAAGTGAACTAAAGCGGTGAACTACGATAGTTCTAATTGACACGGTCGATAAACTCGATGAAGATGATGATGCATGTTTTAGTTATGGCGATTTAGCGATGCATGTGACATATAAATAAAATGCAAAACATAAAAATAAATCCTAGTATGACCTTCCTAAAATAGAAAAACTATTTAACTATTACATATCCGGAAACCAACTCCATTGGTCCCTTGAACTTCGGTTGTGGCACGCATCTCGAGGTAACACCGTCTTTATGTATCGCCATCTTGAAGAAATCCGTCTTTGGGAACTCCGAAATGAATAAAATTACATAATAAATTATTTAATTTCCTATTATACATTTGTAACTAAAATAAAATAAATCTATTAAATTACAAAACGGTGATACGAGATCACAATAAAATTACAACCGAATCGATATTCCCATATATTTCGGGAAATACCAATTAAAACTAAGGCCATACTAAGTAAAAATTACATAATTCAAAAATTACATAAATTAAAATTATGACAATCATAAAGAAAATGCAGCATTATAATATGTATGAACATGCCCAATTTTATGCTAAATCGCCTTTAATTAGCCAATATCGTATATTACTCGGTTTTTACGGATTTGCGTGATTTCAACATTTTATAATCACAAAATTACATAAATTCATATTTATGCATAAGTTAATTACCCTAACCTCTTAGGACTCAAAATTTAGTCTTCACTAATTATTTGACCATAATTAACTCATATTTATAAAATTTGTTCATTAATGGACTTCAAATTATAAAAATAAGCTATAAACTTCAAATAAATCACAAAAATTTCAAATAAATTTGAAATTTGAAATTTAAACTCATGAACATTCTGGAAAAAACCCCATGACACTCATAATGTTCAAAAACTTAGGTTAAAAATTTCGAATTTTATCCGGAAAAACAATGTTGCGGTTTATCGGTTTTAACTAAAATAATCATAAAAACATGTGAAAAATTATATACATCAACTTTTCAATTTTAGATCTGAAAAAGATAATAAAATGCAACATATAATGTTTTTCCTGAGTCATAGAGTATGTTTTATCAATATTTCACTAATAAAGTCACTATTCATGCTATTTTTCTTCAAAAATCCATAAATCATGCAAAAAGACTTCACTATAGCCTATTATTTGACACACATCTTGTAAAATTGCATGTGACAACATACTAAATTTCTATGACCAGATTCGAAATTTATCTCATATTAACCTATTTTTTTACCTAAATCCGAATTTAATAATGAAAAATCCATTTTTCGAGCACAAAAAGTCCAAAAATTATGAAAATTTACAGGTTATCTCAAAATAATATATGTGACAACATATCCAAAAATAACTAGAAAAATCGAAGTTTAGCTAATTTTAGTCCGAAAATGACATTTTTACTCATAAAATCATATTTTAATGCCATTATTGTATAATATGAACAATAAAAATCCGTAAATTAACTAAAATATCCTAAAAACATTTTAGGACCAGAAATTTTAACATGCATGAAGATTTTCGCGATATATCATAATAACACAAATTTTACAAGTTTTATATGTTATTCTTATAACTCGGAAAAACTTTTAACCGATTTGCATGCAAACAACCATGGCACTTGATACCGATTGAAGGAAAAGTAGATCTATATACTTAACATACTCATATATGTTATAATTTAATTTGTCATAAAATTAATTATATGATCTTATGCATGCAAACTATAAACAAAATAAGAGAAGAATCTTCCATCCTTACATTGGTTTTCGGTTTTAGGGCACAAGAGAGATCTCCTTCTCTCTTGTTCTTGAGCTTTCCTTTTGGATGAACAAAGACCCAAGTGTAGGATCTCTCCCAAGGAATTATACCCAAAGCACACTCTTAATTAAAATTAATATTATAAATACTAGTACAATATTAATCTTGTAAGAAAAATTGACCCAAAATATTATAGGACACTTAATATTTTCGGTTTATGGGAGGAGGAAGAAGGAAGCTTTTTATCTATAAAACTCAAATTTTAGATGAATGAAGAATGAATAATACACCAACTACATATTAGTGTATTTTTAGGTAAAATAAGATGAAAAACCAAAGTGGTTTTTCATCTCATAAAACCGGGTGGAAGGGGGGATTAGAGGGAGCCAATGCATGCTTGAATTGTTCTTTACAATGAGCATTAGGGTTGCATGGCTAGTGACTAGGGTAATCATCATGTTTACCACTCAAATAATAAACACAATATTATCCTTAATCCTCCATAATTTCGGTACACTTATAACATGGAATCCATATTATTTTTGTCAATTTGTCAATATGTCACATGTCACATGTCACATAAATTTGTTATGTATTTTTAACATATTAAAAATCAACGTATTAATAAAAATACGTCATATACAAAAATCGACTTTAGTAATTTCATAATTACTTGTACCAAAATATTTTTGGGTTTTTCTATATGGTAACCCCGAACTTTTTCGGATCACACATGGTAACCCTGCAAATTAGAAAAACAAATTGGTAACCCCGTAGTGCATTAATATGTATTGCCGTAACCTTTAATTATAGTTCCGTCAGTTTGCACCGTTAAGTGGTTGACGTGGCTTGTGACTTGGCTGAATAAGCAAATGACATGAAAAATGGTCAAATTTTAATTTAAAAAAAAAACATTAACCCTATCATCATCAATTCACCACCCATCATCACCAGCCACCACTTCAACGAACCACCATCATTGACCCTTTTCTCGGCTCCCCGCGCCAAAAGCACCACCATCCCGACTAGCACCCCACTCAACCATATTGCCCTAACCACCCCATCCCCCACTCAGCGGTTTTGGAAGGTGTGGCTGGTGTTTCCCAACTCGGACAACCCGGCGACCTCACTTAGCCACTCAACAATCTCGGCGACCTCACTTAACCACTCCAACAATCCCGCGAACTCCCTGAACCACGTCGACGCCAGCTGGTGGTAGATCTGGAACGCAGGGTCGGAAAGAGGGTCGGAAATTAGGCTTCGCACGAAAAGAGAAAAGACTCGCTGGTGGTTCTGGTCGTCCTGTGGTGAGGTCGCCAGAGGTTGGACGGTTGGATCTCTAGCGTCTGAACCACCATGTACTATATTGAGAGTGCAGGTGGTTGGCCGTGACGACTAGGTTGGTCGGCGGAGACAAGCTATTGTTGTTAGTTTTTGCCGACAGTGGTGGGGTTTTCACCTGAGTTTAGGAGGGAAGGGAAGTTGACGGGTGACTTGTAATTGTAAGGGAAGGGGTTTTAATTCTAATTGCCACATAAGCTCAAATAAGCCATGTCATATGACACATGTGATAGTTAACGGCCCATTTGACGGAATTAAATTTAAAGGTCACGTTAATTACAATTATTAGACTTCAGGGTTACCAATTTGTTTTTCTAATCTGCAGGGTTACCATGTGGGATCTGAAAAAGTTCAGGGTCACCATATAGAAAAACCCAATATTTTACCAATTATAAATCACAATAAATTGTATTTATAATAATTCATTCAATTTCAATTGTTTCTTTAAACAATAATTTCATCTGAGTAATAATATAATTCGATTACTCAGACCGTATCTCATTTAATCAAATTCCAATGCGAAACGTAAATTTTACTTCCAAAATTGTCCGTCAATTTTCAAGTAATTTAATTAACTCGTAACGTTATACGATTAATTAAATGATCAATTACGAGTGTTGCCCTATAGGTATGACCTAGGGGATCAACTGATCACCACCGTCGCACGACAGTAATGTCAAACTCTAGTCAGCCAATCATTACCGATATATGTTGATCAGTTGACAGTAAAAATTACTTCCCAATTGTATTCTTTATAATGAGACTTAAACATGTGATCATCATGATCAACAGTCGTGATCGCATTATTGTCGGAGGACACATATTCCAACACTTCACCCTGACCGATGTGCCTAAGTTCAAAGGAGTGGAAGACCCACTCAACCATATCCGTGCTTTCAAGGACTACATGACCATTAAAGGGGTCAAACAGGAACTTTTTACCCGGATCTTCCCATCCTCTTTGGAGCCGATTCCTCGCCAATGGTACTACTCCCTTGATCCGAAAAACCTTACTACTTGGGATGAGATCGCAGTTGAGTTTGCCAAACAGTATGCCGACAATGTCGAGATCCAGGCCAATACTCGTACTCTAGAGGTGCTAACCCAGAACGATAAGGAAGGGTTCACTGAGTTCCCAACCCGTTGGACAAGGGTGAGTACTCAATTGGTCAGTAAGCCGAGTGAATCAACTTTGGTAGAAAAGTTTGTCAACAAACTCCGCCCAGTTTATGCCAACCTACTGAGATATCAGAACATCAAGACCTTCCAAGATCTGCAGATTCTTGGGACGCGCATTGAGGACGACCTCCGAAAGGGTGTTTTTGCTAAGACCACTGGCAGAGGTTACCAGGGATCCACCTCAACCGGATCTCGCCCTTACGGCCAGACAAACAAGATTTATGAGGTTAACCTCGTCGAACCATCTTCTAAGAAAACTGAGCGCCCCCAGAGAGTGTTCACCAACATACGGTCGACTTATGCAAGTGCCCTGAAAAGGCTCATGGACCAATGGAAGTTACAACCGATCGGACCCACCCCGGATCCGACCGATGCCAAGAAGTCCCGGTTCTGGAACCCCAACGCCTACTGTCAGTATCATCGAGGGAAAGGGCACTACACCGAAACTTGCTTCAAGCTCAAGCACCGCATTCAAGACATGATTGAGAAAGGAGATTGGCCTTTACCCCCACCAACTAAACCGAACAACAAGACGAATCCTCTGGGAATCCACGCCATCTTTGACGATGAGCCGACCCTAGACTCCTCTAACCTCATCCTGCCAATTGACGACGAGGTGAATGCTTTGGAAAAGGATTCTTCAGACGGAGTGTTTGTGTTTAGTTCTGCCACTATGCTCACTATGTTTCAGCAACTTGAGAAGGCCATAGCCAGCCTCTCTGAGAGAATCAACCGACACGACGACGCCTACTGTCGACTCATTTTCAATCCACCGCCACCGCGCCCAAGGGAGAATTTCCCGAGCATTCAAAACTACCCACCCCAGGATGGATTGCTCCCGCGACCATTCTGGCATAGACCTCACGAAAATCACCCTTAAAATAACTACCCTCAAAATAACTACCCCTATAAAAATCACCCCCACAAAAACCATCCTCACAAAAATATCCCCCACAAGAACTACCCACCGAGGAATACCCCTCCAAGGTATCCTCGAGACTCCGAAATTAACGGCATATGGAGAGATGATGTTTAGGATGTCTATATCATCCCAGGGAAGGAGAAACGGGCGAAAGAAATCGGACATCTCACCCGGTCCGGACGTCCCTATCAGAATTCGAACAATCCAATGGTCGTTCCAACAACGAATGACCAAATCGTCCCAGAGGTGGACACTTAACCAAAGGCCCCCGAGACCTCAATCCTGAAACAGCTCCAGAAAGCAAAAGCCGAAATCTCAATTTGGCAACTGATCGCAACATCTTTTGAGCATCGACAGGCCTTGCTGCAGGCCTTGGTAAAAGTAACCGTGCCCTCCACCTTTTCCCCAGAAGAAATAGTGGTGCACATGACAAGGGACGCCCCTGATTTGAAAAACCCGATCGTCTTCTCCGACGAGGATATCCCCCCGTTCGGAGTCAATCATAACCTGGCCCTGTATATCACCGTACAATGCCTCCAGAAAAATGTACCCATGGTCCTCGTGGATGACGGCTCCGCGGTGAATGTCATTCCTCTTAAAACTGCCCACAGGCTGGGTATCAAGGAAGCTGACTTGATCCCAACGAATCAAGGAGTACGCGCCTACGACGGCACTCGTCGCAAGGTCGCCGGGCTTGTCACTTTGACCGTCGCAACTGGACCACTGTAAAGACAAACCAGTTTTCAAGTGGTCGACATCGACGCGTCCTTCAACATGGTCCTGGGATGTCCCTGGATTCACGCCGTCAAGGCGGTCACCTCAACTCTCCACCAGAAGATCAGGGTCCCCTTCAACGGGAAAACGATCACGATTCCCGCTTCCCTGATCAAGGCAGTCATGAGAAAGGGGATAGCCTCCCAAGCCATTGAGGAGGATGACAACGAAATGTGGGGTTTCCAAGCCGTAAACGCCATAACTGGTGAATCGACGTCCTCTAAGTGCGACCCGTTCACCAACCTCACGGTCAACCGTATTATGATGCGTCAGGGTTATTTCCCGGGTTTGCCGCTCAATCCACTAAAGGACCCATTGCCTCCCTTGAAACAGGCTAAGGTCCCCAATATTCCCTTTGGGCTAGGGTACGAACCCACCGACGAAGGTATCCGGGAGATGAACCTCTTAATCCAAAAACGCAAGAAACACGGAGTTATCCTCCGTCCCTACCATCTGACTCTCAACGGATACTTTGTCCCCGAGGGAGAGTCCGAGCTCTACCACGGCTTTCCGGAGCCAGTCTATGACTTTGTGGCCAGGGTTAGATACCCAGGAGTGGAAGTATTCCTAGACTGCTACTTTATCCCTGGCAACATCGAAGCTGCATCAACTGAGTCCAAGCCGTCACCATGCCTTGACGGACAAGCTGTCACACTCCTCTTTGGGAAAGATAACGTCCAACACCTCGACTATGAGGACCTCATCAACATCGCCCTGAAGGACAATCAATTTGATCCAACCGCCTTGATCTCCGATACTGACCCGGAGAAAGCTACACAGGGCTGGAGGAAGATCGTCAAGTGGACCGATCGCCATGGCCGCATTCTGAAGATAACAACTGGAGAAGGCCCTATGTTTAAGGAGGGAAGTGAAGAAGGATCTGAGTCTGAGTCTGAATCGAAGTCAGAGTCTGTCGTAGCTCCTAACACTCCTGATGTCCCAGTCAAGGTCCCCTTCCCACTGTTTTATCACAAAGTCGTGGCTGATTCAGAGGCTACTAAGGTCACCCCCACTCCCATGAAAGGTGACAACCTGGAGCCTGTTCCAGGGGCTACCTCCTCTGTTGTATCGCCTCTGACTGACCACGAGATGTCTGTCCTTTCCGAGCTTTTCGCTCGTGTCAACTTAATGAACGCTAAGTTTGCTTATGACTCGTCTCATTTTAACTGCAATGCAATTCTGAATGACTATGCGGAATTTGACTTGAGTGACTACCCACGTCACCTAGCCAAAGAACATGACAAGCGGGAAACCAGAACCCCCATCATTGAGGAGACCGAACCTATTAACGTAGGAACCGACAATACACCTCAAGAACTTAGGATAGGGACAACCCTGGACCCCTCGGAAAGATAACAGTTCATTGACCTCCTCCACGAATACAAGGACGTGTTCGCCTGGTCTTACAGAGACACGCCTGGGATTGACAGAGAAATTACAGAGCACCGGATACTCATTAAACCCGGGGCTAAACCTGTGAAGCAGAAGCTACGCCGGATGCGTCCTGAGAGGGCCCTAAAAATCGAGGAAGAGGTGGATAAGCAGTTTAAGGCTGGTTTCATCAAAGTGTATGAATACTCAGATTGGGTGGCAAATATTGTGCCCGTCCCAAAGAAAGACGGAAGAATTCGGGTTTGCGTCGACTTCAGGGATCTGAACAAGGCGAGTCCAAAGGAAGACTTCCCATTGCCACATGTTGACATTCTGGTGGACAACACTGCCGAACATGTTCTCCTATCATTCAAGGACGGGTATGCTGGGTACAACCAGATTAAAATGGCTGAGGAAGACATGCACAAGACAGCATTCACTACACAGTGGGGTACATACTGCTACACGGTCATGCCCTTCGGCCTCATCAACGTCGGGGCTACCTATCAAAGAACCGATACCACTCTCATACATGATATGATGCACAAGGAGGTAGAGGTATATGTCGATGACATGATTGTTAAGTCGAAAGAAAGGGACGGCCACATCAATGCCCTCCGGAAATTCTTCGCTCGTCTGCGAAAATATAACATGAGACTAAATCCTCAGAAGTGTGCATTCGGGGTCACCTCCGGAAAACTCTTGGGACATGTCGTCAGCAAAAGAGGCATTGAGATTGATCCAACCAAAATCAAAGCCCTTCAAAAAATGCCTCGGCCTAGGAACGAGAAGGAAATTCGGGGATTTCTCGGTCAGGTCCAACACAGCAGCCGCTTCATTGCGAAGCTCACTATGATTTGTGAACCAATATTCAAAAAGCTTCGGGCCTCCGATCACACCGATTGGGACGATGACTGTCAGAAGGCCTTCGACAGGATAAAGGAAGTCCTATCCAAACCTCCTGTCCACATGCCACCTCAACCAGGGATTCCTATATCCCTATACCTGACTGTTACCAACACAGCCATGGGAGCAATGCTAGCACAAACAGTTGGCAATGAAGAGCGAGCCATCTACTACATCAGCAAAAAGTTCATCGAGTACGAGACAAGGTATACCCAACTGTAAAAGACATGCCTTGCCCTAGTATGGTCAACAAAGAAGCTGCGGGATTACATGCTCAGCTACTCGGTCCACATTTACTCTAAGATGGACCCGGTTAAATACATCTTCGAAAAACCCGTACTAAACGGAAGGCTGTCTAGGTGGACACTCATGCTGTCCGAGTTTGATCTCAAGTTCGTACCCCTCAAGGTTATCAAGGGAAGAGCAGTCGCCGATTTCCTAGCAGAAAATCCCGTCAACGAGGATCCTGCGACCGATACATGGTCACTTCCTGACGAAGACATCCTTTGTGCCGACTCAGACGCATGGGACCTATACTTCGATGGTGCATCTAATCTGAGAGGCTTCGAGGTAGGAATCCTTTTAATTTCACCAGAGGGAGAACACGTTCCGATCTCGGTCAAGCTGGACTTTGCCGTCACCAACAATGCCGCTTAATATGAAGCGTGTCTTATCGGTCTACAAGCAGCCATCACACTTGGCATCAAGAGGCTGAGGGTCCACGCCGATTCCTCGCTCATCATCAATCAGGTGTCCGGATCATGGAAAATCCGATCTGACAGCTTAGCTCCCTACCAAGCAAAGATCAGTCAAGAGGCCGAGTTCTTCGACCAAGTCGACTACTTCCACTTGCCACGAGAGGAAAATCAGTTTGCGGATGCCCTGGCAAAACTTGTCGCGCTCGTCAACATACCTGACAATATGACATCAATGCCCCTATGTGTCAAGAGAAGGAGCGAGCCAGCCCACATTTATGCTATTATCAACGACGAGGAAAGCCATGATGAACCTTGGTACCAAGCCATCCTCAATTACAAAACCAAAAACGAATTCCCTCCCAACTCTGATCAAAGAGGACAAAGAGCCATCCGTTTACTTGCGTCATAATTCGTGATAAACCAAAATCAACTCTACAAAAGAACACCCCAAGGAATTCTTCTCCTTTGCATCGACCATCACATAGCCAAAAAAGTCATGGGAGAGGTTCACGACGGAGAATGTGGCCCTCACATGAGTGCAATGATGCTTACACGGAAAATCATGCGGCTAGGTTACTACTGGACCACCATGGAGGCCGATTGCCATAACTACGTCAAACATTGCCACAATTGCCAAATCTTCGCCAACATACAACACATACCATCGTCCATTTTATACACCATGACATCACCCTGACCTTTCTCAACCTGGGGCATTGACATCATCGGGAAAGTCAACCCGATAGGCACCAAAGGGCATTGCTTTGTCCTCGTCGCCATCGACTACTTCACCAAATGGGTGGAAGCACAGTCATATGCAGTCTTGACCGCCAAACAAGTGGCCAAGTTCATTCAAAACAACATCATCTGCCGATATGGGGTACCCCATGAAATCATCAGCGATCAAGGCTCTCACTTCCGGGCGGAAACTCAAGCTTTGCTGGACAAGTAAAAGATCAAATGACATCGATCATCCCCCTACCGTCCCCAAACCAACGGAGCGGTGGAGGCAGCGAACAAAACTCTTATCACCATTATCAAGAAAATGCAAGACAACTACTGCGATTGGCCGAGTAAACTCCCATTCGCATTCTGGGGGTACCAAACCTCCATTCGAACACCGACAGGCGCCACACCCTTCTACCTAGCGTACGGTATGGAGGCGGTTCAACTGGTAGAGTTAGAGGTTCCTTCTCTACGCATCCTACTGGAGAGTCAGGTCCCTGAGGCGGAATGGACCCGTCGAAGGTACGAACAACTCACTCTTCTAGACGAACGGCGACTCAACGCCTTGCACAACGTCCAGCTATACCAACAACGTATACGACGGGCATTCAACAAGAAGGTCAAACCCAGAAACATCCAGGAGGGCGACTTGGTCCTCAAGTCAGTTCGAGCACCATTACCCGTCGATCCGAGGGGAAAATTCAAACCCAACTGGGCTGGGCCATACCTGGTCAAGAAAATACTTTCGGGGGGCGCAGTGAGACTGAGTGACCTAGATGGGGAGGACTTTACAAACCCGACCAACCTAGACCAACTCAAGAAATACTACCCTTGAACCATAGAAACCAACGACCTAGCCTAGTTTACAACTAGCAACGACCTCAACCCTCTTTAAGTCAAGTTCCTCGACGTGTTCTGATTTAAAATTGCATGTTTTATCGAGTCTAAGCTGCGGCACCTTGCCCGTTTCGAATGTCCTTTGATCTGTCAAAGGCAATGTCTATTTGCACTAAAACAAAACAACCCCTTGAACTACGAGCATGGTTTGATTTCACCTCTTCGGGTGGATACGTAGGTAGTCCCTCTTATGCCTGAGGGATACAACCACAAAACCCAATCAAATTTACAAAACATTTCGAACTACGATCATGGTTTGATTTCACCTCTTCAGGTGAATACGTAGGCATTCCTTTCTTACACAAGAAGGATACAACCATTCCCACAATCAAAAAACAACCATCCCCATACAAAAAATTCCCACGTACAAAAACATCCCAAAAAACAAAGAAGGGAAAACCATTCCCTTTTTCCACAAAAATACAATATGAGCCTTTCTCCCTTTCCACAAAATACCACTTTTCCAAGTGCAAATGTTTAGGACGATTCAAATTGAATTGCCTTCACCAAATGGATGGAAGAAACAAGCGTTAACAATTTTCGACACAAGCAATCCTCTTATTTAATTAATAATGGGAGGGATTACAATTTCAACAATAAATAAAGCTCGACGAGTCTACAACTTGTCAAAGCTAAGGTGTCAATTAACACACCTCACATAATAAAACTCGCACAAAACACACAATAACTAGCTAGTACAACATAATAAAAACTCACAACAATAATACAACATAATAATGAAGTGGGTAATGGAGGTCTTCACTCTTCCATTCTACCCTTGCCTTTTCCTTCGGGGTACATCTTCCCCTTGTTCTTCTTGTTGGCCCGCCTAGCATGGACTTCTTCCTCGGAACGGATCCTAAAAGGATCTAAGACGGCGACGGCCTCCGGTCTAGCACAAGACCCCATATTCGACCCAAGACGAACCAATGCACGGCCCACCTTGTTCTTGGGCCCGAAACTCCTCCTCTTCGGTGGTCTCATCACATCGGGAGTAGCTCCATCAACATACTCCTCAAAGAAGGCACGGTTGGCCTTGCCAACCTCTCGATACTTCAAGTAGACAACCTCGTCCTTACGAAATTTGGATCTCTCTTCCAAGGACGGAGCACGTGACCACTTGACATAAGCGGGAGTCACCCATGTTGTGGCAACGGGGTTTGGCACCTCCCAAAGCGGCCGAGTGGCCCACCATCTTTCGAAGAACTCCACAAGCTCGGAGTTCTGGAAGACATTCTCTTGGACAAGATTATCTTGAGCGGGCACCTTTTGTTGATGCCCCATTTGCCTCATGAGCCTTTCGGGATATATGAAGGAAACAACCTTCAAACCCACCACCATCAAAGAACGAGGACTAGCACCCGAAGCGGGCAACCCCGTGAAGGACCTCAAATGCCACCACGGCACCACCCAAGGGATATGAGGACCACCCTCCTCCGCCAATCTTGCGGCCCAATAAGCCTCGGTGGAAGCGAAACTATCCGGGTACAACTTCTTCCTCATGATAAGGTGACGGAAGTAATAAGAAGAAGAATCAACCGGAGGCTCTACATACATTAGCCTCTCCAATAGCCACACTTGAAGGATCCTTGGGGATTCGAAAGAGGGAGCTTCTCCACAAGAGCCTTCTTTGTCCAAAGCTTGGATAATCTCTCCAAGCACCAACCATGATGGATCTCTACCATGCTCCATTTGCTCAATCACATGGATAAGGGTCATGCTACCATGGCATCTTGGCCTCTCCTTCTTCAAGACATCAACAAAGAGGTACACATGGACAAGGCAAAATGCAAGAGCCCTTCTCCTAGCCACCTCCGAGACATTAGCATCTAATCGGTTTGAAAAGATGTTGATAAGAGCCAACATATCCACACCATGTGGAGCAAGAAGAAAGTTGATTTGGCTTGTTGACAAGCCCAACATGGAACGAAATTTCTCCTTGTAGCACAACCGAGTCGGAGGAAGCATCGGAACATAACCCGGCCACCCACCAATGGCTCCAGCTTCTTCGGCAAGAGGACAAATCTCACCCTTCGGGAAAACGAAAACATGGTGTTTCGAATCCCAAAACCGAGAACATGCTTCAAGAAATGAAGGTTGCACCTTGACTTGACGAAGCACCAACAATTGACCAACTCCCATGAAAGCGAGTTGATACTTTTCGGGAGGCGACAAATCCCGGCACCATTGTCGCAATGCGTTCTCAAAAGCATCCATGAAATATTTTTGTGGAAGAAGAAGAGGTTTTGTAGAGATGTTTTTGTGTTTCTGATGATGAAACAACGAAGCGCAAAAGTCTCTATTTATACACAATGATCAGCGTATTTTTCAGAAAAAGGGGAGAGCCGGCTTCCATCGCCAGGCTGCTCGCGCCTCTTTGAGGCTTCCCCAGGATTCCCGCTGTTGACTTGTCTCTTTCAACATGTGTTTTCTCCTGACACCTCAAACCTCCCGCCGTGAAGCTCGCGCCTCTTCGGGATGATTCAGGATATTTTGTGTTTCCTCACACTCAAATTTCCTTGTCTTCGCGTTTTACGAAATCCGACATGGTTTCCATGACGCAGCTTTAAACATACGGATCTTTCTTTCTTTTTTTAAGCGGGGAAGGGCTAGTCGCCTCGATCCGCGATGGATCGTTTCCATGTCAGCCGATATTCCGAAGATTTTTTCGCTTTTTCGCAATTTTCCATTAAAAATCAAGATGAAGTTGTACCCGGATAGTGCTTGAATTTTTGAGGGCAAGAGGACAAATCTTAGCACGGACCCGAGCAAGCTTCGTCGGATTTGTACACGACATCAATTTTCCTCAAAAATTCAAGCACTCACAAATTCGAGTCTTGACCTCAAAAATCAAAAATCAAATATACTCGCAAAAATCCTTTTCAAAAATTCTTTCCGGACGGTTTGAGTTTGAATTTTTTCGAGTCAATTTTAATGATTTCGACGCAATTTAATTCACGACACGAGTTAATTGCTCAAATTTTCAAGTCAACTCCTTTTGAATTCGAAACGTAACGATTTGTCACGGAATTTTCAAAATTTCAATTTTAACTTCAAGTCATCTTGGTTAATTTTGGTTTTCAATCAAATGCTTTTACGTGTTTACATTTATGCGTATGTGCTATCCGTTGCTTGTTTTCTACACTAACAATGCAGGAACTAGTGCGAAGCAAAAGGAGAATCAATAGCCGACAGCGCTCCTCCGAAACACAAAAAAGCCAAAAATCACAAAATAAACCACAAATCAAAAACACATATAAACAAACCGCCTCATGCAAAATGTAAATATGTACAGACGAGAGTCCAAGACACGGACAAACTACAACTACTCAACGTCTCACGTCGGACCGGTCCTGGTCTCACTAGGAGTCGCCGCCAACGCAGACACCACCACCTGCTCAGACTCCCTCTCCGGAGAACTCTCCAGCGTCTCCTGTTCCATCACGACGTGAAGCTTCTCTGCCGCAGCCAACTGGGCCCTAAGAGAAGCAATCTCCGCAGCTCGTCCTCACGACGCCTCAACTCCTGGTCCCGACGAGTGATCCCTAACCCCTGGGCCCTCGATCATCGACCTAGCTGCCTCCAACTCAGCACGGACCCGAGCAAGCTTCGTCGGATCCGCAGTGCCCTACAAAACACAATAACAGATCCTCAAGATCTAAAAACACGAAATACAACACAAAACACACAAAAACAAAGACACAAAACGTGCACCGAGAAAGCCGAGCCTCCCTCGCAGCCAGGTCACCAGCAAGCGCCCTCCAGCGGTTAGCCATCCGCCACAGGTCCTGATGACTAACAGTCGTCACCTACAAAACGAAATGTCCTTCAATACAATGTAAGGCAAAGTGTAATTGGGGAAAGTGTTCAAGTCAGGAACTCACCCTCAGAACGACCAACCTCCACTCCATGCCAGCATCGGTCACCTCGGCTGCCGCGGGCTCCGGTAAGCGCAACTGAAGCTCCTCGCCACCCGGCCCCTGAAAAGTGGTCTTCGTCGGGAAAGCTGGGGGCTGAGTCCTCATCAGCAAGTCCACTCCCTGCCATTTGGATCCACATCAAAGATGACAAACCCTCCTATTAAGAGAGACGATGAAAACAAAAAACAGAGGAAAACATACCTCGATCGGGTACCAAGCAAGCCTCGACAACCGGAAGGTGTCGTAGTCAACGTCCCGCAGCAACAGCTCCTCACCGCCCTGACCGTGAAGGTGCTCCTCAACCTCATCAGGGGTCGACTCCTGGAACAACACCCTAGGCGGGTCAACTGGCACGACGAAAGTCTCGGTAAAGCACTGGCGAACTAAACGCTCGCCCAGGTACCAAACCGGCTCAATCTTCGTCTCCAAGTACAGACGCAGGGAGCCGCGAGGCCGCAAACGCTCCCTGATGGCAGCCGGTACACCCGTGTAGTGCTCCCAAGGCCGCCCAACACACTGCATTCAAAACAAAGCTATTCAGCTAACTGGGGGCTTCATAAGCTACCTAATCATCCTATCTCTATCTATTTCTATAAAGGAGAAGGGGAAGAGAGCAAGAACTTACGTCAGCAACCCGAAGCTTGTTCACGCAACGTCTACAGTCCTCGTAAGTCGACTTAATCGACTTATTCCGAGCCACCGTCTGTAATCCCCGGACGCAGAGGAGTGAAGTAAGCATACAACTAAGCCTGTAATCAAACACAGCAAACACAAATCAGTCAATTTCTCAAAAATTGCCAAAACCAAAATCAAAATCAAACTAAAAAAACTACCACAAAAAAACTCGTACCTCAAAGATGAGGCCGGGACCAACCAAAGCAGGAGCACTACCCGCTCCCACTGTCTCCGGACGCACCGCCGCATGCAAGTACCTGGTGAAACTCGCCAAAGCCGGCGTAACCCAGTCATACCGACCCAAAGTGTCAAGGTCGGTGAGGAGAGGAAGCACCTTGGTTGACAAGCGCTCACCCTGCCACCCTCCCAGTGAAGTGGTCCTTCACGTACGAACTCGCGATCAAGTACGGAGTAACGTCGGAAGGCTCCGGCAAAGCAGTACCGATCAAAGCAGTGACCGCAGGAGAAAACACTCTCTCCGGCGTCTCGGTAAACTCAATGGGCGACTCGCCAAATGGAAGGCCGGACACCATGGCAAAGTCCTTTAAGGTCATGCCGACCTCCCCAAACTCCATGTGGAACGAGGACGTCGTATCCCAGTACCGATCCAACATAGCGCGGATCAAACACAGGTTCGCCCTAATCGAAGACCTGAGAATGTCCCGCTAGGCGGCCACCAACGGCCCAAAAGCCGACCTCTCTATCAATGCCCTCGTTCCGGCTCGGAGAACGTCCTAGAAACCCAAGCAGGTAGAGAAGCCTGAGAAAGTCCTCATGGTGCCAATCTCCTGAAATAAAAAACAAGCAACGTCAGAATGCCTATTCAGGCCCAACACTTCAAATGTGATAAAATTCAATCGGGGAACACGACTCACCAAGCCCTCGTGAGCACGGTAATAGAGGTGTCTGTCCAGTCGAAACAACAACTGGCTGCCATCAAAACCCTCGGGCCCAGTCAGGCGCCGCCCGTAAAAGCAACCCCCGCGGGGCCGTGACTCGCCTGGCTCTCCAACTCGCGACGCTGACGTCGTCCTCAACTGTCTCCGCTCTCCGTCTCTTATGGCCGCGGGACTCAACGTGGTGGGTAGGGCCCATCTCAACGACCCTGGCCACATTCTGTAACGACCGTCTGGTCGCCCGAGGACGACGCTCCCTTGAAGAAACCCTCCTCCCGGAGGTACCAGCCTAAGACCCAGTCTGAGCTCTCCCTGTGACAGTAGCCCTAACAACGGGCACCTCACGCTCCTCGAAGGCCCCTGTGGCCCCAACAGTCTGCTCAGGAGGTCTCTCCTCCTCGGTGACGTCCTCCACAACCACAGCGGGTGTACTAGCCGGGCTGCTACCGGCCCCACCCCAAACAACTCCTCTAGAGTTGCGGCAACAGACCCAGTCTCTCCCGAACACTCTCCTACAAATAAAAAACGTCAGCCGAAATTTCGGCATTACGACGGCATGAAATGGATAAATCCAAACAAAAACAACAACCTGCAACGCAAAACAAGGGTAATCCCGCCCAAAATCCAACCAAACAAAACCATTCACAACAAACAAACAAAAACGTCTCGCCCATCTTTTCATGCAAAAGACGAGTCATCAGGGCCCGCAAACAACCCAAAATACATTCCTGACACAGTGGGGTATTTTTCTACGGTTCAAAAGGCAATTCATACGCTAATTTGAGCCCAAACCGGTCAAAAATTCAAAAACGACCGCAAAAAGGCAAGTGATTTTATCACTGCTCAAGGTGACCTAAATTACCAATGAGGTCCATTTCAAGGCAAACTGACTCAATTCAAGCCCAAACAGACGCTTATCTTGTCAGACGTAAGACCGTCAGAAAAGGCAAAAATCCAATTTTGCCCCCCCCCCCCAATATCTAACGAAGGTCCATAAATGGCGAATACGGGTTTTCCCAACTACAATGCAGCCTAGTGGGACCCATTATCCAAGCAAATAAACTTGGCATTGCGAAGTGAGACGGTGTCTCACCTTACTCGCGTTTTTCGAGCATAGGGAGCGGAAACGGGGACCAAAATGTAAACTAGAAGCACCCCTATACTCCTAAACAGGTTTCTAACCTAATGCAATCATCAATTTCACTCGAAATGGGCTCAATCAAAAACGCCCAATTCAATTTTTTAGGGTAAAATTCACCCTAATTCAATCAAGCTAAATATCAACAAATTTAAATGGATTCAAGAGGAAATACTTACCTTGAGATGACATTGTGGATTATGGCACTAGTGGAAGCTAGCAAAGGTCCTTCAATGGCGATTTTTGCGGGTTTTGTGTCGAAAGGAAGAAGATGAGATGATGAATGGTATGCAGCCTGAACTCGCGTCTTTTACAGAAAAAAGGGAAGCCCCTTTGGTTCGCCAGGTGGCTCGCGTCTCAATCAGGCGTCCCCTTACTCTTTCAGCGAATTTTGGGCTTTGGCCCAATTTCCATATTAAAACTTCGAATTTTCATTGACGATATTGAAAATCGTCATTTTCTCAAAAACAAAAACAAATAGTGAAAATTTAAATTCGCTATTTTCGAAAATTTCAAGCAAACGGCGATCAAAACCGCCAATTTCAAAAATAATGGTGAAATCGAAATTCACTATTTTCCCTTCAAAAATTTCAAAATTTAAATTCACTATTTCTTCAAATTCTTAAGCGGCGGCACATAAACCGTCACCTCAATTAATAGTGAAGATTTCAAATTCACTATTTCCATCAAATGTCAACGGCGGCACATAAACCGTCACTTCAATTAATAGTAAAGATTCCAAATTCACTATTTCCATCAGATGTCAACGGCGGCACATAAACCGTCACTTCAGTTAAATAGTAAAAATTCCGAATTCACTACCAGCAGGGGGTTTCCTCGTGGAACCACCTCATTTCAAAAACAGTGATATTGAAATTTCAAATTCGCTATTTCCACAGCGGCATCATGAGTTCGCTACTTTCAAAACAAGCCCACTTGACACGGCTATTCCCATGGTCCATTAATCGACCGCCTCATTGGCTGGCGAGCCTTTGTCCGCAAACATTCAAGGGCAGATCCCGAAGATGCCTCGGGTACATTTCCTTACCATTGGCTGGCGAGCCTTTATCCGCAAAAGTTCAAGGGCAGATCCCGAAGATGCCTCGGGTACATTTCCTTTCCATTGGCTGGCGAGCCTTTGTCCGCAAACATTCAAGGGCAGATGCCGAAGATGCCTCGGGTACATTTCCTTACCATTGGCTGGCGAGCCTTTGTCCGCAAACATTCAAGGGCAGATCCTGAAGATGCCTCGGGTACATTTCCTTACCTTGGCTTGCGAGCCTTTATCCGCAAAAGTTCAAGGGAAGATCCCGAAGATGCCTCGGGTACATTTCCTTACCATCGGCTGGTGAGCTTTTGTCCGTAAACATTCAAGGACAGATCTCGAAGATGCCTCGGGTACATTTCCTTACCATCAGCTGGCGAGTCCGCAAATGTGCAAGGACATATCCGAAGATGCCTCAGGTATGACTCCTTCCTATGGCTGGCGAGCCTTTGTACGTAGTCTAAAGGACTTTAAGCAACCCGCACGGACAGTCGACAGATTCTAAACTGTTCCCGACGACAGGTCCTTGGCTTGTACCCTCGAGTCACCTTGACGTCGCCCTTCCCGACGGCAGGTCCTTGGCCCGAATCCTTTCGAGCCGCCTCGACGTCGCTTGGGTCTCCAGGTTGTAATCTGCGATTGACCTGGGGGCTCTACTTTGACTTTCGCCCTGTCCAAGCCTCAGTCAAAGTGGGGGCTCTGTAGATACCCGGTATCTGCTGAGACTCCAACAAACACCCGATGATTATCGGACTACGACATGTTTTGGAATCGCGGCGTTTGATCGACAGTTTGTGTACAACTTTACGTCGGAAAACTTAAAACAATTTCAAAAATAAAACATTTTAAAACATTTCAAAAATACCTGGAGTGTTTAATGCACGACGACGGGGTCGCAATGGCACTAACTAGAATCAAAACCGACCCCGGACCAAAAACCGACTCAAAAATTCAAATCCCGACTCCAACAACGAGTCAAACCGAGTCAACCACCAAAAACAAAACATTTCAAACCTTCTACCTTAAGTTTTCCCGGATTCATGTTGGTCAAGTACCAAACATGTGACTACAAAACCTAGAATAGAACAAATCATGATTGCGTTTGTTGTGAAAGTGACAACACAACTCGAAGAACCGCGACGTGGCTCGCGCCTCTTTGAGCAGCCCAAGTGGCCACGTCGCTCAAAACTCACACAACCACTCATTCTCCTATAAATACCCCTCAAATGCCTCCCATTCGAGACTTACGCGAGTGTCCGCCCCCTCTTTTCTCCCTTAAAATTCTCGACTCGACTTTTTAAGTCACAGCCCGACGCGTATTTACGACCTACCGATCATAAATAAAAGCCTTACACATTGTTTGGTACCGTCATCGTGCATTAAATCACTTGACCGACCACTTCGACCACTACACCATCACTAAGATTAAAACACTCTTTTTACTTACCAAAACGGTTTTAAACCGAGTTTTTTCCGATCAAACGAGTTATTACACTTACGTCGGTCACTCGCCATAACTAAACATGTAAGTATGAGGGTGTAAAAATCCTATTTTATTATGTTTTCATTTGTTTCATGACTATAACATGCTAAAACATGCATAACATGAACCAAAACATGGAATAAATGAGCCAAAACTGATTTTTTGTCTGAGGCAGAAGCCCCTTAGGTCGGCAACTTGCTCGCGCCTAAATGGGGTGTTCAGACCAGAGATCAACCGTGTTTGTTCTCGTCATTTCCTTTTAATCCATCTTCATATTTGTAATCGGTTTTCACCATTTCAAGTATTTTCGAACCCTTTTTATTTTATTTCACTTGTTTTAACCATAAAACATTTTTCTTCCTTGGTTCCTCATACCATGACTGTTAAATCCGTGTTTCGGTGATAATATTTGGTTAATGACATTTAAAAGGGTATTTTAAAACCTTTTATTTCATTTCTTTACATCTTCAAACAAACATATTAGTCACCAACACAAAGTCATCCTTGGTTCTACATACCATGCCGGATTTTAACCCGGGTACGATGATGAGTATCGAATAATAACATTAAAATGGACTTAAAACAATTAGTCCATAATTATTTTCAAAACTATTCATGTCAAGTTTGTCAAATCGAACCCGACAACGAATATTATCAAAATAATGATGATTATTCGAGTCTAGTTCTTCAAATCAACAAATGCGGTCTAAACGACCCCTTCAACTCAAACCGGGTTAAAATACCCATTTTCAACACGTTCTATAACGTTTTCTAAAAGGTCAGAACACGGCACATAAACCGTGGGCTAACCCGCGCCTAAACGGGCTCTCCATTTCTCACTTTCAAAACCAGAGGGAGGCCCCTTGTATCGCCGGCTGGTCGCGCCTCATATAGCCGTCTGGTATAGGGCCTGTTCCCTTCCAGCATTAGTCTACGACTGTGGGATTGATCTGTATGAATCCCTTTATATGCAAGGATTATAACGAATTTAATGAAGACGATACTAGTCATAAAATAAAAATACATAAACAAAATTAAAGGATTCAGAAATAACCTTCGGTCCTAGCAAATACGGCCTAAGAACAATATCAAAATAGATATTCGCCTATCAGTTGCACCCAAGACGATATGAGATATGCCCTTTGATTATGCTAGAATCGATCCAAAATTTTCGTAAAAATTTAGGTTTTTGTGTTTTTTACTGATGAGAAGAGGCAAGAGAATGAGTAGAAAAATTAGGTCTAAAAATAATCTCCCTCTAACCTACTTAAACCGTGAATTAGGTTAGTAATAGGGTAGATATTTTCTTCCTTATTTTCGGTCCATCTAACCGAAATAAGGAGTATTATTTCCTTATTTTGGTTATTCCAAAAATGTATAAAATGTGTTAAATTGTCATTTAGAGAGGATCGAACCCTTGACCTCTTGGTTTGTGTACCCTCACTATTACCACTATGACACATTCATCTTGTTGATATTAAATATAACCGATTACATTTAATTACGAAATAACAGATTAATTCGTCCAAGCTAACATTACAAACATTTAATTAAATATAACTTATTATATTCAATTTACGAATTAACAGTTAATTCGTCTCAACTAATATTATTTAATCTTCATTAAATAATTGTCTTATCAACACATTGACTAACTGTTTAGTCATATTAGGCATCAATATGATCATATTTCTATAATCACATCTCTCAAACACATCCTATAGGTGTGACCTTTAGGGACCAGTTGATCACCGCCATCTGTATGATAATAACGTCAAACTTTTTAGCAAGCCAACCGTTATTAGGTAAACGTTAATCAACTGATTAAATATACGAAGTATACCCTTGTGAACCCGTAAGAGATTTACAAATGTTATCACACTAATTTGTGGAGGACACAAGCTCCAACAAACTCCCACTTGTCCTCACAAGTGTATGTGCGATAACCGATTCTCATATCCTAAAATTTCTCCCACTCAATGTAAAACAATTTGCAAATCCGGATTCACAAAGGTCGTATTTTACAAGTGATCTGTATCAAGAGTGGTTTCCCCGACTAGAGAGTAACTTAACTGATAAACGAATCATCATTCGAGCATGGCCATGCATTTCAGTTACAACTCCTCGAGTGGCCCTGAGAAATAACTATACCTGATAAGGGTTGGATATTTTCCTCAACTCGAATCCTGCAGATGTAAGCACAGTATGAAATGACCCGAGAAAAAATCTACTTAGCCTCCGATTCACGGCAGACCGTGAGAAAGAAACCAAAGTCACCCAAAAACTGCCTTAATCTCAAGAGACAGTCGATACTCAAAAGAATCGACTCTAGGAACACAATGGATGTCCTATCCACGACCTGGCACCGAATGTTTTTAAACATTTAGTACTCCATTACGTTGTCACAAAAAAATTTGTCCTACGAGGTATCGTTATAATCTCGCATCTGTGATCGATCAGTCAACCGTTTGACTTATGGCTCGTTGAACCCACCATCAATCGACTGCATAATATAATAGCCGGAGTTATCAGCTCACATTGGCGATTACGGACCAAAACAAATATAATGTAATTCAGTTCACTTTGTGGCGTTCAATGTTGTCAGTACAATCCACATGAAAAACAAAATATTATATATAAAACGATGAAGTTATAGTATATGAAAAAGATAATGTATCAAATCCATAATCAAGTACTACAACTTAGGAACACGTTTAATTCCCATGGAAATAACGTGCCCTACATGCTTATCATAATTCAACGGTTTAGTGAGAGGATCCGCGATGTTATCATCCGTCGCAATCTTGTCTATCACTATCTCCTCTTGCTCCACGTAATCACGGATCAGGTGAGCTTTCCGATGTACATGTCTAGATTTGTTGCAAGACTTTGGCTCCTTAGCCTGGAAGATGGCACCTCTATTGTCACAATAAATGGTGATCGGGTCATTCGAACTAGGAACTATCGTAAGTCCTTGTAAGAATTGACGCATCCATATCCCTTCCTTTGCTGCCTCCGAAGCGGCATAGTACTCATATTCAGTAGTAGAATCTGCTACAACACTCTGTTTGGAACTCTTCCAGCTGACCGCAGCACCATTAAGAGTGAAGACGAACCCGGACTGAGATTTTGAGTCATCTCGATCCATTTGGAAGCTAGCATCTGCGTAACCGGTTGCGCATAGCTTAGTATCTCCTCCATAAGTCAATACCCAATCCTTAGTCCTCCGTAGGTATTTGAGGATGTTTTTGACAGCTACCCAGTGTGTTTCACCTGGAGTCTTTTGGTACCGACTCGTCATACTCAATGCATATGCCATGTCTGGACGTGTGCATATCATGGAATACATGATCGATCCTATTGCTGATGCATAAGGAACACGACTCATGCGCTCAATCCCTTCAGACATCGTGGGTGACTGAGACTTGCTCAACTGCATCCCAGACGTGATTGGAAGGTTCCTCTTCTTGGAGTTGGTCATACTGAACCTTTCAAGAATCTTATCCAAATAAGACTCCTGACTTAACGATAACGTCCGTCGTGATCTATCTCGGTAGATACGGATTCCCAAAATGCGTTGTGCCTCACCCTGATCTTTCATCTGGAAATGGTTCTTCATCCATTCTTTAACCAAAGATAGGAGAGGAATGTCATTCCCAATCAAGAGTATGTCATCGACATACAATATCAAGAATACAATCTTGCTCCCACTAGACTTGATATATAAGCATGGTTCCTCGACCGATCGAGTGAAACCATACTTTTTCATCACCTGGTCGAATCGATGATTCCAACTCCGAGAAGCTTGCTTAAGTCCATAAATGGAACGCTTAAGCTTGCATACTTTCTTAGGATGTTCAGGATCTATGAAACCTTCGGGCTGCACCATGTACAACTCTTCCTCCAAATAACCGTTTAAGAAGGCGGTTTTCACATCCATTTGCCAAATTTCATAGTCATGAAAAGCGGCAATCGCTAAGATTATCCGAATGGAACGTAGCATGACTACAGGTGCAAAAATCTCATCATAATGCAATCCGTGCACTTGAGTGAAACCTTTTGCCACAAGTCGTGCCTTAAAGGTATCTGGTTGCGCGTCTACAGAACGCTTTATTATGTAAAGCCATTTGCACTGTAGAGGTTTTACCTTATTAGCTAAGTCAACTAGATCCCACACGTCATTCTCATACATGGAGTCCATCTAGGATTGCATGGCTTCGAGCTATAGCTTTGAGTCGGAACAGGTCATGGCACCTTTATAGGTAACGGGTTCATTACTCTCTAGGAGTAAAACGTCATTCTCCTCGACCATACCAATGTATCTATCCGGAGGATGAGAGACTCTACCCGACCTCCTAGGTTCCTCAGGAATATTAACCGTATCATCAGTTGGAGGAACAACTTCCTCCATCCGTTCCTCGGTTGTTGGTTTTGGAATCTCCGACAGCTCGAAGGTTCTATTACTCGTCTTGTTCTCGAGAAATTCTTTCTCTAAGAACGTCGCACTAGCCGCAACAAAAACTCGATGTTCGGTAGGCGAATAGAAGTAATGACCAAATGTTCCTTTTGGATAACCTATAAAGTATGTCTTGACCGATCGCGGACTGAGCTTATCCTCGTGTCTCCACTTGACATAAGCCTCGCAGCCCCAAACCCGAATAAAGGACAAGTTAGGGACCGTTCCCTTCCACACTTCATATGGAGTCTTGTCGACAGCTTTAGACGGACTTCGGTTAAGTATAAGAGCAAAATGACAAAGAGCAAAACCCCATAATGAATCAGGCACTACCGTGTGACTCATCATGGATCGAACCATATCAAGTAAGGTTCGATTTCTCCGTTCGGACACACCATTTAATTGAGGTGTTCCAGGTGGAGTTAACTGCAAAACGATTCCACAGTCTTTAAGGTGTTGATCAAACTCATTTGAAAGATATTCGCCACCCCGATCTGAACGGAGTGCTTTAACCTTTCTACCCAGTTGGTTCTCAACCCTGTTCTGGTATTCCTTGAATTTCTCAAAGGACTCACTTTTATGCTTCATTAAGTAGACATATCCATATCTACTCAAATCGTCCGTGAAAGTGATAAAATATCTATAGCCATCTCTAGCGGTAATTGACATAGGTCCACAAACATCAGTATGTATGAGTCCTAATAGGTCACTAGCGCGCATTCCAACACCTTTGAAGGAAATTCGAGTCATTTTGCCAATGAGACATGATTGACACGTGCCAAATGTAGAAAAATCGAATGCGGGAATAGTCCCATTTTCGACGAGTTTCTTCACGCGTTTCTCATTTATGTGTCCCATTCGACAATGCCATAGATAGGTTTGATCTTTGTCACCAACCTTTAATTTCTTATTATTCACGTGTAATACTTCCGTGGTTTGGTCTAAGATGTAAATTCCATTCATGGAAAATGCTTTGCCATAAATCATTTCATTGAAAGAGAAAATAGAGCTATTATCCTTTATTGAAAATGCAAAACCGTCTTTAGCAAGTACGGAAACAGAAATAATGTTCTTAGACAAACTGGGTACATAGTAACAGTTATTTAAAAATAACTCAAAACCACTAGGGAGTTGGATTACATATGTTCCCTTCGAGACAGCAGCAATCGTGCTCCATTCCCGACTCGCAGGTCCACATCACCTTTTTCGAGAGGTATGATGTTCTTTAGGCCCTGCAAATGATTACACAGATGAGAACCACAACCGGTATCAAATACCCAAGTTCCGAAACTTGCATGGTAAATCTCAATCATATGAATATAAGATGACATACCAACAGGAACGATGCGACCTGCTTTGATGTCCTCACGGTAGACGGGACAGTTCCTCCTCCAATGTCCAGTCTTGTGACAATGGTGGCACTCAATGTCATCGCCCTTGCTCTTTGCCTTGCCCTGTGAGCCACTAGTCTCACTGGGCCCACTCTTACCGTTTCCTGCCTTTTTAAACTTTGGTTTACCTACAGCTAGGTCGCCATGAGCCTTGCCCTTACCTTTACCCTTGTTGGAAATCCTGAGAACATCCTGCTTCATGCTCCCACTCAATTTCATATCCTTCTCGGTCTGTACGAGAAGGGAGTGTAGCTCATGAGGACTCTTTTTCAAGTCATTCATGTAGTAGTTCGCCCTGAAAAGGGCAAAACCATCATGAAGAGAATGAAGCATTCGGTCAATGACAATGCTCTCACTGATTTTACAATTCAGTGCCTCCAGCTTCTCGACATTCTCAATCATGTGAAGAATGTGTGGGCTAACCGGTTGGCCCTTCTGGAGTTTCGCATCAAAGAAGCGACAGGTATGTTCATATGTAACGATTGTCGGTGCTTTTGAGAACTCGTTAGTGAGCGTGGTGAAAATCTTGTTTGCACCTTGGGCAATGAAGCGTCTCTGCAAATTGGTTTCCATTGCAAAGATGAGTACGTTCTTTATCGCACCCGCTTCCATAACGAAGTCACTATAAGCGAGTGACTCGTTGACTCCTGCATTGGGGCCTGGGTTGACTGGTATTGGCTCAGTTAAGTACTTGAGCTTACGTACCGTCAGCAATGGCAGCATTCCGTAGTGATGTCCCCCAGTCCGCAAAGTTGGACCCGTCGTTTTTCAGACGTGTGAACTGATTCATCTGGTCCATAAAAATTTTAAGCCAGGACGCGCGATCAAGTGTGGCACTAGGCATTGGGATTGCGTTATTTCCAGCCATTTCGTTGTAACAAAAGATTATGAAAATAAACGTGTTCTACATCATGAGAAGAAGATTAAAAAATAATAAGCATGTGCATCGTTTATAATTTTTAAGTCTAATGAACTACTGTCATAACGCGAAGACTCAAAACATTTATACAATTGACCTCCCTCAAGAATTATATAAATGATTCCAAGACTCAATTCTCTGTAAATTGATAAGCTAACCTTTTAGCTAATTCTACCGTTAGAATTCTTGGTCGATAAATTTCTGTAAATTCAATCTTTAGTCCATCATAATCACGAGAAACTCTTCGGACTTTGATGTTGAGGTAAACTAAGTCAACACAACTACTTACCCAACGTAGAAGGGGTTATATTATGCCTACCGACGAAGAAGGGATTCATAGTTGTTTGCCCTTATAAAGACTAGTCTCAATTTCCGTTTTAGAGGAAGATCCCATCAACTTTGTTTTAATTCATTTTAAGTGAACTAATATCTAGCATGCGAGAATGAATAAACTAAGGTGATGGCTTAAAAAAAAAAAACTGTGACATCTGTGTGTCCATGAAAACTAACATACAAACTATATGAGTCAATTTTCATGCATTTTAGTAGTAGGTGGTTTGGTTTTAGGCGGAATATGATGCATAAACTAACATGTGAATGAAAAGCAATAAGAATAAAAACGTAAAAACAGTAAAAGTCCTAGTGTGGCCTATCCTATCAAAATGAACAATAAATACAAGTTTGGAATCCATCCTTGGACCCGAGAAGTTTGTCTTGATGTTCCATCTTGATCCATGTAGCGGGAGTGAGCTCCAATCTCCATCTTTAGTCTTCTTTTGAAAAATACAATAAATAAAATTTACATAATAAACCTATTTATTACATTCTAATTTCAAAACCCAAAAACTAAAGAAAAATAAAGGAGATTCGAGATCTCATAATTACATAAAAATCATGTTTCCTTCATTACGAAATCATAATTTGACTAAGGCCACACTAAGTATTACAAATTACAACTGGTTGCAAAAAAACGTAAATAAAATTCGTTCAATCGATTCATTCAACAAAAATAAAATAAAATGCATCAACTAAAATAAATTAAACATACATGACACAATTCCTTAATTATGTTGATTAATTTATCCAAACCACCTATTTAAATCAAATTAAGTGACAATTCCTACATTAATCACATTAATTTCATTCTTAATCCATATTAAACTTGTAATATGAATTCAATCCGTCAAAATTTTAAACTGCTTTAAAATAATATGATATCTATAAATTATGAACCGCTTCACAATAATTAATTTGCCAAAACAAAACAAAAAACAAGACTACTTTTTTTATTGTCTCGGCAAAACCCAAAAAAAAAACAGAAATTTTTTTTTATACAGACCTGTTGTGAACAGTAACAAAACAAGAATTTTTTTTTTTTATCTTTTCTCGGTAAAACTGAAAAGAAACAAAAACAACCCGTAATCTTTTCTCGGTTTTTCAGCAAAAACCGAATGGAAAAAAACAGGATTTTTTTTTTTTTTTAAAAAAAATACTGTTCATCCGTGAACAGTAACGGAAACGAAAAAAAAAATTCCACGGCTCAAAAAACAATCCAGCCGATTACATTTTTTTTTTCTCGCAAACCCTAATTATTGTTTACAAACAATTTTATGAAAATCATCAAAATTAAAATTCGTGGCCTTGGCTCCGATACCACTTGTGGGATTGATCTGTATGAATCCTTTTATATGCAAGGATTATAACGAATTTAATGAAGACGATACTAGTCATAAAATAAAAATACATAAACAAAATTAAAGGATTCAGAAATAACCTTCGGTCCTAGCAAATACGGCTTAAGAACAATATCAAAATAGATATTCGCCTATCAGTTGCACCCAAGACGATATGAGATATGCCCTTTGATTATGCTAGAATCGATCCAAAATTTTCTGTAAAAATTTAGGTTTTTTTGTTTTTTACTGATGAGAAGAGGCAAGAGAATGAGTAGAAAAATTAGGTCTAAAAATAATCTCCTTCTAACCTACTTAAACCGTGAATTAGGTTAGTAATAAGGTAGATATTTTCTTCCTTATTTTCGGCCCATATAACCGAAATAAGGAGTATTATTTCCTTATTTTGGTTATTCCAAAAATGTATAAAATGTGTTAAATTGTCATCTAGTGAGGATCGAACCCATGACCTCTTGGTTTGTGTACCCTCACTATTACCACTATGACACATTCATCTTGTTGATATTAAATCTAACCGATTACATTTAATTACGAATTAACAGATTAATTCGTCCAAGCTAACATTACATACATTTAATTAAATATAACTTATTATATTCAATTTACGAATTGACAGTTAATTCGTCTCAACTAAGATTATTTAATCTTCATTAAATAATTGTCTCATCAACACATTGACTAACTGTTTAGTCATATTAGGCATCAATGTGATCATATTTTTATAATCACATCTCTCAAACACATCCTATAGGTGTGACCTTTAGAGACCAGTTGATCACCGCCATCTGTATGATAATAACGTCAAACTTTCTAGCAAGCCAACCGTTATTAGGTAAACGTTAATCAACTGATTAAATATACGAAGTATACCCTTGTGAACCTGTAAGAGATTTACAAATGTTATCACACTAATTTGTGGAGGACACAAGCTCCAACAGTGACCTCTACCCAACTATCATAAATGATTCCCAGATCCAAATTCATATTAATACGGGTACTGTGAGCCGAGTAATCCCTTATTAATATAACTCGGTGGAGTAACCTCTTAATCGATTCTACTTCTAGAACTCTCGGTCGATAAAAATTATTCTAATTTTCATCTTTAGCCCGGAACACATGCGACCACGGTCACGAATACTTCCGTTGAGCTCAATCCAAATTTCGATGTAATAACATTTTATTACCCACTTACCCAACGTAACAAGTTTAGCACCCCGGTGAGCCGAGTCTACTTCTTTATGAAATTGGGATTCATGGTTTCTACTATTTGGTAAGGCTAATTCTCAATTATTAGAAGTGAGTGGTCTTGTCAATTTATTACCTATCACGTTTTAAGTGAACTAAAGCGATGAACTACGATAATCGTAATTGACACGGTCGATGACTCGATATGATATGCATGTTGTTGTTTATGGCGATTTGGCATGCATGCAACATATTAAAAGAAATGCAAAGCAATAATAAAAAATTCCTAGTATGGCCATCCTAAAAATAGAAAATCAAATAATCAATTACATATTCGGAAACCAACTCCTTTGGTCCCTTAAATCTTAAATTGGCACGCCTCCCAAGAACACCGTCTTCGTCGGATCACCTTTCCGAATGGCGCCGTCTTTGAGGATACTCCGTAATTACAAATAATAATAAAAATACAAAGCTATTCCTATTATACATTTTTAAAATGGAAAAACTAATAAAAATAAAAGTGATACGAGATCACATTAAATTACAACCGAATCAATATTCCCTTTCATTACGGGTAATATCGATTAAAACTAAGGCCATACTAAGATAAAATTACATAATTCAAAATTATATAAATAAAAGACATTCAACAATTTGAAATATGCAGCATTATAATATGTATCTATCATGCCAAATTATGTGCTAAATCGCCCTATTTAACTTATATTGTATATATAACCCGGTTTTATGGAAATGCGTGATCGTAATTTCTTAAAATCAAAAATTAACACTAAAATCACATCTAAGCTCAAGTTAATTATCCTAACACTCTTAGGACTCAAAAATTACTCATCACTCAATTTTGACAATATTTCAACTTGATTTAATTTTTATGCTCATTTTTTACCTTAAAATCATAATATTAATGAAATAAATCCAAATTAAATTACAATAATTTCAAAATTTAAATTTTAAATTTTTGAACATTCTGGAATAATTCCATGACACTCATAATGTCAAAAATCATGGCTAAAATTTTCTAATTAATTGAGAAAATATAGTTGCAATTTATCGGTTTTATCTCATAAAACATCTAAAGTATACAAAAATCAATCCAATCAATTTTACAACTTTAGATATGATTAGTGGGATATTTATGCGACCTAAAATAATTTTCTCATGCCATGAAAATTGTTTTAGCAATTTATGCTAAAATAGTCACTATTTATGCCATTTTTACACTAAAAATTCATAAATCATGCTAAATGAGATCATTTAATCTCGAAATTTACATACACTCTTTAAATTATGTATGTGACAACATATTAAAGTTTCATGGCCTAATTCGAAATTTAACTATTTTAACCATTTTACCTCTTTTAATCCATTTTTATCTCATAAAAATCATAAAGCATGCAATATTAATCCAATCAATACGAGATTTTACACACTACTTGGAAAATATGCATGTGAATGCATATAAAATTTTCAAGGTTAGAGAATAAGTTTAACCATTTTTAGTCATTTTAACCTCTATTTATGCCATTTTTACACTAAAAATTCATAAATCATGAAATATTAATCACATTAATATGATATTTTACATGCAATACATAAAATTTTTATATGAGGTCATACTAAAATACCACGGATAGTAGTGAAGGTTAATTTATTTTAGTGAATAAAAGTTCATTTTACTCATAAAAATGTAATAAAATCACTAAAAATCATTAAAATGAGCAATAAATTTCCATAAATAATAAAAATGACCTAAAAACACTTTAGGACCAGAATATATAACATTCATAATTATTTTGTGACCTACGCTTATAAATCACAAATTTTTAGTTTTATATGTTAACATTTTAACTCGGAAAAACAATAACCGATTATGCATGCAACATCCTATACTCTGATACCACTTGTTAGGTTTATATACCTCTTATTAGACTCCTCTAATAGTGAACTAATTAACTTCTTAATTATTTTTTCTTTAGATCTAGTGCATGCATAACAAAATAAGAGATTTATAAGAAAAACAATGTCCCTTACATTGTGAGATGGTTCGAAATATAGGGCACAAGTAAGGTCACCTTCCTTCACTTATTCTTGAGCTCAATATGATGGATGATCCTCCAAAATCCCAAAGTAGAGATCCTCCTTAGATTGCACCCAAGACTTATCCCTTAAACTAGTATATTAATTAACTAGATTAATAAACTAGTATCCTTAAAATGATTCTAATATTATTACTATTACTACACTAGTAATCTTGTTGTGATATTAGAATGGATGAACAAATGCTTGTATATCTAAAAACTTGTTTTAGAAAGATTGAGAGAGTATGTGAATGTTTGCATGTAGGAGAATATGAATGAATTGGTGAGGTAAAAATGAGAACAAAAGTCCTCATAAGAGGAGATGAGGCCGGGTAGGAAGTGGCCAAAAGGGCATCTTTGCCTTTTCCTTTTTGTCTTCACAATGCATTAGTTGTGTAAGCTAGTATACTAGCTATGATGATATTTTATTTATCTCATAAAATAATGTCATCCTCACACCCCTAATACTCCCTCCATTCGGTCCATATATCATAAATGGACTACCATTTTATTTTGTCAATTTGTCATTTGTCACACAATATGTCACAAATTGTATTTTTCATGTTATTAATTAATTTAATACATATTTATCACATAAATATCATTTTACAAATTAATTAAGTTACATACAACAAATTGACTAGTGATACTTGATCACATAAATAAAATGGGTCATTTAATTATAATTCACAATATCTTGTAATTATAATTAACCATTCATTCTTATCTCTATCGTTTCTTAAACTATCCCTATCTTTTATGTTCCGATCTCAACTTTGGTATGTTGATACAAGTTGTGATGGTTACTGATGCGTGTCATTTATATGATGTTTTACACCTCATTTTACACGCATTTCAGAGCTTATTTATGTAGTTTTATGCTACTATTTGCCCCATTTCGTCTATTTTCGTATGTTTATGTAATATTGCAGATTTATGCGGAAATGAGTAGAAATCGAGCCGAATCCGTCCCCGAGTACCTTGCATTGCATTTGACGTGAAGTATTTACTCAAGGAACGAGCTTGGTGCGCATTTCGAGGCCTGAAAGATAATTTTATGAAGAATTAGAAGCGGAATATCAGCTAAAGCAGTCGATCGACTGACCTCTATGGTCGATCGACCAACGCACGACATACAGAAGCTTCTGTTCAGCATAGCCCAGTCGATCGACCGGTCACAGTGGTCGATCGACCACACCGCTGATCTGCGTGAATTAAAAGATCGAGAAGTTAGAAGCCCATTGTATATTAGGTTTAGGAATAAGTGTTACCTTATATTCCTATATAACGTAACCTGACATTATTTAGTTTTATCAAGTCTTTTATCAGAAAACTTTAGGGAAATAATTAGGGTTTACATTCAAGTTTACATTCTTCCAATACAATCTACTTTTCGTTTGTGCTTTCCGATCTTCCTTACTGCCATTCGGTATTTTTTTGTTCTTTAGTTCAGTTTTCGTTACTTTGTTCGTTCGTAGTATAGAATTGCTAGATTAGTTTCCCGAAGCCTTATTATCGTTTTATGTTATTTGTTTGTTTAATTATCTCAATCATGAATTCAGTAGTTTTATTCCTTAATCTTAATGTTGTTTTCGTCGTAGTTATGAGTAGCTAAACACCCTGTGCTAGGATGTAGGTAATCTGTAGAAGTAGGCGGCATTAGAATAGTAGACCTAGATCGCGCCACGGTCGATCAACCGCACACCCTGGTCGATTGACTGGCCACGTGAGTATTAGTTTCGTTTTAATTAATTTAATTGCCATGTTTGACGAATCGAGTGCACGTGACTAGTTGAATGTTTAGGAATTGACCGACCAATAAAGATCGAAAGATAGGGAAGGGAGATAGCCTACCTAATTAAGACGACTAGATTAATGAGATCGAAAGATGAGTTAATTTGGCCTTTTTAGTCACTTTTCAGGACGAAAGTTAGTATTAGTGATATTAGGGACCTGTAGCTAGATCGAAAGATGCTACCTGTTAAGAATGGACCGAGAGGACTTCTTATTTTCCCGTCTCACGTGTTTGTTTTAGACCTACCTAGTATACTGCCGCCGAAACTACAGTGAACCGACCATCTTAGCACCCTTTTAATATCTGTTTTCATTCGTTTACTTGGTTTACTTTTCATTTCACTGCCTTTAGCTATAGAACAAATCAAATCAAACCCCCATACTTGTTGCCTTAAAGACTAAAATCAGACAACTATTAATTGCATCGCCTCCCTGTGGTTCGACCCTGACTGCCACTAGCTATAATAGTAGTTTGGAATTGTAAATTTATTTTTGGTGCACACAACGACGGGCATCAAATTTTGGCGCCGTTGCCGGGGAGGCAATTGTTTAAAATTTTTAGTTGTTTTATTTTTAGTCTTTTTCTTAGTTTAAGGGACATCTGTTCCTTAAACTATTCTCATATTCTATTTGTAGTTTCTTCTTATGCGCAGGTCACTGGGTGGTGAATTACTACCGTTCAATCCCGAGATTGAGAAGACTTTGCGTGAGTTGAGACGATCATCTAGAGTATTGTCGACAGAGGAAGAGCTGAGTACTCTGTCTAGTTACTACGAGAATGAGCTATTTGAGGAGGATCCACATTCATCTCCTGTTTCCACTTCTTCAGCTGAGACCGTCACATCTCCAGATTTTCCAGTCGTGGCTGAAGAAGCAAGTATAGCCAGTCACTCGGAGTCGACATCTGCGAATCTTTATAAGGGATTCGCATTAGCAGGGGAGGACAGAAAATTCGAGCTGAAGCCTTCTTATATTAACTTGGTTGAGAGGAACCAATTCGGGGGACCTGCAAATGAAGATGCAGCTAAGCACATGGAGACATTCATCGATTATTGCTGTTCCATACCCCCAGCAACCGGTGTGATCCAGGACCAGGTGAAGGAAACTATGTTTATATTCTCTCTTCGTGATGCTGCAAGGGAGTGGTACCGAGACCTGGATCGAGCTGCTAATGGGATCACTGACTGGAATTCTTTGGCCCTAGCATTCTACAAGAAATATTTATCTACCTCGAAGACTAATGCCATTAGAGCTCAGATCACGAGCTTTAAACAGGGTCCTGATGAGAACTTTCATGAGGCGTGGGTCCGTTTCAAGAAGCTGGTGCAAACCATTCCGCACCATGGGTTCGAAAAATGGAGTCTATGCAATCAATTTTATAATGGGCTTTATGACGATCAGAGGGCGATCCTGGATGTGGCAGCTAGTGGCAGATTCCAGGGGAATGTGGGAGAGACTAAGGGGTGGAAAATTATTGATGATTTGGCCACCCACAAAGCTGAGTATGGAAATTCCAGGGGAAATCAAAGAAGAAGTGCTAAATCCCCTTCCTAGCTGCATTAGAGGCTCTTACGGCGAGATTTGATAAGTACGAGTTGGGAGGAGCTTCAAAAGGACGGATCTATCATGTGAATGCTGTTTCAGACGGTCCTTTCGTCTGCAAAAGATGTGGAGGAGAAGGACATGTTTCAGACAACTGTCCTAATCCCTATGAGTCTTGCGCTGCCTTTCAACATTATGGGCAGACAAATACTTATTTTGAGCCGAATGCCCATCCTAACTTGAGGTGGAGTAGCCAGAATTTCCTAAATCCGACTCCACCTCCACAGCAGCAGCAGCAACAGAATTATGTGCCCCTTCATAAGCAACAACAGTTCCAAAAGCCTCCGTATGTTCCTCAGCAGCAGCAGCAGTCTCAAGGCTCCGAATTTGCCGAATTGAAAAACTTGTTGCTGAAAGAGTCTCAAGCTAGAGAGGCCGAGATGAAGATGTTAGAGAGCCAAATTGCTCAATAGGCAAGCAAGAATACAACTCGAGCTCCGGGACATTTACCGACGCAGACTGATCAAAAGGAGACCTTAAATGCAATTACCTTGACGAGTGGGTCTACCCTTGATGGGCCCGCTATGGTCGAGGATGTCACTGAAAAAGATGAGGCGGAACCAAGTAAGAAGAAACCTGGAACGAACAGTGGCAAGAAAAAGACGATTACCAGGTATATCAGTCGATCGACTGATATACCCAGTCGATCGACCAGTCCGCGAGATACAGTAGCTTCTGGTCCTGTAGAAGTCAGTCGATCGACTGACATTCATGGTTGATCGACTGACAACGCTGTTGATGGTGAGTCTTTTCGTCCTCCATTGCCAAATAACTTGAGGGACCACTTGTTTCGGGGTACGACGACTCCGAAAATATTGAGGCAAGACCCAAATGCTGATGAGTCAGTCCCGGTTCCAAAGTATGACCCGACGACGATTAATGGTTCATTTTGTAGACGGTCTGAAGAGGGGTCAAGCTACAACAAAAAGAAGGTGGTGGATTTTCAGCCTAAGTCCACCGATGCCGGCATGAGAGACCTAGAGGAGAGGGCTAAGTTACTTCTTTCAGCCCCCTATCCAGAAAGATTGGTGCCGACAAAGGAACAGGTATCGTTTAACAAACTTGAAAATGTTATTCGTAGCTTAAATGTACAAGTTCTTTTTCTTGAATGAGTTAATCAAGTGCCTGCTTACATGAAATTTATGAAGCAACTTTTGTCTAAAAAGAAGTCACTTGAAACTGTGCATACTGTCGCACTAACTGAGGAGTCATGCTCTTATTTGACCCATACTGCACCCCATAAGCTAGAAGACCCAGGTAGCTTTTCTGTCCCATGTAGTATTGGCACCTTTTCTATTGAGAAGGCCTTGTGTGACCTAGGAGCCAGTATTAGTGTAATGCCCTTGAGTCTTGCTAAGAAGTTGAAATTGACTAGGTTTGCAGTTACCAACATGACAGTACAGATGGTTGACCGATCTGTGGTCTAGCCTATAGTAGTCTTAAAGGACATTCCTGTGCAAATAGGAAAGTTCTTTTTCCCTGTTGACTTCGTTGTAGTAGATATGCCCGAGGATGCCCACATTCCTATCATATTGGGTAGACCATTTCTGCACACTGCTGGTGCAGTTATAGATGTTGGCTCAGGGACTTTGACTTTCAAAGTAGGTAAGCATTCCATTGTCTTTGCCCAGACAGCTAAGAAGAAAGACCCCATGTGGCCAGTCACTTGTAATACGGTTTCTGAAAAGATATCCTATTTTGTGCGTTCTGATATGCCTGTCTCTATGCCTGTTTCTGCTGTAACACCTCCGCCCCAGATTGGGAGCAAATTGGAGGAAGATTCTTCTGTTTTGGATTTTGCAGGAGCTGGTTTGGGGAAGGAAGAGCCGCATGTTGCTCCAACTGTGAGGGAGCCAATCACTCAAAGAGGCGGTCTAGGATGTCTTAGCTATGGCACAGATGAGGAGCCAGATGAGGAGCCAGTCAAAGTGAGAGAGTCCGATCTGGATTCTGATGAGCCAGATGAGGACATTGATTGGGGAGATGCTGAAGCCGTTGATCCGTTGAGTTTAGCGGATGTTGGAGTTGAGAAGAGTGCAGCTGAGGAGATGAGCACTGTAGAGGCTACCTCTGGTAGCCACAAGCCGAGCAAGTGGGCCATTCCGTGGCTGTTCTTGATCAACTATTAGTTGATTGAGACTTTACATACATTTTATTGCTTTTTAAGACTATTTACCGTTTTTCGTGTGTGCGAGACTTCGCATTTTAATAAGTTTGCTTAGGATTTTATACACTTTAGACTATTGCTTTGGGTTTTGCGCAATTTTGGGCGCGTTATTGTGTGTATTTGTAGGTTTATAGACCATATTAGCTCGAGTTATTGAGCTAATTGAAGAAATCAGAAAGTTACAGCAGGTTTTCCAGTCGATCGACTTGCCTCCTATGGTCGATCGACTGAGCCGCGACTTCCAGGAGCTTCTGTTCCTGTTCACCCTGGTCGATCGACTGGTTGATGTGGTCGATCGACCATGTGCGCTGCTGTACCTGTTTTTGATCATTCCCTTGTTGTGTTTGGTCGATTTGCGGAGTCGAGGGAGTCTTCTTTCCACTTTATTCTCCGACTCATTTCTGTTTTCTTCCGTTTCTTTATTTTACACATAATGTTGTGTTTCAATAATTGTTTTCTCGTTTTATGCGTGGTATTATTTGTCTTTTCAGGTACTTATTGGTAGCACTGCTGGCTACTGAAACCTCCTAGCTCACGCTGGTTTGGGGAGGTTTCCTTTTGCTGCGCTTAAAGTCTTGTGAGTTTCCGAGTTCTTACTTCATGTCTTATGTAGTTGATTTTCACAAATTCCCGTTTTCCTTTTATTTCATTATATGATTTTGGACAATGGGGACATTGTGCGATTTGGTTTGGGGAAGGGTTTTGCGTTGCATTTCATTTGCTTGCATTCACGTTTACATTTTTGTCTTGCATTGTTGTTTATTTTCCCTTATATATACAAAAATTTCAAAAAAATTGGAAAATGTCAAAAAAATTTCACGTTTATTTTAGCATATAGGTTGAGTCGGAACGGTAGTATTTCAATGATGACATTGCATTTGCATCTGTTTTTGCCTGAGCCTTGCTAATTGACATGTTATTAGTAGAATCGTATATGCATAATCTACGAGTTTTCGTTAAATTTCTTGCTGAACTTAAGACTTGACTTAGATTTTTGGCAAACTACTTATAAATTCTGAGATTTAGAGCCTTATAACTGGTGACATTCATGACCAGTTTATCTAGGATTGTGAGTAGTTACTCCTTATGAGACATGTTGAATTAATATGCATAAATATGAACTTAATCTGCTTAATACCTGTATGCATTCGGTTCGTGGTTTGTTGACACATGTGGAAGAGGTCCCCTTTATTCATTTTTCCCATAAGCTCCACACTGCCAAAAATAACCTTTTTGTCCAATTACTACATCCTACATTTAGCCTGCCCTTGTCAAGCTAGTAGTTTATGTTCTTGGGATTGTTACTTCATTTTTGGTAGCTAATGCTCATGTTGAGATATTGTTGGGAAGATGAAAAAGAAAAGAAGGAAAGAAGAAAAAAAATAGAATTGAAAAAGAAAGAAAAAGAAAAGAGAAACGCATGCTATACTGTAGAGGGCGGTCGATCGACTGCCCATCTGGGTCGATCGACTGAAGCCCGAGAAGAAAAGAGGAAAAAAATCATTTCGCATAATTCAAAGTCCTTATTAAATGGCGATTTTTGCTCCCATGTTGCATTTCTATCTTATGGGGAGTTGATTGATTATTATGGAGATTGTGAGATTTGTGCTTGATAATTAGCACCGGTTTTATTGTTTATTTTGAGCAAGAAGTTGGATGTTGTTCTATGGTTTTGTTTAGGTACCAGCTTGATCATCTATGCCTCCACATTCCCATAATTGTTTTGCCTCTTCTTACCCATTATCTCACATATCCATATTTACCTCGGCATGTGTCATGGACATTTGTTTGGTTGGAATGCATATGTACGGTTGTAGAGATTATTTTCATATTAGACTGCAGGCATGTTCTTATAGGTCGTAGTTAGGTGAGAGTCACTACAAAATGAATTCTTTCTATCTTTTACATATATTCACCTGTATTTATTGAGTGATTTGAACGACCCGTGAGAGTCCGATTTGATAAGTCTCTATAGTTGACGGTTCAGCATGTTTTTAACGGCTTCATAACTCGTTTGCATGATTCATATTGCTAACTGATTGTTAGTTGTTGCATTAAATTGGTTTAGGCTATTCGGTTTGCATTTCGCTCTGAGATTGAACTCGTTCCACTAGGTTTTAGGATCGAGTCTAGTTCTTGCTTGGGGACAAGCAAGGGTTTGGTTTGGGGAAGTTTGATGCGTGTCATTTATATGATGTTTTACACCTCATTTTACACGCATTTCAGAGCTCATTTATATAATTTTATGCTACTATTTGCCCCATTTCGTCTACTTTCGTATGTTTATGTAATATTGCAGATTTATGCGAAAATGAGTAGAAATCGAGCCGAATCCGTCCCCGAGTACCTTGCATTGCATTTGACGTGAAGTATTTACTCAAGGAACGAGCTTGGTGCGCATTTCGAGGCCTGAAAGATAATTTTATGAAGAATTAGAAGCGGACTATCAGCTAAAGCAGTCGATCGACTGACCTCTATGGTCGATCGACCAACGCACGACATACAGAAGCTTCTGTTCAGCATAGCCCAGTCGATCGACCGGTCACATTGGTCGATCGACCACACCGCTGATCTGCGTGAATTAAAAGATCGAGAAGTTAGAAGCCCATTGTATATTAGGTTTAGGAATAAGTGTTACGTTATATTCCTTTATAACGTAACCTGACATTATTTAGTTTTATCAAGTCTTTTATCAGAAAACTTTAGGGAAATAATTAGGGTTTACATTCAAGCTTACATTCTTCCAATACAATCTACTTTTCGTCGTGCTTTCCGATCTTCCTTACTGCCATTCAGTATTTTTCTGTTCTTTAGTTCAGTTTTCGTTACATTGTTCGTTCGTAGTATAGAATTGCTAGATTAGTTTCCCGAAGCCTTATTATCGTTTTATGTTATTTGTATGTTTAATTATCTCAATCATGAATTCAGTAGTTTTATTCCTTAATCTTAATGTTGTTTTCGTCGTTGTTATGAGTAGCTAAACACCATGTGCTAGGATGTAGGGAATATGTAGAAGTAGGCGGCATTAGAATAGTAGACCTAGATCGCGCCACGGTCGATCGACCGCACACCTTGGTCGATCGACTGGCCACGTGAGTATTAGTTTCGTTTTAATTAATTTAATTGCCATGTTTGACGAATCGAGTGCACGCGACTAGTTGAATGTTTAGGAATTGACCGACCCAATAAAGATCGAAAGATAGGGAAGGGAGATAGCCTACCTAATTAAGACGACTAGATTAATGAGATCGAAAGATGAGTTAATTTGGCCTTTTTAGTCACTTTTCAGGACGAAAGTTAGTATTAGTGATATTAGGGACCTGTAGCTAGATCGAAAGATGCTACCTGTTAAGAATGGACCGAGAGGACTTCTTATTTTCCCGTCTCACGTGTTTGTTTTAGACCTACCTAGTATACTGCCGCCGAAACTACAGTGAACCGACCATCTTAGCACCCTTTTAATATATGTTTTCATTCGTTTACTTAGTTTACTTTTCATTTCACTGCCTTTAGCTATAGACCAAATCAAATCAAACACCCCATACTTGTTTCCTTAAAGACTAAAATCAGACAACTATTAATTGCATCGCCTCCCTGTGGTTCGACCCTGACTGCCACTAGCTATAGTAGTAGTTTGGAATTATAAATTTATTTTTGGTGCACACAACGACGGGCATCAATTACCCTTTTTATTGTAATTAGGGCATCCTAGCAAGGACAAGAGCAAAGAAAAGCAAGCTTAGAAGATCTTGAGGGAAGCTAGATGTAGCCGCCCATGGAGCTAGATATATGGAAGCTTGGCTTTATATTTCTTTGTCTTTATTTTCATGTTGAACTTTGAGATTTTAGAACTATTTTGATTTACTTGTGTGACTTGGAAATTTGTTCGTATGCTTTAAACAATTGTTGTGCTTTGGATATTTGTGACTTGGTTTGCAACCCAAGTCACTCATTCTATCATTTGTTCTAAGATTATCATCATACACTACTTGTATCGTGAAACATAAGATTATCGACTTAAATTGATCAAATAGACAATTATAATAATTAGATCATTATAAGTCCATAAGCTATGAATTTGATTCTCCTTATGTCATTGTTACTAAAAGTAACAACTTACTTATGTAAGATCAATTATAAAGTTATGTTGAGCTATTGAACTCATATATTAGGGAATTTACGATACAAAACGAACACATTATTCTAAACGAATAGTCAACCAGGATATACCTAAAATAGAGAGTCTATTTAACAAATTAGATGAATCAAACTGCCATGATAGGGCTGGACTTTTATGAGCTAATGCGTCAGTCTAGAAAAACTGCTAATACTCTACCATATGTATGTTTGTGACTCACAAAGCTATCTCTCAAGAAGATAGATGTATTTTTGAGAGATATAGTGGGAGTAGATTGGATCGTCACAAACATGTCTTATAGTTAATGTGTTACTTTGTGAAAGTAATGGAACTATAATCTATAAAGATAGAGTGGGAGTATAGTTCAGTGGGAGTTTAGCACACATGTCTTGCTGTTAAAATATTGCTTTGCGAAAGTAATGGTATTGTCCTAAATCGACTTTGTTACATACGAACCATTACATTACAATCCAAAGATTGTTACTCAAAGAGTAGATTTAATTAAAGGCGAGGGTCTCCTTAAAGTGAATAAAGCTTTAGAGTAAATGTGAGCATAAATCGACATGAAGATGTTTGATCAAAATAAATTATGTTAGGAATTGCCACATTTCATTTGATGATGAATGGAAAATGATAATTAAAATAGGCTTTTCTAAAATGGGAATTTAGAGAAGGATGTATTTGGAACACAAAACCATAGATGAAGATCTAAGAATCCTAACATCTCATGCGTAGCTTTCTTAAGTGATGCTAGAATGGTCTTAAGCAAGCATTAAAGGATTATACTTTTCGTTTATCTGATAATAGAGAATGGTTTCATTCACATGATTGAAGAATCATGATTATACATGAAGTTAAGTGGGAGCTAGAATTATTTTTCCCGTGTCTTATATGTTGAAGACATATTACTTATTGAGAATAATGTACCAATGCTCTCTTCTGTGAAAGAGTGATTGGAGACTTGGAAAAGGATGCAAAGTATTCCAGATTTTTGAATCTATGTGAGAGAATATTGGCATAGAGTTGAGAGTCTTAAGAGGATAAGATCTTTCGTATCTGTTTAACATCAACAAGGTTTAATAGGCTATTCATGTTGATGGAAGTGGAATTACTATGATGGAGTCATAGTCGCTCACTGAACCTATTAAGTTGTTGATCGATTCCTAATGTTTCCGCCATTAGAATGATCATGTATGCCAACAGACGCACATTCCATGATGTAATATATGCTTAGAGAGCATGATAAGTCAATAATAAGTTAACTCGGATGATGGCTTGTGAAAGCCTTAAAGAACATCTTTGAGATTCTTGAGAAGAATTAAGGATTCGTTCATATGTTTGGATGATAAACTAAGTTATGTATTGAATGGTTGCACAAACTTTAGTTTCTAAACCGAAAGGGATTTGTTGAAATCCTAGGATGTCTTACTGACTAAGGAGTAAGAGACTAGAAAAGTGTTTTAGTTTTGCGCATTGCAAATTCTACAAAAGGAATCTAAGTAAATCGTGATAAAATGGTCAACGTAGGGATTAAGGGTGAATCCCTCTACAAATGACTTTATCACAAGTTATGCAATAACAGTGGGATCATCTTTCAAGTTAAAGAGCCCAAGTCTGGTAAGGAACACTAGACAAATACTTAGAGATAAATTAAAGTTATTAGAAATAACATTGAATAGAAGGAGATAGCAATTGACAAAGTTGGAATATATGGATATAGGGTATATCCACTTGCCAAGCTTTTATTACATTTCGACTAGTGTAAAAGGTACACTAAAGGTTATAAGATATGAAGTAGTAATAGTGTATTGACTATTCATATGTGATAATCGAATTTATCGTTTGAGTTTCTTTAAACTCACCCTTTACTTTGTTATATCCAAATGGGTTGTAGAGACAAATTGAACCCATTAAAGTGAACTGAATTGACATAGTATTCACCCCTAGTTACTTATATGTGGTGACGTTTCGAAGTGACTAGAGTGTGATGCAATTGATGGCAAGTTCAAGTGCCATAGAGTTATACGGGATGACTAGTCGATCACATAGGCAGACTGTATGAGACACTCTGTCGGGCAGTGACCGCTTATAGAGTTCTGGTAATTCATAAAGCCGGGTCGTGGAAAGAGATGCTATAGTATTCTTATGAGTCAATTCTTCTGACTAGAAACTATTCGCCCAAGTTGGCACAAATTTCTGATTAGCTTTGATTTATGCTCCACGACTATCGTAAATGAGGTCAAATGGGTATATTTTGGGTTATGATGAACTGTGGCTGAACAAAGGGAATAGAGCGATAGGAATTGTCCACCCCTTGTCAGGGTTGTTTGAAATCTCAAGGCCACTCGAGGAGTAGTGAACTGGAAATGCGTGGCCACACTCGGAAGGTATCCATGGTAGATAATTCCGGTCAGACAGTTACTCTCCAGATCGAGGAAACCACTCAAGATATGATCAAATGCAAGTACGACCTGCGAGGCACCTTGCATTGAGTGGGAGATTGTAATAGGACAAGAGAATTGGTGACGCACACTTGTCTCGGACAAGTGGGAGATTGTTGGAATATGTGTCCTCAACAATCGTGCGATCACATGTTTAAATCTCATATTAAGAATACGTAAGGGATTATTCATTTTATAGTCAACTGGTCAACGTGAGTTGGATTTTACGTCTTATTGTAATATGATTAAATAAGATTTAATTTAGTAATTAAATGTTAAGTTACTAAATTAGTTGAGGTTTTATATAAGTTTTGAGGTAGAGGTAATTGGTTATTTAAAGTTACAAAGAGTTGTAATTTTAACTAACTAGCAATTGTAGAACCCATTATATATTGATATAATGGTAGTATACTACTCATAAGTGGAGTATATATTATATTATTAATTGTAATATTTAGTTGTTAAATAATTACATTAAGAATTAATTATGTAAGATAGTTGAACATATGACTTATAAGCATTTGTGGGACAAATAACAAAAGGCAAAAATGGACATAAAAGGCTCCATATAGCCGGCCAAAGAAGAGGAAAAGATGCTCCTTTTGTCTTGTTTACTTTTGTTGAGAAGAGTGTGATAGTGACATATCACATAAGCTTTAATCATTCTTCTACTTACAACACTCTACCTATGCTATACAAACAAGTAATATAAGAGGAAAAAGATTACCTCATGCTAAGAGAGAAACCGGTTTTTGCTCTTTAAATAAGAGCACTTGTTGCTCATTTTTCCTCTCTAACTTATGCTTGTTATGTGCTCATTTTTCCTCACATGCAAAATTCCTCATACCACTCTCAAATACTAATACTCTCGAACTATTACTAGTAGTAGTAATACTAGAAATATTAGTAATATTAAGGAAGCATTTCTACTACATATCTAGTTAATATTAGCAGGAATTTTTGGGTTGAATCTTGGGTGCAATTGAAAGGAGAGCTTCTACTATGGAGCTTTTCGTGTTGGAATTCATCCTCATTGTTGTAGCTCAAGAACAAGTGAAGGAAGGTGACCTTACTTGTGCCCATTATTTCGAACCATATTACAATGTAAGGGACATTGTTTTTCCTTATAAATCTCTTATTTTGTTATGCATGCACTAGATCTAAAGAACAAATAATTAAAAAGTTAATTAGTTCACTATTAGAGGAGTCTAATAAGAGGTATATGAACCTAACATAACCTCCCAACCACGGATAAAGGCGTCGCCCTCCTCCGTCTCCACTCTCCTCCTCTTCGCCCCGCGAGACTGCACGGAACGACGAGGACTCCTCTCGACCACCCGCACAACCCTCTTAAGCCTCTGTCTGGAGACCCGAGGACCCCTCCTGGTGGTAACCCTCCTCCAAGAGGTGCCAGCCTCAGACCCCGTCGGAGTCCTCTCGACACCAAGAGCCCCAACAATGGGCTCCTCCCGAGCCCCAACGGCTCTCTCGGCTCTAGCGGCCTCAGCAGTGGGCTCCTCCTCGGAAGCGTCCACCACCACTACCTCTGCCACACTCCCCGGATTACTAACTGGCCCGGACCGAAACAAAAACTCCAAGTCCTCAGCCACGGACTTAGTGGGCCTAGAAGCCCCAGAACACTCGCCTGAAATCAAAACAAAAGCAACGTCAGCCGAAATTTCGGCATTACGACGGAACAAAATGGACAAAATCCAAAAAAAAAAAACGAAATAACCGGCAAATACAAAAGCAATCCCAAACCCGCTCAATCCCATCCAGCAAAACAATTAAAAAAACCGACTCGCCCTTCTTTTCAAGCAAAAGACGAGTCAAAAGCAACAAAAAAACTACAAAAACAACCCAGTACCCTCGGGTGCACTCAAGGCCCAAATAAGCAACAAAAATTCCCGACACAACTGGGCATTTTACACAGCTCGGAAAAGGCAATTTTACGCCAAATTGAGCACAAACAGGTCAAAAATTCAAATTACGACCAGAACAAAGCAACGTGACTTGATCACGTCCCAAAGCGACCTAAACTATCTTTAAGGACAATTTCAAAGCAAAATGGCTAAGTTTGAGCCCAGACAGATTCTTATCTCATCAGCATAAGACCGTCTGATAAAGGCAAAATGCGAAATTTTGTCCCTATACACCCAACGAAGGTTTGACATGGCGAAGACGGTCTTCCCCGACTACAATAAATCCTATTGGGGTACACAACTCGAGCAAACAAACACAACATTGTGAAATGAGACGGTCTTTTGTCTCATTCACGATTTTTGCACCTAGGGAGCGGTGACCAAAATGCAAACAAAAAGCACCCATATACTCCTATACAGGTTTCTAACCTAATGCAAGCATCTATTTCACTCGAAAATGGGCCAAACAAAAACGCCCAAATCGATTTCTAAGGGGTTAGGGTTTCGCTATAATTCAATTAACAAAAAGACAAATAAATGTAAGTGGGATCAAGATGTTTTACATACCTTGAGATAACATGATGATTATGGCACGAACACAAGCAAGAAAATGAGATCAAAAATGGCGATTTTGGTTGATTATCGCGTGTTTCGTGAGGAAGACGAAGCAAATGAGGAGCAACCAGTCCTCGTGACTTTTTAAAGAAAACAGGGGAAGCCCCTTGTATCGCCTCTTTGGCGTGTCTTTGTCTTTTCTGGCGAGTTTTGGGTTTTAGCCCAAAACGCTCGTCCAAAGATCATTACAAAAAACATTCACAAATATGAGAGCAAAATTCAAATTCGTTATTTTCACAAATTCAAAGGACAGAATTAAAAACCGTCACCTTAAAAAAAAACAACAAAATAGCAAAATTCAAATACGTTATTTTCACAAATTTCAAACGACGGAATTAAAAACCGTCATTTTTCAATCAAAAAACAAGATATTGAAATTGAAATTCGCTATTTTCACAAATTTCAAACGGCGGAATTAAAAACCGTCATTTTTAAACAAAAAACAAGATAGTGAAATTCAAATTCGCTATTTTCAAAAATTTAAAACGACGGAATTAAAAACCGTCACTTTTTTTTAAAAAAAAAAACAACAAAATAATGAACTTCAAATTCACTATTTCTCACAAATTTCAAATCACAAGACGCCGGCAGTAAAAATAGTTATCTTCCAAACAAACAGCAAATGGCAGAATTCACAGACGCCATATATACAAACTCCGAACAACGACAGCAAAAACCGTTACCTCTCTTCGAAATTCGAAATTACGGATGACGATAATAGAGACCGCCATCCACAGGAACCATGCTCGAACTACAAAAAACCTATCTCTTTCTGGCACCACAAACATCCAATATAAGCACCGAAATTCCCCAGCAGGATATCGGAGACCTCCCCACAGAGCCCACTAACTCAACAACCTCTTGTAATAAGCCCGACAAATTCGGCTATTTCCCGCAGTCGACCATTCCACCTCTAACACGGCTGGCGAGCCTTCCCATATCCACAACATGGCTGGCAAGCCTCATCATATCTGCAACACAGCTGGCAAGCCTTGTTATATCCGCAACACGGCTAGCGAGCCTCATCATATCCGCAACACGACTGGCGAGCCTATCATATGTGCAGCACGGCTATTGAGCCTCATCATATCCGCAACACGGCTGGTGAGCCTCAAACGTACCTTCAATGGCTAGCGAGCCTTTGTGCTCAAACAAGAAACAATTCAAAGACATACCCGAAGATGCCTCTGGTATGACTCCTTCCTATGGTTGGCGAGCCTTTGTATGTAGTCTAACGGACTTTAAACGACCCACACTAACAATCGACAGACTCTAAACTGTTCCCGACAGCAGGTCCTTGACTCGTATCCCTGAGTCGCCTTAGCGTCACCCTTCCCGACGGCAGGTCCTTGGCCCGAATTCTTTCGAGCCGCCTTGACATCGCTTCGGTCTCCGGGTTGTAATCTTCAATTGATCTGGGGGCTATACTTTGACTTTCGCCCTGTCCAAGCCTCAGTCAAAGTGGGGGCTCTGTAGATACCGAGTATCTTTTAAATCCCCAACAAACACCCGATGATTATCGGACTACAACATGGTTAGGAATTGCTATGTTTAATCGATAGTTTGTATAACTGTTAGGCCTGGAAATCCGCTGACATCCCTGAAAGATATACTACCTCGACCTGATCATCAGGGTGTCAGGACGTCAAGCTACCAGGACATATGAAGACATGCACCAGGCCATGCAGAGGACAACGGTCAAAATATCAGGACGATATTTGACCAAGAAGTCATATTATAGAAGAATATACGCACAATAATTAGGAGCATTAATTGGAAAGATTCTGCCATTAAAGACAACAATTAAGGGCGAAATAAACAGCATTAGTCCGGGTAATTAAGACAGAATATTTGACATTAATGACGAGATTATTCAGTCGTTCAGCATTGATATATAAGGAACACATGGAAATCATTTGAAGAACAACAAGACATATCAAGCATACGACATTCTGTTACAATACTTAAGCTAATAACGATCAATTGTGCTAAATATTCAATATTATAGGGAAATCCTCTCCTGGGTTGGTGCCCATGGTTTTTTCCCATTTTAAGGGTTTTCCACGTACAAAATTACTTGTCTTATTGTTATTCTTTTATCGTACTTTATTCTTCAGGTTTTATGCCCTGTCATACTTACCCACAGATTGATTCAAGCTAGTTAACCCTGCCTAGACCTACCTTGACCTGATTTCCCCTTACGTAAAATGTATTCAAAACAATTGGCACTCACCGTGGGGCATCTAGCTCTTTAAAATATTTTTTCCTTATCTCACAAAAACCCAAATAACCTACAAAAATGGCCCAGCCTACCATCGAAGAATAATTGAATGCAGCTCTCCAACAAATAGCTGAGTTAGAAAGCTTGAAAGAAAAGGTAGCCCAAACTGAGGCTGAAATCCTTCAGTTGAGAGAATCTGAGTCAGCTCTGAAACAAAAATTGGAAAAAACACAGGGAGCAGATTCTCGATTCCAGCCAGGAAGGCCATTTGCATCGATTATCAAAAACATTGATTTTTCCAGTTTTGGGAGCCCGAGTGGCTCTAAATTCTTCAATGTTGATGGCGATGGTGAGCCAAACAATAACAATGAAAACCTGATGAATCTGCAACAGCCATCATGATGGCAATGGTCCAGGAAATTAAGAAGCTAATTGAAAAATTCGAGAAGATACCTGGAGTCCCTGCCAGTTTAGAAGAAGCTGCTCCTGAAAGCTATACTGATTCGCCTTTTATAGACGAAATAGCAAAAGTGGACTTGCCAAAAAAGTTTGTGATTCCGTCTTTGAAGATCTATGATGGAACTACGGATCCGCAAAATCATGTGGCTCTCTATAAACAGAAAATGTTAGCTGCATCCATTCCCAGCGAGTTCAGGTAAGTTTGCATGTGTAAGGGATTTGGAACGACGCTGACCGAACCTGCTTTACAATGGTACATCAACCTGCCAACTGGGAGCATCCATTCTTTTGCCAACCTGATCAACAACTTCAACCAGCAGTTTGTAAGCAGCGGGGAATTAGAGAAACAGTCTAGTGATCTTTACAGGATTACACAGAAGCCAGAGGAGACTCTTAGGGTGTTCCTCACCAGGTTTAATAAAGAGTAAGTGTCTATTCCCAAATGTGACGTTGGAACAGCAGTGGTGGCATTTAGGCAGGGGTTACTACCTCATAGTGACTTGTACAATGAGCTCACTAAGTATCTCTGCCATACCTTCAAATATGTCCAGGCCAAAACCCTTTCTTTCATCAGGCTGGAAGAAGACAAGAGCTACAAAGGCTGGTCATCCAGTAGACCAAAGGACTATGAAAAGAGCAATAGGAAAAGCAACAAAGGAAACAATTACAGACCTACTCCATATTCCAGGCCAGACCATTCAGAAGTCAACCTGGCACATGAGTATCAAGGTAAGGCTAAAGTTTTCCCGCCTATTTCTGAGCATAACTTCAGTTTTGATATTGCAGGATTGATCCAAAGACTTGACAACATGGGACCAGTAGTCAGATGGCCCAGGAAGGTAGAAAATCCTAACCCAAGGAGAGACAACTCCAAATGGCGCGAATTCCACATGGACGTTGGACACACGACGGATGATTGTTTTACCCTGAGGAAAGAAGTGGCCTATCTATTGAAATCCAGATATCAAAAGGATCTAATCAGGACGAAAGGTAGAAATGCAGACCAGGGCAAGGAGAACCAGCAGCATAAATAGGATCGCAGCCTTCCTCCACCACCCCCAATATATGAAGTGAAATTCATATCTGGTGGATAAGAAATTTGCGGCCCGACCAGTTCAGCAGCGAAAACGATAACCAGGACACCAAGGACTACATCACCCTGCAAACCGGATCACCTACCAACAATCACTTTCAGTGATTGTGACCTGGTAGGCATTCCTGATGTTCATCAAGATGGCCTGGTAATTTCTATGCAGATTGGAACCGCCGCAGTAAGAAGGATCCTAGTCGATGGAGGCAGCTCAGTGAACTTGATCATGTTTGACGTGCTGAAAGCCATGAAAATCAATGAGGATCAAATGACCAAAAAATCCAGCGTTTTGGTAGGGTTTAGTGGAGAAACCAAAAGCACATTAGGAGAAATTCATCTTCTAACTTATGTTGAAGGAGTCTCATCCTATGAGAAATGTGGAGTCCTAGATTGGTTGTCATCCTACAATGAAATCTTGGGCAGGCCCTGGATCCATAATGTTAAAGCCATACCATCAACTTACCATCAGTGCATCAAGGTTCCAGCGGATTGGGGCATAGCCACGATCAAAGGAGAGCACAAGACAGCCCAAGAATGCTATACAGCAGCCTTAAAGCCTTCCAAGGCATGTAACTTCCTTGCATAGCAATTACTGTACCCTGTCAGAAGTACTTATGTAGCACCTCCCAGAATGGAAACAGATCAGGTAATCCTAGACCCTAAGTACCCTGACAGGTTTGTTCTAGTAGGATCTGACGCCCCAGATTGCTTCAGGCCAGAACTGGTAAAATTCCTTAAAAATAAATCATCATGGTTTGCTTGGTCTCATTTTGATATGACCGGAATTAGTGCTGATATAATTACGCACAAACTTAATATTGATCAATCTTTTAAGCCAGTACAACAGAACAGACGAAAATTTGTATCTGAAAGAAATGCGATAATTAATAAGGAAGTGGAAAAACTCCTGGATATGGGAATGATCAGGGAAGTAATGTACCTTGAGTGGTTGGCTAACGTGGTTGTTGTGCAGAAAAAGAATCGAAAATGGAGAGTTTGTGTAGATTACACTGACCTGAACAAAGCCTGCCCTAAGGATCCATTTCCCTTGCCGAATATTGATGCCATGGTAGACGCCACAGCGGGCATGAGATGCAGACATTCATGGATTCCTCCAGTGGATTCAATCAAATAAAAATGCACCCTGCTAACCAGGAGAGTACTGCATTCATTACAGACCGAGGCATATACTGTTACACAGCTATGCCTTTCGGCTGAAAAATACGAGGCAACGTACTGCGCTGGTCAACATGATGTTCAAGGATCAAATAGGTGATATCATGGAAGTCTACATAGACGACATGGTAGTAAAATCCAAAAATGCAGAAGATCATGTGAAGCATTTGGAAGTAGCATTCCAAATATTGGAAAAATACAACATGAAGCTCAACCCTGCAAAATGCCACTTTGGAGTCTCTGCAGGTAAGTTCCTTGGTTACATGGTTACAAAAAGAGGTATTGAAGCCAGCCCAGAACAGATAAAAGCTATCCTGAAACTTCAGTCACCCAAGTCTGTCAAAGATATTCAGAAATTGATAGGCCGAGTGGCTGCCCTGAACCGGTTCATATCAAGATCCTCTGAAAGGTGTAAAACGTTTTACAACCTGCTCAGAAAAAATAAACAGTTCCATTGGACGGATGAACATGAAGCAGCCTTTCAAGACTTAAAATCGTATCTATCGTATCCACCCTTACTGGCTAAACCAGAGAAGGGGGAACCTCTGTCAGTATACTTATCCGTCACTGACACAGCAGTCAGCGCAGTCCTGGTAAAACAACAGGAAGGACAACAACATCTTGTCTATTATGTAAGTAAGAGCCTGCTGGATGCCGAGATGAGGTATGGATTACTTGAAAAATATGTTTTAGCTTTAATTATGTCATGTACTAAGCTACGTCCCTATTTTGAAAGCCACTTCATTATAGTCAGGACCAACGTACCCACAAAATTTGTCCTACGCAAGCCTGCATTATCAGGTAGGATGGCCAAGTGGCCAGTTCAACTTAGTACATATGATATTTCCTTTGATCCCAGGACAACCGTTAAATCGCAGGCCTTAGCAGACTTTGTGGCTGATTTCAGCCCTAACCTAGAACCTGACCTGAAAAATGAGGTTAATCAATTAGAAAATAAAACCCCAGACCAAGAATGGACTCTGTTCATAGATGGGGCATCTAATGCCAGGGGGACATGGTTAGGACTAGTGCTTAAATAGCCACAGAGAGACATGATAGCTCAGGCTATAAGCTGTGAGTTCAAAGCTACCAACAATGAAGCAGAATATGAATCCCGGATAGCAGGCTTAAAGGTATGTCTAGACCTCGGTGTTCAAAACCTAAAGGTAAAAATTGACTCACTTTTAATTGCTAATCAAATAAAGGGAATTTATACGGTTAAGGATGCAAAAATGATTTCATACTTAGAGTATGTAAAAAACCTTACCGCTAAATTTGCTTTATTTGATATAGATCAAATACCAAGAGACCTGAACACATAGGCTGATACTTTGGCCAGCCTAGGTTCAAATTTTACCCCTGCAGTTTTCGATAAAATATCAATTGTTTATTTATTAGAGCCAGATATCAATAAAACCGAGCAAGTCAACCCTATCAATCGAGATAATAATTCTTGGACCAAACCCTATTATGATTGGTTCCTCCAAGGAATATTACCTCAGGGAAGGCATGAAGCAAGGGCTTTTAAGATTAGAGCTTCAACCTATACCATTATCAATAACACTTTATTCAAGAGATCGCAGGCTGGACCATACTTGAGATGCTTGGAGCCTGACGAAGCTAAACAAGTACTCCAAGAAATACATGATGGACACTGTGGCAACCATAAAGGAGGAAAGAGCCTGTCAAGTAAAATACTCAGGACAGGCTACTACTGGCCAACACTGAGGGCTGACTGCTTGGAATACTGTTCAAATTGTGAAGCCTGTCAAGTTCATGCACCAATAATACATCATCCGTCTGAGCTTCTTCACTCAATTTCTGCACCCTGGCCATTTATGAAGTGGGGCATGGATATTGTAGGGAAGCTGCCTGTAGCCCCAGGACAGAAAGTATTCATGTTGGCTATGACCGATTACTTCTCTAAATCGATCGAAGCTGACTCTTTCACGCAGGTAACAGAAAAATAAGTAATATCCTTCATCAGGACGAATATTATTTACAGATATAAAGTTCCATCGGAGATAGTATGTGACAACGGAACCCAGTTTGTGGGGAAAAAGACTAAAGCATTTTGCCAAGAATGGAATATTAACATGGTCACATCAACCCCTGGATATCCAAAAGCTAATGGCCAGGCTGAATCTAGTAACAAGGTAATCATAAGCTGCTTAAAGAAGAAACTGAAGAGAAGACGAGGCCGATGGGCTGAAGAACTTCCATTAGTGCTATGGACAGACAGGACAACTCCAAAGACATTGACATGTCAAACACCCTATTCCTTGGTATATGGCTGTGAAGCTGTCATCCCTGCAGAAGTTCGGGTACCAACATCAAGATATAGCCTGAACAACATTGAAGCAAACAGAGACCTGATGCAAGACAACCTGGTCCTAGCAGAAGAACTGAGAGACACTGCCAAAATTAAGATGACATCATACCAACATGCAGTAGCCAGAACTTATAACAAAAATGTCAGAATTAGAGTCTTCAGGGAAGGAGACCTTGTCTTACGAAAAGTTTTTCCAAACAAAAAAAGAAAAATCAGCAGGCAAGCTTGCCCCTACATGGGAAGGCCCTTACTTAATTGACTCAATCGTCGGACAAGGAGCATACAGGCTCCAAACATTATAATGAGAAATGATACCAAGATCTTGGAATGTAACACATTTGAAGTTATTCCATGTATAAAACCTATGTCAGGCCAAAATCGGGTAAAAAACTATACCTTTACTATCGGTTATTCAACCTGACGTGTTATCTGAAAAATTACGTGTTTCATATGCTCTATGTGCAATCCATGCCTATATATGTAACTAACCCAATTTATCTTATTTTTGAATCCTGAACAATTATACATGATAAACGTTTATATGCATAAATATTCAGGATTGAGGGCTACTCTATTGTACATTAGTTTTTAAAAAACAAAATTTGCACTTAACCGTACCTTGATACCGTCGTCAGTTACCAAAAATAAATACCTAGCTACTACTAACAGAAGTCAGCGGTAAGTAGGGTCGATCTCCACAGGGAGGCGGTCACTATCTACTTGTCTATTCGGTCTGTCTACGTTACAAGATGGGGGTTTTAAATATTTGAACTAAACTAATAAGATTAAGGCAAGAGAAAAATGAATAAGAGAAATTAACAGAAGAAAGAGGGAACTAGGATGTCGGTTCATCAATGAACGTCAATTAATTGCAGTTAAGGTCATAGATTAGTCGATGTGTCAGTCTAAGGGGCAACGAATATCTCCTTCCGGTCTCAATTCACCCTAAAATGCTATTAGCTTAACTTCCGCCCTCACTAAAGCATCATATTGCTCACTGCAGGTCTCACCCCTTCCAACCTTCCAGTCTAGGTCAAGGCTTACCAAAGTTAAATAAAATTGCATTAAATCAACTAGCAGGATACAATTATAGCAGTGATTAACAACATAGACAAAAACAACAACGACAAATCTATAAACCTAATTAGCAATTAACAACAGTCCATCGAATCACCTAATCCTAGCAGAGAAATTAGCTAGACATAATAAAGGGAAGAGCAAATGGTAAAAGAATAAACATTAAATAAAGAGAGGAAAAGAGAAAGGAGAATTACAGAGTAAAATCCAGAAAGCAGATAACAGTAGAAAAGTAACAGGGAAAAAGTATTGTAAAGTAGTGTATGAGATAGGGAAGAGAGTTACAAATGACGTCCCTCTTTCCTATTTATAGAAAATAGGAATTTTATTTGACCTAATGACGAATTAAAGCTAAAAAGCCCGAGCCCAATAAGGAATCACTCGATCGAGCCCATTAGAACTGCTCGATCGAGTAAAACTAAGCTCAAACCACTCGATCGAGTGAAAAATCTACTCGATCGAGTAAACCCTAAAATGCAACTACTCGATCGAGTAGAAAAAGGACTCGATCGAACATAATTATACTCGATCGAGTACTTTCCAGCGCACAATTCCTACTTCGCGCACTGAACTTCAAACGGCTGCCATTTCTTTGTTACTTTGGAAAACAGGGCGATTCTGGTGGCGTTGGAAAGCTAAGAGGACAAGCTTTCATCTTCAATTAGAATCACCTGAATATCAGTTATATAACTCGAGATATGACTCTTCAAAGTAGGCACTAGCAATTTGAAGTTCTTCCTTTGCTCGCCTAGCTATCTTTCTTCTTTGCGCATCTCAAAATAGCTACATTCCCGCTCCAAATTCACTCTTCCTCCAAATACATGCTAAAAGGATGGTAAAAGGCTAGATTTCACTACTTTCTGGTCCATTCCTGCAAATAGAACAAAACAAACCAAAGTAGCATATTCGGGGCATTTCATAGCATAAAACTACGATAATAGCATAGAAATACGTGCATAAAAAGGCCAAAAAAGACTATATAAAATGCACGTATCAAATCTCCCCAAACCAAACTTTTACTCGTCCTCGAGTAAACTAAATGCAAACTAATGGAACGGAAAAGATAACTCAGAGCTAGCTACAAAAGCCCACTTAAACCAGTTTAATGCAAGCAAACTAACACTTATAGCAAAGCAGTCAAATGCAAACGAGTTGTGAGATGTTTATAATAAAGCTGAACCGTTGACCTTGCAAGACCTTTAATAATGGACTCTCACGGGTTACTCTTCTCTAGTGAAGCAAAGGGTGAACATATATATGTAAGAGAGAAAGAAAAATAGTCGCTCACCTAGACTACGACCCACATAAACATGCTTGCAACCAATATGATAGACAATTCTAGCTACCGTACACACATTCCAACCAAACAAGGTCCTGTCACAGCCGAGGGCTTACAAAAATATGGTAAAGTGAGGCAATGGGTAAGAAAAGGCAAAACATTTATGGGAATGTGGAGGTATAGGTGGCCAAGCTAGTACCTAAACAAAACCATATGACAACATCCATTTCCAACTCAATTATATAATTAAGCGCATATGCCCTTCATTTGGCACAAAACTCACCAAACCGAACTGAAAATACTCCTCAATAAATGTAAATAAAGCATAGGAGCGAAATCGTCTCATCAAACATCTTTTTCTTTCTTTTTTCTATTTTTTTCGGTTTCTTTCTTTCATTTTTCGTTTTTTTTTTCAATTCTTTTCTTTTTCTTTTCATGTCTTTTTTCATCATCCTCCTTTTCTTCATGAATTACCAACTCCGAATCAATGGATACAAGCCAAACTCGGCACAATAAAATATATGCCGCAAAAACATACACTAAACTAGCTTGACAAGGCAGGCTAAATTTGGAATGTAGCTAAGTGTCAACAGGCAAATTTGGCTAATGTGGAGTTAAATGGGTAAAAATGAAAGAAAGTGAAATTGTAAGCGCCTCCCTGCATGTGACACCAACCACTAACCCGAATGTATGCAGGCAAAAAGCAATTGAATTTCATATACGTGCAAATTGATGAAACATGTTATGCAAGGAGTAACTACTCACAATCCTACATGAAACTGGTCACAATTGACACTAGTTTAAACGGCTCTAATTCCTTAGAAATTATAAGTAGGTTGCCAAAATTTCAGGTCAAGTCTATTCGTTCAGCTAAATTTTAACATTAACTCGTAGCTATGCATAATGACAAAGCTAAAAAGATAATAGTTTATGCAAGGCTTAAGCAAAAGGACAAATATAGTGCAATTTCATCATCGAAATCGACCGTTCCGACTCAACCTATATGCAAAAATAAACGTGAATTTTTTGAATTTTTTCTAATTTTTCAATTTTTATGAGATTTTTTTAATTTTATGGAAATAACAATGTAATGCATACAGAAATTAAACGTGATAACAGAAATGCAATAAAAACAACATGTAGACACAAATATGGATGCATAACCTCCCCAAACCAAACCGTACAATACCCTCATTGTACCAAAACATGGAAAGGAAACGCAAACTAAAAAAGAGAGAGTAAATGAGGAAAACTCAGAAGAGTACGCAAATAAGGGACCTCCCCAAACCAGCCAGCAACGTGGGAGGTCGCCAATAGCTGCAGAACATCGTCACAGGAAGCAAAACAAAACGAATCTACTCGTGGTACTTCGATCGAAAAGATAGAATACTCGATCGAGTACAATCAGTTGCCAAAGTGTTCGATCGAAGGAAGTAGAGCACTCGATCGAGAAGACCAATTATTACAACTAAAAAGAAATTTAATGTTCGAAAAACAACTGAAAATAAAAATCTCCGGGTTGCCTCCCGGGTAGCGCTAGTTTCAGTCAGGTCCCAGCTCGGCCTTCTTTTCCTCGACAGCTGCTCCAATCAGTCACAATCAAAACAGCTCAAAGCTCTTAGCATGAGATCATATATCTGCGCATGTGCTACACAAGAGCATAAGTAGCACCATAATATAAAAATAAAATAGGAAATTGAAATGTTTAATCGTTTAAGCCTGACAAATTTCCTATGACAGCTCCTAAATTTATCCACAAAATAAAAGAGCTCGGGAGCAATTAATATTAATCTAGGGAAGCGTTTCAGATTAACAAAATTGCGATGACAAAAACGGTGAAAAACTTTTAAATTAATTGACCAACTTGGAGGGGGTATAGTATTAAAATACGAAGCATGAGTCAAATGAGGCAATGTACTGTTTAAACAAACAATAATATAATTATCGTTAACTACCTCAGGTGGGTTGCTCTCACAGTCGGAATCATTGACAAAGGAAAATATTACCTCTTCCGTGCTAGGAGCAATCACCGACTCAGCTACCTTCTTGTCACCCTCCTCTGTGGAATCCGTCCCGTAAATCGCAGCCTCAAGCGCATCCAACTCGGCTTTGAAAAGGGGAGATTCACCGTAACCATTATCATCATCAAAATCGTCATCTAAAATGAACCCAAGTGACGTTGCATTGCTCTCTTTGCCCAATTCAGTCGATCGAGTAGACATGTTACTCGATCGAAGACTCTTCTCTTGATTTTCACTCGATCGAGTGCATGAAACAGCTCGATCGAGTAGTTCCTCTAAGCAGCAGTTGGATCGAGTGGAATAAAGTGTTCGATCGAACGGTTCTTCAGGTATTTCACTCGATCGACTAATATAATCCACTCGATCGAGTGATTCTTGCTGATCAGTGCAGAATTCTTCGCGTGAGGCATCATTATCTGATAGAACTTCGTAATCCGAGTCATCCCAGTCATCAAAAACAGCTAACTGAGCTATTTAAGACTCGAGCTTATCAAATCGCGCACAAGTGTGTCTATCATTTTCTCGCACTTGGAGTGCAAGAGCCTTCACTAAAGACTTCAACTCAGCAATCTCTTCTTTCCGTTTATCAGGAGGAGGAGCTTGTTGCTGCGGTGGCCAGACAAACGAAGGCTGTTGATAGCCTAGTTGATAAGGTAGATGTGGCGGCGTAATTACAACAGATTGATTAGCTTGTCCACATTGCTTGAATGCATAAACCTCGTCATTTTTAGCTAAGCAAACGATTGCATTGTGCTCAGCAGCACCATATCTCCCGCAGTAAATCACCTGTTGTGCCATATAATGGAACATAGGTGAAGGGTCAAAGGTACTCAAGCCTTCCCTTTGACGATCTTTTACATAGAACTGTCTAGGTAGGACCTGTAGGGCCTATCAAAACAGCACTTAAAGAAAAAGATTAGAACGGCCTCAAGGGATAAATCCCTTGAGGCTAAAGACAGACAAAATTTAAACAAGTAAATAAATAGTTGCCTCCCCGGCAACGGCGCCAAAATTTGATACCGTCGTCAGGTACCAAAAATAAATACCTAGCTACTACTAACAGAAGTCTGCCGTAAGTAGGGTCGATCTCCACAGGGAGGCGGTCACTATCTACTTGTCTATTCGGTCTGTCTACGTCACAAGATGGGAGTTTTAAATATTTGAACTAAACTAATAAGAATAAGGCAAGAGAAAAATGAATAAGAGAAATTAACAGAAGAAAGAGGGAACTAGGATCCCGGTTCATCAATGAACGTCAATTAATTGCAGTTAAGGTCACAGATTAGTCGATGTGTCAGTCTAAGGGGCAACGAATATCTCCTTCCGGTCTCAATTCGCCCTAAAATGCTATTAGCTTAACTTCCGCCCTCACTAAAGCATCATATTGCTCACTGCAGGTCTCACCCCTTCCAACCTTCCGGTCTAGGTCAAGGCTTACCAAAGTTAAATAAGCTAATTGCGTCGACTCAACTGGCAGGATACAATTATAGCAGTGATTAACAACATAGACTAAAACAACAACGACAAATCTATAAACCTAATTAGCAATTAACAACAGTCCATCGAATCACCTAATCCTAGCAGAGAAATTAGCTAGACATAATAAAGGGGAGACCAAATGGTAAAAGAGTAAACATTAAATAAAGAGAGGAAAAGAGAAAGGAGAATTACAGAGTAAAATCCGGAAAGCATATAACAGTAGAAAAGTAACAGGAAAAAAGTATTGTAAAGTAGTGTATGAGATAGGGAACAGAGTTACAAATGACGTCTCTCTTTCCTATTTATAGAAAATAGGAATTTTATTTGACCTAATGACGAATTAAAGCTAAAAAGCCCGAGCCCAATAAGGAATCACTCGATCGAGCCCTTTAGAAGTGCTCGATCGAGTAAAACTAAGCTGAAACCACTCGATCGAGTGAAAAATCTACTCGATCGAGTAAACCCTAAAATTCACCTACTCAATCGAGTAGAAAAAGGACTCGATCGAACATAATTATACTCGATCGAGTACTTTCCAGCGCACAATTCCTGCTTCGCATACTGATTTTCAAACGGCTGCCATTTCTTCGTTACTTGGGCAAACAGGACGATTCCGGTGGCGTTGGAAATCTAAGAGGACAGGCTTTCATCTCCAATTGGAATCACCTGAATATCAGTTGTAGAACCCGAGATATGGCTCTTCAAATTAGGCACTAGTAATTTGAAGTTCTTCCTTTGCTCGCCTAGCTATCTTTCTTCTTTGCGCATCTCAAAATAGCTACATTCCCGCTCCAAATTCACTCTTCCTCCAAATTCATGCTAAACGGATGGTAAAAGGCTCAATTTCACTACTTTATGGTCCATTCCTGCAAATAGAACAAAACAAACCAAAGTAGCATATTCGGGGCATTTCGTAGCATAAAACTACGATAATAGCATAGAAATACGTGCATAAAAAGGCCAAAAAAGACTATATAAAATGAACGTATCATGCCTAACGAGTTGGTAACCATCACCGGATACAGTAAATGTCAGGACCAATAAGGCATGAAATAATTGCCTGACTTGACTAGATTTACTGCACACGTTTACAACCGGCTGGACGCAGTAAGATGGTGCAAGGGTGTTTTATCCCGACCATCAGTCTAAAAAGCCCTCCTGTCAGGCCGAGTACCAAGCCCTCTAGTCAGGCAGGGGACAAAAGCCCTCCTGTCAGGACGGTTTTCCCACCCCTTCAACCACTATGGCAAAAATCATACATGGTTGAATTACGTCCGATGGTTTGAATCACAAAGACAGGTTCAAAAAATTCTAACAAGATTAACAAAGTAAAGATTTTGACAGGTTTACAGGATTGGAAAAACAAAGTTCACAGGTTCAAAAGAAATTCAAAAGCAAACAAAACATCAGGAAATAAGCAAAATAAGCCAAGCAAGGCCATTACTATCATATTAATAAAACCCTTACCCCCTGGGACAAAGGCACCAAAATAATCATTAAGGCCAGGGATAATCTCCCTAACCTACATAGAAACAAATAAAATAAAATTGTTTGTCCAGGGACATCCCCCCCTGGATGGGCCAATACCATCAAAGAAATTTTAAAATTACTGCTCCCCTTTGGAGACAACGTCAGCACTTCCACTTTTGGCTTGATCAGCCTCAGCATCAACATCCTGCTCCCCTGGAGAATCGACCTCTTGTTCATTACCCATATTATGCAGGTCAGGATATTTAGAGGCAACAATGGCCATCTAAGCTTCAGGGTTCCAAGTCGCCCTGGCCTCAACAGGCCCGGACATGGCAGCCGCTCTCCCCTTAATATAAAAATACAGGGAGGCATCATCAAGCTTGACCTCCAAATTATCCCTCTCCAGGGTAAGCTCCTCATTCCTGTCCAACGCCTCCTGCAGAAGTTGTTTACTCGAGCCTGCCTCAGCCTTAGCAGCATCCCTCTCAGCATGCACCTTCGCCAAATTAGAAGACTTCGCAGCCAGGTCAGCCTGAGCAAAGTCCAGTTCAGACTTCCACTTATCATAGTCATATCTCATAAGGTCAATCCTGGCTACTAGAGAAGTAGCCTGATAAGTATTGTGGAGACAAGCTGCAACACCCTGAACAAAAACAAGAATAGTATAAATATTATGTCATAATAATAAAAACCTCTAAATAAAATACACATATTAAGAAATATACATAATAATAAAAATAGCATACCTCCCTTATAGCAGCCAAGGCACTTGCCAAAAGGCTGACAGAGTGATCTACTAAAGCAACTGCCTGGGTAGCAGTCTCAATAGGATCAAGGGTGAGCATAACATCTGACTTGGAAGCAGCATAGTCCATGATCTTCACCTTGGCAGCCTCCACATTATCTACCCTGGCTCGCACTTCCCAGACTGGGGCAGACAAACCAACCTCCTCTATTTTTCTCTTCTGAGTTGCTGAACTTGTTTCAGCAGAGGTAGCAGGAGCAGTAGAAACCTTGGAAGCATCAGGTAACTCGGTTAAATCAATAACAGGCTCATCATCGTTGCCACCCTGAGGGCCTTCCTCCTTAATCTTAGCCAGCCTGGCTGAAAGGTCAGCCATACCAAACGTGGCAAGGCGAGTGGATGACTTAGTAGCTATAGCATGAAACATTATATTAGCCATAAAGATAGGTTATCATGAAAAAGCCAAAATAAAAAGAAAAGAAAAAAACAAAATTGACTTACTGCCTGAGGTAGAAGCACTGGCGACCTTCGAAGACTTTGGTACCCTGGCAGCACCGTCAGTCTTCAGGCAACGAGGGAGATGGCCAGCCCCACAACAAAGAGGCCAGGTCCTTTCCATTGGAGGAATAGCAAGAAAAGAGGAAATATTTGCAGTACGGTACTCAATTTCAGTAACCCAATCATCAACTACGCACAAAGGAGGTATAATTCAATTTAATTTATTTTAAAAAAACTAACGACAAGCATCATAGTTTAAATACGCCAGATCAGGGCCCACAGAATTGGTCCTGATAAACATATACCCAGCAGCCCAGTACTTGTCATGGCCGTTATCCAGATTGCTGAGAAGAGGAGTAGTAGAAGGCCTGACTTTAAAACTTATGCGGCCAGAACTATTGGTCTTGATAGCGTAGCAGGCTTCAAGTCTTCAAGAGAAAAAGAGATATTATGTTTTTTGCAGAGATATTCAACAGATCAGACTACATTCCACACCATAGGCATCAACTGATAAGAAGGCACACCAATCTCTTTGATGACATCCACCATAAGTGGAGAGAAAGGAAGTTTGTAACCAGCCCTGAAGGCCCAGTCATTAATACAAAACCAACCAGGACATGCCCAGTCAGCCCTGACAGGAGAGTTTTCAGGAATCCAGACTTCAGAATCGACGGGAATAATTCCCTTATCCTTCAACACCTTTTCAAATTCAGGTTTCAGACGATTTGAAAGAGACTGATCATCTTTCAGAGCTTTTGTGGGTTTGAATTCAAATTCACCATGGAAAATTAAAATCATCTCGAGAGAAGATGAAGGGAGATTTTCAGAGGTGGTTTCTTCAGGGTTCTGAACGAATAGAGTTCCAGGAGACATCACTCCCTTGGAAGATTTCTTTTTTTTGCGGCCATTGTTGGAAGATTATTGAAGAATTATTAAAAATTAAATCAAGGAATTAAGAGAACTCAAAAAAGTAGATTAAATTAGAAGGAAGTGGATTTTGGTGAAGATCAAGTCAATGAAGTGAAAGAGTATTTATACTCGGTTAAATTAGGGTTTCAACCGCAACTTGCAAAGATAATTATTAAGGGAGTTGCAGTAATTGTAACACGCGTCATTAAACGGCCGACTAGCCGTTACAGAAGCCAATCAGCCATAATTCAACCATTGAGCAGTTTACCAAAATTAGAAGTTATCTTCTTATTTCTGGCCTGACCCAGCGAAGATAAAGAGATAAGGGGCAATTGTTAGGCCTGGAAATCCGCTGACATCCCTGAAAGATATACTACCTCGACCTGACCATCAGGGTGTCAGGACGTCAAGCTACCAGGACACATGAAGACAAGCGTCAGGCCATGGAGAGGACAACGGTCAAAATATCAGGACGATATTTGACCAAGAAGTCATATTATAGAAGAATATACGCACAATAATTAGGAGCATTAATTGGAAAAATTCTTCCATTAAAACAGCAATTAAGGCCGAAATAAAGAGCATTAGTCCGGGTAATTAAGACAGAATATTTGGCATTAATGACGAAATTATTCAGCTGTTCAGCATTGCTATATAAGGAATACTTGGAAATCATTTGAAGAACAACAAGACATATACAAGCATATGACATTCTCTTACAATACTTAAGCTAATAACGATCAATTGTGCTAAATATTCAATATTATAGGGAAATCCTCTCCTGGCTTGGTGCCCGTGGTTTTTTCCCATTTAAGGGCTTTCCATGTACAAAATTCATTGTCTTATTGTTATTCTTTTATCGTACTTTATTCTTCAAGTTTTATGCCCTATCATACTTACCCACAGATTGATTCGAGCTAGTTAACCCTGCCTAGACCTACTCTGACGTGATTTCGCCTTGCGCAAAATCCATACAAAATAATAACTATACGTCGGAAAACCCAAAACAATTTCGAAAACAAAACATTTTCAATTTTTTTCAAAAGAACCTGGAGTGTTTTATGCACGACAACGGGGTCTCAATGACAGTAACTAGAGTCAAAACCGACACCGAACCAAAAACCGACTCGAAATTCAAATCACGACTCCAACATCGAGTAAAACCGAGTGAAACACAAAAAACAAACATCACAAAACCTTCCATTCTAAGTATACACGACATACTTGATGGTCAAGTACAACAATCAAGACATTCAAAACCTAGGATAGAACTAACCATGATTCCAAATGCGTGATAGTGACAAGATAGCTCGAAGACCCGCGAACAAGCTCGCGCCTCTTCGAGTAGCCTATATGGCCACGTCGCTTAAAATGCACATAACCACACAATCCTCTATAAATACCCGTCAAATGCCACCATTTGAAGGTACGCGAGCGTCCGCCTCCTCTTTTCTCCCATTAAATTCTAGACCTCGACTTCCCGAGTCAACAAACGACGCATATTTCCGACCTATCGATCAAAAATCTGAGCCATAACATTGTTTGGTACCGTTATCGTGCATTAAAACACCTAACTAGCCATTTCGACCAATTACACTATCACTAAGCAAAGCAACAGTCTTTACTTTGCTAAAACGGTTTTTAACCGAGTTTTCCGACCTAATAAGCTTTTACACTTCCGTCGATTTCTCGCCAAGAACCTAGCATGTAAGTATGAGGGTGTAATTAATCCTCTTCGTTCATGTTCTTATATTTGTTTTTATGACCTTAACATGCAAAAGCATACATAACATGGTCCAAAACACGGATCGATTGACCCAAAACTGAGTTTTGACCTGAAACAGGAGCCACTAGTCACAACTAGGTGGCTCGCGCCTATACTGGCTATCCAGGTCAGAACTCAAATGTGTTTGAGTTCATTCTTTCCATTTTCATTTCATTTTGTAACCGGTTTTTACAGTTTCCAATCATTTTTATGATAAATATTTTTAACCATAAATTATGTTCACCATTGGTTCCTTATACCATGACGGTTTAACCCGTGTTTCGGTGATAATATTTGGTTAATTACATTTTAAAGGGTATTTTTAAAATCTTTATTCATTTGTTTACATTTTCAAAACAACCATATTAGTCATACATGCATAATCATCCTTGGTTCCACATACCATGTCGGTTTAATCCGAGTACGATGATTAACATTGGCTAATTACCAAAATAATGGACTTAACACAATTAGTTGATAACAAATATTTTTGCATCTTTTCTTACAAAACCATTCATGTCAAGCTTGGAAAACCGAACCCGGCATCGAGTATTATCAATACAATGATGGTTATTCAAGTCCCATTTTTCATATTAGCATAAAAGCGGTCTAAACGACCTTTTCCAACAAAGACGGGTTCTAACACCCTTTTACAAACAATTTTATAAACATTTTCAACAAGCAGGAGACACCCCTTTCGGTCGTCGCCTGCCTCGCGCCTAAACAGGCCCTCTGATTTTCAGTTTTCAAACCTGGGCAGGCTCCTTTGCATCGCCCTAAGGCTCGCGCCTCAATAGGTTGCCTAATGCAGGTCTTGTTTCCTTTCCAGCATTCGTCTAGGACGATCCCGACTTCGGTTAACCCGAATACATGACGGATCAGATTGATAAGTCTACATTTTACTTTGTATTTGAAAAACGCTTTTCTAAGACAAATGGATCACGTTATGCACCATAAACCTAACTCGGTAAATGGATGTTCAATTTCCGTCTTGCATGCAAATCAACACTAAATCCAACTTGACATCAATTACTTCATATTTGCATAAACAAGCGACATAGCAAATTTCACATGTTAGGTTTAAACTTGTGGATGCAAATTCATGCATTTTCCCTTTTTATCAACTTTTCCATTTAACCAACAAAGATCGATCAGTAGAGGCTGCTACCGCGGGTGGGATTAGATGTCCTATTAAAGGGCTTCCCAATACATACCTTCACCTTTTACTCAGAAATTTTTAATAGTGGACGACCTCCTCAAGGGCGAACGAGAGTCATTCTAGAGATAGGATGCTAAAGAGGGACGATTTCTTATCTTTAGTACCTATGTCAAACACCACTTTTGCCATGATTGACCCAGGTATAAAGTGGATTCGAACGGTTTCCATGCATCCCACAATTTCTTGGTGGCGACTCCGAACATCTAACATCGTTTCGACACCCTTGCCGAGACGAAACCGAGCGATCTAAAATGATCTAGTCGAAAGCATTTTTTACGCCACCGAGCGTGGCTTTCCGACTGCCGCATGTCCACAAATTGGCTTGGCGTGCGGGTGGTCCATGTCCACAGCCGTGTTGCGGATATGATGAGGCTTACCAGAAGTGTTGCGGATATGATGAGGCTCGCTAGCCGTGTTGCGGATATGATGAGGCTCGCCAGCCGTGTTGGAGGTCGAATGGTCGACTGTGGAAAATAGCCAAATTTTTCAGGCTTATTTGAAGAGATTGTTGAGTCAGTGGGCTCCGTGGGGAGGTCACCGATATCCTGCTGGGGAATTTTGGCACTTTTATTGGATGTTTGTGGTGCCGAAAAGAGATAGACTTTTTGCAGTTCGAGCCTGGCTCCTGTGGATGGCGGCTTCTATTATCGTCATTCGTAATTTTAAATTTCGAGGATAGGTAACGGTTTTTATTGTCGTTGTTTGGGGTTTGTGGGAATAGCGAATGTGAATTCCGCCATTTGTTGCTTGTTTGGAAGATAACGATTTTTACCGTCGTCGTCTTGTGATTTGAAATTTTTGAGAAATAGTGAATTTGAAATTCACCACTTGGTTTTTTTTGAAAAGTGACGGTTTTTAATTCTGTTGTTTGAAGTTTGTGAAAACATCGTCTTGTGATTTGAAATTTTTGAGAAATAAGGAATTTGAACTTCACTACTTAGTTTTTTTTTAAAAGTGAGGTTTTTTAATTCTGTTGTTTGAGCTTTGTGAAAATAACGAGGTTGGATTTTGCTATTTTGTTTTGTTTGGAGGGGACGACTTTTAATTCCGTCGTTTGAAATTGTGAAAAAAACGAATTTGAATTTAACTATTTTGGTTTTTTTTGAAGGGACGATTTTTAATTGCGTCGTTTGAAATTTGTGAAAATAGCGAATTTGAATTTCACTATTTCGTTTCTTGTTTGAAAAATGACAGTTTTTAATTCCGCCGTTTGAAATTTGTGAAAATAGCGAATTTAAATTTCACTATTTCATTTTCTTGAAAAGTGACGTATTTTTATTTCCGCCGTTTAAAATTGTGGGAAAGTAACGAATTTGAATTTCACTATTATGTTTTTTTTTTTGAGTGTTCTTGTATTGATATTTGGATGAGCGTTTTGGGCTAAAGCCCAAAATTCGCCAGAAAAGATAAAGACACGCCAAAGAGGCACGAGCCTTGCGATACAATGGGCTTCCCCTGTTTTCTTCAAAAAGACGCGAGGATTGATTGCTCCTCATTTGCTTCATCTTCTTTACCAAACACGCGGAAGACAACCAAAAATCGCCATTTTTGACCTCGTTTTCTTGCATGTGTTCGTGCCATCATCATGTCATCTCTAGGTATGTAAAACCTCTTGATTCTACTTGAATTTATTTGTCTTTTTGTTGATTGAAGTAGGGCGAAACCCTAACCCCTTAGAAATCGATTTGGGCATTTTTGTTTGGCCCATTTTCGAATGAAATTGATGCTTGCATTAGGTTAGAAACCTGTTTAGGAGTATAAGGGTGCTTTTAGTTTGCATTTTGGTCCCCGTTCCCGCTTCTTAGTTGCGAAAAACATGAATGAGACAAAAGACCTGTAATACCCGTCCTTTTAAGGACTCGTTGACCATTGTTGACTGACCTTAGACACCTATCTAGACCTTCGGAAACCTTACGAGCTAACCTTGTAACATTATAACCCTTTGAGGGCTGGTAACTCGATCTAGCGGAGGCTACTCGATCGAGTAAGTTGCTTACTCGATCGAGTAACGAGAGTTCAGCGGGGAAATATAAATGGTGATATCTTGAAACCCAAATCATTTCTTTTCCTTTTCTCCTAAACCTAGATGTCGTCATGTCACTTCTCCTTCACCTTAATTCACCTTTTTGGAGCATTTGAGGTAGAGAGACCATGGGGATGGTAAGCATGAGTTGGGTAGCGGTCTTGACGCCGGATGGCTATGTATAGGTATGTTGTCATCATCATCATCGTTTTCCTTTGTTTCGTTTGTGATTGTGGTAGTAGTAATAGATGGTTATACTGTTTGTTATAGGTGGTTATGGTGGTTGCTTGTTGTCTTATGGTCGTGTGTGGAATCGATCTGGTTTGCTAGAGGTAGGTTCTCCTACTCAGTACTGTTGGTTGTCTAGTGTGTCGGTTGTAGTACTTGATTGTATTGGTGTTGTGGTTGTATAATTGGTTGTGTTGTGTTTGTCTTCGGTTCGCGAGGCATGCCCTCAGATGTGTGGGGTCACTTGCGGGAGTGGCTTCACGACCTTGATTCGCCCTCTATGGAACCCGCCATAGGAGGGGATGTGCAGATTAAGGAACATGGGTTATCGCTCGGGATAGATAAGCGGGGATTTGGTGGGTAAGGCTGCGGTCGCCCACTGGCGGTGTGGATTACTGATTGCGATTGGCAATCTAGGAGGACTGGACCTTCGTGCAGTCAGAGATGTGTGGATGATTGGAGAAAGGGATGTGTATATGTTTGTTATGTCTGGTTTCGCGTATTCCTTCAGTTACTGACCGTGTGTGGTGTTGTTGTGTTTTCTTCTTGTGTTGTGTCTGCCGTGATCCACTTTGGTGAGCAGTCAGTCTTAGCAGGTTGATATCTGGATCATAGTTGGGTGCTTGGATGGACAAGTCTTCCACGAGTCATGGCAGAGATAGCTTCGCATAGTTGATAGAAGTCACGAGTTGTATCTTTTATTTTGTTTAATCACTTGTAATATAATATAATAGTTCTTTTATCGACATTTGATTATTACTGTTCCTCGGGTAACTGAGATGGTAATGCCCTTATCTGCTGGGGAAGGTCTTGTTAAGGCTCCTTGATAGAGGGGGGTGTTACAAAGTGGTATCAGATTGACGATTTTGGAACCTGTAACTAATGAGCCAATGAACGTAGTGAGTTTAATAAAATGAACCTGGTGTATGTATGTTGGGAGCCCCGGCAGATGCTTGATTTTGGGTGAGAAGGCGGCCTCATTTCAAAATCTTGGCCCCAATATGCTTAAGCCAGCCACTTCGTATTGGAAAATTGAGTCGGGAATTGTTTGTATAGTTGTGTGTGGTTTATAGAATAGATATAGTGTGTTTGAGTCTGTGGTAATGTCTGGTGTGTGCAAGTAGTAGCGATAGATTGTGTAAGTGTTGCGAATCATTGGAAGTCTGTGTGTGTACATTGTGGGAGTAGTGGATGTGTGGTAGTTGCATACGAGTATCTGATAATGTGACGGTGATAATGGGTTGTGAATCTTCAGATGTGCTTTAGTTAGTAGTAATTGACATGTAATGCAGTGGAATTTGATGGATGAATGTTGTTGCATACTCTTGTGAATAGGCATAGTTATGTGAGATATCTTGTTGTCGAATTATTGTGATATATTTAAACCTTGAGCAAACTTGAGTAGTAAGTGATAGCTAATTTGCCGAATGGAATGCTTAATGTAGTGTAATCACATGCCGGATGATTGAATTTGAATACATGTAAGTGAAGATAGAATAATGTGGTATTATATATATATATATATATATATATATATATATATATATATATATATATATATATATATATATATATATATATATATAGGCGGGATCCGGTGAGGACGGCTAAATATTTGAGGATTGAGGATTGCAATACAATATCACGGGTTCTTCAATACAATATAACGAAAAAAATCAGACTTGTCCAAAAAAAAAAAATTTTTATAAAAAAAAAAAAAATTTATTTTTTTTTTGCGCAGCTATTTTTTTCGTGTGATATTGTTTCGAACAACCTGTGATATTGTATTGAATATCATGAAAAAAATCAGACTTGTCGAAAAAAAAAACTATAAATTTTTTTTTTTTTTTTTGAGCAGCTATTTTTTTCGTGTGATATTGTTTCGAACAACCTGTGATATTGTATTGAATATCACGAAAAAAATCAGACTTGTCCAAAATTTTTTTTTTTTTTTTTTTTTTCTGCGCAGCTATTTTTTTCGTGTGATATTGTATTGAATATCACGAAAAAAACCAGACTTGTCCAAAAAAAAACAAATTATAAAAAAAAAAATTTTTTTTTTTGCGCAGCTATTTTTTTCGTGTGATATTGTTTCGAACAACCTGTGATATTGTATTGAACAACCTGTGATATTGTAACGAAATCCTCAATCCTCAAAAAGATAGTGTATCCTCACATGATCCCATTCCTATATATATATATATATATATATATATATATATATATATATATTGTTGGAAAAATTTTAATCTCATTAATTTACATATTCATATATGTGACATTTAATTTAGTCATGAAATTAAATCTAGATCTTATGCATGCAAACTAGAAAAAGAATAGAGTAGAAATCATCATACAAGCTTATGGATTTCGGTTTTGGGGCACAAGTGATTTCTCCTACTCACTTGTTCTTGAGCTATACCCAAGGTGTTACTCTTAAAGATTAGTAATAATATGATCTAGTAATATTAATAATCTAGCTTGAAAATGACCAAAAATATTATTTTTGTCTCTTGTGTATTCGGCCAAGAGGAAGGAAATATATGAGTATTTTTCTCTCTAAACTTCTCTAAGTTTTGGTTGTGTAAAAGAAATGAATAATACACTAGTAAATATCTTAATGTATATATCAATATAAATTGTAGAAACCCTTGGCCTTTTCTCTAGGGAAAACCGGGTATGGGGGGTGGCAAGGGCCAATGCATGACCAAGATACTCTTCACAAAAGCAACTAGGTGTGCATGGCTATAAATTAGGTTTAATGATTATACTTCTTATATAACATAAAACATAATACAAACCCCATCTCACCCCATATAATTTCGATACATATGTTGTAAAATGGAAAGTCCATTTTACAATTTATTTGTCACATGTAACATGTTCCATGACATTATGTGTATAAAATGTATTTTTAACAATTAAAAATCTACATATTAATAAAATATGTCACTTATAAAATTAACCTAGTAATTCATAATTACTTGTACCGTAATGGGTTTCCGAATCATAAATTACAACATTCTGTATTTATAATAATTTATTCATTCCGTTTCGATTGTTTCCGTAAACAATAATTTCATCTAAGTAATAAAACAATTCGATTACTTAGACCGTATCTTATTATAATGAAATTACAATAAGACACGTAAATTATACTCACAAAATCGTCCGTCAATTTTAAGCAATTTAATTAACCTGTATCGACATACGATCAATTAAATAATCAATTAAGAGTATCACCCTTTAGGTATGACCTAAGGGGATCAACTGGTCACCACCGTCGTACGACAGTAATGTCAAACTCTAGTCAGCCAATCATTACCGATATGTGTGGACCAGTTGACTGTAAAATATTACTTCCCACATGTATTCTTAAATATGAGATTTAAACATGTGATCATCATGATCGACAGTTGTGATCGCATTATTGTCGGAGGACACATATTCCAACAATCTCCCACTTGTCCTCGACAAGTGTGCGTCACCAATTCTCTTGTTCTATTACTATCTCCCACTCAATGCAAGGTGTCTTTCAGGTCTTACTTGCAAGTGATCATATCGAGAGTGGTTTCCTCGATCTGGAGAATAACTGATTGACCGAAATTATCTACCACAGATACCTTCCGAGCGTGGCCACGCATTTCCAGTTCATTACTCCTCGAGTGGCCCTGAGATAATGTTATAACCCTTACAAGGGATGGACAATTCCTATCGCACTTAGTCCCTTCGACTAGCCACAGCCATCATAACCCAAAATATGCCCATTTGACCCCATTTACGAAGGTCGTAGTAACATAAATCAAAGTTAATCTGAAACTGTGCCACCTTAGGCGAACAGTCTTTAGTAAAAAGAATCGACTCATTAGAATACTATAGTATCTCTCGCCACGACCAGGCTATATAAATTTGCCAGAACTCTATAAGCGGTCATAAGGCCCGACAAGGTGTTTCTAACAGTCTGCCTATGTGATCGACTAGTCATCTCACATGACTCCATGGCATTTGAACTTGCCATCAATCACATCACACTCTAGTCACTTCGAGACGTCACCTCATGTAAGTGACTATGGGCGAATACTATGTTAATCCCTGTTCACTTTAATGGGGTTCAATTGTCTTTACAACCCGTTTGGATGTAACAAAGTACAAGGTGAGTTAATAATAACTCAAACGACAAATGTGGACATCATATCCGGGTAGTCAATACCATATTACTACCTTGTGATGTATATAAGTGTGAAAACACTTGTTGATTGCAATAGAAGTTTAACATACCATGTGTCCATTTGTTCAAACTCTTGAATTGCATTTTCCTTTATTTTCATGTTTGTCTCACATAGCATGAACCTTACCAAGTACACATCTAGGTTCCCAACCTAGGTTTGGGTTCTTTATCTTGAAAGAACTTTCTTGTTGTTTATCACATAAGCAACGAATTATGGTGGTTGACATAACTCACACTAGTCAATGTGAATTGAAGCAGGTCATAGTTGAATTGTTTTCTATAATGTTTGATATAGGATGGAGGAATATGTGCAATGTTCGGAAGAGATAGCTGTGTTGCATTTGAGTAGTATAAATGGATAGTAATTGGATGAAATAATCAGTGACGGGATCCAAATATACCTTGAAACTCGGAACGAGTTGTTTTTTGCAGGAACCGATAACCGAACTCGAAACTTTAGACCTTGTACCTAGCCTTATTCGACCGAGTACGAGTGCCTACATGACCGATTAAACCTTACTCGATCTAGTTGTGGGGTTATTATATCGAAATCGTTGGGACTGCCAGCGAAAACTCGATCGAGTAGCTCCAACTCGATCGAGTACCCAAGTTACTCGATCGAGTACCCAAGTTACTCGATCGAGTAAGTGCTACAGTACCCATATTATAACGGGATTCCTATAATCCCTTTGATTCATTCTTCTTCTTATTTCGACTCATTTAAAACCCTAATTCTCTCAAATCCCCTTTTCTCTTCAAAGACCTTGGTGAAGTTTGTGCTTAATTCCCTTGTAATCTTCTTGTTAATTCGTTCAACCCCTTTGCAAATCATTCAAGGTAAGAATGCTATTCTTTTCCTTTGTTTTTAATCAATTAGTAACATATAAAAGTGTTAGTTTTCTGAAAATTCGATTTATATTCATGGATTTTGTTTATACTTGTTGTATTTTGGTAAAATTGCTTTAGTTTGTTGATTATTGATGCTAAAAGTTGCAAAATCAAACCAATTCGAGAGTACATATGGACCAAAATTTCTAGGGTTTAGGTTACAAATTGAATTTTTGCTTGTCTTTTGAGTATGAAATAGGGACAATAGATTAAAGTATGTTGTTTGTATCATATTTGGTGTTGATTTTGACTAATTTCACCCAAAATTTTGTCTTAAAACTCCGTCTTAAAAGTGCCCCAAACTGAAATTCGCCCCAAATCTTTATGATAATTACCTTTTTGTGAAGCTATTTTGAGGGGATTAATACCCCAATTTTCTGATTATTGTTGAAATTTTGTGTTTTAAAAGCCATAAGACCGTCTTTTATGAGATGTGGGAGTAACATGTTTTGGAAAATGTTGGTTGTTTTGAGAAAACTACTTTAAATTGTTGTTTCTTTACTCCTAAGTATACTTTGAAAAAATTCATTTTGTTCACGTAAGTGTCCGTTTTGTGTGCCTAAATATATGTTGAAACAGATGTCAAGAGCTGCTGGTGTGACCTGGCAGAGTAAGAGGGGAAGGGCTTCTGAGCCCGAAGTTGGAGAGGGGAGTCAGGTCCCACCAGTTCCCGAGTACCCCACCGTTGTCTTTGTTGACTTTAAGCAAAGAGATGCCTTTGTTGAGTTGCAAAAGAGTCGTATGAAACCTACCAGATGTATCGACACCACCATTCTTGTGGACCTTAAGATAGAGACAGATGTGAGGCATATCTATGAGATATTAGGTTTGGCGAGTTTGTATCGTCTTAGGAAACACTCTTACCCCTTCTTGACTCTGGAGTTTATGAGCTCCGTTTTTGTATGAAACCGCAGCTAAGAACGTGCAGTTTCGTCTTATGAACACCGGTTTTCTTTTGTCTATGAACCAGTTTGTTTCTCACCTGGGACTTGCTCGACCTGAGAAGGGATCTGAGAGACATCCCGACTGAGTGTGGGGCTAGTAGTTAAATGCCCTGTTTCACTGGTAAAGCCGCTCCTACTTCGAGTAACATGTTGATTAATGATGTTCAACATGTCACTTTGAAGATCTTCCTTCGAGCTTTGACTTGTCTCCTGTATGATAGGAGGGATGTGAGTAAGCTGAACTCACATGAGGTTATGTTGTTGGTCGCCTATCTCAACCCCACCCGAGCCTAGAGAGTTTCTTTTAGTGCCCCAGCCATAGTTGTGCTAGCCTGGCTTTGATGGCCACCTCTTTGACCCGGTACTTGAGTTGTGGTGTCATTGCCACACGGTTAGCTGAGCGGTTGACTACCTTTGAGGCCTCTTCGTCCCTTACACCTATGGACCCAACTGTGCCTACTTTGGACCTAGACTACTTCATCGACCAGAAATGGTTGAGGACTTTGGAGGGTAGTGGGTGGGCATCTTCGCGTGACTGAGCCTTTGACGGCGGCGGTGGTTGCATCGGTCTCCGACGACGATGAAGAAGCCCATGCCTGGCAAACCTACCTCATTAATGATGGTATTCTAGAGGTGATGCCTGAGACGACCAAGAGGGATCAGGCTAGACTTGAGGATCAGCAACCTAAAGTGGGGAGAGGTCCTAGACGGGTGAGAGAGAGGGTTGGTGAGACTCAGCCAGTACAGCCCGTGCATCCACTGTATCAGTATCCCAGGTACCCTTCGTACTTTAGCCCCACGATGTAAGTGAGCTAGCTCATAGAGAGAGTATCTGCCACGTTGACGCTCCGGAACCTTCACGAGATGGCGTATGTGCAGGGCATTGGGACCGTCTCGGCCCAACCAGTGTGGTGGAAAGGTATCGGGGATGACAGCGGGGTCTTCCACTCCTTTGGCATGGATCCGACTAAATGGGGGAGCCTAGGAGTTACGCTTTCGGTTGCTTGGCACCATGGCGAGTCGGAGCAGACTTGGGGACTTGGGCTACCACAGGCGAGGGTACAGCTGGAGCAGGCATGTAACACTCCAGGCCAAACCGGGTCTGGAGCGGTTACTTATGATAGCTCACCAGGCTATGTACATGGCCCACAGATCAACACGGGTCCTTTATAGCGCATTTTGTCCTCACTCATGCGCATCCCGGAAACCTTCCCAGGAGGTCACCCATCCTAAGACTACCCCCAGTCAAGCATCTTTAACTTTGGAGTTCTTTCGCATGGATGACCATAAAAGAAAGTGCACTTTGTTGATATGAGTAGTACTTCCAATCCCTTTAAGTACTAGTAATTTAAGCCTATCATTAGACCTCTTCAATTACCGTGGGGTGTTACAAGGTACATCCGGAGGAGGAGGAGGCAGAGATGAGGAGATGGAGGAGCCGGGTTTAAAGTGATGTTGTTACTTGTTATTATACATTCATTTCCATGGATTTTAGTTGGTAGTTACTTGTTTTGTTGACACTTTGGATATACTTTGGTTTGTACCTGGCCATAAGGCCATATTTTGTTGGATTTTGAGACTCGTTATGTAGGTGGATAATATCGGAGATGAAACTCCGGCAATAGTTATGTTTTCCTTGGCATGACAATGTGTATTTAGAGTAACTTGGCCTATGGTTACTCGATCGAGTGCCCCTTACTCGGTTGAGTAACTGCATATGTGAATTGGAAGAGCTTACTGGACTCGACATACTCGATCGAGTAGCTGTTGAACTCGATCGAGTAGCATCAACTCGATCGAGTTGCTCCTTAGCTCGATCGAGTGCCCTTGAATATCAGTTGTTTTGTTATAAATTATGGATGGTCATCATGCACATATATATTTTGTTGATAATAAGTTCCTTTGTCGTTGTTGGTAATCACGTCATCGTGTTTCAAATACAGTCTGTACAATATAAGTATGGCTTCATTATTTTCACCCTTTTTGGATGCTTAATTGAATTTCTTGAAGTAGAATGTTAAATGGTGTTTATAGTTTCTTGTTGCGGTTTTGAGTTTACAACTTGTTGTGTCGAGTACACATGTTTGGGTCATGTCACTTAAGGAGTTTCTCGGTGTTTATGTATAATAATTGGATGACGGAACATTCCACTTAAATAATTGTTATGTTAATATGGATTTTAATATGCAAACATTTTATCTATGTAATGTCAATGAGGTACTATGATAATTGTGAGTCTCAACATATAATAAAAGTGTTTCGTAATGTCAAGATTGAATATGGTTATCGTTTCATGTACTGTTTGTAGTTGGTCTTGAAGGTGAACTTCGCGGACGAAGTTCCTTCTAAGAGGGGAAGAGTAATGTCGCATGAAAAAATGACAAATTATGACAAACTTACCACATTTTGAGCAATTGTTTTGAGTAATTGTTAGTAACTGTTGGTAATTGTTGGTAAGATTCATCGTATTGTTGTATTTTATTTCCGAGTAATTGAATTGTTACATTGTGTTGAGTGATATAAATGACTTAAAGAAGTAATATCAATGTTGTAAAATTAATTTAACATGAATGCTAGCTTGCTTATTGTATAAAGGATTATAAGATGGTTGTTTGGTTGATTGGCATGATGATTAAATCATAATTGGTATTAGCATAGTTTCATATTGGTATTGTCATTGGTAATTAATTGTTGTTGATGACTGATTGTTGGATGGGTAAATAGAATAGTCGTATCAGGTGGGTATTATGAGTATGATGTACGGAATCGTGTGTGGACATGGGCCACGTCTCGGTCTGTGGATTTGGGCCACCTACCGGTCCGCGGTCACGGGCCACCTGCACGCCAAGCCAATCTGTGGACATGCAGCGGTCTTTTGAAAGCCACGCTCGGCGGCGTAAAAATGCTTTCAACCGGATCGCTTTAGATCGGTCGGTTTCGTCTCGGTAATGGTCTCGAAACGATTAGAAATGTTCGGAGTCGCCACCAAGCATTTGTGGGGTGCTTGGAACCCATTCGAAATCCACTTTATATCTCGGTCAAATCGAAGAACAAAGCAGCGATTGACATAGGTACTAAAGATAAGGACTCGTCCCCCTTTTAGCATTCTATGCCTAAAATGACTCTCGTACGCCCTGGATAAGGCCATCCACTATCCAGAGGTTCTGAGTAAGGGGTGAGGGTACATATTAGGAAGCCCTTTAATCGGACACCCAATCCCGCCCGCTTTAGCGGCCTCTACTGATCGATCGTGGTTATTTAAGTGCAAGAGTTGATAAAACGGTGTAAATACATGAATGCACATCCAAAAGTGTTAACCTAACATGTGAGCTTTCTAAGTCGGTTTGTTAATCCAAATATCAAGCATAAGATGTCAAGTTGGATTTATGGTTGATTTGCATGTGAGAACGAAAATTAAACATCCGTTTACCAAATTAGGGTTATGATGCTCAACACGATCCATTTATTGAAAAAAGGGTGTCAAATGACAAAGTGTAAAAACGTAAGCTTATCAATCAGATCCGTCATGTATTTGGATTAATCAGAATCGGGATCGTCCTAGACAAGTGCTAAAAACGCGGCAGAACAGTACCAGGCAGCCCCGTTAAGGCGCGAGCCTACTGGCGAGGTAAGGGGCTCTGCCCAGGTTTTGAAATATGAAAGCAGAAGGCCTCTTGGGGCGCGAGCCATGGGGCGACCCAAGGGGGCGTCTCCTGGTTTTTGAAAAGGTTGTTTAAAACCGTATTTATGATGAAAGATTTGCAAATGCTGTTTGCATGACCCGGAATAATTACTATTGTGTTAGTAACATTCGTTGTCGGATTTGCATGTTTGAAAAGTATAATTTACAAATAAAAATGTAAAATGTTTGATTTGAACTAATCATGTTAAGTTCATTTCTTTGTAATTAGTCAAGTTTGTCATCGCGCTCGGATTAAACCGACATGTTGTAAAGAACCAAGGATGATTATGAGTTATGACTAATATGTTTGCAAATGTAAATAAATGAGAAAAATGGTAAATGAAATAAAAGGGTGCTAAACTACCCATTAAAATGTAATTAACCAACAATATCATCGGGTCACAGAATAAACCGTCATGATATAAGGAACCAAGGATGATTTTTATAATGGTCAAAATATGTTTATCATATAAATGAATTAAAATGGTAAATAAAAGAATAGAAATTCCTTTAAAATGTAATTAACCAATTAATATCACCGAGTCACGGATTTAACCATCATGGTATATGGAACCAAGGGTGATTATAATTTATGGCTAAAAGTTTGTCATAGAAATGATTTGAAACATTTGAAAGGGTAAAAACAGTAAAAGGAAAGAAATAAAAATTAAAGAAAGTGTTGAAGGAAAGACGAACTCAAACACGTTTGAGTCTGACCTGGGCACCCCCATTGAGGCGCGAGCCACTTTTCACCATAAGGGGCTTCTGCCTCAGGCCAAAACTCAGTTTTGGCTCGTCTAACCTAAATTTGAATCGTGTTATGCATCGTTTGTGCTTATAGACTCATCAAAACAGTAAAGACATGAATTAAAGTGAGATATTTACACCCTCAAACTTACGTATTTTGATGTTTGCATGGTAGACGACTTTAGAGACGGTTTTCTCGTTGTGACTACTCGCGATCAAAGAAGTTTAAAAAGAGTGCCTTAAGAAAGGATTTGGTTTTGAAAATGAGTTGAAAATTTGTTAATTAAAACATGTTGATTAATGAGTTGAGTTGGTCGAATGGGTCGGTCGAATGCACGGCGACGGTACCAAACAATATGTGTAAGGCTTGTGTTTACGATCGGTAGATCGTAAACACGTGTCGATTTTGTGACTTAGGAAGTCGAGTATAGAAGTTTAAGGGAGATGTGAGGGGGCGGACTCTCGCGTGAATCTTATGGTGTGTGATGGTGGGTATTTATAGAGAAATGTGGGATGGTAGGTCGTTGAGTTTGCTTGGAGGCTAAGCAGACACCTCATTGAGGCGCGAGCCACCCCGTGACTCAATGGGGTGTACTGTCCCTTTCGCAAATTTGGATTTTGTATTTGTTCTAACCAATGTTTTGTTGGTTGTGATTTGTGGTCTTTGAGGTTTTCTTAGCCGTGTAAGCTTCATCTTAGGTGATATTTGGGGTAGGTATTTTGTGTCTTTGACTCGGGTTTGACCCGTGTGAGTCGGGATTTGAATTTCGAGTCGGTTTTTGGCCCGGTGTCGGTTTTAACTCTAAATAGAGTTATTTTAATGGAAATGACATGATAAAGACATTAATGGCATTATTTTCGACATTCGAGATTTGGGTTGACTTGTGTTAACTCAGGTTGACTCGAGTTGCGGGTTTCTGAGTCGGTTTTGGGTCCGAAGGCGGTTTTAACTCTAAATAGTGTTATTTTAATGCAAATGAAGTTAGAAAACTTTTGAAATCATTTTTCATATCCGAGTAGTGCATTAAACCGTCTCATGTATAGCCAATCCACGCACACGTATCAAAAACACGTTATAGTCCGATCATCATCGGGTGGTTTTTGGGAGGTGCAGATACTGGGTATCTACAGAGCCCCCACTTTGACTGAGGCTTGGACAGGTCGAAAGTCAAAGTATGATCTCCAGGTCAATCTAAGATTACAACCTGAAGCCCATTGCGACGTCAAGGCGACTCAAAAGGGTTTGAGCCAAGGACCTGCCGTCGGGAAGGGCGACGTCAAGGCGACTCGGGGATTCGAGTCAAGGACCTGTCGTCGGGAACATTTTAGAGTCCGTCGACTTCCGATGTGGGTCGTTTAAATTCCATTAGACTACGTATAAAGGCTCGCCAGCCATAAGAAGGAATCATACCTGAGACATCTTCGGGATACGTCCTTCAATCATTTGCGCGCAAAGGCTCGCCAGCCGGTGTTGAAGGTGGTGCGTTTTGAGGCTCGCTGATGCGTGTCATTTATATGATGTTTTACACCTCATTTTACACGCATTTCAGAGCTCATTTGTGTAGTTTAAGCTACCATTTCCCCTATTTACGTCTACTTTCGTGTTTTTGTACATTATTGCAGAAATGTGAAGAATTCAACGGAAATTGAGCTAAATCCGTCCCCGAGTATCCTGCATTGTATTTGACGTGAAGAATTCACTTAAGAAACGAGCTTGGTGCGCGTTTCAAGGCCCAAAAGACAAATCCACGAGATTATAGAAGCCAACTATCAGCTACTTCGGTCGATCGACCACTGCCTTCAGTCGATCGACCAACCTGCGGGTTCCAGAAGCTACTGTTCAGCTCAGAGCAGTCGATCGACCGGTCACCTCAGTCGATCGACCACACCGCTACTCAGACGAGAATTAAAAGATCGAGAAATAGCAAGCCCATAGTGCATTACGTTTTAGAATAAGAACTACGTTGTATTCTATATAACGTAAGCTAGGTTATTCAGTTTGGCATCTAGTTTTTAGCATACAGTTCTTAACACAATTAGACATTCATTAGTTAGATTATTTTCCGTCAATAAAGTTACTCTTTTGCAATCGGTTTTTGGATCCTTTTCTCTGCGATTTCGGTATTTCCTTTGTTCTTATTTCAGTTCCATTGCCTTTTATTGTTCATAGATATAGAATTACTAGTTAGTATCCAAAGCCAATTATCGTTTATCGCTATTTGTTATTTGATTACTTCAAGTATGAATTCGATGGTTTATTTCGTTATGATTATTGTTGTTTTATTCAGTATCATGAGTAGCTAAATTAATTGTGCTAGGATGTAGGGGAATTATAGTGTAGGCGGCATTAGAATTAGGGAGCCCTAATCGCGTGTTAGTCGATCGACCACCCTACCCGGTCGATCGACTGACCACGTGAGGTTTACCTTCGTTTTGATTAATTTAAATGTTGTATTTGACGAATCGAATACATGCGACTAGTTTAATGCTTAATATGTGACTGACCCACTAGATCGAAAGATAGGGAAAGTTGTTAGATCACCAATTAAAATGACTAAACTATGCTGAGATCGAAAGATAGGTAAAGTTTAGATTATAAGTCACTTTTCAGGACGAGAGTCAGAATTAGTGATATTAGGGACTTATAGCGAGATCGAAAGATGCTATCTTTTAAGAGTGGACCGAGATGACCTCTTGTTTTCCCGCCTCATGTGTTAGATTTAGACCGACTTAGTTTGCTGCCGCCGAAACTATAGTGAACCGACCATCCTAGTACCCTTCTTTATATTTGATTTAATATATTCCTTTAGTTTATTGTCTTTTACTGCCTTTAGCTCTAGACCAAATCAAATCAACCCCCACACTTGTTACCTTAGACTAAATTTAGACAACTTTTAATTACATTCGCCTCCTTGTGGTTCGACCCTGTTACCACTAGCTTCTGTTAGTCTTAATAGGTTTTATAAATCTTATTTTTGGTACTCACAACGACGGGTATCAAATTTTGGCGCCGTTGCCGGGGAGGCAATTGTTCTAATTTTTAGTTGTTTTTTATTTAGTCTTTCTTAGTTTAAGGGACATCCGTTCCTTAAACTTTTCTTATATTCTTTTTGTAGTTTCTTCTTATGTGCAGGTCACAGGGTGGTGAACTAGTACCATTCAATCCTGAGATTGAGAAATCCTTGCGTGGATTGAGACGATCATCAAGGGTACTGCCAACAGAGGAAGAGCTGAGTACTCTGTCAAGTTACTACGAGAACGCTCTATTCGAAGAAGACCCACCTACATCTTTTGCTTCTACTTCTTCAACTGAGACAGTCACTTCTCCAGAAATTCCAGTCATGGCTGAAGAAGCAACTATAGCAAGTCATTCTGAGCCGACAGCAGCAAATTTATACAAGGGGTTCGAATTACCTGGAGCTGATAGGAAATTCGAACCGAAGCCTTCCTATATCAACTTGGTTGAGAAAAACCAGTTCGAGGGAGCTGCAAATGAAGATGCAGCCAAGCATATGGAGATATTTATTGATTATTGCTGCTCTATACCCCCGCCGACCGGTGTGACCCAGGACCAGATAAAGGAGACCATGTTTATATTCTCACTCCGCGATGCTGCAAGGGAGTGGTACAGAGATCTGGATCGAGCTGCTCAAGGGATCACCGACTGGAATTCTTTGGCCTTGGCATTCTACAAGAAATACTTCTCTGCCTCGAAGACGAATGCCATTAGAGCTCAGATCAGGAGCTTTAAACAAGGACCTGATGAGAACTTCCATGAAGCATGGGTCTGTTTCAAGAAGCTGGTGCGAACCATTCCGCACCATGGGTTCGAAAAATGGAGTCTTTGCAATCAGTTCTATAACGGGCTGTATGATGATCAGAGGGCTATTTTGGATGCTGCAGCCAATAGCCGATTTGCTGAGAATATGGGAGAGCCTAAAGGGTGGAAGATCATTGATGACTTAGCCACCTATAAAGCTGAATATGGGAATTCGAGAGGCAATCAGAGGAGGAGTGCTGAATCCCCTTCTGTAGCTGCATTAGAGGCTCTCACGGCGAGGTTTGACAAATACGAGTTGGGAGGAGCTTCAAAAGGAGGGATGTATCATGTGAATGCTGTTTCAGACGGTCCTTTCGTCTGTAGAAGATGTGGAGCTGAGGGACATGTTGCATAAAATTGTCCTAGTCCTTTCGAGTCTTGTGCTGCCTTTCAACATTACAGGCAGACAAACACGTACTATGAGCCAAATGTCCATACCAACTTGAGGTGGAGTAGCCAGAATGTCCTGAATCCGACTCAACCTCCACAGCAGCAGCAGCAGCAGACTTATGGGCCTCCTCATAAGCAACAACACTACCGAAAACCTCCCTATGTGCCGCAGCAGCAACAATCCCAAAATTCTGAGTTTGCTGAGTTGAAGAATATGTTGCAAAAGGAGTCCCAAGCTAGAGAGGCCGGGTTGAAATTGCTAGAAAGCCAAATTGCTCAATTAGCTAGCAAGAATACCAGTCGAGCTCCGGGACACTTACCGACTCAAACTGACCAAAAGGAGACCCTTAATGCCATCACTTTGAGGAGCGGGTCTACCCTGGAGGGGCCTGCTATGATTGAGGATGCCCCTGAAAAAGATAAGCCGGAACCGAGTCAAAACAAAGCTGGAACGAACAAAGGAAAGAAAAAGGCGTCTACCAGGTATATCAGTCGATCGACTGACATACCCGGTCGATCGACTGAAGTGCGACAAACAGTAGCTTCTGGTCCTGTTCAAGTCAATCGATCGACTGACCTCACTGGTCGATCGACTGAGATCGCTGTTGATAGTGAGCCTTTTCGTCCTCCAATGCCTGACAACTTGAGGGATCATTTGTTTCGGGGTACGACAGTCCCGAAAATATTAGGGCAAGACCCGAGTGCTGATGGGTCAGTCCCGGTTCCGAAGTTCGACCCAATGTCGGTCAATGGCTTACATTTGAGACGGTCTGAAGAGGGTTCAAGCTTCAATAAGGAGAAGGTTGTGGATTTTCAGCCTAAGTCCACGGATGCCGGCATGCGAGATTTAGAGGAGAGGGCTAAGTTACTTCTTACAGCCCCATATCCAGAGAGATTAGTGCCGACGAAGGAACATGTATCTTTCAATAAATTTGAAAAAGTTATTCGTAGCTTGAATTTACAAGTTCCTTTTCTCGAGTTGGTAAACCAAGTGCCTGCTTATACTAAATTCATGAAACAACTTTTATCTAAAAAGCGGTCACTTGAAACTGTGCATACTGTCGCACTTACTAAAGAGTCGTGTTCTTATCTGACCCACACTGCACCTCACAAACTAGAAGACCCAGGTAGCTTCTCCGTTCCTTGTAGCATTGGTACCTTTTCTATTGAGAAGGCATTATGTGACCTAGGAGCCAGTATAAGTGTAATGCCCTTGAGTCTTGCCAGGAAGCTAAAATTGACTAGGTTTACAAAGGACCGACATGACAAAGATGATGGCCGATCGTTTGTGCGGGTCCAAATTTATCGGAGTCTTAGAAGACATTCCCGTGCAAATAGGAAAGTTCTTCTTCCTTGTAGACTTTGTTGTACTTGATAAGCCTGAGGATGCCCATATTCCTATCATACTAGGTAGACCATTTCTGCACACTGCTGGTGCAGTCATAGATGTTGGTTCGGGAACCTTGACCTTTAAAGTAGGGAAGCATTCCATTGTTTTTGCCCAACCTGCTAAGAAGAAAGACCCCATGTGGCCTGTGACTTGCAATACGGTTTCTGAAAAGAAATCCTACTTTGTGCTTCCTGATATGCCTGTCTCTATTCCTATTCCTGTCGTAACCCTTCCGCCCCAGACTGGGAGCAAATTGGAGGAAGATTCGTCTATTTTTGATATTGCAGGAGCTGGTTTGGGGAAGGAAGAGCCGCACGTTGCTCCAGCTGTGAAGGAGCCAATCGTTTCACGAGGCGGTCTTGGTTGCCTTAGCTATGGCATTGATGAGGAGGTTGAAGATGAGCCGGTCAAAGTGAGAGAATCTGATTTGGATTCCGACGGTTCCGAAGAGGTGATTGCTTGGGATGATGTCCGACATGTTGACCCGTTGAGTCTTGCGGACATGGAAGCTAAGAAGGGTGCAGCTGATAAGATGAGCACCGTTGAGGCTACTTCTTGTAGCCAGAAGCCAGTCAAGTGGGCCATTCCATGGCCGTTCTTGATCAACTATTAGTTGATTGAGACTTCTTTAAAACATTTACATTTTATTTGCTTTCGTTGAACCTTTTTATTTATTGCTTTTGTGTGCGCGAGACTTCGCCTTTAATTATTTTGTTGCTTAGGATTTTTAAGTGCTTTAGACTTTACTTTGGGTTTTGCGCAATTTTGTGCGTGTATTATTGTGCATTTGCAGGTTAAAAGACCATATTAGCTCAAGTTATGGAGCTAATTCGAAGAAATCAGAAGTTACAGCAGATTTCTCAGTCGATCGACTGGCCATTATGGTCGATCGACTGAGCTGTAGTTTCCAGGAGCTACTGTTCTTGTTCATCCTGGTCGATCGACTGGGTGATGTGGTCGATCGACCACTACCGCTGCTGTACCTGTTCACGACCTTTCCCCTGCTGTGTTTGGTCGTTTTGCGAAATTGAGGGAGTTTTCCACTCCACTTTATTTTCTGACTCTTTTCTGATTTCTTCCATTTTCTTAACTTTGCACATAATTACCGCTTCATTATTGCTTTCTCGATTTTATGCGTGGTATTTTCTGTCTTTTCAGGTACTTTATGGTAGCATCACTGCCATCTTTGAAACCTCCTAGCTCACGGGTTTGGGAGGTTTCCTTTCTTTGTAACTTAAAGTCTTGTGAGTTCCCGATTTCCACTTCATGTCATATTTCTTTATTTTCACGCAAATTCTCGTTTCTCTTTTCTTTCATTACATGATTTTGCACAATGGGGACATTGTGCGATTTGGTTTGGGGAAGGGTTTTGCGTCGCATATCATTTGCTTGCATTCACGTTTACATTTCAGTTTGCATTGTTTATTTCATTTCTCTTATATATACAAAAATTCCAAAAAAAATTTGAAAAAAAAATTTCAGAAAATTTGAAAAAAATATATCACGTTTATTTTAGCATATAGGTCGAGTCGGAACGGTAGTATTTTAATGATGACATTGCATTTGCATCTGTTTTATCGCCTGAGCCTTGCTAATTGACATGTTATTAGTAGAATCATATATGCATATCTACGAGTTTTCGTTAATTAATTGCTGAACTTGAGACTTGACTTTGATTTTTGGCAAGCTACTTATATTTTCTGAGGTTTAGAGCCTATAACTGGTGACATTCATGACCAGTTTATCTAGGATGTGAGTAGTACTCCTTATGAGGCATGTTACATAAATGTGCATAAATATGAACTTAATCTGCTTAATACCTGTATGCATTCGGTTTGTGGTTTGTTGACACATGTGGTAGAGGTCCCCGTTTCTCATTTTACCCATAAGCTCCACACTGCCAAAAATAGCCTTTTTGTCCCGTTTGCTACATCCTACATTTAGCCTGCCCTTGTCAAGCTAGTAGTTTACGTTCTTGGGATTGTTACTTCATTTTTGGCATATTCTCATTTTGAGAATGTTGTTGGGAAAAAGAAAAGTTGAAAGAATAAAAAAAAAAAAGAAATGAAAAAAATGATTCGAAAAAGAAAAAAGAGTTATGTACTGTTCAAAACGGTCGATCGACCACTACATCAAGTCGATCGACTGGGTTCCGAAGGAAATCAATTCGCATAATTCAAAATCCTTATCTTATGGCGATTTTTGCTCCCATGTTGCATTAGTATCTTATGGGGAGTTGGTTGATTACTGTTATACTGGAGATTGTGAGTTTTGTGCTTGCTATAGCACCGTATCGATTGATTTTGAGCAAGAAGTTGGAGTTTTGATGTGAACATTATTTGCGCACATTTAGTCCCCTAATTGAGCCTATTTTGCATACTATTATAGCATTTTATGGCCATTTTATCCGTCAAAACCTTCCTATTTGCTTTTCTATCGCATTTCATATGTTTTGTAGAAAAGAAGATAATAAGGCGGAAATTCCCGTCTTTCGTGCATATTTGGAAGCTTATTGATGATATTAGATGGACTAGTATGAAGAGGAGGCAAGAATGATGACCAAAGATGTAGGAATAAAGTGTATGTAGAAGGATCAAAGGGTTAAAAGTAAGAATGACGAGAGGGAAGGCACTTCATGAAGAAAATGGCTCGGAACGCAAACCAAGAGTTTCTCCTTTGTCTCTGAAAATATGTTAGATGGAACGGCGTCGAAAAAACAAGCGATCTAGGCTTTTGAATCACTCCAATAGGAGTCCGTATGAGAAAATGACGTCCGTTTTACAATCCGAGGTCAAACAAAGAAGCTGTTCAGGAATCCGCCCGTCTTCGCAGGAATCCGCCCGTCTTCCCCTAATCCGCCCGGATTGTCCCCAATCCGCCCGTCTTCCCCTAATCCGCCCGGATTGTCCCCAATCCGCCCGTCTTCTGGCTGGGAAAAACAAGAAAATTCACTGGAGGAGAATCCGCCCGGATTCCCTACAATCCGCCCGGATTCCCCTTCCACAATCCGCCCGGTTTCTCTTGAATCCGCTCGGATTCCATCGCGAAATCCGCCCGTCCCGACCTTAATCCGCTCGGATTCCTTCACAGCATGATTTCGTCTTCTCCAAGCTTCAAAGAAAGACTCCCTTCCTCCGAAAAATACCGGAGTCTCCTTGCTCAAATCTCAAAAGTGTAATTACTAGTTTAGCCCTTAGTTAACCTAATGCATCCCACCTAATTTCTACTATAAATACCCCATCTTTGTAATTAATCAAATATGAAGTTTTTAGAGTAGAAAATCCTTCTTTAGATTAGATTAGGAGTAGATTAGAATAGATTACTCTTTAATCTTTCCACAAATTACACATTAATCTCTTCTTAATTATTGTTCAAGTTTATCATTCAAGTTTATTATTGGGTAATTGAAGATTATTGGGTTATTATTGGGAGATTGACAACCTTCCATCAATCATCAAGTTTCTTCTATTATTCTTTGCTTTATTATTATTTGGATCATCTCAAGTTTGGTATAAATCCTTTACTCTTTACTCTTTATTGTTTATTTCCTCATTCTATTATCATGTTTATACTTGTTGTGATAATTGACACCATTAATGACATGTTTCCCATGATAATGAGTGAGTAGTTTCTTTAGCTAGGATTTGTGGGTAATTAGGGGAAGCCAACATGGGGATTGATTCATGCTTAATCTAATATGTTCACATGATTAAATTGCTTGCTTGTTGTGATGTCAACTTTATGCACATGTTATGTTTGATGAAATGCTAAGCCTATGAATCCTTGCATTTTTACCATCTCTTATCTTTTCAACTTGACTTGTAAGATATAAACCAACTCGAGTCTTGTTAGACCATGCATAGAAGTTGATTAGGAGGAAAGTAAGTCGACTTGTAGGTGTTGTACAATCTAATCGATTCGGCTCCGGGACCCAACTCTTCCTAAGAACCGTAAGATATAACCCAACTCGGTTTCTCCACAACACTAATTGCTTGCAACTTTGTGAACATGTTTGTATGATCAACACCATGAATCCCCTATGACCCCATGATATCCTAGCACTCTTAATCAATTGTTTACATCTTTTCTTTTATTGTTTGTTCTACTACATTGCTTGCATTAGTTTAGATACAACTACAAACCCAACCAAATTATGACACTAGCATAAATTGATATAGATAGACTTAGAACCCAAAGCACACCGTCCCATGGATCGACCTCGACTTACCGCTAACTAGTTGTATGTTGAGTATTATAAATGTGTTTGATTGAGAGCCCCAACGACACTCCCATCAAAATGGCGCCGTTGCCGGGGATGGTGCTATGTGATTAAGTTCTTACTTGTTTGTCTATTTTAATTGTGCTTTCACCTTGAGGAACTTGTTCCTCAAGGATTGTTCTTACCGTTTTTGTGTAGTTTCCATGCTTGTAGTTGTTTCCTTGTCTTAGCTATGATGGCTCAAAACTTGACATATGGAGAATATGTTGGATCTTTTGAGTATGACTATGGGTATGGGGAGTTTGAGGAGCAAGTCAACACAAACCTACCTTATTATTCGTACAACGAAAATCCTAACTATTACCCCAAATTTTCCCACCATAATCACCCCACCCAATACCCATTTCACAATGAACTTCAATTGCCACAATACAACCACTTTCACACCTACCCACAACAAGAAGATGAACCCATTGAAAATATGATTCTCCAAATGATGGGAGATCAACAAAACTTCTTCAAACAAATGCTAGAGGAGAGCCAAAAGTGGGACAATGTTCTTCAAGGCATTGTTGCCCAAAGTGAGGAGTTGGAGATTCAAATTGCCCAAATAAGAGAATCCCAAGAAACCACCCCCCACCACTCCTTGGACATTGACCATGAATGTGAGTTTGAAGGAGTTACCTTTGATGAGAAGTGGGAAGAGCCAATCTCCTTGAGCTCTTGTGACTATGAAAGTGTGGTATTTGATGATGAAGACATGAGATTGAGTAAGCCAAATACTCTTAGCCTTTGTGAGTATGAGGGTATGTCATTTGAAGTAGATGTTGAGGTGTTGGAGAAAGAGTTAATGAAGAGGAGTGAAGCTCCCATTTATGATTCTTATGGAGATAGCGACGATGACAAGCCTATGGAAGAAGCTTGTGCGGGATATGTGTCTTGCAATGAAGAAGAGGAATGGAGTTGTGAGATTGCCTTACTTGAGGAGCCCATCCTTGAGAAGTTTGAGGTATGCTTCCATGAAGAAGATGAATTCCTCTTTCCTATTGACCATGAAGACCTTTTCGCACCCACCATGGAACCTATGATTGTTGGAGATGATATGGTGGACCTTATCCAAAAGGTCAAAACATCATATAAAGGGTACTTGGTGGAGAAGCTCAAGAAAAAAATTGCAAATGAACGTGCTTGTGGAGGTTTGGCACCCACAATCTCAACTCCTAAGGTATCCGATCATCAATGTTATGAGAATTCTCCTTCTACTTTGGAAGGATTGACAAATCAAAGTGCTATCATCATCACCGAAAGTGAAAGAGAGGGTAGTGAATGGAAGTCTCCGGGCAACCATGAACCATACTTCTTACCTTATGATGACAAGAACCATGGGCTAATTGGTTTGAAGTATCGGGAAAGCTCTAGTGCCAAGGACAAGGTGAAAGAAAGGATATATGACAAAATTCCTTGGCCAAATTTCGTGTTCAAATGGAGCAACCCATACTTATGCTTATTTGGAGCTTGTTCACAAGCTTTTGATCTTCTACTAAGAGCCTTGAGCTCTATGGACAAGAACCTTTACAATTTGAACATAGTTTGGTGGAGTCCTACCTCAAACCACCATTTGTAAGATACCCTTTCCCTTGACCTTGCATATACATTTAGCTTGCATTTGTATTTTATTTCATATTGCATTCACATTAGGTAGTTCATATAGTATAGTTACATTGTAATATATATCACATGATTCATGTAGATAGTTGCATATAGACTAGAATTCATGCATAGTCACTAATGGCCAAACCAATTCATTTCTACATTAGAAATAGTGTTTAAATCGGTTTGGGGAGGTTTGATCATAGGTGACCATAGTCCTCTAGAAAACATGCATCACTTAGTATAGATTAGATTGCATTCATTTGTTATATATGTCATATAGAATTGCATTTAGTTAGAGCATGCATTCATTCATATCATATCATTGCATTTGTACTTTATTTCCATAAAATCAAAAAAATCCAAAAACATGTATTTCTTTCCTACTCCTACATGTACATTGAGGACAATGTCCAAAATAAAGTGGGGGATGGGAATTTATATTCCAAAAATGCATAAAAATTGAAAAATTTCAAAAATCATAAAAATTTGAAAAATTGAAAAATCCAAAAACAAGTTCATTTCCTTTGTATATATTGTCTTGTATATATTGTGTTTGTTTATCCTTGTTCACTTTGATCGACTACGCCACATCCGAGACATGAGGATATTGAAGACCGCATGGTATGATCTTTCCAATCTCCTTTTTCCTCTTTATGTTAATGACTATGTGGCTTTATTTTGATTGATGCGGTATAAACAATGTGAATTTAGGACTTGCATTTAGTTTATATGGCATATTAGTTGGTAGAAGCATTTGCATTAGGATGTTTATATGCTAGTTGCATCATGGCATGTAGTTTGCATGTTAGAAAAAATTTTGCGAAACCGTCTACTTGGGAAGCTTGACCAGTGTATATAAGGCCCTAGTAGATGCTTTTTGTTCTTAAGACTTTGCTTGTTAGAATACTTGTAAAACACCCTAGGATGTGTCATGCTAGTATCCTTTGACCCATGGATTAAGGCCTAGTCAAGAGTACCTTGTGGTGTGATAACTCCTTGGCTACCGTTTATTCTAAGGTGACCCTTGAAACCATGCAACCATCCATCATCCATGTTCTACCACATTTTTGTCATCAAAGGGAATGGGCACAAAAAGAAATCAATTTGAGTTCAATGAAATGAAAAGTGAAAGAAAGTTTGCAAAAATGCATCAAAAGAAAAGAGGAGCAAAAATAGAACTCCTAAGCTTCAAATACAAGGCACCCTCGTTACTAATTGGGGTGACTTTGAAAATGTTCAAAAAGAAATACAAAAAGTTGTCAAGTATTGAAATGCCAAAAATAAAAAAGAAATGGCAAAGAAAGTGTTCTCAAATGTCAAATGCCACAAGAAATTGGGGAAAAACAAAAACGAAAGCAAACTCCCAAAATGAAACTCAAATACTATCGATCCCTTTTCCATCTTATCCATTTTTGTGCATGGTAGAGAGGGGACGACCCTTCTTCTTGTCTAGGCAAGAGGGGGAATTCCGCGATCCTCCAGTGTTTCTAACACCATAGGGAGTCTACTCTTGACAAAAGCATTTAACGATTGAGGACAAAGGTACCCTAGCTTGACACATTTTGGAGGTGATTTATTGGTATCTTTCTAGGCTTAGTAGTTTGAACAAATTGCATCTATGAAGGATTGTGTACCCTTGAATTGCTTCCCTTGTAGGTAATTTCCGCCACTTAGATGAGGAAAGTGGCTATTCTTTTGTAGATGCATCCATTACTTGATTTTGTGTGCTTAATGATTGGATGTGTCGCCATTTTGGCAAGACCCACCTTGCCTTGAAAGAAGGCATCCTACCTCATGGTTGTCTTGTTGTGAGTTAAAAGGGCGGAGTGAGACCCGCTAATTGTCTCATATCGGTTATATTAGTAGGTTAGTTTAAATAAAGGTCTAGTTTTAGTCACCTCTTTACTCGGGACGAGTAAAGGTTCGGTTTGGGGATATTTGATGTGAACATTATTTGCGCACATTTAGTCCCCTAATTGAGCCTATTTTGCATACTATTATAGCATTTTATGGCCATTTTATCCGTCAAAACCTTCCTATTTGCTTTTCTATCGCATTTCATATGTTTTGTAGAAAAGAAGATAATAAGGCGGAAATTCTCGTCTTTCGTGCATATTTGGAAGCTTATTGATGATATTAGATGGACTAGTATGAAGAGGAGGCAAGAATGATGACCAAAGATGTAGGAATAAAGTGTATGTAGAAGGATCAAAGGGTTAAAAGTAAGAATGACGAGAGGGAAGGCACTTCATGAAGAAAATGGCTCGGAACGCAAACCAAGAGTTTCTCCTTTGTCTCTGAAAATATGTTAGATGGAACGGCGTCGAAAAAACAAGCGATCTAGGCTTTTGAATCACTCCAATAGGAGTCCGTATGAGAAAATGACGTCCGTTTTACAATCCGAGGTCAAACAAAGAAGCTGTTCAGGAATCCGCCCGTCTTCGCAGGAATCCGCCCGTCTTCCCCTAATCCGCCCGTCTTCCCCTAATCCGCCCGGATTGTCCCCAATCCGCCCGTCTTCTGGCTGGGAAAAACAAGAAATTTCACTGGAGGAGAATCCGCCCGGATTCCCTACAATCCGCCCGGATTCCCCTTCCACAATCCGCCCGGATTCTCTTGAATCCGCTCGGATTCCATCGCCAGAATCCGCCCGTCCCGACCTTAATCCGCTCGGATTCCTTCACAGCATGATTTCGTCTTCTCCAAGCTTCAAAGAAAGACTCCCTTCCTCCGAAAAATACCGGAGTCTCCTTGCTCAAATCTCAAAAGTGTAATTACTAGTTTAGCCCTTAGTTAACCTAATGCATCCCACCTAATTTCTACTATAAATACCCCATCTTTGTAATTAATCAAATATGAAGTTTTTAGAGTAGAAAATCCTTCTTTAGATTAGATTAGGAGTAGATTAGAATAGATTACTCTTTAATCTTTCCACAAATTACACATTAATCTCTTCTTAATTATTGTTCAAGTTTATCATTCAAGTTTATTATTGGGTAATTGAAGATTATTGGGTTATTATTGGGAGATTGACAACCTTCCATCAATCATCAAGTTTCTTCTATTATTCTTTGCTTTATTATTATTTGGATCATCTCAAGTTTGGTATAAATCCTTTACTCTTTACTCTTTATTGTTTATTTCCTCATTCTATTATCATGTTTATACTTGTTGTGATAATTGACACCATTAATGACATGTTTCCCATGATAATGAGTGAGTAGTTTCTTTAGCTAGGATTAGTGGGTAATTAGGGGAAGCCAACATGGGGATTGATTCATGCTTAATCTAATATGTTCACATGATTAAATTGCTTGCTTGTTGTGATGTCAACTTTATGCACATGTTATGTTTGATGAAATGCTAAGCCTATGAATCCTTGCATTTTTACCATCTCTTATCTTTTCAACTTGACTTGTAAGATATAAACCAACTCGAGTCTTGTTAGACCATGCATAGAAGTTGATTAGGAGGAAAGTAAGTCGACTTGTAGGTGTTGTACAATCTAATCGATTCGGCTCCGGGACCCAACTCTTCCTAAGAACCGTAAGATATAACCCAACTCGGTTTCTCCACAACACTAATTGCTTGCAACTTTGTGAACATGTTTGTATGATCAACACCATGAATCCCCTATGACCCCATGATATCCTAGCACTCTTAATCAATTGTTTACATCTTTTCTTTTATTGTTTGTTCTACTACATTGCTTGCATTAGTTTAGATACAACTACAAACCCAACCAAATTGTGACACTAGCATAAATTGATATAGATAGACTTAGAACCCAAAGCACACCGTCCCATGGATCGACCTCGACTTACCGCTAACTAGTTGTATGTTGAGTATTATAAATGTGTTTGATTGAGAGCCCCAACGACACTCCCATCAAGTTTGCCATATGGTTCCGTTTTGGTACTAGCTTGATCACCTGTACCTCCACTTTTCCACAAAAGTTTTGCCTCTTCTTACCCATACCTCACATATCCACATATATACCTCGGCATGTGTCATGGTCTTTTGTTGGTTGGAATGCATATGTACGGTCATAGAGATTACTTTCATATTATATTGCCGACATGTTCTTATAGGTCGTAGTTAGGTGAGAGTCTTTACAATATGAATTCTTTCTATCCTCTTATATATTTACCTGTGCTTATGTGTGATATGAGCGACCCGTGAGAGTCCAATTTGATAAGTCTCTATGGTTGACAGTTCAGCAGTTTTTAATGACTTCATAATTCGTTTGCATGATTCACCTGGCTAATTGATTGTTGGTTAATGCATTAAAGTGGTTTAGGCTTTACATGTTGTAACTCGCTCTGAGATTGAACTCGTTCCATTAGGTCATTAGATCGAGTTTAGTTCTTGCGTGGGGACAAGCAAGGGTTTGGTTTGGGGAAGTTTGATGCGTGTCATTTATATGATGTTTTACACCTCATTTTACACGCATTTCAGAGCTCATTTGTGTAGTTTAAGCTACCATTTCCCCTATTTCCGTCTACTTTCGTGTTTTTGTACATTATTGCAGAAATGTGAAGAATTCAACGGAAATTGAGCTAAATCCGTCCCCGAGTATCCTGCATTGTATTTGACGTGAAGAATTCACTTAGGGAACGAGCTTGGTGCGCGTTTCAAGGCCCAAAAGACAAATCCACGAGATTATAGAAGCCAACTATCAGCTACTTCGGTCGATCGACCACTGCCTTCAGTCGATCGACCAACCTGCGGGTTCCAGAAGCTACTGTTCAGCTCAGAGCAGTCGATCGACCGGTCACCGCAGTTGATCGACCACACCGCTACTCAGACGAGAAATAAAAGATCGAGAAATAGCAAGCCCATAGTGCATTAGGTTTTAGAATAAGAACTACGTTGTATTCTATATAATGTAAGCTAGGTTATTCAGTTTGGCATCTAGTTTTTAGAATACAGTTCTTAACACAATTAGACATTCATTAGTTAGATTATTTTCCGTCAATAAAGTTATTCTTTTACAATCGGTTTTTGGATCCTTTTCTCTGCGATTTCGGTATTTCCTCTGTTCTTATTTCAGTTCCATTGCCTTTTATTGTTCATAGATATAGAATTACTAGTTAGTATCCAAAGCCAATTATCGTTTATCGCTATTTGTTATTTGATTACTTCAAGTATGAATTCGATGGTTTATTTCGTTATGATTATTGTTGTTTTATTCAGTATCATGAGTAGCTAAATTAATTGTGCTAGGATGTAGGGGAATTATAGTGTAGGCAGCACTAGAATTAGGGAGCCCTAATCGCGTGTTAGTCGATCGACCACCCTACCCGGTCGATCGACTGACCACGTGAGGTTTACCTTCGTTTTAATTGATTTAAATGTTGTATTTGACGAATCGAATGCATGCGACTAGTTGAATGCTTAATATGTGACTGACCCACTAGATCGAAAGATAGGGAAAGTTGTTAGATCACCAATTAAAATGACTAAACTATGCTGAGATCGAAAGATAGGTAAAGTTTATATTATAAGTCACTTTTCAGGACGAGAGTCAGAATTAGTGATATTAGGGACTTATAGCGAGATCGAAAGATGCTATCTGTTAAGAGTGGACCGAGAGGACCTCTTGTTTTCCCGCCTCATGTGTTAGATTTAGACCGACTTAGTTTGCTGCCGCCGAAACGATAGTGAACCGACCATCCTAGTACCCTTCTTTATATTTGATTTAATATATTCCTTTAGTTTATTGTCTTTTACTGCCTTTCGCTCTAGACCAAATCAAATCAACCCCCACACTTGTTACCTTAGACTTAATTTAGACAACTTTTAATTACATTCGCCTCCTTGTGGTTCGACCCTGTTACCACTAGCTTCTGTTAGTCTTAATAGGTTTTATAAATCTTATTTTTGGTACTCACAACGACGGGTATCACTCGCCAGCCATAGGAAGGAGTCACACCTGAGGCATCTTCGGGATATGTCCTTGAGTCGTATCTTGTGTGAGTGCAAAGGCTCGCCAGCTGTGATAAGGACTCGTACCCGAGGCATATTCGGGATACGTCCTTGAGTTGTATCTTGTTTGCGGACAAAGGCTCGCCAGCCATATGCGTTGTAAGGCTCGCCAGCCATCTATGGTCGAATGATTGACTGTGGAAAATAGCATGTGTGACATCCATTTGAAAATCGGCACTCGCTGGGGAGTTAAAAACTTCTCAGGACTCGTCGGGGATATAAGTTGCTGCTCGCTGCGAGGTAGCGTATGCCATGTAATCGACGGGGTTAAAGCCCTTGGACTTGATGGGTCGCCGTTTGTTGGGAAGAACCCAGTACTCAGTTGGGGTGAGTTTGTCTTCTCAAGATTATCTGTATGGTTAGTGGCCACACAAATCTGCAGTCGCATAGTCACGCATGTAGGCACGCAAGCATATAAGCACATAAGCATGTGAGCAATTAGCATATAAGCATGTGAGCGGTTAGCATATAGGCAACTAGCATGTAATATCTCACGCGAAGGGAGATAGGAGTTTCGAATGTTGTGAAGCTTAAAGGCGAGTCTTGTTACTCGTAGATCTGTGATTGGATGAATTGGAGACATGTGACTGTTTTGGACATTGACTCACACCGACGTATACTGACAGACTGACAAGGAGACGGTCGTGAATGTGATACAAAGTTGGTGTTGACACGACACAGGGTGACTCTGACAGACTTTGCACATGTAAGTGCAACTCCTAGCCAAGAAAGGGTGTCAACGTGCATCAGATCATCGGAGTAGAAGATCCGCTCGGCTGGGGAATAAGAATTGATTATCTTCGCCAGACACCTTTGCCTCCGTTTGCTTGTTTGCGATCCCTTCTCGAGGTATGATGATTCAGAGAGCGGAACCAAGACCTTGTCATAGTCCGAACCGAGCACTAGGCTATGGGCGGTTTATTTTGGACTGTAGTTGAGACTCGAAAAATGTTTGAGGGTAAAGGATGGGTGGCGTCTTGAAAGAGAAGACCCTAGAGTGAGAAGGTGGGAATTTGACAAAATAAGGAATGAGCGACGTCTTAAGGAAGAAGCCCCCAGTAAAGAAGTATAAGATTAATTTTTGCAGCTGGGTGGGTTACTTTTGAGGATTGATGTTGATGGTTGAGATTGAATGAGATATGCGGTTGTGTCCCTGTTGGGGACTGCCTACGTATTCGTGTGTTTGCGAAATCAAACCAGATCGTAGTTCTGAGATGTGTGTGCAATGGGTTGCAAATTGAAGGTGTGAAAATTGAATGTTTGTGGGGGTGTGGTTGTGTCCTCGTAATAGGATTGCCTACGTATTCGCGTGTGTGCGAAATCAAACCAGATCGTAGTTCAGGATGTGTGCCTAAGCGAGATGTTAGGACCTTTAAGTGATTTTGAGTTGTATGGTTGTGTCCATGAAGGACTGCCTACGTATTCACGTGAAGTGAAATCAAACCAGATCGTAGTTCCGAATGTGTTTGTGTGCCGAAGCGAGATGTTAGGACCTTTAAGTGTGTGGGTCACAACGGTAAAAGCCGTTTGGTGACTCGAAAAATTGATTTGAGATAATTCCTCCTTGATCATGAATCGAAGAGGTGTAATTTTTGAAAATATTCCTTATCATGTGAGCACACTAAAAAGTGGACCCTAAGGGTAGATTGGGTATGTCCCGTTTCTCGGTAGCAAAGCATTCGAGGACTCCATATCTGGGTCAGGGTGAAAATGGCTTCGACATTATGGAATGTGGAGCTTGGTAATAATGGTTTGTTTGACAGATAAAAAATCTAGAGTTGAGCGTCACGACGGAAAATTCCGTTTGGTGACTCGAAGGTTGATTGGAGATAAATACCTCTTGATCATGAATCGAAGAGGTGTAATTTGTGAAAATGTTCCTTATCATTTGAGCACACTAAAAAGTGGACTCTAAGGGTAGATTAGGTATGTCCCGTTCTCGATAGCAAAGCATTCGAGGACTCCGTGGGGATTGTGGTGAAAATTGGCTTCAACATTAGGGAATGTGGAGTTTGGTAATAATAGGTTTGCTTAACAGATAAAAATCTGGAACAAGAATTTTTTGGTGTTTAGGCCGAAGGGTAACGGCTTGTAGTGTGGTGCGGAATGGGGTCTCCGACTTGATGTAGCCTGAGCACGAAATGGTTGGTAAATAACATGGGATCAGATTTCCATGTCTGGACCATAAAGGTTAAGGTGTGATATTACGAGCTTGAGGGAAATCCTCAGAAGCCTAGATAGTTCTCCTTATAACAGTCTCTAGAAGGACTTAAGGGTGAAGCAGTTTTGGTTATGACCTTGAGGGGAATCCCTAGGATCCTAGATAGGTTTCCTTGTAGTAGCTTACAGAAGGACTTAGGGGTGCTGGGCTTTGGACTTGTTTGTCCTGGACTTGGTGTTTTGGACTCATGGGTCCTGTGCTTTGGACCTGTAGGTCCTAGACTGGGTGTTTTGGACTCATGGGTCCTGGACTTTGGACTTGTTGGTCCTGGACTGGGTGTTTTGGACTCATGGGTCCTGGGCTTTAGGCTTGTTGGTTCTGGACTTTGTGTGTTGGACTTGTTGGTGTTGGACTTGTTGGTCCGAAGTTTGAAAAGTGAAATTGTGGGAAAATAACGAATTTGAATTTCGCTATTTCATTTTTTGAAAAGTGACGGTTTTGAATTTCGTCAGTTGAAATTGTGGGAAAATAGCGAATTTTAATTTCACTATTTAGTTTTTTGAATGGGATGGTTTTTAATTCCGTTGTTTGGAATTGTGAAAATAGTGAATTTGAATTTCACTATCTTGTTTTTGATTTGAAATTGACGGTTTTATTTCCGTCGTTTGAAATTTGTGAAAATAGTGAATTTGAATTACACTATTTCGTTTTTTGATTTGGAAATTACGGCTTTATTTCCGTCGTTTGAAATTTGTGAAAATAGCGAATTTGAAATCCACTATCTTGTTTTTTGTTTAATTTGAAAATGACGGTTTTAGTTTCCGTCGTTTGAAATTTGTGAAAATAGTGAATTTGAATTTCACTATCTCGTTTTTGTTTTGGTTTTGCCTTGGCTTTCGCTTTGGCTTTGGGTGAATGGCTATTGGCTTGGGCCTTTGATTTTGGCCTATCGCTTTGGCTTTGTTTTGGATATATCGGTTTTTTTTGCCGTCCTTCGTTCGAGGATGGTAAAGGTGCACACGGGGATGTACCCGTGGTGGGAGGTCGATTCTTTGTGATGGGACATTTTTGTGGGAATAGGCTTGCCTTCGGTCATTAATCATGAACAAGGAGATGTTCTGGTTTGTTATCAAGGTTCGTCATAGGATCCCTTTGAGAGAAGCTCGTTCTAAATTGGATGCTAATGAAAGATTTCTATTGCCAGACATGGAATAGGTAAAGAGAATGGACACGGAGTTTCGAGTCCTCTGCTTACTCGGTACGGAACGTCACTCGAGTGTACTCACATTAAATTGGAACATATTGTTCGTTTTAAATCAATTCTCAAATTAATTCTCATTGTCAACGGGAAATGGTAAAGAGGAGAATATATGATAGCTGGAAATTGTGCTTTTATTTAGATAAATAAGAGGTTAGCACAGACTCGATGAATACATGTGACTCATGGGGGCAGCTCTCAGTTGTCATTTAGGAATAAAAAGGACAGACGCTAGGATAGATATGAGAAAGCCTAAGACTCGGACTCGGACTCGGACTCAGACTTAATCGTATATACGGACTCCTAATCATCATGTTCCTCCTCGAAGGTCTCCTTCGTAGCATCCAGTGGCTTGAATGTTTGATCTTGAGCATTGACCCACTTGAGCACTTCACTCTCGTTGTTGGGGATTATATGAGGACAATAGTCGATGAGGCTTTTATCTCCTTGCAGAAAGAGATGTTCATTAGGGTTGTCTTCATCACTTGGTTGGCATAGGGATGAAGCTATCAGTTCCTGGTTGTCGATCATATCTTGAATAACATGTTTCAGTTTGAAGCATGTTTCAGTGTCATGACCATTTCCTCGATGATATTGGCAATAGGCATTGCCGTCCCAGAAACGGGATTTCCTGCTTTCAGACGGGTCCGGAGTGGGCCCGATTGGTTGTAGCTTCCCTTCAGTCATGAGCTTTTGAAGAGTTGCGGTATAGGTTGTGTTGAGGTTGGTGAATGTCCTTTGAGAACATTCAACCTTGCTGTTTGATTTGAGACATTCAGGAGGATTGTCTTGGCTGAGAGGTGCAATTATGATTTTGCCAGCTTCAATCATATCTTGAATGGCATACTTGAGTTTGAAACAGGTTTCGGTGTCATGGCCCTTGCCTTGATGATATTGGCAATAGGCATTACCATCCCAGAATCGGGTTCTTTTGTGTTCAGGTTTGTCCGGAGTCGGACCAATGGGTTGGAGCATTCCTTCTGAAGCAAGTATCTCAAGAGCGGTGCCATATGTTATTCTCAGATCTGTGAATACCCTTTGATGTTTTCCCATGGTTCCCACATTGGTGTTTCTTGGGATGTTTTTGTGAGTTTTGTTTTTGTTTTTGTTTTTGTCAATCCTGGGCGGAAGCAGGATTTGGTCATTGTCAATGGGAAGTTCTTGGGAAGTTGTTTTGTACTTTGAAAGGGGATTTTGGTGAGGTAATTTCATGTTCTTTGTTGGTAGGTTCGTGGATGTGGGAACCATCGGATGACTCCTCATTTTCAACAGCTGTTGGTTGGTGAACCAAGGGTTGGTTTCCTTGATGGTCAGGTTCATCTTCTGTACTACCAAACCTCTTCTCCAAATTAGCCATTCGGGTGTTCAAGTCATCGATAGCAACTTGTAGCTTTGAGAATATGTTGTTGATAGAGACGGAGAGCATCATTATACCGCTTTGTATGCCATCCTCATTAATTGCATGAATCTCCTCATCGTCAGGAGGACTGAGATGAGACAAGTCTAGGGAAGATTCCTGACTGTGTCCAATAGGGTTTTCTGGAGGGTTGTTTTTGTTGTTTGTTGAGGGAGGTTGTGGTAACTCGCCCTTTTCAATCATATCAAGGATAACGCCTTTTAGAGGGAGACACATTTCAGTGTCATGTCCGCGACCTTGGTGATAATGGCAAAAGAGGTTTCTATCCCATCTTCGACCTCGCTTATTTGGTAGAGGGTCCGGAGTTGGACCAATCGGTTTGAGCTTTCCTTGGGAGATTAGCCTTTCCAAGGCTGTGTCATAAGGCATACCCAAATCAGGGAAGGAGCGATGAGGTCGTCTGGTTTTGGTTTGATCGTTGGCCAGTATCCGGCTTTCAAGGAGCTTAACCCTTTGCTCAATATCAGAAGAGAGAAAATTCCCAGTTGCCATTTTGTCCTCAACCCGGGAGAGACGAGTGCTCAAGTTTTCCACGGTAGCTAGGAGTCGAAGGACCATGTTGTTGATTTCAGCAGGAGTCATGGTGGATGCAGATGGATCAGCTTCTTGAGTTCCTGGTTGGCAATCGATGGCACCAAGGGGATTCCTATTTGACAAAACGATAGGCGTTATAACTTGTCTTGGCAAGGAATCGCACAAACAAAGGCAAGTACGACGCATATGTATAAAAGGCATTTATTTCATGAAGACGCGGCGGTGTGACTAGGTTATGAGTTCATTAAAGATCGTGAATGACCTCTTGTGTTTGAACTCTTGGTGCATGACGTTGAACTTAGACTCGAGTGTCGACTTTGGCATAGTGATGCCTAGACAGATGACTTCTGACTCAGTTTGGATGTGCATTTTTGGCGTGACGCCGTTGGACAAGACACGTACACAAACTTGACCTTTGACCCGTAATGTATGGGAAATGCGGGTTTAAAACCCGACAGGTTTTGACTCAGCTAACGCCATTGAAGATGTCTCGACAATTATGCGACACGACCTAGACCAGAAGGTAGGTACTAACTTCGGTAGAGACTCGACGTTATCTAGACGACTTGACTTGAAATCAACTCGAGGCTGAATCAGAAAGGTGGACTGAAATTTTCGAAAATAGAAATTTTCAAAAAGATTAACTTGTCGTTTTATGGACAGCTTCCGAAGAGTAGAGATCTCCGAAAGTCGATCAGTTGAAGAGTTGTCTTAAGTTTGTTTTCAAAAGACGGTTTGAGTTGAAATTGCGGCGGCTCTGAAAACAATGTGTTGTTTCCGAAGACGACTTTTGAAATTCCGAATCACGGATTTGAAAACCGAGAATCGAATAATTTGGAATCGTCATCACAATGGCCATGAAAACGGTTAAGTTTGTTTTCAAAGGATTTAAAATTGGGATGGAAATTTGAAAACGGTTAGATTTGTTTTCAAACAAGTTGGAATCGGATTGAAATATGAAAACGGTTAAATTTGTTTTCAAAGATTTGAAATTTGAATTTGAAATTTGAAAACGGCTACATTTGTTTTCAATGATTTGAAGTTGGATTTGAAATTTGAAAACGGTTAAATTTGTTTTCAAAGATTGAGTTTTGATTTGAAATTTGAAAACGGTTAAATTCGTTTTCAAAGATTTGACTTTGAATTGAAATTTGAAAATGATTAAATTTGTTTTCAAATGATTTGAAGTTGGATTTGAAATTTGAAAACGGTCAGATATGTTTTCAAAGATTTGAATTTGAATTGAAATTTGAAAAACGGTTAAATTTGTTTTCAAAGAATTTGAAATAGGATTTGAAATAGGATTTGAAAACAGTTAAATTAGTTTTCAAAGATTTGATTTTGAATTGAAATTTGAATAACGGTTAAATTTGTTTTCAAAGAATTTGAAATTGGATTTGAAATTTGAAAACAGTAAAATTAGTTTTCAAAGATTTGATTTTGAATTGAAATTTGAAAAACGGTTAAATTTGTTTTCAAAGGGTTTGGAGTTGGATTTAAAATTTGAAAACGGTTAGATTTGTTTTCAAAGATTTGAAATTGAATTTGAAATTTGAAAACGGTTAAATTTGTTTTCAAAGAATTTGAAATAGGATTTGAATTTTGAAAACAGTTAAATTAGTTTTCAAAGATTTGATTTTGAATAGAATTTGAAAACAGTTAAATTCGTTTTCAAGATTTGAAATTGGAAATCGTCAGGATTGAATTCGTCATTACGACGGGTTAGAAAACCGTTTTAACCTTTGAAAGATGGTATGCAAATCGAAAATTGTGAGAATTGAAATCGTCATTACGACGGCTTAGAAAAGCCAAATTTGATTTTGAAAATGACATTTGAAATTTTGGAAAGTTGCACGGGTCAAAATCGTCATTACGATGGTTTGAAAAACGTTTCTGTTTAAAAATTGATTTTGAAATTTGAAAATTCGAGGGTAGAATTCGTCATTACAACGGCGTAAAAGGGCGCTTTGAGAATGCAACGGTCGGCGAGAGACCGAGGTTTGAAATGGCCATTATGACGACGTAAAAGGGTATTTTGAAATGGTTTGTGAAAACCAAGGTTTGAAATCGTCATTACAACGGTATGATAAGGTGCATTTGAAATTGGTTATAAAGACCGGGTTTTGAAAATCGTCATTACGACAGCCTAGAAAGGCGTGTTTTTTGAAATGGTTATAGAAAACCGGGTTTGAAAATCGTCATTGGCCTAGAAAGGCGTGTTGAAATGGTTATAAAAAACCGGATTTTGAAAATCGTCATTGGCCTAGAAAGGCGTGTTGAAATGGTTATAAAAAACCAGATTTTAAAATTTGTCATTATGACGGCCTAGAAAGGCGTGTTGAAACGGTTATAAAAACAGGGTTTGAAAATCCTCATTACGACGGCCTAGAAAGGCGTGTTGAAACGGTTATAAAAACCGGGTTTGAAAATCGTCATTATGACGGCATAAAGAGGTGTGTTAAAATGGTTGTAAAAACCCGGGTTTGAAAATCGTCATTACGACGGCCTAAGAAGGCGTGCAACGGTTGGCGAAAGACCGAGGTTTAAAATGGCCATTATAACGGCGCAAGAAAGGTGATTTTGGAAGTTTGAAAATGACGCGGAAGGACTTATGATCAAGTAACACATAAGCACTCACAGTTCATTATATTATTCATAATGCTGACACGGGTTTTGGCTTAATAGGGTGGGTTACACACCAAGAAATCAAACCCCGATTTGCGAGAGAGATACCAATCCAAACAAAATGTGTGAGGAGGGTGCCCTAGCCTCGTGCTCGAAAGTGATGAAAGCTCTTTGACGAAACAGAAATGTGTGACGTCAATGGTATGCTTGACTCAATCGGGATTCGAATCGCGGGGATGAGAAAACTCACGCCGACGAAATGAGCCAATTGGTCGGGTTAGGTTGTGGGCCCGGACAAGGAACCCGACTTATGAGCGTAATATCAATTAATGCACTTTAACCACGACCTCGTTCGAGTGTCACCTCTAAGGATCACAAAGACACAAGTGTCCTAGTTTTCTCCATCAGAGTCGCCAAAATGTGGACATGGGCCACGTCTCGGTCTGTGGATTTGGGTCACCTACCGGTCCGCGGTCACAGGCCACCTGCACGCCAAGCCAATCTGTCGACATGCAGCGGTCTTTTGAAAGCCACGCTAGGCGGTGTAAAAATACTTTCGACCGGATCGCTTTAGATCGGTCGGTTTCGTCTCGGTAAAGGTCTCGAAACGATTAGAGATGTTCGGAGTCGCCACCAAGCATTTGTGGGATGCTTGGAACCCGTTTGAAATCCACTTTATACCTCGGTCAAATCAAAGCACAAAGCAGCGTTTGACATAGGTACTAAAGATAAGGACTTGTCCCCCTTTTAGCATTCTATGCCTAAAATGACTCTCGTACGCCCTGGATAAGGCCATCCACTATCCAAAGGTTCTGAGTAAGGGGTGAGGGTACATATTAGGAAGCCCTTTAATCGGACACCCAATCCCGCCCGCTTTAGCGGCCTCTACTGATCGATCGTGGTTATTTAAGTGCAAGAGTTGATAAAACGGTGTAAATGCATGAATGCACATCCAAAAGTGTTAACCTAACACGTGAGCTTTCTAAGTCGGTTTGTTAATCCAAATATCAAGCATAAGATGTCAAGTTGGATTTATGGTTGATTTGCATGTGAGAACGGAATTAAACATCCATTTACCAAATTCGGGTTATGATGCTCAACACGATCCATTTATTGAAAAAGGGTGTCAAATGACAAAGTGTAAAAACGTAAGCTTGTCAATCAGATCCGTCATGTATTTGGATTAATCGTAATCGGGATCATCCTAGACAAGTGCTAAAAACGAGGCAGAATAGTACCAGGCAGCCCCGTTAAGGCGAGAGCCTACTGGCAAGGTAAAGGGCTCTGAACAGGTTTTGAAATATGAAAGCAGAGGGCCTCTTGGGGCGCGAGCCATGGGGCGACCCAAGGAGGCGTCTCCTGGTTTTTGAAAAGGTTCTTTAAAACCGTATTTATGATGAAAGATTTGCAAATGTTGTTTGCATGACCCGGAATAATTACTATTGTGTTAGTAACATTCGTTGTCGGATTTGCATGTTTGAAAAGTATAGTTTACAAATAAAAATGTAAAATGTTTGATTTGAACTAATCATGTTAAGTTCATTTCTTTGTAATTAGTCAAGTTTGTCATCGTGCTCGGATTAAACCGACATGGTATAAAGAACCAAGGATGATTATGAGTTATGACTAATATGTTTTCAAAAGTAAATAAATGAGAAAAATGGTAAATGAAATAAAAGGGTGCTAAAATACCCATTAAAATGTAATTAACCAACAATATCATCGGGTCACGGAATAAACCAACATGGTATAAGGAACCAAGGATGCTTTTTATAATGGTCAAAATATGTTTATCATATAAATGAATTAAAATGGTAAATAAAAGAATAGAAATTCCTTTAAAATGTAATTAACCAATTAATATCACCGAATCACGGATTTAACCGTCATGGTATATGGAACCAAGGGTGATTATAATTTATGGCTAAAAGTTTGTCATAGAAATGATTTGAAACATTTGAAATGGTAAAAACCGTAAAAGGAAAGAAATAAAAATAAAAGAAAGTGTTGAAGGAAAGACGAACTCAAACACGTTTGAGTCTGACCTGGGCACCCCCATTGAGGCGCGAGCCACTTTGCACCATAAGGGGCTTCTGCCTCAGGCCAAAACTCAGTTTTGGCTCGTCTAACCTAAATTTGAATCGTGTTATGCATCGTTTGTGCTTATAGACTCATCAAAACAGTAAAGACATGAATTAAAGTGAGATATTTACACCCTCAAACTTACGTATTTTGATGTTTGCATGGTAGACGACTTTAGAGACGGTTTTCTCGTTGTGACTACTCGCGATCAAAGAAGTTTAAAAAGAGTGCCTTAAGAAAGGATTTGGTTTTGAAAATGAGTTGAAAATATGTTAATTAAAACATGTTGATTAATGAGTTGAGTTGGTCGAATGGGTCAGTCGAATGCACGGCGACGGTACCAAACAATATGTGTAAGGCTTGTGTTTACGTTCGGTAGGTCGTAAACACATGTCGATTTTGTGACTTAGGAAGTCGAGTATAGAAGTTTAAGGGAGATGTGAGGGGGCGGACTCTCGCGTGAATCTTATGGTGTGTGATGGTGGGTATTTATAGAGAAATGTGGGATGGTAGGTCGGTTGAGTTTGCTTGGAGGCTAAGCAGACACCCCATTGAGGCGCGAGCCACCCCGTGACTCAATGGGGTGTACTGTCTCTTTCGCAAATTTGGATTTTGCATTTGTTCTAACCAATGTTTTGTTGGTTGTGATTTGTGGTCTTTGAGGTTTGCTTAGCCGTGTAAGCTTCATCTTAGGTGATATTTGGGGTAGGTATTTTGTGTCTTTGACTCGGGTTTGACCCGTGTGAGTCGGGATTTGAATTTCGAGTCGGTTTTTGGCCCGGTGTCGGTTGTAACTCTAAATAGAGTTATTTTAATACAAATGACATGATAAAGACATTCATGGCATTATTTTTGACATTCGAGATTTGGGTTGACTCGGGTTGACTCAGGTTGACTCGAGTTGCGGGATTCTGAGTCGGTTTTGGGTCTGAAGGCGGTTTTAACTCTAAATAGTGTTATTTTAATGTAAATGAAGTTAGAAAACTTTTGAAATCATTTTTCATATCCGAGTAGTGCATTAAACAGTCTCATGTATAGCCAATCCACGCACGCATATCAAAAACACGTTGTAGTCCGATCATCAACGGGTGGTTTTTGGGAGGTGCAGACACTGGGTATCTACATCGTGCAATGACAAAATTCGGTTAGTAGGTAGAAGTAACGGTTGTGATAGTTTGTTTCATGTATAATGCATGTTGGGTGACTCAATAGGAGGTGATATTGGATGATGTGGTTTTAAGGTATATGAGGATGATGGGTAGTGGGCGTACATGGATGGATGGAATATACAAACAGTTGTGCTTGTCCTTGTCGGGGTGGATGGTTGTAAGTTGCCTTAGTTTCCTTTTTGCCTTGCGTCGTGGGGGAGGATGAGTTGAACTTCGGGGATGAAGTTCTTTTTAAGGGAGGAAGAGTGTAATACCTGTCCTTTTAGGGACCCGCTGACCATCGTTGATTGACCTTAGACATCTATCTAGACCTTCGGAAACCTTACGAGCTAACCTTGTAACGTTATAACCCTTTGAGTTCTGGTAACTCGATCTAGCGGAGGCTACTCGATCGAGTAGCTTAGTCACTCGATCGAGTATAGGCCACTCGATCGAGCAAGTTACTTACTCGATCGAGTAACGGGAGTTCAGCGGGGAAATATAAATAGTGATATTGTGAAACCCAAATTATTTCTTTTCGTTTTTCCTAAACCTAGATGCCGTCATATCACTTCTATTTCACCTTAATTCACTTTTTTGGATCATTTGAGAGTGGAGACACCATGGGGATGGTAAGTGTTGGGCTCAGAATTATGCTGCCTGACCTAACAAAAATCAGGCAGTGTCCAAAGCCAAGCCTGGATAAAAGACATTCTATACAAGGCACCTGAGCAGGCACCAGCCAGGAGGAAAGAATAGGTCAGGCATCTACAATGCCAAGCCTAAATGGACATCTCAGCCAGCTACATACTAAAGCACCACCAAGATGTGTCAGGCAACAATTAAAGCTCAAAAAGATGGTTCCTATTTACACGGAAGACTCGTTCAACAAAACCCACAACAAGCAAAGACAGTCAAGTTAGCAGAGATAACGGCGGCCAACTCTAGGAGTCAACCAACCACTCCCGGGTAAATAGGGCACGAGGCCTATTTACTGGGAACCTAAAAAACAACTTGAGAAGACCGTTTCAAGGCTATTAAAAATAACAAAGAAGACTAGAGAAGAAGATATACTTACTCACACACTCATCCACTGATATTCTTAGTCTCATACTTGTAATCAGCACTTTATTGAGCATTATTCTTAGCCTGCCATACTATATACCACGCCTGACATACTTATTCCCTGTCAGGTTACCTAAAATTATAGTGATAATCCCTGCTGGCTTGGTGCCCGTGGTTTTTTCCCTTATTCCCAGGGTTTTTCCACGTATAAATCTTTGTGTCATTATTTTCTATTCATTTACTTATTTAGCAATACTAGTCAGGCAATTCGATTGAGTTAGATCACCTCCTCAAAACTTCCCTGGTAGGACGTTGTCATTTAGTAAAATCCCTACTAAAACAATTGGCGCCCACTGTGGGGCATCTAGCTAAAAAATAATCAAAACCCAAAACTAAACAACACAAAAACAATCTCAAAAAATGGCCGGAGATAGCATTGAACAACAACTGGCTGCTGCTAAACAGCAATTGTTGGAAATGGAACAACTGAAACAAAAGATGGCTCAGGCTGAAGCTGAAGTTGTGAAATTGAAAGAATCAGAGTCCGCTCTGAAACAAAGTTTAGGAGACAAAGCTTCAGGATCAAAATTGAAGATTCAACCTGGCACGCCATTTTCCTCAATCATCAGGACCATTGATTTCTCCAACTTTGGTACTCCTACTCTATCAAAGTCCAGAGCAGAAGAAGGTGATACAGACTCAGAAGAAATCCCAAATGAAGAGGCTGTACCAGATCAGACCAACACAGCAATCATGATGGCCATGCTCCAGGAAATCCAGAAACTCCATGAAAATTTTGAGAGAATCCCTGGAGTACCCACTCCCATTGAAGAAGCAAATCCAGAGAGCTATGCTGACTCACCCTTAGTGGATGAGATAGCCAGGATAGATTTGCCAAAGAAATTTGTGGTCCCTTCAATGAGAATTTATGATGGAACTACAGATCCACAAAATCATATAGCCTACTACAAACAAAGGATGTTGGCAGCCTCTATACCCCTCCACTGTTGGCTAAACCAAACAAAGGAGAACCCCTGACGGTTTACCTATCTGTCACTAACATAACAGTGAGTGGAGTTCAAACTAAAGAAATTGAGGGCCAACAACACCCTGTCTACTATGTAAGTAAAAGTCTCCTGGATGCAGAAACAAGGTATGGTTTACTTGAAAAATATGTACTTGCTTTAATTATATCCTGCACCAAACTTAGACCTTACTTTGAAAGTCACCCAATAATTGTCAGGACTAACCTGCCTATTAAATCTGTCCTGAGAAAACCTGAGCTTTCAGGCAGAATGACAAAATGGTCAGTGCAACTAAGCACTTATGACATAACCTTTGAACCTAGGACAACAATTAAATCTCAGGGCATTAGCAGACTTTGTGGCTGAATTCAGTCCCAACCTAGAACCAGACCTCATAAAAGAGGTCAACCATCTAGTCAACCGTAAATCAGGCCAGGAATGGACCTTAGACGTAGATGGAGCAACCGCAACTGGCCTAGGATTAGTATTGAAATCACCACAGGGAGACCTAATTACTCAGGCTAAGAGTTGTGAGTTCAAAGCAACAAACAATGAAGCTGAATATGAAGCCCTGATAGCTGGACTTAAGGTATGTATAGAACTTGGTGTGACAAATCTCAAGGTAAAAACTGACTCCCTTTTAATTTCCAATCAAGTCAAAGGAACATATGCTGCAAAGGATTCAAAAATGATTCTCTATTTAGACTACATCAAAAACCTTTGCAAAAAATTTAGTTCATTTGATATTGACCAAATAACAAGGGATTTGAATACTCAGGCTGATGCTCTAGCCAGCCTGGGATCAAATTTCAGCCCTACTGTGTTTGCTAAAATATCCATTGTCCACCTGTTAGAACCAACCATTGAAAGACCTAACCAAACTTGTCCCATCCATGAGGACACAAATTCTTGGACCAAACCATACTATGATTGGTTCTTACATGGGACACTTCCCAATGATAAGAATGAGGCAAGGGCCCTAAAGATCAAAGCCTCCACCTATACTATTATCAAAAACATGTTGTTCAAAAAGTCACAGGCTAGAGCTTACCTGCGTTCGCTGGAACCTCATGAAGCTAAACAAGTCATAGAGGATATACACGATGGATATTGTGGAAATCACAAAGGTGGCAGAAGCCTAGCTAGCAAAGTTCTAAGGACAAGCTACTTTTGGCCAACCCTCAGAGCTGACTGCATAGCTTACAGCTCCAAATGTAAAGCCTGCCAGATCCATTCTCCTTTCATCCACCAACCATCAGAGCTACTTCACTCCATTTCAGCTCTTTGGCCATTTATGAAGTGGGGAATGGACATCGTAGGCAAGCTACCTCAAGCCCCTGGACAGAATGTCTTTATGTTAGCCATGACCGACTATTTTTCAAAATGGATAGAGGCAGATTCATACAGGTAGGTCAAGGAGAAGGATGTCATATCATTTATCAAACGCAACATCATATGTAGATATGGGATACCTTCAGAAATAGTTTGTAACAATGACACCCAGTTCGTGGGAAAAAGAACAATGGCTTTCTGTGCACAATGGAATATCTACCTGGTAACATCCACACCAGGCTACCAAAAAGCCAATGGTCAAGCATAATCCCGCAACAAAGTGGTATTCAGTTGCCTGAATAATAAACCTAAAAAGAAGAAAAGGCAGATGGGCTGAAGAACTCCCCTTGGTCCTCTGGGCTGACAGAACTACACCTAAATTAGCCACAGGCCAAACTCCTTACTCCTTGGTCTATGGCTGTGAAGCCGTAATCCCATCAGAGATCCACGTACAAACTACCAGAAGCAGCCTGAACACCATAGAGGAAAACAAGCCACTATTACAAGACAGCCTGACCCTGACTGAAGAATTGAGAGACGCAACCAAAATCAGAATAGCCTCATACCAGCAAACAGTAGCCAGAAGCTACAACAAAAATGTTAACATCAGGGTGTTCATGGAAGGAGATTTGGTCCTACGAAAGGTCTTCCCTAACACCAAGAACAAAAATGCTGGCAAGCTAGCTTCCACATGGGAAGGACCATACATGATTGATTCAATAGTAGGACATGGAGCTTATAGATTACAAACCTTGGATGGAGAAATGATCCCCAGATCTTGGAACATTTCCCACCTAAGGCTATTCCATATCTAAACTAAAACCAGGTAAAACTATTAACTCTACGTGTGCCTGGCCAAGTTTTATATAGCAAACCCCCAAATAAAATCATGTGACCTTAGCAAATTATGTTTTCCTACTACTTGTAACCTTGCTTGAATATCTACCTATTTTCTTTTACACAATCCCACTATGTCTGTCTATTTAAATCCTACTATGTTGAATCCTGAAAACTTGTTTACGCCTTTTTCCATTAACTATACATTACACACAAGCTTAAACAAATATTCAGGATTGAGGGCCACTCCACCCAACCTGAACAGCATCCCACAAATGCTCTACAATAACTTGGCACCTGCCTGCCTGACCCAAAAAACACATACAAAAAACTGAGCTCAGCACAAAAAATAAAAGACAAGTAAAATGGTGGAATAGACCAGACCACTTGTCTAAAAGCCCTCCTGACAGGCTGGGGGCCATAAGCCCGCCTGACTGGCAACCACCCCTCTTACTAAAATGCCCTCCTGACAGGCAAAAAAGCCATCATTTCCTGATAAGGATTGAGGGCCATAAGCCCTCCTGAAAGGAATCTTCCTAACAAAATACTTCAAAACTAGTTTAGATCTCGCGCAATGAAAGCGCGATATTTATAGAGTTACTAATATAGACCTCGTGCAATATATGCACTGTATTTATAGAGTTTTACTTTTTAGTGTATCATTTATAGAATTTAAATTGACAATTCACTTATTTTTCATCTCTCTCATTAATGTATTTTGATTAGAGAAATAAATACAAGTTTAAATCATAAGAAGTAATAAAATGAGTATTTTGTTTTTTGTTTTTTTTTTACCGAGAAATTAATGATGTTAATTTACAAATATTTACTAATATAACATATTTCTTATCATAAAAAGTCAATAAATTTGTATCAATAAGTTCTTTAAAAAAAAAAAATTCTTATCCTAAAAAGATCTGATATAAATTTGTATAGAATGTGAAATATTAAATATTATAAATATTTAAATACAAAATAATATATCCATTTATAACTTATTATGTCCACACATATAAGATATGCTAAAAATACCAAGCACTATTCTAGGAAATATTTTTAGGCGGGAAAAGTTGGAGTTTCGCCTATTCATTTAGTAAATAGGGGATGTATTTTTTACAGGTACAAGTTGCTCAAATCAAGCTATTCAAAGAAACCAGAAGAAAAGATTCAAATTATACCAAAGCACTAATACTACCCAGGGACATCCCTCCTGGGTAGGGCAAAATATTCTGAAAGATAAAACAATTGTTTGTCCAGGGAACACCCCCCCCCCCCCTGGATGGGCCAAAACAAGAAAACAACTACTTCAAAAAACAAACCTAAAACAACTAGCTTGCCTTGGAAGCAGTAGCAGAACTGATCCCTTCATCAACAGGCTCCTCTTCCTCCTCCTCGCCATCCTCCCCATCACCAGCTTCACCTCTTTTTTCCTTGGACGGAGGGGAATCTACCTCCTCATCAGCATGCAACTTGTAAAGCTCAGGGTAAGTGGCATTAAGGTATGCTATCTCCTGGTCAGGATTCCAGAAAGGCCTGACTTCAAGACGCTCCATCATAGCATCTACACGACCCCTGCCAAAGAAATAAAGAGTAGCATCCTTATACCTACCCAGCACCAGGTGTCTCTCAGCAGCCAACTCCTCATTCACCTTCAGCTGCTCTTGCATAACCTGCTTCTCAGCCTTCAACTCTTCCTAAACAAGGTCTAACTTAGCTTGGAGAGCTTTCAAGGCATCTTGAGCAGAACCCAGCTTGGATGCCTCCATCACCAACCGTGACTTCCCTGTCTCATTATCTTCCTTCAAAGAATGGTTTTCAGTTTTTGCCCTTCCAAATCAGTTTTCAGGCCGGCAACATCTTTTTTCAGACAATGCACTTCCCAATCCAAAGCATCTTTAAGGTTGGTTACAGAATCGAGCTGGCAGGCACCCCTCAACATATCATTTACATTCTGCAAAAATATCACCAATCAGGCAAAACATAACAAAAAAAACAACCAAAACAAAAAGTGACAAAAAAACATTACCTCCTGCAGCATAATCATAAGGTTAGCAGCATATTCCCTAGTACGGTACATAGCAGCCAACCCACGAGCAGAAGAATCCTCAGCCTGATATTTATAAAAAAGGTCATCAACCAGATAAGAGTGAGCCTGGATTTGTTCCTTGGCAAACTGAACTTCATCAAGCCGGGCCCTAACCCCCCTAACCTCATGGACCCCATCTGAAGTTTCATTAACCCTCTTCCTCTTTTTAGCGCGACTAACCTCATCCACAACCTTTTCAGGAGACACCAGTTGTACCTTCTGAACAGGCGCCTGAACCTGTAGTGCACTATCACTCCCTGTAGCCTCACTACTCTTGAATTTCTCCCTTATAATTTGAGAAACGCCTGCCTTCACCAAGGATAAACCAAAAGTAGCTATCCTAGTAGAAGCCCTGGCAGCTACACGACGAGGTTCTACATCAGCAATATAAACATATGTTCAAACAAAAAACCCACGAAGTAAAAGCAACAAAACTTACTGCCTGATGAAGAAGCCTCTGAAGCTTGAGCACCCTTCACAGGTTTGTAGGTGCTCAGTTTAGCTTTCTTAAAATGAGGCATAGGTGCCTTCCCCAGACAGGCGGGCCATGTCCTCTCCTCTTCAGGCAATGCCATGAAAGCAGCAATTCGGTCAGCCGATCCCTCAGCATCAGGATCATTTACCCAGTCAGGCACTACGAAGACAAAATCAAGTAAGCATACTTTAAGAACTAAATAAATTATCCCTAACTAAAATTCAGTGCAGAAGAAATTACCTCCTTCAACAGGAGGATAATTAAGATAATCCAGATCAGGGGCAATGGAATCAGCTCTGATGAACATATAAGTCTGCGCCCATCCTTTATCATCCTCTGAATCAAAGTTGGTGATCAAATGAGCCATCTTCGACCCGACTCGAAGATTAAAGCGACCAGTACAATGACCCTTCAAATGATAAATGTTTTTGAAGTCTTCCAGACTGATGACCAACTTATGTTTAGCACACAGCTGCTCAACTGAATGAATGATTTTCCAAACCGTTGGCATAAGTTGAAATGGAAGGACCCTGATAGCCCTAATAACCTCAGCCATGAACGGAGAAAGTGGAAGCTGACATCCACCCTTAAACGCCCATTCAAAGATACAAAACCAGCCTGGACTACTCCAATTAGCCTTGACTGGACCACTCTCAGGGATCCAAACATCAACATCAGCAGGAAGAAGACCCCTGCCCTTCAGATAGTGTTCAAAGGTTGGCTTCAACTAATTAGCCTCAGGAAAAGAGGTAGACAAAGCCTTCATGGGGGTATATTTAACTCCCTTGTATGACATAGACAGAATTTCCGGAGGAGCAGTTATCTCCACAACTTCATCCTCAGGGATGATGTCTGGGACATCAACAACAACAACAGGAGTTTTCTCAATCTCAGCAGCAGCTTTAGATGCAGCCGTTTTTCTTCTCCCCCCAGCCATTGTTTTAGATTTAATTGAAGAATTGATTTTTTGGTTTCAAAGAAAGGTTGATTTCACAAGGGAATTTTGGAAGAGAGAGAAACTATAGAGAGTTTAAGAATAAGAATGTGAAAGCAAAACGGACGTTGCAAGGGTTTTATAGCCTCAAAAACACAACGGGTAGCACAAATGGACAAATCCAATCATGACTCTCCTAGAGTTTGATGAACCTACCTCAGTAATGAGTACTAGCCGTTATAGAAGTTGAAAGGAACTTAAATTCTTTTTCGGTAAAATATCCTTATACATTTTTTGCCTGGCCTGAATTTTTTATCTCCTTATCCCTGACCAGATCCACTAGGAATAAGAAGATAATGGGCAATTGTTGGGCCCAGAATTACCCTGCCTGACCTAACAAAAATCAGGCACTGTCCAAAGCCAAGCCTGGATAAATGACACTCTATACAAAGCACCTGAGCACCTGCGCAGGCACCAGCCAGGAGGAAAGAACAGGTCCGACATCTACAATGCCAAGCCTAAATGGACATCTCAGCCAGCTACATACTAAAGCACCACCAAAACGTATCAGGCAACAACTAAAGCTCAGAAAGATAGTTCCTATTTACACGGAAGACTCATTCAACAAAACCCACAACAAACAAAGACAATCAAGTTAGCAGAGATAATGGCGGCCAACTCTAGGAGTCAGCCAACCACTCCCGGGTAAATAGGGCACGAGGCCTATTTACTGGGAAAACCTAAAAAACAACTTGAGAAGACTGTTTCAAGGCTATTATAAATAACAAAGAAGACTAGAGAAGAAGATGTTGGAGTATGTGTCCTCAACAATAGTGCGATCACATGATATAATATCATAATCAAATTTCATATTAAGAATACGTAAGGGATGATTCATTTATATAGTCAACTTATCAACATTAATCAGTAATGATTGGCTAACTAGAGTTTGACATTACTGTCGTTTGACGGTGGTGATCAGTTGATCCCTTAAGGTCACACCTATAGGACAAATTATTGTTTGTGAAACAATTGAGATAAGAATGAATGGTTAATTATAATTACAATATGTTGTGAATTATAATTATATGACCCATTTTATTTATGTGATCAAGAATCACTAGTCAATTTGTTGTATGTAATTTAATTAATTTATAAAATGATATTTATTTGATAAATATGCATTAAATTAATTAATAACATGTATCATATTACATGTGATATATTATGTGACAAATGACAAATTGACAAAATAAAATGGTAGTCCATTTTATATATATGGACCGAAATGGAGGGGGTAGTAGTGGATTGTGGTTGATTTATTTTATGAGATAAAATATATATAATCAAACCTAGTCTATCTAGCCTTACACACCTACTCTAACTAGTCTTACACATGCTATTTCTTATGAAGAACAAAAGCTAAAGTAAGAGCCATGCATTGGCTTTGGGTGCCCTCCAAAACTGGATCCCCTTAATAAAATTAGAGAAATTGTTTTCTCTATTTTGTTATTCATTCATCCATCCATTATTCACATGCATTCTTACCTCCTTCTCTCCTACTTCTCTCTAAACTACTTTTAGAAAATCAAAAGATTGTTCATCCTAAATTCTAATCACAATATTAGATTACTAGTGTAGTAATAAGAATATTATTAGAATCATTTTAAGGATACTAGTGTATTAATCTAGTTAATTAATATATTAGTTTAAGGGATTTGTTTTGGGTGCAATCAAGAGGAGGATCTCTACATTGGGATTTTGGAGGATAATCCATTACATTTAAGCTCAATAACAAATAAGGAAGGTGATCTTATTTGTGCCCATTTTTCGAGCCACTTAACAATGTAAGGGACATTGTTTTTCTCATTCAATCACTTATTTAGTTATGCATGCACTAGATCTAATGAACTCATATTAATATGGTAATTAGTTCACTATTAGAGATGTCTAATAATAGGTATATGAACCTAACAATTGGTATCAGAGCATATGATATTGCATGCATAATCGATTTATAGTTTTTTCGAGTTATTAGTAAGTTAATTAAAACTAAAAATTTGTGATTTATTATATAAAGCCACGAAATCTTTATGCATGTTGTATATTCTGGTCCTAAAATATTTTTAGGTCATTTTTTTATTTATAGTATTTTATTGCTCATTTTAATGATTTTTAGTGAAATAATTACATTTTTATGAGTAAAATGAACTTTTATTTACTAAAAATAGTTAAACTTCATTAATGGCCGTGATTTTTTAGTATGACCTCACATGAATATTTTATGTATTGTATGTAAAATTTCGTATTAATGTGATTAATATTTCATGATTTATGATTTTTATGAGATAAAAATGAATTAAATGGAGGTAACATGGTTAAATATAGTTAAACTTCGAAATAGGCCATGAAATTTTAATATGTTGTCACATGCATGTTTTACTCACTGTGTGTAAAATTTGAGATGAACTTGATTCATTTAGCATGATTTATGAATTTTTAGTGTAAAAATGACATAAATAGTGACTATTTTACCATAAATAGCTAAAACAAATTACATGGTATGAGAAAATTATTTTAGGTTTCATTTATATCCGACTCATCAGATATAAATTTGTAAAATTTATTATATTAATTTTTGAATACTTTAGATGTTTTATTTGAGAAAACCGATAAATTGCAACTATATTTTCTCGAAAAAAAAATCGAAAATTTTAACCATGATTTTTGAAATTATGAGTGTCATGGAAATATTCCAGAATTTTCGAAAATTTAAAATTCAAATTTTGAAATTATTGTAATTTAATTTTGATTTATTTCATAATAGTTATGATTTTAAGGTCAAAATGAGCATAAAATTATATCAAGTTGAATTATTGTCAAAAATTGAGTGATGACTAATTTTTGAGACCTAAGTATGTTAGGATAATTAACTTGAGCTTAAATTTAATTTAAGTATTGATTTGTGATTTTAATAAGTTATTATCACGCATTTCTATAAAACCGGGTTATATAAATGATGTAAGTTAAATAGGGCGATTTGGCACATAATTTGGCATGATAGACACATATTATAATGCTGCACATTTCAATTTTTGAATGTTTTTTATTTATATAATTTTGAATTATGTAATTTTATCTTGGTATGGCCTTAGTTTTAATCGATATTACCCGTAATGAAAGGGAATATTGATTCGATTGTAATTTAATGTGATCTCGTATCACTTTCATTTTTACTAGTTTATAATTTTACAAATGTATAATAGGAATAGCTATGTATTTTTATTGTTATTTGTAATTACGGAGTTCCTTCAAGACGGTGCCATTCGGAAAGGTGTTCCGACAAAGATGATGTTCTTGGGAGGCATGCCACTTGAAGATTCAAGGGACCAAAGGAGTTGGTTTCCGAATTTGTAATAGATTATTTGATTTTCTATTTTAGGAAGGCCATGCTAAGAATTTATTATTATTGCTTGCATTTATTTTAATATGTTGCATGCATTGCCAAATCGACAAACAACACATGCATTTCATATCGAGTCATCGACCGTGTCAATTATAATTATCGTAGTTCACCGCTTTAGTTCACTTGAAACGTGATAGATAATAAATTGACAAGACCTCTCACTAAATAATAATTGAGAATTAGCCTTACCAAATACTAAAACCATGAATCCCAATTTCATAAGGAAGTAGGCTCGGCTCACCGGGGTGCTAAACTTGTTACGTTGGGTAAGTGGGTAGTAAATTTTTATTACATCAAAATTTGGATTGAGGTCAACGGAAGTATTCGTGACCGTAGTCGCATGTGTGCCGGGCTAAAGATTGTTGGAATATGTGTCCTCCGACAATAATGCGATCACAACTGTCGATCATAATGATCACAAGTTTAAGTCTCATTTTATGAATACAATTGGGAAGTAATATTTTACTGTCAACTGGTCCACACATATCGGTAATGATTGGCTGAATAGAGTTTGACATTACTGTCGTGCGACGGTGGTGATCAGTTGATCCCCTTAGGTCAAACCTAAAGGGTAACACTCTTAATTGATCATTTAATTGATCGTATGATGATACGGGTTAATTAAATTACTTAAAATTGACGGACGATTTTGGAAGTAATATTTACGTATCTCATTATAATTTGATTAAATAAGATACGGTCTAAGTGATCGAATTGTTTTATTGCTTAGATGAAATTATTGTTTAAGGAAACAATTGCAATTGAATGAATAATTTATTATAAATACAAGATGTTGTGATTTATAATTGGTAAAATATTTTGGTACAAGTAATTATGAATTACTAAGTCGATTTTGTATATGACGCATTTTTTATTAATGCGTTGATTTTAAATATGTTAAAAATACATAACAATTTTACATGACATGTTACATGTGACAAATTGACAAATTGACAAAGATAAAATGGAATCCATTTTATCTCAATATGACCGAAATAATGGGGTGTTTTAGGAAATTATTATGTTAATTAAATTAGTGGTAAACATAATCATATTTGCCTAAAACTAGCCATGCAAGCCTACTTGCTCTTGTGAAGACAACCTTGCTCATGCATTGGCCCTTTGACCCCCTCCCTCTACCCGGTTTTGAGAAGGAGAAAACCATGGGTTTTTCCTCTAATTTTTACCTTATACACTACATGAAAAGTTAGTGTATTCATTCATTCATTTTAACAATCAAAAATAGAGTTTTTAGAGAGATAAAAACGTCTTCTTCCTTTTCCTTCTCTTAGCCGAAATTAAGAGAACCAAATAAATATTTTTGGGTCATTTTATTTAAATTAATATTGTTCTAGTAATAATAATATTAATTTTGTTAAGAGATTACCTTGGTTATTAATCCTTGGGAGGGATTCTACACTTGAATCCTTATTCTTCCATTTTAGGAGTGCTCAAGAAAAAGTAAGAAGGAGATCTTACTTGTGCCCAATAATCCGAAATATCAATGTAAGGGTTGATGATTTCTTCCTTATTTTCATTATTGTTTGCATGCATAAGATCAATGTTTAATTTTATGACTAAATTAAATCATCACATATATGAATATGTCAAGTAATAAGATATAGACTTCTAACAAGCGGTATCATGAGCCTTGGTTGTTTGCATGCAAATCGGTTATAGTTTTTCCGAGTTATACGATTAACATATAAAACTTGTAAATTTGTGTTATTATGATATATCACGAAATAATTTATGCATGTTAAAGTTTCTGGTCCTAAAATGTATTTAGGATTTTTGGGTTAATTTATGGATTTTTATTGTTCATCTTATAAAATAATGGCATTAAAAATGTGATTTTATGATAAAAATGTCATTTTCGGACTAAAATTAGCTAAATTTAAAATTTTCCAGTGGTTTTTGGATATGTTTTAACATATTTTATTTTTAGATGTCTGCAATTTTTCAGAATTTTTGGAGTTTTTATGCTCGAAATATGAATTTTTCATGATAAAAATCGAATTTAATTGAAAAATACGTTAATATGAGATAAATTTCGAATCTGGTCATAGAAATTTAGTATATTTTCACATGCAATTTTATAAGATGTATTTAAAATAATAGGCTATATTGAAGTCTTTATGCAAGATTTATGAATTTTTGATGAAAAATAGCATAAATAGTGACTTAATTAGTGAATAATTGCTAAAACATACTTCATGACTAAGGAAAAACGTCACATGTTGCATTTTATTACCTATTTCAGATCTAATATTGAAAAGTTGACAAATATAATTTTTCTCATGTTTTTATGATTATATTTGATAAATCCGATAAATCGCAACATTGTTTTTCCCGATAAATTTCGAAATTTTTAACCTAAGTTTTTGAACATTATGAGTGTCATGGTATTTTTCTATAATGTTCATGAGTTTAAATTCCAAATTTTGAATTTATTTGAAATTTTTATGACTTATTTGGAGTTTATAGCACTTTATTATAATTTTGAGTCCACTAATGAACAATTTTAAGAAATATAAGTTAATTATAGTCCAATAGTTAGTGGAGACTAATTTTGAGTCCTAAGTTGGTTAGGGTAATTAACTTGTGCATAAATATGATTTTATGTAATTTATTGTGATTTTAAAAGGTTGAATTACGCAAATCCGTAAAAACCGTTTAATATACGATATTGGCTCCTTAAAGGCGATTTAGCATAAAATTGGGCATGTTCATACATATTATAATGCTGCATTTTATTTATGATTGTCATAATTTTATTTTATGTAATTTTTTTTTATGTAATTTTACTTAGTATGGCCTTAGTTTTAATAGGTATTACCCGAAATATATGGGAATATCGATTCGGTTGTAATTTATTGTGATCTCGTATCACCGTTTTGTAATTTAATAGATTTATTTATTTTAATTACAAATGTGTAATAGGAAATTATGTAATTTGTTATGTAATTTATTTATTCGGAGTTCCTTGAAGACGGTATCACTCAAGAAGGCGATACATAAAGACGGTGTTACCTCGAGATGCGTGCTAAAACCGAAGTTCAAGGGACCAATGGAGTTGGTTTCCGAAAACGTGATAGATAATAAATTGACATGACCTCTCGCTAAAAATAATCAATTGAGACATAGCCTTACCAAAAAGTAGAAACCATGAAAACCTATTTCGTGAGGGAGTGCACTCGGCCACACCGGGGTACAAACCTTGTTACGTAGGGGAAGTGGGTGATAAATGTCTATCCACCGAATTTATATTAATGAGGGGTATTTCGGCACACCGTGCCCTAAGTTGATATGAGTTTGGATCATGGACACATTTATTCGAAATTTGGGTTGAACTCAACGAAAGTATTCACGACGATTTCCGGATGTGTTTCGGGCTAGAGATAAATATTAATGTAATTTTATCGACCAAGAGTTCTAAAAGTAGAATCGATTAAAAGGTTAACCCACCGAGTTATGTTAATAAAGGGTATTTCGGCACACCGTGCCCTAAGTTAATATGAATTTGGGTCTTGGAATCATTTATAATAGTTGGGTAGAGGTCACTATATAAATATTCATATCTTGTTAAATTTATTTACAAGTATGATTTAAAAAGACAAATGTTAATATTTCCTTTTCCTCCATACTTGTAGTTCATTACAATGAATCCATCAAACGATACCGCACCGATAACTATTGAGTCTTGCCACAATGTTTTTGACGACGTTTGCTTCAACAATGATTTCGACACTACTAGAGAACTTCATTTTGGGATAGGATCGGATGGAAACCTTAACTTCATCACTTCTTCTAGACAACCTACTACTAGATCTCGTGTGAGCCGGTCTCAGGAAGACCGCCTCATAAAATCTATAGGATCTTTGTCTCTGGAAGATAAAGTTGCCAAAACTAGTGGGAGCTCAAGCAATCAAGTTCTTGCTTCAAAGGGCAAAAAGTTCAAGAAGAAGGGAAAAAAAGTGAAAAACTTCAAGCAAGTTGATGATGAGTGCCATTATTGATATGGCATGGGACATTGGCTTAGGAATTGTCCCGTATATTTGCGAAATATAAGGGAAGGAATCATCGTTCCAAAAGGTAAAATTCCTAAGGAAATTTATGTTATTGATATAAATTATACTTCCACTACGACATGGGTACTGGATACCGGTTGTGGTTCTCACCTTTGTAATCATTTACAGGGTTTAAGAGACGTGAAAAGGCTTAGCAAAGGAGATGTGGATCTACGCCTTGGAAATGGAGCTCGAATCCAAAGGAACTTATGTATTAGCTTTGCCTAATGGATTTGAGTGGTATTTACATAATTGTTTTTATGTGCCTACACTCTCTAAAAACATTATTTCTATCGCTATGTTAGACATGGATGGTTTTTGTTTTGTCATTAAGAACAATCGTTGTACTATTTCTAGGAACGACTTGGTTATAGGCCAAGCTTCTTCCATTAATGGCATTTACATTTTAGAAACCTCGAATCAAACTAATGATATCTATAACATTCAATCAAAGAAACTCAAATCAAGTGACCCAAATGAATCGTTCATTTGGCATTGTCGATTAGGTCACATAAACGAGAATCGCATCAAAAGATTAATTTCGACTAATGTGATAACACCATTTGATTTTCAATCATATGGAACATGTGAATATTGCCTTCTTGGCAAAATGACTCGAAATCCTTTTAGTGGTAAAGGGACGCGAGCAAGTGAACTATTGGGACTCATACATACCGATGTGTGTGGACCAATAAGTATCACCGCTCGTGGAAATTATGACTACTTCATAACCTTCACCGATGACTTGAGTAGATATGGGTATATCTATTTGATGAAACATAAAAGTGAAGCGTTAGAGAAATTCAAGGAATTTCAAAACGAAGTAGAGAACCAATTGAACAAAAGAATTAAGGCACTACAATCCGATCGTGGTGGAGAATATCTTAGCCTTGAATTCGATTCACACTTGAAAGGTTGTGGTATAATATCACAACTTACTCCACCCGGAACACCACAACTCAATGGTGTTGCCGAAAGGAGAAATCGAACCCTACTTGATATGGTTCGATCCATGATGAGTCAAACCAAGTTACCGAACTCTTTTTGGGGATTTGCGATTCAAACCGCAATAAAATCTTTGAACGTAAGTCCAACCAAAGCAACTGAAAAGACTCAATATGAAATATGGAGAGGAAAGGTTCCAGTTCTATCCCATATTAAAATTTGGGGTTGTGATGCTTATGTCAAAATTAAAAATGACAATAAGTTGGCACCACGATCCAAGAAATGTATTTTTGTAGGTTATCCCATAGCCTCACGAGGCTATTACTTCTATAAGCCTCAAGAAAACAAAGTGTTTGTGTCTCAAGATGATGTCTTCCTAGAAAGTGATTTTATTTCTAGGGGACAGAGTGGGAGAAATTTTGAACTTGATGAAGTTCAAGAGCCACAAACCGAGGTAGAGACGCAAGAAGATGTTCCTTCTTCGTCTAGCGCGGTTGTCCCTCCTCCTCTTAGAAGAACGGGCCGAGTTAGTCGCCATCCCGATCGATATGTGGGACTTATCGAAGAAGATGGAACACTCGATGTGTTGCTTTTGGAAAGTGACGAGCCCGCCACCTACAAGGCCGCAATCTCTAGTCCCAATTCCTCCTTATGGCTTGAAGCCATGAAGTCCGAAATGGATTCTATGCATAAAAACCAAGTTTGGAATTTGGTAGATTTGCCTAAAGGGGCAAGACCTCTTCAATGCAAATGGATTTTCAAAGTCAAGAATGGCATAGAAGGACATGATGATGTCTACAAAGCTAGGCTAGTGGCAAAAGGATTTACCCAAGTCCAAGGTCTCCATTATGATGAGACCTTCGCCCCCGTAGCCATGCTGAGATCCATACGGATTTTGTTAGAGATAGCCGCATTTCATGATTATGAAATATGGCAAATGGATGTCAAAACCGCTTTTCTAAATGGGCATTTAGAAGAGGAGGTGTACATGATACAACCCGAAGGTTTTGTTGATTCTAAAAATCCTAACAAAGTGTGCAAGCTTAAGAGATCCATTTATGGTCTTAAGCAAGCATCTAGAAGTTGGAATCATCGATTCGATCATGTTATAAAAGAGAATAGTTTCACTCGAAGTGTTTAGGAACCATGTTTATACATGAAATTCAGTGGGATCAATGTTGTGTTCCTAATCTTGTATGTCGATGACATACTACTCATTGGAAATGATATTCCAATGTTGTCTTCTGTTAAGAAGTGGTTAGGTAACCACTTCCAAATGAAGGATTTAGGAGAAGCACAACGCATATTAGGTATCCGGATCCATAGAGATAGATCCAAGAGGATATTGGCACTAAGTCAAGAGTCTTATGTTGATAAGATTCTTCGACGATTCAGCATGGACAAATCTAAAAGGGGATTGGTACCTATGGTAACTGGGACCATATTGAGCAAGTCTCAATCTCCCTCCGAACCCCATGATGTTGAACGCATGAAGTTGATCCCTTATGCTTCCAATGTTGGATCAATCATGTACGCCATGATATGCACACGTCCTGATGTCTCGTATGCCTTGAGCATGACGAGTAGATATCAAGGAAATCCAGGTGAGAGTCACTGGATAGCCGTCAAGAACATCCTTAAGTACTTGAGAAGGACTAAGGATTCTATCTTAGTGTTTGGAGGAGACACCGAACTCCGTGTTAATGGTTACACGGACTCAAGTTTCCAAACGGATAGAGATGACATGAAATCACAAGCTGGTTTCCTTTTCATGCTCATTGGTGGTGCCGTTAGCTGGAGAAGCTTCAAGAAAGCTGTAATTGCGGATTCAACAACGGAGGCTGAGTACATTGCAGCATCAGAAGCTGCCAAGGAAGCTGTGTGGATCAGGCAATTCACGGAAGGTCTAAGAGTAGTACCTACGGCCAATGATCCCATCACTCTCTATTGTGATAATAGTGGGACGATCTTCCAAGCTAAAGAGCTTAAGTCTAGTAATAGATCTAGACATGTACTTAGAAAATATCATGTAATTAGAGATTTCATTGAAAGAAAGGAAAATGCGATTTGTAAGGTTGGGACGGATGACAACATAGCCGATCCGCTCACCAAGCCTTTATCGCAGGCCAAGCATGATGGACATGTTGCGTCCATGGGACTTAAACGTGTACCAAGTTTTTGTTAGATTTTGAAATGAAATAAAAGTGTTGTTTTTGTTCATGTTCATAATCACATTTGTCTTTTATCTTTTCTTTATACATTGTTACATCCAAACGGGTTGTGGAGACAATTGAACCCCGTTAAAGTGAACGCGGATTAGCAATGTATTCGCCCATAGTTACTTACATGTGGTGACGTCTCGAAGTGACTAGAATATGATGCGATTGATGGCAAGTTCAAGTGCCATGGAGTCATATGAGAATGACTAGTCGATCACATAGGCAGACTCTTAGGAACAATTTGTCGGGCCTTATGACCGCTTATAGAGTTCTGGCAAATTTATATAGCCTGGTCATGGCGAGAGCTACTATAGTATTCTAATGAGTCGATTCTTTTGACTAAAGACTATTCGCCTAAGATGGCACAGTTTCAGATTAACTTTAATTTGTGTTACTATGACCTTCGTAAATGGGGTCAAATGGGCATATTTTGGGTTATGATGGCTGTGGCTAGTCGAAGGGAATGAGTGCGATAGGAATTGTCCACCCCTAGTCAGGGTTATAACAATATCTCATGGCCACTCGAGGAGTAATGAACTGGAAATGCGTGGCCACGCTTGGTAGATATCTATGGTAGATAAATCCGGTCAATCAGTTATTCTCCAGATCGAGGAAACCACTCTCGATATGATCACTTGCAAGTACGACCTGAAAGACACCTTGCATTGAGTGGGAGATAGTAATAGGACAAGAGAATTGGTGACGCACACTTGTCGAGGACAAGTGGGAGATTGTTGCAATATATGTCCTCCAACAATAATGCGATCACAACTGTCGATCATAATGATCACAAGTTTAAGTCTAATTTTATGAATACAATTGGGAAATAATATTTTACTGTCAACTGGTCCACACATATCGGTAATGATTGGCTTACTAGAGTTTGACATTATTGTCGTGCGACGGTGGTGATCAGTTGATCCCCTTATGCCATACCTAAAGGGTAACACTCTTAATTGATCATTTAATTGATCGTATGATGATACGGGTTAATTAAATTACTTAAAATTGACGGACGATTTTGGAAGTAATATTTACGTATCTCATTATAATTTGATTAAATAAGATACGGTCTAAGTGATCGAATTGTTTTATTGCTTAGATGAAATTATTGTTTAAGAAAACAATTGCAATTGAATGAATAATTTATTATAAATACAAGATGTTGTGATTTATAATTGGTAAAATATTTTGGTACAAGTAATTATGAATTACTAAGTTGATTTTTTATATGACGTATTTTTTATTAATGCGTTGATTTTTAATATGTTAAAAATACATAACAATTTTACATGACATGTTACATGTGACAAATTGACAAAGATAAAATTGAATCCATTTTATCTCAATATGACCGAAATAATGGGGTATTTTAGGAAATTATTATGTTAATTAAATTAGTGGTAAACATAATCATATTTGCCTAAAACTAGCCATGCAAGCCTACTTGCTCTTGTGAAGACAACCTTGCTCATACATTGACCCTTTGACCCCCTCCCTCTACCCGGTTTTGAGAAGGAGAAAACCATGGGTTTTTCCTCTAATTTTTACCTTATACACTACATGAAAAGTTAGTGTATTCATTCATTCATTTTAACAATAAAAAATAGAGTTTTTAGAGAGATAAAAACTTCTTCTTCCTTTTCCTTCTCTTAGCCGAAATTAAGAGAACCAAATAAATATTTTTGGGTCATTTTATTTAAATTAATATTGTTCTAGTAATAATAATATTAATTTTGTTAAGAGATTACCTTGGGTATTAATCCTTGGGAGGGATTCTACACTTGAATCCTTGTTCTTCCATTTTAGGAGTGCTCAAGAACAAGAAAGAAGGAGATCTTACTTGCGCCCAATAATCCGAAATATCAATGTAAGGGTTGATGATTTCTTCCTTATTTTCATTATTGGTTGCATGCATAAGATCAATGTTTAATTTTATGACTAAATTAAATCATCACATATATGAATATGTCAAGTAATGAGATATAGACTTCTAACAAAGATAAATATTAAAGTAATTTTATCGACCGAGAGTTCTAGAAGTAGAATCGATTAAAGAGTTAATCCACTGAGTTATGTTGATAAGGGATGAATCGGCTCACCGTGCCCGAATTGATATGAATTTGGATCTCGGGATCATTTATAATAGTTGGGTAGAGGTCACTATATAAATGCTTAAAACTTGTTTAAAATGTTTACAACTATTATTAAAACGATAGATGTTTATTAATTCCTTCACTTCCTATTTTGTAGTCGAAATTGTTTTCTCAATTGCAATGGCAACTCCAATTTCATTCGCAACCACTAGCTCAAACACTCTCACCAATGTTTCGTGGCTCCGATCCTTCATGGATCGTTGTAAATTAGAAAAGAATGGGTCCAATTTCGCCGATTGGGACGCTCAACTTCGCTTGGCCTTGGAGGGTGACGACAAGCTTCGTTACCTTACTGAGGCCTCTCCTGCCACACCTAAAGCTAGGTCTACCCCCACCGCTAGGCAAGCCTATGAGACTTACCAAAAGGAGTCGGCCGCGATCAAAAATGTGTTGATATTCTCTATAGAGGCCGAACTCCAAAGGAGTGTTATAAAGATTAGCACCGCCTATGAGATCTATATGAAGCTTGTGACCATGTTTTCACAAGCTCCAAGGATCATTCAATATAAAGCGGCATCCGCATTCTTTGATCTCGACATTAAGGACGGCCAAAAAGTTAGCCCTCATGTGCTCAAGTTGATGGAGCATGTTGAGAGACTAAAATTGCAAAAGGTAGAGATTCCCGAGGAACTCGTCATTGACCGAATTCTTCATTCCTTAAACAAGGTTAAGGCATATGTTCAATTCAGAGTGAATTTTAATATGCAAAACTTGAAAGTTTCCCTTGATGAATTGCATAAAATGCTTGTGCAAGCTGAGAGGAACATGGGGCTAAGTGTTAGCACCACCAAGGATGTGCTCAACATTAATCATAAGAGCAAAGGGAATTTTAAGAAAGGTGGCAATAAGGGAAAGAAGCAAACTCCCTACCAGAACAAAGGAAAGGCTTTCGAAGCTAGCTCATCTAAGCCCAAGAAGGGTGCCCCGTCCGGGGACAAATGCCACTAATGTAATGGTGTTGGGCATTGGAAGAGGAATTGTCCAAAGTACCTTGGCGATGTCAAAGCTGGAAAGATTGTTCCAGTAGTTAATTAACTATCCCTATCTTTTATGTTTCGATCTCAACTTTGGTATTTTGATACAAGCTGTGATGATTACCCTTTTTATTGTAATTAGGGCATCCTAGCAAGGACAAGGGCGAAGAAAAGCAAGCCTAGAAGATCTTGAGGGATGCTATATGTAGCCTCCCATGGTGCTAGATCTATGGAAGCTAGGGCTTACTTTGTCTTTATTTTCATGTTGTATTTTGAAATTTTAGAACTTTTTTGATTTCCTCGTTCGACAAAATTTGTTTGTTTCCTTTAAACAATGGTTGTATTTTGGATATTGATGACTTGGTTTGCAACCCAAGTCACTCACTTTATCATATCGTTTGTTCTAAAATTTATCATCATACACTACTTGCATCGAGAAACATAAGATTATCGACTTAAATTGATCAAATAGACAATTATAATGATTAAATCATTATATGTCCATAAGCTATGAATTCGATTCTCCTTATGCCATTGTTACTAAAAGTAAAAACTTATGTAAAATCAATTATAAATTTATGTTGAGCTATTGAACTCACATATTAGGGAATTTGCAATCCAAAACGGACACGTTATTAAAAACGAATGGTCAACCCAGGAGATACCTAAAATAGAGAGTCTATTTAACAAATGACATAGATCAGGCTCGCATATTACATGAATCAAGCTGCCATGATAGAGCTGGTCTTTTTATGTGCAAACACGTCAAATCTAGACAAACTTCTATTACCTCACCATATATGTTTGTAACTCACAAAGCTATCTCTTAAGAAGATAGATGTATTTCTAAGAGATAGAGTGGGAGTAGATAGTCACAAACATGTCTTATAGTTAATGTGTTACTTTTTGAAAGTAATGGAACTATAATCTATTAAAATAGAGTGGGAGTATAGGTTAGTGGGAGTATAGCATGTCTTATTGTTAGTATGTTACTTTTCGAAAGTAATGGTATTATGACCTTGTCCCAAATCGACCTTGCTGCATACGAGACATAGCATTACAATTCAAGGATTGTTACTCAAGAGTAGATTTACTTTAAGGTGATGGTCTCCTTAAAGTGAATAGAGGTTTAGAGTACCTAAGAGAATAGATTGACATGAAGATGTTAATCAAGATAAATTATGTTAGGAATTACCACATTTCATTTTGATGAAAAATGGCAAATGATATTAAAAATTCGCTTGTTTAAAATGGGAATTTAGAGAAGGATGTGTATGGAACACAAAACCTTAGATAAAGGTCTAAGAATCCTAACATATTATGCATAGCTTACTTAAGCAATCCTAGAATGATCTTAAACAAGCATCAAAGGATTATACTTTTCGTTCATGTGATAATTGAGAATGTTTTCATTCACATTGTTGATGAATCATATTTATACATTAAGTTAAGTGGGAGCCAGAATTATTTTCCGATATCTTATATGTTGATGACATATTACTTATTGAGAATAATGTACCAATGCTCTCTTCTGTGAAAGAGTGATTGGGAGACTAGGAAAAGGTGCGATATATTCTAGATTTCCGAATCTACGTGTTAAATTCGAGAGAATATTGGCATAGAGTTGAGAGTTTTATGATGATAAGATCTTTCATATCTGTTTAACATTAACAAAGTTGAGTAGGTTATTCATGTTGATGAAAGTGGAATTGCTATGATAGAGTCATAGTCATTCACTGAACCTAATAAGTTGTTGATCATATTAAATCGATTGCTAATGTTTCCGCCATTAGAACGATTATGCCATCAAATTCACATGCCATGATGAATCATATGCTTAGAGCGTAATAAGTCAATAATAAGTTAATTCATAAGATGGTCTTGTGAAACCCTTAAAGAACATCCTTTATGATTCTTGAGAAGAATTGAGGATTCTTTCTTATGTTTGGATGATATACTAAGTTATGTGTTGAAGGGTTGCACAAACTTTAGTTTCCAAACTGAAAAGGATTTGTCGAAATCCTAGGCTTTTTTTATTGACTTAGGAGTAAGAGACTAGAGAAGTGTTTTAGTTTCGTACATTACAAATTCTACAAAAGGAATCTAAGTAAATTGTGATAAAATGGTCAACATAGGGAATGAGAGTGAATCCCTCTACCAAAGACTTTATCACAAGTTATATGATAACAGTGGGAGCATCTTTCAAGCTAAAGAGGCCAAGTCTAGTAAGAAGACTAGACATATACTTAGATAAATTCATGTTATTAGAAATAACATTGAATAGAAGGAAATAGCAATTAATAAAGTTGGAATATATGGATATATGGTATATCCACTTGCCAAGCTTTTATTGCATTTCAACTAGTGTAAAAGGTACACTATAGATTATAAGATATGAAGTAGTAATAGTGTATTGACTATTCATATATGATAATCGCATTTATCGTTTGAGTTTCCTTAAACTCATCCATTACTTTGTTAAATCCAAATGGGTTGTTGAGACAAATTGAACCCCATTAAAGTGAACTGGATTGACATAGTATTCGCCCTAATTACTTAAAGGAGGTGGCGTCTCGAAGTGACTAGAGTGTGATGCGATTGATGGAAATTTCAAGTGTCATAGAGTCATATGGGATGACCAGTCGATCACATAGGTAGACTGTATATGGGACACTCTGTCGGGCAGTGACCGCTTATAGAGTTCTGGTAATTCATAAAGCCTGGTCGTGGTAAGAGCTGCTATAGTATTCTTATGAGTCAATTCTTTTGACTAAAGACTATTCGCCCAAGTTGGCACAAATTTCTGAATGGCTTTGATTTATACTCTACTACTGTCATAACTGAAGTCAAATGAGTACATTTTAGGTTACGATGAACTATGGCTATTCGAAGGGAATAGTGCGATAGGAATTGTCCACCCCATTGTCAGGGCTATTTGAAATTTCAAGGCCACTCGAGGAGCAGTGAACTGAAAATGCGTGGCCACGCTCGGAAGGTATCTACGGTAGATAATTCCGGCCAGACAGTTACTCTCCAGATCGAGGAAACCACTCAAGATATGATTAAATGCAAGTACGACCTGCGAGACACCTTGCATTGAGTGGGAGATTGTAATAGGACAAGAGAATTGGTGACGCACACTTGTCTCGGACAAGTAGGAGATTGTTGGAGTATGTGTCCTCAATAATAGTGCGATCACATGATTTAATATCATAATCAAATCTCATATTAAGAATACGTAAGAGATGATTCATTTATATAGTCAACTAATCAAGATTAATCAGTAATGATTGGCTAACTAGAGTTTGACATTACTGTCGTTTGACGGTGGTGATCAGTTGATCCCTTAAGGTCACACCTATAGGACAAATTCCCTTAATAGACAAATTGATTAATTGTATGACGATACAAGTTAATCAATTCCTTAAAATTGAACAATTCAATTTGTGAGAGAGAACATTTATATCTTATTGTAATTGAAATACTTTATTACTAAAATCGATTATTGTTTGTGTAAAAATTGAGATAAGAATGAATGGTAAATTATAATTACAATATGTTGTGAATTATAATTATATGATCCATTTTATTTATGTGATCAAGAATCACTTCTCAATTTGTTGTATGTAATTTAATTAATTTATAAAATGATATTTATTTGATAAATATGCATTAAATTAATTAATAACATGTAACATACTACATGTGACATATTGGTGGCAAATAACAAATTGACAAAATAAAATGGTAGTCCATTTTATATATATGGACCGAAATTGAGAGGGTAGTAGTGGATTGTAGTTGATATATTTTAAGAAATAAAATATATATAATCAAACCTAGTCTATCTAGCTTTACACACCTACTCTAACTAGTCTTACACATGCTATTTCTTGTGAAGAACAAAAGCTAAAGTAAGAGCCATGCATTGGCTTTGGGTGCCCTCCAAAACCGGCTCCCCTTAGTAAAAATAGAGAAATTGTTTTCTCTATTTTGCTATTCATTCATCCATCCATTATTCACATGCATTCTTACCTTCTTCTATCCCACTTCTCTCTAAACTACTTTTAGAAAATCAAAAGATTGTTCATCCTAAATTCTAATCACAATATTAGATTACTAGTGTAGTAATAAGAATATTATTAGAATCATTTTAAGGATACTAGTGTATTAATCTAGTTAATTAATATATTAATTTAAGGGATTTGTTTTGGGTGCAATCAAGAGGAGGATCTCTACAGTGGGATTTTGGAGGATCATCCATTACATTTAAGCTCAAGAACAAATAAGGAAGGTGACCTTATTTGTGCCCATTTTTTTGAGCCACTTAACAATGTAAGGGACATTGTTTTTCTCATTCAATCACTTATTTAGTTATGCATGCACTAGATCTAATGAACTCATATTAATATGTTAATTAGTTCACTATTAGAGATGTCTAATAATAGGTATATGAACCTAACAGAAGATATACTTACTCGCACACTCATTCACTCATATTCTTAGTCTCATACTTGTAATCAACACTTTTTTAGCATTATTCTTAGCCTGCTATACTATATACCACGCTTGACATACTTACTCCCTGTCAGGTTACCTAAAGTTATAGTGATAATCCCTCATGGCTTGGTGCCCGTGGTTTTTTCCCTTATTCCTAGGATTTTTCCACGTATAAATATTTGTGTCATTATTTTCTATTCATTTACTTATTTAGCAATACTAGTCAGGCAATTCGATTGAGTTAGATCACCCCCTCAAAACTTTCCTGGCAGGACGTTAGCATTTAGTAAAATCCCTGCTAAAATAGTAAGCATGAGTCGGGTAGCGGTCTTGACGCTGGATTGCTATGTATAGGTATGTTATCATTATCATCATCATCGTCTTCCGTAGTTTTGTTTGTGATTGTGGTTCTAGTAATAGATGCTTATACTGTTTGTTATAAGTGGTTATGTTGGTTGCTTGTTGTCTTATGGTCGTGTGCGGAATCGCTGCAGTTTGCTAGAGGTCGGTTCTCCTACTCAGTACTGTTGGTTGTCTAGTGTGTCGGCTGTAGTACTTAAATGTACTGGTGTTGTGGTTGTATAATTGGTTGTGTTGTGTTTGTCTTCGGTTTGCGAGGCATGCCCTCGGCTGAGTGGGGTCACTTGCGGGAGTGGCTTCACGCCGTTGATTCACCCTCTGTGGAACCCGCCACAGGAGGTGATGTGCACATTAAGGAACATGGGTTATTGAAGCATATTTTTTGCAAGATTATGACTAATTTGAGTAGTTTGTAAACAAGGCAAATATGAACAAATAAAGTGAAAGTTTAAGCAGTAAAACAATGTCAAACAAGGAGGAAGTTTCTGTTTTTGTGAGACGATTTTCTGGTTTAAAGAACAAGTAAATGCAAAGATATGAAAGAGTTAATCTTTCTACTTAATCTAGCCACAAAGGTCGAGATCAAGGTTACTCCACGAAGGTACTAATCTCCACGAAGGAAGACATTTTTTTTTGCATAAAGCAAGGTTTTTGCATTCATCAAATGTTGTCTTGTTATAATGAAAACAAGACTTTATACAAGCAAGCATAAACCTAAGAAAGCAAGAGACATCTAATTGATCCTCGAACTACATATAAGGGTTGTTATTCAACTAGTACAATGCATTAATAAATAAAACACTAAAGATAAATCTTGGAGGGCAAGGTAAGTTTTAATTGGATGTTGGAGGCTCCTCTTTTGGCATTATGCTTAGGAAACAGGTGAGTCTTATGACAGCTTGTAACAGCTCCAAGTCGTGCCAAATTAGTCCCAACATAGCTCATTAAGACTCACATAGCAACTCACCCAAAATGGTATGACCACAAGTGACAATGACAGTTTGTCCTTACATTTGGCTAGGTTTTTCTGCTCCCACGTGCTTCATTCTTAATGCCAATACTATTTCCTCATCCAAGAATCATCATAATACCAAGGTAAATTTGTTGGACGAGTATTACATAGCATATGAATGGCCAAAAACCTTTGAACGTTCCTGGTTCAAAACAGAACTAATGCATTTTACTCAGCAGCACTTCCAGTTTCTGTGTCGATTTGCAGACTCCATATCATGCTCCTCAAGTTGAGTTAGAATGTCCCATATATACCAAATGAAAGGTACTCGAGTTAGCTACCACCTCCAAAAATAATTACCCCTATATGTTGTTTGGCTTGAGAGGTATGATCATTTTAGTACTGACAGGTCAGGCTGAACTTGTGTTGTACATTTGAGCATGCAGTGGTAGATTTCAGATGGCATAACTCTTGACTCAATATGAACCATGAGATGAGCCATATACACAATCGAAGCTAAATGAGTTAGTTACCCTCTACAATAAGAATTACCCCAAGATGTTTCCTAGTTTGGGAGATGTAAGGGTTTTGTACTGACAGATCAAAATGGCATAGCATTCACGCGTGACAGTCTTTGAAGGCTTCTTGGGGAAAATCCTCTCGGTAAAATTTGCTTATTCTAAAGCCATTGGAAAGTAGACTTTTTCAAGATTTTATCCATGTAAAGAACATAATTTTCTCGCATGCATAACTCCATATCTGAAGCAAACAAAATGACCATAGTTCTGAATTCGAAACTGAATGATGTGCATTGATGTTCTTTGCTTATGGAGTTTATTTTTTGGATTGTAATTAGCATTTCCCCTCGGATTAGTTGCCAAAACAACATAACCATATTCAACTCCTGTTTCAAACCCCCGTTCTTCAAAAGAATTTGCCTCAAATTCCGTTTGGTCAAAAATCCTGTTAACAACCAATTCCCTTAGCTCTTGTTGCAGTTATCGCTCGAGATAGATGAGCGGGAATTTGGTGGGTACGGCTGCGGTCCCCCACTGGCGGCGTGGATTACTAGTTGCGATTAGTAATCTGGCAGGACTGGACCTTCGGGCAGTCAGAGGTGTGTGGGTAATTGGAGAAAGGGATGTGTGTATGTTTGCTATATCTGGATTCGCGTGTTCCTTCAGTTACTGACTGTGTGTGGTGTTGTTGTGTTTTCTTCTTGTGTTGTGTCTGCCGTGATCCACTATGGTGAGCAGTCGGTCTTAGCAGGTTGATATATGGATCATAGTTGGGTGCTTGGATGGATGAGTCTGTGGAGATGGGCCACCCGCGCCCCACGCTGTAATACTACGGTTTTCTATGTCTCTGGGTACTCTATCGAGTGGGGCTTACTCTGTTGAGTAAGTATATTTTTACGCAAAATAGTAGGTGACCTGATGGGTACTCGATCGAGTACGTGTGACACTCGATCGAGTAAGGGGCACTCGATCGAGTAAGTCACTTACTTGATCGAGTAAGTGTGTCTTACGGGTTATTTTAGCCGGGTTTTGTTAATAACGCGAGATTAATATAAAAGGCTTCCGTCATTGTTCTTAATCACTTTTTAACCTTTCTAAAACCTTTCAAAGAAAAAGAGGTGTTACGTAGTTTGCATTCATCGCGTTATTAGCAAATCCCAAGGCTAGGATCGTCGGATTATCTTGTTCTTTACGCCGTTGTGATCGTCGTGTCGAGGGTAAACTTCTTGTATAATTTTTATAATGTTTTGATCAGTTTGTTTAAAACCCTAATTGGGTAGATTTGGGGAATTTGGGCGTGTTATGATGATTAGGTGGTAATTGTATGTATATGTGTTATAGGAGGAGGATTCGTAGAGGAACGGTATTGATTAGCTGCTGTGACGGTCATGTGATTGCTATTTTAGGTAGGGTTTCCCTACTCAGTATTGTTTACATGGCATTGTTGATAATTGATTGTTGTTGTTGTTGTTGTTGTTGTTGTTGTTATATATTATATCGGTATTGGATTTGGAGTTGGTGATTGTTGATAGTACAATATGATTGTTGTATAACTGTCTGTGATTTGCGAGGTGCGTCCTCGGCTGAGTGGAGTCACTTGAGGGAGTGGCTTTATGCCCTTGATTCGCCTTCTTTGGAACCCACCATAGAAGGGATGTGCACATTTAGGAACTTGGGTTTATCGCTCGGATGAGATGAGCGGGGCTTAGGTGGGAACGGCTGCGGTCCCCCACTGGCGGTGTGGAATACTTGTTGTGATGAGTATTCTAGCAGGACTACACACTTTAGTGTGTAGTCAGGTGTGTGAAGTTGTGATGGAGAATGGTGGATTGGTTTGGATTGTATATTGTTGCAGCTGTGTTGTTTTGTGTAATCTCAACCATGCTTTGCTTTATTCCTTGCCCATTTTGTTTCGGGTTTCAAAATCATTATGCTTAGCTTGTTTGGATATTGCAATTGATAGGATTTGGTTTCTTGCTTGGGGACAAGCAAGGGTTTAGCTTGGGGGAGTTTGATAAGTGCATATTTTATATACTTTCATCCCCTATATTAGCTCCATTTTATTTGTTATTTAGCACTTATCATAGTGTTGTGAGCTAATATTTGTTATTCTAGTGTGTTTGCTTGTCTTAACATATTTTGTAGGATACTTAAGCTTTTTGGAGCTAAAATACTACAAGATGAGCTACTAGAGTATTATGGCTAAATGAGACCAAGTGTGGACTAAGCATGGAGTATTGGCATGGGTTTGCATGAAGAAATTGGTGGATCAAATTGTGTAATTCAAGTGTTGTCAACAACCAAAATCAAGCCCAACTTCAAAGTCCAAGTCAATGGGAAAATCATGGGATTCTAAAAGTTCCTAAGATGCCAAATGCTAGCATTAACCGGGTGATTAATCGCACAATTAATCACCAACATTGGATACCATTTGCAATTAAGAGAGGAATTAAGAGAAATAACACGGAGACACACGACCCCGATCGGGGCCATGCAACCCCGATCGGGGCCATAGTCATCTTCAATGCTTACGTTTCTTCTTCCTCTCCTATAAATAGGAGAGGTGTTCCAAAGCTTTGGGGATCCAATTTTCACGTCTCATTTTAGTTCTTCAAAGCCTTAAGCATTATATTTCTCTCATTTGTTTTCTCATTAGTTTTCAATATCGTTAAGCTTGTAGTTGTTAAACATTTGGTTATTTATATATTCAAGCATTTGGTTTCCGAGATAGTCTATCAAGCTCCTACTTTGGTAATCTTTCTATTATTTACATTTTGTATTTTGTTTATGAGTTTAGTATTAGTCCTTTACATTTCATCATTAGTATACAATTTCCACTTTAGTTATAATTACTACAATATGCCTTATAATCTAAATATCATTTGCATTTCCTTTACAAATATGAGTAGCTAAATTTCTTAGTCTAAGGGCTAGGGGAGCCATGTAAAATCAAATATATAACATGATGAAATAGATTAATAATAATATTGTTCATATTGCTTCTATCACATGCTTGTGCCACAACGTTTAATCTTTGTTTAGGGCCCTATTCATTTGATTAAGTTTGTTTATTCGTTCTATAAGTCGAGAGGCACGGAATTGAATTAGACTAAGCATGTATAGTAGGACGACCTAGTCATGGACGAGAGTTTCTCTAGGACCCGGTCTATGGTTGATGCTAATATCATAAGATGGGGATCTATAAGCCTAAGCAATTGACAATGTTATTAGTACCAAGTTTATCATGAGTATATGTTTACCTTTGCATGCGTGACCCGAACCCCTTAGACTCCCTTTTATTATATAATTTACATCTGAATTCTTATTAAACATCAAACAACCAAACCAAACCAAATCGTAATCGACCTTGATAAAAATCTACCCATAGCAATTCATAAAGTAATTCCCGTTTCCTTGTGTTCGACCCCTATTACTACATTTATTTGTGTTTAGGGAATTTATCTTTGCATAGGTACGCGATAAGCCTATCAAATTTTGGCGCCGTTGCCGGGGAAACGGTTTTATTGCTTTTTGAATTGTCGATTTTTATCTTGCTTTTCTTTGTCTTGGGGAACACTTGTTCCTTGAGACCGTTACTTATCACTTCTCTAGAAATTGTTGTCTTATGCCCAGGTCCTCTCGTAGTGGAGAATTGCTTTCACCGGATTCCGAGTCCGAGAAAACCTTTAGGAGAAGACGACGTTTTTGGAAGGAAGTGAAAGAAGCCTCTTCTCCCGTACAAGCCGAAAGTGCTAGAAAGTCTTACTTAGACAATCTAGAGGCCCTTGAAGAGGAGGAGGTTTCAAGTTCATCATCTCCACCACCATCACCATCTACTACCAAAAAGATGGTGAAACTTTCCGATCATTCAAAGCCCACCGCGGCCATGCTTCCGGCCGGAATCACAACCACTCAAATCACCGCGCCGGAATTCGAGATCAAACCGGCTTTCATTAGCCTTGTGGAGAGGAAGCAATTTGGAGGAAGTCCTTTGGAGGATCCCAATTTGCATGTTCAAAACTTTTGTGACTATTGCTCCATGATCCGTCAAACGGGCGTCACCCAAGCCCAAATAAGGGAAATACTTTTCCCTTTCTCATTGAAGGACAAGGCCAAGCTTTGGATCAATAGCCTTGACCGCACCGCCATGGGAATCACCAATTGGGAGACATTGGCTCTTGCTTTTTACCAAAAGTTTTTTCCACCGGAGAAAACTCAAACTTTGAGGAGCCAAATCACCGGATTCCGTCAACAAGCTCTTGAGAGCTTATATGAAGCTTGGGAGAGGTACAAGGAGCTTCAAAGACAATGCCCACATCATGGGCTAGATGATTGGTTCCTAGCAATAACATTCTACAATGGATGTTGTGCCGAGTCCCGAAGGATTCTTGATTCCGCCAACAATGGGCGGTTTGATCAAATTGACACCGACCTTGCTCATGCCACGATCGAATCTATGGCGGTCCATGATGCCCAATATGTCAATTCCCGAGTTGTGCCACCTAAAGGTAAAGAAGAATCTTCCAATAACTCTGTTTTGCTAGCTCAAATTGCCTTGCTCCAACAACAATTGGCGGAGAGAGATGCTAAAGATTCCATCCAACAACTCAATGTCGTGTCTTCAACAAGCCAAATCATCGTTTGTGATGGATGTGGAGGTGCGGGTCATTATGCCGCTCATTGTCGAGCCCCTATTGAAGAGGTAAATGCTTTTCAAGCTTTTAGACAAAGTTCATATCCACCGGGTACATTTTCCGACACTTATAACCCGAATACAAAATTTCACCCGAACTTGTCTTACAATAGCAACAATCTGCTTAACCCTCAACCCCCACCACAACAAAATGCCTATGTTCCTCAACAACAAAAGTATATCCCTCCACCGGGTTATCAAAATCAACAAAGGCCCCCACAAAACAATTACCAACAAAATCCACCACAAAATGGCCAACAAAACAATCAAGGAGTTGGTAAGCTCGAGGGCATGATAATCCAAATGCAAAGGGAATTGTTGGCTCAAATTCAAAAGAATGATCAAGCTCATAGTGCCGCGGTCAAGATGTTGGAACAACAAGTGGCTCAACTAGCCACTTCTAGCTCTCAAAGGAAGAATGGTCAACTACCTCCCCAAGGTGAGCAACCACATGAAACCGTTAATTCTATTTCATTGAGAAGTGGTTCAAGCTATGATGGGCCATCCATGACTTTGGATGAAGAGGTGGTTGTTAAAAAGGCTAAGCTTGGGGGAAATGACAAAAAGAAGGCTAGTGAAGAGCCTATTGTTAAAGATCGTGTGCCATTTCCTCACCGGTTGTTGATGCTAAAGAGGAAGAGCAAGCTCGATGCCAAGAATGTTGAGTCTCCTATGCCCAAAGAAAGTGATGAGGTAACTGTTGAAGAAGTCTCTCCTAATGCTAAGGAGAGTGATGCCGTTCCAACAAAGGTGAGTATTCCCAATGAGAATGAGAAAGATGTGGATGATGCTCCTCCAAAAGAAGTTGTTCAAGTACCATTTCCCCATCGTCTAGCAAAGCACAAGGAGGAAGGTAAGTTTGCTAAATTTTTGGAAGTTTGTAAGAATTTGCAAGTCACCATCCCGTTTATGGAATTGATTACCCAAGTCCCTTCTTATGCAAAGTTTATGAAGGAAATTCTCTCAAAGAAGCGATCCTTCAATGAGGTTGAGACCATTGCTTTCACCGAAGAGTGTAGTGCACTCTTACAAAACAAGTCTCCCCCGAAACTTAAGGACCCCGGTAGCTATTCTATTCCTTGCACTATAGGCACATATACCATTGATAAGGCACTTTGCGACCTAGGTGCTAGTGTAAGTGTCATGCCCTATTCCCTTTGTGAAAAACTTAATATGGGTGCTTTAAAATGCACAAGTACAACATTGCAAATGGCGGACCGTTCTTTAAAGCGACCTCTAGGTATCTTAGAAGATGTTCCCGTCAAAATTGGCAAGTTTTTCATACCCGTTGACTTCCTCATACTTGATATGGCCGAGGACTCACAAACCCCAATTATATTGGGTAGGCCATTTTTACGCACCGCGGGTGCGTTAATTGATGTGAAAAATGGGAAGTTGACGTTCGAAGTAGGTGATGACCGGGTTTCTTTTAGCAAAAACAACACCATTAGAAGCCCAATGTTACAAGAGTCTTGTTATTTACTTAGCACTTTGGACTCTTCTTATGCCTCTACTACGCTTGGATCCTCACTAATGGATCCGTTGGAGGACGATATGGGTGTTGTTTGCTTTGTAGGTGATGATGCTAAGGGCACTATTGCTAAGAGTGCCAAAAAGAAGAAAGGGAAATTTTATTTGAAGAATTTCAAATGGTTGAGAAATGCACAGATAGCTATGAAATGGAGCTTGGTTGGTGGCGAGCTTAATGACAAAACTTGAATCAAATAGCTTCTTACGTCGTGCGGGACGTTAAAACCAGCGCTTCTTGGGAGGCAACCCAAGCTTTTTATTGCTTTTATTTATTTTTGTTTTTAAAATTTCTGCATTTTATTGTTTTTCGTAGATTAGTAATAAAATACTTGACTTGATAATGTTTCTTTTTGTGATTTTTAGGTGAAAATGAAGGAAGAAGAATTAAAAGAGAATATGGCACGCTTCCCCATGCAAGAACCCCGTTCGGGGACGTGGTTTTCGAAAAACGAGAAGGAGTTAAAACAAATGCGGAAAAGAGTCAAAACCCAAAGAGGAGGTCAACCCCGATCGGGGTTGGGTGGCCCCGATCGGGGTCGTGGTTCTGTGACTTCATGGCCTTTGTTCTATACGGGTAAAAAAAAAAAAAGGGTGGATTTCTTTCTATCATTCAAACATACCCGACGGTTCTCATTTCCTCCTTTCTCTCTCGTTTCTTCACATTTCTTCACTAAAGTCACAAAGAAACATTTACATTCCCCCGAATTCATGCTAGCTTGGGGGAGATTAGCAAGTCGAGTAAGTTTTAATTGCTTTGCATTTTAGTTTAGATCTTGCATCCCATTAAACATAACCTCCAGTCCTTCCTGTTTTGTGCCTTGAGCCATTTTTATGGTTTGATTGGGTGATTTGGATAGTTGGCACATTGAGGACAATGTGATTTTTAGCTTGGGGGGAGATATTGCATTTGCATATAGTATAGTTTGCATGTAGTGTAGAAATTTTGAAAATTTTTGGGGGAAATTTTTGCTTTGTGCTTGCTTGTAGCCTACTTTCCTCTTTGCTTATCCTAAAAATGGCTTGTTGCTAATGATTTATTCTTTCATGTTGGGATACTAGCTACATGGGGATGTCTTGACATAGTAGGTGGGGGATGGAGAATGAACCGAATAGGCTTGATCTTGACTTGTGGCAAGCTACAAAATGGTAAGGTAGAGCCTCTTTTGACCGATGCATCTATATCCGGTCTCTCTTAGGTGAGTGTAGGTATCTCCTTATAAGGTGTGTTTCATCAAAACGCACAAGTATGGTTCTCATGCCATCTCTTGGTAAGCATGCATTCACTTGTTATAGCATTTTGGAGCCATTCACATGAATATAATTTCCTTCTTGACCCTTTTCACAAACAATTTTCCCTAGCTACATTATAACTTGCCTACCTTGTTGAGCTAGTAGCTTGTTTGGTCTTGTTTGGGTGCTCAATTGGGATTTGTTTCAAAGTTTGAATATCATGTGAGCTTGGTCTTAATGCTCTTGAAAAAGAAATGAGAATCGAGAAAAAAAAGAAAGAGAAAAAAAGTGAAAACGAAAAATGATGAAAAAATTGAGAAAAGAAAGAAGAAAGAAATGAAAAAGCATGAAAAGTGAAATGAAGAAGAAGTATGCATTGGAAAAAAGAGAAGAAGAAAGGATGTGAGAAATTCTCAAGCATTATTCATATATTTTGGAGGATTTTCTCATGGTTTGAATTGCAAAATTGGGATTGAGCACCTTTACAATTTGGTAGTTGCTAGCTTGACTTAGCTCCACATTACCATAATTCATTTGTTCCCCCTTCTTACCCATGTTTATTTGCCTTCTTCCTACTCATTTGGCTTCTCTATCATGCTTACATTTGAGTGTTTTGGCTTACTAGTTTTGACGTGTTTACCATATTAGATTGCGGGCACATTATTATAGGTCGAGGATAGTCGAGTGTTTATTCATAAAATTGTCCTTTCACATAAAAAGAGTTTGAGTGTCCCGTGAGAGTCCATAAGTCAAAAGATCATGCAAGAGCTCAAAGGTTCATTCAAAGTTTTCTATGCTACACCGTCATGTAAATCTCAACCATGCTTTGCTTTATTCCTTGCCCATGTTGTTTCGGGTTTCAAAATCATTATGCTTAGCTTGTTTGGATATTGCAATTGATAGGATTTGGTTTCTTGCTTGGGGACAAGCAAGGGTTTAGCTTGGGGGAGTTTGATAAGTGCATATTTTATATACTTTCATCCCCTATATTAGCTCCATTTTATTTGTTATTTAGCACTTATCATAGTGTTGTGAGCTAATATTTGTTATTCTAGTGTGTTTGCTTGTCTTAACATATTTTGTAGGATACTTAAGCTTTTTGGAGCTAAAATACTACAAGATGAGCTACTAGAGTATTATGGCTAAATGAGACCAAGTGTGGACTAAGCATGGAGTATTGGCATGGGTTTGCATGAAGAAATTGGTGGATCAAATTGTGTAATTCAAGTGTTGTCAACAACCAAAATCAAGCCCAACTTCAAAGTCCAAGTCAATGGGAAAATCATGGGATTCTAAAAGTTCCTAAGATGCCAAATGCTAGCATTAACCGGGTGATTAATCGCACAATTAATCACCAACATTGGATACCATTTGCAATTAAGAGAGGAATTAAGAGAAATAACACGGAGACACACGACCCCGATCGGGGCCATGCAACCCCGATCGGGGCCATAGTCATCTTCAATGCTTACGTTTCTTCTTCCTCTCCTATAAATAGGAGAGGTGTTCCAAAGCTTTGGGGATCCAATTTTCACGTCTCATTTTAGTTCTTCAAAGCCTTAAGCATTATATTTCTCTCATTTGTTTTCTCATTAGTTTTCAATATCGTTAAGCTTGTAGTTGTTAAACATTTGGTTATTTATATATTCAAGCATTTGGTTTCCGAGATAGTCTATCAAGCTCCTACTTTGGTAATCTTTCTATTATTTACATTTTGTATTTTGTTTATGAGTTTAGTATTAGTCCTTTACATTTCATCATTAGTATACAATTTCCACTTTAGTTATAATTACTACAATATGCCTTATAATCTAAATATCATTTGCATTTCCTTTACAAATATGAGTAGCTAAATTTCTTAGTCTAAGGGCTAGGGGAGCCATGTAAAATCAAATATATAACATGATGAAATAGATTAATAATAATATTGTTCATATTGCTTCTATCACATGCTTGTGCCACAACGTTTAATCTTTGTTTAGGGCCCTATTCATTTGATTAAGTTTGTTTATTCGTTCTATAAGTCGAGAGGCACGGAATTGAATTAGACTAAGCATGTATAGTAGGACGACCTAGTCATGGACGAGAGTTTCTCTAGGACCCGGTCTATGGTTGATGCTAATATCATAAGATGGGGATCTCTAAGCCTAAGCAATTGACAATGTTATTAGTACCAAGTTTATCATGATTATATGTTTACCTTTGCATGCGTGACCCGAACCCCTTAGACTCCCTTTTATTATATAATTTACATCTTAATTCTTATTAAACATCAAACAACCAAACCAAACCAAATCGTAATCGACCTTGATAAAAATCTACCCATAGCAATTCACAAAGTAATTCCCGTTTCCTTGTGTTCGACCCCTATTACTACATTTATTTGTGTTTAGGGAATTTATCTTTGCATAGGTACGCGATAAGCCTATCAATGAGTCACTAGAGTCTTCCGCTGTGTCATGAACTTAGTTTGTTTCAGTTGGTTTGACAGTTTTGAGAAACAATTGTATTTGTTTTATCAGTTTGGGATTTTGACTTATATCACTTTAAACTTATTTATTTAAGTACGTTTCTTTATTGTCTATTTGATATACATTGCCTTGGGTAACAGAGATGGTAGCACTCCAATGCTTTAAGTGGTCCTGGTAAGGCACTTGGGGTATGGGGTGTTACAAAGTGGTATCTGAGCGACGATTTTGGAACCTGTAACTAATGAACCCAATAAACTTAGGGAGTCAAAATAAAATGAACCCGGGTAGGAGTTGTTAGGAGCTAATGCAAAGACATGGGAGACGTCCTAAAGTCGCGATCTCGCCCTACAACTTTGAACCAGTCACTATGGGGTGTGTCTTAGGATCGTTATGTGTTTATTTAAGTATGTTGCATGTTTATGTAGAAAAGGTGTTGTGTGAATTGGTGGATGAATGCATGTGGAGGATGGATGATGTTGTGGTGAAAGGTGATAAGTAATATGAGTATGTATGTTGATTGAATAACGGAATTTGCATGATGAATGATTTATAACGTGGCTTGTTAGAAACATGTGCAATAGGATTTTGTTTGTTATATATATATATACACGTTTGTTTGTTATTATATATATATATATATATATACATATATATATATATATATATACGTATAGTTATTGGTTGGGAAAGTGTTGAAAAAGCATGCGGGTAGTATACGAGTCAGCATGACTCGATCGAGTGGGGGGCACTCGATCGAGTAGGTGAGTGACTCGATCGAGTGGGTGTGACTCGATCGAGTGGGGTGTTTTTCGTTTTTGGACAGTGTACTGGTTTTGGGCACACGATCAAGTAGGTAGTGGCACTCGATCGAGTAGGGTCAGCTCGATCGAGTAGGTATGTGGCTCGATCGAGTGACGTTTTGGATGCATTCAGGCCAGGTTCTGGAGTCGAGGCACTCGATCGAAGAAGTGGGTAACTCGATCGAGTGGGTTGTGTTCCTCGATCGAGTAGGTTCTGCATAGGTCATATACGTGTTTGAGATATGGGATGCGTGTTTATGTTTACCTTTCTCTTATATAGTTTCAAGATGCCGCCAAAGAGAAATGCATTGTATGCTAGGGCTGAGAACATGAGTATTGATGAGATAGTTAAGATGTTAGAGAACCAAGATGCTCTCACTAATGCTCTAAAGAAGTTCGGGAAAGACAAAGAGGGGGGCGTGGATTTCGCCAAGATAAGTATAAACATTGCAAGGTTTAACCCAAAAGTGTACATGGGCACAAGAGCACCAATATTGCTTGATAATTGGCACAGAGAGATGGAAAATATACTCAATATGGTTCATTGCCCTGAGGATTTTAGAGTGGAACAAGTTGAGTTCTACTTGAGAGATGCGGCTGGAGAGTGGTGGGATAAGGTTAGAGAGATTGCTTTGGACCTATATCTGAAATAGGGGATGTCTGCTATACCTTGGGGTGAGTTTAAGAGGGCTATGCGATGTGAGTTTGTGCCAGAGCATGTGCGTAGTAAGTTGAGAGAGGAGTTTGATGACTTCAAAATGACTTCTGATATGACAGTGGCTGAGTATTATCACAAATTCAACGAGAAGTTTAGGTATGCAGAAGATATGGGGCTGAATCGGGAGAACTTGGCATTGAGGTTTGAGAAAGGGGTGACACCCAAGATTATGGAGAAGCTGCCGGTAGGAGTCCTTACTGATGCTAAGGAGGTATATAAGTGTACCGGGAGAGCTGAGAGGTTAGTAGAGTTGGCTAAGGAGAATAGGAAAAGAGCTTCTGAGAAGAGGAAGGCTGAGAGTGAGGGTGGTGGTCAGTCTAGTTATAAGAGGGGCGCCATAACCAGGTGAGAGCTTACTCTTCGGGGTTGGGGTTCAGTGGTGGAGCTTCTTATGGGCGTGGCCGTGGTGGTGGTAGTAGCAGCTGGGGTTTATCTTGTTTTAACTGTGGTGGTGTGGGCCACAAGAGATATGAGTGTACAAGTGTTGTGGGCAGGGGTTTCCAGAGACCATCACAGGGGAGTTTCTCTCAGGATTCATCTCAGAGTTATGCTAATAACAGGCCGGCTGGGTCGTGGAACAATCAGGGTGGTCAGAACAACAACAACGGTGAGGCTAACCGCAATGGCGGTAATTCATATCAAAGACCAGCGACGAACAATAACCAGGGGTCAGCTGCTAAGCCGTCTACTTTTGCTAGTACTGTCCAGGGAGGTGGACAGAACACCAGCGGCAAGCTGTTCATGATGGAGAAGAAAGCAGCTGAGGATGATGCTCACGTAATCACGGGTACTTTTCTTTTTAATGGTGTCTTTATCTTTGTTTTGTTTGATTCGGGGGCGTCACAGTCTTTTGTATCATTGAGTCATGCTAAGCTTTTGGGTTTGAGAGAGTTTGAGTCTGTAAAAGAGGAAGTTTTTATACCATCGGGGGAGTCTGTATCTTGTGGGAGGTTGTATAAGTGGTCGTGTTCCCTTAGGAGGGTTTAGTTTTCGGTACTTGTCGTTAGGAGCACCTAGACCAAAACACAATTTATAACTCCACAAACAACTCTACAATTAGTAAAGAGGCAAGTAAAGGTCGGATCCCAAGGGACGGGAATTGAGATGAGTTTTTCAATTGCAACTAGTGGTGCCAAAGGGTGTCACAATTTGGGGTTTGAAGTAGAAGATCACTAAACTAAATAGAAATGAAAGTAAACAAGCAAGATGATTAAAAAGGGATGTAAACAATTGATAAAAGGCACTAGGGTGTCATGGGTTCTTAGGGGATTCATGGGAATTGATCATACAAACATATTCTCAAATTATAAGCAAGCAATTATTGTTGTGATGGATCGAGTTGGTTTATATCTTACAATCCTAGGAAAGTTTGGGTCCCGGAGCCGAATCGATTAGATTGTACAACACCTACAAGTCGACTTAATCTTCCCTACTCAACTATATGCATGGTCTAATGAGACTCGAGTTGGTTTATGTCTTACAAGTCTCATTGAAAATATAGGTGATGGGTAAAAAATACAAGGATTCATAGGCTCCCATTTCATCAAACATAACATGTGCATAAGTTGGGATCACAACAAGCAAGCAAATAAACTATGAGAACATATTAATTTAAGCATGAATCATCCCCCATGTTGGTTTCCCCTAATTACCCATTAACCATAGCTAAGGAAACTACTCACTCATTATCATGTTAAACATGCTAGCGAGGTTGTCAATCACACCAACAAAGTAAAACATGATGAATAAATGAAGATAATTAACAATAATTAAAAAGGGGTTAAGAGAATTATACCTACTAATGATTCCAATAATAAAGCAAAGAATAATAGAAGTACTTGATGATTGATTGGAAGGTTGTCAATCTCCCAATAATAACCCAAATAATCTTTAATTACCCAAAATGAAAGATGAACCAAAGAGAGATTAAGGAAATGAAATTTGTATTAAAACTTGATTAAAAGTTGATTACAAGATTAAAGAGAGATTTTATTGATATTAACTACCCTAAATATTGCTAAGAAGAACATCATAATCTAATTAGCCTAATGGGGTATTTATAGTGGGGATTAGTTACATAAATTAGGGTTTACTAAGAGCTTAAATGATGATTAAGTCCTTGAGGAATCGTCGGTCTCAAGGGAGACTCCGGTCTCCATTTTGCCGGTCTTAGAAAAATATGCGCATCCTTCCTTGTATGAGTAGAAGACGAAATGGCTGACACACAATTCGAGCGTCCAGGGCCCGGGACGGGCGGATTGCCTTCTTGTTGGACGAGCGGATTGTGGCGGTGGACGGGCGGATTGTGGTGTTTCTGGACGGGCGTCCAGCTGGGGAAGACGGTCGGATTGCCCTTGCTGGATGGGCGGATTCTGTGCAATCCGCTCGGATTGTCTTACAGCTTCTTCCTTTCTTCTTTTCTTCCTTTCTCTTCATAAAATCCTTGAGGATTTCCTCGGGGCTGCAAGGATCTTTTCTCATCATTGCCCATCTACTATAGTATGTACAAAGGGCCTTCTAGTCTTGTCTTCTTTTTTATGCTTGGTCATTGAATTCAATCAATTTAGCTTTATTTTGCCATGAAAATGCAAGGTTTGCACTCCTTTCCTACCAAGGAAACAAAACCTCAAAGAATATACAAAACAAAGGACTAAAGACAATAAATGACCCAAATATGCACTAAAAAGCATGGGAACAAGGCTAATTCGGGGACTAAATATGCTCTAATTATGGTCACATCAAATATCCCCAAACCGAACCTTTGCTCGTCCTGAGTAAAGAGGTGACAAAGAGTAGAACCGTTATTTAAACTAACCTAATAACATAGCCGATATGAGACAATTAGCGGGTCTCATTCCGCCCCTTCAACTCACAACAAGACAACCATGAGGTAGGATGCCTTCTTGCAAGGCAAGGTGGGTCTTTCCAAAATGGCGACACATCCAAACATTAAAGCACACAAAATCAAGTAATGGATGAATCTACAAAAGAATAGCCACTTTCCTCATCTAAGTGGCGGAAATTATCTACAAGGGAAGCAATTCAAGGGTACACAGTTCTTCTTAGATGCAATTTCTTCAAAATACTAAGCCTTGAGAATTTTATACATTCTCAATTTATAACAGTTAGAACTTTTATCTTTGTGTATTTAATCCCATTCGACAGTGTTTCCGCCACTGTTTTGCACTAGATTTTATAGGGGATTACAGTTGGTATCAGAGCATCACTGCTCCCGACGCTCACACATTGATCTTTAGGAAAATGCCTAATAAATGATTTGACTAAATAAATGATTTAGTGAGAGATGGGTAGAAACCATAATGATTTGAATGTTAGTTTATGTGTTCCTGCAAAATCAATGACTAGCATTGAATCTATGTTTTGTTTTTATTTTCTCCGACAAAGAAGATGAAAGAAGGTGGATGTGAACGTTGTGTTTTTCCGGACCAGAACGCGATCATTATGGTGATATTGAACTCGCTCAACAACCTAGCTAACCGCTTGGAGAACTTGATGCCACAAGGAAGAGACAATGGTTGTTCCAGCCCAGATTCAGTTTTGCTCAAGCTACAGACCAGTTGGCCAAGAGAGGACTTAAGTTCCATAATGGTGCAGTACACCCAGAGTAATTACACTGTGGATCAGTCAGATGGAGCAACCCAAGACTGGTGTGTTTGTTTTCTCTACAAGGTGATGGAGTGATCCAACGAGCCATATTGCGTACTCTGGATGCCTGGAGATTCCTTCTCTGATCTCAGACTTTATTAGTCTGCGATCATCATTCTTATTCCTTCAATCTTTTTCAGTCTTAGCTGATTCCTATGTCCTTATTATAAATTTTCATCTCTTATTCTGATGAATTAATCCTTCTTTGTGATTCCTCCACATTGGTATCTATTCTCTTGAGATTCATTGGTTAAACTGACTCTTTCTTGGAGAAATGTGACGGAAGTTAAGTAGGTTTGAGGTCTAGTGAAGCATTGTTACTTATGGTTTGAGGATAGTGAGTTTTACCCTTAATGTCTATCTTGTAAGAACTGTTATTTCTCGAGGATTAACTTGAATGGTGAGTAGTGGATTATGGAGTTAGAATTTTGGCGTAGTTAATGGTTTCGGATTATAGCTAATTTGCATATTTTGGTCTAGATGTGATAAAGGTTTTTATAGTAACCATGTATAATTATTGGTTGACCTAGATTAATCTCAGTTTTGATTCTTATGGATTTAGATTGTTGAGTTCTGATGTAAGGTTGTAGCCTTGGAACTTTTGGTTGTGTGACTTAACTTTATTTGGGTTGTTTAGTGTTAACCTCGAGAGTAAGGAGTGTCTTAGCCCAACTGCAGTTTGGATTGATTATATTGATTTGAAGAATTATGAACCCGGAGTTGGGAATTATGTATACGTATCATATCTTAATTTCTTAACCTTAGTACATGTATTTCTCTGAAGAATATTTTGGTCTGTATTACCTTAAAGGAAATTGTTGTTTGATGACCTTATATGATCGAAATCGTTGTTTGGTTGAGTTCTTAACTCCTAACTGTTGTCGTGTTAGGATTGGGAATTTAATGAACTGCTAAGAGACCTTTATATTCATTTGATGGACTTCTAAGAGAGCTTTATCTTCGTTAGATTGTACTTGTGGATGTTAGAGGCATTGTTGCTTTCAGTTCAGAGGAATTCTCATCAGAGATTTATTAGACGATGTTTTCTGTTTGGTGTTTCGAGGAGTCTTATAGATTTGATAACTTGAGGAATTTAGTTAGTCGGTTGGATGTTGAAGTACTTGATGGACTTTTACCATGATGTTTTGAGAGGATGATCAGTCATGTAAGGATTTGAGATGGAAGTTGTGTTAATTGATAATTTTGGAGGATGTAGACTAGGAAGTTTGACAATTCTGAGCTTGACAACTTAGTTGCCTGAGTTTAATAACCTTGGTGTTGTTTTCGATGGAAATAGAAAAAGCTTGGGTTCTATAGAGGAGTCGTACCAAGAATCTTGAGATCTTTAACCTCTTCTGTAATCCTTGAGATAGCTTTGTATAGCTCTTGAATCTCTCATTCCCACTTCTTCACCTGAGCATCTGTTACTACATTAACCTTGGCCTAAGTTTGAAAACTTTTACCTTTAGTCTTTTTCCTCGAATATTTCTTTTTTATACAAGGTTTGACTCCAAAGTTTTGATTATCTTGAAAATTTATGATTTCAAAGTGTTAAACTTCTATTTTCGTTTTACTCTTGGTTAGTATGTAAATTTTGTCTTGTCTTGAAATGTTTTTAAAACTCGTTTGAAAGTATTTCGGAATTGTTTCGAAAATTTTTGTTTGGATGCTATTAAAACTTTCAAAAGTTATGTTGTATTTACAAATTCGATTTGTACAAAGGTTTTAAGTAAACTTTGCACTCCTTCTTTTGAATCTCGAGATGTTTATCCTCTTTCATAATCCTTGAGAGAGTTATATATGACTCTTAAATCCTTCTCTCCCTTGCTTTAGTTTCAAAACTTTTGTCTTGATTTACCGTTGACCTTTTTCTCGGATATTTCCATTTTATACAAGAGTTTCGGCTTTTACAAAGTTTAGTTCTCGGATATTTTAATTTTGAGTTATGATTTAAAAACTTTAATTTCATATTTAGTGTTACTCTGGATTAGTGTCTAAACTTGGTTTTGTTTCAAATATTTTAAAACTCGTTTGGAAATATACCGGTATTGTTTCAAATAAAGTTACTTAATGCAAAAAAAAAAAAAAAAAAAAAAAACTTTCAAATGTTATGTTGCATATACAAATTTGATTTCTCGTTAACCTTTTTCTTTGAGAAATTCCATTTACACAAAATATTTTGACTTTTATGAAAATATTTTCATTATCTTGGAAATTTTGAATTATGACTAGCTTCAAAGTTTTGAACTTCCCTTTCTCTTTTAGTTTTGGGTTATCATTAAAATTTGGTTTTGTTTCGAAATAACTTGAAATTCGTTTGAAAATACTTCCGAATTTTGGTTTTCAATAGTTTGGTGCCTTTATAAACTTTCAAAGTGGTGTTGTATTTTCAAATTTGATTTGTTCAAAGGTTTTAAGTAAAATTTGCACATTCACTTTTGAATTTCGACATTGGTGGATGTTAGGACTTGTCATTAAAGATGTCTAATGACCGGTTCAGTACTTGCTGATGCATGGGTGTAAGATTTGATTTTTCAAATGTTAACTTGCCTTAATCTTGGACGACAGGATTCTTGTTCGCGACAGGTATTCTCTCGTTCAGTGAGAAGAGACAAGTAATTTCTAATAGTTCGATTTTGAAAACTGGTCAGATAGACCACAAAAAAAAAATGGCTTTTTGTTTGTTAGTCGAAAAGTTATAAAATAAAATAAACATCTTTGTTCTTTAAATCTTGTTTTTCTCCTTTAAGTTTCGAGGACGAAACTTTTTCTTAGTGGGGGAGGTTGTAACACCCGCCATTTTTGTAATCTATTTTCGTAACCGTATTTTATTTACGATTACGATTTGATTTGTATGACTCGGAGTTTATCTGTGAGCCATTTCTTTTCTTCCTTTGAATTCTTAAGTTCTCTTATGTCTCGAATATTTCCTTGTTTTCGAGAATTATTGTTATTTCTAACTATTTCAGCTTCGCCTTATTTATTCATTTTATTCGTATTCTAATTCTACTCCGAGTTAATTCGTTGGACTTTGGAAATTATTTCTATTGAACCCTATTTTTATTCTTATTCATTTCTAATCTCATATATTTTAATTCTTATTTATGAGATTTAAATTTTTATCTGTTAATTCACGGTTTTGATTTATTTATTTAATTAAATCCGTTCTTAGTTGATTTGCAGTCCAATTTTTCAAATGGACCGAGTTTTATTCAAATGATCATCTATAAAACATTATTAAAAGGCTAGCCTAAAAAGGCAATGTAGACAATGCCACATGGGATGAAAAAAAAGCCACGTACGCAATAACAATGTGACTTGGCAAACTAATATGACATGGATTATCACTTTATTTTTATATTGCATTAATTTAATTCACTTATTTCCTTTAAAAATTCATCCATATTTCATTAGCTTTAAACTTAACTAACTCAGAAAAAAAAAACTACAATAAAAAAATACGCATTAACTATAAGTTAATAATTTCGAGATATTTCATATGGAGTAGTATTATATGTATTCGAAATAAAAAAAAAACTGAATATATGACATTAAGAACGAAGAAGAATAAATGAAGTTGAAAAAAAAATAAAAAAATTGTATCTATCTATACAATATAGTTAAAAGGCTACTTAAAACATTTAATTTTAATCCACATGTCGATTTTTTATTGGTAAATACTAATTCATCTATATTGATTACTTTATTTTTTGTTTATTTATACAATATTATAAAAGTCTAGATTATGTATTAAAAAGTTATCTTTAAAACTATCACATGCTTATAAGTACAAAAAAAATTAAAAAAATATTAATAGCAAACACAAAAAATGATGTAATACAAACTCTTTATTTTTCTCTCATAAATTTGGTTATTAATATACTTATTTATTTAACCTTTAATTTCTTTTATTTAATAGGATGGTTTTTTGGTTTTCTCTCACCATCATTATAATTTGTAGTTATCATAATTTTTTTTCTCTCCCTTTTAATTCACAAAATCGTTCCTCTTCCCTCGAATAAATTGTTGAAATTAATCAATAATTAATAACAAAAAGTTACCTATATAACTATTATAACAATCCTAATTTTCATTTTTTTTTCAAAAGTTGGTAGGTAAAGTATACATACATAGATAATTAAATGAATTCTTTCGCTTTTTATCCTTATTATGTTTTAAATTTATTAATAGTAAGAATGTTATTTAGTTATTGTTTTTGTGTTTGTATTGAAATTGCAGGAATATGATATACTCAATTATCAATAACATTGCATGAAATCTATACTATCTAACTAAAATGGTAGCTTAGAACATTCAATTTCATTTCACATGACATTTTCTCACCCCATTAATTCTTATTTATTTTTGACATGCATGGAATAATAATTGAATTTATAAATCTATAATCTATAATTAAAAAGTAAACCAAACTATCTACCATTATTGAATGTCATATTTTAAATTTCATATGATAATTTCTAAACCACTCTTATGCAAAATGGATTTTGTAAAAAAAAAAGAATAATAATAATAAAGCAAATCTTTTACATTTCATTTCTCCTTTGCTCCATATTTATGTCTATATTAAATTTCATAATAATGAGAAAAATCTATAACTCAATAATCTAGATATAAAATATATAAATCTAATTAAAAGGCAAGCAAAACTAACTATCATCATTTACATGTCATATTTAATTACATAATAAGACATCATCTTAAATCAATCTCCTATAAAGTGGATCTTGTAAATAAATAAATAATAATAATAATAATAATCAAGCAAAACTTATACATTCCATTTCTCTTTATTCCTTATAAATGTTTATATTAAATTTCATAATAATGAAAAATGATGCTCAAAAGTCGTGAGCCTTGATTCATATTTATACCTATATTAATTTTGATGATAATGAAAAAAGGATGCTCAAAAGTCATAAAACACATCCTCAATTCTTTATATATTTTTTATGGAAGACAAAATTTATAAGCCAAAATTTTTCTTATCTCTATCGTTAGTAAAACTAGATGTATCACTAAACTTTCCTACCATTCTATTAACATCAAGCCAAGTGTATTAAGATTTTAAAATTATTAATTAATTTATTTACCTTTTATATAAGTTCCATTGGGTTAAGAAATGTTCATCACATTTTCAATTTCATCGTTTGTGTTTGTTTTGTTCTTATTTAGGGGCTATCAAGATTTGTAGTGTTGAGATATTCAAAGGTAATATACTTACATCTCTACACTTCATTCTCATTCCCTTTTTCTTTCACTATTTAAGACAAAACTTAAGTTAACAACGATAATATTTATTGCATAAAACAAATTTCACTATTTCACTATTATTGAGTTACCTTTTTTATTATAGGGTCGATTCGTTTGAAAAAGAATACTATATGGAGAAGTAAAATATTAGGATAACTTAAATAACTATATATTGGAGACTAACTACAAGATTGACGACATCAACGTAAATGACTAATAGTTTTTTTTTCTTTTTTTTTCAAATGTATATTTTATTTTGGTATTTATTTGTTTTTTTTCATCATTTACCTTCGAAAAAATAGCAATATTACCAACTTTGGCTTATTTAATTTATCGACTTTGATCTTTATATTAACATGTAAATGCCCGTAATCTTAGTACGCAGTCAATGATGACTTATTCATAAGGTGAGCTTACTATATGTTTTGATATTTTATAAAATTTCAATTACTAAAAACACTAGAAACATCACACTCAAAACAAAATATCCAGTGAATTTCACGGGCCATGAAACTAGTTTTAAGATAAAAACCCAAGCCTTTTCCGAGATATTTTAAAAGGTGTTTAACATCTTCTAATTTTATTTGCTCACATAATATCTTATCATTCACACATCTATCCCTCTTGCAAAGATTATTGAACGTAACCCTGCTTCGTGCTTCCGCCGTTCTTCTTTTCCCAAACAAAATTTACGTACGTGCTTGCCTTCTTGCTTCTTTATTTCCGTTGTACAAATGATTCTACGTACGTGCTTGCCTTCTTGCTTCTTTATTTGGATCGTCATTCTCTCATCATCCGTTCATCCTATTCTAAGGGTAAATTGATTACTCTTATCTTTCTTATTCTAGTTTTTATCTAGATTAATGATTCATATGTTTTACACATATGTAATTTATGTTTTTAAAGGTTTGTAGAGGAGATATTGAAGGCTAGCATATGTGGATTCGGATTCGCAACAAGGTAACTACGACGTTACTCGGTATTACATCGATTTAATTGTTGTAGTTGTATGTATTATTGCATTTTTGTGGTTTATAAAGATTTATTCATTAATATGATTTTTAAACCATATAATTTCTGATCCCTTAATGTTTATAAATTATTTTGACTATGTATAAATTTTATTTTGTCAATAGGAATTTATTTGGTTGATTTGCAAGTTTTATGATTAAACCGATTAATATGATATAAAGATGGTATAAATTCGTTTTTATGATTTCCAGGAGGTTTAAATTATTTTTCTGGGTTAAATGATAGATTTTAAAATACCATGAATTTTCGTGGTAATTATTTTGGAGTTTTATTATTTATTTCGTAATTTAAAGTATTGACGCAGTTTCTGCGATTATAGCGATGCTGTTCGGTTTTAATTATGTTAAAAATACTAAATAAAATTGTAAATTTACAATATTTTAGTATATGGCAGAGACATGTAGTATTAGGTTGTGTATAAATTTGTAGGTATTCAATCATTATTTTCGATTTATGGTGTATTTTACAAGTTTGATGAAAACCGTTGTTAAATCTGTCAAATATATTCGTCTGTTTGTAAAAATCATATCACCTGTTTCTATTTCGAATTTGCAAAAGTGTAAAGAATAAACTCCTATTATTTTAAAGTGTGGAGTCTGCATAAAAAAGTTCATATTATTTAGACTTACTGTTTGGTCAGAATAAATTATTTGTTAACAGCTCGCCTGTAAAACGCATTTCTGACTTCTCTCAAAGATTCATTTTTAAAAGATATTTTTCTTTTGATACAGTAGCTAATCTTTTTCTCAATGAAGATTTATCATGTTTAATTATGTTTAAAATTATGCCTTGCCTTAAAATGTTTTCTAAAAGAGGATTTATGAACTGAAACATTATGGGTGACGTTTTCTGACAGTTTTAAGAAATGAATTTTTAGACCCCTGATAATTTCCTAATTTAAAGTTTGTTAAAAAATGAAAGTTGTAGCAAAAAGCTACAGGAAACCATGAAAATTGGCCTTGCGTCACTTCAAGTTTTCTGTAATTAATTATGAATTTTACAATACTGCTGTTCAGTTTTATAAACTAATGTAGAGCTCTGTCTCATTAAAGCCTAAGTAATAAGTCTTTACTAAAGTACCTTAAGTCAAAGGATGGTCTTTAAAGTTTAATTTCAGTAACTTAATTTATTTAAAGTCCTTAAATAAATTTTATACTTTTGGTTTTAAGTTTAAGTTTTCTAATTCGAAGAAAATAAAAGTGTAGTTCGCTTACGAACCATTTGAATAATATACTATATCACTTGGGATATTTTTAAGTTTGGAGTAATGAAAGTAAAGGCAAAGAATAATAAACTAAGGCATACGGTTTTACTAAAACAGCTATATGGTTGGGTATCCTGCGGGCGGTACAGATCGTCGTAGAGTTATGTACATGTACTTAGACTAGGACTTCGCATTGCGTGGTAAGTCGTGTCCTATTATAGTTTGTTGTCTAGTTAGTGAGCTTGGAGTTGGTCATCTTAGCATGACACTGGGTTCCCGAAACTAGTAAAGATGCTGCGGTGTCAAAAGTATAGCTAAAGTAGATATCTAGCCTGAACTAAATTATTTCCATTCTATCTTTTGAATATTTTGCTTTTAAGCATGCAACACGTTGGTTTTAACGTGATTTGGTAATCATATTTTGTTACTTATGTTTTATAACATTTCAATTTACTTTGATATATTATTTGCATCTGTAACATTTATATCATGTGATATGGCTGGGAGAACATCGAGTTACTCCCCACTGATTGTGGCTGTTATGTTTATAACATGACAGATATTAGCTTTGTTGGGGATTTTTGTGTGAGCTAGCGAGTAGTTTGCAGATCCTACTCTGTTTTCTGCTTTCTTTTATGGTTTTTAGTTTTAACACTTTTGAGGAATTTTATTTTCGCCCTTTTTATAAAAGTGGCATTTGTTTAGACTTAACCATTTAATTTTATCCTTGAGAATTTTATACATTCTCAATTTATAACAGTTAGAACTTTTATCTTTGTGTATTTAATCCCAATCGACAGTGTTTCCGCCACTGTTTTGCACTAGATTTTATAGGGGATTACAGTTGGTATCAGAGCATCACTGCTCCCGACGCTCACACATTGATCTTTAGGAAAATGCCTAATAAATGATTTGACTAAATAAATGATTTAGTGAGAGATGGGTAGAAACCATAAGGATTTGAATGTTAGTTTATGTGTTCCTGCAAAATCAATGACTAGCATTGAATCTATGTTTTGTTTTTATTTTCTCCGACAAAGAAGATGAAAGAAGGTGGATGTGAACGTTGTGTTTTTCCGGACCAGAACGCGATCATTATGGTGATATTGAACTCGCTCAACAACCTAGCTAACCGCTTGGAGAACTTGATGCCACAAGGAAGAGACAATGGTTGTTCCAGCCCAGATTTAGTTTTGCTCAAGCTACAGACCAGTTGGCCAAGAGAGGACTCAAGTTCCAAAATGGTACAGTACACCCAGAGTAATTACACTGTGGATCAGTCAGATGGAGCAACCCAAGACTGGTGTGTTTGTTTTCTCTACAAGGTGATAGAGTGATCCAACGAGCCATATTGCGTACTCTGGATGCCTGAAGATTCCTTCTCTGATCTCAGACTTTATTAGTCTGCGATCATCATTCTTATTCCTTCAATCTTTTTCAGTCTTAGCTGATTCCTATGTCCTTATTATAAATTTTCATCTCTTATTCTGATGAATTAATCCTTCTTTGTGATTCCTCCACATTGGTATCTATCCTCTTGAGATTCATTGGTTAAACTGACTCTTTCTTGGAGAAATGTGACGGAAGTTAAGTAGGTTTGAGGTCTAGTGAAGCATTGTTACTTATGGTTTGAGGATAGTGAGTTTTACCCTTAATGTCTATCTTGTAAGAACTGTTATTTCTTGAGGATTAACTTGAATGGTGAGTAGTGGATTATGGAGTTAGAATTTTGGCGTAGTTAATGATTTCGGATTATAGCTAATTTGCATATTTTGGTCTAGATGTGATAAAGGTTTTTATAGTAACCATGTATCATTATTGGTTGACCTAGATTAATCTCAGTTTTGATTCTTATGGATTTAGATTGTTGAGTTCTGATGTAAGGTTGTAGCCTTGGAACTTTTGGTTGTGTGACTTAACTTTATTTGGGTTGTTTAGTGTTAACCTCGAGAGTAAGGAGTGTCTTAGCCCAACTGCAGTTTGGATTGATTATATTGATTTGAAGAATTATGAACCCGGAGTTGGGAATTATGTATACGTATCATATCTTAATTTCTTAACCTTAGTACATGTATTTCTCTGAAGAATATTTTGGTCTGTATTACCTTAAAGGAAATTGTTGTTTGATGACCTTATATGATCGAAATCGTTGTTTGGTTGAGTTCTTAACCCCTAACTGTTGTCGTTGTTTGGTTGAGTTCTTAACCCCTAACGGTTATGTGACTTTATGCTTTCCTCCTCTAGTAGCCTTACGAGGTCTACTATATTGTGAATTATGGACCGCCATTTCCTCAATCTTGTTCCAAGTTTGATTGTCGTCAACTTCGGTGAACATACCATTTGATCCCATGTTGAGAATGTTTCTTGAGTCTTCATAAAGACCGTTCCAAAATTGTTGTACCAAGAACCACTCGCTAAGTCCATGATGAGGACATGAGCGACAAATTCCTTTGAATCGCTACCAAGCTTCATACAAAGATTCTTCATCTCTTTGCTTAAAGCCCGTGATTTGAGCTCTTAGCATGTTAGTCTTTTCCGGTGGGTAGAACTTTTTGTAGAAAGCTGGAGCCAACTTCTTCCAAGAATCAATTCCGAGAGTAGCCTTATCAAGGCCTTTCAACCATTGTTTTGCGGTGCCAATTAGAGAAAAAGGAAATAAGACCCATCGAATTGGTCTTGAGTTACACCGGTTTGGGAAATCGCATCACAATAGTCGCAAAAAGTCTCCATGTGAGAGTGAGGGTCTTCACTAGGAATCCCCCCAAATTTGCTTCTTTCGACTAATTGGATAAATGCAGATTTGGCAATAAAATTTCCGGTTAAGTGTTGTGGTGTGGGAGTACCATTGGGTAGGTTCTCCTCGGTTGGTACGGAATGTGATGAAAATTTAGGCATTGTGGGTTGATTTTGTGTTGGATTTTGTGTTGGGTTCTCCTCACCTTCTGTTGCAAAAGGGTTGATGAACTTAATAGTGTTTGGTTTAATATCTACAACCTCACCAATACCTCTCAAAGTTCTCCTAGCAAGTCTTCTATTGTTTGTCAAAGTCCTTTCAATTTCGTGATCAAAGGGTAACAAGTTACCTTGTGATCTTCTAGACATGCAAAATATCAAACAACTTGAAAATAATTAGAACAAACCTTGAGGAGTTTTACTTCCCCAAGGCAAAGAAAGACACAACTAATAACAATTTAAGAAAATCTAAATCAAGTTAACACCGTCCCCGGCAACGGCACCATTTTTGGTCGTGTTCCCTTAGGAGGGTTTAGTTTTCGGTACTTGTTGTTAGGAGCACCTAGACCAAAACACAATTTATAACTCCACAAACAACTCTACAATTAGTAAAGAGGCAAGTAAAGGTCGGATCCCAAGGGACGGGAATTGAGATGAGATTTTCAATTGCAACTAGTGGTGTCTAAGGGTGTCACAATTTCGGGTTTGAAGTAGAAGATCACTAAACTAAATAGAAATGAAAGTAAACAAGCAACATGATTAAAAAGGGATGTAAACAATTGATAAAAGGCACTAGGGTGTCATGGGGTCATAGGGGATTCATGGGAATTGATCATACAAACATATTCTCAAATTATAAGCAAGCAATTATTGTTGTGATGGATCGAGTTGGTTTATATCTTACAATCCTAGGAAAGTTTGGGTCCCGGAGCCGAATCGATTAGATTGTACAACACCTACAAGTGGACTTAATCTTCCTTACTCAACTATATGCATGGTCTAATGAGACTCGAGTTGGTTTATGTCTTACAAGTCTCATTGAAAAGATAGGTGATGAGTACAAAATGCAAGGATTCATAGGCTCGCATTTCATCAAACATAACATGTGCATAAGTTGGGATCACAACAAGCAAGCAAATAAACTATGAAAACATATTAATTTAAGCATGAATCATCCCCCATGTTGGTTTCCCCTAATTACCCATTAACCCTAGCTAAGGAAACTACTCACTCATTATCATGTTGAACATGCTAGCGAGGTTGTCAATCATACCAACAAAGTAAAACATGATGAATAAATGAAGATAATTAACAATAATTAAAAAGGGGTTAAAAGAATTATACCTACTAATGATTCCAATAATAAAGCAAAGAATAATAGAAGTACTTGATGATTGATTGGAAGGTTGTCAATCTCTCAATAATAACCCAAATAATCTTCAATTACCCAAAATGAAAGATGAACCAAAGAGAGATTAAGGAAATGAAATTTGTATTAAAACTTGATTAAAAGTTGATTACAGGATTAAAGAGAGATTTGATTGATATTAACTACTCTAAAGATTGCTAAGAAGAACATCATAATCTAATTAGCCTAATGGGGTATTTATAGTGGGGATTAGTTACATAAATTAGGGTTTACTAAGGGCTTAAATGACGATTAAGTCCTTGAGGAATCGCCGGTCTCAAGGGAGACTCCGGTCTCCTTTTTGCCGGTCTTAGACAAATATGCGCATCCTTCCTTGAATGAGTAGAAGACGAAATGGCTGACACACAATCCGAGCGTCCAGGGCACGGGACGGGCGGATTGCCTTCTTGTTGAATGAGCTGATTGTGGTGGTGGACGGGCGGATTGTGGTGTTTCTGGACGGGCGTCCAGCTGGGGAAGACGCTCGGATTGCCCTTGCTGGACGGGCGGATTCTGGGCAATCCGCTCGGATTATCTTACAGCTTCTTCCTTTCTTCTTTTCTTCCTTTCTCTTCATAAAATCCTTGAGGATTTCCTCGGGGATGCAAGGATCTTTTCTCATCATTGCCCATCTACTATAGTATGTACAAAGGACCTTCTAGTCTTGTCTTCTCTTTGATGCTTGGTCATTGAATTCAATCAATTTAGCTTCATTTTGCCATGAAAATGCAAGGTTTGCACTCCTTTCCTACCAAGGAAACAAAACCTCAAAGAATATGCAAAACAAAGGACTAAAGACAATAAATGACCCAAATATGCACTAAAAAGCATGGGAACAAGGCTAATTCGGGGACTAAATATGCTCTGATTATGGTCACAACAATAAGGGTGTATCTATGATAGTTGGGCAAGTTGACCTACCAGTGGACTTGTTAGAGTTTCCTATGAATGGTTTTGAGATGATAGTTGGTATGGATTGGTTGGGTAAGTACAAAGTTAGAATAGACTGTCACCTAAAGAGTGTCTCTTGGAGAGGTCCTAAGGGAGTTGGTGTGTCTTATCGTGGGTTTGTTGTCAAACCCAAAGTCAAATTGATTGCAGTAGTGACATTAAAGTCTTATCTGAGGAAGGGGTGTCCGTTGATCTTATGCCATGTGAGAGACCATAGTATGGTGAGTTTGACAGTTGATCAGATACCAGTGGTGAGAGAGCTTCCAGATGTTTTTCCCGAGGAGATACCCGGTTTACCACCAAAGAGGGAGATAGATTTCAGTGTTGAGTTGAAACCAGGGACGAGACCAATCTCTAAGGCCCTGTACCGCATGGGTCCTAAGGAGTTGAAGGAGCTGAAGAAACTGCTGGATGATTTGATTGATAAGGGATACATTAGACCTAGTGTATCACCGTGGGGAGCACCAGTTTTGTTTGTGAAAAAGAAAGATGGGTGTTTGAGGCTTTGCATCGACTATAGAGAGCTGAACAGGGTTACAGTAAAGAACAAGTATCCTTTGCCAAGGATAGATGATTTGTTTGATCAGTTGAACAGGGCAACGGTCTTTTTTAAGATTTATTTGAGGTCGGGTTACCATCAGGTAAAGATTCGGGATGAGGACATACCGAAGATAACTTTTACATCGAGGTATGGTCACTATGAGTATGTGGTGATACCGTTTGGGTTATCTAATGCACCTGCAGTGTTTATGGGTTTAGCTTGGTTTCCTAGGTTTAAAACACACGCGCTTTCCCACGAGACACATTCAGAAAATAGATGAACTGGGCCTTCATTCAGTTTTTGGATCGGTTTGTTGTGGTCTTTATCGATGATATCTTAGTCTACTCTAAGACTAAGGAAGAGCATGAGGAGCATCTGAGGTAAGTGTTGCAGACTTTGCATGACAATCAGCTGTATGCAAAGTTGTCTAAGTGTGAGTTCTGGATCGAGGAGGTTGCCTTTCTGGGGCATGTGATTTCAAAGAAGGGTGTAGCTGCGGATCCGGCCAAGATAGAGGCAGTCACTCGGTGGGAAGCACCGAAGAATGTGGCAGAGACCAGGAGTTTCTTAGGTTTGGCAAGGTACTACCTTCAGTTTGTGAAGGACTTTTCCAAGATAATCAGACCTATGACATCGTTGATGAGGAAAGAGAACAGGTTTCGTTGGGATGAAAGTTGTAGGACGGCGTTCCAAACATTAATGGAGCGTTTGACCACAGCTCCAGTCTTAGCAATACCTGAAAGGTGTGAGAACTTTGAGGTATATACAGATGCTTCAAAGAATGGTTTGGGATGTGTGTTGATGTAGAATGGGAAAGTAATTGCTTATGCTTCTAGGTAATTGAAGCCTTATGAGGAGAACTATCCGACATATGATCTGGAGTTGGGTGTAGTTGTGTTTGCTCTCAAGATTTGGAGGCACTATCTTTATGGGGCGACCTTTAAGGTGTTTTCAGATCACAAGAGTCTCAAGTACATCTTCACTCAAAAAGAGCTGAACATGAGACAGAGGAGGTGGATGGAGTTGATTGGGGATTATGACATGGATATTATATACCATGAAGGGAAGGCAAACGTGGTTGCTGATACGCTGATCAGAAAGAGTGTGCATTCTCTAAGCACAGCTATGTCCTTGATGAGGTTGAGAGATGAGGTGGGGATGATGGGGATATATATGATACAGAAAGAGGATGCTAGAGGGGACTTGACTGTGGAGCCAGATCTTTATGATGATATTCGTAGGAAACAGGCTTTGGATCCTAAGATTGAGGAGTGGAGGGCTGGAGTAGGGCTGGAGTAGAGAAAGGGACAGTGTCTAGGTTCTCTATTCATACAGATGGCAGTGTGAGATTCGATGGCAGGTGGTGTGTACCCAATGATGAGGAATTGAGGAAGATGATCATAACAGAGGCTCATTGCACACCATATTCGGTATATCCAGGCGGTGACAAGTTGTATAAAGATTTGAAGAAGACCTTCTGGTGGCCTGGGATGAAGAAGGAAACAGCTGAGTTTGTGGCTCAATGTTTGACATGTCAGAGGGTTAAGGGAGAACATCGACGACGACAAGGAAAGATTCAGTCTCTCGAGGTGCTAGAGTAGAAATGAGAGTCTATCTCTATGGATTTTATAGTGGGTTTGCCAAGGAGTCAACAGGGTAACAACATCATATGGGTAATAGTTGATCGGTTGACCATGTCAGCTCACTTTGTGCCGATGAAAGATACTTGGACCAAGATACAGTTAGCTTTGGCTTATAGAAAGCATGTGGTTTGTTTGCATGGGGTGCCTAAGGATATAGTGTCAGATAGAGATGCAAGGCTTATATCACGGTTTTGGAAAGAGTTGCAGAAGTTGATGGGAACTACATTAAAGATGAGTAATGCATTTCATCCTGCGACATATGGACAGACAGAGAGGACCATCAAGACTTTGGAGGATATGTTGCGAGCTTGTGTGATGGATTTTGGTGGTAGATGGGAGGATAGATTGGACCTTATTGAGTTTTCTTATAACAACAGCTATCACACGAGTATTGGGATGGCACCGTTTGAGGCTTTGTATGGGAGGAGGTGTAGGAGTCCGATTTGTTGGGATGATAGAGCGGAGGCAGTGGTTTTAGGACCACAGATGGTACAGGAGATGGTAGAACAGTTTAAGCTGATCAGGCAAAAGATGAAAGCGGCCCATGATCGACAAAAGAGCTATGCAGATTTACATCGCCGTAACATAGAGTTTCAGGTTAAGGACAAGCTTCTTTTGAAAGTGTCTTCTATGCGTGGGGTCATGAGGTTTGGTAATAAAGGGAAGCTGAGCCAGAAGTTTATTGGATCATATGAGATTTTGGATCGTGTGGGTGAGGTTGCTTACTGGTTAGCGTTGCCAGCGGCTTTGGATAGAGTGCATAACGTGTTTCATGTATCGCAGTTACGGAAGTATGTGAGCGATCCTTCATATGTGTTAGAGGTAGAGAACATAAAGTTGGATGAGTCCTTGTCTTATCTTGAGGTGCCAAAACAGATTCTTGATCGCAAGGTTCGGAAAACTAGACATAGGGAAACAGTGTTGCTTAAGGTTCTTTGGTCTAACCATGAGGTAGAGGAGGCTACTTGGGAGGCGGAAGAGGCCATGAGGGAGCGGTATCCGTCTCTTTTTTATCAGGTATGTGTGGTTACAAGGACGTAACCATGTTTATTTTAGGGGGGTAGGAGATGGCCGCATAAGGTTTTTTTATGCTTTATGTTGGTTTTAGTACAGTTAGTAGTTGCTTAGAGTCGGTTTGGGTCTTGGTTGGGAGTTTTGTTTTGAGTTTTGGTTATGTCGTTGTGTCGGAATGGAGATAGTATGTTTTGGTTTTGTGTATGGGTTGAACTTCCGGGAGGAAGTTTTTTCTAAGGAGGGAAGACTGTAATACTACGGTTTTCTATGTCTATGGGTACTCTATCGAGTGGGGCTTACTCTGTCGAGTAAGTATCTTTTTACGCAAAACATTAGCTGACTTGATGGGTACTCGATCGAGTACATGTGACACTCGATCGAGTAAGGGGCACTCGATCAAGTAAGTCACTTACTGGATCGAGTAAGTGTGTCTTACGGGTTGTTTTAGCTGGTTTTGTTAATAACGCGAGATCAATATAAAAGGCTTCCGCCATTGTTCTTAATAAATTTTTAACCTTTCTAAAACCTTTCAAAGAAAAAGAGGAGTTACGTAGTTTGCATTCATCGCGTTATTAGAAAATCCCAAGGCTAAGATCGTCTGATTATCTTGTTCTTTACACCGTTGTGATCATCGTGTCGAGGGTAAGCTTCTTGTATAATTTTTATAATGTTTTGATGAGTTTGTTTAAAACCCTAATTGGATAGATTTGGGGGATTTGGGCGTGTTATGATGATTAGGTGGTAATTGTATGTATATGTGTTATAGAAGGAGGATTCGTAGAGGAACGGTATTGATTAGATGCTGTGACGGTCGTGTGATTGCTATTTTAGGTAGGGTTTCCCTACTCAGTATTGTTTACAAGGCATTGTTGATAATTGATTGTTGTTGTTGTTGTATATCATATCGGTATTGGATTTGGAGTTGGTGATTGTTGATAGTATAATGTGGTTGTTGTATAACTCTCTGTGGTTTGCGAGGTGCATCCTAGGCTTCGTGGAGTTACTTGTGGGAGTGGCTTCACGCCCTTGATTCGCCTTCTGTGGAACCCGCCACATAAGGGATGTGCACATTTAGGAACTTGGGTTTATCGCTCGGATGAGATGAGCGAGGCTTAGGAGGGAACGGCTGCAGTCCCCCTCCAGCGGTGTGGAATACTTATTGCGATGAGTATTCTAGCAGGACTACACACTTTAGTGTGTAGTCAAGTGCGTGAAGTTGTGATGGAGAATGGTGGATTTGTTTGGATTGTATATTGTTGTAGTTGTGTTGTTTTGTGTAATCAGTACTGACCCCGTTTAATTGTTTTAAAAACTGTTGTGATCCATTCGGAGATGGTGATCAGTTATTGAGCAGGTATGATATGGCTTGCGCGATGGATAGCTGGGATGGAGTCATCACATGAGTCACTAGAGTCTTCCGCTGTGTCATGAACTTAGTTTGTTTCAGTTGGTTTGACAATTTTGAGAAACAATTGTATTTGTTTTATCAGTTTGGGATTTGGACTTGTATCACTTTAAACTTATTTATTTAAGTACGTTTGTTTATTGTCTATTTGATATACATTGCCTTGGGTAACCAAGATTATAGCACTTCTATGCTTTAAGTGGTCCTGGTAAGGCACTTGGGGTATGGGGGTGTTACACGCGCATCCGCGCATTGGTCTCGAGGCGGCGACACTTCTCCCACGGAACCTTGGGTTTGCCAAAGCACGTCATGGGCCGTTACCAATTAGTGAGGCATTGAAACCGGTGAAAGGTTGAATAAGCCTGCATTTGTGGATCGCCACCAATTTATTGTGGAAAAATTGGAAATCGTTCAAATACCACGTGTCATGTCAAGACACAAAGTAGTGACATGAACACTAAGAACTCGTTACCCTTAGCATTCTATGTTTAGAATGACTCTCGAAGATGACAATGGGCACGGATGTCCAGAGATAATTGGAATAAGGGGTGAGCGTACGTATTAGGAAGCTCTTTAATCGAAAACCTAATCCCGCCCGCCTCGATAGCGACCTCTACTAATGATTAGGGAAATCTTTCATGTTTGATATGTCGTCGATATAATGCATGCAATGCAACAAACAATAGATTAATCCTAGCATGTGAGATTAAACTAAGCCGATTAACACATGATTTGGCAAACAAATTGGTCGAAGTTGATGTTAAATTAATTACATGTGAAGGCCATACAATTTAGTCATACATAATAATAAAATTACAATAACTAAATTACAAGCTTTACAAAGTTTATTTGATTTACGTCAAAAGCACGCTTAAAAACGGGATTGTGAAGAAGGAAATAAAAGAAAAAGAGAATCAGAATTTAAAAAAATGAAAATACATAGGATTAGAAGTGATAATACGGATAATAGTCGATTTAAACCGTAATTAGAAGGTACGTCAAAGCGAGAAAGAGTTCAGGGACAGAAACCAGCCCAGACCGCGTCCTCTGGAAGAGGCACATCACTCCCTGCATCTGTTCTAGAGCTGGGCTCTGGCTGTGAAGTCAGAATCGCGGATTGCTATCGTTCATTGGTAGATTTAAGTCGATTATTGATATTAGACTCGAATTGAAGTGCTTTAATTGAGAATTTACAGCTATTTACATGATTACGATGAGCTCGTGTCGGAAATACAAAAGAAGCGAAACTTCGAAAACGGAGTTAAAATTGGTAAAACTGAAATCAAATAAAGAAAACTATGTACAAAAGACGAATTCCATAGAATCTATATGAGAAAATCGACCCTTTAAAATCGGGTTTTGAATAGACGACGAAAACCCGCAAATATTGAATTATAAGGGATTTATATACTGAAACGAACAAGAAACGAAACAATAAGAGAAAAGGGAAAATTGCAGAAAGTCGAGGAAGAAGAAGAAGAGCAGGAGCAGCGGTAGGCTCTGGAAGAGACGCAGCAGGTGCTGCGACTCTTCGAAGAGGCGCAACTGCTGCTGCGTTTCTTCTCGACATCAGACCTCCGCTGTTTTGCAAATACGGTTTTAAAAGACGGTTTTGAAGACGGTTTTGAATGTGCTTTTGATATGGACCTTATATTAGATGATACAAAATAAAAAGTACAATAAGTAAATGGGATTTACACCCTCTGACTTACATGTTTGACGAAACGAGATTGACTAAAGTTATCATTTAGTGATTGCTCTACTAGAAAATGCGTGGAAAGTGCCCTTGTTAAAGGATTTAAAAGATTGATTAAGTTGATTAAAGTGGAGTTTGTTAAGTTGCTCGGTCTATGCAACTTGACTGGGACTCAGAATGATCTGAGCTTACGTGGTCAATTGATCAAGCACGTAGGCGTCGAAAGTAGTAGTGTAGTCTAGAATGCAAAGAGAGAGAAGATAAGGGGCGGAACACTCGCGTGCCAAATATGGAGACCGAAGGTCTCTATTTATACTAAACCTATAAAGGAGTTTAGGAATGACACGGATACGGAAATAAATCACGGACATATTCTGGAAAGCGTGGAAAGAGGCTGGGGAAGAGGCGCAGCAGCTTTCCTCCTCAGCAAGAAAGATTTCCGCGTTTTTTTATATAATTTCGGTAGATATACACTTCCGTATTCCGTGAAACATAATATGCGGGAGATATTTACGTAAAAATATTAAATTTAATTAGGAATAAATATCTAGAGAATTCTAGAACACTTCGGAATATTCCGACTCGGCATTTAAACGGTTTTTGGAAAATGAAGCGGTTTTTGACCCGGACTCCAAATGAACTCTAATTACTGTCAAAACGACCGTATCAGCGCGTAAATGACGACCATGAGGTTGACTCGAGTGTTTGAGGTATCACTTGTCGAGGAACTTATGAACTGTCATAAATCGCTCCGCATATCAAACATGCGGCCCAATCATCACTGGATGGTTGGAAGGAGGTGCAGAAATGAGGTATCTATAGAGCCCCCACTTTGACTGAGGCTTGGACAAGGCGAATGTCAAAGTATAGCCATCAGTTCAATCGAAGATTACAACCTGGTGACTATGGCGACGCGAGGCGGCTCAAGGGTGAACCAAGGACCTGTCGTCGGGAACATTTTAGAGTCTGTCGACTATCGGGGAGGATCGTTTAAAGTCCATTAGACTACGTAAGGAAGCTCGCCAGCCATAAGAAGAAACCATACTTGCATTGGCAACGGTGCTCTCTTGGTACCGTGGAGAAGAATCATAAAGGTCGACAACGATGCGTTCTTAGCATCGCTAAAGAAAAGAAGATAAAAGGTTCGACACACCCTTTGCATAGCTGAGGAGAAAATAAAGGTTCGACATGCCTTTTGCCTTGCTAAGGAACAAATAAAGGTTTGACACGTCCTTTCCCTTGCTGAGGAAAAAATAAAGGTTCGACACGCCCTTTGCCTCCCTTGCTGAGGAAAAAATAAAGGTTCGACACGCCCTTTGCCTTGCTGAGGAGAAAATAAAGGTTCGACATGCCCTTTGCCTTGCGGAGGAAAGAAAATCTGCTCGGGTAGTCACAAACGAAATTCTGATAAAGAGGAAAAGCTCATAAACTGTATTTGGTGACCATGAACTCTCGCTCGGAAACAAAACTTCGTGATTATCTGTAGTTTATTTGAGGAGAAAATGTCGATTCGGACGAAGAGAACACCCAAGAAGGAACCATATGTTGAGGAAGAGGCGCATGAAGCCTGGACCCACAAATAACGAACTTATAACGAATTTCAACGAATTTTAAGGAAACTTGTTAAGGAAAATGCGCAGCAAAAGCTGCGACCTTTGGAAGAGGCGAAGCAAGTGCTGCGTCCTTTCCCAAGCTCGTCCTTGTCTGGGTAAAAACCCGACTTAAGTCGTGTTTTGATTTCATTTCAAAACACAAATATTTCGCTTCTTCACCAAAAACTCAACCAAATTCCATCAAAAACTTGATCAAATCTCGCTATAAACCATGACTAATCAAGGTATGTATCTTATACTTGCTTTAATTTGCATTTGAATTTGATTTTTGGGTCAAAAATTAGGGTTTATACACCCATTTATGTCGAAAATTTGGGGCTCTCATTCCAAATGAATTTGCCTCATGAAATTGACATTATAAATGAGTAATTGGCCATGTTAGGAACACAACCATATATCCCTTTCGAATTTTCGTCAAGTATTAAGGATTTGAGGGCGAAATGTGACGGTCTCTCTACTAAACCGTAAAACCCTTCGAAAATGGCCCTATACTAGCCCATTTTTCATGAAACTTGGTGTTTTGGAACCCTTGAGTAGTGGGTAAACTTGCTATCATGCCGGATTTTTTATTTGTGGCAGCTCCTCCGGGACACTTTTATATGGCATAATTGCTATTGTAGCGAAATGCTGCCGAATTTTCGACTCAAACCCGCAACTAGGCTCAAACTTAGACTCATCTTGACTCATACTACCACATGTGTGGCCGGACTTTGGAAAGCGTGGCAAAGATGGCCAGAAATGCCGCTTTTAAACGCTTGAAACGTTCAAAAATGCTTGAAAACACGCTTAGCATTGCTTTGTTTACTTTGAATTGCAGAGGATATTCCTTCTACGTTGGGGAGAGACTTCATGGAGACCGATGTTGAGCCATCTACCGTTCAGGAGATGGAGAAGGATATGGAGGAGGAGGCCCCACGGAGGGCCAATGTGGGACGAGGCGGCCATCACCTCACAGTAGCGCCTTAGTGGGACGAGAAATGGGATGGTAGACATCTCATTTGGGCAGCGGAGAGCCACTTGTCGTATTGGATGGTGAGGAGTATGGTAAGCCTTCAACTTGTAATTTCTCTGTTCATTTCTTACACATTTTCTTATTTATTCACTTCTTATCATTTTCTTGTGCTTAAGGAAGCTTTCTTTTGAATTGGCGCAGGAGGCTGAGAACATGAGGTCCTTTTCTGGTTACACGACGATGATGAATGCCTACGGGAAGTTGTCAAAGGAGGAGAAGGCTATCATCGAGCAGGGAACTTTTGGTTCCTTGGTGCGAGGTTGTAGGGAGATCAAGGAAAGGAAGATTCGGGCTAACCTTTACCTGATTCGAGCCTTTCTTGATCGGTTCTGGGACACAACCCCGACTTTCCATATGCCTTTTTGAGAAATCGGTGTCACCCTGGAGGACTACAGCATGATCTCGGGTCTGCCGTGTGGAGAGAAGCCGGTGGTGTGGCCGTCGACGGCCATGAGAGTAGACTCGGCCGAGACGAGGAGTCTGATCGGCTGGAACCTGGCTGCGAATGCGGCCCAGGTTCCTGGTTTAGTGCCGAGTACCTACGTCAGGGACTACTTTGGCGGCAGGGTTCCGGCGAGGGTGAGGATGGATGGACGCATGGTGCCTCCACCACCTTGTACTGCTGAGCAGAGAGCTCGCTTGCAGCTGTGGTGGTTCTTGTCTTCGATTTACCTCGAAGACAAGGGGGAGAGGATGTCAACGAAGCTTCTTCCGTTTCTTGCTGACTTGAGTAGCCTAGGTCGTTGGGACTGGTTTACTCATAGCTTTGCGGTCCTCACGCGTTACATGAGGGCCATGGTTCATCCGGAGTTGATGGAGAAGGGGACTTCTTCTGCCAGTGTCGGTCCTGGACTTCTGTTGGAGGTATGAACCTTTCTTGCAAGTATGAAAGATCATTTTTAATTTTTCTCCTCTTTTGAAAATATGAAAGATCATTTTTGTAGAGAATAAGTTATAATTACTATTATTTTGTCTGTAGGCATGGGTGTACTCCTACTTTCCTAGCTTCGTGGCCACGAGGGCGGCGGACGTACCGAGGGCGTACCCCATAGTAAGGGACTGGGTAGTGTGTCGTCCGAAGAGTCAGCGGTCTTCTTACGACGTTTGTCGGAAGGGCGTGAACTCCTTGAGCTTAGACAGCATAATTGTATCTTTGATCTTCATTTTATCTTTTCTTCACTTAGAGACGATCATAGGAATGACCCCTCGCTTCCTTGCTTTAGTGGGAACCTTGACCTTGGGAGAGCTACTCTGGAGCTCCAGCCTTTGTGGCTGAGGTTCTCCGTCCCCGGAGTTCGAGTCGGTTGTTGTTGACGACGTCCATGGGGCCTATGTGGTACTTGGGTGAGCGTTTGGCTCGGCAGTGCTCCCGTGATACTTTTACGGTTCCCATCGATCCTCCATGGACGATGTCTAGGGAGCCTTCGGAGGCTGAGAGGACGACTGGCCTGGCCGGTGCAAGTGGTGACGCTCTCCTTCTTCCTGGGGAGGAGTACGCCGAGTTTGTTCGCCGGAGATTAGCATACTGGCCGATCGTGGTAAGCATATTTAGTTGTTATTTTTGATAAAACTGATAAATGATGAATGATCACAAAAATAATGAATCACTTGAGCTTTGCAGAAGATCGAGGTGGCGGGCATCGAGCCCTCAGCTTTTCCAGAGACACTGGAGTAAACCGACTCGACGGGCATGACGATGATCTCGGAGATCCAGGACTTCAGCGAGGCGGTGACCGACGCTGGCTTGGACGAGTGGCAGTACATCGTGAGGAGGGTGAGCCCCCAGCTTTGGATGTCTTTTGTATTTTATGCTTTATTAGATAAGAATGTATTTTCTTGAACCTTCTCTGTATTCGAATGAAGGTGGCCCCGTCCAGGCACGTGGAGCTATGGAGGATGGCCAACCGGCTGCGAGCTACAGCCATCGAGGCCCTTGCAGGTGGCTCGGGACGGCAGGTATGAACCTTTCGTACTCGTTCTCTATTTCTTATTATCTTTAATCGTGTGAAGTGAAGTAAAGTAAAGTACCACATCACTTTATTTTCTTCCGTGTAGAGGGAGCGTGTCTTGGAGCGTGAGCTAGCGTAGTCCCAGAAAGAGATGGCTTGCTTGTTGAGAGAGCTCGAGGCTAGAGATGCTGAGATCGCTGCCCTTGAGGCGACAATGGCTGAGCTGAGGGGTCGTCAGGAGTAGTTTGTCGGTTGTTTGTTGTACGTTTGTACATTTTTTTTTATATCACTTTGGGCAGGAGCCCGTATTTTTATGTACATTCTCCATTTTCGGTTGTATATATTGATACCGTCGTTTTAGTACCAAAAATAATTATCTAGAATAACTAACAGAAGTTAGCGGAAGTAGGGTCGATCTCCACAGGGAGGCTAATGTATCTATCTGCTAATTACGTCTGTCTAGTAACAAATGGGGGTTTTAAAGTTGATTTCTAAACTAATGAAGATTAAGGCAAGAGAAATAAGGCTAAAGAGCAATAAAGGCAAAAAAAAGCAAAGTGTGTGATCAGATAGAGGGAGATATGTCAAGAATTCGGTTCACCATGGCAGTTCACTAACTTAATCATAAACAGTTCAGATGATCTACTTTGAGAAGGGCAAGGGAAAGGTCCTTTCGGTCCGCTATCCACCCTAGATTACAACTAACTTAACTTCCGTCCTCATTAGGGTAGTCTACTATTCATAACAGGTCTGTTCATTCCAATCTTCCGATCTAGGATTGAATTTAACCAAATTAAAGGGTTTAGAAGCGTGCACTCAACTAAACTTATTACAGTTATATTTCTATAAGACAGTTCTCACAATCAATCGTCTAGGCTATTCACAACATCGTCACTTCACTACCATGGCTCCCCTAATCCTAACATAAGGGAGTTTAGTTACTCATGCTACCGATGATAATAACAAGAACAACAATGAATATGCTAAAGAAAGACATAATAAAGGAACGATAAGGATGAAGCATAAACTGAAAAACAAGGACAATTAAACAAGAGAACAATAATTAAGAGCAAACAAAGAATTAAATTGAGATTAAAGAGTAGAGAAAGATTACAAAGCTTAGATCCGGAAATAAAGAGGCAGAGAAAAAGTTCCAGCAGTAATTAGAAGAAGAAGAGTAATTAAGAGTAGAGTAATTTGTGTTTGATAGATCATTAACCTAATGAAGGCTTCCCTTATATAGGGAAGCGTTTATTAACTAAAATAAACCTAAACACGGAATAAAAATCCCGAGCAAATAAGTAAACCACTCGATCGAGGCATTTCATTCCTCTCGATCGAGTGATTCTTCAGCAAAACCCTTTGATCGAACAAATAGGGCTCTCGATCGAAGACCTTCATATCAAAATATTTCGATCTAGTACAGTAGGGACTCGATCGAACACCAGCAACCGCCAAATCTACTCGATCGACCACAAAAGCTCTCGATCGAGCAGATAACCACTGAAAACAGCTTGGACTCCGTCTAGTTAGCTTCTAACGACCTCCTTCATGCTTCCCGAGGTACGGCATTCTACTCTAAATTTTCATCTCCTTAAAATGCATGCTAAGGAGGACTGAATAAGGTACGATTCCACTACTCTAAGGTCCATTTCTGCAAATGAGACAAAACGAACCAAAGTAGCCAGTTCGGGGCATTTTTTAATATAAAGCAATGAAAATTGTATATAAATGCGTGCAATAAGAGGCTAAAAAGACTATATAAATTGCACGTATCATATATGATGTTCTGTGTGCCTTTGTTGCTGGGTGTTGGCTGTATCTGTAGGTTAGCTTTAAAAACAGGTTTGGCATGTGACGGTTTACGCCGTCATGCTGCCGAAATTCACGTAGAAAATCACAAAGCAAGAAGTTAACATAGAAAATTGAATGACCTAAATTAGCGCGAAAGAAGAAAAGAAAATGAAAAAAAAGTGCCCGAATATGGACGAAAAAAAAGTGCCCGAAAATGGACAAAATGACGTGGCCGACAAAAATGACAGGACCGGACGGTAGGGAGGGCTACTTCCTAAAAAAAGAATTTAGAAGAAATGTCTAAGTGTATTAGAAACATTTTGAAAAGAGGGAGTGAAATGATTCCCCGAAAAGAAAATAGAAAATAAAAATGAATAAGTGTGTGTTTTTGGCGAAAATGTCGATTTTGCCTCGAAAAGCGAACCCGTAAAGATTAGGGGACATAAATTTGATAATTACTCGGAATTACTGAATTAAATCCCTATAGGAATAGGAAATTTTAACTAAAAACGGATTTAGGAAAGATCCACGGCAGTCAAACGAGGAAAAAGACCTGAGGAAGGGGCGCAGTAGGAGCTGCGATCCTTCGAAGATGCGCAACAACTGCTGCGTCTTATCTCCAGCTTGTCCATCTTCAGCTGAAATTGGGAAACAACGAATAGTATAAATAGAGACCTCGGTTGAGCTTCTATTCTCACAATTCTCTCTTCCTCGACTTCGTCTTTTACATAAAATGTCTTATATATCTTCTCAAAATTTTCCAACAAAATGTGGACGAATGAATTTACAAATGTGGAGAAACACGACATGGGTGCTTTCAATTTAGGATCAATCATAAGTTTGAAGCTAGTGAAGGTAGTGAGGCTCTTTTTGGATGCTTGTGTTAAATATTGGGACCCGAATTTCCATGTATTTGCCTTTCCGGGAGGCGGAATTTGTCCCTTTCCTGAAGAATTTGCTACCGTTGGAGGATGGGATGCAGAAAGTGTTCCGGCTATACCCCCTAGCTCTCAAGGCTATAAAAATAAATTCAAGGATTTTCTTGGGTTGACCAAGGCTGAGGTAGACCGTCTTGTGACCTCAAAAGGTGTCCGCATGTTTGAATTTGTCGTTCGATTTATAAATAGGGAGCACCCCACTATTTCTCATGTGGCGAGGCGCTGAGCTTATGAATTTTGCCTTCTTCATTTCTATGTCCTTCGAGGACATGTCGACCAAGAGATGAGGGGTGACCCTCGACTTCTAGGAATAGTGGAGCAAATGGAACTGTGTTGGAGCCCAACATGCTTGATTCTAGGAGAGACCATTCTTGGCTTGGACAATAGGAAGGCGAACCGCGAGCATCCTTATCTTGGGAGTCCTATTATTTTACAGGTAAGAACTCGTTTTCTTATCCTATCCGGCTTTATTTTTTCTTATTTTTTTTTTCCGGCCGGTTTCTGGTACTGACTCCCGTCTCTTTTTTTGCAGATTTGGTTGATGGAAAGGTTGCGGTTGATCGAGCCCCCAGTTGATGTAACAGGATATCGCTCCCGATGGATTGCAATGAGAACGAGGCTAAACATGGTGGACTTCACTCGAGTATGCGATTATTGGGAAAATAAACTGAAGAGTGAAGGTGGGCACCTGATCAGGTGGATAGTTCCATGGTGGCATCTCAAATCGGTGATTGGAGTATCATCCTTGGATCCGACATGGTCAATTCGCGTTCCCGGCTTGGAATTCATGGCCCATACTTTTCCGGAAATATTGATGAGGCAGGTGGGCTTAAGACAAAAAATCCCGAAGCTAGACACTGTTCCTCAAACTGCCTTGGCGCATACTACGGAGTCTTGTCGAGAGTGGGCTATTCGCTGGGCCCAAAGTAATATGTGGTTCATACCTGTCCCGGTTGCCTCATTATGGGTTTCTGACTCATATCTGCACTAGAGGAAAGTTAGCACCCCCGAGGAGCGTGAAAAGCTAAGGAAGCACGAGCCCATAGACTACGAAATCCGCTAAGTGGCAAAGGAGAACCAAAGGTAATTGACTGAGGACGAAGAAGAGGCCAGATATCGGGTTGTTCGTCCGTCGAAAAACCAAAGAATGCTCCTGCTGAGAAAATGGTGTTGGATCGAAATGGGAATGTTAGACGGCGAGAACGACCATTGGTGATTAAGTCAGAGATAATGCAAGAGCTCCCCACTCGTGGTCGAGACAAGAAATGTGAGAAGGGTGACAAAGGGAAGGGGAAAATAGAAGAATAGCCTTAGTCTTTTTATAATAGTATTATTTATTGTTATTTGAGTTGTAATAAATGGCGGGGTTTTTAGAATCCTAGCCTAGCATTTTAAATTTTCAGCATTTAAATTTATATGTATTCGACGTATTACTATTATTTATGGAACAATGAATAAAAGATTTATTAGTTAAGAAACTTTCATAAATTTCCTTTATTTATTCTTGTCGAATTTCAAATGCAATATGCAAATGTCCTTCTATTTACATCTTGAAATGACGGGTTGTATCCTGTGAGGGATTGCCTACGTATTCATTAGAAAAAATGAAATCAAACCATGTACGTAGTTCAAGAAAATGTAAAAGAATAAATATTCGAAGCAAGAGCTAGTAATGAACTTAGAAAATAAGCATATGCTTTACTTAATTCTAAGGAAATGCAATTCAATTTTTTTTTTGATGATATGAGGATGTCGAAATGTCAAAACGCAAGAGCGAAATGTCATAAGCTTTTAGCGGGCCAGGGATCGGTTTTATTTCGTGTCGCACGAGCGGCACGTGGGTCACGCAAGGCGCGTTTTATCCTATTTCTAAGGGTAGTACCGTTTCAATTGGTCTAGGTTAGTCGGGTTAGAAAACTCATTCCCGTCTAGGTCAGTGATCTTAACCGCACCCCCTGAAAGTGTGCACTTGACCAAGAATGGTCATGCCCAATTAGGCTTAAATTTTCCCTGTGGATCGATAGGTAAGAGAGCTTTAACTGACTTGAGTACTAAATCTCCTTCCTTGATATTTCTGGGTTTGACCGATTTGATGAAGGCTCGTTTGATACGTGCCTGATATGTCTGCACATTATGTAATGGGCGTAGCCTCCGTTCGTCCAAGAGGACGAGTTGGTCATACCTATCCCTAATCCATTCAGCTTCTGGGATTTGACTTTCGAGTAAAATACGTAGAGATAAGATTTCTAGCTCTACTGGTTTCACATCTTCCATGCTGTAAGTCAAATAGAAAGGAGTGGCCCCAGTGGGCGTCCTGACTGATGTGTGATATCCCCATAATGCAAAGGGTATCTTGCTAGGCCAATCGCGATAATTGTCGATCATTTTCTTGAGGATTGTGACGACATTCTTGTTAGCTGCCTCCACCGCGTCATTAGTTTGAGGTTTGTATGGCGATGAATGGTTATGCTTGATCTTATATTTGGCTAGCAATTGTGTAGCCTTGGCCTGGAAATGTGATCCATTGTCGCTGATGATTTCATGTGGGCAACCGTATCGGCAGATGATGTTGGTTTGTATGAACTTTGCCACATTCTTGGCTGTAAGGCTACTGTAAGATGCTTCTTCGACCCATTTAGTAAAATAGTCGATAGCTACTAAGATGAAATAGTGACCTCTTGTCCCAGCTGGAGTGATTTTCCCAATGATGTCTATTCCCCAAGCAGAAAATGGCCAAGGAGATGTCATGGTATATAGCATTGAGGGAGGAACAGGTTGCACATTCCCAAAGATCTGGAAGTTATGACAATGCCTAACATATTTAATGTAATCTGACTTCATTGTCATCCAGTAATACCCTAGACGTGTAATCTTCTTTGCCATCATAGGTCCACTCATATAAGGACCGCATTCTCCATCGTGAACTTCCTCTATCACTTTCTGTGCCTGTGAATGATCAAGGCAACGCAAGAGGACACCAAGTGGTGTTGTTTTGTACAACTCTCCCTGTATGAGGAGGCATTGAGAGGCAAGTAGGCGCATGACGCATTGTCCCATCTTATTCATATCTGGTGGGTATGAACCATTGAGCTTGAAATTTAAAATTGCTAGAAACAAAGGTTCCTCTGGGCTTTCCTCTTCGTCTGTACGGAAGTGTACATAGGCTGGCTCGGACCGCCTTTCGATCCATAAAGGCATTTCAACTATGTCGTCTGGCATATTAATCAAGGATGCAAGTTTCGCAAGAGCATCTGCAAACTGATTTTATTCTCGAGGCAGGTGTAGATAGGTAACCTGATCGAAGAATTGAGTAACCTGCTCTATCCTAGCCTGATAGGGTGCTAGACTTTCACTTCGGATTTTCCAGGATCCAGTGATTTGGTTGATGATTAAAGATGAATCCCCGTGGACTCGAAGGTTTTTGATTCCTAAACTCACTGCCGCTTGTAGACCAATGAGACATGCCTCATACTCTACTGCATTATTTGTCACCTCGAAGTCGAGTTTGACAGAAAGTGGTGTATGCTCGCCTTCAGGAGAAATGAGCAACACTTCTATTCCAAATCCTATCAAATTGGATGCCCCATAAAAGTAAAGATCCCATGAATCCGTACTGGTTTGTAAAATATCCTCATCTGGGAATGATCACATGTCTATTGATTGCGTATTAGTGATTGGATTATCTGCGAAGAATTCAGCCACGATACACCTCTTTATGACTTTCAAAGGTACGTATTTGAGATCGAAATCTGAGAGCATTAAGGTCCATCTTGCCAAACATCCATTGCGAATGGGTTTCTCGAAGAGGTATTTGACGGGATCCATTTTAGAATATACCTTGGCAGAGTAGCTAAGCATATAATGGCGTAGCTTCTTTTTCGCCCACACAAGAGCGAGGCATGTCTTCTCAAGAGGTGTATACTTATTCTCGTAATCCAAGAACTTCTTACTAAGGTAGTAGATAGCTCTTTCTTCCTTTCCAACGGTCTGCGCGAGCATAGCCCCCATGGCTGTTTCGGTGACTATGAGATATAAAACTAGAGGTTGATCTCGTTGGGGGAGGCATTAGCACGGGTGGTTTAGCCAATATCTCATTTATCCTATTAAATGCCTTTTGACAGTCTTCGTCCCATATGGTATGGTCCGTTTTCTTGAGCTTTTTGAAGATACGTTCGCAGATCATAGTGAGTTTCTATATGAATCGACTTCTGTATTGCACTTTGCTTAGGAATCCTCTGACCTCCTTTTCTATTTGGGGTTGTGGCATCTCGATTATGGCCTTGATCTTAGATGGATAGATTTCTATCCCCCTCTGGCTAACGACATATCCCAGAAGCTTGCCTGACGTTACTCCGAATGCATATTTCTGAGGATTGAGCCTCATGTTGTACTTGCGCAATGTGAGGATGAATTTGCGAAGGTTATCGATGTGCCCTTTTCTATCCTTGGATTTAACAATCATGTCTTCCACATACACCCCCACTTCTTTATGCATCATGTCATGTAGCAAAGTAGTCATAGTGCGTTGGTACGTAGCCCCATCATTGATTAGCCCGAATGGCATAATAGTATAATAGTATGTCCACATTGAGTAACGAAGCCTTTCTTGTGCATATATTCCATGGCCATTTTGATTTGGTTATACCCTACATATCCGTCCATGAAGGATAACAATGCGTGATCTGTTGCATTATCTACCAAATCGATGTGTGGTAGAGGAAAGTCGTCTTTAAGACTCGCCTTATTCAAGTCTCTGAAATCAACACAACCCCGGATTCGCCCATCATTTTTGGGTACGGGGACTATGTTAGCCACCTAGACTGAATACTCGGAAACTTTGATGAATCCGGCTTTGAATTGCTTATCGACTTCTTCTTTGATCTTAAGAGCCCACTCTGTTCTCATCCGACAAAGCTTCTGTTTTACAGGCTTGAAACCTAGCTTGATTGGAATGCGATGTTCTGCAATATCCCTGTCGATCCGTGGCATGTCCTTGTATGACCAAGCAAAAACGTCTTTGAACTCGTGTAGGATGTCGATGAAATTTGCCCTTTCAGTTGGGTCTAGGGCCGTCCCTATCCTAAGTTCTTGGGGTTCTAATTCCGTTCCTACGTTGATAGGTTCGTTATTTTCTATGACTGCTGCCCCTTCCCCCTCTTCTAGTATTTCTTTAATTATATAGGGAGGTAATTCAATTGAATTTGGGTCAGGATTATCCTCATTATCATCGTAAATAGAATTGCATTCAGAATAACACAAGGAGTAAGCAGAATCAGATTTATTCATATTAAAGTTTGAAACCAGCTGAAACAAAGAAGCCATCTACGCAGTAGTCAGTGGCAGTAAAGGGACAGTTGCTGGGACATTCCCCAAGCTACTATTACTAGGCGATGCTATGCTAGGAGAAACAAAAGGGTGGGGAGTGACGATAGGAGGAGACTCTATAGCGAACTCTCTAGACTTAGGTTCCAACTCTGATTCTGATTCCGACTCTGACTTGAATTCATCGTCTTCGGGTTCTCCTTTGAACATCTCTCCTTCTCTAGTAGTGACCTTGAAGAGCTTTCCTTGATTGTTGGTCCACTTGATCGACTTTCTCCATCCTTTCTGCTGATTTGAGCTGGTGTCAGTGATCAGTGTTGTAGGGTTGAAATGCTCGTCTTGAAGTATCATGGTAATGAACTCATCCTGCGCTGCCTTGACGAATCGATCTTCTCTAAACAGAAGGGTAATAGCCATAGTAGAGGAGATAGTGGAATAACTCTCCTCATTTTTTAGTGCATTGACCTCATCTTCAGTCGGAGAAATGAGGTGTGAACAATCCAAGGTGTATTCCACGTCTGTGATCATTAGAACTCCAAGAGGATTCTGAGTATTATTAGGCTTACTTGCAGGAGGTCTAGGCAGGCGCCCATCTTCAATCATATCCTGAATGACATGTTTAATTTGAAGCAATTTTCTGTATCATGCCCTTTGCCTCTATGGTACTCGCAGTAGGCATTCTCATCCCAGAACTTAGACTTCATCTCTGGGTGGTCGTGATATTTCTCTTCGTCAAAGCTATCAACCAAAACAATATTTCTAACTCTACAAACTACTCTTTAGTGGAGTGGTAAGTAAAGGTCGAATCCCAAGGGACGGGTATTGATTTAGGATTTCAATTGCAAGTAGTTTATGTCTTAGGGTGTCACAAATTATGGGTTCAGATGAGATGTAATCTAAACTAATCAACAAGATGAATGTAATTTAATGAAAACAAAGTAAAGCAATAAAAGGGGTTTGTAAACAATTGATTAAGGGTACTAGGGTGTCATGGGTTCATAAGGGAATCATTGAAATAGATCATACAAACATGTTCTCAAATACATACAAGCAACTTACTGTTGTGATGGAATCGAGTTAGTGTATATCTTACAATTCCTAGGAAGATTTAGGTGCCGGAGCCGAGTCGATCAAGACTTTACAACACCTACAACTCGACTTAGTCTCTTCCTATTCAACTATATGCATGTTCTAACAAGGCTCGAGTTGGCTTATATCTTAAACGCCTCATTGAAAAGATAAGAGATGGGTAAAAAATGGAAGGTTTCATAGTCTATCATTTTATCAAACATAACATGTGCATAGGTTGTGTTTTGGCAGGAATTTACACAAAGAAAATGTCCTGCCAGGGAAGATTTTGCAGGGTTATCTAACTCAATTTGATAGCCTGACTAATAAAACTAAACAATTAAGGAAATAAATGAATAGACGTGACACAAAGATTTATACGTGGAAAAACCCTGGGAATAAGGGAAAAAACCACGGGCACCAAGCCAGGAGGGATTATCACTAGGACTGTGGATAGCCTAACAGGGAATGTGTTTGTCAGGCCAGATAATTAACAAGGATGTCTAGTAATAATGTTCAAATCTTTTGTTGAACACAAGTATATGAATAGAATGTGGGTAAGTAGCTATGTTGATGTGTCTTCCTCTTTCCTTCTTTTCTTCTATTTATAATAGCTTACCAACGGTTCCTTTAGCTTAGTTTTAGGGTTTTCTGGTAAATAGGACTCGTGCCCTATTTACCTCGAAGTAGTTATTTGACTTTTGCTATATTCCAGCCATTTGCCTTGCTTGGTTAACTCTTCTATGTTCTTGTTTGAGTGTTGAATGGGTCTTCTTTGTTTATAGGGACCCTTTTTCTATTGCCTGACCGTGCTTCTATTGTTGCCTGACTTGTTTTGATTATGCTGCCTTCATGCCTGACGTGGTATCTCTTCAGGCCAGGCCTATTAGATGCCTGCCCTGTCTTTCCCTCCTGGTTGATGCCTGATCAGGTGTCCCAATTGTCTTGTTTTAGATGACTTTAGTTAAGGTTTGGCTTTGGGCATCGCCTGACATATGTCTGACGAGGCAGGGTAATTCTGGGCCCAATAATTGCCCCTTATCTTCGTATTCTCAATGGATCTGGCCAGGAATAAGGAGATAAAAATTCGGGGTAGGCAAAAAGGTGTATAAGATTTTTTACCGGAAAGAATTTGTGTTTGCTTCAACTTCTATAACGGCTACTTTCCATAAATGAGGTAGGTTTCATCAAACCCTAGGAGAGTCATGATTAGGTTTGTCCACTTGCATTGCCCGTTTATTTTTGCGGCTATAAATACTTTGCTGCGTTCACTTTTGCTCTCACATTTCCATTATCCAAATTCTTCTTTCTTTCTCAATAATTCTCTTTGCAAATTTTGTCTTCTAAAAAATCAATCTTCAATTTTAACCCTAAAAAATGGCTGGAGGACGAAGGAAGACAGCCACATCCAAGGCTGCTGCTGAGGTTGAAAAGGTTCCTGCGGTTGTTGATGTTCCTGAAATCATCCCAGAAGATGAGGTTATGGAGGTTCCTGCCCCTTCAGAAATTCCGTTCATGACACAAAAGGGAGTTACTTATGCCCCTGTGAAGGCTTTGTCTGCCTCCTTTTCCGAGGCTAATCAATTGAAGCCTGCTTTTGAGCATTATTTGAAGGGTTGGGGTCTTCTCCCTGCTGAGGCTGAAGTTTGGATTCCTGAAAGTGGTCCGGTCAGGGCTAATTGGTATAGTCCTGGTTGGTTCTGTATTTTTGAGTGGGCATTCAAAGAGGGCTGTCAGCTTCCACTTTCTCCACTTATGGCTGAAGTTCTCAGGGCCGTCAAGGTTCCTCCTTTCCAACTTATGCCAATGGTTTGGAAGATTGTTCAGTCCGTTGAACAACTATGTACCAAGCATAAACTAGTCATCACTCTTGATGATTTTAAAAACGTTTATCATCTAAAGAGTAATTCTACTGGGCGTTTCAATCTTCGAGTCATGTCAAAGATGTCTCATTTAATCACCAATTTTGATTCAGGCGATGATAAAGGATGGGCTCAGACTTATATGTTCATCAGGGCTGACTCTATTGCCCCTGACCTAGATTATCTCAGCTATCCTGCCGTTGAGGGAGGTAATTTCTTTTTCCTGCATCCAATTTTGGTTAGAGATAATTTGTTTGATTTTTGAAAATAGGCTTACTTGATTCGTCTTTGTAGTGGCTGATTGGGTTAATAACCCTGATGCTGACCGGATTGCTGCTTTTATGGCCCTGCCTGATGAGGAGAGGGCGTGGCCTGCCTGTCTGGGGCAAGCACATATGCCTCATTTCAAGAAAGCTAAGTTAAGCACCTACAAAGTCGTCAAGGGTGTCAAAGCTTCGGGGGCTTCTTCGTCAGGCAGTAAGTTTTGTTGTCTTTGCTTTATCAATTATTCTGTTTGAACACATATTAGCATTACTGATATAGGGTCTCGTCCTATAGCTACCAGGGCTTCTGCTAGGATTGCTAGCTTTGGGTTGTCCTTGGTGAAGGTAGGTGTTTCTCAGATTACAGGGGAAAAATCATGGAGTAGCGAGGCTACAGGGAGTGACAACACGTTGCAGGTCCAAGCGCCTGTCCAGCAAACTCAGTTGATATCTCCTCTAAAGGTTATGGTTGATGAGTTTAGGGGAGTCAGGGCCAGGCTTGACGAGGTCCAATTTGCCAAGGAACAGATCCAGACCCATTCTTTCCTGGTTGATGATCCTTTCTATAAGTACCAGGCCGAGGATTCTTCTGATCGTGCTTTGGCTGCTATGTACCGTTCTAGGGATTGTGCTGCTAACCTGGTTAGTATGCTGCAAGAGGTGATGATTCTGTTTTCCTCAGTTTTGTTTTGTTTTGGTTGTGTGTGTTTTGTTTTGTTTTGCCTGATTGGTGGTCTTTTTGTAGAATGTGAATGACATTTTAAGGGGTGCCTGCCAGCTGGAATCCGAAAATGGTGTTAAGGATACTTTGGACTGGGAGGTGCAATGCCTGAAGGACGGTGCATCTTTAAAAACATATTTGGAAGTGGCTAAAACGGAGAATGGGTCTTTGAAGAAAGATAATGAGGTAGGGAAGGCACGGTTGGTGGTGGAAACATCAAAGTTGGGTTCTGCTCAGGATGCTCTGAAATCTCTCCAGGCCAAGCTTGATGCTGTTCAGGAAGAGTTGCTGGCTGAGAAGCTGTAGATATCCAGTATCTGCACCTTCCAAAAACCACCCGATGATGATCGAACTGTAACGTGTTTTTGATATGTGTGCGTGGATTGGCTATATATGAGACAGTTTAATGCACTACTCGAATATGAAAAATGATTTCAAAAATGGTTTTCTAACTTCATTTGCATTCAAATAACAATATTTATAGTTAAAACCGTCTTCAGACCCAAAACCGACTCAGAAACCCGCAACTCAAGTCAACCCGAGTCAACCCAAATCCCGAATGTCAAAAATAATGCCATGAATATCTTTATCGTGTCATTTCCTTAAAAATGACCCTAATTAGAGTCAAAACCGTCTTCGGACCCAAAACCGACTCAGAAACCCGCAACTCGAGTCAACCTGAGTCAAACCGAGTCAATCAAATCTCAAATGTCGAAAATAATGCCATGAATGTCTTTATCATGTCATTTCCATTAAAATGACCCTAATTAGAGTCAAAACCGACACCGGGCCAAAAATCGACTCGAAATTCAAATCCCGACTCACAAGGGTCAAACCCGAGTCAAAGACACAAAATACCTACCCCAAATATCACCCAAGAGGAAGCTTACACGGCTAAGCAAACCTCAAAGACCACAAATTACAAGCAACAAAACATTGGTTAGAACAAATGCAAAATCCAAATTTGCGAAAGGGACATTACACCCATTTGTATCACAAGGTAGCTCGCGCCTCAAAGGGGTGTCTACTTAGCCTCTAAGCAAACAAAATCGACCTACCTCCCCACATTTCTCTATAAATACCACCCTTCACACACCAAAAAACTCACGCGAGTGTCCGCCCCTCACCTCTCTCTTAAACTTCTAGACCCGACTTCCTAAGTCGCAAAATCGACACGTGTTTACGACCTACCAATCGTAAACACAAGCCTTACACATTTTGTTTGGTACAGTCGCCGTGCATTCGACCGACCCATTTGACCAACTCAACTCATTAATAAATATGTTTTAATTAACATATTTTCAACTCATTTTCAAAACAAAATCCTTTTTTAAGGCACTCTTTTAAACTTCTTTGATCGCGAGTAGTCGCTACGAGAAAACCGTCTCTAAAGTCGTCTATGTCGCAAACATCAATACACGTAAGTTTTAGGGTGTAAACAACTCACTCTATTTCACGTCTTTACTGTTTTTATGAGTTTATTAGCATGAACAATGCATAACATGATTCGAACATAGGTTAGACGAGCCAAAACCGAGTTTTGGCCTGAGACAGAAGCCCCTTGCTATGCAAAGAGGCTCGCGCCTCAATGGGGTGTCCAGGTCAGACTCAAATGTGTTTGAGTCCGTCTTTCCTTCAACACTTTCTTTTATTTTTACTTCTTTACTTTTACGGTTTTTACCATTTGAAATCATTTTTATGACAAACGTTTTAGCCATAAATCATAATCACCCTTCGTTCCATATACCATGACGGTTTATTCCGTGACTCGGTGATATTGTTGGTTAATTACATTTTAATGGGTATTTTAACACCATTTTCTTTTATTTAAGCATTTTTCTCATTTGTTTACATTTGTAAACATATTAGTCATAATTCATAATCATCCTTGGTTCTTTATACCATGTCGGTTTAATCCGAGTACGATGATTAACTTGACTAATTACAAAGAAATGAACTTAACATGATTAGTTAAAATCAAATATTTTACATTTTTGTTTGTAAACTATACTTTTCAAACATGAAAATCCGACAACGAATGTTACTAACACAATAGTAATTATTCCGAGTCATGCAAACAACATTTGCAAATCTTTCATCATAAATACGATTTTAAAAAACCTTTTCAAGAACCAGGAGACGCCCCATTAGGTCGGCTCATGGCTCGCGCCCCAAGCGGCCGTCTGTTTCCATCTTTCAAAACCAGGGCAGAGCCCTTTATCTCGCCAATAGGCTCGCGCCTTAATAGGGTTGCCTGACATTGTTCTGTCTCATTTTGGTACTTATCTAGGACGATCCCGATTACGGTTTATCCGAATACGTGATGGATCAGATTGATAAGTTTACGTTTTTTATACTTTGTCATTTGACACCCTTTTTCAATAAATGGATCGTGTTAAGCATCATAACCCGAACTTGGTAAATGGATGTTTAATTTCCGTTTTCACATGCAAATCAATCTAAATCCAACATTGACACCAATTTCTTGGTACATGCATAAACAACCGACGTAGGAAATATTAACATGTTAGGTTAAACTTTTGGATGTGCATTCATGCATTTACACCGTTTTATCAACTTTTGCACTTAAACAACCACGATCGATCTGTAGAGGTCGCTAACGCGAGCGGGATTGGGTGTCCGATTAAAGGGCTTCCCAATACGTACCCTCACCAGTTTACTCAGAACCTTTGGATAGTGGATGGCCTTATCCAGGGCGTACGAGAGTCATTTTAGGCATAAAATACTAAAAGGGGGACGAGTCCATATCTTTAGTACCTATGTCAAACACTGCTTTGTGCTTCCTTTGACCGAGGTATAAAGTGGATTTCGAACGGGTTTCAGGCATCCCATAATTGCTTGGTGGCGACTCCTAACATCTCTAATCATTTCAAGACCTTTGTCGAGACGAAACCGACCGATCTAAAACGATCCGGTCGAAAGCATTTGAACGCCACCAAGCGTGGATTTCTAGACCGCTGCATGTCCATAGATTGGCTTGGCGTGCAGGTGGCCCGTGACCACGAACCGATAGGTGGCCCAAATCCACAGACCGGTCTGTGGCCCATGTCCACAGATTTGGCGACTCCGCTGGGGAAAACTAGGACACTTGTGTCTTTGTGATCCTTAGAGGTGAAACTCGAACGAGGTCATGGCTAAAGTGCATTAATAGATATTATGGTCATAGGTCGGGTTCCTTGTTCGGGCCCACAACCTAACCTTTTTCGACCAATTGGCTCGTCTCATCGGCGTGAGTTTTCTCATCCCCGCGTCTCGAATCCCGATTGAGTCAAGCATACCGTTGACGTTACACATTTATGTTTCGTCAAAGAGCTTTCATCACTTTCGAGCACGAGGCTAGGGCACCCTCCTTACACATTTTGTTTAGATTGGTATCCCTCTCCAAAATCGGGGTTTGATTGCTTGGTGTGTAACCCACCCTTTTAAGCCAAAACCCGTGTCAGCATTATGCATAATATAATGATTTGCGAGTGCTTATGTGTTATGTGAACATAAGTCCTTCCGTGTCATTTCAAAAACACATTTTGCGCCGTTATAATGGCTGTTTCAAACCTCGGTCTTTCGCTGACCGTTGCATTTCAACACGCCTTTCTAGGCCGTTGTAATGACGATTTTCAAATCCGATTTTTCACAACCGTTTCAAACCTCAGTCTTTTGCCGACCGTTGCATAACCTTTTTATGCCGTCGTAATGACGATTTTCAAACTAAGTTTTTACAACAGTTTCAAAACACCTTTTTGCGCTGTTATAATGGCCGTTTCAAACCTCGGTCTTTCGCCGACCGTTGCTTTTCAAACGACACGCCTTTCTAGGCCGTCGTAATGACGATTTTGAAATCCGGTTTTCTACAACCATTTCAACACGTCTTTCTAGGCCGTCGTAACGACGATTTTCAAATGGTTTTCCACAACCATTTCAAATACACCTTTTTATGCAGTTATAATGGCCATTTCAAAACCTGGTTTTTGTAACAGTTTCAAATGCACCTTTTTATGCCGTCGTAATGACGATTTCAAACCTCGGTTTTCACAAACCATTTCAAAATACCCTTTTACGTCGTCATAATGGCTGTTTCAAACCTCGGTCTGTCGCCGACCGTTGCATTCTCAAAGTACCCTTTTCACGCAGTCGTAATGATAAAATCTACCCTCGAATTTTCAAAATTTGAAATCAGTTTTCAAACAAAAACGTTTTTCAAACCGTCGTAATGACGATTTTAACCCGTGCAACTTTCCAAATTTCAAATCTCGTTTTTGAAATCAAATTTGGCTTTTCTAAGCCGTCGTAAAGACGATTTCAATTCTCACAATTTTCGATTTGCATACCGTCTTTCAAAGTTAAAACGGTTTTCTAACCCGTCGTAATGACGAATTCAATCCTCATAATTTCCAATTTCAAACCATTTGAAAACAAATTTAACCATTTTCAAATTTCAATTTAAAATCAAATCTTTGAAAACAAATTTAACCGTTTTCAAATTTTAATCCAATTTCAAATTATTTGAAAACAAATTTAACCGTTTTCAAATTTCTATTCAAAATCAAATCTTTGAAAACAAATTTAACCGTTTTCAAATTTCAATTTAATTTCAAATCATTTGAAAACAAATTTAACCGTTTTCAAATTTCAATTCAAAATCAAATCTTTGAAAACTAATTTAACCGTTTTCAAATTTCAAATCTTATTTCAAATCATTTGAAAATAAATTTAACCGTTTTCAAGTTTCAAATCAATATCAAATCTTTGAAAACAAATTTAATCGTTTTCAGATTTCAAATCCAATTTCAAATCATTTGAAAACAAATTTAATCGTTTTTAAATTTCAAATTCAAAATCAAATCGTTTGAAAACAAATTTAACCGTTTTCAAATTTTTAACGCAATCTCAAAATCCTTTGAAAACAAATTTAACCGTTTTCATGGCCATTGTGATGACGATTCCAAATTCTTCAATTCTCGATTTTCAAATCCGTGATTCAGAATTTCAAAAACCGTCTTCGGAAACAACACTTTGTTTTCAGAGCTGCCACAATTTCAACTCAAACCGTCTTTTGAAAACAAACCTAAGACAACCCTTTCAACTGGCCGACCTTCTAAAGATCCCTACTCTTTGGAAGCCGTCCATAAAACGACAAATGAATCTTTTTTAAAATTTCTATTTTCGAAAATTTCAGTCCACCTTTCTGATTTAGCCTCAAGTTAATTAGAGTCCAGTCGATTTTAAGACAAGTCGTCTAGAGAACGTTGAGTCTCCGCCAAAGTTAGTACCGACCTTCTGGTCTAGGTCGTGTCGCCTAATTTTTGAGACATCTTCAATGGTGTTACCTGAGTCAAAACCTGTCAGGTTTAAACCCGTCTTTCCCCCACATTACGGGTCAAAGGTCAAGTTTGTGTACATGTCTTGTCCAACGGCATCAAGCCAAAAATGCACATCCAAACTGAGTCAGAAGTCGTCTGTCTAGGCATCACTATGCCAAAGTCGACACTCGAGTCTAAATTCAAAGTCATGCACCAAGAGTTCAAACACAAGAGGCCATTCACGATCTTTAATGAACTGATAACCTATTCACACCGTCGCGTCTTCTCTACATAACCGCCTTTGATACCTGTGTGTCGTACTTGCCTTTATTTGTGTAATCCCCTGCCAAGACAAGTTATAACGCCTATCATTATGTCAAATAGGAATCCCTTGGGTGCCATCGATCGTCAAACAGAAACTCAAGAAGCTGATCAACCTTCATCTGCCATGACTTCTGCCGAAACCAACAACATGGTCCTTCGACTCCTAGCTACCATGGAAAACTTGAGCACTCGTCTCTCCTAGGTTGAGGACAAAATGATAACCGAGAATTTTACCTCTTCTGATATTGAGCAAAGGGTTAAGCTCCTTGAAAGCCGGCTACTGGCCAACGACCAAACAAAAACCAAACGACCTCATCTGTCCTTCCCTGATTTGGGTATGCCTTATGCCACAGTCTTAGAAAGGATAATCTCCAAAGGAAAGCTCAAACCAATTGGTCCAACTCCAGACCCTTTACCAAGCAAGCGAGGTCGAAGATGGGACGGAAAACTGTTTTGTCAATATCACCAAGGTCGCGGACACGATACTGAAATGTGTCTCCCCCTGAAAGGTGCCATCCTTGATATGATCAAAAAGGGTAAATTACCATTACCCCCCTCAACAAACAACAATAACAACCCTCCAGAAAACCCTATTGGACACAGTTAAGAATCTTCCCTAGACTGCTCTCATCTCATCTCTCCTGACGATGAGAAAATTCATGCAATTGACGAAGATGGCATACAAAGGGCTATAATGATGCTCTCCATCTCCATGAACAACATATTCTCAAAGCTGCAAGTGGCTATCGATGATTTGAATACCCGGGTAGCTAATTTGGAGAAGAGGTTTGGTAGTACTGAAAATGAACCTGACCATCAAGGAAACCAACCCTTCGTTCACCAACCAACAGCTTTTGAAAATGAGGAGTCATCCAATGGTTCCCACATCCATGAACCCACCAACAAAGAACATGAAGTCGCCTCACCAAAATCCCCTTTAGAATACCAAGCAACATCCCCAAAATTTCCCATTGACAATGACCAAATCCTGTTTCTGCCCAGGATTGACAAAATCAAAAACAAAAACAAAACTCACAAAAACGTCCCAAAAAACACCAATGTTGGAACCATGGGAAAACATCAAAGGGTATTCAAAGGTCTGGGAATAACATATGGCACCGCTTTGGGGATACTTACTTCAGAAGGATTACTGCAACTGATTGGACCAACTCCGGATCCATCTGAGGCTAAGAAATCCCATTTCTGGAACCCTAATGCCTATTGCCAATACCATCAAGGCAAGGGCCATGACACCGAATCCTGCTTCAAACTCAAGAATGTCATTCAAGATATGATTGAAGCTGGCAAAATCATAATTGAACCTCTCAGTGAAGACAATCCTCTTGGATGTCTCAAGTCAAACAGCAAGGTTGAACGTTCTCAAAGGACATTCACTAGACTCAACACAACCTATGCCGCAGCTCTTCAAAAGCTTGTGACTAAAGGGAAGCTATAACCAATCAGGCCCACTCCGGACCCGTTTGAACAGAGGAAAACCCGTTTCTGGGACGGCAATACCTATTGCCAATATCATCAAGGAAAAGGTCATGACACTGAAACATGCTTCAAACTGAAACATGCTATTCAAAATTTGGTCGACAACCATGAACTTATGGCTTCATCCCTATGCCAACCAAGTGATGAAAACAACCCTTATGAACATCTAATTCTGCAAGGAGATGAGGGCCTCATGGACTATTATCCTCATATCATTCCCAACAACGAGAGTGAAGTGCTCAAGTGGGTCAAAGCTCAAGACCAGACATTCAAGACGCTGGATACAGCAAAGGAGACCTTCGAGGAGGAAAGTGATGATTAGGAGTCCGTATCTACGATTAAGTCCGAGTCCGAGTCCCGTGTCTTAGTCTTTCTCATATCTATCCTAGCGTCTGTCCTTTTATTCCTAAATGACAACTGGGGGCTGTCCCCATGAGTCACATGTATCCATCGAGTCTGTGCTAACATCTTATTTATCTAAATTAAAGCACGATTTTCAACTATCATATATTCTCCCCTTTACCATTTCCCGTTGACAACGAGAATTGATTTGAGAATTGATTTAAAACAAACAATATGTTCCAATTCAATGTGAGTACACTTGAATGACGTTTCGTACCGAGTAAGCAGAGGACTCGAAACTCCGTGTCCATCTCTTTACCTATTCCATGTCTGTTAATAGAAACCTTTCATTAGCACCCAATTTAAAACGAGCTTTTATCAACGGGATTCTATGACGAACCCAGATAACAAACCAAGAACATCTCCTTGTTCATGATCAATGACGGAAGGCAAGCCCATTCCCCACAAAAACATCACATCACCAAATATCAACCTCTCACCAACGGGTACATCCCCGTCTGCACCTCTACCTTCCTCGAACGAAGGATGGCAAAAAACCAATATATCCAAAGCAAAACCAATTCGAAAGGTCAAAATCAAAGGCCCAAGCCAATATCCATTCACCCAAAACCAAAGCGAAAGGCCAAAATTAAAGGCCCAAGCCAAAAGCCATTCACCCAGAGCCAAAGGCAAAAACCAAAGCCAAAGCGAAAGCCAAGGCTAAAGCCAAATCAAAAAAACAAAATAGTGAAATTCAAATTCGCTATTTTCACAAATTTCAAACGACGGAATAAAAACCCGACATTCTCAAATCACAAAAACAAAATAGTGAAATTCAAATTTGCTATTTTTACAAATTTCAAACGACGGAATTAGAAACCGTCACTTCTCAAGAAATGAAATAACTGAATTCAAAATTTGTTATTTTCCCACAATTCCAAATGACGGATTTAAAAACCGTCCTTTTCAAACAAATAATGAAATAGCGAAATTCAAATTCGTTATCTTCTCTCAATTCCAAACGACGGAATTTAAAACCGTCCTTTTTCAAACAAAAATGAAATAGCGAAATTGAAATTCGTTATTTTCCCACAATTTCAAATAACGGAATTAAGCCGTCACTTTTCAAACTTCGGACCAACAAGTCCAACATACAAAGTCCAGGACCAACAAGTCCAAAGCCCAGGACCCATGAGTCCAACACACAAAGTCCAGGACCAACAAGTCCAAAGCCCAGGACCCATAAGTCCAACACACAAAGTCCAGGACCAACAAGTCCAAAGCCCAGGACCCATGAGTCCAACACACCTAATCCCGGACCAACAAATCCAAAACACCAAACACTAAAACCTTAACAAAAACTGCTTCACTCTTAAGTCCTTCTAGAGACTGTTACAGGGAGACCTATATGGGCTTCTGAGGATTCTCCTCAAGCTCGTAATACCACACCTTAACCTTTAAGGTCCAGACATGGGATTCTGATCCCACATTTATTTACCAACCATTTCGTGCTCAGGCCACATCACGCCGGAGACCCCATTCAGCACCACATTACAAGCCGTAACCCACCAGCCTAAACACCACAAAATACCAACTCCAGATTTTTATTTGTCAAACAAACCTTTTATTACAAGGCTCCACATTTCATAATGTTGAAGCCATTTCCACCCCGACCCAAATACAGAGTCTTCAAAAATACATCGCTCCCCGGAACGGGACATGTCCATTTCATTCTTAGGGTCCACTTTTTAGTGTGCCCACACAACAAGAAACATTTTCACAAACTATGCCTCTTCGATTCATGATCAAGAGGAAATTCTCTCCAATCAACTTTCATGTCACCAAACGGAATTTACCGTCGTGACCCTCAACTCCAAATTTTTATCTATCAAACAAACCTATTATTACCAAGCTCCACATTCCATAATGTCGAAGCCATTTTCTCCCTAACCCATATACGGAGTCCTCGAATGCTTTGCTACCGAGAACGGGATATACCTAATCTACCCTTTGGGTCCACTGCTTAGTGTGCTCACATGATAAGGAACATTTTCACAAACTACACCTCTTCGATTCATGATCAAGGAGGAATTATCTCAAATCAATTTCTTGAGTCACCAAACGGAATTTACCGTCGTGACCCTCTCACTTTAAGGTCCTAACATATCGCTTAGGCACACGTTCAGAACTACGATCTGGTTTGATTTTACTTCACGTGAATACGTAGGCAGTCCTTCAAGGACACAACCATACACCTTAAAATCACTTCAAGGTCCTAACAGTTAGCTTAGGCACACAAACACACACTGAACTACGATCTGGTTTGATTTCACATCACGTGAATATATAGGCAGTCCTATTACAAGGGCACAACCACATCCCCACACACCTTTAATTTTTACACCTTCAATTTGCAATCCATTGCACACACAGCTAAGAATTACGGTCTGGTTTGATTTCGCAAACACGCGAATACGTAGGCAGTCCCCCAACAAGGACACAACCGCATACCCCTTTCAATCTCAACCATCAATATCAATCCTCAAAAATAGCCCACCCAGCTGCAAAAATTAATCTTATACCTCTTTACTGGGGGCTTCTTCTTTAAGACGTCGCCCATTCCCTATTTTGTCAAATTCCAACCTTCTCACTCTGGGGCTTCTCTTTCAAGACGCCACCCGTCCTTTATCTTCAAACATCTTTTGAGTCTTCACTACAATCCAAAATAAAACCACCCATAGCCTAGTGCTCGGTTCGGACGATGACAAGGTCGTGGTTTCGCTCTCCGAATCATCATACCTTGAGAAGGGATCTCAAACAAGCAAACGGAGGCAAAGATAATCAATTCATGTTCCCCAGCCAAGCGAACCTTCTACCTCGGTGATTTGATACGCGTTGTCACCCTTTCTTGGCTAGGAGTTGCACTTACATGTGCAAAGTCTGTCAGAGTCACCCCCATGTTCTGTCGACACTGCCATTTACATCACGTTCACGACCGCCTATTTGTCAGTCTGTCAGTATGCATCTGTGTCACAACGGTCACGTGTCTTGAATCTGTTGAATCACGGATCTACGAGCAATAAATTCCAACTCTTAACAGCTTTTAAGCTTCACAACATTCAAAACTCCTATCTCCCCTCACGCGAGATAGTATATGCTTGTAGCGTATATGCTAATTGCTTACATGCTTATGTGTTTATGTGTTTATGTGTTTATGTGCTTGCCTGCTACATGCTTGTCTATGCGACTGCGGATTTGTGTGGTCACTAACCATGCAGGTAATCTTGAGGAGTCAAACTCACTCCAACTGAGTACTGGGTTCTTCCCAACAAACACCGACCCGCCAAGTCCAAGGGCTTTAACCCCGCCGCTTACATGGCTTACGCTACCTCCCAGCGAGCAGCAACTCATATCCCCGGCGAGTCCTGAGAAGGTTTTAACTCCCCAGCGAGTGCTGATTTTTTAAATGGATGTCACACATGCTATTTTCCACGGTCGATCATTCGACCATAGATGGCTGGCGAGCCTTACAACGCATATGGCTGACGAGCCTCAAAACGCAACACATTCAACATGGCTGGCGAGCCTTACAACGCACCGCGGCTGGCGAGCCCTCCTCATGTACGCACCGTGGCTGGCGAGCCTTTGTCCCTAAGCAAGATACAACTCAAGGACGTATCCCAATGATGCCTCGGGTACGACTCCTTTTCATAAGCTGGCGAGACTTTGTCCGCAAACAAGGTACAACTCAAGGACGTATCCCGAAGATGCCTCGGGTACGACTCCTTGTCGCAGCTGGCGAGCCTTTGCATGCATACAAGATACGACTCAAGGACATATCCCGAAGATGCCTCAGGTATGACTCCTTCCTATGGCTGGCGAGCCTCAAAACACACCGCCTTCAACATCGGCTGGAGAGCCTTTGTACGCACACAAGATACGACTCAAGGACATATCTCGAAGATGCCTGAGGTATGACTCCTTCCTAAGGCTGGTGAGCCTCAAAACGCACTGCCTTCAACACCGACTGGCGAGCTTTTGCGCGCAAAATATTCAAGGACGTATCCCGAAGATGCCTCAGGTATGACTCCTTCTTATGGCTGGTTGATGCCCATCTTTGTGTGCACCAAAGATAATATTTATAATACCTATTAAAACTAACAGAAGCTAGTGGTAACAGGGTCGAACCACAGAGAGGCAAATGTAATTATTAGTTGTTTAATTTCAGTCCAAGGTAACAATGATGTGGGGATTTGATTTGATTTGATCTATAACTAAGGGCAGTAAATGAAATATAAACTAAAAATACGGATGAAAACAAATATAAAAAGGGTGCTAAGATGGTCGGTTCACTGTAGTTTCGGCGGCAGCATACTAGTTAGGTCTGAAATAAATCACGCGAGACGGGAAAATAAGAAGTCCTCTCGGTCCAGTCTTAACAAGTAGCATCTTTCGATCTCGCTACAGGTTCCTAATATCACTAGTACTGACTCTCATCCTGAAAAGTGACTAAAAGCCTAAACTTTACCTATCTTTCGATCTTAGCATAGTTTAGTCATTCTAATTGGTAGTCTAACGACCTTCCCTATCTTTCGATCTAATGGGTCAGTCATTTCCTAAGCATTCAACTAGTCGCGTGCACTCGATTCGTCAAATATAGAATTTAAATCAATTAAAACGAAGCAAAACCTCACGTGGCCAGTCGATCGACCAGGGTGTGCGGTCGATCGACCGTGGCGCGATTTCAGGTCATTGTGGACAGCGGGGGCCATGGGGGCGCTTGGGAAACAAGTGTTTGCATTTTGTATGGAGTCACCACCAATTTTTATGGGAAATTGGAACCGTTCGAATACCTCGTGTCATGTCAAGACACAAAGTAGAGACATGAACACTAAGCAATCGTTACCCTTAGCATTCTACGTCTAGAATGACTCTCGTGGATGCCAATGAACACGGGTGTTCACAGATATCTGGAGTAAGGGGTGAGGGTACGTATTAGGAAGCTCTTTTGATCGAACACCTAATCCCGCCCGCCTCGATAGCGGCCTCTACTAATGATTAGGGAAGTTATTCGTACTTGATATATCGTCGGCTATATGCATGCAATGCAACATCCAAGTTTTAATCCTAGCATGTGAGAATTAGACTAAGTCGGTTGACACGTAATTAGCATACAATTGGGTCGAAGTAGGATTTAATGCTCATTTACATGGGAAAACACACAAACAATAAAAGAAATACAATAATTATAAATTACAATAATGAAAATTACAATAATTACATTGGAATAGGCGATTTATGTCAAAAATACCTTTAAAACGGATAATTTGAGGAAAAGGAATAAAAGAATAAAATAAACTAACGAACAGAAATTAGCGTGATATTACGGATAATAGTCAGATAATACGTAAGCTAATTAAACTATGTCAAGGCAGAAACGAAGTTCAGGGACAGAACTCAGCCAGGAACAGGCGCAGCAGAGCTGCGTCCTTTGGAATAGGCGCAGCAGACGCTGCGTCTGTTCCTTGGCTCAGTTCTGGCTGTGAAGCCGTACTTGCAAGCCGTTAATTTCAATTGGTGATTTTAAAGATCGATTGATGATATTTACTCGGATGGAAGTGATTAGCATGTTATTTAACATATGAATGGGTCATGAAAACAGTAAAATATGAATGAGACGGATGCAAACGGATTATTACATGATGGAATAATGATAGAAGTGAAAAATATTAATGAGTCCTACGAATTAAATCAATTACTACGTTAGATATGATGGATTAACGACAACAACAGATGAAAACTATATCAAAGACGAATTCCAGAAACCCAATATGAACAAATTGAATCTCTACAATCCGGAATTGAATTTAATGACGAAAACCCGCAAATATTGGATTATAAGGGATCTAAGTCGGATTTGTGATGATTAAAACATATTTAATGATGATGATTAATGATATACGTGTGAATTATATACTATGATGAAGAATCAACTAAATAAGCAAAAGAAAACAAGAATCAAATAACAAACGAATTTACAGAGGACGGAGGAAGAAGAAAAGAAGCAGGAACTGCGGCAGCCTCACGAAGAGGCGCAGCAGGTACTGCGCTCCTTCGAATAGGCGCGGCGATTCTTTGCGTCTTTTCTCGACGCTGTCTCTCTGGAAATCCGTAAAAAAGAGTTTTAAAGCACGGTTTTAGAAATCGGTTTTAATGGTGTTTTCGACATAAACCTTACATTGATGATACAATAATTAAAATACAATAAATAAAAGAGAGATTTACACCCTCAGACTTACATGTTGACGAAACGAGAAGAACTAAGATATCGATTAGTGATGCTCGACGCGAATGCAAAGAAAGTGCCCTCGTAAGAGGAAAACGATTAATTAATTAAGTTGATTATTGTGTAGTTGGTCAAATTGGTCGATCATGCAAACGAGGCTGGTACTCAAAAGGATCCGAGCTTACATGGTCGAATGTTCAAGCACGTAGACGCCAAAAATAAGAACAAAGTCTAGAATGCAAAGGGAGAAGAGAAGGGCGGACACTCGCGTGAGAAATATGAGGAGCGAAGGCTCCTATTTATACTAATCACGTGAAGGAATTAGGGTTTCGGAGACTCTTTGGAAGTGAATCTCGGAAAGATATGAAAAAGATATGAGAAACATACGAGAAAAGGGCACGGGAAGAGGCGCGGCGCCATCGCGTCTCTTGGAAGAGGCGCAAGACTGCTGCGTCTATTCCCAAGTGGTTTCCTCTGCAAAGAAAGATTTCCGTGTTTGAGTTATGGTAGGACGGAAATAATTCGATTTCCTTAATATCTTATATGAATATTACGGGAATTTACTTACTAAAAGATAAAATTTGTGAAATATGGAATAGAAATATCCGGAACATTCCAACATTCGACTCGGGTTTTAACGGTTATCGAAAAATGGAGACGGTTTTAGGCCCGACTCGAATGTACTCTAATTACTGTCAAAACGACCGTATCGGGACGTAGATGACAACTAAGAGGTAGACATTAATATTTGAGCAATCACTTGACGATAATCTTACGAACTGTCACAAATCGTTCCGCATACCAAACATGCGGCCCAATCATCACCGGGTGGTTTGCGGGAGGTGCAGAAATGAGGTATCTACAGAGCCCCCACTTTGACTGAGGCTTGGACAAGGCGAAAGTCAAAGTATAGCCATCAGGTCAATCGAAGATTACAACCTGACGACTATGGCGACGCGAGGCGGCTCAAGGGGTTTGAGCCAAGGACCTGTCGTCGGGAACATTTTAGAGTCTGTCGACTATCGGGGAGGATCGTTTAAAGTCCATTAGACTACGTAAGGAGGCTCGCCAGCCATAAGAAGAGACCATACCTGAGACTTCTTCTCGAGATGCTTCCGGAGGTGCATAGGAGCTAAGGGTAAGCGTAGGAGCTAAGGTTAAGACCTAAAGGATATATAAGGATTGTGCTAGGGTGTGGGACCCTAAAGGAAAGCATTGACGGGAAGGAGGCCTAAAGTAAGTTCAACTTAAGGGGTAAACCAAAGGTTGGGTATAGGAACTCTATTGGTTTGGGAACTTGAAGGCTTATGAACCTAAAAGGATTGGGATCCTATAGGTAAAAAGTCCTAATTTCGGGCTTACGAACCTAAGAAAGAAGGCTTTGGGTTTGGGAACTTCTGGAGAACGACACCCTATCGAATTCCGCGGGGAAACGAGAAACATTGAGAGTAGCAGGACACAGGCGGGAACTGCTGAGAGAAAACTGCTTTGGGTAGTCTTCGGGAAATAATTGCGAATAGCAGGACACAGGCGGGAACTGCTGGGAGGAAATCTGCTTAGGTATATCGTCAATCCTTACGTCTTGAGAGAGACAGTACGTCCGCTTACTCTCGCCAGAGACACGATTGGGAATTATTCTTCTCGTCATGAGAGGGAAAGTATATCTGCTTACTCTCGCTGAAGACATGATGAAGGTGTGTCGAAGTTTGTGAAGGAACCAATGCTCGTTGCGACAAGCAGAAGGTCTTTGAAGGAATAAATAGTACGCAACAGTCCGCTGCGGGCTTGGAAATGCGGGCCGGAACGAAAGAAAAATCGCCAAACGGACCAAAAGAATGAAATAGCATCGGGGAAGAGGCGCACCAAAGATGGGCCCACAAATAACGAACTCATAACGAATTTTTGAAAATCCGTATGGAGGGAACAAAAGGGAGAGGCGCAAAGAAGAGCTGCGTCTCTTGGAAAAAGCGCAGCGCCCTTTCTTTGCGTCTATTCCCCAATTTGGTTTTCCTGCGTAAAAACGCGAAAATCAGGAGGTTTATGTTCATTCTTATTCGAAACACAAATCTCTCATTTCTCTCTCAAATATTCACCATTTCCGCCAAGGTTTGATTCAAAAGCTTGCATTAAAGATGACTAATCGAGGTATGTGTCTCGATCTTGCATTAATCTTCTACATTTGTCCAATTTTGAGCCGAAAAATTAGGGTTTATGACCCTTTTGATCGAAAATTTGGGGCTTTTCCCCCAAACACATCTGCCTTGTTAAATTGACATTAGAAATGGATTGTAGGTAGCATTAGGAACATAACCATGTATTTGTTTCGAATTTTCATCAAGTTTTGAGCCTTTGAGTGAATTTTGAGACGGTTTTACAGCTAAACCCTAAATTGCTTCGAAAATAGCCTTAGGATTGCCCATTTTTAATGAAACTTGATATTTGGGATCCTCGAGTGATGGGTAAACGTTCTACCATCTCGGAATTTTGGTTTGTGACAGCTTTTCCAGGACACTTTTTGGGGCATAATCGCCATTATAGCGAAATGTTGCCGAAATTTCGACTCGAACCCGGGATTAGGCTTCGAACTAGACTTGACTTGATCCAAAACTGCCACATGAGTGGTCGGGTTGGTGGGAATATGGCCAAAGATGGCGAAAAAAAGAGCGGTTTCAGGGCTTTGAAGGCTCGAAAATCCCTTAACCAAGGCTTGTCGTCATGTGACGCGGCCTAAATTTGCTTTAATGTTGCAGGTGATGAGGCTTCTACTTCCGGGAGAGCTCCCATGGAGATAGACGCTGCTACTGTCGAGGAGGCTTTAGAGCAGGCCTTCACCGCTGCGGTGATGGCTACTGGGGACGAGGCTCACGAGGAGGAGGCCGTTGAGGAGGAGGAGGCCCCGAGACGGGCCAATGTCGGGCGAGGAGGTCGCCAGCTGAGAGGGGCTTCTATGTGGGCTGAGACTTGGGAGAGCAGGCACCTGGTGTGGGCTGCAGAGGGTCACCTGTCCTACAGGACGGTGAAGAGTTTGGTAAATAGGAATTCACTACTTATTACTCATCTCCTTTCATTCCTTTATTCAAATTTCTTTCAAACTTCGTTCAAAACTAAAGATATATTTGTTTCAAATCATAATAGGAGGCCGGGAACATCAGGTCGTTCTCGTGTTAAACGACAGCGATGGAGCACTACGAGCGTCTGTCGGCGGAGGAGAGGGCCATGATTGAGCGCGGAGCGTTTGGTCCTTTGGTTCAGGTTTGGAGGGATATCGCGAAGAGGAAGTTGCGGGCTAACCTTAGCCTGGTCCGTGCTTTCTTGGACCGATTCTGGGACACGACTTCCACGTTTCACATGCCTTTTGGTGAGGTGGGAGTCACTTTGGAGGATTACGGCATGATTTCTGGTCTGCCGTGTGGGACCGAGGAGGTGGTGTGGCCGGAGACTGCCATGAGGGCGGACTCGGCCGAGGCAAGGAGATTGATCCGCTGGAACTTGTCGCCGAAGGCAGTTACAGTGCCGGGTTTGATACCCAGTTCTTACGTTCGAGACTACTTTGCTGGGAAGACCCCGGCGCTGGTGACGATCGATGGGAGGGAGACGGCTCCTCCTCCCCGTCTGGTGAAAGCGAGGGCCTGGCTCGTCGTGGCTTTGGTGGTTCCTGTCTTCGATTTACCTCGGAGACAAGGGCGAGAGGCTATCGACGAAGCTTCTTCCCTTCCTTTCTGACCTGAGTTCCCTAGGACGTTGGGACTGGGTCACTGCTGGTTTTGCGGTCCTCATCCGCTTCATGAGGGCCACGGTTCGTCCGGAGTTGATGGAGAAGGGGACTTCTCCTGGTGCTGTCGGACCTGGACTACTGCTGGAAGTATGAACCTGCCTTTAGACTAAAGTAAATTCCTTTCTTTATCAAATCACGAAAGATTGTCATTGATTATTTTGCTTTACAGGCGTGGGTGTACTCCTACTTCCCGAGTCTCGCGCCCAAGAGGACGGAGCCGCTGGAGAGGGCCTATCCCGTGGTGAGGGATTGGGTGATGTGCCGGACGAAGAGCAAGCGTTCTTCTCACAACGCCTACCGGCGGGACGTGAACGCTCTTCAGCTGAGCAGCGTGAGTATTTATATTCACTTGCTTCTTGCTTTTAGTTGATCATAGGAATGATCTTTGTTTTATTTTGTCACAGTAAGTGCTCCGACCTTGGGCGGAGTACGCTGGAGCGCCTCCTTTCGTGGCTGAGGTCCTTCGACCTAGGAGCTCGAGCCGACTGCTGTTGAGGACGTCGATGGGTCCTGTGTGGTACCTCGGCGAGCGCTTGGCTCGTCAGTGCTCGCGGGGCGTGTTGACGGTTCCCGTCGATCCTCCCCGGACGATGTTTAGGGAGCCTTCTGAGGCTGAGAGGGAGGCGGACTTGGCTGGTGCCAGTGGTGACGACCTTCTTCTTCCTGGTGAGGAGTACTCGGCGTTCCTTTACGGGAGGTTGGCGTACTGGCCAGTAGTGGTGAGTATCTTTTATTTTTTCTCTTGATCCGATTATGAGATTTATGATGAAAGATCATCGATTATTGAGAAACATTTGTCTTTGTAGGAGGTCGAGGCGGCGGGCATCGAACCCCCAGAGTACCCCGAGACCCTTGAGTACACTGACGCGACCGAGAGGACGACGATCTCCGAGCTGCGTGACTTTGACGTAGCCGTGACGGATGCTGGCCTGGACGATTGGCAGCATCTGATTCGGAGGGTGAGCCTCTATCCTTTGTGTAAGAAAACATTTGGTTGAGTTTGTTTAATTGTTTGAGAATGTCTTTTTTTTGAAATTGCAGGTTGCGCCGTCTCGGTTTGTGGCGTTGTGGAGGGTGGCCAACCGGCTGCGAGCTACTTCCGTCGAGGCACTCATTGGCGGTCGAGGTCGTCAGGTATGAACCTTACGCCTGTTTCCATTTTTTTATTTTTTATTTTCTAATTTTACTTGAATTGATTGACGTGAGCCAATTTTCTTGTTTACAGGATGACCGCGAGCTGGAGTGAGAGTTGACCTAGTCTCGGGAGGAGACAGCTCGCGTGTTGAGGGAGCTCGAGGTTCGGGATGCCGAGATCGCTGCTCTTGTGGCGAGAGTTGCAGAGTTGGAGGGCGCCCAGCAGTAGCTTTTTTTTGTCGTATGTTGGTTGTGTCTTGTACATTTGTTCATTGGGACTATCATTTTGAACATTTTTTGGACTTTGTTTGGGGCTCGAGCCCCCAGTTTGTACATTTTCTCCGTTTGGTATATATACGATGGCCTGAGTGCCTTTGCTGCTGGGTTGTGTTGCTTGTATCTGCAGGTTAGTTTCGAACAGGTTTGGTAGATGACGGTTTACGCCGTCATGCTGCCGAAATTTACATAGGAAAAACACGCAAAGCATACATTTTTATATACATATGGCCTTAATTAGCGCAAAGTGAGAGACTCAAAAGAACGCGAAAAAATGCAAAAAATGCAAAAATTTTGCCGGAAATGACCGGACGGTAGGGAGGGTTACCCCCTAAAAAAAGAAAGAAATAGAAATCTATAAGTTTAGAAATGAAATTAAAGAAATTAATATTTATAAGTTGAAATTAAAATGAAAATTATTTCCTAAAATGAAAATATACAAGCGCAATATAATGGCAGAAATGTCGATGTCGCCCTGAAATGCGTGCCCGCGAATTTAGGAAACCTGAAACATGGTAATTTCCATTATTTACCAAAATAATAACCCGTAGGAATAGGAAATTATTCGTTATGGAATTAGGAAAGATTCAACGCGGAAAATCACAGAAGTGAAGCTCGGGAAGAGGCGCAGCAGGTGCTGCGCCTGTTCCCACGTTGTTCCGTTCTGACGGATTTTTGGAAACAGTAATTAGTATAAATAGAAGCGTCGATGGAGCTTTTATTCACACAAATCTTCCGTCTATTCTTCGTCTGATTACACAAAATTCTTCAAAATAAATTTTCTCATCATGAATACTTTAGTGATCCGCTTGAAGGAATGGACCAATGAATTTTCAAATATCGAGAAGCATGATATGGGCTCTTATAACTTTGGATCGTTGTTGAGTTTGAAACTCATCAAGGTTGTGAAACCGTTCTTGGATGCTTGCCTTGACTATTGGGACCCGAACTACCATGTTTTTGCGTTTCCTGGGGGTGATATTTGTCCTTTTCCTGAAGAAATTGCTGCCATTGGTGGATGGGACCCCGAACATTTGCCTGCCATTCCTTCTACTTCTTAAGGGTACAAAAGCAAATTTAGAAACTTGCTCGGATTGACTAGGCTTGAGGTGGACCGTCTAGTTACCTCAAAAGGTGTGAGAATGTTGGACTTCATAGATCGATTCATCAATAGGGCCGACCCCACCGTTTCTCATGTTGCAAGGCGGAGGGCATTTGGCTTTTGCTTGTTGCATGTGTATGTCTTCCGAGGGCATGTTGATGAAGACTTGAGAGGTGATCCCCGTCTTTTGGGTCTTGTTGAGCAGATGGAGTTGCGCAAGAGCCCAGTTTGCTTATGCTTAGGAGAGATTATATTGGGTTTGGATAATAGGAAATCCAACCGTGATCTGCCGTTCTTGGGGAGTCCCGTCGTTTTGCAGGTAAAAGTCACTTTTTTGTTTTTTTTGTTTTTTTTGTTTTTTTTTTCTTTTTTTTTTCTTTTTTTTTTCGTTTTTTTTTTCTTTTTTTTTTCGTTTTCTTTATTTTTTTTTTTTTTTTTTTTTGATGTCTAATACCTGCTTTTGGTAGGTTTGGCTTATGGAGCGGCTCCGATTGATCGAGCCCCCAGTTCATGCGCTTTCCTATCATGCCCGCTCGATTGTGATGAGGACGAGGTTGTACATGGTGGACTTCACTCGGGTCTGTGATTATTGGAAGAATAAGCTGAAGAGCGATGATGGCCCGTTGATCAGGTGGGTCGTTCCGTGGTGGCGCCTTAAGTCCGTCACTGGAGTGTCTTCTTTGGATCCCACTAGGTCGGTGCGCATTCCTGGATTGGAGTTTATGGTGTGCATCTTCCCGGAAAGGCTGATGAGACAAGTTGGGCTGAAGCAGACGATCCCTAGGCTTGATACCGTCCCGCAGACTGCTATGGCACTTACTACAGAGAGCCGAAGATAGTGGGCTATCAAATGGGCCCAAAGGAACATGTGGTTCTTGAATTTCTCTGCCAATGCTTTATGGGTGTCGGATTCTTATCTGAGGTGGAGAAAGGCTGCAACTCCGGAAGAGCGCAAGAAATTGAGGAAACGCGAGCCCATTGACTACAAGGTGCGCGAGGGAGAGAAAGAGAAAGAGAAGCATCTGACAGAGGGAGAAGAAGAAGCCGGGTTTCGAGTCATTCAACCTTCGAAGAAATCCAAGACTACTCCTGTCGCAGAGATGGTGATTGGCAAGAATGGAAAAGCTAGACCTCGAGAAAGACCGTTGGTGATTAGGTCTGAAGTGGCGCAAGAGCGTCCGGCTCGAGGTCGTGATAAGAAATATGATAGGAATGACAAGGGCAAGGGGAAGATGGAGGAATAGCCCGAGTCTCTTTATTATTATTTGATTATTATTATTATTGTTGTAATAAAAGGTGGGGTTTTTTAGAATCCTAGCCTATTCTATTTTTTATTATGTAGCGTACTATTATTATTAAAAAATGAATAAAAAGGTTAAGTGGTTATGGAACCGTTGTGATTTTCTATTTATTATCCTTGTCGAATTTCAAATGCAATGCAAATGTCCTTCTATTTACATTTTAGATATGATGGGTTGAATCCCGTGAAGGATTGCCTACGTATTCACTTAAAAAGCGAAATCAAACCCTTGCTCGTAGTTCGAGTAAATGTAAAAGAATAATTGTTCTAAGCAAGAGCTTGTAATAAACTTAGAAAAGAAGCATGAGCTTTTGCTTACTCAGAAGGTGCGAACTTAGTTTATTTGATGATATGAGGATGACAAGTTTGTCAAAATGCAAGAGCATAGTGACATTTAGCTTATTTCAGCTTGGCCAGGGGCCGTTTATTTAGTGCCACAAGAGCGACACGTGGGATTACACGAGGCGCGTGTTTGGTCCTATTCTAGGCATAGTATCGTTTCAGTTGGTCAAGGTTCGTAGGGTTTGAAAACTCATTCCCATCTAGGTCTGTGATCCTAACCGCACCCACTGGGAGTATGGATTTGACTAGAAATGGTCCGGCCCAATTAGGTTTGAATTTTCCTCGTGGGTCAACAGGTAGAAGAGCTCTAACCTATTTAAGCACTAAGTCTCCTTCTTTGATGTTCCTTGGCCTAACCCTTTTGTTGAAAGCCCGTTTGATACGTGCTTGATATGTTTGGACATTATGCAAGGCGCGTAGCCTACGTTCATCCAGGAGGATGAGTTCTTCATATCTATCCCTTTTCCAATCGGCTTCCGGGATTTGACTTTCGAGTAGAATACGCAAGGATGGTATTTCTAGCTCGACTGGTTGTACAGCTTCCATACCGTAGGTCAAATAGAAAGGAGTAGCCCCAGTGGGCGTCCTGACAGATGTACGATACCCCCATAAAGCAAAGGGTATCTTGCTTGGCCAATCTCTATAGTTGTCAATCATTTTCTTGAGAATTGTGACAACATTTTTGTTTGCCGCCTCTACCGCGCCGTTAGTCTGCGGCCTATAGGGCGAAGAGTGATGATGCTTAATCTTGTACTTGGCTAGCAATTGCTCGGTTTCAGCTTGGAAATGTGATCCGTTATCGCTAATGATCTCATGTGGGCAACCATATCGACAGATGATGTTGTTTTGTATGAATTTTGCCACATTTTTAGCCGTGAGACCAGTGTAGGAAGCCGCGTCTACCCATTTGGTGAAATAGTCAATTGCTACTAGAATGAAATAGTGACCTCCTGTTCCGACTGGGGTTATCTTCCCGATTATGTCAATTCCCCATGCAGAAAATGGCCAAGGGGATGTCATTGTATAGAGCAATGAAGGAGGGACATGTTGCACGTTCCCGAAGATTTGGCAATTGTGGCAATGTCTTACGTATTTGATGAAATCGGATTCCATTGTGGTCCAATAATATCCCAAACGTGTGATTTTCTTTGCCATCATGGGCCCACTCATGTGAGGACCGCATTCTCCGTCATGGACTTCTTCCATCACCTTTCGTGCCTGTGAATGTTCAAGGCAACATAGGACTACACCAAGAGGTGTTCTTTTGTATAATTCTCCTTGCATGAGAATGTATTGGGAAGCTAGTAGGCGTATAGCACGTTGTCCCCTCTTGTCCATATCTGGTGGATAGGTGCCATTAAGCTTGAAATTCAGGATCGCTTGGAACCAGGGTTCCTGCGCGATTTCCTCTTTGTCGGTGATTTGGTGGACATAAGCCGGCTCTGACCGTCGTTCGATGCACAAAGGCATTTCCACCATGTGATCTGGCATATTAATCAACGATGTAAGTTTCGCAAGAGCGTCTGCAAATTGATTTTCCTCCCGAGGTAGGTGTAGGTAGGTTACGTGATCGAAGAATTGAGCGACTTGGTCTATCCTAGCCTGATAAGGTGCGAGGCTTTCGCTTCAGATTTTCCAAGATCCTGTAACTTGGTTAATTATCAGTGATGAATCCCCATGTACTCGGAGGTTTTTGATGCCTAAGCTTACTGCCGCTTGTAGCCCAATGAGACAGGCTTCATATTCTGCAGCATTGTTTGTCACCCCGAAGTCGAGTTTGACAGCAATTGGTGTATGCTCACCTTCAGGAGAAATGAGCAACACTCCTATTCCGAATCCTCTTAGGTTTGATGCTCCATCAAAATACAGGTCCCAGGAGTCTACATCAGTTTGGAGTATATCCTCGTCTGGAAATGACCAAGTATCTATTGTTTGAGCGTCATTGATAGGATTTTCTGCTAAGAATTCGGTGACGGCGCGACCTTTTATAACTTTCAGTGGCACGTATTTGAGGTCGAATTCTGAGAGCATCAAGGTCCATCTTGCTAGACGTCCGTTGAGGACGGGTTTCTCGAAGAGATATTTGACTGGATCCATTTTGGAGTATATTTTGACGGAGTAGCTAAGCATGTAATGGCGTAGCTTCTTTGTTGCCCACACGAGAGCGAGGCATGTCTTTTCGAGTTGTGAGTATTTGCACTCATATTCCAAGAACTTCTTACTAAGTTAGTAGATAGCTCTTTCTTCACTTCCTACAGTTTGAGCCAACTTGGCACCCATGGTCATTTCTTCTTGCCATTCTTGTGAGATATAAACCAAGAGGTTGATCTCGTTGTGGTGGCATGAGCACTGGTGGTTTAGCCAATATCTCCTTGATTCGATTGAATGCCTTTTGACAATCGTCATCCCACATGGTGTGGTCTGTTTTCTTGAGTTTTTTGAAGATAGGCTCACAAATCATCGTAAGTTTCGATATGAATCGACTTATATGTTGCACCTTTCCTAGGAATCCTCTAACTTCTTTTTCTGTTTGAGGTTGTGGCATTTCGATCAGAGCTTTGATTTTGGAAGGGTCTATTTCTATACCTCTTTGACTAACGACGTATCCCAGGAGCTTACCAGATGTTACCCCGAATGTGCATTTCTGAGGATTGAGCCTCATGTTGTACTTTCGTAGCCTTGCGAAGAACTTGCGAAGGTTCGCAATATGTCCCTCTCTTTCCTTAGATTTGACAATCATGTCGTCTACATATAACTCAACCTCTTTATGCATCATGTCATGTAGGAGTGTAGTTGCGGTGCGTTGATATGTAGCTCCGGCGTTGATTAGTCCAAACGGCATTACCGTATAGCAGTAGGTTCCCCATTGAGTGACGAACGCGGTCTTGTGCATATCTTCCATGACCATCTTGATTTGGTTATAACCCGCATACCCATCCATGAAGGATAGTAACGCGTGATCTGCAGTATTGTCCACCAATATGTCGATGTGAGGTAGAGGGAAGTCGTCTTTTGGACTTGCTTTGTTTAAGTCCCTAAAATCAACACAAACACGGATTCTCCCATCCTTTTTGGGCACGGGTACTATGTTAGCTACCCAGTCAGAATACTCGGAAACTTTGATGAACCCGGCTTTGAATTGCTTGTCAACTTCTTCCTTAATATTTAGAGCCCATTCTGTTCTCATTCGTCGAAGCTTCTGTTTCACAGGTTTGAAACCCGGCTTAATCGGAATCTTATGTTCAGCGATATCCCTGTCGATCCCTGGCATGTCCTTGTAGGACCAAGCGAAAACGTCTTTGAATTCATTTAGGAGGTCTATGAAATCGGCCCTTTCGGTAGAGCTCAAGGTAGTCCCTATCCTAAGTTCTTGGGGTTCTAGTTCGGTTCCTACGTTGATGGGTTCGGTGTCCTCTATTACTGGTCCCCCTTCCCCTTCCTGTAGTATTTCTTTGGCTATGTAGGGAGGTATTTCGATTGAGTCTGGGTCTTGGTCATCCTCAGTATCATCATAAACAGAATTGCACTCAAGATAACACAAAGAGTAAGCAAAACCTGATTTATTCATATTAAAATTTGAGTAAAGTTGAAACAAAGAAGCCAATTGATCCATAGTCAGTGGCGGCAAAGGGACAGTGGTTAGGGCATTTCCCGAACTACTGCGACTACTCGAGGCTAAGCTAGGAGAAACGAAGGGAGTGGGGATGACAACAGGAGTAGACTCTCTAATGACTTCTCTAGACTCCGACTCTGACTCCGACTCCGACTCGAACTCATCGTCTTCTGGTTCTCCTATTGAACATCTCTCCTTCTCCAGTGGTGAGCTTGAAGAGTCTTCCTTGATTGTTGGTCCATTTGATTGATTTTCTCCATCCTTTCTGCTGTCTTGCGTCGGTTTCTGTGATCAACGCGGTGGGGTTGAAGCGATCGTCTCGAAGTATCATAGTAATGATCTCATCCTGCGCGGCCCTAACGAATCGATCTTCTCCAAACAGTAGGCTGACAGCTTGTTCGTCTAAGCAAGGTGCTTGACGGGTTTTGACGGTAGGAACCGTTTCTGGAGGAATGAAGTAGCAATCGTGAAAGATCTCGATTCCGGCTAACTTCCTCTCGAGATAATGCCAAGGTTCGGGAAATCCGTGGAAGAGTTCTAGACTTCCTTCTTAAACAAAGTACCCATTCAAAGTGGGGAGATAGGGCCTCATTTGGACTCCTACGTGCTTGCGGTTTTGGACTTGGGCGAGCATCTCGAGAACCTCTTCTTTTGTGGGTTTATACCCTAGTCCCAGTGGTATCCTCGTTGAGTTGCCTTCCTTGTATGGTGCGAAGGTATTCTTCCGAATAAGGTTCAAAGGCATTCCAGGGAAGTATCCCTGGGATTTGAGTATGTGGTTGACCACCAAGTTAGAGTAGGGATTATAGTATAAGGGTGCCAATTCGCTTTCTATGACACTTACACTTTGGAAGCCCCCAAGTTCGTATACAGGATCCGCAAGGACTTGATTGTTCGATTGTTTTTCGATTATTGCCTTGATGGGTGACGAAGTGATCGTCACTACTTTGCCGTTTAGTGGGATCTTGATCTTTTGGTGAAGGGTGGATGTTACCGCTTTGGAAGCGTGAATCCAAGGCCTTCCCAGAAGTATGTTGAATGAAGCTTCAATGTCCACTATTTGGAAGTTCACCTTTCGTTCAATTGGCCCCGTGGCTATGGTTAAATTAGCAAGTCCTACTACTTTTCGTCGTGTACCGTCATATGCACGCACACCTTGATTGGTAGGGGTCCAATCCGACTCTTTCATACCTAGCTTGTATGCCGTTTTGAGGGGTATGACGTTGACCGCGGAGCCATCATCCACCAAGGTCATTGGCACATTCTTCTTTAGACAAATGACAGTGATGTATAGAGCAAGGTTGTGACTAGCGCCAAAAGGTGGCAAGTCTTCGTCTGAGAAAGTAATAGGATTACTTAGCTTAGGTGATTCTTGGAAGACCAAGTTGACTACATCTTCAGGAGTGGAGTTATGTGCTACATTTAGCTTGGCCAAAGCTTGCAGTAAAGCTTGGCGATGTGGGAATGAGCTTGCTACTTAGTTGCCGACCGAAAGATCGCCTTTGTTTTCTGTAATTGCTTGAGCAAATGATCAGTGGGGTCATCTTCGTTGTCATTTGGTGTGATGACGTTGGTTGGACCGTTTTGAGTAGTGCTTTGATATGGGCGGCCCGAACGAGTTAGGTGATCCACATCTTGGTCTTCACCATTTTGGACTATTTCCTTGACTAAAGAGTTTTCAATGGGATATTCGTCCTCATCATCATCGGCCCAAACCCCATTGACTGCAGCTAGCTCCCTCATTCTCGTGATATCACCTTCTAGTCGTATGATTTAATCGACTAGTTTATCAACCACGGTGATTATTTCTTGCATAGTGGCATTTTGAGAGAAGATAAATGGTACACGTTCTTTGGGTATTGCGTTGGGATTGCGTAAGGTTGTTACCATGTTTTCTAGTTCCCAAACTTGTCTATCTACACTCCTTGCCCATGTGATGAAGTCGGAAATGGTAGGGGAGATAGTAGAGTAGAGCCCTTCATTCTCGATTGCATGAATTTCATTTTCGGTGGGAGAAATGAGGTGTGAGCAATCTAAGGTAGATTCATCACTTGTGATCACTAGAACTCCAAGAGGATTCTGAGTGTTGTTGGGTTTACCTCCCGGTGGTATTGGGAGTTGACCATCTTCAATCATGTCTTGAAGCACGTTTTTCAACTTGTAGCATTTTTCTGTGTCGTGCCCCTTGCCCCTATGGTATTCACAGTACGAATTTTCATCCCAAAACTTGGACTTCCTCTCGGGTTCGGGAGTAGGTCCAATGGGTTGGAGTTTACCTTGCTTCATTAGCCTTTTTAGAGCGTTGGAGTAAGTGTCCCCAAGGTTTGTGAATTTCCTTGGTGGGGTAGTTTTCTTGGATGGCTCGAGAAGGTTAACTTCATCGGTCTTGCTAGTAGAGCCGTATGAACGACTTGTAGACCCTTGATATCTTCGGCCTACCGTTTTGGACAAGAGTCCTTTACGGATGTCGTCTTCGATCCTTGTTCCTAGTACGGTCAAGTCTTTGAAGGTTTTGATGTTTTGGTATCTCAAATGGTTGGCATATATGGGCTTGAGATTATCCACAAACTTCTCCACAAGAGTAGCCTCATCCGGGCGTTCAACTAGTTGAGTGCTAGTCTTCCTCCACCTACTTAGGAAGTCGGTGAATCCTTCTTTGTCATTTTGGGTAAGAACCTCTAGAGTACGCATGTTGACTTGGATCTCGGCATTATCCGCATATTGTTTAGAGAACTCGATTGCGGCGTCTTCCCAAGTGGCGACCTTCTTGTGATCTAAAGTGTAGAACCATTGCTTCGGGATGGTGTCAAGAGATGAAGGAAAGATCCTTAAGAACATCTCGGGTTTGATGCCTTTGATAGACATGTAATCCTTGAAGGCACGGATGTGGTTTAACGGGTTCTCGTATCCCTTGAACTTAGGGATATCCGTCATGTTAAAGTTAGTTGGCAATTTGGAATTGACGGCTTCATATTTGCGATTGTTCTCCCTATAAATGTCATCCCCCTTAAGGTACATCAATTGCTCCTCTAGGTATTGGAGTCTTTTCTCAGCTGCAGTCGTCCCCATGAGAGGATTCTCATCCCTAGATTCATCATCGGAGTTACGTAGTACTTCACTTTCAAGAGGAGGCAACCTTCCCTCTACGGCATAGATACGGCCTTCGATGAGCTCAAGGCGGTCATAGGTTTGTTCTTGAGTAGATTGCATTTGGGCTAGCGCGGCTAGGATTCGATCATTACTATTCTGGAGTTGGTTGAAGTTTGCTTCATCACTTGATCCGGGCATCTTGGAACTGGATAAGAGATTGGCGACGAATCAAAACACGATCGACCATTCTATCACACTTGCTAAAAGAGGAAAAGTTTTGACTCGTGAAGTGGGTGTGTGCCACTTGTGTTGAGTGAGTTTTGAAGAAAGACAAGGTCTTTGAAAATGTGTTTCCTAGTCAACTGTAGTGTAGTTTTAGGAGTGGACTCGAAGTGAGGTTTTGAAATGGGCTTGTGGCCCGAATTTTGACGCGACAAACGGATAGAGTTTTGACCGGGTTTTGCGCTAATTAAGAGCCTATTTCGAAATTCTTGTTTGAAAAGGGGTTTTGATCTTTTGAAAAATCGTCATGGTTTTGTTTAGAAGTGGTGATCACGTAAGGTATACATATTTATACAAGCATTATAACGGGATGCTGAGTGCATTTAAAAGGGATTTGGTTTAAAAGGTGGGTTGCCATACCGAACCATCAAACCCGAAGTCTGTGGAGAGGCTCGTGCTAAACAAGAGTAAGGCCGATTCCTAGTCCATTTCCTCAAGTAGTGAAGGCCCTTGATACAAAGAAGAGTAAGCATCATGGTATGGATGATGTCAATCGCTATCCATCCTTAGGCCCAAATAAGAATTAGGACCGTTTAGACGGGACGATTGGTCGAATGGGTTGGGTTGGGCCTAGGAAGGCCGAATAAAACGGTCTAGGAAGACCGAGCTATGAAAACCGACAATTGTCTTGTACAAACTATTCCCTAACCTTGTTCAAGTTTCACCCTTTTGGCTACACGTAAGTGTATTTTGTATGGAGTCGCCACCAATTTTTATGGGAAATTGGAATCGTTCGAATACCTCGTGTCATGTCAAGACACAAAGTAGAGACATGAACACTAAGCAATCGTTACCCTTAGCATTCTACGTCTAGAATGACTCTCGTGGATGCCAATGAACACGGGTGTTCACAGATATTTGGAGTAAGGGGTGAGGGTACGTATTAGGAAGCTCTTTTGATCGAACACCTAATCCCGCCCGCCTCGATAGCGGCCTCTACTAATGATTAGGGAAGTTATTCGTACTTGATATATCGTCGGCTATATGCATGCAATGCAACATCCAAGTTTTAATCCTAGCATGTGAGAATTAGACTAAGTCGGTTGACACGTAATTAGCATACAATTGGGTCGAAGTAGGATTTAATGCTCATTTACATGTGAAAACACACAAACAATAAAAGAAATACAATAATTATAAATTACAATAATGAAAATTACAATAATTACATTGGAATAGGCGATTTATGTCAAAAATACCTTTAAAACGGATAATTTGAGGAAAAGGAATAAAATAATAAAATAAACTAACGAACAGAAATTAGCGTGATATTACGGATAATAGTCAGATAATACGTAAGCTAATTAAACTATGTCAAGGCGGAAACGGAGTTCAGGGACAGAACTCAGCCAGGAACAGGCGCAGCAGAGCTGCGTCCTTTGGAATAGGCGCAACAGACGCTGCGTCTGTTCCTTGGCTCAGTTCTGGCTATGAAGCTGTACTTGCAAGCCGTTAATGTCAATTGGTGATTTTAATGATCGATTGATGATATTTACTCGGATGGAAGTGATTAGCATGTTATTTAACATACGAATGGGTCATGAAAACAGTAAAATATGAACGAGACGGATGCAAACGGATTATTACATGATGGAATAATGATAGAAGTGAAAAATATTAATGAGTCCTACGAATTAAATCAATTAACTACGTTAGATATGATGGATTAACGTCAACAACAGATGAAAACTATATCAAAGACGAATTCCAGAAACCCAATATGAACAAATTGAATCTCTACAATCCGGAATTGAATTTAATGACGAAAACCCGCAAATATTGGATTATAAGGGATCTAAGTCGGATTTGTGATGATTAAAACATATTTAATGATGATGATTAATGATATACGTATGAATTATATACTATGATGAAGAATCAACGAAATAAGCAAAAGAAAACAAGAATCAAATAACAAACGAATGTACAGAGGACGGAGGAAGAAGAAAAGAAGCAGGAACTGCGGCAGCCTCACGAAGAGGCGCAGCAGGTACTGCGCTCCTTCGAATAGGCGCAGCAGTTGCTGCGTCTTTTCTCGACGTCTGTCTACTGGAAATCCGTAAAAAAGAGTTTTAAAGCACGGTTTTAGAAATCGGTTTTAATGGTGTTTTCGACATAAACCTTACATTGATGATACAATAATTAAAATACAATAAAAAAAGAGAGATTTACACCCTCAGACTTACATGTTGACGAAACGAGAAGAACTAAGATATCGATTAGTGATGCTCGACGCGAATGCAAAGAAAGTGCCCTCGTAAGAGGAAAACGATTAATTAATTAAGTTGATTATTGTGTAGTTGGTCAAATTGGTCGGTCATGCAAACGGGGAGGCTGGTACTTAGAAGGATCCGAGCTTACGTGGTCGAAATTTCAAGCACGTAGACGCCAAAAAGTAAGAACAAAGTCTAGAATGCAAAGGGAGAAGAGAAGGGCGGACACTCGCGTGAGAAATATGAGGAGCGAAGGCTCCTATTTATACTAATCACGTGAAGGAATTAGGGTTTCGGAGACTCTTTGGAAGTGAATCTCGGAAAGATGTGAAAAAGATACGAGAAACATGCAGAAAAGGGCCTGGGAAGAGGCGCAGCAGCCACTGCGTCTCTTGAAAGAGGCGCAGCACCTGCTGCGTTTATTCCCAAGTGGTTTCCTCCTGCAGAAGAAAGATTTCCGTGTTTGAGTTATGGTAGGACGGAAATAATTCGATTTCCTTAATATCTTATATGAATATTACGGAAATTTACTTACTAAAAGATAAAATTTGTGAAATATGGAATTGAAATATCCGGAACATTCCAGAACATTCTGACTCGGGTTTTAACGGTTATCAGAAAATGGAGACGGTTTTAGGCCCGGACTCCGAATGTACTCTAATTACTGTCAAAATGACCGTATCGGGACGTAGATGACAACTAAGAGGTAGACATTAATATTTGAGCAATCATTTGACGATAATCTTACGAACTGTCACAAATCGTTCCGCGTACCAAACATGCGGCCCAATCATCACCGGGTGGTTTGCGGGAGGTGCAGAAATGAGGTATCTACAGTCATCCTAATTTTAATGCCGCCTAACCTACAGATCCCCTACATCCTAGCACGAATAATTTAGCTACTCATGAGTGTTACAAAAATAACAACAAGATTAATGAAATAAACTACTGAATTCATGCTTGAAATAATTGAACAAACAAATAACATAAAACGATAATTTTGGCCTCGGGAAACTAACTAGCAATTTCTATACTACGAATGAAAACAATAAAACTGAATAACGGGACAGAAGAATACCGTATAGAGGAATTGTAAGGGAAAGATTAGAACCGAATGCAAAACAGAAACTTTATTGATGAAAGAATAAAAATCTTAAGAACCCTAATTAATGATAAACTAAAATTGGATGAACGCTGAATGAAACTGAATGCGTAAAGCTTAATGTCAGGTTACGTTATATAGGAATCTAACGTAACAACTTATTCCTAAACCTAAAATACATTGGGCTTTCTTATTCTCGATCTTTTATTCACGCGAATTAACGGCTTGGTCGATCGACCACTGGGACCGGTCGATCGACTGAGGTATGCTGAACAGGAGTTCCTGTAAGTCGGGCTCTGGTCGATCGACCATAGGGACCAGTCGATCGACTAGAGTAGCTGATAATCCGCTTTTAATTCTTCATAAAGTTGTCTTTTAGGCCTCAAAATGCGCACCAAGCTCATTCCTTGAGTAAATACTTCACGTCAAATGCAATGCTAGGTACTCGGGGACGGATTTAGCTTGATTTCCGCTGGATTCTTCACATTTCTGCAATAATGTACAAAAACACGAAAGTTGACGGAAATAGGGAGAATAATAGCATAAACTACATAATTGAGCTCTGAAATGCGTGTAAAATAAGGTGTAAAACATCATATAAATGACACGCATCAAATTTCCCCAAACCAAACCCTTGCTTGTCCCCAAGCAAGAACTAGACTCGATTCTAAAACCTAATGAAACGAGTTCAATCTCAGAGCGAAATGCAAACCGTATAGCCTAAACCAATTTAATGCAACAACTATCAATCAATTAGTAATGTGAATCATGCAAACGAGTTAGGGAGTCGTTAAAAACTGCTGAACCGTCAACTATAGAGACTTATCATATTGGACTCTCACGGGTCGCTCAAAACACTCAAATAAGCACAAGGTGAATAATGTATAAGATAGAAAGAATTCATTTTGTAATGACTCTCAACTAACTACGACCCATAAGAATATGCCTGCAATCTAATATGAAAATGATCTCTACAACCGTACATATGCATTCCAACCAAACGAATGACCATGACACATGCCGAGGTAAATATGGATATGTGAGGTAATGGGTAACAAGAGGCAAAGTTAATTATGGGAGTGTGGAGGTACAGGTGATCAAGCTAGTACCTAACAAAACCATATGACAACATCCAACTTCTTGCTCAAAATCAACAATAAAACCCGGTGCTAATTAGAAGCATAAATCTCGCAATCTCCATAATAATTAATCATTCAACTCCTAATAAGATATAAATGCAACATGGGAGCAAAAATCGCCATTTAATAAGGACTTTAAATCATGTGAATTGATTTTCTTTTCTCTTCTCGGGCTACAGTCGATCGACCGATGAGACCAGTCGATCGACCGCCCTCTACAGTACAGCACGCATCTTTTTTTTTCTTTCTTTTTCGAACCATGTTTTTTCTCTTTTTTTTTTTTTTTCTTTTCTCATTCCTTTTTCATCTTCCCGATCATCATCTCAAAATGTGCAAATGCCACCAAAAACGTAGTAACAATCCCAAGAACATAAACTACTAGCTTGACAAAGGCAGGCTAAAAGTAGGATGTAGTTAACGGGACAAAAAGGCTATTTTTGGCAGTGTGGAGCTTATGGGCAAAATGAATAAAGGAAACCTCTTCCACATGTGTCAACAAACCACAAACCGAATGCATAAAGGTATTAAGCAGATTAAGTTCATAATTATGCACATTTATGTAACATGTCTCATATGGAGTAACTACTCACATTCCTAAATAAACTGGTCATGAATGTCACCAGTTATAAGGCTCTAAAACTCAGAAAATGATGTAGTTTGCCAAAATTCTAAGTCAAGTCTCAAGTCTAGCAAGATAAATTAACGAAAACTCGTAGACTATGCAAATGATTCTACTAATAACATGTCAATTAAGCACGGCTTAGGCAGAAACAACTGAAAATGCAATATCATCATTGAAATACTACCGTTCCGACTCGACCTATATGCTAAAATAAACGTGCAATTTTTGAAATTTTTGAATTTATTCAATTTTGTTTTTGAATTTTCTGTATATATATAGAGGAATTGAAACGACAATGCAAGACAAAATGTAAACGTGAATGCAAGCAAATGAAATGCAACGCAAAACCCCTCCCCAAACCAAATCGCACATTGTCCCCATTGTGCAAAATCATGTAATGGAATAAACAAAGGAAATGGGATTTTACGGTAAAACTAAACAAAACATGAAGTAAGAACTCGGAAACTCACAAGACTTTAAGAGCAGCAAAAGGAAACCTCCCCAAACCAGCGTGAGATAGGAGGTTTCAGTAGCCAGCAGTGCTACCAATAAGTACCTGAAAAAGACAACCAATACCACGCGTAATTTCGAGAAAGCAAAAATTGGGACGGTAAAATTATGTGCGAAAATGAGAAAATGGAAGAAAACAGAAATTAAGCGGAGAATAAAGTGGAGAAAAGACTCCCTCAATTCCGCAAATCGACCAAACACAGCAGGGGAACGATCGAAAATAGGTACAGCAGCACGGGGCGGTCAATCGACCACATCACCCAGTCGATCGACCAGGGTGAACAGGAACAGAAGCTCCTAGAAATCGCAGCTCAGTCGATCGACCATACTGGCCAGTCGATCGACTGTAATACCTGCTGTAAGTTCTGAATTCTTCGAATTAGCTCAATAAATTGAGCTATCAAGGTCTACAAACCTGAAAATACACATAATAACGCGCCCAAAATTGCGCAAAACGCAAAGCAATAGTCTAAAGTGTATAAAATCCTAAGCAAACTTAAAAGAGCGAAGTTTCGCGCACACAAAAACAATAAAAAGAAAGTCCAACAAAAAGCAATAAAAGAATGTTTTTGAAAAATCATTTGATTAACTAATAGTTGATCAAGAACGGCCACGGGATGGCCCATTTGGTCGGCTTCTGGCTACAAGAAGTAGCCTCTACAGTGCTCATCTCCTCAGCTGCACTCTTCTCAACTCCAACATCCGCAGAACTCAACGGATCAACAGCTTCAACATCTTCCCAAGCAATGACCTCTTCTGGCTCATCAAAGTCCAAGTCGGACTCCCTCACTTTGACTGGCTCATCTTCAAGCTCCTCATCAGTGCCATAGCTAAGACATCCTAAGCCGCCTCTTGAAACGACTGGCTCCCTCACAGCTGGAGCAACATACGGCTCTTCCTTCCCCAAACCAGCTCCTGCAAAATCCAAAACAGAAGAATCTTCCTCCAAGTTGCTCCCAATCTGGGGCGGAGGTGTTATAGCAGAAACAGGCGTAGAAACAGGCATATTAGGAAGCACAAAATAAGATTTCTTTTCAGAAACCGTATTACAAGTTATCGGCCACATGGGGTCTTTCTTCTTAGCAGTCTGGGCAAAGACAATAGAATGTCTCCCTACTTTGAAGGTCAAAGTCCCTGAACCAACATCTATAACTGCACCAACAATGTGCAGAAATGGTCTACCCAATATGATAGGAATGTGGGCATCCTCGGGCATATCTAGTACGACAAAGTCAACAGGGAAAAAGAACTTTCCTATTTGCACAGAAATGTCCTCTAAGACTCTTATAGGCTGGACCGCAGATCGGTCAGCCATCTGTACTGTCATGTTGGTAACTACAAACCTAGTCAATTTCAGCTTTCTAGCAAGACTCAAGGGCATGACACTAATACTGGCTCCTAGGTCACATAAGGCCTTCTCAATAGAAAAGGTGCCAATACTACATGGAACGGAAAACCTACCTGGGTCTTCTAGCTTATGGGGTGCAGTGTGGGTCAAATAAGAGCATGACTCCTCAGTTAGTGCGACAGTATGCACAGTTTCAAGTGACTTCTTTTTAGATAAAAGTTGCTTCATAAATTTCATGTAAGCAGGCACTTGATTAACTAACTCAAGGAAAGGAACTTGTACGTTTAAGCTACGAATAACATTTTCAAACTTATTAAACGACACTTGTTCCTTCGTCGGCACCAATCTCTCTGGATAAGGGGCTGTAAGAAGAAACTTAGCCCTCTCCTCTAAATCTCTCATGCCGGCATCGGTGGACTTAGGCTGAAAGTCCACAACTTTCTCCTTGTTGTAGCTTGACCCTTCTTCAAACCGTCTCAAATGTGAACCATTAATCGACATAGGGTCGTACTTCGGAACAAGAACTGACCTATCAGCATTTGGGTCTTGCCTCAATATTTTCGGAGCATTCGTACCCCGAAACAAGTGGTCCCTCAAGTTATTAGGCATCGGAGGACGAAAAGGTTCACCATCAGCAGCGTTGTCAGTCGATCGACCATGTTGGTCAGTCGATCGACCCGACCTCTGAGACCGAAGCTACTGTTTCTCGCGGATGTCGATCGATCGGGGTATATCGATCGATCGATCGATGTACCTGGTAATCGTCTTTTTCTTTCCACTATTTGTTCCAGCCGTCTTCTTACTCGGTTCCGCCTCATCTTTTTCAGCAATGTCCTCGACCATAGCGGGCCCATCATGAGTAGACCCACTCCTCAAATTAATAGCATTTAGGGTCTCCTTTTGGTCAGTTTGCGTCGGTAAATGTCCCGGAGCTCGAGTTGTATTCTTGCTTGCCAATTGAGCGATTTGGCTCTCTAACATTTTCATCCCGGCCTCTCTAGCTTGAGACTCTTTTAGCAACAGATTCTTCAATTCGGCAAATTCAAAACCTTGGGATTGCTGCTGCTACTGAGGGACATACGGAGGCTTTTGGAACTGTTGTTGCTTATGAGGGGGCACATAATTCTGTTGCTGATGCTGCTACTGTGGAGGTGGAGTTGGATTTAGGACATTTTGGCTACTCCACCTCAAGTTCGGATGGGTATTCGGCTCAAAATAAGTGTTTGTCTGCCTATAATGTTGAAAGGCAGCACAAGACTCAAAGGGGTTAGGACAGTTGTCTGAAACATGTCCCTCAGCTCCACATCTTTTACAGACGAAAGGACCGTCGGACACATCATTCACATGATAGATCCCTCCTTTTGAAGCTCCTCCCAACTCGTACTTATCAAATCTCGCCGTAAGAGCTTCTAATGCAGCTATAGAAGAAAATTCAGCAGCTCTCCTTTGATTTCCCCTGCAATTTCCATACTCGGCTTTATGGGTGGCCAAGTCATCAATGATTTTCCACCTCTTAGTTTCCCCCATATTCTTCTGGAATCTGCCGCTAGCCGCCGCATCCAGGATAGCCCTCTTATCGTCATAAAGCCCGTTATAAGATTGCATAAGCTCCATTTCTCGAACCCATGATGCGGAATAGTTCGCACTAGTTTCTTGAAACGCACCCACGCCTCATGAAAACTCTCATCAGGACCCTGTTTAAAGCTCGTGATCTGAGCTCTAATGGCATTAGTCTTCGAGGCACAGAAATACTTTTTATAGAATGCTAAGGCCAGAGAATTCCAGTCAGTGATCCCATTAGCAGCTCGATCCAGGTCTCTGTACCACTCCCTTGCAGCATCACGGAGTGAGAATATAAACATAGTCTCCTTTACCTGGTCCTGGGTCACACCGGTCGGTGGGGGTATAGAGCAGCAATAGTCAATAAATATCTCCATATGCTTGGTTGCATCTTCATTTGCAGCTCCCCCGAATTGGTTTCTCTCAACCAAGTTGATATAAGAAGGCTTCGGTTCGAATTTTTTATCTGCTCCCGGTAATTCGAATCCCTTATATAGATTCGCAGCTGTCGACTCAGAGTGACTTGCTATACTCGCTTCTTCAGCCATCTCTAAAAAATCTAGAGAAGTGACGGTCTCAGCTGATGAAGTGGAAATAGGAGATGAATGTGGATCCTCCTCAAACAGCTCATTCTCGTAGTAACTAGACAGAGTACTCAGCTCTTCCTCTGTTGGCAATATCCTAGATGATCGTCTCAACTCGCGCAAAGTCTTCTCAATCTCAGGATTAAACGGTAGTAATTCACCACCCTGTGACCTGCGCATAAGAAGAAACTACAAAAAGAATATGAGAATAGTTTAAGGAACGAATGTCCCTTAAACTAAGAAACAGACTAAAATAAAACAGCTAAAAATTAGAACAATTGCCTCCCCGGCAACGGCGCCAAAATTTGATGCCCGTCGTTGTGTGCACCAAAGATAATATTTATAATACCTATTAAAACTAACAGAAGCTAGTGGTAACAGGGTCGAACCACAGAGAGGCAAATATAATTATTAGTTGTTTAATTTCAGTCCAAGGTAACCATGATGTGGGGATTTGATTTGATTTGATCTATAACTAAGGGCAGTAAATGAAATATAAACTAAAAAGACAGATAAAAAAAAATATAAAAAGGGTGCTAAGATGGTCAGTTCACTGTAGTTTCGGCGGCAGCATACTAGTTAGGTCTGAAATAAATCACGCGAGACGGGAAAATAAGAAGTCCTCTCGGTCCAGTCTTAACAAGTAGCATCTTTCGATCTCGCTACAGGTCCCTAATATCACTAGTATTGACTCTCGTCCTGAAAAGTGACTAAAAGCCTAAACTTTACATATCTTTCGATCTTAGCATAGTTTAGTCATTCTAATTGGTAGTCTAACGACCTTCCCTATCTTTCGATCTAATGGGTCAGTCATTTCCTAAGCATTCAACTAGTCGCGTGCACTCGATTCATCAAATATAGAATTTAAATCAATTAAAATGAAGCAAAACCTCACGTGGCCAGTCGATCGACCAGGGTGTGCGGTCGATCGACCGTGGCGCGATTTCAGGTCATCCTAATTTTAATGCCGCCTAACCTACAGATCCTTTACATCCTAGCACGAATAATTTAGCTACTCATGACTGTTACGAAAATAACAACAAGATTAATGAAATAAACTACTGAATTCATGCTTGAAATAATTGAACAAACAAATAACATAAAACAATAATTTTGGCCTCGGGAAACTAACTAGCAATTTCTATACTACGAATGAAAACAATAAAACTGAATAACGGGACAGAAGAATACCGTATAGAGGAATTGTAAGGGAAAGATCAGAACCGAATGCAAAACAGAAACTTTATTGATGAAAGAATAAAAATCTGAAGAACCCTAATTAATGATAAACTAAAATCGGATGAAAGTCGAATGAAACCAATGCGTAAAGCTTAATGTCGTTTACGTTATATAGGAATCTAACGTAACAACTTATTCCTAAACCTAAAATACATTGGGCTTTCTTATTCTCGATCTTTTTATTCACGTCAGAATTAACGGCTTGGTCGATCGACCACTGGGACCGGTCGATCGACTGAGGTATGCTGAACATAAGTTCCTGTAAGTCGGGCTCTGGTCGATCGACCATAGGGTCCAGTCGATCGACTAGAGTAGCTGATAATCCGGTTTTAATTCTTCATAAAGTTATCTTTTAGGCCTCGAAATGCGCACCAACCTCGTTCCTTGAGTAAATACTTCACGTCAAATGCAATGCTAGGTACTCGGGGACGGATTTAGCTTGATTTCCGCTGGATTCTTCACATTTCTGCAATAATGTACAAAAACACAAAAGTAGACGGAAATAGGGAGAATAATAGCATAAACTACATAATTGAGCTCTGAAATGCGTGTAAAATAAGGTGTAAAACATCATATAAATGACACGCATCACTGGCGAGCCTTTATACATAGTCTAATGGACTTTAAATGACTCGAATCGAAAGTGGACAGACTCTAAAATGTTCTTGACGGCAGGTCCTTGATTCGAATCCCCAAGTCGCCTCGACGTCGCCCTTCCCGACGGTAGGTCCTCGGCTAAAACCCTTTTGAGTCGCCTCGACGATGCAATGGTCTTCAGGTTGTAATCTTCGATTGACCTGGAGATCATACTTTGACTTTCGCCCTGTCCAAGCCTCAGTCAAAGTGGGGGCTCTGTAGATACCCAGTATCTGCACCTTCCAAAAACCACCCGATGATGATCGGACTGTAACGTGTTTTTGATATGCGTGCTTGGATTGGCTATTCATGAGACGGTTTAATGAACTACTCGAATATGAAAAATGATTTCAGAAATGGTTTTCTAACTTCATTTGCATTAAAATAACACTATTTAGAGTTAAAACCGTCTTCGGACCCAAAACCGACTCAGAAACCCGCAACTCGAGTCAACCCGAGTCAACCCAAATCCCGAATGATGCGTGTCTTAAATATGATGTTTTACACCTCGTTTTACACGCATTTCAGAGCTCATTTATGTAGTTTATGCTACTATTCTCCCTATTTCCGTCTACTTTCGTATTTTTGTACATTATTGCAGAAATGTGAAGCATCCAGCGGAAATCAAGCTAAAACCATCCCCGAGTACCTTGCATAGAATTTGACGTAAAGTGTTTACTCAAGGAACGAGCTTGGTGAGCATTTCGAGGCCCGAAAGACAAATCCACGAGAATTTAGAAGTCAAGTATCAGCTAAAGCGGTCAATCGACCGCTACCTATGGCCGATCGACCATACCACGACTTCCAGGAGCCACTGTTCAGAGCTTACCAGTCGATCGACCGGTCACCTTGGTCGATCGACCACACCGCTAATTCAGACGTGAATTAAAAGATCGAGAATAACGAAGCCCATTGTGTATTAGGTTTTGCGAATAATGTTACGTTATATTGCTATATAACGTAACCTGACATTGAGCTTTAATCATCCAGTATTATTCAGTTTTCATTCAGTTTTATTTAGGTTTTAGAACATCAAATAATTAGGGTTCTCGATACTGTTTCGTACAATTTACAATTGCATTCAGTTTTTGGATCTTTATTCTCTACAATTCCGTTCGGTATTCTCCTGCTCTTACTCAGTTTCATTGCTTATATTTCGTTGATAGTATAGAATTGCTAGTTAGTTTCCCGAAGCCGATTATCGTTTATTGCTATTTGTTATTTAACTATTTTAAGCATGGATTCAGTAGTCTCTTTCGTTAATCTTGTTGTTGTTTTTACCAATATCATGAGTAGCTAAATACCTCGTGCTAGGATGTAGGGGATCTGTAGAATTAGGCGGCAGTAGAATAGTACGAGCTGAGTCGCGCCACGGTCGATCGACCGCACACCCTTGTCGATCGACTGGCCACGTGAGGTTTTGCTTCGTTTTAATTGCTTTAAATTCTATATTTGACGAATCGAGTGCACGCGACTAGTTGAATGCTTAGTAATTGACTGACCCATTAGATCGAAAGATAGGGAAGGTTGTTAGACTACCAATTAAAATGACTAAATTATGCTAAGATCGAAAGATAGGTAAAGTTTAGGTTATTAGTCACTTTTCAGGACGAGAGTCAGTACTACTGATATTAGGGACCCGTAGCGAGATCGAAAGACGCTACTTGTTAAGAGTGGACCGAGAGGACCTCTTGTTTTCCCGCCTCATGTGATTATTTCAGACCTACTTAGTATGCTGCTGCCGAAACTACAATGAACCGACCATCTTAGTACCTTTTTTATATTTGATTTTATACATTTCTTTAGTTTATTGCTCATTAGTTATAGACCAATTCAATCAAACCCCCACATCATTGTTACCTTGGACTGAATTTAGACAATTAATAATTACATCTGCCTCTCTGTGGTTCGACCCGACTGCCGCTAGCTATAGTTGTAGTTGGAATTATAAATTTATCTTTGGTGCACACAACGACGGGCATCAAATTTTGGCGCCGTTGCCGGGGAGGCAATTGTTCTAATTTTTAGTTGTTTTATCTTAGTCTGTTTCTTAGTTTAAGGGACATTTGTTCCTTAAACTATTCTCACATTCTTTTTGTAGTTTCTTCTTATGCGCGGGTCACAGGGTGGTGAATTACTACCGTTCAATCCCGATATTGAGAAGACCCTGCGTGAGTTGAGATGATCATCTAGAGTATTGCCGACAGAGGAAGAGCTGAGTACTCTGTCTAGTTACTACGAGAACGAGCTGTTTGAGGAAGATCCACAATCATCTCCTGTTTCTACTTCATCAGCTGAGACCGTCACTTCTCCAGATTTTCTAGAGATGGCTGAAGAAGCAACCATAGCAAGTCACTTTGAGCCGACAGCTGCAAATCTATATAAGGGGTTCGAATTATCGGGAGCTGATAGAAAATTCGAACCGAAGCCTTCCTATATCAACTTGGTTGAGAGGAACCAATTCGGGGGAGCTTCAAATGAAGATGCAGCCAAGCATATGGAGATATTTATCGATTATTGCTGCTCTATACCCCCGCCGACCGGCGTGACCCAGGACCAGGTGAAGGAGACAATGTTTATATTCTCACTCCGTGATGTTGTAAGGGAGTGGTACAGAGACCTAGACCGAGCTGCTAATGGGATCACCGACTGGAATTCTTTGGCCTTGGCATTCTACAAGAAATATTTCTCTGCCTCGAAGACAAATGCCATTAGAGCTCAGATCACGAGCTTTAAACAGGGGCCTGATGAGAACTTTCACGAGGCATGGGTCCGTTTTAAGAAGCTGGTGCGAACCATTCCGCATCATGGGTTTGAGAAGTGGAGCCTATGCAATCAGTTTTATAATGGGCTCTATGACGATCAGAGAGCTATCCTAGATGCGGCAGCCAGTGGCAGATTCCAGGAGAATATGGGAGAGACTAAGGGGTGGAAGATCATTGACGACTTGGCCACCCATAAACCTGAGTATGGAAATTCCCGAGGAAATCAAAGGAGATGTGCTGAATCTCCTTCTGTAGCTGCACTAGAGGCTCTCACGGCGAGATTTGATAAGTACGAATTGGGAGGAGCTTCAAAAGGAGGGATTTACCATGTAAATGTTGTTTCAGACGGTCTTTTCGTCTGTAAAAGATGTGGAGCTGAGGGACATGTTTCAGACAATTGTCCCAGCCCCTTCGAGTCTTGTGCTGCCTTTCAACATTATAGGCAAACAAACACTTACTATGAGCCGAATGTCCACCCAAACTTGAGGTGGAGTAGCCAAAATGTCTTGAATCCGACTCAACCTCCACAGCAGCAGCAGCAGCAGAACTATGTGCCCCCTCATAAGCAACAACATTACCAAAAGCCTCCGTATGTCCCACAGCAGCAGCAGCAGTCCCAAAATTCCGATCTTACTGAGCTGAAGAATTTGCTGCTGAAAGAGTCTCAAGCTAGAGAAGCCGGGATGAAGATGTTGGAGAGCCAAATTGCCCAATTAGCTAGCAAGAGTACAACTCGAGCTCCGGGTCATTTATCGACTCAGACGGATCAAAAGGAGACCCTTAATGCCATTACTTTGAGGAGTGGGTCTACCCTTGAGGGGCCTGCTATGGTCGAGGATGTCGCTGAAAAAGATGAGGCGGAACCAAGCAAGAACAAAGCCGTGGTAAACAGTAGCAAGAAAAAGGCGTCTACCAGGTATGTCAGTCGATCGACTGACATACCCAGTCGATCGACCAGTCCGCGACAAACAGTAGCCTCTGGTCCTGTATATTCCAGTCTATCGACTGCACTACCCGGTCGATCGACCGGAAACGCTGCTAATGGTGATTCTTTTCGTCCTCAAATGCTCGATAACTTGAGGGACCACTTGTTTCGGGGTACGACTGCTCTGAAAATAGTGAGGCAAGACCCAAATGCTGATGGGTCAGTTCCGGTTCCGAAGTACGACCCTTTGTCGATTAATGGTTCACATTTGAGACGGTCTGAAGAAGGGTCAAGCTACAACAATGAGAAGGTTGTGGACTTTTAGCCTAAGTCCACCGATGCCGGCATGAGAGATTTAGAGGACAGGGCTAAGTTACTTCTTACAGCCCCTTATCCGGAGAGATTAGTGCCGACGAAGGAACAGGTATCATTTAATAAGTTTGAAAATGTTATCCGTAGCTTAAATGTGCAAGTTCCTTTTCTTGAGTTAGTCAATCAAGTGCCTGCTTATATGAAATTTATGAAACAACTTTTATCTAAAAAGAAGTCACTTGAAACTGTGCATACTGTCGCACTCACTGAGGAGTCATGCTCTTATTTGACCCATACTGCACCCCATAAGCTAGAAGACCCGAGTAGTTTTTCAGTTCCATGTAGTATTGGCACCTTTTCTATTGAGAAGGTCGTATGCGACCTAGGAGCCAGTATTAGCGTTATGCCCTTGAGTCTTGATAGGAAACTCAAATTGACTAGGTTTGCAGTTACCAACATGATAGTACAGATGGCTGACCGATCTGCGGTCCAGCCTATAGGAGTCTTAGAGGACATTCCCATGCAAATAGGGAAGTTTTTCTTCCCTGTTGACTTCGTTGTACTCGATATGGCCGAGGATGCACACATACCTATCATTCTGGGTAGACCATTTCTACACACTGCTGGTGCAGTTATAGATGTTGGTTCGGGGACTTTGACCTTTAAAGTAGGAAAGCATCCTATTGTCTTTGCCCAGACTGCCAAGAAGAAAGACCCCATGTGGCCGATAACTTGTAATACGGTTTCTGAAAAGAAATCTTATTTTGTGCTTCCTGATATGCCTGTCTCTACACCTATTCCTGTTATAACACCTCCGCCCCAGATTGGGAGCAAATTGGAGGAAGATTCGTCTCTTTCTGATATTGCAGGAGCTGGTTTGGGGAAGGAAGAGCCGCATGTTGCTCCAGCTGTGAAGGAGCCAATAGTTAAAAGAGGTGGTCTAGGATGCCTTAGCTATGGCACGGATAAGGAGCCCGATGGTGAGCCAGTCAAAGTGATGGATTCCGATTTGGATTCTGACGAGCTAGAGGAGGTCATTGAGTGGGAAGATGTCCGACATGTTGATTCGTTGAGTTCTGCGGATGTTGGAGTTAAGAAGAATGCAGCTGAGAAGATGAGCACTGTTGAGGCTACCTCTAGTAGCCAGAAGCCGACCAAGTGGGCCATCCCGTGGCCGTTCTTGATCAACTACTAGTTAATCGATTGCTTTATAACCCATTTATTTTATTGTTTTGTTAGAATGTTTACCGTTTTTCGTGTGCGCGGGACTTCGCTCTTTTAAGTTTGTTTGGGATTTTTAAATGCTTTAGACTTTACATTTGGGTTTTGCGCAATTTGGGCGCGTTATTATGTGTGTATGCAGGTTTATAGACGATATTAGCTCAATTTATTGAGCTAATTGAAGAAATCAGAAAGTTACAAAGAGGTTTTCCGACGATCGATCGCCTCCTCCTGGTCGATCGACCAATGGCTGCGACTTTCGAAGCTCATGTTCTTTGTTCACCTTGGTCGATCGACTGGGTGATGTGGTCGATCGACCACCCAGAGCTGTTGTACCTGTTTTCGATCATTCCCCTGCTGTGTTTGGTCGATTTGCGGAGACAAGGGAGTATTCCTTTCACTTTAGTCTCCGCTTAATTTCTGATTTCTTCTGTTTTTCTCATTCCGCACATAATTTTACCGTCCCAATTTTGCTCTCTCGGATTACGCGTGGTATTGTTTGTCCTTTCAGGTACTTATTGGTAGCACTGCTGGCTACTGAAACCTCCTAGCTCACGCTGGTTTGGGGAGGTTTCCTTCTGATGCGCTTAAAGTCTTGTGAGTTTCTGAGTCCTTATTTCGCGTCTTATTTATTTATTTATTTAACGCAAATTCCCATTTCCCTTTTTACTTCATTACATGATTTTGCACAATGGGGACATTGTGTGATTTGGTTTGGGGAAGAGTTTTGCATCACATTTGCATATGTTTTATTTCAGTTACACGTTTACATTTCAGTTTGCATTGTTGTTTAATTTTCTATATATATACAAAATTCAAAAAAATTTGAAAAATTTGAAAAATTTCAAAAAAATTCAAACAATTTCACGTTTATTTTAGCATATAGGTCGAGTCGGAACGGTAGTATTTCAATGATGACATTGTATTTTCATCTGTTTAAGCCTAAGCCGTGCTTAATTGACATGTTATTAGTAGAATCACATATGCATATTCTACGAGTTTTCGTTAAATTTCTTGCTGGGCTTGTGACTTGACTTTGATTATTGGCAAACTACATCATTTTCTGAGATTTAGAGCCTATAACTGGTGTCATTCATGACCAGTTTATCTAGGATGTGAGTAGTACTCCTTATGAGACATGTTACATAAATTTGCATAAATATGAACTTAATCTGCTTAATACATGTATGCGTTCGGTCTATGGTTTGTTGACACATGTGGTAGAGGTTTTCCTTTATTCATTTTACCCATAAGCTCCACACTGCCAAAAACAGCCTTTTTATCCCATTACTACATCCTACATTTAGCCTGCTCTTGTCAAGCTAGTAGTTTACGTTCTTGGGGTTGTTACTTCGTCTTTGGTGGCATATGCTCATTTTGAGATGAAGTTGGGAAGAAGGAAAAAGGAATGAAGGAGAGAAAAGAAATGGAACTGAAAAAATAGAATTGATAAGAAAAAAGAGAAAAATGATTCGAAAAAGAAAAAAAAAACGAGTAATGTACTGTAGATGCGGTCGATCGACTGGCATCATTGGTCGATCGACTGGAGTCCGAGAAAAAGAAAAAATCAATTCGCATATTCAAAGTCCTTATTAAATGGCGATTTTTGCTCCCATGTTGCAGTTATATCTTATGGGGAGTTGATTGATTTTTATGAGATTGTGAGATTTGTGCTTGCTTTTAGCACCGTTTTGATTTGAATTTTGAGCAAGAAGTTGGATGTTGTCATATGGCTTTGTTTAGGTACTAGCTTGATCACCTGTACCTCCACTTTCCCATAAATGTTTTGCCTCTTCTTACCCATTACCTCACATATCCATATATACCTCGGCATGTGTCATGGTCATTTGTTTGGTTGGAATGCATATGTACGGTTGTAGAGATCATTTTCATATTAGATTGCAGGCATGTTCTTATAGGTCGTAGTTAGGTGAGAGTCTTTACAAAATTACTTCTCTCTATCTTTTACATTATTCACCTTGTGCTTATTTGAGTGATTTGAGCGACCCGTGAGAGTCCAATTTGATAAGTCTCTACAGTTGACGGTTCAGCAGTTTTTAACGACTCCATAACTCGTTTGCATGATTCACATCACTAATTGGTTGTTAGTTAATGCATTAAATTGGTTTAGGCTAATCGGTTTGCATTTCGCTCTGAGATTGAACTCGTTCCAATTAGGTTTTAGGATCGAGTCTAGTTCTTGCTTGGGGACAAGCAAGGGTTTGGTTTGGGGAAGTTTGATGCGTGTCTTAAATATGATGTTTTACACCTCATTTTACACGCATTTCAGAGCTCATTTATGTAGTTTATGCTACTATTCTTCCTATTTTCGTCTACTTTCGTATTTTTGTACATTATTGCAGAAATGTGAAGAATCCAGCGGAAATCAAGCTAAAACCATCCCCGAGTACCTTGCATAGCATTTGACGTAAAGTGTTTACTCAAGGAACGAGCTTGGTGCGCATTTCGAGGCCCGAAAGACAAATCCACGAGAATTTAGAAGTCAAGTATCAGCTAAAGCGGTCGATCGACCGCTACCTATGGTCGATCGACCATACCACGACTTCCAGGAGCCACTGTTCAGAGCTTACCAGTCGATCGACCGGTCCCCTTGGTCGATCGACCACACCGCTAATTCAGACGTGAATTAAAAGATCGAGAATAAGGAAGCCCATTGTGTATTACGTTTTGCGAATAATGTTACGTTATATTTCTATATAACGTAACCTGACATTGAGCTTTAATCATCCAGTATTATTCAGTTTTCATTCAGTTTTATTTAGGTTTTAGAACATCAAATAATTAGGGTTCTCGATACTGTTTCGTACAATTTACAATTGCATTCGATTTTTGGATCTTTATTCTCTGCAATTCCATTCGGTATTCTCCTGCTCTTACTCAGTTTCATTGCTTATATTTCGTTGATATTATAGAATTGCTAGTTAGTTTCCCGAAGCCGATTATCGTTTATTGCTATTTGTTATTTAACTATTTTAAGCATGGATTCAGTAGTCTCTTTCGTTAATCTTGTTGTTGTTTTTACCAATATCATGAGTAGCTAAATACCTCGTGCTAGGATGTAGGGGATCTGTAGAATTAGGCGGCAGTAGAATAGTACGACCTGAGTTGCGCCACGGTCGATCGACCGCACACCCTGATCGATCGACTGGCCACGTGAAGTGTTGCTTCGTTTTAATTGCTTTAAATTCTATATTTGACGAATCGAGTTCACGCGACTAGTTGAATGCTTAGTAATTGACTGACCCATTAGATCGAAAGATAGGGAAGGTTGTTAGACTACCAATTAAAATGACTAAACTATGCTAAGATCGAAAGATAGGTAAAGTTTAGGTTATTAGTCACTTTTCAGGACGAGAGTCAGTACTTGTGATATTAGGGACCCGTAGCGAGATCGAAAGACGCTACTTGTTATGAGTGGACCGAGAGGATCTCTTGTTTTCCCGCCTCATGTGTTTATTTCAGACCTACTTAGTATCTCTTTGAAACTACAGTGAACCGACCATCTTAGTACCTTTTTTATATTTGATTTTATACATTTCTTTAGTTTATTGCTCATTAGTTATAGACCAATTCAATAAAACCCCCACATCATTGTTACCTTGGACTGAATTTAGACAACTAATAATTACATCTGCCTCTCTGTGGTTCGACTCGACTGCCGCTAGCTATAGTTGTAGTTGGAATTATAAATTTATCTTTGGTGCACACAACGACGGGCATCACCGAATGTCAAAAATAATGCCATGAATATCTTTATCATGTCATTTCTATTAAAATGACCCTAATTAGAGTCAAAACCGTCTTCGGACCGAAAAACCGACTCAGAAACCCGCAACTCGAGTCAACCTGAGTCAAACCAAGTCAAACCAAATCTCAAATGTCAAAAATAATTCCATGAATGTCTTTATCATGTCATTTCCATTAAAATGACCCTATTTAGAGTCAAAATCGACACCGGGCCAAAAACCGACTCGAAATTCAAATCCCGACTCACACGGGTCAAACCCGAGTCAAAGACACAAAATACCTACCCCAAATATCATCCAAGAGGAAGCTTACATGGCTAAGCAAACCACAAAGACCAAAAATTACAACCAACAAAACATTGGTTAGAACAAATGCAAAATCCAAATCTGCGAAAGGGACAATACACCCATTTGTATAACAAGGTAGCTCGCGCCTCAATGGGGTGTTTGCTTAACCTCTAAGCAAACACAACCAACCTACCTCCCCACATTTCTCAATAAATACCACCCTTCACACATCAAAAAACTCATGCGAGTGTCCGCCTCCTCACCTCTCTCTTAAACTTCTAGACCCGACTTCCTAAGTCGCAAAATCGACACGTGTTTACGACCTACTGATCGTAAACACAAGGCTTACACATTTTGTTTGGTACTGTCGCCGTGCATTTGACCGACCCATTCGACCAACTCAACTCATTAATCAACATGTTTTAATTAACATATTTTAAGCTCATTTTCAAAACAAAATCCTTTTTTAAGGCACTCTTTTAAACTTCTTTAATCGCAAGTAGTCGCTACGAGAAACCCGTCTCTAAAGCGGTCTATGTCGCAAACATCAATACACGTAAGTTTGAGGGTGTAAACAACTCACTCTATTTCATGTATTTACTGTTTTTATGAGTTTATGAGCATGAACAATGCATAACACGATTCGAACATAGGTTAGACGAGCCAAAACCGAGTTTTGGCCTGAAGCCCCTTGCTATGCAAAGAGGCTCGTGCCTCAATGGGGTGTCCAGGTTAGACTCAAACGTGTTTGAGTCCGTCTTTCCTTCAACACTTTCTTTTATTTTTACTTCTTTACTTTTACGGTTTTTACCATTTCAAATCATTTTTATGACAAACTTTTTAGCCATAAATCATAATCACCCTTGGTTCCATATACCATGACGGTTAAATCTGTGACTCGGTGATATTAATTGGTTAATTACATTTTAAAGGAAATCCTTTTCTTTTATTTACTATTTTAATTCATTTTTATGATAAATATATTTTGACCATTACAAAAATCATCCTTGGTTCATTATACCATGTCGGTTTAATCCGAGTACGATGATTAACTTGACTAATTACAAAGAAATGAACTTAACATGATTAGTTCAAATCAAATATTTTACATTTTTGTTTGTAAACTATACTTTTCAAATATGCAAATCCGACAACGAATGTTACTAACACAATAGTAATTATTCCGAATCATGCAAACAACATTTGCAAATCTTTAATCATAAATACGGTTTTAAATAACCTTTTCAAGAACCAGGAGACGCCCCCTTAGCTCGGCTCATGGCTCGCGCCCCAAGCGGCCGTCTGTTTCCATCTTTCAAAACCACGGCAGAGCCCTTTATCTCGCCAATAGGCTCGCGCCTTAACAGGGCTGCCTGACACTATTCTGTCCCATTTTGGTACTTGTCTAGGACGATCCCGATTACGGTTTATCCGAATACGTGACGGATCAGATTGATAAGTTTACGTTTTTTACACTTTGTCATTTGACAACCTTTTTCAATAAATGGATCGTGTTAAGCATCATAACCAGAACTTGGTAAATGGATGTTTAATTTCCATTTTCACATGCAAATCAATCTAAATCCAACTTTGACACCAATTTCTTGGTACATGCATAAACAACCGACATAGGAAATATTCACATGTTAGGTTAAACTTTTGGATGTGCATTCATGCATTTACACCGTTTTATCAACTTTTGCAATTAAACAACCACGATCGATCAGTAGAGGCCGCTAACGCGGGCAGAATTGGGTGTCCAATTAAAGGGCTTCCCAATACGTACCCTTACCTCTTACTCAGAACCTTTGGATAGTGGATGGCCTTATCTAGGGCGTACGAGAGTCATTTTAGGCATAGAATGCTAAAAGGGGGATGAGTCCTTATCTTTAGTACCTATGTCAAACACTTCTTTGTGCTTCATTTGACCGAGGTATAAAGTGGATTTCGAACGGTTTCCAGGCATCCCATAATTGCTTGGTGGCGACTCCGAACATCTCTAATCGTTTCGAGACCTTTGCCGAGACGAAACCGACCGATCTAAAGCGATCCGGTCGAAAGCATTCAATGCGTCCGAGCGTGGCTTTCTAGACCGCTGCATGTCCACAGATTTGATTGGCGTGCAGGTGGCTCGTGACCACGGACCGGTAGGTGGCCCAAATCCACAGAACGGCCTGTGGCCCATGTCTACAGAAGCAGGCAATGCAGGATCAACTGAAGGTGAATGAGGAGTTGGATGCTGAGAGGGATTTGGTGCAAGGTAGATATAAGGATGTTGCCTTATACATCTTTGGTAAGGGTCGTGTAGATGCTATGAAGGAGCCCATTGAAGTCAGGCCTTACTGGAATCCTGATCAGAAGATGGCTGATCTCTATGCCACTTGCCCTGACCTCTGCAAATTGCATGATGATGACGAGGTGGATTCTCCTCCATCCAAGGAAAAGAGCGGGGAAGCTGGTGATGAGGAGGATGGCGAGGAGGAAGAGGAGCCTGTTGATGAAGGAATTAGCTCTGCTACTGCTTCCAAGGCAGGCTAGTTGACTTTGGTTTTTAGGGTAGTTGTTTTTGTTTTGGCCCATCCAGGAGGGGATGTTTCCTGGACAAATAATTTTTAGATATTGCTAGTGTTTTTGTCCTATCCAGGAGGGATGTTCCCTGGGCAATTTTGGATATGTTTCCTTTATTTTGATGCAATTTGAAGGCGTTTTCTTTTTCCTTTGAATATCTTGGTTTGGTACCTGTAGTAATGCAGTTCAAAATATTTTGTTAAAAAATGCTTGTCAGGAGGGCTTATGGCCCTCAATCCTATTTTAGGAAATCATGGCTTTCTGTCTGCCAGGAGGACTTTTTTCGGTAAGAGGGGTGGTTTCCAGTCAGGAGGGCTTATGGCCCTCAGCCTGTCAGGAGAGCTTAAAGACAAGTGGTCTGGTCTTTTTCACCATCATACTTGTCTTTTTACTTTTTTTGTACTGAGCTCAGTTTTTTGTATATGTTTTTTGGGTCAGGCAGGCAGGTGCCAAGTTTTGTGAAGCATTTCTGAGATGCTATTCTGGTTGGGTGGAGTGGCCCTCAATCCTGAACATTTGTTTAAGCCTGTGTGTAATACATAAATTATGGAAAAAAGGCATAAAATAAGTTTCCAGGATTGTTACATAGTAAGGACATAATAGGCAAACATAGTAGGATTTATATTTAAATAAAACAGGCAGATATTCAGGCAAAATGGCAATTAGCATACAAGCATAACATGTTCAGGTCACATGATTTTATTCAGGGGTTTTCCGTCTGAAATCCTAACTAGGCAAGAGATAAAGTTAGTTGTTTTACCTGATCTGGATCATAGGACGTTTATATGTGAAATAGCTTTAGGTGGGAAATGTTACAAGATTTGGGGATCATTTCTCCGTCCAGGGTTTGTAGCTTGTAGGCTCCATGCCCTACTATTGAGTCAATCAGGTAAGGTCCTTCCCATGTGGGGGTTAGTTTTCCGGTATTTTTATCTTTAGTATTAGGGAAAACTTTTAGTAGGACTATATCTCCTTCTTTGAACACCTTGATGTTCACATTTTTGTTGTAGCTTCTGGCTACTGTTTGCTGGTAGGAAGCTATCCTGATTTTAGCTACGTCTCTGAATTCTTCACTCAAGGTCAGGCTGTCTTGCAATAGTGGCCTGTTCTGGTGGTTGGTACATGGATTTCTGTTGGGATTACTGCTTCACAGCCATAGACCAGGGAGTAGGGAGTTTGACATGTGGATGTCTTAGGTGTAGTTCTGTCAGCCTAGAGGAATAAGGGAAGTTCTTCAGCCCATCTGCCTTTTCTTCTTTTTAGTTTTTTCTTCAGGCAACTGATTACCACTTTGTTACAGGATTCTGCTTGACCATTGGCTTTTGGATAGCCTGGCGTGGAGGTTACCAGGCTGATATTTCATTGTGCACAGAAAGCCATTGTCCTTTTTCCCACGAACTGAGTACCATTGTCACAGACTATTTCGGAAGGGATACCATATCTACATATGATGTTGCGTTTGATGAATGATATGACATCCTTATCCTTAACTTGCCTGTATGAGTCTGCCTCTATCCATTTTGAAAAATAGTCGGCCATGGCTAGCATAAAGACTTTCTGTCTAGGGGCTTGAGGTAGCTTGCCTACAATGTCCATTCCCCATTTCATAAACGGCAAGGGAGCTGAGATAGAGTGCAGTAGCTCTGATGGTTGGTGGATGAAAGGAGAATGGATTTGGCAGGCTTCGCATCTAGAGCTGTAAGCTATGCAATCATCTTTGAGGGTTGGTAAGAAGTAGCCTGTCCTTAGAAATTTGCTAGCCAGGCTTCTGCCACCTTTGTGATTTCTACAATATCCATCGTGTATGTCCTCTATAACTTGTTTAGCTTCACGAGGTTCCAGACAACGCAGGTAAGGTCCAGCCTGAGACTTTTTGAACACCATGTTATTGATAAGAGTATAGGTGGAAGCTTTGATCCTAAGGGCCCTTGCTTCATTCTTATCTTTAGGAAGTGTTCCCTGTAACAACCAATCATAGTATGGTTTGGTCCAAGAGTTTGTGTCCTCATTGATGGGATAAGTTTGGTCAGGTTTTTCAATGGTTGGTTCTAGCAGGTGAACAATGGGTATTTTATCAAACACAGCAGGGCTGAAATTTGATCCCAAGCTAGCTAAGGCACCAGCCTGAGTATTCAAGTCTCTTGGTATTTGATCAATGTCAAATGAACTAAACTTTTTGCAAAGGTTTTTGACGTAGTCTAGATAGAGAATCATTTTGGAATCCTTTGCAGCATATGTTCTCTTGACTTGATTGGAAATTAAAAGGGAGTCAGTTTTTACCTTGGGATTTTTTACACCAAGTTCTATACATACCTTGAGTCTAGCTATCAGGGTTTCCTATTCAGCTTCATTGTTTATTGCTTTGAATTCACAACTAATAACCTGAGCAATTAGATCTCCCTGTGGTGATTTTAGTACTAATCCTACGCCAGTTCCTCTCATATTTGTTGCTCCATCTATGTGTAAGGTTCATTCCTGGCCTGATTTACGGGTGTCTAGATGGTTGACCTTATTTATGAGGTCTGGTTCTAGGTTGGGACTAAATTCAGCCACAAAGTCTGCCAATGCCTGAGATTTAATTGTTGTCCTAGGTTCAAAGGTTATGTCATAAGTACTTAGTTATACTGACCATTTTGCCATTCTGCCTGAAAGCTCAGGTTTTCTTAGGACAGATTTGATAGGCAGGTTGGTCCTGACAATTATTGGGTGACTCTCAAAGTAAGATCTAAGTTTAGTACAAGATATAATTAAAGCAAGTACATATTTTTCAAGTAGTTCATACCTTGTTTCTGCATCCAGGAGACTTTTACTTACATAGTAGACAGGGTGTTGTTGGCCTTCAACCTCCTTTGTTAGGACTTCACTTACTGCTGTTTTAGTGACAGATAAGTAAACCGTCAGGGGTTCTCCTTTGTTTGGCTTAGCCAACAGTGGAGGAGTAGTCAGGTATGTTTTTAAGTTCTGGAAGGCTGCTTCGTGTTCAGGCAACCATTTGAATGATTTGTTCTTCCTGAGGAGGTCATAGAAGGATCTGCATCTTTCTGATGATCTGGATATGAATCTGTTCAGGGCTGCAACTCTTCCTGTTAACCTTTGGATATCTTTAACTGATTTAGGAGATTCCAATTCCAGGATGGTTTTTATCTGTTCTGGGCTGGCTAATATCCCTCTTTTTGTCACCATGTATCCAAGGAATTTGCGTGAGGAGACTCCAAAGTGGCATTTGGAAGGGTTGAGCTTCATATTGAATTCTTCCAGGATCTTGAAGGCTACTTCTAAATCTTTTACATGATCTTCAGCCTTTTTTGATTTAACCACCATGTCATCAATATAGACCTCCATTGTATCACCTATTTGGTCTTTGAACATCATGTTGACCAGGCGTTGGTAGGTTGCCCCTGCATTCTTCAGGCCAAAGGGCATTGCTGTGTAACAATATATGCCCCTTTCCGTGATGAATGTAGTGTTTTCCTGGTCAACTGGGTGCATCTTGATCTGATTGAACCCACTTGAGGCATCCATAAATGTTAAGAGTCACTAAAACAAATCATCACTTGCGCCATGAATTATGTCACAGGAATTCATAATTCGTGGCTAAAATTTTCTTAGGCACGGGAAAAACATATGATAAAATAATTTTCAAAAGTTATGTCACGAGAAAAATCCAACAGTGGCCATTATTCACTTTGGCCACGAATTCAAGCCACGCTCGTGGAAAATTATCTCTTTAGCCACGAATTAAGCCACGCTCGTGGCAAAAACTCCCTTACCCACGAGTAAGGCTGATCATGGCTAATAATTGTCTTAGCCACAAATAGGCCATGTCGTGGTCAATAATTGTCGTAGTTACGAATACAGTATATCGTGGCAAATAATTGTAAATCAAATCGAGTAGGCTCGAGCTCACGTTAAAACACACACCCTTGATTACGAGGAATTTTTTTCAAGCTCGGGTAAGCTCGAGATCGGCTCGAGCTCATGTTTTACTTTATGAGCACAAGTTGAGCAAAGTCAAGTTCATGCTCGGACTCGGCTTTTTAACACCCCTACGGCTAGACTTATCAAACGGGCCGAGTTAGTCAGGTCACGAGTCGAGTGGAATAAGAGTCGCGCCATACGGCACTCGGGTAAGAGTACGGGTCAAAAAAAACATATATGAAATCTGTTATTTTATCATTTTTCAGCCGAATAAAACTTTTTAAAATTAAATCATACTCGTATTTGATATTAATATTATGATTATATTCGTTATTTATCATATATAATTATATTAGGACAAGACATTTGTAAAAGTAAAATTAAATTATTATTTAATGATATAAAATTTATATAAAATTTATATAAAATTAATTTTTTAATTGTAATATTAAAATAACTATTTTTATGTATATTATTTCAAATATAATATAAAATATTAATATTTTAATAATACTCATGACTTATCATTGACCCATTGGGTCCAAGGGTTGGGTCGAGTTTTGACCCTAAAGTAACGGGTCATTTTGGATTCAGGTTATTTCGTGTCGGCGGGCAGGATTTACGGGTCTTTGACCCTAAAAAATCGGGCCGGGTCGGGTCATGTTTTGACAGGTCTACACAAACCTTAGTTGATAGTTCCTCCACTTTCTTTCTCGTTCCTTTGCATCATAAACCTTGTGCCCGCAAAGGTGGAATCTAGTGATTAAAACTTGGGTGAAATTTTAAGAGACTCAAGTTCAAGCCTTGCAAAGAGCAATATGGTGGAGTCTTTATGACCAGAGGCTTTGCTTTCTAAACTATGAGTCTGTCACTCTCATGTGACTTACCTGATACAAATAGTCTTCCTTAAAATTTGTTAAATGTCAAAACGGATCAAATATTATTATACATGGTATATTGGACAAAAACTTTTTTTTTGCCTTATGCATTCTATTTTTTTCTTTTCCATCTCTACGTGAATATATTTGACCCGTAAACTTAAGATGATATTGTTATAAAATGTAGAGAAGAAGAGGGGGTGATGGTAGAGAATTGTATTGTTCTTATAATTAGCATAAAGTAGCATATAAATACAAGACTACAATTAAGAGTTATGTCATAGGAACTTAAAGGGACAATTCTAGAATCATCCTACATTTATGGACATCCATAATACATGCATTTCATAACACTCCCCCTTGGATGTACATCAACGTAAATACACTGGTGAAAATTGCCTCATTAAAAACCTTACTAGAAAAACCCTGTGGGAAAAACACTAGAAAGGAAAAGAGTACAATATCTACCAAACACGCATAACAAGATGCCTCGTTAAAACCTTTCGATGGAAAACTCAGTGGGACAAAACCATGGATAAGGAAAAAGAGTACCTCGCGTGTCTACTCCCCCTGATAATTACATAACTTGATATATCTTGAAATCCATCTTTTGACGTAACTTCTTGATCGTTGAAAAAGAATCCACCGTAGTTGATGATAAACTTGATATCTCTAATCAATATAAATCCTTGATAATTTCAATATAATATTTTTCGAAACTCATAATCTGAATTTAGTCATTAATGATGACTTTTGTGTCTTAATCTCAAATGTAATATTCACATTTGTAATAGAAATTTTTCTCAATAAATGACATAATATTATATGTCTAAAATACTTGTCATTTCAACGATCGTGATGATCATGACTATAGCGTATTTAACGCGCCAATAATGTTACCTCTTAAAAACCTTGCTAGGGAAAACCTATTGGGACAAAAACTTAGTCGAAGGGAAAAAGAGTGTAGCTTTCATTCCAGAATTCATTCTCTTCGGGAGAATCAATCTAGTTATAACCAATTCATTTGAAAAATAATTGATCTTTCTTGCCAAATCATCTTATTGTATGGATTGACATCATCATTATAGATTTTCACTATATTTTTTCAATATTATGAAACTTCTGGACCATAAAGTATTTTCACATATTTGGCAAGAAATTCATTCATGTATAAATCTTATATGTTCAAATTTCAGGTTGAGATAATAATAATTCAAGCAAATTCTTCAGGAATTTGAATATTCCATTGTAGAAATAATAACGATAATATTTTAATCGTATCGTAGAGGTCTATAAATCTCATCACCAGTTTTCCAAAAACTCAAATTGATCAACTGTTATCAATTAATGACCATTCATAAGAGGCTCGTTCAGGGAGTGTATCTTCATAGGAGTAAAATATATTTCTCATATATAATTTACCAATTTAAAATAAAATCATTAAACATGTGCATGCATATAAAATGACACAAATTTCTAAATAACATATTCTAAAACAATGTAATAATAATAGTAATAATAATAATTATGTAAATATTAAAACTAAGATGCAATGATAAATTTAGTATCTATATGCACATGATGATGACTCAAAATGCAAACTGTACAGTTTTCTTTTCAATATTCATAATTTGGATCGACTTCATGTCAATGGATAGACTTTCGGTCCATGAGCTCGTTTATAATCATATATTGTATGTCGATATTCAAAATGGAGTTATATATAAGATCCCCATTACGAGTTCATAAAATATCGCGCACAAAAGTGTATCGGTTCCATAAATTTATCGATATAATTTATCATCTCTTGATAATATCATTACTGTTCAATGATATCTGAATCTGAACATATATGTGGTACCATTATATTACTCTGGCCATCTATTATTATTCAGATATCCGTGTCACTTCGAGAACACTCCAAATATAGCAATCTATTTCACACCAACTGCTTTATGTTGCTATTTATCTTCTATTTCATTTTAATAGTGGAACCGTCAATTTATCTTGACTTTTATTGAATTACAATTCAGGTGTATATGTATCAATCTGGTAAAAAAAAATTTGTTATATCAAATTCAAAACCTCTACTCAATGAATTTAATGTATAACATTATATGAACTTCTGGTTCAGTAAGGGATCATTCTATATTTGTTTTTACCTACTTTTAACTCACTTTTCTCCCCCTAAGGTGGTAAAAGCTATAACCAATATATAGTCTAAAATTTATCATAACCACCTTAGACATCAATTTCTTATGTCATCGATGAGATTTTACATGGGCATTTTTGTAGAATAACAAAATATATTTCAGGGAATAAGATATGATGCAGTTGGGTTTTATATGTGCTGAATCACAATGCCCAATTCAAGAGATCAATGATTGCATATAATAATCAAAATGTGATTTTTAATCACAAGAACTACTTAGAAAATTCAATATGTAGCTATAAGCCACTCAATCTAGTGTCAATCCATACATGAATATTTAAGTTCTTTATTCAATTTCGAGTAGTGTTCAGATCTCCAATATCACATATATTCAATCTCAGTATAGTGTCTTGCCTTTAATAAAATTTGTACATAAGAGAATTTCAGCACTTATCTTTTCGAATATAAACTTCAGGTTTATCAAAACGGGTATAATATGAACCCGGATGGCCTTAATTATCACATCTAACCATTTCATGTCATCTCTCTTAGTTTGCCCACAATCCATGACAATATTTCATAAGCATTGCTGGTGTTTTTAAAACTTCACACGTCACATTTTTAGTTAACTATATTTCTCACGATAATCATCAAGTTAGCAATATTCGTATCATATAAAATTAAATTAAGAATTTCTATCCGGCCAGATAAATGATGTGACATAGGACACGAAATGTGTCTCATATATTTTAGCAAGACTCTTCAAGATTCCTTCAGGGAACATGATTATATTAGTCTTTGAGTATTTTTGATATATAATTCTATCATACTATCAATAATTATAATCAACATATAAATGATGGCATGCATGTTCGTATCATATCGATTTAATATGTTGTATAGAATAATAATACATATTATTGACTAGAATTCAACTTACGAATCACTTATTCCCTTAAGGGTGATAAAGTATTCAACAACTTTCAAATCAGTTGTACTATTCGACAATTTAGTTTACAATATATCATAAATTGATCACATTCATTTTTATTCAAGAGTGAAGTAAATGTCCACTTCCGGTGGGAATACTAGTGCCTTAAAACAAATACATATAACTCATGAAAATATCCATATTCTTCAACTTAATCACTGCTGATGGTATAAAGTTCATACTTTTATTAGATCAGTAAAACTATGCCATATTCGCTTCAGGGAATAATGGTCTTTAATCAAATTTATTATGTAATGTGTCTATAGGACTATATTATTTGTATGAAAGATAAAATAATCTCATCCTCAAAATCTGAAATCTCATTTGCTACAGGGAATGGTTTCTTAATCGATATGATACGATTCTCAATTTTTAAGAATATCTCATATTTTGCAAATATCAATGTATGGTTCCGAGTTCAATTTTTATATTATTACTCAAAATAATATTCATTACAGGAAATATAAAAATATATACACTGTAAACATTATGAACTTCAGGTCATAATTTAGTATATGTCAACACTATGAACTTCTTGTCACAATTTCAATATTTAGACAATATGAACTTCGGGTCATAATTTCATAATTTATGAGCACGATGAACTTTTGGTCATAGTTTCAGTATCCGTAAATACAATGAATTTCGGACCATAGTATAAATATTAATCAACTCGTCTATTATTATTTTTCTTATTCATATCGAACTTTTAGCATATATGAGTTTCACATGTCTTTTCATGAGATATTTACTTATATGAGATATTTTCTCTCAAAAACGAAATTTGCTCAATTAATATCACATTATACATTGAGCCCAATTAAGGTCTTATTGCTTGGCTGACCAAAAAAACCCACATTAGGTTTAACATTTTGTCATATTCTCAATCGCTGCTACAGGCAAAGTCCTTTATTATATGTCACATTCACTCCAAGAAAAATGATCAAATTTGAGATTTCATTATACTGTTCAACTTCAGGTGAACAAGAATCAATTCCGAATAAATTTTGACCTTAATAAGGACGCTTTAAACATAATTTATGTTCATCAAATCAAAGATATGGACTTCTGGTCACTTATATAATATGAATATATTGTATTAATATGACGGTTTTAAATTATTATAAACCGTTAGAACTTTGAACTTAAAGTCAAAGTCATAATGTGGATATTTATATCCATCTTTATAAAATAGATCTTTTAACACTTTAGACCCAAAATTTATGATATGTCTTTTCCAAAACTTGTTGACCACATATACGGTACTTAGGTCAAAAAATATGCAAAACTGATAAATTTCATATATACGCCATAGAGATCTCATACGCTATAATAAATATCATTATATTTAAGCAAAACTGTTAAATAGACATTAGTTCATCTAAGTGGTAACAATTAATAAGCTATTAAATTACATAGTGACACCATAGGTTTTCATAAGTTTTGTGTACCCACTCATATAGAAAAATAAAAAGGGAATATCAATCATTTTGTCATAATCACAAATCATAATAATGGTCAAAACTTGAGATATACAAGTAATAATCATCTCATATATAGAATTAACAAAAATGCATTGCCAAAAATATTTTGTTTTCGATCTTATCAATTAAATAAATTCAAAATTGACTGCACAAAAATATCGCAGTTCTTGTGATTAACTTTGGCATAAAAATGTTAGACACTGGTTAATTTCATACGCCACAACAAACATATATAGGTATCATGGCTAGTGAAGACATACATGAAACATAGCAAACTATAATTAAATGATTAGCAAACTGAGAGTGTTAGATCACATATTCAAGTTTAATAAACCATATAAGACTATATCATAATTTAGTATTACAAAACTTGTAAACGTATACAAAGTAAAGTAATATATTACCGTATTCAGTAATGTAAACCACAAAAACCCAACAATTTAACATGACTAAATTATTGGTTTGAAGTGTAACATGTTCCGTGATATAAATAGACATTAAGATAGCATCCCAACTAAATATGTAAATAATATGATATGGAAAAGAACAAGAACAAAAGTAATTGACATACATGGGAGATAACTTTCATGTCAAAGATATGTGAAAACTATGATTTTATTTTTATTTGTTTGTTTTAACAAAAACACCCAACTTGGTTATACAAATACACCAAAGTTTGCTATATGAATATATGATTTACTATATCAAGAGTCCATGGTATATAACTAACGATCTATGTGAAGCATGAAAATTAATAAGGTACATCGTAAAAAAAAAATATTATTGAACATGATCAATTTGCCAGCCGTAAATAAGAATAACTCACAATTAGTAATATAAGATGAAACGGACAAAATTTGATCAAAGCAAATAATCAATACGTAAACAATCAGTAATATCAAAAATCCAATCCACACACATACGTTTTCGTCGGTAGCAAAACATAAACCACGCATAATAAAGATGATCAAATAACATTAGATAGTAATACTAATGACTAATAAAGTAATGATCAACTCAACAAGTAATACTTCTAAGAGCACATGAACCAAATCAAACAACAAAAGAGCAATTTATTGACAAATCATTGAAAATTTACCGGCTAATCATACCTTCCTACATTTTAATAAATAATTAAGCGTTACAACGGAAACGTACCTTAAATAGTAGAAGAAAAAAAAACTAAGATCTGATATGACCTCCGGATTATCAAATCTTAATGATATATGAACAAATTACACCTTCTCGCTCAGTCGGTGAAAACTCGTGATGATAACGTGTTATAAAATGTAGAGAAGAAGAGGGGGTGATGGTAAATAATTGTATTGTTCTTATGATTAGTATAAAGGAGCATATAAATACAAGACCACAATTAGAAGTTATGTCATAGGAACTTAAAGGACAATTCTGGAATCATCCTACATTTATGGACATCCATAATACATGAATTTCATAACATATATACCTATTTTAGGCGAGAATTTATGAAAAATATTACTCGTGTGAGGGGGTGTCCAAACCCACTTGCAAACTCACAATAAATTACGGAGTATGAAAGTAAAACCATGAGAGAGAAGCGTGAAAGCAATCTGATTGCTAATCGGGTGAAACCAACCACAGACGAACAACGGCGAGGATTGGGAGACCTGCTACGCTACGTCGACCATCTTATTCGAAAGCTAATACCACGAGCCCTAATTTTCGATTTGAAATCACGTTTTTTTACTAATCTGATTACTCTGAATGAATTGGATTGATAATCGGGTTATTTCGTTTATCAGTTTACTCTTAATCGGATTATTTTGTTAATTTGTTTTACTGATGTTAATCGGCTTATTGGTGTTAATCCTGTTGCTAATCAAATTACTATTAACTAATCGGATTACTGTTGCTGTTGTTAATCGGATTGCTATTCTTCTTAATAGGATTTCGAAAAAATTTCAGTACTCATACAACTACGAATGTATTAATTGGTGTGGTTATCGTTCTAATTTATCGATTATAATCGTTGTCCGTTGATTACCATAGTAATATGTTTGTTGGTTTAGATGCTTGTTAATTATTGGTCTCATAAATTGTTAATATAGGCTTTCCCACTTGTATCATATGTACAGTTGCAGAAACTATATTTATAAAAATTACGCTTTTTGCTCAAAGCGTTTTGGCTTTTTTATTGTTCGGCCTAATATTGATTGATTAGGATTAAGGATGGTTTTTTCGGCAATCTATACTCTTTAGGTATGTCCTAACTACATACTTAAGCTTTTCCAGAACTCTTTTTTATGGAATGCTCCTTGTGCCTAGCAATAATTTTGTAGCATATTTTAAAAATTAGTGTGTGTTTGGATAGTAAAGTGGAGGGAAAGGGAGGGGAGGGGGAAGGAGGGAAGAGAAAGAGAGGTAAGGGAAGGGGAGGGTAAATAGGGTGTGAGTGTTTGGATAGAATTCCTTCCAAATCTTGCCTATTGTGGAGAGATTTTGATTTGCCTTGGAGGAGGGAAAATGGATCCCTCCAAATCTCTCCCCTTCTATTTTCCTCCACCCTTACTTGCTATCCAAACAAAGGATTTTTAATTCCCCACTCTCCCTCTCCAAATCTCTCTCTCAATCCTAAGACACCCTAAGGAATAAGGGTCGTTTATCTTGCTAATTGTATCACTAGGATCACTTTTGCAGTCTTTTCCCTGTTATAGTAAATATATATAAAGAGTTAAATAGTAAGACATGTTCTTATAATGGGATAAAATTGCATTATGCTCTAGTTGTAGGTTCCTCTTTAGTAGGTTGATCGAATAATTATATGCTTTTGAATTTCGATGTCTAAATGTATGAGATTAGGAGTACTTTTGAACACAGTTTTTTAATGTACAATAAGTTAAACCCATTATATAGCCCACAAGTTTTTTGCTTTTCCTGCTGACACCAATTGTCATACATGCAATCAAGATTTTTGACGCAGTAGTCCACCACACTGTGACTGCTCCTGTTTTTTCCTTCTGTTTTTGATAGGATTACTGCATTTTCGATGTAGTAATATGATTTCACAATTTTTCAGTCATACTACTATAAATTTATTAATTGGTGTGATTACCGTTAGAGTTTATTGATTATAATCGTTGTTTGTTGATTATCATACTACTATGTTTGTTGGCTTAGATATTTGTTGATTATTGATATTTAATGGAGGGATTGGTGTTAATTAGGGAAAAATTGACAAGGAAATGAAAATTTGAGAGTATGAGCTTTAAAATAAGTTATATAGAGGAGATTATAAAGGGGTATACTATAATTATGTTGGATCGTGATGAGTGTTTAGGTGTGTGCTCATTTTGAGCTACTTTTATATGTATCGTGTATGTGTATATTTTAATACCAACATAATTTCTACGTTTTATTCGTTTATGCATATTTTCTTGGAAGGGAAGTTTTAATTGGATGACATGTTTTCTAACCATTTTTTTAATGTTGTTTACTTATCCTTTTCTAAACAAATATCCTTTGCTAATTTCCTTTTCTAAACAATTTACCATTGCATCTATATGAGGAAGTGGGAATAGGTCTTTTGGGCAGGCTTTGTTTAGGTCTGTGTAGTCTACACAAACTCTCCACTTGCCATTTTTCTTTTGTACTACAACCACGTTTGCTAGCCATTCAGGGTACATGACTTCTCTGATCATTCCCATATCTAGCAGTTTGTCCACTTCTTCAGTAATAATAGAGTTGCGTTCAGGGGCAAACATCCTTCTTTTCTGTTGCACACGCTTAAATGATTTGTCAATATTGAGTTTATGGGTAATAATATTGGCGTCTATACCAGTCATATCAAAGTGGGACCAGGCAAAACATGAAAATTTATCTTTAAGAAAACTTACTAGTTCTGGTATGATATTGTGAGGGACATCAGATCCTACCAGTACATGCCTAAAATTACTTAATCTGTCTCCATTTTGGTTTCTGCCTCATAAGTGCTCCTGACAGGTACTGTAAATGCTAGGCGAGAGACTTTCCTGCCTTGGAAGGCTTTAATGATTCATTATAACATTATTGGGCAGACTTTTGTTCACCTTTAATGGTTGTTATTCGCCACTCTGTTGGTATCTTGACACACTGGTGGTAAGTGGACGTTGTGGATCCATGGTCTGCCTAGGATAGCATTGTAGGATGACAGGCAATCCAGGACTCCAAATCTCTCATTTGAGGAGACTCCTTCCACGTATTTTGTCAGGTAGATTTCTCCCAGAGTGTTCTTTGTTTCACAACTGAATCCTACCAGGACATTTTATTTCTTTATGATCTGGCTTTCATCAATCTGCATTACTTTCAGGACGTCAAGCATGATGAGGTTGACCGAGCTGCCCCCATCTACTAAAATTCTTAGGACATGTGCAGTTCCTATTTGCATGGTAATGACCAGGCCATCATGGTGTACATCAGGGATTCCCTGAATGTCAGTATCATCAAAAGTAATTTGAGGTAAATTTTTAGGTTTAAAAGGAGATTTCATTTTTGACTCCCTGACTATTTTCTTTGCTGCAGAGCTGGTCAGGCCACAGATTTCAGATCCTTCGTTGATGAAATTGACCTCATAGATGGGTGGTGTTGGACGCAGGTCACGTTATGGTTTCTCCTGGTCCTTTCTTGCTCCATTGTCTTCCCTGCTCTTTGATGGCATCAGATCTTTTAGGTAGCCTCTCTTTAACAGGTAAGCCATTTGCCTGCGTAGTCCCAGACATTCTTCAGTTGTGTGTCCTATGTCCACATGGAATTCACACCACCTTGTTGTGTCTTTCCTTGAGTTAGGGTTATCTGTCTTCTTTGGCCACTTGACAATGTCTCCCATGTTGTCAAGTCTTTCGATTAAGCCCGCAGTGTCAACGAGAAGTTATATTCTTGAATAGGGGGATAAGTATAAGAGTTACCTCGTTGTTCATGTGCATAGTTTACTTCTGATCTGTCAGGCCTGGTATAAGGGGATGGCCTGAAACTGCCTCCTCTATGATTGGAACTTTTCCTGTTGGCCCTATCATATCCTGGGTTGTTGTCAGTGGTATCTGGTTTAAAACCTTTATCCTCTTCCAGCCGGATGTAGCCAAGGGCCAATGCCTGGACGTCTTCAAAGGTCTGGCAAGGCTTCATAGTCATTTCATCATATAAATCATTATCCAGCTGTAGCCCCCGCCTGAAAGCTTCTATAGCTGTTCCAACATCACATCTGGGAATTGATACTTTTTCTTTGTTGAATCTGGTCACGAATGCTCTGATTGATTCGCCAGGCTTTTGCTTGATCCTGTACAGATCACTAGATCTCTTTTCAAGTTCCATGCTACTGGCGAATTGGTGGTTGAAGGAGTTTATCAGGTCAAGAAAGGACTTGATGCTTCCATTTGGTAGATTTATGTACCATTGTAGGGCAGGCCCATTCAGGGTTATTCCAAATCCCTTGCACATGCAAACTTGTTGTAGTTCACTAGGTATGGAGGCTGCCAACATTCTTTGTTTGTAGTAGGCTACATGATTTTGTGGGTCTGTAGTTCCATCATAGATTTTCATTGATGGAACCACAAACGTTTTTGGTAGATCTATCCTTGCTATCTCATCCACAAAAGGTGAGTCAGCATAACTCTATGGATTTGCTTCTTCAATGGGTGTGGGTACTCGAGGGATCTTCTCAAATATCTCATGGAGTTTTTGGATTTCCTAGAGCATGGCCATCATTATTGCTGCGTTGGTTTAATCTGGTACAGCCTCTTCATTTGGGATTTCTTCTGAGTCTGTATCACCTTCTCCTGCTAGGGATTTTGGTGGAGTTAGAGTACCAAAGTATGAGAAATCAATGTTCCTAATGATTGAAGAGAATGGTGTGCCAGGCTGTATTTTTAATTTTGAGCCTGAGGCTTTGTCTCCTAGCCTTTGTTTCAGACTAGATTCTGATTCCTTTAGTTTTATAACTTCAGCTTCAGCCTGGGCTATTTTTTGTTTCAGCTGTTCCATTTCCAACAATTGTTGCTGGGCGGCAGCCAGTTGTTGTACAATGCTATCTCCAGTCATTTTTTGGAATTGTTTTTGTGTTGTTTGGTTTTAGGTTTTGATTATTTTTGATCTAGATGCCCCACGGTGGGCGCCAATTGTTTTGGCAGGAATTTACACAAATAAAATGTCATGGCATGGAAGATTTTGCAGGGTTATCTAACTCAATTTGAATAGCCTGACTAATAAAACTGAACAAATAAGGAAATAAATGAATAGACGTGACACAGAGATTTATAAGTGGAAAAACCCTGGGAATAAGGGAAAAAACCACGGGCACCAAGTCAGGAGGGATTATCACTAAGACCGTGGATAGCCTGACAGGGAATGTGTTTGTCAGGCCAGATAATTAACAAGGTTGTCTAGTAATAATGTTCAGATCTTTTGTTGAATACAAGTATATGAATAGAATGTGGGTAAGTACCTATGTTGATGTGTCTTCCTCTTTCCTTCTTTTATTCTATTTATAATAGCTTGCCAACGGTTCCTTCATCGTAGTTTTAGGGTTTCCTGGTAAATAGGACGCATGCCCTATTTACCCGGAAGTAGTTATTTGACTTCTGCTATATTCTAGCCATTTGCTTTGCTTGGTCAACTCTTCTATGTTCTTGTTTGAGTGTTGAATGGGTCTTCCTTGTTTATAGGGACTCTTTTTCTATTGCCTGAACGTGCTTCCATTGTTGCCGGACTTGCTTTGATTATGCTGCCTTCATGCCTGACATGGTATCTCTTCAGGCCAGGCCTATTAAATGCCTATCCTGTCTTTCCCTCCTGGTTGATGCCTAATCAGGTGTTCCAATTGTCTTGTTTTAGATGACTTTGGTTCAGGTTTGGCTTTGGACGTCGCCTGACTTATGTCTGACGAGGCAGGGTAATTCTGGGCCCAACAGGTTGAAATCACAACAAGCAAGCAAGTGATGATGAAAGCATATTAGATTAAGCATAGATCAATTCCCATGATTATTTCCCCTAATTCCCCATTAACCCTAGCTAAAAGACTACTCACTCATGATCAAGTTTAACATGCTATTAAGGTTGTCAATCATACTAACAAAGCAAAGCACGATGAATAAATGAAGTAATTAACAATAATTAAGCAAAAGTAAAAAGAGATTATACCTACTTAAGATGATCCAAATAATAAAGCAAAGAATAATATAAGTAAACTTGATGATTTATGGAAGGTTGTCAATCCTCCAATAAACTCCAAATAATCTTCTAATTACCTAACTAAAGCTAAGAACAATTGAGAGAATTAAGGAAAGATTAAGATGTGATTAATATTGAAATGTGTATTACAACTTTGATTAGGACTAAATTAAGGGAATGATTATGATAAGATGATTCTAAGCTAGTACAATAGGGTATTTATACTAAAATTAAGTACAAGGATTAGGGTTACTAAGGGCTTAAATGACGATTAAGACCCTAAGAGAAGGTTGATAATTTGCAACTCCTGAGGGACATGCGCGAATTGAGTAGCAACTCCCCAGGGACACGCACGGATTGAGCTGAAGCACGCTTGGTCCTATGAGGTGATCCGCACGGGCTGACTGTCGGGACGCTCGGATCCTGGCTCTGGGATGCTCGTCCTGAGCTCAGGACACTCGAATCCTGAGACAGGGTTTTTCCCTTGTTCTTGTCTCCCTAACAATCCGCGGGGACTGTCTTAGGGATGCACGGATCGCTCACCATTGCCCATTTCTCTTCAGTTATTTGCTTAGGCTTCTAGTGTCGGTCTCCTCTTCGATGCTTAGTCATTAGATGCGATCCATTTAGCTCCATTTTGCTCCATAAATTGAAGGCTAGCAATCCTCTCCTACAAAGGACACAAAACCGCAAAGAATATGCAAAATGGGAAACTAAACATAAGAAATGACCCTAATAGGTGCTAGAAAGCATGGGAACGAAGTAATTCGGGACTAAATGTGCTCAAATATGAGTCACATCGAACATCCCCAAACCGAACCTTTGCTCGTCCCGAGTAAAGAAATGACTAAAACTATGACCTTTATTTAAACTAACCTATTAACATAGCCGATATGAGACAATTAGTGGGTCTCACTCCGCCCCTTCAACTCACAATAAGACACCTATGAGGTAAGATGCCTTCTTGCAAGGCAAGGTGGGGCTTCCCAAAATGGCGATACATCCAATCATTAACAACACAAAAGCAAGTAATGGATGCACCTACAAAAGAATAGTCACCTTCCTCATCTAAGTGGCAGAAATTATCTAAGGGGGATGCAATCCAAGGGTACACACTCCATTATAGATATGGTTTCTTCAAGTTACTAAGCCTAGGAGGATACCAACAAATCACCTCCAAGTTGTGTCAAGCTAGGGTACCTTTGTCCTCAATTGCTAAATGCTTTCATCAAGAGTAGACTCCCTATGATGTTAGAAATACTGTAGGATCGCGGAATTCCCCTTCTTGCGTAGACAAGAAGAAGGGTCGTCCCCTCTCTACCATGCACAAAAGTGGAATCAATGGATAAAGGGATCAATAAGATTTTGAGTTTCATAGTGGGAGTTTGCTTTTGATTTTGCTATTCCCCCCAATTTCTTGTGGCATTTGACATTTTTGAGAACAATTTCTTGCCATTTCTTTGATGTTTGGCATTTTGATACTTGGCAATTTTCAATTTTTGCAATTTTTTGAACATTTTTCAAAGTCACCCCAATTTGTAACGAGGGTGCTTTTATTGAAGCATAGGAGTTCTTATTTTTGACTCCTCTGCTCCTTGATGCAATTTTGAGCAAACTTCTTGATTTTCACTTTGGTACTTGAACTCAAATTGAGGTTTTTATGCCCATTCCCTTTTTGTTGATTAAACATGATGATAGAAGTGGAAGATGGTTGCATGGTTTCAAGAGTCACCTTGGAATAAACGGTGGCCAAGGAGTCATCACATCACAAGGTACTCTTCACTAGGCCTTAGTCCATGGGTCAAAGGATACTAGCATGACACATCTTAGGGTGTTTTGGAGGTATTCTAATGAGCAAAGTCTCAATAAGAAAAAGTATCTACAAGGGCCTTATATACACTTATCAAGCTTCCCAAATAGATGTTTTCACAAAATTTCCTAAAATGCAACTACATGCCATGATGCAACCAACATATATACAACCTAATGCAAATGCTTATATCAACTAGTATGCCATATAAATTAAATGCAATTCCTAACAACACATTGGTTTGTACCGCATCAACCAAAATAAAGTCACATTGTCATTAACATATAAAAGGAGGAAGGAGATTTGGAAAGATCATACCATGCGGTCTTCTATTTCCTTCATGCCTCGAATGTGGCGTAGTCGATCCAATGTGATAAGAGTGATAAACAAACACAAATATATACAATATATACAACTCTACACTACAAAGGAATGAACATGTTTTTGGATGTTTGAGAAATTTTTCAATTTTTATGAATTTTTCAAGAATTTTTCAATTTTTATCATTTTTATCATTTTTGAATGCAAGGTTAAGTTAGAATTTCCCATCCCCACACTAGTATGCGCATTGTCCTCAATGGCCAATACGATAGGAAATTATCAATGCAATCTATATGAATATGCATGATTTCTAAACTAATATGCAAACTATATGACATATATAACAAGTGAATGCAATATAATCTATCTTATACGATGCATGCTTTCGATTGGTCAGAGAGCTAATTTGAATCAACTCGCATCCCTTGTGAGTGAACTTCCCCAAACCAAACAAGACACTATTGCTAGTGTAAAAAGAGGGAAAGTTCATGCACAAGGTAAGAATACAATGCATGAATTCTAATTGTCATTTTGGATTTTTCAAATGGGAACAAAATATGAGACACCTCAATGGAACCGAGGTGGGAGTCCTTTGAATGGTGCTAGGACTCAAAACAAATGCTCAAGATAAAGATTGAAGACATGATATAAAGACAAAGCTAAAAGAGGTGTAGGAAACTCACAATGGAATAGGTTGAAGTCAAGTAATCAACCCCGCACTTGTGGTATCCTCCAATAGGCCTTGTCAACCCTCAATTATCGCTCATTGCGACATCTTCATCACCGGCCTCATCACCGTCATCATCATCATCGGAATTATCATCACCATCAACCTCCATTGGACCGGAGGATTCAGCAACTTCTTCGTCCTTGGAACTTGAACCTTGCTCTTCTTTTTAGCATGAAACAATACCTTCCCCGTCTTCATCAACAATAACCTCCTTTCCATTAGCCACCCGACTATCCTTTTCAGCATCTTGAGAAGTACTAGGGAAGAACACTTCCTTGTCCGCTCAACTAGGCAAAGAACATGAAGGATCAAGAAGTCCTTGCCTAGCTAGATGTAGAAGTGGCGGTTATTGGGCTCGATAAACATTCACCCAGTCATAATAAGCTTCTCTATGCATTTGTTGAATTAATTGGGTCAAGTAATCATTTCCTACCACAACATTAGAGCCACTTGGTTTAAACTCTTGGTAGGCAAAAGGATAGGGTGGAGTCACAATGGTAGAAGAGGAGGGCTTTGCAATTGGATCCCTTTGTTGCTTGATTAGCTCCTCGGCTTCTTTGGAGACGGGAATGAGGTAGTTTGGTCTATGGGTGGAGATATGGCAAATCTTGGCGGGTAAGAAAATGGACTTGGCTTCCTTGATGGGCCATTCATATTTGTGGTTAAGATTGACATTTTTGACCCAATGAAATTTGTTGATCAAAGTGCTCATATCAAGAAGGTAGCCTCCCTTAACCCGTTTGTAGGTGTTATCCTTGTTGAACTCCGGGTTAAAATGTTTAGCTAACCTTGTTACCAAGCCCCCGTTCACAATAAAGGCCACTCCCTCTTTCCCATTATCAATCTCTAGCCACCGGTCAATCAATAGTTGAAGAATGTTGTATTTTTGGGTGGACTTTCCATTGATATTCAAGAAGGACTCAAGGTAGACAAAATCGAGTTCGGTGAAGTGGTTGGTGCCTTTCCTAGTAATCAAAGTATTCGCCACACACTTGTGCCAAGTTCTTATGCACGGATGGTGGACACTACAAGAAAAACTAAAACAGGCGACATATTTTTAGCGACTGATACTGGTAGTCGCCAAATTAGCGACTGATATCAGAATTAGCGACTGAAATCAGTCGCTAATTTGGCGACTGATTTTTTAAAAAAAGGAATCTTATTTAGCAACCGACTTTCATATTTAGCGACTGAAGTCGGTCGCTAAATTGCTTTATAGAAAACCCGTGAAATTCTTCCTCTCTCCTGCTTTACTCTTTCGAAAAAAAAAAAAGGAAAGGCGACTACGATCTCCAGCGACGACACCACCACCTCCACCGCCGTGGCCACCGTCCTCACCGCCTCCACCACTCTATTTAATTAGGTTAGTTTTTTTTTTGTTTAATTTCAGTTTAATTGGTTTAATTTGTTAGATTAATTTGTAGTTAGTTGGATTAATTTGTGGTTAGTTTGTTAGATTAAAATGAAGAGATTGGATCCGCATGGTCCACATGGGGGGAGTGGAGCCGGTGTTGGCTTCCCAATAGTTAAGTAAGTTTAATTTAGCATGTAAGACTTGAACTTTAGAATATGTTAGCTTGTAAAACTTTCATTTTCAATATATGAAATGAAGTTTGGGAAAATGTATGTTTCAAATGTGTGGTGTTGGGTTGAAATTTGAAATGTATGTTGTTGTGTGTGTTGAAGTTTGGGATGTATGGCGTTGTTGAACTTCGGTTTGTATGCAGGTTGTAAATATTTGGCTAGCAATGAAAACGAAAAAGCCACGAAAATAGTCAGTAGCTTTAGCGACTGATTTGCAGTTTTGCGACCACAAATCAGTCGCTAAAGAGCATCCCTGATTTTGGCTGGGTCACCCAAATTAGCGACTGAAAAGCCAATTAGCGACAGAAAGTCAGTCGCTAATTTGGCGACTACCACCTGTCGGTCGCCAAATTGGCGACTACTATTTCAGTCGCTATTTTCCTCATTTAGCGACTGAAATTGCAGTCGCTAAATTTAGTGACTTACTCTGGTCTCTAAAATCAAAAAAAGCGACCAAGGTCTGCGATTGGTGTTTGGCAACTGAAGTCAGTCGCTAAATTGAGTTTTGCGACTGACTTCAGTCGCCAAAATTGGTCGCCTGTTTTATTTCTTTTTGTAGTGTGGACATACAAAGCATGACACTCCCGGAAGGACTCAAATTTTTGACCGGTTATAACCTTCCAAAGGGGTGCGGCATCATATTTCAAAGGCTTTTCCTTATAATGATCATATCGTACAAGACCAAACACTTTACCAAACTCACTGCTAGTCATTCTTCTACTCTTGTTCTCAAGCCGGAACTCAACAAAATTTCGAGTCTCGATCTTGTATGCACTCAAGGAGCTTATGAACTCCATGGTCAATGAGGGGTAAGTCAATTCATCCATATCAAAGAGGGTAGTCAACCCCATAGACTCGAAAAATGCTCTAGTTTGCTCAAGGACACCCAACTTTTGCAAAGTATCATGTCAAATAAACTTGGTAGCAAGGGATAGAAAGGCAATCCTATGTTTATCGGATAAGAAAGTTACCTCCGCAAAATTTGGCAATTGTTCTACAACCGGAGTATATGTGGTAGCTTCCTCAATAGGATTAACGGTTTCTTGGACTTCTTCCCTAGTTTGAGCTACTATCAAAGCCTTAGATGCAAGAAGAGCTTGTTGCCTCTTTGACAAATTTGAAGTTTTGGGTGCCTTGGTTCCGCCTTTAGTCCTTCCCATGTATGCTCCTTATCAAATTGGTATCAACAAACTAAGATATTCCTTGAATGCTCCTTGCTTCTTCAAACTTCGATCAATTCCTCAATCAATTTGGGATTTTCGAAATTTTTCCCAAACCCTAGAAAAGTGATTCAATTTGTGAGGAAATTGATGGTTAAAGTGTCTTTTGTTGATGAAGGAGTGATTTAATTTTGTTTTGAGCAAGTTTTGCTTTTATTGTTGTGAATTTTGTTGAGAAATTGGTGTTTTTGAATGAGGGGATCGAAGGTTGAAGTGAGGGAAAATGTATGTGTTTGTGTTTTTGAAAGATGGAAATGAATTGGGAAGAAAAGGATGTCCCGTGTTTGTTTATGTAATAGGTCTGGGATGCTCGGATTAGAGTTGGGATGCACGGATTGTCTCACAGGGTTTTCTGAAATGGAAAAGCAATGCTGGGATGCGCGGATTAAGTCTGGGACATGCAGATTTTTCTTCATCAAGGATTCGTCAGTTTGGAGCTTCCCAGGACCCGCGGCTCGATATTAGGACGAGCGTCCTGAGGTTTGAGGACGAGCGTCTTGAGGTCAGCTTGCGCAGATTTCCTCACAGGACTTCTCCCACAAATTGAAGCTTCCTAGCTCCCACGTCCTGACAGTATGACGCGCGGATTGAGCCCGGAGACGCTCGGATTGCCCTTAGCTCCCACGAGCTCAGGTCTTCTCGCGGGGATTCTTCTTCCCGTGTCATTCCTTCTTCCTTTCCTTGTTAAATGTTGTGGGTTGTACTACAAAGGCTTGGTTAGCCTAGGTATTTAGCATCCCTACACTTGATCAAACACTACACATTGAAACACATTAAAATACCTCCCTCACTTGCTCTCATGTCAAAAATCTTGCAATAAGGCACAAAAATGCAAATCCAAAAATGACAAAGATGCAATAAAGGAAATAAAATGCTAGTTAGGGAGTTAGAATATTTACAAATGGTGGTTTAGGGAGGACTCCACCAAACTCTTTTTCTTGCGAGAGGTATCAAGGGGGCAAGGCCAAGGTGTTGTTGATGTTGCTCAACACCTTGTGGAAGTAGTCGAAGGCCTGCTCATTTTCATGATAAAGATCTTGTATGGACCTTTGTGCATTGTTTTCTCCATTATCGTAGTCCAAGTCAAAGTGATGACAAGGATCAACAAAGCCTTGGTCTAAGGTCATAGCATTTCCAATATAAGGATTGACTAATCCTTCAAACTCATCATCCCATAGACCACAAACTTCGTTTGCTTGTTCCACAATGATGTCATGAGTTGACAAGAGCAACTCTCCTTTCTTGTTATCTTGGTCAATGATGCCTTCTTCATTATTTGTCATGATGGGTGAGCTATTCAAGCTCTCATTGTTGTTGTTAAAAATTCCGTGTTCTCCGAATAGAACTACTTCAAGGTCATCCCCTTTCTCCATCCATATGGGTGATGTTTCTTTACCCATGGCTTGATCTTTGCATAGATATGCTAACTTCTTCCTATCACTTTCTCGGCTATAGTGATTGATCATGAAGCATGGCTCATGTAATCGGGGAACTCTCATTGTTTTGTCAAGATTGAAAGTAATTGTCTCATCCCCTACTTCAAGTGTGAGCTCTCCATGTTTCACATCGATTACAGCTCCGGCGGTATGCAAGAAAGGTATTCCTAAGATGATAGGGATGTTGGAATCCTCCTCCATGTCTACAATGACAAAGTCTACCGGGATGAAGAATTTGCCAATTCTTACGGGCACATCCTCCTATACCCCTAAAGGTATCTTTGTTGATCGATCCGCCATTTGAAGAATAATGTTGGTGCATTTGAGCTCTCCTATTCCTAGCCTCTTACATACCGAGTATGGCATGACATTTACACTTGCTCCAAGATCACACAATGCTTTGTTGGTTGTAGTATCGCCAATGGTACATGGAATAGAAAAATTTCCCGGATCTTTGAGCTTTGGAGGGGAACTCCCTTGAAGAATAACACTACTCACTTTGGTAAAGGCAATAGTCTCCAACTTTCGGATGGATTTCTTCTTGGTAAGAATATCCTTCATGTACTTTGCATAAGCCGGAACATGATTGATCAATTCCGTGAATAGGATTGAGACTTATAAGTTCTTCACAATTTCCATGAACTTTCCAAGTTGCTCATCAAGCTTATGCTTAGCTTGACGACTTGGGAATGGAAGTCTAATCACAATAGGCTCCTTATCAAAATTCTTAGCCTTTCCTTCATTCTTCTTCTTTGAAAGTTCGTTGGTAGTGGGTTCTTCTTCGTTAGAGTTCTCCACAACTACTTGCCTGCTACTAGCATCCACAATATCTTCATCAATTGGCCTCTTCGACCCCTCATATCTTATACCGCTCCTCAAATGGATGGCACTAACCGTCTCATGTCTTGTGTGTGGGTTACCTTGAGGAGGTAATTGTCCCTTTTGTCTTTGGGAGCTAGAAGATGCTAATTGGGTCATTTGAGTCTCTAACATTTTGGTGTGGGCAAGTATGTTGTTGATGGTGATTTCTTTAGCTTGGCTTTCTTTTTGCATTTGGGTGAAGAATTCTTATTGGTTTTTTTGCATTTGGAGGACCGCTTTTTGAACATCAAAGCTTTGGTAATTGAATTGGTTGTAGGAAGGTTGATTTTGATATCTTGGCTTTGGTTGAAAAAGGGTCTTTGAGCTTGGTTTCTCATTGGAGATGGAGTGTATGTTGGCTGAGGATTTTGAACATTTTGTTTTTTATATGAGAGATTTGGATGGAATTTGGTATTCTCATTATAGTAGTTGGAATAAGGGGTACCACTCTTGTATGCTTGGAAAGCATTTACTTGTTCATTTGTTCCCCTACATTCGTTTTGATCATGTCCCAAGGTTCCACAATTTTCACATACTCCATTTGGGATTGAGGATGAAGCCACCATAGCATTAACATGTTTTTCGGGTGATTTGGAAGCTTCATCAAGCTTAGCCACGGCCTTCTCAAACTTTAAGTTGATTGTGTCGATATGAGCACTTAGTTGAGCACCCAATTGAGTGATGGAATCTACCTCATGCTTTCCTCCTCTAGTGGCCTTTCAAGGCCTACTATATTGGGAATTATAAACCGCCATCTCTTCGATTTTGTCCCATGTTTGGTTGTCATCAACTTTGGTAAACCTCCCATTGGATCCCATATTAAGCACTTTGCGTGAGTCTTCATATAAGCCGTTCCAAAATTGTTGCACAAGGAACCACTCACTAAGTCTGTGGTGTGGAGAAGAACGACAAGTATCCTTAAATCTCTCCCATGCTTCATAAAATGATTCCTCATCCCTTTGCTTGAACCCGTTGATTTGGGATCTCAACATATTTTCCTCTGGAAGATATAATTTCTTGTAGAAGGCAAGTTCTAACTTCTTTCATGAATCAATACCAAGGGTGGCCTTGTCTAGGCTCTTCCACCATTGCTTTGCGGTACCGATCAAGGAAAAAGGAAACAATACCCATCGGATTTGGTCTTGAGTAACTCTGGTTTGAGAAATTGCATCAAAATAATCACAAAAAGTCTCCATATATAAATGAGGATCTTCACTAGGCATCCCTCCAAATTGACTTCTCTCAACTAATTGTATGAATGCGGATTTGGCAATGAAATTACCGGTTAAATGTGGTGGTGTAGGAGTACCGTTTGGTAGGTTCTCTTCGGTTGGTACGGAATATGATGAAAATTTAGGCATTGTAGGTTTATTTTGTGGTTGGTTTGGAATTGGGTTGTCCTCTCCTTCTCTTGCAAAAGGATTGACAAACTCAATGTTATTTGGTTGATTATCCACAATTTCTCCAATACCTACGACTCTTGAAGTACCTCTAGCAACTCTTCTATTGTTGGTTAAGGTTCTTTCAATCTGGAAATCAATAGGTAATAAATTACCTTGTGATCTCCTAGTCATGTAAGATATCAAACAAGTAGAAAACAATTAGAACAACCTTGAGGAGATTGACTTCCCCAAGGTAAAAAAAGACACAACTAAAAACAATTAACGAAAATTAAATTAATTGAACACCGTCCTTGGCAACAGCGCCATTTTTGGTCGTGATATTTCTTGTCGTCAAAGCTATCAACCAAAACAATATTTCTAACTCTACAAACTACTCTTTAGTGGAGTGGTAAGTAAAGGTCGGATCCCAAGGGACGGGTATTGATTTAGGATTTTAATTGCAAGTAGTTTATGTCTTAGGGTGTCACAACTTATGGGTTGAGATGAGATGTAATCTAAACTAATCAACAAGATTAATGTAATTTAATGAAAACAAAGTAAAGCAATAAAAGGGGTTTGTAAACAATTGATTAAGGGTACTAGGGTGTCATGGGTTCATAGGGGAATCATGGAAATAGATCATACAAACATGTTCTCAAATAGATGCTAGCAACTTATTGTTGTGATGGAATCGAGTTAGTGTATATCTTACAATACCTAGGAAGATTTAGGTCCCGAAGCCGAGTCGATCAAGACTTTACAACACCTACAAGTTGCCTTAGTCTCTTCCTATTCAACTCTATGCATGGTCTAACGAGGCTCGAGTTAGCTTATATCTTACAAGCCTCATTGAAAAGATAAGCGACGGGTTAAAAATGCAAGGTTTCATAGACTAGCATTTCATCAAACATAAGATGTGCATAGGTTGAAATCACAACAAGCAAGCAAGTGATTATGAAAGCATATTAGATTAAACATAGATCTATTCCCATGATTATTTCTCCTAATTCCCCATTAACCCTAGCTAAAGGACTACTCACTCATGATCAAGTTTAACATGCTAATAAGGTTGTCAATCATACTAACAAAGCAAAACATGATGAATAAATGATGTGATTAACAATAATTAAGCAAAGGTAAAAAGAGATTATACCTACTTAAGATGATCCAAATAATAAAGTAAAGAATAATAGAAGTAAACTTGATGATTGATGGAAGGTTGTCAATACTCCAATAAACCCCAAATAATTTTCTAATTACCCAACTAAAGCTAAGAATATTGAGAGAATTAAGTAAAGATTAAGATGTGATTAATATTGAAATGTGTATTACAACTTTGATTAGGACTAAATTAAGGGAATGATTATGATAAGATGATTCTAAGCTAGTACAATAGGGTATTTATACTAAAATTAAGTACAAGGATTAAGGTTACGAAGGGCATAAATGACGATTAAGACCCTAAGAGAAACTTGCTAATTTGCAACTCCCTAGGGACATGCGCGGATTGAGTAGCAACTCCCCAGGGACACGCGTGGACTTAGCTTAAGCACGCTTGGTCCTGTGAGGTGATCTGCTCGGGCTGACTGTCGGGAGGCTCGGATCCTGGCTCTGGGACGCTCGTCCTGAGCTCAGGACGCTCGGATGCTGGGACAAGGTTCTTCTCTTGTTATTGGCTCCCTAACAATCCGTGGGGACTATCTTAGGGACGCACGGATCGTTCATCATTGCCCATTTCTCTTCATTTATTTGCTTAGGCTTCTAGTATCGGTCTCCTCTTCGATGCTTGGTCATTAGATGCGATCCATTTAGTTCCATTTTGCTCCATAAATGCAAGACTAGCAATCCTCTCCTACCAAGGACACAAAACCTCTTAGAATATACAAAATGGAAAACTAAAGATAGGAAATGACCCTAATAGGTGCTAGGAAGCATGGGAACGAGGTTTATTCGGGGACGAAATGTGCTCAAATATGAGTCACATCACTGAGTCAGGTGTAGGACCTATGGATTGGAGTGTACCTTGTTTCATTAATCTTTTTAGAGCATTAGAGTACGAGTCAGCAACATTGGCGAAATTCTTTTGCAGGTTATTCTTCTTAGTAGATGATTCGACAAGGTTGACCTCATCGGTCATGCTAGTGGAGCCATAAGAACGACTCGTTGTGCCTTGATATCCGCGACCCACCGTTTTGGACAAGAGTCCTTTACGGATGTCGTCTTCAATTCTTGTTCCTAGCACTGTTAAGTCTTTGAAAGACTTTATGTTTTGGTACCTTAGATGGTTCGCATAGATTGGCCTTAAATTGTCCACGAACTTTTCAACAAGAGTAGCCTCGTCTGGGCTTTCGAGGAGTTGCGTGCTAGTCTTTTTCCACCTACATAGGAATTCGTTGAATCCTTCTTTCTCATTCTCGGTAAGAACCTCTAGAGTGACCATATTGACTTGAATTTCAGCATTATCTACATACTGTTTGGTGAACGCAATTGCAGCATCATCCCAAGTAGCAATTTTCTTGTGATCCGAGGAGTAGAACCATTGCTTAGGAATAATATTGAGAGATGAAGGAAAGATCCTTAGGAACATCTCTGGCTTGATGCCTTTGATAGACATATAATCTTTGAAGGCATGAATATGGTTCAACGGGTTTTCATACCCCTTGAACTTCGGGATGTCAGTCATGTTGAAGTTAGTTAGCAGTTGAGCATTTACAGCCTCATATTTGCGACTGTTTTCCCTGTAGATGTCATCTCCCTTGAGGTACATTAGTTGTTCCTCTAAATATTAGAGTCGCTTTTCAGCTTCAGTAGGACCTGGTGTAGGGTTGACTTCTGGTTGTCCAACAAAGGGTGGAAGATTATCGTGTATGACCATGTTAAGAATGGCATCCTCTGCAAGAGGAAGTCTAGCTTCTATAGCGATAATACGGCCTTCGATGGCGTTAAGGCGAGCATAAGCTTGGTCTTGGCTTGTCTGGAGACGAATGAGTGCAGCTAGGATTTGATCATTACCATTTACGGACGGTTGGGGTTGACCATTAACGCTTCCATGACTAGTTCCCACCATTTTGGAACTGAGGATAAGAGATCCGACGGCGAATCAAAACATGATCGACCATTTTTGCACACTTACTCAAAAAAAGACTCGACTCGTGAAGTGGGCGTGTGCCACTGTGTCAAGTGGGATTTGAAAATGATAAATTTTAAAATGTTTATCCTAGACAACTGTAGTATAGTTGTAGGAGTGCTGACTCGAAGTGAGGATTGAAATGGGTTTGAGGCCCGAATTTTGACTCGACATTTGGACAGAGTTTTGGCTTATTTTGCGATATTTTAGGCCATTTTCGAAAATATTTACTTTTTGAAAAGGATTTTATTTTACAAAATTTCGTCATGGTTTTGTTTACCAATGGTGATCACGTATATGATACAAACATACATATGGGCATTATAACGGTATACTGAGTGCATTTAAAGGGTTTTGGCTTAAAAGGTGGGTTGCCATACCAAGCAATCAAACCCTGGTCTGTGGAGAGGTCCGTGCCAAACATGAGTAAGGTCGGTTCCTAGTCTATTCCCTCGAGTAGTGAAAGCTCTTGATACAAACATGAATATGTACCACGGTATGGTTGACGTCAATCGCTATCCATCTTTAGGCCCAGATAAGAATTTGGACCGTTTGGATGGGACGATTGGTCGAATAGGTTGGGTTAAGCCTAGGAAGGCCGAATGAAACGACCAAAGAAGGTCGAGTAATGAAAACCGATAACTATCTCATATAAACTATTCCATAACCTTGTTCAATTTTCACCTTGGGTAACACGTAAGTGTATCATCCCCAGCGGAGTCGACAAACTGTGGACATGGGCCACCCGCGCCGCGCGTTGGTCTCGAGGCGACGACACTTCTCCCACGGAACCTTGGGTTTGCCAAAGCACGTCATGGGTCGTTACCGATTGGTGAGGCATTGAAACCGGTGAAAGGTTGAATAAGCCTGCATTTGTGGAGTCACCACCAATTTATTGTGGAAAAATTGGAAACCGTTCGAATACCTCCTGTCATGTCAAGACACAAAGTAGTAACATGAACACTAAGAACTCGTTACCCTTAGCGTTCTATGTCTAGAATGACTCTCGAAGATGCCAATGGACACGGATGTCCAGAGATAACTGGAGTAAGGAGTAAGGGTACATATTATGAAGCTCTTTAATCGAACAAATAATCCGGCTCGCCTCGATAGCGACCTCTACTAATGATTAGGGAAATCGTTCATATTTGATATGTCGTCGATGTAATGCATGTAATGCAATAAACAATAGATTAATCCTAGCATGTGAGATTAAACTAAGCCGGTTAACACGTGATTTAGCAAACAAATTGGTCGAAGTTGATGTTAGATTAATTACATATGAAGGCCATACAATTAAATCTTACATAATAATAAAATTACAATAACTAAATTACAAGCTTTACAAAGTTTATTTGATCTACGTCAAAAGCACGCTTAAAAACGGGATTGTGAAGAAGAAAATAAAAGAAAAAGAGAATTAGAATTTAAAAATATGAAAATACATCAGATTAGAAGTGATAATACGGATAATAGTCAATTTAAACCGCAATTAGAAGCTACGTCAAAGCGAGAAAGAGTTCAGAGACAGAAACCAGCCCAGAACAGGCGTAGCATCTGCTGCGTTCTTTCTAGAGCTGGGCTCTGGCTGTGAAGTCAGAATCGAGGATTGCTATCGTTCATTGGCAGATTTAAGGTCGATTATTGATATTAGACTCGAATTGAAGTGCTTTAATTGATTATATGCACCTGGAATCGTCATAAAACGAATTAAAGATGAGAATTTACAGCGATTTACATGATTACGATGAGCTCATGTCGGAAATACAAAAGAAGCGAAACTTCGAAAACGGAATTAAAATTGGTAAAACTGAAATCAAATAAAGAAAACTATGTAAAAAAGACCAATTCCAGAGAATCGATATGAGAAAATCGACCTTTTAAAATCCGGGTTTGAATAGACGACGAAAACCCGCAAATATTGAATTATAAGGGATTTATGTCGAATTATGAATTAAAATTTAAAGGAATAGTTAAAAGTATGTTTATATACTTAAACGAACAAAAGAAATGATAGAATAAGAGAAAAGGTAAAATTACAAAAAGTCGAGGAAGAAGAAGAAGAGCAGGAGCAGCGGCAGCCTCTAGAAGAGGCGCAGCTGCTGCTGCGACTCTTCCTGACGTCAAACCTCCGCTTTTTTGCAAATACGGTTTTAAAAGATGGTTTTGAAGACGGTTTTGAACGTGCTTTTGATATAGACCTTACATTAGATGTGAAAGATTCATTAACCCTCAAATTAAACTCTTTAATTTTAAATCTAAATTACTCATTAAATTAGATGATGGTCTTATGCATGCATAACAAAATAAAACAAAGATTAAGAAATGTGTTCCTTACATTGAAGAAAAACGGTTTATAGGGCACAAGCACGAACTCCTTTCTTACTTGTTCTTGAGCTTAAATAAATGGATGATCCTCCTTGTCTCCATAATGTGAGAACCTCCTTTCAATTGCACCAAGACAAACCCTTAATACTAATTTATATATTAACTAGATATATTAAATTAGTGACCTTAAAATTAATCTTATTATCCTTATTTCTATTACTACTTTTAGTAATCTAAATATAAGATTTTGAACAATTTTATTTTATTTTCTAAAACTTAATTTTAGAGAGAAAAGGAGAGAAGAGTAAGAAGAGAAATTGTGTAAGAATGAATGTGTAAAAATAAGAACAATTCTTATTGTAAGGGAGGGGGACAAAACCGGTGGGTAGAGAGAGGGATGAGAGCCAATGCATGCAAAAATGCTCATGCAATTGTTCTTATCAAAACTTGTAAGTGTGTAGAATAGGCTATAATTGTAATCATTGTGTATTCCACTCAAATAAACAATTTAGCTATTTCTTCCTAATCCCTCCATAAAACCGGTTTTCCTAGTTAAAATGGAGTCCATTTTATTTTTGTCAATTTGTCATTTTGTCATATAGTGTGTGACAAGTGACATATAACATGTTATTAATAATATTAATGCATATTAACAATTAAATATCATTACATATATTAATTTAATTATATACAATAATTGACTAGTAATTCCCAATTACATGTAAATAAAATGGTCCATGTTGATATCTATAACATATTGCAATTATAGTTAACTGTTCATTCTTAATTTAACTGTTTCATAAACAAAGTTTTAGTAATATAACATCTTAATTACTGAAACGAACCTCATTTAATCGAATTATAATAAGATTCATATTCTTACTCACATTTGTGAATTGTTCTATTTTAAAGAATTAATTAATCTTTATCTAATTAATTTTATCTATTAAGAGAATTGTCCTTTAGGTGTGACCTTAAGGGATCAACTGATCACCACCGTCAAACGACAGTAATATCAAACTCTAGTCAGCCAATCATTACCGATTAATGTTGATCAGTTGACGTATAAAATGAATTATCCCTTTATGTATTCTTATTATGAGTTTTAAATGTGATCGCACTATTGTCGAGGACACATACTCCAACAATCTCCCACTTGTCCGAGACAAGTGTGCGTCACCAATTCTCTTGTCCTATTACTATCTCCCACTCAATGCAAGGTGTCTTGCAGGTCATTCTTGCAAGTGATCATATCAAGAGTGGTTTCCTCGATCTGGAGAGTAACTGTCTGACCGAAATTATCTATCGTAGATACCTTCCGAGCATGGCCACGCATTTTAAGTTCACTACTCCTCGAATGGCCCTGAGATAATTTAAATAACCCTGACAAGGGGATGGACAATTCCTATCGCACTATTCCCTTTGTTTAGCCATAGCTCATCATGACCCAAAAGATGCCCATTAGACCTTATTTACGAAAATCGTACAACATAATTTAAAGTCACTCAGAAACTGTGCCAACTTGGGCGAATAGTCTTTAGTCAAAGAATTGACTCAAAAGAATACTATTGTAGCTCCCGCCACGACCAGGCTATATGAGTTACCAGAACTTATAAGCGGTCACAGCCCGACAAAGTGTCTCTTACAGTCTGTCTATGTGATCGACTGGTCATCTCTTATGAACCTATGGCACTTGAACTTGCCATCAATCGACTCACAATCTAGTCACTTAGAGACGTCATCTCATATGAACGACCAGGGGCAATTACTATATTAATCCAGTTCACTTTAACAGGGTTCAATGTTGTCTCAACAACTTATTTGGATATAACAAGGTAATAGAAGAGTTTAAGAAACTCAAACGATAAATGCGATTATCACATATGAATAGTCAATACCATATTACTACTTCACATTTTATAATCTAAAGTGTACCTTTTACACTCGTCAAGATGCAATAGAAGCTTGGTTAGTGGATATGTCATGTATCCATTCATTCCAACTTTATGAATTGTTATTTCCTTCTATCAATGTCATTTCTAATGTCATAAACTTTTCTAAGTACATGTCTAGACTTTTTCTTAGACTTGGGCTCTTGAACTTGAAAGATGCTCCCACTGTCATCATATAACTTGTGATAAAACACTTGGTAGAAGGAACTACCTATAGTCCCTTTATAAACCACCTTATCACAATGTACTCAGACTTCATTTGTAGAAATTGCAATGATTGATTCTTAAACATTATTCTAGTCACTTACTCCCGAGTCAATAAAATTAGCCTAGGATTTCGTTAAATCCTTATAAGTTTGGAAATTGAAGTTTGTGTAAACCTTCAAAACACAACTTAGTATGTCTTCCAAACACAAGAACGGATCCTCAGTTCTTCTCAGGAATTATAGTGGATATTCTTGAAGGCTTACAAATGACCTTTATACGAAATAACTTGTCATTGACTCATTATGCTCCAAGCATATTATTAATAACTCATGGCATGTGCATACATTGGCATACATGATCGTTCTAATGGCGGAAACATTAAAAATTTATTTCATGTGATCAACAACTCATGGGGTTCAGTGAATGACTATGACTCTATCATAGTAATTCCACTTTCATCTAAATGAATAACCTCTTCAACCTATGTTGATATTAAACCGATAAAAAATCTTATCAACATAAGATACTTATCTATGTGCCAACTTAAAATTCCCTATATAATGATAGATTTGGAATTTTAAAATGCAACATGTCTGCTTTCATCGAGAATTGAAAACAAAACACTCCTTCATCAACGGTAGTGTTAGCATGTCATCCTCAATGATATTAATATGAAAGACAATTTCTTCCACTGATCTCCATGTCTAAACATGACAATATTGACTCCCACTTAAATCCATGTATACTTATGGTTTCTTGACAACTCGAGTAAAACCATTTTCTTATCACATAACTTGAGATGATCATTGCAATTCTAACTGTTGATTAAAACCTTGTGTTAATGTCACACACTCACACCATTTCTAAATACCTATTTAGAAATTGGTCTTAACATCTAACTTGATCATTTACACTTTGAGGTGTAGCAATGATAATATGGATCTTAGCGTAGTTACCCTTTAACTCAGCTTTGTGGACAATTTAATGTCAATCCATGCAACTCTTATGCATAGACATCACATTGGTTCGTTAGGCTCTTATGTACATTGACTTGTAATTACTCGATATAACCACTTCATAATCTTTACAAAAGATCACTTTCTTTTGGTCTCTTCACTAGTCTTGAGTTTGACCTAACAAGCTTTCTTTTGGTCTCCTCATTACTTTATAACCACTTCATAATCTTAATAAAAGATCACTTTCTTTTGGTCTCTTAACTAGTCTTGAGTTTGACATAACAAGCTTTCTTTTAGTCTCCTCATTAGTCTTTAGTTTGTTACTAATTTTCTCCCACTCTATCTTTTGAAAAATACTCCTATTTTATCGAAAGATAGCTATGTAAGCAACAAACTATTCTCAAGAGTAAATGTCGCACATTATGACCTTAATAGATGACCCTCTTGTAATGACATTGTAATCTAGTAGTAAGATAGACAAACCTTTATAAGATAAACAATTGGACTCATATCCATGTCTTATACAATTTTAGGGTCTTAAGACCTCCCATAACTCGTATGGAGCCTTATAAGTGGTTACAAGCCTTAGTTATAAGTGGTGTTCTCAATTGGTTTATAAAATTCTCTACCTAGAGTTCAAATAACTCTATTTGAATTTTTAATCGTTCTATCTTATCCCAAATAAGATGTGATATTTGGTCATAAAAGTATAAGAGGGAATCAAATTCATGGCTTATGAACTTATTACAATGATCCAATCGTTATAATTCTTTTATGATCAATTTAAGTCAAATCAATTTATGTTGTTGATGTAAAAATGCATAATGACGAGTTTTTAGAACAAAGAAAAAATTCCGTTAACCGAATGACTTGGGTTGAAAGCCAAGCCATTAAAATTTATACAACCATTGTTTGCAAAATGGAAATAAAACAAACTTCCATGTCCAACATGGATATCAAAAGAAGTTCTAAAAACAATAAGCCAAAACACAATAATACTAAGAAGACAATACAAAATCATAAGCCAAGCTTCCATAGGTCTTCTACTATAGGCGGCTACACTAGCATCCCTTGTTGAAGATCATCCTCAAGCTTGCTTGTCCTTGCCTTTGTCTTTGCTCACATGCCCTATATCACATTTAAAGGGGAGTGAGAATCACAACTTGTAACTAAATACCAAAGTTGAGATTTATATCAATAACACAAAAATTAGAGAACTTATTACCTACTAGAGTCACACGTCTAGCTTTACCATCTCCAAGATACTTTGAGCAATTTCTCTTCCAATGGCCCGTACCACAACAATAGTGACACTTATCTTCGGAAGATGCACCCTTTTTGGGCTTGGATGAGCTATTTCCAATTGTTTTCCCTTTCCCCTTGTTGGGAGTGGGTTTCTTACCCTTTCAACTCTAGCGCTTTTCTTGAATTTTCCTTTGCTCTTTTCATTAATATTGAGCACATCCTTAGTCGCACTCACATTGAGACCCATGTCTCTCTCGGCTTGTACAAGCAAGTTGTGCAATTCATGGAGAGAGTTTTTCATGTTTTGCATATTGTAGTTTACCCTAAACTGTACAAATGCTTTGATGCGATTCAAGGAATGGAGAACTCGGTCAATAACGAGTTGTTCGGGAATTAAAATCTTTTGCAATTTGAGCGTTTCAACATGCTCAATCAATTTGAGTACATGAGGGCTCACTTTTTTACCCTCTTTGATGTTGAGCTCAAACAATGCGGAGGCTGCCTCATATTGGATGATTATAGGGGCGAAAACATGGTCACAAGCTTGACGTAGATCTCATAGGCGGTACCTATCTTAATAGCACTCCTTTGGAGATCCATCCATAGAGAAGATCAAGACATTCTTGATCGCAGCCGATTCCTTTAGGTAAGCCTCATAGGCCTCCCTAACCGCGGTGGTAGACCTAGTAGTAGGTATAGCGGGAGCGGCTTCGGTAAGGTAACGAAGCTTGTCGTCACCTTCCGCGGCCAAGAGGAGTTGCGCATCCCAATCGGCAAAGTTAGTGCCATTCTTTTCAAGTTTACATCGATCCATAAAGGATCAGAGACAAGAAGCATTGGTGAGAGGTGGAGCAGTTCCACTTGTGGAAGCGGATGAAATCGGAGTTGTCATTGCAAATTAATCGAATTTGACTACAAAAAGGAAATGAAGGAAACAATTAACATTTATTGTTTTTACTTGTAAACATTTTAACAAGGTTTTAAAGAAAATATGCATTTATATAATGACCTCGCACCTAAATTATATAAATGATTCCGAGATCCATCTTTACACAAACATGGGCACGGGAAACCGATACAACCCACATTTGCATAAATTTCTCTACCATAGAATTATCAGTCGATGTATTTCATAAATTCCATCTCTAGCCCCGGAACATAAGACTAGTCTTGATATCCCGTTGAGTCTAACCAAATTTCGCGTATAATAACGTTTTATTACCCCCACTTACCCAATGAAAAACGAAAGTACCACGGGGAACCGAATCTATCCCAAATGTCAAAGGGATTCATGAGTCCTACTATTTGGTAAGGCTAATCTCAATTTTAAATATGTGAGAGGTCTTGTCGATTTATTATCTATCCTCTTTTAAGTGAACTAAGTCGATGAATGCTCGATAATTATAATTGACAATAGTCGATAAAACGATTAAATATGCATGTGAAGTTATGGCGATTTGGTAATGCATGCAAACATAAAAAGCAAGCAAACAAAGAAAAAAAATTTCCTAGTATGGCCTTTCCGAAAATAGAAAATCTTATATTCTATTACATATTCGGAAACTAACTCCTTTGGTTCCTTGAATCTTCACGTGACACGCCTCCCAAGGACAAACACCGTCTTGATCGGAACTCCTTTCCGAATGGCACCGTCTTTAGAAAACTCCGGGATTGCAAATAATTAAATAATAAAATGTACATAGTACTTCCTATTATGCATTTGTAAAATGAAATCTAAATGAAATAAAATAAAAGTGATACGAGATCACAATAAATTACAACCGAATCAATATTTTCTCACATTACGAGTAATGTCGATTAAACTAAGGCCATACTAAGATAAAATTACATAATTCAAAATTATATAAAAGAAATATGACATTCATCAATGGAAAAATGCAGCATTATAATATGTATCTAACATGCCAAATTATGTGCCAAATCGCCCTATTAAACTGATATCGTATATATAATCCGATTTTATGGATATATTCGCAATTTGAACTTATTAAAATTACACAAAATAATACTAAAATCCAATTTTAGTCCACGTTAATTATCCTAACCTTTTAGGACTCAAAACTTAGTCATTACTCAATTTTTGACAATATTTCAACTTGATTTATCAATTATGCTCATTTTTTACCTTAATATCATAACTTATTATGAAATAAATCCAAATTAAATTACAATAATTTCAAAATTTGAATTTTAAATTTTTGAACATTATGGAAAAATTCCATGATACTCATAATGTCAAAAATCAAGGTTAAAATTTTCGAATTTATTTCGCGAAAAATATAGTTGCTATTTATCGGTTTTATCAAATAAAATATCTAAAGTATATGAAAATTAATCTAATCAATGTTCCAACTTTAGATCGGATTTTTGGGATAATAATGCAACCTAAAATAATTTTCTCATGCCATGTAATTCATTTTAGCTTATTTTGCTAAAATAAGCCGATTATGCATGCAAGAACCATAGCTCTTGATACCACTTGAAAGATTCATTAACCCTTAAATTAAACTCTTTAATTTTAAATGTAAATTACTCATTAAATTAGATGATGATATTATGCATGCATAACAAAATAAAACAAAGATTAAGAAATGTGTTCCTTACATTGAAGAAAAACGGTTTATAGGGCACAAGCAAGAACTCATTTCTTACTTGTTCTTGATCTTAAATAAATGGATGGTCCTTTCTTGTCTCAATGATGTGAGAACCTCCTTTCAATTTCACCAAGACAAAACCTTAATACTAATTTATATATTAACTAGATATATTAAATTAGTGTCCTTAAAATTAATCTTATTATTATTTCTATTACTACTTTTAGTAATCTAAATATAAGATTTATTTTCTTTTATAAAACTCAATTTTTGAGAGAAAAGGAGAAAAGACTAAGAAGTGAAATTGTGTAAGAATGAATGTGTAAAAATAAGAACAATTCTTATTGTAAGGGAGGGGGAAAAAACCGGTGGGTAGAGAGAGGGAGGAGAGCCAATGCATGCAAAACTACTTATGCAATTGTTGTTATCAAAACTTGTTAGTGTGTAGAATATACTATAATTGTAATCATCGTGTATTCCACTCAAATAAACAATTTAGCCATTTATTCCTAATCCCTCCATAAAACCGGTTTTCCTAGTTAAAATGGAGTCCATTTTATTTTTGTCAATTTGTCATTTTGTCATATAATGTGTGACATGTGGCATATAACATGTTATTAATAATCTTAATGCATACATACAATTAAATATCATTACATATATTAATTTAATTATGTACAACAATTGACTTGTAATTCCCAATTACATGTAAATAAAATGGTCCATGTTAATATAATCTATAACATATTGCAATTATAATTAACTGTTCATTCTTAATTTAACTGTTTCATAAACAACATTTTAGTAATATAACATCTTAATTACTAAAACGAATCTCATTTAATCGAATTACAATAAGATTCATATTCTTACTCACATTTGTGAATTGTTCTATTTTAAGGAATTAATTAATCTGTATCATTATACAATTAATTAATTTTATCTATTAGGGAATTGTCCTTTAGTTGTGACCTTAAGGGATCAACTGATCACCACCGTCAAACGACAGTAATGTCAAACTCTAGTCAGCCAATCATTACCGATTAATGTTGATCAGTTGACGTATAAAATGAATCATCCCTTTATGTATTCTTATTATGAGTTTTACAAATGTGATCGCACTATTTTCGAGGACACATACTCCAACAAGATGATAAAAAATAAAAAGTACAATAAGTAAATGAGATTTACACCCTCAGAGTTACATGTTTGACGAAACGAGATTGACAAAAGTTATCGTTTAGTGATTGCTCGACTCGAAAATGCGTCGAAAGTGCCCTTAACAAGGATTTAAAAGATTTATTAAGTTGATTAAAGTGGAGTAGGTCAAGTTGGTCAGTCTATGCAACGTGACTCGGACTCAGAATGATATGAGCTTACGTGGTCGATTGATCAAGCACGTAGGCGTCGAAAGCAATAACGTAGTCTAGAATACAAAGAGAGAGAAGAGAAGGGGCGGAACACTCGCGTGCCAAATATGGAGACCGAAGGTCTCTATTTATACTAAACCTGTGGAGGAGTTTAGGAATGACACAGATACGGAAACAAATCACGGAAATATTCTAGAAAGCGTGGAAAGACGGCTGGGGAAGAGGCGCAGCAGCCACTGCGACCCTTGGAAGAGGCGCAACAGATGCTGCGTCATTTCCCGAGAAGTTTCCTCCTCAGCAAGAAAGATTTCCGCGTTTTTTTATGGAATTCTGGTAGATATACACTTCCTTATTCCGTGAAACACAATATGCGGGAGATATTTACTTAAAAATATTTAATTTAATTAGGAATAAATATCCAGAGAATTCTAGAACACTTCGGAATATTCCGACTCGACATTTAAACGGTTTTTAGAAAATGAAGCGGTTTTTGACCCGGACTCCAAATAAACTCTAATTACTGTCAAAACGACCGTATCGGCGCATAGATAACGACCATGAGGTTGACTCGAGTGTTTGAGCTATCACTTTTCGATGAATTTATAAGCTGTCATAAATCGCTCGGCGTATCAAACATGCGGCCCAACCATCACTTGGTGGTTGGCGGGAGGTGCAAAAATGAGGTATCTACGGAGTCTTCCACGAGTCATGGCAGAGATAGGTTCGCATAGTTGATAGAAGTCACGAGTTGTATCTTTTATTTTGTTTAATCACTTGTAATATAATATAATAGTTCTTTTATTGACATTTGATTATTATTGTTCCTCGGGCAACCGAGATGGTAACGCCCTTATCTAGTGGGGAAGGCCTTGTTAAGGCTCCTTGGTAGATGGTCGTGTTACAAGACCGTCTCATTTCACAATGTTGTGTTTTTTTGCTCGAGTTGTGTGCCCCACTAGGTTGTATTGTAGTCGAGGAAGACCATCTTAGCCATGTCAAACCTTCGTTGGGTGTTTAGGGACGAAATTTCGCATTTCGCCTTTATCAGACGGTCTTATGCTGATGAGATAAGCATTTGTTTGGGCTCAAAGTGAGCCATTTTGCTTTGACATGGACCTTAACGGTAGTTGAGGTCACTTTGGGACGTGATCAAGTCACATTGCTTTGTTGTGGTCGTAGTTTGAATTTTTGACCTATTTGTCCTTAATTTGGCGTAAAATTGCCTTTTTCGAGCTGTGTAAAATGCCCAGTTGTGTCGGGAATTTTTGTTGCTAATTTTTGCGGACTTGGTGTGTGCCCGAGGGTGTTGGGTTGTCTTTGAAGTTTTTTGTTACTTTTGACTCGTCTTTTGCTTTAAAAGAAGGGCGAGTCATTTTTTGTGAGTTTTTTTGTGAAATGTTTTGCTGGATGGGATTGGGTGGGTTTGCCCTTGCTTTTGTTTTTTATTTGCAGGTGATTTTTGTTTTTTTGGATTTTGTCTGTTTTGTGCCGTCGTAATGCCGAAATTTCGGCTGACGTTGTTTTTGTTTTGATTTCAGGTGAGTGTTCTGGGGCTTATAGGCCCACTAAGTCTGTGGCTGAGTCCTTGGGGGAGGAGGAGAGACGGTTGTCGTCCTGTCTTTGTCCAGTTGCATTTTTCCCTGGTGGCCTTTGTCCAGCCCTTGATCACGTGTTGGTCATTGGCTGTTCTCTGTAGAGATTTGGACGTCTGATGATTGGGGGTCAACACCAGTGCGTCTTTCTACATTTCTATTTTCAATCGTCACTGAGTTTTTATGGTTGGGGGTCAACATTGGGGTGGCACCCTATGTCGTGGCTCTTACTCGTCGCTGAATTCCGATGATTGGGGGTTAACGTCGGGGCGATGCACTTTATCACAATTCCCGATTGTCATGTCGTCCAAAGTCTGTCAGGCACTTTTTCCTTTTTTGTTACGGAGTAGGAAAGAGAGATTACCATCATGGTAACCACCTCTACTTCCGCTGTTACTCTCTTTTCCATGTTGTTCCCTTTCTTTTCTAGTTAGAAGGATAGGAAGTGCTTAGTTCGGTAGGTGACGGATAGCCCCAGTTCATTGTTTTAGGCCAGTGTCTGTCTCATAAATACTTGTACCAGATCCTGTTCGTATGGTCAGTCGTTTATATCAAACGTGTGTTGATGTATTTTGCGTGAGGCGGTTTGTATTTATGTTTTTTTTGTCCGTAGCGTTTTTGTGTTTGGCTTTTTTTTCTGTTGTGTTTCGGAGAAGCACGGTCAACGGCTGCTTCCCCATTTCCTTCGGCTTTTGTTCCTGCATCGTTAGTGTAGAAAACAGGCAACAGGTAGCACATATGGCACACACGTAAACACGCAAAAGTATTTGTTGAAAATAAAAATAACCACGATAACTCGAAGTTAAAATTGAAATTGTTTATTTTTTTTTTAAAAAAAAGAATTTTGAAAATTCCGCTACAAGGAGTCACGTCTGGATTTTTCAAATGAAATTGTTTTGAGATTTCGAGAAATTAATTCGTGTTTGAATTAAATCGCATCGAATTTTGCCAAAAAATTGATTTGCAACTCGAAAATTAAAAATCAAACCATCAAGGATGAATTTCAAGAGAGATTTTGTGAGTGTGTTAATTTTGATTTTTTCCGAGGTCAAGAGTCGAATTTGCAAGAGTGTTTTGAGAAAAATTGATGTTATGTTATAAATTTTGATTTGTGGAAATGCAAAAAATGCGAAAAATTTTCAAAATTTTTGACTGACATGGAAACGTCCGTCGCGGATCGGGGCGACTAGCCCTTCCGCCTAAAAAAAGAGAAAAAACCTGTATCTTTAAAGATACGTCATGGAAACCGTGTCGGATTTCGCAAAATGCGAATCTAAGGAAATGTGATTGTGAGAAAACACAAAAACTTTCCGGATAGGCCTGAAGAGGCGCGAGCCTTAAGGCGAGAAAAACGATGCGTCAGAATGAAGCACAACTTGACACGGACAAGTCAATGAAAGGATTCTAAACCCTCTAATTAAACACTTTAATTATTTATCTAAATTACTCATTGATTTAGATAATGATCTACTGCAAGCATAACAAGATATAAATAGAAAAGTATGAATAATGTTCCTTACATTATTAAAAATCGGTCTAAGGGCACAAGTAAGGACTCCTTCCTTCACTTGTTCTTGAGCTACAAATTAAAGGATGATCCTCCAAAATCCCAATATTAGAGATTCTCCTCTTGATGGCACCAAGACAACCCCTTAATTCTAATTAATATATTAACTAGATATATAAATAGAGACCTTAAAATATAATCTAATAATATTTCTTATTACTACCTTTAGTAAACTAAATAATATTAGATTTTTGAACAATTTATATTCTAAAACTAATTTTTCGAGAGAATGAAGAATAAGAGAGAAGTGAATAATGTAAGAATGAATATTAGAGAGAATAAGAAAAATTCTTATGCAAGAGTAGAGGGGGAAAACCGGTGGGTGGGGTGGTTAAAGGACCCTATGCATGCCCATTCTCTTTTGCAATTTGTTCTTCACAAAAACAAGCTAGAGTGTAGATTAGGTTAAATGGTAATCATTGTGTTTTCTATAATTAAAAACAATTTAACCATTTCTCCTAAACACCCCTTTAAAACCGGTGCCTCTATGTAATATGGAGTCCATTTTATTTTTGTCAATTGTCACTTTGTCATATAATGTGTAACATGTAACATGTAACATGTTATTATTAATAATAATGCATATTTAACAATTAAATATCATTACATATTTTAATACAATTATATATAACAATTGACTAGTAATTCATGATTACATGTATATAAAATGGTTTATGTTAATATAATCTACAACAAATTGTAATTATAATTAACCGATCATTCTTAATTTAATTGTTTCATAACATTGTTTTAGTAATATATATATATATATAACATTTTATTTACTAAAACGAATCTCATTTAATCGAATTACAATAAGATTCATATTCTTACTCACATATGTAAACTGTTCAATTTAAGGAATTAATTAATCTGTATCAGTATAAAATTAATTAATTTATCTATTAAGGGAATCGTTCTTTAGGTGTGACCTTAAGGGATCAACTGATCACCACCGTCCAACGACAGTAATGTCAAACTCTAGTTAGCCAATCATTACCGATTAATGTTGATCAGTTGACGTATAAAAATGAGTCATCCCTTCATGTATTCTTATCATGAGTTTTACTAATATGATCGCACTATTGTTGAGGACACATACTCCAACAATCTGCCACTTGTCCGAGACAAGGGTGCGTCACCAAATCTTTTGTCCTATAACAATATCCCACTCAATGCAAGGTGTCTTGCAGGTCGTTCTTGCAAGTCATCATATCAAGAGTAGTTTCCTCGATCTGGAGAGTAACTGTCTGACCTAAATTATCTATCGTAGATACCTTCCGAGCATGGCCACGCATTTTAAGTTCACTACTCCTCGAATGGCCCTGAGATAATTTAAATAACCCTGACAAGGGGATGGACAATTCCTATCGCACTATTCCCTTTGTTTAGCCATAGCTCATCATGACCCAAAAGATGCCCATTTGACCTCATTTAGGAAAGTCGTAGAGCATAATTTAAAGTAACTTTGAAATAGTGCCAACTTGGGCGAATAGTCTCTAGTCAAAGAATTGACTCAAAAAAATACTATAGTAGCTCTCGCCACGACCAGGCTATATGAATTACCAGAACTCTATAAGCGGTCACTGCCCGACAGAGTGTCTCTTACAGTGCCTATGTGATCGACTCGTTGTGGACATGGGCCACGGGGGCGCTTGGGAAAAAAGCGTTTGCATTTGTGGAGTCGCCACCAATTTATTGTGGAAAATTGGAAATTGTTCGAATACCTCGTGTCATGTCAAGACACAAAGTAGTGACATGAACACCAAGAACTCGTTACCCTTAGCATTCTATGTCTAGAATGACTCTCGTGGATGCCAATGAACACGGATGTTCACAGAGATCTGGAGTAAGGGGTGAGGGTACGTATTAGGAAGCTCTTTTGATCGAACACCTAATCCCGCCCGCCTCGATAGCGGCCTCTACTAATGATTAGGGAAATTATCTATACTCGATATATTCTCGATTATATGTATGCAATGCAACATCCATAGAATTAATCCTAGCATGTGAAGATTAATACTAAGTCGGTGAAACATGTAGTTTTAGCATACAATTGGGTCGAATCGGGATTTAAGTTCAATTACATGTGAAAGCATACGAGCAATAAAAAGTACAATGATAAATACAAAAAAGGAAAATTACAATAATGAAAATTACAATAATTACATCAGGTTTAATGATTTATGTTGAAAATACATCTAAAACGGATAATTTGGAAAAGAATAAATGAATGAATAAATTAACGAACAGAAATTAAGGCGATAATACGATTAATAGTAGATTAATACGCAATTAATAAAGTAGGTCAAGGCAAAGCGGGAGTTCAAAGACAGAAGTCAACCAGGAACAGGCGCAGCAGAGCTGCGCCCTCTGGAAGAGGCGCAGCAGTCACTGCGTCTGTTCCTTGGCTCAGTTCTGGCTGTGAAGCCGGAATTGCAAATTGTTAATATTCGTTGGTGATTTTAATGATTGATATTATATTATTTACTCGGATGGAAGTGATTAATAGGTTATTTACATATGATTAACGGTCATAAAAGCAATAAACATGGATGAAATTAATTTAGAATGAATATTACAAGATTAAAAAGGGTTAATTAACAAATTAATAAACTAACTAATTAATTAGGTTAAATACGATGAATTAATGATGGACTAACGATGATATGATAATAAACAGATGAGAATATATCAAAGATCGAATTCCAAAAACTCAATATGAATGAATCGAATTTCTACAACCCAGACTTGACTTTAATGACGAAAACTCGCAAATATTAATTACTTGGGATTTAAGTCGGGAATTTAAGAGATGAATTATATGTTAATGATGATGAACAATTTATATGTCAAATTATTATGTTCAGATTGTTATATTAAAACAAGGAACAAAAGAAAACAAAAGAAAAACAAACGAATCAATGAAAGACGAAGGAAGAAGAAAGGAAGCGAGAATCGCGCACCTCACAAAGAGGAGCAAAGCAGTCTGCGTCCCTTCAAGGGGCGCAGCGATTCTTTGCGTCCTTTCTCGACGGTTATCCTCTGATAATCCGTAAAAAGGGTTTTAAACAAAGGGTTTTAGAAATCGGTTTTAATTGTATTTTTGACGTAAATCTTACAATATGATTACAAAAACTAAATAACAATAAATAAAAGAGAGATTTACACCCTCAGACTTACATGTTTGACGAAACGAGATGAACTAAGTTATCGATTAGTGATGCTCGACCCGAATGTAGACGAAAGTGCCCTCGTAAGAGGAAATTAAACAGATTGATTAAAGTTGATTATAGTGGAGTTGGTCAAATTGGTCGGTCATGCAAAACGAGTCTAGTACTCAGAAGGATCCGAGGATACGTGGTCGAAAGTTCGAGCACGTAGGCGCCAAAAAGTAAGAACGTGGTCTAGAATGCAAAGGGAGAAGAAAAGGGCGGACACTCGCGTGAGAAATATGTGAGACCGAAGGTCACTATTTATACTAATCACGTGGAGGAAGTAAGGTTTTTTCGGAGAAACTTTGGAAGTGAATCTCGAAAAGATATGAAAAGATACGAAAAATACGCAGAAAAGGACTTGGGAAGAGGCGCAGTAGGCACTGCGTCTCTTGGAAGAGGCGCAACACTTGCTGCGTATATTCCCAAGTGGTTTCCTCATGCGGAAGCAAAATTTCCGCGTTTAGTTTATGGAATAACGGAATAATTTGGTTTTCCTTAATATTTTGTGTGAATATTACGGGAAATTGTTTACCAAAGACTAAAAGATTTATGAAAGATTTATAAAAAATGGAATAGAAATATCCGGAACATTCCAACACATTCTGACTCGGCATTTTAATGGTTATCAGAAAATGAAGACGGTTTTAAGCCCGGACTCCAAATGTACTCTAATTACTGTCAAAACGACCGTATCGGCACGTAGATGACATTTAAGAGGTAGACATAAATGTTTGAGCGATCACTTGACGATAAACATATGAACTATCACAAATCGTTCCGCGTATCAAATATGCGGCCCAATCTTCACCGGGTGGTTTGCGGGAGGTGCAGAAATGAGGTATCTATAGAGCCCCAACTTTGACTGAGCCTTGGACAAGGCAAAAGGCAAAGTATAGCCATCAGGTCAATTGAAGATTATAACCTGACGACTATGGCGACGCGAGGCGGCTCAAGGGGTCTGAACCAAGGACCTGTCGTCGGGAACATTTTAGAATCTGTCGACTATCGGGGAGGGTCGTTTAAAGTCCATTAGACTACGTAAGGAAGCTCGCCAGCCATAAGAAGAGACCATACCTGAAATTCTTTGAAACTACAGGGAAAATAAAATGTGATATTTGGAGAAGACAGCAGGACACGGTTTGGAACCGCTGGGATAAATCTGCTTGTGTTCAGCTTCAAACAAACTTCGGAAGAATTTGGGGTCGATGTTGATCTCCATGTCTCGAGAGAGAGACTGTCGGTCGTGAACTCTCGCCGGGGGAACTTAATCGGGAACTGATCTCCATGTCTCGAGAGGGAAAGTCTATCCGTGTACTCTCGCTGGGGGAACTTAATCGGGAACTGATCTCCATGTCTTAAGAGGGAAAGTCTATCCGTGTACTCTCGCTAGAGGGAACAGAATAAAGGTGTGACGAAACACCTGTCAAAGAATATTTGCTCGTTGTGACAAGCTAGGTCTTGGATAAGAAAGGTGATAATTTGTTGTTGGCTTGGAAGATGTGGATTCGGGTGAAGAACATACGTCAAACGGACCAAATATGCGATGTAGCATCAAGGAAGAGGCGCACCAAGGATGGGCCCACAAAATAACGAACTCATAACGAATTTTTTGAAAACTCGTATGAGGGGAAGCTGAGGAAGAGGTGCAGCAAGAGCTGCGTTCCTTGGAAGAGGCGCAGCACCTGCTGCGTCTTTTCCTGGGCGCGTCTTTCCTGCGTAAAAACCCGATGAAACAGGGGTTTCATTTCATTATTTCGAAACATAAAATCTCAATTACTCTCTCAAATTCCAACCATTTCCGTCAAAATTTGATCCAAAAGCTTGCATTTGCCATGACTAATCGAGGTATGTATATCAATCTTGCATTTATCTTCCGTATTTGCTCAATTGGGATCGACAAAATTAGGGTTTTCGACCCTAATTAGTCGAAAATTTGGGGCTTTTTCCCCAAATGATTTTGCCTTGCCAACTTGACTTTGTAAATGGCTAATTGGTAATATAAGGATCATAACCATGAATTTGTTTCGAATTTTCGTTGAGTTTTGAGCATTTGAGTGAAATTGAGACGGTTTCACAGCTAAACCGTAAATTGCTTCGAAAATAGCCCTAGGATTACCCATTTGTGATGAAACTTTATATTTGGAATCCTTGTATGATGGGTAAACTTCCTACCATCTCGGAATTTTGGTTTGTGACGGCTTTTTCAGGACACTTTTCTGGGGCATAATCGCCGTTATAACGAAATGCTGCCGAAATTCCGACTCGAACCCATTACTAGGCTCCAACTTAGGCTTAACTTGACCCAAATTTCCACATGAGTGGACGGGTTTGTGGGAAAATTGCAAAAGATGGCGAGAAAAGAGAGATTTCAAAGCTCCGAAAACTCGAAAATCCCCTAATCAAGGCTTGTCGTCACTTGACGCGGCCTAAATTTACTTTAATCTTGCAGGTGACGAGTCTTCTATGTCTAGGAGGGCTCCCATAGACATAGACACTGCTTTTGACTCTTCGCAGGTGCTTGAGGAGGCGTTGGAGGAGATTTCACCGCTGCGGTGATGGCTGCTGAGGACGAGGTCCTAGAGGAGGAAGCTGCTGAGGAGGAGGAGGCCCCGAGATGGGCCAACGTTGGACGAGGTGGTCGCCAACTGAGGGCAGCATCTGCATGGGCTGAGACTTGGGACAGTAGGGACCTTCTTTGGGCTGCGGAGGGTCACCTGTCTTACAGGACGGTGAAGAGCTTGGTAAATAGGATTCATCACTCTTCATTCATGTTCTTTCATTTCTGTTTGTCATTCCTTTTCTTCTTCATTTGAGCTAAAGATAGCTTTTGTTTCAAATCATCATAGGAGGCCGGGAACATCAGGTCGTTCTCGGGTTACACGACGGCGATGGGGTGCTACGAGAGGCTGTCGGTTGAGGAGCGAGCCATGATCGAACAGGGAGCGTTCGGTGCCTTGGTGCAGGCTTGGAGGGATATGCGAGGAGGAAGCTTCGGGCTAACCTCAGTCTCGTCCGAGCTTTCTTGGACCGGTTTTGGGACACGACCTCCACGTTTCACATGCCTTTTGGTGAGGTGGGGGTCACTTTGGAGGACTACGGCATGATTTCTGGTCTGCCGTGTGAGACTGAGGTGGTGGAGTGGCCAGAGACGGCCATGATGGTTGACTCGGTGGAGGCCAGGAGGTTGATCGGCTGGAACTTGGCGCCGAAGGCGGCTGCGGTATCTGGCTTGGTGCCTAGTTCTTACGTTCGAGACTACTTCGTGGGGAAGACCCCGGCGTTGGTGGTGATCGAGGGGAGGGAGACGGCTCCTCCTCCCTGCACTGCAGAGCAGAGAGTCCGCTTGTGGCTCTGGTGGTTTCTGTCTTCGATTTACCTAGGAGACAAGGGAGAGATGCTTTCGACGAAGCTTCTTCCCTCCCTTTCTGACCTGAGCTCCCTAGGCCGTTGGGACTGGGTCACTGCTGGTTTTGCAGTCCTTATCCGCTTCATGAGGGCCATGGTTCGTCCGGAGTTGATGGAGAAGGGAACTTCTCTTGCTGCTGTCGGCCCTGGACTGTTGTTGGAGGTATGAACCTTCACTTTTTCTCATGAAAGGTAATTTCTTTTTCTTATCAAGTCATGAAAGATCGTTCTTGATTATCTTGATTTACAGGCGTGGGTATACTCCTACTTTCCGGGCCTCGCGCCCAAGAGGACAGAGCCGGTGGAGAAGGCCTATCCCGTCGTGAGGGATTGGGTGATGTGCCGCACGAGGAGTCGGCGTTCCTTCCACGACGTCTGTCGGCGGGAGGTGAACGCTCTTCAGCTGGACGGCGTGAGTACTTCACCTTACCTTTGACTGTGTTTCTTTCTTCTACTTTTAGAACTGATCATAAGAATGACCCTTCGTTTGCTTTTCTAGTGGGTGCCTAGGCCTTGCGTGGAGTACGCTGGCGCTCCTCCTTTCGTGGCTGAGGTCCTTCGACCTAGGAGCTCGAGCCAGCTACTGCTGAGGACGTCAATGGGTCCTGTGTGGTACTTGGGTGAGCGCCTGACTCGACAGTGCTCTCGGGACGTCTTGACGGTTCCCATCGATCCTCCTTGGACGCTGTTTAGGGAGCCTTCTTGAGGCTCAGAGGGAGGCTGACCTGGCTGGCGTCGGTGGCGACGCCCTCCTCCTTCCCGGTGAGGACTACTCGGCGTTCCTCTATGGGAGGTTGGCGTACTGGCCGGTTGTGGTAAGTGCTTTGCCCTCTTTCCTTTTTAATTGTTTGAGCATACGATGAAAGATCATCGGTTAACGGAAATCATCTGACTTTGCAGGAGGTCGAGGCGGCGGGCATCGAGCCCCCAGAGTACCCCGAGACCCTTGAGTACACCGACACGACGGGGATGACGACAATCTCTGAGCTACGTGACTTTGACGTGGCGATGAGAGATGCTGGCCTCGACGATTGGCAGCATCTGATCCGGAGGGTGAGTCTTCTAGCCTGTATAGTTTTCGTGTAAGAACACATTTGCTCGAGTTTGCTCAATTGCTAAACATTTTTCTTTTGAAATGCAGGTCGTGCCATCCCAGTTCGTGGCTTTGTGGAGGGTAGCCAACCGGTTGCGGGCTACCGCCGTCGAGGCACTTGCTGGTGGCCGAGGACGTCAGGTATGAACCTTCCGTTTACTTTATTTTTGAATTTTTGAATTTTCCTTTATGCTTGAAATGGTTGACATGAGTCAGTTATGTCGTTTTCAGAGGGAGCTGGAGCGAGAGCTTGCCCAGTCCCGAGAGGAGACGGATCGCCTGCTGAGGGTGCTCGAGGTTCGTGATACGTGCCTAATGTATAGTATTTTTAGCCTATTTCAGCACGTATTTCTATGCATTTTCATACTATTTTTATGGTATTTTGCCCCGAATTGGCTACTTTGGTTCGTTTTGTCTATTTTGTAGAAATGAACGCGGAAGTAGTGGAACCGTACTCTTTTTCGTCCTTTTTGCATGCATTTAGAGGAGACGGGATTGTCCAGAGTGAGATACTGCATTTGGAAGCGTCATGGCACGCACTACGAGGCACTTGGGTGAAGACGTGAGCTGAAATGAAGACATAATCACTCGATCGAGCTGTTTGCCAGTCGATCGAGTGGTTTCTACACCCTCTGATGCTCGATCGAGTAACATTTTACTCGACCACTGAGCTGCACAAAGACCAAGTTCTCCATCGAGTAACCATTTGGTCGATCGAGTAACCTTTGCTGAGAAGTTGGTCGATCGAGTGGTTTAATCCACTCGATCGAGTGGTTTTTACGGGTATGGGCTTTTAATCAGTCCGTGTGATGTTTTATTCCGCAAGCTTTAGTTTCTTTTCTATTTAAACCTATGTTAACTAGGTTAAGGACATCATCTTTTGTCATACTTTTACTCTATCTTTGACAGTAGAAAACTTTTACTACGTTACTTTTATTCTTCTTCACTGTTACTTTACTTCAGGGTTATTATTGCTCGGATTCAGTTGTTCTTTACGCCGGATTCGCATTGATTGTAATTCCTTCTCTTCCTTTATTGATAATAATCATTTTGTTGCTTTAATTTCTCATTTGTGTTCTTATTTCACTTGCCCTAGTTTTCATTATTGCGAGTTTTAGTTTATTTATAATGTTCACTGCTGGGAAATTGTCTGCTGTTAGTTTAATCACCGATATGAGTAGCTAAACTCCCTTCATGTTGGGATTAGGGAATCTGCGGTTGAAAGATGACGATCTAGTAGATGAATCAGACGAATTAATCACGAGACTCTGTCACTATAGCAATTTAACTGTAATTCCCGACCTAGTTGAGTGTACGCTTCTATGTCAACCTTTAATCTGGCTAAAATTAATCCTGGATCGAAAGATTGGACTAAATAGGCCTGCAATAAAAAGTAGACTACCCTAATGAGGACGAAAGTTAAGTTAGTGGTATTTTAGGATAGAAAGTGGACCGAAAGGACCTTTTAACATCCGTCTCACATTAGTTCGTCTGAATCATTTACAGCTGAGTTATTGGACTACCGTAGTGAACCGAAATCCTGACATGTCCCTCTCTTCTTGATAGTTTAAATCGTATTTTATTGCCTTTACTGCTCTTTACTTTATTTCTCTTCCTTTCAAACCTCGTAGTTTAGAATCAAATTCAACCAACCTCCAATTGTTACCATAGGATTAGAATTAGACAGCTATAATTGCATTACCTCCCTATGGATTCGATACTCGACTGCCTCTGCTACATTTTAGTTGAGACCGTTAGGTTTTATCTTTGATAGGGTTGCGATAGCCGTGTCAAATTTTGGCGCCGTTGCCGGGGAGGCAATTGTTCAATTTATTAGTTGTTTTATTTTAGTCCTTTTTCAGTTTAAGGAACACCCGTTCCTTAGACTATTCTTATATCCTGTTTGTAGTTTCCTCTTATGCGCAGGTCTCAGGGCGGTGAATTATTGCCTTATAATCCTGAGCTTGAGAAATCTTTGCGCGAGTTGAGACGATCACAAAGGGTATTACCGACAGAGGAAGAGCTAAGTACTCTGTCAAGCTTTCACGAGAACGAGCTTTTCGAGGAAAATCCATCTTCATCCCCAGTCTCCAATTCATCAACTGAGACAGTTACTTCTCCGGACTTTCTACAAATGGCCGAAGAAGCAACCATTGCCAGTCATTCTGAACCGATAGCTGAGGATCTCTATAAGGGATTTGTACTACCAGGGGAGGCAAGAAAATTCGAACCGAAACCTGCTTATATCAGCTTGATCGAGAGAAATCAGTTCGGGGGAGCTGCAACTGAAGATGCAGCTCAGCATATGGAGACCTTTATTGATTACTGCTGCTCCATACCCCCTCCCACTGGCGTGACAACGGATCAGATAAAAGAAACCATGTTTATCTTCTCACTCCGCGATGCTGCTAGGGAGTGGTATAGGGATTTGGACCGAGCTGCTCACGGTATAACTGACTGGAATTCACTGGCTTTAGCGTTCTATAAGAAGTACTTTTCTGCATCGAGGACTATTGCCATTAGAGCTCAGATAACGAGTTTTAAACAAGGGCCTGACGAAAACTTTCCCGAGGCATGGGTTCGATTTAAGAAGCTAGTGCGAACCATACCGCACCATGGTTTCGAAAAATGGAGCTTGTGCAATCATTTCTATAATGGACTCTATGACGATCGAGGGGCCATTTTGGATGTCTGCCGACCAATGGCCGATTTGTTTAAAACTTGGGAGCAACCAAGGGGTGGAAGATCATAGATGATTTGGCCATCCATAAAGCTGAATATGGGAACTCGAGAGGAAATCAAAGAAGAGCTGCTGAATCTTCTTCTCGTCGCACACTTGAAGCTCTCACTGCAAGGTTTGACAAGTATGAGTTTGGAGGGAGCTTCCAAGGGGGCATGTACCGGGTTAATCTTTGTAATGAGACGGTCCCTTCACCGCGAAGATGTGGAGGGGAGGGGCATGTTTCAGATAACTGTCCCAACTCCTATGAGTCGTGTGCTGCCTTCCAACACTACAGGCAGAATAACAGTTACTACGAGCCGAATGTCCACCCAAATTTGAGGTGGACTAGTCAGAATGTACTCAATCCCACTGCCCCTCCGCATCAGCAGCAACCGTATATTCCTCCACACAAGAATCAACAGGGCTACCAGAAGCCTCCTTCTTTCAACCCTCCTAATCAAGGTGCATCATCTCCAAGTGGGGTGAGTGAAATGAGTGAGTTAAAGTCTATGATGCAGTCCATTTCAAAGCAATTACAACAGAAGGACGCGTCATTTAAGGCACTTGAGACTCAAGTTGCCCAACTTGCTGCGAATCAATCCTCGAGGAAGCCGGGTCAATTACCGACTCAAAATGAGAAGAATCCACATGAGACGGTAAATCTGATAGAATTGAGAAGCGGTCTTTCTTATGAGGGACCGGAAGTGTCAAAATCAGACCCGAGGAAAGCTGTAACTGGTGATGAGCAGTGTACTGTCTAGAAAAAAGGGCTCACGACAAAGGAACTACTCGATCGACTGAAAAATGGCCATCGATCGAGTGGAAATGGTGAAGAAACAGGTCGATCGAGCGGTTTTCCTGCTCGATCGAGTGAACAGGAAAGTGCAGTTGGTCGATCGAGTGGAAAGTTTACTCGATCGACTGACAATGATGAAGAAACAGCTCGATCGAGTGAGGAACTTGGTCGATCGCGTGGTATTGATGATGGGAAGCTTATCCGAGAGCCTCCTAGTGCTCGTTTAAGCGAGAAATCACCGGAAAGACCTCGTTCGAGAGGTAAGAAGCGCCCAAAGGATACTGAACTTGCTCCGGAAGACACTTTGGAAGAGAGAAACAAGGGACTCGAGATACCAATCACGGTTCCCTTCCCAAGGCGGCTGCAGAATACCAAAGTTAATCAACAGTTTGGCAAATTTGTCGAACTTTTGAAGAGCTTGGAAGTCACCGTGCTGTTCATTGAATTGCTGACTAAGGTACCCTCTTATTTAAAGTTCATGAAAGAAATTTTAGCACGTAAGAGGACTATTAATGATAGTGAGACCGTAGCTTTGACTGAGGTGGGGTCAGCCCTATTCCAAAATAAGTTACCCCCTAAGCAATCAGACCCGGGTAGTTTTTCAATTCCGTGTCATATCGGTATGCAATTGATTGATAATGCGCTATGCGATTTAGGCGCTAGCGTAAGTGTCTTACCTTTGTCTCTGGCTAAGAGACTTGGTTTGACAAAACCGAGTTGCACCAACATGACTCCGTCCCGGATGGCCGACCGTAGTCTATCACGGCCACTAGGTATAGTAGAAGACGTACCTGTTCAGATCGGGAAGTTCTTTATTCCCGTTGATTTTGTTGTCTTAGACATCCCCGAAGATGCACACACCCCTATTATCTTAGGGAGACCATTTTTGTCCACTGCCCGTGCAGTAATAGACGTCAGGGGAAAGACTTTGACCTTTCAGGTGGGGGGTGAGGAGCTGATTTTTCATCAGTCCAAGTTCCGGAGAGCCCCCATGCAAGCCCAGCCTTGCAATGCTCTCTCTTCTATTATTCCTATTATTGACACTCCAAATGAAAGTTTGGAGAATTGTGCCGCTATTGTTGACCCTCCGCCTCAGATTGAGAGCAAAAATGAGGAAAGTTCGTCTGTTTTCCTTACTGCAGGTACAGATGAAAGCAAGGATGGGGCTGTCAAGGGACATGGTGTAGCCATTATCAATCAAATTGGAAGAAAGGATGCCAAAGACGGTGATAGAGGAGCAAGGACGAGGAAAGCCGACGCTTACGTGGATGCGAGCTACTCTCCTCCTCCCGTTTCAAGTGATAATTCATGCTCATGGAAGATGAAGAGGACAGTCAACGTTGCTGAGGTGACGTCCTCCAGTCAGAAGCCCACGAAGGGGCTACTGAAATTTGATGGGAGTTAAACGGGGAAATGCCCCGTGTAACACCTTGTAATAGACAATTTTTTAATTTCTTTTGAATTTGTTTTATTGCGTTTTAATTAGGACAATTAGTTTAGACACTTTTTAAAATAGACGTAAGACTATAGACTGTGCTTTTGCGTATTTGGTATTTTGGGAAACTCTCGGATGTGTTTTTATGCAGGTTTGGGGAAGTTTCACGCAATTCAAGGAAGAAAAGACGGAATTCAAGAGCCTACAAGAGGAAAGTCCTCGATCGAGCACTTTTTGTACTCGATCGAGTGAAAATATGGTCGATCGAGTAGTTTATTTACTCGATCGAGAAAAGCCAAAAGAGTACCTGGTCGATCGACTGGATGTTTATCGATCGAGCAATAGGGACATCAAAAGTCCTCGATCGAGTGATTTAAAATCACTCGATCGAGTGAAATGAACAGGACACGAGAGTTTTCTAACTTAAACTCTTTATTTCCTTTTCTAATTCAATTGCATCCCTAATTCCGTCTAACCCTTCCCTAATTGCGATTTCAACTCCCCCAAATCCCCATTTTCTTGCCCAAATCACCAAATCCGTCACCTACATTTCATTGCTTGCATATTAATCTTCAAAAACCCCTTGATTCCCCCTCTATTTGTGTCCATTTTCGCGGTTTTTAAAAGGGATTTAGGGCTTGCGGGTTTTTCGACTGAAATCCGCCTTTGTTGCTTGTTTACTTGAGGATTAATTGCATTTGTAGGTTCATCATCATCAAGTAAGTGTTTCATTCACCCTCTTTGCGTTTTCTCTTCGATTAATTCAGATTTCATGAGGTGATATTGAACTAGGGTTTCGAAAATCCATGTCTAGTCGAATTTTTCGATTTAATTGTGTTTATATGCCCTTAATTAGCTTGCTTGACGATCATATCCCAATTCCTCGCTGTTGTTGCTTGTTTAATTCGAAATTTGCGCAAGAATTCCGCGATTAGGGCTCCCAAGTCGATTTTTTTTTTCGACTGTCAGACGGTCTACATGCTTTCATGCTTTGTTTAACTTCAGTTCTTGCTTACTTGCTGCTGTTGTTGACTGTTTTTTCCGTCTCCTATCGCCTTTACATGCTGTAAATTGTTGGGATTCAAGTAATGTGAGTCGAAACTTTCGACTGCTAGGAGTCTTACACGCTGTCATATACAGTTTTCGTGTTATTTTAGTCTCCATTGGCAGTCATTACATTGTCACATTATCACCATTCACATGCTGTTTTTTCGAAATTTCAGAGGAATTATTGGAAATTGTTGCTGTAAGTCGAATTTCTTTCGACTGTTAGGGCCTTTACGAGCTGTCACATGCTGGTTAACGTGTTGTTTTAGCCACGGTTAGCAGCCGTTTTTCTTATCATGCCCTTTACCATGTTGCAGGATGGATACTAGTTCTTTACCCTCCACTAGTTCGTCCTCCAGCCCGTCCTTGAGCGAGTCAGTGGCCCCTGCTGTTGCCACTAGCTCCGCCTTAGCCAAAGACTGCAGCTTTGGCTCTTTCTTCTACCCCCGCCAGGCCTTTCTCCATGCTGGACGGAGGACTCACGCCTCGTTTCCCGACGCCGCTATGTTGCCACCTAGGCCGAGTCGGCCTGCTAGCCGATTAGCCATTACTTCCGGCTCTTCCTGGGTCATTTGTTACGAGGAGGCCGCTCTTACTCCTTTACCGGAGTTACCCACGGTACGTTTCACTTCCGCGGATCACCGGACTCGGTTATCCGCTTTGCTTCGTTGCCCTCTCTCCTCTACCCGTTTCATTGCACGGACTGACCTAGAGACCTTAGGAATTTATGAGTAGGTGTGTAGTTTGTTGAACGGGACGGGAATGTCGGGTCTGATTACCTTGCAGGAAGCTGCTATTCGTATCCCTACATACGAGTTTTTCAGCTCCTACTCTTTTGACACCGACTCTTACGCTGCCAACCACTCTAGTCCTTGCATTCACTTCTGACTCCGCAATGAGTCGCACCATTGGACTTTGGCCAGGTTTGGGGAGGTTCTAGGCCTCGTTAGTGACGGCCCCATCGATCCACCTCGGGATATCCGTCAGCCACTTTGGGCTGCGCTTTCTCACACCCCCTTCCCCACACGGAAGGGAGCCCACGTACACTTACCTGCTCCCCGTTATTTCTTGCGACTTATAGGAGAGACCATCTTTGGGCGACCTGAGCCCAATAACGTGACCAACACTGAGCTAGCGATTCTCGCGGGGTACCTTAACATTGACTACGGTACCCCGTTTGTTCTAAACATTGCTTATTTGTGTAACACCCCCATACTCCAAGTGCCTTACCAGGACCACTCAGGTATAAGGATACTACCATCTCGGTTGCCCGAGGTACTGAATATCATAAGACAATAAAGAAACGTACTTTTAAAGTAATTATAGATTAAGTGATTACATGTTCAAACCAAAACTAATAAAAGGAATTACAAGGTTCTCATACGGTCTACAGCTAAAACTATCAAAGCTACTAGACTTCGTCGACACAAATGAAGACTTCTAACCGCCACGTGATGACTCATCCCAGCTATCCCATACGCGTCATATCACACCTGCTCAATAACTGCTCACCACCCCGAATGGATCACCACGATTTTAAAACATTTAAACGGGGTCAATACTAATCACACAATTCAATACATATATCAACAATAAGATAAACAGACAAATGAATCACACACACACACACACCACCAACTCCCATCGTCTCAATCTTGATCGTCCACTTTGGACCCGCCACGCCAATGGGGGACCGCAGCCGTTCCCACCTAAGCCCCGCTCATCGTACGAGCGATAACCCCGTCCATTAATGTGCACATCCCCTTTCGTGGCGGGTTCCACTAAGGGCGAAACTAGGGCGTGAGATCACTCCCGCAAGTGACCCCACTCAACCGAGAACGCATCTCGAGAACCATCAACAAACACAACCACAATCACAATCACAATCACAATCATATAGCAAACAACTAACTACAAAGACATCACTAATATCCCATTATGGGACTAATACGAGTAGGAAATCCTACCGGATAGCACAACACGCAGACGGTATCTACAGATGTCTCAAAACGCCTCTTCTATGAACTCTCCTCCTACCATACAACACATAGATACTACTATTCAATTACTATTCATAAAAACCCCCAATTCCTAAATTAGGGTTTCACTAATCTTAACAAAACATTATATAAATTACATTAAAAGCTTACCCTCGACGCAAGGAATCCAACGACACAAACTACGATGCAAACCGACCGTCGAACTCCGGAATTGTCAAGAACGCGATTAGGAAGAAGACAAGTTGCTTTCTCTCTTAAACAGGTTTTAGGTTTTGTAAAAAGTGATTTAGAACAAAGACGAATTGGTTTAAATACCTTAATCGCGTAATTAACAAAACCCGAGAAAACTACCCCGTAAAACCGGACACTCGATCGAGTACCCAAGGTACTCGATCGAGTACCCCCCTACTCGATCGAGTACCCCAGCTACTCGATCGAGTACCCAACAGGTCGAAACTATTTTATTTCGCAACTTGCCCTTACTCGACAGAGTAAGGGCTACTCGATAGAGTACCCCAAGACTTATAAATACGGAGTATTACGGTCTTCCCTCCTTAAAAGGAACTTCGTCCCCGAAGTTCAACCCATACATAAAAACAACCATACCGACTCGACCAAGACACAACAACTTAGCTAAGGACTCGAGAACTCGACCGAACATAGAACATGAACTCTTAACCCCTATTCTACCAACTATGTTTACTTCCACAACATGACTCACTATATCGTATCTACCACATATATATCTTTCACGACACCAACTCCATACATAACCAACTACCATCCTCTAATGCTGCTAGCTCCATAATATCATCAACTATCAAATCCAATACCAAGACACTCATAGACATCAAACGGAATGTTACATTCCACCACCCTTAAAAGGAACTTCGTCCTCGAAGTTTACTCACACTCATAACATCATCCTCCAACTGTTAACATTATATAAAATATTCCCCCACTCTGAAGCATCACACTACTACGAGCACGGCCATGGCCCTTTTATAAGTATTGTCCACAAAACAAATCCCTCCTTTACGCTACGCTAACACTCTACTTCCAATTATATTACCGCATGCACCACCATGAAACTCTCTTTTATTGCATCCTACTCCTCTTAAGACAAATGTTACGTCCTCGTAACTCGCTAATACTAAACCCTTAGCTATATTATCTCATTATCCTCATCACCACCCTATGTCAAAGATAACTGCCTATAACCTCATTTCCATAATCACCCCTATTTCTCAAGGCTCTCTTACTTCAACAGTTCTCATACTTCAAATCAATCTGCACACCCCTAACCTATACCATAAGGCTCGTAGCAAAATCACCATACTAACTCTCCATTATCACCGCAAACCAAAGATACCTCGCTATGTAAAGCACTTATCTTCCGTAAAGCATAACTCACGATCCGCACTCGTTACGTACACGCACACTAGATCCTCAAGTTCTTTCTTTCATTACCGCAAAATTCATACACAACTTAACATGACACTAATTTCCCCAACACCCCACACTCACTGTCTCAACAAAAGATTATGAACTACCTGCCGCTTTCAGCTCATTACAACACATGATCCACGAATCATTTCCCATTACCATGTCTACCGATGTCTCATCTGAAAACAAGATCAACATTACCGTAACAACCTCTCACAACCGCGTCCCATCAACAGATTATCACTATCCCATGACAACAACGAAACATATACAACTCTATTTCACATCATACTCTACCTCATTCCCAACTTAACCTAGTAACGAAAACATAAATAAGCAAGACAACTGTCTATCAGCACAAACTGAAACTCGTAGAGAGCAACATCAAACAAAACAACAATCCATGTATAATCGGTATGTACTTTCGAAACTCGAATCATAATCACCCCGCCTACTCCACCACAACCGGTGACGGCATCACAACGCCGCCACCAACAAACCACACCGTAGTGCGAAAATACCCGCATCACAACACTAAATATCGAGCCCGGATCACCACCCGAGGCACCACAACCACATCGATAGACATCACAACTACATACGATTCCATAAATACTGCCTCGGAAATAACCTTTCGGACAAGGAAACTTACTCCAATCCACTTTACTCTATCACAACGCAACATATTATATGAAATAACAGATAAGCATCTCATGAACATCATCTCTACCATTTCACGGAATACACGTGTGTTATTAATACACATAAAATTATAACTAGCCATGTCAAATTAATCAAATTATTACCTTTTTGGATATCATTCAATTAAACTACCGTGTCCAACATATATATATTACAGAACATTCATAAAATAGCTTTATAATTATCACACCGTACCACTTCTTGTGAGGTCAGAACCTCACACAAACATTTACACATATCATAGACCCGTAATCACAACCAACTAGTCAATCCTGACCACGTAAGTTACCACTCAACAAGGGTTACCTGCTGTCCGAGCTTAACTCGCATGCCCCTCATCACATTCTTCCATTCGCATCACCAGCACCTTCTGCCATACATAACCATACCGCTAACACTCATTATGAGAAACCACCTCCTAAGACTATGTCTTATACTTCCTGACAACCGTACTTTTATCAATTCAGTCTTTACAAAATCAGCCTCTTTAGAATTGCCACTTTTCTAATATACACTTTCCCTTAACCACTAGTCAAAGACCATAACACTACCACTGTCCGGACATCAAACCTCTTCACTCATCTCTAAATATCATGATTTCTTTTCTATCTTTGGTTAACATCCCAAACAACGAACATCGAATCCATGAACAAAATTATCTCAACGTTCTTCCCAATATTTTCCTTAATTGAATCATCGTCCATTTCTCCACCAAAATCTCATATTATGCAGATATTCTTCTAACTTCTTACTTTCCTTAATTCCTCGAAACTCATTATCAATCATGTTGTCCTGAAACTCCTATATAACCTTCAGCTAACATCTTCGTGATACTATCACACATTTCGATGATTCCTTACCTTTACATCACATAACTCCGGTGAACATTTTCCTCAGCTTACTTTTATCCTTCTTTTCTCTTTACACTCAATAATACCAATTTAATAGCTCAACTCCTTATTACTTCTATCTAACCCTTTTGTGCACCAATTACCTTCTCATCGCTCCAAAACTCAAATCCCATTATTTTATATCGATATCATCTCCCTCTTTCTTACCACAAATATTCTCTTATTATGTCATCAATCACCCTTGCCACTAATACATCCATAGAATCAACGTTCTTGTTCAACAATTGCATCTCCTTCTTACATCTCTAGAAATCAAAATTCCTTTCATACCGCCAATTACCCAAGGAACTCACACAGTAGTTTCATCTTTTAATAAACCAAACCTCCCAAACTCACTCATTGTCTATAAATACACCTCGCGACATGTCTCCACAAAGTTCACTATATATTACTCTTCTCAACCCCTTTAAACGAACTTTCACTACCTAAATCCATAACCCACACGACTCCTAACCATTTCCCTCCTTAACTCTTTACACATCTCAAGCTGCCACTATCCACATTCTTACTTTCAATCTTTTCATTCTCACGTTCATTATACTCACATCATCCCTTGTCTATATTCACTTATTTTTACATTACTCAACATACAATCATATCACTCATCCCGTCTCGCAAAACGTGCGCCATGCCTCAATAAACTATACCAATCTTCCTTTTCTTTTTCCACCATCTATCATAATCACTCATAATTCATGTCCTCCCCACCGAACTCATACTCATCATAGTGCCACTCCTTACATCATAAGATTGGGTAACTTACGCTTCAGGACCAACACATACGTAAAACAATGCATAAAGAAGTAATACAACACCTTTGAATTAAACATAATATGCAACGAATGTCAAAAGACAAACATATGACCCGAAATACGCATATGACTGTAGACCCCACTCGATCGAGTACGAAACCTACTCGATCGAGTTGAGGCTACTCGATCGAGTGCCCAACATGCTCGATCGAGTGCCCCGACTCCAGAACCCAAATAGACCTTCTCGATCTCGACTTACTCGACCGAGTAGCCCGGCTACTCGATCGAGTGACCCCATACTCGATCGAGTGCCCGAGGTACTCGATCGAGTGCCCAAACACGATTCTGTCAAAATAACGACAAGTACCCACTCGATCGAATCAAACCCACTCGATCGAGTCATGCGATTCGTTAATACTACCCGCATGTTATCTCACATACCCTAACGTACTATGCATTCATTATTATTTCAACATTATGATTACAACTACGCATTCAAATCTGCGCGACTCCTCATACAATCAACAAAATAATCTACTTCGTGTTATTAAGTGCCACGTTATAAAATGACCATCATGCTTTTCATCCAATTCGTTATACAAAACACATATCATTGAACCTCTATTCTTCATGTTACTACTTACCAAAAGTCAAACATTACCACCTATCATGCTCATATAACATTCAACTTTCAATCATGTATTACTCGCATGTTTTAAATTTTCATAACTTTTCATAACACAAACCACACCCATACACTACAAATCCTATTTCCATGTTGCTAATACAACAACATTACAAATCCACTTCATCACACATCATCATATACGAACTACTTTCTTTTTCTACCATATCATTCATCATTCTCATATACTTTTCCAACGATTCCAACCAACATGTCAACCAACTATCATGCAACATGCTTTCAACAAACCATATACAGCACAATTAACATACACGTCGCACATATACACACGGACTCCACGTTCCCATACCATGTGACTGGCTTAAGTATAATGGGGCCAAGATTTTGAAGTGAGGGCGCCTACTCACCCAAAACCTAGCATCAGCCGGGGCTCCCATTACACATACACCAGGTTCATTTTATTAGACTCCCTATGTTCATTATGTTCATTTGTTACAGTTCCAAAATCGTCGCTCTGATACCATTTGTAACACCCCCATACTCCAAGTGCCTTACCAGGACCACTCAGGTATAAGGATACTACCATCTCGGTTGCCCGAGGTACTGAATATCATAAGACAATAAAGAAACGTACTTTTAAAGTAATTATAGATTAAGTGATTACATGTTCAAACCAAAACTAATAAAAGGAATTACAAGGTTCTCATACGGTCTATAGCTAAAACTATCAAAGCTACTAGACTTCGTCTGACACAAATGGAAGACTTCTAACTGCCACGTGATGACTCATCCCGGCTATCCCATACGCGTCATATCACACTCGCTCAATAATCGCTCACCATCCCCGAATGGATCACCACAATTTTTAAAACATTTAAACGGGGTCAATACTAATCACACAATTCAATACATATATCAACAATAAGATAAACAGACAAATTGAACTGTCACACACACACACACACACACACCAACTCCCATCGTCTCAATACTTGACGTCCACTGGACCCGACCACCGCCAGCTGGGGGACCGCAGCCGTTCCCACCTAAGCCCCGCTCATCGTACGAGCGATAACCCTGTCCATTAATGTGCACATCCCCTTTCGTGGCGGGTTCCACTAAGGGCGAAACTAGGGCGTGAGATCACTCCCGCAAGTGACCCCACTCAGCCGAGAACGCATCTCGAGAACCATCAACAAACACAACCACAATCACAATCACAATCACAATCATATAGCAAACAACTAACTACAGCACATCACTAATATCCCATTATGGGACTAATACTGAGTAGGAAATCCTACCTGGATAGCACAACACGCAGACGGTATCTACAGCTGTCTCAAAACGCCTCTTCTATGAACTCTCCTCCTACCATACAACACATAGATACTACTATTCAATTACTATTCATAAAAACCCCCAATTCCTAAATTAGGGTTTCACTAATCTTAACAAAACATTATATAAATTACATTAAAAGCTTACCCTCGACGCAAGGAATCCAACGACACAAACTACGATGCAAACCGACCGTCTGAACTCCGGGAATTGTCAAGAACGCGATTAGGAAGAAGACAAGTTGCTTTCTCTCTTAAACAGGTTTTAGGTTTTGTAAAAAGTGATTTAGAACAAAGACGAATTGGTTTAAATACCTTAATCGCGTAATTAACAAAACCCGAGAAAACTACCCCGTAAAACCGGACACTCGATCGAGTACCCAAGGTACTCGATCGAGTACCCCCCTACTCGATCGAGTACCCCAGCTACTCGATCGAGTACCCAACAGGTCAGAAACTATTTTATTTCGCAACTTGCCCTTACTCGACAGAGTAAGGGCTACTCGATAGAGTACCCCAAGACTTATAAATACGGAGTATTACAATTTGGTAGCTCAGCATTGGAACGGAATTGGGAAGAAGGTCAGGACCTCTGTTGTATGCGGCGGGTTAGTGACCAGGATAGCCCGCCATCTTTACCCCTCTGAGCCTGGACTTACCGCGCCTCATAAGCAGGCTTACCATGATTTGGCTGCCATGGTTGACTTCACCTGGTTCCCAAAGACGAAGGGCGCGAGGACGTGGAAGATTTGTGGTTCCACGTCTGTTACCTTGCCGTGCCCTACCCTTCCTCCACTCTTACCGCTCCCGACTGCTGCTAAGGGAGCGAGGCCACCTCCTCCCACCTACCACCTCACCCTCATCCCTGCTTCTACCTCTTCCAAGAAGAGGAAGCGGGAGGCCGGAGAGTCTTCTGGCTCTCAGGCTCAGACTCCGGCTCAGACTGGGCCCACACCCACACCCACATCCACACCTTCACTTACCCCTCCTCCTTCTGGTTCGGCCCTGCCGGCCAATTTTGTCTGCCCTCCTGCTTTAGGGGCGCCCGAGGTCATGGACCAAGGGCGTCGTGATGCCTTGCTTCTGGATATGTGCAGGTACATTTCCGAGATGAGACGGGATGTGGCCTTGGCCCTATTCCCGCTCTACGAGTTCCATATCCGAGCACGGCGACCGATTCCAGCAGGGTGGCCGCATCCCTCTTTCTACCGATACCTAAAGGGTGGGTACCCTCCACTCCCTTCTGACTCAGAGGACGAGGTGGAGGAGACAACGGTAGCACGAGAGTTGCGGTTGCGGGGGAGCGAGCGCACGGCACAAATGAGCCGCCAGAGAGGAGGCGAGGACCCCCATTTACACCAAAGTGCGGAGGATGTGGATCGGAGACGACGAGTAGCTACTGGTCTACTCACTTCCCCAGTTTTCCGGCTGGTTTGGGGAAGTTCGTTTTTTGTATGTACCTCTTACTCTTTTTATTTTGTCTCCTTTATTTTTATTTTGTTGGTTGTATATTCCCGTTCCCCATATTTCTGCTGGTGTATGCTGGAGGACAACGAGGGCGTTGTCCGTTTTGGTTTGGGGGAGGGTATTGCATCCTTTTGAGTCTGCATTTGCATTTGTTGTTGCATTCACGTTTATTTTTCAGCCTTGCATTGTTTTATTTCTTTAAAAAATCAAAAAAAAAAATCAGAAAATTTCATAAATTCAAAAAATTTCACGTTTATTTTTGCATATAGGTTGAGTCGGAACGGGAGATTTCCATGATGAAATTGCACTATAACTTGTCAATTTACTTGAGCCTTGCACCTTATTGATAGTTTTTAGCTTTGTCATACGCATAATCTACGAATTTCTGTTCAAATATAAGCTGACTGTTTAGACTTAACCTATAAATTGGCAAACTACTTAAAAATTCTGAGTTTTTAGAGCCATAACTGGTGCCATTCATGACCAGTTCATTAGGAATTTTGAGAGTAGTACTCCTTGCATAGCATGTTCATCTCATTTGCACATTTATGACATTCAATTTCTTGTCAAATGCACATATTCGGGTCTGTGGTTGGTGTCACATGCAGGGAGGGTCTTGCAAATTCCCCTTTCTTTATATCTTTCACCCATTTAGCTCCACATTAGCCAAAACTTGCCTTTTTGACCCATTAGCTACATTCGAAACTAAGCCTGCCTAGTCAAGCTAGTTAGTATGTTCTTTTGTGGCATGTTTTCCATTGCAGTTTGGTCCGTAATTCTTGTTTGGAGTTGGTGTTTGTATTAAGGAAGGAGGAAAGAAAGAAGTATTGAAAAAGAAGAGAAAAAAAAAAGAGAAAGAAAACGTGAAAGAAAGAAAAAAAAAATATGAAAAACAGAAAAAGAGAAGGCTGGAACGTAAGAAAGAAAAAAAAAAGGAGATTGTGAAAATGAAAAAAAAGAGTTGAGAAGATGTTCGAAGACGTACAATCGAAAAGGGTTGTTTGTTTCAGTTAGTTTTCAGACGATGTCTAAAAAGGAAAGTTTGTCACCGTCTGACTCCTCCGTTCTATCCCATATTTTTTGAGGAGATTGTGCTTTGAGTCTAGTGAGTTTTGTGCCAAATGAAGGGCACTTGTACTTAGTTTTTCAGTCAGTTGAGATCCGGATGGTTTCACTATGGTCCTGTTAGGAACTAGCTTGACGCTTTTACCTCCACATTTCCATAACTTGTTTTGCCTTTTCTCACCTGAACCTAACTATTCCCATATTATTTGCAAACCTTCGGCTGTGACGGACATTATTGGTTGGAGTGTGTGCATTAGTACTTGAATTGTCTTTCATTTTTGTTGCATGCATGCTATGTAGGTCGCAGTTAGGTGAGTGACTGTCTTTTCTTCTCTCTTTTACATACAACATTTGCCCTTTGCTTCATGAGAGAAGAGTGACCACGAGAGAGTCCAGTTTTGTTGGTCTTGCAAGGTCGATAGGTCAGCTATATTTCTGAACAGCTTATAATTCGTTTGCGTATTGACTGCTTGGCTTTAACTGTTGATTTTTGTTGCATTAAATTGGTTCAAGTAGACAAGTTAAGCTAGCTCTGAGTTATCATTTCCGTTCCATTAGTTTAGTTTTGAGTTTACTCGAGGGCGAGCAAAGGTTCGGTTTGGGGAGATTTGATACGTGCCTAATGTATAGTCTTTTTAGCCTATTTCAGCACGTATTTCTATGCATTTTCATACTATTTTTATGGTATTTTTCCCCGAATTGGCTACTTTGGTTCGTTTTGTCTATTTTGTAGAAATGAACGCGGAAGTAGTAGAACCGTACTCTTTTTCGTCCTTTTTGCATGCATTTAGAGGAGACGGGATTGTCCAGAGTGAGATACTGCATTTGGAAGCGTCATGGCACGCACTACGAGGCACTTGGATGAAGACGTGAGCTGAAATGAAGACATAATCACTCAATCGAGCTGTTTGCCACTCGATCGAGGGGTTTCTACACCCTCTGATGCTCGATCGAGTAACATTTTACTCGACCACTGAGCTGCACAAAGACCAAGTTCTCGATCGAGTAACCATTTGGTCGATCGAGTAACCTTTGCTGAGAAGTTGGTCGATCGAGTGGTTTAATCCACTCGATCGAGTTGTTTTTACGGGTATGGGCTTTTAATCAGTCCGTGTGATGTTTTATTCCGCAAGCTTTAGTTTCTTTTCTATTTAAACCTATGTTAACTAGGTTAAGGACATCATCTTTTATCATACTTTTACTCTATCTTTGACAGAAGAAAACTTTTACTACGTTACTTTTATTCTTCTTCACTGTTACTTTACTTCGGGGTTATTATTGTTCAGATTCAGTTGTTCTTTACGCCGGATTCGCATTGATTGTAATTCCTTCTCTTCCTTTATTGATAATAATCATTTTGTTGCTTTAATTTCTCATTTGTGTTCTTATTTCCCTTGCCCTAATTTTCATTATTGCGAGTTTTAGTTTATTTATAATGTTCACTGCTGGGAAATTGTCTGCTGTTAGTTTAATCACCGATATGAGTAGCTAAACTCCCTTCATGTTGGGATTAGGGAATCTGCGGTAGAAAGATGACGATTTAGTAGATGAATCAGACGAATTAATCATGAGACTCTGTCACTATAGCAATTTAACTATAATTCCCGACCTAGTTGAGTGCACGCTTCTATGTCAACCTTTAATCTGGCTAAAATTAATCCTGGATCGAAAGATTGGACTAAATAGGCCTGCTATAAACAGTAGAATACCCTAATGAGGACGAAAGTTAAGTTAGTGGTATTTTAGGATAGAAAGTGGACCGAAAGGACCTTTTAACATCCGTCTCACATTAGTTCGTCTGAATCATTTACAGCTGAGTTATTGGACTACCGTAGTGAACCGAAATCCTGACATGTCCCTCTCTTCTTGATAGTTTAAATCGTATTTTATTGCCTTTACTGCTCTTTACTTTATTTCTCTTCCTTTCAAACCTCGTAGTTTAGAATCAAATTCAACCAACCTCCAATTGTTACCATAGGATTAGAATTAGACAGCTATAATTGCATTACCTCCCTGTGGATTCGATACTCGACTGCCTCTGCTACATTTTAGTTGAGACCGTTAGGTTTTATCTTTAATAGGGTTGCGATAGCCGTGTCAGTTCGCGATGCCGAGGTTGCTGCTCTCGAGGCGAGAGTTGCTGAGCTAGACGGCGACCAGCAGTAGCTTCCGCGTTGCTTCTTGTTTTTTTGTTTTGGTTTTATTTTTGTACATTTATACATTTTCGGACTTTTGGGTTTTGTTTTGGGGCTCGAGCCCCCAGTTTGGTGTACATATCCCTTTTTGATTGTATATATGATGGCCTGCGTGCCTTTGCTGCTGGGTTGCTTTGTTTGTACCTGCAGGTTAGCTTTGAACAGGTTTGGTAGATGACGGTTTACGCCGTCATGCTGCCGAAATTTACACAGAAATCACATAAAACATGTATTTGTACATATGGCCTAAATTAGCGCAAAACAATGACTCGAAAATGCAAAAAAGTATGACCATAAATGAAAATGCAAAAATTTGGTCGGAAATGGCAAAAAATGCAAAAATTCGACCGGAAATGACCGGACGGTAGGGAGGGTTACCCCCTAAAAAAAGAAAAGAATAAAAACATATAAGTTTGCATTGGAGAGTGAGATGATTTCCCCAAAGGAAAAAAGGTAAAGTTCGAAAAATGATATAATTAAATTAAATACCAAAATGTAAAAAAGAATAAATGAAATTAAATTGGTGAAATGATTCCCAAAAAAGAAAATTAAAAAGAAATGTACAAGTGTGCTAAAATGACGAAAATGTCGATATCGTCTCGATATGCGTGCCCGCGAAATTAGGAAACACGAAATATGGTAACTTGACGCATTTACCAAAATAATAACCCGTATGAATAGGAAATTATTCGTTTAAGAATTTAGGAAAGATCCAACGCGGAAAATCACAGATAAAGAGCTGAGGAAGAGGCGCAGCAAGAGCTACGTCCCTTCGAAGAGGCGCAGCGCCTGCTGCGCCTGTTCCCCGGTGTGTCCGTTCTGACGGATTTTACGAAACAGCTTTTAGTATAAATAAAGACATCGAAGGAGGTTTTGTTCACATAATTCTTCCGTCTTTCTTCGTGTTATTACACAAAACTCCCAAAATAAGCCTACATCATGAATACTCTTGAAATTCGTCTAAAAGAATGGACAAATGAGTTCTCTAGTGTGGAGAAGTATGACATGGGTGCTTATAATTTTGGAGCACTTTTGAGCTTGAAGTTGATCAAGGTAGTCAAACCGTTTCTCGATGCTTTTCTTGACTATTGGGACCCGAATCATCACGTATTTGCCTTTCCTGGAGGCGACATTTGCCCATTTCCTGAGGAGATTGCTGCGATTGGTGGTTGGGATCCGGAACATTTGCCTGCTATTCCTTCCACTCCTCAAGGGTATAAGAATAAGTTTAGAGACTTGCTTTGATTGGCTAGAGCTGATGTTATCCGCCTTGTGACTTCTAAAGGAGTGCGAATGTTGGATTTCATCGATCGCTTCATCAATAAGGCTGATCCTACTGTTTCTTATGTTGCAAGGCGAAGGGCATTCGGGTTTTGCCTGTTGCATGTATATGTCCTTCAAGGGCATGTTGATGAGGACATGAGGGGCGACCCTCGTCTTTTGAGCCTGATTGAGCAAATGGAGCTGTGCAGGAGCCTAACTTGTCTGTGTGTTAGGAGAGATCCTATTGGGCTTGGATAACAGGAAAGCCAATCGCGACCTACCTTATCTGGGAAGTCCCATTATTTTGCAGGTAAAAGAATATTTTTTGTTCTTCTTTTTTCGTTTTCTTTTTTTTTTTCTTTTTTTCTTTTTTTTTTCCGTATTTTTTTTCCGTATTTTTTGTCTTTTTCGTATTTTTTTTGTTTTTTTTTCGTATTTTTTTTCGTATTTTTTTGTATTTATTTTTTTTCGTTTTTAATACCCGCTTTTGGTAGGTTTGTCTTATGGAGCGTCTTCGATTGATCGATCCCCCAGCTAATGTTCCTACTTACCATGCTCGTTCGATTGCAATGAGCATCAGGCTTTACATGGTGGACTTCACTCGAGTAAGCAACTACTGGGAAAACAAGTTAAAAAGTGAAGATGGCCCCTTAATTAGATGGATCGTACCATGGTGGCACCTCAAATCTGTCACTGGAGTATCTTCCCTAGATCCTACCCGAGCTGTTCGCATTCCCGGCTTGGAGTTTATGATATGCATCTTCCCGGAGAGGTTGATGAGGCAGGTTGGATTGAAGCAGATGATCCCGAAGCTTGACACTGTCCCGCAGACTGCCGTGGCGCTTACTACGGAGAGTCGAAGAGAGTGGGCCATCAAAGGGGCTCAGAGGAACATTTGGTTCTTGAATTCTTCTATCAGTGCTCTATAGGTGTCAGATTCCTATATGCGGTGGAGGAAAGCTGCTACTCCGGAGGAGCGCGAGAGACTGAGGAAGCGTGAACCTGTTGACTACAAGGTTCGCGAGGTGGAAAAGGAGAAGGAGAAGCATGTGACCGAGGGAGAGGAAGAAGCCGGGTTTCTAGTTGTTCATCCTTCGAAGAAACCGAAGACTTCTCCTGCCGTCGAGATGGTGGTTGGCAAGAATGGCAAAGCAAGACCACGAGAGAGACCATTGGTGATTAGGTCGGAAGTGGTGCAGGAGCGTCCGGCTCGAGGTCGTGACAAGAAGTATGATAAGAATGACAAAGGCAAAGGGAAAATGGAAGAGTAGTCTATGTCTTTTATTATTATTTATTATTATTATTATTGTAATGAGAAGGTGGGGTTTTTAGAATCCTAGCCTATTTATTTTTATTATGATTTTATTATGTAACGTATTATTATTATGAATGAAATAAAAGAGGTTGATTGGTTATGAAACCGTTGTGGTTTTCTTTTCATTATTCTTGTCGAATTTCAAATGCATTTGCAAATGTCCTTCTATTTACATTTAAAGTGATTAAGTGGGTTGTATCCCGTGAAGGATTGCCTACGTATTCATTAAAAAAATAAAATCAAACCCTTGCGCGTAGTTCGAGTAAATGTAAAAGAATAATTGTTCTAAGCAAGAGCTTGTAATGAACTTTAGAAAATAAGCATGTGCTTTGCTTGCTCCGAAAATGCAATTTAGTTTATTTGATGATATGAGAATGACAAATTGTCAAAATGCAAGAGCAAGATGACGTTAGCTTGATTCAGCTTGGTCAGGGGCCGTTTATTTCGTGCCACAAGAGCGACACGTGAGGTTACACGAGGCGCGTTTGTGCTCCTATTCTAGGCATAATAACGTTTTAATTGGTCAAGGTTTGTTGGGTTGGCAAATTCGTTCCCGTCTAGGTCTGTGATCCTAACCGCACCCCCTGGAAGTATGGACTTGACTAGGAATGGCCCGACCCAATTGGGTTTGAATTTTCCTCGTGGATTGACAGGTAAAAGAGCCCTAATGGAGTTGAGGACCAAATCTCCTTCTTTGATGTTTCTTGGCTTAACCCTTTTGTTGAAGGCTCGTTTGATACGCGCCTGATATGTCTGCACATTATGTAATGTACGTAACCTTCGTTCATCCAGGAGTATGAGTTCTTCATATCTATCCCTCTTCCACTCTGCTTCGGGTATTTGACTTTCGAGTAAAATACGCAAGGATGGTATTTCTAGCTCGACTGGTTGTACGGCTTCCATGTCGTAGGTCAAATAGAAAGGAGTAGCCCCAGTGGGCGTCCTAACGGATGTACGGTATCCCCATAAGGCAAAGGGTGTCTTGGTCGGCCAATCTCTATAGTTGTCAATCATTTTCTTGAGAATTGTGACAACGTTTTTGTTCGCTGCCTCCACCGCGCCATTGGTTTGTGGTCTATATGGCGAGGAGTGGTAATGCTTGATTTTTTATTTGGCTAGCAATTGTTCAGTCTCAGCTTGGAAATGTGATCCATTGTCACCGATGATCTCATGTGGGCAACCATATCGACAGATGATATTGGTTTGTATGAACTTTGCCACATTCTTGGCTGTAAGACTGGTGTAGGAAGCCGCTTCCACCCATTTGGTGAAATAATCTATTGCTACTAGGATGAAACAGTGACCTCATGTTCCGGCTGGAGTGATTTTGCCGATGATGTCTGATATGTGCATTTCATATAGTCTTTCTGGCCTATTTATGCACGTATTTCTTTGCTATTATCGTAGTTTTATGCTACGAAATGCCCCGAATATGCTACTTTGGTTTGTTTTGTCTTATTTGCAGGAATGAACCAAAAAATAGTGAAATCGAGCCTTTTACCGTCCGTTTAGCGTGCATTTGGAGGAAGAGTGAATTTGGAGCGGAAATGTAGCTATTTTGAGATGCGCAAAGAAGAAAGATAGCTAGGCGAGCAAAGGAAGAACTTCAAATTGATAGTGCCTACTTTGAAGAGCCATATCTCGAGTTCTACAACTGATATTCAGGTGATTCCAATTGGAGATGAAAGCTTGTCCTCTTAGTTTCCAACGCCACCGGAATCACCCTGTTTGCCCAAGTAACGAAGAAATGGCAGCCGTTTGAAGTTCAGTGTGCAAAGCAGGAAACTGTTGCTGGAAAGTACTCGATCGAGTAGAATTTTGTTCGATCGAGTCCTTTTTCTACTCGATCGAGTAGTTGCATTTTCGGATTTACTCGATCGAGTAGATTTTCTACTCGATCGAGTGGTTTAAGCTTTAGTTTACTCGATCGAGTGGTTTTAAATCACTCGATCGAGTGGATTCTCTTATGGGCTGGTCTTTTTAGTTTTATTCCGTCATTAGGTCAAATAATTCCTATTTTCTTATAAATAGGAGAGTTAGGACGTGAGTTTGAGGGGGCTTCTCCTCTGGAATTTCATACATACACTGTTACTTTGCTACTGTTACTTTCTTTCCGGATTTATTTCAGTAATTACTTCTTTCCCTTTCTTTTCCTCTTTAATTTATGTTTATGTTTATTGTTCTTTCTTTCTTCCTTGTTCTCCCTTTAATTATGTCTAGCTAATTCCTTTAATATGTTAGGATTAGGGAAACCGTGGTAGCAATATGTTAGGTTCGACATGATTAGATTAGTTTTGCGACAAGAATTGTATTAAGCAATATAATTGTGATTAGGTTGAATGAATGCATGCAGGAGACCGATTTATTTAGTTACCCCCGACCTGGATCGAAAGATTGGAAGGGAAGGCTTGCTTAATTACAATAGGTGATACCTAATTAGGGCGAAAGCTAAGTTAGGGAGACCCTAGGGCGATTAGAGACCGAAAGGGTATAATCGTAGGTTTAAGGACCGAAAGGTGACGACCTCGCTCTTCTTATCAATAATTTAATCGACTCAGTTGACCCGATAGTGTAGCTGCCACGGTAGACCGATTCCTAGCATATTCCTCTCTTTTATCTGATTTACTCCCATTTTTCTTCATTATTTTCTCTTGCCTTAATCTATTTAGTTTAGTCAAAACAATCAAAACCCCCAAATTGTGACATTAGACAGATAGAATAGACAGGTAGATACTAAACCGCCTCCCTGTGGAGATCGACCTTACTTACCGCTGAGTTCTGTTAGTAGTAGCTAGGTATTTATTTTTGGTACAGAAACGACTGTATCAGATTTTGGCGCCGTTGCCGGGGAGGCATCTATTTATTTATTTGTTTAATTTTATCTGTTTTTAGCCTCAGGGGATTTTTCCCTTGAGGCCGCTCTAATCTTTTTTTTAAGTGCTGTTTTGATAGGCCCTACAGGTTCTACCTAGACAGTTCTAGGTGAAAGATCGTCAAAGGGAAGGCTTGAGTACCTTTGACCCATCACCAATGTCCTATTATATGGCACAGCAGGTGATTTACTGCGGGAGATGTGGTTCTGCTGAGCACAATGCAGTCTTTTGCACGGCAGAAAATGACGAAGCTTACGCGTTCCATCAGCGCAGTCGAGTTAGTCAAGTAGCTGTAGTTGCGCCGCCACATCCACCCTATCAATGGCCACCGCAACAAGATCCTCCTGATATACAAGAAGAAGAAATTGCGGAGCTGAAATCTTTATTGGAAACACTTGTATCTCAAGTGCAAGAAAATGATAGACGCACTTTTTCGCGACTTGATAAGCTCGAGACTGAAATTGCTCAGTTAGCAGCTGATATACAAGAGGAAGAGATTGCAAAACGGAGGTCTTTAATGAAGACACTTGTATCCATGAGGCAAGAGAGTGATAGACGTATGGAAGCTCAATTCATTGAGCTAGAGTCTGAAATTGCTCAGTTAGCAGCTGAGTCGGATAATTGGCAACCGGAAGAGGTGTACTTTACTGAGAGCGGTTTTTCCCATGAAGAAACCGTGTTGCCCAATGCTGAGGATGACTTTTATGACTCAGACGACGAGCTTCTATCATATTTCACTGCCCCACACGAGGATTTTAGCGCTATACAAGAGGAATCACTCGATCGAGTGACTAATATTAGTCGATCGAGTGAATTTCCAGGAGATAGTGCTCGATCGAGTAATATTTCTACTCGATCGAGTGGAATTCAGGAGGAAAGTGGTCGATCGAGTAACAATTCTGCTCGATCGACTGAGTTGGCCATTGGGAGCATTGATTCGTCATTTGGGTTTGTTTTGGATGACGATTTTGACGATGATAACGGATACGGTGAATCTCCCCTATTCAAAGCCGAGTTGGATGCACTTGAGGCTGAGATTTACGGGATGAAAACCACTGAGGGCGACGAAAGGGCAGCTGAGTCGGTATTTGCTCCTACCACGGATGAAGTAATGCATTCTTTTGTCGATGATTCCATTGAGAGCAACCTACCTGAGGTAATTAGCGATAATTTTATTATTGTTATTAATCAAAATATGCTACCTCGTTTGACTCATGCTATTTCTTTTAATGCTATACTCCCTCCCATGTGGACGAATAAATTAGCAATTATTCACCATCCTTGTCGTCTCAATTTTGTCAATCTAAAACGAATCCCTACTTTATTGACGATTGCTCCCGCGCTCCTCTATTTTATGGATAAATTTAGGAGCTCTCATAGGAAATTTGTTAGACTTAAATGTTTACATACTTTTATTTCCTATTTCTTTATTCCACTTTGGTGCTACTTACATTTCTGTGTAGCACATGCGCAGATTTATGATCTAATGCTGCACGCTTTGAGCTGTTTTGATTGTGATTAATTAGGGAGCCTCGAAGAAAAGAAGGTTGAGCTGGGACCTGACTGAAGCTAGCGCTACCCGGGAGGCAACCCGGAGATTTATTTTTATTTTTAATTTTCTATTTCATTTCAGTTGTAATAAATGGTTTTCATACCATAGACGATCTCAGTTAAGCTTGTTTTTGTTAGTTTGCGGGCTGTTTCTATTGCGTTTTGCAGGAATTACGTACGCTGAGAAGCACTCGATCGAGTAGTTTTTCTGCTCGATCGAGCACTTTTGATGACAAATCCTCTCGATCGAGCAGTTTAACTACTTGATCGAGTACCTGCATAAAGACAAACTACTCGATCGACCTAAAATCCTTTCGATCGAGCAGTTTTTGGATGCCCATTCATTCGTTTGACTTGGATTAGCTTCCTGTGACGGTTTCCCGGGCCTTTAGCAACCTCCCAGGTTCATGGTCGGTTTGGGGAGGTCCTTTATTCGCGTTATCTTGTAAGTTTTCCGCATTTACTCTCTTTCTCCTTTAGTTTGCGTTTCCTTTCCATGTTTTGGTACAATGGGGGCATTGTACGGTTTGGTTTGGGGAGGTTATGCATCCATATCTGTGTCTGCATATTGTTTTATTGCATTTTTGTTATCATGTTTAATTTATGTATGCATTGTTGTTTATTTTCATAAAAATAAAAAAAAACCATAAAAATTGAAAAAATTGTTAAAATTCATAAAAATTGAAAAATTGAAAAATCAAAAAAATTCATGTTTATTTTAGCATATCGGTTGAGTCGGAACGGTGGATTTCAGTGATGAAATTACACTATAATTGTCTTTTTGCTTAAGCCTTGCATTAACCGGTTATTCTTTTTAGCTTTATCTTTTTGCATATCTACGAGTTATTGTTAAATATTAGCTGAACGAATAGACTTGACCGGAAATTTTGGCGACTTACTTATAATTTCTAAGGATTAGAGCCGTATAAACTGGTGTCATTTATGACCAGTTTCATGTAGGATTGTGAGTAGTTACTCCTTGCATAACATGTATCATTAATTTGCACGTATATGAAATTCAATTGCTTTTTGCCTTCATACATTCGGGTTAGTGGTTGGTGTCACATGCAGGGAGGTGCTTACATTTCCCCTTTCTTTCATTTTTACCCATTCAACTCCACATTAGCCAAATTTGCCTTTTGACCCTTTAGCTACATTCCAAATTTAGCCTACCTTGTCAAGCTAGTTTAGTGTATGTTTCTGCGGTATATATTTCATTGTGCCAAGTTTGGCTTGTATCTGTTGATTCGGTGTTGGTAATTTATGAAGAAAAGGAGGTAAAAGAAAAAAAAACGTCAAAAAGAAAAAAAAAAGAATCGAAAAAAAAAGGAAGAAAAGAAACCGTGATTTAAAAAGAAAAGAAAAAAAAAAGTTTGTTTGATGAGACGATTTCACTCCTATGCGTTATTTACATTTATTGAGGAGTATTTTCAGTTCGGTTCGGTGACTTTTATGCCAAATGAAGGGCATATGTGCTTAATTCATAATTGAGTTGGAAATGGATGTTGTCATATGGCTCTGTTTAGGTACTAGCTTGATCACCTATACCTCCATATTCCCATAAATGTTTTGCCCTTTCTTACCCATTGCCTCACTTTTCCATATTTTTGTAAGCCCTCGGCTGTGACAGGACCTTGTTTGGTTGGAATGTGTGTACGGTAGCTAGAATTGTCTATCATATTAGTTGCATGCATGTTTATGTGAGTCGTAGTTTAGGTGAGCGACTATTTTTGTTTCTCTCTTACATATATATGTTCACCCTTTGCTTCATGAGAGAAGAGTGACCCGTGAGAGTCCAATGTTAAAGGTCTTGCAAGGTCGATGGTTCAGCTTTATTTATAAACATCCTATAACTCGTTTGCATTTCACTGTTTGCTATAAGTGTCAGTTTGCTTGCATTAAATTGGTTTAAGTGGGCATTTGTAGCTAGCTCTGAGTTATCTTTTCCGTTCCATTAGTTTGCATTTAGTTTACTCGAGGACGAGTAAAGGTTTGGTTTGGGGAGATTTGATACGTGCATTTTATATTATTCTTTTTGGCCTATTTATGCACGTATTTCTTTGCTATTATCGTAGTTTTATGCTACGAAATGCCCCGAATATGCTACTTTGGTTTGTTTTGTCTTATTTGCAGGAATGAACAAAAAAATAGTGAAATCGTGCCTTTTACCGTCCGTTTAGCATGAATTTGGAGGAAGAGTGAATTTGGAGCGGGAATGTAGCTATTTTGAGATGCGCAAAGAAGAAAGATAGCTAGGCGAGCAAAGGAAGAACTTCAAATTGATAGTGCCTAGTTTGAAGAGCCATGACTCGAGTTCTGCAACTGATATTTAGGTGATTCCAATTGGAGATGAAAGCTTGTCCTCTTAGCTTTCCAACGCCACCGAAATCACCCTGTTTGCCCAAGTAACGAAGAAATGGCAGCCGTTTGAAGTTCAGTGCGCAAAGCAGGAAACTGTTGCTGGAAAGTACTCGATCGAGTAGAATTTTATTCGATCGAGTCCTTTTTCTACTCGATCGAGTAGTTGCATTTTAGGATTTACTCGATCGAGTAGATTTTCTACTCGATCGAGTGGTTTAAGCTTTAGTTTACTCGATCGAGTGGTTTTAAATCACTCGATCGAGTGGATTCTCTTATGGGCTGGTCTTTTTAGTTTTATTCCGTCATTAGGTCAAATAATTCTTATTTTCTTATAAATAGGAGAGTTAGGACGTGAGTTTGAGGGGGCTTCTCCTCTGGAATTTCATACATACACTGTTACTTTGCTACTGTTACTTTCTTTCCGGATTTATTTCAGTAATTACTTCTTTCCCTTTCTTTTCCTCTTTAATTTATGTTTATGTTTATTATTCTTTCTTTCTTCCTTGTTCTCCCTTTAATTATGTCTAGCTAATTCCTTTAATATGTTAGGATTAGGGAAATCGTGGTAGCAATATGTTAGGTTCGACATGATTAGATTAGTTTTGCGACAAGAACTGTATTAAGCAATATAGTTGTGATTAGGTTGAATGAATGCATGCAGGAGACCGATTTATTTCGTTACCCCCGACCTGGATCGAAAGATTGGAAGGGAAGGCTTGTATAATTACAATAGGTGATACCTAATTAGGGCGAAAGCTAAGTTAGGGAGACCCTAGGGCGATTAGAGACCGAAAGGGTATAATCGTAGGTTTAAGGACCGAAAGGTGACGAGCTCGCTCTTTTTATCAATAATTTAATCGACTCAGTTGACCCGATAGTGTAACTGCCACGGTAGACCGATTCCTAGCATATTCCTCTCTTTTATATGATTTACTCCCGTTTTTCTTCATTATTTTCTCTTGCCTTAATCTATTTAGTTTAGTCAAAACAATCAAAACCCCCAAATTGTGACATTAGACAGGTAGAATAGACAGGTAGATAGCAAACCGCTTCCCTGTGGGGATCGACCCTACTTACCGCTGACTTCTGTTAGTAGTAGCTAGGTATTTATTTTTGGTACAGAAACGACCGTATCAATGTCAATTTCACAAGCAGAAAATGGCCAGGGAGATGTCATGGTGTAAAGCAATGAGGGAGGAACATGTTGCACATTCCCGAAGATCTGGCAATTATGGCAATGTCTCACATATTTGATGCAATCAGATTCCATCGTGGTCCAATAATATCCTAAACGTGTGATTTTCTTTGCCATCATGGGTCCACTCATGTGAGGGCCACATTCTTCATCATAGACTTCTTCCATCACTTTTCGTGCCTGTGAATGATCAAGATAACGTAGGATTACACCAAGAGGTATTCTTTTGTATAGCTCTCCTTGCATGAGGACGTATTGGGAAGCTAGTAAACGGATAGCGCGTTGTCCCCTTTTGTCCATTTCTGGTGGATAGGTGCCGTTGAGTTTGAAGTTTAGGATTGCTTGGAACCAAGGTTCCTCCGAAATTTCCTCTTCATCTGTGATTTGGTGCACATAAGCCGGCTCTGATCGTCGTTCGATGCATAAAGGCATTTCTACCATACTATCTGGCATGTTAATCAAAGATGCGAGTTTTGCAAGAGCATCCGCAAATTGATTTTCTTCTCGAGGTAGATGTAAGTAGGTTACTTGATCGAAGAATTGGGCTACTTGGTCTATTCTGGCTTGATAAGGTGCCAAGCTTTCGCTTCGGATTTTCCAAGATCCCGTAACTTGATTGATGATCAACGAGGAATCCCCATGTACTCGTAGATTCTTGATGCCTAAACTTACTGCCGCTTGCAATCCAATGAGACATGCTTCGTATTCTGCAGCGTTATTTGTCACCTCGAAGTCGAGTTTGACATAGATTGGTGTATGCTCGCCTTCAGGAGAAATGAGCAACACCCCTATTCCAAATCCTCTTAAGTTCGATGCTCCATCAAAATAGAGGTCCCAGGAGTCTACATCTGTTTGGAGTATATCCTCATCCGGAAATGACCAGGTGTCTATCGTTTGTGTATCATTGATGGGATTTACTGCGAATAATTCTACAACGGCGCGCCCCTTTATGACTTTCAAAGGTACATATTTAAGATTGAACTCAGAGAGCATCAAAGTCCATCTCGCTAGACGTCCATTGAGAACAGGTTTTTCGAAGAGGTATTTGACAGGATCCATTTTGGAGAATATTTTGACGGAGTAGCTAAGCATTTAGTGATGTAGCTTCTTCGTTGCCCACACAAGAGCGAGGCATGTCTTTTCGAGTAGTGTGTATTTGCACTCGTACTCCAAGAACTTCTTACTAAGGTAGTAGATGGCTCTTTCTTCTTTTCCTACGGTTTGAGCTAGCATGGCGCCCATGGCCGTTCCAGTTACCGTGAGATATAAACCAAGAGGTTGATCTCGTTGAGGTGGCATAAGCACTGGCGGTTTGGCTAGTATTTCCTTGATTCGGTCGAAAGCCTTCTGACAGTCATCATCCCACATGGTGTGATCTGTTTTCTTTAACTTCTTGAATATAGGTTCGCAGATCATGGTGAGCTTCGATATGAATCGACTGATGTATTGTACCTTGCCTAGGAATCCTCTAACTTCTTTCTCCGTTTGAAGTTGCGGCATATCGATTAAAACTTTGATCTTTGAAGGGTCTATTTCTATACCTCGTTGGCTAACCACGTATCTCAGGAGTTTGCCGGATGTTACTCCAGATGCGCATTTCTGAGGATTGAGCCTCATGTTGTACTTCCGTAGCCTCGAGAAGAATTTGCGAAGATTCGCGATATGTCCCTCTCTTTCCTTGGACTTGACAATCATGTCATCTACGTATACCTCAGCTTCTTTATGCATCATGTCATGTAAGAGCGTGGTTGCGGTGCGTTGGTATGTAGCTCCGGCGTTGATTAACCCAAACGGCATAACCGTGTAGCAGTAGGTCCCCCATTGAGTGAAAAAGGCGGTCTTTATGCATGTCCTCTAAGGCCATCTTGATCTGGTTATATCCCGCGTATCCATCCATGAAGGATAACAATGTGTGATCCGTTGTATTATCCACTAATATGTCGATATGTGGTAGAGGAAAGTCATCCTTAGGGCTTGCTTTGTTTAAGTCTCTAAAGTCAACACAAACACGGATTCTCTCATCCTTTTTGGGTACAGGTACTATGTTAGCTACCCAGTCTGAGTACTCAGAAACTTTGATGAACCCGGCTTTGAATTGTTTATCGACTTCTTCTTTGATCTTGAGAGCCCATTCTGTCCTCATTCTTCGAAGCTTCTGTTTCATGGGTTTGAAACCTGGTTTGATTGGGATTCTATGCTCTGCAATGTCCCTGTCGATCCCTGGCATATCTTTGTAGGACCAAGCAAAAACGTCTTTGAACTCGTGTAGGAGGTCTATGAAATTGGCCCTTTCGGTGGGGCTCAGGGTTGTCCCTATCCTAAGTTCTTGGGGTTCTAGTTCAGTTCCTACGTTGATGGGTTCAGTATTCTCGATCACTGGTCCCCCTTCCCCCTCTTGTAGTATTTCTTTGGCTATATAGGGAGGTATTTCGATTGAGTCAGGGTCTGGGTCATTCTCATCATCATCGTAAACAGAATTGCATTCAAGATAACACGAAGAGTAAGCAGAACCTGCTTTATTCATATTAAGATTTGAGAAAAGTTGAAACAAAGAAGCCATCTGATATGTGGTAAGTGGCGGCAAAGGAACAGCGGTTAGGACATTTTCTGAACTACTGTTGCTATTTGACACTAGGCTAGGAGAAACGAGGGGAGTGGGAATGATGACAGGAGGAGACTCTCTAGGAACTTCTCTAGACTTCGAATCTGACTCCGACTCTGAATCTGACTCGAATTCATCATCTTCTGGTTTTCCTTTGAACATCTCTCCTTCTCCAGTAGTGAGCTTGAAGAGTCTTCCTTGGTTGTTTGTCCACTTGATCGATTTTCTCCATCCTTTCTGCTGATTGGTGTTGATTTCTGTATCCAGTGTGGCAATGATCTCATCTACGATGCTTTCGGCGCTCATGATTAAGGGAAGATCCTGGAGGTAGACATCTTCCTCGCTATCCGTCCATATCCTGTTGATCGCCTCTTTTTTTGGGGAGATAAGATGTGAGCAATCTAAGATAGATTCGTCACTTGTGATCATCAGAACTCCAAGAGGATTCTGAGTGTTGTTAGGCTTACCTCCAGGTGGTATTGGTAGGCGACCGTCTTCAATCATGTCTTGAAGTACATTCTTCAATTTGTAGCATTTCTCTGTATCATGTCCCTTACCTCTATGGTATTCGCAGTACAAATTCTCATCCCAGAACTTGGATTTCTTTTCTGGTTCGGGCGTAGGGCCTATGGGTTGAAGTTTCCCGAGTTTCATCAATCTTTTTAGAACGTTGGAATACGTGTCCCCTAGATTTGTGAATTTCCTTGGAGGGGTACTCTTCTTAGATGGCTCAAGGAGGTTAAATTCATCAGTCTTGCTAGTGGAGCCGTAAGAACGACTTGTTGAGCCTTGGTATCCACGACATATCGTTTTGGACAAGAGCCCTTTACGAATGTCATCTTCGATCCTTGTCCCTAGTACGGTCAAATCTTTGAAAGTCTTGATGTTTTGATACCATAAATGATTTCCATAGATGGGTTTTAGGTTGTCCACGAATTTCTCAACAAGGGTAGCCTCATCCGGGCGTTCAACAAGTTGAGTACTAGTCTTCCTCCACCGACTTAGGAAATCGGTGAAACCTTCTTTGTCATTTTGGGTAAGAACCTCTAAAGTGCGCATGTTGACTTGGATTTCAGCATTATCCGCAAATGTTTTAGCAAACTCGATTGCAGCATCGTCCCAAGTAACGATTTTCTTGTGATCTAGAGAATAGAACCATTGTTTTGGGATGGTGTCAAGAGATGAAGGAAAGATCCTTAAGAACATCTCGGGTTTAATGCCTTTGATAGACATGTAATCCTTGAAGGCACGGATATGGTTCAAAGGGTTTTCATGCCCCTTGAATTTAGGGATAAGGTAACGAAGCCTTTCATCACCTTCCGCGGCCAAGCGGAGTTGTGCATCCCAATCGGCAAAGTTAGTCCCATTATTTTTAAGTTTACATCGATTCATGAAGGATCGGAGCCAAGAAGCATTGGTGAGTGGTGGAGCGGTTCCACTAGTTGAAGCAGATGAAATCGGAGTGCCATTACAAATTAATCAAATTGAGTACAAAAAGGTAATGAAGGAAATAATTAACATTTATCATTTTACTTGTAAACATATTTAACAAGGTTTAAAAAATGCATTTATATAATGACCTCGCACCTAAATTATATAAATGATCCCAAGATCCATCTTTATACAAACATGGGCATGTGAAACCGATACATCCCATACTTGCATAAATTTGGTGAATTAACTCTTTAATTGATTCTACTATAGAATTCTCGATCAATTTATTTCATAAATTCCATCTCTAGCCCCGGAACATAAGACTAGTCTTTATATCCCATTGAGTCCAACCAAATTTCGCGTGTAATAACGTTGTATTACCTTACTTACCCAATGATAAATGAAAGTACCCCGGGGAACCGAATCTACCCCAAATGTCAAAGGGATCCATGGGTCCTACTATTTGGTAAGGCTAATCTCAATTTTAAATATGTGAGAGGTCTTGTCGATTTATTATCTATCATCTTTAAGTGAACTTAGTCGATGAATACTCGATAATTATAATTGACAATAGTCGATACGACGATAAGATATGCATGCGAAGTTATGGCGATTTGGCAATGCATGCAAACATATAAAGCAAGCAAATAAAGAAAAATATATTTCCTAGTATGGTCTTTCCTAAAATAAAAAATCTTATATTCTATTACAAATTCGAAAACCAACTCCTTTGGTCCCTTGAATCTTCATGTGACACGCCACCCAAGGATAAACACCGTCTTGATCGGAACTCCTTTCCGAATGGCACCGTCTTTAGGAAACTCCGGGATTACAAATAATTAAATAATAAAATGTACATTGTACTTCCTATTATACATTTGTAAAATAAAATCTAATAAAATAAAATAAAAGTGATACGAGATCACAATAAATTACAACCGAATCAATATCCCTTACATTACGGGTAATATCGATTAAAACTAAGGCCATATTAAGATGACATTACATAATTCAAAACTATATAAAAGAAATATGACATTGATCAATAAAATATGAAGCATTATAATATGTATCTAACATGCAAAGCTATGTGCCAAATCACTCTATTTAAACTTATATCGTAAATATAATCCGGTTTTATGGATATTTGCGATCTTTAACCTATTAAAATCACAAAATAATACTAAAATCAAATTTTAGTCCAAGTTAATTATCCTAACCTTTTAGGACTCAAAAATTAGTCACTACTCAATTTTTGACAATAACTCATCTTGATTTAACATTTATGCTCATTTCAAACAACCCTGACAAGGGGGTGGAAAATTCCTATCGCACTATTCCCTTTGTATAGCCACAGTTCATCATGACCCAAAATATACTCATTTGACTTCAATTACGACAGTCGGAGAGTATAAATTAAAGCCATTCAGAAATATGTGCCAACTTGGGTGATGGGTGATGTCGTCGGGTCACATCCAATCAAACACATTTATAATACTCAACATACAACTAGTTAGTGGTAAGTCGAGGTCGATCCATGGGACGGTGTGCTTTGGGTTCTAAGTCTATCTATCTTAATTTATGCTAGTGTCACAATTTGGTTGGGTTTGTAGTTGTGTCTAAACTAATAAAAGCAATATAATAAACCAAGCAATAAAAGAAGGATGTAAACAATTAATTAAAGATGCTAGGATATCATGGGGACATAGGGGGTTCATGGTGTTGATCATATAAACATGTTTACAATTATAAGCAAGCAATTAATGTTGTGGAGGAACCGAGTTGGTTTATATCTTACGGTTCTTAGGAAGAGTTGGGTCCCGGAGCCGAATCGATTAGATTGTACAACACCTACAAGTCGACTTACTTTCCTCCTAATCAACTTCTATGCATGGTCTAACAAGACTCGAGTTGGTTTATATCTTACAAGTCAAGTTGAGTAGATAAAAGATGGTTGTAAATGCAAGGATTCATAGGCTTAGCATTTCATCAAACATAACATGTGCATAAAGTTGACATCACAACAAGCAAGCAATTTAATCATGTGAACATATTAGATTAAGCATGAATCAATCCCATGTTGGTTTCCCCTAGTTACCCACTAATCCTAGCTAAAAGACTACTCACTCATTATCATGGGAAACATGTCATTAATGGTGTCAAACATCACAACAAGTATAAACATGATAATAGAATGAAGAAATGAACAATAAAGATTAAAGAGTAAAGGAGTTGTACCAAACTTGAGATGATCCAAATAATAAAGCAAAGAATAATAGAATAAACTTGATTGATTGATGAAGGGTTGTCAATCCTCCAATAATAACCCAATAATCTTCAATTACCCAATAATAAACTTGAATAATAAACTTGAACAATAATTAAGGAGAGATTAATGTGAGATTTGTGGAAAGATTAAAGAGTAATCTATTCTAATCTACTCCTAATCTAATCTAAAGAAGGATTTGTTTCTAGCTAAGACAGATCCTCCTTTTGATTATTACAAATGGGGTATTTATAGTAGGGATTCATTAGGTTAACTAAGGCTAAATTAGTAATTACACTTTTTAGTTTAGAGCAGGGAAACGCTAGTCTTTTTGGAAGGATGGACATCTTTCTTGAAGCTTGAAGAAATGAAAATGGTCTGCCTTGGAATCCGGGCATCTTTACCACGGGACGGGCGGATTCTGGGGTCTCTGGCCGAGCGTCTTGGGGTGAAGACGGGCGTCTTCTGGAGCTGCTGCCCGGGCGTCTTCAGGGGATGACGGGCGTCTTGTGGTTCACGTAGCAAGGGAAGACTTTCTGTCCAGGAATACGCTCGTCCCGAGCGAAATATGGGCGTCCTAGGCTTCAACCCGAGCGGGTTGAATTGGACCCGAGCGGGTTGAGCTGTATGCTGCTTCACTTGAGGTCGGATTGTAAAACGGACGTCATTTTCTCATCCGGACTCCTATTGGCGTGATTCAAAAGCCTAGATCACTTGATTTTTCGACGCCGTTACATCTAGCATACTTTCAGAGCCAAAGGAGCAACTCTTGATTTGGGTTCCGAGCAATTTCTTCATGTAATGCCTTCCCTCTCGTCATTCTTACTTTTAACCCTTTGATCCTTCTATATACACTTTATTCCTACATCTTTGGTCATCATTCTTGCCTCCTCTTCATACTAGTCCATCTAATATCATCAATAAGCTTCCAAATATGCACGAAAGACGGGAATTTCCGCCTTATTATCTCCTTTTCTACAAAATATATGAAATGCGATAGAAAAGCAAATAGGAAGGTTTTGACGGATAACATGGCCATAGAATTTTATAATAGTGTTAGGCCTTGAAATCCGCAGACCACCCTGATCAGCATCTCATCTAAACCTGACTGCCAGGCTCTCAGGGCACATGTGTAGACACCTCGTTTCTGCACCCCTCGCAAACCACCCGGTGATGATTGGGCCGCATGCTTGATACGCGGAACGATTAGTGACAGTTCATAAGATTATCGTCAAGTGATTGCTCAAAAATTAATGTCAACCTCTTAGTCGTCATCTACGTGCCGATACGGTCGTTTTGACAAGATAATTAGAGTGCATTCGAGTCCGGTCAAAAACCGTCTCCATTTTCTCGATAAATTTGAAAATCCCGAGTCGAATGTTCGGAATATTCCGGATATTTCTATTCCATATTTCTCAAATTTTATCTTTTGGCAAATAATATCCCGTAATATTCAAAAGATAATCGAATTGAATCCGTCCTACCATAACTTAAACACGGAAATCTTTCTTAAACAGAGGAAACCTCCGGGAATAGACGCAAAGCAGTCTTTGCGCCTCTTCCAAGAGACGCAGTGGTCGCTGCGCCTCTTCCCCTGCACCCTTCTTTGCATGATTTACGTATCTTTTTTATATCTTTCCGAGATTCACTTCCAAAGAGTCTCCGAAACCCTATTCCTTCACGTGATTAGTATAAATAGGAGCCTTTGTTCCTCATATTTCTCACGCGAGTGTCCGCCCTTCTCTTCTCCCTTTGCATTCTAGACTTCGTTCTTACTAATTGGCGCCTACGTGCTTGAACCTTCGACCACGTAAGCTCGGATCTTTCCGGGTACCAGCCTCTCCGTTGCATGACCGACCAATTTGACCACTACACTCAATCAATCTAATTAATCAATTTGTTAAATCGTTTTCCTCTCACGAGGGCACTCTTTCCTTGCATTCGCGTCGAGCATTCACTAATCGATCTTCTTAGTTCATCTCGTTCCGTCAACATGTAAGTCTGAGGGTGTATTAATTCTCTTTATTTATTGTTATTTATTTTATTGTAATCACCGTTGTAAGATTTATGTCGAAAGCACCTCATTAAAACCGATTCCTAAAACCGTCTTCAAAACCTGTTTTGCGGATTTCCAGTAGACAGACAGTCGAGAAAAGACGCAGCAACTGCTGCGCCTCTTCAAAGGAGCGCAGCATCTGCCGCGCCTCTTTGTGAGGCTGCCGCAGTTCCTGCTTCTTTTCTTCTTCCTCCGTCCTCTGCAATTCGTATCAAATTTATTTGTTTTGTTTGTTCGTCTAAATTCTCCGTCATAAAATCATAATAATTAGCATGTATATTGTGTCATATATTTCATCATCCATTCACATGTTTAATTCATCTAATCCAACTTAAATCCCAAGTAATTCATATTTGCGGGTTTTCGTCATTAAGTTCAATTCGAGTTTTAGGGATTCAATTCGTTCGTATTGGGTTTCTGGGATTCATTGTCGATATATTTTTATCATGTTCATTGTTAATCCGTCGTTAATTCATCATGTTTAGTTAATTATTCGCTTGTTTAATCCTTCATTAACATCGACCCTTCACGTAAATAATCCGTCTTATCCGTCTTAATCGTGTTTGCTATTTTATGACCCTCAATCATATGTAAATAATCTGTAAATCACTTTCATCCGACTAAGTAATCTAAATCAATCCATTAAATTCACCAATAAACGTTAACAATTGCAGTTTTGGCTTCACAAACAGAGTTCGTCCTTGGAATGACGCAAGAATCGCCGCGCCTCTTCCAAAGGGCGCAGTGTCTGCTGCGCCTGTTCCAGGATGACTTCTGTCCCTGAACTCCTTTTCTGCCTTGACCTAGTTTACTTAGCTACGTATTAACCTACTATTATCCGTATTATCACCTTCTGATCTGTCGTGTTTTATTCTTTTATTTCTTTTTCTTAAATCATCCGTTTTAAAGGTATTTTCGACATAGATCGCCTATCTCAATGTAATTATTGTATTTTCTCTTTATTATAATTCATCGTTAGTGTATCGCTTTTATCATTTGTATGCTCCCACATGTAAATCTACATTAAATCCTACTTCGACCCCAGTTGTTTGCCTAATTAATTGTTCACCGACTTAGCTAATTTCACATGTTAGGATTAATCTATTGGATGTTGCATTGCATGCATATAGCCGACGATATATCAAGTACGAATAAACTCCCTAATCATTAGTAGAGGCCGCTATCGAGGCGGGCGGGATTAGGTGTTCGATCAAAAGAGCTTCCTAATACGTACCCTCACCCCTTACTCCGGATCTCCGTGAGCACCCGTGTTCATTGGCATCCACGAGAGTCATTCTAGACATAGAATGCTAAGGGTAACGATTGCTTAGTGTTCATGTCACTACTTTGTGTCTTGACATGACACGAGGTATTCGAACGGTTCCAATTTCCCATAAAAATTGGTGGCGACTCCATACAAAATGCAAACGCTTGTTTTCGAGCCCCTTCACTCACCAAGCGCCCCGTGGGCGGCCCGCTGTCCACGCTTTGGCGACTCATTGGGAATACACTTACGTGTAGCTAGGGTGAAACTTGAACAAGGTTAGGGAATAAGTTTGTACAAGACAATTGTCGGTTTTCATAACTCGGTCTTCCTAGACCGTTTAATTCGGCCCTTCCTAGGCCCAACCCAACCTATTCGACCAATCGTCCCGTCTAAACGGTCCTAATTCCTATTTGGGCCTAAAGATGGATAGCGATTGACGTCATCCATACCATGATGCTTACTCTTGTTTGTATCAAGGGCCTTCACTACTTGAGGAAATGGACTAGGAATCGGCCTTACTCTTGTTTGGCACGAGCCTCTCCACAGACTTCGGGTTTGATGGTTCGGTATGGCAACCCACCCTTTAAACCAAAACCCTTCTAAAAGCACTCAACATCCCGTTATAATGCTTGTATAAATGTGTAAAACTCTACATGATCACCATTTCTAAACAAAACCATGACGAATTTTCAAAAAATCAAAACCCGTTTTCAATCAAGAATTTCGAAAATAGGGCCTTCAATTAGCGCAAAAAAAAAAAAATCCAGTCAAAACTCTGTCCGTTTGTCGTGTCAAAATTCGGGCCATAAGCCCATTTCAAAGCCTCACTTCGAGTCCACTCCTACAACTACACTACAGTTGGCTAGGACCCACATTTTCAAAGACCTTGTCTTTCTTCAAAACTCACTCAACACAAGTGGCACACACCCACTTCACGAGTCAAAATTTTCCTCTTTTAGCAAATGTGATAGAATGGTCGATCGTGTTTTGATTCGTCACGGTCTCTTATCCAGTTTCCAAGATGCCTGGGTCAAGTGATGATACGAACCTCCAAAGAAATTCAAGAGAATAGTAATCAAACACTAGCTGCGCTGCCCAAATACAAATTACCCAGAACCAAACCTATGACCGCCTCGAGCTCATCGAAGGCCGCATCTTTGATGTAGAGGGAAGGCTACCTCCCCCTAAAGGTGAAGTACTAGGTTTTTCCGATGACGAGTCCAAAGATGAGAATCCTCTCATGGGGACAACTGCAATGAGAAAAGACTCCAAGACCTAGAGGAGCAATTGATGTACCTTAAGGGGGATGACATTTACAGGGAGAACAATCGTAAGTATGAAGCCGTCAATTCCAAATTGCCCACTAACTTTAGCATGACGGATATCCCTAAGTTCAAGGGACATGAGAACCCTTTGAACCATATCCGTGCCTTCAAGGATTACATGTCTATCAAAGGCATCAAACCCGAGATGTTCTTAAGGATCTTTCCTTCATCTCTCGACACCATCCCAAAGCAATGGTTCTACACTTTAGATCACAAAAAGGTCGCTACTTGGGAGGACGCCGCAATCGAGTTCTCGAAACAATACGCGGATAATGCCGAGATCCAAGTCAACATGCGTACTCTAGAGGTTCTTACCCAAAATGACAAAGAAGGATTCACCGACTTCCTAAGTAGGTGGAGGAAGACTAGTACTCAACTAGTAGAACGCCCGGATGAGGCCACTCTTGTGGAGAAGTTCGTGGACAATCTCAAGCCCATATATGCCAACCATTTGAGATATCAAAACATCAAGACTTTCAAAGATTTAACCGTGTTAGGGACACGGATTGAAGATGACATCCGCAAAGGACTCTTGTCCAAAACGGTGGGTCGAGGATATCAAGGGTCCACAAGTCGTTCATACGGCTCTACTAGCAAGACCGACGAAGTTAACCTTCTCGAACCATCCAAGAAAACTAGCCCACCAAGGAAGTTCACAAACCTTGGGGATACATACTCCAATGCTCTAAAAAGGCTAGTGAAGCAAGGCAAACTCCAACCCATTGGACCTACTCCCGAACCCGAAAGGAAGTCCAAGTTTTGGGATGAAAACTCTTACTGTGAATACCATAGGGGTAAGGGGCACGACACCGAAAAATGCTACAAGTTGAAACACGTGCTTCAAGATATGATCGAAGATGGTCGACTTCCAATTCCACCAGGAGGTAAGCCTAATAACACTCAGAATCCTCTTGGAGTTCTAGTGATTACAAGTGACGAATCTACCTTAGATTGCTCACATCTCATTTCTCCCACCGAAAATGAAATTCACGCAATTGAGAAAGAAAGACTCTACTCTACCATCTCCCCTACCATCTCCGACTTCATCACCTGGGCAAGGAGTGTAGATAGACAAGTGTGGGAATTAGAAAGCATGGTAATGATCTTACGCGATCCCAATGCAACACCTAAAGAACGCGTACCATTGATCTTCTCTCAAAATGCTACTATGCAAGAAGTCATCACCGTGGTCGATAAGCTAGTTGATCAAATCATACAACTAGAAAGGGACATCATGAAGATGAAAGAACTAGCCACAATTAATGGGGTTTGGGCCAATGACGATGAAGACGAATACCTCATTGAAAACTCTTTGGTAAAAGAGATAGTCCAAAATGGCGAAGACCAAGATGTGGATCACCTAACTCGCTCGGGCCGTCCATACCAAAGTACTACTCAAAACAGTCCAACCAATGTCATCACACCAAATGACAACGAAGACGACCCCACCGATCATTTGCTCAAGCAATTACAAAAAACCAAGGCCGATCTTTCGGTCCGGCAATTAGTGGCAAGCTCATTTCCACACCGCCAAGCTTTACTGCAAGCTTTGGCCAAATTGAATGTGGCACATAACTCTACTCCTGAAGATGTAGTCAACTTGGTCTTCCAAGAATCACCGAAGTTAAGTAATCCTATTACTTTCTCAGACGAAGACTTGCCACCTTTTGGCGTTAGTCACAACCTTGCTCTATACATCACCATCATCTGTCTAAAGAAAAATGTGCCAATGACCTTGGTAGATGATGGCTCCGCGGTCAACGCCATACCCCTCAAAACGGCATATAAAATCCGGGCATGAAAGAGTCGGATTGGACCCCTACAAGTCAAGGTGTACGCGCATATGACGGTACGCGACGAAAAGTGGTTGGACTTGTTAGCCTAACCATAGCTACGGGACCGATCGAACGAAAGGTCAACTTCCAAATAGTGGACATCGAAGCTTCATTCAACATACTTCGGGAAGGCCTTGGATTCATGCTTCCAAAGCAAGAACATCCACCCTTCACCAAAAGATCAAGATCCCACTCAATGGCAAAGTTGTGACAATCACTTCGTCGCCTATCAAGGCAATAATCGAAAAACAATCAAGCAATCAAGTCCTTGCAGATCCCATATACGAACTTGGGGGCTTCCAAAGTGTAAGTGTCATAGAAAGCGAGTTGGCACCTTTGTACTACAATCCCTACTCCAACTTGGTGGTCAACCACATTCTCAAAAACCAGGGATACTTCCCTGGAATGCCTTTGAACCCAGTTCGGGAAAACACCTTCGCGCCATACAAGAAAGGCAACTCATCGAGAATACCACTTGGACTAGGGTACAAACCCACAACGGAAGAAGTTCTCGAAATGCTCGCCCAAGTCCAAAACCGCAAGTATGTAGGAGTCCAAATGAGGCCATATCTCCCTACCCTCAATGGATACTTCGTTCAAGAAGGAAGTTCGGAACTCTTTCATGGATTTCCCGAACCTTGGCATTACCTCGAAAAGAAGTTAGCCGGAATCGAGATCTTTCACGATTGCTACTTCATCCCTCCAGAAACGGTTCCTACCGTCAAAACCCGTCAAGCACCTTGCTTAGACGAACAAGCTGTTAGCCTCCTGTTTGGAGAGGATCGATTTGTTAGGGCCGCGCAGGATGAGATCATTACTACGATACTTCAAGACGATCGCTTCAACCCCACCGCTTTAATCACAGAAATCGACACCAAGCAGCAGAAAGGGTGGAGAAAATCAATCAAATGGACCAACAATCAAGGAAGACTCTTCAAGCTCACCACTGGAGAAGGAGAAATGTTCAAAGAAGAACCGTAAGACGACGAATTCGAATCGAGTCGGAGTCGGAGTCGAGTCGAGTCTAGAGAAGTAATTAGAGAGTCTACTCTCGTCGTCATCCCCACTCCCCTCGTCTCTCCTAGCTTATTTTCGAGTAGTCACGTAGTTCGGAAATGCCCCACCATCGTCCCTTTGCCGCCACTATCCTTGGATCAGTTGGCTTCTTTGTTTCAACTTTACTCAAATCTTAATATGAATAAATCAGGTTCTGCTTACTCTTTGCGTTATCTTGAGTGCAATTCTGTTTATGATGATACTGAGGATGACCAAAATCCAGACTTGACCGAAATACCTCCCTACGTAGCCAAAGAAATACTACAAGAAAGGGAAGGGGGACCTGTAATTGAGGACACCGAACCCATCAACGTAGGGACCGAACTAGAACCCAAAGAACTTAGGATAGGGACTACCTTGAGCTCAACCGAAAGAACCAATTTCATAGACCTCCTAAATGAATTCAAAGACGTTTTCGCTTGGTCCTACAAAGACATGCCAGGGATCGACAGGATATCGCCGAACATAGAATTCCAATTAAGCCAGGTTTCAAACCTGTGAAACAGAAGCTTCGACGAATGAGAACAGAGTGGGCTCTGAAGATTAAGGAAGAAGTTGACAAACAATTCAAAGCCGGGTTCATCAAAGTTTCCGAGTATTCTGACTGGGTAGCTAACATAGTACCCGTACCCAAAAAGGATGGGAGAATCCGAGTTTGTGTTGACTTTAGAGATTTGAACAAAGCAAGCCCGAAAGATGACTTTCCTCTACCTCACATCGACATATTGGTAGACAATACTGCAGACCATGCATTACTATCCTTCATGGATGGATATGCGGGTTACAACCAAATCAAAATGGCCATGGAAGACATGCATAAGACCGCGTTCGTCACCCAATGGGGAACCTATTGCTATACAGTAATGCCGTTCGGATTGATCAACGCTGGAGCTACATACCAACGCACCGCAACTACACTCCTACATGACATGATGCATAAAGAAGTCGAGGTATACGTAGACGACATGATTGTCAAATCCAAGGAAAGAGAGGGACATATCGCGAACCTTCGCAAGTTCTTCGCAAGGCTACGGAAGTACAATATGAGACTCAACCCTCAAAAGTGCACATTCGGGGTGACATCTGGCAAACTCCTAGGATACGTCGTTAGCCAACGAGGTATAGAAATAGATCCCTCAAAAATCAAAGCTCGATTGAAATGCCACAACCTCAAACAGAAAAAAGAAGTCGAGGATTCCCGGGAAAAGTGCAATACATAAGTCGATTCATGTCGAAACTCACGATGATTTGCGAGCCTATCTTCAAGAAACTCAAGAAAACGGACCACACCATGTGGGATGATGATTGTCAAAAGGCGTTCGACAGAATCAAGGAGATATTGGCTAAACCACCAGTGCTCATGCCACCACAACGAGATCAACCTCTTGGTTTATATCTCACAGTAACTGAAACTGCCATGGGTGCCATGCTAGCTCAAACCGTAGGAAGCGAAGAAAGAGCTATTTACTATCTAAGTAAGAAGTTCTTGGAATACGAGTGCAAATACTCACAACTCGAAAAGACATGCCTCGCTCTTGTGTGGGCAACAAAAAAGCTACGTCATTACATGCTTAGCTACTCAGTCAAGATATTCTCCAAAATGGATCCAGTCAAATACCTCTTCGAGAAACCCGTTCTCAACGGACGTCTGGCAAGATGGACCATGATGCTCTCCGAATTTGACCTCAAATATGTGCCACCGAAAGTAATAAAGGGACGCGCTGCGCTGAATTCTTCGCAGAAAATCCCATCAACGACGCACAAGCCATAGATACTTGGTCATTTCCCGACGAGGACATACTTCAAACAGATGTAGACTCCTGGGACCTATACTTTGATGGAGCATCAAACCTAAGAGGATTTGGGATAGGAGTGTTGCTCATTTCTCCTGAAGGTGAGCATACACCGATCGCTGTCAAACTCGACTTCGAGGTGACAAACAACGCCGCAGAGTATGAGGCTTGTTTAATTGGACTACAAGCGGCAGTAAGCTTAGGCATCAAAAACCTCCGAGTGCATGGAGATTCATCACTGATCATTAACCAAGTTACGGGATCCTGGAAAATCCGAAGTGAAAGCCTAGCACCCTATCAGGCTAGGATTGACCAAGTCGCTCAATTCTTTGATCACGTAACCTACTTGCACCTACCTCGAGAAGAAAATCAATTTGCAGACGCTCTTGCGAAACTTGCATCTTTGATAAACATGCCCGATTACATGATGGAAATGCCTTTGTGTATCGAACGACGGTCGGAGCCGGCTTATGTCCATCAAATTACCAATGAAGAAGAAATCGCGCAGAACCCCGGTTCCAAGCAATCCTAAACTTCAAGCTTAACGGTACCTATCCGCCAGATATGGACAAGAGGGGACAACGAGCTATACGCCTACTAGCTTCACAATACGTCCTCATGCAAGGAGAGTTATACAAAAGAACACCTCTTGGTGTAGTCCTGCGTTGCCTTGATCATTCACAGGCACGAAAGGTGATGGAAGAAGTCCACGATGGAGAGTGCGGTCCTCATATGAGTGGACCTATGATGGCAAAGAAAATCACACGTCTAGGGTACTATTGGACCACAATGGAATCCGATTGCATCAAATATGTGAGGCACTGCCACAATTGCCAAATCTTCTGGAATGTACAACATGTCCCTCCTTCGTTGCTCTATACGATGACATCTCCTTGGCCATTCTCCGCGTGGGGAATCGACATAATTGGGAAAATAACCCCAGCCAGAACAGGAGGTCACTGTTTCATCCTAGTAGCAATTGACTACTTCACCAAGTGGGTAGAAGCGGCTTCCTACACCGCTCTTACGGCCAAAAATGTAGCCAAATTCATACAAAATAACATCATCTGCCGATATGGTTGCCCACATGAGATCATCAGCGATAATGGGTCCCACTTCCAAGCCGAAACCGAGCAAATCGCTAGCCAAGTACAAGATCAAGCATCATCACTCATCGCCTTATAGACCACAGACTAACGGCGCGGTAGAAGCGGCTAACAAGAATGTCGTCACAATCCTCAAGAAAATGACTGACAATTACAGAGATTGGCCAAGCAAAGTACCCTTCGCTTTGTGGGGGTATCGAACATCCGTCAGGACGCCCACTGGGGCTACTCCTTTCTATTTGACTTACGGCATGGAGGCCGTACAACCAGTCGAGCTAGAAATACCATCCTTGCGTATTCTACTCGAAAGTCAAATCCCCGAAGCCGATTGGAAGAGGGATAGGTATGAAGAACTCATCCTCCTGGATGAACGCTCGCTACGTGCCTTACATAATGTCCAAACGTATCAAGCACGTATCAAACGAGCTTTCAACAAAAGGGTTAGGCCAAGAAACATCAAAGAAGGAGATTTAGTTCTCAAATCGGTTAGAGCTCTCTTACCTGTCGACCCGAGAGGGAAATTCAAACCTAATTGGGCCGGGCCATATCTAGTCAAATCCATACTCCCGGGGGTGCGGTTAGAATCACAGACCTGGATGGAAATGAGTTTTCAAACCCCACAAATCTCGACCAACCGAAACGGTACTATGCCTAGGATAGGACAAACGCGCCTCGCGTAAACCTACGTGTCGCTCTTGTGGCACTAAATAAACGGCCCCCGGCCTATTTGAATGTCACTATGCTCTTGCATCTTGGCAAACTTGTCATCCTCATATCATCAAACAAACTAAATTCGCACCTCCCGAGTAAGCAAAAGCTCATGCTTATTTTCTATGTTCATTACAAGCTCTTGCTCCGAACAATTATTCTTTTACATTTACTCGAACTACGCGCAAGGGTTTGATTTCGCTTTTTTTAAGTGAATACGTAGGCAATCCTTCACGGGATTCAACCCACCATTTTATTTAAAATGTAAATAGAAGGACATTTGCATTGCATTTGAAATTCGACAAGAATAATTAAAGAAAATAACCACGGTTTCATAACCATTTAACTTTTTATTTCATTTAAATTCTAGTAATAATAATACGGCAAATAATAAAAAAAAATAGATAGGCTAGGATTCTAAAAATCCCCCTTTTTATTACAACAATAATAATAATAATCAAATAATAAATAAAGACTTGGGCTACTCCTCCATCTTTCCCTTGCCCTTGTCGTTCTTGTCATATTTCTTGTCGCGACCTCGAGCCGGGCGCTCTTGCACCACTTCAGACCTAATCACCAACGGTCTCTCTCGAGGCCTGACCCTTCCGTTCTTGCCAACCACCACCTCTGCGACAGGAGTAGTCTTCGATTTCTTCGAAGGATGAATGACCTGAAAGCCGGCTTCTTCTTCTCCTTCGGTCAAATGCTTCTCTTTCTCTTTCTCTCCTTCGCGCACCTTGTAATCAACGGGCTCGCGCTTCCTCGCCTCTTTCACGCTCTTCTCGAAGTTGCGCCTTCCTCCACCTCAGATAAGAATCCGACACCCACAAAGCATTGGAGGAGAAACTCAGGAACCACATGTTTCTTTGGGCCCACTTTATAGCCCACTCTCTTCGGCTCTCGGTAGTCAACGCCATAGCATCATGGGGACGGTGTCAAGCCTAGGGATCATCTGCTTCAACCCAACTTGCCTCATCAATCTCTCAGGGAAGATGCATACCATAAACTCCAATCCAGGGATGCGCACGGACCTAGTGGGATCTAAAGAAGACACTCCAGTGACAGACTTGAGGTGCCACCATGGTACAACCCACCTGATCAAAGGGCCGTCATCAGCCTTCAGCTTGTTCTTCCAGTAATCGCAGACCCGGGTGAAGTCCACCATGTACAGCCTCGTCCTCATCGAAATCATACGGGCATGATAGGAAAGCGCATGAACCGGGGCTCGAGCAATCGGAGCCGTTCCATAAGCCAAACCTACCAAAACAGGTATTAGACACCCAAAAAAAAAAAAAAAAAAAAAAAAAAAAAAAAGAGGAAAAGGTGTCTTTTACCCGTAAGATGACGGACTCCCCAAGAATGGAAAATCGCGATTGGATTTCCTATTATCCAAACCCAAGATGATCTCCCTAAGCATAGACAAGCTGGGCTCCTGCGCAGCTCCATTTGCTCAACAAGACCCAATAGACGAGGATCACCTCTCAAATCTTCATCAACATGTCCCTGGAAGACATAAACATGAAGCAAACAGAAGCCAAATGCTCTCCTCCTAGCAACATAAGAGACAATAGGGTCGGCCCTGTTGATGAATCGGTCTATAAAATCCAAAGATCCGCACGCCTTTCGGGGTAACAAGACGATCTACCTCGAGCCTAGTAAGTCCAAGCAAGTCTCTAAACTTGCTCTTATACCCTTGTGAAGTGGAGGGGATGGCGGTAAATGTTCGGGGTCCCACCCGCCAATGGCGACAATTTCCTCCGGAAAAGGACAAATATCACCTCCTGGAAAGGCGAATACATGATAATTTGGATCCCAATAATCAAGGCAAGCATCTAAGAACGGTTTCACTACCTTGATAAGTTTCAAACTCAATAAAGATCCAAGATTATAAGCACCCATGTCGTGCTTTTCCGTGTTCGAAAACTCATTAGTCCATTCCTTCAAGCGAACCTCCAAAGTATTCATAATGATAATTTTCTCTTGAAAATTTATTTTTAGAAGTTTTAGGAGAAGCGACGAAGAAAAGACGGAAGAATTATATGATTCAAAGCTTCGCAGCGCTTCTATTTATACTAATTTGTCTTTGTTTCCAAAATCCGTCGAACAAACCCCTCTCGGGAACAGGCGCGCACTTTCTGCGCGCCTCTTGAAAGGGACGCACTCATGCGCGCCTCTTCCCCAGGCTCACTCCTGTGATTTCCGCGTTTGGATCTTTCCTAATTCTATAACGCGCGTAATTTCCTATTCCTATGGGATTTTATTTTGGTAAACTACGGACGTTTACCATGTTTTGGAATTTCGCGGGCACGCATTTCGAGGCAACGTTGACATTTTCGCCATTTTATCACATTTGTGTATTTAATTGTCCATTTAATTCTTTTTTATTATTCAAACATTTATATACTTATTTCATTTTCTTAATTTCTTTTTCTACATTTTCTAAACTTATAAATTTCTTTTTTTCCTTTTTTTTTTTTTTTAGGGTAACCCTCCCTACCGTCCGGTCATTTCCTATTCATTTCCGGTCATTTCCGGCAAAATTTTTGCATTTTTGCGTTCCTTTTGAGTCTCATTGTGCGCTAATTAAAGGCCTTATGTGTATATAAAATGTATGAATCACGTGATGTAAATTTCGCGGCATAACGGCATAAACCGTTATCTACCGTAACTGTTCAAGAACTAACCCGCAGTACAAACAAACAACCCAAAGAAAAAAGGCACTCGGGCCATCATGTATACAACAAAAAGCAAATGTACGAGCAAATCCGGGGGCTCGCGCCCCAACAAAGTACAAATGTACAAGCAATCGGGGGCTTCGCCCCAAACAAGTCAAGAAGACCAAGTAATCGGGGCTTGCGCCCAAACCGAGTCAAAAAAAATGTTTCAAATCGGATGTACGAATCTACAAAATCGACACAAGCTACTGCTGGGCACCCTCCAACTCAAAGAACCCTCGCCATAAGAGCGGCGATCTCGGCATCCCGAAACTCGAGCTCCCTCGACAAGCGAGCCGTCTCCTCCCGGGCCTGGGCCAACTCTCGTCCTGACTCGCTGTCACCCTGCAAACAGCAACGAATTGGCTCATGTCAATCAACTCAAATTGGGAAACCCAAAAATCAAAAAAAAAAAAAAGGAAATCGAAAAATGGGTATAAAGGTTCATACCTGACGACCTCGACCGCCGACGAGTGCCTCAATGGCCGTAGCTCGTAGCCGGTTGGCCACCCTCCATAGTGCCACGAACCGGGATGGCGCGACCTGCATTTCAAAAGGAAACTCTCAACAAATAAAATAAATTCACCAAACGTGTTCTTACGCAAAAACCATGCAAAATGGGAGCTCACCCTCCGAATCGATGATCTTGCCCGATCATCTAGGCCAAGATCCGTCACGCCTACGTCAAAATCACGCAGCTCGGAGATCGTCGTCCTCCCGAGAGCGTCGGTATACTCGAGGGTCTCGGGGTACTGGGGGGCTCGATGCCCGCCGCCTCAACCTCCCGAAAGACGAATAGCTCTCATCAATCGACGATCTGTCGTCGCAAGTCTCGAAAACCAAATCAATAAGAAAACAAAGGATGCTCACCACTACGCCGCACGCCAACCTCCCGTAGAGAACGCCGAGTAGTCCTCACCAGCGGAAGGAGGAGGTCGCCACCACCGCACCGCCAAGTCCGCTCCCTCTCGGCCTCGGAAGGCTCCCCGAACATCGTCCTAGGAGGATCGGCGGGAACCGTCAACGCGCCCGAGAGCACCGACGAGCCAAACGCTCGCCTAAGTACCATATACCGGACCCATCGACGTCCACAAAGAATAAATGACTCAGGCTCCTAGGTCGAAGGACCTCAGCAACGAAAGGAGGCGCTCCAGCGTACTCCGCCCAAGGTCTGGGCACCCACTATAACAATGTGAAGGCCAAGGTCATTTCTAGGATCAATTGAAAACAAAGTATGAGAAGATGTGAATACATACAAACGGGATACTCACGCTGCTCAGCTGAAGGGCGTTCACGTCCCGCCGGTAGACGTTGTGAGAAGAACGCTTGCTCTTCGTCCGGCACATGACCCAATCCCTCACCACGGGATAGGCCCTCTCCAACGCTCCGTCCTCTTGGGCGCGAGGCCCGAAAGTAGGAGTACACCCACGCCCGTAGAGCGAAATGGTCGCGACGATCTTTGATAAAAGAAAGGAATTTACGTTGATCTAAAGGAAGGTTCATACCTCCAAAGAATAGCCCGTGTCCGACGGCGCCGGGAGAAGTCCCCTTCTCCATCAACTTCGGGCGAACCATGGCCCTCATGAAGCGGATGAGGACCGCAAAACCAGCAGTGACCCAGTCCCAAACGCCCTAGGGAGCTCGGTCAGCAAGAAAGGGAAGAAGCTTCGTCGACAGCCTCTCACCCTTGTCTCCGAGGTAAATCGAAGACAAGAACCACCAAAGCCACAGACGAGCCCTCTGCTCCGCTGTACAAGGAGGAGGAGCCGTCTCCCTCCCATCGATCACCACCGATGCCGGGGTCTTCCCCGCAAAGTAATCTCGAACATAGGTACTGGGTACCAAACCCGCACCTGCAACAGCCTTCGGCGACGTGTTCCACCCGATCAACCTCCTCGCCTCGGCCGAGTCCGCTCTCATGACACCTCCGCCACACCATCTCCTCGATCCCGCACGGCACTGAAAATCATGCCGTAATCCTCCAAGGTGACCCCCACCTCACCAAAAGGCAGGTGAAACGTGGAAGTCGTATCCCAAAATCGATCCAAGAAAGCGCGGACCAGGCTAAGGTTGGCCCGCAACTTCCTCTTCACGATATCCCTCCGCACCGAACCAGAGGACCGAACGCTCCACGCTCGATCATGGCCCTCTCCTCCTCCGACAGCCGCTCGTAGTGCTCCATCGCCGTCGTATACCCCGAGAACGACCGGATATTCCCGGCCTCCTATTATGATTCGAAATAAAGCTATCTTTAGTTTTGAAATAAATTTGAAAGAAATTTGGAAAAAAGAAAGAGGATAAGTAATGAGTTAGGGAATTCCTATTTACCAAGCTCTTCACCGTCCTGTAGGACAGGTGACCCTCTGCAGCCCACACAAGGTGCCTGCTCTCCCGTGTCTCGGCCACGCGGAGCTCCTCTCAGCTGACGACCCCTCGTCCGAGGTGGGCCCGTCGCGGAATCTCCTCCTCCTCAGCAGCCTCCTCCTCAGGAACCTCGTCTGCAGCAGCCATCACCGCGTCGGTGAAAGCCTGCTCCAAAGCCTCCTCAACCGCACTAGCGTCTACCTCCATGGGAGTCCTCCCGGAAGTAGAAGCAGCATCACCTGCAACATTAAAGCAAGTTTAGGCCGCGTCACGTGACGACAAGCCCTTGTTAAGCAGTTTTCGAGCCTCCGAGCCCCGGAAGCTATCCTTCCTGGCCATCCTTGGCCATGTTCTCACCAATTCAATCGCTCATGTGATAAATTGGGTCAAGTCAAGTCAAAGTCAAAGTCTAGTTCCGAGTTCGAGTCGAAAATTCGGCAGCATTTCGCTATAATGACGATTATGCCCTAAAAAGTGTCCTGCAAAGGCCGTCACCAACCAAAATTCCGAGATAACAGGAAGTTTACCCATCACCCAAGGGTCCCGAATATCAAATTTCATCACAAATGGGCAATCCTAAGGCCGTTTTCGAAGCCATTTTCGATCTAGCTGTGAAACCGTCTCAAAATTCGCTCAAGGGCTCGAAACTCGATGAAAATTCAAAGTAAATACATGGTTATGTTCCTAACATTGCCTACTACTCATTTCTAGCAACTATTTGGCAAGACAAATCCATTTGGGGGAAAAGCCCCAAATTTTCGATCAATTGGGTCGAAAACCCTACTTATCATCGCAGCTCAAAATTCAACGAATATGGAAGATTAATGCAAGATTAAAACACATACCTCGATTAGTCATATTTTAAGCAAGCTTTTGAATCCAACCTTGACGGAAATGGTGAAGATTTGAGAGAGAAATTGAAGGATTTGTGTTTCGAAATAATGAAATGAAACCCTTCTGACTTCGCGTTTTTACGCGGAATTGCTGAATTGGGGAACAGACGCAGCAGGTGCTGCGCCTCTTCCAAGAGACGCAGCTCTTGCTGCGCCTCTTCCTTTGTTTCCCTCCTGATGGATTTTCAAAAATCCGTTATGAGTTCGTTATTCGTGGGCCCATCTTTGGTGCGCCTCTTCCTCGATGACATTTTATCACTTTGGTCCGTTTCGACGATTTCCTTTCGTTCCGCCCGCATTTTATCCAAAGGCGACGATTTCGCAAAGATTGTCCGAGTTCGCTTATCCCGCATGCAAAGATTTCGCAAAGATTGCTCAACCTTTTTGTCTAGCGCGATGGTATTTTGCGATCGCTCGCTCGAGACTTTCTTTCGCGACGATTCGGATGTTCCTAGTCGTCAAATCATTTTACCCGCGCAGTAGTATTTTGCAAGATCGCTCATTCAAGGTTTCCCATACGACGATCAAGATGTTCCTCGTCGTCGATATGTCCCCAACAAGAGTTCGCTTGAGACCGACGCAAGCAGATTCAACTTCCAAGTTTCGCCAGAATTCGCTCAAGACTGACGCAAGCGGATTTTCCCCAGCAGTTTCTACCGACGTCCTGCTGTTTTCAATATCTCTTATTCCCCGCGAAGTTCGATTAAATCTCAGGTATGGTCTCTTCTTATGGTCAAGAGCTTCCTTACGTAGTCTAATGGACTTTAAACGACCCTCCCGATAGTCGATGCGGACTCTAAAATGTTCCCGACGACAGTCCTTGGTTCGGAGACCCCTTGAGCCGCCTCGCGTCGCCATAGTCGTCAGGTTGTAATCTTCGATTGACCTGATGGCTATACTTTGACTTTCGCCTTGTCCAAGCCTCAGTCAAAGTGGGGGCTCTGTAGACACCTCGTTTCTGCACCCCTCGCAAACCACCCGGTGATGATTGGGCCGCATGCTTGATACGCGGAACGATTAGTGACAGTTCATAAGATTATCGTCAAGTGATTGCTCAAAAATTAATGTCAACCTCTTAGTCGTCATCTACGTGCCGATACGGTCGTTTTTTGACAGAATTAGAGTGCATTCGAGTCCGGTCAAAAACCGTCTCCATTTTCTCGATAGTCAGAAATCCCGAGTCGAATGTTCTGAATATTCCGGATATTTCTATTCCATATTTCTCAAATTTTATCTTTTGGCAAATAATATCCCGTAATATTCAAAAGATAATCGAATTGAATCCGTCCTACCATAACTTAAACACGGAAATCTTTCTTAAACAGGAGGAAACCTCCTGGGAATAGACGCAAAGCAGTCTTTGCGCCTCTTCCAAGAGACGCAGTGGCTGCTGCGCCTCTTCCCAGACCCTTCTTTGCATGATTTACGTATCTTTTTTATATCTTTCCGAGATTCACTTCCAAAGAGTCTCCGAAACCCTATTCCTTCACGTGATTAGTATAAATAGGAGCCTTTGTTCCTCATATTTCTCACGCGAGTGTCCGCCCTTCTCTTCTCCCTTTGCATTCTAGACTTCGTTCTTACTAATTGGCGCCTACGTGCTTGAACCTTCGACCACGTAAGCTCGGATCTTTCCGGGTACCAGCCTCTCCGTTGCATGACCGACCAATTTGACCACTACACTCAATCAATCTAATTAATCAATTTGTTAAATCGTTTTCCTCTCACGAGGGCACTCTTTCCTTGCATTCGCGTCGAGCATTCACTAATCGATCTTCTTAGTTCATCTCGTTCCGTCAACATGTAAGTCCGAGGGTGTATAATTCTCTTTTATTTATTGTTATTTATTTTATTGTAATCACCGTTGTAAGATTTATGTCGAAAGCACCTCATTAAAACCGATTCCTAAAACCGTCTTCAAAACCTGTTTTGCGGATTTCCAGTAGACAGACAGTCGAGAAAAGACGCAAAGAATCGCTGCGCCTCTTCAAAGGAGCGCAAGATCTGCCGCGCCTCTTTGTGAGGCCGCCAGCAGCTCGCTTCTTTTCTTCTTCCTCCGTCCTCTGCAATTCGTATCAAATTTATTTGTTTTGTTTGTTCGTCTGTTAATTCTCCGTCATAAAATCATAATAATTAGCATGTATATTGTGTCATATATTTCATCATCCATTCACATGTTTAATTCATCTAATCCAACTTAAATCCCAAGTAATTCATATTTGCGGGTTTTCGTCATTAAGTTCAATTCGAGTTTTAGGGATTCAATTCGTTCGTATTGGGTTTAAGGGATTCATTGTCGATATATTTTTATCATGTTCATTGTTAATCCGTCGTTAATTCATCATGTTTAGTTAATTATTCGCTTGTTTAATCCTTCATTAACATCGACCCTTCACGTAAATAATCCGTCTTATCCGTCTTAATCGTGTTTGCTATTTTATGACCCTCAATCATATGTAAATAATCAGAAATCACTTTCATCCGACTAAGTAATCTAAATCAATCCATTAAATTCACCAATAAACGTTAACAATTGCGCTTTTGGCTTCACACCCGAGTTCGTCCTTGGGAACAGACGCAAGAATCGCCGCGCTCTTCCAAAGGGCGCAGTGTCTCTTCTGCGCTGTTCCAGGATGACTTCGTCCCGAACTCCTTTTCTGCCTTGACCTAGTTTACTTAGCTACGTATTAACCTACTATTATCCGTATTATCACCTTCTGATCTGTCGTGTTTTATTCTTTTATTTCTTTTTCTTAAATCATCCGTTTTAAAGGTATTTTCGACATAGATCGCCTATCTCAATGTAATTATTGTATTTTCTCTTTATTATAATTCATCGTTAGTGTATCGCTTTTATCATTTGTATGCTCCCACATGTAAATCTACATTAAATCCTACTTCGACCCCAGTTGTTTGCCTAATTAATTGTTCACCGACTTAGCTAATTTCACATGTTAGGATTAATCTATTGGATGTTGCATTGCATGCATATAGCCGACGATATATCAAGTACGAATAAACTCCCTAATCATTAGTAGAGGCCGCTATCGAGGCGGGCGGGATTAGGTGTTCGATCAAAAGAGCTTCCTAATACGTACCCTCACCCCTTACTCCAGATCTCCGTGAGCACCCGTGTTCATTGGCATCCACGAGAGTCATTCTAGACATAGAATGCTAAGGGTAACGATTGCTTAGTGTTCATGTCACTACTTTGTGTCTTGACATGACACGAGGTATTCGAACGGTTCCAATTTCCCATAAAAATTGGTGGCGACTCCATACAAAATGCAAACGCTTGTTTTCGAGCCCCCTTCACTCACCAAGCGCCCCCGTGGGCGGCCCGCTGTCCACAACATGAAGTTAGGCGCCAGGCCATGGAGAGGACAACGGTCTAAATATCAGGACAATATTTGACCAAATCCGCGTATATTAATGGAAATAAATACGCAGCATTAAGTGTAAAGATTATGCAGTAATTACGGTAATTAAGAGGGATATATTTGGCAATTATTACCAGCAATTATGGAGAATATTCAGCCTTCAATGCTTGATCATGCAGCCGTTCAAGATGGGAAGCTATATAAAGAACACTTGAGAGATCTGAAGGAGCACATCATTCGTACACAAGAAGAAGAACACATATTACTTAGAAATACAAGCATTATTGTTATCATTGGAATATTCTCTCAAATCATATAGTGAAATCCTCTCCTGGCTTGGTGCCCGTGGTTTTTTCTCATTCAAGGGTTTTCCACGTACAAAATTGTTTGTCTTGTTATTTCTATTATCTTGTTTATAGCTTAAATCGTACCCTGTCAACCTAACCAGGAATCTAACTAGAGCTAGTTAACCCTGCACAATATCACCCTGACCTGATTTCATCTTGCGCAAAATCCACACAAAACAATTGGCGCCCATCGTGGGGCATCTAGCTCTTTAAATCCTTTTTTCTCATCTTACAAAAAAACCTACAAAAATGGCCCAACCCACCGTTGAAGATCAATTGAATGCAGCTCTCCAAAAAATCGCTGAGTTGGAAAGCCTGAAAGAAAAAGTGGCCCAAACTGAAGCAGAGATCCTGCAATTGAAAGAATCTGAGTCAGTCCTGAAACAAAAACTGGAAAAAACCCAAGGGGCAGGCTCTAGATTCCAACCAGGAACCCCATTTTCATCAATCATCAAAAACATTGATTTTTCCAGTTTTGGGAGCCCAAATACTCCTAAAATCACTAACGTAGATGGTGATGAAGAGCCGAAAAATGATGATAAACCTGATGAATCTGCAGCAGCTATCATGATGGCAGTAGTACAGGAGATCAAGAAACTCAATGAAAAATTTGACAAGATACCAAGAGTACCCGCGAGTATGGAAGAAGCTGCCCCTGACAGCTATGCTGATTCACCCTTCATAGACGAAATAACCAAAGTAGACCTACCAAAGAAGTTCACAATTCCATCCATGAGGGTCTATGATGGAACCACGGATCCACAAAACCACGTGGCTCTTTACAAGCAGAAAATGTTGGCTGCATCCATTCCCAGCGAATTCAGACAAGTTTGCATGTGTAAGGGATTTGGGACGACCTTGACTAGCCCCCGCCCGCAATGGTACATCAACCCGCCTATCGGCGATATCTATTCCTTTGCCAACCTGATTAACGCTTTCAACCAGCAGTTCGCAAGTAGCGGGGAGTTGGAGAAACGATCCAGCGACCTTTACCGAGTTACACAGAAGCCTGATGAAACACTCAGGACATTCCTTGCAAGGTTCAACAAAGAAAAAGTATCTATACCCAGGTGTGACGTTGGAACAGCAGTGGAGGCATTTAGACAGGGGTTACTACCACATAGTGACTTATACAGTGAACTCACTAAGTATCCCTGCCACACCTTCGACGATGTTCAGGCCAAGACCCTTGCCTTCATCAGGCTAGAAGAAGATAAAAGCTACAAGCTCGGATCACCCAGTGGACCAAGGGATCATGAAAAAAGCAATAGGAAAAGCAACAGAGGGAACAATTACAGACCTACTCCATATTCCAGGCCAGATCAATCAGAAGTCAACCTGACTCATGAATATCAAGGTAAGGTTAAGGTTTATCCACCTATCTCCGAACATACCTTTTGTGTTGATACTCCAGGATTGATCCAGAGGCTTGACAACATGGGAACGGCTGTTAGATGGCCCAGGAAGGTAGAAAATCCAAATCCCAGAAGAGACAATTCAAAATGGTGCGAATTTCACATGGATATTGGACACACCACGGATGATTGTTTCACTCTGTGGAAGAAAGTGGCCTACCTGCTGAAATCAGGATACTTAAAAGACCTGATCAAGTCAAAAGGCGAATGCAAACCAGGATAAAGACAATCGAGCACAAGCGGATCGCACCTCCTCCACCACCACCACTCTATGAAGTAAAATTCATATCAAAGTGGTTCGAAATTTGTGGCCCGACAAGCTCGGCAAAAAGATAGCCAGACACCAAGGACCGTGTCACCCTGCAAGTGGATCCGGTTCCAACAATCACTTTCAATGATTGCGACCTAGTGGGCATCCCCGATGTTCATCACGATGGCCTGGTCATTTCTATACTGATTGGAACACCACAAAGAAGAAGAATCCTGGTAGATGGAGGCGCTCGAAGAAACCCGATCATGCTTGACGATCGAAAGCCACGAAGATAAACGAGGATCAAATCACCAAAAAATCCAGCGTTCTAGTAGGGTTCAGTGGAGAAACCAGGAGCACTCTAGGAGAGATCCACCTCCCAACCTATGTGGAAGGAGTCTCATCCTACGAAAAGTTTGGGGTCCTTGACGCTTGTCATCCTACAACGCCATCCTGGGCGGACCACTGGATTCACAACGTCAAGGCCGTACCATCAACCTATCACCAGTGCATCAAGATACCAACAGACCGGGGCATAGCCACAATCAAAGGGGATCACAAGACACCCAGAGTGCTACACAAAGAACCTTGAAGCCTTCCAAGGCGGGTAAGTCCCTGGCATAGCAATTGCGATACCTTGTCGAGCACGTATGTAGCACCTCCCAGGATGGAAACAGATCGTAATTCTAGACCACGAGTACCCCGACGGGTATGTTTTAATAGGATCTCGACGCACTTTTGATAATGTCGCCCCTGAATGGTAAATTTCCTTAAAAATAAATCATCTTGGTTTGCTTGGTCACATTTTGATATTACTGGAATTAGCGCTGATATTATTACTCATAAGCTCAATGTTGACCCGTCTTTTAAGCCTGTGCAATGAAAAGACGCAAATTTGCAAATTGAAAGAAATACCATAATAAATGAAGAAGTAGAAAAACTCCTGGATATGGGGATGATCGGGAAGTAATGTACCCTGAGTGGTGGCTAATGTAGTTGTTGTGCGTAAAAAAGAATGGAAAGTGGAGAGTCTGCGTAGACTACACCGACCAACAAAGCCTGTCCTAAAGATCCGTTCCCCCGCCTCATATTGATGCCATGGTAGATGCAACAAAGAGCCACGAGATGCTAACATTCATGGATGCTTCCAGCGGATTCAATCAAATAAAGATGCACCTGCCGACCAGGAGAGTACTGCATTCATTACGATCGAGGCATATCTTTGTTACACGCCATGCCTTTCGGCCTGAAGAATGCGGGGCAATGTACCAAATACCTGGTCAACATGATGTTTAAAGACCAGATAGGTGACATCATGGAAGTATACATAGATGACATGGTGGTGAAATCCAAGAATGCAGAAGATCATGTGAAGCACCTGAAAGTAGCATTTGAGATATTACAAAAATATAACATGAAGCTGAACCCTGCAAAATGCCACTTTGGGGTCTCTGCAGGCAAATTTCTTGGATATATGGTCACAAAAAGGGGCATAGAAGCAAGCCCTGAACAGATAAAGGCCATCCTAGAACTACAGTCACCCAACTCTGTCAAGGATATCCAAAAATTGACAGGCCGGGTAGCTGCCCTGAACCGCTTTATATCAAGATCTTCTGAAAGATGCAAGACATTCTATAACTTACTCAGGAAAAATAAACAATTCCAGTGGACGGACGAACATGAGGCAGCTTTCCAGGATCTAAAATCCTATTTATCATCTCTACCCTTACTGGCTAAACCAGAAAAGGGAGAACCTTTGTCAGTATACCTATCTGTCACCGACACAGCAATCAGTGCAGTCCTGGTGAAAGAACTGGACGGGCAGCAACATCAAGTCTACTATGTAAGTAAAAGCCTGCTAGATGCTGAGTTGAGGTATGGACTACTTGAAAAATATGTTTTAGCATTGATAATGTCGTGTACCAAGCTGAGACCTTATTTTGAAAGTCACCCAATTATAGTCAGGACCAACTTACCCATAAAATATGTCTGCGTAAGCTGAACTTTCAGCGGGATGGCCAAATGGTCGTCAGATTAGCACATATGACATCTCCTTTGAACCCGGGCGCGATCAAATCGTAGGCCCTAGCACTTTTGTGGTGACTTCACCCTAACCTGGAACCAGACCTAATAAAAGAGGTCAACCAACTAGAAAATAAAACCCTAGACCAAGAATGGACCTTGTTCATAGATGGGGCATCCAATGCCAGGGGGACAGGGTTAGGATTAGTACTTAAATCACCCCAGGGAGATGTAATAGCTCAGGCTGTAAGCTGTGAGTTCAAAACTACCAACAACGAAGCAGAATATGAAGCCCTGATAGCAGGCTTAAAGGTATGTCTAGACCTCGGTGTTCAAAACCTAAAGGTAAAAACTGATTCACTCTTAATCGCCAATCAAATAAAGGGAATTTATACGGCTAAGGATGCAAAAATGATTTCGTATTTAGAATATGCAAAAGACCTTACCGCTAAATTTCCTTCATTTGATATCGATCAAATACCTAGAGACCTGAATACCCAGGCTGATGCTCTGGCTAGCCTAGGTTCAAACTTTACCCCCGCTATTTTTGATAAAATACCAATTGTGCACTTATTAGAACCGACTGTTAGGCCCAGTTTAGCCTGGTCTGACTCTAACCTGGCCTGACCTTGTTAGGCTGATTAAGGTAACTAGAGACCGGACAAGTCTAACTACTATTTAGCTGTTGAAGAATATTATAGCAAGAAGGCTACTAAATCCTGGAAGAGAAGCCTGAAGGAAAGCATAGAATAGCCTGGCAAAGCTCTCGGGCAGGCTGTATTGAATTACCAGACAATGTGACTATTACATAAAGGGAATGATCATGCCCTATTTTCATGGAAGACCAAGTCCAATTCCAAAAGCATCTTATTCCCATATAACTGATCGTATAAAAGGGAAGAAGCCCACGTTCATTTAAGAGGACTCAGTCAAGCGGATTAATAGGAGGTGTGCGCTATTTTTCAGGAAGTAGCTGCCAACGGCTAAGAGGAACGTTGAACAGCATCCAACGTTATCATTTGGGAAGTATAAATAGAATGAGAACACAATTGTAAAGGATCATCTACTTTTTACTTATTAATCAATATATATCACAAATTACCCTCTGTATTCTCTTGAGTATTTGAGTTTATGCGCATGTTTGTATTTAGCCTATATTAGAAACATAATAACATAATTTATATTATCTTCTGTCATCCGTTCATACTTTTATTTCTAATTTATAGAACTAGATACCCTGATCACGTAATAAATAAGCCGGATCCTTTTAGGGAAAATCCTGCAAAAACAATTGGCTCCCACCGTGGGGCATCTAGTTCTTCAACCAATAAAAATTCCCTTTATCATTTTTCATTTAATATTCATACACAAAAATGGTGGAACTCACCCCAGAACAACAGTTAGCGGCTGCCCTGGCCAAAATCAAAGAATTGGAAACAATCCAAGAGAAGGCACCCAAGACGGCAAGAAATCAATAGGTCAAGGAATCGAGTCTAGCCTGAGGAAAAAATTGGAAAATCAGGCTTCGGGCTCCAAGACCAGATTCGAACCAGGAACCCCATTCTCATCCATTATAAAAAACATTGACTTTTCCAATTTTGGAACCCCGGAGAAGGATACATTATCCGGTACCCCAACCATTTATAATGATGAAACAAACAAAACTGAAGCAGCAATAATGATGGCTATGCTTCAGGAAATCCAAAAACTCCACAACAAAATAGAAAATATACCCGGAGTACCGCACCACGTGGGTGAGGTAGAAATTGACAGCTTTGTTTGACTCACCCTTTGACGATGAAATTGCAAAGATTGACCTCCCCAAGAAATTCACCGTCCCATCCATGAGAACTTATGATGGAACCTCCGATTCACAAAATCACGTTGCTATATTCAAACAGAAGATGTTGGCGCCCTCAATACCCAATGAACTCAGGGCAGTCCGCATGTGTAAAGGCTTTGGTACAACCCGACCGGAGCAAAGATTACAATGGTTCATTAATATCCCAAATGGAGGCATCAAGAATTTTGAAGAACTGATCAATGCCTTCAACCAACAATTCGCAAGCAGCAGAGACATGGCCAAAAGACCCAGTAACCTGTTAAGGGTAAAGCAACTCCCTAAAGAATCTCTCAAAGAATTCCTGGCCAGATTTGTCAAAGAGAAGGTGGCCATTCCCGTGTGTGATGAAGAAACAATGTAGAAGTCTTCGAGCAAGGAGTCCTGCTTGACAGTGACATCTATGCAGACTTGACCAAGAAAGCATGCCCAACCTTTGCCACTATTCAATCCATCGCCTTAGAGCATGTCAGATTGGAGGAAGATCTCAACTTCAGGACGAACTCATCCGGAGGAAAGCAAGGCTATGGACACACTAACAGGAAAAGTTCCTACCAGAAAGGAAGCAACCCCAGATCAGCACCCTATTCCAGGCCTGAAAGATCCGAAGTCAACATGGCACAAGAACACAAAGTTAACCTTTCTAGCCTACCAACTATTCTTGAATATAACTTCTCTATTAATACTGCAGGATTAATCAAATGCCTGGAAAGCCTGGGAGATACAGTCAGATGGCCCAAGAAATCAGACAACCCCAGGAAAGACCCAACAAGATGGTGTGACTTCCATCAGGATATTGGGCACACCACAGAAGAATGCATCCAACTCAGGAAACAGGTGGCATATCTCCTAAAGAAAGGCTTTTTGAAGGACTTAATCCAGCAGCCAAAGAACAAAGATGAAGGACAAAGCAAGAGAGACTCAGGGAACGGCAGAGATCCTCCTCCTCCTCCCCCCATCTATGAAGTTAAATTCATAAACGGAGGATCAGAGATCTGTGGTCTAACCAAATTTCTACGGCTAAAAAGAATATCCAGGAGTCTAGACTTGACCCCTTCCAGGTCCAAGTCATTGCCCGCTATTATTTTTGATGACTCGGACCTGCAGGGAATATCAGATCTACACCATGACAGCTTGGTAATCACCATGCAAATTGGCACAGCTAAGGTATCAAGAATCTTGATAGACGGAGGCAGCTCAATCAACCTGGTGATGCTTGACGTCCTGAAAGCTATGAAGATAGATGAAGGGAAGATCATCAAGAAATCCAGCGTCCTGGTTGGATTCAGCGGAGAAACAAAGAACACCCTGGGAGAAATCAGCCTGCCAACCTATGTGGAAGGCGTGGCTTCATATGAAAGATTTGGAGTAATGGATTGCCTATCCTCATATAACGTAATCCTGGGCAGACCATGGATCCACAATGTAAAAGCAATCCCATCAAGATACCATCAATGTGTGAAAATTCCAACAAAATGGGGGACAACCACCATCAGGGGAGAACAGAGGACGGCTCAGGAATGCTACACCCAGGCTTTGAAACCTTCGATGTCAGGAAAGTCCCTCGCATAGCAATTAAAGTCACCTGTCAGGGAAGAATATATTGCACAAACACAGATGGAAACAGGAGAGGTCATTTTGGATTCAGAGTTCCCTGACAGGAAGGTACTTGTAGGGTCTGATGCACCGGATTCGGTCAGACCCGATCTGGTCAGCTTTCTTAAAACTAAAATGTCCTGCTTTGCTTGGTCGCATTTTGATATGACTGGTATAGATGCTGATATTATAACTCATAAGTTGAATATTGATAAATCATTTAAGCCTGTACAGCAAAAGAGGAGAAAATTTGCTACAGAGAGACATGAAATCATCAACCAAGAGGTTGACAAGTTACTGGACATGGGAATGATCAGGGAAGTAATGTACCCTGACTGGCTTGCAAATGTAGTAGTCGTCCAAAAGAAAAACGGCAAATGGAGAGTCTGTGTAGACTACACCGACCTAAACAAAGCCTGCCCAAAAGATCCATTTCCCCTGCAACACATCGATGCAATGGTGGATGCCACTACAGGCCACGAAATGTTTACATTCATGGATGCCTCCAGCGGATTCAATCAAATAAAGATGCACCCTGCAGACCAGGAAAGCACGGATTTCATCACTGAGAGAGGAATATATTGTTATACTGTTATGCCCTTTGGATTGATGAATGCAGGAGCAACCTATCAAAGGCTAGTCAACATGATGTTCAAAGACCAAATAGGAGATACCATGGAAGTCTACATAGATGACATGGTAGTCAAGTCAAAAAAGGCAGAAGACCACGTCAAAGACTTGGAAGTAGCCTTTCAAATACTGGAGAAATTCAATATGAAGCTCAACCCACAAAAGTGCCACTTCGGAGTCTCAGCAGGCAAATTCTTGGGCTATATGGTGACAAAAAGAGGAATAGAAGCCAGCCTTAAACAGATCAAAGCTATCCTGGAGCTAGAACCACCAAAGACGGTCAAAGATATACAAAAGCTGACTGGAAGAATAGCAGCCCTGAACAGGTTCATTTCAAGATCATCAGAGAGGTGCAAATCATTCTATAACATGCTAAGGAAGAACAAGGACTTTCAATGGACCCCTGATCATCAGGCCGCCTTTGAAGACCTGAAAATATATCTATCCTCCCCCTTTGCTTTGGCAAAACCAGTCAAAGAACCCCGACAAGATATTGCATCGATCCACAAATCTTTGTCGGTGCGGTCTTGGTCAAAGAAGCAGACGGACAACAACACCCTGTCTATTACGTAAGTAAAAGTCTCACGGATGCGAGAGATCGGGTATGGCCTACTTGAAAAATATGTTTTAGCTTTAATTATGTGTTGCACAAAATTAAGACCATACTTTGAAAGCCACCCTATAATAGTCGAACCAATCTTCCTATCAAGTCCGTACTTAGGAAGCCGAATTGTCCTGGACGAATGTGCAAATGGTCGATCCCAGCTAAGCACATACAACATAACATTTGAACCAAGGACAGCAATTAAGTCACAAGCACTAGCAGACTTTGTGGCTGATTTTAGTCCGACCCTAGAACCCGACCTAATAAAAGAAGTGAATAAACTGACCAGCGACCAAACAGACCTAGAATGGACCCTATTTGTCGATGGTGCAGCCAACACGAGGGGCACAAGCCTGGGGGTAGTACTAAAATCGCCACAAGGGGATAAGATAGTACAGGCTATAAGCTGTGCATTTGAGGCTACCAACAATGAGGCAGAATATGAAGCATTAATAGCTGGATTAAAGGTATGTATTGACCTTGGTGTGCAAAACCTAAAGGTACGTACTGATTCCCTTCTTATTTCCAACCAAGTAAACGGAATATATACTACAAAAGACTCAAAAATGATGCTTTATTTGGAAATTGTTCAAATTTTAAAATCAAAATTCCGCAATATGAATATTGACCAAATTCCCAGGGACTTGAATACCCAGGCCGATGCCTTAGCCGACCTAGGATCCAACTTCAGTCCCCTTGACTTCGACAAAATACCCATCGTACATTTATTGGAACCTGCAATAAACAAACAAGATGAAAGTTTTCCAATTTATGTTGCTAATTCTTGGACAAAACCCTACTATGACTGGCTACAACAGGGAATCCTTCCTCTAAATAAACAAGATGCCAGAGCACTAAAAATAAAAGCTGCTTCATATACCATTATTAACAACGTGCTTTTTAAGAAATCACAGGCTGGGCCGTACCTCAGATGCCTGGAGCCACAAGAAGCTGAGCAGATATTATCAGAAATCCATGAAGGATACTGTGGAAATCATAAAGGTGGAAGAAGCCTGGCAAGCAAAGTACTCAGAACAGGTTATTATTGGCCCACCTTGAGGGCCGACTGCCTGGAATTTCGCTCTAAATGTAAAGCTTGTCAGATTCACGGACCATATATCCATCAGCCATCTGAGGAACTACATTCCATATCCGCACTCTGGCCATTCATGAAGTGGGGCATGGACATAGTAGGGAAACTACCTCAAGCACCCGGACAAAAAGTTTTCATGCTAGCCATGACTGATTACTTCTCCAAATGGATAGAAGCTGATTCATACAGGCAAGTCAAGGAAAAGCATGTCATAGCATTCATCAAACACAACATCATATGTAGATATGGCATCCCCTCTGAAATAGTATGTGACAATGGCACGCAATTCGTGGGAAAAAGAACAAGCGACCTTTCGTGCTCAATGGAACATCAACCTGGTAACCTCCACGCCAGGATATCCAAAAGCTAACGGTCAGGCGAGAATCCAAAAACAAGGTAGTAATCATCTGCATAAAGAAGAAACTAGAAAGAAGGAAAGGCAGATGGGTGAAGAGCTCCCCCGGTCCTCTCGGGTGATAGAACCACGCCTAAAACATCCACAGCCAAACCCCTACTCCTTGGTCTATGGATGTGAAGCAGTAATCTCGGCTGAGGTCGACATTCCATCAGCCAGATGCAGCCTGAACACAATAACAAGCAATATACCTCTAATGGAGGACAGCCTGGACTTAACGGAAGAGTTAAGAGATGCAACCAGCATTAGATTGGCAGCATATCAACAAAGAGTTGCGAAAACCTACAACAAGACTGTCAAAGCCAGGGTATTCAGGGTAGGAGACCTTGTCCTCAGGAAAGTCTTCCAAAACACAAAAGAAAAGAATGCTGGCAAATTGGCCCCAACCTGGGAAGGTCCCTACCTGATTGACTCAATAGTCGGCCAGGGAGCTTATAGATTACAAACCCTGAACGGCGAAATGATCCCAAGAGCTTGGAATATTGCACACCTAAAATTATTTCACATATAGAATATATCTCCCAGCCCAGGTATAATTTTCGTATTCACATTTTTTACATGACCTGATGTGAAACTAAATGTATGATACTTGCCATTATATGAATAAATGCCGTATATGATTTCTTCAAATTATGTGCCCAAATACTTATCTATGTTCTCATATTTACTTTTACCAAGTAGAATCTTCAATACTTGTTTTACATACTGCATTTTATTTAAAACAAATTTTAAAGATTGGGGGCCACCCCCACCAATATCCAACTGATATCCAAATTTCAGTTGCAAAACAGGCCTTAAAATATTGAGCTCCACTTAACATACAAATCTGGAAAACTTCTTCCTGACTTGTATAACATAGATGGGTCATAAGCCCTCCAGACAGGCAGGGGACATAAGCCCTCCAGACAGGCAACAACCCCACCCATAACACAATAAATCGGCGATCCAAGACAAAAAACGCGGCCCGATCCAACAAATAACGGTCGATCCAAGACACATCCAACACTACAAAAGTACCTCGTCAAAACACAAAAAGAAACAAACAAAGACCAAATATTTATTCATCCAAAATAATTGGCCTTACCACACACCTAATAATTATCCATTCCAGGGACATCCCCCCTGGATGGGCCAAAAAATACCTAAATATTCATTCCATGGACATCCCCTCTGGATAGACCAAAACCTAGAAGAAAAAAATCTAAGTTATTTTTGAGCCAGTAACCAACTCACAGCCATCCACCATTTCCTGGTCATCAGATTTTGCCTTGGAAGGAGGAGAATCCACTTCTTCTTCTTGACCCATATTGGCCAAGTCAGGATACTGAGCGTCCAGTGCTGTCTCATCCCGGTCCGGATCCCAATTAGCCCGGTCAGATTCCGGATCCCTCATAGCATCAACCCGGCCTTTCCCAAAGAAGTACTGAGCGGCATCAGCCAGCCGCGCCTCCACTAATTCTTTTTCAGCAGCAAGTTCTTCATTATTTCTCAACTGATCCTGCATTGCTTGCTTCTCAGCCTCCAACTCTTGCCTGACAACCTTCTCAGCATTTTTCGCAGCCACCTCACAAACTATAGCAGCCCTGGATGCCTCTCTAGCTGTCCCTAGCTGGGATTGAAGTACTACTTCATTACTCCTGGATGTGTGCAGGTCACGGTTAACCTTATCCAGTTTTTCTTCCAAGCTAGAAACCCTGGCCTGGGCATCCCTGAGCTGACAAGCAGTAGCCAACCTGACATCCAACCCCTACAAAAAACAAAATCAATCAGCCAAATATAAATCAAAACAAAAAGCACATAAACAATTAAAACATCCCTTTACAACTAACCTCCTTAGCATAAGAGGCAAGTTCAGCAGCCTTTGTCACAAGAGAAGTCAGGATAGAAACCATTCTAGTGGAAGAATCAAGGGTACTAGCAGACAAAAGCTGGCCGCCCATTTTAGCAGAAAAATCATTTATCCGTGCCCGGGCAGCATCCATATCATCAATCCTAGCAGGCACCTGCCTTATACTCCTGATTGGCTGAGCTTGAATAGGCTCTTTCTCTCCCTCTTCCTCTTCAGGAATAACATCTTCCTTTCTCCTTTTAGGAGCCTGAACGAGCTCTGGTGACACTAGCCTGGGCGGTTCTTGAGGAGGCTGGGCATCAGAAACCAAAATATCGAGCGTCTTGTCACTCCCACTAGCCTCCTGGCTCTTGGACTGTTTAGCGATCCTAGCCACCCCAGCCTTTAAATCTTTTGCAGAAAAACTGGCCAACCTGACAGAAGACCTAAATACTGGATATATAAACAATATACATAAATATCAGATAAAAAGCGATAAGAAGACAACAATTAACATAAAGACATATAGAAAACATACAGGAAAAAGCAGTGGAGCTAGGCTTGCCTTTGGGTACTTTGACCCCACTCAACTTGGTCTTCATATACCGGGGCAATAAATCCCTGCCCAGACTGGCAGGCCAGGTCCTCTCTTCCTCAGAAATAGAAAGGAAAGCATCTATCCTTGCAATAGCCTCCTCGTCAAGAGGATCATGGCTCCAATCAGGAGCTACAAATATTACAAAAAATATGCAGGTAAGACTTATATATCCTACTTTCATTCAATATAAACTGCAAATTTAGAGCACAGGAAACGTACCACTCTCCAAAGGAGGATATCTCAAATAGTCGAAGCCTGAGCCCAGACTCTCAGTTCGAACAAACAAGAAAGTCTTCGCCCAGCTTTTATCATCTCCAGAGTCCAGGTTAGTAATTAATGGAGACATCTTTGACTTAATTCTGATATTAAAACGACCGTCAACAGGATTTTTCATGTGATATATTGCCTTAATATCATTAATAGTAATTACAAAGTTGTGTTTAGCACATAAATTTTCAATGGAATGAATGAGTTTCCAAACCATTGGCATAATTTGGAAAGGTGATACTTCCATGGCACGAATGGTGTCAATCATCAAGGGAGTGAAAGGTAACTTACAGCCTGCTTTGAACGCCCATTTAAAAATACAGAACCAACCAGGTGACACCCAGTTAGCTCTGACCGGACAAGACTCAGGAATCCATACATCAGTCGACTCAGGAATTATTTTCTTCTCTCTTAAAACCTTGTCATAATTTGTTTTCAACAAGTTCTCTTCAGGGAAGTAAGGATCCAAAGATTGAAGGGCAGTGAAAATGGAATCCTGATATTTAAAAGCCACAGCACGGGCAGGAGGATCAATCTCCATCACCTCTTCCTCCTGGACGTCTGTGGGTTCAGGCTCAGCAGCAGCCTTCTGAGGTGCAGCAGCTTTCTGGGGTGCAGGACGTTTTTTGGCTCCCATATCCTTTATTATTTTGTCTATTGTGGCGAAAATTATAAGTTAGCAGAGTAAGACTCCTGGGAAATAGGGGAGAATTTTAGAGAAAGTTGAGCAAGAAAAGTGGAAGAAATTTTGTGAAAAACAAATCCATCGCTAGCACCATATTTATAGGAAAGGAGTAACGGTGCAAAAACCCTAGAAACTGCAAAACTGTCAGCATGACATCACCTAGCCGTTGCAGTGTTTAACGGTAACTAGGAGTCTAAGAGTCGTTGAGCATGTATAATTCTTTTTATTATTCAATCCGGTAAAGTTGACATCTCACCCCTGGCTTGACCCAGCACGGGCAAAATGTCAAGGGGCAATTGTTAGGCCCAGTTTAGCCTGAACTGACTCTAACCTGGCCTGACCTTGTTAGGCTGATTAAGGTAACCAGAGACCGGACAAGTCTAACTACTATTTAGTTGTTGAAGAATATTATAGCAAGAAGGCTACTAAATCCTGGAAGAGAAGCCTGAAGGAAAGCATAGAATAGCCTGGCAAACCTCTCGGGCAGGCTGTATTGAACTACCAGACAATGTGACTATTACATAAAGGGAATGATCATGCCCTATTTTCATGGAAGACCAAGTCCAATTCCAAAAGCATCTTATTCCCATATAACTGATCGTATAAAAGGGAAGAAGCCCACGTTCATTGAAGAGGACTCAGTCAAGCAGATTAATAGGAGGTGTGCACTATTTTTCAGGAAGTAGCTGCCAACGGCTAAGAGGAACGTTGAACAGCATCCAACGTTATCATTTGAGAAGTATAAATAGAATGAGAACACAATTGTAAAGGATCATCCACTTTTTACTTATTAATCAATATATATCACAAATTACCCTCTGTATTCTCTTGAGTATTTAAGTTTATGCGCATGTTTGTATTTAGCCTATATTAGAAACATAATAACATAATTTATATTATCTTCTGTCATCCGTTCATACTTTTATTTCTAATTTATAGAACTAGATACCCTGATCACGTAATAAATAAGCCGGATCCTTTTAGGGAAAATCCTGCAAAAACACCGACCATCAGCAAACCTGAACAGGTCAACCCTGTCAATCAGGACAGTAACTCTTGGATTAAACCTTATTATGATTGGTTTCTCCGAGGAATACTACCTCAGGGAAGACATGAGGCAAGGGCCTTTAGAATTAGTGCTTCATCTTATGCTATCATCAATAACACCTTGTTCAAGAGATCGCAGGCTGGACCCTATCTGAGATGCTTGGAGCCTGACGAAGCCAAACTAGTACTTCAAGAAATACATGATGGACATTGTGGCAATCATAAAGGAGGAAAAAGCCTGGCAAGCAAAGTTCTCAGGACAGGCTACTCGGCCTACGCCGAGGGCCGACGCTGAATACTCCTCAAAATGCGAAGCTTGCCAAATCCACGCACCAATCATACATCAGCCATCTGAACTCCTTCATTCAATTTCCGCGCCCTGGCCATTTATAAAGTGGGGCATAGACATTGTGGGAAAACTGCCTGTAGCTCTAGGACAAAAAGTCTTCATGTTAGCCATGACCGATTACTTCTCTAAGTGGATCGAGGCTGACTCTTACAGGCAAGTAACCGAAAAAGAAGTAATATCCATCATCAGGACAAACATTATTTGCAGATATGGAGTCCCATCAGAAATAGTATGTGACAATGGAACTCAATTCGTGGGTAAAAGGACCCAAGCATTCTACCAAGAATGGAATATCAACCTGGTAACATCAACCCCTGGATACCCAAAAGCTAATGGCCAGGCAGAGTCAAGCAACAAGGTAGTCATAAGTTTGCCTAAAAAGAAGTCCGAAAAGAAGACGAGGCGGATGGGTCAAGAACTTCCATTAGTACTTGGGCGAGATAGGACAACTCCAAAAAGCTGACGACAGGCCAAACACCTTACTCCCCGGGGTATGGGTATGGCGAAGTCGTCATCCCCGCAAATACGAGTACCAACATCCGCATCCATCAAACAACGTTGAAACAAACAAAGACCTGATGCAAGATAACTTAGTCCTGACAGAAGAACTAAGAGACGCCGCCAAAATCGGGATGGCATCATATCAACAAGCGGTTGCCGGGACTTACAATAAAAACGTCAGGGTCAGGGTCTTCAAAGAAGGAGACCTTGTCCTACGCAAAGTATTTCCAAATAAAAAGGAAAAATCAGCAGGCAAGCTAGCTCCCACATGGGAAGGCCCTTAATTAATTGATTCAATTGTTGGACAAGAAGCATACAGGCTCCAAACACTAGAAGGGGAAATGATCCCAAGATCCTGGAATGTAACTCATTTAAAACTATTCCATATGTAAAGATCAGATCAGGCAACAGTCAGATTATACGCATAAATATTCAGGATTGAGGGCTACTTTACTATATTCCTGAAACAAAAATTTTGCACTTAACTGTCCCTAACGAGTTGGTAACCATCACCGGATACAGTAAAAAGTCAGGACCAATCAGGCATGAAATAATTGCCTGGCCTGACTAGGTTTACTGCCACGGATAACAACCGGCTGGACGCAGCAAGACGGTGCAAGGGTGTTTTATCCCGACCATTAGTCTAAAATGCCCTCTCGACAGGCCGAATACCAAGCCCTCCAGCCAGGCAGGGGACATAAGCCCTCCTGACAGGCCGGATTTCCCACCCTTTCAACCATTATAGTAAACAAACTATACTTGGTTGAAATACTTATGACAAAAAATTGAAACAAAAATGTGCAGGTTATTTAGCTAAAATCACGCAAACAAAATATTTGACAGGTCCAACAGGATGAAACTCACAAATCAAACAAAGACAAAAGTGAAATCAGCCAAAAGAAGGCCATCATGTCTATATTAATAAACCCTTACCCCCTGGGGCAAAGGTACCGAAATATTCATAAAGGCCAGGGAAAGCCCCCCTGACCCAAAACAGGAAAACGAAAATAATGCTTGTCCAGGGACTTCCCCCCTGGATAGGCCAAAATTGTTGGAATATGTGTCCTCCGACAATAATGCGATCACGACTGTTGATCATGATGATCACATGTTTAAATCTCATTATAAAGAATACAATTGGGAAGTAATATTGTTATTCTTGTCAACCGGGTCAACATATATCGGTAATGATTGGCTGACTAGAGTTTGACATTACTGTCGTGCGACGGTGGTGATCAGTTGACCCCCTAGGTCATACCTATAGGGCAACACTCTTAATTGATTATTTAATTAATCGTATAATGTTGCGAGTTAATTAAATTACTTGAAAATTGACGGACGATTTTGGAAGTAAAATTTACGTATCAAATTGAAATGTGATTAAATGAGATACGGTCTGAGTAATTAAATTGTATAATTACTCGGATGAAAGAAATTGTTTAATGTAACAATTAAATTTGAATGAGTTGTTATAAATACAATCTGTTGTGATTTATAAATGGTAAAATATTTTGGCACAAGTAATTATGAAATTACTAAGTCGATTTTTGTATGTGACGTATTTTTATTAATACGTTGATTTTTAATATGTTAAAAATTACATAACAAATTTATGTCACATATGACATGTGACATATTGACAATTGACAAAAATAAAATGGATTACTTATTATCCAAATGTGCCGAAATTAGGGGATGTAATGGGTTAATATTGTGTTTGATTAAGATAATGGCAACACAATGATTACCTATTATTTAGCCATGCAAGCCTATTGTGTATTGTAAAGAACAACACTTGCATGCATTGGCTACCCAAAAAGCCCCCCTCCACCCGGTTTTTGATGAGAAAACCATCATTGGTTTTTCATCCAATTTTACCTAATATTACACTAAAATGTGTTAGTGATTATTCATTCATTCAATCATCCAAAATTAGTATTCTAGAGAGATAAAAAGCTCTCTACTTCTCCCTCCATAATACCGAAATATATAAGTGTTTTATAAATATTTTGGTTCAATTTTCTACCTAATTAATATTATACTAGTTCTTGTAATGTTAATTAAATTAAGAGAAAGCCTTGGATATAAAGCTTAGGGAGAGATCCTATACTTGGATCTTTGTTCTTCCATAAGGGAAAGCTCAAGAACAAGAGAGAAAGGTGATCTCTCTTGTGCCCAATATAACCGAAATCCACAATGTAAGGACATGATTTCTCCTCTATTTATATTTTGTTTGCATGCATAAAATCCGTATTTAATTTTATGACAAATTTATTTCGACATATATGAGTATGTTAGTATGTATATGAATCTACATTTCCTCCAATCGGTATCAAGAGCCACGGTTGTTTGCATGCAAATCGGTTAAAAGTTTTTCCGAGTTATAAGAATAACAAATAAAACTTGTAAAATTTGTGTTATTATAATATATCACGAAATTAAACCATGCATGTTAATATTTCTGGTCCTAAAATGTTTTAGGATATTTTGGTTAATTGTTCGGATTTTTATTGTTTATAATTTATAATAATGGCATTTAAATGTGATTTTATGAGTACAAATGTCATTTTTGGTCTAAAATTAGCTATACTTCGAATTTTCCATTGATTTTTGGATATGTTGTCACATATATTATTTTGAGATAACCTGTAAATTTTCATAATTTTTGGACTTGTTATGCTCGAAAAATGAATTTTTCATTATTAAATTCGGATTTAGGTGAAAAATAGGTTAATATGAGTTAAATTTCGAATCTGGTCAAAGAAAATTAATATGTTGTCACATGCAATTTTACAAGATGTGTGTAAAATAATTGGCTATAAAGAAGTCTTTTTGCATGATTTATAGATTTTTGAAGAAAAATAGCATAAATAGTGACATTATTAGTGGAAAATTAATAAAACATAATCTATGACTTAGGAAAAACGTCTAATGTTGCATTTTATTATATTTTTCAGATCTAAAATTGAAAAGTTAATGAAAATAATTTTTTCCATGTTTTAATGATTATTTTATTAAAAATCGATAAACCGCAACATTGTTTTTCCGGAAAATTTTCGAAATTTTTAACCTAAGATTTTGAACATTATGAGTGTCATGGAATTTTTCCAGAATGTTCATGAGTTTAAATTTCAAATTTTGAATTTATTTGAAATTTTGTGATTTATTTGAAGTTTAATAGCTTATTTTTGTAATTTTTGGTCCATTTATGAACAATTTTTATAAAATATGGGTTAATTATGGTCAAATTATTAGTGAAGACTAAATTTTGAGTCCTAAAAGTTTAGGGTAATTAACTTATGCATAAATATGAGTTTATGTATTTTTGTGATTATAAAATGTTGAAATCACGCAAATCCGTAAAAACCAAGTAATATACGATATTGGCTAATTAAAAGGCGATTTAGCATAAAATTGAGCATGTTCTTACATATTATAATGCTGCATTTTCTTTATGATTGTCATAATTTTAATTTATGTAATTTTTGAATTATGTAATTTTACTTAGTATGGCCTTAGATTTTAATTGGTATTTCCCGAAATGTATGGGAATATCGATTCGGTTGTAATTTTTATTGTGATCTCGTATCACCGTTTTGTAATTTAATAGATTTATTTTATTTTAGTTACAAATGTATAATAGGAAATTATGTAATTTGTTATGTAATTTTAATCATTCCGGAGTTCCAAAAGACGGACTTCTTCAAGAATGGCGATACAAAAAGACGGTGTTACCTCGAGATGCGTGCCACAACCGAAGTTCAAGGGACCAATGGAGTTGGTTTCCGAATATGTAATAGTTAAATAGTTTTTCTATTTTAGGAAAGGCCATACTAGGATTTATTTATCTTTATGCTTGCATTTTATTTTATGTCACATGCATCGCTAAATCGCCATAACTAAAACATGTATTGTCATTTTATCGAGTTTATCGACCGTGTCAATTCTAATTATCGTAGTTCACCGCTTTAGTTCAATTAAAACGTGATAGATAATAAATTGGCATGACCTCTCGCTAAAACAATTAATTGAGACATAGCCTTACCAAATAGTAGAAACCATGAAAACCTATTTCGCGAGGGAGTGCACTCGGCTACCCCGGGGTACAAACCTTGTTACGTAGGGGAAGTGGGTGATGAATGTTAATCCACCGAATTCATGTTGATAAGGGATGTATCGGCTACCCCGTGCCCAAGTTGATGTGGGTTTGGATAATGGACACATTTATTCGAAATTTGGATTGAACTCAACAAAAGGAATTGATAAGGGTTGCATCGGCTACCCCGTGCCCTTGTTGATGTGTTTTGGGCTATAGATAAAAATTAGAGTAATTTTATCGACCAAGAGTTCTAAAAGTAGAATCGATTAAAAGGTTAATCCACCGAGTTATATTGATAAAGGTTGCATCGGCTACCCCGTGCCTAAGTCGATATGAATTTGGGTCTTGGAATCATTTATCTAGTTGGGTAGAGGTCACTAGAAAAATGCTTAAAACTTGTTTAAATCATACATTTTTACGAGTATTATTAAAACGACATTTGTTTTACTCCTTATATTTTTGTTTTGTAGACCACTTCTTTTTCATAACAAATGGCAACATCAACACCAACTCCTAATGCTACACCACTCGCTAGTTCATCTTGGCTCCGATCCTTTATGGATCGATGTAAACTTGAAAAGAATGGGTCAAATTTCTCCGAATGGGATGCCCAACTCAAATTAGCCGCCGAAGGTGACGACAAGCTTCGTTACCTTACCGAGGCCTCTCCACCCGAACCCTCCACTAGGTCCACCGCGGCCACTAGGGAAGCATATGAGGCTTACCAAAAGGAGTCCGCCGCAATGAAAAATGTCTTAATATTTGCGATGGAGGCGGACCTCCAAAGGAGAGCCTTTAAAATGGGCAATGCTAATGAGATTTACTCCAAACTTGTGACCATGTTTTCACAAACTCCGCGGATCGTCCAATATGAGGCGGCCGCGGCATTCTTTGATCTCGACTTCAAAGAGGGCCAAAAGGTTAGCCCTCATGTGCTCAAACTCATGGAGCTTGTCGAGACCTTGAAAATTCAAAAGGTTGAAATCCCCAAAGAACTCATCGTAGATAGGATTCTACACTCCTTGTCCAAAGTCAAGGCATATGTGCAATTCCGGGTGAATTTCAACATGCAAGACAAGGATGTGTCTCTTGAGGAGTTGCACAAGTTACTTGTGCAAGCCGAGAGGGAGATGGGGTTAAATGTGAACCCTCCCAAGGATGTGCTTAACATAAGCACTAAGAGTAAGGGGAAATTCAAGAAGAGTGGAAGGAAGGGTAAAAAGCAAGCTCCCACATTCACCAAAGCTAAGTCTTGTGAAGCTAGCACATCCAAAGTCAAGAAGGGTCCTCTTGATAAAAGCCATTATTGTAATGGCATGGGACATTGGAAAAGAAATTGTTCCAAATACCTTGGTGATATCAAAGCTGGAAAGATCACTCCAGTAGGTAAATGACTAACCTTCTTTTTATGTTTCTAAATTCAACTATGGTAATATGATGCAAAGTTGTGATAATGTATCTCCCTTTTTATTGTAAATAGGGCCTCCACCAAGCAAAGACAAAGAAAAGGAAAAGCAAGCATAAGAAACCATGGAGAAGCTAAGGATAGCTTTTATGGAGCTTTGCTTTTCATTGTCTTATTTAAAGTTATGTTTTGGATTTTAGAACTTTAAGTTTCCGTGTTCGACATGGAAAAGTATTTTGGATAATGGTTTGTATTTTGGATGATGGTGACTTGGTTTGCAACCCAAGTCACCCGTTTTATCATTTATCCTTTATGTTCTAAATTTTCATCTTTAAATGCTTGCTCTTAGGAACATAAGATTATTCACTTAAAGTGATCTAATAGACAAATATAATGACGGGTTTCATTATATGTCCACATGCTTAAGGCTTGTGTATGATCATTTATGAAGCGATTTTGAGTCTATGAACTCTCTTAAAGGAATGTCAATCACCAAGAACACATATGAAATCAATAACTATTAGTCTATCTATGAGATAGTTCTCCTTATACTTCAACATCATTAATTTGTGTCTCATATGCTATCTTTGAATGTTTAGTGTATTTATTCTAAAGATAGAGTGGGAGAAAAATGAGGACACAACACACAAGGCAAGATAAAATTGTGTACTTGTGTAAATGAAGATCTACGCAAGAGAAAATGATTTGAATGAAGGTATATCTATTTACATAGTATGCCGAATAGATGAGATCTATGGTCTCAAGTTAATTCTATATGACTAAAGAGACCAAGTGTAGTTAACATAAGAGTATATTCACAAGATAACTACACGAGGAGACCAAAAGAAAGTTTTGGAAGAAAATGACTAATGTAAAGTCTAAACAAGTTTTTGACTAAGTTTATGAAGCATTTGACCAATAGTTTCAACCTTGAGATTTACTTAAGAGCCTAAATGAATCATAATAACATACTAGTTATGATCGAGTTGCAAGGATTGATATACCGATATCTTCAATGGCCAAAGTTTTAACCACGCAAATGTCATTGCTTAACCTCCCTATGAAATGGTTAAACCTCCTTCCAAAAGGGTAATTGTGAAGGACGTATTCTAGATATTGTTTATATTTGAAAATGACATTACTACACATCATTATGACATAAGTGTGTTGGAGATTTAAAATCTCTTTCCGTAAGGTTAAGATGAGACCACTTCAAAATAGGTATTTTGAAAGGATATGATGGGAACATATATGGTTTTATCCTAATAACTTGGCAATGCGATTTATATTTCAATTCTTGAATAAATTTCGATTGAGAAGTCAATCTCGAAATGTGTAGAATTGAGTGGGAGTTAGGAAATTCTCATGTGAAGACATGGAATTTAGTGGGAGCTATCATCCTTGAATGTATAAAACTCATTACTCATTAAAGAATGACGAGCTAATATCTTCTTTCATAAAGAAGCTTTTGAGTTTTCAATTCTGGATGAAAATGGACAATGATGAATCCAATTGCATCAAGGGATGTCGGATTAGTATTAAGAGATACACATCGTATCAACATTCACATAGGTTATTCATGAAGATGAAAATGGAATTGCCATTAGCAGTCATGGTCGTTCATTGAACCTATGAACGGTTGATCTCATGATTATTAGTAACTAATGTTTCCGCCATTAGAATAATCATGTACATGTCCAATTATGAATCATATGCATAAGAGCATGATGATTGATTGGTGAGCCATAATAGAATTGTCATGAATTCTCAAGTAGAATCCGATGAACGATTTCGGTGCTTGACGGAATGTTCCATTGTGTGTTAAGAGGTTACACATATTGTAGAAAATCCGAGCACATATAAGGATTTATGAGAATCCCAATTCTTTCAAGCCTAGAAAGAGAAATGAGAAGTTTTTGGAAAGATGCTTGGTTAAATAAGAGGTTATTCAAAAATCAATCTTTCCTAGTTAAGCAAGGACTTGTGAGAAGTGCTAAGCTAAATAATCTTGTCAATTGTTACAAGATACTACAAAACATATACCTAGTGCATTATGTGTGGATGGAATACTTGATCAGTACAAGTTATATTATTCATCACAAATTCGTTCGTTATGTGATAGTCGATAAGAAAGTTCTTTCAAATTAAAGAACCGAAACCAAGGTCGTGAACCTTGATGTGTACTTGGTAAGATTCATGCCATGAGAGACAACATGAATGTGAAGGAGATTGCAAGTGTAAGAAGTTTGAACACATGGACACATGGGATGTTAAACTTCTATTACAATCAATAAGTGTTTACTCTGACGATATACATCACAAAGTTGTAATATGATATTGACTACCCGAGTGTGATGTCGACATTTGTCGTTTGAGTTATTATTAACTCACCTTGTACATTGTTATATCCAAACGGGTTGTAGAGACAATTGAACCCCGTTAAAGTGAACACGGATTAACATTGTTTTTGCCCATAGTTACTTATATGAGGTGACGTCTCGAAGTGACTAGAGCGTGATGCGATTGATGGCAAGTTCAAGTGCCATAGAGTCATGTGAGATGACTAGTCGATCACATAGGCAGACTGTTAGGAACATTTTGTCGGGCCTAATGACCGCTTATAGAGTTCTGGCAAATTTATATAGCCTGGTCGTGGCGAGAGCTACTATAGTATTCAAATGAGTCGATTCTTTTGACTAAAGATTAATCGCCTAAGATGGCACAGTTTCAGATTAACTTTGATTTGTGTTACTACGACCTTCGTAAATGGGGTCAAATGGGCATATTTTGGGTTATGATGACTGTGGCTAGTCGAAGGGAATGAGTGCGATAGGAATTGTCCACCCCTAGTCAGGGTTATAACAATATCTCAGGGGCCACTCGAGGAGTAATGAACTGGAAATGCGTGGCCACGCTCGGAAGGTATCTATGATAGATAAATCTGGTCAATCGGTTATTCTCCAGATCGAGGAAACCACTCTCGATATGATCACTTGCAAGTACGACCTGAAAGACACCTTGCATTGAGTGGGAGATAGTAATAGGACAAGAGAATTGGTGACGCACACTTGTCGAGGATAAGTGGGAGATTGTTGGAATATGTGTCCTCCGACAATAATGCGATCACGACTGTTGATCATGATGATCACATGTTTAAATCTCATTATAAAGAATACAATTGGGAAGTAATATTGTTCTTGTCAACTGGTCAACATATATCGGTAATGATTGGTCGACTAGAGTTTGACATTATTTTGTCGTGCGACGGTGGTGATCGATTGACCCCTAGGTCATACCTATAGGGCAACACTCTTAATTGATTATTTAATTAATCGTATAATGTTGCGAGTTATTTAAATTACTTGAAAATTGACGGACGATTTTGGAAGTAAAATTTACGTATCAAATTGAAATGTGATTAAATGAGATACGGTCTGAGTAATTAAATTGTATAATTACTCGGATGAAAGAAATTGTTTAATGTAACAATTAAATTTGAATGAGTTGTTATAAATACAATCTGTTGTGATTTATAAATGGTAAAATATTTTGGCACAAGTAATTATGAAATTACTAAGTCGATTTTGGTATGTGACGTATTTTTATTAATACGTTGATTTTTAATATGTTAAAAATTACATAACAAATTTATGTCACATATGACATGTGACATATTGACAATTGACAAAAATAAAATGGATTACTTATTATCCAAATGTGCCAAAATTAGGGGATGTAATGGGTTAATATTGTGTTTGATTAAGATAATGGCAACACAATGATTACCTATTATTTAGCCATGCAAGCCTATTGTGTATTGTAAAGAACAACACTTGCATGCATTGGCTACCCAAAAAGCCCCCTTCCACCCGGTTTTTGATGAGAAAACCATCATTGGTTTTTCATCCAATTTTACCTAATATTACACTAAAATGTGTTAGTGATTATTCATTCATTCAATCATCCAAAATTAGTATTCTAGAGAGATAAAAAGCTCTCTACTTCTCCCTCCATAATACCGAAATATATAAGTGTTTTATAAATATTTTGGTTCAATTTTCTACCTAATTAATATTATACTAGTTCTTGTAATATTAATTAAATTAAGAGAAAGCCTTGGGTATAAAGCTTAGGGAGAGATCCTATACTTGGATCTTTGTTCTTCCATAAGGGAAAGCTCAAGAACAAGAGAGAAAGGTGATCTCTCTTGTGCCCAATATAACCGAAATCCACAATGTAAGGATATGATTTCTCCTCGATTTATATTTTGTTTGCATGCATAAAATCCGTATTTAATTTTATGACAAATTTATTTCGACATATATGAGTATGTTAGTATGTATATGAATCTACATTTCCTCCAAAAATACCAACTGAGAATTAAAAAGTATTTACTGCTTCTCCTCAGAAGCAGCAGCATCAACGCCCTGCTCCCCTGGAGAGTCGACCTCCTGTTCATTCTCCAAATTATGCAGGTCAGGATACTTCGAAGCAGCAAAAGCCATCTCAGCTGCAGGGTCCCATTTTGCCCTGGCCTCGACAGGCTCCGACATGGCAGTCGCCCTTCCCTTGATGTAGAAATAGAGGGAGGCATCATCCAACTTGAACTCCAAGTCATCCCTCTCCTGGTCTTGGCAGCCAAGTCAGCCCTTGCAAATTCCAGCTCAGACTTCAACCTATCATAATCTGATCTCATCAGATCGATCCTGCCTACCAAAGAAGTAGCCTGATAGGCATTATGGAGACAGGTCGCAACACCCTGAACAAAGACAAGAAAAGTATGAGTAACTTATACCAACAATAGAAGACTACCAAAAACAAAACACATGGAAATGATTCCAACATACCTCCCTTACAAGACCACGGCACCGACCAAGAGATCGATCGAATGATCCATCAAGCAACCGCACGAGTAGCGCTCAACAGGGTCAAGGGTGAGCATGACATCTGATTTAGAAGCTGCATAGTCCCTGATCTTCACCCTAGCAGCCTCCATATTTTCCACCCTGGCTCTCACCTCCCTGACCGAGGCAGAAACATCAACATCCTTAATTTCTCTCTCTTAAATCGTTGAACTTGTTCCACCGGACAAAGAGTGCGAGTGACCTTGGCAGCATCAGACTGCTCAGTCAAGTCAATGACAGGTTCAGTATCCCCGCTCCCCTGAGGACCTTCCTCCTTAATCTTAGCCAGCCTGGCTGAGAGGTCAACCATACCAAACCTGGCAAGACGAATAGACGACCTGGTAGCTGCAACACGAAACACTGTATCAGCAATACAAACCAAACATTATCAGGAAGCCCAGGTAAAAATAAAGGAAAAATGAAAATAGACTTACAGCCTGAGGTACTGGCACCAGCAGCCCCTGACGCTTTAGCCCTGGAAGCACCGTCAGCCTTCAAACAACGAGGAAGGTGACCAACCCCACGACAAAGAGGCCAGGACCTCTCCAAAGGAGGAATAGCAAGGAAAGCAGAGAAATTGGGAGTAGGGTACTCAGTTTCAGTAACCCAGTCATCAACTGCACACATAAAAGGTATGACTTATTATTTTCATTTTATTTTCTCACTAACAGGAAAGACATGCAGGTCAAAGAAAGAAACCAAAAGACTCACCAGCCACACAGGCCTCATGATTCAAATGCGCCAGGTCAGGACCCACAGAATTGGTCCTGACAAACATATAGCCAGCAGCCCAACCCTTGTCATGGCCACTGTCTAAATTGCTCAGAAGGGGAGTAGTTGACGGTCTGACCTTGAAACTTATACGGCCAGGACTGTTTGTTTTAACAAAGATAACAGTCTTCAAATCATCAAGAGAAAAAGAGACATTGTGTTTTTTACAGAGGTTCTCAATAGAACATACAACTTTCCACACCATCGGCATTAATTGATAAGAGGGAACACCAATTTCCTTAATAACCTCAACCATAAGAGGAGAAAAAGGAAGCTTACAGCCTGCCCTGAAGGCCCAGTCATGAATACAGAACCAACCAGGACAAGCCCAGTCGGCCCTGATAGGAGAATCCTCAGGGATCCAGACCTCAGCGTCAGCAGAGATGATTCCCTTATCCTTCAAAATTTTTTCGAACTCAGGCTTCAAACGGTTTGCTGGAGACTGATCTTCATTTAAAGCCTTTGTGGGCTTGAATTGAAAAGCACCATGAGATATTGAGATCATCTCCAATGGAGGATCACTCGTTTTATTTACTGTGGGAGAAGGAGCAGCAGAAGTGGTAGGCAAAGTTTCAGAAGAAACTTCCTCAAGATTCTGTGGAGGAGGAGTAGCAGGAACCGCTGCCCTGGTAGATTTTTTCTTTTGCAGCCATTGTTTGAAGAATTATGGAAGATTGATTAAGAGATTTGGGAAGTTGAGAATTAAGATAACTGAAGAGAAAGAAAGTTAAGAAAAAGAAGACGAAGAAATTATGTTGATGAGTTCAAATTAATGAAGCACCCAAGTATTTATAGCAAAAAAGATCAGGGTTTCAGCCACGAAATCATTAAGGCAAGTTGCAGTAAATATCCACGCGGCAGCAGTCGCAGTAAAAGAGCCGTTACAGGAAACTGATCAGGGAAAATTTAACCGTTGGGTGATTTTATCAAATTAAAGTTATCTCCTTATTTTTTTCGTCCTGGCACTACTAATAAGGAGATAAGGGGCAATTGTTAGGCCTGGAAATCCGCAGACCGCCCAGATCAGCATCTCATCTAAACCTGACTGCCAGGCTCTCAGGGTGCCAGGCTCTCAGGGCACATGAAGTTAGGCGCCAGGCCATGGAGAGGACAACGGTCTAAATATCAGGACAATATTTGACCAAATCCGTGTATATTAATGGAAATAAATACGCAGCATTAAGTGTAAAGATTATGCAGTAATTACGGTAATTAAGAGGGACATATTTGGCAATTATTACCAGCAATTATGGAGAATATTCAGCCTTCAATGCTTGATCATGCAGCCGTTCAAGATGGGAAGCTATATAAAGAACACTTGAGAGATCTGAAGGAGCACATCATTCGTACACAAGAAGAAGAACACATATTACTTAGAAATACAAGCATTATTGTTATCATTGGAATATTCTCTCAAATCATATAGTGAAATCCTCTCCTGGCTTGGTGCCCGTGGTTTTTTCCCATTCAAGGGTTTTCCACGTACAAAATTGTTTGTCTTGTTATTTCTATTATCTTATTTATAGCTTAAATCGTACCCTGTCAACCTGACCAGGAATCTAATTAGAGCTAGTTAACCCTGCACAATATCACCCTGACCTGATTTCGCCTTGCGCAAAATCCACACAAAACAAATAGTATGCAAAATAGGCTCAATTAGGGGACTAAATGTGCGCAAATAATGTTCACATCAAATATCCCCAAACCGAACCTTTACTCATCCCGAGTAAAGAGGTGAAAAAAACTAGACCTTTATTTAAACTATCCTAATAACATAGCCGATATGAGACAATTAGCGGGTCTCACTCCGCCCCTTCAACTCACAACAAGACAACCATGAGGTAGGATGCCTTCTTGCAAGGCAAGGTGGGTCTTGCCAAAATGGCGACACATCCAAACATTAAGCACACAAAATCAAGTAATGGATGCATCTACAAAAGGAATAGCCACTTTCCTCATCTAAGTGGCGGAAATTATCTACAAGGGAAGCAATTCAAGGGTACACACTCCTTCATAGATGCAATTTGTTCAAACTACTAAGCCTAGAAGGATACCAATAAATCACCTCCAAATTGTGTCAAGCTAGGGTACCTTTGTCCTCAATCGTTAAATGCTTTTGTCAAGAATAGACTCCCTATGGTGTTAGAAACACTGGAGGATCGCGGAATTCCACCTCTTGCCTAGACAAGAAGAAGGGTCGTCCCCTCTCTACCATGCACAAAAATGGATACGATGGATAAAGGGATCAATAAACATTTGAGTTTCACTTTGGGAGTTTGCTTTGTTGTTGTTTTCCCCCCCAATTTCATGTGGCATATAACATTTGAGAACACTTTCTTACCATTCTTTTTTATTTTTGGCATTTCAACACTTGACAACTTTCAACTTTTACATTTTCTTTTGAACATTTTCAAAGTCACCCCATATGTAGTGAGGGTGCCTTATATTTGAAGCATAGGAGTTCTATTTTTGCTCCTCTTTTCATTTGATGCATTTTTTTGCAAACTTTCTTTCACTTTTCATTTCATTGAACTCAAATTGATTTTTTTTTGTGCCCATTCCCTTTTGTTGACAAAAATGTGGTAGAACATGGATGGATGGATGCATGGTTACAAGGGTCACCTTGGAATAAACGGTAGCCAAGGAGTTATCACACCACAAGGTACTCTTGACTAGGCCTTAAACCATGGGTCAAAGGATACTAGCATGACACATCCTAGGGTGTTTTACAAGTATTCTAACAAGCAAAGTCTTAAGAAGAAAAAGCATCTACTAGGGCCTATATACACTTGTCAAGCTTCCCAAGTAGACGGTTTCACAAAATTTTCTAACATGCAACTACATGCCATGATGCAACTACCATATAAACATCCTAATGCATACGATTCTACCAACTAATATGACATATAAACTAAATGCAAGTCCTAAGTTCACATTGTTATACCGCATCAATCAAAATAAAGCCACATAGTCATTAACATAAAGAGGAAAAAGGAGATTGGAAAGATCATACCATGCGGTCTTCAATATCCTCATGTCTCGGATGTGGCGTAGTCAATCAATGTGAATAAGGATAGAACAAACACAATATATACAACAATATATACATGACTACACTAAAAAGGAAATGAACATGTTTTTGAATTTTTGAATTTTTCAAATTTTATGGTTTTTATGTTTATGAAACAAAAAGACATGTTTTTGGGATTTTTCGAAATTTTTCAATTTTTTTGCATTTTTGGAATATAAATTCCCATCCTCCACTTTATTTTGGACATTGTCCTCAATGTACATGTAGGAGTAGGAATAAAAATGAAAACATGTTTTTGGATTTTTTATTTTATGGGAATTAAGTACAAATGCAATGATATGATATGAATAAATGCATGCTCTAACTAAATGCAATTCTATATGACATATATAACAAATGAATGCAATTTACATTACACTAAATGATGCATGATTTAAACTATGGTCAGTTATGATCAAACCTCCCCAAACCGATTTAAACACTATTTCTAGTGTAGAAAAGAATAGGATTGGTCATTAGTGACTATGCATGAATTCTAGTCTATATGCAACTATCTACATGAATCATGTGAGATATATACAATGCAACTATACTATATATACTAACTAATGTAAATGCAATATAATACAAATGCAAGCTAAGTGTATATGTAAATAACTAAATGCAAGTGTAAATGTAATGCAAAGTTAAAGGAAAGGATATCTTACAAATGGTGGTTTGAGGGAGGACTCCACCAAACTCATTCCTTGTTGCCATGGTTATAGATCTTGTCCATGTTGCTTAATGCTCTCAATAACCGGTCAAAAGCTTGAGCATAATCCTAAAATAAGTATGAATACGGTTTGTTCCAATTCAAAATGAAGCTTGGCCAAGGGAGCTTGTCATCCATTCTCTTCTTCACCTTACCCTTAGCACTTGAGCCTTTGAAGTGCTTCAAACCAATAGGCCCATGATTCTTGTCAACACTAGGTATGAAGTGTGGCTTATTTTTATCCGGAGATTTCCACTCACCACCTTCTCCTTCAATTTTTGTGATGATGATAGCATTTGGGTTTATCAATCCTTCATGAGTAGAAGGAGAATCCTTATGTCCTTGATGACCGAGTTCCTTGGAAGTGGACATTATGGGTGCCAAATTTCCACAAGTAGCTTCACGTGCAAGTTTCTCTTTGAGCTTTGCCACCAAGTAGCTTTTGTATGATGCCTTGACCTTTTGAAGAAGGTCAACCATATCCTCTCCAACAATCATTGGCTCCATGGTAGGGGCCAAGTAGTCTTCATGGGAAATGGGGTAAAGGAATTCATCTTCTTTATGGAAGCATACCTCAAACTTCTCAAGGATGGGCTCCTCAAGTAAGGCAATTTCACAACTCCATTCTTCTTCTTCATTGCAAGACACATATCCCGCATAAGCTTCATCCATAGGCACGTCATCATCGCTATCTCCATAAGAATCATAAATAGGCGCTTCACTCCTCTTCATTAACACTTTTTCCAACACCTCAATGTTCACATCAAATGATACACCCTCATATTCACAAAGGTTAAGAGTATTTGGCTTACTCAACCTCATATCTTCATCATCAAATACCACACTTTCATACTCACAAGAGCTCAAGGAGATTGGATCTTCCCACTTCTCATCAAAGGTAACTCCTTCAAACTCACATTCATGGTCAATGTCTAAATAGTGGTGAGGGGTAGTTAGTTGGGTTTCTTTTATTTGGGCAATTTGAATTTCCAACTCCTCACCTTGAGTAACAATGCCTTGAAGAATAATGTCCCTTCTTTGGCTATCTTCTAGCATTTGTTTGAAGAAGTTTTGTTGATCTGCCATCATTTGGAGAATCACATTTTGAATGGGTTCATCTTCTTGTTGTGGGTAGTTGTGTGAAAGTGGTTGTATTGTGGCATTTGGAATTGGTTGTAAAGTGAGTTTTGGGTGGTTGGTTGTTGTGGGTATTGGATGTGGTGATTTTGGTGGGGAAAGTTGGGGTAGTAGTTAGGATTTTCATTGTATGAGGTGTAAGGTAGGTTTGTGTTGACTTGCTCCTCAAACTCCCCATACCCATAGTCATACTGAAAAGATCCACCACATACTCCATATGTCAAGTCTTGAGACATCATAGCTAAGACAAGGAAACAACTGCAAGCATGGAAACTACAATAGAATGGTAAGAACAATCCTTGAGGAACAAGTCCCTCAATGTGAAAGCAAAATCAAAATAGACAAACAAGTAAGAACTTAATCACATAGCACCATCCCCGGCAACGGCGCCATTTTGATGGGTGATGTCGTCGGGTCACATCCAATCAAACACATTTATAATACTCAACATACAACTAGTTAGTGGTAAGTCGAGGTCGATCCATGCGACGGTGTGCTTTGGGTTCTAAGTCTATCTATCTTAATTTATGCTAGTGTCACAATTTGGTTGGGTTTGTAGTTGTGTCTAAACTAATAAAAGCAATATAATAAACCAAGCAATAAAAGAAGGATGTAAACAATTAATTAAAGATGCTAGGATATCATGGGGACATAGAGGGTTCATGGTGTTGATCATAAAAACATGTTTACAATTATAAGCAAGCAATTAATATTGTGGAGGAACCGAGTTGGTTTATATCTTACGGTTCTTAGGAAGAGTTGGGTCCCGGAGCCGAATCGATTAGATTGTACAACACCTACAAGTCGACTTACTTTCCTCCTAATCAACTTCTATGCATGGTCTAACAAGACTCGAGTTGGTTTATATCTTACAAGTCAAGTTGAGTAGATAACATATGGTTGTAAATGCAAGGATTCATAGGCTTAGCATTTCATCAAACATAACATGTGCATATAGTTGACATCACAACAAGCAAGCAATTTAATCATGTGAACATATTAGATTAAGCATGAATCAATCCCATGTTGGTTTCCCCTAGTTACCCACTAATCCTAGCTAAAAGACTACTCACTCATTATCATGGGAAACATGTCATTAATGGTGTCCAACATCACAACAAGTATAAACATGATAATAGAATGAAGAAATGAACAATAAAGATTAAAGAGTAAAGGAGTTGTACCAAACTTGAGATGATCCAAATAATAAAGCAAAGAATAATAGAAGAAACTTGATTGATTGATGAAGGGTTGTCAATCCTCCAATAATAACCCAATAATCTTCAATTACCCAATAATAAACTTGAATAATAAACTTGAACAATAATTAAGGAGAGATTAATGTGAGATTTGTGGAAAGATTAAAGAGTAATCTATTCTAATCTACTCCTAATCTAATCTAAAGAAGGATTTGTTTCTAGCTAAGAGAGATCCTCCTTTTGATTATTACAAATGGGGTATTTATAGTAGGGATTCATTAGGTTAACTAAGGCTAAATTAGTAATTACACTTTTGAGTTTAGAGTAGGGAAACGCTAGTCTTTTTGGAAGGATGGGCATCTTTCTTGAAGCTTGAAGAAACGAAAATGGTCTGCCTTGGAATCCGGGCGTCTTTACCACGGGACGGGCGGATTCTGGGGTCTCTGGCCGGGCGTCTTGGTGTGAAGACGGGCGTCTTCTGGAGCTGCTGCCCGGGCGTCTTCAGGGGAAGACGGGCGTCTTGTGGTTCACGTAGCAAGGGAAGACTTTTTGTCCAGGAATACGCTCGTCCCGAGCGAAATATGGGCGTCCTGGGCTTCAACCCGAGCGGGTTGAATTTGACCCGAGCGGGTTGAGCTGTATCCTGCTTCACTTGAGCTCGGATTGTAAAACGGACGTCATTTTCTCATTCGGACTCCTAATTGCGTGATTCAAAAGCCTAGATCACTTGATTTTTCGACGCTGTTCCATCTAGCATACTTTCAGAGCCAAAGGAGCAACTCTTGATTTGGGTTCCGAGCAATTTCTTCATGTAATGCCTTCCCTCTCGTCATTCTTACTTTTAACCCTTTGATCCTTCTATATAAACTTTATTCCTACATCTTTGGTCATCATTCTTGCCTCCTCTTCATACTAGTCCATCTAATATCATCAATAAGCTTCCAAATATGCACGAAAGACGGGAATTTCCACTTTATTATCTCCTTTTCTACAAAACATATGAAATGCGATAGAAAAGCAAATAGGAAGGTTTTGACGGATAAAATGGCCATAGAATGTTATAATAGTATGCAAAATAGGCTCAATTAGGGGACTAAATGTGCGCAAATAATGTTCACGTTATTGGGCGAATAGTCTCTAGTCAAAAGAATTGACTCATAAGAATACCATAGTAGCTCTTGCCATGACCAGGCTTTATGAATTTCCAGAACTCTATAAGCTGTCACTACCCGACAGAGTGTCTCATACAGTCTGTCTATGTGATCGACTAGTCATCCCATATGACCCTATGGCACTTGAACTTGTCATCAATCGCATCACACTCTATTCACTTCGAGATGTCACCTCCTATAAGTAACCAGGGGCGCATACTATGTCAATCCAGTTCACCTCAATAGGGTTCAATATTGTCTCAACAACCCATTTGGATTTAACAAAGTTATGAATGAGTTTAAGGAAACTCAAATGATAAATGCGATTATCACATATGAATAGTCAATACCTTATTACTACTTCATATCATATCATTTGTAGTGTACATTTTTACACTAATTAAATTACAATAAAAGCTTGGTAAATGGGTACACCATGTATCCATGCGTTCCAACTTTATTAATTGCTATTTCCTCCTATTCAATGTTATTTCTAATAACACGAATTTATCTAAGTATATGTCTAGTCTTCTTAGTAGACTTGGGCTCTTATACTTGGAAGATGCTCCCACTGTTATCATATAACTTGTTATAAAGTCTTTGGTAGAGGGATTTACTCTCATTCCCTAAGTTGACCATCTTATCGCAATTTACTTAGATTCCTTTTGTAGAATTTGCAATGGTCGAAACTAAAACATTTCTCTAGTTTCTTACTCCTAAGTCAATAATATCGCCCTAGGATTTCGATAAATCCTAATAGGTTTGGAAACTAGAGTTTGTCTAACCCTTCAACACACAACTCTTTATATCATCAAAACATATGAACGAATCCTCAATTCTGATCAAGAATCTTAAAGGATGTTCTTTAAGGCTTTCAAAACATTCATTCGAATTAACTTGTTATTAAATTATTATGCTCCAAGTATATGATTCATCACGGCATGTGCATATGATGGCATACATGATCGTTCTAATGGCGGAAACATTAGCAATCGATTTCATGTGATCAACAACTTATTTAGGTTCAGTGAATGACTATGACTCTATCATAGTAATTCCACTTTCATCAATATGAACAACCTACTTAACCTTGTTGATGTTAAATGGATATGAAAGAACTTATCATCATACGGCTCTCCACTCTATGCCAATATTCTTTCAAATTTAACACATAGATTCCGAAATCTAAAATACATTAAACCTTTTCTTAGTCTCTCAATCACTCTTTCACATAGGAAAGCATTGGTACATTATTCTCAATGAGTAATATGTTATCAACATATAAGACTTAGGAAAAATAATTCTGGCTCCCACTTAACTTCATGTATAAATATGATTCTTCAATCATTTGAATGAAACCATTCTCAATTATCACATGAACGAAAAGTATGATTATTACAATCCTTTGATGCTTGCTTAAGACCATTCTAGGATCGCTTAAGGTTTGAATAATATGTTAGGATTCTTAGATCTTTATCTAAGGTTTTGTGTTCCGTACACATCCTGCTCTAAATTCCCATTTTAAAAAAGCAAATTTTTAATATCTTTTGCCATTCTTCATCAAAATGAAATATGGCAATTCCTAACACGATTTATCTTGATCAACATCTTCATGTCAATCTATGCATTAAGTACTCTAAAGCTCTATTTACTTAAAGATACCATCGCCTTAAAGTAAATCTATTCTTGAGATTGTAATGCTATGGCTATTATGCAACAAAGTCGATATTAGGACTACTCGCAATTGTCATTCAATAGGTCATAATTCCATTACTTTCAAAAAGTAACAATAAGACATGTGTACTTTACTCTCACTTTATCTCAATAGATTATAGTTCCATTACTTTCAAAAAGTAATACATTAACTATAGGACATGTTCGTGACGATCTATTCGATCTACTCCCACTCTATCTCTTAGAAATACTTCTATCTTCTTAAGAGATAGCTTTGTGAGTCACAAACATATGTGGTGAAGTAATACAAGTTCGTTTAGACTAACATGTTAGCACATAAATAGACCGGCTCTATTATGGCAGCTTGATTCATGTAATATGCGAGTCTGATCCATGTAATTTGTTAAATAGACTCTCTATTTTAGGTATCTCCAGGTTGACCCTCCAGATTAAAAAAAAATCCCCAAAAGTGAGTTCAGCATCTCAACCCGACTCATATTAGTTTGATCTTTATGGGTAGTGACACAAGGTCATAATCCATATATGATAAATCAAATTCATCACTTAGATATTTGCCACCACGATCGGATCGTAATGCTTTAATACTTTTGTTCAATTGATTCTCTACGTCATTTAGAAATTCTTTAAATTTCTCAAATGCTTCACTTTATATTTGATTAAGTAAACATATCCATATCTACTTAATTTATCGGTAAAAGTGACGAAGTAGTCATAATTTCCCCTTGCGGTGATGCTCATTTGACCACATACATCGGCATGTATTAGTCCGAACAAATCACTTGCTCCTGTCCCTTTACCACTAAAAGAAGTACAAATCATTTTGTAAAGGAGACATGATTCGCATATTCCGTATGATTGAAAATCAAATGGTCCAATAAATCTAGTCGACACTAGCCTTTTAATGCGTTTCTCGTTTATGTGACCTAATCAAAAAAAGCCAAATGTACAAATCATTTGGATCACTTGTTATGAGTCTTTTGGATTGTATGTTATAGATATCTTTAGTTGAGTTGGAAGTGTCTAAAACATTAATACCATTAATAGAAGTGGATTGGCTCATGGCCAAGTCATATTAAACAAAATACAACGATTGTTTTTTATGACAAAAGAAAATTACTTCTATGTCTAACATAGAAATGGTAATAATGTTTTTAGACAAAGTGGGTACATAATAACAATTATGTAAGTACAACTCAAAGCTATTAGCTAAAACAAATTCATAAGTCCCTTTTGAAATGGCGGCTACCCTAGCTCCATTTCCTAGTCGGAGATCTACATCACACTTGTTTAGCTTTTCCACATTCCCAAACCCCTATAAATGATTACAAAGGTGAGAACCACAACCGGTATCCAATACCCACGTTGAGGTGGAATTATAATTTATATCAATAACAAAGATTTTGGAAGAAATATTACTATGTGGAGTTACAAGTCCAACATTTATATCTTCCAAATACTTGGGGCAATTACGCTTCCAATGGCCCATGACATTACAGTAATGGCACTCATCGTAGGATTGGGCACCCTTCTTGGTTTTGGTTGTGGTAGTCTCACTATCTACTTCCAATTCATTATCGGGTTTGGGTTTCTTACCCTTCTTTGCATTTCCTTTAGTAATACCATTACTCCTTTCAGTTGCAAGGACATTCCTGCTAGAACTCCCACTCAATATGATATTTCTCCTTGCTTCTACAAACAAGGATACCTTGGAATTTGTGAGATTCTCCTCACAAGATTCTCTTACCAAGGAGGTGGACATGAATATGGGAGTGGGAGGTGTGAAAGTGGTAATGTAGCAAAGATTTCCATCCTCACCTATGCCAAAGCGTAGTTCTCTAATCGGGTCATTGTCATACAAGGAGCATTTTTCATTGAATGATTGGAGCCACGAATTTATTGTGATCGGTGTAAGATTATTAGATGAATCCATTGCGGAAAAAAAAACTACAAAAACGGAGATGAAAGAAACAATTAATATTTATCGTTATAATACTCGTAAATTTTAATACAAGTATAGCATTTTCATAGTGACCTTTACCCAACTATGATAAATGATTCCGAGATCCAAAATTCATATTAACATGGATGTGAGCCTACGGGCCCTCTACATCTTTACTAATATAACTTGGTGGGTTAACCCTCTTAACCGATTCTACAATTAGAACTCGCGGTCGATGAATTTACGTTAAGTTCATCTTTAGCCTGAACTTTTTGCGGCTACGGTCGCAAAATACCTTCGTTGAGATCAACAAAATTTTCAAAGTGTAATAACTATTTATTACCCCACTCACCCAACGTCAAAGCAAGCACCCCGGTATAATATTTCAATACCGTATTGTACCTATATGAAATTTAGATTCATGGGCTCCTACTATTTGGTAAGACTAAGTCTCAATCTTTTAAAAGTAAAGGTATTGTCAATTTATGATCTATCAATTTCAAGTGAACTAAAAGTTAAATTATTGATAATTATAATTGACATGGTCGAAGACTCGATGTGATATGCATGTGTTTTTATGGCGATTTGGCAATGCATGCAACATATTAAAAAAATGCAAAACAAATAATAAATTTCTAATATGGCCTTCCTTAAATATAAAATCAAATAATCTATTACATATTCGGAAACCAACTCCTTTGGTCCCTTGAATCTTCAGGTGGCACGCCTCCCAAGAACACCCTCTTCGTCGGAACGCCTTTCCGAATGGCACCGTCTTGAAGAAACTCTGGAATTACAAATGATAATAATAAAATGCAAAGCTATTCCTATTATAAATTTGTATGATGAAAAACTAGTAAAATAAAAGTGATACGAGATCACATTAAATTACAACCGAATCAATATTCCCTTTCACTGCGGGTAATATCGATTAAAATCTAAGGCCATACTAAGATAAAATTACATAATTCAAAATTATATAAATAAAATATGTCATTCAACAATGAAACTTGCAGCATTATAATATGTGTTTATCATGCCAAATTATGTGCCAAATCACCCTATTTATATAACCCGGTTTTATGGAAATGCGTGATAATAACTTATTAAAATCACAAAATAATACTAAAATCTAATTTTAGTCCAAGTTAATTATCCTAACATTCTTAGGTCTCAAAAATTAGTCATCACTCAATTTTTGACAATAATTCAACTTGATTTAATTTTATGCTCATTTTGACCCTAAAATCATAACATTTATGAAATAAATCCAAATTAAATTACAATAATTTCAAAATTTGAATTTTAAATTTTTGAACATTCTGAAATATATCCATGACACTCATAAAGTCAAAAATCATGGTTAAAATTTTCGAATTTAATTCGATAAAAATACAGTTGCGATTTATCGGTTTTATCAAATAAAACATCTAAAGTATACAAAAATTAATCAAATAAATTTTACAACTTTAGATATGATAAGTGGGATATAAATTCAACCTAAACTAATTTTATCATGCCATGCAATTCGTTTTAGCTATTTATGCTAAAATAGTCACTATTTATGCCATTTTTATACTAAAAATTCATAAATCATACAAACTGAATCAAGTTCATCTTAAATTTTACACACAGTGAGTAAAATATGTATGTGACAACATATTAAAATTTCATGGCCTATTTCTAAGTTTAACTATTTTTAACCATTTTACCTCTATTTAATTCATTTTTATCTCATAAAAATCATAAATCATGCAATATTATTCACATTAATATGAAATTTTACATACAATAAGTAAAATATGCATGTGAGGTCATATAAAAATTTCAGAGTCAGAGACTTAATTTAACTATTTTTAGCATTTTAATTTCCATTTTAGTCATAAAAATGTAATAAAATAACTAAAAATCATGAGCAATAAAATACCATAAATCATAAAAATGACCCAAAAACATTTTAGGACCAGAATATACAACATGAATCAATATTTCTTGGCTTTATCTAATAAATCACAAATTTTTAGTTTTAATTAAGTTACTAATAACTCAAAAAAACTATAAATCGATTATGCATGCAACATCTTATGCTCTGATACCAATTGTTAGGTTCATATACCTATTATTAGACTCTTTTAACAGTGAACTAATTAACATCTTAATATGAGTTCATTAGATCTAGTGCATGCATAACTAAATAAGTGATAAAATAAGAAAAACAATGTCCCTTACATTGTTATATGGCTCGAAAAAGGGCATAAATAAGGTCATTTTACTTATTTGTTCTTGAGCTAAAATGTAATGGATGACCCTCCTTAATCCCAAATGTAGAGATCCTCCTTTGATTGCACCCAAAACAAATCCCTTAAAATAATGTACTAATTAACTAGATTAGTGTATTATTATACCTTAAAACAGATTCTAATATTATCAGTATTACTACACTAGTAATCTAATATTTTTGATAATATCAGATAAAAAAATTTCTATTTCTAAAAGCTTATTTTAGAGAGAGGTAGTGGAGAGAATATAAGATGAATGCATATGAATTATTGAGAGGTAAAAATGAGAACAAAATTCTCATCATAAAAGAGGAGGTGGCCGGGTATGATAAGGGCTAAATGCCAAAGCTTGGCATCTCCTTTTGCTTTTACTCTTCTCCAAATAGTAGGTATGTAAGGCTAGTGTAGGATAGGCATGATTATGCTATTTTATCACCTAAAATAAATCACCCACTAACACTTTCCACCTACATTTTTTCGGTCCATATGTAAAATGGACTTCCATTTTATTTTGTCAATTTGTCACTTGTCACACAATATGTCACATATAGAATGTAACATGTCATTAATTAATTTAATGCATATTTATCAAATAAATATCATTTTATACATTAATTAATTTACATATAACAAATTGTCTAGTGATTCTTGATCACATGCATAAAATGGGTTATTCAATTATAATTCACAACATATTGTAATTATAATTAACCATTCATTCTCATCTCAATTGTTTCATAAACAATAATCAATTTTAGTAATAAAATATTTAATTACTAAAATAAATCTTATTTAATCAAATTACAATAAGATATAAATATTCTCTCACAAATGAATTGTTCAATTTTAAAAAATTGATTACCTTGTATCGTCATACAATTAATCAACTTGACTATTAAGGGAATTGTCCTATAGGTGTGACCTTAAGGAATCAACTGATCACCACCGTCAAACGACAGTAATGTCAAACTTTAGTTAGCCAATCATTATTGATTAATGTTAATCAGTTGACTATATAAATGAATCATCCCTTACGTATTCTTAATTTGAGATTTAAACATGTGATCGCACTATTGTCGACGACACATACTCCAACAATCAGCAAATTGGTTTTCCTTCTGTAGCAAGTGGAAGTAGTTGATTTGGTCGGCCAAACAACCAAATTGGTAAAAAAAGTGGAGGTCATTTGCCAAATTGGTAAAAAAACTATAGGTTATGACAAATTGGTAAAAAAAAGTGAAGATTCATGACAAATTGGCCAAAAAACTAAAACATTATGTAATTATTATTCTTACAATTAAATTTGACCAAAGTACCCTTACCTAAATTAATGACCCAAATATACACAAATTGAAAACTTGGTAAATATGGCAGTACGAGTATTCTCGGCACAAATTTCCATTTAAGACGGATAGGCGTCTTAAGCATAAGAAGGATCAAGTATCATACGACTTGTATATATAAGACAAATATATTGATATTCCCTAATCCCTATGCATTTTTATATATACAAGTGATATTTTATTTGACTCGTCTTAAGTTTAAGACAAATAATATCGTCTTAAGAGAAATTTAATGGTTAGACTATTAATTATTATATAAGTTACGACATACGAGTCATTCGTGGCGAAATCGATTATTTGGCTACGCACATTTGAATAAAGGCCATTTTGGATTTCATTATTTTTGGGTCAAATCATTAATTGAAGAAATATTCGGTTCAAATCGAGTTTGGGTAAGGTTGGATTATTTCGAAATTGGGATCATAGTTCAGTTGCTAAGGACGAGTTGCGGATGGGATTTTTTTTTCAAATCGAGTTATTTGAACAAGGGTAGTTTTGTCAATTTATTTGGAATAATGGAAATTTGAGAAAGATGCAACATTTTTGGCCAATTTGTCATAAATCTTCACTTTTTTTACCAATTTGTCACAATCTATAGTTTTTTTACCAATTTGGCAAATGACCTTCACTTTTTTTACCAATTTGGTAGTTTGGCCTGATTTGGTCTAAGAATTTGGCCTCTTGATTGATTTTTGCTTGGTAGGGTGCTAAGCTGTCGCTTCGGATTTTCCATGATCCGGACACCTGATTGATGATGAGTGAGGAATCATCGTGGATCCTCAACTTTTTTATGCCAAGTGTTATGGCTGCTTGTAAGCCGATGAGCCATGCTTCATATTCGGCGGCATTGTTGGTGACGGCGAAGTCTAGTTTGACTGAGATCGGAACATGTTCCCCTTCTGGTTATATTAGAAGGACTCCTACCCCGAAGCCACTCAGGTTTGATGCACCGTCGAAGTATAGGTCCCATGCGTCGATATCGATACAAAGGATATCTTCGTCACGAAGTGACCATGTGTCGCTCACTGGATCCTCATTGACGGGATTTTCGGCTAGGAAATCAATAACTGCCCTTCCCTTGATAACTTTGAGGGGTACGAATTTAAGGTCAAATTAGGATATCATGATGTCCACATGGACAGCCTTCCGTTTAACAAGGGCTTTTCGAAGATGTACTTAACCGGATCCATCTTGGAGTAGATGTGAACCGTGTACCTAAACATATAAAGTCGCAGCTTCTTTGTTGACCAAACCAGGGTAAGGCATGTCTTTTCCAGTTGGGTGTATCTTGTTTCGTATTCGATGAACTTTTTGCTGATGTAGTAGATGGTTCGTTCTCCGCCGTCGACTATTTGTGCTAGCATTGCTCCCATGGCTGTGTCGGTGACAGACATGTATATGAATAAGGGAATTCCCCTGCCGAAGGCCCTTTGACAACCGTCGTCCCAATCAGTGTGATCGGAGGCGCGGAGCTTCTTGAAGATAGGTTCACAAATCATAGTGAGCTTGGCTATGAAGCGGCTGATGTATTGGACTTGACCGAGAAATCCCCGAATCTCCTTCTCGTTCATAGGCCGAGGCATTTGTTTGAGAGCTTTGATTTTGGTAGGATCAATTTCGATGCCTCTTTTGCTGACAACGTGTCCCAAGAGTTTTCCAAAGGTGAACCCGAATGTACACTTCCGAGGATTTAGTCTCATCTTGTATTTTCGAAGGCGAGCAGAGAATTTTCGAAGGGTGCTGATGTGGCCATCTCGATCTTTTGATTTAACGATCATGTCATTGACATAAAATTCCACTTTCTTATGCATCATGTCGTGTAGGAGAGTGGTGGCGATTCTTTGGTAGGTTGCTCCGGCGTTGATTATACCGAAGGGCATAAGAGTGTAATAATATGTACCCCATTGCGTAGTAAATGAGTCTTGTGCATGTCTTCCTCAGCCATCTTGATTTGGTTGTACCCAGCATACGCGTCCATGAATGATAACAGGGCGTTCTCTGCGGTGTTGTCTACCAAGATGTCAACATGTGGCAGAGGGAAGTCGTTTTTATACTTGCTTTGTTCAGGTCTCTGAAGTCGACGCAAACCCGAATTCTCCCATCTTTCTTGGGTACGGGGATTATGTTAGCCATCCAGACAGAATATTCGGAAACTTTGATGAATCCGGCTTTGAATTGTTTGTCTACCTCTTCCTTGATTTTCAGGGCGCATACGGCGCAACTTTTGTTTCACTTGTTTAGCTCCGGGCTTAATGGGTATCCTATGCTCTGCAATCTCTCTGTCGATCCCAGGCATGCCTTTGTAAGACCATGCGAATACGTCCTTGTATTCGTGTAAGAGGTCGATGAATTCCTGTCTTCCCGAGGGGTCAAGGGTGGTCCTTATCCTAAGTTCTTGAGGTGTTTTGTCGGTCCCTACGTTGATGGGTTCGGTCTCCACAATGATGGGTGTCCTATATTCTCATTTGTTGAGTTTTTAGTTGGGTGAGGTGGGTAGTCACTCAAGTCAAATTCCTCAAATTCGTTCAGACTTGCATTGCAGTTAAATTAAGACGAGTCATAAGCAAACTTAACATTCATTAAATTGACCTGAGCGAAATGCCGGATAGGACAGACATCTCATGGGCTGTCAGAGGCGACAGAGTAGAGGAGGTGGCCCCTGGAACAAGCTCCAGGTTTTTACCTTCTGCGGGAGAGGGGGTAACCCTACTTGACTCAGCCTCTGAGGTAGCCACAAGTTTGTGATAAAACAGTGGAGACTTTGACCGGGGCTTTGGGAGCGTTAGGAGCTAAGACATACTCTGACTAAAGCTTGTCACCAGACTTAGACTCACACCCAGTCTCGTCTTCACTTCCCTCTTTTAACATGCGGCCTTCTACAGTTGTGATCTTGAGAATGCGACATTGGCGATCGGTCCACTTGATAGTCTCCCTCAAGCCTTAGGTAGCTTTCTTTCGGTCAGTATCACAGATTAAGGCAGTGGGATCGAACTGGTTGTATTTGAGAGCAATGTTGATGATGTCCTCATAGTTGAGGTGCTTGATACTGTCTTCTCCGAAGAAGAGACTCATGGCTTGCCTGTCGAGGCAAGGGATCCATTCAGACTTGGCGATACAGTTTTGGTGTTCTCGGGGATGAAGTAGCAGTCTTGAAAGACTTCCACACCCGGGTGTTTAACCTTTGCTATGGGGTCGTAGATTGGCTCGGTAAAGCCATTGTAAAGATCGAACTCTCCCTCGGGGAGGATGTAGCCATTGAGGGTCAAGTGATAGGGGCGGAGGATAACTCCTTGCTCTTTGCATTTCCGTATTAGGAGACCCATTTCCTTGATTTTTTTTTATCGGTTGGCTTGTAGCCTAGCCCGAAAGGGATGTTGGGGACCTTGGCCAGTTTCATGGGAGTCAAGGTGCTTCTTAGTGGGTTGAGAGGTAGGCCCGAGAAATAACCTTGGCGCATCATGATGCGGTTGACTATGAGGTTCGAGAACGGGTCACAATCAAAAGGTGTTGGTTCATCGGTTAAGGCATTCATAGATTTGAACCCCCACATTTCGTTGTCGTTCTCCTCAATGACTTGAGAGGCTATTCCCTTCTTCATGATAGCCTTGATCAGGGATGCAGGGATGGTGATTGTTTTCCCGTTGAAAGGGACCTTAATTTTCTGATGAAGGGTTGAGGTGACGGCTTTAGTGGCATGAATCCAGGGGCATCCTAGAAGCATGTTGAATGAGGTGTCGTTATCGACCACTTAAAAACTGGCTTGTCTTTGTAGGGGTCCCGCTGCAATGGTCAGGATGATGAGGACTGCAACGTTACGGCGAGTGCCGTCGTAGGCGTGCACTCCTTGATTAGTCGGGATCAAGTCAGCTTCCTTGATACCCAGTTTATAGGCCGTTTTGAGGGGAATGACGTTGACTGCAGATCCGTCATCCACTAGGACCATAGGTATGTTCTTCTTCAGGCACTGCACAGTGATGTATTGGGCCAAGTTATGGTCGGCTTCGAATGGAGGGATATCTTCGCCGGAGAAGATGACCTGGTTGTTCAGGTCAAGGACATCCCTGGTCATGTGTGCTACCACTTCTTCTGGAGAGGAGGTAAAGGGAACTGTCAACTTCCCCAAGGCTTGTAGCAAAGCCTGCCGATGTTCGAAGGATGTGGCGATCGGTTGCCAAATAGATATTTCGACCTTGGCCTTTTGTAGTTGCTTAAGAATCGAGTTCTTGGGAACCCTAGGTTGAACGTCCACGTCCGGGATGATTTGGTCATTTGTTGTTGGATTAGTTGTTGTGTTGTTCACATTCTGGTAGGGGCGTCCAGATCGAGTAAGGTGATCGATCTCTTTTGCTCGTTTTCCCTTTCTCGAAACAATGTAGACATCTTCTACATCGTCTCTCCAGATACCGTTGATTTCGGAGTCGCGAGGGTACCTTGGAGGGGTATTCCTCGGCGGATAGTTTTTGTAGGGGACGTTTTTGTGTGGTCAATTATTGTGGGGTTGAATATTGTGGGGTTGATTATTGTGGGGTGCATGCCAAAATGGTCATGGGAGCAATCCCTTCTAGAATTGGGAGTTTTTGGTGCTTGAAGGTCCCTCCCTTGGGCGTGGTGCTGGTGTTGTCGGGTTGAATATCATCCAGTGGTATGCATCCTCAAGTCGGGTGATCCTTTCTGAGAGACTGGCTATGGGTTCTTCAACTTACTGAAACATGGTGAGCAGGGTTGCGGCGTTGAATACGATCATCCCGTCCGGGGTATCCTTTTCCAAGGCATTCACCTCGTCCTCAATATGCAAGATGAGGTATGAGCAATCTAGAGTTGGCTCGTCATCGGAGATGGCGTGGATTCCCAAGGGGTAAGTCTTGTTTTTTGGTTTTGCTTGCGGAGGTAAGGGTAATTCTCCTTTCTTAATCATATCTTGAATGGCATGATTTAGCTTGAAGAAAGCTTCTGTGTCATGGCCTTTTCCTTGGTGATACTGGCAATAGGCGTTAGGATTCCAGAAGCGAGTTTTCTTTGCTTCAGACGGGTCTGGAGTGGGCCCGATTGGCTGTAGATTCCCTTGGTCCATGAGCCTTTTTAGGGTGCTGGCATAGGTTGTTCCCAAGTTGGTGAATGCCCTTTGAGGAAGCTCAGTTTTCATCATAGTTGGTTCGAGGAGGTTGACCTCGTCTATTTTGTTTGTTTGACCGTAGGGACGAGACCCATTTGATGTAGACCGTGGTAGCCTCTACCTATAGTTTTGGCTAGAATGTCCTTGCGTAGGTCATCTTCGATGCGAGTCCTGAGGATCTACAGATCATGGAAGGTTTTGACGTTCTGATACTGCAGCAAGTTGGCATAAACTGGACGAAGGTTGTTGACAAATTTCTCCACCAAGGTTAATTCACTCGGCTTACTGACCAATTGGGTACTCACCCTCCTTAACGGGTTAGGAAATCGGTGAATCCCTCTTTGTCAATCTAATTCAGGACCCCGAGGGTGCGGGTGTTGGCTTGGATTTCGACGTTGTCGGCATATTGTTTAGCAAATTCAACGGTGACTTAGTCCCAAGTGGTAATGCTCTTTGGGTAGAGGGAATAGTACCATTGGCTGGGAATCGGTTCCAGACACGATAGAAAGATCCGGATGAAGAGTTCCTGTTTAACCCCTTTGATGGACATGTAATCTTTAAAGGCCCGAATGTGATTGAGTGGGTCCTCCACTCTCTTAAACTTAGGTACATCAGTCAAGGTAAAGTTTTCAGGCAGTTGATCTCCAACGGGTTCGAACCTTCGATTGTTTTCATGGTGGTTATTGTTTACACGAGCTAAGAGTTGCTTTTCCAAGAGCTTGAGCCTTTTCTCAGTTTCGGTTAAAGGCAGAGTGTTGTGTTCTCCGGTTTCCTTGTTTTCCAGGGTGTCGATACAGGTCTCGACACGGTCCAGAGTGACCTTAAGGGCTGTGAGCAAACTGGATAGCTGAGCAGTTGTGAGATCTCTGTTGTCATCGTTGTTGTTGTTGGACAAAGTTGAAGATGAGGCCATGGCTCTGAGGCAAGAAATGGCTCACGTTACATCCCAATCTGACGGTTTAACGACTAAACGCAGACAACACAAAAGATGGAAAGACACTTTGGACTCAATGAGACGAGCCAACCGTGTGTGGTGCCTCGGTGCTAACTCGATTGATGGTGTGACGGTGTTGACGGGACTTTGACTCGCGTTCAACATAATGGCGTGACGCTGTTGAACGAGTCTCGAGGTGAGACGACTCATAAGTAAAGACCCATAAGTACGTTTGCTTTGACTCGGTAGACACGAGGCGAAATTGGAGTGGTGGACTGAAATTTTCGAACATAGAAATTTTCAAAAAGATTCATTTGTTGTCATCGTTGTTGTTGTTGGACAAAGTTGAAGATGGGGCCATGGCTCTGAGGCAGGAAATGGCTCACGTTACATCCCAATCTGACGGTTTAACGACTAAACGCAGACAACACAAAAGATGGAAAGACACTTTGGATTCAATGAGACGAGCCAACCGTGTGTGGTGCCTCGGTGCTAACTCGATTGATGGTGTGACGGTGTTGACGGGACTTTGACTCGCGTTCAACATAATGGCGTGACGCTGTTGAACGAGTCTCGAGGTGAGACGACTCATAAGTAAAGACCCATAAGTACGTTTGATTTGACTCGGTAGACACGACGCGAAATTGGAGTGGTGGACTGAAATTTTCGAAAATAGAAATTTTCAAAAAGATTCATTTGTTTTATGGATGGTCTCCAAAGAATAGGGATCTTCAAAGAGTCGGCCTGTTGAAAAGGGTTGTCTTAGGTTTGTTTTTAGAAGATGGTTTGAGTTAAAGTAGCGGCGGCTTTTAAAACAATGTGTTGTTTCCGAAGACGGCTTTTTAGAAATTCAAAATTATGCATTTTGAAAATCGAGATTTGAAAAGGTTTGAAATTGTTGTGATCTCGAGAACGGTGTGTCATCCTCGGGATTTGAAAAGCCTCGAAACAGGTTTGTCATTTTCGGGTTTTGAAAGGGCAATTATGTCGGTATAAAACAGGTTAAAATCCGTGTCTTGAAACGGCCATTATAACGGCGTAAAAAGGTGTGTTTTGAATTGGTTGTAAAAACCGGTTTGAAAATCGTCATTATGACGGCCTAAAAGGGTGTTTTTTAAACGGTTATGGAAATCGGTTTGAAAATCGTCATTACGACGGCCTGAAAAGGCGTTTTTTTCAAAAGGGTTGTAAAACCTGTGTGAAAATCGTCATTACGATGGCCTTAAAAGGTTCTTTTGAAACGGTTGTAAAAACCGGCTTGAAAATCATCATTACGACGGCATAAAAAGGTGCAACGGTCGGCGAAAGACGGAGGTTTGAAACGGCTATTATAACGGCGCAAAAAGGTGTTTTTTGAAAGTTTGGAAACGATACAGAAGGACTTATGATCACATATCACATAAGCACTTGCAGTTCATTATATTATGCATAATGCTGACATGGGTTTTGGTTTAATAAGGGTGGTTACACACTAAGCTATCAATCCCCGATTTTCAAGAGGGATACCAAATAAAACAAAATGTGTAAGGAGGGTGCCCTAGCCTCGTTCACGAATGAAATGAATGCTCTTTGACGAAACAGAAATGTGTAACGTCAATGGTATGCTTGACGCAATCGAGATGAGAAACGCGGAGATGAGAAAACTCATGCCAACGAGACGAGCCAATTGGTCGGTTAAGGTTAGGTTATGGAGCCGGACAAGGAACCCGACTTATGACCATAATATCAACTAATGCATTTCAACCAAGACCTCGTTCGAGTCTCACCATCTAGGGATTGCAAAGACACAACTGTCCTAGTTATCCCCAGCGGAGTCGCCAATCTGTGGACATGGGTCGCCTGCACACCAAGCCAATCTGTGGACATGCATCAGTCGTAAAGCCACGCTCGGCGGCGTATTAAATGCTTTCAACCGGATCGTTTTGGATCGGTCGGTTTCGTCTCGGCAAGGGTCTCTAAACGATGTTAGAGATATTCGGAGTCGCCACCAAGCAATTGTGGGATGCTTGGAAACCGTTCGAATCCACTCTATACCTAGTTCAATCACGGCAAAAGCGGTGTTTGACATAGGTACTAAAGATAATGAATCATCCCTCTTTAGCATCATATCTCTAGAATGACTCTCGTTCGCCTTGGATAAGGTCGTCCACTATCCAAAGTTTCTAAGTAAGAGGTGAAGGTATGTATTGGGAAGTCCTTTAATTGGACACCCAATCCCGCCTGCGGTAGCGGCCTCTACTGATCGATCTTGGTTGTTAAATGCAAAAGTTGATAAAACGGGAAATGCATGAATGCGCATCCACAAGTTTCAACCTATCATGTGAAATTTTCTATGTCGGTTTTTTATCCAAATATCAAGTAATTAATGTCAAGTTGGATTTAGTGTTGATTTGCATGCAAGACAGAAATTGAACATCCATTTACCAAGTTAAGTTTATGGTGCATAACGTGATCCATTTTTCTTAGAAAAGCATTTTGCAAATATAAAGTAAAATGTGGACTTGTCAATCTGATCCGTCCTGTATTCGGATTAACTGAAGTCGAGATCGTCCTAGACGAGTGCTGGAAAGGAAACAGGACCTGCATCAGGCAGCCTATTGAAGTGGGAGCCTTAGGGCGATGCAAAGGAGCCTGCCAAGGTTTGAAAACTGGAAATCAGATGGCGTATTTTGGCGCGTGGTAGACGACGACCCAAAAGGGTGTCTCCTGGTTGTTGAAAATGTTTATGAAATTGTTTGTAAAAGGGTGTTTTAACCCATCTTTGTTGAAAAAGGTCGTTTAGACCGCTTTTGTGCTACTATGAAGAACGGGACTTGAATAATCATCATTGTGTTGATAATATTCGATGTTGGGTTCGGTTTTGCAAGCTTGACATGAATATTTTTGTAAGAAAAGATTCAAAAATATTTTTTATGAACTAATTGTGTTAAGTCCATTGTTTTGTAACTAGTCAATGTTTATCATCGTACTCGAATTAAACCGACATTCTATGTGGAAAGAAGGATGATTATGCATGTATGATGACTAATATGGTTGTTTTGAAAATGTAAACAAATGAATTAAGGTTTTAAACATACCCTTTAAAATGTATTAGCCAAATATTATCACCGAAACACGGATTAAACCGTCATGGTATAAGTAACCAAGGGTGAACATAATTTATAGTTAAAAAGGTTTATTATAAAAATGATTTGAAACGGTAAAAACCGATTGTAAAATAAAATGAAATTGGAAAGAACGAACTCAAACACATTTGAGTTCTACCTAGACAGCCAGTATAGGCGCGAGCCACCTAGTTGTCACTAGGGGCTCCTGTTTCAGGTCAAAACTCAGTTTTGGCTCATTCGATCCGTATTTTGGACCATGTTATGCATGTTTAAGCATGTTCAGGTCATAAAAACAGATAAAAGAACATGAAAAAAGAGGATTAACTACACCCTCATACTTACATGCTAGGTTGTTAGCAAGAAATTGACGAAAGTGTAAAAACTTATTAGGTTGAAAAACTTGGTTGAAAACCGTTTTACCAAAGTAAAGAGTGTTGCTTTTTTTTAGTGATAGCGTAGTTGGTCAAAATGGTCGGTCAAGTGATTTAATGCACGATGACGGTACCAAATAATGTGTAAGGCTCGTATTTTCGATCCGCAGGTCGGAAATACGAGTCGTTTGGTTACTCGGGAAGTCAAGGTCTAGAATTTTAAGGGAGAAAAGAGGGGGCGGACGCTCGCGTACCTTCAAATGGTGGCATTTAAGGGGTATTTATACAGGATTGTGTGGTTGTGTACGTTTTGAGCGACGTGGCCGTATAGGCTACTCGAAGAGACGCGAGCCTGTTCACGGGTCTTCGAGCTGTCTTGCCACTATCACGCATTTGGAATCATGATTTGTTTTATACTAGGTTTTGGAAGTCATGATTGTTGTACTTGACCATCAAGTATACCGTGTATACTTAGCATGGATAGTTTTGTGATGTTTGTTTTTTGTGTTTGACTCGTTGTTGGAGTCGGGATTTGAATTTCGAGTCGGTGTTTGGTCCGGTGTCGGTTTCGACTCTAGTTAGTGTCATTGGGACCCCATCATCGTGCGTAAAACACTCCAGGTACTTGTTGGAGTATGTGTCGTCAACAATAGTGCGATCACGTTATTAAAACTCATGATAAGAATACCCAAAGGGATGATTCATTTTTATACGTCAACTGATCAACATTAATCGGTAATGATTGGCTGACTAGAGTTTGACATTACTGTCCTTTGACGGTGGTGATCAGTTGATCCCTTAAGGTCACACCTAAAGAACAATTCCCTTAATAGATAAAATTAATTAATTGTATAATGATACAGATTAATTAATTCCCTAAAATTGAACAATTTACATATGTGAGTAAGAATATAAATCTTATTGTATCTCGATTAAATGAGATTCGTTTTAGTAATTAAGATGTTATATTACTAAAAATTTTTGTTTTATGAAACAATTAAATTAAGAATGAACTGTTAATTATAATTACAATGTGTTGTAGATTATATTAACATGAACCATTTTATTTACTTGTAATTGTGAATTACTAGCCAATTGTTGTATATAATTAAATTAATATATGTAATGATATTTAATTGTTAAATATGCATTAATATTATTAAAACATGTTACATGTCACATGTTACACATTATATGACAAAATGAAAAATTCACAAAAATAAAATAGACTCCACATTACAAAAGGGGCACCGGTTTTAGGGTAGTATAGGATTAAATGGTTAATTGTTAAAAACATAATGATTACCATCCTATGATAGACTAAACCCTAGTTTATATGGAAAAGAACAATGGTAAAAGTACATGGGCATGCATTAGCTCACTAATCCACCCCTCCCCATCGGTTTTATGCTCCACCAATAATAATAAGAATTGTTCTTATTCATTCATTCACTCTCACATTTTTGTCTCACTTCTTACTCTTCTCCCTTTTTCTCAAAAATAAGTTTGAGAAAATTATTGTTCTAATATCTAATATTCAAGTTACTAGAAGTAGTAATAGAAAATAATATTAGATTATATTTTAAGGTTAACTACTAATATAATCTAGTCAATTAATTAGTAGTTTTAAGGGGTTGTCTTGGTGCAATTGAAAGGAGGTTCTCACAATATTGAGACATAGGAGGATCATCCATTTATTTTGAGCTCAAGAACAAGTAAGAAAGGTGTTCTTACTTGTGCCCTTAAAACCATTTTGTATATTGTAAAAATCATTTTTCTTATCTTCTATTTATAATTTGTTATGCATGCATAAGATCATCATCTAATTTAAAGAGTGACTTAGATCTATAATTAAAAGAGTTTAATTTGAGGGTTAATGAATCCTTTCAAGTGGTATCAGAGTAAATGGTTGTTGCATGCGCCATGCATAATCGGTTTGGTTTTCCGAGTTATTTGTAACTTAATTAAAACTAAAATTTGTGATTTATGAAGATAAAGTCACGAAACGTTTTGCATGTCATATATTCTGGTTCTAAAATATTTCTCATATTGATGATTTATGGATGATTATTGCTTATTTTAATGATTTTTAGTGAAATAATTACATTTTTATGAGTAAAATGAACTTTTATTTACTAAAAATAGTTAAACTTCACTAATGTCCGTGATTTTTTAGTATGACCTCACATGAATATTTTATGTATTGTATGTAAAATTTTGTATTAATTTGATAAATATTTCATGATTTATGATTTTTATGTGATAAAAATGGTATAAATGGAGGTTAAATGACTAAAAATAGTTAAACTTTGAAACAGGCCATGAAATTTTATAATGAAGTCACATGCATATTTTACAGATTGTATGTAAAATTTGAGATAAATGTGATTTATTATGCATGATTTATAATTTTAATGGTTAAAATGATATAAATAGTGACTATTTTTAGCAAAAATAGCTAAAATGAATTTTATGGCTTGAAATTTTTCCCTAATATTTTATATATGATATGAACATCAGATCTAAAGTTGCATGAGTAATTTTTATTGATTTGGTATGTTTATTGATTTTTATGTTATAAAATCGATAAAAGGGCAACATTATTAGTCATAAAAATAAATTCGAAATTTTTGGTTGAATTTTGCCATTTCCAGGTTCTGGAATTTTTTTAATATTGTTCAAAATTTTGATTTTGATTTTTCCGTAATTTTTATGTTTAATTTGGATTAAATGGTAAAAGATATGTTTTACACGATTTATTGATGAAATAAATTATGAATATTTTGTGGGCAAATTTTATTGAGTTTTTAAATCTTGATAATATTCCAGTATTTACAAAAATGTGATTTCGAATTTTTTTTCCAAATTTTTATGACTTATTGGGAATTATTTCATAATTGTTTATGATTAAAAGAAGTTTAATAAGCAACAAAAACAAGTTGAATTATTGTCAAAAATTGAGTGAAGACTAATTTTTGAGTCCTAAGAGGGTTCGGATAATTAACTTGCGCTTAAATTTGATTTAAGTATTGATTTGTGATTTTAATAAATTATTATCACGCATTTCCATAAAACCGGATTATATACGATATAAGGTTTAAGTAGGGCGATTTGGCACATTAATTTGGCATGTAAGACACATATATTTATGCATCATATTTTATTGATGAATGTCATACTTTATTTATGTAATTTTATCTTTGTATGGCCTTAGTTTTAATTGGTATTACCCGTAATGAATGGGAATATCGATTCGGTTGTAATTTTAATGTGATCTCGCATCACCGTCTTTTAATTTAATAGATTTAAATTTTTATTACAAATGTATAATAGGAATAGCTATATTTTATTATTATTTTGTAATTCCGGAGTTTCCTAAAGACGGAGCCATTCGGAAAGGAGTTCTGATCAAGACGGTGTTTCCTTGAGAGGCGTGTCACTTGAAGTTCAAGGGACCAATGGAGTTGGTTTCCGAATTTGTAATAGAATATTAGATTTTCTATTTTAGGAAGGCCATACTAGGAAATTTATTTATTGCTTTGCATTTTTTTATATATGTTACATGTATTGCCAAATTGCCATACATCACATGCATTTTTATATATATCGTTTATCGACCGTGTCGATTATAATTATCGTAGTTCACTAATAAAGTTCACATAAAAGGTTATAGATAATAAATCGACAAGACTTCTCGCATATTAAAAATTGAGATTAGCTTTATCAAATAGTAGGACTCATGAATCCCTTTGACATTTGGGGTAGATTCGGTTCCCCGTGGTACTTTCATTTTTCATTGGGTAAGTGGGGTAATGAAACGTTATTACACGCGAAATTTGGTTGGTCTCAACGGAACATGAAGACTAGTCTTATGTTCCGAGGCTAGAGATGAACTTAACGTAATTTCATCGACCGAGAGTTCTAATTGTAGAATCGGTTAAAGAGTTAACCCACCGAGTCATATTAGTGAGGGATGTATCGGTTTCCCGTGCCCAAGCTAATATGGATTTGGATCTCGAAATCATTTATATAATTGGGTAGAGGTCATTATATAAATGCCAAAACATGCTAAAATGTTTTCATATTTTAACGATGAATGTTTCTTTTCCCACTATTTTGCTGTTTTATGGTGTTCTTTATTATCGCTCCAATTTATATATGATATGAATTCAATTGTAACACGAGTCTCCGCTAAAACACTGTTACTAATGACAAATAGAATCTCTTTCTAAATCCTCAAATAAACCGTATTATAGGTTGTGGACTAGATCCATAGGAATCGTTCTATTCCATAGACCTTGATAGGAATCGTCCTATGCAAAAATAAGATTGGCATCTTAAAATTCCTTACATACCTATGATTTCTTATGAAGAATATGAATAGAAGTAGTACTTAGTGTAACACCCCAAGTTATTGAGAGTAAGGTTGTCCCACATCGGGGAATTGAGGAGGTTGTGATATGTTTATAAAGGATTCCACCCACCACTTAGTAACAAGGCCTTGTGCTTTTGGGCTTAAGTGAGGACAAATATGGGCCCAAAGGTGCACACCCATCTTATTGGGTTGTGTTACGACGGTGGTGGGTCGAGTTGTCATAAATGGTATCAGAGCGACCCTGCGACCGTGTGGTGAGCCCGTGGTCGGGAGTACCCGGGTCACACACCTAGCGGAGGAGGATTCTGGGCTGCGGTCAAGTTGGAGGCACAACGAGGACGTTGTGTTCTTTAAGTGGGGGAGATTGTAACACCCCAAGTTATTGAGAGTAAGGTTGTCCCACATCGGGGAATTGAGGAGGTTGTGATATGTTTATAAAGGATTCCACCCACCACTTAGTAACAAGGCTTTGTGCTTTTGGGCTTAAGTGAGGACAAATATGGGCCCAAAGGTGCACACCCATCTTATTGGGTTGTGTTACGACGGTGGTGGGTCGAGTTGTTATACTTAGTCAAAATATGTTTAGATAATTTCTTCTATGCATCCATGGTTCAAAAATTTTATTGCTCAACCTTAACTTGTCATCAAGCACTTAAGTTGTTAAGAACATGACAATTTAAAATTGGCAAATTGATTTGTTAGACATTTTGATTAACCAAATACCACAATAAAGGTAACCCTTGTGAAGGATTAACTAGGACTTTATATGAAGATAAATCTTCATCAAATGGAAATTCTTAAAGTTAGTGGGAGCAATAAGAAGTAAGTAGCTATCTTAATTATTAAGGATAGAACTAGGCTCGAAAGAGAAGGTGTTAGACACTAAAATAGAAACAAACCAAATAAGTAAAGATCTAGGAAGTTGGTCGTGTGACTCCAACATATTCCTTCTGAATATCTATGACATTGACATTGCATTCTTGCGAATTATCACATCATGGGTATTTGATACAAATCTGTTAATCAAGTTAGAAATTGCCACATTTCATGATTATAAAATATGGCAAAAGGATGTCAAAACCACCTTTCTAAATGGGTATTTAGAGGAGGATGTGTTCATAACACTATCATAGGGTTTTGTAAATCCGTAGAATCCTAACATTGAATAATCGGATGACGACTAGCAAGAATAAATTTAGAAATTTACATGAATGGAACTAGGGTAGTTGCCATTTCATCCATGGACATATAAGTGTTATAGTGTACTCATTTTGGTTTTATATTTAGAAATGTACCTCAATAATTGTTATGTACACCAACTCTAAATAAGAATATAATTCATTTTTTTGTATAAAACACAAAGGGTTTCCATATTATGCAATTAAAACAAGCGTTGTGCCCTATCATACCACGATTAATTTTATGGTGAGACCATAAAAACAAAATCAAGGTAATTATATTCAAACTAAAAATAAATGTCATATATACAATACTCAAGTTGGTGACCCCAATCATTTCTCAAATCTTGATTGAAAATTGCATTTAGAAACTAGTTTTGACTAGTGTCCCAAACCATTTGATTGGGAATCTCTTGGTGCGTGCGAATCTTGTATTCAAAGCAAGATTAATTCATGACTTCTTTCTAGAAAAGAATTATGAATAGAGCAAGATATTCGCCCTATTTATACTTGGAGGTGTATGGTCGATACAACTTCAATCAGAAAAGGTTATTACTTTTTCATCTCTTTTACCAATAAACTAGGTAGATATTTGATATCCACTTAATGAGGTAAGAAGAGAAATTCTTTGAATAAGTTCAATGAATGTTTAAAAGTATCAAAACCTAGAAATTATGACCAAAGTATTAGTACTTTGTTAATATAGGGAACAATAAAGTGAAGACTTTTATATGCACCAAAAGGAGTGTGATATTGTATCACAAGTTCACCTTCATAATATTAGAAAGTGACAAAGAATCCTATACAATATGATTGAATCTTTACAATAAAGTTGGAAGAAGTTTCTGTTATAATAATTTTTATCTCGCATTTAAATTTTCACTAAAACAAAACATAATTAAAGCAATCATCTACATTTCATATGTGATATGGTTAGGCATGGTACCTAAATTGTAGCTTATTTCGATAGTGAACATGTGGTCTCTCTTCCTAAATAATCACGAGAACAAAGGGTTTGTGGCTCGTGATGTTGTCTATTAAAGAAAAGAGGATTATTTCTTATAGACAAATTGGGAGAAAATGTTCAAGAGCCACAAACTGAGAATAAGACGTAGGAAGATGTTCCTTCTTGGTCAAAATCAGTAAATATTTCTTCGAAATCAAAGTGGGCAGGAATCATGTTATTTTTGAAAGTAACAAACCTGTAACTTATTAAGATGCTTTATCTAGTTTCAACTCCGCGAAAGTCCGAAACGAGCATAAACATGAAAATGTTTATTTAGCTTGGTTAGTTGGTGGCAAAGGTTTTGCACGCAACAACAACGCTTCATTGTATTCGCATATGATTTGATATAGTTGGATTTTAAAAATCATCATGCATGAGTTTTGTAAATCACAACTATCCTACGGTAGGATACAAACTTAACAAGAAATCTTAAGTAGAAGTTAAGGAGTTTAATTGTATGTTTTGATCATGTGATAAACATGTCTCGAATTGTCGAGTAGTTCTGTTTATACATGGATTTTAGTGGGAGTAATGTGGTGTTAATAGTTTTATATGTAAGGGACATATTGATCATTGCGAATAATGAAAGACTTAGGAGAGGAATAATACATCTCTAAGGTGTCTAGACCTATAAAGATAGTTCTAAGAGGATGTTAGCGTTAAATGAATATTCTTATATTGATAAGAGTCTAGACAAGTTCAAAGGTATTTAACATGTCGAAATTGAATCCACTTCCTTCCATTGCGGAAAATTGAGTACACTTGCAATAATGAGATATGCAAGAAGGAGGGGATGATATTAGGATTCGGTTTTGTGAATTGGAGGAACTATGGTAGTTCATTCCAATAACCGAAGGTCCTATCCCTACTCACTGTGAGATCAGTGGGAGCTAATCAAGGCTCGGAAGCCTATGTCTAGATTGGATTTAGACACGTACTCAAAAGTTTTATAATAAATATTATACATAACAACGGGAAAAAGTATATAATAAGGTTAGGGAAAGTGCAATGTGTTGCTAAGACTTACTAACCAAAGCCTTCTCAAAGGCTTAGCATGATAAGTCATGCCATTTCAATTGAGTTGAGATGTATAATTGTATACAATATTAAGTATGGATTATAGATTATGTAGTAATTGATATAGTATCAATTATACATATGTGATAATATATTCATCGTTTGAGTTTTATTCAAAACTCTTTTCTTATAATACTTTGTTTTCCAAATAGGTTGTCGAGACAATATTGAACCCTATTTAAGTGAACTGGATTAAAATAGTATTGGCCCCTAGTCACTTATATGAGGTGACGTCTCCAAGTGACTAGAGTGTGATGCGATTGATGGTAAGTTCAAGTGTCATTGTAATACTGCGTTTAATATTCAATTTGGTGGGTGCCTAACATACTTTTGTATATGCGTTTCATAATTCGTTTGCGTTGGTTGGTAGAGAGGGTAAACTTCGGGACGAAGTTCTTTTAAGGAGGGTAGACTGTAATACCCGGTATTTTAATATGATATTATATTAGGCCGAGTTACCAGCTGGGTCGTGTAGTGTATTTGTGACTCGGGTAACTATGTGACTCGGGTTTTAATTAATCTAACTAGGACAGGCCCGTATCGTCTTAATAGCACCTATCCTATATGTATAACTCATCTAACCAAACCCTAATCTCCCTATCACCATATTCACTTTAACCATGAGAAAAGAGAGAAAAGAGAGAAGAGGGAGCCGTGTGTGAAGGGAGCCGCGTGAGGCATTGCGAGGCGATTTCTCAGCCTATTCTCATCCTATTTCGTAAGTAGACTATCCTATTACCTCTTTATTTAATTATTAGGATAATTATAGTAGTATTGGAATAATTTTTGTAACCCTAGAAATTGGTTTGGGGGTTTTGATTATAAATTGTATGAGATAAATGAATAGAATAGTTACAGCAATTCACAGATTCGTTGGTCTGTGTTATTTGAGTGTTTTACCTATCTTAAAGTCGTGGGATGCAAAAAGTTAAAGACGAGACTCATGTTTATTCCAAGCCTAGTTTATGCCTGTGAAAATTGGTAGCATTTCACCGTGTAGTTTTTCCCGAATAAATTATTTGTGAACGTCTATCTAAAAAGTCCGCGAATCAGTAGAGGCTAAAAGATTACTTCTAAAACATAATTTAGATATTGAATTAGTACTGGGTCTTTTTCATATACTTAATTTAAAGAGTTTAGATGAGTTAGGCGTTGGTTTTACTTAAAAATCTTTTGTCAAACTCGTTTTATGAGTCTATACTTTTTATGCGACGGTTTCTGTCAGTTTTTGGAAATCAGTCTGAAAACCCTTGATAAGTCTGGCATTTGAGAAAAACACGTTAGATATAATTTGTAGCTAAGACTCATGGGGTTCCAATTCAGTTGGCCTTGCATCAATTCAAATTTTCTGGAATTAGTTATTCATTTTATACCGAGTCTGCCATGTGCAGGAAAGTCAGGAAAAATCGTGTTTGTTCTTTAAATTGATATTTCTATTAAGTGATGATGAGTCTAGGTTATGTGCATGATTAATTGACTGAGTAGGTGGTAATTATACATAATTATGTTACGTAGGTGATGGATATGTGAAGGATCATAAGTGATTGCTTGTGTGTGCTTGGATTTGCTGGCACTTTGAGGTAGGGAAATACACTTGACTTATTATCGTTGATGTTGAATTGTGTTGACTTGTTTGTGTTTCATATGACCAAACTGTGAATGTTGACTTGATTCGTGGTTGTTGATTTATGTTATGATTCATATACTGGAAGGTGATTGACTGAATTGACCGTATTGAGTATGTTATCACAACATTTGGTAACCGGCATGATTTATGATTGATCAGTTCAATGATATATATATTGCGTTGCATTAATTTCTTTTGAGCATTCATATGCATTGGAGATGGAGGATGTTGTGGTGATGTGGTGTGGTGAAGATGATATTGTGATAAGGCCCGGGCGGGTTCTGCAGGACTTGCCCTGTGTCCTCAACAAGGAAATGTGGCGATCGGCTACGGTCGATATATAGTCTACCGGGGATCGGTATGGCTGGGTGTTCCGGGTTATGAGTTGTGATGAGATGTGGTGGTGATGGAGGAGCATGCATATCATACATACTTGTTGCATTGTATTCCCTACTCAACCTCGTGGTTGACCCTGTGTATTCGTGAACACCTGTGACGATCCAAATATTGGGGAGCAGTCTTGACAGGTTTATGAGACAGGATGGGAGCTTGATGGGCGTGAGACACTGGATCAGAAGACTTAGTAGCTAGATCATCATTTAGAAGACTTTCACTTTCATTCATGTTAGTTCTTTGTAATTTGATGTAAAAAAAAGGTTTTGTAATAATTAAGTTAAAGTAATTATATAATTTGCCTTGGAGTTTAATTTGTTATTCACTACCTTGGGAAACCGAGATGGTAACAGTCCGGTTTATTAGGGAATGTCTTGCTAGAGGCTCCTTCATAAATCGGGGTGTTACAAAGTGGTATCAGAGCGAACGATCCTCAGGCCTAAACCAATGAACCCAATGAACGTAGGATGTGTCTAAATAAAATGAACCCCTGGGAATAAACTGTTAGGAGCTCACAGTGCGGTTAAGAAGGCGCCCTTAATGCGTGCTCTTTTGCCCTCTCAGTTTTGAACCTGGTAACCCGAGAGAAATCGAGTGAATGGGGTAGTTAGAAGGAAAACCTTGGATATAATCGAGTGGGTGTACACCTTAAGACCCATATATTCTAACCATGCTGCAGGACAACGTTACGGTAAGTATTTTGTATGAATGATGACGTGATCATATGATGTTGTGGAGATGAGAAATAAATTTTCGTGTTCAGGTTGATAATCAATGAAGTGTTGGATTGTGTAATCGTGAGCGTGAAAAAAATTGCGAATTGATGATATTTATCTGGATGGATGTTGAATGATGTGTTGATAGTACTACTATGTCTAGCGATATGCGGTTATGTGATCCCGAAGCCATGCTAGTATAGTATTGTGATAGTAATCAGAAACACTATTGAATTGCATGTTTCTAGTCATAGCAATCGTGATTTAGATGTAAGGAGTAGATCGAGATGCGAAGGGATTCTATGGGATAGATGTTTACGTAAGTACAAAGTGTGAGATTTAAGTTGGGATGGGTTAGTATACATAGTATGTTCATAAGAGCTTGTAACATAGTAAAGAATGACCTAGTGCTGAAACTCGTTTTGTTTGATTTTACTCTTTAATTGACCTTACTGCCATTTCTTTTCTGTTTATTCCCTATGGATGAAAATTTTATGAGAGATAGCCTCGTGAGTTAGTGTTCATTTGGCGTTGGTTTCATGCTTATAGGATATACAGATTAGGAGTAATAAATATTTTAGTGGGCTGTGGTCAGGAAATTCCTGTGCAGTGATGTTTTGACCAACGATTTTGTAAAAATCCTCATTTAAATTGTATTAATAATTTTTGCATAATTCCAACTCCATCGATCAGAAGATTCGCATATGTTTTCAAATTGATAAGCCACGAAAATTCTTGATGTCTCTATATTAAATGGTAAGTTTTGCAAACTGACCCAAGTTTCGGACTAATTGCTGTCACATACTTGTTTGGACCAACTGAGTTGTAAAATTCTTTAAAAATGGAATTCTTGTGCTTTAGACCTAATTCTTTTTCCCCTGTGTTTTTAACTCTCCGTATTTTATAAAAGTAATATGAATCAGGTTTTAATCGAACGGCTATTTGTTCGTGGTCTTTGGAAGTTACAACGTGAATCATGACTTGTAAAATGTGCGTTCTATGTTGAGTTTTCATACAATTGTTTGGTTATTTCATGAGCCTTATTAATGTGACATTATAAAGTTTTTATATGATGATAGTAGCACGCATGTTCAGTAGTTATGTATCTTAACACGTGATAAAATTAAAGTTTAGTTGATAACATTGTTGGCATGATAGTATGAGTGAAATTGAATAGCTTAATTTGATTCTAAATCGAGGGTGAAATATTTTATACGAGTCCAGTTGTTTGCATATTTTATATATGTTTGGCATGTTGTAATATCTCTAGTGTGTTCATCATATTTGTATAGTGGTCGGATATATATAAATATAAAACTATATTGTCATATCTTGGTAAAGTTGGTGGCGTTAAATGTTAACTTGATTGTTCTAATATGCTCGCATGAATATTTATAATAATTATGTTTAAATATTTACACATGGATGGTAGTAATGAGTATGTCTAAATGTTCACACATGTAGGATGTCATCTGAGTTCTAATGTCTTTTGTGTGAGTCTGTGTGCCTATAGTTATACTTATTACTTTCATTGCATTAATTTATTTCAGTTGAACCTAAACTTATGATATGATAATAAAATAGTGTTGTTGTTCCTTATTGGATATGTTCATAGTTGTATTATCATGAAATGCTAGGGTGATTGTTGCAATTGTCACGATATTTGTAATATAGTTTGATATAGTTACGATATTTGAAATATATTCTCGAACCGTCGCTATGAATTATATTTTGACGACCCTTTGATGTTTCACATGTTATGCGTATGTTTAAATGATAGTCGTTATAATTACGTTTAATTGAGCCGCGAGTTGCCTATTTGTTCAAACCGTGCAAACCAGAGGACTTGTTCACCTTGCCAATCTTTTGTCATAGATAATGTTTTACAAGTTATATGATGGTATATGTACATGTTTAAGTTGTTTATACGATATCTTTTATTTTGCTGAAAATGAATTATACTGAGTTGATGGATACAATTGAATGGTATGGTTACTAAAAATGTTAAACATATGTGTGATATGGAAGTAATTTTGTTGTTATTGTGAATCATATAACTATTAATACTCAATTGTAATTTCAGTTGTTTGACTTCTACATTATTAAGTTAATTACTCATGACGCATTACGATCGATGGTTCCGTAAGGAGTTTAACTGGGAATTTTATAATGTGCCTCCGATCTAAACTAGTAATCTTCTTATATTGACTATATGGTTAGACTCTTGTCTAGTTCTTATGACGTGATAAATCGTTTTAAAATTTAACATGTGATTGAGTTGGTACTTATACTTTTGTGTGACCATGCAACCTGTGATAAATAGATCTGTAATAAAGAGGTAATTTTGATTGAACACAGTTAATTTGTAGTTACTTGCTTTACATTATGGTACGAATCGTATGCTTTGATGAGACGTCACCAGGGAATGTGTACTATCTAAGAGGTCTCCGATTAAATGCTGTAGTCGTGTTAACCGTGAATATAACTGAGTAAAGAAGTGCAACTAAAATCCTGATGTTGAGGTAATAGTCGTTCATTAGTAAAGATAAGACTGAAATGAATAAGATAAACCCGTAAATTACGAAATATGAGTCGACACCTAAGCTTGTATTGTTTGAAGGAATTGAATTAAGTTTATCTGATTTTGAGTTTCGTAGTAAGCTGTAAATGGATTCTATGGACGGCTCTGTTATAAGATTTATGTTAAGGAAGTTATTCACCGTCCAGTATGAAAGTAAAAGTTTTGAAAATGAAATTAAATTTTGTCGTGTGAGTATAAATTCGAATGAGATTTCCGCCCGTTATGCCGTTGTATGGTTTCATGATATTTGCTAGTCTGGAGGAATGAAGCTAGAACGGAGTCACAAATAGTGGGTTAATTTAGTCATGTTGTTCGTTCGTGTAGTGAATTGGTGGGTTGTGGTTAGTTACGAATGTCAAAACGGGAAATGTAATGTGGTGATTTAAGTGAGTTATGTGTTAATATGGTATGTTGATATTAGCATGATATGTAATGAATATTTGTAAAATTGGTGTAGTTAAATACATTTAATCTTTTATGTCATTATGTTGGGTGCAGTTTATATATATTTAACACCAAGAACGAAATTTTATGTATGATAGTCTTGTATGTTAACTTTCCAATATCGCTGTTTACTCGCTTGATTGACTCGACCAATAAGTTTGTAAAATTTGCCAATCAATGTGCATTGTCATTCGTGAATAAATCCCAAACCCTTTGTTATGAGGATTAAAAATATTTCTAGGACGATAAGTGCTGTGAAACTGGTTGTCTTCATTTTATGGGTGATTACTGTCTTGACCTAAATCAAAATCATACATTATGTAAAGAAAAGTCAGACTGGACCTATTAGGTTACAAATTTTCATAAATCGATTTATTAAGTTTTGACCCTAATTCTTTTCTTATGTTGATTGATTCCCTATGTTTCTAAGGTATGAGATTAGAATGATTAGTGAAGTGAATAATTACTAATGATTTTACTGGTAACCTTGTAAAACATTGTTCCATTCATAATTTGATTATTCACATGAATAAATGTTACCAATATTTCTTAGAAAATATGCTGCCACGAGAATACGCCGGATAGGATTATCGTGGTATGTTACGTTAGTGATCTTGCTTAGTAACCTTGATGAACCGATGTTATTTGACATGAACCATATGTGAGCACCTAGGCATCTTCATCTTTGTAACCTGAGTAGTAATGTATAAATTAGATTGACAAGCAGATCCTGTGAATGTTATTGCATGTATTGATTGATATGAAGAGTGTCTAGATTAATACTTGAAATGTCTTAAGTTATTCAACGTGGCTTTTCTCCGATCCGTGGCGATGTCTTCAGTAGCAAAAATCGTAGCTTCCTTGGGAGAGCTTGTATATTGATTGTCTTTAGTAGGGATTAGTGAGCTTGAGCGTGAGTTGTGAATCTTTTATCCTCTTTCGATTGTTAGCGATAGTTTGAGAACTTTTGTTACAATAATGAAGGTTACGGGGACGTAACCATGTTTAAGGAGGGTAGGATTGTAAAATCTTTATGCCTTCATGTGTGATTTCTCAGTTTGGCTATATTGGTTATGCGTTGTGTGGGTTATGTTGGAGTGTTACATGATGTGTTTCTGTTATGGTTAAACTTCGGGGACGAAGTTATTTTAAGGAGGGTGGAATGTAATACTGCGTTTAATATTCAATTTGGTGGGTGCCTTACATACTTTTGTATATGCGTTTCATAATTCGTTTGCGTTGGTTGGTAGAGAGGGTAAACTTCGGGACGAAGTTCTTTTAAGGAGGGTAGACTGTAATACCCGGTATTTTAATATGATATTATATTAGGCCGAGTTACTAGCTGGGTCGTGTAGTGTATTTGTGACTCGGGTAACTATGTGACTCGGGTTTTAATTAATCTAACTAGGCCAGGCCCGTATCGTCTTAATAGCACCTATCCTATATGTATAACTCATCTAACCAAACCCTAATCTCCCTATCACCATATTCACTTTAACCATGAGAAAAGAGAGAAAAGAGAGAAGAGGGAGCCGTGTGTGAAGGGAGCCGCGTGAGGCATTGCGAGGCGATTTCTCAGCCTATTCTCATCCTATTTCGTAAGTAGACTATCCTATTACCTCTTTATTTAATTATTAGGATAATTATAGTAGTATTGGAATAATTTTTGTAACCCTAGATGTTAGGGTGCAAACCCATGTCCCACATCGGTAGAATAAAGATGAAAGATCATCTTTATAAGTGTCTACAAAATATAATAGTACGAGGCCTTTTGGGAAGGAGCCCAAGAGTAAATCCGTGAGGGCTTGGCCCAAAGCGGACAATATCGTACTATTATGGGTTGTGGACACAGATGCAGCAGAGGCCCAACACGGGATATTCACGCTTCCGCACAACACTAGAAATTGGTTTGGGGGTTTTGATTATAAATTGTATGAGATAAATGAATAGAATAGTTACAGCAATTCACAGATTCGTTGGTCTGTGTTATTTGAGTGTTTTACCTGTCTTAAAGTCGTGGGATGCAAAAAGTTAAAGAAGAGACTCATGTTTATTCCAAGCCTAGTTTATGCCTGTGAAAATTGGTAGCATTTCACCGTGTAGTTTTTCCTGAATAAATTATTTGTGAACGTCTATCTAAAAAGTCCGCGAATCAGTAGAGGCTAAAAGATTACTTCTAAAACATAATTTAGATATTGAATTGGTACTGGGTCTTTTTCATATATTTAATTTAAAGAGTTTAGATGAGTTAGGCGTTGGTTTTACTTACAAATCTTTTGTCAAACTCGTTTTATGAGTCTATACTTTTTATGCGACGGTTTCTGTCAGTTTTTGGAAATCAGTCTGAAAACCCTTGATAAGTCTGGAATTTGAGAAAAACACGTTAGATATAATTTGTAGCTAAGACTCATGGGGTTCCAATTCAGTTGGCCTTGCATCAATTCAAATTTTCTGGAATTAGTTATTCATTTTATACCGAGTCTGCCATGTGCAGGAAAGTCAGGAAAAATCGTGTTTGTTCTTTAAATTGATATTTCTATTAAGTGATGATGAGTCTAGGTTATGTGCATGATTAATTGATTGAGTAGGTGGTAATTATACATAATTATGTTACGTAGGTGATGGATATGTGAAGGATCATAAGTGATTGCTTGTGTGTGCTTGGATTTGCTGGCACTTTGAGGTAGGGAAATACACTTGACTTATTATCGTTGATGTTGAATTGTGTTGACTTGTTTGTGTTTCATATGACCAAACTGTGAATGTTGACTTGATTCGTGGTTGTTGATTTATGTTATGATTCATATCTTTGAAGGTGATTGACTGAATTGACCGTATTGAGTATGTTATCACAACATTTGGTAACCGGCATGATTTATGATTGATCAGTTCAATGATATATATATTGCGTTGCATTAATTTCTTTTGAGCATTCATATGCATTGGAGATGGAGGATGTTGTGGTGATGTGGTGTGGTGAAGATGATATTGTGATAAGGCCCGGGGCGGGTTCTGCAGACTTGCCCTGGTGTCCTCAACAAGCGCGAGTGGCGGATCGGCTACGGTCGATATATAGTCTACCGGGATCGGTATGGGCAGGTGTTCCGGGTTATGAGTTGTGATGAGATGTGGTGGTGATGGAGGAGCATGCATATCATACATACTTGTTGCATTGTATTCCCTACTCAACCTCGTGGTTGACCCCGTGTATTCGTGAACACCGTGACGATCCAAATATTGGGGAGCATCTTGACGGGTTTATGAGACAGGATGGGAGCTTGATGGGCGTGAGACACTGGATCAGAAGACTTAGTAGCTAGATCATCATTTAGAAGACTTTCACTTTCATTCATGTTAGTTCTTTGTAATTTAAAAAAAAAAAAGGTTTTGTAATAATTAAGTTAAAGTAATTATATAATTTGCCTTGGAGTTTAATTTGTTATTCACTACCTCGGGAAACCGAGATGGTAACAGTCCGGTTTATTAGGGAATGTCTTGCTAGAGGCTCCTTCATAAATCGGGGTGTTACAGTCATAGGGTCATAAGAGATGACTAGTCGATCACATAGGCAGACTGTAAGGGACACTCTGTCGGACACTGACTGTTGGGGTTGGTGTCCTTAACAGTTAGTGCAAGGACTTATAAATCTCTAAAAGGATCAAAGGGTATACTTTGTATCATAATCAGTTGATCCACGTTTATCAATAACGGTTGGCTTGCTAGATAAGTTTGACGTTATTGTCATACAGATGGCGGTGATCAACTGGTCCCTAAAAGTCACACCTATAGGATACGTCTTGAGTGATGTGACGGTATGAAAATACAGTCATGTAGATGCCAAATTTGACTAACCAGTTAGTCTGAGTTATTTGACTAATAAATTAGTCAAAATGTGATGTTGAGATTTTATATTTAATACGGATTAAATATCATGGGCTAAAGGCGAATTAACCAGTTAATTCGTAAAATTGAATATAAACGTTTTATATTTAATTAAATGTGTATTGAATATAATTATACAATACTGTTTTGTCGGACATGTATTAATAATTCAACTAACCCGTATTATTAGTTGATGCCTTAATTTCCGATAACCGATAACAGTTTATAATTAGACCGCGTAAAATACAATTAGAATTTAACGAACCGGACCGCGAGTTAAAACCAAGAGGAAGTGGAAGCCCACTTCCCTTGGTGGGTCTCGGTTTTGCCGAGTGAAGAGAACAAAAGGGAGGGTTTCTCCTCCCTTCTAATCTAATCTTTCACTTGTAAAAATTCTAGGGTTTTTGGGAATTGTGCCTCCTGAATTCCGGATCTCTCATCCAACACAAATTCACAAAAACTAATCCCCTCGATATTGCAAGTCAATTAGGGGATTGTCTCTAGCACAAGGGCATTACTCGGACTTCTTGGGTGCATCGTTTAGGAGGAGATTTGCTTTAATCTCTCATTGCCTTTTGCACTAGGACCGAAGGTTATTCCTACAATCTTTGTCGTTTCTTTATGTTTATCGTTTTATGACAATATTCACATGTAAATTTTGCGTTATAATCCTTAATTCGATGGGTAGTATACGGATATTCACCTACAAGTGGTATCAGAGCCAGGTTACGTATATTTTTATATGTGTTTTTTCATTAAACGATTTTGAAAACGATGTATTTTGTTCAAAAATTGGTCTCGGCTGCCAGTTTTTTGTCACGGCATTTTTGAAAAAAAATTTGCTGCGTTTTTTTTGTGATTGTTGGAAACCGTGTCTAGTTTACACGGTGTTGATTGCCTTGTTTTAATTTTTGATCTTTGCATATTGTCTATGTAATCGATATTCATCGCTATATGTTAAAGATCGGTTAAAATCATTGCATAAAATTTCGTGTTGCACAAAAAAAAAAAAATTTTTGTCTCGGCTTTTTGTTCTTGAAAACCGTGAGGCTTGTGATGTTCACGGCCTGTTTTCTGATTTTTACATTAATTTGCGTGCCACACAATTTTGTTAGATCGTTCGATCTCTTGTTTTAGTGTTGTTCTTAGCGAATTGTTGTTTTAATCGATAATTACAACAAGATGTGAAGAACATGTCAATTGTATTTTTGTTTTGATCCGGATTAGAATAAATTGCAATTGAGGTTTTACAAATCGTTTTGTTGTTAGATCACTTGTTTGATCACGTTTTAGCCGTGTAAATTTTTTTTTTTTTTGGGCTTTTAGAACCTCTCGGCATTTCTCGCGGTTTTAAAAAAAAAAATTTTTTTTTCCCCAGGCATTGTTCACGTGAACAAAGATCTGAAGAAAAAAATTTTTCCTGTTTTTTTTTCTTTCGGCCTTTTTAATGCATAAAACGTTTTTTTTTTATGCTCTCGCTTGATTAGTGAAACGGTTCACCCACGTAAATGTAAGTTACTTTAAAAATTTAAAGTAACGGATTATATCGAATTAAAATTAAGTTGATGAAGCGGTTTTGTCACATAATTTTAATTATCTTTGGTGGTTTGGATAAATTTAACATAATTACGGAATTATGTAACGAATAATTTTCTTTTTAGTTGATGCATTTTGTTTTATCGTTCTTATTTATATTTTGAATGTTTTGAATGCCTTTTAATTACGTATTTAATTATTTTGCAAACGGTTGTAACTTAGTGTGGCCTTAGTAGAACGTGTTACCGTAATGATGGAACACGGTCTTGGTTGTATTTTGAGATCTCGAATCTCCATTTTTCCTTTTAATTACAGTTTTTATTTAGAATGTAAATAGGTTTATATTTGTAAATTTTAAATTGTAATTCTTGAGAAGACTAAAGATGGAGACCGGAGCTCACTCCCGCTACATGGACAAAGATGGAACACCAAGACAAGCTTTCGGGTCCAACGGTGGATTCCAAAGTTGTATTTTGTTCTTTTTACTAGGATAGGCCACACTAGGATTTTTATTTACGTATCGCATTCATTTATTTATTTTTATGTAACGATAGTATGCATCATATTCCGCCTAAAAACCAAACCACCTAATTATTGCATGAAAACTGACACATATAGAGGTCACGAGTTAGTTTTCATTGACATTCGTATGTCACACGATCATGCTAAGCCATCACCTAAATTGATTCATTCACGCAGACGCTAGATTTTCGTTCACTTAAAATGAATTATTTTTGAGCTGATGGGATCTTCCTCGTATAAACCAAAATTGAGAACGGTCTTTATAGGTCAAACTCCACTGACTCCCTTCTTCGTCGGTAGGCATACTATGACCCCTTCTACGTCGGGTAAATTGGAACCGATTGACCTATTTTATCTCAACACTATGGTCACTCGTACGATCCTGTGACTATGGTGGACTAATAGATAGGATTTACAGAAATCTATCGACCAAGAGTTCTTCCGAAAGAATTAGCTAAACAGTTGGCTTATCAATTTACAGAAATTGAGTCTTGGGATCACTTGTATCTTTCTTGAGGGAGATCAATTGTGCAAGTGCTTGAGTCTACATGTTAAAATGAATTTTAAAATAGACTTAAATCACCTCGATGAGTTGCTTATTTCGTTTTGTTTTTCTTTCTTTTTCAGTGTAGATCACGTTCTTTAACTGCAAAATAACAAATGGCTGGTCACTTGAACGACCCAATGCCTAGTGCCACATTGGACCGTGAGTCCTGGCTTCGGATCTTCATGAATCAGATGAATCAGTCTACTCGACTGAAGAATGATGGATCCAACTTCGAGAGGCGGGAGGCGGCATTACGGAATCTGCCGCCGCCGCTGCGACGGAAAGCTCAAATATCTACTTGAGCCCATGCCGCCACACCCAGTCACACGGCCGAGCTAACGAGATCGCTACTTATAACGATTTCGTCATGGAAGCGGGTGCGATTAAAAACGTGCTCATTTTTGCAATGGAATCCAATTTGCAGAAACGCTTCATAGCCCAAGGTGCAAACAAGATTTTCACCACGCTCACCAAGGAATTCTCGAAAGCACCGAGAATCGTGACCTATGAGCATACCACTCGCTTCTTTGATGCGAGACTCGAAAGGGCCAACCGGTTAGCCCACACATTCTCAAAGATGATTGAGAATGTCGAGAAACTGGAGACCTTTAATCGTAACATCGCGAGAATATTGTTATCGACCGTATTCTTCATTCACTCCACGATGGTTATTCGCAATTTAGAGCGAATTACTATATGAATGATTTGAAGAAAACTCCACATGAATCGCACTCCCTTCTCGTATGCAGGACCGAGAAGGACATGAAGTTCAGTGGGAGCATGAAACAGGATGTTCTCGTTGTATCAAATAAAGGGAAGGGTAAGGGCAAAGCTCCGGCAAACCTAGCGATGAGGCAAACCGAAGTTCAAGAAGTCGGGTTCAGGTAAGAGTGGGCCTGGTGAGTCGAGCACCTCATCGGGCGCGACAAAGAGCAAAATGGATAACATGGAATGCCATCACCGCCACAAGTCCGGGCACCGGAGGCGTACATGTCCTGTTTATCATGAGGACATAAAAGCGGGTCGCGTTAAACCTGTTGGTATGTCTTCTTCTTCTACTTTTATTCATATGATTGAGATTAACCATGCAAGTTACGGAACTTGGGTACTAGATACTGGTTGTGGTTCTCATCTGTGTAATCATGTGCAGGGCCTCCGAAATCTCGAACCTCTCGTAAAGGGTGAGGTTGACTGCGTGTTGGGAATGGAGCAAGAGTAGCTGCCATCTCAAAGGGGACATATGTGATCCACTTCCTAAGCGGATTTGAGTTATCATTATATGATTGCTATTATGTTCCTAGTCTTTCGAAAAACATTATTTCAGTTTCTGCACTTGACAAACTTGGTTTTTCATTTGTAATAGAAAATAATGCTTGCATTTTCTCTTTACACAATATGATTTATGGCAAGGCGATCTCCTTGAACGGAATTTATGTTTTAGATCAGACGACCGAAATATTACACGTAATGAATAAAAAGTCAAAGGTAGGTGATAAAGATCAAACATATCTATGGCACTGCCGTATGGGACACATTAATGAGAAACGCGTAAAACAGCTCATCAAACATGGAGCGATCTCGGCCTTTGATTTTCAATCATTTGGCACGTGTGAATCATGTCTCATCGGTAAGATGACTCGTATTTCCTTCAAAGGTGTTGGAATGCGCGCTGCTGACCTATTAGGGCTCATACACACGGATGTATGTGGTCCTATGTCAATCACCGCACGAGAAGGCTATAGGTATTTCATCACTTTCACGGATGATTTAAGTAGATATGGCTATGTCTACTTAATGAAGCACAAAAGTGAATCCTTTGAGAAATTCAAAGAATACCGAATAGGGTGCGAAACCTATTGGGTAGAAAGATTAAAACACTACGTTCAGATCGTGGTGGCGAGTATCTTTCTCACGAGTTTGATCATCACCTCAAAGACTGTGGAATTGCCCTACGATTAACTCCACCGGAACACCTCAATTGAATGGTGTGTCCGAACGGAGAAATCGAACTTTACTTGATATGGTTCGATCCATGATGAGTCACACGGTTTTACCTGATTCATTATGGGGTTATGCTCTTTTGTCAGCCGCTCTAATACTTAACCGAAGTCCGTCTAAAGCTGTTGACAAGACTCCATATGAACTATGGAAGGGAACGGTCCCTAACTTGTCCTTTATACGGGTTTGGGGCTGCGAGGCTTATGTCAAGTGGAGACCTGAAGATAAGCTCGGCCCGCGATCGGTCAAGACATACTTTATAGGTTATCCTAAAGGATCACGTGGTCATTACTTCTATTCGCCAACCGAACAACGTGTTTTTGTTGCGGCTAGTGCGACATTCTTAGAGAAGGAATTTCTCGAGAATGCAAAGAGTGATAGAACCTTCGACCTGTCGGAGGTTCCAGAACCAAATACCGAGCAACTATTGGAGGAACCTATTCCTTCAATCCCGGCTGCGGTTAACATTCCTGAGGAACCTAGGAGGTCGGGAAGAGTCTCTATTCCTCCGGACAGATACATTGGTATGGTCGAGGAACATGACATAGATGACGTTCTACTCTTAACGAGTAGTGAACCCGCAACCTATAAAGGTGCCATGACTAGTTCCGACTCAAAGCTATGGCTTGAGGCCATGCAATCCGAGATGGACTCCATGTATGAGAACAACGTGTGGGATCTTGTTGACTTACCTGCTAAGGTTCGTCCCCTTCAATGCAAATGGCTTTACAAGATAAAGCATTCTGTGGAAGGTCAACAAGATATCTACAAAGCACGACTAGTTGCTAAAGGTTTCACCCAAGTGCCAGGTTTGCACTACGATGAGATTTTTGCACCCGTAGTCATGCTGCGTTCCATTCGGATTATCTTAGCGATTGCCGCTTTTCATGACTATGAAATTTGGCAAATGGATGTAAAAACCGCCTTCTTAAACGGCTTTTTGGAGGAAGAGTTGTACATGGTACAACCCGAAGGTTTCATCGATCCAGTACATCCTAAGAAAGTGTGCAAGCTCAAGCGTTCCATTTATGGACTTAAGCAAGCATCAAGGAGTTGGAATCATCGCTTCGACCAAGTGATAAAAGAAAATGGATTTACTCGATCTGTCGAGGAACCATGTCTATATATCAAGTCGAGTGGGAGCAAGATTGTCTTTCTAATATTGTATGTTGACGACATACTCCTGATTGGGAATGACATACCTCTCTTATCTTCGGTGAAAGTATGGTTGAAAAACCATTTCCAGATGAAAGATCTGGGAGAGGCACAGAGAATTCTAGGCATCCGTATCTATCGAGATAGATCACGACGGATGTTATCTCTCGATCGAGAGTCTTACATAGACAAAGTCCTAGAGAGATTCAAAGATGACTAACTCCAAGAAGGGGTTCCTTCCTATGTCTCCAGGGGTGCATTTGAGCAAGTCTCAGGCACCAGAGACACCGGAAGAGAAAGAGCGCATGGCACGGATACCTTATGCCTCGGCAATAGGATCTATCATGTATGCCATGATATGCACACGTCCGGACGTGGCATATGCATTGAGTATGACAAGTCGATTCCAACAGCATCCAGGTGAATCACACTGGTTAGCTGTCAAGAACATTCTTAAGTACCTCCGGAGGACTAAAGATTGGGCATTGACTTATGGAGGCTCTCCAAAGCTATGCGCAACCTTCTGCAGATGCTAGCTTCCAAACGGATCGTGATGACTCGAAATCTCAGTCAGGATTCGTTTTTACTCTTAATGGCGCTGCAGTCAGCTGGAAGAGTTCGAAACAAACTGTTACAGCAGATTCTACGACTGAGTCCGAGTACTATGCCGCGTCTGAAGCTACAAAGGAAGCGATATGGATGCGTCAATTCTTACATGGGCTCTCTGTAGTGCCTAGTTCGAATGACCCGATCACCATCTATTGCGACAATAGTGGTGCCATCTTCCAAGCTAAGGAGCCAAAGTCTAGCAACAAGTCTAGACATGTACAACGGAAAGCTCATCTAATCCGGGATTACGTGGAGCAAAAGACAGTAGTGATAGAAAAGATTGCTACAGATGACAACATAGCAGATCCTCTCACTAAAGCATTACGACAAGATAAGCATGAAGGGCACGTTAATTCCATGGGAATCAAACGTGTTCCTGAGTTGTAGTACTTTTTATGGATTAGATTCATTCTCGTTTGTACTCTATACAACATCATCGTTTTGATATTATATATATATTTTGTTTTTCATGTGGAATTGTACGACAATTTTGAACACCACAAAGTGAACTGAACAAACATCATATCTTGTTAGTCCTTAATTGCCCACATGAGCTGATAACTCGGCAATTATTTTGTGACGTTGGTTGATGGTGGGTTCAACAAGCCATAAGTCAACAAAGTTGACCACCAATCACAGAGGCGATTTATACGGATATTTCGTAGGACACAATTGTGACATCGACGTGGAGTCCTAAATGTTTTATAACATTCGTTGCCCGGTCGTGGATAGGACCTCCATGGTGATCCTAAGAGTCGATTCTTTTGACTATCGACTGTCTCTTGAGACTAAGGCAGATTTTGGGTGACTTTGGTTTCTTTCTCACGGTCATCCGTAACAGGGGGCCAAGTAGATTTTTTCTGGGTCATTTCATGCTGTGCTTAGATCGGAAGGAGTTCGAGTTGAGGGAAATATTCAGCCTTTATCAGGTACTCGATATTTCTCAGGGCCACTCGAGGAGTCAGAATCGAAATGCATGGCCATGCTCGAATACGAATTCGTTTTATCAGTTGAGTTACTCTCTAGTCGGGAAACCACTCTAGATACAGATCGATTGTAAAATACGACCTTTGCGGATCCGGATCTGCAAATTGTTTTACATTGAGTGGGAGAAATTTTAAATGAATATGAGAATCGGTTATCGCACATACACTTGTTCGGACAAGTGGGAGTTTGTTGGAGCTTGTGTCCTCCAGTTCGTGCGGATAACGTCATTGCACATACACTTGTACGGACAAGTGGGAGCTTGTTGGGGTTGGTGTCCTTAACAGTTAGTGCAAGGACTTATAAATCTCTAAAAGGATCAAAGGGTATACTTTGTATCATAATCAGTTGATCCACGTTTATCAATAACGGTTGGCTTGCTAGATAAGTTTGACGTTATTGTCATACAGATGGCGGTGATCAACTGGTCCCTAAAAGTCACACCTATAGGATACGTCTTGAGTGATGTGACGGTATGAAAATACAGTCATGTAGATGCCAAATTTGACTAACCGATTAGTTCGAGTTATTTGACTAATAAATTAGTCAAAATGTGATGTTGAGATTTTATATTTAATACGGATTAAATATCATGGGCTAAAGGCGAATTAACCAAATTAATTCGAAAATTGAATATAAACGTTTTATATTTAATTAAATGTGTATTGAATATAATTATACAATACTGTTTTGTCGGACATGTATTAATAATTCAACTAACCCGTATTATTAGTTGATGCCTTAATTTCCGATAACCGATAACAGTTTATAATTAGACCGCGTAAAATACAATTAGAATTTAACGAACCGGACCGCGAGTTAAAACCAAGAGGAAGTGGAAGCCCACTTCCCTTGGTGGGTCTCGGTTTTGCCGAGTGAAGAGAACAAAAGGGAGGGTTTCTCCTCCCTTCTAATCTAATCTTTCACTTGTAAAAATTCTAGGGTTTTTGGGAATTGTGCCTCCTGAATTCCGGATCTCTCATCCAACACAAATTCACAAAAACTAATCCCCTCGATATTGCAAGTCAATTAGGGGATTGTCTCTAGCACAAGGGCATTACTCGGACTTCTTGGGTGCATCGTTTAGGAGGAGATTTGCTTTAATCTCTCATTGCCTTTTGCACTAGGACCGAAGGTTATTCCTACAATCTTTGTCGTTTCTTTATGTTTATCGTTTTATGACAATATTCACATGTAAATTTTGCGTTATAATCCTTAATTCGATGGGTAGTATACGGATATTCACCTACACTGACCGCATATATAGTTCTGGTAATTCATATATAACCTGGTCGTGGCAAGAGCTACTATAGTATTCTTTTGAGTCAATTCTTTGACTAAAGACTGTTCGCCCAAGTTGGCACAGTTTCTGAGTGACTTTTAGTTATGGTCTACGACTTTCGTAAATGGGTCAAATGGGCATCTCTTGGGTCATGATGAGATGTGACTAAACAAAGGGAATAGTGCGATAGGAATTGTCCATCCCCTTGTCAGGGTTATTTAAAAATTTCAGGGCCACTCGAGGAGTATGAACTGGAAATATGTGGCCACGCTCGGAAGGTATCTATAGTAGATAATTCCGGTCAAACAGTTACTCTCAAGATCGAGGAAACCACTCTTGATATGATCATTTGCAAGAACGACCTGCAAGACACCTTGCATTGAGTGGGAGATTGTAATAGGACAAGAGAATTGGTGACGCACACTTGTCTCGGACAAGTGGGAGATTGTTGGAGTATGTGTCCTCAACAATAGTGCGATCACGTTATTAAAACTCATGATAAGCCATTTTTCTGAACCTGTCAACAACCACCATGATAGAATCATTGCCTCTTGGAGTTCTAGGAAATGCAACAATGAAATCCATACTGACATCCACTCATGGCTTGCTTGTCACCGGTAGTGGGGTATAAGGGCCTTCCTGAAATGAGAACTTGGCTTGTTGACATACTGAACTGTTAGGTTTATATACCTATTATTAGACTCCTCTAATAGTGAACTAATTAACTTCTTAATTATTTTTTCTTTAGATCTAGTACATGCATAACAAAATAAGAGATTTATAAGAAAACAATGTCCTTTACATTGTAAATTTCGGATTTATGGGCACAAGTAAGGTCTCCTACCTTCACTTGTTCTTGAGCTATAATGAATATTAGGATGATACTCCTAAGAGTCCAAGTATAGAAGACACTCCAATAAGTTGCACCCAAGATGTAAACCCAAATATTCCTACTAATATTAACTAGATATATAGTAGAAATGCTCCCTTAATAATACTAATATTTCTAGTATTACTATTACTAGTAATAGTGGATTAGTATTAGTGTGTAGGAGGATTTTTAGAGGTTTTTCTAAGTGTAGATAAGTGTTTGCATGTAAGAATGAAAAGTTGAGAGAAAGATAATCAAGACCAAATGCGTTTTTCTCTTCTATATAGCCGGCCAACCTACTACATTGGTAGGAATATTTCTCTTATTTTTATTCTTTTTATTACATGCTTAGTTTAGGTTTAGGCTAGGGTGTAAGATATAGGTATAGGTATGCATAGTAGTGTCACTATCATGCATTTTTTAACACAATTTTGAACAAAACAAAATGGCATCTTTTACTTTCATAAAACCGGCCACTTGATGGACTCTTAGTCCATTTTTGCCTTTTGACATTTGTCCCACAAATGCTTATAAGTCACATGTTTAATTATCTTACATAATTAATTATTAATGTAATCATTTGACAATTAAATATTATAATTAATAATATAATATACACTCCACTTTTGAGTAGTATACTACCATTATATCAATATATAATGGGTCCTATAATTGCTAGTTAGTTAAAATTACAACTCCTTGTAACTTTAAATAACCAATTACCTCTACCTCAAAACTTATATAAAACCTCAACTAATTTAGTAATTTAACACTTAATTACTAAATTAAATTTTATTTAATCACATTACAATAAGACGTAAAATCGCACTACCATAATTAAGGAATTAATCAATCTGTATCGCATACAATTAATTAAATATCTATTTGGGCCTCATCCTATAGGTGTGACCTAAAGGGATCAACTAACCACCACCGTCATACGACAGTAATGTCAAACTCTAGTTAGCCAATCATTACCGATTAATGATGATCAGTTGACTGTATAAAGAATCATCCCTTTCGTATTCTTAATATGAGATTTAATTATGATATTAAATCATGTGATCGCACTATTGTTGAGGACACATATTCCAACAATCTCCCACTTGTCCGAGACAAGTGTGCGTCACCAATTCTCTTGTCCTATTACAATCTCCCACTTAATGCAAGGTGTCTTGCAGGTCGTACTTGCACTTGATCATATCTTGAGTGGTTTTCTCGATCGGGAGTGTAACTGTGTGACCGGAATTATCTACCATAGATACCTTCCGAGCGTGGTCACGCATTTCCAGTTAACTACTCCTCGAGTGGCCTTGAGATTTCAAACAACCCTGACAAGGGGTGCACAATTCCTATCGCACTATTCCCTTTGTTCAGCCACAGTTCATCATAACCCAAAATATACTCATTTGACCTCATTTACGGCAGTCGTAGAGCATAAATCAAAGCTAATCAGAAATTTGTGCTAACTTGGGCGAATAGTCTCTAGTCAAAAGAATTGACTCATAAGAATACTATAGTAGCTCTTGCCACGACCAGGGTTTATGAATTACCAGAACTCTATAAGCGGTCACTGCCCGACAGAGTGTCCCATACAGTCTGCCTATGTGATCGACTAGTCATCCCATATAACTCTATGACACTTGAACCTGCCATCAATCGCATCACACTCTAGTCACTTCAAGACGTCACCTCATATAAGTAACTAGTGGCGAATACCATGTCAATCCAGTTCACTTTAATGGGGTTCAATTTGTCTCTACAACCCATTTGGATGCAACAAGGTAACGGGTGAGTTTAATAAAACTCAAACGATAAATGCGATTATCATATATGAATAGTCAATAAACTATTACTACTTCATATCTTATAATCTGTAGTGTACCTTTTACACTAGTCGAAAAGCAATAAAAGCTTGGCAAGTGGATATATCCTATTGGCCTATATCCATATATTCCAACTTTGTCAATTGCTATTTCCTTCAATTCAATGTTATTTCTAATAACTTGAATTTTTATCTAAGTATTTGTCTAGTCTTCTTATTAGATTTGGGCTCTTTAACTTGAAAGACGCTCCCACTGTTATCGCATAACTTGTGATAAAGTCATTTGTAGAGGGTATCACCCTTAAACCCTATGTAGACCATTTATCACAATTTACTCAGATTTCTTTTGTAGATTTTGGAATGTTCGAAACTAAAACACTTTTCTAGTCTCTTACTCCTAAGTCAATAAGACATCCTAGGATTTCAACACCCTTTCGGTTTGGAAACTAAAGTTTGTGCAACCCTTCACACCTAACTTAGTTTATCATCCAAACATATGAACAAATCCTTAATTCTTCTCAAGAATCTCAAGGATGTTCTTTAAGGCTTTTACAAGCCATTTCATGAGAATTATCTTGTTATCGACTTATTATGCTCTTAGCATATATTACATCATGGCATGTGTGTCTGTTGGCATACATGATCATTACAAGACTCTCAACTCTATACCAATATTCTCTCTCATAGATTCAAAATCTAGAATACTTTGCATCCCTTTCCAAGTCTCCCAATCAATCTTTCACAGAAGAAAGCATTGGTACATTATTCTCAATAAGTAATATGTTATCAACATATAAGACATGGAGAAACAATTTTAGCTCCCACTTAACTTCATGTATAATCATGATTCTTCAATCATGTGAATGAAACCATTCACTATTATCACATGAACGAAAAGTATAATCCTTTAATGCTTGCTTAAGACCATTCTAGGATCACTTAAGAAAGCTACGCATAAGATGTTAGGATTCTTAGATCTTTATCTAAGGTTTTGTGTTCCAAACACATCCTTCTCTAAATTCCCATTTTAGAAAAGCGAATTTTTATTTGCCATTCTTCATTAAAATGAAATGCGGCAATTACTAACATAATTAATCTTAATCAACATCTTCATGTCAATTTTATGCATTTGAGTACTCTAAAGCTTTATTTACCTTTAAAGAGACCCTCGCTTTAAAGTAAATATACTCTTGAGTAACAATTTTTGGATTGTAATGCTATGACTCATATGCAACACGATCGATTTGGGACAAGGTCATAATACCATCACTTTCACAAAGCAATATTTTGACCAATAAGACATGTGCGATAAGCTCCCACTGAACTATGATCCCACTCTATCTTTATAGATTATAGTTCAACTATACTCCCACTCTATAGTTCCATTAATTTCACAAAGTAACACTATAAGACATGTTGGTAACGATCCAATCTACTCCCACTCTATCTCTCAGAAATGTGGGATTTATCTGTATGCATCCCTTTAAATTTAAGGACTATAACGAATTTATCATGATGAAAGCATGTCATAAAATAAATTGCATAAACAAAAGGTAAAGAGATGACGAAATAACCTTCGGTCCTAGCTTATATGGCCTATGAACAATATCGCAATGATATTCTCCTATGAGTTGCACCCAAGATGATATGAGAAATGCCCTTTGATTATTCTAGAATCGATCCAAAAATTAACTAATTAATCTTTAGGTTTTTTGTGTTTTTCGTAGAAATGAGAGGCAAAAATGAGATGGAAAAATTAGGTTAGAATGAAATCACCCATCTCCCCTCTTAAACCATGTATCAGGGTAGATTAGGGTGGATTTTTCACCCTCTAATTTCCGGCCCAATTACCGAAACAATAAGGAGTTTTAGTTCCTTATTTTCGGTTTCCAAAAATGTATAAAATGTGTAAATTGTCATCTAATGAGGATCGAACCCATGACCTCTTGGTTTGAGTACCCTCACTATTACCACTATGACACATTCATCTTGTTGATATTAAATATAACCGATTACATTTAATTGCGAATTAACAGATTAATTCGTCCAAGCTAACATTACATACATTTAATTAAATATACTTATTATATTCAATTTACGAATTGACAGTTAATTCGTCTCAACTAATATTATTTAATCTTCATTAAATAATTGTCTCATCAACACATTGACTAACTGTTTAGTCATATAAAGCATCAATGTGATCATATTTCTATAACCACATCTCTCAAACACATCCTATAGGTGTGACCTTTAGGGACCAGTTGATCACCGCCATCTGTATGATAATAACGTCAAACTTTCTAGCAAGCCAACCGTTATTAGGTACTCGTTAATCAAATGATTAAATACGAAGTATACCCTTGTGAACCTGTAAGAGATTTACAAATGTTATCACACTAATTTGTGGAGGACACAAGATCCAACAAACTCCCACTTGTCCTCACAAGTGTTTGTGCGATAACCGATTCTCATATCCTAAAATTTCTCCCACTCAATGTAAAACAATTTGCAAATCCGTATTCACAAAGTTCGTATTTTACAAGCGATCATCATCAAGAGTGGTTTCCCCGACTAGAGACTAACTTAACTGATAAACGAATCAACATTCGAGCATGGCCATGCATTTCAGTTACAACTCCTCGAGTGGCCCTGAGAAATAACTATACCTGATAAGGGTTGAATATTTTCCTCAACTTGAATCCTGCAGATGTAAGCACAGTATGAAATGACTCAGAAAAAATCTTCTTAGCCTCCATTTACGACAGACCGTGAGAAAGAAACCAAAGTCACCCAAAAACTGCCTTAATCTCAAGAGACAGTCGATAGTCAAAAGAATCGACTCTAGGAACACTATGGACATCCAATCCACGACCTGGCACCGAATTTTTTAAACATTTAGGACTCCATTACGTTGTCACAAAAATTTGGTCCTACGTGGTATCGTTATAATCTCGTATTTGTGAACGATCAGTCAACCGTTTGACTTATGGCTCGTTGAACCCACCATCAATCGACTGCACAATATAATAGCCGGAGTTATCAGCTCACATGGGCGATTACGAACCTAAATAAATATAATGTAATTCAGTTCACTTTGTGGCGTTCAATGTTGTCAGTACAATCCACATGAAAAACAAAATATTATATAAAAAACGATGAAGTTATAAATAGTATATGAAACGATAATGTATCAAATTCATAATCAACTACTACAACTCAAGAACACGTTTAATTCCCATGGAAATAAGGTGCCCTACATGCTTATCATAATTCAACGGTTTAGTGAGAGGATCCGCGATGTTATCATCCGTCGCAATCTTGTCTATCACTATCTCCTCTTGCTCCACATAATCACGGATCAGGTGAGCTTTCCGATGTACATGTCTAGACTTGTTGCTAGACTTTGGCTCTTTAGCCTGGAAGATGGCACCTCTATTGTCACAATAAATGGTGATCGGGTCATTCGAACTCGGAAATCTTCGTAAGTCCTTGTAAGAATTGACGCATCCATATCGCTTCCTTAGCTGCCTCCGAAGCGGCATAGTACTCGGATTCAGTAGTAGAATCTGCTACAACACTCTGTTTGGAACTCTTCCAGCTGACTGCAGCACCATTAAGAGTGAAGACGAACCCGGACTGAGATTTTGAATTATCTCGATCCGTTTGGAAGCTAGCATCTGCGTAACCGATTGCGCATAGCTTAGTATCTCCTCCATAAGTCAATACCCAATCCTTAGTCCTCCGTAGGTACTTGAGGATGTTTTTCACAGCTATCTAGTGTGTTTCACCTGGATTGCCTTGGTACCGACTCGTCATACTCAATGCATATGCCACGTCTGGATGCGTGCATATCATGGCATACTTGATCGATCCTATTGTAGATGCATAAGGAATACGAGTCATGCGTTCAACCCCTTCAGGCGTCGTGGGTGACTGAGACTTGCTCAACTGCATCCCAGACGTCATTGGAAGGTTTCCCTTCTTGGAGTTGGTCATGCTGAACCTCTCAAGAATCTTATCCAAATAAGACTCCTGACTAAGTGATAACGTTCGTCGTGATTTATCTCGATAGATACGGATTCCCAAAATGCGTTGTGCCTCACCCAGATCTTTCATCTGGAAATGGTTCTTCAACCATCCTTTGAACGAAGATAGGAGAGGAATGTCATTCCCAATCAAGAGTATGTCATCGACATACAATATCAAGAATACAATCTTGCTCCCACTCGACTTGATATATAAGCATGGTTCCTCAACCGATCGAGTGAAACCATACTCTTTTATCACCTGGTCGAAACGATGATTCCAACTCCGAGAAGCTTGCTTAAGTCCATAAATGGAACACTTAAGCTTGAAAACTTTCTTAGGATGTTCAGGATCTATAAAACCTTCGGGTTGCACCATGTACAACTCTTCCTCCAAATAACCGTTTAAGAAGGCGGTTTTCACATCCATTTGCCAAATTTCATAATCATGAAAAGCGGCAATCACTAAGATTATCCGAATGAAACGTAACATGACTACAGGTGCAAAAATTTCATCATAATGCAATCCGTGCACTTGAGTGAAACCTTTTGCCACAAGTCGTGCCTTATAGGTTTCTGGTTGCGCGTCTACATAATGCTTTATTTTGTAAAGCCATTTACACTTTAGAGGTTTTACCTTATTAGGTAAATCAACTAGATCCCATACGTTATTCTCATACATGGAGTCCATCTCGGATTGCATGGCTTCGAGCCATAGCTTTGAGTCAGAACAGGCCATAGCACCTTTATAGGTAGCGGGTTCATTACTCTCTAGGAGTAAAACGTCATTCTCCTCGACCATACCAATGTATCTGTCCGGAGGATTAGAGACTCTACCCGACCTCCTGGGTTCCTCAGGAATATTAACCGTGTCATCAGTTGAAGGAACAACTTCCTCCATCTGTTCCTCGGTTGTTGGTTCTGGAATCTCTGACAGCTCGAAGGTTCTATTACTCGTCTTGTTCTCGAGAAATTCTTTCTCTAAGAACGTCGCACTAGCCGCAACAAAAACTCGATGTTCGGTAGGCGAATAGAAGAAATGACCAAATGTTCTTTTTGGATAACCTATAAAGTGTGTCTTGACCGATCGCGGGCCGAGCTTATCCTCGTGTCTCCACTTGACATAAGCCTCGCAGCCCCAAACCCGAATAAAGGACAAGTTAGGGACCGTTCCCTTCCACATTTCATATGGAGTATTGTAGACAGCTTTAGTCGGACTTCGGTTAAGTATAAGAGCAGCTGACAAAAGAGCAAAACCCCATAATGAATCAGGCACTACCGTGTGACTCATCATGGATCGAACCATATCAAGTAAGGTTCGATTTCTCCGTTCGGACACACCATTCAATTGAGGTGTTCCAGGTAGAGTTAACTGTAAAACGATTCCACAGTCTTTCAGGTGTTGATCAAACTCATTTGAAAGATATTCGCCACCCCGATCTGAACGGAGTGCTTTAACCTTTCTACCCAGTTGGTTCTGTACCCTGTTCTGGTATTCCTTGAATTTCTCAAAGGACTCACTTTTATGCTTCATTAAATAGACATATCCGTATCTACTTAAATCGTCCGTGAAAGTGATAAAATATCTAAAGCCATCTCTAGCGGTAATTGACATAGGTCCACACACGTCAGTATGTATGAGTCCTAATAGGTCACTAGCGCGTATTCCAACACCTTTGAAGGAAATTCAAGTCATCTTGCCAATGAGACATGATTCACACGTGCCATATGTAGAAAAATCGAATGCGGCAATAGTCCCATTATCGGCGAGTTTCTTTACACGTTTCTCATTTATGTGTCCCATTCGACAATGCCATAGATAGGTTTGATCTTTGTCACCAACCTTTAATTTCTTATTATTCATGTGTAATACTTCCGTGGTTTGGTCTAAGATGTAAATTCCATTCATGGAAACTGCTTTGCCATAAATCATTTCATTGAAAGCGAAAATACAGCTATTATCCTTTATTGAAAATGCAAAACCGTCTTTAGCAAGTACGGAAACAGAAATAATGTTCTTAGACAAATAGGGTACATAGTAACAGTTATTTAAAAATAACTCAAAACCACTAGGGAGTTGGATTTCATATGTTCCCTTCGAGACAGCAGCAACTCGTGCTCTATTCCCGACTCGCAGGTCCGCATCACCTTTTTCGAGAGGTATGGATGTTCTTTAGGCCCTGCAAATGATTACACAGATGAGAACCACAACCAGTATCAAGTACCCAAGTTCCAAAACCTGCATGGTTAATCTCAATCATATGAATATAAGACGACATACCAACAGGAACGACGCGGCCTGCTTTGATGTCCTCACGGTACACGGGACAGTTCCTCCTCTAATGTCCAGTCTTGTGACAATGGTGGCACTCAATGTCACCGCCCTTGCTCTTTGCTTTGCCCTGTGAGCTACTAGTCTCACCGGGCCCACTCTTACCGTTTGCTGGATTTTTAAACTTTGGCTTACCTACAGCTAGGTCGCCATGAGCCTTGCCCTTACCTTTACCCTTGTTGGAAATCGTGAGAACATCCTGCTTCATGCTCCCACTCAATTTCATATCCTTCTCGGTCTGTACGAGAAGGGAGTGTAGCTCATGAGGACTCTTTTTCAAGTCATTCATGTAGTAGTTTGCCCTGAAAAGGGCAAAACCATCGTGAAGAGAATGAAGCATTCAGTCTATGACAATGCTCTCACTGGTTTTGCAATCAAGTGCCTCCAGCTTCTCGACATTCTCAATCATGTGAAGAATGTGTGGGCTAACCGGTTGGCCCTTCTGGAGTCTCGCATCAAAGAAGCGACAGGTATGCTCATAAGTAACGATTCTCGGTGCTTTTGAGAACTCGTTAGTGAGCGTGGTGCAAATCTTGTTTGCACCTTGAGCAATGAAGCGTCTCTGCAAATTGGTTTCCATTGCAAAGATGAGTACGTTCTTTATCGCACCCGCTTCCATAACGAAGTCACTATAAGCGAGTGACTCGTTGACTCATGCATTGGGGCCTGGGTTGACCGGTATTGGCTCAGTTAAGTACTTGAGTTTACCGTCAGCAATGGCAGCATTCTGTAGTGCCGCCTCCCAGTCCGCAAAGTTGAACCCATCATTCTTCGATCGCGTGGACTGATTCATGTGGTCCATGAAAGCTTTCAGCCAGGACTCGCGTCCAAGTGTGGCACTAGGCATTGGGATTGCGTTATTTCCAGCCATTTAGTTGTAACAGTATTATCAAAATATACGTGTTCTACACTGCGAGAAGAAGAATAAAAATAATAAGCATGTGCATCGTTTATAATTTTTAAGTCTAATGAACTACTGTCATAACGCGAAGACTCAAAACATTTATACAATTGACCTCCCTCAAGAATTATATAAATGATCCCAAGACTCAATTCTCTGTAAATTGATAAGCTAACCTTTTAGCTAATTCTACCGTTAGAATTCTTGGTCGATAAATTTCTGTAAATTCTATCTTTTAGTCCATCATAATCACGAGAAACTCTTCGGACTATAATGTCGAGATAAACTAAGTCAACACAACTACTTACCCAACGTAGAAGGGGTCATATTATGCCTACCGACGAAGAAGGGATTCATAGTTGTTTGCCCTTATAATGACTAATCTCAATTTCCGTTTTAGAGGAAGATCCCATCAACTTTATTTTAATTCATTTTAAGTGAACTAATATCTAGCATGCGAGAATGAATAAACTAAGGTGATGGCTTAAAAAATGTGACATCTGTATGTCCATGAAAATTAACATACAATCTATATGGTCAATTTTCATGCATTTTAGTAGTAGGTGGTTTGGTTTTAGGCGGAATATGATGCATAAACTATCATGTGAATGAAAAGCAATAGGAATGAAAAACGTAAAAGCAATAATAAAGTCCTAGTGTGGCCTATCCTATCAAAATGAACATTAAATACAAGTTTGGAATCCATCCTTGGACCCGAGATGCTTGTCTCGATGTTCCATCTTGATCCATGTAGCGGGAGTGAGCTCCAATCTCCATCTTTAGTCTTCTTTGAAAATTACAATAAATAAATTTACATAATAAACCTATTTATTACATTCTAATTTCAAAACCCAAAAACTAAAGAAAAATAAAGGAGATTCGAGATCTCATAATTACATTAAAAATTATGTTTGCTTCATTACGAAAACATAATTTGACTAAGGCCACACTAAGTATTAAAAATTACAACCGATTGCAAAAAAAAAATACGTAAATAAATTCATTCAACGATTCATTCAACAAAAAAAATAAAATGCATCAACTAAAAATAAATTACACATACATGACACAATTCCTTAATTATGTTGATTAATTTATCCAAACCACCTATTTAAATTAACAAATTAAGCGACAATTCCTCAATTGATCACATTAATTTCAAACTTAATTCATATTAAACTTGTAATATGAATTTAATCCATCAATATTTTAAACTGCTTTAAAATAATTAGGTATCTTTAAATTGTGAACCGTTTCACAATAACTAATTGGCCAAAACAAACAAAACAAACAAAATCCTTTATATTTTTTTTTATTTGTCTTTGCTAAACCAAAAAAAAAAAAAAAAACAAAACAAGCCTTTTTTTTTCTTTTTCGGCAAAAAGAGCAAAAAACAATAAAACAGTCCGTTTCTTATATTGTACACGGTTTTATCTGGAAAAACCGAAACAAGGCATATTTTTTTTTTTTTTAAATATGTCCTCTGTGAACAGTAACCACGTGAACAGTAACAGAAAAAAAAAAATTCTTTCTCGGATGCTTTTCAAATCGGCATAAACAAAAACAGCCGCAAAAAAAACTTTAATCGGTTTTTCAGGAGAAACCGAAAGAAAAAAAAACAGAACATAAATTTTTTTTTTTTAAAATACTGTTCATCCGTGAACAGTAACGAAAACGAAAAAAAAAAAAAATTCGACGGCTCAAAGAAAATCCAGCCGATTACATTTTTTTTTTCTCGCAAACCCTAATTATTGTTTACAAACAATTTTATGAAAGTCATCAAAATTAAAATTCGTGGCCTTGGCTCTGATACCACTTGTGGGATTTATCTGTATGCATCCCTTTAAATTTAAGGACTATAACGAATTTATCATGATGAAAGCATGTCATAAAATAAATTGCATAAACAAAAGGGTAAAGAGATGACGAAATAACCTTCGGTCCTAGCTTATATGGCCTATGAACAATATCGCAATGATATTCTCCTATCAGTTGCACCCAAGATGATATGAGAAATGCCCTTTGATTATGCTAGAATCGATCCAAAAATTAACTAATTAATCTTTAGGTTTTGTGTGTTTTTCGTAGAGATGAGAGGCAAAAATGAGATGGAAAAATTAGGTTAGAATGAAATCACCCATCTCCCCTCTTAAACCGTGTATCAGGGTATATTAGGGTGGATTTTTCATCCTCTAATTTCCGGCCCAATTACCGAAACAATAAGGAGTTTTAGTTCCTTATTTTCGATTTCCAAAAATGTATAAAATGTGTAAATTGTCATCTAATGAGGATCGAACCCATGACCTCTTGGTTTGAGTACCCTCACTATTACCACTATGACACATTCATCTTGTTGATATTAAATATAACCGATTACATTTAATTGCGAATTAATAGATTAATTCGTCCAAGCTAACATTACATACATTTAATTAAATATAACTTATTATATATATTCAATTTACGAATTGACAGTTAATTCGTCTCAACTAATATTATTTAATCTTCATTAAATAATTGTCTCATCAACACATTGACTAACTGTTTAGTCATATAAGGCATCAATGTGATCATATTTCTATAACCACATCTCTCAAACACATCCTATAGGTGTGACCTTTAGGGACCAGTTGATCACCGCCATCTGTATGATAACAACGTCAAACTTTCTAGCAAGCCAACCTTTATTAGGTAATCGTTAATCAACTGATTAAATACGAAGTATACCCTTGTGAACCTGTAAGAGATTTACAAATGTTATCACACTAATTTGTGGAGGACACAAGCTCCAACAAGAAATACATCTATTTTCTTGAGAGATAGCTTTGTGAGTTACAAACATATATATGGTGGAGTATTAGGAGTTTATCTAGACTATGCATTAGCTTTCAAAAGGCCATCCCTATCATGGCAGCTTGATTCATGTGATATACGAGTCTTATCCATGTCATTTGTTAAATAGATTCTCTATTTCAGGTATCTCCTGGTTGACCATCCGTTTAGAATTACGTGTCCGTCTTGGATTGCAAATTCCCAAAATTGAGTTCAATAACTCAAACCGACTCATATTAGTTTGATCTTATGGGTAGTGACACTAGGTCATAATCCATATTTTAATAAATCAAATTCATTACTTAGATCTTTGCCACTACGATCGGATCGTAATGCTTTAGTCCTTTGTTTAATTGGTTCTCTACATTATTTAGAAATTTCTCAAATTTCTCAAATGCTTCACTTTATATTTGATTAAGTAAATATACCCATATCTACTTAAATCATCGGTAAAAGTGACGAAGTAGTCATAAATTCCCCTTGCGGTGATACTCATTAGAACACATACATCGACATGTATTACTACCAACAAATCACTTGCTCGTGTCCCTTTACCACTAAAGGAGGTACACATCATTTTGCGAAGGAGACAAGATTCGCATATTCCATATGATTGTAAATCAAATGGTTCAATAAATCTAGTCGACACTAGCCTTTAATGCGTTTCTTATTTATGTGACCTAATCGAAAAAGCCAGATGTACCAATCATTTGGATTACTAGTTATGAGTCTTTTGGATTTATGTAGATATCTTTACATGAGTTGGAAGTGTCTAAAACATGTATAACTTTAAGATAAGTGACATGGCTCACAGCCATGTCTATTTTCAACTAAATAAATCCTTTCATGTCTAACATAGAAATGGAAATAATGTTTTAGAGAAAGTGGGTACATAATAACAATTATGTAGATTACAACTCAAAGTTATTATCAAAAACAAGTACATAAGTCCCTTTGGAAGTGGCGGCTACCCTAGCTCCATTTCCTTGTCGGAGATTCATATCACTCTTGTTTAGCTTTTCCACATTTCCAAGTCCCACTTGGAGTAATAAGTCCAACTTTGATATCTCCCAAATACTTGGGGCATTTTCGCTTCCAATGGCCCATGCCATTACAATAATGACATTCCTCATAGGATTGGGCACCCTTCTTGGTCTTGGTTTTGGTAGTCCCACTATCCATTTCCAATTCATTATCAGGTTTGGGTTTCTCACCTATCTTTGCCTTTCCTTTATTAATACCAATACTCCTTTCAGTTGCAAGGACACTCTTACTAGAACTCCCACTGAATTTAACATTACTCCTCGTTTCTTCAAATAAGGATGCCTTGGGTTTAGTGAGATTTTCTTCACAAGATTTTCTTACCAAGGTGGTGGGCATTAATATTGGAGTGGGTGATGTGGAGGTGGTAAAGAAGCAAAAATTTCCTTCCTGACCAATGCCAATGCGTAATTCTCTAATCGTATCATTGTCATAGTCGGAGCACTTTTCATCGAATGATTGGAGCCATGAATCAATGGTGATTGGTGTAGGAGTATTAGATGAATTCATTGCGTATAATTAACTACAAAAACGGAAATGAAGAAAATAATTAACATCTATCGTTTTAATAATACTTGTAAACAAGTATTGCATTTATATAGTGACCTCTACCCAACTATTATAAATGATTCCGAGATCCAAATTCATATTAATACAGGTACGATGTGCCGAGTCATCCCTTATTAATATAACTCGGTGGATTAACTTTTTAATCGATTCTACTTCTAGAACTCTCGGTTGATAAAAATTACTCTAATTTTCATCTTTAGCCCGGAACACATGCGACTACGGTCACGAATATTCCGTTGAGCTCAATCCAAATTTCGATGTAATAACATTTTATTACCCACTTACCCAACGTAACAAGTTTAGTACCCCGGTGAGCCGAATGTACTTCCTTATGAAATTGGGATTCATGGTTTCTAGTATTTGGTAAGGCTATTTCTCAATTATTAAAAGTGAGAGGTCGTGTCAATTTATTATCTATCACATTTTAAGTGAACTAAAGCAGTGAACTATGATAATTTTAATTGACACGGTCGATGACTCGATATGATATGTATGTTGTTGTTTATGGCGATTTGGCAATGCATGTAAAATATTAAAAGAAATGCAAAGCAATAATAATAAATTCCTAGTATGGCCTTCCTAAAAATAGAAAATCAAATAATCTATTACATATTCGGAAACCAACTCCTTTGATCCCTTGAATCTTCAAGTAGCGCGCCTTCCAAGAACTCCGTCTTCGTCGGATCACATTTCCGAATGGCACCGTCTTTGAAGATACTCCATAATTACAAATAATAATAAAAATACAAAGCTATTCTTATTATAAATTTGTAAAATAGAAAAACTAGTAAAAATAAAAGTGATACGAGATCCCATTAAACTACAACCGAATCAATACTCCCTTTCATTACGGGTAATATCGATTAAAACTAAGGCCATACTAAGATAAAATTACATAATTCAAAATTATATAAATAAAATACATTCAAAAATTGAAATATGCAGCATTATAATATGTACCTATCATGCCAAATTATGTGCCAAATCGCCCTATTTAACTTAAATCATATATATTACTCGGTTTTATGGAAATGCGTGATAATAACTTCTTAAAATCACAAATTAACACTTAAATCACATCTAAGCTCAAGTTAATTATCCTAACACTCTTAGGACTCAAAAATTAGTCATCACTCAATTTTTGGCAATAATTCAACTTGATTTAAGTTTTATGCTCATTTTTGACCTTAAAATCATAATATTTATGAAATAAATCCAAATTAAATTACAATAATTTCAAAATTTGAATTTTAAATTTTTAAACATTATAGAATAATTCCATGACACTCATAATGTCAAAAATTCTGGTTAAAATTTTCGAATTAATTTTGAGAAAATATAGTTGCATTTTATCGGTTTTATCTCATTAAACATCTAAAGTATCTAAAAATTAAGCCAATCAATTTTACAACCTTAGATCTGATTAGTGGGATATTTATGCAACCTAAAATAATTTTCTCATGCCATGCAAATCATTTTAGCTATTTATAATAAAATAGTCACTATTTATGCCATTTTTACACTAAAAATTCATAAATCATGCTAAATGAGATCATTTAATCTCGAAATTTACATACACTCTGTAAATTATGCATGTGAAAACATATTAAAGTTCCATGGCCCAATTCGAAATTTAAATATTTTTAACCATTTTACCTCTTTTAATCCATTTTTATCACATAAAAATCATAAATCATGCAATATTAATCCAATTAATACGAGATTTTATACACAAATTGTAAAATATACATGTGAGGTCATATAAAATTATCAAGGTTAGAGAGTAAGTTTAACCATTTTAGGTCATTTTAACCTCCATTTATGACATTTTTACACTAAAAATTCATAAATCATGAAATATTAATCACATTAATATGATATTTTACATGCAATGCATAAAATATTCATGTGAGGTCATACTAAAATACCACGGCCAGTAGTGATGGTTAACTTATTTTAGTGAATAAAAGTTCATTTTAGTCATAAAAATGTAATAAAATCACTAAAAATCATTAAAATGAGCAATAAATTTCCATAAATCATAAAAATGACCTAAAAACATTTTAGGACCAGAATATATAACATGCAAAAATTTTCGTGGCTTTATCTTCATAAAACTCAATTTTTTAGTTTTATATGTTAACTTTTTAACTCGGAAAAACAATAACCGATTATGCATGCAATATCCTTATGCTCTGATACCACTTGTTAGGTTTATATACCTATTATTAGACTCCTCTAATAGTGAACGAATTAACTTTTTAATTATTTGTTCTTTAGATCTAGTGCATGCATGACAAAATAAGAGATTTATAAGAAAACAATGTCCCTTACATTGTAAATTTCGGATTTATGGGCACAAGTAAGGTCTCCTACCTTCACTTGTTCTTAAGCTATAATGAATATTAGGATGATCCTCGTAACACTCCAAGTATAGAAGACACTCCAATAAGTTGCACCCAAGATGTAAACCCAAATATTCCTACTAATATTAACTAGATATGTAGTTGAAATGCTCCCTTAACAATACTAATATTTCTAGTATTACTACTACTAGTAATAGTGGATTAGTATTAGTGTGTAGGAGGATTTTTAGAGGTTTTTCTAAGTGTAAATAAGTTTTTGCATGTAAGTATGAAAAGTTGAGAGAAAGATAATCAAGACCAAATGCCGTTTTCTCTTCTATATGGCCGGCCAACCTACTACATTGGTAGGAATGTATCTCTTATTTTTATTCTTTTTATTGCATGCTTATTGCATGCATTTTTGAACACAATTTTGAACAAAACAAAATGGCATCTTTTGCTTTCACAAAATCGGCCACTTGATGGACTCTTAGTCCATTTTTGCCTTTTGACATTTGTCCCACAAATGCTTATAAGTCACATGTTCAATTATCTTACATAATTAATTATTAATGTAATAATTTAACAATTAAATATTATAATTAATAATATAATATACACTCCACTTTTGAGTAGTATACTACCATTATATCAATATATAATGGGTCCTATAATTGCTAGTTAGTTAAAATTACAACTCCTTGTAACTTTAAATAACCAATTACCTCTACCTCAAAACTTATATAAAACCTCAACTAATTTAGTAATTTAACACTTAATTACTAAATTAATCTTATTTAATCACATTACAATAAGACGTAAAATCGCACTCCCATAATTAAGGAATTAATCAATCTGTATCGCATACAATTAATTAAATATCTATTTGGGCCTCATCCTATAGGTGTGACCTAAAGGGATCAACTGACCACCACCGTCATACGACAGTAATGTCAAACTCTAGTTAGCCAATCATTACCGATTAATGATGATCAGTTGACTGTATAAAGAATCATCCCTTTCGTATTCTTAATATGAGATTTAATTATGATATTAAATCATGTGATCGCACTATTGTTGAGGACACATATTCCAACATGAACATCTTCTCAGGGCAATCTGGACCACTTCTATCATCTTAGGTGATGTGACTCGTATATATGCACAATTAGTCCCCTAACTAGCCTCGTTCCTATGCTTTCTTGCATGCATTAGGGTCGTTTCTTATCTTTATCTTCCTACTTTCCATATTCTATGAGGTTTTGTGTCCTTGGTAGGAGAGGAATGCTAGCCTTGCTTATATGGAGCAAAACGGAGCTAAATGGATCGCATCTAGTGACCAAGCAACAAAGTGGAGACCAATACTAAAGGCCTAAGTCAATAAAACAACTATATAGGCAATGATGAAGGACCCCCACGACTCCTCAATGATCCCCACGGATTATAAGGCAGCCAAATAAAGAAGAAGCAAAACTGCCCTTTGAGACGGGCATCCCAGAAGCAGTCCGGGCGACGGCCGTCCCTAACCTTAACCCGAGCGTCCCCAAAGCAGGTCGGGCGTCCTTCGAGGCAAGATGAGCGTCTAAAAAGGGCAGGTCGTGCATCCCATAATAGGACTTCAAGGCGTTAGACTTCATTTAAGGGGCTTAATCGTCATTTAAGCTCTTAGTTAACCTAATACTTGTACTAAGTATAAATACTCCCTTGTATTAACAAGTGAGGATCATGTCATCTTAGATTAATTCAAGTTATTTAGCAGATTAATACAATTCAGTTACATAATTCAATTTAAATTACATCTTAATCTTTCCTTAATTACTGTTTAAGTATTCTTAGATCTAGTTGGATAATTTGAAGATTATTTGGGGATTATTGGAGAATTGACAACTCTTCATCATTAATCAAGTTTTCTTTTGTTATTCTTTGCTTTCTATTTGATCATCCTAAGTTGGTACAATTTCTTTACTCTTTACTTAATCCTTGTTTATTGTTTTACTCCTTCATCATGTTTAGACTTGTTAAGATGAATGACACCATTATTAGCATGTTCACCATGATAATGAGTGAGTAATTCCTTGACGAGGGTTAATGGGGATTAAGGGAGTTAATCATGGGGTAGATCTTTACTTAATATGTTCATATGAATGCTTGCTTGTTGTAGTTTCACCTTATGCACATGTTATGCTTGATGAAATGCTTGATTGACAACCTAGCATGATTCTCTTATCCTTTCAACAAGATTTGTAAGACTTAACCAACTAAAGGCTTGTTAGACAATGCATATAATTGAATAGGGAGAATTAAGTCAATATAGGTGTTGTAAAGTCTTGACTGACTTGGCTCCGAGACCCAAAACTTCCTAGGAATTGTAAGATATAAACTAACTCGATTCCATTACAACAATAAATTGGTTGCACCTATGAAACTTATTTATGTGATCTCATCATGATTCTCCTATGACCCCATGACACCCTAGTGTTTTAATCAATTGTTTACAAACCCCATTTACTTATCTTGCTTTGCTTTTCCATTTATTTGCTTTGCATTTGTTAAATAGTTTGGATTGCAAATTTTAACCTCAGCCCAAATTGTGACACCAAAGACATAGCTTTCTACAACCGATAAGTCAATAGAATACCCGTCCCTTGGGATCCGACCTTTACTTACCGCTCTACTAAGAGTCGTTTGTTGAGAATATAAATAGTGTTTTTATTGGAGAACTTAGACGTCAAAGTTTTGACCCGAATAAAAAATGGCGCCGTTGCCGGGGACGGTGTTCAGTTGAGTTGTTATCATTTGTTGTTTTTAGTTGTGTCTTTCTTAACCTTGGGGAAGTCAAACTCCTCAAGGTAGTTTTATTTGTTTTCTAGTTGTTTGATTTTTACATGTCTAGGAGATCACAAGGCGGTCTTTTGCCTATTGATCCCAAAATCGAGAGAACTTTGAAAAATATTAGAAGAACCGTTACACGGACTTCAACAATTGTGGGTTTTGGAGCACTTGTGGACATTGGTATCATCCAGACGGATAGTGTTGAATTTACCAACCCTTTTGCAAGACAAGGAGAGGAAAATCCAATTCAAAACCAACCACAAAATCAACCTATAATGCCTAAATTTTCATCTCATTCCGTACCAACTGAGGATAACCTACCAAATGGTACTCCAACACCACCTCACGTGACTTGTGATTTCATTGCCAAATTCGCATTCATACAATTAGTCGAACGAAGCCAATTTGGAGGGATACCTAGTGAGGATCCTCATCTACACATGGAGACTTTTTGTGACTATTGTTATGCAATTTCCCAAACGGGAGTAACTGAAGATCAAATTCAATGGGTATTGTTTCTTTTTTCCTTGATCGGAGCCGCAAAACAATGGTTGAAGAGCCTAGACAAGGACACTATTGGAATTGATTCATGGAAGAAGTTAGCACTTGCCTTTTACAAGAAGTTCTACCCTCAGAGGAAAACCAACATGTTAAAAGCCCAAATCACCGGGTTCAAGCAAAGAGATGAAGAGTGTGACACCCCCATACTCCAAGTGCCTTACCAGGACCAATCAGGTATAAGAACGTCACCATCTCGGTTACCCAAGGCAATGATAATCAAATGACAATGAAGAAACATAATTTAAATAGCAATACGATTTAAAGTGATTACATGTTCAAATCCAAAACAAAAAAAAATACGATACGTGTTCTCAAAAACCAAATGTCTCAACAACTAAGGTATAACAGCGGAAGACTCTAAACTGCCTCGTGGTGACACATCCCAGCTAGCCCAAATGCCTCAAATCAAACCTGCTCAACAACTGCTCACCATCCCCGAATGGATCACCACGGTTTTACAAAACAAACAACGGGGTCAGTACTAATTATACAACATAAAACACAATAAGACAAATGTCAAACAGCTCAACCGTCACATCAACCCCAACTCCATAATCAATCTCCTCATAACTGACTACACACTAAAGTGTGTAGTCCTGCCAGAGTACCCATCGCAACAGATACTCCACACCGCCAGTGGGGGACCGCAACCGTTCCCAACTAAGCCCCGCTCATCTCCATAGAGCGATAAACCCAAGTCCATTAATGTGCACATCCCTTCTGTGGCGGGTTCAACAGAAGGCGAAACAAGGGCATGAAACCACATCCGCAAGTGACTCCACTCAGCCTGGGACGCACCCCGAAGTTCACAGACAGATATAACAACAACAATGACAATATTTAACAACCGTCACAATACCAACATTATACTTTAACAACAATCATCACAAAATCACCAACCACATCATGTAATTCATACTGAGTAGGGAAAACTCTACCTGGAATGCAAACACAAAAGCAGACGATCTAGCAGCTGTCTCAAAACCTTTCTTCTACGAACCCTCCTCTTATGCACATAATCATACAATCACCACCACAACAATATAATCATAAAAACCCCCAATCTCGAAATTAGGGTTTAACCAAAGTCAACCAAAAACTATAAAAACGATACGTAGAACTTACCCTTGACGCAAGGATCACAATGACACAAAGAACAACGAAATCCGACTTCTCTAGCTCCGGGATTAGCCAATAATGCGAATGAATTGAACAACGTAGTTTGCAATCTCTCTTTTTGTGAATTAGGTTTGTGAAAAGTGTTTAAGAAAGATAACGGAGTATTATATATATTAATCCTCATTATTAACAAAACCCGTCAAACATTACCCGATAACCGACTTACTCAATCGAGTAAGTCTCACACTCGATCGAGTGCCACTTACTCGATCGAGTGCCAAGGCTACTCCATCGAGTACCCTACAGGCAGACTACTGTTTCGTATTCCAAACATACTTACTCGACAGAGTAAGCCCCACTCGATAGAGTACCTAGAGACTCATAAAACCGTAGTATTACAGTCTTCCCTCCTTAAAAAGAACTTCATCCCCGAAGTTCAAACCACAACAAAACAAAAACCCACTAACACTCTCCCGACACAACAACAAAAACAAAACTCAACATAAAACTCCAAAACATACGTACAAAACCAAACTCAACCCGAATCAAACCACTACTAACTATATCAAAATCAACATAAAAAGATGTAAAAACTCTTCGCGACCATCTCCTACCCCCTTAAAATAAACAAGATTATGTCCTCGTAATCATACATACCTGATAAAAAAGAAACGGGTAACGCTCTCTCATGGCCTCCTCCGCCTCCCATGTAGCTTCCTCAACCTCATGATTAGACCAAAGAATCTTAAGCAAGGCTGTCTCACCATGTCTAGTCTTCCTAATCTTCTGGTCAAGGATCTGTTTAGGCACCTCAAGATAAGACAAGGACTCATCTAGCTCTATGTTCTCCACCTCTAACACATGTGACGGATCACTAACATACTTCCTCAGCTGAGACACATGAAACACATTATGTACCCTATCCAAAGCAGACTGTAATGCCAAACGATAAGCAACCTCTCCAACACGGTCTAAGATCTCATATGGTCCTATGAACTTCTGACTCAGCTTCCCTTTCTTACCAAATCTCATGCCCCACGCATAGGAGACACTTTCAAAAGAACCTTGTCCCCAACCTGAAACTCTATATCCCGGCAATGTAGATCTGCATAACTCTTTTGTCGGTCCCGGGCCTCTCTCATCCTCTCCCTGATCAGCTTAATCTGCTCTACCATCTCAGGTCCTAGAACCACTGCCTCAGCACTGTCGTCCCAACAAATCGGACTCCTACATTTCCTCCCATATAAAGCCTCAAATGGCGCCATGCCAATATTGGTATGATAGTTGTTGTTGTAAGAAAACTCAATCAAATCTAATCTCTATTCCCAGCTACCACCAAAATCCATAACAGAAGCTCGTAACATATCCTCAAGAGTCTTGATTTTCCTCTCTCAGTCTGACTATCTGTCGCAGGATGAAATGCTGTACTCATCTTCAATATAGTCCCCAAGGACTCCTGCAACTCTTCACAAAACCGTGAGATAAACCACGAATCTCTGTCAGATACTATGTCTTTAGGCACCCCATGCAATCTTAGCACATTCTTCCGATAAGCCATAGCTAATTGTGTCTTAGTCTATGTATCTTTCATTGGTACAAAATGAGTTGACTTGGTCAGTCGATCCACTATAACCCATATCATGTTGTTTCCCTGTTGACTCTTTGGTAAACCCACGATAAAATCCATAGAAATGCACTCCCACTTCCACTCAGGTACCTCAAGAGACTGAATCTTACCTTGTGGTCATCGTTGCTCCCCTTTAACTTTCTGACATGTCAAACAACGGGCCACAAACTCAGCTGTTTCTTTCTTCATCCCAGGCCACCAGAAAGTCTTCTTTAAATCCTTGTATAGCTTCTCACCACCTGGATGTACCGAATATGGTGTGCAATGAGCCTCTGTCATGATCATCTTTTTCAGCTCCTCATCATTAGGAACACACCACCTCCCATCGAACCTCAGGCTACCATCTGTATGAATAGAGAATCTAGACACCGTCCCTTTCTCTACTCCAGCTCTCCACTCCACCATCTTGGGATCCAACACCTGTTTACCGCGAATATCATCATAAAGATCAGGCTGCACTGTCAAATCTCCCATGGCATCCCCTTTCTGGATCATATGTATCCCAAACTTCCCAACCTCATCTCTCAATCTCATCAAAGATATAGCTATTCACAAAGAATACACGCTCTTCCTACTCAAAGCATCTGCAAACACATTGGCTTTCCCTTCATGGTAGATAATATCCATGTCATAATCGCCAATCAACTCCATCCACCTCCCGTGTCTCATGTTCAACTCCTTTTGAGTGAAGATGTACTTGATACTCTTGTGATCTGAAAATACCTTAAAGGTCGCCCCATATAGGTAATGTCTCCAAATCTTGAGAGAAAACACCACTGCACCCAACTCCAGATCATATGTAGGATAATTCTCCTCGTAAGGCTTCAATTGCCTAGAAGCATAGGCAATCACTTTACCATTCTGCATCAACACACAACCCAACCCATTCTTTGAGGCATCTGTATACACCTCAAAAGTCTCACTCCCTTCAAGCAATGCTAAGATTGGAGTTGTGGTCAAACGCTCCTTTAATGTTTGGAACACCCTCTCACAACTCTCATCCCAACGAAACCTGTTCTTTTTCCTCATCAAAGCTGTCATAGGTCTAGCAATCTTAGAGAAATCTTTCACGAACCGTCGATAATACCCAGCTAAATCCAAGAAACTCCTGATCTCAGCTACATTCGTTGGTGCTTTCCACTTGGTAACTGCATCAATCTTTGCAGGATCCACAACTACCCCTTCCGTTGAAATCACATGCCCCACAAAAGCAACTTTCTCCAATCAGAACTCACACTTGGACAACTTTGCATACAAATCATGCTCCCTTAAGGTCTGAAACACAACCCTCAGATGCTCCTCATGCTCCTCCTTAGTCTTAGAAAAGATTAAGATGCCATATATGAAAACCACCACAAACTTGTCAAAAAACTGACTGAAGACTCTGTTCATCAAATCCATAAACACAGCTGGTCCATTAGATAACCCAAACGGCATCACCACATACCCATAATGGCCATACCTCGACGTGAAAGCTGTCTTTGGTATGTCCTCTTCTCTAATCTTCACCTGATGGTACCTTGACCTCAAATCAATCTTAGAAAAGACCATTGCACCACTCAACTGATCAAACAGGTCATCTATCCTTGGCAAAGGATACTTGTTCTTCACCGTCACTCTGTTCAGCTCCCTGTAATCTATGCACAACCTTAGGCTCCCATCTTTCTTTTTCATAAACAGAACTGGTGCTTCCCACGGTGATACACTAGGTCTAATGTACCCCCCTTTCAATCAGATCATCTAACTGCTTACTGAGCTCCTCCAACTCCTGAGGACCCATCCGGTACGGTGCCTTAGATATTGGCCCCGTCCCCGGTTTCAGCTCAACACTGAAATCTATCTTCCCCTTCGGTGGCAACCCCGGAATCTCCTCTGGAAAGACATCTGCAAACTCCCCCACAATCGGTATCTGCTCAACTGTCGGACTCTCCATCCTGTCATCCCTCACATGGCACAAGATCAACGAGCACCCCTTCCTCAGATAGGACTTCAAGGTCACAGCTGCAATCAACTTAACTTTGGGTTTGACAACAAACCCACGTTAAGACACAGGAATCCCCTTAGGACCTCTCAGAAAAACTTTCTTTTGATGACAATCTATCTTAGTTTTGTACTTTCCCAACCAATCCATCCCGACTATCATCTCAAAACCCTCTAAAGGAAACTCTAGCAAGTCTACAGGTAGACCGACTTGCCCAACTATCATGGATACATCTCTGTACAACCTCCCACACGATACACACTCACCCGAAGGTATAAAAACTTCCTCTCTTATAGACTCATATTCTCTCAAACCCAACCTTTTTGCATGACTCGAAGATACAAACGACTGTGCCGCCCCAAATCAAACAAAACAAAGGTATAAACACCATTAACAAGAAAAGTACCAGTGATAACATGCGCGTCGTCCTCAGCTACTTTCTTCTCCATCATAAACAGCTTGCCACTGGTCTTCTGCCTACCTCCCTGGACAGTACTAGCTGAGGTAGCCGGCTTAGCACCCGACCCCTGGTTGTTGTTGGTGTTTGTAGCTGGTTTCTGATAAGAATTACCGCCATTGCGGTTACCCCCACCGTTGTTGCTCTTACCTCCCCTGTTGTTCCATGATCCAGCCGGTCTATTGCTCACATAAATCTGTGCAGGACCCTGTGAAAAACTCCCCTGTCCCGGCCTCTAGAAACCCCCACTCACCGCACTGGTGCACTCATGTTTCTTGTGGCCTACACCACCACAGATAAAACAGGTCATACCCCAACTACCACCACTACTACCACGGCCTCGCCCGAAAGAAGCCTCAACACTAAACCCTCAACCAGATGAATATGCTCTCGCCTCAGTGTGGTTACCCTTCTTATAGTTGGATTGACCACCACCCTCACTCTCGGCCTTTCTCTTCTCAGCTCCCCTCTCCCTGGTCATCTCCACCAATCTCTCAGCCCTCCCAGCTCTCTCATAAACTTCCTTAACATCTGTAAGGATTCCCACAGGTAGCTTCTTCATTATCTTGGGGGTCAACCCCTTCTCAAACCTCAAAGCTAGGTTCTCCTCACTCAGCCCTATATTCTCAGCGTACCTAGACTTCTCATTAAACTTACGATAGTACTCAGCCACCGTCATATCAGATGCCATATTAAACTCATCGAACTCCCCTCTCAGCTTACTCCTCACATGTTCCGGTACAAACTCTCACCTCATAGCCTTTCTGAACTCATCCCAAGGTATTGCAGGTAGCCCCTGCTTCATGTATATCTCCCTAGCACCCACCTTGACCTTATCCCACCACTCACCTGCTGCTTCCCTCAAGTAGAACGCAGCTTATTCCACTTTCAACTCATCCGGGCAATGAACTAATTCCATGATATTCTCCATCTCTCTGTGCCAATTATCCAGAAGAATTGGCGCCCCGGTTCCCTTATACTCTTTCGGACTGAACCTAGATATGTGGATACTGATCTTGGAGTGATCAACCTCCTTATCCTTTCCCACTCTCTTCAAAGCTTCCGCAAGAGCATCTTGATGCTCCAACATCTTTACTATATCATCAACTGACATACTCTCAGCTCTAGCATATAGGGCGTTTCTTTTCGGCGGCATCTTATAACTATATAAGAAAAGGTAGATATAAACACGCACACTATAACCTAAAACACGCATACGACCTATACAGAACCCACTCGATCGAGTATAAGAACCCACTCGATCGAGTTGAGGCCACTCAATCGAGTGCCCAACCTACTCGATCGAGTGGCTCGACTCCAGAACCCGATCAGACCTCTGCTCAAAAACATACTCGACCGAGCTGACAGGCCACTCGATCAAGCGAACCCTACTCGATCGAGTGCCCCTATGTACTCGATCAATTACCCAAAACACGATTCTGCCCTGAAAAACATTAAACCCACTACTCGATCGAGTCAGACCCACTCGATCGAGCACCTCACCTACTTGATCGAGTGCCCCCTACTCGATTGAGTCATGAAGAGTCGTATACACTACCCGCATGTTCATCTTACTTTCCCAACATTATACACAACTTCTATAATTTCAATAAAATAACAACTGCGCATGCATATATACGCAATTCTTTATATAATCAACAAAACAATTTATTCACACCACTAGTATGCCACATTATAAACCACTAACATGCTTTATCATCCAATTCAACATATAAATCACATATCTTTCAACTTCTAATTTATACCTCCAATCCTCCACATTCATCATCCATCAATTCACAACACATACTACCATGTAAACATACAAACAAAAAGACAACACATACGATCCCGACACGTACCCCATGTGACCGATTCAAAATTATAGGGCGAGTTCACGACTTTAAAACGTCTCCCAAGCCTTTGCATTAGCTCCTACAACTTCTACCCCGGGTTCATTTGAATTTGACTCCCTATAATCATATTATTCATTGGTTACAGGTTTCAGGATCGTCTCTCTGATACCACTTTGTGACACCCCCATACTCCAAGTGCCTTACCAGGACCACTCAGGTATAAGAATGTCACCATCTCGGTTACCCGAGGCAATGATAATCAAATGACAATAAAGAAACATAATTTAAATAGCAATACGGTTTAAAGTGCTTACATGTTCAAATCCAAAACTAATAAAAATATGATACATGTTCTCAAAAACCAAATGTCTCAACAACTAAGGTATAACAGCGCAAGACTCTAAACTGCCTCGTGGTGACACATCCCAGCTAGCCCAAATGCCTCAAATCAAACCTGCTCAACAACTGCTCACCATCCCTGAATGGATCACCACATTTTTACAAAACAAACAACGGGGTCAGTACTAATTACACAACATAAAACACAATAAGACAAATGTCAAACAACTCAATCGTCACATCAACCGCAACTCCATAATCAATCTCCTCTTAACTGACTACACACTAAAGTGTGTAGTCCTGCCTGAGTACCCATCGCAACAGATACTCCACACCGCCAGTGGGGGACCGCAGCTGTTCCCACCTAAGCCCCGCCCATCTCCATAGAGCGATAAACCCAAGTCCATTAATGTGCACATCCCTTCTGTGGCGGGTTTCACAGAAGGCAAAACAAGGGCGTGAAGCGACTACCGCAAGTGACTCCACTCAGCCAGGGACGAACCTCGAAGATCATAGACAGATATAACAACAACAATGACAACATTCAACAACCGTCACAGTACCAACATTTTACTTTAACAACAATCATCACAAAATTACCAAGGACATCATGTAATTAATACTGAGTAGGGAAACCCTACCTGGAATGCAAACACAAAAGCAGACGATCTAGCAGCTGTCTCAAAACCTTTTTTCTAAGAACCCTCCTCCTATGCACAAATCATACAATCACCACCACAACAATATAATCATAAAAAACCCCAATCCCCAAATTAGGGTTTAACCAAAGTCAACCAAAAACTATAAAAACGGTACGTAGAACTTACCCTTGACGCAAGGATCACAATGACACAAAGAACAACGAAATCCGACTTCTCTAGCTCCGGGATTTGCCAATAATGCGAATGAATTGAACAACGTAGTTTGCAATCTCTCTTTTCTGAATTAGGTTTGTGAAAAGTGTTTAAGAAAGATAACGATGTATTATATATATTAATCCGCATTATTGACAAAACCCGTCAAACATTACCCGATAACCGACTAACTCGATCGAGTAAGTCTCATACTCGATCGAGTGCCACTTACTCGATCGAGTGCCGAGGCTACTCGATCGAGTGCCCTACAGGCAGACTACTGTTTTGTATTCCAAACATAGTTACTCGACAGAGTAAGCCCCACTCGATAGAGTACCCAGAGACTCATAAAACCGTAGTATTACAAAGAGTCTCTATATGAGGCATGAGAAAGATTCAAAGATACATGACGCAAGGAATGTACTTAACATGGGTTCTAATGGAAGATTCAGCGAGTTAGATGACAATAAAACTTGGGAAAACATAGAGGAGATGGCGGTTCACAACTCTCAATATACTAGGCCAAGAAAAGCTGCTAGAAAAAGAGACATGAAGTTGACCCCGTCACACAATTGAGTGCCGATTTGGGTGCCCAACTAAGCTCTCATATTGACACAATGAACTTTACATTCGAGAAGGCCATAGCCAAGATGAATGAAGCTTCTCAATCACCCAAGCAACATCAACAAGTCAATGCCATGGTGGCAACATCTTCTATTCCAAATGGAGTATGTGAGAATTGTGCAACTTTGGGACATGATCAACAAGAGTGTAGGGGCACAAATGAGCAAGTGAATGCTTTCCAAGCATACAAGAATGGCACCCCTTACTCCAACTATTACAATGAAAACACCAAATTTCACCCAAACTTCTCATACAAAAACCAAAATGTTCAAAATCCACAACCAATAAGGCCTAATATCTTACCGGAAATTGCCATCCAAGTAGGAGAAGGGTCATACTTGATAGGAGTCTTTGTATATTTCGGGTTATCAATAAGGCCTAATATCTTACCCAATTCGCCATAAGTTATGCGTCTATCAACATTTTTAAGACGAAACTCGATGTTGGTTCGAGTCTCCACCCTTGTGACTTTCAAAGAACTTAAAAATTCCAAGGTGAGGGAGGGGTATGTCAATTCTTTCATTGTAAATAATTTACCCAATCCCATAGACTCAAAGAAGGTTTTGGTTTGTTCAAGAACACCCAATTTTGACAATGCATCTTCACAAATAAACTTAGTAGGCAAGATGGTTTTCTTAGCAAAGAGAATTAATTTCTCCCTATGAGAGTCGGAAGTGAAAGTTACCTCCGGATAATTGGATAATTGTTCAATGACCGGAGTTGTTGATGTTGTAGCTTCCATAGGGGGATCTTGTTGTTGAACCTCCTACCTTGCCTCATGGACTACCAATGCCTTTGACAATTGTTTTGCTTGAAGAGCTAGTTGCCTTTTGGAAAGTGTCTTCTTTGGGGGTGCCTTGTTGCCTCCTTTAGTTCTTGCCATTCTCCTTTGCTTGATTACACCAATAAAAGATTGAAATCTTGAATTTTTAGTTATACCCAAATCGATTTAGGATGAATGAATGTTGCTTTGTATCCTAAAAATCGACTCAAAGGTTGAAGATTTCGGTGTTTAAATCACTTGTTGTTGCAAAAGGAGTGATTAATTTTTGTTGTGAGGAAGTTTGGATATGATTTGGTTGAATTTGGTTGAGGAAATTTGATTTTGTTGATGGAGAGGATGAGGGTTTTTGGGGTTTTTGGGTAATGGGTAGTGTTTGTATGTTGAAGAAATGAGAATGAATGAGAGAAAAAGGGTTTAAATCAACCGTTATATTTGAAAGTGCAGCGGAGGACGAGCGGACCAGGTGTCGGGACGGGCGGATTCTTCAATGTTTGGCTTAGGAAAAAACGCCACAGGACGAGCGTCTTGCTTCTAAGACGAGCAGATTCTTTGTGGAGGGACGAGCGTCTTTCTGGGTAGACGCTCGGATTCCTTTAGAGAGAAAATCCTAGATTTTTGCTATTGAAAAGACGAGCGTCTTTTGTGAAGGACGGCCGTCCAGAATGAGACGAGCGGATTCTCAGCTGAGACGCTCGGATTCTTTTACAGACCAGTTTTTGTATTTTTCATCTCTACCAGACGAGCGTCTGGTGACTTTGGATGCTCGGGTTCTTCAGGACGAGCGGATTGCCCATTTGGCCGCTCGGATTCCTCCTTGACCACACGGATTCAGGTCCATCCGTGGGTACTTCATAACCCGTGTCATTTTCATTCTTCAATTCTCGTGTTCTTCATTGTAGGGGCACTACAAAGGCATGAATAGCCTAGGCAATTGCTATCCCCACACTAAGGTAAAGCACTACATATCAATAAAATCATAAGTCCCTCGCTCACTTCTCTCAAAATGATGAATATCTTGATCAAGGCACAAAAATATAAATCCAAAAATGACAAAAATGCAATGTAATAATTGAAACACAAGTTAGGGAGTTAAAATATTTAGAAATGTTGGTTTAGGGAGTACTCCTCCAAACTCTCATCCAATGTGAGATGTCAAGGGGGCATGTTCAAGGTGTTGTTGATGTTACTCAACACCTTGATGAAGTAGTCGAAAGCTTGCTCATTATCATGATAAAGGTCCTTAATAAATTTTTGCAATTGTTGTTCTCCATGGTGGTCTTGGTTCATAGCATTACCAATATATGGATTGAATATCCCTTCGAACTCATCGTCCCAAAGATCGCAAACTTCGTCTACTTGATCATTAAAAATTTCTTGAGTTGATAGAGACAACTCTCCTTCTTTCTTGTCTTGGCCAATGAGGCCATCTTCTTCACTTGTCATGGGTGAGGTTTTCAAGCTCTCATTGTTGCTATTTCCTTGCTCTTTTGATGGAGCATCATCCACATTCTTTTTCCATTGAAATTCCAACTTCTTCCTATCATCCTTCCGGCTATAGTGATCAACCATAAAACATGGCTCATGCATTCGGGGAGCTCTCATGATCTTGTCAAGATTGAAAGTGATGGTTTCATCTCCCACTTCAAGGGTGAGTTCTCCATGCTTCACATCGATCACCGCTCCCGCGGTGTGCAAGAAACGTCTTCCTAAGATAATAGGAATGTTGGAGTCATCTTCCATGTCAACAGTAACGAAATCCACCGGGATGAAGAATTTTCCAATTCTCACGGGAACATCTTCCCATACCCCTAAAGGTGTCTTTGTTGATCTATCCGCCATTTGAAGTGTGATGTTGGTACATTTGAGTTCTCCCATTCCTAGCCTCTTGCTAACCGAATATGGCATGACACTAACACTTGCCCCAAGGTCACATAAAGCTTTATTGATTGTAGTGTCACCAATAGTGCATGGAATGGAGAAACTTCCCAGATCCTTGAGTTTTGGAGGTGAATTCCCTTGGAGGATGGCACTACTTACCTTAGTGAAGGCAATAGTCTCAAGCTTCCAGATTGATTTATTCTTCGTAAGGATGTCCTTCATGTACTTTGCATAGGCAGGAACGTGATTGATCAATTCCGTGAAAGGAATCGAGACTTCTAAATTCTTCACAATTTCCATGAATTTTCCAAGTTGGTCATCAAACTTAGGCTTTACTTGACGACTCGGGAATGGAAGTTTAATCATAATGAGCTCCTTCTCTTTGGCCTTTTCTTCACTTTTCTTTGAAACTTCTTGATTGGTTGGTTCTTCTTCCCTAGAGTTTTGCACAACTCTTTCCTTGTCACTAGCTTCCACAACTTCATCCTCAACTTGCTTCTTTGGTCCTTCATATCTCATACCACTCCTCAAGTGAATGGCACTAACCGTTTCTTGTCTTGGGGGATTACTTTGAGGTGGTAATTGCCCCTTTTGTCTTTGAGAGTTTGAAGATGCTAGTTGGGTCATTTGAGTTTCCAACATTTTTGTGTGGGCTAGGATGTTGTTGATGGTAATGTCTTTTGCATGGCTATCTTTTTGCATTTGAGTGAAAAATTCTTGTTGATTATTTTGCATTTGGAGGCGCTTTTTGAACATCAAAACCTTGGTCATTTTGTTGATTGTATGGAGTTTGATTTTGATAACCTTGGTTTCGGTTGAAAAAGGGTCTTTGATTTTGGTTTCTCATGGGAGGTGGGGTGTATGTTGGTTGAGGGTTTTGAACATTTTGGCTTTTGTATGAGAGATTTGGGTGGAATTTGGTGTTTTCATTGTAATAGTTGGAATAAGGGGTACCACTTTTGTATGCTTGAAAAGCATTCACTTGCTCATTTGTTCCCCTACATTCACTTTAGTCATGTCCCAAAGTTCCACAATTCTCACATATCCCACTTGGGATTGATGAAGATGCCACCATGGCATTAACATGATGCTTTGGTGATTTTGAGGCTTCTTCAAGCTTAGCTATAGCCTTCTCGAACTTCAAGTTGATAGTATCAATATGAGCACTAAGTTGAGCACCCAATTGAGTAAGTTGAGAATCCAATTGAGTAATAGAGTCAACTTCATGTTTTCCTCATCTAGTAGCCTTGCGAGGTCTACTATATTGTGAATTATGGACCGCCATTTCCTCAATCTTGTTCCAAGTTTGATTATCGTCAACTTCGGTGAACATACCATTTGATCCCATGTTGAGAATGTTTCTTGAGTCTTCATAAAGACCATTCCAAAATTGTTGTACCAAGAACCACTCGCTAAGTCCATGATGAGGACATGAGCGACAAATTCCTTTGAATCGCTCCCAAGCTTCATACAAAGATTCTTTGTCCCTTTGCTTAAAAACCGTAATTTGAGCTCTTAGCATGTTAGTCTTTTCCGGAGGGTAGAATTTTTTGTAGAAAGCTAGAGCCAACTTCTTCCAAGAGTCAATTCCAAGAGTAGCTTTATTAAGGCTTTTCAACCATTGTTTCGCGGTGCCAATTAGAGAGAAAGGAAATAAGACCCGTCGAATTTGGTCCTTAGTCACTCCGGTTTGTGAAATCGCATCACAATAGTCACAAAAAATTTCCATGTGGGAATGAGGGTCTTCACTAGGCATCCCCCCAAATTGGCTTCTTTCTACTAATTGGATAAATGCAGATTTTGCAATGAAATTTCCGGTGAAGTATTGTGGTGTGGGTGTACCATTCGGTAGGTTCTCCGCAGTTGGTACGGAATGTGATGAAAACTTAGGCATTGTGGGTTGGTTGTGTAATTGATTTTGTGTTGGGTTCTCCTTACCTTCTCTTGCAAAATGGTCGATGAACTCAATAGTATTTGGTTGAATATCTACAACCTCACCAATATCTCTCAAAGTATTTCTAGAAAGTCTTCTATTGGTTGTCAAAGTCCTTTCAATTTCGTGATCAATGGGTAACAAGTTACCTTGTGATCTTCTAGACATGCAAAATATCAAACAACTCGAAAACAATTAGAACAAACCTTGAGGATTTTTACTTCCCTAAGGCAAAGAAAGACACAACTAATAACAATCAAAGCAAATCAAATAAAGTTAACACCGTCCCCGGCAACGGCGCCATTTTTGGTCGGTCCGCTTTGAGCTTAGATTTCGGTTACTTGTCGTTAGGAGCACCTAGACCAAAACAATATTTATAACTTCACAAACAACTCTACTACTAGTAAAGAGGCAAGTAAAGGTCGGTTCCCAAGGGACGGGTATTGATGTAGGATTTTCGATTGTAAGTAGTGGTGTCTAGGAGTGTCACAATTTGGGTTGAGATAAGAAGATCACTAAACTAAATAACAATAAAAGTAAACAAGCAAGATGACTAAAATGAGATGTAAGCAATTGATTAAAAGCACTAGGGTGTCATGGGTTCATAGGGGATTCATGGGAATTGATCATACAAACATATTCTCAAATTATAAGCAAGCAATTATTGTTGTGATAGGATAGAGTTGGTTTATATCTTACAATCCTGGAAGGTTTGGGTCCCAGAGCCGAATCGATTAGATTGTACAACACCTACAAGTCGACTTAATCCTCCCTACTCAACTATATGCATGGTCTAATGAGACTCGAGTTGGTTTATGTCTTACAAGTCTCATTCAAAAGGTAAGTGATGGGTAAAAAATGCAAGGATTCATAGGCTCGCATTTCATCAAACATAACGTGTGCATAAGTTGAGAGCACAACAAGCAAGCAAATAAATTATGTGAACATATTAAATTAAGCATGAATCATCCCCCATGTTGATTTCCCTTAATTACCCATTAACCCTAGTTAAGGAAACTACTCACTCATTATCAAGTTTAACATGTTAACAAGGTTGTCAATCATATTAACAAAGCAAAACATGATGAATAAATGAATATGATTAACAATAATTAAAAAGGGATTAAGTGAATTATACCTAATGATGATTCCAAAATAATAATGCAAAGAATAATAGAAGTACTTGATGATTGATGGAAGGTTTTCAATCTCCCAATAAACCCAAATATTCTTCAATTACCCAAAATAAAAGATGAACAATAGAGAGATTAAGGAAATGAGATTTGCATTAATATTCGATTAGAAGTTGATTACAAGATTAAAGAGAGATTAGAATAATATAAACTACACTAAAGATTGATAAGAAGAACATGCTAATCTAATTAGACTAATGGGGTATTTATAGTGGGGATTAGGTGCACAATTTAGGGTTACTAAGGGCTTAAATGACGATTAAGTCCTTGAGGAATCGCTCCTCTCAAGAAAAGACGCGGGTCTCCTTTTAGCTAGTCTTCCAAAAATATGCGCATCTCGAATGAAAGAAGAAAAAGACGTGTCTCTCTGAAGGATAATCCGAGCGTCCAAGGGTCGTAACGGGCGGATTGGGGAGCTTCTGGACGAGCGGCCTGGTGGTAAGGACGAGCGTCCTGGGGAGCTGCTGGACGGGCGTCCCGAGTGGTGGGACGAGCGGATCCTGGCTCAGCTTCCTTTTCTTCTTTTCTTCTTCCGACAATCCTTCGGGATTTTGTCGGGGATGCAAGGATCTTCTTCATCATTGCCCATCTACTACATTATGTATAAAGGCCTTCTAGTCTTGTCTTCTCTTTGATGCTTGGTCATTAGATTCGATCAATTTAGCTCTATTTTGTCATAAAAATGCAAGGTTTGCACTCCTCTCCTACCAAGGAAACAAAACCTCAAAGAATATGCAAAACAAAGGACTAAAGATAGTAAATGACCCAAATATGCACTAAAAAGCATAGGAACGAGGCTAATTCAGGGACTAAATATGCTCAAATATTGGTCACATCAACCAACTACCAATGACTCATTGAAGAAGAGAAATGAAGAGAAGGCCAAAAAGGTTGAAAAAGAACCGATTGTGATTAGACTTCCGTTACCAAGTCGCCAAGCCAAGCCCAAGCTTGATGAGCAACTTTGAAAGTTCATAATGATTGTGAAGAACCTAGAGGTTTTCATCCCATTCACGGAGTTGATCAACCATATGCCGACCTATGCAAAATACATGAAGAACTTCCTTACCAAGAAGAAGTCCATTAGGAAGTTGGAGACCGCCGCATTCTGATGTGAGCGAGTCGTTGTTACTCAATCAAACACGTTTATATTCTCAATAAACAACTAGTAAGTGGTTAAGTCGAGGTCATTTTCTTGGACGGTGTGCTTTGGGTTTTAAGTCTATCTATCTCAATTTATGCTACTGTCACGATTATTGAGGTTTGAGGTTGTGTTCAAAACTATGATAAGGAAATGTAAACAAATGAAGAACAAGGCAAGTAAATAGAATTGGAGATGTAATCATTATGAAGACACTAGGGTGTCATGGGATCAAAGGGGAATCATGGTAACATAACATAAATGAGTCACATAGATGCAAGCAATTATTATATATAGTTGGAATCGAGTTAGCTTATGTCTTACAATTCCTAGGGAGACTTAGGTCTCGGAGCCGAGTTGATCAAAACTTTACAACACCTACATCGACTTGGTTCTCCCATTTAACTTATGCGTGGTCTAACAAGACTTGAGTTAGCTTATATCTTACAAGTCTTGTTGAAAAGATAAGAGAATCATGCTAGGTTATCAATCAAGCATTTCATCAAACATAACATGTGCATAAGTTGAAAGTGCAATAATAAAGCATTCATATGAACTCAGAAAGCATATATTTATCCCATAATTATGCCCCTAATCCCCCACTAACCCTAACTAGAAGACTACTCACTACACATCATGATTAATATGCTAGCAATGGTGTCAAACATCACAACACAAATGAACATGATGATTAAGCAAGGTAATAAAACAAGTGATTAACAAGTACATAAAGTGGGATTAATAAGGTTACCAACTTGGAAACTAAAGATGAACATAAATAAAAAAGAATCCTTGAATAAAGATGGAGACTTGTCACTTAGTCTTCGAATACATACCCAAGAGATCCAAATGTAAATAACTTGATTTTAACAAAGGAAATTGGAAGAATAATTGAAGAAACCTTTGATTAATGATGGAGAGTTGTCAATTCCCCAATGCAATGCCAAGAATTCTTCAATTACAAAGCTAGATCTAAGATTGTTTGATAAATAGTTAAGGAAAGATTAAAGTGCAATTTGTGGAATGATTAAAGACTAATTCTATTCTAATCTACTCCTAAGAAGGTTTAATCTAAACTAAGGGAACTTAATCCCCACTAAGACTTTTCCTACACTAAGAGGGTTTTATCCCTACTAAGAGTACTTAACCCTCAATTTATTACAAAGAGGGTATATATAGTGATATAAGGATTAGGTTAACTAAGGGCTTAAATGACGATTAGAGCCTTTAATTTACGTCCAAAGTCTTGCAAGTTCTGGAAAGGCACGCTCGACCTCTGCTCAAATATAATCATGCTGTATGGGGAGACGCCCGACATGGCATGCAGAACGCCCGTCCAGAGCTTGGGGACGCTCGGACCGACTTTGGGTCGCCCATCCTCAAGGGCTTTTCTTCTTCTTGCCTGGCTGCCTCGTGATCCGTTGGGATCATTGAGGAGCTGTGAGGGTCCTTTATTATTGCCCATTACCTTGTTTCATTGATTTAGGAATTTAGTGTTAGTCTCCTCTTGGATGCTTGGTCGTTAGATGTTGTCAATTTACCTCCGTTTCACTCCGTCTAGCCAAGTTAGTGCTCTTCTCCTACAAAGGACACAAAACCTCACACAATATGCATAGAAGGAAGGTAAAGATAAGAAACGACCCTAATATATACTAAAAAGCATAGGAAATAGGCTAGTTAGGGGACTAAATGTGCGTAAATAGGAGTCACATCAAATATCCCCAAACCGAACCTTTGTTGGTCCCAAGGAAAGAGGTGACTAAAACTATGACCCTTATTTAAACTAATAATACTAATATAACAATTGTGAGACAATTAGAGGATCTCACTCTGCCCCTTCAACTCAAAACAAGACATCCATGAGGTATGATGCCTTCTTACAAGGCAAGGTGGGGCTTGCCAAAATAGGTATACATCCAAGCATTAAGCACTCAAAACAAGTAATGGATGCATCTACGAAAGAATAGTCATTTTCCTCATCTAAGTGAAGGAAAAGTAGATCTATATACTTACATATTCATATATGTCTTAATTTAATTTGTCATAAAATTAAAGATGGATTTTATGCATGCAAAAAATGAGCAAAATAGAGGAGAAATCATGTTCTTACATTGTGATTTCGGTTTTAAGGGCACAAGAGAGATCACCTTTCTCTCTTGTTCTTGTGCTTTCCTTTAATGGAAGAACTAAGATCCAAGTGTAGGATCTCTCCCAAAGCTTTATACCCAAGGCTTTCTCTTAATTAAAATTAATATTATGAATACTAGATAATATTAATTTTATAGAAAAATGACCCAAAAATATTATATAACACTTAATATTTTCGGTTTATATGAGAGGAAGATGGAAGCTTTTTATCTCTCTAAAAATACTTGTTTTTAGGTGAGTTAGGATGAATGAATAATACACTAACTAATGTGTGTAGTGTATATCAAAATATAAGGCAAAAACTCTTGCCTTTCTTAGTGGAAAAACCGGGTAGGAGGAGGGATTAAGGGGAGCCAATGCATGCTTGAATTGTTCTTTACAATGAGCATTAGGGTTGCATGGCTAGGAATGTAGGTAATCATTGTGTTTTCCATTAACTTAATCAAACACAATATTATCCTAATCCTCCTCCTTATTTCGGTACATACAATAAAATGGAACCCATTTTATTTTTGTCAATTTGTCTTATGTCACATGTCATATGTCACATAAATTTGTTACGTATTTTTAACATATTAAAAATCAACGTATTAATAAAAATACGTCATATTCAAAAATCGACTTAGTAATTTCATAATTACTTGTACCAAAATATTTTACCATTTATAAATCACAACAGATTGTATTTATAATAATTCATTCAATTTCAATTGTTTCTTTAAACAATAATTTCATCCGAGTAATAATACGATTCAATTACTCAGACCGTATCTCATTTAATCGCATTTCAATGTGATACGTAAATTTTACTTCCAAAATCATCCGTCAATTTTTCAAGTAATTTAACTAACTCGCAACATTATACGATTAATTAAATGATTAATTAAGAGTGTTGCCCTATAGGTATGACCAAGGGGATCAACTGATCACCACTGTCGCACGACAGTAATGTCAAACTCTAGTCAGCCAATCATTACCGATATATGTTGATCAGTTAACAGTAAAAATTACTTCCCAATTGTATTCTTTATAATGAGATTTAAACATGTGATCATCATGATCAACAGTCGTGATCGCATTATTGTCGGAGGACACATATTCCAACAATCTCCCACTTGTCCTCGACAAGTGTGCGTCACCAATTCTCTTGTCCTATTACTATCTCCCACTCAATGCAAGGTGTCTTTCGGGTCGTACTTGCAAGTGATCATATCGAGAGTGGTTTCCTCGATCTGGAGAATAACTGATTGACCGGATTTATCCACCATGGATACATTCCGAGCGTGGCCACGCATTTCCAGTTCATTACTCCTCGAGTGGCCCTGAGATATTTTTATAACCCTGACTAGAGGTGCACAATTCCTATCGCACTCATTCCCTTCGACTAGCCACAGCCATCATAACCCAAAATATGCCCATTTGAACCCATTTACGAAGGTCGTAGTAACACAAATCAAAGTTAATCTGAAACTCTGCCGTCTTAGGCGAATAGTCTTTAGTCAAAAGAATCAACTCATTTGAATACTATAGTAGCTCTCGCCACGACCAGGCTATATAAATTTGCCAGAACTCTATAAGCGGTCATTAGGCCCGACAAAAAGTTCCTAACAGTCTGCCTATGTGATCGACTAGTCATCTCACATGACTCTATGGTACTTGAACTTGCCATCAATCGCATCACACTCTAGTCACTTCGAGACGTCACCTTGTACAAGTAACTATGGGCAAATACAATGTTAATCCATGTTCACTTTAACGGGGTTCAATTGTCTCCACAACCCGTTTGGATATAACAATGTAAAAGGTGAGTTAATAATAACTCAAACGACAAATGTCGACATCACACTCGGGTAGTCAATATCATATTACAACCTTGTGATGTATATTGTAAGTGTAAACACTTATTGATTGCAATAGAAGTTTAACATGCCATGTGTCCATGTGTTCAAACTTCTTACACTTGCATTTCCTTCACATTCATGTTCTCTCTCATAGCATGAATCTTACCAAGTACACATCAAGGTTCCCGACCTTGGTTTCGGTTCTTTAACTTGAAAGAACTTTCTTATCGACTATCACATAACGAACGAATTTGTGATGAATGATATAACTTGTACTGATCAAGTACTCCATCCACACACAATGCACTAGGTATATGTTTTGTAGAATCTTGCAACAATTTGTCAAGATAATTGACCTAGCACTTTTCACAAGTCCTAGCATATAAGGAAGATTAGTTTTGAGTAACTTCTTATTCTCTAACTAAGGCCCTGTTCTTTTGGACTGAAATTGTCTGAACTGAACTGAACTTAATGGAGCTGAACTGAACTGAACTGAACTTAATGGAGCTGAATCGAATCAATCAATCAATCAATCAAATGATCTCAATCAATCAATCAATTGAACTTGAATAATAATAAAAAGATAATAATAATAATAATAATAATAATAAATATTATAATAAAAATAATACCAATAATAATAATAAATATTATTATAATATTATCGATTAATAATAATAATATATTAATATAATCTAATAATAATAATCTAATAAGATATATAAAAAGTAAAGTATTAATACAATAATAAATATAGTAATAATAATAATAATAATAATAATAATAATATATTAGTAATATAAATGATAACATTATTAATAATAATATAATATATTAATAATAATAACTAAAAAATAAATAATAATAATAATATAATAATAATAATAGGTCTAATATAATAACTTATTAACATAATAATATTAAATATAATAATAATAATAATAATAATAATAATAATAATAATAATAATAATAATAATAAATATGTGATTAATAATATTAATAATAATGAGTATATTAATAAAATAATAAATATTAAATAATAACTTATTAATATAATAATAATAATAATAAATATGTTATGAATAATATTAATAATAATAAATAAAATAATAAAATAATAAATATAATATAATAATAATAATAATAATAATAATAATAATAAATAATGTATTAAATATAAATATAATAATATAAACAATACGAATTAATTATTAATATATATAATAGTAATATAATAAATATAAAAATAATATAATAATAATAATAATAATAATAATAACAATAATAACAATAGTAAATACACTAATATAAAAATAATAATGATATCAATAAGAATAATAATAGTAATGTTGAAATAAACTAATATGAACTCAATCAATCAATCAATCGATCTGAATCGAATCAATCAATCGAATCAATTGAGTGAATCTGAATCTGAATCGAATCGAATGGAGTCAATCAATCGAATCGAACTTATTAGAACTGAAATTAAGTCCAAAAGAACATGGCCTTAGTATCTTTCCAAAACTTCTTATTTCTCTTTCTTAGGCTTGAAAGATTTAGGATTCTCATAAATCCTTACATGTGCTCGTATTTTCTATAATATGTGCAACCTCTTGACACACAATAGAGCATTCCGTCAAACACCGAAATCGCTCATCGGATTCTACTCGAGAATTCATGACGTTTCTATTGTGGCGTACCAATGAATCACCATGCTCTTATGCATATGATTCACTATTGGACATGTGCATGATTATTCTAATGGCGGAAACATTAGTTACTAATAATCATGAGATCAACCATTCATAGGTTCAATGAACGACCATGACTGCTAATGGCAATTCCATTTTCATCTACATGAATAACCTATGTGAATGTTGATACGATGTGTATCTCTTAATACTAATCCAACATCCCTTGATGTAATTGGATTCATCATAGTCCATTATCATCCAGAATTGAAAGATCAAATGCTTCTTTATGAAAGAAGGTATTAGCTCGTCATTCTTTAATGAGTGGTGAGTTGTAAACATTCAAAGGATGATAGCTCCCACTAAATTCCATGTCTTCACATGAGAATTTCCTAACTCCCACTCAATTCTACATATTTCGAAATTGACTTCTCAATCGAAACTTTTCAAGAATTGAAACATAAATTGCATTGCCAAGTTATTAAGATAAAACCATATATGTTCCCATCATATCCTTTCAAAATACCTATTTCGAAGAGGTCTCATCTTAACCGTACGGAAAGAGATTTTAAATCTCTAACACACTCATGTCATAATGATGTGTAGCAATGTCATTATTCAAATATAAATAATATTTAGAACACGTCCTTCGAAATACCCTTTCGGAAAGAGGTTTAACCATTTCATAATGAGGTTAAGCAATGACATTTGCGTGGTTAAAACTTGGTCATTGAAGATATCGGTATATCAATCTTTGCAACTCGATCATAGCTAGTATGTTACTATGATTCATTTAGGCTCTTAAGTAAATCTCAAGGTTGAAACTATTGGTCAAAATTTATCATATAGAACTTAGTCAAAAAATTTGTTAAGACTTTACATTAGTCATTTTTCTTCCAAAACTTTCTTTTGGTCTCCTCGTGTAGTTATCTTGAGAATATACTCTTTTGATTACTCCTCGTGTAGTTATCTTGAGAATATACTCTTATGATTACTTCACTTGGTCTCTTTAGTCATATAGAACTAACTTGAGACCATAGATCTCATCTATTCGGTATACTATGTAAATAGATATACCTTCATTCAAATCATTCTCTCTTGCGTAGATCTTCATACACACAAGTACACAATTTTATCTTGCCTTGTGTGTTGTTGTGTCCTCATTTTTCTCCCACTCTATCTTTAGAATAAATACACTATAGATTCAAAGATAGCATATGAGACACAAATAATGATTTGAAGTATAAGGAGAACTACCTCATAGGTTGACTAATAGTTTTAGATTTCATATTTATACTTGGTGATTGACATACCTTTAAGAGAGTTCATAGACTCAAAATCGCTTTATAAATGATCATACACAAGCCTTAAGCATGTGGACATATAATGAAACCCGTCATTATATTTGTCTATTAGATCACTTTAAGTGAATAATCTTATGTTTCTAAGAGCAAGCATTTAAACATGAATTTTTTAGAACAAACGGATAACATGATAAAACGGGTGACTTGGGTTGCAAACCAAGTCACCATTATCCAAAATACAACCCATTATCCAAAATACCTTTCCATGTCGAACACGGAAACTTAAGGTTCTAAAATCCAAAACATAATTTAAAATAAGACAATGAAAAGCAAAGCTCCATGAAAGCTATCCCTAGCTTCTTGATGGTTTCTCATGCTTGCTTTTCCTTCCCCTTGTCTTTGCTTGGTGGAGGCCCTATTTACAATAAAAAGGGAGATACATTATCACAATTTTGCATCATAATACCATAGTTGAATTAGAAACATAAAAGAAGGATAGTCATATACCTACTGGAGTAATCTTTCCAGCCTTATTATAACCAAGGTATTTGGAACAATTTCTTTTCCAATGTCCCATACCATTACAATAATGGCATTTATCAAGAGGACCCTTCTTGATTTTTGAAGTGCTAGCTTCACAAGTCTTAGCTTTGGTGAATGTGGGAGCTTGCTTCTTACCCTTTCTCCCATTCTTTTTGAACTTCCCCTTACTCTTAGTGCTTATGTTAAGCACATCCTTGGGGGGGGGGGGGGGGGGGTTCACATTTAACCCCATGTCCCTCTCGGCTTGCACAAGTAACTTGTGCAACTCCTCAAGAGATACATCCTTGTCTTGCATGTTAAAATTCACCCGGAATTGAACATACGCTTTCACTTTAGACAAGGAGTGTAGAATCCTATCTACAATGAGTTCTTTGGGGATTTCAACTTTTTGAATCTTCAATGTCTCGACAAGCTCCATAAGTTTGAGCACATGAGGGCTAACCTTTTGGCCCTCTTTGAAGTCGAGATCAAAGAATGTCGCGGCCGCCTCATATTGGACGATCCGTGGATTTTGTGAAAACATTGTCACAAGCTTGGAGTAAATCTCATTAGCATTGCCCATTTTAAAGGCTCTTCTTTGGAGGTCCGCCTCCATCGCAAATATCAAGACATTTTTCATTGCGGCGGACTCCTTTTGGTAAGCCTCATATGCTTCCCTAGTGGCGGCGGTCGACCTAGTAGTAGGTTCGGGTGGAGAGGCCTCGGTAAGGTAACGAAGCTTGTCGTCACCTTGGGCGGCTAATTTGAGTTGGGCATCCCAATCGGAGAAATTTGACCCATTCTTTTCAAGTTTACATCGATCCATAAAGGATCGGAGCTATGATGAACTAGCGAGAGGTGTGGCGTTTGGAGTTGGTGTTGCCATTTGTTATGAGAAAAAGAAGTGGTCTACAAAACAAAATATAAGGAGTAAAACAAATGTCGTTTTAACAATAATACTCGTAAAAATGTATGATTTAAACAAGTTTTATGCATTTTTCTAGTGACCTCTACCCAACTAGATAAATGATTCCAAGACCCAAATTCATATCGACTTAGGCACGGTAGGGCCGATTCATCCTTTATCAATATAACTCGGTGGATTAACGTTTAATCGATTCTACTTTTAGAACTCTTGGTCGATAATATTACATTAACAATTATCATTAGCCCAAAACACATTCGACAAGGGCACGGTAGGGCCGATACATCCCTTATCAAAAACTTTTGTTGAGTTCAATCCAAATTTCGAATAAATGTGTCCATGATCCAAATCCATATCAAGTTGGGCACGGTAGGGCCGATTCATCCCTTATCAACATGAATTCGGTGGATTAACATTCATCACCCACTTCCCTTACGTAACAAGGTTTGTACCCCGGTAGGGCCGAGTGCACTCCCTAGCGAAATAGGTTTTCATGGTTTCTACTATTTGGTAAGGCTATGTCTCAATTGATTGTTTTAGCGAGAGGTCATGTCAATTTATTATCTATCACGTTTTAAGTAAACTAAAGCGGTGAACTACGATAATTCTAATTGACACGGTCGAAAAAACTCGATAAAAGAAGATGCATGTCTTAGTTATGGCGATTTAGCGATGCATGCGACATAAAATAAAATGCAAGCATAAAAATAAATAAATAAATCCTAGTATGGCCTTTCCTAAAATAGAAAAACTATTTAACTATTACATATTCGGAAACCAACTCCATTGGTCCCTTGAACTTCGGTTTTGGCACGCATCTCGAGGTAACACCGTCTTTATGTATCGCCATTATTGAAGAAATCCGTCTTTGGGAACTCCGGAATGAATAAAATTACATAATAAGTTACATAATTTCCTATTATACATTTGTAACTAAATTAAAATAAATCTATTAAATTACAAAACGGTGATACGAGATCACAATAAAATTACAACCGAATCGATATTCCCATACATTTCGGGAAATACCAATTAAAATCTAAGACCATACTAAGTAAAATTACATAATTCAAAAAATTACATAAATTAAAATTATGACAATCATAAGGAAAATGCAGCATTATAATATGTATGAACATGCTCAATTTTATGCTAAATCGCCTTTAATTAGCCAATATCGTATATTACTCGGTTTTTACGGATTTGCGTGATTTCAACATTTTATAATCACAAAAATTACATAAATTCATATTTACGCATAAGTTAATTACCCTAACCTCTTAGGACTCAAAATTTAGTCTTCACTAATAATTTGACCATAATTAACTCATATTTATAAAATTGTTCATTAATGGACTAAAAATTACAAAAATAAGCTATAAACTTCAAATAAATCACAAAATTTCAATTAAATTCAAAATTTGAAATTTAAACTCATGAACATTCTGGAAAAATACCATGACACTCATAATGTTCAAAAAACATAGGTTAAAAATTTCGAAATTTTTCCGGAAAAACAATGTTGCGGTTTATCGGTTTTTAACAAAATAATCATAAAAACATGTGAAAAATTATTCTCATCAAATTTTCAATTTTAGATCTGAAAAAGATAATAAAATGCAACATTTGATGTTTTTCCTAAGTCATAGAGTATGTTTTATCAATATTTCACTAATAAAGTCACTATTCATGCAATTTTTCTTCAAATATCCATAAATCATGCAAAAAGACTTCACTATAGCCCATTATTTTACACACATCTTGTAAAATTGCATGTGACAACATATTAAATTTCTATGACCAGATTCGAAATTTACCTCATATTAACCTATTTTTCACCTAAATCCGAATTTAATAATGAAAAACCATTTTTCGAGCATAACAAGTCCAAAAATTATGAAAATTTACAGGTTATCTCAAAATAATATATGTGACAACATATCCAAAAATCACTGGAAAATTCGAAGTATAGCTAATTGTAGACCGAAAATGACATTTTTACTCATAAAATCATATTTAAATGCCATTATTGTATAATATGAACAATAGAAATCCGTAAATATAACCAAAATATCCTAAAACATTTTAGGACCAGAAATATTAACATGCATGAATTAATTTCGTGATATATCATAATAACACAAATTTTACAAGTTTTATATGTTAATCTTTATAACTCGGAAAAACTTTTAACCGATTTGCATGCAAACAACCATGGCTCTTGATACCAATTGAAGGAAAAGTAGATCTATATACTTACATATTCATATATGTCTTAATTTAATTTGTCATAAAATTAAAGATGGATTTTATGCATGCAAACAAATGAGCAAAATAGAGGAGAAATCATGTTCTTACATTGTGATTTCGGTTTTAAGGGCACAAGAGAGATCACCTTTCTCTCTTGTTCTTGTGCTTTCCTTTAATGGAAGAACTAAGATCCAAGTGTAGGATCTCTCCCAAAGCTTTATACCCAAGGCTTTCTCTTAATTAAAATTAATATTATGAATACTAGATAATATTAATTTTATAGAAAAATGACCCAAAAATATTATATAACACTTAATATTTTCGGTTTATATGAGAGGAAGATGGAAGCTTTTTATCTCTCTAAAAATACTTGTTTTTAGGTGAGTTAGGATGAATGAATAATACACTAACTAATGTGTGTAGTGTATATCAAAATATAAGGCAAAAACTCTTGCCTTTCTTAGTGGAAAAACCGGGTAGGAGGAGGGATTAAGGGGAGCCAATGCATGCTTGAATTGTTCTTTACAATGAGCATTAGGGTTGCATGGCTAGGAATGTAGGTAATCACTGTGTTTTCCATTAACTTAATCAAACACAATATTATCCTAATCCTCCTCCTTATTTCGGTACACACAATAAAATGGAACCCATTTTATTTTTGTCAATTTGTCTTATGTCACATGTCATATGTCACATAAATTTGTTATGTATTTTTAACATATTAAAAATCAACGTATTAATAAAAATACGTCATATTCAAAAATCGACTTAGTAATTTCATAATTACTTGTACCAAAATATTTTACCATTTATAAATCACAACAGATTGTATTTATAATAATTCATTCAATTTCAATTGTTTCTTTAAACAATAATTTCATCCGAGTAATGATACGATTCAATTACTCAGACCGTATCTCATTTAATCGCATTTCAATATGATACGTAAATTTTACTTCCAAAATCGTCCGTCAATTTTTCAAGTAATTTAACTAACTCGCAACATTATACGATTAATTAAATGATTAATTAAGAGTGTTGCCCTATAGGTATGACCAAGGGGATCAACTGATCACCATCGTCGCACGACAGTAATGTCAAACTCTAGTCAGCCAATCATTACCGATATATGTTGATCAGTTGACAGTAAAAATTACTTCCCAATTGTATTCTTTATAATGAGATTTAAACATGTGATCATCATGATCAACAGTCGTGATCGCATTATTGTCGGAGGACACATATTCCAACACTAAGTGGCAGAAATCATCTACAAGGGAAACAAGTTAAGGGTACACAATCCATCATAGATATTGGTTCTCCTAGTTACTAAGTCCAAGAGGATACAAACAAGTCACTTCCAAGTTGTGTTAAACTAGGCTACTTTCGTCCACAATCGCCAAATGCTTTTGTCAAGAGCCAAATCCCTATGGTGTAGAAAACATTTTAGGATCGCGGAATTCCCCCTCTTGCCTAGACAAGAAGAAGGGTCGTCCCCTTGCCACCATGCAACAAAAGTAGGATCATCAATGGATAAAGGGATCAAGATGGTTTTGAGTTTCTCGATGGTAGTTTGCTTGTGGGTTATTTTTCCCCCATTTTTGTAACATTTGACATTGGAGAGCATTTCTTGCCATTTTTTATGTTTGGCATATTGATACTTGGCAATTTAAATTTTGCATTTTGGAACATTTTTTAAAGTAACCCCATTTGTGGCAAGGGTACTTCTATTAAAGCATAAGAGTCTATTTTTGCTCCTCATTTCATTGATGCAATTTGCAAACATTTGATTTTGATTTGGTACTATAACTCAATTTGATGTTTTTGTGCCCATTCCCTTTTTGTTGACAAAATGATGATAGAAGTGTAAGGACAAGTAGATGGCTTCAAGGGTCACCTTGGAATAAACGGTAGCCAAGGGGTTATCACACCACAAGGCACTCTTGACTAGGCGTTAGACCATGGGACAAAAGATACTAGTATGACACATCCTAGGGTGTCTTAAGAGTATTCTAGCAAACAAAGTCCCAAGGAGAAAAATTATCTACAAGGGCCTTATATACACTTGTTAAGCTTCCCGAATTGGCATTTTCACAAAACTTTTCTACCATGCAAACTACAGGCCAAGATGCAACTAACATATATACAACTCTAATGCATATGCTTCTATCAACTAAAATGTTGTATAATCTACATGCAACTCCTAACAACACATAGATACATAAACCGTAACAACAAAATAAACCACATCCTCCTTGACATATAAGCCCATCCTCCTCATATGAATAACGAAAAGAAATGGAAGGAAAATAGGGATTAGAGCGATCATACCAAGCGGTCTTCACATTCCCTTGCTACAGCCTCAAATGTAATGTCATATCTATGTGAGAAGAGAACAAAAATATAAGTATATACAATTCTACGCTACTAAATTAAAGAACTTGTTATTGGTTTTTGTAATTTTCAAAATTTTATGGATTTTGTTTTAATGAAATTAAATAACATCTTTTTGGGATTTATCGAAATTTTTCAAAGTTTTATGTATTTTGGAATATAAATTCCCATCCCCCAGTTTATTTTGGACATTGTCCTCAATGTACATGTAGGAGTAGGAATGATAAAGAAATACATGTTTTTGGATTTTTGAATTTATGGAAATGAAGTACAAATGCAATGATATGATATGAATGAATGCATGCTCTAAGTAAATACAATTCTATATGACATTTATAACAAATGAATGCAATCTATACTACACTAGATGATGCATGTTATGGAAGCTAATTTAGGTTACCTATGATCAAACCTACCCAAACCGATTTAAACACTCTTTCTAGTGTAGGAGAAATGAGTTTTGGTCATTAGTGACTATGCATGCAATGAAACTATACATGAGAGGGAAAGAAGAGGTATCATACAAAGGAGGTGGTTTGGCCAAGTGTCTCTAGCCATTGTATCCTTCATCATCATCATTGTTGGGTCTTCCATACCCACTATGCCCTCCTTCCTCTCTGTAGCCTCCTCCTTGGTTGTGGTATCCACCACCTTGGCCTCCAAATTCCCTCCTTGGTTGCCATATTTAGGGAACAAGAGATGAGGTTGAGCCCATGATGGAAGAGGGCCTCTAGGATAGATGTACCCTTGTTGAGCCATGTTGTAGTAAGATGGGTATTGGGCCAAGTAGTTGTCAACCCGTCCATCGTGCACTCTAAGATCAACACATTTCATGAGTGACATTAATTCACCCATGGATGGGGCACTTGGATCTTGAGGAGTGAATGGTTCATGTGTGGTGGGGTAGGGTGGTATGGGCACATAAGATGGTTGTTGGTGTGGCGCATCACCCCATTCCGACATTTAAGGAGGTCCATAGGGCACTTCTTCTCGCGATGGTGGGTGGTCATAGATCTCAATGGGTAGAAGGTAACTTGACCTTTGTGAGTATCGACTCAAGCAGGTCTCGGTGGGTGGTATATTCCTCCCCATGAGTACAAATGATAAGCATCCCCTAGTGTGCCATTCTACACTCTCGGCCGCATTGTATCTACACCACCGGTGGTGGTAAATGATGGCATCCCCATCAGTTAAAGTATTTCCTTTGAGCTTAGCATACCTTCCATCAAAGGTGAACCCGGGGCAAAGTTCATTGGCCAAAATTGTTATTAGCCCTCCCATCACAAAGGTCTTGATTTGAGAAATCCCCTTTGCAAAATCATTTAATCTTGTAAGCATCTCAAGGGGCGTGTTGAAGTTTAAGGGCTTTGTCTCTTGCACATTCAATTAAGACTCAAGAAAAGTCAAGTCAAGGAGGGTTCATTTGTCTTGCTCTACCCCTCCAAGAATAGTCGCGGCCAAGAATCGTTCGCTAATTCTAATCACCGGATGTTGGATAGCAAAAGTGTAGCATTGTTTGAAAGAACTAAATTCTCTACTGAAAATGGCCCTCCAAAGGTGGTTGACAATAAGATCAGAGGGTTTGTCGGTGTCTTTCTTTGGTACCTCAAGACCAAAGATCCCCGCAAAGTGCTCTAAGGTTAACCTATGAGGCATATTGCAAAGTCGGAATTCCATACCAACTTCTAGATTTATACGTAAATACTCATCAACACTTTTCTTCCGTATTCTGCTTTTTGCATTTTTTTATTTGAAGTTCCAGAAGAGTTCTCCTGTTTGAACGACAACGAAAATATTAAAAACCCGTAAGTTCCCAATTTTAAAAGAATTCCTGCCAAGATAACGGATCCTGCCGTGGGTGCCTCTACATGAGCTTCGGGTAACCAAATATGAACTGGTACCATAGGAACTTTTTCGTCGATTAGTAACAACACGGAGGCTGAATAAAAACTCTAACGTGAGGCTTAGGTAAGTGTCTTCATGAGCATAAAACATCCTCTCAAGACCCAAGCCATTGAAAAATAACTCCGTTTGTTATCTTATACCAAATATTTCCAACACATCAAGATCAATGAATTGAGTAGGTTCGTAACTCTTACCTAGTAATTCCTCAAATCATTGACGGTGTTTATCTTCAAATAAATGCACTTCCGTAAAATGCTCAAGTTGTTCAACATCTGGTATCATTTCATTTTCTTAGACCCTTGTCTCTCGTGAGGCGGTTGAGGTAGTGCCTTTTTCGGCGTTTGGATCCCGATTCGCCGCTCTTCTTGCTTTTGTTCCTTGTAAACATTCTTGCTTGATGTGGGTGGTAGGAACTTTGATTAAAAACCTTGGGTTGATGTTTTTGTGATGGAGATTATGGATAAGATGATGAGTTGTGTTTGTAATTATATTAAGATAAGGGAATAGGGATGGTGGGGGGGGGGGTGGTGGATTTATCAAAGAAGTATTCTGGGACGAGCGGGCTGGGGGTCGGGTTCGGGCGTGCTGCAGTTCAGCCTTGCGTTTTTCTTCGTGTGACCCGTGCGTCCTGGTGTCGGCTTGAGCGTCCCTCTGTATGGGACGGGCGTCCTGAGAACGGGACGGGTCTTTTTGTGTCAGGACTTTATCCCTTTTATCCCCAGCTGCAGGTCGAGCGTCCTCTGAAGGGGACGGCGTCCTGCCTATGCTCTTGTCATAATTAATGCTTAAGTTAATCCTTTACCTTGCACCCTTTGTGATCCCTTCTTACCACCGCGTCCTTTCCTGAAAAATAGCTTAAAGAGTAGATAAGAACTCTCCCTCACAACTCTCATGTAAGTACTAAAGGATACATGTAACTAATCTAAAATGCAATTATGATACAATTCAAGGCTTAGAGAGGGTATATTACAAATGGTGGTTTGAGATAGGACTCCACCAAACTAAGTTGAAATGGCAAATTACATTATCCATGGAGCTCAATGCTCTCAATAGTTGATCAAAAGCTTGTGAGTGATCCTCAAGTAAGCATGAGTAAGTTTTAAACCATTTCAAAATAGAGTAGGGCCAATCCATGAGGGTCCTTTATTTGAACTCCTTCCCCTTCTCCTTCGCTTTGTCATGATGGCCTTTCCGGCTCTTGCAACTAGAAAATTTGAGGTTCTTGGTATAGGGGGTTTTCCGGAGCGTTCTTCCAAAGTTGATGACGAAAGTAGTTGGACTAATAAACCCTTCAAGGATAGAAGGTGAACTTTCATGACATTGATGATGGGGTAACTTGGGAGTTGGGATTGTGGATGCCAAGTTTTCACAAGTGAGCTCCCTCTTAGATTTGTCCTTGAGCTTCTCAACCAAGTAATTCTTGTACGACGATTTGACTTTCATGAGAAGGTCCGTAATGTCATCTCCAACTATCATGGGTTCCAAAGTGGGTGTGAGAAGGTCCTCATGTTCAATAAGGAAGAGGCATTCTTCCCCTACATTGAAGTAATCTTCAAACTTCTCAAGGATGGATTCCTCAAGCAAGTTGATCCCATAACTCCATTCATCATTTGGGTCCATCCATCCCTCATCATCTTCTTCCATAGATTCTGAAGGAAATGTAGATTCATATACATATTAACATACTCATATATGTCTAATTAATTTGTCATAAAATTAAAACGGATTTTATGCATGCAAACAAAATATAAATAGAAGAGAAATCACATTCTTACAATGGATGATTCGGTTTTATGGGCACAAAAGAGATCTCCTTCTCTTTTGTTCTTGAGCTTTCCAAATGGAAGAACAAAGATCTAAGTATAAGATCTCTCCCTAAGCTTTATACCCAAGGCTTAACACTTAATCTAATTAATATTATAAGTACTAGTATAATATTAATCTTAGTAGAAAATTGAACCAAAACCATTTAAATCACATAAAAGTTTCGGTTTTTATGAGAGAAGAAGAGAGGATTTTTCCTTCTTACTAGAACTCAATTTTTGGATGATGAGATGAATGAAAATAATACACTACTCTTAGTATATTATTAGGTAAAATTGTAGAAAAACAATGATAGTTTTTCTTCCCAAAAAACGTGTAAGAGGAGTGCCATTGGGGAGCCAATGCATGGAACAATTGTTCTTCACAAGGAACAATAGGTTTGCATGCCTAGACTTGCTTTTTCATCATTATGTTTCATCAACTAAATGAAACAATTAACTAGCTTAATGCTCTCCAATTTTTCGGCACTTTATATAATATGGATCCCATATTATTTTTGTCAATTGTCAATGTGTCACATGTCATATGTGACATAAATATGTTATGTATTTTTAACATATTAAAAATCAACGTATTAATAAAAATACGTCACATACAAAAATCGACTTAGTAATTTCATAATTACTTGTGCCAAAATATTTTACCATTTATAAATTTCAACTGATTGAATTTATAATAATTCATTCAATTCCGATTGTTTCTTTAAACAATAATTTCATCTGAGTAATGAAACAATTCAATTACTCAGACCGTATCTTATTTAATCACATTTCAATTTGATACGTAAATTTTACTTCCAAAATCGTCCGTCAATTTTCAAGTAATTTAATTAACTCGTAACATTATACGATTAATTAAATAATCAATTAAGAGTATTGCCCTTTAGGTATGACCTAGGGGGTCAACTGATCACCACCGTCACACGACAGTAATGTCAAACTCTAGTCAGCCAATCATTACCGATATATGTTGACCAGTTGACAGTAACAATATTACTTCCCAATTGTATTCTTAAAATGAGATTTAATAATGATATTTAAATCATGTGATCGCACTATTGTTGAGGACACATTTCCCAACAATCTCCCACTTGTCCTCGACAAGTGTGCGTCACCAATTCTCTTGTCCTATTACTATCTCCCACTCAATGCAAGGTGTCTTTCAGGTCGTACTTGCAAGTGATCATATCAAGAATGGTTTCCTCGATCTGGAGAATAACTGATTGACCGGATTTATCCACTCTGGATACCTTCCGAGCGTGGCCACGCATTTCCAGTTCATTACTCCTCGAGTGGCCCTGAGATATTGTTTTAACCCTGACAAGGGGATGGACAATTCCTATCGCACTCATTCCCTTCGACTAGCCACAGCCATCATAACCCAAAATATGCCCATTTGACCCCATTTACGAAGGTCGTAGTAACACAAATCAAAGTTAATCAAACGAGCCATCTTAGGTGAATAGTCTTTAGTCAAAAGAATCGACTCATTTGAATACTATAGCAGCTCTCGCCACGACCAGGCTATATAAATTTGCCAGAACTCTATAAGCGGTCATTAGGCCCGACAAGGTGTTCCTAACATCTGCCTATGTGATCGACTAGTCATCTCACATGACTGTATGGCACTTGAACTTGCTATCAATCGCATCACACTCTAGTCACTTCGAGACGTCACCTCATACAAGTGACTATGGGCGAATACAATGTTAATCCTTGTTCACTTTGACGGGGTTCAATTGTCTCCACAACCCGTTTGGATGTAACAAAGTATAATAAAAGAGTTTTAAAAATAAAACTCGAACGACAAATGCGATTATCACATATGAATAGTCAATGCCTGATTACTATTTCATGTTCTATAATCTAATTTGATCTTGTACATAGTTGTTCATTTCAATTCAATTGAAATGACATGACTCATCATGTTTAGCCTTTGAGAAGGCTTTGGTTAGTAGGTTTTATCAATTTCTTGTACCTTACTCAACCTTACTACATACTTGTTTTCCTTTGTAATGTATACATTTGCATCACAAAACTTTCTGAGTACGTGTCCAGATCCAATCAAGACATAGGCCCTCTTAGCCTAAGAATAGCTCCCACTTATTTCACAGTGTGCGGGACTCATCCTCTTGCACATCTCATGATTGCAAGTGTACTCAATTTCCGTTATAAATATCTCTCATTGTTCTTTATTGCCTAGAACGATTCTAGAAAATCTACTTTTTAATTAACATTGCCACAATGGTATCTTAACCATCCTAATGTGTTTTGATTATGGTTTTGTCGGAAACCATGCGCAATCTCAATTGTCAATTGTCACTTGTGTAATACCCTTTACACAAAATTGCATCATAAACACTTTGCTTTACTTCCTTAATGCTTCTGCAAGCACTTAAGGGTAATCTTTATAGCTTACTTGGTAAAGATTACTTAAATTCGATTTTGAAAACAATTCATCATACTCAAAGTATATGAAGTGTTATACATCTTTACTCATTTAATTGATCCGGCAGCGGAAGCAAATGAAATCAATCAAATATGTTCAATTTAATTGAACTAGTCATGAATCTTATCAACATAAGACTTCTTACTGACGCTAATATCATGTGGATTTATCTTCATAAATCCGGATATTCAAGATGTATTATAATACTCCAAAAGTCTTAAATCATTCGCAATGATCAATATGTCATCCACATATCGGACTAATTAAAATTTCCGTAACTCCCACTAAACTCCATGTATAAACACAACTTCTCGACTTATCGAGAAATGTTTTATCACATGATCCAAAATGTTGATTCCAACTCATTGATGTCCTACTTAAGACCCTCTCTTAAGTTTCACATTATCTTAGGATTGCAAGAATCTTCAAAATCCAAGATATGTATTGAATACATTCCTTCTAATTGAAGAAGTGGGTTTTAGATTCACTCGCTATGCATTTCATAATAATGAAACACAATCCCTAAGAAGATCCAAATAGGCTTAAGCATTTCAATTGGTGCAAAACCCTTTGCAACCAATCAAACCTTGAAATCTCTCTTTATTAGTGCAAAACCTTTTGCAACTAATCAAGCCCTTTTATTTCGGATTTCCATGGCTCTAAGCCTTATATTGAGTTGTGACTTAAACACTCTTATGTAAGTCATATGTTCATTACTTTCTAGAAGTAATCAACTTGAATCAAACAATTTCTTTTGTAAGTTATAAGCTCTTTACTTTCTTAAAAGTAGCATGAATTCATCATTTTTAACAAGTGACGAATTTAACCTCCTAGGTTTTGAAGAAACAACGTCTTACACAAAACGTCTCATGTAGCCAAGAAGGACCAGTTTCTTGTTACATAACATTCTTTGTGGCTCTTGAATAATTTCTCCCACTCTGTCTTCAAAAATAAACTTGTATTTTAGAAAGACAGCTTCACGAGCCACAAACCCGTCGTACTCGTGATATTTGAAAGGGAAAAATTGAGTATTTGTTTCTTGTGAAAACTTACAAACATGGTACCCTTACCATTTCATATCTCATATGATTCGATTTAGTGGAAAAATAAATTTAGACAAAAATGATAAAATCCCAAAAGGATCAAGTAACTCAAAGTAACTTGATTGAAGTTCAAACCATATCGAATAGCGTTTGATTTCTTATCCATCCACACATTATTTCATAATGCGTGCTAAGAGAGATTAACTTGTGATACTATATCACATTTCCTTTGGCTTATATCAAAGTCTTCACTTTGATAGTCCCATCACGACTAAATCGTGATTCCTTGAACTCTTGAACTTCTTCAAAGATTTCTCTATTTACCTTATTAAGTGAACACACTAGTGTCAACTTAAATCGTTGGTAAAAGATGATGATCAACCTATTTTGGATTGATGATTTATAACCTCGATCTCCTTTTCAACCAAAAGGCACGAGACATCTTGCTTTGAATACAAGATACGCATATTCCATTAACAATCTAATGGTTTCAAGAGTACTTGATAACTCTTTGCGTTCATCATTCCAGAAATTAAGGTTTAATCTTGGGTTACCAATTTGAGTCTTGCATCATCTTCATGATATATCATTCTAGTTTGGTTTAGAATATAATCACCTTGATGATGGGCTAGCCATACATCAAATCATGGTGTATAGGGTCACAAAAGTGAAACCTTTTTTTGTATCTTTAACAAATTGTATTCTTATTTAGAGTTTATGTACTTAATAGTCACAATTAAGTACAACTCCAAACCCAAAACTAGATTGTGTAAGGGGGTGCAACACTTCTCAGTTTGGGCCTTCTTTTTAGAGTTTATGTACTTAATAGTCACAATTAAGTACAACTCCAAACCCAAAACTAGATTGATTACACAATGACTCTATCTCTCAATATGATTGTTGCTAGTCGTCATATTCTAATCATCCTATGTATCAAGTACAATGATGAAAACCTCCATTGGTTTCTAATATTGACGAAGTAGTACTAGCAAAATTTTATGTTTAATCAAATAAACAATTTAAAGAAGAAGGTCACATTAGATGTCCCACAACTAACTTGATAATTCTTCAATAATTTGGGGTAGTTTCCTTTCTTGTGTCCAACATTTAAGACAATGGAAACTTATTATCGGTCGGGATTGATAGGTTTAGTATCGTTATTCTCAACAACTTTACCTTTAACATTACCTTGTATCAATTCCATTATAATCTTTACTTCTTGAACCTCGTCCTCATCTTAACGGTTTAAGAGAATGCTCCCACTCATTTCAATGAGTCTTTGCTTTGAGAAGCAAAATTGAATTCATGAAGATTACTCTTCATTTGTTCGTTTTAATCTAAAAACTTTCATTGAAGTGGTTGCGCTATTTTGGTCAATTACGAATTCTGACAAAACTAATTACCAAAACAATTTATCGCTTCAAGGTACTTAATTCATTTAAGTATATGAAACATAATTCATTGTAAGTAGATGTGTTAGTCAAGAATCAAAAACCTGTTTGATAATGAATAACTTTAATCTATACCTTTTACAAGAGATCCTTACAATGCATAATTCGAGGTCTTAGAAGCAAACTCATATTTGTCTTTAGTTACGATATTTTAATGGAGATTTGAATCAAAAACGAAATGATATCGTATATGAATTGTGGTAAAGAAATAGAACAATATGATAACGGAATAGTGGAAAACTTAACATTCATCGTTTTATAAATACTTGTAAAAACAAGTATAGCATTTACATAGTGACCTCTACCCAACTATGATAAATGATTCCAAGATCCAAATTCATATTAACTTGGAGCACGGTGTGCCGAAATACCCCTCATCAATATAACTCGGTGGATTAACTCTTTAATCGATTCTACTTTTAGAACTCTTGGTCGATGATATTTACATTAATATTCATCTCTAGCCCGAAACACATCCGGAAATACGTCGTGAATACTTTCGTTGAGTACAACCCAAATTTCGAATAAATGTGTCCATAATCCAAACCCACATCAACTTAGGGCACGGTGTGCCGAAATACCCCTTATCAATATGAATTCGGTGGATTGACATTCATCACCCACTTCCCCTACGTAACAAGGTTTGTACCCCGGTGTGGCCGAGTGCACTCCCTCACGAAATAGGTTTTCATGGTTTCTACTATTTGGTAAGGCTATGTCTCAATTGATTGTTTTAGCGAGAGGTCATGTCAATTTATTATCTATCACGTTTTAAGTGAACTAAAGCGGTGAACTACGATAATTCTAATTGACACGGTCGATAAACTCGATAAAAGATAATGCATGTTTAGTTATGGCGATTTAGCGATGCATGTGACATAAAATAAAATGCAAGCATAAAAGATAAATAAATCCTAGTATGGCCTTTCCTAAAATAGAAAACTATTTATCTATTACATATTCGGAAACCAACTCCATTGGTCCCTTGAACTTCGGTTGTAGCACGCATCTCGAGGTAACACCGTCTTTATGTATCGCCATTCTTGAAGTAATCCGTCTTTTGGAACTCCGGAATGAATAAAATTACATAATAAATTACATAATTTCCTATTATACATTTGTAACTAAAAAAAAATAAATCTATTAAATTACAAAACGGTGATACGAGATCACAATAAAAAATTACAACCGAATTGATATTCCCATACATTTCGGGAAATACCAATTAAAATCTAAGGCCATACTAAGTAAAATTACATAATTCAAAATTACATAAATTAAAATTATGACAATCATAAGGAAAATGCAGCATTATAATATGTATAAACATGCTCAATTTTTATGCTAAATCGCCTTTTAATTAGCCAATATCGTATATTACTCGGTTTTTACGGATTCGCGTGATTTCAACATTTTATAATCACAAAAATGCATAAACTCATATTTATGCATAAGTTAATTACCCTAACCTCTTAGGACTCAAAATATAGTCTTCACTAATAATTTGAGCATAATTAACTTTTATTTACTTAAATTGTTCATAAATGGACCAAAAATTACAAAAATAAGCTATTTAACTTCAAATAAATCCAAAAATTTCAAATAAATTCAAAATTTGAAATTTAAATTCATGAACATTCTGGAAAAATTCCATGACACTCATAATGTTCAAAATTTTAGGTTAAAAATTTCGAAATTTTTTCCGGAAAAACAATGTTGCGGTTTATCGATATTTAATAAAATAATCATAAAAACATGGAAAAATTAATTTCATTAACTTTTCAATTTTAGATCTGAAAAATATAATAAAATGCAACATTAGACGTTTTTCCTAAGTCATAGATTATGTTTTATTAATTTTCAACTAATAATGTCACTATTTATGCCATTTTTCTTCAAAAATTCATAAATCATGCTAAAAGACTTCTTTATAGCCAATTATTTTACACACATCTTGTAAAATTGCATGTGACAACATATTAATTTTCTATGACCAGATTCGAAATTTAACTCATATTAACCTATTTTTCTCTTAAATCCGAATTTAATGATGAAAAATTCATTTTTCGAGCATAACAAGTCCAAAAATTATGAAAATTTACAGGTTATCTCAAAATAATATATGTAACAACATATCCAAAAACCAAGTGAAAATTCGAAGTATAGCTAATTTTCGACCAAAAATGACATTTTTACTCATAAAATCACATTTAAATGCCATTATTGTTAAATATGAACAATAAAAATCCGAAAAATTAACCAAAATATCCTAAAACACTTTAGGACCAGAAATATTAACATGCATGTAATTATTTCGTGATATATCATAATAACACAAATTTTACAAGTTTTATTTGTTATTCATATAACTCGGAAAAACTTTTAACCAATTTGCATGCAAACAACCGTGGCTCATGATACCGATTGAAGGAAATGTAGATTCATATACATATTAACATACTCATATATGTCTAATTAATTTGTCATAAAATTAAAACGGATTTTATGCATGCAAACAAAATATAAATAGAAGAGAAATCACATTCTTACAATGGATGATTCGGTTTTATGGGCACAAAAGAGATCTCCTTCTCTTTTGTTCTTGAGCTTTCCAAATGGAAGAACAAAGATCTAAGTATAAGATCTCTCCCTAAGCTTTATACCCAAGGCTTAACACTTAATCTAATTAATATTATAAGTACTAGTATAATATTAATCTTAGTAGAAAATTGAACCAAAACCATTTAAATCACATAAAAGTTTCGGTTTTTATGAGAGAAGAAGAGAGGATTTTTCCTTCTTACTAGAACTCAATTTTTGGATGATGAGATGAATGAAAATAATACACTACTCTTAGTATATTATTAGGTAAAATTGTAGAAAAACAATGATAGTTTTTCTTCCCAAAAAACGTGTAAGAGGAGTGCCATTGGGGAGCCAATGCATGGAACAATTGTTCTTCACAAGGAACAATAGGTTTGCATGCCTAGACTTGCTTTTTCATCATTATGTTTCATCAACTAAATGAAACAATTAACTAGCTTAATGCTCTCCAATTTTTCGGCACTTTATATAATATGGATCCCATATTATTTTTGTCAATTGTCAATGTGTCACATGTCATATGTGACATAAATATGTTATGTATTTTTAACATATTAAAAATCAACGTATTAATAAAAATACGTCACATACAAAAATCGACTTAGTAATTTCATAATTACTTGTGCCAAAATATTTTACCATTTATAAATTTCAACTGATTGAATTTATAATAATTCATTCAATTCCGATTGTTTCTTTAAACAATAATTTCATCTGAGTAATGAAACAATTCAATTACTCAGACCGTATCTTATTTAATCACATTTCAATTTGATACGTAAATTTTACTTCCAAAATCGTCCGTCAATTTTCAAGTAATTTAATTAACTCGTAACATTATACGATTAATTAAATAATCAATTAAGAGTATTGCCCTTTAGGTATGACCTAGGGGGTCAACTGATCACCACCGTCACACGACAGTAATGTCAAACTCTAGTCAGCCAATCATTACCGATATATGTTGACCAGTTGACAGTAACAATATTACTTCCCAATTGTATTCTTAAAATGAGATTTAATAATGATATTTAAATCATGTGATCGCACTATTGTTGAGGACACATTTCCCAACAGATTCGTCATCATTGCTTTCTTCATAGGAATCATAGATAGGGGCTTCACTTCTCTTCATTAACTCTTCCTCCATCATCTCAATGTTCACATCAAATGTCACACCCTCATACTCACAAAGGCTAAGAGTATTTAGTTTACCCAACCTCATATCTTCTTCCTCAAAGACCACACTTTCATACTCACAAGAGCTCAAGGAGATTGGCTCTTCCAACTTCATATCTTCCACATCAAAGGTTATTCCTTCATATTCACATTCATGATCAATGCTTACGAATTGATGAGGAGTGGTTAGTTGAGTTTCCTTCATTTGGGCAAGTCGAATTGTCAACTCTTCACCATGGATAACAATGCTTTGGAGAACATTGTTCCTATTTTGGCTTTCTTCTAGCACTTGTTTGAAGAAATTTTGTTAATCTCCCATCATTTGGAGAACCATATTTTGAATGTCAAAGTTGGGCTCATCTTTTTGTTGTGTGTGGGTGTGAAAGTGGTCATATTGTGGCATTTGAAATTGGTTGTAAAATGAGTCTTGGGTGGATGGTTGTTGTGGATATTGGATGTGGGGATTTTGGTCGGAAAAGTTAGGGTAGTAGTTAGGATTTCCATTGCATGAGTTGTATGGTAGGTTTGTTTTTACTTGCTCTTCAAACTCCCCATACCCATAGTCATACTCAAAAGATCCACTACATACTCCATCTGTCAAGTCCTGAGCCATCATCATATCTAAGACAAGGAAATAACTACACCTAAGGAAACTACACAAAAACGGTAATAACGGCCTTGAGGAACAAGTTCCTCAAGGTTAAAGCAAGATTAAAATAGACAAACTAGAAAGCACTTAATCACATAACACCGTCCCCGGCAACGGCGTCATTTTGATGTGAGCGAGTCGTTGTTCACTCAATCAAACACATTTATATTATGAACAAACAACTAGTAAGTGGTTAAGTCGAGGTCGATCTACGGGACAGTGTGCTTTGGGTTATAAGTTTATCTATCTCAATTTATGCTAGTGTCACGATTATTGGGTTTGAGGTTGTTTTCTAAACTACGATAAGGAAATGTAAATAAATGAAGAATAAGGTAAGTAAATAAAATTGGAGATGTAATCATTATAAAGACACTAGGTTGTCATGGGATCATAGGGGAATCATGGTAAGATAACATAAATGAGTCACATAGATGCAAGCATTTATTATTATTGGAATCGAGTTAGCTTATGTCTTATAATTCCTAGGGAGACTTAGGTCTCAGAGCCAAGTTGTTCTAAACTTTACAACACCTACATCGACTTGGTTCTCCCTATTCAACTTATGCAGGGTCTAACAAGACTTGAGTTAGCTTATATCTTACAAGTCTTGTTGAAAAGATAAGAGAATCATGCTAGGTTTTTAATCAAGCATTTCATCAAACATAACATGTGTATAAATTAAAAGTACAATAAGAAAGCATTCATATGAATTCAATAAGCATAGATTTATCCCATAATTACTCCCCTAATCCCCCACTAACCCTAGATAGAAGACTACTCACTACACATTATGATTAATATGCTAGCAATGGTGTCAAACATCACAACACAAATGAACATGATGATTAAGCAAGGTAATAAAATAAGAGATTAACAAGTAAATAAAGAGGGATTAAGAAGGTTACCAACTTCGAAATTAAAGATGAACATAAATAAAAAGGAATCCTTGAATAAAGATGGAGACTTGTCACTTAGTCTTCAAATACATACCCAAGAGATCCAAATGTAAATAACTTGGATAAAGAGGGTATATATAGATGGAACTTAATCCCCACTAAAAAAGAATCCTTGAATAAAGATGGAACTTAATCCCCACTAAGAGGACTTTTCCTACACTAAAAGGGCTTAATCCGCACTAAGAGTACTTAACCCTTAATTTATTACAAAGAGGGGATTAGGTTAACTAAGGGCTTAAATGACGATTAGGCCCTTTAATTTACGTCCAAAGCCTTGCAAGTTCTGGAAAGGGACGCTCGACCTCTGCTAAAAGATAATCATGTTGTATGGGGAGACGCCTGACCTGACATGGGGGACGCCCGTCCAGAGCTTGGGGACGCTCGGACCGACTTTGGGTTGCCCGTCCTCAAGGGCTTTTCTTGTTCTTATTGTATGGCTGCCTCGTGATCCGTGGGGATCATTGAGGAGTCGTGGGGGTCCTTTGGCATTGCCCAGTTTTCTTGTTTTATTAACTTAGGCCTTTAGTGTTAGTCTCCTCTTTGATGCTTGGTCGTTAGATATTATCAATTTAGCTCTGTTTCACTCCGTCTAGCCAAGTTAGTGCTTCTCTCCTACAAAGGACACCAAACCTCACAGAATATGCATAGAAGGAAGTTAAAGACAAGAAAGGACCCTAATACATACTAAAAAGCATCGGAACTAGGCTAGTTATGAGAATAAATGTACGTAAATAGGAGTCACATCACATTCAAAAAGATAAGTAGTGCAATACTTCAAGGGAATTCCCCACCTATGCTCAAATATCCGGGAAGTTTCTTCATTCCATGTACCATTGGTGACACCACAATCAACAAAGCACTATGTGATCTAGGTGCAAGTATGAGTGTCAAGCCATACTCTGTATGTGAAAGGCTAGGAGTTGGAGAACTGAAGTGCACTAATATGACTCTACAAATGGCAAACCGAACAACAAAGAAACCACTTGGGGTGTGGGAAGATGTGCCTGCGAGAATTGGAAGGTTTTTCATACCGGTGAACTTTGTTATTGTTGATATGGAGGAAGATTCCAACATACCAATCATTCTAGGAAGACCATTCCTACACGCCGGCGGAACGGTGATTGATGTAAAGCACGAGATGCTCACACTTGAAGTTGGTGATGAAACAATCACCTTTTATCTAAATAAGATTATGAGAGCTCCCAACTTGCTTGAAACATGCTTTATAGTTGATCACTAGAGCCGGGAAGGTGCCAAGAAGAAAGTGGAATCCCCATTGATGTGACTCGTATTTACATTCATTTACTCCCCTAACTAGCCCCGTTCCCATGCTTTCTTGCATGCATTAGGGTTGTTTCTTATCTTTAGCTTCCTACTTTCCATATTCTATGAGGTTTTGTGTCCTTGGTGGGAGAGGAATACTAACCTTGCTTTTATGAAGTAAAACGGAGCTAAATGGATTGTATCTAATGACCAAGCAACAAAGAGGAAACCAATACTAAAGGCCTAAGTCAATAAAACAAGTATATGGGCAATGATGAAGGACCCCCACGACTGCTCAACGATCCCCACGGATCATAAGGCAACCAAATGTAGAAGAAGCCAAGCTGACCTTTGAGACGACCATCTCAGAAGCAGCCCGAGCGTCCCTAAGGGAGGGATGGGCATCCCAAGACTCAGCCCGAGCGTCCGTAGAGCAGGACGGGCGATTTTCCTTACAGCATGAGCGTCCAACAAGTGTAGGTCGGGCGTCTCCATGAAGGACTTGCAAGGCGTTAATCTTCATTTAAGGGGCTTAATCGTTATTTAAGCCCTTCATTACCCTAATACTTGTACTTAGTATAAATAATCCATTTTAATAGGAGATTAATCATCAAGTTATTAGAGATTAATTAGGAATCAATTAGCTTAATTACACATTAATCCTTCTTTAATTATTGTTCAAGTATTCTTCGATCTAGTTGGGTAATTTGAAGATTATTGGGTTATTATTGGAGAATTGACAACTCTTCATCAATCAATCAAGTTTTCTTCTATTATTCCTTGCTTTCTATTTTATCATCATAAATTTGGTACAATTACTTTACTCTTTGCTTAATTATTGTTTTTGCTCATCCATCATGTTTACATTTGTTAAGATGATTGACACCATTATTAACATGTTTTCCATGATCATGAGTGAGTATTCTCCTAACTAGGGTTAGTGGGGGATTAGGGGAGTTAATCATGGGGTAGATCTGTTGGAGTTAGTGTCCTCCACAATAGTGCGTTTACATAATAAATCTCATTAAAGGAATATCATCAGATAATTAATTATTAGATCCTTGTCAGTTGATTAACGTAAATCGATAACGGTTGGCTGACTAGAGTTTGACGTTATTGTCGTGAGACGACGGTGATCAACTGACCCCTTTCGGTCCCACCTAATGGAACGAACCCCAATTGACAACTAAATAATTGTATGAGATACAATTTATTTAGTCCCTTGATTTATAGACTATAAGGTTAGTAAATTATTTTTAGAGAGATTTCAAGTTGCGAACTCGAGGCATGGCAATTATTATTTAATTATGCGATAATTGAATAATAAATTTTGGGAGACGGGTTTTAGTTAATTAAATGTTAATTCACTAAAATTGTACTAATTGATTAATGTGATTAATATTAGTACGTAATCAATATGTGTAGCGGTACACGTATATTTACGGAGTGATTTGAACGAATTAATTATGGAAGTATTGAAACATGAAACAATGTTTAAAATAATATTTACACGTATTTGTGCGACAAATATAAGAACCAATATGGACACGTAAATGGGCAAGTGGACCGTGTAAAATAGAGTGTTGTGGATGATTAGGAACATAATCATTTCACCTTACTTTATGTACTTCCATAAGTTATCTTATAATAATTTCGCACGTGATGTAAGATTGACAAAAAATAAGAAAATCACTCCCTCACTCAACCTCTCACCTACCCGGCCACCTTCCCTCCATATAGACCAATTTTGTTCATAATTGTTGCTTGCTTGCTCACTTCATTTTGCATGTGAACAAAATTCATCTATCTTCTCTCTAAAAATAATATTCATCATTTTTACTAAGTTGTTAGTAAACTAAAAATAATAACTAAGATTGTTAGTATTATTTACATATTATCAAGGGTTTATTTTATAAATATCTAGTTAGTATTTGTAAGATAATTTGTGGGTGTAGTTCTTGGGTGCAACTTGAAGGAGACTTTGTTTTTGAAGGTTTTTCAAGGAGGATCATCCATATATCTTTAGCTCAAGAAAAAACTAGAAAGGTGATCTAGTTTGTGCCCATTTTACCATAAAATCAATGTAAGAAAATTGTTTTTCCTTAAACTTTCATTTTTATGCTTTTATATTTGCATGCATGTTACATAGATCACCAAAATGATAAATTATGAGATAATTTAATTTTTATTAGAGAGTCTAATATGGATCTATGATCTTTCAAGTGGTATCAGAGCTTAGGCTTGTAATTCGCATGTTCATTTTAAGCATATTAATAAATGATGAGATAATTTATAAAAACTCAAAAAATGTGTTAGAAGAGGTTTTAGCACGAAATTTTTGGGGCATGCATACCTACTGATCTCATAAGATTTGTGGTTAAGTTTTGTTATTTATGAAGCTATTTTGCTATTTTTAATGATTTTTGGTAGAAAACCGAGTTAAAATGCCGTATTTTAGTTAAAAATTGACTAAAAATAGTTAAAAGTTAATTCGGTCCATGGAATGTTTATGGTATTTCATGTATGTTTTCTACGGATTGTATGCAAAAGGTTGAAGGTTGGTTCGAATTTTTTGCATGTTTATTGATTTTATTAGATAAAAGTCGATAAAAGTGAAATAAATTAATTATAATTTTGAAACGGTTGATTCTGCCCTTGATAAATTTGTGTACATTTAAAAATATTATTTAAATGTTAAAAGTTAATTTTAAAATGTGTTTTCACCTTGTTTTGATGTTTATTGGTTTTAGTGGTTAAAAATCGATAAATATCGATCTTTTTCTTCATAAATTTTATCCGGATTTTTGGGGCAATTTTTCTGACATTTTAGTGTTCTTGGGAGTGTTTCAGAATATGAAAAATTTTTGTTTCAATTTTTTGGGTAATTTTTCAATTATTTTGGATTTTTACTTAAATATTATGATTTTACCGATTAAATTAGCAAAATATCACCAAATCAAACTAATTATTCATCATAACATTAGTGAGGACTAATTTTAAGGTTCAAAACAGTTTGGAAAATTAGTTTGGACTTAAATGAGATTTAAGAGTTGATTATTGATTTTTACATGTTAAAAATCGATTAAATCCACAAAAACCGAGATGGATACCAACGATAGATAGATAGGGAAATTTTGGCATCTTTTTACAGCATTTTAAGCATATTTATTTAAGTTGAATGAATGATTGTCATTTATTTAAAGTATTTATCTTGTTGTACCTAGTATGGCCTAGTTTTATTTTAATCGTTATTACCCGAAATGAATGGGAATATTGATTTGTTTGTAATTAAATACGATCTCGTATCGTCGGTTTATAATTAATTAATAGTTTTATTTATTTTATTAATTAATGTATAATAGGAATAGCTATGTAATTCAATTGTAATAGTTATTCTTACCTGCGTTTCCAAAAGACGGATTACATCGAGACGGAGTCTATTTTTGGAAGGTGTTCCAAATCCCACAAGAAGGAGCCACTTTTGGAATGAAGAGGCAAGGGACCAAGGAGTTGATTTCCGAAATGTAATAGACTAGATTTTATTAACTAGGTGGACATACTAGGATTTATTCATATGCTTACTTGTTTGCTTGCTTTTATTTTCGCGCATGCCAAAATCGCCATTCACATGCATTTTTATTTTCGCGGTTGTTAATTCACGTCATTTACATTCACCGACTTAGTTCCCTTATAGGGAATTTATGACTAAATTGACAAGATCTCTCACATAACTAAAATTGAGATTAGCCTTACCAATTAGTAACACCTATGAATCTCTTGTTCATTAGAGCCACGCTCGCCCAAGCGGGGTGTTCTCTTTTTACCAGTGGTAAGTAGGGTGGTAAACGGTTATCACACGCTAAAATTTGTTGGAATCAACGGGATATAGGACGGTCTTGTTTTCCGGGGCTAGTAGATGAATTTAAGGAAATTCGTCGACCAAGAGTTCTAGAGGTAGAATTAGTCAACGTGACTTACCGAATTTACACAATTATGGGAATGTTTCGCCAAAGCGATGCTCATTTTTGTTTAATATTTGGGTCTTGGAATCATTTATATAATTTAGTGGGAGATCATTATATAAATGCTAAAACTTGTTAAACATGTTTTCACAAGTAATTTTTAAAATAATGGATGTTAATTTTTCCTTTTTGTTGTAGCATTTTAATTCGCAATGGCAACTTCATCAACTCCATCGACTACTTCACTAAGCAAAGATTCATGGCTAAGGTCCGTAATGGACAAATGTATCTTAAAAGATGACGGTAGTAACTTTCTTGAATGGGAATCCAACATCAAAAGTGCCGTGTTGTCCGACAATGTGCTCACTTACTTGGCCGAAGCTCCTCCCATCGAGCCCGGTCCAAGGGCTTCATCGGCGGTGCGGACCGCCTATGATGACCATGTGAGGATGTCGAATGATATAAAGAATGTGTTGATATGGTCAATGTCTCCAAAGCTCAAGCTATCATGCATTTTTTTAAATGGGTACGAGATATTCACTCGTATGATCACTATGTTTTCACAAACACCTAAAGTTCGTCAATACGATGCGGCGGCACGCTTCTTTGAAGCTAAGCTTGAGAGGGGCCAAAAGGTTGGTCCCCATGTACTCAAAATGATCGAATATGTCGACATCCTAGAGTGTCTAGGGTGTAACATTCCTAAGACTCTTGTGGTGGATCGAATCCTCCACTCACTTACCACCAAGTTTGCTCACTTTAGGGTAAACTACAACATGAATGGCATGGATAAGAGTTATCATGAAATTCATGCACTCCTCACCCAAGCGGAGAGGGATATAGAAGCTAGTGGGAGTGACAAAGGGGATGTTTTAACCATGAAGTTAAAGAACATGTCCCTTGGATTTAAGAAAGGAAAAGGGAAGGAAAAGTCCCAATTCAAGAAATCGTCAAAGAAACATGACAAGGGAAAGGGGAAGGCCGTTGTGAATGGCAATCCCAAGGCAAAAAGTGTTAAACTCTCCGAGGCCGAATGTTTCCATTATAATGGGAAGGGGCATTATAGGAGGAGTTGTCCCAAATACTTGGATGATCTCAAGGAAGGGCGTGTGACGCCTATTGGTATGATTTCCTCTCTCTATGTGATAGACGTTAATTATGCTTGCACTTCCACTTGGGTACTTGATACCGGATGTGGCTCTCACCTTTGCAATCATTTGCAGGGTTTAAGGGACGTGCGAGCACTAGCAAAAGGTGATGTGGATCTCCGCATGGGCAATGGAGCTAGAGTAGCCGCCGTTTCCGTGGGGACCTATGTGATCACTTTAGCGAGTGGTCTAGTGTTGTATTTAAGTAAGTGTTATTTTGTACCAACTTTAACCAAGAACATCATCTCCATTTCCGCTTTAGACGCGGAAGGCTTTTGTTTTATGATTAAGGACAAGTGTTGTACTTTTTGTTTAAATGATGTGGTTTATGGCAAGGCCATTTCAATTGGAGGCATTTATGTTTTAAATGATGTTAATGACGTTTATCATGTAGAAACTAAAAAGCTCAAAACGGGTGATCCAAATGAATCCTACCTTTGGCATTGTCGTTTAGGCCACATAAACGAAAGATACATTAAGAGACTTGCTTCATCAAAAGTGCTCAAACCATTTGGATTTGAATCTTATGGTACATGCGAGTCTTGCCTTCTAGGCAAGATGACTCGTTCACTTTTTGCGGGAAAAGGGACACGAGCTAGTGAGGTTTTGGCTCTCATACATACGGATGTGTGTGGACCATTAACCATCACCGCTAGAGGAGGTTTTCACTACTTCATTACTTTTACTGATGACTTAAGTAGATATGGGTGTGTCTACTTAATGAAGAACAAGAGTGAAGCCTTTGACAAGTTCAAAGAGTTCCAAAATGAAGTAGAGAACCAATTGGATAAAAAGATTAAGACCTTACGGTCCGACCGTGGTGGTGAGTATCTAAATATTGAATTTGATTCACACCTAAAATATTGTGGTATAGTATCACAATGGACTCCTCCTGGCACACCACAATTAAATGGTGTGGCCGAAAGGAGAAACCGGAATTTACTAGATATGGTTCGGTCTATGATGAGTCTAACTGAGCTTCCTAGTTCATTTTGGGGTTTTGCCCTCTTGTTTGCAACATTTTCACTAAATCGAAGCCCGACTAGAGCGGCCGATAAGACTCCATATGAGATATGGACAGGGAAAGTCCCTCATTTGTCATTCATGCGTATTTGGGGTTGTGAAGCGTACGTCAAGAACAAGTCTGACAATAAGCTTGCTCCCAGATCTGACAAATGTCTTTTTGTAGGATATCCAAGGGAAACACGTGGCTATTACTTCTACAATAAACACGAGAACAAAGTGTTTGTGGCTCGTGATGCTGTCTTCCTAGAAAATGAGTTTATTTCTGGGAGACAAAGTGGGAGTAATTTTGAACTTGAAGAAGTTCGAGAGCCACAAACCGAGAATGAGGATCATCCATATATCTTTACAAACTAGAAAGTTGATCTAGTTTGTGCCCATTTTACCATAAAATCAATATAAGGAAATTGTTTTTCCTTAAACTTTCATTTTTATGCTTTTATATTTGCATGCATGTTACATAGATCACCAAAATGATAAATTATGAGATAATTTAATTTTTATTAGAGAGTCTAATATGGATCTATGATATTTCAAGATCTTTACTTAATAAGTTCATATGATTTCTTGCTTGTTCTAGTTTCAACTTATGAACATGTTATGCTTGATGAAATGCTTCATTGACAACCTAGCATGATTCTCTTATCCCTTCAACAAGACTTGTAAGACATAAACCAACTCAAGGCTTGTTAGACAATGCATGTAGTTGAATAGGAAGAATTAAGTCGACTTGTAGGTGTTGTAAAGTCTTGACCGACTCGGCACCGAGATCCAAAACTTTCTAGGAATTGTAAGATATAAACTTACTCGATTCCACTACAACAATAAACTGGTTGCATCTATGAAACTTGTTTATGTGATTTCATCATGATTCCCCTATGAACCCATGACACCCTAGTGCTTTAATTAATTGTTTACAAACCCCATTTACTTGCTTTGCTTTGCTTTCTTTTATTTACCTTGCTTTTTTTAACTAGTTCAAATTGCAAACCTTAAACCCAATTTGTCACACCAAAGACATAGCTTTCTACAACCGATAAATCAATACAATATCCGTCCCTTGGGATCCGACCTTTACTTACCGCTCTATTAAGAGTAGTTTGTTGAGATTATAATTAGAGTTTTGATTGGTGAGCTTAGACGACAAAGTTCGAACCGACTCAAAAATGGCGTCGTTGCCGGGGACGGTGTTCAATTGAATTGTTATCATTTGTTGTTTTTAGTTGTGTCTTTCTTATCCTTGGGAAGTCAAACTCCTCAAGGTAGTTTTAATTTTTTTATAGTTGTTTGATTTTTGCATGTCTAAGAGAACATAACTCGGCCTTTTGCCTATTGATCCCGAAATCGAGAGAACTTTGACAAATATTAGAAGAACTGTTAGAGGGACTTCAACAATTATGCGTATTTGAGAACTTGTGGACATTGGTATCATCCAATCGGATAGTGTTGAGTTTATCAAACCTTTTGCAAGATAAGGAGAGGATAAACCAATTCAAAAACAACCACAAAATCAACCTACAATGCCTAAATTTTCATCTCATTCCGTACTAACCCAGGAGAACCTAACAAATGGTACTCCAACACCACCCCACTTGACCGGTAATTTCATTGCCAAATCCGCATTCATACCATTAGTTGAGAGAAGTCAATTTGGAGGGATGCCTAGTGAGGATCCTAATCTACACATGGAGACTTTTTGTGACTATTGTGATGCTATTTCCCAAACGGGTGTAACTCAAGACCAAATTCGATGGGTATTTTTTCCTTTTTCCTTGATCGGAGCCGCAAATCAATGGTTAAAAGGCCTAGACATGGCCACTCTTGGAATTGATTCATGGAAGAAGATAGGACTTGCCTTTTACAAGAAGTTTTACCCTCCGGAGAAGACCAGCATGTTAAGAGCCCAAATCATCGGGTTCAAGCACAGAGATTAAGAGTCTCTATATAAGGCTTGGGAAAGATTCAAAAATATATGCCGCTCTTGTCCTCATCATGGGCTAAGCGAATGGTTTCTAGTCCTACAATTTTGGAATGGGTTGTATGAAGATTCAAGGAATGTGCTCAACATGGGTTCTAATGGAAGATTCACCGAGTTATATGTCAACCAAAATTGGGAAAAGATAGAGGAGATGGCGGTTCACAACTCTCAATATAGTAAAGAAAAGCTACTAGCGGAGAGAGACATAAAGTTGAATCCGTCACACAATTGAGTGTCGATTCGGGTACCCAACTAAGCTCTCATATTGACACAATGAACTTGAAATTTGAGAAGGCCATAGCCAAGATGAATGAAGCCTCTCAATCATCTAAGCAACATAACCATGTTAATGCCATGATGGCAACATCTTCTATTCCAAATGGAGTATGTAAAAATTGTGGAACTTTGAGACGTGATCAACAAGAGTGTAGGGGCACAAGTGAGCAAGTGAATGGTTTCTAAGCATACAAGAATGACACCCCTTACTCCAACTATTACAATGAAAATACCAAATTTCATTTAAACTTCTCATACAAAAGCCAAAATATTCAAAATCCTCAACCAAAATACACCCCACCTCCAATGAGAAATCCTACTCAAAGACCCTATTTCAATCAAAACAAAGGATTCCAAAACCAACCCTCTTACAATCAATCCAATGACCAAACTTTTTGCTTTTGATGTTCAAAAAGCGGTCCTTCAAATACAAAAGAGGCAACAAGATTTCTTTGCTCAAATGCAAAGAGATAGCCAAGCCAAAGACACTACCTTCAACAATAACCTTGCTCATACCAAGATGTTGGAAACACAATTGACCCAATTGGCCTCTTCAAGTTCCCAAAGGCAAAAAGGACAATTACCTCCTCAAGGTAATCCTCCTACAAGATATGAGACCATCAATGCCATTACCTTGAGGAGTGGTACACGATATGAGGGATCTAAGGTGACAATTGAAGAGGATGTTATTGAGGAAAGTGTGAAACAAAGAGATGTGATGGAACCATTGAGGAGAAATCCTAAGGTGGTGGAACTAACTACCCATGACTCATTGGAGAAGAGAATTGAAGAGAAGGCCAAAGAGGTTGAAAAAGAACCTATTGTGATCAGACTTCCGTTTCCAAGTCGCCAAGCCAAGCCCAAGCTTGATGAGCAACTTGGGAAGTTCATGGAGATTGTAAAGAACCTAGAACTTTCTATCCCATTCACGGAGTTGATCAACCATGTTCCGGCCTATGCAAAATACATGAAAGATATCCTTACGAAGAAGAATTCCATTAGGAAGTTGGAAACCATCGCATTCACAAAGATAAATAGTGCAATACTTCAAGGGAATTCCCCACCTAAGCTCAAAGATCCGGGAAGCTTCTCCATTCCATGTACCATGGGTGATACCACAATCAACAAAGCACTATGTGATCTAGGTGCAAGTGTGAGTGTCATGCCATACTAGGTATATGAAAGACTAGGAGTGGGAGAACTCAAGTGCACTAACATGACTCTACAAATGGCGGACCGATCATCAAAGAAACCACTTGGGGTATGAGAAAATGTACCCGTGAGAATTGGAAAGTTTTTCATTCCGCTGGACTTTGTTATTGTTGATATGGAGGAAGATTCCAATATATCAATCATTCTAGGAAGACCATTCCTACACACCGCCGGATCGGTGATTGATGTAAAGCACGTGATGCTCACACTTGAAGTTGGTGATGAAACAATCACCTTTAATCTTGATAAGACCATAAGAGCTCCCAACTTGCTTGAGCCATGCATTATGGTTGATCACTAGAGCCGGGAAGGTGACAAGAAAAAAGTGGAATACCCATTCAAAGGTCAAGTGAAAGATGGGAATCCAAGCAAGAAGGGCAAAAAACATTGCCCAATTAGAAGAAAGAATTGGATAATGTTGAAGTGGCTCTATTCGAAGAGCATGAAATTTTTCACAACAAGAATGAGAGCTTGCAAAGCTCACCCATCATGACAAGTACAAATGAAGGCCTCATTGGCCATGACAACAAGGAAAAAGAGTTGCTCTTGATAACTCATAATCATCCCAACATTATGGGAAGAAGCAAAAGGAGTATATGGTCTATGGGATGACGAATTTAATGGATTCGTTAACCCTTACATTGGAAATGCTATGACCCTACAACAAGGCTTTGTAGATCCTTGTCACAACATTGAATCGGGCTACTACATGAATGAAGACAACAATATGCTGAGGTCTATGCAAGACCTCTATCATGACAATGAACAAAACTTTGATTACTTCTACAATGCATTGAGCAACATCAACAACGCCCGTGCTTTAGCCCCTTGACATCTCTAAAATGAAAGAGAGTTTGGTGGAGTCCTCCCTAAACTATCATTTGTAAATATTCTAACCTCTTAACTTGCATTTCATTTAATTTGTACATTACTCAATTTTTGCATTGCATCTTATATGCCTTGTTGTAGAATTTTTGTGACATGAGAGCAAGTGAGAGAGGGATTTTAATGTGTTTGAAATGTGTAGTGTTTGATGATGAAGTGTGGGGAAAGCAATTGCCTAGGCTATAAAGCCTTTGTAGTGCAACCCCATGATGGAAGAATAGGAAATGAAGAAGCAACGTCGCGGGAAAGGGACCCCCACGAGAAGACCTGAATCCATGGGGATTGAAGCAAAGCAAAGAAAAAAACAGGGAGCTGTAGTAGAATCCGCTCGAGCTAGCACCAGGACGGGCGTCCAAGGATTTAGCCCGCTCGAGCCGAGCCCAGGTCGAGCATCCCCAAAGCTTAAGCAAAATCCCTGTTCGAAAATCCGCCCGTCCCCAATAGAGGTCGAGCGTCCCCTACCTGTTTGAAGACATAAACACGGGATTTCTAACTTCAAATCCCCATTTATATTCTTCCCCAAACACAAACACAACACATTTCCTTACTACACAATTAACCGCATCATCCAAAATCACAAAATACTTAACCAAATTCATCAAAATCAATTGCAAACTTGTTCAAATTCAATTCAAATCACTCCTTTGTAAACAAAAAGACCATTAAACATCAAAATCAATCAAAAATTTCTAGGGTTTAGGCAAAATCGAAAAACCCCAAATTGATTGAAGTTTGAAGAAAAGAGGAGCATTCAAGCATATTCATGGTTTGTTGACATCAAATTGCAAGGAGAATCATCATGACAAGAACAAAAGGTAACACCAAAGCATCAAAATCCCCAACTCTATCCAAAAGTCAAAAAGCTAGAAAGCAAGCAAGGGAAGTCATTGAGGCCATTGAGGAAGTTACTACTACTATACCGGATATTGAGCAACGTAAGGATTATCCGGAGGTAACTTTATTTCTAATGAGCATAGAATTGCATTCGAATCCCTTGCCAAGAAAAAAGTTATTGCCACAAAGTTTGTATGCCAAGATACTTTGGAGAAATTGGTAGTTCTTGACCAAACCAAAACATTTTTCGAGTCTATGGGGTTATCTACCCTATTTGAGATGAATTAATTGACTAACCCCTCACTCACCTTGGAATTCATTTGTTATTTGAGGGAGTATAAGATTGAGACTCGAAATATGTTGAATTTCGGCTTGAAAACCAAAGTAGGAGGAAGATTAAGGATGATTTCGGAAAGGTATTTGGACTTTGTGACCTTAGGGATTTCCATAAGAAACCCCACAACTTTGATGCCAAGCCCCTTTGGAAGGCAATTGTCGGAAGGGAGATGACTACATTTAGAGAATGCAATGCCTTGTATATCCACCATCCGGGTATATGGTATTGGCATAGGTCTATTTCCAAAACCTTGATCGCAAGAAAAGAAGCTACCCACATGACCGAACTCGACCTTAACTACTTGGATTCTAAAATGAATGCCCATAAAAAACCCAAGAACGAATATAATATCCTCCAATTGTTGATTGCGAGATGGTTGGACTTCAAGGAAGGAAAAGAAAAGGCGGCTTTCATTGTAAATGGAGGCTTGATAACGAGATTGGCCAAGCACTTTAACCCAAAATTCAATGAAAACAACTTTAACAACCCGGATTATAAAACAAAGGGAAAACGTACTATAAAGTAAATATCAGAGTATAATACTGATAAAAGGGTCAAGGTGGCGGAAACACCTGACCAATCCGGTTCGCTACTAAATCCAAAAACAAACTAATACATTATTCAAAGGGTTCTTAAAAACTGAAAACAAACTCCTAAACAATTTATTAAGCTCGCTCCGCACTTTCCCCAAGCAAGCATCAACCAGAACAACAAATCATCTGAAACAACCTGAGAAGGGGGCCGACAATCAGTCGGGAGTAACTAGATGCTCTCCCAGTCATGTTTACAACAATTGAATATAATCAACAATCAATAAAAATTGAAATGTAAAACCAGTAAACATGTGATACCATCTATACTCATGAAAACCCAATACAGCTTACCATGACTTATCAATCTTAGACGGATGCAAACATGCAAACCTAGACCATATGCAACCACTAGACCATGTATACTTACAGCAAAAGTAACACACGACCCGTAATAACTTAAGGCACAATGCTAGCATTAAAGCATAGCGAACATGGTAACACACAATCCACAGCAACAGAAGGCACAAAGCTAGCAATAAAGCGTAGCGAATAGAGCGAACGCCCGTTAGAGCGTATAACCACTGCCTCTAACTTGCCAGAGTGTATAACCACTGCCTCTAGCTGACGGAGCGTATAACCACTGCATCCATCGGTGTGGAGCGTATAACCACTACCTCCACGGTAATATGTATAGCGTTTAACCACTGCCTATATGTCTAAGACCTGTCCGGACTCTCGGTAAACCGAACGACACTCGGGACCCAGAGCGTATAACCACTGCCTCTGGCCATCCCCGAACATAGACCAAAATAAATCCCGAATCAACGGGTAGCGTTGGTTCATTCCGATAGTATATAACTGATACTACCGTCATCTATTCAAAATAGCAAACAAACCAATGCACATTATAACTGACTGTACTAACATGCGTGAACAACATCATCACTCAACTCATAGGATAGTATAACTGACCATCCTACTTATCATATGATCAAGAGTAACCAAATATATATGCAAACACTATGTCATATATTAATTGAACACAACACAACATGTGAGCAAGTATTAATAATTAATGTTATAGTAACCTTAACCATAACATGAACTCAGGATGCGAGGTTATAGTAACCTCGACTATAACTTCAACATATACGACTTGAAGTTATACTTACCTCAACTATAACCTTGACACGAGACTCAAAGTTAAACTAGTTCCAACCATAACCTTGAGCCATAAATTTCAGGGTACGTTAGTTCCAGCAATAACCTTAACTCATACTTCAATGTTATAGTAGCTTCGGCTATAACCTTGAATCATATTTCCAAGGTTATTCCTCAAACAGCCATAACTTGAGTAACAACCCAAAGTTGTACTAACTTCAGCTATAACACTTGAATCATCATCAAGGTTATACTAGCTTTAGCTATAACTTTATAGAGCACTCTTGACCGCCTATCATGCCGCCATTAGGGTTCATTCGTAAACCCTAATTACGCTCATGATACACATAACTTAATGCATAAGCAACATATGATATATAATTAATGCATAAAATATATAGAAACATGCGAAACATATTTAATCATGATACAAACATGTACCAATCATGCAAAACAATCATTAAATTACATTAATTACATCAATTGGCATAAACACAATTAAAGGAAAACACCTAGTTACCTTTTTAGCAATTAATGAAAACCTCCATAAAGAAAACGACCAACAAAGTCTTGTCTCCAACACGTATCAACATCCCCAAAACCGACATCAAAGATGCACGAATCCAAATCCATGAAAACACTATAAAAGACTCTTCTTCTTCTTTACCCATTAAAATAAGAGACCTTAAAGGTAGGTCTAAAGGTCCATACAAATAATTCTCATAAAAATATTTGGAGAATAATATGTTGTAGAGGTAAGAGCAAGGATTATGAAAATATAATTTGTGCATGAGTTTGGAAAAAGGAAAGATATTCAACAATGGAGTCAAAGGGAGAAAAGAGAACAAAAGAGAGAAAAAGAGGAATAGGCGTGCGGCAGGAGTACGTGGGAACCAAAACAAGAGAATTGACCTAGTTGCTTGCTAGGTTAATTCTATTTATAAGAGATTAACTAATGGGCTTTGGGTCCATTAGCTCACATAATGGATTATCTGATTATAAGATGGATTGGACCATATTAATACGCTTGGATAGCTTATATAAGAAAAGTAATTATTAAATTAAAATAATAAAATCGTGCACGGACATTTTAACCCAATCAAAAGTAGCCTAAAACGAGAAATTATAAAATATAGAACGGAAGCTATAAATATATATTTTCAAAACATATTATTAAACTTCGAAATAATTAATTTAATAAAATAATTTTATAATAAAATATTATTATAAAATACGGGGTGTTACAATCCAACCCCCTAAAAAGAAGTTTCGTCCTCGAAACTTGAAATTCAAAGATAAGAACAAAACAAGGTAAGAAT